>NW_027362762.1:635718169-640718169 GCF_046119375.1 Phyllobates terribilis
GGTGTCAAACTTCAAGACTTTGTTGAGTTTCCTATAGTCATTGCAAAACTGCCATTCTCTATCTGGCTTTGGCACTAAGACTATGGGACTGGACCAGCCACTCCTGGACTCCTCAATGACTCCCATGCTCAGCATCCGCTTCACCTCTTTTGCAATCACCTCTCGGTGGGCTTCGGGAATCCGATATGGCTTCATATTTACTTGGATATGATGACCCGGAAGAAACTCATGCTCTATGATCCGAGTACACCCTGGTAGTTCTGAGAACAGGTCTCAGTTCCGCTGTAGCAACTCTCGGCACTGTGGCTTCTGGGCATGTGACAACGACTCTGCCAGCTTGACTTCCTCCACGTGGGCTTTGGTCTTCGCCACCAAACAGGAGCTTCCACAAACTCCCTATGTCGCCATGGCTTGATCAGGATGACGAGGTACACCTGGTAGGGCTTCCTTTTCCCTGGTTAGTGGACTCTATAGTTGACATTGCCAAGCTTTTCAAGAACTTCATAGGGGCCCTGCCACTTGGTCAGGAATTTGCTCTCCACCGTAGGCACTAGTACCCAATTTCCAAGGTGGAAGTGTCTCACCCTCGCCGATCTTTAGTACACACTTGACTGTGCCTCTTGTGCTTTGAGGAGGTGTTCTTTCACAATAGGCATCACCTCAGCAATCCTCTCTTGCATCTGGGCCACATGTTCGATTACATTCCTGTAGGGTGTAGACCCCGCCTCCCAAGTCTCCTTTGCTACATCCAGGAGTCCAAGGGGCTGTCAGCTATATAACAGCTCAAATGGGGAGAAGCCAGTAGAGGCCTGTGGGCCTTCTCTAATAGAAAACAGAAGGTATGGCAGTAGACAGTCCCTGTCCCGGCCGTCTTTCTCTACGACCTTCTTCAACATGTCCTTCAAGGTTTTATTAAACCTCTTCACTAAGCCGTCTGTCTGGGGGTGGTAGACTGAGGTCCTGAGTTGTGTGATTTGCAGGATTTTTCACAACTCCCTCATCCCCCTTGACATAAATGGGGTCCCTTGGTCCGTTAGGATCTCCTTAGGCAACCCCATTCTAGAAAAGATGTGGACTAGCTCCTGGACTATGCACTTGGCAGAGGAGTTTTGTGGTGGTACAGCCTCCGGGTAACAGGTAGCGTTGTCCAGTACCACCAAGATATACTGATGTGCTCTGGCGGACTTGACCAGGGGTCCCACTAGATCCATGGTGATGCGGACCTCAATGACAGGTAGTGGCACTAAAGGGCTACGGAAGTGAGCCACAGGGGAGGTCAACTGATAGGTGTGACAGGACCTACAGTAATTCACAATCTCTCGGTGACAACTGGGCCAGTAGACCCTCTGGAAGATTCTTTCCTGGGCTTTTTCTACCTCCAGATGACCACCTAAGACATGTGCATTGGCCATATCTAACACCCTGCGCGTGTACGGCCCTGGCACTAGTAACTGATCGATTACCTCTCTTCTGAGCTTCGTGACCTGACATAGATTATAATGCAGTCTGCAGATCCTGTAGGGCACGTATCAGGTTAGCTAAAGCTGACAATGAATTAAGGCTTGCAAGAGATGTCAAAAGCAATAAAAAAGGATTTTGGGGGTATGTCAAAAGTAAAAGAAAAGTCAAAGATGCTATAGGATTTTTACAGGATGAAAATGGAGAAATGGTAAGAGAGGATGTTGAGAAGGCCGAACTTTTTAATTCCTATTTTGCATCTGTTTTCTCTCAGAAAGAAAATGTAACATCAACTGATCTTCACTGTCCTTTTAAAGGAATAGAGGAATCCAAGTTATCAGTAAACAGAAAGATTGTGAGGGAATATTTAGCTAACATAAATGAGTTCAAGTCTCCAGGTCCAGATGAATTACACCCCAGAGTACTGAAGGAGATTGTAGAAGAAATTTTAGAACCACTCTCCATAATCTTTGAAAATTCTTGGAGAACAGGAGAAGTCCCAGAAGACTGGAGAAGAGCAAATGTTGTTCCTATCTTCAAAAAGGGGAAGAAGGTGGACCCAGGGAACTATAGGCCGGTGAGTCTGACTTCTATACCAGGAAAGATCTTTGAACAAATTATTAAACAACATGTATGTAAGTACATGGATAAGAATGAAGTGATTAACCAGAGTCAGCATGGGTTTGTAACTAACAAGTCATGTCAGACTAACTTAATTTCCTTCTATGACAGAATCACTGACTGGGTGGATCAGGGAAATGCTGTAGATATAGTATATCTTGACTTCAGCAAAGCATTTGACAAAGTATCTCACATCATCCTTATTGAAAAAATGACCAAGTATGCAATGGACCAGGCAACTGTTAGGTGGATTCATAACTGGCTTAGTGATCGGACTCAAAGGGTGGTTGTAAATGGCTTCACATTCAGCTGGATGAATGTCTCAAGTGGGGTACCACAGGGCTCCGTCCTGGGACCTGTATTGTTCAACATCTTTATCAATGATTTAGATGAAGGAATTGAGGGTAAACTGATTAAATTTGCTGATGACACAAAGCTAGGAGGGATAGCTAATACTAGAGAAGAGAGAGAGAGGATTCAAAAAGACCTAAATAAACTGGAGCAGTGGGCAGCAACCAACAGAATGGTTTTTAACAGGGAAAAATGCAAAGTACTACATCTGGGCAATAAAAATGAAAAAAGCATATACAGAATGGGAGGAATAGAGCTAAGCAACAGTACATGTGAAAAAGACTTAGGTATACTAATAGATCATAGACTGAACATGAGTCAACAGTGTGATGCAGCAGCAAAAAAGGCAAATACAATTCTGGGATGTATTAACAGAAGCATACAGTCTAGATCACGTGAAGTCATTATCGGTCTTTACTCCTCTTTGGTCAGACCTCATCTGGAATACTGTGTACAGTTTTGGGCACCACATTTTAAAAAAGACATAGACAAACTGGAGCAAGTTCAGAGAAGAGCGACCAGAATGGTGACTGGTCTGCAAACCATGTCCTATGAGGAACGGTTGCAGGATTTGGGAATGTTTAGCTTGCAAAAAAGAAGACTGAGAGGAGACTTAATAGCTGTCTACAAATATGTCAAGGGCTGTCACATTGTAGAAGGATCATCTTTATTCTCATTTGCACAAGGAAAGACTAGAAGCAATGGGATGAAACTAAATGGGAGGAGACACAGATTAGATATTAGAAAAAACTTTTTGACAGTTAGGGTGATTAATGAGTGGAACAGGCTGCCACGAGAGGTGGTGAGTTCCCCTTCAATGGACGTCTTCAAACAGAGGCTGGACAGACATCTGTCTGAGATGATCTAGTGAATCCTGCTTTGAGCAGGGGGTTGGACCAGATGACCCAGGAGGTCCCTTCCAGCTCTACCATTCTATGATTCTATGATTCTATGATTCTATAGTAACTCCCCAATTCCAGCTAAGTACGGATATCAGGTATCAGCCATAGACTCTTGAGCAACACCATTCAGAACAGTGACATTATTAAACACACCTTTTAGAGTTCAGTCCCTGAGCTGGGCGATTCCAAAGTTTCCCCACCTCCAGCTCAGGGATGCTGCTTCATCCTCACCCCCAACAAGCACATGAAAGGGAAAACTGTCGGTTGCGGCCTGCGACGAGGTTTCTTTAGGAGCGACCTGGTTGTGGTCTGGACAACCCGGCTTCCTCCCTTTCTCCCACAAGTCCCAAAACAAGGCAAAGTCCTGCCCTATTATAACAGGATGCAACAGGTCCTTGACTACGCCCACCACTAGGACCACAGGGTAGTCCTTAGCGTCTCGATGGATACAGCAGATGTCCACTTTTTTCTGCAGAATCAGATGATGAGGAATTATGGCCCTCACTAGGGTTACCAAACTCCCAGAATCGAACAGACCAGTCATTTGCGCTCCATTCACTGACACGGGGCATGCCTACGGTCCCACGCCTCGTGGAGGGACAGCACTGCAGGCAGGATATGCAAAGTAGCGCCGTCCTGTGCTGCAGTCTACTGGCTCGTTGGTCATAGGGCAACAGGCCACTATTAGACCCGGGGTGTGACATCGCCAACAAATTAAGTTATTGGATGGGGCCTTTGGTAGCAACTCAGACCCCTCCTGAACTCTAGGACGCCCCCCAGATGTGGTTCTAATTCCCCTCTTTTGGGTGTCCATCCCCCCTGTTGGGAACCACAGTATGGAGATGCTCCCACCCCTTACTTCCCCAAAGCACTCTCGACCGCCTGGTACCTTTCTACCAACCTCACAAGGTCATTGGCATTATGGGGATCTCCCTGGGCAACCCAGGATGGCACCAGCCTTGGAAGGGAGTGTATGAACCTGTCCATCACAATCCTCGCCACTATCTGTGCTGGAGAGGAAGATTCCGGTTGCAACCACTTTTGGACCAAGTGTAGGAGGTAAAACATTTGGGACCGGAAAGGTTTGTCACTGCAATAGGCCCAGTGGTACACCCGCATCATGTCAGTCAGAGTCACTCCTAAGCACGCCAAAATCTCAGTCTTCAACTTGGTGTACTCTTTTGCATCTTGCAAGGCCAAGTTATAATAGGCCTTCTGCTGTTTCCCTGTTAAATATGGTGCCAGAACCTCCGCCCACTGCTCTGGAGGCAATATCTCTCGTTCCGCCACCCTCTCAAAAATTGTCAGAAACGCCTCGTCCTCATCACCCGGGATCATCTTTTGTAAGGCTCTTCTTAACGTCTTCCTGGCAAGTGAGTCATCACTTGGACTTGGGGGTGGGGCGATTGAACTGCCATGGATTAACTCGGCTAGGAGGTTTATCTGCTGTTTGTACTGCTGCTGCTGCCACTGCTGCTGTTGATGCTGCCGGAGATTAGCCTGCACCAGTTGCTTTATCAGCTCCTCCATGATGCCAGACGTCCCCTACTGGCTGACGGCCTTCACCCAAGACATAAACGATTTCCTGTAGCAGTCACACTGCCCCTTGGGATTTGTGACTGTGCTTCTAGCACCAATTGTAGGGTTTAATACTCACTCGTCTGCGGTTGAGGTAGACACAGGAAGCATTTTCATTGAAATCCAAACTGGTTTATTCAGACAGCATAAACAAAAACAGCCTTTTCCGGCAAAAAGTGGAAGCACAAAGTAAAATGTCCACACAATGTTGCAGGTTCGCCTGCTCAGGTCAGTGTCCAATCCTAAGTACAGACTAACGCCTTGGAGATCCACAGGTCTCCAGACACAGACACTGAATGAGACATTTGGTCTCTATTTTATTTACCAAACCACGCTCCAGAAGTGGGGATATGTGGGCAGCCATTCCCACCCATTTTTTATGACTGCTCTTAAAACCGACCTGATACGCCCTATTAACCCTGTCAGCAGTATAAGTGCTGGAGCATGCTTTCTCGGGTTTACCAACCTCGATGATACATATTTCCCCTCAAGGACCTGTCCGTGAGCCATCTTACACTATATACATGTCATTAAGGGTATACAAGTTTAAAGATTGCACATTTTTCAAAATTTTCAGAAAATTTGGAATATTTTCATGAATAACGACAAAACAACAGATCTGAATTTAAAGGTAGTAACAGGTAAAATGTTTTGCAACAACAAAATCACAATCTCAGAATCACTGACAGAAGCATTTTAAAGTTATTACCACAGAAAGTGACGTATCAGACTTGAAAAATGGGGCTGTCAGGAAGGTTAATGCTGATTTACACGAGACAGGGTTAAGAAACATGGAATGGTATTGTGCAGTACATACCTATAGGTGAAGCATCATCTCCCTCAGAATCTTCCTCTGTATAGTAATGAAACACTTATTAGTAAGGGTGAAAAAATAATATATATATACATTATATATACAGTACAGACCAAAAGTTTGGACACACCTTCCCATTTAAAGATTTTTCTGTATTTTCATGACTTTGAAAATTGTACATTCACACTGAAGGCATCAAAACTATGAATTAACACATGTGGAATTATATACTTAACAAAAAAGTGTGAAACAACTGAAAATATGTCTTATATTCTAGGTTCTTCAAAGTACCCACCTTTTGCTTTGATGACTGCTTTGCACACTCTTGGCATTCTCTTGATGAGCTTCAAGAGGTAGTCAACGGAAATGGTTTTCACTTCACAGGTGTGCCCTGTCAAGTTTAATAAGTGGTATTTCTTGCCTTATAAAAGGGGTTGGGACCATCAGTTGTGTTGTGCAGAAGTCTGGAGGATACACAGCTGATAGTCCAACTGAATAGACTGTTAGAATTTGTATTATGGCAAGAAAAAAGCAGCTAAGTAAAGAAAAACAAGTGGCCATCATTACTTTAAGAAATGAAGGTCAGCCTGTTCGAAAAATTGGGCAAACTTTGAAAGTGTCCCCAAGTGCAGTGGCAAAAACCATCAAGCGCTACAAAGAAACTGGCTCACATGAGGACCGCCCAGGAAAGGAAGACCAAGAGTCACCTCTGCTTCTGAGGATAAGTTTATCCGAGTCACCAGCCTCAGAAATCACAGGTTAACAGCAGCTCAGATTAGAGACCAGGTCAATGGCATACAGAGTTCTAGCAGCAGACACATCTCTTCAACAACTGTTAAGAGGAGACTTTGTGCAGCAGGCCTTCATGGTAAAATAGCTGCTAGGAAACCACTGTTAAGGAGAGGCAACAAGCAGAAGAGACTTGTTTGGGCTAAAGAACTCAAGGAATGGACATTAGACCAGTGGAAATCTGTGCTTTGGTCTGATGAGTCCAAATTTGAGTTCTTTAGTTCCAACCACCGTGTCTTTGTGCGACGCAGAAAAGGTGAACGGATGGACTCTACATGCCTGGTTCCCATTGTGATGCATGCAGGTGGTGGTGTGATGGTGTGGGGGTGCTTTGTTGGTGACACTGTTGGGGATTTATTCAAAATTGAAGGCATACTGAACCAGCATGGCTACCACAGCATCTTGCAGCGGCATGCTATTCCATCCGGTTAGCGTTTAGTTGGACAATCATTTATTTTTCAACAGGACAATGACCCCCAAACACACCTCCAGGCTGTGTAAGGGCTATTTGACCAAGGAGGAGAGTGATGGGGTGCTATGCCAGATGACCTGGCCTCCACAGTCACCAGACCTGAACCCAATCGAGATGGTTTGGGGTGAGCTGGACTGCAGAGTGAAGGCAAAAGGGCCAACAAGTGCTAAGCATCTCTGGGAACTCTGTCAAGATTGTTGGAAGACCATTTTCGGTGACTACCTCTTGAAGCTCATCAAGAGAATGCCAAGAGTGTGCAAAGCAGTCATCAAAGCAAAAGGTGGCTACTTTGAAGAACCTAGAATATAAGACATATTTTCAGTTGTGTCACACTTTTTTGTTAAGTATATAATTCCACATGTGTTAATTCATAGTTTTGATGCCTTCAGTGTGAATGTACAATTTTCGTAGTCATGAAAATACAGAAAAATCTTTAAATGAGGTGTGTTCAAACTTTTGGTCTGTACTGTATGTAATCCATGTCAATAATTAAAGATTATATTCTAGGTTCTTCAAAGTATCCAACTTTTGCTTTGATGACTGCTTTGCACACTCTTGGCATTCTCTTGATGAGCTTCAAGAGGTAGTCACCGGAAATGGTTTTCACTTCACAGGTGTGCCCTGTCAAGTTTAATAAGTGGTATTTCTTGCCTTATAAATGGGGTTGGGACCATCAGTTGTGTTGTGCAGAAGTCTGGTGAATACACAGCTGATAGTCCTACTGAATAGACTGTTAGAATTTGTATTATAGCAAGAAAAAAGCAGCTCTTCTAGGAGTGGAATAAACAACTTGGCGGCATAAAAGCAATCTTTTTAGAGACTGGATGCAGCGTGATGCTCAACTTATCTCTTCAGAATTTCTCCCATAGGTGTTTCATTTGGGTTCAGATTAGAAGACATACTCACTGAATCATTTTCAATCTGTTCTTCAGAAATGCAACATATGTGTGTTTTGGATCATAGCCATGTAGCTTCCGACATCAGCAGCACTCATGCAGCCTCACTTAAGGATACTGATGCAACCACCATGTTTCACTGTAGACATCATGCATTTTTCTAATTTCATATTTGTAAATGCATAATGCCAACACTAAAACATGGTGGCAGCAGTATCCTTATGTGGAGCTGTATGAGTACTGCTGGTGTTGGGGAGCTATATTTCATTGAAGGTATCATGAGTTCAAAGATGTACTGCTCTATATTGAAAGAAAATCTGCAACCATAACTCTGTGCCCTTGGTAGACATGCAACTTCCAACATGACAATGATCCAAAACACACATAAGTTGCATTTTTGAAAAAGAACAAGTGAAAGAGATTCAGTCGCCAAGAATTAATCTGAGCCCAATCAAAAGACCTTCAGGGAATTCTGAAGAGACAAAATAAAGGGGTTTTCCCACAAACAATAGTACATTTTAATCAATATATCTTGGAATACTAATAATTTCCACAATTGGATATGTTTAAAAAATGTTCCTGTGCTGAGATAATCTTATAAATGTGCCCCTGCTGTGTACTGTGTAATGGCTGTGCCTGACCAGGAACGAACATGGTCTGATCATACCACATCTCTTGGGCAGGGGGTAGAAAAAAAATGTGCACTGATATTACATCAGGGGATCGCAGATGATTCTTTCTTTGAAGTAAAACATTGTTTAAAAACAGGCAGGGAAATGTTTTACCTCACAAAAAGAATCAGTTGTGACCCCATGCTGTAATGTTTGTATATTCTTTTGCTTCCCCCTGCCCAGGAGCTATGGAATGATCAGACCAGGTCCCTGTACGATCAGACACGGCAATTACGCCATACATAGCAGGGGCATATTTATAAGATCATCTCAACACAGGAACATTTTATTTAAACACATACAATTGTGGAACTTAATATTATTACAAAATCTATTGATTAATATGTACTTTTTTTTGTGAGGAAAACCCCTTTAAGCATCACTCTCCATCCAGCATCCAGGCTCTAAAGAGGTTGTTCTTGAAGAAAGGGAAAAAATAGATGTTTTTATGTTTTTTCTGCCAGGGAGATGCAGAAACGCTCGGGAAAATTCCAGAGCATTTCTGCATCGTGGGCACATAGCCTTATGGTTTTGTATTAGCGCTGCTCATTTTGTGGAGATCTGTTAACTTTGTTCTCGGTGTCAGAATGGTTACGTGATACCAAATCTATAGAATTCAATTTTTGATTTAATACTTAAAAATAAAATAAAAACATTTACAAAAACAATTTGGCTTTTGCCGCCATATTCTGAGAGACATATCTTTTTAACAACCCTCCGTCACATACAATATCGGTTCTAACGAGTTCACATACAATGTGACTGTCAGGCGCAGGCTAGAAAAATACCTATAATATCTAATGTTTGCAATTTCAGTGCTCTAAAAGTGATCAGTGACCCTCATAGGGATGTAATAAAAGAGACTACACATAATCAGGTGCAAAAAAAAACCATTTACTTAACATAAAACTAATAACTCTGAAATACAAACATTTCAAAACTAAATGAAAGTAAAAGAGATGTGCCTGTCAGGCCTATTGTATGTGACGGAGGGTTAAAAGTGGGCAACCAGCAGTCAAGGTAACATTTGGGCAATCTACATTCATACTGCACGGTGGGCCCATGGTCAACAGAACAGATGGCCACTATGTTCAAGCCTGGTACATGCCACTATCACAGAGAGAGTGAGACAATAGGGGTTAATGAGGATTTATGGTAGCTGGGATATGCAAGGAAAGTGAGTAGGAGTAATAAATGTGCTTAGTATTAAATGTCTGCTAGCAAATACAAGGAGTATTGCAAACAAAATGAATGAACTGGTGACTATTATATTGGTCAGAGAATACTAAATAGTGGGCATTACGGAAACCTGGCTGGATGAAAGCCATGAGTGGGTGACAAACATAGAGGGATATACTACATTTAGAAAGGACAAGAAAGACAAAAAGGTGGAGGGGTGTGTATTTTCGTAAGATCCAACTTAAAACCTGTGCTCAATGACAACATTGGGGTGAGCTGTGACAAAGTAGAGATAGTATGGGTAAATGTTCACATGGATGACAACAGTGGATTGCTGCTAACTAGAGTTTGTTACATGCCTCCTAATATAGCTGAACAGATAGAGGATGAAATGTTGCAACAAATTAAAAATGCAGCAAATAATAATAGGGTCCTCAATATGGGGTATTTTAACTATCCAGGAATTCAATGGGACATATAATCTTCTAGTTGTGCTAAAAGCTATAATTTATTATCTGCAATTCAAGACAATGACCTCTGTCAGCTGATAAATGAACCAACCAGGGGAGATAATCTGCTGAATCTAGTTCTGTTAAATAGACCAGATACAATTTCACATCTACGGGTCAGGGGGCATTTGGGAGCAGTGGCCATAATATGGCAAGCTTTATGTAATTTTCAATCAATCATTTAAAAGGGGAAATGCAAAAAAACTAGAACTTTAGGAAAGCTGATCTCAACAAATTAAGGAAGAGCTTAGACTGGGACCATGTCATGGTAACTGGGGATACCGAACATAAATGGGGCATGTTTAACCCCTTTACAACCCAAGGTGGTTTGCACGTTAATGACCAGGCCAATTTTTACAATTCTGACCACTGTCACTTTATGAGGTAATTACTCTGGAACGCTTCAACGTATTCCCCTGATTCTGAGACTGTTTTTTCGTGACATATTGTACTTCATGATAGTGGTAAAATTTCTTCAATATCACTTGCGTTTATTTGTGAAAAAAAAACGGAAATTTGGCGAAAATTTAGCAATTTTCAAAATTTGAATTTTTATGCCCTTAAATCAGAGAGATATGTCACACAAAATAGTTAATAAATAACATTTCCTATATGTCTAGTTTACATCAGCACAATTTTGGAACCAAAACTTTTTTTTATTGGGGAGCTATAAGGGTTAAAATTTGACCAGCGATTTCTCATTTTTCCAACAAAATTTACAAAACCGATTTTTTAGGGACCACATCACATTTAAAGTCACTTTGAGGGGTCTTTATGACAGAAAATACCCCAAAGTGACACCATTCTAAAAACTGCACCCCTCAAGGTGCTCAAAACCACATTCAAGAAGTTTATTAACCCTTCACGTGCTTCACAGGAATTTTTGGAATGTGGAAGAAAAAAATGAACATTTAACTTTTTTCACAAAAATGTTACTTTAGACCCAATTTTTTTTATTTTCGCAGGGGTAACAGGAAAAAATGGACCCCAAAATTTGTTGTGCAATTTCTCCTGAGTAAGCAGATACCCCATATGTGGGGGAAAACCACTGTTTGGGCGCAGGGTTCGGAAGGGAAGGAGCGCCATTTGACTTTTTGAATGTAAAATTTGCTTGAATAATTAGCGGACGCCATGATGCATTTGGGGAGCCCCTGATGTGCCTAAACAGTGGAAACCCCCCACAAGTGACACCATTTTGGAAACTAGACCCCTCAGGGAACTTATCTAGATGTGTGGTGAGCACCTTGAACCCCCAGGTGCTTCACAGAAGTTTATAACATGGAGCCGTAAAAATAAAAAAAATCTAACTTTTTCCACAAGAATGATGTTTTAGCCCCAATTTTTTTATTTTCACAAGGGTAAGAGGAGAAAATGGACCCCAAAAACTTTTGTGCAATTTCTCCTGAGTACGCCAATACCCCATATGTGGGGTAATACAGTGTTTGGGCGCACGGCAAAGTTCAGAAGGGAAGGAGCACTGTGTGACTTTTTGAACGCAAAATCGGCTGGAATCGAGAGCGGACGCCATGTCGCGTTTGGAGAGCCCCTGATGTGCCTAAATAGTTGAAACCCCCCACAAGTGACCCCATTTTGGAAACTACACCCCTCAAGGATTTTTTCAAGGGGTATAGTGAACATTTTGAATCCAGAGGTACGACACAGAATTTGATAACATTAGGTCATCATATTGAATAAGGTGTCATTAGTCTTGAGCGCAAGTGCTCCCTACTTGAGTTTGCATCAGGTACTCAGGTATGCATCATGTATCACGGGTGCTCAAGTGAAATGGTCGAGTCCCCGCCCGCATGTTTGACGGTTATTAGACACCCCCAAAAAAAACATGCGGGGATCGCTCGTGCATGGCAGGCAATCCCCGCGAGGTTTTTTTTGGCCGCGAAGCATATGGGGCGGAGACTCGAGCACCCGCGATACTCAATGCCTATCCGAGCACCCGATGCCAACTCAAGTAGCCATATCGTCATCTTTTTTTTTTTTGTACTTTTGAAAAAAAAACAACCCTAACCCCAACCCTAACCCTACCCTAGCCCAACCCTGACCCCAACGCTAACATTAGCACAACCCTAACCCCTACCCCAACCCCAGCCCTAGCGTTTATTTTTTACGCCGTTCCTAGTGCGGTATAAGTGATTAGACGACCTTATTCTTCGGGTCTTTGTGCCTACAGAGATACCAGAATGATATCGGGTTTTTATGATTGACAGCTGTCACACACTAAGAGACACAGATTTTGTAAAATCTAGTTTTTGCATCGCCATATTTTGAGAGCTAGCATTTTTCCATATTTTGGCCGACAGAGTCATGTGATGGCTTGTTTTTTTTGCGGGATGAGTTGACGTTTTTATTGGTGCCATTTTCAGGCAAGTGACATTTTTTGATGGCTTTTTATTCCAGCTTTTGGGAGGCAGAATAAACAAAAACCAACAATTCAGGAATTTTTTTTTTAATTTTTTTATTCTACTCCGCGTGTGGTAAAATTGATAAGGTAGCTTTATTCTTCGGGTCAGTACGTTTACAACGGTACCACATTTATATTGTTTTTCTATGTTTTGGCACTTTTACACAATAAAAGCTATTTTATAGAAAAAAATATTTTTTTGCATCGCTTTATTCTGAGAACTATAACTTTTTGATTTTTCGGATGATGGAGCGGTATGGCGGCTTGCTTTTTGCGGGACAACATGAAGTTTTCAGCGGTACCATTTTTATTTATATTCGTCTTTTTGATCGCGTGTTATTCCATTTTTTGTTTGGCGGTATGATGATAAAGCATTGTTTTTTGCTTCGTTTTTTATTTTATTTTTTTACCGTGTTCACTCAAGGGGGTTAACTTATGGACAGTTTTATATGTCAGGTCGTTACGGACGCGGCGATACCAAATATGTGTACTTTTATTGTTTTTATTTATTTATTTTTTTCCAAAATAATACACGGTATTCCAAATTATTATGCCAATAATATTTTCTCAGATTTTCCCAAATTACCTATATGAATTGCAGTCATTGTAATTTTCCAGTCAAATAACTATTCGAGTACAATTGAAAGGTTTTTGTACAAACTGCCTATGATAACAGTATATTTTTTAAAAAATAAAAAACTCAAACTGCACTCAAAATGCATGTTCCAAATTATTATGCACAGCAGAGGTGGGTGCCACACCATAAGTTTGTCCCCTTTTATGCCCATAGCAGCCAGAGATGCAGATGTGTTATGTGCAGCATGAGACATGGCATTATCATGCATGAAATGATCTCGATGGTCCAGATGGATGGAGTGGAGGATGGCTGGTTGATGGACACCCCATGCAAACACGGCTACGGCGCTGACAAGGAGGAGGTGGAGTAATGTTTTGGGCTAGAATCATGGGGAGAGAGATTGTCGGCCCTTTTAGGATCCCTGAAGGGGTAAAGATGAACTCCATAATATATGTTGAGTTTCTCAAACAGCACTTCCTTCCATGGTTCAAGAAGAAGAACCATGCATTCCGCAGCAAGATCATTTTCATGCATGATAATGTCCCGTCTCATGCTGCACATAACACATCTGCATCTCTGGCTGCTATGGGCATAAAAGGGGACAAACTTATGGTGTGGCACCCATGCTCCCCTGACCTCAACCCCATTGAGAACCTCTGGAGCATCATCAAAAGGAGTGTCTATGATGGCGGGAGGCAGTTCACATCTAAGCAACAGCTCTGGGAGGGTATTCTGTCCTCATGCAAAACAATTGAAGCAGAAACCATCCAAAACCTGACAAATTCAATGGACGAGAGAGTTCAGAAGCTCCTTTCGAACAAGCGGTCCAATGTGCAAATGTAACATCACCTAGAATAAAGTTTTGAGTTGAAAACTGTTTGATTTCAGTTTGTAATAACCTGATAATTCTTATAATTTCAAAAATGACAATTTTTTTGTTCTTTATTAAAATGAAAAGGTTGAAAACTCTGCTGTGCATAATAATTTGGAACATGCATTTTGAGTGCAGCTTGAGTTTTTTATTTTTTAAAAAATATACTGTTATCATAGGCAGTTTGTACAAAAACCTTTCAATTGTACTCTAATATTTATTTGACTTGAAAATTACAATGACTGCAATTCATATAGGTAATTTGGGAAAATCTGAGAAAATATTATTTGCATAATAATTTGGAACACAGTGTATTTATTGATGGGTACATTATATTTTTATTTTTGGCGGATTATTATTTAATTTTTTTTTTAAATATTTTTACATTTTTTTTTTTTTTTTTTTCACTTTGAGAGTTTTTTTTACTTTTTTACTTTGCCCCACTGTGGGACTTTCACTTTTTTTATTCTGATCGCCTGCATAGCATAGGGATGGAGCACCATCCCTGTGCTATGCAGGCAGTCAGCGCTGCACAGTGAGAAGACTGTTTGGTCATTCATGACCAAACAATCTTGCTGCTGTCTGGTGACCCCAGATGTTGTCATGACGACATCGGGTTGTCATGGCAACACCCGGGAAGCCGCGGCAGACAGTGCTGGAGGCCGGAAGAGGAGGTGAGTATACCGATCACCTCTCCCCTTAGCCTCTGCAATGCGGCGATCGACTTCGATCGCAGCATTGCGGAGGTTAATGTGCCGGGAGCAGTGCGGGACTGCTCCCTGCACATAGTACCGGGTGTCAGCTGTCAGCCAAGGATTGCGCTGCTAACAGACAGTATCTGCAACGTAAGCTAATTACAAAAATCCTTAGAGGCCCCGGGGGGATACAATTTGTTACGAGTGAAGGAGGGTGATCATTGGAAAACTGCTTTTAACACTCCGGTAGGACATTTTGAGAATCTGGTGATGCCTTTTGGCCTTACCAATGCACCTGCATTTTTTCAGAACCTTATTAATGACATCCTGAGACCTTTGATTGGTAAGAATGTGGTTGTGTATTTGGATGACATTTTGATTTATTCACCAGATCTAGAGTCCCATTGGCAGAGTGTATGTGAACTTTTGCAGTTATTGAGTGATAATTCACTCTTTGCTAAGCTGGAGAAATGTGAGTTCGCTGTGCAGAAAATTAGTTTTTTGGGCTACATTGTCTCCAGCGAGGGCTTTGAGATGGATCCTGTGAAGGTTCAGGCTGTGCAGCAATGGACTAGGCCTATTGGTTTGAAATCTATACAGAGATTTTTGGGTTTTGCCAATTATTACAGGAAATTCATTAAGACTTTTTCTGTAATTGTTAAACCTCTAACCAATCTCACCAGGAAAGGTGCGAATACGGCCCAGTGGACTACGGAGGCCATTGAAGCGTTTGAGTATCTCAAAGAGAGGTTCAGCTCTGCCCCTATTCTTATGCAGCCTGATGGAACCAAGCCTTTTTTGTTCGAGGTCGATGTTTCATCGGTGGGGGTCGGAGCAGTTTTCTCTCAGGAGAACAAGGGTGGAGTACATCCTTGTGCCTTCTTTTCAAAAAAAAACTGAACTGAATTATGATGTTGGAAATCAGGAGTTGCTGGCTATTAAACTCGCGTTTGAACATTGTCGCCATTTTTTGGAAGGCGCTAGATTTCCTATTCAGGTTTTCACAGATCATAAGAATTTGATCTATCTGGATGCTGCCAAGCACTTGAATACCCGTCAAGTTAGGTGGCCACTTTGTTTTTCTCGGTTTCATTTTTCTGTTACCTATATCCCTGTTACTAAGAATGTTAAAGCCGATGCTTTATCTCGCAGCTTCTCTCCTACGGTCGGTGCCGAGGAGGAGAAGAGCATTTTACAGAAAGGAGTTGTGGTGGCGGCTTTGGACTCCGTTTTGAAGAATGGGATTCTGAAAGCTCAAGATGATGCTCCATCTATCACTCCCCATGGGAGGTTGTTCGTGCCTAGAGTCTTTAGGAGAGATTTGTTTGTGGAGTGTCATGAGTCTCGGTTGGCAGGTCATCCAGGAATTTCGGAGACTAAGAGACTTATCAGTCGCAGTTTTTGGTGGCCTGGATGGCAGAAGGAAGTCATCAAGTGGGTGCATCAGTGTACTGTGTGTGCTAGGTCAAAGGCTTCACATACTCCTGCTGCGGGGTTGCTTTGCCCTCTGGAGGTTCCTAGTGCGCCATGGACGCATCTCACAATGAATTTTATTACTGATCTTCCTGTGTCCGAGGGTTTTACTGTCATCTGGGTGGTCGTGGACCGTTTTAGTAAGATGTGTCATTTGGTTCCATTCATTAAGTTTCCCTGAGCCAAGACACTCGCTAAGGCGTTTGTTAAGGAGATTGTCAAGCTCCATGGCGTTCCCACGGATATTGTTTCTGATAGAGAACCTCAGTTTGTGGCTCGCTTTTGGCATGCTTTTTATGACAGGTTGGGAGTCCATTTGTCATTTTCGTCTGGCTATCATCCTGAGTCTAATGGACAGACTCAAAGAAAGAACCAGGATGTTGAACAGTTTTTGCGTTGTTTTGTGGTGGACAATCAAGAGGTGTGGTCTGAGTTTCTGCCTCTCGCAGAATTTGCTCTTGACAATCATACATCCTCTTCTGCTGGATGTTCTCCTTTTTTGTTGTACTGGGAAACAACCGTCTTTTGGTTCGTTTTTCAAATTGGGGTCGGCGGTGCCGGAGGAGGAGAATTTTTCCGGTGATTTGGAGAGAGTTTGGACTAATGTACAGTACAGACCAAAAGTTTGGACACACCTTCTCATTTAAAGATTTTTCTGTATTTTCATGACTATGAAAATTGTACATTCACACTGAAGGCATCAAAACTATGAATTAACACATGTGGAATTATATACTTAACAAAAAAGTGTGAAACAACTAAAAATATGTTTTATATTCTAGGTTCCTCAAAGTAGCCACCTTTTGCTTTGATGGCTGCTTTGCACACTCTTAGCATTCTCTTGATGAGCTTCAAGAGGTAGTCACCGGAAATGGTCTTCACTTCACAGGTGTGCCCTGTCAGGTTTAATAAGTGGGATTTCTTGCCTTATAAATGGGGTTGGGACCATCAGTTGTGTTGTGCAGAAGTCAGGTGGATACACAGCTGATAGTCCTACTGAATAGACTGTTAGAATTTGTATTATGGCAAGAAAAGAGCAGCTAAGTAAAGAAAAACGAGTGGCCATCATTGCTTTAAGAAATGAAGGTCAGTCAGTCCGAAAAATTGGGCAAACTTTGAAAGAGTCCCCAAGTGCAGTTGCAATAACCATCAAGCGCTACAAAGAAACTGGCTCACATGAGGACCGCCCCAGGAAAGGAAGACCAAGAGTCACCTCTGCTTCTGAGGATAAGTTTATCCGAGTCACCAGCCTCAGAAATCGCAGGTTAACAGCAGCCCAGATTAGAGACCAGGTCAACGCCACACAGAGTTCTAGCAGCAGACACATCTCTACAACAACTAAGAGGAGACTTTGTGCAGCAGGCCTTCATGGTAAAATAGCTGCTAGGAAACCACTGCTAAGGACAGGCAACAAGCAGAAGAGACTTGTTTGGGCTAAAGAACACAAGGAATGGACATTAGATCAGTGGAAATCTGTGCTTTGGTCTGATGAGTCTAAATTTGAGATCTCTGGTTCCAACCACTGTGTCTTTGTGCGACGCAGAAAAGGTGAACGGATGGACTCTACATGCCTGGTTCCCACCATGAAGCATGGAGGAGGAGGAGGTATGATGGTGTGGGGGTGCTTTGCTGGTGACACTGTTGGGGATTTATTCAAAATTGAAGGCATACTGAACCAGCATGGCTACCACAGCATCTTGCAGCGGCATGCTGTTCCATCCGGTTTGCGTTTAGCTGGACCATCATTTATTTTTCAACAGGACAATGACCCCCAAACACACCTCCAGGCTATTTGACCAAGAAGGAGAGTGATGGGGTGCTACGCCAGATGACCTGGCCTCCACAGTCACCAGACCTGAACCCAATCGAGATGGTTTGGGGTGAGCTGGACCGCAGAGTGAAGGCAAAAGGGCCAACAAGTGCTAAGCATCTCTGGGAACTCCTTCAAGATTGTTGGAAGACCATTTCCGGTGACTACCTCTTGAAGCTCATCAAGAGAATGCCAAGAGTGTGCAAAGCAGTCATCAAGGCAAAAGGTGGCTACTTTGAAGAACCTAGAATATAAGACATGTTTTCAGTTGTTTCACACTTTTTTGTTAAGTATATAATTCCACATGTGTTAATTCATAGTTTTGATGCCTTCAGTGTGAATGTACAATTTTCAAAGTCATGAAAATACAGAAAAATCTTTAAATGAGGTGTGTCCAAACTTTTGGTCTGTACTGTACGTTGCAACCTTCAAGAGGCTAACAAGAAGTCCAAGAAGTATTTTGACAGGAAACGTAAAGAGGTTATGTTTACTGTGGGTGACATGGTTTGGTTGTCCTCGAAGAACCTGCGGTTGAGGATTCCCTCTAAAAAACTGGGTCCTAAGTTTGTGGGTCCATTTAAAGTGCTTCAGGTTGTTAACCCGTCTGCTGTTAGGTTGGATGCCCCTACGTCCTGGAAGATTAATCCAGTGTTTCATGTTTCCTTGTTGAAAAAGGCTGATGTATCTGATAGGGACGCCACTGTCACAGTTCCTCCTGTGTTGGAAGACAGCGAATATTAAATTTCTCGTATCTTGAATTCTAGATGGCATAGATGTAGATTACAGTATCTTGTCTCCTGGAAGGGTTTCGGTCCCGAAGACAACTCCTGGGTAAGGACGGATGATGTCTCTGCTCCTAGGCTTGTTAAAGCTTTCCACAGGAGGTTTCCGGATAGGCCTGGGCCTGGAGGATCCGGAAGATCCTTATAAAAGAGGGGGTACTGTTAGAACCCTCCAGTTTGTTTTTTCTATCTTGGGTTTTGCCGTCACGTGACCATCTGCCTTTATATTCCAGCTCCGCCCTTCTTGCTGTGTTGGACTTCAGTGTTTGACTGTTTCTCTAGCCTAGTGCTTCAGTGCCTTTCTCTGTCTAGTTCGCTTGGTCCTCTGGGACCTTTAGTACATTTTTGTCAGTTTGTCTTTTTGTGTTCTGCAAAAACTTCTGTTTAGGAGGTGTCCCATTTTTGTCCCAGTCCTTAGTTCTTTTAGGGACCCCTCCCTTAATTCTATAGGTCTTCGTTCAGACTAGCCGAGGACTAAGGCGGGTCTGTTCACAAGGAACAGGCAGCCCGCTACATCGTAGGGATTCAGCTAAGTCTTACTGTAGGGACAGCTTTCCCCTATCTTTCCTTAGTACTTGTTGTAGATCATAACATTTACTACCTGTGTGTTTAAGGGTTAACTACATTGCACTTAAATCCTGAGGTGTAGCTATACTCACAAATGGTTAATTAAGGGTGAGGGGTCATAATTAATGGTTTATAAGGGGCAGCTGGTTGGGACATCCAGTCCTTTGGAAGTGCACTGAGCTGTAGGTTGGATTGCTACTAAAGGGGGGGGGGGGACTCTTTAAATCTTCTTCCTTAGCGAGTGTGAATGGAGCATAAGTCAGAACGGAAGTAGGTGTGTGACTTGTGATTCAGTGACTTTGGATTCAGGGAGTTTGGAAGGGAGGAATTTGGACTGAATTGCTGTCTGTATTTTATTAATTCTTTACATTTCTTTTTACTTAACATTTCTGTCTAGTGCAATCCCCATTAGGAAATGAGCTCCATTATTGACAATGCTATACAGTGTACATCTTGACACATGTATGCAATCCTTGAACAACCGGTCGTGGGTGCATACTGCTGTGCGAGATGTGTGCACATTGTGCGTTTGGAAGCCCAGGTAGTGGATCTAAATGAGCAGTTGGCAACACTGAGATCCATTGACAATATGGAAAGGAGTCTGCTGCTCACTGAGCAGCTGCTCACTGGGGTAGATGTGGGGGAGGGTGGTAGTCGGTAGCTGCAGGACAGTGAGGCAGCTAGCTGGGTGACAGTTAGAAGGGGGGGTAGAGGGAAGAACGCCAGGGAGGCTAGTCCTGATCTGGCACACGCCAATAAGTTTGCAAAGTTGGGAGATGAGAGAGGTGTCAGTACAGGGGTAGTACTGCTCCAGCAAGGCATGTCCTCTGAAAGTCGGAGGAGTGTCAGCTCCAGTAAGGGGGGGAAATAGGAGAGCAGGGCAGGCCAGCCAGGTGCTGGTAGTGGGGGACTCAATTATTAGGGGAACAGATAGGGAAATCTGTCACAAAGACAGGGATCGTCGAACAGTGTGCTGACTACCTAGCGCTCGAGTTCGGCACATCGCTGATCGGGTTGACAAATTGCTGGGAGGGGCTGGTGAGGACACAGCGGTTATGGTGCACATTGGCACAAATTACAAAGTTAGAGGTAGGTGGAAGGGCCTTAAAGATGATTTCAGGGATTTAGGCTGCAAGCTTCAAGCAAGGACCTCTAAGGTGGTATTCTCTGAAATACTTCCTGTACCACGCCAGAGAGGCTACGGGAAATTAGGGAGATAAATAAGTGGCTCAGGAATTGGTGTAGGAAGGAGGGGTTTGGGTTCCTGGAGAACTGGGCCGACTTCTCAGTTGGTTACAGGTTCTACGCTAGGGATGGGCTGCACCTTAATGGGGAGGGTGCAGCTGTGCTGGGGGAGAAAATGGCTAGAAGGTTGGAGGAGTGTTTAAACTAGGGATTGGGGGGGTATTCATTTTATAGGTGGGGAAGATAGTGCAGATAGTAACCTGGGCAGAAATAAAAAAACTGGAGGTGGGGTTAGAAAAGGCAATAGAGTAAGAAGGAATAGAGGTACAGAGAGATACATAAAATGCATGTACACTAATGCCAGAAGCCTCACCAACAAAATGGAGGAATTAGAATTAACTTTGTTGGAAAATAATTATGACATGGTGGGGATATCTGATTAACAATGTAAAGACCAGGCTCGACTATGCAAGATAGGTGCCAGGAACACAACATAATCCAAATATGAAGAGAAATAAGGTTCCGGCACTCAAAAATAATGTAGTCAGATAGTTGCAATTTCAAATATAATTTCCTTTAATGGTTCTTTAGTGAATAATGGCCCGACGTTTCAACCCCTCCGGGGTTTTCATCAGGGGCCTGGGTTTATGGAATTTAAACCATGAAGGATGAATAATCCTCAGGATCAGTATCCGGCAGCAAAATTGCGTGTTATGTGAATTCCCAAGGAGTGGGGAGATTATTCCTGGTACTTGTTGCCAGGGATTAAGGAGGAGAAATGTCCTGCCACAGGAATTAAGTAAAGTCATAGATAGACCATTATTTTTAATCTTTAAAGATTCCATAATAACAGGGTCTGTACCACAGGTCTTGCGTATAGCAAATGTGGTGTCAATATTCAAAAAGGGAACAAAAACCTAACTTGGAAATTATAGGCCAGTAAGCTTAACCTCTACTGTGGGTAAAATCCTGGAGGGTTTCCTAAGAGATGCTATACTCTAGTATCTGAAGAAGAATAACCTCATGACCCAATATTAACATGGGTTTACGAGGGACCGTTCCTGTCAAACTAATTTGATCAGCTTTTATGAAGAGGTAAGTTCCGGACTGGACCAAGGAAAAGCAGTGGATGTTGTGTATACGGACTTTGATACAGTTCCACACAAAAGGTTGATACATATAATGAGAACAAAGGGGATAGGGGAAAATATATGTAAGTTAAGAACTGACTCAGTGATAGGAAACAAAGGGTGGTTATTAATGGAACAAACTCAGAATGGGTCACAGTTAACAGTGGGGTACCACAGGGGTCAGTATTGGGCCCGCTTCTTTTTAACATATTTATTAATGACCTTGTAGGGGGCATACAGAGTAGTATTTCAATATTTGCAGATGACACTAAACTCTGCAGGGTAATCAATAGAGAGGAGGACAATTTTATATTACAGGAGGATCTATGTAAACTAGAAGCTTGGGCTGATAAATGGCAAATGAGCTTTAATGGGGATAAATGTAAGAAAATGCACTTGGGCAGAGGAAATAAAATGTATAATTATATGCTTAATTGTAAAACACTGGGCAAAACTGTCACTGAAAAAGACCTGGGTGTATTGGTGGATGACAAGCTCACGTTTGGTGGCCAGTGTCAGGCAGCTGCAGCAAAGGCAAATAAAATAATGGGATGCATTAAAAGAGGCATAGATGCTCATGAGGAGAACATAATTTTACCTCTATACAAGTCATTAGTGCGACCACACTTAGAATACTGTGTACAGTTCTGGTCTCCGGTATATAAGAAAGACATAGCTGAACTAGAGCGGGTGCACTGAAGAGCGACCAAGCTTATTAGAGGACTGGGGCGTCTGCAATACCAAGACAGGTTATTTTTTAAACTCTTTTTATCAAAAAATTCCACAGGATAATGGTTACAAACAGATACTGTCATAATATAAGGTCAGGATAATCTAAATATTAACCATTCTCAGTTTAATACAATTTACATCACGTTCTCACTTATCAGAGTAAACAGTTAGAAGAAAGAAAAAGAAAAAAAACAACAAATAGTTTGAAACATAAGCTTCATTGTGGAGCACTGCACGCTTTACTAAACCGGCCCATTCCTTATCAGAATTCAGTATATATATATCAATTACAGTTGCAATAGAGGTCCATTCTTACAGCCTATATATCATATATCATTTCCCATGCACTCAAAAGGGCATATATCAGGACTGTTGATGTGAGATTAACGAAGTCATGGCACCAGGGGACAAGTGTGTTAAGGGCGAGTTGCACCATCTTTCCCATATCCTTTAGAATTTCTGGGGACATCCCCTATTCCTATATACTATATTTTCATACGGTATTGTATCATTCACTAGTTTTTTCCATTGGTTGATAGTAGGAGACTTTCCTCCCATCCATCTTAGTGCTATCGCTTTCCTAGCCATAAATATAGCCTCTCGAAGGAATATCCCATCATAGTGTGTCCACATTTCCTCGTCCACAACACCTAAGACACATAACTCTGGACTGCATTCAATTGGTATCCCACTTATCTCTTCTACTGTAGCTATCACTTCACCCCAATATTTGCGTATTATCCCACAATTCCAAATAAGATGCCAGAAATCCGCTCCTGATTCCCCACATCGGTGGCACTCATCAGACGCCATTCTACCAACTCTATGCATTCTCACTGGGGTCAGGTAAGATTGATGTAGTATATATAACTGAATAAATTTATTATTGGTGCCTGCTGACACCACCATATGCGCTTCCATTGCATCATTCCACTGATCATCAGTTATAGAAGGGATTAATTGCTGCCATTTACTCTCAACAGAAAGTTGGGTAGAAGTGATTTTAGAATTCAGTAGAAAAGTATATATAGAGAAGATACCACGCCTGTAGGTTCTTGAGTTTTAAGTACTCCTATCAATGGATATTTAGATATTCGCTTTCTAGGATATGGGAATTGATGTGTTATGGCATGCCTCATTTGTAGATATCTGTAGAAATCCCTATGAGGGATTCCAAACCTTATACGAATTTGAACAAATGATAATAAAATTTTGTTTTCAAAAATCTGATTAAGTGTTGTTATTCTGTGCTGCTTCCAGAAGATTATGTCCTGTAGGTTTTTAAGCTGCAGAAATTCAGGATTATCCTGTATTTGTGCTTCTCCCATTTGATCAGTAAACCCCACGATACGCTTACTCTCGCGCCACACCAGCATCGCTAGGCTATGTGCAAATAATAAGCCCTGTGGTTGACGCGCCCCCTGGGCCATATTCTTTAGGGGGAATATCCGGAGCCGGATCAGATGGGAGTTGTAGTCTTCCGAGTGGCTGTGACCTGGTCCGTGCCCAGGGTGTCAAACTCAGTTGTATGTGGCAGTCCTACAGATGTTAATAAGTTCTTAATGTCGACTACGCCACCCGTTGTATTGCGGTCACTATGGCCGCCGCTGCAGCAGGGTCCGCTGAGGCTGATGGTGTAGGTGCAGCTTTTGATGGTATAACCCCCAACGGGTGGGGTATAGCCTCAGGGGGTCAGGTGCAGAGGATGGGGGTTGTGGTGGTGCAGCATAGATGTTAAAGGAAGACAGAGTCGGGTTATGCAGTTAAGGGTATTTACTCACTGCTGATGTTCCGGTCACTCCAGCTTCAAGTGACCTCCCGAGCCGTGCTGCATCCACCAGGTCCTGGATCCAGCCAACCCCCAAGCGAGTCCGGAGCGTGACCCTGAGCTCTCCTTCTGTCCTTTCTCTGGCCGTCCCCACTAGTGATCCACCCAGGTCCAGCTCCCTCGGGCCTTCTGTTGGGAGACCCTTGGCCTTGGGTTCCCTGACCCTCCACGTGGTATGCCTTCGGGGTGGATGTGGTGGGTGGCCGTGGCAGACGCTGCCCACGGCCTCCGGTCTCTGGCTGGGGTGTGTTTTTGCCCCCACCAGCTTGGGTTCCGGTACCCTGATGCCGACTCTTCACCCGTGGATTGGATTTGGGGTCTCAGAGTCCTCTCTTCTGTTTCCCCCTCTGGGTCTCTCTTGCTTTCTCCTCTCTCTCTCTCTGGGGCTGCTCTGCTCCTCTGCTTCTTACTTCTCTGCAAAGACTGACTGACTGACTGACCCTGTTCTTAGTTGGTGCCCACCTTATATACACCCTCTATGTGTGAGCTCAGGT
Source organism: Phyllobates terribilis (assembly GCF_046119375.1). NCBI lineage: Eukaryota > Metazoa > Chordata > Amphibia > Anura > Dendrobatidae > Phyllobates > Phyllobates terribilis. The sequence continues at coordinate 635,742,970 of NW_027362762.1, forward strand.
GACCAGCACCCAATGAGCTCCTATCTTTACCCAGGCTGCTCCCCCTATCTGCCCCTACACTACTTGGGATGTACCACCCCCCTCCCACTCCAGCCAGGAACAGACTCGGTCGTACCTGCACATTTCTAAGTGGGAGTACCGTCGGCCTGTTCCCCGGAAATGGGATGTATGTAGTGCATGCAGCCTACCGAGCTCAGTTCCACACTCCATCCTTACCCGGGAGTGGAATATCACACCTCTGGGTTGAGGTGCAATACCCCTGTAGCAGCCAAATCCTCAGGGTGCTACATGGTGGTCTGTAAGAGCCTTCTAATATAGCCCATGGTGTATTCTCATTTAATAAATGTATAAGATGCGCTTCTGCATTAGTTAGTTTATCACTGCTTATCCAACACTTCAAATATCATATCTGACCAGCTAAATAATAGAGAAATAGGTCAGGCACCGCGCTACCCCCTTGATCCTTGGGTCTCTGCAGAGATCCAATACTTAGTTTGGGCTTTGCTGAGCTCCATATAAATGTCGCCATCATGCCGTGCAGTTTCCGAAAAAATTCTTTGGGGATTTTAATGGAAGAATGTTCTAATACATACAGACATTTTGGAAGGATGATCATTTTGATTAAGTTAATACTTCCCGCCACAGACAATGGAAGTTGGGACCAACTTTCAAATTTTTTCCTCATCACATCCTTTATGGGGTACACATTATCCTTCAGATCCATAATCGAATTTTGATTAATTATAATGCCTAGATATTTTAATTTTTGTAGTACCGGTAATGAAAAAAACAACGGTTCAGTTATGTTATCTATAAGTGGCATAACCACAGATTTGCTCCAACTGATTTTAAGGCCCAATAATTCCCCAAAGTAACTAATAAGGTCAATTTCTCTTGGAAAGAATTGTTCTATTTTGTTTAGAAAGAGGATCAGGTCGTCTGCGTATAACCCCACTTTATCTATTCTAGAGTTTACACTAATACCTTCCACCAGGTGGTCCTGCTTAATTTTAAGGGTAATAGACTCTATCGCTAGAGCGAAGAGCATCGGAGATAAGGGGTAGCCCTGTCTAGTTCCTCTACCCAGGTTAAAGTATTCCGATAGTATTCCATTTACTAGAATGTTAGCCCTTGGCATATAGTAGCTCAATTTAATCCAGCTACAAAATTTATCAGAAAACCCAAATTTCAGGAGAACACGCTGTAGAAAGGTCCACTCCAAGGAGTCAAAGGCTTTCGCCGTATCTAAAGAAGCTATAGCCCAGGGTTTCTGATATTTATGGCCAATCTGTGTCAACACTTGAGCTCTTCTAATATGAGATGAAGTAGACCTTCCCAGCATAAAGCCAGATTGATCCTCATGTATAATGTTTAATATTACTGTTTTTAATCTATTGGCTATGAGTTTCATAAGTATTTTGTAATCTGTATTCAATAGGGATATGGGGCGATAGGAGCTACATTCCTCAATTGGTTTATCTGGCTTGGGGATCAATACTATAGTAGCATCATAGAAGGATTGGGGAAGAGAGCTTCCCGAAAGTGCTTCAGAAAACGTTTGCAACAGAACTGGGGCTATCAGGTCTATGTATCTTTTATATAATTCTATAAGAATGCCATCAGGTCCCGGTGCCTTCCCATTAGATAGAGACATGGCTGTTTCCCTCATTTCTTATAAAGTGATATCTCCATCCAGGAGTGTCCGATGTTTACAAGAGAGTTTAGGGAATTCTATTTGATTTAGGTATTCATCAATTTCATCTATAGTGTGGTTGGATTGGGAGTTATAAAGTTCTCTATAGTATTCTTCAAATCTGCTTGCAATCTGATCTGATTTAAGGAGCGGGCTACCTTCCCCTGTGTTAATGGCTAGTATTGATGGGGACATCTGATTTTGCTGGACTATGCATGCTAAGAATTTACTCGATAGGTTGCCCAGCTCAAAGTAAGTTTGTTTTGAAAAGAAAAGTTTTCTCTGCGCTTTTTCCTGCAGATGGGTCAGGTACTCCCTCCCTTTCCCAAGCCAGTTATGTAAGGAATTGTCTGAGGGATTGTTAATTATATTCAGCTTCTAATAATTTGAACTCTTCGGCAAGCCTCTGCTCCCCAATAGACGATTCCCTTTTAATGTATGAAATCGTTGATTTAACGCATCCCCTAATATATGCTTTAAGTGTGTCCCATACTATCAATCTGTCAGGGAAGTCCCCATCTTCTGCTATAAATACTTCCACTTGATCTGGTATCCTATCATGTTCTCCTATAAGAGACAACCAAAACTGATGTATGCAAAACCTCTTGGGTCTGTTAGGACGCCCCCAAATGAAAAGATGCTATCAGTGGAGCATGGTCCGATACAGTTCTAGGGGAATATTCAATTTTACTTAAATCCGAAAATGCAGTACTGTTTCCAAATATATGATCCATTCTAGATAAACATGGAACAGCAGGTGTGTAGCAGGAAAATTCTCTCTTGAGTGTGTGCTGCTGCCTCTACAAATCAATCCAACCCACCCCACCTCCGTTATGAAAGTATGTAAAGCAGTGGTGTCTTGACTATCAGACCTAGTGTTTGCAGGGCTCATTTTATCAATGAGGTGCTACACCAGATGACCTGGCCTCCACAGTCACCAGACCAGAACCCAATCGAGATGGTTTGGGGTGAGCTGGACTGCAGAGTGAAGGCAAAAGGGCCAACAAGTGCTAAGCATCTCTGGGAACTCCTTCAAGATTGTGAGAAGACCATTTCTGGTGACTACCTCTGGAAGCTCATCAAGAGAATGCCAAGAGTACTGTATATCACACACCATATTTTTCGGACTATAAGACACACCTAGGTTTTAGAGGAGGAAAATAGAAAAAAATGAAGCAAAAATGTGGTCATGATGCCCTGTTAAGGGGGAGGGGGTCTGCTGCTGACACTGTTATAGGGGTAATGTCCCCCAATTCTGTTAATATATCCATTCTGGTATATATGGCCCCCTCTTTCCCGTTATACGTGGCCCTCATCCCCATCCTGATATGCATGGCACCACAATCCACCATCCTGTTATACATGACACCCCAATCCGCAATCCCGGTATAAATGGCCCCCTCATCCTGGTATGTATGGCACCCTTCATTCAGTAATGTATGGCCCCCCTCACAACAATTCTGGTATCTATGGCACCTTCATCTCTCTTCCTGGTATGTATGGTACCTTCATTCCTCTTCCTGGTATGTATGGCACTCTTCAACCCTGTATATACAGCCCTCCTCATCCTGGTATGTATGCCCCCCCCCTCATTCTGGTATGTATGGCCTCCTTCATCCCTGTATGTATAGCCCCTCTCATCCTCCATCCCTGTATATATAGCCCCTCTCATCCTCCATCTTTGTATGTATGGCCCCCCTCATCCAGGTATGTATGGCCCCCTTCATCCACGTATGTATGGCCCCCTCATGCCTCATCCCTGTATGTATGACCCCCCTCATCCCTGTATGCATGGCCCCGTTGATCCCTGTATGTATGGTCCCCCTCATCCAGGTATGCTTGGCACCCCCTGATCCCCGTCACGCTGCACAGAAAAAAAATAAACGTTCATACTCATCTCCTCTCTCCTCCAGTTCTGTGTCCAGCTCTGTGCTGGAATAGTCACTGCTCCCCAAGCCGGGACTGCGTGCGTGGGGATCAGTGACCATTCATTCTAACTAAAAGCACGCACGCTGTAGCTGCAGCGTGGCTCCTGCTGCACTCGGCGGTCAGCGTGCCCGCTCTTAAAGGCCATGAATATTCACCACACTCATGGCCTTTAATAGCGGGCACACTAACAGTCGAGCACAGCAGGAGCCGTGCTGTGGCTACAGCGTGCGCGCTATTAGGGAGAATGACTGGTCACTGCTCCCCACGCACGCAGTCCCGGCGTGGGGAGCAGTGACTATTCCAGCACAGAGCTGGACACAGCGCTGGAGGAGAGAGGAGGTGAGTATGAAATTTTTTTTTTTTTCTGTGCAGCGTGATGGGGATCAGGAGGTGCCAAGCTTACCTGGATGAGGGGGACCATACATACAGGGATGAAGGGTGCCATATATACCAGGATGAGGGATGAGGGGGGCCATACATACAGGGATGAAGGGTGCCATACATACCAGGAGCCGGGCTGTTGGCACAGTGTGCCAGTTATTAAGGAATTAATATTCACTGCTCCCCATGCCCTTGTAGCAAGACCCATGACCTGCGACTCAGACCAAGCTTTCTGACACTGGGCAGCACATTTCTCTCTAGAATCCCTTGATAGTCTTGAGATTTCATTGTACCCTGCACAGATTCAAGACACCCTGTGCCAGATGCAGCAAAGCAGCCCCAGAATATAACAGAGCCTCCTCCATGTTTCACATGCTTCATTTTTCCATCTGTGAACATAGAGCTGATGTGACTTGCCAAAAACTTCCATTTTTGTCTCATCTGTCCATACGACATTTTCCCAGAAGCTTTGTGGCTTGTCAACATGTAGTTTGGCAAATTCCAGTCTGGCTTTTTTTATCATTTTTTTCAACAATGGTGTTCTCCTTGGTCGTCTCCCATGAAGTCCACTTTGGATCAAACAACAACGGATTGTGCGATCTGACACTGATGTTCCTTGAGCTTGAAGTTCACCTTTAATCTCTTTAGAAGCTATCCTGGGCTCTTTTGTTACCATTCGTATTATCCGTCTCTTTGATTTGACATCAATTTTCGTCCTGCGACCACGTTCAGGGAGGTTGGCTACAGTCCCATGGATCTTAAATTTCTGAATAATATGTGCAACTTTAGTCACAGGAACATCAAGCTGCTTGGAGATGGTCTTATAACCTTTACCTTTAACATGCTTGTCTATAATTTTCTTTCTAATCTCCTGAGACAACTCTTTCCTTTGCTTCCTCTGGGCCATGTTGAGTGTGGTACACACCATGTCACCAAACAGCACAGTGAGTATTTGTAGCCCTATATACAGGCCCACTGACTGATTACAAAATTGTAGACACATGTGATGTAAATTAGTAGACATAACTTGATTTAACATGTCCCTTTTGTCACATTATTTTCAGGGGTACCATCATTTCTGTCCAGGTCTATTTCATGAGTTTAATTTGTTTGAAAATTCTGTGGAAGCAGGGTTGAAAAGCAATGTCTGACTTTCATTTTTTCATTTTCATAGATTTTTAATTTATTATTGCTGTTGTCAGATTCAAGTTATTTCTGTGACCATTGTGGGTTTTTCTTTCATTAAACGAGGGATACCAGCACTGCGATCAGCGCAAGCAAGGGACAATGTTGAGAGTAGTATTCTGCCCGAGGAGGCGGGGAGAATGACTCGTTCCAGGGAGCGGGCCCCGGGTGAGTCATTCTCACCGGCTTTTCTGCGTGAGCGGTCAGGTGGATTACAGCTGGGAACATCTTCGGACAGGTAAGTATAAGGATTTTTTAATTTTATTCTAATTTTTACACCGAGAAACAGCGGGAGCAGAATACGACTCTCATCCTTGTCCCTTGCTCGCACTGATCACAGTGCAAGCAGGGGACAATAATGTTGGCAACGTTCAGCACCGATGCTTGGGAACAGAGCTAACTGTACACTGATTCCCAGGCGCTGTTACGTGTCACACTGATGACACATGGACGTCATTTGTGTGTCATCAGTGTGGGACGTTTTGCGGCCCGTGCAGTGCGAAAAAAAGGGACATGTCAACGTGTTTTGCCCACGGACACAAAGTCAGTGGAAATACACTGACACATGCACAAACCCATTCATTTGAATGGGTCTGCGTGTGTAGGTGTCTCCGGTTCGTATGGAAACTGAAAGGTGAAAGAGGCCTAACTCTGTTGCCTCATTATAGTGTATGGATCCCTCGGGGTTTTCATCTGAATTACGTCACTCGGAGATTTAAATGGAAACCCCAATGTCAGTGTCCAGAGTAGAGCACAGGATAAATAGGAACATTTTACATAACATTGGATCACAATAAAACCTTGGACTCAATCCACACAAAAGCAAGTCCACACTCAGGTCCGTCATCTGTTAACGGAAATATAGGGGGCTTCCATGTTACCAGTAGCACAATGGCTCTGGAAAAGAAATGTAGCAAATTCTGTGCTCCAAAATGCAAATGCCCACCTCCCTTTTGAGCCCCACAGTGTGCCTAAACCGCAGTTAGTGTCCACATGTTTCACATTTCTGTAGCGATGAGAGCCCGCCTAATTTATGTATGCATGTCTCCAGAAGCAACAGTAGGGCATAACGTACTGATCACTACGACGACAGTTTGCAATTTTCAGTCATCAGCATCCACTGCTGCTTGTTTCTGAAAAATCCCCATGTAGTTAAAATCCTCACCACACCTGTAGATAAAATTCTTAAAGGGTTATAATCTCAAAAATGGGGTCACTTGAGGGGGGATTCTGCTCTTCTAATACTTAGGAGCTGTGTATATGGAGTCTGGGTGCAGATTTTACAATGGTGTCACTTTTGGGCATTTTCTGTTATAAAGGCCCCCTCAAAGTCACTTCAAACGTGATGTGGTCCCAAAAAAGATGGTTTTGTAAGTTTTGTTGGAAAAATTAGAAATCGCTAGTCAACTTTTAACCCTTAGAACTTCCTAACATCCTAACAAAAAAAAAAAATTTGGTTCCAAAATTGTGTTGATGTAAAGTAGACATGTGGTAAATGTTATTAACTAATTTTTGTGATATATCTCTCTGATTTAAGGGCATAAAAATAAAAAATTTGAAAATTGTCAACATTTTCACCAAATTTCAGATTTTTTCAGAAATAAAAGCCAGCCATATCAAATACATTTTACCACTATCATGAAGTACAATATGTCACAAAAAATCAGTCTCAGAATCAGGGGAATCCATTAAAGCGTTCCAGAGTTATTACCTCATAAAGTGAAACTGGTCAGAATTGTAAAAATTGGCCTGGTCATTACCGTGCAAACAGCCTTCGGGGGTAAAGCATTTTACCAAGATCTTTATAATACAGAAACCCCACTTTCTATGAGTGATCCGTTCATAGCTACAGATGAAAATCAAAAAAAATCCCAATTCCTTATTACTTCCCACTCTCAAACTGGAAGACGTCATGAAGCTAACTTCGCAAGTTTCTTAGCAAGAAATAATATACACGTTAAAAACCATTCCCAATGGGAAATCTCCGGGCCCTGCTGGCCTCTCAATTATTTATTATAAAAAAAAATGATAAAATCTCCTTACCTCAGCTAGTAAAGTTGCTTAATTCCTTCTTAAATGGGAACATTCCTATTAAACAAACGCTAGAAGTACATATCTCAATTATCCATAAAGAGGGAAAGGATCCTACCCAGTGTGCAAGTTACTGTCCAACCTGACATATTTTATGCCGACATAAAACCATGGGCAAAGCTCATAGCCAGGAGAAACAGTGATGTCCTCCCACATATAATTCATCGGGATCAGGCGGGGTTTGTTAAGGGGAGGGGAAGGATAATTTGGCCAGAATTATACGTGTTATTTCCTATTCGAGGGGAGAGAGAGAGAGAGAGGATCCCCCTGACCTTTCTCTGAACAGATGACGAAAAGGCATTCAACAGGATATGTTGGCGCTTTCTATCATACACTGTGGAAAGGTTTGCCTTCCCTCCAAAGTAGGTCAACGCCATCCTCTCTCTTTATTCCTCTCCTTCTGCTAGGATAAGGATTAATGGCACTTTATCTCAGCTTTAATATTCAAAATGGGACAAGGCAGGGGTGTCCTTTCTCGCCCTAGATTTTCATCTTAATTATGGAAACACTAGTTTAGGGGATTAGACAAGACCCTTATATTCTGGGGATAAAAATTAAAGATTCAGAACAAATTGCAGCAGTCTTTGGAGACGACTTGCTTCTTATGCTATTATCCTAAAAAAAAACAATACCAAAACAGCTGGATATTTTTAACCAATTTGGTGAACTGTCCAATTTTAAAATTAATTTTTAGAAAAATTTGAATCTCTAATATCTGTACGCCTTTACCTGACATACAATCTCTACAGAAAATGACCCCCCTTAACTGGCTTACAGGCCACATTAAATACTTAGGAGTAAATATTACAAATAACCTTCATTCTTTATATCAAAAGAATTTTCTACAACTATTAAAAAAAAAAAAAACCCTCCTTAAAGCCTATGATAACCCTCTTTTATCTTGGATGGGAAAGAATGCTATTAAAACACATATTATTCCCAAAATTATTTATCACCTAGACATGCTCCCTATTAATCTCTCACCATTCTTCTTTTCTTATCAATACATATGGAAGAGACCAAGATTGACACGTAAAATCTTATCCCAACCAAAACATAAAGGAGGCATTGGATTACCAGATATTCAAGTTTACTATAGAGCAATTCATTTGAATAGATGGCTTAAATGGACGAACTGGTCCAAAAATGAGGATAATTAGGATTTAGAATACTTACTGTTAGGAAAAAATCCTCATAAGTACATCTGGACTAATGTGTTCCCATCTCCCAAAACACTGAGTAATGTTATCACCTATAAAACTCTGTCCATTAACCCCTTTAAAGCCCATGACGTACTAATACGCGTCTGTGCCCTGGGCTTTAACCCTCCGTCAGGGGCAATATGTTTCATAACGAGTTTAGGGGCATTGCGCTTGTCATGCACAGGCTAGAAAATTGGCTATATTTTCCTTTTTTTAAAATTTCAATGCTCTAAAAGTGATCAGTTACCTTAATAGGAATGTAATAAATGAGAATACAAATCAGGTGGAAAAAAAAATGTTTACTAACCAGAAAAGTAATATGTTTCAAAGTGCACACATTTTGCTACTTGCAAAAAAAACCCAACAGTTTTCTTCAAAAACTATTAGTAAACATAAAATTTAGATAAGCAAAATAAATTATACGGTTGCTGAAATAGTACTGTACTCAAAATCAGTCACTATCATATGTTAGCGGTTCACCTGTAAAAGTACACTTGCAGAGCAATGAGCACGATTTGCAGATCATTTCTGACGCATTCAGGGGCAATGAGCCCGAGAAGCCAAAACACTGATATCTGATCTCCTCTTGCAGCACAAGAGGCTTCTCAGGTTTCACACAGCCTTTAAAGTTAGGAAGGTACTGAGAGGAGGGTGTTTCCCAGACAAACCACTGAAAATAGAGAAAGGAAACTAAGTGAGCTGCGCCTGTCAGATCAGTTGCCCCTCACGGAGGGTTAAGAGGCTGACCCGTATTAGTACGTCATCGCGATCGCGCGCGCACACAGGCTGTGCAGGCGCGATCGCCGCCGGGTGTCAGCTGATTCTCACAGCTGACACTCGGTACTATGTGCAGGGAGCGGTCCCGCACCGCTCCCAGCACATTAACCCCCGCAATGCTGCGATCGAAGTCGATCGCAGCATTGCGGTGGCAAGGGGAGGTGATCGGTATACTCACCTCCTTTTCCGGCCTCCAGCGCTGTCTGCCGCGGCTTCCCGGGTGTTGCCATGACGACCCGATGTCGTCATGACAACATCCGGGTCACCAGACAGCAGGAAGATTGTTTGGACATGCGCAGTGCATCTCCAAACTATCTTCTCCTTGTCCAGCGCTGACAGCCTGCATGGCACAGGGATGGTGTTGCATTCCTGTGCCATGCAGGTGATCAGAATAAAAAAAAGTGAAAGTTCCATAATGGGACAAAGTAAAAAAGTAAAAAAACTCCAAGAAAGTGAAAAAAATAAATAAATAAATTGTAAAAATATTTTAAAAAAAAATAAAAAAAATAATCCACTAAAAATAAAAATATATTGTACCCATCAATAAATATTATTATGAAAAAAAACAAACAAACAATAAAAGTACACATATTTGGTATCGCCGCGTCCGTAACGACCTGGCCTATAAAACTGTTCCCCTAGTTAACCCCTTAAGTGAACATGGTAAAAAAAAAAAAAAACAAAGCAAAAAACAATACTTTATCATCATACCGCCAAACAAAAAATGGAATAACGCGCGATCAAAAAGACGAATATAAATAAAAATGGTATCGCTGAAAACGTCATCTCATCCCGCAAAACACAATCCGCCATACAGCTCCATCATCCAAAAAATCAAAAAATTACAGCTCTCAGAATAAAGCGATGCAAAAAAAGAATTTTTTCTATAAGATAGCTTTTATTGTGTAAAAGCGCCAAAACATAAAAAAACAATATAAATGTGGTACCGCTGTAAACGTACTGACCCGAAGAATAAAGCTGCCATATCAATTTTACCACACGCGGAGTAGAATAAAAAAAATGAAAAAAAAACACAATTCCTGAATTGTTGGTTTTTGTTTATTCTGCCTCCCAAAAGTTGGAATAGAAAGCCATCAAAAAATGTCACATGCCTGAAAATGGCACCAATAAAAACGTCAACTCATCCCGCAAAGAACAAGCCGTCACATGACTCTGTCGGCCAAAATATGGCGATGCAAAAACTAGATTTTTCAAAATATGTGTCTTTTAGTGTGTGACAGCTGTCAATCATAAAAACCCGATATGATTCTGGTATCGCTGTAATCGCACCGACCCGAAGAATAAAGTAATCTCATCACTTATACCGCACGAGGAACGGCGTAAAAAATAAACGCTAGGGCTGGGGTTGGGGTTGTGCTAATGTTAGGGTTGGGGTTGTTTTTTTTTTTCAAAAGTAAAAAAAAAAAGAAAAAAAAAAAAGATGACGATATGGCAACTAGTGTTGAACGCAAGTGCTCGCTACTTGAGTTTGCATCGGGTGCTCGGGTATGCACTGAGTATCGCGGGTGCTCGAGTCTCCGCCCCATATGCTTCGCGGCCAAAAAAACCTCGCGGGGATTGCCAGCCATGCACGAGCAATCCCCGCATGTTTTTTTGGGGTGTCTAATAACCGTGAAACATGCGGGCGGGGACTCGAGCATTTCACTTGAGCACCCGTGATACATGGTGCATACCTGAGTATGCAAACTCAAGTAGCGAACACTTGCGCTCAAGAGTAATGACAACTTATTCAATATGATGACCTAATGTTATCAAATTCTGTGTCGTACCTCTGGGTTCAAAATGTTCACTATACCCCTTAATAAAAACCTTGAGGGGTCTAGTTTCCAAAATGGGGTCACTTGTGGGGGAGCTCCAATGTTTAGGTACACAGGGCTCTCCAAACCCAACATGGTGTCCGCTAACAATTTGAGCCGATTTTCCATTCAATTTGTTAGCGGACACCATGTCGCGTTTGGAGAGCCCCTGATGTGCCTAAACAGTGGAGCTCCCCCACAAGTGACCCCATTTTGGAAACTAGACCCCCCAAGGCACCTATCTAGATTCATAGTGAGCACTTGGAACCCTCAGGTGCTTCACAGATTGATTCGTAAAAATGAAAAAGTGGAAAAAAAAATACTTTTTCATTTTTACGAATCAATTTGTGAAGCACCTAGGGGTTCCAAGTTCTCACTATGCATCTAGATAGGTGCCTTGGGGGGTCTAGTTTCCAAAATGGGGTCACGTGTGGGGGGTTTCCACTGTTTAGGCACATCAGGGGCTCTCCAAACGCAACATGGCGTCCGCTAATTATTCAAGCAAATTTTACAAAAGTCAAAAAGTCAAATGGCGCTCCTTCCCTTCCGAGCCCTGCCGTGCGCCCAAACAGTGGTTTTTCCCCACATATGGGGTATCTGCGTGCCCAGGGGAAATTGCACAACAAATTTTGGGGTCCATTTTTTTATGTTACCCCTGCGAAAATAAAAAAAATTGGGTCTAAAGTAACATTTTTGTGAAGAAAGTTAAATGTTCATTTTTTTCTTCCACATTCCAAAAATTCCTGTGAAGCACCTGAAGGGTTAATAAAGTTATTGAATGTGGTTTTGAGCACCTTGAGGGGTGCAGTTTTTAGAATGGTGTCACTTTTGGGTATTTTCTGTCATAAAGACCTCTCAAAGTGACTTCAAATGTGATGTGGTCCCTAAAAAAATGGTTTTGTAAATTTTGTTGGAAAAATGAGAAATCGTTGGTCAACTTTTAACCCTTATAGCTCCCTAACAAAAAAAAATTTTGGTTCCAAAATTGTGCTGATGTAAATCAGACATGTGGGAAATGTTATTTATTAACTCTTTTGTGTGACATATCTCTCTGATTTAAGGGCACAAAAATTCAAATTTTGAAAATTGCAAAATTTGCAAAATTTTCGCCAAATTTCCATTTTTTTTTCACAAATAAACGCAAGTGATATCGAAGAAATTTTACCACAATCATGAAGTACAATATGTCACGAAAAAACAATCTCGTTCCAGAGTAATTACCTCATAAAGTGACAGTGGTCAGAATTGTAAAAATTGGCCTGGTCATTAACGTGCAAACCACCCTCGGGGGTAAAGGGGGATGTCCAGTCAAAAGTGATAAGTCTACCGTCACTCTTTGTTATTTCAGACTTGTGATCCCCCCCAGAGCAGGCACAGTGCGTTGCGGGGATTTGCCGGTTTCAGACCCGGTAACTGAGGTTAAGTATGAGTTATACATACCCCAGGCCAGTGGGCGCGGCCTCGCTCTCCATACACTTGTATGGAGAGAGGCCGCGTCTTCTAGTCAGACACTACCACTGGCCGTTCACGTCACTAGATTGGGCATAGCCTTGCTTCATCCAAGTGTATAGAGTGAGGTGACGCTGAAAGACCGGGGGTATATATAACATATACATAGCCTCCGGTCCAGGCTCTCATACCGGCGAATCCCTGCTGCCGCTGGGGGGATTCATAAGTTTGCAGTCACACAGAATGACTGCAGACTTATCACTTTTGACTGGACAACCCCTTTAAGCATGCCTTTGATAACAAACTATTCTCTGCACTATCGCCCTCGCTCCAAACTCCTATATCCACTATTCTTTTTTTTTTTTTTAGATCCTAATTATTTGGACCGCTAGAATTTATGGTCAGAGCTACCACATTATACTCCCAACTACTCTCCAATAATATCACCATGCTCGATTCATGGCCGATTGGAACATCAATTCGCCTTTCTAATATCTTACACAAAATAACATATCTTCTCAACATTTAAATCAGAGGCTTCCACTACCAGAAAATGGTCTTGGTTTGAAATGCTTTGTAAGCTTTTCTTTTTCTTTTCCCTAAAGGAACTACTAAAATCTATAACAACCTGATTACTCCACAGACTCCACAAAAAACAAATCTTTTTATACTGATGGGAGAAATAACTAAACATATCCTTATCAGATGAAAATATTGAATCTATCTTAGCCAACTCGCATGGTTTCTCTCAATGTTCACTTTTTTTTTTAAACTTGAATTTGTTTATTAAACAATTTTATAAGCAATTATACATTACATTTAGTGTCGGAAAACATTCAGAGATAGCACATCAACATAGATATACATCAAGAATGACATATAAAAGTAAACATGTCAAATGGATTACCACATCTATATATATCTATATATATAATTGTCTTCTCCCGTCTGTCTGTCTGTCTGTCTGTCTGTCTGTCCAGGAAATCTCGCGTCGCTCATTGGTCCGGTAGCTGTCTGTCCAGGAAATCCCGCGTCACTCATTGGTCCGGCCGCGACCAATCAGCATTATTGGTGCCAAATTTAAACCCCGCTCTGCTGATTGGTCACGGTGGCCGGTCGCGGCCGATCAGCGATATGGGCGGCAAATGTAAACGCCGCTCTGCTGATTGGTCACGGCCGGCCACCGCGACCAATCAGCAGTATTGGCGCCAAATTTAAACAACGCTCTGCTGATTGGTCGCTGTTGCCGGCCTCGACCAATCAGCAAGATTGGCGCCAAATTTAAACACAGCTCTGCGAGATTGGCGCCAAATTTAAACAACGCTCTACTGATTGGTCGTGGCTGCCGGACGGCCGCGACCAATCAGCGACATTGGCGCCAAATTTAAACAACGCTCTGCTGATTGGCCGCGACCAATCAGCATTATTGGGGCCAAATTTAAACCCCGCTCTGCTGATTAGTTGCGGTCGCGACTAATCAGCGATTTTGGCGCCAAATTTAAACACGCTCTCCAGTCCTCACTAACACGGTTCGCTAATTGGACGCGGCCGCCGCCCGCGACCAATCACCAATATTGCCGCCAAATTTAAACACCGCTTTGCTGATTGGTCGCAGTTGCCGGCCGCGACCAATCAGCGCTTTTGGCGCCAAATTTAAACACCGCTCTGCTAATTGCGCCCGGTCGGCCACATACATATTCTAGAATACCCGATGCGTTAGAATTGGGCCACCATCTAGTACATATATATAGTTTCCTTGACTTAGGAATGTCCCATCTTCTGAAATTATATGCAGAGAAAAAGATGGAAAATAGGATATTTTCCTGATTGGGATACAATCCAAACTTGAAACTCTTAACCACAACTTATCAAATTTATGCTGTCTTTTCGATGTTTAAAATATCTCACATCATAATGTATAAGGATCTAGATGTCTGCCTCCATGAGTAACATTTGTCATCCGTGACACGTGATTTACTATTCATACACATATCTCTTGCATATTTACTTTCAAGCTCAAACCTTTCGCCTAAGTAGAGATTGTAAGACATGAAGAATTCCAATAGTGCCATATTTTGGAGAATTTTAATGGAGAATTTTTGGAGAATTTTTAATTCTATTTTAGTATATAATCTTTTCAAATGGAATTACGGAGTTAACCAGAGCAATCCAGTGTGCTGGCTGTGTGTTGCCCATCCATCTCAAAGCCAATAATTTCCTGGCCAGAAACAAGGTTTCCCTCAAAAAAATCTTAATATAATGGTCCAAGGCATCATCCTCCATTACCCCAAAAAGGCAAATCAGAGGATCACATGGAATTGGAATGGAAATTAAAGAGGATAATAGGGAGGTAACTTCCTGCCAGAAGGACCTAATAATGGAGCAGTCCCAAATTAAATGGACAAAGTCAGCATCTATGATATGACAACATAAACATTCTGAATTAGAGGAACGCCCTATTTGATATAGTCTGTGGGGTGTGAGCTATGACTGATGAATAATACAGCTGAATCATCTTATTATTAGCAGATGGAGAGACAAATGATGGAGATTCCAAAATTTCATCCCATTCCTCCTCCCCCACATTCGGAATTAGAAGTCTCCATTTATTTTTTACTGGCAAAGGAATACGATCTAAGCCTGTTGATAGCAGATATGTATACAAGCTAGATAAAAGACCTTGTGGGCCTTGAGATTTAAGTATTCCTATTAAGGGAAATGAGGAAATAGTTTGATTTATTTCACAGTTTTGTAAATGAGATCTAAGCCCATTCCTAAGTTGGAAATGCCTGAAGAATTGAGATCTTGGAATCTTTAATTTATTTTGCACCTGTTCAAATAAATATCTCTCAACACAGAGACCCCATTAGCTTTCCAAAAGGGGGCAGATGGATGTTCCATTAATGTCTCAAAAAACAGATTCCCCCATACAGGCATTTCAGCTACTGTATAACATGTGTAAAGTCGGTTCTTTTCTTTGCCTGTTTCCATGCCGTTCTCGCTAATCTATGTAAGGGTAGCAACTTAATGGGAGTCGATTTATTTAATTCTAGACAACCTAATAAACAACCTGTGCCTAATACTTGTGCCAAATGGTTCTCAGAATTCGGTAATTGGGAGTCAGGCATCCAACTACGGATCGCTTTAGGCTGACCTGCTAAATAGTATAGGTGGAAGTCAGGCAAAGCTACTCCTCCCATATCTTTAGGCCTTTGAAGGGTAGACAACCTCAGTTTTGGGCTGGAACTTCCCCAAATAAATGTAGACATCAAAGAGTTAAGAGATGTAAAAAAAAAATTAGGGACCTGTATTGCACTATGTTGTAACATGTAATTGAATTTAGGGAGTAAGATCATCTTAATAAAGTTAATCCTTCCTGACACTGATAGCGGTAATCTCCCCCACAAGGAAAATTTACACTTAGCGTATTCTAATAAAGGAAGAATATTACCCGATAGGTCCTTTCTATCATTCCTTAAAATTATAATTCCCAAGTATTTGAAACATGACACTACAGGTAGAGGAGATAACATTTCCAAGTCAGTATTCGGAGAGGGCGACAAAGACATGAGAAGATTTATCCCAATTTATAAAGAGGCCCGAATATTCACTAAATTTATCAATAATAGAAATAACAGATGGGAGGGTATCTTTTAAGCTTGTCCATAAAAATTATCATGTCATCTGCATATAAACCAATTTTATCAGTTCTGTCTGAAATTGTAATTCCTCAGATGATCGTATTCTTATAGCCAGAGCTTCAATTGCCAAAGCGAATAAAGCCGGAGACAAAGGGCATCCCTGGCGGGTTACCCTTTCCAATGAAAAAGATGTGGATGATAAATTATTTATCGTCATTTTGGCTTTAGGGGAATGGTACAATATTTGAATCCAGGCCCGAAATTTAGGGCCAAAACCAAATTTCTCTAGACAGGCAAATAAGAACTGCCACTCTAGTGAATCAAAAGCCTTGGCCGCATCCAGTGAGGCCAAGGCCCAATCATTTTCTGGTATCAAAGAACTATATTGAGTTATTGATTGTACCCTTCTAATATTAATAGAAGTGTTTTTTCCTGGCATAAAGCCTTTTTGGTCTGGGTGGACAACTGAAAGTATCTGTTAGAACTCTCCTGTTAGGTTTTTTCTAGTTTGCTGGTCACATGACCTTTTTTGCCTATTTAAACCTGCTCCGCCCTTCTGGCCTTGCTGGACTTCATTGTAATTTCTACTCTTAATCTAGCCAGGTGCTTTGTTACCTTACTCCGTCAGTTTAGCTAGGTCTCTTGACCTCTATTTTCTATGTTGTTTTGTTTGTCCTTTTCTGCTACAATTTCTGCTAGGAGGTGTCCATCTAACTCCCAGTCTCTAGTTCTTGTAGGGATCCCTCCCTCACATCTATAGGTCTTCGTACAGACTAGCTGAGGACTTTAGCGGGTCTGATCGCAGGATCAGGTTCCCCGTTACATCGTAGGGATTAAGCTTAGTTCTATTGTAGGGACAGATCTCCTGTCTTTCCTTAGTGCTTGTAGCAGATCATAACAGTATCACCTTATTAAGTCTCAAAGCTAGAATTTTTGTGTTTGTAATCCACATTTAACAATGAATTAGGAAGATATGATCCACACTCCAAAGGATCCTTCCCCTCCTTTATAAGAACAATGATATTGGGGTCATAAAAGGATTCAGGCAGAGAGCCACTTTGCATCGCCTCTGAAAAAGTCTCTAAAGGATGTTGCATTAATTCCTCAGAATTGAGTGATTCCATATTTTTTTCCCTTTGCTTGGTCTGAAAAAAATTACCCTTACTGAGTACCCCATTTTTTATCTTAATTTCTTTTAGTGTTTCTTAAAGCCCTAAAGTTGTCATTTGAAATTACTTTAGTTTTGTGCCATGTCTGTGATCTGCTTTTTTTTCAACAACATTAAACAACTGAATGAACATCCTCCGAGCCCGGTGATTCCATAATTTTTGCCAGGGGTTGTATTCCATGTCATACACTTCAGTTGTGACGCCATTTATCTAATATAAGAATAATGAAAATAGAAGAGGACCATTACACTGTTACTATTCATAGTCATTATTTCCCTTTAGACGTATCTAATCATTTCCTCCCAATTTATATATTTATGGGGCTTACCAGATTGATCTATCGGCTCTATAGGACCCGACATATCAAATTGCATGGAGGCAGAGCAAATAGAGCTAAGCACTTTGACAGCATTCAACTTGTAAACAATAACCCAAAACACAATCAAAACAAATAGTAAACTTAAACTTTTTTTGTGACGAATCCTTCTGGGGAACACCTTCACTGATCCCAGTGTAAGGTATTATGTTGTCTTTGACGATGCAAAGTCTGAACTTCCGCATATGAAAAAGGTGTTTCAAATTACATCAAACCCAATGTTCAAAGTAGGAACGGCGGTATAAAGGTTGTCGGTCATCCTTTTCCAGGCTCTGGGTGCAACCGGAGCCACTCCAACGCTTCCTCCGGGGTAGCAAAGAAAGTAGAAGAGTTTCCAGAAACAATTCGGAGATGAGCAGGATAAGCCATAGCGTAGATAATCCATTTGTCTTTAAGTTTCTTCTTAACATCCATGAACTGTGCTCTTCGTTTCTGTAGTTCCAGGGAAAAATCAGGGAAGATGGAAATTGTAGAATTGCTGTATTTAATAGGGCCTTTTCGTCTTGCCAATCTCAAAGTGGTATCTCTGTCCTTAGAGTTCAGCAGTCTAGCAAGGAGTGGTCTAGGAGGGCCTCCAGGAGGGGGGGGGTTCGGCTGGAACTCTGTGGGCCCTTTCCACAGCAAAGATCGGAGAGTATTCATCTCCTAGGGTAGATTCAAGCCATTTTTCCCCAAAAAAATTTTAGGATGTTGACCCTCTGTTCGCTCTGGTAGGCTAATAATTAGTATATTATTACTTCGCATATGATTTTCAAGATCATCAGCTTTTTGGCGCCAGGCGTTTATGGAACCAGCCACTTTGGTCAATTTGTTAACAATAGGCGACATTTTATCTTCCAGTTCTGATACCCTCGTCTCAGCCTCAGTGACACGTTTCTTCATGGTTTGCATGTCTTGGCGGAGTAGGCCCAAATCAGAATGAACCTCCTCTATCTTCACGGTCAGGGAGTTCTTGCAAGTGGATATAGCTTCTAAGAGTTGATCAGCAACTTGCTTCAAGGTCATTTCTTCATGTCCCTCCCCCTCCTCCTCATCAGATGGCTCTTACGTTGATCCGTTATCTTATTTGATAAGGATGTCGGCCTCTTCCTTAAAGGAGAGTTTTCCTGGATGTCCCCTCTGGCAAAGTCCTTCAATTTATCTGCTATACTCGAGTTTTTCCCTCAGCTCATTTTGTTGCGTTATGAGCAGAGTATATTATATGATGGTTACTCAAATAGTGTATTATGCAGACTTGTAATGTAAAAGTTAAAGACTGGACAATGCTGCCACCTGGTTTCTTTGCTGCAGCGGTGTCTCAGTAATGTCTTTTATAAGTTATATACCAGTTCCAACATATAAGATGTATTATTGCAATAATAAAGGTTGGAGGAGATAGTGGCCACTAGTTGCTTTGTATTTATTTCGGTCACTCTGTGTCCCATATACAAATGCCAGGGACTAAGTATAGGCTGCAAGTCTCATGCCCTAGGGTTTATACTTCCCCTTGTAAAGATAGGATGTGGCTGCTGTGATTTTTTCCTTAAAAGTAATCCAGTGGCCTCCAGACAGGATGCGGGACCGGGATGTCCGGTACACTCAGAGCTGTACCCCTCCAGAAGCCGTCGCTCCTCAGGCCTTTCAAAGGGAGACAGACTGTCAGCGTGTGTCTCCTATGGCACCTGTAAGCTGCGCCACGTGCAGAGCCCTCTAGATGGCCGCCGCTCCACAAGAGAGTTCTACTCCGCCGGGGTCCGCAGAGAGTGCAGGACTGGAGCCCTCTCCGTAGCAGCTCCTCAGAAGCCCTGCCGCTCCCCGCTTCTCCGGTGCTGTGCTGCAGAGCACAAAAGTGAAGAACAGGGTCCGGTAAGAACAGGATTATGCACCGGATAGCGGGAGCTCAGGACGTCTGCGTCCTCTCAGCTCCACGGCATCGCCACGCTCCCCTCGATGTTCACTTTTGCAAGAAAACTCATATACAATTTTGACCCGTTGGTACAGAACTCCTGAACGCTTACACTATTTTGGTTTAATCGAGTCTAATCTATGCTGGAGATGTAGCTTACATAAAAGAGACTTCATCCATATACTTTGGTCTTGTCCCAAAAAAAAACATTCTGGGCAGATATTGAGAGGTCTTCGAAGAATATAGGTTGGATAAAACACTCTGACACCGAGAGGGGTTTTGTTGTCCTGCCCAACAAGACATTTTAAATCCAAAAAGCATGATATATTAGCTCTACTGTTGGGTCTGCCGGATATATAATCCCCTTGCACTGGAAACAAGAAACTCCCCCTACCCATTCGGAGTGGTTGAATAAAGGTAATTTGATTCGCTGTCTCAAAGAACTGACTAGTTGGGAAACCTTCACACACCCACAATTTCTTAAAACATGGAAACGATGGAAACCCGAATTAATGAGCTAGTCAAAACTTTTCATTCCATTTATAAGTAGAATTTTCAGGCTTATTCCCCTTCTGCCTATTTTAGTTCTGGTGCCCTATTTTAACTATTCAAAATATTGTTAACTTTCAAAATCTATGATTACACTTATCCTCCTGTCATTTTAATGCATTAGATTTGTTTTCTCTATAACTTATTAAATCCAAATTATAGATGGGTATGATACTTCTAGGTACTTCGTTGTTCATAAATTGTTAATCTGTTATGTTTAATCTTGTCCTTGATTTTGTCTATAACATGTAATTCCTGTTCTTATTTATTTCTCGTGACATTAAGGCTATGTGCCCACGAAGCAGAAATGTTCCGGATTTTTCCTGAGCGTTTCTGCATCTCCCTGGCAGAAAAAATGCATGCGGATTTTACATGCGTTTTTTTTTTGTGAAGCGTTTTGCACATGCGATTTCGCATGCGGGTTATCAAGAGCTTCTCCAAGTGATTTTAGCATCACTTGGAAAGGTGCTTGACAACTTGGTCACAGTATGTAAATCCATGCAACCCGCAGCATCAATAGTAAAAGAAAGAATAAAAATGGTGAAAAATAAAAAAAACATTATACTCACACCTTCCGATGGCCCCCGATCTCCTTCTCCATTGCGTTCGGTGTCTTCGGCGGCTCGCGGTGGTGTAAAAGGACCTTCCATGAAGTCATTTAGTCATGTGACAGTCATGTGACCGCTGACGTCGGTGGTTGCGTGACCTGTCACATGACTAAATGATGTCATGGAAGGTCGTTACCACTGCGAGCCAGCAGCACCGCCGGGAGAGGACAGGGGGCCATCAGAAGGTAAGTATATGTTTATTTTTTATTTAAATTATTTTTTAACTACAGGTACTAAGGTACCTGGGACTGGAGGAGAGTCTACTCTTCTCCAGACCCGGATACCATCCGCGCATTGAATCGCGTAATATCAGCATGTGTACGTGTAGTCATGCGGATGTTATGCGGTCCAATGCAAGTCAATAGCGTGCTGCGGATTTTTCCACAATGATAATTCGCAGTGGAAATATCCGCAGCATGTGCACAGCACACGCGGATTATCATTGGGGATCATTGCAGACCTATTACCAAGCGTTTTTAAAGGGTTTCCGCGGCGGAAATTACGCTGCAGAAACGCTTAAAAAACGCATAGTGGGCACACAGCCTGAGTGTCAATAAGTGCCTTTGTAACTTATTACTTGTCACTTTTGTAATTTTGTTAACTTCTAAGTATAAATAAAGAACTATTTAAAAAAATCTCTGGTACATTATCACTTATACAGAAACATACTAGAGTGGGATTCCTGGCATGTTATTCCGCATTCAAAGTCAAAATTATGCATAAAAGTAGAACACCATGTAATGCTAACATCGATAACAAAATCTAAGAATACATACAGGAAAATATACGTACAAACATGAACAAAACACACACATATATACACCCTACCTTCTCGTCTGAAATAATAATTAGGATATATATCCTTGAAAACATATTTCGGTCGAGGTTTACCCAGAAGCCGGGCACTTCTTCTGGGCAACGGCGACTCATTGCTTCTGCCAGTTCTGCCAGCAAGCTGATCGCTGAAAGATACAAAAATTGTGAACTATGTTACTAACATTTACTACATGTCTACTTTACATCAGCAACATTTCTGACATCCCTTTTTTAGCATGTTAAAATAGTTATTAAACATTCAGTAGTAAATTTTCATTTTTTCAATAACATTTCCAAACCTTTTTTTTTTTTTTTTTTTTTTATAATGGACCGCTTCAGTCCTAAAATGACTTTGAGGGGCCTATATTTAAGAGAACCCGCAGACAAGACCACATTTTAAAAACGACACCTTTCAAGGTATTCAAAACCACATTTAAAAGTGTGTTAACTAGAGATGAAAAGAACACTAAAATGCTCAGATGCTCTTTACTCAAACGGAGCAATTCCTGATGAAGTATAATGAGAGTCAATGGGAAATCCAAGCATTTTTCAGGCAGACCCTACGAGGAGGTCTGGCGGGCAGTGAAAATCTTGAAATGGATGGAAAAAGTCCTGAATGGAAGGAGAATAACATGGGGAAAACCCTTGGAAGCATCTCTGACTCTCAGATCGCTGCTGAGAACAATGTTGTTACACTTTTACTCCACTTTAAGGAGTGACAATAGAACTTGGGAGTTCACAGGAAAAAAATGGTAAGAAACATTCTTTCCTTTACAATGACTTGTATATAAGGCAAAACTTTAAAAGGATTTAAAAAAAAATAATAAGTAAACAAAAATTACATTTTTGTATTAAAAATTGGAAATTTCAGAGTTATTTATGAAGGAAGTAAGAAGTGCCAAAAATTAAGGACTCAGATACACCCTGTATTAGACATAAAGAAGGGCCTCACACATTCTGCTCAAGTTGTCATGTAGTGTTACTCCTAGACTCATAAAAGCTATGCACTAAGTGCAAACGATCCCAAAAAATACAAGGGTCATTCATACACCCTTCAAGGCACCACCTGAACTACCGTATTTTTCAGACTATAAGACGCACTTTCTTCCTCCAAAATTTTGGAGGAAAGTGGGGGGTGAGTCTTATAGTCCGAATACTATCTCCCTGTATATACTGTGGCTCTGCGTGGTAGGAGGTCTGGGGGAGCAGCAGCGGGGAAGCAGCGGGGCACAGGAGGCAGCAGCCGACTGCTGCACCTTGCGCTGTGCCCGCTACTAAAGAAAATTAATATTCCCTGCTCCCCACGCCCATGCACTAAACAACTGCACAATACTTCCAAGGCATAGAGGGACAGCTCATGCCAGATGTTCAGCTTTGAGACCAAATAGCTGAAGGTCGCAGAGAAATTAGGGACTATGCTGGTTTTGTTGACAAGGTATTGCTTGGCCATCTTTAAAAACTTTTCCCTCCTTGGCAAAAACACCCGGTCATCAGGGCATGGACGCTTAAAGGGTGTCATGAAATTGGCCCAGGCCTTTGACAGTGTACCCCTGCCAGCTATACCAGGTAAATGTCTCCCTCGCCCCTCCACTTCTGCTAGCAAAGGAAGCTTACACCCTGCTGCTTGCATTGTCTGATGGGAATTTTTTAAACATATTTTACACAATAGCCTTCTGCTATAGCATTATTTTAGTAGACTTCTCCACCTTAGAAAGGAAAAATACAAGGTTCTCCCTATAACATGGGTCCAGCAAGGTGAACAACCAGTACTCTTTTTTGGCCAAGATGAATGTAACGTGAGAGTCACGGGAAAGGCAGCGGTACATAAAGTGTGCAATTTGTGCCAAAGTCCACACAGCCAACACTTCCCTGTATCCACCATGGTGACTACTCTCCAACTCTTCCTCCTCATTCCCCTTCCTCAGCCCATCCACGTAGGCGAGAAGGGACGAAGTTTGTAGGGGTACAAGCCTCTGCTGCGCTATCAACTCCTCCTCTTCTTCATTGTTACCCATTCCACGCTGAGCAGATGAGATTGGGTTAGGCTGGGTAGTTCTCCTTGTCTCATGTCTTCCTCCATCTCCTTTGGTCCGCATGTATAGCTTCATGTTTAATTGTGAGCAGCTACTATTTAGGTAAGCACAAAAGGAGGATTATTGCGCTCATTATGGCATCATCGCCGCTCACAATCTTTGTGTATTCCTCAAACTCTTGGAGAACCACAAAATGTCAGACATCCATGCCCACTCTTCACTTCTTATGTGCAGAAGCTGACCAGAATACCGAGGGGCGTGTTGGAGCTGGTATTCCACAACTGGACGTTGCTGCTCGCAATGCCCTGCCAGCATGTGCAGTGTGGAGTTCCAAAGCGTGGCCATGTCGTACACCAGTTGGTGAGCTGGCACTTTCATGCACTGCTGCAGCACTGCTACAGTGGTGACAGTTGCAGTTGACTTGCGGAAGTGGGCACTGGCACGGCTTACCTTGACCAGATCTATCAAATATGGCTAAGTTTTCAGAAACCGCTGAACTATCAAGTTGAGCATGTGGGCCATGGTATGAGCTTGCCAAGCTTCACAGCAGCCATCAGGATACGCTCATTGTCATGCACAACCATGCCTGGATGGAGGGTCAGCGGCGAGAGACACAGATCTGTCTGGTCTGTTATTCCTGTCAAAGAATGTCACAGTGTGCGGTTTGTCTCCTAGAAAAATTACCTTCTGCAGAGCCTGTTGCCACTTCACTGAGGCAGTGATGCAGAGCTTCCAGCTGATGTGGACAATGTGCTCTTAAATAGCATGTCGGAGATGGAAGATGAGAAGAAGCAGGAGGGGGTGCAGGAACTGGTGTAGGAGGTGGAAGAAGCCCTGAAAGAAGTAAGGCCAGCAATCATCTATGTCGGTAGCACATGTGCTGTGCCATGGTGGGACTCGGATCCGACCTCCACAATGTTCATCCAGTCATGGAAATATAGCGTCCCTGGCCACAAGCGCTTCTCCACGTGTCGGTCGTTAAGTGGACAATCCCAGTAACAGAGTTGGTAAGGGCACTGGTGCTGTACCAGCATGTGTCCAGGAACAAGGTGGGGGGGACACCACACCGGGAGAAAAAGTGGCGGCTGGGGACCGAGTACTGAGGGATGAAATTTGGAAACCTGTAGCAGGCCAATTTTGTTTTTTATTTCACACAATCCAAGTTATACAGTATTTATGACAGGCAATTTTTGAACAACCAAATTTGTTCACCTGTAGCAAGCCAATTCTTCATTTTAATTTCAAACCAATGAAATTTCACACCAAGCAGGTTCTGTAATATATATATATATATGACAATAGTCAATTTTTAGAACAAAAATATCATAGAATCAAAGATTGTGAGAGTTGGAAGGGACCTTCAGGGTCATCGTGTCGTCCAACCGTCTGCTCAATGCAGGATTCACTAAACCATCTCTGACAGATGTCTATCTAGCCTCTGTTTGAAGACTTCCATTGAAGGAGAACTCACCACCTCTCGTGGCAGCCTGTTCCGCTCATTGATCACTCGCTGTCAAAAAGTTTTTCTAATATCTAATCTGTATCTTCTCCCATTCAGTTTCATCCCATTGCTTTAAAGGCCCCGTCACACATAACGAGATCGCTAGCGAGATCGCTGATGAGTCACGTTTTGGTGACGCAATAGCGATCTCGTTATGTCTGACAGGTAGCAACGATCAGGCCCCTGCTGTGAGATCGCTGATCGTTACAAAGCTTCCTGGACCATTCCTGGGTCGTTGCGCTCCCGCTGGGCAGTGTGCATCGCTGTATTTGACACCTTGTCAACGACCTCGCTAGCGATTCAGAACTGAGACACGTAGAGGTGCATAAATTGGACTTTTCTGCGTTCATCGTCCCCGATTGGTGGTCGCTACTGCGTCCTTGTTTTTTCAGATCCCACCAGCGTTCTCCGGCTGTGACTCCACTTTGAACAAATCAGACATCTTTAGCGAAGTAGGTATTGTTTGGGGTCTCAAATGAGTTTCCATTTTTAATTCATTTATAGGACATCTACCAATTATCTGCTATCATTGCTCTTCAGGGAGGGAGGGCTTGGCTTCTATCTGTATATATATGCTTTTGCATGGGCAGATATTTTAGGGGTCTCGTGCACACACACCCACACAGCACGTTTTCTGACACGCTGTCGTGGCCAACCGCTTCAGAGTTTTTCATACGCCAATTAACATGAAGCTTAAATCAATAGACTCTGTTCTTTTGGCCTGTTGCACGCTTCAAAACTTTCTTCGTCGACGTGATGCAATTACGTACTGTCCGCCTGGCTTTGTGGACTCTGTGGACCGAGCCAATGGGGAAGTGGAGCTCGGTGAATAGCGTGCAAACGATCCTGCAATTGCAGGCCTTCAACCAGTGGGACATGGCGGAAACACCCATGATGCGAAGACCTGCCGCGACAACTGCTGCCAGTATTTTAACGGTCCTGGTGCCCCGTCACACATAACGAGATCGCTAACGAGATCGCTATTGAAGCCAAGCCCTCCCTCCCTGAAGAGCAATGATAGCAGATAATTGGTAGATGTCCTATAAATGAATTAAAAATGGAAACTCATTTGAGACCCCAAACAATACCTACTTCGCTAAAGATGTCTGATTTGTTCAAAGTGGAGTCACAGCCGGAGAACGCTGGTGGGATCTGAAAAAAACAAGGACGCAGTAGCGACCACCAATTGGGGACGATAAACGCAGAAAAGTCCAATTTATGCACCTCAATGCGTCTCAGTTCTGAATCGCTAGCGAGGTCGTTGACAAGGTGTCAAATACAGCGATGCACACTGCCCAGCGGGAGCGCAACGACCCAGGAATGGTCCAGGAAGCTTTGTAACGATCAGCGATCTCACAGCAGGGGCCTGATCGTTGCTACCTGTCAGACATAACGAGATCGCTAGCGAGATCGCTATTGCGTCACCAAACCGTGACTCATCAGTGATCTCGCTAGCGATCTCATTATGTGTGACGGGGCCTTTAGTCTTTCTTTGTTCAAATGATAATGAAGCTCACCCCTCTACAGTGTGACATCCCTTGAAATATTTGTAGACAGCAATTAAGTATCCTCTCAGTCTTATCTCTTGCAAGCTAAGCATTCCCAAATCCTCTAACCTAGTTCCTCATAGAACATTGTTTGCAGACCAGTCACCATTCTGGTCAGTCTTTTCTGAACTTGCTTCAGTATCTACATGTGTTTTTTTAAATATGGTACCCAGAACTGGACACAGTATTCCAGGTGAAGTCTGACCAAAGAGGAGTAGATGGGGATAATTACTTCACGTGATCTAGACTCTATGCTTCTGTTAATACAACTCAGAATTGTGTTTGCCTTTTTTGCTGCTGCATCACACTGTTGACTCATGTTCAGTCTGTGATCTATTAGTATACCAAAGTCTTTTTCCCATGTGCTGTTGCTTAGCCCTATTCATCCCATTTTGTATATGCTTTTTTCATTTTTCTTGCCCAGATGTAAGACTTTGCATTTCTCTTTGTTAAAAAAACATTCTGTTAGTTGCTGCACAGAGTTCCAGCTTGCTTAGATCTTTTTAAATGCTGTCACTCTTCTCTAGTATTAGCTATCCCTCCTAGCTTTGTGTCATCAGCAAATTTAATCAGTTAAATTTGAAATGAAATTTTATATGAAGAGATTCCTTCATTTAAATCATTGATAAAGATGTTGAACAACACAGGGCCAAGGACAGAGCCTTGTGGTACCCCACTTGAGACATTCTTCCAACTGGATGTCCAACCATTTATGACCACTCTTTGGGTCCGTTCACTAAGCCAGTTATGAATCCACCTAACAATTGCCTTTTCCATTCCATAATTGGTTATTTTTTCAATGAAGATGGTTTGAGATACTTTGTCAAATGCTTTGCTGAAGTCAAGATATACTATATCTACTGCGTTTCCCTGATCCACCCAGTCAGTGATTCTGTTATAGAAGGAAATTAAGTTAGTCTGACATGACTTATTAGTTATTAAGCCATGCTGGCTTTGGTTAATCATTTAATTATCATAAAGGTACTTGCTTACATGTTGTTTAATAATTTATTCAAAGATCTTTCCTAGTATAGAAGTAAGGCTCACAGGCCTATAGTTCCCTGGGAGCACCTTCTTCCCCTTTTTGAAGATAGGGACAATATTCGCTTTTCTCCAGTCTTCTGTGACTTCTGTTCTCCAAGAATTTGCAAATATTGTGGAAAGAGTGGTTCAATAATTTCTTCTGCTATCTCCTTCAGTACCCTAGGATGTAATTCATAGGGACCTGGAGACTTGAATTCAGTTATGTTAGCTAAGTGTTCCCTTACTATCTCTCTGTTTATAGATAGTGTGGAGTCTTCTACTCCTTCAATAGTACAATGAAGATCAGTTGATGTTACATTTACTTTCTGAGAGAAAACAGAAGCAAAATAGCAATTTAAAAGTTCGGTCTTCTCAGAATCACTTTTTACCACTTTACCATTTTCATGCTGTAAAAATCCTATAGCATCTTTGAATTTTCGTTTACTTTGGACATACCCCCAAAATCCTTTCTTATTGCTTTTGACATCTCTTGCAAGCCTTAATTCATTATCAGCTTTAGCTAATCTGATGCGTGCCCTACAGGTTCTGCAGACAGCATTATCTTCTTGTTTAGATATTCTTCCCTCTTTCCATTTGATAAACTTTCTTTCCCTTCCTTTTAAACATGTGTTTAAGTTCTGTGTTCATCCATCCTGGTTTCTTTAAATGCTTCCTATGCTTCTCTCTTTTAGCGATTAACAACTGTGCTTTGAGAATCTCATTTTTCAAAATTTCCCATCCTTACGGAACATTTCTGTACGTAAGGACATCCAGCCATTGGATCCCTCCTATCCTCTTTGCGAGTCCCTTAAAATCTGCCTTTCTGAAATCTACTCTTCACAGGTTTTCCTCCTCTAGTTATCCAAAATTCTATTATAGCATGATCGTTGCCTAATAAATTCGAGGCTACCATTGCTTCCTCAACCATTTCCTTCCTGTTAGTAAAAATTTGATTCAAGGTAGCAGATCCCCTTGTTCTATCTTCTACCTTTTGGAAGATAAAGTTTTCAGCAAGAGAGGGTAACAATTTGCTGGACCTATTACTTTTGCCTGAGAGAGATTCCCAACAAATGTCTGGATAGTTGAAATCTCCCATGATGACTACGTCATATTTTTGATAACTTGGCCATCTGAATAGAGTTCATTCAAGTCTTCAGCTCACCCAGGTGGCCTATAGTAAACACCTACAATGGTGTCCTTTCCGTTCACTCCTTGAATTCTTACTAAAACATTTTCCACAGAACTCCCAGTCTCTGAAGCTTCAATCTCTGTGGAGTTGAATGCTTTTCTAACATACAATGCAACACCTCCTCACCGCTTGTTAAGTCTGTTTCTTGCAAATAAGTTGTACCTTTCTAGCCTTGTATTCCAGTCATGTGTATCGTCCGACCAAGTTTCACTGATGCCAATGACACCATATTTCTTTTCCAGCATTAGTAGCTCCATTTCTCTTTGTTTGTTGCACATGCTCTGTGCATTTGTATAGAAACATCTTAGTTTGTGATCGGTTTCTCTTTCTTTAATATTTTCATTATTCTGATTTTTTTGTCTTTGATCTTACTTTCCATGTCTAATAGCAGAGTTCTCAATTGTATTTGTTCGCTATACGGCTTTCACTGGCCTCTTGCTTCCCTTCCCACAATGTTCTAGTTTAAAGCTCTCCTGATGAGTGCAGCAAGACAAATTCAAATATGTGTTTTCCAGTCTTGGTGAGGTGCAGCCCATCTCTAGCAAGTAGTCCATGGAATAGGCAATTCACTCCATAATCGAGAAATCCAAATCCTTGATGAAAGCACCATCGACGTAGCCAGTTGTTTACCTGTAGAATCTTGTTCCACCTCCTTGTTCCATGGCCATCCACTGGGAGGATGGATGAGAAGTCCACCTGCGCTCCCAGTTCTTTCACTTTTTTACCTAAGTCTTCAAAGTCACAGCAGATGGTTTCCAGGTCCTTTCTTGCAGTGTCATTTATCCCCACATATGTAAGCAGGAATGGGTAGTCATCTGTAGGTCTGAGAGTCCCGATATTCTGTGTAATGCAGCGGCTTGCTGTATTGCTAAAATGTCCAGAGGGTGTGTTCTGGATGACCATTTACCTCCCCCTCAGGTGACTAATCACATGACTGTCATCATCACAGGTCCTGAGTGCACAGAAGGATATATAAATCCTGGTAATTTTTAAACAGAGAGAGAGGTCTGGAGAGGCCTGGCGAGGCGAGAAGCTTGGAAGGCAGAGGCTGGATCCCTGTGTCTGGGATACCAGTAGCCTTGGAAGGCAAGAAGCCTGGTCCCGGTGTCTGGGACTCCACTAGCCTGGAAGGCAAGAGGCTGGATCCCTGTGTCTGAGATACCAGTAGCCGTGGAAGGAACGTGGCCTGGAGACTACGTTTGGGGAGCCTTAAAGCCACAGCTGTGGCAGAACAGAGCTGATAGAAGCAGCTGAGACCCGGCAAAGGTAAATCGGCGCTTTAAATGAATATTGATGCTGTACCTTGCTGAAATCTGTATCTGAAGCCAAGCGGGCATAGCTGCCACTGAGAAGGCTCTAGGATACATGTGTAACATTCCTGCGAGTCACTGAGATGGACTATGGTATAAGCGGTTTATGATGTGTAATAAACTGCTGAACTTCATATTACCGGAAAACGTTGCATGTGTGCTTTAATTGACCCGGTGAAGTGAGTGCCCCTCAGCGTGATGAATAGCGCTACCTTACAGTTGGTTGGAGAATGCGGGCAACTGCAGCCTGGTTGTTAGGGGTAACGGCACAGGACAACGAATGTGGATGCAAGCATCTTGCTGTGGCTTGGCGGGGTCACGAAGATAAAAGCATCTGACTGTAACTCGACGGGGTTACGGAAATTTTCGTCTCACTCAAATCTGGTTTGCGGTCGCTCGGTGGGGTGACGAAGATTAAAGCTTCTGGCTGTAACTCGGGGGGGGGGGGGGAGTTATGAAAATTGTCGTCGCACTCAAACCTGGTTTGCTGTGGCTTGGTGGGGCCATGGAAACTTTTCCGGGGAGAGCTGTGTGAAGTATCTAGTGTGAACAGTGTACCGCGATGGCTATGAATGGAGCAGTATCCCCAGACGGAATGGCGAAGTGATTAGATGACCAGCTGCAAATGCTCTGCAGCAGAATGGAGTGTCCTGAAGAGATGCGGGAGCTGATGAAAATGGCTGTAATGGGAGCATCAAATGAGACTGAAGCTATTGAGCAATTACAGTGCCTGTTGCAGCAGCAGCAGGATATGCCACAGGAACGGCAGGAGCTGTCGGCCATTTACAGAATGGTGGCAGCGGACCATTCCTTGAGTTCTCCTGTGGCGCCGGTACTATCCCAGAGTGCCCAGGGGGGTAGTAAGATGTGTTGTGAACTAGGTCCTAAGACTATTGCGTTTTTATTTTTGTTAAAGTACCCCCTACAGGTGTCCAAAAGGGGGCGGAGTCTCAAAAGGGGGCAGAGTCTCAAATGAGGGTGGAGTATAGAAAACCAAAATTGACAATGTGACCGTTGATAGCGGGGTAGCTCCAGTGGAAGGCGTTGACGTCAAAGTGGGAGGTGACTTGTTGGTCCACAACACCATGGGGAGTGACACAGACCCCATAGCTGACGGTGACACTACGAAAGTAGAAAGAGAGTTTAGTCAGGAGGAGCTAGACGAGGTGAGAAAGTTCCCCTCTCGTCGTCGATGGCGCAAGGGCCACAAAAAAGTTGCTCCTGTAGCCTTTGCTGAAAGGGTAAATACAGAAAATGCAATGCTGTGTGCCTTTATTCAGAGTATGGATCCTCTTTTAGAAGCAGAGAAGGATCAGGAACCGACAGCCCTGAAAGAGGAGGTGGCCAATCATGACCAAGAGCTGGAGCCCGTCAGGCAGCAGTATCAGAGGAACTTGCAGCGAGAACTGAAGGAAATGTTCCAGAAAAATAAAGAGGAGGTTTTTCAGTTGGAGCTTGACAAAGCGGAGTTTGAAGATGAGCTGTGCGAGATGAAAGATAGTTTCTCCCTGGTACAGTTAGAGCTAATGCAGGTGAAGCAAAGGCTGGATGAGGGTCTACACCAGAGGGATAGGGAGCTGTCTGCCTTAAAAGGGGCGATGCAGGATGAAGTTTCTGGATGTGATCAAAACCTAGAACGACTGCGCGAACAGTTCTACCGAGAGCTGTGTGAATTCAAGGAGTATGGTGAACTCAGCAGGGAACTGCAACAAATTAAGAGAGACTATGAGGACCTCCTCAAGGTTAAGGAAAAACTAGAGGATGATAAGGCGGATGCATAGCATATGCACTAAGTGATTGAGACCACTCTACAGGACACCCGGGATGAGAATGATGATCTCCGCAGAAAGATCCCAGGACTGGAAGCTCAGGTGAAGGAGCTGCAGATGTTCTGTGATGATCTCCAGAGGGCAGAAACATGCCTTAAGGTTAGAATCTGCAGGATGGAGGAGTCTATCGGAGAAGGGAGGTATGAAGCAAATGCCTCTTCGAATAATGCGAGCTTGGATGATTCGGTGGATGTAAGAGCCGAGATCAAGGAGCTCAAAGAGTCGCCACAAGCCCATTTGAAGCCAGAGAAGCTTGAGAGACTGGCTGTCGAGAGCCGAGTGGGCGCATTGGAGACAGAGAGGTCTGAGAAAATTCTGCTGATAAAGGAGCAGTTGAAGCCGGAAGAGCTTCAGAGATGGGTTGCAGAGAGGCGAGTAGCTGAGCTAAAGGAAGGATTTGTCGAGCACAAAGGTCGCCTGGCAAAGTACCAATCAGTGAACGAGGCCTGCTTGGAGAAGGAGAAGGGCAAACAAATTGCGCTTAATCCTTTAAATCATGAGAAGGTGAACCTAAGGAGAGCTGAGAGAGTGTTAAAAGAAGATAAGTATGGAATGGAAGTTGTCAAGACGAGTATTCTTGAGTTCGTAGCTGTGAGTCAGTTCAGGGGAAGCATACAGGGTGAAGAAACTGAAAGTCAGCTGTCCCTGA
Source organism: Phyllobates terribilis (assembly GCF_046119375.1). NCBI lineage: Eukaryota > Metazoa > Chordata > Amphibia > Anura > Dendrobatidae > Phyllobates > Phyllobates terribilis. Next base: position 635,775,619 of record NW_027362762.1, read on the forward strand.
AACCTGAGCCAGATGATCGTTTGGAAACCACTGGTGAGACAGAAACGTCTGGGTACAAGTGCCTCATAGATGTACCTGAAGATTTGAGAGAAGAATGCACCAGAGAGTCAGTGCAAGAAGAGTTTAAGAAGGCCGTAGGAGCCTGTAAGGTGTACTCGACCTCAGAAGCTAAACAGCTGGTGGTCCTGTCCACAACCGAAGTCACAGTGAAGAGGGTGGCTATCCTAAGTGACATGCACTGGCGATGTGTTCGCACGAAGCGTTTGCTCCGGTTGAAGACGGAAAAAGCCATTAGACAACTGGAACTTATGAAAAAAGCTCAAAGTCTGCGGGAAGAGGTCATCCGGGTGCCTCATGCTCTGGTAAGAAAGCTCATTGGGAGAAATGGCCAAGCCATGCAAATGATGGTAAAGAAGTCTGGTGTGATTAAAGTAAGCAGTCCACGTGATAGTCAGGACTGGATACCAGATGAAGACGGCATGGTGTCATTCTCCGCTGTAGGAAAGGAAGAAAATCTTGCATATATACGCATGCTGATGGAATACCGAGTGACCTACCTGCGAGAGGTAGAACAGTTGAATCTCGCCAGACGGCGAAGGGAAAGACAGCATCGCCTGAGCAGCAGAAGATGGCAGCTGTCTATAAATTGTGAGACCAGACAGAGAAACGGCCCTCCAAATAATAGAACGGCTACAGTAGAAGTTAGAGACCTTTCAAGATGTCCTGAGGAAAGTGGGCGTGGGTTTAGAGGTAGTGAGACCTCCAGTAACTCAGGCCTGAGAGGCCCATACAAACGACCCAATAGAGTACGGGACAGTACGAAGTCGGAACGGACCTTAGATACAAGGGCAAGTGAGTAGCACTGCTGTATTGACCGCTGGGAGCGGCGGGGGAGGTCTGACAAGGTTACGACTCGGAAATATGACTTGATGAAGTTAGTGACAATGACAGATGGTAGGTCCCTAAGGAATGGGCTAATGCTGTTGACTAATGTCCCAGGGGCTGAGCAGCGCAATTGTCAAGTACATGGTCTCTGTGTGAACCATGGGTTATAATGTGATTGTGTATATTATGTGTTCAACCCCACAAGTTTGAACAGGGGGGGGGGGGTGATATGTAATGCAGCAGCTTGCTGCATTGCTAAAATGTCCAGGGGGTGGGTTCTAGATGACCATTTACCTCCCCCTCAGGTGACTGATCACATGACTGTGACATCATCACAGATCCTGTGTGCATAGAAGGATATATAAATCCTGGTGGTTTTGAAACAGTTAGGGAAAGAGGCCTGGAGAGGCCTGGTGAGGCCTGGTGAGACGAGAAGCCTGGAAGGCAGAGGCTGGATCCCTGTGTCTGGGATACCAGTAGCCTTGGAAGGCAAGAAGCCTGGTCCCGGTGTCTGGGACTCCACTAGCCTGGAAGGCAAGAGGCTGGATCCCTATGTCTGAGATACCAGTAGCCTTGGAAGGCACATGGCCTGGAGACTACGTCTGGGGAGCCTTAAAGCCACGGCTGTGGCAGAACAGAGCTGATAGAAGCAGCTGAGACCCGGCAAAGGTAAATCGGCGCTTTAAATGAATATTGATGCTGTACCTTGCTGAAGTCAGTATCTGAAGCCAAGCGGGCATAGCTGCCACTGAGAAGGCTCTAGGATACATGTGTAACGTTCCTGCGAGCCACTGAGATGGACTATGTTATAAGAGGGTTATGATGTGTAATAAACTGCGGAACTTCATATTACCGGAAAACGTTGCATGTGTGCTTTAATTGACCCGGTTAAGTGAGTGCCCCTCAGCGTGATGAATAGTGCTACCTTACACCTGTCAGACACATCTTTGATTTGTGCACCTGGAAGACAGCACATTTCTCTTGAGGTTATATCTGGTCTGCAGATAGCGGCCTCTATTCCTCTCAACAGTGAATTTCCTATGACCACCACTCTCCGTTTCTTCTTCACAACATTTTTCTTTTTCCATCCAAGAGGACACTGAGCGCTTACAAGGTTGTTCTTTGTGGGCAAAGTCTTATCTTTATGTACTTGATCATCCTTTCCTGCGTTAGAGCCAGGTACTGCTTCCTGAGTAGTATGGGTGCTGCCTGCCTCCCGATCCTCCTGCTTCTCTGGGTCACGGGCTTCCATTTCTCTGTTTCTTCAGGTGCACTACAAATGTCTTCTCTTTCTGTATTCTGAAGACATACTTCTGCTCTGTCTAAGAACTCCTCACCTTCCTAAATAATTTTTAATGTAGCTATTCTCTCTTGTAGACTTTGCACCTTTTCCTCCAACAGGGACACAAGCTTGCAATTCTGGCAAGTGAAGTTTGGTTTTTCCACTGGTAAGTCTGTGAACATGTAGCATGCAATGCAGCACACCAAATAGCTACTGGCCTCTCCCATGTTCTTAATGTTTATATGATATCAAAGCGGTGAAGATCGTGCCAAAATTCACACGGTTTTGCAATTTTCCTCCTTTTCAGTGCAAAGGCCAAAACCAAGCGTTCCTTGAGTTTGCGGAAACTCTTCGCTCTTTCCAGAATGCGCCAGGAATATGCAAATTATCTTCCTCGAGCTTCAATTCCTGGTTTGACCATTTCCTGCAAGCAGGTTGATCCACCTGCCCACAAAGACATTCAGACTCGTGGCTACTCTTCACTCTTTCCAGAATGCAACAGGAACATGCAAATGCTTCAATTCAATCTTGAGTACTGTAGCAGGTCAAGCGGTTTTTAAAAATGTAAAACCATTCTAATTTTACACAAAGCACGTTAAACTGTGTAGGTAACAAATTGAATCCCGAAAAAATATTTGAACATAAATATTTTGAAAGCCTGGAAAAAATTATAAGGAGGGTTACCCAGTTATCCATAGACCCCTGAAAGAGACCAACTGGCAGGCCTCATTCAAATATTTTGAAAGTGTACTTTGGACAAAATGCAAAGTCAGGAAAAAATATAAGGAGGGTCATGCATACAACCTTGAAGGCACCAAGTGGAGTGCCTCTTAAAAAAATTAACAAAAGGTAGTTGATGTACTGCAACACTCAAAGCCTTTGCACAAAGTGCAAAACCAGGAAATAATTCTAAGCAGGGTCATCCATACAAACTTGTAGGCAACAGCTGGAGGGCCTCATTCAAATATTGAACATTAAAAACACTTTATGTGCCGCTGTCATCTGATGGTCTGGAAAGGTGGGGGCTAATCATTTTTATGAGTGAGCCTGTCAGCGTTCTCTGTTGACAGGTGAAAGCGCCTGTCTGTTATGACCCTGCCGGTGTCACTAAAAACAAGACGAGACGCCAGCAGCAGGGAAGCACAACACCACTAAGGCATAGAAGAACAGCTCATGCCAGTTGCTCAGCTTTGAAGAACCAATAGTTGAAGGTTGCAGAGAAATTAGGGAGTACTCTGGTTTGGTCGGCCAGGCATTGCTTAATCATCTTTAAAAACTTTTACCTCCTTGTCAAAAATACCCGGTCATCAGGCCCTGGACGCTGGGATGGTGTCATGAAATTGGGTAAGGGTATGTGCACACGATGCAGAAATGAAGCAGAAAATTTCTGCATCATTTCTGCATCTCCCTGGCAGAAAAAACGCATGCAGATTGTGCATGCGTTTTTCCTGCAGAATACATGCGGATCCACATGCGGATTCACATGTGTTTCCGCATGCAGATTGACAAGCGCTTTCCAGGCGATTTTAGCATCACCTGGAAAGCGCTTGACAACTAGGTCACACTATATAAATCCATGCAAACAGCATGGATTTATACAGTGTGACCCGAGAGAGTGTATATACTTACCTCCAATGGCCCGCGCTGTCCTGCTTTACACTCCGTTCTCCCGGCGGCCGGCAACTTTGAATTGAAAGATCTGCCGACGTCAGCGTCACGTGACCCGTCACATGACTCTGACGTCAGCGCAGGTCCTTCAACTCACTGCAAGTGCCGGGAACCAAGCAGGAGCGCTGCGCGGGCCGACAGATGGTAAGTATATATATATTTTTTATTTTATTCTTGTTTTACAGCTTTTTTAATGGTACCTGGGTGTGGATGAGACTCTCCTCTCCTCCACACTCGGGTACCATCCGCACATTAGAACGCGCCAATAACGCAAGTACAGATGCAGTCTTGCGGAATTGGCGCGTTGTAATGCAAGTCAATGGCGGCGAGTCAATGGCGTTTACGCAAAATTAATTGACATGCTGCGGATTTTTGAGCGCAGCGTTTACGCTGCGGAAAAATCCGCATCATGGGCACAGCACATGCGGATTTCAATTTTGGAACATTGCTGCCCTTCTACCATGCGTTTTTCATGCGTTTCCGCGGCGTTTACGCAACTGCAAAAACGCCGCGGAAACGCATTAAATACGCATCGTGTGAACTCAGCCTTAGGCATTTGATAGTGTACTCCTGCCTCTGCTGTATCTGGTGTATGTTACCTCCCCTCTCCTTCACCGTTTCTCCTTGGTTGGGCAAGGAAGCTTGCCCCCTGATGCTAGCGTTGTCTGATGAGATTTTTTTCAACATATTTTCCACAATGAACATAAAGACGAAATTGAAGGAACAAACGATCTTAGTGAAAACCATTTCAAAATGTATTTTTAACAATATCAAGCATCTATACAAGGGAAAGCGTGTACAGATGTGAAGACAGGCGGAATCATAAATTATACAGAGACCACGAAACTGAACCACATATAACAAATATTAAATACACCACAGATATTCCTAAATAGCAGATGTAATCAAATTCATATGTGCTGGGCAAAAGGTACTGCAATCCCATAATGAATACATGTATAGTATAGTACCCACTATAGAATGCTTGCATAAGTAAAATAGGGTAAAGTGCACAAACGAATACAGCTATAAATGGATACCTGTGGACATGCTGGAAATATAGGGATGGTCAGAATAGCCAAGGTCCTCGACACTTGCTTCACCGCTACTGCGGTTTCGTCAGGAGGTAGAGAGGCAACGCACATGTTGGTGTTTAAATACCCTGAGTCGTTAGATGACTAGTGGGATGGATGTACTGGCGCATGCTCGCCATGATGCTGCGTCACGGTGAAGACGCTCACTGTGTGCATCATCGCGGTCACATGACCCGGCCGTAACCACTGCGGCACGACACAAGACTAGAGCACCCCGCACCACAAGACAGCAGCGCATATGCGGCATGCACATGCATCCCCAGTGTTCAGAATAGGAGGAACAGAAGAGTAGGTAAGACAGCTACAGCACTGTATGTTAGACAGTTCTTTAATACAAAAAGTGAAACTCATATTATATAAAGTCATTACAAACAGAGTGATCTATTTCAAGTGTTTATTTCTGTTAATGTTGATGATTATGGCTTACAGCCAATGAAAACACAAAAGTCATTATCTCAGTAAATTAGAATAATTAACAAAAAACACCTGCAAACACCTAAGCATTTAAAAAGGTCCCTTAGTCTGTTTCAGTGGGCTCCACAATCATGGGGCAGACTGCTGACTTGACAGATGTCCAGAAGACAGTCATTGACACACTCCACAAGGAGGATAAGCCACAAAAGGTCACTGCTAAAGAAGCTGGCTGTTCACAGAGTGCTGTATCCAAGCATATTAATGGAAAATTGAGTGGAAGACAAAAGTGTGGTAGAAAAAGGTGCACTAGCAACCGGGAGAACAGCAGCCTTGAAAGGATTGTTAAGAAAAGGCCATTCAAAATTTTGGGGGAGATTCACAAGGAGTGGACTGCTGCTGGATTCATTGCTTCAAGAGCCACCACACACAGATGTATCCAGGACATGGGCTACAAGTGTCGCATTCCTTGTGTCAAGCCACTCATGACAAACAGACAAGGTCAGAATGTTGCTCAATGGTCCAAAGTGTTGTTTTCAGATGAAAGTAAATTTTGCATTTCATTTGGAAATCAAGGTCCCAGGAGTCTGGAGGAAGAGCGGAGAGGCACACAATCCAAACTGCTTGAGGTTTAGTGTGAAGTTTCCACAATCAGTGATGATTTGGGGAGCCATGTCATCGGCTGGTGTAGGTCCACTTTGTTTTATCAAGACCAAAGTCAGCGCAGCTGTCTACCAGAAAATTTTAGTGCACTTCATGCTTCCCTCTGCCGACAAGCATGTTGGAGATGGAAATTTCATTCTCCAGCAGGACTTGGCACCTGTCCAAACTGCCTAAAGTACCAATACCTGGTTTAAAAACAACAGTATTACAGTGCTTGATTGGCCTTCAAACTCGCCTGACCTTAACCTCATAGAGAATCTATGGGGTAATGTCAAGAGGAAAATGAGAGACACCAGACCCAGCAATGCAGACGAGCTGAAGCTATCAAAGCAATCTGGGCTTCCATAGCACCTCAGCAGGGCCACAGGCTGATCGCCTCCATGCCGCATGGTTGGAGGTTCAGCGGCGAGAGTCACAGATCTATCTGGTCTTTTATTCCTTTCAAAAACTCTGCCGCGGTGTGCGATTTGTCTCCCCTAACCAGAATGTCTGTTAAATCTAGGTAGGTTTTTATTTGTTAAGAAAATGGAAAAGTACCAAATATGTAAGTATGGGTGCAAGGCCTCCCAGACAATGATTCCGTTGTCATACTATATTGTATATTCAATAAGAAAAGAAGGCAGCACTCCAAAATTGTTGAAAAAAAGTGGGGACTTTATTAGTCCATAAATGTGGCAACGTTGCAGCTTAACATAGCCTTTTTGTCACACGACCATGCCTGGTTGGAGGTTCAGCTGCGAGAGCCACAGATCTGTCTCGTATTTTATTCCTTTCAATAACTCTGCAGCAATGTGCGGTATGTCTCATAGACAAGTTAGCTTTAGCAGAGCCTGTAACCGCTTCACTGAGGCAGTGCTGCAGAGCTTTGAGCTGATGTGGACAATGTGCTCTGAAATAGCATGTCGGAGATGGAAGATGAGGAGAAGCAGGAGGGGGTGCAGGAACTGGTGTAGGAGGTGGAGGAAGCCCGGATAGAAGTAAGGCCAGCAATTCTCTGCGTCGGTAGCACATGTGCTGTGCCATGGTTGGACTCGGACCCAACCTCCACAATGTTCATCCAGTTTGCTGTCAGGGAAACATAGCGTCCCTGGCCACAAGCGCTTGTCCACGTGTCGGTGGTTAAGTGGACAATACAAGTAACTGCGTTGATAAGGGCAGGGGTGATGCTCCTGGAGACCTGCTGGTACAAGGCGGGAATGCCACACCGGGAGAAAAAGTGGCAGCTGGGGACAGAGTACCGAGGTACCAAATTTGGACACCTGTAGCAGGCCAATTTTGTTTTTTATTTCAAAGAAACGAAATTTAACACAAACTAAGTTCTACAGCAGTGGCAGCTGAGGGCCGAGTACTGAGGGACAACTACCGCCATAAGTCGGCAGAAATCCTCCGTGTCAAGAAGCCTAAACGGCAACATTTCCATAGCAAGCAGCTTGAAATGTGCCCGTTTAGAGTTTGGGCCTGTGGGTGGGTGGCGGGAAACTTTGTCTTTTGTCCCAAGGTCTGGGCAGCTGAACGCTGTGCTGGGACCACGATTTGGAAGTGTCTGATGATGGTGCATCACAATGTGCAAGCACAGGTGCAGGGCAGGAGGCATATGCGCCAGTGTCATAGACAGCAGATTGGGAAGCACCTAGCACAGGGTGAATAGACAGTGGTGTTACCCGATGGCACCAGTCGTGGACCCAGGCGTTCGGACTACCGAGTCAAGTGCTTAGATGACACGTGTCTGATCATCCTGGTGGTGGTTAGGCTTCTAATGGTCATACTATTGCTGATCTTGACATGGCACAGGTTGCAAACGGCAATTTATTTTCTCAGAACTCTCTTTAAAAAAGTCTCACACTGGGGAACACCTGACTCCTTGAATTAGAAATTCACAAGTGTCTGTGCTCTTTGGAACAGTTGCCCGCCTTCTCCTTCTGGTCACCCCACTGCCTCTTCCTGCCTGTTACGGTGCTGCTGATCCCTCCCCTCTGAGTGCTGCTGGCCTCGCTCTGCAAGTCATCTTCCAGGTTGGGTCAGTGACTTCATCATCTACCACCTTGTCTTCCACCACCGCACCCTGGTCCTCCTGACTTGGTGACTTAACAACAACCTGACTTATTGTCAACTGTGTCTCATCATTATCTTCCTCCTTAGACAAAAATTTGCCTTTCCCCACTGTCATAATCCTGTGGCCGTGGCTGCTCTAAGTTTTGTGCATCACTAAACACCATGTCCTCCTGTCTCTCTTGGAACATGCAGAGTGAGGCGACAATAAATAAATTATGTTGTAAAGAGCTCCTCGGAGTGTCCTAGTGTGGGATCACTAGTCTCCTGGGACTTAACATGGTGGGAGGAAGGAAGATAAGGGGTGAGGATTAAGTGATCTAGACTGTTGTCTGGTGAGACTGGACCGTGTGGAAGACTGGGTGGTACTGCCAAGCATGCTGAAAGCATTATCTGCTATCCAACTGACCACCTGTTCGCAGTGTTCTGGCTTCAGAAGTGCTGTACCTTGCCTCCCTGCAAAGTAGAACAGGAACCTATGTGTCGTGGTTGGGCGTGTTCCTTGTGCTCCAGCAACAGGCGTAGTCGCACCTGCCCCACATCCTCTGCATCTGAGTGCACTATCATCAGCACTTCCATGTTAACCATCATGGCTGATAAGTATCATGTTTTTTCACTTCCACATTGATGGCTTTCTCCTGATATATGTTCCGGATAGTAGGACAGTATGAGTTCTTTCTATTAAACAAATTGGGTTGAAAAAGTGTGTATACAAGTGCATGCTGTTCATCTGTTTAACGGGTTCAACATTAAGCTTGGTATGAGCAAAGCACACGCCCTCATTATTTTGAATTGGGTGCATTTTGTTATACTGGCTTAATTCCATGCATAATAATAGAGCTATTTTGCTGTACCCTAATATCTATATATCTGCATGCTTGGTCCCTATGGCTCTGCATTAAATAATGGCAGGTTTATGTATACCTGGTAGTATCATTTGTGCACTGTCAGAGGTTCTACGGGTTACACTGTGGATAAATAACTGCCTAATATTTGCAAATCGATATAATAGTTTATAAATATTTTTAAGGCCTTATATTGACCATTTAAACCGAGGCCTTTTTTGTGATTATACACACTTTTTTGTTCTTTTTGTTTTTTTATGTTTATGTTTTTATGTCTTTTTTTGTATTATAGCGGCGTTCAGGCATACTGACGTGGAGTGGGGGCATCATATCGCTATTACTCGGATGTCAACCTCCGCTGTCAGATAGGGTGACTAACAGGGATCGATAGGGAATTGATAGTCCCCACAACCGTGTATATTTGTTTATTGATGTGTAACCCTGCATGGCCTTAATTGATTATACCTCTATTTTTAGAAGCATTTTGTGAGTGTTGTTCTTCTAAATATAAGAATAAAAGTTATTTTGTAGGGGGTCTATTTTCTCTTTGGTTCTTATGAAGTACTTCTGGACCTTGGACATGTGAATACATCCTGCCGATTTTGCGCACACCGACTGTGCACTCGCGATTGCCACCTGGTGTTCAGTGATTCTAACAGCTGACATCTGGCTCTCACTACCAGGAGCAGTGCTCGCACCACTCCAGGCAATTAAACCTTCTAAATACCGTGATCGGTATCGATCAAAGCATTTAGAAGGCAGGGGCCAACCGTTGATATAGTGACTTGATTACCAGGGCTAGCAAGCTAGTGAGATCATGAGCAGTGCATGGTCTAACTAGCTTGTGTCACCCAGAGAGTGTGACCATATCACTTTAATCCAGTAGGTACCTATGTATATGATTAAGGGTGTTCTATACTATGTGTTATTGCTTGCTACTTGGCATTTAGATACGGGATACTAAGCCTCACTACCGGGAGGGGGTTTGTTTTTGTGGCAGGTGTTATGTGAGGAATATGTCTGAAATAGAGATTCTATGTTTCAAAATTTGATCTATTGTCTCTGGATGTGCAGCACATCCTATGGGTTTCTATTTGTATGCCATGCTATCATTGGTTCTATTACACTATGTGAATCTTTTTAAATAATGTGTTTAATAAAGATTATATTTTCTATCATGTTGGGGATTTTTTGATCAGGTTAGTTCTCGTGTTCTAGCTTGTGTCAGTGCAGCACTGACAGTTTATAAAGAACTGCAATGCTTGTGCATTGCAATGCTTTATAACCGCGATCAAATCTGTGAAAGTGAAAATTCCATAGAGGGACTAAGTAAAAAGGCAAAAAAGAAATAGAAAACATTTTTTTTTTAAAAAAATCACAAAATAACAAAAAAAACAAAAAAAACATGGACATATGCTAACAATACCAAAAGGTCAAATGGGGCTCTTTCCCATCCGAACCATGCCGTGTGCCCACACAGTAGTTTTACTTCACGTATGGGGTATCGGCGTGCGTAAGAGAAATTGCTCAACAAACTGTATTGTGCAATTTCTCCTGTTATCCCAGTGAAAATAAAAACAATTAGGGTTAAAAGAACATTTTTATGGGAAAAATTTGATTTTTTATTTTCACCGTTCACTGTTATAAACTTCTATGTTTAGGCTCATCAGGGGCTCTCCAAACGAGACACGATGCCTGCAAATGATTCTAGCAAATTTTGCATTCAGACAAATGGCGCTCCTTCGCTTCCGAGCCCTGCCGTGCGACCAACAGTAGTTTTCCCCCACATAAGGGGTATCGGTGTACTTAAGAGAAATTGCACATCAAACTGTATAGTGCAATTTCTTCTGTTACCCCAGTGAAAATAAAAAATTGTGGGAAAAATTTGATTTATTTTAACTGCTCAATGTTATAAACTTCTATGAAGCACCTGGGGGTTCAAGGTGCTCATAACACATCTAGATACACTCTTTGAGGAGTCTAGTTTCCAAAGTGGAGTCACTTGTGGGGGGTTTCCACTGTTAAGACACATCAGGGACTGTCCAAATGCGACATGGCATCAGCTCTAGATTCCAGCCATTTTTGCATTCAAAAAGTCAAACGGTGCTTCTTCCGTTCCAAGCCCTACTATGTGTCCAAATAGTAGTTTTCTCCCACATATAGGGTATTGGCGTACTCAAGAAAAATTGCACAATAAATTTTGGGGTCCATTTTTTCCTGTTACCCTTGTGAAAAAAGAAAAATGAGGGGCTAAAGGAAATATTTTTTTAGAAAAAAAACAAAAATGTTAAGTTTTTCCTTCTACATTGCATTAATTCCCGTGAATCACCTGAAGGGTTAATAAACTTCTTGAATGTGGTTTCGTTTCCAGGACTTTGGGAGGTGCAGTTTTTAAAATGGTGTCACTTTGGGTATTTTCAGTCACATAGGCCCCCCAAAGTCCCTTCAAATATGATGTAGGCCCTAAAAAAAATGTTTTTTGTAATTTTTGTTGGAAAATGATAAATCGCTGGTCAACATGTAACCCTTCTAATATCCTAGCAACAAAAACTATGTTTCAAAAATGATGCTGATGTAAACTAGACATGTGGTAAATGTTATTTATTAACGATTTTGTGTGACATAACTCTCTGGTTTAAGGGCCTAAAAATTAAAAGTTTAAAAATTGTGAAATTTTTAAAATCTTCAAAAATTTCCATTTTTCCCACAAACATACGCAAGTCATATCGAACACATTTTACTACTACCATGAAGTACAATATCTCATGAAGAAACAATCTCATAATCAGTGGGATCCGTTGAAGTGTTCTAGAATTATTACCACATAAAGTGACACTGGTCAGAATTGTAAAATTTGGTCATGAAGGTGAAAACAGGCCTGGGGAGTGAAGGGGTTAAAGGACCTATGATGACATCATGGTCACATGACCATGATGTCACCAAAAACCCTAAGAAAGTCTTAAAGCGCACCGGTCAGCAGGATTGTGTGCAGTAAACAATATACATTGTCAGATGGGCGCCGTTACACTGATTAACATAATACCTTGCTAGATTAAATACATGCTGTGGTTCTTTTATAATCTTTATTTTCAGTTAATGAGATGCTAGGGCTTCGGGGCGGGCCTTTGGGGAGGGGCTTTATGTGGTGCTATGATTATGTATTCCTATGTCTGCCTTCTGACAGGACACTGTGCCTTCAGTGACCAGACTACTATGTGTAATTGTGTTCCAAACCTGAAATTCACATGCAGCAAAATGCCCACGCATACGCAGTAGCATCTCTCATTTGTAGAGATATGCTACTGCGCAAGCGCGGTCGGCAGCGCCATATTGCTGCAGGCAAATTTCTTCTTCCTCCAGCAAAATGGTGTGCTTGCACAGTAGCATCTATCCACAAGCGTTAGATGTTATTGCGCGGGCGCCATTTTGCTGGAGGAAAAATAAATTTGCTTGCAGCAATATGGCGCAGTCAATTCCACTTGCGCATTAGCATATCTCGGCAAACGAGAGATGCTACTGCACATGCACGAGCGGTGAGGCCATTTTGCTGCATGTAAATTTCAGGTTTGGAACCAAATTACACATGCAGCATTTAAAATAGTAGGCAGGTCACTGAAGGCACAGTGACCTTTCAGAAGGCAGACATAGGAATACATAATTAGAGCACCACATAAAGCCCCTCCCCAAAGGCCCGCCCCGAAGCACGAGAATCTCATTAACTGAAAAGTGAAAATAAAGATTATAAAAGAAACACAGCACGGATTTCATCAAGCAAGCTATCATATTAATCAGTGTAACGGCTCCCACCTGACAGTGCATATGGTTTACTGAGCACAATCCTGCTGACAGGTGCGCTTTAACCTCGGAATAGAAAAGCTGGAGACCTCTAAGAGAGTAGGGGTCCTGGTCAATTGCCCACTTTGCTCTTCACCCACCTAATGCCTGCCATGACTGTAACTATGGCTAATTTTTGGAGTGGGACTTATTTTCCAAGCATACTCCAAATACTCTGTAAAATCATGCAAGGACTTACTTTAGGGGTAGGTTTTATATCCAGGAAAACATGGTATTTATAAAAGGTAGTGGACGTCTTTAAGAGAATTAAATCAGACTTACCCTTTTCCAAGACTCCTACGCATCCTCTGTTGAAGAAAAAAAAAATGCTAAGTACAGAGAGTGTACAAGTCACACCAAACTGGCTCAAACAGGTTCTGGGCCACAGGACTGTCATCAAATTGAGCTATTAGCAAATTTTCAGATTTGAATAAGCTACTGGTGTTTTTAAAAAGTTAAATGACATTTTGGCCACTAATCTCACACCAACAATACAGAGATAAGGAAGCCCTGCATTAAATTCAGGTCACTCCAGCCTGGACCAAATTATTTCTGGGTATCAGAACTGGCATCAAATTGGGCAAGTAGCCAATTTCCACAGATTTGAATAAGTATTGTGTTTTTAAAGGGTTAAATGACTTTGGGCCATTGATCTCTAATCACAGTTAAACAGATAGAGATGCCTTGCATCAAATTCAGGTCATTTTAGTCTAGCACAAATGTGTTCTGGACTCAAAGTGAGCAAGTAGCCAATTTTAAGAGATTTAAATTAAGTAACTGATATTTTAAAAGAGACAAATGATTTTGGGCCACTGATCTCACATGACCGTTATACAGATCATGATTCTCAGCATCAAAAACGAGTCGCTCCAGCCCGGCCCAAATGGGTTCTGGGCATCTGAACTGTCATCAAATTGGACAATTAGCTAATTCACACAAATTTGAATACATTTCTGCTGGTTTTTAAGGGTTATATTACCCACTGATCTCACATCACAATTACAGAAAAAGTGATGGCCCGCATCAAATTCAGATAATTCCAGCCTGGTCCAAATGGGTTGTGAGCATCAAAGTTGACATCAAAATGGGAAATTAGCCAATTTTCACAAATATGAATAAGTAATGTGTTTTTAACCGGTAAAATGACTTTCGGCTAGTGATCTCACAGCGTTAGACAGATAGAGATGCCCCACATGAAATTCAGGTCTCTCTAGCTTGGCCCAGATGGGTTCTGGTTATCCAAAATGGCAATTAGCCAATTTTCACATATTTGAATAAGTATCTGGTGTTGGTAAAGGGTTGAATGATTTTGGACTACTGGTCTTACAGCATCAGCACACAGAAAAGGATGACCCATATCATAATCAGTTTCTTTCAGGATGGCCAAAGTGGTTACAGATCAGAAAAGCTGCCATCAAAGTGGGCAAATTGCAACTTTGTACCGATTTGACTAAGTTACTGATTTGTTTTTAGAGTTAAAGGGGTTCTCTGGACTTCAGCTACATGTCTAGTATGTGACTGCAGACTTGTGAATCCTCACATCGCACATATTGCTCGCAGTGAGGATCCTCCGATGCCAGCGCCAGGAGTGGCCGGAAGTATGCAGATCACATACTTTTGGTCACATGACCGCCCACTCCTGGTGCCGGAACGGAGAATTCTTACAGTGAGCAGTATGTGAAATGTGATTCACAAGTCTGCAGTCACATACAGTGACTGTAGTCTTGTAGCCCTAAGCCGGACAACCCCTTTAATCCCTTCCCGACCCATGTCACAGCATCTGTGACATGGAACCAGGTGCGTTCCCGACCCATGTCACTGCGTCTGTGACATGGCGGGATCGCGCCCCTGCAGCGCGTGAGAGCGGGGTCACTCAGGTGTCACAGTTGCTGCTGCAAATGGACAACCTGTAGTTGCCCCACGGGGGTGGATTAACCCCCCCGTGACTAGGACCCCTCCGATTGGCAGTTTCATTAAAGTGAAAGTGAAACTGCCATTCGGAATTAATTAAATATTTCACCAATGGAAATTGTTGAAATATTTAAGTTCTGGGCATGGCCTGATGCATATAGCATCAGCCATTGGCTGGGGGGAGTGTCAGCTCTGCCCCCCCACCCCTCCCCCAGATCTGATTGGGGCTAGTGTCCATGTGACGCTAGCCCTCCAATCAGATGTGGAGGGGGTTGTTTACAATGCCTGACCAAGCTCCCCAGCTTCATCCCATCCGTGGAAGCTGAGGAGCTTGGTCACCCCGCCGATCTGCCGCCGCCGGTAATATTTCCCCCCTTGTCCGATTCCAGCCCCCACTTCCTCCTCGACCCCCCCCCCCTCCTCATTCACAAGTTCCTACATTTCTGGGATAACGCGGACAGCCTTCCCCGCGATGACCCGAATTTTGACAGACTGTTCAAAATTCGTCCGGTCATCGAACACTTCAGCAACAAGTTTGCTGAAGTGTACGTTCCCCAAAGGGAAATTTCTGTGGATGAACCCCTCATCCACTTCAAAGGGAGGCTTCAATTCCAACAATATCTGCCCAGTAAGAGGGCCAGGTACGGAATAAAACTCTACAAGCTGTGCGAGAGTGCCTCAGGGTACACTCACAGCTTTAGAGTCTATGAAGGAAAGGATTCGAGGATCCAGCCCCCAGAATGTCCACCTGCTCTGAAGGTGAGTGGGAAAATATTGTGGGATTTGATCCGCCCACTGCTTGATAAAGGTTACCATCTATACGTTGATAACTTTTACACAAGCATTCCACTATTTCAGTCCCTCTCTGCCAGAACTACCGCCGCTTGTGGTACTGTGCGCAGAATCCAGAGGGGTCTCCCTTTGACGCTAATTGAGCAGCCTCTCCAAAGGGTGAGAGCCAAGCCCAATGTAGCGGCAACATGGTTGTGGTGAAGTTCAAAGACAAAAGGGACGTCTTTTTCTTGACCACAATCCATGGTCCCGGCACCACGGCCACCACCGTTAGAGGTACCCCAGCACCGGTCCACAAACCGGACTGTGCTCTGGGGTACAACAAGCACATGGGGGGAGTTGATCTTTCTGATCAAGTCCTCCAGCCCTACAGTGCCATGCGGAAGGCAAAGGTTTGGTACAAAAAACTGGCCATGCACATCGTTCAAATGGCACTTTATAACGCATACGTGCTACCACGATGTGCAGGCCAGACCATCAACACCTTCCTCCACTTCCAAGAGGCGGTGAAAAAGGCCCTGATTTTTAGAGGTGAAGAAGAAGCGGGCCCCCTGGAACTCGAGTCTCCCGTGTGGTACCAGGGCAACATTTTCCCGGTGAGGTCACAGTAAGAAAAAGGAGCCGGCTCTGCCATAAAAGGGGGACAAGAAAGGTCACCCGTTTCCAATGTGAAACGTGTCCTGACAAACCGGGACTGTGTTTGAATGAATGCTTCAAAACTCATCACATGTCCCCGGACTAAACACATCCTGACCTTCCCTACAGAACTCACCCACACTAGCATGACATACACAACATCACACACACACACACACCAACCTCACGTACACTACAACACACACACCAACCTATGTCAGGTTGGTGTGTGTGTTGTAGTGTATGTGAGGTTGTGTGTGTGTGTGTGTGTGTGTGTGTGTGTATACACTAAACTATACCCCACCGCACACCAACCTGACATACACTACACAATTTGTGAAGCACCTGGGGGTGCTCACTATGCATCTAGATAAGTTCCCTGGGGGGTCTAGTTTCCAAAATGGGGTCACTTGTGGGGGAGCTCCAATGTTTAGACACACAGGGGCTCTCCAAACGCGACATGGTTACAATTTGTTAGCGGACACCATGTCGTGTTTGGAGAGCCTCTGTGTGCCTAAACATTGGAGCTCCCCCACAAGTGACCCCATTTTGGAAACTAGACCCCCCAGGGAACTTATCTAGATGGGCCGTGAGCATTTTGAACCCCCAGGTGCTTCACAAATTAATCCGTAAAAATGAGAAAAAAAATTTCCACAAAAACCATGTCGTGTTTGGAGAGCCCCTGTGTGGCCATCACTATCTGTGTAATGATGGTGTAAGATCAGCGCCCTAGTCATTTAACCCTTCAAAAACACCAGTTACTTGTTGAAATCATCAAAATTGACTTGTCTGCAGTGTGAAATCAGTGCCCTTAAGTCATTTAACCCTTTCAATAACACCCTTCAATGCCCACTTTGATGCCCATTTTTGTGCCAGTTTTATATATTTTTTTGTAGCTGCTTTTAGGTGTATTCATATCAAAGCACCTCACTGCATTACCTCAGTGTGAAGCTGTGCCTGTATATATAATATATAGTGGGGAATTCACACTACATACTATATAGTGTATACAAAGCTCTACACTAAATACTATCATATAGTATATACCAGGGCTGTGGAGTCGGTTAGCCAAACCTCCGACTCAGACTCCTTAATTTCCATGACTCCGACTCCCTCATACATGGCTCATGTTTAAGTGATAAACTTAAATTTATTTAAGTCTAGACCCTTAGATCAGGAATAGGACAGACATTTATAGGACATTTCATAACTTTCCCAAATTCTTATGAAAAAATATTCCCCACAAACTGCATTGAACTACTGTACCCAATTTATTATATATTTTAGGAGTCAGTCCATTTTATACTTCACTCCAACTCCGACTCCACCAGAATGGACACAGACTCCGACTCCACAGCCCTGGTATATACCTTGTGGTATGAAGCTGTGCCTATATATATTATAGTGGGGAGTTCACACTATAAACTATATAGGGTATACATAGTTCTATACTATATACCATTGTGAAGGAAATATATAATCAATAAGAGAAAATTATCACAGCAGTAGAAATACATTTAGTTGACAAAAAGGTGAAACTGGGTATACCGGTAATGCAAACACAAACTGACTTTTTGCTGGAGGTGTAAAACATGGCATCTCATCTCCTGGACTCTGACCTTCACATTTTCTATTTAATGTATAGAGAGGAGAGGGGGAAGCACAGGGTATTTGAACTGCAAGGCCCTTAGCCGATAGTCCAACCACAAACAGCAATTTTGAAATAGTCCAATTCAGGTGATCCTGGGAATATGAGCCTATAGGGTTAGGACTATAAAAAGCTGGGTGGCACAAAAGAAAGTTGTTCACATATGGGGGCTGTCTAGTCTGCTTGTGATCAACAATTACCGTATTTTTTGGATTATAAGATGCACTTTTCCCCCCCAAAATTTGGAGGGAAAATGGGGGTGCGTCTTATAATGCGAATTTACCGGTGGAGCGGAGTCACAGGATCGCTGCAGCCGGAAGTTTCTGCCTTCCGGCAGAGGCAGGAGTCGGAAGATGGCTTGCGGTCCCTTAGGCTGCAGTGCCCTGGCTTGCGGCTCAGTACGTGTCCAGTGGTGCGGGGTCTCCGTCGGCATTTTGCAAAAGCCGGAGCCCCGCTACTTCCATATTAATCCATGCGGCGGACTATGGGAAAATGGCCGACGGAGGTGACACATGCGCAATTGAGATCTCGGTGCCGAGATCTCAATCTGAGCATGCGCCGCCTCCGACGGCCATTTTCCTGGAGACCGCCACATGGAACAGTATGGAAGATGCGGGGCTCTGGCTTTTACAAAATGTCAGCAGAGTCCCCGCACCACCGGACACCTACCGGACCACAGAAATCTTCTGACTCCTGCCTCTGCTGGAAGGCAGAAACTTCCGGCTGCAGCGATCTCTTATTATCCCACGAGGAAACAGAAGAACAATAGGTATTTCTGTTATTTCTCCCTTTTTATTTTATAACTGTTTTGCATATTTGTTTTATTTTTACCTTTTTTATACCTTTTATTGTAAGCACAGTATATTTTAATATTAAAGATTAAATCTTTAATAAGTTTGATCCCGTAAAGAATCCATAGCCTTCCAGACAGCGTGTGGCCTTTTTGAATGTCTGACAGCAACATATTTCGGGGACTCATCACCTCGTGTGTTTGATGAGTGGTGGCAGTGTCTTAAGTAACTGGGGTGTGTGGACTGTGTCAGGGTGTGATTTATGCTCACTTTAAAGTCTAGAACAGAGGTTGAGTGCTGGATAAAGTGAGAGGGGATAAATTAACCCTTGCAGGCGCACCCCACGCCACGTCATGTGCTGAGAAGTGTGTATGTGACAACCATCATATAGTATATATCTCTTAGTGTGAAGCTGTGCCTGTGTATATAATATATAGGGAGGAGTTCACACTATATACTATATACATAGGACTATGCTATACACTATGATATAATATACACCTCGTAGTGTGAAGCTATATAAATGTAATAGAAGGAGAAAAGTCAGAGAATCAATGCGAGATGTAATAAAGAGAAAGAGCGCCATCTGGTGAGCATTTTAAGTTTGCATGCTGGACCTCTAGCAGAGGATTTCAAAATTTAACGGTCAAGCGCACAGGGCCTGAGGTGATTTTGGCGCCAGACACAGAAAGAGGTGTGACACAGGCCGGACGCGCTGAAGGAACCAGCGAGAGAGACCGGGGTGAGAGACCCGTAAGGCAAGACGAGAGCGGGATTCAGCGCACCGGTCCCTCAGGAGTCACGGCTACGGAAGAGGACCGGGACTTGGATACAACATTAAGGAAATGTACAAGACCCTCCTATCCACGACGTGGTAAACCGCCCCGATTGACAGGAGAAAGAGAGGATAGAAACGAGTCGTGCCGGAGACGAGTGTCATCACTGAACAGAGCTGTCACTTCACTCACGGTACCGGGAACAATCGGGTTTAGGGTATCAGGTTGGGAGGGGGACGCGTGAGGTGGAACAAGCCAAATGGGATCTAATTGAGTTTGTCAGAAAAAGACTTAAAGGCCTAGCGGGAATAACCGGAGACCCCCCGCTAGGGCCATTTGCAGAACCAATGGACTTCAGTGCTATTTGGGCTAGATACAGTATTTTAGAGAAGGATTTTATTGCTATTGTGATGTATTGTGTGTTATTGCTATTGTGATAGTGTTCTCATTACTAACCCCTGTTGCAATCCGTTTTGAAAAACAAATAAAAAAAAATTGAAATTCTTTTGTAACCTAGGGCAGATCTGTGCTTTGCCACAATTCTGTCTCCTTGGGCAGTTCCCTTGAGCTCATGATTCTCAGTTGGTCTGACATGCACTGTGAGCTGTGAGGTCTTATACAGACAGGTGTGTGCCTTTCCAAATGAAGTCCTATCAGTTTAGTTAAACACAGCTGGACTCCAATGAAGGAGTAGAACCATCTCAAGGAGGATCACAAGGAAATGGACAGCGTGTGACTTAAATATGAGTGTCTGAGCAAAGGGTCTGAATACTTATGGCCATGTGATATTTCAGTATTTCTTTTTTAATAAATTTGCAAAAATGTCTACATTTCATTTTTTTTTCAGTCAAGATGGGGTGCAGAGTGGACTTTAATGAGAAAAAAAATAAACTTTTTAGAATTTACCAAATGGCTGCAATGAAACAAAGGGTGAAAATTTAAAGGGGTCTGAAAACTTTCCGTACCCACTGTATATACTATTTAATGTGGAGATTTGCCTGTTTAGATTATATTGTGTGGACCCCACACTGTGTACTCACAGCACCATGCTACATACATGGCTCTATGTTATATATAATACATGAATATACAGTATACTGTCACATTTTGTCTGAATGCAGATTGCACATTTTCTGTTAGTACAATAAACCTCATTTCAAGGTAGAAACATTACTGTGTCCAACAGTTATTACATATATCAAACTGAAATAGCTGCTGCAAAAACACCAATTTTTATAAAACATTAAGCTTAAGATTAATAGGGGTGCCCAAACTTTTTCATAGTCAATGGGCAAAATCACGCCCATTGACTTGCATTGAATCACATAATATCCACATGTATACATATGGATGTTATGTAGCTCAATGCGCAAATGGTACCCGGGTCTGGAGAAGAGGAGACTCTCCTTCAACCCGGGTACCATGGCACCTGTAAGTTAAAAAAGAATTATAAAGTAAAAAATAAAAAATAAATATTCATAGTCTCCTCTCCGTTGGCCCCCGGTCTCCTCCCGGCAGCGTCCTCTTTCCTCTTTCCTCAGCGTCCCGCGGTGTACTTTCAGGACATGCGGTGAAGTCATTTGGTCAGCTGATGGTCGCGTGACCATCAGCTGACTAAATGACGTCACCGCAGATCCTTCCAGTACACCATGGGACGCCGAGAAAAGAGGACGCTGCCGGGAGGAGACCAGGGGCCGCCGGAGAGGTGAATATAAGGTTTTTTATTTCTTTTTACTTTTTAATTCCTTTTTTTTACTTTAGATGCAGCATTTGATAGTAGAAATTTCCTCTAAGTTGGTCACACAATATTAATCCATGCCAGTTGGAGGACTGTTCAAATACCGATTCTAACTGAACCCCGAAATTTATTGTCCAATTAAAGGTGTTTTACCATGAACGAAAGTTAATTTTAATCAACAGATCTTGGAATCTAATATATATAATTGTCTTATCCCGTCTGTCTGTCTGTCCAGGAAATCCCACGTCGCTGATTGGTCAGGCCGCGGCCAATCAGCGATGCGGGATTTGAGAACAAGATGGCGGCCGTTAGCGGCTTACCCTCACCCGCTCAACCTCACACCCTCAAACGCTCACGCTCTGACGCTCACGCTCGGAAGCTCACGCTCTGACGCTCACGCTCTGACGCTCACATGCTCTCACGCTCTGACGCTCACGCTCGGACGCTCACGCTCTGAAGCTCACGCTCTGACGCTCACGCTCTGACGCTCACGCTCTGATGCTCTGAAGCTCCCGCTCTGATGCTCTGACGCTCATGCTCTGACGCTCACGCTCTGACTCTCTGACGCTCACGCTCTGATGCTCGGACGCTCACGCTCTGATGCTCGGACGCTCACGCTCTGATGCTCGGACGCTCACGCTCTGATGCTCGGACGCTCACGCTCGGATGCTCACGCTCTGACGCTCAGACTCTGACGCTCAGACTCTGACGCTCAGACTCTGACGCTCAGACTCTGACGCTCACACGCTCACGTTCTGACGCTCACGCTCGGACGCTCACGCTCTGAAGCTCACGCTCTGAAGCTCACGCTCTGACGCTCACGCTCTGACGCTCACGCTCACGCTCTGATGCTCTGAAGCTCCCGCTCTGATGCTCTGACGCTCATGCTCTGACGCTCACGCTCTGACTCTCTGACGCTCACGCTCTGATGCTCGGACGCTCACGCTCTGACGCTCGCGCTCGGATGCTCACGCTCAGACTCTGACGCTCACGCTCTGACGCTCACGCTCTGACGCTCAGACTCTGACGCTCACGCTCTGACGCTCACACGCTCACGTTCTGACGCTCACGCTCGGACGCTCACGCTCTGATGCTCACGCTCTGACGCTCAAGCTCTCGCTCTGACGCTCTCACGCTCGGACGCTCAGGCTCGGACGCTCAGACTCGGACGCTCACGCTCGGACGCTCACGCTCTGACGCTCACGCTCTGACGCTCACGCTCAGATACTCACGCTCAGACGGTCACGCTCTGATGCTCTGACGCTCACGCTCGGACGTTCACACCCTCACACGCTTCCACGCTCACCCTCACACGCTCACATTCTCACCCTCCATGCTCACCAGCTCCAACGCTCACCGTCCCACGCTCACCCGCTCCCACGCTCACCCTCCCACGCTCACCCGCTCCCCCACTCCCACGCTCACCCTGTGCTAGCCGGTCATCTCCCGGCTGCTCGCAGCAGAAGTACCCAGACCGGCAGTCTCGCTCCCCGGTCCTCCAAAATTCATTAGGGGCCCCAGGGGGATACATTGGGGGGTTAATTTAAAGTAGTGCGCAACCCATTTAAACACTGCTTTGCTGATTAGTTGCGCCCGGTCGGCCGCATACATATTCTAGAATACCCGATGCGTTAGAAACCGGCCACCATCTAGTAATAATAATAAGTTCCACAACTGGATGTGTTTAAATAAAATGTCCCTGTGCTGAGATAATCTTACAAATGTGCCCTTGTGTAATGGCTGTGTCTGAACATGATCTGATCATACCACATCTCATGGGCAGGGAAGGAAGCAAAAGAGTATGGATACATTACAGCACGGGATTGCAGCTGATTCTTTTTGTGAGGGAAAACATTTCACTGCCTGTTTTTAAGCAATGTTTTACCTCAAAGAAATAATTAGCTGTGATCAGGGGTGGATTAAGAGTAGCAAGAGCCCCGGGCAGTTTAGAAGGCGCGGCCCCACACACACACAATGTATCACGTGTCACATGATCCTCTGTGATAGATCATGTAATAGTTCACGTGAAATTAATTTGGCACAATATGTTAATTAGAATAATTTTTTTTAGACTGTGTGCCCACTATGCCTTTTTTAAACGTTTCCGCTGCAGAAACGCTTAAAAACGCTTGGTAAAAGGTCTGCCATGTTCCCCAATGATAATCTGCATGTGCTATGCACATGCTGCGGAAATTTCCGCTGCGGATTATCATTGCGGAAAAATCCGCAGCATTACCAATTATTTTGCGGAAGCGCTGCGTTTTCACCGCCACTGACTTGCATTGGAACGCATGGAATCCGCATCATTGCATCTGTACATGCGGATTCCATGCGTTTCAATGTGCGGATGGTACCCGGGTGTGGAGGACAGGAGACTCTCCTCCAGACCGGGGTACCATAGAACCTGTAAAAAAAGAATAAAATAAAAAATAAATATTATACTTACCTTCTGATGGCCCCCGGTGTCTTTATCCGATGCGCCCTGGTTTGCCGGCACTTCGCGATGGTCTGAGTTGCCGGCAAGCCGAGACGCATCGGATAAAGACACCGGGGGCGATCAGAAGGTAATTATATATTTATTTTTTACCATTCTTTTAAGATCACACTACATAAATCCATGCTGGTTGCATGGATTTATATAGTGTGACCAAGTTGTCAAGCACTTTCCAAGTGATGCTAAAATCGCTTGGAAAGCGCCTGACAACCCGCATGCGAAATCGCATGTGAAGAACGCTTCACATCCGCTTCTCCCTGGCAGGAAAAACGCATGTAAAATCCGCATGCGTTTTTTCTGCCAGGGAGATGCAGAAACACTCAAAAAAAATCCGGAGCATTTCTGCATCGTGGGCACATAAGTCATACAATTAATGTAAGGCTAATATTGAGCACACATAGACATCTATACACAGCAGGAGGCCGCACGTAGCCATCTATACACAGCAAGAGGCCGCACGGCGCCATGTATACACAGCGGAAGGCCACACTTAGCCATCTATACACAGCGGGAGGCCACACGTAGTCTTCTATACACAGCAGGAGGCCGCACGTAGCCATCTATACACAGTGGGAGGCCGCACAGCGCCATGTATACACAGAGGAAGGCCACACGGTGCCATCTATACACAGCGTGAGGCCGCACGGTGCCATCTATACACAGCGGGAGGCCGCACGTAGTCTTCTATACACAGCAGGAGGCCGCACATAGCCATCTATACACAGCGGCAGGCCGCACGTAGCCATCTATACACAGGAGGCCGCACGCAGCCATCTATACACAGCAAGAGGCCGCACGCAGCCATCTATACACAGCGGGAGGCCGCACGCAGCCATCTATACACAGCGGGAGGCCGCACGGTGCCATCTATACACAGCAGGAGGCTGCATGTAGCCATCTATACAAAGCGGGAGGCCACATGTAGTCATCTATACACAGCGGCAAGCCACACGTAGTCTTCTATACACAGCAAGAGGCCGCACGCAGCCATCTATACACAGCGGGAGGCCGCACGTAGTCTTCTATACACAGCGGGAGGCCGCACGTAGTCTTCTATACACAGCGGGAGGCCGCACGTAGCCATCTATACACAGCGGGAGGCCGCACGTAGCCATCTATACACAGCAAGAGGCCGCACGTAGCCATCTATACACAGCAAGAGGCCACAAGTAGTCTTCTATACACAGCGAGAGGCCGCACGGTGCCATCTATACACAGCAGGAGGCCGCACGTAGTCATCTATACACAGCGGGAGGCCGCACGGTGCCATCTATACACAGCAGGAGGCCGCACGGTGCTATCTATACACAGTGGGAGGCCGCACGGTGCCATCTATACACAGGAGGCCGCACGTAGTCTTCAATACACAGCGGGAGGCCACATGGTGCCATCTATACACAGCGGGAGGCCACACGTAGTCATCTATACACAGCGGGAGGCCACAAGTAGTCTTCAATACACACCGGGAGGCCGCACGTAGCCTTCAATACACAGCGGGAGGCCGCACATAGCCATCTATACACAGCAGGAGGACGCATGTTGCCATCTATATACAGAGGGAGGCCGCACATAGCCATCTATACACAGCAAGAGGCCACACGTAGCCATCTATACACAGCAGGAGGCCGCACGGTGCTATCTATACACAGTGGGAGGCCGCACGGTGCCATCTATACACAGGAGGCCGCACGTAGTCTTCAATACACAGCGGGAGGCCACATGGTGCCATCTATACACAGCGGGAGGCCACACGTAGTCATCTATACACAGCGGGAGGCCACAAGTAGTCTTCAATACACACCGGGAGGCCGCACGTAGCCTTCAATACACAGCGGGAGGCCGCACATAGCCATCTATACACAGCGGGAGGACGCATGTTGCCATCTATATACAGAGGGAGGCCGCACATAGCCATCTATACACAGCAAGAGGCCACACGTAGCCATCTATACACAGCAGGAGGCCGCACGTAGCCGTCTATACACAGCAGGAGGCCGCACGTAGCCATCTATACACAGTGGGAGGCCACACAGCGCCATCTATACACAGCAGAAGGCCGCACGTAGCCATCTGTACACAGCAGGAGGCCGTACATAGCCATCTATACACAGCGGGAGGCCGCACGTAGCCATCTATATACAGCGGGAGGCCGCACATGTAGTCTTCTATACACAGCGGGAGGCCGCACGGTGCCATCTATACACAGTAGGAGGCCACACGGCGCTATCTATACACAGCGGGAGGCCACACGTAGTCTTCAATACACAGCGGGAGGCCACACGTAGTCTTCTATACACAGCAGGAGGCCGCACGTAGCCATCTATACACAGCGGCAGGACGCACGTTGCCATCTATATACAGAGGGAGGCCGCACGTAGCCATCT
Source organism: Phyllobates terribilis (assembly GCF_046119375.1). Taxonomy (NCBI): domain Eukaryota; kingdom Metazoa; phylum Chordata; class Amphibia; order Anura; family Dendrobatidae; genus Phyllobates; species Phyllobates terribilis. Next base: position 635,801,520 of record NW_027362762.1, read on the forward strand.
ATACACAGCAGGAGGCCACACGTAGCCATCTATACACAGCAGGAGGCCACACGTAGCCATCTATACACAGGGGGAGGCCACACGGTGCCATCTATACACAGCAGGAGGCCGCACGTAGCCATCTATACACAGCGGGGGACCGCACGTAGCCATCTATACAAAGCGGGAGGCCGCAGGTAGCCATCTATACACAGCGGGAGGCCGCACGGCGCCCCCCCAGAGACAGCGGGAGGAAGCACGCAGTCACGCACACACACAAACATAAACAGACATATACATATATGTAAAAAGAACTCACCAGCACATCCTAAATGTGAACAGGTGCAAGCTGCAGAAACTGCATAAGATATATAAAAAGAAAGCGCAGCAGCACTCCATTATGGCCAAGATACATAAAGACAATAAAAACATTTGATTTAAACTGTGTTATTACTCAATGAGCTTTACTTACAAAAAATGGAGGTTCTTAGCGCACATACACATACATGCATAAATACATTTGAAACACAAAAATACATATAAACAGACATCACACAATGATATCTGCCTGCACACACACACACACACTCATTCACACACAGTCACACACACTCACTCATCATCCCCCGGCTCGGCTCCAGTCCTCCTGCTCCTCTCCGGTAAGCAGTGCAGCATGCACTGCATGACGTCACAGCTAGGAGACACGGCCGAGCACAGGGCCGAAGAAGAAGAAGTAGCGGCCGTGCGCCGCTGCTGGGGGAGCGGTCCGGGGAGCCCCCCCGCCACTGTCTGCCGGTATGTGCCGCACATATTATAATGAGGACAATCTGGCCATCAGAGCCCTGGGCCCCCTGGAGGCCCGGGGCGCCAGGCGGTAGCCCAGATTGCCCTCATTATAATCCGCCTATGGCTGTGATGCAATGCTGAAATGTCTGTATACTCTTCCCCACCCCACCCAGAATATGTGGTATGATCAGACCGTATTCCATACACGGTCAGGCACAGCCATTACACAGTACACAGCAGGGGCATATTTATAAGATTATCTCAGCACAGGGGCATATTTATAAGATTATCTCAGCACAGGAACATTTTATTTAAATACATTTAATTATGGAAATGATCATCATTCTAAGATCTATTGATTAAAATGAATTTATGATTGTGGGAAAACCCCTTTAACGGATCAAACACCTGTTGCAGATTTTGCCATTAAGCTCATTGTTAGAGAACAGCAAGTTGTGCAAAAAGTGCTGAAAGCTTGAACGGTTGAACATGTGCATTCGGAAGATTAGAGAAGGCCACATTAAGTTCACCTGAAAAAGTTAGAGTGCATTTTAGGTTCACTCTGAAATTTCACCCGAAAGCCAAACATCCCAAACTTTTTGTGAGTAGTGTATAACCATACCAGGGGCGTTACTAGGCACCTACACTGCTGGCCAAAAGCATTGGCACCCCTGCAATTCTGTCAGATAATACTCAGTTTCTTCCTGAAAATGATTGCAATCACAAATTCTTTGGTATTATTATCTTCATTTAATTTGTCTTCCATGAAAAAAACACAAAAAGAATTGTCCTAATGCCAAATTGGATATAATTCCACACCAAACCTAAAAAAGGGGGTGGACAAAAGTATTGGCACCCTTTGAAAAATCATGTGATGCTTCTCTAATTCGTGTAATTAACAGCACCTGTAACTTACCTGTGGCACCTAACAGGTGTTGGCAATAACTAAATCACACTTGCAGCCAGTTACCATGGATTAAAGTTGACTCAACCTCTGTCCTGTGTCCTTGTGTGTACCACATTGAGCATGGAGAAAAGAAAGAAGACCAAAGAACTGTCTGAGGACTTGAGAAACCAAATTGTGAGGAAGTGTAACGGGTCTGGGAGGTGGAACCTCTGGGCTACAATACAAGGGGGCGGTCCTTGTAAGGGAGCGGGTGGCGACCAGGCAGGTAGTCACAGGAGGTGACCAGGACAGTCTCTGGGTGTACGGGCAGGAGGACACGGCAAGTGATCGGGGCAGTCTCTGGATAAAGGGTAGGTACGACCTGTGATGGCTGAACCTCCAGGTAGGCTAGCAAGGCAGATGAAGAATGTGTGCTCCCAGGTGAGCAAGCGAGAGTCTCTGGAATAGCAGGTGGTCACAGCACGTGACGGCGGAGCCTCCAGGTAGGCAAGCAGGCAGGTAACGGAGAAGCGCTCCCAGGTGAGCGGGCAAGAGTCTCAGGAATAGCTGGTGGTCACAGCACGTGACAGCGGAGCCTCCGGGCAGGCAAGCAGGCAGGTAGCGGAGAAGCGCTCCCAGGTGAGCGGGCAAGAGTCTGGAGTAGCTGGTGGTCACAGCACGTGACAACGGAGCCTCCGGGCTGGCAAGCAGGCAGGTAACGGAGAAGCGCTCCCAGGTGAGCGGGCAAGAGTCTCAGGAATAGCTGGTGGTCACAGCACGTGACAGCGGAGCCTCCGGGTAGGCAAGCAGGCAGGTAGCGGAGAAGCGCTCCCAGGTGAGCGGGCAAGCTGGTCCATAGACAGACTGACCGGAGTTGTAAGGCAGACCGTCGGACCTCAGGCAAGCAGGCAGGTAGCTGAGGTGCGCTCCCAGGTGAGCGGGCAGGCTGGTCCTTAGACAGACTGACAGGAGTAGTAAGGCAGACCGTCGGACCTCAGACTAGCAGACAGGTAGCAAGTAATCAGGCAGGAATCTGACAGGTAACTGGCAGGTAACTGGCAACGGGACCTGAGGGCTGAAGCACAGGTGAGACACAGGTGCAAACAACATTGCTCGGGCACCTCCATTTTGGAGGAGGTGCCTTATATATGATGAAGTCCTCCGGCCATTGGCCGGGGACTCCTTAGGACGGCGCGCGCGGCCCCTTTAAGAGGAGGGGAGCGCGCGCGCGCCCTAAGCACAGGGGCCGGGAAGGAGCGCGCGCTGAGAGCAGAGCGGGAGGAGGACGCCGGGAAGGAGCGCGCGCTGACAGCAGAGCGGGAGAGGGACGCCGGGCACGGGGCAGAGCGGTGAGGGGAGCAGCGTCCCTGCCTAGCAGAGGGCAGGGACGCCGGCACTACAGTACCCCCCCCTTTAGGCCCCCCCCTTTTTAGGCCAGACAGAAATTTAGCTAGGATGAGAGGGGCATGGATGTTCTCCCGGGGCTCCCACGTTCTCTCCTCAGGACCAAACCCCTTCCAATCTACCAGAAAAAAGGTCTTTCCTCTTACCCTTTTGGTGGCAAGAATGTTCTCTACCTCAAACTCGTCCTCAGCAGAAACCGGAGCAGGAGGCGTACCTGTAGACTTGGAAAAAGAGTTAAGTACCACAGGTTTGAGGAGAGATACATGGAAGGAGTTAGGGATCCGTAAGTTGGCCGGGAGTTTCAATTTATAGGCCACCGGGTTGATCTGACTGGTGACCTCCTGAGGTCCGATGAACCGAGGCCCTAACTTGTAAGAGGGTATCTTGAGTCGAACATATTTAGATGAGAGCCAGACCTTATCTCCTGGACGAAATTGAGGAGGATCCAGGCGTTTTTTGTCAGCGTGTCTTTTCATCCGCTCGGACGACTGAAGGAGTGCGGATCGGGTACTCTCCCAAATGGAGGAAAATTTGCTAACGAGAGATTCCGCAGCCGGGTTGTCCACCGAGGTGGAGACAGGAAAAAGAATCCGAGGATGCTGACCAAGGACTACAAAAAACGGGGATTTGGAGGAGGATTCGCTCTCGTGATTATTGTAGGAGAACTCGGCCCATGGTAGGAGATCCACCCAGTCAGAATGGTGGGCATTAACGAAGTGCCGGAGGTAACTGGTCAGGTTCTGATTGATCCGCTCCACTTGACCATTGGACTGTGGGTGGTAAGCGGAAGAGAAGTCCAGGGTGACGTCTAGTAGTTTACAAGTGGCTCTCCAGAAGCGTGAGGTGAACTGTACCCCACGATCCGACACGATGTGGAGGGGCAGGCCATGAAGATGGAAGATGTGACGAATAAAGTCTCTAGCTAGCTCGGGTGCAGATGGGAGGCCTGGCAGGGGAACGAAATGAGCCATCTTGGAGAAGCGGTCAGCGACCACCCAAATGACCGTACAACCGGCAGAGAGTGGGAGGTCAGTTATGAAGTCCATTGCAATATGCTGCCAGGGGGCAGCAGGTACTGGGAGCGGAAGGAGGCGACCGGCTGGCAGATGTCTCGGAACCTTGTTGCGGGCGCAGGACACACAGGCAGAAACAAAGTCTATTACATCCTTGTGCAGGGTAGGCCACCAGTAGTGCCGGGAAATAAGCTGGAGGGTCTTCTTCTGACCAGCGTGGCCAGCCAGTTTAGACGAGTGACCACAGTGAAGGATCTTCTCCCGATCAGGTACTGATACGAACGTCTTTCCGGGAGGAAGACGATTTAGACTCACGGGAGCCACCTGCATTACTCTGGCGGGATCGATGATGTGTTTCGGATCTTCCTCGAGATCAGATACCAGAAAGGATCGAGACAAGGCGTCCGCCTTGACGTTTTTGTCAGCCGGGCGAAAATGAAGGACAAAATCAAAACGAGCAAAAAACAAGGACCACCGAGCTTGGCGCGGGTTAAGTCTCTGGGCATGCTGGAGGTAAGCCAAGTTCTTGTGGTCAGTGTAAATTATTACCGGGTGAAGAGCCCCCTCAAGCAGGTAACGCCACTCCTCCAATGCCAGTTTGATGGCCAATAACTCTCGATCTCCTATGGAATAATTGCGCTCTGAGGAGGAGAAGAGTTTAGAGAAGAAGCCGCAAGTTACCATCCTCCCGGAAGAAGATTTTTGAGTAAGTACCGCTCCAGCTCCAGAGGAGGAGGCGTCCACTTCCAGGAAGAACTGCTTGTTGCCGTCCGGGCGATGCAGCACCGGGGCGGAAGAGAAGGCCTGTTTTAAGGAAAGAAAGGCTTCTTCTGCTTCGGGCGGCCACTCTTTGGGATTAGTACCCTTACGGGTGAGCGCGGAAATTGGGGCAGTCCGGGAAGAGAAGTGTGGTATGAAGAGGCGGTAGTAGTTGGCGAAGCCCAGGAACCGCTGAATGGCCTTCAACCCCTCCGGTCGGGGCCATTTCTCGATGGCAGACAGTTTCTCTGGATCCATTCGTAGGCCGGTCTGAGAAATAATGTAGCCCAAAAACGGAAGCGAGGTCTGCTCAAAGAGGCACTTCTCGTATTTAGCGAAGAGGTGATTCTGCCTGAGCCTGAGCAGGACCTGACGAACGTCCCTCCGGTGAGTCTGGAGATCCGGAGAGAAGACCAAGATGTCGTCCAGGTACACCACTACGCAGGAGTAGAGAAGGTCCCGGAAGATGTCATTGACCAACTCTTGAAAGACGGCAGGAGCGTTACAGAGACCAAAGGGCATTACCAGGTATTCATAGTGGCCGTCCCGGGTGTTGAATGCCGTCTTCCATTCATCCCCTTGACGGATACGAACCAGGTTGTACGCCCCACGGAGGTCTAGTTTGGTGAAGATTCTAGCCCCCCTCAGACGATCAAATAATTCTGGAATGAGCGGAAGGGGGTACTTATTCTTCACCGTGATCTGGTTTAGGCCTCTATAGTCTATACAGGGACGGAGAGAGCCGTCCTTCTTTTTGACGAAAAAGAAGCCTGCTCCCGCCGGGGAGGTAGATTTCCGGATGAATCCCCTGGCCAGATTCTCCTCAATATATTCGGACATCGACCGGGTCTCAGCAGCGGATAAAGGATAAATACGCCCACGGGGAGGAGTAGTACCGGGTAACAGGTCGATGGGACAGTCGTATGGTCTATGAGGGGGTAATGTCTCTGCCTCCTTTTTATTAAAGACATCAGCATAAGACCAATAAGGAATTGGAAGTCCAGGTAGATTAGCTGGGGTAGGAGAGGGACGGACGGGATGGACGGGAACCAGGCAGGTCTTATGACAGTCTTGTCCCCAGCGAAGGACTTCTCCGGTTTGCCAGTCAAGCACGGGTGCATGTTTCTGGAGCCAAGGCAGACCTAGCAAGAGGGCGTGAGAGAGTCCAGGCAGAACATGAAAGGAGATACTTTCAGAATGCAGCATTCCCACCTGCAGAGTAATGGATTCGGTGATGAGTTGGATGGGGCGTGGTAAGAGCCCCCCATCCACGGCAGCCACAGACAAGGGTACAGCCAGAGGTTTGGTGGGGATGCGGTATTTCTCTACCAGGGACTGTGAAATAAGATTCCCGGCTGCTCCAGAGTCCAGTTGGGCTAGTTCGAAATAACGGTTCTCCCCGTAGACGATTGAAACTGACAACAGCAGGGATGGAGAGGATTTATTCTTGTCTAGGTGGACCTCTCTGAGCGAACCTAGACACAGGCGTTTCCCGACCTCTCCGGGCAGGCACGGATCCGGTGCTCCTTACTGCCACAGTAGAAGCAGGTCCCCTCGGCACGGCGTAAGTCCTGACGGGTCTTGACCATCTTGGTCTGGTCGACCTGCATAGGCTCAGGAGGGTGTACCTGGTTAGAGACAGAAGGAGTGACGGGTTACTGAAAAGTAGGAGCTAGACGTGGTAACCTCCTCTCACGGGTGACCTCTCTGGCACGCTCCTGGAACCGTAGGTCAATCCGGGTGGCAAGAGTTATTAAGTCATCGAGAGTGGTAGGAATGTCCCGACCGGCAAGTTCATCTTTAATACGGCCGGACAGACCCTCCCAGAAGACGGAAACCAGAGCGTCGTTATCCCAGGCCAGCTCCGAGGCAAGGGTACGGAACCGTATGGCATATTGGCCCACGGTGAGACTCTCCTGACGGAGGCGTAGCAACGATGATGCAGATGAGGTCTTCCGTCCGGGTTCGTCGAAGACTTTCCGGAAAGCCGTGAGAAAAGCAGGCAAGTTGGACACCAGGGGGTCTCCTCTCTCCCATAGAGGATTTAGCCAGGCCAGGGCCTCCCCGGTGAGATGGGACATGATGAAGGCAATTTTGGCCCGGTCGGAGTTAAACTGGTGGGACAAAAGTTCAAAGTGCAGGGTCCACTGATTTAAGAAGCCCCGAGCCTGGACGGAGTCGCCTCCGAAGCGAGGAGGTGCAGAGAGCCAGGGTCCGGGGTAGGATACCATGGTATTAGTGGGCAGCGGAGCTGCCGGATTGCAAGATATGGCACTGGCGGAGGTTGTTGGTGGATCAGACAGAGTGTTCAGGCGAGTATTGACATTCCGCAGGTGACCCAGGATGGACTCCTGTTGGGACCTCTGACGGGACAGTTCAAGACAGAGGTCCGAGAGCGAGGGAGCTTGGGTGCCACCGGGTTCCATGGCCCGAGCAAACTGTAACGGGTCTGGGAGGCGGAACCTCTGGGCTACAATACAAGGGGGCGGTCCTTGTAAGGGAGCGGGTGGCGACCAGGCAGGTAGTCACAGGAGGTGACCAGGACAGTCTCTGGGTGTACGGGCAGGAGGACACGGCAAGTGATCGGGGCAGTCTCTGGATAAAGGGTAGGTACGACCTGTGATGGCTGAACCTCCAGGTAGGCTAGCAAGGCAGATGAAGAATGTGTGCTCCCAGGTGAGCAAGCGAGAGTCTCTGGAATAGCAGGTGGTCACAGCACGTGACGGCGGAGCCTCCAGGTAGGCAAGCAGGCAGGTAACGGAGAAGCGCTCCCAGGTGAGCGGGCAAGAGTCTCAGGAATAGCTGGTGGTCACAGCACGTGACAGCGGAGCCTCCGGGCAGGCAAGCAGGCAGGTAGCGGAGAAGCGCTCCCAGGTGAGCGGGCAAGAGTCTGGAGTAGCTGGTGGTCACAGCACGTGACAGCGGAGCCTCCGGGCTGGCAAGCAGGCAGGTAACGGAGAAGCGCTCCCAGGTGAGCGGGCAAGAGTCTCAGGAATAGCTGGTGGTCACAGCACGTGACAGCGGAGCCTCCGGGCAGGCAAGCAGGCAGGTAGCGGAGAAGCGCTCCCAGGTGAGCGGGCAAGCTGGTCCATAGACAGACTGACCGGAGTTGTAAGGCAGACCGTCGGACCTCAGGCAAGCAGGCAGGTAGCTGAGGTGCGCTCCCAGGTGAGCGGGCAGGCTGGTCCGGCCCCCCCCTCCCATGTGTCCAGCCAGGCTCCCCCTCCCATGTGTCCAGCCAGGCTCCCCCTCCCATGTGTCCAGCCAGTCTCCCCCTCTCATGTGTCCATCCGGGGCCCCCCTTGTGTGTTCAGCCAGGCTCCCCCCTTGTGTGTTCAGCCAGGCTCCCCCCTTGTGTTTCCAGACAGGCTCCCCCCTTGTGTTTCCAGACAGGCTCCCCCCTTATGTGTCTAGCCAGGCTCTCACTTATGTGTCCATCCAGCACCCCCTCCCATGTGTTCAGCCAGGCTCCCCCTCCCATGTGTCCATCCAGCTCCCCCCTCCCATGTGTCCAGCCAGTCTCCCCCTCCCATGTGTCCAGCCAGGCTTCCTCCTTATGTGTCCAGCCAGGCTTCCTCCTTATGTGTCCAGCCATGCTCTCTCTCCTTATGTGTCTGTGGCACCCCAGGGGTCTGGTTTCCACAGTAACAAGCAATGTTATGTCTGAGAGCAGGTGGGAGGTCTCTTGGTCAGGGATCCTGTGCATGCCACACCTCCTGCCCAGTCCTGGGAGGGGAAGAACTTCCCCTATATAAACCTAGGGCTGAGGCAGGGTTAGTGAGTAGAGAAGAAGTAGAGACAGAGAAGCAGATATAGGAAAAGAACATCAGGAGCTCTGTGGGAGCAGTACTACAAGGAGTCAGGGGCTGGCAGCTGCAGAGCTCGCCCTGACTTGAAAGTTATCACCGGACCCGGAGTCCGAGGCTGTGGGGACTAACTCCTATCCAGCAGCAGAAACCGACCGGCAGGGGATTGCAGGTCCTCTGGCCCAGAAACCCGAAGGCACGGTCACACGCGTGGGACCAGCACCGCCGTCGTGGAGCGGAAGCTACTAGAAGGCCCCGAGTCACCGGCCATACGGGTGAGCACCACACGGTACACTCAGGGACGTGGGCTACTTATACCCGCCTCTAGCAAGGTAGCCGGAAGAGTATCATTAGTTTGGGAGGCCTACAACTCCGCCTGGCCAGGGGAGATCCCATCTGCTCAAGGACTGACCAGGCCCCAATCGCTAGCCAGTACTCCGGGAGGGTCTATCTTTGTCACCAGTAAAGACCCTGAACTACACCGTACCGTCTCCGAGTGGTTCCTGCTACCCCCATCATCCACGTCGGCTGCCCTGAGGCCATACCCCTCCCGTTGGGGGTTATACTATCACGCTGCACAATCCTACCACCGGCCTCACCGGTCTGCCCTGCAGCGGCAGCTCCTTAGCTGTACTCAACGGGTGGCATAGTCGTCCAACATCTACCGCTAATACAGCGCCACTTAGTCTGACTCCCTGGGCACGGACCGGATCACCGCCACGAGACTACAACCCTCAAGAGATCCGGCTCCGGGTAAGCTCCCGCGTGCGCAACGCAGCGCGACACAGGCCCAGGGGCGCGTCAACTTTTGGCGTAGTCGGCAGGATTCCGTGCCCGCAACCACCGGGTACTGCGTGCCTGGAAAAAAAAAAAAGAGACTTTTAAACTTACCATCGGTGAAGATTCCCGCCATCCGGCGCCATCTTCAGCCTTCTTCCCGCCATCGGTGAAGATTCCCGCCATCCGGCGCCATTTTCAGCCTTCTTCCCGCCTTCCGTGGAGTTTTCCCGCCGTTGGACGCCATCTTGAAGACGCCGCGCGGGAAGAAGAGGGGCGTGGACTCCGAAAGCGCGCGAGAACTGAAGCCCCGCCTCACGTCCGGACGTTGCGTAAGGTCCTGGAAGGAGCCCAGCAGACGCCGACGTCACAGGAGTGCGACGGAAGGTCCTCAACCCTGACGATCCACTGCGGAGCCGCGGCCTACGGAAGAGGATCATCGCAAGGTAGGCCACGGTCCACTAGGGGGGAGAAGGATGTCGGATACGGAGGAGAGCTTCACCGCTTCAACCCCCGCCAGCGCCACCGCTGTTGCGGTCATGCCTTTCACCATGCCCTATATCCCGGGGGCAGCCTGGCTACCCCAGTACTCAGGGGAGTCACATACCCTGCATGACTTTAGAGAAAAGCTGGATAGCCTCTTCCAGGTGTACCCCCTCACAGAGGAGCAAAAAGTGAGCATCCTGGTGGCCCAATTAACCGGGGCAGCCCAAAGGGAGGTAAAGTCCTGGCCACCTGGGGGGAGGACTGTCGCAGGGATACTAACCCGGCTGAGGGACACCTTTGATACCCGCACCTCAGCCGAGATCAAGCTTAGATTCTACGGGTGCAAACAGCGGGCACAAGAGAGTATAAGGGACTATGCCCTGAACCTACAAGAGGCCCTGAGAGCCATTAAGCAGACCGACCCTGACGGCGTGGGAGACGAGGACAGGCTGTTGACTGAACAACTTATAGAGGGTTTATATTGCAATGCCCACCGAACCCAGTTGCGGGCAATGGCCTTACAGGACCCTCATCTGGCATTTGCACAGTTCAAGGACAGAGCCATCCGGGTGCTTCGAGAACCGGCACCAGGTGGCGTTGTGACCCCCAGACGCCCCACTGCCACTTACCACCAGGAGGCGGCGCCCTTGTCGGCAGGGCCTGTGGGGGCTGATGCGCAGGCTTTGAACAATGACCCGGTTCCAGACCTGCACCATCAGGTCCAAGAGCTAGCTAAAAGCGTTGCTGCGCTAACCCGAACTGTGCAGTGTTTACAGGTTTCCACTCCAGGGAAGATCCAGCTGGCATCCGGACCGGAGGACATCCCGTGGCGTCGACCAAGGAGGACCCCACCGGCCAGAGGAAGACCCAGCGACCGATACAACGAGGACGGACGACCCATCTGCCGCCGCTGCAATCAACCCGGACATATGGCAAGGTACTGTCCTTTAAACTGGCACAACCTGGGGTAGAGGGCCAAACCCCAGGAAAAAGATCACCAGGCCCATCGAACTGGCGCGACAAATATGTGGGAGGACGTCCAGTCTTACCCGTGGTACTGGATGGCATTCCTATGAGTGCCCTACTGGACACCGGGTCACAGGTCACCACCATCCCGTACGTGCTCTTCAAGCAGTACTGGAATGACTCGGATATCACCCGCTACCCTGACGACGACTTGAGTATCATCGCCAGCAATGGTCAGCCCGTGCCACAGATTGGATTTAAAGAGGTGACCATTAAAATCGGTAGAGTTGAACTGGCAGCACAGGGACTGATCATTGTAGACATTGACAAACACGAGAGTCACCCAAAGATAACTCTAGGAACTAATGTAATTGAAAATTGTCTTGCAGAGGTGATTTTCCTTTTACAGCAGGTTGCCAAGAACGCCAGCTCCGGCCAGCAGCGAGTGCTCCAGAAAGAGATCCGGGCACTGATGCGACGGCAACAGCTAGAACTCTCCGGTGGTGAGATTGGTAGCGTGCGAATGTGTGACCCTTTCCCTATTGCCATGCCCCCGAAAAGTGAAATGATGATTTGGTGCCGGGCAGCTATTGGTCTGAGAGGTAGAGATTACCAGGCAATGGTAGAACCAGTTTACTCAGACAGTAGGCCCACCATTTTGACAGCACGGGGGGGTGGTCAATGTACGCCATGGGAGGGTGCCCGTTCGCATAATAAATATCGGGAAGAGGGAAGTGTACCTCCCCCGGTATGCCACGCTAGCCAAATTGTATACCATCAATCAAGATTCCATACAGTCCGTAGAACCCTTGCCTCCATCTTCCCCGGAGGAAGGTAACGGCTCTCAGAAAACAATGGAGGACTGGTGTCAGCAACTACATTTGGGTACTGACTCCACTCCCTCACACCAGAAACAGGGAGTCTATCGGGTGGTTCAAGAGAACGAGAGAGTGTTTAGTAAACACCCGTTAGACTTCGGGCGAGTCAAGGGGGTAGAACACCACATCCCCACGGGAGACCATCCTCCCATAAAAGAGAGGTATCGACCCGTACCCCCTGCACACTACCAACACGCCAAGGGGATGCTTAGAGACATGAAGGAGGCTGGGGTGATCAGGGATAGCTGTAGCCCCTGGGCAGCTCCACTAGTCTTAGTCAAAAAGAAAGACAACACCATGAGGATGTGTGTAGATTACCGGAGAATCAACCGTATCACACACAAGGATGCGTACCCCTTACCAAGGATAGAGGAGTCTTTGGCTGCTTTAAGATCTGCTAACTTCTTCTCTACCTTGGATCTCACTAATGGGTACTGGCAGGTTCCTGTAGCAGAGGCGGACCGGGAGAAGACCGCATTCACCACCCCGATGTGACTTAGCGAGTTTACCTGCATGCCGTTCGGACTCTGCAACGCACCAGGAACCTTCCAACGATTAATGGAGTGCTGTCTGGGCCACAGAAACTTCGAGACGGTCCTGCTGTACCTGGACGATGTCATCGTATATTCCAAGACGTATGAGGACCACCTGAAACACCTGGCGGAAGTGTTCGAAGCTCTGGCAAGCTACGGCCTAAAGGTGAAACCCTCCAAGTGTCACCTCCTGAAACCAAAGGTGCAGTACCTGGGACACGTGGTGAGCGCTGATGGAGTGGCTCCCGACCCTGATAAGATCACCGCAATTAAGAAATGGCCAAGTCCCTCCAGTGTAAAGGAAGTGCGGCAGTTCCTCGGGTTGGTAGGCTATTACCGCAGATTCATCCCCGGTTTCACCAAAAAGGCAGCTCCTATGCAGGACCTCCTGATAGGCCAGTCCCGGAAGGCCAAGAACCAGAAGCCGCCCTTCAAATGGGAGAAGTTAGAAGAAGAGTCCTTCCGCCAGCTGAAGATGGCCCTCACGGGGGATGAAATCCTGGCGTACCCTGATTACAGCCAGCCCTTTATCCTCTACACCGACGCAAGTAACATCGGGCTAGGAGCCGTACTGTCCCAGATCCAGCAGGGGAAAGAACGAGTAATCGCTTACGCTAGCCGAAAACTGCGACCCACCGAAAGAAACCCTGAGAATTACAGCTCATTTAAGCTAGAGTTCCTGGCAGTGGTGTGGGCAGTCACCGAACGCTTTAAGCACTACCTCGCTTCTTCCCGGTTCACCGTGTACACGGATAACAACCCGTTGACACACCTGGACACGGCAAGACTCGGTGCCCTAGAGCAGAGATGGATGGCCCGTCTGTCCAACTACGAGTTCACAATCAAATACCGGGCAGGACGCTCCAATACTAACGCGGACGCCCTGTCCAGGATGCCAAACCTACCGGACGAAGGAGAAGATCCAGAGGGACTGGAAGAAGTCGAACTCCCCGCGTTCCACCGTCATGGGACTATCCAGTATTCCCATCGGGTAAGGAGTAAGCAAGCCGCTACGTTTAACCCCTTGCCTCACTACAACTGGGAGGAAACGCAAGACAGTGACCCTGCCGTCCGGCTGGTGAAGGAGATGCTGACTCGGCCAGAGGCTCGCCTTGACCCAGACGCTCCGGAGGAAGCCAAGCAACTGTGGGCTGAGAAGAGTCGACTGTTCCTTTACAAGGGGAAGTTGTGCCGCAGAATGGTTAACTCCCGGACGCATGAACTAATCTGGCAAGTAGTGGTGCCACGGAGAGACGCAGCCATGGTGATGGAAGCATACCACGACGGGGCTGGACACTTCGGATGGAAGAAGCTGGAGTTCCTGCTGCGTGGGCGGTTCCACTGGGTAGGCATGAGGGGAACCATCGAGAGGTGGTGCAGAGACTGTGGCCCGTGCAACCTAAGAAGGAAGGACCGTGCCAGCCAGAAGACTCCCCTGCAGTCCATCGTCACCCGGCAGCCGTTGGAACTGGTAGCCTTGGATCATGTAAAACTGACCTCAAGCAGAAGTGGCTACGTCTACGCGTTAACCATTGTGGATCATTACTCCCGGTTCTTGGTTGTCGTCCCCGTTAAGGACTTAACGGCTCAAACAGCAGCTAGAGCCTTCCAGCAGCACTTCTGCCGTCCACACGGATACGCGGACCAAGTGCTGACGGACCAGGGACCTGCCTTTGAAGCGGAGATCTTCCAAGAATTCTGCAATTTGTATGGCTGCCGGAAGATAAGGACGACACCCTATCATCCGCAAACTAATGGACTTTGTGAGAAAATGAACCAGGTGGTAATGGATCTCCTGAAAATGTTGCCCCTGGAAGAACGCAGTCTGTGGCCTGAGAAGCTGCCCGATCTGGTGGACCTATACAACCACATCCCGGTAGGTTCCACCAACTGTACCCCGGCTTACCTAATGAGGGCGAGACCTGGTAAGTTACCTGTTGACCTGGAAATGGGAGTCCTGACACCCGAGGACACTTCACCGGAAACAGACTGGGACACAGAGAGGCAGCAGCAGTACCGGAAAGTACAAGAGAGCGTGGAGCGAAGTCTCTGTCTCGCTAGGGAAAGACAAGAGAAAAATTACAACCAGTATGCTCCCGCTGTTCCCCTGGTACCCGGAGAGCAGGTCTTGAAGAGGAAGAGACGGCTCCACAAGTTGGACGACCAGTGGGAGAAGGACCCGTACACCGTACTGCCCTCAAGCCACGACAACCCAAAGGTTTGTACCATCAGTAAAGACGGAGGGGAAACCACAGCCATTGTATCCCGGGATCACCTGAAGAAGTGTCCCGAACAGCTACGGAACCCAGAAGGAGAGCAAGAAGACCCTCGACCCGTAGAGGAAAGGGAAGATATGGTTAGTACTGTGCTCGGAGACTTCCCTCGATCCTGGACTCAAGTCAATGGTGCAGTTGTGGTACCCGTCCTCACGTTCCTCCAACCAGCATCCCAAGTGCCTACGGAGCAACAGGTAGAGCTGGAAGAGCAGCCGGTCCAGGAGGCAGAAGGCCCCACACAAGCAGAACAGGAGGATCAACCCTCTGCTTATAGTGAGCCTGCCATACCCCTAGTGAGCCAAAGAGCCCGTAGACAGCTGCCCAGTTTATCCTTGATAGCTCCTACACCCTGTAGTTCAGGGCCAGACAGTCAGCTCCGTAGGTCCACTAGGGCCACTAGAGGCCAGTTACCCGCACGTTGGAGGATTTGAAGTGTTTAAATTGTTTTATTTGTGGTCACCTATCTGTTACTTGTAAATAATTATGTGTTTCTAGTTATTTTTAGGAGTCCTTGGTGGATTTACCGGGAATCCTTGTACAATTGGTTGGAGCGTAACGCAGGAATGGACTAAAAGACTGTTAAGGACTCGGGGCAGGACAGACCCCTACCTGGTTACGTCTCCCTGTTTTGGTGAAATGGACACCTTGCTTTTCTTCAAAACTGCACCCGGTTGCGGACACGCCGTAACCATCTTTATGTGTTTTTCTTATTGTATTATTATTGTTTATACCTTGTTATGTTTTTCTAAAAATATGTTTAGTCCCGGAGTACTAAATTTCACTAGGGGGGAATGTTGCACCCCAGGGGTCTGGTTTCCACAGTAACAAGCAATGTTATGTCTGAGAGCAGGTGGGAGGTCTCTTGGTCAGGGATCCTGTGCATGCCACACCTCCTGCCCAGTCCTGGGAGGGGAAGAACTTCCCCTATATAAACCTAGGGCTGAGGCAGGGTTAGTGAGTAGAGAAGAAGTAGAGACAGAGAAGCAGATATAGGAAAAGAACATCAGGAGCTCTGTGGGAGCAGTACTACAAGGAGTCAGGGGCTGGCAGCTGCAGAGCTCGCCCTGACTGGAAAGTTATCACCGGACCCGGAGTCCGAGGCTGTGGGGACTAACTCCTATCCAGCAGCAGAAACCGACCGGCAGGGGATTGCAGGTCCTCTGGCCCAGAAACCCGAAGGCACGGTCACACGCGTGGGACCAGCACCGCCGTCGTGGAGCGGAAGCTACTAGAAGGCCCCGAGTCACCGGCCATACGGGTGAGCACCACACGGTACACTCAGGGACGTGGGCTACTTATACCCGCCTCTAGCAAGGTAGCCGGAAGAGTATCGTTAGTTTGGGAGGCCTACAACTCCGCCTGGCCAGGGGAGATGCCATCTGCTCAAGGACTGACCAGGCCCCAATCGCTAGCCAGTACTCCGGGAGGGTCTATCTTTGTCACCAGTAAAGACCCTGAACTACACCGTACCGTCTCCGAGTGGTTCCTGCTACCCCCATCATCCACGTCGGCTGCCCTGAGGCCATACCCCTCCCGTTGGGGGTTATACTATCACGCTGCACAATCCTACCACCGGCCTCACCGGTCTGCCCTGCAGCGGCAGCTCCTTAGCTGTACTCAATGGGTGGCGTAGTCGTCCAACATCTACCGCTAATACAGCGCCACTTAGTCTGACTCCCTGGGCACGGACCGGATCACCGCCACGAGACTACAACCCTCAAGAGATCCTGCTCCGGGTAAGCTCCCGCGTGCGCAACGCAGCGCGACACAGGCCCAGGGGCGCGTCATGTCCAGGCAGGCTCCCCCTCCCATGTGTCCAGCCAGGTCCCCGTTGTGTGTCCAGCCAGGCCCCCCCCTTGTGTGTCCAACCAGGCCCCCCCCTTGTGTGTCCAGCCAGGCCCCCCATCGTGTATCCAGCCAGGCCCCCCCCTTGTGTGTACAGCCTGGCCCCCCCCTTGTGTGTCCAGCCAGGTCCCACTTGTGTGTCCACCCAGGCCCCCCCCTTGTGTGTCCACCCAGGTCCCCCTTGTGTGTCCAGCCAGGCTCCCCCTCGTGTGTCCAGCCAGGCCCCCCTTGTGTGTCCAGCCAGGCCCCCCCCCTTATGTGTCCAGGCAGGCTCCTCCTCCCATGTGTCCAGCCAGGCCCCCCTTGTGTGTCCAGCCAGGCCCCCCCCCCTTATGTGTCCAGCCAGGCACCTATCCTATTCTGCATTCATTCACACACACAAAGATTCCTCTTAATATAATCAAAATATAAACCAATAACTCTAGTATTTTTCATCTTTGCAGGATACAACCAGGCTCTGTAGTGTTGGTTGGGGAAATAGGATGCTTGTCCCTGTAGTGTGTTCTTATACATAATAAGCCAGCATGGTGCACTACACGCATCTATGTGACTGGCACATTATACAGGTTTTATTCATGTGCATTTAAATTCTAATCATTCACCCCTTTCCCTATGAATGGTCGGTGTGAGTGGTTGTTCATCAGTATGTTGCACCTGTGCTACCTCCCATCTTTTATCCCTGGAGTTTGTCTGTATCCAGCAGTTAAATTAAGAATAAAAATAGGATTTTTTTTTTACAAAATCTTCAGTTTTTCTCAAATTTGTTAATGCAAAAATGTATACACCCCACATCAAAAACTACTACTTGTAGTGTTTTGTATGACCTCCATGACTTTTAAGGACAGCAACAAGTTTTCTAGGCATGGAAGGAACAAGTTGGAGACATACTGCAACATCTATTTTTTCCCTTTCTTCAAGAACAACCTCTTTAGAGCCTGGATGCTGGATGGAGAGTGATGCTTAAAGGGGTTTTCCTCACAAAAAAAAAGTACATTTTAATCAATAGATTTTGTAATAATATTAAGTTCCACAATTGTATGTGTTTAAATAAAATGTTCCTGTGTTGAGATGATCTTATAAATGTGCCCCTGCTATGTATGGCGTAATTGCGGTGTCTGATCGTACAGGGACCTGGTCTGATCATTCCATAGCTCCTGGGCAGGGGGAAGCAAAAGAATATACAAACATTACAGCATGGGGTCACAACTGATTCTTTTTGTGAGGTAAAACATTTCCCTGCCTGTTTTTAAACAATGTTTTACTTCAAAGAAAGAATCATCTGCGATCCCCTGATGTAATATCAGTGCACATTTTTTTTCTACCCCCTGCCCAAGAGATGTGGTATGATCAGACCATGTTCGTTCCTGGTCAGGCACAGCCATTACACAGTACACAGCAGGGGCACATTTATAAGATTATCTCAGCACAGGAACATTTTTTAAACATATCCAATTGTGGAAATTATTAGTATTCCAAGATATATTGATTAAAATGTACTATTGTTTGTGGGAAAACCCCTTTATTTTGTCTCTTCGGAATTCCCTGAAGGTCTTTTGATTGGGCTCAGATTAATTCTTGGCGACTGAATCTCTTTCACTTGTTCTTTTTCAAAAATGCAACTTATGTGTGTTTTGGATCATTGTCATGTTGGAAATTGCATGTCTACCAAGGGCACTGAACCCAAATGAAACACCTATGGGAGAAATTCTGAAGAGATAAGTTGAGCATCACGCTGCATCCAGCATCCAGGCTCTAAAAAGATTGCTTTTATGCCGCCAAGTTGTTTATTCCACTCCTAGAAGAGCTGCTTTTTTCTTGCTATAATACAAATTCTAACAGTCTATTCAGTAGGACTATCAGCTGTGTATCCACCAGACTTCTGCACAACACAACTGATGGTCCCAACCCCATTTATAAGGCAAGAAATCCCACTTATTAAACTTGACAGGGCACACCTGTGAAGTGAAAACCATTTCCGGTGACTACCTCTTGAAGCTCATCAAGAGAATGCCAAGAATTTTCTGTATTTTCATGACTACGAAAATTGTACATTCACACTGAAGGCATCAAAACTATGAATTAACACATGTGGAATTATATACTTAACAAAAAAGTGTGAAACAACTGAAAATATGTCTTATATTCTAGGTTCTTCAAAGTAGCCACCTTTTGCTTTGATGACTGCTTTGCACACTCTTGGCATTCTCTTGATGAGCTTCAAGAGGTAGTCACCGGAAATGGTCTTCCAACAATCTTGACAAAGTTCCCAGAAATGCTTAGCACTTGTTGGCCCTTTCGCCTTCACTCTGCGGTCCAGCTCACCCCAAACCATCTCGATTGGGTTCAGGTCTGGTGACTGTGGAGGCCAGGTCATCTGGCATAGCACCCCATCACTCTCCTTCTTGGTTAAATAGCCCTTACACAGCCTGGAGGTGTGTTTGGGGGTCATTGTCCTGTTGAAAAATAAATGATGGTCCAACTAAACGCAAACCGGATGGAATAGCATGCCGCCTCAAGATGCTGTGGTAGCCATGCTGGTTCAGTATGCCTTCAATTTTGAATAAATCCCCAACAGTGTCACCAACAAAGCACCCCCACACCACCACCTGCATGCATCACAGTGGTAACCAGGCATGTAGAGTCCATCCGTTCACCTTTTCTGCGTCGCACAAAGACACGGTGGTTGGAACTAAAGAACTCAAATTTGGACTCATCAGACCAAAGCACAGATTTCCACTGGTCTAATGTCCATTCCTTGAGTTCTTTAGCCCAAACAAGTCTCTTCTGCTTGTTGCCTGTCCTTACCAGTGGTTTCCTAGCAGCTATTTTACCATGAAGGCCTGCTGCACAAAGTCTCCTCTTAACAGTTGTTGAAGAGATGTGTCTGCTGCTAGAACTCTGTATGGCATTGACCTGGTCTCTAATCTGAGCTGCTGTTAACCTGCGATTTCTGAGGCTGGTGACTCGGATAAACTTATCCTCAGAAGCAGAGGTGACTCTTGGTCTTCCTTTCCTGGGCGGTCCTCATGTGAGCCAGTTTATTTGTAGCGCTTGATGGTTTTTGCCACTGCACTTGGGGACACTTTCAAAGTTTGCCCAATTTTTCGAACAGACTGACCTTCATTTCTTAAAGTAATGATGGCCACTAGTTTTTCTTTACTTAGCTGCTTTTTTCTTGCCATAATACAAATTCTAACAGTCTATTCAGTTGGACTATCAGCTGTGTATCCTCCAGACTTCTGCACAACACAACTGATGGTCCCAACCCCTTTTATAAGGCAAGAAATACCACTAATTAAACTTGACAGGGCACACCTGTGAAGTGAAAACCATTTCCGTTGACTACCTCTTGAAGCTCATCAAGAGAATGCCAAGAGTGTGCAAAGCAGTCATCAAAGCAAAAGGTGGCTACTTTGAAGAACCTAGAATATAAGACATATTTTCAGTTGTTTCACACTTTTTTGTTAAGTATATAATTCCACATGTGTTACTTCATAGTTTTGATGCCTGCAGTGTGAATGTACAATTTTCAAAGTCATGAAAATACAGAAAAATCTTTAAATGGGAAGGTGTGTCCAAACTTTTGGTCTGTACTGTATATATAATGTATATATATATTATTTTTTCACCCTTACTAATAAGTGTTTCATTACTATACAGAGGAAGATTCTGAGGGAGATGATGCTTCACCTATAGGTATGTACTGCACAATACCATCCCATGTTTCTTAACCCTGTCTCGTGTAAATCAGCATTAACCTTCCTGACAGCCCCATTTTTCAAGTCTGATACGTCACTTTCTGTGGTAATAACTTTAAAATACTTCTGTCAATGATTCTGAGATTGTGATTTTGTTGTTGTAAAACATTTTACCTGTTACTACCGGTAAATTCAGATCTGTTGTTTTGTCTTTATTCATGAAAATATTCCAAATTTTCTGAAAATTTTGAAAAATGTGCAATCTTTAAACTTGTATACCCTTAATGACATGTATATAGTGTAAGAGGGCTGACGGACAGGACCTTGAGGGGAAATATGTATCATCGAGGTTGGTAGCTTTGGTGCAGGCTAATCTCCGGCAGCATCAACAGCAGCAGTGGCAGCAGCAGCAGTACAAGCAGCAGATAAACCTCCTAGCCGAGTTAACCCATGGCAGTTCAATCGCCCCACCCCCAAGTCCAAGTGATGACTCACTTGCCAGGAAGACGTTAAGAAGAGCCTTACAAAAGATGATCCCGGGTGATGAGGACGAGGCGTTCCTGACAATTTTTGAGAGGGTGGCGGAGCGAGAGATATTGCCTCCAGAGCAGTGGGCGGAGGTTCTGGCACCATATTTAACAGGGCAACAGCAGAAGGCCTATTATGACTTGGCCTTGCAAGATGCAAAAGAGTACACCAAGTTGAAGACTGAGATTTTGGCGTGCTTAGGAGTGACTCTGACTGACATGATGCGGGTGTACCACTGGGCCTATTGCAGTGACAAACCTTCCCGGTCCCAAATGTTTTACCTCCTACACTTGGTCCAAAAGTGGCTGCAACCGGAATCTTCCTCTCCAGCACAGATAGTGGCGAGGATTGTGATGGACAGGTTCATACACTCCCTTCCAAGGCTGGTGCAATCCTGGGTTGCCCAGGGAGATCCTCATAATGCCAATGACCTTGTGAGGTTGGTAGAAAGGTACCAGGCGGTCGAGAGTGCTTTGGGGAAGTAAGGGGTGGGAGCATCTCCATACTGTGGTTCCCAACAGGTGGGATGGACACCCAAAAGAGGGGAACTAGAACCACATCTGGGGGGCGTCCTAGAGTTCAGGAGGGGTCTGAGTTGCTACCAAAGGCCCCATCCAATAACTTAATTTGTTGGCGATGTCACACCCCTTGTCTAATAGTGGCCTGTTGCCCTATGACCAACGAGCCAGTAGACTGCAGCACAGGACGGTGCTACTTTGCATATCCTGCCTGCAGTGCTGTCCCTCCACGAGGCGTGGGACCGCAGGCATGCCCCGTGTCAGTGAATGGAGCGCAAATGACTGGTCTGTTCGATTCTGGGAGTTTGGTAACCCTAGTGAGGGCCATAATTCCTCATCGTCTGATTCTGCAGAAAAAAGTGGACATCTGCTGTATCCATCGAGACGCTAAGGACTACCCTGTGGTCCTAGTGGTCATAGGCACAAACTGTAGCACCGTGTCCCATGAGGTGGGCGTAGTCAAGGACCTGTTGCACCCTGTTATAATAGGGCAGGACTTTGCCTTGTTTTGGGACTTGTGGGAGAAAGGGAGGAAGCCGGGTTGTCCAGACCACAACCAGGTCGCTCCTAAAGAAACCTCGTCGCAGGCCGCAACCGACAGTTTTCCCTTTCATGTGCTTGTTGGGGGTGAGGATGAGGCAGCATCCCTGAGCTGGAGGTGGGGAAGCTTTGGAACCACCCAGCTCAGGGACTGAACTCTAAAAGGTGTGTTTAATAATGTCACTGTTCTGAATGGTGTTGCTCAAGAGTCTATGGCTGATACCTGATATCCGTACTTTGCTGGAATTGGGGAGTTACTATGTCAGGTCACGAAGCTCAGAAGAGAGGTAATCGATCAGTTACTAGTGCCAGGGCCGTACAGACGCAGGGTGTTAGATATGGCCAATGCACATGTCTTAGATGGTCATCTGGAGGTAGAAAAAGCCCAGGAAAGAATCTTCCAGAGGGTCTACTGGCCCAGTTGTCACCGAGAGATTGTGAATTACTGTAGGTCCTGTCACACCTATCAGTTGACCTCCCCTGTGGCTCACTTCCGTAGCCCTTTAGTGCCACTACCTGTCATTGAGGTCCGCATCACCATGGATCTAGTGGGACCCCTGGTCAAGTCCGCCAGAGCACATCAGTATATCTTGGTGGTACTGGACAACGCTACATGTTACCCGGAGGCTGTACCACCACAAAACTTCTCTGCCAAGTGCATAGTCCAGGAGCTAGTCCACATCTTTTCTAGAATAGGGTTGCCTAAGGAGATCCTAACGGACCAAAGGACCCCATTTATGTCAAGGGGGATGAGGGAGTTGTGAAAAATCCTGCAAATCACACAACTCAGGACCTCAGTCTACCACCCCCAGACAGACGGCTTAGTGAAGAGGTTTAATAAAACCTTGAAGGCCATGTTGAAGAAGGTCGTAGAGAAAGACGGCCGGGACTGGGACTGTCTACTGCCGTACCTTCTGTTTTCTATTAGAGAAGTCCCACAGGCCTCTACTGGCTTCTCCCCATTTGAGCTGTTATATAGCTGACAGCCCCTTGGACTCCTGGATGTAGCAAAGGAGACTTGGGAGGCCGGGTCTACACCCTACAGGAATGTAATCGAACATGTTGCCCAGATGCAAGAGAGGATTGCTGAGGCGATGCCTATTGTGAAAGAACACCTCCTCAAAGCACAAGAGGCACAGTCAAGGGTGTACTAAAGATCGGCGAGGGTGAGACACTTCCACCTTGGAAATTGGGTACTAGTGCCTACGGTGGAGAGCAAATTCCTGACCAAGTGGCAGGGCCCCTATGAAGTTCTTGAAAAGCTTGGCAATGTCAACTATAGAGTCCACTAACCAGGGAAAAGGAAGCCCTACCAGGTGTACCACGTCAACCTGATCAAGCCATGGCGACATAGGGAGTTTGTGGAAGCTCCTGTTTGGTGGCGAAGACCAAAGCCCACGTGGAGGAAGTCAAGCTGGCAGAGTCGTTGTCACATGCCCAGAAGCCACAGTGCCGAGAGTTGCTACAGCGGAACTGAGACCTGTTCTCAGAACTACCAGGGTGTACTCGGATCATAGAGCATGAGTTTCTTCCGGGTCATCATGTCCAAGTAAATATGAAGCCGTATCGGATTCCCAAAGCCCACCGAGAGGTGATTGCAAGAAAGGTGAAGCGGATGCTGAGCATGGGAGTCATTGAGGAGTCCAGGAGTGGCTGGTCCAGTCCCATAGTCTTAGTGCCAAAACCAGATAGAGAATGGCAGTTTTGCAATGACTATAGGAAACTCAACAAAGTCTTGAAGTTTGACACCTACCCAATGCCCAGTGTAGATGAACTGTTTGAAAGGTTGGGGCCAGCCAGGTATATTATCACCCTTGACCTCACTAAGAGAATTGGCAAATACCCATGTCCCAAGATGCCAAGGAGACGCCAGATAGTTTATTCTAGTACACAAGGATGCCTTTTGGGTTGCAAGGAGCCCCGTCTACCTTCCAGAGTGCCATGGACTGGATTCTAGCTCCCCACAAAAAAAATGCAGCAGTTGTTAGGCCGGTACGCAGGAGAAGGGCTTTCTCGCAGTGTCCGGCCAGGCCCCTTTCCGCTGGTCAGCAATTGTCAGCAGTTAGAATCCCAAGAACTGAACCTATGTGTGGTTTCTGCTCATGTGCAGGCAGGCCACGCCCCCTTTTGGTCATGTGTAGCTAAGCCACGCCACCTTGTGACAATGTGCCGCTAAACCACACCCCTTGCGGTCATGTGCCACTAAGCCACGCCCCCTGCTGTCTGGCACAGCATGATTGGGTGTCTAGGGGGGCTGGGGGTATCAATTGTGTATTTAAGGGCACCATGGTCTCCGTCCCAGTGCCTAGTCTATCTCTGTCTAACCTGGGATAAGGTCTCTGGCAGTAAATGCAGTGTGTGAGAGTCGTTGTCAACGGTTCCTGCTGTGTGCTCCCTAGTCATCCTAGCCATCAATTAGGGCTAGTGGGAATGCTGCTCACAGCATGCTCTACAGTGTCGGTTCACCAGTTGGTGGTCACGCCACGGAGGCGTCTCCGTTTCCGATCCAGCATCCCAGGGCTCCGCCATTCTATGTGTGGTCACCCTGCCGCTTTTCCACCCACGTTTAGAGTGCTGCAGAGATCTTCCACCCCTTTAGGAACTTAGTTTCCTGGCCTTTTCTGGCCTGCAGCTTGATACGCCGGTATCTAGTGCTTAGGCGTTTTCATGCTGCTAAATCTTCCTTGCTCTGCACAGCGGTGTCTTGCAGTGCAGTGGTTTATTAGTTTCATTGCTGGAATGTTGCTAACTCCCAGCATTGTATCTTGTTTAGTTACTACTTGTGTGTGGACATAACACACTAGTAGATTTCTTTCTCTGTGCTTAGCTGATCATTCCCCAGGGACTCAGCTGCTGCAGTAGACTCCGACGTGTCCTTTAAGTTTAATTTAATTTTATTAAAGGACACGCCAGCATAACGTTAGTCTAGGCCAGTGTCTGGCTGAGTATGACGGCTACTGGACAGAGTCAGAACGGCTCATCCTCGATGCAACGCTATGTCCAGCAGCTGGAGTCTCGGTTGCAACGAGTTGAACAATGTGCACCGCCTCTGGACATTCCAATTCTGACCGCTCAGGCTGTGGGCCAGACGGTAGCCGCCCTAATACCATCCCCTGTCCCAACTACTCGACTAGCGCTTCCAAATAAGTTTTCTGGGAGTGTTCGGACCTATCGGGGGTTTCTCAATCAATGTGTGGTGCACTTTGAGTTACAACTGCAGGTGTACCCCACAGATAGGTCTAGGTTAGGCTTTATATTTTCCCTGCTCTCCGAGCGGGCGCTGGAGTGGGCTACTACACTCTGGGAACAGTCGGATCCAGTCGTGCAGACTGTAGTCGGTTTCACGACAGCCCTCAAACAGGTCTTTCTGTGTCCTGAGGTCGCTGATGACACTGCCATGCGTCTTCTCGCTCTTAGTCAGGCTACGTCGTCCGTAAGTGACTATGCAGTGCGTTTGTGCACCCTAGCCGCAGAGTTGGACTGGCCAGACAAAGCTCTGATTCCCATTTTCTGGAGAGGTCTGGCCTGCCATGTAAAAGATGCGTTGGCTACTCGAGAGGTGCCAGTAACAATTGAGGCTTTGATTAGTCTCGCTACCAGAATTGCCCTTCGGTTTGCCAAGAGACGACTGGAGGTGTCTGCTGAGAAGCTACGGGAGCGTTCTGCTCCAGCCTTCTCAGCGCCTCAGAATGAGGATCCAGGCAATTTCTACCCCTCTGTGCCCATGGAGGTGTCACGCACTGAGGGTCTTCGTCTTCCCAAACGGTCAATAAAATCTGGCCTACCATCCCACACTCTTCGGGGGTCTGGGCGATGCGCCAGTCGCTCTCCGCATGTTCAGGGAAAACGAGGAATTCTAGTGTCTGTTGGAGGCGAGTCACTACACTGTGTTCCAAATTATTATGCAAATAATATTTTCTCATATTTTCCCAAATTACCTATATGAATTGCAGTCATTGTAATTTTCCAGTCAAATAACTATTCGAGTACAATTGAAAGGTTTTTGTACAAACTGCCTATGATAACAGTATATTAAAAAAAAAAAAAAACCTCAAACTGCACTCAAAATGCATGTTCCAAATTATTATGCACAGCAGAGTTTTCAACCTTTTTCATTTTTAATAAAGAACCAAAAATAGTCATGTCGGCAATTATAAGCATTAGCAGGTTATTACAAACTGAAATCAAACAGTTTTCACCTCAACCCCATTGAGAACCTCTGGAGCATCATTAAAAGGAGTGTCTATGATGGCGGGAGGCAGTTCACATCTAAGCAACAGCTCTGGGAGGGTATTCTGTCCTCATGCAAAACAATTGAAGCAGAAACCATCCAAAACCTGACAAATTCAATGGACGAGAGAGTTCAGAAGCTCCTTTCGGACAAGGGGTCCTATGTGCAAATGTAACATCACCTAGAATAAAGTTTTGAGTTGAAAACTGTTTGATTTCAGTTTGTAATAACCTGCTAATGCTTATAATTTCAAAAATGACCATTTTTTTGTTCTTTATTAAAATGAAAAGGTTGAAAACTCTGCTGTGCATAATAATTTGGAACATGCATTTTGAGTGCAGTTTGAGTGTTTTATTTTTTAAAAAATATGCTATTATCATAGGCAGTTTGTACAAGAACCTTTCAATTGTACTCTAATAGTTATTTGACTAGAAAATTACAATGACTGCAATTCATATAGGTAATTTGGGAAAATCTGAGAAAATATTATTTGCATAATAATTTGGAACACAGTGTAGAGAATGAATCTGTTTCCTCCAAAATTCTGTTGCCTTCCTCAGTCAGTCAGTAAGTCAGTCATTCTTGATCTGAAGCCTGTGGAGATAGGAGCCTGTGTGGACTCGGGAGCAGAGGCAAACTTTCTGTCCGCGTCTTTCGCTCAGAGCCACTCAGTTCCATTAATTTTACTTCCTAATCATGTCAAGATCCGGGTAGTTAACTGCTTCATTCTGCCTAAGGAGGTTACCCATCTTACTGAGGCTATACAGCTCCAGATAGGAGCTAGCCATTACGAATCTATTTCTTTCCTGGTGATGGAGGAGGGGGTGGATTCCGTATTCTTGGGTCTGCCCTGGCTCCGGAAACATTCCTCCCATCTGGATTGGTCGACTGGTCAGGTTATCCAGTGGAGCTCTTCCTGCCAGGGGAATTGTATTCGTCTGGTGCTTCCGGTTTCTCGTTCAGAGGTACCTCCGGAGCTGTCAGCGTTACCCGTTCAATACGCGGAGTATGCAGACGTTTTTTTCCAAAAAGGCTGCAGAAACTCTACCACCTCACCGGGCGTGCAATTGTGCCAAAGACTTAATTCTGGCCTCTGATCCCTCGAGAGGCAGGGTATATCCTTTGTCGGTCCCTAAGACAAAAGCAATGTCAAAATACATTGTAGATAATCTGGGTGAAGAGTCGGAACCGCGACTTATTGTTCCATCCGAGAGTTTACTCTCTGTGAATCCTTGCAGTCACATTGTGTCACCTTGCAGGGACTTCCGCCTGGGAGGACCTCTTTGCCAAAGTCTCGTAGGCGAGAGGTTCTCCATTGGGGTCACTCCTCCTAGATAGGAGGTCACTTTGGGGACAAACGGACCAAGGAGTTAATTTATCAGTCCTATTGGTGGCCCAAGATATCTACTGTATCTCCCATTTTGTTGCCGTCTGCGTCTCTTGTGCGCGAAATAAGCCGTCTAGGGAACGGTCGGCGGATCTTCTTATGCCTCTTCCCGTGGCTGATAGGCCGGTAGACAATATCAACGCTCTGGATCTTATTGCCGCTTCTGAGCATATCCGTGATTCCGGGGGGGGGCTAGAGGGTGGGGTAATGTTAGACCGGTACACAGGAGAAGGGCTTTCTCGCAGCGTCCAGCCAGGCCACTTTCTGCTGGTCAGCAATTGTCAGCAGTTAGGCTCGGTTCTTGGGATTCTATGTGTGGTTTCTGCGTTTCTGCTCATGTGCAGGCAGGCCACGCTCCCTGGCGGGCACGTGTAGCTAATCCACGCCCCCTTGTGATTATGTCCCGCGAAGCCACGCCCCTTCCGGTCATGTGCCGCTAAGCCACGGCCCCTGCTGTCTGGCACAGCATGATTGGATGTCCAGGGAGGCTGGGGGTATCACTTGTGTACTTAAGGGCAAAGTGGTCTCCGCCCCGGTGCCTAGTCTAGCTCTGTCTAACCTGGGGTAAGGTCTCTGGCAGTAAATGCAGTGTGTGAGAGTCGTTGTCAAGGGTTCCTGCTGAAAGCTCCCTAGTCATCCTAGCCATCTATTAGGGCTAGGGGGAATGCTGTGAGCAGCAAGCTCTACCGTGTCGGTTCACCGGTTGGTGGTCACGCCACGGAGGCGTCTTTGCTTCCGTTCCAGCATCCCAGGGCTCTTCCATTGTATGTGTGGTCACACTGCCGCTTTTCCACCCACGTTTAGGGTGCTGCAGAGATCTTCCACCCCTTTAGGAACTTAGTTTCCTGGCCTTTTCTGGCCTGCAGCTTGATACGCCAGTATCTAGTGCTTAGGCGTTTTCATGCTGCTAAATCTTCCTTGCTCTGCACAGCGGTGTCTTGCAGTGCAGTGGTTTATTAGTTTCATTGCTGGAGTGTTGCTAACTCCCAGCATTGTACCTTGTTTAGTTACTACTTGTGTGTGGACATAACACACTAGTAGATTTCTTTCTCTGTGCTTAGCTGAGCATTCCCCAGGGACTCAGCTGCTGCAGCTCCCCTGCAGTCGACGTGTCCTTTAAGTTTAATTTAATTTTATTAAAGGACCCACCAGCATAAGAGCAGCCTACTTGGATGACATCGTAATCTATAGCCAGGATTGGGGAAGCCATCTGAGCAAAGTCCAGGCGATACTTGATTCTTTAAAGAAGGCACGGTTTTCTATAAACCTGAAGAAATGTGCCATGGGCATTGAAGAAGCCAAACACTTGGGTTATGTCGTAGGGAGAGGTGAAATAAAGCCCCAAATAAAGTCGACGCGATCCAGACTTGGCCACAACCCCTCTCAGGGAAACAGGTCAGAGCGTTCCTAGGCATTGTGGGCTATTACCGCCGGTTTATCCCTAACTTCGTCATGATAGCAGCCCCTTTGACAGACCTCCTTAGAGGGACAAAGTCGGCTGTGGCTAAGTGGTCTCCAGAAGCTGAGACTGCCTTCCCGGGACTGAAGCTAGCTCTGTGTAAACAGACAGTTATGGTGGCACCGAATTTCTCAAAGCAGTTTGTGGTTCACACGGACATGTCAGATGTCGGGCTGAATGCTGTCCTATCACAAGAAGTGAACGGGGAAGAGCACCCCATAATGTATTTAAGTCAGAATGTGACATCCTGTGGGAAGAATTACTCCATAGTGGAAAAGGAATGTTTGGCCATCAAGTGAGTATTGGACACTTCAAGATACTACCTCTTAGGCAAGGAAGTTCAGGCTAGTGTCAGACCATGACCCACTAAGGTGGATGATGGTCAAGAAGGGGAACAATGCCGGAGTGACCAGATGGTCCCTAGCCCTTCAGGATTTTAGCTTCCATGAAGAGCATAGGCAATGCTGACGCACTGTCAAGGGTCCACTACTTGATAGCGCGACGGGGTGGCGACGCTGCTCCGTATGTCCCCTCGGCACCTGACTCAACCAGGTATGTAGACTATTCTATACCCACCTATATTGGTTAATTATTATGCAATAGTTTATACGTCAGGGGCTATTTCCATCATTGCCCCTCTCTTGCATCCTGTGGTTCTTTTGCACAATAGCACTTTATTTACACCCTGATAGAGGTAGTACATATGTTTTCCCCATATCTAATACATATAGTCTATATTGTTATACTCCTGTTTTTTTATTGATTATGTGTATATATATATATATATACAGTACAGACCAAAAGTTTGGACACACCTCATTTAAAGATTTTTCTGTATTTTCATGACTATGAAAATTGTACATTCACACTGAAGACATCAAAACTATGAATTAACACATGTGGAATTATATACTTAACAAAAAAGTGTGAATCAACTGAAAATATGTCTTATATTCTAGGTTCTTCAAAGTAGCCACCTTTTGCTTTGATGACTGCTTTGCACACTCTTGGCATTCTCTTGATGAGCTTCAAGAGGTAGTCACCGGAAATGGTTTTCACTTCACAGGTGTGCCCTGTCAGGTTTAACAAATGGGATTTCTTGCCTTATAAATGGGGTTGGGACCATCAGTTGTGTTGTGCAGAAGTCAGGTGGATGCACAGCTGATAGTCCTACTGAATAGACTGTTGGAATTTGCATTATGGCAAGAAAAAAGCAGCTAAGTAAAGAAAAGCAAGTGGTCATCATTACTTTAAGAAATGAAGGTCAGTCAGTGCGAAAAATTGGGAAAACTTTGAAAGTGTCTCCAAGTGCAGTTGCAAAAACCATCAAGCGCTACAAAGAAACTGGCTCACATGAGGACCAACCCAGGAAAGGAAGACCAAGAGTCACCTCTGCTTTTGAGGATAAGTTTATCAGAGTCACCAGCCTCAGAAATCGCAGGTTAACAGCAGCTCAGATTAGAGACCAGGTCAATGCCTTACAGAGTTCTAGCAGCAGACACATCTCTACAACAACTGTTAGGAGACTTTTTGCAGCAGCCTTCATGGTAAAATAGCTGCTATGAAACCATTGCGAAGGACAGGCAACAAGCAGAAGAGACTTGCTTGGGCTAAAGAACACAAGGAATGGACATTAGACCAGTGGAAATCTGTGCTTTGGTCTGATGAGTCCAAATCTGAGATCTTTTGTTCCAACCACCGTGTTTTTGTGCGACGCAGAAAAGGTGAACGGATGAACTCTGCATGCCTGGTTCCCACCATGAAGCATGGAGGAGGAGGTGTGATGGTGTGGGGGTGCTTTGCTGGTGACACTGTTGGGGATTTATTCAAAATTGTAGGCATACTAAACCAGCATGGCTACCACAGCATCTTGCAGCTGCATTCTATTCCATCTGGTTTGGGTTTAGTTGGACCATCATTTATTTTTCAACAGGACAATGCCCCCAAACACACCTCCAGGCTGTGTAAGGGCTATTTGACCAAGAAGGAGAGTGATGGGGTGCTACGCCCGATGACCTGGCCTCCAGAGTCACCAGACCTGAACCCAATCGAGATGGTTTGGGGTGAGCTGGACCTCACAGTGAAGGCAAAAGGGCCAACAAGTGCTAAGCTGCTCTGGGAACCCCTTCAAGATTGTTGGAAGACCATTTCCAGTGACTACCTCTTGAAGCTCATCAAGAGAATGCCAAGAGTGTGCAAAGCAGTCAACAAAGCAAAAGGTGGCTACTTTGAAGAACCTAGAATATAAGACATATTTTCAGTTGTTTCACACTTTTTTGTTAAGTATATAATTCCACATGTGTTATTTCATAGTTTTGATGCCTTCAGTGTGAATGTACAATTTTCATAGTCATGAAAATACAGAAAAATCTTTAAATGAGGTGTGTCCAAACTTTTGGTCTGTATTGTGTATATATGTATTCTGGTGGCAATGATATATATTCCATTGATTTGTACTGTGCATTTGCATGTGGGGAACACATGTTGTTCAGCGCTTTCTCCTGGTTGCTTTGTTCCCACCTCTTATTTGTATTTTAACTTGATCCAATAAAATTTGTTATATTTTATCATACTCTGGTGTTCTTTTCGGTTGTATATCATTAGTTTTCTGTGTTTTAGTCACCGATTGGTCTATACAGTCCTTTTTACACATGCATCCTGACTTGTTAGTGTGTGTGTATACACACACACACACACACAGTGTTATACTTAATGCATTTCCTTCTCAGAACTGATTATTCTTCTTCTAATCTTCATGTGTATCATGATTTTCGAACTTTGAGTTTTTTTTGCTTATTGATAGTGGAAGGTGCCAAGCCCGCCGGCTTTGGGCAGAGGATGGTATGTAAGATGGCCATCGGACAGGTCCTCGAGGTTGTTAGCTTCGGTGATGTAAACCCTGGAAAGCATGCTCCAGCACATAAAGTACTGAAATGGTTAATAGGTCGTATGAGGGCCGGTTTTACGAACAGTCATAAGAGATGGGTGGGAATGGCTGCTCACATCTCCCCAACCCAGGGGCGTGGTTTGGTAAATAAAATGGAGACCAATTGTCTCATTCTGTGTCTGGAGATGTGTGGATCTCCAGGATGCTGGTCTGTGCTAAAGACGTAAGAATTGGACACTGACCTGAGCGGGCGAACCCGCAGCATTGTATGGACATTTTATTTTGTATTTCCACTTTGTGCCGGAAAAGGGTGTTTTTGTTTTGCTACCTGAGCAGTTTATGCTGTCTGAATAAACTAGCCTGGATTTCAATGAAAATGCTTCCTGTGCCTACCTCAGCCGCAGCCGAGTGAGTACCAAACCGTACAATAGCTATACTATATTAGTGTCTGCTATACAAGGAGTAATGCTGCATTCAGGAGAAATTGTGTAATAAATTGTTTAGGCTAAAGTTTGGGGCTGAAGTAACATTTTAGATTAATGGAATTTTACTAAATGGAATTATTATTTTTTATCTTCTATTTTCATTAATGCAAAGCACCTCAAGGAATAGCAAACTTCTTGTATACTTTGAAACCTCCATTCTTTAAATTGGGATGATTTTTAGGAGGTTACAATATGAGGCCCTTCAAAGTCACTTCAAAAGTGAATAGGTCCCTAAAAATGCAGTTTATTTTAAGTTTCCTTGAAACTATGATAAATTGCTGCTAAAATTGTAACCCCTTCATAACCTTTGACATACCTATACGTCCTGATCGGGAAGGGATTCCCGACCACTGACATACAGTAACATCATGATGATTGTGCTGGACTCAGGGGCTGTACCCTCACAATCACAGTCGGGAGCTTGGCTTAAGTGATAGCAGAGCCTCAGCTGTCACTGTCAGGAGCATTGCCCTCACCATTCCCAGCTTTTTAACCCCCATAAATGTCGTAATCAATAGAAATAACAGCATTTAGAAGGCTTGAGGAGGTAGAGGACTCCCTCTCCTACGTGATCGGCACTTACGTGACGTCATTGCAGGCTGCTGATCGTTGTAATGACAACTCACGGTTGTCATGATGACCTTTGGTTCAGTCAGCTACGGTGGCCTTTTAGACCGTGCCAGGAGCATGGTCTAAAAGGCATTCTGTCAGTGTAAGGTGTGTAGATTTGGTTCTGTGGTAGGTGCAGGTTCACACAGGGATGCAGTCCGTTGGTGCAAACAAACAGGCGGTTTATTCAATATCCATAAACCGGTCAGGGTGCTGGAAATCTTGGTGCTTCGGGGCCACATACGTCCCGTCCACGACCTGTCTGGCTGCAACCTTACAAAGGTTATGTTCAGGGTGGGATTCAAATTTTTAACAGGTTCTGTGTTTGTGTGTAGGAAAACCACACACATTTTTTAAAACCACACCCTTTTCAAGCCACACCCATTTGCACACTTTTTTTTCAAACATATACAAATAGGGGCGCAGTCAAACAATAAGCCGAGGTACCTAATTTTACCTCAAAAAACTGGGTAAACGTATTGCCTCTAGTATAAGCTTATAGTGGGAATTGCAGCAGCTACTGGTAAATTTCCCCATCCTGGTATGTATGACACCAATCCTGGTATGCAAAGCCTCCTCATCCCCCCAATCCTAGTATGCATGGTCCCCTCATCCCCCAATCCTGGTATGTATGGTCTCCTCATTCCCCAAACCTGGTATGCATGGCCCCCCTTATTCCCCAATCCTGGTATATGTGCCCCCCCTCATCCCCAATCCTGGTATGCGTGGCCCCCTTCATCCCCCAATCCTGACATGTATGGCCCCCCTCATCACCCAATCCTGGTGTGCATGGTCCCCTCATCCTCCCCAATCCTGGTATGCATTTTCCCCCTCACCCCCATGTATGGCCCCCCTCATCCCCGCAATCCTGGTATGTATGGCCTCCTCATTCCCCAATCCTAGTATGCATTGCCCCCTCATCCCCCAATCATGGTATACATGGCCCCCTCATTCCCAATCCTGGTATGCATGGCCCCCTCATTCCCAATCCTGGTATGTATGGCCTCCCTCATCCCCCAATCCTGGTGTGCATTCCCCTCATCCCCAATCCTGGTATGTATTGCTCCCCTCACCCCCCAATCCTGTTATATTAGCCCCCCTTCATCCTCCAAATCCTGGTATGTATAGCCTCCTCATCCCCCAATCCTGGTATGTATGGCCCCCTTATCCCCCCAATCCTTGTATGTATGGCCTCCTCCTTCCCCAATCCTGGTATGTGTGTGCCCCCTCATCCCCCAATCCTGGTATGTATGGACCCCCTCATCCCCAAATTCTTACATGCGTGGCCCCCTCATCCCCCAATCCTTATATGCCTGGCCCCCTCATCCCCCAATCTTCGTATGTGTGGCCCAATACACATAAAAAAAATAAAAACTTATATACTCCCCTTCCTTCCCTCTGCTCCAGTGCTGCATTCTGTCTTCCTGCAGCTCATGTCGGCATCTGAGCAGCGCGCGCTCTCAGACGCCGAGGTTAGCTGCTGCTGGCACTCTCACTCCTCTCCACACCGGGACTATGGGTGTGGAGAAGAGTGAATATGCATTCTCTTTAGTAGCAGGCACTGACATCAGGAGACGTGTGACAGCAGGAGCCACGGCTCAACGCTCCTCCGTGCCCGCTACTAAAGAGAATGAATATTCCCTCTTCTCCACATCCATGGGAGTGGAGAAGAGGGAATATTCATTTCCCTTTACTAGTGGGCATACGTGGTAGCTGCAGCAGTGGCTACTGCCTGTGTCCCGCT
Source organism: Phyllobates terribilis (assembly GCF_046119375.1). Lineage (NCBI taxonomy): Eukaryota > Metazoa > Chordata > Amphibia > Anura > Dendrobatidae > Phyllobates > Phyllobates terribilis. The sequence goes on from NW_027362762.1 coordinate 635,836,000, forward strand.
CCTCCGCCGCCGCAACCTCCCTCCCCTCACTGCTATGGCCCTCGGCTCACGGGCCCCACTGGAAGTCACTGAACCGGATCGCGGCTCTGGATCTCCCTGGTTCAGGGAACCGGCTACTCTTCTAACAAGCGGTTCCATCGATCCAGGGAGAACCGACCATATCCCACCCCTGGTTATGTTCACACGTTGCATGTTTGCCGCTTTTTCTTTGCCAGCAAAACCTGCTCTTTTTGCAGTAAAGAAGCTGCTTATAAAAAGCAGGATTTGCTGCGTTTTTTCTGTGCTTTTCTGAATCCCAAAGTTCAGCTTTACTTCCTCCACAGGAGCATGAACAATGCAAGGTGTTAGGCCACCAATGCAAGACATATGTGAAATCATAAAACCATTTTTGAAAAAGGGTTAATTTGATCAAATTATTTAGCGGAAAAAGATTTGTGTCTGAAAAAAAATAGTGACTATTCTGAACAAAATGTTCAAGAGTTATTGAAAGAATACACATTTACAAATGTAACAGTCAGGAGAGTTGAATTGATTGGGCATAGTTTACCTTAGTCATTAGCAGAGCATTGAGTTTGTATGACTGTTTATTATCACATATTGGTCCGCCCTTGGGTTGGTCAGGTATTGTTTTATTTCACACCTTGGTGAGCCACTGTTTACATTACACCTGTCACTTATTTATTTAAACTGTTCTAATCCCAACTGCCATTTTGAGGTGAGGAGACCAAAGCATTACGGTTTAAACTTGGGAAAATCACAAAAATCATCGCAGCTTCAAGTCTCCTGGGGAGACTATTGAAGCAAGTAAAAAAGTAAAAAATAAATATTAAAAATATAAAAGTTTAAATCACCCCCTTTTGCCCTATTCAAATAAAAAAAAAAAAAAAAATACACATATTTGGTATTGCCGCATTTAGCAATATCCAATCTATCAATATATAAAGAGGATTAATCAGATCGGTAAACGACGGAACAAAAAAAAAATTTAAATGCAATAACAGGCAATCAAAACATTGTATCTATCCCAAAATGGTATCAATAAAAATGTCAGCTCGGCATGCAAACAATGAGCCCTCACCCAAAAAGAGATTCAGAAAAATGGAGATGCTGCGGCTCTCAGTAAAATGGCAACTTTCTTTTTTCTGTTATAAACTTTAGATGATTTTTTTCACCACTTAAAAAATTAAGAACTTACAGTATACAGGTTTGGTATCTACAATGACCTGGAAAATCTTAATGGCAGGTTAGTGTTAACATGTAGTGAACATGATAGATAAAAAAAACAACACTTTTTTGCAATTTCACCACACTTTGGAAGTTTTTTCCTGTTTTCCAGTACATTACATGGTAAAATCAATGGTGGTGTTGAAGTACAACTGGCCCCGCAGAAAGCCAATCCTCACATGGCCATATTGAATGGAAACATAGAAATGTTATGGCTCTGGGAAGAAAGTGAGCAAAAGACAAAAGCGCAAAAATGGAAAATGGCCAGAGGGTGAAGGGGTTAATTTGCATAGAAGACACAAATCAAAAACGCAACGTGAAATGCATTGTACCAGTAATCAGAGTAGTCAAAGCTAAAGGCCCATAGAAGGACTAAGTAAAAAAAAAAAAAAAGTAAAAAATTGTAACAATAGTTAAAAAAATGTAGTCTGCCTGTGCAAACAGTTCTGAAAGAATGGCACATGCTAAAGAGCTCCCTGAATTCAGCATCTTGCTGTCATATGTTGTCACAAGTCAGTTCTTGAAAGTTCAAATAAGACATGGCTGGGTGAGTTTGGTGTGGAAGAACTTGACTGATCCTTAAACCTCAACTCCATCAAATACCTTTTGGATTAACCAGAGATTGCAAGCCATCAGTGTCTGACCGAATAAATGCTCTTCTGGAAGTATGGACAAAAAAATGCACAAAAATATCACCAATTTTTTTAGAAACCTTTCCAAAAGAGTGGAAGCTTTATTAGCTGCAAAGGGAGATCAACTCCATGTTAATGACCCTGGATTTAAAAAGGAATGTCATAAAATTTCCTCCAGGAGTAATGTGTATGTGTCCCAATAATTTTATCCCTACAGTGTGTAATAGGTTCTGCTTCTTCCATGGTGAGAGGTGGAGACTGCTTCTCTGATGATGTGTAAATCTGGAAGTGAATGAGAATCATAATCAGTTTTGTTATATATTTTAGGAAGGACGTCCAGAATAAGAGGCAGAAAGCGTCCGATTATTGAGGACGACAGTGAGGAGGAGGTGCAGCCAACGTAAGCGCTAAATACGACTATCATTCATTACATTGTTTTGTAAGGCTATGTGAGCACAATGCGTATTTGAAGCAGAAATTTTCTGTGCGTTTCTGATTCTCCTTGGCAGGGAAAACGCATGCGTTTTTGGAAGCTTTTTTGTACATCAATGAATGATTTTTGGAGCTAAATTAAGTTATTTGGTGGGACATTGCTTAAGGCTATGTGCCCACGTTGCGGAACTGAAGCATATTTTTTACGCTTCTCCCTGGCGGGAAAATCGCATACGGATTTTACATGCGGCTTTCCCGCCAGGTAGAAGCGTTTGTGAGGCGTCTTTGCAGCGTATTTGCATGCATTTCCGCATGCGGGTTATCAAGCACTTCTCCAAGTGATTTAAGCATCACTTGGAAAAGTGCTTGACAACTTGTTCACACCATATAAATCCATGCAACCGGCATGGATTTATATAGTGCGACCAAGTAATAGTTAAAAAAAAAGAATCAGAATGATAAAAATAAAAAAATAAAGTTTATACTCACCTTCTGATGCATTCTCTGCCCCGTCCAGAGTCTTGAGCGGCTCACGCTGTTGTATGCAGGACCTGCGGTGACGTCATTGAGTCATGTGATGGGTCACATGACTCATGACGCGGCAGGTCCTTCACACAGCAGCGCGACGGCGGGAAAACATCAGAAGATAAGTATAAACTTTATTTTATTCTTTTTTTTACAGGTTCTTTGGTACCCTGGTCTGGATGAGAGTCTCCTCTCCTCCAGACTTGGGTACCATCCGCACATTGATTCCGCATGCGGAAACGCAAAATTAATGAACATGCTGCAGATTTTTGACCGCAGCATATACGCTGCGGAAAAATCCGCAGCATGGGCATTGACATTGCGGAATGCCATTGGGGACCATGGGGTGCGGATATACAGTACAGACCAAAAGTTTGGACACACCTTCTCATTTAAAGATTTTTCTGTATTTTCATGACTATGAAAATTGTACATTGACACTGAAGGCATCAAAATTATGAATTAACACATGTGGAATTATATACTTAACAAAAAAGTGTGAAACAACTGAAAATATGTCTTATATTCTAGGTTCTTCAAAGTAGCCACCTTTTGCTTTGATGACTGCTTTGCACAAAGTGTGAAACAACTGAAAATATGTCTTATATTCTAGGTTCTTCAAAGTAGCCACCTTTTGCTTTGATGACTGCTTTGCACACTCTTGGCATTCTCTTGATGAGCTTCAAGAAGTAGTCACCGGAAATGGTTTTCACTTCACAGGTGTGCCCTGTTAGGTTTAATAAGTGGGATTTCTTCCTCTATAAATGGGGTTGGGACCATCAGTTGTGTTGTGCAGAAGTCTGGTGCATACACAGCTGATAGTCCTACTGAATAGACTGTTAGAATTTGTATTATGGCAAGAAAAAAGCAGCTAAGTAAAGAAAAACGAGTGGCCATCATTACTTTAAGAAATGAAGGTCAGTCAGTGCGAAAAATTGGGAAAACTTTGAAAATGTCCCCAAGTGCAGTTGCAAAAACCATCAAGCGCTACAAAGAAACTGGCTCACATGAGGACCGCCCCAGGAAAGGAAGACCAAGAGTCACCTCTACTTCTGAGGATAAGTTTATCCGAGTCACCAGCCTCAGAAATCGCAGGTTAACAGCAGCTCAGATTAGAGACCAGGTCAATGCCACACAGAGTTCTAGCAGTAGACACATCTCTTCAACAACTGTTAAGAGGAGACTTTGTGCAGCCGGCCTTCATGGTAAAATAGCTGCTAGGAAACTACTGCTAAGGACAGGCAACAAGCAGAAGAGACTTGTTTGGGCTAAAGAACACAAGGAATGGATATTAGACCAGTGGAAATCTGTGCTTTGGTCTGATGAGTCCAAATTTGAGATCTTTGGTTCCAACCGCCGTGTCTTTGTGCGACGCAGAAAAGGTGAACGGATGGACTCTACATGCCTGGTTCCCACCGTCAAGCATGGAGGAGGAGGTGTGATGGTGTGGGGGTGCTTTGCTGGTGACACTGTTGGGATTTTTTCAAAATTGAAGGCATACTGTGTTATGTTCTGCTACCAGAGCTAAGGAAAGAGAGGAGATCTGTCCCTACGATAGAACTCAGCTGAATCCCTACGATGTAACAGGGAACCTGATCCTGCGATCAGACCTGCTAAAGTCCTAAGCTAGTCTGTACGGAGACCTATAGATGTGGGGAAGGAATCCCTACAAGTACTAAGGACTGGGAGGAAAATGGGACACCTCCTAACAGAAATAGTAGCAGACAGACGAACAAACAAAATATATAGAACATAGAGGTCCGTAGACCAAGCAAACTAACAGAGTTAGATACAGAGCACAGGCTAGCTAGAAAGTAGTTATACAATGAAGTCCAGCAAAGCCAGAAGGGCGGAGCAGGATTAAATAGGCCAACAAGGTCATGTGACCAGCAAAGGAAAAAACCTAAGAGCAAGGTTCTAACAGTACCCCCCCTTCTAAGAGGATCCTCCGGATCCCCTAGGACCAGGCTTATCAGGAAATCTCCTGTGAAACGCTCTGATAAGTCTGGACGCGGAAACATCATCTGACCTCACCCAAGAGTTATCCTCGGGTCCGAAACCTTTCCAGGCCACAAGATACTGCAAACTACCTCTATACCGTCTAGAGTTAAGGATGCGAGAAATTTCATATTCCCCGTCCTCCACCACCGGAGGAACAGAGGCAGAGGCGTCACCATCCGACACAACAGCTTTTTTTAACAGAGAGACATGAAATACCGGATTAATTCTCCAGGAGGTAGGAACCTCCAACCTAACAGCAGATTGGTTGACAACCTGAAGCACCTTAAAGGGCCCTACAAACTTGGGACCCAATTTCTTAGAAGGAATCTGTGACACCCCAGGGGTCTGGTTGCCACAGTGATAGAGATATTACATCTGAGAGCAGGTGGGAGGTCTCTTGGTCAGGAATCCTATGCATGCCACACCTCCTGCCCAGTCCTGGGAGGGGAAGAACTTCCCCTATATAAACCTAGGGCTGAGGCAGGGTTGGGGAGTAGAGAAGAAGTAGAGACAGAGAAAAGAAGCAAATATAGGAACAGAACATCAGGAGCTCTGTGGGAGCAGTGTTACAAGGAGTCAGGGGCTGGCAGCTGCAGAGCTCGCCCTGACTGAGAAGATTTCTTACTGGACCCGGAGTCCGAGGCTGTGGGGACTAACTCCTACCCAGCAGCAGAATCCGTCAGGCAGGGGATTCCAGGTCCTCTGGCCAAGAAACCCGAAGGCACGGTCACACGCGTGGGACCAGCACCGCCGTCGTGGAGCGGAAGCTACTAGAAGGCCCCGAGTCACCGGCCATACGGGTGAGCACCACACGGTACACTCAGGGACGTGGGCTACTTATACCCGCCTCTAGCAAGGTAGCCAGAAGAGTACAGTTAGTTTGGGAGGCCTACAACTCCGCCTGGCCAGGGGAGATCCCATCTGCTCAATGACTGACCAGGCCCCAATCGCTAGCCAGTACTCCGGGAGGGTCTATCTTTGTCACCAGTAAAGACCCTGAACTACACCGTACCGTCTCTGAGTGGTTCCTGCTACCCCCATCATCCACGTCGGCTGCCCTGAGGCCATACCCCTCCCGTTGGGGGTTATACTATCACGCTGCACAATCCTACCACCGGCCTCAGCGGTCTGCCCTGCAGCAGCAGCTCCTTAGCTGTACTCAACGGGTGGCGTAGTCGTCCAACATCTACCGCTGATACATCGCCGCTCAGTTTGACTCCCTGGGCACGGACCGGGTCACCGCCACGAGACTACAACCCTCAACAGATCCGGCTCCGGGTAAGCTCCCGCGTGCGCAACGCAGCGCGACACAGGCCCAGGGGCGCGTCAACTTTTGGCGTAGTCGGCAGGATCTCGTGCCCGCAACCACCGGGTACTGCGTGCCTGAAAAAGACTGTTCAAACTTACCTGTGGTGAAGATTCCCGCCATCCGGCGCCATCTTCAGCCTTCTTCCCGCCATCGGTGAAGATTCCCGCCATCCGGCGCCATTTCCAGCCTTCTTCCCGCCTTCCGTGGAATTTTCCCGCCGTTGGACGCCATCTTGAAGACGTCGCGCGGGAAGAAGAGGGGCGTGGACTCCGAAAGCGCGCGAGAACTGAAGCCCCGCCTCACGTCCGGACGTCGCGTAAGGTCCTGGAAGGAGCCCAGCAGACGCCGACGTCACAGGAGCGCGACGGAAGGTCCTCAACCCTGACGATCTACTGCGGAGCCGCGGCCTATGTAAGAGGATCATCGCAAGGTAGGCCACGGTCCACTAGGGGGGAGGAGGATGTCGGATACGGAGGAGAGCTTCACTGCCTCAACCCCCGCCAGCGCCACCACTGCTGCAGTCATGCCTTTCACCATGCCCTATATCCCGGGAGCGGCCTGGCTACCCCAGTACTCAGGGGAGTCACATACCCTGCATGACTTTAGAGAAAAGCTGGATAGCCTCTTCCAGGTGTACCCCCTCACAGAAGAGCAAAAAGTGAGCATCCTGGTGGCCCAATTAACTGGGGCAGCCCGAAGGGAGGTAAAGTCCTGGCCACCTGGGGGGAGGACTGTCGCAGGGATACTAACCCGGCTGAGGGACACCTTTGATACCCGCACCTCAGCCGAGATCAAGCTTAGATTCTACGGGTGCAAACAGCGGGCACATGAGAGTATAAGGGACTATGCCCTGAACCTACAAGAGGCCCTGAGAGCCATTAAGCAGACCGACCCTGACGGCGTGGGAGACGAGGACAGGCTGTTGACTGAACAATTTATAGAGGGTTAAGAGGAACAGAGGCCGCTATCTGCAGACCAGACATAACCTCAAGAGAAATGTGCTGTCTTCCAGGAGCAAAAATTAAAGATGTGTCTGACAGGATATCAAGACTCTTCAGACCTACAGATCACTACCCATTCCTGCTAATACATGTGGGGACAAATGACACCGCAAGAAAGGACCTGGAAACCATCTGCAGTGACTTTGAAGACTTAGGCAAGAAAGTGAAAGAATTGGGAGCGCAGGTGGTCTTCTCATCCATCCTCCCAGTGGATGGCCATGGAACAATGAGGTGGAATAAGATTCTACAGGTGAACAACTGGCTACGTCGATGGTGCCGTCAACAAGGATTTGGATTTCTGGATCACGGAATGAATTACCTATACGATGGACTACTTGCTAGAGATGGGGTGCACCTTACGAAGACTGGAAAACATGTATTTGGAAGTCGCCTTGCTACACTCATCAGAAGAGCTTTAAACTAGAACAATGTGGGAAGGGAAGCAAAAGGCCAGAAAAAGCCATACAGCTGACAAATACTATTGAGATCTCTGCTACTGGAAGTGGAAAAGAAGAACAAAGACAAAACAATTTAAATAATAAAAATATGGGAGGAAGAGAAACCAATCACAAACTAAAATGTTTTTATACAAATGCACAAAGCATGGGCAACAAACAAGGAGAATTGGAACTACTAATGCAGCAAAAGGATGTCATTGGAATCACTGAAACTTGGTGGGACGATACACATGATTGGAATAAAAGGCTAAAAGGATACAACTTATTTGCAAGAAACAGACTTGATAAACGAGGAGGAGGTGTTGCATTGTATGTTAGAAAAGCGTATATCTGCACAGAGATTGAAGCTTCAGAGACTGGGAGTTCTGTGGAAACTGTTTGGGTAAGAATACAAGGAGAGAACAACGGAAAGGACACCATTGTAGGCATTTACTACAGGCCACCTGGGCAAGCTGAAGATATGGATGAACTCTTTATGTATCAAATGACCAAGTTCTCCAAAAAATATGACGTAGTGGTCATGGGAGATTTCAACTATCCAGACATTTGTTGGGAATCTCTCTCAAGTAAAACTAACAGGTCAAGCAAATTCTTATCCTCTCTTGCTGACAACTTTATCTTCCAAAAGTTAGGGGAGAAAACAAGGGGATCTGCTACTTTGGATCTAATCCTTATAAACAGGGAGGAAATGGTTGAGGAGGTAAAGGTGGCTGGGACCCTAGGAGGCAGCGATCATGCTATTATAGAATTTTGGATAACTAGAGGAGGAAGACATGTGAAGACTCAAACTTCAAGGTTAGATTTTAGAAAGGCAGATTTTAAGAGACTCAGAAAGAGAATAGGAGGGATCCAATGGCTGGATGTCCTTAAGGACAAAAATGTCCAGGAAGGATGGGAAATTTTTAAAAATGAGATTCTCAAAGCACAATCGTTAACAATCCCGAAAAGTAGGAAGAATGGGAAGCATTTAAGGAAACCAGGATGGATGAACACAGAACTTAAACACATGCTAAAAAGAAAGAAAGAAATGTTTATTAAATGGAAAGAGGGAGGCATATCTAAAGAAGATTATAATGCAGTCTGCAGATCCTGTAGGGCACGTATCAGGTTAGCTAAAGCTGACAATGAATTAAGGCTTGCAAGAGATGTCAAAAGCAATAAAAAAGGATTTTGGGGGTATGTCAAAAGTAAAAGAAAAGTCAAAGATGCTATAGGATTTTTACAGGATGAAAATGGAGAAATGGTAAGAGAGGATGTTGAGAAGGCCGAACTTTTTAATTCCTATTTTGCATCTGTTTTCTCTCAGAAAGAAAATGTAACATCAACTGATCTTCACTGTCCTTTTAACGGAATAGAGGAATCCAAGTTATCTGTAAACCGAAAGATTGTGAGGGAATATTTAGCTAACATAAATGAGTTCAAGTCTCCAGGTCCAGATGAATTACACCCCAGAGTACTGAAGGAGATCGTAGAAGAAATTTTAGAACCACTCTCCATAATCTTTGAAAATTCTTGGAGAACAGGAGAAGTCCCAGAAGACTGGAGAAGAGCAAATGTTGTTCCTATCTTCAAAAAGGGGAAGAAGGTGGACCCAGGGAACTATAGGCCGGTGAGTCTGACTTCTATACCAGGAAAGATCTTTGAACAAATTATTAAACAACATGTATGTAAGTACATGGATAAGAATGAAGTGATTAACCAGAGTCAGCATGGGTTTGTAACTAACAAGTCATGTCAGACTAACTTAATTTCCTTCTATGACAGAATCACTGACTGGGTGGATCAGGGAAATGCTGTAGATATAGTATATCTTGACTTCAGCAAAGCATTTGACAAAGTATCTCACACCATCCTTATTGAAAAAATGACCAAGTATGCAATGGACCAGGCAACTGTTAGGTGGATTCATAACTGGCTTAGTGATCGGACTCAAAGGGTGGTTGTAAATGGCTTCACATCCAGCTGGATGAATGTCTCAAGTGGGGTACCACAGGGCTCCGTCCTGGGACCTGTATTGTTCAACATCTTTATCAATGATTTAGATGAAGGAATTGAGGGTAAGCTGATTAAATTTGCTGATGACACAAAGCTAGGAGGGATAGCTAATACTAGAGAAGAGAGAGAGAGGATTCAAAAAGACCTAAATAAACTGGAGCAGTGGGCAGCAACCAACAGAATGGTTTTTAACAGGGAAAAATGCAAAGTACTACATCTGGGCAATAAAAATGAAAAAAGCATATACAGAATGGGAGGAATAGAGCTAAGCAACAGTACATGTGAAAAATACTTAGTTATACTAATAGATCATAGACTGAACATGAGTCAACAGTGTGATGCAGCAGCAAAAAAGGCAAATACAATTCTGGGATGTATTAACAGAAGCATACAGTCTAGATCACGTGAAGTCATTATCGGTCTTTACTCCTCTTTGGTCAGACCTCATCTGGAATACTGTGTACAGTTTTGGGCACCACATTTTAAAAAAGACATAGACAAACTGGAGCAAGTTCAGAGAAGAGCGACCAGAATGGTGACTGGTCTGCAAACCATGTCCTATGAGGAACGGTTGCAGGATTTGGGAATGTTTAGCTTGCAAAAAAGAAGACTGAGAGGAGACTTAATAGCTGTCTACAAATATGTCAAGGGCTGTCACATTGTAGAAGGATCATCTTTATTCTCATTTGCACAAGGAAAGACTAGAAGCAATGGGATGAAACTAAATGGGAGGAGACACAGATTAGATATTAGAAAAAACTTTTTGACAGTTAGGGTGATTAATGAGTGGAACAGGCTGCCACGAGAGGTGGTGAGTTCCCCTTCAATGGACGTCTTCAAACAGAGGCTGGACAGACATCTGTCTGAGATGATTTAGTGAATCCTGCTTTGAGCAGGGGGTTGGACCAGATGACCCAGGAGGTCCCTTCCAACTCTACCATTCTATGATTCTATGATTCTATGATTCTATATTGCAATGCCCACCGAACCCAGTTGCGGGCAATGGCCTTACAGGACCCTCATCTGGGATTTGCACAGTTCAAGGACAGAGCCATCCGGGTGCTTCGAGAACCGGCACCAAGTGGCGTTGTGACCCCCAGACGCCCCACTACCACTTACCACCAGGAGGCGGCGCCCTTGTCGGCAGGGCCTGTGGGAGCTGATGCGCAGGCTTTGAACAATGACCCGGCTCCAGACCTGCACCATCAGGTCCAAGAGCTAGCTAAAAGCGTTGCTGCGCTAACCCGAACTGTGTAGTCTTTACAGGTTTCCACTCCAGGGAAGATCCAGCTGGCATCCGGACCGGAGGACATCCCGTGGCGTCGACCAAGGAGGACCCCACCGGCCAGAGGAAGACCCAGCGACCGATACAACGAGGACGGACGACCCATCTGCCGCCGCTGCAATCAACCCGGACATATGGCAAGGTACTGTCCTTTAAACTGGCACAACCTGGGGTAGAGGGCCAACCCCCAGGAAAAAGATCACCAGGCCCATCGAACTGGCGCGACAAATATGTGGGAGGACGTCCAGTCTTACCCGTGGTACTGGATGGCATTCCTATGAGTGCCCTACTGGACACCGGGTCACAGGTCACCACCATCCCGTACGTGCTCTTCAAGCAGTACTGGAATGACTCGGATATCACCCGCTACCCTGACGACGACTTGAGTATCATCGCCAGCAATGGTCAGCCCGTGCCACAGATTGGATTTAAAGAGGTGACCATTAAAATCGGTAGAGTTGAACTGGCAGCACAGGGACTGATCATTGTAGACATTGACAAACACGAGAGTCACCCAAAGATAACTCTAGGAACTAATGTAATTGAAAATTGTCTTGCAGAGGTGATTTTCCTTTTACAGCAGGTTGCCAAGAACGCCAGCTCCGGCGAGCAGCGAGTGCTCCAAAAAGAGATCCGGGCACTGATGCGACGGCAACAGGTGGAACTCTCCGGCGGTGAGATTGGTAGCGTGAGAATGTGTAACCCTTTCCCTATTGCCATGCCCCCAAAAAGTGAAATGATGATTTGGTGCCGGGCAGCTATTGGTCTGAGAGGTAGAGATTACCAGGCAATGGTAGAACCAGTTTACTCAGACAGTAGGCCCACCATCTTGACAGCACGGGGGGTGGTTAATGTACGCCATGGGAGGGTGCCTGTTCGCATAATCAATATCGGGAAGAGGGAAGTGTACCTGCCCCGGTATGCCACGCTAGCCAAATTATATACCATTAACCAAAATGCTATACAATCTGTGGAACCCTTGCCTCCATCTCACCCGGAGGAAGGTAACGGCTCTAAGAAAACAATGGAGGACTGGTGTCAGCAACTACATTTGGGTACTGACTCCACTCCCTCACACCAGAAACAGGGAGTCTATCGGGTGGTTCAAGAGTACGAGAGAGTGTTTAGTAAACACCCGTTAGACTTCGGGCGAGTCAAGGGGGTAGAACACCACATCCCCACGGGAGACCATCCTCCCATAAAAGAGAGGTATCGACCCGTACCCCCTGCACACTACCAACACGCCAAGGGGATGCTTAGAGACATGAAGGAGGCTGGGGTGATCAGGGATAGCTGTAGCCCCTGGGCAGCTCCACTAGTCTTAGTCAAAAAGAAAGACAACACCATGAGGATGTGTGTAGATTACCGGAAAATCAACCGTATCACACACAAGGATGCGTACCCCTTAACAAGGATAGAGGAGTCTTTGGCTGCTTTAAGATCTGCTAACTTCTTCTCTACCTTGGATCTCACTAGTGGGTACTGGCAGGTTCCTGTAGCAGAGGCGGACCGGGAGAAGACCGCATTCACCACCCCGATGGGACTTAGCGAGTTTACCTGTATGCCGTTCGGACTCTGCAACGCACCAGGAACCTTCCAACGATTAATGGAGTGCTGTCTGGGCCACAGAAACTTCGAGACGGTCCTGTTGTACCTGGACGATGTCATCGTATATTCTAAGACGTATGAGGACCACCTGAAACACCTGGCGGAAGTGTTCGAAGCTCTGGCAAGCTACGGCCTAAAGGTGAAACCCTCCAAGTGTCACCTCCTGAAACCAAAGGTGCAGTACCTGGGACACGTGGTGAGCGCTGATGGAGTGGCTCCCGACCCTGATAAGATCACCGCAATTAAGGAATGGCCAAGTCCCTCCAGTGTAAAGGAAGTGCGGCAGTTCCTCGGGTTGGTAGGCTATTACCGCAGATTCATCCCCGGTTTCACCAAAAAGGCAGCTCCTATGCAGGACCTCCTGATAGGCCAGTCCCGGAAGGCCAAGAACCAGAAGCCACCCTTCAGATGGGAGAAGTTAGAAGAAGAGTCCTTTCGCCAGCTGAAGATGGCCCTCACGGGGGATGAAATCCTGGCGTACCCTGATTACAGCCAGCCCTTTATCCTCTACACCGACGCAAGTAACATCGGGCTAGGAGCCGTGCTGTCCCAGATCCAGCAGGGGAAAGAACGAGTAATCGCTTACGCCAGCCGAAAACTGCGACCCACCGAAAGAAACCCTGAGAATTACAGCTCATTTAAGCTAGAGTTCCTGGCAGTGGTGTGGGCAGTCACCGAACGCTTTAAGCACTACCTCGCTTCTTCCCGGTTCACTGTGTACACGGATAACAACCCGTTGACACACCTGGACACGGCAAGACTCGGTGCCCTAGAGCAGAGATGGATGGCCCGTCTGTCCAACTACGAGTTCACAATCAAATACCGGGCAGGACGCTCCAATACCAACGCGGACGCCCTGTCCAGGATGCCAAACCTACCGGACGTAGGAGAAGATCCAGAGGGACTGGAAGAAGTCGAACTCCCCGCGTTCCACCGTCATGGGACTATCCAGTATTCCCATCGGGTAAGGAGTAAGCAAGCCGCTACGTTTAACCCCTTGCCTCACTACAACTGGGAGGAAACGCAAGACAGTGACCCTGCCGTCCGGCTGGTGAAGGAGATGCTGACTCGGCCAGAGGCTCGCCTTGACCCAGACGCTCCGGAGGAAGCCAAGCAACTGTGGGCTGAGAAGAGTCGACTGTTCCTTTACAAGGGGAAGTTGTGCCGCAGAATGGTTAACTCCCGGACGCATGAACTAATCTGGCAAGTAGTGGTGCCACGGAGAGACGCAGCCATGGTGATGGAAGCATACCACGACGGGGCTGGACACTTCGGATGGAAGAAGCTGGAGTTCCTGCTGTGTGGGCGGTTCCACTGGGTAGGCATGAGGGGAACCATCGAGAGGTGGTGCAGAGACTGTGGCCCGTGCAACCTAAGAAGGAAGGACCGTGCCAGCCAGAAGACTCCCCTGCAGTCCATCGTCACCCGGCAGCCGTTGGAACTGGTAGCCTTGGATCATGTAAAACTGACCCCAAGCAGAAGTGGCTACGTCTACGCGTTAACCATTGTGGATCATTACTCCCGGTTCTTGGTTGTCGTCCCCGTTAAGGACTTAACGGCTCAAACAGCAGCTAGAGCCTTCCAGCAGCACTTCTGCCGTCCACACGGGTACCCGGACCAAGTGCTGACGGACCAGGGACCTGCCTTTGAAGCGGAGATCTTCCAAGAATTCTGCAATTTGTATGGCTGCCGGAAGATAAGGACGACACCCTATCATCCGCAAACTAATGGACTTTGTGAGAAAATTAACCAGGTGGTAATGGATCTCCTGAAAACGTTGCCCCTGGAAGAACGCAGTCTGTGGCCTGAGAAGCTGCCCGATCTGGTGGACCTATACAACCACATCCCGGTAGGTTCCACCAACTGTACCCCGGCTTACCTAATGAGGGCGAGACCTGGTAAGTTACCTGATGACCTGGAAATGGGAGTCCTGACACCCGAGGACACCTCACCAGAAGCAGACTGGGACACAGAGAGGCAGCAGCAGTACCGGAAAGTACAGGAGAGCATGGAGCGAAGTCTCTGTCAGGCTAGGGAAAGACAAGAGAAAACTTACAACCAGTATGCTCCCGCTGTTCCCCTGGTACCCGGAGAGCAGGTCTTGAAGAGGAAACGACGGCTCCACAAGTTGGACGACCAGTGGGAGAAGGACCCGTACACCGTACTGCCCTCAAGCCACGAGAACCCGAAAGTCTGTACCATCAGTAAAGACGGAGGGGAGACCATAGCCATTGTATCCCGGGATCACCTGAAGAAGTGTCCTGAACAGCTACGGAACCCTGAAGAGGAACAAGAAGACCATCGACCCGTAGAGGAAAGGGAAGATATGGTTAGTACTGTGCTCGGAGACTTCCCTCGGTCCTGGACTCAAGTCAATGGTGCAGTTGTGGTACCCGTCCTCACGTTCCTCCAACCAGCATCCCAAGTGCCTACGGAGCAACAGGTAGAGCTGGAAGAGCAGCCGGTCCAGGAGGCAGAAGACTCCACACAAGCAGAACAGGAGGATCAACCCTCTGCTTATAGTGAGCCTGCCGTACCCCTAGTGAGCCAAAGAGCCGGTAGACAGCTGCCCAGTTTACCCTTGACAGCTCCTACACCCTGTAGTTCAGGGCTACACAGTCAGCTCCGTAGGTCCACTAGGGCCACTAGAGGCCAGTTACCCGCACGTTGGAGGATTTGAAGTGTATAAATTGTTTTATTTGTGGTTACCTGTTTTTCTTGTTGCTTGTGTATAATTATGTGTTTCTAGTTGTTTATAGGAGTCTTTGGTGGATTTACCGGGAATCCTGTGTACATAGTTGGAGCGTAACCCAGGACGGACTAAAGACTGTTAAGGACTCGGGGCAGGACAGACCCCTACCTGGTTACGTCTCCCTGTTTTGGTGAAATGGGCACCTTGCTTTCTTCAAAGACTGCACCCGGTTACGGACATGCCGTGACCACCTTTATGTGTTTCTTTATTGTATTGTTATATCTTGTTATGTTTTTCTAAAATATGTTTAGTCCCGGAGTACTAAATTTCACTAGGGGGGAATGTGACACCCCAGGGGTCTGGTTGCCACAGTGATAGAGATATTACGTCTGAGAGCAGGTGGGAGGTCTCTTGGTCAGGAATCCTATGCATGCCACACCTCCTGCCCAGTCCTGGGAGGGGAAGAACTTCCCCTATATAAACCTAGGGCTGAGGCAGGGTTGGGGAGTAGAGAAGAAGTAGAGACAGAGAAAAGAAGCAAATATAGGAACAGAACATCAGGAGCTCTGTGGGAGCAGTGTTACAAGGAGTCAGGGGCTGGCAGCTGCAGAGCTCGCCCTGACTGAGAAGATTTCTTACTGGACCCGGAGTCCGAGGCTGTGGGGACTAACTCCTACCCAGCAGCAGAATCCGTCAGGCAGGGGATTCCAGGTCCTCTGGCCAAGAAACCCGAAGGCACGGTCACACGCGTGGGACCAGCACCGCCGTCGTGGAGCGGAAGCTACTAGAAGGCCCCGAGTCACCGGCCATACGGGTGAGCACCACACGGTACACTCAGGGACGTGGGCTACTTATACCCGCCTCTAGCAAGGTAGCCAGAAGAGTACAGTTAGTTTGGGAGGCCTACAACTCCGCCTGGCCAGGGGAGATCCCATCTGCTCAAGGACTGACCAGGCCCCAATCGCTAGCCAGTACTCCGGGAGGGTCTATCTTTGTCACCAGTAAAGACCCTGAACTACACCGTACCGTCTCCAAGTGGTTCCTGCTACCCCCATCATCCACGTCGGCTGCCCTGAGGCCATACCCCTCCCGTTGGGGGTTATACTATCACGCTGCACAATCCTACCACCGGCCTCAGCGGTCTGCCCTGCAGCAGCAGCTCCTTAGCTGTACTCAACGGGTGGCGTAGTCGTCCAACATCTACCGCTGATACATCGCCGCTCAGTTTGACTCCCTGGGCACGGACCAGGTCACCGCCACGAGACTACAACCCTCAACAGATCCGGCTCCGGGTAAGCTCCCGCGTGCGCAACGCAGCGCGACACAGGCCCAGGGGCGCGTCAAATCCTCAACCGCAGATTCCTAGAGGACAACCAAACCATGTCACCAACAGCGAACAAAACCTCCTGTCGTTTCCTATCAAAGTAGTCTTTAGATTTTCTGTTGGCCTCCTGAAGATTACCACGCACATCCGTCCAAACTCTCTCCAAATCACCGGAAAAATTCTCCTCCTCAGGCACGGCAGATCCCAACTTGGAGAACGACCGAAACGACGGATGTCTCCCAGAACAACAAAAAAAAGGCGAACAACCAGCAGAAGAAGATGCATGATTGTTCAGAGCAAATTCAGCAAGTGGCAGAAACTCAGACCACCCCTCTTGATTGTCTGCCACAAAACAACGCAAGAACTGCTCAACATCCTGGTTTTTCCTTTCTGTCTGGCCATTAGATTCAGGATGATATCCGGACGAGAACGACAAATGAACTCCCAACCTGTCACAAAAGGCACGCCAAAAACGAGCCACGAACTGAGGACCCCTATCAGAAACAATGTCAGTAGGTACGCCATGAAGTCTGACAATTTCCTTGACAAAGGCCTTAGCGAGAGTTTTAGCGCAGGGCAGTTTGACGAAGGGAACCAAGTGACACATCTTGCTAAAACGGTCCACGACCACCCAGATGACAGTAAAACCCTCAGAGGGGGGAAGGTCAGTTATAAAGTCCATAGCCAAATGTGTCCAAGGAGCACTGGGAACCTCCAAAAGACAAAGCAACCCCGCAGCAGGAGTATGTGAGGACTTAGATCTAGCACATATAGTACATTGACGCACCCACTTAATGACTTCCTTCTGCCATCCAGGCCACCAAAAACTGCGACCCACCAATCTCTTGGTCTCAGAGATTCCGGGATGACCTGCCAACCGAGATTCGTGACACTCAACAAACAAATCTCTCCTAAAGGTCCCAGGCACAAACAACCTCCCATGAGGAGTGTTAGATGGGGCATTCTCCTGTGCTTTAAGAATCTCATCTTCCAAAACGGAGTCCAAAGCAGCTATCACAACACCTTCTTGTAAAATGTTCTCCTCTTTCTCAGCACCGACTATGGGAGAAAAACTGCGATACAAGGCATCCGCCTTAACATTCTTAGTACCAGGGATGTAAGTAACGGAGAAATTAAACCGCGAGAAAAACAGTGCCCACCTAGCCTGACGGGCATTCAGGCGCTTGGCAGCATCAAGATATATCAGATTTTTATGATCCGTAAGAACCTGAACGGGAAATTCCGCACCTTCCAAGAAGTGGCGCCAGTGTTCAAATGCGAGTTTAATAGCCAATAATTCCCGATTACCAATATCGTAATTCAGTTCAGTCTCCGAAAATTTTTTTGAAAAAAAGGCACAGGGATGTAATCCATCCCCGTTATCCTGAGACAATACTGCGCCAACCCCCACAGAGGAAGCATCAACCTCAACCAAAAACGGCTTAGTCACATCAGGCTGCATAAGGATGGTGTAGCGCTGGCGTCCCTGCCCTCTGCTAGGCAGGGACGCTGCTCCCCTCACCGCTCTGCTCCGTGCCCGGCGTCCTCTCCCCGCTCTGCTGTCAGCGCGCGCTCCTTCCCGGCGTCCTCCTCCCGCTCTGCTCTCAGCGCGCGCTCCTTCCCGGCCCCTGTGCTTAGGGCGCGCGCGCGCGCGCGCTCCCCTCCTCTTAAAGGGGCCGCGCGCGCCGTCCTAAGGAGTCCCCGGCCAATGGCCGGAGGACTTCATCATATATAAGGCACCTCCTCCAAAATGGAGGTGCCCGAGCAATGTTGTTTGCACCTGTGTCTCACCTGTGCTTCAGCCCTCAGGTCCCGTTGCCAGTTACCTGCCAGTTACCTGCCAGTTTCCTGCCAGTTTCCTGCTAGTTACCTGCCTGATTCCTGCCTGAATTCTTGTTACCTGTCTGCCAGTCTGAGGTCCGACGGTCTGCCTTACTACTCCTGTCAGTCTGTCTAAAGGACCAGCCTGCCCGCTCACCTGGGAGCGCATATCAGCTACCTGCCTGCTTGCCTGAGGTCCGACGGTCTGCCTTACTACTCCGGTCAGTCTGTCTATGGACCAGCTTGCCCGCTCACCTGGGAGCGCTTCTCCGTTATCTGCCTGCTTGCCAGCCCGGAGGCTCCGTTGTCACGTGCTGTGACCACCAGCTATCTCAGAGACTCTTGCCCGCTCACCTGGGAGCGCATCTCCGTTACCTGCCTACTTGCCAGCCCGGAGGTCCCGTTGTCACGTGCGGTGACCACCAGCTATTCCAGAGACTCTTGCCCGCTCACCTGGGAGCGCTTCTCCGTTACCTACCTGCCTGCCAGCCCGGAGGTTCCGCCGTCACGTGCCGTGACCACCTGCTATTCCAGAGACTCTCGCTTGCTCACCTGGGAGCACACATCTACCATCTGCCTGCTAGCCTACCCGGAGGCTCTGCCATCACAGGTCGTACCTACCCCTTACCCAGAGACTGCCCTGATCACTTGCCGTAACTCCCTGTCCGTTCACCCAGAGACTGCCACCCGCTCCGTTACAAGGGCCGCCCCCTTGTATAATAGCTCAGAGGTTCCGCCTCCCGGACCCGTTACAGTTTGCTCGGGCCATGGAACCCGGTGGCACCCAAGCTCCCTCGCTCTCGGACCTCTGTCTTGAACTGTCCCGTCAGAGGTCCCAACAGGAGGCCATCCTGGGTCACCTGCGGAATGTTAATACTCGCCTGAACACTCTGTCTGATCCACCAACAACCTCCGCCAGTGCCATATCTTGCAATCCGGCAGCTCCGCTGCCCACTAATACTATGGTATCCTACCCCGGACCCCGGCTTTCTGCACCTCCTCGCTTCGGAGGCGACCCCGTCCAGGCTCGGGGCTTCATAAATCAGTGCACCCTGCACTTTGAACTTTTGTCCCATCAGTTTAATTCCGACCGGGCCAAAATTGCCTTTATCATGTCCCATCTCACCGGGGAGGCCCTGGCCTGGCTAAATCCTCTATGGGAGAGAGGAGACCCCCTGGTGTCCAACTTGCCTGCTTTTCTCTCGGCTTTCCGGAAAGTCTTCGACGAACCCGGACGGAAGACCTCATCCGCATCCTCTCTGCTACGCCTCCGTCAGGAGGGTCTCACCGTGGGCCAATATGCCATACGGTTCCGCACCCTTGCCTCGGAGCTGGCCTGGGATAACGACGCTCTGGTATCCGTCTTCTGGGAGGGTCTGTCCGGTCGTATTAAAGATGAACTTGCTGGTCGGGACATTCCTACCTCTCTCGATGATCTAATAACCCTTGCCACCCGGATTGACCTACGGTTCCAGGAGCGTGCCAAAGAGGTCACCCGTGAGAGAAGGATTCCACGTTTAGCTCCTACTTTCCAGAAACCCGTCATTCCCTCCATCTCTCCCCAGGTACACTCTCCTGAGCCTATGCAGGTCGACCAGACCAAGATGGTCAAAACCCGTCAGGACTCACGCCGTGCCGAGGGGAGCTGCTTCTACTGTGGCAGTAAGGAGCACCGGATCCGTGCCTGCCCGGAGAGGTCGGGAAACGCCTGTGTCTAGGTTCGCTCAGAGAGGTCCACCTAGACAAGAATAAATCCTCTCCATCCCTGCTGTTGTCAGTTTCGATCATCTACGGGGAGAACCGTTATTTCGAACTAGCCCAACTTGACTCTGGAGCAGCCGGGAACCTTATTTCACAGTCCCTGGTTGAGAAATACCGCATCCCTACCAAACCTCTGGCTGTACCCTTGTCTGTCGCTGCCGTGGATGGGGGCCTCTTACCTCGCCCCATTCAACTCATCACCGAATCCATTACCCTGCAGGTGGGAATGCTGCATTCTGAAAGTATCTCCTTTCATGTTCTGCCTGGACTCTCTCACGCCCTCTTGCTAGGTCTGCCCTGGCTCCAGAGACATGCACCCGTGCTAGACTGGCAAACCGGAGAGGTCCTTCGCTGGGGACAAGACTGTCATAAAACCTGCCTGGTTCCCGTCCATCCCGTCCGTCCCTCTCCTACCCCAGCTAATCTACCTGGACTTCCGATTCCTTATTGGTCTTATGCAGATGTCTTTAATAAAAAGGAGGCAGAGACATTACCACCACATAGACCATACGACTGTCCCATCGATCTGCTACCCGGTACTACTCCTCCCCGTGGGCGTATCTATCCTTTATCCGCTGCTGAGACCCGGTCAATGTCCGAATATATTGAGGAGAATCTGGCCAGAGGATTCATCCGGAAATCTACCTCCCCGGCGGGAGCAGGCTTCTTTTTCGTCAAAAAGAAGGACGGCTCTCTCCGTCCCTGTATAGACTATAGAGGCCTAAACCTGATCACGGTGAAGAATAAGTACCCCCTTCCGCTCATTCCAGAATTATTTGATCGCCTGAGGGGGGCTAGGATCTTCACCAAACTGGACCTTCGTGGGGCGTACAACCTGGTTCGTATTCGTCAGGGGGATGAATGGAAGACGGCATTCAACACCCGGGACGGCCACTATGAATACCTGGTAATGCCCTTTGGTCTCTGTAACGCTCCTGCCGTCTTTCAAGAGTTGGTCAATGACATCTTCCGGGACCTTCTCTACTCCTGCGTAGTGGTGTACCTGGACGACATCTTGGTCTTCTCTCCGGATCTCCAGACTCACCGGAGGGACGTTCGTCAGGTCCTGCTCAGGCTAAGGCAGAACCATCTCTACGCTAAATTTGAGAAGTGCCTCTTTGAGCAGACCTCGCTTCCGTTTCTGGGCTACATTATCTCTCAGACCGGCCTACAAATGGATCCTGAGAAACTGTCTGCCATCGAGAAATGGCCCCGACCGGAGGGGTTGAAGGCCATTTAGCGATTCCTGGGCTTCGCCAACTACTACCGCCTCTTCATACCACACTTCTCTTCCCGGACGGCCCCAATTTCTGCGCTCACCCGTAAAGGTACTAATCCCAAAGAGTGGCCACCCGAAGCAGAGGAGGCCTTTCTTTCCCTTAAACAGGCCTTCTCTTCCGCCCCGGTGCTGCATCGCCCAGATGGCAACAAACAGTTCTTCCTGGAAGTTGACGCCTCCTCCTCTGGAGCCGGAGCGGTACTTACTCAAAAATCATCTTCCGGGAGGATGGTAACTTGTGGCTTCTTCTCTAAACTCTTCTCCTCCTCTGAGCGCAACTATTCCATAGGAGACCGAGAGTTATTGGCCATCAAACTGGCATTGGAGGAGTGGCGTTACCTGCTCGAGGGGGCTCTTCACCCGGTAATAATTTACACTGACCACAAGAACTTGGCTTACCTCCAGCATGCCCAGAGACTTAACCCGCGCCAAGCCCGGTGGTCCTTGTTTTTTGCTCGTTTTGATTTTGTCCTTCATTTTCGCCCGGCTGACAAAAACGTCAAGGCGGACGCCTTGTCTCGGTCCTTTCTGGTGTCTGATCTCGAGGAGGATCCGAAACATATCATCGATCCCGCCAGAGTAATGCAGGTGGCTCCCGTGAGTCTAAATCGTCTTCCTCCTGGTAAGACGTTCGTACCAGTACCTGATCGGGAGAAGATCCTACACTGGGGTCATTCGTCTAAACTAGCTGGCCACGCCGGTCAGAAAAAGACCCTCCAGCTTATTACCCGGCACTACTGGTGGCCTAACCTGCACAAGGATGTAATAGACTTTGTTTCTGCCTGTGTGTCCTGCGCCCGCAACAAAGTTCCGAGACACCTGCCGGCCGGCCGCCTCCTACCTCTGCCAGTACCTGCTGCCCCCTGGCAGCATATAGCGATGGACTTCATTACTGATCTACCCGTCTCTGCCGGTTGTACGGTCATTTGGGTGGTTGCTGACCGCTTCTCCAAGATGGCTCACTTCATTCCACTGCCAGGTCTTCCGTCTGCACCCGAGCTGGCTAAAGACTTTATCCGCCACATCTTCCGTCTTCATGGCCTGCCCCGTCACATCGTGTCGGATCGTGGGGTACAGTTCACTTCCCGTTTCTGGAGAGCCACTTGTAAATTGCTGGACGTCACCCTGGACTTCTCCTCCGCTTACCACCCACAGTCTAATGGTCAAGTGGAGCGGATCAATCAGAACCTGACCAGTTACCTTCGGCACTTCGTTAATGCCCACCATTCTGACTGGGTGGATCTCCTGCCATGGGCCGAATTCTCGTACAACAATCACGAGAGCGAGTCTTCCTCCAAATCCCCGTTTTTTGTAGTCTACGGTCAGCATCCTCGGATCCCGTTTCCCGTCTCCACCTCGGCGGACAATCCGGCTGCGGAATCTCTTGTTAACAAATTTTCCTCCATATGGGAGAGTACCCGGTCCGCACTCCTTCTGTCATCCGAGCGTATGAAAAGACACGCTGACAAAAAACGTCTGGACCCTCCTCAATTCCGCCCTGGGGATAAAGTCTGGCTCTCGTCCAAATATGTCCGGCTCAAGATCCCTTCCTATAAGTTAGGGCCTCGGTTCATCGGCCCACTGGAGGTCATCAGTCAGATCAACCCGGTGGCCTATAAATTGAAACTCCCGGCCAACTTACGGATCCCTAACTCCTTCCATGTGTCTCTCCTCAAACCTGTAGTGCTTAACTCTTTTTCCAAGTCTACAGGTACGCCTCCTGCTCCGGTTTCTGCTGAGGACGAGTTTGAGGTAGAGAACATTCTTGCCACCAAAAGGGTAAGAGGAAAGACCTTTTTTCTGGTAGATTGGAAGGGGTTTGGTCCTGAGGAGAGAACGTGGGAGCCCCGGGAGAACATCCATGCCCCTCTCATCCTAGCTAAATTTCTGTCTGGCCTAAAAAAGGGGGGGCCTAAAGGGGGGGGTACTGTAGCGCTGGCGTCCCTGCCCTCTGCTAGGCAGGGACGCTGCTCCCCTCACCGCTCTGCTCCGTGCCCGGCGTCCTCTCCCCGCTCTGCTGTCAGCGCGCGCTCCTTCCCGGCGTCCTCCTCCCGCTCTGCTCTCAGCGCGCGCTCCTTCCCGGCCCCTGTGCTTAGGGCGCGCGCGCGCGCGCTCCCCTCCTCTTAAAGGGGCCGCGCGCGCCGTCCTAAGGAGTCCCCGGCCAATGGCCGGAGGACTTCATCATATATAAGGCACCTCCTCCAAAATGGAGGTGCCCGAGCAATGTTGTTTGCACCTGTGTCTCACCTGTGCTTCAGCCCTCAGGTCCCGTTGCCAGTTACCTGCCAGTTACCTGCCAGTTTCCTGCCAGTTTCCTGCTAGTTACCTGCCTGATTCCTGCCTGAATTCTTGTTACCTGTCTGCCAGTCTGAGGTCCAACGGTCTGCCTTACTACTCCTGTCAGTCTGTCTAAAGGACCAGCCTGCCCGCTCACCTGGGAGCGCATATCAGCTACCTGCCTGCTTGCCTGAGGTCCGACGGTCTGCCTTACTACTCCGGTCAGTCTGTCTATGGACCAGCTTGCCCGCTCACCTGGGAGCGCTTCTCCGTTATCTGCCTGCTTGCCAGCCCGGAGGCTCCGTTGTCACGTGCTGTGACCACCAGCTATCTCAGAGACTCTTGCCCGCTCACCTGGGAGCGCATCTCCGTTACCTGCCTACTTGCCAGCCCGGAGGTCCCGTTGTCACGTGCTGTGACCACCAGCTATTCCAGAGACTCTTGCCCGCTCACCTGGGAGCGCTTCTCCGTTACCTACCTGCCTGCCAGCCCGGAGGTTCCGCCGTCACGTGACGTGACCACCTGCTATTCCAGAGACTCTCGCTTGCTCACCTGGGAGCACACATCTACCATCTGCCTGCTAGCCTACCCGGAGGCTCTGCCATCACAGGTCGTACCTACCCCTTACCCAGAGACTGCCCTGATCACTTGCCGTAACTCCCTGTCCGTTCACCCAGAGACTGCCACCCGCTCCCTTACAAGGGCCGCCCCCTTGTATAATAGCTCAGAGGTTCCGCCTCCCGGACCCGTTACAGATGGGAGCAGAGGTGAACCTCTCCTTGAGATACACAAAAGCTTCAATGGCCTCAGAAGACCACTGAACCGCATCAGCACCTTTCCTGGTGAGATCGGTCAGAGGTTTGACAATACTAGAAAATTTTTTTATGAATTTTCTGTAATAATTGGCGAAACCTAAAAACCTCTGTATCGATTTCAAACCAATAGGCCTAGGCCATTCCTGTACAGCTTGAACTTTAACCGGGTCCATCTCAAAACCTTCGCTGGAGATAATGTAACCCAAAAAACTAATTCTCTGTACAGCGAACTCACATTTCTCCAGCTTAGCAAAAAGCGAATTGTCCATTAATAACTGTAATACCTCACGTACGCTCCGCCAATGAGACTCCAGATCCGGCAAATAAATCAAAATGTCATCCAAATACACAACCACATTTTTGCCGATCAAAGGTCTAAGGATGTCATTAATAAGATTCTGAAAAAATGCAGGAGCATTAGTAAGACCAAAAGGCATAACCAGATTCTCAAAATGACCCACAGGAGTGTTAAAAGCAGTCTTCCATTCGTCACCTTCCTTCATGCGCAACAGATTGTATGCCCCCTGAAGGTCAATTTTAGAGAACCACTTGGCCCCCACTAACTGGTTAAACAGATCAGGAATCAATGGCAGTGGGTAAGGATTGCGTACAGTAATTTTGTTAATCTCACGAAAATCCAGACAAGGACGTAAACCGCCGTCCTTTTTTTTTACAAAAAAAAATCCAACCGCCACAGGAGACTTAGAGGGCCTAATGTGACCGGCGGCCAAACTCGTCTGTATGTATTCCTCCAAAGTCTTCCTCTCAGGAATAGTAAGGTTAAATAAACGACTTTTAGGAAGAGTCGCTCCAGGGACAAATTCAATAGAACAATCATAGTCTCTATGGGGAGGCAAAACCTGCGATTCCTTCTCAGAAAAAACTCTCCAAAAATCCTGAATAGGAACAGGCAATTCTCCCCTATCCAAAGCTGCAATACGCCCGTTACAACACTTGTCATAACATTTATGGCTCCAGGATTTAATTTCACTGGTAGACCAATCCAGTACAGGATTGTGAAATTTTAACCAGGGCAATCCCAATATTACTGGAGAAGGCAAGTTATTCAAAACTACCAAATCCAATTTCTCATGGTGAACACCATTAATAGTGAGAGGAAATTCACAGACCTTGAGAGTAATATTCTTCAAAGGGGAACCATCCACAGAAACCACAGCAATGGGGGATGATAAAGGTTCGGGTTTTAAATTAAGTCTTTCCAAGAATCCCCCATCAATAACATTCAGAGTAGACCCGCAATCAACAAACACCCGAAATTCCATTAATTTTTCCTGAGCAATCGTGGAAGCAGCTAAAAATACACCCCTGGAATTTAAACAGGCAATACGGGCATGACTGACCATTTTTTTTTCTTTCTTCATACGAAGCTCACAGCCTTTAATCAAATGACCAGATTTTCCGCAATAGAAACACAAGCCTTCAGAAAATCTACGGTCTTTTTCTTGAGAGCGAGGTGCCACCGATCCAATCTCCATCGGTTCACCACTGTTAGTACACACATTCTCATAACCAGAAACTGACATAGCAGAGGATTTGCTCTCATTAACCCTTGCACGCAGTCTCCTATCCACCCGTATAGCTAATTGCATAGCCTGTTGCAAATCTTCAGGTGTAGGATAAGCAATTAGCAGGTCTTTAACCCTTTCATTGAGCCCAGCAAGAAATAGACTTTTCAGAGCAGAATCGTTCCACCCTGTTTGAGTAGACCAACGACGGAAATGAGTACAATATTTTTCCACATTACCTGATCCCTGTTTCAAACGTCTCAACTCAGTCTCAGCTGATGCGACACGGTCAGGATCATCATATAATAGTCCCAAAGCAGAAAAAAAACTATCCACTGATCTGAAGCATGTATCACTAGGTTGCAAAGAAAAGGCCCACTCCTGAGGCTCTTTGCGCAAAAGTGACATTATGAACCCTATGCGCTGGGATTCATCCCCAGAGGACTTGGGTCTCAAACGAAAATACAATAAGAAAGCATTTTTAAATGAAAAAAATTCTTGGTGTTCACCAAAAAATAAATCCGGCAAACATACCTTAGGCTCCAAGAAATGTGCTCCAGGACAGTTACTCACGTGCTGACGGAGCTCGGCCACCTCCAGAGAGAGTCCCTGCAGGCGATGAGCCAAATCCTGAACCGACACCATGATGGAACAGAAAAATCTTTCCTTAGAGAATTTGCAGGCTGGACTTACTGTTATGTTCTGCTACCAGAGCTAAGGAAAGAGAGGAGATCTGTCCCTACGATAGAACTCAGCTGAATCCCTACGATGTAACAGGGAACCTGATCCTGCGATCAGACCTGCTAAAGTCCTAAGCTAGTCTGTACGGAGACCTATAGATGTGGGGAAGGAATCCCTACAAGTACTAAGGACTGGGAGGAAAATGGGACACCTCCTAACAGAAATAGTAGCAGACAGACGAACAAACAAAATATATAGAACATAGAGGTCCGTAGACCAAGCAAACTAACAGAGTTAGATACAGAGCACAGGCTAGCTAGAAAGTAGTTATACAATGAAGTCCAGCAAAGCCAGAAGGGCGGAGCAGGATTAAATAGGCCAACAAGGTCATGTGACCAGCAAAGGAAAAAACCTAAGAGCAAGGTTCTAACATACTGAACCAGCATGACTACTACAGCATCTTGCAGCGGCATGTTATTCCATCCGGTTTGCGTTTAGTTGGACCATCATTTATTTTTCAACAGGACAATGACCCCAAACACACCTCCAGGTTGTGTAAGGGCTGTTTGACCAAGAAGGAGAGTGATGGAGTGCTACGCCAGATGACCTGGCCTCCACAGTCACCAGACATGAACCCAATCAAGATGGCTTGGGGTGAGCTGGACTGCAGAGTGAAGGCAAAAGGGCAAACAAGTGCTAAGCATCTCTGGGAACTCCTTCAAGATTGTTGGAAGACCATTTCCGGTGACTACCTCTTGAAGCTCATCGAGAGAATGCCAAGAGTGTGCAAAGCAGTCATCAAAGCAAAAGGTGGCTACTTTGAAGAACCTAGACTATAAGACATATTTTCAGTTGTTTCACACTTTTTTGTTAAGTATATAATTCCACATGTGTTAATTCATAGTTTTGATGCCTTCAGTGTGAATGTACAATTTTCATAGTCAAGAAAATACAGAAAAATCTTTAAATGAGAAGGTGTGTCCAAACTTTTGGTTTGTACTGTACATGCGTTTTACAAGCGTTTACGCTGCGGAAATTCCGCAGCATATACGCTTGTAATACTCAACGTGGGCACGCAGCCTAAACCTTGGATTACCATCAGAACTGGGGTGAGTATATTGGTTAATTTGAATGATTAAAGAATGTGTCTGTTGTAATTCAAATAAAATGTTTGCTCTGTGTCTGTGTGTTTATTTAACTCTTTACTTTAATTAAGTTTGGTCATGAAAAGTGTAACATACCTGGCGGCGTCCTTGCATAGTGGTCCATCTCCCACTGTGCAAGAGCGCGCACTTGATCTCCAGTCCAGAATGTCTCTCTGGCTTCCCTCCATGCTGTCTGTTTGTGTCTGTTTCTGCTGCTTAAGGGCGGCGCCCGGTCACTTCCTGCTTTTTGTACCTGCTGTGGGTCACACCCCTTGTGCGTCCTCAGCCTATTGCTGTCTGTCACCTGGTATATAGCTCAGCTGCGCCATCTATCCCTGCCTGAGCATAGTGTTTCTTTCAGTGTGTGCTTGCACTCTGAAGGTGCCAGGTCCCGTTCTGTGTTCTCTTGTCTGCCTATCCTGGAGGCTGTATTTCCAGGCCTGTCTGAACACGCTCCTAGCCTGTTCCTCCTGCCTTCTAGGGGCCGATTACCTAGACCTGTTCCTGTATCTTGTCTGACCTGTCTGAACACGCTCCTAGCCTGTTCCTCTCGCCTTCTAGGGGCTGATTTCCTAGACCCGCTCCTGTATCTTGTCTGTCCTGTCTGAACACGCTCCTTGCCTGTTCGTCCTGCCTCTCTGGGGGCCGTATTCCCAGACCCGCTCCTGTATCCCGCTGCAGTGTCGGTCTCCTCCGTACACTCAGTTCCAGTCTGAACTCCCTCCTATCCTTTACCTGTTTTGCCTCTATGTCCGTTCCCTTCCTTTTTCTGCAGAGTCTGAACTCGTACCTAACTCCTGCTTGTTGTCTCTGTACTCCCGTTTGTGAGTTTGTGGTCCACTCGCTACTTCGCTGCAAGTACCCTGTGGGTGTCTGGCTCTGCCTTTCCCTTCCTGTCTGTTCTGTGTGAACAGAGCCCTGTCCCCCCTACTCAGCCTAGCCTGCTCTGACTCCTTTGCTCACCGCTCCGGCGGTTCTAGCCTGCTCTGACTCCTTTGCTCACCGCTCCGGCGGTTCTAGCCTGCTCTGACTCCTTGCTCACTGCTCCGGCAGTCCTGTCCTGCCCTGCTTCTGCCCGCTGCTCCGGCAGTCCTGTCCTGCCCTGCTTCTGCCCGCTGCTCCGGCAGTCCTGTCCTGCCCTGCTTCTGCCCGCTGCTCCGGCAGTCCTGTCCTGCCCTGCTTCTGCCCGCTGCTCCGGCAGTCCTGTCCTGCCCTGCTTCTGCCCGCTGCTCCGGCAGTCCTGTCCTGCCCTGCTTCTGCCCGCTGCTCCGGCAGTCCTGTCCTGCCCTGCTTCTGCCCGCTGCTCCGGCAGTCCTGTCCTGCCCTGCTTCTGCCCGCTGCTCCGGCAGTCCTGTCCTGCCCTGCTTCTGCCCGCTGCTCCGGCAGTCCTGTCCTGCCCTGCTTCTGCCCGCTGCTCCGGCAGTCCTGTCCTGCCCTGCTTGTGCTCGCTGCTCCTGCAGCCCCGTCCTGCTCTGTTCTTGCCCACCGCTTCGGGCGTTCCCTCTCTGCTGTGGTTGTCTACCGCATCTGCGGTTCTGTGACCCAGTCTGTACTGGGTCTTAACCTTTCTGTGCTCCAGCCCGTCCTTTCGGCCAGTACCTCCCTGCCTGCATACTCGCCTGTATCCACCCATCTGCATACCTGCCGTGTTTGCTTATATCCACCAGTCTGTGCCAGCCTAACCTGCCTGTTCCTGAGTCCCAGTGTGTACTGGGTCCTATCCCGCCTGTGTTCCTACCTGCTAGTGCCTCCCTGTCTGCACTCTAGCTGCGCTTGCCTTTACCCGCCTGCCTGCATACCAGTCGTGCCTGCCTATACCCTCCAGTCTGTGCGCCAGCCTAACCAGCCTGATCCAGTAATCCCTGTGTGGGTCAACCCCCGTGTCCGGAGTTTGACCTGGAGTAGCACCTGGTCCCTCTGCCCGGTTTCTCCCTGGTGCACTGGCGTCGTATGCCGTCGTGCCATCTTGGTCGGATCGGCCAGATACTTAGTCACGCCCCTCCAGGCACTCTCCGGTTCATGGTCCAGTGGAATCACTACAATCACACGCACACGCCGCTCAGCCCGGGCGTGTGCATAACAGCATGCTCAGGCCATGGTTCCCGTTGAGCCCCACGGCCTTCGCTCTCTGAGAAGTTTTCCAGCGAATACATGCATTAAAATAAATAAATAAATTTTTTTTTTTTTTCCTTTAGCTGACTTCCAGGCGAATTACGCACCCGTCCAGATGGATCTATCTGCTCTCGTTCCCGCGGATCCGCTACGTTATTATGGGGATCCTAGACAAAGTCGTGCATTTGTGGAGCAATGCATGCTACACTTCAAGTTCTACCCTCTATGTTTTCCCACCGATCGGGTTAAGGTGGCATTCATTATGTCTTACCTGGCGGGTGATGCCTTGGAATGGATCAACCCCCTATATGAAACACAGGATCCGATCCTCCTGGACCTAATGGCCTTCCTGGTGGCCTTTCTAATGGTCTTCGATGATCCTAACCCGGAGGCTCCTGCTGAAGCTTCACTTCCCAATATCCCGGAGCAGCCCCAATGGGTAATGTGTGTGGGTAGCGCAATAGTCCTCCAGCCCAATGAGACTACTGCCCACCCAGAATCCTCACAGGGTGACTACGCTTTCCGGAATACTTCTCCCAACCTCAAGAGGCAGTCCAGACGTGCTAGACGTAGAGGCAAGCCGTCACGCCAGGGTCTGTCCTCCCTGAGACCTCCTGACCCCAACCTTGAAGTCCCTACTGAAGCTTCATCTCCCTGTATCCCGGAGAAGCCCCAACGGGTAATGTGCGTGGGTAGTGCACCAGTTCTCCTGCCCGAAGAGACTTCTGCCCATCCAGACTCCACACAGGAGAACTTCCTGCACCCGGCATCAGATGCTTCACCCACTTTAACCGGTGTGCATGTCCAAGGATGCTCCAAAGCTGTGGTTACCTCAGAGTCTGTGCACCTCTACTACCTGGCGGAGGACCCCCTGTTGCCTCCTGAATCCTCCGGGATACCACTCGATGACAAATGGAGAGAGAATTCTCTACACCCGGTACTCGATACTTTGTCCGCTTCGTCCTGTGAGCCTGACAATGGGTACCCCAAAGTGGTAGTTACCCCCGAGTCTCTACACCCCTCCGACCAGGCGGAGGACCTCCAGTTGTCTCCTGAACCCTTCGGGGTGCTACCTGGTAGCGAAAGGACAGAGACTCTCCTATACTCTGTACCTGATACCTCGCTCGCTTCGTCCAGTGAGTCCAACCTAGTGTACTCCGAAGCAGAGGTTACTCCCGAGTCTCTACACCCCTCCGACCAGGCGGAGGACCTCCAGTTGTCTCCTGAACCCTTCGGGGTGCTACCTGGTAGCGAAAGGACAGAGACTCTCCTATACTCTGTACCTGATACCTCGCTCGCTTCGTCCAGTGAGTCCAACCTAGTGTACTCTGAAGCAGTGGTTACTCCCGAGTCTCTACACTCCTCTGACCAGGCGGAGGACCTCCAGTTGTCTCCAGAACCCTTCGGGGTGCCACCTGGTGGTAAATGGACAGAGACTTTCCTATATCCTGGATCTGATACCTCGCTTGCTTCGTCCAGTGAGTCCGACCTAGTGTACTCTGAAGCAGAGGTTACCCGTGAGTCTCTACACCCCTCTGACCAGGCGGAAGACCGCCAGTTGTCTCCAGAACCCTTCGGGGTGCCACCTGGTGGAGAATGGACAGAGACTTTCCTATACTCGGTACCCGATACCTCGCCTGCTTCGTCCAGTGAGTCCGACCTAGTGTACTCTGAAGCAGATGTTTTCTCTGAGCCTCTGCACTCTTCTGACCCGGCGGAGGACCTCCAGTTGTTTCCTGAATCCTCCGGGGTACCACCAGAAAACAAAGAGACAGTGACTTTTCCTCATTATGTACCTGATAACCCGTCTATTTCTTCCTGTGAGCTTGACAAGATGTACCTCGAAGCAGAGATTACCCCCAAGTCTCTGTCCCCCTCCAACCCGGTGGAGGACTTCCAGTTGTCTCCTGTACCCTCTGGGGTGCCACCTGAAAATATGTGGAGAGAGACTTCCTTGTGTGCTGTTCCTGGTACTCCACCCGTTTCGTCTGTTGCTAAGGGTGGCTGGATGGGAGGTAGCATCCTAGCTACCCAGAGGAGACCAGTTTTTCCGGTGGACAGTGGAAGTGATCTCTTCGAAGTGAAGAATTGGCCCTCAAATTCCCTGCGGAAGATTCTGGCAGGCCTGAAGAAGAGGGGGCGTAAGGGGGGGGGTACTGTAACATACCTGGCGGCGTCCTTGCATAGTGGTCCATCTCCCACTGTGCAAGAGCGCGCACTTGATCTCCTGTCCAGAATGTCTCTCTGGCTTCCCTCCATGCTGTCTGTTTGTGTCTGTTTCTGCTGCTTAAGGGCGGCGCCCGGTCACTTCCTGCTTTTTGTACCTGCTGTGGGTCACACCCCTTGTGCGTCCTCAGCCTATTGCTGTCTGTCACCTGGTATATAGCTCAGCTGCGCCATCTATCCCTGCCTGAGCATAGTGTTTCTTTCAGTGTGTGCTTGCACTCTGAAGGTGCCAGGTCCCGTTCTGTGTTCTCTTGTCTGCCTATCCTGGAGGCTGTATTTCCAGGCCTGTCTGAACACGCTCCTAGCCTGTTCCTCCTGCCTTCTAGGGGCCGATTACCTAGACCTGTTCCTGTATCTTGTCTGACCTGTCTGAACACGCTCCTAGCCTGTTCCTCTCGCCTTCTAGGGGCTGATTTCCTAGACCCGCTCCTGTATCTTGTCTGTCCTGTCTGAACACGCTCCTTGCCTGTTCGTCCTGCCTCTCTGGGGGCCGTATTCCCAGACCCGCTCCTGTATCCCGCTGCAGTGTCGGTCTCCTCCGTACACTCAGTTCCAGTCTGAACTCTCTCCTATCCTTTACCTGTTTTGCCTCTATGTCCGTTCCCTTCCTTTTTCTGCAGAGTCTGAACTCGTACCTAACTCCTGCTTGTTGTCTCTGTACTCCCGTTTGTGAGTTTGTGGTCCACTCGCTACTTCACTGCAAGTACCCTGTGGGTGTCTGGCTCTGCCTTTCCCTTCCTGTCTGTTCTGTGTGAACAGAGCCCTGTCCCCCCTACTCAGCCTAGCCTGCTCTGACTCCTTTGCTCACCGCTCCGGCGGTTCTAGCCTGCTCTGACTCCTTTGCTCACCGCTCCGGCGGTTCTAGCCTGCTCTGACTCCTTGCTCACTGCTCCGGCAGTCCTGTCCTGCCCTGCTTCTGCCCGCTGCTCCGGCAGTCCTGTCCTGCCCTGCTTCTGCCCGCTGCTCCGGCAGTCCTGTCCTGCCCTGCTTCTGCCCGCTGCTCCGGCAGTCCTGTCCTGCCCTGCTTCTGCCCGCTGCTCCGGCAGTCCTGTCCTGCCCTGCTTCTGCCCGCTGCTCCGGCAGTCCTGTCCTGCCCTGCTTCTGCCCGCTGCTCCGGCAGTCCTGTCCTGCCCTGCTTCTGCCCGCTGCTCCGGCAGTCCTGTCCTGCCCTGCTTCTGCCCGCTGCTCCGGCAGTCCTGTCCTGCCCTGCTTCTGCCCGCTGCTCCGGCAGTCCTGTCCTGCCCTGCTTGTGCTCGCTGCTCCTGCAGCCCCGTCCTGCTCTGTTCTTGCCCACCGCTTCGGGCGTTCCCTCTCTGCTGTGGTTGTCTACCGCATCTGCGGTTCTGTGACCCAGTCTGTACTGGGTCTTAACCTTTCTGTGCTCCAGCCCGTCCTTTCGGCCAGTACCTCCCTGCCTGCATACTCGCCTGTATCCACCCATCTGCATACCTGCCG
The DNA here is from genome assembly GCF_046119375.1 of Phyllobates terribilis. Classification (NCBI taxonomy): domain Eukaryota; kingdom Metazoa; phylum Chordata; class Amphibia; order Anura; family Dendrobatidae; genus Phyllobates; species Phyllobates terribilis. Next base: position 635,869,584 of record NW_027362762.1, read on the forward strand.
TGTTTGCTTATATCCACCAGTCTGTGCCAGCCTAACCTGCCTGTTCCTGAGTCCCAGTGTGTACTGGGTCCTATCCCGCCTGTGTTCCTACCTGCTAGTGCCTCCCTGTCTGCACTCTAGCTGCGCTTGCCTTTACCCGCCTGCCTGCATACCAGTCGTGCCTGCCTATACCCTCCAGTCTGTGCGCCAGCCTAACCAGCCTGATCCAGTAATCCCTGTGTGGGTCAACCCCCGTGTCCGGAGTTTGACCTGGAGTAGCACCTGGTCCCTCTGCCCGGTTTCTCCCTGGTGCACTGGCGTCGTATGCCGTCGTGCCATCTTGGTCGGATCGGCCAGATACTTAGTCACGCCCCTCCAGGCACTCTCCGGTTCATGGTCCAGTGGAATCACTACAATCACACGCACACGCCGCTCAGCCCGGGCGTGTGCATAACAAAAAGGTCTGATTGACACCTTGTCATAACCAAACAAAAGCATTAGCATTTCTATTCACGTAATCTACGCGGCTGCTGTGAGCTGCTATTTTTAGCTTGGGAAGATTCCAGTAGGCAAACATGGTCTGTGGCCATTAATAACATCTCACAGCTGGTTTGTTAGCTGCCACGTCCCCCCGATCAGCACTCAGCTGCGCTTTGGACACAGCTTACTTTTGCTGCTTCCAAAACACAGTGTTCTAATGCCACACTTTTGTTGTCGGTAAATGTGAATCCACCGCATATAATAACACTTCAATCGGACAAAATCTGCAGCGGAGACTGGTGTGTCTGCTACAGAAATTGACATGCTGCGAGTGAGTTTGGGTACGTGGCCACGATTAGGATCCACGGCAGGTCTAACGCTGCGTGTTTATACAGCATCAAACCTGCAGCGTCCAGATGTTACCGCATAGTGGATCTCTAGAACTCCCATGTCCACTATGCGTGCATCAGAGGCTGCAAATCACCCATGGACAATAACATGCGGCGCATCTTTCAGGACCGCAGCGTGTCTAATTTTTGTGCGGAGTCGCCAGTCTCCACAACAGAAATTTGACCACTAGAATGTATTGAATGCGGTAAATCCGCATATTTCAGTGAACACATCTGGATTTACCTGCGTTCAATAAAATGCAACGTTCTGGATGCAGAAGAAAATATGTGTCCAAAGCGCTGCTACGTCCAGATCGTGGGCACAGAGCTGAATTAAAAAAAAAAAAAATGGTGTGGGCTCCCGCGTCATTTTTATAACCCGCAGAGGGAAAGCCGACCTCTGGGGGCTGATATTAGTAGTCGGGAAAGAGGCCATTAGCCAACAATGTTCCCTGGCTATTAAGATCAGCCCACAGCTGTTTGTTTAGCCTTTACTGGCTAGATTACAGGGTGACCCCAGAAAAAAATTCCCCCTATAAAATCGAAGCCGCAAAGGCTAAACTAGACAGCTGCGGGCTGATATTAATAGCCATGGAAGGGGCCATGGACACTAGCCCCCTATGCGGCTATTAATATCACCCCTCAGCAATCCCAGAAATGACGCATACATAAGATGTGCCAAATCTGGCACTGAGCCTCCGCTCTTCCCACTGCCCTGTAGCATTGGCGAGTGGGGTAATGGGGTTGGGGTTCACGTCAGTCTTGTATTGGCTGCTGATGTGAAGCCCTGGTCTATAAGACGCCCCTATTACTAACTGCGTAGTAAAATGATCGCTGCTTTTTCAATAAAAGACACGGACAGAATAAAGTATTTTAATGAATACCATCAGCTAAGCGGTGCGGTCAGTATCAGCTGAGCGGTGACGTCAGTCTCAGCTGATGGTCAGGTGACCGCTCAGCTGATGGTCACGTGACCATCAGCTGATACTGACGTCACTGCAGGTCCTGTAAACACAGTATACTACTGGGAGCTAGCCCGCTCCCAGTAATAAGCCGCTGGCCGTCGGGAGGAGAAGATCGCTGCCAGGGCCGCCGGACAGGTGAAAATAGAGGTTTATTTTTTTATTTTTACTTTTTTTTCTTTTTTTACACCTGATGGTTGCCAGCTTGGATGGGGAGACTAGGCTGATAACAGCGGGAGCGGCGGTCAGGAGGAGAGGAGTTATAGTCTCCTCTTCATCCTGGGTACCATACGCAGCGCCATACATAATAGAGCAGGGGTGAGAGACAGTGACTGTTCTGGAGGCCGAACCAATAGGCTGAAATTAATTCTGCTAAATATTACCATAGTATCTATAATATACTTAACTTGTAATGTCTTCACATCCTGTTCCGTCCAGATGTGCCCAGTTTCCCAGAATTCCAAGCGGCGGAAGTTTGTCGACCGCCATATTGGGACACCCAAGTGATGGGTGTCTCAATATGGAAACCGCTGGTGGTACCAGCCTCTTGCGCGTTACCACCAGTGGAACACAGTCACGACCACGCCGTACATTCCGCACGCGCCGCCTCCGAGATCAGCCGAATGATTCACTGACCTCCGCCATCTTTGTACAGGAGGAGCACATGCGCAGTTTTAATGTGTTCGCCGCTATCTGCCTGCACAAAGATGGCAGTGGTCTGATTTACTGCGCGGGGTGACAGCTCAAACGAGAGAACACATGAGGGAAGAAGACAGCACAGGGGTGGAGAGAGAGAGAGAGCAGACAAGGGGGAGAGCACATGGGGTACACAGGTCAAAGAAGAGATCACATGAGAGGAGAAGACAGCAGGTAGGGGAGAGAGAAAGCGCACTGGGGAGAGAGAGACAGAGTACAGGGGGGAGACAGCTCAAACGGGACAGCACATGAGGGGAGAACACAGCACAGGAAGGAGAGAGACAGCAGACAAGGGGGATAGATAGCACATGGGGTAGACAGGTCAAAGAAGAGATCACATGAGAGGAGAAGACAGCAGGTAGGGGAGAGAGAAAGCGCACTGGGGAGAGAGAGACAGAGTACAGGGGGGAGACAGCTCAAACGGGACAGCACATGAGGGGAGAACACAGCACAGGAAGGAGAGAGACAGCAGACAAGGGGGATAGATAGCACATGGGGTAGACAGGTCAAAGAAGAGATCACATGAGAGGAGAAGACAGCAGGTAGGGGAGAGATAAAGCGCACTGGGGGGAGAGAGACAGAGTACAGGGGGGAGACAGCTCAAACGGGACAGCACATGAGGGGAGAACACAGCACAGGAAGGAGAGAGACAGCAGACAAAGGGGATAGATAGCACATGGGGTAGACAGGTCAAAGAAGAGATCACATGAGAGGAGAAGACAGCAGGTAGGGGAGAGAGAAAGCGCACTGGGGGGAGAGAGACAGAGTACAGGGGGGAGACAGCTCAAACGGGACAGCACATGAGGGGAGAACACAGCACAGGAAGGAGAGAGACAGTAGACAAGGGGGATAGATAGCACATGGGGTAGACAGGTCAAATACGCACAGACGGGAGAAGTCAGCAAATGGGGGAAAGAGAGTGGATAGGTGGGTGAGCACATGGGGGTGGGGAGATTCTCAGCGCTGCAAAGCCTGCCCCCATCGTGACATTACTGCCCTTCTGATGCGATAGCATCGGGCCTCCATCTAGTAAAAAATAATTATTCATAATTGTATGACTTAATATTGAGCAGAATTAAGTATCCTGACATCCCCCTATATTCAATATCAGCCCCCACATAGCCCCCTCAATCAACAACCAAAGTGAACCTATGGAGCCCTTATACATGTAAGCCCTAACAAAAAAAACTTGAAAAATTCTCTTTTTATTTACTTTAAAAACCCCAAAACATACAGACATAAATACACACACATAGCACAGAAAAACAGTGATATAAAAAAGAGCAGAAATGCTGGGAGTTGGAGACTAGTTTGGCCCTTCACAATTCCCTTCCTGACAGTGGAGTTTGGCACCCTAAGTTTACACGGTATGATGCCCCCGCTTCTCGTCAACTGCCCCTCTGTAGCCCGACCACTACTCTAACTGACCAGGCATTCTCAATAGGTGATCAGATAATATTTAATGAACATTTATAAAATATAGATACTAGTAACCCATCAGATCATAAATGGCCAGTTAAGTGGCAGTGTAATTAAGTCACAAAACATCCATATACCTCACAGACACGTGAGGTATATAGCCCCTACATACAGTATGAGCCCCCACACATCCCCCTACATATTGTTTGAGCCTCCACAAAGCTACCTAGATTCATTATGAGAACTCATTTAACTACCTATATACAGTATAAGCCCCACAAAGCTCCCTGCACAGCCCCAGCATGCATCCCCACACAAGTAACATCACCCCCTTCTCCACACAGGCACTCAGCATGCAGCCGTACATGCGTGACATTATCCCCTTCACTATGCAGCCCCATGTGAGTAGCATCACTCCCTTCACAACACATTCTGCAGCCCCACACATCCACCTTGCATGCAGCCTCAGAAGAGTGACATTACCCATTTTCCCTTGCAGCCATCCAGCAGAAACCACCCTTTCCCGCACAGCCCCACATCACTCCCCCTCCACAGCCCCCTTCTCCACAATCCCCCTCATCATCATCATCCCCCTCCTCACAGCCCCATCATCATCACCCCCCCTTCTCACAGCACTCATCATCATCCCCCATCATCATCATCTCCCCTTGTCACAGCCCCATCATCATCCCCCATCCTCACGGCCCCCATCATCCCCCATCCTCACAGCCCTATCATCCCCCCTCCTCACAGCCCCATCATCATTATCATCCCCATCCTCACAGCCCCATCATCATCATCCCCCATCATCATCCCCCCTCCTCACAGCACGCACCATCATCATCCCCCCTCCTCACAGCACCCACCATCATCATCCCCCCATCCTCACAGCCCCATCATCATCATCATCCTCACAGCCCCATCATTATCATCCCCCTCCTCACAGCCCCCATCACCCCCCCTCCTCACAGCCCCCATCACCCCCCCTCCTCACAGCCCCATCATCATCATCATCCCCCCATCCTCACAGCCCCATCATCATCATCAACCCCCCTCCTCACAGCCCCATCATCATCATCCCCCCTCCTCACAGCCCCCATCACCCCCCCTCCTCACAGCCTGATCATCATCATCCCCATCATCATCCCCCCTCCTCACAGCACCCACCATCATCATCCCCCCTCCTCACAGCACCCACCATCATCATCCCCCTCCTCACAGCCCCATCATCATCCCCCCTCCTCACAGCCCCATCATCATCCCCCCTCCTCACAGCCCCCATCATCCCCCCTCCTCACAGCCCCCATCATCCCCCCTCCTCACAGCCCCATCATCATTATCATCCCCATCCTCACAGCCCCATAATCATCATCCCCCATCATCATCCCCCCTCCTCACAGCACCCACCATCATCATCCCCCCCTCCTCACAGCATCCACCATCATCATCCCCCTCCTCACTGCCCCATGATCATCATCCCCCCATCCTCACAGCCCCATCATCATCATCATCCTCACAGCCCCATCATCATCCTCACAGCCCCATCATCATCATCATTCTCACAGCCCCATCATCATCATCCCCCTCCTCACAGCCCCCATCACCCCCCCTCCTCACAGCCCCATCATCATCATCATCCCCCCATCCTCACAGCCCCATCATCATCATCCCCCCTCCTCACAGCCCCATCATCATCATCCCCCCTCCTCACAGCCCCCATCACCCCCCTCCTCACAGCCCGATCATCATCATCCCCCATCATCATCCCCCCTCCTCACAGCACCCACCATCATCATCCCCCCTCCTCACAGCACCCACCATCATCATCCCCCTCCTCACAGCCCCATCATCATCATCATCCCCCCTCCTCACAGCCCTCATCATCCCCCCTCCTCACAGCCCCCATCATCCCCCCTCATCATCATCCCCCCTCCTCACCACCCCATCATCATCATCATCCCCCTCCTCACAGCCCCCCACCCCCCCCTCATCATCATCCCTCTCCTCACAGCCCCCATCATCCCCCCTAAAACATTGTAAGGTCCCTGAAAACTAAATAGTATTAGTACACGTCACAGGGTTATGTTATACCTCTATCCAACCACCATGTGGGTATCTCTATGCATGTAGTAACAATATATATATAATAACAGTATATGGACCTACAATACACTGGTACTATACATCATGGATCTGTATATGATGACAATATCACTTGGTATATCTATAGAGACATTTATCATAATAAGTACCTAGATACCAAACTGCTACTTTGTTGGGCTTCCAACGTGGGTCCTGCTCCCACCCCGACGCGCGTTTCGGCGCTGCCTTCCTCAGGCGATTTTGCCGTTATATGGTCTATAATTGCCACTCACTACATTACAATATGTGTATGAGTATACCATGAAGTGGCACTGTTTAGAAACTATATTACAACCATTACACAGTACATAGCAGGGGCCCATTTATAAAGGTTCTCAGCACAGGAACATTTTATTAAACACATCCAATTGTGGAACGTATTATTTGACGCGGGCTCTGTTTCTGAGCGTGCATCTTTTAAGGCTCATGACAGCTGATCTGATCTTGTGAAATCGCAATCCACCCGCGCCTGTTAACTAATTAAATGTTGCTGTCAATCTCTCACAGCAGCATTTAACTCGCACTTAGTAATCCCACCCATCGGCACCTCGGTCACATGATTACGGGGCAGAGATGAGTTGGCATGAGGACCCTGGGTCTGCAGGAGACCCCTATGATTGTCATTGCCTATCTGCAATGAGCATTGGTCAGTGGCAGTCGCCCATAGCAGATGATCATTTTAGCCATGTGTAGCACAAGCGATTGGATGATTACACCATCAAGTCTCCTAAGAAGACTATTGAAGCATGTAAAAAGTAAAAAAATATATATAATTTATATATATATATATATATATATATATATATATATATATATATATGTATATATACACACACACACACACACACACACTACAGACCAAAAGTTTGGACACACCTCATTTAAAGATTTTTCTGTATTTTCATGACTATGAAAATTGTACATTCACACTGAAGGCATCAAAACTATGAATTAAGGCTGAGTTCACACGATGCGTATTTAATGCGTTTCCGCGGCGTTTTTGCAGTTGCGTAAACGCCGCGGAAACGCATTAAAAACGCATGGTAGAAGGGCAGCAATGTTCCCCAATAGAAATCCACATGTGCTGTGCCCATGATGCGGATTTTTCCGCAGAGTAAACGCTGCGCTCAAAAATCCGCAGCATGTCAATTACTTTTGCGTAAACGCGGCGTTTTCGCCGCCATTGACTTGCATTAGAACGCGCCAATTCCGCAAGACTGCATCTGTACTTGCGTTATTGGCGCGTTCTAATGTGCGGATGGTACCCGGGTGTGGAGGAGAGGAGAGTCTCATCCACACCCAGGTACCATTAGAAAAGCTGTAAAACAAGAATAAAATAAAAAATATATATATATATATACTTACCATCTGTCGGCCCGCGCAGCGCTCCTGCTTGGTTCCCGGCACTTGCAGTGAGTTGAAGGACCTGCGCTGACGTCAGAGTCATGTGACGGGTCACGTGATGCTGACGTCGGCAGGTCTTTCAATTCAAAGTTGCCGGCAGCCGGGAGAACGGAGTGTAAAGCAGGACAGCGCGGGCCATCGGAGGTAAGTATATACACTCTCTCGGGTCACACTATATAAATCCATGCTGTTTGCATGGATTTATATAGTGTGACCTAGTTGTCAAGCACTTTCCAGGTGATGCTAAAATCGCCTGGAAAGCGCTTGTCAATCTGCATGCGGAAACGCATGTGAATCCGCATGTGGATCCGCATGTATTCTGCAGGAAAAATGCATGCACAATCTGTATGCGTTTTTTCTGCCAGGATGGTGCAGAAATTTTCTGCTTCATTTCTGCATCGTGTGCACATACCCTAACACATGTGGAATTATATACTTAACAAGAAAGTGTGAAAAAACTGAAAATATGTCTTATATTCTAGGTTCTTCAAAGTAGCCACCTTTTGCTTTGATGACTGCTTTGCACACTCTTGGCATTCTCTTGATGAGCTTCACATGGTCATATTGACTGAAAAATAAAAAAAAGTTATGGCTCTGGGAAAAATAGGAGCAAAAAACGGAAACAAAAATGGAAAATCACAAGGTTGTGAAGGGGTTAAAGGACAGAAATCCTTAACTATAATGATTGAACAGTACCACCATATGCCACCATAGTATTATTGAATATCTTTTTACCATGTCTGGATAATACTGTAACTAATACTGCCATATAGTTACTAAATTATAAAATTACTAGATGGTGGCCCGATTCTAACGCATCGGGAATTCTAGAATATGTATGCGGCCGGCCGGCGACCAATCAGCAAAGCGGTGTTTAAATTTGGCGCCAATCAGCGAATCGTATTAGTGAGGACCGGGGAGCGGCGCTGCCTGTGCTCGCAGCAGAAGTATCCCGACCGGCGGCGCCACTCCCCGGTCCTCCCTTTACACTTGCCGTCGGGAGATCAGCGACCCTAGCCGCTGATCTCCCAACGGTAGCCGCATGGAGGTCAGCGGCGCCGCCGGTTGGGGTACTTCTGCTGCGAGCAGCCGGGAGATGACCGGCTAGTGCCGGGCATCGCTGCTGACCTCCGTGCGGCACATGAGCCGCTAACGGCCGCCATCTTTTTCTGAAATCCAGCGTCGCTGACTGGCTGCTGCCAGACCAATCAGCGACGCGGGATTTCCTGGACAGAAGAACAGACAGACAGACGGGATAAGACGATTTTATATATTAGATACTTTAACAGCATGATTTTAGCACCACCATACTGTAACTGAAAAACAGCATCATATTGTGACTTGATCACTTGGGGTCTCAGCAGTTGGATCCCCAGCAATCAGTAAGTTATCATTTATTGGATTCCATCTTTCTCACACCCCTTGCTCCAATGGCAAGCATGGAGGAGAAGTAGTTTTTCTCCTGTTAGACAACTGCTCCTTCACCCATATCCCACTTCCACCCTCCATTACTCTCCCCTCCTTTGAAGTGCATTGTGTGCGCATCTACTCCTCCTCCAACCTCCAACTGGCCGTCTTTTACTGCCTCCCAGGACTAGCCACCACCTTCTCCACTTAGCTGACCACTTCACCACCTGGCTGCTTCATTTCCTTTATGCTGACATCCCCACTATCATGGGTGACTTCAACATTCCCATAGACACTTCCCACTCATCTGTCTCCAAGCTTCTATCCCTCACTTCTTCCTTCGGCCTTGCTCAATGGTCTTCTGCCCCCACTCACAAAGATGGCCACACACTGGACCTCATCTTCACCCGCCTCTGTTCCCTATATAACCTCTCTAGTTCACCTCTCCCTCTTTCTGACCACAGCCTACAAACTTGCACACCCTCGCAGAAATCTGAAACACCTTGACCTAAACTCACTCTCTGAATTCCTTCTCCCTCTCACAGGCATAAGTTCATTACACGGTGCAAATGCTCCTGCCACTTTATATAACACCACAACAGCTGCAGCTCTCAATTCGGTCGTCCCCCTTGTACATAGCACAGTTTTCCCACTCACCCGGCAACCCTGGTACACAAACCTGGCTAAAGAACTGCGAAGGGCCTCCATGGTTGCTGAGCGGAAATGAAAAAGGTCCCACTCCAGCGAGTACTTAATCACATTTAAACAGTTCCTCACTACCTTTAAGTCCACTCTCACTGCAGCAAAAGAAACGTACTTCTCATCTCTCATATCCTCCCTGTTTCACAACCTTAAACATCTATTCAAAACTTTGAATTCTCTTCTCCATATCCCAGCGCCTCCCCATCTCCTCTCATCTCAGCTGAAGACATTGCCACATTCTTCAAGCAGAAGATTGATAACAGACAAAGCTTTTGCCTAAAGTCCCCACAGCCCCTCCTCACACCTACTCAATCCTCCTCCAAAAGCAGTTTCTCCACCATTACAGAAGATCCACTCTCTTTACTCTCCAAATCATACCTCACCACCTGCGAACTTGACCCAATCCCATCCCACCTCATCTCCAACCTTACTACTATCCTCATCCCAATCCTAACCCACCTTTTCAACCTGTCACTAACAACTGGTGCCTTCTCCTCATGCTTCAAACATGCCTCAATCACACCCATCCTCAAAAAGCCATCCCTTGACCCATCCTCTGTCTAGTTATTGCCCCATATCACTTCTCCACTATGCCTCAAAATTACTGGAACATGTCCATTCTGAACTGTTCTCCCACCTCTCCTCCTCCTCACTCTTTGACCGCCTCCAATCTGGCTTCCGACTGCACCACTCCACTGAAACTGCCCTGACTAAAGTCACCAACGACCTAGTTACTGCCAAATCCAAGTGACACTACTCTGTTCCCCCTCCTCCTGGACCTGTCATCTGTCTTTGACACAGTCGACCATTCCCTCTTACTACAGACTCACCTCTTGGCATCACGGACTTGGCCCTATCTTGGATCTCTTCATACCTAACTGACAGGACATTCAGTGTATCCCACTTATGCACCACCTCCTCATCTCTCCCCTTATCTGTCTGTGTCCCCCAGGGTTCAGTCTTAGGGCCCCTGCTCTGACCTATCCATCAAAGTCAATGGCTGCCCACTCTCCCCAGTCCCGCAAGCCCGCTGCCACGGGGTAACCCTGGGACTCTAACCTCTCCTTTAAACCACATATCCAAGCCCTTTCCACTTCCTGCCGACTCCTACTCAAAAATATCTCCCGGATCTGCACATTCCTCAACCATGAATCTGCAAAAACACTAGTGCACGCCCTCATAATCTCCGCCTCGACTACTGCAACCTCTTGCTCTGTGGCCTCCCTTCTACCACTCTCGCACCCCTCCAATCTGTCCTAAACTCTGCTGCCTGACTAATCCACCTGTACCCCTGCTATTCCCCGGCCTTTCCTCTGTCAATCCCTTCACTTGCTCCCCATTGCCCAGAGACTCCAGTTCAAAACCCTAACCACGGCATACAAAGCCATCCACAACCAGTCTCCCCCATATATCTGTGACCTAGTCTCCCTGTACTTACCTACACGCAACCTCCGATCCTCACAAGATCTCCTTCTCTACTCCCCTCTTATCTCTTCTTCCCACAATCTTATACAAGATTTCTCCCATGCATCCCCCCTACTCTGGAACTCTCTATCCCAACACAGACTCTCGCTTACCGTGGAAAGCTTCAAAAGGAACGTGAAGACCCACTTCTTCCGACAAGCCTACAACCTGCAGTAACCCTCGCTCCACAATTCGCTGCACGACCAGCCCTACCCTCACCTACTTTATCCTCACCCATTCTTTGCAAATTGTAAGCCCTTGCGGGCGGGGTTCTCACTTCTCCTGTCCCAGTCGCCGACTTGTATTGTTCAAATTTATTGTAATTGTTTGTGCTATGTATATCCTTTTCAGAAGTAAAGCGCCATGGAATGAATGACGCTATAATAATAAATAATAATTCATTCTAAATGCCCTCAAACTCAGAAGTTGGCTAAACCTGCTGACTTTAGCTTGATTTGGTTGACTACCTAATGTTTATGGGAACAAGGCTAATTCGAGCTTTTTTGGTGCCTGAGGCGAAAATTCAAGTGCCACCCCTCCCAGCAGTTCAATGTATGCCCTCAGTGAATAAACACAATACCATCATTGTTTTTTAGGTTTTGCTTTTAAGATAGCCATTGTATGGTAAAAGTGACGTGTGAACATTATTTTCCAGGTCTTTGCGTTTACAGCAATACCAAACTTAGAAAGATTTTTACTTTTTGTAAAAAAAAAAAAAAAAAAAAAATTTGGTTTGTGATGTCTTTAAGACCTGTTATATTTTTATTGTTCTGTCTGTAAAGCTATGTGAGGGCTGTTTTTTTTAAATATTTATTGATATCAATTCAGGATGCATACGACATTTTCATGGCTTTTTGCTGCATTTTTTAAAAGGTATGGTGACAAAAAAAAGTAGTTCTGTAAAAAAAAATTTCTACTGTATTTGTTAGTTCTTTTTATATTTTGATAGATTGGACTTTTATGGATGTGGACATACCAAGTATTTTTAAATGTATAATTTGTTTTTTAATGAGAGAAGACAGCACCAGAACTGTAGCACCCTGAGGATTCGATTCGGCTGCTACAGGGGTATTGCACCTCAACCCAGAGGTGTGATATTCCACTCCCGGGTAAGGAAGGAGTGTGGAACTGAGCTCAGATAGACTGCATGCACTACATACATCCCATTCCAGAGGAGCAGGCCGACGGTACTCCCACTTAGAGATGTGCAGGTACAACCGAGCCTGTTCCTGGCTGGAGTGGGAGGGGGGTGGTACATCCCATGTAGTGTAGGGGCAGATAGGGGGAGCAGTCTGGGTAGTGATAGGAGCTCATTGGGTGCTGGTCACCTGAGCTCACACATAGAGGGATATATAAGGAGGGCACCAACTTAGATCAGGGTCAGACGCTGAGAACAAGTCAGTTGGAGAGAGAGAAGGAAACAGCAGCCCTGGAGAGAGAGAGTGGAGCAGAGAAAGACCCAGAGGGGGAAGACTGAAGGGACCCAAGAACCCAAATTAGAGCACCGGGTGAGGAGTCAGCAAGAGGGTACCGGAACCCAAGCTGGTGGGGGTGAAGACATTCCCCAGCCAGAGACCGGAGACCGTGGGCAGTGTCTGTCACGGTCACCCACTACATTCACCCTGAAGGCAAACCACATGCAGGGTCAGGGAACCCAGGGCCAAGGGTGTCCCAAAAGAAGGCCCGAGGGAGCTGGACCTAGGTGAATCCCTGGTGGGGACGGCTGAAGAAAGGACAGAGGGAGAGCTCAGGGCCACGCTCTGGACTTGTTTGGGGGTTGGCCGGATCCAGGACCTGGTGGACGCAGCACGGCTCGGGTGGTCACTAGCAGCTGGAGTGACCAGTACAACATCAGCAGTAAGTAAACACCCTTAACTGCACAACCCGAGTCTGTCTTCATTGCCTGCTGCATCGCACCACCACAACCCCCATCCTCTGCGCCTGTCCCCTCTGAGGCTATACCCCTCCCGTTGGGGGTTATCCCACCAAGCTGCGCATCCACCATCAGCCTCAGCGGACCCTGCTGCAGCGGCGGCCACAGTGACCGCATCACAACGGGTGGCGTAGTCGACACAAAAGAACTTTAATAACATCTGTAAAGCTGCCACATAACACTGAGCTTGACGCCCTGGGCACGGGACCGGGTCACAGCCGCTCGGAGACTACAACCCCCCATCTGATCCGGTGCCGGGTATTCCCCTCAAAAAGGAATATGTCCCAGGGGGCGCGTCAACTTTGGCGTAGTCGGCAGGATTACGTGCCCGCAACACCCGGGTACTGCGTGCCTGAAGAAAAGTGCGAGTTTACCTCAGAAAGAAGACTCCTGCCGGTTCCGGAGGGTCCACGCCATCGGACTCCATCACCAGTCGTTTCCCGCCGATTGTCCGCCATTTCCAACTTGTTCCCGCCATCTGCAGAGTTTCCCGCCACTGGGCGACGCTTCCCGCCAAAACCGCAGATTTCCCGCCTTGGAAGAGCAGCGGACGCCATTATGGGCGTGCCAAAGGAGGGCAAGAGGCCACATCCCATCGTGGGCCGGGACAGAAAATGGCGCCAAAAGTGGAAACCGCCCCCACCAACAGAGACTGTGATGCTGGAGGTGTCTGTCAGCGTGAAAGAACTCCCCCTGGAGCTGACAGTCACCGAGTTGCCCCGGGACCGCCCTCGAAGTGGGAGGAGACGAAAGAGAAGAGAAAAGATGGGTGTCGCTTGGAGCAGTCTGGAGCGAGCGCACCCGGAGGCAGGAAGCCTGGAAAGGAGCAGTAGAAAAGCTCACCCGGAGATGGAAAGAGAGCAGAACAGCACCGGCCCGCTGGCCAGGAGTCTGCTAGAGACCGAGGAAGGAGGGCAGAGCAGCACCGGCCCGCTGGCCAGGAGCCTGCCGGAAGCCGAGCAGAGCAGCACCGACCCGATGGTCAGGAGCCTGCTAGAGTCCACAACCCCGCTAGGTCTAGCGGAGATCCTAGCGCAGCTCCCCCGAGACCGGGAGTGTGCACAAACTGCCCTGGAGGGCCTCGCACGGAGGATGGCCCGGGTACAGCGGGAGATACTGGCGGAGTGGAGCCGGGAGATGGCTCAGCACGCAGAGACCAGTCAGCGGAGCACGCTACCCTGGAAGAGGAAGCAGACCGCCTCTGAGGATGGCGCAGGAGGACCCAAGGCCGGAGACGGCGCCGAGGAGGGAGCCGAACGCATGGAGGCAGGTAAAGGGGACGCCTATACCCCAAGCCGTGACACCGCTTACCTGCCCCAGCTCCCCGTCGCAGAGCCCGAAAGTCCCCCTGCTGTGCCCGTAGCCGCCATGTCACCGCTATGGACTAGGCCCCGACCGGAAGCCGCCGCAGCGACCCCTGTGACGTCACGCGCCTCGATCCGGAGCGTGACAAAGCAGGAAATACCACCAGCCTGGTCGCAAGGCCTAGTACCCCCGGGCGCCGCATCACCAACAGCGCCCCCTACCTCTGCGGAGCCTCCGGCCTGGTCGCAAGGCCAGGTAGCCCAGGGCGCCGCCGTATTAACGGTGCCCTTCACCTTCCAGGTGCCCCAGGCCTGGCCGCAAGGCCTGGGCAACCCGGGCGCCACCACCACCGCGCCCGCGCCCGCAATACCAAGGGTGCCACACCTGGGGGAGGACCTCTTCAGCCAGCTCACATGGCCGGACGGGCGACCCTTCATCTGGCCCGAAGGATACCATGAGCTGGAGCGGCAACAAAGACTAGGGCCCTTGTGTGAGCCCCTGATCCCGGCTCCGAAGCCCGTGACTCGGGTCTCGCCTCCTCTAGCAGAAGCCCAATTCGTGTGGGACCCCACGGGAGAAGATTTGATGGGGTTCACCGGAGAAACTCGGGCAGCCGCAGCTGAACGTACAGAGTGTTGCCGTCAACAGCTGGCAGAGTTTAAGAGAGAACGGGAGGAGAGGCGGGTCAGAGAACAACAGGCCCAAATCCAGAGCGCGGAGCAGAAGAGCCGGACTAGGAGGAACCCCCGTGCAGCGCATTGTCCCCGCACCATCGGGACAGTGATAAAGTTCAACCCGCAGCATGGGTGGGGCTTTATTCGGGACCGTAACAACCGCGGTGACGTTTTTGTGACCCGCAGAGACGTCGAGTCCCACCTGCCGGAAGGTCACAAAGGCCGTGACCTCTACGTCGGAGACGAGGTCACTTTCACCCGGCACAAGTGTGCCAAAGGACCTTACGCCCTCCACGTACACCGCCTGACGGAGGAGGAGTTGCGGTGCGAGGAGGAGGAGCAAGAGGACCCGGACGGGTCTGAAGTAACAACCAGCTATAAGCAAAGAGCAGGAGGAAGACGCCGTTGAGTGCGGCAGAGCAGGTGTTGTAAATAGTTACCCAATCAGGGTATAAAGGAACTGGAACTGTTGTTGCTGCTAAAATAGTCCCCGTTGGGACCAGTGAACTGTTTTACCCGTTAACCCCTTCATCCTACAGGCTGAGGACTGTGAGCAGCCATTCCCTACCCTCTACCTGGCCGAGGACTGAGAGCGGCCAACTTCCAATTCCCCTGTATATAGTTGCGCGTCCTAAAGCGCCCCCTACCGGTTTTATAGAAAACCAGATTTTTCTAAGAGACTGTCGCACTTTTCCCGGACACACGTTGCACAGTGTCCGGAGGAGGAACCAGAGACAAGAGAAGTCTACGAGAATGTTTATATAAAAAGTTTTATATATATATAATGTTTATATGTTTTATATGTTTATATGAAAATTTTGTATGTTTTTGGTGTTTTATGTCTTACAGCCCGAGGACGTGCTGTGATTTACCAGGGGGGAATGTAGCACCCTGAGGATTCGGCTGCTACAGGGGTATTGCACCTCAACCCAGAGGTGTGATATTCCACTCCCGGGTAAGGAAGGAGTGTGGAACTGAGCTCAGATAGACTGCATGCACTACATACATCCCATTCCAGAGGAGCAGGCCGACGGTACTCCCACTTAGAGATGTGCAGGTACAACCGAGCCTGTTCCTGGCTGGAGTGGGAGGGGGGTGGTACATCCCATGTAGTGTAGGGGCAGATAGGGGGAGCAGTCTGGGTAGTGATAGGAGCTCATTGGGTGCTGGTCACCTGAGCTCACACATAGAGGGATATATAAGGAGGGCACCAACTTAGATCAGGGTCAGACGCTGAGAACAAGTCAGTTGGAGAGAGAGAAGGAAACAGCAGCCCTGGAGAGAGAGAGTGGAGCAGAGAAAGACCCAGAGGGGGAAGACTGAAGGGACCCAAGAACCCAAATTAGAGCACCGGGTGAGGAGTCAGCAAGAGGGTACCGGAACCCAAGCTGGTGGGGGTGAAGACATTCCCCAGCCAGAGACCGGAGACCGTGGGCAGTGTCTGTCACGGTCACCCACTACATTCACCCTGAAGGCAAACCACATGCAGGGTCAGGGAACCCAGGGCCAAGGGTGTCCCAAAAGAAGGCCCGAGGGAGCTGGACCTAGGTGAATCCCTGGTGGGGACGGCTGAAGAAAGGACAGAGGGAGAGCTCAGGGCCACGCTCTGGACTTGTTTGGGGGTTGGCCGGATCCAGGACCTGGTGGACGCAGCACGGCTCGGGTGGTCACTAGCAGCTGGAGTGACCAGTACAACATCAGCAGTAAGTAAACACCCTTAACTGCACAACCCGAGTCTGTCTTCATTGCCTGCTGCATCGCACCACCACAACCCCCATCCTCTGCGCCTGTCCCCTCTGAGGCTATACCCCTCCCGTTGGGGGTTATCCCACCAAGCTGCGCATCCACCATCAGCCTCAGCGGACCCTGCTGCAGCGGCGGCCACAGTGACCGCATCACAACGGGTGGCGTAGTCGACACAAAAGAACTTTAATAACATCTGTAAAGCTGCCACATAACACTGAGCTTGACGCCCTGGGCACGGGACCGGGTCACAGCCGCTCGGAGACTACAACCCCCCATCTGATCCGGTGCCGGGTATTCCCCTCAAAAAGGAATATGTCCCAGGGGGCGCGTCAGAACCATCATCATTAAATGAATACATCACCAGAATATTTCATAAGTACATGAACACAGCACCAAAACCACAATTGATACATAAATTCATCATTAGAACCATAATCAGTAATTGAATATAGCACTGAAACCATCATTAATATACAAATATATCAATAGAACCACCATCAGCGTGCAAGTACACTACCAGAACATCACCAGATCCACCAACAGTACATGAATACATGTATAGAACCACCTTCACTACTTGAATACATCACTAGAACCACCATACAAATGTGGCACCCCAGGGGTCTGGTTTTCCACAGTAATGTAATGTTATGTCTGAGAGCAGGTGGGAGGTCCTTTGGTCAGGGATCCTGTGCATGCCACACCTCCTGCCCAGTCTTGGGAGGGGAAGAACTTCCCCTGTATAAACCCTGGGCTGAGGCAGGGTTAGTCAGTCAAGGAGAGTAGAGACAAGAAACAGCAGAAGCAATACTACTACGAGTCAGGGGCTGGCAGCTGCAGAGCTCGCCCTGACTGAGAAGCTTTCTTACCGGACCCGGCGTCCGAGGCTGTGGGGACTAACTCTTACCCAGCAGCAGAAGCCGACCGGCAGGGGATTTCAGGTCCTCAGGCCCAGAAACCCGAAGGCACGGTCACACGCGTGGGACCAGCACCGCCATCGTGGAGCGGAAGCCATTAGAAGGCCCCGAGTCACCGGCCATACGGGTGAGCACCACACGGTACACTCAGGGACGTGGGCTACTTATATCCGCTTCTAGCAAGGTAGCCAGAAGAGTACAGTCAGTTTGGGAGGCCTACAACTCCGCCTGGCCAGGGGAGATCCCATCTGCTCAAGGACTGACCAGGCCCCGTTCACTAGCAAGTACTCCGGGAGGGTCTATCGTTGTTACCAGTAAAGACCCTGAATTACACCGCACCGTCTCTGAGTGGTTCCTGCTACCCCCATCATCCACATCTGCTGCCCTGAGGCCATACCCCTCCCGTTGGGGGTTATACCATCTACGCTGCACCATCCATCCACCGGCCTCAGCGGACTGTCCTGCAGCGGCAGCTCCATAGCTGCATTCAACGGGTGGCGTAGTCGTCCTGCATCTACCGCTGTTACATCGCCGCTCAGTTTGACTCCCTGGGCACGGACCGGGTCACCGCCACGAAACTACAACCCTCAAGAGATCCGGCTCCGGGTAAGCTCCCGCGTGCGCAACGCAGCGCGACACAGGCCCAGGGGCGCGTCACAAACATGACAGTATCACCAGAACCACCATCATTACATTAATGCATCATCAAAATCATCATCAGTACATAAATACAGCACCAAGCTTAAAGGGTTGTCCATTTAAACTGTGAAAATTCTGGACTCCACACAGTTTATTTTAAAACAAACCAGCTGTACTCATTGCCCCCAGGTCCACTGATGCTTTTCAGCTGCTGCACCAGTGTCTGGAATTGGCTTCAGTGCTGATGTCACTTCCCCAATGTGGCAGCTAATCAGTAAGATCTGCCAGAATAGATAAAATACCTTGCTCAGAGCTGCTTAGCTCAGTTGTTGGCTGCCTCACTGTCGATGTGATATCAGCACTGTAGCCAATTCCAGATGTGTGTGTATGTATATTATGTCGCAGATTGACTCACTTGGTTGCACAGAGGTACACAGGAACCCTGTCTCTTTAAATCTTCTGCTGAGTTTATAAAGAGCACTGCTAAACCTATAGCAATGTTGGCAAAAACAAACGGCCTTCCTGGCCCAACAGGAAAAACAAAACATAACCATAATGTATAGCACTGTTTTTGTTGCTTCGTGTAACCACCCGCTTCAGGAACATAAACAACTCAAAGTTTATCTTTCCTTAACATGAACACCACAGCTCCAGAGCTTCTACCTCCAGGCCCTCCCCACACCAAATGCTCTGAAAGGCTGTGATTTTATCTTCTTAATTCCTCCCTTTCTACAAGTGTTTAATCACCCTAGCACTAAAATGGCTGATTAACCCCTTTCTATTCTTCGTGTGCTGGAAAACTTTCTTTGTTTATATCACTGGAGCTAACAATCTTAGTGTTATACACCTTCTCTCCTGTACTTTGTCAGTGACCTTGTCACATATCCCTCCTCAGGCCAAAGCCTTAGGTTTTGGCACCTTCAGTCACCAAACAGGGATGTCTCAACAGGGCATCTGTGTTCTCAGGCCTGTGTTCCACATGAAAGTTGAAGTTTTGTAGCCCTGCTTCAAGAGACCATTTGGCCATCATAGTCTTTGTGCCCTTTAGAAGTTTGGTCAGGGGTGCTGCTATCATGGCAAAATTCGGGATACACTGCTGATAGTATCCCACCATTCCCAGAAATGCCTGAAGTTCCTTGGAGACCGGTTTCAGACACTTTTGGACTGCCTCCACCTTATTCACTTGGAGCTTTAAATTTGTTTCTTCCAATGATGTAGCCCAGGTATTTTTTCTTCTTTTTCCCAATGGTACACTTCTTTGGGTTTATGGTAAACCTCACTTTTCTCAGCACATCTAGCATGGCCTGAACTTTCTGCAGATGACTTCCCCAATCCGGGCTGAATATCACAATATCATTGAGGTAAGCTATGGCATAGTTTTTGTGAGGTTCTAAGGTCCAGTCTATGGCCCTCCAGAATGTAGCTGGGGCTCCTTGCAGCCCGAATGGAATTCTGGTATACTGGAAGCAACCATCGAGTGTAGAAGAGGCAGTCTTCTCCTTTGCACTTTGAGAGAGAAGGATTTGGGAGTAACCTTTCATTAGGTCCAGGGCGGTGATGTACCTGGCTGACCTTAGCTTCACTGCGAGATCATCAATGCAGGGTATTGGATATGCACCACATTTTAACATCACATTTAGCGTCCTGTGGTTGTTAGAGAAACGCGACTCTCCTGCAGGCATCCGCACATGTGTTTCTGTCAGGATTTCATGTTCAACCACCTGCATAGGTCCTGGCAACTCTGAGAACAGGTCCCGTTTCCGCTGAAGTAGTACTCGGCACGGTTGTTTCTGGGCTGGTGACAGTGTCACTGCCACTGTGACATGCTCAGTGTCCCCTTCTGGCTTGTCCAGCACACATGGAGGTTCAATGGGATCCCTCTGTTGCCCTGCCTTGATGGATATCGGAATGAGAGGATTTTTGGGAGAGAGGGGTGGTAGCAGTTAACTGGCAGGTGGTACAGGACTTGCAATATCTTAGGATTTCTCTGTGACATCTGGGCCAATAGAACATCTGCATAACTCATTCTTGAGTTTTTTCCACCCCCAGATGGTCAGCTAAGACATGTGAATGGGCTCTATCCAACACCCTTTGTCTATAGGGTGCTGGTACCAACAACTGCTCCACTATCTCCTCCCTCACTATGCTGTTGCAGCTGCTTCTGCTCCCGATGCTGCTGCTGCTAGTGCTGGTTTTGGACCAGGTGCTTGATCAGCTCCTCCACTTTATCTGGCCGCTGTTCCATGCTCACAGCCACCTTCACCCAGGACATGCAGACAGTCCACAGCCGTCACACTTGCTTCCTGGGGATCTTGCCCGCACTTCTTACACCAACTGTGGTAGATTGACTCACTTGGTTGCACATAGAGGTACACAGGAACACTGTCTCTTTAAATCTTCTGCTGAGTTTATTAAGAACACTGCCTAAACTAAAGCAATGTTATCACAAACAAACACGGCCTTCCTGGTCTAACCGGAAACCACCCGCTTCAGAAAACAAAACCCAAGGTTAGCTTTCCTCAACATGAACACCACAGCTCCAGAGCTTCCACCTCCAGGCCCTCCCCACACCACATGCTCTGAAAGGATGTGATTTTATCTAACGAGTTCCTCCCTTTCTACAGGTGTTTAATCAGCCTAGCATTAAGATGGCAGATTAACCACTTTCTCTACTTCGTGTGCTGAAACACTTTCTTTGTATATATCACTGGAGCTAACAATCTTCTCTCCAGTACTTTGTTATATATATTGTGACAAGGTCACTGGCAAACTGCACTTGGGTAAAGGAATTTTCTGAAGTGGGAAACCCCCTTTAGGCTGTGTGCCCATGATGCGTTTTTAATGCGTTTCCGCAGCGTTTTTGTAGCTGCGGAAACGCATTAAAAACGCATGGTAGAAGGGCAGCAATGTTCCCCAATGATAATCCGCATGTGCTGTGCACATGCTGCGGAAATTTCCGCTGCAGATTATCATTGCGGCAAAAAACGCAGCACTACCAATTATTTTGCGGAAGTGCTGTGTCTTCGCCGCCATTGACTTGCATTAGACCGCATGGATTACGCATCACTGTATATATAGATGCGCATTCCATGCTTTCTAATGTGCGGATGGTACCCGGGTGTAGATGAGAGGAGAGTCTCCTCCACACCCAGGTACAATTAAAAATCTGTAAAAAAAAATAATAAAATAAATGTATACTTACCTTCTGTCGGCCCGCGCAGCGCTCCTACTTGCTTCCCGGCACTTTGCAATGATTTGAAGGACCTGCGCTGACGTCAGAGTCATGTGACGGGTCACGCGACGCTGACGTCGGCAGGTCTTTCAATTCACTGTTGCCGGCAAGGGAAAACGGAGTGAGCGGGACACCGGGGGCCATCGGAGGGTAAGTATAGATTTATTTTTTTATTTTTATCACTCTCTCGGGTCACACTGTATAAATCCATGCTGTTGGCATGGATTTATATAGTGTGACCTAGTTGTCACAAGCACTTTCCAAGTGATGCTAATCGCTTGCAAAGCGCTTGTCAATCTGCATGCGGAAATGAACGCTCCATTTCTGCATGTCCCTGGCAGGAAAACGCATGTACAATCCGCATGCGTTTTTTTCTGCCAGGGAGATGCGGAAACGCTCAGGAAAAAATCCTGAGCATTTCTGCATCGTGGGCACATAGCCTTAAAGAGACTCACCACAAAACTGCTGTTCAAACAAAAGTACAGGCTCTCGGTGCTTCAAAGTGGGGCCAATCATTTAAATTTCACTTTATCACATGCTTGGTTTACATCAATCTCCACCTCTGACCCTACGAATACACAGCTGTCAATCAATGAAGAGAGGGGGGCATGACGTTTGAGGGAAAACAAGCAGGTTTGAAGGTGTATTTAAATGATTGGCCCAGACGTGAAATACCAAGTCCCGTTACATGGTTTGAATAGAGGTCCTGTGCTGACAGAGTCCCTTTAATTCAGCAATCAATTGGAATGTCAAATCTGCCCCCAAATTATACATTTGTATCTCCTAAATGCATAACTTCCAGTATGTCCATAACAATGGTAAGGAGATGCTAAGAGTTGCTATCAGTCATCCTCAGACTGCGGACCATACAGGAACCACAGTACTGATGAGAGACAGGCAGTATCACAAATGAACATTTACAGTTGAAACCAGAAGTTTACATACACTATATAATAAGACACATGCATGTTTTTCTCAATATCTGACATGAAATCAGAATAAACAATTCCAATTTTAGGTCAATTAGAATTACCATGATTTTTAATGTTTACCAAATGCCAAAATAATGAGAGAGAAAAAATGTTTTGAGGCAGTTACTTACTGCAAAGTCAAAAGTTTACATACATTTCATTAGTATTTGGTACCATTGCCCTTAAACCGAATGACTTCGGTCTAACATTTGCGATATCCTTCCTCAAGCTTCTCACAATAGTTCGGAATTTGGGCCCATTCCTACTGACAAAACTGGTGTAACTGATTCAGGTTTATACGTCGCCTTGCTCGCACCTGCTTTTTCAGTTTTGCACATACCTTTTCAATAGGATTGAGATCAGGGCTTTGTGATGGCCACTCCAAAACATTGACTTTGTTATCCTTAATCCACTTTGTTACCATTTTGGCAGTATGCTTCCTGTCATTGTCCATTTGGAAGACCCATTTCCGCCCAAGCTTTAACCTCCTGGCTGATATTTTGAGATGTTGCTTCAGTATTGCCACAATCTTCTTTTCTCATGATGCCATCTATTTTGTGAAGTGCACCAGTCCCTCCTGCAGCAAAACAACCCCACAACATGATGCTGCCAGCTCTGTGTTTCACACTTGGGACTGTGTTCTTACGCTTCCAAGCTTCTCCCTTTTTCCTCCAAATGTAACGATGGTCATTATGCCCTAAAAGTTACATTTTAGTTTCATCAGACCACAGGACATGTCTCCAAAAATAAAGGTCTTTGTTCCTGTGTTCATTTGCAAACATTAATCTGGCTTTTTTATGTTTCTTTTGGAGTATTGGCTATTACCTGGTAAAGTGACCTTCTACCCCATGTTGATACAATACTCGTTTCACTGTGGATATTGACCGAATCTTCCCAGCTTCTGCCATCATCTTCACAAGGTCTCAAGGTCTTTTGCTTTTGTCCTTGGGTTGATATGCACATGTTGGGCTAAAGCACTTTCATCTCTTGGACAGAGAACCAGTCTCCTTCCTGAGCAGTATGATGGCTGGCCATTTCCATCTTGTTTGTACTTGCGTATAATTGTTTGTACAGATGAATGAGGCACCTTCAGGTATCTTGAAATTTTACCCAAGGATGAGCCAGACTTGTGCAAGTCCACAATTCTCTTCCTGATATCTTGGCTGATTTAGACTTTCCCATGATGCTACACAAAGAAGCAGTGTTTCAGGTGTGCATTAAAATACACACACAAGTGTGTCTGTAATTAACTCAGATATTGCCAAAAAAAACTACCAGAAGCTTCCAAACACATGACATCATCATGGGCAGTCCAGAATTGTTTAAAGGCATAGTAGTCTTAGTGTATGTAAACTTTTGACTTTGCAGTAAGTAATAACAATGCCTTAAAACATTCTCTCTCATTATTCTGGCATTTATTATATTAAAAATTATAGTAATCCTAATTGACCTAAAACAGGAAAGGTTTATTCTGATTTCATGTCAGATAATTGAGAAAAACATGCATATGTGTCTTTTTATATAGTGTATGTAAACTTGTAGTTTCAGCTGTATGTGGGTATGTTTTGTACCTGTGTATATATAGCTATATATATTTACATATATCCATCTATAAAACAGGTACATTATATACTAATGTATGCTCCACTTGGGGATGGGGGTCAGTGGGTCAGTCCCAGCCTGGATTTGTCAGAGCCATGATGGCAAGATGCAGCCTGTCAGAGAATACAGGTCGTGATTTAGTGCCCGTGTTCCGGAGCTTTGAGCTCTCTGGTCGGTGTTGTGTTGGAGAAACCTGATCCTGCAATGACCACAGATTTCTGAGCTTCATCTGCCCTTTTTGCTACCCATCTGGTTAGGTAAAATGCAATCTCCAAGTAGTTGTTGGTGAATTAAGACCCTTGAGAACAATGAACACGGCTTCACTCCACATTTGCAAGTACAATTCCCCCCACCTTGATGGTTTTATTATTTAAAATGTTATTTTTCTTTTCTTTTGCACTAAAAGATACCTTGATGTGTATGTTTCTACAGGAAGAAGTTGAATATGGAAAACGGGATGCCAGGCAATTCCTTCATATGCCAGGTGGAGGATTCAGAATTGTAAGTAATTTTGACAACATACAAACATAGAAATGAAGGATGAACAATTTATATAACGTTTGAAGTCAAATGAAACTTAAATTAAAGTAAAAGTTAATATTAACATATTGTATTTCATATGTATACTGGAAAAAAAAGTTTAGAAGAAGTTTGCAGCGGATCAGTATTGAAAACGGATGGTGTTTGTCTGTATTAGGTCCTTTTTTTTTGTACACCCCTTGAAATGTATAGGTGAGTCTTATCCAAAAAAGTGATGAGGTACAGTGCCTACAAGTAGTATTCAACCCCCTGCAGATTTAGCTGGTTTGATAAGATGCAAATAAGTTAGAGCCTTCAAACTGCAAACGAGAGTAGGTTTTATGAACAGAAGCATAAATCTTACAAACCAAAAAGTTATGTTGCTCAGTTGAATTTTATTAAATTTTAAACATAAAAGTGTGGGTCAATTATTATACAACCCCTATGTTTAATATTTTGTGGAATAACCCTTGTTTGCAATTACAGCTAATAATCGTCTTTTATAAGACCTGATCAGGCCGGCACAGGTCTGTGGAGTTATCTTGGCCCACTCCTCCATGCAGATCTTCTCCAAGTTATCTAGGTTCTTTGGGTTTCTCATGTGGACTTTATTCTTGAGCTCCTTCCACAAGTTTTCAATTGGGTTAAGGTCAGGAGACTGACTAGGCCACTCCAACACCTTGACTTTTTCCCTCTTGAACCATGCCTTGGTTTTCTTGGCTGTGTGCTTTGGGTCGTTGTCTTGTTGGAAGATGAAATTACGACCCATCTTAAGATCCTTGATGGAGGAGCGCAGGTTCTTGGCCAAAATCTCCAGGTAGGCCGTGCTATCCATCTTCCCATGGATGCGGACCAGATGGCCAGGCCCCTTGGCTGAGAAACAGCCCCACAGCATGATGCTGCCACCACCATGCTTGACTGTAGGGATGGTATTCTTGGGGTCGTATGCAGTGCCATCCAGTCTCCAAACGTCACGTGTGTGGTTGGCACCAAAGATCTCGATCTTGGTCTCATCAGACCATAGAACCTTGAACCAGTCTGTCTCAGAGTCCTCCAAGTGATCATGAGCAAACTGTAGACGAGCCTTGACATGACGCTTTGAAAGTAAAGGTACCTTACGGGCTCGTCTGGAACGGAGACCATTGCGGTGGAGTACGTTACTTATGGTATTGACTGAAACCAATGTCCCCACTGCCATGAGATCTTCCCGGAGCTCCTTCCTTGTTGTCCTTGGGTTAGCCTTGACTCTTCGGACAAGCCTGGCCTCGGCACGGGAGGACACTTTCAAAGGCTGTCCAGGCCGTGGAAGGCTAACAGTAGTTCCATAAGCCTTCCACTTACGGATGATGCTCCCAACAGTGGAGACAGGTAGGCCCAACTCCTTGGAAAGGGTTTTGTACCCCTTGCCAGCCTTGTGACCCTCCACGATCTTGTCTCTGATGGCCTTGGAATGCTCCTTTGTCTTTCCCATGTTGACCATGTCTGAGTGCTGTTCACAAGTTTGGGGAGGGTCTTAAATAGTCAGAAAAGGCTGGCAAAAGAGATCTTTAATCCACACATGTGAAGCTCATTATTCTTGGTGCCTGAACTACTTCTTAATACTTTAGGGGGACCAAACAGAATTCTTGTGGTTTGAGGGGTTGAATAATAAATGACACTCTGAATTAACTTTTCACGTTTTAAAACAAAAACAAAAAAAAAACAAAACAATATGTGCTGCAGTGCATTTCCCACTTCCAGGCTGATCTACAGTACAAATGTCACAATGCCAAGTTAATTCCGCATGTGTCAACCAGCTAAATCTGCAGGGGGTTGAATACTACTTGTAGGCACTGTATATGCAAATAAAGCATCTTGCTTTATTAGTATGACGTATGGGTACTCAGCCCCAAAACGGTGAACAGTTGTAAAGCTTTTACTCAATAAATATGCAAACCTGAATTTTGATATCCAGCTTAATGCTTTCCAAATGAAGATGTGACAGCATTGTGACAGTGTCTTTACTAGCCACATATACATTGTTTTGCACAGCTGGACCATTCTAGGACTAAGCCCGGTGCTGTGTTATCTATTTTGGTTATATGCTCTTATTCAGTAACATGCTTTCTTATAAACTGGAACCTGCCAATTGATACAAGCTGCCCACGGTTTGGGCAGAATGTATCAGGCACTGGCTGTATGAACTCAGTCATGTATGTTTTACTCTGAAACGCTATGCCTTTTAATAGCCGATGGGGACAAGGCCACGCTATTGACTAGTCAGACAGGCGGTCCCCGGCAGTTTCTCCATACCCCTTGCGTTGGAATTACAGACCTCGGGCTGTATGCGCTCAAGGCCTGTCACTTCAGGGCAGCGGTTGGTTATAAAAAGTATGTTTTTCTCTGATTGGTACTGACACCTAATACATGCTAGCTAACAACGCAGCATTTCAGATTAAAATATACATGTCTGAGTTCATCCAGTCAGTAGCGGATATATGCTGCCCACAAATTAGGCAGCAGGTGTCAGGTTCCCTTCCAGTTCAGTATCAAAAGATTGAAGAATCCCTTTTATGCAATGGTTTTCCTTGTTTTTATTGGAATGTGCACATTGTAGATTTAGACTTAAAAATGAATCTGTCACCCGCTTGGGACCTATCAGACCGCTAATATGGGCATACAGGTTATAGAATTGTGAACCTATACTTACCTGTATGTCCCATATTAGCGGACTGATTGCTTTGTAATACCTTTTTATTAAATTATTCCTGCCAAGTTTCGCATCCCCCGGACGGCAAGAAATGCCCACCTACTGCAGGTAAGTATAGATTCTCATTTCTATAACTTGTATGCCCATATTAGCGGTCTGATAGGTCCCATGGAGGTGACAGATTCCCTTTAAGGCACCAAATCCACAAAGGGACACATATTGACACTTTTTCTTCTCTTTGGAACATATTATCAAGGGGCTGTCCTCTGTCTCATATATCCTAAAGTTCTAGTTGTAAAATTTTGTTGCATTCTTAACCTGTCAGCGCCGGCATTTAGACCCCCGCTGCTGGGAGGAAAAGAACTTTATTCATTAACTTTATTTGTCAGAGCGGTGACTCAACACACGTCAATGCTACCTCCGTTAGTGACTGAAACCCAGTCACTACCTCAGGAAATAAATTTAATTTCCTCCTGGTAGTGGGGGTCTACGTGCAGAGATCGGACAGCTTCTGAACAGTATTAACCTGCAGATTATCCCTGTATCTGCAGGTTAATTGCATTTTTTTCACTTGACAGTTTCACTTTAATGTAAATTTCAGTACTATTGTTTTTACTTTACAAAATAATAGTTTTGTTTGTTCATTTTTTTATTGTAGTTAATATTTTTTTACATGTATGTAATATGTTGTTTTTTGTTTTTTTTTATTTACAGTGTGGTTGAAATATTACAGCAATCATTAGGTATGATCCAATATGTGACTTTATATTTTATTCCAAATGTTTTATATCTTTTATAAAAAGTACATATAAATACTGAGTGAGCACTAAAATGCTCGGGTACTCGTTGCTCGGGTCGAGCAAATTGGAATACTCGGGTGCTCAATGTAAGTCAATGGGAAACTCGAGCATTTTTCAGGCGGCTCCCCCCGGCGGTCTGCAGAGGGCCTAAAAATTGCCCAAATCGATGGGAACAGTGCTCAAATGACATGGGAACAGCATGGGGAAGACCCCTGGAAGCATTTCTGACTCCCAGATCACTGCTGTCAACAACGTTGTCAGAGTATTACGCCACTTTTACGGACTCACAATAAAACATACAAAAACAAAACCCAAATGGATTTTCCTGGGAAATATGTTAAGGAACATTCTTTCCAGGGTAATGACTTGTATATAAGGCAAAATAAATAACCGAAAACAAAAATACTCCTCCACACCTTGGGCTATGTTCACACGTAGCGTTTTTCATGCGTTTTTGCATTGCTTTCAACCAAGACAAATGCATTCACCAGGAAATGTCATTTTAACATTTTACAACCTTATCTGGCCATGTGATGCGTGACACATCAGACACATGCATACAGTGCTGAAAAGACATGGGAACAGCATGAAGAAGACCTCTGGAAGCATCTGACTCCCAGGTCACTGCCTAAAAGTGTGTCCACCATAAGTGATCCTTGGCGCATACGAAGATGCCTCCCACTATGCACCTGTCATTGCAGACTTGCAACAATCACCATCCACGTCCTTGTCCCAGTGCAGCGTTCAGCCACCCACCCACAGGCTGCAATACTATACTGCCAAATTTCTGACAGCTGCTTGAACTTGAAATGTGGCCTTTTAGGTTCGTGGAGGCGGAAGCTTTTCATAACCTCATGCCGGCGGCGGCCGGGTGTCCATACTCGGTCCCCTGCCGCCACTGTTTCTCACGGTGTCGTCTCCACCTTCCACAAGCACGGGTCCCACAACATTACCCATGACCTCCCCAGTGCAGTTACTGGGAGGGACCTTCTAACCACAAACACGTGGACAGGTGAATGTGGCCAGGGACGGTACGGAGTCAGTCCACAGCTTTTTTTGCCGAGTTGTATTTCACCACAGCCATATTCTTTAGCTTGGAAAAAGGACTTGGGAAACCATATCTTCCCAGCTGTCATTTCTCCCAGGAAGTCCTCTAAAGCTTTTGCAGAAGCAATGGCAGCCCGTCCAACATCAACTCGCACTTGTCGGTGGTGCTTTGACACACAAACATCTTGCTTTGCGCATTTCATTTCATGACTACAGAGTTGGGCAATGTCCTGATCTGCAAGCCGGTTTGAGAAATAACATGCGTAAGCACGTCCGATCCACATTAAAAAAACAGCCATAGAGTGTTCGGGAACCTTCCACCACACTTTTCTTAGCCAGGGCATCTTCTCGGCAGGGTTGGACGGACCCACCAGAAAACCGGAGACTCCTCCGGTGAGCCCTGGCTTCTCCTTCAGGAGAGTTCATAGTGCCGAGGTGAGGCCATGATGATGATAGAGGCCAACATCTGCTTAGTTTTCTGTTACTTGGAATGCAAAAACAAGTATGCAGCCAGCCACCCACCCACCGGCTGCTATACTAAGCTGCCAGATTTCTTTGAAATAGGGCCTTTTAGGCTCATGGAGGCAGAAGCTTTTCACAGCCTCATGCCGGCGGTGGCCGGGTGTCAATACTCTGTCCCTAGCCGCCACTATTTCTCCCGGTATAGTCTCCGCCTTCCAAAAGCACGGGTCCCACAACATTACCCGTGCCCTCCCCAGTGAACTTACTGGGAAGGACCGCCTACCTACAAACACGTGGTCAAGTGAATGTGGCCAGGGACGGTATGGAGCCAGTCCACAGCTTTTTTTGCTGAGTTGTATTTCACCACAGCCATATTCTTTAGCTTGGTGAAAGGACTTGGGAAACCATATCTACTCCAGCTGTCATTTCTCCCAGGAAGTCCTCTAAAGCTGCTTTGACTTGAAATGTGACCTTTTAGGCTCGTGGAGGCGGAAGCTTTTCACAACCTCATACGTCGTGTCCATACTCGGTCCCCAGCCGCCACTATTTCTCCCTATGTTGTCTCCACCTTCTACAAGCGCGGGTCCCTGAACATTACTGCTGGTACTTTTCTGTGGGACTCTGCTTGCCTCCTACGAGCCTGGAATATTTCCAGCAAACTATGGTACGACGCCATGGTATTAGCACTGCCCCCAGTACCAGTAGCGAAGCCTTCCCCAATTTCCTTCTCAGGAATTTTATTTGGTAGACTGAGTGGCTGCCCAAATACATTAGTTTATCACAAAGGCGCTGAAGATAGAGTGGCAGTAGATGCAAGTTTCTCCAGCCTGTTAGATATCAGAGGGTGAACGGCAGCACATTGGATCAGTGGTTAGCACTGAAGCCTTGCAGCGCTGGGGTCCTGGGTTCAAATCCCAGCAAGGACAACATCTGCAAGGATTTTGTATGTTCTCCCCGTGTTTGCGGCCATAGAGTGTCCGGGAACCTTCCCACACACTATTCTTTAGCCAGGACTGCTTCTCGGCAGGGTTGGACGGTCCCACCAGAGAATCCTCTGGTGTGCCCTGGCTTCTACATCAGGAAAGTTCATGATAGTGCTAACTTTGCAGCTGCTATGGGGCTCTTGGGCTGGGGAGAAAGGTGAGCCCTCAGAATCAAACCCTCTGGTGGGCCCAATGATTTTCAATCTGAAACAGCTTCTCAGTGGCAGTTGTATTTCACCACAGCCATATTCTTTAGCTCGGTGAAAGGACTGGCATAGAGGGAAACCGTATCTACTCAGGCTGTCATTTCTCTGTCACCAGGTTCCGCCCATTGTCACAGTGCTGCAGTGCTTTCAGCTTGTGACAGATGTGGTCATTTCGGAGATGGAGGAGGAGGTGCAGGAGCTGAACAATGTGATTACATTGAGGTTACATTGGCGACTCTGTTTTTATACTAAAGAAAGATCCTACTGTTTTTTTTTTTTTTGTTTTTTTTTTTTACGTTATTTTTTAAGGCAAATGCATTCACCGGGAAATGTCATTTTAACGTTTTACAACCTTATCTGGCAATGTGGTGTGTGACACATCAGACACATCCTGTTTCATTGATGATGGAGGAACTCTGAAATAAACAGAGCAGGGCCACAGTAACGAGTACGACATGTTCCCATTAGAAAGGAGAGAGTCTGCTATACAGTTATAGGGTATGCAGTGAGTCCAACCGCTCACCAAATTTAGAAAAAACCCCACTAAGAAATTAAAGACACAGCAGGGCCACAGTAACGACAAATTCCCATTAGAAAGGAGAGAGTCTCCCATAGTGTTGGCCTATGCAGTGAATGCAAGGCCGCCCAAAATTTGGAGGCACTTCAATGCCCCTTGGAAGAAACGTGGAGGAGGGCCTCATAAAAAAAATGTTCCCATTAGAAAGGAGCGGGCCTCCTATACTTGTAATGCCCATGCACTAAGTGTATGGGCTGACAAACATTTACCCGGGGGGGGGGGGGAGGGTATACATGAACATACTGTATAAAAAAATTTTTTTTACGGGCCTCATAATCACCCTTTAAAAAAAATTATGTGGGTGTTGCATCACAGACCACGGTCACCCTGGTGATATGGTGGTGGAGGATGAGGAGATGGAGGAGGACAAGAGCAAGTGGCCAAAATCAGGAAGCGTATACCCATGTGTGGGTGTGAAAAGGTGCATGGGAATATACCTCCCAAGAAAAGACACTGGATTTGAGTTTATGTTACGCTGCTATCATTTGGTGGTGTTGACAAGTCTGGCCCAAACCTGCCCTTGTTCATTTTTATAAGAGTCAGCCTGTCAGCATTTTCAGTTGACAGGCAGATGCGCTTATCAGTTATAATTCCACCAGCGGCACTAAAAACCCGCTCTAATAAAACACTGGCGGCAGGGCAGGCCAGGACCGTCAAGGCATAGAGAGCCAGTTCATTCCACGTATCTAGCTTGGATACCCAATAATTATAAGGCACAGCGGAATCACGGAGGATGTTGGTACGGTCGGCAAGGTACTCACTCAGCATCTTCCCAAACTTTGCACTCCTTGTGAGAGTACCCCGCGCCTCAGTGTGATGGGAGGGTCTGAGAAAACTCTCCAGAACTTTGACAGTGTTCCCCTGCCTCTGCTGGATTGAAGTTGTGTCTCTCTCGCCTGTACTCCTTGGTTGTCCAACGAAGTGTGCCCTCTACCGCCAGCGTTTTCAGATAGGAATCTTAATAGTTCCGCTACAAAGGACTTTTGGTACCGCCCCATTTTTGTAGACCTGTCCGCCTCAGGAATAAGAGATATAAAGTTCTCCTTGTAGCGTGGGTGTAGAAGTGTCACCAACCAGTAATGACGGTCACCCAAAATTTTGAAAACACGAGGGTCATGGGAGAGGCAGCGTAACAAACTCAGCCATGCGTTCCAGACTGCTAACAGGCAAGACTTCTGTGTCCTCACCAACAGGGTGACTGACCATGCTCTCCTCCTCCTCTCTGTCCTCTGGCCATACACGCTGAACAGACGGTATGACGGCTGTGCAGGTAGTACTAGAAACTAGCTCCTGTCCTTCCTCCTCCTCCTCATTGTCACCCAATCCACGTTGGGATGAGAGGAGGCTTGGCTGTGTGTAATCACCCTGTATGGTTCCTTGCTCCATCTCATCATGCTCCGCCTGCAATGCATCCTCTTTGATTGTGAGCACAGAGCGTTTCAGAAGACAGAGAAGCGAGATGGCGACGCTAATTATGGCATCATCGCCGCTCACCATCTTGGTGGAGTCCTCAAAGTTTTGGAGGATGGTACATATGTCTGACATCCATGTCCACTCCTGAGGTCTTATGTGTGGAGTCTGAACTGAATACTGACGGCCTTGTTGATGCTGGTACTCAACAACTGCCCTCTTCTGCTCACAAATCCTTTCCAACATCTGCAGTGTAGAGTTTCAATGCGTGGGAACATCACACACCAGTCTGTGAGCCGGAAGCTGTGAATGCTGCTGAAACACGGCAAGGGTGGCGGAATCTGTAGCAGACTTTCTAAAATGGGCACACAGGCGGCGTACTTTAAGAAGCAGATCCAGCAGCTCCAGGTAGGATTTAAGAAACCACTGAACCATGAGGTTAACCATATGGGCCAGGCATGGTACGTGTGTGAGCTCACCTCAGAGCCGCCACCAGGTTCCAGCCATTGTCACACACAACCATGCTTGGCTGCAGGTTCAGCGGTGTGAGCCACAGATCTGCTTGCTCTTTCAGAGCTGTCCACAACTCTTCAGCATTGTGCGGTTTGTCACCTAAGCATATTAGCTTCAGCACAGCCTGTTGCCTCTTGGCGGAGGCAGTGCTGCCAGCTTGTGACTGATGTGGTCATTTCGGAGGAGGAGGCTGAGGAGGATGAGGTGCAGGAGCTGTAGACTGAGGGTAACCCTGATTCACCTAGGGCCCGCAATCCTTGGCGTCGGGAGGACGTGTTCCGTCCCAAGGTCCGACTGGGTCCCGGCTTCCACTGTGTTAACCCAGTGTGTCATCAACGAGATGTACCGTCCCTGCCCACAAGCACTTGTCCGTAGTTAGGTGGACTTTCCCGGTAACTGCGTTGTTGAGGGCACTGCTAATGTTTTGGGACATGTGCTTGTGT
Source organism: Phyllobates terribilis (assembly GCF_046119375.1). NCBI lineage: Eukaryota > Metazoa > Chordata > Amphibia > Anura > Dendrobatidae > Phyllobates > Phyllobates terribilis. Next base: position 635,903,296 of record NW_027362762.1, read on the forward strand.
AATGCGGGGACGGCACACCGGAAGAAATAGTGGCGGCTGGGGACAGAGTACCGAGGGATGGCCACCGCCATCAGGTTGCGGAATGCTTCCATCTCCACGAGCCTAAAAGGCAACATTTCGAGCGCAAGCAGTCGTGAAATGTGAGAATTTAGTAGTGTGGCCTGTGGGGCGTTGGCTGCATATTTGCGCTTGCGTTCCAAGGACTGGGGTATGGACAACTGAACGAATGCGCTGGGACAAGGACATGGACGTGCTTCCTGATGCTGCTACTTGAGTGTGCAATGACAGGTGCAGGGCAGGAGGCATCTTCGCATGCACCATGGACAGGGGATTTGCTTGCATGCACAACAGCGGAAGAAGCAATGGTGCCACCTGCAAACACTGTTCCTGGACCCTTGGTTTCGGCCCACAAAGTCGGGTGCTTTGCTGCCATGTGCCTGATCATGCTGGTGGTGGTCAGGCTGGTCGTTTTGCCACCCCTCCTGATGCTGGTCTGGCAGGTGGTGCAAATGGCCTTTTTGGGGTCATCGGCAGAGTCTTTAAAAAACAACCAGACTCGGGAAGACCTAACAGTTGTACTGGCAACTTCCTTTGTGTTAGTGTTACGGGGAACGGTTGCCTGCCTTCTGTCTGTGGTCACCACACTGCTTCTTCCTGCCTGTTGGGGTACTCTGCCTCCCTCCCTCTGTTTTCTCGTTCTGCATGTCCTCCTGCCAGGTTGGGTCAGTTACTATATCATCCACCACCTCCTTTTCCACTTCCCCTCCCTGGTCCTCCTCCTGACTTTCTGGCAATTGCGTCTCATCATCGTTCACCTCTTGTGACACTTTCCCACCGTCGCCTTCGTGTGACCGTGGCTGCTCAAATATTTGGGCATCGCTACACATGATCTCCTCTTGCCCCGCTTCAAGTAGACCAGGCGAGAGGCCTGACTCTATAAATGGAAAAGGGAACAGCTCTTCAGAGTGTCCAAGTGTGGGATCAGTTGTCTCTGGGTACTTGGCATGGCGGGAGGAAGGAGGATCAGGGTGAGGAATATGCGGTCCAGACTCACGGCTACTGAGACTTGACCGTGTGGAAGACAGGGTGGTGGTGGTGGTGGTGGCTAAGTGTAAGCATTATCCGCTATCCAACCAACAACCTTTTGACACTGCTCTGGGTTCAATAGTGGTGTGCTGCGGTCTCCTAGAAATTGGGACAGGAAGGACAGGCGATAAGATTTGAGTGTTTGTTGTGGCACAATTTCAGCTTGCCCACGACCTTGTCCTTGGCCTCTGCATGCACCATTACCATCACGTTCAGTTCCCCGTGCCTTGCCCATTTTAAATGGAGGACAGTATCTTCCACGCTACAAATGACTGAGTTTGGAGCGAACTTATATGTGATCCGTGTGACGGAGAAAACAGTTTCAAATAGCTGGCCTGTAGGTAAGTAGTTTGAACAGCAAATTGCTTAACTGACACACTGAAAGAAATTTTTAATGGAGGCCAGAAATGGCAGTATTTTCTGACAACGTATATGTGAGCCGTGTGATGGAGAAAACACAGTTTTAAATAGCTGGATTTCTAGCGCTGTAATATGGAAAGGACCTGGCTGTATTCTGCAGTGCCAACAAGCAAATGGTGCAGAAAAACGGTGTTTTCTGGATTGCTTTTTAAGCAAATAATGAGAATTAAGATCCAAAGAAAAGTATTCCTGGCCCCTGAGACCTGGGCCTTTGTATAGAAATATCTAACAGCAGCAGAAGGCAGAATTGGAATGGAGCCTCTGCTATATGCACTGCAGTCTGCTATATACCCTGCCTGCCTTTATACACTGCCTGCCTGATATCTCTGCAGATGGATTAGTTAGTCATCAAAAGGACTGTTTGTTAAGATGGATATGTGTAATATACTGTTTTTCTCCCTACACTACCTAATACACAAGCAAATCTCTCCCTGACGCAGCAGCACCTCTCCCTACACTGTCTAATTCCGGAGTGACTGTGACGAGCATGGCGGCACCAGGTCTGATATAGACCCGATGACGCTATGCAGCCAGCCAATCACTGTAATGCCACAATCAACATGGCAACGGCATTACAGTGAGTGGCAGGCAATCCCTGCATGTTCATTGGCTCTGTAAAGAGCGCCAAACATGCAGGGAGGAGACCCGAGCTCCCGCCGAGCAACCCCAGAAATAATCAGCGAGCACCGAGCAGTAGCGAGCATGCTTGCTCATCACTACATATAAACAATGGGTTCATGATAAATCCTTGACAGTTAGTAAACAACAGCATGCACTTTGACAAATGACACATCTCTGAATTCTGTGTTTCAGCCTCTATCTCCTGCTGTCCTCAGATTACATAGCAAAAACTTTCTGGCAGATTCCCTTTAACTTAGCATGGATCGGGGGTCAGCAATTAGTTTTCTCATAGGCTCACATGAGAGACTGACTGTTGTGCAGGGATAAACCAACACACTGAATTTAAGAATAGTAGTAGAAATACTAATCAAAATTATATTACTTTTTACTGCTCACTATTGGATCAGAAATGTTGATGAACTGCTACTGTTAATTGAGCTTATTGTAACGTGTTCTTACTAGGAACAACTAATCAAAACTATATAATTTATTGATTTTTATAATGTCCCATGCCCCAAAGCTCTCTCCTATCACAGACACCATACACATGGTATGATGCCTCCACGGCATGATGACTCTACTGTTCACCCTATACATTTTATAGCACCCCCAGAGTTCTCCCCATACATAGGGCCGGCTCAAGGTTTTTGTGGGCCCTAGGCGAAAGAGTCTCAGTGGGCCCTTTACCTATATTTCTCTGTGGTATCTGTGCATCATGAATTGTGTATGTGTTATAGTACAATGCCAAAGATTTCACTTCTTACATTATATGAGTGATATCTATTGTAAATTCTACAATAGCTCAGAAATCGGTGAATCCTCGCAGCGCACAGTGCAGACCGGACAATATAGTCCTCTATACAGTATTATGGGCCCCATATAATGCTCCATACAGAATAATGGACCCCATAAAATGCTCCATGCAGAATACTGGTCCCCTTATAATGCTCCATGCAGGATACTGGCCCCCATATAACGCTCCATACAGGATACTGTCCCCCATATAACGCTCCATACTGAATACTGGCCCCCATATAATGCTCCATTCAGGCTGTGCCTCCACATAATGCCCCATGCAGGCTGTGCTCCCACATAACGCCCCATGCAGGATGTCCCCCCCACATAATGCCCCATGCAGGATGTCACCACCATCCCAATATAATACTCCATGCAGGATGTCACCCCCCCCATACAATGCCCCATGCAGGATGTCACGCCCCCCATATAATGCCCCATGTAGGATGTCACCCCCCCCATATAATGCCCCATGCAAGATGTGTCCCCCCCCCCCCCACATTGCCCCATTCCTCCATACATTAATAGAAAAAAAATCAAATACTCACCTCAAGTCTCCTCACCTTCTGCCGCTGCTCAGCTCTGGACTCCTCAGCGTCGCTGGTGCCTTCCCGCTCTGCTCTTTGACTGCTCAGGAGAGGGCACGCTGGATAGACGTCATCGCGGCCTCTGACCTGAGACGTCACAGTGCAGCAGCTGAGGAAGACACCGGATTTGCTGCGGAGGCTCGGGGAGAGGTAAGTATTGTGCCTGCTCAGGGCCTGCCCATACACACAGTATGATTTCCCAAAGTTCCCCCCAGACTCACACAAGGTATGATACCAAACAGCTCACCACAGCCACCATATGCTGCCCACAAAATGTGTTGGCTCCACACACCCCACCACCTTTCAGTAGGATTGCACCACCGTACCTCTGTCATTGTCTGAACCCAACTGAGTCACCTGTGGGGGAATTCTGAAGAGACAAGCTGAAAATCGCTCTACATCCAGGCTCTGAAAAGGTCGTTCTGGAAAAAGATAGATGTTACAATATGTCACCAACTTATTCATTCCATGTGTAGAAGACTTTGTGCTGTCCTTAACAATCATAGAGTTCATACAAATACCAGATGTAGTAGTTTTGATGTGGGGTGCATTCATTTTTGCATCAACTAATTTGAGTAAAACTGAAGCTTTTGTAATGAAAGTTATATCAACCTTACTTTCATGCTATGGGTGAAAAAGAAATGTTCAGTGATCCGTCTTATCAAAGTTATGTAGTTTGAATAAAGACCTAGGTTCATCAAGTTCAACCTTCCTACCCAATTGTACTTTGTCTAATTTAACTGTAACCCACAATGTTATGTGTATTAAGGAAATAATCCAGCCCTTTTTTAAAAGCTGTTATAGTGTCTGCCATTACTATCTCTTGTGGTAGGGCATTCCACAGCCTGATTGCTTTAAAGGAAACTGTCACACCCTAGTTGCTATGTACACTGCCCCCATAGCGTTGTTAGTGATGCAATGTGCATCACTAACAAGCTGTTTTCATGAAAATCGGTGGTAGTGTAATGATGTTATAACGTTTTATATACTTACCTGCTCGTATTCAGTCATATCGGTGTGATTCTCAGATTCAGTCATGGGAGGTCGCCATGTTCAGTTAATGCTGGCGCTGCCCATTTGAATACTGCTCCTGGCAAGCGCTAGGTTTGAGGGGCGCATGCGCATTTGCACACGTCGGGCCGGCGCGTGCGCACTGAGGCTGTGTGATTACCAGCTTCAATGCGCACACCCTGTAACCTGTGGCTCCTGGCGCGTGCGCGGTCAAAGTATTGTGTAGTCACCGCTGCAGTGTCACTGTGCGTGCAGTCACCGTAAGATCACAGCGCGTGCACACTGAAGCTGGTAATCACACAGCCTCAGTGCGCACGTGCCGGACCAGCAACCCAACGTGTGCAAATGCGCATGCGCCCCTCAAATTTAGCGCTTGCCAGGAGCAGTATTCAAATGTCATGGGCGGTGCCAGCACTAACTGAATACTGAGCGCATTGGAGCAACGGTGGGTCGCAAGGATTTACAAATATCAGTACAAAATCGCTTATCAGTCCAAGGCCCTGAACACTCATGCAGATGCCCTGTCCCGGGTCACTCAGATGGGACCGAAGAGAGATATAGATGAAGAACTGGCAGGTGATGAGATTCCGGATTTTGGTCAATTTGCTGCAGCTGTAGTAGTCGATGCTCAAAGAAAAGGCAAGGCCCACTCAAATCCTGGGCCGCTCAAGAGACGAGTGGATACAGTTGCAACAGTCCGACCCAGAGTTGGCAAAACTTAGGGAATAGGTCGCTGTAGGTCAGAGACCCGACCAGGAGACTAGAGCTGCTTCACTCCCAATTACCTTACAAATCTTAAACCAGTGGGAAAGGTTCTTCCTGAAGGATGGCTTGCTATGCCGGAAATTCCAGCTACCTCGAGAGTTTGACGTGACCTGCAGGTATTAGTCCCAGGAGCATTAGTAGCATAGTTAGCCCTGGAGGCTCATGGAAGGGTTGCCCACTTCAGCGTGGAGAAGACCTTTCGATGGTTACAACGACTGGTGTATTGGCCCCAACTGCAGTAAGAAATAGAAGAAGTTTGCCGAAAGTGTTGCCTATGTGAATTGAGTAAGCCCCCTGAACAAAGAGCTCCCATTCAGACCATCCGAACTTCTGCACCATTAGAGGTTCTGATGATCGATTATCTGACGATCGGAACTTCAAACAAAGGCTACGGACACTGCTTGGTAATGACCGATCACTTCACCAAGTTCGCAGTGGTGACACCTACCCGGGATCAGACAGCAGAAACAACAGCCAAGGCCATTTGTCAAGATTTCATTCTGATTTATGGGTGCTCGAAGCGGATACATTCCGACCAAGGGGCCTGCTTCCAGGGGCGAGTCATGGATGAGTTATACCATATCTATGGGATCCACAAATCTCAAACAATGCCCTATCATCCCCAAGGAAATGGGGCATGTGAGCGCTTCATCCGAACCTCGTTTCAGATGTTATGGACGTCGGAAGAGGACAAGAAAATGAAATGGCCCGGGTTAGAGTCCGAGTTGGTGTGGGTGTATAATAATCGCGTTCATGCGACTACTGGCTACACACCTTATATTCTGCTGTTTGGAAGGAAAGGATGAGAAATGACTGAACTGGAGCTAGACTCAGAAGATCACGGTCCGTATAACTGTCCGAGTACCTGGATTTGAGAACACAGACGGCAGCTTCATACAGTGAGAAAGTTGGTTGCGCAGAAGTTTCAGGAAGTAGAGCATACAAGGCAGCCCTCGTTTTCAGTTGGCTCACTCCGACCAGGAGATCATGTGTTAGTGAGGGCCAAACCGGTTGGGAGTAAGCTAGACCATCGTTGGGAGGCGGTACCATATATAGAGTGGTGAAGCAGATCCACCCAAGGAATTCAGTCTAGAAGGTTAGGCCTGAAGAGAGTGATGCCACGACATCTAGGGTGTTGCACCGTAATATGCTACGGCCCTGTTAGTCCGAAGCAGAGGACTGTAACAGTTGAGCCTGCGGAAAAATTAACTGAAGTGCCACACATAGTGACTCTGGAAGACGAAGAAGGATGGGCTACAATGCAATTGAGCTCTTCTGTCCCGAGTGGGGTACAAAAAAATGGATCAGGAGGCGAATTACAATCTCGACTGGTTGATTTATCAGATACCCCGGAGGAATCCCGCAGAACTGAATGGGCTAATGCCGGAATCCCTCCTAACCAATATGCTCAAGAGGTGTTTATCTGGTCTCAATCAAAAAGCCTTATTGTCATCTGCTGGTTGACCACAATCAAACGGAACCAAGATGCCTTAGGAATGTTGAAGGGGGAACAGATTTGAACGTGAGACCCGGTCAGTTGACGTCCAGTGAGGAGTTATTAAATATAACGGTTGAGTGCGCTAAACGCGAGGTGATTTCAGCGCCAAGCTGCAGAGAGAAGGAGACGCGCGCGGGATGCGCTGAGGAAACCAGCCTGACAGGTCGGAGGCAGAGACCGAACGAAGCAGCACAGGCAGACGCCGGTGAACAAATGCCGGATTCACCGCAGAGGTCCCCTGAGTACCGCGGCCGCTGAGAAGAGCCGGGATCTGCTTGTGGTACTGAGTGACTTCACCGTACCCGACATTGCCCGTCAACCGACAAGGTCCAGACCCAGCTATCCAAGGCGCGAGAGACTGCTTCCAACGGCCGAGCAAAGAGGAGATAAGAGAGAACTGCGTCAGAGGAGTCACTCCAGCAGAAACAAAGGAGCTGCATTGCTGAACAGGGCCGACACTTCAAATGATCATCCACGGTACCTGCGACAGTAGGGTTTAGGATGTCAGAATGGGAGGGAGACGGGCGAAGTGGAAAAATCCAAACTAGATTTAATTGACTTTGTTAGAAAAAGACTTGCGACCTAGCAGGAATAACTGGTGGCCCCCGCTAGGGCCATTCATGGAGTTAAAAAACTGCTGTGGTAACTCCCACGCCAGGGCGCATTACATTATTTTGGGAGATTGTTCATTGTTATTGTATATTGCCTGTTCATTCTTGTTACTAACACGTTGTTTAAAGCCTGGTTACATACATACACACTGCTCAAAAAAAAATAATGGGAACACTCAAATAACACATCCTAGATCTGAATGAATGAAATATTCTCATTGAATACTTTGTTCTGTACAAAGTTGAATGTGCTGACCACAAAATCACACAGAAATCAATGGAAATCAAATTTATTAACCAATGGAGGCATGGATTTGGAGTCACCCCCAAAATTAAAGTGGAAAAACGCACTACAGGCTGATCCAACTTTGATGTAATGTCCTTAAAACAAGTCAAAATGAGGCTCAGTATTGTGTGTGGCCTCCACGTGCCTGTATGACTTCCCTGCAATGCCTGGGCATACTCCTGATGAGGTTGCGGATGGTCTCCTGTGGAATCTCCTCCCAGACCTGGACTAAAGCATCCGCCAACTCCTGGACAGTCTGTGGTGCAATGTGACGTTGGTGGATGGAGCGAGACATGATGTCCCAGATGTGCTCCATCGAACTCAGGTCTAGGGAACGGACGGGCCAGTCCATAGCTTCAATGCCTTCATCTTGCAGGAACTGCTGATACACTCCAGCCACATGAGGTCTGACATTGTCCTGCATTAGGAGGAACCCAGGGCCAACCGCACCAGCATATGGTCTCACAAGTGGTCTGAGGATCTCATCTCGGTACCTAATGGCCGTCAGGCTACCTCTGGTGACCACATGGAGGGCTGTGTGGCCCTCCAAAGAAATGCCACCCCCACACCATTACTGACCCACTGCCAAACCGGTCATGCTGAAGGATGTTGCTGGCAGCAGATCGCTCTCCACGGCATCTCCAGACTCTGTCACATGTGCTCAGTGTGAACCTGCTTTAATCTGTGAAGGGCACAGGGAACCAGTGGCGACTTTGCCAATTCTGGTGTTCTGTGGCAAATGCCAAGTTTCCTGCACGGTGTTGGGCTGTGAGCACAACCCCCATCTGTGGATGTCATGCCCTCATACCACCCTCATGGAGTCGGTTTCTAACCATTTGTGCAGACACATGCACATTTGTGGCCTGCTGGAGGTCATTTTGCAGGGCTCTGGCAGTGCTCCTCCTGTTCCTCCTTGCACAAAGGCGGAGGTCGCAGTCCTGCTGTTGGGTTGTTGCCCTCCTATGGCTCCCTCCACATCTCCTGGTATCTGCTTCATGCTCTGGACACTGTGCTGACAGACACAGCTACCCTTCTTGTCACAGCTCGCACTGATGTGCCATCTTGGATGAACTGCACTACCTGAGCAACTTCTGTGGGTTGTACTGTAGACACCGCCTCATGCTACTGTACCTCTAGGGGTGAGAGCAATGGCAAAATGAAAAAGTGACCAAAACAACAGCCAAAAAGGATGGGAACAGAGAAATGGTCTGTGGTCACCACCTTCAGAACCACTCCTTTATAGGGGGTATCTTGCTAATTGCCTATCATTTATACCAGTTGTCTGTTAAATTTGCACAACAGCAGGAGAAATTGATTCACAATCAGTGTTGCTTCATAACTGGACAGGTAGATTTCACAGAAGTCTTATTGACTTGGAGTTACATTGTGTTAAGTGTTCCCTTTATTTATTTGAGCAGTGTATATACAGTACAGACCAAAAGTTTGGACACCTTCTCGTTTAAAGATTTTTCTGTATTTTCATGACTATGAAATAGTCTGGTGGATATACAGCTGATAGTCCTACTGAATAGACTGTTAGAATTTGTATTATGGCAAGAAAAAAGCAGCTAAGTGAGTGGCCATCATTACTTTAAGAAACGAAGGTCAGTCAGTGCTAAAATTTGGGCAAACTTTGAAAGTGTCCCCAAGTGCAGTTGCAAAAACCATAAAGCGCTACAAAGAAACTGGCTCACATGAGAACCGCCCCAGGAAAGGAAGACCAAGAGTCACCTCTGCTTCTGAGGATAAGTTTATCCGAGTCACCAGCCTCAGAAATCGCAGGTTAACAGCAGTTCAGATTAGAGACCAGGTCAATGCCACACAGAGTTCTAGCAGCAGACACATCTCTTCAACAACTGTTAAGAGGAGACTTTGTGCAGCAGGCCTTCATGGTAAATAGCTGCTAGGAAACCACTGCTAAGGACAGGCAACAAGCAGAAGAGACTTGTTTGGGCTAAAGAACACAAGGAATGGACATTAGACCAGTGGAAATCTGTGCTTTGGTCTGATTAGTCCAAATTTGAGATCTTTGGTTCCAACCACCGTGTCTTTGTGCGACGCAGAAAAGGTGAACGGATGGACTCTACATGCCTGGTTCCCAACGTGAAGCATGGAGGAGGAGGTGTGATGGTGTGGGGGTGCTTTGCTGGTGACACTGTTGGGGATTTATTCAAAATTGAAGGCATACTGAACCAGCATGGCTACCACAGCATCTTGCAGCGGCATGCTATTCCATCCGGTTTGCGTTTAGTTGGACCATCATTTATTTTTCAACAGGACAATGACCCCAAACACACCTACAAGCTGCTTAAGGGCTATTTGACCAAGAAGGAGAGTGATGGGGTGCTACGCCAGATGACCTGGCCTCCACAGTCACCAGACCTGAACACAATCGAGATGGTTTGGGGTGAGCTGGACCTCAGAGTGAAGGCAAAAGGGCCAACAAGTGCGAAGCATCTCTAGGAACTCCTTCAAGATTGTTGTTAGACCATTTCCGGTGACTACCTCTTGAAGCTCATCAAGAGTGTGCAAAGCAGTCATCAAAGCAAAAGGTGGGTACTTTGAAGAACCTAGAATATAAGACATATTTTCAGTTTCACACTTTTTTTTGTTAAGTATATAATTCCACATGTGTTAATTCATAGTTTTGATGCCTTCAGTGTGAAGGTACAATTTTCATAGTCGTGAAAATACAGAAAAATCTTTAAACGAGAAGGTGTGTCTAAACTTTTGGTCTGTACTGTATATATAAATTGTTTTTACACATCTCTGAATGCCCTTACTTTGTGTCTCTGCGTGTTGCATTTCTGACACCTGCATTACAGGGGTGTGATTCTCTCACTCACTGCTGGCGCCCCCCATGTATGTGAATACTGCTCCTGTCAAGGTTGTGTCTAGATCGGAGGTGATTTTTTTGTGCTCCTCACTTTAGCCACTCCGATCTAGACGCTTCACTGCTGTGGAGACTAGATCAGAGTTGCTGGAGTGAGGTCCTCAAAAAAAATCAACTCCGATGTGGACAGTTCAGCACTGTCACCACTAGATCGGAGTAGATTCCAGGATCCTTCTACTCACTGCTGTCTAGTCGCCTCTACTGGATTTTTTATGTTTTTCTTATGCTTTTTTATGCAATTGCTCATGTTTTTAATGGAGCAAACATCACAAATCAGACAGGATTTTTTACACTGTTTTATATTTTATGGATTTGGGCAAAATTCTTTTTTCCTGATTAATGAAACTTACATTTTTATTGTTGCTTTATGTAATATAAAAATTCCCCTTATCGCTGATTGGCAGAATGTGACTCTTCCCATTTGTCCACAGTCCTGTCTGCAGCACCGACATTGTGAAGAATGGGCGGAGCGCCACGGAGAGAGGCGTAAAAGAGCGCCCCCGACAGTCACCATAATGTACAACACAGAAGTGACTAATTATTACAGGAAAGTCTAAGGTCACTGGAGAACTGTTATAATTTACCACACTTTTGTGATGTCAATTATAATGATTCTGCCGGCTGCTCCGTCACTGGCTGAGACTTGTGAACATACAAGTCTGTCCACGTGATGTCAGCAGAGGCAGCTGAACGTCAGGAACGGATATCCCCTTTAATGAAGGGTGGGAGGGAGAAAGCTCGGCCACTTTGTAAATTTTTTTTTTTAATTAATAAAGTGATTTTATTATCGCTTTCTGTAATATAACAAATTACACACAGCTCTGATTGTTCAGTTGATAGAATTCAAATTTTCCTATATGTCCACAAGTCTCAGCCAGTGACGAAGCAGCCGACAGAATCATCAGAATGCACAGCTCAAAAGTAGCATAAATTATAACAGTTCTCCAGTGATTATATATTATAAATTATCTAATTACTATTCAATAAAACAAACCATCTGTAATCTCATTTATTCCGGGGCCTTGTTATATCCCCGCACTGCAGTAACTGCATTCTAGCCACTTCTATAAGGAGATGATTTGAGATGATTATTTGAGGACCTCATTTTAGCCCAAAATTCCAAAAATATACAACAGTGTAAAAATACATAAATGATATAACAGTGTAAAAAAATCATTTTTGACTTGTGATGTTTGCTCCATTAAAAACATGAGCAATTGCATAAAAAAGCCAGTAGAGGCGACTAGACAGCAGTGAGTAGAAGGATCCTGGAATCTACTCCGATCTAGTGGTGACAGTGCTGAACTGTCTACATCGGAGTTGATTTTTTGAGGACCTCACTCCAGCAACTCTGATCTAGTCTCTTCAGCAGTGAAGCATCTAGATCGGAGTGGCTAAAGTGAGGAGCACAAAAAAATCACCTCCGATCTAGACGCAACCTTGACAGGAGCAGTATTCACATACATGGGCACCGCCAGCAGTGAGTGAATGCGGTGCTGCCCATGACTGAATGACAGAATCACACTCCTATGACTGAATATGAGCTGGTAGGACAAAGTGTATATAAAGTTATAAAATTATACTACCACCGATTTTAAATGAAAAAAAGCTTGTTAATGATGCACATTGCATCACTAACAAAGCAATGGGGGCAGTGTACATAGTAACTAGGACGTGACAGGTTCCCTTTAATTTTTCACCCTGACTAATAAGTGTTTCATTACTATACAGATGACCAGGAGTCTGGTGTTTCCACCATAGATATGTACTCATAGAATCATAGAATGGTAGAGTTGGAAGGGACCTCCTGGGTCATCTGGTCCAACCCCCTGCTCAAAGCAGGATTCACTAGATCATCTCAGACAGATGTCTGTCCAGCCTCTGCTTGAAGACGTCCATTGAAGGGGAACTCACCACCTCTCGTGGCAGCCTGTTCCACTCATTAATCACCCTAACTGTCAAAAAGTTTTTTCTAATATCTAATCTGTGTCTCCTCCCATTTAGTTTCATCCCATTGCTTCTAGTCTTTGTGCAAATGAGAATAAAGATGATCCTTCTACAATGTGACAGCCCTTGACATATTTGTAGACAGCTATTAAGTCTCCTCTCAGTCTTCTTTTTTGCAAGCTAAACATTCCCAAATCCTGCAACCGTTCCTCATAGGACATGGTTTGCAGACCAGTCACCATTCTGGTCGCTCTTCTCTGAACTTGCTCCAGTTTGTCTGTCTTTTTTAAAATGTGGTGCCCAAAACTGTACACAGTATTCCAGATGAGGTCTGACCAAAGAGGAGTAAAGACCGATAATGACTTCACGTGATCTAGACTGTATGCTTCTGTTAATACATCCCAGAATTGTATTTGCCTTTTTTGCTGCTGCATCACACTGTTGACTCATGTTCAGTCTATGATCTATTAGTATACCTAAGTCTTTTTCACATGTACTGTTGCTTAGCTCTATTCCTCCCATTCTGTATATGCTTTTTTCATTTTTATTGCCCAGATGTAGTACTTTGCATTTTTCCCTGTTAAAAACCATTCTGTTGGTTGCTGCCCACTGCTCCAGTTTATTTAGGTCTTTTTGAATCCTCTCTCTCTCTCTTCTCTAGTATTAGCTATCCCTCCTAGCTTTGTGTCATCAGCAAATTTAATCAGTTTACCCTCAATTCCTTCATCTAAATCATTGATAAAGGTGTTGAACAATACAGGTCCCAGGACGGAGCCCTGTGGTACCCCACTTGAGACATTCATCCAGCTGGATGTGAAGCCATTTACAACCACCCTTTGAGTCCGATCACTAAGCCAGTTATGAATCCACCTAACAGTTGCCTTGTCCATTCCATACTTGGTCATTTTTTCAATAAGGATGGTGTGAGATACTTTGTCAAATGCTTTGCTGAAGTCAAGATATACTATATGTACAGCATTTCCCTGATCCACCCAGTCAGTGATTCTGTCATAGAAGGAAATTAAGTTAGTCTGACATGACTTGTTAGTTACAAACCCATGCTGACTCTGGTTAATCACTTCATTCTTATCCATGTACTTACATACATGTTGTTTAATAATTTGTTCAAAGATCTTTCCTGGTATAGAAGTCAGACTCACCGGCCTATAGTTCCCTGGGTCCACCTTCTTCCCCTTTTTGAATATAGGAACAACATTTGCTCTTCTCCAGTCTTCTGGGACTTCTCCTGTTCTCCAAGAATTTTCAAAGATTATGGAGAGTGGTTCTAAAATTTCTTCTACGATCTCCTTCAGTACTCTGGGGTGTAATTCATCTGGACCTGGAGAATTGAACTCATTTATGTTAGCTAAATATTCCCTCACAATCTTTCTGTTTACAGATAACTTGGATTCCTCTATTCCTTTAAAAGGACAGTGAAGATCAGTTGATGTTCCATTTTCTTTCTGAGAGAAAACAGATGCAAAATAGGAATTAAAAAGTTTGGCCTTCTCAACATCCTCTCTTACCATTTCTCCATTTTCATCCTGTAAAAATCCTATAGCATCTTTGACTTTTCTTTTACTTTTGACATACCCCCAAAATCCTTTTTTATTGCTTTTGACATCTCTTGCAAGCCTTAATTCATTGTCAGCTTTAGCTAACCTGATACGTGCCCTGCAGGATCTGCAGACTGCATTATAATCTTCTTTAGATATGCCTCCCTCTTTCCATTTAATAAACATTTCTTTCTTTCTTTTTAGCATGTGTTTAAGTTCTGTGTTCATCCATCCTGGTTTCCTTAAATGCTTCCCATTCTTCCTACTTCTCCTACTGCACATTATCATTCCATGTTTCGTAACCCCGTCTTGTTGTAATCAGCAGTCACCTTCCTAACAGCCCCAATTTTCAAGTCTGACATGTCACTTTATGTTGTAATGACTTAAGTCAAATGGTATCTATATTGTTTTTTCACCCTGATTAATAAGTGTTTCATTACTATACAGATGAGGAAGACACTGCCGCTGCCTCCATTTCCACCATTGGTATGTACTGCTCATTACCATTCCATGTTTCTTTACCACGAGACGGGGTTAGCAGTATTAGACTACGGTCACTCATTCAGTATTTGGTCAGTATTTCACATCAATATTTGTAAGATAAAACCAGGAGCAGGTGATAAATGGAGAAGTGGTGACGTGTGTCTATTATACGTTTTCTGTGAATATTCCTCACCTGGTTTTGGCTTACAAATACTGATGTAAAATACTGATGCTATGACCGTAGCCTTAAAGGGGTACTCCAGGGAAATAAAAAAATAGTTTGTACTTTTCCTGCACTCATACACTATAAAGATGAGATGGTCAGTGCAGTTTTATGATCTTTATAACCCATGTAATTCAGTGTGACAGAATCTCCTCCCTCCCATCTGTATCATTACGTCACACGCAAGTGTTCAGCTCCCCCCTGAAAGGAACAGCCAGCCTGAGAAGAGGAGGCATGGCCACTCCCACTGTTCTCTGCCGAGAATCAGCTATTATCAGGAGGCTGGCTGATAACAGCGAGGAACTGCACACTGCTGTAATGTCCCAGATGGTGTGACAGGAGCAGTGCAGTGAAAACCAGCTCCTGTCACATCACGCCCCTAATAATGGCTCCCTGTCTGCAGTCTAAGGTGAGTGGGGGCGTGGCCTGCTCCTGGCTTTTAGTAGCAGCAGCCAGTCCCCTGATAATGTCTCGTTATCTGAGGTTAGGGGTGTGGTGGGAGTGTGGCCTGCCCCTGGCTTTTAGTAGCAGCAGCCAGTCCCCTGATAATGTCTCGTTATCTGAGGTTAGGGGTGTGGTGGGAGTGTGGCCTGCCCCTGGCTTTTAGTAGCAGCAGCCAGTCCCCGGTAATGTCTCGTTATCTGAGGTTAGGGATGTGGTGGGAGTGTGGCCTGCTCCTGGCTTTTAGTAGCAGCAGCCAGTCCCCGGTAATGTCTCGTTATCTGATGTTAGGGATGTGGTGGGAGTGTGGCCTGCTCCTGGCTTTTAGTAGCAGCAGCCAGTCCCCGGTAATGTCTCGTTATCTGAGGTTAGGGATGTGGTGGGAGTGTGGCCTGCTCCTGGCTTTTAGTAGCAGCAGCCTGTCCCCTGAGAATGTCTCGTTATCTGAGGTTAGGGGTGTGGTGGGAGTGTGGCCTGCCCCTGGCTTTTAGTAGCAGCAGCCAGTCCCCTGATAATGTCTCGTTATCTGAGGTTAGGGGTGTGGTGGGAGTGTGGCCTGCCCCTGGCCTTTAGTAGCAGCAGCCAGTCCCCTGATAATGTCTCGTTATCTGAGGTTAGGGGTGTGGTGGGAGTGTGGCCTGCCCCTGGCTTTTAGTAGCAGCAGCCAGTCCCCTGATAATGTCTCGTTATCTGAGGTTAGGGGTGTGGTGGGAGTGTGGCCTGCTCCTGGCTTTTAGTAGCAGCAGCCTGTCCCCTGATAATGTCTCGCTATCTGAGGTTAGGGGTGTGGTGGGAGTGTGGCCTGCTCCTGGCTTTTACTAGCAGCAGCCAGTCCCCTGATAATGTCTCGTTATCTGAGGTTAGGGGTGTGGTGGGAGTGTGGCCTGCCCCTGGCTTTTAGTAGCAGCAGCCAGTCCCCTGATAATGTCTCGTTATCTGAGGTTAGGGGTGTGGTGGGAGTGTGGCCTGCCCCTGGCCTTTAGTAGCAGCAGCCAGTCCCCTGATAATGTCTTGTTATCTGAGGTTAGGGGTGTGGTGGGAGTGTGGCCTGCCCCTGGCTTTTAGTAACAGCAGCCAGTCCCCTGATAATGTCTCGTTATCTGAGGTTAGGGGTGTGGTGGGAGTGTGACCTGCCCCTGGCCTTTAGTAGCAACAGCCAGTCCCCTGATAATGTCTCGTTATCTGAGGTTAGGGGTGTGGTGGGAGTGTGGCCTGCCCCTGGCTTTTACTAGCAGCAGCCAGTCCCCTGATAATGTCTCGTTATCTGAGGTTAGGGGTGTGGTGGGAGTGTGGCCTGCCCCTGGCTTTTACTAGCAGCAGCCAGTCCCCTGATAATGTCTCGTTATCTGAGGTTAGGGGTGTGGTGGGAGTGTGGCCTGCCCCTGGCTTTTAGTAGCAGCAGCCAGTTTCCTGATAATGTCTCGTTATCTGAGGTTAGGGGTGTGGTGGGAGTGTGGCCTGCTCCTGGCTTTTAGTAGCAGCAGCCAGTCCCCTGATAATGTCTCGTTATCTGAGGTTAGGGGTGTGGTGGGAGTGTGGCCTGCTCCTGGCTTTTAGTAGCAGCAGCCAGTCCCCTGATAATGTCTCGCTATCTGAGGTTAGGGGTGTGGTGGGAGTGTGGCCTGCTCCTGGCTTTTAGTAGCAGCAGCCTGTCCCCTGATAATGTCTCGCTATCTGAGGTTAGGGGTGTGGTGGGAGTGTGACCTGCTCCTGGCTTTTACTAGCAGCAGCCAGTCCCCTGATAATGTCTCGTTATCTGAGGTTAGGGGTGTGGTGGGAGTGTGGCCTGCCCCTGGCTTTTAGTAGCAGCAGCCAGTCCCCTGATAATGTCTCGTTATCTGAGGTTAGGGGTGTGGTGGGAGTGTGGCCTGCTCCTGGCTTTTAGTAGCAGCAGCCAGTCCCCTGATAATGTCTCGTTATCTGAGGTTAGGGGTGTGGTGGGAGTGTGGCCTGCTCCTGGCTTTTAGTAGCAGCAGCCAGTCCCCTGATAATGTCTCGTTATCTGAGGTTAGGGGTGTGGTGGGAGTGTGGCCTGCCCCTGGCCTTTAGTAGCCGCAGCCAGTCCCCTGATAATGTCTCGTTATCTGAGGTTAGGGGTGTGGTGGGAGTGTGGCCTGCTCCTGGCTTTTAGTAGCAGCAGCCAGTCCCCTGATAATGTCTCGTTATCTGAGGTTAGGGGTGTGGTGGGAGTGTGGCCTGCCCCTGGCTTTTAGTAGCAGCAGCCAGTCCCCTGATAATGTCTCGTTATCTGAGGTTAGGGGTGTGGTGGGAGTGTGGCCTGCTCCTGGCTTTTAGTAGCAGCAGCCAGTCCCCTGATAATGTCTCGTTATCTGAGGTTAGGGGTGTGGTGGGAGTGTGGCCTGCTCCTGGCTTTTAGTAGCAGCAGCCAGTCCCCTGATAATGTCTCGTTATCTGAGGTTAGGGGTGTGGTGGGAGTGTGGCCTGCTCCTGGCTTTTAGTAGCAGCAGCCAGTCCCCTGATAATGTCTCGCTATCTGAGGTTAGGGGTGTGGTGGGAGTGTGGCCTGCTCCTGGCTTTTAGTAGCAGCAGCCTATCCCCTGATAATGTCTCGTTATCTGAGGTTAGGGGTGTGGTGGGAGTGTGGCCTGCCCCTGGCTTTTAGTAGCAGCAGCCAGTCCCCTGATAATGTCTCGTTATCTGAGGTTAGGGGTGTGGTGGGAGTGTGGCCTGCCCCTGGCCTTTAGTAGCAGCAGCCAGTCCCCTGATAATGTCTCGTTATCTGAGGTTAGGGGTGTGGTGGGAGTGTGGCCTGCTCCTGGCTTTTAGTAGCAGCAGCCAGTCCCCTGATAATGTCTCGTTATCTGAGGTTAGGGGTGTGGTGGGAATGTGGCCTGCTCCTGGCTTTTAGTAGCAGCAGCCAGTCCCCTGATAATGTCTCGTTATCTGAGGTTAGGGGTGTGGTGGGAGTGTGGCCTGCCCCTGGCTTTTACTAGCAGCAGCCAGTCCCCTGATAATGTCTCGTTATCTGAGGTTAGGGGTGTGGTGGGAGTGTGGCCTGCCCCTGGCTTTTACTAGCAGCAGCCAGTCCCCTGATAATGTCTCGTTATCTGAGGTTAGGGGTGTGGTGGGAGTGTGGCCTGCCCCTGGCTTTTAGTAGCAGCAGCCAGTTTCCTGATAATGTCTCGTTATCTGAGGTTAGGGGTGTGGAGGGAGTGTGGCCTGCTCCTGGCTTTTAGTAGCAGCAGCCAGTCCCCTGATAATGTCTCGTTATCTGAGGTTAGGGGTGTGGTGGGAGTGTGACCTGCTCCTGGTTTTTAGTAGCAGCAGCCAGTCCCCTGATAATGTCTCGCTATCTGAGGTTAGGGGTGTGGTGGGAGTGTGGCCTGCTCCTGGCTTTTAGTAGCAGCAGCCTGTCCCCTGATAATGTCTCGCTATCTGAGGTTAGGGGTGTGGTGGGAACTAGCAGCAGCCAGTCCCCTGATAATGTCTCGTTATCTGAGGTTAGGGGTGTGGTGGGAGTGTGGCCTGCTCCTGGCTTTTAGTAGCAGCAGCCAGTCCCCTGATAATGTCTCTTTATCTGAGGTTAGGGGTGTGGTGGGAGTGTGGCCTGCTCCTGGCTTTTAGTAGCAGCAGCCAGTCCCCTGATAATGTCTCGTTATCTGAGGTTAGGGGTGTGGTGGGAGTGTGGCCTGCTCCTGGCTTTTAGTAGCAGCAGCCAGTCCCCTGATAATGTCTCGTTATCTGAGGTTAGGGGTGTGGTGGGAGTGTGGCCTGCCCCTGGCCTTTAGTAGCCGCAGCCAGTCCCCTGATAATGTCTCGTTATCTGAGGTTAGGGGTGTGGTGGGAGTGTGGCCTGCTCCTGGCTTTTAGTAGCAGCAGCCAGTCCTCTGATAATGTCTCGTTATCTGAGGTTAGGGGTGTGGTGGGAATGTGGCCTGCTCCTGGCTTTTAGTAGCAGCAGCCAGTCCCCTGATAATGTCTCGTTATCTGAGGTTAGGGGTGTGGTGGGAGTGTGGCCTGCCTCTGGCTTTTAGTAGCAGCAGCCAGTCCCCTGATAATGTCTCGTTATCTGAGGTTAGGGGTGTGGTGGGAGTGTGGCCTGCTCCTGGCTTTTAGTAGCAGCAGCCAGTCCCCTGATAATGTCTCGTTATCTGAGGTTAGGGGTGTGGTGGGAGTGTGGCCTGCCCCTGGCTTTTAGTAGCAGCAGGCAGTCCCCGGTAATGTCTCGTTATCGGAGGTTAGGGATGTGGTGGGAGTGTGGCCTGCTCCTGGCTTTTTTTAGCAGCAGCCAGTCCCCTGATAATGTCTCGTTATCTGAGGTTAGGGGTGTGGTGGGAGTGTGGCCTGCTCCTGGCTTTTAGTAGCAGCAGGCAGTCCCCGGTAATGTCTCGTTATCGGAGGTTAGGGATGTGGTGGGAGTGTGGCCTGCTCCTGGCTTTTAGTAGCAGCAGCCAGTCCCCTGATAATGTCTCGTTATCTGAGGTTAGGGGTGTGGTGGGAGTGTGGCCTGCTCCTGGCTTTTAGTAGCAGCAGGCAGTCCCCGGTAATGTCTCGTTATCGGAGGTTAGGGATGTGGTGGGAGTGTGGCCTGCTCCTGGCTTTTAGTAGCAGCAGCCAGTCCCTGATAATGTCTCGTTATCTGAGGTTAAGGATGTGGTGGGAGTGTGGTCTGCCCCTGGCTTTTAGTAGCAGCAGCCAGTCCCCTGATAATGTCTCGTTATCTGTGGTTAGGGGTGTGGTGGGAGTGTGGCCTGCTCCTGGCTTTTAGTAGCAGCAGCCTGTCCCCTGATAATGTCTCGCTATCTGAGGTTAGGGGTGTGGTGGGAGTGTGGCCTGCCCCTGGCCTTTAGTAGCAGCAGCCAGTCCCCGGTAATGTCTCGTTATCTGAGGTTAGGGGTGTGGTGGGAGTGTGGCCTGCTCCTGGCTTTTAGTAGCAGCAGCCAGTCCCCTGATAATGTCTCGTTATCTGAGGTTAGGGGTGTGGTGGGAGTGTGGCCTGCCCCTGGCTCTTAGTAGCAGCAGCCAGTCCCCTGATAATGTCTCGCTATCTGAGGTTAGGGGTGTGGTGGGAGTGTGGCCTGCCCCTGGCTTTTAGTAGCAGCAGCCAGCCACCTGATAATGTCTCGTTATCTGAGGTTAGGGGTGTGGTGGGAGTGTGGCCTGCCCCTGGCTTTTAGTAGCAGCAGCCAGTCCCCTGATAATGTCTCGTTATCTGAGGTTAGGGGTGTGGTGGGAGTGTGGCCTGCCCCTGGCTTTTAGTAGCAACAGCCAGTCCCCTGAGAATGTCTCGTTATCTGAGGTTAGGGATGTGGTGGGAGTGTGGCCTGCCCCTGGCCTTTAGTAGCAGCAGCCAGCCACCTGATAATGTCTCGTTATCTGAGGTTAGGGGTGTGGTGGGAGTGTGGCCTGCTCCTGGCTTTTTTTAGCAGCAGCCAGTCCCCTGATAATGTCTCGTTATCTGAGGTTAGGGGTGTGGTGGGAGTGTGGCCTGCCCCTGGCCTTTAGTAGCAGCAGCCAGTCCCCTGATAATGTCTCGTTATCTGAGGTTAGGGGTGTGGTGGGAGTGTGGCCTGCCCCTGGCTTTTAGTAGCAGCAGCCAGTCCCCTGATAATGTCTCGTTATCTGAGGTTAGGGATGTGGTGGGAGTGTGGCCTGCCCCTGGCCTTTAGTCGCAGCAGCCAGTCCCCTGATGATGTCTCCCTGTCTGCAGTCTGAGGTGAGGGGGTGTGGCAGGGGAATGGCATGATCCTGACTTTTAGTAGCAGCAACCAGCCCCCTTATAATGGCTCCAGGTCTGCAGGTCTGCTAGCAGGAAGCAGACCGCGCCCCCCCTCTTCTCTGGCTGGCTGTTCCTTACAGGGGGGAGAAGCACTTGGTGTATGATGTAATGTTCAGATGGGAGGGAGGAGATTCTGTCACACTGAATTACAAGGGCGGGGACAGTACAAAAAGTTTCTCGCTGGAGTACCCCTTTAACCTTCCTGACAGCCCCATTTTAAGTCTGACACGTCACTTTATGTGGTAACTTTGAAATGCTTCTACTTCTGCCAATGATTCCTCTTCTAGTAGATTTAGATTAATGTGTTTTATCTTTATTCATGAACATATCCCACATTTTCAGAAAACCCAGAGGCTCTGGAGAGCGGTAATGCCATTGAGACGAACAGCAGAAGTGGTTTGGACAGCGGCTGTAGGTGAGTAAATACTCACACTGCACACCATACACATGTACACAGCAACTAGTGGTCAATGGTGTGAGACTGCCATTCAGTACTGTGGTCACATGATTGAGGAGAGAGCCGGAGCAGTGCTGAAAAATGCAGAAAACAGCAATGTAAAGTATTTTAACCCCTTAAAGCAGAATGATGTATAGGTATGTCATTGCAGGTGTGACCGCGTATGGAGGGGGCTCAGGATCTGGACTCTCTGTAGATGCATTTGTTACTGGCTGTGTTATATAGCCGGCACCTGTGTATAACAAAAGGGTTCAGAGCCGAGCTCTGATTATTGCTGTTAACTAGTGCTGAGAGAGTATGTTCTGTCCGAGTATGCTCGGGCCGAGCTGCGAGTATTTACAGCTGTGGTGATATGGTTGAGTCGCTCCTGTGTGCATGATTTGCGACTGTTTGACAGCTTTATTACATGTGAGGAACGTCTATTTCTTACACATTCCTCACATGTAATAAAGCTGTCAAACAGTTGCAAATCATGCACACGGGAGCGATTCAACCATATCACCGAGCAGCTGTAAATACTCGGAGCTCGGCCCGAGCATACTCGGAACAGAACATACTCGCTCAACACTACTGTTAACCATTTGGTGTGTAAATGGAGTGCTTGCTGATGTTCACGTGTACTGGCTTCCTTTGGTCCCCCGTGACACAATTGCAGGTTATTGTGGCAGCGAGAGCCTGCTGAAGAGTCCAGCTGATGCCATCTAGGTACTCCTCTGAAGCTCAACCATAAGCTGAGCTCCATGGGAGACTGAGATTTTAACTATATACAGTAGATGTAAAAATCTACACACCCCTATTAAAATGCCCGTTTTGTCTTATAAAAAAAATCATATGAAGAATAATTTTGGAACTTTACACCTTCAGTGTAACCCATAATCTGTACAAATCCAATAAGAAACAAACTAAAATCCTTTTGAGGGGGAAATAAAATAACAAAGCTAAAATAATGTGGTTGCATAAATATGCACCCCCTTATATAGCGACACAAACCAACTTTTTTTTTTTTTTTTTTTTTTTACAAACTTCTGAATATTTATTATCACCATTTCAAATAAAAAAAAAAATCAATGTAAGTTTTGTATTGCCATAAATGTACAGCTCTGGAGAATCATGCTGCCAGACATTGACCGTACAATATATGCCACACAAGCAAAAAAAAAAGTCAGAATTCTGATCTTTTTTTCACCATTTCATCCCACATATGTTTTTCAGTCTATTATATGGTAAAATGCATAGTGTCATTCAAATCTACAACTAGAGCAGCAAAAACAAGCCCAAAACAGCTATGTGTTCAGAAAAATAAAAATGTGAAGGCCCTTGGAAGCAAAGGAAAAACTAAAAGTGCAAAAACGAAACACACATCCCTGACTGCTAACAGAGGGGGCAACAAATACAAAGCTGGAGTGGTGCTTTAGTGCTCACTCATAGTAGTGTATAATATGGAGAAAATCTCACACTGCAGTTTCAGTGTTATCTAGTGAGGCAAAGCAGATCTACAGATCCTTTTCAACATGAGAAATAAATCACAGCATGCTGCGATTGGCAGTGTACCTCGCAGGGCATGTTCCCATTCAAGTCAATGGGTGTGTGCAAAACTTTGGACTGCTCTCGGATGTCATGCGAGCGCAGTCCAGTATACGCAGAGACAGGCAATGGAGAGATTATTCTTTCTTCTCCTCACCTGTGATATGATTTTCGCCTGCGAGAGGATTGGAACACAGTAACCTGATACTTGGCTCACATTGGTAGCAGAGTTGAGCCAAGTATCATTAGCATATCTGTTGCTATACGCTACTGTGATCCTGGCCTAAAGGCCCCATCACACATAACGAGATCGTTGATACGTCACGGTATTTGTGACGCAATAGCGATTTCGCTAGCGATCTCGTTATGTCTGACAGGTAGCAACGATCAGGCCCCTGCTGTGAGATCGTTACAAAGCTTCCTGGACCATTCCTGGGTCGTTGCGCTCCCGCTGAGCAGTGTGCATCGCTGTATCTGACACCTTATCAACGACCTCGTTAGCGATTCAGAACTTAGACACGTAGGCGTGCATAAATTGGACTTTAAGTGTGAGGCTATGTGCCCACGATGCAGAAATGAAGCAGAAAATTTCTGCAGCATTTCTGCATCTTCCTGGCAGAAAAAACGCATGCAGATTGTGCATGCGTTTTTCCTGCAGAATACATGCGGATCCACATGCGTTTCCGCATGCAGATTGACAAGCACTTTCCAGGCGATAGCATCACTTGGAAAGTGCTTGACAACTAGGTCACACTGTATAAATCCATGCAAACAGCATGGATTTATACAGTGTGACCCGTAAAAATTAAAACAAATCAAGCTATACTCACCCCCGAGGCCCCGGTGTGTGCTGCAGCGCTGCTTCCTGGCTGGTTCCCGGCTGCCGGCATATCGCGAGACACAGCGGTGAAGGGCCTGCGGTCACATGACTGACGTCACCGCAGGTCCTCAAGCGATGCCGGCATTCAGAGAGAAGCTGCCGGACAGGTGAATATAACTTTATTTGTTATTTTATTCTTTTTTTACAGGTACAATGGTACCCAGGTCTGGATGAGAGTCTCCTCTCCTCCAGAACTGGGTACCATCCGCACATAGAGACGCATAGAAGCCGCTTGTACAAATGTACAGTCGCGGTTTCTATGCGTTTCAATGCAAGTCAATGGTGGGAGTTCCGCTGCGCTTCCGCAAAATTAAATGACATGCTGCGGATTTTTGTACGCAGCATAAACGCTGCGGAAAAATCCGCAGCATGTGCATAGAACATGCGGAATCCCCTTGGGGACCATGGGGTGCGGATTACCTAGCGTTTCACAAGCGTTTCCGCTGCGGAAATTCCGCAGCATAATCGCTTGAAAAACGCTACGTGGGCACCCAGCCTCAGTGAAGACGTCCAAAGATCTCAGTCCGATCATGGATCACAATCCATGGACTAGCTGCAGGTCTCCCAACTGAAGCATGATATGCAGATATGAAGCAGTTTATAATCTGGGCCATGGCAATTCTTTCAGTGTTTTTACAGCATTTTCACCCATTGAAATAAATGGTGTGGTGGGGATACATAAAAAAAAAAAACGCACACAAAAATGTGTATATTTTATGCAGTAGCGTCCACCAATCGGAGATGAAGGGGCGCGGAAAAGTAATTTTCTGCACGCCTTTGTGACACAGTATAGTCCCTATCAAGGTGTGGATCGTTGAAATAGCTGCTGTGTGAAAGCGCCCCAACGATCGGTGAGATCGTTAGTTAGATGGCTGGGGCGGCCAAAATCGTTGGGAAGTTCTGCATGTTTGACAGCTCCCCAACGATCCCAAAACCGTGACGTAATAACGATCTCTCTAGCGATCTCGTTGTGTGACGGGGCCTTTAGTCTTTGGTTCGGTTCCCACCCTCTGTCTGTTTCACCCTGCTATGATTGAAGTGTTTACTTTGCTAACAGCAGGGAGTGGTGCACCCTGCATAATCACTGGTTACTTGACCTTACTGAATAATAAGTGAGCCCCGTGATCAAGCAGTGATGAAGGTTGTCCGCAACCAAAACGTCGCCACACCGGGCTAATAAAGTTCATATTTTTTCAAAGAAATTTTGGACTGCTGCCTGACATTTTTTTGCTATAGATATAGAGAGATATATGGAAAAATATCAGCAAACAGCCAAAAACTTTCAAATTAGGAAAAAATAGAATGGAAGCAGCACTTCAATGAAAATAAGCGATGCAGACTTTATTCCCCCATCTGATCTGGATGGATAAAGTCGGCCTTTCACTTATTTCCACTGGTGCGCTGCTTCACCTCTATTATTCAACTTGCTCCATTTTTAGCTAGGAGATGTAAATGTGGATTTTTATTAGCAGATATGGGTGATACATGCTGTGGTTACTCTGTAGTCTTCTCTCTGGCTCTACACATAGTATATATAGACAGGAGACCCCTTTATATAGATTTTCCCCCTTTCTATTACAACCATTTGAATAAATGAGCTTAGGGTCACTACACTGCTCAGAACACAGCACGCTGAGCTGCCAATCATAAGATGGCTTCTCCCATAACTGTGATTCTTTTATTTCAAAACGCAAGTAATTCTTCCAAAGGTGATTTTTCATGTTAATTTATATCTACAGTCTCCTTACTATAATATACCATAATATGTGTGGAGGCGATAGGTCCTCTTTGAATCTCATCTGCCAAGTGTTTGCTATGGTCATCTAAACTGGCCTATACAAATTGGATGAATATAGGGGGCACAGATGGAAGCCAGAGCTTTTCTAACTTCTTAATTTGGAGCAACCCTTACAATTCCCCTATAAAGACCTTCTAGGCCCAATCATCCTAACCAGGGACATCTGGAGGACCTGTTCTAAGAAGTTTATCCTCACATCCACAAATTCATCCCTCACCTCTAGTGTTGAGCGAGTATGTTCGGTTAACCCTTTCGCCGAGTATATTCGGGCGAGCACAGAGTATTTACAGTGTGCTCAGTGATATGTTTGAATCACTCCCGTGTGCATGATTTGCAACTGTTTGACAGTTTTAATACATGTGAGGAATGTCTACTTCTTACACATTCCTCACATGTAATAAAGCTGTCAAACGGCTGCAAATCATGCACACGGGAGCAATTCAAACATATCACTGAGCAGCTGTAAATACTCGGAGCTCGGCCCGAGCATACTCAGAACAGAACATACTCGCTCAACACTACTCACCTCCTTTCTATTTCATCCACATTTTCCTGATAGTATGACTTCCTCTCTGACAAATATCTAAAATAGTACCGGTATGTTTAACTTTTCGGACATCACTAGCCGGCTAATAAGGAAACTCTACTCGTACAAAAAGATGAAGTCTAATTTTCTGTACACAACCTCTCTATTCCAATGTATTAAAAATTAAATATTTTGCTTCTTCCATCTTTCGCTCCGAACGTTTATGTAGAGTGGGTCCCTCGACAATGGGTTTGATCTCTAATATGTATGGTATCTTGCAACACCCAGATGTTGACCTCCTCGTTAGACACCCATATACAGGTGCTTCTCAAAAAATTTGAATATCAAAAAGTTAATTTATTTCAGTTCTTCAATACAAAAAGTGAAACTCATTCTATTGAGTCATTACAAAGAGTGATCCTTTTCAAGTGTTTATGTTGATGATTATGGATTATAGCCAATGAAAACACACAGGTCATTATCTCAGTAAATTAGAAAAATTAACAAAAAACAACTGAAAAAGCTTCCTAAGTGTTTAAAAAGGTCCCTTAGTCTGTTTCAGTAGGCTCCACAATCATGGGGAAGACTGCTGACTTGACAGATGTCCAGAAGGCAGTCATTAACACACTCCACAAGGAGGATAAGCCACAAAAGGTCATTGCTAAAGAAGCTGGCTATTCACAGAGTGCTGTATCCAAGCATATTAATGGAAAGTTTAGTGGAAGGAAAAAGTGTGGTAGAAAAAGGTGCACAAGCAACTGGGAGAACCGCAGCCTTGAAAGGATTGTTAAGAAAAGGCCATTCAAAAATTTGGGGGGAGTGTCACAAGGAGTGGACTGCTGCTGGAGTCATTGCTTCAAGAGTCACCACACACAGACGTATCCAGGATATGGGCTACAAGTGTCGCATTCCTTGTGTCAAGCCACTCATGACCAATAGACAACGCCAGAAGCGTCTTACCTGGACCAAGAAGAAAAAGACCTGGACTGTTGCTCAGTGGTCCAAGATGTTGTTTACAGATGAAAGTAAATTTTGCATTTCATTTGGAAATCAAGGTCCCAGGAGTCTGGAGGAAGAGCGGAGAGGCACACAATCCAAACTGCTTGAGGTTTAGTGTGAAGTTTCCACAATCAGTGATGGTTTGGGGAGCCATGTCATCTGCTGGTGTAGGTCCACTGTGTTTTATCAAGACCAAAGTCAGCGCAGCCGTGTACGAAGAAATTTTAGAGCACTTCATGCTTCCCTCTGCCAACAAGCTTTTTGGAGATGGAAATTTCATTCTCCAGCAGGACTTGGCACCTGTCCACACTGCCAAAAGTACCAAAACCTGGTTTTAAAACAGTATCACTGTGCTTGACTGGCCAGCAAACTCACCTGACCTTAAACCCACAGAGAATCTATGTGGTATTGTCAAGAGGAAGATGAGAGACACCAGACCCAACAATGCAGACGAGCTGAAGGCTGCTATCAAAGCAACCTGGGCTTCCATAACACCTCAGCAGTGCCACAGGCTGATCGCCTCCATGCCACGCCGCTTTGATGCAGTAATTGATGCAAAAGGAGCCCCGACAAAGTATTGAGGGCATTTACTGAACATACATTTCAGTAGGCTAACATTTCGGATTTTAAAAACATTTATCAAGCTGTTGTTATAAAGTATTCTAATTTACTGAGATAATGACTTTTGTGCTTTCATTGGCTGTAAGCCATAATCAACATTAACAGAAATAAACACTTGAAATAGATCTCTCTGTGTGTAATGACTCTATATAATATATGAGGTTCACTTTTTGTATTGAAGAACTGAAATAAATAAACTTTGATGATATTCTAATTTTGTGAGATGCATCTGTATAATATTATGTGTTCAGAATGTGTCACGATGGTACAGTTTGGAATGAATATATTCAAGCTCAAAGTGTGGTTGTATTTGTTTCTGTGTGGTAGCAATGCTATCATAGCATTTTGTATATTTATTTCATTAGGAGATGTTTGCCAATATCATTTGCTGCAACCGTTTTTCACTACCATTTTTCTGCATTCAAATCTGGATGGAAAATATGCAGAATTTCTGCTATGTGTGAATGCTCCCTTGTACTGAACCTTTTCTCATAAAACTATATTAAGCTGTTCAGCGTATCCTGCTCATAGATTGCAGAGCTTTTTCATGGTGCCTTGTGATTGTTAAGAATTATTTAGAATGTCACTTGCTGTACACTGACATTAAATGATTAACAGTAATTGTGTAGTAGTGTAAATTTTCCAGTTTTGCATGATAACTCAAGTGATGTTGATGTGCTCAGACCAACAGATAATCTTATATTTCTATGATAGGACCCCCACAGAACCCACCATACCGCGGCGAAGTTCGCGTCTGTTCAAGAAGAAAAGACCAGGATACACATTTAACAATTTATATCCTGAATTGAAGTATTTAAGAAGAGAGGTGGCATACACAAGGACAGGTAAGGTGTATGTCAATGTGTTTTGTTGTACATGTTTATACGTCTGTTTTGCTGTATTTATTCTTAGATTCTGTTATAGATTCTAACACTAGATTGCCTTCTACTTTTGGGCATCGTTTCAACTTTGAAAGGTGAAAAACATGCTTGAAATCCCACTTTAGTGCTTGTCAATATAAGTTATAAGCCACCAGAGAATTTACTTTGCTGAAATGTATAGTGTCAGGTTTCCTTTTAGCTATGGGCACAGAAAAATGGTACTTTGTAAAGTGCTTGTAAATGTGGATAAGTTTGTGCAGCTGCTGAAGTACTTGTCCGAACCTGCTGCAATTTGTATCCACTTCCTAGCTGAGAGCAGGACTAAGCATGTACAGGTTTACAACCTTTGTATCTATTTAGGACCATACATGTCAAACTCTTGCCCATGGGCCAAATCTGGCCTGTAGTGTGGTTTTACTTGGCCGGGACACCAGAACCACTACCCCTATGTGTGGCCATTATTCCATATCGAGGACTATGTGGTGCCCATAATACTGTATGGAGGACTATGTGGTGCCCATAATACTGTATGGAGGACTATGTGAGGCCCATAATACTGTATGGAGGACTATGTGAGGCTCATTATGCTGTATGGAGGACTTTGTGGGGCCCGTTGGCCCAAGACTGTCCAAGTTTTTCAGTTTGGTCCTCTGTGTGTTTGAGTTTGACATCCTCGACTAAGACCCTGTCAGTGTCAGAATTTAATAGGCTGTGTGTGAGTGTAAGGTCTCGTTCACATCTGCGTAACAAAAATTACTCCAATGGTGATCCAGATAAGTTGGATGAGTGTCATGCGTACGTCACTCCATATGTCATGCGAGTGCAATTTTTTTCTTTTCTTGCCTAGAAACCGTATGACCTGCGTATGCAATCCGTTTTTAACATCATCTTTTATATATTACATAGAGCATTATAACATAAAGCTAGTTTACAAAACTAATAAAGCAATCTGATATAAAGAGATATCTAGATAGAATAGATGGATATCTAGTAGATATATAAATTCACCAGCCCCCTACATATTATAAACTTGCACCCTACAGTGCGTTTCATGTGGCACTAATGGGGGTTTAGCCTGTGTGATAAAGCGACTTGCTTGGCTTCCCAGAGGCAGACACAGGACGCATGTCTCAGGTTAACTTCCTGCTGGTTTTTTTAGACAGCATAAGCTCCAGCAGCCTTCCACAAAAAATAAACAGGCCCTCTCCAGGGTAATGCAAAAGATAAAGTATAACAGAGTCCATTAGGGAGTGAGGCCTCGCCCGCTTCGGGTAGAACAGTGAAGTCTCACCAAACACCAGTCCTTCGGTGTTGTTCTCTGGCGTCACCAAGCACAGCCTGGAGACTTCACTCTTCAGACCACACACACACACACACTACAGAAAAAAAATAGTTACTGAGCATTTAAACTTGCTCAGCCACACACTAAGGGGAGGTAGTGTGAATGACCTCCCACCCTCTTTGCCATTCACAAAAAAAAACATTTCTCCATGGTTGATCTGGTGCCATTTAGGAGTTCTGTCAGCGTTGCGGCCATCATAGCAAAATTTGTGAAAAACCGCCGGTAATATCCCACCATTCCATGGAACGCTCTCACTTGCTTCTTGGAGAGCAGTTGCGGCCAGGTCTGGATTGCCTCCACTTTGACTTGCGGCTTTATTTCGCCTTTCCCGACGACATAGCTTCTTTTCCAACGGCTCATTCTCTCAGATTTATAGTAAATCCTGCCTTCCTCAGAGCATCCAGAATGGCCTGTAGTTTAGGTAGATGACTAGCCCAGTCTGGGCTAAAGACCACAATGTCGTCAAGGTAGGCTGCGGCATACTTATGTGGGGCAAGGATACAATCCATAGCCCTGTGGAAGGTGGCTGGGGCCCCCTGGAGTCCTAACGGCATCAGAGTGTATTGAAAGCACCCATCAAGTGTCGAGAAAGCAGTCTTCTCCTTGGCCGTCTGTGACATGGGGATATGCCAATAGCCCCTCGTTAGATCAAGGGTGGTGATATACCTCGCTGGTCCCAGCCTCTCGAGGAGCTAGTCGACGCAGGGCATCGGGTATGTGTCGCACGGCGGTAGCCGTTACAAAACCTCCACTCTCCGTTGGGTTTTGGCACGAGGGCGATTGGGCTCGACTACCAACTCTTTGACTCCTCTGTCACACCGAGGTCTAACATACTCTTCACCTCGGCCGAAATCACCTCCCAGCGTGCTTCAGGAATCCGGTACGGCTTCAGATTCACTCTTACATGTGGCTCTGTTAGCACGTCGTGCTCTACGACCTGAGTATGCTCCAACAACTCTGAAACCGGTCACGATTCCGCTGTAGCAGTTCTCGACACTGTTACTTCTGAGCCAGCGATAGAGTCTCTGCTGAAGTGACCTCTTCTACCTTGCCTTCGGGAGCGTATTCCAGACAAGGAGTTTCCACAGCTTTCCAGGCCCGTCACGGCTTGAGCAAGTTCACATGGTACGGCTTTCTTCAGCCAGGTTAGTGGACTTTATAATTAACTTCGCTGACTTTCTCCACCACCTCGTACGGACCAGGAACTTGCTCTTGACTGTGGGGATTAGCACCAAAACACGGTCCCCGGGCTGGAACTGTCTCAGTCTTGCCAATCGGTTATAGACCCTCGTCTGTGCTTCCTGTGCCTGGAGGAGATGCACCTTCACAATCAGCATCACTTTTGCTATCCTTTCCTTTTCTGGGCAACATGTTCAATGATGCTCCGGTGTGGCATAATCTCGGCTTCCCAGGTTTCCTTAGCAATATCCAAGAGCCCTCGTGGATGTCGTCCATACAGTGGCTCAAACGGAGAAAAGCCAGTAGATGCTTGTGGAACCTCCCTTAATGAGAAAAGCAGGACTGGCAGCAGGTAGTCCCCGTCACGTCCATCCTTCTCCACGACTTTCTTGAACATCGCTTTCAGGGTCTTGTTAAAGCCATCTGTCTGTGGATGGTAAAGAGAGGTTCGCAGCTGGGTAATCTGGAGGACCTTGCAGAGCTCCTTTATTACCTTGTTCATGAATGGGGTCCCTTGATCTGTTAGGATTTCCTTTGGCAGACCGGTTCCTTCAAATACAAGTGCATCTCACATATTTCAGTTGAATACAAAAAGTGAAACTCATATTATATAGTCATTACAAACAGAGTGATCTACAGTACAGACCAAAAGTTTGGACACACCTTCTCATTTAAAGATTTTTCTATATTTTCATGACTATGACAATTGTCCATTCACACTGAATGCATCAAAAATATGAATTAACACATGGGGAATTATATACTTAACAAGAAAGTGTGAAACAACTGAAAATATGTCTTATATTCTAGGTTCTTCAAAGTAGCCACCTTTTGTTTTGTTGACTGCTTTGCACACTCTTGGCATTCTCTTGATGAGCTGCAGGGCAGCTTGAACTTGTTTGGATGTTAGTCGAGGTTCTTTATCCACCATCCGCACAATCTTGCGTTGAAATCTCTCGTCAATTTTTCTTTTCCGTCCACATCTAGGAAGGTTAGCCACAGTGCCATGGGCTTTAAACTTCTTGATGGCACTGCAGGCGGAAGACACAGGAACATTCAGGTCTTTGGAGATGGACTTGTAGCCTTGAGATTGCTCATGCTTCCTCACAATTTGGTTTCTCAAGTCCTCCTCAGACAGTTCTTTGGTCTTCTTTCTTTTCTCCATGCTCAATGTGGTACACACAAGGACACAGGACAGAGGTTGAGTCAACTTTAATCCATGTTAA
This sequence comes from Phyllobates terribilis, assembly GCF_046119375.1. NCBI lineage: Eukaryota > Metazoa > Chordata > Amphibia > Anura > Dendrobatidae > Phyllobates > Phyllobates terribilis. Next base: position 635,935,692 of record NW_027362762.1, read on the forward strand.
CTGGCTGCAAGTGTGATTTAGTTATTGCCAACACCTGTTAGGTGCCACAGGTAAGTTACAGGTACTGTTAATTACACGAATTAGAGAAGCATCACATGATTTTTCAAAGGGTGCCAATACTTTTGTCCAGCCCCTTTTTTAGGTTTGGTGTGGAATTATATCCAATTTGGCTTTAGGACTATTCTTTGTGTTTTTTTCATTGAAGACAAATTAAATGAAGATAATAATACCAAAGAATTTGTGATTGCAATCATTTTCAGGAAGAAACTGAGTATTATCTGACAGAATTGCAGGGGTGCCAATACTTTTGGCCAGCACTGTATATAATTCCACATGTGTTAATTCATAGTTTTGATGCCTTCAGTGTGAATGTACAATTTTCATAGTCATGAAAATACAGAAAAATCTTTAAATGAGAAGGTGTTCCAACCTTTTGGTCTCTACTGTATTTCAAGTGTTTATTTCTGTTAATGTTGATGATTATGGCTTACAGCTAATGATAAACACAGAAGTCATTATCTCAGTAAATTAGAATACTTCATAACACCAGATTAAAAAATAATTTTAAAATCTGAAATGTAGGCCTACTGTAATGTATTTTCCTTAAATGCACTCAATACTTGGTCGGGGCTCTTTTTGCATCAATTACTGCATCAATGCAGCGTGGCATGGAGGCAATCAGCCTGTGGCACTGCTGAGGTGTTATGGAAGCCCAGGTTGCTTTGACAGCTGCCTTCAGCTTGTCTGCATTGTTGGGTCTGGGGTCTCCCATCTTCCTCTTGACAATACCCCATAGATTCTGTTTTGGGTTAAGGTCAGGAGAGTTTGCCGGCCAATCAAGCACAGTGATACTGTTGTTTTTAAACCAGGCATTGGTACTTTTGGCAGTGTGGACAGGTGCCAAGTCCTGCTGGAGAATTAAATTTTCATCTCCAGAAAGCTTGTCAGCAGAGGGAAGCATGAAGTGCTTTAAAATTTTCTGGAAGACCGCTGTGCTGACTTTGGTCTTGATAAAACATAGTGGACCTACACCAGCAGATGACATGGCTCCCCAAACCATCACTGATTGTGGAAACTTCACACTAAACCTCAAGCAGTTTGGATTGTGTGCCTCTCCGCTCTTCCTCCAGACTCCTGGGACCTTGATTTCCAAATGAAATGCAAAATTTACTTTCATCTGTAAACAACATCTTGGACCACTGAGCAACAGTCCAGGTCTTTTTCTTCTTGGTCCAGGTAAGACGCTTCTGGCGTTGTCTATTGGTCATGAGTGGCTTGACACAAGAAATGCGATACTTGTAGCCCATGTCCTGGATACTTCTGTGTGTGGTGGCTCTTGAAGCAATGACTCCCGCAGCAGTCCACTCCTTGTGAATCTCCCCCAAAATTTTGAATACTGTCAAGGCTGCGGTTATCCCGGTTGCTTGCGCAACTTTTTCTACCTCCCTTCTTCCTTCCACTCAACTTTCCATTAATATTCTTGGATGCAACACTCTGAACAGCCAGCTTCTTTAACAATGACCTTTTGTGGTTTACTCTTAGTGGAGTGTGTCAATGACTGCCTTCTGGACACCTGTCAAGTCAGCAGTCTTCCCCATGATTGTAGAGGCTACTGAAACAGACTAAGGGACCTTTTCAAACGCTTAGGAAGCCTTTGCAGTTGTTTTTTTTTAATTATTAGAATTTCCTGAGATAAGGACTTGTGTTTTCATATAAAATATGAGTTTCACTTTTTGAGTTGATGAACTGAAATAAATTAACTTTTTGATGATATTCTAATTTAGTGAGAAGCACTTGTATATGGACAAGTTCCCATGCTATGCATTTGCTCGATGAGTTCCTTAGCGGTACCGCTTCTGGATACCGGTTCGCATAGTAACATAGTTTTTTAAGGTCGAAGGAAGACTAAGTCCATCTAGTTCAACCCATAGCCTAACATGTTGATCCAGAGGAAGGCAAAAAAAAAAAAAGTGGCAAACTCTAAGCTCCACATTGAGGAAAAAAATTCCTTCCTGACTCCACATACGGCAATCAGACTAGTTCCCTGGATCAACGCCCTATCAAGGAATCTAGTAAATAGAACCTGTAACATTATACTTTTCAAGAAAGGCATCCATGCCCTTCTTAAATTTTAGTAGTGAATCACTCATTACAACATCATGCAGCAGAGAGCTCCATAGTCTCACTGCTCTTACAGTAAAGAATCCGCATCTGTGATTATGATTAAACCTTCTTTCCTCCAGACGTAGAAGATGCCCCCTTGTCCCCATCTCAGGCCTCAGAGTAAAAAGATCAGTAGAAAGGTCTTTGTACTGTCCCCTCATATACTTGTACATAGTAATAAGATCACCCCTAAGCCTTCGTTTTTCCAAACTAAATAACCCCAAGTATAATAACCTGTCTTGGTATTGCAGACCCCCCAGTCCTCTAATAACCTTGGTCGCTCTTCTCTGCACCCGTTCTAGTTCAGCTATGTCTTTCTTATACACCGGAGACCAGAACTGTACACAGTATTCTAAGCAGGGGTGGATTAAGGGTAGCCAGGGCCCCGGGCAGTTTAAAAGGCGTGGGCCCCCCCACCCCACGCCAGATAGCACCGCGCGCCACGCACATTTTTTCCTTATGAACAGAACTAATCATAACAGAGCAGGGGTGGGAGATTAATTTTCCCAAGGGGCTTAAATTAATTCTGCTCAATATTAAAGGGAATCTGTCAGCCCCCGGCACTTATCTGACCTCTAATATGGCCATACAAGTGATAGAAATGTGAATCTACACATACATGTATGCCCCATAGTACGGTCATGGCCAAAAGTTTTGAGAATGACACCAAAATTATATTTTCACATGATCTGCTGGCCTCTGGTTTTTATTAGTGTTTGTCTGATGTTTATATCACATACAGAAATATAATTGCAATCATATTATGGGTACCAATAGGTTATATTGACAGTTAGAATGAGTTAATGCAGCAAGTCAATATTTGCAGTGTTGCCCCTTCTTCTTCAAGACCTCTGTAATTCTCCCTGGCATGCTCTCAATCAACTTTTGGACCAAATCCTGACTGATAGCAGTCCATTCTTGCATAATCAAAGCTTGCATTTTGCCAGAATTTGTTGGTTTTTGTTTGTCCACCCGTCTCTTGATGATTGACCACAAGTTCTCAATGGGATTAAGATCTGGGGAGTTTCCAGGCCATGGACCCAAAATCTCTATGTTTTGTTCCATGAGCCATTTAGTTATCACCTTTGCTTTATGGCAAGGTGCTCCATCATGCTAGAAAAGGCATTGTTGGGCGCCAAACTGCTCTTGGATGGTTGGGAGAAGTTGCTCTTGGAGGACATTCTGGTACCATTCTTTATTCATGGCTGTGTTTTTAGGCAAGACTGTGAGTGAGCCGATTCCCTTGGCTGAGAAGCAACCCCACACATGAATGGTTTCAGGATGCTTTACAGTTGGCATGAGACAAGACTGGTGGTAGCGCTCACCTCTTCTCCGAATAAGCTGTTTTCCAGATGTCCCAAACAATGGAAAAGGGGATTCATCAGAGAAAATGACTTTGCCCCAGTCCTCAGCACTCCACTCCCTGTACCTTTTGCAGAATATTAGTCGGTCCCTGATGTTTTTTATGGAGAGAAGTGGCTTCTTTGCTGCCCTCCTTGAAACCAGCCCTTGCTCAAAGAGTCTCCGCCTCACAGTGCGTGCAGAAGCACTCACACCAGCCTGCTGTGATTCCTGAGCAAGCTCGGCACTGCTGGTAGTCCGATCCCGCAGCTGAAACAGTTTTAAGATACGGTCCTGGTGCTTCCTGGTCTTTCTTGGGCGCCCTGGAGCCTTTTTGACAACAATGGAAGCTCTCTCCTTGAAGTTCTTGATGATGCGATAGATTGTTGACTGAGGTGCAATCTTTGTAGCTGCGATACTCTTCCCTGTTAGGCCATTTTTGTGCAGTGCAATGATGGCTGCATGTGTTTCTTTAGAGATAACCATGGTTAACTGAAGAGAAACAATGATACCAAGAACCAGCCTCCTTTTAAAGTGTCCAGTGATGTCATTCTTACTTAATCATGACTGATTGATCGCCAGCCCTGTCCTCATCAACACCCACACCTGTGTTAATGGATCAATCACTAAAACGATGTTAGCTGCTCCTTTTAAGGTAGGACTGCAATGATGTTGAAATGTGTTTTGGGGGTTAAAGTTCATTTTCGGGGCAAATATTGACTTTGCAAGTACAGTAATTGCTGTTAAGCTGATCACTCTTTGACATTCAGGAGTATATGCAAATTGCCATTACAAAAAATGAAGCAGTAAACTTTGGAAAAATTACTATTTGTCTCATTCTCAATACTTTTGGCCATGACTGTAGAGGTCTTGTTGTTGTGAAATTACTTTTTATTCCTACAAGTTTCTGATGTGTTCCCATCCTGGGGCCTGCAAGGAATTCCCACCTCCTGTGTGAATTATAATATTTGCCCCTTCCCCTGCATGTTACAGTGCCCTCTGTGTGCAGTTGCGATGGTCAAATCCTGCGCACTTCACTTTTTATAGAAGGTGCTGTTGTACTATATAGTCATAGTGCTGCAGGGATCTTGTGCTCAGGCGCCGGTCAGTCACTTGGGGAGTATGTACACACACACACATATCTACTAAATAATCTGCTTATCCCATCTGTCCAGGAAATCCCGCGCCGCTGATTGGTCCTGCCGCGACCAATCAACGACGCGGGATTTCAGAACAACATGGCGGCCATTAGCGGCTCATCTGCTGCACGGAGTTCAGCGGCGATGCAGCTGGGAGATGACCGGCGCTAGCCGGTCATCTCCCGGCTGCTCGCAGCGCATGTACCCGCACAGGCAGCACCACTCCCCGGTCCTCACTAACACTGTGCATTCTTACAGCAGCCACTCACAGTGTTGTGAACGGCAATTGTAGATGCTTTGTACACCTGAGTGACTGAAAGCCGGCGGTTCCTGTGATGAATAAAGTCCATTTTTTTCACATGAGCTGCACTTTCAGTAGAGCCAGCAGGCACCTATCTAACACTATTAACCTGCAGATTATCCCTACATCTGCAGGTTAGTAGCGTTATTCGACATGACAGGTTCCCTTTAAAGGGGTTGTCTACTACTCTGACAACTCCATCTCAATTCATATGTTTCCCCCTTGTAAAAATAACATTTTTCTCACTGCCGCTGCCATACTAGCGGCACCGTTGGTACAGCACTGGCGGTAAGTAAAAGTGTTGATATTTGACAAGGAGGAAACTAACATACGGATTAAGATGGGGTTGTCTGAGTAGTGGAAAACCCCTTTAAGGAATTAACAGCAGCCGGAACTCAGTTCCATCCACTGTTGCGCAAGATAGATTCTGGCTGTACACTGTGCATGCCCCGGCACTAGAGACTGAAATAGTGACAGTAGTAGAAATGTGTAGAAGCATAATTTGCAGCAGTGCTCTGTATCTTAGGCCTCTTTCACACGTCAGTGGCTCCAGAACATGTGGTGACAGTTTCCACACGTACCGTAGACACTACCACAATTGTAAACCCATTCAAATGAATGTGTCTGTGCACATATCAGTGTGTTTCCACGGACCTTCTTTTTTTTTTTTAACACGCTGCAAAACGCCCCACACACGTGCACACTGATGACACTCGGATAACATCTGTGTGTCATTCGTGTGACATGTAACAGTGGCTGGGAATTAGTGTACAGATAGCGCTGTTTCCAAGTGCCGGGTACCGAACACTTCCCTCATCCTTGTTCCCTGGCTGCGTTGCAATCAGCAAGGGACAATATTGAGAGTAGTATTCATCTCCCGATGTCTCCAAAACCAGTAAAAATATGAATAAAATAAAAAACAAAATTATACTCACCTGGTTTGAGGTAACCGCACACACTGAGGAGAAGAGGAGAATGACTTGCTGCAGCGAGCGGGCCCCTGTCCTCCACTGAGCTCAGTGACTGACAGGACACCGCTCCATGAGCTCAGCACAGGTCAGGGGCCCGCTCGCTGCAGCGAGTCACTCGATTTTATTCTTATTTTTACAGGTTTTGGAGACAGCAAGAGCAGAATACTACTCTCAACATTGTCCCATGCTAGTGCTAATCGCAGCACAAGCTGGGGACAATGATGATAGCTGCCTCCAGCACCCGGTTCTTTCGAACAGCGCTAGCTGTACACTGATTCCCAGGCGCCGGTACGTGTAATACTGATGACACAGATGTCACACGGACACTGATGTCTCCGGTACTGGTTTTTCCAGTAAAGGAAATATCTGGACGTGTGAAAGAGGCCTAGGGGCAAGGGACTTTTTCTTGTTGTGCATAAAATGTGGCTTATGTGGGGGATGGGAGTAAACTAAAAGTACATGAGACAAATGCTCCTGCACACTATGTGACCCTCCATCTTAGAAATGTGGCAACATTTCCAAGGTGGAGGGAAACAGTGTGCAGGAGCATTTGTCTCATGTAGTTTCAGTGCGCTCCCATACTCCTCATTATATACACACACATTTTAAAAGTTTGATTAATACTGCTGCCTAGAACCACTGCCTGTACTTTATAGGAAATTAGGTTATAGTGTAACAGTCAGACCCTCACCCAGAGCAGCCAGACTCCAGAGACAGTTGAGGAGAGGAGTAGAACTGAGGGAGCCAGGGGACTATGCAGGCGCAGCAGGCTTGTTCAGTCTTCACTCTTCTCAGCACAGGCGTGTGTGCGTGTGGTGCAAGGTGGAAACCGGCACGCACCACCATGAAGCTCCTCTTCGGCAGACCGTGAGTGACGGTAAGCGTGACTACAGCTAATGTCAGACGCGCCCGCGCTATGTATGCTGGATCCTGCCAGACGTCATTCAGCAGGGCGAGCCCAGAATCAAAGCACCTGCGACTGCGGCGGTAACAATTGAAATGTGGCCGGGCGAGCCCAGGATTAAACTATATGTGGCTGCAGTGGTGACAACACACATGCGATTGCGAATTATAATGGGGGCAATTCATGGGCCCCCTGGAGTCTTGGGCCCCAGGCGGTAGCCCGAATTGCCCTCATTATAATCCGCCTATGATTCAAAGTGTGGTCGCACTAGTGACTTGTATAGAGATAAAATTATGTTTTCCTCATGAGCATCTATGCCTCTTTTAATGCATCCCATTATTTTATTTTCCTTTGCACTGGCCACCAAACGTGAGCTTGTCGTCCACCAATACACCCAGGTCTTTCAGTGACTGTTTTGCCCAGTGTTTTACAATTAAGCATATAATTATACATTTTATTTCCTCTGCCCAAGTGCATTACCTTACTTTTATCCCCATTAAAGCTCATTTGCCATTTATCAGCCCAATCTTCTAGTTTACATAGATCCTCCTGTAATATAAAATTGTCCTCCTCTCTATTGATTACCCTGCAGAGTTTAGTGTCATCTGCGAATATTGAAATACTACTCTGTATGCCCCCTATAAGGTCATTAATAAATATGTTAAAAAGAAGTGGGCCCAATACTGACCCCTGTGGTACCCCACTGTTAACTGAGACCCAGTCTAAGTGCGTTCTATTAATAACCACCCTTTCTTTCCTATCATGGAGTCAGTTCTTAACACATATATATATATATATACACACACACACATATACATATACACACACACACACACACATACAGTGCCTACAAGTAGTATTCAACCCCCTGCAGATTTAGCTGGTTTGAGAAGATGCAAATAAGTGAGAGCCTTCAAACTGCAAACGAGAGTAGGTTTTATGAACAGAAGCATAAATCTTACAAACCAAAAAGTTATGTTGCTCAGTTGAATTTTATTAAATTTTAAACATAAAAGTGTGGGTCAATTATTATACAACCCCTATGTTTAATATTTTGTGGAATAACCCTTGTTTGCAATTACAGCTAATAATCGTCTTTTATAAGACCTGATCAGGCCGGCACAGGTCTGTGGAGTTATCTTGGTCCACTCCTCCATGGAGATCTTCTCCAAGTTATCTAGGTTCTTTGGGTGTCTCATGTGGACTTTATTCTTGAGCTCCTTCCACAAGTTTTCAATTGGGTTAAGGTCAGGAGACTGACTAGGCCACTCCAACACCTTGACTTTTTCCCTCTTGAACCAGGCCTTGGTTTTCTTGGCTGTGTGCTTTGGGTCGTTGTCTTGTTGGAAGATGAAATTACGACCCATCTTAAGATCCTTGATGGAGGAGCGGAGGTTCTTGGCCAAAATCTCCAGGTAGGCCGTGCTATCCATCTTCCCATGGATGCGGACCAGATGGCCAGGCCCCTTGGCTGAGAAACAGCCCCACAGCATGATGCTGCCACCACCATGCTTGACTGTAGGGATGGTATTCTTGGGGTTGTATGCAGTGCCATCCAGTCTCCAAACGTCACGTGTGTGGTTGGCACCAAAGGTCTCGATCTTGGTCTCATCAGACCATAGAACCTTGAACCAGTCTGTCTCAGAGTCCTCCAAGTGATCATGAGCAAACTGTAGACAAGCCTTGACATGACGCTTTGAAAGTAAAAGGTACCTTACGGGCTCGTCTGGAACGGAGACCATTGCGATGGAGTACGTTACTTATGGTATTGACTGAAACCAATGTCCCCACTGCCATGAGATCTTCCCAGAGCTCCTTCCTTGTTGTCCTTGGGTTAGCCTTGACTCTTCGGACAAGCCTGGCCTCGGCACGGGAGGACACTTTCAAAGGCTGTCCAGGCCGTGGAAGGCTAACAGTAGTTCCATAAGCCTTCCACTTACGGATGATGCTCCCAACAGTGGAGACAGGTAGGCCCAACTCCTTGGAAAGGGTTTTGTACCCCTTGCCAGCCTTGTGACCCTCCACAATCTTGTCTCTGATGGCCTTGGAATGCTCCTTTGTCTTTCCCATGTTGACCATATCTGAGTGCTGTTCACAAGTTTGGTGAGGGTCTTAAATAGTCAGAAAAGGCTGGCAAAAGAGATCTTTAATCCACACATGTGAAGCTCATTATTCTTGGTGCCTGAACTACTTCTTAATACTTTAGGGGGACCAAACAGAATTCTTGTGGTTTGAGGGGTTGAATAATAAATGACACTCTGAATTAACTTTTCACGTTTTTAAAAAAAAAAAAAAAAAAAAAATTGCTGCAGTGCATTTCCCACTTCCAGGCTGATCTACAGTACAAATGTCACAATGCCAAGTTAATTCCGCATGTGTCAACCAGCTAAATCTGCAGGGGGTTGAATACTACTTGTAGGCACTGTATATATTTTTTCCCCTATCCCCATTGTTCTCATTTTATGTATCAACCTTTTGTGTGGAACCTTATCAAAAGCTTTTGAAATGTCCATATTCACAACATCCACAGCATTTCCTTGGTCCAGTCCGGAACTTACCTCTTCATAAAAACTGATCAAATTAGTTTGACAGAAGCGGTCCCTCGTAAACCCATGTTGATATTGGGTCACGAGGTTATTCTTCTTCAGATACTAGAGTATAGCATCTCTTAGGAAACCCTCCAGGATTTTACCCACGGTAGAGGTTAAGCTTACTGACCTATAATTTCCAAGTTCGGTTTTTGTCCCCTTTTTGAATATTGGCACCACATTTGCTATACGCCAGTCCTGTGGTACAGACCCTGTTATTATGGAATCTTTAAAGATTAAAAATAATGGTCTACCTATGACGTTACTTAATTCCTGCAGTACTCACGGGTGTATCCCATCCGGCCCCCGGGGATTTGTCAACTTTAGTGATTTTTAGACGCCGCTGTACTTCCTGCTGGGTTATGCAAGTGACATTAAATGGAGAATTTTTGTTATCACTAATCATGTTTTCTGTCATGCGATTTTCTTGTGTAAATACTAGTGACGCGCCCCCTGGGACATATTCCTTTTTGAGGGGAATACCCGGCACCGGATCAGATGGGGGGTTGTAGTCTCCGAGCGGCTGAGACCCGGTCCCGTGCCCAGGGCGTCAAGCTATGTGTTATGTGGCAGTCCTTACTGATGTTATAAGAGTTCTTTTGTGTCGACTACGCCACCCGTTGTAATGCGGTCACTGTGGCCGCCGCTGCAGCAGGGTCCGCTGAGGCTGATGGTGGATGTGCAGCTTGGTGGGATAACCCCCAACGGGAGGGGTATAGCCTCAGAGGGGACAGGCGCAGAGGATGGGGGTTGTGGTGGAGCGGTGCAGCCGGCAATGAAGACAGACTCGGGTTGTGCAGTTAAGGGAGTTTACTTACTGCGGATGTTTCGGTCACTCCAGCTGTTAGTGACCACCCGAGCCGTGCTGCGTCCACCAGGTCCTGGATCCGGCCAACCCCCAAACAAGTCCGGAGCGTGGCCCTGAGCTCTCCCTCTGTCCTTTCTTCAGCCGTCCCCACCAGTGATCCACCTAGGTCCAGCTCCCTCGGGCCTTCTGTTGGGCAACCCTTGGCCTTAGGTTCCCTGACCCTCCATGTGGTATGCCTTCAGGGTGGATGTAGTGGGTGGCCGTGGCAGATGCTGCCCACAGCCTCCGGTCTCTGGCTAGGGATGTTTTTGCCCCCACCAGCTTGGGTTCCGGTACCCTCTTGCTGACTCCTCACCCGGTGCTCTAATTTGGGTTCTTGGGTCCCTTCAGTCTTCCCCCTCTGGGTCTTTCTCTTTCTTTCTCCTCTCTCTCTCTCCAGGGCTGCTGTTTCCTTTTCTCTCTCCAACTGACTTGTTCTCAGCGTCTGACCCTGATCTAAGTTGGTGCCCTCCTTATATATCCCTCTATGTGTGAGCTCAGGTGACCAGCACCCAATGAGCTCCTATCACTACCCAGACTGCTCCCCCTATCTGCCCCTACACTACATGGGATGTACCACCCCCCTCCCACTCCAGCCAGGAACAGGCTCGGTTGTACCTGCACATTTCTAAGTGGGAGTACCGTCGGCCTGCTCCTCTGAAGTGGGATGTGTGTAGTGCATGCAGTCTATCTGAGCTCAGTTCCACACTCCTTCCTTACCCGGGAGTGGAATATCACACCTCTGGGTTGAGGTGCAATACCCCTGTAGCAGCCGAACCCTCAGGGTGCTACACTAGTGTTGAGCGAGCATGCTTGACACTGCTCGGTACTCGCCCGAGCATCACGCTACTCGGGATGTTCGGCAAGCGCCGAGCATTTCCGGGTTACTCGGGCGGGAGCTTGGGTCTCCGCCCTGCTTGTTTGGCGTTCTTTACAGAGCCAATGAACATGCAGGGATTGCTAGCCAGTCACTAATGCCGCTGCCATGTTGTTTGTGGGCATTACAGTGATTGGCTGGCCACACAGCGTCACCTCCTCAAGTATTTAAAACCGGGCGCCGCCATCTTAGACACAGTCGTTCCGGATCAGACAGTGTAGGGACAGCGATGCTGAGTTAGGGAGAGATTTTTCCTGCGAAATAGTGTAGGGTCTGTAAAGGCTGCCAGAAAAAACAGTCCTTCTCAGGACTAATATCCATCCCAGATATCAGGCAGGCAGGCAGGCTGTATAGGAGACGCAGTGGTTATACCAGCAAATGCTGCATTACAGTCCTGTTTGCTCCTGTTTCTGAAATTGCTGGACTTAGCTCCAGGTCTCGGGGGCCAGTAAAAATCCTTTTTTTTTTTCATCTAAATCCTTTTTTTTTTTTCCTCCTTCACACTGTACAAATACCTGTCTTATTAACCCCCCCCGCCCCAAAAAAAAAAAAAATGTGTGTCTGATTTTTCAGACACAAATATATCTGTTGAAAAGAGTCTGAAAGAGAAGTGTGGTTGAAACAGAAGTGTGGTTTTGCAGTTCCACAGGTAAAATCTCTGTAGTATCCAGTTTTGGGCCTTTGGTATCTAAAAAAAAAAAAAAAAAAACAGTTTGAGTGTGTCGCTCACTGTTCAGCCGCAAGTATATATATTTAAAAAAGTCTGGTATACACCAGTAAATTAAAACTGTGGTTTTGCCATTCCACGGTAAAAAAAATCTCTATTATTCAGGTTTTGATATTTTTTCCGTAAAGAGAAACAGTAATAGTTTCTCCCTGACTGTTCAGATTGTTTAAAAGAGTCGGGTGTAGGCCAAAGAAATAGAACTGTGGTTTTCCTCTTCCACGGTTCTAATCTACTTTTTATTACCCTTTTTCCATTGATAGTGCGAGTGTAAGCCATTTTACAATGGGCAAGGCGTGTTGCTAGGGACGTGGAAGTGGACGTTCTGGTGATGGTGCGTGCAGAGGACGGGGCTGTGGCCAAGGTGAAAATGTGCCACAACCAACAGCCACATCTTCTCGCTCCCACTTCTTGACCGAATTACTAGGGAAGCACAGAACAACACCAGTATTGTGAACTGATCAGTGTGAACAGGTTATTAATTGGATAGCAGATAATACTTCCAGTTACCTGGGCACCACCACCTCCGGTCTGTCTTCCACACGGTCAAGTTTTAGTAGCCGTGAGTCTCGACCTACATACTCCTCCTCACCCTGATGCTCCTTCCTCCCACCATGCCGAGTGTCGTCAGACAGCAAGTGATCCCACACTTGGACACTCGGAAGAGCTGTTCACTGGTCCATTTCCATATTTGTGCCCCTCGCCTGCTACTCTTGAAGTGGTGGAAGAGGAGATCTCATGTAGCAATGCCCAAATATTTGAACAGTCTTGGCCACAGGAAGTCGACGCTGGCAATTTTTCACAAGAGGTGGATGATGACGAGACAGTTGCCAGGAAGTGAGGAGGAGCATCGTGGTGCGCAAGTGGAAGAGGAGGAGGTGGTGGATGATCTAGTAACTGACCCAATGTGGCAGGAGGACATGCAGAGTGAGGCCAGCAGCACACAGGGGGAGGGAGGCAGAGTACCCCAACAGGCAGGAAGAAGCAGTGTGGTGGCCGCAGACAGAAAGCGGGCAACCGTTCCCCGTAACACCAACACGAGGGACGTTGCCACTACAACCAGTAGGTCTTCCAGAGTCTGGAATTTTTTTAAAGACGCTGCTGATAACCCCAAAAAGTCCATTTGTACCACCTGCCATACCAGCATCAGCAGGGGTGACAAAACTACCAGCCTGACCACCACCAACATGATCAGGCACATGGCAACTAAGCACCCGACTTTGTGGGGTGAACCCCAGGGTCCACGACCAGTGTCAGCGGGTGTCACCACTGCTTCTTCCACTGTTGTGCGTGCAATAGAACCCCCTGTTGTGTGTGCAAGGCAATCCCCTGTTCATACTGAATGTAAAGATGCCCCCTCCTCTCAGTCTTCACTTGTTATGGCAGTTTCTCAAGAAACAGCATCAATGTTCACGTCCCACCGCAGCGTTCAATTCTCCATATCCCAGACCTTTGAGCGAAAGCGCAAATTCGCAGCCAATGCCCCACAGGCCACAGTCCTAAATTCGCACATTTCACGACTACTTGCGTTGGAAATGCTGCCTTTTAGGCTGGTGGAGACGGAATCCTTCCGCAACCTTATGGCGGTGGCCGTCCCTCGGTACTCGGTCCCCAGCCAACACCATTTTGCCCGGTGTGCCTTCCCCGCACTACACAAGCACGTGTCCCAAAACATCTGCCGTGCCCTCAACAACGCAGTTACTGGGAGAGTCCACCTGACAATGGACACGTGGACAAGTGCTTGTGGCCAGGGACGGTACATATCCCTGACGGAACACTGGGTAAACATAGTGGAAGCCGGGACCCAGTCGGACCTTGGGACGTAACACATCCTCCCCACACAGAGGATTGCGGGCCCTATGTCAGTCAGAGTTGCCCCCACAGTGTACAGCTCCTGTGCATCATCCTCCTCCTCATGTTCAGCCTCCATCTCAGATATAACCACATCAGTTACAAGCTGGAAGCACTGCAGTACTGCCTCCGCCAAGCGGCAACAGGCTGTGCTGAAACTCATAAGCTTAGGTGATAAACCTCACACTGCTTGTGAGTTGTGAACAGCTGTGAAAGAGCAGGCAGATCTGTGGCTGAGACCGCTGAACCTACATCCAGGTATGGTCGTGTGTGACAATGGCCGTAACCTGGTGGCGGCTCTGAGGCGAGGCGAGATCACACACGTACCATGCCTGGCTCATGTGCTTAACCTCGTGATTCAGCGGTTTCTTAAATCGTACCCCGAGTTGCCAGATCTGCTCGTCAAAGTACGCCGCCTGTCAGCTCATTTTCGCAAGTCGGCTACAGCTTCCGCCGCCCTTGCTGTGTTGCAGCAGCGTTTGCAGCTTCCAGCATACCGACTGGTGTGTGATGTCCCCACACATTGGAACTCTACCCTCCACATGTTGCAAAGGATTTGTGAGCAGAAGAGCAGTTGTGGAGTACCAGCTGCAACAAGGCCGTCGATATTCAGGTCAGACTCCACACATAAGACCTCAGGAGTGGACCTGGATGTCTGACATATGTACCATCCTGACAAACTTTGAGGAGTCCACCAAGATGGTGAGTGGCGATGACGCCATCATTAGTGTCAGCATCCCACTTGTCTGTCTTTCTGCAGAGAGCGTTGCAAGAATTAAAGAGGAGGCATTGCAGCCAGAGTATGATGAGATGGATCAAGAAGCCGTAGCGGGCGATTACACAGCCCAGCCTCATCTCATCCCAATGTGCATTGGGGGGACAATGAGGGAGAGGAGGAGGAGGAAGAACAGGAGCTGGTATCATGCGCTGTAGACGGTAGTACCTGTACAACTGTCATACCGTCGGTTCAGCGTGGGTGGCCTGAGGACAGGGGGAAGGAGGAGAGGAGAGCATGGTCAGTCGTCATCTTGATGAGGACACGGAAGTCTTGCCTGTTACCAGTCTGGCATGCATGGCTTTATGTTACGCTGCCTTAACCGTGACCCTCGTGTTGTCAAAATGTTGGGTGACAGTCATTACTGGTTGATGACACTTTTAGAACCCCGCTACAAGGACAACTTTCACCCTTATTCCTGAGGTGGAGGGGTCTACAAAAATGGGCCAGAAGGCCCTTGCTGCAGAACTGTTAAAAAAATTCCCATCTGAATACTCTAGCGGCAGAGGTCACAGTTCGTTGACCAACCAAAATGTACAAGCGAGAGAGAGGCAACGCCAATCCAGCAGAGGCAGGGGAACACTGTCAACGTTCTGGGACAGTTTTCTCAGACCCTTCCTTCGGACAGACCCTGAGGCGCGGGGTACTCTCACAAGGAGTGGAATGTTTCAAAAGATGGTGAGGGAGTACCTTGCCGACCGTACCAGCATCCTCTGGGATTCCTCTGTGCCTTTTAATTATTGGGTATCCAAGCTGGACACTTGGAATGAACTCGCTCTGTACGCCTTGGAGGTCCTGGCCTGCCCTGCCGCCAGCGTGTTATTGGAGCGTGTTTTTAGTGCCGCTGGGGGAATTATAACTGATAAGCGCACTCGCCTGTCAACTGACAATGCTGACAAGCTGACCCTTATCAAAATGAACAAGGGCTGGATTGGGCCAGAGTTCTCATCACCACCAAATGACAGCAGAGTAACATAAAGTCAAATCCACTGTGTTATTTTGGGAGGTGTATTTACATGCACCGCTTCACACCCACACATGGGTATACTCTTCCTCATTTCGGCTGTTTTATGTTCTTTTCCTTATCCTCAGCCTCCACCACCAGGGTGACCGTGGTCCATGTTGCCATTATTGAAAGTTCCTCCGTCCTTATTTTTGTCAGCTTTTGCTTGGAAGGCATAAGCAAAGACTGTGGGAGACCCACTCACCCATAATGGGAATAATATTTTTAAGATGCTGTACTGTATGGCTCTTGTAAGGGGCATTAAAAGCGTCTTGTTAAACCACTCTGAACTCCACAGCTCTTCCAAGGGGCATTGAAATGTTGTTTTTAATTACCTCTAACCTCCACGACTCTTCCAACGGGCATTGCATTTCCTCCTAATTTTAGTCAGCTTTTGTTTTTCAATGCAAAGGCGAAAACTAAGTAAGACCCACTCCCCAATAATGGGTAGAAGGTTTTTAGTACGCTGTAATCCACATCTGTTTCAAGGGGCATTGCAGTTCCTCATAATTTTTGGAAAGCCTTCCATTCACTGCTTAGGCCAACAGTGCACAGGAGACCCAGTTGCTATAAATGGAGAAAAAGGTTTAGTTAAGGCCCTCCGACCTCCATGCCATTTCCAAGGGGCATTGGAGTGCCTCAAAATTTTTGGTAGGCATTGCACTCACTGTATGCCCTATAACTGTGTAACTGAACCGCTCCTTTTGTTACAGAAACATATCCTACAAGACATGTGGTTGACTGGCCTGATATTGATGTGAATGGTCCCTGTTCCTCCTGCTCTTTCTCCTTTCCCACTACCTCATCCATCATTTATCACCTGAAGCTTTGTTTTAACGGGAGTCATAGAACTTGGATAGTAGCAGGAAAACATCCAGCAATCCTCGGAGGAGGTAGGATATGCGCCAAAACGCTGACCACCTCAGGCCTAGCCGCTACTACATACATGTGCTTGCATTCTAAGAAAACAAAGCAGATGCTAACTTCTATCATCCTCATGCTCCTCACCTTGGCACTCTCAACTCCCCTGATGGAGAAGCCAGGGTCCACCGGAGGAGTCGGGTTCTCTGGTGGGCTCGTCCAATGCTGCCCTAAAGCAGGCCAGTCTAAGAAAAGTTTGTGGGGATGTTCCGCGGAGAAATCGGGGCGGCTGGGGACCGTTTATGGACACCCGGCCACCCCCAGGCGGCTGGGGACCGTGTGTGGACACCCGGCCACGGGGCGGCTGGGGACTGAGTATGGATACCTCGCTGCCCAAGCAGCCATGAGGTAGTGGCCAGCTTCGGCCTCCACATGCCTAAAAGGCCCAATTTCAAGTGCAAGCAAGCTAGCAGTATGGTATTGCAGCCTGGGGGTGGGTGGCTGCATATTTGCGCTTCCATTGCAAGGAATGGAGGTACAATTGAACAGTGCCCTGGGACAAGAACTTGCATGGGGATAGTTGCAAGTCTGCATCTTCTGATGCGGCAAGGATGACTTCTGATGGGCACACTTTTAGGCAGTGACCTGGGAGTCAGATGCTTCCAGGGGGTCTTCCCCATGTCTTTTCAGCACTGTATGCATGTGTCACACAGCACATGGCCAGGTAAGGTTTCACTTTCGTTTTTTGAACGTTTTATTATGAGCCTGTAAAAGTGGCTTAATACCTCTGAACACGTTGTTAGTGACCTGGGGGCGGTCAGAAATGCTTCCTGGGTGATCCCCATGCTGTCCATGTCATTTGAGCACTGTCACTATCGTTTTGGGCACTTTTTAGGCTTTCTACAGACTGCCGGGGGTGCCACCGCAAAAATGCTCGGGTCACCCATAGACTAACATTGGGCTCGTTGCTCGGGTTGAGCACCCGAGTATCACGGCGAGCTCGGGCCGAACTTCGAGCACCCGAGCATTTTAGTGCTCGCTCAACACTAGTAAATACTATTGATTTTTTTTTTCATTTAGCATATTGGCTTTTTCCTCATCCTTATCCACCATTTCACCCAGACTATTTTTTAAGGGGGCCAACACTATCATTTTTTAGTTTCTTACTATTTATGTAGTTAAAGAATATTTTGGAAATATTTTTACTTCCTCTGGCAATAAGTCTCTCTCAATCTTTGCTGCCTTGATTTGGTTTTTCCAGAATTTATTTAATTTTCTGTATTTAATGCCTCATCACTACCTACTTGCTTTAGTTCTCTAAATGGTTTCTTTTTGTCACTTATTGCACCCCTTACAGCTCTATTTAGCCATAGTGGTTTCCTCCTATTTCTAGCATGTTTATTCCCACAGGTCCTATTCAGGATGCTAATGAATGTCTCCCATTTGCTTTGTGTCATTTTATGTCTCAGGATATCGTTCCTGTTTATTGCACTAAGATCATCTCTCAACCGTTGGAAATTTGCCTTCCTGAAGTTTAGTGTCCTTGTAAGCCCTCTACTACACATCTTATTAAAGGATACATGAAAACGTATTATATTTGTTGACTAATATTAGGTCTAGCAGTGCCTCCCCTTCTTGTTGGGTCCTGAACCAGTTGTGAAAGGTAGTTGTCTCTCATAGTTGTCAAAATCCTTTTACCTTTGCTTGAACTACAGGTTTCTGTTCCCCAATGTATTTCAGGGTAGTTGAAGTCCCCCATAATAATGACTTCTCCTTGAGTCGCTGCTTCCTCTGTTTGCTTTACAAGGATATTCTCTGCTGCTTCCATTATTTTTGGAGACTTATAACAAACCTCTATCAGTAATTTATTATCCCCCCCCCTCCCCTTATCTCCACCCACAGGGACTCTACATTTTCATTAGATTCACATATATTCTCACGCAAGATGGGTTTGAAGGATGATTTTACGTATAAACACACCCTCCCCCCTCACTTGTTTGTACGGTCATATCTGAACAGACTATAGCCTTGGCTCAGATATCCTCACCATGTCATAATTATTTTCCAACAAAATTAATTCTAATTCCTCCATTTTGTTGGTGAGGCTTCTAGCATTAGTGTTCATGCATTTTTTGTATCTCTCTGCACCTCTATTCCTTCTTACTATATTGGCAGTTCTAACCCCACCCCCAATTTCTTTGTTCCCAGATCACTATCTTCCCCACCTATAAAATGAATACCCTCCCCCCCCCAATCCCTAGTTTAAACACTCCTCCAACCTTCTAGCCATTTTCTCCCCCAGCACAGCTGCACCCTCCCTGTTGAGGTGCAGCCCGTACCTAGCGTAGAATCTGTAGCCAACTGAGAAGTCAGCCCAGTTTTCCAGGAACCAAAACCCCTCCTTCCTACGCCAGTTCCTGAGCCACTTATTTATCTCCCTAATCTCCCGTTGCCTCTCTGGCGTGGCACAGGCAGTATTTCAGAGAATACCACCTTGGAGGTCCTTGCTTTAAGCTTGCAGCCTAATTCTCTGAAATCATCTTTAAGGACCTTCCACCTACTTCTAACTTTGTCATTTGTGCCAATGTGCACCAGGACCGCTGGGTCCTCACCAGCCCCTCCCAGTAACCTGTCAACCCGATCAGCGATGTGTTGGACTCGAGCGCCAGGTAGGCAGCACACTGTTCGACGATCCCTGTCTTTGTGACAGATTGCCCTATCTGTTCCCCTAATAATTGAGTCCCCCACTACCAGAACCTGCCTGGCCTTCCCTGCTCTCCTATTTCCCCCCTTACTGGAGCTGACACTCCTCCGGCTTTCAGAGGACATGCCTTGTTGTGGCAGTGCTACCCCTGTACCGACACCCCCCTCATCTGCCAACTTTGCAAACTTATTGGGGCGTGCCAGATCAGGACTAGCCTCCCTTGCACTCTTCCCTCTACCCCCCTTCTAACTGTCACCCAGCTAGCTGCCTCACTGTCCTGCAGCTCCCCACTACCACCCTTCCCTACATCTACCCCAGTGAGCAGCTGCTCAGTGAGCAGCAAACTCCTTTCCATATTGTCAATGGATCTCAGTGTTGCCAGCTGCTCATTTAGATCCAGTACCTGGGCTTCCTAACGCACAATGTGCACACATCTCGCACAGCAGTATGCACACAAGACCATAAATACATTTATTTTTGTAAAAACAAAAATAAACAAAAAAGTACACATTTAGTATTGCCACTCCTGGAACGACCCAACCTATAAAACTGTCCCACTATTTAATCCCTTCAGTGAACACCGTTAAAAAAATAAATAAAAAACGATTTAAAAAAGGATGCTTTATCATACCACCAAGCAAAAAGTAGAATAAAACGCAATCAAAAAAGACGAATGTAAATAATTATATCACTGAAAATGTCATTGTATAGCTGCTTGTTTTTTTCAGAACACAGATCCATCTGCAGAAAAAAAAAAAAAAAGTTATAGCTCTCAGAATAAAGTGATGTAAAAATAATTATTTTTTCTATAAAATTGTTTTTATTGTGTAAAAGCGGCAAAACATAAAACAATCGCTGTAATCGTACTGACCTGAAGAATAAAGCTGCCTTATCAATTTTACCACACAGAACAGCATTAAAAAAAAAAATCCAGAATTGCTGTTTTTTGTTCATTATGCCTACCAAAAATCAGAATAGAAAGCAATAAAAAAAATGCCATGTGTCTGAAAATGGTACCAATAAAAATATCAACTCATCCTACAAAAATCAAGCTGTAACATGACTGTCAGCAAAATATGGAATAATTATAGCTCAAAATATGGCGAGCAAAAAAAAAAAGGATCTTTGTGTGATAGCAGCCAAAAAAAAACAATATAAATCTGGTATCGCTGTATTCACACTGATCCATCTCACTTATACTGCACAAGGAACGGCGTGAAAAATAAATAAAAACAATTCTACACTGCTGTTGGTTTGTTCATTCTGCTTCTCAAAATCGCAGTAAGGCTCGGCTCACATTTATATTGCACTGACACCGGGTTTCCGTGTAAATCTCTGAAATACGTGATTCTGGCGGAAGATCCCCTGTGATGAGGCAGATGGAAGCACTTTGGATGCAGTTGTCCTTTTTAGGCGCGCATAAAGACATGGTCCGCTACAGTTTTGTGCACTTTGAAAAGGAATACAATACTGAACAGAGGCCAGATGGAGTTCAGAGGAACTGTGCTGCCTCATTATAGTGAATGGATCCCTCGTAGGTTTTATCTCAATCACGTCAGTTATTTTTCCCCTGCTGAAGCCTCTAAGTGGTCTCACCCACTAGGATACCCATTCCATGATTCCCATAAAGTATGATGACCCCACACAGTATGATTGCCGCACAAACCTCACACAGTAATATAGTCACTACAGCCCATGGTATTCACCACAGCCCCCAATATACAGCATGATGTCCACCACAGGCCCCTATATAAAGTTTGATGTCCCCCATAACCACATGATGCAGTATGATGGTCACCACAGCTCCCCACACAATATAATTTTCACCTAAGATCTACACATAGTATGATATCCTCCACAGTATAATTAGCACCACAGCCACCCCACACAATATAGTGTCCACCACAGCCACACCACACAGTGTGATTTTCCCCCACAGCCACCCCACAAAGTATGATAATCTTCCCCAGAGCATGATGGTCCCCCACAACCCCAATATTGAATGATGAACCCCCACAACCAACCATATAGTATAATGGTTCCCCCCACACACAGCCCTATTACAGTATGATGGTCCACTTATAAAGTATGCTGGCCCCATCCACAGCGCCTTAAATAGTATGATGGTCCACCTCACAGTCCTTTATATGGTATCATGGTTCACCCTGCAGTCCCCTATATAGTATGATGGTACCCCTAACAACGGTGCTGTGGAGTCGGAGTCGGTGTTCATTTTGGTGGAGTCTGAGTCAGTGTAAGATGGACCGACTCCAACTCCTAAAATATATAATAAATTGGGTACAGTAGTTCAATACAGTTTGTGGGGAATATTTTTTTCATAAGAATTTGGGAAAGTTATGAAATGTCTTATAAACGTCCGTCTTATTTCTGATATGTGTCTAGACTTTTAGCTGATATGAATCTGTGCTACAGTAAATTCATCACTTACATATGAGCTATGTATGAGGGAGTTGGAGTCGTGTAGTCGGAGTCGGTGTCATGGAAATTGAGGATTCGGAGTCAGAGGTTTGCTTACCGACTCCACAGCCCTGCCTAGCAGTCCCCTATATAGTATGATGGTCCACCCCACAGCCTCCTATATAGTATTGTAGCACCCTGAGGATTCGGCTGCTACAGGGGTATTGCACCTCAACCCAGAGGTGTGATATTCCACTCCCGGGTAAGGATGGAGTGTGGAACTGAGCTCGGTAGGCTGCATGCACTACACACATCCCATTTCCGGGGAACAGGCCGACGGTACTCCCACTTAGAAATGTGCAGGTACGACCGAGTCTGTTCCTGGCTGGAGTGGGAGGGGGGTGGTACATCCCAAGTAGTGTAGGGGCAGATAGGGGGAGCAGCCTGGGTAAAGATAGGAGCTCATTGGGTGCTGGTCACCTGAGCTCACACATAGAGGGATATATAAGGTGGGCACCAACTAAGAACAGGGTCAGTTGCAGAGAGAAAGTCAGCGAGCAGAGGAGAAGAGAGACCCAGAGTGAGAGAGGAGAAAGAGAGACCCAGAGGGGGAAACAGAAGAGAGGACTCTAAGAACCCAAATTAAATCCCCGGGTGAAGAGTCGGCATCAGGGTACCGGAACCCAAGCTGGTGGGGGCAAAAACACACCCCAGCCAGAGACCGGAGGCCGTGGGCAGCGTCTGCCACGGCCACCCACCACATCCACCCCGAAGGCATACCACGTGGAGGGTCAGGGAACCCAAGGCCAAGGGTCTCCCAACAGAAGGCCCGAGGGAGCTGGACCTGGGTGGATCACTAGTGGGGACGGCCAGAGAAAGGACAGAAGGAGAGCTCAGGGTCACGCTCCGGACTTGCTTGGGGGTTGGCTGGATCCAGGACCTGGTGGATGCAGCACGGCTCGGGAGGTCACTCGAAGCTGGAGTGACCGGAACATCAGCAGTGAGTAAACATCCTAAACTGCATAACCCGACTCTGTCTCTGATTGCCGTCTACACTGCATCACCACAACCCCCATCCTCTGCACCTGATCCCCCTGAGGCTATACCCCACCCGTTGGGGGTTATACCATCAATAGCTGCACCTACACCATCAGCCTCAGCGGACCCTGCTGCAGCGGCGGCCATAGTGACCGCAATACAACGGGTGGCGTAGTCGACATTAAGAACTTATTAACATCTGTAGGACTGCCACATACAACTGAGTTTGACACCCTGGGCACGGACCGGGTCACAGCCACTCGGAAGACTACAACCCCCATCTGATCCGGCTCCGGATATTCCCCCTAAAGAATATGGCCCAGGGGGCGCGTCAGTATGATGGTCCACCCCACAGCCCCCTGTATAGCATGATGGTCCACCCCACAGATCCCTATATAGTATGATGGTCCACAGCATCCATTATAGTATGATGATCCCCCACATAGCATGATAGTCCACTCCACAGACCCCTATATAGTATGATGGCCCCCCACAGCTCCCCAAAAATAAAAAACCTTATGCTCATCTATAAGTAATAACAATGCTCACCTAATCAAGACACCTCTGTTCCCCTAATAATTGAGTCCCCCACTACTAGCCTCAGTCAACCTTTCTATCTGGTCTCGCAGTGGATGCTAGTAGCGCAATGCAGTAATGTCATCACACCACCGTCACCCCCTGCGTGGGGCTGGCCTCTGGCAAGTCGTAGTCTTAAGGAAGCCTGATGGAGTAAGTGAAGGAGTGGATCTGTGCTCCTTCACAACTGTTAATAGTATTGTGTCCTCAGTACGCCAATATTGTTAAAAGTGTAGCAAACAATGCAGGCCATGATTGGACTGGCCCCTCTGGCATTTTGCCAGATGACCAGTCCGAGCGAATTGTTGGCTGTGTTCACACGTTACATTTTTGCTGTATTTTTTAAGCAAATTAAAAGCTGCTTTTTACAGTACCAGCAAAAGCAATGAGATTTCAGAAATCTCATGTACACCCTTGTTTTTTTCCTGACTGAATTGGAAAACTGCAGCAGGTCAATTCTTTCAGCGTTTTTGCAGGGTTTTTCACCCATAGTAAGCAATGAGCAAGTGGCAAAATGTTGCCATCAGTTTTTGCAGTTTTTCGTGAGAAAAGGCAGGTATAGTGGTATGTGAAACCCATTTATTTTTGTGATTTTTCCAAGTTTAAAACAAAATGTCTTGATGTCCTCACCTGAGTCTGGATGTTAGTATTAATACAGTTTAATTAAATTAGTGATATGTGTGGAGCTAAACATTTCCTGACCAATGTGTGAAATTGAACAATACCTGACCAACTCAGTTGCCCTGACCAGTGTATAAAAGAAAACACTGCCCGACCACCTCAGTGCACTGCCAATGTGTTAGTTAAACTATGCCTGACCAATTATATCCCCCCACACAATGTTTTACATTTGCAGTCGTGTTTTTTTTTTTCGGAAACTCGTTTTTTTTGTTCACAATAGTCACTATTTTTTCAGACATAAAAAACTTTCCACTAAATAATTTAATCAAATTGCCCTTTTTTTCCAAAAGTGTTTTATGGTTTCACATATGTCTTGCATTGGTGGCCTAACACCTTGTATTGTTCATGCTCCTGTGGAGGAAGTAAAGCTGAACTTTGGAACCCTGAAAAACGCAGCAGGAAAAGCAGCAAAAAGCCATCAAAACCGGCTTTTTGACTGCAGCTTTTTTACTGTCAAGAGATCAGGTTTTGGCTGCAGAAAAAAAAGCACCATGTGAACATAACCTTAGGGTTCGCTCACACTTGCGTATAATTTGGTCCCATTCTCATCCAGGAGAGTGGGTCGTTTTTTGTCATTTGTCATCAGTGTGCTGTCCATATGCAATCTGTATTTGTTCTCAGCAACTGTTAATCTTTTACAGGACCATTTACAGTTTCCTGTTCTACAGCATCGTATTGTACCTGTAAAAATCAGATGCCATACTAATGGTCCATACGGCATGCAATTTTTTTCTCTCACTGTCTTATTTCAGAGTGAAATCGCAGCATGCTGCAATTTTTTTCTCATGCCGAATACAGCTGAGAAAAAATAAGCAGATCTGCATTGCTTCATTGAATAACATTGGTCCAATTTTATATGCTAGCGTGAGCGAACTGATAAGTGACTTTGAGGGACCTATATAATAATAGTCTTTTTATTTATATGGCGCCAACATGTTCCACAGCGCTTTACAATTCAGACAATTTACAGACATTATCGGCACTGTCCCCATTGGGGCTCACAATCTAAGTTCTCTATCAGTATGTCTTTGGAGTGGGGGTAGGAAACTGGAGAAGCCAGAAGAAACCCACACAAACACGGGAAGAACATACAAACTCCTTGCAGATGTTGTCCTTGGTGGGATTTGAACCCAGGACCCCAGCGCTGCAAGGCTGCAGGGCTAACCACAGAGCCCCTGTGCTGCCTATATGACAGCACATGCCCAAAAGTGGCACCATTTTAAAAACTGCAACCCTCAAAGTGCTGAAAACCACATTTAATAAGTTTATTAACCCTGCAGATGCTTCACAAGAATTAAAGCAATGTGAAAGGAAAAAATGAAAATTTTACTTTCTCCATACGCCTTCCACGACAGCATTGGAGGATGTGGTCCACGCCCTATCAGGGGGACAGGAACACAGAGAGGTTAAAAGCCCCTCCCCACCGTCAGTCCCCAGTGTTTTCCTGTCCCCCTTGGGGGCATGGAGAGGTCCTTCAGTGCTGTCGGCCAGCAGGCAGCATTGTAGCAGGCTATACTTGCCGGGCAGTGGTCGGTCGGGGCGCTCCCTCCTCCCTCCATGCTGCTCCCCTTTAGGGACTGTTCCGGGCTTCCTGCGCCCCATAAGAGGGTAAAGCAAGCCGGGCATGTTTATGCCGGGGGCCTGCTCCAGCTCCCCGGCATCTCCTCCTTCTGCCGGCGTTCTGGGCGCACACCGGAAGTGACGTCAGCGCAGGTCCTGTCTCTTCCAGCCTGTGCGTTCCACGCTGAGATGCATGATGTGGGCGATCCCAGAGCCGGCAGGCGCGGTCTGGGCGCGCGCGCACCTGAGTGACGTCACCGCAGGTCCTGCTTCCGGTCGGTGCTCCATGCGGGACGCTGAGATTGAGCACGTCCCAGGGCCGGCAAGGCCCATATCGAATCGAGGTGGCCCTCAAGGTGACCGGAAGAGGGAGGGAACTGAGGTCTCTTGCTGGGAGGCACGGTTTTTCACATAAAAACCCACCTGAAGACACCAAAGGTAAGGCTATCTCCACCATGGAGGGTGACAGATCCAGTATCCCTGCATCTGCAGAGCCCAGCACGCTCTCGGCTACAGTGAGTAGTACCTGGGTGGTCAATAAGGGGTTATCTTAGCCTCTCCTTTAGATGACACTAGATCTCCCCTCCTTCTAGTTACATGGGTCCCCTTCTCTTCCCCTTTCTTAGGAAGACAAGGCCCCCCGCTTCTAAGAAGGATAAAGACCAGCCCCGTAGATGTGCCATCTGCGCTAAAAAGTTATCTTCATCTTATAAGAAGAAATTGTGCCGGCCCTGTACAGATAGAATAATTAAGGAAGAAAATCCCTCTCTAATTGAGGAACTTGGATCTCTTGTTAAACAGGAGGTCCAGGTAGTTAGACAGGAGGTCCAAGCCTCTTTTGCTGCACTGCCTGTCTACTCCTCCTCCTCCAGGCCATCTCCCCCTAAGAAGAGGAAGATCCAAGAGTTAGATTCAGATGTAGTCTTTATTGATGTTAGTAGCTCTGCCTCTGACAATTTGGATGAAGTAGCATCCTTAGGGCCTGCCAAAAAAGTTGAAACCGGAACATACTATTTTTCCTCGGACAACTTAGAAAAATTGTTGGACGCAGTTAGAGGCACTATGGGGCTGGAGGAAGTTGAGGTTCCCTGTTCCGTTCAAGATGAAATGTTTAGGGGCCTTCGATCAAAAAAGCAGACTGGGTTTCCTGTTCATGAGGTCATTAGAGATCTCATCCAACAGGAATGGGAATCCCCAGAAAACCGTCTCACCACCCCTTCGGAATTAAAGCACAGATTTCCGTTGGAAGGTGAGGAATTTGACTGGGATGTCCCTAAAGTGGACATCCAGGTGGCAAGGGTTGTGAAGAAAAACTCACTTCCCTTTGAGGATTCATCCCAATTGAAGGATCCATTAGACCGGAAAATGGAAAGTGTCCTTAAAAAAATCAAGGGAAACCTCTTCTGCCTCTCTCAAGACGAATATTTCATCAACTTGTGTGGCCAGATCCCTCTTCAAGTGGCTGGCCCAACTAGAGGAACATCTGTCTCAGGGCACCTCCAGGACAGACCTGCTTGACTCCATCCCTCTCCTTCAAAAAGCCACGGGCTTCTTAGCGGACGCCTCGGCTGAGTCAGTCCGGATCGCCGCTAGAGCAGCTGTCCTATCCAATACTGCACGCCATGCGCTGTGGCTCAAAACATGGAGTGGGGATGTTACCTCTAAGATTAAACTCTGTTCTATTCCATTTCAAGGG
Organism: Phyllobates terribilis; assembly: GCF_046119375.1. Classification (NCBI taxonomy): domain Eukaryota; kingdom Metazoa; phylum Chordata; class Amphibia; order Anura; family Dendrobatidae; genus Phyllobates; species Phyllobates terribilis. The sequence goes on from NW_027362762.1 coordinate 635,962,710, forward strand.
AAATATGTATTCGGGCCAGCACTGGATGATATCCTGGAGAAGGCCTCGGATAGGAAGAAAACCCTTCCTGAACAGAAACAACCTAAAAAACGTCCCTTTCGACCTTCCCAGAGTCACCCCTCACAATATAGAGGAAAGGGAAAGTCTGGGCGCTGGAGCTATCCTAAGGGCGGCAGAGGTCGTAACATCCTTGTTCCCCAGCAACAGCACCAGCAGCAGGACAAGCAATGACCTGCGCCGTGTAGGGGGGCGTCTCTCGGATTTCTTTCCCCAGTGGCAGGCAATTTCTTCCTGCCAGTGGATCCTCAATACTATCAAGGGGGGTCTTCTATTGGAATTCAAGAGTCTCCCCCCTCGGGTCCTGAGGGTCACGTACCTTCCCTCTCAGGGGGCTTGGGAATTGCTCTCAGTCAGTTTACAAAACCTGCTAAAGTCCGGAGCAGTGTCTCTGGTCCCCCCTGGCCAGTAGGGTACAGGTCACTACTCAAAAATATTTCTAATAAAGAAACACAGTCAGGCATTCCACGCATCATAATAAATCTGAAATCCCTAAACCATCACATCAAATACAGGCGATTCAAGATGGAGTCCATAAAGTCAACTATTCCCCTAATAATCCTTCCCTATGTCATGGCAACCATAGACCTAAAGGATGCGTAATACCATGTGCCGATTCATCCGACCCACAGGAAGTTCCTGGGCTTTGCGATCTCCAGGGACAACATAACAGAACACTACCAGTACAATGTACTGCCCTTCGGCATCTCTTCAGCACCTCGGGTGTTTACGAAGGTTATGGCGGAAGTCATTGTACTCATCTGAAAACAAGGGGTCTGCATAATTCCATACCTGGACGACATGCTGATCATCGCCCCTGCAGTAGGGATTCTCAATCTTCACGTCTCCATAACCCTAAAAACCCTCCGCTCATTAGGTTGGGTTCTGAACCTGGAGAAGTCGGAACTCCTTCCTTTGTCGAGGAGGAAGTTCCTTGGTGTCTTACTGGACTCCAACAGATAAATGTCCTTTCTTCCATTGGAGCATCAATCAGCTCTCAGAACCAAGATCTCAAATTTCAGACACCGGAAGAATCCAACATTGAGAACGGCTATGTCTGTATTGGGGTCAATGACGGCCTGTATCCAGTCAGTATCATGGGCTCAGGCCCACTCAAGATCTCTCCAAGGTCATATCCTAAAATCATGGAACAGACGAAGGGACTCATTAAACAAACGGACCAGGACTCCTGGCCGGGTAAAAGCTTCCCTTTCTTGGTGGTTAAGCACCCAAAATCTTCGGAGGGGGATTCCTTGGATTCAGGACCCTCTAATCACTGTGACTACCGACGCCAGTATATGAGGTTGGGGTGCCATGGTGGCCCAGACTCCTTTTCAAGGCAGATGGAGTCCCGAGATCAGTACCAGATCCTCCAACTTCAGGGAACTGAAGGCAGTAGAAAAAACGCTCAGAGCAGCAGTCAGCCTAATCCAGGGTGCTCACATCAGGATACTCTCGGACAATGTGACTACAGTCGCCTTCCTGCGTCATCAGGGAGGTACGAGGGTAGACTGCCTAAAACAAATCGCAAGTCGAATATTTTCCTGGGCAGAACAACATCTCCTGTCAATTTCGGCGATTCACCTGAAAGGCTCAAACATTCAAGCAGACTTTCTGAGCAGGGAAGACATTCAGCCTGGAGAGTGGAGCTTGAATCCTCAAATATTCCAGTCACTGGTAGCAAAGTGGGGTCTCTCCAAAGTAGATCTCTTTGCCAGTCGCCTAAACGCAAAACTTCCCCTCTTCTTTTCATTGGGCAGAAGAGACAATGCCATGAATCTAGATGCTTTAGCCCATCCCTGGCATTTCAAACTGGTGTATGCGTTTCCTCCAATTCCTCTGATAGCAAGAACTATCCAGAGAGTCAGGTTAGAGAGGGTGGCAACAATTTTAGTGGCCCAAAAGGCCTTGGTTCGGCGCCATCACGGAGCTTTGCCTGGACGGTCCCGTGATACTTCCACCGGTCAACGACCTTCTCTCACAAGGTCCCTTATTTTACCCAAATCCTCAGTGGTTAAACCTTGCAGCCTGGTTACTGAAGCCGAGATCTTAAAATCCAAAGGTCTCTCTGAAAAGGTTATAAAAACTCTTCAAAGTAGGAAGCCAGTAACCAATGCTATATACAGCAAAATATGGAAAAGATTCCTATCATGGTATGCCCCGGATATTCCTGACACCTCACACCCCAACATTGCTCGGATCATTGATTTTTTACAGAATGGATTAGAGTTGGGTCTCAAACCTAGTACACTCAAGGTGCAGATTTCAGCCCTAAGTTCCATATTCGACCAGGATTTGGCCTCTCACAGATGGATCAAAAGATTCATAACTTCGGCACTCAGACTTCACCCAAAAAAATCGATCCCATGTCCCATCCTGGGATCTTACTGTAGTGCTCCAGGGTCTAACCTTCTCTCCCTTCGAGCCTCTGTTCTCTAACACAATACAGACTCTCATAAGACTGCCTTTTTAGTAGCCATCACTTCGGCACGGAGAGTAGGAGAACTGCAAGCTCTCTCCATCAGAGAACCTTACATGACTGTGACTGAAGACAGAATTACTCTTTGTTTGGACCCTTCCTTTCTCCCAAAGGTCGTTACAGACTTCCATCGTTCCCAGGAGGTCATCCTTCCCTCCTTCTGCCAGAAGCCTTCTAATTCAAAAGAAGCAGAGTTCCATCTTTTAGATGTCCGCAGAGTTGTTCTTTATTATCTACAGCAGACTGAGTCTTAGAGCTTGGATGAAAAACTATTCATTCAACACTCAGGGCATAACAGGGGAAGGAAGGCAGTTAAATCCACTATAGCAAACTGGATTAAAAAAGCGATCGAGGAAGCCTATGTCAATCAACAGTTGGATCCACCAATTGCCTTAAAAGCTCACTCTACCAGATCCACATCAACTTCTTGGGCCGAAAGAGCGGGCGCTTCTACTGAGCAGATTTGCAGGGCAGCTACATGGTCTTCCCTTCATACTTTTTCTAAACATTATAGATTAGACTTATCATCCACTAGGGATTTAGCCTTTGGTAGGAAAGTCCTACAAGCTATTGTCCCTCCCTAATAAAATATCGTTGGTATTCCTCCAATGCTGTCGTGGAAGGCGTATTGAGAAAATGGAATTAGTCCTTACCAGTAATTCGGTTTCTAGAAGCCTTCCACGACAGCACGAATTTCCCTCCCTATGGATTCCATATAACTGTCAAGTAACCATTTTTCCAGGTGATCTTGGTAAACACTGGGGAATGACGGTGGGGAGGGGCTTTTAACCTCTCTGTGTTCCTGTCCCCCAATAGGGTGTGGACAACATCCTCCAATGCTGTCGTGGAAGGCTTCTAGAAACCGAATTAGCGGTAAGGACTAATTCTATTTTTTCCCCATAAAATGTTGATTTAGATCCATATTTGGCATATTCACAAGGGTAACAGGAGAAAATGGACCTTACAATTTGTTGTTTTCTCCTTAATACATATGTGGTGGAAAACTACTGTATGGGCTTACAGCAGGGCTCAGAAGGGAAGGAGTGCCATTTGACTTTTGGAGTGCAAAATTACCTGGAATAGATAGCGAATGCCATGTCGGGTTTGCAGAGTCCCTGATGTGTCTAAATAGTGGAACCCCCACACAAGTGACCCCATTTTGGTAACTGCACCTCTGAAGGAACTTACCTAGCTGTGTGGTGAGCACCTTGAACCCACAGGTGCTTCACAGATTTTTATAACGTTGAGCCATGAAAATGGAAAAATAAATTTTTCCCACAAAAATGTTGGTTTTGCCACAAATTTTTCATTTTCACAAGGGTAACAGAAGAAGACGGACTATACGATTTGTTGTGCAATTCTCCTGAGAATACAGTTACCCCCTTGTGTGGTGGAAAACTACTGTTTGGGCACATGCCAAGGCTCAGAAGGGAAGGAGTGCCAAGTGAATTCTGGAGCTCAGTTTTGGCTGGAATTTTAAGACACCTTGACATGCCAAAACAGCTGAACCCCCCACAAATGACCCATTTTGGAAACTACACCTCTTTAGGAATTAATCTAGGGGTCTAGTGAGCATTAGTAACCTTCAGGCAATTCACATAATTGTATAACATTAGGCTGAGTAAATGGAAAATTGTAATTTTTACCCTAAAATGTTGCTTTGACCTCAAATTTTTCATTTTCTCCTATTATTCCTACTGAAAATTAACTGTAATTTTTTTTAATTACGCTATTTCTCATGATTTAGCCAATATCCCATCTGTGGTCGAAAACTACTTTTGAGGCACAGTGTAAGGCTACAGCCCCAGGATCAGTATTATTTCTCATGAGTGGGAGCCAAAACCAGGTGAGGAACAATCAGAGTAAAAGGTATAATAGAAACAAGTCACCACTTCTGAATTTATCACCCAGTCCTGAGAAAAAAGTGACCAAACACTGATAGTGGGGCCGTGGCCTAAAGCTCAGAATGGAATGAGCTCTATATTCGAGTTCATATTTTGCTTGAAGGATTTTGAGGGTGCCATGTCACATTGGCAGAGCCCCTGAAGTGCCAAAACAGCAGAACCTTCTATAAGTGACCCCATTTTACAAACTACATCCCCAGTGAATTCGACTAAGGGTGCAGTGAGCATGTTGACACCACATGTGGCTCACAGAATTTTATACCACTGGGTGGTGAAGAAAGAATAATTACATTTTTACATCTAAAATGTTGTTTTAGTCCCAAGTTTTTAATTTTAATAAGGGCCAATAGTAAAAAATGGACGTCACCATGTTGTTGTGCAAAGTCTCCTGAGTTTGCCAATACTCTACATGTAATCAGTGGAAAGCTCAAACGGGAAGGAGCGCCATATTATAGTATAGATTTTGCTGTTATGGTTTGCGGGTGCCATTACCCATTGGCAGGGTGCTTTATGTGGCAAAACAGCCACATAATTCACTGTCTAATCCAATTGGAGTAAAAAAAAAAAAAAAAAAAAAAAAAAAAAAATGTACAATTCTGAACAGTGTCACTTTATGAGGTAATAACTCTGGAACACTTCAACGGATCCCACTAATTCGGAGACTGTTTTTTCATGACATATTGTACTTCATGATAGTTGTAAAATTTATTTGATATGACTTGCGTTTATTTCTGACAAAAATAAAAAAATCGGAAATTTATCGAATATTTTGAAAATATCGCTGTTTTTAAACTTTGAATATTCATGCCCTTAAATCATAGAGATATGTCACACAAAATAGTTAATAAATAACATTTCCCACATTTCTACTTTACATCAGCACAATTTTATAACCAAAATTGTTTTGCTAGGAAGTGTAGGGGTTTTACTCACTTGGGTGCAATGGGAGGTAAACAGGGAGCATGTTCCTTTAAGAGTCCATGTCGGTTTTTTGCTTCATAAACCAACAAGCAAGAAAAAAAAAAAACATCCTTTAGTTCAGGCAAGCAAACTAAAGTGTCCTTAGCAGGTCTCTGCTTAATCAGTCCTTGGGCACACAGGCTGCCTAATGTCCAGTATCTGGCTCGGTCTGGAGCCAACCACACACAGGAGGCCTTCTCCCTCCAAACACACAGACCATGTGCCAAACAACAGCCTCCATTTTATAGGCTGTAACCACACCCAGAGGTGAGGTATGTGGGTTGCTGGACCCGCCCATTCTCTCTTAGCAACCTGTAACCTGGCTCCCAGGTGCACCAATAGTCCTCTTAGTGCAGTAGAGAAACACTCCAGGCTACATCACAGAGACCAGGCATCTCTGTGACACATACCTCCCATCCACAATGTGACCATTAGCCACCTTACAAAAGTTATAAGAGTTACAAGATGACCAGCAATTTCTCATTTTTAGAACAAAATTTACAAAACCATTTTTTTAGGGACCACGTCACATTTGAAGTGACTTTGAGGAGCCTTTATGACAGAAAATACCCAAAAGTGACACAATTCTAAAAACTGAACCCCTCAAGGTACTCAAAACCACATTTAAGGAGTTTATTAACCATTCAGGTGCTTCAGGAATTTTTGATATGTGGAAGAAAACAATGAACATTTAACTTTTTTTTTTTTTTACAAAAATTTTAATTTAGACCCAATTTTGTTTATTTTAGCAAGTGTAACAGGAAAAAATGGACCCCTAAATTTGTTGTGCAATTTCTCCTGAGCACGTCGATTCCAAACATGTGAAGGAAAACTACTGTTTGGGCGCACGGCAGGGCTTGGAAAGGAAGGAGCGCCATGTGACTTTTTGAATGTAAAATTTGCTGGAATAATTAGCAGACGACATGTCACGTTTGGAGAGCTCCTGATGTGCCTAAACAGTGGAGCCCCCAACAAGTGACACCATTTTGGAGCTAGAGCTCTCAGGGAACTTATGTAGATGTGTGGTGTGCACCCCCAAGTGCTTCACAGAAGTTTATAATGTGGAGTCGTGAAAATATAAAAATCAAATTTTTCCCATAAAAATGTATTTTGTCCCACTTTTTTTATTTTCAAAGAGGTAACAGGAGAAAATAGACCCCAAAATTTGTTGTGAAATTTCTCCTGCGCACACAGATATATCCTATGTGGGGGGGGGACTATTGTTTGGGCGCACGGCAGGGATCAGAAACGAAGGATGGACATTTTGGAAGGCAGACTTTGATGTAATGGTCTGCTTGTGTCATGTCGCGTTTGGAGAGCCCCTGATGTGCCTAAACAGTGGAAAACCCACACAAGTGACCCCATTTTGGAAACTAGACCCCTCAAGAAATGTATTTAGATATGTGGTGAGCACCTTGAACCCACAAGTGCTTCACAGAATTTTACAGTGGATCTGTAAAAATGAAAAAATATATATTTTTCCCTCAAAAATGTTGTTTTAGCCCCATTTTTTTTTTCATTTTCACAAGGATAGCAGGAGAAAATGGACCAAAAAAATTGTTGTGCAATGTTTCCTGTGTACACCTATACCCCATATGTGGTTGAAAACTACTTTTGATGCACAGGGCAAAGCTCAGAAGAGAAGAAGCACCATATTGGAGTTCAGATTTTGCTGGACTTGTTTGAGGGTACCATGTTCGATTGGCTGAGCTCCCATGGTGCCAGAACTGTAGACCCACCATAAGAGACCCCAGTTTTCAAGGTACACCTCTCAGTGAATTCATCTAGTGGTGCAGTGAGCATATTGACAGCACGGGGGGGGGGGGTCACAGAATTTTATACCATTGAGCAGTGAAGAAAAAAATTATTACATTTTTACCACCAAAATTTTGTTTTAGCCCCAGATTTTACATTTTCACACTGGGAAATGGCTAAAAATGGCACTAAAATTTGTCCCTCAATTTCTGCTGAACGTGGCAATACCCCATATGTGGCTGTACAGTACTGCTAGCCATACAGCGAGATTCGGGAGGGACGGAGTGCTATTTGCCTCCTGGAGCTCAGATTTTTCTAGAATAGTATGCAGACTCTATACACAGAGCCCCTAAGTTCTAGAATAGCAGAATCCCCCCTCAAGTGACCCAATTTTGGAAATTGTACCCTTTGGGAATTTATCTGCAGGTGTACTGACATTTTGACTCCATGGGTCTTTTCCAGAAACAAGCAGCAGCTGATATTGCTAAGTGAAATTGCAAACTGCCATTGCAGTAACCAGTACGTTTTGCCCAGCTCATGCTTCTGGAGACGCGCACCTGTAAATTAGGCGGGCTCTCAACGCTACAGAAATGCCAAACATGTGGACGTTAATTGCGGTTTAGGCACACACTGGGGCTCAGAAGGGAGGGGACATGTGTATTTGGGAGCGCAGAATTTGCTCATTTTCTTTTGGGGATGAGGAGCCATAACACATTTCTGGAGATTTTGTACTACCAGTAATGTGAAAGCTCCTATATTTCTGATAACAGATGACGGATCTGAGTGGGAACTTGCCTTTTTTTGTGGATTGATTTGAAGCTTTTGCTGGGAACATTTACATAACATTTTGAATCACATTTATCCTGCGAGAGAAGTGTGAATAGTGCTGTTTATGATCAGGTGCCACCTTTGTACATTAAGCAGCAATGGTTGCTACTTCTTAAACAACCGGTTGGACACCTGTGCTATTGTTCTAGTTATTGATCTAGAGTGTTTATGATAGCTGATATCTAAAAGTAAAACCAAGGATAGTGAATTCTAGTTGTTGATTAAAATTTAGGGTGTCCTTTAGTGGGATTAAGTGGTTATTTTTGACCAGTATAATTGATGTCAAAATATTAACATAATAACCATCTAATATACGTAGGCACATCCTTTTTTATAGCAATAGGATTATTCATAGTCTGCGTACTGGGAGAAATTTTGTATTAATTTTGTATTGTGTATCCATCTATTTTAAAATTAAAATATTAAATGTTATGTTTTAGAGTTCTTTATTTTACTCCAATTTGAGACAGAGACAGTGAATTATTGTTTATTTATTTTTTTTTAGATATTTAGTTCTTAATTATTCAATGAATTTATCTACAGGTACAGTGACGATTTTGACTCCATGGGTGTTTTCAAAAATCAAGCAGAAGTGCATGTTGTCGAGTAAAAATTGAAAATCTGCCAGTGTAATACCAAGTACACTGTAGTGCCCAGTCAATTCATTGTAGTGCCCGTACATTATGCCCAGCTCGTCTTTCTGTAGACATGCATGTGTAAATTAAGGTACAGAAATGTCAAACATGTGGACGCTAAACGTAGTTTAGGAACTGAAGGGCTCAGAAGGGAGAGGGGCATTTGGATTTGGGAGCGCAGAATTCGCTGTATGTCTTTAAGGGGATGAGGAGTCATAGCCTTTTCCAGAACCTTTGTGCTACCAGTAACGTGGAAGCCCCAGTATTTCCATTGTCAGATGACGGAGCTGAGTGTGAACTTTTTTTATGGATTGACTTGAAGCGTTTGTTAGGAATATTTTACATAACGTTTGGGATCACATCTATCCCGAGCTGTGCGCTGAGCACTTATATCAGGGTTTTCATCAAAATCTCTAAATGACGCGATTCAGATGAAACCCCCAATAGGTCCATTCACTATAATGAGGTAGCAGACTTACTATGGACTCAATCTAGCCTTTATGCAGTGGAGTCCTTCTTTTCAGAGGCGCACAAAACTTTAAAAGGAAGCCCCTATGTAAGCACTCAGTGTAGAGCACAGGATAAATGTGAGCTGAACCTTACTGTGATCTTTGGGAGGCAGAATGAACAAATCAACAGCAGATCGAGAATTGGTTTTATTTATTTATTTTTATGCCGTTTTTCGTGCGGTACAAGTAATTAGACAATTTATTCTTCGGGTCTGTGTTTTTATTGGTACCATTTTCAGGCGCCTACAATTTTTTGATCTCTTTCTATTCCAAATTTTAGGCAGAATTAACAAAAAACGGGGGGGGGAAGGGTGGGAGGTTATGCCGTTCACAATGTGGCAAAAGTGATAAGGCAGCTTTATTCTTCAGGTCAGTGCGATTAAAGTGATGGCACATTTATTTCATTTGTTTTGTTTCTGCACTTTTACACAATAAAAATGGTTTTATTGAAAAAGTAATTGTTTTTTCATTGGTGTATTCTGAGAGCTATAGCTATTTCATTTCTTCGTTGATGGAGCTGTATGACGGCTTGTTTTTTGCGGTATAAGATGTACAGCTATACCATTTTTGCGGTACAAGATGTACAGCTATACCATATTTATTTCCATTCGACTTTTTGATCATGTTCTTTTCCACTTTTTTGGCAGTATAATGGAAAATCATCATTTGTTTTGTCAGGGGTTAAATAGTGTGCCAGTTTTATAGATGAGGTCATTCTGGACGCGGTGATAACAAATATGTGTATTATTTTACTGTAGGGAAAAAAGTATTTAGTCAGCCACCAATTGTGCAAGTTCTCCCACTTAAAAAGATGAGAGAGGCCTGTAATTGACATCATAGGTCGACCTCAACTATGAGATACAAAATGAGAAAACAAATCCTGAAAATAACATTGTCTGATTTGGAAAGAAATTTTTTTAAAATTTTGGTGGAAAATAAGTATTTGGTCAATTACAAACAAGCAAGATTTCTGGCTCTCACAGACTAACTTCTTCTTTAAGAGGCTCATCTGTCCTCCACTCATTACCAGTAGTACTGGCACCTGTTTGAACTTCAGTATAAAAGACACCTGTCCGCAACCTCAAACAGTCACACTCCAAACTCCATTATGGTGAAGACCAAAGAGCTATCGAAGGACACCAGAAACAAAATTGTAGCCCTGCAGCAGGCTGGGAAGACTGAATCTGCAATAGGCAAGCAACTTGGTGTGAAGAAGTCAACTGTGGGAGCAATAATTAGAAAATGGAAGACATACAAGACCACTGATAATCTCCCTCGATCTGGGGCTCCACACAAGATCTCACCCCGTGGGGTCAAAATGATCTCAAGAACGGTGAGAAAAAATCCCAGAACCACACGGGGGGACCTAGTTAATGACCTGCAGAGAGCTGGGACCAACGTTACACAGGCTACCATCAGTAACACACAACGCCACCAGGGACTCAGATCCTGCAGTGCCAGACGTGTCCCTCTGCTTAAGCCATTACATGTCCGGGCCCGTCTGAAGTTTGCTAGAGAGCATTTGGATGATCCAGAAGAGTATTGCAAGAATGTCATATGGTCAGATGAAACCAAAGTAGAACTGTTTGGTAGAACCACAACTTTGGAGGACAAAGAATGTTGAGTTGCATCCAAAGAACACCATACCTACTATGAAGCATGGGGGTGGCAACATCATGCTTTGGGGATGTTTCTCTGCAAGGGACCAGGATGAATGATCCGTGTACATGAAAGAATGAATGGGGCCATGTATCGTGAGATTTTGAGTGCAAACCTCCTTCCATCAGCAAGGGCATTGAAGATGAAACGTGGCTGGGTCTTTCAGCATGATAATGATCCCAAGCAAACCGCCAGGGCAACGAAGGGGTGGCTTCGTAAGAAGCATTTCAAGGTCCTGGAGTGGCCTAGCCAGTCTCTAGATCTAAACCCTACAAAAAACCTTTGGAAGGAGTTGAATGTCTGTGTTGCCCAGCGACAGCCCCAAAACATTACTGCACTAGAAGAGATCTGCATGGAGGAATGGGCCAACATACCAGCGATAGTGTGTGCCAACCTTGTGAAGACTTACAGAAAATGTTTGACCTCTGTCATTGCCAACAAAGAATATATAACAAAGTATTGAGATGAACTTTTGTAATTGACCAAATACTTATTTTCCATCAAAATTTGAAAAAAAAATTCTTTCCTTTTCAGACAATGTGATTTTTCAGGATTTGTTTTCTCATTTTGTCTCTCATAGTTGAGGTCTACCTATGATGTCAATTACAGGCCTCTCTCCTCTTTTTAAGTGGGAGAACTTGCACAATTGGTGGCTGACTAAATACTTTTTCCCCACTGTATTTCATTTTTAACCTAAACGTATTTATTGTTTTATTTTTTATTTATTTATTTTTACATAATTTTTTTAACTTTTTTTCTGAGTACCTCTATGGAATTTAAATTTTTATTACTCTGATCGCTGGTATAATGCTGCACTGACAGAAGCCTCTTAGACTATGGTCCTGGCATGTGAAGAAAGAAGACAGCGTCTATTCCAGGGTGTTCAGTAGCAAAAGTAGTGTTTATTCTGCCATCTCATAAACAATAACGTTTCGACCCGGTGTAGGTCTTTATCAAGTATAAGTGAACAAACAAATGGCTGGCCTTATGTAGTGTGGTTCACAGTCCACCACCAAGGCCAAACCCCTATACACATAATAATCTTTCCAATCAAATTACAATATAAAAAAGACAGATTCCATATAATAACATAGAAGCAGCGTAAATACATTATAAACAAATGAAAATATTCTCAAAATAAAGATATTAGGCCATTGTTTACATATAAAGCCCACAGTGAGATCTCCCTACCATAAGATAGCATCCCCAGCATCCTGGTAACAGATCACCAATCCCAGAAACACAGGAGGAAGAGGTCTGGCGCGAGAACAGAGGACAACGAGACTCACTACAATGAAGATACGGAATGTGGAGGGGAGACAGAAGAATGCCTAAATGACAGAGACCTAGTGGTAAATATATCATCCACTATTGTTGACTGACTTTCAGTTGGATGTGCTCTCTAAGGACCTTTCATTTTGTCTAATACAATGGATTGCTTTCAACTTGAAAGGGATTTGTATGTTTATTTTAGGTGGTTACGTTTATCATCATTTTTTGGTAATAGTAATAATAACACTCATGTATCTGATGAGGGCTCTATCTCCACGTTTACTTCACGGGGAGTTGGTCTCTATAATAAGAGCAATTTCCTTCCGCCATGTAATAACCATTTTGTTGAGCCTATATAGAGCTGGTGAAAAATGATATTGAGCTTTTAAAAAATAATTTTCGTGTCAAACCAGGACATATGTCCATGGCTGAGATACGAGTTCTTACTGATCTTGTTAACAACAAATCAATGACAGTTAAGCCAGCAGACAAGGATAGGGCAGTGGTAATTATGGATAGTTGTATATATAAGGCTGAAATATTAAGACAACTAAGTGATGAGTTGGTTTATGAAAGATTATCTTTTAACCCTACAAGTCGCTTTCTTTCTGAATTACAGCTTCTGGTCAATGACTCTCTTTCCAGTGGACTCTTTGACTAGAAGCTGGCTGACTATCTAATTGTCGACTCTCCCATTGTACCTGTCCTGTATACCCTTCCCAAGATACATAAGGATATGAATAACCCTCTGGGAAGTCCAATTGTGTCGGGAAGGGGTTCCCTCTTTACCAAAACAGCCATCTTTCTGGATCATGTATTACGTGAGTTTGCCATAGGTGCCCGATCATTTATTAGAGACACCAGTGATTTTCTAAATAAAATTAGAGATATCAGGGTTACGGATAGCTGGAGCTTGGCTATCACTTAAGCAGAGCACTCAACGACGATCTTGCAATCACAGGAGCAGTGTCCGCATGATCTCCATGACGTAAGTTTATATAATTTTGCAGAACCCCTTCCCGACTATGACATACAGTGGGGAAAAAAGTATTTGATGCACTGCCGATTTTGCAAGTTTTCTCACCTACAAAGAATGGAGAGTTCTGCAACTTTTATTGTAGGTACACTTCAACTGTGAGAGACAGAATCTAAAAAAAAAACAGAAAATCACATTGTATGATTTTTAAATAATTAAATTGCATTTGATTGCATCAAATAAGTATTTGATCACCTACCAACCAGTAAGAATCCTGGCTCACATAGTCCTGTTAGTTTTACTTTAAGAATCACTCCTACTCTGCACTCATTGCCTTTATTAATTGCACCTGTTTGAACTCGTTACCTCTATAAAAGACACCTGTCCACATGCTCAAACAATCACACTCCAACCTCTCCACGATGGCCAAGACCAAAGAGCTGTCTAAGGCCACCAGGGAAAAATTTTTAGATCTGCACAAGGCTGGGATGGGCTAGAGGACAATAGGAAAGCAGCTTGGTGAGAGGGCAACAACTGTTGGCGCAATTATTAGAAGAAGGAAGAAACAAGATGATTGTCAATCTTCCTCTGTCTGGGACTCCATGTAAGAACTTTCCTTGTGGGGTAAGGATGATACTGAGAAAGGTCAGGAATCAGCCCACGATACAGGAGGACCTGGCCAATGACCGAAAGAGAGCTGGAACCACAGTCTCAAACATTACCATTAATAAAACACTACACCGTTATGGATTAAAATCCTGCAGGGCACACAAGGTCCCCCTGCTCACGCCACCACATGTCTAGGCCCGTTTGAAGTTTGCCAATGACCATCTGGATGATCCAGAGGAGGCATGGGAGATGGTCATGTGGTCAGATGAGACCAAAATAGAACTTTTTGGTATAAACTCCTCTCGCCGTGTTTGGAGGAAGAAGAAGGATAAGTAGAATCCCAAGAACACTGTCCCAACTGTGAATCTTGGTGGGGGAAACACCATACTTTGGAGGTGCTTTTCTGAAAGGGGGATAGGACAACTGCACCGTATTGAAGAAAGGATGCATGGAGTCATGGATAGAGAGATTTTGGCCAACTACCTCCTTCCCTCAGTAAGAGCATTGAAGTTGAGTCATGGCTGGGTCTTCCAGCATGACAATGACCCGAAACACAAAGCCAGGGCACCTAAGGAGTAAGAAACATTTCAAGGTCCCGGGGTGGCCTAGCCAGTCTCCAGACTTTAACCCAATAGAAAATCTTTGGAGGGAGCTGAAACTCAATGTTGCCCAGCGACAGCCCCGAAACCTGAAAGATCTGGAGAAGATCTGTATGGAGGAGTGGGCCAAAATCTCTGCTGCAGTGTGTGCAAACCTGGTCAAGAACTACAGAAAACGTCTGACCTCTGTAATTGTGAACAAAGATTTCTGTACCAAATATTAAGTTTTGTTTTCCTATAGTATCAAATACTTATTTCATGCAATAAAATGCAAATTATTTATGTAAAAATCATGCAAGGTGATTTTCTGTTTTTTTTTTTTAAGATTCTGTCTCTCACAGTTGAAGTGTATCTACGATAAAAATCACAGACCTCTCGATACTTTGTAGCTGGGAAAACTTTCAAAATCGACAGTGTATCAAATACTTTTTTTCCCCACTGTAAACTTACATCAGATGTCGTGAAGGGGTTAATGGACTGTTAAAAGTTAAGAATTGTTAAATGTTTTAGAGAGGAATGCAGCACTTTTGAAATTGCTAAGATATTGTGGTGTAACCACAGAACCAAAGTTTTGTTGCAAATAGTCAACAGGGTCGCAAAAGATGTTAAGAAAAAAAAGACGTACATTAACTGCCAAGGATTTGAGAAGACTCAAACATGTAGCGACCAGGGACCATTATCCTCTAGTGCTGTCATATTCCAGATCTGCAACCTCCCTGGATTGTCCAGAAGTACAAGTTGTTCAATGCTCAGAGACAAGGCCAAGATCAGGACGGCTGAAGCCTTACCATCACTGAACAGACACTTGTGTTGAAATGTCAAGACTGGGAGAAGAATTATCTGAAACCTATTTTTTAAAGGTTCTATACACTGATGAGATGAGACTGGCTCTTGGTGAGTCAGATGGATGGGCCTTGACGGGATCAGTAGTCGGCAGAGACCTCAACTTCGACTCATATGCCAGCAAGGTGGAGGTGGGGTACTGCTATGGGCTGGTTTTATTAAAGATTAGCTATTTGGACTTTTTTTTGGTTGAAAACTCAATGTCAACTTCCAAACCTACTGCCAGATTTTAGAAGCTGTGCTGCAGGAAAAGACTGCATCTTCCCAGAAAAACATGATTTTCATGCAGAACAATGCACAATCGCATGCAAAAATAATAAATAACTAATAATAATGAATAAAAAAAACAAAAGTTGAAAAAAATAATGTATTCATTATTATTTATGTATTACATATATACATATATATATTTTTAGCTATGTATTTGTTATGTATGTTTTTTATTTATTAATTCTTTTTTTACACTTTTACTTTCAATAATTCCAATATCGTTTAGGATCCCATTTGTTATATTTACTTCATGGTCTATAGTCTATATTGGTCTATTATCACCATCATTTACCTATCTTCTTCCATGCACACAAAGTACGTTTATTATTAGGGGTAGTCATCATCCATTCATTTAATGCCTTCCTTGGATACTCGGTGCTAAAGATTTTTCTAAGCCCTTGCATATATCGGAGCAGCCACACTCATTCATTCATCCTTGACATGCTGTTGTTCTTAATAGTGCAATAACGCTCCTGCTACTCGTTGAGGTTCCTCGTCACCTCGTGTCGAAGTGCGCATGCTTGACCTTAACTCCTGGGTTCCTGCTCGTGTAGCACAGCACAGCGGGACTCCGGTGCATGCTGGACGTACTTTGCACATCGCTATAATGGTGTCTGGGCCTGGCTTGCGTCTCGCTGCCCCGAAACAGAAAGAGGACATTACACCATCCCATGAGCCGACATGCTATGCGCCACACACGCGACTTGAATGCTTATTGATTTCAGCTGGAATTGCGGTTCTGGCCTCATTCTATTGGTCATTACACAATACTTTAATCCACAGCACTTTCTCCCCTTTACACACGTCACCTGCGGAAGCAGGGTAAAACACACATGTTGGGGCTCTGGGTTTGTCCTGTCTGATCGTGATCCTGCCCATTTCTCTGTAACCTGTTTCTGAGCCAGTCCTATCTCTACAAAGTCCTGAGTCTGATCTGCATTGTCCGCACCTACAGTGCTGGCCAAAAGTATTGGCACCCCTGCAATTCTGTCAGATAATACTCAGTTTATTCCTGAAAATGATTGCAATCACAAATTCTTTGGTATTATTCTCATCATTTAATTTGTCTTCAATGAAAAAAAACACAAAGAGAATTGTCCTAAAGCCAAATTGGATATAATTCCACACCAAACCTAAAAAAGGGGGTGGACAAAAGTATTGGCACCCTTTGAAAAATCATGTGATGCTTCTCTAATTCGTGTAATTAACAGCACCTGTAACTTACCTGTGGCACCTAACTGGTGTTGGCAATAACTAAATCACACTTGCAGCCAGTTAACATGGATTAAAGTTGACTCAACCTCTGTCCTGTGTCCTTGTGTGTACCACATTGAGCATGGAGAAAAGAAAGAAGACCAAAGAACTGTCTGAGGACTTGAGAAACCAAATTGTGAGGAAGCATGAGCAATCTCAAGGCTACAAGTCCATCTCCAAAGACCTGAATGTTCCTGTGTCTTCCGTGCGCAGTGTCATCAAGAAGTTTAAAGCCCATGGCACTGTGGCTAACCTCCCTAGATGTGGACGGAAAAGAAAAATTGACGAGAGATTTCAACGCAAGATTGTGCGGATGGTGGATAAAGAACCTCGACTAACATCCAAACAAGTTCAAGCTGCCCTGCAGTCCGAGGGTACAACAGTGTCAACCCGTACTATCCGTCGACGTCTGAAGGAAAAGGGACTGTATGGTAGGATACCCAGGAAGACCCCACTTCTTACCCAGATACATAAAAAAGCCAGGCTGGAGTTTGCCAAAACGTACCTGAGAAAGCCTAAAACGTTTTGGAAGAATGTTCTCTGGTCAGATGAGACAAAAGTAGAGCTTTTTGGGAAAAAGCATCAACATAGAGTGTACAGGAAAAAAAACAGGCATTCAAAGAAAAGAACACGGTCCCTACAGTCAAACATGGCGGAGGTTCCCTGATGTTTTGGGGTTGCTTTGCTGCCTCTGTCACTGGACTGCTTGACCGTGTGCATGGCATTATGAAGTCTGAAGACTACCAACAAATTTTGCAGTATAATGTAGGGCCCAGTGTGAGAAAGCTGGGTCTCCCTCAGAGGTCATGGGTCTTCCAGCTGGACAATGACCCAAAATACACTTCCAAAAGCACTATAAAATGGTTTTAGAGAAAGCACTAGAGACTTCTAATGTGGCCAGCAATGAGTCCAGACCTAAATCCCATAGAACACCTGAGGAGAGATCTCAAAATGGCAGTTTGGAGAAGGCACCCTTCAAATATCAGGGACCTGGAGCAGTTTGCCAAAGAAGAATGGTCTACAATTCCAGCAGAGCATTGTAAAACTCATTGATGGTTACCGGAAGCGGTTGTTCGCAGTTATTTTGGCTAAAGGTTGTGCAACCAAGTATTAGGCTGAGGGTGCCAATACTTTTGTCTGGCCCATTTTTGGAGTTTTGTGTGAAATGATCAATTATTTGATTTTTGCTTCATTCTCTTTTGTGTTTTTTCCTTGCAAGCAAATTAAATGAAGAGAATACTACCAAAGAATTTGTGATTGCAATCATTTTCAATAAGAAACTGAATATTATCTGACAGAATTGCAGGGGTGCCAATACTTTTGGCCAGCACTGTATACCGCTACCCTCACCAATTCAGTCTGAACCTGCACCTGTGACCCTGCTTGTGTTTCTTAACCTATCCTGTCCATTCCTGATCCAGAACCTGTTCTGTCTACCAGCCGAGCAGTCCAGATCCTGAACCTGTACTGTCTAACCAGCCACACGTCTTCCTATTTACCAGTTCCTTGCCGGTTCTGCTTCCCTGACCCTTTGGGGGACAGTTGCTGCGGCTCCGGGGTCTGCCCCACCGTCAGGGATTCTAGTGAAGAACCAAGTGGTCACTTAGTTATGCCTCTCCAGACTCTCCCCGGACTGTGGCATAGTAGTTCCACAACCACGTGCGTAACTCCCTACACTTTTCCCTATCTACCTAATCTCTAAATGTATTTTCTTACTGTACATCCTGTGACGTTTTGTTTGAGAAGAGTCTTTCCCCCAGATGATGATTTGTTTGAGGGCGGTACTAGAAGCTGTTGGGCGATGCTGGTATTACTCACTGCTTCTACATTATCTCCGCCCCCTGATGACGTCTTCGTTCACAGAAGCGACAGTTGAGATAGAAGCACTCACATCTCCCATGGCATCCATACCCATGATTCAGGACTTCTTCAGAGGGGGCAGCGATGCAAGAAACTAGTGAGTAATTGCAGCACTGTCCCCTGTGACATCCTGTTCCAGACAGGCAATGGACTCTGAGGGGAGTGAGTGCAGTCCAAGCCTTCTGTGACTTCACGTTTGAGACTCCTCAAATGAAACGTCACAGGAAGTACAGTAAAAAGCACATTTAGAGATTAGCTAGATATGGAAAAGTGTAGGGTCTTGTGTAATAAAACTCATTACAAAAGTGGTTAGGGTGTAAGGATAGATAATTAGAAAATACATTTTAGGTGCCCAACCACCCCTTTGAGGCTACAAAGTCCCTGATTTTCCCAATTTATGTCCTTATACAAAGTAAGGCCAATCTTGAATCACTATTTTCATTCAGACAGTCTGAGGAGGGTATCGCAAACAAGGGATTGCACTGACTACTTCTCACATGATTGTGAAAAAGAACTTTGATCTTTATATCTCTCTCAAATCTGATCTGCAGTCCACTATTTTAGAATGATCTTCATGACGAAGATTTTGTATCTCTTCAGAAGCATTGCTGTAAACATTCCAAGGACTCGAATCTCTAAATTCCAAGCTCTATTCATCAAAGTGTTTTCGGCCAAAACTTTTTGAAAAGGCTCATAAAAATTTTTTGCAAATTGATGTTGCGAAAAAAAATTGTGATTTTTTTATTTATTTTTTTTCTCTTATGGCAAAAATGTTATTCCAGTTTTTATAAGATGTGCAAAATTTATTAAGTGGGTCTTAATAAATTTGTGCGAAACGCCAGTCGTACTGATTCTGGGCCCAAGATTTGCACAAAAAGGGATGTTTTTTTCTAATAATTTATGTCTGATGGGAGCCCCTCACGTTATGGTCTATGCTAAGCCTGCAATTTTAGACTTGACTAAAGGTTGGTGTATTTCAAATATGACACATACCTTATTTTTCAGATTATAAGACACACTTTCTTTCCTCAAAATTTGCAGGGGAAATGGGGGTGCGTCTTATAATCTGAATGTAGCTTACCGGCTGAGGTGGAGCAGGGACCCAGGGTCATTGCTGCAGGAAACTGGGGGCGTTTGGAGGAGTGCGGCGATGCTGTTGTTCCCAGGCTGGTAGGAGGGGGTGTTGGGCAGTGGAGGGGTTCGCCGACATATTGAGAAAGCCTGGAGCCCCCACACTTTCCATGATTTTGAATGCAGTGGACTTTGGGAAAATGGTCGCCGAAGGCGGCGCATGGCAGATCGACATCTTGGTGCTGAGATATCAATCTACGCATGTGCCACCTTCACAAAATGTCAGCAGAGCCCCCGCACTACTGAACACCCTCTCCTACCAGCCTGGGGCCCACAGCATCGCCCCACTCCTGCCTCCAGCTACCGTAAAAACAGACTATAAGACGCACCATCATTTTATTTAAAAAATTTTTTTCCTATTTTCTTCTTCAAAATTTGTGGTACGTTTTATAATCCAGTGTTTCTAATAATCCGCAAAATACGGTAGGTGGTAACAGATTTAAAATTAGTTTGCTAAGCTTTGTTCTGCTAGATGAACTCTTGATACAGAAGATATGAAAGCATCCTCTTTTGCTTCAATTCTCCAACCATGTCTGCTATCATCACCGTTTGGAAACACTGGATGATTAAAAACATGTCCATTTATCTGAGATTTCTCTTAAATCATATTCCTTATCTAAATATGTCATCATGAGTTATTGACTCTAGCAGACGTGTGGAAGTTCCTCTCCTTTATCATTTGATGAGATTGTTAAAGGGCACCTGACAGCTGATACATGCTGCCCGTGGATCGGGCAGCATGTATCAGACACAAGCTGCACGACTTCAGCCATTCATGTGCAACTGTGAAACACTACAGAGTTTCAGAGAAAAACATAGTTTAATAGTCGCCGTGGACTGCGGCCATGGACACGTCTCTCCCTCTGCAGGGAGAGACCTCTCATTCTAGGGCAAGGTGTTGGCGAGAAGCCACCAGGGACCCTCCCGTCTGACTAGTCTCTTGTATGACAGTACCCGGTAGCTTTCCAACTATGTTTTTATCTGAAACACTATGGCATTTCAGAGTTAGACTTATATGGCTGGAATCATGCAGCCAGGGTTTGATACATGGTGCCCTTTGATCGGGCAGAATGTATCAGCTGTTAAGTTCCCTTTCGTCTCTTCAACATGGATAGTTTTTACCAATATCTGCAGATTAGACACTTTATCTTCTGTTTTCCCTTACTCTTGTAATTCTTCTTTCTTTCCCTTTCAAAACTTCTCTTAATACACAAGTCCTCAATTATTTACAAGTTGTTAAATGCCCCCTGGATGATCAGAAACTCCCTTATATGGTCAAATGGAAGGAGGGTTCATCCTTTCCATTTACATGAACGCAGTGTCATTGAGCTCTAGTTGGGTCTCAAAAAACAACTACATGTATTAGTCCTATAGAACAGGGGTGAAGAAACCTCCATTTGGATATTCATACCATCCTTCGGGGACCGTACAAATTGTATGCTAACTCCACCCACAAATTAAGCCTTAACGCTGGCACTGGTGTCAGGACGTAATCAGCATTACGTAGTGAAAGCGTTCAGTAGTGAAAGCTGCATTGCATGTGCTCACAGAGTAAGAAGAAACTAAGGGGCATCAAAACTAAGCTGCCAACCCACGCACTGTAGTCCCCAGAAATCTGCTTGGCGGCAGGAAAAAAGGCCATCTAGGGCTGTAAATGGCCCTTGGCCCTGAGATTCTCCACCCTTGCTATAGAGATGCTATTTGACACTTGGAAGACTAGCCAACTGTTCAAGGTTTTTTTCCTTTCTGTTGGAAAGGCTGTTTCCAACCAGGAATCTAAGCCATGCTTGGTGGTTTTGTCCAATAGTGAGTGGAATTCGGACTGATATTTTAAAACCTCTTTCTATGGTTACTAAAACTGACATCCAGGCACATCCAGGTTTAGCAGATCTGAATATTGTCGTTGAAGATATCCCACTTAAAATAAACTCATTTTCATCATGAAACTGGCAATTGAAATTGAAAAATATGGTCCCTGTGGTCATCCTAGTCTTTGGCTACTTCTTCTATTGAGTCTTAGGCTATGTTCACACACGTTGTGTTTTTTTCAATCAAAAATATGCAGCAAAACTGATCTCTGGCAGGAAATCTGCCTAAAAAATGCTTGTTTTGCTGCTTTTTTTCAGGGGTTTTTCAGCATTTTTTTCACTGTCCTTCTGTCTCTATTCATGCATGCACATAAAGTTCTGTGAAAAAAAGAACCCCTTTCTATTTTGCCATCAAAAATGCTGAAAAAAATGTACCTGCGTTTTTTGGTGCGTTTTTTCAACGGGTTTTTTTTTACCACTCATTACTTCCTATGGGTGAAAAAACGCTGAAAGAAGTGACATGCTCTATTTTCCAAAAACCCAACCAAGGCAGAAAATACGCAGCAAAAAAACACAAGTTGTGTGAACAGAGAATTCTGGTTTCTCATAGACTTTGCTGGTACTTCAAAACGCAACTGAAAATTTGCATAAAAATCTGCCACAAAATTCGCTGAAAAACACAACGTGTGTGAACATAGTCTTAGTCTTTTGTTTGCTATTTTCTTTACCTCCTCACCCCTACCTACTCCCCCTCCAAATCTTTATTCTTCATCCCTTCCTCCTTCTTTCCCCATCTTGCACATCTTAAGTTTATTTCTTCTTTCTTCCTCTTCTCTTATTTTACTCATACTTGACAGGCTGACATATGATGGCATTTTCCATATCACATTATATGATATATACTACATTTTATATATGCTGGCCTGTGTGCTAGCAGATGTTTTCTTGTAACTGCTTGGTCTTGCACTTCTGTGTTATCTTGCTATACTTTTCATAAATAATGATAAAAATCTATTGCAGAAAAGCTGCCATTTTCTGAGACCTGTCCATCAATGGAGCTCTGGGGGTCTTGCTTTTTTGCATCCCGAGCTGCTGTTTTTTTATACTAATTTTTAACTTTTTTATTTTTGAAGGGAACAAAGGACTGATTATAAACTTTTGTATAATTGTATTTTTTATGTTTTATGAACAAAGTTTTTATTTTATTTTTACTTTACTTTACTTTTTAGTCACCTTAAAGGGAACATGTTACCAGTAGTGATGAGCGAGCATGCTAGTTACTCGAGATTTACGAGCATGGTCAAGCGTTTTCCGAGTATTTTCAGCGTGCTCGGGTGTTATGTTTGACTCACTCCGTGCACATGATTTGCAACTGTTTGACAGCTTTAATTCATGTGAGGAATGCCTGTTTCTTAGGCATTCCTCACATGTATTAAAGCTGTCAAACAATCGCAAATCATGCACACAGAGAGACTTAAACATAACACCCGAGTACGCTGAAAATACTCGGCGAGCACTCGAGCATGCTCGATGAAAGGGTTAACAGAACATACTCGCTCATCACTAGTCATCAGAAATAATACTATTAACTTGCAGATATCCGGTTAATCTGCAAGTTTAACCGCACCCCCGGCCCTGACTGACATTGGCTCTGCATTGCGGCTGATTGTCAGTCAATGCTGGGGCGCCATTACAGCCGCCGCGGTCTATACTCGGAGCAGGTGACTTGGCCAGCACCACCCTCACCCCCATGACTGAAACTGAACGCTGGTGGGGAGAATACAGTTAATTTTCTCCCCGCTGCATTCGGCTACGCGCAGGCGCCGTGCAGCATGATAACGCTGTTGACATGCAGCTTAATGAATGGTGATTGTAAATGAAGCTGTTGTAGTTCTGAATGTAATGATAATGCGACTGCTGAAAAGTCATCTGTACAGAACAGGAAATCCAGTATTATGCTCAGCGATGTGTGAAAATTACAATATTTCAGTTTTTTCTTTTAAATATTGTAATATGGAAAATGGAAAGAAAATCTTTTTTCGATATCAATAATGATTTATTGTATTCCTATAGTAATAATGATCTAGAAGTTGACTTCTACAATTAAGTCCTGGTTGAAATCTTTTAATTAATTGGAAATTTCAAATTCCTTCTGTTTTATGAAAATGTTATTTCCAGTCCTCTCCTTGTATTAGACCTGTTAAAAGGGTTGTTAGGATGATACATAAAAGTGATAAAGCAATACCTCCCCCCCACCCCCCTGTGTTGGCATGCAGCTGGCACATGCCTGAGTCAGGTAGAGGATCATTTCAGAAGGAGTGGGCTTGTGTAAAGTGCGGGATCCTTTCTTACCATGTTGCATTTAGTTTACCTGTGGCTTGATGTTCACCAAGCTGTCCATGTAACCTCGAAGCGTCATTAGCATTTTTTGGAAAGTGGTGAGAAAAGCTTTTTAGCCTAACTTAATTCTCTTCAAAAAAACATAATATATATATATATACACATAATATTATCTGTGTTAAATTACCAGACTTGTAAAGACTTGATTGCAAGAGTCAAGAGTATTTATTTATTGAAACCTCTTTATTTTTCCATCAACAGTTCGTGTAATCTAAAAGAAGAAAAGCCAATAAAAACAATGCCGGCCTTCCACATTTTATATAAGAATTTTATCACAGGCTGTGATTCTTAGTTCACGACCGGCTGCCCTACTGTAAGCGGGAATATAGAATGTTATATATGTGTGTGTGTGTGTGTGTGTGTGTGTTTTATACTGTCTGTAGTAACTATTTCTAATATATATTTGTACATACGTATATGTTTGTGTGTGTGTATATATCTTCACTGATTCACTCATAAAGAAAATCTTGATTGGCTCTGTTCTGCACTGTATCCTGCAACCTACCTGATTGACAGGTCTCTCCTGTGTGTACATAGGGAGAGTCCTCTCAATTCCCTGGTGCATCACTGTGATAAGCTGGCTGAGAGAGTCACTGGCATTCGTGCTGCCAGGCTCTGATTCGTGCTGCCCATGATTTACTCAGCACAAATTAGTTGACAGGTTCCCTTTAATGATTCCCATGCAGTCTACATACTTTATACAGCAACTACTATGTTCATCCACTGTTATTTAATGAGGTGTTGTCAAGTTCTTAAATTGCTTTAATTACTTTTTAATGACAGCATGAAAATAATCAAGTTTGTCTTTGCCTTGTTTTTCCTATCTGCTGTTTATTCTGCTATTAGAGATTTTATCTTTTATAGTGTACCAGTAAAATCTGCTTGTGTCAAGAAACCCATTGCCAAAACTTTCTTACGACTAGTTTTTTTTTTTAAATCAAACTTTTTTTATTAATTTTTATAGGGCTCGGGGTATAGACATTACTGGGCGGGCTGGGAGCCTTCCCCAGTGATGTCCATACCCCCAGCCCTCCTCAGTGATATTTATGCCCCCCAGCGTTATCTATGACCCCAGCTCACCCCATTGATGTATATGCCTCCCAGCCCTCCTCAGTGATGTCTATGCCCCCAGGGATGTCTGTGCCCCCTAGCCCTCCACATTGATGTATATGCACACCAGCTGTCCCTACTGATGTATATGCTTCTCAGCCCTCCCCAGTGATTTTAATGAAGAGGAGATTCTAATGTAATACAGCACTTTGTTTTGCAACTTTCAGAGTCTCTCTCTACTCCCTTGTAGCTTTTTATTTTTGTAAATCACTTTCTCAACTAACCTATTAATTTATTTTCTATAGACCATGCACAGCCCTGTGTGGATGATGGGAATGTGATACACTTTATTAAGAATCACATTCTTAATTTTTCTCAGTCATGTAGTAACAGTTATTCAAACCTCACGTGATGTAAAGGCAATTTTTTTTAGTTGACATGATCAAATGGTATATACCGTATATACGCAAGTCTAAGCTGACTTTTTCAGAACATTTTTTATGTTGAAAAAGCCCCCATCGGCTTATATGTTATATACTCAGGTATAGTATATACGTTCCGATGGTGGTGGGGAGGTTTCGGCAGCAGAAGAGCACTGCACAGGCGGTAGCCGCTGCTGCAGCTACCACGTGTGCCCGCTGCTAAAAGAAAATTAATACTCACTCTTCTCCATGCTCATGTGAGTGGAGAGGAGTGAATATTAATTTTCTTTAATAGCGCGCACTGTCAGCAGCGCCGTAGCTTCTGCTGCGGCTCAGCTATCCTCTGTGCCCACTATTAGAGAGAATGAATATTCACTCCTCTCCACTCCCATGTGCACACACAGGATTGTTGCTGACAGTATGCGCTGTTAAAGAAAGTGGATATTCATTCTCTCCACGCCCATAGTCCTGGTGTGAAGAGGAGTGAATATCCCCACAGCTCACATTGGCATCTGAGGGCGCATGGCAGTGACGTCATGCGCTGCTCAAGTGCTGAGATGAACTAGTGGCAGAACAGGATACAGCGCTGGAGCAGAGGGGAGGCAGGAAGGTGAGTAGAAGTGTTTATTTTTTTCTTGTGTGCAGTGATGGGGGGGCGTGTGTGGCACCCCAGGGGTCTGGTTTCCACAGTAATAGCAATATTACGTCTGAGAGCAGGTGGGAGGTCTCCTGGTCAGGAATCCTAAGCATGCCACACCTCCTGCCCAGTCCTGGGAGGGGAAGAACTTCCCCTATATAAAACTGGGGCTGAGGCAGGGTTAGAGAGAAAAAAAAGAGAAGGAGAAGAAGAAGAGGAGTCCCAGACAAAGACACAGTCTGGTCTGGAGTGGAGCAGCTATAGGGAAAGAAAGATCAGGAGCTCTGTGGGAGCTGTGCTAAAAGAGGTCAGGGGCTGGAAGCTGTAGAGCTCGCCCTGATTGAAGAGTTCTCACCGGACCCGGAGTCCGAGGCTGTGGGGACTAATCCTTACCCAGCAGCAGAAACCGACCGGCAGGGGATTTCAGGTCCTCTGGCCAAGAAACCCGAAGGCACGGTCACACGCAAGGGACCAGCACCGCCGTCGTGGAGCGGAAGCTACCAGAAGGCCCCGAGTCACCGGCCATACGGGTGAGCACCACACGGTACACTCAGGGACGTGGGCTACTTTTACCCGCCTCTAGCAAGGTAGCCAGAAGAGTACAATTAGTTGGGGAGGCCTACAACTCCGCCTGGCCAGGGGAGATCCCATCTGCTCACGGACTGACCAGGCCCCGATCGCTAGCCAGTACTCCGGGAGGGTCTACCTTTGCCACCAGTAAAGACCCTGAACTACACCACACCGTCTCTGAGTGTTTCATCATCCACGTCCGCTGCCCTGAGGCCATACCCCTCCTGTTGGGGGTTATACCATCCACGCTGCACAACCGTACCACCGGCCTCAGCGGTCTGCCCTGCAGCGGCGGTCTCATAACCGCATTCAACGGGTGGCGTAGTCGAGCAATATAACATCTTATGCCAAGCACCGCCACTTAGTTTGACTCCCTGGGCACGGACCGGGTCACCGCCACGAGACTACTACCCCTATCAGATCCGGCTCCGGGTAGGCCTCCGCGTGCGCAACGCTACTCAGCACAGGCCCAGGGGCGCGTCACGTGTATACCAGGATAGGGGGGCCATGCATACCACGATTGGGGATGAGGGTTGCCATACATAGCAGGATTGGTGATAAGGTGACCATGCATACCCGGATTGGGGATGAGGGGACCATTCATACCAGAATTGGGTATGAGGGGACCATGCTTACCAGGATTGGTGATGATGGGAGCCATGCATACCAGGATTAGATGAGAGGGCCATATATACCAGGATTGGGGGGACCATGCATATGAGGATTGGGGATGAGGGGGCCATACATACCAGGATTGGGGATGAGGGACTCATGCATACCAGGATTAGGGATGAGGGACCCACGCATACCAGGATTGGGGATGAGGGGCCCACGCATACCAGGATTGGGGATGAGGGGCCCACGCATACCAGGATTGGGGGATGAGGGGCCCACGCATACCAGGATTGGGGGATGAGGGGCCCACGCATACCAGGATTGGGGGATGAGGGGCCCACGCATACCAGGATTGGGGATGAGGGGCCCACGCATACCAGGATTGGGGATGAGGGGCAATGCTTGCCAGGAAGGGGAAATTTACCAGTAGTTGCTGCATTTCCCACCCCTGGCTTATACTCGAGTCAATACTTTTTCCTATTTTTTGTGGTAAAATTAGGTGCATCGACTTTTATTCGGGTTGGCTTCTACTCTCGTATAATTTTAAATGTTTTTTACAAGACCAAAACGGTAATAAGACAAAAACTGACCTAGTCTCTGTAGGACTTGGGTCCAGCCAACTGCCCTGAAACCTCAAACAATGTATAACATGATTGGTGTATAACATGTTTAATAATTATACAAAAAAGATGATTACATACAGATTAGTCAGGGCTCATATACTTGATAAATTTAATGTACTCAAGAATATAGAAAGTGCATAACATTCATATCAAGTGCAATGGGAAGCAAATATGCTTTACGTATACACAGCAGCAAATAAGTGAATAAAATCCTATATCAATCCGCAGTATTACTAATGTTAATCTGCAGTTTTGGTATTCAGCACTTATGAGGAGTTTTTAGTACAGAGTAGATTAGCATGAGCTCACTATAAAAGAGTAATACAATACCAGCACCACCAATTAAAAGTGGGTCCATTTAGAGGGGTTGTGCGACCATAAAGAATACAGTAAACCAACCAGAAAAGGTGGAAATAGTTTTGTAATTCATAGTGATTCAAAATTATGCATCATTTAAAAGATACCAAGCTTTTATTTTTTGAATGCTGCTCTCTGGTGCCCCCTCATGTTATTCCATTACGTCCTGGTAGTGGGTGATCAGCTGGTTGAATTTGCGCAGTTCCTGTCATAAGAGCTCCCCACCCGCAGCCTGCACAATGTATTCTCTGTCACAAGGCCCCGTGCTGTAAGCACAGTGTCTGTGATTCACCCCCTCCCCTTGAGCTCACTGCTCACCTCCAGGTGATTCACTCCCTCCCCTTACACTCACTGCTGATCTCCGGGTGATTCACCCTCTCCCCGTGCACTTATAGCTGATCTCTGGGTGAGACACCCCCTCCCCCTGCACTCATAACTTGTCTCCGGGTGAGACACCCCTCCAATTGCGCTTACAGCTGATCTACTGGTGAGACACCTCCTCCCCCTGCACTCACAGCTGATCTCCAGGTGAGACACCTCCTCCCCCTGCACTGACAGCTGATCTCCAGGTGAGACACCCCCTCCTCCTGCACTCACAGCTGAATTCCAGGTGAGACTCCCCCTGCGCTCACAGCTGATCTCTGCGTGTCCCCCCCCCCCCACAACCCCCTGCACTCACAGCTGATCTCCGGGTGAGACACCTCCTCCCCCAGCACTCACAGCTGATCTCCGGGTGAGACACCTCCTCCCCCAGCACTCACAGCTGATCTCCAGGTGATTCACCCCACCCCCTGCACTCACAGATGATCTCCGGGTGATTCACCCCACCCCCTGCACTCACAGCTGAAATCTGGATGAGACACCTCCTCCCCCTGCGCTGACTGCTGATCTCCGGGTGAGATCATCTAGTTCACAGACTTGCAAGCAGCATAGCAGAGACTCTTCCCATGCTTAGTCTGTGAATCAGATGATCTCACGCAGAGATCAGCTGTGAATGCAGGTGGAGGTAGTGAATCACCCGGAGATCAGCTGTCAGCGCAGTGGAAGGGGGTGTTTCATCCGGAAATCAGCTGTGAGCGCCGGTGGAGACGGTGTCTCACCGTGAGATCAGTGGTGAGTGCAGGGGGAGGAGGTATCTCACCTGGAGATCAACTGTGAGTGCAGTGGAAGGGGGTGTTTCATCCGGAAATCAGCTGTGAGCGCCGGTGGAGGCGGTGTCTCACCGTGAGATCAGTGGTGAGTGCAGGGGGAGGAGGTATCTCACCTGGAGATCAACTGTGAGTGCAGTGGAAGGGGGTGTTTCATCCGGAAATCAGCTGTGAGCGCCGGTGGAGGCGGTGTCTCACCGTGAGATCAGTGGTGAGTGCAGGGGGAGGGGGTATCTCACCTGGAGATCAGCTGTGAGGGCAGGAGGAGGGGGTATCTCACCTGGAGATCAGCTGTGAGTGCAGGGGGAAGAGGTGTCTCACCCGGAGATCAGCTGTGAGTGCAGGTGGAGGGGGTATCTCACCTGGAGATCAGCTGTGAGTGCAGGGGGAGGGGGTATCTCACCTGGAGATCAACTGTGAGTGCAGTGGAAGGGGGTGTCTCACCCGGAGATCAGCTGTGAGCGCAGGGGGAGGGGGTGTCTCACCCGGAGATCAGCTGTGAGCGCAGGGGGAGGGGGTGTCTCACCCGGAGATCAGCTGTGAGCGCAGGGGGAGGGGGTGTCTCACCCGGAGATCAGCTGTGAGCGCAGGGGGAGGGGGTATCTCACCCGGAGATCAGCTGTGAGTGCAGGGGGAGGGGGTATCTCACCCTGAGATCGGCTGTGATTGCGGGGGGAGGAGGTTCCAACCTGAGATCGGCTGTGATTGCGGGGGGAGGGGGTGAATCACAGACAGTCTGTGCTTACAGCAAGGAGCCTTGTGACAGAGAATACATTGTGCAGACTGCCGGTTGGGAGCTCTTATGACAGAAACTGCGCAAATTCAACCAGCTGATCACCCACTACCAGAACATAGTGGAATAACGCCAGGGGGCGACAGAGAGCAGCATTCATAAAAGTAAAAGCTTGGTATCTTTTTAATGAAGAATAATTTTGAATCACCATAAATTACAAACTATTTCCACCTTTTCTAGTTGTTTAACTGTATTCTTTATGGTGGCACAACCGCTTTAAGAAGGATACCACTCTGAGGTACAGGATAAGACCTGGAAGGATGTTCCCTTTCTCAAATCACCTCTACCAGTGCGGCTTCATCAGGAGTACCTGCATTAAAGAGCGTTCAAAGCTTGTGTGTATATAATATATATTTATGTAACTCATAAATTAAGATAACTTACATCTGGAGGGGCGGCCGCCTCGGCAAACAGACATGAGCCAAAATACTCTGACATTGTTTCCTCGTAAGTGCTGGCCCGAGTACTGTGGTCCCCAGTAATCTGCCTGGGGGGCCACAGAGAAGCTGATCACGGGCCCGGGGTTCCCCACCCCTGCTCTAATGGAAATGTACTGCAGAGGAAACAAGCTATTGCAATGACAATGACTCAAAAAAATCTAATCAAATAAAAGTTTAAGATCCAGTAGCAGTTTTAGTATTCAGCACTTATGAGGAGTATAGAGTAAATTAGCATGAGCTCACTATAAAAGAGTAATACAATACCAGCACCACCAATTAAAAGTGGGTCCATTTAGAGGGGTTGTGCGACCATAAAGAATACAGTTAACCAACCAGAAAAGGTGAAAATAAATAGTTTTGTAATTTATAGTGATTAAAAATTATGCTTCATTCAAAAGATACCAAGCTTTTATTTTTTGAATTATGCTCTCTAGCGCCCCCTGGCGTTATTCCACTATGTTCTGGTAGTGGGTGATCAGCTGGTCAAGATTGCGCAGTTCCTGTCATAAGAGCTCCCCACCCGCAGCGTGCACAATGTATTGTCTGTCACAAGGCCCCCTGCTGTAAGCACAGTGTCTGTGATTCACCCCCTCCCCTTGTGCTCACTGCTCACCTCCTGCTGACTCACCCCCTCCTCCTGAACTCACTGCTCACCTCCTGCTCACTCACCCCCTCCTCCTGAACTCACTGCTCACCTCCTGCTGACTCACCCCCTCCTCCTGAACTCACTGCTCACCTCCTGCTGACTCACCCCCTCCTTCTGAACTCACTGCTCACCTCCGGGTGAGATACCCCCCCCTCCCCCTGCACTCACTGCTCACCTCCGGGTGAGATACACCCCCCCCCCTCCCCCTGCACACCTCCGGGTGAGATACCCCCCCCCTCCCCCTGCACTCACTGCTCACCTCCGGGTGAGATACCCCCCTCCCCCTGCACTCACAGCTGACCTCCGGGTGAGATACACACCCCCCCCCCCTGCCCCCCTGCACTCACAGCTGACCTCCGGGTGAGATACACACCCCCCCCTCGCCCTGCACTCACAGCTGATCTCCAGGTGAGACACCTCCTCCTCCTGCACTCACAGCTGATCTCCAGGTGAGACACCCCCTCCCCCTGCACTCACAGCTGACCTCCGGGTGAGACACTCCCCCTGCACTCACAGCTGACCTCCGGGTGAGATAAACCCCCCCCCCCCCTGCACTCACAGCTGACCTCCGGGTGAGATATCCCCCCCCCCCCTGCACTCACAGCTGATCTCCATTTTTATTTTTATTAATGGCAGAGGAGTCGGCGCGTGCGCTTATCGCGCTATCCTGCGCCATTTTTTAAAGACATTATGTCTGCGAATTCACAGACAGTGTCTTCAATAAAATGGAGCTGGATATCGCAGGATGCGCACGTTCTGACTCCGGCAACATAGCAGAGCGCACACCCGCCTATAGGGATACTTGTAATGCCCGGCGTGCGCATCCCACGATATCCAGCTCCATTTTATTGAAGACTCTGTCTGTGAATTCACAAACGCAGTGTCTTCAATAAAATGGCGCAGCAGTGCGGTATACACACATACTGACTCTGGCGACTCACTGCACAGGTGACACTGATCCTGGCTACAGACAACAGAAAGCGTCCAAAATATATAAAATGTACTGATAATACGGGGGTGTACTCACTTATGCTGAGCTCTGTATATATAATGTACTGATAATACAGTGGTGTACTCACTTATGCTGAGCTCTGTATATATAATGTACTGATAATACAGGGGTGTACTCACTTATACTGAGCCCTGTATATATAATGTACTGATAATACAGGGGTGTACTCACTTATGCTGAGCCCTGTATATATAATTTACTGATAATACAGGGGGTGTACTCACTTATGCTGAGCCCTGTGTATATATAATGTACTGATAATACAGTGGTGTACTCACTTATGCTGAGCCCTGTATATATAATGTACTGATAATACAGGGGGTGTACTCACTTATGCTGAGCCCTGTATATATAATGTACTGATAATACAGGGGGTGTACTCACTTATGCTGAGCCCTGTATATATAATGTATTGATAATACAGGGGGTGTACTCACTTATGCTGAGCCCTGTATATATAATGTACTGATAATACAGGGGTGTACTCACTTATACTGAGCTCTGTATATATAATGTACTGATAATACAGGGGTGTACTGTCACGCTGTCTCTGCGTACAGGAGGTCAGGGGCCTAAGCTGACCCTAAGCTGGGGCCCTGACTAATCCTTCTACCTGGAGGTACTGTTAAAGGTACAGAGGTCCAGGCTGCCAGCGTAACCCCTACCTCCTGAGGATCCCTGCACCTCAGTAATCTAGTCCTGAGAAGGACCCCAATCACAACAATAGGGGACAGGAAATAATATGCCAACACTCAGTACTTAGACGAACGAGACAGTACAAGGGTCAAACCAAAAAAACCACCTTGCATACAAAAACTACTCACAACAACAGAGGGAACACCAACGGGAAAGGAGATAAATGATAAAGCGAGGAAGGGAAAAATCACACCAAATACACTTAGCTCAGAACTCCAAAACACCACGATCCGCTCTGTTTGTCTGTATGAAATGCTTTCACCGACACTTCCCTAACAGACCGGCAGGCATTTGAAGGAGTCCCACTACAGCAGCATTGATTGCAGCTGGGCGAGGCTGGACCTCATCTAGCACAGAGAGAGAGAGAGTTAACTCCCTCACTGCCGAAAAACACAAAGCACCAAAAACTCAGCTGCGAGAAGTCAGGCTGTGTAATCGTGACGATCTTGGTGGCGACACACCCGTGACAGTACCCCCCCTTCTACGAGGGGCCTCCGGACCCTCAGGGCCAGGTTTATCCGGGTGAGTCGTGTGGAAGGCCCGAACTAATCGGTCTGCGTTAATATCCGACGCAGGAACCCACATCCTCTCCTCAGGACCATACCCCTTCCAATGAACCAGGTACTGAAGGGACCGGCGATTAAAGCGTGAATCGATGACCCTCGATACCTGGAACTCCAAGTTACCATTGACCACCACTGGCGGGGGAGGTAAAGGTGACGGTACCACCGGCGCCACATACCTCTTAAGCAACGATCTGTGGAACACGTTGTGAATTTTAAACGTAGGGGGGAGGTCAAGACGGAATGCCACCGGATTAATTATAGAACTGATCCTGTACGGCCCGATGAACCTGGGACCCAGTTTCCAGGAGGGAACCTTAAGTTTTATATTCCTGGTAGACAACCATACCCGATCGTTCACACTTAGGTCCGGACCAGACACTCTCCTCCTATCAGCCATACGTTTGTATTGGTTCCCCATAGTATTCAGATTCTTCAGCACCCCTCTCCATACTGAAGCGAGTGATGAGGAAAACCGTTCCTCCTCAGGAACCCCCGAAGAGCCCCCCCTACTGAAAGTACAAAACTGGGGGTGAAAACTATATGCCCCAAAAAACGGGGACTTACCAGTGGACTCGCTCCGCCTATTATTAAGAGCAAACTCTGCCAGAGGTAAGAAAGAAGCCCAGTCCTCCTGGTTCTCTGACACAAAACACCGGAGATATGTCTCCAAGCTCTGGTTCATACGTTCCGTCTGACCATTGGTCTGAGGATGAAACGCCGATGAGAACGATAAATGCATCCCCCGCCGTGTACAAAACGCCTTCCAGAATTTGGACACAAACTGAGACCCCCGATCTGACACCACCTCGGAGGGTACCCCGTGAAGCCTCACAATCTCCCCAATGAACACCTGCGCAAGAGTTTTAGCATTAGGAAGAGCAAGAAGAGCGATAAAATGTGCCATCTTGCTGAACCTGTCCACTACAACGAGTATGACCGTTTTACCCGAAGACGGCGGGAGGTCCGTAATAAAGTCCATAGACAGATGAGTCCAAGGACGCTCGGGGATCTTCAAAGGTAAGAGGGCCCCAGACGGACGGGTATGTGACGTCTTAGAGCGCACACAAACCCCACAGGACGCGACAAAAGTTACCACCTCCTTATGTAAGTTAGGCCACCAAAACCGACGCGAGAGGAGATCCACCGTTGCTTTACTCCCCCGGGTGTCCTGCAAAAACTGAGTTATGGTGTGCCTCGATCACCTTTTGTCGCAATTGATCTGGAACAAATAGTCTCCCCGGAGGTCCAACAGGGGCGTCCCCCTGAGCCTCCAATACCTCCTCCTCAAGCTCAGAGCATACTGCCGAAACCACCACCCCCTCCTGAAGGATAGGAACCGGGTCGTCCGTATTCCTGGCCCCAGGGAAACTACGAGATAAGGCATCCGCCTTTACATTTTTTGACCCAGGATGATATGTAACGACAAAATTAAACCTGGTAAAAAACAATGACAACCTAGCTTGTCTGGGATTCAGACGTTTCGCGGACTCCAGATATAGCAGGTTCTTGTGATCGGTGATGACGGTGACCGGATGGACTGCCCCCTCTAAAAAATGGCGCCACTCCTCAAAAGCTAACTTAATGGCCAAGAGTTCCCTATTGCCGACATCGTAATTCCTCTCAGCGGACGACAATTTTTTAGAGAAAAAGGCGCACGGATGCCACTTACCAGGGGACGAACCTTGTGACAATACTGCTCCCACCCCTACCTCGGAAGAGTCTACCTCTACAATGAATGGCTGTGACGCATCAGGTTGAATGAGTATGGGTGCCGAGGCAAAACATTTTTTCAAGGAGGAGAATGCTTGACAAGCCTTGTCAGACCACCTAGAAAAATCCGTCCCCTTTTTAGTCATGTCTGTGAGAGGCTTAACCATGGACGAGAAATTCCGAATGAACTTCCGGTAATAATTAGCAAACCCCAGGAAACGTTGTAGTGCCTTAAGATTCTCTGGCCGATCCCACTCAAGAACTGCCCGCACTTTCCCAGGGTCCATACGAAAACCGGACGCTGAAACCAGGAAGCCTAAAAACTGGAGTTCCTGTACGGCGAACACACACTTTTCCCATTTGGCATACAGTTTATTATCCCGCAAGATCTGTAACACCTGCCTAACGTGCTCCTGATGAGACACCAGATCCGGCGAGTAAATTAAGATATCATCCAGATCTATGACAACAAACTGTCCCACCAGGCGACGAAAAATGTCATTAACAAAGTGTTGGAACACCGCCGGGGCATTAGTCAGACCGAATGGCATGACAAGGTTCTCATAATGCTCCTCCAGAGTGTTAAACGCCGTCTTCCACTCATCCCCCTCCTTCATCCTAATCAGATTGTACGCCCCCCTGAGATCCAACTTAGAGAACCATTTGGCGCCCACGATCTGATTAAACAGATCGGGAATAAGTGGGAGCGGATACGGATCTCGGACCGTAATCCGATTAAGTTCACGGAAATCCAGGCAAGGGCGTAGGCCTCCATCTTTCTTCTTCACAAAGAAGAACCCCGCGGCCACCGGTGAAGATGAAGGTCTAATATGCCCCTTAGCCAGACTTTCTGAAATATAATCCTTCATGGCCTGCCTCTCAGGACCAGAAAGGTTATACAACCTAGCTTTAGGTAACTTGGCCTCAGGGAGCAGTTTTACAGAACAGTCATACTCGCGATGAGGAGGTAGTTCCTGACACCCTTTCTCTGAGAATACATCCTCAAAGTCCACCAGAAATGGAGGTAAGACCCTAGGAGTAACCGCACCGATGACCGTATTCATGCAGTTTTTATTACAGAATTTACTCCATTGGCTTATCTCTCTGGATTGCCAATTAATAACCGGGTTATGCTTAGTTAACCAAGGAAGGCCCAACACTATAGGAGTGGGAAGACCCTCCAACACGTAGCAAGACAACAGTTCTTTATGTATCGCCCCCACTTGAAGTTTTACGTCATGCACAGCTTGCAAAAAACTTCCCTGACCGAGAGGCCTGGCATCGATCGAGAATATGGGGATGGGTTTAGCCAACTCACTCAAACGCATACCTTGAACCCGGGCAAACCGAGCATCCAACAGATTAGCCCCGGCCCCACTATCCAGAAGAACAGATATCCTCTCAGTTCTCGTACCCACCATCACCTCCGCCGGTACGAGAAACTGAGACGAACCTAGGGACGAAATACCTACTCCCAGATTGCCGTCCACCTCACAACCTGGGATCAACAGTTTTCCGACGACTCTTCACTCTGCAAGGGACGGGATGGACACCCCCCAATAAAATGTCCCTTTCTCCCGCAGAAGAAACACCTTCCTGTCTTATGGCGCACCACCGGTCCCCTCCCCCGAAATGATGTCCCTCCTAATTGCATAGGCTCCTCTGGACTGACCAGGGGAACCACCATATGAGGGGACCTTGTAGGAGGTGGAGTCATCACAGGGGGTAGAGTTATCCCACACCTCTCCCAAAGCAGTCTGTCAAAGCGAATAGCAAGGGCCATAGCGGCTTCCAGTGACGCGGGAGGGTCATACTGTGTCAACACATCCTTTAATTAGTCGGATAATCCTTGACAAAACTGGCTCCTAAGAGCCGGGTCATTCCACTGGGTGTCCGTGGCCCACCTACGGAACTCCGAACAGAATTCCTCCGCCGGACGATCTCCCTGCTGGATCCTACGTAACTTAGATTCAGCAAGGGAGATCCGATCCGGGTCATCATATACGAGACCCAGAGCTGCAAAAAACCTATCCACTGACTGGAGGGCCGGGGAGCCCGGGGGAAGAGAGAATGCCCAAGATTGTGGGTCCCCTTGTAGGAGCAAGATGACAATTCCCACCCTTTGTTCTTCACTCCCCGATGACCGAGGCCGCAGCCGAAAGTACAACTTGCATGCCTCCCGGAAAACAAAAAACTTATCCCGCCCCCCAGTGAACCTGTCAGGGAGAGCTACTTTATGTTCTGGTCCGGCTTGCTCCTGGGGATACAAAACCTTAGACCTAACGTCCGCCAGCTCCATGGACAAACTCTGCAGCTACCGAGCTAGACTGGCTACTGGATCCATGGTAGCTGGAGAGAATCTTTGTTGGTTGGTGAAAATGTCACGCTGTCTCTGCGTACAGGAGGTCAGGGGCCTAAGCTGACCCTAAGCTGGGGCCCTGACTAATCCCTCTACCTGGAGGTACTGTTAAAGGTACAGAGGTCCAGGCCGCCAGCGTAACCCCTACCTCCTGAGGATCCCTGCACCTCAGTAATCTAGTCCTGAGAAGGACCCCAATCACAACAATAGGGGACAGGAAATAATATGCCAACACTCAGTACTTAGACGAACGAGACAGTACAAGGGTCAAACCAAAAAAACCACCTTGCATACAAAAACTACTCACAACAACAGAGGGAACACCAACGGGAAAGGAGATAAATGATAAAGCGAGGAAGGGAAAAATCACACCAAATACACTTAGCTCAGAACTCCAAAACACCACGATCCGCTCTGTTTGTCTGTATGGAATGCTTTCACCGAAACTTCCCTAACAGACCGGCAGGCATTTGAAGGAGTCCCACTACAGCAGCATTGATTGCAGCTGGGCGAGGCTGGACCTCATCTAGCACAGAGAGAGAGAGAGTTAACTCCCTCACTGCCGAAAAACACAAAGCACCAAAAACTCAGCTGCGAGAAGTCAGGCTGTGTAATCGTGACGATCTTGGTGGCGACACACCCGTGACATGTACTCACTTATGCTGAGCCCTGTATATATAATGTACTGATAATACAGGGGGTGTACTCACTTATACTGAGCTCTGTATATATAATGTACTGATAATACAGGGGGTGTACTCACTTATGCTGAGCCCTGTATATATAATGTACTGATAATACAGGGGTGTACTCACTTATGCTGAGCACTGTATATATAATGTAATGATAATACAGGGGTGTACTCACTTATACTGAGCCCTGTATATATAATGTACTGATAATACAGGGGGTGTAATCACTTATACTGAGCTCTGTATATATAATGTACTGATAATACAGGGGGTGTACTCACTTATACTGAGCTCTGTATATATAATGTACTGATAATACAGGGGGTGTACTCACTTATGCTGAGCGCTGTATATATAATGTACTGAT
The DNA here is from genome assembly GCF_046119375.1 of Phyllobates terribilis. NCBI lineage: Eukaryota > Metazoa > Chordata > Amphibia > Anura > Dendrobatidae > Phyllobates > Phyllobates terribilis. The sequence continues at coordinate 636,001,221 of NW_027362762.1, forward strand.
AATACAGGGGTGTACTCACTTATGCTGATCCCTGTATATATAATGTACTGATAATACAGGGGGTGTACTCACTTATGCTGAACACGGTATATATAATGTACTGATAATACAGGGGTGTACTCACTTATGCTGAGCCCTGTATATATAATGTACTGATAATACCGGGGTGTGCTCACTTACACTGAGCACTGTATATATAATGTACTGATAATACAGGGGGTGTACTCACTTATGCTGAGCCCTGTATATATAATGTACTGATAATACAGGGGTATACTCACTTATTCTGAGCCCTGTATATATAATGTACGGATAATACAGGGGTGTACTCACTTATGTTGAGCCCTCTATATATAATGTACTGATAATACAAGGGGTGTACTCACTTATGCTGAGCCCTGTATATATAATGTACTGATAATACTGGGGGTGTACTCACTTATACTGAGCACTGTATATATAATGTACTGGCAATACAGGGGTGTACTCATTTATGCTAAGCGCTGTATATATAATGTACTGATAATACAGGGGTGTACTCACTTATGCTGAGCCCTGTATATATAATGTACTGATAATACAGGGGGTGTACTCACTTATGCTGAGCTCTGTATATATAATGTACTGATAATACAGGGGTGTACTCACTTATGCTGAGCTCTGTATACATAATGTACTGGTAATACAGGGGGTGTACTCACTTATGCTAAGCGCTGTATATATAATGTACTGCTAATAAAGGGGTGTACTCACTTATGCTGAGCCCTATATATATAATGTACTGATAATACAGGGGTGTACTCACTTATGCTGAGCACTGTATATATAATGTACTGATAATACAGGGGTGTACTCACTTATGCTGAGCACTGTATATATAATGTACTGATAATACAGGGGTGTACTCACTTATGCTCAGCCCTGTATATATAATGTACTGATAATACAGGGGTGTACTCAATTATGCTGAGCACTGTATATATAATGTACTGATTGATAATACAGGGGTGTACTCACTTATGCTGAGCACTGTATATATAATGTACTGATAATACAGGGGGTGTACTCACTTATGCTGAGTACTGTATATATAATGTACTGATAATACAGGGGTGTACTCACTTATACTGAGCACTGTATATATAATGTACTGATAATACAGGGGTGTACTCACTTATGCTGAGCACTGTATATATAATGTACTGATAATACAGGGGTGTACTCACTTATGCTGAGCCCTGTATATATAATGTACTGATAATACAGGGTGTACTCACTTATGCTGAGCCCTGTATATGTAATGTACTGATAATACAGGGGTGTACTCACTTATGCTGAGCACTGTATATATAATGTACTGACAATACAGTGGTGTACTCACTTATGCTGAGCACTGTATATATAATGTACTGATCATACAGTGGTGTACTCGCTTATGCTGAGCCCTGTATATATAATGTACTGATAATACAGGGGTGTACTCACTTATGCTGAGCCCTGTATATATAATGTACTGATAATACAGGGGGTGTACTCACTTATGCTGAGCCCTGTATATATATTGTACTGATAATAATACAGGGGTGTACTCACTTATGCTGAGCACTGTATATATAATGTACTGATAATACAGGGGGTGTACTCACTTATGCTGAGCCCTGTATATATAATGTACTGATAATACAGGGGGTGTACTCACTTATGCTGAGCGCTGTATATATAATATACTGATAATACAGGGGTGTACTCACTTATGCAGAGCCCTGTATATATAATTTATTGATAATACAGGGGGTGTACTCACTTATGCTGATCACGGTATATATAATGTACTGATAATACAGGGGTGTACTCACTTATGCTGAGCCCTGTATATAAATAATGTACTGATAATACAGGGGTTTACTCACTTATGCTGAGCCCTGTATATATAATGTACTGATAATACAGGGTGTACTCACATACACTGAGCACTGTATATATAATGTACTGATAATACAGGGGGTGTACTCACTTATGCTGAGCCCTGTATATATAATGTACTGATAATACAGGGGTGTACTCACTTATGCTGAGCCCTGTATATATAATGTACGGATATTACAGGAGTCTACTCACTTATGCTGAGCCCTGTATATATAATGTGCTGATAATACAGGGGGTGTACTCACTTATGCTGAGCACTGTATATATAATGTACTGATAATACAGGGGTGTACTCACTTATGCTGAGCCCTGTATATATAATGTACTGATAATACCGGGGTGTACTCACTTACACTGAGCACTGTATATATAATGTACTGATAATACAGGGGGTGTACTCACTTATGCTGAGCCCTGTATGTATAATGTACTGATAATACAGGGGTGTACTCACTTATGCTGAGCCCTGTATATATAATGTACTGATAATACAAGGGGTGTACTCACTTATGCTGGGCCCTCTATATATAATGTACTGATAATACAGAGGTGTACTCACTTATACTGAGCACTGTATATATAATGTACTGATAATACAGGGGTCTACTCACTTATGCTGAGCCCTATATATATAATGTACTGATAATACAGGGATGTACTCACTTATACTGAGCACTGTATATATAATGTACTGATAATACAGGGGTGTACTCACTTATCCTGATCGCTGTATATATAATGTACTGATAATACCGGGGTGTGCTCACTTATACTGAGCACGGTATATATAATGTACTGATAATACAGGGATGTACTCACTTATGCTGAGCACTGTATATATAATGTACTGATAATACAGGGGTGTACTCACTTATGCTAAGCGCTGTATATATAATGTACTGATAATACAGTGGTGTACTCACTTATGCTGAGCCCTGTATATATAATGTACTGATAATACAGGGTGTACTCACTTACACTGAGCACTGTATATATAATGTACTGATAATACAGGGGGTGTACTCACTTATGCTGAGCCCTGTATATATAATGTACTGATAATACAGGGGTGTACTCACTTATGCTGAGCCCTGTATATATAATGTACGGATAATACAGGGGTGTACTCACTTATGTTGAGCCCTCTATATATAATGTACTGATAATACAGGGGTGTACTCACTTATGCTGAGCCCTGTATATATAATGTACTGATAATACAGGGTGTACTCACTTATGCTGAGCCCTGTATATGTAATGTACTGATAATACAGGGGTGTACTCACTTGTGCTGAGCACTGTATATATAATGTACTGACAATACAGTGGTGTACTCACTTATGCTGAGCACGGTATATATAATTTACTGATCATACAGTGGTGTACTCGCTTATGCTGAGCCCTGTATATATAATGTACTGATAATACAGGGGTGTACTCACTTATGCTGAGCCCTGTATATATAATGTACTGATAATACAGGGGGTGTACTCACTTATGCTGAGCCCTGTATATATATTGTACTGATAATAATACAGGGGTGTACTCACTTATGCTGAGCACTGTATATATAATGTACTGATAATACAGGGGGTGTACTCACTTATGCTGAGCCCTGTATATATAATGTACTGATAATACAGGGGGTGTACTCACTTATGCTGAGCGCTGTATATATAATGTACTGATAATACAGGGGTGTACTCACTTATGCTGAGCCCTGTATATATAATTTTTTTGATAATACTGGGGGTGTACTCACTTATGCTGATCACGGTATATGTAATGTACTGATAATACAGGGGTGTACTCACTTAAGCTGAGCCCTGTATATAAATAATGTACTGATAATACAGGGGTGTACTCACTTATGCTGAGCCCTGTATATATAATGTACTGATAATACAGGGTGTACTCACATACACTGAGCACTGTATATATAATGTACTGATAATACAGGGGGTGTACTCACTTATGCTGAACCCTGTATATATAATGTACTGATAATACAGGGGTGTACTCACTTATGCTGAGCCCTGTATATATAATGTACGGATAATACAGGGGTGTACTCACTTATGCTGAGCCCTGTATATATAATGTACTGATAATACAGGGGGTGTACTCACTTATGCTGAGCACTGTATATATAATGTACTGATAATACATGGAGTGTACTCACTTATGCTGAGCCCTGTATATATATTGTACTGATAATACACTGGTGTACTCACTTATGCTGAGCACTGTATATATAATGTACTGATAATACAGGGGGTTTACTCACTTATGCTGAGCGCTGTATATATAATGTATTGATAATACAGGGGTGTATTCACTTATGCTGAGCCCTGTATATATAATGTACTGATAATACAGGGGGTGTACTCACTTATACTGAGCACTGTATATATAATGTACTGATAATACAGGGGTGTACTCACTTATCCTGATCGCTGTATATATAATGTACTGATAATACAGGGGTGTATTCACTTATGCTGAGCCCTGTATATATAATGTACTGATAATACAGGGTGTACTCACTTATGCTGAGCGCTGTATATTTAATGTACTGATAATACAGGGGTGTACTCACTTATGCTGAGCACTGTATATATAATGTACTGATAATACAGGGGGTGTACTCACTTATGCTGAGCACTGTATGTATAATGTACTGATAATACAGGGGGTGTACTCACTTATGCTGAGCTCTGTATATATAATGTACTGATAATACAGGGGTGTACTCACTTATGTGGAGCACTGTATATATACGGTACTGATAATACAGGGGTGTACTCACTTATGCTGAGCACTGTATATATAATGTACTTATAATACAGGGCTGTACTCACTTATGATGAACACTGTATATATAATGTACTGATAATACAGGGGTGTACTCACTTATGCTGAGCTCTGTATATATTATGTACTGATAATACAGGGCTGTATTCACTTATGCTGAGCACTGTATATATAATGTACTGATAATACAGGGGTGTACTCACTTATGTTGAGCACTGTATATATAATGTACTGATAATACAGGGTGTACTCACTTATGCTGAGCCCTATATATATAATGTACTGATAATACAGGGGTGTACTCACTTATGCTGAGCACTGTATATATAATGTACTGATAATACAGGGGGTGTACTCACTTATGCTGAGTACTGTATATATAATGTACTGATAATACAGGGGTGTACTCACTTATACTGAGCACTGTATATATAATGTACTGATAATACAGGGGTGTACTCACTTATGCTGAGCACTGTATATATAATGTACTGATAATACAGGGGTGTACTCACTTATGCTGAGCCCTGTATATATAATTTTTTTGATAATACAGGGGGTGTACTCACTTATGCTGATCACGGTATATATAATGTACTGATAATACAGGGGTGTACTCACTTATGCTGAGCCCTGTATATAAATAATGTACTGATAATACAGGGGTGTACTCACTTTTGCTGAGCCCTGTATATATAATGTACTGATAATACAGGGTGTACTCACATACACTGAGCACTGTATATATAATGTACTGATAATACAGGGGGTGTACTCACTTATGCTGAACCCTGTATATATAATGTACTGATAATACAGGGGTGTACTCACTTATGCTGAGCCCTGTATATATAATGTACGGATAATACAGGGGTCTACTCACTTATGCTGAGCCCTGTATATATAATGTACTGATAATACAGGGGGTGTACTCACTTATGCTGAGCACTGTATATATAATGTACTGATAATACATGGAGTGTACTCACTTATACTGAGCACTGTATATATAATGTACTGATAATACAGGGGTGTACTCACTTATGCTGAGCCCTGTATATATATTGTACTGATAATACAGGGGTTTACTCACTTATGCTGAACGCTGTATATATAATGTATTGATAATACAGGGGTGTATTCACTTATGCTGAGCCCTGTATATATAATGTACTGATAATACAGGGGGTGTACTCACTTATGCTGAGCACGGTATATATAATGTACTGATAATACAGGGGTGTACTCACTTATGCTGAGCTCTGTATATATAATGTACTGATAATACCGGGGTGTACTCACTTACACTGAGCACTGTATATATAATGTACTGATAATACAGGGGGTGTACTCACTTATGCTGAGCCCTGTATGTATAATGTACTGATAATACAGGGGTGTACTCACTTATGCTGAGCCCTGTATATATAATGTACTGATAATACAAGGGGTGTACTCACTTATGCTGGGCCCTCTATATATAACGTACTGATAATACAGGGGTGTACTCACTTATACTGAGCACTGTATATATAATGTACTGATAATACAGGGGTGTACTCACTTATGCTGAGCCCTAGATATATAATGTACTGATAATACAGGGATGTACTCACTTATACTGAGCACTGTATATATAATGTACTGATAATACAGGGGTGTACTCACTTATCCTGATCGCTGTATATATAATGTACTGATAATACCGGGGTGTACTCACTTATACTGAGCACGGTATATATAATGTACTGATAATACAGGGATGTACTCACTTATGCTGAGCACTGTATATATAATGTACTGATAATACAGGGGTGTACTCACTTATGCTGAGCCCTATATATATAATGTACTGATAATACAGTGGTGTACTCACTTATACTGAGCACTGTATATATAATGTACTGATAATACAGGGGTGTACTCACTTATGCTGAGCCCTAGATATATAATGTACTGATAATACAGGGATGTACTCACTTATACTGAGCACTGTATATATAATGTACTGATAATACAGGGGTGTACTCACTTATCCTGATCGCTGTATATATAATGTACTGATAATACCGGGGTGTACTCACTTATACTGAGCACGGTATATATAATGTACTGATAATACAGGGATGTACTCACTTATGCTGAGCGCTGTATATATAATGTACTGATAATACAGGGGTGTACTCACTTATGCTGAGCCCTATATATATAATGTACTGATAATACAGTGGTGTACTCACTTATACTGAGCACTGTATATATAATGTACTGATAATACAGGGGTGTACTCACTTATCCTGATCGCTGTATATATAATGTACTGATAATACAGGGGTGTATTCACTTATGCTGAGCCCTGTATATATAATGTACTGATAATACAGGGTGTACTCACTTATGCTGAGCACTGTATATATAATGTACTGATAATACAGGGGTGTACTCACTTATGCTGAGCACTGTATATATAATGTACTGATAATACAGGGGTGTACTCACTTATGCTCAGCCCTGTATATATAATGTACTGATAATACAGGGGTGTACTCAATTATGCTGAGCACTGTATATATAATGTACTGATTGATAATACAGGGGTGTACTCACTTATGCTGAGCACTGTATATATAATGTACTGATAATACAGGGGGTGTACTCACTTATGCTGAGTACTGTATATATAATGTACTGATAATACAGGGGTGTACTCACTTATACTGAGCACTGTATATATAATGTACTGATAATACAGGGGTGTACTCACTTATGCTGAGCACTGTATATATAATGTACTGATAATACAGGGGTGTACTCACTTATGCTGAGCCCTGTATATATAATGTACTGATAATACAGGGTGTACTCATTTATGCTGAGCCCTGTATATGTAATGTACTGATAATACAGGGGTGTACTCACTTATGCTGAGCACTGTATATATAATGTACTGACAATACAGTGGTGTACTCACTTATGCTGAGCACTGTATATATAATGTACTGATCATACAGTGGTGTACTCGCTTATGCTGAGCCCTGTATATATAATGTACTGATAATACAGGGGTGTACTCACTTATGCTGAGCCCTGTATATATAATGTACTGATAATACAGGGGGTGTACTCACTTATGCTGAGCCCTGTATATATATTGTACTGATAATAATACAGGGGTGTACTCACTTATGCTGAGCACTGTATATATAATGTACTGATAATACAGGGGGTGTACTCACTTATGCTGAGCCCTGTATATATAATGTACTGATAATACAGGGGGTGTACTCACTTATGCTGAGCGCTGTATATATAATATACTGATAATACAGGGGTGTACTCACTTATGCAGAGCCCTGTATATATAATTTATTGATAATACAGGGGGTGTACTCACTTATGCTGATCACGGTATATATAATGTACTGATAATACAGGGGTGTACTCACTTATGCTGAGCCCTGTATATAAATAATGTACTGATAATACAGGGGTTTACTCACTTATGCTGAGCCCTGTATATATAATGTACTGATAATACAGGGTGTACTCACATACACTGAGCAGTGTATATATAATGTACTGATAATACAGGGGGTGTACTCACTTATGCTGAGCCCTGTATATATAATGTACTGATAATACAGGGGTGTACTCACTTATGCTGAGCCCTGTATATATAATGTACGGATATTACAGGAGTCTACTCACTTATGCTGAGCCCTGTATATATAATGTACTGATAATACAGGGGGTGTACTCACTTATGCTGAGCACTGTATATATAATGTACTGATAATACAGGGGTGTACTCACTTATGCTGAGCCCTGTATATATAATGTACTGATAATACCGGGGTGTACTCACTTACACTGAGCACTGTATATATAATGTACTGATAATACAGGGGGTGTATTCACTTATGCTGAGCCCTGTATGTATAATGTACTGATAATACAGGGGTGTACTCACTTATGCTGAGCCCTGTATATATAATGTACTGATAATACAAGGGGTGTACTCACTTATGCTGGGCCCTCTATATATAATGTACTGATAATACAGAGGTGTACTCACTTATACTGAGCACTGTATATATAATGTACTGATAATACAGGGGTCTACTCACTTATGCTGAGCCCTATATATATAATGTACTGATAATACAGGGATGTACTCACTTATACTGAGCACTGTATATATAATGTACTGATAATACAGGGGTGTACTCACTTATCCTGATCGCTGTATATATAATGTACTGATAATACCGGGGTGTACTCACTTATACTGAGCACGGTATATATAATGTACTGATAATACAGGGATGTACTCACTTATGCTGAGCACTGTATATATAATGTACTGATAATACAGGGGTGTACTCACTTATGCTAAGCGCTGTATATATAATGTACTGATAATACAGGGGGTGTACTCACTTATGCTGAGCCCTGTATATATAATGTACTGATAATACAGTGGTGTACTCACTTATGCTGAGCCCTGTATATATAATGTACTGATAATACAGGGTGTACTCACTTACACTGAGCACTGTATATATAATGTACTGATAATACAGGGGGTGTACTCACTTATGCTGAGCCCTGTATACATAATGTACTGATAATACAGGGGTGTACTCACTTATGCTGAGCCCTGTATATATAATGTACGGATAATACAGGGGTGTACTCACTTATGTTGAGCCCTCTATATATAATGTACTGATAATACAGGGGTGTAGTCACTTATGCTGAGCCCTGTATATATAATGTACTGATAATACAGGGTGTACTCACTTATGCTGAGCCCTGTATATGTAATGTACTGATAATACAGGGGTGTACTCACTTATGCTGAGCACTGTATATATAATGTACTGACAATACAGTGGTGTACTCACTTATGCTGAGCACGGTATATATAATTTACTGATCATACAGTGGTGTACTCGCTTATGCTGAGCCCTGTATATATAATGTACTGATAATACAGGGGTGTACTCACTTATGCTGAGCCCTGTATATATAATGTACTGATAATACAGGGGGTGTACTCACTTATGCTGAGCCCTGTATATATATTGTACTGATAATAATACAGGGGTGTACTCACTTATGCTGAGCACTGTATATATAATGTACTGATAATACAGGGGGTGTACTCACTTATGCTGAGCCCTGTATATATAATGTACTGATAATACAGGGGGTGTACTCACTTATGCTGAGCGCTGTATATATAATGTACTGATAATACAGGGGTGTACTCACTTATGCTGAGCCCTGTATATATAATTTTTTTGATAATACAGGGGGTGTACTCACTTATGCTGATCACGGTATATGTAATGTACTGATAATACAGGGGTGTACTCACTTATGCTGAGCCCTGTATATAAATAATGTACTGATAATACAGGGGTGTACTCACTTATGCTGAGCCCTGTATATATAATGTACTGATAATACAGGGTGTACTCACATACACTGAGCACTGTATATATAATGTACTGATAATACAGGGGGTGTACTCACTTATGCTGAACCCTGTATATATAATGTACTGATAATACAGGGGTGTACTCACTTATGCTGAGCCCTGTATATATAATGTACGGATAATACAGGGGTCTACTCACTTATGCTGAGCCCTGTATATATAATGTACTGATAATACAGGGGGTGTACTCACTTATGCTGAGCACTGTATATATAATGTACTGATAATACATGGAGTGTACTCACTTATGCTGAGCCCTGTATATATATTGTACTGATAATACAGGGGTTTACTCACTTATGCTGAGCGCTGTATATATAATGTATTGATAATACAGGGGTGTATTCACTTATGCTGAGCCCTGTATATATAATGTACTGATAATACAGGGGGTGTACTCACTTATACTGAGCACTGTATATATAATGTACTGAAAATACAGGGGTGTACTCACTTATCCTGATCGCTGTATATATAATGTACTGATAATACAGGGGTGTATTCACTTATGCTGAGCCCTGTATATATAATGTACTGATAATACAGGGTGTACTCACTTATGCTGAGCGCTGTATATTTAATGTACTGATAATACAGGGGTGTACTCACTTATGCTGAGCACTGTATATATAATGTACTGATAATACAGGGGGTGTACTCACTTATGCTGAGCACTGTATGTATAATGTACTGATAATACAGGGGGTGTACTCACTTATGCTGAGCTCTGTATATATAATGTACTGATAATACAGGGGTGTACTCACTTATGTGGAGCACTGTATATATAATGTACTGATAATACAGGGGTGTACTCACTTATGCTGAGCACTGTATATATAATGTACTTATAATACAGGGCTGTACTCACTTATGATGAGCACTGTATATATAATGTACTGATAATACAGGGGTGTACTCACTTATGCTGAGCTCTGTATATATTATGTACTGAAAATACAGGGCTGTACTCACTTATGCTGAGCACTGTATATATAATGTACTGATAATACAGGGGTGTACTCACTTATGTTGAGCACTGTATATATAATGTACTGATAATACAGGGTGTACTCACTTATGCTGAGCCCTATATATATAATGTACTGATAATACAGGGGTGTACTCACTTATGCTGAGCACTGTATATATAATGTACTGATAATACAGGGGGTGTACTCACTTATGCTGAGTACTGTATATATAATGTACTGATAATACAGGGGTGTACTCACTTATACTGAACACTGTATATATAATGTACTGATAATACAGGGGTGTACTCACTTATGCTGAGCACTGTATATATAATGTACTGATAATACAGGGGTGTACTCACTTATGCTGAGCCCTGTATATATAATTTTTTTGATAATACAGGGGGTGTACTCACTTATGCTGATCACGGTATATATAATGTACTGATAATACAGGGGTGTACTCACTTATGCTGAGCCCTGTATATAAATAATGTACTGATAATACAGGGGTGTACTCACTTATGCTGAGCCCTGTATATATAATGTACTGATAATACAGGGTGTACTCACATACACTGAGCACTGTATATATAATGTACTGATAATACAGGGGGTGTACTCACTTATGCTGAACCCTGTATATATAATGTACTGATAATACAGGGGTGTACTCACTTATGCTGAGCCCTGTATATATAATGTACGGATAATACAGGGGTCTACTCACTTATGCTGAGCCCTGTGTATATAATGTACTGATAATACAGGGGGTGTACTCACTTATGCTGAGCACTGTATATATAATGTACTGATAATACATGGAGTGTACTCACTTATACTGAGCACTGTATATATAATGTACTGATAATACAGGGGTGTACTCACTTATGCTGAGCCCTGTATATATATTGTACTGATAATACAGGGGTTTACTCACTTATGCTGAACGCTGTATATATAATGTATTGATAATACAGGGGTGTATTCACTTATGCTGAGCCCTGTATATATAATGTACTGATAATACAGGGGGTGTACTCACTTATGCTGAGCACGGTATATATAATGTACTGATAATACAGGGGTGTACTCACTTATGCTGAGCTCTGTATATATAATGTACTGATAATACCGGGGTGTACTCACTTACACTGAGCACTGTATATATAATGTACTGATAATACAGGGGGTGTACTCACTTATGCTGAGCCCTGTATGTATAATGTACTGATAATACAGGGGTGTACTCACTTATGCTGAGCCCTGTATATATAATGTACTGATAATACAAGGGGTGTACTCACTTATGCTGGGCCCTCTATATATAATGTACTGATAATACAGGGGTGTACTCACTTATACTGAGCACTGTATATATAATGTACTGATAATACAGGGGTGTACTCACTTATGCTGAGCCCTAGATATATAATGTACTGATAATACAGGGATGTACTCACTTATACTGAGCACTGTATATATAATGTACTGATAATACAGGGGTGTACTCACTTATCCTGATCGCTGTATATATAATGTACTGATAATACCGGGGTGTACTCACTTATACTGAGCACGGTATATATAATGTACTGATAATACAGGGATGTACTCACTTATGCTGAGCACTGTATATAATGTACTGATAATACAGGGGTGTACTCACTTATGCTGAGCCCTATATATATAATGTACTGATAATACAGTGGTGTACTCACTTATACTGAGCACTGTATATATAATGTACTGATAATACAGGGGTGTACTCACTTATGCTGAGCCCTAGATATATAATGTACTGATAATACAGGGATGTACTCACTTATACTGAGCACTGTATATATAATGTACTGATAATACAGGGGTGTACTCACTTATCCTGATCGCTGTATATATAATGTACTGATAATACCGGGGTGTACTCACTTATACTGAGCACGGTATATATAATGTACTGATAATACAGGGATGTACTCACTTATGCTGAGCGCTGTATATATAATGTACTGATAATACAGGGGTGTACTCACTTATGCTGAGCCCTATATATATAATGTACTGATAATACAGTGGTGTACTCACTTATACTGAGCACTGTATATATAATGTACTGATAATACAGGGGTGTACTCACTTATCCTGATCGCTGTATATATAATGTACTGATAATACAGGGGTGTATTCACTTATGCTGAGCCCTGTATATATAATGTACTGATAATACAGGGTGTACTCACTTATGCTGAGCGCTGTATATTTAATGTACTGATAATACAGGGGTGTACTCACTTATGCTGATCACTGTATATATAATGTACTGATAATACAGGGGGTGTACTCACTTATGCTGAGCACTGTATGTATAATGTACTGATAATACAGGGGGTGTACTCACTTATGCTGAGCTCTGTATATATAATGTACTGATAATACAGGGGTGTACTCACTTATGTGGAGCACTGTATATATAATGTACTGATAATACAGGGGTGTACTCACTTATGCTGAGCACTGTATATATAATGTACTTATAATACAGGGCTGTACTCACTTATGATGAGCACTGTATATATAATGTACTGATAATACAGGGGTGTACTCACTTATGCTGAGCTCTGTATATATTATGTACTGATAATACAGGGCTGTACTCACTTATGCTGAGCACTGTATATATAATGTACTGATAATACAGGGGTGTACTCACTTATGTTGAGCACTGTATATATAATGTACTGATAATACAGGGTGTACTCACTTATGCTGAGCCCTATATATATAATGTACTGATAATACAGGGGTGTACTCACTTATGCTGAGCACTGTATATATAATGTACTGATAATACAGGGGTGTACTCACTTATACTGAGCACTGTATATATAATGTACTGATAATACAGGGGTGTACTCACTTATGCTGAGCACTGTATATATAATGTACTGATAATACAGGGGTGTACTCACTTATGCTGAGCACTGTGTATATAATGTACTGATAATACAGTGGTGTATTCACTTATGCTGAGCAATGTATATATAATGTACTGATAATACAGGGGTGTACTCACTTATGCTGAGCACGGTATATATAATGTACTGATAATACAGGGGTGTACTCACTTATGTTGAGCCCTCTATATATAATGTACTGATAATACAAGGGGTGTACTCACTTATGCTGAGCCCTGTATATATAATGTACTGATAATACAGGGGTCTACTCACTTATGCTGAGCCCTGTATATATAATGTACTGATAATACAGGGGGTGTACTCACTTATGCTGAGCACTGTATATATAATGTACTGATAATACAGGGGGTGTACTCACTTATGCTGAGCCCTGTATATATATTGTACTGATAATACAGGGGTGTACTCACTTATGCTGAGCGCTGTATATATAATGTATTGATAATACAGGGGTGTACTCACTTATGCTGAGCCCTGTATATATAATGTACTGATAATACAGGGGGTGTACTCACTTATGCTGAGCACGGTATATATGATGTACTGATAATACAGGGGTGTACTCACTTATGCTGAGCCCTGTATATATAATGTACTGATAATACCGGGGTGTACTCACTTACACTGAGCACTGTATATATAATGTACTGATAATACAGGGGGTGTACTCACTTATGCTGAGCCCTGTATATATAATGTACTGATAATACAGGGGTGTACTCACTGATGCTGAGCCCTGTATATATAATGTACTGATAATACAAGGGGTGTACTCACTTACACTGAGCACTGTATATATAATGTACTGATAATACAGGGGGTGTACTCACTTATGCTGAGCGCTGTATATATAATGTATTGATAATACAGGGGTGTACTCACTTATGCTGGGCCCTGTATATATAATGTACTGATAATACTGGGGGTGTACGCACTTATACTGAGCACTGTATATATAATGTACTGGCAATACAGGGGTGTACTCACTTATGCTAAGCTCTGTATATATAATGTACTGATAATACAGGGGTGTACTCACTTATGCTGAGCCCTATATATATAATGTACTGATAATACATTGGTGTACTCACTTATACTGAGCACTGTATATATAATGTACTGATAATACAGGGGTGTACTCACTTATCCTGATCGCTGTATATTTAATGTACTGATAATACATGGGTTTACTCACTTATGCTGAGCCCTGTATATATAATGTACTGATAATACAGGGTGTACTCACTTATGCTGAGCGCTGTATATTTAATGTACTGATAATACAGGGGTGTACTCACTTATGCTGAGCACTGTATATATAATGTACTGATAATACAGGGGTGTACTCACTTATGCTGAGCCCTATATATATAATGTACTGATAATACAGTGGTGTACTCACTTATACTGAGCACTGTATATATAATGTACTGATAATACAGGGGTGTACTCACTTATGCTGAGCCCTAGATATATAATGTACTGATAATACAGGGATGTACTCACTTATACTGAGCACTGTATATATAATGTACTGATAATACAGGGGTGTACTCACTTATCCTGATCGCTGTATATATAATGTACTGATAATACCGGGGTGTACTCACTTATACTGAGCACGGTATATATAATGTACTGATAATACAGGGATGTACTCACTTATGCTGAGCGCTGTATATATAATGTACTGATAATACAGGGGTGTACTCACTTATGCTGAGCCCTATATATATAATGTACTGATAATACAGTGGTGTACTCACTTATACTGAGCACTGTATATATAATGTACTGATAATACAGGGGTTTACTCACTTATCCTGATCGCTGTATATATAATGTACTGATAATACAGGGGTGTATTCACTTATGCTGAGCCCTGTATATATAATGTACTGATAATACAGGGTGTACTCACTTATGCTGAGCGCTGTATATTTAATGTACTGATAATACAGGGGTGTACTCACTTATGCTGAGCACTGTATATATAATGTACTGATAATACAGGGGGTGTACTCACTTATGCTGAGCACTGTATGTATAATGTACTGATAATACAGGGGGTGTACTCACTTATGCTGAGCTCTGTATATATAATGTACTGATAATACAGGGGTGTACTCACTTATGTGGAGCACTGTATATATAATGTACTGATAATACAGGGGTGTACTCACTTATGCTGAGCACGGTATATATGATGTACTGATAATACAGGGGTGTACTCACTTATGCTGAGCCCTGTATATATAATGTACTGATAATACCGGGGTGTACTCACTTACACTGAGCACTGTATATATAATGTACTGATAATACAGGGGGTGTACTCACTTATGCTGAGCCCTGTATATATAATGTACTGATAATACAGGGGTGTACTCACTGATGCTGAGCCCTGTATATATAATGTACTGATAATACAAGGGGTGTACTCACTTATGCTGGGCCCTGTATATATAATGTACTGATAATACTGGGGGTGTACGCACTTATACTGAGCACTGTATATATAATGTACTGGCAATACAGGGGTGTACTCACTTATGCTAAGCTCTGTATATATAATGTACTGATAATACAGGGGTGTACTCACTTATGCTGAGCCCTATATATATAATGTACTGATAATACATTGGTGTACTCACTTATACTGAGCACTGTATATATAATGTACTGATAATACAGGGGTGTACTCACTTATCCTGATCGCTGTATATTTAATGTACTGATAATACATGGGTTTACTCACTTATGCTGAGCCCTGTATATATAATGTACTGATAATACAGGGTGTACTCACTTATGCTGAGCGCTGTATATTTAATGTACTGATAATACAGGGGTGTACTCACTTATGCTGAGCACTGTATATATAATGTACTGATAATACAGGGGTGTACTCACTTATGCTGAGCCCTATATATATAATGTACTGATAATACAGTGGTGTACTCACTTATACTGAGCACTGTATATATAATGTACTGATAATACAGGGGTGTACTCACTTATGCTGAGCCCTAGATATATAATGTACTGATAATACAGGGATGTACTCACTTATACTGAGCACTGTATATATAATGTACTGATAATACAGGGGTGTACTCACTTATCCTGATCGCTGTATATATAATGTACTGATAATACCGGGGTGTACTCACTTATACTGAGCACGGTATATATAATGTACTGATAATACAGGGATGTACTCACTTATGCTGAGCGCTGTATATATAATGTACTGATAATACAGGGGTGTACTCACTTATGCTGAGCCCTATATATATAATGTACTGATAATACAGTGGTGTACTCACTTATACTGAGCACTGTATATATAATGTACTGATAATACAGGGGTTTACTCACTTATCCTGATCGCTGTATATATAATGTACTGATAATACAGGGGTGTATTCACTTATGCTGAGCCCTGTATATATAATGTACTGATAATACAGGGTGTACTCACTTATGCTGAGCGCTGTATATTTAATGTACTGATAATACAGGGGTGTACTCACTTATGCTGAGCACTGTATATATAATGTACTGATAATACAGGGGGTGTACTCACTTATGCTGAGCACTGTATGTATAATGTACTGATAATACAGGGGGTGTACTCACTTATGCTGAGCTCTGTATATATAATGCACTGATAATACAGGGGTGTACTCACTTATGTGGAGCACTGTATATATAATGTACTGATAATACAGGGGTGTACTCACTTATGCTGAGCACTGTATATATAATGTACTTATAATACAGGGCTGTACTCACTTATGATGAGCACTGTATATATAATGTACTGATAATACAGGGGTGTACTCACTTATGCTGAGCTCTGTATATATTATGTACTGATAATACAGGGCTGTACTCACTTATGCTGAGCACTGTATATATAATGTACTGATAATACAGGGGTGTACTCACTTATGTTGAGCACTGTATATATAATGTACTGATAATACAGGGTGTACTCACTTATGCTGAGCCCTATATATATAATGTACTGATAATACAGGGGTGTACTCACTTATGCTGAGCACTGTATATATAATGTACTGATAATACAGGGGGTGTACTCACTTATGCTGAGTACTGTATATATAATGTACTGATAATACAGGGGTGTACTCACTTATACTGAGCACTGTATATATAATGTACTGATAATACAGGGGTGTACTCACTTATGCTGAGCACTGTATATATAATGTACTGATAATACAGGGGTGTACTCACTTATGCTGAGCACTGTGTATATAATGTACTGATAATACAGTGGTGTATTCACTTATGCTGAGCAATGTATATATAATGTACTGATAATACAGGGGTGTACTCACTTATGCTGAGCACGGTATATATAATGTACTGATAATACAGGGGTGTACTCACTTCTGTTGAGCCCTCTATATATAATGTACTGATAATACAAGGGGTGTACTCACTTATGCTGAGCCCTGTATATATAATGTACTGATAATACAGGGGTCTACTCACTTATGCTGAGCCCTGTATATATAATGTACTGATAATACAGGGGGTGTACTCACTTATGCTGAGCACTGTATATATAATGTACTGATAATACAGGGGGTGTACTCACTTATGCTGAGCCCTGTATATATATTGTACTGATAATACAGGGGTGTACTCACTTATGCTGAGCGCTGTATATATAATGTATTGATAATACAGGGGTGTACTCACTTATGCTGAGCCCTGTATATATAATGTACTGATAATACAGGGGGTGTACTCACTTATGCTGAGCACGGTATATATGATGTACTGATAATACAGGGGTGTACTCACTTATGCTGAGCCCTGTATATATAATGTACTGATAATACCGGGGTGTACTCACTTACACTGAGCACTGTATATATAATGTACTGATAATACACGGGGTGTACTCACTTATGCTGAGCCCTGTATATATAATGTACTGATAATACAGGGGTGTACTCACTGATGCTGAGCCCTGTATATATAATGTACTGATAATACAAGGGGTGTACTCACTTATGCTGGGCCCTGTATATATAATGTACTGATAATACTGGGGGTGTACGCACTTATACTGAGCACTGTATATATAATGTACTGGCAATACAGGGGTGTACTCACTTATGCTAAGCTCTGTATATATAATGTACTGATAATACAGGGGTGTACTCACTTATGCTGAGCCCTATATATATAATGTACTGATAATACATTGGTGTACTCACTTATACTGAGCACTGTATATATAATGTACTGATAATACAGGGGTGTACTCACTTATCCTGATCGCTGTATATTTAATGTACTGATAACACATGGGTTTACTCACTTATGCTGAGCCCTGTATATATAATGTACTGATAATACAGGGTGTACTCACTTATGCTGAGCGCTGTATATTTAATGTACTGATAATACAGGGGTGTACTCACTTATGCTGAGCACTGTATATATAATGTACTGATAACACAGGGGGTGTACTCACTTATGCTGAGCACTGTATATATAATGTACTGATAATACAAGGGGTGTACTCACTTATGCTGAGCTCTGTATGTATAATGTACTGATAATACAGGGGTGTGCTCACTTATGTGGAGCACTGTATATATAATGTACTGATAATACAGGGGTGTACTCACTTATGCTGAGCACTGTATATATAATGTACTGATAATACAGGGCTGTACTCACTTATACTGAGCACTGTATAAATAATGTACTCACAATAGAGGGGTGTACTCACTTATGCTGAGCCCTATATATATAATGTACTGATAATACAGGGGTGTACTCACTTATGCTGAGCACTGTATATATAATGTACTCACAATAGAGGGGTGTACTCACTTATGCTGAGCCCTATATATATAATGTACTGATAATACAGGGGTGTACTCACTTATGCTGAGCCCTATATATATAATGTACTGATAATACAGGGGGTGTACTCACTTATGCTGAGCAATGTATATATAATGTACTGATAATACAGGGGTGTACTCACTTATGCTGAGCTCTGTATACATAATGTACTGGTAATACAGGGGGTGTACTCACTTATGCTAAGCGCTGTATATATAATGTACTGCTAATAAAGGGGTGTACTCACTTATGCTGAGCCCTATATATATAATGTACTGATAATACAGGGGTGTACTCACTTATGCTGAGCACTGTATATATAATGTACTGATAATACCGGGGTGTACTCACTTATACTGAGCAACGTATATATAATGTACTGATAATACAGGGGTGTACTCACTTATGCTCAGCACTGTATATATAATGTACTGATAATACCGGGGTGTACTCACTTACACTGAGCACTGTATATATAATGTACTGATAATACAGGGGTGTACTCACTTATGCTGAGCCCTGTATATATAATGTACTGATAATACAGGGGGTGTACTCACTTATGCTCAGCTCTGTATATATAATGTATTGATAGTACAGGGGTGTACTCACTTATGCTGAGCTCTGTATACATAATGTACTGGTATTACAGGGGGTGTACTCACTTATGCTAAGCGCTGTATATATAATGTACTGCTAATAAAGGGGTGTACTCACTTATGCTGAGCCCTATATATATAATGTACTGATAATACAGGGGTGTACTCACTTATGCTGAGCACTGTATATATAATGTACTGATAATACCGGGGTGTACTCACTTATACTGAGCACTGTATATAATATGTACTGATAATACAGGGGTGTACTCACTTATACTGAGCCCTGTATATATAATGTACTGATAATACAGGGGTGTACTCACTTATACTGAGCCCTGTATATATAATGTACTGATAATACAGGGGTGTACTCACTTATGCTGAGCCCTGTATATATAATGTACTGATAATACAGGGGTGTACTCACTTATGCTGAGCCCTGTATATATAATGTACTGATAATACAGGGGGTGTACTCAATTATGCTGAGCTCTGTATATATAATGTACTGATAATACAGGGGTGTACTCACTTATGCTGAGCCCTGTATATATAATGTACTGATAATACAGGGGTGTACTCACTTATGCTGAGCACTGTATATATAATGTACTGATAATACAGGGCTGTACTCACTTATACTGAGCACTGTATAAATAATGTACTCACAATAGAGGGGTGTACTCACTTATGCTGAGCCCTATATATATAATGTACTGATAATACAGGGGTGTACTCACTTATGCTGAGCACTGTATATATAATGTACTCACAATAGAGGGGTGTACTCACTTATGCTGAGCCCTATATATATAATGTACTGATAATACAGGGGTGTACTCACTTATGCTGAGCCCTATATATATAATGTACTGATAATACAGGGGGTGTACTCACTTATGCTGAGCAATGTATATATAATGTACTGATAATACAGGGGTGTACTCACTTATGCTGAGCTCTGTATACATAATGTACTGGTAATACAGGGGGTGTACTCACTTATGCTAAGCGCTGTATATATAATGTACTGCTAATAAAGGGGTGTACTCACTTATGCTGAGCCCTATATATATAATGTACTGATAATACAGGGGTGTACTCACTTATGCTGAGCACTGTATATATAATGTACTGATAATACCGGGGTGTACTCACTTATACTGAGCAACGTATATATAATGTACTGATAATACAGGGGTGTACTCACTTATGCTCAGCACTGTATATATAATGTACTGATAATACCGGGGTGTACTCACTTACACTGAGCACTGTATATATAATGTACTGATAATACAGGGGTGTACTCACTTATGCTGAGCCCTGTATATATAATGTACTGATAATACAGGGGGTGTACTCACTTATGCTCAGCTCTGTATATATAATGTATTGATAATACAGGGGTGTACTCACTTATGCTGAGCTCTGTATACATAATGTACTGGTATTACAGGGGGTGTACTCACTTATGCTAAGCGCTGTATATATAATGTACTGCTAATAAAGGGGTGTACTCACTTATGCTGAGCCCTATATATATAATGTACTGATAATACAGGGGTGTACTCACTTATGCTGAGCACTGTATATATAATGTACTGATAATACCGGGGTGTACTCACTTATACTGAGCACTGTATATAATATGTACTGATAATACAGGGGTGTACTCACTTATACTGAGCCCTGTATATATAATGTACTGATAATACAGGGGTGTACTCACTTATACTGAGCCCTGTATATATAATGTACTGATAATACAGGGGTGTACTCACTTATGCTGAGCCCTGTATATATAATGTACTGATAATACAGGGGTGTACTCACTTATGCTGAGCCCTGTATATATAATGTACTGATAATACAGGGGGTGTACTCAATTATGCTGAGCTCTGTATATATAATGTACTGATAATACAGGGGTGTACTCACTTATGCTGAGCCCTGTATATATAATGTACTGATAATACAGGGTGTACTCACTTATGCTGAGCGCTGTATATTTAATGTACTGATAATACAGGGGGTGTACTCACTTATGCTGAGCTCTGTATATATAATGTACTGATAATACAGGGGTGTACTCACTTATGCTGAGCACTGTATATATAATGTACTGATAATACAGGGGTGTACTCACTTATACTGAGCACTGTATATATAATGTACTGATAATACAGGGGTGTACTCTCTTATGCAGAGCACTGTATATATAATGTACTGATAATACTGGGGTGTACTCACTTACACTGAGCACTGTATATATAATGTACTGATAATACAGGGGTGTACTCACTTATGCTGAGCCCTGTATATATAATGTACTGATAATACAGGGGGTGTACTCACTTATGCTGAGCTCTGTATATATAATGTACTGATAATACAGGGGTGTACTCACTTATGCTCAGCCCTGTATATATAATGTACTGATAATACAGGGTGTACTCACTTATGCTGAGCGCTGTATATTTAATGTACTGATAATACAGGGGGTGTACTCACTTATGCTGAGCTCTGTATATATAATGTACTGATAATACAGGGGTGTACTCACTTATGCTGAGCACTGTATATATAATGTACTGATAATACAGGGGTGTACTCACTTATGCTGAGCCCTGTATATATAATGTACTGATAATACCGGGGTGTACTCACTTATGCTGAGCACTGTATATATAATGTACTGATAATACAGTGGTGTACTCACTTACACTGAGCTCTGTATATATAATGTACTGATAATACAGGGGTGTACTCACTTATACTGAGCACTGTATATATAATGTACTGATAATACAGGGGTGTACTCACTTATGCTGAGCCCTATATATATAATGTACTGATAATACAGGGGTGTACTCACTTATGCTGAGCCCTGTATATACAATGTACTGATAATACAGGGGTGTACTCACTTATACTGAGCCCTGTATATGTAATGTACTGATAATACAGGGGTGTACTCACTTATGCTGAGCCCTATATATATAATGTATTGATAATACAGGGGTGTACTCACTTATGCTGAGCACTGTATATATAATGTACTCACAATAGAGGGGTGTACTCACTTATGCTGAGCCCTATATATATAATGTACTGATGATACAGAGGTGTACTTACTTATGCTGAGCCCTATATATATAATGTACTGATAATACAGGGGGTGTACTCACTTATGCTGAGCACTGTATATATAATGTACTGATAATACAGGGGTGTACTCAGTTATGCTGAGCTCTGTATACATAATGTACTGGTAATACAGCGTGTACTCACTTATGCTGAGCCCTATATATATAATGTACTGATAATACAAGGGGTGTAATCACTTATGCTGAGCACTGTATATATAATGTACTGATAATACAGGGGTGTACTCACTTATGCTGAGCCCTGTATATATAATGTACTGATAATACTGGGGGTGTACTCACTTATACTGAGCACTGTATATATAATGTACTGGCAATACAGGGGTGTACTCACTTATGCTAAGCGCTGTATATATAATGTACTGATAATACAGGGGTGTACTCACTTATGCTGAGCCCTATATATATAATGTACTGATAATACAGTGGTGTACTCACTTATACTGAGCATTGTATATATAATGTACTGATAATACAGGGGTGTACTCACTTATCCTGAGCGCTGTATATATAATGTACTGATAATACAGGGGTGTACTCACTTATGCTGAGCCCTGTATATATAATGTACTGATAATTCAGGGTGTACTCACTTATGCTGAGCGCTGTATATTTAATGTACTGATAATACAGGGGTGTACTCACTTATGCTGAGCACTGTATATATAATGTACTGATAATACAGGGGGTGTACTCACTTATGCTGAGCTCTGTATATATAATGTACTGATAATACAGGGGTGTACTCACTTATGCTGAGCACTGTATATATAATGTACTGATAATACAGGGCTGTACTCACTTATCCTGAGCACTGTATATATAATGTACTCACAATAGAGGGGTGTACTCACTTATGCTGAGCCCTATATATATAATGTACTGATAATACAGGGGTGTACTCACTTATGCTGAGCACTGTATATATAATGTACTGATAATACAGGGGTGTACTCACTTATGCTGAGCCCTATATATATAATGTACTGATAATACAAGGGGTGTACTCACTTATGCTGAGCACTGTATATATAATGTACTGATAATACAGGGGTGTACTCACTTATGCTGAGCTCTGTATACATAATGTGCTGGTAATACAGGGGGTGTACTCACTTATGCTAAACGCTGTATATATAATGTACTGCTAATAAAGGGGTGTACTCACTTATGCTGAGCACTGTATATATAATGTACTGATAATACAGGGGTGTACTCACTTATGCTGATCTCTGTATATTTAATGTACTGATAATACAGGGGGTGTACTCACTTATGCTGAGCTCTGTATATATAATGTACTGATAATACAGGGGTGTACTCACTTATGCTGAGCACTGTATATATAATGTACTGATAATACAGGGGTGTACTCACTTATGCTGAGCCCTGTATATATAATGTACTGATAATAACGGGGTGTACTCACTTATGCTGAGCACTGTATATATAATGTACTGATAATACAGTGGTGTACTCACTTACACTGAGCTCTGTATATATAATGTACTGATAATACAGGGGTGTACTCACTTATACTGAGCACTGTATATATAATGTACTGATAATACAGGGGTGTACTCACTTATGCTGAGCCCTATATATATAATGTACTGATAATACAGGGGTGTACTCACTTATGCTGAGCCCTGTATATATAATGTACTGATAATACAGGGGTGTACTGACTTATGCTGAGCCCTATATATATAATGTACTGATAATACAGGGGTGTACTCACTTATGCTGAGCACTGTATATATAATGTATTGATAATACATGTGGTGTACTCACTTATGCTGAGCCCTATATATATAATGTATTGATAATACAGGGGTGTACTCACTTATGCTGAGCACTGTATATATAATGTACTCACAATAGAGGGGTGTACTCACTTATGCTGAGCCCTATATATATAATGTACTGATGATACAGAGGTGTACTTACTTATGCTGAGCCCTATATATATAATGTACTGATAATACAGGGGGTGTACTCACTTATGCTGAGCACTGTATATATAATGTACTGATAATACAGGGGTGTACTCAGTTATGCTGAGCTCTGTATACATAATGTACTGGTAATACAGCGTGTACTCACTTATGCTGAGCCCTATATATATAATGTACTGATAATACAGGGGGTGTAATCACTTATGCTGAGCACTGTATATATAATGTACTGATAATACAGGGGTGTACTCACTTATGCTGAGCCCTGTATATATAATGTACTGATAATACTGGGGGTGTACTCACTTATACTGAGCACTGTATATATAATGTACTGGCAATACAGGGGTGTACTCACTTATGCTAAGCGCTGTATATATAATGTACTGATAATACAGGGGTGTACTCACTTATGCTGAGCCCTATATATATAATGTACTGATAATACAGTGGTGTACTCACTTATACTGAGCATTGTATATATAATGTACTGATAATACAGGGGTGTACTCACTTATCCTGAGCGCTGTATATATAATGTACTGATAATACAGGGGTGTACTCACTTACACTGAGCACTGTATATATAATGTACTGATAATACAGGGGTGTACTCACTTATGCTGAGCTCTGTATACATAATGTACTGGTAATACAGGGGGTGTACTCACTTATGCTAAGCGCTGTATATATAATGTACTGCTAATAAAGGGGTGTACTCACTTATGCTGAGCCCTATATATATAATGTACTGATAATACAGGGGTGTACTCACTTATGCTGAGCACTGTATATATAATGTACTGATAATACAGGGGTGTACTCACTTATGCTGAGCACTGTATATATAATGTACTGATAATACAGGGGTGTACTCACTTATGCTCAGCCCTGTATATATAATGTACTGATAATACAGGGGTGTACTCACTTATGCTGAGCCCTGTATATATAATGTACTGATAATACAGGGGTGTACTCACTTACACTGAGCACTGTATATATAATGTACTGATAATACAGGGTGTACTCACTTATGCTGAGCGCTGTACATATAATGTACTGATAATACAGGGGTGTACTCACTTTTGCTGAGCCCTGTATATACAGTTGTATGAAAAAGTTTGGGCACCCCTATTAATCTTAAGCCTAATGTTTTATAAAAATTGGTGTTTTTGCAACAGCTATTTCAGTTTGATATATGTAATAACTGTTGGACACAGTAATGTTTCTGCCTTGAAATGAGGTTTATTGTACTAACACAAAATGTGCAATCTGCATTCAAACAAAATTTGACAGGTGCATAAGTATGGGCACCCTTATCATTTTCTTGTTTTAAATACTCCTACCTACTTTTTACTTACGTACTAAAGCACTTTTTTTGGTTTTGTAACCTCATTGAGCTTTGAACTTCATAGCCAGGTGTATGCAATCATGAGAAAAGCTACTTAAAGTGGCCACTTGCAAGTTGTTCTCCTGTTTGAATCTCCTCTGAAGAGTGGCATCATGGGCTCCTCAAAACAACTGTCAAATGATCTGAAAACAAAGATTATTCAACATAGTTGTTCAGGGGAAGGATACAAAAAGCTGTCTCAGAGATTTAACCTGTCAGTTTCCACTGTGAGGAACATAGTAAGGAAATGGAGGAACACAGGGACAGTTCTTGTTAAGGCCAGAAGTGGCAGGCCAAGAAAAACATCAGAAAGGCAGAGAAGAAGAATGGTGAGATCAGTCAAGGACAATCCTCAGACCACCTCCAGAGAGCTGCAGCATCAACTTGCTGCAGATGGTGTCACTGTGCATCGGTCAACTATACAACGCACTTTGCACAAAGAGAAGCTGTATGGGAGAGTGATGCGAAAGAAGCCGTTTCTGCAAGCACGCCACAAGCAGAGTCGGCTGAGGTATGCAAAAGCACATTTGGAGAAGCCAATTTCTTTTTGGAAGAAGGTCCTGTGGACTGATGAAACCAAGATTAAGTTGTTTTGTCATACAAAAAGGCGTTATGCATGGCGGAAAAAAAAACACAGCATTCCAAGAAAAACACTTGCTACTCACAGTAAAATTTGGTGGAGGTTCCATCATGCTTTGGGGCTGTGTGGCCAATGCCGGCACCGGGAATCTTGTTAAAGTTGAGGGACGCATGGATTCCACTCAGTATCAGCAGATTCTTGTCAATAATGTTCAAGAATCAGTGATAAAGTTGAAGTTACGCAGGGGATGGATCTTTCAGCAAGACAATGATCAAAAACACCGCTCCAAATCTACTCAGGCATTCATGCAGAGGAACAATTACAATGTTCTGGAATGGCCATCCCAGTCCCCAGACCTGAATATCATTGAACATCTGTGGGATCATTTGAAGAGGGCTGTCCATGCTCGGCGACCATCAAACTTAACTGAACTGGAATTGTTTTGTAAAGAGGAATGGTCAAAAATACCTTCATCCAGGATCCAGGAACTCATTAAAAGCTACAGGAAGCTACTAGAGGCTGTTATTTTTGCAAAAGGAGGATCTACTAAATATTAATGTCACTTTTCTGGGGAGGTGCCCATACTTATGCACCTGTCAAATTTTGTTTGAATGCAGATTGCACATTTTGTGTTAGTACAATAAACCTCATTTCAAGGCAGAAACATTACTGTTTCCAACAGTTATTACATATATCAAACTGAAATAGCTGTTGCAAAAACACCAATTTTTATAAAACATTAAGCTTAAGATTAATAGGGGTGCCCAAACTTTTTCATATAACTGTATAATGTACTGATAATACAGGGGGTGTACTCACTTATACTGAGCTCTGTATATATAATGTACTGATAATAGAGGGGGTGTACTCACTTATGCTGAGCCCTATATATATAATGTACTGATAATACAGGGGTGTACTCACTTATACTAAGCACTGTATATATAATGTACTGACAATACAGGGGTGTACTCACTTATGCTGAGCCCTATATATATAATGTACTGATAATACAGTGGTGTACTCACTTATACTGAGCCCTGTATATATAATGTACTGATAATACAGGGGTGTACTCAATTATGCTGAGCACTGTATATATAATGTACTGATTGATAATACAGGGGTGTACTCACTTATGCTGAGCACTGTATATATAATGTACTGATAATACAGGGGGTGTACTCACTTATGCTGAGCCCTGTATATATAATGTACTGATAATACAGGGGTGTACTCACTTATGCTGAGCCCTGTATATATAATGTACGGATAATACAGGGGTGTACTCACTTATGTTGAGCCCTCTATATATAATGTACTGATAATACAAGGGGTGTACTCACTTATGCTGAGCCCTGTATATATAATGTACTGATAATACAGGGGTGTACTCACTTATGCTGAGCCCTGTATATATAATGTACTGATAATACAGGGGGTGTACTCACTTATGCTGAGCACTGTATATATAATGTACTGATAATACAGGGGGTGTACTCACTTATGCTGAGCCCTGTATATATTTTGTACTGACAATACAGGGGTGTACTCACTTATGCTGAGCGCCATATATATAATGTATTGATAATACAGGGGTTTACTCACTTATGCTGAGCACTGTATATATAATGTACTGATAATACAGGGGGTGTACTCACTTATGCTGAGTCCTGTATATATAATGTACTGATAATACAGGGGGTGTACTCACTTATGCTGAGCGCTGTATATATAATGTACTGATAATACAGGGGTGTACTCACTTATGCTGATCCCTGTATATATAATGTACTGATAATACAGGGGGTGTACTCACTTATGCTGAGCACGGTATATATAATGTACTGATAATACAGGGGTGTACTCACTTATGCTGAGCCCTGTATATATAATGTACTGATAATACCGGGGTGTACTCACTTACACTGAGCACTGTATATATAATGTACTGATAATACAGGGGGTGTACTCACTTATGCTGAGCCCTGTATATATAATGTACTGATAATACAGGGGTATACTCACTTATGCTGAGCCCTGTATATATAATGTATGGATAATACAGGGGTGTACTCACTTATGTTGAGCCCTCTATATATAATGTACTGATAATACAAGGGGTGTACTCACTTATGCTGAGCCCTGTATATATAATGTACTGATAACACTGGGGGTGTACTCACTTATACTGAGCACTGTATATATAATGTACTGGCAATACAGGGGTGTACTCACTTATGCTAAGCGCTGTATATATAATGTACTGATAATACAGGGGTGTACTCACTTATGCTGAGCACTGTATATATAATGTACTGATAATACAGGGGTGTACTCACTTATCCTGAGCGCTGTATATATAATGTACTGATAATACAGGGGTGTACTCACTTATGCTGAGCCCTGTATATATAATGTACTGATAATACAGGGTGTACTCACTTATGCTGAGCGCTGTATATTTAATGTACTGATAATACAGGGGTGTACTCACTTATGCTGAGCATTGTATATATAATGTACTGATAATACAGGGGGTGTACTCACTTATGCTGAGCACTGTATATATAATGTACTGATAATACAGGGGGTGTACTCACTTATGCTGAGCTCTGTATATATAATGTACTGAAAATACAGGGGTGTACTCACTTATGCTGAGCACTGTATATATAATGTACTGATAATACAGGGCTGTACTTACTTATCCTGAGCACTGTATATATAATGTACTCACAATAGAGGGGTATACTCACTTATGCTGAGCCCTATATATATAATGTACTGATAATACAGGGGTGTACTCACTTATGCTGAGCACTGTATATATAATGTACTCACAATAGAGGGGTGTACTCACTTATGCTGAGCACTGTATATATAATGTACTGATAATACAGGGGGTGTACTCACTTATGCTGAGCACTGTATATATAATGTACTCACAATAGAGGGGTGTACTCACTTATGCTGAGCACTGTATATATAATGTACTGATAATACTGGGGTGTACTCACTTATGCTGAGCCCTATATATATAATGTACTGATAATACAAGGGGTGTACTCACTTATGCTGAGCACTGTATATATAATGTACTGATAATACAGGGGTGTACTCACTTATGCTGAGCCCTGTATATATAATGTACTGATAATAATGGGGGTGTACTCACTTATGCTGAGCTCTGTATATATAATGTACTGATAATACAGGGGTGTACTCACTTATGCTGAGCTCTGTATACATAATGTACTGGTAATACAGGGGGTGTACTCACTTATGCTAAGCGCTGTATATATAATGTACTGCTAATAAAGGGGTGTACTCACTTGTGCTGAGCCCTATATATATAATGTACTGATAATACAGGGGTGTACTCACTTATGCTGAGCACTGTATATATAATGTACTGATAATACAGGGGTGTACTCACTTATGCTGAGCACTGTATATATAATGTACTGATAATCCAGGGGTGTACTCACTTATGCTGAGCCCTGTATATATAATGTACTGATAATACAGGGGGTGTACTCACTTATGCTGAGTACTGTATATATAATGTACTGATAATACAGGGGTGTACTCACTTATACTGAGCACTGTATATATAATGTACTGATAATACAGGGGTGTACTCACTTATGCTGAGCACTGTATATATAATGTACTGATAATACAGGGGTGTACTCACTTATGCTGAGCACTGTATATATAATGTACTAATAATACAGTGGTGTACTCACTTATACTGAGCACTGTACATATAATGTACTGATAATACAGGGGTGTACTCACTTATGCTGAGCCCTGTATATATAATGTACTGATAATATAGGGGGTGTACTCACTTATACTGAGCACTGTATATATAATGTACTGATAATACAGGGGTGTACTCACTTATGCTGAGCCCTGTATATATAATGTACTGATAATACAGGGGGTGTACTCACTTATGCTGAGCACTGTATATATAATGTACTGATAATACAGTGGTGTACTCACTTATGCTGAGCCCTGTATATATAATGTACTGATAATACAGAGGGTGTACTCACTTATGCTGAGCGCTGTATATATTATGTACTGATAATACAGGGGTGTACTCACTTATGCTGAGCCCTGTATATGTAATGTACTGATAATACAGGGGTGTACTCACTTATGCTGAGCACTGTATATATAATGTACTGACAATACAGTGGTGTACTCACTTATGCTGAGCACTGTATATATAATGTACTGATAATACAGGGGTGTACTCACTTATGCTGAGCCCTGTATATATAATGTACTGATAATACAGGGGTGTACTCACTTATGCTGAGCACGATATATATAATGTACTGATAATACAGTGGTGTACTCACTTATGCTGAGCCCTGTATATATAATGTACTGATAATACAGGGGTGTACTCACTTATGCTGAGCACTGTATATATAATGTACTGACAATACAGGGGTGTACTCACTTATGCTGAGCCCTGTATATATAATGTACTGATAATACAGGGGTGTACTCACTTATGCTGAGCCCTGTATATATAATGTACTGATAATACAGGGGTGTACTCACTTATGCTGAGCCCTGTATATATAATGTACTGATAATACAGGGGTGTACTCACTTATGCTGAGCCCTGTATATATAATGTACTGATAATACAGGGGTGTACTCACTTATGCTGAGCCCTGTATATATAATGTACTGATAATACAGTGGTGTACTCACTTATGCTGAGCCCTGTATATATAATGTACTGATAATACAGGGGTGTACTCACTTATGCTGAGCCCTGTATATATAATGTACTGATAATACAGGGGTGTACTCACTTATGCTGAGCCCTGTATATATAATGTACTGATAATACAGTGGTGTACTCACTTATGCTGAGCACTGTATATATAATGTACTGATAATACAGGGGTGTACTCACTTATGCTGAGCCCTGTATATATAATGTACTGATAATACAGGGGTGTACTCACTTATGCTGAGCCCTGTATATATAATGTACTGATAATACAGGGGTGTACTCACTTATGCTCAGCCCTGTATATATATAATGTACTGATAATACAGGGGTGTACTCACTTATGCTGAGCCCTGTATATATAATGTACTGATAATACAGGGTGTACTCACTTACACTGAGCACTGTATATATAATGTACTGATAATACAGGGGGTGTACTCACTTATGCTGAGCCCTGTATATATATTGTACTGATAATAATACAGGGGTGTACTCACTTATGCTGAGCGCTGTATATATAATGTACTGATAATACAGGGGTGTACTCACTTATGCTGAGCCCTGTATATATAATTTATTGATAATACAGGGGGTGTACTCACTTATGCTGATCACGGTATATATAATGTACTGATAATACAGGGGTGTACTCACTTATGCTGAGCCCTGTATATATAATGTACAGATAATACAGGGTGTACTCACATACACTGAGCACTGTATATATAATGTACTGATAATACAGGGGGTGTACTCACTTATGCTGAGCCCTGTATATATAATGTACTGATAATACAGGGGTGTACTCACTTATGCTGAGCCCTGTATATATAATGTACGGATAATACAGGGGTCTGCTCACTTATGCTGAGCCCTGTATATATAATGTACTGATAATACAGGGGGTGTACTCACTTATGCTGAGCACTGTATATATAATGTACTGATAATACATGGAGTGTACTCACTTATGCTGAGCCCTGTATATATATTGTACTGATAATACAGGGGTGTACTCACTTATGCTGAGCGCTGTATATATAATGTATTGATAATACAGGGGTGTACTCACTGATGCTGAGCCCTGTATATATAATGTACTGATAATACAGGGGGTGTACTCACTTATGCTGAGCACGGTATATATAATGTACTGATAATACAGGGGTGTACTCACTTATGCTGAGCCCTGTATATATAATGTACTGATAATACCGGGGTGTACTCACTTACACTGAGCACTGTATATATAATGTACTGATAATACAGGGGGTGTACTCACTTATGCTGAGCCCTGTATGTATAATGTACTGATAATACAGGGGTGTACTCACTTATGCTGAGCCCTGTATTTATAATGTACTGATAATACAAGGGGTGTACTCACTTATGCTGGGCCCTCTATATATAATGTACTGATAATACAGGGGTGTACTCACTTATACTGAGCACTGTATATATAATGTACTGATAATACAGGGGTGTACTCACTTATGCTGAGCCCTGTATATATAATGTACTGATAATACAGGGTGTACTCACTTACACTGAGCACTGTATATATAATGTACTGATAATACAGGGGGTGTACTCACTTATGCTGAGCCCTGTATATATAATGTACTGATAATACAGGGGTGTACTCACTTATGCTGAGCCCTGTATATATAATGTACGGATAATACAGGGGTGTACTCACTTATGTTGAGCCCTCTATATATAATGTACTGATAATACAGGGGTGTACTCACTTATGCTGAGCCCTGTATATATAATGTACTGATAATACAGGGTGTACTCACTTATGCTGAGCCCTGTATATGTAATGTACTGATAATACAGGGGTGTACTCACTTATGCTGAGCACTGTATATATAATGTACTGACAATACAGTGGTGTACTCACTTATGCTGAGCACGGTATATATAATGTACTGATCATACAGTGGTGTACTCGCTTATGCTGAGCCCTGTATATATAATGTACTGATAATACAGGGGTGTACTCACTTATGCTGAGCCCTGTATATATAATGTACTGATAATACAGGGGGTGTACTCACTTATGCTGAGCCCTGTATATATATTGTACTGATAATAATACAGGGGTGTACTCACTTATGCTGAGCACTGTATATATAATGTACTGATAATACAGGGGGTGTACTCACTTATGCTGAGCCCTGTATATATAATGTACTGATAATACAGGGGGTGTACTCACTTATGCTGAGCGCTGTATATATAATGTACTGATAATACAGGGGTGTACTCACTTATGCTGAGCCCTGTATATATAATTTATTGATAATACAGGGGGTGTACTCACTTATGCTGATCACGGTATATATAATGTACTGATAATACAGGGGTGTACTCACTTATGCTGAGCCCTGTATATAAATAATGTACTGATAATACAGGGGTGTACTCACTTATGCTGAGCCCTGTATATATAATGTACTGATAATACAGGGTGTACTCACATACACTGAGCACTGTGTATATAATGTACTGATAATACAGGGGGTGTACTCACTTATGCTGAGCCCTGTATACATAATGTACTGATAATACAGGGGTGTACTCACTTATGCTGAGTCCTGTATATATAATGTACGGATAATACAGGGGTCTACTCACTTATGCTGAGCACTGTATATATAATGTACTGATAATACAGGGGGTGTACTCACTTATGCTGAGCACTGTATATATAATGTACTGATAATACATGGAGTGTACTCACTTATGCTGAGCCCTGTATATATATTGTACTGATAATACAGGGGTGTACTCACTTATGCTGAGCGCTGTATATATAATGTATTGATAATACAGGGGTGTACTCACTTATGCTGAGCCCTGTATATATAATGTACTGATAATACAGGGGGTGTACTCACTTATGCTGAGCACGGTATATATAATGTACTGATAATACAGGGGTGTACTCACTTATGCTGAGCCCTGTATATATAATATACTGATAATACCGGGGTGTACTCACTTACACTGAGCACTGTATATATAATGTACTGATAATACAGGGGGTGTACTCACTTATGCTGAGCCCTGTATGTATAATGTACTGATAATACAGGGGTGTACTCACTTATGCTGAGCCCTGTATATATAATGTACTGATAATACAAGGGGTGTACTCACTTATGCTGGGCCCTCTATATATAATGTACTGATAATACAGGGGTGTACTCACTTATACTGAGCACTGTATATATAATGTACTAATAATACAGGGGTGTACTCACTTAAGCTGAGCCCTATATATATAATGTACTGATAATACAGGGATGTACTCACTTATACTGAGCACTGTATATATAATGTACTGATAATACAGGGGTGTACTCACTTATCCTGATCGCTGTATATATAATGTACTGATAATACCGGGGTGTACTCACTTATACTGAGCACGGTATATATAATGTACTGATAATACAGGGATGTACTCACTTATGCTGAGCACTGTATATATAATGTACTGATAATACAGGGGTGTACTCACTTATGCTAAGCGCTGTATATATAATGTACTGATAATACAGGGGTGTACTCACTTATGCTGAGCCCTATATATATAATGTACTGATAATACAGGGGTGTACTCACTTATCCTGATCGCTGTATATATAATGTACTGATAATAAAGGGGTGTACTCACTTATGCTGAGCCCTGTATATATAATGTACTGATAATACAGGGTGTACTCACTTATGCTGAGCGCTGTATATTTAATGTACTGATAATACAGGGGTGTACTCATTTATGCTGAGCACTGTATATATAATGTACTGATAATACAGGGGGTGTACTCACTTATGCTGAGCACTGTATGTATAATGTACTGATAATACAGGGGGTGTACTCACTTATGCTGAGCTCTGTATATATAATGTACTGATAATACAGGGGTGTACTCACTTATGGGGAGCACTGTATATATAATGTACTGATAATACAGGGGTGTACTCACTTATGCTGAGCACTGTATATATAATGTACTTATAATACAGGGCTGTACTCACTTATGCTGAGCTCTGTATATATAATGTACTCACAATAGAGGGGTGTACTCACTTATGCTGAGCGCTGTATTTATAATGTACTGATAATACAGGGGTGTACTCACTTATGCTGAGCCCTATATATATAATGTACTGATAATACAGGGGTGTACTCAATTATGCTGAGCACTGTATATATAATGTACTGATTGATAATACAGGGGTGTACTCACTTATGCTGAGCACTGTATATATAATGTACTGATTATACAGGGGGTGTACTCACTTATGCTGAGTACTGTATATATAATGTACTGATAATACAGGGGTGTACTCACTTATACTGAGCACTATATATATAATGTACTGATAATACAGGGGTGTACTCACTTATGCTGAGCACTGTATATATAATGTACTGATAATACAGGGCTGTACTTACTTATCCTGAGCACTGTATATATAATGTACTCACAATAGAGGGGTATACTCACTTATGCTGAGCCCTATATATATAATGTACTGATAATACAGGGGTGTACTCACTTATACTGAGCACTATATATATAATGTACTGATAATACAGGGGTGTACTCACTTATACTGAGCACTATATATATAATGTACTGAAAATACAGGGGTGTACTCACTTATGCTGAGCACTGTATATATAATGTACTGATAATACAGGGCTGTACTTACTTATCCTGAGCACTGTATATATAATGTACTCACAATAGAGGGGTATACTCACTTATGCTGAGCCCTATATATATAATGTACTGATAATACAGGGGTGTACTCACTTATGCTGAGCACTGTATATATAATGTACTCACAATAGAGGGGTGTACTCACTTATGCTGAGCACTGTATATATAATGTACTGATAATACAGGGGGTGTACTCACTTATGCTGAGCACTGTATATATAATGTACTCACAATAGAGGGGTGTACTCACTTATGCTGAGCACTGTATATATAATGTACTGATAATACTGGGGTGTACTCACTTATGCTGAGCCCTATATATATAATGTACTGATAATACAAGGGGTGTACTCACTTATGCTGAGCACTGTATATATAATGTACTGATAATACAGGGGTGTACTCACTTATGCTGAGCCCTGTATATATAATGTACTGATAATAATGGGGGTGTACTCACTTATGCTGAGCTCTGTATATATAATGTACTGATAATACAGGGGTGTACTCACTTATGCTGAGCTCTGTATACATAATGTACTGGTAATACAGGGGGTGTACTCACTTATGCTAAGCGCTGTATATATAATGTACTGCTAATAAAGGGGTGTACTCACTTATGCTGAGCCCTATATATATAATGTACTGATAATACAGGGGTGTACTCACTTATGCTGAGCACTGTATATATAATGTACTGATAATACAGGGGTGTACTCACTTATGCTGAGCACTGTATATATAATGTACTGATAATACAGGGGTGTACTCACTTATGCTGAGCCCTGTATATATAATGTACTGATAATACAGGGGGTGTACTCACTTATGCTGAGTACTGTATATATAATGTACTGATAATACAGGGGTGTACTCACTTATACTGAGCACTGTATATATAATGTACTGATAATACAGGGGTGTACTCACTTATGCTGAGCACTGTATATATAATGTACTGATAATACAGGGGTGTACTCACTTATGCTGAGCACTGTATATATAATGTACTAATAATACAGTGGTGTACTCACTTATACTGAGCACTGTACATATAATGTACTGATAATACAGGGGTGTACTCACTTATGCTGAGCCCTGTATATATAATGTACTGATAATATAGGGGGTGTACTCACTTATACTGAGCACTGTATATATAATGTACTGATAATACAGGGGTGTACTCACTTATGCTGAGCCCTGTATATATAATGTACTGATAATACAGGGGGTGTACTCACTTATGCTGAGCACTGTATATATAATGTACTGATAATACAGTGGTGTACTCACTTATGCTGAGCCCTGTATATATAATGTACTGATAATACAGAGGGTGTACTCACTTATGCTGAGCGCTGTATATATTATGTACTGATAATACAGGGGTGTACTCACTTATGCTGAGCCCTGTATATGTAATGTACTGATAATACAGGGGTGTACTCACTTATGCTGAGCACTGTATATATAATGTACTGACAATACAGTGGTGTACTCACTTATGCTGAGCACTGTATATATAATGTACTGATAATACAGGGGTGTACTCACTTATGCTGAGCCCTGTATATATAATGTACTGATAATACAGGGGTGTACTCACTTATGCTGAGCACGATATATATAATGTACTGATAATACAGTGGTGTACTCACTTATGCTGAGCCCTGTATATATAATGTACTGATAATACAGGGGTGTACTCACTTATGCTGAGCACTGTATATATAATGTACTGACAATACAGGGGTGTACTCACTTATGCTGAGCCCTGTATATATAATGTACTGATAATACAGGGGTGTACTCACTTATGCTGAGCCCTGTATATATAATGTACTGATAATACAGGGGTGTACTCACTTATGCTGAGCCCTGTATATATAATGTACTGATAATACAGGGGTGTACTCACTTATGCTGAGCCCTGTATATATAATGTACTGATAATACAGGGGTGTACTCACTTATGCTGAGCCCTGTATATATAATGTACTGATAATACAGTGGTGTACTCACTTATGCTGAGCCCTGTATATATAATGTACTGATAATACAGGGGTGTACTCACTTATGCTGAGCCCTGTATATATAATGTACTGATAATACAGGGGTGTACTCACTTATGCTGAGCCCTGTATATATAATGTACTGATAATACAGTGGTGTACTCACTTATGCTGAGCACTGTATATATAATGTACTGATAATACAGGGGTGTACTCACTTATGCTGAGCCCTGTATATATAATGTACTGATAATACAGGGGTGTACTCACTTATGCTGAGCCCTGTATATATAATGTACTGATAATACAGGGGTGTACTCACTTATGCTCAGCCCTGTATATATATAATGTACTGATAATACAGGGGTGTACTCACTTATGCTGAGCCCTGTATATATAATGTACTGATAATACAGGGTTTACTCACTTACACTGAGCACTGTATATATAATGTACTGATAATACAGGGGGTGTACTCACTTATGCTGAGCCCTGTATATATATTGTACTGATAATAATACAGGGGTGTACTCACTTATGCTGAGCGCTGTATATATAATGTACTGATAATACAGGGGTGTACTCACTTATGCTGAGCCCTGTATATATAATTTATTGATAATACAGGGGGTGTACTCACTTATGCTGATCACGGTATATATAATGTACTGATAATACAGGGGTGTACTCACTTATGCTGAGCCCTGTATATATAATGTACTGATAATACAGGGTGTACTCACATACACTGAGCACTGTATATATAATGTACTGATAATACAGGGGGTGTACTCACTTATGCTGAGCCCTGTATATATAATGTACTGATAATACAGGGGTGTACTCACTTATGCTGAGCCCTGTATATATAATGTACGGATAAT
Organism: Phyllobates terribilis; assembly: GCF_046119375.1. Classification (NCBI taxonomy): domain Eukaryota; kingdom Metazoa; phylum Chordata; class Amphibia; order Anura; family Dendrobatidae; genus Phyllobates; species Phyllobates terribilis. The sequence continues at coordinate 636,041,441 of NW_027362762.1, forward strand.
ACAGGGGTCTGCTCACTTATGCTGAGCCCTGTATATATAATGTACTGATAATACAGGGGGTGTACTCACTTATGCTGAGCACTGTATATATAATGTACTGATAATACATGGAGTGTACTCACTTATGCTGAGCCCTGTATATATATTGTACTGATAATACAGGGGTGTACTCACTTATGCTGAGCGCTGTATATATAATGTATTGATAATACAGGGGTGTACTCACTGATGCTGAGCCCTGTATATATAATGTACTGATAATACAGGGGGTGTACTCACTTATGCTGAGCACGGTATATATAATGTACTGATAATACAGGGGTGTACTCACTTATGCTGAGCCCTGTATATATAATGTACTGATAATACCGGGGTGTACTCACTTACACTGAGCACTGTATATATAATGTACTGATAATACAGGGGGTGTACTCACTTATGCTGAGCCCTGTATGTATAATGTACTGATAATACAGGGGTGTACTCACTTATGCTGAGCCCTGTATTTATAATGTACTGATAATACAAGGGGTGTACTCACTTATGCTGGGCCCTCTATATATAATGTACTGATAATACAGGGGTGTACTCACTTATACTGAGCACTGTATATATAATGTACTGATAATACAGGGGTGTACTCACTTATGCTGAGCCCTGTATATATAATGTACTGATAATACAGGGTGTACTCACTTACACTGAGCACTGTATATATAATGTACTGATAATACAGGGGGTGTACTCACTTATGCTGAGCCCTGTATATATAATGTACTGATAATACAGGGGTGTACTCACTTATGCTGAGCCCTGTATATATAATGTACGGATAATACAGGGGTGTACTCACTTATGTTGAGCCCTCTATATATAATGTACTGATAATACAGGGGTGTACTCACTTATGCTGAGCCCTGTATATATAATGTACTGATAATACAGGGTGTACTCACTTATGCTGAGCCCTGTATATGTAATGTACTGATAATACAGGGGTGTACTCACTTATGCTGAGCACTGTATATATAATGTACTGACAATACAGTGGTGTACTCACTTATGCTGAGCACGGTATATATAATGTACTGATCATACAGTGGTGTACTCGCTTATGCTGAGCCCTGTATATATAATGTACTGATAATACAGGGGTGTACTCACTTATGCTGAGCCCTGTATATATAATGTACTGATAATACAGGGGGTGTACTCACTTATGCTGAGCCCTGTATATATATTGTACTGATAATAATACAGGGGTGTACTCACTTATGCTGAGCACTGTATATATAATGTACTGATAATACAGGGGGTGTACTCACTTATGCTGAGCCCTGTATATATAATGTACTGATAATACAGGGGGTGTACTCACTTATGCTGAGCTCTGTATATATAATGTACTGATAATACAGGGGTGTACTCACTTATGCTGAGCCCTGTATATATAATTTATTGATAATACAGGGGGTGTACTCACTTATGCTGATCACGGTATATATAATGTACTGATAATACAGGGGTGTACTCACTTATGCTGAGCCCTGTATATAAATAATGTACTGATAATACAGGGGTGTACTCACTTATGCTGAGCCCTGTATATATAATGTACTGATAATACAGGGTGTACTCACATACACTGAGCACTGTATATATAATGTACTGATAATACAGGGGGTGTACTCACTTATGCTGAGCCCTGTATACATAATGTACTGATAATACAGGGGTGTACTCACTTATGCTGAGTCCTGTATATATAATGTACGGATAATACAGGGGTCTACTCACTTATGCTGAGCACTGTATATATAATGTACTGATAATACAGGGGGTGTACTCACTTATGCTGAGCACTGTATATATAATGTACTGATAATACATGGAGTGTACTCACTTATGCTGAGCCCTGTATATATATTGTACTGATAATACAGGGGTGTACTCACTTATGCTGAGCGCTGTATATATAATGTATTGATAATACAGGGGTGTACTCACTTATGCTGAGCCCTGTATATATAATGTACTGATAATACAGGGGGTGTACTCACTTATGCTGAGCACGGTATATATAATGTACTGATAATACAGGGGTGTACTCACTTATGCTGAGCCCTGTATATATAATATACTGATAATACCGGGGTGTACTCACTTACACTGAGCACTGTATATATAATGTACTGATAATACAGGGGGTGTACTCACTTATGCTGAGCCCTGTATGTATAATGTACTGATAATACAGGGGTGTACTCACTTATGCTGAGCCCTGTATATATAATGTACTGATAATACAAGGGGTGTACTCACTTATGCTGGGCCCTCTATATATAATGTACTGATAATACAGGGGTGTACTCACTTATACTGAGCACTGTATATATAATGTACTAATAATACAGGGGTGTACTCACTTAAGCTGAGCCCTATATATATAATGTACTGATAATACAGGGATGTACTCACTTATACTGAGCACTGTATATATAATGTACTGATAATACAGGGGTGTACTCACTTATCCTGATCGCTGTATATATAATGTACTGATAATACCGGGGTGTACTCACTTATACTGAGCACGGTATATATAATGTACTGATAATACAGGGATGTACTCACTTATGCTGAGCACTGTATATATAATGTACTGATAATACAGGGGTGTACTCACTTATGCTAAGCGCTGTATATATAATGTACTGATAATACAGGGGTGTACTCACTTATGCTGAGCCCTATATATATAATGTACTGATAATACAGTGGTGTACTCACTTATACTGAGCACTGTATATATAATGTACTGATAATACAGGGGTGTACTCACTTATCCTGATCGCTGTATATATAATGTACTGATAATAAAGGGGTGTACTCACTTATGCTGAGCCCTGTATATATAATGTACTGATAATACAGGGTGTACTCACTTATGCTGAGCGCTGTATATTTAATGTACTGATAATACAGGGGTGTACTCATTTATGCTGAGCACTGTATATATAATGTACTGATAATACAGGGGGTGTACTCACTTATGCTGAGCACTGTATGTATAATGTACTGATAATACAGGGGGTGTACTCACTTATGCTGAGCTCTGTATATATAATGTACTGATAATACAGGGGTGTACTCACTTATGGGGAGCACTGTATATATAATGTACTGATAATACAGGGGTGTACTCACTTATGCTGAGCACTGTATATATAATGTACTTATAATACAGGGCTGTACTCACTTATGCTGAGCTCTGTATATATAATGTACTCACAATAGAGGGGTGTACTCACTTATGCTGAGCGCTGTATTTATAATGTACTGATAATACAGGGGTGTACTCACTTATGCTGAGCCCTATATATATAATGTACTGATAATACAGGGGTGTACTCAATTATGCTGAGCACTGTATATATAATGTACTGATTGATAATACAGGGGTGTACTCACTTATGCTGAGCACTGTATATATAATGTACTGATTATACAGGGGGTGTACTCACTTATGCTGAGTACTGTATATATAATGTACTGATAATACAGGGGTGTACTCACTTATACTGAGCACTATATATATAATGTACTGATAATACAGGGGTGTACTCACTTATGCTGAGCACTGTATATATAATGTACTGATAATACAGGGGTGTACTCACTTATGCTGAGCACTGTGTATATAATGTACTGATAATACAGTGGTGTACTCACTTATACTGAGCACTGTATATATAATGTACTGATAATACAGGGGTGTACTCACTTATGCTGAGCCCTGTATATATAATGTACTGATAATACAGGGGGTGTACTCACTTATGCTGAGCGCTGTATATATTATGTACTGATTATACAGGGGGGTACTCACTTATGCTGAGCCTTGTATATATAATGTACTGATAATACAGGGTGTACTCACTTATGCTGAGCCCTGTATATGTAATGTACTGATAATACAGTGGTGTACTCACTTATGCTGAGCCCTGTATATATAATGTACTGATAATACAGGGGTGTACTCACTTATGCTGAGCCCTGTATATATAATGTACTGATAATACAGGGGTGTACTCACTTATACTGAGCACTGTATACTGTATATAATGTACTGATAATACAGGGGTGTACTCACTTATGCTGAGCCCGGTATATATAATGTACTGATAATACAGGGGTGTACTCACTTATACTGAGCACTGTATATATAATGTACTGATAATACAGGGGTGTACTCACTTATGCTGAGCACTGCATATATAATGTACTGATAATACAGGGATGTACTCACTTATACTGAGCCCTGTATATATAATGTACTGATAATACAGGGGTGTACTCACTTATGCTGAGCCCTGTATATATAATGTACTGATAATACAAGGGGTGTACTCACTTATGCTGAGCCCTGTATATATAATGTACTGATAATACAGGGGTGTACTCACTTATGCTGAGCACTGTATATATAATGTACTGATAATACAGGGGGTGTACTTACTTATGCTAAGCCCTGTATATATAATGTACTGATAATACAGGGGGTGTACTCACTTATGCTGAGCGCTGTATATATAATGTACTGATAATACAGGGGTGTACTCACTTATGCTGAGCCCTGTATATATAATTTACTGATAATACAGGGGGTGTACTCACTTATGCTGAGCACGGTATATATAATGTACTGATAATACAGGGGTGTACTCACTTATGCTCAGCCCTGTATATATAATGTACTGATAATACCCGGGTGTACTCACTTACACTGAGCACTGTATATATAATGTAATGATAATACAGGGGGTGTACTCACTTATGCTGAGCCCTGTATATATAATGTACTGATAATACAGGGGTGTACTCACTTATGCTGAGCCCTTTAAATATAATGTACGGATAATATAGGGGTGTACTCACTTATGTTGAGCCCTCTATATATAATGTACTGATAATGCAAGGGGTGTACTCACTTATGCTGAGCCCTGTATATATAATGTACTGATAATACAGGGGTCTACTCACTTATGCTGAGCCCTGTATATATAATGTACTGATAATACAGTGGTGTACTCACTTATGCTGAGCACTGTATATATAATGTACTGATAATACAGGGGTGTACTCTCTTATGCAGAGCACTGTATATATAATGTACTGATAATACTGGGGTGTACCCACTTACACTGAGCACTGTATATATAATGTACTGATAATACAGGGGTGTACTCACTTATGCTGAGCCCTGTATATATAATGTACTGATAATACAGGGGGTGTACTCACTTATGCTGAGCTCTGTATATATAATGTACTGATAATACAGGGGTGTACTCACTTATGCTGAGCCCTGTATATATAATGTACTGATAATACAGGGTGTACTCACTTATGCTGAGCGCTGTATATTTAATGTACTGATAATACAGGGGGTGTACTCACTTATGCTGAGCTCTGTATATATAATGTACTGATAATACAGGGGTGTACTCACTTATGCTGAGCACTGTATATATAATGTACTGATAATACAGGGGTGTACTCACTTATGCTGAGCCCTGTATATATAATGTACTGATAATACCGGGGTGTACTCACTTATACTGAGCACTGTATATATAATGTTCTGATAATACAGGGGTGTACTCACTTATGCTGAGCACTGTATATATAATGTACTGATAATACAGGGGGTGTACTTACTTATGCTAAGCCCTGTATATATAATGTACTGATAATACAGGGGGTGTACTCACTTATGCTGAGCGCTGTATATATAATGTACTGATAATACAGGGGTGTACTCACTTATACTGAGCACTGTATATATAATGTACTGATAATACAGGGGTGTACTCACTTATGCTGAGCACTGCATATATAATGTACTGATAATACAGGGATGTACTCACTTATACTGAGCCCTGTATATATAATGTACTGATAATACAGGGGTGTACTCACTTATGCTGAGCCCTGTATATATAATGTACTGATAATACAAGGGGTGTACTCACTTATGCTGAGCCCTGTATATATAATGTACTGATAATACAGGGGTGTACTCACTTATGCTGAGCACTGTATATATAATGTACTGATAATACAGGGGGTGTACTTACTTATGCTAAGCCCTGTATATATAATGTACTGATAATACAGGGGGTGTACTCACTTATGCTGAGCGCTGTATATATAATGTACTGATAATACAGGGGTGTACTCACTTATGCTGAGCCCGGTATATATAATGTACTGATAATACAGGGGTGTACTCACTTATACTGAGCACTGTATATATAATGTACTGATAATACAGGGGTGTACTCACTTATGCTGAGCACTGCATATATAATGTACTGATAATACAGGGATGTACTCACTTATACTGAGCCCTGTATATATAATGTACTGATAATACAGGGGTGTACTCACTTATGCTGAGCCCTGTATATATAATGTACTGATAATACAAGGGGTGTACTCACTTATGCTGAGCCCTGTATATATAATGTACTGATAATACAGGGGTGTACTCACTTATGCTGAGCACTGTATATATAATGTACTGATAATACAGGGGGTGTACTTACTTATGCTAAGCCCTGTATATATAATGTACTGATAATACAGGGGGTGTACTCACTTATGCTGAGCGCTGTATATATAATGTACTGATAATACAGGGGTGTACTCACTTATGCTGAGCCCTGTATATATAATTTACTGATAATACAGGGGGTGTACTCACTTATGCTGAGCACGGTATATATAATGTACTGATAATACAGGGGTGTACTCACTTATGCTCAGCCCTGTATATATAATGTACTGATAATACCCGGGTGTACTCACTTACACTGAGCACTGTATATATAATGTAATGATAATACAGGGGGTGTACTCACTTATGCTGAGCCCTGTATATATAATGTACTGATAATACAGGGGTGTACTCACTTATGCTGAGCCCTTTAAATATAATGTACGGATAATATAGGGGTGTACTCACTTATGTTGAGCCCTCTATATATAATGTACTGATAATGCAAGGGGTGTACTCACTTATGCTGAGCCCTGTATATATAATGTACTGATAATACAGGGGTCTACTCACTTATGCTGAGCCCTGTATATATAATGTACTGATAATACAGTGGTGTACTCACTTATGCTGAGCACTGTATATATAATGTACTGATAATACAGGGGTGTACTCTCTTATGCAGAGCACTGTATATATAATGTACTGATAATACTGGGGTGTACCCACTTACACTGAGCACTGTATATATAATGTACTGATAATACAGGGGTGTACTCACTTATGCTGAGCCCTGTATATATAATGTACTGATAATACAGGGGGTGTACTCACTTATGCTGAGCTCTGTATATATAATGTACTGATAATACAGGGGTGTACTCACTTATGCTGAGCCCTGTATATATAATGTACTGATAATACAGGGTGTACTCACTTATGCTGAGCGCTGTATATTTAATGTACTGATAATACAGGGGGTGTACTCACTTATGCTGAGCTCTGTATATATAATGTACTGATAATACAGGGGTGTACTCACTTATGCTGAGCACTGTATATATAATGTACTGATAATACAGGGGTGTACTCACTTATGCTGAGCCCTGTATATATAATGTACTGATAATACCGGGGTGTACTCACTTATACTGAGCACTGTATATATAATGTTCTGATAATACAGGGGTGTACTCACTTATGCTGAGCCCTGTATATATAATTTACTGATAATACAGGGGGTGTACTCACTTATGCTGAGCACGGTATATATAATGTACTGATAATACAGGGGTGTACTCACTTATGCTGAGCCCTGTATATATAATGTACTGATAATACCGGGGTGTACTCACTTACACTGAGCACTGTATATATAATGTAATGATAATACAGGGGGTGTACTCACTTATGCTGAGCCCTGTATATATAATGTACTGATAATACAGGGGGTGTACTTGACGCGCCCCCTGGGCCAGTGCTGTTTGGGGAATACCCGGAGCCGGATCAGATGGGGGTTGTAGTCTCCGAGTGGCGGCGACCCGGTCCGTGCCCAGGGTGTCAAACTCAGTGTGTGGCAGTCTTGATAGATGTTATTTGAGTGTTCTTAGTGTCGACTACGCCACCCGTTGATTTGCGGTCAAAAGGCCGCCGCTGCAGCAGGGTCCGCTGAGGCTGGTGGTATGTGTGCAGCTGTGGTAGTATAACCCCCAACGGGAGGGGTATAGCCTCAGGGGCTCAGGTGTAGAGGATGGTGGTAGTGGAGGTGCAGTGTGGATGGTAAGAAGACTCAGAGTCGGGCTGTGCAGTTCAGGGTTTTTACTTACTGCTGTTCTGTTGGTCACTCTGGCCTTGAGTGACCGCCCGAGCCGTGCTGCGTCCACCAGGTCCTGGACTCGGCTAACCCCCAAGCAATTCTGGAGCGTGGTCCTGAGCTCCCTTTCTGACCTTCCTTTCTACTGGCCTTTCTCACCAGGGGTCCACTTATGTCCGGCTCCCTCGGGCCTCTTGGTGGGTGCACCTCTTCGGGGTTCCCTGACCCTATACCTGGTGTGCCTTCCTTGTGGACTTGGTGAGGGTCGTGGCAGATCCTGCCCACGACCTCCGGTCTCTGGCTAAGGTGTGCTTTGCCTCTGCCAGCTTGGGATCCGGTACCCTTGTGCCAACCCTTCACCCTTCTGGTCTGATTCTGGGTTCTTGGGGTTCCTTCTTCTTCCCCTCTGGGTCCTTCTCTCCTCCTCTCTCTTCTCTCTGCAGGCTCTCCTGGACCTCTCTCAGGACTGACTGACCCTCTACAAAAGACCCTGTTCTAAGATGGTGCCCACCTTATATACTCCCTCTATGTGTGAGCTCAGGTGACCAGCACCCAATGAGCTCCTAGCCTTACCCAGACTGCTCCCCCTATCTGCCCCTACACTACTGGGATGTTCCACCCCCCCTCCCACTCCAGCCAGGGACAGACACTGTCGTACCTGCACATATACCTAGTGGGAGTACCATCGGTCTGTCCCCCGGAAATGGGATGTGTGTAGTGTATGCAGCTAACTGAGCTCAGTTCCACACTCCATCCTTACCCGGGAGTGGAATACCACACCTCTGGCTTGAGGTGCAATACCCCTGTAGCAGCCGAATCCTCAGGGTGCTACATTCCCCCCTGGTAAATCACAGCACGTCCTCGGGCTGTAAAAGAGCAAAAACATAAAACATACAATTTTTTTTCATAAAACATAAACATAGAAAACATTATATATATATCATCAGCAATAAACCTTTCATATAAAACTTTTCATAAATAACATTCTTGTAAACTTTCTTGTTCCTCCGGCCACGGTGCAACTTGTGACCGGGTAAAGTGCGACAGTCTCTTGTAGAAAAACACAGCTTTCCTATAAAACCAATAAGGGGCGCCTTAGAAAGCGCAACTATATACAAGGGGAGGTATGGCCGCTCTCAGTCCTCGGCCAGGTATTAGGGAGGAATGACCGCTCTCAGTCCTCGGTCAGTGGGACTAGGGACACACGGGTTAAAGTTCAATTTGCTGGTCCCAACGGGGACTAAAATGGTAACAGTTCCTGTACCCCGACGGGTAACTATGTACAGTCTCTTTACCGTACTTTAATGACGGCGTACTCCTGCTCCTTCTTCAGACCCGTCCGGGTCCTCTTGCTCCTCCTCACACCGCAGCTCCTCCTCCGTCAGGCGATGCACATGGAGGGCGTAGGGTCCTTTGGCACACTTGTGCCGGGTGAATGTGACCTCGTCCCCTACATACAGGTCACGACCTCTGTGTCCCTCCGGCAGATGGCTTTCTACGTCTCTGCGGGTGACAAAGACGTCGCCGGGGGTGTGATGATCCCTGATGAAACCCCAACCGTGCTGCAGTTGGAATTTAATTACAGTCCCGGTGGCACGGGGACCGTGGGCTGCACGGGGGTTCCTCCTGGTCCGGCTCTTCTGCTCTGCGCTCTGTTCCTGCAGCCGCTGCTCTCGGACCCGCCTCTCTCTCCTCTCCCGGTCGAAGACCTCTAACTGCTGCCGGCAGCACTCCGCACGTTCAGCTGCGGCCGCCCGCGTTTCTTGGGTGAACCCGATGAGGTCTTCTCCAGTGGGGTCCCACTCGAACTGTGTCTCCTCCAACGAGAGCGGGGTCCTCTTGACGGGCTTTGGAGCCGGAATCAGGGGCTCATCTAGGGGTCTTTCCTTTTGGAGCTCAAGTTGGTAATACTCCGGTGGCCATATTAAGGGCTGCCCTTCCGGGCACGTGTGCTGGGCAAACAAGTCTTCACCCAGGTGCGGCACTCTAGATGTTGAGGGCGCGGTGGTGGAAGCGGCGCCCGGATTGACCAGGCCTTGCGACCAGGCCTGGGGCACCCTAAAGGTAAAGGGCACCGTGAAGACGGCGGCGCCCGGGGTCACTTGGCCCAGCGACCAGGCCGGTGGTTCAGTGGAGGTGGAGGGCGCTGTTGGAATTGCGGCGCCCGGGGGTACTAGACCTTGCGACCAGGCCGGTGGTGTTTCCTGCTTTGCCGCGCTCAGGGTTGAGGCGCGTGACGTCACAGGGGTCGCGGCCGCGGCTTCTGCTTGAGGCCTTGTCTGGAGCGGTGACGGTGCAGCGACGGGCACGGCAGGGGGAATTTCGGGCTCTGCGACGGGGAGCTGGGGCAGGCTCACGGTTTCTCGTCTCGGGGTAGTGACGTCCCCTTTACCTGCCTCCGTCCGTTCAGCTCCCTCCTCGGCGCCGTCTCCGGCCTTCACTCCTCCTGCACCATCCTCAGAGGCGGTCTGTCTCCTCGTCTCGGGTGGCGTGCTTCGCTGGCGGGTTCTTGTCTGCAGGGCCATCTCTCGGCTCCACTCCGTCAGTGTCTCTCGCTGCACCTGGGCCATCCTCCGTGCGAGGCGCTCCAGCGCGGTCTGCGCACACTCCCGGTCTTGGGGGAGCTGTGCTAGGATCTCCACTAGGCCTAGTGGGGTTGTTGCTTGCAGCAGGCTCCTGACCACAGGGTCGGTGCTGCCTGACTCTCCCTCCATCTCCGGGTGCGACTTCTCTGGACTCCTCTCCAGACTTCTTGTCTCCGGATGCGCTCTCTCCAGACTCCTCCAGGCTGCACCCATCTTCGTTCTTTTGTTCTGTCTCCGCCCACATTGAGGATGGTCCCGGGGCAACTTAGTGATTGTCAGTTCCAGGGGCAGTTCTCTCACGCTGATGGACACTTCTATCATCACAGTCTCTGTTAGTGGGGGCGCTTTCTGCTTTTGGCACCATTCCTGGACCTGGCCCACGATGGGAGGTGGCCTCTTGCCACCCTCTGGCACGCACATAATGGCGTCTGCTCTTCCAAGGCGGGAAATCTTCTGGAAATGGCGGGAATCGTCTCCCAGTGGCGGGAAACTCCGTAGATGGCGGGAAAAAGGCTGCAGATGGCGGGCAACGGGCGGGAAACGATCCGTGATGGCGTCCGATGGCGGGGACCCTCTGGAACCAGCAGGAGACTTCTTTTGGAGGTAACTTTAAACTTTTCTTCAGGCACGCAGTACCCGGTGGTTGCTGGCACGAAATCCTGCCGACTACGCCAAAGTTGACGCGCCCCCTGGGCCAGTGCTGTTTGGGGAATACCCGGAGCCGGATCAGATGGGGGTTGTAGTCTCCGAGTGGCGGCGACCCGGTCCGTGCCCAGGGTGTCAAACTCAGTGTGTGGCAGTCTTGATAGATGTTATTTGAGTGTTCTTAGTGTCGACTACGCCACCCGTTGATTTGCGGTCAAAAGGCCGCCGCTGCAGCAGGGTCCGCTGAGGCTGGTGGTATGTGTGCAGCTGTGGTAGTATAACCCCCAACGGGAGGGGTATAGCCTCAGGGGGTCAGGTGTAGAGGATGGTGGTAGTGGAGGTGCAGTGTGGATGGTAAGAAGACTCAGAGTCGGGCTGTGCAGTTCAGGGTTTTTACTTACTGCTGTTCTGTTGGTCACTCTGGCCTTGAGTGACCGCCCGAGCCGTGCTGCGTCCACCAGGTACTGGACTCGGCTAACCCCCAAGCAATTCTGGAGCGTGGTCCTGAGCTCCCTTTCTGACCTTCCTTTCTACTGGCCTTTCTCACCAGGGGTCCACTTATGTCCGGCTCCCTCGGGCCTCTTGGTGGGTGCACCTCTTCGGGGTTCCCTGACCCTATACCTGGTGTGCCTTCCTTGTGGACTTGGTGAGGGTCGTGGCAGATCCTGCCCACGACCTCCGGTCTCTGGCTAAGGTGTGCTTTGCCTCTGCCAGCTTGGGATCCGGTACCCTTGTGCCAACCCTTCACCCTTCTGGTCTGATTCTGGGTTCTTGGGGTTCCTTCTTCTTCCCCTCTGGGTCCTTCTCTCCTCCTCTCTCTTCTCTCTGCAGGCTCTCCTGGACCTCTCTCAGGACTGACTGACCCTCTACAAAAGACCCTGTTCTAAGATGGTGCCCACCTTATATACTCCCTCTATGTGTGAGCTCAGGTGACCAGCACCCAATGAGCTCCTAGCCTTACCCAGACTGCTCCCCCTATCTGCCCCTACACTACTGGGATGTTCCACCCCCCCTCCCACTCCAGCCAGGGACAGACACTGTCGTACCTGCACATATACCTAGTGGGAGTACCATCGGTCTGTCCCCCGGAAATGGGATGTGTGTAGTGTATGCAGCTAACTGAGCTCAGTTCCACACTCCATCCTTACCCGGGAGTGGAATACCACACCTCTGGCTTGAGGTGCAATACCCCTGTAGCAGCCGAATCCTCAGGGTGCTACATTCCCCCCTGGTAAATCACAGCACGTCCTCGGGCTGTAAAAGAGCAAAAACATAAAACATACAATTTTTTTTCATAAAACATAAACATAGAAAACATTATATATATATCATCAGCAATAAACCTTTCATATAAAACTTTTCATAAATAACATTCTTGTAAACTTTCTTGTTCCTCCGGCCACGGTGCAACTTGTGACCGGGTAAAGTGCGACAGTCTCTTGTAGAAAAACACAGCTTTCCTATAAAACCAATAAGGGGCGCCTTAGAAAGCGCAACTATATACAAGGGGAGGTATGGCCGCTCTCAGTCCTCGGCCAGGTATTAGGGAGGAATGACCGCTCTCAGTCCTCGGTCAGTGGGACTAGGGACACACGGGTTAAAGTTCAATTTGCTGGTCCCAACGGGGACTAAAATGGTAACAGTTCCTGTACCCCGACGGGTAACTATGTACAGTCTCTTTACCGTACTTTAATGACGGCGTACTCCTGCTCCTTCTTCAGACCCGTCCGGGTCCTCTTGCTCCTCCTCACACCGCAGCTCCTCCTCCGTCAGGCGATGCACATGGAGGGCGTAGGGTCCTTTGGCACACTTGTGCCGGGTGAATGTGACCTCGTCCCCTACATACAGGTCACGACCTCTGTGTCCCTCCGGCAGATGGCTTTCTACGTCTCTGCGGGTGACAAAGACGTCGCCGGGGGTGTGATGATCCCTGATGAAACCCCAACCGTGCTGCAGTTGGAATTTAATTACAGTCCCGGTGGCACGGGGACCGTGGGCTGCACGGGGGTTCCTCCTGGTCCGGCTCTTCTGCTCTGCGCTCTGTTCCTGCAGCCGCTGCTCTCGGACCCGCCTCTCTCTCCTCTCCCGGTCGAAGACCTCTAACTGCTGCCGGCAGCACTCCGCACGTTCAGCTGCGGCCGCCCGCGTTTCTTGGGTGAACCCGATGAGGTCTTCTCCAGTGGGGTCCCACTCGAACTGTGTCTCCTCCAACGAGAGCGGGGTCCTCTTGACGGGCTTTGGAGCCGGAATCAGGGGCTCATCTAGGGGTCTTTCCTTTTGGAGCTCAAGTTGGTAATACTCCGGTGGCCATATAAAGGGCTGCCCATCCGGGCACGTGTGCTGGGCAAACAAGTCTTCACCCAGGTGCGGCACTCTAGATGTTGAGGGCGCGGTGGTGGAAGCGGCGCCCGGATTGACCAGGCCTTGCGACCAGGCCTGGGGCACCCTAAAGGTAAAGGGCACCGTGAAGACGGCGGCGCCCGGGGTCACTTGGCCCAGCGACCAGGCCGGTGGTTCAGTGGAGGTGGAGGGCGCTGTTGGAATTGCGGCGCCCGGGGGTACTAGACCTTGCGACCAGGCCGGTGGTGTTTCCTGCTTTGCCGCGCTCAGGGTTGAGGCGCGTGACGTCACAGGGGTCGCGGCCGCGGCTTCTGCTTGAGGCCTTGTCTGGAGCGGTGACGGTGCAGCGACGGGCACGGCAGGAGGAATTTCGGGCTCTGCGACGGGGAGCTGGGGCAGGCTCACGGTTTCTCGTCTCGGGGTAGTGACGTCCCCTTTACCTGCCTCCGTCCGTTCAGCTCCCTCCTCGGCGCCGTCTCCGGCCTTCACTCCTCCTGCACCATCCTCAGAGGCGGTCTGTCTCCTCGTCTCGGGTGGCGTGCTTCGCTGGCGGGTTCTTGTCTGCAGGGCCATCTCTCGGCTCCACTCCGTCAGTGTCTCTCGCTGCACCTGGGCCATCCTCCGTGCGAGGCGCTCCAGCGCGGTCTGCGCACACTCCCGGTCTTGGGGGAGCTGTGCTAGGATCTCCACTAGGCCTAGTGGGGTTGTTGCTTGCAGCAGGCTCCTGACCACAGGGTCGGTGCTGCCTGACTCTCCCTCCATCTCCGGGTGCGACTTCTCTGGACTCCTCTCCAGACTTCTTGTCTCCGGATGCGCTCTCTCCAGACTCCTCCAGGCTGCACCCATCTTCGTTCTTTTGTTCTGTCTCCGCCCACATTGAGGATGGTCCCGGGGCAACTTAGTGATTGTCAGTTCCAGGGGCAGTTCTCTCACGCTGATGGACACTTCTATCATCACAGTCTCTGTTAGTGGGGGCGGTTTCTGCTTTTGGCGCCATTCCTGGACCTGGCCCACGATGGGAGGTGGCCTCTTGCCACCCTCTGGCACGCCCATAATGGCGTCTGCTCTTCCAAGGCGGGAAATCTTCTGGAAATGGCGGGAATCGTCTCCCAGTGGCGGGAAACTCCGTAGATGGCGGGAAAAAGGCTGCAGATGGCGGGCAACCGGCGGGAAACGATCCGTGATGGCGTCCGATGGCGGGGACCCTCTGGAACCAGCAGGAGACTTCTTTTGGAGGTAACTTTAAACTTTTCTTCAGGCACGCAGTACCCGGTGGTTGCTGGCACGAAATCTTGCCGACTACGCCAAAGTTGACGCGCCCCCTGGGCCAGTGCTGTTTGGGGAATACCCGGAGCCGGATCAGATGGGGGTTGTAGTCTCCGAGTGGCGGCGACCCGGTCCGTGCCCAGGGTGTCAAACTCAGTGTGTGGCAGTCTTGATAGATGTTATTTGAGTGTTCTTAGTGTCGACTACGCCACCCGTTGATTTGCGGTCAAAAGGCCGCCGCTGCAGCAGGGTCCTCTGAGGCTGGTGGTATGTGTGCAGCTGTGGTAGTATAACCCCCAACGGGAGGGGTATAGCCTCAGGGGGTCAGGTGTAGAGGATGGTGGTAGTGGAGGTGCAGTGTGGATGGTAAGAAGACTCAGAGTCGGGCTGTGCAGTTCAGGGTTTTTACTTACTGCTGTTCTGTTGGTCACTCTGGCCTTGAGTGACCGCCCGAGCCGTGCTGCGTCCACCAGGTCCTGGACTCGGCTAACCCCCAAGCAATTCTGGAGCGTGGTCCTGAGCTCCCTTTCTGACCTTCCTTTCTACTGGCCTTTCTCACCAGGGGTCCACTTATGTCCGGCTCCCTCGGGCCTCTTGGTGGGTGCACCTCTTCGGGGTTCCCTGACCCTATACCTGGTGTGCCTTCCTTGTGGACTTGGTGAGGGTCGTGGCAGATCCTGCCCACGACCTCCGGTCTCTGGCTAAGGTGTGCTTTGCCTCTGCCAGCTTGGGATCCGGTACCCTTGTGCCAACCCTTCACCCTTCTGGTCTGATTCTGGGTTCTTGGGGTTCCTTCTTCTTCCCCTCTGGGTCCTTCTCTCCTCCTCTCTCTTCTCTCTGCAGGCTCTCCTGGACCTCTCTCAGGACTGACTGACCCTCTACAAAAGACCCTGTTCTAAGATGCTGCCCACCTTATATACTCTCTCTATGTGTGAGCTCAGGTGACCAGCACCCAATGAGCTCCTAGCCTTACCCAGACTGCTCCCCCTATCTGCCCCTACACTACTGGGATGTTCCACCCCCCCTCCCACTCCAGCCAGGGACAGACACTGTCGTACCTGCACATATACCTAGTGGGAGTACCATCGGTCTGTCCCCCGGAAATGAGATGTGTGTAGTGTATGCAGCTAACTGAGCTCAGTTCCACACTCCATCCTTACCCGGGAGTGGAATACCACACCTCTGGCTTGAGGTGCAATACCCCTGTAGCAGCCGAATCCTCAGGGTGCTACATACTCACTTATGCTGAGCGCTGTATATATAATGTACTGATAATACAGGGGTGTACTCACTTATGCTGAGCCCTGTATATATAATGTACTGATAATACAGGGGGTGTACTCACTTATGCTGAGCACGGTATATATAATATACTGATAATACAGGGGTGTACTCACTTATGCTGAGCCCTGTATATATAATGTACTGATAATAGCGGGGTGTACTCACTTACACTGAGCACTGTATATATAATGTACTGATAATACAGGGAGTGTACTCACTTATGCTGAGCCCTGTATATATAATGTACTGATAATACAGGGGTGTACTCACTTATGCTGAGCCCTGTATATATAATGTACGGATAATACAGGGGTGTACTCACTTATGTTGAGCCCTCTATATATAATGTACTGATAATACAAGGGGTGTACTCATTATGTTGAGCCCTCTATATATAATGTACTGATAATACTGGGGGTGTACTCACTTATACTGAGCACTGTATATATAATGTACTGGCAATACAGGGGTGTACTCACTTATGCTAAGCGCTGTGTATATAATGTACTGATAATACTGGGGGTGTACTCACTTATGCTGAGCACTGTATATATAATGTACTGATAATACAGGGGTGTACTCACTTATGCTGAGCCCTGTATATATTATGTACTGATAATACAGGGGGTGTACTCACTGATGCTGAGCCCTGTATATATAATGTACTTATAATACAGGGGTGTACTCACTGATGCTGAGCCCTGTATATATAATGTACTTATAATACAGGGTGTACTCACTTATGCTGAGCGCTGTATATTTAATGTACTGATAATACAGGGGTGTACTCACTTATGCTGAGCACTGTATATATAATGTACTGATAACACAGGGGGTGTACTCACTTATGCTGAGCACTGTATATATAATGTACTGATAATACAGGGGGTGTACTCACTTATGCTGAGCTCTGTATATATAATGTACTGATAATACAGGGGTGTACTCACTTATGTGGAGCACTGTATATATAATGTACTGATAATACAGGGGTGTACTCACTTATGCTGAGCACTGTATATATAATGTACTGATAATGCCGGGGTGTACTCACTTATACTGAGCACTGTATATATAATGTACTGATAATACAGTGGTGTACTCACTTATGCTGAGCACTGTATATATAATGTACTGATAATACAGGGGTGTACTCACTTACACTGAGCACTGTATATATAATGTACTGATAATACAGGGGTGTACTCACTTATGCTGAGCCCTGTATATATAATGTACTGATAATACAGTGGGTGTACTCACTTATGCTGAGCTCTGTATATATAATGTACTGATAATACAGGGGTGTACTCACTTATGCTGAGCCCTGTATATATAATGTACTGATAATACAGGGTGTACTCACTTATGCTGAGCACTGTATATTTAATGTACTGATAATACAGGGGGTGTACTCACTTATGCTGAGCTCTGTATATATAATGTACTGATAATACAGGGGTGTACTCACTTATGCTGAGCACTGTATATATAATGTACTGATAATACAGGGGGTGTACTCACTTATGCTGAGCACGGTATATATAATGTACTGATAATACAGGGGTGTACTCACTTATGCTGAGCCCTGTATATATAATGTACTGATAATACCGGGGTGTACTCACTTACACTGAGCACTGTATATATAATGTACTGATAATACAGGGGGTGTAGTCACTTATGCTGAGCGCTGTATATATAATGTACTGATAATACAGGGGTGTACTCACTTATGCTGAGCCCTGTATATATAATGAATGGATAATACAGGGGTGTACTCACTTATGTTGAGCCCTCTATATATAATGTACTGATAATACAAGGGGTGTACTCACTTATGCTGAGCCCTGTATATATAATGTACTGATAATACTGGGGGTGTACTCACTTATACTGAGCACTGTATATATAATGTACTGATAATACAGGGGTGTACTCACTTATGATGAGCCCTATATATATAATGTACTGATAATACAGTGGTGTACTCACTTATACTGAGCACTGTATATATAATGTACTGATAATACAGGGGTGTACTCACTTATCCTGAGCGCTGTATATATAATGTACTGATAATACAGGGGTGTACTCACTTATGCTGAGCCCTGTATATATAATGTACTGATAATACAGGGGGTGTACACACTTATGCTGAGCACGGTATATATAATGTACTGATAATACAGGGGTGTACTCACTTATGCTGAGCCCTGTATATATAATGTACTGATAATAGCGGGGTGTACTCACTTACACTGAGTACTGTATATATAATGTACTGATAATACAGGGGGTGTACTCAATTATGCTGAGCCCTGTATATATAATGTACTGATAATACAGGGGTGTACTCACTTACACTGAGCCCTGTATATATAATGTACGGATAATACAGGGGTGTACTCACTTATGTTGAGCCCTCTATATATAATGTACTGATAATACAAGGGGTGTACTCACTTATGTTGAGCCCTCTATATATAATGTACTGATAATACTGGGGGTGTACTCACTTATACTGAGCACTGTATATATAATGTACTGGCAATACAGGGGTGTACTCACTTATGCTAAGCGCTGTGTATATAATGTACTGATAATACTGGGGGTGTACTCACTTATGCTGAGCACTGTATATATAATGTACTGATAATACAGGGGTGTACTCACTTATGCTGAGCCCTGTATATATTATGTACTGATAATACAGGGGGTGTACTCACTGATGCTGAGCCCTGTATATATAATGTACTTATAATACAGGGGTGTACTCACTGATGCTGAGCCCTGTATATATAATGTACTTATAATACAGGGTGTACTCACTTATGCTGAGCGCTGTATATTTAATGTACTGATAATACAGGGGTGTACTCACTTATGCTGAGCACTGTATATATAATGTACTGATAATACAGGGGGTGTACTCACTTATGCTGAGCACTGTATATATAATGTACTGATAATACAGGGGGTGTACTCACTTATGCTGAGCTCTGTATATATAATGTACTGATAATACAGGGGTGTACTCACTTATGTGGAGCACTGTATATATAATGTACTGATAATTCAGGGGTGTACTCACTTATGCTGAGCACTGTATATATAATGTACTGATAATACCGGGGTGTACTCACTTATACTGAGCACTGTATATATAATGTACTGATAATACAGTGGTGTACTCACTTATGCTGAGCACTGTATATATAATGTACTGATAATACAGGGGTGTACTCACTTACACTGAGCACTGTATATATAATGTACTGATAATACAGGGGTGTACTCACTTATGCTGAGCCCTGTATATATAATGTACTGATAATACAGTGGGTGTACTCACTTATGCTGAGCACTGTATATATAATGTACTGATAATACAGGGGTGTACTCACTTATGCTGAGCCCTGTATATATAATGTACTGATAATACAGGGGTGTACTCACTTATGCTGAGCCCTATATATATAATGTACTGATAATACAGGGGTGTACTCACTTATGCTGAGCCCTATATATATAATGTACTGATAATACAGGGGTGTACTCACTTACGCTGAGCACTGTATATATAATGTACTGATAATACAGGGGGTGTACTCACTTATGCTGAGCACTGTATATATAATGTACTGATAATACCGGGGTGTACTCACTTACACTGAGCACTGTATATATAATGTACTGATAATACAGGGGGTGTACTCACTTATGCTGAGCGCTGTATATATAATGTACTGATAATACAGGGGTGTACTCACTTATGCTGAGCCCTGTATATATAATGAACGGATAATACAGGGGTGTACTCACTTATGTTTAGCCCTCTATATATAATGTACTGATAATACAAGGAGTGTACTCACTTATGCTGAGCCCTGTATATATAATGTACTGATAATACAGGGGGTGTACACACTTATGCTGAGCACGGTATATATAATGTACTGATAATACAGGGATGTACTCACTTATGCTGAGCCCTGTATATATAATGTACTGATAATAGCGGGGTGTACTCACTTACACTGAGCACTGTATATATAATGTACTGATAATACAGGGGGTGTACTCACTTATGCTGAGCCCTGTATATATAATGTACTGATAATACAGGGGTGTACTCACTTATGCTGAGCCCTGTATATATAATGTACTGATAATACAGGGGTGTACTCACTTATGCTGAGCCCTATATATATAATGTACTGATAATACAGGGGTGTACTCACTTATGCTGAGCCCTATATATATAATGTACTGATAATACAGGGGTGTACTCACTTATGCTGAGCACTGTATATATAATGTACTCACAATAGAGGGGTGTACTCACTTATGCTGAGCCCTATATATATAATGTACTGATAATACAGGGGTGTACTTACTTATGCTGAGCCCTATATATATAATGTACTGATAATACAGGGGGTGTACTCACTTATGCTAAGCGCTGTATATATAATGTACTGCTAATAAAGGGGTGTACTCACTTATGCTGAGCCCTATATATATAATGTACTGATAATACAGGGGTCTACTCACTTATGCTGAGCACTGTATATATAATGTACTGATAATACCGGGGTGTACTCACTTATACTGAGCAACGTATATATAATGTACTGATAATACAGGGGTGTACTCACTTATGCTCAGCACTGTATATATAATGTACTGATAATACCGGGGTGTACTCACTTACACTGAGCACTGTATATATAATGTACTGATAATACAGGGGTGTACTCACTTATGCTGAGCCCTGTATATATAATGTACTGATAATACAGGGGGTGTACTCACTTATGCTGAGCTCTGTATAGATAATGTACTGATAATACAGGGGTGTACTCACTTATGCTGAGCTCTGTATACATAATGTACTGGTAATACAGGGGGTGTACTCACTTATGCTAAGCGCTGTATATATAATGTACTGCTAATAAAGGGGTGTACTCACTTATGCTGAGCCCTATATATATAATGTACTGATAATACAGGGGTGTACTCACTTATGCTGAGCACTGTATATATAATGTGCTGATAATACAGTGGTGTACTCACTTATGCTGAGCACTGTATATATAATGTACTGATAATACAGGGGTGTACTCACTTACACTGAGCACTGTATATATAATGTACTGATAATACAGGGGTGTACTCACTTATGCTGAGCCCTGTATATATAATGTACTGATAATACAGTGGGTGTACTCACTTATACTGAGCCCTGTATATATAATGTACTGATAATACAGGGGTGTACTCACTTATGCTGAGCCCTGTATATATAATGTACTGATAATACAGGGGTGTACTCACTTATGCTGAGCTCTGTATATAAAATGTACTGATAATACAGGGGTGTACTCACTTATGCTGAGCCCTGTATATATAATGTACTGATAATACAGGGGTGTACTCACTTATGCTGAGCCCTGTATATATAATGGTCTGATAATACAGGGTGTACTCACTTATGCTGAGCACTGTATATTTAATGTACTGATAATACAGGGGGTGTACTCACTTATGCTGAGCTCTGTATATATAATGTACTGATAATACAGGGGTGTACTCACTTATGCTGAGCACTGTATATATAATGTACTGATAATACAGGGGTGTACTCACTTATGCTGAGCCCTGTATATATAATGTACTGATAATACAGGGGTGTACTCACTTATGCTGAGCCCTATATATATAATGTACTGATAATACAGGGGTGTACTCACTTATGCTGAGCCCTATATATATAATGTACTGATAATACAGGGGTGTACTCACTTATGCTGAGCACTGTATATATAATGTACTCACAATAGAGGGGTGTACTCACTTATGCTGAGCCCTATATATATTATGTACTGATAATACAGGGGTGTACTTACTTATGCTGAGCCCTATATATATAATGTACTGATAATACAGGGGGTGTACTCACTTATGCTGAGCACTGTATATATAATGTACTGATAATACAGGGGTGTACTCAGTTATGCTGAGCTCTGTATACATAATGTACTGGTAATACAGGGTGTACTCACTTATGCTGAGCCCTATATATATAATGTACTGATAATACAGGGGGTGTACTCACTTATGCTGAGCACTGTATATATAATGTACTGATATTACAGGGGTGTACTCAGTTATGCTGAGCCCTGTATATATAATGTACTGATAATACAGGGGGTGTACTCACTTATGCTGAGCCCTATATATATATTGTACTGATAATACAGGGGTGTTCTCACTTATGCTGAGCACTGTATATATAATGTACTGATAATACAGGGGGTGTACTCACTTATGCTGAGCCCTGTATATATAATGTACTGATAATACAGGGGGTGTACTCACTTATGCTGAGCGCTGTATATATAATGTACTGATAATACAGGGGTGTACTCACTTATGCTGAGCCCTGTATATATAATTTACTGATAATACAGGGGGTGTACTCACTTATGCTGAGCACGGTATATATAATGTACTGATAATACAGGGGTGTACTCACTTATGCTGAGCCCTGTATATATAATGTACTGATAATACCGGGGTGTACTCATTTACACTGAGCACTGTATATATAATGTACTGATAATACAGGGGGTATACTCACTTATGCTGAGCCCTGTATATATAATGTACTGATAATACAGGGGTGTACTCACTTATGCTGAGCCCTGTATATATAATGTACGGATAATACAGTGGTGTACTCACTTATGTTGAGCCCTCTATATATAATGTACTGATAATACAGGGGTGTACTCACTTATGCTGAGCCCTGTATATATAATGTACTGATAATACAGGGGTGTACTCACTTATGCTGAGCCCTGTATATATAATGTACTGATAATACAGGGTTCTACTCACTTATGCTGAGCCCTGTATATATAATGTACTGATAATACAGGGGGTGTACTCACTTATGCTGAGCACTGTATATATAATGTACTGATAATACAGGGGGTGTACTCACTTATGCTGAGCCCTGTATATATATTGTACTGATAATACAGGGGTGTACTCACTTATGCTGAGCACTGTATATATAATGTACTGATAATACAGGGGGTGTACTCACTTATGCTGAGCCCTGTATATATAATGTACTGATAATACAGGGGGTGTACTCACTTATGCTGAGCGCTGTATATATAATGTACTGATAATACAGTGGTGTACTCACTTATGCTGAGCCCTGTATATATAATGTACTGATAATACAGGGGGTGTACTCACTTATGCTGAGCACGGTATATATAATGTACTGATAATACAGGGGTGTACTCACTTATGCTGAGCCCTGTATATATAATGTACTGATAATACCGGGGTGTACTCACTTACACTGAGCACTGTATATATAATGTACTGATAATACAGGGGGTGTACTCACTTATGCTGAGCGCTGTATATATAATGTACTGATAATACAGGGGTGTACTCACTTATGCTGAGCCCTGTATATATAATGAACGGATAATACAGGGGTGTACTCACTTATGTTGAGCCCTCTATATATAATGTACTGATAATACAAGGGGTGTACTCACTTATGCTGAGCCCTGTATATATAATGTACTGATAATACTGGGGGTGTACTCACTTATACTGAGCACTGTATATATAATGTACTGATAATACAGGGGTGTACTCACTTATGATGAGCCCTATATATATAATGTACTGATAATACAGTGGTGTACTCACTTATACTGAGCACTGTATATATAATGTACTGATAATACAGGGGTGTACTCATTTATCCTGAGCGCTGTATATATAATGTACTGATAATACAGGGGTGTACTCACTTATGCTGAGCCCTGTATATATAATGTACTGATAATACAGGGGGTGTACACACTTATGCTGAGCACGGTATATATAATGTACTGATAATACAGGGGTGTACTCACTTATGCTGAGCCCTGTATATATAATGTACTGATAATAGCGGGGTGTACTCACTTACACTGAGCACTGTATATATAATGTACTGATAATACAGGGGGTGTACTCACTTATGCTGAGCCCTGTATATATAATGTACTGATAATGCAGGGGTGTACTCACTTATGCTGAGCCCTGTATATATAATGTACGGATAATACAGGGGTGTACTCACTTATGTTGAGCCCTCTATATATAATGTACTGATAATACTGGGGGTGTACTCACTTATACTGAGCACTGTATATATAATGTACTGGCAATACAGGGGTGTACTCACTTATGCTAAGCGCTGTGTATATAATGTACTGATAATACTGGGGGTGTACTCACTTATGCTGAGCACTGTATATATAATGTACTGATAATACAGGGGTGTACTCACTTATGCTGAGCCCTGTATATATTATGTACTGATAATACAGGGGGTGTACTCACTGATGCTGAGCCCTGTATATATAATGTACTTATAATACAGGGGTGTACTCACTGATGCTGAGCCCTGTATATATAATGTACTTATAATACAGGGTGTACTCACTTATGCTGAGCGCTGTATATTTAATGTACTGATAATACAGGGGTGTACTCACTTATGCTGAGCACTGTATATATAATGTTCTGATAATACAGGGGGTGTACTCACTTATGCTGAGCACTGTATATATAATGTACTGATAATACAGGGGGTGTACTCACTTATGCTGAGCTCTGTATATATAATGTACTGATAATACAGGGGTGTACTCACTTATGTGGAGCACTGTATATATAATGTACTGATAATACAGGGGTGTACTCACTTATGCTGAGCACTGTATATATAATGTACTGATAATACCGGGGTGTACTCACTTATACTGAGCACTGTATATATAATGTACTGATAATACAGGGGTGTACTCACTTATGCTGAGCACTGT
The DNA here is from genome assembly GCF_046119375.1 of Phyllobates terribilis. NCBI lineage: Eukaryota > Metazoa > Chordata > Amphibia > Anura > Dendrobatidae > Phyllobates > Phyllobates terribilis. The sequence continues at coordinate 636,066,848 of NW_027362762.1, forward strand.
ATATATAATGTACTGATAATACCGGGGTGTACTCACTTATACTGAGCATTGTATATATAATGTACTGATAATACAGGGGGTGTACTCACTTATGCTGAGCTCTGTATATATAATGTACTGATAATACAGGGGTGTACTCACTTATGCTGAGCACTGTATATATAATGTACTGATAATACAGGGGTGTACTCACTTATGCTGAGCCCTGTATATATAATGTACTGATAATACAGGGGTGTACTCACTTATGCTGAGCCCTATATATATAATGTACTGATAATACAGGGGTGTACTCACTTATGCTGAGCCCTATATATGTAATGTACTGATAATACAGGGGTGTACTCACTTACGCTGAGCACTGTATATATAATGTACTGATAATACAGGGGGTGTACTCACTTATGCTGAGCACTGTATATATAATGTACTGATAATACCGGGGTGTACTCAGTTACACTGAGCACTGTATATATAATGTACTGATAATACAGGGGGTGTACTCACTTATGCTGAGCGCTGTATATATAATGTACTGATAATACAGGGGTGTACTCACTTATGCTGAGCCCTGTATATATAATGAACGGATAATACAGGGGTGTACTCACTTATGTTGAGCCCTCTATATATAATGTACTGATAATACAAGGGGTGTACTCACTTATGCTGAGCCCTGTATATATAATGTACTGATAATACTGGGGGTGTACTCACTTATACTGAGCACTGTATATATAATGTACTGATAATACAGGGGTGTACTCACTTATGATGAGCCTTATATATATAATGTACTGATAATACAGTGGTGTACTCACTTATACTGAGCACTGTATATATAATGTACTGATAATACAGGGGTGTACTCACTTATCCTGAGCGCTGTATATATAATGTACTGATAATACAGGGGTGTACTCACTTATGCTGAGCCCTGTATATATAATGTACTGATAATACAGGGGGTGTACTCACTTATGCTGAGCACGGTATATATAATGTACTGATAATACAGGGGTGTACTCACTTATGCTGAGCCCTATATATATAATGTACTGATAATAGCGGGGTGTACTCACTTACACTGAGCACTGTATATATAATGTACTGATAATACAGGGGGTGTACTCACTTATGCTGAGCCCTGTATATATAATGTACTGATAATACAGGGGTGTACTCACTTATGCTGAGCCCTGTATATATAATGTACGGATAATACAGGGGTGTACTCACTTATGTTGAGCCCTCTATATATAATGTACTGATAATACAAGGGGTGTACTCACTTATGTTGAGCCCTCTATATATAATGTACTGATAATACTGGGGGTGTACTCACTTATACTGAGCACTGTATATATAATGTACTGGCAATACAGGGGTGTACTCACTTATGCTAAGCGCTGTGTATATAATGTACTGATAATACTGGGGGTGTACTCACTTATGCTGAGCACTGTATATATAATGTACTGATAATACAGGGGTGTACTCACTTATCCTGAGCGCTGTATATATAATGTACTGATAATACAGGGGTGTACTCACTTATGCTGAGCCCTGTATATATAATGTACTGATAATACAGGGTGTACTCACTTATGCTGAGCGCTGTATATTTAATGTACTGATAATACAGGGGTGTACTCACTTATGCTGAGCACTGTATATATAATGTACTAATAATACAGGGGGTGTACTCACTTATGCTGAGCACTGTATATATAATGTACTGATAATACAGGGGGTGTACTCACTTATGCTGAGCTCTGTATATATAATGTACTGATAATACAGGGGTGTACTCACTTATGTGGAGCACTGTATATATAATGTACTGATAATACAGGGGTGTACTCACTTATGCTGAGCACTGTATATATAATGTACTGATAATACAGGGTGTACTCACTTATGCTGAGCACTGTATATATAATGTACTCACAATAGAGGGGTGTACTCACTTATGCTGAGCCCTATATATATAATGTACTGATAATACAGGGGTGTACTCACTTATACTGAGCACTGTATATATAATGTACTGATAATACAGGGGGTGTACTCACTTATACTGAGCACTGTATATATAATGTACTGATAATACAGGGGTGTACTCACTTATACTGAGCTCTGTATATATAATGTACTGATAATACAGGGGTGTACTCACTTATACTGAGCTCTGTATATATAATGGACTGATAATACAGGGGTGTACTCACTTACACTGAGCACTGTATATATAATGTACTGATAATACAGGGGTGTACTCACTTACACTGAGCACTGTATATATAATGTACTGATAATACAGGGGTGTACTCACTTTTGCTGAGCCCAGTTTATATAATGTACTGATAATACAGGGGGTGTACTCACTTATGCTGAGCTCTGTATATATAATGTACTGATAATACAGGGGTGTACTCACTTATGCTGAGCCCTGTATATATAATGTACTGATAATACAGGGGTGTACTCACTTATGCTGAGCTCTGTATATATAATGTACTGATAATACAGGGGGTGTACTCACTTATACTGAGCACTGTATGTATAATGTACTGATAATACAGGGGTGTACTCACTTATGCTGAGCACTGTATATTTAATGTACTGATAATACAGGGGTGTACTCACTTATGCTGAGCCCTGTATATATAATGTACTGATAATACAGGGGTGTACTCACTTATACTGAGCCCTGTATATATAATGTACTGATAATACAGGGGTGTACCCACTTACACTGAGCACTGTATATATAATGTACTGATAATACAGGGGTGTACTCACTTATACTGAGCCCTGTATATATAATGTACTGATAATACAGGGGTGTACTCACTTATACTGAGCCCTGTAATAATAATGTACTGATAATACAGGGGTGTACCCACTTACACTGAGCACTGTATATATAATGTACTGATAATACAGGGGTGTACTCACTTTTGCTGAGCCCTGTTTATATAATGTACTGATAATACAGGGGGTGTACTCACTTATGCTGAGCTCTGTATATATAATGTACTGATAATACAGGGGTGTACTCACTTATGCTGAGCCCTGTATATATAATGTACTGATAATACAGGGGGTGTACTCACTTATGCTGAGCTCTGTATATATAATGTACTGATAATACAGGGGTGTACTCACTTATACTGAGCTCTGTATACATAATGTACTGGTAATATAGGGGGTGTACTCACTTATGCTAAGCGCTGTATATATAATGTACTGCTAATAAAGGGGTGTACTCACTTATGCTGAGCCCTATATATATAATGTACTGATAATACAGGGGTGTACTCACTTATGCTGAGCACTGCATATATAATGTACTGATAATACCGGGGTGTACTCACTTATACTGAGCACTGTATATATAATGTACTGATAATACAGGGGTGTACTCACTTATGCTGAGCCCTGTATATATAATGTACTGATAATATAGTGGTGTACTCACTTATGCTCAGCACTGTATATATAATGTACTGATAATACCGGGGTGTACTCACTTACACTGAGCACTGTATATATAACGTACTGATAATACAGTGGTGTACTCACTTATGCTGAGCACTGTATATATAATGTACTGATAATACAGGGGTGTACTCACTTATGCTGAGCCCTGTATATATAATGTACTGATAATACAGGGGTGTACTCACTTATGCTGAGCCCTGTATATATAATGTACTGATAATACAGGGTGTACTCACTTATGCTGAGCGCTGTATATTTAATGTACTGATAATACATGGGGTGTACTCACTTATGCTGAGCTCTGTATATATAATGTACTGATAATACAGGGGTGTACTCACTTATGCTGAGCCCTGTATATATAATGTACTGATAATACAGGGTGTACTCACTTATGCTGAGCGCTGTATATTTAATGTACTGATAATACAGGGGGTGTACTCACTTATGCTGAGCTCTGTATATATAATGTACTGATAATACAGGGGTGTACTCACTTATGCTGAGCACTGTATATATAATGTACTGATAATACAGGGGTGTACTCACTTATGCTGAGCCCTATATATATAATGTACTGATAATACAGTGGTGTACTCACTTATGCTGAGCACTGTATATATAATGTACTGATAATACAGGGGTGTACTCACTTATGCTGAGCCCTGTATATATAATGTACTGATAATACAGGGGTGTATTCACTTATGCTGAGCCCTATATATATAATGTACTGATAATACAGGGGTGTACTCACTTATGCTGAGCCCTGTATATATAATGTACTGATAATACAGGGTGTACTCACTTATGCTGAGCGCTGTATATTTAATGTACTGATAATACATGGGGTGTACTCACTTATGCTGAGCTCTGTATATATAATGTACTGATAATACAGGGGTGTACTCACTTATGCTGAGCCCTGTATATATAATGTACTGATAATACAGGGTGTACTCACTTATGCTGAGCGCTGTATATTTAATGTACTGATAATACAGGGGGTGTACTCACTTATGCTGAGCTCTGTATATATAATGTACTGATAATACAGGGGTGTACTCACTTATGCTGAGCACTGTATATATAATGTACTGATAATACAGGGGTGTACTCACTTATGCTGAGCCCTATATATATAATGTACTGATAATACAGGGGTGTACTCACTTATGCTGAGCACTGTATATATAATGTACTGATAATACAGGGGTGTACTCACTTATGCTGAGCCCTGTATATATAATGTACTGATAATACAGGGGTGTATTCACTTATGCTGAGCCCTATATATATAATGTAATGATAATACAGGGGTGTACTCACTTATGCTGAGCCCTGTATATATAATGTACTGATAATACAGGGTTCTACTCACTTATGCTGAGCCCTGTATATATAATGTACTGATAATACAGGGGGTGTACTCACTTATGCTGAGCACTGTATATATAATGTACTGATAATACAGGGGGTGTACTCACTTATGCTGAGCCCTGTATATATATTGTACTGATAATACAGGGTTGTACTCACTTATGCTGAGCACTGTATATATAATGTACTGATAATATAGGGGGTGTACTCACTTATGCTGAGCCCTGTATATATAATGTACTGATAATACAGGGGGTGTACTCACTTATGCTGAGCGCTGTATATATAATGTACTGATAATACAGGGGTGTACTCACTTATGCTGAACCCTGTATATATAATGTACTGATAATACAGGGGGTGTACTCACTTATGCTGAGCACGGTATATATAATGTACTGATAATACAGGGATGTACTCACTTATGCTGAGCCCTGTATATATAATGTACTCATAATACCGGGTTGTACTCACTTACACTGAGCACTGTATATATAATGTACTGATAATACAGGGGGTGTACTCACTTATGCTGAGCGCTGTATATATAATGTACTGATAATACAGGGGTGTACTCACTTATGCTGAGCCCTGTATATATAATGTACGGATAATACCGTGGTGTACTCACTTATGTTGAGCCCTCTATATATAATGCACTGATAATACAAGGGGTGTACTCACTTATGTTGAGCCCTGTATATATAATGTACTGATAATACTGGGGGTGTACTCACTTATACTGAGCGCTGTATATATAATGTACTGGCAATACAGGGGTGTACTCACTTATGCTAAGCGCTGTATATATAATGTACTGATAATACAGGGGTGTACTCACTTATGCTGAGCCCTATATATATAATGTACTGATAATACAGTGGTGTAGTCACTTATACTGAGCACTGTATATATAATGTACTGATAATACCGGGGTGTACTCACTTTCACTGAGCACTGTATATATAATGTACTGATAATACAGGGGTGTACTCACTTATGCTGAGCCCTATATATATAATGTACTGATAATACAGGGGGTGTACTCACTTATGCTGAGCAATGTATATATAATGTACTGATAATACAGGGGTGTACTCACTTATGCTGAGCTCTGTATACATAATGTACTGGTAATACAGGGGGTGTACTCACTTATGCTAAGCGCTGTATATATAATGTACTGCTAATAAAGGGGTGTACTCACTTATGCTGATCCCTATATGTATAATGTACTGATAATACAGGGGTGTACTCACTTATGCTGAGCACTGTATATTTAATGTACTGATAATACCGGGGTGTACTCACTTATACTGAGCAACGTATATATAATGTACTGATAATACAGTGGTGTACTCACTTATACTGAGCCCTGTATATATAATGTACTGATAATACAGGGGTGTACTCACTTACACTGAGCACTGTATATATAATGTACTGATAATACCGGGGTGTACTCACTTACACTGAGCACTGTATATATAATGTACTGATAATACAGGGGTGTACTCACTTTTGCTGAGCCCTGTTTATATAATGTACTGATAATACAGGGGGTGTACTCACTTATGCTGAGCTCTGTATATATAATGTACTGATAATACAGGGGTGTACTCACTTATGCTGAGCCCTGTATATATAATGTACTGATAATACAGGGGGTGTACTCACTTATGCTGAGCTCTGTATATATAATGTACTGATAATACAGGGGTGTACTCACTTATACTGAGCTCTGTATACATAATGTACTGGTAATATAGGGGGTGTACTCACTTATGCTAAGCGCTGTATCTATAATGTACTGCTAATAAAGGGGTGTACTCACTTATGCTGAGCCCTATATATATAATGTACTGATAATACAGGGGTGTACTCACTTATGCTGAGCACTGCATATATAATGTACTGATAATACCGGGGTGTACTCACTTATACTGAGCACTGTATATATAATGTACTGATAATACAGGGGTGTACTCACTTATGCTGAGCCCTGTATATATAATGTACTGATAATATAGTGGTGTACTCACTTATGCTCAGCACTGTATATATAATGTACTGATAATACCGGGGTGTACTCACTTACACTGAGCACTGTATATATAATGTACTGATAATACAGGGGTGTACTCACTTATGCTGAGCCCTGTATATATAATGTACTGATAATACAGGGGTGTACTCACTTATGCTGAGCCCTGTATATATAATGTACTGATAATACAGGGTGTACTCACTTATGCTGAGCGCTGTATATTTAATGTACTGATAATACAGGGGGTGTACTCACTTATGCTGAGCTCTGTATATATAATGTACTGATAATACAGGGGTGTACTCACTTATGCTGAGCCCTGTATATATAATGTACTGATAATACAGGGTGTACTCACTTATGCTGAGCGCTGTATATTTAATGTACTGATAATACAGGGGGTGTACTCACTTATGCTGAGCTCTGTATATATAATGTACTGATAATACAGGGGTGTACTCACTTATGCTGAGCACTGTATATATAATGTACTGATAATACAGGGGTGTACTCACTTATGCTGAGCCCTATATATATAATGTACTGATAATACAGGGGTGTACTCACTTATGCTGAGCACTGTATATATAATGTACTGCTAATACAGGGGTGTACTCACTTATGCTGAGCCCTGTATATATAATGTACTGATAATACAGGGGTGTATTCACTTATGCTGAGCCCTATATATATAATGTAATGATAATACAGGGGTGTACTCACTTATGCTGAGCCCTGTATATATAATGTACTGATAATACAGGGTTCTACTCACTTATGCTGAGCCCTGTATATATAATGTACTGATAATACAGGGGGTGTACTCACTTATGCTGAGCACTGTATATATAATGTACTGATAATACAGGGGGTGTACTCACTTATGCTGAGCCCTGTATATATATTGTACTGATAATACAGGGTTGTACTCACTTATGCTGAGCACTGTATATATAATGTACTGATAATATAGGGGGTGTACTCACTTATGCTGAGCCCTGTATATATAATGTACTGATAATACAGGGGGTGTACTCACTTATGCTGAGCGCTGTATATATAATGTACTGATAATACAGGGGTGTACTCACTTATGCTGAGCCCTGTATATATAATGTACTGATAATACAGGGGGTGTACTCACTTATGCTGAGCACGGTATATATAATGTACTGATAATACAGGGATGTACTCACTTATGCTGAGCCCTGTATATATAATGTACTCATAATACCGGGTTGTACTCACTTACACTGAGCACTGTATATATAATGTACTGATAATACAGGGGGTGTACTCACTTATGCTGAGCACTGTATATATAATGTACTGATAATACAGGGGTGTACTCACTTATGCTGAGCCCTGTATATATAATGTACTGATAATACAGGGGGTGTACTCACTTATGCTGAGCACTGTATATATAATGTACTGATAATACAGGGGGTGTACTCACTTATGCTGAGCCCTGTATATATATTGTACTGATAATACAGGGGTGTACTCACTTATGCTGAGAGCTGTATATATAATGTATTGATAATACAGGGGTTTACTCACTTATGCTGAGCACTGTATATATAATGTACTGATAATACAGGGGTGTACTCACTTATGCTAAGCGCTGTATATATAATGTACTGATAATACAGGGGTGTACTCACTTATGCTGAGCCCTATATATATATTGTACTGATAATACAGTGGTGTAGTCACTTATACTGAGCACTGAATATATAATGTACTGATAATACAGGGGTGTACTCACTTATACTGAGCACTGTATATATAATGTACTGATAATACAGGGGTGTACTCACTTATCCTGAGCGCTGTATATATAATGTACTGATAATACAGGGGTGTACTCACTTATGCTGAGCCCTGTATATATAATGTACTGATAATACAGGGTGTACTCACTTATGCTGAGCACTGTATATATAATGTACTGATAATACAGGGGTGTACTCACTTATGCTAAGCGCTGTATATATAATGTACTGATAATACAGGGGTGTACTCACTTATGCTGAGCCCTATATATATATTGTACTGATAATACAGTGGTGTAGTCACTTATACTGAGCACTGAATATATAATGTACTGATAATACAGGGGTGTACTCACTTATACTGAGCACTGTATATATAATGTACTGATAATACAGGGGTGTACTCACTTATCCTGAGCGCTGTATATATAATGTACTGATAATACAGGGGTGTACTCACTTATGCTGAGCCCTGTATATATAATGTACTGATAATACAGGGTGTACTCACTTATGCTGAGCGCTGTATATTTAATGTACTGATAATACAGGGTTGTACTCACTTATGCTGAGCACTGTATATATAATGTACTGATAATACAGGGGGTGTACTCACTTATGCTGAGCGCTGTATATATAATGTACTGATAATACAGGGGGTGTACTCACTTATGCTGAGCACTGTATATATAATGTACTGATAATACAGGGGTGTACTCACTTATGCTGAGCCCTGTATATATAATGTACTGATAATACAGGGGTGTACTCACTTATGCTGAGCTCTGTATATATAATGTACTGATAATACAGGGGTGTACTCACTTATGCTGAGCACTGTATATATAATGTACTGATAATACAGGGCTGTACTTACTTATCCTGAGCACTGTATATATAATGTACTCACAATAGAGGGGTGTACTCACTTATGCTGAGCCCTATATATATAATGTACTGATAATACAGGGATGTACTCACTTATGCTGAGCACTGTATATATAATGTACTCACAATAGAGGGGTGTACTCACTTATGCTGAGCACTGTATATATAATGTACTGATAATACAGGGGGTGTACTCACTTACGCTGAGCACTGTATATATAGTGTACTCACAATAGAGGGGTGTATTCACTTATGCTGAGCACTGTATATATAATGTACTGATAATACTGGGGTGTACTCACTTATGCTGAGCCCTATATATATAATGTACTGATAATACAAGGGGTGTACTCACTTATGCTGAGCACTGTATATATAATGTACTGATAATACAGGGGTGTACTCACTTATGCTGAGCCCTGTATATATAATGTACTGATAATACAGGGGGTGTACTCACTTATGCTGAGCTCTGTATATATAATGTACTGATAATACAGGGGTGTACTCACTTATGCTGAGCTCTGTATACATAATGTACTGGTAATACAGGGGGTGTACTCACTTATGCTAAGCGCTGTATATATAATGTACTGCTAAAAAAGGGGTGTACTCACTTATGCTGAGCCCTATATATATAATGTACTGATAATACAGGGGTGTACTCACTTATGCTGAGCACTGTATATATAATGTACTGATAATACAGGGGTGTACTCACTTATGCTAAGCGCTGTATATATAATGTACTGCTAATAAAGGGGTGTACTCACTTATGCTGAGCCCTATATATATAATGTACTGATAATACAGGAGTGTACTCACTTATGCTCAGCCCTGTATATATAATGTACTGATAATACAGGGGTGTACGCAATTATGCTGAGCACTGTATATATAATGTACTGATTGATAATACAGGGGTGTACTCACTTATGCTGAGCACTGTTTATATAATGTACTGATAATACAGGGGGTGTACTCACTTATGCTGAGTACTGTATATATAATGTACTGATAATACAGGGGTGTACTCACTTATACTGAGCACTGTATATATAATGTACTGATAATACAGGGGTGTACTCACTTATGCTGATCACTGTATATATAATGTACTGATAATACAGGGGTGTACTCACTTATGCTGAGCACTGTATATATAATGTACTGATAATACAGTGGTGTACTCACTTATACTGAGCACTGTATATATAATGTACTGATAATACAGGGGTGTACTCACTTATGCTGAGCCCTGTATATATAATGTACTGATAATACAGAGGGTGTACTCACTTATGCTGAGCGCTGTATATATTATGTACTGATAATACAGGGGTGTACTCACTTATGCTGAGCCCTGTATATATAAAGTACTGATAATACAGGGTGTACTCACTTATGCTGAGCCCTGTATATGTAATGTACTGATAATACAGGGGTGTACTCACTTATGCTGAGCACTGTATATATAATGTACTGACAATACAGTGGTGTACTCACTTATGCTGAGCGCTGTATGTATAATGTACTGATAATACAGGGGGTGTACTCACTTATGCTGAGCCCTGTATATATAATGTACTGATAATACAGGGGGTGTACTCACTTATGCTGAGCCCTGTATATATAATGTACTGATCATACAGTGGTGTACTCGCTTATGCTGAGCCCTGTATATATAATGTACTGATAATACAGGGGTGTACTCACTTATGCTGAGCCCTGTATATATAATGTACTGATAATACAGGGGTGTACTCACTTATGCTGAGCCCTCTATATATAATATACTGATAATACAGGGGGTGTACTCACTTATGCTGAGCCCTGTATATATATTGTACTGATAATACAGGGGTGTACTCACTTATGCTGAGCACTGTATATATAATGTACTGATAATACAGGGGGTGTACTCACTTATGCTGAGCCCTGTATATATAATGTACTGATAATACAGGGGGTGTACTCACTTATGCTGAGCGCTGTATATATAATGTACTGATAATACAGGGGTGTACTCACTTATGCTGAGCCCTGTATATATAATTTACTGATAATACAGGGGGTGTACTCACTTATCCTGATCACGGTATATATAATGTACTGATAATACAGGGGTGTACTCACTTATGCTGAGCCCTGTATATATATAATGTACTGATAATACAGGGGTGTACTCACTTATGCTGAGCCCTGTATATATAATGTACTGATAACACAGGGTGTACTCACTTACACTGAGCACTGTATATATAATGTACTGATAATACAGGGGGTGTACTCACTTATGCTGAGCCCTGTATATATAATGTACTGATAATACAGGGGTGTACTCACTTATGCTGAGCGCTGTATATATAATGTACTGATAATACAGGGGTGTACTCACTTATGCTGAGCCCTATATATGTAATGTACTGATAATACAGTGGTGTACTCACTTATACTGAGCATTGTATATATAATGTACTGATAATACAGGGGTGTACTCACTTATCCTGATCGCTGTATATATAATGTACTGATAATACAGGGGTGTACTCACTTATGCTGAGCCCTGTATATATAATGTACTGATAATACAGGGTGTACTCACTTATGCTGAGCGCTGTATATTTAATTTACTGATAATACAGGGGTGTACTCACTTATGCTGAGCACTGTATATATAATGTACTGATAATACAGGGGGTGTACTCACTTATGCTGAGCACTGTATATATAATGTACTGATAATACAGGGGGTGTTCTCACTTATGCTGAGCTCTGTATACATAATGTACTGATAATACAGGGGTGTACTCACTTATGTGGAGCACTGTATATATACTGTACTGATAATACAGGGGTGTACTCACTTATGCTGATCACTGTATATATAATGTACTTATAATACAGGGCTGTACTCACTTATGATGAGCACTGTATATATAATGTACTGATAATACAGGGGTGTACTCACTTATGCTGAGCTCTGTATATATTATGTACTGATAATACAGGGGTGTACTCACTTATGCTGAGCCCTGTATATATAATGTACTGATAATACAGTGGTGTACTCACTTATGCTGAGCCCTGTATATATAATGTACTGATAATACAGGGGGTGTACTCACTTATGCTGAGCGCTGTATATATAATGTACTCACAATAGAGGGGTGTACTCACTTATGCTTAGCCCTATATATATAATGTACTGATAATACAGGGGTGTACTCAATTATGCTGAGCACTGTATATATAATGTACTGATTGATAATACAGGGGTGTACTCACTTATGCTGAGCACTGCATATATAATGTACTGATAATACAGGGGGTGTACTCACTTATGCTGAGTACTGTATATATAATGTACTGATAATACAGGGGTGTACTCACTTATACTGAGCACTGTATATATAATGTACTGATAATACAGGGGTGTACTCACTTATGCTGAGCACTGTATATATAATGTACTGATAATACAGGGGTGTACTCACTTATGCTGAGCACTGTGTATATAATGTACTGATAATACAGTGGTGTACTCACTTATACTGAGCACTGTATATATAATGTACTGATAATACAGGGGTGTACTCACTTATGCTGAGTCCTGTATATATAATGTACTGATAATACAGGGGGTGTACTCACTTATGCTGAGCGCTGTATATATTACATACTGATAATACAGGGGTGTACTCACTTATGCTGAGCCCTGTATATATAATGTACTGATAATACAGGGTGTACTCACTTATGCTGAACCCTGTATATATAATGTACTGATAATACAGGGGTGTACTCACTTATGCTGAGCACTGTATATGTAATGTACTGATAATACAGTGGTGTACTCGCTTATGCTGAGCCCTGTATATATAATGTACTGATAATACAGGGGTGTACTCACTTATGCTGAGCCCTGTATATATAATGTACTGATAATACAGGGGGTGTACTCACTTATGCTGAGCCCTGTATATATATTGTACTGATAATACAGGGGTGTACTCACTTATGCTGAGCCCTATATATGTAATGTACTGATAATACAGTGGTGTACTCACTTATACTGAGCATTGTATATATAATGTACTGATAATACAGGGGTGTACTCACTTATCCTGATCGCTGTATATATAATGTACTGATAATACAGGGGTGTACTCACTTATGCTGAGCCCTGTATATATAATGTACTGATAATACAGGGTGTACTCACTTATGCTGAGCGCTGTATATTTAATGTACTGATAATACAGGGGTGTACTCACTTATGCTGAGCACTGTATATATAATGTACTGATAATACAGGGGGTGTACTCACTTATGCTGAGCACTGTATATATAATGTACTGATAATACAGGGGGTGTACTCACTTATGCTGAGCTCTGTATACATAATGTACTGATAATACAGGGGTGTACTCACTTATGTGGAGCACTGTATATATACTGTACTGATAATACAGGGGTGTACTCACTTATGCTGAGCACTGTATATATAATGTACTTATAATACAGGGCTGTACTCACTTATGATGAGCACTGTATATATAATGTACTGATAATACAGGGGTGTACTCACTTATGCTGAGCTCTGTATATATTATGTACTGATAATACAGGGGTGTACTCACTTATGCTGAGCCCTGTATATATAATGTACTGATAATACAGTGGTGTACTCACTTATGCTGAGCCCTGTATATATAATGTACTGATAATACAGGGGGTGTACTCACTTATGCTGAGCGCTGTATATATAATGTACTCACAATAGAGGGGTGTACTCACTTATGCTTAGCCCTATATATATAATGTACTGATAATACAGGGGTGTACTCAATTATGCTGAGCACTGTATATATAATGTACTTATTGATAATACAGGGGTGTACTCACTTATGCTGAGCACTGCATATATAATGTACTGATAATACAGGGGGTGTACTCACTTATGCTGAGTACTGTATATATAATGTACTGATAATACAGGGGTGTACTCACTTATACTGAGCACTGTATATATAATGTACTGATAATACAGGGGTGTACTCACTTATGCTGAGCACTGTATATATAATGTACTGATAATACAGGGGTGTACTCACTTATGCTAAGGGCTGTGTATATAATGTACTGATAATACAGGGGTGTACTCACTTATCCTGAGCGCTGTATATATAATGTACTGATAATACAGGGGTGTACTCACTTATGCTGAGCCCTGTATATATAATGTACTGATAATACAGGGTGTACTCACTTATGCTGTGCGCTGTATATTTAATGTACTGATAATACAGGGGTGTACTCACTTATGCTGAGCACTGTATATATAATGTACTGATAATAGAGGGGGTGTACTCACTTATGCTGAGCACTGTATATATAATGTACTGATAATACAGGGGGTGTACTCACTTATGCTGAGCTCTGTATATATAATGTACTGATAATACAGGGGTGTACTCACTTATGTGGAGCACTGTATATATAATGTACTGATAATACAGGGATGTACTCACTTATCCTGAGCACTGTATATATAATGTACTGATAATACCGGGGTGTACTCACTTATGCTGAGCACTGTATATATAATGTACTGATAATACAGGGGCTGTACTCACTTATGCTGAGCACTGTATATATAATGTACTCACAATAGAGGGGTGTACTCACTTATGCTGAGCACTGTATATATAATGTACTGATAATACAGTGGTGTACTCACTTATGCTGAGCCCTGTATATATAATGTACTGATAATACAGGGGTGTACTCACTTATGCTGAGCCCTATATATATAATGTACTGATAATACAGGGGGTGTACTCACTTATGCTGAGCCCTGTATATATATTGTACTGATAATACAAGGGTGTACTCACTTATGCTGAGCACTGTATATATAATGTACTGATAATACAGGGGGTGTACTCACTTATGCTGAGCCCTGTATATATAATGTACTGATAATACAGGGGGTGTACTCACTTATGCTGAGCGCTGTATATATAATGTACTGATAATACAGGGGTGTACTCACTTATGCTGAGCCCTGTATATATAATTTACTGATAATACAGGGGGTGTACTCACTTATGCTGAGCACGGTATATATAATGTACTGATAATACAGGGGTGTACTCACTTATGCTGAGCCCTGTATATATATAATGTACTGATAATACAGGGGTGTACTCACTTATGCTGAGCCCTGTATATATAATGTAATGATAATACAGGGTGTACTCACTTACACTGAGCACTGTATATATAATGTACTGATAATACAGGGGGTGTACTCACTTATGCTGAGCCCTGTATATATAATGTACTGATAATACAGGGGTGTACTCACTTATGCTGAGCCCTGTATATATATAATGTACTGATAATACAGGGGTGTACTCACTTATGCTGAGCCCTGTATATATAATGTACTGATAATACAGGGTGTACTCACTTACACTGAGCACTGTATATATAATGTACTGATAATACAGGGGTGTACTCACTTATGCTGAGCCCTGTATATATAATGTACTGATAATACAGGGTGTACTCACTTACACTGAGCACTGTATATATAATGTACTGATAATACAGGGGTGTACTCACTTATGCTGAGCCCTGTATATATAATGCACTGATAATACATGGGTGTACTCACTTATGCTGAGCGCTGTATATATAATGTACTGATAATACAGGGGGTGTACTCACTTATGCTGAGCCCTGTATATATAATGTACTGATAATACAGGGGTGTACTCACTTATGCTGAGCCCTGTATATATAATGTACGGATAATACAGGGGTGTACTCACTTATGTTGAGCCCTCTATATATAATGTACTGATAATACAAGGGGTGTACTCACTTATGCTGAGCCCTGTATATATAATGTACTGATAATACAGGGGTGTTCTCACTTATGCTGAGCGCTGTATATATAATGTACTGATAATACAGGGGTGTTCTCACTTATGCTGAGCGCTGTATATATAATGTACGGATAATACAGGGGTGTACTCACTTATGTTGAGCCCTCTATATATAATGTACTGATAATACAAGGGGTGTACTCACTTATGCTGAGCCCTGTATGTATAATGTACTGATAATACAGGGGGTGTACTCACTTATGCTGAGCACTGTATATATAATGTACTGATAATACAGGGGGTGTACTCACTTATGCTGAGCCCTGTATATATATTGTACTGATAATACAGGGGTGTACTCACTTATGCTGAGCGCTGTATATATAATGTATTGATAATACAGGGGTGTACTCACTTATGCTGAGCCCTGTATATATAATGTACTGATAATACAGGGGGTGTACTCACTTATGCTGAGCACGGTATATATAATGTACTGATAATACAGGGGTGTACTCACTTATGCTGAGCCCTGTATATAAAATGTACTGATAATACCGGGGTGTACTCACTTACACTGAGCACTGTATATATAATGTACTGATAATACAGGGGTGTACTCACTTATGCTGAGCCCTGTATATATAATGTACTGATAATACAGGGGTGTACTCACTTATGCTGAGCCCTGTATACATAATGTACTGATAATACAAGGGGTGTACTCACTTATGCTGGGACCTGTATATATAATGTACTGATAATACTGGGGGTGTACTCACTTATACTGAGCACTGTATATATAATGTACTGGCAATACAGGGGTGTACTCACTTATGCTAAGCGCTGTATATATAATGTACTGATAATACAGGGGTGTACTCACTTATGCTGAGCCCTATATATATAATGTACTGATAATACAGTGGTGTACTCACTTATACTGAGCACTGTATATATAATGTACTGATAATACAGGGGTGTACTCACTTATCCTGATCGCTGTATATATAATGTACTGATAACACAGGGGTGTACTCACTTATGCTGAGCCCTGTATATATAATGTACTGATAATACAGGGTGTACTCACTTATGCTGAGCGCTGTATATTTAATGTACTGATAATACAGGGGTTTACTCACTTATGCTGAGCCCTGTATATATAATGTACTGATAATACAGGGTGTACTCACTTATGCTGAGCACTGTATATTTAATGTACTGATAATACAGGGGTGTACTCACTTATGCTGAGCACTGTATATATAATGTACTGATAATACAGGGGGTGTACTCACTTATGCTGAGCACTGTATATATAATGTACTGATAATACAAGGGGTGTACTCACTTATGCTGAGCTCTGTATATATAATGTACTGATAATACAGGGGTGTACTCACTTATGTGGAGCACTGTATATATAATGTACTGATAATACAGGTGTGTACTCACTTATGCTGAGCGCTGTATATATAATGTACTCACAATAGAGGGGTGTACTCACTTATGCTGAGCCCTATATATATAATGTACTGATAATACAGGGGTGTACTCACTTATGCTGAGCACTGTATATATAATGTACTCACAATAGAGGGGTGTACTCACTTATGCTGAGCACTGTATATATAATGTACTCACAATAGAGGGGTGTACTCACTTATGCTGAGCCCTATATATATAATGTACTGATAATACAAGGGTGTACTCACTTATGCTGAGCCCTATATATGTAATGTACTGATAATACAGGGGGTGTACTCACTTATGCTGAGCAATGTATATATAATGTACTGATAATACAGGGGGTGTACTCACTTATGCTGAGCACGGTATATATAATGTACTGATAATACAGGGGTGTACTCACTTATGCTGAGCCCTGTATATAAAATGTACTGATAATACCGGGGTGTACTCACTTACACTGAGCACTGTATATATAATGTACTGATAATACAGGGGTGTACTCACTTATGCTGAGCCCTGTATATATAATGTACTGATAATACAGGGGTGTACTCACTTATGCTGAGCCCTGTATACATAATGTACTGATAATACAAGGGGTGTACTCACTTATGCTGGGACCTGTATATATAATGTACTGATAATACTGGGGGTGTACTCACTTATACTGAGCACTGTATATATAATGTACTGGCAATACAGGGGTGTACTCACTTATGCTAAGCGCTGTATATATAATGTACTGATAATACAGGGGTGTACTCACTTATGCTGAGCCCTATATATATAATGTACTGATAATACAGTGGTGTACTCACTTATACTGAGCACTGTATATATAATGTACTGATAATACAGGGGTGTACTCACTTATCCTGATCGCTGTATATATAATGTACTGATAACACAGGGGTGTACTCACTTATGCTGAGCCCTGTATATATAATGTACTGATAATACAGGGTGTACTCACTTATGCTGAGCGCTGTATATTTAATGTACTGATAATACAGGGGTTTACTCACTTATGCTGAGCCCTGTATATATAATGTACTGATAATACAGGGTGTACTCACTTATGCTG
Organism: Phyllobates terribilis; assembly: GCF_046119375.1. Lineage (NCBI taxonomy): Eukaryota > Metazoa > Chordata > Amphibia > Anura > Dendrobatidae > Phyllobates > Phyllobates terribilis. The sequence goes on from NW_027362762.1 coordinate 636,085,907, forward strand.
AGCACTGTATATTTAATGTACTGATAATACAGGGGTGTACTCACTTATGCTGAGCACTGTATATATAATGTACTGATAATACAGGGGGTGTACTCACTTATGCTGAGCACTGTATATATAATGTACTGATAATACAAGGGGTGTACTCACTTATGCTGAGCTCTGTATATATAATGTACTGATAATACAGGGGTGTACTCACTTATGTGGAGCACTGTATATATAATGTACTGATAATACAGGTGTGTACTCACTTATGCTGAGCGCTGTATATATAATGTACTCACAATAGAGGGGTGTACTCACTTATGCTGAGCCCTATATATATAATGTACTGATAATACAGGGGTGTACTCACTTATGCTGAGCACTGTATATATAATGTACTCACAATAGAGGGGTGTACTCACTTATGCTGAGCACTGTATATATAATGTACTCACAATAGAGGGGTGTACTCACTTATGCTGAGCCCTATATATATAATGTACTGATAATACAAGGGTGTACTCACTTATGCTGAGCCCTATATATGTAATGTACTGATAATACAGGGGGTGTACTCACTTATGCTGAGCAATGTATATATAATGTACTGATAATACAGGGGTGTACTCACTTCTGCTGAGCTCTGTATACATAATGTACTGGTAATACAGGGGGTGTACTCACTTATGCTAAGCGCTGTATATATAATGTACTGCTAATAAAGGGGTGTACTCACTTATGCTGAGCCCTATATATATAATGTACTGATAATACAGGGGTGTACTCACTTATGCTGAGCACTGTATATATAATGTACTGATAATACCGGGGTGTACTCACTTATGCTGAGCACTGTATATATAATGTACTGATAATACCGGGATGTACTCACTTATGCTGAGCACTGTATATATAATGTGCTGATAATACAGGGGTGTACTCACTTACACTGAGCACTGTATATATAATGTGCTGATAATACAGGGGTGTACTCACTTATGCTGAGCCCTGTATATATAATGTACTGATAATACAGGGGGTGTACTCACTTATGCTCAGCTCTGTATATATAATGTACTGATAATACAGGGGTGTACTCACTTATGCTGAGCTCTGTATACATAATGTACTGGTAATACAGGGGGTGTACTCACTCATGCTAAGCGCTGTATATATAATGTACTGCTAATAAAGGGGTGTACTCACTTATGCTGAGCCCTATATATATAATGTGCTGATAATACAGGGGTGTACTCACTTATGCTGAGCCCTGTATATATAATGTACTGATAATACAGGGGGTGTACTCACTTATGCTCAGCTCTGTATATATAATGTACTGATAATACAGGGGTGTACTCACTTATGCTGAGCTCTGTATACATAATGTACTGGTAATACAGGGGATGTACTCACTTATGCTAAGCGCTGTATATATAATGTACTGCTAATAAAGGGGTGTACTCACTTATGCTGAGCCCTGTATATATATAATGTACTGATAATACAGGGGTGTACTCACTTATGCTGAGCACTGTATATATAATATACTGATAATACAGTGGTGTACTCACTTATGCTGAGCACTGTATATATAATGTACTGATAATACTGGGGTGTACTCACTTACACTGAGCACTGTATATATAATGTACTGATAATACAGGGGTGTACTCACTTATGCTGAGCCCTGTATATATAATGTACTGATAATACAGGGGGTGTACTCACTTATGCTGAGCTCTGTATATATAATGTACTGATAATAAAGGGGTGTACTCACTTATGCTGAGCCCTGTATATATAATGTACTGATAATACAGGGTGTACTCACTTATGCTGAGCGCTGTATATTTAATGTACTGATAATACAGGGGGTGTACTCATTTATGCTGAGCTCTGTATATATAATGTACTGATAATACAGGGGTGTACTCACTTATGCTGAGTACTGTATATATAATGTACTGATAATTCAGGGGTGTACTCACTTATGCTGAGCCCTGTATATATAATGTACTGATAATACCGGGGTGTACTCACTTATACTGAGCACTGTATATATAATGTACTGATAATACAGTGGTGTACTCACTTACACTGAGCTCTGTATATATAATGTACTGATAATACAGGGGTGTACTCACTTATACTGAGCACTATATATATAATGTACTGATAATACAGGGGTCTACTCACTTATGCTGAGCCCTATATATATAATGTACTGATAATACCGGGGTGTACTCACTTATACTGAGCAACGTATATATAATGTACTGATAATACAGGGGTGTACTCACTTATGCTCAGCACTGTATATATAATGTACTGATAATACCGGGGTGTACTCACTTATGCTGAGCACTGTATATATAATGTGCTGATAATACAGGGGTGTACTCACTTACACTGAGCACTGTATATATAATGTGCTGATAATACAGGGGTGTACTCACTTATGCTGAGCCCTGTATATATAATGTACTGATAATACAGGGGGTGTACTCACTTATGCTCAGCTCTGTATATATAATGTACTGATAATACAGGGGTGTACTCACTTATGCTGAGCTCTGTATACATAATGTACTGATAATACAGGGGTGTACTCACTTATGCTGAGCCCTGTATATATAATGTACTGATAATACAGGGGTGTACTCACTTATGCTGAGCTCTGTATATATAATGTACTGATAATAAAGGGGTGTACTCACTTATGCTGAGCCCTGTATATATAATGTACTGATAATACAGGGGTGTGCTCACTTATGCTGAGCGCTGTATATTTAATGTACTGATAATACAGGGGGTGTACTCATTGATGCTGAGCTCTGTATATATAATGTACTGATAATACAGGGGTGTACTCACTTATGCTGAGTACTGTATATATAATGTACTGATAATACAGGGGTGTACTCACTTATGCTGAGCCCTGTATATATAATGTACTGATAATACCGGGGTGTACTCACTTATACTGAGCACTGTATATATAATGTACTGATAATACAGTGGTTTACTCACTTACAATGAGCTCTGTATATATAATGTACTGATAATACAGGGGTGTACTCACTTATACTGAGCACTATATATATAATGTACTGATAATACAGGGGTCTACTCACTTATGCTGAGCCCTATATATATAATGTACTGATAATACAGGGGTGTACTCACTTATGCTGAGCCCTATATATATAATGTACTGATAATACAGGGGTGTACTCATTTATGCTGAGCACTGTATATATAATGTACTCACAATAGAGGGGTGTACTCACTTATGCTGAGCACTGTATATATAATGTACTGATAATACAGGGGTGTACTCACTTATGCTGAGCCCTGTATATATAATGTACTGATAATACAGGGGGTGTACTCACTTATGCTGAGCCCTGTATATATATTGTACTGATAATACAGGGGTGTACTCACTTATGCTGAGCACTGTATATATAATGTACTGAAAATACAGGGGGTGTACTCACTTATGCTGAGCCCTGTATATATAATGTACTGATAATAAAGGGGGTGTACTCACTTATGCTGAGCGCTGTATATATAATGTACTGATAATACAGGGGTGTACTCACTTATGCTGAGCCCTGTATATATAATTTACTGATAATACAGGGGGTGTACTCACTTATGCTCAGCTCTGTATATATAATGTACTGATAATACAGGGGTGTACTCACTTATGCTGAGCTCTGTATACATAATGTACTGGTAATACAGGGGGTGTACTCACTCATGCTAAGCGCTGTATATATAATGTACTGCTAATACAGGGGTGTACTCACTTATGCTGAGCCCTATATATATAATGTGCTGATAATACAGGGGTGTACTCACTTATGCTGAGCCCTGTATATATAATGTACTGATAATACAGGGGGTGTACTCACTTATGCTCAGCTCTGTATATATAATGTACTGATAATACAGGGGTGTACTCACTTATGCTGAGCTCTGTATACATAATGTACTGATAATACAGGGGTGTACTCACTTATGCTGAGCCCTGTATATATAATGTACTGATAATACAGGGGGTGTACTCACTTATGCTGAGCTCTGTATATATAATGTACTGATAATAAAGGGGTGTACTCACTTATGCTGAGCCCTGTATATATAATGTACTGATAATACAGGGGTGTACTCACTTATGCTGAGCGCTGTATATTTAATGTACTGATAATACAGGGGGTGTACTCATTGATGCTGAGCTCTGTATATATAATGTACTGATAATACAGGGGTGTACTCACTTATGCTGAGTACTGTATATATAATGTACTGATAATACAGGGGTGTACTCACTTATACTGAGCCCTGTATATATAATGTACTGATAATACCGGGGTGTACTCACTTATACTGAGCACTGTATATATAATGTACTGATAATACAGGGGTGTACTCACTTATGCTGAGCACTGTATATATAATGTACTGATAATACAGGGGTGTACTCACTTATGCTGAGCACTGTATATATAATGTACTGATAATACAGGGGTGTACTCACTTATACTGAGCACTATATATATAATGTACTGATAATACAGGGGTCTACTCACTTATGCTGAGCCCTATATATATAATGTACTGATAATACAGTACATTATATGTACTCACTTATGCTGAGCCCTATATATATAATGTACTGATAATACAGGGGTGTACTCATTTATGCTGAGCACTGTATATATAATGTACTCACAATAGAGGGGTGTACTCACTTATACTGAGCCCTATATATATAATGTACTGATAATACAGGGGTGTACTTACTTATGCTGAGCCCTATATATATAATGTACTGATAATACAGGGGGTGTACTCACTTATGCTGAGCACTGTATATATAATGTACTGATAATACAGGGGTGTACTCAGTTATGCTGAGCTCTGTATACATAATGTACTGGTAATACAGGGTGTACTCACTTATGCTGAGCCCTATATATATAATGTACTGATAATACAGGGGGTGTACTCACTTATGCTGAGCACTGTATATATAATGTACTGATAATACAGGGGTGTACTCACTTATGCTGAGCCCTGTATATATAATGTACTGATAATACAGGGGGTGTACTCACTTATGCTGAGCCCTGTATATATATTGTACTGATAATACAGGGGTGTACTCACTTATGCTGAGCACTGTATATATAATGTACTGATAATACAGGGGGTGTACTCACTTATGCTGAGCCCTGTATATATAATGTACTGATAATAAAGGGGGTGTACTCACTTATGCTGAGCGCTGTATATATAATGTACTGATAATACAGGGGTGTACTCACTTATGCTGAGCCCTGTATATATAATGTACTGATAATACAGGGGGTGTACTCACTTATGCTCAGCTCTGTATATATAATGTACTGATAATACAGGGGTGTACTCACTTATGCTGAGCTCTGTATACATAATGTACTGGTAATACAGGGGGTGTACTCACTCATGCTAAGCGCTGTATATATAATGTACTGCTAATAAAGGGGTGTACTCACTTATGCTGAGCCCTATATATATAATGTGCTGATAATACAGGGGTGTACTCACTTATGCTGAGCCCTGTATATATAATGTACTGATAATACAGGGGGTGTACTCACTTATGCTCAGCTCTGTATATATAATGTACTGATAATACAGGGGTGTACTCACTTATGCTGAGCTCTGTATACATAATGTACTGATAATACAGGGGTGTACTCACTTATGCTGAGCCCTGTATATATAATGTACTGATAATAGAGGGGGTGTACTCACTTATGCTGAGCTCTGTATATATAATGTACTGATAATAAAGGGGTGTACTCACTTATGCTGAGCCCTGTATATATAATGTACTGATAATACAGGGGTGTACTCACTTATGCTGAGCGCTGTATATTTAATGTACTGATAATACAGGGGGTGTACTCATTGATGCTGAGCTCTGTATATATAATGTACTGATAATACAGGGGTGTACTCACTTATGCTGAGTACTGTATATATAATGTACTGATAATACAGGGGTGTACTCACTTATACTGAGCCCTGTATATATAATGTACTGATAATACCGGGGTGTACTCACTTATACTGAGCACTGTATATATAATGTACTGATAATACAGTGGTTTACTCACTTACAATGAGCTCTGTATATATAATGTACTGATAATACAGGGGTGTACTCACTTATACTGAGCACTATATATATAATGTACTGATAATACAGGGGTCTACTCACTTATGCTGAGCCCTATATATATAATGTACTGATAATACAGGGGTGTACTCACTTATGCTGAGCCCTATATATATAATGTACTGATAATACAGGGGTGTACTCATTTATGCTGAGCACTGTATATATAATGTACTCACAATAGAGGGGTGTACTCACTTATACTGAGCCCTATATATATATAATGTACTGATAATACAGGGGTGTACTTACTTATGCTGAGCCCTATATATATAATGTACTGATAATACAGGGGGTGTACTCACTTATGCTGAGCACTGTATAAATAATGTACTGATAATACAGGGGTGTACTCAGTTATGCTGAGCTCTGTATACATAATGTACTGGTAATACAGGGTGTACTCACTTATGCTGAGCCCTATATATATAATGTACTGATAATACAGGGGGTGTACTCACTTATGCTGAGCACTGTATATATAATGTACTGATAATACAGGGGTGTACTCACTTATGCTGAGCCCTGTATATATAATGTACTGATAATACAGGGGGTGTACTCACTTATGCTGAGCCCTGTATATATATTGTACTGATAATACAGGGGTGTACTCACTTATGCTGAGCACTGTATATATAATGTACTGATAATACAGGGGGTGTACTCACTTATGCTGAGCCCTGTATATATAATGTACTGATAATAAAGGGGGTGTACTCACTTATGCTGAGCGCTGTATATATAATGTGCTGATAATACAGGGGTGTACTCACTTATGCTGAGCCCTGTATATATAATTTACTGATAATACAGTGGGTGTACTCACTTATGCTGAGCACGGTATATATAATGTACTGATAATACAGGGGTGTACTCACTTATGCTGAGCCCTGTATATATAATGTACTGATAATACCGGGGTGTACTCACTTACACTGAGCACTGTATATATAATGTACTGATAATACAGGGGGTGTACTCACTTATGCTGAGCCCTGTATATATAATGTACTGATAATACAGGGGTGTAATCACTTATGCTGAGCCCTGTATATATAATGTACGGATAATACAGGGGTGTACTCACTTATGTTGAGCCCTCTATATATAATGTACTGATAATACAAGGGGTGTACTCACTTATGCTGAGCCCTCTATATATAATGTACTGATAATACAGGGTTCTACTCACTTATGCTGAGCCCTGTATATATAATGTACTGATAATACAGGGGGTGTACTCACTTATGCTGAGCACTGTATATATAATGTACTGATAATACAGGGGGTGTACTCACTTATGCTGAGCCCTGTATATATATTGTACTGATAATACAGGGGTGTTCTCACTTATGCTGAGCGCTGTATATATAATGTATTGATAATACAGGGGTTTACTCACTTATGCTGAGCACTGTATATATAATGTACTGATAATACAGGGGGTGTACTCACTTATGCTGAGCCCTGTATATATAATGTACTGATAATACAGGGGTGTACTCAGTTATGCTGAGCCCTATATATATAATGTACTGATAATACAGGGGGTGTACTCACTTATCCTGAGCACTGTATATATAATGTACTGATAATACAGGGGTGTACTCAGTTATGCTGAGCTCTGTATACATAATGTACTGGTAATACAGGGTGTACTCACTTATGCTGAGCCCTATATATATAATGTACTGATAATACAGGGGGTGTACTCACTTATGCTGAGCACTGTATATATAATGTACTGATAATACAGGGGTGTACTCACTTATGCTGAGCCCTGTATTTATAATGTACTGATAATACAGGGGGTGTACTCACTTATGCTGAGCCCTGTATATATATTGTACTGATAATACAGGGGTGTACTCACTTATGCTGAGCACTGTATATATAATGTACTGATAATACAGGGGGTGTACTCACTTATGCTGAGCCCTGTATATATAATGTACTGATAATAAAGGGGGTGTACTCACTTATGCTGAGCGCTGTATATATAATGTACTGATAATACAGGGGTGTACTCACTTATGCTGAGCCCTGTATATATAATTTACTGATAATACAGTGGGTGTACTCACTTATGCTGAGCACGGTATATATAATGTACTGATAATACAGGGGTGTACTCACTTATGCTGAGCCCTGTATATATAATGTACTGATAATACCGGGGTGTACTCACTTACACTGAGCACTGTATATATAATGTACTGATAATACAGGGGGTGTACTCACTTATGCTGAGCCCTGTATATATAATGTACTGATAATACAGGGGTGTAATCACTTATGCTGAGCCCTGTATATATAATGTACGGATAATACAGGGGTGTACTCACTTATGTTGAGCCCTCTATATATAATGTACTGATAATACAAGGGGTGTACTCACTTATGCTGAGCCCTCTATATATAATGTACTGATAATACAGGGTTCTACTCACTTATGCTGAGCCCTGTATATATAATGTACTGATAATACAGGGGGTGTACTCACTTATGCTGAGCACTGTATATATAATGTACTGATAATACAGGGGGTGTACTCACTTATGCTGAGCCCTGTATATATATTGTACTGATAATACAGGGGTGTTCTCACTTATGCTGAGCGCTGTATATATAATGTATTGATAATACAGGGGTTTACTCACTTATGCTGAGCACTGTATATATAATGTACTAATAATACAGGGGGTGTACTTACTTATGCTGAGCCCTGTATATATAATGTACTGATAATACAGGGGGTGTACTCACTTATGCTGAGCGCTGTATATATAATGTACTGATAATACAGGGGTGTACTCACTTATGCTGAGCCCTGTATATATAATGTACTGATAATACAGGGGGTGTACTCACTTATGCTGAGCACGGTATATATAATGTACTGATAATACAGGGGTGTACTCACTTATGCTGAGCCCTGTATATATAATGTACTGATAATACCGGGGTGTACTCACTTACACTGAGCACTGTATATATAATGTACTGATAATACAGGGGGTGTACTCACTTATGCTGAGCCCTGTATATATAATGTACTGATAATACAGGGGTGTACTCACTTATGCTGAGCCCTGTATATTTAATGTACGGATAATACAGGGGTGTACTCACTTATGTTGAGCCCTCTATATATAATGTACTGATAATACAAGGGGTGTACTCACTTATACTGAGCCCTCTATATATAATGTACTGATAATACTGGGGGTGTACTCACTTATACTGAGCACTGTATATATAATGTACTGGCAATACAGGGGTGTACTCACTTATGCTAAGCGCTGTGTATATAATGTACTGATAATACAGGGGTGTACTCACTTATGCTGAGCCCTATATATATAATGTACTGATAATACAGGGTGTACTCACTTATGCTGAGCGCTGTATATTTAATGTACTGATAATACAGGGGTGTACTCACTTATGCTGAGCACTGTATATATAATGTACTGATAATACAGGGGGTGTACTCACTTATGCTGAGCACTGTATATATAATGTACTGATAATACAGGGGGTGTACTCACTTATTCTGAGCTCTGTATATATAATGTACTGATAATACAGGGGTGTACTCACTTATGTGGAGCACTGTATATATAATGTACTGATAATACAGGGGTGTACTCACTTATGCTGAGCACTGTATATATAATGTACTGATAATACAGGGCTGTACTCACTTATGCTGAGCACTGTATATATAATGTACTCACAATAGAGGGGTGTACTCACTTATGCTGAGCCCTATATATATAATGTACTGATAATACAGGGGTGTACTCACTTATGCTGAGCTCTGTATACATAATGTACTGATAATACAGGGTGTACTCACTTACACTGAGCACTGTATATATAATGTACTGATAATACAGGGTGTACTCACTTACACTGAGCACTATATATATAATGTACTGATAATACAGGGGTGTACTCACTTATGCTGAGCCCTGTATATATAATGTACTGATAATACAGGGGGTGTACTCACTTATGCTGAGCTCTGTATATATAATGTACTGATAATACAGGTGTGTACTCACTTATGCTGAGCTCTGTATACATAATGTACTGGTAATACAGGGGGTGTACTCACTTATGCTAAGTGCTGTATATATAATGTACTGCTAATAAAGGGGTGTACTCACTTATGCTGAGCACTGTATATATAATGTACTGATAATACCGGGGTGTACTCACTTATACTGAGCCCTGTATATATAATGTACTGATAATACAGGGGTCTAGTCACTTATGCTGAGCACTGTATATATAATGTACTGATAATACAGGGATGTACTCACTTATACTGAGCACTGTATATATAATGTACTGATAATACAGGGGTGTACTCACTTATGCTGAGCCCTGTATATATAATGTACTGATAATACAGTGGGTGTACTCACTTATGCTGAGCTCTGTATATATAATGTACTGATAATACAGTGGTGTACTCACTTATGCTGAGCACTGTATATATAATGTACTGATAATAAAGGGGTGTACTCACTTACACTGAGCACTGTATATATAATGTACTGATAATACAGGGGTGTACTCACTTATGCTGAGCCCTGTATATATAATGTACTGATAATACAGTGGGTGTACTCACTTATGCTGAGCCCTGTATATATAATGTACTGATAATACAGGGGTGTACTCACTTATGCTGAGCCCTGTATATATAATGTACTGATAATACAGGGTGTATTCACTTATGCTGAGCGCTGTATATTTAATGTACTGATAATACAGGGGGTGTACTCACTTATGCTGAACTCTGTATATATAATGTACTGATAATACAGGGGTGTACTCACTTATGCTGAGCACTGTATATATAATGTACTGATAATACAGGGGTGTACTCACTTATGCTGAGCCCTGTATATATAATGTACTGATAATACAGGGGTGTACTCACTTATGCTGAGCCCTATATATATAATGTACTGATAATACAGGGGTGTACTCACTTATGCTGAGCCCTATATATATAATGTACTGATAATACAGGGGTGTACTCACTTATGCTGAGCCCTATATATATAATGTACTGATAATACAGGGGTGTACTCACTTATGCTGAGCACTGTATATATAATGTACTCACAATAGAGGGGTGTACTCACTTATCCTGAGCCCTATATATATAATGTACTGATAATACAGGGGTGTACTTACTTATGCTGAGCCCTATATATATAATGTACTGATAATACAGGGGGTGTACTCACTTATGCTGAGCACTGTATATATAATGTACTGATAATACAGGGGTGTACTCAGTTATGCTGAGCTCTGTATACATAATGTACTGGTAATACAGGGTGTACTCACTTATGCTGAGCCCTATATATATAATGTACTGATAATACAGGGGGTGTACTCACTTATGCTGAGCACTGTATATATAATGTACTGATAATACAGGGTTCTACTCACTTAAACTGAGCCCTGTATATATAATGTACTGATAATACAGGGGGTGTACTCACTTATGCTGAGCACTGTATATATAATGTACTGATAATACAGGGGGTGTACTCACTTATGCTGAGCCCTGTATATATATTGTACTGATAATACAGGGGTGTACTCACTTATGCTGAGCACTGTATATATAATGTACTGATAATACAGGGGGTGTACTCACTTATGCTCAGCCCTGTATATATAATGTACTGATAATACAGGGGTGTACTCACTTATGCTGAGCGCTGTATATATAATGTACTGATAATACAGGGGTGTACTCACTTATACTGAGCCCTGTATATATAATGTACTGATAATACAGGGGGTGTACTCACTTATGCTGAGCACGGTATATATAATGTACTGATAATACAGGAGTGTACTCACTTATGCTGAGCCCTGTATATATAATGTACTGATAATACCGGGGTGTACTCACTTACACTGAGCACTGTATATATAATGTATTGATAATACAGGGGGTGTACTCACTTATGCTGAGCGCTGTATATATAATGTACTGATAATACAGGGGTGTACTCACTTATGCTGAGCCCTGTATATATAATGTACGGATAATACAGGGGTGTACTCACTTATGTTGAACCCTCTATATATAATGTACTGATAATGCAAGGGGTGTACTCACTTATGCTGAGCCCTGTATATATAATGTACTGATAATACTGGGGGTGTACTCACTTATACTGAGCACTGTATATATAATGTACTGGCAATACAGGGGTGTACTCACTTATGCTAAGCGCTGTATATATAATGTACTGACAATACAGGGGTGTACTCACTTATGCTGAGCCCTATATATATAATGTACTGATAATACAGGGGGTGTACTCACTTATACTGAGCACTGTATATATAATGTACTGATAATACAGGGGTGTACTCACTTATGCTGAGCACTGTATATATAATGTACTGATAATACAGGGGTGTACTCACTTATGCTGAGCCCTGTATATATAATGTACTGATAATACAGGGTGTACTCACTTATGCTGAGCGCTGTATATTTAATGTACTGATAATACAGGGGTGTACTCACTTATGCTGAGCACTGTATATATAATGTACTAATAATGCAGGGGTTGTACTCACTTATGCTGAGCACTGTATATATAATGTACTGATAATACAGGGGGTGTACTCACTTATACTGAGCTCTGTATATATAATGTACTGATAATACAGGGGTGTACTCACTTATGTGGAGCACTGTATATATAATGTACTGATAATACAGGGGTGTACTGACTTATGCTGAGCACTGTATATATAATGTACTGATAATACAGGGCTGTACTCACTTATGCTGAGCACTGTATATATAATGTACTGATAATACAGGGGTGTACTCACTTATACTGAGCACTGTATATATAATGTACTGATAATACAGGGCTGTACTCACTTATACTGAGCCCTGTATATATAATGTACTCACAATAGAGGGGTGTACTCACTTATGCTGAGCCCTATATATATAATGTACTGATAATACAGGGGTGTACTCACTTATGCTGAGCACTGTATATATAATGTACTCACAATAGAGGGGTGTACTCACTTATGCTGAGCCCTATATATTTAATGTACTGATAATACAGGGGGTGTACTCACTTATGCTGAGCAATGTATATATAATGTACTGATAATACAGGGGTGTACTCACTTATGCTGAGCTCTGTATATATAATGTACTGATAATACAGGGGTGTACTCACTTATGCTGAGCTCTGTATACATAATGTACTGGTAATACAGGGGGTGTACTCACTTATGCTAAGCGCTGTATATATAATGTACTGCTAATAAAGGGGTGTACTCACTTATGCTGATCCCTATATATATAATGTACTGATAATACAGGGGTGTACTCACTTATGCTGAGCACTGTATATTTAATGTACTGATAATACCGGGGTGTACTCACTTATACTGAGCAACGTATATATAATGTACTGATAATACAGGGGTGTACTCACTTTTGCTGAGCCCTATATATATAATGTACTGCTAATAAAGGGGTGTACTCACTTATGCTGATCCCTATATATATAATGTACTGATAATACAGGGGTGTACTCACTTATGCTGAGCACTGTATATTTAATGTACTGATAATACCGGGGTGTACTCACTTATACTGAGCAACGTATATATAATGTACTGATAATACAGGGGTGTACTCACTTATACTGAGCCCTGTATATATAATGTACTGATAATACCGGGGTGTACTCACTTACACTGAGCACTGTATATATAATGTACTGATAATACAGGGGTGTACTCACTTTTGCTGAGCCCTGTACATATAATGTACTGATAATACAGGGGGTGTGCTCACTTATGCTGAGCTCTGTATATATAATGTACTGATAATACAGTGGTATACTCACTTATGCTGAGCTCTGTATATATAATGTACTGATAATACAGGGGTGTACTCACTTATACTGAGCTCTGTATACATAATGTACTGGTAATATAGGGGTGTACTCACTTATGCTAAGCGCTGTATATATAATGTACTGCTAATAAAGGGGTGTACTCACTTATGCTGAGCCCTATATATATAATGTACTGATAATACAGGGGTGTACTCACTTATGCTAAGCACTGTATAATGTACTGATAATACCGGGGTGTACTCACTTATACTGAGCACTGTATATATAATGTACTGATAATACAGTGGTGTACTCACTTATGCTCAGCACTGTACATATAATGTACTGATAATACAGGGTGTACTCACTTATGCTGAGCGCTGTATATTTAATGTACTGATAATACAGGGGGTGTACTCACTTATGCTGAGCTCTGTATATATAATGTACTGATAATACAGGGGTGTACTCACTTATGTGGAGCACTGTATATATAATGTACTGATAATACAGGGGTGTACTGACTTATGCTGAGCACTGTATATATAATGTACTGATAATACAGGGCTGTACTCACTTATGCTGAGCACTGTATATATAATGTACTGATAATACAGGGGTGTACTCACTTATACTGAGCACTGTATATATAATGTACTGATAATACAGGGCTGTACTCACTTATACTGAGCCCTGTATATATAATGTACTCACAATAGAGGGGTGTACTCACTTATGATGAGCCCTATATATATAATGTACTGATAATACAGGGGTGTACTCACTTATGCTGAGCACTGTATATATAATGTACTCACAATAGAGGGGTGTACTCACTTATGCTGAGCCCTATATATTTAATGTACTGATAATACAGGGGGTGTACTCACTTATGCTGAGCAATGTATATATAATGTACTGATAATACAGGGGTGTACTCACTTATGCTGAGCTCTGTATATATAATGTACTGATAATACAGGGGTGTACTCACTTATGCTGAGCTCTGTATACATAATGTACTGGTAATACAGGGGGTGTACTCACTTATGCTAAGCGCTGTATATATAATGTACTGCTAATAAAGGGGTGTACTCACTTATGCTGATCCCTATATATATAATGTACTGATAATACAGGGGTGTACTCACTTATGCTGAGCACTGTATATTTAATGTACTGATAATACCGGGGTGTACTCACTTATACTGAGCAACGTATATATAATGTACTGATAATACAGGGGTGTACTCACTTTTGCTGAGCCCTATATATATAATGTACTGCTAATAAAGGGGTGTACTCACTTATGCTGATCCCTATATATATAATGTACTGATAATACAGGGGTGTACTCACTTATGCTGAGCACTGTATATTTAATGTACTGATAATACCGGGGTGTACTCACTTATACTGAGCAACGTATATATAATGTACTGATAATACAGGGGTGTACTCACTTATACTGAGCCCTGTATATATAATGTACTGATAATACCGGGGTGTACTCACTTACACTGAGCACTGTATATATAATGTACTGATAATACAGGGGTGTACTCACTTTTGCTGAGCCCTGTATATATAATGTACTGATAATACAGGGGGTGTGCTCACTTATGCTGAACTCTGTATATATAATGTACTGATAATACAGTGGTATACTCACTTATGCTGAGCTCTGTATATATAATGTACTGATAATACAGGGGTGTACTCACTTATACTGAGCTCTGTATACATAATGTACTGGTAATATAGGGGTGTACTCACTTATGCTAAGCGCTGTATATATAATGTACTGCTAATAAAGGGGTGTACTCACTTATGCTGAGCCCTATATATATAATGTACTGATAATACAGGGGTGTACTCACTTATGCTGAGCACTGTATAATGTACTGATAATACCGGGGTGTACTCACTTATACTGAGCGCTGTATATTTAATGTACTGATAATACAGGGGGTGTACTCACTTATGCTGAGCTCTGTATATATAATGTACTGATAATACAGGGGTGTACTCACTTATGCTGAGCCCTGTATATATAATGTACTGATAATACAGGGTGTACTCACTTATGCTGAGCGCTGTATATTTAATGTACTGATAATACAGGGGGTGTACTCACTTATGCTGAGCTCTGTATATATAATGTACTGATAATACAGGGGTGTACTCACTTATGCTGAGCACTGTATATATAAAGTACTGATAATACAGGGGTGTACTCACTTATGCTGAGCCCTATATATATAATGTACTGATAATACAGGGGTGTACTCACTTATGCTGAGCACTGTATATATAATGTACTGATAATACAGGGGTGTACTCACTTATGCTGAGCCCTGTATATATAATGTACTGATAATACAGGGGTGTACTCACTTATGCTAAGCCCTATATATATAATGTAATGATAATACAGGGGTGTACTCACTTATGCTGAGCCCTGTATATATAATGTACTGATAATACAGGGTTCTACTCACTTATGCTGAGCCCTGTATATATAATGTACTGATAATACAGGGGGTGTACTCACTTATACTGAGCCCTGTATATATAATGTACTGATAATACAGGGGTGTACTCACTTATGCTGAGCACTGTATATATAATGTACTGATAATACAGGGGGTGTACTCACTTATGCTGAGCCCTGTATATATATTGTACTGATAATACAGGGGTGTACTCACTTATGCTGAGCACTGTATATATAATGTACTGATAATACAGGGGGTGTACTCACTTATGCTGAGCCCTGTATATATAATGTACTGATAATACAGGGGGTGTAGTCACTTATGCTGAGCGCTGTATATATAATGTACTGATAATACAGGGGTGTACTCACTTATGCTGAGCCCTGTATATATAATGTACTGATAATACAGGGGGTGTACTCACTTATGCTGAGCACGGTATATATAATGTACTGATAATACAGGGGTGTACTCACTTATGCTGAGCCCTGTATTTATAATGTACTGATAATACCGGGGGTGTACTCACTTATGCTGAGCCCTGTATATATAATGTACGGATAATACAGGGGTGTACTCACTTATGTTGAGCCCTCTATATATAATGTACTGATAATAAAAGGGGTGTACTCACTTATGCTGAGCCCTGTATATATAATGTACTGATAATACTGGGGGTGTACTCACTTATAATGAGCACTGTATATATAATGTACTGGCAATACAGGGGTGTACTCACTTATGCTAAGCGCTGTATATATAATGTACTGATAATACAGGGGTGTACTCACTTATGCTGAGCCCTATATATATAATGTACTGATAATACAGTGGTGTACTCACTTATACTGAGCACTGTATATATAATGTACTATTAATACAGGGGTGTACTCACTTATGCTGAGCCCTGTATATATAATGTACTGATAATACAGGGGGTGTACTCACTTATGCTGAGCACTGTATATATAATGTACTGATAATACAGGGTTCTACTCACTTAAACTGAGCCCTGTATATATAATGTACTGATAATACAGGGGGTGTACTCACTTATGCTGAGCACTGTATATATAATGTACTGATAATACAGGGGGTGTACTCACTTATGCTGAGCCCTGTATATATATTGTACTGATAATACAGGGGTGTACTCACTTATGCTGAGCACTGTATATATAATGTACTGATAATACATGGGGTGTACTCACTTCTGCTGAGCCCTGTATATATAATGTACTGATAATACAGGGGTGTACTCACTTATGCTGAGCGCTGTATATATAATGTACTGATAATACAGGGGTGTACTCACTTATGCTGAGCCCTGTATATATAATGTACTGATAATACAGGGGGTGTACTCACTTATGCTGAGCACGGTATATATAATGTACTGATAATACAGGGGTGTACTCACTTATGCTGAGCCCTGTATATATAATGTACTGATAATACCGGGGTGTACTCACTTACACTGAGCACTGTATATATAATGTACTGATAATACAGGGGGTGTACTCACTTATGCTGAGCGCTGTATATATAATGTACTGATAATACAGGGGTGTACTCACTTATGCTGAGCCCTGTATATATAATGTACGGATAATACAGGGGTGTACTCACTTATGTTGAGCACTGTATATATAATGTACTGATAATACAAGGGGTGTACTCACTTATGCTGAGCCCTGTATATATAATGTACTGATAATACTGGGGGTGTACTCACTTATACTGAGCACTGTATATATAATGTACTGGCAATACAGGGGTGTACTCACTTATGCTAAGCGCTGTATATATAATGTACTGACAATACAGGGGTGTACTCACTTATGCTAAGCCCTATATATATAATGTACTGATAATACAGGGGGTGTACTCACTTATACTGAGCACTGTATATATAATGTACTGATAATACCGGGGTGTACTCACTTATGCTGAGCACTGTATATATAATGTACTGATAATACAGGGGTGTACTCACTTATGCTGAGCCCTGTATATATAATGTACTGATAATACAGGGTGTACTCACTTATGCTGAGCGCTGTATATTTAATGTACTGATAATACAGGGGTGTACTCACTTATGCTGAGCACTGTATATATAATGTACTAATAATACAGGGGTTGTACTCACTTATGCTGAGCACTGTATATATAATGTACTGATAATACAGGGCTGTACTCACTTATGCTGAGCACTGTATATATAATGTACTCACAATAGAGGGGTGTACTCACTTATGCTGAGCCCTATATATATAATGTACTGATAATACAGGGGTGTACTCACTTATGCTGAGCACTGTATATATAATGTACTCACAATAGAGGGGTGTACTCACTTATGCTGAGCCCTATATATTTAATGTACTGATAATACAGGGGGTGTACTCACTTATGCTGAGCAATGTATATATAATGTACTGATAATACAGGGGTGTACTCACTTATGCTGAGCTCTGTATATATAATGTACTGATAATACAGGGGTGTACTCACTTATGCTGAGCTCTGTATACATAATGTACTGGTAATACAGGGGGTGTACTCACTTATGCTAAGCGCTGTATATATAATGTACTGCTAATAAAGGGGTGTACTCACTTATGCTGATCCCTATATATATAATGTACTGATAATACAGGGGTGTACTCACTTATGCTGAGCACTGTATATTTAATGTACTGATAATACCGGGGTGTACTCACTTATACTGAGCAACGTATATATAATGTACTGATAATACAGGGGTGTACTCACTTTTGCTGAGCCCTATATATATAATGTACTGCTAATAAAGGGGTGTACTCACTTATGCTGATCCCTATATATATAATGTACTGATAATACAGGGGTGTACTCACTTATGCTGAGCACTGTATATTTAATGTACTGATAATACCGGGGTGTACTCACTTATACTGAGCACTGTATATATAATGTACTGATAATACAGTGGTGTACTCACTTATACTGAGCAACGTATGTATAATGTACTGATAATACAGGGGTGTACTCACTTATACTGAGCCCTGTATATATAATGTACTGATAATACCGGGGTGTACTCCCTTACACTGAGCACTGTATATATAATGTACTGATAATCCAGGGGTGTACTCACTTTTGCTGAGCCCTGTATATATAATGTACTGATAATACAGGGGGTGTACTCACTTATGCTGAGCTCTGTATATATAATGTACTGATAATACAGTGGTGTACTCACTTATGCTGAGCTCTGTATATATAATGTACTGATAATACAGGGGTGTACTCACTTATACTGAGCTCTGTATACATAATGTACTGGTAATATAGGGGGTATACTCACTTATGCTAAGCGCTGTATATATAATGTACTGCTAATAAAGGGGTGTACTCACGTATGCTGAGCCCTATATATATAATGTACTGATAATACAGGGGTGTACTCACTTATGCTGAGCACTGTATATATAATGTACTGATAATACCGGGGTGTACTCACTTATACTGAGCACTGTATATATAATGTACTGATAATACAGGGGGTGTACTCACTTATGCTCAGCACTGTACATATAATGTACTGATAATACAGGGTGTACTCACTTATGCTGAGCGCTGTATATTTAATGTACTGATAATACAGGGGGTGTACTCACTTATGCTGAGCTCTGTATATATAATGTACTGATAATACAGGGGTGTACTCACTTATGCTGAGCACTGTATATATAATGTACTGATAATACAGGGGTGTACTCACTTATGCTGAGCCCTATATATATAATGTACTGATAATACAGGGGTGTACTCACTTATGCTGAGCACTGTATATATAATGTACTGATAATACAGGGGTGTACTCACTTATGCTGAGCCCTGTATATATAATGTACTGATAATACAGGGGTGTACTCACTTATGCTAAGCCCTATATATATAATGTAATGATAATACAGGGGTGTACTCACTTATGCTGAGCCCTGTATATATAATGTACTGATAATACAGGGTTCCACTCACTTATGCTGAGCCCTGTATATATAATGTACTGATAATACAGGGGGTGTACTCACTTATGCTGAGCACTGTATATATAATGTACTGATAATACAGGGGGTGTACTCACTTATGCTGAGCCCTGTATATATATTGTACTGATAATACAGGGGTGTACTCACTTATGCTGAGCACTGTATATATAATGTACTGATAATACAGGGGGTGTACTCACTTATGCTGAGCCCTGTATATATAATGTACTGATAATACAGGGGGTGTAGTCACTTATGCTGAGCGCTGTATATATAATGTACTGATAATACAGGGGTGTACTCACTTATGCTGAGCCCTGTATATATAATGTACTGATAATACAGGGGGTGTACTCACTTATGCTGAGCACGGTATATATAATGTACTGATAATACAGGGGTGTACTCACTTATACTGAGCCCTGTATATATAATGTACTGATAATACCGGGGGTGTACTCACTTATGCTGAGCCCTGTATATATAATGTATGGATAATACAGGGGTGTACTCACTTATGTTGAGCCCTCTATATATAATGTACTGATAATAAAAGGGGTGTACTCACTTATGCTGAGCCCTGTATATATAATGTACTGATAATACTGGGGGTGTACTCACTTATACTGAGCACTGTATATATAATGTACTGGCAATACAGGGGTGTACTCACTTATGCTAAGCGCTGTATATATAATGTACTGATAATACAGGGGTGTACTCACTTATGCTGAGCCCTATATATATAATGTACTGATAATACCGGGGTGTACTCACTTATGCTGAGCACTGTATATATAATGTACTGATAATACAGTGGTGTACTCACTTATACTGAGCACTGTATATATAATGTACTGATAATACAGGGGTGTACTCACTTATGCTGAGCACTGTATATATAATGTACTGATAATACAGTGGTGTACTCACTTATACTGAGCACTGTATATATAATGTACTATTAATACAGGGGTGTACTCACTTATGCTGAGCCCTGTATATATAATGTACTGATAATACAGGGTGTACTCACTTATGCTGAGCGCTGTATATTTAATGTACTGATAATACAGGGGTGTACTCACTTATGCTGAGCACTGTATATATAATGTACTAATAATACGGGGGGTGTACTCACTTATGCTGAGCACTGTATATATAATGTACTGATAATACAGGGGGTGTACTCACTTATGTGGAGCACTGTATATATAATGTACTGATAATACAGGGGTGTACTCACTTATGTGGAGCACTGTATATATAATGTACTGATAATACAGGGGTGTACTCACTTATGCTGAGCACTGTATATATAATGTACTGATAATACAGGGCTGTACTCACTTATGTTGAGCACTGTATATATAATGTACTCACAATAGAGGGGTGTACTCACTTATGCTGAGCCCTATATATATAATGTACTGATAATACAGGGGTGTACTCACTTATGCTGAGCACTGTATATATAATGTACTCACAATAGAGGGGTGTACTCACTTATGCTGAGCCCTATATATATATAATGTACTGATAATACAGGGGTGTACTCACTTATGCTGAGCCCTATATATATAATGTACTGATAATACAGGGGGTGTACTCACTTATGCTGAGCAATGTATATATAATGTACTGATAATACAGGGGTGTACTCACTTATGCTGAGCACTGTATATATAATGTACTGATAATACAGGGCTGTACTCACTTATGCTGAGCACTGTATATATAATGTACTCACAATAGAGGGATGTACTCACTTATGCTGAGCCCTATATATATAATGTACTGGTAATACAGGTGGTGTACTCACTTATGCTAAGCGCTGTATATATAATGTACTGCTAATAAAGGGGTGTACTCACTTATGCTGATCCCTATATTTATAATGTACTGATAATACAGGGGTGTACTCACTTATGCTGAGCACTGTATATATAATGTACTGATAATACAGGGGGTGTACTCACTTATGCTGAGCACTGTATATATAATGTACTGATAATACAGGGGGTGTACTCACTTATGCTGAGCCCTGTATATATATTGTACTGATAATACAGGGGGTGTACTCACTTATGCTGAGCCCTGTATATATATTGTACTGATAATACAGGGGTGTACTCACTTATGCTGAGCACTGTATATATAATGTACTGATAATACAGGGGGTGTACTCACTTATGCTGAGCCCTGTATATATAATGTACTGATAATACAGGGGGTGTAGTCACTTATGCTGAGCGCTGTATATATAATGTACTGATAATACAGGGGTGTACTCACTTATGCTGAGCCCTGTATATATAATGTACTGATAATACAGGGGGTGTACTCACTTATGCTGAGCACGGTATATATAATGTACTGATAATACAGGGGTGTACTCACTTATGCTGAGCCCTGTATATATAATGTACTGATAATACCGGGGGTGTACTCACTTATGCTGAGCCCTGTATATATAATGTACGGATAATACAGGGGTGTACTCACTTATGTTGAGCCCTCTATATATAATGTACTGATAATAAAAGGGGTGTACTCACTTATGCTGAGCCCTGTATATATAATGTACTGATAATACTGGGGGTGTACTCACTTATACTGAGCACTGTATATATAATGTACTGGCAATACAGGGGTGTACTCACTTATGCTAAGCGCTGTATATATAATGTACTGATAATACAGGGGTGTACTCACTTATGCTGAGCCCTGTATATATAATGTACTGATAATACAGGGGTGTACTCACTTATGCTGAGCCCTGTATATATAATGTACTGAAAATACAGGAGTGTACTCACTTATGCTGAGCCCTGTATATATAATGTACTGATAATACAGGGGTGTACTCACTTATGCTGAGCACTGTATATATAATGTACTGATAATACAGAGGGTGTACAAACTTATGCTGAGCTCTGTATATATAATGTACTGATAATACAGGAGTGTACTCACTTATGCTGAGCCCTGTATATATAATGTACTGATAATACAGGGGTGTACTCACTTATGCTGAGCCCTGTATATATAATGTACTGATAATACAGGGGTGTACTCACTTATGCTGAGCCCTGTATATATAATGTACTGATAATACAGGGATGTACTCACTTATACTGAGCCCTATATATATAAAGTACTGATAATACAGGGGTGTACTCACTTATGCTGAGCCCTGTATATATAATGTACTGATAATACTGGGGGTGTACTCACTTATACTGAGCACTCTATATATAATGTACTGATAATACAGGGGGTGTACTCACTTATGCTGAGCGCTGTATATATAATGTACTGATAATACAGGGGTGTATTCTCTTACGCTGAGCCCTGTATATATAATGTACTGATAATATAGGGGTGTACTCACTTATGCTGAGCACGGTATATATAATGTACTGATAATACAGGGGGTGTACACACTTATGCTGAGCCCTATATATATAATGTACTGATAATACAGGGGTGTACTCACTTATACTGAGCACTGTATATATAATGTATTGATAATACAGGGGTGTACTCACTTATACTGAGCACTGTATATATAATGTACTGATAATACATGGATGTACTCACTTATGCTGAGCACTGTATATAAAATGTACTGATAATACATGGGTGTACTCACTTACGCTGAGCACTGTATATATAATGTACTGATTATACAGGGGTGTACTCACTTATGCTGAGCCCTGTATATATATGGTACTGAAAACACAGGGGGTGTACTCACTTATGCTGAGCCCTGCATATATACGGTACTGATAATACAGGGGGTGTACTCACTTTTACTGAGCGTTGTATATATAATGTACTGATAATACAGGGGGTGTACTCACTTTTACTGAGCGCTGTATATATAAAGTACTGATAATACAGGGGGTGTACTCACTTATGCTGAGCACTGTATATATAATGTACTGATAATACTGGGGTGTACTCACTTATGCTGAGCCCTGTATATATAAAGTACTGATAATACAGGGGTGTATTCACTTGTGCTGAGCCCTGTATATATAATGTGCTGATAATACTGGGGGTGTACTCACTTATACTGAGCACTGTATATATAAGGTACTGGCAATACAGGGGTGTACTCACTTATGCTAAGCGCTGTATATATAATGTACTGATAATACAGGGGTGTACTCACTTATGCTGAGCCCTATATATATAATGTACTGATAATACAGTGGTGTACTCACTTATACTGAGCACTGTATATATAATGTACTCACAATAGAGGGGTGTACTCACTTATGCTGAGCCCTATATATATATAATGTACTGATAATACAGGGGTGTACTCACTTATGCTGAGCCCTATATATATAATGTACTGATAATACAGGGGGTGTACTCACTTATGCTGAGCAATGTATATATAATGTACTGATAATACAGGGGTGTACTCACTTATGCTGAGCTCTGTATACATAATGTACTGGTAATACAGGGGGTGTACTCTCTTATGCTAAGCGCTGTATATATAATGTACTGCTAATAAAGGGGTGTACTCACTTATGCTGATCCCTATATTTATAATGTACTGATAATACAGGGGTGTACTCACTTATGCTGAGCACTGTATATTTAATGTACTGATAATACCGGGGTGTACTCACTTATACTGAGCAACGTATATATAATGTACTGATAATACAGGGGTGTACTCACTTATACTGAGCCCTGTATATATAATGTACTGAAAATACCGGGGTGTACTCACTTACACTGAGCACTGTCTATATAATGTACTGATAATACAGGGGTGTACTCACTTTTGCTGAGCCCTGTATATATAATGTACTGATAATACAGGGGGTGTACTCACTTATGCTGAGCTCTGTATATATAATGTACTGATAATACAGGGGAGAACTCACTTATTCTGAGCCCTGTATATATAATGTACTGATAATACAGGGGGTGTACTCACTTATGCTGAGCTCTGTATATATAATGTACTGATAATACAGGGGTGTACTCACTTATACTGAGCTCTGTATACATAATGTACTGGTAATATAGGGGGTGTACTCACTTATGCTAAGCGCTGTATATATAATGTACTGCTAATAAAGGGGTGTACTCACTTATGCTGAGCCCTATATATATAATGTACTGATAATAAAGGGGTGTACTCACTTATGCTGAGCACTGTATATATAATGTACTGATAATACAGGGGTGTACTCACTTTTGCTGAGCCCTGTATATATAATGTACTGATAATACAGGGGGTGTACTCACTTATGCTGAGCTCTGTATATATAATGTACTGATAATACAGGGGAGAACTCACTTATGCTGAGCCCTGTATATATAATGTACTGATAATACAGGGGGTGTACTCACTTATGCTGAGCTCTGTATATATAATGTACTGATAATACAGGGGTGTACTCACTTATACTGAGCTCTGTATACATAATGTACTGGTAATATAGGGGGTGTACTCACTTATGCTAAGCGCTGTATATATAATGTACTGCTAATAAAGGGGTGTACTCACTTATGCTGAGCCCTATATATATAATGTACTGATAATACAGGGGTGTACTCACTTATGCTGAGCACTGTATATATAATGTACTGATAATACAGGGGTGTACTCACTTATACTGAGCACTGTATATATAATGTACTGATAATACATTGGTGTACTCACTTATACTGAGCTCTGTATATATAATGTACTGATAATACAGGGGTGTACTCACTTATACTGAGCTCTGTATACATAATGTACTGGTAATATAGGGGGTGTACTCACTTATGCTAAGCGCTGTATATATAATGTACTGCTAATAAAGGGGTGTACTCACTTATGCTGAGCCCTATATATATAATGTACTGATAATACAGGGGTGTACTCACTTATGCTGAGCACTGTATTTATAATGTACTGATAATACAGGGGTGTACTCACTTATGCTGAGCACTGTATATATAATGTACTGATAATACAGGGGTGTACTCACTTATGCTGAGCACTGTATATATAATGTACTGATAATACCGGGGTGTACTCACTTATACTGAGCACTGTATATATAATGTACGGATAATACAGGGGTGTACTCACTTATGCTGAGCTCTGTATATATAATGTACTGATAATACAGGGGTGTACTCACTTATGTTGAGCCCTATATATATAATGTACTGATAATACAGGGGTGTACTCACTTATGCTGAGCACTGTATTTATAATGTACTGATAATACAGGGGTGTACTCACTTATGCTGAGCACTGTATATATAATGTACTGATAATACAGGGGTGTACTCACTTATGCTGAGCACTGTATATATAATGTACTGATAATACCGGGGTGTACTCACTTATACTGAGCACTGTATATATAATGTACGGATAATACAGGGGTGTACTCACTTATACTGAGCACTGTATATATAATGTACTGATAATACAGGGGTGTACTCACGCTGAGCGCTGTATATATAA
This sequence comes from Phyllobates terribilis, assembly GCF_046119375.1. Classification (NCBI taxonomy): domain Eukaryota; kingdom Metazoa; phylum Chordata; class Amphibia; order Anura; family Dendrobatidae; genus Phyllobates; species Phyllobates terribilis. Next base: position 636,113,098 of record NW_027362762.1, read on the forward strand.
TGTACTGATAATACAGGGGGTGTACTCACTTATACTGAGCCCTGTATATATAATGTACTGATAATACAGTGTTGTACTCACTTATACTGAGCTCTGTATATATAATGTACTGATAATACAGGGGTGTACTCACTTATGTTGAGCACTGTATATATAATGTACTGATAATACAGGGGTGTACTCACTTATGCTGAGCCCTGTATATATAATGTACTGATAATACCGGGGTGTACTCACTTATACTGAGCACTGTATATATAATGTACTGATAATGCAGGGGTGTACTCACTTATGCTGAGCCCTGTATATATAATGTACTGATAATACAGGGGTGTACTCACTTATGCTGAGCCCTGTATATATAATGTACTGAAAATACAGGAGTGTACTCACTTATGCTGAGCCCTGTATATATAATGTACTGATAATACAGGGGTGTACTCACTTATGCTGAGCACTGTATATATAATGTACTGATAATACAGGGGGTGTACAAACTTATGCTGAGCTCTGTATATATAATGTACTGATAATACAGGAGTGTACTCACTTATGCTGAGCCCTGTATATATAATGTACTGATAATACAGGGGTGTTCTCACTTATGCTGAGCCCTGTATATATAATGTACTGATAATACAGGGGTGTACTCACTTATGCTGAGCCCTGTATATATAATGTACTGATAATACAGGGATGTACTCACTTATACTGAGCCCTATATATATAAAGTACTGATAATACAGGGGTGTACTCACTTATGCTGAGCCCTGTATATATAATGTACTGATAATACTGGGGGTGTACTCACTTATACTGAGCACTCTATATATAATGTACTGATAATACAGGGGGTGTACTCACTTATGCTGAGCGCTGTATATATAATGTACTGATAATACAGGGGTGTATTCTCTTACGCTGAGCCCTGTATATATAATGTACTGATAATACAGGGGTGTACTCACTTATGCTGAGCACGGTATATATAATGTACTGATAATACAGGGGGTGTACACACTTATGCTGAGCCCTATATATATAATGTACTGATAATACAGGGGTGTACTCACTTATACTGAGCACTGTATATATAATGTATTGATAATACATGTGGTGTACTCACTTATACTGAGCCCTGTATATATAATGTACTGATAATACATGGATGTACTCACTTATGCTGAGCACTGTATATAAAATGTACTGATAATACATGGGTGTACTCACTTACGCTGAGCACTGTATATATAATGTACTGATTATACAGGGGTGTACTCACTTATGCTGAGCCCTGTATATATATGGTACTGATAACACAGGGGGTGTACTCACTTATGCTGAGCCCTGCATATATACGGTACTGATAATACAGGGGGTGTACTCACTTTTACTGAGCGTTGTATATATAATGTACTGATAATACAGGGGGTGTACTCACTTTTACTGAGCGCTGTATATATAAAGTACTGATAATACAGGGGGTGTACTCACTTATGCTGAGCACTGTATATATAATGTACTGATAATACTGGGGTGTACTCACTTATGCTGAGCCCTGTATATAAAAAGTACTGATAATACAGGGGTGTATTCACTTGTGCTGAGCACTGTATATATAATGTACTGATAATACAGGGGGTGTACTCACTTATACTGAGCACTGTATATATAATGTATTGATAATACATGTGGTGTACTCACTTATACTGAGCCCTGTATATATAATGTACTGATAATACAGGGGGTGTACTCACTTATGCTGAGCACTGTATATATAATGTACTGATAATTCAGGGGGTGTACTCACTTATACTGAGCGCTGTATATATAATGTACTGATAATACAGGAGTGTACTCACTTATGCTGAGCACTGTATATATAATGTACTGATAATACAGGGGGTGTACTCACTTATACTGAGCGCTGTATATATAATGTACTGATAATACAGGGGGTGTACTCACTTATGCTGAGCTCTGTATATATAATGTACTGATAATACAGGGGTGTATTCACTTATGCTGAGCACTGTATATATAATGTACTGATAATACAGGGGGTGTACTCACTTATACTGAGCAATGTATATATAATGTATTGATAATACATGTGGTGTACTCACTTATGCTGAGCCCTGTATATATAATGTACTGATAATACAGGGGGTGTACTCACTTATACTGAGCACTGTATATATAATGTACTGATAATACAGGGGGTGTACTCACTTATACTGAGCACTGTATATATAATGTATTGATAATACATGTGGTGTACTCACTTATACTGATCACTGTATATATAATGTACTGATAATACAGGGGTGTACTCACTTATGCTGAGCACTGTATATATTATGTACTGATAATACAGGGGTTTACTCACTTATGCTGAGCACTGTATATATAATGTACTGATAATACAGGGGTGTACTCACTTATGCTGAGCACTGTATATATAATGTACTGATAATACAGGGGGTGTACTCACTTATGCTGAGCTCTGTATATATTATGTACTGATAATATAGGGGTGTACTCACTTATGCTGAGCGCTGTATATATAATGTACTGATAATACAGGGGGTGTACTCACTTATGCTGAGCGCTGTATATATAATGTACTGATAACACAGGGATGTACTCACTTATACTGAGCCCTGTATATATAATGTACTGATAATACAGGGATGTACTCACTTATGCTAAGCACTGTATATAAAATGTACTGATAATACAGGGGTGTACTCACGCTGAGCACTGTATATATAATGTACTGATTATACAGGGGTGTACTCACTTATGCTGAGCCCTGTATATATACGGTACTGATAACACAGTGGGTGTACTCACTTATGCTGAGCCCTGTATATATATGGTACTGATAATACAGGGGGTGTACTCACTTTTACTGAGCGTTGTATATATAATGTACTGATAATACAGGGGGTGTACTCACTTTTACTGAGCGCTGTATATATAAAGTACTGATAATACAGGGGGTGTTCTCACTTTTACTGAGCGTTGTATATATAATGTACTGATAATACAGGGGGTGTACTCACTTATGCTCAGCGCTCTATATATAATGTACTGATAATACAGGGGTTTACTCACTTATGCTGAGCACTGTATATATAATGTACTGATAATACAGGGGTGTACTCACTTATGTGGAGCACTGTATATATATATATATATATATATATATATATATATAATTTACTGATAATACAGGGGTGTACTCACTTATACTGAGCCCTGTATATATAATGTACTGATAATACAGGGGTGTACTCACTTATGCTGAGCACTGTATATATAATGTACTGATAATACAGGGGTGTACTCACTTATGCTGAGCCCTGTATATATAAAGTACTGATAATACAGGGATGTATTCATTTACGCTGAGCCCTGTATATATGATGTACTGATAATACAGGGGTGTACTCACTTATGCTGAGCACTGTATATATAATGTACTGATAATACAGTGGTGTACTCACTTATGCTGAGCGCTGTATATATAATGTACTGATAATACAGGGGGTGTACTCACTTATACTGAGCTCTGTATGTATAATGAACTGATAATACAGGGGTGTACTCACTTATGTTGAGCACTGTATATATAATGTACTGATAATTCAGGGGGTGTACTCACTTATACTGAGCACTGTATATATAATGTATTGATAATACATGTGGTGTACTCACTTATACTGAGCACTGTATATATAATGTACTGATAATACAGGGGTGTACTCACTTATGTTGAGCACTGTATATATAATGTACTGATAATACAGTGGTGTACTCACTTATGCTGAGCGCTGTATATATAATGTACTGATAATACAGGGGGTGTACTCACTTATACTGAGCTCTGTATATATAATGAACTGATAATACAGGGGTGTACTCACTTATGTTGAGCACTGTATATATAATGTACTGATAATACAGGGGGTGTACTCACTTATACTGAGCACTGTATATATAATGTACTGATAATACAGGGGGTGTACTCACTTATACTGAGCTCTGTATATATAATGAACTGATAATACAGGGGTGTATTCACTTATGTTGAGCACTGTATATATAATGTACTGATAATACAGGGGGTGTACTCACTTATACTGAGCACTGTATATATAATGTATTGATAATACAGGGGTGTACTCACTTATACTGAGCCCTGTATATATAATGTACTGATAATACAGGGATGTATTCATTTACGCTGAGCCCTGTATATATAATGTACTGATAATACAGGGGTGTACTCACTTATGCTGAGCACTGTATATATAATGTACTGATAATACAGTGGTGTACTCACTTATGCTGAGCGCTGTATATATAATGTACTGATAATACAGGGGGTGTACTCACTTATACTGAGCTCTGTATATATAATGAACTGATAATACAGGGGTGTACTCACTTATGTTGAGCACTGTATATATAATGTACTGATAATACAGGGGGTGTACTCACTTATACTGAGCACTGTATATATAATGTATTGATAATACATGTGGTGTACTCACTTATACTGAGCACTGTATATATAATGTACTGATAATACAGGGGTGTACTCACTTATGCTGAGCACTGTATATATAATGTACTGATAATACAGGGGTGTACTCACTTATGCTGAGCCCTGTATATATAAAGTACTGATAATACAGGGATGTATTCACTTACGCTGAGCCCTGTATATATAATGTACTGATAATACAGGGGTGTACTCACTTATGCTGAGCACTGTATATATAATGTACTGATAATACAGTGGTGTACTCACTTATGCTGAGCGCTGTATATATAATGTACTGATAATACAGGGGGTGTACTCACTTATACTGAGCTCTGTATATATAATGAACTGATAATACAGGGGTGTACTCACTTATGTTGAGCACTGTATATATAATGTACTGATAATACAGGGGGTGTACTCACTTATACTGAGCACTGTATATATAATGTATTGATAATACATGTGGTGTACTCACTTATACTGAGCACTGTATATATAATGTACTGATAATACATGTGGTGTACTCACTTATACTGAGCACTGTATATATAATGTACTGATAATACAGTGGTGTACTCACTTATGCTGAGCGCTGTATATATAATGAACTGATAATACAGGGGTGTACTCACTTATGTTGAGCACTGTATATATAATGTACTGATAATACAGGGGGTGTACTCACTTATACTGAGCACTGTATATATAATGTATTGATAATACATGTGGTGTACTCACTTATACTGAGCACTGTATATATAATGTACTGATAATACAGGGGGTGTACTCACTTATACTGAGCACTGTATATATAATGTATTGATAATTCATGTGGTGTACTCACTTATACTGAGCACTGTATATATAATTTACTGATAATACAGGGGTGTACTCACTTATACTGAGCCCTGTATATATAATGTACTGATAATACAGGGGTGTACTCACTTATGCTGAGCACTGTATATATAATGTACTGATAATACAGGGGTGTACTCACTTATGCTGAGCCCTGTATATATAAAGTACTGATAATACAGGGATGTATTCACTTACGCTGAGCCCTGTATATATAATGTACTGATAATACAGGGGTGTACTCACTAATGCTGAGCACTGTATATATAATGTACTGATAATACAGTGGTGTACTCACTTATGCTGAGCGCTGTATATATAATGTACTGATAATACAGGGGGTGTACTCACTTATACTGAGCTCTGTATATATAATGAACTGATAATACAGGGGTGTACTCACTTATGTTGAGCACTGTATATATAATGTACTGATAATACAGGGGGTGTACTCACTTATACTGAGCACTGTATATATAATGTATTGATAATACATGTGGTGTACTCACTTATACTGAGCACTGTATATATAATGTACTGATAATACAGGGGGTGTACTCACTTATACTGAGCACTGTATATATAATGTATTGATAATACATGTGGTGTACTCACTTATACTGAGCACTGTATATATAATGAACTGATAATACAGGGGTGTACTCACTTATGTTGAGCACTGTATATATAATGTACTGATAATACAGTGGGTGTACTCACTTATACTGAGCACTGTATATATAATGTATTGATAATACATGTGGTGTACTCACTTATACTGAGCACTGTATATATAATGTACTGATAATACAGGAGTGTACAGTCATGGCCAAAAGTTTTGAGAATGACACCAAAATTATATTTTCACATGATCTGCTGGCCTCTGGTTTTTATTAGTGTTTGTCTGATGTTTATATCACATACAGAAATATAATTGCAATCATATTATGAGTACCAATAGGTTATATTGACAGTTAGAATGAGTTAATGCAGCAAGTCAATATTTGCAGTGTTGCCCCTTCTTCTTCAAGACCTCTGTAATTCTCCCTGGCATGCTCTCAATCAACTTTTGGACCAAATCCTGACTGATAGCAGTCCATTCTTGCATAATCAATGCTTGCATTTTGCCAGAATTTGTTGGTTTTTGTTTGTCCACCCGTCTCTTGATGATTGACCACAAGTTCTCAATGGGATTAAGATCTGGGGAGTTTGCAGGCCATGGACCCAAAATCTCTATGTTTTGTTCCATGAGCCATTTAGTTATCACCTTTGCTTTATGGCAAGGTGCTCCATCATGCTGGAAAAGGCATTGTTGGGCGCCAAACTGCTCTTGGACGGTTGGGAGAAGTTGCTCTTGGAGGACATTCTGGTACCATTCTTTATTCATGGCTGTGTTTTTAGGCAAGACTGTGAGTGAGCCGATTCCCTTGGCTGAGAAGCAACCCCACACATGAATGGTTTCAGGAAGCTTTACAGTTGGCATGAGACAAGACTGGTGGTAGCGCTCACCTCTTCATCTCCGAATAAGCTGTTTTCCAGATGTCCCAAACAATCGAAAAGGGGATTCATCAGAGAAAATGACTTTGCCCCAGTCCTCAGCAGTCCACTCCTTGTACCTTTTGCAGAATATCAGTCGGTCCCTGATGTTTTTTCTGGAGAGAAGTGGCTTCTTTGCTGCCCTCCTTGAAACCAGCCCTTGCTCAAAGAGTCTCCGCCTCACAGTGCGTGCAGAAGCACTCACACCAGCCTGCTGCCATTCCTGAGCAAGCTCGGCACTGCTGGTAGTCCGATCCCGCAGCTGAAACAGTTTTAAGATACGGTCCTGGCGCTTGCTGGTCTTTCTTGGGCGCCCTGGAGCCTTTTTGACAACAATGGAAGCTCTCTCCTTGAAGTTCTTGATGATGCGATAGATTGTTGACTGAGGTGCAATCTTTGTAGCTGCGATACTCTTCCCTGTTAGGCCATTTTTGTGCAGTGCAATGATGGCTGCACGTGTTTCTTTAGAGATAACCATGGTTAACTGAAGAGAAACAATGATACCAAGAACCAGCCTCCTTTTAAAGTGTCCAGTGATGTCATTCTTACTTAATCATGACTGATTGATCGCCAGCCCTGTCCTCATCAACACCCACACCTGTGTTAATGGATCAATCACTAAAACGATGTTAGCTGCTCCTTTTAAGGCAGGACTGCAATGATGTTGAAATGTGTTTTGGGGCTTAAAGTTCATTTTCTGGGCAAATATTGACTTTGCAAGTACAGTAATTGTTGTTAAGCTGATCACTCTTTGACATTCAGGAGTATATGCAAATTGCCATTACAAAAAATGAAGCAGTAAACTTTGGAAAAATTACTATTTGTCTCATTCTCAATACTTTTGGCCATGACTGTACTCACTTATGCTGAGCACGGTATATATAATGTACTGATAATACAGGGGTGTACTCACTTATGCTGAGCAATATATATATAATGTACTGATAATACAGTGGTGTACTCACTTATACTGAGCCCTATATATATAAAGTACTGATAATACAGGGGTGTACTCACTTATGCTGAGCCCTATATATATAATGTACTGAAAATACAGGGGGTGTACTCACTTATGCTGAGCGCTGTATATATAATGTACTGATAATACAGGGGTGTATTCTCTTACGCTGAGCACTGTATATATAATGTACTGATAATACAGGGGGTGTACACACTTATGCTGAGCCCTATATATATAATGTACTGATAATACAGGGGTGTACTCACTTATACTGAGCACTGTATATATAATGTATTGATAATACATGTGGTGTACTCACTTATACTGAGCACTGTATATATAATGTACTGATAATACAGGGGTGTACTCACTTATGCTGAGCACTGTATATATTATGTACTGATAATACAGGGGTTTACTCACTTATGCTGAGCTCTGTATATATTATGTACTGATAATACAGGGGTGTACTCACTTATGCTGAGCGCTGTATATATAATGTACTGATAATACAGGGGGTGTACTCACTTATGCTGAGCACGGTATATATAATGTACTGATAATACAGGGATGTACTCACTTATACTGAGCCCTGTATATATAATGTACTGATAATACAGGGATTTACTCACTTATGCTGAGCACTGTATATAAAATGTACTGATAATAAAGGGGTGTACTCACTTATGCTGAGCCCTGTATATATAATGTACCGATAATACAGGGGTGTACTCACTTATGCTGAGCGCTGTATGTATAATGTACTGATAATACAGGGGGTGTACTCACTTATACTGAGCTCTGTATATATAATGAACTGATAATACAGTGGTGTACTCACTTATGTTGAGCACTGTATATATAATGTACTGATAATACAGGGGGTGTACTCACTTATACTGAGCACTGTATATATAATGTATTGATAATACATGTGGTGTACTCACTTATACTGAGCCCTGTATATATAATGTACTGATAATACAGGGGTGTACTCACTTATACTGAGCACTGTATATATAATGTACTGATAATACAGTGGTGTACTCACTTATGCTGAACGCTGTATATATAATGAACTGATAATACAGGGGTGTACTCACTTATGTTGAGCACTGTATATATAATGTACTGATAATACAGGGGGTGTACTCACTTATACTGAGCACTGTATATATAATATATTGATAATACATGTGGTGTACTCACTTATACTGAGCACTGTATATATAATGTACTGATAATACAGGGGGTGTACTCACTTATACTGAGCACTGTATATATAATGTATTGATAATACATGTGTTGTACTCACTTATACTGAGCACTGTATATATAATTTACTGATAATACAGGGGTGTACTCACTTATGCTGAGCATTGTATATATAATGTACTGATAATACAGGGGTGTACTCACTTATGCTGAGCCCTGTATATATAATGTACTGATAATACAGGGGTGTACTCACTTATGCTGAGCATTGTATATATAATGTACTGATAATACAGGGGTGTACTCACTTATGCTGAGCCCTGTATATATAAAGTACTGATAATACAGGGATGTATTCACTTACGCTGAGCCCTGTATATATAATGTACTGATAATACAGGGGTGTACTCACTTATGCTGAGCACTGTATATATAATGTACTGATAATACAGTGGTGTACTCACTTATGCTGAGCGCTGTATATATAATGTACTGATAATACAGGGGGTGTACTCACTTATACTGAGCACTGTATATATAATGTATTGATAATACATGTGGTGTACTCACTTATACTGAGCACTGTATATATAATGTACTGATAATACAGGGGGTGTACTCACTTATACTGAGCACTGTATATATAATGTATTGATAATACATGTGGTGTACTCACTTATACTGAGCACTGTATATATAATGAACTGATAATTAGTGTTGAGCCACCCCCGTAGTGTTCGGGTTCGGTTCGGTTCGTCGAACACCGGGATGTTCGAGGAACTGTTCGTCGAACTGTTCGTCGAACACCTTAGAACACCGTCGAACACCGTTAAAACCAATGGCAGGCAAACAAAAACACATAGAAACACATAGAAAACACCTGCAAAGGTGTCCAAAAGCTGACAAACTGCTCAGAAGACACTCTCTTTAAAAAAGCCGGCCGGCAAATTCAGCAGCGGCATACACCGGTACCCGACAATTTAGACAAGAAGGAATAGAGCATCACACATAGATTAGATAGATAGAAACATGTCAGTCACACATATAAAAAGCACAGTGACAGTGTTGGTTACTGCACTTGTCATTTAGTGTAAAGGATTTATTAAAAAAATATTAGTGTTTTCATGCACCGTCTCTTTAAAAAAGCCGGCCGGCAATTCAGCATCTGTACCCGACAATTTAGAACAGAAAGAATAGAGCTTCACACATAGATTAGATAGATAGAAACATGTCAGTCACATATATAATAAGTACAGTGACAGTGTTGCTTACTGTACTTGTCATTTAGTGTAAAGGATTTATTTAAAAAAATAATAGTGTTTTCATGCTCTGTCTCTTTAAAAAAGCCGGCCGGCAATTCAGCAGCGGTACCCGACAATTTAGAACAGAAAGATAGAGCATCACACATAGATTAGATAGATAGAAACATGTCAGTCACATATATATGAAGTACAGTGATAGTGTTGGTTACTGTACTTGTCATTTAGTATTAAAATAAAGGATTTATTATTAAAAAAATTGGCGTGGGGTTCCCCTTAATTTTAGGCTCTAGCGGAGGTTAAGCAGACGGCTGGGGCAGATGTTTGAAGCCTGGGAAGGGGGTAATACCCACGGAGCTTCCCAGGCTACTAATATCAGCCCCCAGCTGAATACATAGCCTTTACTAGCTATTAAAATGGGGGACCCCCCCCAAAAAAATGACGTGGGGTCCCCCCTAATTTAATAGCTAGCAAAGGCTAGGCAGACAGCTGGGGGCTGATATTAATAGCCCAGGAAGGGAGCCATGAATATTGGCCCCCTCCCAGGCTAGAAACACCAGCCGTCAGCCGCCCCAGAAATGGCGCATTCATAGGATGCGCCAATTCTGGCACTTAGCCTCGCTCTTCCACGCTGCCCTGGTGCGGTGGCAGGGGGTAATAGGGTTGCGGTTGATGTCAGCTTATAATGCCAGCTGACATCAAGCCCAGGTTAGTAATGGAGAGGCGTCTATAAGACACCCCCATTACTAACCCCATAGTCAAAGTTAAAAAAAACACAAACACCCAGAATAAAGTCCTTTAATTGAAATAAAGACACAATCCTTTATTGTTCTAAATTAAACCATACTTACCATCACGCCCATTCCAGCTGAAGCCAACGATCTCCTGTAATAAAAGAAAAATAATAAAGCAACCTCATCCTTACCTTTCCATGGTTCCCACGATGCTCTGCTACATCGAGATGACAGGCTGGACCGCAGCAGAACGCTGCCATCCAGCCTGTCATCCCGCAGACACTGAGAAGCGCAGGCATACTTGCGCTGCTCAGCGTCTCTCTGTGACGACATCCAGATGAGCCGAGTTCATGTCCAATGAACTCGGCTCACCTCATGCACGTCACTGACAGCGTGGGAAAATTCTCACGCTGAAGCGCTGATTGCAGGAGAATTTTCCCACGCTGTCAGTGACGTGCAGGAGGTGAGCTGAGTTCATTGGACATGAGCTCACCTCATGCACATCACTGACAGCGTGGGAGAATTCTCCTGCACTCAGCACTTCAGCGTGAGAATTTTCCCACGCTGTCAGTGACGTGCATGAGGTGAGCCGAGTTCATTGGACATGACCTCGGCTCATCTGGATGCCGTCACAGCGAGACAGTGAGGAGCGCAAGCATGCCTGCGCTTCTCAGTGTCTGCGGGATGACAGACTGGATGGCAGCGTTCTGCTGCGGTCCAGCCAGTCATCTCGATGTAGCAGAGCTGAAGCTGTCGTGGGAACCATGGAAAGGTAAGGATGAGGTTGGTTTATTATTTTTCTTTTATTGCAGGAGATCGTTGGCTTCAGCTGGAATGGGTGTGATGGTAAGTATGGTTTAATTTAGAACAATAAAGAATTGTGTCTTTATTTCAATTAAAGGACTTTATTCTGGGTGTTGTGTTTTTTTTAAATACTTTACTAGAAATTCATGGCGGTCATGTCTAATACTGGCGTGACCCCATGAATTTTGGGCTTGGGGCCAGCTGATAATACCAAGCTGGCCCTAACCCCTTTATTACCCAGTGAGCCACCGCACCAGGGCCCTGGATGAGTTGGGTACAGCGCCAGAAGATGGCGCTTCTATGAACGCGCCATTTTCCGGGGTGGCTGCGGACTGCAATTTGTAGCGGGGGGGCCCAGAAAGCTTGGGCCTCCCTGCGCTGCAGATTCCAGCCCCCAGCTGCCTAGTTGTACCTGGCTGGACACAAAAATAGGGCGAAGCCCCACGTATTTTTTTTTTTAATTATTTCATGAAATTCATGAAATAATTAAGAAAAAAAGGCCTTCCCTATATTGTTGTGTCCGGCCAGGTACAAATAGGCAGCTGGTGGTTGGGGGCAGCCCGTTCCTGCCTGCTGTACCTGGCTGGACACAAATATAGTGCGAAGCCCCACTTCAATTTTTTTTAATTATTTCATGAAATTCATGAAATAATTAAGGAAAAAAGGGCTTCCCTATATTGTTGTGTCCGGCCAGGTACAAATAGGCAGCTGGTGGATGGGGGCAGCCCGTTCCTGCCTGCTGTACCTGGCTGGACACAAATATAGTGCGAAGCCCCACTTCAATTTTTTTAAATTATTTCAGGAAATTCATGAAATAATTTAAAAAAAATTGACGTGGGGCTTCGCACTATATTTGTGTCCAGCCAGGTACAGCAGGCAGGAACGGGCTGCCCCCAACCACCAGCTGCCTATTTGTACCTGGCCGGACACAACAATATAGGGAAGCCCTTTTTTTCTTAATTATTTCATGAAATAATTTAAAGAAAATTGACGTGGGGCTTCGCCCTGTTTTTGTGTCCAGCCAGGTACAACTAGGCAGCTGGGGGCTGGAATCCGCAGCGCAGGGAGGCCCAAGCTTTCTGGGCCACCCCCGCTGCAAATTGCAGTCCGCAGCCACCCCGGAAAATGGCGCGTTCATAGAAGCGCCATCTTCTGGCGCTGTACCCAACTCATCCAGGGCCCTGATGCGGTGGCTCACTGGGTAATAAAGGGGTTAGGGCCAGCTTGGCATTATCAGCTGGCCCTAAGCCCGAAATTCATGGGGTCACGCCAATATTAGACATGACCACCATGAATTTCTAGTAAAGTATTTAAAAAAAACACAACACCCAGAAAAAAGTTCTTTAATTGAAATAAACACACAATTCTTTATTGTTCTAAATTAAACCATACTTACCATCACGCCCATTCCAGCTGAAGCCAACGATCTCCTGAAATAAAAGAAAAATAATAAAGCAACATCATCCTTACCTTTCCATGGTTCCCATGACAGCTTCAGCTCTGCTACATCGAGATGACAGGCTGGACCGCAGCAGAACGCTGCCATCCAGCCTGTCATCCCGCAGACACTGAGAAGCGCAGGCTTGCTTGCGCTCCACAGTGTCTCTCTGTGAGGGCATCCAGATGAGCCGAGTTAATGTCCAATGAACTCGGCTCACCTCATGCACGTCACTGACAGCGTGGGAAAATTCTCCTGCACTCAGCGCTTCAGCGTGGGAGAATTCTCACACTGAAGCGCTGAGTGCAGGAGAATTCTCCCACGCTGTCAGTGACGTGCAGGAGGTGAGCTGAGTTCATTGGACATGAGCTCACCTTATGCACGTCACTGACAGCGTGGGAAAATTCTCCTGCACTCAGCGCTTCAGCGTGGGAGAATTCTCACGCTGAAGCGCTGAGTGCAGGAGAATTCTCCCACGCTGTCAGTGACGTGCAGGAGGTGAGCTGAGTTCATTGGACATGAGCTCACCTTATGCACGTCACTGACAGCGTGGGAGAATTCTCCTGCACTCACCGCTTCAGCGTGAGAATTTTCCCACGCTGTCAGTGACGTGCATGAGGTGAGCCGAGTTCATTGGACATGAACTCGGCTCATCTGGATGTCGTCACAGAGAGACGCTGAGCAGCGCAAGCAAGCCTGCGCTTCTCAGTGTCTGCGGGATGAGAGGCTGGATGGCAGCGTTCTGCTGCGGTCCAGCCTGTCATCTCGATGTAGCAGAGCTGAAGCTGTCGTGGGAACCATGGAAAGGTAAGGATGAGGTTGCTTTATTATTTTTCTTTTATTACAGGAGATCGTTGGCTTCAGCTGGAATGGGCGTGACGGTAAGTATGGTTTAATTTAGAACAATAAAGGATTGTGTCTTTATTTCAATTAAAGGACTTTATTCTGGGTGTTTGTGTTTTTTTTAACTTTGACTATGGGGTTAGTAATGGGGGTGTCTTATAGACGCCTCTCCATTACTAACCTGGGCTTGATGTCAGCTGGCATTATAAGCTGACATCAACCCCAACCCTATTACCCCCTGCCACCGCACCAGGGCAGCGTGGAAGAGCGAGGCTAAGTGCCAGAATTGGCGCATCCTATGAATGCGCCATTTCTGGGGCGGCTGACGGCTGGTGTTTCTAGCCTGGGAGGGGGCCAATATTCATGGCTCCCTTCCTGGGCTATTAATATCAGCCCCCAGCTGTCTGCCTAGCCTTTGCTAGCTATTAAATTAGGGGGGACCCCACGTCATTTTTTTGGGGGGGTCCCCCATTTTAATAGCTAGTAAAGGCTATGTATTCAGCTGGGGGCTGATATTAGTAGCCTGGGAAGCTCCGTGGGTATTACCCCCTTCCCAGGCTTCAAACATCTGCCCCAGCCGTGTGCTTAACCTCCGCTAGAGCCTAAAATTAAGGGGAACCCCACGCCAATTTTTTTAATAATAAATCCTTTATTTTAATACTAAATGACAAGTACAGTAACCAACACTATCACTGTACTTCATATATATGTGACTGACATGTTTCTATCTATCTAATCTATGTGTGATGCTCTATTCTTTCTGTTATAAATTGTCGGGTACAGATGCTGAATTGCCGGCCGGCTTTTTTAAAGAGACGGTGCACGAAAACACAATTATTTTTTTTGATAAATCCTTTACGCTAAATGACAAGTACAGTAAGCAGCACTGTCACTGTACTTCGTATATATGTGGCTGACATGTTTATATCTATCTAATCTATGTGTGAAGCTCTATTCTTTCGGTTCTAAATTGTCGGGTACAGGTGTATGCCGCTGCTGAATTGCCGGCTTTTCATGTTTCACTGTTGGCACTGTTCCCATCGATTTGGGCAATCACTGTAATGCCACAACCACCATGGCTGTGGCATTACAGTGAGTGGCAGACAATCCCTGCATGATTGGTGCTCTAAATAGCGCCAGACATGCAGGACACGCTTTTGGTGCACGAACAGTTATCGAACATAACCTCGAACAGCCGAATTTTTTGCAAATCGTTCGGGTTCGTCGAACAACTCGAACACCGCCCAAAACAGCTCGAATTTGAGATTGGCGAACAGTTCTAGTCGAACACCGCTCATCTCTACTGATAATACAGGGGTGTACTCACTTATGTTGAGCACTGTATATATAATGTACTGATAATACAGGGGGTGTACTCACTTATACTGAGCACTGTATATATAATGTATTGATAATACATGTGGTGTACTCACTTATACTGAGCACTGTATATATAATGTACTGATAATACAGGAGTGTACTCACTTATGCTGAGCACGGTATATATAATGTACTGATAATACAGGGGTGTACTCACTTATGCTGAGCACTGTATATATAATGTACTGATAATACAGTGGTGTACTCACTTATACTGAGCCCTCTATATATAAAGTACTGATAATACAGGGGTGTACTCACTTATGCTGAGCCCTATATATATAATGTACTGATAATTCTGGGGGTGTACTCACTTATACTGAGCACTCTATATATAATGTACTGAAAATACAGGGGGTGTACTCACTTATGCTGAGCGCTGTATATATAATGTACTGATAATACAGGGGTGTATTCTCTTACGCTGAGCACTGTATATATAATGTACTGATAATACAGGGGGTGTACACACTTATGCTGAGCCCTATATATATAATGTACTGATAATACAGGGGTGTACTCACTTATACTGAGCACTGTATATATAATGTATTGATAATACATGTGGTGTACTCACTTATACTGAGCACTGTATATATAATGTACTGATAATACAGGGGTGTACTCACTTATTCTGAGCACTGTATATATTATGTACTGATAATACAGGGGTTTACTCACTTATGCTGAGCTCTGTATATATTATGTACTGATAATACAGGGGTGTACTCACTTATGCTGAGCGCTGTATATATAATGTACTGATAATACAGGGGGTGGACTCACTTATGCTGAGCACGGTATATATAATGTACTGATAATACAGGGATGTACTCACTTATACTGAGCCCTGTATATATAATGTACTGATAATACAGGGATTTACTCACTTATGCAGAGCACTGTATATAAAATGTACTGATAATAAAGGGGTGTACTCACTTATGCTGAGCCCTGTATATATAATGTACTGATAATACAGGGGTGTACTCACTTATGCTGAGCGCTGTATATATAATGTACTGATAATACAGGGATGTACTCACTTATACTGAGCTCTGTATATATAATGTACTGATAATACAGGGGGTGTACTCACTTATACTGAGCGCTGTATATATAATGTACTGATAATACAGGGATGTACTCACTTATGCTAAGCACTGTATATAAAATGTACTGATAATACAGGGGTGTACTCATGCTGAGCACTGTATATATAATGTACTGATTATACAGGGGTGTACTCACTTATGCTGAGCCCTGTATATATACGGTACTGATAACACAGTGGGTGTACTCACTTATTCTGAGCCCTGTATATATACGGTACTGATAATACAGGGGGTGTACTCACTTTTACTGAGCGTTGTATATATAATGTACTGATAATACAGGGGGTGTACTCACTTTTACTGAGCGCTGTATATATAAAGTACTGATAATACAGGGGGTGTTCTCACTTTTACTGAGCGTTGTATATATAATGTACTGATAATACAGGGGGTGTACTCACTTATGCTCAGCGCTCTATATATAATGTACTGATAATACAGGGGTTTACTCACTTATGCTGAGCACTGTATATATAATGTACTGATAATACAGGGGTGTACTCACTTATGTGGAGCACTGTATATATATATATATATATATATATATATATATAATTTACTGATAATACAGGGGTGTACTCACTTATACTGAGCCCTGTATATATAATGTACTGATAATACAGGGGTGTACTCACTTATGCTGAGCACTGTATATATAATGTACTGATAATACAGGGGTGTACTCACTTATGCTGAGCCCTGTATATATAAAGTACTGATAATACAGGGATGTATTCACTTACGCTGAGCCCTGTATATATAATGTACTGATAATACAGGGGTGTACTCACTTATGCTGAGCACTGTATATATAATGTACTGATAATACAGTGGTGTACTCACTTATGCTGAGCGCTGTATATATAATGTACTGATAATACAGGGGGTGTACTCACTTATACTGAGCTCTGTATATATAATGAACTGATAATACAGGGGTGTACTCACTTATGTTGAGCACTGTATATATAATGTACTGATAATACAGGGAGTGTACTCACTTATACTGAGCACTGTATATATAATGTATTGATAATACATGTGGTGTACTCACTTATACTGAGCACTGTATACATAATGTACTGATAATACAGGGGTGTACTCACTTATGCTGAGCCCTGTATATATAATGTACTGATAATACAGTGGTGTACTCACTTATACTGAGCCCTATATATATATAAAGTACTGATAATACAGGGGTGTACTCACTTATGCTGAGCTCTGTATATATAATGTACTGATAATACAGGGTGTACTCACTTATACTGAGCACTGTATATATAATGTATTGATAATACATGTGGTGTACTCACTTATACTGAGCACTGTATATATAATATACTGATAATACAGGGGTGTACTCACTTATTCTGAACACTGTATATATTATGTACTGATAATACAGGGGTTTACTCACTTATGCTGAGCTCTGTATATATTATGTACTGATAATACAGGGGTGTACTCACTTATGCTGAGCGCTGTATATATAATGTACTGATAATACAGGGGGTGTACTCACTTATGCTGAGCACGGTATATATAATGTACTGATAATACAGGGATGTACTCACTTATACTGAGCCCTGTATATATAATGTACTCATAATACAGGGATTTACTCACTTATGCTGAGCCCTGTATATATAATGTACTGATAATACAGGGATTTACTCACTTATGCTGAGCCCTGTATATATAATGTACTGATAATACAGGGGTGTACTCACTTATGCTGAGCGCTGTATATATAATGTACTGATAATACAGGGATGTACTCACTTATACTGAGCCCTGTATATATAATGTACTGATAATACAGGGATGTACTCACTTATGCTAAGCACTGTATATAAAATGTACTGATAATACAGGGGTGTACTCACGCTGAGCACTGTATATATAATGTACTGATTATACAGGGGTGTACTCACTTATGCTGAGCCCTGTATATATACGGTACTGATAACACAGTGGGTGTACTCACTTATGCTGAGCCCTGTATATATACGGTACTGATAATACAGGGGGTGTACTCACTTTTACTGAGCATTGTATATATAATGTACTGATAATACAGGGGGTGTACTCACTTTTACTGAGCGCTGTATATATAAAGTACTGATAATACAGGGGGTGTTCTCACTTTTACTGAGCGTTGTATATATAATGTACTGATAATACAGGGGGTGTACTCACTTATGCTCAGCGCTCTATATATAATGTACTGATAATACAGGGGTTTACTCACTTATGCTGAGCACTGTATATATAATGTACTGATAATACAGGGGTGTACTCACTTATGTGGAGCACTGTATATATATATATATATATATATATATATATATATATATATAATTTACTGATAATACAGGGGTGTACTCACTTATACTGAGCCCTGTATATATAATGTACTGATAATACAGGGGTGTACTCACTTATGCTGAGCACTGTATATATAATGTACTGATAATACAGGGGTGTACTCACTTATGTTGAGCACTATATATATAATGTACTGATAATACAAGGGGTGTACTCACTTATGCTGAGCACTGTATATATAATGTACTGATAATACTGGGGTTGTACTCACTTATACTGAGCACTGTATATATAATGTACTGGCAATACAGGGGTGTACTCACTTATGCTGAGCGCTGTATATATAATGTACTGATAATACAGTGGTGTAATCACTTGTGCTGAGCACTGTATATATAATGTACTGATAATACAGGGGTGTACTCACTTATGCTGAGCACTGTATATATAATGTACTGATAATACAGAGATTTACTCACTTATGCTGAGCACTGTATATAAAATGTACTGATTATAAAGGGGTTTACTCACTTATGCTGAGCCCTGTATATATAATGGACTGATAATACAGGGGTGTACTCACTTATACTGAGCCCTGTATATATAATGTACTGATAATACAGGGGTGTACTCACTTATGCTGAGCACTGTATATATAATGTACTGATAATACAGGGGTGTATTCACTTATACTGAGCACTGTATATATAATGTACTGATAATACAGGGGTGTACTCACTTATACTGAGCTCTGTATATATAATGTACTGATAATACAGGGGTGTACTCACTTATGCTGAGCTCTGTATATATAATGTACTGCTAATACAGGGGTTGTACTCACTTATGCTGAGCACTGTATATATAATGTACTGATAATACAGGGGTGTACTCACTTATGCTGAGCACTGTATATATAATGTACTGATAATACAGGGGTGTACTCACTTATACTGAGCACTGTATATATAATGTACTGATAATACAGGGGTGTACTCACTTGTGCTGAGCTCTGTATATATAATGTACTGATAATACAGGGTTGTACTCACTTATGCTGAGCACTGTATATATAATGTACTGATAATACAGGGGTGTACTCACTTATGCTGAGCACTGTATATATAATGTACTGATAATACAGGGGGTGTACTCACTTATGCTGAGCTCTGTATATATAATGTACTGATAATACAGGAGTGTACTCACTTATGCTGAGCCCTGTATATATAATGTACTGATAATACAGGGGTGTACTCACTTATGCTGAGCCCTGTATATATAATGTACTGATAATACAGGAGTGTACTCACTTATGCTGAGCCCTGTATATATAATGTACTGATAATACAGGGGTGTACTCACTTATGCTGAGCACTGTATATATAATGTACTGATAATACAGGGGGTGTACTCACTTATGCTGAGCTCTGTATATATAATGTACTGATAATACAGGAGTGTACTCACTTATGCTGAGCCCTGTATATATAATGTACTGATAATACAGGGGTGTACTCACTTATGCTGAGCCCTGTATATATAATGTACTGATAATACAGGGGTGTAATCACTTATGCTGAGCACTGTATATATAATGTACTGATAATACAGGGGTGTAATCACTTATGCTGAGCACTGTATATATAATGTACTGATAATACAGGGGTGTACTCACTTATGCTGAGCACTGTATATATAATGTACTGATAATACAGGGGGTGTACTCACTTATGCTGAGCTCTGTATATATAATGTACTGATAATACAGGAGTGTACTCACTTATGCTGAGCCCTGTATATATAATGTACTGATAATACAGGGGTGTACTCACTTATGCTGAGCCCTGTATATATAATGTACTGATAATACAGGGGTGTAATCACTTATGCTGAGCCCTGTATATATAATGTACTGATAATACAGGGTGTACTCACTTATGCTGAGCACTGTATATATAATGTACTGATTGATAATACAGGGGTGTACTCACTTATACTGAGCACTGTATATATAATGTACTGATAATACAGGGGTGTACTCACTTATGCTGAGCACTGTATATATAATGTACTGATAATACAGGGGTGTACTCACTTATGCTGAGCCCTGTATATATAATGTACTGATAATACAGGGTGTACTCACTTATGCTGAGCACTGTATATATAATGTACTGATAATACAGGGGTGTACTCACTTATGCTGAGCCCTGTATATATAATGTACTGATAATACAGGGGTGTACTCACTTATGCTGAGCACTGTATATATAATGTACTGATAATACAGGGGTGTAATCACTTATGCTGAGCTTTGTATATATAATGTACTGATAATACAGGGGTGTACTCACTTATGCTGAGCCCTGTATATATAATGTACTGATAATACAGGGGTGTACTCACTTATGCTGAGCACTGTATATATAATGTACTGATAATACAGGGTTGTACTCACTTATGCTGAGCACTGTATATATAATGTACTGATAATACAGGGGTGTACTCACTTATGCTGAGCACTGTATATATAATGTACTGATAATACAGGGGTGTACTCACGTATACTGAGCACTGTATATATAATGTACTGATAATACAGGGGTGTACTCACTTATGCTGAGCTCTGTATATATAATGTACTGATAATACAGGGGTGTACTCACTTATGCTGAGCTCTGTATATATAATGTACTGATAGTACAGGGGTGTACTCACTTATGCTGAGCCCTGTATATATAATGTACTGATAATACAGGGGTGTACTCACTTATACTGAGCCCTGTATATATAATGTACTGATAATACAGGGGTGTACTCACTTATGCTGAGCCCTGTATATATAATGTACTGATAATACAGGGGTGTACTCACTTATGCTGAGCGCTGTATATATAATGTATTGATAATACAGGGGTGTACTCACTTATACTGAGCACTGTATATATAATGTACTGATAATACAGGGGTGTACTCACTTATACTGAGCGCTGTATATATAATGTACTGATAATACAGGGGTGTATTCACTTATGCTGAGCACTGTATATATAATGTACTGATAAAACAGGGGTGTACTCACTTATGCTGAGCGCTGTATATATAATGTACTGATAATACAGGGGGTGTACTCACTTATGCTGAGCACTGTATATATAATGTACTGATAATACAGGGGTGTACTCACTTATGCTGAGCGCTGTATATATAATGTACTGATAATACAGTGGTGTACTCACTTATACTGAGCCCTATATATATAAAGTACTGATAATACAGGGGTGTACTCACTTATGCTGAGCCCTATATATATAATATACTGATAATACTGGGGGTGTACTCACTTATACTGAGCACTCTATATATAATGTACTGATAATACAGGGGGTGTACTCACTTATGCTGAGCGCTGTATATATAATGTACTGATAATACAGGGGTGTATTCTCTTACGCTGAGCACTGTATATATAATGTACTGATAATACAGGGGGTGTACACACTTATGCTGAGCCCTATATATATAATGTACTGATAATACAGGGGTGTACTCACTTATACTGAGCACTGTATATATAATGTATTGATAATACATGTGGTGTACTCACTTATACTGAGCACTGTATATATAATGTACTGATAATACAGGGGTGTACTCACTTATGCTGAGTACTGTATATATAATGTACTGATAATACAGGGGTGTACTCATTTATGCTGAGCTCTGTATATATTATGTACTGATAATATAGGGGTGTACTCAATTATGCTGAGCTCTGTATATATAATGTACTGATAATACAGGGGTGTACTCACTTATGTTGAGCACTATATATATAATGTACTGATAATACAAGGGGTGTACTCACTTATGCTGAGCACTGTATATATAATGTACTGATAATACAGGGGTGTACTCACTTATGTTGAGCACTGTATATATAATGTACTGATAATACAAGGGGTGTACTCACTTATGCTGAGCCCTATATATATAATGTACTGATAATACAGGGGGTGTACTCACTTATGCTGAGCCCTATATATATAATGTACTGATATTACAGGGGGTGTACTCACTTATGCTGAGCGCTGTATATATAATGTACTGATAATACTGGGGGTGTACTCACTTATACTGAGCACTGTATATATAATGTACTGATAATATAGGGGTGTACTCACTTATACTGAGCCCTGTATATATAATGTACTGATAATACAGGGGTGTACTCACTTATGCTGAGCGCTGTATATATAATGTACTGATAATACTGGGGGTGTACTCACTTATGCTGAGCCCTGTATATATAATGTACTGATAATACAGGGGTGTACTCACTTATGCTGAGCGCTGTATATATAATGTACTGATAATACAGTGGTGTAATCACTTATGCTGAGCACTGTATATATAATGTACTGATAATACAGGGGTGTACTCACTTATGCTGAGCACTGTATATATAATGTATTGATAATACAGGGGGTGTACTCACTTATGCTGAGCACTGTATATGTAATGTACTGATAATACAGGGGTGTACTCACTTATGCTGAGCGCTGTATATATAATGTACTGATAATACAGGGGGTGTACTCACTTATGCTGAGCACGGTATATATAATGTACTGATAATACAGGGATGTACTCACTTATACTGAGCCCTGTATATATAATGTACTGATAATAAAGGGATTTACTCACTTATGCTGAGCACTGTATATAAAATGTACTGATTATAAAGGGGTTTACTCACTTATGCTGAGCCCTGTATATATAATGGACTGATAATACAGGGTTGTACTCACTTATGCTGAGCCCTGTATATATAATGGACTGATAATACAGGGGGTGTACTCACTTATGCTGAGCTCTGTATATATAATGTACTGATAATACAGGGGTGTACTCACTTATGCTGAGCTCTGTATATATAATGTACTGATAATACAGGGGTGTACTCACTTATGCTGAGCTCTGTATATATAATGTACTGATAATACAGGGGTGTACTCACTTATACTGAGCCCTGTATATATAATGTACTGATAATACAGGGGTGTACTCACTTATGCTGAGCACTGTATATATAATGTACTGATAATACAGGGGTGTATTCACTTATACTGAGCACTGTATATATAATGTACTGATAATACAGGGGTGCACTCACTTATACTGAGCCCTGTATATATAATGTACTGATAATACAGGGGTGTACTCACTTATGCTGAGCTCTGTATATATAATGTACTGATAATACAGGGGTTGTACTCACTTATGCTGAGCACTGTATATATAATGTACTGATAATACACGGGTGTACTCACTTATACTGAGCACTGTATGTATAATGTACTGATAATACAGGGGTGTACTCACTTGTGCTGAGCTCTGTATATATAATGTACTGATAATACAGGGGGTGTACTCACTTGTGCTGAGCTCTGTATATATAATGTACTGATAATACAGGGTTGTACTCACTTATGCTGAGCACTGTATATATAATGTACTGATAATACAGGGGTGTACTCACTTATACTGAGCACTGTATATATAATGTACTGATAATACAGGGGGTGTACTCACTTGTGCTGAGCTCTGTATATATAATGTACTGATAATACAGGGTTGTACTCACTTATGCTGAGCACTGTATATATAATGTACTGATAATACAGGGGGTGTACTCACTTATGCTGAGCCCTGTATATATAATGTACTGATAATACAGGGGTGTACTCACTTATGCTGAGCACTGTATATATAATGTACTGATAATACAGGGTTGTACTCACTTATGCTGAGCACTGTATATATAATGTACTGATAATACAGGGGTGTACTCACTTATTCTGAGCACTGTATATATTATGTACTGATAATACAGGGGTTTACTCACTTATGCTGAGCTCTGTATATATTATGTACTGATAATACAGGGGTGTACTCACTTATGCTGAGCGCTGTATATATAATGTACTGATAATACAGGGGGTGTACTCACTTATGCTGAGCACGGTATATATAATGTACTGATAATACAGGGGTGTACTCACTTATACTGAGCCCTGTATATATAATGTACTGATAATACAGGGATTTACTCACTTATGCTGAGCACTGTATATAAAATGTACTGATAATAAAGGGGTGTACTCACTTATGCTGAGCCCTGTATATATAATGTACTGATAATACAGGGGTGTACTCACTTATGCTGAGCGCTGTATATATAATGTACTGATAATACAGGGATGTACTCACTTATACTGAGCTCTGTATATATAATGTACTGATAATACAGGGGGTGTACTCACTTATACTGAGCGCTGTATATATAATGTACTGATAATACAGGGATGTACTCACTTATGCTAAGCACTGTATATAAAATGTACTGATAATACAGGGGTGTACTCACGCTGAGCACTGTATATATAATGTACTGATTATACAGAGGTGTACTCACTTATGCTGAGCCCTGTATATATACGGTACTGATAACACAGTGGGTGTACTCACTTATGCTGAGCCCTGTATATATACGGTACTGATAATACAGGGGGTGTACTCACTTTTACTGAGCGTTGTATATATAATGTACTGATAATACAGGGGGTGTACTCACTTTTACTGAGCGCTGTATATATAAAGTACTGATAATACAGTGGGTGTTCTCACTTTTACTGAGCGTTGTATATATAATGTACTGATAATACAGGGGGTGTACTCACTTATGCTCAGCGCTCTATATATAATGTACTGATAATACAGGGGTTTACTCACTTATGCTGAGCACTGTATATATAATGTACTGATAATACAGGGGTGTACTCACTTATGTGGAGCACTGTATATATATATATATATATATATATATATATATATATATATATATATAATTTACTGATAATACAGGGGTGTACTCACTTATACTGAGCCCTGTATATATAATGTACTGATAATACAGGGGTGTACTCACTTATGCTGAGCACTGTATATATAATGTACTGATAATACAGGGGTGTACTCACTTATGCTGAGCCCTGTATATATAAAGTACTGATAATACAGGGATGTATTCACTTACGCTGAGCCCTGTATATATAATGTACTGATAATACAGGGGTGTACTCACTTATGCTGAGCACTGTATATATAATGTACTGATAATACAGTGGTGTACTCACTTATGCTGAGCGCTGTATATATAATGTACTGATAATACAGGGGGTGTACTCACTTATACTGAGCTCTGTATATATAATGAACTGATAATACAGGGGTGTACTCACTTATGTTGAGCACTGTATATATAATGTACTGATAATACAGGGGGTGTACTCACTTATACTGAGCACTGTATATATAATGTATTGATAATACATGTGGTGTACTCACTTATACTGAGCACTGTATATATAATGTACTGATAATACAAGGGTGTACTCACTTATGCTGAGCGCTGTATATATAATGTACTGATAATACAGGGGGTGTACTCACTTATTCTGAGCACTGTATATATTATGTACTGATAATACAGGGGTTTACTCACTTATGCTGAGCTCTGTATATAAAATGTACTGATAATAAAGGGGTGTACTCACTTATGCTGAGCCCTGTATATATAATGTACTGATAATACAGGGGTGTACTCACTTATGCTGAGCGCTGTATATATAATGTACTGATAATACAGGGATGTACTCACTTATACTGAGCCCTGTATATATAATGTACTGATAATACAGGGATGTACTCACTTATGCTAAGCACTGTATATAAAATGTACTGATAATACAGGGATTTACTCACTTATGCTGAGCACTGTATATAAAATGTACTGATAATAAAGGGGTGTACTCACTTATGCTGAGCCCTGTATATATAATGTACTGATAATACAGGGGTGTACTCACTTATGCTGAGCGCTGTATATATAATGTACTGATAATACAGGGATGTACTCACTTATACTGAGCCCTGTATATATAATGTACTGATAATACAGGGATGTACTCACTTATGCTAAGCACTGTATATAAAATGTACTGATAATACAGGGGTGTACTCACGCTGAGCACTGTATATATAATGTACTGATTATACAGGGGTGTACTCACTTATGCTGAGCCCTGTATATATATACGGTACTGATAACACAGTGGGTGTACTCACTTATGCTGAGCCCTGTATATATACGGTACTGATAATACAGGGGGTGTACTCACTTTTACTGAGCGTTGTATATATAATGTACTGATAATACAGGGGGTGTACTCACTTTTACTGAGCGCTGTATATATAAAGTACTGATAATACAGGGGGTGTTCTCACTTTTACTGAGCGTTGTATATATAATGTACTGATAATACAGGGGGTGTACTCACTTATGCTCAGCGCTCTATATATAATGTACTGATAATACAGGGGTTTACTCACTTATGCTGAGCACTGTATATATAATGTACTGATAATACAGGGGTGTACTCACTTATGTGGAGCACTGTATATATATATATATATATATATAATTTACTGATAATACAGGGGTGTACTCACTTATACTGAGCCCTGTATATATAATGTACTGATAATACAGGGGTGTACTCACTTATGCTGAGCACTGTATATATAATGTACTGATAATACAGGGGTGTACTCACTTATGTTGAGCACTATATATATAATGTACTGATAATACAAGGGGTGTACTCACTTATGCTGAGCACTGTATATATAATGTACTGATAATACTGGGGGTGTACTCACTTATACTGAGCACTGTATATATAATGTACTGGCAATACAGGGGTGTACTCACTTATGCTGAGCGCTGTATATATAATGGACTGATAATACTGGGGGTGTACTCACTTATACTGAGCACTGTATATATAATGTCCTGATAATATAGGGGTGTACTCACTTATGCTGAGCGCTGTATATATAATGTACTGATAATACAGTGGTGTAATCACTTGTGCTGAGCACTGTATATATAATGTACTGATAATACAGGGGTGTACTCACTTATGCTGAGCACTGTATATATAATGTACTGATAATACAGGGATTTACTCACTTATGCTGAGCACTGTATATAAAATGTACTGATTATAAAGGGGTTTACTCACTTATGCTGAGCCCTGTATATATAATGTACTGATAATACAGGGTTGTACTCACTTATGCTGAGCCCTGTATATATAATGGACTGATAATACAGGGGTGTACTCACTTATACTGAGCCCTGTATATATAATGTACTGATAATACAGGGGTGTACTCACTTATGCTGAGCACTGTATATATAATGTACTGATAATACAGGGGTGTATTCACTTATACTGAGCACTGTATATATAATGTACTGATAATACAGGGGTGTACTCACTTATGCTGAGCACTGTATATATAATGTACTGATAATACAGGGATTTACTCACTTATGCTGAGCACTGTATATAAAATGTACTGATTATAAAGGGTTTTACTCACTTATGCTGAGCCCTGTATATATAATGTACTGATAATACAGGGTTGTACTCACTTATGCTGAGCCCTGTATATATAATGGACTGATAATACAGGGGTGTACTCACTTATACTGAGCCCTGTATATATAATGTACTGATAATACAGGGGTGTACTCACTTATGCTGAGCACTGTATATATAATGTACTGATAATACAGGGGTGTATTCACTTATACTGAGCACTGTATATATAATGTACTGATAATACAGGGGTGTACTCACTTATACTGAGCCCTGTATATATAATGTACTGATAATACAGGGGTGTACTCACTTATGCTGAGCTCTGTATATATAATGTACTGATAATACAGGGGTTGTACTCACTTATGCTGAGCACTGTATATATAATGTACTGATAATACAGGGGTGTACTCACTTATGCTGAGCACTGTATATATAATGTACTGATAATACAGGGGTGTACTCACTTATACTGAGCACTGTATATATAATGTACTGATAATACAGGGGTGTACTCACTTGTGCTGAGCTCTGTATATATAATGTACTGATAATACAGGGTTGTACTCACTTATGCTGAGCACTGTATATATAATGTATTGATAATACAGGGGTGTACTCACTTATGTTGAGCACTATATATATAATGTACTGATAATACAAGGGGTGTACTCACTTATGCTGAGCACTGTATATATAATGTACTGATAATACTGGGGGTGTACTCACTTATACTGAGCACTGTATATATAATGTACTGGCAATACAGGGGTGTACTCACTTATGCTGAGCGCTGTATATATAATGGACTGATAATACTGGGGGTGTACTCACTTATACTGAGCACTGTATATATAATGTCCTGATAATATAGGGGTGTACTCACTTATGCTGAGCGCTGTATATATAATGTACTGATAATACAGAGGTGTAATCACTTGTGCTGAGCACTGTATATATAATGTACTGATAATACAGGGGTGTACTCACTTATGCTGAGCACTGTATATATAATGTACTGATAATACAGGGATTTACTCACTTATGCTGAGCACTGTATATAAAATGTACTGATTATAAAGGGGTTTACTCACTTATGCTGAGCCCTGTATATATAATGTACTGATAATACAGGGTTGTACTCACTTATGCTGAGCCCTGTATATATAATGGACTGATAATACAGGGGTGTACTCACTTATACTGAGCCCTGTATATATAATGTACTGATAATACAGGGGTGTACTCACTTATGCTGAGCACTGTATATATAATGTACTGATAATACAGGGGTGTATTCACTTATACTGAGCACTGTATATATAATGTACTGATAATACAGGGGTGTACTCACTTATGCTGAGCGCTGTATATATAATGTACTGATAATACAGTGGTGTAATCACTTGTGCTGAGCACTGTATATATAATGTACTGATAATACAGGGGTGTACTCACTTATGCTGAGCACTGTATATATAATGTACTGATAATACAGGGATTTACTCACTTATGCTGAGCACTGTATATAAAATGTACTGATTATAAAGGGGTTTACTCACTTATGCTGAGCCCTGTATATATAATGTACTGATAATACAGGGTTGTACTCACTTATGCTGAGCCCTGTATATATAATGGACTGATAATACAGGGGTGTACTCACTTATACTGAGCCCTGTATATATAATGTACTGATAATACAGGGGTGTACTCACTTATGCTGAGCACTGTATATATAATGTACTGATAATACAGGGGTGTATTCACTTATACTGAGCACTGTATATATAATGTACTGATAATACAGGGGTGTACTCACTTATACTGAGCCCTGTATATATAATGTACTGATAATACAGGGGTGTACTCACTTATGCCGAGCTCTGTATATATAATGTACTGATAATACAGGGGTTGTACTCACTTATGCTGAGCACTGTATATATAATGTACTGATAATACAGGGGTGTACTCACTTATGCTGAGCACTGTATATATAATGTACTGATAATACAGGGGTGTACTCACTTATACTGAGCACTGTATATATAATGTACTGATAATACAGGGGTGTACTCACTTGTGCTGAGCTCTGTATATATAATGTACTGATAATACAGGGTTGTACTCACTTATGCTGAGCACTGTATATATAATGTATTGATAATACAGGGGTGTACTCACTTATGTTGAGCACTATATATATAATGTACTGATAATACAAGGGGTGTACTCACTTATGCTGAGCACTGTATATATAATGTACTGATAATACTGGGGGTGTACTCACTTATACTGAGCACTGTATATATAATGTACTGGCAATACAGGGGTGTACTCACTTATGCTGAGCGCTGTATATATAATGGACTGATAATACTGGGGGTGTACTCACTTATACTGAGCACTGTATATATAATGTCCTGATAATATAGGGGTGTACTCACTTATGCTGAGCGCTGTATATATAATGTACTGATAATACAGTGGTGTAATCACTTGTGCTGAGCACTGTATATATAATGTACTGATAATACAGGGGTGTACTCACTTATGCTGAGCACTGTATATATAATGTACTGATAATACAGGGATTTACTCACTTATGCTGAGCACTGTATATAAAATGTACTGATTATAAAGGGGTTTACTCACTTATGCTGAGCCCTGTATATATAATGTACTGATAATACAGGGTTGTACTCACTTATGCTGAGCCCTGTATATATAATGGACTGATAATACAGTGGTGTACTCACTTATACTGAGCCCTGTATATATAATGTACTGATAATACAGGGGTGTACTCACTTATGCTGAGCACTGTATATATAATGTACTGATAATACAGGGGTGTATTCACTTATACTGAGCCCTGTATATATAATGTACTGATAATACAGGGGTGTACTCACTTATGCTGAGCTCTGTATATATAATGTACTGATAATACAGGGGTTGTACTCACTTATGCTGAGCACTGTATATATAATGTACTGATAATACAGGGGTGTACTCACTTATGCTGAGCACTGTATATATAATGTACTGATAATACAGGGGTGTACTCACTTATACTGAGCCCTGTATATATAATGTACTGATAATACAGGGGGTGTACTCACTTATGCTGAGCACTGTATATATAATGTACTGATAATACAGGGGTGTACTCACTTGTGCTGAGCTCTGTATATATAATGTACTGATAATACAGGGTTGTACTCACTTATGCTGAGCACTGTATATATAATGTATTGATAATACAGGGGTGTACTCACTTATGCTGAGCACTGTATATATAATGTACTGATAATACAGGGGGTTTACTCACTTATGCTGAGCTCTGTATATATAATGTACTGATAATACAGGAGTGTACTCACTTATGCTGAGCCCTGTATATATAATGTACTGATAATACAGGGGTGTACTCACTTATGCTGAGCCCTGTATATATAATGTACTGATAATACAGGAGTGTACTCACTTATGCTGAGCCCTGTATATATAATGTACTGATAATACAGGGGTGTACTCACTTATGCTGAGCACTGTATATATAATGTACTGATAATACAGGGGGTGTACTCACTTATGCTGAGCTCTGTATATATAATGTACTGATAATACAGGAGTGTACTCACTTATGCTGAGCCCTGTATATATAATGTACTGATAATACAGGGGTGTACTCACTTATGCTGAGCCCTGTATATATAATGTACTGATAATACAGGGGTGTAATCACTTATGCTGAGCCCTGTTTATATAATGTACTGATAATACAGGGTGTACTCACTTATGCTGAGCACTGTATATATAATGTACTGATAATACAGGGGTGTACTCACTTATGCTGAGCCCTGTATATATAATGTACTGATAATACAGGGTGTACTCACTTATGCTGAGCACTGTATATATAATGTACTGATAATACAGGGGTGTACTCACTTATGCTGAGCCCTGTATATATAATGTACTGATAATACAGGGGTGTACTCACTTATGCTGAGCACTGTATATATAATGTACTGATAATACAGGGGTGTAATCACTTATGCTGAGCTTTGTATATATAATGTACTGATAATACAGGGGTGTACTCACTTATGCTGAGCCCTGTATATATAATGTACTGATAATACAGGGGTGTACTCACTTATGCTGAGCACTGTATATATAATGTACTGATAATACAGGGTTGTACTCACTTATGCTGAGCACTGTATATATAATGTACTGATAATACAGGGGTGTACTCACTTATGCTGAGCACTGTATATATAATGTACTGATAATACAGGGGTGTACTCACGTATACTGAGCACTGTATATATAATGTACTGATAATACAGGGGTGTACTCACTTATGCTGAGCTCTGTATATATAATGTACTGATAATACAGGGGTGTACTCACTTATGCTGAGCTCTGTATATATAATGTACTGATAGTACAGGGGTGTACTCACTTATGCTGAGCCCTGTATATATAATGTACTGATAATACAGGGGTGTACTCACTTATACTGAGCCCTGTATATATAATGTACTGATAATACAGGGGTGTACTCACTTATGCTGAGCCCTGTATATATAATGTACTGATAATACAGGGGTGTACTCACTTATGCTGAGCGCTGTATATATAATGTATTGATAATACAGGGGTGTACTCACTTATACTGAGCACTGTATATATAATGTACTGATAATACAGGGGTGTACTCACTTATACTGAGCGCTGTATATATAATGTACTGATAATACAGGGGTGTATTCACTTATGCTGAGCCCTGTATATATAATGTACTGATAATGCAGGGGTGTACTCACTTATACTGAGCCCTGTATATATAATGTACTGATAATACAGGGGTGTACTCACTTATGCTGAGCCCTGTATATATAATGTACTGATAATACAGGGGTGTACTCACTTATGCTGAGCGCTGTATATATAATGTATTGATAATACAGGGGTGTACTCACTTATACTGAGCACTGTATATATAATGTACTGATAATACAGGGGTGTACTCACTTATGCTGAGCGTTGTATATATAATGTACTGATAATACAGGGGTGTACTCACTTATGCTGAGCGCTCTATATATAATGTACTGATAATACAGGGGGTGTACTCACTTATGCTGAGCACTGTATATATAATGTACTGATAATACAGGGGTGTACTCACTTATGCTGAGCGCTGTATATATAATGTACTGATAATCCAGTGGTGTACTCACTTATACTGAGCCCTATATATATAAAGTACTGATAATACAGGGGTGTACTCACTTATGCTGAGCCTTATATATATAATGTACTGATAATACTGGGGGTGTACTCACTTATACTGAGCACTCTATATATAATGTACTGATAATACAGGGGTGTACTCACTTATGCTGAGCACTGCATATATAATGTACTGATAATACAGGGGTGTACTCACTTATGCTGAGCGCTGTATATATAATGTACTGATAATACAGGGGTGTATTCTCTTACGCTGAGCACTGTATATATAATGTACTGATAATACAGGGGGTGTACACACTTATGCTGAGCCCTATATATATAATGTACTGATAATACAGGGGTGTACTCACTTATACTGAGCACTGTATATATAATGTATTGATAATACATGTGGTGTACTCACTTATACTGAGCACTGTATATATAATGTACTGATAATACAGGGGTGTACTCACTTATGCTGAGTACTGTATATATAATGTACTGATAATACAGGGGTGTACTCATTGATGCTGAGCTCTGTATATATTATGTACTGATAATATAGGGGTGTACTCAATTATGCTGAGCTCTGTATATATAATGTACTGATAATACAGGGGTGTATTCACTTATGTTGAGCCCTGTATATATAATGTACTGATAATACAGGGGGTGTACTCACTTATGCTGAGCACTGTATATATAATGTACTGGCAATACAGGGGTGTACTCACTTATGCTGAGCGCTGTATATATAATGTACTGATAATACTGGGGGTGTACTCACTTATGTTGAGCCCTGTATATATAATGTACTGATAATACAAGGGGTGTACTCACTTATGCTGAGCACTGTATATATAATGTACTGATAATACTGGGGGTGTACTCACTTATACTGAGCACTGTATATATAATGTACTGGCAATACAGGGGTGTACTCACTTATGCTGAGCGCTGTATATATAATGTACTGATAATACTGGGGGTGTACTCACTTATACTGAGCACTGTATATATAATGTACTGATAATATAGGGGTGTACTCACTTATACTGAGCCCTGTATATATAATGTACTGATAATACAGGGGTGTACTCACTTATGCTGAGCGCTGTATATATAATGTACTGATAATACTGGGGGTGTACTCACTTATGCTGAGCCCTGTATATATAATGTACTGATAATACAGGGGTGTACTCACTTATGCTGAGCTCTGTATATATAATGTACTGATAATACAGGGTGTACTCACTTATGCTGAGCACTGTATATATAATGTACTGATAATACAGGAGTGTACTCACTTATGCTGAGCCCTGTATATATAATGTACTGATAATACAGGGGTGTACTCACTTATGCTGAGCACTGTATATATAATGTACTGATAATACAGGGGTGTAATCACTTATGCTGAGCTTTGTATATATAATGTACTGATAATACAGGGGTGTACTCACTTATGCTGAGCCCTGTATATATAATGTACTGATAATACAGGGGTGTACTCACTTATGCTGAGCACTGTATATATAATGTACTGATAATACAGGGTTGTACTCACTTATGCTGAGCACTGTATATATAATGTACTGATAATACAGGGGTGTACTCACTTATGCTGAGCACTGTATATATAATGTACTGATAATACAGGGGTGTACTCACGTATACTGAGCACTGTATATATAATGTACTGATAATACAGGGGTGTACTCACTTATGCTGAGCTCTGTATATATAATGTACTGATAATACAGGGGTGTACTCACTTATGCTGAGCTCTGTATATATAATGTACTGATAGTACAGGGGTGTACTCACTTATGCTGAGCCCTGTATATATAATGTACTGATAATACAGGGGTGTACTCACTTATACTGAGCCCTGTATATATAATGTACTGATAATACAGGGGTGTACTCACTTATGCTGAGCCCTGTATATATAATGTACTGATAATACAGGGGTGTACTCACTTATGCTGAGCGCTGTATATATAATGTATTGATAATACAGGGGTGTACTCACTTATACTGAGCACTGTATATATAATGTACTGATAATACAGGGGTGTACTCACTTATACTGAGCGCTGTATATATAATGTACTGATAATACAGGGGTGTATTCACTTATGCTGAGCCCTGTATATATAATGTACTGATAATGCAGGGGTGTACTCACTTATACTGAGCCCTGTATATATAATGTACTGATAATACAGGGGTGTACTCACTTATGCTGAGCGCTGTATATATAATGTATTGATAATACAGGGGTGTACTCACTTATACTGAGCACTGTATATATAATGTACTGATAATACAGGGGTGTACTCACTTATACTGAGCGCTGTATATATAATGTACTGATAATACAGGGGTGTATTCACTTATGCTGAGCGCTGTATATATAATGTACTGATAATACAGGGGTGTACTCACTTATGCTGAGCGTTGTATATATAATGTACTGATAATACAGGGGTGTACTCACTTATGCTGAGCGCTCTATATATAATGTACTGATAATACAGGGGGTGTACTCACTTATGCTGAGCACTGTATATATAATGTACTGATAATACAGGGGTGTACTCACTTATGCTGAGCGCTGTATATATAATGTACTGATAATACAGTGGTGTACTCACTTATACTGAGCCCTATATATATAAAGTACTGATAATACAGGGGTGTACTCACTTATGCTGAGCCCTATATATATAATGTACTGATAATACTGGGGGTGTACTCACTTATACTGAGCACTCTATATATAATGTACTGATAATACAGGGGTGTACTCACTTATGCTGAGCACTGTATATATAATGTACTGATAATACAGGGGTGTACTCACTTATGCTGAGCGCTGTATATATAATGTACTGATAATACAGGGGTGTATTCTCTTACGCTGAGCACTGTATATATAATGTACTGATAATACAGGGGGTGTACACACTTATGCTGAGCCCTATATATATAATGTACTGATAATACAGGGGTGTACTCACTTATACTGAGCACTGTATATATAATGTATTGATAATACATGTGGTGTACTCACTTATACTGAGCACTGTATATATAATGTACTGATAATACAGGGGTGTACTCACTTATGCTGAGTACTGTATATATAATGTACTGATAATACAGGGGTGTACTCATTTATGCTGAGCTCTGTATATATTATGTACTGATAATATAGGGGTGTACTCAATTATGCTGAGCTCTGTATATATAATGTACTGATAATACAGGGGTGTACTCACTTATGTTGAGCCCTGTATATATAATGTACTGATAATACAGGGGGTGTACTCACTTATGCTGAGCACTGTATATATAATGTACTGATAATACTGGGGGTGTACTCACTTATACTGAGCACTGTATATATAATGTACTGGCAATACAGGGGTGTACTCACTTATGCTGAGCGCTGTATATATAATGTACTGATAATACAGGGGTGTACTCACTTATGTTGAGCCCTGTATATATAATGTACTGATAATACAAGGGGTGTACTCACTTATGCTGAGCACTGTATATATAATGTACTGATAATACTGGGGGTGTACTCACTTATACTGAGCACTGTATATATAATGTACTGGCAATACAGGGGTGTACTCACTTATGCTGAGCGCTGTATATATAATGTACTGATAATACTGGGGGTGTACTCACTTATACTGAGCACTGTATATATAATGTACTGATAATATAGGGGTGTACTCACATATACTGAGCCCTGTATATATAATGTACTGATAATACAGGGGTGTACTCACTTATGCTGAGCGCTGTATATATAATGTACTGATAATACTGGGGGTGTACTCACTTATGCTGAGCCCTGTATATATAATGTACTGATAATACAGGGGTGTACTCACTTATGCTGAGCGCTGTATATATAATGTACTGATAATACAGTGGTGTAATCACTTATGCTGAGCACTGTATATATAATGTACTGATAATACAGGGGTGTACTCACTTATGCTGAGCACTGTATATATAATGTATTGATAATACAGGGGGTGTACTCACTTATGCTGAGCACTGTATATGTAATGTACTGATAATACAGGGGTGTACTCACTTATGCTGAGCTCTGTATATATTATGTACTGATAATACAGGGGTGTACTCACTTATGCTGAGCGCTGTATATATAATGTACTGATAATACAGGGGGTGTACTCACTTATGCTGAGCACAGTATATATAATGTACTGATAATACAGGGATGTACTCACTTATACTGAGCCCTGTATATATAATGTACTGATAATACAGGGATTTACTCACTTATGCTGAGCACTGTATATAAAATGTACTGATTATAAAGGGGTTTACTCACTTATGCTGAGCCCTGTATATATAATGTACTGATAATACAGGGGTGTACTCACTTATACTGAGCACTGTATATATAATGTACTGATAATACAGGGGGTGTACTCACTTATGCTGAGCCCTGTATATATAATGGACTGATAATACAGGGGTGTACTCACTTATACTGAGCCCTGTATATATAATGTACTGATAATACAGGGGTGTACTCACTTATGCTGAGCACTGTATATATAATGTACTGATAATACAGGGGTGTATTCACTTATACTGAGCACTGTATATATAATGTACTGATAATACAGGGGTGTACTCACTTATACTGAGCCCTGTATATATAATGTACTGATAATACAGGGGTGTACTCACTTATGCTGAGCTCTGTATATATAATGTACTGATAATACAGGGGTTGTACTCACTTATGCTGAGCACTGTATATATAATGTACTGATAATACAGGGGTGTACTCACTTATACTGAGCACTGTATATATAATGTACTGATAATACAGGGGTGTACTCACTTGTGCTGAGCTCTGTATATATAATGTACTGATAATAAAGGGTTGTACTCACTTATGCTGAGCACTGTATATATAATGTACTGATAATACAGGGGGTGTACTCACTTATGCTGAGCCCTGTATATATAATGTACTGATAATACAGGGGTGTACTCACTTATGCTGAGCACTGTATATATAATGTACTGATAATACAGGGTTGTACTCACTTATGCTGAGCACTGTATTTATAATGTACTGATAATACAGGGGTGTACTCACTTATGCTGAGCCCTGTATATATAATGTACTGATAATACAGGGGTGTAATCACTTATGCTGAGCTTTCTATATATAATGTACTGATAATACAGGGGTGTAATCACTTATGCTGAGCTTTGTATATATAATGTACTGATAATACAGGGGTGTACTCACTTATGCTGAGCCCTGTATATATAATGTACTGATAATACAGGGGTGTACTCACTTATGCTGAGCACTGTATATATAATGTACTGATAATACAGGGTTGTCCTCACTTATGCTGAGCACTGTATATATAATGTACTGATAATACAGGGGTGTACTCACTTATGCTGAGCACTGTATATATAATGTACTGATAATACAGGGGTGTACTCACGTATACTGAGCACTGTATATATAATGTACTGATAATACAGGGGTGTACTCACTTATGCTGAGCTCTGTATATATAATGTACTGATAATACAGGGGTGTACTCACTTATGCTGACCTCTGTATATATAATGTACTGATAGTACAGGGGTGTACTCACTTATGCTGAGCCCTGTATATATAATGTACTGATAATACAGGGGTGTACTCACTTATACTGAGCCCTGTATATATAATGTACTGATAATACAGGGGTGTACTCACTTATGCTGAGCCCTGTATATATAATGTACTGATAATACAGGGGTGTACTCACTTATGCTGAGCGCTGTATATATAATGTATTGATAATACAGGGGTGTACTCACTTGTACTGAGCACTGTATATATAATGTACTGATAATACAGGGGTGTACTCACTTATACTGAGCGCTGTATATATAATGTACTGATAATACAGGGGTGTATTCACTTATGCTGAGCGCTGTATATATAATGTACTGATAATACAGGGGTGTACTCACTTATGCTGAGCGCTGTATATATAATGTACTGATAATACAGGGGTGTACTCACTTATGCTGAGCGCTCTATATATAATGTACTGATAATACAGGGGGTGCACTCACTTATGCTGAGCACTGTATATATCATGTACTGATAATACAGGGGTGTACTCACTTATGCTGAGCGCTGTATATATAATGTACTGATAATACAGGGGGTGTACTCACTTATGCTGAGCGCTGTATATATAATGTACTGATAATACAGGGGTGTACTCACTTATACTGAGCGCTGTATATATAATGTACTGATAATACAGTGGTGTAGTCACTTATGCTGAGCCCTGTATATATAATGTACTGATAATACAGGGATGTACTCACTTATGCTGAGCTCTGTATTTATAATGTACTGATAATACAGGGGTGTACTCACTTATGCTGAGCGCTGTATATATAATGTACTGATAATACAGGGGGTGTACTCACTTATGCTGAGCGCTGTATTTATAATGTACTGATAATACAGGGGGTGTACTCACTTATACTGAGCTCTGTATATATAATGTACTGATAATACAGGGGGTGTACTCACTTATGCTGAGCACTGTATATATAATGTACTGATAATACAGTGGTGTACTCACTTATACTGAGCGCTGTATATATAATGTACTGATAATACAGGGGGTGTACTCACTTATGCTGAGCACTGTATATATAATGTACTGATAATATAGGGGGTGTACTGACTTATACTGAGCACTGTATATATAATGTACTGATAATACAGGGGGTGTACTCAATTATGCTGAGCACTGTATATATAATGTACTGATAATACAGGGGGTGTACTCACTTATACTGAGCACTGTATATATAATGTACTGATAATACAGGGGGTGTACTCACTTATGCTGAGCACTGTATATCTAATGTACTGATAATACAGTGGTGTACTCACTTATACTGAGCGCTGTATATATAATGTACTGATAATACAGGGGTGTACTCACTTATGCTGAGCACTGTATATATAATGTACTGATAATACAGTGGTGTACTCACTTATGCTGAGCCCAATATATATAATGTACTGATAATACAGGGGTGTACTCACTTATGCTGAGCACTGTATATATAATGTAATGATAATACAGGGGTGTACTCACTTATACTGAGCTCTGTATATATAATGTACTGATAATACAGGGGTGTACTCACTTATGCTGAGCACTGTATATATAATGTACTGATAATACAGGGGGTGTACTCACTTATGCTGAGTACTGTATATATAATGTACTGATAATACAGGGGTGTACTCACTTATGCTGAGCACTGTATATATAATGTACTGATAATACAGGGGTGTACTCACTTATGCTGAGCCCTGTATATATAATGTACTGATAATACAGGGGTGTACTCACTTATGCTGAGCACTGTATATATAATGTACTGATAATCCAGGGGTGTACTCACTTATACTGAGCAATGTATATATAATGTACTGATAATACAGGGGTGTACTCACTTATGCTGAGCCCTGTATATATAATGTACTGATAATATAGGGGGTGTACTCACTTATACTGAGCACTGTATATATAATGTACTAATAATACAGGGGGTGTACTCACTTATGCTGAGCACTGTATATATAATGTACTGATAATACAGGGGGTGTACTCACTTATACTGAGCACTGTATATATAATGTACTCAGGGGGTGTACTCACTTATGCTGAGCACTGTATATCTAATGTACTGATAATACCGGTGGTGTACTCACTTATGCTGAGCACTGTATATATAATGTACTGATAATACAGGGGTGTACTCACTTATACTGAGCGCAGTATATATAATGTACTGATAATACAGTGGTGTACTCACTTATGCTGAGCACTGTATATATAATGTACTGATAATACAGGGGTGTACTCACTTATGCTGAGCCCTGTATATATAATGTACTGATAATACAGGGGTGTACTCACTTATGTTGTGCTCTGTATATCTAATGTACTGATAATCCAGGGGTGTACTCACTTATACTGAGCACTGTATATATAATGTACTGATAATACAGGGGTGTACTCACTTATGCTGAGCCCTGTATATATAATGTACTGATAATACAGGGGTGTACTCACTTATGCTGAGCGCTGTATTTATAATGTACTGATAATACAGGGGTGTACTCACTTATGCTGAGCCCTGTATATATAATGTACTGATAATACAGGGGGTGTACTCACTTATGCTGAGCGCTGTATTTAGAATGTACTGATAATACAGGGGGTGTACTCACTTATACTGAGCACTGTATATATAATGTACTGATAATACAGGGGGTGTACTCACTTATGCTGAGCACTGTATATATAATGTACTGATAATACAGTGGTGTACTCACTTATGCTGAGCACTGTATATATAATGTACTGATAATACAGGGGTGTACTCACTTATACTGAGCGCTGTATATATAATGTACTAATAATACAGGGGGTGTACTCACTTATACTGAGCCCTGTATATATAATGTACTGATAATACAGGGGTGTACTCACTTATGTTGAGCACTGTATATATAATGTATTAATAATACAGGGGTGTACTCACTTATGCTGAGCGCTGTATATATAATGTACTGATAATACAGGGGGTGTACTCACTTATACTGAGCTCTGTATATATAATGTACTGATAATACAGGGGTGTACTCACTTATGCTGAGCCCTATATATATAATGTACTGATAATACAGTGGTGTACTCACTTATACTGAGCCCTATATATATAAAGTACTGATAATACAGGGGTGTACTCACTTACGCTGAGCCCTATATATATAATGTACTGATAATACTGGGGGTGTACTCACTTATACTGAGCACTCTATATATAATGTACTGATAATACAGGGGGTGTACTCACTTATGCTGAGCGCTGTATATATATATTGTACTGATAATACAGGGGTGTATTCTCTTACGCTGAGCAGTGTATATATAATGTACTGATAATACAGGGGGTGTACTCACTTATGCTGAGCCCTATATATATAATGTACTGATAATACAGGGGTGTACTCACTTATACTGAGCACTGTATATATAATGTATTGATAATACATGTGGTGTACTCACTTATACTGAGCGCTGTATATATAATGTACTGATAATACAGTGGTGTACTCACTTATGCTGAGCCCTATATATATAATGTACTGATAATACAGGGGTGTACTCACTTATACTGAGCACTGTATATATAATGTATTGATAATACATGTGGTGTACTCACTTATACTGAGCGCTGTATATATAATGTACTGATAATACAGTGGTGTACTCACTTATACTGAGCACTGTATATATAATGTACTGATAATACAGGGGTGTACTCACTTATGCTGAGTACTGTATATATAATGTACTGATAATACAGGGGTGTACTCATTTATGCTGAGCTCTGTATATATTATGTACTGATAATATAGGGGTGTACTCACTTATGCTGAGCTCTGTATATATAATGTACTGATAATACAGGGGTGTACTCACTTATGTTGAGCACTATATATATAATGTACTGATAATACAAGGGGTGTACTCACTTATGCTGAGCACTGTATATATAATGTACTGATAATACTGGGGGTGTACTCACTTATGCTGAGCACTGTATATATAATGTACTGATAATATAGGGGTGTACTCACTTATGCTGAGCGCTGTATATATAATGTACTGATAATACAGTGGTGTAATCACTTATGCTGAGCACTGTATATATAATGTACTGATAATACAGGGGTGTACTCACTTATGCTGAGCACTGTATATATAATGTATTGATAATACAGGGGGTGTACTCACTTATGCTGAGCACTGTATATGTAATGTACTGATAATACAGGGGTGTACTCACTTATGCTGAGCTCTGTATATATTATGTACTGATAATACAGGGGTGTACTCACTTATGCTGAGCGCTGTATATATAACGTACTGATAATACAGGGGGTGTACTCACTTATGCTGAGTATGGTATATATAATGTACTGATAATACAGGGATGTACTCACTTATACTGAGCCCTGTATATATAATGTACTGATAATACAGGGATATACTCACTTATGCTGAGCACTGTATATAAAATGTACTGATTATAAAGGGGTGTACTCACTTATGCTGAG
Source organism: Phyllobates terribilis (assembly GCF_046119375.1). Classification (NCBI taxonomy): domain Eukaryota; kingdom Metazoa; phylum Chordata; class Amphibia; order Anura; family Dendrobatidae; genus Phyllobates; species Phyllobates terribilis. The sequence goes on from NW_027362762.1 coordinate 636,157,159, forward strand.
CACTGTATATATAATGTACTGATAATACAGGGGTGTACTCACTTATGCTGAGCACTGTATATATAATGTACTGATAATACAGGGGTGTACTCACTTATGCTGAGCCCTGTATATATAATGTACTGATAATACAGGGGTGTACTCACTTATGCTGAGCGCTGTATATATAATGTATTGATAATACAGGGGTGTACTCACTTATACTGAGCACTGTATATATAATGTACTGATAATACAGGGGTGTACTCACTTATACTGAGCGCTGTATATATAATGTACTGATAATACAAGGGTGTATTCACTTATGCTGAGCGCTGTATATATAATGTACTGATAATACAGGGGTGTACTCACTTATGCTGAGCGCTGTATATATAATGTACTGATAATACAGGGGTGTACTCACTTATGCTGAGCGCTCTATATATAATGTACTGATAATACAGGGGGTGTACTCACTTATGCTGAGCACTGTATATATAATGTACTGATAATACAGGGGTGTACTCACTTATGCTGAGCGCTGTATATATAATGTACTGATAATACAGGGGGTGTACTCACTTATGCTGAGCGCTGTATATATAATGAACTGATAATACAGGGGTGTACTCACTTATACTGAGCGCTGTATATATAATGTACTGATAATACAGTGGTGTAGTCACTTATGCTGAGCCCTGTATATATAATGTATTGATAATACAGGGGTGTACTCACTTATGCTGAGCGCTGTATTTATAATGTACTGATAATACAGGGGTGTACTCACTTATGCTGAGCGCTGTATATATAATGTACTGATAATACAGGGGGTGTACTCACTTATGCTGAGCGCTGTATTTATAATGTACTGATAATACAGGGGGTGTACTCACTTATACTGAGCACTGTATATATAACGTACTGATAATACAGGGGGTGTACTCACTTATGCTGAGCACTGTATATATAATGTACTGATAATACAGTGGTGTACTCACTTATACTGAGCGCTGTATATATAATGTACTGATAATACAGGGGGTGTACTCACTTATGCTGAGCACTGTATATATAATGTACTGATAATATAGGGGGTGTACTCACTTATACTGAGCACTGTATATATAATGTACTGATAATACAGGGGGTGTACTCAATTATGCTGAGCACTGTATATATAATGTACTGATAATACAGGGGGTGTACTCACTTATACTGAGCACTGTATATATAATGTACTGATAATACAGGGGGTGTACTCACTTATGCTGAGCACTGTATATCTAATGTACTGATAATACAGTGGTGTACTCACTTATACTGAGCGCTGTATATATAATGTACTGATAATACCGGGGGTGTACTCACTTATACTGAGCGCTGTATATATAATGTACTGATAATACAGTGGTGTACTCACTTATACTGAGCACTGTATATATAATGTACTGATAAAACAGTGGTGTACTCACTTATGCTGAGCACTGTATATATAATGTACTGATAATATAGGGGGTGTACTCACTTATACTGAGCACTGTATATATAATGTACTGATAATACAGGGGGTGTACTCAATTATGCTGAGCACTGTATATATAATGTACTGATAATACAGGGGGTGTACTCACTTATACTGAGCACTGTATATATAATGTACTGATAATACAGGGGGTGTACTCACTTATGCTGAGCACTGTATATCTAATGTACTGATAATACAGTGGTGTACTCACTTATACTGAGCGCTGTATATATAATGTACTGATAATACCGGGGGTGTACTCACTTATACTGAGCGCTGTATATATAATGTACTGATAATACAGTGGTGTACTCACTTATGCTGAGCACTGTATATATAATGTACTGATAATACAGGGGTGTACTCACTTATGCTGAGCACTGTATATATAATGTACTGATAATACAGGGGGTGTACTCACTTATGCTGAGCCCTGTATATATAATGTACTGATAATACAGGGGTTTACTCACTTATGCTGAGCACTGTATATATAATGTACTGATAATACAGTGGTGTACTCACTTATTCTGAGCCCTATATATATAATGTACTGATAATACAGGGGTGTACTCACTTATGCTGAGCACTGTATATATAATGTAATGATAATACAGGGGTGTACTCACTTATGCTGAGCCCTGTATATATAATGTACTGATAATACAGGGGTGTACTCACTTATGCTGAGCACTGTATATATAATGTACTGATAATCCAGGGGTGTACTCACTTATACTGAGCAATGTATATATAATGTACTGATAATACAGGGGTGTACTCACTTATGCTGAGCACTGTATATATAATGTACTGATAATACAGGGGGTGTACTCACTTATACTGAGCACTGTATATATAATGTACTGATAATACAGGGGGTGTACTCACTTATGCTGAGCACTGTATATCTAATGTACTGATAATACAGTGGTGTACTCACTTATACTGAGCGCTGTATATATAATGTACTGATAATACCGGTGGTGTACTCACTTATACTGAGCACTGTATATATAATGTACTGATAATACAGTGGTGTACTCACTTATACTGAGCACTGTATATATAATGTACTGATAATACAGTGGTGTACTCACTTATACTGAGCCCTATATATATAATGTACTGATAATACAGGGGTGTACTCACTTATACTGAGCACTGTATATATAATGTACTGATAATACAGTGGTGTACTCACTTATACTGAGCCCTATATATATAATGTACTGATAATACAGGGGTGTACTCACTTATGCTGAGCACTGTATATATAATGTACTGATAATACAGGGGTGTACTCACTTATACTGAGCGCTGTATATATAATGTACTGATAATACCGGTGGTGTACTCACTTATACTGAGCACTGTATATATAATGTACTGATAATACAGTGGTGTACTCACTTACGCTGAGCCCTGTATATATAATGTACTGATAATACAGGGGTGTACTCACCTATGCTGAGCACTGTATATATAATGTACTGATAATACAGGGGTGTACTCACTTATGCTGAGCACTGTATATATAATGTACTGATAATACAGTGGTGTACTCATTTATGCTGAGCACTGTATATATAATGTACTGATAATACAGAGGTGTACTCACTTATGCTGAGCACTGTATATATAATGTACTGATAATACAGGGGTGTACTCACTTATGCTGAGCCCTGTATATATATTGTACTGATAATACAGGGGTGTACTCACTTATGTTGAGCACTGTATATATAATGTACTGATAATCCAGGGGTGTACTCACTTATACTGAGCACTGTATATATAATGTACTGATAATACAGGGGTGTACTCACTTATGCTGAGCCCTGTATATATAATGTACTGATAATACAGGGGTGTACTCACTTATGCTGAGCGCTGTATTTATAATGTACTGATAATACAGGGGTGTACTCACTTATGCTGAGCCCTGTATATATAATGTACTGATAATACAGGGGGTGTACTCACTTATGCTGAGCGCTGTATTTAGAATGTACTGATAATACAGGGGGTGTACTCACTTATACTGAGCACTGTATACATAATGTACTGATAATACAGGGGGTGTACTCACTTATGCTGAGCACTGTATATATAATGTACTGATAATACAGGGGTGTACTCACTTATACTGAGCGCTGTATATATAATGTACTAATAATACAGGGGGTGTACTCACTTATACTGAGCCCTGTATATATAATGTACTGATAATACAGGGGGTGTACTCACTTATGCTGAGCACTGTATATATAATGTACTGATAATACAGGGGTGTACTCAGTTATACTGAGCGCTGTATATATAATGTACTGATAATACAGTGGTGTACTCACTTATGCTGAGCACTGTATATATAATGTACTGATAATACAGGGGGTGTACTCACTTATGCTGAGCACTGTATATATAATGTACTGATAATACAGGGGTGTACTCACTTATACTGAGCGCTGTATATATAATGTGCTAATAATACAGGGGGTGTACTCACTTATACTGAGCCCTGTATATATAATGTACTGATAATACAGGGGGTGTACTCACTTATGCTGAGCACTGTATATATAATGTACTGATAATACAGGGGTGCACTCACTTATGCTGAGCACTGTATATATAATGTACTGATAATACAGTGGTGTACTCACTTATGCTGAGCACTGTATATATAATGTACTGATAATACAGTGGTGTACTCACTTATGCTGAGCACTGTATATATAATGTACTGATAATACAGTGGTGTACTCAGTTATACTGAGCACTGTATATATAATGTACTGATAATACAGTGGTGTACTCACTTATGCTGAGCACTGTATATATAATGTACTGATAATACAGTGGTGTACTCACTTATACTGAGCACTGTATATATAATGTACTGATAATACAGTGGTGTACTCACTTATGCTGAGCACTGTATATATAATGTACTGATAATACAGTGGTGTACTCACTTATGCTGAGCGCTGTATATATAATGTACTGATAATACAGGGGTGTACTCACTTATGCTGAGCCCTGTATATATAATGTACTGATAATACAGAGGTGTACTCACTTATGCTGAGCACTGTATATATAATGTACTGATAATACAGGGGTGTACTCACTTATGCTGAGCACTGTATATATAATGTACTGATAATACAGAGGTGTACTCACTTATGCTGAGCCCTGTATATATAATGTACTGATAATACAGGGGTGTACTCACTTATGTTGAGCACTGTATATATAATGTACTGATAATCCAGGGGTGTACTCACTTATGCTGAGCCCTGTATATATAATGTATTGATAATACAGGGGTGTACTCACTTATACTGAGCACTGTATATATAATGTACTGATAATACAGGGGTGTACTCACTTATGCTGAGCACTGTATATATAATGTACTGATAATACAGGGGGTGTACTCACTTATGCTGAGCTCTGTATATATAATGTACTGATAATACAGGGGTGTACTCACTTATGCTGAGCGCTGTATTTATAATGTACTGATAATACAGGGGTGTACTCACTTATGCTGAGCCCTGTATATATAATGTACTGATAATACAGGGGGTGTACTCACTTATGCTGAGCGCTGTATTTAGAATGTACTGATAATACAGGGGGTGTACTCACTTATACTGAGCACTGTATACATAATGTACTGATAATACAGGGGGTGTACTCACTTATGCTGAGCACTGTATATATAATGTACTGATAATACAGGGGTGTACTCACTTATACTGAGCGCTGTATATATAATGTACTAATAATACAGGGGGTGTACTCACTTATACTGAGCCCTGTATATATAATGTACTGATAATACAGGGGTGTACTCACTTATGTTGAGCACTGTATATATAATGTATTAATAATACAGGGGTGTACTCACTTATGCTGAGCACTGTATATATAATGTACTGATAATACAGGGGGTGTACTCACTTATGCTGAGCACTGTATATATAATGTACTGATAATACAGGGGTGTACTCACGTATACTGAGCACTGTATATATAATGTACTGATAATACAGGGGTGTACTCACTTATGCTGAGCTCTGTATATATAATGTACTGATAATACAGGGGTGTACTCACTTATGCTGAGCTCTGTATATATAATGTACTGATAGTACAGGGGTGTACTCACTTATGCTGAGCCCTGTATATATAATGTACTGATAATACAGGGGTGTACTCACTTATACTGAGCCCTGTATATATAATGTACTGATAATACAGGGGTGTACTCACTTATGCTGAGCCCTGTATATATAATGTACTGATAATACAGGGGTGTACTCACTTATGCTGAGCGCTGTATATATAATGTATTGATAATACAGGGGTGTACTCACTTATACTGAGCACTGTATATATAATGTACTGATAATACAGGGGTGTACTCACTTATACTGAGCGCTGTATATATAATGTACTGATAATACAGGGGTGTATTCACTTATGCTGAGCCCTGTATATATAATGTACTGATAATGCAGGGGTGTACTCACTTATACTGAGCCCTGTATATATAATGTACTGATAATACAGGGGTGTACTCACTTATGCTGAGCCCTGTATATATAATGTACTGATAATACAGGGGTGTACTCACTTATGCTGAGCGCTGTATATATAATGTATTGATAATACAGGGGTGTACTCACTTATACTGAGCACTGTATATATAATGTACTGATAATACAGGGGTGTACTCACTTATACTGAGCGCTGTATATATAATGTACTGATAATACAGGGGTGTATTCACTTATGCTGAGCGCTGTATATATAATGTACTGATAATACAGGGGTGTACTCACTTATGCTGAGCGTTGTATATATAATGTACTGATAATACAGGGGTGTACTCACTTATGCTGAGCGCTCTATATATAATGTACTGATAATACAGGGGGTGTACTCACTTATGCTGAGCACTGTATATATAATGTACTGATAATACAGGGGTGTACTCACTTATGCTGAGCGCTGTATATATAATGTACTGATAATACAGTGGTGTACTCACTTATACTGAGCCCTATATATATAAAGTACTGATAATACAGGGGTGTACTCACTTATGCTGAGCCCTATATATATAATGTACTGATAATACTGGGGGTGTACTCACTTATACTGAGCACTCTATATATAATGTACTGATAATACAGGGGTGTACTCACTTATGCTGAGCACTGTATATATAATGTACTGATAATACAGGGGTGTACTCACTTATGCTGAGCGCTGTATATATAATGTACTGATAATACAGGGGTGTATTCTCTTACGCTGAGCACTGTATATATAATGTACTGATAATACAGGGGGTGTACACACTTATGCTGAGCCCTATATATATAATGTACTGATAATACAGGGGTGTACTCACTTATACTGAGCACTGTATATATAATGTATTGATAATACATGTGGTGTACTCACTTATACTGAGCACTGTATATATAATGTACTGATAATACAGGGGTGTACTCACTTATGCTGAGTACTGTATATATAATGTACTGATAATACAGGGGTGTACTCATTTATGCTGAGCTCTGTATATATTATGTACTGATAATATAGGGGTGTACTCAATTATGCTGAGCTCTGTATATATAATGTACTGATAATACAGGGGTGTACTCACTTATGTTGAGCCCTGTATATATAATGTACTGATAATACAGGGGGTGTACTCACTTATGCTGAGCACTGTATATATAATGTACTGATAATACTGGGGGTGTACTCACTTATACTGAGCACTGTATATATAATGTACTGGCAATACAGGGGTGTACTCACTTATGCTGAGCGCTGTATATATAATGTACTGATAATACAGGGGTGTACTCACTTATGTTGAGCCCTGTATATATAATGTACTGATAATGCAAGGGGTGTACTCACTTATGCTGAGCACTGTATATATAATGTACTGATAATACTGGGGGTGTACTCACTTATACTGAGCACTGTATATATAATGTACTGGCAATACAGGGGTGTACTCACTTATGCTGAGCGCTGTATATATAATGTACTGATAATACTGGGGGTGTACTCACTTATACTGAGCACTGTATATATAATGTACTGATAATATAGGGGTGTACTCACATATACTGAGCCCTGTATATATAATGTACTGATAATACAGGGGTGTACTCACTTATGCTGAGCGCTGTATATATAATGTACTGATAATACTGGGGGTGTACTCACTTATGCTGAGCCCTGTATATATAATGTACTGATAATACAGGGGTGTACTCACTTATGCTGAGCGCTGTATATATAATGTACTGATAATACAGTGGTGTAATCACTTATGCTGAGCACTGTATATATAATGTACTGATAATACAGGGGTGTACTCACTTATGCTGAGCACTGTATATATAATGTATTGATAATACAGGGGGTGTACTCACTTATGCTGAGCACTGTATATGTAATGTACTGATAATACAGGGGTGTACTCACTTATGCTGAGCTCTGTATATATTATGTACTGATAATACAGGGGTGTACTCACTTATGCTGAGCGCTGTATATATAATGTACTGATAATACAGGGGGTGTACTCACTTATGCTGAGCACAGTATATATAATGTACTGATAATACAGGGATGTACTCACTTATACTGAGCCCTGTATATATAATGTACTGATAATACAGGGATTTACTCACTTATGCTGAGCACTGTATATAAAATGTACTGATTATAAAGGGGTTTACTCACTTATGCTGAGCCCTGTATATATAATGTACTGATAATACAGGGGTGTACTCACTTATACTGAGCACTGTATATATAATGTACTGATAATACAGGGGGTGTACTCACTTATGCTGAGCCCTGTATATATAATGGACTGATAATACAGGGGTGTACTCACTTATACTGAGCCCTGTATATATAATGTACTGATAATACAGGGGTGTACTCACTTATGCTGAGCACTGTATATATAATGTACTGATAATACAGGGGTGTATTCACTTATACTGAGCACTGTATATATAATGTACTGATAATACAGGGGTGTACTCACTTATACTGAGCCCTGTATATATAATGTACTGATAATACAGGGGTGTACTCACTTATGCTGAGCTCTGTATATATAATGTACTGATAATACAGGGGTTGTACTCACTTATGCTGAGCACTGTATATATAATGTACTGATAATACAGGGGTGTACTCACTTATACTGAGCACTGTATATATAATGTACTGATAATACAGGGGTGTACTCACTTGTGCTGAGCTCTGTATATATAATGTACTGATAATAAAGGGTTGTACTCACTTATGCTGAGCACTGTATATATAATGTACTGATAATACAGGGGGTGTACTCACTTATGCTGAGCCCTGTATATATAATGTACTGATAATACAGGGGTGTACTCACTTATGCTGAGCACTGTATATATAATGTACTGATAATACAGGGTTGTACTCACTTATGCTGAGCACTGTATTTATAATGTACTGATAATACAGGGGTGTACTCACTTATGCTGAGCCCTGTATATATAATGTACTGATAATACAGGGGTGTAATCACTTATGCTGAGCTTTCTATATATAATGTACTGATAATACAGGGGTGTAATCACTTATGCTGAGCTTTGTATATATAATGTACTGATAATACAGGGGTGTACTCACTTATGCTGAGCCCTGTATATATAATGTACTGATAATACAGGGGTGTACTCACTTATGCTGAGCACTGTATATATAATGTACTGATAATACAGGGTTGTCCTCACTTATGCTGAGCACTGTATATATAATGTACTGATAATACAGGGGTGTACTCACTTATGCTGAGCACTGTATATATAATGTACTGATAATACAGGGGTGTACTCACGTATACTGAGCACTGTATATATAATGTACTGATAATACAGGGGTGTACTCACTTATGCTGAGCTCTGTATATATAATGTACTGATAATACAGGGGTGTACTCACTTATGCTGACCTCTGTATATATAATGTACTGATAGTACAGGGGTGTACTCACTTATGCTGAGCCCTGTATATATAATGTACTGATAATACAGGGGTGTACTCACTTATACTGAGCCCTGTATATATAATGTACTGATAATACAGGGGTGTACTCACTTATGCTGAGCCCTGTATATATAATGTACTGATAATACAGGGGTGTACTCACTTATGCTGAGCGCTGTATATATAATGTATTGATAATACAGGGGTGTACTCACTTGTACTGAGCACTGTATATATAATGTACTGATAATACAGGGGTGTACTCACTTATACTGAGCGCTGTATATATAATGTACTGATAATACAGGGGTGTATTCACTTATGCTGAGCGCTGTATATATAATGTACTGATAATACAGGGGTGTACTCACTTATGCTGAGCGCTGTATATATAATGTACTGATAATACAGGGGTGTACTCACTTATGCTGAGCGCTCTATATATAATGTACTGATAATACAGGGGGTGCACTCACTTATGCTGAGCACTGTATATATCATGTACTGATAATACAGGGGTGTACTCACTTATGCTGAGCGCTGTATATATAATGTACTGATAATACAGGGGGTGTACTCACTTATGCTGAGCGCTGTATATATAATGTACTGATAATACAGGGGTGTACTCACTTATACTGAGCGCTGTATATATAATGTACTGATAATACAGTGGTGTAGTCACTTATGCTGAGCCCTGTATATATAATGTACTGATAATACAGGGATGTACTCACTTATGCTGAGCTCTGTATTTATAATGTACTGATAATACAGGGGTGTACTCACTTATGCTGAGCGCTGTATATATAATGTACTGATAATACAGGGGGTGTACTCACTTATGCTGAGCGCTGTATTTATAATGTACTGATAATACAGGGGGTGTACTCACTTATACTGAGCTCTGTATATATAATGTACTGATAATACAGGGGGTGTACTCACTTATGCTGAGCACTGTATATATAATGTACTGATAATACAGTGGTGTACTCACTTATACTGAGCGCTGTATATATAATGTACTGATAATACAGGGGGTGTACTCACTTATGCTGAGCACTGTATATATAATGTACTGATAATATAGGGGGTGTACTGACTTATACTGAGCACTGTATATATAATGTACTGATAATACAGGGGGTGTACTCAATTATGCTGAGCACTGTATATATAATGTACTGATAATACAGGGGGTGTACTCACTTATACTGAGCACTGTATATATAATGTACTGATAATACAGGGGGTGTACTCACTTATGCTGAGCACTGTATATCTAATGTACTGATAATACAGTGGTGTACTCACTTATACTGAGCGCTGTATATATAATGTACTGATAATACAGGGGTGTACTCACTTATGCTGAGCACTGTATATATAATGTACTGATAATACAGTGGTGTACTCACTTATGCTGAGCCCAATATATATAATGTACTGATAATACAGGGGTGTACTCACTTATGCTGAGCACTGTATATATAATGTAATGATAATACAGGGGTGTACTCACTTATACTGAGCTCTGTATATATAATGTACTGATAATACAGGGGTGTACTCACTTATGCTGAGCACTGTATATATAATGTACTGATAATACAGGGGGTGTACTCACTTATGCTGAGTACTGTATATATAATGTACTGATAATACAGGGGTGTACTCACTTATGCTGAGCACTGTATATATAATGTACTGATAATACAGGGGTGTACTCACTTATGCTGAGCCCTGTATATATAATGTACTGATAATACAGGGGTGTACTCACTTATGCTGAGCACTGTATATATAATGTACTGATAATCCAGGGGTGTACTCACTTATACTGAGCAATGTATATATAATGTACTGATAATACAGGGGTGTACTCACTTATGCTGAGCCCTGTATATATAATGTACTGATAATATAGGGGGTGTACTCACTTATACTGAGCACTGTATATATAATGTACTAATAATACAGGGGGTGTACTCACTTATGCTGAGCACTGTATATATAATGTACTGATAATACAGGGGGTGTACTCACTTATACTGAGCACTGTATATATAATGTACTCAGGGGGTGTACTCACTTATGCTGAGCACTGTATATCTAATGTACTGATAATACCGGTGGTGTACTCACTTATGCTGAGCACTGTATATATAATGTACTGATAATACAGGGGTGTACTCACTTATACTGAGCGCAGTATATATAATGTACTGATAATACAGTGGTGTACTCACTTATGCTGAGCACTGTATATATAATGTACTGATAATACAGGGGTGTACTCACTTATGCTGAGCCCTGTATATATAATGTACTGATAATACAGGGGTGTACTCACTTATGTTGTGCTCTGTATATATAATGTACTGATAATCCAGGGGTGTACTCACTTATACTGAGCACTGTATATATAATGTACTGATAATACAGGGGTGTACTCACTTATGCTGAGCCCTGTATATATAATGTACTGATAATACAGGGGTGTACTCACTTATGCTGAGCGCTGTATTTATAATGTACTGATAATACAGGGGTGTACTCACTTATGCTGAGCCCTGTATATATAATGTACTGATAATACAGGGGGTGTACTCACTTATGCTGAGCGCTGTATTTAGAATGTACTGATAATACAGGGGGTGTACTCACTTATACTGAGCACTGTATATATAATGTACTGATAATACAGGGGGTGTACTCACTTATGCTGAGCACTGTATATATAATGTACTGATAATACAGTGGTGTACTCACTTATGCTGAGCACTGTATATATAATGTACTGATAATACAGGGGTGTACTCACTTATACTGAGCGCTGTATATATAATGTACTAATAATACAGGGGGTGTACTCACTTATACTGAGCCCTGTATATATAATGTACTGATAATACAGGGGTGTACTCACTTATGTTGAGCACTGTATATATAATGTATTAATAATACAGGGGTGTACTCACTTATGCTGAGCGCTGTATATATAATGTACTGATAATACAGGGGGTGTACTCACTTATACTGAGCTCTGTATATATAATGTACTGATAATACAGGGGTGTACTCACTTATGCTGAGCCCTATATATATAATGTACTGATAATACAGTGGTGTACTCACTTATACTGAGCCCTATATATATAAAGTACTGATAATACAGGGGTGTACTCACTTACGCTGAGCCCTATATATATAATGTACTGATAATACTGGGGGTGTACTCACTTATACTGAGCACTCTATATATAATGTACTGATAATACAGGGGGTGTACTCACTTATGCTGAGCGCTGTATATATATATTGTACTGATAATACAGGGGTGTATTCTCTTACGCTGAGCACTGTATATATAATGTACTGATAATACAGGGGGTGTACTCACTTATGCTGAGCGCTATATATATAATGTACTGATAATACAGGGGTGTACTCACTTATACTGAGCACTGTATATATAATGTATTGATAATACATGTGGTGTACTCACTTATACTGAGCGCTGTATATATAATGTACTGATAATACAGTGGTGTACTCACTTATGCTGAGCCCTATATATATAATGTACTGATAATACAGGGGTGTACTCACTTATACTGAGCACTGTATATATAATGTATTGATAATACATGTGGTGTACTCACTTATACTGAGCGCTGTATATATAATGTACTGATAATACAGTGGTGTACTCACTTATACTGAGCACTGTATATATAATGTACTGATAATACAGGGGTGTACTCACTTATGCTGAGTACTGTATATATAATGTACTGATAATACAGGGGTGTACTCATTTATGCTGAGCTCTGTATATATTATGTACTGATAATATAGGGGTGTACTCACTTATGCTGAGCTCTGTATATATAATGTACTGATAATACAGGGGTGTACTCACTTATGTTGAGCACTATATATATAATGTACTGATAATACAAGGGGTGTACTCACTTATGCTGAGCACTGTATATATAATGTACTGATAATACTGGGGGTGTACTCACTTATGCTGAGCACTGTATATATAATGTACTGATAATATAGGGGTGTACTCACTTATGCTGAGCGCTGTATATATAATGTACTGATAATACAGTGGTGTAATCACTTATGCTGAGCACTGTATATATAATGTACTGATAATACAGGGGTGTACTCACTTATGCTGAGCACTGTATATATAATGTATTGATAATACAGGGGGTGTACTCACTTATGCTGAGCACTGTATATGTAATGTACTGATAATACAGGGGTGTACTCACTTATGCTGAGCTCTGTATATATTATGTACTGATAATACAGGGGTGTACTCACTTATGCTGAGCGCTGTATATATAACGTACTGATAATACAGGGGGTGTACTCACTTATGCTGAGTATGGTATATATAATGTACTGATAATACAGGGATGTACTCACTTATACTGAGCCCTGTATATATAATGTACTGATAATACAGGGATATACTCACTTATGCTGAGCACTGTATATAAAATGTACTGATTATAAAGGGGTGTACTCACTTATGCTGAGCACTGTATATATAATGTACTGATAATACAGGGGTGTACTCACTTATGCTGAGCACTGTATATATAATGTACTGATAATACAGGGGTGTACTCACATATACTGAGCACTGTATATATAATGTACTGATAATACAGGGGTGTACTCACTTATGCTGAGCTCTGTATATATAATGTACTGATAATACAGGGGTGTACTCACTTATGCTGAGCTCTGTATATATAATGTACTGATAGTACAGGGGTGTACTCACTTATGCTGAGCCCTGTATATATAATGTACTGATAATACAGGGGTGTACTCACTTATATTGAGCCCTGTATATATAATGTACTGATAATACAGGGGTGTACTCACTTATGCTGAGCCCTGTATATATAATGTACTGATAATACAGGGGTGTACTCACTTATGCTGAGCGCTGTATATATAATGTATTGATAATACAGGGGTGTACTCACTTATACTGAGCACTGTATATATAATGTACTGATAATACAGGGGTGTACTCACTTATACTGAGCGCTGTATATATAATGTACTGATAATACAAGGGTGTATTCACTTATGCTGAGCGCTGTATATATAATGTACTGATAATACAGGGGTGTACTCACTTATGCTGAGCGCTGTATATATAATGTACTGATAATACAGGGGTGTACTCACTTATGCTGAGCGCTCTATATATAATGTACTGATAATACAGGGGGTGTACTCACTTATGCTGAGCACTGTATATATAATGTACTGATAATACAGGGGTGTACTCACTTATGCTGAGCGCTGTATATATAATGTACTGATAATACAGGGGGTGTACTCACTTATGCTGAGCGCTGTATATATAATGAACTGATAATACAGGGGTGTACTCACTTATACTGAGCGCTGTATATATAATGTACTGATAATACAGTGGTGTAGTCACTTATGCTGAGCCCTGTATATATAATGTATTGATAATACAGGGGTGTACTCACTTATGCTGAGCGCTGTATTTATAATGTACTGATAATACAGGGGTGTACTCACTTATGCTGAGCGCTGTATATATAATGTACTGATAATACAGGGGGTGTACTCACTTATGCTGAGCGCTGTATTTATAATGTACTGATAATACAGGGGGTGTACTCACTTATACTGAGCACTGTATATATAACGTACTGATAATACAGGGGGTGTACTCACTTATGCTGAGCACTGTATATATAATGTACTGATAATACAGTGGTGTACTCACTTATACTGAGCGCTGTATATATAATGTACTGATAATACAGGGGGTGTACTCACTTATGCTGAGCACTGTATATATAATGTACTGATAATATAGGGGGTGTACTCACTTATACTGAGCACTGTATATATAATGTACTGATAATACAGGGGGTGTACTCAATTATGCTGAGCACTGTATATATAATGTACTGATAATACAGGGGGTGTACTCACTTATACTGAGCACTGTATATATAATGTACTGATAATACAGGGGGTGTACTCACTTATGCTGAGCACTGTATATCTAATGTACTGATAATACAGTGGTGTACTCACTTATACTGAGCGCTGTATATATAATGTACTGATAATACCGGGGGTGTACTCACTTATACTGAGCGCTGTATATATAATGTACTGATAATACAGTGGTGTACTCACTTATACTGAGCACTGTATATATAATGTACTGATAAAACAGTGGTGTACTCACTTATGCTGAGCACTGTATATATAATGTACTGATAATATAGGGGGTGTACTCACTTATACTGAGCACTGTATATATAATGTACTGATAATACAGGGGGTGTACTCAATTATGCTGAGCACTGTATATATAATGTACTGATAATACAGGGGGTGTACTCACTTATACTGAGCACTGTATATATAATGTACTGATAATACAGGGGGTGTACTCACTTATGCTGAGCACTGTATATCTAATGTACTGATAATACAGTGGTGTACTCACTTATACTGAGCGCTGTATATATAATGTACTGATAATACCGGGGGTGTACTCACTTATACTGAGCGCTGTATATATAATGTACTGATAATACAGTGGTGTACTCACTTATGCTGAGCACTGTATATATAATGTACTGATAATACAGGGGTGTACTCACTTATGCTGAGCACTGTATATATAATGTACTGATAATACAGGGGGTGTACTCACTTATGCTGAGCCCTGTATATATAATGTACTGATAATACAGGGGTTTACTCACTTATGCTGAGCACTGTATATATAATGTACTGATAATACAGTGGTGTACTCACTTATTCTGAGCCCTATATATATAATGTACTGATAATACAGGGGTGTACTCACTTATGCTGAGCACTGTATATATAATGTAATGATAATACAGGGGTGTACTCACTTATGCTGAGCCCTGTATATATAATGTACTGATAATACAGGGGTGTACTCACTTATGCTGAGCACTGTATATATAATGTACTGATAATCCAGGGGTGTACTCACTTATACTGAGCAATGTATATATAATGTACTGATAATACAGGGGTGTACTCACTTATGCTGAGCACTGTATATATAATGTACTGATAATACAGGGGGTGTACTCACTTATACTGAGCACTGTATATATAATGTACTGATAATACAGGGGGTGTACTCACTTATGCTGAGCACTGTATATCTAATGTACTGATAATACAGTGGTGTACTCACTTATACTGAGCGCTGTATATATAATGTACTGATAATACCGGTGGTGTACTCACTTATACTGAGCACTGTATATATAATGTACTGATAATACAGTGGTGTACTCACTTATACTGAGCACTGTATATATAATGTACTGATAATACAGTGGTGTACTCACTTATACTGAGCCCTATATATATAATGTACTGATAATACAGGGGTGTACTCACTTATACTGAGCACTGTATATATAATGTACTGATAATACAGTGGTGTACTCACTTATACTGAGCCCTATATATATAATGTACTGATAATACAGGGGTGTACTCACTTATGCTGAGCACTGTATATATAATGTACTGATAATACAGGGGTGTACTCACTTATACTGAGCGCTGTATATATAATGTACTGATAATACCGGTGGTGTACTCACTTATACTGAGCACTGTATATATAATGTACTGATAATACAGTGGTGTACTCACTTACGCTGAGCCCTGTATATATAATGTACTGATAATACAGGGGTGTACTCACCTATGCTGAGCACTGTATATATAATGTACTGATAATACAGGGGTGTACTCACTTATGCTGAGCACTGTATATATAATGTACTGATAATACAGTGGTGTACTCATTTATGCTGAGCACTGTATATATAATGTACTGATAATACAGAGGTGTACTCACTTATGCTGAGCACTGTATATATAATGTACTGATAATACAGGGGTGTACTCACTTATGCTGAGCCCTGTATATATATTGTACTGATAATACAGGGGTGTACTCACTTATGTTGAGCACTGTATATATAATGTACTGATAATCCAGGGGTGTACTCACTTATACTGAGCACTGTATATATAATGTACTGATAATACAGGGGTGTACTCACTTATGCTGAGCCCTGTATATATAATGTACTGATAATACAGGGGTGTACTCACTTATGCTGAGCGCTGTATTTATAATGTACTGATAATACAGGGGTGTACTCACTTATGCTGAGCCCTGTATATATAATGTACTGATAATACAGGGGGTGTACTCACTTATGCTGAGCGCTGTATTTAGAATGTACTGATAATACAGGGGGTGTACTCACTTATACTGAGCACTGTATACATAATGTACTGATAATACAGGGGGTGTACTCACTTATGCTGAGCACTGTATATATAATGTACTGATAATACAGGGGTGTACTCACTTATACTGAGCGCTGTATATATAATGTACTAATAATACAGGGGGTGTACTCACTTATACTGAGCCCTGTATATATAATGTACTGATAATACAGGGGGTGTACTCACTTATGCTGAGCACTGTATATATAATGTACTGATAATACAGGGGTGTACTCAGTTATACTGAGCGCTGTATATATAATGTACTGATAATACAGTGGTGTACTCACTTATGCTGAGCACTGTATATATAATGTACTGATAATACAGGGGGTGTACTCACTTATGCTGAGCACTGTATATATAATGTACTGATAATACAGGGGTGTACTCACTTATACTGAGCGCTGTATATATAATGTGCTAATAATACAGGGGGTGTACTCACTTATACTGAGCCCTGTATATATAATGTACTGATAATACAGGGGGTGTACTCACTTATGCTGAGCACTGTATATATAATGTACTGATAATACAGGGGTGCACTCACTTATGCTGAGCACTGTATATATAATGTACTGATAATACAGTGGTGTACTCACTTATGCTGAGCACTGTATATATAATGTACTGATAATACAGTGGTGTACTCACTTATGCTGAGCACTGTATATATAATGTACTGATAATACAGTGGTGTACTCAGTTATACTGAGCACTGTATATATAATGTACTGATAATACAGTGGTGTACTCACTTATGCTGAGCACTGTATATATAATGTACTGATAATACAGTGGTGTACTCACTTATACTGAGCACTGTATATATAATGTACTGATAATACAGTGGTGTACTCACTTATGCTGAGCACTGTATATATAATGTACTGATAATACAGTGGTGTACTCACTTATGCTGAGCGCTGTATATATAATGTACTGATAATACAGGGGTGTACTCACTTATGCTGAGCCCTGTATATATAATGTACTGATAATACAGAGGTGTACTCACTTATGCTGAGCACTGTATATATAATGTACTGATAATACAGGGGTGTACTCACTTATGCTGAGCACTGTATATATAATGTACTGATAATACAGAGGTGTACTCACTTATGCTGAGCCCTGTATATATAATGTACTGATAATACAGGGGTGTACTCACTTATGTTGAGCACTGTATATATAATGTACTGATAATCCAGGGGTGTACTCACTTATGCTGAGCCCTGTATATATAATGTATTGATAATACAGGGGTGTACTCACTTATACTGAGCACTGTATATATAATGTACTGATAATACAGGGGTGTACTCACTTATGCTGAGCACTGTATATATAATGTACTGATAATACAGGGGGTGTACTCACTTATGCTGAGCTCTGTATATATAATGTACTGATAATACAGGGGTGTACTCACTTATGCTGAGCGCTGTATTTATAATGTACTGATAATACAGGGGTGTACTCACTTATGCTGAGCCCTGTATATATAATGTACTGATAATACAGGGGGTGTACTCACTTATGCTGAGCGCTGTATTTAGAATGTACTGATAATACAGGGGGTGTACTCACTTATACTGAGCACTGTATACATAATGTACTGATAATACAGGGGGTGTACTCACTTATGCTGAGCACTGTATATATAATGTACTGATAATACAGGGGTGTACTCACTTATACTGAGCGCTGTATATATAATGTACTAATAATACAGGGGGTGTACTCACTTATACTGAGCCCTGTATATATAATGTACTGATAATACAGGGGTGTACTCACTTATGTTGAGCACTGTATATATAATGTATTAATAATACAGGGGTGTACTCACTTATGCTGAGCACTGTATATATAATGTACTGATAATACAGGGGGTGTACTCACTTATGCTTAGCACTGTATATATAATGTACTGATAATACAGGGGTGTAGTCACTTATGCTGAGCACTGTATATATAATGTACTGATAATAAAGGGGGTGTACTCACTTATACTGAGCCCTGTATATATAATGTACTGATAATACAGGGGTGTACTCACTTATGCTGAGCACTGTATATATAATGTACTGATAATACAGGGGTGTAGTCACTTATGCTGAGCACTGTATATATAATGTACTGATAATACAGGGGGTGTACTCACTTATACTGAGCCCTGTATATATAATGTACTGATAATACAGGGGTGTACTCACTTATGCTTAGCACTGTATATATAATGTACTGATAATACAGGGGTGTAGTCACTTATGCTGAGCACTGTATATATAATGTACTGATAATACAGGGGGTGTACTCACTTATACTGAGCCCTGTATATATAATGTACTGATAATACAGGGGTGTACTCACTTATACTGAGCACTGTATATATAATGTACTGATAATACAGGCGGTGTACTCACTTATACTGAGCGCTGTATATATAATGTACTGATAATACAGGGGGTGTACTCACTTATACTGAGCCCTGTATATATAATGTACTGATAATACAGGGGTGTACTCACTTATGCTGAGCACTGTATATATAATGTATTAATAATACAGGGGTGTACTCACTTATGCTGAGCACTGTATATATAATGTACTGATAATACAGGGGGTGTACTCACTTATGCTTAGCACTGTATATATAATGTACTGATAATACAGGGGTGTAGTCACTTATGCTGAGCACTGTATATATAATGTACTGATAATACAGGGGTGTACTCACTTATGCTGAGCCCTGTATATATAATGTACTGATACTACAGGGGTGTACTCACTTATACTGAGCCCTGTATATATAATGTACTGATAATACAGGGGTGTACTCACTTATGCTTAGCACTGTATATATAATGTACTGATAATACAGGGGTGTAGTCACTTTTGCTGAGCACTGTATATATAATGTACTGATAATACAGGGGGTGTACTCACTTATACTGAGCCCTGTATATATAATGTACTGATAATACAGGGGTGTACTCACTTATACTGAGCACTGTATATATAATGTACTGATAATACAGGCGGTGTACTCACTTATACTGAGCGCTGTATATATAATGTACTGATAATACAGGGGGTGTACTCACTTATACTGAGCCCTGTATATATAATGTACTGATAATACAGGGGGTGTACTCACTTATGCTTAGCACTGTATATATAATGTACTGATGATACAGGGGTGTACTCACTTATGCTGAGCACTGTATATATAATGTATTAATAATACAGGGGTGTACTCACTTATGCTGAGCACTGTATATATAATGTACTGATAATACAGGGGGTGTACTCACTTATGCTTAGCACTGTATATATAATGTACTGATAATACAGGGGTGTAGTCACTTATGCTGAGCACTGTATATATAATGTACTGATAATACAGGGGTGTACTCACTTATGCTGAGCCCTGTATATATAATGTACTGATACTACAGGGGTGTACTCACTTATACTGAGCCTTGTATATATAATGTACTGATAATACAGGGGGTGTACTCACTTATGCTGAGCGCTGTATATATAATGTACTGATAATACAGGGGGTGTACTCACTTATGCTGAGCACTGTATATATAATGTACTGATAATACAGGGGGTGTACTCACTTATGCTTAGCACTGTATATATAATGTACTGATAATACAGGGGTGTAGTCACTTATGCTGAGCACTGTATATATAATGTACTGATAATACAGGGGTGTACTCACTTATGCTGAGCCCTGTATATATAATGTACTGATACTACAGGGGTGTACTCACTTATACTGAGACCTGTATATATAATGTACTGATAATACAGGGGGTGTACTCACTTATACTGAGCCCTGTATATATAATGTACTGATAATACAGGGGTGTACTCACTTATGCTGAGCACTGTATATATAATGTATTAATAATACAGGGGTGTACTCACTTATGCTGAGCACTGTATATATAATGTACTGATAATACAGGGGGTGTACTCACTTATGCTCAGCCCTATATATATAATGTACTGATAATACAGGAGTGTACTCACTTATCCTGAGCCCTGTATATATAATGTACTGATAATACAGGGGTGTACTCACTTATGTTGAGCACTGTATATATAATGTACTGATAATACAGGGGTTGTACTCACTTATGCTGAGCACTGTAAATATAATGTACTGATAATACAGGGGTGTACTCACTTATGCTGAGCACTGTATATATAATGTATTAATAATACAGGGGTGTACTCACTTATGCTGAGCACTGTATATATAATGTACTGATAATACAGGGGGTGTACTCACTTATGCTTAGCACTGTATATATAATGTACTGATAATACAGGGGTGTACTTGACGCGCCCCCTGGGCCTGTGCTGCTGCTGCTGTGCAGGGGGAATACCCTGAACCGGATCGCTGAGATGCTGGGGGTTGTAGTCTCCGTGTGGCGGTGACCCGGTCCGTGCCCAGGGTGGTCAAACCAGTGGCAGTCTATTTGTATGGTAATAAGTGTCCGACTACGCCACCTGTGGATTGCGGTCAGTGGGGACCGCCGCTGCGCTGCAGACCGCTGAGGCTGATGTTGTTTGCGCAGCTGAGTATGGGATGACTCCCCACGGGAGAAGTATTGCCTCAGGGCAGCTAATGTGGAAGATGATGGGAGTGATGGTGTGAGGGTCCCAGTGCTAATGGTGCTGGTGCGGCAAGGAATCACAGAGACGTGAGGTGCAGTTCAGGGTCTTTACTGATGGTACAAGGCAGACCCTCCCGGGAGTACTGGCTAGTATAAGGGGCCTGGTCAGTCTGCGAGCAAGCAGGAGTTCCCCTGGCCAGGTGGAGTTGTAGGCCTCCCCGTTAATCTGCACTCTTCCTGGCTACCTTGCTGTCAGCGGTTACACGTAGCCCACGTCCCTGAGTATACCGTGTGGTGCTCACCCGTATGGCTGGTGACTTGGGGCCTTCTGTTAGCCTCCGCTCCTGGATGGCGGCGCTGGTCCCTTCTTTGTGACTGAGCCTCCGGGCTTCTATGGCCAGAGGACCTGGAATCCCCTGCCGGCTGGTTTCTGCTGCTGGGTGTAGATCAGTCCCCACAGCCTCGGACTCCTGTGTCCGATTTTAGTGTCCTTGTCCAGGGCGAACTCTGCTCAGCTCCAGCCCCTGGACTTCAGCTACTGCTCCTCCAGAGCTCCTGATCTCACTTTCCCTGTGTCTGCAGCTTCACTCTGACTCTGTCTGCTCTAATCCCGCCCAGACCCAGTTTAAAAGGGCAGATTCCTCCCCTCCCAGGTCTGGGCGGACCGTGTTGCATGCTTAGGGATCCTGACCAGAGAAACCTCCCACTTGCTCTCAGACATAATATCTCTATTACTGCGGCAACCAGACCCCTGGGGTGTCGCATTCCCCCCTAGTAAATTTTAGTACTCCGGGACTAAACACATTTTTAAAGAAACATAAATACAAGGTATAACAATAACAAGACAACATATTTACAAGAAACTTTAGTCTGTAGAGGTCACGGCGTTTCCGTGACCGGGTGTCCATATCACCCAACAAGGCGAAGTCTTGGCACAGAATAGGGGACCTGTCCAAAGCAAACCCCTTGCGTTGTCCTTGGGCGTGGCTGCAAGGGTAGACTAACTACTTTGGGCCACGCCAGACAGGTTTTCTCTTCCGCGGCCGTCTTCACAAGAGGCACCAAGGTGCAACTATCTACAATACGGTTCCGGTTATCCAGTGTCCATAACCTGTTAGTCCAAATAAATCTGCAGGGTAACTGAGAAACATAATTAGTAACAGGCAACAAACATAAACCATAAACATTTTTCAATAAACAGTCAACTTTACAGTGCATTGGTTTAGATTCTCCAGTGAGCGGGCATCTGACCTCTAGTGACTCTAGTGGACCTACGGAGCTCACTAACTGGTTCTGCACTACAGGGTGTAGGAGGTGTTATGGGCAAGCTGGGCAGCTTTCTGCGCACTCTTTGGCTCACTAGGGGCACGGCAGGCTCACTACTAGCAGAGGGTTGATCCTCCTGTACTGCTGGTGTGGACTCTTCTGCCTCTTGGGCCGGCTGCTCTTCCAGCTCTACCGGTTCCTCTGTAGGCACTTGCGGGGCTGGCTGGAGAAAGGTGAGGACGGGTACTATGACAGCGCCGTTTACTTGTGTCCAAGACCGGGGGAAGTCTCCGAGTACGGTACTGATCATTTCTTCCCTTTCCTCTGCGGGTTGAGGGTTTTCTTGATCTTCTTCAGGGCTTTGCAGCTGCTCGGGACACTTCTTCAGGTGGTCTCTGGAGACAATGGCTGTGGTTTCTCCTCCATCCTTACTGATTACGCAGATTTTTGGGTTCTCATGGCTTGATGGCAGTACGGTGTACGGGTCCTTCTCCCACTGGTCGTCCAACTTGTGGAGCCGCCTCTTCCTCTTCAAGACCTGCTCTCCAGGTACCAGGGGAACAGCGGGAGCATACTGGTTATAAGCCTTCTCTTGCCTTTCTCTAGCTTGAGACAGACTTCACTCGACGCTCTCCTGTACTTTCCGATACTGCTGCTGCCGTTCTGTATCCCAGTCTGCCTCTGGCGAGGTGTCCTCAGGCGTCAGGACTCCCATATCCAGGTCAATAGGCAGCTTACCAGGTCTTGCTCTCATTAGGTAAGCCGGGGTACAGTTGGTGGAACCTACAGGGATGTGGTTATACAGGTCCACCAGATCGGGCAGTTTCTCAGGCCACAGACTGCGTTCTTCCAGGGGCAGTGTTTTTAGCAGATCTATCACCACCTGGTTCATCTTCTCGCAGAGTCCATTGGTTTGAGGGTGATAGGGCATTGTTCTTATCTTCTTGCAGCCATACAGGTTGCAGAACTCCTGGAAGACCTCCGCTTCGAAGGCTGGTCCTTGGTCTGTCAGCACTTGGTCCGGGTACCCGTGTGGACGGCAGAAGTGCTGCTGGAAGGCTCTAGCTGCTGTTTGAGCCGTTAAGTCCTTGACCGGGACCACCACCAGGAACCGGGAGTAATGATCTACGATTGTGAGGGCGTAGACATACCCAGATCTGCTTGGAGCCAGTTTCACATGGTCCAGGGCTACCAGTTCCAGTGGCTGTCTGGTGATGATGGGCTGCAGGGGAGTCTTCTGGCTGGCACGGTCTTTTCTTCTCAGGTGGCACGGGCCACAGTCTCTGCACCACCTCTCGATGGCTCCTCTCATGCCTACCCAGTAGAACCGTTCACGCAACAAGAACTCCAGCTTCTTCCATCCGAAGTGTCCTGCTCCGTTGTGGTATGCCTCCAGAACCATAGCCGCGTCTCGTCTTGGGACCACTACCTGCCAGGTCAACTCATGCGTTCGAGAGTTAACCATTCTCCGGCACAGCTTCTCCCTGTAGAGGAACAGCTTACTTTTCTCCTTCCACAGTTGCTTGGTCTCCTCCGGAGCATCTGGGTCAAGACTGGCATCGGCCTGGGTCAGCATTTCCTTCACCAAACGGACTACGGGATCACTGTCTTGCGTCTCCGTCCAGTTGTAGTGGGGCAAGGGATTGAACGTCACGGAGCGCCTGTCCTTCACACGGTGGGAATACAGGGTAATCCCATGACGATGGAACGCAGGGAGCGCAACTTCTTCCAGATCTTCTGGATCTTCCCCTACGTCCGGTAAGTTCGGCATTCTAGACAGGGCATCTGCGTTGGCATTTGAGCGTCCTGCCCGGTATTTGATGGTGAATTCAAAGTTGGACAGGCGGGCCATCCATCTCTGTTCCAGGGCACCGAGCCTTGCAGTGTCCAGGTGTGTCAACGGGTTGTTATCCGTGTACACGGTAAATTTGGAGGAGGCAAGGTAATGCTTGAAACGTTCGGTCACTGCCCACACTACTGCCAGGAACTCCAGCTTGAATGAGCTATAATTCTCAGGGTTCCTCTCCGTGG
This sequence comes from Phyllobates terribilis, assembly GCF_046119375.1. Taxonomy (NCBI): domain Eukaryota; kingdom Metazoa; phylum Chordata; class Amphibia; order Anura; family Dendrobatidae; genus Phyllobates; species Phyllobates terribilis. The sequence goes on from NW_027362762.1 coordinate 636,183,106, forward strand.
GCCGTAGCTTTCGACTGGCGTAAGCGATTACCCGTTCTTTCCCTTGCTGGATCTGGGACAGTACGGCTCCTAGCCCGTTGTTGCTTGCGTCCGTGTGGAGGATAAAGGGCTGGCTGTAGTCTGGATATGCCAGGATTTCATCCCCCGTGAGGGCCATCTTCAGCTGGCAGAAGGACTCCTCTTCCAGCTTTTCCCACCTGAAGGGCGGCTTCTGGTTTTTGGCTTTCCGAGATTGACCTATCAGGAGGTCCTGCATAGGGGCTGCCATTTTGGTGAAACCGGGAATGAATCTTCGGTAGTAGCCTACCAACCCGAGGAACTGCCGCACTTCCTTTATGCTGGAGGGTCTTGGCCAGTCCTTAATTACGGTGATCTTATCAGGGTCGGGAGCCACTCCGTCAGCACTCACCACGTGTCCCAGGTACTGCACCTTTGGTTTCAGGAGGTGACACTTGGAGGGTTTCACCTTTAGGCCGTAATTCGCCAGAGCTTCGAACACTTCTGCCAGGTGTTTCAGGTGGTCCTCGTAGGTCTTGGAATAGACGATGACATCGTCCAGGTATAACAGGACCGTCTCAAAGTTCCGGTGTCCCAGACAGCATTCCATCAACCGTTGGAAGGTTCCTGGTGCGTTGCAGAGCCCGAACGGCATACAGTTAAATTCACTGAGACCCATCGGGGTGGTGAATGCGGTCTTCTCCCGGTCCGCCTCTGCTACAGGAACCTGCCAGTACCCGCTAGTGAGATCCAAAGTAGAGAAGAAGTTAGCAGATTTTAATGCAGCTAAGGACTCTTCTATCCTTGGTAACGGGTACGCATCTTTGTGTGTGATACGGTTGACCTTCCTGTAGTCTACACACATTCTCATGGTGTTGTCTTTCTTTTTCACTAAGACTAGTGGAGCTGCCCAGGGGCTACAGCTGTCCCTGATTACCCCAGCCTCCTTCATGTCTCTAAGCATCCCCTTGGCGTGTTGGTAGTGTGCCGGGGGTACGGGTCGGTATCTCTCCTTTATGGGAGGATGGTCTCCCGTGGGGATGTGGTGTTCTACCCCCTTGACTCGCCCGAAGTCTAGCGGGTGTTTACTAAACACTCTCTCGTACTCTCGAACCACCCGATAGACTCCCTGTTTCTGGTGTGAGGGAGTGGAGTCAGTACCCAAATGCAGTTGCTGACACCAGTCCTCCATTGGTTTCTTAGAGCCGTTACCTTCCTCTGGTTGAGATGGAGGCAAGGGTTCCACGGCCTGTACAGAATTCTGGTTTATGGTGAACAATTTGGCTAGCGTGGCATACCGGGGCAGGTGTACTTCTCTCTCCCCGATATTTATGATGCGAACGGGCACCCTCCCATGGCGTACATCGACCACCCCCCGTGCTGTCAAAATGGTGGGCCTACTGTCTGAGTAGACGGGTTCTACCATTGCTTGGTAGTCTCTACCTCTTAGACCAATAGCTGCCCGGCACCAAATCATCATCTCACTTTTTGGGGGCATGGCAATAGGGAACGGGTCACACATTCTCACGCTACCTATCTCACCACCAGATAGTTCCACCTGTTGCCGCTTCATCAGTGCCCGGATCTCTTTTTGGAGCACACGCTGCTGGCCGGAACTGGCGTTCTTGGCAACCTGCTGTAAAATGAGAATCACCTCTGCAAGACAATTTTCAATCACATTAGTTCCCAAGGTTATTCTAGGGTGACTCTCATGATGGTCTATGTCCACTATAATCAGTCCTTGTGCCGCCAGTTCGACTTTACCGATCTTAATGGTCACCTCTTTGAATCCCACCTGCGGCACGGGCTGACCATTGCTGGCGATGATACTCAGGTCGTCATCTGGGTAGCGGGTTATGTCCGAGTCATTCCAGTACTGCTTGAAGAGCACGTACGGGATGGTGGTGACCTGTGACCCAGTGTCTAGTAGGGCACTCATAGGAATGCCATCCAGTACCACAGGCAAGATTGGACGTCTCCCTACGTATTTATCACGCCAGTTTGATGGGCCTGATGGTCTTGTGCCTGGGGGTTGGCCCTCTACCCCAGGTTGTGCCCGTTTAAATGACAGTACCTTGCCACATGTCCGGATTGATTGCAGTGGCGGCAGATGGGTCGTCCATCCTCGTTGTATCTGTCGCTGGGTCTTCCTCTGGCCGGCGGGGTCCTTCTCAGTCGGCGCCACGGGACGTCCTCCGGTCCGGATGCCAGCTGGATCTTTCCTGGAGAAGAGACCTGTAAAGACTGCACAGTTCTGGTTAGCGCGGCAACGCTCTTAGTCAGCTCTTGGACCTGATGGTGCAGGTCTGTAGCCGGGTCACTGTTTAAAGCCTGCGCATCAGCTCCCACAGGCCCTGCAGACAAGGGCGCCGTCTCCTGGTGATAAGTGATAGCAGGGCGCCTGTGGGTCACAGCGCCACCTGGTGCCGGTTCTCGGAGCACCCGGATGGCTCTGTCCTTGAACTGTGCAAAGTCCAGGTCAGGGTCCTGTAAGGCCATTGCCCGCAACTGGGTTCGGTGGGCATTGCACAGTAGACCCTCAATAAATTGTTCAGTCAACAGCTTATCTTCATTTCCCATGCTGTCAGGGTCTGCCTGCTTAATGGCTCTCAGGGCCTCTTGTAGGTTTAGAGCATAGTCTCTTATACTCTCATGTGCCCGCTGTTTACACCCGTAAAATCTGAGCTTTATTTCGGCTGAGGTGCGGGTGTCAAATGTGTCTTTCAGCCGGGCTAGTATTTCTCTGACAGTCCTCTTCCTCCCAGGTGGCCAGGACTTTACCTCCCTTTGGGCTGCCCCGAGTAATTGGGCCACCAGGATGCTCACTTTTTGCTCTTCTGTGAGGGGGTACACCTGGAAGAGGCTATCCAGTCTTTCTCTAAAGTCATTTAGGGTATGTGACTCCCCTGAGTACTGGGGTAGCCAGGTTGCCTCCGGGATATAGGGCATGGTGAATGGCATGACTGCTGCAGCGGTTGCGCTGGCGGTGGCTGTGGCAGTGGAGCTCCCCTCGGTGTCCGGCATCCTCCTCCCCCCTAGTGGACCGTGGCCTACCTTGCGATGCTCTTCTTCCGTAGGCCGCGGCTCCGCAGTCGATCGTCGGGGTTGAGGACCTGGCGTCGCGCTCCGATGACGTCAGCGTCGCTCTTCCTCCCTTCCAGGACCTTGCGCAGCGTCACTGTGTGGGGCGGAGCTTCGGATCTCGCGCGCTTTCGGCATCCACGCCCCTCTTCTTCCTGTGCGGCGTCCCGAAGATGGCGTCCGAAGGCGGGAAGCAGCTGCGGATGGCGGGAAGAAGGCAGAAGACGGCGGGAAACGGTCCAAGATGGCGTCTGATGGCGGTAATCGGCTCCGGATGGCGGGAAACTTCACCACAGGTAAGTATAAAAGTCTCTTTTTCAGGCACGCAGTACCCGGTGGTTGCGGGCACGAAATCCTGCCGACTACGCCAAAGTTGACGCGCCCCCTGGGCCTGTGCTGCTGCTGCTGTGCAGGGGGAATACCCGGAACCAGATCGCTGAGATGCTGGGGGTTGTAGTCTCCGTGTGGCGGTGACCCTGTCCGTGCCCAGGGTGGTCAAACCAGTGGCAGTCTATTTGTATGGTAATAAATGTCCGACTACGCCACCCGTGGATTGCGGTCAGTGGGGACCGCCGCTGCGCTGCAGACCGCTGAGGCTGATGTTGTTTGCGCAGCTGAGTATGGGATGACTCCCCACGGGAGAAGTATTGCCTCAGGGCAGCTAATGTGGAAGATGATGGGAGTGATGTTGTGAGGGTCCCAGTGCTAATGGTGCTGGTGCGGCAAGGAATCACAGAGACGTGAGGTGCAGTTCAGGGTCTTTACTGATGGTACAAGGCAGACCCTCCCGGGAGTACTGGCTAGTATAAGGGGCCTGGTCAGTCTGCGAGCAAGCAGGAGTTCCCCTGGCCAGGTGGAGTTGTAGGCCTCCCCGTTAATCTGCACTCTTCCTGGCTACCTTGCTGTCAGCGGTTACACGTAGCCCACGTCCCTGAGTATACCGTGTGGTGCTCACCCGTATGGCTGGTGACTTGGGGCCTTCTGTTAGCCTCCGCTACTGGATGGCGGCGCTGGTCCCTTCTTTGTGACTGAGCCTCCGGGCTTCTATGGCCAGAGGACCTGGAATCCCCTGCCGGCTGGTTTCTGCTGCTGGGTGTAGATCAGTCCCCACAGCCTCGGACTCCTGTGTCCGGTTTTAGTGTCCTTGTCCAGGGCGAACGCTGCTCAGCTCCAGCCCCTGGACTTCAGCTACTGCTCCTCCAGAGCTCCTGATCTCACTTTCCCTGTGTCTGCAGCTTCACTCTGACTCTGTCTGCTCTAATCCCGCCCAGACCCAGTTTAAAAGGGCAGATTCCTCCCCTCCCAGGTCTGGGCGGACCGTGTTGCATGCTTAGGGATCCTGACCAGAGAAACCTCCCACTTGCTCTCTATTATATAATATCTCTATTACTGCGGCAACCAGACCCCTGGGGTGTCGCATACTCACTTATGCTGAGCACTGTATATATAATGTACTGATAATACAGGGGGTGTACTCACTTATGCTGAGCCCTGTATATATAATGTACTGATAATACAGGGGGTGTACTCACTTATGCTGAGCCCTGTATATATAATGTACTGATAATACAGGGGTGTACTCACTTATGCTGAGCCCTGTATATATAATGTACTGATAATACAGGGTTGTACTCACTTATGCTGAGCCCTGTATATATAATGTACTGATAATACAGGGGTGTAGTCACTTATGCTGAGCACTGTATATATAATGTACTGATAATACAGGGGTGTACTCACTTATACTGAGCACTGTATATATAATGTACTGATAATACAGGGGGTGTACTCACTTATACTGAGCGCTGTATATATAATGTACTGATAATACAGGGGGTGTACTCACTTATACTGAGCCCTGTATATATAATGTACTCATAATACAGGGGTGTACTCACTTATGCTGAGCACTGTATATATAATGTATTAATAATACAGGGGTGTACTCACTTATGCTGAGCACTGTATATATAATGTACTGATAATACAGGGGGTGTACTCACTTATGCTTAGCACTGTATATATAATGTACTGATAATACAGGGGTGTAGTCACTTATGCTGAGCACTGTATATATAATGTATTAATAATACAGGGGTGTACTCACTTATACTGAGCCCTGTATATATAATGTACTAATAATACAGGGGGTGTACTCACTTATACTGAGCCCTGTATATATAATGTACTGATAATACAGGGGTGTACTCACTTATGCTGAGCACTGTATATATAATGTACTGATAATACAGGGGTGTACTCACTTATGCTGAGCACTGTATATATAATGTATTAATAATACAGGGGTGTACTCACTTATGCTGAGCACTGTATATATAATGTACTGATAATACAGGGGGTGTACTCACTTATGCTCAGCCCTATATATATAATGTACTGATAATACAGGAGTGTACTCACTTATACTGAGCCCTGTATATATAATGTACTGATAATACAGGGGTGTACTCACTTATGTTGAGCACTGTATATATAATGTACTGATAATACAGGGGGTGTACTCACTTATGATTAGCACTGTATATATAATGTACTGATAATACAGGGGTGTACTCACTTATGTTGAGCACTGTATATATAATGTACTGATAATACAGGGGGTGTACTCACTTATGCTGAGCACTGTATATATAATGTACTGATAATACAGGGGTGTACTCACTTATGCTGAGCACTGTATATATAATGTATTAATAATACAGGGGTGTACTCACTTATGCTGAGCACTGTATATATAATGTACTGATAATACAGGGGGTGTACTCACTTATGCTTAGCACTGTATATATAATATACTGATAATACAGGGGTGTACTCACTTATGCTGAGCACTGTATATATAATGTACTGATAATACAGGGGTGTACTCACTTATGCTGAGCCCTGTATATATAATGTACTGATACTACAGGGGTGTACTCACTTATGCTGAGCCCTGTATATATAATGTACTGATAATACAGGGTTGTACTCATTTATGCTGAGCCCTGTATATATAATGTACTGATAATACAGGGGTGTACTCACTTATGCTGAGCCCTGTATATATAATGTACTGATACTGCAGGGGTGTACTCACTTATGCTGAGCCCTGTATATATAATGTACTGATAATACAGGGGGTGTACTCACTTATACTGAGCCCTGTATATATAATGTACTGATAATACAGGGGGTGTACTCACTTATGCTGAGCCCTGTATATATAATTTACTGATAATACAGGGGGTGTACTCACTTATACTGAGCCCTGTATATATAATGTACTGATAATACAGGGGGTGTACTCACTTATTGTAACATACCTGGCGGCGTCCTTGCATAGTGGTCCATCTCCCACTGTGCAAGAGCGCGCACTTGATCTCCTGTCCAGAATGTCTCTCTGGCTTCCCTCCATGCTGTCTGTTTGTGTCTGTTTCTGCTGCTTAAGGGCGGCGCCCGATCACTTCCTGCTTTTTGTACCTGCTGTGGGTCACACCTCTTGTGCGTCCTCAGCCTATTGCTGTCTGTCTCCTGGTATATAGCTCAGCTGCGCCCATCTATCCCTGCCTGAGCATAGTGTTTCATTCAGTGTGTGCTTGCACTCTGAAGGTGCCAGGTCCCGTTCTGTGTTCTCTTGTCTGCCTATCCTGGAGGCTGTATTTCCAGGCCTGTCTGAACATGCTCCTAGCCTGTTCCTCCTGCCTTCTAGGGGCCGATTACCTAGACCTGTTCCTGTATCTTGTCTGACCTGTCTGAACACGCTCCTTGCCTGTTCGTCCTGCCTCTCTGGGGGCCGTATTCCCAGACCCGCTCCTGTATCTCGCTGCAGTGTCGGTCTCCTCCGTACACTCAGTTCCAGTCTGAACTCTCTCCTATCCTTTACCTGTTTTGCCTCTATGTCCGTTCCCTTCCTTTTTCTGCAGAGTCTGTACTCGTACCTAACTCCTGCTTGTTGTCTCTGTACTCCCGTTTGTGAGTTTGTGGTCCACTCGCTACTTCACTGCAAGTACCCTGTGGGTGTCTGGCTCTGCCTTTCCCTTCCTGTCTGTTCCGTGTGAACAGAGCCCTGTCCCCCCTACTCAGCCTAGCCTGCTCTGACTCCTTTGCTCACCGCTCCGGCGGTTCTAGCCTGCTCTGACTCCTTTGCTCACCGCTCCGGCGGTTCTAGCCTGCTCTGACTCCTTGCCCACTGCTCCGGCAGTCCTGTCCTGCCCTGCTTCTGCCCGCTGCTCCGGCAGTCCTGTCCTGCCCTGCTTCTGCCCGCTGCTCCGGCAGTCCTGTCCTGCCCTGCTTCTGCCCGCTGCTCCGGCAGTCCTGTCCTGCCCTGCTTCTGCCCGCTGCTCCGGCAGTCCTGTCCTGCCCTGCTTCTGCCCGCTGCTCCGGCAGTCCTGTCCTGCCCTGCTTCTGCCCGCTGCTCCGGCAGTCCTGTCCTGCCCTGCTTCTGCCCGCTGTTCCGGCAGTCCTGTCCTGCCCTGCTTTTGCCCGCTGTTCCAGAAGTCCTGTCCTGCCCTGCTTCTGCCCGCTGTTCCGGCAGTCCTGTCCTGCCCTGCTTGTGCTCGCTGCTCCTGCAGCCCCGTCCTGCTCTGTTCTTGCCCACCGCTTCGGGCGTTCCCTCTCTGCTGTGGTTGTCTACCGCATCTGCGGTTCTGTGACCCAGTCTGTTCTGGGTCTTAACCTTTCTGTGCTCCAGCCCGTCCTTTCGGCCAGTACCTCCCTGCCTGCATACTCGCCTGTATCCACCCATCTGCATACCTGCCGTGTTTGCTTATATCCACCAGTCTGTGCCAGCCTAACCTGCCTGTTCCTGAGTCCCAGTGTGTACTGGGTCCTATCCCGCCTGTGTTCCTACCTGCTAGTGCCTCCCTGTCTGCACTCTAGCTGTGCTTGCCTGTACCCCTCTACCTGTATTGTTCCTGAGTCCCAGTGTGTACTGGGTCCTATCCCGCCTGTGTTCCTACCTGCTAGTGCCTCCCTGTCTGCACTCTAGCTGCGCTTGCCTTTACCCGCCTGCCTGCATACCAGTCGTGCCTGCCTATACCCTCCAGTCTGTGCGCCAGCCTAACCAGCCTGATCCAGTAATCCCTGTGTGGGTCAACCCCCGTGTCCGGAGTTTGACCTGGAGTAGCACCTGGTCCCTCTGCCCGGTTTCTCCCTGGTGCACTGGCGTCGTATGCCGTCGTGCCATCTTGGTCGGATCGGCCAGATACTTAGTCACGCCCCTCCAGGCACTCTCCGGTTCATGGTCCAGTGGAATCACTACAATCACACGCACACGCCGCTCAGCCCGGGCTTGTGCATAACAGCATGCTCAGGCCATGGTTCCCGTTGAGCCCCACGGCCTTCGCTCTCTGAGAAGTTTTCCAGCGAATACATGCATTAAAATAAATAAATAATTTTTTTTTTCCTTAGCTGAGTTCCAGGCGAATTACGCACCGTCCAGATGGATCTATCAGCTCTCGTTCCTGCGGATCCGCCACGTTACTATTCGGATCCAAGACAGTGTCGTGCATTTGTGGAGCAATGCATGCTACACTTTAAGGCCTACCCTCTCTATTTTCCTTCCGATTGGGCTAAAGTGGCCTTTATGATTGACTACCTAGCGGGTGATGCCTTGAAATGGGTCACCCCCCTATGGGAAGCATGGGATCCTGTCGTCCTTGACCTGCAGGCCTTCCTGGTGGCCTTTCGTATGGTCTTCGAGGACCCTAACCTTGAAGTCCCTACTGAAGCTTCATCTCCCTGTATCCCGGAGAAGCCCCAACGGGTAATGTGCGTGGGTAGTGCACCAGTTCTCCTGCCCGAAGAGACTTCTGCCCATCCAGACTCCACACAGGAGAACTTCCTGCACCCGGCATCAGATGCTTCACCCACTTTAACCGGTGTGCATGTCCAAGGATGTTCCAAAGCTGTGGTTACCTCAGAGTCTGTGCACCTCTACTACCTGGTGGAGGACCCCCTGTTGCCTCCTGAATCCTCCGGGATACCACTCGATGACAAATGGAGAGAGACTTCTCTACACCCGGTACTCGATACTTTGTCCGCTTCGTCCTGTGAGCCTGACAATGGGTACCCCAAAGTGGTAGTTACCCCCGAGTCTCTACACCCCTCCGACCAGGCGGAGGACCTCCAGTTGTCTCCTGAACCCTTCGGGGTGCTACCTGGTAGCGAAAGGACAGAGACTCTCCTATACTCTGTACCTGATACCTCGCTCGCTTCGTCCAGTGAGTCCAACCTAGTGTACTCCGAAGCAGAGGTTACTCCCGAGTCTCTACACCCCTCCGACCAGGCGGAGGACCTCCAGTTGTCTCCAGAACCCTTCTGGGTGCCACCTGGTGGTGAATGGACAGAGACTTTCCTATATCCTAGATCTGATACCTCGCTTGCTTCGTCCAGTGAGTCCGACCTAGTGTACTCTGAAGCAGAGGTTACCCGTGAGTCTCTACACCCCTCTGACCAGGCGGAGGACCGCCAGTTGTCTCCAGAACCCTTCGGGGTGCCACCTGGTGGTGAATGGACAGAGACTTTCCTATACTCGGTACCCGATACCTCGCCTGCTTCGTCCAGTGAGTCCGACCTAGTGTACTCTGAAGCAGATGTTTTCTCTGAGCCTCTGCACTCTTCTGACCCGGCGGAGGACCTCCAGTTGTTTCCTGAATCCTCCGGGGTACCACCAGATAACAAAGAGACAGTGACTTTTCCTCATTATGTACCTGATAACCCGTCTATTTCTTCCTGTGAGCTTGACAAGATGTACCTCGAAGCAGAGATTACCCCCAAGTCTCTGTCCCCCTCCAACCCGGTGAAGGACTTCCAGTTGTCTCCTGTACCCTCTGGGGTGCCACCTGAAAATATGTGGAGAGAGACTTCCTTGTGTGCTGTTCCTGGTACTCCACCCGTTTCGTCTGTTGCTGAGGATGGCTGGATAGGAGGTAGCATCCTAGCTAACCAGATGAGATCAGTTTTTCCTGTGGACAGTGGAAGTGATCTCCTTGAAGTGAACGACTGGTCCTCGAATTCCCTGCGGAAGATTCTGGCAGGCCTGAAGAAGAGGGGGCGTAAGGGGGGGGGTACTGTAACATACCTGGCGGCGTCCTTGCATAGTGGTCCATCTCCCACTGTGCAAGAGCGCGCACTTGATCTCCTGTCCAGAATGTCTCTCTGGCTTCCCTCCATGCTGTCTGTTTGTGTCTGTTTCTGCTGCTTAAGGGCGGCGCCCGATCACTTCCTGCTTTTTGTACCTGCTGTGGGTCACACCTCTTGTGCGTCCTCAGCCTATTGCTGTCTGTCTCCTGGTATATAGCTCAGCTGCGCCCATCTATCCCTGCCTGAGCATAGTGTTTCATTCAGTGTGTGCTTGCACTCTGAAGGTGCCAGGTCCCGTTCTGTGTTCTCTTGTCTGCCTATCCTGGAGGCTGTATTTCCAGGCCTGTCTGAACACGCTCCTAGCCTGTTCCTCCTGCCTTCTAGGGGCCGATTACCTAGACCTGTTCCTGTATCTTGTCTGACCTGTCTGAACACGCTCCTTGCCTGTTCGTCCTGCCTCTCTGGGGGCCGTATTCCCAGACCCGCTCCTGTATCCCGCTGCAGTGTCGGTCTCCTCCGTACACTCAGTTCCAGTCTGAACTCTCTCCTATCCTTTACCTGTTTTGCCTCTATGTCCGTTCCCTTCCTTTTTCTGCAGAGTCTGTACTCGTACCTAACTCCTGCTTGTTGTCTCTGTACTCCCGTTTGTGAGTTTGTGGTCCACTCGCTACTTCACTGCAAGTACCCTGTGGGTGTCTGGCTCTGCCTTTCCCTTCCTGTCTGTTCCGTGTGAACAGAGCCCTGTCCCCCCTACTCAGCCTAGCCTGCTCTGACTCCTTTGCTCACCGCTCCGGCGGTTCTAGCCTGCTCTGACTCCTTTGCTCACCGCTCCGGCGGTTCTAGCCTGCTCTGACTCCTTGCCCACTGCTCCGGCAGTCCTGTCCTGCCCTGCTTCTGCCCACTGCTCCGGCAGTCCTGTCGGGCCCTGCTTCTGCCCGCTGCTCCGGCAGTCCTGTCCTGCCCTGCTTCTGCCCGCTGCTCCGGCAGTCCTGTCCTGCCCTGCTTCTGCCCGCTGCTCCGGCAGTCCTGTCCTGCCCTGCTTCTGCCCGCTGCTCCGGCAGTCCTGTCCTGCCCTGCTTCTGCCCGCTGCTCCGGCAGTCCTGTCCTGCCCTGCTTCTGCCCGCTGTTCCGGCAGTCCTGTCCTGCCCTGCTTCTGCCCGCTGTTCCGGCAGTCCTGTCCTGCCCTGCTTGTGCTCGCTGCTCCTGCAGCCCCGTCCTGCTCTGTTCTTGCCCACCGCTTCGGGCGTTCCCTCTCTGCTGTGGTTGTCTACCGCATCTGCGGTTCTGTGACCCAGTCTGTTCTGGGTCTTAACCTTTCTGTGCTCCAGCCCGTCCTTTCGGCCAGTACCTCCCTGCCTGCATACTCGCCTGTATCCACCCATCTGCATACCTGCCGTGTTTGCTTATATCCACCAGTCTGTGCCAGCCTAACCTGCCTGTTCCTGAGTCCCAGTGTGTACTGGGTCCTATCCCGCCTGTGTTCCTACCTGCTAGTGCCTCCCTGTCTGCACTCTAGCTGTGCTTGCCTGTACCACTCTACCTGTATTGTTCCTGAGTCCCAGTGTGTACTGGGTCCTTTCCCGCCTGTGTTCCTACCTGCTAGTGCCTCCCTGTCTGCACTCTAGCTGCGCTTGCCTTTACCCGCCTGCCTGCATACCAGTCGTGCCTGCCTATACCCTCCAGTCTGTGTGCCAGCCTAACCAGCCTGATCCAGTAATCCCTGTGTGGGTCAACCCCCGTGTCCGGAGTTTGACCTGGAGTAGCACCTGGTCCCTCTGCCCGGTTTCTCCCTGGTGCACTGGCGTCGTATGCCGTCGTGCCATCTTGGTCGGATCGGCCAGATACTTAGTCACGCCCCTCCAGGCACTCTCCGGTTCATGGTCCAGTGGAATCACTACAATCACACGCACACGCCGCTCAGCCCGGGCGTGTGCATAACACTTATACTGAGCCCTGTATATATAATGTACTGATAATACAGGGGTGTACTCACTTATACTGAGCCCTGTATATATAATGTACTGATAATACTGGGGTGTACTCACTTATGCTGAGCCCTGTATATATAATGTACTGATAATACAGGGGTGTACTCACTTATCCTGAGCGCTGTATATATAATGTACTGATAATACAGGGGGTGTACTCACTTATACTGAGCACTGTATATATAAAGTACTGATAATACAGGGGTGTAGTCACTTATACTGAGCACTGTATATATAATGTACTGATAATACAGGGGGTGTACTCACTTATACTGAGCCCTGTATATATAATGTACTGATAATACAGGGGTGTACTCACTTATGCTTAGCACTGTATATATAATGTATTAATAATACAGGGGTGTACTCACTTATGCTGAGCACTGTATATATAATGTACTGATAATACAGGGGGTGTACTCACTTATGCTTAGCACTGTATATATAATGTACTGATAATACAGGGGTGTAGTCACTTATGCTGAGCACTGTATATATAATGTACTGATAATACAGGGGGTGTACTCACTTATACTATGCCCTGTATATATAATGTACTGATAATACAGGGGTGTACTCACTTATGCTGAGCACTGTATATATAATGTACTGATAATACAGGGGTGTAGTCACTTATGCTGAGCACTGTATATATAATGTACTGATAATACAGGGGTGTACTCACTTATACTGAGCCCTGTATATATAATGTACTGATAATACAGGGGTGTACTCGCTTATGCTTAGCACTGTATATATAATGTACTGATAATACAGGGGTGTAGTCACTTATGCTGAGCACTGTATATATAATGTACTGATAATACAGGGGGTGTACTCACTTATACTGAGCCCTGTATATATAATGTACTGATAATACAGGGGTGTACTCACTTATACTGAGCACTGTATATATAATGTACTGATAATACAGGGGGTGTACTCACTTATACTGAGCGCTGTATATATAATGTACTGATAATACAGGGGGTGTACTCACTTATACTGAGCCCTGTATATATAATGTACTGATAATACAGGGGTGTACTCACTTATGCTGAGCACTGTATATATAATGTATTAATAATACAGGGGTGTACTCACTTATGCTGAGCACTGTATATATAATGTACTGATAATACAGGGGGTGTACTCACTTATGCTTAGCACTGTATATATAATGTACTGATAATACAGGGGTGTAGTCACTTATGCTGAGCACTGTATATATAATGTATTAATAATACAGGGGTGTACTCACTTATACTGAGCCCTGTATATATAATGTACTAATAATACTGGGGGTGTACTCACTTATACTGAGCCCTGTATATATAATGTACTGATAATACAGGGGTGTACTCACTTATGCTGAGCAATGTATATATAATGTATTAATAATACAGGGGTGTACTCACTTATGCTGAGCACTGTATATATAATGTACTGATAATACAGGGGGTGTACTCACTTATGCTCAGCCCTATATATATAATGTACTGATAATACAGGAGTGTACTCACTTATACTGAGCCCTGTATATATAATGTACTGATAATACAGGGGTGTACTCACTTATGTTGAGCACTGTATATATAATGTACTGATAATACAGGGGGTGTACTCACTTATGATTAGCACTGTATATATAATGTACTGATAATACAGGGGTGTACTCACTTATGTTGAGCACTGTATATATAATGTACTGATAATACAGGGGGTGTACTCACTTATGCTGAGCACTGTATATATAATGTACTGATAATACAGGGGTGTACTCACTTATGCTGAGCACTGTATATATAATGTATTAATAATACAGGGGTGTACTCACTTATGCTGAGCACTGTATATATAATGTACTGATAATACAGGGGGTGTACTCACTTATGCTTAGCACTGTATATAATATACTGATAATACAGGGGTGTACTCACTTATGCTGAGCACTGTATATATAATGTACTGATAATACAGGGGTGTACTCACTTATGCTGAGCCCTGTATATATAATGTACTGATACTACAGGGGTGTACTCACTTATGCTGAGCACTGTATATATAATGTTCTGATAATACCAGGGTGTACTCACTTATGCTTAGCACTGTATATAATATACTGATAATACAGGGGTGTACTCACTTATGCTGAGCACTGTATATATAATGTACTGATAATACAGGGGTGTACTCACTTATGCTGAGCCCTGTATATATAATGTACTGATACTACAGGGGTGTACTCACTTATGCTGAGCCCTGTATATATAATGTACTGATAATACAGGGTTGTACTCATTTATGCTGAGCCCTGTATATATAATGTACTGATAATACAGGGGTGTACTCACTTATGCTGAGCCCTGTATATATAATGTACTGATACTGCAGGGGTGTACTCACTTATGCTGAGCCCTGTATATATAATGTACTGATAATACAGGGGGTGTACTCACTTATACTGAGCCCTGTATATATAATGTACTGATAATACAGGGGGTGTACTCACTTATGCTGAGCCCTGTATATATAATGTACTGATAATACAGGGGGTGTACTCACTTATACTGAGCCCTGTATATATAATGTACTGATAATGCAGGGGGTGTACTCACTTATACTGATCCCTGTATATATAATGTACTGATAATACAGGGGTGTACTCACTTATACTGAGCCCTGTATATATAATGTACTGATAATACTGGGGTGTACTCACTTATGCTGAGCCCTGTATATATAATGTACTGATAATACAGGGGTGTACTCACTTATCCTGAGCGCTGTATATATAATGTACTGATAATACAGGGGGTGTACTCACTTATACTGAGCACTGTATATATAAAGTACTGATAATACAGGGGTGTACTCACTTATACTGAGCACTGTATATAAAATGTACTGATAATACAGGGGGTGTACTCACTTATCCTGAGCACTGTATATATAATGTACTGATAATACAGGGGTGTACTCACTTATACTGAGCACTGTATATATAATGTACTGATACTACAGGGGTGTACTCACTTATACTGAGCCCTGTATATATAATGTACTGATAATACAGGGGGTGTACTCACTTATGCTGAGCACTGTATATATAATGTACTGATAATACAGGGGTGTACTCACTTATACTGAGCCCTGTATATATAATGTACTGATAATACAGGGGTGTACTCACTTATGCTGAGCGCTGTATATATAATGTACTGATAATACAGGGGTGTACTCACTTATGCTGAGCCCTGTATATATAATGTACTGATAATACAGGGGTGTACTCACTTATACTGAGCCCTGTATATATAATGTACTGATACTACAGGGGTGTACTCACTTATGCTGAGCACTGTATATATAATGTACTGATAATACAGGGATGTACTCACTTATGCTGAGCGCTGTATATATAATGTACTGATAATACAGGGGTGTACTCACTTATGCTGAGCACTGTATATATAATGTACTGATACTACAGGGGTGTACTCACTTATACTGAGCCCTGTATATATAATGTACTGATAATACAGGGGTGTACTCACTTATGCTGAGCACTGTATATATAATGTACTGATAATACAGGGGTGTACTCACTTATACTGAGCCCTGTATATATAGTGTGCTGATAATAAAGGTGGAGGCTTCAGACAGAGACACGCATCCCCGGTTATATTATAGATAGATAGATAGATATATTTATGTAACTCATCAATTAAGATAACTTACATCTGGAGGGGCGGCCGCCTCGGCAAACAGACATGCGCCAAATACTCTGACATTGTTTCCTCGTAAGTGCTGGCCCGAGTACTGTGGTCCCCAGTAATCTGCCTGGGGGGCCACAGAGAAGCTGATCACGGGCCCGGGGTTCCCCAACCCTGCTCTAATGGAAATGTACTGCAGAGGAAACAAGCTATTGCAATGACAATGACTCAAAAAGATCTAATCAAATAAAAGTTTAAGATCCAGTAGCAGTTTTGGTATTCAGCACTTATGAGGAGTATAGAGTAAATTAACATGAGCTCACTATAAAAGAGTAATACAATACCAGCACCACCAATTAAAAGTGGGTCCATTTAGAGGGGTTGTGTGACCATAAAGAATACAGTAAACCAACCAGAAAAGGTGAAAATATATAGATTTGTAATTTATTGTGATTAAAAATTATCCTTCTTTCAAAAGATACCAAGTTTTTATTTTTTCAACTATGCTCTCTGGCGCCACCTGGCGTTATTCCATTAGGTTCTGGTAGTGGGTGATCAGCTGGTTGCAGTTCCTGTCATAAGAGCTCCCCACCCGCAGCCTGCACAATGTATTCTCTGTCACAAGGCCCCCTGCTGCAAGCACAGTGTGTGTGATTCACCCCCTCCCCTTGAGCTCACTGCTCACCTCCAGGTGATTCACTCCCTCCCCCTACACTCACTGCTGATCTCCGGGTGATTCACCCTCTCCCCGTGCACTCAAAGCTGTACTTTGTGTGAGACCCCCCTCCCCCTGCACTCACAGCTGATCTCCGGGTGAGATACCCCCTCCCCCTGCACTCACAGCTGATCTCCGGGTGAGACTCCCCTCCACCTGCACTCACAGCTGATCTCACTGAGTCACCCCCTCCCCCTGTGCTCACAGCTGATCTCTGGGTGAGACAGCCCCTCTCCCTGCGGTCACAGCTGTTCTCCCGCTTAGACACCTCTTCCTCCTGCGCTCACCGCTCATAACCGGGTGAGATACCCCCTCCTCCTGCCCTCACAGCTGATCTCCGGGTGAGACACCTCCTCCCCCTGCACTCACAGCTGATCTCCAGGTGAGATACCCCCTCCTCCTGCCCTCACAGCTGATCTCCAGGTGAGACACCTCCTCCCCCTGCACTCACAGCTGATCTCCAGGTGAGATACCCCCTCCCCCTGCACTCACAGCTGATCTCCAGGTGAGATACCCCCTCCTCCTGCCCTCACAGCTGATCTCCGGGTGAGACACCTCCTCCCCCTGCACTCACAGCTGATCTCCAGGTGAGATACCCCCTCCCCCTGCACTCACAGCTGATCTCCAGGTGAGATACCCCCTCCTCCTGCCCTCACAGCTGATCTCCAGGTGAGATACCCCCTCCCCCTGCACTCTCAGCTGATCTCCAGGTGAGATACCCCCTCCCCCTGCACTCACATCTGATCTCCAGGTGAGACACCTCCTCCTCCTGCCCTCACAGCTGATCTCCGGGTGAGACACCTCCTCCCCCTGCACTCACAGCTGATCTCCAGGTGAGACACCTCCTCCCCCTGCACTCACAGCTGATCTCCGGGTGAGATACCCCTCCCCCTGCACTCACAGCTGATCTCCAGGTGAGATACCCCCTCCCCCTGCACTCACAGCTGATCTCCAGGTGAGATACCCCCTCCCCCTGCACTCACAGCTGATCTCCAGGTGAGATACCCCCTCCCCCTGCACTCACAGCTGATCTCCAGGTGGGATACCCCCTCCCCCTGCACTCACAGCTGATCTCCAGGTGAGATTCCCCCTCCCCCTGCACTCATAGCTGATCTCCAGGTGAGATACCCCCTCCCCCTGCACTCATAGCTGATCTCCAGGTGAGATACCTCCTCCCCCTGCACTCACAGCTGATCTCCAGGTGAGATACCCCCTCCTCCTGCCCTCACAGCTGATCTCCAGGTGAGACACCCCCTCCTCCTGCACTCACAGCTGATCTCCGGGTGAGACACCCTCTCCTCCTGCACTCACAGCTGATCTCCAGGTGAGACACCTCCTCCCCCTGCACTCACAGCTGATCTCCGGGTGAGACTCCCCCTCCCCCTGCACTCACAGCTGATCTCCAGGTGAGATCATCTGCTTCACAGAATTGTAAGTAGGATAGCAGAGAGACTCTTCCTGTGCTTAGTCTGTGAAGCAGATGATCTCACCCAGAGATCAGCTGTGAATACAGGTGGAGGTAGTGAATCACCCGGAGATCAGCTGTGAGTGCAGAGGGAGGGGATGAATCACCCAGAGATCAGCTGTGAATACAGGTGGAGGGGATGAATCACAGGGAGATCAGCTGTCAGTGCAGGTGGAGGGGGTATCTCACCTGGAGATCAGCTGTGAGTGCAGGGGGAGGAGGTGTCTCACCCGGAGATCAGCTGTGAGTGCAGGGGGAGGGGGTATCTCACCTGGAGATCAGCTGTGAGTGCAGGGGGATGGGGTATCTCATCTGAGATCTGCTCTGAGGCAGGGTGAGAGGGAGTCTCACCCAGAGATCATCTGTAAGGCAGGGGGAGGGGGTATCTCACCTGGAGATCAGCTGTGAGTGCAGGAGGAGGCGGTATCTCACCCAGAGATCAGCTGTGAGTGCAGAGGGAGGGGGTGTCTCACCCAGAGATCAGCTATGAGTGCAGGGGGAGGAGTTGTCTCACCCGGAGATCAACTGTGAGTGCAGGGAGAGGGGGTGTCTCACCCAGAGATCAGCTGTGAGTGCAGCGGGAGGGGGAGTCTCACCTGGAGATCAGCTGTGAGTGCAGGGGGAGGGGGTGTCTCACCCAGAGATCAGCTGTGTGTGCAGGGGGAGGGGGTGTCTCACCCAGAGATCAGCTGTGAGTGCAGGGGGAGGGGGTATGTCACCTGGAGATCAGCTGTGAGTGCAGGGGGAGGGGGTGTCTCACCCGGAGATCAGCTGTAAGGCAGGGGGAGAAGGTATCTCACCTGGAGATCAGCTGTGAGTGCATGGGAAAGGGGTGTCTCACCCAGAGATCAGCTGTAAGGCAGGGGGAGGGGGTATCTCACCTGGAGATCAGCTGTAAGGCAGGGGGAGGGGGTGTCTCACCCAGAGATCACCTGTGAGTGCAGAGGGAGGGGGTGTCTCACCCGGAGATCAGCTGTGAGTGCAGGGGGATGGGGTATCTCATCTGAGATCTGCTCTGAGGCAGGGTGAGAGGGAGTCTCACCCAGAGATCATCTGTAAGGCAGGGGGAGGGGGTATCTCACCTGGAGATCAGCTGTGAGTGCAGGAGGAGGAGGTATCTCACCCAGAGATCAGCTGTGAGTGCAGGGGGAAGGGGGTGTCTTACCCAGAGATCAGCTATGAGTGCAGGGGGAGGAGTTGTCTCACCCGGAGATCAGCTGTGAGTGCAGGGAGTGGGGGTGTCTCACCCAGAGATCAGCTGTGAGTGCAGGGGGAGGGGGAGTCTCACCCGGAGATCAGCTGTGAGTGCAGGGGGAGGGGGTGTCTCACCCAGAGATCAGCTGTGAGTGCAGGGGGAGGGGGTGTCTCACCCAGAGATCAGCTGTGAGTGCAGGGGGAGGGGGTGTCTCACCCAGAGATCAGCTGTGAGTGCAGGGGGAGGGGGTATCTCACCCGGAGATCAGCTGTGAGTGCAGGGGGAGGGGGTGTCTCACCCGGAGATCAGCTGTAAGGCAGGGGGAGGAGGTATCTCACCCGGAGATCAGCTGTAAGGCAGGGGGAGGAGGTATCTCACCTGGAGATCAGCTGTAAGGCAGGGGGAGGGGGTGTCTCACCCAGAGATCACCTGTGAGTGCAGAGGGAGGGGGTGTCTCACCCGGAGATCAGCTGTGAGTGCAGGGGGAGGAGGTGTCTCACCTGGAGATCAGCTGTGAGTGCAGGGGGAGGAGGTGTCTCACCTGGAGATCAGCTGTGAGTGCAGGGGGAGGAGGTGTCTCACCTGGAGATCAGCTGTAAGGCAGGGGGAGGAGGTGTCTCACCTGGCGATCAGCTGTGAGTGCAGGGGGAGGAGGTGTCTCACCTGGAGATCAGCTGTGAGTGCAGGGGGAGGAGGTGTCTCACCTGGAGATCAGCTGTGAGGCAGGGGGAGGAGGTGTCTCACCCAGAGATCAGCTGTGAGTGCAGGGGGAGAGAGTGAATCACAGACACTCTGTGCTTGCAGCAGGGAGCCTTGTGACAGAATACATTGTGCAGGCTGCGGTTGGAGACCTCTTATGACAGGAACTGCAACCAGCTGATCACCCACTTCCAGAACCTAATGGAATAACGCCAGGTGGCGCCAGAGAGCATAATTGAAAAAATAAAAGCTTGGTATCTTTTGAACGAAGCATAATTTTGAATCACTTTAAATTACAAAACTATTTATTTCCACCTTTTCTGGTTGGTTACTTGTATTCATTATAGTTGCACAACCCCTTTAAGAAGGATACTACTCTGAGGTACAGGATAAGACCAGGAAGGGTGGTCCCCCACTCGAATCACCTCTACCAGTGCGGCTTCATCAGGAGTACCTGCATTAAAGAGCGTTCAAAGCTTGTGTGTATATGTATGTATATAATATATATTTATGTAACTGATTAATTAAGATAACTTACATCTGGAGGGGCGGCCGCCTCGGTAAACAGACATGCGCCAAAATACTCTGACATTGTTTCCTCGTAAGTGCTGGCCCGAGTACTGTGGTCCCCAGTAATCTGCCTGGGGGGCCACAGAGAAGCTGATCACGTGCCCGGGGTTCCCCACCCCTGCTCTAATGGAAATGTACTGCAGAGGAAACAAGCTATTGCAATGACAATGACTCAAAAAGATCTAATCAAATAAAAGTTTAAGATCCAGTAGCAGTTTTGGTATTCAGCACTTATGAGGAGTTTTTAGTACAGAGTAAATTAGCATGAGCTCACTATAAAAGAGTAATACAATACCAGCACAACCAATTAAAAGTGGGTCCATTTAGAGGGGTTGTGCGACCATAAAGAATACAGTAAACCAACCAGAAAAGGTGGAAATAAATAGTTTTGTAATTTCTAGTGATTAAAAATTATGCTTCATTCAAAAGATACCAAGCTTTTATTTTTTGAATGCTGCTCTCTGGCGCCCCCTGGCTTTATTCCACTACGTCCTGGTAGTAGGTGATCAGCTGGTCGGGTTTGAGCAGTTTCTGTCATAAGAGCTCCCCACCCGCAGCCTGCACAATGTATTCTCTGTCACAAGGCCCCCTGCTGTAAGCACAGTGTCTGTGATTCACCCCCTCCCCTTGAGCTCACTGCTCACCTCCGGGTGATTCACCCTCTCCCCGTGCACTCAAAGCTGATCTCTGGGTGAGACACCCCCTCCCCCTGCACTCACAGCTGATCTCCGGGTGAGACACCCCTCCACCTGCGCTCACAGCTGATCTACAGATGAGAGACTCGCTGCGCTCACAGCTGATCTCACTGAGTCACCCCCTCCCCCTGTGCTCACAGCTGATCTCTGGGTGAGACACCCCCTCCTCCTACGCTCACAGCTTATCTCTGGGTGAGACACCCCGTCCCCCTGCGCACACAGCTTATCTCCGGGTGAGACACCCCGTCCCCCTGCGCTCACAGCTGTTCTCCCGGTTAGACACCTCCTCCTCCTGCGCTCACCGCTCATATCCGGATGAGATACCTCCTCCTCCTGCCCTCACAGCTGATCTCCGGGTGAGACACCTCCTCCCCCTGCACTCACAGCTGATCTCCAGGTGATATACCCCCTCCCCCTGCACTCACAGCTGATCTCCGGGTGAGATACCCCTCCCCCTGCACTCACAGCTGATCTCCAGGTGAGATACCCCCTCCCCCTGCACTCACAGCTGATCTCCAGGTGAGATACCCCCTCCCCCTGCACACACAGCTTATCTCCGGGTGAGACACCCCCTCCCCCTGCGCACACAGCTGACCTCCGGGTGAGACACCCCGTCCCCCTGCGCTCACAGCTGTTCTCCCGGTTAGACACCTCCTCCTCCTGCACTCACCGCTCATATCCGGGTGAGATACCTCCTCCTCCTGCCCTCACAGCTGATCTCCGAGTGAGACACCTCCTCCCCCTGCACTCACAGCTGATCTCAGGGTGAGACACCTCCCCCACCTGCACTCACAGCTGATCTCCAGGTGAGATACCCCCTCCTCCTGCACTCACAGCTGATCTCCAGGTGAGATACACCCTCCTCCTGCCCTCACAGCTGATCTCCGGGTGAGATACCCCCTCCCCCTGCACTCACAGCTGATCTCCGGGTGAGACACCCCCCTCCCCTGCACTCACAGCTGATCTCCAGGTGAGATACCCCCTCCCCCTGCACTCACAGCTGATCTCCAGGTGAGATACCCTCTCCTCCTGCACTCACAGCTGATCTCCAGGTGAGATACCCCCTCCCCCTGCACACACAGCTTATCTCCGGGTGAGACCCCCCCTCCCCCTGCTCTCACAGCTGTTCTCGGGTTAAGACGCCTCCTCCTCCTGCGCTCACCGCTCATATCCGGGTGAGATACCCCCTCCTCCTGCACTTACAGCTGATCACTGGGTGAGACACCCCTCCCCCTGCACTCACAACTGATCTCCAGGTGAGATACCCCCTCCCCCTGCACTCACAGCTGATCTCCAGGTGAGATACCCCCTCCCCCTGCACTCATAGCTGATCTCCAGGTGAGATACCCCCTCCTCTTGCCCTCACAGCTGATCTCCAGGTGAGATACCCCCTCCCCCTGCACTCACAGCTGATCTCCAGGTGAGATACCCCCTCCCCCTGCACTCACAGCTGATCTCCAGGTGAGATATCCCCTCCCCCTGCACTCACAGCTGATCTCCAGGTGAGATACCCCCTCCCCCTGCACTCACAGCTGATCTCCAGGTGAGACCCCCCCTCCCCCTGCCCTCACAGCTGATCTCCAGGTGAGATACCCCCTCCCCCTGCACTCACAGCTGATCTCCAGGTGAGATACCCCCTCCTCTTGCCCTCACAGCTGATCTCCAGGTGAGGTCATGTGCTTCACAGAATTGTAAGCAGGATAGCAGAGAGACTCTTCCTGTGCTTAGTCTGTGAAGCAGATGATCTCACCCGGAGATCAGCTGTGAGTGCAGGAGGAGGTAGTGAATCACCAGGCGATCAGCTGTCAGCGCAGGGGGAGGGGATGAATCACCCGGAGATCAGCTGTGAGTGCAGGGGGAGGGGGTATCTCACCTGGAGATCAGCTGTGAGCGCAGGGGGAGGAGTTGTCTCACCTGGAGATCAGCTGTGAGTGCAGGAGGAGGGGGTATCTCACCTGGAGATCAGCTATGAGTGCAGGGGGAGGGGGTATCTCACCTGGAGATCAGCTGTGAGTGCAGGGGGAGGGGGTATCTCACCTGGAGATCAGCTGTGAGTGCAGGGGGAGGGGGTATCTCACCTGGAGATCAGCTGTGTGTGCAGGAGGAGGTGTCTCACCCTGAGATCAGCTGTGAGTGCAGGGGGAGGAGGTGTCTCAACCGGAGATCAGCTGTGAGTGCAGGGGGAGGAGGTGTCTCACCTGGAGATCAACTGTGAGTGCAGGGGGAGGAGGTGTCTCACCTGGAGATCAGCTGTGTGTGCAGGGGGAGGAGGTGTCTCACCCTGAGATCAGCTGTGAGTGCAGGGGGAGGAGGTGTCTCACCCAGAGATCAGCTGTAAGGCAGGGGGAGGAGGTGTCTCACCCAGAGATCAGCTGTGAGTGCAGGGGGAGGAGGTGTCTCACCCAGAGATCAGCTGTGAGTGCAGGGGGAGGAGGTGTCTCACCTGGAGATCAGTTGTGAGTGCAGGGGGAGGGGGTATCTCACCCGGAGATCAGCTGTGTGTGCAGGGGGAGGGGGTATCTCACCTGGAGATCAGCTGTGAGCGCAGGGGGAGGAGTTGTCTCACCCAGAGATCAGCTGTGAGTGCAGGAGGAGGTGTCTCACCCTGAGATCAGCTGTGAGTGCAGAGGGAGGAGGTGTCTCAACCGGAGATCAGCTGTGAGTGCAGGGGGAGGAGGTGTCTCACCTGGAGATCAGCTGTGAGTGCAGGGGGGGGAGGTGTCTCACCTGGAGATCAGCTGTGAGTGCAGGGGGAGGAGGTGTCTCACCCTGAGATCAGCTGTGAGTGCAGGGGGAGGAGGTGTCTCACCCTGAGATCAGCTGTGAGTGCAGGGGGAGGAGGTGTCTCAACCGGAGATCAGCTGTGAGTGCAGGGGGAGGAGGTGTCTCACCTGGAGATCAGTTGTGAGTGCAGGGGGAGGAGGTGTCTCACCCAGAGATCAGCTGTGAGTGCAGGGGGAGGAGGTGTCTCACCTGGAGATCAGCTGTGAGTGCAGGGGGAGGGGGTATCTCACCTGGAGATCAGCTGTGAGCGCAGGGGGAGGAGTTGTCTCACCCAGAGATCAGCTGTGAGTGCAGGAGGAGGTGTCTCACCCTGAGATCAGCTGTGAGTGCAGGGGGAGGAGGTGTCTCAACCGGAGATCAGCTGTGAGTGCAGGGGGAGGAGGTGTCTCACCTGGAGATCAGCTGTGAGTGCATGGGGAGGAGGTGTCTCACCTGGAGATCAGCTGTGAGTGCAGGGGGAGGAGGTGTCTCACCCTGAGATCAGCTGTGAGTGCAGGGGGAGGAGGTGTCTCACCCAGAGATCAGCTGTGAGTGCAGGGGGAGGAGGTGTCTCACCCAGAGATCAGCTGTGAGTGCAGGGGGAGGAGGTGTCTCACCCAGAGATCAGCTGTGAGTGCAGGGGGAGGAGGTGTCTCACCCAGAGATCAGCTGTGAGTGCAGGGGGAGGAGGTATCTCACCCGGAGATCAGCTGTAAGGCAGGGGGAGGGGGTGTCTCACCTGGAGATCAGCTGTGAGTGCAGGGGGAGGAGGTGTCTCACCCGGAGATCAGCTGTGAGTGCAGGGGGAGGAGGTGTCTCACCCGGAGATCAGCTGTGAGTGCAGGGTGAGGGGGTGTCTCACCCTGAGATCAGCTGTGAGTGCAGGGGGAGGAGGTGTCTCACCCTGAGATCAGCTGTGAGTGCAGGGGGAGGAGGTGTCTCACCTGGAGATCACCTGTGAGTGCAGGGGGAGGAGGTGTCTCACCCGGAGATCAGCTGTGAGTGCAGGGGGAGGAGGTATCTCACCTGGAGATCACCTGTGAGTGCAGGGGGAGGAGGTGTCTCACCCGGATCTCAGCTGTGAGTGCAGGGGGAGGAGGTGTCTCACCTGGAGATCAGCTGTGAGTGCAGGGGGAGGGGGTATCTCACCTGGAGATCAGCTGTGAGTGCAGGGGGAGGAGGTGTCTCAGCCGTAGATCAGCTGTGAGTGCAGGGGGGGGAGGTGTCTCACCTGGAGATCAGCTGTGAGTGCAGGGGGAGGGGTTATCTCACCTGGAGATCAGCTGAGAGTGCAGGGGGAGGAGGTGTCTCACCCAGAGATCAGCTGTGAGTGCAGGGGGAGAGAGTGAATCACAGACACTCTGTGCTTGCAGCAGGGAGCCTTGTGACAGACAATACATTGTGCAGGCTGCGGTTGGAGAGCTCTTATGACAGGAACTGCAACCAGCTGATCACCCACTACCAAAACCTAATGGAATAACGCCAGGTGGCGCCAGAGAGCATAATTGAAAAAATAAAAGCTTGGTATCTTTTGAACGAAGCATAATTTTGAATCACTTTAAATTACAAAACTATTTATTTCCACCTTTTCTGTTAGAACCTTGCTCTTAGGTTTTTTCCTTTGCTGGTCACATGACCTTGTTGGTCTATTTAATCCTGCTCCGCCCTTCTGGCTTTGCTGGACTTCATTGTATAACTACTTTCTAGCTAGCCTGTGCTCTGTATCTAACTCTGTTAGTTTGCTTGGTCTACGGACCTCTATGTTCTATATATTTTGTTTGTTCGTCTGTCTGCTACTATTTCTGTTAGGAGGTGTCCCATTTTCCTCCCAGTCCTTAGTACTTGTAGGGATTCCTTCCCCACATCTATAGGTCTCCGTACAGACTAGCTTAGGACTTTAGCAGGTCTGATCGCAGGATCAGGTCCCCTGTTACATCGTAGGGATTAAGCTGAGTTCTATCGTAGGGACAGATCTCCTCTCTTTCCTTAGCTCTGGTAGCAGAACATAACAGTAAGTCCAGCCTGCAAATTCTCTAAGGAAAGATTTTTCTGTTCCATCATGGTGTCGGTTCAGGATTTGGCTCATCGCCTGCAGGGACTCTCTCTGGAGGTGGCCGAGCTCCGTCAGCACGTGAGTAACTGTCCTGGAGCACATTTCTTGGAGCCTAAGGTATGTTTGCCGGATTTATTTTTTGGTGAACACCGAGAATTTTTTTCATTTAAAAATGCTTGCTTATTGTATTTTCGTTTGAGACCCAAGTCCTCTGGGGATGAATCCCAGCACATAGGGTTCATAATGTCACTTTTGCGCAAAGAGCCTCAGGAGTGGGCCTTTTCTTTGCAACCTAGTGATACATGCTTCAGATCAGTGGATAGTTTTTTTTCTGCTTTGGGGCTATTATATGATGATCCTGATCGTGTCGCATCAGCTGAGACTGAGTTGAGACGTTTGAAACAGGGATCAGGTAATGTGGAAAAATATTGTACTCATTTCCGTCGTTGGTCTACTCAAACAGGGTGGAACGATTCTGCTCTGAAAAGTCTATTTCTTGCTGGGCTCAATGAAAGGGTTAAAGACCTGCTAATTGCTTATCCTACACCTGAAGATTTGCAACAGGCTATGCAATTAGCTATACGGGGGGATAGGAGACTGCGTGCAAGGGTTAATGAGAGCAAATCCTCTGCTATGTCAGTTTCTGGTTATGAGAATGTGTGTACTAACAGTGGTGAACCGATGGAGATTGGATCGGTGGCACCTCGCTCTCAAGAAAAAGACCGTAGATTTTCTGAAGGCTTGTGTTTCTATTGCGGAAAATCTGGTCATTTGATTAAAGGCTGTGAGCTTCGTATGAAGAAAGAAAAAAAAATGGTCAGTCATGCCCGTATTGCCTGTTTAAATTCCAAGGGTGTATTTTTAGCTGCTTCCACGATTGCTCAGGAAAAATTAATGGAATTTCGGGTGTTTGTCGATTGTGGGTCTACTCTGAATGTAATTGATGGGGGATTTTTGGAAAGACTCAATTTAAAACCCGAACCTTTATCATCCCCCATTGCTGTGGTTTCTGTGGATGGTTCCCCTTTGAAGAATATTACTCTCAAGGTCTGTGAATTTCCTCTCACTATTAATGGTGTTCACCATGAGAAATTGGATTTGGTAGTTTTGAATAACTTGCCTTCTCCAGTAATATTGGGATTGCCCTGGTTAAAATTTCACAATCCTGTACTGGATTGGTCTACCAGTGAAATTAAATCCTGGAGCCATAAATGTTATGACAAGTGTTGTAACGGACGTATTGCAGCTTTGGATAGGGGAGAATTGCCTGTTCCTATTCAGGATTTTTGGAGAGTTTTTTTCTGAGAAGGAATCGCAGGTTTTGCCTCCCCATAGAGACTATGATTGTTCTATTGAATTTGTCCCTGGAGCGACTCTTCCTAAAAGTCGTTTATTTAACCTTACTATTCCTGAGAGGAAGGCTTTGGAGGAATACATACAGACAAGCTTGGCCGCCGGTCACATTAGGCCCTCTAAGTCTCCTGTGGGGGTTGGATTTTTTTTTGTAAAAAAAAAGGACGGCGGTTTACGTCCTTGTCTGGATTTTCGTGAGATTAACAAAATTACTGTACGCAATCCTTACCCACTGCCATTGATTCCTGATCTGTTTAACCAGTTAATGGGGGCCAAGTGGTTCTCTAAAATTGACCTTAAGGGGGCATACAATCTGTTGCGCATGAAGGAGGGTGACGAATGGAAGACTGCTTTTAACACTCCTGTGGGTCATTTTGAGAATCTGGTTATGCCTTTTGGTCTTACTAATGCTCCTGCATTTTTCCAGAATCT
Organism: Phyllobates terribilis; assembly: GCF_046119375.1. Taxonomy (NCBI): domain Eukaryota; kingdom Metazoa; phylum Chordata; class Amphibia; order Anura; family Dendrobatidae; genus Phyllobates; species Phyllobates terribilis. The sequence goes on from NW_027362762.1 coordinate 636,210,914, forward strand.
TATTAATGACATCCTTAGACCTTTGATCGGCAAAAATGTGGTTGTGTATTTGGATGACATTTTGATTTATTCGCCGGATCTGGAGTCTCATTGGCGGAGCGTACGTGAGGTATTACAGTTATTAATGGACAATTCGCTTTTTGCTAAGCTGGAGAAATGTGAGTTCGCTGTACAGAGAATTAGTTTTTTGGGCTACATTATCTCCAGTGAAGGTTTTGAGATGGACCCGGTTAAAGTTCAAGCTGTGCAGGAATGGCCTAGGCCTAATGGTTTGAAATCGATACAGAGGTTTTTAGGTTTCGCCAATTATTACAGAAAATTCATAAAAAATTTTTCTAGTATTGTCAAACCTCTGACCGATCTCACCAGGAAAGGTGCTGATGCGGTTCAGTGGTCTTCTGAGGCTATTGAAGCTTTTGTGTATCTCAAGGAGAGGTTCACCTCTGCTCCCATCCTTATGCAGCCTGATGTGACTAAGCCGTTTTTGGTTGAGGTTGATGCTTCCTCTGTGGGGGTTGGCGCAGTATTGTCTCAGGATAACGGGGATGGATTACATCCCTGTGCCTTTTTTTCAAAAAAATTTTCGGAGACTGAACTGAATTACGATATTGGTAATCGGGAATTATTGGCTATTAAACTCGCATTTGAACACTGGCGCCACTTCTTGGAAGGTGCGGAATTTCCCGTTCAGGTTCTTACGGATCATAAAAATCTGATATATCTTGATGCTGCCAAGCGCCTGAATGCCCGTCAGGCTAGGTGGGCACTGTTTTTCTCGCGGTTTAATTTCTCCGTTACTTACATCCCTGGTACTAAGAATGTTAAGGCGGATGCCTTGTCTCGCAGTTTTTCTCCCATAGTCGGTGCTGAGAAAGAGGAGAACATTTTACAAGAAGGTGTTGTGATAGCTGCTTTGGACTCCGTTTTGGAAGATGAGATTCTTAAAGCACAGGAGAATGCCCCATCTAACACTCCCCATGGGAGGTTGTTTGTGCCTGGGACCTTTAGGAGAGATTTGTTTGTTGAGTGTCACGAATCTCGGTTGGCAGGTCATCCCGGAATCTCTGAGACCAAGAGACTGGTGGGTCGCAGTTTTTGGTGGCCTGGATGGCAGAAGGAAGTCATTAAGTGGGTGCGTCAATGTACTATATGTGCTAGATCTAAGTCCTCACATACTCCTGCTGCGGGGTTGCTTTGTCCTTTGGAGGTTCCCAGTGCTCCTTGGACACATTTGGCTATGGACTTTATAACTGACCTTCCCCCCTCTGAGGGTTTTACTGTCATCTGGGTGGTCGTGGACCGTTTTAGCAAGATGTGTCACTTGGTTCCCTTCGTCAAACTGCCCTGCGCTAAAACTCTCGCTAAGGCCTTTGTCAAGGAAATTGTCAGACTTCATGGCGTTCCTACTGACATTGTTTCTGATAGGGGTCCTCAGTTCGTGGCTCGTTTTTGGCATGCCTTTTGTGACAGGTTGGGAGTTCATTTGTCGTTCTCGTCCGGATATCATCCTGAATCTAATGGCCAGACAGAAAGGAAAAACCAGGATGTTGAGCAGTTCTTGCGTTGTTTTGTGGCAGACAATCAAGAGGGGTGGTCTGAGTTTCTGCCACTTGCTGAATTTGCTCTGAACAATCATACATCTTCTTCTGCTGGTTGTTCGCCTTTTTTTTGTTGTTCTGGGAGACATCCGTCGTTTGGGTCGTTCTCCAAGTTGGGATCTGCCGTGCCTGAGGAGGAGAATTTTTCCGGTGATTTGGAGAGAGTTTGGACGGATGTGCGTGGTAATCTTCAGGAGGCCAACAGAAAATCTAAAGACTACTTTGATAGGAAACGACAGGAGGTTTTGTTCGCTGTTGGTGATATGGTTTGGTTGTCCTCTAGGAATCTGCGGTTGAGGATTCCTTCTAAGAAATTGGGTCCCAAGTTTGTAGGGTCCTTTAAGGTGCTTCAGGTTGTCAACCAATCTGCTGTTAGGTTGGAGGTTCCTACCTCCTGGAGAATTAATCCGGTATTTCATGTCTCTCTGTTAAAAAAAGCTGTTGTGTCGGATGGTGACGCCTCTGCCTCTGTTCCTCCGGTGGTGGAGGACGGGGAATATGAAATTTCTCGCATCCTTAACTCTAGACGGTATAGAGGTAGTTTGCAGTATCTTGTGGCCTGGAAAGGTTTCGGACCCGAGGATAACTCATGGGTGAGGTCGGATGATGTTTCCGCGTCCAGACTTATCAGAGCGTTTCACAGGAGATTTCCTGATAAGCCTGTTCCTAGGGGATTCGGAGGATCCTCTTAGAAGGGGGGGTACTGTTAGAACCTTGCTCTTAGGTTTTTTCCTTTGCTGGTCACATGACCTTGTTGGTCTATTTAATCCTGCTCCGCCCTTCTGGCTTTGCTGGACTTCATTGTATAACTACTTTCTAGCTAGCCTGTGCTCTGTATCTAACTCTGTTAGTTTGCTTGGTCTACGGACCTCTATGTTCTATATATTTTGTTTGTTCGTCTGTCTGCTACTATTTCTGTTAGGAGGTGTCCCATTTTCCTCCCAGTCCTTAGTACTTGTAGGGATTCCTTCCCCACATCTATAGGTCTCCGTACAGACTAGCTTAGGACTTTAGCAGGTCTGATCGCAGGATCAGGTCCCCTGTTACATCGTAGGGATTAAGCTGAGTTCTATCGTAGGGACAGATCTCCTCTCTTTCCTTAGCTCTGGTAGCAGAACATAACATTTTCTGGTTGGTTACTTGTATTCATTATAGTGGCACAACCCCTTTAAGAAGGATACTACTCTGAGGTACAGGATAAGACCAGGAAGGGTGGTCCCCCACTCGAATCGCCGCTACCAGTGCGGCTTCATCAGGAGTACCTGCATTAAAGAGCGTTCAAAGCTTGTGTGTACATATATGTATATAATATATATTTATGTAACTCATTAATTAAGATAACTTACATCTGGAGGGGCGGCCGCCTCGGCAAACAGACTTGCGCCAAAATACTCTGACATTGTTTCCTCGTAAGTGCTGGCCCGAGTACTGTGGTCCCCAGTAATCTGCCTGGGGGGCCACAGAGAAGCTGATCACGGGCCAGAGGTTCCCCAGCCCTGCTCTAATGGAAATGTACTGCAGAGGAAACAAGCTATTGCAATGACAATGACTCAAAAAAATCTAATCAAATAAAAGTTTAAGATCCAGTAGCAGTTTTAGTATTCAGCACTTATGAGGAGTTTTTAGTATAGAGTAAATTAGCATGAGCTCACTATAAAAGAGTAATACAATACCAGCACCACCAATTAAAAGTGGGTCCATTTAGAGGGGTTGTGCGACCATAAAGAATACAGTAAACCAACCAGAAAAGGTGGAAATAAATAGTTTTGTAATTTATAGTGATTAAAAATTATGCTTCATTCGAAAGATACCAAGCTTTTATTTTTTGAATTATGCTCTCTGGCGCCCCCTGGCGTTATTCCACTACGTCCTGGTAGTGGATGATCAGCTGGTCGAGTTTGAGCAGTTTCTGTCATAAGAGCTCCCCACCCGCAGCCTGCACAATGTATTCTCTGTCACAAGGTCCCGTGCTGTAAGCACAGTGTCTGTGATTCACCCCCTCCCCTTGAGCTCACTGCTCACCTCCAGGTGATTCACTACCTCCCCCTACACTCACTGCTGATCTTCGGGTGATTCACCCTCTCCCCGTGCACTCAAAGCTGTACTTTGTGTGAGACCCCCCTCCCCCTGCACTCACAGCTGATCTCCGGGTGAGACACCCCTCCACCTGCGCTCACAGCTGATCTACAGGTGAGAGACCCGCTGCGCTCACAGCTGATCTCACTGAGTCACCCCCTCCCCCTGTGCTCACAGCTGTTCTCGGGTTAAGACACTTCCTCCTCCTGCGCTCACAGCTCATATCCTGGTGAGATACCCCCTCCTCCTGCACTTACAGCTGATCTCTGGGTGAGACACCCCCTCCCCCTGCACTCACAGCTGATCTCCAGGTGAGATACCCTCTCCTCCTGCACTCACAGCTGATCTCCAGGTGAGACCCCCCCCTCCCCCTGCTCTCACAGCTGTTCTCGGGTTAAGACACTTCCTCCTCCTGCGCTCACAGCTCATATCCTGGTGAGATACCCCCTCCTCCTGCACTTACAGCTGATCTCTGGGTGAGACACCCCCTCCCCCTGCACTCACAGCTGATCTCCAGGTGAGATACCACCTCCCCCTGCAATCACAGCTGATCTCCAGGTGAGATACCCCCTCCCCCTGCACTCATAGCTGATCTCCAGGTGACATACCCCCTCCTCTTGCCCTCACAGCTGATCTCCAGGTGAGATACCCCCTCCTCCTGCACTTACAGCTGATCTCTGGGTGAGATACCCCCTCCTCCTGCCCTCACAGCTGATCTCCAGGTGAGATACCCCCTCCTCCTGCCCTCACAGCTGATCTCAGGGTGAGATACCCCCTCCCCCTGCACTCATAGCTGATCTCCAGGTGAGATACCTCCTCCTCCTGCACTCACAGCTGATCTCCAGGTGAGATACCCCCTCCCCCTGCACTCACAGCTGATCTCCAGGTGAGATGCCCCCTCCCCCTGCACTCACAGCTGATCTCCAGGTGAGATATCCCCTCCTCCTGCCCTGACAGCTGATCTCCAGGTGAGATATCCCCTCCCCCTGCACTCACAGCTGATCTCCAGGTGAGATACCCCCTCCCCCTGCCCTCACAGCTGATCTCCGGGTGAGATACCCTCTCCTCCTGCACTCACAGCTGATGTCCAGGTGAGACCCCCCCCCTCCCCCTGCTCTCACAGCTGTTCTCGGGGTTAGACACCTCCTCCTCCTGCGCTCACCGCTCCATATCCGGGTGAGATACCCCCTCCTCCTGCACTTACAGCTGATCTCTGGGTGAGACACCCCCTCCCCCTGCACTCACAGCTGATCTCCAGGTGAGATACCCCCTCCCCCTGCACTCACAGCTGATCTCCAGGTGAGATACCCCCTCCCCCTGCACTCATAGCTGATCTCCAGGTGAGATACCCCCTCCTCTTGCCCTCACAGCTGATCTCCAGGTGAGATACCCCCCCCCTGCACTCATAGCTGATCTCCAGGTGAGATACCCCCTCCTCCTGCACTCACCACCTGATCTCTGGGTGAGATACCCCCTCCTCCTGCCCTCACAGCTGATCTCCAGGTGAGATACCCCCTCCTCCTGCCCTCACAGCTGATCTCAGGGTGAGATACCCCCTCCCCCTGCACTCACAGCTGATCTCCAGGTGAGATACCCTCTCCTCCTGCACTCACAGCTGATCTCCAGGTGAGATACCTCCTCCTCCTGCACTCACAGCTGATCTCCAGGTGAGATACCCCCTCCCCCTGCACTCACAGCTGATCTCCAGGTGAGATACCCCCTCCCCCTGCACTCACAGCTGATCTCCAGGTGAGACACCCCCTCCTCCTGCACTCACAGCTGATCTCCAGGTGAGATACTCCCTCCTCCTGCCCTCACAGCTGATCTCCAGGTGAGACCCCCCCTCCCCCTGCACTCACAGCTGATCTCCGGGTGAGAGTGAGACACCCCTCCCCCTGCTCTCACAGCTGATCTCCGGGTGAGACACCCCCTCCCCCTGCTCTCACAGCTGATCTCCGGGTGAGACACCCCCTCCTCCTGCACTCACAGCTGATCTCCAGGTGGGATACCCCCTCCCACTGCACTCACAGCTGATCTCCAGGTGAGATACCCCCTCCTCTTGCCCTCACAGCTGATCTCCAGGTGAAAAATCCCCTCCCCCTGCACTCACAGCTGATCTCCGGGTCAGATACCCTCTCCTCCTGCACTCACAGCTGATCTCCAGGTGAGATACCCCCTCCCCCTGCGCACACAGCTTATCTCCGGGTGAGACCCCCCCTCCCCCTGCTCTCACAGCTGTTCTCGGGGTTAGACACCTCCTCCTCCTGCGCTCACCGCTCCATATCCGTGTGAGATACCCCCTCCTCCTGCACTTACAGCTGATCTCCAGGTGAGATACCCCCTCCTCCTGCACTTACAGCTGATCTCTGGGTGAGACACCCCCCCCCCCTGCTCTCACAGCTGATCTCCGGGTCAGATACCCTCTCCTCCTGCACTCACAGCTGATTTCCAGGTGAGATACCCCCTCCCCCTGCGCACACAGCTTATCTCCGGGTGAGACCCCCCCTCCCCCTGCTCTCACAGCTGTTCTCGGGGTTAGACACCTCCTCCTCCTGCGCTCACCACTCCATATCCGGGTGAGATACCCCCTCCTCCTGCACTTACAGCTGATCTCTGGGTGAGACACTCCTCCCCCTGCTCTCACAGCTGATATCTGGGTGAGACACTAACTTCCCCTGCACTCACAGATGATCTCCGGGTGAGACCCCCCCTCCCCCTGCTCTCACAGCTGTTCTCGGGGTTAGACACCTCCTCCTCCTCCTGCGCTCACCGCTCCATATCCGGGTGAGACACCCTCTCCTCCTGCACTCACAGCTGATCTCCAGGTGAGATACCCCCTCCCCCTGCGCACACAGCTTATCTCCGGGTGAGACCCCCCCCTCCCCGAGACTCCCCCTCCCCCTGCTCTCACAGCTGTTCTCGGGGTTAGACACCCCCTCCTCCTGCGCTCACAGCTGATCTCCAGGTGAGATACCCCCTCCCCCTGCACTCACAGGTGATCTCCACTTGAGATACCCCCTCCCCCTGCACTCACAGCTGATCTCCAGGTGAGATACCCCCTCCCCCTGCACTCACAGCTGATCTCCAGGTGAGATACCCCCTCCCCCTGCACTCATAGCTGATCTCCAGGTGAGATACCCCCTCCCCCTGCGCACACAGCTTATCTCCGGGTGAGACCCCCCCTCCCCCTGCTCTCACAGCTGTTCTCGGGGTTAGACACCTCCTCCTCCTGCGCTCACCGCTCCATATCCGGGTGAGATACCCCCTCCTCCTGCACTTACAGCTGATCTCTGGGTGAGACACCCCTCCCCCTGCTCTCACAGCTGATATCTGGGTGAGACACTAACTTGCCCTGCACTCACAGATGATCTCCGGGTGAGACCCCCCCTCCCCCTGCTCTCACAGCTGTTCTCGGGGTTAGACACCTCCTCCTCCTGCGCTCACCGCTCCATATCCGGGTGAGATACCCTCTCCTCCTGCACTCACAGCTGATCTCCAGGTGAGATACCCCCTCCCCGAGACCCCCCCTCCCCCTGCTCTCACAGCTGTTCTCGGGGTTAGACACCTCCTCCTCCTGCGCTCACCGCTCCATATCCGGGTGAGATACCTCCTCCTCCTGCACTTACAGCTGATCTCTGGGTGAGATACCCCCTCCCCCTGCACTCACAGCTGATCTCCAGGTGAGATACCCCCTCCCCCTGCACTCACAGCTGATCTCCAGGTGAGATACCCCCTCCCCCTGCGCTCACAGCTGATCTCCAGGTGAGATACCCCCTCCACCTGCACTCACAGGTGATCTCCACTTGAGATACCCCCTCCCCCTGCACTCACAGCTGATCTCCAGGTGAGATACCCCCTCCCCCTGCACTCACAGCTGATCTCCAGGTGAGATACCCCCTCCCCCTGCACTCACAGGTGATCTCCACTTGAGATACCCCCTCCCCCTGCACTCACAGCTGATCTCCAGGTGAGATACCCCCTCCCCCTGCACTCATAGCTGATCTCCAGGTGAGATACCCCCTCCCCCTGCACTCACAGCTGATCTCCAGGTGAGACACCCTCTCCTCCTGCACTCACAGCTGATCTCCAGGTGAGATACCCTCTCCTCCTGCACTCACAGCTGATCTCCAGGTGAGAAACCCTCTCCTCATGCACTCACAGCTGATCTCCAGGTGAGATACCCTCTCCTCCTCCACTCACAGCTGATCTCCAGGTGAGATACCCCCTCCCCCTGCACTCATAGCTGATCTCCAGGTGAGATACCCCCTCCTCTTGCCCTCACAGCTGATCTCCAGGTGAGGTCATGTGCTTCACAGAATTGTAAGCAGGATAGCAGAGAGACATTTCCTGTGCTTAGTCTGTGAAGCAGATGATCTCACCCGGAGATCAGCTGTGAATACAGGTGGAGGTAGTGAATCACCCGGAGATCAGCTGTGAGCGCAGGGTTAAGAGGTGTCTCAACCGGAGATCAGCTGTGAGTGCAGGGGGAGGGGTTAACTTACCCAGAGGTCAGCTGTGAGTGCAGGGGGAGGGGGGTGTCTCACCTGAGATCAGCTCTGAGGCAGGGTGAGAGGGTATCTCACGCAGAGATCATCTGTAAGGCAGGGGGAGGGGGAGTCTCACCTGGAGATCAGCTGTGAGTGCAGGGGGAGGGGGTATCTCACCTGAGATCAGCTGTGAGTGCAGGAGGAGGAGGTATCTCACCTGGAGATCAGCTGTGAGTGCAGGGGGAGGGGGTATCTCACCTGAGATCAGCTGTGAGTGCAGGAGGAGGAGGTATCTCACCTGGAGATCAGCTGTGAGTGCAGGTGGAGGGTGTATCTCACCTGGAGATCAGCTGTGAGTGCAGGGGGAGGGGGTATCTCAGCTGAGATCAGCTGTGAGTGCAGGAGGAGGAGGTATCTCACCTGGAGATCAGCTGTGAGTGCAGGTGGAGGGTGTATCTCACCTGGAGATCAGCTGTGAGTGCAGGGGGAGGGGGAGTCTCACCTGGAGATCAGCTGTGAGTGCAGGGGGAGGGGGTATCTCACCTGAGATCAGCTGTGAGTGCAGGGGGAGGAGGTGTCTCACCCAGATATCAGCTGTAAGGCAGGGGGAGGAGGTGTCTCACCCGGAGATCAGCTGTGAGTGCAGGGGGAGGAGGTGTCTCACCCGGAGATCAGCTGTGATATCAGGGGGAGGAGGTGTCTCACCCTGAGATCAGCTGTGAGTGCAGGGGGAGGAGGTATCTCACCTGGAGATCAGCTGTAAGGCAGGGGGAGGAGGTGTCTCACCCGGAGATCAGCTGTGAGTGCAGGGGGAGGAGGTGTCTCACCCTGAGATCAGCTGTGAGTGCAGGGGGAGGGGGTATCTCACCCAGAGATCAGCTGTGAGTGCAGGGGGAGGAGGTATCTCACCCAGAGATCAGCTGTGAGTGCAGGGGGAGGGGTGTCTCACCTAGAGATCAGCTGTGAGTGCAGGAGGAGGGGGTGTCTCATCCGGAGATCAGCTGTGAGTGCAGGGGGGGGAGGTGTCTCACCTGGAGATCAGCTGTAAGGCAGGGGGAGGAGGTGTCTCACCCGGAGATCAGCTGTGAGTGCAGGGGGAGGAGGTGTCTCACCTGGAGATCAGCTGTGAGTGCAGGGGGAGGGGGTATCTCACCTGGAGATCAGCTGTGAGTGCAGGAGGAGGAGGTATCTCACCTGGAGATCAGCTGTGAGTGCAGGGGGAGGAGGTGTCTCACCTGGAGATCAGCTGTGAGTGCAGGAGGAGGAGGTATCTCACCTGGAGATCAGCTGTGAGTGCAGGGGGAGGAGGTGTCTCACCTGGAGATCAGCTGTGAGTGCAGAGGGAGGGGGTATCTCACCTGGAGATCAGCTGTGAGTGCAGGGGGAGGGGGTGTCTCATCTGGAGATCAGCTGTGAGTGCAGGGGGAGAGAGTGAATCACAGACACTCTGTGCTTGCAGCAGGGAGCCTTGTGACAGAGAATACATTGTGCAGGCTGCGGTTGGAGAGCTCTTATGACAGGGACTGCAACCAGCTGATCACCCACTACCAGAACATAATGGAATAACGCCAGGTGGCGCCAGAGAGCATAATTGAAAAAATAAAAGCTTGGTATCTTTTGAACGAAACATAATTTTGAATCACTTTAAATTACAAAACTATTTATTTCCACCTTTTCTGGTTGGTTACTTGTATTCATTATAGTGGCACAACCCCTTTAAGAAGGATACTACTCTGAGGTACAGGATAAGACCAGGAAGGGTGTTCCCCCACTCGAATCACCTCTACCAGTGCGGCTTCATCAGGAGTACCTGCATTAAAGAGCGTTCAAAGCTTGTGTGTATATGTATGTATATAATATATATTTATGTAACTCATAAATTAAGATAACTTACATCTGGAGGGGCGGCCGCCTCGGCAAACAGACATGAGCCAAAATACTCTGACGTAATTTCCTTGTAAGTGCTGGCCCGAATACTGTGGTCCTCAGTAATCTGCCTGGGGGGCCACAGAGAAGCTGATCACGTGCCCGGGGTTCCCCACCCCTGCTCTAATGGAAATGTACTGCAGAGGAAACAAGCTATTGCAATGACAATGACTCAAAAAGATCTAATCAAATAAAAGTTTAAGATCCAGTAGCAGTTTTGGTATTCAGCACTTATAAGGAGTTTTTAGTATAGAGTAAATTAGCATGAGCTCACTATAAAAGAGTAATACAATACCAGCACCACCAATTAAAAGTGGGTCCATTTAGAGGGGTTGTGCGACCATAAAGAATACAGTTAACCAACCAGAAAAGGTGAAAATATATAGATTTATAATTTCTAGTGATTAAAAATTATGCTTCATTCAAAAGATACCAAACTTTTATTTTTTGAATGCTGCTCTCTGGCGCCACCTGGCGTTATTCCACTACGTCCTGGTAGTGGGTGAGCAGCTGGTCGAGTTTGAGCAGTTTTTGTCATAAGAGCTCCCCACCCGCAGCCTGCACAATGTATTCTCTGTCACAAGGCCCCGTGCTGTAAGCACAGTGTGTCTGTGATTCACCCCTTGAGCTCACTGCTCACCTCCGGGTGATTCACCCCCTCCCCTTGCACTCACTGCTCACCTCCAGGTGATTCACTCCCTCCCCCTACACTCACTGCTGATCTCCGGGTGATTCACCACCTCCCCTTACACTCATAGCTGATCTCTGGGTGAGACACCCTCTCCCCTTGCGCACACAGCTGATCTCCGTGTGAGACACCCCTTCTCCCTGCACTCACAGCTGATCTCTGGGTGAGATACCCCCTCCCCCTGCACTCACAGCTGATCTCTAGGTGAGACACCTCCTCCCCCTGCACTCACAGCTGATCTCCGGGTGAGATACCCCCTCCTCCTGCCCTCACAGCTGATCTCCAGTTGAGATACCCCCTCCTCCTGCACTCACAGCTGATCTCCAGGTGAGACCCCCCCTCCCCCTGCACTCACAGCTGATTTCCAGGTGAGATACCTCCTCCCCCTGCACTCACAGCTGATTTCCAGGTGAGATACCCCCTCCACCTGCACTCTCAGCTGATCACCAGGTGAGACACCTCCTCCCGCTGCACTCACAGCTGATCTCCGGGTGAGATACCCCCTCCTCCTGCACTCACAGCTGATCTCCAGGTGAGATACCCCCTCCTCCTGCACTCACAGCTGATTTCCAGGTGAGATACCCCCTCTCCCTGCACTCACAGCTGATCTCCAGGTGAGATACCTCCTCCCCCTGCACTCACAGCTGATCTCCAGGTGAGATACCTCCTCCCCCTGCACTCACAGCTGATTTCCAGGTGAGATACCCCCTCTCCCTGCACTCACAGCTGATCTCTGAGTGATTCACCCCCTCCCCCTGCACTCACAGCTGATCTCTGGGTGAGACACCCCTCCCCCTGTGCTCACAGCTGATCTCCAGGTGAGACACCCCCTCCCCCTGCGCTCACAGCTGATCTCTGAGTGATTCACCCCCTCCCCCTGCACTCACAGCTGATCTCCGGGTGAGACACCCCCTCCCCCTGCGCTCACAGCTGATCTCTGAGTGATTCACCCCCTCCCCCTGCACTCACAGCTGATTTCCGGGTGAGACTCCCCCTGCGCTCACAGCTGATCTCTGGGTGAGACACCCCCTCCCCCTGCGCTCACAGCTGATCTATGAGTGAATCACCCCCTCCCCCTGCGCTCACAGCTGATTTCCGGGTGAGACTCCCCCTGCGCTCACAGCTGATCTCTGCGTGTTTCCCCCCCCCCACAACCCCCTGCACTCACAGCTGATCTCCGGGTGAGACACCTCCTCCCCCAGCACTCACAGCTCATATCTGGGTGAGACACCTCCTTACCCCTGTGCTCACAGCTGATCTCCGGGTGAGACACCCCTTTCCCCTGCCCTCACAGCTGATCTCTGGGTGAAACACCCCCTCCCCCTACGCTCACAGCTGATCTCCAGGTTAGACACTCCCTCCCCCTGCGCTCACAGCTGATCTCCGGGTGATTCACCCTTCGCTCACAGCTGATCTCTGGGTGAGACTCCCCCTCCCCCTGCGCTCACAGCTGATCACTGAGTGATTCACCCCCTCCCCCTGCGCTCACAGCTGATTTCCAGGTGAGACTTCCCCTGCGCTCACAGCTGATCTCTGCGTGTCTCCCCCCCACACCCCCCTGTGCTCACAGCTGATCTCCGGGTGAGACACGCCCTTCCTCTGCTCTCACAGCTGATCTCTGGGTGAGACACCCCCTCCCCCTGCGCTCACAGCTGATCTCAGGGTTAGACACCCCTCCACCTGCACTCACAGCTGATCTCCAGGTGAGACACCTCCTCCCCCTGCGCTCACAGCTGATCTCCGGGTGATTCACCCTTCGCTCACAGCTGATCTCTGGGTGAGACTCCCCCTCCCCCTGCGCTCACAGCTGATCTCTGAGTGATTCACCCCCTCCCCCTGCGCTCACAGCTGATTTCCAGGTGAGACTTCCCCTGCGCTCACAGCTGATCTCTGCGTGTCTCCCCCCCACACCCTCCTGCACTCACAGCTGATCTCCGGGTGAGACACCTCCTCCCCCTGCACTCACAGCTCATATCTGGGTGAGACACCTCCTTACCCGTGTGCTCACAGCTGATCTCCGGGTGAGACACCCCCTTCCTCTGCCCTCACAGCTGATCTCCGGGTGAGACACCCCCTCCCCCTGCGCTCACAGCTGATCTCAGGGTTAGACACTCCCTCCCCCTGCGCTCACAGCTGATCTCCGGGTGAGACACCCCCTCCACCTGCACTCACAGCTGATCTCCGGGTTAGACACTCCCTCCCCCTGCGCTCACAGCTGATCTCCGGGTGAGACACCTCCTCCCCCTGCACTCACAGCTCATATCTGGGTGAGACACCTCCTTACCCCTGTGCTCACAGCTGATCTCCGGGTGAGACAACCCCTTCCCCTGCCCTCACAGCTGATCTCCGGGTGAGACACCCCCTACCCCTGCGCTCACAGCTGATCTCCGGGTGAGACACCCCCTTCCCCTGCGCTCACAGCTGATCTCCGGGTTAGACACTCCCTCCCCCTGCGCTCACTGCTGATCTCCGGGTGAGACACCTCTTCCCCCTGCACTCACAGCTCATATCTGGCTGAGACACCTCGTTACCCCTGTGCTCACAGCTGATCTCCGGGTGAGACACCCCCTTCCCCTGTCCTCACAGCTGATCTCCGGGTGAGACACCTCCTCCCCCTGCGCTCACAGCTGATCTCCAGGTGAGATACCCCTCCCCCTGCGCTCACAGCTGATCTCCGGGTTAGACACTCCCTCCCCCTGCACTCACAGCTGATCTCCGGGTGAGACACCCCCTCCTCCTGCACTCACAGCTGATCTCCAGGTGATTCACACCCTCCTCCTACACTCACAGCTGATCTCCAGGTGAGACACCTCCTCCCCCTGCATTCACAGCTCATATCTGGGTGAGACACCTCCTTACCCCTGTGCTTACAGCTGATCTCCGGGTGAGACAACCCCTCCCCCTGCGCTCACAGCTGATCTCCGGGTTAGACACTCCCTCCTCCTGCGCTCACAGCTCATATCTGGGTGAGACACCTCCTTACCCCTGTGCTCACAGCTGATCTCCGGGTGAGACAACCCCTCCCCCTGCGCTCACAGCTGATCTCCGGGTGAGACAACCCCTCCCCCTGCGCTCACAGCTGATCTCCGGGTTAGACACTCCCTCCCCCTGCGCTCACAGCTGATCTCCAGGTGAGATACCCCCTCCCCCTGCACTCACAGCTGATCTCCAGGTGAGATACCCCTCCCCCTGCACTCATAGCTGATCTCCAGGTGAGATACCCCCTCCTCTTGCCCTCACAGCTGATCTCCAGGTGAGACACCTCCTCCCCCTGCACTCTCAGCTGATCTCCAGGTGAGATACCCTCTCCTCCTGCACTCACAGCTGATCTCCAGGTGAGATACCCCCTCCCCCTGCACTCATAGCTGATCTCCAGGTGAGATACCCCCTCCTCTTGCCCTCACAGCTGATCTCCAGGTGAGATACCCCCTCCCCAGGCGCTCACAGCTGATCTCCAGGTGAGATACCCCCTCCCCCTGCACTCATAGCTGATCTCCAGGTGAGATACCCCCTCCTCCTGCCCTCACAGCTGATCTCCAGGTGAGATACCCCCTCCTCCTGCCCTCACAGCTGATCTCAGGGTGAGATACCCCCTCCCCCTGCACTCACAGCTGATCTCCAGGTGAGATACCCTCTCCTCCTGCACTCACAGCTGATCTCCAGGTGAGATACCTCCTCCTCCTGCACTCACAGCTGATCTCCAGGTGAGATACCCCCTCCCCCTGCACTCACAGCTGATCTCCAGGTGAGATACCCCCTCCCCCTGCACTCACAGCTGATCTCCAGGTGAGATACCCCCTCCCCCTGCACTCACAGCTGATCTCCAGGTGAGATACTTCCTCCTCCTGCCCTCACAGCTGATCTCCAGGTGAGACCCCCCCTCCCCCTGCACTCACAGCTGATCTCCAGGTGAGATACCCCCTCCTCCTGCCCTCACAGCTGATCTCCAGGTGAGATATCCCCTCCTCCTGCACTCATAGCTGATCTCCAGGTGAGATACTCCCTCCTCCTGCCCTCACAGCTGATCTCCAGGTGAGATACCCCCTCCCCCTGCACTCACAGCTGATCTCCAGGTGAGATACCCCCTCCCCCTGCACTCACAGCTGATCTCCAGGTGAGACCCCCCTCCCCCTGCACTCACAGCTGATCTCCAGGTGAGATACCCCCTCCTCCTGCCCTCACAGCTGATCTCCAGGTGAGATACCCCCTCCTCCTGCCCTCACAGCTGATCTCCAGGTGAGATATCCCCTCCCCCTGCACTCACAGCTGATCTCCAGGTGAGATACCCCCTCCCCCTGCCCTCACAGCTGATCTCCGGGTCAGATACCCTCTCCTCCTGCACTCACAGCTGATCTTCAGGTGAGATACCCCCTCCCCCTGCGCACACAGCTTATCTCCGGGTGAGACCCCCCCTCCCCCTGCTCTCACAGCTGTTCTCGGGGTTAGACACCTCCTCCTCCTGCGCTCACCGCTCCATATCCGGGTGAGATACCCCCTCCTCCTGCACTTACAGCTGATCTCTGGGTGAGACACCCCTCCCCCTGCTCTCACAGCTGATATCTGGGTGAGACACTAACTTCCCCTGCACTCACAGATGATCTCCGGGTGAGACCCCCCCTCCCCCTGCTCTCACAGCTGTTCTCGGGGTTAGACACCTCCTCCTCCTGCGCTCACCGCTCCATATCCGGGTGAGATACCCTCTCCTCCTGCACTCACAGCTGATCTCCAGGTGAGATACCCCCTCCCCCTGCGCACACAGCTTATCTCCGGGTGAGACCCCCCCTCCCCGAGACCCCCCCTCCCCCTGCTCTCACAGCTGTTCTCGGAGTTAGACACCTCCTCCTCCTGCGCTCACCGCTCCATATCCGGGTGAGATACCTCCTCCTCCTGCACTTACAGCTGATCTCTGGGTGAGATACCCTCTCCTCCTGCACTCACAGCTGATCTCCAGGTGAGATACCCCCTCCCCCTGCACTCACAGCTGATCTCCAGGTGAGACACCCCCTCCCCCTGCACTCACAGCTGATCTCCAGGTGAGATACCCCCTCCCCCTGCGCTCACAGCTGATCTCCAGGTGAGATACCCCCTCCACCTGCACTCACAGGTGATCTCCACTTGAGATACCCCCTCCCCCTGCACTCACAGCTGATCTCCAGGTGAGATACCCCCTCCCCCTGCACTCATAGCTGATCTCCAGGTGAGATACCCCCTCCCCCTGCACTCACAGCTGATCTCCAGGTGAGACACCCTCTCCTCCTGCACTCACAGCTGATCTCCAGGTGAGATACCCTCTCCTCCTGCACTCACAGCTGATCTCCAGGTGAGATACCCTCTCCTCCTGCACTCACAGCTGATCTCCAGGTGAGATACCCCCTCCCCCTGCACTCATAGCTGATCTCCAGGTGAGATACCCCCTCCTCTTGCCCTCACAGCTGATCTCCAGGTGAGGTCATGTGCTTCACAGAATTGTAAGCAGGATAGCAGAGAGACATTTCCTCTGCTTAGTCTGTGAAGCAGATGATCTCACCCGGAGATCAGCTGTGAATACAGGTGGAGGTAGTGAATCACTCGGAGATCAGCTGTGAGCGCAGGGTTAAGAGGTGTCTCAACCGGAGATCAGCTGTGAGTGCAGGGGGAGGGGTTAACTTACCCAGAGGTCAGCTGTGAGTGCAGGGGGAGGGGGGTGTCTCACCTGAGATCAGCTCTGAGGCAGGGTGAGAGGGTATCTCACGCAGAGATCATCTGTAAGGCAGGGGGAGGGGGTGTCTCACCTGGAGATCAGCTGTGAGTGCAGGGGGAGGGGGTATCTCACCTGAGATCAGCTGTGAGTGCAGGGGGAGGAGGTGTCTCACCCGGAGATCAGCTGTGAGTGCAGGGGGAGGAGGTGTCTCACCCTGAGATCAGCTGTGAGTGCAGGAAGAGGAGGTGTCTCACCCGGAGATCAGCTGTGAGTGCAGGAGGAGGGGGTATCTCACCTGGAGATCAGCTGTGAGTGCAGGGGGAGGAGGTGTCTCACCTGAGATCAGCTCTGAGGCAGGGTGAGAGGGTATCTCACGCAGAGATCATCTGTAAGGCAGGGGGAGGGGGTGTCTCACCTGGAGATCAGCTGTGAGTGCAGGGGGAGGGGGTATCTCACCTGAGATCAGCTGTGAGTGCAGGGGGAGGAGGTGTCTCACCCGGAGATCAGCTGTGAGTGCAGGGGGAGGAGGTGTCTCACCCTGAGATCAGCTGTGAGTGCAGGAGGAGGAGGTGTCTCACCCGGAGATCAGCTATGAGTGCAGGAGGAGGGGGTTTCTCACCTGGAGATCAGCTGTGAGTGCAGGGGGAGGAGGTGTCTCACCCGGAGATCAGCTGTGAGTGCAGGGGGAGGAGGTGTCTCACCCTGAGATCAGCTGTGAGTGCAGGGGGAGGAGGTATCTCACCCAGAGATCAGCTGTGAGTGCAGGGGGACGGGGTGTCTCATCCGGAGATCAGCTGTGAGTGCAGGGGGGGGGAGGTGTCTCACCTGGAGATCAGCTGTAAGGCAGGGGGAGGAGGTGTCTCACCCGGAGATCAGCTGTGAGTGCAGGGGGAGGAGGTGTCTCACCTGGAGATCAGCTGTAAGGCAGGGGGAGGAGGTGTCTCACCCGGAGATCAGCTGTGAGTGCAGGAGGAGGAGGTGTCTCACCCGGAGATCAGCTGTGAGTGCAGGGGGAGGGGGTATCTCACCTGGAGATCAGCTGTGAGTGCAGGGGGAGGAGGTGTCTCACCTGGAGATCAGCTGTGAGTGCAGGGGGAGGGGGTATCTCACCTGGAGATCAGCTGTGAGTGCAGGGGGAGGGGGTGTCTCACCTGGAGATCAGCTGTGAGTGCAGGGGGAGGGGGTGTCTCACCTGGAGATCAGCTGTGAGTGCAGGGGGAGGAGGTGTCTCACCCAGAGATCAGCTGTGAGTGCAGGGGGAGGGGGTGTCTCACCTGGAGATCAGCTGTGAGTGCAGGGGGAGAGAGTGAATCACAGACACTCTGTGCTTGCAGCAGGGGGCCTTGTGACAGAGAATACATTGTGCAGGCTGCGGTTGGAGAGCTCTTATGACAGGGACTGCAACCAGCTGATCACCCACTACCAGAACCTAATGGAATAACGCCAGGTGGCGCCAGAGAGCATAATTGAAAAAAAAAAAGTTTGGTATCTTTTGAACGAAACATAATTTTGAATCACTTTAAATTACAAAACTATTTATTTCCACCTTTTCTGGTTGGTTACTTGTATTCATTATAGTGGCACAACCCCTTTAAGAAGGATACTACTCTGAGGTACAGGATAAGACCAGGAAGGGTGTTCCCCCACTCGAATCACCTCTACCAGTGCGGCTTCATCAGGAGTACCTGCATTAAAGAGCGTTCAAAGCTTGTGTGTATATGTATGTATATAATATATATTTATGTAACTCATAAATTAAGATAACTTACATCTGGAGGGGCGGCCGCCTCGGCAAACAGACATGAGCCAAAATACTCTGACGTAATTTCCTTGTAAGTGCTGGCCCGAATACTGTGGTCCTCAGTAATCTGCCTGGGGGGCCACAGAGAAGCTGATCATGGGCCCGGGGTTCCCCAGCCCTGCTCTAATGGAAATGTACTGCAGAGGAAACAAGCTATTGCAATGACAATGACTCAAAAAGATCTAATCAAATAAAAGTTTAAGATCCAGTAGCAGTTTTGGTATTCAGCACTTATGAGGAGTTTTTAGTATAGAGTAAATTAGCATGAGCTCACTATAAAAGAGTAATACAATACCAGCACCACCAATTAAAAGTGGGTCCATTTAGAGGGGTTGTGCGACCATAAAGAATACAGTTAACCAACCAGAAAAGGTGAAAATATATAGATTTGTAATTTCTAGTGATTAAAAATTATGCTTCATTCAAAAGATACCAAACTTTTATTTTTTGAATGCTGCTCTCTGGCGCCACCTGGCGTTATTCCACTACGTCCTGGTAGTGGGTGAGCAGCTGGTCGAGTTTGAGCAGTTTTTGTCATAAGAGCTCCCCACCCGCAGCCTGCACAATGTATTCTCTGTCACAAGGCCCCGTGCTGTAAGCACAGTGTGTCTGTGATTCACCCCTTGAGCTCACTGCTCACCTCCGGGTGATTCACCCCCTCCCCTTACACTCACTGCTCACCTCCAGGTGATTCACTCCCTCCCCCTACACTCACTGCTGATCTCCGGGTGATTCACCACCTCCCCTTACACTCATAGCTGATCTCTGGGTGAGACACCCTTTCCCCTTGCGCACACAGCTGATCTCTGGGTGAGACACCTCCTCCCCCTGCACTCACAGCTGATCTCCGGGTGAGACACCTCCTCCCCCTGCACTCACAGCTGATCTCCGGGTGAGATACCCCCTCCCCCTGCACTCACAGCTGATCTCCAGGTGAGATACCTCCTCCCCCTGCACTCACAGCTGATCTCCAGGTGAGATACCCCCTCCCCCTGCACTCACAGCTGATTTCCAGGTGAGATACCTCCTCCCCCTGCACTCACAGCTGATTTCCAGGTGAGATACCGCCTCCACCTGCACTCTCAGCTGATCACCAGGTGAGACACCTCCTCCCGCTGCACTCACAGCTGATCTCCGGGTGAGATACCCCCTCCTCCTGCACTCACAGCTGATCTCCAGGTGAGATACCCCCTCCTCCTGCACTCACAGCTGATTTCCAGGTGAGATACCCCCTCTCCCTGCACTCACAGCTGATCTCCAGGTGAGATACCTCCTCCCCCTGCACTCACAGCTGATCTCCAGGTGAGATACCTCCTCCCCCTGCACTCACAGCTGATTTCCAGGTGAGATACCCCCTCTCCCTGCTCTCACAGCTGATCTCCAGGTGAGATACCTCCTCCCCCTGCACTCACAGCTGATCTCTGAGTGATTCACCCCCTCCCCCTGCACTCACAGCTGATCTCTGGGTGATTCACCCCCTCCCCCTGCACTCACAGCTGATCTCTGGGTGAGACACCCCTCCCCCTGTGCTCACAGCTGATCTCCAGGTGAGACACCCCCTCCCCCTGCGCTCACAGCTGATCTCTGAGTGATTCACCCCCTCCCCCTGCACTCACAGCTGATCTCCAGGTGAGA
Organism: Phyllobates terribilis; assembly: GCF_046119375.1. Lineage (NCBI taxonomy): Eukaryota > Metazoa > Chordata > Amphibia > Anura > Dendrobatidae > Phyllobates > Phyllobates terribilis. The sequence goes on from NW_027362762.1 coordinate 636,230,805, forward strand.
CACCCCCTCCCCCTGCGCTCACAGCTGATCTCTGAGTGATTCACCCCCTCCCCCTGCACTCACAGCTGATCTCCGGGTGAGACACCCCCTCCCCCTGCGCTCACAGCTGATCTCTGAGTGATTTACCCCCTCCCCCTGCACTCACAGCTGATTTCCGGGTGAGACTCCCACTGCGCTCACAGCTGATCTCTGGGTGAGAGACCCCCTCCCCCTGCTCTCACAGCTGATCTATGAGTGATTCACCCCCTCCCCCTGCGCTCACAGCTGATTTCCGGGTGAGACTCCCCCTGCGCTCACAGCTGATCTCTGCGTTTCCCCCCCCCCACAACCCCCTGCACTCACAGCTGATCTCCGGGTGAGACACCTCCTCCCCCAGCACTCACAGCTCATATCTGGGTGAGACACCTCCTTACCCCTGTGCTCACAGCTGATCTCCAGGTGAGACACCCCTTTCCCCTGCCCTCACAGCTGATCTCTGGGTGAGACACCCCCTCCTCCTACGCTCACAGCTGATCTCAGGGTTAGACACTCCCTCCCCCTGCGCTCACAGCTGATCTCCGGGTGATTCACCCTTCGGTCACAGCTGAACTCTGGGTGAGACTCCCCCTCCCCCTGCGCTCACAGCTGATCTCTGAGTGATTCACCCCCTCCCCCTGCGCTCACAGCTGATTTCCAGGTGAGACTTCCCCTGCGCTCACAGCTGATCTCTGCGTGTCTCCTCCCCACACCCCCCTGCACTCACAGCTGATCTCCGGGTGAGACACCTCCTCCCCCTGCACTCACAGCTCATATCTGGGTGAGACACCTCCTTACCCCTGTGCTCACAGCTGATCTCCGGGTGAGACACCCCCTTCCTCTGCCCTCACAGCTGATCTCCGGGTGAGACACCCCCTCCCCCTGCGCTCACAGCTGATCTCAGGGTTAGACACCCCTCCACCTGCACTCACAGCTGATCTCCAGGTGAGACACCTCCTCCCCCTGCGCTCACAGCTGATCTCCGGGTGATTCACCCTTCGCTCACAGCTGATCTCAGGGTTAGACACTCCCTCCCCCTGCGCTCACAGCTGATCTCAGGGTTAGACACTCCCTCCCCCTGCGCTCACAGCTGATCTCCGGGTTAGACACTCCCCCCCCCCCCTGCGCTCACAGCTGATCTCCGTGTGAGACACCTCCTCCCCCTGCACTCACAGCTCATATCTGGGTGAGACACCTCCTTACCCCTGTGCTCACAGCTGATCTCCGGTGAGACAACCCCTTCCCCTGCACTCACAGCTGATCTCCGGGTGAGACAACCCCTCCCCCTGCACTCACAGCTGATCTCCAGGTGAGATACCCCCTCCTCCTGCCCTCACAGCTGATCTCCAGGTGAGACACCTCCTCCCCCTGCACTCACAGCTGATCTCCAGGTGAGATACCCCCTCCTCCTGCCCTCACAGCTGATATCCGGGTGAGACACCCCCTACCCCTGCGCTCACAGCTGATCTCCGGGTGAGACACCCCCTTCCCCTGCGCTCCCAGCTGATCTCCGGGTTAGACACTCCCTCCCCCTGCGCTCACTGCTGATCTCCGGGTGAGACACCTCCTTACCCCTGCACTCACAGCTCATATCTGGCTGAGACACCTCGTTACCCCTGTGCTCACAGCTGATCTCCGGGTGAGACACCCCCTTCCCCTGTCCTCACAGCTGATCTCCGGGTGAGACACCTCCTCCCCCTGCGCTCACAGCTGATCTCCGGGTTAGACACTCCCTCCCCCTGCACTCACAGCTGATCTCCGGGTGAGACACCTCCTCCCCCTGCACTCACAGCTGATCTCCAGGTGATTCACACCCTCCTCCTACACTCACAGCTGATCTCCGGGTTAGACACCTCCTCCCCCTGCACTCACAGCTGATCTCTGGGTGAGACACCTCCTTACCCCTGTGCTCACAGCTGATCTCCGGGTGAGACAACCCCTCCCCCTGCGCTCACAGCTGATCTCCGGGTTAGACACTCCCTCCCCCTGCCCTCACAGCTGATCTCCGGGTGAGACACCCCCTTCCCCTGCCCTCACAGCTGATCTCCAGGTGAGACACCCCCTTCCCCTGCCCTCACAGCTGATCTCCGGGTGAGACACCTCCTTACCCCTGTGCTCACAGCTGATCTCCGGGTGAGACACCTCCTTACCCCTGTGCTCACAGCTGATCTCCGGGTGAGACACCTCCTTACCCCTGTGTTCACAGCTGATCTCCGGGTGAGACACCCCCTCCCCCTGCCCTCACAGCTGATCTCCGGGTTAGACACTCCCTCCCCCTGCGCTCACAGCTGATCTCCGGGTGATTCACCCTCTAACCCTGCACTCCCTGCAGATCTTCAGGGGGCGCCAGAGAGTATTATTCAAATACTAAAAGCTTGATATCTTTTGAATGAAGCATAATTTTGAATCATTATAAATTACAAAATTATTTATTTCCACCTTTTCTGGTTGGTTAACTGTATTCTTTATGGTGACACAACCCCTTTAAGAAGGATACCACTCTGAGGTACAGGATAAGACCAGAAAGGTTGTTCCCCCTCGCGAATCGCCGCTACCAGTGCGTCTTCATCAGCGGAAGTTGCCGTAAAGAGTGTTCAAAGCTTAGATGTATATATATATATATTTATATAATTCATTAATTAAGATAACTTACATCTGGAGGGGCGTCCGCCTCGGCAAACAGACATGAGCCAAGATACTCTGCCGTAATTTCCTCGTATAGTGGATGAACATGACATACAGTATGTACCTAAAAGAGCCACCACATTGAGGGACTTATTATCCCCCAGTATGTTTGTGGATAGGGTTAAAAATACTAAAAAATCCTGGCTTAGTATCAGTGGGTTCCATAAGTGCAGAGCCAACGTATGCAAATGCTGCAGTTTTGCTAGAAAAGATAACAAATTTAAATGCATCGCCAATGGTAAAGAATTCCCCATAAGGAACTTTATTAATTGCAACACTGAATCTGTGATATTGAATCACATTTGATTCAGTGTGATATTTGCAATGCGTTGGATGCACGATGGGTGCTTTGAAAAAGCGCATTAGGAAACATCTCTCGGATGTTGTTCACCTCCCAGTAGCGGGTTACTCTGCGGTATCTATTTGCATTTAAGCATAATGGGGATTTAGGCTCCTTTTCATTTAAGGGTTTAGAACAGGTGTGTAAACCCACCAGAGGTGGTGGTATGCATATGACGCGCCCCCTGGGCCAGTGCTGTAGTGCGGCGCACGTGTGCGCGGGGGAATACCCGGAGCCGGATCCGATGGGGGTAGTAGTCTCCGAGTGGCGGGGACCCGGTCCGTGCCCAGGGTGGTCAAACTAAGTGTGTGGCAGTCTTTGTAGATGTTGTTTAAGTGTCGACTACGCCACCCGTTGATTTGCGGTCGCAAGGCCGCCGCTGCAGAACAGTCCGCTGAGGCCGGTGGTATGTGTGCAGCAATGGTGGTATAACCCCCAACGGGAGAGGTATGGCCTCAGGGCAGCTGGTGCAGGTGAAGGGAGTGATAGAAAGGGCGTCCCGGTACCTTTAGTGCTGGTAGTGCGATGGAACACAGAGACTGATTGCAGTTTTCAATGCTTTACTCACAGATGTTATCAGTGTCAGTCCTGCAGGTGATGACGACCCGAGCCGTGCTGCGTCCACCAGGTACGGGGCTCGACCAACCCCCAGGCAGTTCCAGAGTGTGACCTTGAACTCCTTTCTCCGTTCCTTTCTCTGGCCGTCCCCACTAGGGACCCACCCATGTCCAGCTTCCTCGGGCCTTCTGGTGGCGAAACCTATCTCCGGTTTCCCTGACCCTATGTGGCGTGCCTTCGTGGTGAGTGTAGTGAGTGGTCGCGCCAAGACGTGGCCACGACCTCCGGTTCCTGGCTGAGGATAAGTGGCCTCCACCAGTTCGGGATCCGGTACCCTGATCTGCCAACCCTTCACCCGCTGACTCCTAGCGTGTTCGGGTTCCCTCTTCCTTCATGTCTCTGGGCCTTTCTCCAGGTTCCATTCCTTCCTTGTTCCTTGTTCCTTTCCTCTTGTCTTTCTCTCTCTTGCTCCCTTCAGGAGCAGCACCCAGACAGGGCTGCTGCTCCCTGTCACTACTCTTCTCCTCTTTTTCTGTCTGACTGAACTCCCAAGATGGTGCCCACCTTTTATACTCCCTCTGACACCCGAGCCCAGGTGACTAGCCACCAATGGGCTCCTTCCTATGCCCAGAGTCCCTCCCCTCTCTGCTCCTGCACCACTGGGATATTCCTCCCCCCCTCCCACTCCAGCCAGGGACAGACGCTGTCGTACCTGCACATCTATCTGGTGGGAGTACCGTTGATCTGTCCCCCGGAAATGGGATGTATGTGGTGCATGCAGCTAACTGAGTTCTAGTCCACACTCCATCCTTACCCGGGAGTGGAATACCACACCTCTGGTTCGAGGTGCAATACCCCTGTAGCAGCCGAGCCCTCGGGGTGCTACATTCCCCCCTGGTAAACCACAGCACGTCCTCGGGCTGAAATAGAGTAAAAACAATTTTTAAAGTGTACGTACACATAAAACACATCAACTTTCATCCATCCCTTTATGGGAGGTTTTCTCAACAGCTGGCTAATGCCACCGGAACTCTTTTACAAAAACACTATATAAAACTTTGGCATCATATCAAATTTCACATTAAGGCATTCTCAAATAAAACATTCTTGAATTCTCGGGTTCTTGGGATCTTGGGATCTGGCCACTCTCAGTCTTCGGCCAGGTAGAGGGAAGGGATGACCGCTCTCAGTCCTCGGTCAGGTTAGGGATTAGGGCAAAAATAGGCAACAGTTCTCTTTCTGTCCCAACGGGGACCACACTCTTAGTGGAAACAGTCCCACAACAGTCCTTATACCCGGTCGGGTAACTATTTACATCTCCTCTTTTACCGTTTACGATTAACGGTGTGCTCCACACGCTCCTTTCTCTTCCTCAGGTTCAGACCCGTCCGGGCCCTCTTTCTCCTCCTCCTCCTGGTACGATTGCTCCTCTTCTTCCTTGACCCGGTGGACATGAAGGGCGTACCACCCCTTTACTCCCTTATGCCTGGTATAGGTGACGGTATCTCCAGGCACCAGGTCCCGTCCACTGTGCCCCTCCGGTAGGTGGGACTCTACGTCGCTCCTGTTTACAAACACCTGGCTTATGGTCTTCGGGTCTTGGATGATGCCCCAGCCACATGCCATGTGAAACTTAACAACAGTCCCGGTGACTCGGGGACCGTGAGCTGTACGGGGGGGTCCTGGCGGGACCTTGTCTTCTGCTCCACGTTTTTAATGTGGAGCCACTCCTCCTTCACTTTCCTCTCTCTCCGCTCCCGCTCAAACGTTGCCAGTTGTTGGCGGCAGGTCTCATAGCGCCGGGCGGCGCCCGCCCGGGTCTCCTGAGTGAACCCCATCAGGTCTTCTCCAGTGGGGTCCCCCTCGAATTGGGCGTCCTCCAGCGGGGTGAAGAGAGGTCCACGGGCTCCGGAGCTGGGATTAGCGGTTCATCTGGGGCCCTTGCTCCTACGGGATGACTCTTCCTGGAGCGGGGGTTGGTGTACTCAGGCGGCCAGACGAATGGTGTCCCATCTGGGCAGGTGTGCTGCTCATACAGGTCTTTCCCCAATGATGGCACGACTGGGGCCCCGGCTGGGGTGCAGCGCCCGCGGGCACTCGGCCTTTTAACCAGGCCGGTGACTTTCTGATCGTGCCCGGTGTTGGGGAGCACGGTTCAGGGCGAGGCTCCGCTGCAGAGCTTGCTACTGGAGGGCTGACTACTGGTGGTGGAGGTACGGTGGGCGGTGCGGCACCCAGAGCTTCGGGTCCCGCGGCGGGAGGTAGGGGCAGGTCCGCGGCCTCAGGGCCCGGAGTAACGGCGTTCCCCTTACTTGTCATTGCGGCCTCCCCCGCGGCGTCGTCCCCGGCCTCCGGTCCGCTTCTGCTGCCTCTCGGGATCGACGCGGTGCTGGATGGTGGCTGCACCTCCGGTTGGCAGGTCAGCGTGCGCCGGGTCAACTCCTCCTTCCACCCGGCGAGCACGTCTCGTTGCGCCCAGATCATCCTCCTGTTCAGCTCTTCCAGCGCGGCCTGCGCGTACTCCGGTTCTTCCTTCTGGAGCACCGCTAGCAGCTCTGCAATCTGGTATGGCGGCTGTGGCGGTGAAGCTCTCCTCCGTATCCGACATCCTCCTCCCCCCTAGTGGACCGTGGCCTACCTTGCGATGATCCTCTTCCGTAGGCCGCGGCTCCGCAGTGGATCGTCAGGGTTGAGGACCTTCCGTCGCGCTCCTGTGACGTCGGCGTCACTGGGCTGCTTCCAGGACCTTACGCAACGTCCGGACGTGAGGCGGGGCTTCAGTTCTCGCGGGCTTTCGGAGTCCACACCCCTCTTCTTCCCGCGCGGCGTCCTCAAGATGGCGCCCAATGGCGGGAAAACACCACGGATGGCGGGAAGAAGGCAGAAGATGGCGTCGGATGGCGGGAATCGGCTCCGGATGGCGGGAAACGACTCCGAACGGCGGGAAACTTCACCACAGGTAAGTAAAAAGTCTCTTTTTCAGGCACGCAGTACCCGGTGGTTACGGGCACGAGATCCTGCCGACTACGCCAAAGTAGACGCGCCCCCTGGGCCAGTGCTGTAGTGCGGCGCACGTGTGCGCGGGGGAATACCCGGAGCCGGATCCGATGGGGGTAGTAGTCTCCGAGTGGCGGGGACCCGGTCCGTGCCCAGGGTGGTCAAACTAAGTGTGTGGCAGTCTTTGTAGATGTTGTTTAAGTGTCGACTACGCCACCCGTTGATTTGCGGTCGCAAGGCCGCCGCTGCAGAACAGTCCGCTGAGGCCGGTGGTATGTGTGCAGCAATGGTGGTATAACCCCCAACGGGAGAGGTATGGCCTCAGGGCAGCTGGTGCGGGTGAAGGGAGTGATAGAAAGGGCGTCCCGGTACCTTTAGTGCTGGTAGTGCGATGGAACACAGAGACTGATTGCAGTTTTCAATGCTTTACTCACAGATGTTATCAGTGTCAGTCCTGCAGGTGATGACGACCCGAGCCGTGCTGCGTCCACCAGGTACGGGGCTCGACCAACCCCCAGGCAGTTCCAGAGTGTGACCTTGAACTCCTTTCTCCGTTCCTTTCTCTGGCCGTCCCCACTAGGGACCCACCCATGTCCAGCTTCCTCGGGCCTTCTGGTGGCGAAACCTATCTCCGGTTTCCCTGACCCTATGTGGCGTGCCTTCGTGGTGAGTGTAGTGAGTGGTCGCGCCAAGACGTGGCCACGACCTCCGGTTCCTGGCTGAGGATAAGTGGCCTCCACCAGTTCGGGATCCGGTACCCTGATCTGCCAACCCTTCACCCGCTGACTCCTAGCGTGTTCGGGTTCCCTCTTCCTTCATGTCTCTGGGCCTTTCTCCAGGTTCTATTCCTTCCTTGTTCCTTGTTCCTTTCCTCTTGTCTTTCTCTCTCTTGCTCCCTTCAGGAGCAGCACCCAGACAGGGCTGCTGCTCCCTGTCACTACTCTTCTCCTCTTTTTCTGTCTGACTGAACTCCCAAGATGGTGCCCACCTTTTATACTCCCTCTGACACCCGAGCCCAAGTGACTAGCCACCAATGGGCTCCTTCCTATGCCCAGAGTCCCTCCCCTCTCTGCTCCTGCACCACTGGGATATTCCTCCCCCCCTCCCACTCCAGCCAGGGACAGACGCTGTCGTACCTGCACATCTATCTGGTGGGAGTACCGTTGATCTGTCCCCCGGAAATGGGATGTATGTGGTGCATGCAGCTAACTGAGTTCTAGTCCACACTCCATCCTTACCCGGGAGTGGAATACCACACCTCTGGTTCGAGGTGCAATACCCCTGTAGCAGCCGAGCCCTCGGGGTGCTACACATAAATTAGTGCTAAAAAGAGAAAGTAAGTGGATTTTCTTGTTAGACACTGACACATGGTTTAAATAACAGGTTAGATCTAATTACACAATACTAGTTTGGGACCATAGTGCAATAAACAACTAAAAAGAAGGGAACAGATAAGGGTTTTGTTTGTTTTTTTTCCTTTTTTTGGGTTGTTTTTTTTTTGTATTTTGTGTTTTTTGTTTTATTATTTCCCAACTACATAGCTTGTTATGTTCCTATCAGTTTCAATTTTACCCTTACTCTCATTTACCCTAACAAAAATTATTTCCTGTTATTTCCTGTATAGGTACAGGTATGGCACATACCCTATAATAGATTGTGATCTGTATCTATTGCTCAACTTGGCTTTTTCCCTGTGCAATTTATAATCACCATTATATACAGAAAAAAATATATATTTTCTTTTTATATTCACATATTTATGTTTTTTTATTCATGTTCTATGTCTATATGAAGCATCAAGGTAACTAGCAGTGATAATGTTGAGACTTCCTCTCTATGGGAAAGGCTGATACATGCATACGGATGGGGTCACACCCAGTTGGTTGTAACTTCTCCTCCAAACATTCTATGCCTTATATATTCCTAGTTAGCTCTATCTAGACAGGTTTTGGACCTTGAAGACGGCACTACCCGTGTCGAACACGTAGTCCGGAGGGGTCTCTGCATCTCTATTGTTCTGTTGTGTGGACTATGGATATGGTTTCATGGAATTTGAGTAAAAGTTGTTTCTTATAATCACCATTGGAGGAATAGCTGGAGAAATGTCTTGTAAATCTTCACATATATATATAAAGTTGAAAAAGGTGCAGCACAGGTTAGCTGTATAAATCATGGGTGCAAAGCCTTACAAACAGAACCAAACCTCAACGCAGTCCACAAAAGTAAAGGCAGCACTCCAGTCTTCAAAATAAGCTGTGATTTCTTGTCACATAGTCATAGTGGCAGTGGCAACGTTTAATTCCCCTTGAGGAACTTTCTCAAGCAGTGCTCAATCCATCTAGTCAGCATTATATAGGTGATACAATTAGACTTATTACAATTCCAATCTTCATAAAAGCATTAAGAGAAATGTTTACATACAGTGATTAGAATGTTAAAGTGCATCTCAGTGCTTCTGCAGATATAAGACAACCCATCACATAGTTCATTTTTGATTTCATAACTTAATATTATTAGATTAGTGTTAATTGGGAAATTTCATATCTATGTAGCATATATTTCACCCACCTATGTGATTGATGTCCGTGATGCCACGCTATTCTCAGCGTCCTTCCCATCCCATAGTGCGGGGATTCTTGGGAATGACTACAAAGTCTACTGTACACACGTGGCCATATTGGAGACCATTTCTCCATGGTTGCAGACAGATATTTACTGTGCATGCTCAATGTACTCGAGACTTGCAGCACTAATAACTACTGCGGTAATGTCTATCTCCAGTCTCATAATTAAACTATATCTCAGCGCACATCTCCGTATTGGGTTAGATGTTTGCGCATATATATTACTTTCAATAATTACAACTATAGGTACAGATGATATTTATATTACCGAAGTATATGTTTTACAATCCATGCAGATATCTAATAGAAACAGACTTAAAGTGACAGTGCATGGTATGAAATAAACATTTTATCTATTATAAACAAATTGATCAATACATAGAAATGTCTTTTTTGTAAAGTGAATTGTGCAATTCTTCCCTCATCTGTAAGAGAGAAAAAAGTGAAAAAAATATAAATGAAAATGGTTAAAAATACACAGATAAATCCAAAGTTTTACCGGTTTTATGGCAATTAATCAGATTAAATTATGTCATTTCTAATCAGCATTGAGGCCATTAGGTCTCAATGTATTTAGTTCATAAATCCATTTCATTTCTTTATTTTTTAATATTTTAACCCTATCCCCTCTTCTTCATGGCATAGGTACATGATCTATAATACAGAATCTAAGGTCCCTTTCTCCATGTCCCATCTCACTGAAATGTTTGGGGACTGGCAGATCCATCTTTTTCTTCCTAATTGTATGGCGATGATTATTAATCCTGAGTTTAAATTCACTGGTTGTTTCGCCTACATAGATTAAATTCCATGGACATTGTAGTATATAGATAACTAATTCACTCTCACACGTTAAGTAATGCTTAATATCATACTCCTTTCCAGTGCCTGGGTGTATAAAATGTTCTCCCTTTATCATAAGCTTACAATTAACACAGCTCAAGCATGGAAAGCAGCCCAGCCGTTTGTGTCCTGTCAATGAGCCCTGTATATTCCTCTTAAAGGTGCCAATATCAGAATGTACCAATTTATCTTAAAGGCTAGCTTTTTTTTATATATGAAAACAATGGCGGGGCCTTAAATTCTTCTATATCTGGCATACACATTCCCAGCATTGGCCAATGTCATTTTATGATGTTTTCTATCTCTGTGGTCTCTTCTCCATATTTACTGGCAAAGGGGATTCTCTTATTTTGTGTTTTGATGTCTTTCTTCACTAGCAGGGATTCACACGATAGACCTTCAGTCCTGTTTTTAGTTTTCTCTAGAACTAATTTTGTGTAACCCCTACTTAGAAATTTCTTTGTTAATTTTTCAAATTCGGGTTGTACTAATTTTTCATCACTAATTATTCTTTTACGCCTCAAAAACTGGCTATATGGCAAAGATTCAACCAATCTCCTCAGATGGTGGCTCTCAAATTTCAGTAAGTTATTTTTATCAGTGGCTTTTGTATATAGGGTCGTTGATAACCCTTTCTCATCCTGTTGGACTAAAACATCCAAAAATTCGATATCCGTTTCGGAATATATCAGTGTAAATTTAATATCTCTGTCTATTTGATTTAAAAAGGTTTCAAAATCCAGTAATTCTTCAATGTTCCCCATCCATAGGAGGAAGACGTCATCAATAAATCTCCACCACCCCCGGGCAAGCCGGAAGTGGTGGGACACAGACGACGTCCTCCTCCAATGCCATCATCATCAGGTTGTCATAAGCCAGCTCCATATTGGCGCCCATTGCTGTACCGCGTTCTTGCCTGTAAAAAGTGTCACCAAATAAAAAATAATTGTTTCTCAGAACCAGTTCTAACAAATTCATAGTGAATGTTTTACACTCCTCTGAGTAACTAGTATCTGCTGTTTTCTATAAACCGCTCTTAATCCTTTGTCATGATTTATTGACATGTATAATGATACTATGTCAAAAGAGGCAAGAATCACCCTTCTATCCAATTTAATTTCGCTTAATTTGCATAAAAAATCTGTAATCTCTAATATGAATGAGGCTGTACATCGTGAGAGAGGACCCAAAATTTTGTCTAAAAAGACTCCACTATGACTAAAAATTGAGTCGCAACCCGATATTATGGGTCACCCCGGAGGATTCACCAATGTTTTGTGGATTTTAGGAACAACATATATGACTGGCGTGACTGAGTTTTCATGATATAGATACTTATATAAATCCTCATCAATTACACCCCCATTTTTACTCTCATCCAAAATCAATTAAATTTTCTTCAGTATATTAAACTTTGGATCACTGTCCAGCTTCTTATATACCTCTTGATCATCCAGTTGTCCCATAATTTCAGATATTTAATTATCCGTGTCCATGACGAGGACAGCACCTCCCTTATCCGCAGGTTTGATGGTGATGTCGTCATCATGGACCAGGGACATAAGGGCCTCATATTCCTCGGTTTTCAAATTAAATTGTTTGAACACTTTCTCATTACTCATCAATTTAACTTTAGAAACATCATTATTGATAGTCAATATGAATGCGTCAATTACCGGGTTATTAATGTTTGGCATAAAATTACTACCTGTTGGTAAGGATAGATCAGGCAAATCTAATTCCGTTACACGAGGTAATGCTCAGAAAACCAACATTTCAACTTTATAGATCTAAAAAATCTAAGCAATGCTATTTCCAATTCAAACCAGTCTGTGTGTGAGGTGGGACTAAACGATAAACCTTTGCTTAATCATTTCATTTCTACATCATTTCAAGTTCTATTTGTTAGGTTTACCATGAGGTTAGATTTCTCTTCCTCGTCGCTATCTGTTTTGTTGTCGTCTTGTTTTTCTGTCTCTTGTCTTTTTTGAGATCTATGATGTTTTCTCCCACCTCTGCGCGTCCCCTTGGGCTGCTTGTCTGAGGGTCCAAAAGTCCACCTAAAAAAGCATGGTCATTAGATGAATTAGAAAAATTGCTTTTTTTCACAGTCCTGTAGCTGTCCTCCCACTTCTGAGCTTTGGAATTAGTGCCGTCTCTCTGCCAATTATATATGAAACCACTTCTATAATCCTCCATATCACGGTTCCATTTCTTCGGTTTTACATCCTCCAAGTCACCACGTATTTTTAACAGCCAATTTTCTACTGTTTCTTTAAACCTTGTGCCATCATCCGTTTTCAATAACTCCATTAATTTATTCTCAGTCTCTGATTGTGTGAGGGACGCAATTTCATATTTATTGGATATGGATATAAACTTTTCACAGAAGTTAGGGTTATTCATGAACAGATTTGTCTAATACTGGACTGTAACCCTCTAGGGATTCTCTTGGCTTTATAGTATTCTTTTAAAGTTGTTAAATGTAGTTGCAGTGTTAATAAGCGTTTCAAATCAGTAGAAGATGGTATACATAAAATGCCAGCATCTGCATCAATTGCTCCCAAAATCCTCTCTTTATCATCAGTGAATCGTGCAATTCCTCCCTCATCACGAGGTTAGATCAGCTGTGAGTGCAGGAGGAGGGGGTGTCTCACCCGGAGATCAGCTGTCAGTGCAGGAGGAGGGGGTATCTCACCCAGAGATCAGCTGTGAGTGCAGGAGGAGGTGTCTCACCCGGAGATCAGCTGTGAGTGCAGGAGGAGGTGTCTCACCCGGAGATCAGCTGTGAGTGCAGGAGAAGGGGGTGTCTCACCCTGAGATCAGCTGTGAGTGCAGGGGGAGGAGGTGTCTCACCCGGAGATCAGCTGTGAGTGCAGGAGGAGGTGTCTCACCCGGAGATCAGCTGTGAGTGCAGGAGGAGGTGTCTCACCCGGAGATCAGCTGTGAGTGCAGGGGGAGGAGGTGTCTCACCTGGAGATCAGCTGTGAGTGCAGGGGAAGGAGGTGTCTCACCCGGAGATCAGCTGTGAGTGCAGGGGGAGGAGGTATCTCACCCAGAGATCAGCTGTGAGTGCAGGGGGAGGGGTATCTCACCTGGAGATCAGCTGTGAGCGCAGGGGGAGGGGGTGTTTTACCTGGAGATCAGCTGTGAGTGCAGAGGGAGGGGGTGTTTTACCTGGAGATCAGCTGTGAGTGCAGGGGGAGGGGGTGTCTCACCTGGAGATCAGCTGTGAGTGCAGGGGGAGGGGGTGTCTCACCCGGAGATCAGCTGTGAGTGCAGGGGGAGGGGGTGTCTCACCTGGAGATCAGCTGTGAGTGCAGGCTGAGGAGGTATCTCACCCGGAGATCAGCTGTGAGTGCAGGGGGAGTGGGTGTCTCACCCTGAGATCAGCTGTGAGTGCAGGGGGAGGAGGTGTCTCACCCTGAGATCAGCTGTGAGTGCAGGGGGAGGGGGAGTCTCACCCGGAGATCAGCTGTGAGTGCAGGGGGAGGGGGAGTCTCACCCGGAGATCAGTGGTAGCTGCATTAAAGAGCGTTCAAAGCTTGTGTGTATATACATATTTATGTAATTCATTAATTAAGATAACTTACATCTGGAGGGGCGGCCACCTCCGCAAACAGACTTGCGCCAAATACTCTGACATTGTTTCCTCGTAAGTGCTGGCCCGAGTACTGTGGTCCCCAGTAATCTGCCTGGGGGGCCACAGAGAAGCTGATCATGGGCCAGAGGTTCCCCAGCCCTGCTCTAATGGAAATGTACTGCAGAGGAAACAAGCTATTGCAATGACAATGACTCAAAATAAAAGTGAAAGAACCAGTAGCTAATCAATAGAAGACTGTATGTAGACTGCATGGGAATTCTTCATTCAGGAAGGAACAGCATCATTCCTTTTTGGAATACTTAAAATTATTTATATAATATAACTAAAGTGTCGGTTGCAGGGTACAGTGCAAACCAAAGCCATTCAAGGTTTTCTTCATGAGTGAATCAGTGGACATCCGTTTAGGAATGAGTCATTGAGTTATGCATGGGGAAATTCAGTGTCAGTTTTTCAGTATATAAATATATATATAGTCATCTTCCACTTACAGTAGGGCAGCCTGAAAACATGTTTTGACAATTGTTGACACCTTCTTTGTCACATGTTTTGTCAGTTTCGCTGACATCCGGAGAACAGCTGTGAGCGCAGGGGGAGGGGGTGACTCAGTTTTCTTAGGGCACTGGCTCCAGCATCAAACCCTTTCCGAGACATGACCTCAGGTGTCAGTCACCTTATCAAGCATCACAAGTACTTTGATTAGTTATCATCTGTCTTTCTGTCTTCCGTCACATGTCCTTTATGTAAATTAAGATCTTATTATGAACTCATATAAATGTATCTACAGCACCTGCAGGTTTACGCACTATGATGTCAGGCACATTGTGTAATCATAGGAGACAGAATCAGTGCATACTGTTGAATAAGTTTCTGTAATGCTCCGTACTCTTGTATTGATCCAGATAGTTCCTGTCTTTGTAACAACTCGATTATTGATGTTTATCTCCACTATTAGACGTACGGATATGGGTTGTCTGGTAACTTATGAATTAACTTTGTTAAGCTTTTTCTCTCCTGCTTGGAGCCGGGCAGGTTACATCATAGCGAGTTACTGCTGTTTTTCAATAACCGTTCTTAACAGACTGTTCACTGTTTTGATTTTTGGAATTATATGTTTAATAAAGTTAATTTTGTTGATATTTATATTATGCGTCCTTATCCTTCTTTGCGTCCTTATCTGTTCCTCGGGGGTTTATTGAGTTGTTCAAATACCTCCTTTATATGATAAATATTTAAAAGTAACTGATCTTCCCATGCTTGATTAACCATTACGTATAGGCCCTATTGGCTTGGTTTACTGTTATTGTTTCATCCTGTATTTGCCCTGTCTTTTAGGATAATCAACCATTACATATAGACCTTATTGACTTTGTTTTACTGTTATTGTTTCATCCTGTATTTGCCCTGTCTTTGTGGATAATCAACCATTAGGCTGTGTACCCACGATGCATTTTTTAAGCGTTTCCGCAGCGGCAAAAATGCTGCAGAAACGCTTAAAAAACGCTTGGTAGAAGGCCTGCCATGTTCCCCAATGATAATCCGCATGTGCTGTGCACATGCAGCGGAAATTTCTGCTGCGGATTATCATTGCGGAAAAAAACGCAGCATGTCCATTAATTTTGCGAAAACGCTGAGAAAAAATCCTGAGCATTTCTGCATCATGGGCACATAGCCTTACATATAGGCCTTATTGGCTGCATTTTACGGTTATTGTCTTATTCATCTGGACTGATTTCTTTACCCATATGTATAGACTTTCCAGTGTACTTTTTTCTGTCATTACTGTTTGAATGTATTTAATTTAAAATGTTATTTGTTATTTATTTATCTGTTATATTTTTTCTATCTTTGATCATGGGAATTTCTGATATATTGAGAATTCATAAGAAGTAGTAGAAAAAATCTGGCACTCTGAACTGAGTATGGTGAAGAAACATGAGACTTTATTACAGTGGTCCTAAGGCCACAGCCCCACTATCAGTATTTGGTCAGTATACGGTCAGTATTTTTTCTCAGGAGTGGGAGCCAAAACCAGAAGTGGGTGATAAATGCAGAATTGGTGACTTGTTTCTATTATACCTTTTCTCTGATTGTTCCTCACCTGGTTTTGGCTCCCACTCATGAGAAAAAATACTGACCGAATACTGACCAAATACTAATAGTGGAGCCGTGGCCTAATACAACCCCTGGCAAAAAATATGGAATCACCGGGCTCGGAGGATGCTCATTCAGTTGTTTAATGTTGTTGAAAAAAAGCAGATCACAGACATGGCGCAAAACTAAAGTCATTTCAAATGGCAACTTTATGGCTTTAAGAAACACTAAAAGAAATCAGGATTAAAAATGTGCTACTCAGTAAGGGTAATTTTTTTCAGACCAAGCAGAGGGAAAAAATTATGGAATCATTCAATTCTGACGAAAAAATTATGGAATCACCCTGCAAATTTTCATTTCCAAAACTAACACCTGCATCAAACTAGATCTGCTCGTTAGTCTCCATCTAAAAAGGAGTGATCACACCTTGGAGAGCTGTTGCACCAAGTGGACTGACATGAATCATGGCTCCAACACGGCCAATCATGTCTCCAAAGAGATGTCAATTGAAACAAAGGAGAGGATTATCAAACTCTTAAAAGAAGGTAAATCATCACGCAATGTTGCAAAAGATGTTGGTTGTTCACAGTCAGCTGTGTCTAAAATCTGGACCAAATACAAACAACATGGGAAGGTTATTAAAGGCAAACATACTGGTAGACCAAGGAAGACATCAAAGCGTCAAGACCGGAAGCTTAAAGCAATATGTCTCCAAAACAGGAAATGCACAACAAAACAAATGAGGAACGAATGGGAGGAAACTGGAGTCAATGTCTGTGACCGAACTGTAAGAAACCGCCTAAAGGAAATGGGATTTACATACAGAAAAGCTAAATATAAGCCATCATTAACGCCTAAACTGAAAAAAACAAGGTTACAATGGGCTAAGGAAAAGCAATCTTGGACTGTGGATGACTGGATAAAAGTCATATTCAGTGATGAATCGCGAATCTGCATTGGGCAAGGTGATGATTCTGGAACTTTTGTTTGGTGCCGTTCCAATAAGATTTATAAAGATGACTTATTGAAGAGAACATACAAATTTCCACAGTCATTGATGATATGGGGCTGCGTGTCAGGTAAAGGCACTGGAGAGATGGCTGTCATTACATATTCAATAAATGCCCAAGTTTACATTGATAGTTTGGACAGTTTTCTTATCCCATCAATTGAAAGGATGTTTGGGGATGGTGACATCATTTTTCAAGATGATAATGCATCCTGCCATAGAGCAAAAACTGTGAAAACATTCCTTGAAAGAAGACACATAAGGTCAATGTCATGACCTGCAAATAGTCCGGATCTCAATCCAAATGAAAATCTTAGGTGGAAGTTGAAGAAAATGGTCCATGACAAGGATCCAACCTGCAAAGCTGATCTGGCAACAGCAATCAGAGAAAGTTGGAGCCAGATTGATGAAGAGCACTGTTTGTCACTCATTAAGTCCATGCCTCAGATACTGCAAGCTGTTACTAGTGATGTATTGGAGTGTTCTTTTGTGTGTTTGTTTTTCATGATTCCATAATTTTTTCCCTCTGCTTGATCTGCAAAAAATTACCCTTACTGAGTACCACATTTTTAATCTTGATTTCTTTTAGTGTTTCTTAAAGCCCTAAAGTTGCCATTTGAAATTACTTTAGTTTTGTGCCATGTCTGTGATCTGCTTTTTTTCAACAACATTAAACAACTGAATGAACATCCTCCGAGCCCGATGATTCCATAATTTTTTCCAGGGGTTGTAGATGCTGTCTATCATACATGACGTTTCGGTCTGAGACCTTTATCACACATACACTGTAGGGACAATAACAAAAACAGTCATAAGGAATAATGTACAAGATAACATGGAGTGAAAAAAAGCAAAACAACAAAAAATATTAAATCAGACATACTGTTCTGGTGATAGCCACCCATCACAGAGAATATTAGCGTTACAGGGTTTGTCTCATGGAGATTTGTCCTGGACAAATTACATTGGAATTCATTATTATATTTGTATCATCTCTCTGAGACAAACCCTGTTATTGATGGCTCACGCAGGCCTGTACCTTGGCGCCTGCACTCTGATTCCCAGCACGTACTTATGGGTCCTGTAGTGCAGCCCCTGCGCAGTGGGGACAGCCCGGCCATTTTTGGTATATCTTGTGTTTTTTCCGGTCTACTGCCCCCATCAGGGCGTGTTAAAATAATGGTTCAGTAGCAACATTGCTTTTAAGACGTATATTTACTCTGAGTTTTTGCTTTTATACAGCTCATCTTGTTTTTCTCAAAATCACAAGATTGACCTATGTACAGACTTGGGAATTGGCTGACGGAGTCTGCAATTATCATACTTGTCCTGTATCTGTCCACAGGAACAATATCCCCATATATCAATTCCAGGAAACTCCCTAAATCTCCCTTAACCTGGATTATACCCAAAGTTAGCGATAAGCAGAACACTATTTGTGTGAAAGGATGTTAACTGTATCATACATCATGAATATCCTCCAGACGCATTGACAAGTAATTGTTCTTTAATTTCTGTGTGCCAAAGATAGCATATTACTTACATAATCCTTCGTATTTTACAAAGTCCTACCCTCTTTTACTTAGGGTATATAATCTGATGACATCTAATAATAAACAGGACTATTCTCTTGAGAAAGTCTGTAGTGAGTGTCTTATTTGAAAGCGCCGATACAAGAGATCTCTTTATAGATCTATTTTCTGCCTGAGAGAAGCCAGATCCCCACTCGTCTTCAACAGCTGGAGGCCCCTAGCGAGATCTATTTTCCCTTTAATTTCATCTGAGACTAAACAACAGGTTTAGCTCTATCCCGAACAGAAACAAACCCCGGCCGGGTAAGTGAGTGGCTTTTACACTCTAAGGCAGTGATTTTCAACCTTTTTTGAGCCGCGGCACACTTTTTATACTTAGAAAATCCTGGGGCACACCACCAACCAAAATAGCACAAAATGACACTAAAACAGTCATATTATACATATAGTTAATAATATAGATTCTAAATTTATTTTACTCACTCAGTGTGAAACCTGGGCCTGTTTCGATAAACACAAAAGGGATATCCTGGCAGGAATGGTGGAAAGACACACACGCACACACGAAGCTCTTCCTCAACAGTTCTCAGTTTCTCCCTGTTTTTAGTTTTTATCGCAGTCAAGCTTGAGAAGCCCAGCTCACATAGATATGTGGTTGAAAATGGGAGCAATGTCAAAATAGCTTTGTTGGCCAAAATGGGGAACTCCTTGGCAACAGATAACCAAAAACTGTCCAAAGGAAGATCAGCAAACTTTAGCTTTAAACCGCGATCTTGCTTCAGTTCAACGAGTTCCTCTTGCTCCTTTAAAGTCATGTCCTTTCCAGCAACGGTTAATGAGCTGTATGGGTCCCTAACCCAGTCAAGGCATTCTGTGAAGGCTGAAGAGAAATAGAACGATAACTTCTCAAGAGTTTTCAAATGTCTGCCAATCGCTTCGCACATTGCAGCAGTATTGTCATCATGCAGTTTCTCGGTGAGTGGGAACATCTGAAGGTTGCCACCCTGCACATGTTGTTGCCAGAGCTGCACCTTTAAACGGAATCCGTTCATTTTATCAGTGCTTGTAAGCAGGTTTTCATTTCGACCTTGCATCCCTGTGTTTAGTTCATTCAGATATTGAAATATATCAGCCAGGTATGCCAGCTTTGCACACCACTCATCACTTGCAAGCAGCTTTGAATAATCGGACCTCTCGTTTGTAAGAAATATTTTAAGTTCCTCTCGCAACTCATACACACGGGCCAGCACTTTGCCGCGTGACAGCCACCTGACCTCCGTGTGGAGCAATAAGATTTTATGTTCCGCTCCCATTTCTGTACACAAAGACGCAAATAAGCGACATCTCAAAGGTCGCGTCTTCACAAAGTTCACTATGCGCACAACATCATCCAACACAGGAGCTAGATCTGCTGGTAAGGTCTTTGCAACGAGGGCCTCACGGTGCAAGAAACAGTGGGTAGCAAGAACATCTGGGTTTCTTTCTTTAACCCTACTTACAAAGCCTTTGATGCGCCCGACCATGGCTGCGGCTCCATCAGTGCAGACACCTGTGCAGTTTTCCCATGTAAGTCCACTTTTATCAAGATATTCCGATGTGACTTGGAATATTGCCTCTCCTGTTGATTTTTCTGTCAGTGCCTTGCAAAATAGGAAGTTTTCTCTAATGGCTTCACCATCCACAAAACGCACATTGGCCAACAACTGACAATGTCCACTGATATCCGTCGACTCATCAAGTTGCAAGGCAAATTTCTTACTGATGCGCACCTTTTCCAAAACAACTGTTTCAATGTCCGCAGACAAGTCATCAATCCGTCTGGCAATTGTGTTATCAGAGAGAGGCACTTTAGCTATCTCTTTAGCTGCTTCAGGGCCAAGCATCTCATTTACAATAGCTTTACAAGCTGGTAGTATTAATGTTTCTGCCACAGTGTGGGACTTTTTTGATTTAGCTATGAGTTCAGCAACAAGGTAGCTAGCTTTGAGGGCTCTCTCATTTACCTTTGTGCTTTTTCTCAAAAAAGTTGCCCCTTTCTCATTGTTTGTACGTAAGCGTACAAAATACTCCATCGGTTTATTTTGAACGGAAGGGTGTTTCTTTTGGAGATGGTGTTCAAGTTTGCTTGGCACCATAGCGCTATTGGAAAGCTTCTCACCACACACCAGGCACAGTGGTGTTGGTGCTGTCGCATCCCCAGTGGAAGTAAATCCAAATGAAAGATAGCTTTCACTGTATTGCCTTGAGCTCACCGTCTTGTCTTTTTTCTTTTGTCGAACTCTCATACTAGGGCCTTCATTTGGGTTAGAATTGTGTCCAGGGTCCTGTTCGGCATTTGCCTTTTCCATTCTCAAATACTTCTCCATCACTGCTGAGATAGTGTGCGCAGCCACACACTAAAATAGAAGAGTATTACATTATCTGCCACACTTAAAGGACCTCTGCTAGGCATATTTCATTCCTGAGGGCTTAAAAAGCAGCTCTCGTGGTGACAAGAAGCTGATTTAAACCCCCCAAGAGTGAACTTCGCGAGAGCTGTATGTGTGTGATAATAACTTCTATTACTACGGTCTGCATTTCCTGCTTGAATTGACACTAGTGACGTAGCACTCAGCTTTCTCTATAAGTAGAATAGAGCCGGCTCCCAAGTGCTACGCCACTAGAGTCAATTCAAGCAGGACATGACTGCTGAAGAACGGTACTAATATCATTTATTATTCCATACATACAACTCTCACAGAGTTCACTCTTGGGGGTTTTAAATCAGCTTCTTACCACCACAAGAGCTACTTTTTTAGCCCTCAAGAGTGAAATATGCCTGGCAGAGATCCTTTCAATAAATTATTTATTTTAAAAAAGTAAAATAAAAAAGGATAACCCCCTCATATATTCAATCCCATGTAACCTCATAAATACAGTCCCACGTATATGAGCACATGATTATCAGCATCATATACTGTGGTGATGTGCACTGTACAGCGCCACAGTATATGGTGCTGATTATTATGTGGCTCATATACTGCAATATAAAGGGGTACAATGAGAAGTACTATGGCCATGAGGCCAGAGTACAAGTGCCAGCTCATATACTCAGCATATGAGCTGATACTTGTAGTACTCCAGCCTCATGACTATAGTATTTCTCATTTTACATTTCTCATTGTTATATGCAGTATAATGCTGGAGTACTAAAAGTACCAGCTCATATGCTGAGTATTCTGCCAACAGTTCATATACTCAGGCAAAAGCTCATATAGTCAGCATTATTGGCGGGCATTACCTTGGCGGCAGGCAAATGCGAGAGTCTCTCCGCTCTCAGGATGACGCGCCGGCCTCGGTGACGTCATTAAGTCGCGCGAGGTTCAAAGCTTGCGCATGTGTTATTGTACACGTCTCCTACATTGTAAGAAGGCGTGACTGCGCATCGAGCGCATTGCCGGGAAACAAAACACAGGGGGCACCATAGTTTGGGGAACTTTCCCCGCGGCACACCCGACCATGTGTCGCGGCACACTAGTGTGCCGCGGAACACTGGTTGAAAATCACTGCTCTAAGGCTATGTGCCCACCATGCAGAAATGTAGCATATTTTTTACGCTTCGCCCTGGCGGGAAAAACGTATGCGGATTTTACATGCGTTTTTCCCGCCAGGTAGAAGCATTTGTCTAGTGTTTTTGCATGCATTTCTGCATGCCGGTTATCAAGCGCTTTTCCAGGCGATTTTAGCATCACTTGGAAAAGTGCTTGACAACTTGGTCACACTATATAAATCCATGCAACCGGCATAGATTTATATAGTGTGACCAAGAAATAGTTAAAAAAAAAGAATAAGAATGGTGAAAAATAAAAAATAAAGATTATACTTACCTTCCGATGGCCCGCGGTCTCCTTCGCCGCTCTGTCCGGTCGCCCCGTGTCTCACGGTGGTATGAGGACCTGACATGACGTCATTGAGTCATGTGACAGGTCACGCGACCGCCGATGTCAGCCGTCGCGTGACCTGTCACATGACTCAATGACGTCATGTCAGGTCCTCACACCACCGCGAGCTGCCCAACACATCGCACGCATCGCTGAGGAGGCCGGGGGACATCGGAAGGTAAGTATAATCTTTATTTTTTATTTTAAATTCTTTTTTTTTACAGGTACTTATGGTACCCAGGTCTGGATGAGAGTCTCCTGTTTTCCAGGCCTGGGTACCATCCGCACATTGAACCGTGTGATATCCGCTTGTGCACATGTAGTGATGCGGATGTCACGCGGTCCAATGCAAGTCAATGGCGGCGATTACACTGCGTGTCCGCAAAATTAATGGACATGCTGCGGATTTTTGAGCGCAGCACAAACGCTACGGAAAAATCCGCAGCATGGGCATTGACATTGCGGCTTGTCATGGGGGACAGATTACCAAGCGTTTTTTAAGCGTTTTCGTTGTGGAAACGCTTGAAAAATGCATAGTGGGCATGCAGCCTAAGTGAATTTTCTCTCCGGGAGAGGTGGGGTCGACCTAGGTCAGTCTCCGGGGATCTTGAATGGAAAATCCTCAGGTAAAAAAAGTTATTTCTTCTTTTATCTCTTTATTATATCAATTTCTAATAATTTCTAATATAAATATAGTGTTACTAATATAAATATCATATTGCATTTTTGAATTCATTAACCACTCCGCATATTTCATATATACCACCTCATTTATTTTTTATTTCTAATTATTGCTGTCTCCACCTTAACTAACGGTCATATTATGTATAACTGTGTTAAGTACATGCTACATAGTGATGAGGTACGGGATATAAATCGATGACGTGTGTTGAATGCGTGTGTAGTACTCTGGTTAGCAAATACAACAATGGAGCTGTCACTCATCTTAGGTAGCTGCGAGATTAGTGTAGAATCTGAAGGGTGGGGGCTACGCGAGGAAGATAATATTCGCATATACTAACGTAAGGAACGTATTAACAGTCATTGTTTTGTAGAACCTTATACCATTTATGAATATTGTGATATTGATTTAGCTGGAGTAATAAATAGAATCCAGGATTCACAGGATATAAAATTATTTTGCCCAGTGGCGCTAGAAATTTCAATAGGAATTGGGGTGTGAGAAGTGCTATGGTGGAAAATGAGGATGTTCTAATGATTGAAGTGGTGATTGAGAGGGAGGAATAATTGGTAGGCTGGAATACGTCATATATGATTTGTGAAAAGTGTTTGTGCTCGGTTACTGAGAAAGCGAAAGCCTCATCGTAAGGATACTGCTTGGTTTCTGGAAAGAATACATTTGTACCCTGTAAATGCACAGAGGTATCTATATATATAATCGTCTTATCCCGTCTGTCTGTCTGTCTGTGTGTCTGTCTGTCCAGGAAATCCCGCGTCGCTCATTGGTCCGGCAGCGGCCAATCAGCGCCGGTGGATTTGTAAAAAAAGATGGTGGCCGTTAGCGGCTCATCTGCGGGACGGAGCTGAGCGGCAATGCAGCCGGGAGATGAGCGCCGCGAGGCGCTCATCTCCCGGCCGGCAACAGCAGAAGGAACCCGACCGCCGGACCCATCTGCGGGACGGAGATGCAGCCGGGAGATGAGCGGCGCGAGGCGCTCATGTCCCGGCCGGTAGCAGCGGAAGGACCGCCGGCGCCGCTGACCTCCATGCGAAGGGAGGACCGGGGAGCGGCGCTGCGGGTCGGGATACTTCTCCTGCGAGCGCCCGCTCATGTCCCGGGTTCTCGCAGCGTAAGTAGCCGCACAGGCAGCGCCGCTCCCCGTTCCTCACCAAGACGATTCGATGATTGGTCGCGGTCTTCTGACCCGACCAATCACTGATCTTAGCGCAAAACTTAAACACCGCTGTGCTGATTGGTCGCCGACGCTGCCCGCGACCAATCACCGATTTGGGCGCCAAATTTAAATATCGGCCGCGACCAATCACCACAGCGGTGTTTAAATGTGGAGCCAAGATCGGTGATTGGTCGCGGCCGATATTTAAATTTGGCGCCCAAATCGGTGATTGGTCGCGGCCGATATTTAAATTTGGCGCCCAAATCAGTGATTGGTCGCGGTCAGCGTCCGCGACCAATCAGCACAATAATGTTTAACTTTGGCGCCAAGATCAGTCATTGGTCGCGGGCCAAGACAGCGACCAATCACCGATTTGTGCGGCACTTTTAAATAGCGTCCGCGACCAATTGGATGTCAGTACCGCTGCCTGTGCGGATACTTCCGCTGCAAGAACCCGGGACATGAGCGGGCGCTCGCAGCAGAAGTATCCCGACCCGCAGCGCCGCTCCCCGGTCCTCCCTTCACACCCTAGCCGCTGATGTCCCCACTGTATCCGCCTGGTGTTACAAAGGTCCGGAAATTTGTGCTAAAAATCGCTGATTGGTCGCTGGCGCTGCCCGCGACCAATCACCTATTTAGCCGCCAAATTTAAATATCGGCCGCGACCAATCAGCACAGCGGTGTTTAAATGTGGAGCCAAGATCGGTGATTGGTCGCGGCCGATGTTTAAATTTGGCGCCCTAATCGGTGATTGGTCGCGGGCAGCGCCAGCGACCAATCAGCGATTTTTAACACAAATGTCCGGACCTTTGCAACACCATGCGGATACTGTGGGGACATCAGCGGCTAGGGTGTGAAGGGAGGACCGAGGAGCAGCGCTCACATCCAATTGGTCGCGGACGCTATTTAAAAGTGCCGCACAAATCGGTGATTGGTCGCGGTCTTGGCCCACGACCAATCACGGATCTTGCCGCAAAAGTTAAACACTACGGTGCTGATTGGTCGCGGACGCTGCCCGCGACCAATCACCGATTTGGGCGCCACATTCAAATATCGGCTGCGACCAATCACCGATCTTGGCTCCACATTTAAACACCGCTGTGCGGGTTGGTCGCGGACGCTATTTAAATGTGGCGCCAAAATCGGTGATTGGTCGCGCCCAGCGTCGGCGACCAATCAGCACAGCGGTGTTTAAATGTGGAGACAAGATCGGTGATTGGTCGCGGCCGATATTTAAATTTGGCGCCCAAATCGGTGATTGGTCGCGGGTAGCGTCCGCGACCAATCAGCACAGTACTGTTTAACTTTGGCCGCAAGATCAGTGATTGCTCGCGAGCCAAGTCGGCGACCAATCACCGATTTGTGCGGCACATTTAAATAGCGGACGCGACCAATTGGATGTCAGCGCCGCTCCCCGGTCCTCCCTTCACACCCTAGCCGCATGGATGTCAGCGCCGCTGCCTGTGCGGATACTTCCGCTGCGAGAACCCGGGACATGAGCGGGCGCTCGCAGCAGAAGTATCCCGACCCGCAGCGCCGCTCCCCGGTCCTCCCTTCACACCCTAGCCGCTGATGTCCCCACAGTATCCACATGGTGTTACAAAGGTCCGGACATTTGTGTTAAAAATCGCTGATTGGTCGCAGGCGCTGCCCGCGACCAATCACCGATCTTGGCTCCACATTTAAACACCGCTGTACTGATTGGTCGCGGACGCTATTTAAATGTGCCGCCAAAATCGGTGATTGGTCGCGCACAGCGTCGGCGACCAATCAGCACAGCGGTGTTTGAATTTGCCGCCAAGATCGTTGATTGGTCGCGGCCAGCGCCAGCGACCAATCAGCGATTTTTAACACAAATGTCCGGATCTTTGTAACACCATGCGGATACTGTGGGGACATCAGCGGCTAGGGTGTGAAGGGAGGACCGGGGAGCGGCGCTGCGGGTCGGGATACTTCTGCTGCGAGCGCCCGCTCATGTCCCAGGTTCTTGCAGCGGAACTATCCGCACAGACAGCGGCGCTGACATCCATGCGGCTAGGGTGTGAAGGGGGGAGCGGCGCTGACATCCAATTGGTCGTGGCCGCTATTTAAATTTAAATGTGGCGCCAAAATCGGTGATTGGTCGCGCCCAGCGTCGGCGACCAATCAGCACAGCGGTGTTTACATGTGGAGCCAAGATCGGTCATTGGTCGCGGCCGATATTTAAATTTGGCGCCCAAATCGGTGATTGGTCGCGAGCAGCGCCAGCGACCAATCAGCGATTTTTAACACAAATGTCCGGACCTTTGTAACACCATGCGGATACTGTGGGGACATCAGCGGCTAGGGTGTGAAGGGAGGACCGGGGAGCGGCGCTGCGGGTCGGGATACTTCTGCTCCGGGCGCCCGCTCATGTCCCGGGTTCTCGCAGCGGAAGTAGCCGCACAGGCAGCGGCGCTCCCCGGTCCTCACTAATACGATTCGCTCCCCGCTCCTCACCAAAATGATTCGCTGATTGGTCGCGCTCTCCACACCCGACCAATCAGTGATCTTGGCGCTAAAGTTAAACACCGCTCTGCTGATTGGTCGCGGCCGCTGCCCGCAACCAATCACCGATTTGGGCGCCACATTTAAATAGCGGCCGCGACCAATCACCGATCTTGCCGCCACATTTAAACACTGCTGTGCTGATTGGACGCGGACGCCGGACGCGTCCAATCAGCGAGATTGGCGCCAAATTTAAACAACGCTCTGCTGATTGGTTGCGGACTCCAGCCGCGACCAATCAACGAGATTGGCGCCAAATTTAAGCAACGCTCTGCTGATTGATCGCGGTCGCTGGCCGAGATCAATCAGCAGTATTGGCGCAAAATTTAAACACCGCTCTGCTGATTGGTCGCGGTTGTCGGCCGTGACCAGTCAGCAGTATTGGCGCCAAATTTAAACCTCACTCTGCTGATTGGTTGCAACCACCGGCCGCGACCAATCTGCGTTTTTTGTGCCAAATTTAAACAACGCTCTGCTGATTGGTCACGGTCGCTGGCCGCGACCAATCAGCAGCATTGGGGCCAAATGAAAACCCCGCTCTGCTGATTGGTCGCGGTCGCCGGCCGCGACCCATCAGCATTATTGGTGCCAAATTTAAACCTTGCTCGGCTGATTGGTCGCGGCCGCCAGCCGCGAACAATCAGCGAGATTGGCGCCAAATTTAAACACCGCTCTGCTGATTGGTCGCGGTTGTCGGCTATGACCAATCAGCAGTATTGGCGCCAAATTTAAACCTCACTCTGCTGATTGGTCGCAACCACCGGCCGCGACCAATCTGCGCTTTTTGTGCCAAATTTAAACACCGCTATGCTGATTGGTCGCGGCCGCCAGCCGCGACCAATCAGCGAGATTGGCGCCAAATTTAAACGCCGTTCTGCTGATTGGTCGCGGCCGCCATCCGCGACCAATCAGCGAGATTGGCGCCAAATTTAAACAACGCTCTGCTGATTGGTCGCGGTCACCGGCCTCGACCAATCAGCGATTTTGGCGCCAAATTTAAACAACGCTCTGCTGTTTGGGCGCGGCCGGCGACCAATCAGCGATTTTGGCGCCAAATTTAAACCCCGCTCTGCATCGCTCTGCTGATTGGTCGGCAGCCGCGACCAGTCAGCAGTATTGGCGCCAAATTTAAACACCGCTCTGCTGATTGGGCGCGACTAATCAGCGATTTTGGTGCCAAATTTAAACACGCTCTCCAATCCTCACTAACACGGTTCGCTGATTGGTCGCGGCCGCCGCCCGCGACCAATCATCGATATTGCCGCCAAATTTAAACACCGCTTTGCTGATTGGTCGCGGTTGCCGAACGCGACCAATCAGCGATTTTGGCGCCAAATTTAAACACCGCTCTGCTGATTGCACCCGGTCGGCCGCATACCTATTCTAGAATACCCGATGCATTAGAATCGGGCCACCATCTAGTAGAAGAAATAACGTTACATACCGAGTTTTTCCTTGCCATATTGTACTGCATCCACACACTATAGGTAAAGAGTGGCAGTACATTATAGAGAACAGATGGTATATGCCTGTGTGGCAGGATACTATTACTCATGATAATTATCTTGCCAATATTGGCACAGACTCCAGAATAGACGTGGGATACTTTTCAAGTGGGGACTCTGAACCAGATGTATGAAGAATATATAGCGATTGCTTTTGGAACAGTTTTGTTTGTAGTACTCTACATTCGTTTAGACGAGTTTTTCTCAGCATCAGAGCAGAACAAAGAGTTTCAATTCAGCTAATTTCCCTTGAATCAGGGATAACTGGTTCACGTAACAGACCAGTAGATCTAGCTGATTGTGTAAAGGTCCCGTCACACTTAGCGACGCTACAGCGATCCCGACAACGATACGACCTGTCAGGGATCGTTGCTGCGTCGCTATGTGATCGCTGGTGAGCTGTCAAACAGGCAGGCTCACCAATGATCAGGGGAGCAGCGACATCGTGGAAAGAATCTTTCCACGATGTCCTGCTCCTGGTTACCAGCCTGCTGAGGCAGGAGCAGGCTGGTAACCATGATAAACAGCGGGTTACTAGGGGCACACGCGCACCTAGTAACCCGCTGTTTACCATGGTTACCACTCTGCTACGGTGAGCGGGAGGTTACCGCTCACCGTAGCAGAGTGGTAACCATGATAAACAGCGGGTTACTAAGTGTGCGTGTGCCCCTAGTAACCCGCTGTTTATCATGGTTACCAGCCTGATTGCTGGTCCCGCTGGTCACACACAACGATGTGTGCTGACCAGCGGGAGGGCAAAGACCAAAAAATGGTCCAGGACATTTTGCAGCGATCAGCGACCTCACAGCAGGGGCCTGATCGCTGCAAAGTGTCACACATAGCGACATTGCTGGTGAGGTCGCTGTTGCGTCACCAAAACCGTGACTCAGCAGCGATCTCACTAGCGATCTCGCTATGTGAGACATGGCTTAACAGAATGCTGAAGATAGGGGTCGCGACCTTTGACAGGTTCTGTTATGGGTGCTCGAATCTCCAGATCAAGGAATAAGGATCCGAGGTATACTATGTGTGATCTGGTATGAATGGAGCATGGTAGGGCAGCTATAAGGGATGCAGCAAAGATATTGAAAAGGGCTGGTATGCCAGCCAAAGGATGTCTGGATGCTGAGAGGTGGAAGCGGTTCAGTCAGGAACATTCACGATGGATTGAAAAGCATGAGCATGGAGCGCAGGTTGCTGCTTGGCTGAGGACGAGTGAGAAACATCATCCCCTTTTTGATTTCCAATGATGACGATGAAACTTATCAGGTAGTGATCAGAAGCAGATCTCATACGAGACAACCCCTAACACCTACACAGGAGCAAAGTCCAGTTCAGGCAGCTGCACCCTCTGCTACATCGGAGGCTAGGTCAGAGTCAAGCGTAAGTGTTGAGAAGGAAAAGTCACCGTCCGAGGTTTCTATATCCCCAACAACCACACATAATGCCAGCACTATACCATATATGATTGAGTCAGCTGATCAAATCCCTCTGATTCCCTCTCCACCACCCGGGGTGTGTCCGACTATACCCTCACTGCTCCCACAATATACACCTCATTTTCCTTACGCACAACAACCTACCATGATGCCACCGTACCAGGGTTATCAGCATCCCTTTCAGTATGCACCACTCTCAATATCAGTCCTGGTACACCTGAGAATCCTCCAGCCTATGCTATTGGAAATCATTATCTGGGGATCTCATCTGGATCCACCGACAGCTTCTCAACCCCAATAAAGACAAGACATAATTCCCCTGAGAACAGAACCTATCAACTCTCTCCCATACATACCCTCGCGCCCAGTGCAAGTACTGACCCACCACTCCACCTGCACATAACACCATCCCCATCCATCCCTTCACGCAAGGTGGAAATTTTGAAATTAAGGAAAGGTGAAGAGGGGAGTTGGGAGGTCAGGAACGAAGAGGAAGACAGGGAGAATCAGGATACTAGCTCAGTGGCAAAAGAAGAGGGAAGTGAAGTGGAGGATGCAGGCACACACATGCAGCCCACAGCCCTCCCCCGTACACACCAGTGAAAGGGAAGTATATCATTGCGCTCTAAAACATTGATCTGTCCAGGATGTCAGGATAGTAACAGTAACGCAATATTTCGGTGTGAAAAATACAATCATAAGAGAAAACCGAAGATGGCTGCATTCCCAGTCATTACACAAACAACCAGGGCTACACAGGGAGATGCAGGACAGCCGGTAAAAACGGATATCACTACTTGGTATAAACCATGGTCTAGGTCAGAGCAATTGTCAATGGCAAATAGTTTTCCAGACATGTATAAAAACCCGATATGATATTATAAGGCTGTGAAAGGGGTAGCTGAGAGCTATGATGCTACGTGGAGTGATCTGGTACCCCTTTTTAATCTTAATGGAGGAGTACCACTTGTTGAAAAAGAAAAACAAGATGAGCTGTATAAAAGCAAAAACTCAGAGTAAATAGATGTCTTAAAGGCAATGTTGCTACTGAACCATTATTTTAACAATTCCCCTCTTTTTATCATCTTGTCTAACTATCTGTCCCTGATGTCGCTACCTATTCTCTAGGCCTGCAAGATAACCCTACTTCACGACATCACGGGGCTAACCCTACGTATGCAGTGGGATGCCAGTCCTGCTGCGCATCCATCCAGGTTAACTTGTTATCAGGCCTACTATCCCTTACTTTCCCTAAGTTTATTAAGTAATCATTGCTATGTGTATGAAGGGATTATTTTATATGTGTGCAGGAGTATATGAGATAGCCGGGAGTATATGTGACACAATAATTATAGGGTATATGATCCAGTATCTGTGACTAAATAGTTGCAGGAAGTTCATCATCTCTTGGGTTCCACGGATCAGGTTTACTTCAGACCAATGGTTTTCCGCAGAACATACAATCGGATAAGTCCGCCGCAGTCATCTTATTGCAGAAGAGGCATTCTCGCTGTACTGCAGTGATTATTGTAGTCATGACTTGGGTTTGCTTTACTTCAGTATCTGTATCAATTTTATTTCGGTTTTACCTGGAAAACACTTACAATTAGAAGCGAGAATTTTCTTGATAATTATCACAAACAGTCTTATGATTATCGCAATTACCATTATTACAAACACTGCCTGAATCAAGAAATGAATGACACCACTTATCCAACCACCTATTCCCTTAAACAAATTTAAAGGATTCATCCAGGAAAGCCATTCGGGTAGTGGTAAGTCATCCAATGCATTCGCTTTTCGTACACCTTCCTTAATCCGTTGAGCCTGCTTTATATCGTGTGTAACTTGCATTAGACCAGTAGGGTCTATGAAATGGCAACATGCTGGACCGACCATCTGACATAAACCTCCCTGTGAGGCAGTCAGGTAGTCCAGTACCATTGAGTGCTGATTAGTGATCATTATTAGTTGTTTCATGTATGCAGAATCAACGTTAAGGGCATCAAATAAATAATTTGTTACATTGTCAAAAATGTCTCCCAACTCTTCTATCATCTGGGCATTTCTCATTGTGCCAAAGGTTACCCCTAGAGGACCAGTTAGTACCATTCCTGCCTTGCGGTACCAGGGAGTTCCCATGAGATGTTTTCTTGGGGGAGTAATTATATTCCTTTTGGCGAGCATATGGCTGGGCATATTCTTATAGGGGAAGTCCCCATCCTTCCATACCCATGTAGCGGGTTCTAACCTGGTCAATGTGCAGGTACCCTCCGCCCCCTTTGGTATCCATCTATAGGCCTTATCTCCACATACTATATAGACACCCTTTGGCAATTGAAATTGAAATTCATTTAGGAATGCCATAACAATAGTCACTAGACGTACAGTTTGAGGGTACAGACACCAAGAATCCTCTAGGTCGGTCCTCTAGGTCATAAGTGGAAGCTGTTGCGTGGCTGACTTCATAGACCTCTAGTGTCTGAGAGACACTAGACATGCGCACTATATCGGTATAGGACATGTTTTTTTGAATGAATGGCCACTTCTATTTATCCCTGAATTGGTGAGACTGGAAGTAACTGGAGTGTAACCCGGTGTTGGTGGATTTATAAGGGGAATAGGAGCAGGATGGTTCACACTGCAGAGCTATCAGCAGGATCCTCCAGACATGGGTCCCACATTCTCCTGGTGAACCCAAACACACTGGGGAGGCGAGATCTTTCTATAATGAGATAAGTAACTGGTTTTATTTTTGATCTTCTGACTGTTATTACTTGAGAATACCTGATACCGTCTATTGTCTGTTATGATCATCTGTGTTACTTTCTTGCATATCCCAGCTGGGAGACTTTGAAAGTTATATGGGATGGATTGGTTACTTTTTACCTATATAAATTGATGACTTTTGGCCCACGACCCCTTAATTATCAAATAATAGGGGGTTGTTCTTTCATTGGCCAAACCGGGATATATGATCATCATAGTTATCGAGATTTGTGATTACACCCCTGCTTGATTTTGTCTGTATGTTGTGTCTGCTAGTGCAGCTTCATATAGTTGTATACATATACACTCCAGATCCAATTTTCTATTTATGTATCTTTTTATAGTGGTGACGAGAACCATACTATAATCATATATTCTACAGTCATCTAGCAAGATTATCTATGTCAGCATTGAGAGACCTGATCCTTGGTCCTAGAGTAGTTATTTATACCTAGACTTTGGTAAATGACTGTAGGATTAATTTGATTAAGCACTATGTCACTTAAACTCATCATGTTCTATTTTGCTACACACAGCACCTATTGTGTGCCCGCTAGGGCATTTTTTTTAGCTATATCTATTAAAGGGTAAATTTTAATGGGGTATTTTTTCTATTCTATCTCGAGTAACTCAAGAGGGGTATAACGTCCGCATGCGTGTTCTCAGATTTGGACTGACAGGAGATCTTACATCAGTACTTGGACATTCCCGCAGCCCATCTTTGCATAAGTGCGTCCAGCTTCACATTCTCCAGGTTGGGAAGGGAATTTTTATCAGTCCACACATGTATCTCCGACTCCGACAAGTATTCTGCAAACTTTTCGGGTAATAGCCCACACCAGCACCAGCAACTCCACCTTGAATGAACTATAGTTTTCTGGGTTCTTTTCGGGTCATCTGAGCGACCGACTGGTGTACACTATCAACCTTTCTCTTCTCTCTTGCACCTGAGCTAGCATTGCCCCCAGTCCATATAGACTTCTTTCAGTATACAGCACGAAGGGCTGATAGAAAACAGAGTAAGATAGAAGCATCCATCAGTGCCATCTTCAAAGTTTGGAAAACTTCTTGCCTGGAGCCCCACTAGATTGGCTGTAGCTTAGCTCCCCCTGCAGTTTCTCTTAGCAAATCGTTGAGTGGTGCCACAATTTTAGAGAAGTTTGTGATAAATCTCCAGTAGTACATTGCCAGCTCCAGAAATGCTCTCAGCTCTCTGTGTGGTAGGGGTGGGCCTTTCTTGCATTGTCACATTGCACATTTTCACATTTTCTCCGTGGTGGGATAGACTCTGAGCACTGGAAATGGTGTGCCCAAGATATTCAATCTCCCTTTTAAACAAGTGACACTTCCGAAGTTTGACCTTTAGCACATGCCCCCGAAGCCACTCCAAAACTTGTTACAACCGGATAAGATGTTCTTCGAATGTGGGTGAGTAAAAATATATAAGGGTCACTTCAAAATTCAGATCCATCAGTCGCTGGAATGTCCCTAGTGCATTTTTCAGCCAGTTAAATTCAAATCGCCCCTTGGAGAGGATGAAGGCAGCCGTCAGCCGAACCTCAGCAGCCACCAGAATCTGCCTGTAGCCACTGGACAGATTGAAAGAGAAGTGCTTGGCCTTTCCCAAGCCAGATAGGGATTTCTTAATCCTGGGTAAGGGGTAGGAGTTCCGCACGGTGCAACCATTCAGCCATCGGTAGTCCAAGCAAAACCTCAGTGTACCATCTTTCTTTCCGGACTAACACAATAGGTGCAGCTCAAGAGATTTGGCGTTCACGTATTACTCCATTACTTAGCATGTGTGACAGCAGTTCCTTCACTTCCTGGTACATTTGAGGTGGGTTTTGCCAATACCACTCTCATATGGGAGTGGTGTTCCCTGTGGGAATTTTGTGTTGTATAGCCTAAGTGCATCCAAAGTCATCTTCATGTTGTGCAAACGCTCCTTAGTATCGCTGCAACAACTGTTCTACCTGTCCTACTTGTCTCAAGGAGAATTGTGTGAAATTTGCCTCCATTTGTTCTAAGAGGTGCCAATCAGCTCTGGGCTCACCCCTATCCTCTTAACCATTGAAGGACACCAATAGGGTCCATGGGTTTCCCTTCACAGTTATTAATTCTGTGGCAGAGGCCCTGGTTAGATTTTCCACGTGTAGACTTGTGCCACTTCTTGCTGGGGAGTTAACTATAGGCTCGTTCCGCTCAAATTTATGCAACGCACGGGTACACATCCTTGTCGAACGGTGGCTAGGGTGCGAGCAACCAGTAGTCCTAAGATCGCATAGTCCCCCTCTATAGGTTCAATCTGGACTTCCACTCCTAGCGACACATGGGTCAGTACTAGCACGGCGAGTACAGTCTGTCTCGCAGGTAAAGTCACCGTAGCTTCTGAGGGTATCATCACTTTGCCGAGGCGCTGGGAGGCTGCTGGTAACTTCTGAATTTGACTGATCTGCACGAGCTTCTGGAACACACTCTTGCTGGCGTGGTCGTGAGTAGCACGGGTCCAACTGTTACTGGCCTATTAGCCAGGGACTCTCTTACTTCCTTCAACACATTCATCCCCAGGGTCACGATGGCTCCCCTCCTCCGGAGCCTTTCACCAATACGATCCCTTTTCAGCCGATCTCTTTTCCGCACACCATTACAGACATCCACACTACTCCAGCCACCGGAATGGGGCATTGGTTGGCAGTCACTAGTCAAATGGTTGGTTTCTTCTTGAAGTGGGCAACTTCCGTGAAGTGAACCGGAATGTACTCTTCGGGCATAGTGGTCACTTGGGACCCCGTGTCCATGAAACAACAAATACATCCCTTAAACTCAGCCCAGGCAATGGGTCTCAGAACAAATAATTTCAGAGTCTTCATCCTCCCATGGAGCGCTCCTCGACAGTGGGTCATGTTACTTTAAAGGACGCCCCTCCTCCTTTCTTCCCAGTTTGTACAGTCACGTGAGATGGACCCTTTGCCACAAGTCCAGCATTCTACTACGCGTTCTGCTTATGGACGTCAAGTGATGAGCATGAGTGAAGCTGTTTTCCCGCTCCTGCCTTTCTTCATATTGGACCACAGGGACAAGTGTAGTAATGTTAGTGGGGATCTCCCTGATGATATGCAGCTCACCTTGGATATGCCGTATTTCTTGGCATAGCTCCCGGGCCCAGTAGGGCTCTTTATTTGCCGGCCCAAAAGTGGCCACATCATGACTCCGTACCACACCCATCAGGACAGGGGCTTCTCATTCCAGGACTTGGGCCTCTGCTCCAACCTTCAGGAAGCTCATGATGGAGTTTTAAGTGTTCTTTTAGTGTCTGACTTAGTCCAACAACCAGTTTATCTCACAGCACTTCATCTAGCAACCCCAGCCCTCAGTATCCATCTTGGGCCTTCTTGATGACGTGGGCCGTCACTTCCTGCAAGGCGTTTACGTACTAGGCCACAGTCACTCCCCTTGAACGGAAAAGCGCAT
Source organism: Phyllobates terribilis (assembly GCF_046119375.1). Taxonomy (NCBI): domain Eukaryota; kingdom Metazoa; phylum Chordata; class Amphibia; order Anura; family Dendrobatidae; genus Phyllobates; species Phyllobates terribilis. The sequence continues at coordinate 636,266,589 of NW_027362762.1, forward strand.
ACGTATGTGGCCTATAATTATAGTGTCACCATGCATGTCCTCTAAAATTCTAATTGCTTTATCCACAGTGTCATGGTCTCTCTGCTGTCAGTACATGACCATCTGCTGGGCTTCTCCATCCAGGGTCAAAAGGGCTAACTCCTCCTGTATGTCAGGGGTCATGGAGTACATGCGCAGCATGCTTCTCAGTCGCTCCACCCAATCCCACAGTGATAGATTACTCACCTGTGTTTTGCTGTTTGGAGGAGTACAAGTTCCAGATACTCTAAGCAAGGCTGCTGAGTGGTGTAGAGGCTGCATTTTAAGTGTGGGGCTGCAGATAAGTGCTTAGTTAAATACAATATCCTAGTTTAACAGAAGAGCATAGTTTGATGTTTTCCTTACTAGTTTTCCATTGTTTTTTCTGCTTTTATCTGTACTGTTTATCCCCATTTAGTATGTGCTCCATGGACATTGCAACCAGGTGTGCATCTTCTGAGATATCTGAATGCCTTGAACAGCCATTTGAGGATGAATATATCTGCATTCGATGTCAGCATATTACATGTTTGGAAACCCAGGTAATGGATCTAAATATGCAGCTTGCAACTAGTGTTGAGCCACCCCCGTAGTGTTCGAGTTCGGTTCGGTTCGTCGAACACCCGTGTGTTCGCCGAACTGTTCGTCGAACTGTTCGTCGAACACCTTCGAACACCGTTAAAACCAATGGCAGGCAAACAAAAACACATAGAAACACATAGAAAACACCTTCAAAGGTGTCCAAAAGCTGACAAACTGCTCAGAAGACACAACTAACACATGGAAAAGTGACAAGTACATATAGTCATGCGAAAAGAAAAGAGGTGGAGGAGTAAAAGGAGGGGGAGACACAGATATAGGCATGTCATGCCCTTCTAAAATCCAAAAAGTGAGAAGCCGAGACGGCCAGTCCGCTCCTGCCCGTGCCACCTCCGTGTCGCCGGGTTTGTGCCAGAGCCGCGGTGAACCCTGACGGCCAGCCCCCCTCTCCCAATACTGGTGCCTGTCCGCTGGTGGGTCGAGAGAGCCCCCCTGTGGTGGAGGCAGCTCTAAGCTTTTTAATTTAAATTGTCCCTCTAATTTGAATGAATACACTTTAAATCCATTTACAAGGATCTATTGGAGGGCAAGTCTCATGCCAGCAGCCACGTAATTCCAGCTCCAGTAGCGTCCACTAAAGCTGCTGCAGTTAAAAAGCTTTTATAAGGATCGAGCTCGGCTGTCCACCGCAAGGCATCCTAGTGCCAGTCCCAGCCCCTATGCCTTGGGGTGCCTCCTGATGCTCTTCACTAAGTATCCCGTGGTCCCGAAGCATTTCCTTTGAAAAAATTAAGTGTCCAAACTACAGGTGGTGTAGCTTGCTTAACAGCCGGGATAATCCGCTGACTAGCAGACACTGCTACTAGGCACAAAGTATTTCCTGGGCTAGATGCAGTTAAAAATTTGTAAGTAGATACTCTCGTTGGATGCTGAGAAAGCATTCCATAGAGTCTCCTGGCACGCCATATATGATTCTCTTAAAAAGCTTGGGGTAGGGGTCTAGGGGACCCTTTTATAGCCAAAATCACGGCCCTGTATCACAATACGTCACCTAGGCTGAAGATAAATGGAACTGTAGCACCGAGGGCTCGGTTGCTACAGACGTATTGCACCTCACCCAGAGGTGTGATATCTCACTCTCAGATAAGGATGGAGTGTGGATCAGGACCCGACACCTGCATGCATTACACCACATTGCCGTGGGGCAGGGCGACCAATATGCCCCTGAGATGGGCACGACAGTCCCTGTCCCTGGCTGGAGTGGGGGGAGGGAACACTGAGGAAGGGGAACCCTGCAGTGCAGGAGCAGGGAGGAAGCAGTTCCTGGGTGCATTGAGAAGGGAGTATAAAAGGTGGGCACCATCTTAGTTCAGTGCAGAGAAGTCTGAGCAGAAGTGGCAGGGAGCAGGGGCTCTGCATGAGCTCTGCTCCGGAGGCGGGCCTAGTAACAGAGGCCCAGGCCTGCAAGAGGGAGAAGGAAGGAAGAGGAGCGGAGAAGGCTCCAGGAACGAGGAATGAAGGGATCCCAGGGGTGCGGACGGGCGAGTCGCCACCGCACGCCCGAATCCACCTGCGTGGAGGGGTCAGGCCAAAGGGGGAGACCGGTCCCCGAACTAGTGGAGGCAGGAAACGACCCTCAGCTAGAAACCGGAGGCTCTGACATTTTATGTGGCGCAGCCCCTTGCTCCACCCGCTAGGAAGGCACCACATAGGGTCAGGGAAACTGGCGCCAAGTTTACCAAGAGGAGGCCCGAGGCAGCCGGACAGAAGTGTTGGTAAGAAAGGCCAGACAAAGGACACACAAAGGGGGTCCTGTGAAGCGCTCCAAAGTTATCTGGGAGTTGTCTGAGCCCCTCACCTGGTGAGCACAGTACGACGTGGGCAGCCGTTACCTGCAGACGTGGTCTGGATAATAAGAACTGTGAGTAAAGGCCCTGAACTGCATCACTGACTCAGTGTCGTTACTGCTGCTGCCCTGCACCATCACCCCCATCCTCCGCATACACTGCCCTGAGGCTATACTCCTCCCGTGGGGAGTTATGCTACGCTCTGCTGCACCCACAACACCAGCCTTAGCGGTCTGCCCTGTAGCGGCGGTTCACTCTGACCGCAATCCATGGGTGGCGTAGTCGGACATTTAAACATCAAAACCACATAAATAGTTCCGCCACTGGTTTGACCGCCCTGAGCCACGGAACCGGATCGCCGCCACGAAGACTACAACCACCAGCATCCACCAAAAAGGGTCCGGCTCCGGGTGTCCCAAGGCCCAGGGGGTGCGTCAGAACATTTTCATCACCTTTCACAATCACCAATGGGACAAGGCAGGGATGTCCTCTGTCCCCTCTCTTATACATCCTAGTGACTGAGCACCTGCTCTCATCAATTCGCCATAACCCCAATATTAGGTGGATTGAGGTGGGAGGCACCGAGTACAAGTGCTCTCTATTTGCTGATGATGTCCTAGTATATATCACTCAATCACATATATCCATCCCTGCTGTTATGGCTGATCACTTTGTTACATGGTAAAATTTTAAAATCAATGCAGCGAAGTCTGAGGCCCTCGATGTCTCCCTCCCTAAATCCATATAGGATTCCATCCAGTCCAACTTTCCCTTTGCCTGGCCCTCACAGGGTATCAAATACTTAGGAATTCCTATTCATAGAGACCTCTCCCATCTATGTTATCTTTATTTTGGGCCCTTTATTGAACAATTCCATACAGACCACGGTTGGCAAGTTAGAACTGTAAGATTCACTACGTGAACCACTGGTGTTTTGTGGAAAAGCACATGTACACTGCGTTCCAAATTATTATGCAAAAAGTGTTTAGGAGTGATAAGGGAAGAATTTGTTTGTTTGTCAGTTAAACTCATTGATGGTGATGTGTGTCAGGGCTCTTTATATCACTGTAAGCAATTGCAGACACCTGTGCTAATTAGTTTGGCAGGTGTGTCCAATGAAAGGCAAGACTACTTAAGAAGGCTCTCTCACATTATTAAGCAGCCTACATTTTCTGCCAAAATGGGAAAGAAAAAGGATGTGTCGGCTGCTGAGAAGCAACAAATTGTGGAGTGTTTAGGTCAAGGCATGACTACAATCAACATTGTGCGATGATCAGGATGAAGTGTCTTGGCAATCAAGAAGTATGTAGCTGATTCACAGTACACACGTGTGCGTGCTGATAAGGGCAAATTGAGGACTCTTTCCTACAGGCAATTACGTCAGGTTGAAAGAGCAGCGGCAAAAAAGCCTTGTCATAGCAGCAGACAAGTTTTTGAAGCTGCTTGTGCCTCCAACGTCCCCCGAACAACAAGATGCAGGGTCCTTCAGAGGTTTGCAGCTGTGCATACGCCATCCTGTCGACCTCCTCTATCCACTTCACACAAGCAGAAACGGCTCCAGTGGGCCAAACATTACATGAAGACTGATTTCAAAACTGTTTTGTTCACGGATGAGTGCCGTGCAGCGCTCGATGGTCCAGATGAATGGAGTGGAGGATGGCTGGTTGATGGACACCCCACGCAAACACGGCTACAGCGCCAACAAGGAGGAGGTGGAGTAATGTTTTGGGCTGGAATCATGGGGAGAGAGATTGTCGGCCCCTTTAGGATCCCTGAAGGCGCTAAAGATGAACTCCATAATGTATGTGGATTTTCTCAAACAGCACTTCCTGCCATGGTTCAAGAAGAAGAACCGTGTATTTCACAGCAAGATCATTTTTCTGCATGATAATGCACCATCTCATGCTGCACATAAAACATCTGCATCTCTGGCTGATATGGGCATAAAAGGGGACAAACTTATGGTGTGACCCCCATGCTCCCCTGACCTCTACCCCATTCAGAACCTTTGGAGCATCATTAAAAGGAGTGTCTATGATGGCGGGAGGCAGTTCACATCTAAGCAACAGCTCTGGGAGGGTATTCTGTCCTCATGCAAAACAATTGAAGCAGAAACCATCCAAAACCTGACAAATTCAATGGACGAGAGAGTTCAGAAGCTCCTTTCGAACAAGGGGTCCTATGTGAAAATGTAACATCACCTAGAATAAAGTTTTGAGTTGAAAACTGTTTGATTTCAGTTTCTAACAACCTGCTAATGCTTATAATTTCAAAAATGACCATTTTTTTGGTCTTTATTAAAATGAAAAGGTTGATCGAAAAGTTTGGGGGATCTAAGAGTGTGGCAACCCAGTAGTCATGATTACTTCGAATTCTGACAATATGAGGGTCATGCTGCAGGTAGTGCAGCAAGAAGGCACTTATGTGTCTTGCGCATCTCGGAGCCCCAAAATTATTTTCCGGGCTAGATGCAGCTAAAAATTATTTTTAATTTTAAATCTGGTGAAGCTTATTATAGATGGCCTAATAGGATCAGTGCTGCACACTGCTACAAAGCCCAAATTATTTTCCAGTCAAGATACAGATAAACATGATTAGTAATTTGAAAGCTTAAAACGGTTGGTAGGGTGATTTTAACCAATCATCAAGCTTTTACTCTCCCCAGGATGACACAGGGGTAGAAAAGTCGTTTCGGATCCATGATTTGTTCATCTTTATGAACGTGAGTCTGTCTACATTATCAGTGGAGAGCCGCGTGCGCTTATCTGTCAGCACACCACCAGCAGCGCTGAACACACGTTCAGACAGAACGCTGGCTGCGGGGCATGACAAGATCTCCAAGGCGTAAGTGGCTAGCTCCGGCCATTTATCCAGATTGGAAGCCCAAAAAGAGCAAGGGTCCAGTGACACAGTCGTGGCTTCAATGTTTACTTGGAGATACTCCTGTACCATCGTCTCTAGGCGTTGACTATGTGTCAGACTTCTTGTCTCCTGTGGCCTTGCAAAGGATGGGCTAAAAAAGTGGTGAAATGATTCCGCAAAATTGATGTTACCAGCAGATACTGTGGTTCTGTTACGGTTTGAGTGCTGAACACTTGACGGTCCCACGGTTGGCAAGTTGGAACTGTGAGATTCACTACGTGCACCACTGGTATTTTGTGGAAAAGCACATGTAAGTGACGCGCCCCCTGGGACATATTCCTTTTTGAGGGGAATACCCGGCACCGGATCAGATGGGGGGGGTTGTAGTCTCCGAGCGGCTGTGACCCGGTCCCGTGCCCAGGGCGTCAAGCTAAGTGTTATGTGGCAGTCCTACAGATGTTATTAAAGTTCTTTTATGTCGACTACGCCACCCGTTGTGATGCGGTCACTGTGGCCGCCGCTGCAGCAGGGTCCGCTGAGGCTGATGGTGGATGCGCAGCTTGGTGGGATAACCCCCAACGGGAGGGGTATAGCCTCAGAGGGGACAGGCGCAGAGGATGGGGGTTGTGGTGGTGCGGTGCAGCCGGCAATGAAGACAGACTCGGGTTGTGCAGTTAAGGGTGTTTACTTACTGCTGATGTTGTACTGGTCACTCCAGCTGCTAGTGACCACCCGAGCCGTGCTGCGTCCACCAGGTCCTGGATCCGGTCAACCCCCAAACAAGTCCAGAGCGTGGCCCTGAGCTCTCCCTCTGTCCTTTCTTCAGCCGTCCCCACCAGGGATTCACCTAGGTCCAGCTCCCTCGGGCCTTCTTTTGGGACACCCTTGGCCTTGGGTTCCCTGACCCTCCACGTGGTGTGCCTTCGGGGTGAATGTGGTGGGTGACCGTGACAGACACTGCCCACGGTCTCTGGTCTCTGGCTGGGGAATGTCTTTGCCCCCACCAGCTTGGGTTCCGGTACCCTCTTGCTGACTCCTCACCCGGTGCTCTAATTTGGGTTCTTGGGTCCCTTCTGTCTTCCCCCTCTGGGTCTTTCTCTTTCTTTCTCCTCTCTCTCTCTCCAGGGCTGCTGTTTCCTTCTCTCTCTCCAACTGACTTGTTCTCAGCGTCTGACCCTGATCTAAGTTGGTGCCCTCCTTATATATCCCTCTATGTGTGAGCTCAGGTGACCAGCACCCAATGAGCTCCTATCACTACCCAGACTGCTCCCCCTATCTGCCCCTACACTACATGGGATGTACCACCCCCCTCCCACTCCAGCCAGGAACAGGCTCGGTTGTACCTGCACATTTCTAAGTGGGAGTACCGTCGGCCTGCTCCTCTGGAATGGGATGTATGTAGTGCATGCAGTCTATCTGAGCTCAGTTCCACACTCCTTCCTTACCCGGGAGTGGAATATCACACCTCTGGGTTGAGGTGCAATACCCCTGTAGCAGCCGAATCCTCAGGGTGCTACATTCCCCCCTGGTAAATCACAGCACGTCCTCGGGCTGTAAAGACAAAAACACCAAAACATACAAATTTTTCATATAAACATATAAAACATATAAGACATTATATATATAACATATCTTATCAGATAAAACTTTCTCGTAGACTTCTCTTGTCTCTGGTTCCTCCTCCGGACACTGTGCAACGTGTGTCCGGGAAAAGTGCGACAGTCTCTTAGAAAAATCTGGTTTTCTTATAAAACCGGTAGGGGGCGCTTTAGGACGCGCAACTATATACAGGGGAAGTTGGCCGCTCTCAGTCCTCGGCCAGGTAGAGGGAAGGGAATGGCTGCTCACAGTCCTCAGCCTGTAGGATGAAGGGGTTAACGGGTAACAGTTCACTGGTCCCAACGGGGACTATTTTAGCAGCAACAACAGTTCCAGTTCCTTTATACCCTGATTGGGTAACTATTTACAACACCTGCTCTGCCGCACTCAACGGCGTCTTCCTCCTGCTCTTTGCTTATAGCTGGTTGTTACTTCAGACCCGTCCGGGTCCTCTTGCTCCTCCTCCTCGCACCGCAACTCCTCCTCCGTCAGGCGGTGTACGTGGAGGGCGTAAGGTCCTTTGGCACACTTGTGCCGGGTGAAAGTGACCTCGTCTCCGACGTAGAGGTCACGGCCTTTGTGACCTTCCGGCAGGTGGGACTCGACGTCTCTGCGAGTCACAAAAACGTCACCGCGGTTGTTACGGTCCCGAATAAAGCCCCACCCATGCTGCGGGTTGAACTTTATCACTGTCCCGATGGTGCGGGGACAATGCGCTGCACGGGGGTTCCTCCTAGTCCGGCTCTTCTGCTCCGCGCTCTGGATTTGGGCCTGTTGTTCTCTGACCCGCCTCTCCTCCCGTTCTCTCTTAAACTCTGCCAGCTGTTGACGGCAACACTCTGTACGTTCAGCTGCGGCTGCCCGAGTTTCTCCGGTGAACCCCATCAAATCTTCTCCCGTGGGGTCCCACACGAATTGGGCTTCTGCTAGAGGAGGCGAGACCCGAGCCACGGGCTTCGGAGCCGGGATTAGGGGCTCACACAAGGGCCCTAGTCTTTGCTGCCGCTCCAGCTCAGGGTACCCTTCGGGCCAGATGAAGGGCCGCCCGTCCGGCCATGTGAGCTGGCCGAAGAGGTCCTCCCCCAGGTGTGGCACCCTAGGTATTGCGGGCGCGGGCGCGGTGGTGGTGGCGCCCGGGTTGCCCAGGCCTTGCGGCCAGGCCTGGGGCACCTGGAAGGTGAAGGGCACCGTTAGGACGGCGGCGCCCTGGGCTACCTGGCCTTGCGGCCAGGCCGGAGGCTCCGCGGAGGTAGGGGGCGCTGTTGGTGGTGCGGCGCCCGGAGGTACTAGGCCTTGCGACCAGGCTGGTGGTACTTCCTGCTTTGTCACGCTCCGGGTCGGGGCGCGTGACGTCACAGGGGTCGCTGCGGCGGCTTCCGGTCGGGGCCTAGTCCATGGCGGTGACCTGGCGGCTACGGGCACAGCAGGGGGACTTTCGGGCTCTGCGACGGGGAGCTGGGGCAGGTAAGCGGTGTCACGGCTTGGGGTATAGGCGTCCCCTTTACCTGCCTCCATGCGTTCGGCTCCCTCCTCGGCGCCGTCTCCGGCCTTGGGTCCTCCTGCGCCATCCTCAGAGGCGGTCTGCTTCCTCTTCCAGGGTAGCGTGCTCCGCTGACTGGTCTCTGCGTGCTGGGTCATCTCCCGGCTCCACTCCGCCAGTATCTCGCGCTGTACCCGGGCCATCCTCCTTGCGAGGCCCTCCAGGGCAGTTTGTGCACACTCCCGGTCTCGGGGGAGCTGCGCTAGGATCTCCGCTAGACCTAGCGGGGTTGTGGACTCCAGCAGGCTCCTGACCATCGGGTCGGTGCTGCTCTGCTCGGCTTCCGGCAGGCTCCTGGCCAGCGGGCCGGTGCTGCTCTGCCCTCCTTCCTCGGTCTCTAGCAGACTCCTGGCCAGCGGGCCGGTGCTGTTCTGCTTTCTTTCCATCTCCGGGTGAGCTTTTCTGCTGCTCCTTTCCAGGCTTCCTGCCTCCGGGTGCGCTCGCTCCAGACCGCTCCAAGCGACACCCATCTTTTCTCTTCTCTTTCGTCTCCTCCCACTTCTAGGGCGGTCCCGGGGCAACTCGGTGACTGTCAGCTCCAGGGGGAGTTCTTTCACGCTGACAGACACCTCCAGCATCACAGTCTCTGTTGGTGGGGGCGGTTTCCACTTTTGGCGCCATTTTCTGTCCTGGCCCACGATGGGAGGTGGCCTCCTGCCCTCCTTTGGCACGCCCATAATGGCGTCCGCTGCTCTTCCAAGGCGGGAAATCTGCGGTTTTGGCGGGAATCGCTTCCCAGTGGCGGGAAACTCTGCAGATGGCGGGAACAAGCTGGAAATGGCGGACAATCGGCGGGAAACGACTGGTGATGGAGTCCGATGGCGTGGACCCTCCGGAACCGGCGGGAGACTTCTTTCTGAGGTAAACTTGCACTTTTCTTCAGGCACGCAGTACCCGGGTGTTGCGGGCACGTAATCCTGCCGACTACGCCAAAGTTGACGCGCCCCCTGGGACATATTCCTTTTTGAGGGGAATACCCGGCACCGGATCAGATGGGGGGGGTTGTAGTCTCCGAGCGGCTGTGACCCGGTCCCGTGCCCAGGGCGTCAAGCTAAGTGTTATGTGGCAGTCCTACAGATGTTATTAAAGTTCTTTTATGTCGACTACGCCACCCGTTGTGATGCGGTCACTGTGGCCGCCGCTGCAGCAGGGTCCGCTGAGGCTGATGGTGGATGCGCAGCTTGGTGGGATAACCCCCAACGGGAGGGGTATAGCCTCAGAGGGGACAGGCGCAGAGGATGGGGGTTGTGGTGGTGCGGTGCAGCCGGCAATGAAGACAGACTCGGGTTGTGCAGTTAAGGGTGTTTACTTACTGCTGATGTTGTACTGGTCACTCCAGCTGCTAGTGACCACCCGAGCCGTGCTGCGTCCACCAGGTCCTGGATCCGGTCAACCCCCAAACAAGTCCAGAGCGTGGCCCTGAGCTCTCCCTCTGTCCTTTCTTCAGCCGTCCCCACCAGGGATTCACCTAGGTCCAGCTCCCTCGGGCCTTCTTTTGGGACACCCTTGGCCTTGGGTTCCCTGACCCTCCACGTGGTGTGCCTTCGGGGTGAATGTGGTGGGTGACCGTGACAGACACTGCCCACGGTCTCCGGTCTCTGGCTGGGGAATGTCTTTGCCCCCACCAGCTTGGGTTCCGGTACCCTCTTGCTGACTCCTCACCCGGTGCTCTAATTTGGGTTCTTGGGTCCCTTCTGTCTTCCCCCTCTGGGTCTTTCTCTTTCTTTCTCCTCTCTCTCTCTCCAGGGCTGCTGTTTCCTTCTCTCTCTCCAACTGACTTGTTCTCAGCGTCTGACCCTGATCTAAGTTGGTGCCCTCCTTATATATCCCTCTATGTGTGAGCTCAGGTGACCAGCACCCAATGAGCTCCTATCACTACCCAGACTGCTCCCCCTATCTGCCCCTACACTACATGGGATGTACCACCCCCCTCCCACTCCAGCCAGGAACAGGCTCGGTTGTACCTGCACATTTCTAAGTGGGAGTACCGTCGGCCTGCTCCTCTGGAATGGGATGTATGTAGTGCATGCAGTCTATCTGAGCTCAGTTCCACACTCCTTCCTTACCCGGGAGTGGAATATCACACCTCTGGGTTGAGGTGCAATACCCCTGTAGCAGCCGAATCCTCAGGGTGCTACATAAGATTCTGCAACAGTCTCTGCTGATACTCCTGCATGCGTGCATCCCTTTCTATGGCAGGAATAATTTCTGCAAATTTACTTTTGTACCGGGGATCTAACAGTGTGGCAACCCAGTAGTCAGGATTATTTCTAATTCTCACAATTCGAGGGTCATGTTGCAGGTAGTGCAGCAAGAAGGCACTCATGTGTGTTGCGCATCCAGGAGCACCAAGTCCCTGTTGTGTTGGTGGCGAGGTAGCAATCATGCTTCCTTCCTATGTCCTCTCCCCCCAACCTCGCACAACAGAAATGTGATCAAGGTCTCCCTCATCTGATGAGTCTTCCATCAGTTCGTCCTCCACTTCTTCCTGGGCTCCTGCACCTTCCTCACTAGTTTGGCTGCTACCATGCGCCCTGGTAAAATCATCTCCCCCACCCTCACATGCCTGCCGCCTTGGTGCTGCCGACCGTCTGGACCTTGCAGATGTTAGCCCTTCCGCATACAACTCCTCCTCCTCTACTTCCTCCACCTCCTCTTGTGCCACCACCTGACTCCGAATTCTGTTTAACATGTGCTCCAGCATGTAAATCACCGGAATAGTCATGCTGATAATGGCATCGTCAGCACTAAACATCTTCGTCGCCATTTCAAAACTGTGCAGAAGGGTGCATAGGTCCCTGATCTGAGACCACTCCTCCAGCGTGATTTGCCCCACCTCTGAATCTCGTTGGCCCAGGCTATACGTCAGAACGTATTGCACCAGGGCTTGTCGGTGCTGCCACAGTCGCTGCAACATGTGCAGAGTTGAATTCCACCGGGTAGGCACATCGCATTTTAGCCGGTGAAGTGGCAGGCCCAACGACTTCTGTAGAGATGTAAGTCGCTGAGCTGCGGGATGCGAACGGCGGAAGTGAGCACACAGCGACCGTGCCCTCTGCAGAAGGCCATCTAGTCTGGGATAGTGGGCTAAAAATTGCTGGACAACCAGGTTCAACACGTGAGCCATACAAGGCACGTGTGTGACATTGCCCCGGCGAAGGGCCGCACCCAGGTTTGCAGCATTGTCGCACACGGCCTTCCCTGGTTTCAGGTCCAGTGGAGACAACCATTCATGAAATTGGTTCTCCAGAGCTGACCACAACTCCTCAGCTGTGTGACTCACATTTCCCAGACATTTCAATGTAAAAACCGCCTGATGACGTTGAGCCCTACTGCCAGCATAGTAAGGAGGTGTGCAGGATCCCTTCTGCGCAGTTAGAAAGCTTGTGGCATGACCAGACAGGCTTTGGGTGCAGGTGGAAGACCGAGAGGAGGTTGAGGAGGCAGAAGCAGTGGAGGAAAAATGACATAAAGAGGATTGACGCACAACTCGTGGGGACGGCAAGACTTGGACAGCAGCCCCTTGTCCTGCTGTCACCATAGTTACCCAGTGCCCAGTCAGCGACATGTAACGCCCCTGTCCATGCCTACTCGTCCAAGTGTCTGTGGTGAAATGCACCCTGTCACACACAGAGTTTCTCAAAGAAGCGGTGATGTTGTGTGCGACATGCTGGTGGAGCGCAGGCACACCTTTCTTTGAGAAGTAGTGCCGACTGGGCATCTGGTACTGGGGCACTGCGACGGACATAAGGTCTCGAAAATCCTCTGTGTCCACCAGGCGGAAAGGCAGCATTTCTGTAGCCAAGAGCTTGCAGATGGTGAAATTCAACCTCTTAGCTTTCTCATGGCTAGGAGGAAATGGTCTTTTACTTGTCCACATCTGAGGGACCGAGGGCTGGCTATTGTGCTTAGACGGGGTTGATAAGGGTGTCCCCGGCAAACTGCCGGTCTGTGAGGAAGATGCAGGCGGACATGTTAGGTTGCCTTGATCCAAAGGTGGTGCTATCGATGTCGGACAGCGCTCAAGACCAGCTGGTGTTACCACCTCCAAAGAAAATGATGACCTGCCAATCACGCTGGCTGTTGCGGGTAAAGAGGTGGCAGGTCTGCGCCCCAAAACAGGTGTGACTGCTGTCCCCCCAGTCACAGAGGATGAAGAGGCCGCGGATGCACAAGATATGGCAGACGGTGGTTGGCCCGGCCGGCTAGACCGCATTGTAGCACACTGAGCTTCCCACTGCAACTTATGCTTCATGTCCATGTGCCGGTTCATGCATGAAGTACTCAAACTATGTATTTTTTGGCCTCTACTTAGCTTTTGCTGACAAATGTTACAGATAACACGAGTTGAGTCATCTTTATCGATCTGAAAAAATGCCCAGGCTATGCAAGGCTTAGCACCCATGCGACCTGAAGAGCCACCACGACTTGTGGTGAGAGGCAGAGTTGTGTTTGAGGATGCAGTTGTTGACGTGCTTCCAGTACTACGTCTCTGTCCAGGAAGGCGCAACCTGACCTCGTCGTCACTAGCATCTTCCTCCACCTCCTCTGCTGACCTCATCTCTTGGCTGACTGTGGGTTGACAGTAAGTGGGATCTCCGACCTCATCATCATCACCCTGTGCGTTATCACACCCGTCGTCCTCAGAGCCAACCTGTTCCTGCCCTGACAAAAAACTAAAGTTGTCGCTCCAATCAGGTATTTGAGTCTTATCATCGTCTTCCTCATTGTCTCCACCAACAGGAGTTACAGTTTGGGAATGAGGGTCTACATTATGGTCAGAACCTTCTGCGTCTGGTCCTGGATCCGACTCATAAAGATTCTGGGCATCAGTGCAGATCATTTCCTCGTCTGGATTCACAGAAGCGCTGGAGTCGACCTCTGATTCCCAGGCTATAGTATGAGTAAACAGCTCTGCAGACTCAACCATCTGTTCTACCTCATACTCAGACGGGCAGCTGGAGATTTGGGAGCTGTGAGGAAGCAAGTGCGATTTGGGTGACACCTTTGAGGACTGGAGTATTTGTGATGTTGAAGTTGATGTGGAGGAGAGCCCACTTAAAGGAGCACTTGATATCCGTTGAAGCACCTGCTGTTTTTGTGCCTCATCTGGAATTTGTAGCGATTGGCGTGGCCGTAAGAAAGGGATCTTATCACATTGTCCGCTAAAAGAAGTAGACATTTTAGTTTGGCTGGAAGATGGTCTTTCTTCTGCACCTACCCCACGGACACAACCTTTTTTCCCCTTCCCAACACGCCTATTCCCCTTTCCACCAGCAGCAGGCCTTTTTCCACTCATTTTGGTGGTTAACTAATTCACAACTCTGGAGTTGTTTGCACAAAAAAACAATGGATGGTAACCGAGCAGAGCTGAGTGGCCAAACTGTGGTATTAGGCCAAAACTATTGGCTGGGTTAGATGCAGAAAAAAATTATTTTTAATTTGCAACCTGATGGAGGTCAGTATAGATGGACTAATAGACCAAGTCCCACACACTGCTAGAAGCCCAAATATTTTTTCAGAGCTAGATGCAGAAAAAAAATATTTTTAATTTGCAACCTGATGGAGGTCAGTATAGATGGACTAATAGACCAAGTCCCACACACCGCTAGAAGCCCAAATATTTTTTCAGAGCTAGATGCAGAAAAAAATTATATTCAATTTGCAACCTGCTGGACGTCAGTATAGAAGGACTAATAGAACAAGTCCCACACACTGCTAGAAGCCCAAATATTTTTTCAGAGCTAAATGAAGAAAAAAATTATTTTTAATTTGCAACCTGATGGAGGTCAGTATAGATGGACTAATAGACCAAGTCCCACACACTGCTAGAAGCCCAAATATTTTTTCAGAGCTAGATGCAGAAAAAAATTATTTTTAATTTGCAACCTGATGGAGGTCAGTATAGATGGACTAATAGACCAAGTCCCACACACCGCTAGAAGCCCAAATATTTTTTCAGAGCTAGATGCAGAAAAAAATTATATTCAATTTGCAACCTGCTGGACGTCAGTATAGAAGGACTAATAGAACAAGTCCCACACACTGCTAGAAGCCCAAATATTTTTTCAGAGCTAAATGAAGAAAAAAATTATTTTTAATTTGCAACCTGATGGAGGTCAGTATAGATGGACTAATAGACCAAGTCCCACACACTGCTAGAAGCCCAAATATTTTTTCAGAGCTAGATGCAGAAAAAAATTATTTTTAATTTGCAACCTGATGGAGGTCAGTATAGATGGACTAATAGACCAAGTCCCACACACCGCTAGAAGCCCAAATATTTTTTCAGAGCTAGATGCAGAAAATTTTTTTATTCAATTTGCAACCTGATGGAGGTCAGTATAGATGGACTAATAGACCAAGTCCCACACACTGCTAGAAGCCCAAATATTTTTTCAGAGCTAGATGCAGAAAAAAATTATTTTTAATTTGCAACCTGATGGAGGTCAGTATAGATGGACTAATAGACCAAGTCCCACACACTGCTAGAAGCCCAAATATTTTTTCAGAGCTAGATGCAGAAAAAAATTATTTTTAATTTGCAACCTGATGGAGGTCAGTATAGATGGACTAATAGACCAAGTCCCACACACCGCTAGAAGCCCAAATATTTTTTCAGAGCTAGATGCAGAAAAAAATTATATTCAATTTGCAACCTGCTGGACGTCAGTATAGAAGGACTAATAGAACAAGTCCCACACATTGCTAGAAGCCCAAATATTTTTTCAGAGCTAAATGAAGAAAAAAATTATTTTTAATTTGCAACCTGATGGAGGTCAGTATAGATGGACTAATAGACCAAGTCCCACACACTGCTAGAAGCCCAAATATTTTTTCAGAGCTAGATGCAGAAAAAAATTATTTTTAATTTGCAACCTGATGGAGGTCAGTATAGATGGACTAATAGACCAAGTCCCACACACCGCTAGAAGCCCAAATATTTTTTCAGAGCTAGATGCAGAAAATTTTTTTATTCAATTTGCAACCTGATGGAGGTCAGTATAGATGGACTAATAGACCAAGTCCCACACACTGCTAGAAGCCCAAATATTTTTTCAGAGCTAGATGCAGAAAAAAATTATTTTTAATTTGCAACCTGATGGAGGTCAGTATAGATGGACTAATAGACCAAGTCCCACACACTGCTAGAAGCCCAAATATTTTTTCAGAGCTAGATGCAGAAAAAAATTATTTTTAATTTGCAACCTGATGGAGGTCAGTATAGATGGACTAATAGACCAAGTCCCACACACCGCTAGAAGCCCAAATATTTTTTCAGAGCTAGATGCAGAAAAAAATTATATTCAATTTGCAACCTGCTGGACGTCAGTATAGAAGGACTAATAGAACAAGTCCCACACACTGCTAGAAGCCCAAATATTTTTTCAGAGCTAAATGAAGAAAAAAATTATTTTTAATTTGCAACCTGATGGAGGTCAGTATAGATGGACTAATAGACCAAGTCCCACACACTGCTAGAAGCCCAAATATTTTTTCAGAGCTAGATGCAGAAAAAAAATATTTTTAATTTGCAACCTGATGGAGGTCAGTATAGATGGACTAATAGACCAAGTCCCACACACCGCTAGAAGCCCAAATATTTTTTCAGAGCTAGATGCAGAAAAAAATTATATTCAATTTGCAACCTGCTGGACGTCAGTATAGAAGGACTAATAGAACAAGTCCCACACACTGCTAGAAGCCCAAATATTTTTTCAGAGCTAAATGAAGAAAAAAATTATTTTTAATTTGCAACCTGATGGAGGTCAGTATAGATGGACTAATAGACCAAGTCCCACACACTGCTAGAAGCCCAAATATTTTTTCAGAGCTAGATGCAGAAAAAAATTATTTTTATTTGCAACCTGATGGAGGTCAGTATAGATGGACTAATAGACCAAGTCCCACACACCGCTAGAAGCCCAAATATTTTTTCAGAGCTAGATGCAGAAAATTTTTTTATTCAATTTGCAACCTGATGGAGGTCAGTATAGATGGACTAATAGACCAAGTCCCACACACTGCTAGAAGCCCAAATATTTTTTCAGAGCTAGATGCAGAAAAAAATTATTTTTAATTTGCAACCTGATGGAGGTCAGTATAGATGGACTAATAGACCAAGTCCCACACACTGCTAGAAGCCCAAATATTTTTTCAGAGCTAGATGCAGAAAAAAATTATTTTTAATTTGCAACCTGATGGAGGTCAGTATAGATGGACTAATAGACCAAGTCCCACACACCGCTAGAAGCCCAAATATTTTTTCAGAGCTAGATGCAGAAAAAAATTATATTCAATTTGCAACCTGCTGGACGTCAGTATAGAAGGACTAATAGAACAAGTCCCACACACTGCTAGAAGCCCAAATATTTTTTCAGAGCTAAATGAAGAAAAAAATTATTTTTAATTTGCAACCTGATGGAGGTCAGTATAGATGGACTAATAGACCAAGTCCCACACACTGCTAGAAGCCCAAATATTTTTTCAGAGCTAGATGCAGAAAAAAATTATTTTTAATTTGCAACCTGATGGAGGTCAGTATAGATGGACTAATAGACCAAGTCCCACACACCGCTAGAAGCCCAAATATTTTTTCAGAGCTAGATGCAGAAAATTTTTTTATTCAATTTGCAACCTGATGGAGGTCAGTATAGATGGACTAATAGACCAAGTCCCACACACTGCTAGAAGCCCAAATATTTTTTCAGAGCTAGATGCAGAAAAAAATTATTTTTAATTTGCAACCTGATGGAGGTCAGTATAGATGGACTAATAGACCAAGTCCCACACACTGCTAGAAGCCCAAATATTTTTTCAGAGCTAGATGCAGAAAAAAATTATTTTTAATTTGCAACCTGATGGAGGTCAGTATAGATGGACTAATAGAACAAGTCCCACACGCTGCTAGAAGCCCAAATATTTTTTCAGAGATAAATGAAGAAAAAAATTATTTTTAATTTGCAACCTGATGGAGGTCAGTATAGATGGACTAATAGACCAAGTCCCACACACTGCTAGAAGCCCAAATATTTTTTCAGAGCTAGATGCAGAAAAAAATTATTTTTAATTTGCAACCTGATGGAGGTCAGTATAGATGGACTAATAGACCAAGTCCCACACACCGCTAGAAGCCCAAATATTTTTTCAGAGCTAGATGCAGAAAAGAATTATATTCAGTTTGCAACCTGATGGAGGTCAGTATAGATGGACTAATAGAATGATGCTATGCCCAAAAGATTTTACTTCACTAGGTGCAGTAAAAAAATTGGTATTCTATACACAGGTGGTATATCTTGCAACACAGATAGGCTACTCCACTGACTAACACACTCTGCAATAGGCCAAAAAGGATTAGCTTTGCTAGATTCAGCCAAATGCTGTGAAAAAAACTTGCACAGCACTGGCACAGACCTGCCTGGCAAAAACTGATAGGAACTGATGTAACCTAGTCCTGAAAATGACTCCAATTACAATTAGTCTTTACTCCCACAATCTATCTATTTAAGAGCACAGACCTGCCTGATAAAAGTCGTAGGAAATGCTGTAACCTAGTCCTTAAAAGGACTGCAATCACAACTATTCCCTACTCCCAAGCTATCTGTATATTTGTGCGAAAATTGGCTTGAAATTAACAAGGTATAGCGCACACAGCAACAGTGGTGCCGTCTAACACGCAGCTGCAGCAGTGAGAAAATGGTGGCGACGGGGAAAATGGCTTGGTCTTATAGGGCAAGGACATGTGACATACACTGCCAATCACACATGCCCTTGCTTGTGTGAAAAAAAGCACTTCACTCCGTGTGTGCGCTGCTGATAGGCTGACAGATTGCACCTCCCCACTGCAAATGCGGGAAAGAGAAAAAAAAATGGAGATCTTCATTGTTCCTGCAGAGATCCATCCCCTGCCCCTCCCCCCACCCCGCTGTACACTCAAACTGCGTATTAACATTAATTTTCATCATTACTGAGAAAAAATCCAGTTATGATTTTGGTGCACGAACAGTTATCGAACATAACCTCGAACAGCCGAATTTTTCTCAAAATGTTCGTGTTCGCCGAACGGCTCGAACACCGCCCAAAACAGCTCGAATTTGAGATTGGCGAACAGTTCGAGTAGAACAACGCTCATCTCTACTTGCAACACTCGGGAGCATTGCAAACCTGGAGAGGAGTTTAGAGCTCACTGAGCATGTGCTGACTGGGGCCAGGGATATGGAGGAGGGTGGAGCTGGGAAAGATCAGGACTCAGAAGTAGGTAGCTGGGTAACAATTAGAAGAAGGGGTAAGGGGAAATGTATCAGGGAGCTCAGTCCTGATCTGGCACAACCAAGTAAATATGCCTATTTGGCTGATAATACGAATACAAGCCCAGGACTAGGATCACTACAGCAGGATGTTGGTCCCAGAAACCAGAAAAACAACTGCTGTAGGAACGAGGGAAATAGTGCAGCAAAGGCCACACAGATGTTGGTGGTAGGGACTCTATAATTAGGAGGACTGACAGTGTCATCTGCTGCCGAGACTATGAATGCCGAACAGTGTGTTGTGTGCCAGGTGCTCGGGTTTAGCATACTGCGAATCGGATAGACAGATCGCTGGGTTTACCCCAGCCCCACCCAGCAGTCATAGTACACATCAGTACCAATGACAAAATTAGAGGGAGGTGGAAGGACCTTAAAAATGATTACAGGGAACTAGGAGAGAAGCTGAAGTCCAGGACATCCAAGATGATGTTTTCACAAATACTGCCAGTGCCACGAGCATCACTAGAAAGACAGCGGAAGCTTAGGGGAATAAATAAGTGGCTTAGAAATTTGGTGCAGGAAGGAAGGGTTTGAGTTTATGAAGAACTGGACCGACTTCTCTGTCGGCTACAGGCTCTACAGTAGGGACTGGCTGCACCTGAATGGGGAGGGGGCAGCTGTGCTTGGGAAAAAATGGTCAGAAGGGTGGAAGAGCATTTAATCTAGGATCTGGGGGGAAGAGTAGACAGAGAGAGTGAGACAGTATGAGACAATGAAGATTTAGTGAGGGCTGGGACATGCAAGGAACATAGGAAGATGAGGAGTAGTAATAAATTTGCTAGTATTAGGGTATGTGCCCATGATGCAGATTTGAAGCAGAAATTTCCTGAGCATTTTTGTCTCTCCTTGCCAGAAAAAACACATGCGGTTTTTACATGCGTTTTTGATGCGTTTTTACATGCGTGTTTTTGAGCATCAATGATGATTTTTGGAGCTATAAAGTTGGTGGGCTTAAACCCTTGGATTACCATAGAACTGGGGTGAGTATATTGGTTCATTTAAATGATTAAAGAATGGTTGTGTTGTATTTCAAATAAGGTGTTTGCACTGCGTCTGTCTGTTTGTTTATTTTGTTTGGTCATGAAAAGGTCTGATTGACACCTTGACATCACCAAACAGAAGAGCTGGGTGTCAGCTAGTCCCATTCACCCAATCTTCATTAGCATTTCTATTCACATAATTTATGTGACTGCTGTGAGCTGTTTTTTTAGCCTGGGAATGTGCCACTAGGCAAACATTTTCCCTGGCCATTTTTAACATCTCCAGCTGGTTCATTAGCCACTACATCCCCTGATCAGCACTCAGCAGCACTTTGGGCACAACGTATTTATGTTGCATCCAAAACGCGGTGTTCTAATGCTGCACTTTTGTTGTTGGTAAATGTGAATCCACTGCATAAAATAGAGTATAGAATGCGGTAAATCCGCATGGTTCAGTGAACACATGTGGATTTACCTAAATTCAATAGAATGCAACGTTTTCGACGCAGCAAAACTTTGCGTCCAAAGCGCTGCTACGTCTGAATTATGGGCACAAAGCCTAAAATGTAAAAAAAAATTGGTGTGGGCTCCCACATCATTTTTATAACCAGCAGAGGGAAAGTCGACCGCTGGGGGATGATATTATTAGCTGCGGAAGGGGCCATTAGCCAACAATGTTCCATGGCTATTAATGTCAGCCCACAGCTGTTTGTTTAGCCTTTACTGGCTAGATTACAGGAGGACCCTAGAAAAAAATTGATGTGGGGTCCCCCTATAAAATCGAGCCAGCAAAGGCTAAACTAGACAGCTGCGGGCTGATATTAATAGCCATAGAAGGGGCGATGAATACTAGCCCCCTCCGCGATTGTTAATATCACCCCTCAGCAGTCCCAGAAATGGCGCATCCATAAGATGCGCCAAATCTGGCGCTTAGCCTCACTCTTCCACACTGCTCTGTAGCGGTGGCATGGGGTTGGGGTTCACGTCAGCTTTGTATTGGCGGCTGACATGAAGCCCAGGTTAGTAATGGAGGGCATCTCCCCATTACTAACCACATAGTAAAATGGATGGCGCATTTTCAATAAAAGACACGGCCAGTATTTTAATGAAATAAAACACATACGGTTCTACAATTTTTTTTATTACCCGCCTCCGCGAAGCCCTCGATCTCCTGAAAAAAATGAAAAAAAAACAATATCCCTCACCTGTCCGTCGTCAACGACGCAATCCACGATCACGACTGTCCCACGACGATCCAGATCATTTCTATAGCTGTGACATCAGCCATCACTGATGTCACAGGTGTAGAATACAGCACTGTATACTGACAGGGAGGGTTGTAAAATCACCCCTGTCAGTATACAGTGCTGCTTGGGGTCACTGGGGTTCATCAGCTGAAGATTCTTGTGAAGGTTGAGCAATGAGCTGATGGCCACGTGACCATCAGCTGATTGCTGCCGTTACTTATCACCTGATGGTCACGTGACCATCAGGTGATCGCTAACGTCACCGATCAGCTGATGGCCAGGTGACTATCAGGTGATCAATGACTTCACCGCAGGTCCTGTAAGTACACAGCGAGTCCGCGCCCCACAGTGTACATCGAGCCACCGACGGGATAGCATCGCCCAGGAGGACACCGGGGGCCGCCAGAGAGGTGCGTATGAAGGTTTATTATTAATTTTTACTTTTTTATTCTTTTTTACACTGCCGCTGGCATACGGGCTGGGAGAAGCCGGCTGCTGCTTCTCTCATCCACGTTGCTCTTGCTGTTTTCAGCCAGAGCAGCGGTCAGATGAGAGAAGTAGCAGCCTCCTCTCCCGACCCGGGTGCCAGCCGCGGCACGATTCCGGCACGATTTTGCGCCTATTGATTACATTGAAATGCAGCAAATCCACATGTATAGATATCTCTTCACATGCTACCCAATTACCTACGCACTATTGATGGATACATGTTTTTCGCTTGTAATTGTCATACAATTTTCTTGTGTTTTCACCGCACAACTTCTGTGTGTATCACTTTTCTACGGAATGAAGGTTTTAATATTGATTTAATAAAAATTATATTTTTAATGGAACAACTTTGATACTCCTCTTTTACATTTGGGTGTGTTTGGCGCCAGCTTTTTTTGTATTGGTGAGGTCAACAATGTACAGTCAGTGTCTGTAAGTGTACATTGGGAAGGCAATAATGGAAAGCTGCTAATTGGAGTTTGCTACAAGCCTCCTAATATAAATGAACAGACCAGATCCAGACATAAAAGCTGCAAGTTCTTATCCGCAATTCAAGACAATTACCTCTCTCAGCTGGTAGATAACCATCCAGGGGAGATAATCTGCTAGATCTGGTTCTCTCAAATAGACAAGATACAATTTCACATCTACAGATCAGGGATCATTTGGGAAGCAGTGACCATAATATGGTAGGTTTCAATGTAATTTTCACTGAAACATTCAAAAGGGGAAATGCAAAAACCTGGAACTTTAGGAAAGCTGATTTCAACAAAGTAAGGGAAGAGCTTAGACTGGGACCATGTCATGGTAACTGGGGAAACTGAACATAAATTGGGCATGTTTAAGGATATACTACTAGAATCCTGTGGAAAAGTTAGATACTGTGGCAAGAAAATGTCAAGGAATAAAAAGAAACCATTATGGATAAATAATACAGAACAAAATTTAATAAGACAAAAACAAAGGAAATTCCAAATTTTGAAGGCCGAGAATACAGAAATAGCATTTCAGGAGTATAAAGATTTCAATAAGAAATATAAAAAAAAAAAAAAAAATCAAGCTAGCAAAGTTATCTACAGATAAACAAATCGTAATAAAGCCAGAGAACAGTTAAAGAGGTACAGAAACAAGTAAATATGATTTAAAAATACCTTTATTTTGGGGTATTGGGCATGTGGTGGAACATAAAAGGCACTCACATAAAATTAATAATAAATGTCATACTTCAACAATTTTAATATAGCAGCACATGGTATTGATCAAACAATGACTTAATAATAGCTAAACCCTTCTACGAAGTGGATCAATGCAAATATATTTCCCAGAGGAGCATTGCAGCTTGAAAAGTCTCCTCACCTTGACGTGCTTAGTATTTAGCTTTCCGCAAGGAGAAACGTTACTTCTTGGATACCTGTCTGACGCCTCTCAATCAGCCAAACCAGAACTCACACTTTGCACTGATGAGGGGCAGTACCCACGAAACACAGCGTCTGCAAATTAAGTTTCTGGTCTTGACTTTTATCCTAAGTCATGTGATAAGGCTCGTTAAAGGGTCGATATTGACTTTTAGGATTGATACTTCCAATAGGTGGCACTAGAGTCCTAGTTCTCTTTCTCTCTGAAGAGACAATTTGCAAATAATTGGTAATATACGAAAGAAGGGGGTAAACGAATAGAAATATTGCACAAATCTCCATATAAACTGCACTGATGCTTTTATTTCATTAGTGGCCATAAGTGAGGTCCAAAGGGTTAATGGCCCTAACTGTGTATAAGTGTATACCTGAATATAGGGTTACATGTGGAACAATCAACTTAACCAAACAGGTGCTCATGAGTAGTGGCCAGATGAAAATACAGTAAGTAATATCCTCAATGATAACTGCACAGAGGGACAGTCAAAGTAGAAGTATAGAGATAAGAAATTGTACATATCAATTCAATGCATAGGGTGCTGCTTCTAGTGTGGTGCCTGCGACATTAAAATATATCCCAGAACATTTTATAAATGCATCAATGCCAAAAAGAAAAAAAACGATATTAAACAGGCACTTTTCATCCATGTTCCCTGTTCCTGGGATCTTTCAACAAGGCAAAAATCAACGTTTACCACCTGATATAACTAAGTTAACACAAGAAGAACTACGCCTGCGTTTGAGAAAATAAAACATTGACAAATCCCCTGGCCCAGATGGCATTCATCCATGGATACTGAGGGAATTGAGCTCAGTAATTGGCATCTCATATTCTTAGACTCTCTTGTAACAGGGGTGGTGCCACAGGATTGGAGGATAGCCGATGTGGTACCGATATTTAAGAAAGGTAAGAAGGTGGATCCAGGTAACTACCGTCCAGTAACTCTGACATGTTTAGTGTGCAAAGTGTGCATCATAAGAGATGACCTGCAGAAATAAATTGCAAAGAATAATATAATAATTAACAATCAGCACGGATTCAAGAATAAGTCATGTCTAACTAGCATGTTGGGTTTCTATGAGGAGGTAAGTACAAATCTGGATTTTGGTAATGCGGCTGATGACATTTATCTGGACTTTGCAAAGGCATTTGATACTGTACCACACAGCAGCCTTATACTGACGCTACAGAAGCAAGGACTAGGGGAAACTATATGCAGATGAGTGAGGAAATGGCTAAAAGACAGGAAACAAAAAAGTGATCATAAATGGGACGTTCTCTAAATGGGACGTAGTCAGCAGTGGGGTATCACAGGGATTGTGCTAGGACTGATTTTTTTTAACCGATTTATAAATGACCATATGGATGGAATTAAGAGCAAAGTGTCAGTCTTTGCTGATGACTCCAAACTATGTAGGCTATTAAAATATAACTTTCACTTTACAATATTGCAAAACAATCTGAATAAGATGTCTGAATGGGCAACCACTTGGCAAATGAGGTTTAATGTAGATAAATGCAGAGTAATGCACCCAGGACGGAGTATTCCTATTGCTGCATATATATTAAATGGGAGTATATTCGGGACTACAGTGCCGGAGAACGACTTCCTTATTCTGGTTACAGGTAACCTGAGCATCAGTATTCAATGTCAAGTGGCAACAAAAGCAAACAAGATTTTAGGGTGTATAAATAGAGATAAAATCCCATGATCCCAATGTATTGTTACCCTTTTATAAATCACTTGTGAGGCCACATCTAGAATGCGAGATACCGTTTTGGGCGCCACATTTTTAAAAGTTTATTGAGAAGTTAGAGTCAGTTCAAAGGCTTGCAACTAGATTATTACAAGGGATGGAGGCCTCTCATATGATGAGAGGTTGGAAAAGTTGGGCTTGTTTAGCTTAGAAAAAGACGCTTCTCAGGAGATCTCATTTATACAGTACAGACCAAAAGTTTGGACACACCTCATTTAAAGATTTTTCTGTATTTTCATGACTATGAAAATTGTACATTCACACTGAAGGCATCAAAACTATGAATTAACACATGTGGAATTATATACTTAACAAAAAAGTGTGAAACAACTGAAAATATGTCTTATATTCTAGGTTCTTCAAAGTAGCCACCTTTTGCTTTGATGACTGCTTTGCACACTCTTGGCATTCTCTTGATGAGCTTCAAGAGGTAGTCACCGGAAATGGTTTTCACTTCACAGGTGTGCCCTGTCAGGTTTAATAAGTGGGATTTCTTGCCTTATAAATGGGGTTGGGACCATCAGTTGTGTTGTGCAGAAGTATGGTGGATACACAGCTGATAGTCCTACTAAATAGACTGTTAGCTGCTTTTTTCTTGCCATAATACAAATTCTAAGTAAAGAAAAACGAGTGGCCATCATTACTTTAAGAAATGAAGGTTAGTCAGTCCAAAAAATTGGGCAAACTTTGAAAGTGTCCCCATGTGCAGTTGCAAAAACAATCAAGCGCTACAAAGAAACTGGCTCACATGAGGACCGCCCCAGGAAAGGAAGACCAAGAGTCACCTCTGCTTCTGAGGATAAGTTTATCCGAGTCACCAGCCTCAGAAATCGCAGGTTAACAGCAGCTCAGATTAGAGACCAGGTCAATGCCACACAGAGTTCTAGCAGCAGACACATCTCTACAACAACTGTTAAGAGGAGACTTTGTGCAGCAGGCCTTCATGGTAAAATAGCTGCTAGGAAACCACTGCTAAGGACAGGCAACAAGCAGAACAGACTTGTTTGGGCTAAAGAACACAAGGAATGGACATTAGACCACTGGAAATCTGTGCTTTGGTCTGATGAGTCCAAATTTGAGATCTTTGGTTCCAACCACCGTGTCTTTGTGCGATGCAGAAAAGGTGAACGGATGGACTCTACATGCCTGGTTCCCACCGTGAAGCATGGAGGAGGAGGTGTGATGGTGTGGGGGTGCTTTGCTGGTGACACTGTTGGGGATTTATTCAAAATTGAAGGCATACTGAACCAGCATGGCTACCACAGCATCTTGCAGCGGCATGCTATTCCATCCGGTTTGCGTTTAGTTGACCATCATTTATTTTTCAACAGGACAATGACCCCAAACACACCTCCAGGCTGTGTAAGGGCTATTTGACCAAGCAGGAGAGTGATGGGGTGCTACGCCAGATGACCTGGCCTCCACAGTCACCGGACCTGAACCCAATCGAGATGGTTTGGGGTGAGCTGGACCGCAGAGTGAAGGCAAAAGGGCCAACAAGTGCTAAGCATCTCTGGGAACTCCTTCAAGATTGTTGGAAAACCATTTCCGGTGACTACCTCTTGAAGCTCATCAAGAGAATGACAAGAATGTTCAAAGCAGTCATCAAAGCAAAAGGTGGTGTACTTTGAAGAACCTAGAATATAAGACATATTTTCAGTTGTTTCACACTTTTTTGTTAAGTATATAATTCCACATGTGTTAATTCATAGTTTTGATGCCTTCGGTGTGAATGTACAATTTTCAAAGTCATGAAAATACAGAAAAATCTTTAAATGAGAAGGTGTGTCCAAACTTTTGGTCTGTACTGGTCAGTATAAAGGACTAGCATGTGACTTATTCCTGCTAAAGACCATACTAAAGACAAGGGGGCACTCATGGGTGGAAGAAGGGTGATTCTGGCAGCAAAACAGGAAAGGGTTCTTTACAGTTAGAGCTGTCGGACTGTGGCATGCCCTACCACAGGAGGTAGTAATGGCAGACACTATAACAGCTTTTAAAAAAAGAGCTGGATGACTTCCTCAATACACTTAACATTGTGGGTTATAGTTAATTTAGTAACAAAATGTACAATTGGGGAGAAAGGTTAAACTTGATGGAGCTAGGGCTTTTTTTCAACCTATGTAACTATGTAAACTTTGAGAGTTTGCTAGGAATAGCCCCCATATTTCCCCTGGCTCACTCGGTCACTGATTGATCTGCCATTTGTGTGCTAGTATGTTGCATTCTATGTTTCTGATCAGCAGTTGATTGTCATGTTAGACGCACCGCCACCATGTTACCTATTTTTTATTCATCTATATTAGACTGAAATATCTGAGTGTCACTGTGACATGGATTTTTGAATATGGTTAAAGAGGAGTTTATATCACTCTACTCATGTAAAGTTTTGGTTTTGTCTTATTGAATCTATTGATTTGCCACTGTGTATGTAAACCCTAGTAAAAATCCTTTTACTATTTGAGATGGAGCAAGAGCTCCCCCCTGTGGGATCATTGATATATGATCTATGGATACGTTTACTCTACCAGTTCTTTCCCCTTATATATATATTAATGAGTGTTTTTTTAAATATTTATTTAATTAACCTTCCTCTTGTGTTAGCTTTCTGTTACTCTTTCTTATGTTAACGGGTCGGTTTTGACCCGTGTCTTAAATCACCCCTAGGATACCCTAAAAACAGTTATTTATGATCCAATTTGTTTCTTACCTCTTAGTTACCTTGTTAGGGTTTCTCATCCATGGAAGGATTGATTTTAATATTTTTTGCTGTGGCCCCCTGGGCCTTTCATTTGAGAGCATACCCTTCATTTTCAATATAAAAATATTGTCAAATGAACCTCAAGAGAATAATATAAACTTTAAAAAGTTTGTTATATTACCTGACTAT
Organism: Phyllobates terribilis; assembly: GCF_046119375.1. Classification (NCBI taxonomy): domain Eukaryota; kingdom Metazoa; phylum Chordata; class Amphibia; order Anura; family Dendrobatidae; genus Phyllobates; species Phyllobates terribilis. Next base: position 636,294,081 of record NW_027362762.1, read on the forward strand.
TACTGAAGGGTTTTAGAACACATTTCTTAAATGTAAAAAAAAGTATACATTATATATATTTTATATTATTAACTCTAGTAACATCTATGGTGTTACGGGTCAATTTTGACCCATATCTAACTACTTTATGAAAAAGGCAAAAAACTGATTTTTTTTTTTTATAGAACTTTAATACAAATAAAAGATGAAAATTTTATTAACATTAATAGCAATAATAATAAAAAGTAGCTTTTCTAGGTCAAACAAACAAACAACAATGAATCAAGCAAATCAACAGAAATCAAGTACTAGTTTTTAGATGCATTAGTTTTTAGATGCATGTGTGGCAAAAAGTGACACTTTTTGTGTGTTCTTTGCAGAGGTATTTTTTGCAGCTGAAGCACGATGTGTTTGTCTTTCTATCCTTATTGCTAGGGCAGACCTGACACCTCTTTCTTTTAGAATCAGGTGGTCTCACTGGGGTTGTGGCCGTCGTGGTTGATGTTGAGGCAGGCCTGGTTGAGGAGGATGCTGGTGATGATGCTCTTTGTGTTGCTGTGGGTGTGGACGAAGCACTTGTTGAGCTCTGGAGTTGTCGGACCAAGGCTGCAGCGGCTGGGTCTCGGGGCACTCGTTCCCTTTGGTCAATGTGCGCCTTGACAAGGGATCTTCCTAGTTCCTCAAGAAACATCCTCCGCTTCTGTTTTTTCTTTGAATTCCATCCTTGGTGAATGTGGGTCCACAACACAAATGAATTGTATGCTGACACATCAAGGATGTTGTAAAATACAACCATTGGCCATCTCCTAGTCATTCGCTGGCAAGTGTAGGTGGCAGTCAGCTTGTCCAGGTTGTCCACTCCTCCTTTGTTTTTGTTATAGTCCAGGATGATTCTGGGCTTTTTGTCACTTCCTGATGACACAGCTGCATCTTTGTGAAGTGTGGACATCAGTACCACATTCCGTCGTTTTTTGGGGCAGTATGAAACAGCAGTGGTGGTGTCTGTAAAAACAAACTTTGAGGAAAGTGGAGCCCTGTCCTTCATCTGCAACAATTCAGCGGGCAGCTCAGGTTTGTTTTTTTTCACTGTGCCCACCATGGTGATTTTCCTCCTGAGAAGTTCTTGTCCAAGGTCATAGCTGGTAAAAAAATTGTCACAAGTAATGTTGTGACCCTGCAGTCCAGTAGTCATATCGAGGACTACACGTTTTGCTTGTTTTTTTTCAGGGATGCCGCTTGCAGACTTGCCTGTGTAAATCTGTAGATTCCATGCATAGCTAGTTTTTGCATCACAGGCTGCCCAAATTTTTATGCCGTATTTGCCTGGCTTACTTGGCATGTATTGCCGGAAGGGGCATTTTCCGCGGAAAGGGAGAAAACGTTCGTCTACTGTCACCTCTGGCCCTGGGTTGAACATCAGTGGAAGGAGCTGCACCCATTTCTCCCAAACATCCCTGATGGGAGCAAGTTTGTCAGATTTTGTTCTGGTGTCTCTGTTGTCAAATCTGAGGACTCTTGATATCATTTGAAAATTTTGAAGTGACATTGTTGCCCGGAAAATATTCCTGCCTGTCGATGCGTCCCAGAGACTATCAGTGGCCTCATTGCAGGATTTGTACACTCCAGCAAGGAGAAGATCACCAATGTAGGCATCCAGGACATCATCATGAAGGTCATTCCACATGTTGCCGTGGACTTTTTTTCCTTCAAGGTTTGTCATAGCAATAATGACTTTTTTTATTGACAATGGCATAAACAGATCAAAACATGACTTGATGTCACTTACTCTTGTCACAGCAAACCTTGTGATCCCAGGGGTCATTTTTATGACATTTGCAGCATCTGCCCTGCCATGTACATCTGGAGGTACTGAGCTCCAACTGATCTTGCCACTTTTGGATTTGAATCTTTCAGTGGGAGCAGCTTCAGCACCAGTCACCTCCTCATCAGACTGATCAGAACTGTCTGTGTCTTCCGGTTGATACTCCACATCATCTTCCTCCTCAGAAACCTGTTCATCTGTATCAGTTTGCTGCTGTGTGTCCTCTGATTCATTATCATCTAAGATATAATCCAGAATTTGGCTTAGATCAAATCTTCTCCTCATTGTTGCATGTGTAAACTGGAGATGTATACTCTGCAAAGTACCAACTCTAAGCTGATTTGGCCATACATGCCTGGACATGTCCCTAACTCAAGTTGTTGGAGGTAGAGCTGGCTGTGGGCTGTTGGTTTATATTGTGTTTGAGTTCAGTTTTGGGACTTATTATTGTTTTTTACTCTTATATTAGACCTGGGTCGAAATTGACCCCAACAACACAAATGTTATAATTTTAATAAGAGCATTTTTACAATTTAGTAAAATAGTTGTATTTATTGTATTTTGTTTAAAAATAAATTCCTGAAAAAGTCAAAAATGTATGTAGAATTTGTATGCATTTAAAACCTAAAACGGGTCAGTCACGACCCTAACACAAGAGGAAGGTTTTAAGATGAATTTGTTTTTTGATATGATGGTGTCTACTTCCAATTCTTGATAGGTTATTTCCATTGCACGGTGACTGAGTTAAGATGGCTGCTGTCTCTAACAGCAGGCCATCCATGCACGTCCCGCCATTGGGCTGTACCGCCCTCCACCGCATCCGCGATCGCTGTGATTGGCTGCTCAATTCTTACCAGCCAATCACAGCGGTGTCACAATAAAGTTATAAAAAAAAATAAATCAATGTGACATGCTGTGATTGGGGACAGCCCAATCACAGCAGTCACAATGGATTAGGTGATCGCGACGTCACCTTGGCTGCTTAACCCTTTTGGCGCTGATTGAGTGAACAATAGTTATTGACCAATCAGTGCCAAAAGGGTTGATCTAAAAATAGTGATCACCACTCTACACGCCATCTCTTCCTCAGAGCTGCCATGCAGAGCAGTTGTAGACCCCCTCTGTGTTACCTGAGAGAAATAAGTTCATTGATGGCCAATGCGATTTCCTGTCTCCTGCGATCCAGTGCTGTGCATTGTGCTGTCTGTGTGCAGACTGCTGTGTGACCGATCTGTGATCACAGCAGCAACTGTTCCCAAATCACTGTTCCAACTAACACCCCACCCCCCCACCCCATTCTCAATTGTGTCTTTGAAGCGCTGTTTTGCGCCTTTCCCATGTACACTGCCTCCTGTACTGAGCATTCATGCTCTTCCCGTGGCCGCAGCACTCTGATCAGTATAACTGCTGATCACAGTCTGCGCCAAGGGACTTTTTCATTTTTTTGCTATAGGTAGAGTAGCGGATGTCGCAGTGTAAATGACATCTAATTTTCTTTTAGAAAAAAAATAATGGTCGTTAGTACAAAATAGCTTTATTGATAGGGATTTAGGGAAGCGGACGTTGCAATGTAAGTGACATGATTTTCTTTTATTAAAAAAAAAGAATAATAGTAGTACAGAGTAGCTTTGTAGGTTGGGAGGTAGTGCATTAGGGGAGAGGACGTTGCAGTGTAAGTGACATCCAATTTTCTTTTAGAAAAAAAAATGTAGTACAGAAGAGCTTTATAGGTAGGCAAAAAACAAAGAATTGTTAGCACCGGTTAACTTCTTAATGCATTGGGGGAACGTACGTCGCAGTGTTAGTGACTTTCCTTTTTCTATTTCAAAAGAAAAGAATAGCGCCGAATACATTTTTAACTGGCACATTAGGGGAGAGTACATCGCAGTGTTAGTGACGTCAGTTTTTGTTTTGCAAAAAAGTAACTTTATAGGTAGGGCATTAGTGTAGTGACATCACTAATTTTTTTTATACAAACTTTTTTTTACTTGTGTTAGGGTGAACAGTTTGATATGTTCACTAGTTGCCTGCTCCTGGCCTAATGCATATGATCAAGTGCATGCAAGAAAGAATAACATCAGACACACACACAGTCGGATGTAAGCTCTCCTTGATCAGCTATGGCACAGCTCCAAGTGTCTTTATTCAACCTGAACATAGACTTATATAAACTGTATATGGGGCTCAGTTAAATCCTAGAATGGGAGCAACCAGATGTATTCATTGGTTAGTCCATGGGCAGATCCATGAGGTCATCAGGGGGCGTGATCTAAGAGTTCATCAGGGAGCGTGATCCATGAGGTCATCAGGGGGTGTGATCCATGAGGTCATCAGGGGGCGTAGTCCATGAGGTCATCAGGGGGCGTAGTTCATGCGGTCATCAAGGTGGGTTGGTCCATGAGGTCATCAGGGGGCGTGATCCATGCGATGTGTCGCTCTGTGGTTGGTTAGTCCTTCTATAGAATGCAGCTTCCTCCCAGAACAGAGCATGGTGTGATGAAACAGGAAATGGCAGCCATCTTTTGATCTAAACAAGCTTATGTAAGGTGAAATAATCACTTTGTGGGTCTTTTCACTCAGTCTCCTATGTATTGAGGTTAATTAAGTATTTGAGCCTATGGCTCTCCTCAACAGTCCCCCCTAAATACTTTATTAACCCTTTGTCCCTACTGTGGTCCCCTCACCCATCAGTGCGTGATCACACCTCTTGCTTGGGTGATTGCGACCTGTTGTCCTCCTACAAATAAGTATAGAATGGCACAACACACAAAGTAAAGGATATGTAACATTATGTAGAAGGTTCTGATGGAGGCATAAACTTCTTGCAGTGGGAGGCGTGTATCCACGTCGGTCTTCCTTCAAGTTTGACTGAAGTAGGAGTGGTCAGGAGCACTTGGTAGGGACCCTCAAATCTTAACTCCAGGGATGTCTTTCTGGTGAACTTCTTTACCAGCACGCAGTCACCAGGTTGGAAAGTGTGAGTACCTTCACTAAAATCTGGATCTGGAATGGATGATAAAACTCATGCATGTGTTACTGACAATTCTTTAGTAAGGGCAATGACATAATTTACAAGAGTATCACTTCCTGAGGCTAGCTGTTGTGGAAAATATTGACCCAACCTTGGAGGCCCCCCAAAAAGAATATCATATGGTGTAAGTTTAGTGGGACCCCTCTGAGTGTTTCTGACTGAATATAAGGCAATGGGCAAAATGTCAGTCCAACGAAGTTTGACCTCCTGACTGGCTTTCAGTATTTTGTTTTTCAATGTGCCATTTAGCCTTTCTACTTTACCACTGCTCTGGGGGTGATATGGAGTATGTAAACCTAAATCGGCCCCTACTAATGTCCATAGTTCCGTAGTCAGTGCTGCAATGAATGCAGGTCCTTGGTCACTCTCAACTACCTCTGGGATTCCATATCTGCACACTACCTCAGTCATAAGTCTTTTAACAGTCACTCTGGCAGTCATGTTGGTTACTGGATAGGCTTCAGGCCATCCCGAGAACATGTCAGTCACTACCAGTACATACTCATACTTCCCTACTTTTGGCATTTGAATATGATCGATTTGAATTCTTTGAAAGGGATACAGTGGTTTAGCCAAATGTTTCTGAGTAACTTTCTGAGGCGGTGCTGGATTGCATGTTGCACGCACAAAGCAGGATTTGCAATATTTTTGGGTGACAGTAGAAATTTCAGGTGCCATATAAGTTTTCCAAATCAAGTCATTCATCTGATTCTTGCCTCTATGGGTGATACCGTGTGCGCATTCTGTCACTGAGGAGTACAGATTACGAGGTAGACAGATCTTTTTGTTCTTCCTCCAGACTCCATCTTCATCCTTTTTAGCTCCTGCTTCTTGCCACGACTTATTTTCTTCATCCGGTGTTTTGTCTTGATGTAAATGGATAAAACTTCATAAGAGAGCTTTGAGACCCTTCTTCAGTGTCTTGAGACACGTACAGTACAGATCAAAAGTTTGGACACACCTTCTCATTTAAAGATTTTTCTGTATTTTCATGACTATGAAAATTGTACATTCACACTGAAGGCATCAAAACTATGAATTAACACATGTGGAATTATATACTTAACAAAAAAGTGTGAAACAACTGAAAATATGTCTTATATTCTAGGCTCTTCAAAGTAGCCACCTTTTGCTTTGATGACTGCTTTGCACACTCTTGGCATTCTCTTGATGAGCTTCAAGAGGTAGTCAAGAGGTATGAGTGTGTAAAGGCGTCTTCACCGAGAGCATCAGCATCATCATCCACATACCCCCTGGAAAGAGGAAGTAGCGTGGATGGGTTGAGGATGGTGCAGCGGACAAGAGTGACATTATCTGGAATCAAGAGGGAACATTGGAGTCTCATATGATGCTGCAGCGACAGATGTTCAGGTTGAGTTTGGTCAAGAACAGCTTTTATGTCGTGTGGAGCCATTAAGAGAACCGGATGTCCTAAGATGATATCAGAAGTTTTGTCCAGGAGCACATGAGCGGCTCTGAGGCAAGTCGGGGAAGCTTGAGACACCGAGTCCAGGCGGGCAGAGTAATAGCTGATGGGTCTTGTTCTTCCTCCATATTTCTGTGCTAGGACTCCGGAAGCATGTCCTGCTACTTCACTGACAAACAAGTAAAAAGGTAGTTGATAGTTACTTTGGCTATTGGACCAGATATAGAAGCCAAAATAGTGGATACGGGCTTGCCCTTGTCCTATTGGATATTTAGATCCATCAGAGCAGCGGTGTGATTGGTATCTGGATGTATCCGAGTTTGTGGTGGTCGTTGGTGGTATTGGTCATTTCGTCGAGGATAGTTGAATCTGCGATTATCTTCATTGTGGTTTCTGAATCTGCGTCCTTGAAGAGGGGCCCTACAATCCCGTCTTTGGTGACCCTGATTACCACAATTGAAACAGACATCTTTGGTACGAAATAATGGAGGTTTCTTGGTTTGGTGTTGCACATCAGTCCATAGAATATGGGTCTTTCTGTTTGAGGTTGTCATAGATTTCTCAGGGAGTGTTTTTTCGAATCCCTTAGCTATCGTTAAGACATCCTTAGGATCCAATGTAGCATATTCAGGTCTAATTGCTTGAAATTGCTTCCTCAGAGCTTCCCGAAGGCCCTCAACAAAAGAGGAAACGAGCAGTGTCTGTTGAACTTTTATTTGGTTACTGAAGCCAAGGTCATTAAACATTTGAGTTAGACGAGCATGATATCTCTCCACCGATTCCCCTGGTTCTTGCGTAATGTCCTTGAAAGATGTTGACTGATCAGCCAATTTATCCGAGGCCCATGTCTTAAGTTGTTGGCAGAACTGAACACCAGAGTCCCATGTGGTGTCACTGACGAGTGAGGCATCATTAAATGCAGTGTCCATAACAGGCCAATATGCATTGCCCGCTTTAAGATTTGCCAATTTGCCAGGGAAATGAGATCTTGCCATGTGGCTGAGTAATTCCTTTGGATTTGAAGCATGCTCTATAGAAAGGCATTGGCTGTTTTTCTGGATCTGAGAGTTGGTTCAGCAGAGTAGCAGCTTGCTGGGGTGTAAACTTGACATAAAGGATGGGCTCCTCAGACGTGGACGTTGGTACGGTTGGTGGTGGCACCTGAGGCGGGAGTAGAGATGGCACTGGAAGTACAGGTGTAATTACTTGTGTATGAGGAGCAGGAGGAGGTAACAGTCCTGGAATGAGGGGCTCTATTTGGGCAGCTCCTATATCATGGGGTGGAGTCCAGGTGATGCAGGCAGTCTTAAAAGCTTTAACAGTCCTGTCCTCATTACTAATTAACCTGATTTCGGAGAGGCAGAAAATGCTTGGGGGGCTACACTTGCTTATTATAATTCCAACAATCTCCCTTGCACACGCATGGACAGGGAACCCGAAGATGCCAACACCAATGGCAGGAATTGTCATGGTCTCAATCTGCTCACTAATATTCGCATACTCTAAGATACGAGTTATTGCCACGCGTAGTTGTCGAGCACTGACATCTGGATGAATAGGGTCAAAAGTAGGGATTACAGCGTGTATGATCATTCTACAAGGAAGATTGACAGATTTAGTCGCCGCTAAGTCCCCAACAGCTATCTGATCACGTGACTCAACAATGATTTGACTGTCAGTTTGAATAGTCGCCCCTCCTGCTTCCACTATAGCTCTAGCCACACCTCTGTTGTGCTCTAACCAAGGGTTGGCAGCATTAACAATAGCGTCCGTTTCCATTGTCGTTATGTCACCCTTACCCACCACTAACAAGGGTTCCTCAGGAAGTTCTTTTTCAAAAATGGGTTGCCAACATTCCCTCCCCTTTGTGCTTCCTGTGATGTTGGTGCCCCCCCCCCAGATTAAGCCCCTCCTTGATTCAGTGGCCACCGTTCCATACAGGTGTGCGCTCGGCAGCGAGAGAGGCTGTGTGGTACTGGGAATAGAGTTAAGTAGACAGCGTGAGATTGCTGTTGTAGCAGAAGTGTTGGGAGGAGAGGTCGCTGCTTGAAGTAACTCATGTGGATGCGCGGCTGAGTTGCCAGTGGAAGTGACAGTGGAAAGGGTCGGTGCTTGAAGTAACTCATGTGCACGTGCGGCTGAGTTGCCAGTGGAAGTGACAGTGGAAAGGGTCGGTGCTGGGGATGATCCAGGTGGGAGAATAGCTGGGCTCACGATGGGAGTGTTAGGTGAAAGGGTCGGTGGCCCACTGGACACCGTTGTGACAGGGAACATGGGTAAAGCCTGTTCACTTCCCGAAGGAGTATAGTACTGGCCATTAGTGGTCATTACTGGGTAAAAAGGATCTGGTCTTGTGGTGTGTAGCATTTGCCTAGTATGTTCACCAACGAAAGTCGTGTGTATATTCCTGGATTGTGCCTTACTCGATTTAGCCAGATCTACATCAGTTACATGATGATATGGCTCAGTTTGTATGATATGGGGCAACGTTCTAAGATGGCTGCCACCAGAGGCAGCACATGTGCCATCCACAAAATGGCCACCGCCAGAAAGAGCACTTTTGCCATCCACAAAATGGCTGCCGCCAGAAGGAGCACATGTGCCATCCACAAAATAGCCACCACCAGAAACAGCACATTTGCCATCCACAAAATGGCCACCACCAGAAACAGCACATTTGCCATCCACAAAATGGCTGCCGCCAGAAAGAGCACATTTGCCATCCACAAAATGGCTGCCGCCAGAAGGAGCACATGTGGCATCCACAAAATGGCTGCCACCAGAAACCGCACATTTGCCATCCACAAAATGGCTGCCGCCAGAAGGAGCACATGTGGCATCCACAAAATGGCCACCACCAGAAACAGCACATGGCAATGTGCTACCATCACCACCATTATACGGCGGTGGCCGCTCACAGGATACATTTTTGTAATACACATAACTCAAAACTCTATCCTTTTTCCTTTCCTCTTCTACCCAATTTTCTCTATACAAACTTTCAGAGACTCTTTCCCATGCCCTAGCAGTAGACAACAATCCATTATCTTCTAAAATACCTTTTCTTTGTTTTAAGACAGCCTTCCACTCCAGGGGCTGTAACCTCCCCCGTTCTGGCATTCCACACAACTTCATAAGCTTTTTACATTGTTTAACTTGACTTTTCCCTTCACGAGTCGCGACTAATGTACACGGGTCTAACTTGCCATCTGAATTTGGCTTAGTGCCAATACGACAAAACTGCATTCATTTCTCCATCTTTCTCTATATAGACCAAGATAAACACAAAACAAACAATAAGACGGGGGAGGATGACTCAAACCTGAGATTCTAAAGGAAAACTGAGTCTGCAGCACACACTTTCTATCTGTCTCCGTCGTGCCACGTGGTCCCTCTCTGATTTCCGTATATATATATATAAAAATAAATAAATAAAACACCTTGTATTAATCCAGTTACCAGGCCCGGTACCGAGTCACTCACGCTAAGTTACATGCCGAAACTTAATTTACTATTCCAATTACCAGGCCCCGTACCAAGTCACTCACTCTAGGTTACGTGCCAAAACTCAATTTACTAGGCTCCGGGCCGAGTTACTCACTCCAGGCTCCGTGCCGGTTCCAGGCCGAGTCACTCACTCCAGGCTAAGTACCCCTACTGAAAATCATATCACAGGCGACAAACGTTAACTGTACCACAGACAATATCCTTTACTTCTCCAGACACAGCTCAATAACCAACTTGTTCCCTTTTAAATACCAGTCAATCTCCCCTCAACATGACACATAACAGGCAGCAGGCAACTGAGCATGTGACGGTTCTTCTGCAATTAAAATGGCCAGCAGCGGAGAGACCCTTCTGCCGTCTTACAGATACCTCGAAAACCGGACACAGTCAGGCAATCTGCACAGGATACCCAGAGGAACACAGGAAAATACTACAGATTATAAAAATCAGCAGACTTACCGTGTTTGGTTATGGAGGTGATCAAGTCTTCTGGCTCGGGGTATTCAGTGCGTCCTGCTGTTCCACTCACCGCCGGTCCTCAGGGTGTAAGGCCTCTCCCTCTGCTGGCCCCACATTGGGCAGCCAAAAATGTTAGGGTGAACACTTTGGTATGTTCACTAGTTGCCTGCTCCTGGCCTAATTCATATGATCAAGTGCATGCAAGAAAGAATAACATCAGATACACACACAGTCGGATGTAAGCTCTCCTTGATCAGCTATGGCACAGCTCCAAGTGTCTTTATTCAACCCGAACATAGACTTATATAAACTGTATATGGGGCTCGGTTAAATTCTAGAATGGGAGTAACCAAATGTATTCATTGGTTAGTCCATGGGCAGATCCATGAGGTCATCAGGGGGCGTGATCCATGAGGTCATCAGGGGGCATGATCCATGAGGTCATCAGGGGGCGTGATCCATGAGGTCATCAGGGGGTGTGATCCATGAGGTCATCAGGGGGCAAAGTCCATGAGGTCATCAGGGGGCATAGTCCATGAGGTCATCAGGGGGCGTAGTCCATGAGGTCATCAGGGGGCGTAGTCCATGAGGTCATCAGGGGGCGTAGTCCTTCTATAGAATGCAGCTTGCTCCCAGAACAGAGCATGGTGTGATGAAACAGGAGATGGCAGCCATCTTTTGATCTAAACAAGCTTATGTAAGGTGAAATAATACACTTTGTAGGTCTTTTCACTCAATCTCCTATGTCTTGAGGTTAATTAAGTATTTGAGCTTATGGCTCTCCTCAACACTTGTACTGATTTTTCTTTTCATTTTTTTCCTTTAAAGTGTTTCTTCCAAATTTTTCCTTTTTTTCCTCTACTTCTTTTCTCTACTTTTCTCTCTACTTTTTTTCTCTACTTTTTTCTTTACATTTTTTCTCTACGTTTTTTCTCTACTTTTTATAATAAATAATACCCTTTACACAAGTCCCACACAATACACGTGTAATAGCACCACTCACACACGCATCCCCAGTGTTTTGAAGAATAATATAAAAATGTCCCTTAGTCAAGAAGACACTGTTCCGCAGAGGAGGCATACTGCATCCTTGCCTCTGACACGGATTCAGGCAGTGAGAAACATCCCACATTCCTCTGTTTCTCTTCCTCTTTCTCCTCCAGTGAGGTGGGATCCCCAGCAAGGTGCCCTAGGACCAAGGCAACCTGTACAGCAATCGATCCCATATGGACTTCAGCCCCTGAAAATAATCAGCCTGTTATTCCTGATTTCATGGGTAGCTCAGGAATCCAATTTGGCCTCACTGAAATTGACTTTTCTAAATTCTTTTTCAGCATAATAATAATAAATCTTATGGTGGCCCAGACAAATTTGTATGGCCATAAATTTTTCACCCAAAATCCCACATCATCATATGCCAGATGGACCTCTGTAAATGCAACAGAAATTATGACATTTTGGGGCTTTTGTGCTGCATATGAGCTCAGTCAAAAAAACAGCTTTGTCAATACTGGAGTACTGATATACTCGACAGCACACCTGTATTCCATATAGCCATGACAAGGCCACGATTTGAAGCTATCCAAAAAATTTTGCATTATAGTGATAATGTGAAGTGTCCTCCCCGAGACGATCCTAAGTTTGATCGTCTATATAAAATTCGGCCAGTAGTTGACCACTTCAGCAGAAAATTTGCTGAGACGTACAGCCCCCTAAGGGACATGTATATAGATGAATCTCTGGTTCATTTCAAAGGGAGGCTAAAATTCCTAGTAACAGGGCCAGGTACGGAATTAAACTACAAGCTGTGTGAGAGTACCTCAGGCAACACCCGCAGATTTAGGATCTACGAAGCCCACCTGTTCTGACGATGAGTGGAAAAATTGTGTGGGAATTGCTGCACCCACTCTTGGATAAGGGTTATCACCTCTACATAGATAGCTTTTACACCAGCATACCACTCTTCAAGACCCTCTCTGTCAGAGGTACAGTTGCATTCAGCACCATGCGAAAAAAACAAGAGAAGCCGCCCTAAGCTGCTAATTGGGCAACAGCTGAGAAAGGGCGAGAGCAGAGCCCAATGCAGCGACAACATGCTGGTGGTCGAGGATAAGAGGGATGCCCTTATCATGACCTCCAAACACTGTGTCAACAGATCTCTTGTCAATGTCCCAGGTACCACAACAGAAGTCCCAAAGCCAGATTGTATCCTCGAATATAATAGGTTCATGGGCGGTGGATCTCTCAGATCAGGTCCTCAAACTATACAGTGCCTTGCGAAATGGTAAAGTATAGTACAAAAAATTGGCCATGCATGGTACAAACCTTCCTTTAGTTTCAGGAGGTAGTCATCAAGGCCCTAATGTTTAGCACTTAGGAAGGTTACGGTCCCAATACTTCTGAAACTGATGGTCCTTGTATTGTACCAGGTCAACATTTTCCCGGAGAGGTTCCCCATACAGCAAAGAAGGGAAGAACACAAAAAAGTGCTGTGTATGCTCAGTATACTCCAAGAGGGGAATACGAAAGGACACAATTTACCATTGTGAAACCTGCCCTGAGAAACTTGGACTTTGTATTGAGGACTGCTTCAAAGCGTACCACGTCCATAAATTAATACAATTTGGTTTTACCCTGTTGACTCAATACACTTTTATAATCTGATGGACTCCGCCCACTCAACTTACACATACCACCACATTATAAATTCATACACCAGTAAAACTAGAAGCATTATAATCATTACTAACACTATGCCTCTAGATAAATTCCTTGAGGGATGTATTTTCCAAAATGGGGTCACTTGTGGGGGATTTCCACTGACTAGGCACATCAGGGGCTCTCCAAACTTGACATGGCGTGCACAGACCATTGCATCAAAGTCTGCGCTCCAATTCCAAGCTCTGCCGTGTGCCCAAATAGTAGTTTTCCACCACATACAGGGTATTGGTATAATAAGGAGAAATTCCTAACAATCCATTTTCTCCTGTTGGTCCTGTGTAAATAAGAAATTTGGGATTAAAATAACATTTTTGTTGGAAAAAAATGTGATTTTTTATTTTCACGACTCAACGGTATAAACTTCTATGAAGCACTTAGGGGTTCAAGGTGCTCAACATACATCTAGATAAATTCCTTCAAGGGTCTAGTTTCCAAAATGGGGTAATTTGTGAGGGGTTTCCTCTGTTTAGGAACATCAGCGGCTCTCCAAACACGACCTTGCATCCGCTCTCGACAGTTTTGCGTTCAAAAAGTCAACTGGTGCTCCTTCCCTTCCGAGCCCTGCAGTGCGTCCAAACATATGGGGTATTGGTGTACTCAGGAGAAATTGCACGATGATTTTTGTGGTCCATTTTCTCCTGTTTCTCTTGTGAAAATCAAAAATTTGGAGCTAAAGTAAAATGTAAATTTTTTCCTTCTACATTGCATTAATACTTGTGAAGCACCTGAAGGGTTAATAAACTTAGTGAATGTGGTTTTGAGGACTTTGATGGGTGCAGTTTTAAGAATGATGTCACTTTTGGGTATTTTCCATCATGTAGGCCCCTCAAAGTCACTTCAAATGTGATGTCACTAGAAAAAAAATTTGGTTAAGTATGTTGGAGAAATTGCTGATCAGCTTTTAACCAATCTAACTCCCTAACAAAAAAAAAAAACTATGTTTCAAAAATTGTGCTGATGTAAAGTAGACAAGTGGGAAATGTTATTTATTAACTACTTTGTTTCACATAACTCTGGTCTAAGGAGATAAAATTTAAAGTTTAAAAATTGTGAAATCTTTCGGGGTGAAAGATTATAGGATTTTCACAGAATGTTTCCCTAATTACACCCATATCCTCATAAGGTAAGTTGGTGTAGAGACTCTTGTCACCATCAACAATTTCCACCTTTCCAAGGAATTGATTAGTATCTGACAGGCAATCTGGTAATCTCTTAATCTTTTGGAGATAGTACACCACTAAAGTCTCTACTATTTCTATAATAATTCTAGAATCTATAGGATGTTCCAGAAGTCTGTAAAGATTTTTTTGTACGTTTTTGGAAGTAGATAAAAAAATCGGTGTATATGGATAGCTATTAAAGTGTTAATGAGAGACCTTTTTTAGCTCTTCTGAAACAAGCTTTCTATTAAAGGCACTGTCCACTATCTAATCTATATCATTTTAAAAATATTAGCATTATCTTCTTTATTTTTGCCCACTAGTGATGAACAAGCACTAAAATGCTCGGGTACTCGTTGCTTGGGTCGAGCAAATTGGAATACTGGGGTGCTCGACCCAAGCAACGAGCCCAATGTAAGGCTATGGGAAACTCAAGTATTTTTCAGACGGCTCCCCCCGGCGGTCTGCAGAAGGCCTAAAAATTGCCCAAACCGACAGGAACAGTGCTCAAATGACATGGGAACAGCATGGGGAAGACCCCTGGAAGCATTTCTGACTCCCAGATAACTGCTGTCAACAACGTTGTCAGAGTATTACGCCACTTTTACGGACTCGCAATAAAACATGCAAAAAGGAAACCAAAATGGATTTTCCTGGGAAATATGTTAAGGAACATCCTTTCCAGGGTAATGACTTGTATATAAGGCAAAATAAATAACCAAAAACAAAAATACTCCTCCACACCTTGGGCTATGTTCACACGTAGCGTTTTTGATGCATTTTTGCATTGCTTTCAACCAAGACAAATGCATTCACTGTGAAATGTCATTTTAACATTTTACAACCTTATCTGGCCAAGTGGTGTGTGACACATCATCAGACACATGCATACAGTGCTGAAAAGACATGGGAACAGCATGGGGAAGACCTCTGGAAGTATCTGTGACTCCCCGATCACTGCCTAAAAGTGTGCCCATCATAAGTGATCCTTGGCGCATGCAAAGATGCCTCCCGCCATGCACCTGTTGTTGCAGACTTGCAACAATCACCGTCCACGTCCTTGTCCCAGTGCAGTGTTCAGTTCTCCCTACCCCATTCCTTGGAATGCAAGCGCAAGTATGCAGCCAGCCACCCACCCACAGGCTGCAATACTATACTGCCAAATTTTTGACAGCTGCTTGTGACGTGCCCCCTGGGCCGTGGGGTACCCGGAGCCGGGCCTGTAAATGCTGGAGGTTGTAGTCACCGTGGCAGTGACCCGGTCCGTGACCCAGGGCGGTCAAACCAGGGTAGTCTATGGGTGTCTGTTATATATAGTCCGACTACGCCACCGTGGAATGCGGTTATTGGGAACCGCCGCTGCGGAGCAGTCCGCTGAAGCTGGTGGTATGTGCAGCAAGGTGATGTAACTCCCCACAGGAAGAGTGGAGGTTCAGGGCAGCGTGTATGGATGATGGTGGTTATGGTGCAGGTAGTCAGTAATGACACGGAGTCAGATAGTGCAGTCCCAGGTCTTTTACTCACGATTGTAGCAGTTCCAGATACAGGGCCAGTGTAGGGGCCCACGGCGTTCTGTGTTCACGCAGTGAGGGGCTCGGTCAACCCTCAGGTAACTCCGGAGCATATTACAGGACCCCCTTCTGTGTGTCCTCTCTCTGGCCTGCCCCCTGCACCTCACACCCAGCAGCACTTCTATCCGGCGTCCTTAGGCCTAGGCGGGCGACGTGTGTTCCGTCCCCTGGGTCCTATGCGGCTACCTTCTTAGTGTACTGGTGTGGACTTGTGGCCTGCAGTACTTGAAATGCTGCCGCTTCCGGTTTCCTAGTTGGGCCTTGTAGCTCTGTGCTAGTTGAGGGACCGGTTCCCCCTTTCTGGTCTGACCCCCCTACCTCCTAGTAGCGGCGGGCTTACGGGTGGCTTGCTGCAAGGCCCGTACCCCTAAGGTCCCTTCGGTTCCTGGAGCCTTCCTGCTCCCTCTCCTCTCTTCTCCTTCCAGGCTCAGGCCTCCTGACTAGGCCCGCCTCTGGAGCAGAGCTCATGCAGAGCCTCTGCTCCTGTCACTTCTCCTCAGACTGTCTGAACTGCACACTGCTCTAAGATGGTTCCTCCCTTTTATACCTCCTTCTATATGTGCTCCCAGGATCTACGTCCTCCACCCATCCACTACATAGTTCCCCCTCTCTAAGTGGTTCCTCCCCACTCCAGCCAGGGATCAGGGACTGTGCTCTCCCGTAGGAGCAATCTCGCCCTGTCCCCCTGAAATGTGGTGTAGTGGATGTAGTGTTAGGGTCCTGAGCCATACTCCTTCCTTACCTGAGAGTGAGGTACCACACCTCTGGATGAGATGCAATAACTCTGTGGCGACCGAACACTCAGGGGCGCCACACACCCCCCTGGTAAAATACAGCACGTCCGCGGGCTGGAACAGAGCAAAAGACAAATATATTTCAAAGACATGCAAAATTTTTAGGACTCGTCCGCATACAAGATCATAAACAACACTTCTTCACTTTATGGGAGGCATACTTCTTTCAACGTTACTGGTTACACTATACAAACATTATAAAACTCTCTTCTCATGTATAAAACATTTCTTTTGCATATAAAACATTTTCTCATATAAACATTCTTCACACTTTGGCATTTTGTCATATCAAAAACAATTTTCGCATAAACTTTTCAAGTAAACTTTTACCAACCGGTCACAGCAATGTCTGCAACCAGGCATCCATGTTTTCAATAAGGTGCAACTTGCGAACACGAATATGAGAGACCCGTCCCAAACCCTCAACGGAGGCCCTGGGGTGGCTTCAGGGCTTAGACGATCCAGATGCTGGACCTCGTCTTTGGCCACCTCCAACGGGTTTTTGTTCTGAGGTCATTCGTTGTAGTTCTTATAAAACCAATAAGGAGCACCTTAAGAGGTGCAACTAATTACAAAAAGTGGCTGTTCCCAGTCCTCAGCCGGTCAGTCTATGGACCCATTATGGGTAACTAGGTAAACGGGTAATGACACACAAACTTTGTACTTGCAGTGTCCATTCTGCATACCCTGACGGGTAACTTATATATAATTTAAAATTTTTGTTCCACCTAATATACTCAGTAAGGGTGCTCCCTCCGGGGAGGCTCTGGTCCACCGCAGGCTGACCCAGCCAGGTCTTCAGCACGGTAGGGTGTTGTCTCCTCCCAGTGGACATTGAGGGCATACCAGCCCCTTACTCCTCGGTGACGGGTGTAGGACACGGTGTTCGCGGGATACAGGTCCCGATCTGGGTGTCCCTCTGGCAGGCGGGACTCCACGTCTCTTCTGTTTACGAAGAGGTCCGTGTCTGACAGCGGGTCTCGGATGAACCCCCATCCTTTGTCCAGATTGAACTTTACTACGGTCCCGGTGATTCGGGGACTGCTGGTGATCTGCTTATTTCTGCGAGTCCGGGCCTTCTCCTCCATGTTTTTGGCCTCGAGCTGCTCCCACCGCACACGCCGTAAGCTGCGCTCCTTTTCAAACTGGACCAGCTGCTGGCGGCAGAACTTTTTTGCGGTGGGCTGCGGCTGCCTTGGTCTCCTGGGAGAACCCCATCAAGTCCTCCCCAGAGTAATCCCACTCAAACTGGGCCTCGTCTTCCGGCAACTGGGAGACGGCGGCGGCGGGCCGCGGAGCGGGCAGGAGCAAAGGCTGCTGGTCCTCTATTCCCGTGGACCAGTCCCATTGGTGACGCCCGTACATCCATGCGAGTGTCGGAGGGGGCGGTTCTTGGAGAGGGCCTAGGAGCGGGCCAGCACCGCGGGTGTCCGGAGGTGACGGTTCTGGGGCCTGGAGGGCGCCTAGGACGGGCGCACTTTGGTATAAGTGAGGTGAGCTTGCAGCGGCGTCACCCAGGATTAAAGGGCCAGGCTCGGGCGTTAGGAACGTGGTGACTTCAGGGGCGCCTAGGATTAGCAGTTCCACCAGGGGACCCAGGAACAGGTCGACACTTGCAGCGCCTGAGACAGGGAGACTCCCCCTACCTGCTCCCGTGGTTGCTCCTGCATCACTCACGGCCTCCTGACTCTGTTCTCGGTCCTCGGAGGCTGGGGCACTGCCGGTGCCTGGCAGCGTTGCTGGCTGCCGTGCCGCCATCCGCTGCTCCATCTCCCGTTTCCACTCCTCTATGGCGTCCCGTTGGGCCCTTGCCATCCTCCGGCCCAGATCTTCCATACCGGCGCGGAGGAATTCGGTATCCTCCCGGGGGAGCTTGGCCACTAGCTCCTCCAGGGTATAAGGCTCTTCGGCTGGCAGCATGCCGCTGGCAGGGTCTCCGTCGCTGCTGCGGTCCATGTCCTTTCCCGGGTGCGGCCTGCCTGGACTGGTCCAGACCACACCCTGTCTCCCAGTTTTCTTCATTCCTCTCCCCTTTCGGGGCCGGTCCCATGGCAGTCTGCTGTCGGTCACTCTCAAGGGCAGTCCCCCTACGTCGATGGACACATCCACATACATTTTCACTGCAGCTTGGGGTGGGCCCCACTTTTGGCGCCATTCTGGGACCTAGCCCACAATGGGAGGTTTGGTACTGTTGTCTTTTGACTCGCACATAATGGCGCCCGTTCTTCTGGGGCGGGCGCCACATTCAGTACAGTGAAACAGTCTCTAGGTACACAATACCCGATGATAACGGGCTGGTTTCGTATCCTGCCGACTACGCCAAAGTTGACGCGCCCCCTGGGCCATGGGGTACCCGGAGCCGGGCCTGTAAATGCTGGGGGTTGTAGTCACCGTGGCGGTGACCCGGTCCGTGACCCAGGGCGGTCAAACCGGGGTAGTCTATGGGTGTCTGTTATATATAGTCCGACTACGCCACCTGTGGAATGCGGTTATTGGGAACCGCCGCTGCGGAGCAGTCCGCTGAAGCTGGTGGTATGTGCAGCAAGGTGATGTAACTCCCCACAGGAAGAGAGGAGCTTCAGGGCAGCGTGTATGGATGATGGTGGTTATGGTGCAGGTAGTCAGTAATGACACGGTGTCAGATAGTGCCGTCCCAGGTCTTTTACTCATGATTGTAGCAGTTCCAGATACAGGGCCAGTGTAGGGGCCCACGGTGTTCTGTGTTCACGCAGTGAGGGGCTCGGTCGACTCTCAGGTAACTCCGGAGCATATTACAGGACCCCGTTCTGTGTGTCCTCTCTCTGGCCTGCTCCCTGCACCTCACACCCAGCAGCACTTCTATCCGGTGTCCTCGGGACTTGGCGGGCGACGTGTGTTCCGTCCCCTGGGCCCTATGCGGCTACCTTCTTAGTGTACTGGTGTGAACTTGTGGCCTGCAGTACTTGAAATGCTGCAGCCTCCGGTTTCCTAGTTGGGCCATGTAGCTCTGTGCTAGTTGAGGGACCGGTTCCCCTTTTCTGGCCTGACCCCCTACCTCCTAGTAGCGGCGGGCGTACGGGTGGCTTGCTGCACGGCCCGTACCCCTAGGGTCCCTTCGGTTCCTGGAGCCTTCCTGCTCCCTCTCCTCTCTTCTCCTTCCAGGCTCAGGCCTCCTGACTAGGCCCGTCTCTGGAGCAGAGCTCATGCAGAGCCTCTGCTCCTGTCACTTCTCCTCAGACTGAACTGCACACTGATCTAAGATGGTTCCTACCTTTTATACTTCCTTCTACATGTGCTCCCAGGATCTACGTCCTCCACCCATCCACTACATAGTTCCCCCTCTCTAAGTGGTTCCTCCCCACTCCAGCCAGGGATCAGGGACTGTGCTCTCCCGTAGGAGCAATCTCGCCCTGTCCCCCGGAAATGTGGTGTAGTGGATGTAGTGTTAGGGTCCTGAGCCATACTCCTTCCTTACCTGAGAGTGAGGTACCACACCTCTGGATGAGATGCAATAACTCCATGGCGACTGTACACTCAGGGGCGCCACACTTACACTTGAAATGTGGCCTTTTAGGCTTGTGGGGGCGGAAGCTGTCAACAATCTTATGGCGGCGACGACCGGGTATCCATACTCGGTCCCCAGCCGCCACTATCTCTCCCAGTATCGTCTCCGCCTTCCACAAGCACAGGTCCCACAACATTACTCGTGCCCTCCCCAGTGCACTTACTGGGAAGGACCGCCTAACTACAAACACGTGGACAGGTGAATGTGGCCAGGGACGGTACGGAGCTAGTCCACAGCTTTTTTTTGCTGAGTTGTATTTCACCACAGCCATATTCTTTAGCTTGGTGAAAGGACTTGGGAAAACATATCTACCCAGCTGTCATTTCTCCCAGGAAGTCTTCTAAAGCTGCTTTCACTTGAAATGTGGCCTTTTAGGCTCATGGAGGCGGAAGCTTTTCATAACCTCATGCTGGCGGCAGCCGGGTGTCCATACTCGTCCCCCAGCCACCACTATTTCTCCCGGAATCGTCTCCGCCTTTCACAATCACGGGTCCCACAACATTACCCGTGCCCTCCCCAGTGCACTTACTGGAAAGGACCGCCTAACCACGAAACACGTGGACAGGTGAATGTGGCCAGGGACGGTACGGAGCTAGTCCATAGCTTTTTTTGCTGAGTTGTATTTCACCACAGCCATATTCTTTAGCTTGGTGAAAGGACTTGGGAAACCCTATCTACCCAGCTGTCATTTCTCCCAGGAAGTCCTCTAAAGCTGCTTTCACTTGAAATGTGGCCTTTTAGGCTCATGGAGGCGGAAGCTTTTCATAACCTCATGCTGGCGGCAGCCGGGTGTCCATACTCGGTCCCCAGCCACCACTATTTCTCCCAGTATCGTCTCCGCCTTCCACAAGCACGGGTCCCACAACATTACCCGTGCCCTCCTCAGTGCACTTACTGGGAAGACCGCCTAACCACAAACACGTGGACAGGTGAATGTGGCCAGGGACGGTACGGAGCCAGTCCACAGCTTTTTTTGCTGAGAGTTTTATTTAGCTTGGTGAAAGGACTGGCATAGAGGGAAACCGTATCTACTCTGGGTGTCATTTCTCCCAGGAAGTCCTCTAATGCAGCTTGTTGCAGAAGCAATGGCAGCCTGTCCAACATCATCTCGCACTTGTCAGTGGTGCTTTGACACACAAACATCTTTCTTTGCGCATTTCATTTCATGACTACAGAGTTGGGCAATGGCCTGATCTGCAATGCAGTTTGAGAAATAACATGTATAAGCACGTCCGATCCACATTAAAAAAGCAGCCATAGAGTGTCCGGGAACCTTCCCCCACACTTTTCTTAGCCAGGGCTGCTTCTCGGCAGGGATGGACAAACCCATCAGAAAACCAGAGACTCCTCCGGTGGGACCTGGCTTCTCCTTCAGGAGAGTTCATGGTGCCAAGGTGAGGACATGATGATGGTAGAGACCACCATCTGCTTAGTTTTCTGTTACTTGGAATGCAAGCGCAAGTATGCAGCCAGCCACTCACCCACCCACCCACAGGCTGAAATACTAAACTGCCAGATTTCTGGCCAGCTGCTTGCACTTGAAATGTGGCCTTTTAGGCTCGTGGAGGCGGAACCTTTACATAACCTCATGCCGGCAGCGGCCTGGTGTTCATAATCGGTTCCCAGCCACCACTATTTCTCCCGGTATCGTCTCCGCCTTCCACGTGCACGGGTCCCACAAAATTACCCGTGCCCTCCCCACTGCACTTACTGGGAAGGAGCGCCTAGCCACAAACACGTGGACAGGTGAATGTGGCCAGGGACGGTATGGAGCCAGTCCACAGCTTTTTTTGCTGAGAGTTGTATTTAGCTTGGTGAAAAGACTGGCATAGAGGGAAACCCTATCTAGCCTGCATGTCATTTCTCACAGGAAGTCCTGTAATGCAGCTTGTTGCAGAAGCAATGGCCGCCCGTCCAACATCAACTCGCCCTTGTTGGTGGTGCTTTGACTCACACACATCTTTCTTTGCGCATTTAATTTCTTGAATACCGAGTTGGACAATGGCCTGATCTGCAATGTGGTTTGAGAAATAAAATGCATAAGCATGTTCGATCCACGTTAAAAAAGCAGCCATAGAGTGTCCGGGAACCTTCCCCCACACTTTTCTTAGCCAGGACTGCTTCTCGGCAGGGTTGGACAGTCCCACCAGTGAATCCTCTGGTGTGCCCTGGCTTCTACCTCAGGAGAGTTCATGATAGCGCTAACTTTGCAGCAGCTATGGTGCTCTTGAGCGTGGAAGAAAGGTGAGCCCTCAGAATCAAATCCTCTGGTGGGCACAATGATTTTCAATCTGAATCAGCTTCTCAGTGGGAGTTGTATTTCACCACAGCCATATTCTTTAGCTCGGTGAAAGGACTGGCATAGAGGGAAACCGTATCTACTCCGGCTGTCATTTCTCCGTCACCAGGTTCCGCCCATTGTCAAACACGACCGTGCCTGGCTGTATGTTCAGCGGTGAGAGCCAGAGATCAGGCTGCTGTGTTACAGCTTTCAACAACTCTGCAGAGCTGAGCAGTTTGTCACCAAATCATTAAGCATGTTATCTTCAGCACAGTCTGTTGCTGCTTGGCCAAGGCAGTGCTGCAGTGCTTTCAGCTTGTGACTGACATGGTCATTTCGGAGATGGAGGAGGAGGTGCAGGAGCTGAACAATGTGATTTCATTGAGGTTATATTGGTGACTCAATTCGACTCATTGGCGTTTTTTATACTAAACAAAGATCCTACTGTTTTTTTTTTTACGTTATTTTTTAAGACAAATGCATTCACCGCGAAATGTCACACATCATCAGACACATCCTGTTTCATTTATGATGGAGGGAGTCTGAAAGTCACAAAGCCCATTATAAAGGAGCAGGTATCCTATAGTGGTAATGTCCATTCTGTGACTGCAAGGGCTGCCAAAATTTGGGAAAAACCCCACTAACAATTTAAAGACATTGAGCAAGGCCACAGTATTGAGTATGACATGTTCCTATTAGAAAAGGAGAGAGTCTGCCATACAGTTATAGGGTATGCAGTGAGTCCAACGGCTGACCAATTTTAGGGAAAACCCTACTAAGAATTTAAAGACACATAGAATAGAGCAGGGCCACAGAAATGACAAATTCCCATTAGAAAGGAGAGAGTGTGCTATACAGTTATAGGGTATGCAGTGAGTCCAACGGCTGACCAAATTTAGGAAAAACACCGCTAAGAATTTAAAGACACATAGAGCAGGGCCACAGTAACAAGTACGACATGTTCCCATTAGAAAGGAGAGGGTCTGCTATACAGTTATAGGGTATGCAGTGAGTCCAACGGCTGACCAAATTTAGGAAAACCCCACAAAAAATTTAAAGACACATAGAGCAGGGCCACAGTAACAAGTACGACATGTTCCCATTAGAAAGGAGAGGGTCTGCTATACAGTTATAGGGTATGCAGTGAGTCCAACGGCTGACCAATTTTAGGAAAAACCCCACTAAGAATTTAAAGGCACATAGAGCAGGGCCACAGTAACGACAAATTCCCATTAGAAAGGAGAGGGTCTCCCATAGTGTTGGCCTATGCAATGAATGCAAGGGCTGCCAAAAATTGGGAGCCACTCCAATGCCCCTTGGAAGAGACTTAGAGGGCCTCATAAAAAAATGTTCCCATTAGAAAGGAGCGGGTCTCCTATACTTGTAATGCCCATGCACTAAGTGTATGGGCTGACAAACATTTACCCCTGTGGGGGTATACATGAACATACTGTATAATTTTTTTTTTTACGGGCATCATAAACACCCTTTAAAAAAATTATGTGGGTGTTGCATCACGGACCATGGTCACCCTGGTGATGTGGTGGAGGATGAGGAGAAGGAGGAGAACAAGAGCAAATAGCCAAAATCAGGAAGCTTATACCCATGTGTGGATGTGAAGAGGTGCATGGGAATACACCTCCCAAAAAAAGACACTGGATTTGAGTTTATGTAACTCTGCTATCATTCGGTGGTATTGAGAAGTCTGGCCCAATCCAGCTCTTGTTCATTTTTATAAGAGTCAGCCTGTCAGCATTTTCAGTTGACAGGCGGATGCGCTTATCAGTTATAATTCCACCAGCGGCAGTAAAAACCCGTTCTGATAAAACGCTAGCGGCAGGGCAGCCCAGGACCTCCAAGGCGTAGAGAGCTAGTTCATGCCACGTATCCAACTTGGATACCCAATAATTAAAAGGCACAGAAGAATCACGGAGGACATTGGTGCAGTCGGCAAGGTACTCTCTCAGCATCTTCCCAAACTTTGCACTCCTTGTGAGAGTACCCCGCACCTCAGGGCCTGTGTGATGGGAGGGTCTGAGAAAACTGTCCCAGAACTTTGACAGTGTTCCCCTGCCTCTGCTGGATTGCATTTGTGTCTCTCTCACCTGTACTCCTTGGTTGTCCAACGAACTGTGACCTCTGACGCCAGCGTTTTCAGATGGAAATTTTTTTAATAGTTCCCAACAAGGGCCTTCTGGTACTGCCCCATTTTTGTAGAGCTGTCCGCCCCAGGAATAAGAGATATAAAGTTCTCCTTGTAGCATGGGTCTAGAAGTGTCACCAACCAGTAATGACTGTCACCCAAAATTTTGAGAACCCGAGGTTCATGGGAAAGGCATCGTAACATAAACTCAGCCATGCGTGCCAGACTGCTAACAGGTAAGACTTCCGTATCCTCACCAAGAGGATGACTGACCATGCTCTCCTCCTCCTCTCTGTCCTCTGGCCATCCACGCTGAACAGACGGTATGACAGTTGTGCAGGTAGTACCGTCTATAGCGCATGAAACTAGCTCCTGTTCTTCCTCCTCCTCCTCCTCTTCCTCATTGTCACCCAATCCACGTTGGAATGAGATAAGGCTGGGCTGTGTGTAATCACCCTGTATGGTTCCTTGCTCCATCTCATCGTGCTCTGCCTGCAATGCATCCTCTTTGATTGTGAGCAGAGAGCGTTTCAGAAGACAGAGAAGTGGGATGTTGACGCTAATTATGGCGTCATCGCACCTCAACATCTTGGTGGAGTCATCAAAGTTTTGGAGGATGGTACATATGTCTGACATCCTTGTCCACTCCTGAGGTCTTATGTGTGGAGTCTGAACTGAATACCGACGGTCTTGTTGATGCTGGTACTCAACAACTGCCCTCTTCTGCTCACAAATCGTTCCCGACATCTGCAGTGTAGAGTTCCAACGCATGGGGACATCACATACCAGTCTGTGAGTCGGAAGCTGCAAACGCTGCTGAAACACAGCAAGTGCGGCGGAAGCTGTAGGTGACTTTCTAAAATGGGCTCACAGGTGGCGTACTTTAACAAGCAGATCCGGCAGCTCCGGGTAGGATTTTGAGAAACCACTGAACCACGGGGTTAAGCACATGGGCCAGGCATGGTACGTGTGTGAGCTCGCCTCGCCTCAGAGCCGCCACCAGGTTCCGGCCATTGTCACACACGACCATGCCTGGCTGTAGGTTCAGCGGTGTGAGCCACAGATCTGCCAGCTCTTTCAGAGCTGTCCACAACTCTTCAGCATTGTTCGGTTTGTCACCTAAGCATATTAGCTTCAGCACAGCCTATTGCCGCTTGGCCTAAGCAGTGCTGCAGTGCTTCCAGCTTGTGACTGATGTGGTCATTTCAGAGATGGAGGCTGAAAAGGAGGAGGATGAGGTGCAGGGGCTGTAGGCTGTGGGGGCAACCCTGGTTGACCTAGGGCCCGCAATCCTTGGCGTCAGGGGGACGTGTTCCGTCCCAAGGTCCGACTTGGTCCCGGCTTCCACTATGTTAACCCAGTGTACCGTAAGAGAGATGTACCGTCCCTGCCCACAAGCTATTGTCCACGTGTCCGTGGTTAGGTGGACTTTCCCGGTAAGTGCGTTGTTGAGGGCACGGCTAATGTTTTGGGACACATGCTTGTGTAATGCGGGGACGGCACACCGGGAGAAATAGCGGCGGCTGGGGACTGAGTACCGAGGGATGGCTGCCGCCATCAGGTTGCGGAATGCTTCCTTCTCCATGAGCCTATCCAAAAAAGATTTCCTCCAGGCTATTTGCGCTCCCAAATAACTTGTAAATACAAGCTATACACTGTGTGCAGAATTATTAGGCAAGTTATATTTTAGAGGATTATTTTTATTATTGATCAACAACTATGTTCTCAATCAACCCAAAAGACTCATAAATATTCAAGCTTAATATTTTTGGAAGTTGGAGTGTTTTTTTTTTACATTTGGCTATCCTAGGAGGATATCTGTTTATGCAGGTAACTATTACTGTGCCGAATTATTAGGCAACTTAATAAAAACCAAATATAATCCCATCTCACTTGATTATTTTCACCAGGTAAACCAATATCAGTGCACAAAATGTAGAAATAAACATTTCTGACATGCAAAACCAAAAACCAAAAAAATTAGTGATCAATATAGCCACCTTTCTTTATGATGACACTCAACAGCCTTCCATCCATAGATTCTGTCAGTTGCTTGATCTGTTTTCGATCAACATTGCGTGCAGCAGCCACCACAGCCTCCCAAACACTGTTCCGAGAGGTGTACTGTTTTCCCTCCCTCTAGATCTCACATTTTATGATGGACCACAGGTTCTCTATGGGGTTCAGATCAGGTGAACAAGGGGGCCATGTCATTATTTTTTCTTCTTTTAGACATTTACTGGCCAGCCACGCTGTGGAGTAGTTGGATGCATGTGATGGAGCATTATCCTGCATGAAAATCATGTTTTTCTTGAACGATACCAACTTCTTCCTGTACCACTGCTTGAAGAAGTTGTCTTCCAGAAACTGGCAGTAGGTCTGGGAGTTGAGCTTCACTCCATCTGTGTCACCCTGGCCTGGATGCCACAAGTGTAATTAAAGCTGTGTCTGAGAGCAAGGGGGAGGTTCTCTAGTCAGGGGAACATTAGCATGCAATGCCTCCTGTCTCAGACCAGTAGGGGGAGCAGGCTGCCCCTATAAAAGCTGGTACTGGGGGCAGGGTTAGAGAGAACTTGATGGCCTGTCTCAGCACTGAGACTTGTCCCAGAGCAGAGCAGGGACAGACAGTTGCACTGCACCTAAGAGGAAGTGTGGCAGGAGGAGAGCCACAAGCCAGAGACAAGAGGCGAAGCAAGCCTGTCTTGGCAGATAAGAGACTGACTTTACCAGACTTTGGTGTCTGAGGCTGGGAGGATTCTACATCCTCCAGCAGAGAACCAGTCCGCAAGGGACTGTATATTCCTTGGCCTAAGAAGCCTGGAGGCCCTGCCACAACCGAAGGGACCAGTAAAGCCGTACAAGGCTGGGAGCAGAAAGGAACCCACGTCGCAGGCCATACAGGCGAGAATACACGGAAAGCTTGGAAACGTGGGCTGTTACCCTATAACGAGGAGATAGCCAGAAGGAGCGCAGAAAGCACGGTAGGCCTACACCCTCACCCTGACCAGGGCCAATTTCCCCGTTGCTCTCAGACATCCAGGTCCCCTCCTAGCTGGGACTGTTTATGGGTCAGTTTACCTGTTTCAGTAAAGACCCTGGACTGCAACCTATTGTCTGTGTGCTCCTTCGCGCCTCCAGCACTACCGGTACTGGGACTCTCACCACCATCACTCCCACCATCCACTACACTGCCCTGGGGCCGCACTCTTCCCGTGGGGAGTCACACCATCCCAGCTGCACACCTCATCAGCCCCAGCGGTCTGCCTTGCAGCGGTGGTACCTAATGACCGCAAATCCACGGGTGGCGTAGTCGGACATTATCAATAGCACATAACGGACTACCACTGGCCTGACCACCCTGAGCCACGGAACCGGGTTGCCACTACTACTCCCATCGTTCCCCCTATTGCCCGGATCCGAGTGCCCCACGGCCCAGGGGGCGAGTCAGCTTTGGCGTAGTCGGCAGGATTTCGTGCCCGCAACCACCGGGTACTGCATGCCTGAAAAAGACTTTTGTAACTTACCTGTGGCGAAGTTTCCCGCCGTCCGGAGTCGTTTCCCGCCATCCGGAGCCGATTCCCGCCATCAGACGCCATCTTGGACCGTTTTCCGCCGTCTTCTCGCCATCCGCAGCTGTTTCCCGCCATCGGACGCCATCTTCAGGACGCTGCGCGGGAAGAAGAGGGGCGTGGACGTCAAAACCGCGCGAGATCCGAAGCTCCGCCCCACGCACCGATGCTGCGCAAGGTCCTGGAAGGGAGAGAGAGCGGCGCTGACGTCACCAGGATGCGACGCCAGGTCCTCGTCCATAGCAGCAGAAGTGGAGCCGCGGCCTACAGAAGAGGATCGTCGGAAGGTAGGCCACACTTAACTAGGGGGGAGGAAGATGTCGGACACAGAGGCGCCCACTACCACCAACGCAGCTGCAGCAGCGGTGATGCCCTTTTCCCTGCCCTACATCCCTGGAGCGGCCTGGCTGCCCAAGTACTCAGGGGAGCCCCATGCCCTAACTGACTTTAAGGAAAGGCTGTACAGTTTGTTCCAAGTCTACCCCCTGACAGAGGAACAGAAGGTCAGCATACTAACAGGGCAGTTAACTGGCGCAGCCCAAAGGGAGGTAAAATCATGGCCCACTGAGGAGAAAAGGACTGTGAAGGGTATTCTGGCCCGGCTGCGGGGTACCTTTGACACACGTATCTCCGCTGAGATTAAAATGAGGTTCTATGGATGTAAGCAGCGGGCACAGGACAGCATCAGAGACTATGCCCTAAATCTGCAGGAAGCCTTGAGGGCTATTCAACAAACTGACCCTGGCAGTGTGCAGGAAATGGATAAGCTGCTAACAGAACAATTCATAGAAGGTCTGCTGTCTAGCGCCCACAGGGCCCAACTGCGCCTCATGTTCTTCCAGAACCCTGACCTGACCTTTGCCCAATTTAAGGACAGGGCCATAAGGGTGCTCCGTGAACCCGCAACAAGTGGCGCTATAAACCCCCGGCGCCCTGCTCTCACCTACCACCAGGAGGCGGCGCCCTCCTCTATGGACTACGTGGAGGCTGATGCACAGGCCCTGAACCAAGCCCCGTCGAAAGATCTGCACCACCAAGTCCAGGAGCTGACCAGGAGCGTCGCGGCGTTGACCAGGACCGTCCAGGCATTGCAAGTGGACCCGTCAAGACCCATCGAGCTGGCTTCAAGTCCGGAGGATGTCCCGTGGCGTCGACAGAGGAGGATCCCATCGTTCCGAGGGAGGCCCACAGACCGCTGCGCAGAGGATGGACAGCCCATTTGCCGTCGATGCAACCAGCCCGGACACATTTCCAGGTGCTGTAATTTAAACGAGTCCAACCTGGGGCAGAGGGCCAACCCCCAGGCATAAGATCACCAGGCCCTTATAATTGGCGTGATAAGTACGTTGGGGGGTGCCCGGTTTTACCCGTGGTGCTGGACGGTATCCCCATGAGCGCCTTGCTGGATACTGGGTCGCAAGTAACCACTATCCCTTATGTACTTTTTAAGCAGTATTGGACTGATGCTGATATCACGCGGTATCCAGACAGTAACTTGAGCATCATCGCCAGTAATGGCTTACCCATGCCGCAGATGGGGTTCAAGGAGATGACCATTAAAATTGGTAAAGTTGAACTACCGGCACAGGGAGTAATTATTGTGGACATTGACCGACGTGAAAGTCACCCTAAAATAACTGTGGGTACTAACGTAATTGAAAATTGTCTTTCAGAGGTAATTGTAATTCTACAACAGGTGGCGGTGAATGCTAGTTCCAGCCAACAGAGAGTCCTCAACAAGGAGATAAAAGCCCTGATGAGACGGCAGCAGGTAGAACTGTCTGGTGGTGAGATCGGTAGCGTAAGGCTGAGTGACCCATTCCCCATTTCCATGCCTCCCAAAAGTGAAATGATGATCTGGTGCCGGACTGCAATCGGGTTGAGAGGTAGAGACTACCAAGCCATGGTAGAGCCCGTGTACTCAGACAGCAGGCCCACCATTTTGACAGCCCGGGGGGTGGTTGATGTCCGTCATGGGAGGGTGCCCGTCCGCATCCTCAACATTGGGGAGAGGGAAGTACACTTACCCAGGTACGCTACACTCGCCAAACTGTTTGTTGTCGAACACAAAGCTATCAGGGCCGTGGAACCCTTGCCTCCATCTCCTCAGGCGGAGGGTAATGGCTCCCAGAAACAAAAGGAGGACTGGTGCCAGAAACTCCACGTGGGTGCTGACTCCACTCCCCTGCACCAAAAACAAGGAGTCTACCGGGTGGTACAGGAGTAGGAGAGAGTCTTTAGTAAGCACCCGCTAGACTTCGGCAGAGTAAAAGGGATAGAACACCACATCCCCACAGGGAGCCACCCACCGATAAAAGAAAGACACCGACCTGTACCCCCTGCACATTATCAGAATGCAAAGGGCATGCTAAGAGAAATGAAAGAAGCTGGGGTCATTAGAGACAGCTGTAGCCCCTGGGCAGCCCCCTTGGTTCTGGTGAAAAAGAAAGACGGCACCATGAGAATGTACGTGGACTATAGACAAATCAACCGTATCACCCACAAAGACGCATATCCGCTGCCTAGAATAGAGGAGTCTTTAGCCGCACTAAAATCTGCTAACTTCTTTTCTACTTTGGACCTTACTAGCGGGTACTGGCAGGTTCCTGTGGCAGAGGCTGACAAGGAGAAGACCGCCTTCACCACCCCGATGGGACTGAGTGAGTTCAACTGTATGCCCTTCGGGCTCTGCAACGCACCAGGGACCTTCCAGCAGCTAATGGAATGCTGTCTAGGGCACCGAAACTTCGAGACGGTCCTCCTTTACCTGGACGACGTGATCGTCTATTCGAAGACCTACGAGGACCATCTAAAGCACCTGGCCGAGGTGTTCGAAGCCCTGGCAGGCTACGGCCTGAAGGTGAAACCATCGAAGTGTCACCTGCTGAAACCAAAGGTCCAGTACCTAGGGCACGTGGTAAGCGCGGAAGGAGTGGCCCCCGACCCTGAAAAGGTCACGGCAATCAAGAGCTGGCCAAGCCCCTCGAGCATCAAAGAGGTGAGACAGTTTCTCGGGCTGGTAGGCTACTACCGAAGGTTCATCCCCGGGTTCACTAAGATGGCAGCTCCTATGCAGGACCTCCTAATCGGACAGTCCAAGTCCAGGAGCCAAAAGCCGCCCTTCAAGTGGGATAAACCGGAAGAGGAGTCCTTCCGCCAGTTGAAGATGGCCCTCACAGGGGATGAGATCCTGGCCTACCCTGATTATGGTCAGCCTTTTATTCTCCACACGGACGCCAGTAATGTGGGACTGGGAGCAGTACTGTCCCAAAACCAACAGGGCAGAGAAAGGGTGATCGCGTACGCCAGCCGGAAGCTGAGGCCCACTGAGAGGAACCCGGAGAATTACAGCTCCTTCAAGCTAGAATTCTTGGCGGTGGTGTGGGCCATGACGGAACGCTTCAAGCATTACCTGGCCTCCGCAAAGTTCACCGTGTACACGGACAACAACCCGTTGACACACCTGGACAATGCAAGACTGGGTGCCCTAGAACAGCGGTGGATGGCCCGTCTCTCCAACTATGACTTCGTGATCAAGTACCGGGCCGGCAAAACCAATGCCAACGCAGACGCCCTATCGAGGATGCCTCACTTACCTGAAGGTGACGAAGACCCAGAAGAGCTGGAGGAGGTAGAACTCCCCGCGTTTCACCGGTATGGAGCCACTCAATACTCTCACTGCGTGAAGGGGGAGGATCTAACAACTGTGATGATCAATCCCCTACCTCACCACAGCTGGGCCGAGACCCAAGATAGTGACCCTGCAATCCGCCTGGTGAAAGATCTGCTGACCCGGGAAGACGCCCGCTTAGATCCAGATGCCCCAGAGGAAGCCAAGCAGCTATGGAAAGAGAAGAGCAAGCTGTTCCTCTACGAAGGCAAGTTGTGCAGAAGGATTGTCAACCACCGGACGCACGAGCTGACCTGGCAAGTCGTGGTCCCAAGGCGAGATGCAGCTATGGTCCTGGGGGCTTACCATGACAGAGCGGGGCACTTCGGTTGGAAGAAACTGGAGTTCCTGCTAAGAGGAAGATTCTTTTGGGTTGGCATGAGAGGAGCTGTAGAAAAGTGGTGCAGAGACTGTGGCCCTTGTCACCTGAGGAGGAAGGACCGCACCAGCCAGAAGACACCCTTGAGGCCCATCGTCACCACGCAGCCTCTTGAGCTGGTAGCTCTGGACCACGTCAAATTGGCTCCAAGCCGGTCTGGATACATCTATGCCCTGACAATCGTGGACCACTATTCCCGTTTTCTAGTGGTGATCCCGGTAAAGGACTTGACAGCCCAAACAGCGGCCAGAGCCTTCCAGCAATATTTCTGCCGTCCACACGGGTATCCGGAACAGGTCCTGACAGACCAGGGTCCAGCGTTCGAGGCTGAAATCTTCCAGGAGTTCTGCAACCTCTATGGCTGTAAGAAGATTCGTACAATGCCTTACCACCCCCAAACCAACGGGATGTGTGAGAAGATGAACAATATAGTCATTGATCTCCTAAAGACGTTGCCCCTGGAGGAACGCAGCCTGTGGCCAGAAAAACTGCCGGACCTTATAGACCTATACAACAATATCCCGGTGAATGCTACAAACTGCACCCCGGCTTACCTGATGCGAGCTAGACCAGGTAAGCTGCCCGTAGACCTGGAGATGGGAGTCCTAATACCTGAGGACACCTCCCCGGATGCGGACTGGGATACGGAAAGGCAACTGCAGTACAAGAAGGTACAGGAGAGTGTGGAGAAGACCCTGGCCCAGGTGAGAGAGAAGCAAGAAAGACTCTTCAACCAACATGCCCCTGCTGGTCCCCTAGAACCTGGTGAGCAGGTCCTGAAGCGGAAGAGAAGGCTACATAAGTTGGACGACCAGTGGGAAAGGGAACCCTACACCGTACTGCAGTCTGACCACGACAACCCAAAGGTGTGCGTAATCACCAAGGACGGAGGAGAAACCACTAGTGTCGTCTCCAGAGACCACCTCAAAAGGTGCCCCGAGCAACTCCGTAGTGCAGAAGGGGATCAGAGTGACCTTGAACCCGCAGAGGACAAGGAAGAAATGATCAGCACCGTTCTCGGAGAGTTCCCTCAGTCCTGGACTCGCATAAATGATGCCATAGTGGTACCCGTCCTGCATTTCCTGCAACCGGCACAGCAACAACCAACACCAGAGCCGGAAGGTGAAGAGGAGCAAGCGGTTCCAGAGGCAGAAGAGCCTGTACCAGCAGCCCAGGAGAGTCAACCCGCTGCTGACAGTGAGCCTGCCATGCCTGCGGTAAGCCAAAGGACCCGCAGACAGCTGCCTGCCCTACCTGTACACCCAGCTGGTAGCTGTACCCCTAACGCTAGTGGGGAAAGCCAGGTTGGTCCACCACCAGACAGTGGGCTACGTTGGTCAACCAGGAGCACAAAGGGGCAGATACCCGCTCGCTGGAGAATATAGAGCATACTGAAATTGTAAATAACCCTGTTGCCAAATGTTGAATTGTTTGCCAAGTTACTTGCTTGTTTGGTAATTCTGTGTTTCAGTTTCTTGCAGCTACCGTAAGGACTCAAAGGTTATGGACTTTTTATAACCGGGACCTTGTATGGACTGCATTCGGAGCCTAACCCAGGAATGAACTAAGACTGCAAAGGACTTGGGGTAGGACAGACCCCCACCTGGTTAAGGCTCCCCGTTGTATTGGTGATATGGACACCCGGTCACAGACCACACTGTGACCTTAAGAACTCAATCTGTGCGTCGTCTGTCTGTTATTGTTTTATGGTTATGCATATTGTCTTTGTTTATTGTTTAGTCCCGGAGTACTAAATTTTACTAGGGGGGAATGTGTCACCCTGGCCTGGATGCCACAAGTGTAATTAAAGCTGTGTCTGAGAGCAAGGGGGAGGTTCTCTAGTCAGGGGAACATTAGCATGCAATGCCTCCTGTCTCAGGCCAGTAGGGGGAGCAGGCTGCCCCTATAAAAGCTGGTACTGGGGGCAGGGTTAGAGAGAACTTGATGGCCTGTCTCAGCACTGAGACTTGTCCCAGAGCAGAGCAGGGACAGACAATTGCACTGCACCTAAGAGGAAGTGTGGCAGGAGGAGAGCCACAAGCCAGAGACAAGAGGCAAAGCAAGCCTGTCTTGGCAGATAAGAGACTGACTTTACCAGACTTTGGTGTCTGAGGCTGGGAGGATTCTACATCCTCCAGCAGAGAACCAGTCCGCAAGGGACTGTATATTCCTTGGCCTAAGAAGCCTGGAGGCCCTGCCACAACCGAAGGGACCAGTAAAGCCGTACAAGGCTGGGAGCAGAAAGGAACCCACGTCGCAGGCCATACAGGTGAGAATACACGGAAAGCTTGGAAACGTCGGCTGTTACCCTATAGCGAGGAGATAGCCAGAAGGAGCGCAGAAAGCACGGTAGGCCTACACCCTCACCCTGACCAGGGCCAATTTCCCCGTTGCTCTCAGACATCCAGGTCCCCTCCTAGCTGGGACTGTTTATGGGTCAGTTTACCTGTTTCAGTAAAGACCCTGGACTGCAACCTATTGTCTGTGTGTTCCTTCGCGCCTCCAGCACTACCGGTACTGGGACTCTCACCACCATCACTCCCACCATCCACTACACTGCCCTGGGGCCGCACTCTTCCCGTGGGGAGTCACACCATCCCAGCTGCACACCTCATCAGCCCCAGCGGTCTGCCTTGCAGCGGCGGTACCTAATGACCGCAAATCCACGGGTGGCGTAGTCGGACATTATCAATAGCACATAACGGACTACCACTGGCCTGACCACCCTGAGCCACGGAACCGGGTTGCCACTACTACTCCCATCGTTCCCCCTATTGCCCGGATCCGAGTGCCCCACGGCCCAGGGGGCGAGTCACATCCTCAACCCGAAAAAGTCCCACAAGTTCATCTTTGATGATACCAGCCCATACCAGTACCCCACCTCCACCTTGCTGGCGTCTGAGTCGGAGTGGAGCTCTCTGCCCTTTACTGATCCAGCCTCTGGCCCATCCATCTGGCCCATCAAGAGTCACTCTCATTTCATCAGTCCATAAAACCTTTGAAAAATCAGTCTTAAGATATTTCTTGGCCCATTCTTGACGTTTTATCTTATGTTTCTTGTTCAAAGGTGGTTGTTTTTCAGCCTTCCTTACCTTGGCCATGTCCCTGAGTATTGCACACCTTGTGGTTTTTGATACTCCAGTAATGTTGCAGCTCTGAAATATGGCAAAACTGGTAGCGAATGGCATCTTGGCAGCTTCACGCTTGATTTTCCTCAATTCATGGGCACTTATTTTGCGCCTTTTTTGGCCAACACGCTTCTTGCGACCCTGTTGGCTATTTGCCATGAAATGCTTGATTGTTCGGTGATCACGCTTCAAAAGTTTGGAATTTTGAAGACTGCTGCATCCCTCTGCAAGACATTTCACAATTTTGGACTTTTAAGAGCCCGTCAAATCTCTCTTCTGACCCATTTTGCCAAAGGAAAGGAAGTTGCCTAATAATTAAGCACACCTTATATAGGGTGTTGATGTCATTAGTCAACACCCCTCCTCATTACAGAGATGCACATCACCAGATTTACTTAATTGGTAGTTGGCTCTCAAGCCTATGCAGCTTGGAGTAGGACAACAAGTATAAAAAGTATCAAAGTGATCAAAATACGCATTTGCCTAATAATTCGGCACACAGTGTAGTATTATCCTATATGGATCTTTATTATTTCTCCAAAAACATGTACATACAACGCGTTTCGACAAATAAAATGTCTTCGTCAGGCATTTTGTTATAAGTGCTACTTAGTTCTGACCAGCTTTTATAAGAGGGTTACTATAATGGTCAGGGTGTGGATCACATATGGTTAATTTTGACACACCCATTCCAAAAAGGCACTACAAGTCAGTAGTTAGTAAAAAGGAAAAAATCCCTATATGAATAAATATAAATACATACAGAAAAAATAATAAAATGTGATATATAACTGTTAAAAACATTTATAAAAAATATATAGGAAGAATAATAAAAATTATAACATATATAAAACCATTAATAACAGCATCCAGAGGTATATTAATTCCTCCTATATCCCCTCAATAATATCATTCAGCCCATCTGGGTGTAAAGTGCCCATTTTAAATATCCAAAAGGGTTCTTTACTATTTAATCTCTCAGTGCGGTTTGGACAATTCTCAGGGATTTGTTCCACTGGTGTAACTTTTATGCTGAACTTTTTATTGTGTTTCAAGCACAAATGTCTAGATAGGCTGTGTTTCATAAAGCCGTTTTTCGCATTATGCCTGTGTCCATTCATACGTGTTCTTAAAGTCTGCATGGTACGTCCCACGTACTGAACGCCACAGGCACATGTAATGACGTACACCACAAACTGGCTGTCACAGGACAGCTTCTGTATCATTGGGAAACTTTCACCCGTATTGTTGCAAAGGATTGTGTCCACATTGTGGTCAATAATTTCACAACAGCAGCATTTTTTCGAATGACATCGTGTTACACCGATTTTTTTATAAATGTTCTTTCTGTCTATGTTCCCATTTATTTGGATGATTTTCTGACCCCCCCTGTGGTGCTGATTTTAAATTACTGGGAGCAATAATACCTCTCATGGCTTGTCCCCTGCGAAAGGTGATGTTTGGTCTTTGTGGTAGGATTTTTTTCAGATATGTATCCCTTTTGAGAAGATACCAATATTTATTCAATATCTTTCTGATGTCATTATTATTCCGATTGAAGGCTGTTACAAAATTATACTGCCATCTATTGTTTCTTTTTTTTTTACTTCCTCACTGTTTTTATTTATATGATTTTTATCCTTTTATTTTACCAAACATTCGTCCTGAGTTTTCTGTAAATTTGCTGCATAAGCACTCATGGTCAATTTTTGGGGACATTTTTTATCATCAAACCTGTCGATTAGAATTTTGGACTGTTTAATATAGTAATCTGTAGTCGTGTTGTTTTTTCTGATCCTATGAAACTGACTGTAGGGAATATTAGATTTCCATTTCTTATAGTGAGCACTGTAATAATGTAAAAAAAAACATTTGTATCCGTTTTTTTAAAAAAGGTTTGATTAATGATCCGTTTGTCTTTGTGTGATAACTCCAGGTCTAAAAAGTCAATTTTTTCCTTACTAGTTTTAGCGGTGAATGTAATCCCCCATTGGTTTCTATTCATCTCGCTGATAAACTGCTCCACTTTATCCTCACTCCCCCCTCCATATAATCATTAAATCATCAATAAAATGACGGTATAGCACTATATTATCAGTATAACGTTGTTGGTTTATTGGCGATGAGGACTCGAATAGCTCCATAAACAAATTTGCGAAACTTGGGGCTACCCGCGTCCCCATCGCTGTACCGAGTTGCTGTATATAGCGTTGGTCTTGGAAAATTAAGACATTATGTTCCAATATAAACTTAAGACCTTTCAGAAGGAATTCCCTCTGAGGGTCTGGCATATCTAGAACGCCATTCAGATAGTGCTCAACCGCTTTTATTCCCAGATCATGTTGGATATTCGAATACAAGGCGTTTACATCCATAGTGATGAAAAGAAAGTCATCCTCCCATATGATGTTTTTACATTCACTTAGTAACTGATTTGAATCCATTAAATATGAGGGTAAGGTTTTAACTATATCCTGCAAAAACAAGTCAATGTAATGGGACAGCTGACTTGTAATGGAACCAATGCCTGCTATTATAGGCCGGCCCGGTGGGTTTTGCAAACATTTGTGTACCTTTGGAAGGTGATAAAATATAGCTGTATTAGGATTCTTATTTAGCAGAAATCTTCTTTCTTTTTTGTTTATAATGTTTTTTCCAAATGCTTCATTAATTAGCTCATGGTATTCCTTGAAAAACTTTTTAGAGGGATCCTTGCTTATTTTTTCTAATATTTTTCATCAGCAAGTATTCTATGAGCTTCTTTCAGGTATATCTCCCTATCTTGAAGTACAATCCCCCCTCCCTTGTCTGCATCCCCTATTACTATCTTAGTATTTTCCTTTAGATTTTTCATAGCCCTCCTTTCTTCCCTAGAGATGTTTTGCTTATAACCATGTGTTTTTATGTTATTATCATTTTTCTTTTTGGATTTTTCATTCACATTTTTATTTTTTATACCAACAGTTTTTGCATTAATATTGCGAAATTCTTCATTTACCAACGAGAAAAATGTCTCCAAATTACTACCCCGGTGGTGAACCAGGTTAAATTTGGACTGTGGGCATACTTCTTTATGTAAAAAACTATCCAAATTTTCATCAGGTTTTTCCATTATATGTTCAGCTTTATCATTTTCTGAACATTCCTGTATAGAAAAATGACATGCTATTGTAAGCTTACGGATATACTTATTTAAATCTATAAAAAGGTCAAAGGCTTTTGCTTCTTGTGTTGGACAAAAACCTAGACCTTTAGAAAGGACAGTTAATTCCGATTTTGTCAAACAGTGTTCAGAAAGATTACAAATCTGGATTGTATTTTTCTTATGTTTATTTTCTTCTGCTATAGCTTCTTTTCCTTTTCTACAGTCTGCACTTTTTTTCTTTTTTCTCCCTCCTCTGGACCCCCTGGGCCTCCTTTTCTTTTTAGCGATTTTGTGGAGGTTTGGGGGAAATGCATAGACATTGGTGCTGCTGTGAGTCGTTCTCGAAACTGGGTAATAATATCTCTGTTAATGGAGGGCGTTTCACTACCAGCTCTAAAAAAGAAATATTAGAGTTCGCTGTTGAGGGTGATGGTGCCTGTATCACTGTAGTAAACAAATTAGGCGAGGCGGAAGTCTCTTGTATAGTGAATTGGCTACACATGAATGGAACTTCCTGGTTGTCCTCCCGGGGACACAGTGTCTCCTGGGTCCCTGTTAGGCTCAATATGGAATTTTCAGAGGGGAATTCAAACTGGCTAGTATTGGATTCCTCCTTTTCTTTACTCCTTTCCCTGCTAGCTCCATCATTTGAGCCATCTCTGGGAATGGTGATTGGAGCTATCCCGGGTGTGGAAGAGGTGATCTTTCTCCCCCAATTGTTATTTTTATTAATTTTTTTAGGTATAGCTCCTGCTTCCTGTGGTGTGTATTTTTTGTTATTAATAGTAGTTTTAATTCCCTCACCCAATATTGCTTTTGTTTTCATGTTGTAAAATGTCCGCAGTCCCTTCACTGTTTCATCTTGTTTATTTATAGGATTATTCTTAGTATCCATTTTTTTGGGAACTCCATGAGCCTAAAAGGCAACATTTCGAGCGCAAGCAGTTGTGAAATGTGAGAATTTAGTAGTGTGGCCTGTGGGGCGTTGGCTGCATATTTGCGCTTGCGTTCCAAGGACTCGGGTATGGACAACTGAACGCTGCGCTGGGACAAGGACATGGACGTGCTTCCTGATGCTGCTACTTGAGAGTGTGCAACGTCAGGTGCATGGCAGAAGGCATCTTCGCATGCACCATGGACAGGGGATTGGCTTGCATGCACAACAGCGGAAAAAGCAATAGTGCCACCCACAGACACTGTTCCTGGACGCTGGGGTTCGGCCCACAAAGTCGGGTACTTTGCTGCCATGTGCCTGATCATGCTGGTGGTGGTCAGGCTGGTCGTTTTGCCAGCCCTGCTGATGCTGGCCTGGCAGGTGTTGCAAATGGCCTTTTTGTGGTTATCGGCAGAGTCTTTAAAAAACAACCAGACTCGGGAAGACCTAACAGTTGCACTGGCAACTCCCTTCGTGTTGTTGTTACGGGGAATGGTTGCCTGCCTTCTTTCTGCGGCCACCACACTGCTTCTTCCTGCCTGTTGGGGTGCTCTGCCTCCCTCCCCCTGTGTGCTGCTCTCCTCGCTCTGCATGTCCTCCTGCCAGGTTGGGTCAGTTACTATATCATCCACCACCTCATCTTCCACTTCCGCACCCTGGTCCTCCTCCTGACTTTCTGGCAATTGTGTCTCATCATCGTCCACCTCTTGTGACACTTTCCCACCGTCGCCTTCGTGTGACCGTGGCTGCTCAAATATTTGGCCATGCTACATGCGATCTCCTCTTGCCCTGGTTCAAGTGAACCGGGCGAGAGGCCCGAATCTATAAATGGAAAAGTGAACAGCTCTTCGGAGTGTCCAAGTGTGGGATTTGTTGTCTCTGGGCACTCGGCATGGTGGGAGGAAGGAGGTTCAGGGTGAGGAAAATGCGGTCCAGACTCACAGCTACTGAGACTTTACCGTGTGGAAGACAAGGTGGTGGTGGTGGTGGCTAAGTGACTGGAAGTATTATCTGCTATGCAACCAATAACCTTTTCACACTGCTCTATGTTCAATAGTGGTGCTCTGCGGTCCCCTATTAATTGGGACAGGAAGGTCGAGCGAGAAGATGTGGATGTTTGTTGCAGCACAATTTCAGCTTGCCCACGGCCTCGGCCTCTGCATGCACCATCATCACCATCACGTCCAGTTCCCCGTCCCTTGCCTTGTGCCTTGCCCATTTTAAATGGAGGACAATATCTTCCACGCTCACAACAAATGACTGAATTTGGAGCGAACTTATATGTGATCCATGTGACGGAGAAAACACAGTTTTAAATACCTGGCCTGTAGGTAACTATTTTAAACAGCAATCTGGTGTCAATTGCTTCACTGACACACTGAAACAAATTTTTACTGGAGGTCAGAAATGGCAGTATTTTCTGAAAACGTATATGTGATCCGTGTGACGGAGAAAACACGGTTTTAAATACCTGACCTGTAGGTAACTATTTTGAACAGCAATCTGGTGTCAAAAACTTTGCTGACACACTGAAAAAAAATTTAATAGAGGCCAGAAATGGCAGTATTTTCTGAAAATGTACAGTATAGACCAAAAGTTTGGACACACCTTCTCATTTAAAGATTTTTCTGTATTTTCATGATTTGAAAATTGTACATTCACACTGAAGGCATCAAAACTATGAATTATCACATGTGGAATTATATACTTAACAAAAAAGTGTGAAACAACTGAAATTATGTCTTATATTCTAGGTTCTTCAAAGTAGCCACCTTCTGCTTTGATGACTGCTTTGCACACTCTTGGCATTCTCTTGATGAGCTTCAAGAGGTAGTCACCGGAAATGGTTTTCACTTCACAGGTCTGCCCTGTCAGGTTTAATAAGTGGGATTTCTTGCCTTATAAATGGGGTTGGGACCATCAGTTGTGTTGTGCAGAAGTCAGGTGGATACACAGCTGATAGTCCTACTGAATAGACTGTTAGAATTTGTATTATGGCAATAAAAAAGCAGCTAAGTAAAGAAAAACGAGTGGCCATCATTACTTTAAGAAATGAAGGTCAGTCAGTCCAAAAAATTGGGCAAACTTTGAAAGTGTCCCCAAGTGCAGTTGCAAAAGCCATCAAGCGCTACAAAGAAACTGGCCCACATGAGGACCACCCCAGGAAAGAAAGACCAAGAGTCACCTCTGCTTCTGAGGATAAGTTTATCCGAGTCACCAGCCTCAGAAATCACAGGTTAACAGCAGCTCAGATTAGAGACCAGGTCAATTCCACACAGAGTTCTAGCAGCAGACGAATCTCTACAACAACTATTAAGAGGAGACTTTGTGCAGCAGGAATTCATGGTAAAATAGCTGCTAGGAAACCACTGCTAAGGACAGGCAACAAGCAGAAGAGACTTGTTTGGGCTAAAGAACACAAGGAATGGACATTAGACCAGTGGAAATCTGTGCTTTGGTCTGATGAGTCCAAATTTGAGATCTTTGGTTCCAACCACCGTGTCTTTGTGCGACGCAGAAAAGGTGAACGGATGGACTCTACATGCCTGGTTCCCACTGTGAAGCATGGAGGAGGAAGTGTGATGGTGTGGGGGTGCTTTGCTGGTGACACTGTTGGGGATTTATTCAAAATTGAAGGCGTACTGAACCAGCATAGCAACCACAGCACCTGGCAGCGGCATGCTATTCCATCCGGTTTGCGTTTAGTTGGACCATCATTTATTTTTCAACAGGACAATGACCCCAAACACATCTCCAAGCTGTGTAAGGGCTATTTGACCAAGAAGGAGAGTGATGGGGTGCTACGCCAGATGATCTCCACAGTCACCAGACCTGAACCCAATCGAGATGGTTTGGGGTGAGCTGGACCGCAGAGTGAAGGCAAAAGGGCCAACAAGTGCTAAGCATCTCTGGGAACTCCTTCAAGATTGTTGGAAGACCATTTCCGGTGACTACCTCTTGAAGCTCATCAAGAGAATGCCAAGAGTGTGCAAAGCAGTCATCAAAGCAAAAGGTGGCTACTTTGAAGAACCTAGAATATAAGACATATTTTCAGTTGTTTCACACTTTTTTGTTATAATTCCACATGTGTTAATTAATAGTTTTGATGCCTTCAGCGTGAATGTACAATTTTCATATTTATTCTGATTCGTTTTAAAACACACCAAAAAAACCCTGTGATATGCAACTAAGAAGATTCATGATTATATCAAGATCCGTCCAATATCCCTTAGGGACTATTTTACATTGAGTCAAAAAATAGAAATAGATAACCACACATGGGCCAGTGAAGTCTTAAACATGATAAACATTCATATACAATATAGACTTAAAACTGCCCTATCTTAAAAAGCCTCAACTGATACTGCCTGTCATGGAGGTTAGCACCCTAGTATACGAGT
Source organism: Phyllobates terribilis (assembly GCF_046119375.1). Taxonomy (NCBI): domain Eukaryota; kingdom Metazoa; phylum Chordata; class Amphibia; order Anura; family Dendrobatidae; genus Phyllobates; species Phyllobates terribilis. The sequence continues at coordinate 636,336,745 of NW_027362762.1, forward strand.
CTGGCGCCCCCATTCAACGGCGGCTGTCCCTCACTTTCCCTGCTAAACCCTGATAATATGAGTTATAAACAGGTAATGAGTGACTGCCTACTCTAATACATTTTTCATACTATACTAATAGATAAATAGAAAATGCGGCATAATGGCAGACTTATCTCATATTCTGGAAATCACCCCAACGTGTTTCCCCTTCCTGTGGGTTCATCAGGAGGCCAAATGTACAGGACTCCAGAAAATCATGAGTGAAAATGTTGCTCAGTGAAGGATATGGCAGGCTATGCTAGTATATGCCAGGGCTGTATTTAAATATTGTGCTCAATCATAGCCCCGTAAATCTCATACACCTACTTCTGATACCGTCCTCCCCATCCTGTATTGTCTCCTGTCTGCAGATTGAGACTGCGCATGCCCAGTACCCAGGACGATAGAGGTTGCGTCGGCAACGAGCAGCATGCATCGCTTTCTATACCGGAAATGACGTTTGCGTTCCACGATGACCCGCAAAAGGGGATCGGCTAAGTTCGCGCCTGCGTCTCACCGTCACTTCCGGGAACGTCTCCATACTTGCGTTCCAGGGTGAGGCGCAGGAGATAAAAAAGATTACTGCGCACACATCACCCTGGGGTATCTGCGTTCAATATTGCGACGATAGAGAAAAGACTCCCCCGCCTATATTCATTCATGGCTTAATAGTTATGATAAAAAGTAACTCCTTATGATCCAATTATAGGAGAATAGTATCTTTATCAAGTATAATTATATATATACATAACAAACTCACTACGGCCCAGGGAAGTTCTAGTCCCTATGGAGATCATAAAAATAAAGAATAATAAAAAGGAGAGGAGGGGATAGTAGAGCTAGTGGTAAATGTTCCAATTTATCCACTGAGGAATCACAAGCTTTGAGGAAACTGGAAAATAACAAACATCTAATAATAAAAGCATCAGATAAGGGAGGTAACCTTGTATTGATGGATCATACTAAATACATTACATTGTGTCAGATGATATTGAAAGATAAAGACACTTAAGAAGTCCTCCCAAAGAACCCGACCAGTATTTCTACCTCAAAATTGATTGCTATTCTGGATGAGGCAAAAGAAAAAGGTTTAATTTCAAATAATGAATTTCTGTACCTTAAGCCCGATATACCAACGATACCCACTTTTTATGCTCTTCCCAAGATTCATAAAGGAGTGAATCCGCTAAAAGGCCACCCCATAGTTGCTGGCATTGACTCTCTGTCTCAAAATATTGGCATCTATATTGATAAAGCTTTGCGCCCATTTGTTGTATCTCTGCCATCTTATGTTTGGGATACATCTCATCTCTTGACTAGTGTTGAGCATTCCAATACTGAAATATCGGGTATCGGCCGATATTCGCGGTATCGGAATTCCGATACTTAATTCCGATACTTTTGCAATATCGTATACCGGAATCGGAATTTCCCATAATGCAATAAGCCAGTTTCATTTTATTCAGCCAATGAGGATCCTAAGAAGTGTGGGCACATCCTGTTAGGCATGTAGGCATCTTAACTAATGGCATGGCTGTGATTGGCTGCTGAAATGATGTCATGATGCACTATAAAAGCCGCCGCCGCCATTTTGCGCTCACTGTGCTGTGAATTCAGTTAGGGATAGGACGCTGTTGTTCTGAGGGACAGTTTTAGCTACCTATTTGGTGTATTCTGCTTTACCCAAGCTACTTTATAAATCGCTGTGCCTTGCAGCGCTAGTGCACAGTTCTCTGTGCTGTTCACCGCTGTCTGCAAGGTCTGTGTGTGTGAGTGCAGCTCACCCTGTAGTGTGTGCTTCAGCCACGTCTGGTTGTAGTGCACTCAGTGTGTGTCACTGCCTCATACATTGTCCTTTTTTGCCAATTCATAATTTTTCCTGATATCTCCTATTAGTGTGGTGGTTCCATCCGTATTCAGCTAAATTGGTTCCAAACACACTATATAGGAGTAGATAGAGAAATTTTTTTGTCTTGCAGCACTAGTGCACAGTGCTCTGCATCTGTACTGTTCACCGCTGTCTGCAAGGTCTGTGTGTGTGAGTGCAGCTCACCCTGTAGTGTGTACTTCAGCCACGTCTTGTTGTAGTGCACTCAGTGTGTGTCACTGCCTCATACATTGTCCTTTTTTGCTAATTCATAATTTTTCCTGATATCTCCTATTAGTGTGGTGGTTCTATCCGTATTCAGCTAAATTGGTTCCAAACACACTATATAGGAGTAGATAGAGAATTTTTTTTTGTCTTGCAGCGCTAGTGCACAGTGCTCTGCATCTGCACTGTTCACCGCTGTCTGCAAGGTCTGTGTGTGTGAGTGCAGCTCACCCTGTAGTGTGTGCTTCAGCCACGTCTGGTTGTAGTGCACTCAGTGTGTGTCACTGCCTCATACATTGTCCTTTTTTGCCAATTCATAATTTTTCCTGATTTCTCCTATTAGTGTGGTGGTTCCATCTGTATTCAGCTACATTGGTTCCAAACACACTATATAGGAGTAGTTAGAGGAGCCTTTCTGCAGCATTGTGCCCTGCAGCCACAGCCAGATTAGTATTAGCCTATTTTTTGTAGCCTCATCTATTGCATTGTAGGTTACCTTCCTACATTGTAATAGCTACAAAAAGTTTGTGATACTATCGGTATTACATCTTTGGGCACATCCAGTGTCTTTTTGTGACAAAAAAAACCTAAATAAAGTTCACCAAACACTCCACTTTACAGTTGTGTAGGCCACATTAGCTCATATTAAAGTCTAGTCCACACTTTATAAAATTAGTGTTTCTTATACCTGTTAGCAGCTGTTCAGGAATAAGCACACTAAGCCCTTAGTACTTTTCTGCCTATTTTTATCAATCTACCAAGATGAAGAAGGCAGGGAGTAAGGCATGTGGTCAAGGTCGTGGGCGTGGAGTTTCTGCAGGGAGAGGACGTGAGGATTCTGTGCTTGCAGGGGGAGGATGTGGGGATTCTGTGCCTGCTGTGGGCACCAGTGACTCAGCATCCCCCAGTTTTACCAGGGAACAGTCCTTTATGCGCAGCTTTGTAGGAGCTAGCCATACCCCACTGCTGCGGGAGGACCAAATTGAAGCCGTTGTCGGATGGATGGCAGCTAACGCATCGACTTCAATTAGTTCCAGATCCTCTCAGGTCCTGAGCACTGAAGAGCACCCATCTGTCTCTTCACCACCTGCCAAATTGCCCAGGCAGTCAGAGAGCCCTGGACAGGAGCCATCTCTACTTCTGTTCTCTGAATCTCTTGGCTTGGAAAGAGGGGGCCAGCCAAGCAGAATTCGAGAATTTGAAGAAGAGGTAGTATGCAGTGATGCGCAACCGTTTTGTCTCTTAGAATCTGAAGAGGCGGGTGGGCCAGTGCCTATGGTCAGCAGCACACCTCAGTACGCATCTGATGATGAGACTCAGGTGCCACTTTCTGGTGCGTACTGTGCTGTCGAAACTACCCAGGAGAAGCAGTTGTTTGAAAAGGGTGGTGTAGATGATGAGGTCCTTGACCCATCATGGCGTGAGGGACAGGAAGGTGGTGGGAGCAGCTCTGAGGAAGAGATTCCCCGAACAGCCCAAAAAGGAGGGAGAGGGAGGGGGCAGACTTGGTTGCCTGTAGCCTCCACTTCGGCACCCATTAGGAGCATGGCTCTTCCAAAATCCAAAGCGGGCGCTCCCAAGACTTGCAGTGCCTGGTCCTTTTTTGACACAGTTGCAGATGACATTTGCTTTGTCAAGCTGTGTAATCAGAAGGTGAAAAGAGGGAAAAGTGTCAGCAACCTCAATACCACAAATATGTGGAAACATGTGCGGACCAAGCACGTGGTGGAGTTACAAAAACACACTGAAGACCTAGGCCAACCTACAGCACCACCTACCACCTCTTCAGCTCGTGTTGTAGCCTCTTCCTCCAGATCACACACAGCTGGTTCGGCTTCCTCACAGGATCGCCATGGAAGAATCTCTGGCACTGTTGTACAGAGACACAGTGTAATTCCACCCACAGCACCACTTTCCCAGTCATCCTCACACTCCCAGGCCAGTCTACAGCCATCGTTAGCACAGGCATGGGAGAAAAGGCGCCCATACTCGGCAAATCACCCCCGAGCACAGGCTCTGAATGCTGGCATTGCTAAACTACTGGCCCTTGAAATGCTATCATTCAGGCTGGTGGAGACTGACACCTTCCGTAACTTTATGGCATTGGCAGTCCCACAATTCAACGTGCCCAGCCGCTTTTATTTCAGCAGGCAAGCCGTCCCTGCCCTGCAACATCATGTGGAGGGAAAAATTAAACATGCGCTACAAAACGCCGTCAGTAGCAAGGTCCACCTGACCACCGATGCTTGGACCAGTAAGCATGGACAGGGACGATACCTTTCCCTCACTGCCCATTGGATAAATGTTGTGGAGCCGGGTACAGATCTTGAGAGTGGCGCTGTACGTGTTCTGCCAACTCCAAGGATTGCAGGAATCCAGTCTGTACATATTAACTCCTCCTCATACTCCAGTTCCTCTGAATCAGCGCTGCAGGAGCAGTCACGGTCTACCTCCACATCGACCCGTGAACAGTTACCTTTTATGATGACCGATATGAGCACAGCCGTGGCCAAACGTCAACAGGCCGTATTAAAATTAATTTCTTTGGAGAATCGAAGCCACACAGCGCAGGAGCTCTGGAATGCCATCAAGCAGCAGAGAGACGTGTGGTTTGTGCCAGCGAATCTCCAGCCAGGCATGGTAGTGTGTGACAATGGCCGAAATCTGGTGGCAGCTCTGGGCCTAGGCAACCTCACTCACATCCCATGTCTGGCACATGTGCTCAACTTGGTCGTGCAGAGTTTTTTGAGGGACTATCCGGATCTTGGTGCACTACTTCACAAGGTCCGCATAGAGTGCGCTCACTTGCGGCGTTCCAGCAACGTAAGATCACGCATTGCAGCTCTGCAGCGCCAATTACGTCTTCCGGAACATCGCATCATATGTGACCTACCCACCAGGTGGAATTCAACGTTACATATGTTGGAGAGGTTGTGTGAGCAGCAGGCAGCAGTAATGGAGTACCAGCTGCAGCAGGCGGAAACAAGTCGCAGTGCGCGCCGTTCACACTTCACCACCACTGAGTGGGCCTCTATGAAGGACATTTGCCACGTTTCTCGTGCCTTCGATTATTCCACGCGGATGGCGAGTGCAGATGATGCACTAGTCAGCATGACTATCCCCCTTATCTGCCTGCTTGAAAAAACACTGCAAGCACTAAGGGACGAGGTTTTGGAAGAGGTGGAGGATGAGGAGTCACAAATGCCATCTGCTTCTCTACAGTCTGCCCAATGTGGTTCCTCACAAAGGCCTAGGCAGGGGACACTTTGTGAGGAGGATGAGGAGGAGTCAATGGATGAGGAAGACATCTGTCCAGAGGAGGGAGGTACACAATGCTCTAGTAGTCAGTATCTAGAGCGAGGGTGGGGTGATGCAGAGCAGGCAGAGATCACGCCTCAAGCAGGGGACAGCGTTTCTTGGCCAGTTGGCAGTCTGCAGCACATGGTTGATTTCATGCTGCAGTGCCTGAGAAACGACCGCCGCATCGCCCACATTCTCAACACGGCTGATTATTGGGTGTCCACCCTCCTAGATCCTCGCTACCGGGACAACTTACAAAGCCTCATAACACGGTTGAACCGGGAGCGTAAAATGCGGGAGTACCAAGACGCACTGGTGCATTCCATCATGTTCTCCATTCCAACCGAGAGCAGTGCTGCTAGTGCTTTACAAAGCAGCTCAGTGCGTCGAGGCAGTGGAGGAAGCTCTGCACAAAGAGGGAGCAGAAGCAGCGCCTCAGCACAAGGCAAGACCAGTATGGCCGAAATGTGGTAAAGTTTTGTGTCCCCGCCGCCACAAATGTCTACACCATCACAGACGGCTCCAGTCAGCAGGAGGCAACGTTTCCGTCAGATGGTGACAGACTACATGTCTTGCCCTCTTAGTGTACTCCCAGATGGCTCTTCTCCATTCAAGTTTTGGGTCTGTAAGCTGGATACATGGCCAGAGCTTAGTCAGTATGCATTGGAGGTGCTAGCTTGCCCTGCTGCTAGTGTATTATCGGAACGCGTTTTTAGTGCCGCAGGTGGTGTACTAACAGACCGTCGCATGCGACTATCCTCCGATAACGTTGACCGGCTTACTTTTCTCAAAATGAACAAGGCCTGGATCTCTCATGAATTTGCCAGTCCTCTTCCAGAATAAATAATTGGTTGGCAACAGTATCCAGGTCTCCTGTTGTGTTCATGTTTCTACCACCTGAACTGTAATCCCTGAGCTCCAACACCGCCAGTTGGCGCTCAGAAGTGCCGTCTGCACCGTCAACACTTGCTGCCATGTTATTGTGGTTCAGTAATGTCAGCTGTTCCCCTGCTGTGCGGACGGCAATTTCTCCTGCTCTGTCCACATTCTCACTACTACAGATTTTAAAGTTGCTCCAATTACACCTCTGGCTCCTCTGTTTTCAGTATTATCCCTGAGCTCCAACACCGCCAGTTGGTGCTCGGAAGTGCCGTCTGCACAGTCAACACTTGCTGCCGTGTTATTGGGGTTCAGTAACGTCAGCTGTTCCCCTGCTGTGCGGACGGCAATTTCTCCTGCTCTGTCCACATTCTCACTACTACAGATTTTAAAGTTGCTCCAATTACACCTCTGGCTCCTTTGTTTTTAGTATTTACCCTGGGCTCCAATACCTCTAGTTGCTGCTCAGAAGTGCCGTCTGCACAGTCAACGCTTGATACAGTGTTATTGGGGTTCAGTAACGTCAGCTGTTCCCCAGCTGTGTGTCCGGCAAATTCTCCTGCTTTGTTCACATCCACTGTACTACTGATTTAAAACTTGCTCCAATTACACCTCTGGCTTTAGTATTTACCCTGGGCTCCAATACCGCTAGTTGCTGCTCAGAAGTGCTGTCTGCACAATCAACGCTTGCTCCAGTGTTATTGGGGTTCAGTAACGTCAGCTGTTCCCCAGCTGTGTGTCCGGCAATTTCTCCTGCTCTGTCCACATTCTCACTACTACAGATTTTAAAGTTGCTCCAATTACACCTCTGGCTCCTCTGTTTTTAGCATTTACCCTGGGCTCCAATACCGCTAGTTGCTGCTTAGAAGTGCCGTCTGCACAGTCAACGCTTGCTCCAGTGTTATTGGGGTTCAGTAACGTCAGCTGTTCCCCAGCTGTGTGTCCGGCAAATTCTCCTGCTTTGTCCACATCCACTGTACTACTGATTTAAAACTTGCTCCAATTACACATCTGGCTCCTCTGTTTATAGTATTTACCCTGGGCTCCAATACCGCTATTTGCTGCTCAGAAGTGCCATCTGCACAGTCAACGCTTTCTCCAGTGTTATTGGGGTTCAGTAACGTCAGCTGTTCCCCAGCTGTGTGTCCGGCAAATTCTCCTGCTTTGTCCACATCCACTGTACTACTGATTTAAAACTTGCTCCAATTACACCTCTGGCTTTAGTATTTACCCTGGGCTCCAATACCGCTAGTTGCTGCTCAGAAGTGCCGTCTGCACAGTCAACGCTTGTTCCAGTGTTATTGGGGTTCAGTAACGTCAGCTGTTCCCCAGCTGTGTGTCCGGCAAATTCTCCTGCTCTGTCCACATTCACACTACTACAGATTTTAAAGTTGCTCCAATTACGCCTCTGGCTCCACTCTGTTTTTAGTATTTACCCTGGGTTCCAGCACCGCCAGCTGTTTCCCAGCAGTGTCTTTGGCACAGGTACTCCCTCCTGCCCAGCCTGGTTCCAGCACGCCAGCTGTTTCTGGGTAGTGTCAACGTCACTTTGCCTCCAATGCGTTATCCGGTCGTGTTGCGGTCGGGTTAGCCGACTCTATGGTGCCTGCAGTTTAGGTGACTCCTATGTGGGCTGCAAGATCTGGCAATGAAGGCTGGTTCCATAGTGCCAATAGGACAAGCACCCCCTGTAGGACTGTGGGTTTTGGTAACTGCGGCCGGCTCGCGGCCTTGAAACTTTTTTTTACATGGGTACCTTCTGCTACCCATCCGGGTTCCAGTACCTTCAGCTGGTTCTCGGCAGTGCCTTTGGATTAGGTGCCTCCTGTTCGGTATCCAAGTTCCACCAACGTCTGCTGGTCCTTGGTAGTGCTTTCTGGCACAGGTACCTCCTGCTTAGTAACCGAGTTCCAGTACCATCAGCTGGTCCTCGGCAGTTCCATTGGCTCTTGTACCTTCTGCTACCCATCCGGGTTCCAGTACCGTCAGCTGGTTTTAGGCAGTGCCTTTGGATTAGGTGCCTCCTTCTCGGTATCCAAGTTCCACCAACGTCTGCTGGTCCTTGGTAGTGCTTTCTGGCACAGGTACCTCCTGCTTAGTAACCGAGTTCCAGTACCATCAGCTGGTTCTCGGTAGTTCCATTGGCTCTTGTACCTTCTGCTACCTATCCGGGTTCCAGCACTGTCAGCTGGTTCTCAGCAGTGCCTTTGGATTAGGTGCCTCCTTCTCGGTATCCAAGTTCCACCAACGTCTGCTGGTCCTTGGTAGTGCTTTCTGGCACAGGTACCTCCTGCTTAGTAACCGAGTTCCAGTACCGTCAGCTGGTCCTCGGTAGTTCCATTGGCTCTTGTACCTTCTGCTACCCATCCGGGTTCCAGTACTGTCAGCTGGTTCTCGGCAGTGCCTTTGGATTAGGTGCCTCCTTCTTGGTATCCAAGTTCCACCAATGTCTGCTCGTCCTTGGTAGTGCTTTCTGGCACAGGTACCTCCTGCTTAGTAACCGAGTTCCAGTACCGTCAGCTGGTCCTCGGTAGTTCCATTGGCTCTTGTACCTTCTGCTACCCATCCGGGTTCCAGTACCGTCAGCTGGTCCTCGGTAGTTCCTCAGCCTTCTTGTACCTTCTGCTACATTTCCAAGTTCAAGCTTTTTGAAATGGTTCTTGGTAATCACTCTGGATCTCCCTGACGAGGACCCTGAAGACGAGGACCCTGAAGACCAACCCGAAGAAGACGAGGACCCCGAAGACGAGGACCCTGAAGACGAGGACCCTGAAGACCACCCCAAAGAAGACGAGGACCCTGAAGACCACCCCGAAGAAAACGAGGACCCCGAAGATGAGGACCCTGAAGACCAACCCGAAGAAGAAGAGGACCCCGAAGACGAGGACCCCCGAAGACGATGACCCTGAAGATGACCCCGAAGAAGACCAAGAAGATGACCCTGAAGAAGTTGACCAAGAGGACAAAGAAGAGAAGACAACCACCAAGATACAGAAGAACAAGAGACAGAAAACCAAGAAGCAGAAGTACAAGAAGCTGCAGAACAAAAAGCGGAAGAACATTAAGCATAAGACTAAAAATCAGAGCAAAAGATAATATCTAAATTATAAGCAGAAGATAACTAAGCAGTGTATGGGGGTGAGTCCGTTCCTCCTCGTGGTGCCCCTGGAAAAGACCTGCTGCTGCAGGCCAAACTGAACGCGGACAAATCCTGTTGTAAATCTTTTGTGACGGGCAGAACGAAAGGTGTAATGTCCAACCTTTTATAGATAACAATTACAGGAATGCCTGTCACAAATAAGAATATGATGAAGAAGAAGAATATGAAGAAGATGAAGAAGTAGAATATGAAGAATTTACAAAAAAAGAATAATACGAAGAAGGTGAAGAAGAAGAAGATGAAGAAGGTGAAGAAGAAGTGGATGAAAAAGATGCTGATGCTGAGGATGATGAAGGAGAAAGTGTGGGAGAAGTAAAAAAGAAGGTGAAGAGCATGGAAGTAGTGAAACATAAATATCCGACAAAATATAAAAATACTTAACATAGTCAATATTTCCGTAACTCAGAACGTCTTAAAAAAAATATTAATTCCTGCTATTCCATTTGATTGGGCTAAACCTCTATGCCTTAATTGTCTCCCCCACCTCCCCCAATACATTCTACATTATTCTTAGTTGTTTTCCTTCATGTAGAATTAACCTACAAGGAAAGAAAGGGTTTATTTTCATTCCGATATTTCTGTCCCATTGACTTGCATTGGTTTCCGGTATCGGAATCTTCGATATCCGATACTTTTTGGGTATCGGTCCGATCCAATCCGATCCGATATTTGCCGATATCGGAAGGTATCGCTCAACACTACTCTTGACCCAATTAGAGGGCGTTACTGTGGAGGAAACCACCTATCTAGCCTCCATTGATGTGGACAGTAGAATGTAATGATCATAACAGACTGATAGAGGACCTGCTGCGCTTTACCCTCACTCACAACTACTTTCTCTTTAATGATAAGTACTTCCACCAGCTCAGGGGCACGGCAATGGGGAGTCCCTGTGCCCCCACAAGAACAGGGACAGACACGATAATCACTTCTGTACCTTTTACTGATGGAAATTCAGGAACGTCCCCGAGCACTGTAGGGTGAAGGGTGCATATCAGGATCCTCCCCAATGAGCGGGTGTAGGGCCTCCTGCTTCTTGCCTCTGCGTAGTAAGTTTCTGACCTGCCTGGAGCTAGGCCTAACTTTGTCTCTGTCCTGCGCTGGCTGACCTTGTGGTAGGGCCTTTTCTTGGAGTACACGCTCCTCAGCTTGCGGAGCCTATGTGTCTCCCGGCTCTGTTACGTATCAGCACTTTAGCAATCCTGGGACTTGTAGTTCTCCAGGGATTCCGGTTATGCCTTACTGGGTCATAGAGATCCTGGTAAGCTCGGACCCGGTGTCCGGTAATTCTTCGAGGTGAGCTAGTTAAGCTCCTCTGCCCCCTATGTACTAACTTCTCCACTCGCCTTCGGCCTACTCGGGCCCTCACTAGGCTATACACACTAACGGCAGCTTGCCACGCTTCACCAATCTTATGGCGCCGGCACACCTAAAGCTCTAACTGAGCTCCCTGAATCTAGCTAGCAGGAGCCTTGTGCTCCACTGCTGAACTATTAGCTGAGTTCTCTAAAACTAGACTGAGCTCCACTGCAGACTAACCTCTCTCAGGCTTCTCTACTGCAGAAACTCTTCAGAGGAACTGAACTGCCTGGATCCCCCTTCCCTATTTATATCCCTAACGGGCTCCCTCTGCTGGTCTGAGGTGGAAGGTGGAGATGCGTGAATGTTTATGGGGGCCTCTTGTGGAGGAATCCATCAATGCACTCTTCTAGTATCTGTGATACCAAGCGCAGCTGGGCGTCACACATATCACAGGGTTTTTTTTGGTGTGTTTTATAAGGAATCAGAATAAAAAATATTATTTTAGAGTTTTTTTCATGTTTACACTGAATGTACAATTTTCATAGTCATGAAAATACAGAAAAATCTTTAAATGAGAAGGTGTGTCCAAACTTTTGGTCTGTACTGTATATGTTATCCGTGTGACGGAGAAAACACGGTTTTAAATACCTGGCCTGTAGGTAACTATTTTGAACAGCAAACCGGTATCAAAAACTTTGCTGACACACTGAAAAAATTTAATGTAGGCCAGAAATGGCAGTACTTTCAGCGCAATTATATGTGATCCCTGTGACGGACAAACCACAGTTTTAAATAGATGGATTTTTAGCCCTGTAATATGTTAAGGTCCTGGCTGTATTCTGCAGTGCCAACAAGCAAATGGCGCAGAAAAACTGTGTTCTCTGGATTGCTTTTTAAGCAAATAATGAGGATTAAGATAAAAAAAAAATTATTCCTGGCCCCTGAGACCTGGGCCTATTTCCAAAAATATCTAACAGCAGCATCAGCAGACAAAACTGGAATGGAGCCTCTTGTCCTATGTGCACTGCAGTCTGTTATATACCCTGCCTGCCTATATACACTGCCTGCCTGATATCTCTGCAGATAGATTAGTCCTCAGAAGGACTGTTTGTTGAGATGGATATGTGTCTCTAATATAGTTTGGTACACCTACACTAACTAGAAACAAGCAAATCTCTCCCAGCTCAGCAGCACCTCTTCCTACACTGTCTGATTCCAGAGTGACTGTGACGAGTATGACAGCGGCAGGTCTGATATAGACCTGATGACTCTGTGCGGCCAGCCAATCACTATAATGACACAATCAACATGGCTACGGAATTACAGTGAGTGGCAGGCAATCCCTGCATGTACATTGGCTCTCTAAAGAGCTCCAAACATGCAGGGAGGAGACCCGAGCTCTAGCCGAGCAACCCCGGAAATACTCGGCTAGCATCGAGCATGTCGAGCAGTGAGATGCTCGGACGCTCACCGAGCTGTAGCGAACATGCTCGCTCATCACTATTGCCCACATTAAAATCCATTAATTGATATTTAGCTTCATTAGAGTACAATTCCCAATCCATTATGACAGTTGCACCTCTCCTTGTCAGCCTCTTCTTAGTGATAATTTCCATATAATTTTTAATGCATTCCATGCCTTTTATTGATTTTAGAATAATAAGGCTTGGCAAGGGGTTCAACTGTCTTATTTCTAAGACACTTTAGTGGCGACAAGTAGAGATGAGCGAATATTTCAATATTCGGCTCGGATTACAATAGCCAAATTTGCAATATTCACAGATTTACCACATTTTTCGAACTATAAGACACACTTTTTTTCCTACAAAATTTTGGAGGAAAGTGGGGGATGCGTCTTATAGTGCGATATACATAAATACTGTGGCTGTGGGTGGTGGGGGAAGCGACAGTGGTGGAGTAGCGGTGCACACGAGGCAGCAGCCACCTGCTGCAGCCTATACTGTGCCCGCTACTAAAGAAAATGAATATTCACTGCTCCCCACACCCATGGGCATGGGGAGCAGTGAATATTCATTCTCCTTAATAACCAATACACTGTGCCCACTGCGCAGGTCCTGGTATGTATGGCACCCTTCCTCCCTGTATGTATGGCCCCCCTCATCCCTTCATCCCTGTATGTATGGCCCCCCTCATCCAGGTATTCTTGGCACCCCCTGATCCCCGTCACACTGCACACTGCGTTGTGTCGGAATAGTCATTGCTCTCCACGCCTGGACTGCGTGCACATCCCGGCGTGGGGAGCAGTAACTATTCTGGCACAGAGGAACACAGCACTGGAGGAGAGAGGAGGTGAGTATGATTGTTTGCTTATTTTTTTCTGTGCAGTGTGACGGGGATCAGTGGATGCCAAGCATACCGGGATGAAGGGGGCCATACATACCGGGATGAGGGGGGCCATACATGCAGGAATGAGACATGAGGGGGGCCATACATACAGGGATAAAGGGGGTCATACATACAGAGATGAAGGGGGACATGCATACCAGGATGAGGGGGTCCATACATACAGGGATGAAAGATGAGGGGGGCTATACATACAGGATTGAAGGGGGACATACATCCAGGGATGAAGGGGCCATACGTACAGGCATGGAGAGTGCCATACACACCAGGAAGAGGGATGAAGGTGCCATACATACCAGTATGGGTGTGAGGGGGGCATACATAACAGGATGAAGGATACCATACATACCAGGAAGAGGGATGAGAGGGTCATGCATACCAGGATGGGGGATTGGGGTGCCATGCATACCAGGATGGTGGATTGGGGTGCCATGCATATCAGGATGGGGATGAGGGCCACGTATAACAGGAAGGAGGGGGCCATATATACCATGATGGGGGATATTAACAGAATTGGGGGACAGTACCCCTATAACACTGTCAGCAGCAGACCCCTCCCCCTTAATAGGGCATCATGACCACATTTTTTTCCTTAAATTTTTCTTCTATTTTCCTCCACTAAAACCTAGGTGCGTCTTATGGTCCGGTGCGTCTTATAGTCCGAAAAATACGATATTTGTCGAATCTTCGCCAAACATTACTGAACGCCATTGGATTCAATGGGGGTCAAAACCAAACCCGTACACAGCACCTTCAAACGGGCCCAAAAGCTGCCAAAATACATCAAATTAGAGGCAGACAGCAGGAAAGTGGCCTCAATTGACCCAAAGCAGCAATCAGCCATGGGCAATAGATGAAGTATTAGGGTCTAGACCAGCATTTACAGCTTTGAATTTAACTTCAAATTAAGATGAGGGATCGGTGTAGGTCTGCTGTGCTGGTCCTGATACCACATGCAACACTCAATCTGCTTTTATGCTCAGCCACATTCATATGGCAGAAAAATCAACTTCATAGATTAGTATTGGTACAAAAATTTAAGGATAGTAACATGGGTAGTTGACTGAAAGTAAGTGGAGGCCTTCTGGTCTGGGAGGCCTACTGCTACAGGCAACACACATGAAGGAGACCCAACCAGTAGTTTCCCCATTTCCAAAAATGAAAGGTTGACACCACCAAAGTGGCATCAGTTTCACCAGAGTAGAAATATTACAATTAGGACTATAATAATATAATAATAATAATAATAATAAATCTTGAACTGAAGGCTGTTTATTTTTCTTTGTTTATGGCTGGTTTGTGACACCGCAATAAACTAGAATGGACCTTTAACCGGTTCCCGACCGCCCACTGTACATAAATGTCCTCGCTGCCTGGGCTCTGTGCAGCGCGGATGTTTAAAAACGATGGGTGGTCTTGCAGCGCTCATGACCTCCAGGTTCCTGCAAGCGCTGCGATTCCAGTGCAGAGCGTTAGCTCTGACAGGGAACATCATCGGGACCTGATTGGATCAGGTCCCAGTGATGTTAACCCTTTGCTGTCTTCTATATGCTGCGATCTACAGTGATCGCGGCATATAGGAGACAGCAGGAGGAGAGGGGGTCGTCTTACTTACCTCTCCGAAGACCTCCGATTCCTTCCAGGACCTGGGGTTGCTATGGCAGCTGGAGGTCACATGACCGCCTCCAGCTCTGCCATATATGGTGTCCTGTCTGGCTCAGCCTGCAAGCTGAGCCAGACAGGAGACTCTGACTGAAACAGGGAAGATCTCATGTAATGTAATGTATTATATGTCTATTACAGTACATGAGATCAGTGATCAGAAAAATAAAAATTAATGTCCCATACAGGAACTAAGAAAAAATGTAAAAAAAAGTAAAAAAAAAAGTTTTTAAACTGTTAAAAAAAAAATCACAAAATAAATAAAAATAAATAAATAAAATATTAAACCAATAAATCCGTATATTTTTACAAAACCAAAAAAAGAACACATATTTGGTATCGCCACGTCCAAAACAACCCGAGCTATAAAACTGTCACACTAATTAACTCCTTCTGTGCACACCGTAATAAAAATAAATAAAAAAACGGTGCAAAAAAATATGCTTTTTCATCATATCGCCAAACAAAAAGTGGAAAAAAATGCGATCAAAAAGCAAAATAGAAATAAAAATGGTACCGCTGAAAACGTCATCTTGTTCCGCAAAAAACAAGCCGCCATACAGCTCCATCAGTCGAAAAATAAAAAAGTTATAGTGCTCAGAATAAAGCAATGCAAAAAAAATTTTTTTTTCTATAAATTTGTTTTATTGTGTAAAAGCGCCAAAACATAAAAAAAATACAGTAAGTGTAGTATTGCTGTAAATGTACTGACCCGAAGAATAATGCTGCCTGATCACTTTTACCACATGCACAACGGCATAAAAAAAAACCTCAAAGAACAATTCCTGAATTGTTTTTTGGTAATTTTACCTCCCAAGAAACGGAATAGAAAGCGATCAAAAAATGTCACTTACCCAAAAATGGTACCAATAAAAATGTCAACTCGTCCCGCAAAAAACAAGCCATCACATGACTGTCGGCCGATATATGGAAAAATTATAGCTCTCAAAATATGGTGATGCAAAAACTAGATTTTGCAAAAAAAAGCGTCTTTTAGTGTGTGACAGCTGTCAGTCATAAAAACCCAATATAAATCTGGTATCTCTGTAATCGCACCGACCCGAAGAATAAATTAATCTCATCACTTATACCGCACGAGGAGCGGCGTAAAAAATAAATAAAACCAATTCTTCACCTGCTACTGATTTGCTTATTATGTCTCCGAAAGATCGCAGTAAGGCTCTGCTCACATTTATCCTGCGCTCTGCGCTGAGCACTTACACCAGAGTTTCGGTGTAAATCTCTGAAATACGTGATTCAGCCAGAACCCATGACGGAAGATTCCCTGTAATGAGGCAGATATAGGCCACTGTGGACGCCGTCTAGCCTGGGATCCCACGGTGTCATTTGTTTTAGGCGTGCATAAAAGTGCGGTTGGCCAGTTTTGTGCACTTCTGAAAAAAAGGACACCGCTAAACAGAGGCCAGACGGAGTCCAGAGTAACTCTGCTGCCTCATTACAGTGAATGGATCCCGCAGGTGTTTCATCTGAATTATATCACTTGGAAATTTAGATGGAAACCCCGATGTAAGTGCTCAGCCTAGAGTGGCGGATAAATGTTACATAAAATGTTCCCAATAAAAGCTTCAACTCAGTCCTCAAAAAAAGCTAGTCCCCACTCAGGTCTGTCATCTGTTAAAAATATAAGGGACTTCCAAGTTAGTGGTAGCAGAAAGGCTCTGGAAAAGCGAAATGGCCCTTGCCCCCCAAAAGAAATTCAGAAAATTTTGTGCTCCCAAATCCAAATGCCTATTCTACAATAATTTGTTCTCCAATTGTCAAATAGCACTCCGTCCCCCCCAGATCTCGCCGTATGGCTGAGCGGTACGATACAGCCACATATAGGGTATTGCCACTTTTAGAAGAAATTGAATGACACATTTCGGCACCATTTTTACACATTGCCCTGTGTGAAAATGTAAAATCTGAGGGTAAAACATTTGTTTGTGGTAAAAATATAATTATGCTTTTTTCACTGTCCAATGGTATAAATTAAAAAATTAAAAAATACTCACTACTTCCCTAGATGAATTCCTTGAGAGGTGTAGTTTACAAAATGGGGTCACTTGTGGGGGTTTCTGCTGTTTCGGCATGTCAGCGACTCTTCAAATGTGACATGGTGTCTGCCACCTATCCCAGCCAACATAGCGCTCTTTTCTCTTCCGAACCCTGCCGTACACCAAAGCAGTGGTTTTCCCCCACATATGGGGTATCGGCGTACTCAGGAGAAATTGCACAACAAATTTCATGGTGCAATTTATCCTATTACCCTTATGATAATGCAAAATTAAGGGATGAAAAACGGTTTTGTGGGAAAAATGTGAAAATTTTATTTTTACAGCTCAATATTATAATCTTCTGTGAAGAACCTTGGGGTTCAAGGTGCTCACCACACATCTAGATAAGTTCCCTAAGGGGTCTAGTTTCCAAAATGGTGTCATTTGTGGGGGGTTTCCACTGTTTAGGCACATCAGGGGCTCCCCAAATGCAACATGGCGTCCGCTAATTATTCAAACAAATTTTACATTCAAAAAGTCAAATGGAGCTCCTTCCCTTTCAAACCCTGCCGTGCGCCCAAACAGTGGTTTGCCTCCACATATGGGGGTATCAGCGTGTTCAGAAGAAATTGCACAACAAATTTCATGGTGCAATTTATCCTATTACCCTTTTGATAATGCAAAATTAAGGGATGAAAAACGTTTTTGTGGAGAAAATTTGAAAATTTTATTTTTACAGCTCAATATTATAAACTTCTGTGAAGCACCTTGGGGTTCAAGGTGCTCACCAGACATCTAGATAAGTTCCCTAAGGGGTATAGTTACCAAAATGGTGTCACTTGTGGGGGGTTTCCACTGTTTAGGCACTTCAGGAGCTCTCCAAACGCAACATGGCTTCCGCTAATTATTCAGACAAATTTTACATTCAAAAAGTCAAATGGCGCTCCTTCCCTTTCAAACCCTGCCGTGCGCCCAAACAGTGGTTTGCCTCCACATATGGGGTATCAGCGTGTTCAGGAGAAATTGCACAACAAATTTCATGGTGCAATTTTTCCTATTACCCTTATGATAATGCAAAATTAAGGGATGAAAAACGTTTTTGTGGGAAAAATATGAAAATTATATTTTTACAGCTCAATATTATAAACTTCTGTAAAGCACCTTGAGGTTCAAGGTGCTCACCACACATCTAGATAAGTTCCCTAAGGGGTCTAGTTTCCAAAATGGTGTCACTTGTGGGGGGTTTCCACTGTTTAGGCACATCAGGAGGTCTCCAAACGCAACATGGCGTCTGCTAATTATTCAGACAAATTTTATATTCAAAAAGTCTAATGGCGCTCCTTCCCTTCCGAACCCTGCAGTGCGCCCAAACAGTGGTTTTCCCTCACATATGGGGTATCAGCACGCTCAAGAGAAATTGCACAAAAAAATTGGGGGTCCATTTTTTCCTGTTACCCCTGTGAAAATAGAAAAAATTGGGTCTAAAG
Source organism: Phyllobates terribilis (assembly GCF_046119375.1). Classification (NCBI taxonomy): domain Eukaryota; kingdom Metazoa; phylum Chordata; class Amphibia; order Anura; family Dendrobatidae; genus Phyllobates; species Phyllobates terribilis. The sequence continues at coordinate 636,355,009 of NW_027362762.1, forward strand.
TAACATTTTTGTGAAAAAAGTTAAATGTTAATTTTTTTCTTCCACATTCCAAAAATTCCTGTGAAGCACCTGAAGGGTTAATAAAGTTCATGAATGTGGTTTTGAGCACCTTGAGGGGTGCAGTTTTTAGAATGGTGTCACTTTTTGGTATTTTCTGTCATAAAGACCCCTCAAAGTGACTTCAAATGTGATGTGGTCCCTAGAAAAATGGTTTTGTAAATTTTGTTGGAAAAATGAGAAATCGCTGGTCAACTTTTAACCCTTATAGCTCCCTAACAAAAAAAAATTTTGGTTCCAAAATTGTGCTGATGTAAAGTAGACATGTGGGAAATATTATTTATTAACTATTTTGTGAGACATATCTCTCTGATTTAAGGGCATGAAAATTCAAAGTTAGAAAATTGCAAAATTTTCAAAATTTTCGCCAAATTTCCATTTTTTTCACAAATAAACGCAAGTTATATCGAAGAAATTTTACCACTATCATGAAGTACAATATGTCACGAAAAAACAATCTCAGAATCAGGGGGATCCGTTGAAGCGTTCCAGAGTAATTACTTCATAAAGTGACAGTGGTCAGAATTGAAAAAATTGGCCTGGTCACGAAGGCAAAAACAGGCTCTGGTGCGAAGTGGTTAAATGGAAATGCTTCCTGTTTTGACTACCGATGCTCCCAAGTGAGTAGAAACCCCACAGCAGCCAGTCTACTAAATGAAATTCCTGAAATATGGAAATTGTGGATGGCTTCGCTTCTGGTACTGGGTGCTCATACCAAACTATGATGTGCAATTTTCTGGATATTCCTGGCTCGTTGGAGCCAAGCTCATTCCCACAGAAAAGTGCCAGGCAGCAAGCTAAGGAGATGGTGGCTTTTTCATCATGAAGGAGTTTGCTCGTTGTATAAAGAAGCGACCACTGGTGCAGTCTACCTTGTGAACATTGATGACAAGGCTCCCAGTTAGGGTATGTGCACACGATGCAGAAATGAAGCAGAAAATTTCTGCATCATTTCTGCATCCCCCTGGCAGAAAAAACGCATGCATATTGTGCATGCGTTTTTCCTGCGGATTACATGCTGATTCACATGCGTTTCTGCATGTGGATTGACAAGCGCTTTCTAGGCGATTTTAGCATCACCTGGAAAGTGCTTGACAACTAGGTCACACTATATAAATCCATGTATAGTGTGACCCGAGAGAGTGGTAAAATTAAAAAATAAATGTATACTTACCCTCCGATGGCCCCCGGTGTCTTGCTCACTCCGTTCTCCCTCGCCGGCAACTTTGAATTGAAAGACCTGCCGACGTCAGCGTCACATGACTCTGACGTCAGCACAGGTCCTTCAACTCACTGCAAGTGCCGGGAACCAAGCAGGAGAGCAGCGCGTGCCGACAGAAGGTAAGTATACATTTATTTTTTATTTTATTCTTGTTTTACAGCTTTTTTAATGGTACCTGGGTGTGGATGAGAGTCTCCTCTCCTCCACACCCGGGTACCATCCGCACATTAGAACGCGCCAATTACGCAAGTACAGATGCAGTCTTGCGGAATTGGCGCGTTCTAATGCAAGTCAATGGCGGCGAAAACGCAGCTTTTCCGCAAAATTAATGGACATGCTGCGGATTTTTGAGCGCAGCGTTTACGCTGCGGAAAAATCCGCATCATGGGCACAGCACATGCGGATTTCAATTGGGGAACATTGCTGCCCTTCTACCATGCGTTTTTAATGCGTTTCCGCAGCATTTACGCAGCTGCAAAAACGCTGCGGAAACGCATTAAAAGCGCATCGTGTGAACTCAGCCTTAGTAGGAAACCCCACAGCAGCCAGCCTACCAAATAAAATTCCTGAGATATGGAAAATGGGGATGGCTTAACCGCTGGAACTGGTTCCTCATACCAAACCATGACGTGCCATTTGCTGGATATTCCTGGCTGTTTGGAGCCAAGCTCATTCTCATATAAAAGTACCAGACAGCAAGCTAAGGAGATGGTGGTCTCTACCATCATGAAGGAGTTTGCTCATTGTCTAGGGGAGCCACCACTTCTGCTGTCTATCTTGTGAACATTGTTTTAAAGCTTGAAAGGATTAAGAGGTTACATTGGGGAGTCGTTTTTTTATACTAAAGATCCTGCTGTGTTTTTATAGTTTTTTTTGGCCTTATATACAAGTCATGACCCTGCAAAGAATGTTTCTTAACGTTTCTCCCAGGAAAATCCAATTTAGCTTTGTGTTTGTATGTTTTATTGTCAGTCATGTGACAAAGTCACTGGCAGAATACTGGTGGTGAGATATGATTTACTGAGGCTATTAGCTTCAGTGATGGGAAACATGGAAGTTTTCTCCTGCATGGTAGATACAGAGAGGGTTAATCAACCTTGTTTGAAAGGGCGTGTTTTATGAGAACAACCATAGAGCGGGTGGGAAGTTGTTCTCCATATCTCCACCTGAGGGTGTGGTCTGGGCTATAAATAGCCAGTCTTTTGAAGCTGAAGAGACTTGCTTCAGAGAGGAACTTGCATGCATTGTGCTGAACTGTGTGTGGTTAACCCTGAGTGTCCTGAACCCAGCCAATATATGAACTGTGCTGCATCTTTATATTTTGTTTTTACAGTTATGCCGAATAGGCTGTATTTACTTTATGAACTCTAGGTTGGTTTATAACATTTTATTAAACCAACCCAAGAACTTAAAGAGACAGTGTTTCATGTCTACCTCCATGTACAGCCGAGCAAGCCATTTTACCACAGTCCGTAAAAGTGGCGTAATACTCAGACAACATTGTTCACAGATATGGTATGTCAGCAACCAACTGTGAATAGGTTTGAACACACAACTGCCAGACTTTAAATGGAGTATAATAGTTGACACACTCCCAAAAATTTCAGGATTATTACCACAGTAATATGGTATCACGTCTGATGACCACGGTTTTAGGAAGTGGTCTTATAGTTGTGGTATTGGTCAGCGACAAAGTGTGAATAGGATGAACAACACCCAAGTGGTAGACTTTAAATGCAGGGTAATATTTGGCACGCTCCACAAAATGTCTGTATTATTACCGCAGTAATATGGGGTCACATCCGATGATGGAAAAGTTTCTACTTCTACAATACAGCAATGCGAATAAAACAAAATAAAAATCTGGCTGAATTCTGCTAACAATCAAATAGATCAATAAAATGGTGTACTATATTGCTTTTTAAGCAAAATAATCAGGATTAAGAGCAAAAAAATAGCCCTGTTATCTAAGGTTATGGATATCTGTAACAGCAGCAGCAGACAGAACATGCAATGGACCCTATTCTGCTGTTTACAGTGTCCACAAACTCTGCCTGCATAACTCCTGCTATCATCAGGATTTATATATGCAGCTGGATTAGTCCTCAGAAGGACTGTTAGTTCAGATGGATATATCTTGCTGTGGAATACCTATACCTAACTATTACACCGCCAATTCTATCCCTCAATTCACCAGCACCTCTCCCTACTCTGCCTGTTTCCAGGGTAAACTGTGCCGAGCATAGGGTCACTGGGCCTTATATAGATCCAATGACGCTATGCAGCCAGCCTTCACTGTTATGCCACAACCAACATGGCTACGGCATTGCAATGCATGGCAGGCAAAACCTGCATGTTAATTGGCTGTCTAAAGAGCGCTCAAAATGCAGGACTGGGACCCGAGGTCCCGCACAAGCATCTCGGAAATACTCACCAAGCATGTTAAGCAGTGAGATGCTCATGCAAGTAAAGAGCAGTGGCGAGCACGCTCACTCATCACTAGTGGAGACCCAATCAGCAGTATCCACATTTCCAAAAATTAGTGGCAGACACCACCAAAGTGGCAGCAATTTTACTACAGTACAAATAGTATAATTAGGACTGACACCTCTTCCACTACAGCCAACCCAGCAGAGGGAGACCCAACCAGGAGTGTTCACATTTCCCTAAATTAGGCCTGACACCACCGAAGAGGCATCAATTTCAGTAGAGTAGGACTAGTATAATGGGGACCAACACGTCTTCCACTAAAGCCAACTCAGCAGATGGAAACCAAATAAGGCGTCTCGACATTTCCAAAAATTAGTGGCAGACACCACCGAAGTGACACCAATTTTACTACATTACAATTAGTATAATTAGGACTAACAACTCTTCCACTACAGCCAACCCAGCAGATGGACACCCAATCAGCAGTCTCTACATTTAGAAAAATTAGTGTCAGACACCACCGAAATGGCATCAATTTCACTACAGTACAAATAGTATAATTAGGACCGACACCTCTTCCACAATAGCCAACCCAGCAGATGGAGACCCAATCAGGAGTCTTCGCATTTTCAAAAATTTGTGGGATACATCACCGAAGTGGCATCAATTTCACTACAGTAGAAATACTGTAATATAATGGGAACCCACACATTTCCACTACAGATGACTCAGGAGACAGAGACCCAATCAAGCATCTCAACATTTTCAAAAATTAGTGGCAGACACAACCAAAGTGGTATCAATTTCACTACAGTAGAAATGGAATAATTAGGACTGAAACCTCTTCCACTACAGCCAACCCAGCAGATGGAGACCCAACCAGGAGTGTACACATTTCTCTAAATTAGGGCCTAACACCACTGAAGTGGCATCAATTTCAGTAGAGTAGAACTAGTATAATTTGGACCGACACTTCTTCCACTCCAGCCAACCCAGCAGATGGAAACCAAATCAGGAGTTTCCATATTTCCACAAATTAGTGGCAGACACCACCAAAATGTCATCAATTTCACTACAGAACAAATAGTATAATTAGGACAGACACATCTTCCACTACAGCCTACCCAGCAGATGGAGACCCAATCAGGAGTCTCCACATTTTCAAATTTAGTGGAGACACCACCAAAGTGGCATCAATTTCACTACAGTAGAAATAGTATAATTAGGACTGACACCTCTTCCACTACTGCCAAGCCAGCAGATGGAGACCCAACCAGGAGTGTTCACATTCCCTAAATTAGGGCCTGACACCACCGAAGGGGCATCAATTTTAGTAGAGTAGAACTAGTATAATCGGGACCCACACGTCTTCCACTACAGCCAACCCAGCAGATGGAGACCCAATCAGGCATTTTGACATTTCCAAAAATTAGTGGCAGACACCACCGAAGTAGCATCAATTTCACTACAGTAGAAATAGTATAATTAGGACTGACACCTCTTCCACTACAGCCAACCCAGCAGAGGGAGACCCAACCAGGAGTGTTCACATTTCCCTAAATTAGGCCTGACACCACCGAAAAGGCATCAATTTCAGTAGAGTAGAACTAGTATAATGGGGACCAACACGTCTTCCACTACAGCCAAGTCAGCAGATGGAGACCAAATCAGGCGTCTCGACATTTCCAAAAATTAGTGGCAGACACCACTGAAATGGCATCAATTTCACTACAGTACAAACAGTATAATTAGGACTGACACCTCTTCCACTACAGCCAACCCAGCAGATGGAGACCCAATCAGGAGTCTTCGCATTTTCAAAAATTTGTGGTAGACATCACCGAAGTGGCATCAACTTCACTACAGTAGAAATAGTATAATGAGGACCGACACCTCTTCCACTACAGCCACCTAGCAGATGGAGACCCAACCAGAAGTGTACACATTTCTCTAAATTAGGGCCTGACACCACCGAAGTGGCATTAATTTCACTACAGTACAAATGGTATAATAACTGAAACCTCTTCCACTACAGCCAACCCAGCAGATGGAGACCAAATCAGGAGTCTCCACATTTTTAAAAATTTAGTGGCAGACACCAGTTAAGTGGCATCAATTTCAGTAGAATAGAACTAGTATAATGGGGACCGACGCCTCATCTACTTCAGCCAACCCATCAGATGGAGACCCAATCAGGAGTGTTCACATTTCCCTAAATCAGGGCCTGACACCACCGAAGTAGCATCAATTTTACTACAGTAAAAATAGTATAATTAGGACCGACACCTCTTCTACTACAGCCAACCCAGCAGATGAAGACCAAGTCAGGAGTCTCCACATTTCTTAAAATTAGTGGCAGACACCACCAAAGTTAAATCAATTTCAGTAGAAAAGAACTAGTATAATTGGGACCGACAACTCTTCCACTGCAGCCAACCCAGCAGATGGAGACCCAATCAGGAGTATCCGCATTTTCAAAAATTAGTGGCAGACACCACCGAAGTGGCATCAATTTCACTTCAGTAGAAATAGTATAATGGGAACCCACACATCTTCCACTACAGCCAACCCAGCAGATGGAGACCCAATCAGGCGTCTCGACATTTCCAAAAACCTGTGGCAGACACCACAAAAGTGGCATCAATTTCACTACAGTAGAAATAGTATAATGAGGACCGACACCTCTTCCACTACAGACAACCCAGCAGATGGAGACCTAACCAGAAGTGTTCACATTTCCCTAAATTAGGGCCTGACACCACCGAAGTGGCATCAACTTCACTATAGTACAAATAGTATAATAAGAACTGAAACCGCTTCCACTACAGCAAACCCAGCAGATGAAGACCCAGTCAGGAGTCTCCACATTTCTAAAAATTAGTGGCAGACACCACCAAAGTGGTATCAATTTCACTACAGTACAAATAGTATAATTAGGACTGACACCTCTTCCACTACAGCCAACCCAGCAGATGGAGACCCAATCAAGAGTCTTCGCATTTTCAAAAATTTGTGGTAGACATCACCGAAGTGGCATCAATTTCACTACAGTAGAAATAGTATAATGAGGACTGACACCTCTTCCACTACAGCCAACCCAGCAGATGGAGACCCAATGAGGAGTCTCCACATTTCTAAAAATTAGTGGCAGACACCACCAAAGTGGTATCAGAAATGGAATAATTAGGACCGACACCTCTTCCACTACAGCCAACCCAGCAGATGCACACCCAACCAGGAGTGTTCACATTTCTCTAAATTAGGGCCTGACACTACCAAAGTGGCATCAATTTCAGTAGAGCAGACCTAGTATAATTGGGGCCGAAACCTCTGGTACTACAACCAACCCAGCAGACGTAGACCCAATCAGGAAAGTTGGCATTTCCAAAAATTAGTGGCAGACACCACCGAAATGGCATCAATTTCACTACAGCAGAAATAGTATAATAAGGACTGACAACTTTTCCACTACAGCCAACCCAGCAGACAGAGACCCAATCAGGAGTGTTTACATTTCCAAAAATTAGTGGCAGAAACCACCGAAGTAGCATCAAATTTACTACAGTAGAAATGGTATAATTAGAATCAACACGTCTTCCACTACAGCCATATTAGCAGATGGAGACCCTATGAGGAGTCTCCACATTTATAAAAATTAGTGGCAGACGCTACCAAAGTTACATCAATTTCAACAATGTTGAACTAGTATAATGGGGACTGACAACTCTTTTACTTCTGCCAACCCAGCAGATGGAGACCCAACCAGGAGTGTTTACATTTCCCTAAATTAGGTCCAGAAACTACCGAAGTAGCATCAATTTCAGTAGAATAGAACTAGTATAATGTAGACCGACACCTCTTCACTGCAGCCAACCCAGCAGATGGAGACCCAATCAGGAGTCATCATATTTCCAAAAATAAGTGACAGACACCGCCGAAGTGACATCAATTTTATTAAATAACAAATAGTATAACTAGGACTGACAACTCTTCCACTACAGACAACCCAGCAGATGGAGACCCAATCAGGAGTCTTTGAATTTAAAAAATTTGTGGCAGATGTCACCGAAGTGGCATCAATTTCACTACAGTAGAAATAGTATTATTAGGACTGACACCTCTTCCACTATAGCCAACCCAGCAGATGGAGACCCAATCAGGAGTCTTCACATTTTAAAAAATTTGTGTCAGATGTCACCGAAGTGGCATCAATTTCACTACAGTAGAAATAGTATAATGGGAACCCACACGTCTTCCACTACAGCCAACCCAGCAGATGGAGACCTAACCAGGAGTGTTCACATTTCTCTAAATTAGAGCCTGACACCACCAAAGTAGCATCAACTTCACTATATTACAAATAGCATACTAAGAACTGAAACCTCTTCCACTACAGCAAATCCAGCTGATGCACACCCAACCAGGAGTGTTCTCATTTCTCTAAATTAGGGCCTGACACCACCAAAGTGGCATCAATTTCAGTAGAGCAGAACTAGTATAATTGGGGCCGAAACCTCTTGTACTACAACCAACCCAGCAGACGGAAACCCAATCAGGAAAGTTCACATTTCCAAAAATTAGTGGCAGACACCACCAAAGTGGCATCATTTCACTACAGCAGAAATGGTATAATGAGGACTGACAACTTTTCCACTACAGCCAACCCAGCAGATGGAGACCCAATCAGGAGTGTTTACATTTCCAAAAATTTGTGGCAGAAACCACCGAAGTAGCATCAAATTTACTACAGTAGAAATAGTATAATTAGGACCAACACCTCTTCCACTACAGCCATCCCAGTAGATGGAGACCCTATGAGGAATCCTCACATTTATAAAAATTAGTGGCAGACACCACCAAAGTTACATCAATTTCACTACGGTAGAAATGGAATAATTAGGATCAACACCTCTTCCACTACAACCAACCCAGCAGATGGAGACCCAACCAAGAGTGTACACATTTCTCTAAATTAGGGCCTGACATCACCGGAGTGGCATCAATTTCACTACAGTACAAATAGTATAATAAGAACTGAAACCTCTTCCACTAGAGCCAACCCAGCTGATGAACACCCAACCAGGAGTGTTCACATTTCTGTAAATTAGGGCCTAATACCACCGAAGTGGCATCAATTTCAGTAGAGTAGAACTAGTATTATTTGGACCAACACTTCTTCCACTACAGCCAACCCAGCAGATGGAGACCCAACCAGGAGTGTTCACATTTCCCTAAATTAGGCCTGACACCACCGAAGAGGCATCAATTTCAGTAGAGTAGAACTAGTATAATGGGGACCAACACGTCTTCCGCTACAGCCAATTCAGCAGATGGAGACCAAATCAGGCATCTCGACATTTCCAAAGATTAGTGGCAGACACCACTGAAGTGGCATCAATTTCACTACAGCAGAAATTGTCTAATGAGGACTGACAACTCTTCCACTACAGCCAACCCAGCAGACAGAGACCAAGCAGGAGTGTTCACATTTTCAAAAATTAGTGAAGTAGCATCAAATTTACTACAGTAGAAATAGTATAATTAGGACCAACACCTCTTCCACTTCAGCCATCCCAGCAGATGGAGACCCAATGAGGAGTCGCCACATTTATAAAAATTAGTGGCAGACACCACCAAAGTTACATCAAGCCAGCAGATGGAGACCCAATCAGGAGTGTTCACATTTCCCTAAATTAGGTCGTGACACTACCAAAGTAGCATCAATTTCAGTAGAATAGAACTAGTATAATGTAGACCGACACCTCTTCCACTGCAGCCAACTTAGCAGATGGAGACCCAATCAGGAGTCACCAAATCGCAGCAGCCAGATGTTACAGCATAGTGGATGGGATTTCAAGAAATCCCATGCCCACTTTGCGTCTCCGTGCATCTGCGGATCACCTGCGGACATGGACATAAGGCGCGTCTTTACAGATCGCCACATGTTAATCTCTATTGCGGAGACGCTAGTCTCCGCAAGAGAAATTAGATTAATACAATGTATAGAATGCGGTGAGTCCGCATGGTTCAATGAACACATGCGGATTCACCTGCGTGCAGCGCTTTGGGCACAGCATAGAGTATGCTGCATTCAAAGCGCTGCCAATACCGACCGTCTGCACATACCGTAAGGGCTCGCTCACACGAGTGTATAAATCAGTCCCATTCTCATCTAGGAAAGTGGGACAATTTTTTCTCACTTATCATATGTACTGTATACAATCTGTTTTTTGTTTTTTTTACCGCAGCGGCTATTAATCTTTTTCAGGACCATTTACAAGTTCCCATCTTAAAGAATTGTAATGTATGTAAAAATAGGATGCCACTGATGGTCCGTATGGCATCTGATTTTTTTTCTCACACCCATCAGATTTCAGAGTGAAATCGTAGCATGCTGAGATTTTTTTTCTTATGCCAAGTGCAATCTGATTTTTTTATCGAATTGCACTCATCCGAGTTATACAGTATGCCAGTGTGAACGAGCCCTTAAAGAGATAAGAGTGCCCCATTCTGCTGATCAGTGCAGGTCCCCGCTGTTGGACACCACCATCATTTATCCTGTTAGGTGATAAAGGGGTTGTCTGATTAAAACAAGTTCTCTGTATTCATGCTTGGAAGCATCGTTACAAGATACAGATTTCCCTCATAGTGAGATTTTAGTATTATGTATACCTGGGGTGTCCAATTTTCCTAAGGGGCCACATGAGAGACTGACTGTTGTAGAGAACTGAACTAATAGGCTGAAATTAATTCTGCTCAATTATTATATATTACTATTTTATATCATTTGTATCACGTAATACTGAGCAGAATTAATTCCAATGACTCGCTGCTACATTACGATAGGGATTGTTGTAACTTGTATCCTTACTTGTAGCAGCAAATCAGCACCAGAAAATTCACTGCTTTTTATAAAATTCATAAAACTGGCCTGACTAAAGTCACCAACGACATACTAACTGCCAAATCCAAGTGACACTACTCTGTCCTCCTCCTCCTGGACCTGTCATCTGCCTTTGACAAAGTGGACCATTCCCTCCTACTACAGACTCTCTCAGACCGGACATTCAGTATCTCGCACTCACACACCACCTCTTCATCTCGCCCCGTGTCTGTGTCCCCCAAGGTTCAGTCCTAGGACCCCTGATCTTCCCCATCTACACCTTCGGCCTGGGACAGCTCATAGTCTCATGGCTTTCAGTATCACCTCTATGCTGATGACACACAATTCTACCTCTCTGGACCTGATATCACCTCCTTACTAACCAGAATCCCACAATTTGTGTCCTGTATTTCATCTTTCTTCTCTGCTAGATTCCTAAAACTTAACATGGATAAAACTGAATTCATCATCTTTCCACCGTCTCACGCAACCTCCCCCCCCATTTGACCTATCCTTCATAGTTAATGCCTGCTCACTCTTCCCAGTCCCACAAGCTCGCGGCCTTGGTGTAACCCTGGACTCTAATCTTTCCTTCTAACCACATATCCAAGCCATTTCCACTTCCTGCCAACTCCAACTTTATTTTACTCACTTATGTAGCGCCATTAATTACACAGCACTTTACAAACATTATCAATATCTCCCGAATCCGCACATTTCTCAACCATGAATCTGCAAAAACACTAGTGCACGCCCTCATTATCTCCCGCCTCGACTGCTGCAACCTCCTGCTCTGTGACCTCCCTTCTACCACTCTCGCACCCCTCCAATCTATCCTAAACTCTGCTGCCTGACTAATCCACCTGTCCCCCCGCTACTCCCTGGCCTCTCCACTCTGTCAATGTCTTCGCTGGCTCCCCATTACCCAGAGACTCTAGTTCAAAACCATAACCTTGGCACACAAAGCCATCCACAACCTATCTCCTCCATATATCTGTGACCTAGTCTCCCGGTACTCCTCACAAGATCTCTTTCTCTACTCCCCTCTTATCATAATCGCATACAAGATTTCTCCTGTGCATCCCCCCTACTCTGGAACTCTCTACCCCAACACATCAGACTCTCGCCTACCGTGGAAACCTTCAAAGGGAACCTGAAGACTCACCTCTTCCGACAAGCCTACAACCTGCAGTAACTACCGCTCCACCACACCACTGCACGACCAGCTGTACCCTCACCCATCCATTGTAGATTGTGAGCCCTCGTGAGCAGGGTCCTCTCTCCTCCTGTACCAGTCGCTGACTTGTATTGTTCAAAATTATTGTAATTCTTTGTGTCATGTATACTACTTTCACATGTAAAGCGCTATGGAATAAATGGTGCTATAATAATAAATAATTTGTACCTTAATAAACAGCTACTCACAGTAGAATGTCCCCACACCCCTCCCACACAGTACAATGCCACCACATCCCCACCCACATAGTACGATTTCCCCACTGGTTCCTAACATAATTTGATGGCCTCACACAGACAGTATGATGGCCACACAGTATGGTGGATCTCCGATCCCCCCTCCACACACGGTTTGATAGTCACCATACCCCCCACACGCAGCCTAACACACAGTGATGGCACCCATATTCCCACACAGAGAGTAATGATGGTCATCACAGCCCTCCTCACACACAGGATGGTTCTCACAGCGTCCCATGCATGGTATAATGGTTCTCACAGGCCCCTTTACACATTATCATCCCAAACATCATCCTTCAGACAGTATTATGGTCACCACAGCTTACCTACATAGTATGAGCCTCCCACCCATATTCCGATGAGACCCCACACATTCACACGCACAAAAAATACCCACCTTGCTCCCATTCCCCTGGCGCTCTGCTCCTGTCTTTCCTGTGTGCACGAAGGTTCTGCACAGCAGACGCAACGTAGTGACTTCATCACGTCTTCTGTCACAGTTGCTTGAGCTGAATGATGGGAGGAGCCAGTTGCTCTCTTCTCCAATATATTCATGCCGGCAGTGCCATCTCCTCCACTGTATATTGGGACGCCGGCAGGGCTGCCTCCTCCACTATATATTGGGACGCCGGCAGGGCTGCCTCCTCCACTATATATTGAGATGCTGGTAGGGTTGCCAACTTGACTTTTTTTTTTTTCTGGACAGCTTATCAAAAAAAATCAATCAAACAGGCGAAATTATTTTATGGGCACATTGAAAAATCAAAATAAATCATTGTGACTGTAAATGATACATATCTCAAGCCCATAATTCTGATATGAAGACAATAGCTGCATTAACTCTATAATGATGAGAATTGCAGTGAAAATTATCTGCATAAGTTTCTTCTATTAAAAAAAAAATCACGGACACCTTAAATATTTTTTTACAGACCTGGCCAAAAATTGCTATATTTTTATGGACTGTCCTGGAATTTTTGGACAGAAGGGTGGTTGCAAGGTGCAGCCTGTGAGCCACTGTTCTCAGCCCTTTGGCTGCCTTGGTCCACGAACCATACAGGAACAGCCAGAGGGCAGGACGTGGCCTGTGTGTTGCATTTTGCCCAGGTCTGATGTACACCCATCTATGTACTATAGATTTGAGTTACTGAAAATTTAATGTCCTCCTTCCTGGCTAAACATACTCCTCAAAATTGGGAATAGGAGTGATTTTACTCCTCTGTAAAATATGTAGTGTGACCTCTGGAGAAGTGGGGTACCAGCAGTTAGACCTCAGCAACTGATGGCCCTTTAATAAAAATCAGTTTCGTCCCATACGACTTGTACAATAGATCAGCTGTATGGGCCACAGAGGATGGTAAGGGGCCACAGAAGGCAGAGATAGACTGCTGGGATGAATAAATTGGTTACATAAGCGATTATCGTCTTTTTAGTTACTTTTTTTTTATTTAAATGCTGCTCCGGATAGGAAAGAATTATTGCCAACGAGATCTGAACGATTTATCTTGGTTCTACTGGTGAGGACTTTGCTGCAGATTGTTTCCCCGGGAAATTGCAATGTGTGAACACACCCCGAGCTTTAGAAATCTAGAAATGAAAATTCAACCCATAATTCACAAACACTTTTATTAAATGAATAAGTCTTGACATATTTATCTGAAGTGCCATTATCTTATTTGTTTGAACATTGTGATAATTTACATATATAAATAATTATAAAACGGTGAAAGATATAAATATATTTAGACATACCACTCTATAACCATGAACAATATAACAAAATCAATACATAGACCTAAGCCATGTTAGAGATAAGTACTGATGAAAACAAAATGCACGCGAGTAACAACCTCACCTGACTGACATCATCCTCTTCCCTGTGCAGACCAACCCCGCCACATTCAGTCCCATGCATGTGAAATCAACCCCTTTCCTACATAGCCCACCCCACCACATGCAATGTCAGGCAAACAACATCACCCACTACCCAGAGCAGTGGTCCTGCATACAGTCCCACACAAGTGACATTGTCGCCATTCACCAAGCAGATCCCATGCATGCAGCTCCATGAAAGTAACATCTCCACCATCCCCGTACAGCCCCCATGAGTGACATCACTCCCTTTCCTGCACAGCCCCAGCATGCATCCCCACACAAGTAACATCACCCCCTTCTCCACATAGGCACTCTGTATGCAGCCCTACGCGAGTGACATTACCCCCTTCACTATCCAGCCCCATGTGAGTTGCATCAGTCCCTTCACTGCGCATCCCCCAGCCCCACGCAGCCATCTTGCATGCAGCCTCATGAGAGTGCAATTACACTCTTACTGACAGCCACAAGCAAGTTACATCACCCCCTTCTCTTCCCGCCATCCAGCATGCATCGTTCCCCCCTTCTCCGCACAGCCCCTCCGCATCATACCCCTTCTCTGCACAGCACCACCGCATCACCCCCCCCTTCTCCACACAGCCCCACCGCATCATCCCCCCCTTCTCCGCACAGCCCTACCGCATCATCCCCCCTTCTCCGCACAGCCCCACCGCATCATCCCCCCTCTCCGCACAGCCCCACCGCATCATCCTCCACTTCTCCACACAGCCCCACCGCATCATCTTCCACTTCTCCGCACAGCCCCTCCGCATCATCCCCCCTTCTCTGCACAGCTCCTCCGCATCATCCCCTCTTCTCTGCACAGCCCCTCCGCATCATCCCCCCCTTCTCCGCACAGCCCCCCCGCATCATCCCCCACTTCTCCGTACAGCCCCACCACATTATCCCCCCTTCTCCGCACAGCCCCACCGCATCATCCTCCACTTCTCCGCACAGCCCCCCCGCATTATCCCCCCTTCTCCACACAGCCCCTCCGCATCACCCCCCTTCTCCGAACATTCCCTCCACATCATCCCCCCTTCTCCGCACAGCCCCTCCGCTTCATCCCCCCTTCACCACACAGCCCCTCATCACCCCCCCATCACCTTCTCCGCACAGCCCCACTCAAGTAACAAACTCTTTAACTGTGAAAGCGATCCTAATACGCAGCCCCATATAATTAGTAGCGCCGATTTCCCTGTGAAAGTCCCCCAACATGCCCCCTTTTCTGTGAAAGCCCCCTCAAAATGCCACCTTAACCTGTGAAAGGCCCCCTACATGCCCCCTTAACCTGTAAAAGGCCCCCTACATGCCCCCTTAACCTGTGAAAGGCCCCTCAACATGCCCCCTTAACCTGTGAAAAGCCCATCAACATGCCCCCTTAACCTGTGAAAGGCCCCTCAACATGCCCCCTTTCCTGTGAAAGCCACCTCAACATGCCCCGTTTCCTGTGAAAGCCCCCTAAACATGCCCCCTTAACCCGTGAAAGCCCCACAAGCCCCTACCCTGTGAAAGCCCCCAAAACATGCCCCCTTAACTTGTGAAAGCCCCACAACATGCCCGTTTCCCTGTGAAAGCCACCCAACATGCCCCCTTTCCTGTGAAAGCCCCTCAAAATGCCCCATTAACCTGTTAAAGCCCCCCAACATGCCGCCTTAACCTGTGAAAGCCCCCCAACATGCCCTAACCTGTGAAAGCACCTCAACATGCCCCATTAACCGGTAAAAGCCCCACAACATGCCCCTTTAACCTGTGAAAGCCCCCCAACATTCTCCTTAGTCCCCAAACTTGCCCCCCTTCCTGTGAAATCCCCCCAACATGCCCCCTAACCTGTGAAAACCACCCAACATGTCCCCTTAACCTGTGAAAGCCCCCCAACATGCCCCCTACCCTTTGAAAGCCCCCCAACATGCCCCATTAACCTGTAAAAGCCCCACAACATGCCCCCTTAATTTGTGAAAGCCCCCCAACATGCCCCTTAACCCCTCAACATGCCCCCTTTCCTGTGAAATCCCCCCAACATGCCCCATTAACCTGTAAAAGCCCCACATGCCCCTACCCTGTGAAAGCCCCCCAACATGCCCCCTTAACCTGTGAAAAAAAACCAACATGCCCCCTTAACCTGTGAAAGCCCCCAACATGCCCCCTTAACCTGTGAAAAAAAACCAACATGCCCCCTTAACCTGTGAAAGCCCCCAACATGCCCCCTTAACTTGTGAGAGCCCCCAAAAATGCCCCCTTAACCTCTGAAAGCCCCCAACATGCCCCTTAGCCCCCAACATGCCCCCTTTCCTGTGAAATCCCCCCAACATGCCCCCTTAACCTATAAAAGCCCCACAACATGCCCCCTTAACCTGTGAAAGCCCCCCCAAGATGCCCCCTACTCTGTGAAAGCCCCCCAACATGCGCCCTACCCTGTGAAAGCCTCCCCAACATGCCCCTTAGCCCCCAACATGCCCCATTTCCTGTGAAATCCCCCCAACATGCCCCCTTAACCTGTGAAATCCCTCTAATATGCTCCCTTAGCCCCCCAACATGCCCCCTTAACCTGTGATAGCCCCCCAACATGCTCCCTTAACCTGTGAAAGCCACCCCAACAAGCCCCCTACCCTGTGAAAGCCCCAAACATGCCCCCTTAACCTGTGAAAGCCCCCAAACATGCCCCCTTAACCTGTGAAAGCCCCCCAACATGCCCCCTTAACCTGTAATAGCCCCCCAACATGCTCCCTTAACCTGTGAAAGCCACCCCAACAAGCCCCCTACCCTGTGAAAACCCCCAAACATGCCTCATTAACCTGTGAAAGCCCCCCAACATGCCCCCTTAACCTGTGAAAGCCCCCAAACATGCCTCCTTAACCAGTGAAAGACCCCCAACATGCCCCCTTAACCTGTGAAAGCCCCACAACATGCCCCCTTAACCTGTGAAAGCCCCCCCAACATGCCCCCTACCCTGTGAAAGCCCCCTAACATGCCCCCTTAACCTGTGAAAGCCCCCCAGCATGCCCCTTAGCCCCCAACATGCCACATTTTCTGTGAAATCCCCCCAACATGCCCCTTAACCTGTGAAATCCCCCTAACATGCTCCCTTAACCCCCCAGCATGCCCCCTTAGCCCCTCAACATGCCCCTACCCTGTGAAAGCCCCCCAACATGCCCCTACCCTGTGAAAGCCCCACAACATGCCCCCTACCCTGTGAAAGCCCCCCCAACATGCCCCCTACCCTGTGAAAGCCCTCTCAACATGCGCCCTTAACCCATAAAAGCACCCCAACATGCCCCCTTATCCCGTGAAAGCCCCCCAACATGCCCCTTTAACCCATGAAAGCCCCCCAACATGCCCCCCTTAACCCGTCAAATCCCCCCCCTACATGCCCCCTTTCCTGTGAAAGCCCTCCAACATGCCCCTTTTCTTGTGAAAGTCCCCCAACATGCCGGCTTTCCTGTGAAAGCCCCCCAACATGTATGCTTTCCTGTGAAAGCCCCCCAACATGCATGCTTTCCTGTGAAAGCCCCCCAACATGCCCCCTTAACCTGTGCATGCAGCTTCAGAACTACATGCAGTCTGAAGAAGTCACATGATGCACTTTTTATGCCCCCATAATACAATCTTACACTTAGGCTGCGTGCCCACTAAGCGTTTTTGCCGCGGAATTTCCGCAGCAAAAACGCTTAAAAAAACGCTTGGTGATACGTGCCCCATGGTCCCCAATGATAATCCGCATGTGCTGTGCACATGCTGCGGAAATTTCCGCTGCGGATTATCATTGCGGAAAAATACGCAGCATGTCCATTAATTTTGCTGACACGCAGCGTAATTGCCGCCATGAATCGCATAATATCCACATGACTACATGTGCACAAGCAGATATGAAGCGTTTCAATGTGCGGATGGTACCCGGGTGAGGAGAAGAGGAGACTCTCCTCCGGACCTGGGTACCATAGAACCTGTTAAAAAAAAGTCACATGACTAAATGACGTCACCGCAGGTCCTTTTAGACCATCGCGAGCTGTACAATAGACCGGACGCATCATACAGGAGACCGGGGGCCATCGGAAGGTAAGTATAATGTTTATTTTTTATCATTTTTATTCTTTTTTTTAACTATTACTTGGTCACACTATATAAATCCATGCCAGTTGCATGGATTTATATAGTGTGACCAAGTTGTCAAACACTTTTCCAAGTGATGCTAAAATCGCTTGGAAAAGCGCTGGATAACCCGTATGCGGAAATGCATGCAAAAACGCTTGACAAACGCATGCGTTTTTCCTGCCAGGGAGATGCGGAAAAAATCTGCAGCATTTCTCCATCGTGGGCACATAGCCATACAGTTAGTTCCATATGGAGAATAAATAAAAGCCATAATGTCCATCTCCATGTAGCTCCAGTATGCTGCACCTCAGCCCACACAGCCTCATCAGCAGCTGCAGCACAATGTTGCGCTCTAATATCCGACCAGACCTGGACTGAGGAGGCTCCTTTCCGGTGACGTCATTCCCTCAAAAAATCAACTCCGATCTAGTCGATATCATCCTTTCATAGTTGTGGCTAAATCCAAGTCGGCTAAAGGACCAGGTCCTTCTGCGCACTGGGATTTAGCTTTCTCACACTATTTCCTAGTGCGCAGAAACACCAGATCCTTTAGCCGACTTGTAGTTAGCCTGCTCTATAGAAGAATGCTAAATCCCAGTGGGCTGCAGGACACTTATTGTATATAGATATATATGAATCATGTAATGTTATTTTTCACAGTAATATTGAGCTGCAGACTAGCTATGAAGTCTGATTACAGATATTTATCTTTATGTGACATTTATACGCAAGAATTTTACCCTTAAAAGGGTATTCCTATCTCCAAGATCCTATCCCAATATGTAGTAGGTGTAATAATAATAATATTAGCAAATACCTCCAATTAGAAATGTAGAATAGTTTTTTTGATTCACTATCTCTCTTACCTCATGTGCAGGCACCATAAGACCTTAGGTATCCATGGTTACGACCACTGGCAACTTGCTAACTAACTGTGACTTTATCAGTGGACGTAACCATGGATACCTAAGGTCCTGCAATGCCTATACATGAGGAAAGAGACATAGCGAATCAAAAATACTATACTACATTTCTAATTTGAGATATTTGATAATATTACTATTATTACACCTACTACATATCGGGATAGGATATTGGAGATGGGAATACCTCTTCAATTTCAGTCTGTACAATATCCTGTGCCCAGGGCTGGCGTTAGGGGGGGGTAGACTAGGCATCTGCCTAGGGCCACCACCCTCTTGGAGGCCCCCAACGTCTAGAGCAGCAGCTTCGCTGATAATAGCATTATCAGTGAAGCTTCCGATGTAGACTGGTTAAGGACCTGTAGTGACATCATGATCATGTGACCATGATGTCACCACAGGCCTTGCACTCTGGGGAACTTCAGGACCTTCGGCCTGGCATTAAGAGAGGAGCATGCAGCAAAGGACATGAGCGCCGGCCACTGAACCTCCCTCAGAGGGATAGAAGAGCTCATTGGCCGGTGCTCCTGTCCTCCTGCACAGAGCCTGAGGGGGAAGGAGAGCCAGAGACCGCCAGAGTCTGTGGCCACCTGTGTGTGCTGTGCTGAGCTCCGGCTCCTGTCAGCTCCCAGCAGATGAGAGGCAGGTGGTGTCTACTGGGACAGGACTGCTGCCATCAGGAGAAGCTGTAGCTCATAGTCTGGAAGATTATCATTCCCGCCAGCATAAAGCAGTGTGGGGTGTGCGCTATGTGAAGTGTGAGCTCACACAGCGCACACACAGACCTCACATTGCGCTATGTATGGTGTCTGTGTGTGTGCACAGTGTGAGGTGTGTGTGTGCGGTGTCTGTGAGGTGTGTGTGTGCCGTGTCTGCGCAGTATGTGGGGTCTGTGAGGTGTGTGTGTGCGGTGTCTGCGCAGTATGCGGTGTCTGTGAGGTGTGTGTGCGGTGTCTGCGCAGTATGCGGTGTCTCTGAGGTGTGTGTGCGGTGTCTGCGCAGTATGCGGTGTCTGTGAGGTGTGTGTGTGCGGTGTCTGCGCAGTATGCGGTGTCTGTGAGGTGTGTGTGCGGTGTATGCACAGTATGCGGTGTCTGTGAGGTGTGTGTGTGCGGTGTCTGCGCAGTATGTGGTGTCTGTGAGGTGTGTGCGGTGTCTGTGAGGTGAGTGTATGCGTTGTCTGCGCAGTATGCGGTGTCTGTGAGGTGTGTGTGCGGTGTCTGTGAGGCGTGTGTGCGGTGTCTGCGCAGTATGCGGTGTCTGTGAGGTGTGTGTGTGCGGTGTCTGCGCAGTATGCGGTGTCTGTGAGGTGTGTGTGTGCAGTGTCTTCGCAGTATGCGGTGTCTGTGAGGTGTGTGCGGTGTCTGCGCAGTATGCGGTGTCTGTGAGGTGTGGGTGTGCAGTGTCTGCGCAGTATGCGGTGTCTGTGAGGTGTGTGCGTGCGGTGTCTGCGCAGTATGCGGTGTCTGTGAGGTGTGTGCGGTGTCTGCGCAGTATGCGGTGTCTGTGAAGTGTGTGTGCGGTGTCTGTGAGGTGTGTGTGTGTGGTGTCTGCGCAGTATGCGGTGTCTGTGAGGTGTGTGTGCGGTGTCTGCGCAGTATGCGGTGTCTGTGAGGTGTGAGTGTGCGGTGTCTGCGCAGTATGCGGTGTCTGTGAGGTGTGTGTGTGCGGTGTCTGCGCAGTATGCGGTGTCTGTGAGGTGTGTGTGTGCGGTGTCTGCGCAGTATGCGGTGTCTGTGAGGTGTGTGTGTGCGGTGTCTGCCCAGTATACGGTGTCTGTGAGGTGTGTGCGGTGTCTGCGCAGTATGCGGTGTCTGTGAGGTGTGGGTGTGCGGTGTCTGTGAGGTGTGTGCGTGCGGTGTCTGCGCAGTATGCGGTGTCTGTGAGGTGTGTGCGGTGTCTGCGCAGTATGCGGTGTCTGTGAAGTGTGTGTGTGGGGTGTCTGCGCAGTATGCGGTGTCTGTGAGGTGTGTGTGTGCGGTGTCTCCGCAGTATGCGGTGTCTGTGAGGTGTGTGTGTGCGGTGTACGCGCAGTATGCGGTGTCTTTGAGGTGTGTGTGTGCGGTGTCTGCGCAGTATGCGGTGTCTGTGAGGTGTGTGCGGTGTCTGCGCAGTAAGCGGTGTGTGTGCGGTGTCTGCGCAGTATGCGGTGTCTGTGAGGTGTGTGTGCGGTGTCTGCGCAGTATGCGGTGTCTGTGAGGTGTGTGTGTGCGGTGTCTGCGCAGTATGCGGTGTCTGTGAGGTGTGTGTGTGCGGTGTCTGCGCAGTATGCGGTGTCTGTGAGGTGTGTGTGTGCGGTGTCTGCGCAGTATGCGGTGTCTGTGAGGTGTGTGCGGTGTCTGCGCAGTATGCGGTGTCTGTGAGGTGTGTGCGGTGTCTGTGAGGTGTGTGCGGTGTCTGCGCAGTATGCGGTGTCTGTGAGGTGTGTGTGTGCGGTGTCTGCGCAGTATGCGGTGTCTGTGAGGTGTGTATGTGCGGTGTCTGCGCAGTATGCGGTGTCTGCGCAGTATGCGGTGTCTGTGAGGTGTGTGCGGTGTCTGCGCAGTATGCGGTGTCTGTGAGGTGTGTGTGTGCGGTGTCTGCGCAGTATGCGGTGTCTGTGAGATGTGTGTGTGCGGTGTCTGCGCAGTATGCGGTGTCTGTGAGGTGTGTGTGTGCGGTGTCTGCGCAGTATGCGGTGTCTGTGAGGTGTGTGTGTGCGGTGTCTGCGCAGTATGCGGTGTCTGTGAGGTGTGTGCGGTGTCTGTGCAGTATGCGGTGTCTGTGAGGTGTGTATGAGCGGTGTCTGCGCAGTATGCGGTGTCTGTGAGGTGTGTGTGCAATGTGAGGTTGTTTGTTGTTCAGCATGTGTGTGCATGTTTATATATTTTATTGCATTATTCTAACTTGTAGATATGTAAATAGTGTATGTAGATGGTCCGGAATAGACACACAGTGGCAGTATGTGACACATACAGTGGGTGTGTTTGTGTGTGTGTGTGTATGACATCCACATTTATAAAACCCAGCAGTGCAGACGAGAGTTCATAGGTGTAAACATATCAGCAATCATCCAACGAACTAGCAAAATGCTGCTCGTTTATCGGGTTTGTTTATGCTGGAACAAAAATCACTATTCTCAGCAGCACATCGCCTGGTGAAAACTGCAGATGTGCTGCCGATAACATGATATGGGGACAGATTGATCTATTAGGCTATGTGCCCACAATGCAGAAATGCTCTGGATTGTGCATGCGTTTTTCCTGCCAGGGACAAGCAGAAGTGAAGCGTTTTTGCATGCATTTCCGCATGCGGGTTATCAAGTGCTTTCCAAACGATTTTAGCATCACTTGGAAAGTGCTTGACAACTTGGTCACACTATATAAATCCATGCAACCGGCATGGATTTATATAGTGTGACCGTAAAGAATGGTAAAAAATAAATCTATACTTACCTTCCAATGGCCCCCGGAGTCTTGATTCGATGCGTCTCAGCTTGCCGGCAGCTCGCGGTACACTGAAGGACCTGTCGTCACATGACTATGACGTCAGCGCAGGTCCTTCAGTCCACCGCGATCTGCTGGCAAGCGAAGACAAGGACACTGGGGGCCATCAGAAGGTATATAAAAAATAAATATATTCTTTTTTTTACAGGTTCTATGGTACCCAGGTGCGGAGGAGAGTCTCCTGTCCTCCACACCCGGGTACCATCCGCACATTGAAAAGCATGGATTCCGCATGTACAGATGCAGTGATGCGTAATCCAAGCGTTCCAATGCAAGTCAATGGCGGCGAAAAGGCAGCGCTTCCACAAAATAATTGGTAGTGCTGCGTTTTTTTTTCCGTAATGATAATCCGCAGCGGAAATTTCCGCAGCATGTGCACAGCACATGCGGATTATGATTGGAGAACATGGCAGGTCTTCTACCAAACGTTTTTTAAGCGTTTCTGCAGCGGAATTGCCACTGCGGAAACGCTTAAAAAACGCATCGTGGGCACACAGCCTTAGTGATTTCTGTGCTCATCATTCTTCCTCAGCCGGTGTAAAGAGGCCGGGAAACAAGCGCTGAACGACTTCAATATTGTCGATCACTCTAGTTTAATGGCCTGAACTCATCGCATGTAAATGCAACCGAAATGTTTAAGTGTGATGGCGCTATGTGTGAGTATTTAGCACCCCACTTTAAACTTTTGCCTAGGGCCCCACTTCTTTGTCTAAAACTGGCCTTGCCAGAGCCGATCACATCCACGTCCCATTTCATTTACTGGTAATCATTTTTCTAGATCATACAACCACAGATTTTTTTCCATGCATGTACCTAGGAGTGTTTTAACCCTCGGGTTTTTTCCTCCCCATAACTTTTTTTTATTTTTCCATCCACATCGCAGTTTTTTTTTTTTTTTGGCGGGACGTTTTTATTGATACCATTTTGGTGTGGATACCATGTTTTAATCGCCTCTTATTACATTTTATTTCAATGTTGCGGCGCAAAGAAAAACCTTAATTATGACTGCGATTTTTTTTCTCGTTATACTGTTTAGCAATCAGATTAATTTATTTTATATTTTGATAGGTCAGACCTTTCTGAACACGTCAATTCCAAATTTGTGTATTTTTTTTTATTGTTTTTGGGGCAAAAGGGTTATTTTGTATTTTTTTTCTTATATTTTTATGATATAATATTAACCCCTTCACAACATAATGCAGTTGCATCATATAACTATGGGCCTAATGGACCAGGTCCTTCTGTCCACTTGGATTTAGCCCGCTATAAGAAAGCTTAATCCCAGTGGGCTAAAGGACCAAGTCCCTGTGAGTTTTTTAATACTAGATGTCAGGGTTCCGCAATGATGACACCGGGGAGATCACACAATATCTCACTGTTGCAATCACTTTGTCAGGGATTCGCGAGCACACGATCCAGACTTCTCACTACGTAGGTATCGGCAAGCGACCAGTGGGCGTATGGTGTCACACCTCTGGATTCCAACACATGGAATATGTGTATACGCCCCATACAGTCACTGTCAGCTTCACGATAGCCCAATTATTACTATTCTCTGACACCACCGGCCAGCTTGTCATCTGAAGGATGACAAGCTGGATGGCAGCGCTCAGCTGCGATCCAGCCTGTCATCAGAATTCCATCCCAGCGTGGGAGAATTCTCCTGCTCAAGCGCTGAGCGCAGGAGAATTCTCCCACATTGGGATGGCATTGAGATGACAGGCTGGATCGCAGCTGAGCGCTGCCATCCAGCATGCCATCCTTCATAGACACTGCAGAGCGCAGGCATGCTTGCGCTCTGCAGTGTCTCTGAAGGATGACAACCTGGATGGCAGCGCTCAGCTGCGATCCAGCCTGTCATCAGAATGCCATCCCAGCGTGGGAGAATTCTCCTGCTCAAGCGCTGAGCGCAGGAGAATTCTCCCACACTGGGATGGCATTGAGATGACAGGCTGGATCGCAGCTGAGCGCTGCCATCCAGCTTGTCATCCTTCAGAGACACTGCAGAGCACAAGCATGCCTGCGCTCTGCAGTGTCTATGAAGGATGGCATGCCGGATGGCAGCGTTCAGCTGCGATCCAGCCTGTCATCTCAATGCCATCCCAATGTGGGAGAATTCTCCTGCGCTCAGCGCTTGAGCAGGAGAATTCTCCCACGCTGGGATGGAATTCTGATGACAGGCTGGATCGCAGCTGAGCGCTGCCATCCAGCTTGTCATCCTTCAGAGACACTGCAGAGCGCAAGCATGCCTGCGCTCTGCAGTGTCTATGAAGGATGGCATGCTGGATGGCAGCGCTCAGCTGCCATCCAGCCTGTCATCTCAATGCCATCCCAGTGTGGGAGAATTCTCCTGCGCTCACCGCATGCGCGGAATTCTCCCACGCTGTCAGTGACGTGCATGAGGTGAGCTGAGTTCATTAGACATGAACTCGGCTCATCTGGATGCCATCACAGCCAGACACTGAGGAGCTTCACTGAGAAGCTTCTCAGTGTCTTCGGCATGGCAAGCTGGATGGCAGCGTTCTGCTGCGGTCCAGCCTGTCATCTCGATGTAGCAGAGCTGAAGCCGTCCTGGGAACCATGCAAAGGTAAGGATGAGGTTGGTTTATTATTTTATTTTTATTGCAGGAGATCGTTGGCTTCAGCTGGAATGGGCATGACGGTAAGTAGGGTTTAATTTAGAACATTAAAGAATTGTGTTTATTTCAATTAAAGGACTTTATTCTGGGTGTTTGTGGTTTTTTTTTTACTTTGACTGTGGGGTTAGTAATGGGGGTGTCTTATAGACGCCTCTCCATTACTAACCTGGGCTTGATGTCAGCTGGCATTATATGCCGACATCAACCCCAACCCTATTACCCCACTGCCACCGCTACAGGACAGTGGGAAGAGCGAGACTAAGTGCCAGAATAGGCGTATCCTATGGATGCGCCATTTCAGTGGCGGCTGGTGTTTCTAGCCTGGGAGGGGGCCAATATTCATGGCACCCTTCCTGGGCTATTAATATCAGCCCCCAGCTGTCTGCCTAGCCTTTGCTAGCTATTAAAATAGGGGTTGACCCCAGATCATTTTTTTGGGGTCCCCCATTTTAATAGCTAGTAAAGGATAGGTATTCAGCTGGGGGCTATTAGTAGCCTGGTAAGCTCCATGGGTATTACCCCCTTCCCAGGTTTCAAACATCTGCCCCAGCCGTCTGCTTAACCTCCGCTAGAGACTAAAATTACGGGAAACCCCACGCCAATTTTGTTTTTAATAAATCCTTTATTTTAACACTGACAAGTACAGTAACCAACACTATCACTTTACTTATTATATATGTGACTGACATGTTTCTATCTATCTAATCTATGTGTGATGCTCTATTCTTTCTGTTCTAAATTGTCGGGTACCGGTGTATGCCGCTGCTGAATTGCCGCCTTTTCATGTTTCACTGTGAGCACTGTTCCCATCGATTTGGGCAATCACTGTAATGCCACAACCACCATGGCTGTGGCATTACAGTGAGTTGCAGACAATCCCTGCATGATTGGTGCTCTAAATAGCGCCAGACATGCAGGACGGGGACCAGAGCTCCCGCCCGAGCATCGTGCAAGTACTCGGCGAGCTCCGAGCATCTCGAGTACTGAGATGCTCGGGCGAGTACCGAACAGTGGCGAGCATGCTCGCTCATCACTATTTATTATACTATATACCTACATGTTTCTGCCTGTATGATCCTCTATACCTGTCATTTCTTAACCAAACAGCAGTATTTGATGTATGGCGGTTATTTGTAACATGTTGTTATGGGAGAGTGTACCTAGCAATTGATCTATGTCATGATCTGTACTTTCAGGTTATTGATTACTTGTGGACATGGTCTTTTTGTATGGTTTCTGTTTTTAATTGGTTTTAGCATGTTTGTGTCAGTGCACATAAATCAAAAAATTCCAAAATTTATTAAACACTATTGACTCATAGGTGTGCATTTCCATATTACATTGTCTCTTCTTTTTTGCTTCAGCTAAATCCCAGTGGGCTAAAGGACCAGGTCCCTGTGAGTGTTTTAATACTTGAACTAGCAGGCTAATGGACCAGGTGCTTCTGCCCACTTGGATTTAGCCTGCTTTAGGCTATGTGCCCACGTTGCATTTATGAAGCAGAAAATTTCTGCTTCATTTCTGCAAGTCCTCTCCCGGAAAAACGCATGCGGAATTCCGCACGCGTTTATCGCGCATTTTTCGCGCGTTTATCACGCGTTTTCCACATGCGGAATTGCCTTGCGTTTTTTATACATTGGACAAAGGCAATTCTGCTTGCGGAAACGCAAAATTAAATGACATGCTGCGGATTTTTGAACGCAGCATGAACGCTGCGGAAAAATCCGCAGCATGTGCATAGAACTTGCGGAATCCCATTGGGGACCATGGGGTGCGGGTTACCAAGCTTTTTACAAGCGTTTCCGCTGCGGAAATTCCGCATCAAAAACGCTTGAAAAACGCTACGTGGGCACACAGCCTAATATAAGAAAGTGGAATCCCAGTGGTTGATTTCATGGTGTCTTTATTTGAAGTAAATTGATTTTTTAAGTGAGTCAACATTAAAAGTTGTGCATTCATTTTTAATACCATTTTATATTTTAATGTATTTCGATGCAGCCAAAAACATCAGCAAAATTTAGTTTTTTTGTGATGAATAAAACTAGCAATTTTATTATACAAATCAGTTTGTCCCAAATTTAACTTTTGACAAATGTAAACCAGTGCTGGCCAGGAGCACCATCATTTTTAATAGTGGGCGAAGCTTTACATGGAAAAGTGTAACTGAGCACAGCCTACAGTCATCAAAATTTACAACAGAAAAACAATGTAGATTACTACAGAATGTACAGGGTTCCTGGACTATAAGGACATCCTCCGTGCAACAACTCTATTCTAGCTGACTCACTACAGAAAACCAAGTAAATAAGCCGAAGCGTAAATTGATATATGTGGAAAGTGTAAGAACACGTTTGCACTATTGCCATTCCAGAGAGAAAACACAAGATAAAAAAAAATTGAGCATATACCATATTCAGTGACAAAAATGTATAATTGGTGGAGAAAGGCTGGACTTGATGAACCTAGGTCATTTTTCATCCTGTGTAAATAAATAGTGTGCTATTACTAATTATTTATTTACTTACTTACTATAGGCTCAACTTTTTTTTTCTTGACTAGATTGGAGTTGCTAGACTGAGGTTCAAGATTTCTGGGCACACAGAATAAGGACGTCCTCCTTACAGCAACTCCATTGTAGAGGTCTCACTACAGAGATGACTAGTTCAGAGTTGCTGCACTAAGGTTAATAATTTCTGTGCACACAGTACTGTCTATCATGGCTCATTCAGACATCTATACACATATAAGAATGCAATGTACCTACAGGCCACAGGTCTCCTGACCCAAGCATTGGGCTTCATATATTTCTATGAGGCTATCACGCTCTGGTTGGCAGAGCCTTGGCAAGTCCATGCATTGAATTCTGAGATCAGACCGAGGTGCATGGACGCCTAAATGAGTCCTTATACAGATTACACTAAGGCTTCCTTACACAAAGCTAAAGTCGGAAAGGAACAGCCAACAATCTGACGTGTATTGGGGCTTCCCGCCTCTCCCTTAATAATTGATGTCAGGGGAGAGAAAGATCCAGTGTGTTGGAATTCAAGTAGTTGATCCTCTTGTTCTCTCTGAAGATAAGCCGTCACCAGTTGAGCTTGACACCTGCTCTCTAATGAGCACAAGAACATTTGGCTAAGCACTCCTGTATGATAGTCATGAGAGAGCTGTCAACCACAGCATTGTAGAGATTGGGTGTTTATGGGCCTTAAAGGGTTTGTGTAGTGAAAACAAGTTATCACTGATCCAAGAGACAGGTGATAACTTGCTGATCAGTGAGTGTCCGACTGCTTAGAAAATTGGAGAATTTTTATCACTGTTACAAAATTAGGCCTCTTTCACAAGGAAGGATTAGTGATGAGCGAGCACTAAAATGCTTGGGTGCTCGTTGCTCGGGCCGAGCAAACTGGAATGCTCGGGTGCTTAACCCGAGCAACGAGCCCAATAAAAGTCTATGGGAAACTCTAGCATTTTTCCGGCGGCCCCCCTGGAGGCCTGAAGGGGACCTAAAAATTGCCCTAATCGATTGGAACAGTGCTGAAATGGCATGGGGAAGACCCCTGGAAGCATCTCTGACTCCCAGGTCACTGCTGTCAACAATGTTGTCAAAGTATTATGCCACTTTTACGAACTCACAATAAAACACACAAAAACGAAACCAAAATGGATTTTCTTGGGAAAAATGTTAACGAACATCCTTTCCAGGGTAATGACTTGTATATAACGTAAAATACATAACCAAAAATGCGCCTCCATACCTTGGAGGATAACCTATGGGCTATGTTCACACATAGCGTTTTTGCATTGCTTTCAACGGAGAAAAATACAGTTACCGGTAAATGTCATTTTAACATTTTACTACCTTATCTGGCCATGTGGTGTGTGACACATGATCAGACACATCCTGTTTCATTTATGAAGGAGGGACTCTGAAAGTCACAAAGCCTATTTTTATAGGGCCATCAGGGGGTCCTTACTATTGCTAAAGGGCCAGTTGCCGGGCCTCAGTATTGTTAGAGGGCCATCAGCTAGGTATGCTTTGTTGTTCCCATTATTAAGGAGCGGGTCTCCTATACTGTTATAGCTCACACAGTGACTTCAAGGGCTGCCAAAAATTAAGACACACTCCAATACCGCTTTGAAAAGACAGAGGAGGGCCTCAATAACAAAATGTTCCCATTATAAAGGAGCGGTTCTGCTATACAGTTATTGCGTATGCAATGACTGCCTAAATTTTGGAAAAACCCCAATATCTATATAGAGACACAGAGGAGGGCCTCAGTAACAAAATGTTCTCATTATAAAAGAGCGGGTCTCCTATGCTGGTATTGCATATGCTGTGACTGCAAGGGCTGCCAATAATTTGGACGCATCCCTATACCCCTTTGAAGAGACAGAGGAGGGCCTCAGCAAAAAAAATGTTCCCATTATTAGGAAGTGTGTCTCATACTGTTATTGCAGTGAAATCCTCTCTGACAAAACACTAGCTGCAGGGCAGGCCAGGACCTCCAAGGCATAGAGAACCAGTTCATGCCACTTGTCCAGCTTGGATAATAATTATAAGGCACAGAGGAATCATGGAGGACGTTGGTTCAATCGGCAAGATACTCCTTCAGCATCTTCGAAAAATTATCCCTCCTTGTAAGCGTACCCCACGCATCAGGGCCTGTGCGATGGGAGGGTCTGAGACAACTCTCCCATACCTTTGACAGTGTTACCCTGCCTCTGCTGGATCGTATGTGTCTTTCGCCTGTACTCCTTGGTTGTCCAATGAACTGTGACCTCTGCCGCCAGCGTTTTCAGATAGGAATTTTTTTAATAATTCTGCAACAAGGGTCTTTTGGTACTGCACCATTTTAGTAGATCTATCCGCCATGGGAATGATAGAAAGTTCTCCTTGTATCGTGGGTCTAGAAGTGTCACTAATCAGTAATGACTGTCACCCAAAATTTGGAGAACGCGAGGGTCACGGGAAAGGCAGTGTAACGGACGTGCCCCCTGGGGCTGTGGAGTACTCGGCACCAGGCCGGTCGGTTCTTTTAGGATAGTCACGGTGGCGTGACACGGTCCATGGCCCCAGGCGGTCAATAACAGACGAAAAGAGGGGAATAAAGTTTCATGATGCCACCCGTGGTATGCGGCTATAGGTGGCCGCCGATGCTGTTCAGATCCACGGCGGCTGTTGGTGACGCAGCAGAGATGGTTCAGCTCTCCACGGGTAGACCTAGGCCCCAGGGCAGTTAAAAAGATGAGCTTTGATGTTGGTGTTGTAGTGCAAGGCAGGTGACGCAGCAATTAATTGTAGGACACAGCGGGGTGCAGTCTTCAAGTGTTTACTCACAGTTTTTACGGTGTTTCAAATTATAACAGCTAGCCAGGATATAACAGCCCACCGAGTCTTCTGTCCTCCGGGGAAGTGATCCAGCCAACTCTCTGATAACTTGGGTGCACTTGATCGGGACCCCCTTCTTGTGTACCTTTCCCTGGTCGTCTCTCGCCCTCGTGCCCTGCGCCTCACACACAGTGTCCCGAGCCAGTGGCCCAGGGCCTTGTCGGGCGACGTCCTCTCTGTCCCCTTGGTCCTATATGGCCACCGTTTCAGCGAATGTGCGTGGTTTTTGGCTACAGCACTTAAAGATACCGCAACCTCCGGTTTGCTGAGTCTTGCAGTCCTTCACTAGTCTGGGGCTGGTCCCCTACTGCGACCTGATCCCTTTACAGTCGGCATGAACTTGGGCGCACGGGTGGACTCCACACTTCCCGCACCCCTAGGATCCCTTCTCTGACTCGGTCCCTCTCCTCGAAGGTCCTCACTCAATGCACTCTTGCTCCTAGGACCAGAACCCCCTTCTAGATCTTTCTACCCTTTTATACTGTCATGTGACCCACGTCACCAACTGTCACTCTACGTGGTCCCCTCTAACTTCAGTCCTCCCCTAATCTACTTCCTCCACCCACCTCCTCTACCTAGTTCCATCCTCCAGACAGGGACCGGGTCTGTGCTCTCCCTCAGAAGCAATCTCACCCTTCCCTAATGGAGTGATGTGGTGTTGGATGTGGGTCCCAGGTAGAGCTCCCTCCTTACCCGAGAGTGGGGTACCACACCTCTGGCTGAAATGCAGTACCTCTGTGGCAATTGGACCCGCAGGGGCGCCACATAAACTCAGCCATGTGTGCCAGGCTCCTAACAGGCAAGACTTAAGCGTCCTCATCAAGAGGACGACTGACCATGCTCTCCTTCTCATCCTCCACCTCCTCCTCAAGCCATCCACGTTGAACAAACTGTATGACAGTTGTGTGGGTAGTACCGTCTATAGCGCCAGAAACTAGCTCCTGTTCTTCTTCCTCCTCATTGCCACCCAATCCACTTTGGGATGAGAGGCTGGGCTGTGTGGAATCACCATGTATGGTTCCTTGCTCCATCTCATCGTGCTCCACCTGCAATGCCTCCTCTTTAATTGTGAGCAGCGATCGCTTTAGAAGACAGAGAAGTGGGATGGTGACGCTAATTATGACATCATCGCCAATCACCATCTTGGTGGAATCCTCAAAGTTTTGGAGGGTGGCACAGATGTTTGACACTCATACCCACTCCTGAGCTCTTATGTGCAGAGGCTGACCTGAATACCGACGGGCGTTTTGAAGCTGGCACTCAACAACTGCCCCGTGCTGCTCACAAATCCTTCCCAGGCGTTGAGTTCCAACGCGTGGGGACATCACACACCAGTCGGTGAACTGGAAGCTGAAAACGATGCTGAAGCACGGCAAGGGCGGTGGAAGCTGTAGCTGGCTTTCTAAAATGGCCACACGCAGAGTACTTTGACAAGCAGTCAGGCAGATTCGAGGTTTTGAGAAACCGCTGAACCACTAGGTTGAGCACATGGGCCAGGCATGGGAGGTGTGTGTGCTTGCCTTGCTTCAGAGCCGCCACCAGGTTCCGGCCATTGTCACACATGACCATGCCTGGCTGTAGGTTCAGCGGTGACAGCCACAGATCTGCCTGCTCTTTTAGAGCGGTCAACAACTGTTCAGCGCTGTGCGGTTTGTCACCTAAGCATATTAACTTCAGCACAGCCTGTTGCCGCTTGGCCAAGGCAGTGCTTTCATCTTTTGACTGATGGTCATTTCGGAGATCGAGGCTGAAGAGGAGGAGGCGGCGCAGGAGCTGTAGAATTTGGGGGCAACCCTGACTGACCCCGGGGCCCGCAATCCTCGGCATCGGGAGGACGTATCCAACTGGGTCCTGGCTTCCACTATATTATCCAGTGTGCTGTCAACTAAAGATGTACCCTCGCCGCCCACAAGCACTTGTCCATGTGTCCGTGGTTAGGTGGACCTTCCCAGCAACTGCGTTATTGAGGGCATGGCTAATGTTCTGGGACACGTGCTCATGTAATTCGGGGACGACCCCATGCAAGTAACAGCACCTCCTCCTTCCCCAAGCAGACCCCCAGCCCCTCACAAGTAACAGGACCTCATCTTTCTCCATGCAGACCCCCAGCATGCAGCCCCATGCAAGTAACAGGACCCCTTTCCTTCGCCATGCAGACCCCCAGCACGCAGCCCCATGCAAGTAACAGGACCCCCTCCTTCCCCACGCAAGTAACTGGACCCCCTCCTTCCCCAAGCAAGTAACTGGACCCCCTCCTACCCCACGCAAGTAACTGGACCCCCTCCTACCCCACGCAAGTAACTGGACCCCCTCCTACCCCACGCAAGTAACTGGACCCCCTCCTACCCCAAGCAAGTAACTGGACCCCCTCCTTCCCCACGCAAGTAACTGGACCCCCCCCCCTTCCCCACACAAGTAACTGGACCCCCTCCTTCCCCACGCAAACCCTCAGCCCCAAGCAACAGCACCCCCTCCTTCCCCACTCAGACCCCCAGCATGCAGCCCCATGCAAGTAACAGGGCCCCCCCTACCCTATGTAGATCCCCAGCCTCATTCAAGTAACAGCATCTCCTCCTTCCCCATGTAGATCCCCAGCCTCATGCAAATAACTGGACCCCCTCCTTCCCCACGCAGACCCCCAGCACGCAGCCCCATGCAAGTAACAGCTGGACCCCTCCTTCCCCAGCCCCATGCACCTTCCCCACACAGACCCCAGCCCCATGCACCCTCCCCATGTATACCCCCAGCACGCAGCCCCACGCACCTTCCCCAAGCAGACCCCCAGCCCCACACACCTTCCCCACGCAGATCCCCAGCTCCACGCACCTTCTCTTTGCAGACCCCCATCACACAGCCCCATACACCTTCCCCTTGCAGACCCCCATCACACAGCCCCATGCACCTTCCCCTTGCAGACCCCAGCACGCAGATCTATGCACCTTCCCGACACAGACCCCCAGCCCCATGCAGCTTCCCCACGCAGACCCCCATGCACTTAACTGGACCCCCTCCTTTCCAATGCAGACCCACGCAAGTAATAGTGCCCCCTCCTTCCCCATGCAGACCCATGCAAGTAACAGTGCCCCCTCCTTCCCCATGCAGACCCACACCTACAAAATCCCCCTACTCCTTGTGCAGCCCTCCAACATGCAGCCCCCATACAGGAACATCCACTTATCTGCGCCTCCAAACCCACTCAGCTGCTCGGTGTAATCACCACAGCCTCAGCAGCAATAGGACCCGCCTTCCTAGTATCAGGTTATCAATGGAACATGAGGCCCCGCCCCTTCCGCCGACATCATCAACTTGCATGGTCACATGGACAGGACGTCAGCAGAGGTCCTTTAGCCGACTTGGATTTAGTCTCTATCGGCCTTCTATTGGTTGAAGTCCCCTGGTAAGTGCATTGGTGTGCCGCTGGTGGAGTGAGCACAGCTGGGACAGACTATGTGATGTGCTCCGGCTGCTCGGGTGTTCTTGTACTTGTGTCGGCTGTGTTCTTCCGCTGCACTGTACTTGGCTCCTGTGCTCTTCGGGGGTGATTATGTATGAAGGGCTGGATGTGGCTATATCCGGCAGACGCTAATGGAGATCCTAGTAATAGCGGTAGGCAGTCCGCCAGGTGCGCTGTCCTGTTACATTGTACAGGGCGCCGGTTACTGTGCAAAACTCGTTTCAATGAGAGCATCTGCCTAAGCATATAGGGGCCTTCAAGGCTTATTTTTTCCAGGTGGTGGAAATCCCTTCTTAAATGCAGCAGAACCCCAAGTAAAGTAAAAACCCCAAACACTCCCTGATGGGCTGCAGCGCACCATAAGCTGTAGAGCACGACATGGCCCGCGAGTGCTAGTGGACACTGCACCAACATCCCTGGAACTGCGCTGCTGGGAAGGGGAGAATAATGTGGTTTTATTTTATATGGGGTGTCAGGGATCACCACGCAGAGGAAAGACACCAGGGAGATCACGTGATATCTCACCGTGCCGTCAAGCTGTCAGTATTTCGTCCAGAGTCGCGAGCACGCGATGCAGACTACTCACTACTTGGAAATTGGTAAGCGACCAGTGAGCGCATGGCGTCACACCTATGGAATCTGTGTTTAACACCCTCCGTACGGTCACTGTCAGCTTCACAATAGCCCAATGGTTACTATTATTCTCTGAGTTTGAATTATAATACAGGCCTGACTGGACGCCTGCGTTTTGGTAGCGTATATGGTTTCGGGGAAGGGAACGATTACAGAACAAAAGAAACAAGACTATTACATTTTATATTTAATCCAACAGGGAGGCAGTGTTTACGAAAAATATATACAAGGATGTTACAAAGGAGACATTAAAATACATAAGCAGTTACATAAAATTATAAGGATAAAAGAAGATAACTTAAACTATACGATCACTGAGACTATTCAATATAGGTGGAGGAGGGGCTCCCCAGTTGGATTATGCTGTTATCGAACAAGACCCTTTGCTTATAATTCTTATTCCCCCCTGGCAACGAGTGCTCCTATCTTCTCCATGGGTTCTCTTATACCTAAGGGGAGATCTGGCCACACGCCCCCTGTGGTAACATCATGTGGGCCAGTCTCCACCCTGTACATTTTTATTAAAAACTCAAACTTCTGCAATAACTCATTGCTCGTTGATCGCAGAAGCTTGCAAACGACGCCATTTTTCCCTTATGATTTTGTCTTCAATTAGAGACCACATATCGCATAGCTGCAGTCTGCTATTCTGTTTTTTTTGCGCTACAGCTCCCTGATTTGGCTTGCAACAATGGAATACTATGGATACATTCCTGGGCTGATTCTGTCACTAGAAATATAGGTCCCATTATTGCTGGACGTTTCATATTTCGTTTCGGAGTCGACCTGGCTATGGCTGGTGGCCGGGAATTGTTAGTGAGTGCCTTTGAACTTAACAAACCATCTCCTCTTTCCTCCAAACTCTGGCATGGGAGAAGGTGTCAATCTGTCTCAGGTCTGTGTTAAGAGGATACATTTACATTTTAGTTAGCTTGTAACACTTCATTGCTATCATTTGTTTGTGTAAGCTATTTCTCAGGCATGTGTTAATTGGGGCTTTTGTGCTGAGCAGAAGGGGAATACAGGAGGGGGGTGAACATCTATGTCAGGCAAATATGGAAGAACATTTTCCTCACATTAATATTTCCCTGACATGGGACACTGTCGCATTTAAAGGGAATCTGTCACTACATTTGACCTACAGTACAGACCAAAAGTTTGGACACACCTTCTCATTTAAAGATTTTTCTGTATTTTCATGACTATGAAAATTGTACATTCACACTGAAGGCATCAAAACTATGAATTAACACATGTGGAATTATATACTTAACAAAAAAGTGTGAAACAACTGAAAATATGTCTTATATTCTAGGTTCTTCAAAGTAGCCACCTTTTGCTTTGATGACTGCTTTGCACACTCTTGGCATTCTCTTGATGAGCTTCAAGAGGTAGTAACCGGAAATGATTTTCACTTCACAGGTGTGCCCTGTCAGGTTTAATAAGTGGGATTTCTTGCCTTATAAATGGGGTTGGGACCATCAGTTGTGTTGTGCAGAAGTCAGGTGAATACACAGCTGATAGTCCTACTGAATAGACTGTTAGAATTTGTATTATGGCAAGAAAAAAGCAGCTAAGTAAAGAAAAACGAGTGGCCATCATTACTTTAAGAAATGAAGGTCAGTCAGTCCGAAAAATTGGGCAAACTTTGAAAGTGTCCCCAAGTGCAGTTGCAAAAACCATCAAGCGCTACAAAGAAACTGGCTCACATGAGGACCGCCCCAGGAAAGGAAGACCAAGAGTCACCTCTGCTTCTGAGGATAAGTTTATCCGAGTCACCAGCCTCAGAAATCGCAGGTTAACAGCTGATCACATTAGAGACCAGGTGTAGCGTCGGCGTCCCTGCCTCCTGCTAGGCAGGGACGCCGTTCCCCTCACCTCTCCGCTCCGTGCCCGGCGCCTTCCTCCCGCACTGCTGGCAGCGCGTGCTGCTTCCCGGCCACTGTGCTTAGGGCGCGCGCGCGCTCCCCCTCTCTTAAAGGAGCCGCGCGCGCCGTCCTAATGAGTCCCCGGCCAATGGCCGGAGGATCTCACCATATATAAGGCACCTCCTCCAAAATGGAGGTGCCCGAGCAATGTTGTTGCAAAGCCTTTCAACTCTGCTTCAGCCCTCAGGTCCCGTTACCAGATACCTGCCTGATCTCTGCTTGATTCCTACCTGACTCCTGTCTATCTGCTTGCATTCCTGCGGTCCAACAGTCTGCCTACCAACACCTGTCAGTCTGTCTAAGGATCTGCCCGCCCGCTCACCTGGGGGAGCTCACCTGCTACCTGCCTGCTAGCCTACCTGGAGGCTCTACCGTCACTTACTGTGACCACCAACCTGTCCAGAGACTCCTGCCCGCTCACCTGGGAGCGCTCTCCTGCTACCTGCCTGCTAGCCTACCTGGAGGCTCTGCCGTCACTTGCTGTGACCACCTGCCTGTCCAGAGACTCCTGCCCGCTCACCTGGGAGCGCTCACCTGCTACCTGCCTGCTAGCCTACCTGGAGGCTCTGCCGTCACTTGCTGTGACCACCTGCCTGTCCAGAGACTCCTGCCCGCTCACCTGGGAGCGCTCACCTGCTACCTGCTTGCTAGCCTACCTGGAGGCTCTGCCGTCACTTGCCGTGACCACCTGCCTGTCCAGAGACTCTTGCCCGCTCACCTGGGAGCGCTCACCTGCTACCTGCCTGCTAGCCTACCTGGAGGCTCTGCCGTCACTTGCCGTGACCACCTGCCTGTCCAGAGACTCTTGCCCACTCACCTGGGAGCGCTCACCTGCTAGCCTGTCTAGAGACTGTCCCCGTCACTTGCCGTGACCTTCTGCCCTTCTACCCAGAGACTGTCCCTGTCACTTGCCATGACTACCTGCCCACCTTCCCTGGGAGCCACCCGCTTCCTTACAAGGACTGCTCCTTTGTATAGTTGCTCAGAGGTTCCACCTCCCAGACCCGTTACACCAGGTCAATGCCACACAGAGTTCTAGCAGCAAGCACATCTCTACAACAACTGTTAAGAGGAGACTTTGTGCAGCAGGCCTTCATGGTAAAATAGCTGCAAGGAAACCACTGCTAAGGACAGGCAACAAGCAGAAGAGACTTTTTTGGCTAAAGAACACAAGGAATGGATATTAGACCAGTTGAAATCTGTGCTTTGGTCTGATGAGTCCAAATTTGAGATCTTTGGTTCCAACCACCGTGTTTTTGTGCGACGCAGAAAAGGTGAACGGATGGACTCTACATGCCTGGTTCCCCACCGTGAAGCGTGGAGGAGGAGGTGTGATGGTGTGGGGGTGCTTTGCTGGTGTTCCGGTTGGGGATTTATTCAAAATTGAGGGCATACTGAACCAGCATGGCTACCACAGCATCTTGCAGTGGCATGCTATTCCATCCGGTTTGCGTTTAGTTGGACCATCATTTATTTTTCAACAGGACAATAACCCCAAACACACCTCCAGGCTGTGTAAGGGCTATTTGACCAAGAACGAGAGTGATGGGGTGCTACGCCAGATGACCTGGCCTCCACAGTCACCAGACCTGAACCCAATCGAGATGGTTTGGGGTGAGCTGGACCGCAGAGTGAAGGCAAAAGGGCCAACAAGTGCTAAACATCTCTGGGAACTCCTTCAAGATTGTTGGAAGACCATTTCCGGTGACTACTTCTTGAAGCTCATCAAGAGAATGCCAAGAGTGTGCAAAGCAGTCATCAAAGCAAAAGGTGGCTACTTTGAAGAACCTACAGTAGAATATAAGACATATTTTCAGTTGTTTCACACTCTTTTGTTAAGTATATACAGTACAGACCAAAAGTTTGGACACACCTTCTCATTTAAAGATTTTTCTGTATTTTCATGACTATGAAAATTGTACATTCACACTGAAGGCATCAAAACTGTGAATTAACACATGTGGAATTATATACTTAACAAAAAAGTGTGAAACCACTGAAAATATGTCTTATATTCTAGGTTCTTCAAAGTAGCCACCTTTTGCTTTGATGACTGCTTTGCACACTTGGCATTCACTTGATGAGCTTCAAGAGGTAGTCACCGGAAATGGTTCTCACTTCACAGGTGTGCCCTGTCAGGTTTAATAAGTGGGATTTCTTGCCTTATAAATGGGGTTGGGACCATCAGTTGTGTTGTGCAGAAGTCTAGTGGATACACAGCTGATAGTCCTACTGAATAGACTGTTAGAATTTGTATTATGGCAAGAAAAAAGCAGCCAAATAAAGAAAAATGAGTGGCCATCATTACTTTAAGAAATGAAGGTCAGTCAGTGCGAAAAATTGGGAAAACTTTGAAAGTGTCCCCAAGTGCAGTTACAAAAACCATCAAGCGCTACAAAGAACTGTCTCACATGAGGACCGCCCCAGGAAAGGAAGACCAAGAGTCACCTCTGCTTCTGAGGATGAGTTTATCCGAGTCACCAGCCTCAGAAATAGCAGGTTAACAGCAGCTCAGATTAGAGACCAGGTCAATGCCACACAGAGTTTTAGCAGCAGACACATCTGTTCAACAACTGTTAAGAGGAGACTTTGTGCAGCAGGCCTTCAAGGTAAAATAGCTGCTATGTCCACTGCTAAGGACAGGCAACAAGCAGAAGAGACTTGTCTGGGCTAAAGAACACAAGGAATGGACATTAGACCAGTGGAAATCTGTGCTTTGGTCTGATGAGTCCAAATTTGAGATCTCTGGTTCCAACCACCGTGTCTTTGTGCGACGCAGAAAAGGTGAATGGGTGGACTCTACATGCCTGGTTCCCACCGTGAAGCATGGAGGAGGAGGTGTGATGGTGTGGGGGTGCTTTGCTGGTGACACTGTTGGGCATTTATTTAAAATTGAAGGCATACTGAACCAGCATGGCTACCACAGCATCTTGCAGCGGCATGCTATTCCATCCGGTTAGCGTTTAGTTGGACCATCATTTATTTTTCAACAGGACAATGACCCCAAACACACATCCAGGCTGTGTAAGGGCTATTTGACCAAGAAGGAGAGTGATGGGGTGCTACGCCAGATGACCTGGCCTCCACAGTCACCAGACCTGAACCCAATCGAGATGGTTTGGGGTGAGCTGGACCGCAGAGTGAAGGCAAAAGGGCCAACAAGTGCTAAGCATCTCTGGGAACTCCTTCAAGATTGTTGGAAGACCATTTCCGGTGACTACCACTTGAAGCTCATCAAGAGAATGCCAAGAGTGTGCGAAGCAGTCATCAATGCAAAAGGTGGCTACTTTGAAGAACCTAGAATATAAGACATATTTTCAGTTGTTTCACACTTTTTTGTTAAGTATATAATTCCACATGTGTTAATTCATAGTTTTGATGCCTTCAGTGTGAATGTACAATTTTCAAAGTCATGAAAATACAGAAAAATCTTTAAATGAGAAGGTGTATCCAAACTTTTGGTCTGTACTGTAATTCCACATGTGTTAATTCATAGTTTTGATGCCTTCAGTGTGAATGTACAATTTTCATAGTCATGAAAATACAGAAAAATCTTTAAATGAGAAGGTGTTTCCAAACTTTTGGTCTGTACTGTATGTAAACTATTAATATGGGTATACAGGTTATAGACAGCTGATGAGAGTGATCCCTGTATGTCTCATATCAGATTATCTTTTATCACCTTATATAAATGACCTCTTCCAGGCTGTGGAGAGGACGCTGCCCAGAACATAACTCTGCCTCCAGAACTTATTATACATGAAGGGGAGTTACGAGTGTGAGACTAGTAACTAACACAGAAAAGGGAAATTAACTTGGACTCCTGGAACATGTGTTTGTAGGAAGACAATCATGACAGTATGATTAGGAGGTAGTCCTTCTTCTCCTTGATGGGGACAGGAACACAGAAGAGGTTAAGTAGCCCCTCCCCACAACCACCCCCCAGTGTTTTTGCTGTCCCTATCAGGAACAAAAGCAGGAGAGGGCACGGTCAGGGACGACCCCGGCGAGATCATACAATATCCCACCGCTGCCACCAGTTTGTCAGGGACGACACAAGCAGGATCATACAATATCCCACCGCTGCCACCAGTTTCTCAGGGATTCGGCACACGCACAATCCCGATTACTCACTACGTTGTTATCGGCAAGCGAGCAGTGAGCATATGGCGTACACACCTCCAAATTCAAACGCATGGAATATCTGCATATGCCCTTGTACGATCACTGCCGGCTTCACAATAACCCAATTAAGATTATTCGCTGCCACCACCCATCAGAATAGAAGCCAGGTGAGCAATGTCATTTAAATTGCTTAAGGGAGCCAACTTTTACCAGCAGCCTATCTTACCATGGAGAGGCAAAGCACTTCCATTCGGGCATTCAGTCCACAGAACCATCTTTGGGTCATGGGGGTAAGGCTTTTATGAATGGTCGCCTTACCTTCCTTGTCCGAAATCTATTCTAGAAGTATTGTATTGTTTATCTTTGGGACAAGGAAGCACCAATAAGAATAGGGTTAACAGATGTGCTACCTGGAATATTAAGCTTTCAGAAACTTACAGCAAGAAGTTTTCTGCAGAATGTATATCTAAGATAATTAAAGATTATCAATCCATGTTCATGACGGACATGAGGGCAATAATTAAGGAGGAAGTACAGAAAACCGTTTCTGCATTTATCCCGCCTCATTCTCCATGGCCTAAGCGGCCCAGGTGGGAAATAGACTCTAGCTCAGATGAAGAGGAATTATCCTATTACTCTGACCCACAGCTGGGCGAAGTGGAAATATTACACCAATATTACCAAAGGAAAGGAAGAAAGACTTATTTTCTTTGGAAAATACAAAATCACTCTTACAGGCAATCAGGGGAACCATGAAAATTGAAGACACCTGTGAAATATCAGTTCAGGACGAGATGTTTGGGGGTCTAAGAGTCCCCAGGAATAGGGTCTTCCCAGTTCATAGGCACATTACCACTATGATCCTAGAAGAATTGGAAGATGCTTTTTGACCTAGGGGAAATCAGAGTATGGGAAGATATTCCAAAAATCAATATTCCAGTTGCTAGGAAGACCTCTATTCCATTTGAAGATTCCTCACGCCTTAAGCATCCGATGTTATTAAAGATCTGAACACCTTAAAAAACTAGGGAGGCCTCCTTTGCCATCATTAAAGCAAATATAGCAGTCACTTATGTTGCCAGGTCAATGAATCTCTGGGTAGAAGATTTAGAAAATCATATAAGAAACAAAACCCATAGAAAGGAGATATTGGAATCACTACCCTTTGT
This sequence comes from Phyllobates terribilis, assembly GCF_046119375.1. Taxonomy (NCBI): domain Eukaryota; kingdom Metazoa; phylum Chordata; class Amphibia; order Anura; family Dendrobatidae; genus Phyllobates; species Phyllobates terribilis. The sequence continues at coordinate 636,396,786 of NW_027362762.1, forward strand.
AATGCACACGCCCGGGCTGAGCGGCGTGTGCGTGTGATTCCACTGGACCGTGCCGGAGAGTGAATGCCTGGAGGGGCGTAACTAGGTATTCACCCGATCCGACCAGGGTCGCACGACGGCATACGACGCCAGTGCACCCAGGAGGAACCGAGCAGAGGGACCAGGTGCTACTCCAGGACAGACCCCGGACACGGCTGTTGACCCACACAGGGGAATACAGGAATCAGACTGGTTAGGCTGGCACACAGACTGGTGGGAATGGGCAGGCACGACTGGTATGCGGGCAGGCACGACTGGTATGCGGGCAGGCGGGTATGCAGGCAGGGGGGTACAGGCAAGCACGGCTAGAGTGCAGACAGGAAGGCACTAGCAGGTAGGAACACAGGCGGGATAGGACCCAGTACACACTGGGACTCTGGAACAGAACCACAGATGTGGCGGACAAACACAACAGAGTGAGGCCGCCCAGGGAGGTGAGCGAGAGCAGGGCAGGACGAGACCGCCTGGAGCGGTGAGCGAGAGCAGGGCAGGACGAGACCGCCTGGAGCGGTGAGCGAGAGCAGGGCAGGACGAGACCGCCTGGAGCGGTGAGCAACAGCAGGGCAGGACGAGACCGCCTGGAGCGGTGAGCAAGAGCAGGGCAGGACGAGACCGCCTGGAGCGGTGAGCAAGAGCAGGGCAGGACGAGACCGCCTGGAGCGGTGAGCAAGAGCAGGGCAGGACGAGACCGCCTGGAGCGGTGAGCAAGAGCAGGGCAGGACGAGACCGCCTGGAGCGGTGAGCAAGAGCAGGGCAGGACGAGACCGCCTGGAGCGGTGAGCAAGAGCAGGGCAGGACGAGACCGCCTGGAGCGGTGAGCAAGAGCAGGGCAGGACGAGACCGCCTGGAGCGGTGAGCAAGAGCAGGGCAGGACGAGACCGCCTGGAGCGGTGAGCAAGAGCAGGGCAGGACGAGACCGCCTGGAGCGGTGAGCAAGAGCAGGGCAGGACGAGACCGCCTGGAGCGGTGAGCAAGAGCAGGGCAGGACGAGACCGCCTGGAGCGGTGAGCAAGAGCAGGGCAGGACGAGACCGCCTGGAGCGGTGAGCAAGAGCAGGGCAGGACGAGACCGCCTGGAGCGGTGAGCAAGAGCAGGGCAGGACGAGACCGCCTGGAGCGGTGAGCAAGAGCAGGGCAGGACGAGACCGCCTGGAGCGGTGAGCAAGAGCAGGGCAGGACGAGACCGCCTGGAGCGGTGAGCAAAGGGTCAGAGCTGAGCGAGACTGCCGGAGCAATGGGCATAAGGGTCAGAGCTGAGCGAGACTGCCGGAGCAGTGGGCATAAGGGTCAGAGCGGAGCGAGGCTGCCGGAGCAGTGAGCAAGGAGTCAGAGCAGGACGGACAGGGCTCTGTTCACACGGAACAGACAGGAAGGGAAAGACAGAGCCAGATACCCACAGGGTACTGGCAGTGAAGTAGCAAGTGGACCACAAACGGGAGTACAGAGACAACAAGCAGGAGTTAGGTACGAGTTCAGACTCTGCAGAAAAAGGAAAGGAACGGACATAGAGAAAAAACAGGTAAAAGATAGGAGAGAGTACAAACTGGAACTGAGTGTACGGAGGAGACCGACACTGCAGCGGGATACAGGAGCGGGTCTGGGAATACGGCCCCCAGAGGGGCGGGACGAACAGGCAAGGAGCGTGTTCAGACAGGACAGACAAGATACAGGAGCGGGTCTAGGTAATCGGCCCCTAGAAGGCGGGAGGAACAGGCTAGGAGCGTGTTCAGACAGGACAGACAAGATACAGGAGCGGGTCTAGGTAATCGGCCCCTAGAAGGCGGAAGGAACAGGCTAGGAGCGTGTTCAGACAGGACAGACAAGATACAGGAGCGGGTCTAGGTAATCGGCCCCTAGAAGGCGGGAGGAACAGGCTAGGAGCGTGTTCAGACAGGCCTGGAAATACAGCCTCCAGGATAGGCAGACAAGAGAACACAGAACGGGACCTGGCACCTTCAGAGTGCAAGCACACACTGAATGAAACACAATGCTCAGGCAGGGATTGATTGGAGCAGCTGGGTTATATACCAGGTGACAGACAGCAATAGGCTGAGGACGCACAAGGGGTGTGACCCACAGCAGGTACAAAAAGCAGGAAGTGATCGGGCGCCGCCCTTAAGCAGCAGAAACAGACACAAACAGACAGCATGGAGGGAAGCCAGAGAGACATTCTGGACTGGAGATCAAGTGCGCGCTCTTGCACAGTGGGAGATGGACCACCATGCAAGGGCGCCGCCAGGTATGTTACACCCTTGCTTAAGATGGCTGTGCTTGTAGTGTACAACGCAGTGTTTGGGATGCAGCAAAAATTCACTGCGTCCAGCGCGCTAGTATTACTGATCATGGGAAACCAGCCTTAAAGAAGTTGTACGCTACTTTTTCATTGATGCCCTATCCATGTACTACAGTGTATTATTTATATCTGTTCAATTCAATGGGAGGCGGATGTGTAGTACCCTGCAACGGCCACTACAACTAGACGGCCAGGCTCCGTAGGTAAGCACTTGCGGCCGCCGCCGGCACGGATAACAGCTGATCAGCGGGGTGCCGGGTGCGGGACCCCGACTGATCAGACATTGATGCCTTATCCTACGGGTATCAATAAAAAAAGTAGTGGACAACTTCTTTAATGTCACATTGACTTTAGGAAAAAAATGTACCGAACTCTTCATATATGTGCTAAGCAGCCCATCAAAAGGTTTTTATTTGTTTTCATTCATTCTTTTTTTTGTTTTGTTGTTTTTTTTTTTTACTCTTTCTCGCTTTATTAATGCTTCTTCCTGAATCGCCTAAATGGATGCGGAAGCATAATCGTTTGGTAAGACTGCTCTGATGTGATATCGGTCACTACTCCACATGCCATTTCCCTCACAGTTTTGGAATACACCCACTAGCTATATCCATTTACCATTTCATTCTCTCCTGCCACACTAAGAAAATAATAAAGTGAAGAACAGTACCTTTTAAGGCGGTATTCACACTACTGCCAAACCCTGCCATGTCCTGCTCCACTATAGGCACAGAGTAATGAAAAGCCAGCTGGGGGTGGATTCAGTATTAGGTGCATAGCATCTGATGCACTCTTGTCAGGTTTTTGTCTTAGTGCTCATCATATTTCAAACTTAAGTTCTGGTTGTTAAGACCTCTCTGCCCTCAGGCTGTCTCCTCGGCGCTCGTCTCTGCCCTCAGGCTGTCTCCTCGGCGCTCGTCTCTGCCCTCAGGCTGTCTCCTCGGCGCTCGTCTCTGCCCTCAGGCTGTCTCCTCGGCGCTCGTCTCTGCCCTCAGGCTGTCTCCTCGGCGCTCGTCTCTGCCCTCAGGCTGTCTCCTCGGCGCTCGTCTCTGCCCTCAGGCTGTCTCCTCGGCGCTCGTCTCTGCCCTCAGGCTGTCTCCTCGGCGCTCGTCTCTGCCCTCAGGCTGTCTCCTCGGCGCTCGTCTCTGCCCTCAGGCTGTCTCCTCGGCGCTCGTCTCTGCCCTCAGGCTGTCTCCTCGGCGCTCGTCTCTGCCCTCAGGCTGTCTCCTCGGCGCTCGTCTCTGCCCTCAGGCTGTCTCCTCGGCGCTCGTCTCTGCCCTCAGGCTGTCTCCTCGGCGCTCGTCTCTGCCCTCAGGCTGTCTCCTCGGCGCTCGTCTCTGCCCTCAGGCTGTCTCCTCGGCGCTCGTCTCTGCCCTCAGGCTGTCTCCTCGGCGCTCGTCTCTGCCCCCAGGCTGTCTCCTCGGCGCTCGTCTCTGCCCCCAGGCTGTCTCCTCGGCGCTCGTCTCTGCCCCCAGGCTGTCTCCTCGGCGCTCGTCTCTGCCCCCAGGCTGTCTCCTCGGCGCTCGTCTCTGCCCCCAGGCTGTCTCCTCGGCGCTCGTCTCTGCCCCCAGGCTGTCTCCTCGGCGCTCGTCTCTGCCCCCAGGCTGTCTCCTCGGCGCTCGTCTCTGCCCCCAGGCTGTCTCCTCGGCGCTCGTCTCTGCCCCCAGGCTGTCTCCTCGGCGCTCGTCTCTGCCCCCAGGCTGTCTCCTCGGCGCTCGTCTCTGCCCCCAGGCTGTCTCCTCGGCGCTCGTCTCTGCCCCCAGGCTGTCTCCTCGGCGCTCGTCTCTGCCCCCAGGCTGTCTCCTCGGCGCTCGTCTCTGCCCCCAGGCTGTCTCCTCGGCGCTCGTCTCTGCCCCCAGGCTGTCTCCTCGGCGCTCGTCTCTGCCCCCAGGCTGTCTCCTCGGCGCTCGTCTCTGCCCCCAGGCTGTCTCCTCGGCGCTCGTCTCTGCCCTCAGGCTGTCTCCTCGGCGCTCGTCTCTGCCCTCAGGCTGTCTCCTCGGCGCTCGTCTCTGCCCTCAGGCTGTCTCCTCGGCGCTCGTCTCTGCCCTCAGGCTGTCTCCTCGGCGCTCGTCTCTGCCCTCAGGCTGTCTCCTCGGCGCTCGTCTCTGCCCTCAGGCTGTCTCCTCGGCGCTCGTCTCTGCCCTCAGGCTGTCTCCTCGGCGCTCGTCTCTGCCCTCAGGCTGTCTCCTCGGCGCTCGTCTCTGCCCTCAGGCTGTCTCCTCGGCGCTGCCCTCAGGCTGTCTCCTCGTCTCTGCCCTCAGGCTGTCTCCTCGGCGCTCGGCTCTGCCCTCAGGCTGTCTCCTCGGCGCTCGGCTCTGCCCTCAGGCTGTCTCCTCGGCGCTCGGCTCTGCCCTCAGGCTGTCTCCTCGGCGCTCGGCTCTGCCCTCAGGCTGTCTCCTCGGCGCTCGGCTCTGCCCTCAGGCTGTCTCCTCGGCGCTCGGCTCTGCCCTCAGGCTGTCTCCTCGGCGCTCGGCTCTGCCCTCAGGCTGTCTCCTCGGCGCTCGGCTCTGCCCTCAGGCTGTCTCCTCGGCGCTCGGCTCTGCCCTCAGGCTGTCTCCTCGGCGCTCGGCTCTGCCCTCAGGCTGTCTCCTCGGCGCTCGGCTCTGCCCTCAGGCTGTCTCCTCGGCGCTCGGCTCTGCCCTCAGGCTGTCTCCTCGGCGCTCGGCTCTGCCCTCAGGCTGTCTCCTCGGCGCTCGGCGCTGCCCTCAGGCTGTCTCCTCGGCGCTGCCCTCAGGCTGTCTTTTCGGCGCTCGTCTCTGCCCTCAGGCTGTCTTTTCGGCGCTCGTCTCTGCCCTCAGGCTGTCTCCTCGGCGCTGCCCTCAGGCTGTCTCCTCGGCGCTCGGCGCTGCCCTCAGGCTGTCTCCTCGGCGCTCGGCGCTGCCCTCAGGCTGTCTCCTCGGCACTGCCCTCAGGCTGTCTCCTCGGCGCTCGGCGCTGCCCTCAGGCTGTCTCCTCGGCACTGCCCTCAGGCTGTCTCCTCGGCGCTCGGCGCTGCCCTCAGGCTGTCTCCTCGGCACTGCCCTCAGGCTGTCTCCTCGGCGCTCGGCGCTGCCCTCAGGCTGTCTCTTCGGCGCTCGGCGCTGCCCTCAGGCTGTCTCCTCGGCGCTGCCCTCAGGCTGTCTTTTCGGCGCTCGTCTCTGCCCTCAGGCTGTCTTTTCGGCGCTCGTCTCTGCCCTCAGGCTGTCTTTTCGGCGCTCGTCTCTGCCCTCAGGCTGTCTCCTCGGCGCTGCCCTCAGGCTGTCTCCTCGGCGCTCGGCGCTGCCCTCAGGCTGTCTCCTCGGCGCTCGGCGCTGCCCTCAGGCTGTCTCCTCGGCGCTGCCCTCAGGCTGTCTCCTCGGCGCTCGGCGCTGCCCTCAGGCTGTCTCCTCGGCACTGCCCTCAGGCTGTCTCCTCGGCGCTGCCCTCAGGCTGTCTCCTCGGCGCTGCCCTCAGGCTGTCTCCTCGGCGCTGCCCTCAGGCTGTCTCCTCGGCGCTGCCCTCAGGCTGTCTCCTCGGCGCTGCCCTCAGGCTGTCTCCTCGGCGCTGCCCTCAGGCTGTCTCCTCGGCGCTGCCCTCAGGCTGTCTCCTCGGCGCTGCCCTCAGGCTGTCTCCTCGGCGCTGCCCTCAGGCTGTCTCCTCGGCGCTCGGCGCTGCCCTCAGGCTGTCTCCTCGGCGCTCGGCGCTGCCCTCAGGCTGTCTCCTCGGCGCTCGGCGCTGCCCTTAGGCTGTCTTTTCGGCGCTCGTCGCTGCCCTCAGGCTGTCTTTTCGGCGCTCGTCGCTGCCCTCAGGCTGTCTTTTCGGCGCTCGTCGCTGCCCTCAGGCTGTCTCCTCGGCGCTCGTCGCTGCCCTTAGGTTAAAGGGAATGTGTCACCCTCTGGGAGATATCAGACCTCTACTATGGCCATACAGGGTATAGAAAAGTAAATCTATACTTACCTGTATGGCCCATAGTAAAGGTCTGATTATCGATAAAAGTGCTTTAATCAATTATATTTTGTACCGGCTTGGCGTCTGGGGAACGCCAAGAAATCCTCGCCTTTGTGCTTATTATTCCCCCAGATCCCCGCTTGTATGCTTTATTATCATATCCCCCCCCCCCTCCCCTGCATGTCACAGGACCCTGTGACGTACACTGTGCTCCCTGACTTCCCGGCACCTGCGCAATAGAACCCTGCGGCGCAGTGCACGGAGAGACGGGCCCTGGATGAAGCAAAGTGCTCTCCATGCGAGCGGCGCTTTGCGCATGCCCTGGAAGTCAGGGATCACAGTGCATGTCACAGAGTCTGTCACAGGGCCCTATGACGTGGAGGGTAGGCTGGAATATGATAATTACACACATATGCGGGGATTTGGGGGAATAATAAGCACATAGGTGGGGATTTCTTGGTGTCCCCCGGACGCTAAACCGGTACAAAATAGAATTGATTAAAACACTTTTCTCTGCAATCAGACCTCTACTATGGGCCATACAGGTATGTAAGATTTACTTTTCTATCATCTGTATGACTATTTTACAGGTCTGATAACTCCAAAGTGGTGACATTCCATTTAAAGGCACTCACAACTTTGAAAGATATAAAGTGCCCTTGTCCAAAGGCAGTGGAGCATCCTAAAAGGAGTTCTCTTCACAGTTAACCTCATCCCACAAATGTGCATACCTATACTTCCATATTGCAAGTAGTATTTTGGCATACAATTACATTCCAGGATGGCACAGGAGTTGTGCCCATGTCATCCACAGCCGGAGCCAGCTGACTGCTCATCTAAGCTCCTACATTTGTTGAGACCAGAACTAGCTCTGATCCCAGCACTTCAACCACTCACATGCTTCTGTCAGTATTGATGATGGAATTTGAGGAATTCCTCAAAGATCGCTCCCTCAAATAGCCCAGGAGCACATTACCAACATGACCTTTACTCCTTTAGGGTGCATCTCTCACCATATGGCCTCTTGATGAACCTACATCGAGGCATTTCCATTGAGACTAAGGGATATCATCAAAGGCATCTTGTGGACCGTTAAAAACTAATAATAGTGTGACACATGTTTGCTATTTTTTGAATAACAAATTTTGAGGGAGTGATGAACTCCGTAGTTTGATGTTTGGATCATTGACACGTTTTATTCTATTTTTCTCTTTATGAGAAGTATACATTTATGTTCTTCCATATTTGAATAAGATATGTGGACAGGAGTGAAGTGAAATATATATATATATATATATATATATATATATATATATATATATATATATATATATATATATAATTAGTGGAAAAACACACTACAGGCTAATCCAGCTTTAATGTAATGTCCTTAAAACAAGTTAAAATGAGGCTCAGTATTGTGTGTGGCCTCCACGTACCTGTATGACGTCCCTACAACGCCTGGGCATGCTCCTGATGAGGCTCAGTATTGTGTGTGGCCTCCACATGCCTGTATGACCTCCCTACAACACCTGGGCATGCTCCTGATGAGGTTGCGGATGGTCTCCTGTGGGATCTCCTCCCAGACCTGGACTAAAGCATCCAGTCAACTCCTGGACAGTCTGTGGTGCAACGTGACGTTGGTGGATGGAGCGAGACATGATGTCCCAGATGTGCTCAATCGGATTCAGGTCTGGGGAATGGGCGGGCCAGTCCATAGCTTCAATGCCTTCATCTTGCAGGAACTGCTGACACACTCCAGCCACATGAGGTCTGGCATTGTCCTGCATTAGGAGGAACCCAGGGCCAACCGCACCAGCATATGGTCTCACAAGGAGTCTGAGGATCTCATCTCGGTACCAAATGGCAGTCAGGCTACCTCTGGCGGCCACATGGAGGGCTGTGCGGCCCTCTAAAGAAATGACACCCCACACCATTACTGACCTACTGCCAAACCGGTCATGCTGAAGGATGTTGCAGGCAGCAGATCGCTCTCTATGGCGTCTCCAGACTCTGTCACATGTGCTCAGTGTGAACCTGCTTTCATGTGTGAAGAGCATAGGGTGCCAGGGGTGACTTTGCCAATCCTGGTGTTCTGTGGCAAATGCCTAGGATCCTGCACGGTGTTGGGCTGTGAGCACAACCCCCATCTGTGGACGTCGGGCCCTCATACCACCCTCATGGAGTCGGTTTCTAACCGTTTGTGCAGACACATGCACATTTGTGGCCTGCTGGAGGTCATTTTGCAGGGCTCTGGCAGTGCTCCTCCTGTTCCTCCTTGTACAAAGGCGGAGGTAGCGGTCCTGCGGCTGGGTTGTTGCCCTTCTACGGCCCCCTCCTCGTCTCCTGGTGTACTGGCCTGTCTCCTGGTAGCGCCTCCAGCCTCTGGATGCTATGCTGGCAGACACAGCAACCTCCTTGCCACAGCTCGCATTGATGTGCCATCCTGGAGGAGATCCCACAGGAGACCATCCGCAACCTCATGAGGAGCATGCCCAGGCATTGTAGGGAGGTCATACAGGCACGTGGAGGCCACACACAATACTGAGCCTAATTTTGACTTGTTTTAAGGACATTACATCAAAGTTGGATCAGCCTGTAGTGTGTTTTTCCACTTTAATTTTGGGGGTGACTCCAAATCCAGGCCTCCATTGGTTAATAAATTTGATTTCCATTAATGATTTTTGTGCGATTTTGTTGTCAGCACATTCAACTTTGTACAGAACAAAGTATTCAATGAGAATATTTCATTCATTCAGATCTAGGATGTGTTATTTCAGTGTTCCCTTTTTTTTTTGAGCAGTGTATACACACACACACATAATCAATTAGACATAAATTAAAGAAACTCAAAAAGAGGTGGACATAAAGAAGAAATGATGTTCCACTAGGACAGGGTACATGGGCATAAAATTCTGAATTTAAATGCATCATTCAAAAGACATGAGGAGAAAATAGGTCAAAAATAGTCCTGTTTGTCCTGATAGGTTGTACAAAACTTGTGATTCTGACTATGAGGCTATGTGCCCACGTTGTGGAAATGAAGCGGAAAATTTGCGCTTCATTTCCGCATGTCATTAACCAGAAAAACGCATGCGGAATTTCGCAAGTGTTCATCGCGCGTTTTTCGACATGCGGAATTGCCTTGCGTTTTTTAATGCATTTAAAAGGCAATTCTGCATGCGGAAACGCAAAATTAATTGACATGCTGCGGATTTTTGTGCCAACCAAAAACGCTGCGGAAAAAAACGCAGCATGTGCACAGCACATGCGGATTTCCATTGGGGAACATTGCTGCCCTTCTACCAAGCGTTTTTAATGCGTTTCCGCAGCTGCAAAAACGTCACGGAAACGCATTAAAAACGCATCGTGTGCACACAGCCTGAGAGTATATATTTCCCTAAAAGAAAAAGGGTAAAGTTCATGTGCATCTAACAAAACTCATGTCCTATATGTCGTATAATATTTGCTGTTTGGAAGTCAAAGATGGTGTCCTAGCAAGGTACATATATGCATAAAGATTGTGATTAATCAGAATTAGCCATAACAAAGTGTTAAATGCTAATGCAATCTCCCAGGTGACTGCCCCTACCAGCGTTTCTCATCCGCTTTCTCACAGGGGTGTCACACTGTATTACAGGGTGTTATACTTTAAAAAAAAAAAAAAAATCTCCATTTTAATAATCAAATGAATTATTTATTTGTGAATGAATCAAACCACCACAAATGCGACACATCTTTTGTATCCGGATGCATTCCTAACGACCCGTTCTATAAGCCTACCATATATTAACATCTATTCCGCACAGTGAGTACTGTGAAAAAAACTATGGCAGAATAGTTTTTTTGTTAAAAGAAAAAATCAGAAATAGTGCCAGTAAAAGCTACAACTTGTTAAGCAAAAAAAAAAAACCTCTTACAGCTCTGTAAAAAGAAAAATGAAAAAAGTTAGGGCTCACAGAATAGGACAATCAAAAAAAAAAATAAAATAAAATATATATATTTTTAGTTTATGTAAAAATAAGGTATAAATTGGGTAAAATCATTATTGTATCAACCTGCAGAATAAAAGTGACGTCCGTTCGACAGCATGGTGAACGCCATGAAAAATAAAATTATGAAACAATTCTAGATTTACTATTTTTTCCTCATGCCTAGTATAAAAAAATAATTAAAAGTGATAACAATTTTTGCATGGTACCAGTAAAAAGTACAGCTTGTCCTGCAAAAAACGAGCCCCCGTAGAGCTCCATCTACAGAGAAATAATAAAGTTAGGGGTGTCAGAATATGGTGACCAAAAAAAAAGTTGTTTTTTTATTTATCAAAATGATACCAAATTATATAGGTTTTTTTTATTTTATTGATCTGCAGAATAAAGATAACATGTCAATGTTGAATGATGTTTTAAAAAAAAAAAAATTATATATATATATATATAATATATATACAGAATTGCTGATTATTTTTTGTATACTTTGCCTCCCAAAGAGTGTAATAAAAATTTGCATGTACCGCTAAATGTTTTTTTGTCATGCAAAAAAAAATAGCTCTGGAAACTTGTAAAATCAATGGCTCTCACAATATGGTGACACAAAAACAAATGATTTTAATTCAAAGTACACTTACTGGGCAAAAATAATGAAACCTACAACTATATAACTTTGGTATGACCTTATACCTACTGACCCACAAAATAAAGTTAATATTTTGTGCAGTACAGTGAATAGCATAGAATTTAAAATTAAAATTGACAGGATTCCTGTTTTGTTTATATTCTTTTCCATGAAGAGTTAATAAAAGTTTAAGGCTATGTTAATAATAATAATCTTTTTATTTATATAGCACCAACATATTCCGCAGCGCTTTACATACATTATCGTCGCTGTCCCCATTAGGGCTCACAATCTACATTCCCTATCAGTATGTCTTTGAAGTGTGGGAGGAAACTGGAGGAAACCCACATAAACACGGGGAGAACATACAAACTCCTTGGTGGGATTTGAACCCAGGACCCCAGTGCTGCAAGGCTGCAGTGCTAACCACTGAGCCACCGTGCTGCCCATACATCTTGTTTTTTTTCAGTGTTTTTTGATGCAAATTTGCAAAGTCTATGAAATTCCAGAAATCTCATGCACACATCTTGTTTTTTTTTATCAGGATTTTGTGCTTTGCAAGTTTTTTTTTGAAAAATAGAGCATGTCACTTCTTTCGTTTTTTCAGCTTTCAGTGGAAGTAATGGGTGGTGAAAAAACGCCTGGAGTGAACATAGCTGTCATATTTTGCTGCGTTTTTAGTGAAAATAAGCAAGTACAGAAGTAGGTGAAACACATTTATTTTTGTGATTGTACAATCTTGTCTTGGTCACTGAGATGGTAGTTTGTATTAGGAGAGTTTAATTAAATTAGTGATGTGTACAGTGTCAACATTTGGCTGAGGTAGGTGCGAGATTGAACAATACCTGTGGCACAGGGAGGTGTAAAATTGAACAATACCTGTGCAACTGAATGACAGACCCCATAATGTGAAAATAAATAGTGTCATACAAACTCAGTGCACTGCCAGTATAAACTATTCCTGAATAATTGACCTCCCCCACTTTTACATTTTGTAATTCTTGTTAATATGGTTTCACATAAGTCTTGCATTGGTGACCTGTGTTCATGCTTCTGTGGTGGAAGCAAAGCTGAACTTTGGGATCCTGAAAAACGCACCAAAACATGCCTTTTTGATGCAGCTGTTTTTTTGCCAAGAGATCAGGTTTTGCTGCAGAAAAAAAACACTAAAAGAACGCCATGTGTGAACATAGCCTAATAAGTTACATGTATCCCAAAATATGCCACTGACACATCTAATCCTGAAAAAAGCCCTCATATGACTGTCACAAAAAGGAAAAAACCCTTATAGTTCCAGGAATGCGAGAATAAAGTAAAAAGATTAACACTATGGCAATGCAGGAACTTTTGGCCATTATGACAAAGGGGTTTTTCACAACAAACCATCTGTGATGCCATCCGTGTGCTGAACGTGTTTTTCATGGATCCATAGACTTGTATTGGTCCTTCTCATCTGTGATACTGGGAAAAAAGGACATGTCTCTTGTATGTTTTGCATGGATACGCTGTAAGTGAAAAAGCACAGACATGTGAATAGCAACATAGTGTATAATGAGTACCTGTGGTATCTGTGAAAAAGACTAATAAAACATGTACTTGTCTGAATGAGCCCTAAATGCAAATTGTTAATTTATGCTCCAGGTTTCAGATATATATATATGATATGAGGGACTAAGGAGAATCTAAACTTTCTGGCTATTCCTGACCAAAATGAATTCTGTGTGCTGGATAGTCACATCTTCTACAAGGACCAGATTATGTCACAGACGAAGGTAGGTACATGTACATTTGTTTTGTTTTTGTTTATTTGTTTTTTTTTTAATTTATACTTCAACTTTATCTTTGGAGACTGCAGCTACAGCAGGGATGTCCAACTCAAACACAGAGGGCCAAAATGAAAAACTTGGACAAAGTTGCAGGCCAACCAGTATACAGTATATTGGGCCCCACACAGTCTTCCATACAGAATAATGAGCCCCACATAGTGCTCCATACAGAATAATGAGCCCCACATAGTGCTCCATACAGAATAATGAGCCCCACATAGTGCTCCATACAGAATAATGAGCCCCACATAGTCCTCCATACAGAATAATGAGCCCCACATAGTGCTCCATACAGAATAACGAGCCCCACATAGTGCTCCATACAGAATAACGGGTCCCACATAGTCCTCCATACAGAATAACGGGTCCCACATAGTCCTCCATAAAGAATAATGGGCCTCACATAGTCGTCCATAAAGAATAATGGGCCTCACATAGTCCTCCATACAGAATAATGGGCCTCACATAGTCCTCCATAAAGAATAATGGGCCCCACATAGTCCTCCATAAAGAATAATGGGCCCCACATAGTCCTCCATAAAGAATAATGGGCCCCACATAGTCCTCCATAAAGAATAATGGGCCTCACATAGTCCTCCATAAAGAATAATGGGCCCCACATAGTCCTCCATAAAGAATAATGGGCCTCACATAGTCCTCCATACAGAATAATGGGCCCCACATAGTCCTCCATAAAGAATAATGGGCCTCACATAGTCCTCCATACAGAATAATGGGCCTCACATAGTTCTCCTCCATACATAACAATGGGCCCCACATAGGGGTGGTGGTTCTGGTGTCGCGGGTCAAATGAAACCACCCTGCGGGCCAGAGTTTGACATTTATGAGTTACAGGCACTGCTGTTATTCCACATGTACCCTGAGCTGCAGCTAGGCTTTGCTTCAGGCAGGACACAGAACCGGTTTGCTGTCCCCATTCCTATAGGTAAATACTGTGGACAAGGAAAAATAGTTCCTTTGGCATCTATGTGACTATACCACAGTTTTCAAACACAGGCCTATCTGTAAATGCAGTCTATGTGATTCAAGCCTCAGAATATGTAGGGAGAAATTTAGCAAGAGATGCCTTCTAATAAATTTAGCACATCTTTGCCATTGATCAAGAAACTGAAATATACAGTGGGTACGGAAAGTATTCAGACCCCTTTAAATTTTTCACTCTTTGTTTCATTGCAGCCATTTGGTAAATTCTAAAAAGTTCATTTTTTTCTCATTAAAGTACACTCTGCACCCCATCTTGACTGAAAGCAAACAGAAATCTAGAAATTTTTGCAAATTTATTAAAAAAGAAAAACTGAAATCACATGGTCATAAGTATTCAGACCATTTGCTCAGACACTCCATGCTGTCCATTTCCTTGTGATCCTCCTTGAGATGGTTCTACTCCTTCATTGGAGTCCAGCTGTGTTTAATTAAACTGATAGGACTTGATTTGGAAAGGCACACACCTGTCTATATAAGACCTCACAGCTCACAGTGCATGTCAGACCAAATGAGAATCATGAGCTCAAAGGAACTGCCCAAGGAGAGAGAATTGTGGCAAGGCACAGGTCTGACCAAGGTTACAAAAGAATTTCTGCATTACTCAAGGTTCCTAAGAGCACAGTGGCCTCCATAATCCTTAAATGGAAGACGTTTGGGACCACCAGAAGTCTTCCTAGACCTGGCCGTCCAGCCAAACTGAGCAATCGTGGGAGAGGAGCCTTGGTGAGAGAGGTAAAGAAGAACCCCAAGATCACTGTGGCTGGGCTCCAGAGATGCAGTAGGGAGATGGGAGAATGTTCCACAAAGTCAACTATCACTGCAGCCCTCCACCAGTCGGGCCTTTATGGCAGAGTGGCCCGATGGAAGCCTCTCCTCAGTGCAAGAGATATGAAAGCCTGCATAGAATTTGCTCAAAAACACATGAAGGACTCCCAGACTATGAAAAATAAGATTCTCTGGTCTGATGAGACGAAGATAGAACCTTTTGGTGATAATTCTAAGTGTTAATGTGAAAAAATCAGGCACTGATCATCACCTGCCCAATACAATCCCAACAGTGAAACATGGTGGCAGCATCATGCTATGGGGGTGTTTTTCAGCTGCAGGGACATGACGACTGGTTGCAATTGAAGGAAACATGAATGCGGCCAAGTACAGAGCTATCCTCGGTGAAAACCTCTTCCAGAGTGCTCTGGACCTCAGACTTGGCCGAAGGTTCACCTTCGAACAAGACAATGACCCTAAGCACACAGCTATAATGACAAAGGAGTGGCTTCAGAACAACTCTATGACCATTCTTGACTGGCCCAGCCAGAGCCCTGACCTAAACCCAATTGAGCATCTCTGGAGAGACCTGAAAATGGCTGTCCACCAACGTTCACCATCCAACCTGACGGAACTGGAGAGGATCTGCAAGGAAGAATGGCAGAGGATCCCCAAATCCAGGTGTGAAAAACTTGTTGCATCATTCCCAAGAAGACTCATGGCTGTACTAGCTCAAAAGGGTGCTTCTACTCAATACTGAGCAAAGGGTCTGAATACTTATGTCAGTTTTTCTTTTTTAATAAATTTGCAAAAATTTCTACATTTCTGTTTTTTTTCAGTCAAGATGGGGTGCAGAGTGTACTTTAATGAGGAAAAAAAATAACTTTTTAGAATTTACCAAATGGCTGCGATGAAACAAAGAGTGAAAAATTTAAAGGGGTCTGAATACTTTCCGTACCCACTGTATACCTGTGCTGCTCTATTACTTAAAGGGGACCTGTCGTGAGGATTTTAAATCTTAAACTATGGCATGTATATAAAGGTGCTTTCAATCTGATTATGTCCAAACTTTTATTGTACAAATCTGTTTTGCCATTTCTGAATAATCCAGCATTGAAATCCTATAAATGAGCTGTTATTGATTCAGGATGGGACATTGCACTAGCAGCTCTCCTGCCTTCCCACCATTCTATAGGCAGATCACACATGTAGTGTCACAAAACAAAGGAGAAGCCTAGAGGAAATACTTCACCCTTAGTTTGTATCCATTTCAAGCTTCAGCTCTAAGTCTTAATACGTGAACTGAGCAAATGGGTGGCTGGGGTAATTAACGTATGTATACTTTCACCGCCACAGAGATATATATAATTATATATGCTGGAACTTTTGACGCCTACATCCAATTGTTTGTGCTTTGCTAAACTGCCTTGCCATTTTATTTTACAAGGATTCTTATTGAACAGAGGAGTTGGTTCAGAAAAGTGTCAAAAAAGACGGAGCGAGTTGAAGCTGCAGCTTGGAATAACTCTGGGTTAAGAAATTCCATTCCAGAACCTGCTCCGTTTTCTCGTAACAGCATACTGAAAAAACTCTACAAACCATTTCTATTTACAGTTGGGGTATGTGTTACATTAGCATGTAAGAATGATAATAATAAATGATAAGGGTATGGCATCCTCGTGCCACTATTGCCCCTCTGGGGGAGGGTTTTCTTCAGTCACGTTGCCACCATCAGCCCATCTGGCCGTATACTAAGGGGGCGATTTGGAGAGGACACACCTGATTCATTAATAGGTTCACGCCTCTGAATAGTGCAAAGCGTGTAGTGGTGTGCGCCGCTATGTGCACCTTAACACAAATTATATTCCAGCCCTGCTAGAGTTAGATCTCTGGCTTGGCAAACAACACTGCTTGTCATGAATTTGTCATTTGGTGGTTGCCCCACCCCAGGTCCGCCCACCCTGTTGGAGCTAGGGCGAGAATGGTGTGAACACGCCAAAAGTAAATTTTTTTTTTTGTGCAACCTCACATTTGTGCAAAAAAATGTGACTTTTTAAAACTTTTTTGTGCCAGAAATCTAGCAGCAAAGCCTTAATGAATGGGTGTTTTTAAAATTAGATTTAATAACAATTGACTTCCTTTATTCATTTCCATTATCTGTTGGGTTCACGATTTGTCTTGGTCCAAAATTGTAAAACACATTAAAAAATGGAAAAAATAATTATTAAATGTAGAGAAAAAAGCACTTATTGAGATAAAATATAACTGATTTATAATAATAATCTTTTTATTTCTATAGCGCCAACATATTCCACAGCACTTTACAATTCAGACAATTTACAGACATTATCGGCACTGTCCCCATTGGGGCTCACAATCTAGATTCCCTATCAGTATGTCTTTGGAGTGTGGGAGGAAACCGGTGAACCCAGAGGAAACCCACACAAACACGGGGAGAACATACAAACTCCTTGCAGATGTTGTCGTTGTCCTTGGTGGGATTTGAACCCAGGACCCCAACACTGTAAGGCTGCAGGGCTAACCACTGAGCCACCTATTCTTCTGCACCAGACTGTTCATCCAAGAAGCCTCATTACAAATCTTAATAAAGACAACAATATTGTAAAAACATTTAAATAGTCCAGGGGTCCAATCATAATAAGCTGGAGATTTCCTCCCACCCTACACAAAACAATCACAAACATATAAAGCAACAATCAACAAGCTGTCCTTTTTACTTGCGTTTTTCACACATCTACATGGGTGTAAAGCGCTGCAAAAATGCTGAAAGAATTGACCTGCTGCGTGCAGCAGGGCTCAAGGTGCACGCTGTTAAAAAAAACTAAAAAAAAAGTGAATATGCTTCCATGTGTGAACATATGCAAAAATGTTGCCCGAGGCCTTTAGCGTAACGTACACCACAACTTATAATGAAGTTCTCGGGCGGCCCCTTCCCACTTGGGCTCATCTGCAGCTCTGCCCATTTTGGGGGAGCTGACCGAAGCAGACGTAAAAATGCCAAAAGTCACAAGATTTTATCTCAATTTCTGTTGCACAAAAATGTTGCGACATTTGAAGGTCTTTTACTCCAATCAAAGAGAGACACAAATTTAGATGGATATATTTATTTATATTGGCTAAAAAAATATAGAAAATTGCATTATGTCAGGATGAAGAGCGTTAAAGTACTAACACCTGTGCTCAGTTTTCAGGTTGTTCTTTTGGAGCTGCTGCAATTTGGCAATATGAGTCCTTAAAGAGTAGAATGAAGAACTATCTAGACGACGTTCGAGCAGACTGGTTGGAAAAGCTACGGCCAGCCAAACATGGAGACTTCAGGAAACAGGTACCATACTAGTTTTTATTCCTGATTTAGTTATTGGTAGTTCATATTCTATGATAGGCCTACAGGGCAAATCCTACTCGTATGTAAGTGCTATGAAAAAAAAGGTCTTGTATTGGCCAAACTGCTGCATCATTGTCAAAGAGGACTTGTCAACTGCCATAGATGGGTAAAAAATGACATGCTGTAAATGCCGCTGTTCTCCTGAGATTTGACCGTCTCTTCCCTGTAAATACAGTACAGACCAAAAGTTTGGACACACCTTCTCATTTAAAGATTTTTCTGTATTTTCATGACTATGAAAATTGTACATTCACACCGAAGGCATCAAAACTGTGAATTAACACATGTGGAATTATATACTTAACAAAAAAGTGTGAAACCACTGAAAATATGTCTTATATTCTAGGTTCTTCAAAGTAGCCACCTTTTGCTTTGATGACTGCTTTGCACACTCTTGGCATTCTCTTGATGAGCTTCAAGAGGTAGTCACCGGAAATGGTTCTCACTTCACAGGTGTGCCCTGTCAGGTTTAATAAGTGGGATTTCTTGCCTTATAAATGGGGTTGGGACCATCAGTTGTGTTGTGCAGAAGTCTAGTGGATACACAGCTGATAGTCCTACTGAATAGACTGTTAGAATTTGTATTATGGCAAGAAAAAAGCAGCCAAATAAAGAAAAATGAGTGGCCATCATTACTTTAAGAAATGAAGGTCAGTCAGTGCGAAAAATTGGGAAAACTTTGAAAGTGTCCCCAAGTGCAGTTACAAAAACCATCAAGCGCTACAAAGAACTGTCTCACATGAGGACCGCCCCAGGAAAGGAAGACCAAGAGTCACCTCTGCTTCTGAGGATGAGTTTATCCGAGTCACCAGCCTCAGAAATAGCAGGTTAACAGCAGCTCAGATTAGAGACCAGGTCAATGCCACACAGAGTTTTAGCAGCAGACACATCTGTTCAACAACTGTTAAGAGGAGACTTTGTGCAGCAGGCCTTCATGGTAAAATAGCTGCTATGTCCACTGCTAAGGACAGGCAACAAGCAGAAGAGACTTGTCTGGGCTAAAGAACACAAGGAATGGACATTAGACCAGTGGAAATCTGTGCTTTGGTCTGATGAGTCCAAATTTGAGATCTCTGGTTCCAACCACCGTGTCTTTGTGCGACGCAGAAAAGGTGAACGGATGGACTCTACATGCCTGGTTCCCACCGTGAAGCATGGAGGAGGAGGTGTGATGGTGTGGGGGTGCTTTGCTGGTGACACTGTTGGGCATTTATTTAAAATTGAAGGCATACTGAACCAGCATGGCTACCACAGCATCTTGCAGCGGCATGCTATTCCATCCGGTTAGCGTTTAGTTGGACCATCATTTATTTTTCAACAGGACAATGACCCCAAACACACATCCAGGCTGTGTAAGGGCTATTTGACCAAGAAGGAGAGTGATGGGGTGCTACGCCAGATGACCTGGCCTCCACAGTCACCAGACCTGAACCCAATCGAGATGGTTTGGGGTGAGCTGGACCGCAGAGTGAAGGCAAAAGGGCCAACAAGTGCTAAGCATCTCTGGGAACTCCTTCAAGATTGTTGGAAGACCATTTCCGGTGACTACCTCTTGAAGCTCATCAAGAGAATGCCAAGAGTGTGCAAAGCAGTCATCAAAGCAAAAGGTGGCTACTTTGAAGAACCTAGAATATAAGACATATTTTCAGTTGTTTCACACTTTTTTGTTAAGTATATAATTCCACATGTGTTAATTCATAGTTTTGATGCCTTCAGTGTGAATGTACAATTTTCAAAGTCATGAAAATACAGAAAAATCTTTAAATGAGAAGGTGTATCCAAACTTTTGGTCTGTACTGTATGTCTATTCTTTTAGATAATTGGGCTTCACTATGGAGACTTCTGCAGGATCATGCTCAGTTAACTAAAAAGACTAAATTTCACTATATACAGAAAAGAGGGGGCCATATCTCAGGAACGGAGAGACACAAAAACAAAAAATAACACCAGATTCAGAAGAACAGGAATATTGACACCAGGGAACAAAATTCATATTCATGGCAAGTGACAGATCCTCGTTTAAAGTACTATATTGAGACATGATTATACACTGCTTCTTTTTTTGTGCAGCAATCTCTAAAAAGCAAACAACTTTTTCATATTTCAGTGATGTCAAACTCAATACTCAGAGGGCCAAAATTAAAAGCTTGGACAAAAGTCGTGGGCCCACCTTGATATTTATAAAAAATAAATTCACAATTGAGGAAGTTTTTCCTTATCAAATATAACAATGAACCTTTTCATATGGAAACAAACGTAAAGGAGTTACGCCACGAACAAAGTACATTTTATCTAATAGATCTTAGAATAAAATATTAGAATAATATGTTATGTAAGAGCAGTAAAAAGCATATGGCCCAATAGCCTAATTTAAATATGTAATAGCTAAGGATAAAAAACCTTGAATAATACATATAATAAAGTATGATTCCAACAAGTGTCCCCCCCCCCCCCAACACACTATGATAACCCCACAGTACCCTCCACACGCACTGTATGATGACCCTACTGTACCATCCCTCCTCAGCCCTACAGCAAAGTATCTTAACCCCATCACAGTATGATTCTCCAACTGTAATCCCCACACAGCCCTCCTCATATAATGGACTGCACATAGGGCTCCATACAGTATAATGGGCCCCAGATAGTGCTCCATACAGTATAATGGGCCCCAGATAGTGCTCCATACAGTATAATGGCCCCACATAGTGCTCCATACTGTATAATGGCTCTACATAGGGCTCCATACAGTATAATGGGCGTCACATAGGGCTCCATACAGTATAATGGGCCCCAGATAGTGCTCCATACAGTATAATGGGTGTCACATAGGGCTCCATACAGTATAATGGGCGTCACATAGGGCTCCATACAGTATAATGGGCGTCACATAGGGCTCCATACAGTATAATGGGCGTCACATAGGGCTCCATACAGTATAATGGGCGTCACATAGGGCTCCATACAGTATAATGGGCGACACACAGGGCTCCATACAGTATAATGGGCGTCACACAGGGCTCCATACAGTATAATGGGCGTCACATAGGGCTCCATACAGTATAATGGGCGTCACATAGGGCTCCATACAGTATAATGGCCGTCACATAGGGCTCCATACACTATAATGGGCGACACACAGGGCTCCATACACTATAATGTGCGACACACAGGGCTCCATACAGTATAATGGGCGACACACAGGGCTCCATACAGTATAATGGGCGACACACAGGGCTCCATACAGTATAATGGGCGACACACAGGGCTCCATACAGTATAATGGGCGACACACAGGGCTCCATACAGTATAATGGGCGACACACAGGGCTCCATACAGTATAATGGGCGTCACACAGGGCTCCATACAGTATAATGGGCGTCACATAGGGCTCCATACAGTATAATGGGCGTCACATAGGGCTCCATACAGTATAATGGGCGTCACATAGGGCTCCATACACTATAATGGGCGACACACAGGGCTCCATACACTATAATGGGCGACACACAGGGCTCCATACACTATAATGGGCGTCACATAGGGTTCCATACAGTATAATGGGCGTCACATAGGGCTCTATATGGTATAACGGGCCCCACACAGCCCTCCATATGGTATAACGGGCCCCACACAGCCCTCCATACAGTATAACGGGCCCTCACCTCTCCCTGGTTTTCTGCTACTCTTATCTCATCAGTGAGCACTCTAAAGCTCCTCACTGCTCGGCACAGCAGGCACGTTGTTATGACGTCATCATGCCCTCTGCGTGAGGAAGACGCAGAGGGAGAGTGATGATGATGGAGGGATCATGATCTGAGGCTGCCTCATCCATCATTGCTTTCCACTGCATCAGCATCCAAGATACCGATACAGTTGAAAGCTCAATACAGGCCCAAAATAGTCACCTTGTGGGTCAGATTTGGCCCACAGGCCAGAGTTTGACATATGTGGCATAGGGTGAAATTTGCAAAATTTTAATAGGGCATCCTTAGAGAAATAGATCCCTCAAATTCCCCTCACATCCAAATAGCAAATGTAAAAAAGATTGTGAGATTGTTGGAATTTCATTGGTTAAAGTAGGGTAACTACTGAAAACAGAATTTAGG
The DNA here is from genome assembly GCF_046119375.1 of Phyllobates terribilis. Classification (NCBI taxonomy): domain Eukaryota; kingdom Metazoa; phylum Chordata; class Amphibia; order Anura; family Dendrobatidae; genus Phyllobates; species Phyllobates terribilis. The sequence continues at coordinate 636,418,746 of NW_027362762.1, forward strand.
GATATGTGTAGACTTTACATTTTCACTATAAAAACTTAATTAAATGTTGTATGTATGAAGTCAGCCTTACTGTAAGTGTTGTGAATCTGTAGAATAGCCTACCTCAGCATCTGGCTTTAGCAGAAACATGATCTTAAAGGGAATACATCAGCACAAAAAGACTGTTCAAACCAAGCACATGTCCTCAGTGCACCCTTGGCATGGCCAAACAGTTTCCTGCAACTTCTCACCCATTTGTTTTCTGTGTATCTCTGTCCTTTGGCTCCTATAAAGACAGAGCAGTCCTTCAAAGAAAAAGGGGACATATTTAGATGGAAAGCAAGAAGGTGAAAATGTGCAGTGAACTCCGCAGCCACGCCAAAGGTGCACCTGTGCTGGGTTTGAACAGTCATTTTATGTTGGCATGCATCATTTATGCAACTCTTGGTTTTCAGACCATTGCTAATAGTAATGTAAATGTATAGAGATGTTGAACCATTGTGGTCATCAAACTGGTTCAGAAGAGAAATGTTTCACTTACTTGGAGGAGATAAAGAGGGGAGTAATCAAGACTAATGTTTTTAAGTTAGCTTTGAACACAACTGATGGTCCCAACCCCATTTATAAGGCAAGAAATCCCACTTATTAAACCTGACAGGGCACACCTGTGAAGTGAAAACCATTTCCGGTGACTACCTCTTGAAGCTCATCAAGAGAATGCCAAGAGTGTGCAAAGCAGTCATCAAAGCAAAAGGTGGCTACTTTGAAGAACCTAGAATATAAGACATATTTTCAGTTGTTTCACACTTTTTTGTTAAGTATATAATTCCACATGTGTTACTTCATAGTTTTGATGCCTTCAGTGTGAATGTGCAGTTTTCATAGTCATGAAAATACAGAAAAATCTTTAAATGATGTGTCCAAACTTTTGGTCTGTACTATATATACTAGGGTGGGGGATATTAACAAAATTAGGAGACATTACCCCTATATATACTAGGGTGGGGGATATTAACAGAATTGGGAGACATTACCCCTATAACAGACCACCTCCCCCTTAACAGGGCATCATGACCACATTTTTTGCTTATATTTTTTTCTATTTTCCTCCTCTAAAACCTAGGTGTGTCTTATGGTCCAGTGCGACTTATAGTCCGAAAAATACATTACTTATTCTTCTTTATTTATCTTTCATTGTAGGTGAATGAGTGGTGGAATAGTCTGAGTGATGGACAGAAGACTGTGTCAGGTAATTGTTATAGCTACACTATTACCTGCGTTGACCTGAAATTCTCATTTTTTATTTACTTCTCCTGATCAATCTTTTCACAGGTATAATTGCAGCTAATGTTCTTGTATTCTGCCTATGGAGAGTACCCAACATGCAGCGCACAATGGTCCGATACTTCACTTCCAGTCCTACATCTCGTAAGTTTCCTCCTCCCACCCACAGACTAGCTGAGCTTTTTATGTAGCTGTTGTTACTTGATAGGGTTCACAGCGAGATGAGAGGGTGTCTTATGTCATTTTTGAGTGAACTGATGTTATTTTTTTTCCAACCGGAAAAAATTTAATATTTGCCGAATTAGTTGTCTATGAATTAGTTCTGAGTGCTTTCACAGCCATCTTCCTTTTATGATGATTACAGACTATTATTGGTTCAGACTTTTGCTTACCAGTCATGGTTCATTGCAGGGACATCCACTACTTAAAGAGGTTGTCCACTACCCTAACTCAATTACTGTTTTTGCCGTAAATGCTTAAGGATAATGCTCTTAAAGATCTCCATATACTCTTTCTGCCAGTTTTATGTTATGTTATTCTTTTCTGCTTTGCTTCCTGTAGCCTGGCATCAGCTCTGCCATCACAGCCGTCGCTTCCTTTTCAGAATCCTCACTACATTTCCCATCATTCCTTCTGCTTGGCTACAAGCCAGCAGTGAGCAATGACCCTTTAACTCTGCCTGAACCCCTCGCATTCCTCTCCAGCCTCACGCACAGTCTCAGTACTATCTCCTATAAAACAGCTCAACCACGTCTACATGTAACTCCCAGATCCAAAATAGAAAGTGAGTGATGCACGAAAGGAAATCTCAACTGGTTCCTGGATGAATTAGCACTGAAGAAGCAATAGCTTTAATCCATAAATCCCAGAAGAATTAAAAATACTATTATTTATTTCAAAATATTAAAAACATGATGAAAAAAAAAAAGAGAAGCAAGGAAAATGAATAAAATCTCATGGATAAGCGTTTCGAACCGCAAGGGTTCTTAATTATAACCTATTTCTGAAGTGGCAGCCATGCCATATGACAAGCCACGATGGCATAGGGATTGTTGCTTTATTATCTACGGCATTGACATTCCATATTCCGTGGTGGCTTGTCACTTCTCCAGCAGCGCAGGATACTTCCATAGCCCAGGGCAAATTACATATTAAGTCTGTCTTGTAATTTACACCTGCTGGTGTGCAGGTTTCCATATCAAAAATCACACATTAGAAGCTTAGGTCTCCAGTCACCGCCTTGAGCAGATCTGTTAACCTTATCTATCCCAAAGGCACAAAAATATATTTGATCACCAGAATAAAAATCCAAATTTGAATAAAAATCAAAAAAAAAAAAATGATGTGATGCTCCTGATAATGATTTTTGGGTGATATTATTTTGAGACAGAGAACCATAATTATGCTTTTTTAATTTTCTAGCAGTACTACCAACATATTGTTTTTTTACATGCAGTGCAATTGATGGTATAAACAATATACTTAGTATTACAGTTTATAAATGATTTTATTTGGTAAGTATTTTTGGTGACTTAAGTGAATTGACTAGTTTTATATATGTATCTACATACATTACATTGTGATATTGAATAAAAAAAAACATGTGATGACTGTTTGTCCAATAGTTTAAGACAACCAAAAACGCACAACATTATTTTTTGAGCTTTTTTTTTTTTTTTTTTTTATATAGTAAAGATTATGACAACATTACTAAATGTACCCTGTGCCATCTTCACATTTTATAACAAGATCATAGAATCATAGAATGGTAGAGTTGGAAGGGACCTCCTGGGTCATCTGGTCCAACCCCCTGCTCAAAGCAGGATTCACTAAATCATCTCAGACAGATGTCTGTCCAGCCTCTGTTTGAAGACGTCCATTGAAGGGGAACTCACCACCTCTCGTGGCAGCCTGTTCCACTCATTAATCACCCTAACTGTCAAAAAGTTTTTTCTAATATCTAATCTGTGTCTCCTCCCATTTAGTTTCATCCCATTGCTTCTAGTCTTTCCTTGTGCAAAATTGATTTAAAATACTTAAGAATGGAATCATGTGTGGAAAGACAAGGAGATTCCATTGGCAATATGATTTTCTCCTAGTCTGTATACTTCAGGAAAAAAAAAACGGATACATGGCTATCTGAACAAAGGTAATTTCCATGTGCAATATCACAATGTAATGTAAACTGCTCAAAAAAATAAAGGGAGCACTTAAACAGAATATAACTCCAAGTAAATCAAACTTGTGTGAAATCAAACTGTCCACTTAGGAAGCAACACTGATTGACAATCAATTTCACATGCTGTTGTGCAAATGGAATAGACAATAGATGGAAATTATTGGCAATTATCAAGACACCTTCAATAAAGATTTGTTCTGCAGGTGGGGACCACAGACCACATCTCAGTACCAATGTATTCTGGCTATGTTTTGGTCACTTTTGAATGTTGGTTGTACTTTCACACTCGTGGTAGCATGAGACGGACTCTACTACCCACAGAAGTTGCTCAGGTAGTGCAGCTCATCCAGGATGGCACATCAATGCGAGCTGTGGCAAGAAGGTTTGCTGTGTCTGTCAGCGTAGTGTCCAGAGGCTGGAGGCGCTACCAGGAGACAGGCCAGTACACCAGGAGACGAGGAGGGGGCCGTAGGAGGGCAACAACCCAGCAGCAGGACCGCTACCTCCGCCTTTGTACAAGGATGAACAGGAGGAGCACTGCCAGAGCCCTGCAAAATGATCTTCAGCAGGCCACAAATGTGCATGTGTCTGCACAAACGGTTAGAAACCGACTCCATGAGGGTGGTATGAGGGCCCGACGTCCACAGATGCAGGTTGTGCTCACAGCCCAGCACCGTGTAGGACGCTTGGCATTTGCCACAGAACACCAGGATTGGCAAAGTCGCCACTGGCGCCCTGTGCTCTTCACAGATAAAAGCAGGTTCACACTGAGCACATGTGACAGACGTGACAGAGTCTGGAGACCCCGTGGAGAGCGATCTGCTGCCTGCAACATCCTTCAGCATGACTGGTTTGGCAGTGGGTCAGTAATGGTGTGGGGTGGCATTTCTTTGGAGGGCCACACTGCCCTCCATGTGGTCGCCAGAGGTAGCCTGACTGCCATTAGGCACCGAGATGAGATCCTCAGACCCCTTGTGAGACCATATGCTGGTGCGGTTGGCACTGGGTTCCTCCTAATGCAGGACAATGCCAGACCTCATGTGGCTGGAGTGTGTCAGCAGTTCCTGCAAGATGAAGGCATTGAAGCTATGGACTGGCCTCCTGTACCCCAGACCTGAATCCGATTGAGCTCATCTGGGACATCATGTCTCGCTCCATCCACCAACGTCACGAGGCCACACACAATACTGAGCCTCATTTTGACTTGTTTTAAGGACATTACATCAAAGTTGGATCAGCCTGTAGTGTGTTTTTCCACTTTAATTTTGGGGGTGACTCCAAATCCAGGCCTCCATTGGTTAATAAATGTGATTTCCATTGATGATTTTTGTGTGATTTTGTTGTCAGCACATTCAACTTTGTACAGAACAAAGTATTCAATGAGAATATTTCATTCATTCAGATCTAGGATGTGTTATTTGAGTGTTCCCTTTATTTTTTTGAGCAGTGTATTTAGATACATATAGAAGACTAATCAATTCACTTCATACGTCACCAATAATACTTCAGTTTCCAAATTATTTTATTAAGTAATACTAAGTATGTTTTTTCTACCATCAATTGCACTGCATGTAAAAAACAATATGTTGGTAGTACTACTAGGAAATTAAAAAAGCATAATTATGGTTTTCAGCCACAAAATAATATTCTCAATTAGGGAAATATATTTTGTATTCTCATATACAGTACAGACCAAAAGTTTGGACACACATTCTCATTTAAAGATTTTTCAGAATTTTCATGACTATGAAAATTGCACATTCACACTGAAGGCATCAAAACTATGAATTAACACATGTGGAATTATATACTTAACAAAAAAGTGTGAAACAACTGAAAATATGTCTTATATTCTAGGTACTTCAAAGTAGCCACCTTTTGCTTTGATGACTGCTTTGCACACTCTTGGCATTCTCTTGATGAGCTTCAAGAGGTAGTCACCGGAAATGGTCTTCCAACAATCTTGAAGGAGTTCCCAGAGATGCTTAGCACTTGTTGGCCCTTTTGCCTTAACTCTGCGGTCCAGCTCACCCCAAACCATCTCGATTGGGTTCAGGTCTGGTGACTGTGGAGGCCAGGTCATCTGGTATAGCACCCCATCACTCTCCCACTTGGTCAAATAGCCCTTACACAGTCTGGAGGTGTGTTTGGGGTCATTGTCCTGTTGAAAAATAAATGATGGTCCAACTAAACGCAAACCGGATGGAATAGCATGCCGCTGCAAGATGCTGCGGTAGCCATGCTGGTTCAGTATGCCTTCAATTTTGAATAAATCCCCAACAGTGTCACCAGCAAAGCACCCCCACACCATCACACCTCCTCCTCCATGCTTCACGGTGGGAACCAGACATGTAGAGTCCATCCGTTCACCTTTTCTGCGTTGCACAAAGACAGGGTGGTTGGAACCAAAGATCTCAAATTTGGACTCATCAGACCAAAGCACAGATTTCCACTGGTCTAATGTCCATTCTTTGTGTTCTTTAGCCAAAACAAGTCTCTTCTGCTTGTTGCCTGTCCTTTGCAGTGGTTTCCTAGCAGCTATTTTACCATGAAGGCCTGCTGCACAAAGTCTCCTCTTAACAGTTGTTGTAGAGATGTGTCTGCTGCTCTAACTCTGTGTGGCATTGACCTGGTCTCTAATCTGAGCTGCTGTCAATCTGTGATTTCTGAGGCTGATGACTCGGATAAACTTATCCTCAGAAGCAGAGGTGACTCTTGGTCTTCCTTTCCTGGGGTGGTCCTCATGTGAGCCAGTTTCTTTGTAGCGCTTGTTGGATTTTGCAACTGCACTTGGGGACATTTTCAAAGTTTTCCAAATTTTTCGGACTGACTGACCTTCATTTCTTAAAGTAATGATGGCCACTCATTTTTCTTTACTTAGCTGCTTTTTTCTTGCCATAATACAAATTCTAACAGTCTATTCAGTAGGACTATCAGCTGTGTATCCACCAGACTTCTGCACAACACAACTGATGGTCCCAACCCCATTTATAAGGCAAGAAATCCCACTTATTAAACCTGACAGTGCACACCCGTGAAGTGAGAACCATTTCCGGTGACTACCTCTTGAAGCTCATCAAGAGAATGCCAAGAGTGTGCAAAGCAGTCATCAAAGCAAAAGGTGGCTACTTTGAAGAACCTAGAATATAAGACATATTTTCAGTTGTTTCACACTTTTTTGTTAAGTATATAATTCCACATGTGTTAATTCATAGTTTTGATGCCTTCAGTGTGGATGTACAATTTTCATAGTCATGAAAATACAGAAATTTCTTTAAATGAGAAGGTGTGTCCAAACTTTTGGTCTGTACTGTATATGTCTGAGATTAACATAATTGTTTTTGTCACTCCTCTTCCATTTATATATAATGGCACTTCGGAAATAGGTTATGATTAAGTGTTGCTGTTGAAAGGCGTCACTGTATCCATCTGATTTTATAATATTTTCTTGCTTCTCTTTTTTTTTAATATTTTGGAAAACAAAAATATTTTAATTCTAGGATTGGTGGATTAACCCCTTAATAACATCTGACGTACTAATACGCGTCTGTGCCCTGGGACTTAAGAGCCAGACCCGTATTAGTACGTCATCGCGATCGCGCGCGCACACAGGCTGTGCGGGCGCGATCGCCGCCGGGTGTCAGCTGATTGTCACAGCTGACACCCGGTACTATGTGCAGGGAGCGGTCACGCACCGCTCCCAGCACATTAACCCCCGCGATGCTGCGATCGAAGTCGATCGCGGCATTGCGGGGGCAAGGGGAGGTGATCGGCGATACTCACCTCCTCTTCCGGCTTCCAGCGCAGTCTGCAAAGGCTTCCCGGGTGTTGCCATGACGACCCGATGTCGTCATGACAACATCCGGGTCACCAGAGAGCAGGAAGATTGCTTGGACATGCGCAGTGCATCTCCAAGCAATCTTCACACTGTGCACTTCTGACAGCCTTCATGGCATAGGGATGGTGCTCCATTCCTGTGCCATGCAGGCGATCAGAAAAAAAAAAGTGAAAGTCCCAGAGTGGGACAAAGTAATAAAGTGTATAAACTGTGTGAAAGTGGAAAAAAAAAAAAAAAAAAAAAAAATGTGCAAAAATATTATAAAAAAATAAAAAAAATAATACACCAAAAATAAAAATATAATGTACCCATCAATAAATATTATTATAAAAAAAATAAAAAAAAACAATAAAAGTACACATATTTGGTATCGCCGCGTCCGGAACAACCTGACCTATAAAACTGTCCCACTAGTTAACCCCTTCAGTGAACACGGTAAAAAAAAAAAAAAAAAAAAACAAGCAAAAAACAATGCTTTATCACCATACCGCCAAACAAAAAGTGGAATAACACGCGATCAAAAAGACGCATATAAATAAAAATGATACCGCTGAAAACGTCATCTCGTCCCGCAAAAAACAAGCCGCCATACAGCTCCATCAGCCGAAAAATAAAAAAGTTATAGCTCTCAGAATAAAGCGATGCTAAAAAATATTTTTTTCTATAAAATAGCTTTTATTGTGTATAAGCGCCAAAACATAGAAAAATGATACAAATGTGGTACCGCTGTAAACGTACTGACCCGAAGAGTAAAGCTGCCTCATCAATTTTACCACACGCGGAACAGAATAAAAAAAAAAAAAAAAAAAAACAATTCCTGAATTGTTGGTTTTTGTTTATTCTGCCTCCCAAAAATCGGAATAGAAAGCGATCAAAAAATGTCACGTGCCTGAAAATGGCACCAATAACAACGTCAAGTCATCCCGCAAAAAACGAGCCGTCACATGACTGTCTGCCAAAATCTGGAAAAATTATAGCTCTCAAAATATGGCGATGCAAAAACTAGATTTTACAAAAAATGCGTCTTTTAGTGTGTGACAGCTGTCAGTCATAAAAACCCCATATGATTCTGGCATTGCTGTAATCACACCGACCCGAAGAATAAAGTCGTCTAATCACTTATACCGCACAAGGAACGGCGTCAAAAATAAACTCTTGAGTTAGGATTGGGCTAGGGTTAGGGCTGGGTTTGGGGCTAGGGTTGTGCTGGGGCTAGGGTTGTGCTGGGGCTAGGGTTGTGCTGGGGCTAGGGTTGTGCTGGGGCTAGGGTTGTGCTGGGGCTAGGGTTGTGCTAGGGTTAGGGCTGGGGTTGGGATTTTTTTCAAAAGTAAGAAAAAAAGATGACGATATGGCGACTAGTGTTGAGAGCAAGTGCTCGCTACTTGAGTTTGCATCGGGTGCTCTGGTATGCATTTAGTATCGTGGGTATTTGAGTGACATGCTCGAGTCTCTGCCCCATATGCTTCGCGGCCAAAAAACTTTACGGGGATTGCCTGCCATGCACGAGCGATCCCCGCATGTTTTTTTTTGGGTGTATAATAACCGTGAAACATGCGGAGCAGGGACTCGAGCATGTCACTCGAGCACACGCTGTACATGGTGCATACCTGAGTACCCGATGCAAACTCAAGTAGCGAGCACTTGCGCTCAAGAATAATGACAACTTATTCAATATGATGACCTAATGTAAACAAATAATGTGCCGTACCTCTGGGTTCAAAATGTTCACTATACACCTTAATAAAATCTTTGAGGGGTATAGTTTCCAAAATGGGGACACTTGTGGGGGAGCTCCACTGTTTAGGCACATCACAGGCTCTCCAAACGCGACATGGTGTCCGCTAACAAATTGAATGGAAATTCGGCTCAAATTGTTAGCGGACGCCATGTTGCATTTGGAGAGCCCCTGTGTGCCCAAACATTGGAGCTCCCCCACAAGTGACCCCAATTTGGAAACTAGACCCCCCAAGGCACCTATCTAGATGCATAGTGAGCACTTAGAACACCCAGGTGCTTCACAAATTGATTCGTAAAAATGAAAAAGTGAAAATAAAACACTTTTTCATTTTTATGAATCAATTTGTGAAGCACCTGGGGTTCCAAGTGCTCACTATGAATCTAGATAGGTGCCTTGGGGGTCTGGTTTCCAAAATGGGGTCACTTGTGGGGGAGCTCCAATGTTTGGGCACACAGGGACTCTCTAAATGCAACATGGTATCCGCTAACAAATTGAATGGAAAATCGGCTCAAATTGTTAGCGGACACCACATTGCGTTTGGAGAGCCCCTCTGTGCCCAAACTTTGGAGCTCCCCCACAAGTGACCCCATTTTGGAAACTAGACCCCCCAAGGCACCTTTCTAGATGCATAGTGAGCACTTGGAACCCCCAGGTGCTTCACAAATTGATTCGTAAAAATGAAAAAGTGAAAAAAAAAACACTTTTTCATTTTTATGAATCAATTTGTGAAGCACCTGGGGTTCCAAGTGCTCACTATGAATCTAGATAGGTGCCTTGGGGGGTCTAGTTTCCAAAATGGGGTCACTTGTGGGGGAGCTCCAAAGTTTGGGCACAGAGGGGCTCTCCAAACGCAATGTGGCGTCCGCTAACAATTTGAGCCGATTTTCCATTCAATTTGTTAGCGGATACCATGTTGCATTTAGAGAGTCCCTGTGTGCCCAAACATTGGAGCTCCCCCACAAGTGACCCCATTTTGGAAACTAGACCCCCCAAGGCACCTATCTAGATGCATAGTGAGCAGTTGGAACCCCCAGGTGCTTCACAAATTGATTCATAAAAATGAAAAAGTGTTTTTTTTTTCACTTTTTCATTGTTACGAATCAATTTGTGAAGCACCTGGGGGTTCCAAGTGCTCACTATGCATCTAGATAGGTGCCTTGGGGGGTCTAGTTTCCAAAATGGGGTCACTTGTGGGGGAGCTCCAATGTTTGGGCACACAGCAGCTCTCCAAACGCAACATGGTGTCGCTAACAATTTGAGCCAATTTTGCGTTAAATTTGTTAGCGGACACCATGTTGCATTTAGAGAGCCGCTGTGTGCCCAAATATTGGAGCTCCCCCACAAGTGACCCCATTTTGGAAACTAGACCACCCAAGGCACCTATCTAGATGCATAGTGAGCACTTGGAACCCTCAGGTGCTTCACAAATTGATTCATACAAATGAAAAAGTGTTTTTTTTTTCACTTTTTCATTGTTACGAATCAATTTGTGAAGCACCTGGGGGTTCCAAGTGCTCACTATGCATCTAGAAAGGTGCCTTGGGGGGTCTAGTTTCCAAAATGGGGTCACTTGTGGGGGAGCTCCAATGTTTGGGCACACATGGGCTCTCCAAACACAACATGGCGTCCGCTAATTATTCAAGCAAATTTTACAATCAAAAAGTCAAATGGCGCTCCTTCCCTTCCGAGCCCTGCCGTGCGCCCAAACAGTATTTTTTCCCCAAATATTGGGTATCTGCGTGCCCAGGGGAAATTGCACAACAAATTTTGGGGTCCATTTTTTCTTGTTACCCCTGTGAAAATAAAAAAAATTGGGTCTAAAGTAACATTTTTGTGAAAAAAGTTAAATGTTCATTTTTTTCTTCCACATTCAAAAAATTCCTGTGAAGCACCTGAAGGGTTAATAAAGTTCTTGAATGTGGTTTTGAGCACCTTGAGGGGTGCAGTTTTTAGAATGGTGTCACTTTTGGGTATTTTCTGTCATAAAGACCTCTCCAAGTGACTTCAAATGTGATGTGGTCCCTAAAAAAATGGTTTTGTAAATTTTGTTGGAAAAATGAGAAATCGCTGGTCAACTTTTAACCCTTCTAGCTCCCTAACAAAAAAAAATTTTGGTTCCAAAATTGTGCTGATGTAAAGTAGACATGTGGGAAATGTTATTTATTAACTCTTTTGTGTGACATATCGCTCTGATTTCAGGGCTTAAAAATTCAAATTTTGAAAATTGCAAAATTTTCAAAATTTTCGCCAAATTTCCGTTTTTTTCACAAATAAACGCAAGTGATATCGAAGAAATTTTTCCACAATCATGAAGTACAATATGTCACGAAAAAACAGTCTCAGAATCAGGGGGATCCGTTGAAGCGTTCCAGAGTAATTACCTCATAAAGTGACAGTGGTCAGAATTGTAAAAATTGGCCCGGTCATTAACGTGCAAACCACCCGCGGGGCTTAAGGGGTTAAAGCTATTGCTTCTTCAGTACTATCTCCTGTACATGACACTGTTCCAGGAGATCAAAGTAGACACAAAGCACTAGATCAACAGCCCTGGCAAAGGTTAGCCCTTCCTACACCTCACTTATTGATATCTCACTCCCCCCCTCCCCCACATCTAGTATGTATGTATGTGTATATCTGTATTTTTTCTGATTATAGGCAGGGTTGCTGCTGCAAGAAGCTGGCAGCGGCAAGAGTAGGGCGATGCTGGGAGGGAGGGGTGAGAGGCTGCAGTGGGCCCCAGGCTTTAGCAAAGTGTCGTCAGAGTCCCCGCACTTCCATCGTTCTCACTGTGGTGGACTTTGGGAAATGGCCGCCAGAGACGGCGCATGCGCAGATTGAGATCTTAACTAATGATATCTCAAAATAGATATATATCTATATTGGTGTACCGTTATGGGCAAAAGTGTTGGCACTCTTGAAATTGTTCCAGAAAATAAAGTATTTCTCCCAGAAAATTATTACAATTACGCATTTTTTGTTATTCACATGTTTACTTCCTTTGTGTGTATTGGCACAATATCAAGAAAACAGAAAAAAAAGGAAACTATACATCATTCCACACAACTCCAAAAATCAGCTGGACAAAATTATTGGCACCTTTCCAAAATTGTGGGTAAACAACTTTTGTTTCAAGCATGTGATGCTCGTTCAGACTCACTTGTGGAAAGCAGCAGGTGTTGGCAATATGAAAATAACTTCTGAAACCTGATAAAAAGGGGAGAAGTTGACTCAATCTTTGCATTGTGTGTCTGTGTGTCACACTAAGCATGGAGAGCAAAAAGAGGAGAAGAAAACTGTCTAAGACTTGAGAACCAAAATTGTCAAAAATATCAACAATCTTAAGGTTACAAGTCCATCTCCAGAGATCTTGATGTTCCCTTGCCCACTGTGTGCAACATAATCAATAAGTTAACAACCCATGACACTGTAGCTAATCTCCCTGGATGTGGACAGCATAGAAAAATTGATGACCGGTTGCAACTCAGGATAGTCAGGATGGTGGATAAGCAGCCCCAATAAAGTTCCAAAGAAATTCACGCTGTCCTGCAAGCTCAGGGTGCACCAATGTCAGCGCAAACTATCCGTCGACATTTGAATGAAATGAAACGCTATTGCAGTAGACCCAGGAGGACCCCACTGCTGACACCAAGACGTAAAAAAGCTAGACTGCAGTTTGCCAAAATGTACAGTACAGACCAAAAGTTTGGACACACCTTCTCATTTAAAGATTTTTCTGTATTTTCATGACTATGAAAATTGTACATTCACACTGAAGGCATCAAAACTATGAATTAACACATGTGGAATTATATACTTAACAAAAAAGTGTGAAACAACTGAAAATATGTCTTATATTCTAGGTTCTTCAAAGTAGCCACCTTTTACTTTGATGACTGCTTTGCACACTCTTGGCATTCTCTTGATGAGCTTCAAGAGGTAGTCACCGGAAATGGTCTTCCAACAATCTTGAAGGAGTTCCCAGAGATGCTTAGCATTTGTTGGCCCTTTTGCCTTCACTCCTTCCTTTTGCCTTCCAGCTCACCTCAAACCATCTCAATTGGGTTCAGGTATGGTGACTGTGGAGGCCAGGTCATCTGGCATAGCACCCCATCACTCTCCTTCTTGGTCAAATAGCCCTTACACAGCCTGGAGGTGTGTTTGGGGTCATTGTCCTGTTGAAAAATAAATGATGGTCCAACTAAACACAAACCAGATGGAATAGCGTGCCGCTGCAAGATGCTGTGGTAGCTTTGCTGGTTCAGTATGCCTTCAATTTTGAATAAATCCCCAACAGTGTCACCAGCAAAGCACCCCCACACCATCACACCTCCTCCTCCATGCTTCACGGTGGGAACCAGGCACGTAGAGTCCACCCGTTCACCTTTTCTGCGTCGCTCAAAGACACGGTGGTTGGAACCAAAGATCTCAAATTTGGACTCATCAGACTAAAGCACAGATTTCCACTGGTCTAATGTCCATTCCTTGTGTTCTTTAGCCCAAACAAGTCTCTTCTGCTTGTTGCATGTCCTTAGCAGTGGTTTCCTAGCAGCTATTTTACCATGAAGGCCTGCCGCACAAAGTCTCCTTTTAACAGTGGTTGTAGAGATGTGTCTGCTGCTAGAACTCTGTGTGGCATTGACCTGGTCTCTAATCTGAGCTGCTGTTAACCTGTGATTTCTGAGTCTGGTGACTAGGATAAACTTATCCTCAGAAGCAGAGGTGACTCTTGGTCTTCCTTTCCTGGGGCGGTCCTCATGTGAGCCAGTTTCTTTGTAGCGCTTGATGGTTTTTGCAACTGCACTTGGGGACACTTTAAAAGTTTTCCCAATTTTTCGGACTGACTGACCTTAATTTCTTAAAGTAATGATCGCCACTCGTTTTTCTTTACTTAGCTGCTTTTTTCTTGCCATAATACAAATTCTAACAGTCTATTCAGTAAGACTATCAGCTGTGTATCAACCAGACTTCTGCACAACACAACTGATGGTCCCAACCCCATTTATAAGGCAAGAAATCCCACTTATTAAACCTGACAGGGCACACCTGTGAAGTGAAAACCATTTCTGGTGACTACCTCTTGAAGCTCATCAAGAGAATGCCAAGAGTGTGCAAAGCAGTCCTCAAAGCAAAAGGTGGCTACTTTGAAGAACCTAGAATATAAGACATATTTTCAGTTGTTTCACACTTTTTTGTTAAGTATATAATTCCACATGTGTTAATTCATAGTTTTGATGCCTTCAGTGTGAATGTACAATTTTCATAGTTATGAAAATAGAGAAAAATCTTTAAATGAGAAGGTGTGTCCAAACTTTTGGTCTGTACTGTACATGAGTAAGCCAAAATCTTTCTCTGAAAACGTCTTGTGGACAGATGAGACCAAGATTGAGCTTTTTAGTAAACTGTTTGCCGAAAATGGAATGAGTCCTACAAAGAAAAGAACACCGTACTTATAATCAAATATGGTGGAGGTTCAAAGATGTTTTGGGGTTGTTTTTCTGTGTCTGGCACTGGGTGCCTTGTCTGTGTTCAAGGCATCATGAAATCTGAAGATTACCAAAGGATTTTGGGTCGCAGTGTTGTGCCCAGTGTCAGAAAGCTGGGTTTGCATCATAGGTCATGGGTCATCCAACGGGACAATGACCCCAAACATACTTTAAAGAAGCGCTCAGAAATGGATGGAAACAAAACGCTGGAGAGTTCTGAAGTGGCCACCAATGAGTCCGGATCTGAATCCCATTGAACACAGTGGAGAGATCTTACAATTGCTGTTGGGATAATGCACCCTTCAAATATGAGAGACCTGGAGCGCTTGGCAAGACAAGAGTGGTCCAAAATTCCAGTTGAGATGTTTAAGAGGCTTGTTGATAGTTATAGAAAGCGATTGATTGCAGTTATTTATTCCAAAGGATGTGCAACCAAATGTTTAGTTGAGGGTGTCAACAATTTTGTCCGTTCCATTTTTGGGGTTTTGTGTGAATTGATTTACAACTTGCCTTTGTTTTTTTTCTCAATTTTGTTGTGTTGTTCCAATACACACAAAGGAAATAAACATGTGTACAACAAAACGTGTGATTGCAATAATTTTCTGGGAGAAATAATTCATTTTCTGGAACAATTTCAAGAGTGCCCTTTACTAATCAGTCAGACTGAGAGTAAGTGCACACAGCATCTTTTTCAGGCAGATTCGCTCTGTAATCTGCCTGAAAAAACGCGGAATAAATGCTAAAAAGAATCTATAATATAATTACCTTGTAATGTCTTCACATCCTGTTCCGTCCAGATGTGTCCGGATCCCAGAATTCCAAGCGGCGGAAGTTCGTCAACTGCCATATTGGGACACCCAAGTGATGGGTGTCTCAATATGGAAATCACTGGTGGTACCAGCCTCTTGCGCGGTATCACCAGCATAACACCGTCGTGAACACACCATACATGCCGCACACGCTGCCGCCGGGATCAGCCGAATGATTCACTGACTGCCGCCATCTTTGTATAGGAGGAGCGCAGTTTTAATGTGACGCCGCTATCTGCCTGCACAAAGATGGCGGGGATCTGATTGACTGCGCCTGCGAGAATTCCGCGCAGGCGCAGTGTATGATTCAGCTGATCCCGGTGGTGTTCTCAAAACACATGAGGGAAGAAGACAGCACAGGGATGGAGAGAGAGCAGACAAGGGGGAGAGCTCATGGGGTACACAGGTCAAAGAAGAGATCACATGAGAGGAGAAGACAGCAGATGGGGGGAGAGAGCGCACAGGGGGGAGACAGCTCAAACGGGACAGCACATGAGGGGAGAACACAGCACAGGAAGGAGAGAGACAGTAGACAAGGGGGATAGATAGCACATGGGGTAGACAGGTCAAATACGCACAGACGGGAGAAGTCAGCAAATGGGGGAAAGAGAGTGGATAGGTGGGTGAGCACATGGGGGTGGGGAGATTCTCAGCACTGCAAAGCCTGCCCCCATCGTGACATTACTGCCCTCCCGATACAACATCGGGCCTCCATCTAGTGAGCTTATACAACGCAATGTAAAAATACTTGCTGTTGATATGTTCAGTTTTTTTAACCACTTCAGGTTTCCTAAGACAAGAAGCAGCTCAAAGAAGTGACCAGTCCATTATATGGGCGACTTCCGCTTGAAAGCCACTTAGTAGTTTTATTATAAAAAAACAAATAAAGTTAAATAAAAAACAGTAGCTAAAAGATTTTGGAAAAGATAACCAAATAGAAGCAAAAAAAAAGTCGCTTTAGGATAAAATGATGACGGTGTCCTGAAGCATCTTCCGTCTGAAAAACTCATGGGTTTCGCAGACATTTAAATAACGTTGTGTGCATAGACCCTGAAAGTGCCCATACCTCTCTGATAGTAAATACCCCCATACACATTACACTAAATTTGGCCACACCCGCCGATATTAAGAGGTTCCTCTGACAGTCTTATCAATTGCAATGTCCGGTCAGCCCCATATACAATTGTATCACATTAACCTACTACTCCCAGTATGTCCTTAACAATGATAAGATGCTTCAAGTTGTTGTTACCAGCTATCATCAGACTACAGACCATACCAGTGCCACAGTCCTGATTAGTTGCAGGCAGTAGCTTTAGTAAACATTTCTCTCTTTCCGACGTCAGGCTTAATAATACGGATCTGCGCCCTGGGCCTATTGGACCAGATACGTATTATGCCCTGGAGATCGTGCCCGCACAAAGGATGTGCGGGCGTGATCGCCGCTGGGTGTCAGCTGATTCTAACAGCTGACACCCGTTGCTATGTGCCAGGAGCACTGCCGCACCGATCCCGGCACATTAACCTTGGAAATTCTGCAATCGAAGTCGATCGCAGCATTTCCGGGGCAAGAAGAGGTGAGAGCGCCCCTCTTACCTTAAACCTTAAATATACTGTACTTACAAATATTATGGAAAAAAAAACAACAAACCAATAAAAGTACACACATTTTATATCGCCGCGTCCGGAACAACCTGACCTAAAAAACTGTCCCACTAGTTAAACCCTTTAGTGAACACGGTAAAAAAAACAATGCTTTATCAAACCGCCTAACAAAAAATGGAATAAGACGCAATCAAAAAGACATATGTAAATAAAAATGGTACCGCTGAAAACATCATTTTGTCCTGCAAAAAACAAGCCGCCATACAGCTCCATCAGCCGAAAAATAAAAAAGTTATAGCTCTCAGAATAAAGCGATGCAAATTTTTTTTTTCTATAATAGTTATTGTGTAAAAGCGCCAAAACATAAAAAATATATAAATGTAGCATCGCTGTAAACGTACTGACCAGGAGAATAAAGCTGCCTTATCAATTTTACCACATGCAGAACGGCATAAAAAAAAAATAATTTCCTGAGTTGTTGGCTCTTGTTTATTCTGTCTCCCAAAAATCAGAATAGAAAGTGATCAAAAATGTTATTTGCCCGAAAATGGTACCAATAAAAACGTCAAGTCGACACGCAAAAAAACAGCCATCACATGACTCTGTCGGTCGAAATATAGAAAAATGATTGCGAAAACTAGTCTTTGCATAAAAAGCATCTTTTAGTGTGTGACAGCTGCCAAACTTAAAACCCGATATGAATCTGGTGTATCGCTGTAATTGCACCGACCTGAAGAATAAAGTCGTCTAATATACCGCACGAGGAACTGAGTAAAAAATAAACTCTAGGATTAGGGTTGTGTTATGGTTTGGGTTGTAATAGGGTTGGGATTTTTTCAAAGAAAATAAAATGATGACGATATGGCGACTAGTGTTGAGCGCAAGTGCTCAATACTTGAGTTTGCATCGGGTGCTCGAGTCACATGCTCGAGTCCTTGCCCCGCATGTTTTGCGGCTGTTATACAGTCAAAAAAACCTTGCTGGCATTGCCTGCCATGCATGAGCGATCCCTGCATGTTTTTTTTTTTTATGTCTAACAACCGTGAAACATGCGGGCGGGGACTCGAGCATGTCACTCGAGCACTCACGATACATGGTGCATACCTGAGTACCCAATGCAAACTCAAGTAGCGAGCACTTGCGCTCAAGACTAATGACAACTTATTCAATACGATGACCTAATGTTATCAAATTCTGTGTCGTACCTCTGGGTTCAAAATGTTCACTATACCCCTTGATAAAATGTGGGGGGTTTCCTCTGTTTAGGCGCATCAGGGGCTCTCCAAACGTGACATGGCATCTGCTCTCGATTGTAACTAATTTTGCATTCAAAAAGTCACACAGTGTTCCTTCCCTTCTGAACCCTGCCGTGCACCCAAACAGTGTATTTTCCCCACATATGGGGTATTGGCGTACTCGGGAGAAATTGCAGAACAGTTTTTGGGGTCCATTTTCTCCTCTTACCCTTGTGAAAATAAAAAAATTGGGGCTAAAATATAATTTTTGTGGAAAAAGTTTAATTTTTTTATTTTTATTTTCACAGCTCTACGTTATAAACTTCTGTGAAGCACCTGGGGGTACAGGGTGCTCATTACACATCTAGAGAAGTTCCTTGAGGGGTCTAGTTTCCAAAATGGGGTCAGTTGTTGGTGGTTTCCACTGTTCAGGCACATCAGGGGCTCTCCAAACGAGACATGAGGTCTGTTAATTATTCAAGCAAATTTTACATTCAAAAAGTCAAATGGCGCTCCTTCCCTTCTGAGCCCTGCCGTGTGCCCAAACAGTGTTTTTTTCCCCACATATGGGGTATTGGTGTGCTCAGGAGAAATTGCACAACAAACTTTGGGGTCCATTTTTTCTTGTTACCATTGTGAAAATAAAAAAATTGGGGTCTAAAGTAACATTTTTGTGAGCTGCCTTGAGGGGTGCAGTTTTTAGAATGGTGTCACTTTGGGGTATTTTCTGTCATAAAGGCCCCTCAAAGTCACTTCAAATGTGATGCGGTCCCTAAAAAAAAAAAAAAAAAAAATGGTTTTGTAAATTTTGTTGACCAGTGATTTCTCATTTTTCAAACTTTTAACCCTTATAACTTCCTAACAAAAAAAAAATTGCTTCCAAAATTGTGCTGATGTAAAGTAGACATGTGGGAAATGTTATTTATTAACTCTTTTATGTGACATATCTCTCTGATTTAAAGGCATATAAATTCAAAGTTTGAAAATTGCGAAATTTTTAAAATTTTCACCAAATTTCCGATTTTTTTCACAAATAAACATAAGTCTTATCAAAGAAATTTTGCCACAATCATGAAGCACAATATGTAACGAAAAAACATTCTCAGAATCAGGGGGATCCGTTGAAGCGTTCCAGAGTAATTACCTCATAAAGTGACAGTGGTCAGAATTGAAAAAATTGGCCCGGTCATTAACGTGTAAACCACAGGCTTCTGTGGCAGCACAAGGCCCAGCACAGTGCAAATTGGACAGCGGCAGTCACAGCACGTCTGTGCGCTGTGATTGGTGCGGTCGATGTCATCGTCTATCGCACCAATCAGAGCGGACCCAGGCTATGCCAGGCACCAAACCAGACAATGTGAACTGAGGTCTAAGATGGCAGACATACAAGAAACAGAGGCATGTTCACACTAGCAAAAAAGAAGCAAGACAAAAATATATCTCATACCCTACCATAATTATATATAAATGTAAAGCAAAATTGCATAATAAATATAGGGTACTTAGTGAACTATTTTTGATCAAAAAAAGTATACAAGCCGTCCCACCAGCGGCAAGGTGACCCTAAATTGGGACGGTACCTATACTGCCTATATTAAAAACCTTACTGTATATCAAAGTTGAAGTAATGCATGTAAAAGGGTAGACGCTGGTGGGACGGCTTGTATACTTTTTTTGATCAAAAATAGTTCACTAAGTACCCTATATTTATTATGCAATTTTGCTTTACATTTATATATAATTATGGTAGGGTATGAGATATATTTTTGTCTTGCTTCTTTTTTGCTAGTGTGAACATGCCTCTGTTTCTTGTATGTCTGCCATCTTAGACCTCAGTTCACATTGTCTGGTTTTTTGACTTGTTTGCATTCTGTGCAATTTAAGGGTGTGGCATGCCCTTTGTTGAGCTGATTGGTATATGTGTAGCTTACCACGGGCCTAGGTGGTCTGGAGTTGGGACCCGGTCCTATTTGTCTACCCTTTTACATGCATTACTTCAACTTTGATATACAGTAAGGTTTTTAATATAGGCAGTATAGGTACCGTCCCAATTTAGGGTCACCTTGCCGCTGGTGGGACGGCTTGTATACTTTTTTTGATCAAAAATAGTTCACTAAGTACCCTATATTTATTATGCAATTTTGCTTTACATTTATATATAATTATGGTAGGGTATGAGATATATTTTTGTCTTGCTTCTTTTTTGCTATGCCAGGCACCAGCCTACAATCGATGCTCTTACAGCACCGATCCTAGACTGGACATCAGTGTTTCAGGCAATCTGATTGCCTGAAACACTGAGAAATGCTGCAATTGGTTGTTCAGAATTGAACAGCCAATCACAGCTATCGTAGTTGCGAGATGGTGTCGCCACCTCTCGGGATGATGATGCCATCTACCCTCAGGTAAGATGGCGCCAGAATTTTAGTGCGATCTCCGCAGTTCTAGTTGTGGTGCCGCATTAAATGTGAAAATGTGAGGCATAATAATACATACCTGGTCATTAACGCCCAGGGCACAGAGACGTATTATTACGCCTCACGTCAGAAAGGAGTTAAAGTGGATCTTTAAAATTTAGAAAGTTATTCCCTATCCACAGGATAGGGAATAACTTTCTGATTGCTGGGATCTGACCGCCGTGACCCCCACTGATCTTGGGAATCAGGTCTCTGAAAAGCCCCGGCTGAACGGAGCTGAGGTTGATTATACCCACTACGGCTTTCCCATTAGAATGAATGGAGCAGAAGTGCAGCAGAGAATGGCGGATAACTTTCCACTTGAGACAACCCCTTAAAGGAGCATTGACACTGCATCCGATTAATGAAAAACTGTTTAGATACATCAAACAAGCAGTCAATCGGTCAATCACCCAATGCACAAGCAAAACATTCATTAGTTGGGTGAAATGATTTTTAAGCTTATTGAAAGGGAATTTGTCACCCCAAAATGACAATTAGACTGCATAAACATTTATATACAGGACGTAGCCCCTATAAAAAAATAGAACCACCCATTTACAGTTTAGAGTAATATTTGCTGAAAAAGTGACATTTTATATATAAATGGTGACCCTTCTGTGCACCCTTAGCATGGCCCAAGCCTTGGTGCACCGTTATGATTTAGTATTTCAAAATTAAAGCCAGTCCCTTGTCTTGATTGATAGTGATCCATTGGTAAGAGCGAACACTGTCTAACATCAGTTCCCCTAAAACTGGGGGCGGAACCTTTTTTTGTGCCAAGGGCCATTTAGATATTTATACCATCCTTCGGGGAACGTACAAATTGTGCATTAACTCCACCCACCAAGTAAGTCTGGACTCTGGCAATGGTGTCTGGACTTAATCTTTCATTGCACAAGCCTCAGTATTCTGTAGAGAACACTGCGTGCGCACATGAAGCGTTATTGATGCGTTTTCGCAACGGTTTTCCCGCCGTGGAAACACTGCGAAAACACTTGTTAATAGGTCTCCAGGTATAGCAATGGTAATCCAGATGTGCTGTGCACATGATGCGGAAATTTCCGCTCCGGATTCACATTGCGTTAAAAACCGCAGCATAGCCATTGTTCGGGCGTTTCCGCCTTGACTTCGCGCCCATTGACTTGCATTGAATCGCAGCAAACCCAAAGGTATAATATCTATACCTGTGGATTTGCTGGGTTTCAATGAAAGTCAATAAGTGCAAATTTGCGCCGGAAATGCACTGCGGGTGGTACCCGGGTCGGGAGAGGAGGACTACAACTCCTGTCATCCAACCACCACTCCCACTGATAACAGCAAGAGCAGCGTTGCTGGGAGGAGCAGTAGTCTGCTCTGCCCAGCCCGCATGCCCGTGGTAAAAAAAAAAGAAAAAAAAAAAAGTAAAACTAAAAAAAAATAAACCTCATACTCACCTGTCTGGCAGCCCCCGGTGTCCTCCTGGTTCCCGGCGCCGATGCGTGCTCCCGGCGGCCAGCGGTATACTGCAGGCAGCGGGCTCGCTCCCTGCAGTGTACTGAGATGCCAGGACCTGCGGTGACGTGGGTGATCAGCTGATCGGTCACATGACGGATCAGCTGATTGCTCACGTGACCTTATCGTTGGAACCTTCAGAAGAAAGTTCCCAGGGTGATGGCTGTGAGAGCTCACCGGCGCTTCTCAGCTGATCTTCAGCTGATCAACCCCAGTGACCTCCTCCAGCAGCATGTATACTGACAGAGGTGATTTTACACCCCTGTCAGTATACAGTGCTGTCTTCTACAGCAGTGACATCAGTGATTGCTGATGTCACTGCTGTAGAAGTGATACGGATCGTCGTCGGACACTCGTTGGCGGTACGTGGACTACGTCGATGACGGCAGACAGGTAAGGGATATGGTAGTTTGTATTTTAACATTTTTTTTTTCAGAAGATTGAGGGATTTGGGGACCAGGTGTAAAATCATTTTTTTTTTTTTAAAACAGTGTGTTTTTTATTTCATTACAATACTTTATTCTGGCCGTGTTTTTATTGAAAAGGCAACAACCATTTTACTACGCAGCTAGTAATGGGGGCGTCTTATAGTCGCCCTCCATTACTAACCTGGGCTTCATGTCAGCCCCCAATACAAGCCTGACATGAACTCTAATACCATTACCCTACTCGCCTCCGCTACACGGCAGTGGGAAGAGCAACTCTAAGCGCCAGATTTGGTGCATCTTATGGATGCGGCATTTCTGGGACTGCTGAGGGGTGATAATAATAGCCGCGGAGGGGGCTAGTATTCATGGCCCCTTCCCTGGCTATTAATATCAGCCCACAGCTGTCTAGTCTAGCCTTTGCTGGTTAGATTTTATAGGGGGGACACCACGTCAATTTTTTTCTGGGGTCCCCCTATAATCTAGCCAGTAAAGGCTAAACAAACAGCTGTGGGTTGATATTAATAGACAGGGAACATTGTTAGTTAAGGGCCCCAGTGGTCTGCTTTCCCTCTGCTGGTTATAAAAAATGACGCGGGAGCCAGCATCATTTTTTTTTTTTTTTTAATTTTAGGCTCTGTTCCCACGATCTGGACAGAGCAGTGCTTTGGACGCATATTTTTTGCTGCGTCCAAAACGTTGCATACTATTGAACGCAGGTAAATCCACATGTGTTCACTGAACCTTACGGATTTACCGCATTCTGTATATGCTAGTGGTCAAATTTTTGTTGCAGAGACTTGCAACTCCGCAAGAGAATTTGACATGCTACGGTCCTGAAAGACGCTCTGCATGTCAGTGTCCACAGGTGATTCGCAGCCTTTGATGCATACATAGTGGATATGGGATTTCTAGAGATCCCATCCACTATGTTGTAACACCTGGACGCTGCGGGTTTGACGCTGTATAAACATGAAGCTTTAAACCTGCAGTGGCTCCCGATCGTGGCTATGTACCCAAACTCACCTGGACACGCTAGTCTCCGCTGCATATTTTGACCGATTGAAGTGTCATGATGTGCGGTGGATTCACATTTACCGACAACAAAAGTGCGGCATTAGAACACAGCGTTTTGGACCCAGCAAAAATACGCTGCGTCCAAAGCGCTGCTTGTTGCTCTTCGTGGTGACTTAGCGGCTAATGAACCAACTGTGAGATGTTAATTATGGCCAGGGAAATGTTTGCAAATGGCACCTTCCTAGGCTAAAAATAGCAGCTCACAGCAGCCGCATAAATTACATGAATAGAAATGCTCATGAAGATTGGGTGAATAGGATTAGCTGACATCTAGCTCTTTTGTTTGGTGAAGTCAAGGTGTCAATCAGACCTTTTCATGACCAAGCCCAATTAAGGTAAAGTAAACAGTTAAATAAACACACAGACAGAGAGTAAACACTTTATTTTAATTACAACAGACACATTCTTTAATCATTCAAATTAACCAATATACTCACTCCAGTTCTGATGGTAATCCAAGGTTTAAGCAATGTACCACCAAATAACTTTATTTAGCTCCGAAAAGCATCCATTGATGTACAAAAACGCTTAAAAAAAGACGCATGCAAAAAACTCGTCAAAAACGCATGGAAAATCCGCATGCGCTTTTCGTGCCAAGGAGATGCGGAAACGTACATGAAATTTCTGCTTCAAATACGGACCGTGCACACATAGCCTTATAAAAACCCAGCCTTCTGTAACCTTGTGCCAAAAAACAGCAGCCATGGGTTCTTTTAAGCAGCTACCTAGCACTCTGAAAATGAAAATGGTGGAGGCCCACAAAGCTGGAGAAGGCTATAAGAAAATAATAAAGCGTTTTAAAGTTGCCCTTTCCTCAGTTTGAAATGTAATTAAGAAATGGCAGTTAACAGGAACATTTGAGGTCAAGATAAGCTCTGGAAGACTAAGCAAAATTTCAGTGAGAGCTGCTCGTAGGATTGCTAGAGATGCAAATCAGAACCCTCGCTTGACTGCAAAAGACCTTCAGAAAGATTTAGCAGACTCTGGAGTTGTGGTACATTGTTCTACTGTTCAGATACACCTGCACAAATATGGCCTTCATGGAAGACCTCAGAAGAAAACCTCTCCTGTGTCCTCACTAGTAATGGGCGAACCATAACAGTAAGGTTCGGGGTCCGTACCGAACACCTAGATGCCGTGCGCGGACCCCGATCATTGACTTCTCCAGGAAATCCGTGTTACTGTTTGGGTTTGGCAGCCTGAACATTGGTTGTTTCCCATACTGTCATCATAGTGACAGTGCTAGATACACTGGCGGGTCTCATCGGCGGAAAGATCATTACTGCTGGTCAGAGAGCTGCGGTTCCTACGCTATCAGATGTCAGGTAAAAAGGTTACCTCTGGTCATAGGCATTGGCTGATACTACTCTCAGTAGCATATGCCTGCTGTTGCTGATAGCAGCGGGAACAGGCGCCGCTAATGGGAGTATTCACCAGCCAGTGCCTATGCTATAAATAAATAAAATGACCACTTCTTTGATAAACAGCGCAGGCAAAACCGACAGCTGTGGGCTGCAACCCTCAGCTGTCAGCTTCATCATGTCTGGTTGTCAAGAATAAAGGGGTCTCATGACGTTTTTTTAAATAATTTAAATAAATAAATAAAAAACTGTGTTGGGGAGGCGGATGGTATTCTCAGACTGGGAAGGGGCCATGGATATTGGCCTCCCCAGCCTAAAAATAGCAGCTTGTAGATGCCCTAGAAAAGGCGCATTTATTAGAGAATGTTAGCGATGATGCCAGTGAGGTGAACGGAGTTCGGCTATGAACTCCATTCACCTTAGTCACATCATCGTGAGATACTGAGCTGTACTAGCACACGTTCAGTATGTTTGGGGGATGTGTGAGCTACAAAGGCACAGGAAACTAGGTAAAAGTTGATGGAAAGATGAATTCAGCACGTTATCAGCAAATACTGAAGGCAAATTTGCACTCATCAGCCCAGAAGCTGCGCATGGGACGTACTTGGATGTTCTAACATGACAATGATCCAAAACTCAAGGCCAAGTCGACCGGTCATTGGCTACAGCAGAACAAAGTGAAGTTTCTGGAGTGGCCATCTCAGTCTCCTGACCTCAATATCATTGAGCCACTCTGGGGAGATCTCAAGCGTGCAGTTCATGCTAGACAGCCCAGGAATTTACAGGAACTGGAGGCTTTTTGCCAAGAAGAATGGGCAGCTTTACCATCTGAGAAAATAACCTCATCCACAACTACCACAAAAGACTTCAAGCTGTCATTGATGTTAAAGGGGGCAATACACGGTATTGAGAACTGGGGTATGTGAAATTTTGATCAGGGTCATTTGGATGTTTTTGGTTGTCATTAAGATTTAAAAAGAGAAAACACAGTAGTTTGACAATAAATGGCTTCACCCAACCAATAACCGTGAGTGGAGAAAAATCATTGATATTCTCTGAAAAACAAGGCCAAGAAAGCAAAAGTTCTAAACTTTTGAGCACAAGTGTGTGTGTGTGTATGTGTATATATACCGTATTTTTCGGTTTGTAAGATGCACCCAGTGGAAAATAGGAAAAAAATGTAAGCAAAAAATGTGGTCATGATGCACTGTTATGGGGGAGGGGGTCTGCTGCTGACACTGGCATTGGGGTAATGTCCCCAGTTCTGTTAATATCCTCCATGCTGGCATGTATGGCCCCTCCTTCCTGGTATATGTGGCCCTCTTCCCCATCTTGGTATGCATGGCACCCCCTTTATCCCCCATCTTGGTATGCATGGCACCCCTTGATCCACCATCCTGTTATGCATGGCACCCCTTGATCCCCCATCCTGCTATGCATGGCACCCCTTTATCCCTATCCTGGTATACATGGCACCCCTTGATCCCCCATCCTGGTATACATGGCACCCCTGATATAGTTCAGACACGTATAGTTCGGTCTATAAGACGCACCCCCCACTTTCCTCCAAAATTTTGGAGGAAAAAAGTGCGTCTTAGAGTCCGAAAAATACGGTACATATAATTTTTTTTGCCTAAAATACAAAGGAAGTGTGTCATTTCTGACTCTACGCCTTTCAGAGATCATTTCATCTTCAACTTGCTTAACTGTTCACAACAGTACTTTTGACCAGGGGAGATTTTCATCCAGAGATGATGTGACTAGGAGAGCAACTCAAGTTACAGAATTACTTGAGAAAGCTATATATTTAGTAAAGTGCTTATCTATGCCAGTTACTTCACATGAAAAGGACTTTCTAAAGTTGTGGCCAACCCCTTTAACAACCCTTTATGAATAATCCCAGGGTAATGGGGTAAAAATACTTATCTTCTAGACTGGCAACACTTTTACCTTCTCATCATTGTTTGTCTGTTGGTATCAATAGTCAGTTGGGGAGTCATGTGACTACTGCAGCCAGTCAGCATTCACTATTTGGCTACAGCCTTCTCATATTGTCATAGTGGAGGAAACAATGTAGATGAGTGGCTCCGGTCCACCAGTACCAGGCATCATCCCATACTGCCCTATTTGGTATTAAATACTCGATGGTTTACATTTATATAAAATCTTCAAGAGCACTGCAGAAAAGATCACATTCTTATAATTTAATTAAAAGGAGTTGTTTTTTTTGTCTTTACAGATAATCTGTGCTTGCCTATGATTCTGTCCACATTTAGCCATTTCTCTCTTTTCCATATGGCTGCAAATATGTATGTTTTATGGACATTTTCATCCAGTATTGTTTCTATCCTGGGCCCCGAGCAGTTTTTGGCACTGTACATGTCAGCAGGTAAGCATATAAGGCATCATACATGAAAATAAGTGCAGAAAGAATGGATGTGTTGAGCCAAAATACTTTTTTTTTTTTTTTTTAGTATATGTGAGGGAACAACTAACACATTATATGTAGAGCATGTACTGTACGTTATAGTGAGAATGAAAAGCTCTTGGCTATTTTTTTGTGTACAATTATAATTTTTGATCTTGGAAAGATCACATAAAACAGCCTGATACAGACATCAGTGCACCCTGATGGCTGAACAATATATGGGCCCCTTGTCTTAATTACATTTGGACGGCCCACAGACTTTAAACATCCAGGTGGTCCTCACTTTACTCTGCATTGACGTTTTAAAATATCATCGCAAAGTAAGCAGCTTTCAGGAGATTGTGCAGTTGTCAGACCGAGTCGAACTCCCTATAATGGTTGATTATTCAAAAAATTTTTAGGGGCAGGGTCCTGAACTGGTTAAATGTAATAGACTAAATCAAAAAATAGAAGTATATCTGGTGCTGTTTTTCACAAAAGAAACTTAAAAAAAATTGACCACTACTTGGACAGTATCTTCTCATACCCCACGCCTGGCCCCAATAGAATGAAAAAGCTTATGCTCACTTCCCATGCCGGCGCTGTTCCAGCGGTGTCTGCACTCGCGGTCCCGGGGCACTCGTGTGGTTATGACACATGAGCCAGGCGCCCAATCAACGCCGGCATCACTGTCCACGTCTTCGTACAAATTGAACATCAAGAGGAAGTCAGGGTAGTGACTGATTTATGACTTCTTCATGTTCAATTCGTCCAAAGGTGGGGACAGTGGCGCTGATTGGGCGCCTGGCTCATGTGTCATAACCGCACGAGAGCCCCGGGAACGTAAGTGCCGACACCTCTGGAACGGCGCCGGTACGGGAGGTGAGTATAAGCTTTATTTTATTAGGGACGAACATTTAGATCAAGAAGACATTGTCTTAGTAGTGGACAACCCCTTTAATTTCAGCATGTATCACTTTTTTCCCCATTTTATTGATGAAAATAAAAAGAACTAGACCATTAGAAATATGTCTAAAACACATGCGTTTTCAATTGTGTACTTGGATTTTCATCAGGTAGGAGACATGCAGCACTGCTCAAATCAAAAAGCACCATAGATAAAACTATGAGACATAACTTAAAATATGTGCTGGTGGCAGGAATTACATGTCAGACAGAAGGTCTGAATTAACTGGTTATGGCCTACTATGAAAGTTATATAGTTGCCTAGGACATATAGTAATGGCAGAAGATATCGGAATCCTGTAATAAATAAATAAATGAAATTATGTATACAGAAGGGGATTATATGTCAAATTAATTGACGGTTCACTGTAAATATCCATGGCAAAATCAGTTTTTTCTCTTTTTCATGTTGTTTTAGCCATCTTGCGGTCAAGCAGGTTTATTAAAGGGAGGTGTTTAGTTTAAATTAATAAGTCTGCGGTCATTCTGTGTGACTGCAGACTTATGAATTACCCCTTGCCCAGGCACTGTGAGCGGCGAGGATTTGCCGGCTTCTGACCCGGGACTGGCAGGTACGTATATGTTACGCGGCCTCGCTCCATACACTTGTATGGAGGGAGGCCATGCCCACTGGACGGGCGCATAACTAGGTGGGACGCGTCACTAGATGACTGCAGACTTATCAGTTTAGACTGGACAGCCTCTTTAAGGTGGGGGCTTTGCAGATCATTGGTCTGACAGTTTTTGGAAGGTTATTTTGTAGGTGTGGGTGGGTGTGGTCCCTTACTAGAAGGCTCCAATTTTTTTTTTATTATGGATTAATTTCCTCCTGAGTAGTGGTGTATCTCATAATCGGGTAGAGGATTTGGTGGTTTGTTTTATTCGAGTCGATGTTGATCTGAGTTTTTAGGCCAAGTTTACACCTAAACATGGCTGTATGGCAAGCACTACTTTGGATAACCACGTTTTTGTCATATCTTGAAAAGACGAATACTGCAGGAAGGAAGCCAGACAGCGTCCACATTGACTGATGGCTTTATCCAAGTGAATGGCACTGTCAGGGTTACCGTCAGAATACAGCTTCTTTGAGATTCTGATGGAAACATAGAGCACTGTAAGTGTGAACCAAGCTTCAGACAGTCATTTTAACTTTGGTTAGCTCTTTTATATGCATTTTTGTATCAGTTGGTGTAGATATGGCTTCTCAGTAAATTGATTTTCTTTTTTTAATTTTACAATTTGTGCGCGCCTTTTGAATGTGGAATTTTCAGTACAATTTCATAAAATGCATTTGAGCTGGATGTATGGTTTATTTCTTAGCTATTTTTTGGAATGATTGCTGGAATATTGGAGATGGCTGTTAGTGTCCACAGATTTACAGGGGTTGTCCAGGCTTGGGACAAATGAAACAAAAAAAAAGTAAAAAAGGTTTGGTACCATGTTAGCCAGTTGAAAAATGATTGCTCTCAGTGGGAAAAACAAGATACTCTTGTAGTTATGATACCTTTTAATGCCTAACGAAAATAAAATAAATGATGTTACAAGGCAAGCTTCTGAGACAAGTTAGGTCTCTTCATCAGGCACGGTATAACAAAGTTTCTGAAGAAATAACATTTTGTTATACCGTGCCTGAGAAAGAGGCCTAAGACGTTTTGAAAGCTTGCTTTGTAACCTCATTTTTTGTTGGCCATTAAAAGGTATAACTACAAGATTAGCTTGTTTTTCCCACGGAGAGCAGGCGTGTAACTAGACGCATGTGGTTCTCTCCATAAGGAAGGGAAGCAGGACATGTCAGCAGATGACCGCCAGTATGCAGAAGGCCTGCGTGCAGTCACATGGCCGCTCGCTCGCAGTGCCAATAACGGGTAATCATTTTGACAGTGTATTCATCGCACATTGTCACATAGTGACCGCAGACTGTTACCTCAGGCCTGGACAGCCCCTTTAAAGTAGGTCATAGGGCAGATGTACTGTGGAGACACACTGAAAACATACACCATGGATGAAAGATTGCTGCAATTACAAACCTGATGGCTCTAAAGGGTAGTATGGGCTATGTCAAATTCCTTATTGTTCGTCAATTAAGACATTTTATCTATTCAAGTAATATTTACTGCAGCATTTGTTCTGTTATCAGACTCTGGGATTATTCCACAGCAGATTTGCATTGTTTTTTATCTTGTAGGAGTTGTTTCTACACTGGCAAGCTATGTGTGTAAAGCCGCCACAGGACGCTTTGGCCCATCCCTTGGCGCTGTAGGTATTTTTCCATTTTCTTCTGCCTAGTTTAGTGTTGATGAAGCAGTAATGTTTTCAGAGAAATTGAAGGAGCAGATAATTTTTTTTTACATTTTATTCCATCCTTTTTTGCAGCAGTAAAAGGAGCCGCTGCCTTAGTGGTTGTCTTTTTTTTAATTTACCGCTATGATATAGTGACATATGATATACTGCCACTTGTTTCCAATGCCGGACTTCAATATAATGTTCATTTTCACTAAGCCAAAAGCAATTAGGACATTCCACTGATTACCATAAAAGTAAAGTAATGAAGATTAAAGGACTCCCGCTGTCCAATATATTGGGAAATTGATTTTGTCAGCTGCCAAAAAGCCAACTTAAAAGTGACCGTATATAGCGTGAATTTTCACAGGGACACTCATCCCAGTGTATCAATGTAACTACTCTCACATCCTTTGTAGCAACTTCTATAACCTACAACAACATGGAAGCACAATCCAACATCATACAAATACACCAAGCTTTATCCATCATAATTCCCCATTTCCTCATAGACTGTAAGCTTGCGAGCAGGGCCATCACTCCTTTTGATTTGAGAAATGCTTATTGTGTATTGTTTGTATAAGTCCCCCCTAAAATTGTAAAGTGCTGCGGAATATGTTGGTGCTATAAAAATAAAAATTAGTATTATTATTAAACATATAACCATATTTACAAAGGGAAGAACATAGCAGAATTAACCCCATCAACTGGCAATACCGATTCATTCCACAGGAGGGAGCTCAGGCTCCATAGAAAGACTACAACAACTATAAGCACAACAAATTAGAGCAACTACCATACAGGTCAGTATGTCAAAGTAATCCTTAGAATAATTTAGAAAGTAGGAAGAAATCTCCAGTGATCGAGAAATAAAATGTCCAAAAACTGTGTGAAAATCCAATAAAACCATAAATATGTAAATCGGCAACCACCAAGTGTCCAATATTAAGATTGACATGTTTAGGCTGCACCAGTCTCAGTCATGATCATGTGAGAACTGAATGCCCAGAGGAGCGCACACCGCAATGATGACACTGAATGGCATGGATGAGAAGAAGTATTGTACAGTGGGTATGGAAAGTATTCAGACCCCTTTAAATTTTTCACTGTTTCATTGCAGCCATTTGGTAAATTCTAAAAAGTTCATTTTTTTTCTCATTAAAGTACACTCTGCACCCCATATTGACTGAAAAAAACAGAAATGTAGAAATGTTTGCAAATTTATTAAAAAAGAAAAACTGATATCACATGGTCATAAGTATTCAGACCATTTGCTCAGACACTCCATGCTGTCCATTTCCTTGTGATCCTCCTTGAGATGGTTCTACTCCTTCATTGGAGTCCAGCTGTGTTTAACTAAACTGATAGGACTTGATTTGGAAAGGCACACACCTGTCTGTATAAGACCTCACAGCTCACAGTGCATGTCAGACCAAATGAGAATCATGAGCTCAAAGGAACTGCCCAAGGAGCTCAGAGACAGAATTGTGGCAAGGCACAGGTCTGACCAAGGTTACAAAATAATTTCTGCATTACTCAAGGTTCCTAAGAGCACAGTGGCCTCCATAATCCTTAAATGGAAGAAGTTTGGGACCTCCAAAAGTCTTCCTAGACCTGGCCGTCCAGCCAAACTGAGCAATCGTGAGAGAAGAGCCTTGGTGAGAGAGTTAAAGAAGAACCCCAATATCACTGTGGCTGAGTTCCAGAGATGCAGTAGCCAGATGGGAGAAAGTTCCACAAAGTCAACTATCACTGCAGCCCTCCACCAGTCGGGCCTTTATGGCAGAATGGCCCGACGGAAGCCTCTTCTCAGTGCAAGACATATAAAAGCCCGCATAGAGTTTGCTCAAAAACACATGAAGGAATCCCAGACTATGAGAAATAAAATTCTCTGGTCTGATGAGACGAAGATAGAACTTTTTGGTGATAATTCTAAGCTTTATGTGTGGAGAAAACCAGGCACTGTTCATCACCTGCCCAATACAATCCCAACAGTGAAACATGGTGGTGGCAGCAGCATCATACTATGGGGGGTGTTTTACAGCTGCAGGGACACAATGACTGGTTGCAATTGAAGGAAACATGAATGCGGCCAAGTACAGAGATATCCTGGATGAAACCCTCTTCCAGAGTGCTCTGGACCTCAGACTTGGCCGAAGGTTCACCTTCCAACAAGATAATGACCCTAAGCACACAGCTATAATGACAAAGGAGTGGTTTCAGAACAACTCTGTCACCATTCTTGACTGGCCATGCCAGAGCCGTGACCAAACCCAATTGAGCATCTCTGGAGAGACCTGAAAATGGCTGTCCACCAACGTTCACCATCCAACCTGATGGAACTGGAGAGGATCTGCAAGGAAGAATGGCAGAGGATCCCCAAATCCTGGTGTGAAAAATTTGTTGCATCATTCCCAAGACGACTCATGGCTGTACTAGCTCAAAAGGGTGCTTCTACTCAATACTGAGCAAAGGGGCTGAATACTTATGACCATGTGATATTTCAGTTTTTCTTTTTTAATAAATTTGCAAAAATTTCTACATTTCTGTTTTTTTTTCAGTCAAGATGGGGTGCAGAGTGTACTTTAATGGGAAAAAAATGAACCTTTTAGAATTTACCAAATGGCTGCAATGAAACAAAGAGTGAAACATTTAAAGGGGTCTGCATACTTTCCATTCCCACTGTACATCATGAGCTTCGCTGTGTGCAGTATGAGAACACTATTGAGCTGCACGTTGAATGATACATGTGAGGAATAAAACAAAAGATGTATTGATTATAACGCTGTAAAAGATCAGTTATGTGAACAATGGTTAAATACTATAATGTGTAAATAGCAATATATCCCTAATTGAGCATTACGCAAGATACCGTAAAAAATAGTGTAGTACAAAATTAGTGATGATAGAATACTGCAAATAGTATCCGAACATCATACTGTGCAGAATCAAGAAAAAGTGTATCACACTCCATGAAATCACTGTGAAGAAGTCAATGTGAATAAAAACAAAAGATATGGCACATAATTTATAAGAGGAAAGCTGTGCATAAAAAGGAAACCGTGCATGAACAAGTGAGAAAATTACACCCAAAATGATCTCCCTTATGTACTGTATAAGAGGGAGAAAGGTGACATGAAACAAAGATAGCACATGTACTGTTACGTGAGAGACCAAATATACCAATATCCAAATATCAATAGACACATAGTGTGGGATAATGTAACACTACTTGCATCAAAAGTTACCAATTAAAGCTCTCGTTACTTTTAAGAAATAAGGAAGAATCACAGTCAATCAGTTCTCCCCCGCCATCCTAACAACGAGAGCAAAGTGGATTGCCAGACCAGTTAACCATATAGTCCATTCAGTTTTTCACTCAGGGGAGGGCTTGGTGTTACCCCTTCTCCGTAACTCACCATCACACAATTTATTCATTTATTTTGTATATTTTTATGTCCATCATTCTGTGCTGATCCTTTTGTCAACGTTATTCAGTTACAGAGCTCTAAATCCCCTTCATAAGCTAAGAATTAAAATGGTCGTCCACTTCTTTTATAGTTTTAGTTATGTAGAACTCACTAAAGCTCCACTAATGTCCTTGGTTTGGTTGGCGGTCCAGAGAGCGCCTCTTCTGGCCTGCACTTAACACAAAGGAAGTGGCCTGTTCGCCAGTCACTGGATGCGGTGAGTCTCCACCGCTCTGAAGGGGTTTAGACGAGCAGTCATTGCTGCACGTGACGGGGGCTGCAGGGAATTGGTGTGCGGATTGTATCTTGCTGTTTTATGGGGTTTTTGCGTTTCCATTCTGATAATTTTTTTCAAAACCAACACTGGAAGGAGGGAGCTGATTGCACACATTGTATTATTGTCCACATATGAGTATAGGCAATTTTATGTCCCATTTTTGTGTTCTCTTTAACCCTTCGCCTTCAGTTCCATTTGTATTTTATCATCCTCTTCTTCCAAGAGCCTTAACTGTTATATTTTTCCCATCAACATAGTCATGTGAAAGCTTGTTTTTGTGGGACAAGTTGTAATTTTGAGTGTCACGTTCATTTTACTATACAGTGTACTGAAAAATGGGGAACATTTAAAAAAAAAAAAAAAAAAAATTGTAATTCTAACATAGTTTTTTTGTTTTTATTTACGGCATTCATTGCATGGTAGAATTGACCTGCAGCAGGTCAGCACAACTCCAGCAATTCCACAGATTTCTGTATTTATTTTATATAAAGGGACTCTGTGAGCAGCTGCAACCCACCCACCCCCTGACTGGCAGCTCAGTCACTGGTGGGGCAGGGTTATACATATATGCTGGTCTGGCATGCGCACAATGTTAATCTAGTGCTGATAAAATACTGATTGTATTTAAACTACAGCCTAATGAGTGACAGACCCCTGGAATCATGCTCTTGTGCCCTATATTATGCTGCTGTTACGCTACGTATGGCGAGAACCCAACGCGTAACGACGGGAAAATGGGAAGGAGCCCTATAACTTGGGAAAGGGAGAGTGGAGATCTCTAAACAGATCCAACAACAAACCCTGACTCCCCTAAATAGGTTCTGACAAAAGAGAGGATATAGTGAAAGGCAGCACTCACCAAATATTTAGTAAAACAGTCCTTTATTTCTCAACAATGGGACTCCATAGTGATCGGCAGAGTTACAAGCGTAGCACACGGGGGAGAATTGCAGAGGACTACGGCCGTTTCGCAACCTTCCAGTGCTTCTACTTCTCCCCCGTGTGCTAACCCTGTAACTCTGCTGAACGCTATGAAGTCCCATTGTTGAGAAATAAAGGACTGTTTTACTAAAGATTCGGTGAGTGCTACTTTACAATATATCCTTTTTTTTTGTGGTTACATAGATTTGGCTGTTTGCACCACCATAAGAATCATAGAGCATAAAAACACTGATGTGTGATGTATGGCGTGGTGCCGGAATGATTTTCTCCTGCAAAGACTTAAATAGGTTCTGCACCTATCGCCGAGCAGGAAACCTGGCCTTTGCTGACCCTAAGACTAGGCCCTACGTAGGGAGCGGGAGGGGTGAGCACTAGTCAGCCCCACTACAAACTAAAGTACACACAGGGGAAACAAATGGGAATATACTTAGATCCAAGATGACCCAGGAGAAAGCACCGCAACAATCCATAAGTGAACTCCAAGGTAATGCTAGTCAACTACTAGAATCCCAGGCCTGAATAGGTATACACGCTATCACCAGCAACTCTCTGAGGATCTGAGTGTATTTAAGGAAACCACAAGTGCTGATTAACAGCAGGAAGGTGAGGATACCTCAGGGTCCTAAAGGGAAAGGTATAATCCCCAAGCAAGGTGAGGATCACTGCTGGGTCCTAAACAGAGAGGAAACTTAAAAAAAAGGGAAACCCTGTAATGCATAGTAGCTACAGTATATATAAAAATTTTACACACCACTGTTAAAATACTCATCAACACTACCAGGGACACTGAATCCCTGTACAAGAGGGCACATGTGCTAAAATCATTAAAAATTTGAAACTTTATTATTATTACATATATAAAAAATGAAAGTTAAAGAACAAGCAAAGGTATCCCAAAAAGTAGCAGACAGATATCCCAGGTCTTCAAATAGAGCTTTGCACTTTCATATGTAAAAATCAAATGCCACATTAAGAAATGGATTAAAGTAGAACTTTGTACATCAATAAATAAAGTGCAAGTGCCATTGTGATTACCAAAATTCAATATATTTGTCCAAAACCATTATTCAGTGTGGAAACTTGAAGGTATGGGTCTGTGAGGAGTGCATATTCAGAATAGTCACGTTAGTACTTAAAATTTTGAAATGAGAAGCCTGTTTATATCTGGGCTACTACCCTGACGACGCCGTTTGCCTGAGCTTTTTCCAAGGGGTGTTTTTCTTCAGAAGTACGAACTGGGCACAATGTACGAGCGCCACAATGTATGGGCACTACAATGCCCGGACACTACAACATACTGGGCACTGCAATGTGCTGGGCACTACAATGGCAGATTCGCATTTTCACTCTGCAAGGTCCACTACTGCTTGTTTCTGGAAAGCACCCATTCAGTCAAAATCATCACTACACCCGTAGCTGAATTCTCAGAGGGGTGTAATTTCCAAATTGGGGTCACTTGAGGGGGGATTCTGCTCTTCTACCATTTAGGGGCTCCGTATATGAAGTCTGCATACTATTCAACGAAAATTTGAGTCAAATAGCGCTCCTTCCCTTCCAAGTCTCACCATGTGGCCAAACAGTACTGTACAGCCACATATGAGGTATTGCCACATTTACAAGAAATTGTGTAACAAATTTTGGTCATTTTTACCTATTTACCCTTATGAAAATGTAAAATATTGGGGTTAAAACAACATAGTGGTAAAAATGCATTTTTGTTTTCTTCACCGCTCAGTGGTCTAAAATTTTGTGAAACATGTGTGTTGTCAATATGATCACTGCACCACTAGATGATTTCATTAAGAAGTATAGATTGTAAAACTTATCACTTATCGGGGGGGCCTTCTGTCCTGACACCTCAGAGGCTTTGCCAATGTGACATGGCACCGGCAAACCGTTCCAGGCAAATCTGCACTCTGATATGGCACTCCTTCCCTTCTTAGCTTTGTCTTACTGTGTCTAAAAAGTAGTTTTTAACCACATATGGGGTATCTGTGTACTCAGAAGACATTGTGTAACAATTTTTGTGATCCATTTTCTCCTAATATCCTTTCTGAAAATTAAAAAATATCATACATTTTAGTGGAAAAAATGAAACTTTTCATTTTCACAGCCTGATGTTATACACTGCTCAAAAAAATAAAGGGAACACGCAAATAACACATCCTAGATCTGAATGAATGAAATATTCTCATTGAATACTTTGTTCTGTACAAAGTTGAATGTGCTGACAACAAAATCACACAACAATCATCAATGGAAATCAAATTTATTAACCAATGGAGGCCTGGA
The DNA here is from genome assembly GCF_046119375.1 of Phyllobates terribilis. Classification (NCBI taxonomy): domain Eukaryota; kingdom Metazoa; phylum Chordata; class Amphibia; order Anura; family Dendrobatidae; genus Phyllobates; species Phyllobates terribilis. The sequence continues at coordinate 636,456,343 of NW_027362762.1, forward strand.
TTTGGAGTCGCCCCCAAAATTAAAGTGGAAAAACACACTACAGGCTGATCCAACTTTGATGTAATGTCCTTAAAACAAGTCAAAATGAGGCTCAGTATTGTGTGTGGCCTCGTGACGTTGGTGGATGGAGCAAGACATGATGTCCCAGATGTGCTCAATCGGATTTAGGTTTTGGGAACGGGCGGGCCAGTCCATAACTTCAATGCTTTCATCTTGCAGGAACTGCTGACACACTCCAGCCACATGAGGTCTGGCATTGTCCTGCATTAAGAGGAACCCAGGGCCAACCGCACCAGGATATAGTCTCACAAGGGGTCTGAGGATCTCATCTTGGTACCTAATGGCAGTCAGGCTACCTCTGGCAAGCACATGGAGGGCTGTGCGGCCCTCCAAAGAAATGCCACCCCTCACCATTACTGACCCACTGCCAAACCGGTCATGCTGATGGATGTTGCAGGCAGCAGATCGCTCTCCACGGTGTCTCCAGACTCTGTCACGTCTGTCACATGTGCTCAGTGGGAACCTGCTTTCATCTGTGAAGAGCACAGGGCGCCAGTGGTGACTCTGCCAATCCTGGTGCTCTGTGGCAAATTCCAAGCGTCCTGCATGGTGTTGGGCTGTGAGCACAACCCCCATCTGTGGACGTCGGGCCCTCATACCACCCTCATGGAGTTGGTTTCTAACTGTTTGTGCAGACACATGCACATTTGTGGCCTGCTGGAGGTCATTTTGCAGGGCTCTGGCAGTGCTCCTCCTGTTCCTTCTTGCACAAAGGCGGAAGTAGCGGTCCTGCTGCTGGGTTGTTCCCCTCCAAGTCTCCTGATGTACTGGCCTGTCTCCTGGTAGCGCCTCCAGCCTCTGGACACAATACTGACAGACAAAGCAAACCTTCTTGCCACAGCTCGCATTGATGTGCCATCCTGGATGAGCTGCACTACCTGAGCAACTTCTGTGGGTTGTAGAGTCCGTCTCATGCTACCACGAGTGTGAAAGCACAACCAACATTCAAAAGTGACCAAAACATCAGCCAGAAAGCATTAGTACTGAGATGTGGTCTGTGGTCCCCACCTGCAGAACCACTCCTTTATTGAGGGTGTCTTGATAATTGCCAATAATTTCCATCTATTGTCTATTCCATTTGCACAACAGCATGTGAAATTGATTGTTAATCAGTGTTGCTTCCTAAGTGGACAGTTTGATTTCCCAGAAGTTTGATGTACTTGGAGTTATATTCTGTTGTTTAAGTGTTCCCTTTATTTTTTTGAGCAGTGTATAATTATGTGGGTTTGAAATTCTCTCTACACCCCTATAGGAATTCTTCAAGGGGTGTAGTTTCCAAAATGGGGTCACCTGTAGGGGTTTCTGCTGTTTTGGACCCCTGGCAGCTCTCCAAATGCGTCATGGTGCCCGCAACCTATTCCAGACAATTTTGCACTCCAAAAATCAAATGGTGCGCTTTCCTTTCCAAGCCCTGTCGTGTGCCCAAACAAGAGTTTCTGACCACTTTATGGGGTATCCCTGTACTAAGTTGAAAATGCACAACAAATTGTATGATCCAATGTTTTAAAATTCCATGAAGCCCTTGGGGGTTGTAGATGCTCACTACACCTCTAGATAAATTCCTTGAGGACTGTAGTTCCAAGATTGAGTCATTTGTGTGTGTGTGGGGGGGGATTCACTGTTTAGCCTCATCAGGGGCTCTGCAAATGCAACATGGCGTCTGCTATCTATTCCAGCCAAATTTGCACTCCAAAAGTGAAATGGTGCTCCTTCCCTTCAAAATCCTTCCGTGCGCCCAAACAGTAGTTTCCACCACATATGGAGTATTGGTGTACTCAGGAGAAATTGGGCAACAAATTATATGGTCCATTTCTCCTGTTATCTTTGTGAAAATAAAAAGTTTGGGGGTAAGCAACATTTTTTGTTGCAAAATACAAAATTTAAATTTTTTCCTTCCACATTAATTCCGGTGATGCATGTAATGGGTTAAGGGCACTTTTGAGTGGTGCAGTTTTTAAAATGGTTTCACTTTAAGGTATTTTCTGCCATATAGCCCCTCTGTCACTTGAAATGTGCTGTGGTCCCTAAAAAAAAAAAAAATTATAGGTTTTGTAAAATTTGTTGGAAAAATTAAAAATAGCTGATAACTTTTAACCCTCCTTACTTCCGAACAAAAAACATGATGCTAATGTAAAAAAGACGTGGTAAATGTTATTTATTAACTGTTTTGTTTGGTATAACTATATGCTTTAAGGGCACACAATTCAAAGTTTGAAAATTGTGAAATTTTCAAAAAAACTTTTGGTAAAATTTTTCGATATTTTCATAAATAAATGTAAATCATATCGACCAAAATTTACCACTAATATGAAGTACAACATGTCACGAAAAAACTGTTTCAAAAGCACTGGGATATGTTGAAGCGTTCCAGAATTTAAGTGCATCTTTAAGTGCATGGTGGCTCAGTGGTTAGCACTGCAACCTTCCAGCGCTGAGGTCCTGGATTCAAATCCCACCAAGGACAACATCTGCAAGGAGTTTGTATGTTCTCCCTGTGTTTTCTTGGACTTCCTCTGGGTTCTCCGGTTTCCTCCCACACTCCAAAGATATAGTGATAGGGAATGTAGATTGTCATCCCCAATGGGGACAGCACCCATAATGTCTGTAAATTGTCTTGAATTGTAAAGCGTTGCAGAATATGTTGGCGCTGTGTAAATAAAACGATTATTATTATAAGTGCAGTGTCACGACACAGCTGTTGGGTGACCATGGATCAGGGGCCCCTACCCTGACCCTAACACTAGGGGGCGCCCTAGCTCGCCCTATTCCATGGGATACCTCTGAAGGTGAAGATGCCGTGGCCTCCGCCATAAGGGTATGTGCCCACAATGCAGAAATGAAGCAGAAAATTTCTGCAGCGTTTCTGCATGTTCTTGGCAGTCAAAAACGCTTGCGGATTTTACATGCGGATTTGACTTGCGTTTTTCAAGTGCATTGGAACCTCAAATCCGCATGCAGAAACGCACAAATAATGGACATGCTGCGGATTTTTCCGCAAGGAAAATCTGCTGCGGAAAATTCCGCAGCACAGGCACAGAACATGCAGATTTTCATTTGGGATCATGGGGCACGGATTGCCAAGCGTTTACACTGCGGAAATTCCACAGCAAAAACGCTTGAAAAACTTTTATAGTGGGCACGCAGCCTAACACCTGAGGTAGCCCTCCACCCGGGGAAGAGGGGCGCTACTATACACCACAGTACACCCACCCGACAAATGGGGCAACACAGACGGGGGTAAACAGAAAACTCCAGGCACACAAAATATTCTCACACATATAAGAGAGGCAAGCACCGAGGTGTAAAGGAAGGGGGAATAAACCAAAACCGGAGGAGGATAAGGAATAACCACGCCTACAAACCACGCGACAGTCACAAGTTATTCCTTCAATACTCCTTGACATAGATCTCCTCCCTATCCTCCGCCATGTAGCAAAAGCTAGCACTGACAAGGATTTAGAATCAGAGCCTGGTATGTAAAGGGAAAAGGAGTGGCTAACTGAGATTAGCTGTGAGCACAGGGAAATGCGACATGGCCGCCTAACCCCTGTTCTGCCAAAAGAAGCTAGCACAATTAAAATGAAGGAGAAGTGCTTCTTCTCAAAGCCGAAGTAGGAGCCATCTGCCGCTGAGGTCTTCTGGATCCAAACTGTTGCGGTAACCCCATGACATGCAGCTCTTCTAATGCATGTAATCAATGAGTCTTATTCTATGTTCACATGTTGCGTTTTTTTATGCAAATTAAAAGCTGCTTTTTACAGTACCAGCAAAAGCTATGCGATTTCAGAAATCTCATGCACTCGCTTGTTTGGTTTTTTTAAATTTTTTTACAGAATTGGAAAACTGCTGCTTTTTTTAAAACTCCAGCATGTCAATCTTTGTTTTTGCAGCATTTTTTCACCCATAGAAAGCAATGATTAAATGCAAAAAAATGCAGCAAAAAAAAAACCTGTTGCGATCAGTTTTTGCAGCATTTTTAGTTTAGAAAAGCATGTACAGCAGAATGTGAAATCCATTTATTTTTTTGACTTTGCCAGGATGTTAGTGGTAGTAAAAGCAAACCATGCCTGACCATCTCAATGCCCAATCAATGTGTAAAACTAAACATGGCCTGACTATTGTGTGAAATTGAACAATACCTGCCAACTCCATGGCCCTGACCAATGTGAGAAAATAAACCGTGCCAGACCACCTCAGTGCACTGCCATTGTGTTAGGTAAACTATGCCTGACCAATTCAAACCCCCCTACACTGGTTTTACATTTGCAGTTGTGTATTTTTTCATGAACTCGTCTGAACTTTTTTGTTCAAAACAGTCACTATTTTTTCAGACATAAAAAACTTTCCACTAAATAATTTAATCAAATTGCCCTTTTTTTCCAAAAGTGTTTTATGATTTCACATATGTCTTGCATTGGTGGCCTAACACCTTGTATTGTTCATGCTCCTGTGGAGGAAGTAAAGCTGAACTTTAGAACCCTGAAAAACGCAGCAGGAAAAGCAGCAAAAAGCCATCAAAACCGGCTTTTTGACTGCAGCTTTTTTACTGTCAAGAGATTCGATTTTGTCTGCAGAAAAAAGCAACATGTGAACATAACCTTACACTAGGAATCTGTTAAATGTCAGTGATTATTTACTAAATATTCTTTTTTTGATCACTTTTTCAGTCTGGAGCAATCATGACAATCCTCGCCGTGGTGTGTACAAAAATGCCTGAAGCCAAGCTTGCCATCATCTTCCTACCTATGTTTACATTTACAGCAGGAAACGTATGTATAAATGATCTCCTCGGTTGGCTAATAGCCACAGGTACATGTTCTGCTGCCATAGAATTTCTCTAGGAGACACAGCACTTAGGATATGTTCACAGGCCACACGTTTGTATTGATTGTTTCTTTGGTTATCGTCATGGACTTCTGAAAACCGCATTAAGGTACACGGGACAGTGAGGTTTGGGGAAGAGATCTGCCTCGTGGGGCCATACCGTAGGGATGTGTTTTCCAACATGTGGTTCTCCAGCTGTTGCAAAATTATTACCCTTACCATGTCTTTATAGCCCCGGAACATATTGATAGTTGTAGTCTCGCAACACATGGAGAGCCAAATGTTGGGGAACACTCCTGTATTGTTTCAAATATAAAATGGATCCAATGCAAGTAAGGTTTTTTTTTTTCTTGGATGTAATTTTTTATTGATTTTCAAACCGTTTAAACAAAGAAAAATATGGTGGGCGCGATATAATAATTCATGAAGTCACACTATAGGCCGGAGTGGGCAATTTTCCCAAGGTACCACATGCCGAATCAATTGTCCAAACTTAATTCTACTTATTATTTTTTATTAATATTTTATATCAATTTTATCCCTTCATATTGAGTAGAGTTAATTGTGCTGACTTGCTGCTACTGCTAATACATGTAAAAATAGAGATAAAACCTATTCTAAAAAGTATTCTTACCAGTAGCAGCTAATCAAAACCATATAACTTAAGGCCCCGTCACACTTAGCGACGCTGCAACGATCCCGACAATGATACGACCTGTCAGGGATCGTTGCTGCGTCGCTATGTGGTCGCTGGTGAGCTGTCAAACAGGCAGGCTCACCAACGATCAGGGGAGCAGCGACATCGTGGAAAGAATCTTTCCACGATGACCTGCTCCTGGTTACCAGCCTGCTGAAGCAGGAGCAGGCTGGTAACTATGGTAAACATCGGGTTACTAGGGGCACACGCGAACCTAGTAACCCGCTGTTTATCATGGTTACCACTCTGCTACAGTGAGCAGGAGGTTACCGCTCACTTTAGCAGGCTCGTAACCATGATAAACAGCGGGTTACTAAGTGCGCGTGTGCCCCTAGTAACCCGATGTTTACCATAGTTACCAGCCTGATCGCTGCTCCCGCTGGTCACACACAGCGATGTGTGCTGACCAGCGGGAGAGCAACGACCAAAAAATGGTCCAGGACACTTTGCAGCGATCAGCGACCTCACAGCAGGAGCCTGATCGCTGCAAAGTGTCACACATAGCGACATCGCTGGTGAGGTCGCTGTTGCGTCACCAAAACCGTGACACAGCAGCGATCTCGCTAGCGATCTCGCTATGTGAGACGGGGGCTTTACTGCTGTTTATAAATCATACTGCTCCTGTTATTTAGCCTTAAGTATATTTAATGAGTCTAGCTGTACCTTGTACACTACCCTAAACGCAATCTAATGTCACCACAGCCCCCACACAAAGTATGAAATCCCCCATCACGGCTCCATACACACGATATGATGCCTCCAGTCCACAATTCCCCCATACAGTATGATGATCCCCATAATCCCCCACACAGTATGGTGTCCCCACACACAGTATGATAGCCCTCCCACCTCCCCACACAATGATGATGATCCCTCATAATCCCCCACACAGTATGATGTCCCCACACACAGTATGATAGCCCTTCCACCTCACCCACACAATGATGATGATCCCTCATAATCCACCACACAGTATGATGGCCCCCACACACAGTATGATGTCCTCGTGATTGCGCTCGGTGAGCAGAGACTCAGTCACACAAGCTGAGTGATGGAAAATGGAGTAGGCTTCCTGTACCATCATTAGCAGGGGGCAGCCGCGTGGTGTGTGCCGGGTAGGAACAGCCAAAGAGCTGAAGTAGCTGCAGTTTGCTCAGGTCTGCTTTAGGGCATATCAACAGTTTCCTTTAAAACATATAAGAAAGAAAAACCTTAAGAATAAGAACACTGCAAACCTAACCATGACATAGCCATGGTCCAAGATTAAAGAGAATCTGTCACCAAATTTTGGCCACCTAATCTGAGAGCAGCATAATATAGAGACAGAGACCCTGATTCCAGCCATGTGTCACTTACTGGGCAGCTTGCTGTAATTTTGAAAAAAATCACTGTTTTATCAGTAAGAGATTAGGACTAGAGGACTAATAAGCATCGATATAATTCCCCAGAGTGTGTAACATGGCAGCAAGAACAAATCCGGGAGCACCACCTGGTAATCCGAAGCCAAAAACACTGGTCCCTAAAATAGTGCCTCAAGTCCAGCAGGGTGGGCAAGACAACACAATACCACGTGGCCGATGATCCCCAATCTCTAATAGTCCAGGTAGTGACACCATGATCCAGCCTCAGCAGCAGATCCTAGTCCTCTGAAGACACAGCGCTAACAACATTCCCCATACATGGTTCTTTACTTTCTATCTTCTTCATGGGATTGGCCCCCTGATTGGGTATAGATACTGACACCCACTCCCCTTAACCATCAGGCCAGTCTGTAAGGTGTATGAGGGAGGCCCCCTGCAGAGAGGAACAAAGACACATATGCCCCCACCACTGATGGGTAGCTTTCTGCCTATGCACAGTCCATATGTAAGGCTGTCAATAAGTGTTGTAGCCAGGGTTATACAGGACTTCACATTCAGAGAACCGCTAGATCTATAGCAGAGAAAACATTGATTTTATCAAAACTACAGCATGCAACTCAGTAAGTGACACATCTCTGGAATCTGTGTATTCCCTTACATCCTACTGCTCTCAAATTGGGTAGCAAAATCCTTGTGGCAATTTTTTTTAAAAGTTTTAAAGTAGTGAGCTATTTTTCACCAGGTTTTGTAACTGGTCATAGGACATAGTTGAGAACATGGGAGAGGACAATATAAGAGAAAATATAAGGGAAAGAAAGGAAAAAGACAAGGTGTATGTGGGTTTAGTACAAGCCATACCTGTCTATTTTAAGCATTAAAAATGTAGGCCTAGGCACCTCTGAGGCCAGTAAAACAAAGTATTATCTTGTGTTACAACAGGCATCAAACTGATAAGTGCTTCAAGCCTTTGAATCATTACATAAAACTGCCCTGTTCTGTATGCCTCCTTTAGTTATGGAGGAAACGCAGAAGGCAAAATACAGGACTGTGAGGAAGCTGGCAGCCACACTAGTCTTGGTTTGTGGGCAGAAGTAGTATGGAAGGGTGCCAGGTGGCAGAGCGAGTACCCATGACTAAGAGCAGGGATCATGTGGAGGCACTACTGAATATGAAACCCTGTGTTGTGACACGTCTGCCAAAGGGCCCAAGTGTCTGCACAGTGTAGTGGGTGACCACAAATGGGATTCCTAAGCCGTGTCTTCTCGTACCCATGCAAAGATGAAAGCTACGGTGAATAAACTACAGGTCTCAGTTGTTAGATTGCCTGGGAGGTATGCGTTCCCAACAAGCGGGTTACATCGCCATGTCTTCACTACTGTCATTTCCAGAGGTTTTCGGCTCGCCAACATTCCCACATCTCTAAATGGCTGATGCTTAGCTATGCTGTTATAAATTTTACCATAACTAGCCAGGATTGTCATTAACTAATAGAACAGGCTTCACCATCATAGAGAGCAGTACTGCAGCTGCATAAGTGCTGTGGGTTGTGCTTTCCACAAGCAGAAACTGATAGATAGGTGACTCTTAATCCTTTTAAAAGGGATGTTCTGGTTTCTGAAAATCCTTATTTATTTTTAATAAAACAAACTTCACTCTACTCACCCTCCCCAGGTCCAGCGCTGAGTCTCCACCGCTGCTCCTGGTGTCTGTTATTTCTGCAGCACTGATATCATGGCGACAGCACTGCGGAGCCGCTGAGCTGACTTATAGGCTGCAGTGCTATTGACATGACATCGCCACTGCAGACAGTGACAGACACCATGATCAGCGTCGGATGCTCATTGATGGACCTGGGGAATGTGTGTAAATTGCAGTTTGTTTATTTCTTTTCAACCAACCTGCAGCCGGGGGGACAGGGATTTTCCACTACCATTAAACCCCCTTTAAATACAGCTTTAATATTGAGAAAATCTCACTTGATCTGATCACAGGTACAACATAAGCGCTGTATGAAGTTATTTTATGGCTGAGTATTCGTTGTCATTACTTTATTAGATTGATTCGGCTTTCCACCGCAGCACAGGCCATGTGATTGGCACTAGAAAGCACAATCAGAAGCTCAGTCCATACATGGCAGAATTGTTACAGCGTATACAGTGCAAAACGTGTACGGGACAAAAATCTGTCCAGAAAGCAAAGCATGCCATAGATTTTTATATCTACAGTATGCCTATTATGTTGCAAAAATGCTATACAATTTCACAACTTATCTTATGTTTTGTAAGGTTGTGACGTAAAATAGGCCTTTTTCTAAAACCCTAGCTGTTCTGAAATATAAAAATAAATAACTAATCTCAAAATTAAAATTGCAACTCTGAAAAGGAAAAGTTGTGGAGTTATGGAAGTCACAGGATGAATGCACATGTTAGTGACGTGCTAATGATGATGACATTTTCAAAACCTCTCAATATATTTAGTAACACGTATTAGTGCCACGCGCATAAATACATGCACTTACTATCAATGAGATTATTAAGGGTTGACTGAGGAATGTTCTGCCACAATAAATACACCTGGGCACGCAAATCATCAAGGCCCGCTACCAGCAGCTCCCTTTCCAAAGACCGAGCACTGATATCTCCGATGTGCTCGATAGGAAATAGAGTCCAGAAACGTGTGCCAGGAGGGCTGTTCACAGTAGCTGCTGGGACACTTTGGGGAAATGGCTGTATGACTGGTTCCACGATTGATCTATTCTGTACTGCAAGTGACATTAGTTTCACATACCAAGTCTAAGGCCTCAAACAGGGTCAACACAAAACCATCAGGTTATGAGCCAAACTTCCAGCTACAGTTGTTATATTGACCTTATGCCAACCCTCTCCAAGGCTGTCATGGTGCAGAGCAAGATGGCAATGGAAACATGAATGGAGGTCTATCCTCTTCAGCAATGAGTCCCGCTTTTGTCTTCCGTGCAATGATAGCCAAAGATTGCTCTGGTGTGTGTAACACCATGAAGAGCCCTTCACATAAGGGGAATTCACAATTGTCCTACTCCCAGTATTTTGTGGGGACCCCTATTGCCTTCAGTCCAGGTACCCTAACAACTCGGTGTTGGATTGATTTGGCCATGGAGCCAGTGGTGCATCCATTTCCCCAGTGTCCCAGGTGCCGTTTTTCAGCACAACACCACCAGGCCACATGTTGCTTGTGCTGCCAGCATTCTCTATACTGAATACATTTCTTACCCATTTTTCCAACATCTGCATATCATTAACATCTCTATCGATCCTGTGATTTCCATAATTCCATTCCTTCTTGGTGTTGTAGTTTGAGTTGAAGAGTGTATATAAATTGTAACCATTGTGCTTCTGTTATTTAGCTAATGCGCATGACTTAAATGTATTTATTCACACAATAAGTGCATTGTCTTTGCCTGATACAATATTTCTTGATTATTTTGCATAGGCTCTCAAGTTTATCCTTGCTTTGGATTCCATGGGTTTGATACTGGGCTGGAAGTTTTTCGATCATGCAGCTCATCTTGGAGGAGCCCTTTTTGGAATGTAAGTTTTCTGATCTATTTGGAATATAATTATATTTTTTGCACTTCAAGGTATTTTGCTCTGTTTATACCGGCAGTGTCAGGCTTCAGGGGTTTTACTGACAAGGAAAGCATAGCCTCCAAAGCTATTCTTGCCACAAAAAGAAGGAAACCCTTGAGGTACCACTGGAAACAGATACCATTGTGAATAGAGTCTAAATCAGATGCTAATGTGCCAAATGCCAAAATCAGGCCCAGAAATAAACACCATAATCCTGATCGTTCCAGTATAAATAGAGTCTTGTTTTTTTTCACATACTTATGATTTGTAATATGCAAATGAGCTATACATTTTAAAGAGTGAGGCTGTGTGCCCACGATGCGTTTAAGCGTTTACACAGATGCAATTTCACTGCAGAAATGCTTAAAAAACGCTTGGTAGAAGGTCTTCCATGTTCCCCAATGATGATCTGCATGTGCTGTGCACATGCTGCGGAAATTTCCGCTGCGGATTATTATTACAGAAAAAAGCGCAGCACTGCCAACTATTTTGCGTAATCGCGGCGATTTCGCCGCCATTGACTTGCATTGGACCGCATGATATCCGCATCACTGCAACTGTACATGCAGATACCAGGCGGTTCAATGTGTACCCGGGTTTGGAGAAGAGGAGACTCTCCTCCGGACCCGGGTACCATAGTACCTGTAAAAAAGAATAAAATAAAAAATATACATTATACTTACATTCTGATGGCCCCCGCTCTCCATAGCGATCCGTCCTGGCTTGCCGGCAGCTCGCGATGGTCTGAAAAGGACCTGCCATGACTTCATTTAATCATGTGACGGGTCACGTGACCGCTGACGTCGGCGGTCGCGTGACCCTTAACATGACTAAATGACGTCATGCCAGGTCCTTTTAGTCCACCGTGAGCTGCCGGCAAGCCAAGACAGATTGGATCAGGACACCGGGGGCCATCAGAAGGTAAGTATATTATTTATTTTTTACCATTCTCTCGGGTCACACTATATAAATCCATGCCATTTGCATGGATTTATATAGTGTGGCAAGTTGACGAGCACTTTCCAAGTGATGCTAAAATCGTTTGGAAAAGGGCTTGCCAACCCTCATGCGGAAATGCCAGTGAAGAACAATTCACATCCGCATGTCCCTGGCAGGAAAAACGCATGCACAATCCGCATGCGTTTTTTTCTGCCAGGGAGATGCAGAAACGCTCAGGAAAAAATCCTTAGCATTTCTGCATTGTGGGCACATTGCCTTATTCTCAATATGTGTTTTTATCAGCTCACTCCTGCACAGCCTTTCATTTCCTTGTTGCTGAGGTTGGCCACCACTCCTAAAGTGACAGTTCAGTAGCTTTGTCCTACTATTGAGCTTAATCCTACTACTGTGTTTGTTCTGAAGGTCTACACTGTTATCAATTTATTTGCATAGTCAGATAACATGACCTTTGGCAGGACTCAAGTGAGCAATGAATACTGCAAAGTGCTGCTAATGGGGGTAGAGTGGGGTCACTTGTGATTTTAAAGGACCGGTAACTGGTTAGGAGCTGAGAGGTAGGGGGAGGCAGGTGATCAGTTAACTATTGTAGAGAAAGTATGGGGCTGGGTAACAGGTGGCTAGAATCTCAGGAGTAAACTCTTCAGCCTAGAATAATACTGGCCAGGTTCTGGTGATTAATGATCTTGGCAACAAGCTGTTGTAAACTCTGTAAGATAAAATCGCTCACAGCAGGAGAATGTTGCTATCTATTAAATTAACATAAAACTTGGACTAATAGCATCTTGTTTTTTTACATTATCTCCACTGCAGCTGGTATGCCTTGTATGGCCATGAGCTTATCTGGAAAAAGAGGGAACCCTTAGTGAAGATTTGGCATCAGTTTCGGAGTAACCCCCCAAGGAGTGGAGGATCTTGACATCAGAGCAACAGTGGCAGAAAGACTTTATTACTAAATTAATTTGGACACTCTTATATGTGCATACATTTTGATTATTGCCTAGAAAATGTTTGACCCATTTTCTTGAGAAATCTGGTTCAAAGTCTGAAAAATTAAATATAAGACCTATATTTTTTGGAGATAAAGCACATTTTTGGAAGAATAATACATTTTTTATGTGCCATAAAATGCAACATTTTTAAATCCCATTTGGAAATTTCATTTAGGTTTGAGCATGAGATTAGAAAAGAGTGTGGCATTTTCTTGTGGAACCGCACAAGGTGGTGTCTGGTTTTTCGGCTTAGACTCATTCATTAGGGCCTTATTTACACATTCATGATTCTAGAAGAATTTAAAACTGAAGAAATACACAGCGCTGCACATAGAGTGGATATAAAAACTCTACACACCCATGTAAAAAATTACCACAAGAAGAGTCAATGCAGAACATTTCCCACCTTTATTGTCACCTAAATCTGTACCAATCCTTAAAGAGACAAACAAGTCATTTTGAGGGGGGAAAATAATCAAAAAATAAACTAAAATAGTGTGGTTGAATAAGTGGGAACACTCCCTTATAATTGGCTATTTCTGAACACAACAACATTCCCTATCACATTTAAAGGGAATCTGTCAGCAGGGTGTCACCACAAACTATTTATATGCACATGTAGCTCTTTCATAGACAAGTCCAGCAATACCTTGATATGGCCAGTCTGTTCCTCTGTAACTGACAAATCAGCGTTTGAATTGATATAAAAATGGATTTGATATGCAAATGAGGCTTCAACAAAGTGTAAGTTTAAAGTTGTGCACATTTTTGCAACCACATAATTATAGTTCTTTATTTTTTTTTATTACTCTTTAGTCCACAAAGTAGAAGAAACCACAGCAATTCAAGTAAATTTCAACAGTCTGATGTGTTTTGGGCCCCAAACAGATGATTGTCAGGGTAGCTAAGGATCAGGCTTGTCTGATTTTGGACTGCCGATCCTTTTGTTCTCCCTGAGATAAAGCCACCATCTTTGATGTCTTGCGGCAGCTCTTTTATAGAGCACACCAGTGCTCAGCCGAGTAGGCATCTTTCGGCTGACGGGTGCCTTTTACACCGCCAACATCTGCCTGTAACAACCATTATCACTTCAATTAACCCCATTAACTTTGATCTTTGAATTAAGGCTTCACTTAAAGAGATTGTCAATTAATTCTACATTGATGACCTATCCTTAGAATAAGATCGTCAATGTCTGATCGGTCGAGGTCCAACACCCGGCACCCTCACTGATCAGCTGTTCTTGGTGTCGGCAGCGGCAGTCGCCGCCTGGAAGTACTCACTTGCGAAGCTGCTCAGTCTACTTCTAGTGGCTGCCTCTGGGTTCTGTACATCCACCTCTTATTCAAATCAATAGGAGATGTAGCAGCTCGGCAAGCGAGTACTTCTGGCCACAGACACTGATAACAGCTGATCTCCAGGGGTGCTAGGTGTCGGTCCCCAGCCGATCCGACATTGATGACCTATCCTAAGGATAGGCCATCATTGTAAAAGTAGTGGACAACCTCTTTAAGGAGTGCTGCCCAAATGAATTTCCAAATTCCCAACCCACCCCCACAATGCAAGTGTGGATTGCCAATAGGTTGTTATTTAATGTCATGAACATATTTATACAATGGTGGTGTCCTATTACAGTACCACACTCATATTCAGAAAGCTCTCTAAGGTAGGCCACGGCCCCACTATCAGTATTCGGTTAATATTTTTTCTCAGGAGTGGGAGCCAAAACCTGGTGAGGAACAATCAGAGAAAAGGTATAATAGAAACAAGTCACCAATTCTGCATTTATCACCCACTCCTTGTTTTGGCTCCCACTCCTGTGAAAAAATACTGACCAAATAATGATAGTGGGGCCGTGGCCGTATGTACATGGCTCCATTCCGAATGACACCTGAAAAAGTGCCCAGAAAACACTGAAAAGAATGAACATATGCATTTCTATGTAAAAAAAACGACTTGCTCAAATGTTGACTCTTGTGAGCGTCTTTTACCCACTTCACGTTTCCAAAGATGTCAAGCAGTTAAAAGAAGTGACTTGACCATTCTTCGGATGGCTTCCACTCTAAAGACATACTTTACAATACAAGTTAATGGAAAGGCTAAAAAAAGCTGGGCATCTTTTTGAGCATTTTGCCTGCATCTTGGCTTAGAAACCTTTTATTGTTGAATTAAGTAAAATAACATCCGGAAAAAAGATAGTGCAAAAACGCAAGAAAAATAAAAAACGACGGAGGTTTAGGAAACAAGCAAAAAATAGCTGATGTTTTCTGAAGCACCTAACTCGGCAGGTTCACTCTCCTGAAAATGACGAGCTCACCAAGTTTTTTTGAGGAATTTCTTTGGAGGGAGTCCACTTAAAAAAAAAACTTGAATGGATCTTCCTAAAATTATCATTGTAAAGCCACTTTACTGGTCATATGTTCAATTTTGTGAACTTTTTTTTTTCCTCTTTAGGCTTTAAAAAATGTCTCGTGTGAGAAAACAAAGTGCATGTCATTATTTTGAAATGTCTCTTGATGGATAATGCACTGTCCAATCAAAAGGCTACAAAAATTGCTTCAGGAAAAAATAACTTCCCAAACATTCCAGAAAAATTAAAAACTCCCAAAGGAAGGAGCATTTCCTGAAGCTGTATCCACTAGAGCTGTCGTTTTTAACCTCCTCAAATAAACCTCTGTGTGAACATAGGCCTTATTCAGACGTCTGTAACAGTTTTTCATGTATATGTTTGAGCCACGTTTTTCACAGATATAACACCTACCCATTGTAATATATAGAGCTGTTCAGATCTGTTTTTTTGCAAATAAAAACTCATGGAGACGTATATAATATTAAGTTCCCACAATGAGTTTTTGACGCTGCATATTTTCGCTGATTTTTAGTGTGCGACAGTAGCCAAACATAAAAGACTGATATAAATCTGTTATGCTATAATTGTAATGACCGGAAGAATAAAATAATCTTATCACTTATACCGCACGAGGAACGGCGTAAAAAATAAGTAAAACCAATTGTTCACCTGATGTTGATTTGTTCATTCTGCCTCCCAAAGATTGCAGTATGGCTCGGCCCACATTAATCCTGCGCTGAGCGCTTACACTGGGGTTTCCATATAAATCTCTGAAATATGTGATTCAGACAGAACTCCCAGAGGAAGATTCCCCATAATGAGGGAGATGAAGACCGTGTGGACAATGACAGTGTCTGGCCTGTGATGCAGCACTGTCCGTCTTTTTAAGCGTGTATAAAAGCGGGGTTGGGCTACAGTTTTATGCACATCTGAAAAGAACACCACTGAACAGAGACCAGTCCAGAGTAATTCTGCTACTTCATTATAGTGAATAGATTCCTCAGAGGTTTCATCTGAATCACGTCATTCAGAAATTTTGATCAAAACCTTGATGTAAGTGCTCAGCATAGAGCACAGGGTAGATGTGATCCAAAATGTTATGTAAAATGTAATAAAACTCAACTCAATACGCAAAAAAGCAAGTCCCCACTCAGGTCTGCCATCTGTCAATGGAAATATAGGGTGCTTACATGTTACTGGTAGCACAAAGGCTCTGGAAAAGCGTTATGGCTCCTCGCCTCCCAAAAGAAACTCAGTGAATTCTGCGTTCCCAAATCCAAATGTCCCCTCCCTTCTAAGTCCCGGAGTGTTTAAACCACATTTAGCGTCCACGTTTGGCATTTCAGTAGTGATGAGAGCCCGTTTAATTAACAGATGCATGTCTTCAGAAGAACGAGCTGGACACAATGTACTAGGCACTACAATCTACTGGCACTACAATGGCAGATTTGCAATTTTCACTCGGTAACATCCATTGCTGCTGGAAAACACCCATGGAGTCAAAATTGTCGCTATACCTGTAGATAAATTCCCAAAGAGTGTAATTTCCAATATTGGGTCACTAGAGGGGGATTCTACTCTTCTGACACTTAAGGTCTCTGAATATGGAGTGTGCAAACTATTCTGCTGTTCTGGCACCTTCAAGGCTCTCCCAATGGGTCATGGCTCCCGCAAGCCATAACAGTAAAATCTGCATTATAATATTGTACTCATAAGAGTGGTAATAAATGGTTGCACATTCAATTGGAAGAGTGTTTTAAGTGGGGTACCACAAGACTCTGTGCTGGCCCCATTGTTGTTCAACATTTTTATAAATGATCTAGATGAGGGAACTGAAGGTATACCAATTAGATTTGCAGACGATGCACAGCTAGGAAGGATAGCTAACACTAGAGAAGACAGAGACAGGATTCAGAAGGATCTAGATAAGGTTGAACAATGGGCAGCGACTAATAGAATGTATTTAACAGGGAAAAATGCAAGATTCTACAGCTGGGCAAGAAAAACGGAAATTACATGTACAGAATGGGAGGAATAGAACTAAGCAACAGCACATGTGAAAAAGACTTGGGTATACTAATAGATCACAGACTGCACATGAGTCAACAGTGTGATGCAGCTGCAAAAAAAGGCAATCAGTTCTGGGATGTATTAAGAGAAGCATAGAGTGCAGATCACGTTAAGTAATTATCCTCCTCTTTGGTCAGATCTCGTCTGGAATACTGTGTCCAATTCTGCACACCACATTTTAAAAAAGACAAAAAAAACTGGTGCAAGTTCAGAGAAGAGCGACCAGGGTGGTGAGCGGACAGAAAACTATGTCCTACGCAGAATGGTTAAAGGATCTGGGAATGTTTAGCTTGCAAAAAAGAAGGATAAGGCTAAAATGTTATACAATTCTGTTAATAAAAAATGCTCACTACACCCCTACATGAATTCCTCGAGAGGGGTAGTTTCAAACATGCGGTCACTTGTGGGGGTTTCTGCTGTTTTGGCATGTCAGGGTCTCTTCAAATGTCACATGGCATCCGCTAATCTTGCGCTCCAAAAGTCAAACGGTGCTCCTTTCCTTCCGAGCCCTGTTGTGTGCCCAGACACGGAGTCGAAAAAGGGGAAGCATAAATACCCACAATTGTAGTTACAAAAATCTTTATCAAAATTTAAACAAACATGCTTAAAAAAACATTAAAAGGAATGTGGACAGAATGGCCCCATGTCCCCAAGGATTATAGGTAGACAAGGTATTGCACAGTGTTAAATATTGAATAGATGTAATCATATGATAGAGATATAAATCCGCCTGTTTGGTATAAAAAATAAATCCCATGGACTTATGTGAGCCATTAAGAAAAATTCTAAAAGAAAAAATGCAAGGTTCACAAAACAAAAGAACATGTCTGATATATGCAGCCACTCACAGCCTGCAGCAATTTTTTCCGATCCGAACTGAGAAAAAAAAATCGCAGATGAACACAGATTCATTCAATAACAATAGTCAGTGTAATCCCATTTTTTATCGTCCATTTTAAATGCTCATGAGGATGAGCCCAAATCCTCAAAAGTGCGATTCAGACAAAACGCCTGACGAAACCACTCAGTATAATGAAGTAGATGGAGTCACTTTGGACTCCGTCTGGTCTTTGTTCCAGTGGTGTCCCATCATTGTAAGGCTCTTTTTAGCGCACAAGTGTCGTCGAACAAAGTACTGTGCACGCCTAAAACAACGGATACCACCTGAACAGATGCCAAAAGGAGTCCAAAGTGTCTCCATCTGCCTCATTACAGTGAGTGGTTCTGTCGGGGGTTTCGTCTGAATCGCATTTTTGTGGAATTTACACGGAAACCCCGACATAAGTGCTCAGTGTAGAACACAAGAATGTGATCCCAGCCTTATAAAGAAAGTGATCAAAAAATGTTACGTACCCCAAAATGTTACCAATAAAAGCCCCTAACTTATCCCGTACAAAACCAGCCCTCACTCAGGTCCGTCATCTGTCACTGGAAATAAAGGGGTTCCCATGTTACGGGTAGAACAAAGTCTCTGGAAAAGCAACACTGATCCCACCCCCTCAAATAAAATCCTGTGAAATCTGCACTCCCAAATCTAAATGCGAGATATAGGAGAAAAAGAAGTATGTATACAAAGGTGATCACCTAACAATATTTTATTATTAATTCTTACTACAATGACAAGCCACAAACAATAATTAAAAATACTTACCCCTGATGAAGCCGCAGTGATAGTGGTGATATGCGTGGGGGATTACCCTCACTGTCCTATACACTTTGGAATTTTCCAGTATGGTATCTTTAACTTAGGCTATGGCCCCACTATCAGTATTTGGTCAGTATTCGGTCAGTATTTTTTCTCAGGAGTGGGAGCCAAAACCAGGTGAGGAACAATCAGAGAAAAGGTATAATAGAAACAAGTCACCAATTCTACATTTATCACCCACTCCTGGTTTTGGCGCCCACTCTTGAGAAAAAATACTGACCAAATAATGGGGTCGTGGCTTGACTGTTGTTTCCACTTTGTTTATTTAGTTGTGCTGGTAATTTACTCAGCTAAAATGTCTTTATATACAATGTATGTTATATCTTCCTTATTGTTGTATTATCATAAGACGTTTTAATATTTGTTGTATATAAAATTATATATTTTTTTTGGTTTACATATTAGCATTCTTTTGCACTTTTATATGCACTTTTTTGCTTGTAAGCCTTTTTTTATAAGTGGATGGATATGTATGGTCTTTGTACATGCTGACCAGCAAACAACATATTAAGTCTCTTACTTAATATCATTGTGGAACACCTATGTACACATTCCATCTTCATTTCATGTTTAAAACTACAGCGTGTTTATTAGACAGACACCATTCATTTAGACAGTTAACAGTAGACCGACGTCCTATAACAGACTGGGTCTGTGTTTGGTGCTTTGCATTATGGCCATTCATGGTCTTTTTAATTATTTTTTGTCGCTTGTCATTTTAGTAGGAATTAACAAAATATTTTTAGGTGATCACCTTTGTATACATACTTCTTTTTCTCCTATATCTAGTATGCCTTTGGTATGTTTTTGATTGATCCCTATTTATGGGAGTGGTGCCCTCCAAATACTTTGCTCTTCTTCTAAATCCAGATGTCCCCCTTCCTTCTGAGCCCTACTGTGCCTAAGCCGCAGTAAGTGGCCACATGTTTGGCATAAATGTAGCGAGGAGATTGGACTTAATTTGCGGGGCACGTGTCTCCAGAAGTACAAGCTGGGCACAATGTATGAATATACGGGAGCTCTACACTGTATGGGGGCACAAGGTTTTGGCACTAAGCTGGCATATTTGCAATTCTTCAGAAAAAAAGCCTGGCGTGGATGTTACAAAATAGTCACTGCAGCCATAGATGAATTCATTGAGATGTGTAATTTCTACAATGGGGTCACTTTGGGGATTTTTCTGCTGTTCTGGCACCTTAGGGGCTCCAAAAATGTCACCCTCAAACTATTCTACCAAAATCTATGCTCCAAAAGCCAAATAGCGCTCCTTCCTTCTAAAAACCCTGTCGTGTGGCCTAACAGTAGTTTCTGACCACATATGGGGTATTACCCCATTCGGGAGAAATTGCACAGTAAATCGTGGGGTCCAGTTTCACCTATTAACCCTTGTATAATTGACAAATTTGCAGCTAATAATAAATTACATTTTTACCACAAAAATATTATATTTCCACGTCCCTGTGTTATAAAATTATGTGAGGCATCTGTGGGTTCAAAATACTCACTACAACGCTATATAAAATCCTTAAGCAGTGAATTTTCCAATATGGGGTCTCTTGTGGAGTTTCTGCTGTTCTGGCACCTCAGGGGTTCGGCTAATGGAGCCCACGATCAAGTCATGCGGAATCTGCGTTCTAAAAGCCAAGTAGCGCTCCTTCACATCTGATCCCTCCGTGTGCTCAAGCAGTAGTGTACAATCACATATGGGGTATTACCACGTTTGGTAAAAATTGTATGACAAATTGTCCTGTCCATTTTCTCCTATCAACCCTTTTATGTATTAAAACTTTGAGGCTAAAGTAATATTTTAGCAGAAAAAAAACACATACAAAATGTTTCATTTTCATGGCCAAATCTTATAAAATTCTTTGATGTACAGTACAGACCAAAACTTTGGACACACCTTCTCATTTAAAGATTTTTCTGTATTTTCATGACTATGAAAATTGTACATTCACACTGAAGGCATCAAAACTATGAATTAACACATGTGGAATTATATGCTTAACAAAAAAGTGTGAAACAACTGAAAATATGTCTTATATTCTAGGTTCTTCAAAGTAGCCACCTTTTGCTTTGATGACTGCTTTGCACACTCTTGGCATTCTCTTGATGAGCTTCAAGAGGTAGTCACCGGAAATGGTTTTCACGTCACAGGTGTGCCCTGTCAGGTTTAATAAGTGGGATTTCTTGCCTTATAAATGGGATTGGGACCATCAGTTGTGTTGTGCAGAAGTCAGGTGGATACACAGCTGATAGTCCTACTAAATAGACTGTTAGAATTTGTATTATGGCAAGAAAAAAGCAGCTAAGTAAAGAAAAACGAGTGCCCATCATTAATTTAAGAAATGAAGGTCAGTCAGTCAGAAAAATTGGGTAAACTTTGAATGTGTCCCCAAGTGCAGTTGCAGAAACCATCAAGCGCTACAAAGAAACTGGCTCACATGAGGGCCACCCCAGGAAAGGGAGACCAAGAGTCACCTCTGCTTCTGAGGAGAAGTTTAGCCGAGTCACCAGCCTCAGAAATCGCAGGTTAACAGCAGCTCAGATTAGAGACCAGGTCAATACCACACAGAGTTCTAGAAGCAGATACATCTCTACAACTGTTAAGAGGAGACTTTGTGCAGCAGGCCTTCATGGTAAAATAGCTGCTAGGAAACCACTGCTAAGGACAGGCAACAAGCAGAAGAGACTTGTTTGGGCTAAAGAACACAAGGAATGGACATTAGACCAGTGGAAATCTGTGCTTTGGTCTGATGAGTCCAAATTTGAGATCTTTGGTTCCAACCACCGTGTCTTTGTGCGAAGCAGAAAAGGTGAACGGACGGACTCTACATGCCTGGTTCCCACCGTGAAGCATGGAGGAGGAGGTGTGATGGTGTGGGGGTGCTTTGCTGGTGACACTGTTGGGGATTTATTCAAAATTGAAGGCATACTGAACCAGCGTGGCTACCACAGCATCTTGCAGCGGCATGCTATTCCATCCGGTTTGCATTTAGTTGGACCATGATTTATTTTTCAACAGGACAATGACCCCAAACACACCTCCAGGCTGTGTAAGGGCTATTTGACCAAGAGGGAGAGTGATGGGGGTGCTACGCCAGATGACCTGGCCTCCACAGTCACCAGACCTGAACCCAATCGAGATGGTTTGGGGTGAGCTAGACCGCAGAGTGAAGGCAAAAGGGCCAACAAGTGCTAAGCATCTCTGGGAACTCCTTCAAGATTGTTGGAAGACCATTTCCGGTGACTACCTCTTGAAGCTCATCAAGAGAATGCCAAGAGTGTGCAAAGCAGTCATCAAAGCAAAAGGTGGCTACTTTGATGAGCCTAGAATATAAGACATATTTTCAGTTGTTTCACATTAAGTATATAATTCCACATGTGTTAATTCATAGTTTTGATGCCTTCAGTGTGAATGTACAATTTTCAAAGTCATGAAAATACAGAAAAATCTTTAAATGAGAAGGTGTGTCCAAACTTTTGGTCTGTACTGTTTTGTTATACACGTTTATTTCCTTTGTGTGTATTGGAACACAAAAAAAAAATCAGAAAAAGGGCAAATTTGACACAATTTCACACAAAATCCCAAAAATGGGCTGGATAAAATTGTTGGCACCCTCAACTTAACCCTTATATGTCATAGGTCGCCTCCCTCTCTTTAATGCGGGCTCCAGTGCTGAGCCCACATTTTTTTTACAGGCACATGACAACTGATCTGATCAGCTATCAAGCGCCCCTAACAACCACGGGTGGAATAGCGATCCACCCGTGGCTGTTAACATGTTAGATGCCGCTGTCAATCTCTGACAGCGGCATTTAACATGAGCGTGCTGGAAGATCATCACAAACCATGCCTATCGGTGACCCTGTCACATGATTGCAGGACACCGATGGGTTGGCATGACAACCGGAGATCTGCCCGAGACCCTTGTGCTTGTCATTGCAGACCTGCTATGAGAGCTGCCCCATGGCAAGCGATCATAGTAGATGATCATTTCTACTGCATATAGCAGAGCTAAAGCCCTGCCATGTGTAGCACAAGAGATCAGATGATCGCAGCTTCAAATATCCTAAGGATAGTATTGAAGCAAGTAAAAAAAGTTTGAAAAAAAATATAAAGTTCAAATCACCCCCCTTCAAAATAAAACAATAAAAATAAATACAAAATACACATATTTGGTATTGCTGCATTCAAAAACACCTAATCTATCAAAATATAAAAATTAATCCGATCGGTAAATGAAAAAAATAAATAAATGAAAATGCCAGAATTAATTTTTTTTGTCGCAATACTGCAATAAAATGCAATAATGGGAGATCAAAACATCAGATCTACCCAAAATGGTATCAATAAAAATATGGGTGTGCAAAAAATAAGCTCTCTCCCAGCGCCACATCCTGAAAAATGGAGACACTACGGGTCTCGGAAAATGGCGCTATTTTTTTTCTCCTTTTTTTTTTGTTATACAAACTTTTGATTTTTGCTTCACCACTTAACCCCTTGAAAGCCCATGAGGTACTAATACGCATATGTGCCCTGGGACTTAAGAGCCTGACCCGTATTAGTACGTCATGGCGATCGCGTGCGCACACAGGCTGTGCGGGCGCGATCGCCGCCGGGTGTCAGCTGATTGTAACAGCTGACACCCGGTACTATGTGCAGGGAGCGGTCCCGAAGTCGATCGCAGCATTGCGGTGGCTAAGGGGAGGTCATTGCAATACTCACTTCCTCTTCCAGCCTCCAGCGCTGTCTGTCCCGGGTGTTGCCATGACGACCCGATGTCGTCATGACAACATCCGGTTCACCAGACAGCAGGAAGATTGTTTGCTCATGCGCAGTGCATGACCAAACAATCTTCTCAGCAGCGCTGACTGCTTGCATGGCACATCCCTATGCTCCATCCCTATGCTATGCAGGCGATCAGAATTAAAAAAGTGAAAGTCCCAGAGTGGGACAAAGTAAAAAAGTAAAATAACTTTCAGAAAGTGAAAAAAAAATAAAAATAAAATTGTAAAAAATATAAAAAATAAAAATAAAAAAAATAATCCACCAAAAATAAAAATATAATGTACCCATCAATAAATATTATGAAAAAATAAAAACCAAACAATAAAAGTACACATATTTGGTATCGCCGCGTCTGTAACGACCTGACCTATAAAATTTTCCCACTAGTTAACCCCTTCAGTGAACACGGTAAAAAATAAAAAACAAAGCAAAAAACAATGCTTTATCATCATACCGCCAAACAAAAAATGGAATAACACACGATCAAAAAGACAAATATAAATAAAAATGGTACCGCTGAAAACGTCATCTTATCCCGCAAAAAACAAGCAGCCATACAGCTCCCTCATCCGAAAAATCAAAAAGTTATAGCTCTCAGAATAAAGCGATGCAAAAAAATATTTTTTTCTTTAAAATAGCTTTTATTGTGTAAAAGCGCCAAAACATAAAAAAACAATATAAATGTGGTACCGCTGTAAACGTACTGACCTGAAGAATAAAGCTGCCTTATCAATTTTACCACACGCGGAGAAGAATAAAAAAAATAAAAAAAAAAAAAAAAATTCCTGAATTGTTGGTTTTTGTTTATTCTGCCTCCCAAAAGCTGGAATAGAAAGCGATCAAAAAAGTCACGTGCCTGAAAATGGCACCAATAAAAACGTCAACTCATCGCGCAAAAAACAAGCCGTCACATGACTCTGTCGGCCAAAATATGGAAAAATTATAGCTCTCAAAATATGGCGATGCAAAAACTAGATTTTTCAAAATATGTGTCTTTTAGTGTGTGACAGATGTCAATCATGAAAACCCGATATCATTCTGGTATCTCTGTAGTCGCACCGACCCGAAGAATAAGGTCGTCTAATCACTTATACCGCACTAGGAACAGCGTAAAAAATAAACGCTGGGGTTGTGCTAATGTTAGGGTTGTTGTTTTTTTCAAAAGTAAAAAATATATATATATATATATATATATATATATATATATATATATATATATATATATATATATATATATATATAATATATCACGATATGGCAACTAGTGTTGAACGCAAGTGCTCCCCGCATGTTTTTTGGGGGTTTCTAATAACCGTGAAACATGCGGGCGGGGACTCGAGCATTTCACTTGAGCACCCGTGATACATGGTGCATACCTGAGTACCCGATGCAAACTCAAGTAGTGAGCACTTGCGCTCAAGACTAATGACAACTTATTCAATATGATGACCTAATGTCATCAAATTCTGTGTCGTACCTCTGGGTTCAAAATGTTCACTATACTCCTTGATAAAATCCTTGAGGGGTGTAGTTTCCAAAATGGGGTCACTTGTGGGGGAGTTTCAACTATTTAGGCACATCAGGGGCTCTCCAAACGTAACATGGCATTCGCTCTCGATTCCAGCCGATTTTGCGCTCAAAAAGTCACACAGTGCTCCTTCCCTTCTGAACTCTGCCGTGCGCCCAAACACTGTATTTTCCCCACATATGGGGTATTGGCGTACTCAGGAAAAATTGCACAAATGTTTTTGGGGTCCATTTTCTCCTCTTACCCTTGTGAAAATAAAAAAATAGGGGCTAAAACATCATTTTTGTGGAAAAAGTTAGATTTTTTTATTTTCAACGCTCCATGTTATAAACTTCTGTAAAGGACTTGGAGGTTCAAGGTGCTCACCACACATCTAGATAAGTTCCCTGAGGGGTCTACTTTCCAAAATGGTGTCACTTGTGGGGGGTTTCCACTGTTTAGGCACATCAGGGGCTCCCCAAACGCAACATGGCGTCCGCTAATTATTCAAGCAAATTTTACATTCAAAAAGTCAAATGGCGCTCCTTCCCTTCCGAACCCTGCCATGCGCCCAAACAGTTGTTTTCCCCCACATATGGGGTATCTGCTTACTTACGAGAAACTGCACAACAAATTTTGGGGTCCATTTTTTCCTGTTACCCCTGCGAAAATAAAAAAAAATTGGGTCTAAAGTGACATTTTTGTGAAAAAAGTTAAATGTTCATTTTTTTCTTCCACATTCCAAAAATTCCAGTGAAGCATCTGAAGGGTTAATAAAGTTCTTGAATGTGGTTTTGAGCACCTTGAAGGGTGCAGTTTTTAGAATGGTGTCACTTTTGGGTATTTTCTGTCATAAAGACCCCTCAAAGTGACTTTAAATATGATGTGGTCCCTAAAAAAATGGTTTTGTAAATTTTGTTGGAAAAATGAGAAATCACTGGTCAACTTTTAACCCTTATAGCTCCCCAATAAAAAAAATTTGGTTCCAAAATTTTGCTGATGTAAAGTAGACATGTGGGAAATGTTATTTATTAACTATTTTGTGTGACATATCTCTCTGATTTAAGGGCATAAAAATGCAAATTTTGAAAACTGCAAAATGTTCAAAATTTTCACCAAATTTCCATTTTTTTCACAAATAAACGCAAGTGATATTGAAGAAATGTTACCACAATCATGAAGTACAATATGTCACAAAAAAACAATCTCAGAATCAGGGGGATCCGTTGAAGCGTTCCAGAGCAATTACCTCATAAAGTGACAGTGGTCAGAATTGTAAAAATTGGCCCAGTCATTAAAGTGCAAACCACCTTGGGTTGTAAAGGGGTTAAGTAAAAAAGAACCTATACACGTTTGGTATCTGCAAACTCATAATGACACGGAGAATCATAATGGCAGGTCACTTTTAGCATTTAGGAAACATGGTAAAAAAAATAAAACTGTGGAATTGCACTTTTTTTTCCAATTTCACCGCACTTGAATTTTTTTCCCTATTTCCGGTACACTATCTGATTAAGTGAATGGTGTCGTTAAAAAGTACAACTTGTCCCACAAAAAACAAGCCCTCATCACAGCCATATTGACGGAAAAATAAAAAAGTTATGGCTCTGGGAAAGAGGGGAGCAAAAAATGAAAACGCAAAATCTGAAAATGCCAAGGTCGTGAAGGGGTTAATATTTGGTTGCACACCCTTTGGAAAAAATAACTGCAATCAATCACTTCCTATAACCATCAACAAGCTTCTTACACCTCTCACCTGGAATTTTGGACCACTCTTCTTTTCCAAACTGCTCCAGGTCTCTCATATTTGAAGGGTACCTTCTCCCAACAGCAATTTTAAGATCTCTCCACAGGTGTTAGATCCGGACTCATTGCTGGCCACTTCAGAACTATCCAGTGCTTTGTTTCTATCCATTTTTGGGTGCTTCTTGAAGTATGTTTGGGGTCATTGTCCTGCTGGCAGACCCATAACCCATGATGCAAACCCAGCTTTCTGATACTGGACACCACATTGCGACCCAAAATCTTTTGGTAATTTTCAGATTTCATGATGCCTTTCACACAGACAACTCACGCAGTGCCAGAAGCAGCAAAACAACCCCAAAACATCTTTGAACCTCCATCATACTTGACTGTAGGCACTGTGTTCTTTTCCTTGTAGGTCTCATTCTGTTTTCAGTAAAGAATGGAATGATGTGATTTACCAAAAAGCTCCATCTTGGTCTCATTTGTCCACAAGATGCCAGAAGTATTTTGGCTTATTCACGCACATTTTCGCAAACTGCGGTATAGCGGTCTAGCTTTTTTATGTCTCTGTGTCAGCAGTGGGGTCCTCCTGGGTCTCTTGCCATAGCGTTTAATTTCATTCAAATGTCGATGGATAGTTTGCTCTGACACTGATGCACCCTGAGCCTGCAGGACAGCTTGAATTCTTTGTATCTTGATTGGGGCTGCTTAGCCACCATCTGGACTATTCTGCGTTGCAATCTTTCATCAATTTTTCTCTGCCATCCACATCCAGGGAGATTAGCAGTGCCATGGGTTGAAAACTTTTTGATTATGCTGTGCACCGTGGACAATGGAACATCAAGATCTCTGGAGATGGACTTGTAACCTTGAGATTGCTGATATTGTTTGAAGACTTGAGAACCAAAATTGTTAGACAGTTCTCTTCTCCTCCTTCTATTCTACATGCTTAGTGTGGCACACACAGACACATAATGCAAAGATGGAGTCAACTTCTCAATTTTTATCGTTTTTTAGTTGTGATTTTCATAATGCTGACACCTGTTACTTTCCATGGGTGAGTTTGAAAAAACATCACATGCATGAAAAAGTTGTTTACCCAAAAATTTGGAAAGGTGGCAACAATTTTGCCTGGCCCATTTTTGAGGTTTTGTGTGAAATGAAGTAAAATTTGCCTTTTTTTCTCTGTTTTTTTTGTGTTGTTCCAAAGGAAATAAACATAGTGTATAACAAAATATGTGTAATTGTAATACTTTTCTGGGAGAAATACTTAATTTTCTGCAACAATTTCAAGGTTGCCAATACGTTTGGCCTGTATGGGGTATCACTGTGTTTGGGAGAAGTTGTATAACAAATTACGGGGTCCATTTTCCCCTATTACCACTTATGTAAATTATAAATTTGGTGCTAAAACAATATTCACACCCTAGATGAATTCCTCAATAGGTGTAATTTCCAAAATGGAGTCACTTGTGGGGGTTTCTGCTGTTTTGGTACCCAGGGCCGGCTCCAGGTTTTGTGAGCCCCGGGCGAAAGAGTCTCAGTGGGCCCCTTTAACACATACCACGATTCATGATGCACAGATACCTCAGAGAAATATATATATAGTACAAGGACAAAGTTTTCCCTTCTTACATTACATAAGCGATATCTATTGAAAATTCGACAATAGCTCAGAAACCGGGGAATCCTCACAGCGCACAGTGCAGAGTGCAAACCGAACAGTATAGTCCTCCATACAGTATTATGGGCCCCATATATTGCTCCATATAGAATAATGGACCCCATATAATGCTCCGTGCAGAATACTGGTCCCCATATAACGCTCCATACAAGATACTGGTCCCCATATAACACTTCATACAGGATACTGGTCCCCATATAACACTCCATACAGGATACTGGCCCCCATATAAAGCTCCATAGAGGATACTGGCCGCCTTATAATGCTGCATACAGGATACTGGCCCCCATATAAAGCTCCATACAGAATACTGGCCCCCACATAATGCCCCATGCAGGATGTCACTCCCCCCCCCATATAATGCCCCATGCAGGATGTCACCCCCCCCAATATAATGCCCCATGCAGGATGTCACTTGTTCCACTTCCCCATATAATGCCCATTCAGGATGTCACCCTCCCCATATAATGCCCCATGTAGGATGTCACCTCTCCCCCCCCATATAATTCCCCATGCAGGATGTCACACCCCCAATATAATGCCCCATGCAGGATGTCATCCCCCCCCCAATATAATGCCCCATGCAGGATGTCACCCCCCCCCCCAATATAATGCCCCATGCAGGATGTCACTTGTTCCACTTCCCCATATAATGCCCATGCAGGATGTTACCTCCGCCCCTATATAATGCCCCATGTAGGATGTCACCTCTCCCCACCCCATATAATTCCCCATGCAGGATGTCACTTGTCCCCCCCCCACCCTTATAATGCCCCATGCCTCTATATATAAAAACATGCGGGGAGCACTTGCGTTCAACACTAGTTGCCATATCGTGATATATATATATATATATATATATATATATATATATATATATATATATATATATATATATATATATATATATATATATATATATATATATATATATATATATATAAAAAAAAATCAAATACTCACCTCACTTCTTATCTGCTGCCGCTGCTCCGGACTCCTCAGCGTCGCCGGCGTCTTCCTGCTCTGCCTGTGACGGCTCAGGAGCTGAGACGTCACAGTGCAGCAGCCGCGGAAGTCACCGGACCTGCTGTGGAGGCATGGGGAGAGGTAAGTATTGTGCCGCCGGCTGCCGGGGGGGGGGGCGCTGGCACCGCACCGCTCACGGGTCCCATAGCGCGCCGGGGTGCCCGACTGTGAGTGTGCCCCCGCCGGCTCAGGGCCCCTGCACTTGCCCGGGTTCTGACGCCGGGCCTGTTGGTACCTCAAAGGCTCTGCAAATGAGACATGGTGTCTGCAATCTCCAAATACCAAATATTGCTCCTTCCGTTCCGAGCCCTGCCGTGTGTCCATTCAGAACTTTTTGACTACATGTTGGGTATCGTCATGCTCAGAAGAAAGTGGGTAACAAACTGTGGTGTCCACTTTTTTGTGTTACTTGCAAAAGTTACAAATTTGGAGCAACATTTTGGAAAAAAAATTAACCTTTACAATATGATGACTTGATGTTATCAAATTCTTTGTAGTACCTGTGGGTTCAAAATGTTCACTATACCCCTGGAGAAAATCCTTGAGGGTGTAGTTTCCAAAATGGGGTCACCTGTGGGGCTTTCTGCTGTTTAGGTGCCTTAAGGGCCCTGCAAATGTGACATGTCGCCTGCATTCTATTTCAGCCAAATTTGTGTTCCAAAATTGAAATGTTGCTCCTTCCCTTTTGAGCCCTGCAGTTTGTCCAAGTTGAGGTTTCTGACCACATGTGGGGTATAAGCACACTCAGAAGAAAGTGGGTAACAAACTGTGGGATCTATTTTCAAGTGCTATATCTTGTAAAAGTGAAAAATGTGGTGCTAGAGCAATAGTTTAGTTCCACTTTGCATTAATTCCTGTGTAGCACCTGAAGGGTTAAAAAAATTCCTGACAACAGTTTTGAAGTATTTCAGGGGTGCGATTTTTAAAATGGTATCACTTTTGGGAAGTTTCCAATATATAGGCCTCTCAAAGTCCACTTAAATCTGAATAGGTCCCTAAAGAAACAGGTTTTATAAATTTTTTGAAAAATTTAGAAATTGCTGCTAAACATTTAACACCGCTAACATCCTAACTAAATAAAATGATGCAGATGTAAAGTAGACATATGGGAAATGTTATTTATTATTTTGTAAAGCATGACTAACTGATTTAATATAAATTGAAAGTTTGAAAATTGCTAATTTTTCAAATTTTCGCCAAAATTCTGATATTACTTCAAATAATAGCAAAACATATTGACCCAAACTTACCACTAACGTAAAGTACAATGTGTCATGAAAAAACAATCTCAGAATCACTGGGATACATTGAAGCGTTCCAGAGTTATTACCACGTGAAGGGACAGTGGTAAGATTTAAAAAAAATGGGCTTGGTCACTAGGGGGTTAAAGAGAACCTGTCAGCACGAATTTGTAATGTAGAGACATGGCTGTAATGGTGCTGTAACACAGATTAAACTGATACATTGGTGAGGAAATCCGCTTTGTGGTTGTTCTTTAATCACCATTTGCAGTTTTCGGTGCACAGGGGCCAGACTGTACACGGGGTCTTCTCATCCCTGACATTCTCCAGCGCCTCCACATGGTCTGTGACTGACAGGTCAGTGCTGAGATTTCAAACGGGAGGCAGGTCAGTCACAGACCGGAGGCATGCAGAGGGGCTGGAGAATCACAGACAAAGAGAAGACCCCGTGTACAGTCCGGCCACTGTGCACCAAAATCTAGTTAGGAGAAAACTGCAAACTGTGATTAAAGGAGAACAACAAAGCGGATTTCTTCACCAAAGGTGTTACGGATCCGGGTGGTGGAACCTCTGTGCTGCGGTGCAAGGAGGGACCAGAGGGGCGTAACTAGGTATCAACTCGGACTGACCAAGGTCGTACGGTGGCTCAATCGACTCCGTGACCAGGGAAGGACCGAGCAGAGGGACCAGGTGCTACTCTGGGTCAGACCTTGTATGAGAGCAGGTGACTCCCACGGGTCAGAAGGCAGGGACTGACCGGTACAGCAGATGAGCACGGCAGGCAGGCTGACGGGTGATCCGGGTAGCCGGACTGGCAGACACGGCAGGTAACAAGCAGCAGCCTCCAGGTAGGCTGGCTGGTAGGCACGGCAGGTAACAAGCAGGAGCCTCCAGGTAGGCAGGCTGGTAGGCACGGCAGGTAACAAGCAGGAGCCTCCAGGTAGGCAGGCTGGTAGACACGGCAGGTAACAGGCAGGTGCTTCCAGGTAAGCAGGTGGGCAGGGCCCATAGACAGACTGGCGGACTCGACTGTAGACAGACTGTCGGGCTGGAGAGTAGACAAGCTGGCGGATAGGATTGGTAGTCAGGCTGGCGGACAGGACTGGTAGTCAGGCTGGCGGGCAGGACTGATAGTCAGGCTGGCGGGCAGGACTGGTAGTCAGGCTGGCGGGCAGGACTGGTAGTCAGGCTGGCAGTGGGACCTGAGGGCCGAAGCAGAGTTTAACACACAAAGCTACAACCTTGCACGGGCACCTCCATTTTGGAGGAGGTGCCTTTTATATGAGAGGTCCTAAGGCCATTGGCCAGGGACTGCTTAGGACGGCGCGTGTGGCCCATTTAAGAGGGAGGGAGCGCGCGCGCACGCGCCCTAAGCACAGTGCCCAGGAAGCTGCACGCGCCGGCAGCAGCAGGAGCGATGGAGGACGCCGGCCGGGGAGCGCGGCGGTAAGAGGGACGGCGTCTACAAAAGGTATCAGCGTAATCTGTGTTAGAGCGGGGGCAGAAGACTATATTTACGGTCTGAGTTCGATCAGACAAAAGATTGTATCGCACTCGGACCAATGTTACGCCGGTTTCACACATCCGGATATTTCCGATACAGGAAAAACTCGGACCAGAGATATCCGCATCTGTGTGCACCTGTGTGGCAACCATGTGCTGCCCATGTGCCACATCAGGAGCACACGTACCGGCGTTTGGGAATGAGCGGTACAGTTAACACTGTTTCCAAGCGCCGGGTGCTGAACACTGCACTCATCATTGTCCCCTGCTGGCGCTGCGATCAGCAAGCAGTGTCCTGTCATTCAGTGAGCTCAGCACAGTACAGGGGCCCGCTCGCTGCAGGAGTCATTCTCCCCGGCTCCTCTGCTGAGTAGTCGCATGGATTACAGAGGGGGGACACTTAGAACAGTTAAGTATATGGATTTTTTTATTTTATTCTTATTTTTACAGGTGGAGACACAGGGAGCAGAAACTACTACTCTCATCATTGTCCCTGCTTGTGTTGATTGCAGTGCTGGCAGGGGACAATGATGAGGTTAGCGTTCAGCACCCGATGCTTGGGAACAGCGCTAACTGTACGCTGATTCCCAAGCACCGGTACGTGTCACACTGATGGCATCCGTGTGCGGCACGTGTTTACACGGACTCATTGATTTGAATGGGTCCGTGTGATTTGGCTGCCAACCAAAAACGGACATGTCAGATTTTGGAGCACACGGACACATGATCCACGGAAACACACTGACATGTGCGCAGAACCATAGATTTGAATGGGTCTGCGTGTCAGCGTCTCTGGTATGTGTGGAAACTGTCACCACACGTATCGGAAACACTGATCTTTGAAAGAGGCCTTAGTGTATGGGAACGTGCACCACACATGTCAGATTTCTTCCTCATACCATACCGGTCCTAGGAAAAATTGCCACATGCCCAAGTCTGATCCAATATTCGGATCGCACACAGCTATACAAGTCAATGAGTCCGTGGAAACCATCTGAGTGCAGTCCTATTTCTGCACACTAATACAATGGCGAAGATGGAGACAATTTTTTTCCCATCTTCTCCTCATCCAAAACAATTGGATCCCACTCTGATCAGACTCTGATTAGCAAGTGATTTGCATAATCGGCCGACTCTCTCAGATGAAGGAATAAACGGTTGTCTGCACCCAGTCTTACAGTACTATTACTGCCATGTCTTTACATGACAAATCGCGCTGACTGCTTCTCTTTAATGAGTTTTTGGAGCAGAAACTGAGCAAAAACTCAGAAAAAGTTCAAAGCCTACGGGATTTTTATGAGTTTTAGAAAATCCCATGCATATGTTGTGGGGAAAAATACACACAGAAATGACATCAGGGCGAATCTCAGCTCTAGGGGATTTTCAGTGTGGATTTCACCCTATCAATCTCTTTATGACCTAGGGCTTGCGGGCTCCGGCGCTGAGCCCGCACTGAACCGGGCACATGCCAGCTGATTGATACAGCTGACATGTGCCTGCAACAGCTGCGGGTGGAATTGCGATCCACCCGCGGCTGTTATCCAGTTAAATGCCGCTGTCAATCTCTGACAGCGGCATTTAACATCACCACGCCGGAAGAGCGGCATTAGCCCCGCCCATCAGTGACCCTGTCATATGATCACGGGTCACCGATGGGTTGGAATGACAACCCGGGGTCTGCAGGAGACTTCTGCGGATGTCATGGCCAAATTGCTATGAGCACCACCCAGTAGTTGGCGCTCATAGCAAGTGAGCAAATATGCCGCATACTAGCGATCTGCTCGTCGCCGGTATGTAGCATAGGCGATCAGGTAATTGCTTCTTCTAGTCTCCTATGGAGACTATAGAAGCATGCAGAAAGTGTAAAAAAATGTTTTTAAAAATATAAAAGTTTAAATCACCCCCCTTTCGCCCCATTCAAAATAAAAGAATTAAAAAAAAATCCCCACATACACATATTTGGTATCGCCGCGTTCAGAATCGCCCAATCTATCAATATAAAAAAAAGAATTAATCCGATCGGTAAACGGCGTAACGAGAAAAAAATTCTAAACGCCAGAATTACGTTTTTTGTTCATCGCAACATTGCAATAAAATGCAATAATGGGCGATCAAAACATCGGATCTACCCCAAAATGTTATCAATAAAAACGATATCCTGGCGCGCAAAAAATAAGCTCTCACCCGGCCCCAGATGCCGGAGAATGGAGATGCTACAGGTCTCAGAAAATGGCAACTTTTTTTTTTTTTTTTTTTTTTTTTTTTACACACCACTTAAAAAAGAACCTATACATGTTTGGTGTCTACAAACTCGTAATGACCTGGAGAATAATAATGGAAGGTCAGAGTTAGCATGCAGTGAAAATGGTAAAAAAAAAAAAAAAAAAACTGTGGAATTGCATTTTTTTTTTGCAATTTCACCGTACTTGGAATTTTCCTGTTTTCCAGTACATGAAATGGTAAAACCAGTGATGTCGTTCAAAAGTACAACTCATCCCGCAAAAAATAAGCCCTCACATGGCCATATTGACCGAAAAATAAAACCGCTAAGGCTCTGGGAACAAGGGGAGCAAAAATGGAAAATCGCAAGGTCCTTAAGGAGTTAATGCGCAGCCCTGGAGTAAGGAGAAGTCCACCAGTAACAGGCAGATGTGTGCAGCATTACAGCTAGGGGGCGGCAGGTTATGCTCCCTCCCTAGTGTTCCATGTTCCTCACCTATCAGGAAAAGCATTGGCTGCTCCACACTGCACCAACTACAGCGACACAGCGGACCCGGGCGGAGTAGAGAGCACCGGAAACACAGCAGCAAAGAGGAGAGACAACGCGCAGGCGTACAATGTATCACACACAGACACTGACTCCAGCGAACTGATAAAGCTATTTGAGCCCCCGAGCATTCCGTAGCCGATGTTCATCTCACGTGACCTTTGCTGCCGTGTCTTCTGACGTCATTAGTATGTGT
Organism: Phyllobates terribilis; assembly: GCF_046119375.1. NCBI lineage: Eukaryota > Metazoa > Chordata > Amphibia > Anura > Dendrobatidae > Phyllobates > Phyllobates terribilis. Next base: position 636,491,426 of record NW_027362762.1, read on the forward strand.
TATTGTGGTGGAGGGGCAGGAAGAGGACTCTGTACACAATGACGAACGGTAAACGAGTGGCTGTAATGTAAATGAATGGGGGACGAATGCCGCGTCTGTCCGCGGAGGTCACAGCGGAGCTCGTCATAGTAGGCGGCGTGTAGACGGGGCCACAGGGAACGCATACTTGTGCTGGTGCGGTATTACTGGAGGAGACATTGCCACGTAATAAGGGAGGAAATCCACGGAGGCTTCACTGCTGGGGGCAGTATGGAGCCGTAGAGAGAACGTATACAGACCACTACATGTAACCTCCTCATACACCTATATAATAGAGGGATACAGTACTATATAATAATCATGTACATATATAATGGAGGTATAGAGCGCTATATATAACATCATGTACATATATAATGGAGGTATAGAGCGCTATATATAATAATCATGTACATATATATAATGGAGGTATAGAGCACTATATATAACATCATGTACATATATATAATGGAGGTATAGAGCGCTATATATAACATCATGTACATATATATAATGGAGGTATAGAGCGCTATATATAACATCATGTACATATATATAATGGAGGTATAGAGCGCTATATATAATAATCATGTACATATATAATGGAGGTATAGAGCGCTATATATAATAATCATGTACATACAGGGGCGGACACAGACTGTAGTGGGCCCCTGTGCAAGAAATTTTGGGGGGCCCCCCCTGCCCTTCATAAGGCAACAAAGTTATGTAAACATACCCCACCCATGTGCAGCTCTCACCCCCCGTGCATCTCTCATCCCCCCCATGTGCATCTCTCATCCCCCCCCATGTGCATCTCTCATCCCCCCCCATGTGCATCTCTCATCCCCCCCATGTGCATCTCTCACCCCCCCCATGTGCATCTCTCACCCCCACCATGTGCATCTCTCATCCCCCCCATGTGCATCTCTCACCCCCACCATGTGCATCTCTCACCCCCACCATGTGCATCTCTCACCCCCACCATGTGCATCTCTCACCCCCACCATGTGCATCTCTCACCCCCACCATGTGCATCTCTCACCCCCACCATGTGCATCTCTCACCCCCACCATGTGCATCTCTCACCCCCACCATGTGCATCTCTCACCCCCACCATGTGCATCTCTCACCCCCACCATGTGCATCTCTCACCCCCACCATGTGCATCTCTCACCCCCACCATGTGCATCTCTCACCCCCACCATGTGCATCTCTCACCCCCACCATGTGCATCTCTCACCCCCACCATGTGCATCTCTCACCCCCACCATGTGCATCTCTCACCCCCCCATGTGCATCTCTCACCCCCCCCCATGTGCATCTCTCATCCCCCCCGCGCATCTCTGATTCCCCCCACTCCTAGTTAATTAATTGTATTTAAAAAAAATAAAACTTGTTATACTTACCCCCATGCAATCCCTGCAGAATCCTGGCGCTCGTCCACGTCGCTGCCACCAGGTTCTCCTGACGTTCGGCCATGTGACGGCGCCACATACATAGCCATCAGCTTTTGTTTTGGCCAAAAGATTTTTAAAGCCGCCACCACGATAAGGTAGACTCTTCTGGGCGGGCCCTACTCTAACCTATTAAAATTTTCTTAAAATATCCAATACTCTTTTTAGATATATTTTTATTTAGTTTTCTTTAAGGGAATGTGTCATATACATTTTTTTTTTAAATGACCAATAATACCACATACAGGGAATACCGCCACACCATGACCAGACCACATATTACCACAACATAGTGACCGAATAATACCACACAGAAGGGAGAAAAACTGCCACACCATGACCAGACCACATATTACCACTACATTACTAATATTACCACCACATTACTAATATTACCATAAGTGTCATTATACACGGGTGCTCTATACATGGTATGTATAATGTAAGTGTCCAGGTAATCTAGTGATCGCCAGTGAAATTATACACAGGAGCTCTGTATATAGTGTCAGTGTACAGGTAATACAGTGATCACCAGTGACATTATACACAGGAGCTCTGTATATAGTGTCAGTGTACAGGTAATACAGTGATCACCAGTGACATTATACACAGTGTACATGTAATAGACTGACTCACCGGTGACGTCTCTAGGTGAAGTCCTTCATCTTCGCTTTTCTCCTTCATCCAGCACAGACCGCCATCACATCTTCCAGCCAGGACTCGTCTCTGCATAAAATAACACAGTTATCTAGAGCACATTCCCCAACTTCTACATTACGCAGCTGAATACAGACGTGCATCCACCATCAATATATGGTTAGTTATTATGCAACCTACCATTCCAAATATAAATTGTAATCCACCACTGTGCCCCCATTAACTGTAAATAGGCACTTAATATATAATTTAATTAGAACCTCTACTCTTTCCGCCAATTTGTTACCAGTCACACTCCTGCATCCGCAACGCCCCCTACTCTATACTTCCTGCTCCCCGCATTCAATATTTACATGCACCCCCTGCCCCAATTCATTATATCATGTCCGTGCTCTCCCCACCCCATCATCATTTATCATTTACTCTCCCCCACCCCACATTCGTTATGTGCAGCTCATTATCCCCTACTCCCAATTCCCCCATGTGCAGCTCTCAAACCCCCCCATGTGCAGCTCTCACCCCCCCATGTGCCCCTCTCGTCCCCCTCCCCCACATGTGCCCCTCTCGTCCCCCTCCCCCACATGTGCCCCTCTCTCATCCCCCTCCACCACATGTGCACCTCTCTCATCCCCCTCCACCACATGTGTATCTCCCACCCCCCCCCCACACATGTGCATCTCCCATCCCCCCCCACACATGTGCATCTCCCATCTCCCCCCCACACACATGTGCATCTCCCATCTCCCCCCCACACACATGTGCATCTCCCATCTCCCCCCCACACACATGTGCATCTCCCATCCCCCCCCCACACACATGTGCATCTCCCATCCCCCCCCCACACACATGTGCATCTCCCCCCCCACACACATGTGCATCTCCCATCTCCCCCCCCACACACATGTGCATCTCCCATCTCCCCCCCCACACACACACATGTGCATCTCCCATCTCCCCCCCCACACACACACATGTGCATCTCCCATCTCCCCCCACACACACACACACATGTGCATCTCCCATCTCCCCCCCACACACACACACACACACACACATGTGCATCTCCCATCTCTCCACTCCTAGTTAATTGTATTTTAAAAAAAATAAAACTTGTTATACTTACCCCCATGCGATCCCTGCAGAATCCTGGCGCTCGTCCAAATCGCTGACAGCAGGTTCTCCTGACTTCCGGCCATGTGACTGCACCGTCACATGACCGGAAGTCAGGGGAATCATGAAGGCGCTGCTGCAACAGCGCAGCTCAGCGCTGAAATGTCCCGGACCCGGCGCATAGCATGGGGCCGGGGGCCCCATGAGGAGAGAGACGCACAAGAGGGGGGCCCCCGAGGGGGCCCCTACCGGCCGGGCCCCATACTGGAGTCAGGGCAGTCATGCCCTGATGGCGGCCCGGCTGGAGGGGCCCCCTCTCCCTCGGGGCCCCCGTTCAATGAACCGGCTGCACGGGCGGTAGTTCCGCCCCTGTGTACATATATAATGGAGGTATAGAGCACTATATATAACATCATGTACATATATATAATGGAGGTATAGAGCACTATATATAACATCATGTACATATATATAATGGAGGTATAGAGCGCTATATATAACATCATGTACATATATATAATGGAGGTATAGAGCGCTATATATAACATCATGTACATATATATAATGGAGGTATAGAGCGCTATATATAACATCATGTACATATATATAATGGAGGTATAGAGCGCTATATATAACATCATGTACATATATATAATGGAGGTATAGAGCGCTATATATAACATCATGTACATATATATAATGGAGGTATAGAGCGCTATATATAGCATCATGTACATATATATAATGGAGGTATAGAGCGCTATATATAACATCATGTACATATATAATGGAGGTATAGAGCGCTATATATAGCATCATGTACATATATATAATGGAGGTATAGAGCGCTATATATAATAATCATGTACATATATAATGGAGGTATAGAGCACTATATATAACATCATGTACATATATATAATGGAGGTATAGAGCGCTATATATAACATCATGTACATATATATAATGGAGGTATAGAGCGCTATATATAACATCATGTACATATATAATGGAGGTATAGAGCGCTATATATAACATCATGTACATATATATAATGGAGGTATAGAGCGCTATATATAACATGTACATATATAATGGAGGTATAGAGCGCTATATATAACATCATGTACATATATAATGGAGGTATAGAGCGCTATATATAACATCATGTACATATATATAATGGAGGTATAGAGCGCTATATATAACATCATGTACATATATAATGGAGGTATAGAGCGCTATATATAACATCATGTACATATATATAATGGAGGTATAGAGCGCTATATATAACATGTACATATATAATGGAGGTATAGAGCGCTATATATAACATCATGTACATATATATAATGGAGGTATAGAGCGCTATATATAACATCATGTACATATATATAATGGAGGTATAGAGCACTATATATAACATCATGTACATATATATAATGGAGGTATAGAGCGCTATATATAACATCATGTACATATATATAATGGAGGTATAGAGCGCTATATATAACATCATGTACATATATAATGGAGGTATAGAGCGCTATATATAGCATCATGTACATATATATAATGGAGGTATAGAGCGCTATATATAACATCATGTACATATATATAATGGAGGTATAGAGCGCTATATATAACATCATGTACATATATATAATGGAGGTATAGAGCGCTATATATAACATCATGTACATATATATAATGGAGGTATAGAGCGCTATATATAACATCATGTACATATATATAATGGAGGTATAGAGCACTATATATAACATCATGTACATATATATAATGGAGGTATAGAGCGCTATATATAACATCATGTACATATATAATGGAGGTATAGAGCGCTATATATAGCATCATGTATATATATAATGGAGGTATAGAGCGCTATATATAATAATCATGTACATATATAATGGAGGTATAGAGCACTATATATAACATCATGTACATATATATAATGGAGGTATAGAGCACTATATATAACATCATGTACATATATATAATGGAGGTATAGAGCGCTATATATAACATCATGTACATATATATAATGGAGGTATAGAGCGCTATATATAACATCATGTACATATATAATGGAGGTATAGAGCGCTATATATAGCATCATGTACATATATATAATGGAGGTATAGAGCGCTATATATAGCATCATGTACATATATATAATGGAGGTATAGAGCGCTATATATAACATCATGTACATATATATAATGGAGGTATAGAGCGCTATATATAACATCATGTACATATATATAATGGAGGTATAGAGCGCTATATATAACATCATGTACATATATATAATGGAGGTATAGAGCGCTATATATAACATCATGTACATATATATAATGGAGGTATAGAGCGCTATATATAGCATCATGTACTTATATATAATGGAGGTATAGAGCGCTATATATAACATCATGTACATACATAATGGAGGTATAGAGCGCTATATATAACCTCATGTACATATATAATGGAGGTATAGAGCGCTATATATAACATCATGTACATATATAATGGAGGTATAGAGCGCTATATATAACCTCATGTACATATATAATGGAGGTATGGAGCGCTATATATAACATCATGTACATATATAATGGAGGTATAGAGCGCTATATATAACATCATGTACATATATATAATGGAGGTATAGAGCGCTATATATAACATCATGTACATATATAATGGAGGTATAGAGCGCTATATATAACCTCATGTACATATATATAATGGAGGTACAGAGCGCTGTATATAACATCATGTACATATATATAATGGAGGTATAGAGCGCTATATATAACATCATGTACATATATATAATGGAGGTATAGAGCGCTATATATAACATCATGTACATATATATAATGGAGGTATAGAGCACTATATATAACATCAAGTACATATATATAATGGAGGTATAGAGCGCTATATATAACATCATGTACATATATAATGGAGGTATAGAGCGCTATATATAACATCATGTACATATATAATGGAGGTATAGAGCGCTATATATAGCATCATGTACATATATAATGGAGGTATAGAGCGCTATATATAACATCATGTACATATATATAATGGAGGTATAGAGCGCTATATATAACATCATGTACATATATATAATGGAGGTATAGAGCGCTATATATAACATCATGTACATATATATAATGGAGGTATAGAGCGCTATATATAACATCATGTACATATATATAATGGAGGTATAGAGCGCTATATATAACATCATGTACATATATATAATGGAGGTATAGAGCGCTATATATAACCTCATGTACATATATATAATGGAGGTATAGAGCGCTATATATAACATCATGTACATATATATAATGGAGGTATAGAGCGCTATATATAGCATCATGTACTTATATATAATGGAGGTATAGAGCGCTATATATAACATCATGTACATATATATTGGAGGTATAGAGCGCTATATATAACATGTACATATATATAATGGAGGTATAGAGCGCTATATATAACATCATGTACATATATATTGGAGGTATAGAGCGCTATATATAACATGTACATATATATAATGGAGGTATAGAGCGCTATATATAACATCATGTACAGATATATTGGAGGTATAGAGCGCTATATATAACATGTACATATATATAATGGAGGTATAGAGCGCTATATATAACATCATGTACATATATAATGGAGGCATAGAGCGCTATATATAGCATCATGTACATATATAATGGAGGTATAGAGCGCTATATATAACATCATGTACATATATATAATGGAGGTATAGAGCGCTATATATAACATCATGTACATATATATTGGAGATATAGATCGCTATATATAACATCATGTACATATATATAATGGAGGTATAGAGCGCTATATATAACATCATGTACATATATATAATGGAGGTATAGAGCGCTATATATAACATCATGTACATATATATAATGGAGGTATAGAGCGCTATATATAACATCATGTACATATATATAATGGAGGTATAGAGCGCTATATATAACATCATGTACATATATATAATGGAGGTATAGAGCGCTATATATAACATCATGTACATATATATAATGGAGGTATAGAGCGCTATATATAACCTCATGTACATATATATAATGGAGGTATAGAGCGCTATATATAACCTCATGTACATATATATAATGGAGGTATAGAGCGCTATATATAACCTCATGTACATATATATAATGGAGGTATAGAGCGCTATATATAACATCATGTACATATATATAATGGAGGTATAGAGCGCTATATATAACATCATGTACATATATATAATGGAGGTATAGAGCGCTATATATAATAATCATGTACATATATAATAGAGGTATAGAGCGCTATATATAACATCATGTACATATATATAATGGAGGTATAGAGCGCTATATATAATAATCATGTACATATATAATGGAGGTATAGAGCGCTATATATAACATCATGTACATATATAATGGAGGTATAGAGCGCTATATATAACATCATGTACATATATAATGGAGGTATAGAGCGCTATATATAACATCATGTACATATATATAATGGAGGTATAGAGCGCTATATATAACATCATGTACATATATATAATGGAGGTATAGAGCGCTATATATAACATCATGTACATATATATAATGGAGGTATAGAGCGCTATATATAACATCATGTACATATATATAATGGAGGTATAGAGCGCTATATATAACATCATGTACATATATATAATAGAGGTATAGAGCGCTATATATAGCATCATGTACATATATATAATGGAGGTATAGAGCGCTATATATAACATCATGTACATATATAATGGAGGTATAGAGCGCTATATATAATCATGTACATATATATAATGGAGGGAGGTATAGAGCGCTATATATAACATCATGTACATATATATAATGGAGGTATGGAGCGCTATATATAACATCATGTACATATATATAATGGAGGTATAGAGCGCTATATATAACCTCATGTACATATATAATGGAGGTATAGAGCGCTATATATAACATCATGTACATATATAATGGAGGTATAGAGCGCTATATATAACATCATGTACATATATAATGGAGGTATAGAGCGCTATATATAACCTCATGTACATATATATAATGGAGGTATAGAGCGCTGTATATAACATCATGTACATATATATAATGGAGGTATAGAGCGCTATATATAGCATCATGTACATATATATAATGGAGGTATAGAGCGCTATATATAACATCATGTACATACATAATGGAGGTATAGAGCGCTATATATAACATCATGTACATATATATAATGGAGGTATAGAGCGCTATATATAACCTCATGTACATATATAATGGAGGTATAGAGCGCTATATATAACATCATGTACATATATAATGGAGGTATAGAGCGCTATATATAACCTCATGTACATATATAATGGAGGTATAGAGCGCTATATATAACATCATGTACATATATAATGGAGGTATAGAGCGCTATATATAACATGTACATATATATAATGGAGGTATAGAGCGCTATATATAACATCATGTACATATATATAATGGAGGTATAGAGCGCTATATATAACATCATGTACATATATATAATGGAGGTATAGAGCGCTATATATAGCATCATGTACTTATATATAATGGAGGTATAGAGCGCTATATATAACATCATGTACATATATATAATGGAGGTATAGAGCGCTATATATAACCTCATGTACATATATAATGGAGGTATAGAGCGCTATATATAACATCATGTACATATATAATGGAGGTATAGAGCGCTATATATAACATCATGTACATATATAATGGAGGTATAGAGCGCTATATATAACCTCATGTACATATATAATGGAGGTATAGAGCGCTATATATAACATCATGTACATATATAATGGAGGTATAGAGCGCTATATATAACATCATGTACATATATATAATGGAGGTATAGAGCGCTATATATAACATCATGTACATATATAATGGAGGTATAGAGCGCTATATATAACCTCATGTACATATATATAATGGAGGTATAGAGCGCTGTATATAACATCATGTACATATATATAATGGAGGTATAGAGCGCTATATATAACATCATGTACATATATATAATGGAGGTATAGAGCGCTATATATAACATCATGTACATATATATAATGGAGGTATAGAGCACTATATATAACATCAAGTACATATATATAATGGAGGTATAGAGCGCTATATATAACATCATGTACATATATAATGGAGGTATAGAGCGCTATATATAACATCATGTACATATATAATGGAGGTATAGAGCGCTATATATAGCATCATGTACATATATAATGGAGGTATAGAGCGCTATATATAACATCATGTACATATATAATGGAGGTATAGAGCGCTATATATAACATCATGTACATATATATAATGGAGGTATAGAGCGCTATATATAGCATCATGTACTTATATATAATGGAGGTATAGAGCGCTATATATAGCATCATGTACATATATATAATGGAGGTATAGAGCGCTATATATAACATCATGTACATATATATAATGGAGGTATAGAGCGCTATATATAGCATCATGTACTTATATATAATGGAGGTATAGAGCGCTATATATAGCATCATGTACATATATATAATGGAGGGAGGTATAGAGCGCTATATATAACATCATGTACATATATATTGGAGGTATAGAGCGCTATATATAACATGTACATATATATAATGGAGGTATAGAGCGCTATATATAACATCATGTACATATATATTGGAGGTATAGAGCGCTATATATAACATGTACATATATATAATGGAGGTATAGAGCGCTATATATAACATCATGTACATATATAATGGAGGTATAGAGCGCTATATATAACATCATGTACATATATATAATGGAAGTATAGAGCGCTATATATAACATCATGTACATATATATAATGGAGGCATAGAGCGCTATATATAGCATCATGTACATATATAATGGAGGTATAGAGCGCTATATATAACATCATGTACATATATATAATGGAGGTATAGAGCGCTATATATAACATCATGTACATATATATTGGAGATATAGATCGCTATATATAACATCATGTACATATATATAATGGAGGTATAGAGCGCTATATATAACATCATGTACATATATAATGGAGGTATAGAGCGCTATATATAACATCATGTACATATATAATGGAGGTATAGAGCGCTATATATAACATCATGTACATATATAATGGAGGTATAGAGCGCTATATATAACATCATGTACATATATATAATGGAGGTATAGAGCGCTATATATAACATCATGTACTTATATATAATGAAGGTATAGAGCGCTATATATAGCATCATGTACATATATATAATGGAGGTATAGAGCGCTATATATAACATCATGTACATATATATAATGGAGGTATAGAGCGCTATATATAACATCATGTACTTATATATAATGGAGGTATAGAGCGCTATATATAGCATCATGTACATATATATAATGAAGGTATAGAGCGCTATATATAACATCATGTACATATATATTGGAGGTATAGAGCGCTATATATAACATCATGTACATATATATAATGGAGGTATAGAGCGCTATATATAATAATCATGTACATATATAATAGAGGTATAGAGCGCTATATATAACATCATGTACATATATATAATGGAGGTATAGAGCGCTATATATAATAATCATGTACATATATAATGGAGGTATAGAGCGCTATATATAACATCATGTACATATATAATGGAGGTATAGAGCGCTATATATAACATCATGTACATATATAATGGAGGTATAGAGCGCTATATATAACATCATGTACATATATATAATGGAGGTATAGAGCGCTATATCTAACATCATGTACATATATATAATGGAGGTATAGAGCGCTATATCTAACATCATGTACATATATATAATGGAGGTATAGAGCGCTATATATAACATCATGTACATATATATAATGGAGGTATAGAGCGCTATATATAACATCATGTACATATATATAATAGAGGTATAGAGCGCTATATATAGCATCATGTACATATATATAATGGAGGTATAGAGCGCTATATATAACATCATGTACATATATAATGGAGGTATAGAGCGCTATATATAATCATGTACATATATATAATGGAGGGAGGTATAGAGCGCTATATATAACATCATGTACATATATAGAATGGAGGTATGGAGCGCTATATATAACATCATGTACATATATATAATGGAGGTATAGAGCGCTATATATAACATCATGTACATATATATAATGGAGGTATAGAGCGCTATATATAACATCATGTACATATATATAATGGAGGTATAGAGCGCTATATATAACATCATGTACATATATAATGGAGGTATAGAGCGCTATATATAACATCATGTACATATATAATGGAGGTATAGAGCGCTATATATAACATCATGTACATATATATAATGGAGGTATAGAGCGCTATATATAACATCATGTACATATATATAATGGAGGTATAGAGCGCTATATATAACATCATGTACATATATATAATGGAGGTATAGAGCGCTATATATAACATCATGTACATATATATTGGAGGTATAGAGCTCTATATATAACATCATGTACATATATATAATGGAGGTATAGAGCGCTATATATAGCATCATGTACATATATAATGGAGGTATAGAGCGCTATATATAACATCATGTACATATATATAATGGAGGTATAGAGCGCTATATATAGCATCATGTACATATATAATGGAGGTATAGAGCGCTATATATAACATCATGTACATATATATAATGGAGGTATAGAGCGCTATATATAACATCATGTACATATATAATGGAGGTATAGAGCGCTATATATAACATCATGTACATATATAATGGAGGTATAGAGCGCTATATATAACATCATGTACTTATATATAATGGAGGTATAGAGCGCTATATATAGCATCATGTACATATATATAATGGAGGTATAGAGCGCTATATATAACATCATGTACATATATATTGGAGGTATAGAGCGCTATATATAACATCATGTACATATATATAATGGAGGTATAGAGCGCTATATATAATAATCATGTACATATATAATGGAGGTATAGAGCGCTATATATAACATCATGTACATATATATAATGGAGGTATAGAGCGCTATATATAATAATCATGTACATATATAATGGAGGTATAGAGCGCTATATATAACATCATGTACATATATAATGGAGGTATAGAGCGCTATATATAACATCATGTACATATATAATGGAGGTATAGAGCGCTATATATAACATCATGTACATATATATAATGGAGGTATAGAGCGCTATATATAACATCATGTACATATATATAATGGAGGTATAGAGCGCTATATATAGCATCATGTACATATATATAATGGAGGTATAGAGCGCTATATATAGCATCATGTACATATATATAATGGAGGTATAGAGCGCTATATATAACATCATGTACATATATATAATGGAGGTATAGAGCGCTATATATAACATCATGTACATATATATAATGGAGGTATAGAGCGCTATATATAACATCATGTACATATATATAATGGAGGTATAGAGCGCTATATATAACATCATGTACATATATATAATGGAGGTATAGAGCGCTATATATAGCATCATGTACATATATATAATGGAGGTATAGAGCGCTATATATAGCATCATGTACATATATATAATGGAGGTATAGAGCGCTATATATAGCATCATGTACATATATATAATGGAGGTATAGAGCGCTATATATAACATCATGTACATATATAATGGAGGTATAGAGCGCTATATATAACATCATGTACATATATATAATGGAGGTATAGAGCGCTATATATAACATCATGTACATATATATAATAGAGGTATAGAGCGCTATATATAGCATCATGTACATATATATAATGGAGGTATAGAGCGCTATATATAACATCATGTACATATATATAATGGAGGTATAGAGCGTTATATATAACATCATGTACATATATATAATGGAGGTATAGAGCGCTATATATAACATCACGTACATATATATAATGGAGGTATAGAGCGCTATATATAGCATCATGTACATATATATAATGGAGGTATAGAGCGCTATATATAACATCATGTACATATATATAATGGAGGTATAGAGCGCTATATATAACATCATGTACATATATAATGGAGGTATAGAGCGCTATATATAACATCATGTACATATATAATGGAGGTATAGAGCGCTATATATAACATCATGTACATATATAATGGAGGTATAGAGCGCTATATATAACATGTACATATATATAATGGAGGTATAGAGCGCTATATATAGCATCATGTACATATATATAATGGAGGTATAGAGCGCTATATATAACATCATGTACATATATATAATGGAGGTATAGAGCGCTATATATAACATCATGTACATATATATAATGGAGGTATAGAGCGCTATATATAACATCATGTACATATATATAATGGAGGTATAGAGCGCTATATATAACATCATGTACATACATAATGGAGGTATAGAGCGCTATATATAACATGTACATATATATAATGGAGGTATAGAGCGCTATATATAACATCATGTACATATATATAATGGAGGTATAGAGCGCTATATATAACATCATGTACATATATATAATGGAGGTATAGAGCGCTATATATAACATCATGTACATATATATAATGGAGGTATAGAGCGCTATATATAACATCATGTACATATATATAATGGAGGTATAGAGCGCTATATATAACATCATGTACATATATATAATGGATGTATATAGCGCTATATATAACCTCATGTACATATATAATGGAGGTATAGAGCGCTATATATAACCTCATGTACATATATATAATCGAGGTATAGAGCGCTATATATAACATCATGTACATATATATAATCGAGGTATAGAGCGCTATATATAACATCATGTACATATATATAATGGAGGTATAGAGCGCTATATATAACCTCATGTACATATATATAATGGAGGTATAGAGCGCTATATATAACCTCATGTACATATATAATGGAGGTATAGAGCGCTATATATAACCTCATGTACATATATAATGGAGGTATAGAGCGCTATATATAACATCATGTACATATATATAATGGAGGTATAGAGCGCTATATATAACATCATGTACATATATAATGGAGGTATAGAGCGCTATATATAACATCATGTACATATATAATGGAGGTATAGAGCGCTATATATAACATCATGTACATATATATTGGAGGTATAGAGCGCTATATATAACATCATGTACATATATATAATGGAGGTATAGAGCGCTATATATAACATCATGTACATATATATAATGGAGGTATAGAGCGCTATATATAACATCATGTACATATATATAATGGAGGTATAGAGCGCTATATATAACATCATGTACATATATAATGGAGGTATAGAGCGCTATATATAACATCATGTACATATATAATGGAGGTATAGAGCGCTATATATAACATCATGTACATATATAATGGAGGTATAGAGCGCTATATATAACATGTACATATATATAATGGAGGTATAGAGCGCTATATATAGCATCATGTACATATATATAATGGAGGTATAGAGCGCTATATATAACATGTACATATATATAATGGAGGTATAGAGCGCTATATATAACATCATGTACATATATATAATGGAGGTATAGAGCGCTATATATAACATCATGTACATATATATAATGGAGGTATAGAGCGCTATATATAACATCATGTACATACATAATGGAGGTATAGAGCGCTATATATAACATGTACATATATATAATGGAGGTATAGAGCGCTATATATAACATCATGTACATATATATAATGGAGGTATAGAGCGCTATATATAACATCATGTACATATATATAATGGAGGTATAGAGCGCTATATATAACATCATGTACATATATATAATGGAGGTATAGAGCGCTATATATAACATCATGTACATATATATAATGGATGTATAGAGCGCTATATATAACCTCATGTACATATATAATGGAGGTATAGAGCGCTATATATAACCTCATGTACATATATATAATCGAGGTATAGAGCGCTATATATAACATCATGTACATATATAATGGAGGTATAGAGCGCTATATATAACCTCATGTACATATATATAATCGAGGTATAGAGCGCTATATATAACATCATGTACATATATATAATGGAGGTATAGAGCGCTATATATAACCTCATGTACATATATATAATGGAGGTATAGAGCGCTATATATAACCTCATGTACATATATAATGGAGGTATAGAGCGCTATATATAACCTCATGTACATATATAATGGAGGTATAGAGCGCTATATATAACATCATGTACATATATATAATGGAGGTATAGAGCGCTATATATAACATCATGTACATATATAATGGAGGTATAGAGCGCTATATATAACATCATGTACATATATAATGGAGGTATAGAGCGCTATATATAACATCATGTACATATATATAATGGAGGTATAGAGCGCTATATATAACATCATGTACATATATATAATGGAGGTATAGAGCGCTATATATAACATCATGTACATATATAATGGAGGTATAGAGCGCTATATATAACATCATGTACATATATATAATGGAGGTATAGAGCGCTATATATAACATCATGTACATATATATAATGGAGGTATAGAGCGCTATATATAGCATCATGTACATATATATAATGGAGGTATAGAGCGCTATATATAACATCATGTACATATATAATGGAGGTATAGAGCGCTATATATAACATCATGTACATATGTATAATGGAGGTATAGAGCGCTATATATAGCATCATGTACATATATATAATGGAGGTATAGAGCGCTATATATAACATCCTGTACATATATAATGGAGGTATAGAGCGCTATATATAACATCATGTACATATATATAATGGAGGTATAGAGCGCTATATATAACCTCATGTACATATATAATGGAGGTATAGAGCGCTATATATAGCATCATGTACATATATATAATGGAGGTATAGAGCGCTATATATAACATCATGTACATATATATAATGGAGGTATAGAGCGCTATATATAGCATCATGTACTTATATATAATGGAGGTATAGAGCGCTATATATAACATCATGTACATATATATAATGGAGGTATAGAGCGCTATATATAGCATCATGTACATATATATAATGGAGGTATAGAGCGCTATATATAGCATCATGTACATATATATAATGGAGGTATAGAGCGCTATATATAACCTCATGTACATATATATAATGGAGGTATAGAGCGCTATATATAACATCATGTACATATATATAATGGAGGTATAGAGCGCTATATATAACATCATGTACATATATATAATGGAGGTATAGAGCGCTATATATAGCATCATGTACATATATATAATGGAGGTATAGAGCGCTATATATAGCATCATGTACATATATATAATGGAGGGAGGTATAGAGCGCTATATATAACATCATGTACATATATATTGGAGGTATAGAGCGCTATATATAACATGTACATATATATAATGGAGGTATAGAGCGCTATATATAACATCATGTACATATATATTGGAGGTATAGAGCGCTATATATAACATGTACATATATATAATGGAGGTATAGAGCGCTATATATAACATCATGTACATATATAATGGAGGTATAGAGCGCTATATATAGCATCATGTACATATATAATGGAGGTATAGAGCGCTATATATAACATCATGTACATATATATAATGGAGGTATAGAGCGCTATATATAACATCATGTACATATATATTGGAGGTATAGAGCGCTATATATAGCATCATGTACATATATAATGGAGGTATAGAGCGCTATATATAACATCATGTACATATATATAATGGAGGTATAGAGCGCTATATATAACATCATGTACATATATATTGGAGGTATAGAGCGCTATATATAACATCATGTACATATATATAATGGAGGTATAGAGCGCTATATATAGCATCATGTACATATATAATGGAGGTATAGAGCGCTATATATAACATCATGTACATATATATTGGAGGTATAGAGCGCTATATATAACATCATGTACATATATATAATGGAGGTATAGAGCGCTATATATAACATCATGTACATATATATTGGAGGTATAGAGCGCTATATATAACATCATGTACATATATATAATGGAGGTATAGAGCGCTATATATAACATCATGTACATATATATTGGAGGTATAGAGCGCTATATATAACATCATGTACATATATATAATGGAGGTATAGAGCGCTATATATAACATCATGTACATATATATAATGGAGGTATAGAGCGCTATATATAACATCATGTACATATATAATGGAGGTATAGAGCGCTATATATAACATCATGTACATATATATAATGGAGGTATAGAGCGCTATATATAACATCATGTACTTATATATAATGGAGGTATAGAGCGCTATATATAGCATCATGTACATATATATAATGGAGGTATAGAGCGCTATATATAATAATCATGTACATATATAATGGAGGTATAGAGCGCTATATATAACATCATGTACATATATATAATGGAGGTATAGAGCGCTATATATAATAATCATGTACATATATAATGGAGGTATAGAGCGCTATATATAACATCATGTACATATATAATGGAGGTATAGAGCGCTATATATAACATCATGTACATATATAATGGAGGTATAGAGCGCTATATATAACATCATGTACATATATATAATGGAGGTATAGAGCGCTATATATAACATCATGTACATATATATAATGGAGGTATAGAGCGCTATATATAACATCATGTACATATATATAATGGAGGTATAGAGCGCTATATATAACATCATGTACATATATATAATGGAGGTATAGAGCGCTATATATAACATCATGTACATATATATAATGGAGGTATAGAGCGCTATATATAACATCATGTACATATATATAATGGAGGTATAGAGCGCTATATATAACATGTACATATATATAATAGAGGTATAGAGCGCTATATATAGCATCATGTACATATATATAATGGAGGTATAGAGCGCTATATATAACATCATGTACATATATATAATAGAGGTATAGAGCGCTATATATAGCATCATGTACATATATATAATGGAGGTATGGAGCGCTATATATAACATCATGTACATATATATAATGAAGGTATAGAGCGCTATATATAACATCATGTACATATATATAATGGAGGTATAGAGCGCTATATATAACATCATGTACATATATATAATGGAGGTATAGAGCGCTATATATAGCATCATGTACATATATATAATGGAGGTATAGAGCGCTATATATAACATAATGTACATATATATAATGGAGGTATAGAGCGCTATATATAACATCATGTACATATATATAATGGAGGTATAGAGCGCTATATATAACATCATGTACATATATATAATGGAGGTATAGAGCGCTATATATAACATCATGTACATATATATAATGGAGGTATAGAGCGCTATATATAACATCATGTACATATATATAATGGAGGTATAGAGCGCTATATATAACATCATGTACATATATATAATGGAGGTATAGAGCGCTATATATAACATCATGTACATATATATAATGGAGGTATAGAGCGCTATATATAACATCATGTACATATATATAATGGAGGTATAGAGCGCTATATCTAGCATCATGTACATATATATAATGGAGGTATAGAGCGCTATATATAACATCATGTACATATATAATGGAGGTATAGAGCGCTATATATAACATCATGTACATATATAATGGAGGTATAGAGCGCTATATATAACATCATGTACATATATAATGGAGGTATAGAGCGCTATATATAACATGTACATATATATAATGGAGGTATAGAGCGCTATATATAGCATCATGTACATATATATAATGGAGGTATAGAGCGCTATATATAACATCATGTACATATATATAATGGAGGTATAGAGCGCTATATATAACATCATGTACATATATATAATGGAGGTATAGAGCGCTATATATAACATCATGTACATATATATAACGGAGGTATAGAGCGCTATATATAACATCATGTACATACATAATGGAGGTATAGAGCGCTATATATAACATGTACATATATATAATGGAGGTATAGAGCGCTATATATAACATCATGTACATATATATAATGGAGGTATAGAGCGCTATATATAACATCATGTACATATATATAATGGAGGTATAGAGCGCTATATATAACCTCATGTACATATATATAATGGAGGTATAGAGCGCTATATATAGCATCATGTACATATATAATGGAGGTATAGAGCGCTATATATAACCTCATGTACATATATATAATCGAGGTATAGAGCGCTATATATAACATCATGTACATATATAATGGAGGTATAGAGCGCTATATATAACATCATGTACATATATAATGGAGGTATAGAGCGCTATATATAACATCATGTACATATATATAATGGAGGTATAGAGCGCTATATATAACCTCATGTACATATATATAATGGAGGTATAGAGCGCTATATATAACCTCATGTACATATATATAATGGAGGTATAGAGCGCTATATATAACATCATGTACATATATATTGGAGGTATAGAGCGCTATATATAACATCATGTACATATATATAATGGAGGTATAGAGCGCTATATATAACATCATGTACATATATATAATGGAGGTATAGAGCGCTATATATTACATCATGTACATATATATAATGGAGGTATAGAGCGCTATATATAACATCATGTACATATATAATGGAGGTATAGAGCGCTATATATAACATCATGTACATATATAATGGAGGTATAGAGCGCTATATATAACATCATGTACATATATAATGGAGGTATAGAGCGCTATATATAACATGTACATATATATAATGGAGGTATAGAGCGCTATATATAGCATCATGTACATATATATAATGGAGGTATAGAGCGCTATATATAACATCATGTACATATATATAATGGAGGTATAGAGCGCTATATATAACATCATGTACATATATATAATGGAGGTATAGAGCGCTATATATAACATCATGTACATATATATAACGGAGGTATAGAGCGCTATATATAACATCATGTACATACATAATGGAGGTATAGAGCGCTATATATAACATGTACATATATATAATGGAGGTATACAGCGCTATATATAACATCATGTACATATATATAATGGAGGTATAGAGCGCTATATATAGCATCATGTACATATATATAATGGAGGTATAGAGCGCTATATATAACATCATGTACATATATAATGGAGGTATAGAGCGCTATATATAACATCATGTACATATATATAACGGAGGTATAGAGCGCTATATATAACATCATGTATATACATAATGGAGGTATAGAGCGCTATATATAACATGTACATATATATAATGGAGGTATAGAGCGCTATATATAACATCATGTACATATATATAATGGAGGTATAGAGCGCTATATATAGCATCATGTACATATATATAATGGAGGTATAGAGCGCTATATATAACATCATGTACATATATAATGGAGGTATAGAGCGCTATATATAACATCATGTACATATATATAATAGAGGTATAGAGCGCTATATATAGCATCATGTACATATATATAATGGAGGTATGGAGCGCTATATATAACATCATGTACATATATATAATGGAGGTATAGAGCGCTATATATAACATCATGTACATATATATAATGGAGGTATAGAGCGCTATATATAACATCATGTACATATATATAATGGAGGTATAGAGCGCTATATATAGCATCATGTACATATATATAATGGAGGTATAGAGCGCTATATATAACATCATGTACATATATATAATGGAGGTATAGAGCGCTATATATAGCATCATGTACATATATATAATGGAGGTATAGAGCGCTATATATAACATAATGTACATATATATAATGGAGGTATAGAGCGCTATATATAACATCATGTACATATATATAATGGAGGTATAGAGCGCTATATATAGCATCATGTACATATATATAATGGAGGTATAGAGCGCTATATATAACATAATGTACATATATATAATGGAGGTATAGAGCGCTATATATAACATCATGTACATATATATAATGGAGGTATAGAGCGCTATATATAACATCATGTACATATATATAATGGAGGTATAGAGCGCTATATATAACATCATGTACATATATATAATGGAGGTATAGAGCGCTATATATAACATCATGTACATATATATAATGGAGGTATAGAGCGCTATATATAACATCATGTACATATATATAATGGAGGTATAGAGCGCTATATATAACATCATGTACATATATATAATGGAGGTATAGAGCGCTATATATAACATCATGTACATATATATAATGGAGGTATAGAGCGCTATATATAGCATCATGTACATATATATAATGGAGGTATAGAGCGCTATATATAACATCATGTACATATATAATGGAGGTATAGAGCGCTATATATAACATCATGTACATATATAATGGAGGTATAGAGCGCTATATATAACATCATGTACATATATATAACGGAGGTATAGAGCGCTATATATAACATCATGTACATACATAATGGAGGTATAGAGCGCTATATATAACATGTACATATATATAATGGAGGTATAGAGCGCTATATATAACATCATGTACATATATATAATGGAGGTATAGAGCGCTATATATAACATCATGTACATATATATAATGGAGGTATAGAGCGCTATATATAACCTCATGTACATATATATAATGGAGGTATAGAGCGCTATATATAGCATCATGTACATATATAATGGAGGTATAGAGCGCTATATATAACCTCATGTACATATATATAATCGAGGTATAGAGCGCTATATATAACATCATGTACATATATAATGGAGGTATAGAGCGCTATATATAACATCATGTACATATATAATGGAGGTATAGAGCGCTATATATAACATCATGTACATATATATAATGGAGGTATAGAGCGCTATATATAACCTCATGTACATATATATAATGGAGGTATAGAGCGCTATATATAACCTCATGTACATATATATAATGGAGGTATAGAGCGCTATATATAACATCATGTACATATATATTGGAGGTATAGAGCGCTATATATAACATCATGTACATATATATAATGGAGGTATAGAGCGCTATATATAACATCATGTACATATATATTGGAGGTATAGAGCGCTATATATTACATCATGTACATATATATAATGGAGGTATAGAGCGCTATATATAACATCATGTACATATATAATGGAGGTATAGAGCGCTATATATAACATCATGTACATATATAATGGAGGTATAGAGCGCTATATATAACATCATGTACATATATAATGGAGGTATAGAGCGCTATATATAACATGTACATATATATAATGGAGGTATAGAGCGCTATATATAGCATCATGTACATATATATAATGGAGGTATAGAGCGCTATATATAACATCATGTACATATATATAATGGAGGTATAGAGCGCTATATATAACATCATGTACATATATATAATGGAGGTATAGAGCGCTATATATAACATCATGTACATATATATAACGGAGGTATAGAGCGCTATATATAACATCATGTACATACATAATGGAGGTATAGAGCGCTATATATAACATGTACATATATATAATGGAGGTATAGAGCGCTATATATAGCATCATGTACATATATATAATGGAGGTATAGAGCGCTATATATAACCTCATGTACATATATATAATGGAGGTATAGAGCGCTATATATAACATCATGTACATATATATTGGAGGTATAGAGCGCTATATATAACATCATGTACATATATATTGGAGGTATAGAGCGCTATATATTACATCATGTACATATATATAATGGAGGTATAGAGCGCTATATATAACATCATGTACATATATAATGGAGGTATAGAGCGCTATATATAACATCATGTACATATATATTGGAGGTATAGAGCGCTATATATAACATCATGTACATATATATATTGGAGGTATAGAGCGCTATATATAACATCATGTACATATATATAATGGAGGTATAGAGCGCTATATATAACATCATGTACATATATATAATGGAGGTATAGAGCGCTATATATAACATCATGTACATATATAATGGAGGTATAGAGCGCTATATATAGCATCATGTACATATATATAATGGAGGTATAGAGCGCTATATATAACATCATGTACATATATAATGGAGGTATAGAGCGCTATATATAACATCATGTACATATATATAATGGAGGTATAGAGCGCTATATATAACATCATGTACATATATATAATGGAGGTATAGAGCGCTATATATAGCATCATGTACATATATATAATGGAGGTATAGAGCGCTATATATAACATCATGTACATATATAATGGAGGTATAGAGCGCTATATATAACATCATGTACATATCTATGATGGAGGTATAGAGCGCTATATATAACATCATGTACATATATATATTGGAGGTATAGAGCGCTATATATAACATCATGTACATATATATAATGGAGGTATAGAGCGCTATATATAACCTCATGTACATATATATAATGGAGGTATAGAGCGCTATATATAGCATCATGTACATATATAATGGAGGTATAGAGCGCTATATATAACCTCATGTACATATATATAATCGAGGTATAGAGCGCTATATATAACATCATGTACATATATAATGGAGGTATAGAGCGCTATATATAACATCATGTACATATATAATGGAGGTATAGAGCGCTATATATAACATCATGTACATATATATAATGGAGGTATAGAGCGCTATATATAACCTCATGTACATATATATAATGGAGGTATAGAGCGCTATATATAACCTCATGTACATATATATAATGGAGGTATAGAGCGCTATATATAACCTCATGTACATATATATAATGGAGGTATAGAGCGCTATATATAACATCATGTACATATATATAATGGAGGTATAGAGCGCTATATATAACATCATGTACATATATATTGGAGGTATAGAGCGCTATATATTACATCATGTACATATATATAATGGAGGTATAGAGCGCTATATATAACATCATGTACATATATAATGGAGGTATAGAGCGCTATATATAACATCATGTACATATATAATGGAGGTATAGAGCGCTATATATAACATCATGTACATATATAATGGAGGTATAGAGCGCTATATATAACATGTACATATATATAATGGAGGTATAGAGCGCTATATATAGCATCATGTACATATATATAATGGAGGTATAGAGCGCTATATATAACATCATGTACATATATATAATGGAGGTATAGAGCGCTATATATAACATCATGTACATATATATAATGGAGGTATAGAGCGCTATATATAACATCATGTACATACATAATGGAGGTATAGAGCGCTATATATAACATGTACATATATATAATGGAGGTATAGAGCGCTATATATAACATCATGTACATATATATAATGGAGGTATAGAGCGCTATATATAACATCATGTACATATATATAATGGAGGTATAGAGCGCTATATATAGCATCATGTACATATATATAATCGAGGTATAGAGCGCTATATATAACATCATGTACATATATAATGGAGGTATAGAGCGCTATATATAACATCATGTACATATATAATGGAGGTATAGAGCGCTATATATAACATCATGTACATATATATAATGGAGGTATAGAGCGCTATATATAACCTCATGTACATATATATAATGGAGGTATAGAGCGCTATATATAACATCATGTACATATATATTGGAGGTATAGAGCGCTATATATAACATCATGTACATATATATTGGAGGTATAGAGCGCTATATATTACATCATGTACATATATATAATGGAGGTATAGAGCGCTATATATAACATCATGTACATATATAATGGAGGTATAGAGCGCTATATATAACATCATGTACATATATATTGGAGGTATAGAGCGCTATATATAACATCATGTACATATATATATTGGAGGTATAGAGCGCTATATATAACATCATGTACATATATATAATGGAGGTATAGAGCGCTATATATAACATCATGTACATATATATAATGGAGGTATAGAGCGCTATATATAACATCATGTACATATATATAATGGAGGTATAGAGCGCTATATATAACATCATGTACATATATAATGGAGGTATAGAGCGCTATATATAACATGTACATATATATAATGGAGGTATAGAGCGCTATATATAGCATCATGTACATATATATAATGGAGGTATAGAGCGCTATATATAACATCATGTACATATATATAATGGAGGTATAGAGCGCTATATATAACATCATGTACATATATATAATGGAGGTATAGAGCGCTATATATAACATCATGTACATATATATAACGGAGGTATAGAGCGCTATATATAACATCATGTACATACATAATGGAGGTATAGAGCGCTATATATAACATGTACATATATATAATGGAGGTATAGAGCGCTATATATAGCATCATGTACATATATATAATGGAGGTATAGAGCGCTATATATAACCTCATGTACATATATATAATGGAGGTATAGAGCGCTATATATAACATCATGTACATATATATTGGAGGTATAGAGCGCTATATATAACATCATGTACATATATATTGGAGGTATAGAGCGCTATATATTACATCATGTACATATATATAATGGAGGTATAGAGCGCTATATATAACATCATGTACATATATAATGGAGGTATAGAGCGCTATATATAACATCATGTACATATATATTGGAGGTATAGAGCGCTATATATAACATCATGTACATATATATATTGGAGGTATAGAGCGCTATATATAACATCATGTACATATATATAATGGAGGTATAGAGCGCTATATATAACATCATGTACATATATATAATGGAGGTATAGAGCGCTATATATAACATCATGTACATATATAATGGAGGTATAGAGCGCTATATATAGCATCATGTACATATATATAATGGAGGTATAGAGCGCTATATATAACATCATGTACATATATAATGGAGGTATAGAGCGCTATATATAACATCATGTACATATATATAATGGAGGTATAGAGCGCTATATATAACATCATGTACATATATATAATGGAGGTATAGAGCGCTATATATAGCATCATGTACATATATATAATGGAGGTATAGAGCGCTATATATAACATCATGTACATATATAATGGAGGTATAGAGCGCTATATATAACATCATGTACATATCTATGATGGAGGTATAGAGCGCTATATATAACATCATGTACATATATATAATGGAGGTATAGAGCGCTATATATAACCTCATGTACATATATATAATGGAGGTATAGAGCGCTATATATAGCATCATGTACATATATAATGGAGGTATAGAGCGCTATATATAACCTCATGTACATATATATAATCGAGGTATAGAGCGCTATATATAACATCATGTACATATATAATGGAGGTATAGAGCGCTATATATAACATCATGTACATATATAATGGAGGTATAGAGCGCTATATATAACATCATGTACATATATATAATGGAGGTATAGAGCGCTATATATAACCTCATGTACATATATATAATGGAGGTATAGAGCGCTATATATAACCTCATGTACATATATATAATGGAGGTATAGAGCGCTATATATAACATCATGTACATATATATTGGAGGTATAGAGCGCTATATATAACATCATGTACATATATATAATGGAGGTATAGAGCGCTATATATAACATCATGTACATATATATTGGAGGTATAGAGCGCTATATATTACATCATGTACATATATATAATGGAGGTATAGAGCGCTATATATAACATCATGTACATATATAATGGAGGTATAGAGCGCTATATATAACATCATGTACATATATAATGGAGGTATAGAGCGCTATATATAACATCATGTACATATATAATGGAGGTATAGAGCGCTATATATAACATGTACATATATATAATGGAGGTATAGAGCGCTATATATAGCATCATGTACATATATATAATGGAGGTATAGAGCGCTATATATAACATCATGTACATATATATAATGGAGGTATAGAGCGCTATATATAACATCATGTACATATATATAATGGAGGTATAGAGCGCTATATATAACATCATGTACATACATAATGGAGGTATAGAGCGCTATATATAACATGTACATATATATAATGGAGGTATAGAGCGCTATATATAACATCATGTACATATATATAATGGAGGTATAGAGCGCTATATATAACATCATGTACATATATATAATGGAGGTATAGAGCGCTATATATAGCATCATGTACATATATATAATCGAGGTATAGAGCGCTATATATAACATCATGTACATATATAATGGAGGTATAGAGCGCTATATATAACATCATGTACATATATAATGGAGGTATAGAGCGCTATATATAACATCATGTACATATATATAATGGAGGTATAGAGCGCTATATATAACCTCATGTACATATATATAATGGAGGTATAGAGCGCTATATATAACATCATGTACATATATATTGGAGGTATAGAGCGCTATATATAACATCATGTACATATATATTGGAGGTATAGAGCGCTATATATTACATCATGTACATATATATAATGGAGGTATAGAGCGCTATATATAACATCATGTACATATATAATGGAGGTATAGAGCGCTATATATAACATCATGTACATATATATTGGAGGTATAGAGCGCTATATATAACATCATGTACATATATATATTGGAGGTATAGAGCGCTATATATAACATCATGTACATATATATAATGGAGGTATAGAGCGCTATATATAACATCATGTACATATATATAATGGAGGTATAGAGCGCTATATATAACATCATGTACATATATAATGGAGGTATAGAGCGCTATATATAACATCATGTACATATATAATGGAGGTATAGAGCGCTATATATAACATCATGTACATATATATATGGAGGTATAGAGCGCTATATATAACATCATGTACATATATATAATGGAGGTATAGAGCGCTATATATAGCATCATGTACATATATATAATGGAGGTATAGAGCGCTATATATAACATCATGTACATATATAATGGAGGTATAGAGCGCTATATATAACATCATGTACATATCTATGATGGAGGTATAGAGCGCTATATATAGCATCATGTACATATATATAATGGAGGTATAGAGCGCTATATATAACATCCTGTACATATATATAATGGAGGTATAGAGCGCTATATATAACATCATGTACATATATATAATGGAGGTATAGAGCGCTATATATAACCTCATGTACATATATAATGGAGGTATAGAGCGCTATATATAGCATCATGTACATATATATAATGGAGGTATAGAGCGCTATATATAACATCATGTACATATATATAATGGAGGTATAGAGCGCTATATATAACATCATGTACAAATATATAATGGAGGTATAGAGCGCTATATATAACATCATGTACATACATAATGGAGGTATAGAGCGCTATATATAACATCATGTACATATATAATGGAGGTATAGAGCGCTATATATAACATCATGTACATATATATAATGGAGGTATAGAGCGCTATATATAACATCATGTACATATATATAATGGAGGTATAGAGCGCTATATATAACATCATGTACATATATAATGGAGGTATAGAGCGCTATATATAACATCATGTACATACATAATGGAGGTATAGAGCGCTATATATAACATCATGTACATATATATAATGGAGGTATAGAGCGCTATATATAACATCATGTACATATATATAATGGAGGTATAGAGCGCTATATATAACCTCATGTACATATATAATGGAGGTATAGAGCGCTATATATAGCATCATGTACATATATATAATGGAGGTATAGAGCGCTATATATAACATCATGTACATATATATAATGGAGGTATAGAGCGCTATATATAACATCATGTACATATATATAATGGAGGTATAGAGCGCTATATATAACATCATGTACATATATATAATGGAGGTATAGAGCGCTATATATAACATCATGTACATATATATAATGGAGGTATAGAGCGCTATATATAATGGAGGTATAGAGCGCTATATATAACATCATGTACATATATAATGGAGGTATAGAGCGCTATATATAACCTCATGTACATATATATAATCGAGGTATAGAGCGCTATATATAACATGTACATATATATTGGAGGTATAGAGCGCTATATATAACATCATGTATATATATAATGGAGGTATAGAGCGCTATATATAACATCATGTACATACATAATGGAGGTATAGAGCGCTATATATAACATCATGTACATATATATAATGGAGGTATAGAGCGCTATATATAACATCATGTACATATATAATGGAGGTATAGAGCGCTATATATAACATCATGTACATATATATTGGAGGTATAGAGCGCTATATATAACATCATGTACATATATATTGGAGGTATAGAGCGCTATATATAACATCATGTACATATATATAATGGAGGTATAGAGCGCTATATATAACATCATGTACATATATAATGGAGGTATAGAGCGCTATATATAACATCATGTACATATATAATGGAGGCATAGAGCGCTATATATAACATCATGTACATATATATAATGGAGGTATAGAGCGCTATATATAACATCATGTATATAGATATAATGGAGGTATAGAGCGCTATATATATAATGGAGGTATAGAGCGCTATATATAACATCATGTACATGTATATAATGGAGGTATAGAGCGCTATATATAGCATCATGTACATATATAATGGAGGTATAGAGCGCTATATATAACATCATGTACATATATATTGGAGGTATAGAGCGCTATATATAACCTCATGTACATATATATAATGGAGGTATAGAGCGCTATATATAACATCATGTACATATATATAATGGAGGTATAGAGCGCTATATATAACATCATGTACTTATATATAATGGAGGTATAGAGCGCTATATATAATCATGTACATATATATAATGGAGGGAGGTATAGAGCGCTATATATAACATGTACATATATATAATGGAGGTATAGAGCGCTATATATAACATCATGTACATATATATAATGGAGGTATAGAGCGCTATATATAACATCATGTACATATATAATGGAGGTATAGAGCGCTATATATAACATCATGTACATATATATAAGGGAGGTATAGAGCGCTATATATAACATCATGTACATATATAATGGAGGCATAGAGCGCTATATATAACATCATGTACATATATAATGGAGGCATAGAGCGCTATATATAACATCATGTACATATATATAATGGAGGTATAGAGCGCTATATATAACATCATGTACATATATAATGGAGGTATAGAGCGCTATATATAACATCATGTACATATATATAATGGAGGTATAGAACGCTATATATAACATCATGTACATATATAATGGAGGTATAGAGCGCTATATATAACATCATGTACATATATATAATGGAGGTATAGAGCGCTATATATAACATCATGTACATATATATAATGGATGTATAGAGCGCTATATATAACATGTACATATATATAATGGAGGTATAGAGCGCTATATATAGCATCATGTACATATATATAATGGAGGTATAGAGCGCTATATATAACATCATGTACATATATATAATGGAGGTATAGAGCGCTATATATAACATCATGTACATATATATAATGGAGGTATAGAGCGCTATATATAACATCATGTACATACATAATGGAGGTATAGAGCGCTATATATAACATCATGTACATATATATAATGGAGGTATAGAGCGCTATATATAACATCATGTACATATATAATGGAGGTATAGAGCGCTATATATAACATAATGTACATACATAATGGAGGTATAGAGCGCTATATATAACATGTACATATATATAATGGAGGTATAGAGCGCTATATATAACATCATGTACATATATATAATGGAGGTATAGAGCGCTATATATAACATCATGTACATATATAATGGAGGTATAGAGCGCTATATATAACATCATGTACATATATATTGGAGGTATAGAGCGCTATATATAACATCATGTACATATATATTGGAGGTATAGAGCGCTATATATAACATCATGTACATATATATAATGGAGGTATAGAGCGCTATATATAACATCATGTACATATATAATGGAGGTATAGAGCGCTATATATAACATCATGTACATATATAATGGAGGCATAGAGCGCTATATATAACATCATGTACATATATATAATGGAGGTATAGAGCGCTATATATAACATCATGTACATATATATAATGGAGGTATAGAGCGCTATATATATAATGGAGGTATAGAGCGCAATATATAACATCATGTACATATATATAATGGAGGTATAGAGCGCTATATATAACATCATGTACATATATATAATGGAGGTATAGAGCGCTATATATAACATCATGTACATATATATAATGGAGGTATAGAGCGCTATATATAACATCATGTACATATATATAATGGAGGTATAGAGCGCTATATATAACATCATGTACATATATATAATGGAGGTATAGAGCGCTATATATAACATCATGTACATATATAATGGAGGTATAGAGCGCTATATATAACATCATGTACATATATAATGGAGGTATAGAGCGCTATATATAACATCATGTACATATATATAATGGAGGTATAGAGCGCTATATATAACATCATGTACATATATAATGGAGGTATAGAGCGCTATATATAACATCATGTACATATATATAATGGAGGTATAGAGCGCTATATATAACATCATGTACATATATAATGGAGGTATAGAGCGCTATATATAACATCATGTACATATATAATGGAGGTATAGAGCACTATATATAACATCATGTACATATATAATGGAGGTATAGAGCGCTATATATAACATCATGTACATATATATAATGGAGGTATAGAGCGCTATATATAACATCATGTACATATATAATGGAGGTATAGAGCGCTATATATAACATCATGTACATATATATAATGGAGGTATAGAGCGCTATATATAATCATGTACATATATATAATGGAGGGAGGTATAGAGCGCTATATATAACATCATGTACATATATATAATGGAGGTATAGAGCGCTATATATAACATCATGTACATATATATAATGGAGGTATAGAGCGCTATATATAACATCATGTACATATATAATGGAGGTATAGAGCGCTATATATAACATCATGTACATATAGATAATGGAGGTATAGAGCGCTATATATAACATCATGTACATATATATAAGGGAGGTATAGAGCGCTATATATAACATCATGTACATATATATAAGGGAGGTATAGAGCGCTATATATAACATCATGTACATATATATAAGGGAGGTATAGAGCGCTATATATAACATCATGTACATATATAATGGAGGCATAGAGCGCTATATATAACATCATGTACATATATATAATGGAGGTATAGAGCGATATATATAACATCATGTACATATATATAATGGAGGTATAGAGCGCTATATTTAACATCATGTACATATATATAATGGAGGTATAGAGCACTATATATAACATCATGTACATATATATAATGGAGGTATAGAGCGCTATATATAGCATCATGTACATATATATAATGGAGGTATAGAGCGCTATATATAGCATCATGTACATATATAATGGAGGTATAGAGCGCTATATATAACATCATGTACTTATATATAATGGAGGTATAGAGCGCTATATATAATCATGTACATATATAATGGAGGGAGGTATAGAGCACTATATATAACATCATGTACATATATATAATGGAGGGAGGTATAGAGCACAATATATAACATCATGTACATATATATAATGGAGGTATAGAGCGCTATATATAGCATCATGTACATATATATAATGGAGGTATAGAGCGCTATATATAACATCATGTACATATATAATGGAGGTATAGAGCGCTATATATAACATCATGTACATATATATAATGGAGGTATAGAGCGCTATATATAACATCATGTACTTATATATAATGGAGGTATAGAGCGCTATATATAACATCATGTACTTATATATAATGGAGGTATAGAGCGCTATATATAATCATGTACATATATATAATGGAGGGAGGTATAGAGCGCTATATATAACATCATGTACATATATATAATGGAGGTATAGAGCGCTATATATAACATCATGTACATATATATAATGGAGGTATAGAGCGCTATATATAACATCATGTACTTATATATAATGGAGGTATAGAGCGCTATATATAACATCATGTACATATATATAATGAAGGTATAGAGCGCTATATATAACATCATGTACATATATAATTGAGGTATAGAGCGCTATATATAACATCATGTACATATATATAAGGGAGGTATAGAGCGCTATATATAACATCATGTACATATATAATGGAGGCATAGAGCGCTATATATAACATCATGTACATATATATAATGGAGGTATAGAGCGCTATATATAACATCATGTACATATATATAATGGAGGTATAGAGCGCTATATATAACATCATGTACATATATATAATGGAGGCATAGAGCGCTATATATAACATCATGTACATATATATAATGGAGGTATAGAGCGCTATATATAACATCATGTACATATATAATGGAGGTATAGAGCGCTATATATTACATCATGTACATATATAATGGAGGTATAGAGCGCTATATATAACATCATGTACATATATAATGGAGGTATAGAGCGCTATATATAACATCATGTACATATATATAATGGAGGTATAGAGCGCTATATATAACATCATGTACATATATATAATGGAGGTATAGAGCGCTATATATAGCATCATGTACATATATATAATGGAGGTATAGAGCGCTATATATAACATGTACAGTGCCTACAAGTAGTATTCAACCCCCTGCAGATTTAGCTGGTTTGAGAAGATGCAAATAAGTGAGAGCCTTCAAACTGCAAACGAGAGTAGGTTTTATGAACAGAAGCATAAATCTTACAAACCAAAAAGTTATGTTGCTCAGTTGAATTTTATTAAATTTTAAACATAAAAGTGTGGGTCAATTATTATACAACCCCTATGTTTAATATTTCGTGGAATAACCCTTGTTTGCAATTACAGCTAATAATCGTCTTTTATAAGACCTGATCAGGCCGGCACAGGTCTGTGGAGTTATCTTGGCCCACTCCTCCATGCAGATCTTCTCCAAGTTATCTAGGTTCTTTGGTGTCTCATGTGGACTTTATTCTTGAGCTCCTTCCACAAGTTTTCAATTGGGTTAAGGTCAGGAGACTGACTAGGCCACTCCAACACCTTGACTTTTTCCCTCTTGAACCAGGCCTTGGTTTTCTTGGCTGTGTGCTTTGGGTCGTTGTCTTGTTGGAAGATGAAATTACGACCCATCTTAAGATCCTTGATGGAGGAGCGGAGGTTCTTGGCCAAAATCTCCAGGTAGGCCGTGCTATCCATCTTCCCATGGATGCGGACCAGATGGCCAGGCCCCTTGGCAGAGAAACAGCCCCACAGCATGATGCTGCCACCACCATGCTTGACTGTAGGGATGGTATTCTTGGGGTCGTATGCTGTGCCATCCAGTCTCCAAACGTCACGTGTGTGGTTGGCACCAAAGATCTCGATCTTGGTCTCATCAGACCATAGAACCTTGAACCAGTCTGTCTCAGAGTCCTCCAAGTGATCATGAGCAAACTGTAGACGAGCCTTGACATGACGCTTTGAAAGTAAAGGTACCTTACGGGCTCGTCTGGAACGGAGACCATTGCGGTGGAGTACGTTACTTATGGTATTGACTGAAACCAATGTCCCCACTGCCATGAGATCTTCCCGGAGCTCCTTCCTTGTTGTCCTTGGGTTAGCCTTGACTCTTCGGACAAGCCTGGCCTCGGCACGGGAGGACACTTTCAAAGGCTGTCCTGGCCGTGGAAGGCTAACAGTAGTTCCATAAGCCTTCCACTTACGGATGATGCTCCCAACAGTGGAGACAGGTAGGCCCAACTCCTTGGAAAGGGTTTTGTACCCCTTGCCAGCCTTGTGACCCTCCACAATCTGGTCTCTGATGGCCTTGGAATGCTCCTTTGTCTTTCCCATGTTGACCATGTCTGAGTGCTGTTCACAAGTTTGGGGAGGGTCTTAAATAGTCAGAAAAGGCTGGCAAAAGAGATCTTTAATCCACACATGTGAAGCTCATTATTCTTGGTGCCTGAACTACTTCTTAATACTTTTGGGGGACCAAACAGAATTCTTGTGGTTTGAGGGGTTGAATAATAAATGACACTCTGAATTAACTTTTAACGTTTTTTAAAAAAAAAAAAAAAATTTGCTGCAGTGCATTTCCCACTTCCAGGCTGATCTACAGTACAAATGTCACAATGCCAAGTTAATTCCGCATGTGTCAACCAGCTAAATCTGCAGGGGGTTGAATACTACTTGTAGGCACTGTATATATATAATCGAGGTATAGAGCGCTATATATAACATCATGTACATATATATAATGGAGGTATAGAGCGCTATATATAACATCATGTATATATATAATGGAGGTATAGAGCGCTATATATAACCTCATGTACATATATATAATGGAGGTATAGAGCGCTATATATAACATGTACATATATATAATGGAGGTATAGAGCGCTATATATAACATCATGTACATATATATAATGGAGGGAGGTATAGAGCGCTATATATAACATCATGTACATATATATAATGGAGGTATAGAGCGCTATATATAACATCATGTACATATATATAATGGAGGTATAGAGCGCTATATATAACATCATGTACATATATAATGGAGGTATAGAGCGCTATATATAACATCATGTACATATATATAATGGAGGTATAGAGCGCTATTTATAACATCATGTACATATATATAATGGAGGTATAGAGCGCTATATATATAATGGAGGTATAGAGCGCTATATATAACATCATGTACATATATGTAATGGAGGTATAGAGCGCTATATATAACATGTACATATATAATGGAGGTATAGAGCGCTATATATAACATCATGTACATATATATAATGGAGGTATAGAGCGCTATATATAACATCATGTACATATATATAATGGAGGTATAGAGCGCTATATATAACATCATGTACATATATATAATGGAGGTATAGAGCGCTATATATAACATCATGTACATATATATAATGGAGGTATAGAGCGCTATATATAACATCATGTACATATATATAATGGAGGTATAGAGCGCTATATATAACATCATGTACATATATAATGGAGGTATAGAGCGCTATATATAACCTCATGTACATATATATAATGGAGGCATAGAGCGCTATATATAGCATCATGTACATATATATAATGGAGGTATAGAGCGCTATATATAACATCATGTACATATATAATGGAGGTATAGAGCGCTGTATATAACATGTACATATATATAATGGAGGTATAGAGCGCTATATATAACATCATGTACATATATATAATGGAGGTATAGAGCGCTATATATAACATAATGTACATATATAATGGAGGTATAGAGCGCTATATATAACATCATGTACATATACAGTACAGACCAAAAGTTTGGACACACCTTCTCATTTAAAGATTTTTCTGTATTTTCATGACTTTGAAAATTGTACATTCACACTGAAGGCATCAAAACTATGAATTAACACATGTGGAATTATATACCTAACAAAAAAGTGTGAAACAACTGAAAATATGTCTTATATTCTAGGTTCTTCAAAGTAGCCACCTTTTGCTTTGATGACGGCTTTGCACACTCTTGGCATTCTCTTGATGATCTTCAAGAGGTAGTCACCGGAAATGGTTTTCACTTCACAGGTGTGCCCTGTCAGGTTTAATAAGTGGGATTTCTTGCCTTATAAATGGGGTCGGGACCATCAGTTGTGTTGTGCAGATGTCAGGTGGATACACAGCTGATAGTCCTACTGAATAGACTGTTAGAATTTGTATTATGGCAAGAAAAAAGCAGCTAAGTGAAGAAAAACCAGTGGCCATCATTACTTTAAGAAATGAGGGTCAGTCAGTGCGAAAAACTGGGCAAACTTTGAAAGTGTCCCCAAGTGCAGTTGCAAAAACCATCAAGCGCTACAAAGAAACTGGCTCACATGAGGACCGCCCCAGGAAAGGAAGACCAAGAGTCACCTCTGCTTCTGAGGATAAGTTTATCCGAGTCACTAGCCTCAGAAATCACAGTTTAACAGCAGCTCAGATTAGATACCAGGTCAATGCCACACAGAGTTCTAGCAGCAGACACATCTCTACAACAACTGTTAAGAGGAGACTTTGTGCTGCAGGCCTTCATGGTAAAATAGCTGCTAGGAAACCACTGCTAAGGACAGGCAACAAGCAGAAGAGACTTGTTTGGGCTAAAGAACACAAGGAATGGACATTAGACCAGTGGAAATCTGTGCTTTGGTCTGATTAGTCCGAATTTGAGATCTTTGGTTCCAACCACCGTGTCTTTGTGCGGCGCAGAAAAGGTGAACGGATGGACTCTACATGCCTGGTTCCCACCGTGAAGCATGGAGGAGGAGGTGTGATGGTGTGGGGGTGCTTCACTAGTGATACTGTTGGGGATTTATTCAAAATTGAAGGCATACTGAACCAGCATGGCTACCACAGCATCTTGCAGCGGCATGCTATTCCATCCGGTTTGCGTTTAGTTGGACCATCATTTATTTTTCAACAGGACAGTGACCCCAAACACACCTCCAGGCTGTGTAAGGGCTATTTGACCAAGAAGGAGAGTGATGGGGTGCTACGCCAGATGACCTGGCCTCCACAGTCACCAGACCTGAACCCAATCGAGATGGTTTGGGGTGAGCTGGACCGCAGAGTGAAGGCAAAAGGGCCAACAAGTGCTAAGCATCTCTGGGAACTCCTTCAAGATTGTTGGGAGACTATTTCCGGTGACTACCTCTTGAAGCTCATCAAGAGAATGCCAAGAGTGTGCAAAGCTGTCATCAAAGCGAAAGGTGGCTACTTTGAAGAACTAAGAATATAAGACATATTTTCAGTTGTTTCACACTTTTTTGTTAAGTATATAATTCCACATGTGTTAATTCATAGTTTTGATGCCTTCAGTGTGAATGTACAATTTTCATAGTCATGAAAATACAGAAAAATCTTAAAATGAGAAGGTGTGTCCAAACGTTTGGTCTGTACTGTATATAATGGAGGTATAGAGCGCTATATATAACATGTACATATATAATGGAGGTATAGAGCGCTATATATAACCTCATGTACATATATATAATGGAGGTATAGAGCGCTATATATAACATCATGTACATATATATAATGGAGGTATAGAGCGCTATATATAACATCATGTACATATACATAATGGAGGTATAGAGCGCTATATATAACATCATGTACATATATAATGGAGGTATAGAGCGCTATATATAACCTCATGTACATATATAATGGAGGTATAGAGCGCTCTATATAACCTCATGTACATATATATAATGGAGGTATAGAGCGCTATATATAACCTCATGTACATATATATAATGGAGGTATAGAGCGCTATATATAACCTCATGTACATATATATAATGGAGGTATAGAGCGCTATATATAGCATCATGTACATATATAATGGAGGTATAGAGCACTATATATAACATCATGTACATATATATAATGGAGGTATAGAGCGCTATATATAGCATCATTTACACATATACAGTACAGACCAAAAGTTTGGACACACCTTCTTATTTAAAGATTTTTCTGTATTTTCATGACTTTGAAAATTGTACATTAACACTGAAGGATCTAAACTATGAATTAACACATGTGGAATTATATACCTAACAAAAAAGTGTGAAACAACTGAAAATATGTCTTATATTCTAGGTTCTTCAAAGTAGCCACCTTTTGCTTTGATGGCTGCTTTGCACACTCTTGGCATTCTCTTGATGAGCTTCAAGAGGTAGTCACCGGAAATGGTTTTCCAACAATCTTGAAGGAATTCCCAGAGATGCTTAGCACTTGTTGGCCCTTTTGCCTTCACTCTGCAGTCCAGCTCACCCCAAACCATCTCGATTGGGTTCAGGTCTGGTGACTGTGGAGGCCAGGTTCCCACCGTGAAGCATGGAGTAGGATGTGTTATGGTGTGGGGATGCTTTGCTGGTGACACTGTTGGGGATTTATTCAAAATTGAAGGCATACTGAACCAGCACGGCTACCACAGCATCTTGCAGCTGCATGCTATTCCATCCAGTTTGCGTTTAGTTGGACCATCATTTATTTTTCAACAGGACAATGACCCCGAACACACCTCCAGGCTGTGTAATGGCTATTTGACCAAGAACGAGAGTGATGGGGTGCTACGCCAGATGACCTGGCCTCCACACTCACCAGACCTGAACCCAATCAAGATGGTTTGGGGTGAGCTGGACCGCAGAGTGAAGGCAAAAGGGCCAACAAGTGCTAAGCATCTCTGGGAACTCCTTCAAGATTGTTGGAAGACCATTTCCGGTGACTACCTCTTGAAGCTCATCAAGAGAATGCCAAGAGTGTGCAAAGCAGTCATCAAAGCAAAAGGTGGCTACTTTGAAGAACCTAGAATATAAAACATATTTTCAGTTGTTTCACACTTTTTTGTTAAGTATATAATTCCACATGTGTTAATTCATAGTTTAGATCCTTCAGTGTTAATGTACATTTTTCAAAGTCATGAAAATACAGAAAAATCTTTAAATGGGAACTTGTGTCCAAACTTTTGGTCTATACTGTGTGTGTGTGTGTGTGTGTGTGTGTGTGTGTGTGTGTATATATATATATATATATATATATATATATATATATATATATATATATATATATATATATATATAATCATGTACATATACACTGCTCAAAAAAATAAAGGGAACACTTAAACAGAATATAACTCCAAGTAAATCAAACATCTGTGAAATCAAACTGTTCACTTAGGAAGCAACACTGATTGGCAATCAATTTCACATGCTGTTGTGCAAATGGAATAGACAATAGATGGAAATTATTGTCAATTATCAAGACACACTCAATAAAGGAGTGGTTCTGCATGTGGGGACCACATCTCAGTACCAATGCTTTCTGGCTGATGTTTTGGTCACTTTTGAATGTTGGTTGTGCTTTCACACTCGTGGTAGCATGAGACGGACTCTACAACCCACAGAAGTCGCTCAGGTAGTGCAGCTCATCCAGGATGGCACATCAATGTGAGCTGTGGCAAGAAGGTTTGCTGTGTCTGTCAGCGTAGTGTCCAGAGACTGGAGGTGCTACAAGGAGACAGGCCAGTACACCAGGAGACGTGGAGGGGGCCGTAGGAGGGCAACAACCCAGCAGCAGGACCGCTACCTCCGCCTTTTTGCATGGAGGAGCACTGCCAGAGCACTGCAAAATGACCTCCAGCAGGCCACAAATGTGCATGTGTCTGCACAAACTCCATCGGGGTGGTATGAGGGCCCGACATCCACAGATGGGGGTTGTACTCACAGCCCAACACCGTGCAGAACGCTTGGCATTTGCCACAGAACACCAGGATTGGCAAAGTCGCCACTGGTGCCCTTTTGCTCTTCACAGATGAAAGCAGGTTCACACTGAGCACATGTGACAGACATGACAGAGTCTGGAGACACCGTGGAGAGCGATCTGCTGCCTGCAACATCCTTCAGCATGACCGGTTTGGCAGTGGGTCAGTAATGGTGTGGGGTGGAATTTCTTTGGAGGGCCGCACAGCCCTCCATGTGGTCGCCAGAGGTAGCCTGACTGCCATTAGGTACCGAGATGAGATCCTCAGACTCCTTGTGAGACCATATGCTGGTGCGGTTGGCCCTGGGTTCCTCCTAATGCAGGACAATGCCAGACCTCATGTGGCTGGAGTGTGTCAGCAGTTCCTGCAAGATGAAGGCATTGAAGCTATGGACTGGCCCGCCTGTACCCCAGACCTGAATCCGATTGAGCACATCTGGGACATCATGTCTCGCTCCATCCACCAACGTCACGTTGCACCACAGGCTGTCCAGGAGTTAGCGGATGCTTTAGTCCAGGTCTGGGAGGAGATCCCACAGGAGACCATCCGCAACCTCATCAGGAGCATGTCCAGGCGTTGTAGGGAGGTCATACAGGCACGTGGAGGCCACACACAATCCTGAGCCTCATTTTGACTTGTTTTAAGGATATTACATCAAAGTTGGATCAGCCTTTAGTGTGTTTTTACACTTTAATTTTGGGGGTGACCTCCAAATCCAGGCCTCCATTGGTTAATAAATGTGATTTCCATTGATGATTTTTGTATGATTTTGTTGTCAGCACATTCAACTTTGTACAGAACAAAGTATTCAATGAAAATGTTTAATTCATTCAGATCTAGGATGTGTTATTTGAGTGTTCCCTTTATTTTTATGAGCAGTGTATAATGGAGGTATAGAGCAGTATATATAACCTCATGTTCACATACCGGTGCATCTCACTAAATTAGAATATCATCAAAAAGTTAATTTATTTCAGTTGTTAAATACAAAAAGTAAAACTCATAGTGATTACGAACAGAGTGATCTATTTCAAGTGTTTATTTCTGTTGATGATTATGGCTTACAGCCAATGAAAACACCAACATCATTATCTCAGTAAATTAGAATACTTTATAAATGGGACTAGCTGACACCTAGCTCTTTTGTTTGGTGATGACAAGGTGTCAATCAGACCTTTTCATTACCAAACCTAATTAAAGTAAAGAAAGGAGTTAAATAAACACACAGACACAGAGTAAACACTTTATTTGAAATACAACAGACACGTTCTTTAATCATTTAAATTAACCAATACACTCACCCCAGTTCTGATGGTAATCCAAGGTTTAAAGTAATGTCCCACCAAATAAGTTTTTGCTCCAAAAAGCATTCATTGATGTACAAAAACACTTTAAATAAACGCATCAAA
This sequence comes from Phyllobates terribilis, assembly GCF_046119375.1. Taxonomy (NCBI): domain Eukaryota; kingdom Metazoa; phylum Chordata; class Amphibia; order Anura; family Dendrobatidae; genus Phyllobates; species Phyllobates terribilis. The sequence continues at coordinate 636,534,378 of NW_027362762.1, forward strand.
GACCGCAGCAAAACCGTGCTGTTTTTCTGCAGCGTTTTTCCTGCCAAGGAGATGCAGAAAACGCTCAGGAAATTTCTGCTTCAAATCCTGATCGTGCGCACATAGCCTTAAAGTGGTTTTATGCTGGAGCCTTAGATATTTCAGTGTTGAGATTTAAAATGTTTATTGATATTTCATGTCCTTCCTCTCAGCTTACACCTTAGATGGACTACTGGTATTTGCTCTGCTTTTTGTCTGTACCTGCGCATATTTCAGGAAGGTTCCACGTTTACGTTCTTGGCTTTTGTCAGAGAAGAAAGGAGTATGGGGAGTTTTCTATAAGGGTAAGTGTATAAAGTATTAATTTTCCAAAAATTGCTGTTACTGGAGTGGACACCTGCCTAACCCCTTTACCACCTTTGGATTTTCCGTTTTTGCGTCTTTTTTTGTTCCCTTTCTTCCCAGAGCCATAACTCTTTTATTTTTCTGTCAAAATGGCTATGTGAGGGCTTGTTTTTTGCAGGACGAGTTGTACTTTTGAATGATACAATTGATTTTACCATATAGTGTACTGGAAAATGGGAAATTCCAAGTGCGGTGAAATTGCAAAAAAAGTGCAATTCCACAATTTTATATTTACCATGTTCACTAAATTCTAAATCTGACCCACCATTATTCTTCCGGTCATTACGAGTTCGTAGATACCAAACATGTGTAGGTTTTTTTTTTTTTTTTTACTTTTATCTGTCTTCAAAAGTCCCCTTAGGAGTCTTGAAGCTGTGATCATCTGATTGCTTGTGATACACATAGCAGGGCTTCATCTACTGTGAACGCCTTCCACGGAACGGCGCTCATAGCAGATTGGCAATGACAACCACAGGGGTCTCCTGCAGACCCCGGTTTGTCATGCCAACCCATCGGCGCCCTGTCACATGATCGAGGGGTGGGTCTTATGATGCGCTTCCGGCGTGTGCTTGTTAAATGCCGCTGTCAGTGATTGACAGCAGCATTTAACATGTTAACATCTGCGGGTGGATTGCCATTCTACTAGTGGCTGTTAAAGGCACAGGACAGCTTATCAGATCAGCTGTCATGTTCCTGATAAGGTGCAAGCTCAGCTCGGAGCCCACATCAAAGAGGAGGAGGCGACCTAGGACGTACCTATACATCATAGGTCGTAAAGGGGTTAATAATTGGACTGTCCTGCATTAGGAAAAAAGGATCTGTTTCATATCCATAAACAGCACTACAGCTGTCCTTTGACCTGTTTATTTTTATTTTACTTTTTTACTCCTTTATATTGTGCCATTAATTCCACAGCGCTTTACAGATATCATCATCACTGTTGGGGCTCATAATCTAAACATTACAGCTCTTGGCTAATCAATATAACATCTGAGCGGCCATACAAAGCTCAGCCCATGTACAGGCGTGGTGCAGTTTATGAAAAAAATAAACAGAACTTTTTTATGAGCTGCATTATTTCTTTAGTGTATATTTCCAGTTTCCAGCGTATTATTATGGGGTGTCTCCCTCTGTTAGTCAGAATATGGAGGGCTGCCATTCATTGAATACAGTGTACACTCATTGTTTTCAGCACACACCCTGTAGTGGCAAGTTTCTTATGAGCTAGTCTGGCTGTATTTTTCAAATCACTGTCAGGCAAACTTTAAGCCTCTTAAACCTAGTACCATCTCAAGCAGCAGGCATCCATGGCACATGCTTCTGATTTTCCTGGTGCCCTTTGTCCCCAGATGACCACTACTTTCATCTGTAATTGTATTCTGGTACACTTTTTCATGGTCTGGTGGTATTATTTTTGACCTGTTACAGTACTATTTATTATGTTGGTCCTGTAGTTGTGTAATTTGGTTACTATTACTTGGAAGTGTTAAATTAATTGTAGGCCTTACAGTACTATATCTGGTTGCAGCATACTACGAAGGTTGTGTTTGTAAGCCTCTCATATGTTGTTTTATGTGTTTTTAGAGGCTGAGGTACATTACTAGGCAGTTACCCCTTCCATGAATTGGTAGATACTGTTTCATCAGTATTTTGCACCTGTGCTGTCCCCATCTTTATAATGGGGGTCTGCTGAATCCTGCTGGTGCATTGGTAATCTGACCTCGTGTTGGTAAGGCTCTTTCTTTTTCTGTGACACATCTGTGTATGCAGTGGTTTTCCTTATTACTGGAATGTGCATATTGTAGATTCAGACTGAAGGCAGCAAGACCGCAAAGGTACACAAATGGAGAGAAGTAGTCAAGAAACACATGTGAAAGAAACCAAAATATGTGTTACACTTTCCATTCATCAAAGTTCCCCCTTTAGGGTCCGTGCCCACGATGCGTTTTTCAAGTGTTTTTGCTGCGGAATTTTCGCAGCGTAAACGCTTGTAAAACGCTTGGTAATCTGCCCCTCATGGTCCCCAATGTCAATCCGCAATTTCAATGCCCACGCTGCCGAATTTTCCGCAGCGTTTTTGATGTGTGGAAAATTCCGCAGCATGTCCATTATTTCTGCGTTTCCGCTTGCGGAATTGCCTTCTCAATGCATTAAAAAATGCAAGGCAATTCCGCATGTGCAAAACGCTTCAAAAACGCATGTCAAATTCCGCACACATTTTTCCTGGCAAGGACATGCAGAAATGAAGCAGAAATTTTCGTGGGCACATAGCCTTACTCCACCTGTTGAAGCTGCTTGAGAGAGTGCCAAGGGTGTATAAAACTGTCAGTCACCTGAAATGGCTTTCCAACATTCTTGAAGGAGTTCCCACAGGTGCTTTGCCTTCACTGTGAGGTCCAGCTCATCCCAAACCATCTCCATTGAGGTCAGGAGGTTGTGGAGGCCAGGTCACCTGATGCAGTATTCAGTCCATCCACTTCTTGCTCCTACATATTCGGGAGGTGTGTTTTGGGTCATTGTCTTGTTAAGTGTAAACCAGATGGGATGATGACATGTCGTTGCAGAATGCTGTAGTAGCCATGTTAGGTAAGTGTTGGTGAACTATTTCAAACCTCTCTCACACACACACACACACACACACACACACACACACACACACACACACACACACACACACACCTCCCCCCTCCATGCTTTAAGGTGGGAACCTTACATGTAGAAACCATATGCCTACATTCTCTGCATCTCACAGAGACAGGTGGTTGGTTTCAAAAACGTCAAATTTTGACTCATCTGACCACAGTACATATTTCCATTGATCTAATGTCCAGTCCTTTTGTTTCTTGGCCTAACTAAGTCTCAATAGTGGCTTCCTTGCTGAAATTTGACCATAAAGGCCTGCTTCCAGTATGTCTTCTCTGGACAGGTCATGTTGAGATATGTGTGCTGCTTGATGTCTGTGCATCATTTATGAGGACTGTTAAATGAGGTGCTGACTGCTTGCGGTTTCTGATGTGCTAACTCCTGATGTCATTATCCTTCGCCGCAGAGGTAATTCATGACCTTCCTTTCCTGGGTTGGTCATAATGAGAGCCAGTTAAATTCTATTCAATTGATGGTTTTAATGACTGCACTTGAGGATACTTTCAAGGCGAGCTATAATCTGGGTTGACTGACTATCACGATCAGGCCCTAACTTATCCTCCGTTGTTCTAGTAAAAAAAATATTTGAATCTTTAAAAAATAAAAAGTGAATAATCAGAGTTTTATTTAATGGTATTTATCCATTGAACTGGGGATAACCTTCCGACTGCTGGGGTCAAACCGATGGGACCACAACGATTCCAAGAATCAGGGGAATGGATCAGTGATCAATCCTGTGCAGCGCTGTTCCATTCTTTTTTAGGCTGCGTGTCCACTTTGCTTTTTTCAAGCATTTTTGCCTCAGAATTTCCGCAGCGAAAACGCTTGGTGATACGTGCCCCATGGTCCCCAATGATAATCCTCATGAACTGTGCACATGCTGCGGAAATTTCTGCTGCGGATTATCATTGCGGAAAACTCCGCAACATGTCCATTAATTTTGCGGACACACAGCGTAATCGCCGCCATTGACTTGCATTGGACCACGTGACATCCGCATCCCCACATCTGCACATGCGGATATCACACTGTTCAATGTGCGGATAGTACCCGGGTCTGGAGAAGAGGAGACTCTCATCCAGACCTGGGTACCATAGAAACTGTAAAAAAATAAAATTTAAAATAAAAAATAAAGATTATACTCACCTTCCGATGTCCTCCCGGTGTTTTCTCCCCTCCGTCTGGTCTGCTGTATGGGTTGCGGTGTTGTGAAGGACCTGCCATGACCTCATTGAGTCATGTGACCTGTCACATGACTCAGTGACTCCACCGCAGGTCCTTCACAGCACCGCGAGCAGTGCAAGAGACCGGAATCGGCAGAGAAAACACTGGGAGGACATCGGAAGGTGAGTATAATCTTTATTTTTTACCATTCGTATTCTTTTTTTTTTTTTAACTAACTTGGTCACACTATATAAATCCATGCCGGTTGCCCATGCTGGTTGCATGGATTTATATAGGGTAACCAAGTTGTCAAGCACTTTCCAAGTGATGCTAAAATCGCTTGGAAAAGCGCTTGATAACCCGCATGCAGAAATGCATGTGAAGACGCTTGACAAACACTTCTACCTGGCGGGAAAAACGCATGTAAAAACTGCATGTACGATCTGCATGTGTTTTTCCTGCCAGGCAGAGGCGGAAAAAATCTGCCGCATTTCTGCATCGTGGGCACATAGCCTTAATGGGACTTCCGGAGATAGCTGACCTCAGCCGAACTAAATGCTGTCACAGATGCTGCAGGGCTACACATTTAGCAGCAAGTCTGTGTCAATGTTGTGTTTTTATTTGTTTTTTTCCCCCATCCAAGTGTTTCTTTGAATAGGTGAGGGTAATTGACTGACTACATATTTAGTAACACTTTTTTTTTTGCTTCCCTTATCTTTCCCAATCTTTCTGATTACACCTCTCACCATTTAGTCTTGCTTCTACTTTAAAACCATTGGTTACTCTTGGAAGTAGTATTTCCAGTTTTTCTCGATGTTCTGTGGTTATGTGAGTGTAAGAAGTATGTATAGAGATATGCTGAGCAAACACATGTACTATTTAATTGCTATCCATGTTAGTCATATTCAGTTATTTAAGACTTAAATAAGACACTAAGCATATTAACATTTACTATTAAAGAGGTTGTCCAATACTTTTACATTGATGGTCTATCCTTAGATGTCTGATCTGTGGGGGTGCAACACCCAGCACCCCGCCGATCAGCTGTTCCCAGTGTCTGTGGCGGCCGGAACTACTCTGTGCCGCTTCGTAACAGAGCAGTTCCGGCAGACTTAGGGAACATCTGATTGGCTCTTTAAGTGAATATATCTTTCCTTTTTTTTTATTTATTTTTTTAGTTTTCCTCACTTTGTTTTTTTCACAAACACATTTATAAAAAAGATAAAATATTGCAACAAAAAGGATTGTGGGGAAAAAAAAAACCTTAACCTTACAGAATTGTAAGCTATGTTTTGATGTTCCAGAGTTACTTTTTGCTGAATACAGCTATTAACTAAAGCCGACGTGCCAGGAGAACTGATTTTCCTGATTTAATTATGATCCTTTGGTAGCACAAGTAATATAAAAACATGTAGCATAGTAAATGGCAATGATCTGACGCAGGGCTGTTGCAGATTTGTCAGAAGCCCTGAAGGATTTCCTGATGCTAGCAGAGTGAATGAGAATCCTGAAGTCTCGTGCGCATATTGTTATTTTTGACTTGCAAATTTAAATATGTAGCATATCCATTCTTTCAGCATTTTTATTGCAGATTTCACTCTTATGAGTAGGCAAAAATCTGCACCAAAAACGTAAGTAAAAAACTCGCCTTTTTTACGCTGCGGTTTTTCTGCCAAGAGATGCAGAAATTTTGGCACCAAATACTTAGTGTCTGCACATAGCCATAGACAGCGTTACGCAGTTGAGTTTGGCAGTCCATGTATGAGCTGTGATTCCCTGACCGACCACGGGTCTTCTGACCTCACCAGTCTCGTAGACATATGTGAGGCTGTTTGCAGGAGACCCACGTCCATTTCTGAAATTGCAGTCTGTACACGGACGGTGAAGTCAGCTTATTTCTGCACTGTTAGGCTTAGTGCCCACGATGCAGAAATGAAGCAGACATTTTCCTGAGCATTTCTGCATCTCCTTGGCAGAAAAACGCATGCAGTTTTTACATGCGTATTTGTATGCGTTTTTTCCAATGCATTGTATAGGCAAATACGTATGCAGAAACGCACAAGAATTGGTCATGTCCGTATTTTTTCTACAAGTAAAATCTGCGCAGAAAAAATCCTGACCATGTGCACAGAACTTACAGAATGTCATGGGATAAGGTATGCAATGCGTTTCTGGAGCGTTTCTGCGCTGCAAATACGCACCAAAAACGCACAGCTTTAGGATGTAGTCAGTCATAATTAGCACCGTCTGTAGGAAACCGTTTGGGTAAATAAATCCTTTTGATGAATTTATGTGGTCCGTTTCTTTTCTGTGACTAATGAATGTACTATTCTAATACAAGCTATTTCTTTTCCAGCTGCCGTGATCGGATCTCGTCTGCACTTACCAGTGGCTTTGTCCTGTTTTGCCATGGCCTTCTATGTCTTGTTTATAAAGTGAAAATCTGCCCCCCCCAGCAAAGGATACATGGAAAATGGAGAAGGGAAACCTTTAAATTATTATGGATGAAGACACTTGGTGGCAGCCTGAAAATATAAAAATAAAGTGAACTCCTTATTACTTTGCTGAAATGAACTGTAAATGTAATTTTGTATGTGGTTTATCTTCTGATTCTGGAAGAAAATGTAGAATTGCATCTTGGTTCTTTTTAACATTTTTAAGAGACTCTTATGACTAACAGCTTTCCTTAGAATTATTCAAAACTAGTTTTAGGCTACGTGCACACGTTGAGATTAGCCAAAAGGACTACTGCTCTTGCAGGCACCAGACATGGGTTGTATTTGTATAAAGGCTTATTCCCAATCATATGAATAATGGTGAGCTGCAATGCCCATGCACAGAGTTGTCTAATTTAGGAAAATACCGCCCATTTTTCCTTATTGCGAATGCCCTTGCCAAAGACCAAAATGATAAAACAGTTTAATGTTACAGCAGCAAAAAGTTGGTCCCTAATGAAAAAGCCTTTATATTTTTGTATCTATATGTAAAGTATTTAAAGCATAGGTCTCTTTTCAGGTAAACTAGTGGACGCATGCCTGTGTCTCTCCAACTCCTCTCTTCATAGAGTTGAATGAGGAGCTACTGTAATCTGATCCCTCAGTAATCAAACTCTATCTTCACTAAATATAGATTTTACCAGTAAATTGAGAATGGAAAAGGCTGAAGAGGTGAAGAGAGAAATATTTTTCTTTGATAGGATGTATTACAAAGTTTCTTATCTTCACTTGTACCAATATTTTATGAAAAAATAAATAAAAAATCCCAATGACAGTTACTTTTCTATGCAGTTATTTTGCTTTTCACCCAGTTGTTGCATTATGGTCAGCAAGGTCGCAAAAGAATTATCATATTTAAAATATTCATCAGAAACAACAAAATTGGCTGCGAATATAACAACATTTGTATATATTTTAATTATATGTGTAAGAAGGTGAAAATATGTAGCTGGGGAGGTTTTGTTTTATATCATTTTATGAGGGGGAAAAACAAAAAAAAAATTTCTTGCCTAATAAAAATCATGTGATGCGGAATAAAGCTGTTAAAATTTTGTGAAGAAAACCCCTTTCCCCCAGCTCGCTTTTATTTAAAAACAAACAAACCTGTGCTTTCCTTACCCCTGGTTCCAGAGCTGAGTCTCCATCGTTGCTGTCGGTTGTCTGCAGCGTTGATGTCATGTACACATCACTGCAGCCAATCACTGAGCTCAGCGGCTTGTGCTGTAACTTGGGCAGAGGCACTGATGTTAGAGATTGCCTTCAGCGATAAAGTCACTGCTGCAGACAATAAAAGATACCGAGAGCAGCGATGGAGACTCCAGGAGAGGGAGTAGAACATAGTTTTTGATTTCTCAACAATATCTCCTGCTTACAGTGTTTAGGTTCAGTGGGTGCCATTGCTCAGTGATAGTGGTTCCTGTATAGATAGTCTACTACGTCTGAGTGTCCACCTCTAGTAGGCGTACACGCCTGAAAATGATGAATGGCAGACCCCACTTTCGCTCTGCCAGCTCCATTATAGTCTGTGGCCCCGTCAGCGCATTCATCCAAATCCTTTTTTGCATGGTGGAGGGGTTCAGATATAAGCCACGATGGAGCCACCAAACGGGTGCCTGAACGCAATGTGAAAACACCCCAAGACTATTCCATAAGCTGCTCAGCTCCTGCTGTATAACGTGTTGCCATCAGATTGGACTGAATGCATAACATGAAGGGTCACTGAAAACTTCATGGAAAGTCATTCTCTTATGAAAGTATTGGAGAACATGGCTGTAATTTGTAAGTCAATGTAAAGAATGCATAAGAAATGTGAATACATTTTGTTAATCATTATGGACAGGTTACATTTTAATAAATCCTAAACTTTATTTATTGTAGTTTCTATTACATGGACTGATTCAGTATGATATGCCATCAACCAGTAGTATCAGATGTTTCCAACCGCAGAAAATCTTTGCCATACTACCTCATGAACGTAGCTCAAGAAAAGGACTTTTGTTTTGTCATTTGCCATACATTTCCACATTTACCTTATGCAACATGTAATGTAGCCAGTTTATAATAATAGTCCTTTTTGTTGTGCCCCTTGTTTGCTCCAGTAATTTCCTCCTTTAAAGAAGTTGTCCACTACTTGGGTATGACAAGCAGTTGTCCAACACTTGGCCCTGTTAAAATAAAATAGCTTATACTCGCCTCCCATGCTGGCGCCGTTCCCACGGTGCTGGCGCCGTTCCCACGGTGTTGGCACTCGCTCTGAGGCCCCGTGCTGTTGTTGTGACGCCGGCACCCTATCAGCTCTGGCGTCTCTGTCCCCACCTACTGTCAGACTTCAGCTGCAGCCCGGACTTCCGCTTCAGTGACGCCAGTGCTGATTGGGCACTGGAGTCACGTGGCACAACACCAGCAAGGGGGCCCCGGGGAGAGCGAGTGCTGACACCACTTGAACATCGCTGGTACGGGAGGGAGTATAGGCTTTTTTATTTTATTGGGGCCAAACGTTTAGATTAAGAAGGGGTTCTCCAAGTAGTGGACAACCTCTTTAATTTGATGATGTCATGTCCTATGTCAATGACCGTTGTCTCCAGACAGTATTTTGAACAGTGATCCACAAAAATTTTTTTCCTTCTTCCTGGATCTATGGTATTTACTGCATGGGTTAAATAAATTTAGATTTCGATTATATCATGTTTACTGATGCGGCAATTCTGAACATTTCACTTATATAAGGGGAGAGAAAAAGGGATTTGATTTGAATTTTTTTAACAACTGTATTGCAATATATACACGACATTACAATCTGGTATGAAGCCCAGCCTGTGAACTGAGAACTTTGAGAATGAATGATCAGTACTAATGGATAAAAAAAAAACAGATTTCTCTCAAGTATATTACTAAGTTGCTTATTTTTATGCGTACTACTGATTTATAGAATAAAACATGTCAATGTGGCTGTATAATCATGATGTTAAGATAAGCATTTTAATATCAGACAGGAAAATGTTTCAAAAGGATTATACAGATGTTCTGAAGTGGCTTTTTAACCCCTTTACCACCGAAGGCTGTTTGCACGTTAATAACCAGGCCAATTTTTACAATTCTGACCACTGTCACTTCATGAGGTAATAACTCTGGAACGCTTCAACGGATCCCGCTGATTCTGAAAATATGTTATTGTGACATATTGTACTTCATGATAGTGGTAAAATTTCTTTGATATGATGCGTTATTTGTGAAAAAAGTTGGAGATTTGGAGAAAATATTGAAACTTTTGCAATTTTCAAACTTTGAATTTTCATGCCCTTAAATCAGAGAGATACAGCACAGACAAAGTTTGGACACACCTTCTCATTTAAAGATTTTTCTGTATTTTCATGACTGAAAATTGTACATTCTCACTGAAGGCATCAAAACTATGAATTAAAACATGTGGAATTATATACTTAACAAAAAAGTGTGAAACAACTGAAAATATGTCTTATATTCTAGGTTCTTCAAAGTAGCCACCTTTTGCTTTGATGACTGCTTTGCACACTCTTGGCATTCTCTTGATGAGCTTCAAGAGGTAGTCACCGGAAATAGTCTTCCAACAGCAGTGGATGCTGCTGAGTAAAAATTGCAAACTGCCGTTGTAGTGACCAGTACGATATGCCCAGCTCGTGCTTCTGGAGACATCCACCCTTAAATTAGGCGGCTCTAATCGCTACAGAAATGACAAACATGTGGAAGCTAACTGTGGTTTAAGCACACTGTGGGGCACAGAAGGGAGGGGGGCATTTATATTTGGAGGGGTAAGAGCCATTTCGCTTTTCCAGAGTTTTTATGCTACTAATAACTTGGAAGCCCTCTACATTTCCGTTAACAGATGACGAACCTGAGTGGGGACTTGCTTTTTTTATGGATTGAGTTGAAGCTTTTATTGTGATCCAAAATGTTATGTAAAATGTTACCATTTATCCTGTGCTCTACGATGAGCACTGATATCGGGATTTCTATTTAAATCTCTGAGTGATGTAATTCAGATGAAATCCCTAAGGGATCCATTCACTATAATGAGACCGCAGAGTTACTCTGGACTCCATCTGGCCTTGGTTTAGTGGTGTCCTTTTTTTCAGAGGTTCAGCAAACTGTGGCGAACAGCACTTTTATGCACGCTGGACACCGCGGAATCACAGGCCAGATGGCGTCCACAGTGTCTCCATCTGCCTAGTTATGGGAAGTCTTCCACCGGGGGTTTCACCTGAATCACGGGAAACCCTGGTGTAAAGGCCCCGTCACACTAAGCAATGCAGCAGCGATCCCGACAACGATACGACCTGTCAGGGATCGTTGCTGCATCGCTAATACATCGCTGGTGAGCTGTCAAACAGGCAGGCTCACCAGCGATATCGTGGAAAGAATCGTTCCACGATGTCCTGCTCCCGTTACCAGCCTGCTGCTTAAGCAGGAGCAGGCTGGTAACTATGGTAAATATCGGGTTACTAAGTGCGCGTGTGCCCCTAGTAACCCGCTGTTTACCATGGATACCACTCTGCTACGGTGCGCGGGAGCCTCAGCGCACCGTAGCAGAGTGGTATCCATGGTAAACAGCGGGTTACTAAGTGCGCGCGTGCCCCTAGTAACCCGATGTTTACCATAGTTACCAGCCAGATCGTTGGTCTCGCTGGTCACACACAGCGATGTGTGCTGGCCAGCGGGAGGCCAACGACCAAAAAATGGTCCAGGACACTGCAGCGATCAGCGACCTCACAGCAGGGGCCTGATCGCTGCAAAGTGTCACACATAGCGACATCGCTGGTGAGGTCGCTGGTGAGTCACCAAAACCGTGACTCAGCAGCGATCTCGCTAGCGATGTCGCTATGTGAGACTGGGGCTTAAGCGCTCAGCGCAGAGAGCAGGATAAATGTGAGCCAAGCCTTACTGCAATCTTTGGGAGTCAGAATGAACAAATCAGCAACAGGAGAAGGATTGGTTTTATTTTTATTTTTTACACCATTCCTCATGGGGTATAAGTGATTAGACGAGTTTATTCTTCGGGTCGGTGCAATTACAGCGATAACAGATTTATATCAGGTTTTTATGTTTGCCAACTGTCACACACTAAGAAACACTTTTTTTTTGCAAAAATAGTTTTTGCATCACCAAAAAGCTATAATTTTTCCATATTGTTCTATATTTTTCCATATTTTTAGCTGACAGTCATGTGATGGCTTGTTTTTTGCTGGACAAGTTGATGTTTTTATTGGTGCCATTTTCAGGCATGTGACATTTTTTGATCGCTTTCTATTCCGATTTTTGGGGGACAGAATAAGCAAAAACCAAAAATTCAGGAATTGTTTTTTGGGGAGTTTTTTTATGTCGTTCCGCGTGTGGTAAATTGATAAGGTAGCTTTATTCTTCGAGTCAGTACGTTTACAGCGATACTACATTTATATAGCTTTTTATGTTTTGGCGCTTTTACACAATAAAACCTATTTTCTAGAAAAAAAATTCTTTTGCATCGCTTTATGTTGAAAGCAATAACTTTTTTATTTTTTGTCTGATGGAGCTGTTTTTTGGTGGGACAAGATGATGATTTCAGCAGTACCATTTTTATTACATTACTCTTTTTAATCGCGTTTTATTCCACTTTTTGTTCGGCGGCATGATGATAAAGCATCATTTTTTGCTTATTCTTTTATGTTTTTTACAGTGTTCACTATAGGGGTTAACTATTGAGACAGTTTTATAGGTCAGATTGTTCCAGACACAGCGATACCAAATATGTGTACTTGTATTGTTTATTATTTTTTTCATAATATTTATTTCTGGGTATTATATATACGGGTATATACTAGCTATTGAACCCGTTCTATGTCCTGGTGGCGAGCATTTTTATTAGTATATGGCCTCCCATCCTGGTATATGCTGCCCCCATCCTGTATCCCCATCCTGTTATGTGCAGCCACCATCCTGTGCCCCCATCCTGTTATATGCTGCCCCCATCCTGTATCCCCATCCTGTTATGTGCTGCCATCCTGTGCCCCCATCCTGTTATGTGCTGCCCCCATCCTGTGCCCCCATCCTGTTATGTGCTGTCCCCATCCTGTGCCCCCATCCTGTTATGTGCTGTCCCCATCCTGTGCCCCCATCCTGTTATGTGCTGTCCCCATCCTGTTAAGTACTGCCCCCCATCCTGGTATTTGTACTTCCCCCATCCTAGTATTTGTGGTCCCCATCATGTTATGTGCTGCCCCCATCCTGCGCCCCATCCTGTTATGTACTGCCCCCATCCTGCTATGTGCTGCCTTCATCCAGTTATGTGTGCCCCCCATCCTGTTATGTGCTCCCCCAATCCTGCGCCCCCATCCCGCTATGTGCGCCCACATCTTGCATCCCAATCCTGTTATGTGCTGCCCCCATCCTACTCCCCAATCCTGGTATGTGCTGCCCCCATCCAGCGCCCCATCCCATTATGTGCACCCCCATTCTGCTCCCCAATCCTGTTATGTGCTGCCTCTATTCTGCTCCCCCATCCTGTTATGTGCTGCGCCAATCCTGTTATGTGCGCCCCCATCCTGCTCCCCCATCCCGTTATGTGCTGTCCCCATCCTGCTATGTGCTGCCCCCATCCAGCACCCCCATCCCGTTATGTGCGCCCCCAATCCTGTTATGTGCTGCTCCTATCCTGCTCCCCAATCCGGTTATGTGCTGCCCCCATCCCGTTATGTGCGCCCCCCCATCCTGCGCCCTCATCCTGTTATGTGCTGCCCCCATCCTGCTCCCCAATCCTGAAATATGCTGTCCCCATCCAGCGCCCCATCCCGTTATGTGTGCCCCTCATCCAGGTCCGCAATCCTGTTATGTGCTGCCTCCATTCTGCTCCCCAATCCTGGTATGTGCTGCCCCCATCCTGTTATGTGCTGCGCCAATCCTGTTATGTGCTGCCCCCATCCCGTTATGTGCGCCCCCCATCCTGCTCCCTAATCCTGTCATGTGTTGTCCCCATCCTGCTATGTGCTGCCCCCTTCCAGCACCCCATCCCGTTATGTGCTGCCCCCATCCTGCTCCCCAATCCTGTTATGTGCTGCCCCCATCCTGCTCCCCAATCCTGTTATGTGCTGCCCCCAACCCGTTATATGCGCCCCCCATCCTGCACCCCTATCTTATGTGCTGGCCCCCATCCTGCTATGTGCTGGCCCCATCCTGTCAGGTGCTGCCCCCATCCTGCGCCCCATCCTGGCATGTGCTGCCCCCATCCTGTTATGTGCTGCCCCCATCCTGCGCCTCCATCCTGTCATGTGCTGCCTCTATCCTGTTATGTGCGCCCCCCATCCTGCTCCCCCATCCTGTTATGTGCTGCCTCAATCCTGCGCCCCAATTCTGTGCCCCAATCGTGTTATGTGCGCCCCATCCCGTTATGTGCGCCCCCCATCCTGCTCCCTAATCCTGTTATGTGCTGCCCCCATCCTGTTATGTGCTGCCCCCATCCCGTTATGTGCGCCCCCCATCCTGCTCCCTAATCCTGTTATGTGCTGCCCCCATCCTGTTATGTGCGCCCCATCCCGTTATGTGCACCCCCCATCCTGTTATGTGTTGTCCCCATCCTGCTATGTGCTGCCCCCTTCCAGCACCCCCATTCTGTTATGTGCACCCCCCATCCTGCTCCCCCATCCTGTTAAGTGCTGCCCCATTACTGTTATGTGCTGCCCCCATTCTGCGCCCCCATCCTGTTATGTGCTGCCCCCATCCTGCTATGTGCTGCCCCCATCCAGTGCTCCCATTCTGTTATGTGCACCCCCCATCCTGCTCCCCCATCCTGTTAAGTGCTGCCCCATTACTGTTATGTGCTGCCCCCATTCTGCGCCCCCATCCTGTTATGTGCTGCCCCCATCCTGCTATGTGCTGCCCCCATCCAGTGCTCCCATTCCGTTATGTGCTGCCCCCATCTTGCTACCCAATTCTGTTATGTGCTGCCCCCATCCCGTTGTGTGCTGCCCCCATCCTGCTCCCCCATCCCGTTATCTGCACCCCCTTCCTGTTATGTGCTGCCCCCATCCTGCGCCTCCATCCCGTTATGTGCGCCCCCTTCCTGTTATGTGCTGTCCCCATCCTGCTCCCCAATCCTGTTATGTGCTGCCCCCATGCTGCTCCCCCATCCTGCTCCCCAATCCTGTTATGTGCTGCCCCTATCCAGCAATCCCATCCCGTTATGTGCGTCCCCATCCTGCTTCCCAATCCTGTTATGTGCTGCCCCCATCCTGCACCCCCATACTGTTATGTGCTGACCCCATCCTGCTATGTGCTGCCCCCATCCTTCTATGTGCTGCCCCCCATCCTGGCATTTGTGGCCCCCCACCCTGGTATTTGTGCTCCCTCACCCTTGTATTTGTGGCCCCTCATCCTGGTATTTGTGCTGCCCCCATCCATACAAAAAAAAAAAAATACACTCCCACTCACCTTTTCCTCTCACCCTTGCAGCGCGTCCTTGATCTCCGTCGAGTCTGAAGGAGGAGTGTGGCGCCAGTGTTTGCGCGATCTGTGGCGCCATTTTGTTGAACACAGATTTGCACACTGCAAATTTGTCTTCAACAAAGTGGCGTCGGAGATCGCGCTATGCGCATGCGCAAACTCTGGCGCCACACTCCTCCAGATTCGCCGGAGATCGGGGTATGTGGCTTAATGGCGCCGGAGATAGCGGTATGCGGTGAGCGATTCCACATACCGCGATCTCCGGCACCACAGTCCTTCACCGTCCTCCTCCCTCTCACCTGTAACGGCAGATGTTTTCTTCTGTTTCTGCCCAGACTGCGCAGTCTATAGAAGCTTCGGACAGAAGGATACATCTCCCGTTATGTTATAAATATACAGTGTGTATGTATGTATGTATGTATGTGTGTGTGTGTATATATATATATATATATATATATATATATATATATATATATATAATATAATATAATTTTTTCTTTTTTTTTTATTTATTTTTTTATATTTTTACAACTTTTTTTTCACTTTCTTACTTAGTCCCACTATGGGACTTTCACGTTCTGCAGTCTGATCACTGCTATAAGGCATAGCAATGAAGGATCGCTGCTAAGCCTTATAGCTGTCAGCCCTGAAGACACAAGATAGTTTGGTCATGCACTGCGCATGATCAAACTACCTTGCTCGTGCCCGGTGACCCAGATGTCATGACGACATCAGGTCACCATGGCAACGATAGGGACCCTGTGATGACGTTGTGGGGCCTCCGATCCAAGAGCAGAGGGGCTTCGCAGCATTTTGGCCCTATAAACTAAGAGAACCTGTCTGCAGGATTTAGCCCTATAAACTAAAGGCATGTCTATAATGGCGCTGTGATGCTGATTAATCTGATACCTGATGTGAAGGGATCCGATCAGTGGGTGTTGAATATTCACCTTGTGAAGTTTTCATAGAATTACATCTTCTCTGCTTCAGTGTGCTTCGGGGTGGGACGTGGGGGGGCAGAGTCTTCTTCTGGTTCTCCATCCCCCCATCAGCCTCCTCTGCTTCTTGTACAGGTCACTGATCGGATACTGATCACTGATGGAATACTCACAGGGTAAGTATTCAACAGGCACTGATCGGATCCCTTTACATCAGGTATCCGATTATTCAGCATCACAGCGCCATAATAGACATGCCTTTAGTTTATAGGGCTAAATCCTCCTGACAGTTTCTCTTTAAAATTGGGGGGACCGCATGTCATTTTATTAATTTATTTATTTAATAAGTTAAAGGGAATCTGTCAGGTGATTTTTTTTTCTATACTAATGATATCCTGAAATATGGCACCCTTCAGGATATGTAACTTTTACTGCTGTCACTTCTCCGGTTGACACACTCCCTGGCCAGTTAATCAGATGTAAATTAAAAATTAATATGCACTGATCCCCATGCCTATATCTTGGCGCTGGGTCAGTGATCTCAGGCACCGAGCCGTAGGCAGGAGGAGAGTATGCCGAGCATCACGTCACTGGGTTTTCTATAAGACCCAAGGACATGATGCGGCCGGCCAATCACAGTAATGCCAGTATTGAACATGGCTACGGCATTACTGTGTAGGGCGGGCACATCCCACATGGTTGTTGACTGTCTAACAGCCGCAAAACATACAGGATGGGGATTTGAGCATGGCACTCAAGCACCCACGATACTTGATCAAGTAACGAGTGTGCTCGAGCCCTCAATCAAGTATCGAGCACGCTTGTTCATCACTATTGAGGTCAATCTCAACTACATATCGAAAATGAGCCTCAAATGGCTATGTTGTTGGCAAAACAAATCCTCTTAAACCATATGCGCCTTGTCTGTGGGGAGTTAGCGGTGTTTAATAGCCAGCTCCCCACTACAGCAGCTGCATGATCTCTTGCAAGCAGATTACTCTGCTCTGTAGTTTTAGAATGTCAGTACAGAGTAAAGTGGGGACTGCTTGGACGTTCAAACTCTTCAGACGGTCCGGAACTGTTTAATACAGTGCATGCTACAAATTTTTTCATGTGGATTCCACAGTTGACTTGCGTTGGTCCATATGATATCTGTTTTGCATATGAAAAGCAGAGATGAAAAATATGCTTGTCAAAATGAGCCAAACAATGATGAAAATTTGTGAACTTTTCATGACCGCAATAAAAAATGGACTCCTGAAAGGGGTCTCACAATGCAATGCATGAAAAAATGCTGCAGGCAAATGACAAAAATCAATAGGGAAATATGAAAAAAACTACAAGCAGTCTGTTTTTCTTTATTCATTTTCATAAAAAGATTTCTATAGTAAAAATAATGTAAGGGTGAATAAACAAAGTCACAAATAAAGAAAAACCACATGTAAAAGAGGAATGTAATTAAAGGTGATTTTACAGGCTAAGGGCTTGTTCAGATGAGCGTATTTTACATCTGTATGCTGTCCGAATGCAAAACAAATAGAATACTGACCAACACAAGTCAATGGTGTACTTAAGGCAATAAAAACCTGCTGACAGATTCACTTTAATGTGAACATCTTTACATATGGACGTGGTATATAGACACCATCTATATTGCCTCTATTTTTTATGGATACATTGCAATTATAATATTAACATAGAAAACTGTATTTGTCCTGTTATTGTAGCTTATTGATGTATAAATCAGATGCATTATGGATTGTAGCGATTCACAGTCTCTGGTAGGCATTAGGTAGCGTTCAGACAGGCAATGCGGTTTTAGTCCAAACACATGCAGTTTTTTACTGCTTTCAACAGGTTACACAGAACCAAAACAAACTCGTAAAAACATCCGTAGCCTTGTCCAGGCCCTGACTAAACAGAACAGACTCTGGCTACTCATACATGGCTGAGCTAGCCCCAGCTCGGTCAAACAAAACAACTATTGCTCATAGCAACCACTGATATTTGCAGTTCTCTGCACACAGTCTGTACAGTCTCTTCTCAAAATTCTGGCTATCCAACAGCTCCAAGACACATCCAGTCTGGTGTCCACAGTCTGTGCATTCACCAGATGTGCATCTTCTACGACTGACCGACTCCTCAGAGAGGACCCAACAAGTCTCTCAGCTACAGCTCACATCTTAGCTGGTCCCACCAGCAGCACCCTCAACTCTGCTTTAGGCTATGTGCCCACGCTGCGGAAATGAAGCAGAAAATTTCTGCTTCATTTCTGCATGTCCTCTCCCGGATAAACGCATGCGAAATTCCACACGCGTTTATCGCGTGATTTCCACATGCGGAATTGCCTTGCGTTTTCTCTTGCATTGCAAAGGCAATTCTGCTTGCAGAAACGCAAAATTAATTGACATGCTGCGGATTTTTCCCCGCATCATAAACGCTGCGGAAAAATCCGCAGTATGGGCATTTAACTTGCGGAATCCCCTTGGGCACCATGGGGGGCGGATAACATAGCGTTTCACAAGCGTTTACGCTGCGGAAAATCCGCAGCATATACGCTTGAAAAACGCTGCGTGGGCACATACCCTTATGCAGCAGACTGACACTGCCTCTCAATGAAGCTGCTTCCTGGTTCTTAGCAAAACCCTACAGGTGTATCTAGTCATGACCCTGCAGAGCTGGGATTTAACCCTTTATCCCAGTTATGCTACAGGATGTAAAAAATGCACACACCAGTGAAAAAAACTAATGAAAAATCATCAGGTTTTTTTTTCCAAGATGAACAGATGGATTCAGATGAGCATAGGAAAATTTGACAGTTTTTCATGCAGAAAAAAAACATTTTGTATCTGTATTATCACTGCAGTGACTCCCCAGCGCCTGCGCAATAGAACCCTGCGGCGCAATGCACAGGTAGACGGGGCCGAGATGAAGCAAACCGCGCACTTTGCGCATGCCCGGGAAGTCAGGGAGCACAGTGTACAGGGTCCTGTGACGTACAGGGGAGGGGATATGATAATTACGCACATAGGCGGGGATTTCAAGGAATAATAAGCACATAGGCAAGGATTTCTTGAAGGCCCCTGGATGCCAAGCCTGTGCACAACGGAGTTTATGAAAACACTTTTCTCTGCAATCAGACCTCTGCTATGGGCCATACAGGTAAGTATAGATTTACTTTTCTATACCCTGTATGCCCATAATAGAGGTCTGATATCACCCAGGGGGGTGACACATTCCCTTTAATTAAAATATGTAAGAAATACACTGACGAGCAAAAGGGTAACAACGTTTTATCATAGGATCCTATGACTAAGGGCGCCGGCGTGCGCCAGTAACACATCAGGTTTTAACATGTGAAGTGAATTCAAAGTTTTTATGCTTTTTCAATAAAGTCAGATTTTTTTAATAATTGCAGGATGGAAGTGCTGCATTCCTCCTTGTTCTTTGACTATTGGTTGTACAAAATATATGATTTCTCTAAATATGTCAGTATTACTTTATTTTATATATATATTTGGAATAATATATGTTACAATTGTATTATTTTATATTCACATATTAGATGAAAAATAAAAAAGTCAGTAATTGAATTGAATGCTAATGTCAGGGCTGAGACAGTGGTGTAGAGGTGTGTGTTAATATTAAAGCCTTCCCCTCTCCTTGATAACAGGTGCTGTACTTCACCTCTCCTCTTTATACTTTTCAAGTAGACAGGTGTTGGCTGCAGAGAACAAGTCATGACTGCACCAACTTTCTTAAGTCCGGCTCAGAACGCTCGCCTATACTTCTTCTGTTGTCTGATGCTACTTTTCAGCTTCATCCCAGTTCAAGGACAGCAGCTCCATGCTTGTAAGGAGGTAAGATGAATTAAGATCTAGAATGAAATGCAAAAATTGTCTTGCACTTTACCAAAAAGTACTTACAAAATGCTTTGCGTGGAGACCTGCAAAGGGTTAATGTGAACAGGGTGTAGGTAGATTTGTTAGTCTTGTATTAAATGATATTGTTGTAGGGTTGTGCAAGCTCTTGGATGCCTGACAGCTGTTGGGAGTCTCAGGGCCCGGCCTCGTGTGCTTAGTGATCTGCATGAGCAGCACAAAGACGCTGGTTGGGATTGTACACCAATATCCCAGATGGGGAAAGCTGGAATATGGGAGGACTATGTTAGCAGTGGTGTGCAAAATGTTGTTACACCTCTAAGAAAAAAAAGATCTGCGTTCTGGTCTTTCATAGTATTTGTATTCTCTATCGTATCTTCCTTCTCACTGCTGTAAGATGTATATTACTGTGAATCGCCACCATGTACTAATGCAGTTTTTACAAGTGATGCATGTAAAATAAGTTTGTTTCACAGGTAAGAATTGCATTGCAAAACCATGTGTAGCCTAAAAAATGCAAAACAAATCCATCACTCACCTCAATCAATAAAATAGTAAAAATGTTACATTTCTCGGAAAATAATCTCGCAATGCAAAAGAAAACGAACAGTGTTTTGGTGGTTTTTTTTTTGTTTGTTTTTTTAAATGATTTTATTTATTTTTTTTAAACTGAGTTTTTTTTTTCTTTTTTCTTTCTTTTTTTTCTTCTTTTCCTCGCTTTTAAATAGAAAAGAAGGAATTGATGTAAGTTTGGTATTCTGGGATCACGCTGACCTGGACAATCATGTTTCCAGGTCATCTTTCCCACCCAATGAATGTTGCAAGAACCAAACCCCAAAAACCTTGACTGAATTGCATTTTTTTTCCTCCCCATTTTATCCCCCTCAGAACTGAAATGAATGCAAAGAATCTTGGAATAACAAAAAAAAAAAGTGAAATATTTCCTGACCCTGAAGGAGTTAAAACATTTCCGATTGCTTTCAATCAGAAATCCACATTTCTGCAAGAGCAACAAAGTCTTTTTTTCACCTTTTACATTTGTCATAGTTTTTTGTTACATGTTGGAATAAGCTTTGTGAATATAGGCTAATGCTAGATGGATAGCACATGGCACAGCTAAATCCACATAGCAGGCTGCCTCTGCCTTCCATGATTGTTAAACAGGAGCGAGAGAACCGCTGTTCTCAGGGCCGGCGTCAGCACCCAGCATACCTGGGCAAGTGCCGGGCCCACTCGCTGTTGGGGCCCGGGCTGTTTCCCTGGCATCTGTGCAGCCAGGACCACCGGCACTTCACCAGACATGGCCGCGCGCAGTGCGGCTGTGTCTGGTACTAATGACACGGCAGGGGCGACACTGCGCCTTTAATTTTGCTTGTGTGTCACCCCTGTCGCGTCATTGGTAGCAGACACAGCCTCACAGCGCACCACCATGTCTGAAGTGCCGGCAATCAAACACCGCGGGAGGTCCTGCACAGATGCGGGGGGAGGGGCCCCGGCCCTGACAGCGAGTGGGCCCCCCCTGATGGGCCAGGGCTCCATGCCTGTGATACGCTGGCGGCCCTGCATAGATGAGAGGGAGCAGCCTTGGGCCCCAACAGCGAGTGGGCCCCTCTGATGGTCCAGGGCCCCATGTCTGTGACACGCTGGTGGCTCTGCATAGATGAGAGGGAGCATACTGGCCAACAGCGAGTGGGTCCCTATGATTGTCCAGGGCCCCATGTCTGTGACACGCCGGCGGCACTGCATAGATGAGGGCGAGCAGCCGGGGCCCTGACAGCAAGTGGGCCCCTCTGATGGTTCAAGGCCCCATGTCTGTGACACGCCGGCGGCCCTGCACAGCCACATGGCAGAGGAGCTCGACTGGAGACAGGACCGGGGGCAGGTGAGTGAGACTTGTTGCCAGCTTTCCCAATCCCCATTTTAAAAATATTTCTAATGTGTGTGTGTGTGTGTGTGTGTGTGTGTGTGTATATGTATGGGTGTGTATATATATATATATATATATATATATATATATATATATATATATAATATTTATGTCCATTTTTATATGTGTTTTTAAGAATTTGTTTTCAAATATGTATGTATATCTGTATGTGTGTGTCTACGTATTGTATGTGACTCGCCCAGGGGGGATATGGGGGACTTGGTACCCGGGCCTTTACCTTCTTTGTAGGATGTCACGGTAGTCGGCTCCCGGGCCCGTGCTCTGGGGTCACTCTTTAAAAGGGGGTTTTTGTTAACAGTTTGTCTCGTGACGCCACCTGTGGTTCCCGGTAATGAATACCGGCAATGCTGCAGACCTCCGGGGGTGATGGGATAGCAGCTAGGATGTTTCTGCTCCCCACAGGCAGGGAGTTGTAGTGCAGGAGTGATGATGGCGCAGCGGCAATAACGGACAGAGACAGTGGAGTGCAGTCATCCGAGTTTACTCACAGTTCTTTTTAGGTTCCTCGGGTACACTGTCCAGGTGTCAGACTCCCGCGTCGCACTGCGTTTGCCAGGCAGGGGTTCAGCAGTCCCCCAGGCCATTCAAGGGTACTTGGCGGGACCCCCTTTCTTTATGTTCCTTTCCTCAGCCGTCTTCCCGCTCTGGGTCTTCTCCTTCCTGCCCTGCGCCTCGCAAACTAAGTCCCAAGATGGTGTCCTCGGATCCTTCAGGGCAACCTAGAGTTCCCTGGTCCTAAATGGCTACCTTTCTTGGCCACTTGGATGTTAGTGTGGCGACTGCACCATAAAGGTCAGAAGCCTCCGGTTTTCTAGTCGAGACCTGAAGTAACACGACTAGTCCAGGGACCGGTTCCCTTCTTGCGGCCTGATCCCTCTGACTCTTGACAGATTCCGGCGTACGGGTGCTGTCCTGCACTCGCCGTACCCCCTGGGATCCCTTCAGTTACCGGAGCCTTTCTTCTCTGCTCCCCTCCTGGGCCTCTCTCACTAGGTCCC
Source organism: Phyllobates terribilis (assembly GCF_046119375.1). Lineage (NCBI taxonomy): Eukaryota > Metazoa > Chordata > Amphibia > Anura > Dendrobatidae > Phyllobates > Phyllobates terribilis. The sequence goes on from NW_027362762.1 coordinate 636,557,277, forward strand.
ACTGATGGAGCAGAGCTCCTGATGAGACTCTGTTCCCCTCCTCTCCTCCTTTCTGCACTTGCTTACCGCACTGCATAACTAACTAAGATGGCTTCTCTTTTTATACACCTGCTATTCACGTGCTCCCCTGTTCTATGTCCTCCACCCACACCCACTACTGGTTCCCTCTCACTCTGGTTCCCCCCACTCCAGCCAGGGACAGGGCTCAGCAGAACACAGCGCATCTTGCCCTTCCAGCCAGCCTGGAGCAGTGTAGTGTTGAATGCGGGTGTTGGGGTCCCGGGCAGTACCCTTTCCTTACCTGAGAGTGAGGCACCACTAGATGGTAGTACCTCTGTGGTGACTGAACCCTCAGGGGCGCCACACTCCCCCTTGGCAAAACACAGCACGTCCGCGGTCTGGAACAGAGCAAAACACGGTATATTACAGACATGCAAAATTTTTGGAATGCATTCACATATAAGATAATCATAACCTTTCTTCCCTTTATGGGAGGCACTTTTTCTTGAACGTTACTGGTTACATTTATCAAAAACATTATAAAACTTAAATAACAACATTTTCAGCATTTTTCAAGCAAATTGTGGTGAGATCCCTAACAGGGTGTCCATCTCACTGGTAAAGGTGTAATCTTGAGCAGCATGAGGGACCCGTCCGAAAACCCTCAACGTAGGCCCTGGGCGTGGCTGCAGGGCATTGGTGATCCAGGTGTTGGACCACGTCTTCGGCCACGCCAAACGGGTTTTTGTTCTGAGGTCTGTGGTTGTGTATATAAAACCAATAAGGGGCACTTTAAGAAGTGCAAACTATTTACAACAAACAGTTTGTGGGTTATTCACTGTCCATAACCTCCATGTCTCTTAACCCTTACTGGGTAGCTGCATATTTAAGTAAACACAAATAAACTTTTTGTACCCTTACGGGTAACTACTTACAATCCAGTCCCATCTACTCTTGCATTAGTAGTGGTATCCCAACTGGGGATATTCCTGGTGCTCACCGACTGAATCCGCCGGGTCATCAGCCTCGGGCTGCAGGGGCATGTCCTCGTCCTCCTTAAACACGTGATGGACTCGGAGGGCGTACCATCCGCGTTCCCCATGGTGCCTGGTGTAGGAGACATAGTAACCAGGGTACAAATTTCAGTCAGGGTGTCCTTGTTCTAGGTGGGACTCGACATCCCGCCTGTTTACAAAAATGTCTCGATCGAATTCTGGATCGCGAATAAAGCCCCATCTGGCTTCTTGGTTGAACTTGACTATTAATCCCTCCTCTCGGGGACTAGGCTGAACGGACTCATTTTGGCGTACTTGCTCTTTGGCGGCCTTGTTTCTGGCCTCCAATTGCTCCCAGCGCACCCGCCGTGTGCGCCGCTCCTTTGCTAGCTGCAGGAGTTCCTGCCTGCGGAATCCCTCCCTCTGCAGGGCTTGGGCCTGGGTCTCCTGCGGGAACCCCATGAGGTCCCCCCCCATGGTTGTCCCATCTATACTCCTCTCCTCTCTGGCAGGCAACCAGGGGCGCTGGTGTCGGTACTAGCGGAGGTCGCTGCTGGTCCTCTACTTTAGTGGACCAGTCGTAAGTAGAGTGTCCGTACTCCCCCACGGCTGTAGGGGCTGGCGGTTCTGGGAGCGCGTTGAGCAGCAGGTCCGCTGGGTTGGCGCCCGGGATCAGAGGTTCCGGGCCCAGAAGTTGCTCTAAGGCGTATGCTCCCGGGGACAGAGGGTGTTGCAGGAGGCCCAGGAGCAGGTTAGCGCTTTCAGCTCCCAGGACGGGGGAACTTCTCCTACCTGCTCCTGTGCTGCACACGACCTCCTGGGCCGTGGTGCCACTGGTGACGCACAACGCTGGCTGCCGCCGTGCTGCGATCTTCGCCAGCAGCTCCATTTTCCACTTGGCGACCGCCGCTTGCTGGGCCTTTTCCACCTGCTGGCTCAGCTCCTGTACTTCGCTCTGGAGGAATTGGGAATCCTCCAGGGACAGCTTAACGATTGCTCCCTCCAAGGTGAGGGGGGTCGCCAGCTCTTGCAGGCCAAAGGCGGAGGTTTGGTCCTGATCTCCTTCAATGCTGGCTGCCGGCTGCGGTCTGTCTAGACTGGTTAAGACCACACCCTGTCTCCACTTCTATCCTCCTCCTCTCCCCTTTCGGGGGCGGTTCCATGGCAGCCTGTTGTTGGTCACTCCTAGGAGCGGCCCCCCCACTTTGACAGACACCTCTACATACATGGTCTCTGTTGCTTGGGGCGGGCCTCGCTTTTGGCGCCATTCTGGGACCCGGCCCACGATGGGAGGCGATTCATTGTTGTCTTTGAGTACGCACATAATGACGCCCGTTCTTCTGGGGCGGGCGCCAAATTCAGTGAAGCAAAAGAAAAACAGTCTTTAGGCGCACAGTACCCGGTGATAACGGGCACGAAATCCTGTCTGTGACGCCAAGAAGAGTATGACTCGCCCAGCAGAGATATGGGGGACTCGGTACCCAGGCCTTTACCTTCTTTGTAGGATGTCACGGCAGTCGGCTCCCGGGCCCGTGCTCTGGGGTCACTCTTTTTAAAAGGGTTTTTTTGTTAACAGTTTGTCTCGTGACGCCACCTGTGGTTCCCAGTAATGAATACCGGCGCTGCTACAGACCTCCGGGGGTGATGGGGTGGCAGCTGGAATGTTTCTGCTTCCCACAGGCAGAGCGGACCCCCGGGGCAGGGTTGATGTTGTAGTGCAGGAGTGATGATGGCGCAGCGGCAATAACGGACAGAGACAGTGGAGTGCAGTCATCCGAGTTTACTCACAGTTCTTTTTAGGTTCCTCGGGTACACTGTCCAGGTGTCAGACTCCCGCGTCGCACTGCGTTTGCCAGGCAGGGGTTCAGCAGTCCCCCAGGCCATTCAAGGGTACTTGGCGGGACCCCCTTTCTTAATGTTCCTTTCCTCAGCTGACTTCCCACGCTGTGTACCATATCTGTGTACCATGTGAATGTCTGCGTTGTGTGTGTGCGCATGTCTGCGTACTGTGTGTGTCTTTGGTTGTTTCTTTACCCTCCCAGGTATAGCTTCTGGCTCACCTATTGGTTAGGACATATTATTCTCGTACCCCCTACTGATGTTTTATTTTATCAGTAGTTTTGCCATATTTCATCATGGCATTTATGCTCTTTGAATAATCTTGTGTCGGCAGCATATTCTTTATCCAGCTTATTGTAGTTTTTGGTGCTGCCTTATTATTTTTTTTCCTATCAGTGACACTTTGGGGTGTTGTTGTTGTTATAACTGACCCCCTAATACCTTGCTCTTTGGCTTGCATATATGAGGGTTGACCATATCATGACTTGCTATGGTATTGATATAGAATGAAACATTCTTGTTTTTAATATTTTGTGGTTTGCCCATGTGGTTTTTGCCTAATAAATATTGATGTATAGTGATCCCTGCCTTTGCATACAGTCTTTTTTCTTTTCGTGTGTGTGTGTGTGTGTGTGTGTGTGAGGCGCTCAGGGGGATACGGGGGTTACTCGGTACCTGGGCCTTGACCTTCTGTGGGATGTCACGGCGGTCGGCTCCCAGGCCCGTACCCTGGGGTCACTCTTTAAAAGGGGTTTTGTCTCGTGACGCCACCTGTGGCTCCTGGTAATGGGTACCAGCGCTGCTGCAGACCTCCGGGGGTGATGGGATGGCAGCTGGGATGTTTCTGCTCCCCACAGGGTCTTCTCCCTCCTGCCCTGCGCCCCGCCACACAAAGTCCCGATCGGGTACTCTGAGATCCCTCTGGGCAACTTGAAGTTCCCGGACCTACTTGGTGCCCTTCACGCCGGCTTAGGAGCGGTTGTGGCAACTGTACCATGAAAGTGCAGAAGCCTCCGGTTTTATATATTCTCTAAGTGCTCCCCTTGTCTGCATCCTCCACCCACACCCACTACTGGTTCCCCCCACTCCAGCCAGGGACAGGGCAGCAGAAGAAGTGCATAATGCCCCTCCAGCCGGCCTGGAGTAGTGTAGTGTTGAGTGCAGCAGGTGTTGGGGTCCCGCGAGTACTCCATCCTTACCTGAGAGAAGGAGATGGCACACCTCTGGGTGAGGTGCAGTACCTCTGTGGCGACTGAACCCTCAGGGGCGCCACATGTACATGTTTGCGTACTGTGTGTGTCTGTGTGTGCGTGCATGTGACGCGCCCCCAGGGCCGTCGGGTACTCGGTAGCCGGGGGATATCACGGTGGCTGGCCCGGTCCGTGACCTAGGGCGGTCAGTTAAAGGGGGGGATATTTTTATATGGGGTTTTGGGGATTTTTCGTGATGCCACCTGTGGATTGCGACTAGAGGGAGCAGTCCTCTGGAGCTGGTGTTGCGGCAGCAGGGATGGTGTGGCTCTCCACAGGTAGAGCAAGCTCCAGGGCAGCGTGAGGTGGTGAGGGGTGCGCTGGGCGTTGTAGTGCAGGGAGGAAACGATGGTGTGGATCAAAGAATGGACGGAGGCAGTGCAGTGCAGTCATCCAAGTTTTTACTCACAGTTCTTATGAGGGTTCCACTGGTGCACTGTACAGGTGTCAGCCTCCCATGTCACGCTGCGTTCACCAGGCAGGGGTTCAGCACTTCCTCAGGTAGATCAGGGGTACCTGGCAGAACCCCACTTTCATGTGTTCCTAGCTGGACGGTCTTCACGCTGGGTCTTTCTCCCTCCTGCCCTGCACTGCCCACTCTCAATCCCGCTCGGGTGCTCTGAAGTCCCTCCTGTGCATCGGATCCCGGACCTGCTTGACCCTCCTGGGGATTAGAATGTGGCTTCAGCAACCGACTATATAAGCCAGAAGCCTCCGGTTTTTCCAACCGGGACCTGAATTACACGACTGGGCCAGGGGCCGGTCCCCTTCCTGCGGCCTACGATCCCTCTGTCGGGAGCTGTGTGTTGCTGGAGGCTGAAAAGGTTTGGATGCCCCACCACATGGAGCTGTCTTAAAGCCAAAGAGCAAGAACCGACATTTTATTTGGTGAGGTCGTTCCATTAGTATATATAAGGTCTAAATGCTCACCATAACTGGTTTAAATGTACTAAGGTTCTTATATGCTGAGACATTGTCTTGAGAGCTCCACTACTTTTTGCCATTTTATCTGTGTTATGTTACTGGTAGACTATGTCTGTATAACATATTTTCGTATTCCTGGACATAATGAGTTACTGGTTAGTATGGTTACTCACCACCACAGGCAGGCATTTACTTGTTTTTAGGTCCTTGTGACTTGTTTATCACTTTTTATTGATTTGTAATAAATGTTAAGTTTTAACTTTCTGTAGTACCACTATACTTGCTTTAATACCTACTCTATTGTGTGGTTATCTTCAAAACCCCATTGCTGTATTTTGAGAGTTTAATTGATTGTTTTACGGGAAAAGATGCAGTATATCTTGTGCTTCAATCTATTCATCTTGTTTTACTGCCTGCAATTTATAACTTTGTGAGGAAATATTAAAAATCTCTCTCTCCCTCCAAATCCCCCTCACTCTTCTCTCCTCCTTTTATACCATTTGTCAAAGGAGCAAGAGCTCACAATCTAGAAGACTGCTTCAATGCAAATAGCCGGGTATACAAAAGAAGTGACAAGCTCAATTATCCAGGCTATTTAGCATAGCAAATGGAACCCCTGCTGACAAATAGACACCTTTTCAACATATAGGCCTGAGAGTGGAAGAGACAGGAAACAGTTCAACAAAACTTCAAAGGGGGTCTATCTCACTCTCCACAATATCCAGGTCATTCCAAGCTGCAATCACCAGACATCAGGCAGGCTTTTAGACACCAATATGGAATATCAGAGTTTCTATAACTCCGACTGCGATGGGACACCTATTTTTTAGCGGCGGGATTAGTTATGGAAAAACATGCATCTGTTCCTTATCTGTACGCCTCGCCAGTGAGCTATAATGCAAGAGGGCAAACATAACCAACAGCAGTTATGTGATGTGTGGTCTCTAAAGAACGGTAAAATCGCAATAGAAAACATGGCGTCACTTGTTAACTTCTCACTGGTTGATCGCAGAAGTTATCTCAAAAATTAGAGATTTAAGAAAACCATGAAGACCGGAGACCAGCCCAGGTGAGGTCATCACAGGGGAGTGTGTGGCCAGGGTCCCCCTTCGGCATAAAAGATCCAGCTGAATATGGATCTATACTCATGCCGGGGGATACATATATGTGTAAGCAGGGGTCCAGTTCCACGGCCAGGATTTGTTTCTTCTGTTCTGTAATCGTTCCTCCCCCCAAAGTCATATACACTACAAGAAAGCAGACGTCAAATCAGTCCTGTATTGAATATTCAAAACTGATTGGTGGTGGCAGCAAATAATCTTAATTGGGTTACTGTGAAGCTGGCAGTGATCATACGGGGGCATATACACATATTTAATGCGTTGGAATTCAGAGGTGTGTACGCCATACGCTCACTGCTCGCTTGCCGATAGCTACGTAGTGAGTAATCAGGTTCGTGCGTGTACCGAATCCCTGACAAATTGGTGGCAGCGGTGGGATATTGTATGATTCTGCTGATGCCGTCTCTGACACTCTTATCAACATGATGGCTCACCTTAATAACGAAATATAAGTTCAGATCCTCGGCGGCTCCCCCCCCCCCCCTGTTGCCGTGGATTGACAGGTCTCTGCTTACTTGCGCTCATAAGGAAAGACCTGTCAGTCACTGGCATCGGGTGGGCATAATCAGTCACAGACCCGGCAGTCCGACTAGTCTATAGCACGGTGTCAGCAGCTATCACAGTAGGTTTGACGCTAAAACGCTGTGGCATTTCAGAGGGTTATATGCATGGCTGAAATAGCACAGCCCGTGCCTGATACATGCTGCCCACGGATTGGGCAGCATGTGTCCGGTTCAGTTTAAGGCTACTGCCCCACTATCAGTATTTAGTCAATATTTTTTTTGTTCTCAGGAGTGGGCGCCAAAACCAGGAGTGGGTCAAAAATGCAGAATTGGTGACTTGTTTCTATTATACCTTTTTCTCTAATGAACAAAGTGCTCCAATTCTGCATTTTTGACCCACTCCTGAGAAAAAATACTGATAGGCTACGACTCCACTAAGGGCCCCGTCACACTAAGCGATGCAGCAGCGATCCCGACAACGATACGACCTGTCAGGGATCGTTGCTGCATCGCTAATACATCGCTGGTGAGCTGTCAAACAGGCAGGCTCACCAGCGATATCGTGGAAAGAATCGTTCCACGATGTCCTGCTCCCGTTACCAGCCTGCTGCAAGCAGGAGCAGGCTGGTAACTATGGTAAACATCGGGTTACTAAGTGCGCGTGTGCCCCTAGTAACCCGCTGTTTACCATGGATACCACTCTGCTACGGTGCGCGGGAGCCTCCGCGCACCGTAGCAGAGTGGTATCCATGGTAAACAGCGGGTTACTAAGTGCGTGCGTGCCCCTAGTAACCCGATGTTTACCATAGTTACCAGCCAGATCGTTGGTCCCGCTGGTCACACACAGCGATGTGTGCTGGCCAGCGGGAGGCCAACGACCAAAAAATGGTCCAGGACACTTTGCAACGATCAGCGACCTCACAGCAGGGGCCTGATCGTTGCAAAGTGTCACACACAGCGACATCGCTGGTGAGTCCCCAAAACCGTGACTCAGCAGCGATATCGCTAGCGATATCGCTATGTGAGACAGGGGATTAAGGCCTCAGTATTTTTTGCTCAGGAGTGGGAGCCAAATTCAGGTAAGTAACATTCTGAGAATAGGTATACGACCGGTTTCACATGTCCGCATATCTCTGGTACTGGAGATATCCGTGTTTTGTGTGTCCATGTATCAGAGTGTGGCAACCGTGATCCTTATGCGGCACACTCGGACAGGCGCCTGGGACTCAGCGCTATGAGGTAATAACTCTGAAATTCTTCAATATATCCCAGTGTTTTTGAGACTGTGACGTGTTATACTTCATTGTAATAGAAAATTTTGATCGATATGATTTTTATCTATGAAAATGTGACAAATTTAGCAAATTTTATTCCCTTTGAACCAAATCGGTTATATCACACAAAATAGATAATAAACAACATTTCCCACATGTCTACTTTACATCCGCATCATTTAAAAAAACAAAAAAAATTGTTAGGAGGTTAGAAGGGTTAAAAGTTTATGAACCATTTTTTCTATTTTTTTGAACAAAATGTAGAATTTTTTTTTTTTTTTTTTTGGGGCCTACACAACAGAAAATACCCAAAAGTGACACTAGTTTAAAAACAGCACCCCCCCCCCCCCCCAAAGTGCTCAAAACCATATTTATGAAGTTTATTAACCCTTTAGATGATTCACTTGAATTAGGCTGTGTGCCCACGTAGCGTTTTTCAAGCGTTTTTGATGCGGAATTTCCGCAGCGTAAACGCTTGAAAAACGCATGTATATCCGCACCCCATGGTCCCCAATGGGATTCCGCAAGTTCTATGCACATGCTGCGGATTTTTCCGCAGCGTTTATGCCGCGTTCAAAAATCCGCAGCATGTCATTTAATTTTGCGTTTCCGCAAGCGGAATTGCCTTTGTCCAATGCATAAAAAACGCAAGGCAATTCCGCATGTGGAAAACGCGTGATAAACGCGTGCGGAATTCCGCATGCGTTTTTCCGGGAGAGGACTTGCAGAAATGAAGCAGAAATTTTCTGCTTCATAAATGCAACGTGGGCACATAGCCTTAAAGTAATGTGGAAGGAAAAAATGAACATTCCATCCTATTTTGGCTGGAATAGATTGCTGATGCAATGTCACATTTGAAGTGCCCCTGACAAGCCAAAACAGAAACCCCCACAAGTGATCCCATTTTAGAAACTACACCTCTCGAAGAAATTGTATAAGTGTGAAGTGACTATTTTTAACCCTCAGGCAATTCACACAATTTCTTAACATTAGGCTGAGTAAATTGAAAATTAATATTTTTTTTTTCCAATAAAATGCTGCTTTGGCCCCAAATTTTTAATTTAAAAAAAAAAAGTTCAATTTGTTGCCCACTTTCTCTTGAGTACGATAATACCTTATATGTGGTCGAAAACTACTTTTGAGGCATGGTGCAAAGCTCAGAAGGGAAAAAGTGCCATATTGGAGTGCAGGTTTTGCTGACATTGTTTGAAGGTGCCATATCACATACCGTAGGTAGGAGCCCCTGAGGTGCCATAAAGGCAGAACCCTCTAATAAGTGGCCTCACTTCACAAACTACACCCCTCAATTAATTAATCTAAGGGTGCAGTGAGCATATTGACACCACATCTGCCTCACAGAATTTCATACCATTGAGTGGTGAAGAAACAATAATTACCTTTTTCCCACTAAAATGTTGTTGGTTTTTAATTTTTATAAGTGCTAATAGGAAAAAATGGACTGCACAGTTAGTTGTGCAACTTCTCTTGAGTGCGCCAATATGCTACATGTAATCAGGACCTACTTTACAGGCACAGTGGAAAGCTCAGAAGGGAAGGTGTGCCATATTGTAGAGTAGATATGGCTGTTAGGGTTTACAGGTGCCATGTCTCATTGGCAGAGCCCCTGAGGTGCCAGAACAGCAGAATTCCCCCATAAGTGACCCCATTTTACAAACTACACCTCTCAATGAGTTCATATAGGGATCCAGTGATCATATTGGCATCACAGATGTGTCACAGAATTTTATACCATTGGACGGAGAAGAAAAATAAAAACTTTTTTTATCACAAAAATAGTGTTTTAGCCCCAGAATCTATTTACATTTTCACATGGAAAAATGGGTAAAGGCACCAAAACTTTTCATACAAGTTCTGCTGAACATGGCAATACCCTAATTGTGGCTGTACAGTACTGCTTAGCCACACGGTGAGACTCTAGAGAAAAGAACTATTTGACTCTTGGAGAACACATTTTCATAAAATAGTTTACGTACTCCATATACAGAGCCTCTAAGTGTCAGAAGAGCAGAATCCCCCCCCCCTCCCTTTTCCTTAAAGGGACCACATTTAGGAAATTTAACCCCTCTGGGAAATTATCTGAGTGTAGTGACAATATTTTGACTCAATAGGTGTTTTGCAGAAGCAAGCAGCAATGGACATTGCTGAGTCAAAATTGCAAATCTGCCGTTGTAGTGCCCAGCTTGTGATTTAGGAGACGTGCACATTGTACATTAATCAGGCTCTCAACACTAATCAATACAGAAATGCCAAACATGTGGATGCTAAATGTAGTTTAGGCAAACTGTGGGGTTCAGGGAGGGGGGCATTTGGATTTGGGAGCACAAACTTTGATGCATTTCATTTTTGGGGGCAAGCCATAGCACTTTTCCAGATACTTTGTGCTACCAGTAACATTAAAGCCCCCTATGTTTTCATTGACAGATAACGGACCTGAGTGAGGATTTTTTTTTTTTTTTTTTTTGTGGATTGAGTTGAAACTTTTGTTAGGAATATTTTACATAACATTTTGGATCACATTTTCCTGTGTTCTCATCTGTGCACTTTCATCTGAATAATGTATCCCCCGACTAATCCATTCACTATAATGAGACAGCAGAGTTACTCTCGACTTTGTCTGACCTCTGTTCAGGAGTGTCCCTCTTTTTAGACGTACACAAAACTGACTGACAGCGATTTTGTGCATACTTAAAAAGCCAAACACCGCTGGATCATAGGCCAGACAAAGTTCACAGTGCCTCCATCTGCCTCACTAAAGGGAATCTTCCGTCGGGGGTTTCGTCTCAATCACGTATTTCAGAGATTTATACAGAAATCCTGATATAAGCGCTTAATGTAGAGCGCAAGCTAAATGTGAGCCGAGTCTTGCTGCCATCTTAGGGATGTAGCATGAACACCTCAACAGCAGGTCAAGAATTTGGTTTTATTTTTTACACAGTTGCTAGTGTGGTATAAGTGATAAGACTGTTTTATTCTTTGGGTCAGTGCGATTAGTGATGCCACATTTATATAATTTTTTTTTTACTGTTTGGCTACGATCACACTAAAGCAAAACCAAATAAATGAGCTGGAACATATCTGCAGTAAGTGCATAAGACCTATCTACACATAAGTGCAATGTGTAGATGCATATTCACACTGTAGCCATTTAACAGACGGAATCGAAGATAAAAACAAAATGAGAAAATATCCTGTTGTAGGTGAATAAATGTAAAAGGTAATGGTACATGTAAATAACACAAGGTACTTTTGTTGACACTATTTTGATTGAACAAAAAAAGTGTAAAAGCTATCCTACCGTGACAAGGTGTACCCAATCGGGACGGACCCAGCTCTTGTAGTTCACCTCGCTATGTGTCAGCAGACCCCAAAATAGATGGGGGCAGAGCAGGACCAAGGCCTGACTGTTCAGACACCTGCTCGTGGAAAGCTGTATAATGACAAAATGCCCAGCCCAAAAAGGGGGAGCAATGCCCATTTGTACAAAAAAAAACTAAAGCAAAACCTAAGAAATGAGTTGGTATTAAGTGCAATGTGTGGCTATTTAACAGCTTTTACGCTATTTTGTTCAAAATAGTATCAACGAAGTACCCTGTGTTATTTACATGTGCTATTTATTTATTCACTTACTACCGGGTATTTTCTCATTTTTCTTGGGTACTATCACACACACATTTTTTCATGTCATGTGAAGACGTGTGTGTGTGTGTGTGTGTGTGTGTGGTTGTTTTTTTTTGTTGGTTTGTTTTTGTATCACTATATTCTGAGACCTATGAATTTATTTTTCTGCTGATGTAGATCTGGTCTTTCTTGATGCCCCATTGCCAAATGTGTACTTTTTTTTTTGTTATATCCTTAGTTTTTTATTTTGTTGTTTTTAAAGGGAATTGTCTGAGTCTTGTTCTACATTTTGTCAGTAACTGGGATTAGTTATCAAACACATCAGGAACTGTGTACTCTTCACTTGTGCATCCTCCATCATGTGGCACCATCTGTTCATGTAGACTTTAAAAGATCCATTCTAAGAAAACACCTCAATTGTTTGTCTTTTTCTGAGTCATCAAGGTCATAAAGTAATCCTGTAATCTAAACCTGGATACACAGGTACAGAATGTAATAAATGATGTTGTATATTCTGTGACGGTGCAGCATGTAGTTTTGTCATGGCCTAAAATTTATTTATTTTTTTTCTATGCAAAAACTAACTAAATGTTATGCCTAAAACATATTGAATTGAGAAAGAGGCCACCACCAAATATAAAAAGCGCATCAAAAGGTGTGAATAATACAACAGAGTAAGCTACCCACTAGGGTTTAATTACCTTGAAACAATGCAGTGTTATTTTTTTTCCTAAAAAAAATGCTGTATGTAATACCACCCTTAAGCAAGTAATGAATTATGTGGGTCAGCGCAAATGCTAAAATGGTGTATGTTGGAACCAGTAAAAGCTGCAAGTAAGATTAAAGCAATATGGTGTGTGTTTTGTTCTTAATTTTTTTTTTGTTACATGACAGCTGAATATTATATAATCTGTTCAAACATCTACACTGTGTGCAGAATTATTAGGGTCGCAAGAAGCATGTTGGCCAAAAAAGGCGCAAAACAACTGCCCATGAATTGAGGAAAATCAAGCGTGAAGCTGCCAAGATGCCATTCGCCACCAGTTTTGCCATATTTCAGAGCTACAACGTTACTGGAGTATCAAAAAGCACAAGGTGTGCGATACTCAGGGACATGGCCAAGGTAAGGAAAGCTGAAAAACGACCACCTTTGAACAAGAAACATAAGATAAAACGTCAAGAATGGGCCAAGAAATATGTTAAGACTGATTTTTCAAAGGTTTTATGGACTGATGAAATGAGAGTTACTCTTGATGGGCCAGATGGATGGGCCAGAGGCTGGATCAGTAAAGTACAGAGAGCTTCACTCCGACTCAGACACCAGCAAGGTGCAGATGGGGTACTGGTATGGGCTGGTATCATCAAAGATTAACTTGTAGGACCTTTTCGGGTTGAGGATGGAGTGAAGCTCAACTTCCAGACCTACTGCCAGTTTCTGGAAGACAATTTCCTCAAGCAGTGGTACAGGAACAAGTAGGTATCGTTCAAGAAAAAGATGATTTTCATGCAGGACAATGCTCCATCACATGCATCCAACTACTCCACAGCGTGGCTGGCCGGTAAAGGTCTAAAAGAAGAAAAAATAATGACATGGCCCCCTTGTTCACCTGATCTGAACCCCATAGAGAACCTGTGGTCCATCATAAAATGTGAGATGTACAGGGAGGGAAAACAGTACACCTCTCCGAACAGTGTCTGGGAGGCTGTGGTGGCTGCTGCACGCAATGTTGATCAAAAACAGATCAAGCAACTGACAGAATCTATGGATGGAAGGCTGTTGAGTGTCCTCATAAAGAAAGGTGGCTATATTGATCACTATTTTTTTTGTTTTTGCATGTCAGAAATGTTTATTTCTAAATTTTGTGCACTGATATTGGTTTACCTGGTGAAAATAATCAAGTGTCTGGGACCCTAGGAGGCAGCGATCATGCTATTATAGAATTTTGGATAACTAGAGGAGGAAGACATGTGAAGACTCAAACTTCAAGGTTAGATTTTAGAAAGGCAGATTTTAAGAGACTCAGAAAGAGAATAGGAGGGATCCAATGGCTGGATGTCCTTAAGGACAAAAATGTCCAGGAAGGATGGGAAATTTTTAAAAATGAGATTCTCAAAGCACAATCGTTAACAATCCCGAAAAGTAGGAAGAATGGGAAGCATTTAAGGAAACCAGGATGGATGAACACAGAACTTAAACACATGCTAAAAAGAAAGAAAGAAATGTTTATTAAATGGAAAGAGGGAGGCATATCTAAAGAAGATTATAATGCAGTCTGCAGATCCTGCAGGGCACGTATCAGGTTAGCTAAAGCTGACAATGAATTAAGGCTTGCAAGAGATGTCAAAAGCAATAAAAAAGGATTTTGGGGGTATGTCAAAAGTAAAAGAAAAGTCAAAGATGCTATAGGATTTTTACAGGATGAAAATGGAGAAATGGTAAGAGAGGATGTTGAGAAGGCCGAACTTTTTAATTCCTATTTTGCATCTGTTTTCTCTCAGAAAGAAAATGTAACATCAACTGATCTTCACTGTCCTTTTAAAGGAATAGAGGAATCCAAGTTATCAGTAAACAGAAAGATTGTGAGGGAATATTTAGCTAACATAAATGAGTTCAAGTCTCCAGGTCCAGATGAATTACACCCCAGAGTACTGAAGGAGATTGTAGAAGAAATTTTAGAACCACTCTCCATAATCTTTGAAAATTCTTGGAGAACAGGAGAAGTCCCAGAAGACTGGAGAAGAGCAAATGTTGTTCCTATCTTCAAAAAGGGGAAGAAGGTGGACCCAGGGAACTATAGGCCGGTGAGTCTGACTTCTATACCAGGAAAGATCTTTGAACAAATTATTAAACAACATGTATGTAAGTACATGGATAAGAATGAAGTGATTAACCAGAGTCAGCATGGGTTTGTAACTAACAAGTCATGTCAGACTAACTTAATTTCCTTCTATGACAGAATCACTGACTGGGTGGATCAGGGAAATGCTGTAGATATAGTATATCTTGACTTCAGCAAAGCATTTGATAAAGTATCTCACATCATCCTTATTGAAAAAATGACCAAGTATGCAATGGACCAGGCAACTGTTAGGTGGATTCATAACTGGCTTAGTGATCGGACTCCAAGGGTGGTTGTAAATGGCTTCACATCCAGCTGGATGAATGTCTCAAGTGGGGTACCACAGGGCTCCGTCCTGGGACCTGTATTGTTCAACATCTTTATCAATGATTTAGATGAAGGAATTGAGGGTAAACTGATTAAATTTGCTGATGACACAAAGCTAGGAGGGATAGCTAATACTAGAGAAGAGAGAGAGAGGATTCAAAAAGACCTAAATAAACTGGAGCAGTGGGCAGCAACCAACAGAATGGTTTTTAACAGGGAAAAATGCAAAGTACTACATCTGGGCAATAAAAATGAAAAAAGCATATACAGAATGGGAGGAATAGAGCTAAGCAACAGTACATGTGAAAAAGACTTAGGTATGCTAATAGATCATAGACTGAACATGAGTCAACAGTGTGATGCAGCAGCAAAAAAGGCAAATACAATTCTGGGATGTATTAACAGAAGCATACAGTCTAGATCACGTGAAGTCATTATTGGTCTTTACTCCTCTTTGGTCAGACCTCATCTGGAATACTGTGTACAGTTTTGGGCACCACATTTTAAAAAAGACATCGACAAACTGGAGCAAGTTCAGAGAAGAGCGACCAGAATGGTGACTGGTCTGCAAACCATGTCCTATGAGGAACGGTTGCAGGATTTGGGAATGTTTAGCTTGCAAAAAAGAAGACTGAGAGGAGACTTAATAGCTGTCTACAAATATGTCAAGGGCTGTCACATTGTAGAAGGATCATCTTTATTCTCATTTGCACAAGGAAAGACTAGAAGCAATGGGATGAAACTAAATGGGAGGAGACACAGATTAGATATTAGAAAAAACTTTTTGACAGTTAGGGTGATTAATGAGTGGAACAGGCTGCCACGAGAGGTGGTGAGTTCCCCTTCAATGGACGTCTTCAAACAGAGGCTGGACAGACATCTGTCTGAGATGATCTAGTGAATCCTGCTTTGAGCAGGGGGTTGGACCAGATGACCCAGGAGGTCCCTTCCAACTCTACCATTCTATGATTCTATGATTAAGTGAGATGGGATTATATTTGGTTTTTATTAAGTTGCCTAATAATTCTGCACAATAATAGTTACCTGCACAAACAGATATCCTCCTAAGATAGCCAAATCTAAAAAAAAAAACCACTCCAACTTACCCAAGCTTAATATTTTTGGATTTATGAGTCTTTGGGGTTGATTGAGAACATAGTTGTTGATCAATAATAAAAATAATCCTCTAAAATGCAGCTTGCCTAATAATTCTGCACACAGTGTACAGTGGCAAGTTTGGGCACCCCTTGTCAAAGTCACTGTTGTTGTGAACAGTTAAGCAAGTTGAAGTTGAAATGATCTCTAAAAAGCCTGAAATTAAAGAAGACACATTACCTTTGTATTTTAGGCAAAAAAAATAAAATGAATATATTTAGTAATTTACATTTTAAGAATTTAAAAAATGAAAATGGGTCAATGCAAAACTTAGGGCACCTTGCATGGTTAGTACCTAGTAGCACCCCCTTTTTGAAAGTATCACAACTTCTAAACACTTTTTGTAGCCAGCCAAGAGTCTTTCAGTTCTCGTTTCAGGGATTTTCATCCATTCTTCCTTGGAAAGTTCTTCCAGTTCTGTGAGATTCCTGGGTCATCTTACATGCACTGCTATTTTGAGGTCTAGCCACAGATTTTCAATGATGTTCAGATCAGGGGACTGTGAGGGCCATTGTAAAACCTTCAGCTTGCTCCTTTTGAGGTAGTCTATTGTGGATTTTGACGTGTGTTTAGGATCATTATCCATTTGTAGAAGCTATCCTCTTTTCAACTTCAGCTTTTTTACATATGGTGTTCTGTTTACATCAAGAATTTGTTGAAATTTCATTGAATCCATTCTTCCCTGTACCATTGCCTGCAACACAACCCGAAAGCATGATTGATTCACCCCCCAGCTTAATGGCTGGTGAGATGTTATTTTCCTGAAATTCTGTGACCTTTTTCTCTTCCCCCCATAACGGCACCACGGAGAGAGGGGATCCGCCCTTCAAGGACAGGAAACCTACAGATAAAAAGGGTGGTACCTCTCTCCCGCATCAGTTGGTTTCCTGTCCTTGACAGGGGACCTACAATGTCGTACCTGTGAAGAAAGGCATACCTGAGGGGTGCCAGAAGAGTAGATCATCGTGGGATGACAGGCCCGGCTGGCACAGGCAGCGGGGGCGGGGGTCCCTGTCTCGGTTGGTGTGGTAGCCTGAAGCGCCACCGACGAGGTCAGCGGGCCTCCAGGGTGGCGGGGAGAGAAGAGGTCCAAGATGGGGTCCCTCCACGGTAGACGGTGGCCGGCGCTCCACGGAGGCAGCATCTGCTGTGGGCCTGATACCACTCCCAGGACTTCCATGGCCTGCTCCGGGCCGGTGTGGCGACTGTAGCACTCCGGAAACTTCTGGTTTCCACTGCGCATACGCGCACCGGGTGCCTCTCTGTTGCGGTCCGAGGTGCATTACTGGGAGGTCAGCCGCCGCTGGCGCACGCCAGGCACCTCCATATGATGCGGGCCATGGCATTGGTGGGCGCATGTGCACGCGGTCTCTATTAGGGACGTGGCACAGGAGGCACCCTATAATTACCGGGGGCATATAATTAAACATTAAACACCGGTAATCAGCTGGAGGGGGAGTGCCCTAAGGGTTATATAGCACCAGATAGCACTTGGAAGGTGCTTCTCTGAAAGCTCTAGCAGTTTCAGCATTAACATGAGTGAGCAGGAGCAACAGGAGGTGCAGTCTCTGCACTCCCAGTCATCACAGCGGCAGCTTCAGCAGCAGCAAAGGAAGAAGCGAAAGAATGAAGCAGGGCGACAGGAAGACCCTTCCCATAATCACGAGCGTGGTAGCCGCGGAAGCAGGTGTTCTGGCAGGTCATCCCAGCGCAGCAAGGACTCCAGGGTTGCGTCAATCCCAAGAGAGAACCCACGTACAAAAAATGGTTCCGCCTCCTAAGCCGGTACTCCTTCTTCCATCAGGATGGTAAGTGATCTTCGTGAAAGTTCGCTTTGTAACTAGGGTCCTCCCTCCTTTCTCTTCTCTTATCAGGGAAGGAAAAGTGCAGGCAAGACCAAACACAGGACCTGTGCACTTTGAGCAGAAGAGTTACCCACTACATGGGAGAAAAGGCTCTGCAGCTCTTGTATAGAACAAACAATATGCGAGGAAACCCCAAAGTTTGCCTTTGAGCTCAGAACCATAATAAAGTCCCAGGTAGAAAATACCTTTTAAATCCTTTCAGGAGAAAGGGAAGAAACAGAACAAGTCCAGAAATGACATGGTGGGAATAACCGAGACATGGTTAGATGAAAGCTATGACTGGGCAGTTAACTTACAGGGTTACAGTCTGTTTAGAAGGGATCGAAGAAATCGGAAAAGGGGTGGAGTCTGTCTATATGTAAAGACGTGTCTAAAGCCTACAATACGGGAGGATGTATGGGAGGGAAATGAGGAGGTCGAGTCCTTATGGGTGGAGATACATGGGGCAAAAAACAATAACAAAATTATCATAGGAGTCTGTTATAAACCACCAAATATAGCAGAAGCCACGGAAAGTCTATTAATGAGACCAATAGATGAAGTAGCAAAAAATAACGAGGTGATTATTATGGGGGACTTCAACTACCCCGATATAGACTGGGAAACCGAAAGCTGTAGATCTCAGAAAGGAAACAGGTTTCTGTCAATTATCAAAGACAATTATTTGTCACAACTTGTGCAGGAACCAACTAGAGGGACGGCCCTTTTAGACTTAATATTAACTAACAGGCCAGACAGAATAACTGAGGTGCAGGTCGGGGGGCACCTGGGAAATAGTGACCACAACATTATACAATTCCACATGTGCTTCAGTAGGGTGCCCAGCAAGGGAGTCACAAAAACACTGAACTTCAGGAGGGCAAAGTTTGATCAGCTAAGAGATGCCCTTCACCTTATAGACTGGGATAGTATCTTCAGTAATAGGAACACGGATAGAAAATGGGAAATTTTCAAAACAGTCCTACATAGTCACTGTAGAAGGTACATACCTTATGGGAATAAAAGGGCGAGGAATAGGAGGAAGCCAATGTGGCTAAATAAGGAAGTCAAGAGGGCAATGAAAAACAAAAAAAGGGCTTTCGGTAAACTTAAACAAGAAGGCAGCGAGGAAGCGCTAATATCTTATAGGGAAAAAAACAAAATCTGTAAGAAACAAATAAGAATAGTAAAAGAGGAGACAGAGAGACTAATTGCCAAGGAAAGTAAAACGAATCCCAAACTGTTCTTTAACTATATAAACAGTAAAAGGATTAAAACTGATGGAGTTGGCCCATTGAAAAATAACCTGGGTAAAATCATAGAGGGCGATGAGGGTAAAGCAAACCTACTCAATAGCTTCTTCTCCACTGTTTTCACAAAAGAAAACAATTTATCGGAGGAAATGCAGAGTGATAAAGTAAACCCTCCACTAAATATCACCCACCTAACCCAGGAGGAAGTTCAGAAACGCCTAAATAATATCAAAATTGACAAGTCACCAGGCCCAGATGACATACACCCCCGGGTACTAAAAGAATTAAGTAATGTGATAGACAGACCGCTCTATCTTATATTCAAGCACTCTTTATGGACAGGGACTGTCCCACTAGACTGGCGCCAAGCAAATGTGGTACCAATATTCAAAAAGGGGTCTAAAAGTGACCCTGGGAACTATAGACCAGTAAGCTTAACGTCTGTTGTGGGTAAATTGTTTGAAGGATTTCTTAGAGATGCTATTGTAGAATATCTTAATGATAATAACTGTCTAACTCCATATCAACATGGATTCATGAGGGATCGCTCCTGCCAAACAAACCTGATCGCCTTCTACGAGGAGGTGAGCTCACAGCTGGACCGGGGAGAGTCAGTGGATGTTGTATACCTTGACTTCTCCAAAGCGTTTGATACCGTGCCACACAAAAGGTTGGTTTATAAAATGAGAATGCTTGGTCTGGGGGATAATGTGTGCAAGTGGGTAAATAGCTGGCTGAGTGATAGAAAGCAGAGGGTGGTTATCAATGGAGTAAGCTCAGGGGGTGTCAGGGTTACTAGCGGGGTGCCTCAAGGGTCTGTCTTGGGCCCTATATTATTTAATATATTTATTAATGATCTAGTGGAAGGGTTGCATAGTAAAATAGCAATATTTGCAGATGATACTAAACTTTGTAAAGTAGTTAATACAGATGAGGATAGGGCACAGCTACAGGAGGATTTAGATAAATTGGGGAGTTGGGCCAAAAAATGGCAAATGGGGTTCAATGCCGATAAATGTAAGGTCATGCACATAGGAAAGAAAAACAGCAGTCACCCATACATATTAAATGGGAAACCGTTGGGGAAATCTGACATGGAGAAGGACCTGGGCGTCTTGGTTAATAGCAAATTAAATTGGAGTGCCCAGTGTCAGGCAGCAGCTGCGAAGGCAAATAGAGTCATGGCATGCATCAGAAGAGGAATAGGGGCATATGATGAGAACATTGTTCTTCCTCTGTATAAAGCGCTGGTAAGGCCGCACTTAGAATATTGTGCACAGTTCTGGGCTCCGGTGCTCAGGAAAGACATATTGGAGCTAGAGAGGGTACAAAGGAGGGCGACTAAGGTAATAAAGGGAATGGAGGGACTCGAATACCCAGAGAGGTTGTCAAAATTAGGCCTATTTACATTGGAAAAGAGAAGGCTTAGGGGAGACCTCATAAACATGTATAAATACATCAGGGGGCAGTACAGAGATCTCTCCCATGACCTGTTTATACCAAGGATGGTGACAAAGACGAGGGGGCACACTATGCGTCTGGAGGAAAGGAGGTTCCTGCACCAGCATAGAAGGGGATTCTTTACGGTCAGAGCCGTGAGACTCTGGAACTCTCTGGGAGAGGAAGTGGTGATGTCCAACTCACTTAATGAGTTCAAGAGAGGCCTGGATGCCTTTCTTGAGAACAATAAAATTACATCTTATGCTTAGTTAATTAATCCAGGGATTTAATCTGACTGCCAGATTGGTGTCGGGAAGTGAATTTTTCGTCAATTATGTAAATTGGCCTATACCGCATGGTATAGGAATAGCGGAATAGCTGCAGTGCACAAGAAATAGGCTGAACTGGATGGACGCTTGTCTTTTTTCGGCCTTATAAACTATGTAACTATGTATTCCCCGTATCAGAGTCTAGCAGTCTAGGGGAAGGTGAGGAGGATTCAGATACGTCCGACTCGTCTTCGTCCTCATCATCTTCTGGGGATAGAGGTGGACGTAGCTTTTTCCTCATAGAGGAAATAAAAATTGAACAAGTTTCTGAAGGTTCAATCCTTCAAAATGGAAACGTTAAAGACGTCCGTAAAAATGTTTTTTTTTAAGACTGATTCATGACTGTTCTGGATCTGAAGGACGCTTACTATCACGTCCCCATCCACAAAGATTATCAGAAGTTCCCAAGGGTAGCAATACTGATAGGGGGGGGGGGGCACACATGAGGGAACAAGATATCCTGATTGTCCCGTACCTGGACGATTTTCTAATGAGCAGTTCTTTCCATCACTGCAAGAACCAACTAGCGAAGGTCATGGATTCCTTAACAAACTTAGGCTGGCTTTTGAACCTTAAAAAAAAAAAAAAAAAAAAAGAGCCGAACCAGGTGCAAGAATATCTAGGCATGATGATAGAGTCAAAGAATCAGGAGTGTCGTCTCCCGGCAGAGAAAATTTTAGAAAATCATAGCTCAGATTTATCAAGTAAGGGACCACCCTTCTATTACTCCGCGGAAAGCAATGTCCCTCCTAGGTTCCTTGACTACCTGTATTCTGGCAGTCCAATGGGCTCAGATGCATACCAGGGATTTGCAGTGGGAAATCTTGGGAGCCGAAAAATCTTTAAAAGGGCTTTTAGAAGGTCCACTAACCTGGTCATCAAGAACCACACTTTCTCTAGAATGGTGGATGAGAATAGGCAATTTAGCCCTGAGTGTTCCATGGGTGGTCTCAGTCTCAGGTTTTGACCACAGATGCAAGCCCCAGGGGTTGGGGGGCTCACTTGAACGACCAGTTGGCTAAGGGGGTCTGGACAGAGAACCTAAGATCAGTATCCTCAAACATGAAGGAGCTACTAGTGGCGACATTTGCCCTTTTATAACTCTTAGACACTCTGCAATGTCACCACGTAAGAGTGTTCTCAGACAATCGGACAGTAGTAGCATACTTGAATCATCCCGTTCTCTAATGCAAGTAACAAAATCCATCTTCCTGTTAGAGACCCCAGATTGCTCTTGTCTATCTGTTCTCCACATAAGAGCGACAGAAAATCTCAGAGCAAACTTCCTGAGTCGGACCCAGCTGAGACAGGGCGAATGGGAACTGAATCAGTCCGTATTCAATCAGATCACAAAAAATGTTGAGGCGTCCTACTATAGATCTATTCGCCAACAGTCAGAACAGGAAGGTAGAGACGTTCTGCTCAATAAACCCCAAAGGGAATAGCATTAGACCCCTTCATGATTCCATGGAACCACCCTCTAGCCTATGCTTTATCCCCGACTGCCCTGATTCTGGCAGTTCTGAGAAAGATCAGGGAAGACAGGGCAAAAGTAATCTTAATAGCCCCTTTCTGGCCTAAGAGGACGTGGTTTTCTTGACTGAGGATCATGTCCATCTCCGACCCCCTGGGTACTCCCGGAACTTCCGGATCTTCTTTCCCAGGGACCTGTCCTTCATCTTCAGGTAACAAACTTGCACATGAAAGCCTGGAATTTTGAGAGGGCTCTCTTAAGGGATTAAGGGTTTTCCCTGAACTTAATCTCCACATTACTACAAAGTAGGAAACCTGTAACCACCAAACTTTACGGGAAAACTTGGAAGAAGTTCCTTTCATCTTCGGGTTCTAGGTTAGAAGGTGGAGTTCCACTGACAGCCATTTTAGACTTTCTAAACAGGGGTCTAGCCACAAAGCACCTTTGAAAGTTCAAGTCGCATCATTAGGGGCTATATACAATTGCGACCTGGCCAGGAATCGATAGATATTCAGATTGATCAAGGCATCAGCTAGAACTAGGCCCATCCCCTCCATACTCCTCCTTGGGACTTTAAACTTAGTGCTTTCAACTCTAACCAAACCTCCCTTCGAACCTTTGGCAGATACATTTCTAAAAATCCTATCCCTTAAGAAATTACTCCTAGTAGCTCTCACGTCAGCACGTAGAGTTAGCAACATACAGGCTTTGTCTGCAGGCCCTCCCTTCACACAAATCTTGAAGGATAGTTACTCTTGAAAAAGCGACCCAGCCTACCTGCCTAAAGAAGGGTCATATTTTCATAGATCTCAAGAGATCACCCTCCCTTCATTTTGCCCTAATCCCAAGAACAAGGGAGAAAAGGACCTACACACGTTAATGTCACAAGGTGCCTAATCCAGTACTTAGAGGCCACACAAGACTGTAGCAAGGATAGGGTTCTCTGTGTGCTTCCAAAGTCCTCGGTAAGGACAAAAAGTTTCCATTGGCAAGATAGATAAGAGACGCCATCTCCCTGGTACACTCGTCGTGTGGGGAAGCTGGCCTGGAGAAGCTGAAAGCTCACTCAACAAGGGCAGTCGCAGCCTCCTGGGTGGAAATAGCGGGAACCTCGATAGAACGGATATGTAGAGCTGCAACTTGGTCTCCCCCTCCCCTCCCCCCCCTACTTTCTTCAAACACTATCGGCTGGACCTAGCCTCTTCGTCAGACCTTACTTTCGGGAGAAGGGTTCTGGAAGCAGTGGTCCCTCCCTAATGATATATTTCTCTGCAATTCTCTCCGTGGTGCCGTCGTGGAGGAAGGAGAAAGACGTAGTTACTTACCGGCAACAGGATTTCTCAGAGCCCATGACGGCACCCGTACATTGCCTTCCTTCACGTGTGGGTGTGCACACTTACTTCGTTATTTATACGTAGTCACCTGGTGTTTCTGATAAGCTCCATAACAATGTTGAATATTGTGTTATTAACCCGGAGGTCCTTTCCTGCTCTAAACTGATGCGGGAGAGAGATGCCTCCCTTTTTATCTGTAGGTTTCCTGTCCTTGAAGGGCGGATCCCCTCTCTCCGTGGTGTTTCATGGGCTCTGAGAAATCCTCTTACCGGTAAGTAACTACGTCTTTTATCCACACAACTTTTGATCATTGTGGCCAAAGAGTTCTATTTGAACCTCATCGGTCCACAGGACTAATTTCCAAAATGCATCAGGCTTGTTTAGATGTTCTTTTTCATACTTCTAATGCTGAATTTTATGGTGAAGACGCAGGACAGGCTTCTTCTGATGACTCTTCCATGAAGGCCATATTTGTGCAAGTGTCTCTGAACAGTACAACAATGTACCACAACTGCCATTTCTTAATTACATTTTGAACTGAGGAAAGGGCAACTTGAAAACACTTTGCTATCTTATTATAGCCTTCTCCTGCTTTGTGGGCCTCCATCATTTTCAGAGTGCCAGGCAGCTGCTTAGAAGAACCCATGGCTGCTGTTTTTTGGTGCAAGGTTGGAGGAGGCTGGATTTTTATAAAGCTGGGAAATTTTCATCACCTGGCCTTTTCTACCGATGATGGTGAACAAGCCGTGACCCTAACAGGCTAATTAAGATATGAAACCTTGGTCAAAATTATTTGAGCACACATATATCCAAGGGTACCCAACTTTTGCATTGCGTTGGCCCATTTTCCTTTTTGTAATTTTTAAAATGTAAAAGATTACAATATATCTAGTTTTTTTTGTCTAAAAGACAAAGGAAATGTGTCCTCTTTACCTTTTTAGGCCTTTTAGAAATCATGTCTTCTTCAACTTCCTTAACTGTTCAGAATAACAGAAATTTTGACCAGGGGTGCCCAAACTTTTACATTCCACTGTATATACTTTTAAAATGGGTTTACTATGATTTAGAAAATTAATATTACAATTGTTTAGTAAACTTCTGCGATAAGGCTTAAAGGGAACCAGTTATGTTGATAATGGTATCCGATCTGCATGCAGTAAGTTATAGAACAGGAGTAGTTGACCAGATTTCTATACATATTTTGCGGGAAAAGTTTAAGTAAAACGTTTGTCATTGGAGTCTGTTGTTTGTATGAGTCCATTGGGTGGTCCTATTCAGTAATTGGTCTTCCAGGGAAGACCAATTACTGAATAGGACAGCCCAATGGACTCCTAGAGAGACTCCAAAGACAAATGTAGAAATAGCTGACAGTCACTGAATAGGACTGCCCACTGGACTCTTATGCATATACCTGGGATTTCAATATATAAATTAATTGTTAAATTTTAATCCATTCCCACAAACCTATAAATCTATCTGCCCAGCTTCTCTATACCATGCTGCAGATAGACCGGACTGTACAACCTGACAGGTTCCCTTTTAATTGTGATTCGGAAATGAATACAGGCTATTTCAGAGATTTACCCCATGATCTTTTCATACCCTGGACTGTTCAATTTCAATATGTTCATACTAGTACCTCTGTGTGTGTATGTATGTATGTATGTATGTATGTATGTATGTGTGTGGATATATATTATAATATTTTAGTGTGAGGGGGTGGTTAAAGATTCCCACTCCACCCCCCTCTAAAGTAGTTTTAGTAGATGTGTATTGCATGTATAAACCCAGAAGATGTTATTGGTGTTTTGGCCATTAGATGCCAGCTGTTTGCACATTCATACTACTATCTCCTGTCAGTTGGGATTCAATTTGTTAACCAGTTTGGGCCGGCCTCAGTGACAGTTGGAGACGAGGGATTACTGGGAGTTAGAGTGGCCATTTTAGTTCAGTTAGTAAGTGACAGTCAGTAGGGACAGACGTGCCAGGAGCACAGGAAAGAACAAGGACGGGTGTCTGGGGGGGACACTGAGGATTAGCAGTAAAGGAGATACTACAGAACAGTCTGACTTATTGAGTACAATCTGTTGACTCTAACCTCTTTCAGCCGTCTGGCAGCATTGAACACATCAATATTCGAACAGCCTTATATGGAAGGTGACTCCGGGAAGAATCAGGCAGCGAGAACAGTGGGGTGAAGCAGCAGCTCCCTTACGTCAAGTTCCAGAGGTACATGTGCATCTCACTAAATTAGAATATCATCAAAAAGTTAATTTATTTTACTTCTTCAATACAAAAAGTGAAACTCATTATATAGAGTCATTACAAACAGAGTGATCTATTTCAAGTGTTTATTTCTGTTAATGTTGATGATTATGGCTTACAGCCAATGAAAACACAAAAGTCATTATCTCAGTAAATTAGAATAATTAACAAAAAACACCTGCAAAGGCTTCCTAAGCATTTAAAAAGGTCCCTTAGTCTGTTTCAGTAGGCTCCACAATCATGGAGAATACTGCTGACTTGACAGATGTCCAGAAAGCAGTCATTGACACACTCCACAAGGTCCCAGAGTTCCAATTTTCATTTGGAAATCAAGGTCCCAAAGTCTGGAGGAAGAGTGGAGAGGCACACAATCCAAGCTGCTTGAGTTATAGTGTGAAGTTTCCACAATCGGTGACTGTTTGAGGAGCCATGTCATCTGCAGGTGTAGGTCCACTTGTTTTATGAAAACCAAAGTCAGAGCAGCCGTCTACCAGGAACTTTTAAAGCACTTCATGCTTCCCTCTGCCGACCAGCTTTTTGGAGATGGAAATTTCATTCTCCAGCAGGACTTGGGACCTGTCCACACTGCCAAAAGTACTAATACCTGGTTTACGAACAACAGTATCACTGTGCTGGATTGGCCAGCTAACTCGCCTGACCTTAACCCCATAGAGAATCTATGGGGTATTGTCAAGAGGAAGATGAGAGACACCAGACCCAACAATACAGACGAGCTGAAGGCTGCTATCAAAGCAACCTGGGCTTCCAAAACACCTCAGCAGTGCCACAGGCTGATCGCCTCCATGCCACATTGCCGCATTGATGCAGTAATTGATGCAGAGGAGCCCCGGCCAAGTATTGAGGGCATTTACTGAACATACATTTCAGTAGGCCAACATTTCGGATTTAAAAAACATTTTTCAAGCTGTTGTTATAAAGTATTCTAATTTACTGAGATAATGACTTTTGTGTTTTCATTGGCTGTAAGCCATAATCATCAACATTAACAGAAATAAACACTTGAAATAGATCACTCTGTGTGTAATGACTCTATATAATATAGGAGTTTCACTTTTTGTATTGAAGAACTGCAATAAATTAGTTTTTTGATGATATTCTAATTTAGTGAGATTCATCTGTAGCTTTCCCTTAGGGCTGATACACACAGTGGAGGATCACTTTGTGGGGACTGTGACTGTGGTGTATGAAACACCATCAAGTGCCCTTTGTATACAATATCTATTGTACCTGTCATCCTCTGTTTCCAAGACCGTGCAAGTAAAGTGCCCGATCCTGGGTGCTTATTGCACTTCTCCTACATTGCAATCATTCATCTATTTCTGTTTTATCAGTAATAAGTTTTGGGCTTTTTTTTTTTTTTCTTTACTCAATTTGAAATTACCGGTTGAACTTCCTCCCCTTCCTAATTTCCCCATTGGTTTAAGTGTTCCTGTGGTGTTCCCAGTGTAACTGGCATCCATTTTGGGCCTTTAAAAACTCATCCGTTGTCATGTTTTGCACATTTTGTTTTTTTTCACTTGAAAAAGACACCAGTACGGCGTTGAAATGCGTTGTGAATAAAAAGCCTTTTCAGCAGCATCATCTCTGAAAAAATTATTTACTCCAGCAGCTCAGCCCACTTACATGTTCATCCAACTGGATCCATACTAGTACCTCATGTCACCTAATAATGCAGTTTTGGAGCCAGAGAGGGCATGCACATGACACTTTACCAGGTCTGATGAATTTTGTGTGAATTTCTATTATTGACTCACTTTAAAAAAGCGTTTGTAAGAATTGTCTTCATGAACATTTTAAGCTTAGGGGGTCTCTAAATTGGACACTCACTTTAATCCCTTAATGACAGCATTAAAACGGCAGTCATTAAAGGGCCTTAAGACTTAAGGCAGATTTAAAACCGCGATCAGGATTAAGGGTATAGCGCCCTCAGCGAGCAAAAATCCCACTGGTGACAGCTGTACATGACACCCTGTAGCATCGGCCTCGACCACTTTTCAAACCAATTGGGACCAAGAAACCTCTTTAAACACTACTGTTAATCATGATAGCAACCTCTTAGTTGTTAAAAGGAGGTTAAAAGAGTCATTGGACACCACCGGACACCATTGGACCCCTGCGATTGATAGTTGCCATAGTAACTCGAGGTCATCTCTTAACCCCAGGGTACAGTGGCCAGTTAGATCCTTTTATAAGCAATGTCTACCAAGCTGTGTCAGACACTGATGGGTCTCATGCACCGCAGCACACAAGCACTGCATTGTAGAAGACCAACCATTAAATTGAAAAAACATTTATGTCCCACAGTGGGAGTAGGTAAAAAAGCACACACATCATGAAAACGCATTTCACCACTAAAAACGCAGCCTGTGTGTTAACACAAAATAACCACACACATAATTGGTATCAATTAATTCGGAATGACCCGAACTACATTACTAATCCTGTACGGCGAACACGGTAAAAAAAAAAAAAAAACCTAAGTGTAGCTTTTTTGTTATACTGATGAACAAAAAGAAATATGTAAAAAAAAAATGGTACCAATGAAAACGCCACACCATGCCTCAAAAGCTCTAATCTGGCTCATCGGCAAAATAAAAAGCTTACAGCTCTCAGGATATGGCAATGCAAAAATACAAACATTTTTGTAAAATTTAGTCTGTAAAATAGCAAAACTTAAAAAACTATGGTGTCACTATAATAGTACTGACCCTAAGAGCAAAAGTGTCTTGACTCTTTTACTGCATGGTGAACAGTGCAAAAAAAAAAATAAAAACAATAAGTGAATTGCTGGTTTTTGTTCACTAAGTATCTGAAAAATCGGGATAAAAAGTGATCAAAAAATTGTTATATACCACAAAATGGTGTAAAAAAAAAAAAAAAAAAAAAAAAAAAAAATTAAAAATTAAAAAACAAAATTTTCAACTTGTCGTATGTAAAGATCTGAGGTTGTGGATTGTAAGTAATCACCTAGGCAGGTTAACGATGCAACAATATTTTATTAATCACATCCATGTTAAATCAGCAATTCCAGGTAAAATGGACAAAATACAGATCTCTCAGTCCTTAAGTTCTCAACCTGGGATCAGTAGTTCCACTGGCTTTGTAACAGGCCATACTCACTGTCTCCCAACTTTTGGTTGGCCCACAGATTTGGTATCTGCAGCCAGTATAATCGGTAGCCACAGTTCATGATTCTCTACGGCAGATAAAACGATGAAAGCACAGATATCCAGTAGCAGCAGTCCTTCAATAAAGTTTTATATCCAAACGACCTATCCACACTGTAGCACGCTTATCCAGCCTATCTGGTACTGATCTCCATATCCCATCGATCCATTCATGGTCCAGAACAACAATCTCCCTCCTATTCCTTTGATGCCCTTCCACACAACTTTCCACTCAGCCCCCCTCAAGCTCAGAAGTGATGACACTTAAGCATTTAGGCTATGTTCCCACGATGCAGAAATGCTCCGGATTTTTCCTGAGCGTTTCTGCATCTCCCTGGCAGAAAAAAACGCATGCGGATTGTACATGCGTAAGTGAAGCGTTCTTCACTTGCATTTTCGCATGCGGGTTGACAAGCGCTTTTCCAAGCGATTTTTAGCATCACTTGGAAAGTGCTTGACAACTTGGTCACACTATATAAATCCATGCAACTGGATGGCTTTATATAGTATGACCATGTTATAGTAAAAGAATGGGAAAAAATAAATATAAAACTCACCTTCCAATGGCACCCGGTCTCGTCCGGTGTGTTGGGCGGCTCGCGGTGGTCTAAAAGGACCTTCCATGACGTCATTTAGTCATGTGACAGGTTATGTGACCGCCGACGTCAGCGGTCGCATGACCCGTCACATGACTAAATTACGTCATGACAGGTCCTTTTAGACCACCGCAAGCTTCCGGGAAGCCAGGATGCATCTCTAAGGAGTCCAGGGGACATTATAATTATTTTTTAACTTGCAGGTACTATGGTACCCGAGTCTGGAAGGGAGTCTCCTCTTCTCCAGACCCGTGTACCATCCGCACATTGAATCACTTAATATCCGCATGTGCACATGTAGTCATGTGGATATTAAGTGATTCAATGCAAGTCAATGGCAGCGAAAATGCCGCGATTACGCAAAGTAATTGGTAGTGCTGCGGATTTTTCCCCAATGATAATCCGCAGCGGAAATTTCCGCTGCATGTGCGCAGCACATGCGGATTATCATTGGGGAACATGGCAGACCTTCTACCAAGCATTTAAGCGTTTCTGCGGCGGAATTGCCGCTGCGGAAACACTTAAAAAAAGCATAGTGGACACACAGCCTTACTTTTCGCTGAAACAATGAAGAATATTCCATGAGCCTTCACATGAGACTGCATGTAAGACCCCCTGTGGTGACAGCTCCACTGTGTCCACAGTCAGCACTCACATAATGGGCCTAATCGCTGCTTGGACAATGATCTAAAGCTCCTGAGATACTGATGAGATTACTGGACTGCTGAACAATTTACAAGTAAAACTAGTGTACATAAACTGATGAGCAAGCAGAGCGTTAATAAAACACAGCCAGAAAATCTCTAATGAAAAACAATAATAATACTGACGAAAATGGTGCTCTGTGCTGGAAAATTATTATAGTCTTTAGTAAGTGGGCAGCTCCTCACATCATGTAAAAAAAAAATGAATAAATAAACATAAAAAATAATCCCTCATACAACTCTGTTCACTAAAAAGTTACAGCTCTCAAATATGGTGATGAAAAAAAAACCTATATAAATCTGTATTGCCGCAATTGTACTGACCCGAAGATTAACTTGGTCTTCTACATATACTACACAGTGAACGGAACAAAAATAAACAGTACGAGAATAGTTTTTATTTAATTTTATTTATTTTACTCACTTATATAGCGCCATTAATTACATAGCGCTTTACATACATTATCATCGCTGTCCCCATTGGGGCTCACAATCTAATTTCTCTATCAGTATGTCTTTGGGGTGTGGGAGGAAACCGGAGAACTCAGAGGAAACCCAGGCAAACATGGGGGGAACATACAAACTCCTTGCAGATGTTGTCCTTGGTGGGATTTGAACCCAGGACCCCAGTGCTGTAAGACTGCAGTACTAACCACTGAGGCACCATGCTGCACTTTTTATTTGTTCACTCTGCCTCCCAAAAATCGTAATAAGGCTCGGTTCACATGTATCCTGTGTTCTCCACTAAACACTTATGTCAGGGTTTCAATGTAAATCCTAAAAACCGCGGTTTAAACGAAACTCCTCTATGGAACCACTCCCTAAAATACTCAGATGGAGTCTCTTTGGACTCCAACTGGTCTCTGTTCCAGCAATGTCCCATCATTTTAGACATAGTCTTAATGCACAAGTGTGGTTGACCAAAGTTCTATAGTTCTGTGTACATCTAAAAAGATGGATACCACCGGAACAGATGCCTGATGGAGGCCAAATTGTCTCCATCTGCCTTATTATACTGAGTGGGTCTGTCGGGGGATGTGACTGAATCGCATTTTTATGGGCTTTACACAGAAACCCCGTTTTAAGTGTTCAGTGTAGATTGGAAGAGTGTGATCCCAGCCTTATACTGAAAGAGATAAAAAAATATATATATATAATGTACCCCAAAATGTTACCAATATAAACCCAAAACCAGCACCCACTCAAGTCTGTCATCTGTCACTGGAAATAAAGGGGTTCCCACGTTATTGGTAGAACAAAGACTCTGGAAAAGTGACATGGCCCCAACCCCCTCAAACAAAATTTAATGAAATCTGCCAAATCTAAATGCCTCCCTCCTTCTGAGCCCCACTGTACCTAAACTGCAGGAACTGGCCACATGTTTGTTTTGTGCCTTCTCCCCACTACAATAATGCCAATCTAAAGGGCGCGTATCGCCGGAAGCACAAGTTTGGTACAATATATGGGGACGCTAGCCTGTATGGCAGCACAATGTATGGGCACTAAACTGAATTATGACCCGAAAGCCTAGCTACGCCTCTGGTTGCAGCCTCTGTGGCCTTCCAGAAAAGGTGTGTGTGTGTATACTGACAGATCATGTGACACTTAGATTGCACACAGGGGGACTTCCTTTCACTAAGCATGTGATTTTTGAAGGTAAATGCTTGCACCAGAAATGTTTAGGGGCTAAATATTCACATGCCAATTTTTAGTTATTTGATCCCATAAATTAAATTTTTGCCTATATTTTTCTCACTTCACCAACTTAGACTTTTTAGTACTGATATATCACACACATCGGATTGCAAAAATATTTAAACACAGGTTGTAATGTAACAAAATGGGTAAAAAGCCAAGGGGAAAATACTTTTGCAAACCACTGTATGGGGAATGGCCACTTCTTTTATTACTCCTTGTGTGAATTAAAACTATGAGGTTTAAGTAACATTTTCACTGCCCAGTCTTATAAAATTCTATGATGTAATTTTTGGTTTACAAATGCTCACTACACCCATAGATAAATTCATTATGGAGTCTAGTTTTCCAATGGGGTCATTTGTGGGTGTTTCGGCTTTTTTTGGCATCTCAGGGGCTCTGCAAATGCAACTGTATCCAAACTTGCATTCCATCAATTAAATGGCTCTCTTTGCTTTCCAAGTTTTGCCATGTGCCCAAACATTCATTTTTGACTACATATGGGGTATCACTGTGTTCGGGAAAACAATGTTTTTGGGACAAATTATGGGGTCCATTTTCTTCTACAGCCCCTTGTGTACATTTCTTCCACTAAAATATGGTTTAGCACCAAATTTTATAATTTCATTTTTGTTTTCATACCTAAATGTTATAGTTTTAAAGTTTTGAAAATCACCGGCAGATTAAAAATGCTCCGTACACCACTAGATTTGTTTTAGGGCTCTAAGTTCCAAAATGGGTAAATTGCTGTGGATTTCTGTTGTTTTGGCATGTCAGGGGCTCTGCAAATGCGGCATGGTATTTACAGTCTCTATTCCAAATTTACGCTCCAAAAATCAAACGCTCTTTTCTTTCTAAGCCCTGTCATGTGCCCAAAGAAGTTTATGACCACATGTGGGGTATTAATTGCATTCGGTAGAAATTTCATAACAAATAATTGTCTATTTATTCGGTCTCCCATGACAGCACCACGTGAGAGAGGATCCGCCCATCAAGGACAGGAAACCTACAGGTTAAAAAGGGCGGCCCTCTCTTCCCGCCTCAGTTTAGGTTTCCTGTCCATGATGGGGGACCTTGCAGGCTTACCTGCAGAAGATGGACTCCTGTCCCAGAGAGGGCCACAGCAGGTGGTTGGAGCCGGTCCGTGCCGGTCCTCTGGAGACGCCACGGCAGGGCTCATGGGGGCGCCTCCGTGAGCATTGCGGCAGGCGCGACATCGCCTCACGGGAGGTAGATGTCCGCCAGGTGTGGGGCCGCTAGCGGGCTTCCTCCCCCCCCCCCCCCGCTACCGCTTGCAGGAGATCCAGGTCGCGCCGGCGGCGCACGTGACGGGCGCGACCTTCTGACGCGACTTCCGGTGCGCCGGGCAGGAAGCCCTGTGACGTCACCGGAAGGGGCGGGGCTCGTTTGAATTTTTTGGCGCGAGCAGCTGAACGCCGGGGGATTGAGGATCTGGCGGCGAGGAGCCCACCTGGACCTGGGGAGGAAGACCAAGGAGCAGGTAACGCCCTCCTGGGTAAAAAAAAAAAAAAAGGAAAGACACACCCACACATGGTACCGGTATGGCCAGTATATAAAGGGTCTGGTAACATACAGAGGTGCTTCCCAGCCCATTCTTACATTGTAAGCTATGGAAGATTCACAGGAGCTGTCAACTAGGCAACAACATCTGCTGCAGGAGCAGCCCTCTGGGGAGCCCTCACAGCTAGTGGCGCAGCGTCATTCCCGGCTAGGGTCTGGTCGTACAGCTAGAAGAGTTACCACTAAGAGCAGGAAGGACGGTCCGGTGCGGCGTGATTCCTCACCATGCATGCTGGATTCTTCTGTTTCTACGGTACCGAAGGTTCTGTGGGGTGAGTGGAATCTTCGTGAAAGTTCTACTAAGGTTTCCTCCTTCTTTCTATCTATGACTTTCTTTTAGAGCAAGAAATGTTCCTCGAAGTCCAAGCACAGAGAGTGTGCCTTATGCAGCTGTCCACTCCCTGATTCATATAGCAAAAGATTGTCAGCTTTGTATCAGCAAAATGATATCTGAGGAGACCCCAGATTTTTCCCTAGGCCTAAGAACTTTAATAAGGGAAGAAATAGGCAAAGCATTGCAAGGTTCAGAGTCTGGGCATATTCCTCAAGAAACCCAGCTGGGTTCAGACTCTGATCTATCGGTCGCTTCCTCCTCCGCCTTCTCTTCCTCTGATTGTGAGCCAGATAGACAGTGCTTCCCCCTGAAGGAGGTCGATGCCCTAGTAAAAGCCGTCCGATCTACAATGGGGATAGTGGACTCGAGGGTAGAGAAGTCAGCTGAGGATGTTATGTTTGGTGGTCTGGGGCTAAAGAAGAGAAGGGTCTTTACAGTAAATTCAAAGGTGAAAGACCTCATTGATAAGGAGTGGAGAAAGCCTGACAAGAAGGGTAGTGTTCCTCCATCCTTTAAAAGGAAATATCTGTTTGAGGATGCTATGTGTTCCTCCTGGTTAAAAGCACCCAAGCTGGATGTTGCTGTTACCAAAGCAGCGAAAAGAACTTCCCTCCCGTTCGATGATATGGGTGCATTGAGAGATCCCCTAGACAGACGGGCTGATACTTTCCTGAAAGGGGCATGGAAGACAGCTGCGGGAGCACTGAGACCAACAGTAGCAGCTACCTGTACGTCCAGAGCCCTGATGGTGTGGCTTGAACAGCTAGACAGTCAGTTGAAGGATGGGACTTCTAGGAAAGACATTATTTCTTCCCTTCCACTGGTTCAGGGGGCGGCAGCTTTTCTTGCTGATGCATCTGTGGACTCGGTGAGGTTGGCAGCAAAGTCAGCAGCACTGTCAAATGCGGCTCGGCGAGCCTTGTGGATTAAAAGCTGGCCAGGGGATTTACAGACTAAGTCCAGACTGTGTACAATCCCGTGTGAAGGGGAATACCTCTTTGGTCAGACCATGGACGACTTATTGGAGAAAGCGGGGGACCCTAAGAAGGGGTTTCCATCAGTACCTCTACCCTCCTTTAAGAGATCGTTCCGGAAGAGGAAATTTTTCCGGAAGAGATATTTCAGGGAGCAAGACAAGTCTGATGGTAGAGGTCTACTCTTTGGTCCGTCTCCAAAAATTGAGCAGAAGCCAGGGGATACACAATCAGCCCAGGTGGGAGGGAGATTGTTATTTTTTGTCCCAGCTTGGGAACAGATTTCTCATAGTAATTGGATTTTGAGCCTGATTAAGTATGGTCTTAAATTTCAATTTAAAGCATTGCCTCACAAAAGATTCATGGTTGTTCCCTCCAGTTCTTCCCCAGAACGCCAGGCTGCCCTCGTTTCGGAAGTACAAACCCTAATAAGAAAGCACGTCCTGATTGAGGTTCCGGAAGCTGAAAAGGGTCTTGGTTTCTACTCCCCGCTCTTCTTGATTCCGAAACCGGATGGAAGTTTCAGGACAATTATAAATCTGAAATCCCTGAATAATTTCCTTAAAATACACACCTTTAAAATGGAGTCTTTAAAATCCGTAATAAAGTTACTTTTTCCCCACTGCTATATGGTAGTTCTCGATCTCAAAGATGCGTATTACCATATCCCAATTCATAGTGATTACCAGAAATACTTGAGGCTGGCCATTGAAATAGATGGGGTGGTTGAACACTTCCAATACACTGCACTCCCCTTCGGTTTAGCTATAGCCCCACGGGTTTTTACTAAAGTAATGGCGGAAGTTATGGCCCATATAAGAGAAAGGGACATTCTAATTATCCCTTACCTGGATGATCTCCTGATAGTGGGGAATTCGTTGGTTCAATGCGAGACCCACCTGCAGGAGACCATGTCGGTCTTGAAGAGTTTGGGGTGGTTTCTAAATTTAGAAAAGTCTAGACTATCTCCACTCAAGGTACAACAATATCTGGGGGTCATATTAGATTCCAGGAAACGGCTATGTTGTCTTCCAGAAGAGAAAATTGATAGAATCCGGGAGTTGGTAGAACAATGTATACGTAAACCTTCTATGTCACTCCGTAAGGCCATGTCACTATTGGGAACCTTCACCTCCACTTTTCCTGCGGTTCGTTGGTCACAATTGCATTCAAGAGCCTTTCAGTGGGATGTGTTGTACAATAACGCAGCTTTAGAGGGGCATCTAGACCGTAAGTTTACGCTAGGTCCTCGTGCCATATTGTCCCTTCGTTGGTGGTTACGACAAGACAATTTTGCTAAAGGGGTTCCCAGGGAATGTAGTCCAACTGCAGTCTTGTCCACTGATGCAAGTGCTACAGGTTGGGGAGCTCACTTTGAAGGGAAATTAGTGCAGGGAACCTGGTCAAGCAGTGAGCAACAGTTGTCATCAAATGTTAAGAAGCTTCTGGCGATGAAGCATGCGTTCAACGAGTTCCTTGTATATTTACAGGACCAGCATGTCCGTGTACTCTCGGACAATCAAGTCACGGTAGCTTACATAAACCACCAAGGAAGGGGGAACCCGCTCAAGAAACTTGATGAGGGTAGCGAACGCACTTCTGCTGAAAGCCGAAGATCACTGTCTCTCTCTTTCGGCTACTCTTCTAAAAGGCAAGGAAAACATCACAGCGGATTTCCTCAGCCGTACTTCTGTAAAAGAAGGAGAGTGGTCCCTAAATATACAAATATTCTCCAGAATCGTAGAATTGTGGGGCCTTCCGACTGTGGACTTTTTCGCAACAAGAGCCAATCGGAAAGTGGAAATTTTTTGTTCCTTAGACCCCAGAGAAGGACCCCTGGCAGTGGACGCCTTCATGGTTACCTGGAGATTTCCTCTGGCATATGCCTTCCCTCCCATGATCCTGCTCTCAGCGGTTATAAGAAAGATCAGGGCAGACCGGGCCAGAGTGATACTCATATGTCCCTTTTGGCCCAAAAGACCGTGGTTCCCTTGTCTCCGGAAGATGTCCATATCAGATCCCTGGGTTCTTCCGGAGATTCCGGACCTCCTCACTCAAGGGCCACTTTCCCATCCTCCAACCCCGAGTCTACATTTGACGGCGTGGAATTTGAGAGGGTGTTATTGACCAACAAAGGATTCCCCGCGAATGTAGTGAATACTTTCCTGGCTAGCAGAAAACCTGTTACCACGCGTATTTATGCCAGGACCTGGAGGAAGTTTCTGTCCTTTGCAGATGTTAAGGTGGAGGAGGGGCTCCCTATTGGCAAAATTCTGGAATTTCTGCAGCGAGGCTTAGAATTAGGTCTCACTACCAGTACCTTGAAAGTACAGGTGTCGGCGTAGGGAGCTTTATTTTCTTCCAATATTGCAGATAACTATTGGATAGCCCGTTTTTTAAAAGCTTCCTTTAGGTGTAGACCCCTTACCAAGGTAAAGATGTCTCCCTGGGATTTGAATTTTGTCTTAGATGCCTTGACCAGTCCTCCTTTTGAGCCACTAGATTTAGTCTCCCCCAAAATTATTTTCCTAAAGACGGTCCTGTTAGTAGCCCTAACTTCAGCCAGGAGAGTCAGTGACCTACAGTCCCTTTCAATATGCCCTCCATTCACGCAAATTCTGGACGATAGGATTATATTAAAACCTGATCCAGCCCTTCTTCCTAAAGTGGCCACTCGATTCCATAGAACCCAGGAAATAGTTCTCCCAACTTTTTGCTTTCCGCCCAAAAATCAAAAAGAGGAGAGACTTCACACTTTAGACGTTAGGAGGTGCGTACTAAGGTACTTAGAAGTATCACGTGGCTTTAGAAAGGATAAGTCCCTATTTATTTGCTATCAGGGGGCTAGGAAGGGTTGTAAGGCCTCAAAGGCTACAATGACGTCTCTCGAGATGCCAGCAACCTGGAAGAAGCCAGGACGAGCGTGACAGCACACGCGGCGGGGGATCGGGGGTAAGTATACCTTTTATTTTTTTATTTTTACGGTCGCACTTTATAAATCCATGCCGGTTGCATGGATTCATACAGTGTGACCTAGTTGTCAAGCACTTTCCAAGTGATGCTATCGCCTGGAAAGTGCTTGTCAGTCTGCATGCGGAAACACATGCGTTAACGCATGTGGGTACGCATGTGAATCCGCATATATTCTGCAGGAAAAATCCATGTACAATCTGCATGCGTTTTTTTCTGCCAGGGAGATGCAGAAATGCTGCAGAAATTTTCTGCTTCATTTCTGCATCGTGGGCACATAGCCTTAATGTGCAGTTCATTTGTGGGTTGGTGGTACTCGCAGCACTGCAGCACCTCCTTATCTTCCATTGTTTTTCTTCTAATAGTTGGCTGATTACTGCTCCTTTGTCTCATACTTTTATTGATGAGGTAGTGTAGGCTTAGTGTTTGTACTACTCATTGATAGTTTTTCCCTTTTTCTGAATGAACATTGCCAAAGACTAGATTATATTGTATGGACATAAGTATTTTTTTTCCCAAGCCTTACAAATATTAGGTCACAAAACACAAAGCTTCAAAGCTGTTCTTCCCCCTCTTATCACTATTGTTAAACACTGCATGTTTCACGCTGCAACAAAAAAATATGGGTCATCTATAAAGATCGTTACCAGGGACAGGACAAGCACTTATAGCACCCAAGGCAATGGCTTTAAAAGCCCCTCCCCCGTTCCACCCACCATATTCTACGTAGTTCAGTATGAAGGCTGACAAATAATCAACCTTTCATATGACACCTACTATTAAAAACAAAAAGTGAAGATGGTCACATGAAAGTCCACGCAAACCTTTGGTATGTACGCACACTGCACCAGTGCTACACTTTGTCTTTCTACAAGTGTATAATCTAAACTGCAGCTCTATATACACACTGTATATACGCATCTGCACACATACCTCCTCAAACTGTCTACCCGTATATAAACATTCCAGTCTATACACTCCACATACAGCAGGCATACACTCTGCACACCTGTATCGGTTCCTAATTCGCTATATGAGCAAAAGTATTCGGAAACGTACACATTCCACCTACAGATTATTGTTGTTTTTTTTCTCCCCACTTCAGAGCTGGAATCCCTACTGAGAATCTGCACACACTTCCTATGCATACATCCACTGAATATACACATACTATATACACTCTCTACACACATCCTGTGCTTCAACCATACAAGAATAGCTTTCCTCCTCCATCTGCAGGAAGAGTATGTCCCACTGCACGGACGAAAAGCACCAGATTGGTTAAAGCAGGTGAATGTCACAAGTTGTGGTGGGCTCTGTTCTAGATCATGAGTGCTTCCCTTTAATGCTGAGGACATGTTTGGCATGTCCTTCACGTTTTCACGGTTTTATCAGCCACTTACATGCAGTGTTAGAGGAGAATTTTCAAAAATGCCAATGTCTTTTGTTGAACTAATTGTGCCTTTTTAACATTGAATAGTTGGTGCTAAAGGCCACTTCCTATTGTTGCTTGCCTTTGCCCTTGTCATTACAGTGGATAACACGTTGATTTAATGTCTTACATGCTTTGTTGGGAAGAGTTTAATAGTACATGCTATGTCTGGTCCCCATGTATTGAGTGGGCTTGAGAACTTAGCCAACACAACCTGCTAGATGCTCGCTGTATTACATAGCCGCACAGCCAGCATCTGCCGGGAAAGGAGGCTACCAGGGCAAGCTTTGATCGCTGCTGGTAAGTGGCAATTAAATGTCACCCATTCTCCCATTAACCTGCCCGATTACATGATAGTGGGTGCCAATGGATTATCATGACAACAGCGGTCCTGCTGAAGGCCACTGTATTTTCCATGTTATTTTCCTAAGAAGTCTAACTGTAGGGCCAGGAATTCATAGGAGAACGTAATTCTTTGTCCGATATAAAATTTGTGAAATTGTATGGTGAAGAGAAGTAAATCACAACCTCAGATTTGATGTTTTGTTTTAATTTGCTGCATTTCCCTAAAAGAGCGTGCAATCAAAATTCTTTATGTACCCCAGACAGGTATAAAAAAGTCAGCTCGCCATTAGTGTTGAGCGATACCTTCCGATATCAGGAAATATCGTATCGGATTGGATCGGACCGATACTCAAAAAGTATCGGATATCGCCGATTCCGATACCGGAAACCAATGCAAGTCAATGGGACACAAATATCGGAATGAAAATAAACCCTTTCTTTCCTTGTAGGTTAATTCTACATGAAGTAAAACAACTAAGAATAATGTAGAATGTATTACGCGAAAAGCCGGCAATTCATCAGCGGCATACACCGGTACCCGACAATTTACAACAGAAAGAATAGAGCTTCACACATAGATTAGATAGATAGAAACACGTCAGTCACATATATATGAAGTACAGTGACAGTGTTGCTTAATGTACTTGTCATTTAGTGCAAAGGATTTATTAAAAAAAATATTAGTGTTTTCATGCACCGTCTCTTTAAAAAAGCCGGCCGGCAATTCAGCAGCGGTACCCGACAATTTATAACAGAAAGATAGAGCTTCACACATAGATTAGATAGATAGAAACACGTCAGTCACATATATATGAAGTACAGTGACAGTGTTGCTTAATGTACTTGTCATTTAGTGCAAAGGATTTATTAAAAAAAATATTAGTGTTTTCGTGCACCGTCTCTTTAAAAAAGCCGGCCGGCAATTCAGCATCTGTACCCGACAATTTAGAATGGAAGGAATAGAGAATCATACATAGATTAGATAGATTGAAACATGTCAGTCACATATATATGAAGTACAGTGACAGTGTTGCTTACTGTACTTGTCATTTAGTGTAAAGGATTTATTTAAAAAAATAATAGTGTTTCCATGCACCGTCTCTTTAAAAAAGCCGGCCGGCAATTCAGCATCTGTACCCGACAATTTAGAATAGAAGGAATAGAGAATCATACATAGATTAGATAGATAGAAACATGTCAGTCACATATATATGAAGTACAGTGATAGTGTTGATTACTGTACTTGTCATTTAGTGTTAAAATAAAGGATTTATTTAAAAAAAAATTGGCGTGGGGTTCCCCTTAATTTTAGTCTCTAGCGGAGGTTAAGCAGACAGCTGGGGCAGATGTTTGAAGCCTGGGAAGGGGGTAATACCCACGGAGCTTCCCAGGCTGCTAATATCAGCCCCCAGCGGAATACTTAGCCTTTACTAGCTATTAAAATGGGGGACCCCCCCAAAGAAATGACGTGGGGTTCCCCCTAATTTAATAGCTAGCAAAGGCTAGGCAGACAGCTGGGGGCTGATATTAATAGCCCAGGAAGGGTGCCATGAATATTGGCCCCCTCCCAGGCTAGAAACACCAGCCGTCAGCTGCCCCAGAAATGGCGCATCCATAGGATGCGCCAATTCTAGCACTTAGTCTCGCTCTTCCCACTGCCCTGTAGCG
Source organism: Phyllobates terribilis (assembly GCF_046119375.1). Lineage (NCBI taxonomy): Eukaryota > Metazoa > Chordata > Amphibia > Anura > Dendrobatidae > Phyllobates > Phyllobates terribilis. Next base: position 636,598,570 of record NW_027362762.1, read on the forward strand.
GTGGCAGTGGGGTAATAGGGCTGGGGTTGATGTCCGCTTATAATGCCAGCTGACATCAAGCCCAGGTTAGTAATGGAGAGGTGTCTATAAGACACCCCCATTACTAACCCCATAGTCAAAGTTAAAAAAAAACACAAACACCCAGAATAAAGTCCTTTAATTGAAATAAAGACACAATTCTTTATTGTTCTAAATTAAACCATACTTACCGTCACGCCCATTCCAGCTGAAGCCAATGATCTCCTGCAATAAAAGTAAAATAATAAAGCAACCTCATCCTTACCTTTCCATGGTTCCCAGGACAGCTCCAGCTCTGCTACATCGAGATGACAGGCTGGACCGCAGCAGAACGCTGCCATCCAGCCTGTCATCCCGCAGACACTGAGAAGCGCAGGCATGCTTGCGCTCCTCAGTGTCAGGCTGTGACGGCATCCAGATGAGCCGACAATGAACTCGGCTCACCTCATGCACGTCACTGACAGCGTGGGAGAATTCTCACGCTGAAGCGCTGAGTGCAGGAGAATTTTCCCACGCTGTCAGTGACGTGCATGAGGTGAGCCGAGTTCATTGGACATGACCTCACCTCATGCACGTCACTGACAGCGTGGGAAAATTCTCCTGCACTCAGCGCTTCAGCGTGAGAATTTTCCCACGCTGTCAGTGACGTGCATGAGGTGAGCTGAGTTCATTGGACATGAACTCGGCTCATCTGGATGCCGTCACAGAGAGACACTGAGGAGCGCAAGCATGCCTGCGCTTCTCAGTGTCTGCAGGATGACAGGCTGGATGGCAGCGTTCTGCTGCGGTCCAGCCTGTCATCTCGATGTAGCAGAGCTGAAGCTGTGGTGGGATCCATGGAAAGGTAAGGATGATGTTGCTTTATTATTTTTCTTTTATTGCAGGAGATCGTTGGCTTCAGCTGGAATGGGCGTGATGGTAAGTATAGTTTAATTTAGAACAATAAAGAATTGTGTCTTTATTTCAATTAAAGGACTTTATTCTGGGTGTTGTGTTTTTTTTAAATACTTTACTAGAAATTCATGGTGGTCATGTCTAATATTGGCGTGACCCCATGAATTTCGGGCTTAGGGCCAGCTGATAATGCCAAGCTGGCCTTAACCCCTTTATTACCCAGTGAGCCACCGCACCAGGGCCCTGGATGAGTTGGGTACAGCGCCAGAAGATGGCGCTTCTATGAACGCGCCATTTTCCGGGGCGGCTGCGGACTGCAATTTGCAGCGGGTGGGGCCCAGAAAGCTTGGGCCTCCCTGCGCTGCAGATTCCAGCCCCCAGCTGCCTAGTTGTACCTGGCTGGACACAAAAATAGGGCGAAGCCCCACGTATTTTTTTTTTAATTATTTCATGAATTTCCTGAAATAATTAAAAAAAATTGCCCTGGGGCTTCGCACTATATTTGTGTCCAGCCAGGTACAGCAGGCAGGAACGGGCTGCCCCCAACCACCAGCTGCCTATTTGTACCTGGCCGGACACAACAATATTGGGAAGCCCTTTTTTTAAAAAAAAATATTTAATGAAATAATTAAAAAAAAAAATACGTGGGGCTTCTCCCTATTTTTGTGTCCAGCCAGGTACAACTAGGCAGCTGGGGGATGGAATCTGCAGCGCAGGGAGACCCAAGCTTTCTGGGCCTCCCCCCCCCCCCACTGCAAATTGCAGTCCGCAGCCATCCCAGAAAATGGCGCGTTCATAGAAGCTGGATGCTGTACCTGGCTGGCATACAAAAATATGGCAAAGCCCACGTCAAAATTTTTGGGAAAAATTAATTAAAAAATAAATAATAATTTAGGGACTGCATCTTTATTAACTCCTCAAATGTCATTTTGTGTTAAAATAAAGGATTTATTTAAAAAAAAAATGGGCGTGGGATGCCCTATAATTTTAGTCTCTAGCGGAGGTTAAGCAGACTGCTGGGGCAGATGTTTGAAGCCTGGGAAGGGGGTAATACCCACGGAGCTTCCCAGACTACTAATATCAGCCCCCAGCTGAATACCTAGCCTTTACTAGCTATTAAAATGGGGGACCCCCTATTTTAATAGCTAGCAAAGGCTAGGCAGACAGCTGGGGGCTGATATTTATAGCCCAGGAAGGGTGCCATGAATATTGGCCCCCTCCCAGGCTAGAAACACCAGCCGTCAGCCGCCCCAGAAATGGCGCATCCATAGGATGTGCCAATTCTGGCACTTAGCCTCGCTCTTCCACGCTGCCCTGGTGCGGTGGCAGGGGGTAATGGGGCTGGGGTTCATGTCAGCGCCAGCTGCCATGAAGCCCAGGTTAGTAATGATGGGCGTCTATAAGACACCCCCATTACTAACCTACAAAGTGTTAAAAAGAAAACACACGCTACACCCAGAAAAAAATAATTTATTTGAAATAAAACACACTATTTTATTTAATTCTTAGTTTACTAAAAAAAAAATAGTTACCTGTCCACGTTCCTGCGCTGATCTCCCATGCACAGCTGTCACATCTGGAGATGGTGACAGCTGTGCATGGCTGCTGTAAGCTCACGCTGCCGGGAACACGTCCGCTCCCGGCAGCGGGAGCCACTGACTGAGGTCACCGGAGTGCATTCAGTCAGCGCAGCTCCGGAGACCTCCTTTACGGCACTGCTGTACCGTGGGAATTTCTCACGATACAGCAGGGCCGTAAAGGAGCTAACCGGAGCAGCGCTGCCTGAACTCCGGTGAACCCGCTTATGCAATGACGGGGCTGCTTTACGGCCCCATCATTCTAGCGGCGGCAGCGGTTCAGAGCGGTCACATTCTATGTGGCTGCTCTAAACTGGAGATCATCGTGGGACACTCGTGGACTACTACGGAGGGGTAAGGATAAGGTTGTGGTTTATTATTTTATATTTTATTACAGGAGATCGATGGCTTCGGGGAATTAGGTGTCTAGGTGAGTATAGGTGTAGTTTTTTATTTTTTACTTTATTTTAGGTGGCGATCGGGGACAGGTAATGTATGAACTAATTTATTGTAGGTAACCACTGGCCACCAATGACATGTATTTAACATTTATTGGGGACACAGTAGGGCAATTTATATAGCAGGATCAGGCTGATGGGAACTACTGCTCCCATCGAGCTGATCCTGCTGGCACGAGTGGACGGGGGACAGACATAGGCCGGTGGGAGTAGTAGTGTCACATCGGCCTATGTCTGCCTGCACGCGCACACCCGCAGACATCGCACAGACACCGCACACATCGCACAGACACCCCGCACACACTCGCAGATGACGCGCCCCCTGGGCCATGTTTGTGTAGCGTTGCGCACGCGGGGAATACCCGGAGCCGGATCAGATAAGGGTAGTAGTCCTCGTGGCGGTGACCCGGTCCGTGCCCAGGGTGTCAAACTAAGTGGCGTTATTGATATGATGGTATTAGTGTCCGACTACGCCACCCGTTGAATGCGGCTATGAAGCCGCCACTGCAGGGCGGTCCGCTGAGGCCGGTGGTACGGATGTGCAGCGTGGATGGTATAACCCCCAACGGGAGGGGTATGGCCTCAGGGCAGCTATGATAGAGATGACAATGGGAGTGATGGTGCGGGTGTCCCAGTACTGATGGTGCAGGTGCGACGACGACACACGGAGGCTTGAAGTGCAGTTTCAAAAGCTTTACTCACAGTTCTTTACCAGGTCGCCCGTGCACAGTAGGACCACCCGAGTCATGCTGCGTCCACCAGGTCAGGGACTCGGCCAACTCCCAGGCAGTTCCAGAGCGTGGTCCTGAGCTCCCCTCTCTTCCTTCCTACTGGCCGTCCCCACCAGGGATCCACCTTTGTCCAGCTTCCTCGGGCCTTCTGGTGGTGAAACCTTTCCCGGCTTCCCTGACCCTATATGCCTTCCTGTTGGATATGGCGAGGGGTCGCGCCAATACTTGTCCATGACCTCCGGTTCCTGGCTGAGGATAATTGGCCTCCACCAGTTTGGGATCCGGTACCCTGCTCTGCCAACCCTTCACCCGTTTCCGTTCTCTCGTGGGATCTCAGGGTTCCCTCTATGCTTTCGTCTCTGGGCCTTTCTTTGCGTCTCTCTTCTTCCTCCTTTTTCCTTCTCTCTCTCTCTCTCTGCTTCAGGCCTGGCTCTGGAGCTGGGCCCAGACGGAGCCACAGCTCCCTGTCAGCCCTCTCCGGCTGAGCTCCTCTCTGCACAGACTCTCCTCTGAACAGGACCCTGTCCTAAGATGGTGCCCACCTTATATACTCCCTCTGACACCCGAGCCCAGGTGACTAGCACCCAATGGGCTCCTACCTATGCCCAGAGTCCCTCCTCTATCTGCTCCTACACCACTAGGATGTCCCCCCCCCCCCCCCCCACTCCAGCCAGGGACAGAAGCTGTCGTACCTGCACATCTATCTGGTGGGAGTACCATTGATCTGTCCCCCGGAAATGGGGTGAGTGTGGTGCATGCAGCTAACTGAGCCCAGTTCCACACTCCATCCTTACCCGGGAGTGGAATACCACACCTCTGGTTCGAGGTGCAATACCCCTGTAGCAGCCGAGTCCTCGGGGTGCTACACAGACACACGCACAGACACACCACGCACACCCGCACAGACACCCACACACACCAATCTTGACCGGTCTGGGAGGTGAGGCTGACCTGTGCGGCCGTGGGAAAGTTCATGTGAGTTCATGTAATGCAGTCAAGCATGAACTCACATGAACCCTCTGAGGGCACCGCGGCGACTTCAAATGAACAGCTGATCGGCATCACCTGATACCTCAGCTGTTCATTTGAAATAACCGGCGGGAAAGCGCAGCACAGAACGGGAAAGCCGGCGGTGAAGTCTTTTCACTGCCGGCTTCCCCGCCCGGGTCCTTCGCTCCCCGCTCCTTGGTGCTGCGCTCCCCGCCCGGTCCTAACTTACGATCGGGATGGGAGGTGGCGAGGGGAGCGGAGGATCGGGGTGGGAGGCTGCGGGGAAGCAGTATGGGGCTGTGTGATTGTTTAAAAGCCGGCGGCTTTTTACCGCGCGCCGGCTTTTAAACAATCAGGAGAATTCTCCCACGCTGGGATGGCATTCTGATGACAGATTGGATCGCAGCTGAGCGCTGCCACCCAGCTTGTCATCCTTCAGAGACACTGCAGAGCGCAGGCATTATGGGAACTTCCGATTCCGGTATTCGATATTGTAAAAGTATCGGAATTAAGTATCGGAATTCCGATACCGCGAATATCGGCCGATACCCGATATTTCAGTATCGGAATGCTCAACACTACTCGCCATATAAAAAACAAGCCCTCACACAGGTCTAAAATGGAAAAATAAGTTACTAGTCTCAGGAAATTGTGAAACAAACATTTTTTATTTTACAAAATTCTGAAATAAAATAAAATCTAAAAAAACGACACTGTTGGAGCTGTACACCGGTGTAGTTACAAATGGGTGCATTTATTCACATGTATATTCTAATTGAATGACTCGACTAGTATAGCAATTAGACTGCTTGGGATACGTTTAAACAAAGGGCCAATTGGGAGCAGAGTGTGATTTTAATGTGCCCCGTAACATATGATTTGCACTAGTTACTCATTTTTAATTTAGCAATTTAAATGTTATGCATTATGTTGAATTAGTTGAAATGGTATTTTTGGGCCATTTTAGCTATTGAAGATAAAAACTCTTTTCAATAACACACACAGTTGATCGTGCATTGTTTAGTAGGGAAGTAATTTTAAAAACTGACTTGTTGCAAAGGCGCCATCTTACACTACCACTCTCGAATTCAGCGAGCTCGTTAGGACTACTCATTGTTTCAAAAATTTTAATAAAAGCAGACTGCATGGCTAAGGGCTGGATTTTATACATCTTTGGCAATAGGACAAGATGTGTCACAATACTTTTTGTCCATATATTGTGTGTACTATTTATATCTACTATGTATGTACAGTACAGACCAAAAGTTTGGACACACCTTCTCATTTAAAGATTTTTCTTTATTTTCATGACTATGAAAATTGTACATTCACACTGAAGGCATCAAAACTATGAATTAACACATGTGGAATTATATACTTAACAAAAAAGTGTGAAACAACTGAAAATATGTCTTATATTCTAGGTTCTTCAAAGTAGCCACCTTTTGCATTGATGACTGCTTTGCACACTCTTGGCATTCTCTTGATGAGCTTCAAGAGGTAGTCACCAGAAATGGTCTTCCAACAATCTTGAAGGAGTTCCCAGAGATGCTTGGCACTTGTTGGCCCTTTTGCCTTCACTCTGCAGTCCAGCTCACCCCAAACCATCTCGATTGGCTTCAGGTCTGGTGACTGTGGAGGCCAGGTCATCTGGCATAGCACCCCATCACTCACCTTATTGGTCAAATAGACCTTACACAGCCTGGAGGTGTGTTTGGTGTCATTGTCCTGTTGAAAAATAAATGATGGTCCAACTAAACGCAAACCAGATGGAATAGCATGCCGCTGCAAGATGCTGTGGTAGCCATGCTGGGTCAGTATGCCTTCAATTTTGAATAAATCCCCAACAGTGTCACCAGCAAAGCATCCCCACACCATCACACCTCCTCCTCCATGCTTCACAGTGGGAACCAGGAATGTAGAGTCCATCCATTCACCTTTTCTGCGTCACACAAAGACACGGTGGTTGAACCAAAGATCTCAAATTTGGACTCATCAGACCAAAGCACAGATTTCCACTGGTCTAATGTCCATTCCTTGTGTTCTTTAGCCCAAACAAGTCTCTTCTGCTTGTTGCCTGTCCTTAGCAGTGGTTTCCTAGCAGCTATTTTACCATGAAGGCCTGCTGCACAAAGTCTCCTCTTAACAGTTGTTGTAGAGATGTGTCTGCTGCTAGAACTCTGTGTGTTATTGACCTGGTCTCTAATCTGAGCTGCTGTTAACCTGCGATTTCTGAGGCTGGTGACTCGGCTAAACTTCTCCTCAGAAGCAGAGGTGACTGTTGGTCTTCCTTTCCTGGGGCGGTCCTCATGTGAGCCAGCTTCTTTGTAGCGCTTGATGGTTTTTGGAACTGCACTTGGGGACACTTTCAAAGTTTGCCCAATTTTTCAGACTGACTGACCTTCATTTCTTAAAGTAATGATGGCCACTCGTTTTTCTTTACTTAGCTGCTTTTTTCTTGCCATAATACAAATTCTAACAATCTATTCAGTAGGACTATCAGCTGTGTATCCACCAGACTTCTGCACAACACAACTGATGGTCCCAACCCCATTTATAAGGCATGAAATTCCACTTATTAAACCTGACAGGGTACACCTGTGAAGTGAAAACCATTTCCGGTAACTACCTCTTGAAGCTCATCAAGAGCATGCCAAGAGTGTGCAAAGCAGTCATCAAAGCAAAAGGTGGCTACTTTGAAGAACCTAGAGTAATAAGACATATTTTCAGTTGTTTCACACTTTTTTGTTAAGTATATAATTCCACATGTGTTAATTCATAGTTTTGATGCCTTCAGTGTGAATGTACAATTTTCATAGTCATGAAAATACAGAAAATTCTTTAAATGAGAAGGTGTGTCCAAACTTTTGGTCTGTACTGTGGATGGATGGATGGATATATAATTAAACAGTTGAAACCAGAAGTTTACATACACTATATAAAAGACACATGTGCATGTTTTTCTCAATATCTGAAATGAAATCAGAATAAACCTTTCCTGTTTTAGGTCAATTATGATTATCATATTTTTTTTAATATTTGCCAAATGCCAGAATAATGAGAGGGAGAATGTTTTAGGGCATTTTTATTACTTCCTGCAAAGTCAAAGGTTTACGTACATTTCATTAGTAATTGGTACCATTGCCCTTAAACAGAATGACTTGGGTTAAACGTTTGGGATATCCTTCCACAAGCTTCTGACAATAGTTGGTTGGAATTTGGGCCCATTCCTCCTGATAAAACTGGTGTAACTGATCCAGGTTTGTAGGTCGCCTTGCTTGCACCTGCCTTTTCAGCTTTGCACATACATTTTCAATAGGACTGAGATCAGGATTTTGTGATGGCCACTCCAAAACATTGACTTTGTTATCCTTAAGCCACTTTGTTACCATTTTGGCAGTATGATTCGGGTCATTGTCTATTTTGAAGACCCATTTCCGCCCAAGCTGTAACCTCCTGGCTGATGTCTTGAGATGTTGCTTCAGTATTGCCACATAATCTTCTTTTCTCATGATGCCATCTATTTTGTGAAGTTCACCAGTTCCTCCTGAAGCAAAACGGCCCCATAACATGATGCTGCCACCCCTGTGTTTCACAGTTGGGATGGTGTTTTTAGACTTCCAAGCTTCTCCCTTTTTCCTCCAAACTTAACGATAGTCATTATGCCCAAAAAGTTAAATTTTAGTTTCATCAGACCACAGGCCATGTCTCCAAAAATGAAGGTCTTTGCTCCTGTGTGCATTTGCAAACATTAATCTGACTTTTTTATGTTTCTTTTGGAGTAATGGCTTCTTCCTGGCAGAGTTGCCTTTGAGCCTATGTTGATACAGTACTCGTTTCACTGTGGATTTTGACGGAATCTTACCAGCCTCCGCCATCATCTTCACAAGGTCTTTTGCTTTTGTCCTTGGGTTGATATGCACATGTCTGACCAAAGAACGTTCATCTGAGACACAGAACCCATCTCCTTTCTGAGCTGTATGATGACTGGACATTCTCTTCTTGTTTGTACTTGCGTATAATTGTTTGTACAGATGAATGAGGAACCTTCAGGTATCTTGAAATTGTACTCCAGGATGAGCCAGACTTGTGCAAGTCCACAATTCTCTTCCTGAGATCTTGGCTGATTTCTTTACTTTCCCATGATGCCACATGAAGCAGTGTGTTTCAGGTGTGCATTAAAATACATCCACAGGTGTGCATTAAAATGGGCAGTCTAGAATTGTTTAAAGGCATAGTAATCTTAGTCTATTAAACTTTTCACTTTGCAGTAAGTAATAGAATGCATTAAAACATGATCTCTGTGATTATTCTGGCATTTGGCAAATACTAAAAATTATGATAATCCTAATTGACCTAAAACGGGAGATGTTCATTTTGATTTCATGTCAGATATTGAGAAAAAAAAATGCATATGTGGCGCCGCTGCTGCGCATTGGTCCCACAGAACCCAGAAGGATGCATGGACGGACTTCTCCACAAGAGGCCCTCACTACATTCATACACCTCCACCTTCCACCTCAGACCAGCAGAGGGAGCCCGTTAGGGATATATAAAGGGAAGGTGGAGCCAGGCAGCTCAGTCTTGGTCTTAGTGAAGTCTAGTCTAGAGTGATTCAGCAGTTTAGTGTTCAGAGAGGAACACAGCTCAGAGGGAGCTGAGAGCGTGCCGACGCTCAGAGCGGTGAAGATGCAGAAAGCCAGCTGCCAAGTAGTGAGGGCCCCGAGTGTGGTCGACGGCGAGAGGAAAAGGAGAGTGGAGCTAAGGTGGCAGAGGAGCATAGTAAGCTCACCCCGCTTTATGTACCGGACACCGGGTCCGCGCCTACAGGGACTCTTTATATCCAGTAGGAACCACCGGAACCCCTGGAGAACTACAGGTCCCAGGTCTACCTAATGCTGATTGTAGTACCAGAGCCAGGAGTCACAGAGGTCCCAGCGTCCAGGGAGAGTGATCTCCAAAGAGAAGGCCCTACCACCAGGTCAGCAGGTGCAGAGAGAGACAGTAACCAAGCTAGGCCCTGCTCCAGGCAGGCCAGAAGCCTAGAGAGTAAAGCAACGGATCAGGAGGCCCTATACCCGCTCACTGGGGAGAGTCCAAAAGTGCACCCTTCACCTGGAGTACCCTGGACCGTGCCTGCAGCATCACCAGTAAAGGTACTGAAGCTTACCCCTGTGTGAGTGTCCATCCTTCCTCCGGGACCGACCTGCCATCTCTCCCCTGCACCACCATCCAGTACATCCCCTACACTGCCCCGAGGCCTGCTCCACTTGTGGGGAGCTGTCCCATCATTTGCAGCCCTAACATCTGCCTCAGAGGACTGTTGCAGCGCTGGTGATCCTCACCAGACACCACAGGTGGCATCACGAATAATTCCAAAAACCCCAAATAATAGAAGTTTCCCCATTTCACTGACCGCCCTGGGTTACGGACCGGGCCAGCCACCGTGATATCCCCCCGGCAACCAGAGGCCCGTCTGCCGAGTACCCCACGGCCCTGGGGGCGTGTCACATATGTGTTTTTTTATATAGTGTATGTTAAATTCTGGATAAAATTAAAAAATATGTAATTTTATTTTTAAAGATAACGTTAAAACATTTTTACTACATAAAATGGATTTCTTTTTCTTTGTTTTTAGGTTTTGTTTTAATTTCAATAGTGTTTCAATATACTCATTGTATGTACAGCATTTATATTTGACTGTAGACTTTAACATCTTATTGGGAAAAATAAAACTCTAAAAGCTCTTATACACACAAGAATTTTCTGGAGTTTCTGTGAAAGCGGCCTTACCCAAATGAAATGGCAAATTAAGATTTATTAAGGAAGAAACAGCCTCCAGCTTGAGTTTACATCCTGGATCCGGCTCTCTTTCCCGTGTTATATTTATTTTTTCATTTTAACTATACGTGTGCTGCCAAGGCAAATACATGAAGCCTCAAGCACAAGTACAGTTTTTAAACTTCATTCATAAGGCCGTTTTTGATGAACTTGTTCTACCCATATTATTGACTGACAGAACACGGCCCCATTATAGTCTGTAGGACTGTTTACATCACTGTTTTGTCGTGGACCATGTATCAGCAAAAACAAATCATAGAGAGGTCTAATTTTGATCTGATTCATCTGTTCAGGTACAATTATTGCAGCAAGCTCTGCTTGGTCTCAACTCGTTTGAATCACAGTATAAATGATAACACACAACAAAGAATTTCTACTTTCTAATTAATTTATTTTTTAACGTTTTACAGGGGCATCTCACTAAATTAGAATATCATCAAAAAGTTAATTTTATTTCAGTTCTTCAATACAAAAGGTGAAACTCCATATATTATATAGAGTCATTACACACAGAGTGATCTATTTCAAGTGTTTATTTCTGTTAATGTTGATTATGGCTTACAGCCAATGAAAGCACAAAAGTCATTATCTCAGTAAATTAGAATACTTTATAACAACAGCTTGATAAATGTTTTTCAAATCCGAAATGTTAGCCTACTGAAATGTATGTTCAGTAAATGCACTCAGTACTTGGTCTTGAGCTCCTTTTGCATCAATTACTGCATCAATGCGGCGTGGCATGGAGGCGATCAGTCTGTGGCACTGCTGAGGTGTTATGGAAGCCCAGGTTGCTTTGATAGCAGCCTTCAGCTCGTCTGCATTGTTGGGACTGATGTCTCTCATCTTCCTCTTGACCAGGGGTGGGCAATTAATTTTCCCAAGGGGCCACATGAGAAACTGGCACTGCTTTTGAGGGCCGAACCAGTCGGCTGAACTTAAAGGGGTGGTCTGAAACCAAAGGTGAATTTCATACTAAACATTTATCTAAATAATGTAATTTTCTAATCTCCTTTTTTTATATACTTCAATTGAAAATTCCCTAATATACCCTCTCCAGTCTGACTTCCAGTCTTTTTTTTTTTTAACCTCCAATGGCATTTTGTTTGGAATACTCACACAGGACGTCATAAGGTGGTAGAAGCTGTGGTCACTTCCGCAGCTTCTGCCCCCTCCATAAAATGAAGTGGCATCAATTATGTCTGTTTCAGAGGTTGGGCTAGTCCCTGCTCTACTGATAATGCATCGGTTATAAATTATGACCTATGGACAGTATGAGCTCCCGGCACTATATTCCTTTGAATGAACAGTGACAGTGCACTCCCTTGCTGGCTCTAAAGAGAAGTGATGAGCCAGCAAGAGAGTGCGCTGTCAGTGGAAATTGTAAGGACACCACGCAGCAAGCAGGGACTAACCCAGACTCCGAAACAGAGGTCACTGATGGTGCTTCGTTTAAATGTGAGGAAAGCAGCGTCAGTGATCGCATCCTTTTCCCCTTGATGACGTCCCATGTGAGTATCCCAAAATGCACTGGAATTCTCAACAAAACATCATTGGATGAGAAAAAACAAACAAGAAGTTAGAGTAGAGAGGAAACGGTAGGGAATTTTTAATTGAACTGTACTAGATAAGTGATTGGATTGAATTAAATAGACATTTAGTATGAAATTTACCTTCTGTTTTAGGCCGCCCCTTTAATTCTGCTTAATATTAATTTTATCGCTTTATAAAAAGAAGGTGATTATATGATTACGTTTACACGAGCGATGTCATGATTGTCATCCAGAAAGGCAGACTATTTTTATCATCTGTATTGTGATCCATTTTTATATATCAGAAGTGAATAAAATGTACAAAAACAAATACAGTTTCGTATGATTGTAATCGAAATGTATCTGTAAAAATCAGATGCCATACAGATGATTAATATGTGATTCAATTTTTTTTTTGCAAACTCTGACTTCAATAAGTGAGTGTTATCCGATACACAGAAGAAACTGGTGTGTGCTGTGATCTTTTTCACACGGATATTTGGTCTGTGTTAGGCCACGGCCCCACTATCAGTATTCAGTCAGTATTTTTTCTCAGGAGTGGGTGATAAATGCAGAACTGGTGACTTGTTTCTATTATATCTTCTATTATTCTCTGATTGTTCCTCACCTGGTTTTGGCTCCCACTCCTGAGAAAAAAATTCTGCCAAATACTGATAGTGGGGCCATGGACTTAAACTGTAATCTGAATAGCTCAATTGCAAAGCATTGCTACTAGTCCTGTCCGTGTGAAGTCAGGTTTATTTTATTTTTTTCACGAAAAGCACTAGGACCGAAAATACAGTTGTGTGAACACACCCTGATAATACTTGCTACAATAAAGTTTATCATAGCAAGCATTGGCAATTGATCAATCAATACATAAATTGGGAGCATGTGGAAAAAAAAAGTTGTTTGCCCACCCCTGTTCCACATGCATAGATCCACATCACATGTGGGGCAGGAGGTAACAGGCAGGTGGGGGGGATCTTTATTAAAGTCTATGGCTGTGATAAGTCACAGATCACAGCAGGGAGCATTGTGAGGAGCTTAACACTTACCTCACCTGCACAGGACATAGAACACAGCGCAATAACTCAAAAGCTCAGTGTAAAGGGTGAGGTAAGGGTTAACCCTCACTCAAAGGTGGAGAGGCAGCAGAGTATGTGGGGTGCAGTTTGGGGAGCACATAGAATATCCCAGGTGAGGAGGGGCACTTCACTGTTGGAGTCATTCACTAGGAATACAAATGTTCTCTCCGATCAGTCTGAGCTGCCAGGGGAAGACTCAGTAAGCTGCAGATAATTAGCTGCTCTCACTGAGTGTAAACTGCGGTCTGAGAAAGGAGGCAGTGCTGTGCTGTGAACTGATCAGCACAGTAGACACAATGTCAGCTCCTAGCTGTTATTTTATACCATGGGGCTCAACTTAGATGTCACTTGCCCACTATGTGCAGCAGATGGGTGTAGTAGTCCAAGTTTCCCTCTTCTTGAACACTCCTGACCTGAAGACATTACAGTAGCTCTGCTCTGCAAGCAAGGAACTGAGCATCCCCACATCCACCAATGAGAAGATGGCATCCACAGGGGGGCGGAGCTACAATCAGAATGCTGAGTCTGAGTAAGATAATAGCTCAGGCTTTCTCCTGCGTCTGGCTGACTGTGTCAGCGGGCCACACAGAAGCGGTCAAAGGGCCGGATGTGGCCCGCGGGCCGCAGTTTGCCCAGGTCTGCTCTTGACAATACGCCATAGATTCTCTATGGGGTTAAGGTCAGGTGAGTTTGCTGGCCAATCAAGCACAGTGACACTGTTGTGTGTAAACCAGGTATTGGTACTTTTGGCAGTGTGGGCAGGTGCCAAGTCCTGCTGGAGAATGACATTTCCATCTCCAAAAAGCTTGTCGACAGAGGGAAGCATGAAGTGCTCTAAAATTTCCTGGTAGACGGCTGTGCTGACTTTGGTTTTCATAAAACACAGTGGACCTACACCAGCAGATGACATGGCTCCCCAAACCATCACTGATTGTGGAAACTTCATACTAGACCTCAAGCAGCTTGGATTGTGTGCATCTCCACTCTTCCTCCAGACTCTGGGACCTTGATTTCCAAATGAAATGCAAAATTTACTTTGCATTTACTTAGTGTGTCAATGACTGCCTTCTGGACATCTGTCAAGTCAGCAGTCTTCCCCATGATTGTGGAGCCTACTGGAACAGACTAAGGGACCTTTTTAAACGCTTAGGAAGTCTTTGCAGGTGTTCTTTGTTAATTGTTCTAATTTACTGAGATAATGACTTTTGTGTTTTCATTGGCTGTAAACCATAATCATCAGCATTAACAGAAATAAACACTTGAAATAGATCACTCTGTTTGTAATGACTCTACAGTTGTGCTCAAGTGTACATACCCCGGTATAATTTTTGCTTTCTTGGCCTTGTTTAAGAGCATATGAATGATAACAAAAACCCTTTTTCTCCACTCATGGTTATTGGTTGGGTGAAGCCATTTATTGTCAAACTACTGTGTTTTATCTTTGTAACTCTTAATGACAACCAAAAACATCCAAATTACCCTGATCAAAAGTTCACATATCCTGGTGACTGTTACGCTCGCGCCCGGACTGACTGGCGTGAGCGTGATTAGTGATCCCACTGTACCATGAACCGAGGAGTGCCTGGAGGGGCGTAACTAAGTATCAACCCGATCTGACCAAGGTCGCACGGCTGCTTAGTCGACTCCGTGGACCAAGGAGGAACCGAGCAGAGGGACCAGGTGCGACTCCAGGTCAGACCCCGGTCACAGTTGTTGATCCACACCGGGGAATGCAGGAACAGGCAGGTTACACTGGCATACAGGCAGGTGGGTGTTGGCAAGTACGGCTGGTATGCAGACCGGTGGGTACTGGCAAGTACGGCTGGTATGCAGACAGGTGGGCACTGGCAAGCACGGCTGGTATGCGGACAGGGAGATACTGGCAAGCACGGCTGGTATGCAGACAGGGAGATACTAGCAGGCTGGATAGGGTCCAGTACAGACTGGGAGACGGGTACAGAGCCGCAGATGCGGTTAACAAGCAGAGTAAAGCGAAACCGCCGGTGCGGAGGACAAGGCAGAGCAGAGAGGAACTGCTGGTGCGATGAGCAAGCAGAGCGGAGCGAAAACCGCAGGTGCGGTGGGCAAGGCAGAGCAGAGAGAAACCGCAGGTGTGGTGGGCAAGGCAGAGCAGAGCGGAACCGCCGGAGCGGTGGGCAAGGCAGAGCAGAGAGAAGCCGCCGGAGCTTTGGGCAAGGCAGAGCAGAGAGAAACCGCTGGTGCGGTTGGCATGGCAGAGCAGAGAGACACCGCCGGAGCAGTGGGCAAGTCAGAGCGGAGCAAAACCGCAGGTGTGGTGGAAAAGGCAGAGAGGACAGGGCTCTGTTCACATGGAACAGACAGGAAAATCCAGGAAGATTGCTAGAACACAGGAGGAAGATAAGGAGGAAGGGAAAAGGGACAAGCAGAACCAGATACACACAAGGTACTTCACATGAAGTAGCGAGTGGACACAAAACTCACAAACAGAAGACAACGAGTTGGAGTTAGGTGTAGGGGTTCAGATACTGCAGGAAAAGGGAAGGTACGGACATAGAGACAAACGGGTAACAGGCGAGGATACAGTTCAGACAGGAACTGCTACTGCAATGAGATACAAGAACGAGCCTGGGTATACAGCCCCCAGAATGGCGGAAACAGACTAGAAACAGGACAGGGCCTGGCAATTCAGTAGCAAAGACTAACTGAGTGAAGGTGTTGCTCAGGCACTTCCTTACGGATGGAGGGGGTTTAAATATCCAGTGACTCACAGCAATAGGCTGGAGATGCATTAGGGGTGCGCCCACAGCAGCTATAAAGAATCAGGAAGTAACCGGGCCCCCGCCCTAAACAGTCAGTCAAGAGACATGCACATAGCATGAACTGGAGCAAGGTTTGTAGGCTGGACTGACAGGTAAGATTGCGGTCTTGCATAGTGGGAAGTGGTGCACTATGCAAGCACGCCGCCAGGGATGTTACAGTGACTTTGTCCTGATAACATGCACAGAATTTGGCACAAATGGGTTTGAATGGCTACTAAAGGTAACATCCTCACCTGTGACCTGTTTGCTTGTAATCAGTGTGTGTGCACTGTGCATAAAAGCTGAGTGAATTTCTGGGATCCAGACAGACTCTTGCATCTTTCATCCAGCCACTGACATTTCTGGATTGTGAGTCATGGGGAAGGCAAAAGAATTGTCAACGGATCTACGGGAAAAGGTGGTTGAACTGTATAACACAGGAAAGGGATATAAAAAGATATCCAAGGAATTGATCTTGCTAGTCAGCAGCGTTCAAACTGTGATTTAACAAATGGAAAATCAGGGGCTCTGTAAAAACCAAACCACGGTCAGGTAGACCAACAAAAACTTTGGCTACAACTGCCGGGAAAATTGTTCGGGATACAAAGAAAAACCCACAAATAACATCAGCTGAAATTCAGGACTCTCTGAAAACTAGCGGTGTGGCTGTTTCAGGATGCACAATAAGGAGGCACTTGAAGAAAAATGGGCTGCATGGTTGAGTCGCCAGAAGAAAGCCATTACTGCGCAAATGCCACAAAGTAGCTCGCCTACAATACGCCAAACAGCACAGAGACAAGCCTCAAAACTTCTGGAACAAGGTAATTTGGGGTGAGGAGACCAAAATTGAACTTTCTGGCCACAACCATAAATGATACATTTGGAGAGAGGTCAACAAGGCCTATGATGAAAAGAACACCATTCCTACTGTAAAGCACTGAGGTGGATCACTGATGTTTTGGGGATGTGCCTTTGTAGCTCCTACAAGAAACTTGGTAAAAGTTGAAGGAAAGATGAATGTAGCACGTTATCAGCAAATACTGGAGGCAAACTTGCACTCATCAGCCCGGAAGCTGCGCATGTGACGTACTTGGATGTTCCAACATGACAACGATCCAAAACACAAGGCCAAGTCGACCTGTCATTGGCTACAGCAGAACAAAGTGTAGGTTCTGGAGTGGCTATCTGTCTCCTGACCTCAATATCATTGAGCCACTCTGGGAAGATCTCAAGCGTGCAGTTCATGCTAGACAGCCCAGGAATTTACAGGAACTGGAGGCTTTTTGCCAAGAAGAATGGGCAGCTTTACCATCTGAGAAAATAAAGAACCTCATCCACAACTACCACAAAAGACTTCAAGCTGTCATTGATGTTAAAGGGGGCAATACACGATATTAAGAACTGGGGTATGTGAACTTTTGATCAGGTTTATTTGGATATTTTTGGTTGTCATTAAGATTTAAAACACAGTAGTTTGACAATAAATGGCTTCACCCAACCAATAACCATGAGTGGAGAAAATTTTTTTTATCATTCATATTCTCTGAAACAAGGCCAAGAAAGGAAAAACTCTGCTGGGGTATGTAAACTTTTGAGCACAATTGTACATAATGAGTTTTACTTTTTGTATTGAAGAACTGAAATTAACTTTTTGATGATATTCTAATTTTGTGAGATGCACCTGTAGATATACAATTCAATAAAATCCTCTTTCTCTATATTCACCTATTTTTCATTACACTACCACTATTCGCGTTGCTGTATTCCATTTGCATTCAAACTTGCACACTGAGATACTGCAATGGAGGAGATAGGTGACTGGGCAGCTATGCGATGTGTTGGGGATAACCTTCACATTCTTCAAGTTCATTGGAATGAAGATATTCATGGTTGTGTGTTTTCACTTATAATGTGATTTTAATGATGGATCAAGAAGACTCATACCAATTTATGGGTCTGTGAAATTCTGTGTCTGGGTGAAAATACAAGTCAATGGGTTCATGTGCTGTCTGTCTTAATCGTTTCCAAAGCTTTCCTGCCAAATGCATTTTTTTATTTGAGTGGATACAAAAAAAAAATATCTGAAAACTGAAATACTGCAGTCCTAGGGAAATGGCACACATTCCAGGTGGGAAAGAGGAGGCTATTTTACCCATCTGAATGGTCTGCCATTGGAGCTAGTATTTATAAGTGAAATCTAATTCTCTCTCTATTTTGACTCTTCGATTTCTGCGTTTTCTGGGTTTTTTGCCCTTGTGGTTATGACTGGGTGTTGGATTATTTTCTGATTGGGTATTTTGTACTTTACTACCATGATAAACCTTGTCTATATTTAATGAAATTTGACAGCTCATTGTTATATTGTATTTTATCTGCTTACATTTTGTCGATTATACAGTGGGGAATATAAGTATTTGATACACTGCCGATTTTGTAAGTTTTCCCACCTACAAAGAATGGAGAGGTCTGTAATTTTTATCGTAGGCACACTTCAACTGTGAGACAGAATCTAAGAATAAAAACCAGAAAATCACATTGTATGATTTCTAAATAATTCAATTGCATTTTATTGCATGAAATAAATATTTGATCTCCTACCAACCAACAAGAATTCTGGCTCTCTGTTAGTTTTTCTTTAACCACTTAATGACCATGGGTTTTTCCATTTTTGCATTTGCTTTTTTTGCGCCCTTTCTTCACACAGCCATAACTTTTTTTTTATTATTTTTTCTTCAATATGGCCGTATGAGGGCTTGATTTTTGCGGAACAAGTTGTACTTTTGATTGACACCATTGAGTTTACCATATAATGTACTGGAAAACAGGAAAAAAATCAAAGTGCGGTGAAATTGCAAAAAAAGTGCAATTCCACAATTAGTTTTTTTTTTTAACCATGCTCACTAAATGCTAAAACTGACCTGCCGTTGTTATTTTCCAGGTCATTACAAGTTTGTAAATCCCATGTATAGGTTATTTTTTATTTAAGTGGTGAAAAAAAAAATCCAAAGTTTGTAAAAAAAAAAAAAAAAAATAGTAAAAACAAGAAATGGTGCCATTTTCTAAGACCTGTAGTGTCTCCATTTTTCGGGATCTGAGGCTGGGTGAGGGCTTATTTATTATGCACAGAGCTGACATTTTTATTGATACCATTTTGGGGTAGATGCGATATTTTGATTGCTTGTTATTGCATTTTACTGCAGTGTTGCGGCGACCAAAAAAACTTAATTATGGCGGGTTTTTTTTGTTTGTTTTTTTTTCTCCGTTACGCCATTTACCGATCAGATTAATTATTTTTATATCTTGATATATAGGGCGTTTGTGAATGCGGTCATACCAAATGTGTATATTTTATTTATTTTTTTACTGTTACTTTTTGAATGGGACAAAAGGGCGGTGATTTTTAACTTTTATATATATTAAATATTTAAAAAACTTTTTTTTCTTTACTTCAATAGTCTTCAGCCCTGCTCTTTTTTTCACATGTTTGGTGTCTACAAACTCATAATGACCTGGAGAATCATAATGGCAGGTCAGTTTTAGCATTTAGTGAACATGGTAAAAAAACAAGCATGTAAGAAAAAACACCTGTGGAATAGCACTTTTTTTTTTTGCAATTTCACCACACTTGGAATTTTTTTTACTATTTTCCAGTACTCAATATGGTAAAACCAATGGTGTCATTCAAAAGTACGACTTGTCCTTCAAAAAATAAGCTTTCACACAGTCATATTGAAAAATAAAAACATTATGGCTCTGGGAAGGCGAGCAAAAACCAAAGCGCAAAAACGGAAAATAGCCCGGGAGTGAAGGGGTTAAGCACAGGGTGGCTCAATCATGCTTTGGGGTTGTGTTGCAGCCAATGGCACGGGGAACATTTCACGGTTAGAGGGAAGATGAAAAGAGGATGACTTCTACAAATGGATAATGATCCTAAACAAGGTCCGGATTGCTAATCTGCCCTTCCGGGCACTGCGGGATCACACTACTACCACTACCCTCATCATAGTCTCTGCTACTGCTGATCACAGCGCCGGCAGGGAACCATGATGAGGGCAGTGTTCAGCACCCAGCGCTTTGGGACAGCACTTACTATAGCGCTGATTCCCAGGCGCCGGTTAGTAACACACGGATGTCCTCTGTGTGGTACATTTTGCGGACCGTGTGTCTGCAAAAAAACGGACTTGTCTCCGTGTGGAGCACACTGACACACGGTCCGTGAAAACACACTGAGGTGTGCACAGACATTCATTTGAATGGGTCTGCGTGTGTCAGTGTCTCTGGTATGTGTGGAAACTGTCACCACTCGTACCAGAGATACTGACGTGTGAAAGAGCCCTTATGGTCACGTGACAACTGCCTCAACCACCTGGTAAAGCCAAATCCCAACATTACCCTGTTAGTAGTCGGCAAGCCGCACCTCTGACAAAAATTTGCACTGTGTGAAAAACCCCGATAACTAGAATGTAGGGTGGGCTGAGTGAATAAATTATAATTATTAGAATATGCACTGACCTTAGCTAGGGACCTACATAGAAGAAGACCTAATTCTGCTTCCCTCTTTCAAAACCAAAAATTCTCAGCGGGGTCACGGGGCATAGGCGCAATCACAGAATGGAGTATCTCCCAACTTTTAAAGACGGTCATTTTTCACTTATTGAACTCCCTTAGCGTTCTCACCCACAAACTGTACACAAAAGGTTGCATAGAAAAGATACACTCCTATTTAAAAACAGCGATTTGCATGTGGGCTGCTTTGGTTTGAGTGCCAGGGCTTATTTTCAGGCCCTGTCCTAAACGCGTGTCAAAATCCACAATAGACTACCTCAAAAGGCACAAGCTGAAGGTTTTACAATGGTCCTCATAGTCCCCTGATCTGAACATCATTGAAAATCTGTGGCTAGACCTCAAAATAGCAGTGCTGGTAAGAAGACCCAGGAATCTCACAGAACTGGAAGAACTTTCCAAAGAAGAATGGATGAAAATCCCTCAAACAAGAATTGAAAGACTCTTGGCTGGCTACAAGAAGCGTTTACAAGCTGTGATACTTTCAAAAGGGGGTGCTACTAGATACTAACCGTGCAGGGTGCCCAAACAGTTTGCATCGACCCAGTATCCTTTTTGTCATTTTTAAAATGTAAAATATGAAAAATTGTTTAGAGCTCATTTCATCTTCAACTTTGTTAAATTGTCCACAATTACAGTAATTTTGACCAGGGGTGCTCAAACTTTTACATTCCACTGTATGTATATGTGTGCATGGTGAATAAGATACAATTATTCAAATGTTTCATAGGTAGAAAGCAATGACATACAGAAATGTTTACATGGAGGTATGTGGTAATTTAGATAAAGTACATGTAAGAATATTCTATATGAAATGCCTTCAAATGCTTGTTACAATACAGAACTAAGAAATACAGATTGCTACTGCTAGAGAGAGTGTGTGTGTGTTAAATTCCTACTTTCCAAAAGTACAGATGCAATAATAGATGTTACATCATTTAATTTGTAAGAGATAAATATATATAGATTATAGATATACATACATCTATCTATTAATCATTGAATGCATGTCAGTGTGAGTGCAATGATTGATGTCACATTAAATGTATGACATGTCCTATGTAATCAACAAGCAGTCCCATATTGTGCCTGAGTGGTACACCAACCTCCAAACCCAACATGCCGTTCTGATGGCCTGCTATGACAACAGATTGTCTGCTGAAGATCCCCATACTTCTGTGAGGACCAGCCTGTGGATGTCCTTTGTAGGTTTTTATTATATGCTGCTAAATAGTGTTTTATTGCAGAATATAGTACATAATCGGATGATTATAGGTTCAAGTCTCTTTTGAGGTACTAAAAAATAAAGTTTACTTTTTTTATTTATAAAAAAAGTAACTAGAATTTTGTACTTTTTGCACAGTGTCACTGAAGCTATATTTTTTTTCTCCATTTCTCAGTGAATTGAATAATAAAATGAATGGTGTCATTCAAAACTACAACTTTTTACTGCAAACAAACAAAAAACAAGACCTCATATGGCTATGTGGAAAAAAAAAAAAAAAGTTATGTTTCCCTGTTGTCAAAGGGGTTAACCATTTAAGTACTGCTGTCAATCAATTCTACCACCCGTGGAACGACGTAAAAAAAAAAAAAAAAAAACCCTCAAAAAACAAATCCTGAATTGCTGGTTTTTGTTCATTCTACCTCCCAAAAAATCTGAATAGAGAACGATCAAAAAATGTTACGTGACCGAAAATGGTACCAATAAAAACATTCTCATCCCACAAAAAACAAGCCCTTACATGACTTTGCTGGCAGAAATCTAGAAAATATTTAGCTCTCAAAATATGGCGCTGCAAAAACTTGTTTTTGTAAAATAAATAAGTAAAAATAAAGCACCTTTTAGTGTGTGATGGCAGCCAAACCTAAAAACCCGATCTATAAATCTGGTATCACTGTAATCACACCGACCCGAAGAATATAAGTGATTAGACTACTTTATCACATGAAGAACGGCATAAAAATAAATTAAACCAATTCTTCACCTGCTGTTAATTTGTTCATTCTACCTCCCAAAGATCTCAGTAAGGCTCAGCTCACATTTATCCCGCACTCTGTGCTGAGCGCTTACACTGGGGTTTCCGTGTAAATCTCGGAAATACATGATTCAGACAGAACCCCCGGCAGAAGATTCCCTATAATGAGCCAGATGGAGTCATTGTGGATGCAGTCTGACCTGTCATCCAGTGGTGTCCGCCTTTTTAGGCATGCATAAAAGCGCGATCAGCCACATTTTTGTGCACTTCTGAAAAGGACACAGCTGAACAGAGGCCAGACTGAGTGAAGAGTAACTCTGCTGCCACATTATAGTGAATGGATCCCTCCAGGTTTCATCTGAATCACATCATTCGGAGATTTTGATGGAAACCCCGATGTAAGTGTTCAGCGTAGAGTGCCGGATAAACATGATCCAAAAATGTTATTTAAAATGTTTCCAACAAAAGCTTCAACTCAATCCACAAAAAAAGCCCCCACTCAGGTCCGTCATATTTCAATGGAAATATAGGGGCTTCCACGTTACTGATAGTACAAACACTCTGGAAATCGCTATGGCTCCTTGCCCCCCCAAAAGAAAACCAGAAAATTCTGCGCTCCCAAATCCAGATGCCCCCCCACTATTCTGAGCCCCAGTGTGTCTTAACCACATTTAGGGCCCACGTTTGTCATTTCAGTACCTATGAAAGCCCATCTAATTTACGGGTGCATGTCTCCAGAAGCACGAGCTGGGCACAACATACTGGTCTCTACAATGGCTGTTTGCAATTTTCACTCAGCAAACATCCACTGCTGCTTGCTCTGAAAAGCACCCATGGAGTCACTACACCTGTAGATAAATTCCTAGAGGGGTGTAATTTCCAAAATGGGGTCACTTGAGGTGGACTCTGCTCTCCTAGCACTTGGGGGCTCTGTATATGGAGTCTACAAACTATTCTACAATTTGTTCTCCAAGAGTCAAATAGTGTTCCATCCCTCCCGAGTCTCACCGTATGGCTAAGCAGTACTGTACAGCCACATGGGATATTGCCATATTCAGAATAAATTGTGTGACACATTTTGGCACCATTTTTATCCATTTCTCAGTGTGAAAATGTAAAATATGGGGTGAAAACAATGTTTTTTGGTAAAAAATATAATTCACCCCTAGATTAATTCATCGAGAGGTGTAGTTTGTAAATTGGGCTCACCCATGAGGGTTTCTGCTGTTCCTGGACCTTAGGGACTCTGCCAATGTGACATGGCACCCGCAAACCACTCCAGCAAAATCTGAACTCCAATATGGCTTTTCTTCTCTTCTGAACTTTTCACTGTGCCTCAAAAGTAGTTTTCAACCACTTATTGGGTATTGATGTACTCCAGAGAAATTGCGTAACAAATTGTGTAGCACCCCGAGGGCTCGGCTGCTACAGGGGTATTGCACCTCGAACCAGAGGTGTGGTATTCCACTCCCGGGTAAGGATGGAGTGTGGACTAGAACTCAGTTAGCTGCATGCACCACATACATCCCATTTCCGGGGGACAGATCAACGGTACTCCCACCAGATAGATGTGCAGGTACGACAGCGTCTGTCCCTGGCTGGAGTGGGAGGGGGGGAAGAATATCCCAGTGGTGCAGGAGCAGAGAGGGGAGGGACTCTGGGCATAGGAAGGAGCCCATTGGTGGCTAGTCACCTGGGCTCGGGTGTCAGAGGGAGTATAAAAGGGGGGCACCATCTTAGGAGTGGGTGAGTGCAGTCAGACAGAAGAAGAGGAGAAGAGTAGTGACAGGGAGCAGCAGCCCTGTCTGGGTGCTGCTCCTGAAGGGAGCAAGAGAGAGAAAGACAAGAGGAAAGGAACAAGGAACAAGGAAGGAATGGAACCTGGAGAAAGGCCCAGAGACATGAAGGAAGAGGGAACCCGAACACGCTAGGAGTCAGCGGGTGAAGGGTTGGCAGATCAGGGTACCGGATCCCGAACTGGTGGAGGCCACTTATCCTCAGCCAGGAACCGGAGGTCGTGGCCACGTCTTGGCGCGACCACTCACTACACTCACCACGAAGGCACGCCACATAGGGTCAGGGAAACCGGAGATAGGTTTCGCCACCAGAAGGCCCGAGGAAGCTGGACATGGGTGGGTCCCTAGTGGGGACGGCCAGAGAAAGGAACGGAGAAAGGAGTTCAAGGTCACACTCTGGAACTGCCTGGGGGTTGGTCGAGCCCCGTACCTGGTGGACGCAGCATGGCTCGGGTCGTCATCACCTGCAGGACTGACACTGATCACATCTGTGAGTAAAGCATTGAAAACTGCAGTCAGTCTCTGTGTTCCATCGCACTACCAGCACTAAAGGTACCGGGACGCCCTTTCTATCACTCCCTTCACCCGCACCAGCTGCCCTGAGGCCATACCTCTCCCGTTGGGGGTTATACCACCATTGCTGCACACATACCACCGGCCTCAGCGGACTGTTCTGCAGCGGCGGCCTTGCGACCGCAAATCAACGGGTGGCGTAGTCGACACTTAAACAACATCTACAAAGACTGCCACACACTTAGTTTGACCACCCTGGGCACGGACCGGGTCCCCGCCACTCGGAGACTACTACCCCCATCGGATCCGGCTCCGGGTATTCCCCCGCGCACACGTGCGCCACACTACAGCACTGGCCCAGGGGGCGCGTCAATTGTACTGTTCGTTTTCTCCTATTACCTCTTTGGAAAATTGCAAACTTGGAGTCAAAGCAACATGTTGGTGGAAAAAATCATAATGTTTCATTTACTGAGCCCAATGTTATATAACACCCACAGAGGAAGCAGAACGTGAAATGTGCATCAGGGTTTTTTTCTGACCACCATACAGGTTTTATGATCTATTGATTTTCAATTTGCTTTTCAAATCCCTTATGCACTGTATGAGTGATCCTTTTTGCGTGTTAAGTATGTCTGTTTGATTTTGGACTTGTGTATGTTTATACTGCACTTTTTCCTTACCAATTCTGGTTATTCATGTTTAATTAGAAAATAAGAGTAGATCATTTACTGGGGCCCATAAACCAGAAAACCATAGAACAAAAAAAACTCTTAAAATGTAAACTTTATTAAATATAATCTTAAAAATATCAATATCATTAAACCACCACACAAATGAGTCATTAAGATCAAAAAGGTAGCCACTAGTCAGTAGGTAAAATAGGTGAATTATCAAGTCGCTGTCTTTGTACTTATTTTTCCCCTACCTGACTGCGGCGGTCGGCGCCATATTCAATGCACGGGAGCATTCCATTGGATCTCCTGTATATCTCTGGGTGCAAACTGGTACACCCTGTATTCTCCTATTGCGATCCCCTGATGAACCTCCCTTAATCAGGAAAAAAAAAGGGGAGAAAAGCTTTGGGTTATGATTTACAGAGCATAAGCAAAATGAGTACTACCTTCCTTGCCTTTATATCTACAGGGAGATGTTTTGATGTTAAATATGTATTTTAGATTCGATTAAGAAATGAAATGATGTATTAGTATTCCTATTAATGAAAAGATGCTTGATTTTATTTATTGACAAATTGGACCTTTGATATACATTGTATTCTGTAGCGTCTGTGATCTTCTATACCTTCATTTCTTTTTGGTAACTGAATGTGTGGGATGTGGTGTCATATAGATGTTACTTATAGGGTATACTAGAGCAGGGGCGCCAATCTCGTGCACTGAATAGGACGCCGACCCTCGAAGTCAGGTAAGGGAAAATAGGTACAAAGACAGGGACTTGATAGTTCATCTATTTTCCCTACTGACTAGCGGCTACCTTTTTGATCTGATCACTCATTTGTGTGGTGGTTTAATGATATTCATATTTTTAAGATATTTAATAAAGTTTTAAATTTTAAAGAGGTTTTTTTTTGTTCCATGGTTTTCTAATCATGTTTAATTATCCCTACCATCAGTAGGATGTCTTCCACTGAATATTTATTGATAAGCTTTATTTATTGAAGTATAATTAATACATGGTATTGATTTATGGTCTAGTTTGGGATTTACCTGATAGGCTTCAACCAATGTCTAACATTCTCCTTAATACCTTTTTATGGGTATATTCTATTCCTTTGTGTATTTAAAGAATTTACGATTTTTTAAATACAACTCTTGGCTAATACTTCAAGTTATATGTAGGTATCAATGTTATACAAGTTTTCCAATCGCCTGAGGGTTAAAAATACTCACTACTCCCCTCTATGAATTCATCAAGAGATGTAGTTTACAAAATGGCGTTACTTGTGGGAGTTTCTGCTGTTTTGGCATGTCGGGGGCTTTTTAAATGGGACATGGTGTCCCCAACTTATTCCAGCAAAAATAGCGCTCCTCTCCTTCTGAACCCTGCCATGCGCCCAAGCAGTAGTTTTCCACCACATATGGGATAATTAAAAAATACTTATTTCCATATATTTTTCTATCGAGGACTTCTTATCAGATGCGATCGATCAATGACTATATCACGATATTCTTAGAAAAAAATGTATCGATTTTATTCTTGCATTGTCCATTAAAAAGAATGATTTCAGTAGTTACATAAAATGGTTAAGTAGTTACAAAGTGATTGTCCATTTGTCCATAATTAGCTTAATAGTTGAGATTCACCCATCTTTTCCTGGGATCCTGAATGGTAGATTGCGTCTGTCTGAATCCAGCACGTGTGTCAGGATGACACCATGTGTCCGGGTAAAGCATGTGTCTCCTTGGGCCTACATCGGCAGCTGTTTCCTTCACACATACGGTCATGGCCAAAAGTATTGAGAATGAGACAAATAGTAATTTTTCCGAAGTTTACTGCTTCATTTTTTTGTAATGGCAATTTGCATATACTCCTGAATGTCAAAGAGTGATCAGCTTAACAGCAATTACTGTACTTGCAAAGTCAATATTTGCCCAGAAAATGAACTTTAACCCCCAAAACACATTTCAACATCATTACAGTCCTGCCTTAAAAGGAGTAGCCAACATCGTTTTAGTGATTGATCCATTAACACAGGTGTGGGTGTTGATGAGGACAGGGCTGGCGATCAATCAGTCATGATTAAGTAAGAATGACATCACTGGACACTTTAAAAGGAGGCTGGTTCTTGGTATCATTGTTTCTCTTCAGTTAACCATGGTTATCTCTAAAGAAACACGTGCAGCCATCATTGCACTGCACAAAAATGGCCTAACAGGGAAGAGTATCGCAGCTACAAAGATTGCACCTCAGGCATCAATTTATCGCATCATCAAGAACTTCAAGGAGAGAGCTTCCATCGTTGTCAAAAAGGCTCCAGGTTGCCCAAGAAAGACCAGCAAGCGCCAGGACCGTATCTTAAAACTGTTTCAGCTGCGGGATCGGACTACCAGCAGTGCCGAGCTTGCTCAGGAATGGCAGCAGGCTGGTGTGAGTGCTTCTGCACGCACTGTGAGGCTGAGACTCTTTGAGCAAGGGCTGGTTTCAAGGAGGGCAGCAAAGAAGCCACTTCTCTCCAGAAAAAACATCAGGGACCGACTGATATTCTGTAAAAGGTACAGGAAGTGGACTGCTGAGGACTGGGGCAAAGTCATTTTCTCTGAGGAATCCCCTTTTCGATTGTTTGGGACATCTGGAAAACAGCTTATTCGGAGAAGAAGAGGTGAGCGCTACCACCAGTCTTGTCTCATGCCAACTGTAAAGCATCCTGAAACCATTCATGTGTGGGGTTGCTTCTCAGCCAAGGGAATCGGCTCACTCACAGTCTTGCCTAAAAACACAGCCATGAATAAAGAATGGTACCAGAATGTCCTCCAAGAGCAACTTCTCCCAACCGTCCAAGAGCAGTTTGGCGCCCAACAATGCCTTTTCTAGCATGATGGAGCACCTTGCCATAAAGCAAAGGTGATAACTAAATGGCTCATGGAACAAAACATAGAGATTTTGGGTCCATGGCCTGGAAACTCCCCAGATCTTAATCCCATTGAGAACTTGTGGTCAATCATCAAGAGACGGGTGGACAAACAAAAACCAACAAATTCTGGCAAAATGCAAGCATTGATTATGCAAGAATGGACTGCTATCAGTCAGGATTTGGTCCAAAAGTTGATTGAGAGCATGCCAGGGAGAATTACAGAGGTCTTGAAGAAGAAGGGGCAACACTGCAAATATTGACTTGCTGCATTAACTCATTCTAACTGTCAATATAACCTATTGGTACTCATAATATGATTACAATTATATTTCTGTATGTGATATAAACATCAGACAAACACTAATAAAAACCAGAGGCCAGCAGATCATGTGAAAATATAATTTTGGTGTCATTCTCAATACTTTTGGCCATGACTGTAGATCCAGTGTCCTGTGAAATGGCGACTTGCGGGCCAGAGGCTCCCCATCTATGCTTTACAGCAGGGCCAGACTGGGGCAAAAAAGCAGCCCTGCCACACAATCCCCACCAGCCCACATACTATAACACCTCCACGCCCCAATCAGTGAATTTTTCTTTTACATTGTTGTGCCCCTCACTATTCTCTTAAAGGAGTTATTTTAAGAGCCACATGTGAATGGCGCCGCAGTCCGTATGATCAACCACAGCTCCATTTACATGTTGCTATTCAGAGCTCCGTTTCTCAGGATCATCGGAGATAGGGGATAACTTCCAAACTTGGGAAACCAGGGAAATCCATCTGAGTAATTCTTCTAAAATAAATTTCTTAGGTCATGAAAAAAGTATTAAAACAGCAAACGCATTTCGAACTATGAGTTCTTAATCATTGCATAGTAGAAAACCGCATGGAAATGGCGTTATATCTCATATCCTGCTGATCACATGTTCAAAGGTGAGCCAATCAAGAGTAAACAAACAACAATGGATAAAAACATATGACATGCTTATTTTGCAATAATCTAACAGCAAAATGGTTACTACATGGGAATTATAAACATACTTAATTGTATCTACTTATGTATAAAGTGAGAAAGAAGGGGGAGAAAAGTTCTCATTCATAATGGTACATCAGATCGTGTCTAATGTTCATGCCGGCCGGTGTGCGTGTATTCAAGGTATAAATCCACCAGCTTTCTCTAAGGAGTTTTCTCCTATGATAACCACCCCTATGTGGTCTTATAACGCTCTCAATGCCAATTATACTGAAGGTTGTGGTATCCCCATTGTGACACACCGAAAAATGCCTTGAAGCAGCAGAACGTATTGTAAACGGCATGCATTGCATGAAATGACAGAAATGATATAAGTAGAATTGCAATTAATAAAATTTTTTATATTGTATACTGCATTAGTAGAGAAGGATATAAAGGTCTTTGTACTAGTTATGTGGGTGCAGCACGTACAAATAGAATGTCCACAATTCTAAAAACCCGTTGTACTCTATGTAGCCAGGTCATTGAGTTAGATTTGGTAGCATTCAACTACAGACTCTGTGATAACAAGTCCCCCAGAGTGGGTGCTCTATGGGCTGTGAATCTAACAGGTGTTGAAAGTAGGATCACTCTGTAATTGTTCAGAGACTAGATTAAGACTGCATTACACTATATACTACATTATGATGCATATATCACATAGGAGACTCGCTTATACAGTACAGACCAAAAGTTTGGACACACCTTCTCATTTAAAGATTTTTCTGTATTTTCATGACTATGAAAATTGTACATTCACACTGAAGGCATCAAAACTATGAATTAACTCTTGTGGAATTACATACTTAACAAAAAAGTGTGAAACAACTGAAAATATGTCTTATATTCTAGGTTCTTCAAAGTAGCCACCTTTTGCTTTGATGACTGCTTTGCACACTCTTGGCATTCTCTTGATGAGCTTCAAGAGGTAGTCAACGGAAATGGTCTTCCAACAATCTTGAAGGAGTTCCCAGAGATGCTTAGCACTTGTTGGCCCTTTTGCCGTCACTCTGCGGTCCAGCTCACCCCAAACCATCTCGATTGGGTTCAGGTCTGGTGACTGTGGAGGCCAGGTCATCTGGCGTAGCACCCCATCACTCTCCTTCTTGGTCAAATAGCCCTTACACAGCCTGGAGGTGTGTTTGGGGTCGTTGTCCTGTTGAAAAATAAAATGATGGTCCAACTAAACGCAAACCGGATGGAATAGCATGCTACTGCAAGATGCTGTGGTAGCCATGCTGGTTCAGTATGCCTTCAATTTTGAATAAATCCCCAACAGTGTCACCAGCAAAGCACCCCAACACCATCACACCTCCTTCTCCTCCATGCTTCACGGTGGGAGCCAGGCATGTAGAGTCCATCCGTTCACCTGGTGCCTGGTGGCTGGGGGCCTGGGGCTGGTGACCTGGGTGCCTGGCACTGGTGGACTGGGTGCCTGGTGGCCCAAGGGGCTGGTGGCCTGGCGCTGGTGGACAGGGGGCTTGTGCCTGGGGGTGTGGCGCTGGTGGCCTGGGTGCCTGGGGCTGGTGGCATCAGGGCTGGTGTCCTGGTGCCTGGGGGGCTGGTGGTGGTGGGCTGGTGCCTGGGTACCTGGTGGCTGGGTACCGATGCGCCCGGCTATCATTCTGAAGCAGTCATCTACAGGAAAATGACTGCCGGCGTGGCAGAATGCATGCGCCATTTTCCTGTAGATCACAGCTTCAGGAACATGGCTGCGCGCACTGGAAGCCGCTCACAGCAAGACACCGGCCCCGTGTGCGCACAGGCGGCCCCTGCCAGCGCAGGCACACAGTGGCTTTATTTAAATGTTTTAAAGGGCCGGCGGCCCACTTTGCAGTTCAGAGCCGCCGGCCCACCAGGCATCTGCCCGACTCGGCAGATTGCCAGTCCGGGCCTGCTTTACAGTGTCTCTCTGAATCAAGTTGTCAGGTAATTTTTATCACACAGTAAACAATTATAAAAAATCAAAACCAATAGGAGAATCGTTTTTTTGCCATGTCTTTGCACTTGGATTTGTTTCCTGTTTTTCAGCACGTTGTAAGGAAAAGTGAATGCTATAATTCAAAACTACAACTTGACCTGCAAAAACTAATCTTCAGCCATCATTGTTACCAGAAAAATAGTTATAGCTCTGGATGTTTCATTTTTGAGCTAACTTTTTTTTTTGCTCCCCTTCTTTCCAGTCATGAGGATGTAAAAATAAAAAGCTGCACACTGGCAGCAATACATCCAAAATAAGTAATGTAAGACAACTGCATGTGAAGTTTCCAACATTCCCAGGCTGTATCAAACTGTAACGATCTCTGCTGGTTTCATAGCTTCATATTTATAATTAGTTTACCCATCCTATCCATTAACTTGGAGACTATGGGGATTAAAGGTAGCTTAAATTTTTGAGGTAATTTTTCAGTAGGTATGTGGCAGAACATATTTCTATATGGATGAGGGATACACAGTTATATGAAAAAGTTTGGGCACCCCTATTAATCTTAAGCTTAATGTTTTATAAAAATTGGTGTTTTTGCAACAGCTATTTCAGTTTGATATATGTAATAACTGTTGGACACAGTAATGTTTCTGCCTTGAAATGAGGTTTATTGTACTAACAGAAAATGTGCAATCTGCATTCAAACAAAATTTGACAGGTGCATAAGTATGGGCACCTCACCAGAAAAGTGACATTAATATTTAGTAGATCCTCCTTTTGCAAAAATAACAGCCTCTAGTCGCTTCCTGTAGCTTTTAATGAGTTCCTGGATCCTGGATGAAGGTATTTTTGACCATTCCTCTTTACAAAACAATTCCAGTTCAGTTAAGTTTGATGGTCGCCGAGCATGGACAGCCCTCTTCAGATGATCCCACAGATGTTCAATGATATTCAGGTCTGGGGACTGGGATGGCCATTCCAGAACATTGTAATTGTTCCTCTGCATGAATGCCTGAGTAGATTTGGAGCGGTGTTTTGGATCATTGTCTTGCTGAAAGATCCATCCCCTGCGTAACTTCAACTTTATCACTGATTCTTGAACATTATTGTCAAGAATCTGCTGATACTGAGTGGAATCCATGCGTCCCTCAACTTTAACAAGATTCCTGGTGCCGGCATTGGCCACACAGCCCCAAAGCATGATGGAACCTCCACCAAATTTTACTGTGGGTAGCAAGTGTTTTTCTTGGAATGATGTGTTTTTTTGCCGCCATGCATAACGCCTTTTTGTATGACCAAACAACTCAATCTTGGTTTCATCAGTCCACAGGACCTTCTTCCAAAAAGAAATTGGCTTCTCCAAATGTGCTTTTGCATACCTCAGCCGACTGTTTGTGGCGTGCTTGCAGAAACGGCTTCTTTCGCATCACTCTCCCATACAGCTTCTCCTTGTGCAAAGTGCGTTTTATAGTTGACCGATGCACAGTGACACCATCTGCAGCAAGTTGATGCTGCATCTCTCTGGAGGTGGTCTGAGGATTGTCCTTGACTGATCTCACCATTCTTCTTCTCTGCCTTTCTGATGTTTTTCTTGGCCTGCCACTTCTGGCCTTAACAAGAACTGTCCCTGTGTTCTTCCATTTCCTTACTATGTTCCTCACAGTGGAAACTGACAGATTAAATCTCTGAGACAGCTTTTTGTATCCTTCCCCTGAACAACTATGTTGAATAATCTTTGTTTTCAGATCATTTGACAGTTGTTTTGAGGAGCCCATGATGCCAATCTTCACAGGAGATTCAAACATGAGAACAACTTGCAAGTGGCCACTTTAAGTAGCTTTTCTCATGATTGCATACACCTGGCTATGAAGTTCAAAGCTCAATGAGGTTACAAAACCAAAAAAAGTGCTTTAGTAAGTCAGTAAAAAGTAGGTAGGAGTATTTAAAACAAGAAAATAAGGGTGCCCATACTTATGCACCTGTAAAATTTTGTTTGAATGCAGATTGCACATTTTCTGTTAGTACAATAAGCCTCATTTCAAGGCAGAAACATTACTGTGTCCAACAGTTATTACAAATATCAAACTGAAATAGCTGTTGCAAAAACACCAATTTTTATAAAACATTAAGTTTAAGATTAATAGGGGTGCCCAAACTTTTTCATATAACTGCAGTATTGTGCAGAGTTCCATAATGTAATAAGTTAATACCTTATCTTAATAAAGAAAAGTAACACACAGGTTTTCTGCATTTTCACTACAGCAGCAGGATTTTACTTAAAAAGATAAACTTTCAATATTTCATCACAGTCTGTCTGTTCGCGCCTATCAAATTAGGAAATAAACTTAGAACAATCCTTTCTCTGTTACTTTATAATTTTTCTATACTGAATGTTTTTTTTATTTTTCAATGTTGTCCAGTCAGAATACCATTATGAATACACTGAATGCGACAGCAAAGGAACCAGATGGCGTGTGGCTGTCCCTCACACCCAAGGACTGTGCACAGGACTACCAGATCCAGTCAAAGGAACTGAGTGTGGTAAGTTCATTGTAGCATGGAGTTTTCAGTTGATTTATTTCTTTACTTTTTGTTTAAAAAGGCCTTCAAAAGTCAGTGTTTTGTAAAGTTATCGTTCTGGGAATTTGTGCAAATCCTTAACAATTTCCGTTTTGTCATTGCTGTCTCATAAATTCTACAGGTGTCTACTCCTCACATTATCAGTGTCTGTTTTATTTAACACTTAATGTTTAATCATTTTTTAAAGATAACCTAGTCCGACCACATATATAGTTGAGGGGGGGGGGTGTTTGTGTGAGTGTAACGAGGTGGTACGGGGTGGTAGTCTTGGGCGAGTCTACTGAGCAACCTTCAGCAAGGTCCCCGGCACCTCACACATGAAATAAATGGATGGTCAGTGCTTTTAAATAAAACCAACTTTACTGACAGATTGCAGCGTACAGGCAGGTGCAGCAGATCTCTGGCCCAGATCTTATGCAGGGACAATAAGCCGTTTCTCTACCTTCCGACTCAGTTTATCACAGCAGGCAGACTTTCTCCTTCAGCACACCCTCTGTCCTGGCTGCCGCTAGTCCTAGGGAAGCTGTGCTGCTCGGATAAGGCTCCTATCCCTTTTCCACAGTCCCTGTTCTCTCTCGCTGTGCTACTCGGATATAGATATATATGTACATCCCTTTTCCACAGCCTCTGTTCGGTCTTCAGCTCCTGCTGAGGGCTGTCGGCACTCTCTCTCCCGCGCACCTTCTAACTCTGGCCTGGGTCTATGGCTGCCAGACTCTGCTTAGTGCCTAGTCTCTGTCCTTGGATCCGCGCACCTTCTAACCCTGGCCTGGGTCTATGGCTGCCGGACTCTGCTTAGTGCCTAGTCTCTGTCCTTGGATCCGCGCACCTTCTAACCCTGGCCTGGGTCTATGGCTGCCGGACTCTGCTTAGTGCCTAGTCTCTGTCCTTGGATCCGCGCACCTTCTAACCCTGGCCTGGGTCTATGGCTGCCGGACTCTGCTTAGTGCCTAGTCTCTGTCCTTGGATCCGCGCACCTTCTAACCCTGGCCTGGGTCTATGGCTGCCGGACTCTCTGGTACTCACGTGGACCCTTGATATTTTGTGTACTGACCTCTTCTCTGAGTGCATTTACACCATCACTGGTCCTTACTCATGGGCTTACGGCCCCACTGCTTCGACCTGTCCTCGGTCCGGACCTGTCACGAGCAGGTCCTCACTCGTGGGCTTACGGCCCCCACTGCCTCGACTCCTTCTTTGCGGGGACACCCCTGTCTTCACACAAGCTCCCTTTCTCTGGAGCTCTTCTCTGACACCTTGTTCTGGGCATGGCCGCCCGGACACTGCCCCTTGACATCCTGTCTCCTGTCTCTAAGCTCACTGCCTCTGCTCCTCCCTGCTACGCTCCTCCCCCTGGACAGCTCTGCCATACTGTTGTAACTAGGCAACTACTGCACTGTACAATTCAGGGAGAACACATAAAGCATCAACATTACATTAGACATTACACTCAAACGGGGACAACTACTGTTGCACGTGGGAATAATAACAGGGAAAAGTCCTTCACAAAGGGGTGGTGGCGTCCATCCCCCTTACATGTGTGTATTTCTTGCATGATGTGGAGAAATATGTAAATACCTCAAACCAGCCAAATCAGTAGACTGCACTGTTTCAAGGTAAATCGGATTCAGGTCAATGGGATACTGCCCTTTAGGCCTCATTCATCAGACATCAGTGTTGCACGAACATGTTGCATCCATTTTTTTTCCAGTGAAAGAACACGTTCACATTATAGTCTATAGTGTTATTCACTATTCCATGTTTTCCACAGACCATATGTCCATGCAAAACACACACTGAGACATGTCCATTTTTTGCTGGCAGCTCAGGTGAGAAGGGCCAGTATGGATCTGTGAAAAAACGCGTACACTACACGGATGGCATCCATCTGTCATCAGTATGCTGTCCATGTTTAACACTGCAAAGTCTAGGAGAAGCTTTGGAAATTACTTCATTCTTTCTTTATCCATCTGTGAAAACATGGATGACACACTGATGATACCAGCACCATGTTTAAACATGGATGTGTGACTGAAAACTTACTAAGCATTTCATTCAGCTAATCAATACCCTGCTCTGTATTAAAGAGATGCAAGAATCCCAAATCAATGCGGTCTATAGATGAGGTCTCTGGTTTCACAGGTATGAAGCTACTTTTCAGAGTTCTCTCATTTGTCAGTTGTGGGTGGGGGAAAATAAACCAAATAATCATGGTGGCTGCTTCTTTGAGATGTCTGCTCCAAGTACTGTATATCGTTTATATTTCAAAAATGGGACCCGCGCCTGTGATGGCTTTGTCTAATGATACAATTATTCATGACAGGGTACTTGATAATTGGTATCATTCATCACACAAATGGTGTGTATAATAAATTCCAAATAAGGTGTCTATATGTGTATAACTAGGGGTGGGATTGAAATTAACAGGTTCCTTGTTTGTGTTAGGGTGATCACAGCCCCTCTTTCATACTGAACCTCTCTCTGAAGATCATGATTAGTGACCCCTCACTCACACATAAAATAAAAGTAAGACTAACCAAAGCTAAAGGCACATGAAGTACTGAAAATGTAGTAGGTGTTCTAATAGTATTCTATGAGATAACACAACCTAGACAGGTTAAAGAAGCAATCACATGAAGTTTATTGTGAATGTATTAGTATACTCACCTACTGCTGCTTTATCTTGGATCCAGCGCCATTCTACTCTTTCTTGGTGACATCACCGCAATTTAGACTAGTCTGCTCACTCTATGCTCTATGCGAGAGCCGGAAGTCTCTTTTACAATGAAAGACTATGGAGCCTTATTCTCAGGCTTACATTATAAAAGCCACTTCTGGGTCATGCGTGACCCAGACAATCTGCAGAGGGAGGACGTCACTGAGAAGAGGAGCGGAACGATGCTGGAAACAGGAGAAAGTGGTGGTAGGTGAGGTATATTAATACACTCATGTTACACACCATACACATATTTAATGAAAAAAAAAATTCATGGGCGTGCTTCTTTAAATAAAACTCCTATTTTCTGCCTTTCACCAAATACAAACATTTAATGCTGCTAACATACTGTAACTACAGATGTTGTAATCCTTTAATTTGTCAGATGGCAGACTACTTTAGTAACATAGTTTTGTAGCACTTCATCTGACAAGTTATGGATTGCTACATGTGTACAGGATAAGAACCAATAACAGTACATCAATGCAGCACCAGAATCACCTTTAGTACATGAATACAGCACCTAGATTAGTTCAGTGATCAACTGAAATGTCTGGTCAGCCCCCAATGAATAAATTTGTGTGTTGTTGTTGATAGACTTCAACAGACTGCAGTCTATACAGGAACCACAAGTTTCACAAATAAACATTTACATTCAGGTACTTTACAGGTGACCTTTTCTCAAGATGTTGTTCTCATCCTTTCTTCTCCATTTAGTCCAGACACCATTATAACTTTTTATATCTACAACTCGTCTCTGCATACTTCTCTATTCTATGGCCTTCTGCAGCACATGCCTATATGGTGCACTAAAAAGGATTGGTCACTTTCTCTTGTTAGTGCAGTCTTCCACACGAACCGATCAGCAGTTCTGTCCATAACCTGGCTGCCGATGGAAGGGCATGTGACCAGACAAATGCATTAGCCTCCTCCATTAAACAAGTAACTTTCAAATATGAGGTGTTTTACAATTGGAGGAATCTGATGGACTGGCCAGCAGTGATGAGCGAGCACTATAATGTTCGGGTGTTGTTACTCAAAACGAGCAATTCCTCATGCTCGTTTTGAATAATGAGTATAATAGGAGTCAATGGGAAATCAGAACATTTTTCCAGCAAGGAGGTCTGGGGGCAGTGAAAATGTCGAATGAAATGGCAAAGTGCCGAATGGAAGGAAAACATGCAAAAGACTCCCGGAAGCATCTCTGACTCCCAGATCGCTGCTGAGAACAATGGTGTCACACTTTTATTCTAAAGATGGATAATAAAACATTACAATTCAAAGAGGAATTGGCATTTACAAGAAAAAAACTACAAAAAGCTTTCATTCCTGTTGATTGACTTGTGTATAAGGCAAAATTTAAAAAGGATTTAAAAAGCATAATGATTTAAGTAAATCAAAATGTAAATTTTTATGAAAAAATTGGAAATTTCAGTGTAATTTATGAAGGAATCAAGAACTGACCAAAAAATAGATGGAAGAAGGACTCTGATACACCATGTGTTAGACATTTAAAGGTGGGCCTCATACACATTATGTTCAAATTATCATGTGGTACACCTAGACTCATAAGGCTATGCACTAAGTGTAAATCCTGCCAAAAATTACAAGCAGGGTCATCCGTACACATTTGAAGGCAACAACTAGAGGGCCTCAGTCAAATATTAAGAAAGCGTAGTACTTGTGGTACTCCTACACTCAGAAAAGACTCTGCACACATTGCAAAGCCAGAAAAAAATTATAAGCAGGGTCATCCATAAACCTTTGAATGCAACAACTGGAAGTCAAGCAAATCGTAATGCTTGGGTTCTCGACCCGAGTAACGAGTATAATGGAAGTTAATGGGAAAATTTTCCGGCGCCCCCCCTTTACCCGGAGGTCTGGAGGGGTTTAAAAATTGCTCAAATCAATGGAACAGTGCTGAAATGGCATGGGAACAGCATGGGGAAGACCCCTGGAAGCATCTTTGAATCCTAAATTGCTGCTAGTAACAATGTTGTCAGACTATTAAGCCGCTTTTACGGACTGACAATAAAACATACAAAACTGAAGCTAAAATGGATTTTATTTGAAAGAGTGTTAAACATGATTTCCAGGATAATGACTTGTATAGAAGGCAAAATAAATGAGAACAAAAAATGCTCCTCCACACCTTGGACTATATTCACACGTAGTGTTTTTGCACGTTCGCATTGCTTTTAACGGTGAAAAACTTTCACCAGTAAATGTAATTTTAACATTTTAACCCCTTAAGCCCCGCGGGTGGTTTGCACGTTAATGACCGGGCCAATTTTTACAATTCTGACCACTGTCACTTTATGAGGTAATTACTCTGGAACACTTCAACGGATCCCCCTGATTCTGAGATTGTTTTTTCGTGACATATTGTACTTCATGATTGTGGAAAAGTTTATTCGATATCACTTGCGTTTATTTGTGAAAAAAACGGAAATTTGGCGAAAATTTTGAAAATTTTGCAATTTTCAAAATTTGAATTTTTAAGCCCTGAAATCAGAGCGATATGTCACACAAAAGAGTTAATAAATAACATTTCCCACATGTCTACTTTACATCAGCACAATTTTGGAACCAAAATTTTTTTTGTTAGGGAGCTATAAGGGTTAAAAGTTGACCAGCGATTTCTCATTTTTCCAACAAAATTTACAAAACCATTTTTTTAGGGACCACATCACATTTGAAGTCACTTTGAGAGGTCTTTATGACAGAAAATACCCAAAAGTGACACCATTCTAAAAACTGCACCCCTCAAGGTGCTCAAAACCACATTCAAGAACTTTATTAACCCTTCAGGTGCTTCATAGGAATTTTTTTGAATGTGGAAGAAAAAAATGAACATTTAACTTTTTTCACAAAAATGTTACTTTAGACCCAATTTTTTTTATTTTCACAGGGGTAACAAGAAAAAATGGACCACAAAATTTGTTGTGCAATTTCCCCTGGGCACGCAGATACCCAATATTTGGGGAAAAAACACTGTTTGGGCGCACTGTAGGGCTCGGAAGGGAAGGAGCGCCATTTGACTTTTTGATTGTAAAATTTGCTTGAATAATTAGCGGACACCATGTTGCGTTTAGAGAGCCCCTGTGTGCCCAAGCATTGGAGCTCCCCCACAAGTGACCCCATTTTGGAAACTAGACCCCCCAAGGCACCTATCTAGATGCATAGTGAGCAGTTGCAACCCCCAGGTACTTCACAAATTGATTCGTAAAAATGAAAAAGTGAAAAAAAAAACACTTTTTCATTGTTACAAATCAATTTGTGAAGCACCTGGGGGTTCCAACTGCTCACTATGCATCTAGATAGGTGCCTTGGGGGGTCTAGTTTCCAAAATGGGGTCACTTGTGGGGGAGCTCCAATGTTTGGGCACACAGGGACTCTCTAAATGCAACATGGTATCCGCTAACAAATTGAATGGAAAATCGGCTCAAATTGTTAGCGGACACCACATTGCGTTTGGAGAGCCCCTCTGTGCCCAAACTTTGGAGCTCCCCCACAAGTGACCCCATTTTGGAAACTAGACCCCCCAAGGCACCTTTCTAGATGCATAGTGAGCACTTGGAACCCCCAGGTGCTTCACAAATTGATTCATAAAAATGAAAAAGTGTTTTTTTTTTCACTTTTTCATTTTTACGAATCAATTTGTGAAGCACCTGGGGGTTCCAAGTGCTCACTATGCATCTAGATAGGTGCCTTGGGGGGTCTAGTTTCCAAAATGGGGTCACTTGTGGGGGAGCTCCAATGTTTGGGCACACAGGGGCTCTCCAAACGCAACATGGCGTCCGCTAACAATTTGAGCCGATTTTCCATTCAATTTGTTAGCGGACACCATGTCGCGTTTGGAGAGCCCGTGATGTGCCTAAACAGTGGAGCTCCCCCACAAGTGTCCCCATTTTGGAAACTATACCCCTCAAGGATTTTATTAAGGTGTATAGTGAACATTTTGAACCCAGAGGTACGGCACAGAATTTGTTTACATTAGGTCATCATATTGAATAAGTTGTCATTATTCTTGAGCGCAAGTGCTCGCTACTTGAGTTTGCATCGGGTACTCAGGTATGCACCATGTACAGCGTGTGCTCGAGTGACATGCTCGAGTCCCTGCTCCGCATGTTTCACGGTTATTAGACACCCAAAAAAAAACATGCGGGGATCGCTCGTGCATGGCAGGCAATCCCCGTAAAGTTTTTTGGCCGCGAAGCATATGGGGCAGAGACTCGAGCATGTCACTCAAATACCCACGATACTCAATGCATACCAGAGCACCCGATGCAAACTCAAGTAGCGAGCACTTGCTCTCAACACTAGTCGCCATATCGTCATCTTTTTTTCTTACTTTTGAAAAAAATCCCAACCCCAGCCCTAACCCTAGCACAACCCTAGCCCCAGCACAACCCTAGCCCCAGCACAACCCTAGCCCCAGCACAACCCTAGCCCCAGCACAACCCTAGACCCAGCACAACCCTAGCCCCAAACCCAGCCCTAATCCTAGCCCAATCCTAACCCAAGAGTTTATTTTTGACGCCGTTCCTTGTGCGGTATAAGTGATTAGACGACTTTATTCTTCGGGTCGGTGTGATTACAGCAATGCCAGAATCATATGGGGTTTTTATGACTGACAGCTGTCACACACTAAAAGACGCATTTTTTGTAAAATCTAGTTTTTGCATCGCCATATTTTGAGAGCTATAATTTTTCCAGATTTTGGCAGACAGTCATGTGACGGCTCGTTTTTTGCGGGATGACTTGACGTTGTTATTGGTGCCATTTTCAGGCACGTGACATTTTTTGATCGCTTTCTATTCCGATTTTTGGGAGGCCGAATAAACAAAAACCAACAATTCAGGAATTGTTTTTTTTTTTTTTTTTAATTCTGTTCCGCGTGTGGTAAAATTGATGAGGTAGCTTTATTCTTCGGGTCAGTACGTTTACAGCGGTACCACATTTGTATCATTTTTCTATGTTTTGGCGCTTATACACAATAAAAGCTATTTTATAGAAAAAAATATTTTTTAGTATCGCTTTATTCTGAGAGCTATAACTTTTTTATTTTTCGGCTGATGGAGCTGTATGGCAGGTTGTTTTTTGCGGGACGAGATGACGTTTTCAGCGGTATCATTTTTATTTATATGCGTCTTTTTGATCGCGTGTTATTCCACTTTTTGTTTGGCGGTATGGTGATAAAGCATTGTTTTTTGCTTCGTTTTTTTTTTTTTTTTTTACCGTGTTCACTGAAGGGGTTAACTAGTGGGACAGTTTTATAGGTCAGGTTGTTCCGGACGTGGCGATACCAAATATGTGTACTTTTATTGTTTTTTTTTTATTTTTTTTATAATAATATTTATTGATGGGTACATTATATTTTTATTTTTGGTGTATTATTTTTTTTATTTTTTTATAATATTTTTGCACATTTTTTTTTTTTCCACTTTCACACAGTTTATACACTTTATTACTTTGTCCCACTCTGGGACTTTCACTTTTTTTTTCTGATCGCCTGCATGGCACAGGAATGGAGCACCATCCCTATGCCATGAAGGCTGTCAGAAGTGCACAGTGTGAAGATTGCTTGGAGATGCACTGCGCATGTCCAAGCAATCTTCCTGCTCTCTGGTGACCCGGATGTTGTCATGACGACATCGGGTCGTCATGGCAACACCCGGGAAGCCTTTGCAGACTGCGTTGGAAGCCGGAAGAGGAGGTGAGTATCGCCGATCACCTCCCCTTGCCCCCGCAATGCCGCGATCGACTTCGATCGCAGCATCGCGGGGGTTAATGTGCTGGGAGCGGTGCAGGACCGCTCCCTGCACATTGTCACAGCTGACACCCGGCGGCGATCGCGCCCGCACAGCCTGTGTGCGTGCGCGATCGCGATGACGTACTAATACGGGTCTGGCTCTTAAGTCCCAGGGCACAGACGCGTATTAGTACGTCAGATGTTATTAAGGGGTTAATACATTATATGGAGACACTGGGTCTCCCGTGGATGTAATACTACTCAGACAACACAGGGTGAGGATAAATCAGTGTGGCAACACTTTATTGAACTACCAAACAGTCAATAACCTATAGAACAGTCCCAGCAAATACACAAGATGGTGCAAGTTAGAGTCTCACCCTTCCGTTGCCTGCCGGGAATTGAGCAGTGAGTTATGTGGCCAGGTGACCTGATTGTCCCAACCTGGATTTCCTCATAACGTCTCTGAGAGTTCAGTGATAGTCAATGGAGCAGATATGTATTCCTCTTGATGGAGCCATGTGTCCAGGTTGCTGTTTACAAAAAGACAGCCAAGAGACTGTTCAAAGTCTCTCTGATACTGAGGCATATGCCCCTTACATAGCTCACCATTGTCATTTCAAGCTCACATCCACAGGTTAAGGATAAGGGATGATATTATTCCACAGGGCTCGAGTATCCACAGCTCATCCCCCAATGTTGATTTGCAAACACTCTACAATGGTATTTACCATATTTAGCAAACAATATGTTGTAGGCGCTGATATAAGATGTAAATAACAGTCATTACTCAGTTAACAAATATCAACTCAAGTGATCAATATTCAGGATTATTGAAACAAATAGTCTGTGTTAATTTAACCAAAGTAGAGCACAAATTCAAAAGTCAACATAAAAATAAGAGCGTAGTTCTCCTGGCTTACTGATTTATACGTCTGGGTAATTAAGAAGAAATGCTGTGTTGTCACACCTTATCTGGCCATGTGGTGTGTGACACATGATCAGACACATCCTGATTCCGGTTTCATTTAAGAAAGAGGGACTCTGAAAGTCCCTTTTTTTTCCAGGGCCATCAGGCGGCCCTCACTATTTGTAGAGGGCCAACAGGCGGACCTTACTATTGTTAGAGCACCAGCAGGTTGCCCTCACTCAACATTTTAGAGGGCCTGCAGCCAGCCCTCACTGAGCATTTTTGTAGGGCCAGCAGCTGGCTATGCCTTGCATAGCCGCATATTGCTACTGCAATATAATGTTTCCATCTGAGGTGGTAAATTTTTTTTCTTTTTTGCACATATTCTATAAAGCTTGAAACTTGGAGGGCCAGCAGGCAGCATCCACTATTTTTAGACAGCCAGCAGGCGTATTGTGGACAGATGAGACCAAGAGATCTTTTTATTAAAGCAGATTATTCAACTGTTTACTATTACTGAACAAGCATGTGTTTGGACTAATGGTGAAATCGACTGCTGTGAGACTGCCATTCGTTAGTCAACTAGGCTGAAGATTTACCAATTACAATATATAAAAACAAAGACAAATATTTTAAACACCATATTCTCTCCTAAAATACATATGCTTTTTATTTTTTTTAATGGGATATAAAAATATTTTACAAAAACGATAATGCATGGTTATATGCCAGGAACATTGCCAATGCTATCCCCAACACATGTGAACAGAGTCTAAAAGATATTTTTGTAATCTCTATTTCCCCATTGCTGAAATGGGCAATTGTTCATTGGTAATGTTATAAGCCCTTCACAATTTGGCACAATCATTTTGCTGTTTTATTCA
Organism: Phyllobates terribilis; assembly: GCF_046119375.1. Lineage (NCBI taxonomy): Eukaryota > Metazoa > Chordata > Amphibia > Anura > Dendrobatidae > Phyllobates > Phyllobates terribilis. Next base: position 636,642,698 of record NW_027362762.1, read on the forward strand.
GGATGTAACGAAGTCCAAAGTGTAATTTTGGACTCTGCCTAATTTGAAGGAAGTATCTCTGGGGCAAATCTGAATACCTTTTTTTTTTTTTATTTTTTTTTCAGGGGTTCAGATTGCAGCCCCCTATACACTTGAATAGGGGAACAGGAATGGCCTGAACATTGTTTTTGTGTCTGGCTGTGCATTTCAGGACATTTTACAAAGATATAATTTAACTCAAGCCAAACCTCTGACTCCTCAGCTTCCCTGACCTCCCGACTCCTCAGCTTCCCTGACCTCCCGACTCCTCAGCTTCCCTGACCTCCCGACTCCTCAGCTTCCCTGACCTCCCGACTCCTCAGCTTCCCTGACCTCCCGACTCCTCAGCTTCCCTGACCTCCCGACTCCTCAGCTTCCCTGACCTCCCGACTCCTCAGCTTCCCTGACCTCCCGACTCCTCAGCTTCCCTGACCTCCCGACTCCTCAGCTTCCCTGACCTCCCGACTCCTCAGCTTCCCTGACTTCACAGCACTGCCTCACTACTGAGCATGTACATAAAGTGCAGCACAGATTCATCTCACTGCCTCACTACTGAGCGTGTACATAAAGTGCAGCACAGATTCATCTCACGGCCTCACTGCTGAGCGTGTACATAAAGTGCAGCACAGATTCATCTCACTGCCTCACTACTGAGCATGTACATAAAGTGCAGCACAGATTCATCTCACTGCCTCACTGCTGAGCGTGTACATAAAGTGCAGCACAGATTCATCTCACGGCCTCACTGCTGAGCGTGTACATAAAGTGCAGCACAGATTCATCTCACGGCCTCACTGCTGAGCGTGTACATAAAGTGCAGCACAGATTCATCTCACGGCCTCACTGCTGAGCGTGTACATAAAGTGCAGCACAGATTCATCTCACGGCCTCACTGCTGAGCGTGTACATAAAGTGCAGCACAGATTCATCTCACGGCCTCACTGCTGAGCGTGTACATAAAGTGCAGCACAGATTCATCTCACGGCCTCACTGCTGAGCGTGTACATAAAGTGCAGCACAGATTCATCTCACTGCCTCACTACTGAGCGTGTACATAAAGTGCAGCAGATTCATCTCACTGCCTCACTACTGAGCGTGTACATAAAGTGCAGCACAGATTCATCTCACTGCCTCACTACTGAGCATGTACATAAAGTGCAGCACAGATTCATCTCACTGCCTCACTACTGAGCGTGTACATAAAGTGCAGCACAGATTCATCTCACTGCCTCACTACTGAGCGTGTACATAAAGTGCAGCACAGATTCATCTCACGGCCTCACTACTGAGCATGTACATAAAGTGCAGCACAGATTCATCTCAATTTAAAGCCGAGATCCTTAGATCAGGAATAGAACAGACCTTTATAGGACATTTCATACATTTCCCAAATTCTTATTAAACCATTTACAGCACATTCTGCATTGTACCACTGAATCCAATTTATTATAGATTTTAGGAATCCGTCCATTTTATACCAACTCCACCAAAATGGACACTGACTCCGACTCCACAGCCCTGCTACTGAGCAGCATTCTAGGGGGAGAACCTTGTAATCGCAAGTTCAAGTGGGTTTCTACATGAAACCTTATGTTTAGCATAATGATAAATTAAAGCAGCCATCGAATGATTTAGTGTTTTTATTAGCTGTTGTTTTATCCCCCCAGCCTTCTCATGTGCTGCAGGGCAATACCTAGACATGGCTGTGCAAGAATGTACTCCATGTGGAAAAGGAACATACTCCTTGGGAACAGGCGTTCATTTTGAGGAGTGGACAGAACTTCCACATGGATTTAAGAGCTATTCAAACAACGTATATGGAACAGAGTACGGGAACTGCAGCATGTAAGTAGTGTAACATTCAGAAAAAATCCTGTTAATTTTATCAATGTTTTTATATTTGTATCTAGCAAAAAAGAATAAGGCCTCATCCAGTGTCAGTATTTTGCCTCAGTATTTGCTAGCCAAACGTGGAGTGAATCACAACTATTGAAAAGTGAAAATCTTACTGTTATAGGTTTTGGGGCCAATTCATCAAGATTAGCACAGCGCAAGCTCGCGCTACACCAGCCTTGACAGGGTAAACGGTTCTGAATTCATTAAGAGGCACATGCCACTTGATGAATTCGGCGCCTCTACTAAGTGGTGTGTGGGTCTATGTGCTGCACCAGAAATACTCCTCCAGTCTTTGACATTTCTGGAGTAGAGAACACGGACAGATTTGATCGTACATTTTGGTGAAGTTGATCCAAAATGTTAAATCACCCAAGTCACAAAAGATATATTGCACAATCCAAAGTTTTTACACCCTCTTTTGTGGCGTAAAAATGTTGATGTATTAGTTCCTTTTGCTTTGTATATTCTACCAGTGGTGTAACTTAATACTTGTGTGCTCCAATGCAAAATTTCCAATATACACTGCTCAAAAAAATAAAGGGAACACTTAAACAACAGAATATAACTCCAAGTAAATCAAACTTCTGTGAAATCAAACTGTCCACTTAGGAAGCAACACTGATTGACAATCAATTTCACATGCTGTTGTGCAAATGGAATAGACAATACATGGAAATTATTGGCAATTATCAAGACACACTCAATAAAGGAGTGGTTCTGCAGGTGGGGACCACAGACCACATCTCAGTACCAATGCTTTCTGGCTGATGTTTTGGTCACTTTTGAATGTTGGTTGTGCTTTCACACTCGTGATAGCATGAGACGGACTCTACAACCCACAGAAGTTGCTCAGGTAGTGCAACTCATCCAGGATGGCACATCAATGCAAGCTGTGGCAAGAAGGTTTGCTGTGTCTGTCAGCGCAGTGTCCAGAGGCTGGGGGCGCTACCAGGAGACAGGCCAGTATACCAGGAGATGTGGAGGGGGCCGTAGGAGGGCAACAACCCAGCAGCAGGATCGTTACTTCCGCCTTTGTGCAAGGAGGAACAGGAGGAGCACTGCCAGAGCCCTGCAAAATGTCCTCCAGCAGGCCACAAATGTGCATGTGTCTGCACAAACGGTTAGAAACCAACTCCATGAGGGTGGTATGAGGGCCCCATGTCCACAGATGGGGGTTGTGCTCACAGCCCAACACCGTGCAGGAGGCTTGCCATTTGCCACAGAACACCAGGATTAGCAAAGTCGCCACTGGCGCCCTGTGTTCTTCACAGATGAAAGTGAAACCAGGTTCCCACTGAGCACATGTGACAGACGTGACAGAGTCTGGAGACGCCGTGGAAAGCGATCTGCTGCCTGCAACATCCTTCAGCATGACCGGTTTGGCAGTGGGTCAGTAATGGTGTGGGGTTGCATTTCTTTGGAGGGCTGCACAGCTCTCTATGTGCTCGCCAGAGGTAGCCTGACTGCCATTAGGTACCGAGATGAGATCCTCAGACCCCTTGTGAGACCATATGCTGGTGTGGTTGGCCCTGGGTTTCTCCTAATGCAGGACAATGCCAGACCTCATGTGGCTGGAGTGTGTCAGCAGTTCCTGCAAGATGAAGGCATTGAAGCTATGGACTGGCTGCCCGTTCCCCAGACCTGAATCCTATTGAGCACATCTGGGACATCATGTCTTGCTCCGTCCACCAACAGATGGAGCCCCACAGACTGTCCAGGAGTTGGCGGATGCTTTAGTCCAGGTCTGGGAGGAGATCCCACAGGAGACCATCCGCAACCTCATCAGGAGCATGTCCAGGCGTTGTAGGGAGGTCATACAGGCACGTGGAGGCCACACACAATACTGAGTCTCATTTTGACTTATTTTAAGGACATTACATAAAAGTTGGATCAGTCTGTAGTGTGTTTTTCCATTTTAATTTTGGGGGTGACTCCAAATCCAGGCCTCCATGGATTAATAAATTTGATTTCCATTGATGATTTTCGTGTGATTTTGTTGTCAGCACATTCAACTTTGTACAGAGCAAAGAATTCAATGAGAATATTTCATTCATTCAGATCTAGGATGTGTTATTTGAGTGTTCCCTTTATTTTTTTGAGCAGTGTATATATAATGATCAAAGTTAACCTATGTTATATAGGGCCAAACTCATGACAACTACTTTTAAAAGATTTAGTCAGGGGATCCAAAATGGATCCAAATCATGTATATTGACTGCTATTTGCAGGTTACCCAATGTCCCCTTTAAACTTTAATTTCAATACCACTGTGTCATGGAAAACATTTAATATAAATACCACCGTGTAATGGAAAACAGAGTCACTAATTGACAAATTTTCTCCCCGTGCAAAATTTCAAAATAAACTGCTTCCATCTATGCAAAAATTAGCGTGCCTGGGTCTCCTTATTCTTGAGTCAATGCTTTGTGAGACTACCTTTCAATGCAATTAATGCTGCAAGTCTCTTTGGGTTTGTCCAAGGGAGTACATAGAAATCATGGGGCCCCATAGTAAAAGTTCTAATTATCTACCTCCCCCCCCCCAAATAAATAAATAAATATTCAGCAGCTGGTCACAGAAGAGCATATCTCACAACTTTGCAATCCTTACAAAGTAATTTATCCTTTTTTTCCCTTCACCCATGACAGCACACCTGAGAGAGGATCCGCCCTTCAAGGACAGGAAACCATCTGAAATAAAAGGGCGGCACCTCTCCTCCGCTTCAGTTGGTTTCCTGTCCTTGATGGGAATCCTCATGAAATAATCAGGCGGCTGTTATGCTGAAGAAGACTTACCCAGGCCTGTCCTAGCGCTGGAAGAGCGGTCTGTTTTGTCCATGGCGCCGGCTTTCGGGTGCTGGTAGAGCCGTCCGCAGGTTCCCCGGGGACCTGTCGCACGTGCTGGCGCTGGCGGTGCAGAGGTCCTGGGCTTCCGTACACCGCCGTGCCGCTCTTGCCCGGCCGTCCATGTGACCGCGGTCATGAGACTCTGACGTCATGGTGCGGGGCACGCTGGGTAGGGCGTGCCCGATGACGTCGGGGGCGGCGCCAAAGGAAAACATGGCGGCGCCCTGTATAATGCCGGCCGGCATGTCAAAAACGCTGGCGGCGTTTGCGAGAAGCGGTGCCAGCGGGAGGGGCCTAATAACCGGAAGGAGACCGCAGGGACCAGGAGGTGGCTGACTTCGCCCGTCTCCCTATAAAGAGGAGCACCTGGGGTCAGAACGCTGCTCGTCATAATGTCTGACATGGAGCAACAGCAGCTGTCGCCACGGCCACAGTCGCTACCACCTTCATCGCCACCTCTGTCTGCTCGCCGGTCTAGAGGGTCCAGCGGAAGGAGCAGCAGTCGTCAGAGTCAGAGGGGTAAAGCTTCTCAGGACTCCACGGTCTCCAGGAGGGATGCGTCGCGTATCCTGAAAAAGCCTTCAATTTCGGTATCCGCAGTGGCGGGGTGAGTGATCTTCGTGAATGTCACTAGATATATTTGCTAATGGGCTCCTACTGTGTGTTTAAATCACCAGGAGGAACCCAGGAAAGTAACCGCCAAGAAGCGGAACAGAGAATGTGCCATATGCAAATGCCCGCTAGCGATAGACTGGCAGAAGGAGCTCTGCTCGGACTGCATTCAGAAAACTATTTGTGAGGGTACCCCGGATTTTGCAGCCAGCCTCAGATCGGTTATCAGATCGGAGGTAGAGGGCTCCCTTAAAACAATTTTGAAAAAAAGAAGGAAAATCATATCTGATCCTTCTTCTGACTCTGACTCCTCTGTATTATAGGATGGACAGTATCATAGTGGGGCCTCATCCTCATCCTCTTCCTCCTCAGACAGTGATAGAGGGGGGGAGACCATGCTTCCCTATAGAAGACACAGACAAATTGGTAAAGGCGGTCAGAACCACTATGGGGTTAAAGGAAGATAAATCCGTTAAGTCCCTAGAAGATATCATGTTTGCAGGGTTAGAAGAAAAGAAAAAACGCACCTTCCTGGTGAACTCTAAGGTCCAGACACTTATCAATAGAGAATGGAGGAAACCTGAGAAAGTAGGAGCCTTGCCTTCATCCTCAAAGAGGAAGTATCCCTTTGACCTAAAGGACTCTGAGAACTGGGACAAGATGCCAAAAATTGACGCTGCGGTGTCTAGATCATCAAAAAGATCGGCACTCCCTCTTGAAGACTCAGGGGTACTTAGAGACCCCTTAGACAAGAAGGCGGATACCTTTTTTAAAACATGCCTGGGAATCCGCAGCAGGAGGTCTAAAGCCGGCCATTGCAGGAACATGTACCGCTCGTTCCCTTATGATATGGTTACAGCAGTTGGAAGATCAGCTGAAAAATAAAAAGACCTCAAGGGAAAAAATTCTAGCCAGTCTCCCCCTGTTGCATGGTGCAGCTGCCTTCCTAGCAGATACCTCTGCTGACTCAGTAAAACTGCCAGCTAGGTCGGCTGGGTTATCAAACGTGGCTAGACGAGCTCTGTGGCTCAAAGGATTTCCTGGGGACTTACAATCAAAGTCTAGACTGTGTTCTATCCCCTGTGACGGCCAATTTCTCTTTGGCAATAAATTGGACGATGTCCTTGAGAAGACAAGTGACAGAAAAGGAAGGTTCCCTGGGTTTTCGGCGGATGCTAGAAAGACCTATTTTCGAAGGGGGAAATTAGTAGAGGTCGCCCCCCCGGGAGAAAAAAAGTGTGATTTTAAGAACAAAAAAAGAGTCCGGATATATGTTCGCGGTCCCTCCGCTGCCTCCAAAAAGCCTCCACAATGACGCCAGGCCACAAGTTCGAGGGAGACTTTCTCATTTTTTTCATGCCTGGGAAAACATTTCCTCCAGTACCTGGGTCCTCAACATAGTGAGAGATGGACTAAGGATTCAATCCCTTCAGCAGCCATACTGCTCGTTTGTGATAACTCCGGTAAGAAAATCCCCAGACGAACAACTGGCCCTAGAATCAGAGATCTTGAACCTGTTGAACAAGCAAGTGCTATGCGAGGTTCCGGTCAGTCAAAAAGAAAGGGGATTTTATTCCCCTCTCTTTTTAATAAAAAAAACCGGACGGTTCATTCAGAACTATTGTAAATCTAAAGGGCCTCAACCGGTTTGTAAACAACCATACGTTCAAAATGGAATCAATAAACTCAACAATAAAGCTTCTTTTTCACAATTGCTTTATGGCAGTGATAGATCTCAAAGACGTGTACTATCACATCCCAATTCACCCAGGTCATCAAAAGTATCTAAGGGTTGCTCTTTACATTCAAGGAAGTCTCAGACACTTCCAGTTCCAAGCCCTTCCCTTCGGGTTGTCAATTGCTCCAAGGGTATTCACCAACCTGATAGCCGAGGTAACAGCCTTTCTCCGCATTCAGAATACAGTTATAATACCATATCTGGACGACTTCCTTTATAGTGGGGAATTTAGAGAGCCACTGTATCTCTCAACTGAATCAGGCCATGGCTGTCTTGCAGAACTTAGGCTGAATGATCAATGCCCAAAAATCAAGGCTAGAGCCCACAAGAATCCAGGCCTTTCTGGGGTTTACCCTAAACTCAGAGTGTCAGACTTGTCTTCTACCCGACAGCAAAATAGACAGTCACAAATTTGGTGTCCGCAGCTATACACACCCCAGACATGTCCTTAAGGAAGGCTATGTCCCTGCTAGGTACTCTAACATCTTTCATTCCGGCAGTCAAGTGGGCCCAATTTCACACAAGAAACCTTCAGTGGGAAATCTTGTCAGCACAAAGATTGTTAAAAGGGTATTTAGAAGGAAAGGTACATCTCTCCTTGCGAACCAGGGACGCCCTCTTGTGGTGGACAGACAGGTCAAATTTATCTCTGGGGGGGGTCCAGTGGGACACACCAGTACAAGACATCATCACGACCGATGCAAGCAACTCAGGGTGGGGTGCACACCTAGAAAATCACATGATTCAAGGCCCTTGGTCACTCCAAGAGAAAAAGGGGTCATCAAATCTAAAAGGGCTAGGGGCGGTGAGAAACGCTTTAGAAGGCTTCCTCCCTTTACTCCAGGGTCGCCATGTTCGGGTTATGTCGGACAACAGAACCACTGTGGTCTACATAAACCACCAGGGGGAACAAGATCGTATTCTCTTCTGGAAGCAGTAGGCAGGCTTTTTCAAATAGCGGAGAAAAATCTTCTATCCCTCACAGCGCTACACATACGAGGCATAGACAACGCGAAAGCAGACTTCCTAAGCCGCAACAAGTTGAGACAAGGGGAATCGGCCCTGAATCCCAGAGTACTCCATCAGATAGTAGAGCTGTGGGGTCTACCAGAGATAGATTTGTTCGCCGACAAAAACAACAGGAAAGTGGAGAAATTCTGCTCACTAGACCCAAGGGGAAACCCTTTGGCAATAGATGCTCTCCAGATTCCTTGGAGCTTCAAGTTGACCTATGCATTCCCGCCAATAGCTATGATACCCCTGGTGGTGAGGAAGATCAGAAAGGATCAAGCGAGAGTTATTCTCATAGCCCCCTTCTGGCCAAAGAGACCATGGTTCTCCCTTTTGAGGATGATGTCACAATCAGACCCACGGATCCTACCAGAGACCCTGGACCTTCTAGCTCAGGGACCAATATTCCATTCTCAAGTGAAGGGTTTCCACCTAGCAGCATGGAACTTGAGAGGGTAATATTGATGGGCAAAGGGTTTTCATCAGGTTTAGTGTCTACTCTATTAAAAAGTAGAAAGCCCATAACCACCAAAGTCTATGGTAGAACATGGAGAAAAATTGTACATTTTCTAGGAAAGCCATTAAGCCAAAAACCTCCAATTAAATCCATCCTGGAGTTCTTACAGAAGGGGTTTGAGTTAGGTCTAGCTACCAATACACTTAAGGTCCAGGTTTCTGCCTTGGGTGCGCTATATAACCATAACCTTGCAGCCAATAAATGGATTACAAGGTTCATTAAATCCTGCAGTAGATCTAGGCCAATCTCAATACCCAAAGTTCCTCCATGGAACCTAAATTTAGTACTTGACGCACTAACTATGGAACCCTTTGAACTAGTTCATGAGTTGTCCGCAAAATACATAACTCTCAAAACAATTATTTTGGTAGCCTTAACATCGGCCCGTAGAGTAAGTGATTTACAGGCCCTATCCATAAATCCTCCATATACGCAAATATTTGAGGATAGAATAGTATTGAGGCCTGATCCAGCCTACCTTCCTAAGGTTGCGCTCAAGTTTCATAGATCTCAGGAAATTGTTATGCCCTCCTTTTGTAACAGCCCAAAGAACCCAGGGGAGCAAAAGTTTCATAACCTTGATGTTAGAAGGGCTATATTACAATACATAAAAGTAACTAGCCAGTGGAGGCGTAGCCAATCCCTGTTCGTAGCCTTCCAGGGGAGTAGGAAGGGGTATGGGGTGACGAAAGCAACTATAGCCAGATGGATTAGGGAGGCCATTTGCTTAGCGTACTCTACAAGTAACATCCCGATCCCTGGCGGCATCAAAGCTCACTCCACCAGGGCCGTGGCTACCTCCTGGGCAGAGAAGGCAGAGGTATTGATAGATCAAATCTGTAAGGCCGCTACATGGTCCTCACCATCTACCTTTTTCAAACACTACCGTTTGGATCTATCCTGCCTATCTGACTTAACCTTTGGTAGAAGGGTGCAACAAGCGGTGGTCCCTCCCTAAGGTGTTTCTTTCTCCAAAATTCTCTCAGGTGTGCTGTCATGGGTGAAGGGATAACACCAAGGTTACTTACCGGTAGCTGGTTTTTCTAGAACCCATGACAGCACCCGTATATTCCCCCCCCCCTTCTTTCTCACCATATGGGTGTGCATGTGTGTTGGGTGTTATTTGATGTGGTGTTGGATTTGTATATAACTCTTTTTTATGGAGGTCCTCTCAATGCTCTGTAACCAACTGAAGCGGGGGAGAGGTGACGCCCTTTTATTTCAGATGGTTTCCTGTCCTTGAAGGGTGGATCCTCTCTCAGGTGTTCTGTCATGGGTTCTGGAAAAACTGGCTACCGGTAAGTAGCCTTGGTGTTTTCCTCCTATTGAAGCCCCTAGATTTTCATTGCACCTATAAAGTATGATGCCAACAAAAGTGCCACACAAACATTGTATGATATCCCCACAGTGAATTCCTCCACGGCACCTTCCTCGTGCACAGTATGATGACCCTACTGTACCCCCCTTCAACTCCCCCGGCAAAGTATGGTGACCCCAACACAGTATGATCCCCCAACTGTGAACCCCATATAGCCCTCCATGTAGTATAATAAGCCTACATATAGTATAATGGCCTCCACACCTCTCCGCACTGTATAATTGCCCCCACAAACTTTCATAAACATACAGCATAATGGCTCCCCACATAGCCCTACATACAGTATAATGTTCCCCACGTAGCCCTGCATACAGTATAATGGCCCTCACATAACCTTGCATACAGTATAATGGCCCCACACATAGCCCTGCATACAGTATAATGGCCACACACACAACCCTGCATACAGTACGACCCTCACATAACCCTGCATACAGTATAATGTACTTGCATACAGTATAATGGCTGCCACTTAGCCCTGCATACACTATAATGGCCCCACACATAACCCTGCATACAGTATAATGACCCCCACATAGCTCTGTATACAGTATAATGGTCCTCACATAACCCTGCATACAGTATAATGTACTTGCATACAGTAGAATGGCTGTCACATAGCCCTGCATACAGTATAATGGCTCTCCAAATAGCCCTGCATATTCAGTGGGTACGGAAAGTATTCAGACCCCTTTTAAATTTTTCACTTTTTGTTTCATTGCAGCCATTTGGTTAATTCTAAAAAGTTCTTTTTTTTTTCTCATTAAAGTACAATCTGCACCCAATCTTGACTGAAAAAAAAAAAAAAACAAATGTAGAAATTGTTTCAAATTTATTAAAGATAAACTGAAATATCAGTCATAAATAGTCAGACCTTTTGCTCAGACACTCATATTTAAGTCACATGCTGTCCATTTCCTTGTGATCCTCCTTGAGATGGTTCTACTCCTTCATTGGAGTCCAGCTGTGTTTAATTAAACTGATAGGACTTGATTTGGAAAGGCACACACCTGTCTATATAAGACCTCACAGCTCACAGTGCATGTCAGACCAACTGAGAATCATGAGCTCAAAGGAACTGAACAAGGAGCTCAGAGACAGAATTGTGGCAAGGCACAGGTCTGACCAAGGTTACAAAAGAATTTCTGCATTACTCAAGGTTCCTAAGAGCACAGTGGCCTCCATAATCCTTAAATGGAAGAAGTTTGGGACCACCAGAAGTCTTCCTAGACCTGGCTGTCCAGCCAAACTGAGCAATCGTGGGAGAAGAGCCTTGGTGAGAGATGTAAAGAAGAACCCCAAGATCACTGTGGCTGAGCTCCATAGATGCAGTAGAGAGATGGGAGAAAGTTCCACAAAGTCAACTATCACTGCAGCCCTCCACCAGTTGGGCCTTTATGGCGGAGTGGCCCGACGGAAGCCTCTCCTCAGTGCAAGATATGTGAAAGCCCGCATATGAAGGACTCCCAGACTATGAGAAATAAGAGTCTCTGGTCTGGTGAGATGCAGATAGAACTTTTTGTTGATAATTCTAAGCTGTATGTGTGGATAAAACCAGGCACTGCTCATCACCTGCCCAATGCAATCCCAATAGTGAAACATGGTGGTGGCAGCAACATGCTATGGGGGTGTTTTTCAGCTGCAGGGACAGGACGACTGGTTGCAATTGAAGGAAACATGAATGTGGCCAAGTACAGAGATATCCTGGGTGAAAATCTCTTCCAGAGTGCTCTGGACCTCAGACTTGGCCCAAAGGTTCACCTTCCAACAAGACAATGACCCTAAGCACACATCTAAAATAACAAAGGAGTGGCATCAGAACAACTCTGTGACCATTCTTGACTGGCCCAGCCAGAGCCCTGACCTAAACCCAATTGAGCATCTCTGGAGAGTCCTGAAAATCCCTGTCCACCAACGTTCACCATCCAACCTGACTGAACTGGAGAGGATCTGCAAGGAAGAATGGCAGAGGATCCCAAAATCCAGGTGTGAAAAATTTGTTGCATCATTCCCAAGAAGACTCATGGCTGTACTAGCTCAAAAGGGTGCTTCTACTCAATACTGAGCAAACAGTCTGAATACTTATGACCATGTGATATTTCAGTTTTTCTTTTTTTAATTTAATTAAATTTGAAAAAAATTCTACATTTGTGTTTTTTTTTTTTGTTTTTTTTTTAGTCAAGATGGGGTACTTTAATGAGAAAAAAATGAACTTTTTAGAATTTACCAAATGGCTGCAATGAAACAAAGAGTGAAAAATTTAAAGAGGTCTAAATACTTTCCGTACCCACTGTAGTATAATGGCCCTCTCAAAGCCCTGCATACACTATAATGGCCCCACACATAGCCCTGCATACAGTATAATGACCCCCACATAGCCCTGCATACAGTATAATGGCCCTCACATAACCCTGCATACAATATAATGGCCTTGCATACAGTATAATGGCTGCCACATAGCCCTGCATACAGTATAATGGCCTTGCATACATTATAATGGCCTCCAGATAGCCTTACATACAGTATAATGGCCTCCACATAGCCCTGCATACACTTTAATGACCCCCCTACATAGCCCTGCATAGTATCATGGTCCGCAAAAAAACCCTCCAAACAGTATAATTGCCCCCACATAGCACTCCAAATAGGATAATGGACCCCACACCGCCTTCCAAATAGGATAATGGACCCCACACCGCCTTCCAAATAGGATAATGGACCCCACACAGCCCTCCAAATAAGATAATGTGAACCCCATAGTCCTGCATATAGTATTATGTGCCCTCTATATACACTGCTCAAAAAAATAAAGGGAACACTCAAATAACACATCCTAGATCTGAATGAATGAAATATTTTCATTAAATACTTTGTTCTGTACAAATTTGGTGCAACGTGATGTTGGTGGATGGAGCGAGACTTGATGTCCTAGATGTGCTCAATCGGATTCAGGTCTGGGGAACGGGCGGGCCAGTCCATAGCTTCAATGCCTTCATCTTGCAGGAACTGCTGACACACTCCAGCCACATGAGGTCTGGCATTGTCCTGCATTAGGAGGAATCCAGGGCCAACCGCACCAGCATATGGTCTCACAAGGGGTCTGAGGATCTCATCTCGGTACCTAATGGCAGTCAGGCTACCTCTGGCGAGCACATGGAGGGCTGTGCGGCCCTCCAAAGAAATGCCACCCCACACCATTACTGACCCACTGCCAAACCGGTCATGCTGAAGGATGTTGCAGGCAGCAGATGGCTCTCCACGGCGTCTCCAGACTCTGTCACGTCTGTCACATGTGCTCAATGTGAACTTTCTTTCATCTGTAAAGAGCACAGGGCGCCAGTGGCGACTTTGCCAATCCTGGTGTTCTGTGGCAAATGGCAAGCATCCTGCACTGTGTTGGGCTGTGAGCACAACCCCCATCTGTGGACGTCAGGCCCTCATACCACCCTCATGGAGTCGGTTTCTGACAGTTTGTGCAGACACATGCACATTTGTGGCCTGCTGGAGGACATTTTGCAGGGCTCTGGCAGTGCTCCTCCTGTTCCTCCTTGCGCAAAGGCGGAAGTAGCGGTCCTGCTGCTGGGTTGTTGCCCTCCTACGGCCCCCTACACGTCTCCTGATGTACTGGCCTGTCTCCTGGTAGCGCCTCCTGCCTCTGGACACTACGCTGACAGACACAGTAAACCTTCTTGCCACAGCTCGCATTGATGTGCCATCCTGGATGAGCTGCACTACCTGAGCAACTTCTGTGGGTTGTAGAGTCCATCTCATGCTAAATAAAAATAAATACAATACTCATCTCCTTGTGTTCCCCCTGTTCCGCTCTCTGCAGTGAGCATTCCGAAGCTGCTTCACTGCTTGGCACAGCAGGGTGTTATGTAGTGACATCATCACACCTACTGCGCTGAGACATCAGATCTCAGACGCCAAGGAAGAATAATGGGGGACAGAATGGAGCGCTCCCTCTTTCATCATTCCTTCCAACTGCATTGGCATCCAGGATGCCAATATAGTTGAATGTGCGATGCCGGGCGAAGGGGCCTTATGCTAGCACACGGCCCCTTAACTCATAGGCCCGACCAATTCTCGGGCCCCATAGTGACCGTGTGGTCTGCTGACATTGGTGGTACACCACTGAGTATGTCTCTACCAGCTTGGCAAAGAAGAATGGGCAAAAATTTCAGTTGTTGGATACTCAATCTAACAGTAGCTCAGTGAGATTGGATGGAGAGCGTCTGTTAACTGCAATTTTCAAGTCTTCACACAGATTCTCAATGGGATTTAGGTCTGGACTGTGACTTGCCTATTCACACACCTGAATATGCTTTGATCTAAGCCATTCCATTTTATCTCTGGCATTATGTTTGGGGTCATTGTCCTGCTGGCAGGTGAACCTTTGCCCCAGTTTCAAATCTTTTGCAGCCTCTAACAGGTTTTCCTGCAGGATTGTCCTGTATTTAGCTACATCCACCTTCCCATCAACTCTGACCAGCTTCCCTCTCCCTGCTGAAAAAGGGCATCCCCATAGCATGATGTTGTCACCACTATGTTTGACTGTGGAGATGGAGATTTCAGGGTGATGTGTAGTGTTTAGTTTTCTGACAGTGTTTTGCATTCAAACCAAAAAGTTCTACTTTGGTCTCATCTGACCAAAGCACTTTCTTGCACATGCTATCTCTTTCCCCTACATGGATTTTTGCAAACTGCAGACATTTTATGGATTACTTTAAAAAATTGCTGTCTTCTTGACACTCTTCTATAAAGGCCAGATTTTTGGAGTATACTACTAAGGGCTTGTATACGTCGGACAAGTGTGATCCATGGTTTTCATGGATTGCACTCGTACACGTCATTTTAGGGGGAAGGAAGGAAGGAAATGGGTCTGTAGAAAATATGACATCAGTGTGCAGTCCATTGTTTACACTTTGATATAATGGAGAACGTGGGAAACTTTTTTTTTTTTCTTTTTCTCCCCATCTCTGAGATAAACTGATCCCACTTTGATCAGAGTTCGACCCGCAAAATCGGACCACTTTTCTCGGATGGAGAAAAATTTGTCGTGTGCGCCTACTCTAATTGTTGTCCTGTGGACAGATTCTCCCACCTGAGCCGTGGATCCCTGTATCTCCTCCAGAGTGAGCATGGGCGTCTTGGCTGCTTCTCTAATTAGTGCTCTCCTTGTTGAGATGTCAGTTTAGGTGGACAGCCATGTCTTTTGTAGCTTAGCAGTTGCCATACTCCTTCTATTTTTGGATAATGGATTAAACAATGCTCCGTGAGATGTTCAGAGCTTGGGCTATTTTTATGCAACCTAATTTTGCTTTAATTTTATCCCTGCCCTTTCTGGTATGTTCCTTGGTTTTCATGATGCTGTTTGATCTCTAATGTTCTCAAACGAAACTGAGGCCTTGACAGAAGAGCTGTAATTATACAGATAATAAATTACACACAGGTAAACTAAATGTACTAATTATGTGACTTTTGGAAGCAATTGGTAACTCAGGATTTTATTTTGTGACGTTAGACTACAGGGGGGCTGAATACAAATGTACGTCACTATTTTCAGATTTATATTTTTAAAATATTTAGAAAACCATGTATTTCTTTGTCTTGGTCTTGGTATATCACATAAAACTCCAATCAAATATATTGGTTTGTAGGTGTAATCTCAACAAAATTTGGAAAAGTTCACAGGGTATGAATACTTTTTCAAGGCAGTGAATGTAGGAGCTGGGTAAAGTAAGAATATTTATAAGTTTTGTCGTTATTTCAACTTCAGTAGTGGGATAGTACTACTTGTGGTGAAAGAACCAAGTCCATCTCCCAAAGATCTTTGCCAATATTCTTGAGTATAGACAAAGCCAAAACCCATGTAGAAGATCACTAACTAGCAGGTATTTTGCATTTAGGACAGCCCAGTAACCTTCCACATGTCAGATCTGCTTTGAGACTTATACAGCCCTATGCATAATCTTAAATTCCCTCCAAATTTCATTCCTACTGCCCACCCGCTACACACTCTTTGGCTGTTACTAATCGGCCCCAGCACTGTCCTCTGTCATTCATCTCAGCACTGGAAGTGACAGCAGCGATCCGGTGACCTTCGTGTGGCAGAGCAGCAGCAATATCTCACATCACATCCACAGTGGTGACAGAGCTGTTACGTCCCCACATTACACTTGACATAAGAATACAGTGAAGTGAAAAGTCTATCTTCATGTGTGTATGCAAGAGCTTAAATACAGGTGCAGCTCACAAAATTAAATTTAACTTTTTGATGATATTCTATTTCAGTATTGTATTGAAGAATACAAAAAGTGAAACTCCTATAGTATATAGAGTCATTACAAACAGAGTGATCTATTTCAAGTGTTTATTTCTGTTAATGTTGATGATTATGGCTTACAGCCAATGAAAACACAAAAGTCATTAAGCAGATTAAAATTATTAACAAAAAAACTGTCTGGGGGAAACGTGAAGAGGCACACAATCAGTACTAATACCTGGTTTAACCGCTTCCCGACCACCCACTGTACATAAACGTCGGTGCTGCCTGGGCTCTGTGCAGCGCCGATGTTTATAAACGGTCGGTGGTCCCGCAGCCCTCATGACCCCCAGGGTCCTGCAAGTGCTGCGGTTGCGGGTCAGAGCGACCGCTCTGACAGGGGACATCATCGGGACCTGATAGGAAAGGGTTAACATCATTGGGACCTGATCCAATCTTCTATATGCCGCGATCTATAGTGATCGCGGCATATAGAAGATAGTGAGAGGAGAGGCGGTCGTCCACTTACCTCTCCGACGGCCCCCTGATGCCTTCCAGGACCTGCCGTTGTTATGGCAGCTGGAGGTCACATGACCACCTCCAGATCTGCCATATATGGTGTCCTGCTAGGCTCAGCCTGCAGCTGAAGCCTAGCAGGAGACAGACAGTGTGAAACTGTCAGCAAACTTCTCATGCAATGTAATACATGTCTATTGCATTGCATGAGAACAGTGATTAGAAAAATAAAAATTAATGTCCCATACAGGGACTAAGTAAAAATGTAAAAAAAAAGTCTAAAAAATGTTTTCAAACTGTTAAAAAAAAAAAAAAAAATCACAAAATAAATAAATAAAATATTAAACCAATAAATCCGTATATTTATGCAAAAACAAAAAAGTACGCATATTTGGTATCGCGCGTCCGAAACAACCCGATCTATAAAACTGTCACACTAACTCCTTCTGTGCACACCGTAATAAAAATAAATAAAAAACAGAGCAAAAAACTATGCTTTTTCTTCATATCGCCAAACAAAAAGTGGAAAAAAATACGATCAAAAAGCAAAATGGAAATAAAAATGGTACCGCTGAAAACGTCATCTTGTTCCGCAAAAAAAAAAGCCACCATACAGCTCCATCAGCTAAAAAATTAAAGTTATAGCTCTCAGAATAAAGCGATGCAAAAAAAATATTTTTTCTATAAAATTGTTTTACTGTGTAAAAGCGCCAAAACATAAAAAAATATACAGTAAATGTAGTATCGCTGTAAACGTACTGACCCGAAGAATAATTCTGCCTGATCACTTTTACCTCACGCAGAACGGCATAAAAAAAGCCTCAAAAAAACAATTCCTGAATTGTTGGCTTTTGTTAATTTTACCTCCCAAAAAACGGAATAGAAAGCGATCAAAAAATGTCACGTACCCAAAAATGGTACCAATAAAAATGTCAACTCGTCCCGCAAAAAACAAGCAGTCACATGACTGTCGGCCGAAATATAGAAAAATGATAGCTCTCAAAATATGGCGATGCAAAAGCTAGATTTTTCAAGAAAAAGCATCTTAGTGTGTGACAGCTGTCAAACATACAAACCCGATATAAATCTGGTATCTCTGTAATTGCACCGACCCGAAGAATAAAGTAATCTCATCACTTATACCGCACGAGGAACGGCGTAAAAAATAAATAAAACCAATTCTTCACCTGCTACTGATTTGTTTATTATGTCTCCCAAAGATCGCAGTAAGGCTCTGCTCACATTTATCCTGCGCTCTGCGCTGAGCACTTACAATTTCCGTGTAAATCTCTGAAATACGTGATTCAGACGGAACCCATGACGGAAGATTCCCTGTAATGAGGCAGATATAGGCCACTGTGGATGCCATCTGGCCTGTGATCCCACAGTGTCATTTTTTTTAGGCGTGCATAAAAGTGCGGTTGGCCACAGTTTTGTGCACTTCTGAAAAAAAAGGACACCGCTAAACAGAGGCCAGACGGAGTCCAGAGTAACTCTGCTGCCTCATTACAGTGAATGGATCCTGCAGGGGTTTCATCTGAATTACATCACTTGGAAATTTAGATGGAAACCCCAATGTAAGTGCTCAGCCTAGAGCGCCGGATAAATGTTACGTAAAATGTTCCCAATAAAAGTTTCAACTCTGTCCTCAAAAAAAGCTAGTCCCCACTCAGGTCCGTCATCTGTTAAAAATATAAGGGACTTCCAAGTTACTGGTAGCAGAAAGGCTCTGGAAAAGCGAAATGGCCCTTGCCCCCCAAAAGAATTTCAGAAAATTTTGTGCTCCCAAATCCAAATGCCTATTCTACAATAATTTGTTCTCCAATTGTCAAATAGCGCTCCGTCCCTCCCAGATCTCGCCGTATGGCTGAGCGGTACAATACAGCCAGATATGGGGTATTGCCACTTTTAGAAGAAATTGTGTGACACATTTCGGCACCATTTTTACCCATTGCCCTGTGTGAAAATGTAAAATCTGAGGGTAAAACATTTTTTTGTGGTAAAAATACAATTATGTTTTCTTCACTGCCCAATGGTATGAATGTAAATTAAATTAAAAAATACTCACTACTTCCCTAGATGAATTCCTTGAGCGGTGTAGTTTACAAAATGGGGTCACTTGTGGGGGTTTCTGCTGTTTCGGCATGTCAGCGACTCTTCAAATGTGACATTGTGTCTGCAACCTATCCCAGCCAACATAGCGCTCCTTTCTCTTCCGAACCCTGCCGTACACCAAAGCAGTGGTTTTCCCCAACATATGGGGTATCGGCGTACTCAGGAGAAATTGCACAACAAATTTCATGGGGCAATTTCTCCTGTTACCCTTATGATAATGCAAAATTAAGGGATGAAAAACGTTTTTGTGGGAAAAATGTGAAAATGTTATCTTTACAGCTCAATATTATAACCTTCTGTGAAGCAACTGGGGGTGCAAGGTGCTCACCACACATCTAGATAAGTTCCCTAAGGGGTCTAGTTTCCACAATGGTGTCACTTGTGGGGGGGTTTCCACTGTTTAGGCACATCAGGAGCTTTCCAAACGCAACATGGCATCTGCTAATTATTCAAACAAATTTTACATTCAAAAAGTCTAATGGCGCTCCTTCCCTTCCAAACCCTGCAGTGCGCCCAAACAGTGGTTTTCCCTCACATATGGGGTATCAGCGCGCTAATGAGAAATTGCACTACAAATTGTGTATTCCATTTTTTCCTGTTACCCTTGTGAAAATAAAAAAATTGGGTCTAAAGTAACATTTTTGTGAAAAAAAGTTAAATGTTCATTGTTTTCTTCCACATTCCAAAACTTCCTGTGAAACACCTGAAGGGTTAATAAACTTCATGAATGTGGTTTTGAGCACCTTGAGTGGTGCAGTTTTTAGAATGGTGTCACTTTGGGGTATTTTCTGTCATAAAGGCCCCTCAAAGTCACTTCAAATAAGATGTGGTCCCTAAAAAAATGTTTTTGTAAATTTTGTTGGAAAAATTAGAAATCGCTGGCCAACTTTTAACCCTTATAGCTTCCTAACAAAAAAAAATTTTGGTTCCAAAATTGTGCTGATGTAAAGTAGACATGTTGGAAATGTTATTTATTAACTATTTTGTGTGACATCTCTCTCTGATTTAAGGGCATAGAAATTAAAAGTTTGAAAATTGCAAAATTTTAAAATTTTTTGCCAAATTTCCAATTTTTTCACAAATAAACGCAAGTGATATCAAAGAAATTTTACCACTATCATGAAGTACAATATGTCACGAAAAAACAATCTCAGCATTCTAGAATCAGGGGAATCCGTTGAAGCTTTCCAGAGTAATTACTTCATAAAGTGACAGTGGTCAGAATTGAAAAAATTGGCCCGGTCACGAAGGCAAAAACAGGCTCTGGCGCGAAGTGGTTAAAAACAACAGTATCACTGTGCTTGATTGGCCAGCAAACTCACCTGACCTTAACCCCATAGAGGATCTATGGGGTATTGTCAAGAGGAAGATGAGAGACACCAGACCCAACAATGCAGACGAGCTGAAGGCTGCTATCAAAGCAACCTGGGCTTCCATAACACCTCAGCAGTGCCACAGGCTGATCGCCTCCATGCCACGACGCATTGATGCAGTAATTGATGCATTTACTGAACATACATTTCAGTAGGCCAACATTTTGGATTTTAATAACATTTTTCAAGCTGTTGTTATAAAGTATTCTAATTTACTGAGATAATGACTTTTGTGTTTTCATTGGCTGTAAGCCATAATCATCAACATTAACAGAAATAAACACTTGAAATAGATCACTCTGTTTGTAATGACTCTATATAATGAGTTTCACTTTTTGTATTGAAGAACTGAAATAGAATATCATCAAAACGGTAATTTAATTTTGTGAGAGCCACGTGTCATAGCAGAAAGTGTTAGCACCCTTAATGCTTTTAGAAAATTATTGCAATTACACACATTTTGTTATACACATGTTTATTTAATTTGTGTATTGGAACAACACAAAAAACAGAGAAAAAACGCAAATTGTACATTATTTCACACAAAAACTCAAAAATGAGCCAGACAAAGTTGTTAGCACCCTCAACTTTATATTCAGTTGCACACCCTTTGCAATAAATGACTGTGAGCTTCTTACACCTCTCATCTGGAATTTTGGACTACTCTTTTATTGCAAACTGCTCCAGGTCACTCCTATTTGAAGGGAGCCTTCTCCCAACAGCAATTTTAAGATCTATCCACATGTGTTCAGTGTGATTTTAGATCCAAACGCATTCCTTTGGTAATGTTCAGATTTCATGATGCCTTGCACACAGTCAAGCACCCAGTGCTAGAGACAGCAAAATAACCCCAAAACATCTTTGAACCTCCACCATATTTGACTGTAGGTACTGTATTCTTTTCTTTGTAAGCCTCATTCCATTTTTGGTAAACAGTAGAATGATGTTGTGAAGACCCGTGGTGTTCCATGGGCGTAAAACTGCTCAGACAACACAGGGTGAGGGTAAAACAGTGTGGCAATACTTTATTGATCCACCAAACAGGCAATAAACACACAGAACAGTACCAGCAAATTCCCAAGATGGTACAACATTACACAGTCTCACCCCTCCGCAGGCCCACCTGGGATAGAACAGCTGTGACTTTGGGACTTCCAGGGCCAACTACCTCAACCAGTGGCTCCCCGCTTTTGGCGGTTCCCCAGAGAGAGGAGGTAGCGGCAAGCTTAGGAGCTGACATTCCATCAAGGTACAAGGCCAGGAGACCAGAGCGTCCCACCCTGGCCTCTCCGAGATTTTCCTTGGGGCCAGATGACCGGCTGGTCCCAATCTGGCTTCTCCAAATGTCTTCATGGGTTCCAGGAGACCAGAAGGTCCCACCTGACAACCCCAAACACCATATCCATGGGGCCAGGTAACTTCATCGTCCCAACCTGGTCTCCCCAAATGTATACACGGGTTCTCTGATGGTCAATGGAGCAGATCCGTATCTTTCCATTCAGGGCCATGTACCCTTAGGCTGGAATCATGTAGAATCCAAATCCGTCTCTCTTTGGTTAAAGCCATACTTACAAGCTGAAGGTCTGAATAGATCCTGTCTTTGATTCTCCTTGTAAAGTCTCTTTAAATTCTCTGTTTCAAATCTGCCTGCATATGTCCTTTTAAGTAAACTTCCACAGGTCAAGGGTTAAGAATAATATTATTCCACAGGGCTCAGGTCTCCTTGTTTGAGCCTTTAATCAATTTACATAGCTGGTATAGCAGGGGGTTCTTGTAAATGAACATCTAGCTGGCTTTAGTATAATATGCAATTAGCATAATAACAAACATCATTATTTCAGAACCAAGAGAAGACAACATTTAGGGCTATACAAATATTGGTCTGTCTTCTTGACCCACCAAAGAAAAACACACAAGTTCTAAAGTCAACACAAACACAATAGTGCATTTCTCTTGGCTTAACAAATCTAGACGTCTGGCTGATTAAGATAAGAAGCTGTTTCGTCACAGATGTGCTTTTCCAAAAATCTCCATCTTTCCCAGAAGGATTTTGGCTTACTCATGCACATTTTGGCAAACTGCAGTCTGGCTTTTATATGTCTCGGTTAGCAATGGGATCCTCCTCTGTCTCCTGCCATGGTGTTTAATTTCATTCAAATATCGACAAATAGTTTGCACTGACAATAATGCATCTTGAACCTGCAGGTCAGTTTGAATTTCATTGGAACTTGTTTGGGGCTGCTTATCCACCATCTGGACTACCCTGCGTTGCAAGCTTTCATTACTTTTTTTTGTCTGCTGTCCACATCCAGGGAGATTAGCTACAGTGCCATTGGGTGTAAACTTCTCGATTATGTTGTACACTGTGGACAAGGGAACGTCAAGATCTCTGGAGATGGACTTGTAACCTTGAGAAAGTTGTTTACCCACAATTTGGATCGGTGCCAACAATTTTATACTGCCCATTTTTGAGGTTTTGTGTGAAATTATGTCCAATTTTTTTTTTTGTGTTGTTCCAATACACACAAAGGAAATAAACGTTGTGGTAGATTTGGCTCACTCGGCTGCACACTGAGGTAGACACAGGAATGCTGTCTTTTTAAATTTCTGATTTGGTTTATTAAAGTGTGGAATAAACCAATATAGAATCCAACAAAATAAACACTGCCCTTCTGGCATCACTGCAAAGCAAAAGAAAATGTACAGCACAGTCCTTAAGTCTGTCGGTGTGCTGGAGCGAAACTTCTGGGTTTGAAATCACTGAAGCTAATGTCCTCAGTGAAAAATACCTCCCCTCCAGCACTGTGCCAGTGACTTTGTCACAACGTCTATAACAAAACATGTGTAATTGCAATAATTTTCTGGGAGAAATACTTCATTTTCTGCAACAATTTCAGGGGTGGCAACACTTTTGGCCATGACTCTATATACCCCATAATACACACCTAAGTTGCTGCATAACCTCATAAACTAAGCCTCACCTGCTGCAGAACTTCATTATTCACACTTCAGCTACTGCAGAACATCATAAATCACACCTCATCTGCGACAGAACAACATAATACACACCTCAGCTGTTGCAGAACATCATAATTCACACTTCAGCTAGGAGAACCTCCATAATACATACTTCAGCTCAGGGGCGGACACAGACTGTAGTGGGCCCCTGTGCAAGAATTTTTTGGGGCCCCCCACCCCCTGCCCTTCATAGGGTGCATGAAGGCCCCCACCACCGTGCATCTCTCACCCCCCCCCCCCCCGTGCATCTCTGATTCCCCCCACTCCTAGTTAATTAATTGTATTTTAAAAAAATAAAACTTGTTATACTTACCCCCAGGGCCGGCTCCAGGTTTTTGTGGGCCCTGGGCGACAGAGTTTCAGTGGGCCCCTTTAACACATACCATGATTCATGATGCACAGACACCACAGAGCAATATATACATATAGTTACAAGGCCAAGGATTTCACTTACTACATTACATGAGTGATATCCTCAGCGCACAGTGCAGACCGGACAGTATAGTCCTCCATACAGTATTATGGGCACCATATAATGCTCCATACAGGATACTGACCCCCTTATAATGCTCCATACAGGATACTGGTCCCCATATAATGCTCCATACAGGATACTGGTCCCCATATAACGCTCCATACAGGATACTGGTCCCCATATAACGCTCCATACAGGATACTGGTCCCCATATAACACTGCATACAGAATACTGGCCCCCATATAACGCTCCATACAGAATTCTGTCCCCCATATAACGCTCCATACAGAATAATGACCCCCATATAACGCTCCATACAGAATATTGGCCCCCATATAACGCTCCATGCAGGCTGTTCCCCCCCTTATAATGCCCCATTACACGAGCGATATCTATTGTAAATTCTACAATAGCTCAGAAACCGGCGACTCCTCACAGCGCACAGTGCAGACCGGACAGTATAGTCCTCCATACAGTATTATGAGCACCATATAATGCTCCATACAGGATACTGACCCCCTTATAATGCTCCATACAGGATACTGGTCCCCATATAATGCTCCATACAGGATACTGGTCCCCATATAATGCTCAATACAGGATACTGGTCCCCATATAACATTGCATACAGGATACTGGCCCCCATAAAATGCTCCATACAGAATACTGACCCCCATATAATGCTCCATACAGAATACTGACCCCCATATAACGCTCCATACAGAATACTGACCCCCATATAACGCTCCATACAGAATACTGGCCCCCATATAACGCTCCATACAGAATACTGGCCCCCATATAACGCTCCATACAGAATACTGGCCCCCATGTTAACGCTCCATGCAGGCTGTCCCCCCCCCCTTATAATGCCCCATGCAGTATGTCAGACCACCCCTGCCCTTATAATGCCCCATGCAGGAGGTCACACACCCACCCTCCTTATAATGCCCCATGCAGGATGTCAATTCCCCCCTCCCCCTCTTATAATGCCCCATGCAGGATGTCACACCCCCTCCCTTATAATGCCCCATGCAGGATGTCATCCCCCCCCTCCCTTGTAATGCCCCATGCAGGATGTCACTTCCCCCCTTCCCCTCTTATAATGCCCCATGCAGGATGTCACACTCCCCCCCCCCCCCCCCCACACACACACACAACCCCATATAATGCCCCATGCAGGATGTCACACTCTCCCCCCCCCCCCCATATAATGCTCCATGCAGGATGTCACACTCCCCTCACCCCCATATAATGCCCCATGCAGGATGTCAATTCCCCCCTCCCCCTCTTATAATGCCCCATGCAGGATGTCACCCCCCCTCCCTTATAATGCCCCGTGCAGGATGTCACTCCCCCTTCCCCTTATAATGCCCCATGCAGGATGTCACACTCCCCCCACCCCCATATAATGCCCCATGCAGGATGTCACACTCCCCCCCCCCCCCCCCCCACCCCCATATAATGCCCCATGCTGGATGTCAATTCCCCCCTCCCCCTCTTATAATGCCCCATGCAGGATGTCACCCCCCTCCCTTATAATGCTCCGTGCAGGATGTCACTTCCCCCTTCCCCTCTTATAATGCCCCATGCAGGATGTCACTTCCCCCCTTCCCTCTTATAATGCCCCATGCAGGATGTCACACTCCCCCTTCCCTCAATGCCCCATGCAGGATGTCACACTCCCCCCACCCCCATATAATGCCCCATGCAGGATGTCAATTCCCCCCTCCCCCTTTTATAATGCCCCATGCAGGATGTCACACCCCCCTCCCTTATAATGCGCCATGCAGGCTGTCCCTTCCCCCCTTCCCCTCTTATAATGCCCCATGCAGGATGTCACTTCCCCCCTTCCCCTCTTATAATGCCCCATGCAGGATGTCACACCCCCCACCCCCATATAATGCCCCCATACAGGATGTCAATTCCCCCCTCCCCCATATAATGCCCCATGCAGGATGTCAATTCCCCCCTCCCCCATATAATGCCCCATGCAGGATGTCACACCCCCTCCCTTATAATGCGCCGTGCAGGATGTCACTTCCCCCCTCCCCCTCTTATAATGCCCCATGCAGGATGTCACTTCCCCCCTCCCCCTCTTATAATGCCCCATGCAGGATGTCAATTCCCCCCTCCCCCTCTTATAATGCCCCATGCAGGATGTCACACCCCCTCCCTTATAATGCTCCATGCAGAACGTCACTTCCCCCCTTCCCCTCTACTAATGCCCCAATGCAGTATGTCACCTCCCCTCATATAATGCCCCATGCAGGATGTCACCCCCCCTCCCTTATAATGCCCCATGCAGGATGTCACCCCCCCCCATATAATGCCCCATGCAGGATGTCACACCCACTCTCCCCCCACTATATAATGCCCCATGCCCCCATACATGAAAAAATAAAAAAAAATCCAATACTCACCTCACTTCTTACCTGCTGCTAGCGCTGCTCCGGACTCCAGCGTCGTCCGCGTCTTCCCGCTCTGCACTGTGACAGCTCAGGAGAGATCACACGCGGTGTAAACACAGAGGATGCGGAAGACGCTGCAGAGGCACGGGGAGGGGTAAGTATTGTGCCGGCGCCGTCACATGACTGGAGATGTCCCTGCGCTCAGCATGGGGCCGGGGGCCCATGCTGAGCGCAGGGACATCTCCGGTCATGTGACGGCGGGGGGTCCTGCGGGGGGTGCCCCATGAGGAGACGCACAAGAGGGGGGCCCCGAGGGGGCCCCGACCGACCGGGCCCCATGCTGGAGTCAGGGCAGTCATGCCCTGATGGCGGCCCTGCTGGAGGGGCCCCCTCTCCCTCGGGGGCCCCCATTCAATGAACCGGCTGCACGGGCGGTAGGTCCGCCCCTGCTTCAGCTGCTGAAAAACCTCATAATACACACCTCTGCTACTGCTGAACCTCCTAATACACACTTCACCTGCTACATAACATCACAATACACACCTCAGCTGCTGCAGAACCTCATAATACATCTAGCTGGCATTGCTGCATTATTGATAGAATCATTCTTTTCCACACTGAGTCATTATGTGGTGATCTGGAGATAGCAGTATGTAATGCATGAGGTTGAGGCTTCCAATGTTATTTTGGCACACAATGAGGAACCTGACTGCTGTTCCTACTGCACGATGGCAGCATGAATCGTACATCGGGTCTGTTGTTGCAGTTGTATGTTGTTTTTTTTCATTCTGATGCTGCTGCGTTTCAGATAAAACATACATTAAATATCCGTCCTGCGATTATGATGACTAACTCAAAAGTCCAGTTGCCTGCTGCTTCTCCCTGCTTTGCTCCCCTAGACTGACAGGTGTCCCCCTGTGTTTGTAATTTTGCAAGTTGACATTGACATTCTGAGTCCTAAAGGTGTATAATATGCACTGTTAGGATTTCGCCCTACTTGGTGATTTGAGCTGTATGACTGGTAGTCATGTGCCAACTGACATCTCCTCCTTCTCTCAATTGAAAATTAGACACCCTAGGGCCTAGATTATGAATAGGATGAGATTGATATGATAGGAGATGGGTAATGGACAGATGATAGATATGTAGATAATAGAAAGATTATAGAGAAGACACACACAGCACATTGCACTCCCCTATGTAGAAGCCTTTTCTTTCCTGGGGTTCTGCAGCAGCTTCTTTTCTTTCTTTCAGTCACATGAAAGAGATCACATGAGAGGAGAAGACAGCAGATGGGGGGAAAGAAAGCACACGGGGGAGAGAGACAGAGTACAGGGGGGAGACAGCTCATACGGGACAGCACATGAGGGGAGAACACAGCACAGGAAGGAGAGAGACAGTAGACAAGGGGGATAGATAGCACATGGGGTAGACAGGTCAAATACGCACAGACGGGAGAAGTCAGCAAATGGGGGAAAGAGAGTGGATAGATGGGTGAGCACATGGGGGGGGGGGGGGGGGGAGAGATTCTCAACACTGCAAAGCCTGCCCTCCCGATGTGATGGCATCGGGCCTCCATCTAGTAATAAATAAAAGCTCAGGTTTATGCCTTGTTAGAGAGGGTTTTTTTCTGGGGTTCACCTTATTTTGTAAATATACTTTTCTCTCAAGCTCCATGCTGAAAGGGCTGTTTCAAATGCTTTGTTCATGCACTTAAAATAGCAGTTTTGAACTGCAGATCTATCAAGTATTTGTACTCCTGAATGAGATTTTGTGCTCTCCTTCCTCATGATCACACTATAGACATACATTCTCCCTCTTTGAACCCATAGGGGTGCAGATAAGTTCACACCAGATTAGGGATGGGCCTGGGGTTTAAAGCAGCTACTTTAAGTGCATTTTACAAGGCAGTTGAAACAGCCCTTTCTCATCATGGCATTTCAGAGAAAGGGAAGCAAGATAAGGTTATAGATTACGTTACAAAGATACATAACTTCGCAATTGCTGATTTAATCCATTAATAAAAAATTTAGATACTGTTTTAATGAACAACTTCACAAATACTGTATAATACATGCTTCTTCTAGGTCACAGTGGGAGGCCCGTGGTGAATATGTAGCCTCAAATACTGATGAATGTACAGCAACTTTGATGTATTCTGTGACTTTAAAACAAGAGGGAACTATAAGCTTTGAATATTTATATCCTGATCGCAACATTGTCTTTGAATTCTTTGTAAGTATCAACCCATCTTATCTTAAGAAATGCTGGACACACTATTGCATTTGAAGACGTATGCCCAGGAATTCATAACTTGTGGCTTTTTAATGCAGAGAACTGTCACTCTTCTGTATAGTTTGTCTGAAAAATGTTATACTTTTTTAATGAAAAAGTAATTTTTCATTGAATATTATTGCAGGTTCAAAATAATCAGTGCCAGCCAAGGGATGAGAATACAAGATGGATGAAAACCACTGAAAAGGGTTGGCGTTATCACCAAGTAATTTATTGTTCTTGTCTGTTGTCTTTTTGCATGCACCCATATTTGTTTCTCAGTGACTGAAGAATATATTTCCTACTAACCTGTGCCAAATTGCAAAAAGCAAAAACACAGTTATAAGCAATTTAAAATGGGAGAACCACCCCCCCAAAAAAAATGTAAAAAGCTTCATATCTCCACAAATCCACATGCACCAAAACTAAATATCCTGCAAGAATTCTACTTATTTGCATGGGCATCAGGTTCTCTGCTATTAATTCCCATAATGTAGAAACATATGACTCGTAAGGATCATTTTGTGCCTGTGCTATAGTACCTGTTTTTGCTTTTACTCTGCCAAATTATATACATAGATAATTATTTCTAGAGTTGTGACTCGTTTGAATTTCAAATTTAGCAGCTTTGCCGAATGTTGCAAAAAAAATTGCTGCAAATCGCAGTATTGCTAAGTCTCTATTTGCATGAAAAATGCATGTTTTTACACCTTGAGGACTCTGAGGAGACTACTGAACCTGTTTTGAGCTTCTCATTATTACTCTCCAAGTGACCTCAGACCATCTGGATCGGAGTAAACCGATGATAATCGTTGGTAACCAGCAGTCCATTTAACGCACTGAAGAATCACACTTTTTAGGCTACTTAAATTGTCAAAGTGGTCCAAACATTACCGCCAAGATACCTTCTTCGCCGGTTTTTACACACAGGTGCTGCAAATAGATAGAGACGTAGCTTTTTCACATTCGGGTGCAAGAATTATCAGGAGCTTTGTTCTTTGCTAAATGAAGAAGCAATGGCTTTTTCACAAGCTATCCAAAAATTATCCCTTTATTACAGGAGCAAAAAAAATGGTCTGTTGCTTTTAACTTTAAAGTAGCAATGACATCTCAACGAAGAGTGAAAAAAATATCCCTTTTTTTAAGATCGGCAAAAGGTTTACTGTTCTTAATGATTATTCAATTTATAAAGGCTTTCTATCAAGTCATGTAATATCCTATTTTTAGGGAGCAGGTAAAGGCTAGATGTTTTCAGTGTGAAGAAGCCTTCGCTTCAGGATTTTGATTTAGTAGAAAAATTATGACAGAGTGGTATTGAACTGCCATCCTTGTTTGTAGTGTGTGTAGAAAAAATAACTAAATAAATGTACTAAATTGCTGTTGCTGCAGTATATCACAGATCAATCAATTCCTAGTCCTACCTAGTGACTATGCAGATACAGAACTTCCCTATATCCCTTGAATCTTTTGTATTTTTATTCACAAACTGAGACTATGGCTAAGTGCCGACGATGCAGAAATGCTCCGGATTTTTTCTGCATCTCCCTGGCAGGAAAAACGCATGTGGATTCTTTCCGCCAGGTAGAAGCGTTTGTGAAGCGATTTCGCATGCGGGTTATTAAGCGCTTTTCCAAGCGATTTTAGCAGCTTGACAACTTGGTCACACTATATAAATCCATGCAACCGGCATGGATTTATATAGTGTGACCAAGTTACGATGCTGCAAATGTAGCATCAATAGTAAAACAAACAAACAAAAAAAAACATTATACTCACCTTCCGATGGCCCTGGGTCTCCTTCTCCGGTGCATGCGGTGCTCTAAAAAGGACCTTCCATGACTTCATTTAGTCATGTGACAGGTCACGCAACCGCTGATGTCGGCGGTCGTGTGACCTGTCACATGACTAAATGACGTAATGGAAGGTCCTTTTACACCACCACGAGCAGCTGAAGAGCCAGCAGCGCCAGGAGCAGACAGGGGGCCATCAGAAGGCAAGTATATATGTTGTTTGTTTTTTTTTTTTTTTTTATTAAATTCTTTTTTTTTACAGGTACTATGGTACCCGGGTCTGGATGAGAGTCTCCTCTTCTCCAGACCCGGGTACCATCAGCGCATTGAATTGCGTAATATCCGCATGTGCACATGTAGTCATGCGGATGTTATGCGGTCCAATGCAAGTAAATGGCGGCGACTTCGCTGCGATTTTGCAAAATTAATGGTAGTGCTGCGTTTTTTTCCGCAATGATAATCCGCAGCGGAACTTTCTGCAGGATGTGCACAGCACATGCGGATTATCATTGGGGAACATGGCAGGCAACTTAACAAGCTTTTTTAATGCGTTTTCGTAGCGGAAATGGCACCGCGGAAACGCATTAAATCCGCATCGTTGGCACGCAGCATATCACTCACATCCAAAAGGTTAATAAACCTGAATACTTAAGAAAGTAAAACTGAGGTTTTGTCTTTCTTAGGAGAATATCTATTTGAGCATAATTATTGGGAATCTATGGTGTGCAGAATTATCATGCAACTAAATGAAAAATCTAAATTTATATGCGAATAAGAACCAAACAACTGTAAAATGTACAAAAATACAATTCTGACATTCCGAAAAATAGATAAGTTAATAACTTTTTTTTTTCAATATTTTCAACAGGTACAACTCACACAAGGAACTAACATTCTGTATTGGAGAACAATGGCTTTTAACATGGCAACTAAAGGACTAAAAGCTGTGTTGTTGAGGAATATTCTTATTACTGGTATGCTTAATGTCTGGTCTATCACATAGTTTTTCTTTATATGGCAAAAGCTGATATATAATATAAAATTAATTGTTTTTCCTTTCACAGGTGTTGCCTATACTTCAGAATGCTTTCCATGCAAGCCTGGTACATTTGCCCCCAGTAGTGGCACCTCATCCTGTGAGCTATGCCCCGCAAACACTTTTTCGAACCGTGGGGCCGTCTCTTGTATACCATGTGAATCTGATAAGTATTCAGGTAACCTATTTATTGAATTACAGATTACAACGCTGTCACCTTGTCTGTTGCTCCTTGACACCTACTAGAAACAAAAAAAAAAATGTGTCCATAAAAATAATTCATGAACATAGTTGAGCATTATAATAATAATAATTGTTATTTTTATAGCGCCAACATATTCCGCAGCACTTGTTGCATTGTTAGAAATGCATGGAGGAGACAGTTCAGCAGTCACACAAGTCTGTTTTTGTTTTCTCCCCTACATGCCTGACGTGCCAGGGTTAGAGTCCTCACAGGGGGCAGGTGGTAGACAAGCATTTGCTGAAAGCACAGCCTAATACAGCTGAATATCATTACACTTTAGATGAAAGGGAATCTGTCTTTACTACCTTATCTGAGAGCAGCGTGATGTTAGTACAGAGTCCTTGATTCCAGCGATGTGTCACTTACTGGGCTGCTTTCTGTAGTTTTTTTTATAATTTTGGTTTTATTTTCTAATCTACCAGCACTGTGAATGATGAGCTCTGTATAACCTCTGATCACACCACTAATTTTACAGATTTCTATATACACTGTGCATAGGCAGAAAACTGTGGTGGAGGTAGGATTATACGGCGCTCATAAATAGGAGGAGGACTAAATGGTAGCAACTTTACTAATCTTCTAGTGATAATCTCCTGCTGGTAAAATAGTGATTTTATAAAAACTACAGCAAACAGACTAGTAAGTGATACATCGCTGGAATCAGGATCTCTTCTCTACCTTAAACTAGTTTCAGATTTCTTTACATTAAACTGGTTTCAGATGAGTTGGTAAAAATCTGGTGACAGCTTCCCTTTAAAAAGCACCCTTATGGGACTGGCAGACCATCTAATGATTATGGGAACCTCATGATTCTTCTTAGAATGATCGGAGAGAAAAGGATCAGGCAGTTTGAGTTTTGCCAAACCAATTTCTTCTCCCTGGAGTAGAACGAATGATGCCTTACAGCAGTTATTTCTTCATTTTCTACTGAAAATGCAAAAAAAAATCTCAGTACAATCTGATGCATTGATTGGACCAGGTCAGGTTATTAGTATGCACGCACCCCATTGAAAAAGAGGAATGTGGGAGCCCTATCTACAGTCTGCTTACTTGCTCCAATTCCATACTGCGTAAATGTCAGTGCTAATATTTATGGTATTAGCCGTTCGATAAAAAAACGCATTAAAAATACTGATTAATTACTATTTGTTTCTTGAAACCATTCCTGAAAGCAAATGAAAAGTGCAGATATGTCCGTATTATAGCGGTATAGTTAGCATCAAAAATGGGTTGCATGTAGTTAGGGCTGACTTTAAGTGCTAAATATAATTGGTCCATATATTGACATGATTTTATAGATTAACACTTTTTCCTTTTAACCCTTTTTGTGGTAGTACATGTTCAAAAAAATTAAATGTAGCTTCTCTGAATTACGTAAATGCTATTGAGCGCAAAGTGTGTATTTTGATGTATTTTTCTTTTCCTGTTTTTAGCTGCTGGTTCTGGAGTATGTACACTTCGCCCCCCTTGCACTGATAAAGACTATTTCTACACTCACATGCCATGTGATGCCAATGGAGAGGTAATATGGCCATTAGCTGGCTATATATAGATTTTTTTTCATCTTTAATAAAAAGAAAAATCTAACGTAGAACCCCTTTTTATTTTCACATTTAGACACAACTGATTTACAAATGGATTGAACCTAAAATATGCAACGACACGATCGAAAGTGCTAAAGTATTGCCAACGTCAGGTACCAAAATAGAATGCCCACCTTGTAACCCTGGCTTCCATCAATCCAACAGTACGATCTGTGAGCCATGCCCTCCTGGCACATTTTCAGATGGTACCAGTAAGTATATTTAAAAAGTAATTTAAGTAAGACCGCTTGTTTATACATGTTACATTATTGTCTGTGGCACACACCCTTTTTACAAGAGAGGATATGCTGCCAACACACATCTAACACATGTTACATAAAAGATGACATGAGCATTTTCAGATTTGACCACTTGGTAAGTCTACAGATAGCATAGAAAAACACTCTCTTACAATTGTTTAAAGTTATATGTTCTATCATAAAGTCTTATAGGACAGGGTTCCCCAACTCCAGTCCTCAAGGCCCACCAACAGGTCATGTTTTCAGGATTTCCTTAGTATTGCACAGGTGATGGAATTATTGCCTGTGCAGGTGATGGAATTATTGCCTGTGCAGGTGATGGAATTATTGCCTGTGCAATACTAAGGAAATCCTGAAAACATGACCTGTTGGTGGGCCTTGAGGACTGGAGTTGGGGAACCCTGTTATAGGACAATTGAAAACCAACAAAGGTAGGTTCACCCATGTTACCTACATAATGACCAAAACCCCTTATGCCTTTTAAACTACATATGGTATAGACGTACTAAATGAAAAACTGCCAGTGCATATAAAATGTTAAAGGGAAGTAACAAGTAACACTCCCCTGATGACATCTCACTATTGAGAAAGAATTGCGGTGGGAGGGATTTTTCTTTTTCTAGGGTTACTATTACAGCCAACTTGGCCACTGGCCTTGTTAGTGTGGGAACCAACACATAGGGCACGACAGTGCAGACAAAAGGGGAACATTAGACCCTGGAGTCTTACAGAACTGGATGCCCCTTGGCTCAAATGGGTGAGATCTTAAAGGGAATCTGTTAGTCGAGGTTCTTTATCCACCATCCGCACAATTTTGCGTTGAAATCTCTCGTCAATTTTTCTTTTCCGTCCACATCTAGGGAGGTTAGCCACAGTGCCATGGGCTTTAAACTTCTTGATGACACTGCGCACGGAAGACACAGGAACATTCAGGTCTTTGGAGATGGACTTGTAGCCTTGAGATTGCTCATGCTTCCTCACAATTTGGTTTCTCAAGTCCTCAGACAGTTCTTTGGTCTTCTTTCTTTTCTCCATGCTCAATGTGGTACACACAAGGACACAGGACAGAGGTTGAGTCAACTTTAATCCATGTTAACTGGCTGCAAGTGTGATTTAGTTATTGCCAACACCTGTTAGGTGCCACAGGTAAGTTACAGGTGCTGTTAATTACACGAATTAGAGAAGCATCACATGATTTTTCAAACCGTGCCAATACTTGTGGAATTATATCCAATTTGGCTTTAGGACAATTCTTTTTGTGTTTTTTCATTGAAGACAAATTAAATGAAGAGAGTAATACCAAAGAATTTGTGATTGTAATCATTTTCAGGAAGAAACTGAGTATTATCTGACAGAATTGCAGGGGTGCCAATACTTTTGGCCACCACTGTAGAAGTGAAGTGGTCCCTAAAGCTACAGTTTTTATAAAGGTATTAAATAAATGATGGCAGGGCTGATGGGGTGACAAAGGTACACTTATCGCTTTGTCTAAACTGTTAGATGTGGTTGCTGTTGATGGAAGCATATAAGGAGTCGTCCCTTAGGTTATCTCAGCTGAAACTGTCACATATATAGCAGGCTCTGTTCCTGAGCCTGGCTGTCTGGCACCTATTGTTCTTAATATGATAATGGCATACAAAACAAATGGCAGCAGTTTCAATTGAAAGCACTACTCCCGCGTTTTTAATTTTATTGCAGCGCTGGAGTGGCGCTACTAGTCTTAAGTTCCCTGTCCCTATTCTTCCTGGTCTTATACTTAGCAGTGTCACACCAGGTGTGGGAAAGACTTGGTGCAACAGAGAGGGAAGAGGGAAAGGGAGCCAAGACATTAGGGAAAGGGGGAAGTGGAGACCTCCTCGTCTGGTCTAGTGTCATCCTGTCTCAACTACCGTCCCTGTATTGCTTCTTCAGCAATCGCCGCATGCATGCCTCGCCCAGTCTTTCCCTGGCGTATGGCCAAGTCTAGGGATAGAAGGAGATGAGCACTAGTCAATCTCCACTAAACTCTATAGACAACAAGGGTAGACAAACAGAGGGAGAATGCATAGCTTTAGACGACTCCAGACAAATGCGAACTCTGCCTCAAGTTCCAGAGAGGACAAAGTACTGCTCTTGCTAAGCGTTCACAAGTAGAACTGAAATATAGCCAGCACCTCACTCTCAGACACACCAGGTATATATATACACCCAGGCCAGGGAGTTAATTACCAAAGGGAGGTAGCTGCTAGGTCCTAGAGACAGTCTCTCATCTAAGATGTCTGTAATGACAAACGTAGAGATCTCCTGCAACCAACTGCAGGGCGATTGTCACCTCTGATACACCTGTGACAGTACCCCCCCCTCTAAGAGTGGCCTCCGGACACTCAGGACCGGGTTTCTCAGTAAAAGAGGTGTGGAATGAGCGAACCAACCTGGGAGCGTTCACCTCTGACGCTGAACCCCACATCCTCTCCTCTGGATCATAGCCTTTCCAGTGCACCAAGTATTGTAGAGAACGATGTTAGAGACCAGAATCTACAATCCTTGAAATCTGGAACTCCAGATTACCATCAACCATTACTGGGGCGGTGGTAGAGGTGAGGGCTGAAGAGGTTCCAAATACTATTTGAGTAAGGACCTGTGGAACACATTGTGAACCTTAAGAGCCTGAAAAAGTTCAAGACGAAACGCTGCTGGGTTAATGACCGTGGTTACTTTATAGGTACCAATAAACCTAGGTCTCAGCTTCCAAGACGAAACTTTCAATCTTATATACCTGGTAGACAACCACACAGTCATTCACATTCAGGTCTGGACCTGGCAAGCGTTTTCTGTCAACCGTACGTTTATATCTGTTTCCCATGATCTTTAAATTACTCAGAACACCCTGCCATACCGAGAAGAGTGACGAAGCAAACCGTTCCTCCTCAAGAACTTCTGAAGCTCCTCCCCCACTAAAGGTACCAAACTATGGGTGATAATCGTATGCACCAATGCACCAAAGAATGGTGACCTGACAGTGGATTCATGCTGATGATTATTAATGGCAAATTCTGCCAGCGGTAAGTAGGATGCCCAATCCTCCTGATTTTCAGAGATGAAACACCTGAAGTAGGTCTCCAAGTTCTGATTGACACGCTCGGTCTGACCATTTGACTGAGGGTGGAAGGCAGAGGAAAAGGACAGCTGCGCCCCCAGTCGAGAAAAGAATGCCTTCCAGAACTTGGAAATAAACTGGGTCCCCCGATCTGACACCACATTGGAAGGAACCCCGATAAGCTTCACAATCTCATTTATGAACACCTGAGCAAGTGTCTTGGCATTCGGAAGTGCAGGCAATGCGACAAAGTTAAACATTTTACTGAATCTATTTACTACCACCAAAACCACCGTTTTGCCTGCAGAAACTGGTAGGCCAGTAATAAAATCCATGGACAAGTGTGTCCATGGCCTACTAGGGATAGGTAGCTTAAGAAGAGTACCAGACGGATGGGTATGCAAAACCATAGAACGCGCCCAAATACTACAAGCAGCTACGTGTTCAATCACATCCCAATGCAATCTCGGCCATCAAAAACAACGAGAGAGGAGGGCTGCGGTTGCTTTACCACCTGGATGCCCAGCAAGCACAGAGTTATGATGTTCTTTACTTTGCAGCGCAGATCAAATGGTACAAATAGCTTTCCTGAAGGGCAGGAGGCAGAGTCGTCCCCCTGTGCCTCCAACACCTCACCCACCAGTTCAGGATAAAGTGCCGAAATGACTATCCTTTTCTGTAATGATGGGGCAGGTTCCTCATGGTCACCACCACCAGGTTCTTATGGTCAGTAATAACAGTAATAGGATGGAAAGCCCCCTCCAACCAATGTCGCCATTCTTCAAACGCCAATTTGATTGCCAAAAGTTACCCACGTCATAATTTCTCTCAGCCGAAGACCATTTTTTAGAAAAGAAGGCGCATGGATGCCATTTACCAGGGGACGAACCCTGAGACAACACAGCCCCAAACCCAACATCCGACGCATAAATCTCCACAATAAAGGGTTGAGAAACATCGGATTGACTGAGTATAGGTGCAGTGGCAAAATGATTCTTTAAGGAAGAAAAAGCCTAGAGAGAAGCATCCGACCATTTGTAAAAATCAGACCCCTTCTTAGTGATGTCTAGGGGTCTGATTTTTCACACGGGAAAGGGGGAAGTGGCGACCTTCTAGTCTGGTCACCTTGTCTCAATTATCGTCCCTATATTGCCTCTTCAGCAATCGCCGCACGTGTGCCTCGCCCTGTCTTTCCCTGGTATGTGGCTAAGGCTAGGGATAGGAGGAGATGAGAACTAGGCAATCTCCACTAAACTCTATAGACAACAAGGGTAGACAAACACTGGGAGAATGTTTCACTTTAGATGACTCCAGACAAATGCAAACTCTGCCTCAAGCTCCAGAGAGGACAAAGTACTTCTCTTGCTAAGCCTTCACAAGTAGAACGGAATATAGCCGACACCTCCCTCTCAGACACACCAGGTATATATATACACCCAGACCTGGGAGCTAATTACCAGAGAGGTAGCCGCTAGGTCCTAGAGACAGCCTCTCGTCTAAGAAGATGTCTGTAATGCCAAATGTAGAGCTCTCCTGCAACCAACTGCAGGGCGACTGTCTCCTCTGACACACCCGTGACAACCAGTTGCCATCTTCGTCTTTTAATCAGCGCTGCTCCTGTTGGTCTCCAGAAGTTTGTGACCTGCCAGATCGCTCCAGTGTTTGCTGGAGCAATCCGAAAGTCACTACTCAAGTCTTAGAGGCAGAACGAGGCTCTCATAGAGCGAGGATGGATAAAGTCTAGTCAGAATGTTGCTCGAAGTAGGCAAATCGCTTACTTACGGTCACATGGCTGCCAGCTTCGGATGCTAGCACCAGAGAATCCTCACCACTCGCAGTGCGCACAATGTGATGATTAACAAGTCTGCTGTCACATAGGGTCGCTGCAGACTTGTAGTTTAACAACAAAAACAGACAACACCTTTAATATTAAAACAAAATGCTTTTTATGTTTACATTACACTATATGGTTTAAACTATAGTAGTAATTAGTTTTAACCTCTTTAAAATTGCTTACGTTTGGTATCAATTAGGCATAACTAAATATCTAAAAAAAAAAAACTATCTTTCTTTGCAATGCAATTTTCTGTTTCTTTTTTTTTTGTTCTTTCCTTGTAGTCTGCAATGAGTGCCCCGTTGGTACAGAATCTGCTCTTGGTTTGGAGTACAAATGGTGGAATACCCTTCCTTCAAACATGCACAGCATAGTAATGAGCGGGCTAAACTTTGAATATCAGCGAGAGGCTGGTAAGTTAAGACAGGAAATACACTTTGCAATATGTTTGCTCCTTTTTTCTACATAGCAATATGTATATATTCTGTAATATATTCTGAGCATGGGATGGTTAGGAGTCCTAACCCTTTCCGCTAGCATTCTCAGGTGTTCGCCTAGTATCTTCAGCGTGCTCCGGTGTTATGTTTGAGTCACTCTGTGTGCATGATTTGCGACTGTTTGACAGCTTTAATACATGTGAGGAATGTCTAAGAAACAGGCATTCCTCACATGTATTAAAGTTGTCAAATAGTCACAAATCATGCTCACGGCGTGACTCAAATATAACACCCGAGCACGCCGAAGATATTCGAAAAACAAGTATCCAGCATGCTCCCTCATCACAAGTCCTAACCAAACTGATTTTTCTGAAAATGTGCTCAGAATTGTGGAGTTTTGCCTTGGTGGTAGCAACAAGTAGAAGTTGAATTGATCCTGCTGAGAACTATCCCGAGTGAGAAATTTTTCCAGGGAATTACCGAATGCCATCTGTTGCATACACGGAAACTGTGAGTTTTGCTGAGTTGTGGAGACTGAAAACTGCGGTTGTGCCAACTCAACTTTTTCTCTCATTACGCTGTTTACCGATGAGATTAATTTTATATTTTGATAAACAGGACTTTTGCAGATGTGGTGATGTCAAGTATGTTTGTTGTTTTTTTGCTTTTTTTATATTTATTTTTAATGGAGAAAAAGGGAAGGGGGGAATGATTAATTTTTTTTTTATATTTAAAAATAGCAAATCGCAACCCCGGAGGCCTTGGAATGATGTCCCAATTCCCCATGACTGTGTGCTTTAAATACCACTGGCAGCAGCTGGCGGAGCTCAGTTCCATGCTCTGCTGTTGGAGGCAGATGATGGTCGAGTGATGATAACCATTTACTGTATCTGATGGTGAAAGATAAAAGCTCAGTTTCTGAGCTGGCATCAAAGATGGGGACCCAATATGATGTAGTAGAAGATCAATAGAAGGAGTTACAATGTAGAAAATAGTCCAAAACGTATTCCCCTTAGAAAGAAGATAGCTGCCGTGCCAGTGTTTTTATACCAGTTGTTCAAAAGCTATTTGGGAACCAAAGGTTTGTTGTTTATAAAGTGAAGAAGCAAAAACTTCTTAAAAAGTCCTTTTCAGATTATCTCCTACATGGGAGAAGTTCCAAGTTTATTTACTCTGTGCAGTATAGGGTTTCCAGCAGCATTACAGTATAGCTATAGAAAAAATGGACAGGTAGGGGATGTGTGACTGTCTAACAGTGGTAATGGCAGTAACCACAAAGTATAGAATTTAATATTACAGGTAAGGAGAT
Source organism: Phyllobates terribilis (assembly GCF_046119375.1). NCBI lineage: Eukaryota > Metazoa > Chordata > Amphibia > Anura > Dendrobatidae > Phyllobates > Phyllobates terribilis. Next base: position 636,682,731 of record NW_027362762.1, read on the forward strand.
GTCTGGCTGTGTAGTGTCAGTACTGGCAGCACAGTATATATATGTTATGAGGAACAGGCAGGATATGCCTGGCTCTGTGGAGGCAGCTGAACTGCATGAAACACAATGGACAGACGAACAGATGCTATGGCCAATTTAATCATTGGCATCAGCCATAGTTAAGTGAAAATCTGCACTAATACCTGAATCATTTTGATAAATGTAAGGTTTTCAACAATCAAGACCAGTGGCAAGAACTTTGTCATGTCCAAGCAGAACAATCTGCTGAGATAGAAGTCCATGTGTTTGGTGCCATGAATATCTTCTGGAGTTCAGGTATGACTAGACCTGGCTGTGATGCAACGGTTTACTTGTGTGTGTCATGCTGGCACAGTGGCAGATAGAGCATTTATTCTATTATTTCACATATATTGTAATCGCTGCTGCCTCAGCTACTTGTGGTAGCCATAGTGCTGGCACAGGTGGGGGAGCATTGGCTCTGAGAGGAGCAGAGAGGAGTCTCTACTCAATAATAATAATGATTTTTATTTATATAGCGCCAACATATTCCGCAGCACTTTACAATTAAGCGGGGACATATACAGACAATAAATTCAGTACAAGGTGAGACAGTTTAAACAGTTACATCAGGAGTGAGGTCCCTGCTCACAAGCTTACAATCTACAAGGAAATGGGGGGACACAATAGGTGAAAAGTGCTTGTTATTTCAGGTCTGGCAATTATAATAAGTCGGGATTATCATATAAAGCTGTATGATCCGGACATCAGCCAGTATGTTCAAGTGCAATACTCAATTACCGAGTGCAGTTATCGTGTGCATGGAGGGTGTAGAGACAGATGAACAGTAGGGAGCAGATTCTGAATAGTATTTAGGAGGGAACAGGGGAAAGTTAGTTTACTGGGTATTTGAGGTGGTAGGCTTGTTTAAAGAGATGGGTTTTTAAAGCGCGCTTGAAGACATCGGGGCTAGGCATCAATCGGATCGTCTGGGGTAGAGCATTCCAGAGAACTGGTGCAGCACGAGAGAAGTCTTGGAGACGGAGGTGCGAGGTTCGGATTATGGGGGATGTTAGTCTTAGGTCATTTGTGGAACGGAGGGCACGTGTAGGACAATAGACTGAGATGAGAGAGGAGATATAAGGTGGTACAGAACTGTGGAGAGCTTTGTGGGTGAGAGCGATGAGTTTATATTGGACCCTGTATCGAATGGGTAACCAGTGTAATGACTGGCATAAGGTGGAGGCTGGACAGAAATACGACCCTGGCTGCCACATTCAGAACGGATTGGAGAGGGGAAATTTTGGTAAGAGGGAGACCGATCAGAAGAGAGTTGCAGTAGTCCAGACGAGAGTGAATAAGAGCGACAGTAAGAGTTTTAGCAGTTTCAAAAGTGAGAAAAAATCGGATTCTGGAGATGTCTTTAAGATGCAGATGACAAGAGCGAGTGAGTGATCGGATATAGGGAGTAAAGGAAAGGTTAGTGTTGAATATGACCCCAAGGCAGCGGGCGTGCTGCTTGGGAGTTATGGTTGAACCCTCCAAGGTAATTTCGATGTTAGGTAGAGTTAGGTTAGTAGAGTGGGGAAACACAAGAAGTTCAGTTTTGGAGAGATTCAGTTTAAGATAGAGGGAGGACATGATGTTAGACACAGCAGACAAACAATCCTTGGTATTTTGTATTAGGGTAGGGGTGATGTCAGGGGAAGAAGTGTATAATTGGGTGTCATCAGCATAGAGATGATACTGGAACCCAAATCTGCTGATTGTTTGTCCAATAGGGGCAGTGTATAGAGAGAAGAGGAGGGGGCCTAGGACTGAGCCCTGCGGAACCCCAATAGTAAGGGGATGAGGATGGGAAGAGGAGCCGACAAAAGATACAGTGAAGGAGCGGTCAGAGAGGTAGGAGGAGAACCAGGAGAGAACTGTTTCCTTTAGGCCTATAGAGTGAAGCATAGTGAGGAGGAGCTGGTGATCCACAGTGTCAAATGCGGCAGAGAGATCCAGCAGGGAGTAATGACCTTTGGATTTAGCTGTTAGTAGATCATTAGAGACTTTAGTGAGGGCAGTTTCAGTGGAGTGTAAGGAGCAGAAACCAGATTGTAGAGGGTCGAGGAGAGAGTTATCTGAGAGATAGCGGATTAGATGGGAGTGGACCAGGCGTTCCAGGAGTTTAGAGATGAAAGAAAGGTTAGAGACAGGTCTGTAGTTAGCAGTGCAGTTCTGGTTCAGGGATGGCTTTTTAAGTAAAGGGGTTATGATGGCATGTTTTAAATGAGGAGGAAAAGATACCTGAAGAAAGAGAGCGGTTAAATATTTTAGTCAGGTGAGTTGTGACCACCGGTGAGAGGGACTGCAGGAGATGTGAAGGAATGGGGTCACTGTTGCAGGTTGTAGGCCGAGAAGAAGCGAGGAGCTGGGTAACTTCTTCTGTAACAGGCTCAAAGATGGCAAGTGAGCTTGAAGTGCGGCAGGGAAGGGGATCCAGGCTCTGAGGAGATTTGGCTGAGATGTCCTGATGGATGTGGTTGATTTTTTTCAAAGGAATAAGTAGCCAGATCATCCCCGCTGAGGTTGGTGGTGGGGGCCTGTGCTTTAGGTTTCAGGAGGGAGTTTAAGGTTTCGAAAAGTCGTTTTGGATTGTTGGACATTGAAGTGACGAGGGTGGCGAAGTAGGATTGTTTGGCCAGATAAAGGGCAGAGTTCTAGGTTTTGAGCATGAATTTATAGTGGATGAAATCCTCTGCTAAAAGATTTTCTCCACTGACGCTCAGCATACCTTGAGCAATGTTGAAGAAAACGTGTTTGCATCGTGTGCCAGGGCTGCCGTTGTCTGTGTCGGCTCTTTCTGCGTGTAGAAGGAGCTGCTTCATCTAAGGCACTCTTCAGTGTATTATTGTAGTGTGACAATGCTAAGTCTGGACAGGAGAAGGAGGAGATGGGGTCTAATGATGTGTGGAGATTGTCCATAAGCTGCTGGGTATTAATGGTACGTGTATTCCTATAAGTGTGGTAAGTGGGGGTGTCCCGGGTTAGGAGACAATTCTTGATAGAGAAGGAAAGAAGGTTGTGGTCCGAGAGCGGGAGAGGGGAGTTGGTAAAGTCATCCAGTGAGTAGAGACTGGAAAAAAACAGGTCCAGAGTATTCCCGTCTTCATGGGTAGGAGAATTAGTAATAGTAAACTGTGAGAGACGGAATGAAGAGGTTAGAGAAAGTAGATGAGAGGCAGATTGGGAGAGGGGATCATCGATGGGGATGTTAAAGTCGCCCATGATGAAAGCGGGGATGTCACAGGATAGAAAATGAGGAAGCCAGGTGGCAAAGTGATCCAAGAACTGGTGGGAGGAGCCTGGAGGGCGATACACAACCGGCATTCGTAGGGAGAAGGGTTTAAAGAGTCTGATGGTGTGGACTTCAAAGGAAGGAAACATAAGTGAGGGAACCGGGGGGATGACCTGGAAAGCACATTGTGAGGAAAGGAGCACACCAACACCTCGACCCTGTCTGTTGCCAGGTCTGGTGGTATGTGAAAATTTCAGCCCACCAAACGAGAGAGCAGCAGCAGCGGTGGTGTCTGGCTGCTGAATCCAGGTTTCTGTGATAGCCAGAAGGTTAAGGGAATTAGAGAGGAAAAAATCGTGGATGTAAGTTAGTTTGTTACACACAGACCGTGCGTTCTAGAGAGCACAATGGAAATCGATAGGAGAGGGCATGCACTGAACGTTAATAAGATTAGCAGGGTTTCTATATGTAGCTGGAGGAGAGTAATGTATGCTAGTGGAGGGGGGCCCAGGGTTGGGGGAGATGTCGCCTGCGACTAGTAAAAGGAGAAAGAAGAGAAAGAGCAGGTGGTGCAATGATTTGTATGAACGTTTTGAGTGCTGTATGGAGGTAGAGGATGGTTTGCAGTGGGTGATGAATGTCAGTAGAGTCTCAGAGTTATACATGGGAGAGGGGAGAAGGGAGGGGTTGATATAGAGAGAGTGCACAGAATGTGTTAAAGGGCGGGCGAGTTGTGAGAAAGCAGAAGTGAAAACAAATAAAAAGCAGATTGATAAGACTAATGCAGTATGACTGACCAAGAAGCATGTTTGTATGAATATCTTATGCACCTTACCTGTCTCCTGCCCAACTGCCATTGTATAACTGCACTTTTAACTATTGCAAGCTTGACCCTGCACTCGAGCTATCCCGAGCCAGAGCTGAATATATATGAAATGAAATGTCTACTAGAATCCAGCACCAGTTGGTCATACTGAGTAATTGGTCAATTAGCACAAGGCCAGAGCAGGCAATGCTATGCAGGGTAAACACCCAATGTTAAACAAAGAGGCCATAAAACAGTGAAATAGAAAGCTTTGAACACTAACATAGAAACAGGAAAAAAAAAACATATGGAGGGATTAAATACCATGGAAAAATCTTGAAATAGAATATGACTCAATGAAAGCTATGCCAAGCAGAGAGTACAGCGTATCCTGGTAATGCCCAAATTTCCACCTTGATTTCAGAAACTGGAAATAAAATCCCTCATTTTTGCTTTTTATAATGGGGGTCTAAAAGCATGGCCATCCAATAGTCATGCCTTTGTTTGATACTAACGATACAACCGTCTTCCCACGAGTAATCGATCATTCTGCTGGTTCGCTTTCTGCACCCTGCTGCAATGTTTGGTTGTTCTCGTTTTCATCAATTTCACACTTAAGTCTCTTTTCCTGCCTATGCCTGGGATAACTCAGTCTCGTCCACATCCACCTACTAGGGTTGCCAACTTGACTCTTTATTTTTTCTGGACAGCTTATCAAAAAATCATGGAGACACAATATTCTTTACAGACACATTGGAAACCTTAATTAATCATTATGATTATAAGAGATGAATAACTCAGCCCATAATTCTGATATAAAATCATCAGCTCTGTTCACTGTAAAATGATAATTGCAGTCAAAATAATGTGTATGTTTCTTTAGTCTAAAAAAAAAAATCACACCTCCAATTTTTTTAAGTGCCCTATTTTTAAGGACTGTCCATGAATTTCTGGATGGTTGACAACCCAGCCACCTATTGCTACACCTCCTCTTCCTGCTACAAGTGACATTGTCCCCAACAGTTCAACATGTTCATCACTGCCCTGGAAGTGGATGTTATTCCTCCATTCCTTGTTGCATCCTTGTAAATTGTTTTTTTCCAATATAAATATGAGGGGAATGACTTTATCATCGTTGATGTCAGTTATATCTACTGCCACATTTTGTAGACTCTTCAAAGGGCCTCAGTCGGCAACACACATCCTTCATCAGCTGCCAATGGCAGATTGCAAATGTAACCCAGCTTGCCTGCTGCATGATATAAAAAGTCACCGCTTTACACTGCTCATACAGATGCTCCAACATATGCAGTGCTGCATACCATCACATCGTAACACTGTAAATCAGGCAGTGCTTAGGAAGACCATTCTGTATTTCCAAAACCTGAAAGGCATGTTTTAATTTTATAAGAACTGGTAAAATTCCCAAACACACTCCTGGCCAAGGCTGCCAGCATTCACAAGCAGATATATTTCTTAAGAAAATTTATAGGGACCATGACTTACTTTGCCAAAATATAGTGTAGCCACAGTGGATGAAGGGGCAGAAAAGATGGGTATCCTCGACTGATGTCTGCATTGTAAAAGTTACCTATTACGATGGAGAAGGAGGCATGTGAAGGACAATTACTCAAACTGATGGTGACAGTCAGATAACCTCATCCTGCAGTGGCTGATGTAGTAGAACTACTGCCTGGACCACTGGTGCCAGTAGGGTTATTGTTGGTGGTGGTGTTGCTTGTATCGCCCACATTTTATTTTTTTTTGCCATATGCCATGATTGTTTTTTTCTTCTACATTTCAATGTCAATCTCTGACAGCGGCATTTAACATAACCATGGCGGAAGGACGTCATAAGTCCCGCCCATTGGCACCCATGACAAATGATCGCGAGTAGCTGATGGGTTGGCATGACTCCTTCTGTTGTCATTGCCAGGATGCGATGAGTGCAGCCCAGCAGTCTGCACACATAGCAAGTGAGCAATTCTGCTACACACTGGAGATCTGATGATCGCCTGTGTGTTACGCAGGCTATGAGAACATTGCAGCTTCTAGTCTCCCATGGAGACTATTGAAGCATGTAAAAAAAAAAAAAAAACATTTTAAAAATATTTAAAAAAAAAATTAAAAAATCTAAGTTCAAATCGCCCCCATTTTTACCCCATTCAAAATAAAACAATAATAAAAAAAACAAATATACACATATTTGTTATTGCCGAGTTCAGAATCGCCCGATCTATCAATACAAAAAAATAATTAATCCGATCGGTAAACGGCGTAACAAGAAAAAAATCAAAATGGCAGAATTTAATTTTTTAGGTCGCCTCAACATTGCAATAACCGGCAATCAAAACATCGGATCTACCCCAAAATGGTATCAATAAAAACGTCAGCCCAGCGAGCAAAAAATAATCACTCAACCAGCCTCAGATCCAGAAAAATGGAAACACTACGGGTCTTGGAAAATGGTGACTTTTTTTTTCTTTTTAACAAACTTTGGATTTATTTTCACCCCCTAAATAAAAAAGAACCTATTTGGTATCTACCTGTTTGGTATCTGCGAACTCTTAATGACCTGGAGAATCACAATGGCAGGTCAGTTTTTAGCATTTAGTGAACATGGTAAAAAAAAAAAAAAAATGTGAAATTCCACTTTTTTTTGCAATTTCACTGCACTTGGTTTTTTTTCCTATTTTCCAGTACACGATATGGAAAAATAATGGTGTTGTTCAAAAGTACAACTTTTCCCGCAAAAAAATAAGCCCTCACACGGCTTATTTTTACTTTAAGTAAAAATAAAAGTTGTGGCTCTGGGAAGAAGGGGAGCAAAAAACTAAAGCACAAAAATGGAAAATGGCCCGGGGGTGAAGGGGTTAGTCCACCAATTACCAATTTTTTTTCATTACTACCTTTTTTTTTTTTTTTTTTTCTTTTTACACTGATTAACTTTTGTCACAGTTTTCAACCATAATTTCCCCCTTCATGAGAAGAAATGCTTGATCTATTTGTGGTCAGCAGAAACAGACCACAGTATTTTTGTGGCTGGTACAAATGTCAAATTAGACTAGTATAACAGGTCTGCAAAAAGTCATTTTAATACAGACTTTGAGATACACACAGGCAGATGTCTGGATTTTAATTCTCTGCATTTTTTAACATGATTGTTCCCCCTTTTCCAAAAAAAGGAATGAACGAGAAATGCTAAACATGTCAAAAACAACTGCAACACAGTATTGGTGTAGAGCAGGGATGGGCAATTCATTTTCCTGAGGGGCCACATGAGAGAGACTGCAACTATTGTTGAGCGCCGTTCCAATTCTTTTTCAATTCAATTAATTTTACTCAATATTAATATTAACATAATTACAAACAATATTAATATAAAATTGTTGCATAATAATTGAGCAGAATGAAGTATGCTGACATACCCCCTATATAACGTGTGAGGCCATACACAGCCCCCTACATAGCCTGTCTATATACAATATGAGCCCCCCACATAGAGCCTATATGTAGTATGAGCCCTTACATAGCCTCCTGTAAACATTCAAACATCCCATACCCATGAAAAAAATACATACTCTCCTCACTCCCTTTCCCCCTGTCTCCGGGACTCTGACTCTCCTTAAGGCAGACACAATGTAATAACCCTGTTTGATGGAAGAAGGAGCTGGTGGCTCTGTCCTCCACCAATGAATTTACTGCTGTCTACATCCTGAGGATGTGGACAATGGTGACATTGGGATGCGGGTGGCGGGTCAGGGTATGGTGCAGCCTGTGGTCCACTGTTTTCAGCCCTTTGGCTGTCTCGGCCCATCTGGTCTTCTGGCTGTGTCAGTCTGTCCAATGGGCCGCACTTTGCCCTCCTCTAGTGTAGTGTACAAATGTCAAATTAAATGAATAACATGGATGTGCAATGAATCAGTGCAGTATATTTTTTTACAGCAATATTGTTTGCTTGCTTGTTTCAAGATGCTGAATAAAAAAAGTGTAATTGAAATTCAGCAGCTGTCAGATACACTATATAATTGATGTTATGCTGAATCACTGCTGCTGCCACCATATTGCAAATACAATGGTGGAGCTGGGTCTCTCCTGATGATAGAATAGTCTGTTTCAGGTGTGTGAAGCCAGCCTAAATCATACTAAAGTGCACCACCACTTCTGGTCTTGAATCTTATTCATGTGTAGCTGATTTTTGCTTTGAGGGATTAAAGGGAACCTGTCACCAGAAATAACGCTGTTAACTTGCAGATTTGCGGTTAATCTGCAGGTTAATAGTGTTATTATGCTGCCCGGCACCTGCACACAGCCGAATGCTGCGGGGAGAAAATGAACTTTATTCTTATGGGGCGTGGTTACAGCTGTCACTTTGTATACTCAGAGCGGTGACTGAACCTGTAGTGCCCTCCCCCATAACTGAAACTGAATGCTGGTGAGGGGAATAAAGTTAATTTTCTCCCCCACTGCATTCAGCTGTGTGCAAGTGCTGGGCAGCATAATAACATTGTTAACCTGCAGGTTAACAGCATTATTTCTGGTGACAGGTTCCCTTTAAAGGGATGCTGCAGACTTTCAATTTCGCAGTAGAATTTATGCATGTGAATAATGTGACTGGTGCACGTCTCACACTTTTTAATACAAAACTTCTGTAAAATCCACGTGTAGATTTTGCACAGCTATTAGACTTTGCCGGAGTCAGCGTGTGCACATACCACACTACAGCGCCATTTTATTATCTTCAATAAAATGGCGCTGTAGTACAACCGCCAATACCATTTCCTACTTCAGCTGGATGTGTGTCCTCGGATGCTGGCTTCAAAAGACGACAATGCACTGCAGAGGAGTGGGGGAAAGGGGAGTAGGAGCATTTATTTATTTTTCTATGTATTGAACAACAGCAGCGCAGGCAGGATGGAGGCGCATATTCCTTTTATATCTGCAGTCTGGTACCCCTGCTCTCTGCTGCTCTCTGCTGCCCCCGCCTGCTCTCTGCTGCCCCCGCCTGCTCTCTGTGAGTTGTTTTTGCTAAACTAAAACCTCAGTATTCAGGTTAAATTGCTGTGTTGGCACTTTGTGATAAATAAATGGGTTTTGGTTTGCAGTTGGACACTCAAACTATAAAAGGTTTACCATCACTGTTGAAGTACATTACTTAAATAAAATTTTATTGAAGACACTATATTTACGAATTTGCATACAGTGTCTTCAAAAAAATAGTATAAAATTAATAATATACCTATAAAAATGCTCGCCAACCTGGTGGGTTTAATAGCTAGATGTGTGTATATATTGTACACAGGGGTGGATTAAGAGTAGCAAGGGCCCCGAGCAGTTTAGAAGGCGCGGGCCTCCCCGCCACACACATGTCACATGATCCCCTGTGATAGATTGTGATAGTTCACGTGAAATTAATTTGACACAATATTAATATATTAATTATAATAATTTGTTTTAGGCTGTGTGCCCACTATGCGTTAAGCGTTTCCGCAGCGGCAATTCCGCTTAAACGCTTGGTAGAAGGTCTTCCATGTTCCCCAATGATAATCCGCATGTGCTGTGCACATGCTGCGGAAATTTCCGCTGCGGATTATCATTGCAGAAAAATCCGCAGCACTACCAATTATTTTGCGGAAGCACGGCGATTTCGCCGCCATTGAGTTGCATTGGAACGCATGAAATCCGCATCACTGCATCTGTACATGAGGATTCCATGCGTTTCAATGTGCGGATGGTACCCGGGTGTGGAGGACAGGAGACTCTCCTCCGGACCCGGGTACCATAGAACCTGTAAAAAAAAGAATAAAATTAAAAATAAATATTATACTTATCTTCTCATGGCCCCCGGTGTCTTTATCCGATGCGTCCTGGATTGCCGGCAGCTCACGGTAGACTAAAGGACGTCATTTAGTCATGTGACGGGTCACGAGACCGCTGACATCGGCAGGCCATCAGAAGGTAAGTATATATTTATTTTTTAACCATTATTTTACGGTCACACTATATAAATCCATGCCCATTGCATGGATTTATATAGTGTGACCAAGTTGTCAAGGACTTTCCAAGTGATGCCAAAATCGCTTGGAAAGCGCTTGACAACCTGCATGCAGAAATGCATGTGAAGAACGCTTCACATCCACTTGTCCCTGGCAGGAAAAATGCATGTACAATCCGCATGCGTTTTTTCTGCCAGGGAGATGGAGAAACACTCAAAAAAAAATCCGGAGCATTTCTGCATCGTGGGCACATAGGCTTACATTAATTGTATGACTGAATATTGAGCACACGTAGCCATCTGTACACAGCAGGAGGCCGCACATAGCTATCTATACACAGCAGGAGGCTGCACGTAGCCATCTATACACAGCGGGAGGCCGCACTTAGCCATCTATACACAGCAGGAGGTCGCAGGTAGCCATCTATACACAGCAGGAGGCTGCACGTATTCATCTATACACTGCGGGAGGCCGAACGTGTTCATCTATACACTGCGGGAGGCCGCACGTACCCATCTATACACTGCGGGAGGCCGCACATACCCATCTATACACTTTGGGAGGCCGCATGTACCCATCTATACACTGCGGGAGGCCGCACGGCGCCCCCCCCCAGAGACAGGTGGAGGCCGCATGCAGTCGCGCACACACACAAACATATACAGACATTATGCATACACGCATAAGCATAAACACATTTGAAACACAAAAATACATATAAACAGACATCACACAATGATATCTGCACACACTCACTCACTCACACATATACACACATACACACACACACACTCACACTCTCTCACACTCACACTCTCTCACACTCACACTCTCTCACACTCACACTCTCTCACACTCACACTCTCTCACACTCTCACACACACACACACACACACACCATCCCCTGGCTCCAGTCCTCCAGCTCCTCTCCGGTGCAGCAGTGCAGCGCGCACTGCGTGATGTCATACTAGCAGACATGGCCGCGTACAGGGCCGTGTCTCCTAGCTGTGACGCGGCCGAGCCAGCACAAGCACACAGGGAAGTTAACAGGTGCAGTGCTGGCCCCGCCAAAGAAGAAGCAGCGGCCCTGCGCTGCTGCTGGGGTAGCGGTCCTTGGCCCTCCCGCCTTTGACTGCAGGTATGTGCCGCGGCGCCGCACATATTATAATGAGGGCAATCTGGCCATGGGCCCCCGGGAGCCCCGGGCGGTAGCCCAGATTGCCCTCATTATAATCCGCCTATGATTGTGCATGGTTTTCATGTGCTCATAATAGTCTGTGGTGCTGTTTACAACACAGAGCCATATGCTTGATTTTGATCCATGATTCTGATAAAAAACAGACATGGATGCATGAAAATCTCAGACTGTACACAGATGCCATGTGTGTGCTGTCTGATTTTTAACATTGCAATGACTAGGAAACCTTTCACAATTTTTTTTTTTTTTTTTGCAAATGAGAAAATCCTGATGGTGAAAACTGATATACTGACCAAATACTGCTGAAAACCAGCTTGTTTTCTATTGTTTAACTGATTATAGGCATCTATATGAGGTCTAAGTTTGCTACCAACTGTGCAGAGTTTGCTGAACGAAGTCCACTCCTTAGATCAAACTCCTCCATTGAGACTACTGTAGATCCTTCACATTTGAACCTTGCTTCCTTTGTAACAAACACAATGCTGTCAATGTCTTCACGACAACCACAATGCCTTCATGACAATATTCTTACTACCGTGCCCTCCTCTCTTCCAAAAACCTCATGCTTACTCGCTGCAGAGGAGCTTCTATTTGCAGACCTGCTTTGGCGCTGACCTGCTTTGGTGCTGATGTGACCCAAATCAGGCTGTCAGAAATGTGAAAACCAGCTGACAATGGCCGAGGCTGCTTTCATAGCTAGCTTTAAAATATATATCTGTGTTTTCTAGGACACAAGTGAAAACACCTTATACCCAGGCCTAGTGTTACTGTGGCACCCTGCTACCCACAGGTACCACAGGACCCAAAAGGGTGCATGGACGGACTTCTCCACAAGAGGCCCTCATTACATAACAGACACCTCCACCCTTCCACCTCATACCACCAGAGGGAGCCTGTTAGGGATATATATACGGAGGGTGGAGTTAGGCAGGCAGAGAGTGTGCTGGCACAGAGACCAGTGAAGAAGCAGCACGTGAGCTGCTGTGTGTTGAGGGCCCTGAGTGTGGCCGGAGGCAAGGAGAGAGGAGTTGAGGGGGCAGAGGAGGAGCATCTAAAGCTCACCCCAGGACAGAAGCCGGACACCAGGTCCGCGCCTACAGGGTCCTCTACACCCAGTAGGGACAATTGGCATACCAGGAGGATTCCAGACCCCTGGTCAACCTGAAGCTATCATCATTTTACAGAACTAGGAACCACGAAGGCCCCCGCATCCAGGGATAGTGGTAGCCAGAGAAAAGTTCTATTACCAAGCAGACAGGTGAGAGAGTGAAACAGCATAGAAGCTAGGCCTAGTTCCAGGCTGGCCAGAAGCTTTAGAGAGAGGAAGAAACGGACCAGGAAGCCTAATACCCGCTCACTGGGGAGAGTCCAGAAGTGCACCCTTCCTACTAGGTACCCTGGACCATACCTGCCGTTAAACCAGTAAAGGTACTGAAGCGAATCCCCTGTGTGCGTGTCCGTCATTCCCCCTGACCCGACCGGGCCATTTCTCACCTGCATCCCTTCCATCAACCCTGCCCCGGGGGCCCACTCTGCCTGTGGGGAGCAGAAACATCCCAGCTGCCATCCCATCACCCCCGGAGGTCTGCAGCAGGGCTGGTACCTATTACCAGGAACCACAGGTGGCGTCACGAGGCAAAACTGTTATCAAACCCCTTTTAAAGAGTGACCCCAGGGTACGGGCCCGGGAGCCGACTGCCGTGACATCCCAAGAAGGTAAAGGCCAGGGTACCGAGCCCCCCATATCCACCTGGGCGAGTCATTACCAATGCTTTGGTCGAGTTTGTCTCACTGACAGGAAAACTTTATGAAAAGTACAAGCAAATCTAAGAAACTTTGTAACCATCCTTACAGGGTAGGAATTTCCATTAGAAGGCAAACATTTAACTTTTTGTTTTACAGGGTGGGAAGTGGCTGGAGATTATATATACACATCTGGCGGATCTTCAGATAATGATTATATGATACTCACAATGAACATTCCTGCCTTCAGGTAACTTTAGATAGCCCAGATTATAAAAAAAAAACAACTTTTATTAGCCTTTCATTTTCTAATTTTCTTTCCCTGTTTTCTTCAGTTCCCCACAGCAATTAACCGAAGGTGGAGAAAGTAGTGATGTGTCACAGATTACATTTGTGTTTGATATGAAATGTTCAGTGAACTGCCAGCTTTTCTTTATGAAGGTATGTTATGTATTCCATTAACCCCTTTACCCCCGAGGGTGGTTTGCACGTTAATGACCAAGACAATTTTTACAATTCTGACCACTGTCACTTTATGAGGTAATTACTCTGGAACGCTTCAACGGATCCGCCTGATTCTGAGACTGTTTGTTTTTTCGTGACATATTGTACTTCATGACAGTGGTAAAATTTTCTTTGATATGAGTGGCGCTTATTTGTGAAAGAATCGAAAATTTGGCGAAAATGTAGCAATTTTCAAACTTTGAATTTTCATTTCCTTAAATCAGAGAGATATGTCACACAAAATAGTTAATAAATAACATTTCCCACATGTCTACTTTACATCAGTGCAATTGTGGAACCAAAATTTTTTATGTTAGGAAGTTATAAGGGTTGACCAGCGATTTTCTTATTTTTCCAACAAAATTTACAAAACTATTTTTTTAGGGACCACATCTCATTTGAAGTGACTTTTAGGGGCTTTTAGGACAGAAAATACCCAAAAGTGACACCATTCTAAAAACTGCACCCCTCAAGGTGCTCAAAACCACATTCAAGAAGTTTATTAACCCTTCAGGTGCTTCACAGAAATTTTTGGAATGTGGGAGAAAAAAATGAACATTTAAGTTTTCCACATAAAATAAAAAAATCTAACTTTCTCCACAAAAATGATCTTTTAGCCTCAATTTTTTTATTTTCACAAGGGTAAGAGGAGAAAATGGACCTCAAAAACTGTTGTACAAATTCTTCTGAGTACACCAATACCCCATATGTCGGGAAAATACACTGTTTGGACGCACGTCAGGGTTCAGAAGGGAAGGAGCACTGGGTGACTTTTTGAGCGCAAAATTGGCTGGAATCGAGAGCAGATGCCGTGTCACGTTTGGGGAGCCCCTGATGCGCCTAAATAGTGGAAACCCCCTACAAGTAACCCCATTTTGGAAAACTAGACCCTTCAAGGATTTTATCAAGGGGTATAGTGAACATTTTGAACCCAGAGGACAGAATTTGATAACATTAGGTCATCATATTGAATAAGTTGTCATTAGTCTTGAGTGTAAGTGCTCGCTACTTGAGTTTGCATCGGGTACTCAGGTATGCACCATGTATCACGGGTGCTCAAGTGACATGCTCGAGTCCTCGCCCTGCATGTTTCACAGTTTAGACACCCAAAGAAAACATACGGGGATCCCTCATGCATGGCATGCAATCCTTTCAAGTTTTTTTTGGCCGCGAAGCATATGGGGCGGAGATTCTATCACCCGCTATACTCGGAGCACCACTGTCACATATGGGGCAGAGACTCGAGCATGTCACTCGAGCACCCGCTATACTCGGTGCATATCTGAGCACCCGATGCAAACTCAAGTAGCGAGCCCTGGTGCTCAACACTAGTCGCCATATCGTCATCATTTTTTTCTTTACTTTTGATAAAATCCCAATCCCAACACAACCTTATCGCAAGGCTGGCCCTGGCCCTATCGCAAGGCTGGCCCTGGCCCTATCGCAAGGCTGGCCCTGGCCCTATCGCAACCCTAACGTTTATTTTTTACGCCTTTTTTCGTGCGGTGTAAGTGATTAGACAACTTTACTCTTCGGGTCGGTTGGATTACAGCGATACCAGATTCATATTTGGTTTTTATAATTGACAGCTGTCACACATTAAAAAACAATTTTTCTTGCAAGGACTAGTTTTTGCATCGCCATATTTTGAGAGCAATAATTTTCCATATTTTTAGCTGACAGTCATGTGATGGCTTGTTTTTTGCGGGACAAGTTGACGTTTTTATTGGTGCCATTTTCAGGCATGTGACATTTTTGATCGCTTTCTATTCCGATTTTTGGAAGGCAGAATAAACAAAAACCAACAATTCAGGAATTTTTTTATTTTTTATTTTTTTATACCGTTCGCGTGTAGTAAAATTGATAAGGTAGCTTTATTCTTCGGGTCAGTACGTTTACAGTGGTACCACTTTAGATTGCATAGCAAAAACCTAGCAACAGATTCCCTTTAAATAGAATCTGCCATCAGGTTTTTATACCCAAAGCGAATATTCTCTATATAAAGTTGCTCTAATGTTGATTAAATCCATACCTTTCTTTTAGAACCGTTTCCATTTTCAAAAACGAATCATTTTTTTATACAAATGAGCTGCAAGTTCAGCAGAGCTGAGACTGCACTTCCAGCTCTCCTGCCTCGCTTCACTATACCCCGCCTGCTTCTTTCCTCTGGCCAGTGACTGACTCTTTTTTCCAGTGATCGGACTTCCCTGCCTGAGGTCAAGTGCAAGCGTCGTCATTCCCCAGGGTGGTGCATATGCAGTAAGGTCCTGATGAAGAAGACCAGTGTCTGCAGTCAGCCTAAAGAGGCTGGTGCTGGAAGGGTTAACAACCTTAGAAGACATAGGCTCAAGTGATCTGTCACACCCAGAGGTCATAATCCCTTATTTGCATATGAAGTAAAACACTAATTTCTCAGGAATGCAGCAACAGATAGAAGATGTTGATGGGTTTGTCTTTCAAAGACCTGCATGTCCATATGTGTTTGTCGAGGGTTGATCTTATTGTGAAGGTTTCCATTTTACTTAAGAGCATTGTTTGACTCCCAGTTCTATTCTTGCTTATCCCTTTCAATGTATGTGACGCTCACAGCCCGAACCCTGGGAAGATGGGGGATTACTCGTAGCCGGGTCCTATGTCTTGGTGGGGTGCAGCCGTGGCCTGGACCCGTTCCGTGCCCAGGGCCGTCACATTAAAAAGGGTGGTACGGGCTATCAGGGTTGAGTGGTTGCTATCGACTACGCCACCTATGGTACCTGGTGAAGGCCACCAGCGCTGCTGCAGTCCTCCGAGGCGGGATGTTGTGGTAGCCGTCGTTGATACTACTCCCCACAGGCGGAGCAGGGCCTCGGGGCAGAGACAAGGATAGAAGGAGTTGTAGTGTAGGAGGTCTGGTGCTGCGTAGTGCGGTGCAGTGCAGAAATAGAGTCCGGAGGCCATAGGGGTTGACTTCCAGGGTTTTTACTCACGGTGGAGAGTACAGCTGCAAGGCTTCTCCCTGCTCCTCACGGAGTTCTGCGGTCACCAGGGACGGGGGTCCGACAACCCCCGAGTAATTCAAGTGCTTAATCAGGACCCCGCACCAGAGTCTGAGTCCTTTCCTGTCTGTGTGTGTGTGTGTGTGTAGATAGGCCGGGTCTCCCTCTGGACTACGCCCAGAAAAGGGTAGGGGTGGCAGCTCCTCTCCGTGCTTTACCCGGTGGGATCCTCAGGACCTGCCGGGCTTCCCTGACTAGGACGTAGAGTAGCAAAGTCAGGTGTCGGGGGCGGTATCCCTCTTGCAGCCGGAATCCCTCTGACTAGGCCAGAATAGTGAGGACAGGTGGCGTATACCGCTCCGTCTGCATCCCCCTGGGATCCTTTTGTGGTGGAGCTACACTCCTAAGCTCCAGGCCTTCTTGGTCGTGGTCCTTGACCGGGTTTGAGACATTTGTTTACTCCAACCTGCCCCTCGGCCCAAGGCCAGCGTACGAGGGCCGTGTCTCCATCCGCTGCAGGTTCACCCAGAAGCCACAGTCAGGGATGGAGATCACAATCAAAGAACCACGAGCCCAGATGGCTGTTTATTAAATATGAAATATTAAGTGTAAACTAGATGTACCTCCTCCACCCTCACCCACTACATGGTTCCCCCTATCAGCAAATACTGGAGGCAAATTTGCACTCATCAGTCCGGAAGCTGCGCATGGGACGTACTTGGACGTTTCATCATGATAACGATCCAAAACACAAGGCCAAGTCGACCTGTCATTGGCTACAGCAGAACAAAGTGTAGGTTCTGGAGTGGCTATCTGTCTCCTGACCTCAATATCATTGAGCCACTCTGGGAAGATCTCAAGCGTGCAGTTCATGCTAGACAGCCCAGGAATTTACAGGAACTGGAGGCTTTTTGCCAAGAAGAATGGGCAGCTTTACCATCTGAGAAAATAAAGAACCTCATCCACAACTACCACAAAAGACTTCAAGCTGTCATTGATGTTAGAGGGGGCAATTCACGGTATTAAGAACTGGGGTATATGAACTTTTGATCAGGGTCATTTGGATGTTTTTGGTTGTCATTAAGATTTAAAAAGAGAAAACACAGTAGTTTGACAATAAATGGCTTCACCCAACCAATAACCATGAGTGGAGAAAATTTTTTTGGGTTATCATTCATATTCTCTGAAACAAGGCCAAGAAAGGAAAAATTCTGCCGAGGTATGTGAACTTTTGAGCACAACTGTTTATATTAATACAGTTTCTGCTTATTTGCCCATCACAATATGTAGTTATGTTATGTGGAACTCCTTTATTTTTTTATTTTAATTCTTAGGCCATAAATATGGAAGTAAGTTCACTGATAGAAAGCTGGAATGGCACTAGAGATAAGCAGTCATATTCCCATCATTTGAAGAGTAATGCAAACACTACCTTTTCTTGGGCATTCCAAAGAACCGGTGTTCGAACCGATGGGGTAAGTAAGCAGTCTGGATTAGTTTTGCCTGCTTATTATGCATACTTGTACTTTTCTGACTTATTCTGCTTTTGCTGTGATTTTTTTACAGTTTAAGATACAGAAGTGGCAGGTTTATGATTTCTGTAAGTGTTTTGGGGGCATTGCTAGGTGGTATCAGGGTGGCGTTTAAATGTACCATTTTGAAATGGTAAAAGGATGGTAAGTAATTAAACAATTCAGAATTTTTTAGAATTGTTCGTCACTGATTTAAAGAGATGGAACTACTGTTAAACCTCAACTGTAGAAGCCAAAGAACCACGACCTTTAAAGAGGATCTTTTGTCAAATTTTTAATGTAGAACTGGACACACAATGTAATAGGCACCCTAGAGTAGAATAAAACTTTTTATTTTGCTTGCTCCTCTCACTACAGAGTAATGACTGTTAGGCCATGTGCCCACGTAGCATTTTTGTAGCGTTTTTACGGCCGCGAAAACTCTTCTAAAACCGTCTGCCATGCAAAGCAATGTGAATTCGGATGTGCTGTGCACATGATGCGCTAATTAGCGCGCCAAATTCGCATTGCGTTGCAAAACGCAGCATGACTATTTCTACCGCGATTACGCCACAAATTCACGGCCATTGAGGAACATTGAAATGCAGCAAACCCGCAGGTATATGTGGATTTGCTGCGTTTCAATTAAATTCAATGGCCACGAATTTGCGGCATAATCGTGGTGCGTGTGGTACCCGGGATGAAGAGGAGACTACAACTCCTCTTCATCCCGGCTACCACGCGGTGAAAAAAATAAATAAAAAAGTTAAAAATTAAAAAAAACCTATATACTCACCTCTCCGGTCTCCTCCCGGCCGCGTCCTCTCTCCTTGGCGTCCCGCGGTGTACTTGCTGGACCCGTGGTGACGTCATGGTGTTGGCCAATTTATCTTTATATTAATGTTGACGGAGGGCAGTAATGATCCTGCACGGTTGACCAAGTGAGTGTCAAATTATTTTGTTATAAGGTTGATTGCGCAATCCACAGAAAACCAAACGGAGACAGTGCTCTGTATGGGAGGATTCAGAGAATCTCTAATCCTGTTTATTTCTACTTAGCATTTTATATTGCTTTGAGTATATCAATAGCCAATCATCTACAGCCGTACTACAGGCTTAGGCCAATGTTAGTGCAATTATTACGGAAACACACATATGGTCATATATCATCATTAGTTCGGCGCATGATGGAAATTTACAAGGTTATACATCCCGGCTCAGACTAGTCAGATAACGGGAGCAGGGTGTCTCATAGAATGTTCCTGAGAGAAAAGGTTAGTGTGGGAAAGTTGCTTGTGAATCAAGAGGAAAGAAGGAAAGAATGTATGTTATGCAAAGAGTATAATAACATGATTTTGAAGCAAGCAGACAAAATGGAGTTGTCATAGCATGAATATCAATATGTCCTTTACATTAACAAATATGTTGGTTTTGTGACACGAATGTATAAGCATCACATGTTTTTCTCTTTTTTTCTGTTAATGCACGCTTCAAAACCGCATAGAGTTCCTGTTATCAAAATTTCAGTTTATGGAAGGACATGTAGCCAGATCTGTTCATAAACCTCCTCCAATTTAAAAATGACGAAGTATGGGAAAACTGTTTTTCAAGAGGGGCCTATCCATTATGGAAAACCATAAAAAGTTACAGTAGATAGAATTATAAAATGTTTTTGAAATACATGTCATTTTTTGCTCAAAATTTGATAAGATTCTCTTCTCTGGGAGTTGCCAATTGTGAGGAAGAATTTGATTCTATATGGCAAACTGGAGGCCTGTGCTCAGATTTGGAAAAACATGGCCTGTTTGTGCCTATTCACTGTTCGGTAGAATATAGTAAGAGTCCTTTTTTTTTTTTTTTTCTCATTCACAAAGAGGATATATCACCCTCACATTGAACATATGAGATTAATTATAACTGGGGAAGTGAGAAAGAGCTGACACTTCAACCTCCATTGAAGTAGGACTTCACATTGAACATATGAGATTAAATGGGAAAGAGAGTAACTAATTATAATTGGGGAAGTGAGAGATGACACTTCAACCTCCACCGAAGTAGGGGCGTTATGCAGTAACCAGGTAATTACAACAGGAGATCTAGTCTGAGAGCCAGACAGTAAGCGTCAGATTCAATAACTCAGGCAGAGAATCCTGAGCTTTGCTGCATTACCAGAATCATAAATGGAGGTAATAGAGTGAAAATAGGAACCTAGAGACTTCTCCTGTCACTAGGTCAATTGCTAAAATGCTAAGCAATGTCTTAAACCCAGAGATTCGGTTTAGGCACTTCCACTCAAGGACTAAATCTGACCAAACACTTTAGATGAACAGAATATTGACTGAACTTGCTGATTTCATAGGGACCAGGAAACCATATAATGTCCATGAGGAAGCTTCCTGACTCTCCCCTGATGGAAGCGATAATGATCAGCTGGATTTCAACAATCTGATCTTTTTGTGTTCACCAAAATAAACCACTCCAATAGACCTCTACTCTTATACACTTGCTTAGTAAGAAAAGATGATTATTGCTAGCGTGGCAAAAACTGACATCCTATAAGAGACTTGGTTGACTTAGTGAAGGGCAGAGTTGTCGTTTTTGAGCATAAACTTGTAATGTTTAGAATCTGTTGACGTGATTTTGTATATTTTTTTCATAGATGTTCGGCACACCTGAAACACTGCTGATGCACGTGTGGTGCTTTGTAATGGAACGTAAAGGCTGACCGTTCTTATTTCTAGCTATAATGATGAAGTTCACAGGGTATTCTGAGCTAGACATTGAAGAGCCTGTAGATAGAGGAAGCAGGCAAAGGGGGAGCCATTCCTGTAATGAGGACTCCAACACCAAGTTGATTTAGCAAGGATAGAGAAACTTGTGCAGCTACTGTGTTTTTACATCAGAAAGTTGTTATAAACCCTTAACTATTTTTTTTTTTTTTTTTGTATCCAGGGCCGCAAATATACAGCAGACATGGCAAAAATATATTCCATTAACATTACTAATGTAAAGGACGGGGTTGCATCCTGGTGTCAGCCATGTGCCCTGGGCACTGACTCTCAGTGTATCTCCTGTCCTTCTGGTCATTACATAGACAAGAAAACAAGCAGCTGCATTTCTTGCCCAAAGAATACTTACCTGCCATCTCATTTAATTTTTGGAGAAGAATCCTGTACTGAATGTAGCCCAGGAACTAAGAACAATGATGTAAGTAACAAATATCAACAATAAATGAAAAGGGAAAAAAAAATGAAAATGTATAGGGGCAGTATGTTTCATAAAGTATTTGGACACCATTTGTAATCAAGTCCTGATGTATGAGCTATGCCCATAGCAAACAAGTGCATAAAATCAAGCACATGCCAGTGTAATCTCCATAGATAAACATTTAATAATGATTAGTAGTTGTAGTGTGGGTCGTACTGAAGAGCTTACTGACTTTAGATGTGGCACTGTTATAGGATTTCACCTTTGCTACATGTCACTTTGTGAAATTTCTGATCTGCCCTGGTTAGGTTCTGTTCATACTTCAGTTCTATTTCACTTTTGGTGTATGCACCAAGAAGGCGCATGGTGCATATGCCGAACATATCCCTACGCACCTGTGGTATTCCTAAAATGTCTTTTTGGCATTTACTGGCATTTACGCATGTGGTGTGTGAAACTTATCCTCTGTTTCATCGCTCACTACAGGGTTCAAGTATGTTTCACAAGACCTGTTCACAGGCAGTTTTATTAAGTGGGTTTTAATTTGTCGAACTACTGCACACAATCTGAAGATGACAATCCATAATGCCAAATGTTGGCTGGAGTTCTGCAAAGTATGCCATCAGTGGACTCCAGAACAGTGAAAATGTGTTGTCTGGATTGATGAACCACATGTTTCTCTCTGGTAGTCAGATGGACTAATCTGGCTTTGGTGCGGTCACTGAGAACATAATCTACTGGGATGTAGAGTGCATTCTGTAGTACTATTTTGCCAGGGACGGTGCTGCTGATTGATTCCATGTGGTGGGAGGGTGAGAGCTGACAGCACTATAAGATGAGATATTTAAGGGTTTGTAATGATCCATATCTCTGCTGCTGTGAACACACAGCAGAACGGAGTTAAGTGAGGAGGGTGTGTTCTCTTCTCCCTTACATGACACTGTCTGCTTATGATTGGTCAACTTCATGTAGGGGAAGAAGTGCACACCTCCAGAGACAAATCTCTGGTAATGCCTAGATGAACTTAACATAAATCAAAAAATAACATTACAAACTAGTATCTCTGTAATGGAGAGGAGAAATGAAAAAATACATTTTACTCAGCTCTGCAGCCACTATTTCATGATGGGGCCAGTTTAAAAAGCTCAAACTGGTGAAATGTCCTCATAAGTATTTCTATTAAATTCTGGCTAATCCATAGATTCTCATGCATTTGCATGCATGCATACAACAGGTGAATCACCAAAGAGTCGTCTTGGCCTTCCACAGGTTGTCTTGGTATTGTCAAGTACCATTGTTATTTTCATATATAAAAACCTACAAGAAACAAAATGAGTATGACTTGCGTTTATTTGTGAAAAAATTTGAAATTTGGAGAAAATTTCTCAATTTTCAAAATTTGAATTTTCATGCCCTTAAATCAGAGAGATATGTCACACAAAATAGTTAAAAAAATAAATAACATTTCCCACATGTCTACTTTACATCAGCACAAGTTAGGAACCAACTTTTTTTTTTATTAGGAAGTTATAAGAGTTAAAAGTTGACCAGCGATTTCTCATTTTTCCAACAAATTGTTTTAGGGAACCACATCACATTGGAAGTGACTTTGAGGGGCTTTTACAACAGAAAATACCCAAAAGTGACACCATTCTAAAACCTGCACCCCTCAAGGTGCTCAAAACCACATTCAAGAAGTTTATTAACCCTTCAGGTGCTTCACAGGAATTTTTGGAATGTGGAAGTAAAAAATGAACATTTAACTTATTTCACAAAAATGTTCCTTTTAGACCCAATTTTTTTTATTTTCACATTGGTAACAGGAAAAAATGGACCCCGAAATTTATTGTGCAATTTCTCCTGAGCACGCCAATACCCCATATGTGGGGAAAACTACTGTTTGGGCACACGGCAGGGTTTGGAAGGGAAAGAGCACCATTTGACTTTTTGAAAGTAAAATTTGCTAATTAGTGGACTCCATGTTGCGTTTGGAGAGACCCTGATGTGCCTAAACAGTGGAAAACCCCACAAGTGACACCATTTTGGAAACTAGACCCCTCGGGGAACTTGTCTAGATGTGTAGTGAGCACTTTGAACCCCCAGGTGCTAAACAGAAGTTTATAACATTGAGCCATAAAAATACAGTTTTCACATTTTTCCCCAATTTTGCATTTTCATAAGGGTAACAGGAGAAATTGTACCATGCAGTTTGTTGTGCAATTTCTCCTGAGTACGCAGATAACCCATATGTGTTGTAAAAACACTGTTTGGGCGCACGACAGGGTTTAGAAGGGAAGGAGCACTGTGTTACTTTTTGAACACAAAATTGGCTGAAATCGAGAGCGGACACCATGCCGCGTTTGGAGAGCCCCTGATGTGCCTAAACAGTGGAAACCCCCCACAAGTAACCCCATTTTGGAAAATAGACCCCTCAAGGATTTTATCAAGGAGTATAGTGAACATTTTGAACCCAGAGGTATGACACAGAATTTGATAACATTAGGTCATCATATTGAATAAGTTGTCATTAGTTTAGTCTTGAGCGCAAGTGCTCGCTACTTGAGTTTGCATCGGGTACATGGGTATGCACCATGTATCACAGGTGCTAGAGTGACATGCTCGAGTCCCGTGTACCCGATGCAAACTCAAGTAGGGAGTAGTGATGAGCGAGCACTAAAATGCTGGGGTACTCCTTGCTCAGGTCCAGCAAATTGGAATGCTCGAGTGCTCTGTCCGCGTAACGAGCCCAATGTAAGTCTATGGGAAAGTCTAGCATTTTTCAGGCAACTCCCCCCGGCAGTCTGCAGAGGGGCTAAAAAATTGCCCAAATCGATGGGAACAGTGCTCAAATGACATGAGAACAGCATGGGGAAGACCCTTGGAGGCATTTATGGCTCCCAGCTCACTGCTGTCAACAATGTTGTCAGAGGTATTACGCCACTTTTACGGACTCACAATAAAACATATAAAAACGAAAACCAAAATGGAATTTCCTGGGAAATATGTCCAGGAACATCCTTTCCAGGGTAATGACTTGTATTTAAGGCAAAATAAATAACCAAAAACAAAAATGCTCCTCCACACCTTAGGCTATGTTCACACATAGCATTTTAATGCTTTTTTGCACTTTTGCATTTCTTTCAACAGTGAAAAATAAATTCACCAGTAAATGTCATTTTAACATTTTACAACTTTTTCTGGCCATGTGATGTGTGAAACATCATCAGACACATCCTGTTTCATTTATGAAGGAGGGATTGTGAAAGTCGCAAACACTACTTTTACAGCCTTAGTATTCTTAAAGGGCCAGCAGTCGGCTATGCTTTGTTGTTCCCATTATTAAAGAGTGGGTCTCCTATACTGTTATTGCGTAGGCAGTGACTGCAAGGGCTGCCAAAAATTTTGAGGCACTCCAATGCCCTTTGCAAGAGACGTAGATATGGTGGTGATATGGAGGAGGAGGACAAGAGCAAATGGACAAAATCAGGAAGCGTATACCCATGCCTGGGTGTGAATACAGAGGTGCATGGCAATAGAGTTAGACCTTCCCCAAAAAAACACTGTATTTGAGTTTGTTACGCTGCTATCATTCAGTGGTGTTGAGAAGTCTGGCCCTATCCAGCCCTTGTTCATCTTTATGAGAGTCAGCCTGTCAGCATTTTCAGTTGACAGGCGAATGCGCCTATCTGTTATAATTCCACCGGCGGCAGTAAAAACCCGCTCTGACAAAACGCTAGCGGCAGGGCAGGCCAGGACCTCCAAGGCGTAGAGAGCCAGTTCATGCCACGTATCCAGCTTGAATACCCAATAATTATAAGGCACAGAGGAATCAAGGAGGAAGTTTGTACGGTCGGCAAGGTACTCCCTCACCATCTTCCGGAACTTTTCACTCCTTGTGAGAGTACCCCATGCCTCAGGGCCTGTGCGATGGCAGGGTCTGAGAAAACTGTCCCAGAACTTTGACAGTGTTCCCCTGCCTCTGCTGGATTATATTTGTGTGTCTTTCGCCACTACTCCTTGGTTGTCCAACGAACTGTGACCTCTGCCGCCAGCGTTTTCAGATGGGATTTTTTTAATCATTCTGTAACAAGGGCCTTCTCGTACTGCACCATTTTATTAGGCCTGTCCTGCAAGGGAATAAGAGACAGAAAGTTCTTGCAGCGTGAGTCTAAAAGTGTCACCAACCAGTAATGACTGACAGTCAAAATTTGGACAACGCGAGGGTCATGGGAAAAGCAGTGTAAAATAAAATCAGCCATGTGTGCCAGACTGCTAATAGGCAAGATTTCCGTGTCCTCACCAAGAGGACAACTGACAATGCTCAGGCCATCCACGCTGAACAGACTGTATGACAGAAACTAGCTCCTATTCTTCCTCCACCTACTCATCTTCCTCATTGTCACCCAATCCACGTTGGGATGAGATGATGCTGGGCTGTGTGTAATCACCCTGTATGGTTCCTTGCTCCATCTCATCGTGCTCCGCCTGCAATTCATCCTCTTTAATTGTGAGCAGAGAGCGTTTCGGAAGACAGAGAAGCGTGATGGTGATGCTAATTATGTCGTCATCGCCGCTCACCATCTTGGTGGAGTTCTCAAAGTTTTGGAGGATGGTACATACAGTATGTCTGACATCCATGTCCACTCCTGAGGTATTATGTGAGGAGTCTGAACTGAATACCGACGGCCTTATTGCTGGTAGTCAACAACTGCCCTCTTCTGCTCACAAATCCTTCCCAATATCTGCAATGTACACTGTGTGCAGAATTATTAGGCAAGTTGTATTTTAGAGGATTATGTTTATTATTGATCAACAACTATGTTCTCAATCAACCCAAAAGACTCATAAATATCCAAGCTTAATATTTTTGGAAGTTGGAGTGTTTTTTTTTTTAGATTTGGCTATCTTAGGAGGATATCTGTTTGTGCAGATAACTATTACTGTGCAGAATTATTAGGCAACTTAATAAAAAACAAATATAATCCCATCTCACTTGTTTATTTTCACCAGGTAAACGAATCTCAGTGCACAAAATTTAGAAATAAACATTTCTGACATGCAAAAACAAAAAACAAAAAAATGAGTGATCAGTATAGCCACCTTTCTTTATGATGACACTCAACAGCCTTCCATCCATAGATTCTGTCAGTTGCTTGATCTGTTTTCGATCGACATGGCGTGCAGCAGCCACCACAGCCTCCCAGACACTGTCCCGAGAGGTGTACTGTTTTCCCTCCCTGTAGATCTCACATTTTATGATGGACCACAGGTTGTCTATGGGGTTGAGATCAGGTGAACAAGGGGGCCATGTCATTATTTTTTCTTCTTTTAGACCTTTACTGGCCAGCCACGCTGTGGAGTAGTTGGATGCATGTGATGGAGCATTGTCCTGCATGAAAATCATGTTTTTCTTGAACGATACTGACTTCTTCCTGTACCACTGCTTGAGGAAATTGTCTTCCAGAAACTGTCAGTAGGTCTGGGAGTTGAGCTTCAATCCATCCTCAACCCGAAAATGTCCCACAAGTTCAGCTTTGATGATACCAGCCCATACCAGTACCCCACCTCCACCTTGCTGGCGTCTGAGTTGGAGTGGAGCTCTCTTCCCGTTATTGATCCAGCCTCTGGCCCATCCATCTGGCCCATCAAGAGTCACTCTCATTTCATCAGCCCATAAAACCTTTGAAAAATCAGTCTCAAGATATTTCTTGGCCCATTCTTGACGTTTTATCTTATGTTTCTTGTTCAAAGGTGGTCGTTTTTCAGCCTTCCTTACCTTGGCCATGTCCCTGAGTATCGCACACCTTGTGCTTTTTGGTACGCCAGTGACGTTGCAGCTTTGAAATATGGCAAAACTGGTGGCGAATGGCATCTTGGCAGCTTCACGCTTGATTTTCCTCAATTCATGGGCAGTTATTTTGCGCCTTTTTTGGCCAACACGCTTCTTGCTACCCTGTTGGCTATTTGCCATGAAACGCTTGATTGTTCGGTGATCACGCTTAAAAAGTTTGGAAATTTCAAGACTGCTGCATCCCTCTGCAAGACATCTCACAATTTTGGACTTTTCAGAGCCCGTCAAATCTCTCTTCTGACCCATTTTGCCAAAGGAAAGGAAGTTGCCTAATAATTAAGCACGCTTTATATAGGGTGTTGATGTCATTAGTCAACACCCCTCCTCATTACAGAGATGCAGTCACCAGATATACTTAATTGGTAGTTGGCTCTCAAGCCTATGCAGCGTGGAGTAGGACAACATGTATAAAAAGTATTGAACTGATCAAAATACGCATTTGCCTAATAATTCTGCACGCGGTGTAGAGTTCCAACACGTTGGGACATCGCAGATCAGTCGGTGAGCTGGAAGCTGTAAACGCTGCTGAAGCACGACAAGGGTGGCAGAAGCTGTAGCTGACTTTCTAAAATGGGCACATAGGTGGTGTACTTTGACAAGCAGATCCCGCAGATCTGGGTAGGTTTTGAGAAACCGCTGAACCACAAGGTTAAGCACATGGGCCAGGCGTGGGTATGTGTGTGAGCTTGCCTCGCCTCAGAGCCACCACCAGGTCCCTGCCATTGTCACACATGACCATGCCTGGTTTGTAGGGTCAGCGGTGTCGGTCACAGATCTGCCTGCTCTTTCAGAGCTCTCCACAACTCTTCAGCGTTGTGCGGTTTGTCACCTAAGCATATTGGCTTCAGCATAACCTGTTGCCACTTAGACGAGGCAGTGCTTCCAGCTTGCGACTGATGTGGTCATTTCGGAGATGGAGGCTGAAGAAGAGGAGGAGGAGAATGTGCAGGAGCTGTAGAATATGGGGGCAACCCTGATTGACCCAGTGCCCGCAATCCTTTGCTTTGGGAGGTCCGACTTGGTCCTGGCTTCCACCATATTAACCCAGTGTGCCGTCAGCGAGATGTACCGTCCCTGCCCACAAGCATTTGTCCACGTGTCTGTGGTTAGGTGGACTTTACCAGTAACTGCATTGTTGAGGGCACGGCCAATGTGGGACACGTGCTCATGTAATGCTAGGATGACACACCGGGAGAAATAGTGGCGGCTGGGGACTGCATACCGAGGGACGGCTGCAGCCTTCAGGTTGCGGAAAGCTTCCGTCTCCAGGAGCATAAAAGGCAACATTTCGAGCGCAAACATTGAGGAAATGTGTGAATTTAGTAGTGTGGCCTGTGGTGCATTGGCTGCATATTTGCGCTTGTGTTCCAAGGACTGGAGTAGGGACAACTGAATGCTGCGCTGGGACAAGGACGTGGATGTGCTTGCTGATGGTGCTAGTTGAGCGTGTGCAACAACCTGTTTAGGGCGGGAGGCATCTTGGCTTGTGCCATGGACAGGAGATTGGCATGCACGCACAACAGCGGAAGAAGCAGTGGTGTCACCCGCAGACACTGTTTCTGGATCCTGGGGTTCGGTCCACTTAGTCGGGTGCTTTGTTGCCATGTGCCTGATCATGCTGGTGGTGGCCAGGCTACTAGTTTTGCTACCCCTACTGATGCTGGCCTGGCAGGTGGTGCAAATGGCCTTTTTGGGGTTTTCTACCGAGTCTTTAAAAAATAACCAGACTCGAGAAGACCTAACAATTGTACTGGCAACTTCCGTCGTGTTGGCGTTACGAAGAATACTTTCCTGCCTTTTGTCTGCGGCCACCACACTGCTTCTTTCTGCCTGTCGTGGTGCTATGCCTCCCTCCCCCTGTGTGCTGCTGTCCTCGCTCTGTATGTCTCCCTGCCAGGTTTGGTCAGTTACTATATCATCCACCACCTCGTCTTCCACTTCCGCACCCAGATCCTCCTCCTGACTTTCTGGCAATTGTGCCTCATCACCATCATCCACCTCTTGCGACAGTAATTGCAATCTCCCACCTTTGCCTTCATGTAACCGTGGCTGCTCCAATATTTGGGCATCGATACACGCTTTCTACTCTTGACTCGCTTGAAGCTGTCCGGGTGAGATGCCCGAATTTTCAAATGGAAAAGTGAACAGCTCTTATGAGTGTCCAAGTGTGGGGATCAGTTTTATCCGAGCACTCGGCATGGTGGGAGGAAAGAGGATCAGGGTGAGGAATATGCGGTCCAGACTCGCGGCTACAGAGACTTGACCGTGTGGAAGACAGGGTGGTGGTGGTGGTGGTGGTGGTGGCAAAGTGACTGGAAGCATTATCTGCTATCCAGCCAACAACCTTTTGACACTGCTCTGGGTTCAATAGTGATGTAATGCCGTCCCCTAGTAATTGGGACAGGAAGGTCGAGTGATGAGAGGTGGGTGATTGTTGTGGCACAATTTCATCTTGGCTACGTCCTCGGCCTCTGCATGCACCATTACGTCTACTTCCCCGTCCCTTGCCACGCACCTTGCCCATTTTAAATGGAGGACAATATTTTTCACGTTCAAGAGAAATGGCTGATTTTGTAATGCAGTTATGTAATACGTCTGACCGAGAACCATGGTTTTAAATAGCAGGCCTGTAATTTACTAATATTATTCTATACAGAGACCTAGTGTGAATAGCTTGACCGACACACTGCAACGAAATGAAAATGGAAGAAATGGCTGATTTTGGAACACTGTTATTGTCACGGGTGTATAAGAGGAGACAGTCACATTGCAGTTGGTTGCAGGAGATCTCTACGTTTGGCATTACAGACATCTTCTTAGATGAGATGCTGTCTCTAGGACCTAGCGGCTACCTCCCTCTGGCTAATTAGCTCTCTGGCCTGGGTGTATAAATACCTGGTGTGTCTGAGGGAGGTGCCGGCTATATTAATTTCTACTTGTGAGGCTTAGCAAGAGACTTACTTCGTCCTCTCTGGAACTTGAGGCAGAGTTCACATTTGTCTGGAGTCGTCTAAAGCTATGCATTCTCCCCCTGTTTGTCTACCCTTGTTGTCTATAGAGTTTAGTGGAGATCGACTAGTACTCATCTCCTCCCATCCCTAGCCTAAGCCATACGCCAGGGAAAGTCAGGGTGAGGCACGCGTGCGGCGATTTCTGAAGAGGCAATATAGGGATGGTAGTTGAGACAGGGTGACAGTAGACCAGACTAGGAGATCTCCACTTACCCCCACCCCCTTTCCCTCTTCCTTCTTTGTTGCACTAAGTCTTTCCCATACCTGGCGTGTCATTATAGCCGGCCGAGTATGTTTTGAAAAGAGAAAAAAATAAACGGACTTTTTTAGTTTTTTCTGTGTTTTTAGGCGTGCACCTTTTTTGTTTCCTTTCTCCCTTGGTATGGGTTCAGTTGCAGAGCAGTTACACAGGCTGTCTCTGAAGGTGAATGACCTCCACAGTGAGGTACAGCAGCCACATCAGCGGTTACCGGTTGCCAATGTGGGGGTCTCTGCAGGTAGGCCTGTCCAGCCTGAACCCAACATTGCCCTCTCAGACAGGTTTTCAGGAGGTAGGGACAAGTTTTTTGTAATTAAGGAGGCTTGCAAATTGTATTTCAAACTTCGTCCTTACTCCTCCGGTAATGAGGAGGTTTTTTTTTTTGGAGCGCTGGCCCTCATCTATAAGGACCCTGACTGAGTGGCCTTGGCTGAGTCTAGGCTACATCGTCTCCAGCAGGGGAATCGGTCAGTGGAAACGTACAGTTTGGAATTCCGTAGATGGGCAACGGATTCCAAATAGAATGACTCAGCCCTTAGAAGTCAATTTTGTGAGGGGCTTACTGAGAGGTTGAAAGATTCCTTGGCAGTATATGAAACCCCTCAGTCTTTGGAAGCTGCCATGTCTTTGGAGGCTTTCATATCTTTGGCCATACGTCTTGATAGACGCCTTTGGGGTAGACGGGTGGGACCACCTTCTCCGGGTCCTTCTTATCGGGGTTGTATACCTCTGCCAGGGGAGCGGTCTGGGGGTGAACCAGTACTGGGGGAGGTGGAGGAACCCATGCAGTTAAAGGGTGTCTCTGTATCATACATCTCCTTGGAGATTCGCAAGAAAAAAGGCATATGTTTTTTTTTTTTTTTTTGTGGGAACAAGGGACATTTTTGTCGGGACCTGTCCTTCAATTCCTAAAGAAAAGGAGACTCTATTAACTCTTGGTAGTCTGGAGTTGGATAAACAAAAGGTGCATTTGTGGCCAAACTGTAGTTCCTGTTTTGTCCTGACAGCAGAGGTGGTGCTAGAGAGCAAAACCGAGAAAATTTCTGTTTGCTGACAGTGTAGCCGGAGTCAGCATGGTGGATGCTGAGTTTGTGAAAACTCATGGTCTTGCTTGCTGTACTTTAAATAAACCTATTTCCATTTTCGGCATCGACTCTGCGCCACTTGCACAGAAAGCATTTTTCTCAGATTATACATAATGTAAAACTGAGGGTGGCGTCAGTTCATTGTGATATAATCCCATGCTATGTCCTGGACAATCTTCCCACACCAATTGTTTTGGGTATCCCTTGGCTTGTTAAACATAACCCGTTGGTGGATTGGCAAGATGGGGAGATTACTGCCATGAGAACTGTTTAGATATTTCCCTTGCTATTGTCTCTACGGAAATATTGCCTGCTTTTCTGTCAGGTTTTGAAGACGTTTTTTCTGAGAGGGGGTGTCAGGATTTGCCTCCTCATCGTGCTTATGACTGTCCTATTAACCTGATCCCCGGAGCTAAACTACCGAAGTCCAGACTGTATAATCTTTCTGGCCCTGACAGACAAGCCATGAAGAATTTAATTGCGGAAAGTCTGGATAAGGGACATATCAGACCTTCATCTTCGCCCGTAGCGGCAGGGTTCTTCTTTGTGAAGAAAAAAGATGGCGGTCCACGTCCCTGTTTAGATTTCCGGGAATTAAATCAAATTACCATCTGTGATCCATACCCTCTTCCTCTGATTCCTGATTTGTTCAGCCAGGTTGTGGGAGCTAAGGTATTCTCCAAGTTGGATTTAAGGGGAGCCTACAATCTGGTTAGCATCAGAGAGGGGGACGAATGGAAGACAGCGTTCAATACCCCAGAAGGACATTTCAAGAGTCTGGTTATGACTTTTGGTTTGACCAATGCACCTCCGGTATTCGAGCATTTCATAAATTATATTTTCCATCATTTGGTGGGGAGGTTTGTGGTGGTCCATCTGGATGATATTTTGGTTTACTCACCCGATTTTGAGACTCATCGGGGGCATGTTAAGCTGGTGCTCCAGATATTAAGGGATAACAAACTTTATGCCAAACTAGAAAAATGGGTTTTTGCTGTTCAGGAGGTGCAGTTTTTGGGGTACTTGTTGTCATCTTCGGGTTTTCGGATGGATCTGGAGAAGATCCGTGCAGTCCTTGACTGGGAACGTCCCGATAACCTGAAGGCTCTACAACGTTTTCTGGGCTTTACGAATTTTTACCGGAAATTCAGCCAAAATTACTCTTATAGTGAAACCCCTACTGACATGACTAAGAAGGGGTCTGATTTTTCCAAATGGTCGGATGCTTCCCTCCAAGCTTTTTCTTCTTTAATGAATTACTTTGCCACTGCACCTATACTCCGTCAACCCGATGTGAAGGTTGATGCGTCGGATGTCGGGGTTGGGCTATGTTTGTCCCCTGTTAAATTGCGTCCATGTGCCGCCTTTTCTAAAAAAAATTGTCTTCGGCTGAGAGAAATTATGACATGGGTAACTTTTGGCAATCAAATTGGCGTTTGAAGATTGGCGACATTGGTTGGAAGGGGCTGTCCATCCTATTACTGTTATTACTGACCATAAGAACCTGTAATATCTCCAGTCAGCTAAATGTCTCAACCCTAGGCAAGCCAGATGGTCCCTGTTTTTTACTAGGTTCAATTTTGTTGTCACTTTTCGTCCAGGGGTCAATAATGTCAAGGCTGATGCTTTGTCCTGGAGCTTCCCTGGTGGTGGTGACCATGAGAACCCTGCCCCGATATTACAGAAAGGGGTAGTCATTTCAGCACTTTATCCTGAACTGGAGGGTGAGGTGTTGGAGGCACAGGGGGACGACCCTGCCTCCTGCCCTTCAGGAAAGCTATTTGTACCATTTGATCTGCGCCGCAAAGAAAAGAGCATCATAACTCTGTGCTTGCTGGGCATCCAGGTGGTAAAGCAACCGCGGACCTCCTCTCTCGTTGTTTTTGGTGGCCAAGGTTGCATTGGGATGTGATTGAACACGTAGCTGCTTGTAGTATTTGTGCGCGTTCTAAGGTTTTGCATACCCATCCGTCTGGTACTCTTCTTAAGCTACCTATCCCTAGTAGGCTATCGACACACTTGTCCATGGATTTTATTACTGGCCTACCGGTTTCTGCAGGCAAAACAGTGGTTTTGGTGGTAGTAAATAGATTCAGTAAAATGGTTCACTTTGTCGCATTGGCTGCTCTTCCAAATGCAAAGACACTTGCTCAGGTGTTCATAAATGAGATTGTGAAGCTTATCGGGGTTCCTTCCGATGTTGTGTCAGATTGGGGGACCCAGTTTGTTTCCAAGTTCTGGAAGGCATTCTTTTCTCGACTGGGGGCGCAGCTGTCCTTTTCCTCTGCCTTCCACCCTCAGTCGAATGGTCAGACCGAGCGTGTCAATCAGAACTTGGAGACCTACCTCAGGTGTTTCGTCTCTGAAAATCAGGAGGATTGGGCATCCTACTTACAGCTGGCAGAATTTGCCATTAATAATCATCAGCATGGATCCACTGGCAGGTCACCGTTCTTTGGTGCATACGGTTGTCACCCATAGTTTGGTACCTTTAGTGGTGGAGGAGCTTTAGGAGTTCTTGAGGAGGAACGGTTTGCTTCATCACTCTCCTCGGTATGGCAGGGTGTTCTGTGCAGACGAGTATATACGTATGGCTGACAGAAAACGCTTGTCAGGTCCGGACTTGAATGTGAATGACTTTGTGTGGTTGTCTACCAGAAATATAATATTGAAAGTTCCTTCTTGGAAGCTGGGACCTAGGTTTATTGGTCCCTATAAAATAACTGCCGTCATTAACCCAGCAGCGTTTCATCTTGAACTTCCTCAGGCCCACAATGTGTTCCACAGGTCCTTACCAGTAATAGTTGATGGTAATCTGGAGTTCCAGATTTCGAGGATTGTCGATTCTCATCTCCAACGTCGTTCTCTTCAATACTTGGTGCACTGGAAAGGCTATGGTCCAGAGGAGAGGATGTGGGTTTCAGCTTCAGAGATGAATGCTCCCAGATAGGTTCGCTTATTCCACACCTCTTTTCCTAAGACATCCGGTCCCGAGTGTCCGGAGGCCACTCGTAGAGGGTGGGGGAAGTACTGTCACTGGTGTATCAGAGGAGACAGTCACCCTGCAGTTGGTTGCAGGAGATCTCTACGTTTGGCATTACAGACATCTTCTTAGATGAGAGGCTGTCTCTAGGACCTAGCGGCTGCCTCCCTCTGGCTAATTAGCTCTCTGGCCTGGGTGCATAAATACCTGGTGTGTCTGAGAGGGAGGTGCCGACAATATTCATTTCTACTTGTGAGGCTTAGCAAGAGCAGTACTTCGTCCTCTCTGGAGCTTGAGGCCGTGTGCACATTTGGAGTCGTATAAAGCTAAGCAATTTTCCACTGTTTGTCTGCCCTTGTTGTCTATAGAGTTTACGGGAGATCGACTAGTGCTCATCCCCACTAATCCCTAGCCTTAGCCATACGTCAGGGAAAGTCAGGGCGGCACTGGTGCGGTGATTGCTGAAGAGGCAATATAGGGATGGTAGTTAAAACAGGATGACATTAGACCAGAGTAGGAGGTCTCCATTCCCCTCCCTCTCCCCCCTTTTCCTCTTCCCACTGTGTTGCACTAAGTCTTTCCCACACCTGGTGTGACATTATAGGTGATATGTCTGACAGAAAACCACGGTTTTAAATAGCAGGCCTATAATTTACTAATATTATTCTACACAGAGACCTAGTGTGAATAGCTTGACCGACACAATGCAACAAAATAAAAATGGAAGAAATGGCTGATTTTGGAACACTGTTATATGTGATATGTCTGACATTTCATATGAATAGCTTCCCAACACACTGCAACAGAATGGAAAAGGAGGCCAATATTTTCACGTTCAGTTCCATATTTCAGCGATAAAAATCCAGAAATCCAGAAATTTGAACAGATCTGGCTGTATTCTGCAGTGCTAACAAAAAAATGGAGCAGAAAAATGGTGTACACTTAGTCATGTGCCGACAAGCTGCTCTCCCTAATTCTCTCAATGTTTAGTGGAAAACAGAGAAGCAGAAAAAGAAACTCGTTGTCAGGTGAACGTCAGTATTAGTGTTGAGCGAGTATGTTCTGTCCGAGTACGCTCGGGCAGAGCTCCGAGTATTTACAGATGCTCGGTGATATGGTTGAATCGCTCCCGTGTACATGATTTGCAACTGTTTGGCAGCTTTATTACATGTGAGGAATGTGTAAGAAAGGGTTAACAGAACATACTCGCTCAACACTAGTCAGTATGAAAATCGCATATGAGTTAAGTGGTTGTGTGATGACTGATGGAAATAGCAAGCAGAGCTGAATCCTGACAGCGAGTATATTATACACTATTAGGATTGGCTACAGGGCTTCATTTTACAACTAAAGTGCTCGTACAGGTTTGAGATGAAAGTCTGCAGTCACTATATGTGACTGCAGGCTTCTGAATTCTCACAGCACATGCACTGCACACTTTTAGGATTCTGCCTTGCACAAGTATGAGATTTGTATACTTATGGCCACATTACGACTAGACGTGTCCAGCTTCGCTCAATTCATTTTCATTGAGGCCACGCATGTCTAGTCAGCACGTGACCGCATGTATGTAAATCGCCGGCATGAGAGAATCCTGACAGCGTGCAGTGCGCACTGTGAGAATTCAGAAGTCTTCAGTCACATAGAATGACTGCAGACTCATCATAAACTTGGACAACCCCTTTAACGCTCCTAACATAATGAGTAATTCTCATATTTTTATTTATCACAAATAACATTTACATCCAGGTACTTGATAGATGTCTCTGGAGTCATTCTCTTTCTTTTCTTCCTCTTGTCCAGACGCCATGATGACTTTTCTCATCCACAGCCATCTCTGCAGACTTCCATCTTCTCCGGTCTTCCGCAGCACATCCCCACACGACACCCTTAAAGATAGCCATGTCATTATAATGCTCCTGGATAAAATTATCTGCCCTACACTGAGCCCCTGAATAAATAATTGCCCTCACTATATTCCTTGCACAAAATATGATCCACACCCTGTCCCTCTTATGGTACATGCGCTCCACACTGCCCTCTCCTTTTCCATTCTTGGCCCCCTCTTCACACTGTCCTCTTACACTGGGTCCCCCCTATAGGGCCCAGTCTCTATAGTCTGTGCCCCCTCATCACACTCCCCCTCCTTTATTTACGGCCCCTTCCTGGCTGTGCCCTTAAGCTGTCCCCCCATACTACCCCCCACACACACACTACTTTGTCTCTATTCGATGCCCACGCACACTTTTCTCCCCCTATACTCTCCTCACACTATTCCCCTCAATAGTCTCCACACACGTTTCCCCCTCCTTCCTCATACTGTCTCCTCTCACATACCCCTTGCTAACCATACTGTTTCCTCATATATTTACCCTCGCTCTCCAAACTGCCTTCTCACAAATCCCCCAACTTGCCATACTGTGTCCGCACCCATCCCATCACCCTGGCTAATCATATTCTTTCCGTATACATTCTCTCCCTCAATGCTTATACTGTATCCTCACCCATCCTCCCACTCACCATACTGTCTACACCCTTCTCCCTTACTCCCCATACTGAGTCTGCATACATCTCTCCACTCACCATACTGTCTGCACCCATCCCCTCCCTCACTCCCCATATTGTTCACATACATTCCCCCCATTGCTCCCCATACTATGTCCGTATCCATTCCCC
Source organism: Phyllobates terribilis (assembly GCF_046119375.1). Taxonomy (NCBI): domain Eukaryota; kingdom Metazoa; phylum Chordata; class Amphibia; order Anura; family Dendrobatidae; genus Phyllobates; species Phyllobates terribilis. The sequence continues at coordinate 636,719,815 of NW_027362762.1, forward strand.
CACTCACCATACTGTCTGCACACATTGATCCCCATACTGTGCCCTCATACATTACCCCCTTTGCTCCCCATACTGTTTCCACACCCATCCTCCCCATTCTGTGTCCGCACCAATTCCCCCACTCACCATACTGTATCTGCACCCATTCCTCCATACTGTTTCTTCATACATGCCCCCCATCTCCCTTCTTGTTCCTCATACTGTCTTCAAAGTTTTCCCCATATTATGTTTACACGTGTCCCTTCCTTGCTCCCCAAAACGTTGTCCTCAAATCTTTCCCACCCGCGTTACACTAAATCTTCTCCCCCCTCCCCCTGTTACACTAAATCTTCTGTGTCTTCAGCTCCACTGGAGCATGTACCACCAATGTTGTTCACACCTCTGCAGTGCTGGCAAGTGAAGTCAGCATCGTGATCACATGACCAGATCATATTGCTGATGTCGACCTGTCAATTGTACCCGCGTCTTAAAGACAATTGATCACTAGGAGCTGGCACTCTTCACCTTCTCTGAGCCGGCTGTCAGTTTGACAGAGAACTGACTCCCAGTCTAGGTGGTGGCAAAATGCAGCCACCAGGAGTACACCGCTAACCGCCGCATCAGGCGTCCTGATGGCGTGCCCCTGCCGGCTGTGCCCAAGCAGATGCCCCTACTTCCTCCCTTCCTACACTTCTGGTAACAGGCTATTACTGTATGAAGGCTAGTATATGAAGGCCCCCAAATCTAAGAAGCATCATTGTCAGAAGCTTCCTGTCATTTCCACCAGCTACAGGTTCCTTTGCTTGCAACCAGGAAAAAGGTAAAACCTGTCAGTTTATAATGACCACAGACAAGATTAGGATCCCCAACTCACATCAGGAATACAAGATCCCAGGTACTTTCAGCTGTATCACATCTAATGTAGTGTACTTAATTATATGTACCAAATGTCCAGCTAGGTGTCTGTATGTAGGGGAGACAGGGCAAAAACTAGGATGAATCATTATCGCCACACAATAAAAGAAAAAAGAATAGATCTACCTGTAGCCAAGCAATTTGGTCTCCCTGATCACAGCATCAAAGGTATGAAATTACTGGTTTTAAAAGGTAACTTCAAATCTCAGAGAGAAAGGAGAGTCTCGGAATATAAACTAATGGTGACCTTTTGACACCTTCAGAGCAGGAATGAATGTGTCTCATGGATTTATGTCATTCTACATCAACTAAGGAATGTGCTCATCAGACTTGTGGGGTCATCACAACACTGCACCAAACAATAAAACTTTCACAGTCCTTATCTATGAGCTGCTAAAATATTTACAGCCAGAAATGTTCATCTCTCCCATAGTAATAGCTCTGCTTTTCATCACCTGTCCCAACTATTGCATTATTTCTGTGCCCTATTGTGTATAAATATGTGACTCTTCAGATATGGTGTTATACTAGACTGATGAAGAGACCGGAGTACTCTCGAAAGCTTGCAATTTGTTACCATCTTTTCAGTTAGCCATTAAAAGGTATAAACCACTGAGGACTCTCAAATCTAAATATTTTTCAGTCTGTTCAGGAAATGTATCTGTGTTTAAATGTAACAATATTGAAAGGTTTATTAACCCTATCAGAAGAGTATATTGGAAACCAGCACTAATGAATAGCGAAATCTTTTAGTTTTTATGTTTAATACTATATTTCCAACATTACAGTCCCACGTAAGTCTATACGCACCACGTTTGTGTTACAGATCATTATAATATTTAAGAATAACCTGTAATTTGGAGATGGAGTACTGCTACCCACCACCTATCGATCTCTATATCCGTAGAATTTTTGAAATCTGATAAGAAATAGAAATTTTAGTGACCTGAAAATGATAACAAAACGGAATTTTCAAAACCTTCTTGTATAGAGTACGAGTTCCTTGTCTATCGATCCTGTGAGTTCCAGAATTCCACAACTTTTCCTTCTTGGTTTTACAGTTTCATTAAGTGTGTGTATATATAGTATGATATGTGTATGTGCTGTATATAATGCAAATATATAATTATTTTTTAATGAAGCATTTTTTTATACTGCAGTAATTCTGTGCTGGATACAAGTGCTTATCACGAGTTTTGTGGATCCGTGACTGTTCTCCCTTAATGATTGGTTCTAGGCTCATTCCTTATGCTATAATGATTGCCACTTTACAATATCAGAGGGGAGAAGGAAACTGCAATATGATTTTTCATTACTTCAGAATATAACAACATTTATTGGGAATCCGAGCTTCACAAGCAGAGGGGTGAAATTTCATCATCAATTCAGTATCAGCCTTTGTGGACACCAGGTTTGTTTCTTTGTAAGAATATAAATATGTATAATTAGAATAATCTGTTTTTATGTAATGTATGGTTGTTAATCCTATAAACTATATTTTTAGAATTCTATCGCATTGCTTTTGCATTATACAATTTTATTTAATGAAGACTAAAAACTGTTAAGGGGGTTGTCTAAAATACACAAAATGCAGAACATATTCAGCAATAGCAGAAAAACAATGCTTGGGCACTTCATCCCCGCTGGCATATTGTTTACATTGGCTGCAGACATCCCACCCCATAGTCCAGTGATTGGCAGTATACAATGCGCACTCACTTGGAAGTGAAGAGACTAATTGCTGAACTTCTTAATAACAGTTTGGGTGTATAATGGATAAATGCTGCTTTTACACAATACTTTTCTGATAAGTATTTAGCATCAGAATTTATAAGGTGCTGTTCACATCACATTTCTACAGTTAATATACACTGCTCAAAAAAATAAAAGGAACACTTAAACAACAGGACATAACTCCAAGTAAATCAAACTTCTGTGAAATCAAACTGTTCACTTAGGAAGCAACACTGATTGACAATCAATTTCACATGCTGTTGTGCAAATGGAATAGACAATACATGGAAATTATTGGCAATTATCAAGACACCCTCAATAAAGGAGTGGTTCTGCAGGTGTCGACCACAGACCACATCTCAGTACCAATGCTTTCTGGCTGATGTTTTGGTCACTTCTGAATGTTGGTTGTGCTTTCACATTTGTGGTAGCATGAGACGGACTCTACAACCCACAGAAGTTGCTCAGGTAGTGCAGCTCATCCAGGATGGCACATCAATGCGAGCTGTAGCAAGAAGGTTTACTGTGTCTGTCAGCGTAGTGTCCAGAGGCTGGAGGAGCTACCAGGAGACAGGCCAGTACACCAGGAGACGTGGGGTGGGCCATAAGAGTGCAACAACCCAGCAGCAGGACTGCTACCTCCGCCTTTGTGCAAGCAGGAACAGGAGGAGCACTGCCAGAGCCCTGCAAAATGACCTCCAGCAGGCCACAAATGTGCATGTGTCTGCACAAACGGTTAGAAACCGACTCCATGAGGGTGGTATGAGGGCCCGACGTCCACAGATGGGGGTTGTGCTCACAGTTCAACACCGTGCAGGACACTTGGCATTTGCCACAGAACACCAGGATTAGCAAAGTCACCACTGGCACCCTGTGCTCTTCACAGATGAAAGCAGGTTCACACTGAGCACATGTGGCAGACGTGACAGAGTCTGGAGACGCCGTGGAGAGCGATCTGCTGCCTGCAACATCCTTCAGCATGACCGGTTTGGCAGTGAGTCAGTAATGGTGTGGGGTGGCATTTATTTGGAGGGCCGCACAGCCCTCCATGTGCTCGCCAGAGGTAGCCTGACTGCCATTTAGGTACCGAGATGAGATCCTCAGACCCCTTTTGAGACCATATGCTGGTGCGGTTGGCCCTGGGTTCCTCCTAATGCAGGACCTCATGTGGCTGGAGTGTGGCAGCAGTTCCTGCAAGATGAAGGCATTGAAGCTATGGACTGGCCCGCCCATTCCCCAGACCTAAATCCGATTGAGCACATCTGAGACATCATGTCTCGCTCCATCCACCAACGTCACGTTGCACCACAGACTGTCCAGGAGTTGGTGGATGCTTTAGTTCAGGTCTGGGAGGATATCCCACAGAAGACCATCCGCAACCTCATCAGGAGCATGCCCAGGCATTGTAGGGAGGTCATACAGGCACGTGGAGGCCACACACAATACTGAGCCTCATTTTGACTTGTTTTAAGGACATTACATCAAAGTTGGATCAGCCTGTAGTGTGTTTTTCCACTTTAATTTTGGGGGTGACTCCAAATCCAGGCCTCCATTGGTTAATAAATTTGATTTCCATTGATGATTTTTGTGTGATTTTGTTGTCAGCACATTCAACTTTGTACAGAGCAAAGAATTCAATGAGAATATTTCATTCATTCAGATCTAGGATGTGTTATTTGAGTGTTCCCTTTATTTTTTTGAGCAGTGTATATATGGAGGAATTGCATTAAACAGATGACTTGGTGCCAGTGCTACAACCACCCATAGAGTTCAAATGTGTTAAACGCTTTTTTTTTTTATTTATAAAGTTTTTTTGTTTTTTTTGTGCACTATACTAATCAATACCGGCCAGAAGAAGGCCAAAATGACTTTTGTCATTTAATTAATGTAACGTCTTCTCTTAATCAGCCAGATGTTTAGCTTTGTTAAGCCAAGAGAAATACACTATTATCTTTGTGTTGACTTGTGAATATATGTGTTTTTCTTTGGCTGGTGAAGGACACACTATTATGTGTATAAACCTGATTATTCACTTCCCCTGGTTTGAAAACAATAATGTTTGTTAATATGCTAATTACCTACTGTACTAAAGTTAGCTAGTTTATTTACAACAGCAGGGACATTAGCTCAAACAATGAGACCTGAGCTCTGCACCTTCGCGCCCTCCTCCCCCATCCCAGACCTATGACTGATGACCTTAACAACATATGTAAATATAAAATGGGTTTTTCTATCCTGCTGAAAAGGGAATCAAGGAGAATCATAGAATTTAAGAGACCGCAGATGGATAGCATGGCTCTATCCAGAGAGACACCGATTTGCATTCTACATGATTCCAGCTTAAGGGTATACCGCCCTGACTGGAAAGATAGAGATCCGCTCCATTAACAATCAGAGAACCCATGGATACATTTGGGGAGACCAGGTTGGGACGATGAAGTCACCTGGCCCCATGGATATGTTTGGGGCTGCCAGGTGGGACCCTTCGGTCACCTGGAATCCATGGAGATGTTCGGAGAAACCAGATTGGAACCAGCCAGTCACCTGACCCCATGGAAACTCTGAGAGGCCAGGGTGGGACCCTCGGCTCTTCAGACCTTGTACCACGATGGACTGTCAGATTTCTAAGCTTGCCTGCTACCTCCTTTCTGTGGGAGCCCGCCAAAAGCGGGGGCCACTGTTTGAGGTAGTTGGCCCTGTAAGTCCCAAAGTCACAGTTGTTCTATCCTCAGCGGGCCAGAGGAAGGGTGAGGCTGTGTAATGTTGTATCATCTTGGGTATTTGCTGGGACTGTTCTATGTGTTTGTCCGTTTGATGGTTCAATAAAGTATTGCCATGCTGTTTTACACTCACCCTGTGTTTGTTGACTAGTATTACGCCCACGGAAGACCCCTGGTCTTCACAGTAACCAAATGAAGACCTTTAGCACATATGTCGAGACTGGAGTGATGTTAGTCAGGATCATAAGTGCAATTCACACTGAGTAAAAGTATATGGCAACTTTAAAGTACAAAATACTGATTAAACTACTGCTATGTAATGCTGGCTTTATGGCTACTACATGCAGGTCACAATGTTGTGTGCAAATTCAGCTTTAGAGTTCTGTACATTTTGCTTTTCTCCCTAAATACGGTCTATTAGAGGTTAGCAATAGAAAGTTGAACTCATCAGTGTCACCCAATGTTTCCTCAAAATTTTCCAAAAAGTTTTATTTACCGTGAATCCAAGTCCTTGTAACGTATGACAGGTCAGAACAGGTCTGAGGTGTGCTAGAGTGAATCCAACCACATTAAAACACAGCCTTAGTAATGTTGCTAAAGTGAGTGCAATCATTAATATGACTATGGGAAACGAAGCCACTGGTGGTAACTATAGTTGAACAAAAAGATTCACGCAACCCTAGCCACATCAGTAGTACATGGTCACCGAACCAGAGCCTGGAAAACCTTGCCCCTGCCTGCAGGAATCTCCAGATCCTCTTCTGATTGCTAGGCTTGGTGCAACATCGTATTTGCGTTGTGAAGCACGGATGACATTGTGCCAGGCCTATCCAAAAAGGCAGCTGGTATGGCAGCAAGTGTGAGAAAATTTGTGGTCTCTCATTTGGTGGCCACGGAGTATCGATGTTTACGCTGAACTAGGGTCCTGCAAATCTTTTTGTTCAACTCTACAGGTAACCCAATGTGCAAGAGCAGAACACTGGAGAGGTAAGTAACAAAAATTATAGAAGAGGATATAGTGAACTGTATTAGAAGAGGATTTCCAAAATGAAGCCGTATAAATTACTAGTTTGAGTCATGCTTAAAGGGAAATTCCCATTTTTTAGAATGCATCGCTTCCCAGAATTCTGACATTTTGATTGATGGGGGTCAGATACTATTGATTGATTCAAAATACAGGTCAGCAGCATTATTGCACTGCTGGCTTGAAATGTGAACTCCAGTGCTGCTAAATGAGATGGCTGTGACTCTGCAGCATCAGAAGCGCAGTGAGATTTTAGCTGGCTAGGACATTAATGTTGGTGGGATCAGGAGCACTCAAGGGATACTGGCCAGCAGTGGTTACAAGCTCACAATGAAAGAGCTTGTAACCACTGTGCATGTTCAGCCACCGCTGCTATTAATGATTTCTGAAGAATGGGGCCAAATTTCAATAGTAAGTTGCTAGTTTGATTGTTATTACAAGCACTTTGCAACTTCATCATTTTTAGAGGATGGGAATATTGCTTTATTCTTTGTTGGGGTATGTGCATATGAGGTCTTATTCAGGCAGGTTCACTCTGAAACCGCCTGAAAAAGCACCTATAAAACGCTCAAAACAAAGAACATATGCATTTCTATGTAAAAAGAATTGCTGTGCACAATGCTGAAATCAGGACATTACTGCCCTTACTGGCGTATGGAGCCCAGTGAGCAGAGGGGCCCGGATGGGGTGCCCCTTCTGCTCACCGAGCCCCAGCGAACTGAACTTTCATCCTCTGACGCACGTTCACTTAAAATCTATTGCCATGCGGAAGACTTCCGGCTTGCCAATAGTCAACATCCGCCAGCTAATCACAGGCTGGCAGCTGACGTCAGCTCGCATGTCGCTGGCATATGACGTCACTGCCAGCCTGTGACTGGCTGGTGTTTGTGCCTGAGATCAAAGAAGGAGAGTCGCCACTGGATCAGCGGCGAGGTAAGGAGACATTTTTTTTTTTTTTAAACTTTTTTGTAAAGCCACACCACGAGGCACAATGACATGGGGGCAGCATGGGAGAAATGGGGACAGAATGGAGACATGTGGGAGCAGGATGTGGGACATTACTACTGTAGGGGCTATTTAAGGGATATTATTACTGCTGTGATGTATTTTATTTTTGAGGATACTGTTTTCAGTGAGGGTTGGGTCCTGTTACTGTGCAAGACGGCACTGTCACTTTTTTATCTTCATCTGGTGTAGTGTAGAAGTTAGCAAAAAATTGGGGCATGTGCTTTGGAAACTGCTCTAGATAATGGTGTTGTTTTCTGCAGAGGTGAGTCCTGGCTGGAAGAAGTGATGGTGGTCTGTGCTGGATGAACAAGAAAAGCATAGATGATGGACTTCAACTAGAGATGTCACCGGTGAGTCAGTGTATTACCTGTACACTGACACTATACACTACATACTATACACAGGGCTCCTGTGTATAATGTCACTGGTTATCTCTGTATTACCTGTACACTTGCACTATACACTGTATACTTGTCACGGGTGTGTCAGAGGTGACAGACATTTGCCCTGCAGTTGGTTGCTCGAGATCTCTACTTTTGGCATTACAGACATCTTCTTAGAGACTGGCTGTCTCTACGACCTAGCGGCTACCTCCCTCTTGTACAACCTCAGGCCTGGGTGTATAAATACCTGGTGTGTCTGAGAGGAACTACTTGTGAGGCTTTAGCAAGAGCAGTACTTCGTCCTCTCTGGAGCTTGAGGCCGTGTGCACATTCATCTGGAGTCGTCTAAAGCTAAGCAATCACCCCCTATTTGTCTACCCTTGTTGTCTATAAAGTCTAGTGGAGGTCGACTAGTGCTCATCTCCTCCCTTCCCTGGCCTTGGCCATATGCCAGGGAAAGCCAGGGCGAGGCACGCGTACGGCGATTGGTGAAGAGACAATATAGGGATGGTAGTTGAGACAGGGTGCCACTAGACCAGACTAGGAGGTCTCCACTCCCCCCTTTCACTCTTCCCTCTGTGTTGCACTAAGTCTGTCCCACACCTTGCGTGACAATACTATGGACAGAGTTCCTGTGTATAATGCATTTATGGTAATATAAGTAGTGTGTTTTTTTATTAATGATCAGTGTGTAGTATTCAGTCACTATGTGATGGTAATATGTGGTCCGGCCATGGTGTGGCGGTATTTGTTCCTTGTATGTGGTATTATTTGGTCACTATGTGATGGTAATATAATAATAATAATTTTTATTTGTATGGCACCAACATATTCCGCAGCACTTTACAATTAAGTAGGGACATGTACAGACAAAAACAATATACTGTATCACATTTCAACAGTTACAGGAGGAGTGAGCGCCCGGCTCGCAAGCTTACAATCTATATGGAAATAGGGGGACACAATAGGTAGAACATGGTCATCAGCCAGTGTCTGTCTAAGTGCATTTACTGTGTGCTATTGGGTGCATGGAGGATGTGGATACAGATGAATAGTCAGGAGCAGATTAAGATTCACATTTAGACGGGAACAGGGGAGATTTAGGTTGGTGAGTTGAGGTGATAGGCTTGTCTAAACAGGTGTGCTTTTAAAGCACGTTTAAAAACATGGGGGCTAGATTTTAGTCTGATCGTCTAGGGTAGTGCATTAATAAGTGGTTTGATCATGGTGTACGGTATTTGTCCCTTATATGTGGTGGTAATATGTGAGCTAGTCATGGTGTGGTGGCAGTTTTTCCTTATGTGGTATTATCCCCATCACTATGTAGTGGTAATATGTGGTCTGGTCATGATGTGATAGTATTTGTCCCATGTATGTGGTATTATTCGGTCACTATGTAGTGGTAATAGGTGGACTGGTCATCGTGTGATGGTATTTGTCCCTTGTATGTGATGTTATTGGTCATTTTTGAAAAATGTATGTGACACATTCCCGTAGAGAAAAATATATCTAAAAAGAGTATTTGGTATTATAAGAAATGTTTAATTGATTAGAGTAGAGTAAGGCCCGGCCAGAAAAGTCTATACCTTGTCGTGGTGGCGGCTTAAAATCTCTCTCGGCCTAAACAAAATCTGCTGGCTATGTATGTGATATGGTATTCGATGGGAACTGTTATTGTGTGATTAGTGAGGATGAAGACATTGTGCTTTCAAATACAAGTCAATGGGAAGGTTCAAAATGAAGCCACTAATCTGCTTGCGCGTTTTGCCAGTGTATTTGCTTTAAAAAAAACCCTATAGGTTGTTTCATAGATGAATGGAGTTTAAAAAGGTACAGAAAATGCCAGTAAAAAGACTCCTCAAAAGTATTGTTAGTAAGTAAAGTATCTGGGACTTGACCCTGTAATCATTAATATAAAGTCAACATGACAACCTTCATCTTCAGACTGGACTTTATAAGAAGTCAAAGATGGCAACCAGGGGGGCCTTTAGCAAACCCCCGGCTGCAAAGACAATCCATCAGCACCCTACAATCTCGTGGTGGGAGGCCAACGATTCACATGTGCACCTGCAATCACTTCATTATAATAATTTTTTTGGTGACTAAGAGCAGCATTTAAATAGTTACACAGCAGGATATGGGGCAAGCTTCAGCTGCTGCTGTTATTTATCTGCCATTTATGGTACCAAGGAAGAAAGAAAAGAAAAAAATCCAACCAAAAGTCCCAGTATATCAGAGTTAGTGAAGCATAATCCTATTTTATTAGAATCAGGTGGTAATAATAATACTTACCATCTTTATTTATATAGCGCCAACATATTCCACAGCGCTTTAGAATTAAGAGGTTCATATACAACAGTCATAAGGTACAAAGTTAAAAATAATACAATAATTAAAGCAAAAATAATGTCAATCCTGTACTTAAGAGCTTACAATCTACAATGAGGTGGGGATGACACAAAGTACAGGGGCTTATTTACAATGATGGTCCAGCCAGCTTGAGGGAATGGGGGATAGATAAAGGCTGCATGAGCTCGTCACCGGCCAATATTTGTAGTGGTTTTGGGTGCGGTGGAGTTTGATGGAGAATTATGTTCAGAGAAATAGTGAATGGGCTATATGTAAAGGGACTTTGATTAGGGAACGTGAAAGGCCGCCCTAAGCAGATGTGTTTTTATGGAGCACCTAAAACTGTGTAAGTTGTGGTGTCGTCCTAATTTAATGGGGTAGAGAATACCAAAGAATAGGCGCAACTCGGTCCAAGTCTTAGAGCCGGGAGTGAGAGGTACGGATTAGTGCAGATGTTAGTCAATCAGGTGACGACAAACCAATGTCCTAAAACCATGAAAAGTGAAAGACCCATAAAAACAAGGGGCGCACACCCAGGAGATTTGTTGCTTCCCTCTGCCGACAAGCTTTTTGGAGATGGAAATTTCATTGTCCAGCAAGACTTGGCACCTGTCCACACTGCCAAAAGTACCAATACCTGGTTTAAAAATGTGGCGCCCCTGAGGGTTCGGTCACCACAAGGGGGGATACTGCAGCCTGTCAGCAGGTGTAGTGTCTCCTCACCCAGGTAAGGAAGGTGTACTAATCAGGACCCTGAATCTACATTCAACATTACACACTCCTGACCTATGGGAGGCAAGTATGCACCATAGTGCTGCCTCAGCAGGATCACAAGTGAGGAGAACCAAAAGTTAGGGGAACCATGTAGTGGGTGAAAGGTAGAACACACTTTTAGTTACACACATAATTTCATACTTAATACTCAGCCATTTTGGGTTGAAGGTCCTTGGATTGTAAACTTCAGCACTGAACGTGGATCCTGTGTGGACCTGCAGTGGATGGGGACACAGCCCTCGTGCCCTGGCCTTGGGGCGAGGGGCAGGTTGGAGTTAACCTATGTCTCCACCTGGTCAGGGACCATCACCAAAAAGGCCCGGAGTTCAGGAGTAGAGCTCCACAAGCAAAAGGATCCCAGGGAGCACGGACGGAGCGGCGTACGCCACCTGTACTCTCCATTCTGGCCCTGCCAGAGGGACTCCTGCTGCAAGAGGGGTACCGGCCCCCGACATCTGACTTTGCCACTTCAAGTCTCTGTCAGAGAAGCCCTGTAGGCTATAGTGGATCCCGTCGGGTGACAGGCGTAACGGAATTGCCGCCTTACCCTATATCTGTGCATAGTCCAGAGGGAGACCCAGCCTTTGCACGCACACGGACAGGAGAGGTTCAAAGGGGACAGTTAGGAACACTCTGAGGGTCCTGATCCAGGCACCTGAAGCACCTGGGTGCGCTGAGCCCTCATCCCTGGTGGCCGCAGTGATCCGTGAGGAGCAGGGAGAAGCCTTGCGGCTGAGCTAAAAGAACTGTGAGTAAAAACCCTGGAAGACTATCCCTATGGCCTCCGGACTAGTTATTCCCACACTGCACCACACAGCACCTGAGTGACCCAGGACTACTCTCCCCATCCTCTTGTCCCATCTGCCCTGAGGCACAGCTCTGCCTGTGGGGAGTTATACCATCGCAAGCTGCCACAACACATCGAGCCTCAGAGGACTGCTAGCAACGCTGGTGGCGCATCACCAGACACCGCAGGTGGCGTAGTCGATAATACCACTCAAGCCTGAATGCCCTAACATAATTTTTAAAGTGACGGCCCTGGGCACGGGACGGGTCCGGTCCACGACTGCATCCCCCCTAACATCTGACCCGGTTCCGAGTACCCCCCACCATCTTTTCCCAGGGCAGGGCTGCGAGCGTCACAAAAACAACAGTATCACTGTGTTTGATTGGCCAGCAAACTCGCCTGACCTTAACCCCATAGAGAATCTATGGGGTATTGTCAAGAGGAAGATGAGAAACATCAGACTCAACAATGCAGATGAGCTGAAGGCTGCTATCAAAGCAACCTGGGCTTCCATAACACCTCAGCAGTGCCACAGGCTGATCGCCTCCATGCCACATTGCCGCATTGATGCAGTAATTGATGCAAAAGGAGCCCCGACCAAGTATTGACTGCATTTACTGAAGATACATTTCAGTAGGCCAACATTTTGGATTTTAAAATAATTTTTCAAGCTTGTGTTATAAAGTATTCTAATTTACTGAGATAATGATTTTTGTGTTTTCATTGGCAGTAAGCCATAATCATCAACATTAACAGAAATAAACACTCGAAATGGATCACTCTGTTTGTAATGACTCTATATAATGAGTTTCACGTTTTGTATTGAAGAACTGAAATAAATTAACTTTTTGATGATATTCTAATTTAGTGAGATGCACCTGTAAATATATCAGTATACATCAAAGTCAGCAGAAGATATGAGATCATTTTCTATATATGATTATCCATCTTTAAATAAGCCACAGTTGCCAAATAACACCAGTATAAAAGGAGCAAACATAATCACCATACGGTTAGTACACAACCTAGTACACCAACAGGGCCGGCGTCACCACCCGGGCAAGTGCCGGGGCCCCGAGCAGGCGGGGGGGGGGGGTGGCCCAGTCGCTGTTGGGCACCCCACCGCACTATGGGGCCCGTGAGCGGAGAAGTGCGATGCCCAAAACTGAGCTCCCCCTCTCCGCTCGCTCAGGGCTCCGGCACAATACTTGCCTCTCCCTGTGCATCCGCAGGTCCTGTCTCTTTCGCGTCTCCTGACTGTGACATCTCAGGTCAGAGCGCACGATGATGTCTTTCCACCGTGCCCTCTGCTGAGCAGTGACAGTGCAGAGAGCGGGAAGACGGCAACGCTGAGGAGTCCGGAGCAGGGCATTGGCAGCAGTAGAGGTGAATATTTGATTTTTTTACATTTTTTTTTTTTGTATGGAGGCATGGGGCATTATATAGGCCCATTAAGTAGGGAGCATTTATATGCTGCATGGAACATTGATATGGGGCCCATACAGCATATAGCATTATATGGGGTCCATTCTTCTGCATGGAGCACTATATGGGGTCCATAATACTGTATGGAGGACTATACTGTCCGGTCTGCACTGTGCGCTGCGAGGATTCCCCGGTTTCTGAGCTATTGTAGAATTTACTATAGATATCACTCATGTAATGTAAGAAGTGAAATCTTTGGCCTTGTACTATATATATATTTCTCTGCTGTATCTTTACATCATGAATTGTGATATGTGTTAAAGGGGCCCACTGAGGCTCTTTCTCCCGGAGCCGGCCCTGTACACCAATGCCAATATTTTCAATAAAACTGCTTTATACAAGACTGAAAATGACCACATATTGCCATATTATTGATAAACAAAAACAACTGCACGAAGTCCAATAGCACACCAACACAGTGACTATAAGGTGGTAGATACCAGTTCTGTAGACCGAATAAGTGAATACTGTACTGGTAAGTCCAGTGATTTACAGGCAACATCTTCTATGACTGTAGTCATTCTTTTTTCGTTCTCCATCTGGCCCAGACCACCATGAAGACTTCCATGTCTCGTCTCCGAAGAGTTTAAGATAGACCTCATCGGTTGATTTTTTATTATAGTGGGATCGCTATCCTGAGGATAGGTGATAAGTGGGATTCTAGAATCAACCCTTCAATATAGCATGCAATGCATCATGATTTATGTGCCCACGTATAAAATTAGAGATACAACATGCTTTGATATTGTGTAATAAATATAATATATTTGTATGTGTGAAAACTGAATATTAAAATCAGGGTTCTCATGTAAAAAAAAAGTCATGGCACCATGCCAATGCAATTCCCTCCATATCAATCTTTTCCCATAGGAAAGTGTGAGATTGTAGTGTGAGACCACCTTCTTTTATAGACACGTAGAATTGTAAAATTGGTAATAAATGTATACTTTAACAGTTATTGACTAATTTTTACAGGGGAGAAAATTGGCAACATGTACTCAGAATGTTTCCGATACTCAAGGGTTAGAAAATGAGCCCATGTCATCCGTAAATTCCCATGTGTGCCAGTCTATTATTATACCATCACAGGCAGCTGGTCAAAGCAATTTTATGTCTTCACAGCCCATAGTCCTTGGTGACCAAATGATAGGTGAGTTATGAGAAATAAGAACTTTTAAATATATTTTGTTATGCCACAGTATGCATTATTAATGATTTAGTATCAGACAGATGGTATAATGTAGCGATTTACCATGTTCTTGTACCTGAACCAGGTGTGACAACAGAAACAACGCTGGAAAAAATCACTTCTCCCGTGAACTTGTTTCCAGGAGAACATGCAGACCTAAAAGACATCATATTCTATTACAGGTAAATTATATGTTTTAAAAATTATTTTTTTTTTAAAAAAATGGAGATTTAAAATCCAATAGCATACCCCTTTTATTTTACAAATGTTTCTGAATTATGTACACCATTAAAGGGAACCTGTCAACCTATTAATATGGGCATAACAGGTGATAGAAATGTTAAACTAGTCCTACCTGTATGCCTCATATTAGCGGTCTTGTTGTTGTGAAATCATACTGTATTTATATCTTGATTTTAATGATTCCTTCCAGGCCCTGGGGTGTAGGGTGCCCATAAGAAACCCCTGCCTCCTCCCTTCATTATAATACCACCCCCCTCCCACGCACGTCACAGTGCGGTGCTGTAATCCTGCACCCTGCACTCCCTCCACGATCCGTACCTCTTCCTCTCTTCTATGGGAGGAAGTTGCAGTCACTCGCCTGTTCAGAAGATCATGGAATACACTAGAAAGGCGCCAGGCACATCAGGCAGGTAGCTAGCAACTACCTGCCTGTTGGTGCTTAGGCACATTTTTTTTCTTAAAGTCCTAGATATACCCTTTAAGGACATGCCCATTTTAAGTCTTGGACAACACCATTTTTTTTTCGTTCCTTCGCGATGACACTCCAGGAACCATAGTATTTTAGATTTGTTTGGTATATGAATGAGGCTACTAAGCTTACAATGAGATACACAGTTTTTAGCCCGTTTTCAGAGACAAAGCCATAATGTATCCAAACTGTAATAATAAAAGATTGAATTTAACAAAGAAAAAAATCCTGATCAGCACTAATGGTAAAGCCATATGTGATATGTAAACTTGTCATATACTGCATTGCAATTTCCTGGCCACACTACTGTAGGTCTCTTTTTAATCTTGTTCCTGTCTATGCACTATTAAGAATATAAAATTTAGGCTGTTTTATAAACTGAGTGCAGCAATTACATTCCTACTGCCGTAAAAGAAAATATTTATACTTCTAGCTTTCTGTATTCCAGTATTTGGATTGGAAAACTAACACAAAAACTGCATGTTTGATTTCACCCTTTTGAAGCACCTACTCTCTCAACCCTTTGTAAAAATATCCTGTGAAATAGGAGGACCATTAAGAGATCTCTGGTACGATCAGCCTGCCCCAAGGGAGTTCTGGCCTTTATGTATTTTTGGTAGACAGTAAAGTGTCACTATTACTGGGAATTTAGGATGCATAAACTGAAATTCCTTATCAGTCAATCTCTGGTTTACACTCCTTTTAATTAATGAATTGATTCCTGATGGGAAGTATCTGTAGGGGTACTAGGCAGAATCTCCTAACCCTCTCTATCTGATAGTAACATTTCACAAATAGATTTATGGTGAATGGAATCCAGTGTCACCATATTGCCACCTGATGGCTTGATGGTGATGCTGGAATCAGTCTCCAAGATCCTCAAGGCCTCCATCTCACTCGTTGTACAACTAAATCTAGAATTATTTACTTCTATTTTTTTAAGATCTCGAATTACCACATTAACAAAGACATCATTAGAGGAAAGATCACCCTGAGGTGAGGGCATCTTGGTGATTTTTTTCTTCACCTTGGTGGAGGGGCCTTTACCCAGAACTTTGTATTTCCTTACAAGCCATCAAGTGATCTAATGTCAGGAAGTATATCTGTTGGTATGTAAGGGGCCGCAGGGTGGTAGTCATGGGCGAGTGTTGCTTCTTTGACACCCTGGTCAGCTATATTCCTGAACTGTGGGGTTGCATGTGCGATGATGCTTTGAGATTTGAGATCTCCACAGTCCCTGTTAATGTGCTGGGTGCAGAACTGTCCAGTTTAACCCTCTTAGTCAAGAAACCAAACCAGCTGTTATAAACGGTGTTCTTTTTATGCACAGTCAAACAGGAGAACATAGAGTAACAGATTATGCGTTCTTCATCACTTCCCACACAGTACACCTGCTCCGTTCTCTGAGTTACAGTCTGCACTTTGTTTCTGGCAACAGGTATGGCACAGTAGTGAGGAGAGATCTTAAATGCCTGCATTTTCCTTAGGGTTAGAGTTATATGGGTCCACGTGTTCCGCTATGCCGTGATCCCCTGTTTCCTTACTTATCAGTCCCAGGAGCCACTCGTAGAGACATGCTCCCTGTTTCAGTACCCACAGCAGGGTGATACCTTGTCCCAAGGTCCCCTTTCTCGCTGGACAGTACGCTTCCTGGACTTGTAAGCTTTTCTCTTGCAGGGTTCCCCACTTGCCTGTGTCATCCTGCTGCCTCTGTAACTAGATCCTTTTCCTAATGAGCCTTGTAGTTCCACACCTGGAACAACCTGTCTCGTCTTTCCTCTTTCTCTTCCTCTTCTAGACTGATTAAAATGGATCCCTTTCTCCCAGAATCTCCCAGAACTACCTCTAACTCTGGGCTGTGCTTCTAGTTAACCTCACACTGTCTTTGTGCCTGATGTCTGTCCTTGCCTTGTATCTGGGCAGATTTCACTTTTCACCTACATTCTATACCAGAGTAAAAGGAAAGACAGTGACAACTTGTGGCCGTTAATTAGCATTGCAGCCCACAGGAAGATAACTGTTAAATACATAGCAGTGTAATACATTTTCACACATTTAACCAACAGAAATATCAGAGGAGTGGGATGCCATCCTCACCACCCTCACAGGTATGCCCAAGATTCTGCATAGATTCTTGTCCTGGCGTATATGATTTGCACCATCTAAGTTTTCTAGCAAATAAATGCAAATCATTTATCCATTCAAAAAGATTATCGCACATTTGAAGACATTCTTTCATAACCACAATAGACTTCTTCTGTTTCAGTTAAGGTCCATTGTCAGAGGTTCAGTACTTGTGATTGTATGTGAGATTCGCTCCATGGTGCAACTGATTGTGATTGCAAAATTGGTAACCGTGCTCCAAAAAATTCCTAGAGCTCTGTAAGGGCAGCTGTCTGTCACTTCTGTACCTCACCCAGACAATATGTCGGGGGTTGCCAACTGTCCATAAATTTGTTAAAACCAGGTGCTTTGAGATATTTATTCTTCAGCGGGTGTGTTCTATGTTTTGATGTGGGTAAGGCAATGTGTACATGGTCGCTGTGCCTTCCCAGGTGAAGTCACTTCAGGAAAATGCCAACTATGGTTTCCCTGAGACTGTTTCACTACCATTCTTGTGACTGCTCTGTTGCTGTTTTGGGGTTTTTCTTGTTTTGATTTTTTTTTTTTGCTTTATACTTTCCCGAAGACGTGTCACTTCTTTTAACCACTTCAGGGTTCAGAAACCCTGAGGGAACTTAAAGAAGTGACATACGTAAGATAGTGCACATGTTCCAAGTCCATTTTATGTGTCGCTTTTTCAGGCGGATTCCAGACGGACCTTGCATGATTAAGATGTCATGTGGACATACCCTTAGTGTGGTTTATATTTAGTAGTTCTGTTCTCTGGTTTCTATCACATCAGACCACCACTATTAGGGATGTGGCAATGACTTCTGGCAGCCTTTAGACTACTTGGTTCTCCTTATTATGCATGGTGTGATACAGCATTCAGATACGACAATCAATAAAACTGACTAGTGTATATTATTTTAAGGGCTACAAAAATGTGTATCTAACATCCACATATCATAAAGGTAAAATTTTATTGAAAATAGAGAAAAACTCCATTTAAAACAAATTAAAAAGTGGGAGACCAGCAGGTGGCACCACAAAACAAGAAAAAAAAAAGCAGGAGGAAAATGCAAGATTCACAATAATAAATAAAAAAGGTATAAAGGTAATACAGGATCAACACCATGAATATAGTGGAATCAAATTCAATACTTTCATTACATATCAGATCATTGTAATAAAGAAAAATTATGCTGGTCATAGAGAAAAATGAAAATCCATAAGACCTCTCCAGAAGGGAGGAAGAGCTTACCCTTTAAACTCCTTTTGAAATAGATCTCACATTGAACATTAGGGGAAGGGAGAAAGAAACCAATTATAACCAGAGAAATTAGGAAATTAGAAACCTAGGAAGAGCTTCAACCTCTCTTTGAAGCAGAGACCTCCTGCGGTGACCAGGTAATTACCACAGAGGTCTATTGTGGGAAACAGCCACCCAGACTGAAGAGCATAAGGGTTACCTCTGAAAGTGTTAGATTTTCCACTTGAATATACAAATCCCAAAGGAGGACAATAGCAGTAGACTTTTTCTCAAATATCCAGATATGAATGTTGGAGTTTTACGTCGATCCGATATTTATGGGATAGATTTTTCTTGTTGTAGCATAGGGACGAACTTTACACATTCACATCACCGTGTGGCTACTAGAACACCTCCAACTTAATAACGGACCGATAGATGATGCAAACAGGCCATGTTAGAACTCTATGTAATGGTAAAATCATGATACGAAATATGACATCAATATCTACCGCCTGGAATCTTCAGGTGCGAAGATATCCTGTAAGTTGGAGATCTCATAAAATTATAAGAGACCCAGCATAGCCAACAATCCACCCCCACATGAGATCATCAAGGGGGAGGTATGTGGGTGTAATTTTGAGCTGATGAAAAGCAGTATTTGTGTCTCGGCCATTTGTCAGTGCTTAGAAGACATAGCTTGCTTTGAGTTTTGTCCATTTTCCCAATCAGAGTGCTTCCCTCCACTAAGCTCTGAGCCAGTTTCCTGACCAGGTTTAATAGTATTCTTTCATTATTCCTTTATATTCAATGTAATTGTATTGTTTATTTCTATTTTATATTTTTATAAACACTGCCTATCTTTCTGGATTAAATATATAAAATTTAATAGTTCTGTTCCTCTTAGGGTATGTGCACACGATGCAGAAATGAAGCAGAAAATTTCTGCATCATTTCTGCATCTCCCTGGCAGAAAAAACGCATGCAGATTGTGCATGCGTTTTTCCTGCGGAATACATGCAGATTCACATGCGTTTCCACATGCGTTTCCGCATGTGGATTGACAAGCGCTTTCCAGGCGATTTTAGTATCACTTGGAAAGTGCTTGACAACTAGGTCACACTTTATAAATCCATGCAACCGGCATGGATTTATATAGTGTGACCCGAGAGAGTAGTAAAAATAAAAAATAAATGTATACTTACCCTCTGATGGCCCGCGCTGTCCTGCTCACTCCGTTCTCCCGGCAACTTTGAATTGAAAGACCTGCCGACGTCAGCGTCACGTGACCCGTCACATGACTCTGACGTCAGCGCAGGTCCTTCAACTCACTGCAAAGTGCCGGGAACCAAGCAGGAGCGGTGCGCGGGCCGATAGAAGGTAAGTATACATTTATTTTTTATTTTATTCTTTTTTTACAGCTTTTTTAATGGTACCTGGGTGTGGATGAGACTCTCCTCTCCTCCACACCCGGGTACCATCCGCATATTAGAACGCGCCAATTACGCAAGTACAGATGCAGTCTTGCGGAATTGGCGCGTTCTAATGCAAGTCAATGGCGGCGAAAACGCAGCGTTTCCGCAAAATTAATGGACATGCTGCGGATTTTTGAGCGCAGCGTTTACGCTGCGGAAAAATCCGCATCATGGGCACAGCACATGTGGATTTCAATTGGGGAACATTGCTGCCCTTCTACCATGCGTTTTTAATGCGTTTCCGCAGCTGCAAAAACGCCGCGGAAACGCATTAAAAACGCATCGTGTGAACTCAGCCTTACTTTGTAAACCGCATCCCAGAAGCCATACACTACCTGTAACTGATATTCAATCAGCCTGTATAAAGGATTGGTGGTGGCAGCTGGTAATGGTTCCCTTTTTTGTTATTGTGGAGTTCACAATGACTGTACCACGGTATATATACCTGTTAGTTCTCCAATAACTGGCCTAGTAGTGGAAGCAGTCTTGGTCTTGACCACTATTCATCAGCCTGTTAAGGGAGGGCAATAACCCTTCACGGTTGACCAAGTGAGTGTCAAATTATTATGTTGATTGCAATCCACAGAAAACCAAACGGAAACAATGTTCTGTATTGGGAGGATTCAAAGAATCTCTGATCCCGTTTATTTTGCTTAGCATTTTATATTGTTTTGAGTATATCAAATAGCCAATCAACTCTACAGCCATACTACAATACTATAGGCTAACTGATGTTGGTACAATTATTACGGAAAACACATATATGGTCATATTATCATTGTTAGTTTGAAGCACTATGGAAATTTTACAAGGTCAAACCTGGCCTAAACAAGTTAGATAACAGAGTGTCTGACAAAATGTTCTCTTGAGAAAAGGTTAGTGTGAGATAAGTTCTATGGGAAGAGAAAGACAGAATGTATGTTATGCAAGGAGTGATAATAACATGATTTTAAAGCGAGCATACAAAATGGAGTTGCTCTAGCATGAGTATCAATATGTCCTTTACAAGCCAACTGTGTAATTGTCCTGATGTTTAGAGGCAGGGTTGTGTTCCCTTGACAGTGGGTGGCAGTAGTGTGATCTGCGTGATCTCTCCGATGTCATATGTGACAAAGTGGTAAGAGTGGTGGGTTCAGTGTGACCAGGCTTGGACTGGCCCACAGGAGAACAGGAGAATCCTCTGGTGGACCCCTGTGCAAGAGTAGGCCACCACCCACTTATATGAGCAGTACTTAATAGAGATTCAAGTATATAATACCAAGTACAGAGAAAGGCAGCATTTCATTTATTTATCTATCTTTCCAGTTCATTGTTATCTAAATTTGTGATTGAGGATAATGTCACATTTGCATGTAGTAGAAAAGTGAGGCCCTGGAGTTGGTTACTGCTGGTCCCCTGGCACCCCAATCCCATATTGAGAGGGTCACACCTGGCTGTGATTCGTGACAATGCTGATCCCTAGTGGCACATATCTGAACACAAACTATAGCTACCAAATATAAATTTGATGGCATTATATATGAGGACAAGAAACAATTAAATCTGTATAGACATAACATTATCTTCCACATGATGTGGTGCCAGGCACCCCATCTTAAAGGGGTTTTTCTGGAATGTGATAAGAATGCCATGGTTTATCACATATTTTAATCTGTAGCTTGTCCTAGTCATGTATCAGGATGGGTTGCACACTAAAGAAATACAGCTCAAGAAGTGTATCAACTGTCAAAGAAGCAACATTGTGAACAAACATTCTTCACTCAGCTACAGATCAGGGCTGTGACATGAGAAGAAAAATAAATCTTCTCCCTGCTGACTGAGCACAACAGTTTTTTTTTCTTCTGCTTCATCCTTGTTTGTTTCTATTTCTATACCCATTCTGCTTAGTCGGCCTGATTGCTTTACAGCAGGGAACTCAGACTGAAGGAAAAAAAAACAGCTGAGCTCAGTATAAGGTGCCCCAGCGAGGTAGTCGTGGGCGAGCTGTAGCCCCCTCTCGCTCTGGCACCCTACAGACAATATGTGTCCTCCCTTTGAAGTGTGGCTGTGTATGTGGTGCTCTTCACTTACTTCAAGCCATCCGATCGCGGCTGTCTTCAGGCATTTCTCTTCTGGGACCAAGGCAGCAATAAATTCAGAGGACACGAGGTTCTTAACCAGAACTTGAACTTTACTTAGGGAAGAGGAATATATACAATATTTATAGGCAGATATAATGGATAAGGCCCGACAGGTTATCATCTCTCTCACAGGCGCTGGCAACATCTTCAGCCCTGGTTCCCTCTTTGAGTGAAGCATCTCTGTGACTCTATCTCTAGCCCAAGAGACTCTTCTGTAATACTAACAGTGATCTGGATCCAATCTCTCCCCTACGTCTTAGCCTGGAGTCCTATTTATCTTCTTCTGCTTCCTGCAGACTAGAAGTGCCCCGGGTCCTCAACACTTCCTTTGAGTTTCTCCGGCCGGCTAACAGGACTCTTGCTTTGCTCTTGCGTAGGGAGACTTTTGCACTATTGATCCCACTGTCTGAGGGTATGGAGCTCCTGTCTACCCTAGCAGCCACATATATTCAGGCTGCCCGTAATGGTCACTGTCCTATCTCTAACTGAACCTCTCTTCCTGCTTCTGGAAACTAAGCAGGGATTTTCCTAAAGTGCCCACCCTCTGTGAGCTGTCATCACTCAGTATTAACCCATCACTGTCTGTAACACTGCTGGCAGACTCAACCTGACATCTGCACCCAGGACAGTGGCATCTTGTGGCTGATTACAGGTACTGCAGCCCACAAGGAACTATGCCAGAGCTAACCCCTTAGCTTGGCCTACCACAGTTCAGAGAGGATTAATTAAGGGAACACTTTCCTTAACTACTTCAGTGCCTAGGGAAGGCTACGTCCTTCCCCACTATTACACTCAGTCAGTAGTAAGATGTCACAGTGCTCCTCAGCGGCCGAGTGAGATATGTTTGTTCACTATGCTGCTCCTCTGACAATTGTCACATTTTTCAAGCTGTGTTTAAGTCTGTAACCTGTTGTTACGCCAGGTGTGGGAAAGACTTAGTGCAACTGTGGAGCCCATGAGGGTTCAATCGCCACAGGGGTACTGCACCTCAGATAGAGGTGTGGTATCTCCGCTTCCAGGTAAGGATGGAGCATCTCTCAGTACCCCACTTTACCACTCAACACTACACCACTCCTGTCCTGTAGGGGGCCTAAATGCACCAGGGTGCTGCCCCGGTCCGGGATAGAGGAGATGGGGGGAACCAAAGATATGGGGAACCATGTAGTGGGTGAGGGTGGAGGACACACTTTTAGGAAGCACTTATTGATTCATATTTAATCCACGGCTATCTTAAGTTCAAGGTCTTTGATTGAGGGTCTTCTGTCAGGGTCCAGCAAGAGTCTGTAGCTGGCTGAAGATTCGCGGTCCTCGTACTCTGGCCTTGAGACGAGGAGCGGGTCAGAGTTAACCACTGTCTCTACCCAGTCAGGGTCCTGTTCTAAGAAGGCCTAGGAGGGGAGCAGAGGAGATAGGCTCCACAGGCAAAAGGATCCTAGGGGGATACGGACGGAGCGGAGTCGCCACCTGTATTCTTTACTCTGGCCTAGCCAGAGGGATTCCTGCTGCAAAGGGGAAACCGGTCCCCGATATCTGACTTTGTTACTTCACATCTCAGTCAGAAAAGCCCGGAGGCTTAGTGGTTCCCAAGGGGATACGGACGGAGCAGAGTCGCCACCTGTATCTCTCACACTGCGTTTATCCAGTGGGACCCGGCCTTACACCACGTTCATACCACACACTGTCAGGAGAATACTTAGTGGGAGAACTTACCAAGGAGAGGAACACACACCAGTGGGGTCTCGACAGGTGCTCCTGATCTACCTGGGAAGTGTTGAACCCCCTTCCCGGTGGCCGCAGTGCGCTGTGTGTAGCAGAGAGAAGCTTTGCGGCTGAAACTTCATCTAAAGTGAGTAAAGACCCGGATGACTTCATTCACCGCCTCCGCTTGTTTATTCCTGCGCGGCACTGCACCCACCATCCCTTCGCACACTGCCCTGAGGCCTGCTCCACCTGTGGGGAGCCGTCCCATCCTAGCTGCCCCTAACACCAGCCTCAGTGGACTGTTGCAGCGCTGGTGTCCTTCGCCAGAAACCACAGGTGGCGTAGTCAAACAACCACTCATCCAATAAGCCCATTCATCCATCATTAATATTTTTTTTATGTGACAGCCCTGGGCACGGAACGGGTCCAGGCCACGACTGCATCCCCCGCAACACCTACACTGACCCGGCTCCAAGTAACCCCGCCGCTCAGGGCCAGGAGTCGCACAACATAAAGGGAAGAGGGAAAGGAAGCCCGGACTCTAGGGAAAGGGGGGAGTGGAGACCTACTGGCTGATAGAATATCACCCTGTCTCCACTAACGTCCCTAAATTGGCTCTTCACCAGTCGCCGCACACGTTCCTCGCCCTGTCTTTCCCTGGCATTTGGCGAAGAAAGGAGATAAGCACTAGTCAATCCACACTGAACACTAAAGACAACAAGGGAGGACAAACGGGGGGTGGAGGGAAATTGCTTACCTTTAGATGACTCCAAACAAATGCGCACATGTTCTCAGCACCAGTGAGGAAGAAGTACTGCTTTTGCTAAAGCCTTCACAAGGCGTAATGAATATCGCCGGTACCTCCCTCTGGAACACAACAGGTATTTATACACTCAGGCCAGGGTGTTAATTAGCCAGAGGAAGGTAGCCGCTTGCTCCTAGAGACAGCACTAAGAAGGTGTCTGCAATGCCAAACGTAGAGATCTCCTGCAACCAACTGCAGGGCAACTGTCTGTCACGTCTGACACACCCGTGACACCTGTCCTGACAGGTGACAAAGACTAGTTGCATTTTGAAATGTGACCAGGGCCATTTTTATCACTTTTCCGGAGAACCCCTTTAAGAAACTAGTCAGTTTTATTGCTGTGGCATATCTGAAGGCTGTATCAACCCATACAGAATAAGGAGAACAAAGTAGTCCGAAGGCTGTTATTAGTCATCACCTAAGTATTAAAAGTTGTTGTCCAGGACTGACATACTAAAGATCGAAGAACAGAAATAATAAATATAAGCCACTTTTACAGATACCATATCCGAGAACAACCCGCTAAATAATAAAGATCTCAAAAGTCACCTCAATACACCACAGTGACAGGGCCCTACTAATGCTGACCACCTAAACTTCACACAATACATACATCTAAAAATGCATTATTCAGGAGTCCATAACAAAGAACAGAGGTTTGCCTTAAATGCATAAACCTTCACAGAAAATTCCTCTTTACTCCCCCTGAACCTTTCTTATACATTACAAGAATCCCCACTCTATACTATGCAAATCACCTCACAGACCCACCAAACTTTATGCCTCCTTCACATGTCCGTTTTTTTATGTCTTATGCGATCCGTTTAAGGACCGCAAATACACACTAACACCCATGATATTCAATGGTGGTGCATACATGTCAGGTTTTTCATACGGACAGTGTGTGCGTGTGTTCAGAGGCTGGGTTTGAATGGCTACTAAAGGTAACATCCTCACCTGTGACCTGTTTGCTTGTAATCAGTGTGTGTGCACTGTGCATAAAAGCTGAGTGAATTTCTGGGATCCAGACAGACTCTTGCATCTTTCATCCAGCCACTGACATTTCTGGATTGTGAGTCATGGAGAAAGCAAAAGAATTGTCAACGGATCTACAGGAAAAGGTAGTTGAATTGTATAACACAGGAAAGGGATACAAAAAAGATATCCAAGGAATTGATAATCACAGTTTGAACGCCACTAATTGGCATTAACAAAAATCAGGGTCTATAAAACCAAACCACGGTCAGGTAGACCATCAAGAATTTCGGCCATAACTGGCAGGAAAATTGGTCGGGATGCAAAGAAAAACCCACAAATAACATCAGCTGAAATTCAGGACTCTCTGAAAACTAGCGGTGTGGCTGTTTCAAGATGCACAATAAGGAGGCACTTGAAGAAAAATGGGCTGCATGGTTGAGTCGCCAGAAGAAATCCATTACTGCGCAAATGCCACAAAGTATCTCACCTAAAATATGCCAAACAGCACAGAGACCAGCTTCAAAACTTGTGTAACAATGTAATTTGGAGTGATGAGACCAAAATTTAACTTTTTGGCCACAACCATAAACATTACATTTGGAGAGAAGTCCACAAGGCCTATGATGAACGGAACACCATTCCTACTGTAAAGCACAGAGGTGGATCACTGATGTTTTGGGGATGTGTGAGCTACAAAGGCACAGGAAACTTGGTAAAAGTTGAAGGAAAGATGAATGCAGCACGTTATCAGCAAATACTGGAGGCAAATTTGCACTCATCAGTCCGGAACCTGCGCAGTTCCAACATGATAACGATCCAAAACACAAGGCCAAGTCGACCTGTCATTAGCTACAGCAGAACAAAGTGAAGGTTCTGGAGTGGCCATCTCAGTCTCCTGACCTCAATATCATTGAGCCACTCTGGGGAGCTAGACAGCCCAGGAATTTACAGGAACTGGAGGCTTTTTACCAAGAAGAATGGGCAGCTTTGCCATCTGAGAAAATAAAGAACCTCATCCACAACTACCACAAAAGGCTTCAAGCTGTCATTGATGATAAAGAGGGCAATACATGGTATTAAGAACTGCGGTATGTGAAGTTTTGATCAGGGTCATTTGGATGTTTTTGGTTGTCATTAAGATTTGAAAAAAGAAAACACAGTAGTTTGACAATAAATGGCTTCACCCAACCAATAACCATGAGTGGAGAAAGTTTTTTTGTTATCATTCATATTATCTAAAACAAGGCCAAGAAAGCAAAAATTCTCCTGGGGTATGTAAACTTTTGAGCACAACTGTATATACACTACACTGTACCGCTTCTCCTGTCCAGTATATGACGTGCCCCCTGGGCCTGTGCTGTGCAGGGGATACCCGGAGCCGGATTGCTGGGGGTTGTAGTCCTCCGTGGCTGTGACCCGGTCCGTGCCCAGGGCGGTCAAACCAGTGGCAGTCTGAGTGTGATAACAAATGTCCGACTACGCCACCCGTGGATTGCGGTCAGTGGGGACCGCCGCTGCGCTGCAGACCGCTGAGGCTGATGTTGTATGCGCAGCCAAGTATGGCATGACTCCCCACGGGAGAAGTATTGCCTCAGGGCAGCTAGTGTGGATGATGGGAGTGATGGTGTGAGCGTCCCAGTACTGATGGTGCTGGTGCGGCGATGAAACACAGAGACGTGTGGTGCAGTTCTGGGTCTTTACTGATGGTATAACGCAGACCCTCCTGGGAGTACTGGTTAGCAGTAGGGGCCTGGTCAGTCTGTAAGCAAGTAGGATCTCTCCTGGCCAGGTGAAGTTGTAGGCCTCCCCGACTATCTGCACTCTTTCCTGGCTACCTTGCTCTATGCGGGTAGAAGTAGCCCACGTCCCTGAGTATACCGTGTGGTGCTCACCCGTATGGCCGGTGACTTGGGGCCTTCCGTTAGCCTCCGCTTCATGATGGCGGTGCTGGTCCCTTGCTTGTGACCGTGCCTCCGGGCTTCTAAGGCCAGAGGACATGGAATCCCCTGCTGGTTGGATTCTGCTGCTGGACCTGGATGTCCCCACGGCCTCGGACTCTGTGTCCGAGTTTAGTGTCTTCAGCCAAGGCAAGCTATCTAGCTTCCAGCCTCTGGCACTCGCTCCTGCTCCTACAGAGCTCCTGCTGTCACTTTTCCTCTCCAGGCTCTGACTCCCAGATTCCCGCCCCAGACCCAGTTTATAAGTGCAGATTCCTCCCCTCCCAGGTCTGGGCGGGCAGTGTTGCATGCTTAGGGCTCCTGACCAGAGAAACCTCCCACTTGCTCTCCGACATAATATTTCTATTACTGTGGCAACCTGACCCCTGGGGTGCCACATTCCCCCCTAGTAAATTTTAGTACTCCGGGACTAAACACATTTTTAAAGAAACATAAATGCAGGGTATAACAATAACACAATAACATATTTACAAGAAGCTTTAGTTCTTTAAAGGTCACGGCGTGTCCGTAACCGGGTGTCCATATCACCCAAGGTGAAGTTTGTGAAACAAGAGGGGGTCCATGTCACCCAAGGTGAAGCTTTAAGCGAAGTAGGGGACCTGTCCAAAGCAAACCCCTTGCATTGGCTCTGGGCGTGGCTGCAAGGCTGAAGCTAGCTACTTTGGACCGCAAGGAGGCCACGCCAGACAGGTTTTCCAGGCTCTGACTCCCAGACTCTGACTCTGACTCCCCTAATCCCGCACCAGACCCAGTTTATAAGGGCAGATTCCTCCCCTCCCAGGTCTGGGCAGGCAGTGTTGCATGCTTAGGGCTCCTGACCAGAGAAACCTCCCACTTGCTCTCAGACATAATATTTCTATTACTGTGGCAACCAGACCCCTGGGGTGCCACATATACAGGGTGTAATTCTCAGTATCTGTATTGTTCTGTATATATACACTACACAGTACCACTTCTGCTGTCCTGTATTCGGCGTGTAAGTCTCACTATCTGTATTGTTCTGTGTACGTGTGTGTGTGTGTGTGTGTGTGTGTGTGTGTGTGTGTGTGTGTGTGTATATATATATATATATATACTTCACAGTCCCACTTCTCCTGTTCTGTATATTGGTATAATTCTCAGTATCTATATTATTTTGTATATGGAGATGACGCGCCCCCAGGGCCGTGGGGTACTCGGCAGCCGGGCCTCTGGCTGCTGGTGTGGGATATCACGGTGGCTGGCCCGGTCCGTGGCCCAGGGCAGTCAACAAATAGGGGAGAAGTTATTTGTAAGGGGTTTGTAGTTTTAGGAAGTGTTCGTGACGCCACCTGTGGAATGCGGCCAAAGGGAAAAGGGAACCGCCGCTGAGGAGCAGTCCTCTGAAGCTGATGTTACTGCAGCAGAAATGGTGTGGCTCTCCACAGGAAGAGCTAGCTCCAGGGCAGTGTAGATTGTATTGGTTGCGCTGGGCGTTGTAGTGCAGGGGGAAAGATGGCGAGGCTGAAATAATGGACGGAGGCTGTGCGGTGCAGTCATCCGAGTCTTTACTCACAGTTCTTATGTAAGTTCCACAGGTGCACTGTACGGGTGTCAGCCTCCCATGTCGCGCTGCGTTCACCAGACTGGGGGTTCAGCTCTTCCTCAGGTAGTTTAAGAGCACCTGACAGAACCCTTCTTTCTTGTGTTCCTCTCTAGACAGTCTTCACGCTGGGTCTTCT
Organism: Phyllobates terribilis; assembly: GCF_046119375.1. Classification (NCBI taxonomy): domain Eukaryota; kingdom Metazoa; phylum Chordata; class Amphibia; order Anura; family Dendrobatidae; genus Phyllobates; species Phyllobates terribilis. The sequence goes on from NW_027362762.1 coordinate 636,748,966, forward strand.
CCCTCCTGCCCTGTGCTTCCCCACTCTCAGTCCCGCTCGGGTGCTCTGAAGTCCCTCCTGTCTAACTGGAGTTCCCGGACCTGCTTGACCCTCACGGAGATTAGAATGAGGCTTTGGCAACTGGACTATGAAAGCCAGAAGCCTCCGTTTTTTCCAGCCGAGACCTGGAGTAACACAGCTGGTCCAGGGGCCAGTCCCCTTCTTGCGGCCTACGGTCCCTCTGTCTTCTGACAGATTCGGGGCGTACGGGTGCCATCCTGCACTCGCCGCACCCCCTAGGATCCCTTTAATACAACGGAGCCTACTCCTCTGCTCCCCTCCTGGGCCTCCAGCATTGGGCCCTACTTGTGGAGCAGAGCTCCTAAAGAGACTCTGCTCCCAGACTGTCTTCACTCTCTCCTCTCACTGACTGATCTGCCACCCTAAGATGGCTTCCCTTTAAATACCTACTACTATGGTGCTCCCCTAAACTGCTTCCTCCACCCACACCCACTACTGGTTCCCCCTTCCTTTGGGTTCCCCCCACTCCAGCCGGAGACAGGGCTCAGCACTGTGCACATGCATCTTGCCCTTCCAGCCGGCCTGGAGTAGTGTAGTGTTGGATGCAGGTGTTCAGGTTCCGGGCAGCACTCCCTCCTTACCTGAGAGAAGGAGACACCACACCTCTGGGTGAGGTGCAGTACCTCTGTGGCGACTGAACCCTCAGGGGCGCCACATACACTGCACAGTACCACTTCTCCTGTCATGTAATATTTGTGGCATTTTCTTGTTCAATAAAAAAGATCTGATTTAAAGAAAAGCTGGCTGGGGATGGTCTCAACTGACTAATCTGATCCCCAGATATTGTAGTTTTTTTTTCCAAGGATAAGATCACATTGAATGTCATATGTACAAAGATCTGCATAGGACAGCATAGGATAAGTTTCTGCAGAACCTTTCTCAGAGATATGGAAAAGGAGGCATATATCTTAACAGTTTGCATCTTGTGCTTTTTGGAGATTGTGTGTACATATAGCATTTAATGTAGACCTGTTAAGTCTAGATATCTAGACACGTGTGACTACTGGAGAGGGGATTGCAAAAAGCTTTCACTTGCTGACAGATGACTGTACTTTTTATTACAATTGCTGGATTCCAAATTAAAGTTGCTCACATACAGATGATTTTTTTAATTTTACAGGTCCAAAGAAGTTACTCAATCCTGTGTTTTTGGTCGCGCTACCACAATTCGCTTGCGCTGTAATCCACAGAAAACTGGTCTAGGCAGTGTGTCTGTACCAAGGTAAGACATTCTCCACAGATTTTAAAGTTTTATAGATACTATATTTTAAGCCTAGATAATTTCTGGTATTTCTTAGATGTGGCTTCTTAAAAATGTTGGTTGTTTGTTTTTCGTCCCACCTATTTTTAAAAATGTTCATGTTTTTTATATGATAGTTAACTTCAATTTCACTGAAAAATTGTCTGAAATAAACCCCTTCAACATTTGGATCTTCTAAAAAATGACCCTGCATCACCAGCAAGGGATTTGTCTTTGACAACTGGACTCCTACTGTAATGGCACGTAGTACAAAAATCTTCCAGATCACGAATGCAAAATAAAAAATAATAAATGTACACAAATTAAGATTCTGTATGCGCGCTTTCAAAGTTAAGAGAAGAGCAAGTCCCTTTATAAAAGGAAGTAAAACCTAAGCCACTTAAGGGAAGAATTAAAATAGAGCAGCATTTATAGTTGTAGAGTAGCCAAATAAGTCCCAGAGGGAGCATTTGGAGTAGAGGATTGCAGGGGTTGTCTACTACTTGCCAGGGTTTCAATAATAATTCAGCAAGGGTTTATCCAGGACTGTGATATTCCCTCCTTTTTAGGATAGGTCTCCAATATCACATTGGTGACGTTCCGATAGCCAGTATTTCCACTGGTCAGCTGCAGTTTCACATGCCACTTGTAAACTGTAAGTAGCATGCGCAGCTGGTTTAGCAGCACAGTGACCTATGTGGGAGGAGGCCCAGTCAACTACACGTGTCACAGCAAGGTGCTTGGGGTCCAATGAACCCCTCACGACTAACTGTGTAGTAATGTTTTGGTTCTTATTCCTGTTCTGGAAGTAGCCAAAGTCCTGTTAAAGGTCAATGTCATTTGTGTGTGAGGTCTATTGACTGAAAAACCCCCAAAAAATGTGATAATTGCAAAAAAAAATGTGCAATGAGCACCATAAGAAGTTGTGATTCTTGTAATAAATTTACTTTTTTTCATAGTACATAAGTAGATGGTTAAATTTTGTTGATTACTAAAAACGTTAAATTATAATTTAGCTGTAAGACGTTGTACCGTAAGTTCCTAAATAAAGTAAAAATTCTTTAAAATGTACATTTTTCGATATGAAAACTGGGGTGCCATGGACCCCAAGCAACTAATAGTATAAGTATTATGGCGCGACTAAGTGAAGGTTAATTATCTTCCCAGGGATTCAAACTCTGAGCCTCTAGCATGGCGAGCAGCAGCTTTATAGAAGGATTTTCTTTTCTTACAGCACTAAATGGTCTTCAATATCACAGGCATAATATACTAATGTAGACCGTATACCGGGGTGGTCTTTCTCAGAATACAATGGGCCGAGGACAAAGAACCCGACCAAGCAATTTGTTATAAAACTCATTTTTACGAACAACAAAAACAGTGTTACCCTGGAAATGTAAGAAAGAAACACCGATAAATATCACACACACCTAGCCCAGATCAGCTAGAACCCCTTCGCTGCACAACCGATAGGCCCACTATGTTCTATCAAATACACTATAATTTGCCTGACCTGTGGTTATACCTAATGCAGTAACCAAGGGTTTAATTAGATGAGTGCAAGAGGCAGCCCCTGCAGTGGTGCAGAGCAGAGATACACAAACTTAACAAATCTCAAAAATTAGAATTCAATTATGCTCTCTATACACAATCTCACCCACTATGGGGAGGATCTAGCTAATGTTCACACAGCCCTATTAGCAAACAATGTCTCTAACTAAGAATTTGTTTGGCGCCAAACTCTCTCTATAGACTGCGTGCATATGCCCACCAGGATCCCTGTGGTGAGGCCTGAGCTCAGGACTTGCCAGCCGTTAACTGATCACTGAAAAGGCTGTCTTCTCATTCGAACGGCCATTTAGCTGGGAGAGCGTGGAGTGGATCCAGGGCTTGTCACCTGAAGCGCAGTTTTAGCCTGGCAGACTAGCAAAAGGACCGATGCTTTTGGGAGGAATCCAATTCTGCATCCAACCGTAGTCCCCCCCCCCCCCCCCCAATGTGTTTCTTCTTCTCTGACAGGAACTCTCTCACGTCTGTCTCTATTAACTGTCTTAACAACTGCACTCTAAGTTGGCCGCCTTCAACCCTCAGAAATCCTACAGTTTTCAACTGTCGCTTGGAGTGGCTCAAACTGGTTATTTTCCTGTATGCCAACTGACCCACAGGTGACAGTAGTATCAATGTGCAAACTGCTACCATCTAATGGCAATAACACAAATAACATCTCTTTTATGTTTATACATGTAATACAGATCTACTAAAACAGCTTTAAATGGGAGTGGAGTGGGAATCTGCAACCACCCCCTCACACTAATAAATATATAGAGAGATGTACAGTGTATCTCTATACAATAAATTCTATACACTAATATACATATACATACAAGGGCCTACTTCAAAGTCCGACTATTCTCCTCACCATTGGGAGTGGCAAGTGCACACTGCAAGTGTGCTGCCTAAATCTGCAATGATCTGGGGAAAGACCTGTGTACCTACCCAGTATTTTGGCTGACCAGATTATATGGACCAAAACCAACACCGTTCAAATATGGTGCCAAGTGGTGGGACTTGCTGGCCACAAGGTATCCTAACAGCTAATGGGGAAGGGTAAGGGAAATATCAAAGTAATGGTGGCACTGGTGATTGACAGGACAAATCCATATGGACGCCTATCTACCGATGTGGACGTCAGAACTCTACGCTGTACGAAACGCACGTAAATTGAAACGTGGAACATTAATGGAATGAGTGTTGGGAAATTGACCATTGTCAACAATTAAATGGATAGGCTTAATATCTTGGGACTCAGAGATACACTGTACTGGCAATGTCAGAAAATGGGGAGTCTCTTTCATGCTGAACAGGAGACTGGCCAAATGCATAGAAAGTTTCTGAACTGTGAGCGATCGTGTAATGGCTGTCCGACACAGAGGCAAACACTACAATATCAGTCACTCAAGCTTATGCACCAATCGCTGGTGCCAAAGAATGGGGAGATTGTTCTATGCAGAAATCATAACCACATTTAAGGACATACCATGGGAAGACATTTTCTACATTTTGGGGGACTTTAATGTCAAAATTGGAGATGAGGCAGAAAAGTAGTCGGCAAATTTGGCCTAGGAGAACGAATTGAAGCAGGGGATCATTTGGTACAGTTTTGCTAAGTGTACCATCTATGACTCTCCAACACCTGCTATCAACAACCCAGAAAGCAGCTGTACACCTGGACATCACCAAGTGGACCACATCAGAACCAGACTGACTACATCCTGTGCCTGCAACACTGGAAGAGTTTGGTTCTTGCTGTAAAGACCTTCCATGGCACAGACTGCGGATCTAATCACGAACTACTGATGACCAAGGCCAAGATCCGATTCTGCAATGTCAGATGACCACTCACCACCCTGAAGTTTGATACCAAAAGATTGGATATTTCTATGCTGCTGAAGTCAGGAATCAATTTGATCTGCTAGCCACCAATGAAAAGCTGGAGCCTGACGAAATGTAGGAGAAGATTAATGAAGCTGTATATATATAAATCTGCTAAACATCATGTGCCACACAAGAAACCCACATGGCCAAGTGGATCTCGGAAACGACCATTGGGATAGCAGAAGAAATGAAGACAGCAAAGATGACTGGAAACAAAGTACGACATCTAAATGCAATGTTCCAATGGGCAGCAAGGAACGACAAAGACAATTACTGGAATGAGGAGAGTATGAAGGCAGAGCGTACAGGTAAGGGCATATGAAAGAACTGTACCAATATGTGAAAAGAAAAGATCAACATTTACAGCTAAACAAGTGACTGTGTGTGGGAGTAGTGGGGAAGATCTGCACAACTAACAGGAGATGAGAGATAGATGAAAAGAGTACACCCAGCAGTTGTACACAGGGAACAACCAAGAAGAATATGTACATTCTATGACTAAGGGCTTTGGCCAGAAACACGTCAGAATGGGCACAGTTTTTTAACTGTGTGGATATCCTCAATTTTTAATCATATAGAATAAAGATCATATTTTTTTACAAACAATGCCATATGGATCCTTTTCTTTCTATTTTCTATGAATTTCCGATGGTCAGCTGATTCGGATCCAGGCAAAACTAATAAGGAGTAATCAAGTTATATACTACATGGTGAGGCTTTTCCCTTTTTGTGTTTTTTTCCAGAAGAAGCTATACATGTGTTTCATTAACTACTCCAAACTTTTGACAGTATTGAACATGACAAATTATCAAAGTCCCTTGAAAAAATAGGAACACCACTGCACCTAATCTGTTTTTATAAGATCGTTCTGCCAAAATCAGAAAAAAAAAAGCATATGGAGACACGGACTGGTTTGAGATTGGTAAAGGCACCCAACAAGGCTGCACTCTGTCACCAGCAGCCTTCAATTAATATGCAGAAATGGCCATGAGGAATAAAGGCTTTGATAAGAGTAACATCGAGTGGAGATTGGTAGCAGAAAATCAACAATCTACGATATGCAGACGACACAACCCTCCTGGCAGAGAACAAAAAGATTTGGAGAAGCTTATTTTGCGGGTTAAGGAAGAAAGTGAAAAATTCAAGTTGTAGTTGAACATCAAGAAAACAAAGATCATGACAACAGCGCAAACGACCAACATCAATATTAAGGCCGACAACAAGGAGATCTATTACATATTAGTTGGGGCCAAGATCAACTACGTTGACAATTGCACACCTGAAGTAAAACAAGGCATGACACTTGGGCGGGATGCAATGGTCTGCATGAACGAAGTCTGGAAGAGCAGAGACATCGCCCTAGCTACCAAATGCAGATTGGTTAATGCAATAGTCTAACCAATAGCAACAAACAGATGCGAGACCTGGACACTCAAGATGGCTGACGGGAAGAAAATTGACTAATTTAAAATTTGGTGCTGGAGGAGACTTGTACAGATTCCATGAACAGCGAGAATTGCCAACAGAGACGTCTTGGACCAAGTGAACCCAAAACTGTCGCTAGACGTGAAGATAACCAAACAAACATTAACTTATTTTGGCCACATTATGCGGAGTCAGTCGTCAGAGAAAAACCTCATGCTTGGATCGGTTTGTGGCAGAAGAAGACACCCAAGAACCCGCTGGATCAACACCATGAAGAGTGGCTTGTGAATGACCATTGACTAATTGAAAGAAGCAAAAGCAAGATAGAACTGCCTGATGAGTGGTGATCGATAGAATGACCGAGAATCGTACTTGACTGAACGGAGCAGAGAGAGAGAGACATACAAGGAATATAAAAAGTCTACCACCCCTATTAAAATGCCAGGTTTTTGTCATTTAAAAAAATATCATACCAGGAAGACTCCTACTAGAACAACTAAACTTCTTCATATGAAGTTAATCAGAATCACTTAAATGATGGCAGTTGTGTACTGACAATTTAACAAGAGGTTAATGTGGTTGGCTAATTTTGAAAACAAGCACATCCACAATGTGTACACACTTATGCAACCACATTATTTTAGTATATTTATTTTTATTTTCCCTCTCAAAGTAATTTGTTTCTCACTGGAATTGTGCAGGCAATCGGTGATGATAAACCCCTTCACGACATATATAACGTATATTTACGTCATATGTCGTCTCCCTGACTTTGATGCGGGCTCCGGTGCTGAGCCCGCATCTTTCCCCACACATGACAGCTGATTTAATCAGCTATCATGTGCCTTTAACAGCCGCGGGTGGATCGGAGCTTTAACAGTGGCTCTTAACCAGTTAAATCCTGCTGTCAATCTGACAGCGGGATTTAACATGTGCCAGCCGGAAGCTTGTCACAAATCCCACCCATCGGCGCCCCTGTCACATGATCGAGGGGTGCGAATGGGTTGTCATGACACCCCGGAGTCTACAAAAGACCCTGTGCCTGTCGTCATGACACTCCTATGAACACTGGCTTGTGAGTGTATGATTTTTGCTAAACATAGCAGTGCTGGAGCACTGCTATGTATAGCACAGGCAATCGGACAATCACAGTTTAAGTCTCCTAAGGGGGACTATTAAAGAAAAAAGTTTTAAAAAATCTGAAAAAAAGTTCAAATGCCCCTTTTGCTCTATTAATATCAAAACAAAAAAAATACATTTGATATCGCTGCATTCAAAAATGTCTGATCTATCAAATATAAAGAAAAATAATCAAATCGGTAAACGGCATAACGAGAACAAAATCGAAACGCCAGAATTACGTTTTTTTTGATCCCCACAACATTGCAATAAAATGCAATAAGAAGCGATTACCCCAAAATTATATCAATAAAAACGTCCGCTCAGGGCATAAAAATAAGCCATCAACCAACTCCAGATCCTGAAAAATGAAAACACTACCGGTCTCGGAAAATGGCAACAAACGCAAAAACTTTTTTTTTTGTACAAATGAAATAAAACATAAACTATACATGTTTGGTATCTGGATACTCGTACAGACCCGTAGAATCATTGCCTGCTCAGTTTTACCATATAGTGAAAACTGTATATAAAAAATTGTGGAATTTTACTTTTTTTGCAATTTCACTGCACTTGGAATTTTTTACCCATTTCCCAGTACACAATATGGTAAAATCAATTGTGCCATTCAAAAGTACAACTTGTCATGCAAAAAATAAGCCCTCATATAGCTATATTGATGGAAAAATTTATTGAGGGTGGAGATTGATGGAAAACAAACAGTTGGGAAAGTGTCATTAAATTATTGGACCTGCCAAGGAGCACTGATCGGCTGGACTTAGTTTGAACAGTCATCCTGTGCTGACAGTCACTTTAGGACAATCCGTTTGTAGCTGGGACTGCACTGTTGGTGGCCAGGCTTACACTGGAGGGGCGTTACTAAGTGACTATGTGGTCTTCACTAGAGCTTATTATGGCGAGTATAGGCTTGGGTTGTTATGGTAGACACCAGATGCCACTCTAGGGTAGTCCCTGGACTTGCAGCAGCTGACCAATGGGTCAAAGGCAGAATACAAGGCACCAATGGGTGAAAACTAAGATGTGGTCAGAAAGTCTGAGGTCGAGCCAGGCAGCACAGTTTCAAAGTACAAAGGTTTGCAATAAAAAGGAAACACAACTTTATATAGAGCCCAAAAATGGTATTAATTAAAATAATCAACTCACCAAGCCAAAAACAAGTCCTCACTTGGCTCCAGCTTTTTAATGGAAAAATGAAAAGGTTGCTGGTCTTAGAAAATAGTGATAAAAATCACAACTATGCCTCACTCCTATATAATCAAAATGACGTTGCTCTTTGAAGGCCATCCACAGTTTGGGCTTCATAGGAGGACTAATATGGCAGCCATGGGGGCCTTCATCAGGCACTGGCTGCGTTAACTCCTATCTATTGCATCACATAGAGACCAATTGGAGCTTATGCAAGCATGCAATGGTGATTGCAGCATTTAAATGATTAAATGGCAGCTTTTGGAACAAATTATAGTGAGTGCTGTTAAAGGCAGATGCACTTAACTAATAAAAGTTGACCTTGGACTTATGCACTTAAATATAAACTGTAAGCTTGGAAGAGTAGGGAGTTGGCAGCCAGTAGAATTAGTGATCATAATGTTTTCAACCTGTAAGGAGCTTTACTGTCACCTTACTATTACATTGCTGTTAAGGTAGAAAAAGACAAGTGTAACTATATCTTCTTGATCACAAATGGATATTCCATCATGCGAAAACGAGCTCTGAAGCTACATGTGCCCCAAGGGGAGCTCAAATGGCAGCATTGATCTTGTGCATTATTGCTCATCAGGCACCACCCTCCCATGCTTGCTTTATTTCTATTCTTGAAGGCGCAGAAGAGACACCAATCAAGTAAATGGGCATGGTGATCTGTGAAAATATGCAGAGCATTGATGCACTCGCCATAATGCAGACAGCCCTCCGTGCACATGACGCGCCCCTGGGCCTGTGTCGCGCTGCGTTGCGCACGCGGGAGCTTACCCGGAGCCGGACCTCTTGAGGGTTGTAGTCTCGTGGCGGTGATCCGGTCCGTGCCCAGGGAGTCAGACTAAGTGGCGCTGTATTAGCGGTAGATGTAGGACGACTACGCCACCCGTTGAATGCAGCTATGGAGCTGCCGCTGCAGGGCAGACCGCTGAGGCCGGTGGTAGGATAGTGCAGCGTAGATGGTATAACCCCCAACGGGAGGGGTATGGCCTCAGGGCAGCCGACGTGGATGATGGGGGTAGCAGGAACCACTCGGAGACGGTACGGTGTAGTTCAGGGTCTTTACTGGTGACAAAGACAGACCCTCCCGGAGTACTGGCTAGCGATTGGGGCCTGGTCAGTCCTTGAGCAGATGGGATCTCCCCTGGCCAGGCGGAGTTGTAGGCCTCCCAAACTAACTGTACTCTTCTGGCTACCTTGCTAGAGGCGGTATAAGTAGCCCACGTCCCTGAGTGTACCGTGTGGTGCTCACCCGTATGGCCGGTGACTCTGGGCCTTCTAGTAGCTTCCGCTCCACGACGGCGGTGCTGGTCCCATGCGTGTGACCGTGCCTTCGGGCTTCTTGGCCAGAGGACCTGAAATCCCCTGCCTGACGGATTCTGCTGCTGGGTAGGAGTTAGTCCCCACAGCCTCGGACTCCGGGTCCGGTAAGAAATCTTCTCAGTCAGGGCGAGCTCTGCAGCTGCCAGCCCCTGACTCCTTGTAACACTGATCCCACAGAGCTCCTGATGTTCTGTTCCTATATTTGCTTCTTTTCTCTGTCTCTACTTCTTCTCTACTCACTAACCCTGACTCAGCCCTAGGTTTATATAGGGGAAGTTCTTCCCCTCCCAGGACTGGGCAGGAGGTGTGGCATGCATAGGATTCCTGACCAAGAGACCTCCCACCTGCTCTCAGACATAACATTGCTGTTACTGTGGCAACCAGATCCCTGGGGTGTCACATTCCCCCCTAGTGAAATTTAGTACTCCGGGACTAAACATATTTTTAGAAAAACATAACAAGGTATAAACAATAATAATACAATAAGAAAAACACATAAAGATGGTTACGGCGTGTCCGCAACCGGGTGCAGTCTTTGAAGAAAGCAAGGTGTCCATTTCACCAAAACAGGGAGACGTAACCAGGTAGGGGTCTGTCCTGCCCCGAGTCCTTAACAGTCTTTAGTCCGTCCTGGGTTACGCTCCAACTATGTACACAGGATTCCCGGTAAATCCACCAAAGACTCCTATAAACAACTAGAAACACATAATTATACACAAGCAACAAGAAAAACAGGTAACCACAAATAAAACAATTTATACACTTCAAATCCTCCAACGTGCGGGTAACTGGCCTCTAGTGGCCCTAGTGGACCTACGGAGCTGACTGTCTGGCCCTGAACTACAGGGTGTAGGAGCTGTTAAGGGTAAACTGGGCAGCGGTCTACGGGCCCTTTGGCTCACTAGGGATATGGCAGGCTCACTGCAAGCAGAGGGTTGATCCTCCGGGTCTGCTGGTGTGGGGTCTTCTGCCTCCTGGACCAGCTGTTCTTCCAGCTCTACCTGTTGCTCCGTAGGTGCTTGGGATGCTGGTTGGAGGAAGGTGAGTACGGGTACCACAACTGCACCATTGACTTGAGTCCAAGACCGAGGGAAGTCTCCGAGCACAGTACTAACCATATCTTCCCTTTCCTCTACGGGTCGATGGTCTTCTTGTTCCTCTTCAGGGTTCCGTAGCTGTTCAGGACACTTCTTCAGGTGATCCCGGGATACAATGGCTGTGGTCTCCCCTCCGTCTTTACTGATGGTACAGACCTTCGGGTTCTCGTGGCTTGAGGGCAGTACGGTGTACGGGTCCTTCTCCCACTGGTCGTCCAACTTGTGGAGCCGTCTTTTCCTCTTCAAGACCTGCTCTCCGGGCACCAGGGGAACAGCGGGAGCATACTGGTTGTAAGTTTTCTCTTGTCTCTCCCTAGCCTGACAGAGACTTCGCTCCACGCTCTCCTGTACTTTCCGGTACTGCTGCTGCCTCTCTGTGTCCCAGTCTGCTTCTGGTGAAGTGTCCTCGGGTGTCAGGACTCCCATTTCCAGGTCAACAGGTAACTTACCAGGTCTCGCCCTCATTAGGTAAGCCGGGGTACAGTGGGTGGAACCTACCGGGATGTGGTTGTATAGGTCCACCAGATCGGGCAGCTTCTCAGGCCACAGACTGCGTTCTTCCAGGGGCAACGTTTTCAGAAGATCCATTACCACCTGGTTCATTTTCTCACAAAGTCCATTAGTTTGCGGATGATAGGGTGTCGTCCTTATCTTCCGGCAGCCATACAGATTGCAGAATTCCTGGAAGACCTCCGCTTCAAAGGCAGGTCCCTGGTCCGTCAGCACTTGGTCCGGGTACCCGTGTGGACGGCAGAAGTGCTGCTGGAAGGCTCTAGCTGCTGTTTGAGCCGTTAAGTCCTTGACGGGGATGACAACCAAGAACCGGGAGTAATGATCCACGATGGTTAACGCGTAGACGTAGCCACTTCTGCTTGGGGTCAGTTTTACATGATCCAAGGCTACCAGTTCCAACGGCTGCCGGGTGACGATGGACTGCAGGGGAGTCTTCTGGCTGGCACGGTCCTTCCTCCTCAGGTTGCACGGGCCACAGTCTCTGCACCACCTCTCGATGGTTCCCCTCATGCCTACCCAATGGAACCGCCCGCGCAGCAGGAACTCCAGCTTCTTCCATCCGAAATGCCCAGCTCCATCGTGGTATGCCTCCATCACCATGGCTGCGTCTCGTCGTGGCACCACTACTTGCCAGATTAGTTCATGCGTCCGGGAGTTAACCATCCTGCGGCACAACTTCCCCTTGTAAAGGAACAGTCTACTCTTTTCTGCCCACAGTTGCTTGGCTTCCTCCGGAGCGTCTGGGTCAAGGCGAGCCTCTGGCTGAGTCAGCATCTCCTTCACCAGCCGGACAGCAGGGTCACTGTCTTGCGTTTCCGCCCAGTTGTAGTGAGGTAAGGGGTTAAGCGTAGCGCCTTGCTTACTCCTTACCCGATGGGAATACTGGATAGTCCCACGACGGTGAAACGCGGGGAGTTCGACTTCTTCCAGTCCCTCTGGATCTTCTCCTACGTCCGGTAGGTTTGGCATCCTGGACAGGGCGTCCGCGTTGGTATTGGAGCGTCCTGCCCGGTATTTGATGGTGAACTCGTAGTTGGACAGGCGGGCCATCCATCTCTGCTCTAGGGCACCGAGTCTTGCCGTGTCCAGGTGTGTCAACGGGTTGTTATCCGTGTACACGACGAACCGGGAAGAAGCGAGGTAGTGCTTAAAGCGTTCGGTGACTGCCCACACCACTGCCAGGAACTCTAGCTTAAATGAGCTGTAATTCTCAGGGTTTCTTTCAGTGGGTCGCAGTTTTCGGCTGGCGTAAGCGATTACTCGCTCTTTCCCCTGCTGGATCTGGGACAGCACGGCTCCTAGCCCGATGTTACTTGCGTCGGTGTAGAGGATAAAGGGCTGGCTGTAATCCGGGTACGCCAGGATTTCATCCCCCGTGAGGGCCATCTTCAGCTGGCGGAAGGACTCTTCTTCCAACTTCTCCCATCTGAAGGGCGGCTTCTGGTTCTTGGCCTTCCGGGACTGGCCTATCAGGAGGTCCTGCATAGGAGCTGCCTTTTTGGTGAAACCGGGGATGAACCTGCGGTAGTAGCCTACCAACCCGAGGAACTGCCGCACTTCCTTTACACTGGAGGGACTTGGCCATTCCTTAATTGCGGTGATCTTATCAGGGTCGGGAGCCACTCCGTCAGCGCTCACCACGTGTCCCAGATACTGCACCTTTGGTTTCAGGAGGTGACACTTGGAGGGTTTCACCTTTAGGCCGTAGCTTGCCAGAGCTTCGAACACTTCCGCCAGGTGTTTCAGGTGGTCCTCATAAGTCTTAGAATATACGATGACATCGTCCAGGTACAACAGGACCGTCTCGAAGTTTCTGTGGCCCAGACAGAACTCCATTAATCGTTGGAAGGTTCCTGGTGCGTTGCAGAGTCCGAACGGCATGCAGGTAAACTCGCTAAGTCCCATCGGGGTGGTGAATGCGGTCTTCTCCCGGTCCGCCTCTGCTACAGGAACCTGCCAGTACCCACTAGTGAGATCCAAGGTAGAGAAGAAGTTAGCAGATCTTAAAGCAGCCAAAGACTCCTCTATCCTTGGTAAGGGGTACGCATCCTTGTGTGTGATACGGTTGATTTTCCGGTAATCTACACACATCCTCATGGTGTTGTCTTTCTTTTTGACTAAGACTAGTGGAGCTGCCCAGGGGCTACAGCTATCCCTGATCACCCCAGCCTCCTTCATGTCTCTAAGCATCCCCTTGGCGTGTTGGTAGTGTGCAGGGGGTACGGGTCGATACCTCTCTTTTATGGGAGGATGGTCTCCCGTGGGGATGTGGTGTTCTACCCCCTTGACTCGCCCGAAGTCTAACGGGTGTTTACTAAACACTCTCTCGTACTCTTGAACCACCCGATAGACTCCCTGTTTCTGGTGTGAGGGAGTGGAGTCAGTACCCAAATGTAGTTGCTGACACCAGTCCTCCATTGTTTTCTTAGAGCCGTTACCTTCCTCCGGGTGAGATGGAGGCAAGGGTTCCACAGATTGTATAGCAATTTGGTTAATGGTATATAATTTGGCTAGCGTGGCATACCGGGGCAGGTACACTTCCCTCTTCCCGATATTGATTATGTGAACGGGCACCCTCCCATGGCATACATTAACCACCCCCCGTGCTGTCAAGATGGTGGGCCTACTGTCTGAGTAAACTGGTTCTACCATTGCCTGGTAATCTCTACCTCTCAGACCAATAGCTGCCCGGCACCAAATCATCATTTCACTTTTTGGGGGCATGGCAATAGGGAAAGGGTCACACATTCTCACGCTACCAATCTCACCGCCGGAGAGTTCCACCTGTTGCCGTCGCATCAGTGCCCGGATCTCTTTTTGGAGCACTCGCTGCTCGCCGGAGCTGGCGTTCTTGGCAACCTGCTGTAAAAGGAAAATCACCTCTGCAAGACAATTTTCAATTACATTAGTTCCTAGAGTTATCTTTGGGTGACTCTCGTGTTTGTCAATGTCTACAATGATCAGTCCCTGTGCTGCCAGTTCAACTCTACCAATTTTAATGGTCACCTCTTTAAATCCGATCTGTGGCACGGGCTGACCATTGCTGGCGATGATACTCAAGTCGTCGTCAGGGTAGCGGGTAATATCTGAGTCATTCCAGTACTGCTTGAAGAGCACGTACGGGATGGTGGTGACCTGTGACCCGGTGTCCAGTAGGGCACTCATAGGAATGCCATCCAGTACCACGGGTAAGACTGGACGTCCTCCCACATATTTGTCGCGCCAGTTCGATGGGCCTGGTGATCTTTTTCCTGGGGGTTGGCCCTCTACCCCAGGTTGTGCCAGTTTAAAGGACAGTACCTTGCCATATGTCCGGGTTGATTGCAGCGGCGGCAGATGGGTCGTCCGTCCTCGTTGTATCGGTCGCTGGGTCTTCCTCTGGCCGGTGGGGTCCTCCTTGGTCGACGCCACGGGATGTCCTCCGGTCCGGATGCCAGCTGGATCTTCCCTGGAGTGGAAACCTGTAAAGACTGCACAGTTCGGGTTAGCGCAGCAACGCTTTTAGCTAGCTCTTGGACCTGATGGTGCAGGTCTGGAGCCGGGTCATTGTTCAAAGCCTGCGCATCAGCTCCCACAGGCCCTGCCGACAAGGGCGCCGCCTCCTGGTGGTAAGTGGTAGTGGGGCGTCTGGGGGTCACAACGCCACCTGGTGCCGGTTCTCGAAGCACCCGGATGGCTCTGTCCTTGAACTGTGCAAATCCCAGATGAGGGTCCTGTAAGGCCATTGCCCGCAACTGGGTTCGGTGGGCATTGCAATATAAACCCTCTATAAATTGTTCAGTCAACAGCCTGTCCTCGTCTCCCACGCCGTCGGGGTCGGTCTGCTTAATGGCTCTCAGGGCCTCTTGTAGGTTCAGGGCATAGTCCCTTATACTCTCATGTGCCCGCTGTTTGCACCCGTAGAATCTAAGCTTGATCTCGGCTGAGGTGCGGGTATCAAAGGTGTCCCTCAGCCGGGTTAGTATCCCTGCGACAGTCCTCCCCCCAGGTGGCCAGCACTTTACCTCCCTTCGGGCTGCCCCAGTTAATTGGGCCACCAGGATGCTCACTTTTTGCTCTTCTGTGAGGGGGTACACCTGGAAGAGGCTATCCAGCTTTTCTCTAAAGTCATGCAGGGTATGTGACTCCCCTGAGTACTGGGGTAGCCAGGCCGCTCCCGGGATATAGGGCATGGTGAAAGGCATGACTGCAGCAGCGATGGCGCTGGCGGGGGTTGAGGCAGTGAAGCTCTCCTCCGTATCCGACATCCTCCTCCTCCCTAGTGGACCGTGGCCTACCTTGCGATGATCCTCTTCCGTAGGCCGCGGCTCCGCAGTAGATCGTCAGGGTTGAGGACCTTCCGTCGCGCTCCTGTGACGTCGGCGTCTGCTGGGCTCCTTCCAGGACCTTACGCGACGTCCGGACGTGAGGCGGGGCTTCAGTTCTCGCGCGCTTTCGGAGTCCACGCCCCTCTTCTTCCCGCGCGACGTCTTCAAGATGGCGTCCAACGGCGGGAAAACTCCACGGAAGGCGGGAAGAAGGCTGAAAATGGCGCCGGATGGCGGGAATCTTCACCGATGGCGGGAAGAAGGCTGAAGATGGCGCCGGATGACGGGAATCTTCACCACAGGTAAGTTTGAACAGTCTCTTTCAGGCACGCAGTACCCGGTGGTTGCGGGCACGAGATCCTGCCGACTACGCCAAAAGTTGATGCGCCCCTGGGCCTGTGTCGCGCTGCGTTGCGCTCGCGGGAGCTTACCCGGAGCCGGACCTCTTGAGGGTTGTAGTCTCGTGGCGGTGATCCGGTCCGTGCCCAGGGAGTCAGACTAAGTGGCGCTGTATTAGCGGTAGATGTAGGACGACTACGCCACCCGTTGAATGCAGCTATGGAGCTGCCGCTGCAGGGCAGACCGCTGAGGCCGGTGGTAGGATAGTGCAGCGTAGATGGTATAACCCCCAACGGGAGGGGTATGGCCTCAGGGCAGCCGACGTGGATGATGGGGGTAGCAGGAACCACTCGGAGACGGTACGGTGTAGTTCAGGGTCTTTACTGGTGACAAAGACAGACCCTCCCGGAGTACTGGCTAGCGATTGGGGCCTGGTCAGTCCTTGAGCAGATGGGATCTCCCCTGGCCAGGCGGAGTTGTAGGCCTCCCAAACTAACTGTACTCTTCTGGCTACCTTGCTAGAGGCGGTATAAGTAGCCCACGTCCCTGAGTGTACCGTGTGGTGCTCACCCGTATGGCCGGTGACTCGGGGCCTTCTAGTAGCTTCCGCTCCACGACGGCGGTGCTGGTCCCATGCGTGTGACCGTGCCTTCGGGCTTCTTGGCCAGAGGACCTGAAATCCCCTGCCTGACGGATTCTGCTGCTGGGTAGGAGTTAGTCCCCACAGCCTCGGACTCCGGGTCCGGTAAGAAATCTTCTCAGTCAGGGCGAGCTCTGCAGCTGCCAGCCCCTGACTCCTTGTAACACTGATCCCACAGAGCTCCTGATGTTCTGTTCCTATATTTGCTTCTTTTCTCTGTCTCTACTTCTTCTCTACTCACTAACCCTGACTCAGCCCTAGGTTTATATAGGGGAAGTTCTTCCCCTCCCAGGACTGGGCAGGAGGTGTGGCATGCATAGGATTCCTGACCAAGAGACCTCCCACCTGCTCTCAGACATAACATTGCTGTTACTGTGGCAACCAGATCCCTGGGGTGTCACACACACACAGCCTCATTTATGTTAGGACTCAGCTAATTTTCTCAGTGATGGAGTACTCTTATGTGGCCAGAAAGATTTGTCTAAATTTGCCATTTTTTATCTGACCTAGCAAATGTAATTAGTTCACAGACTATTTAAAGCTGCTGACAGTTTTCCGATAAACTATTTTATGGGGCTTAATTATACATTTTTCTTGCAGTAATTGCTCAGATGGAACCTGTGATGGCTGTGTATTTCATTTTCTGTGGGAGACTGAAAATGCATGTCCACTGTGTACTGACAATGACTTCCATATCATCATAAGTGCGTGCCAGCATGGCGTCCAGGTATTTAAAAATTGTAATTTCGAGAAGTTCTCAAAGTCTATAATATTTATGGCTCGCCATAAAATCAGGGTGGGTTTTTATATTCTGACACCAACAATCAGTTGAAGGTGAAGTAGTGTTCATCATTGTTAATGGTACAGCCTTATATATGTCTGTCTGGTATTAACAGCTCTGAGCAGTCCAGTCTCATTGAATAGAGCTGAGCTGCAATACTAGGTGGCATGGCCACTACTAAAAGTAATGTAAAGTTAAGTATTCCAAATGAGCACTAGAAAATGTATGACCAAAAATTTGATGAGTTACTAGTTTATTATTTTATATGTATGGTACTTTCTATTGATTATACATGGCTTCAAATCAATTAACTAGTTTGAACTTTTTATGTATTGTATTTTCACTTTTTCATATACTTGTACCTTTTTACAGATGTACCTATTCTGGGGTGGCTGCAGGCTTTTTTTTTTTAGGCTTGGAAGGGCCCAGTAACCAGAGACCTTCCCAGCCTGATGATAATACACAGTGGCATGTAAAAGTTTGGGCACCCCTGGTCAACATTACTGTTATTGTGAGTGACTTGCCCCCTGGGCCGTGGGGTACCCGGAACCGGGCTTCTGTACGATGCTGGAGGTAGTAGTGGCAACCCGATCCCGTGGCTCAGGGTGGTCAGACCAAACTGTGGCAGTCTATTTATCAGTGTTTTGAATGTCCGACTACGCCACCTGTGGATTGCGGTCAGGGATAACCGCCGCTGCAAGGCAGACCGCTGAGGCTGGTGTTGGTGTGCAGCACAGGGATAGGATAACTCCCCACGGGAAGAGCGTAGCCTCAGGGCAGCGTGTAGGGAGGATGGGAGTGATGGTACAGGCGCAGCAGTAATCACACAGAGTCCAATGATGCAGTCCAGGGTCTTTTACTCACAGTTGTTATCCAAGTCACTTCTGTCAGCAAGGACTACCCGAGCCGTGCTTCGCTCACCAGGTGAGGGGCTCGATCAACCTCCAGGTAATTTAGAAGCGCTTCACAGGACCCCCTTTATGTGTCCTTTCTCTGGCCTATCATACCCCACCAGTGACCTCACTTCTGTCCGGCTGCCTCGGACCTTGTCGGATTAACGTGCCGGCCGTTTTCCCTGGGCCCTATGTGGTGCCTTCCTAGCAGGTTTAGCAGGGGGCTGCACCAATGAATGGTTGCAACCTCCGGTTCTTGGCTGAGCGTAGTTTCTCCTCCACCAATTTAGGGATCCGGTTCCCCTTCTGCGGCCTGACCCCTCCACTCAGGTGAATTCGGGCGTACAGTGGCTACTGACCGTTCTGCACCCCTGGGGTCCCTCCTTCCTCCGTGTGCCTGGAGCCTCCCTGCTCCCCTTCTTTCTTCCCTCAGGCTCCGGCCTCTGTACTAGGCCTGCCCAGGGAGCAGAGCCCATGCAGCAGCTCTGCTCCCTGCCTTCTCCTCTCACAGAACTCCCTCCTAAGATGGCCCCCACCTTTTTATACTCCTCTCTCTGTGCATCCAGGAACTGCTTCCTCTCTGCTCCTGCACTACTGGGTTCCCCCTGTTCTGGGTGTTCCATCCCTCCCACTCCAGCCAGGGATATGGTCTGTCGTGCTCGCTGCTGGGAGCACCGTCGAGCTGTCCCCCGGAAATGTGGTGTAATGCATGCAGCTGTCAGGGTCCTGATCCACACTCCATCCTTACCTGAAAGTGAGACACCACACCTCTAACTGAGATGCGATACCTCTGTAGCAACCGAACCATCGGGGTGCTACATGAGCAGTTAAGCAAGTTGAAGGTGAAATGATTAGTGATGGATGAGCACTAAAATGCTTGGGTGCTCTATGCTCGGGTCGAGCAAATTGGAATACTCGGGTGCTTGACCCAAGCAACGAGCCCAATGTAAGTCTATGGGAAACTCGAGCATTTTTCAGGTGGCTCCACCCGGCGGTCTGCAGAGGGCCTAAAAATTGCCCAAATCGATGGAAACCGCATGGGGAAGACCCCGGAAGCATTTCTGGCAACCAGGTCACTGCTGTCAATAACGTTGTCAGAGGTATTACGCCACTTTTACGGACTCACAATAAAACATACAAAAACGAAACCAAAATGGATTTTCTTGGGAAATATGTTAAGGAACATTCTTTCCATGGCAATGACTTGTATATAAGGCAAAATAAATAACCAAAAACAAAAATGCTCCTCCACACCTTGGGCTATGTTCACACGTAGCGTTTTTGATGTGTTTTTGTACTTTTGCATTGCTTTCAACCAAGACAAATGCATTCACTGTGAAATGTCATTTTAACATTTTACAACCTTATCTGGCCATGTGGTGTGTGACACATCATCAGACACCTCCTGTTTCATTTATGATGGAGGGACTCACAAAGTCACAAAGCCTATTTTCACAGGGCCATCAGGCGGCCCTTACTATTCTTAAAGGGCCAGCAGTCGGCCCTGGCTTTTGTTAGAGAGCCGTCAGCCAGCTATGCTTTGTTGTTCCCATTATTAACGAGTGGGTCTCCTATACTGTTATTGCAGTGACTGCAAGGGCTGCAAAAATTTGGAGGCATTGCCCCTTGCAAGAGACATAGAGGTCGGAGAGCCTCCTGAAAATAATGTTCCCATTATTAGGAAGTGGGTCTCCCACAGTGTTTACCTATGCAGTGAATGCAAAAGCTGCCAAAAATTTGGAAGCACTCCAATGCCCCTTGGAAGAGACGTAGAGGAGGTGATATGGTGATGGGTATACGCTTTCTGATTTTGTCTATTTGCTCTTGTCCTCCTCCATGTCTGGGTATGAAGACAGAGGTGCATGGGAATAGAATTAGACCTCCCAAAAAAAGACACTGTTTTTAAGTTTAGGTTATGCTGCTATCATTCAGTGGTGTTGAGAAGTCTGGCCCAGTCCAGCCCTTGTTCATTTTTATAAGAGTCAGCCTGTCAGCATTTTCAGTTGACAGGCGGATGCGCCTATCGGTTATAATTACACCAGCAGCACTAAAAACCCGTTCTGATAAAGCACTAGCGGCAGGGCAGGCCAGGACCTCCAAGGCGTAGAGAGCCAGTTCATGCCACGTGTTCAGCTTGGATACCCAGTAATTATAAGGTACAGAGGAATCATGGAGGACGTTGGAATGGTCAGCAAGGTACTTCCTCACTATCTTCCCAAACTTTGCACTCCTTGTGAGAGTACCCCGCGCCTCAGGGCTTGTAAGATGGGAGGGTCTGAGAAAACTGTCTGAAAACTTTGACGGTGTTCCCCTGCCTCTGCTGGATTGGAGTTGTCTATCTCGCTTGTACTCCTTGGTTGTCCAATGAACTGTGACCTCTGCCGCCAGCGCTTTTAGATGGCAATTTTTTTAATAATTCCACAAAAAACGCCTTCTGGTTCTGCCCCATTTTGGTAGACCTGTCCACCTTGGGAATAAGAGGTAGAAAGTTCTCTTTGTAGCGTGGGTCTATAAGTGTCACCAACCAGTAATGACTGTCACTCAAAATTTGGAGAACGCGAGGGTCACTGGAAAAGCAGCGTAACGAAAACTCAGCCATGCGTGCCAGACTGCTAACAGGCAAGACTTCCGTGTTCTCACCAAGAGGACGACTGACCATGCTCTGCTCTTCCTCCTCCTCCTCCCTGTCCTCAGGCCATCCACGCTGAACAGACGGTATGACAGTTGTGCAGGTAGTACCGTCTATATCGCAACTAGCTTCTCTTCCTCTTCCTCACTGTCACCCAATCTACGCTGGGATGAGATGAGGCTGGGCTGTGTGTAATCACCCCGTATGGTTCCTTGCTCCGCCTGCAATGTCTCCTCTTTTGATTGTGAGCAGAGAGCGTTTCAGAAGAGAGAGAAGCGGGATGGTGACGCTAATTATGGCGTCATCGCCGCTCACCGTTTTGGAGGATGGTACACATGTCTGACATCCATGTCCACTCCTGAGGTCTTATGTGTGGAGTCTGAACTGAATACCGACAGCCTTGTTGATGCTGGTACTCAAAAACTGCCCTGTTCTGCTCACAAATCCTTCCCAACATCTGCAGTGTAGAGTTCCAACGTGTGGGGACATCACACACCAGTTTGAGCCGGACGCTGCAAATGCTGCTGAAACACGGCCAGGAAGCTGTAGGTGACTTTCTAAAATGGGCACACAGGTGGCGTACTTTAACAAGCAGATCTTGCAGCTCCGGGTAGGATTTGAGAAACCCCTGAATCACAAGGTTAAGCATATGGGCCAGGCATGGTACGTGTGTGAGCTCGCCTCAGAGCCGCCACCAAGTTCCGGCCATTGTCACACAAGACCATGCCTGGCTGTAGGTTCACCCGTGTGAGCCACAGATCTGCCTGCTCTTTCAGAGCTGTCCACAGCTCTTCAGCTTTGTGCGGTTTGTCACCTAAGCATATTAGCTTCAGCACAGCCTGTTGCCGCTCGGCCGAGGCAGTGCTGCAGTGCTTCCAGTTTACGATTGATGTGGTCATTTCGGAAATGGAGGCTGAAGAGGAGGAGAAGTCTGAGGAGGATGAGGTGCAGGAGCTGTAGACTGTGGGGGCAACCCTGATTGAACTTGGGCCCGCAATCCTTGGCATCAGGAGGGCATGTTCCGTCCCAAGGTCCAACTGGGTCCCGGCTTCCACTATATTAACCAAGTGTGCTGTCAGCGAGATGTACCATTCCTGCCCACATGCACTTGTCCACGTGTCCGTGGTTAGGTGGACTTTCCCGGTAACTGCATTGTTGAGGGCATGGCTAATGTTTTGGGGCACGTGCTCGTGTAATGCGGGGACGGCACACCGGGAGATATAGCGGCGGCTGGGGACCGAGTACCGAGGGACAGCCGCCGCCATCAGGTTGCGGAATGCTTCCGTCTCCACGAGCCTAAAAGGCTACATTTCAAGCGCAAGCAATCGCGAAATGTGGGAATTTATTAATGTGGCCTGTGGGGCATTGGCTGCGTATTTGCGCTTGCGTTCCAAGGAGTGGGGTATGGACAACTGAACTGGGACAAGGATGTGAACGTGCTTCCAGATGCTGCTACTTGAGTGTGCAATGACAGGTGCAGGGCAGGAGGCATCTTCGGATGCACTATGGACAGGGGATTGGCTTGTATGCACAACAGCGGAAGAAGCAATGGTGCCACCCACAGACACTGTTCCTGGATCCTGGAGTTCAGCCCACTTAGTCGGGTGCTTTGCTGCCATGTGCCTGATCATGCTGGTGGTTGTCAGGCTGGTAGTTTTGCTACCCCTGATCATGCTGGCCTGGCAGGTGGTGCAAACGGCCTTTTTGGGGTTATTGGCTGAGTCTTTAAAAATCAACCAGACTCTGGAAGACTAAGCAGTTGTACTGGCAACTTCCGGCGTGTTGGCATTACGGGGAACGGTTGCCCGCCTTCTGTCTGCGGCCACCACACTGCTTCTTTCTGCCTGTTGGGGTGCTCTGCCTCCCTCCCCCTGTGTGCTGCTCTCCTCTCTCTGCATGTCCTCCTGCCAGGTTGGGTCAGTTACTATATCATCCACGATCTCGTCTTCCACTTCCGCACCCTGGTCCTCCTCCTGACTTTCTGGCAATTGTGTCTCATCATCGTCCACCTCTTGTGAAACTTTCCCACCATCGCGTTCGTGTGACCGTGGCTGCTCAGATATGTGGGCATCACTACATGCAATCTCCTGTTGCCCCGCTTCAAGTGGACTGGGCGAGAGGCCCGAATCTATAAATGGAAAAGTGAACAGCTCTTGGCTGAATTTGGAGTGAACTTATATGTGATCCGTGTGACGGATAAACCACAGTTTTAAATATCTGGCCTGTAGGTAACTATTTTGAACAGCAAACTGGTATCAAAAACTTCACGGACACACTGAAACAAATTTTTAATGGAGGCCAGAAATGGCAGTATTTTCAGCGCAATTATATGTGATCCGTGTGACGAACAAACCACAGTTTTAAATAGCTGGACTTTTAGCACTGTAATATGGAAAGGA
This sequence comes from Phyllobates terribilis, assembly GCF_046119375.1. Classification (NCBI taxonomy): domain Eukaryota; kingdom Metazoa; phylum Chordata; class Amphibia; order Anura; family Dendrobatidae; genus Phyllobates; species Phyllobates terribilis. Next base: position 636,772,381 of record NW_027362762.1, read on the forward strand.
CCTGGCTGTATTCTGCAGCGCCAACAAGCAAATATCACAGAAAACCTGTGTTTTCTGGATTGCTTTTTAAGCAAATAATGAGGATTAAGATCGAAAAAAAAAATATTCCTGGCCCCTGAGACCTGGGCCTTTGTCTAGAAATATCTAACAGCAGCAGCAGATAAAACTGGAATGGAGCCTCTTGTGCTATATGCACTGCAGTCTGCTATATACACTGCCTGCCTGCCTATATACATTGCCTGCCTGATATCTCTGCAGATGTATTATTCCTCAGAAGGACTGTTTGTTGAGATGGATATGTGTAATATACTTCTGTTCTGCCTACACTACCTAATAAATAAGAAAATCTCTCCCTAGCTCAGCAGCGCCTCTCCCTACACTGTCTGATTCCGGAGTGACTGTGACGAGCACGGCGGCACCAGGTCTGATATAGACCTGATTGGCTGTGTGGCCAGCCAATCACTATAATGCCACAACTAACATGGCTGCGGCATTACAGTGAGTGGCAGGGAATCCTTGCATGTTCATTGGCTCTGTAAAGAGCGCCAAACATGCAGGGAGGGGATCCGAGCTCCCGCCGAGCAACCCCGGAAATACTCGGCGAGCGCAGAGCATCTCGAGCAGTGAGATGCTCGGGCGAGCACAGAGCAGTAGCAAGCATGCTCACTCATCACTAGTATTCGCTAATGATGAGCGAATATGTTCTGTTAACCCTTTCAGCGAATATGCTCGGGCAAACAGAGTATCTTCCCGGTGCTCGGGTGTTATGTTTCAGTCTCTCGGTGTGCATGATTTGAGACTGTTTGACAGCTTTAATACATGTGAAGACTGCCTAAGAAGCAGACATTCCTCACATGTAATAAAGCTGTCAAACAGTCACAAATCATGCACACAGAGAGACTGAACCATAACACCCTAGCATCGGGAAGATACTCACTGTTTGCCCGAGCATACTCGCTGAAAGGGTTAGCAGAACATACTCGCTTAAAGACCGTTCGGAGACTAATAAAATGGCCATTTGCAACCTGTGCCATGCCAAGATCAGCAAGGGCTTGCCCACTAAGAGCTTAACTACCACCAGCATCATCAGGAACAAATCATCTAAGCACCTGAACACCTGGGTCCACGATTGGTGCCAGCAGGTGACACCATTGCTAGGTGCTTCCCAATCCCCTATCCATAACACTGGTGCAGATGCCTCTCGCCCTGCACCTCTCCTTGCACATTCTGAGGCACCATCATGAGGCACTTTAAAATCCTTGTCCCACCACAGCATTCAACTGTCACTACCCCAGGCCTTGGAATGAAAAAGAAAGTTCCCAGCCACCCACCCACAGACCCAAATGCTAAACAGGCACATTTTCAGGTTGCTTGCCATGGAAATGTTGCCATTTAGGCTGGTAGACATGGAGTATTTCCTCTGACTCATGGTGGCAGCCATCCCTCGTTACTCGGTCCACAGCCACCACTTTTTCTTTCGTCATGGTGTCCCCTCCTTGTACCAGCATGTGTCCAGGAACATCACCTGTGCCCTTACCAATGCACTTACTGGCATTGTACACCTAACGACAAACACATGGACAAGCGCTTGTGCCAAGGGATTCTACATTTCCCTGACGGCACACTGGGTGAACATTGTGGGGGAAGAGGCCAAGTCACACTCTGGTACGGCACATGTGCTGCCGACGCCGAGGATTGCTGGCCCTACTTCTATCAGGGTTTCCTCCACCTCCTTCACCAGTTCCTGTACCCCCTCCTGCTCCTCCTCCATCTTCGATTTGTTATCTCAGAGCACATCATCAACATCGGCCTGAAGCTGAAAGCTCGGCAGCACTGCCTCAGCTAAGCGGCAACAGGTTCTGCTGAAGCTAATTTGTCTATGAGACAAACCGCACATTGCGTCAGAATTACTTAAGGAATAACAGACCAGACAGGTCTGTGGTTCTTGCCGCTGAACCTCAAACCAGGCATGATCGTGTGTGATAATGGGCGTAACCTGGTGGTGGCTGTGAAGCTTGACAAGCTCAAACATGTATCATGCTTGGCACATTTGCTCAACTTGGTAGTTCAGCGGTTTCTGGAAACAAAACCCAATTTGCCAGAACTTCTTGTCCAGGTGTGCAATGTTAGCGCCCATTTCCGCAATTCGGGTACAGCCGCCGCTGCTCTGACAGTGCTGCAGCAGCACATGCAAGTGCCAGCTCACTGACTGGTGTGCGACGTGCCCACGCGCTGGAACTCCACACTGCACATGCTGGCAAGGGTTTATGAGCAGCAGAGGCCAGTTGTTGAGTACCAGCTCCAACACGCCCATCGGTATTCTGTTCAGCCTCTGCACATAGCAGCTGAAGAGTGGGCATAGATGTCTGACATTTTTGCGGTTCTCCAAGACTTTGAAGATTCCACAGAGATGGTGAGCAGTGATAACGCCATAATCAGCGCAACAATCCCACTTCTGCGCTTACACAGTCGCTGCTCACAATTAAGCATGAAGCTATGCATGCAGACCAGGTGGAGATGGAGGAAGACTTAAGACAGAAAGATTCTAACCAGCCTCATCTCATCTGCTCAGCGTGTATTAGGTAACAATTAGGAGGTGGACGCTGAGGAGGAGGAAGAGAAGGAACAGGAGCTGGTGGCTAGCGCAACAGAGGCTAGTACCCACATAACCTTTGTCTCGTCTCTCCCATGTGGATGGGCTGAGGATGGGATTGAGGAGGAATAGAGGGAGGAGGCTGGAGTAGACAGGGAAGTATTCGCTGTAGGGAGCTTGGCACATATGGCCGACTTAATGTATTCCAAGTTAAGACAATCAGAGAAATAATCCTGCTTCTGTGCCTACTTAAACAGTCGCTTCTGAACATGAAGTATGAAGCTTTTCATGCAGATCAGGTGGAGAAGGAGGAAGACATTAGACAGGGAGATACTACTCAGCACAGATTGGGTAACAATGAGGAGTTGGAGGCTCAGGAAGAGGAGGAGGAACAGGAGCTGGTGGCTAGCACAACAGGGGCTAGTACCCACACAACCTTTGTCCCCTCTCTCCTATGTGGATGGAGCAAGAAGGGGAATGAGGAGGAGATGGAGAGTCATCATCATGGTGGAGATGGGGAAGTGTTGGCTGTAGGAACTTGGCACATATGGCTGACTTTATGTACCTCTGCCTTTCCCGTGACCCTCGCTTTACATTCATCTTGGACAAAAAAAGAGTACTGGTTGTTCACCCTGATAGACCCATGCTACAATGAGAACTTTGCATCACTTCTTCTTGAGGCGGAGAGGTCTTCTAAACTGGTGCTATACCAGGAGGCCATTGTGGAAAATGTTCAAAAAATTCCCATCAGACAATGCTAGCAGCAGGGGGCAAGCTTCCTTGCCCAACCAAGGAGGAGAGGTGAGGGAGACACACACCACGTACAGCAGAGGCAGGGATACACGGTCAAAGGCCTGGGCCAATTTCATGACACCCTCCCAGCATCCATGCCCTCATGACTGGGTAGCTTTGATCAAGCAATACCTGTCTGGCCAAACCAGCATACTCCCTAATTCCTGTGTGCTCTTCAGCTATTGGGTCTCAAAGCTGGACACCTGGCATGAGCTGCCCCTCTATATATATTGGAGGCGTTGTTCTGCCCTGCCACTAGCATCGTGTTTTAGTGGATTTTTACTGCCACAGGGGGGTCTTAATAGATGGACGCTTTTGCTTGTCAACAGAAAGTGCTGACCGGCTCACTCTGATAACCATAACAAAGCCTGGCTTAACCCCTTAAGGACCGAGCCACTTTGTAGGTTAATGACCAGGCCTTATTTTTTAAATCTGACCACTGTCACTTTATGAGGTAATAATTCTGGAACGCTTCAACGGATCCCCCTGATTCTGAGATTGTGTTTTGGTGACATATTGTACTTCATGATTGTGGTAAAATTTCTTCGATATCACTAGCGTTTATTTGTAAAAAAACAGAAATTTGGTGAAAATAATGCAATTTGCAAACTAAGAATGCCCTTAATCAGAGAGAGATGTCACACAAAATAGTTAATAAATAACATTTCCCACATGTCTACTTTACATAAGCACAATTTTGGAAACCACATTTTTTTTTGTTAGTAAGTTATAAGGGTTAAAAGTTGACCAGTGATTTCTCATTTTTCCAACAAAATTTACAAAATAATTTTTTTAGGGACCACATCACATTTGAAGTGACTTTGAGGGGTCTATATGACAGAAAATACCCAAAAGTGACACCATTCTAAAAACTGCACCCCTCAAGGTGCTCAAAACCACATTAAAGAAGTTTATTAACCCTTCAGGTGCTTCACAGGAACTGAAGCAATGAGGAAGAAAAAAATTAACATTTAACTTTTTTTCACAAAACATTTCATGTAGACCCAATTTTTTTATTTTCACAAGGATAACAGATAAAAATGGACCCCAAAATGTATTGTGCAATTTCTCCTGAGCATGCCGATACCCAATATGTTGCGGAAAACCACTGTTTGGGCACATGGCAGAGCTTGGAAGGGAAGGAGCGCCGTTTGATTTTTTTAATTAAAAATTTGCAGTAATAATTAGCAGACGCCATGTAGCATTTGGAGAGTCCCTGATGTGCCTAAACAGTGGTGACCCCATTTTGGAAACTAGACCCCTCATTAAACTTATCTAGATGTGTGATGAGCCGTTTGAACCCCCAGGTGCTTCACAGAAGTTTATAACGTAGAGCCGTGAAAATAAAATCACATTTTTTTCACAAAAATGAACTTTTAGGCCCAATTTTATAATTTTCGCAAGGATAACGGGAGAAAATGGACACTAAAAGTTGTTGTGAAATTTCTTCTGAGTTCACGGATACCCCACATGTGCCGGAAAACCACTGTTTGAGCACACGGCAGGGTTTGAAAGGGAAGGAGCACCATTTTGACTTTTTGAACGCAAACTTGGCTGGAATTGAGAGCGGATGCCATGTCACATTTAGAGAGCCCCTAATGTGCCTAAAAAGTGGAAACCCCCCACAAGTGACTCCACTTTGGAAACTAAACCCCTCAAGGAACTTATCTAGATATGTGGTGAGCACTTTGATCCCCCAGGTGCTTCACAGAAGTTTATAACTTATAACGTAGAGTCGTGTAAATAAAAAAATCACATTTTTTCCACAAAAAATGTATTTTAGCCCCACATTTTATTTTTTTCTCAAATGTAACAGGAGAAAATTGACCTCTCATTTTGTTGTGCAATTTCTTCTGAGTATGCCAATACCAACTACTTTTGAGGCATAGTGCAAAGGTTAGAAGGGAAAGAGCACTATATTATAGTGCAGATTTTACTGTTATGGTTTGAGGGTGCCATGATCCACTAGGAGATCCCCTGAGGTGCTATAACAGCAGAATGTGTAAGTGACACCATTTTACAAACTATACCTCTCAATAAATTCATCTAGGGATGCAGTGATCATATAGACACCACGGGTGTGTCACAGAATTGTATACCATTAGGCAGTGAAGAAAAAATAATTACATTTTTACCGCAAAAATGTTGCTTTAGCCCCAGATTTTACATTTTCAAATGGGGATAATGGTTAAAACTGGCACCGAAATTTGTCCCACAGTTTCTGCTGAATGTGGCAATACCTCATATGGGTGTACAGTACTGCTTGGCCACACGACGTCACTCGGGAGGGACGGAGCGCTATTTGCCTCCTGGAGCGCAGATTTTCATAGAATAGTTTGCGGACTCCATATACAGAGACCCTAAATGCTAGAAGAGCAGAATCCCCTCTCAAGTGACCCCATTTTGGAAATAATACCCCTGCCAAACATGTGAATGTTAAATGTGGTTTAGGCACACACAGTAGCTCAGAAGGGCGGGGGGCATTAGAATTTTGGAGCGCAGAATTTGATGAATTTCTTTTGGGGGCAAGGAGCCATTTCACTTTTCCAGATCCTTTGTGGTACCAGTAGCGTGGAAGCCCCCTATATTTCCATTGACAGATGATGGACCTGAGTAGGTTTTCATTTTTATGGATTGATTTGAAGCTTTTATTGGAAACATTTTCCATAACATTTGGGATCACATTTATCCTGAGCTCTACGCTGAGCAATTGCTTTGCGGTTTCCATCTAAATCTCTGAGTGATGTGATTCAGATGACACCCCCCAGGGGATCCATTCACTATAATTAGGCAGCAGAGTAACTCTGGGCTCCGTCTGGTTGCTGTTCTTCTTCTTTTCAGAGGTACCCAAACTGCGGCCGACCGCGCTTTTATGCACGCATAAAAAGACCGACACCGCCGGATCACAAGTCAGACGGCGTCCACCGTGCATCCATCTGCCTCATTATAGGGAATCTTCCTCTGGGACAGTCATGTAAGGGCTTGTTTTCTGCGGGACGAGTTGGCGTTTTTATTTGTACCATTTTCGGGCACATGACATTTTTTGACAGCTTTCTATTCCAATTTTTGGGGAGGGAGAATGAACAAAAACCCGCAATTCAGGAATTGTTTTTTTTTTTTTTTATTGTTGTTCCATGTGTGGTAAAATTGAGGCAGGTTTATTCTTCAGGTTGGTGCGATTACAGCGGTACCACATTTATAGCGTTTTTTTTATGTTTTGGCGCTTTTACACAATAAAAACTTTTTATAGAAAAAAAATTTTTTTGCATTGCTCGCTTTATTCTGAGAGCTATAACTTTTTTTTATTTTTCCGCTAATGGGGCTGTATGGCGGCTTGTTTTTTGCGAGACAAGATGATGTTTTCAGCATTACCAATTTTATTTATATTCTTTTTTTATCACGTTTTATTCCAGTTTTTTCAAGCAGTATGATGATAAAGCAGTTTGCCTCATTTTTTTTTTATGGTGCTCACTGAAGGGGTTAACTAGTGACCCTTTTATGAGTTGGGTTGTTCCAGACGCGGCGATATCAAATGTGTAGTTTTTTATTTTTATTTTTTACATAAAAATGTGTATTTATTAGTAAATATTTTTATTATACTTTTGTAATAATTATTATTATTTTTTTTTACTTGGTCCCTCTATGGGACTTTCACTTTTTCCCCTTTGATCACAGGTATAATGCATTGCAATGCACTAGATTGCAGTGCATTATACCTATAGTGAAATCTCCTGAGACTATGCTGTGAGCATGGTCTCAGCAGCTTTCCGCAGCTTGGTGACCCGGGGGTTGTCATGACATGCCCTGGTCACCATGGCAACGATCGGGCCCCGCGTCTACATCACGGGGGTGCTGATCTGAAGGCAGAGGGAGCTCACAGCCCTCTGCCTGCCTCCTGAAAGCTGCGATTGAGCTTGATCGCAGCCTTCAGGGGGATAACAGCCAGGGGCGGTGCTGACACCACTCCGGGCTGTTAGTGCCGGAGCTCAGCCATCAGCAGCGCTGACCTCCGGCACTGATCATGCTGGAAGTGCTGATATTACAGCATCTCCTGCGCAATCATGCTGAGATCGGTCAGTCAGATTGACTGACCGATCGCAGAAATCTGGGTGCGGGGACCTATGGTATGGGTCCCTGCACCCCTTCTCGCACCGCTTAGCTGTCACAGACTGCTGTCGGCAGTTAAAGGGGTTTTCCCATCTCCAAGATCCTATCCCAATATGTAGGAGGTTTAATAATAATAATAATATTAGCAAATACCTCCAATTAGAAATGTAGTATAGTATTTTTGATTCGCTATGCCACTTACCTCATGTGCAGGCAATACTGGACCTTAGGTATCCACGGTTACGACCACTAGCAGCTGGCTTACTAACGGTCACTTTATCCGTGGACATAACCATGGATACCTAAGGTCCTGCAATGCCTGTGACGCGCCCCCTGGGCCGTGGGGTACCCGGTGCCGGGCCGGTAAATGCTGGGGGATGTCACAGTGGTGGTGACCCGGTCCGTGACCCAGGGCGGTCAATAAAAATGGGTTATTGATAGGGGATTTATAGTGATTGTATAAAGTTCGTGACGCCACCTGTGGTATGCAGCTAGGGGAGCCACCGCTGCGGAGCAGGTCCTCTGGAGCTGATTGTTAGAACCCTCCTGTTAGTTTTTTCTATTTTGCTGGTCACATGACTTTTTGCCTATTTAATCCAGCTCCGCCCTCCTGGCCTTGCTGGACTTCAGTGTTACATTTACTCTTAAGGTAGCCAGGTGCCTTGTACCTTACTCTGTAGTTTGCTTGGTCTTTTGACCACTAGTACTTCTGTTTGTTTGTTTGTCTTTGCTCTGCTACAATTTCTGCTAGGAGGTGTCCAACTATATCCCAGTCCTTAGTTCTTGTAGGGACCCCTCCCTTATATCTATAGGTCTGCGTTCAGACTTGCCGAGGACTTAGGCTCGTCTGTTCACAAGGAACAGGTCCCCCGCTGCATCGTAGGGAATCAGCTTAGTCCTATTGTAGGGACGGTTTTCCTATCTTTCCTTAGTGTTTGTAGCAGTTCATAACAGTAAGTCCAGCCTAAAAATAAAACACTCTTAGGAAAGAAATCCTGATTTCAGCATGGTGTCGGTTCAGGAGTTGGCTCAACGCCTGCAGGGACTGTCTTTGGAGGTGGCCGAGCTCCAGCAACACGTGAGTAGCTGTCCTGGAGTGCATTTTGTCGAACCGAAGGTAGGACTGCCAGATTTTTTTTATGGTAAACGGCAAGATTTTTTTCTTCCTTTAAAAACGCTTGTTTATTATATTTTCGTTTAAGACCCAGATCCTCAGGGAATGAATCACAGCGCATTGGGTTTATAATGTCACTTTTGCGCAAAGAACCACAGGGATGGGCCTTTTCTCTACAACCTAATGATCCGTATTTTAGATCTGTGGAAGATTTTTTTTCTGCTATGGGGTTGTGGTATGATGATCCTGATCGAGTCTCATCTGCTGAAACTGAATTAAGACGTTTGAAGCAGGGATCAGGTGATGTGGAAAATTATTGTACATACTTCAGAAGATGGTTGGCTGAAGTGGAATGGAATGACTCAGCATTAAAATGTTTTTTTCTTGATGGTCTAGGTGAAAGGGTTAAGGATCTGCTGATTGCCTTTCCAAAACCTGGAACCTTGCAGGAGGCAATGCAATTAGCCATACGTGTGGACAGGAGACTGCGTGCTACGAGTAATGAAGAGAAATCTACTGCTATGGCAGCTCCTAGTTTTTAGAAGGTCTGTTCGGAGGGTGGAGAACCGATGGAGATTGGGGCGATGTCACCCCACTCTCCGGAAAAAGACCGCAGGTTTGCTAAAGGATTATGTTTTTATTGCGGTAAATCTGACCACTTTATTAAGAACTGTGTGCTTCGTTTGAACAAAGAAAAAAAAAAAAAGGTCAGTTACGCCCGCATAGCTTGTTTAAACTCAAAAGGAGTATTTCTTTCTGGAAGCACCTCAATCCAGGAGGAGTTGATTGAATTTCGGGTATTTGTGGATGTGGTTCTACACTCAATGTGATTGATGAGGGTTTTTTGGAAAAATTTTAATTAGAATCCAAACTTTTGTCATCTCCTATTTCTGTGGTTGCTGTTGATGGCTCTCCCTTGAAAGATATTACTCACAAGGTTTTTGAATTTCCCCTCACCATTAATGGTATCCACCAAGAGAATTTGGATTTGGCGGTATTAAATAATTTGCCTGCTCCAGTGGTTTTGGGGTTACCTTGGTTAAAATTGCACAATCCTGTACTGGACTGGTCTACCAATGAAATTAAGTCTTGGAGTCCTAAGTGTTATGATAGATGTTGCAACGGTCGCATTGCTGCTGTGGAAAGAGGGGAATTACCTGTACCTATTCAGGATTTCTGGAAGGTTTTTTCTGAGGAGGAGTCGCAAGTTTTGCCTCCTCATACGGACTATGATTGTACTATTGAGTTTGTCCCTGGAGCAACTCTTCCCAAGAGTCGCTTATTTAATCTTACTATCCCTGAGAGAAAGGCCTTGGAGGAATACATACAGACAAGCTTGGCCGCCAGTCACATTAGACCTTCTAAGTCACCTGTGGCTGTTGGATTCTTTTTTGTAAAAAAAAAAAAGGACGGCGGTTTACGTCCATGTCTGGACTTTCGCGAAATTAATAAAATTACAGTACGCAATTCCTACCCACTGCCATTAATTCCTGACTTGTTCAACCAGTTAGTGGGGGCCAAGTGGTTCTCTAAGATTGATCTCCGGGGGGCATACAATTTGTTACGTATGAAGGAAGGTGATGAGTGGAAAACTGCTTTTAACACTCCAGTGGGTCATTTTGAGAATCTGGTCTTACCAACGCACCAGCGTTTTTTCAGAACCTTATTAATGACATCCTAAGACCGTTGATCGGTAAGAATGTGGTGGTGCATTTGGATGACATTTTGATTTTTGCTCCGGATCTGGAGCCTCATTGGCAGAGCGTACGTGAGGTATTGCAGTTGTTAAGCGACAATTCGCTTTTTGCTAAGCTGGAGAAATGTGAGTTCGCTGTGCAGAGAATTAGTTTTTTGGGCTACATTATCTCCAGCGAGGGCTTTGAGATGGACCCGGTGAAGGTTCAGGCGGTTCAGGAATGGCCTAGGCCTATTGGTTTGAAACCAATACAGAGATTTTTGGGTTTCGCCAATTATTACAGAAAATTCATTAAGAATTTTCTATAATTGTTAAGCCGCTGACCGATCTCACCAGGAAAGGTGCGAATACGGTCCAGTGGACTACTGAGGCCATTGAAGCTTTTGTGTATCTCAAGGAGAGGTTCAGTTCTGCTCCTATCCTTATGCAGCCTGATGAGACCAAGCCTTTTTTGGTCGAGGTTGATGCTTCTTCGGTGGGGGTCGGTGCTGTTTTGTCTCAGGAAAACAAGGATGGAGTACATCCCTGTGCTTTTTTTTCAAAAAAATTTTCTGAGACCGAACTTAATTACGATGTCGGTAATCGGGAATTGCTGGCGATTAAACTGGCATTTGAACATTGGCGTCATCTCTTGGAAGGTGCTAAATTTCCCATTCAGGTTTTTACTGATCATAAGAATCTGATCTATCTTGATGCTGCCAAGCGCTTGAATGCCCGTCAAGCTAGGTGGGCACTTTTTTTTTCGCGGTTCAATTTTTCTGTTACTTATATTCCGGGTACCAAGAATGTAAAAGCTGATGCTTTATCTCGCAGTTTTTCTCCCATGGTTGGTACCGAGGAGGAGGAGAGCATTTTACAGGAAGGTGTTGTGATAGCAGCATTGGACTCCGTTTTGGAAGATGGGATTCTGAAAGCCCAGGAGGATGCCCCATCTAACACTCCCCATGGGAGGTTGTTTGTGCATAGGAACTTTAGGAGAGATTTGTTTGTGGAGTGTCATGAGTCTCGGTTGGCAGGTCATCCAGGAATTTCGGAGACTAAGAGACTTGTAGGTCGCAGTTTTTGGTGGCCTGGATGGCAGAAGGAAGTCATTAAGTGGGTGTGTCAATGTACTGTGTGTGCTAGATCTAAGTCTTCACATGCTCCTGCTGCGGGGTTGCTTTGCCCTCTGGAGGTTCCTAGTGCTCCTTGGATGCATCTTGCTATGGATTTTATTACTGACCTTCCTGCCTCTGAGGGTTTCACTGTTATCTGGGTGGTCGTGGACCGTTTTAGCAAGATGTGTCACTTGGTTCCCTTCATCAAACTGCCCTGCGCCAAGACACTCGCTAAGGCTTTTGTTAAAGAAATTGTCAGGCTCCATGGCGTTCCTACCGACCTTGTTTCCGATAGGGGACCTCAGTTCGTGGCTTGTATTTGGCGTGCCTTTTGTGACAGGTTGGGAGTCCATTTGTCATTTTCGTCTGGTTATCATCCTGAGTCTAATGGACAGACAGAAAGAAAGAACCAGGATGTTGAACAGTTTTTGCGTTGTTTTGTGGCTGACAATCAAGAGGGGTGGTCTGAGTTTCTGCCACTGGCTGAATTTTCTCTTAACAACCATACATCCTCTTCTGCTGGGTGTTCTCCTTTTTTTTGTTGTACTGGGAGACATCCGTCGTTTTGGTCATTCTCCAGATTGGTATCGGCTGTGCCGGAGGAGGAGAATTTTTCCAGTGATTTGGAGAGAGTTTGGACTGATGTACGTCGTAACCTTCAAGAGGCTAACAAAAAATCCAAGAGGTACTTTGACAGGAAACGTCAAGAGGTTTTGTTTACTGTTGGTGTCATGGTTTGGTTGTCCTCTAGGAATCTGCGGTTGAGGATTCCTTCTAAGAAATTGGGCCCGAAGTTTGAGGGTCCGTTTAAGGTGCTTCAGGTAGTTAACCAATCTGCTGTTAGGTTGGAGGTTCCTTCCTCCTGGAAGATTAATCCGGTGTTTCATGTTTCCTTATTGAAAAAATCTGTTTCTGATAGGGACGCCACTGTCTCTGTTCCTCCGGTGGAGGAAGACGGTGAATATGAAATTTCTCGCATTCTTAATTCTAGATTGCATAGAGGGAGATTGCAGTATCTCGTCGCTTGGAAGGGTTTCGGTCCCGAGGATAACTCCTGGGTAAGGGCGGATGATGTCTCTGCTCCTAGACTTGTTGGAGCGTTTCACAGGGGGTTTCCTGATAGACCTGGGCCTGGAGGATCCGCAGGATCCTCATAGAAGAGGGGTTACTGTTAGAACCCTCCTGTTAGTTTTTTCTATTTTGCTGGTCACATTACTTTTTGCCTATTTAATCCAGCTCCGCCCTCCTGGCCTTGCTGGACTTCAGTGTTACATTTACTCTTAAGCTAGCCAGGTGCCTTGTACCTTACTCTGTAGTTTGCTTGGTCTTTTGACCACTAGTACTTCTGTTTGTTTGTTTGTCTTTGCTCTGCTACAATTTCTGCTAGGAGGTGTCCAACTATATCCCAGTCCTTAGTTCTTGTAGGGACCCCTCCCTTATATCTATAGGTCTGCGTTCAGACTAGCCGAGGACTTAGGCGGGTCTGTTCACAAGGAACAGGTCCCCCGCTGCATCGTAGGGAATCAGCTTAGTCCTATTGTAGGAACAGTTTTCCTATCTTTCCTTAGTGTTTGTAGCAGTTCATAACACTGATGTTACCGCAGCAGGGATGGAGTGGCTCTCCACAGGTAGAGCTTAGCTACAGAGCAGTGTAGATGTTATGGGTTATGCTGGGTGTTGTAGTGCAGGGTTTGATGGCGCAGCAATAATCAGTCCACAACTTAATGGCGGTTTCCTCTTATCTTTACTGGCGGTGATTAGGCAAACCGGGACTAGAGTACTGGCTATAAGTGGAAGTCCGGGCCGCCTGGAAGCAAGTAAAGAATCCTCCTTGCCAGGTGAAGTTGGAGACCTATCCTTTCCATTAAACTCTTTGGCCTTGCTGCTTGTAGCTGTGCGGTGGCCCTCGTCCCTGAATGCAACGTTTCTGTGCTCACCCATATGGCAGGCAGCTCGGGCCTTGCTGGTGTGTCGCTCCCACGTGGCAGTGCTGGGCCCTCTGTGCTGCTGAGCCTCCGGGCGTCTGATGGGGCCAGGAGACCTGCAGTCTCCTGCCCTCTAGTTTCTACTGCTGGGCCTTCAGTGCCCCACAGCCTCGGACTACCGTATCCGGTTCTTCTGTGCTGGTTCTTCTGGGGTGAGCTGCCATGCAGCTCCAGTCCCCAGCAACTCTGTCCTCGATGTCCTGACTTCAACTCCTTACACTAAGTCTAACTAACCCTGCCCCCAGATCCCAGTTGCCAAGGGGAGGAACTCCCCTTGCTGGTCTGGAGCCAGGAAAGTGTTGCATGCTTAGTAAAACCTGATTAGGGGACCCCTGCTTGCTTCCAGGCATGGCATCACCTCTTGTGAGGGAGGCAATGCCACTGTGGCAACCAGACCCCTGGGGTGCCACATTCCCCCCCTAGTTAACTTTAGTACTCCCGGACTGAGGATACCTTTTAAAATTAACAATAACAATCCACATTACAAACAGGTTACAAAGTCAAAAATTACAAAAACCCAACAAAAATTGAAAGCAGTCACTGCGGCGCTTAGTCCTTACGCCACAATCCTTGTAACTGTAATTTGGCTGGTGGGAACCGCATCAACCCACTTTGTGTATCATCCCTGGGCGTGGCTTCAGGGCTCTCTTTCAGTGGGCCTGGTTTTCAGCCACGCCTGCGGTTTATTTTCAAGGCCAATTAGTAACTATATTCAATATTTTCCTGACCACACCTAGTCCTATGGTCCAATTGTCCATAAATTGAACAAATATACTTTTCCAAGACTATTTAACGGGTACAACTATAAACAACATACACTTTAGTTCTCTTATACTTTATACTTTAGTTTCTCCAGCGAGCAGGGAGCTGACCTTTTGTACTCCTGGTCGATCTACGTAGTACATTGATGGTCACTGTCCTACCCTAGTCCCTAGTGTCTACCCCTGGTGCGGTGGGTTCAGTGTGAACTACACTACAGGTAGTCTGAGGTAACACCGGTAGGCTGGGTAATCTCCTACGAATTCTTTGGCTCACCATGGGTATGACAGGTTCACTGCTAGCAGAGGGTCGATTCTCCTGGTCTGCTGATGATGAAACCTCTGTCTCTGGGGCCGACTAGTCTTCCAGCTGTTCTGGGACTTCTGCAGCTTCCGGTGAGGCCGCTTGGAGAAAGGTCAAGACCGGTACCTCAATTGCTTTGTTCACCTGCGTCCAAGACCGGGGAAATTCTCTGAGGACTGTCTGAACCGTTTCCTCCACTTTTTCTGTGGGCCGAGAGCTGTCTGGATCTTCTTCTGTGTGTTTCAACTGTTCAGGACATATCTTCAAGTGATCTCTTGAGACTGCCGCTGAAATTTCCCCTCCATCTTTGCTGATGAGGCACACTTTGGTGTTGTCGTAAATCGAGGGTAGGACGGTGTATGGCTCAACCTCCCACTGGTCATCTAATTTATGGATTAGTCTCTTCCTCTTAAGTACCTGTTCTCCAGGTGATAAGGGAACGGCAGGTGCTTGCTGATTGTAAGTCTTCTCTTGCTTCTGTCTCGCCTGGGACAAACTTCTCTCAACACACTCTTGCACCTTGCGGTATTGTTGCTGCCGCTCGTATCCCAATCCGCATCTGGTGATGGGAGTCTTGACACCAGAGACAACATGTCCAAGTCAATGGGTAGCTTACCAGGTCTTGCTCTCATCAGGTAAGCAGGTGTACAGTTGGTGGAGTTCACGGGGATGTGGTTATACAGGTCCACCAAATCTGGTAACTTCTCTGGCCACAGGCTGTGCTCTTCAAGGGGCAATGTCTTCAACAAGTCTATCAACACCTGGTACATCTTTTCACACAACCCGTTGGTCTGGGGATGATACGGCGTCGTCCTTATTTTCTTGCAGCCATACAAGTTACAGAATTCCTGGAACACCTCTGCTTCAAAGGCTGGACCTTGATCAGTAAGGACCCATTAAAGGTAACCGTGCGGATGACAAAAGTGCTGTTGGAACGCTTTGGCTGCTGTCTGAGCCGTCTGGTCTTTCACTGGTACTACTACCAGGAACCGGGAGTAGTGGTCTACTATGGTTAGAGCGTAGACATAGCCTGACCTGCTTGGGGATAGCTTCACGTGGTCCACGGCTACCAGTTCTAGTGGCTGTTTGGTGATGATGGGATGCAGGGGAGCCCTCTGGCTGCCACGGTCTTTTCATCTCCGGTTGCATGGACCACATTCTCGACACCATCTCTCGATTGCTTTCCTCATGCCAGCCCAGTAGAATCGCTCATGTAGCAGGACTTCCAACTTCTTCCACCCGAAGTGTCCTGTTCCATCGTGGTACGCTTCTAAGACCATTGGCGCATCCCGCCTCAGGACTACCACCTGCCAGACTAGTTCGTGTGTCTGGGAGTTGATAGTTCTTCGACACTGCTTTCCCTCGTAGATGAACAGTTTGCCCTTCTTCCACAACTGTTGGGTCTCCTGTGGAGCATCTGGATCAGGGTGCGAGTCAGCTTGTGTCAGCAACTCCTTTACCAGGCCAACAGCCTGGTTGTTATCTTGCGTTTCTGCCCATCCATGGTGGGGCAATGGGTTGAATGTGGCCTCTATGTTGGTGGAGCGCTTGTCCCTTACACAGTGGGAGCACTGGGTCACCCCATGACGATGGAAAGCGGGTATCTCTATCTCCTTCAGCTCTTCCGGGTCTTCTCCCCCATCTGGCAAGTTGGACATCCTGGACAGCACATCAGCATTTGCATTTTTATGCCCCACCCGATACTTGATGGTAAACTTGTAGTTAGACAGTCTGGCCATCCATCGTTGCTCTAGGGCACCAAGCTTCGCAGTCTCCAGGTGCGTCAGCGGGTTGTTATTTGTGAAGACTGTAAATTTGGAGGAGGCGAGATAGTGCTTGAAGCGCTCTGTTACAGCCCAGACTATGGCGAGAAACTCCAACTTGAAGGAACTGTAGTTGTCGGGGTTCCTTTCCGTGGGCCGGAGCTTCCTGCTGGCGTAGGCAATCACTCTCTCTCTTCCTTGCTGTACCTGGGACAGCACCGCTCCCAATCCCACATTGCTGGCATCTGTATGAAGTATAAAGGGTTGACCATAGTCGGGGTAGGCCAGCACTTCGTCTCCGGTCAGAGCCATCTTCAGTCGGGTGAAAGATTCGCCTTCTGGTTTACCCCATTTGAACGGAGGTTTCGGGTTCTTGGCCTTCTTGAACTGGCCTACCAGGAGGTCCTGCATGGGTGCTGCTATCTTGGTGAAACCCTTGATAAATCTCCTGTAGTAGCCTACCAGCCTGAGGAACTGCCATCTTCCTTGATAGTGGAGGGTCTTGGCCAGTCCTTGATTACGGTGACTTTTTCTGGGTCTGGTGCTACACCTTCTGCGCTTACCACATGACCTAAGTACTGCACCTTGGGCTTCAGCAGGTGGCACTTGGACGGCTTTACCTTCAGGCCAAAACCAGATAGGGCTTCGAACACCTCGGCCAGGTGCTCCAGGTGGTCTTCATATGTCTTCGAGTAGACAATTACGTCGTCCAGGTACAGCAGGACATTTTCGAAGTTCTTGTGTCCTAGGCTGCACTCCATTAACTGCTGGAAGGTTCCTGGGGCGTTGCAGAGCCCGAATGGCATGCAGTTGAACTTGCTGAGGCTCATTGGTGTTGTAAACGCGGTCTTTTCTTTGTCCGCCTCTGCCACAGGAACCTGCCAGTACCCACTGGTGAGATCCAAAGTGGAGAAATAATTAGCAGATCTTAGTGCAGCTAATGACTCCTCAATCCTGGGTAATGGGTAGCCGTCTTTATGTGTAATGCTTTTAATCTGCCTGTAATCAAAACACATATCCTCATTGTACCATCCTTCTTTCTAACGAGAACTAATGGACCTGACCAGGGGCTACAACTATCTCTGATCACCCCAGCCTCCTTCATCTCCTGTAACATTCCTTTGGCACATTGATAGTGAGCTGGGGGTACAGGCCGGTACCTCTCTTTAATGGGCGGATGATCTCCTGTGGGGATATGATGTTGGACCCCTTTTACCTGCCCAAAGTCTAGTGGGTGTTTGCTGAAGACTCGCTCATATTCTTGGACCAACCGGTATACTCCATGCTGTTGATGCAAAGGGGTGGAGTCAGTGCCTACTTGTAGCTTCTGACACCAATCCTCCATCTGCCCCTTGGAGCCGTTATCCTCTGCCGGTTTGGATGGAAGCAAGGGTTCCACTGTCTTTATTGAGTTGTTACTGACAGTGAATAGCTTAGCAAGAGTAGCATACCGGGGTAAATGGACCTCGTTCTCCCCACAATTCAGGATGCGTATCGGTACTCTCCCCTTGCGGACATCGACCACCCCCCTGGCTGTCGAGATGGTGGGCCTACTGTCAGCGTACACGGGTTCTACCAGGGCCTGATAATCTTGACCCCTGAGACCGATTGCTGTTCGACACCATATCAACATTTCACTCCTAGGGGGCATTGCAATGGGGAACGGATCACTCATCCTGACACTGCCAATTTCCCCTCCAGACAGCTCTATCTGTTGTCTTTTCATCAGGGCTCTGATCTCCTTCTGCAGAACTCGCTGCTGACTGGAACTGGCTGTCTCTGCGACCTGTTGCAACAAAACAATAATTTCTCCAAGACAATTTTCTATCACATTAGTGCCTAAGGTTATCATGGGATGACTTTCTCGGCGATCAATATCAACAATAATCATTCCTTGTGATGGCAATTCTACTTTGCCAATTTTTATGGTCACCTCTTTATAACCCACCTGAGGCAAGGGCTGACCATTGCTGGTATAGATGCTAAGATGTTCATCTGGACGGCGGGTAATGTCTGAATCAGTCCTGTATTGTTTATAAAGGATATATGGCATCGTGGTCACCTGGGACCCAGTGTCTAGCAACGTGTTCATTGGGATGCCATCAAGCACGACAGGTAGGACCGGGCATCATTCCACGTACTTGTCTCGCCAGCTTTGTGGGCCTGGTCGTCTTACTTCTGGGGGTTGGCCCTCTGCCCCAGGGGTTGCTCGTTTTAAACTGCAGAATCTTGCAAAGTGCCCCGCCTTTTGACAGCGGCGGCAGATGGGTTGTCCGTCCTGGTCGTAGCGATCGCTGTTCCTCCCTCTGATCGGTGGAATCCTTCTCTGTCATCGCCATGGGACGTCATCTGGGCTGGAAGCCAGCTGGATCTTTTCCTTGGGGGACACTTGAATGGCCTGCACGGTTTTGGTTAACGCAGCCACACTTTTGGTCAGCTCCTGGACCTGAAGGCACAGGTCTGCAGATGGATCATTATCTAGGGTCTGCATGTCAGCCTCCACAGGTTCTGGGGAAAAGGACGCCACCTCCTGGTGGTAGGTGATAGCTGGGCGCCGGTGGGATGCAGCGCCTCCTGGTGTTGATTCCCGCATCACCCGGATGGCTCTGTCTTTTAAATTGCACAAAGTCCAGATCAGGGTTTTGCAGAGCTATAATGCGCAGCTGTGTCCTGTGAACGCTGGACAGGAGCCTCTCAATAAACTGCTCAGTTAGCAATCTGTCCTCATCATGCACACTGTTGGGGTCTACCTGTTTGATGGCCTGCAGCGCCTCCTGCAGGTTTAGAGCATAGTCCTGTACACTGCCCTGCACCCTTTGTTTGCACCCGTAAAACTTAATTTTAATTTCTGCTGCGGTGCAGGTGTCAAAAGTATCCTTCAATAGGGCCAGTATTTCTTTTACAGTGCCTTTGTCTCTGCCCGGCCAGGACTTCACCTCTCTCTGGGCTGCACTGATTAGCTGGTCTATGAGGATGCTGACTTTTTGCTCCTCAGACAGGGGGTATACTTTAAACAAACTGCGCAGTCTCTCCTCAAAGTCATTCAGGGTGTGCAACTCCCCTGAGTACTGGGGCAACCACGCCGCCCCTGGTATATATGGCATTGATAACGGCATCACAGTGGCAGCGGCCGCGCCTGCGGCTGAACCCTCCTCCATGTTGGGCATCTTCCTCTCCCCCTAGTGAACCTCAGCCAGGTCCTGGGCGTCTGCTGACATACCAGTATGCTGCTCTGCAGGCGGAGGGATCTCTTACCCGGCGGTTCCGGATCGGGGCTTCTTTCTTCTCCCTCGGCGGGCGGCAAACCACGTGATAACACAGTTCAATAAAGTCTATGGCACACAGGACCCGGTTATACCGGGCTTCGTGAATCCTGTTCGTGATGCCAAGTTGACGCGCCCCCTGGGCCGTGGGGTACCCGGTGCCGGGCCGGTAAATGCTGGGGGATGTCACAGTGGCGGTGACCCGGTCTGTGACCCAGGGCGGTCAATAAAAAGGGGTTATTGATAGGGGATTTATAGTGATTGTATAAAGTTCGTGACGCCACCTGTGGTATGCGGCTAGGGGAGCCGCCGCTGCGGAGCAGGTCCTCTGGAGCTGATGTTACTGCAGCAGGGATGGTGTGGCTCTCCACAGGTAGAGCTTAGCTCCAGAGCAGTGTAGATGTTATGGGTTATGCTGGGCGTTGTAGTGCAGGGTTTGATGGCGCAGCAATAATCAGTCCACAACTTAATGGTGGTTTCCTCTTATCTTTACTGGCGGTGATTAGGCAAACCGGGACTAAGGGTACTGGCTATAAGTGGAAGTCCGGGCCGCCTGGAAGCAAGTAAAGAATCCTCCTTGCCAGGTGAAGTTGGAGGCCTATCATTTCCACTAAACTCTTTGGCCCTGCTGCTTGTAGCTGTGCGGTGGCCCTCGTCCCTGAATGCAATGTTTCTGTGCTCACCCGTATGGCAGGCAGCTCGGGCCTTGCTGGTGCGTCGCTCCCATGTGGCAGTTCTGGGCCCTCTGTGCTGCTGAGCCTCCAGGCGTCTGATGGGGCCAGGAGACCTGCAGTCTCCTTCCCTCCAGTTTCTACTGCTGGGCCTTCGGTGCACCACAGCCTCGGACTCCCATGTCCGGTTCTTCTGTGCTGGTTCTTCCGGGGTGAGCTGCCGCGCAGCTCCATTCCCCAGCTCCTCTCTCCTCAACGTCCTGACTTCAACTCCTTACACTAAGTCTAACTAACCCTGCCCCCAGATCCCATTTGCCAAGGGGAGGAACTCCCCTTGCTGGTCTGGAGCCAGGAAAGTGTTGCATGCTTAGTAAAACCTGATTAGGGGACCTCTGCTTGCTTCCAGGCATGGCATCACCTCTTGTGAGGGTGGCAATGTCACTGTGGCAACCGGACCCCTGGGGTGCCACACCTGTACATAAGGAAAGAGACATAGCTAATCAAAAATACTATACTACATTTCTAATTGTAGGTATTTGCTAATATTATTATTATTATTACACCTACTACATATTGGGATAGGATCTTGGAGGAGGGAATACCCCCTTCACTGTTACTGCGTTGGGTGTTATGGGGTTAAACCTGACTATTACACACCACCAGATGATGGCAGCACATAAAGTGTTTTTAATGTTCTATATTTGAATGAGGGCCACCAGTTGTTGGCTTTTAGGGTCTGTGGATGACCCTAGTTATAATTTTTTCCTGTCTTTGCACTTTGTGCAAAGTCCTTGAGAGTAGTAGTGCCACAACTACACTTTCTTCACAATATTTGAATGAGGCACTACAGTTGGTGCCTGCAGTGGTGTATGAATGACCCTACTTGTAATTTTTGGCAGGATTTGCACTTGGTACTCCTAGACTCATAAAGGTTATGCACTAATACATGACCATTTGAGCAGCATGTGTATGAGACCCTCCTTTATGTCTAATACAAGGTGTATCTGAGTTCTTCTGAGTCCCTAATTTTTGGCAGTTCTTGCTTCCTTCATAAATTACACTGAAATGTCCTATTTTTTAATAAAAAATTCAATTTTGGTTTGCGTAAATTATATATATTTAAATCCTTTTTAAATTTTGCCTTCTATACAAGTCATTTTACAGGAAAAAATGTTTCTTAACATTTTTCATGTAAAATGCAATTTCTCGTCAATTTGGAATGTTTTATTGTCAGTCCTTAAAAGGGAGCAAAAACGTCACACCATTGTTCTCAGCAGCAATCTGGCAGTCATATATACTTCCAGGGCTCTTCCCCATGCTGTTATCCTTCCATGCAGCACTTTTTCCATCCATTTGAACATTTTAACTGCCCCCCAGACCTCCTTGTAGGGTCTGCCAGAAAAATGCTCGGATTTCCCATTGACGCCCATTATACTCCTTACTCCTGAGCATTAGGAATTGCTCGGTTTGAGTAACGAGCATCCAAGCATATTAGTGCTCGCTCATCTCTATTCATAATATTTTGCCTGGAAATTTTTTTGCTCCTAGACAGAACGGAATAAACTTTCCTGTCTCACCTAAAAATCAAGCTGGAAAAAACTGGATTAAGTTGGGCCTGTCCTTCCCTGTGCTCTTTTTTTCTAGTGATTCTACAGGATTCCATGAAAGATCTTTCTTCCTGAAATGATACTTCCTATTATCAACAAATAGTGGGGCTCAGATCTTTAGAACTCGAGTTAAAAATTCTAAAGGCCTGTGAATGATGTACCTTTCTCCCTTAAACTACCTCCAGCTACTTAAGTATTCTGTTCTATGGACTTATGGAGCCACTCAAGGCCCAATTCATCAAAGCTTTTATGCTAGAGTTCTGAAATAAAAGCTTGCAAAGTTGCACCTAAACTTAGCGACTTTTGGCATTTAAACTCCAGTTTCTCCCAGCTCTGACAAAATGGATGGAGCTAGGGAGAGACAGGGGCAGAATGCCATAGTTAGTCTAATGACAAGCTGTGATGTTCCCTATGCCAGGAATCTCACTCTAGTCAGGGACTTACGGGAGTGAGATATCTAGCATAATGCACAGAGGAGCACACCATTCACTAGACTCTCCACATCCAGATTCATGAAGATGTGTGCACCTATGTCAGATATTCCACAGGAACGACACCAGGGAAATCACGCAATATCTCACCGTGCCATCACTGTGTCACAGATTTTGTCAGGGGTACGCGAGCACACGGTCCCCACTCTTCTCTACATAGGTATCGGCAAGTGACCAGTGAGCGTGTGGCATCACACCTCCGAATTCCAGCGCATGGAATATGTGTTTACGCCCTCTGTACGGTCACTGTCAGCTTCACGATAGCCCGATTATTAATTATTATTCGCTGCCACCACCATCCCGCTTTGAAATATAATACAGGCCTGGGCGGACGTCTGTGTTTTGGTAGCGTATATGGCTTCGGGGAAGGGAACGATTACAAGACAAAAGAAACAGAACTATTAATTTTATATTTAATCCAAAAGGGAGGCAGTGTTTAGGAAAAATGTACACAAGGATTTTACAAAGGAGACATTTACAATACATAAGCAGTTACACAAAATAATGATTAAAGGAGAAACTTACTCTATACAGTTCGCGGGGACAAATCATCATAGGTGGAGGAGGGGCTCCCCGATATGCTTTGGACGTTATTGAACGTGACCCGTTGCTTATAGTATCTATACCCCCTTGCAATGAGAACTGCTCCAACCTTGGCAAACTATTTTATGCTGAAGGGAGAGACCTGTCCACACTCCCTTGTGCCAACATCACAGGAGCTGGGCTCCACCCTTCATGTTTTTATTAAAAACACTAACTTCTGGGATAACTTGCTGCTCGTTGATCGCAGAAGCTTGTAAACGACAAATTTTTTTCTGTTATGATTTTACCTTCATTTAGAAACCAAGCATGGCATGTTTGTGACCCTTTATTCTGGTGCTTTTGCGCTTCAGCTCCACGGAGGGGTTTACGGCTACAAAAAATGAGCATATCGCTCCTTGGCTGACCCTGCCACTAAAAATATAGGTACCATTATTATCAGAATTATGGAACTCGAGTTATTCCATATTTCGTATCAGTGCCGGCGAGACTGTAGATTTCCTTTTGAAGTTCGGGAAGCAAGCTTCAATAATTACACGTAAATTATTGCAAGCCTGCGTGTAATCACCCCCTGGGTATGCCAGGGAGAAAGATGCTTGCATTTTAATTAGGTTGTAACACTTCTTGGCTGGCATTTGTTTGTGTTAGCTAGTTCTGCTGTGGGTGACAATTTGCAGGGAGACACTGTAGATTGTCATCTCTAGACAAATACTATAGGGAGGGGGGATAGTCGACAGGGGGAAGCAAGAAAGAATTCTTCAACATTTCTCAATATTTTCCTGACAACCTACCTCCAGTATGCCCCCTCATTAAGACCAGAGTGAACAATGCCAGTCTTGATTTATTTTCTATCAGTAAGAACAAGAAATACAAAGATTTCTTCTTTCTCAATCCTCAGTATTTGCCCTCACCATCAATGCTTATTGGAGAAAATAAGTAATTTGATACACTGCAAACTGCAAGTTTTCCAACCTACAAACAATGGAGAAGTTGTTTTTTTTATCATAAGTACACTTCACCTGTGAGAAACAGAATCTAAAAATAAGACCAGAAAATCACATTGCATTATTTTTAAATATTTCATGCAATAAAATGCAATTTAATTAAGTTTTTGATCACCTACAAACCAGCAAGAATTCTGGCTCTCACAGATATGTTAGTTTTTCTTTAAGAAACCCTCCTACTTTGCACTCATTACTTGTATTAATTGCACCTGTTTGAACTCATTCCCCATATAAAAGACACCTGTCCACACAATCAATCAAACTCCAACCTCTCCACCATGGCCAAGACCAAAGAGCTGTCTAAGGTAGTGTTCCCCCAACTCCAGTCCTCAAGGCCCACCAACAGGTCATGTTTTCAGGATTTCCTTACTATTACACAAGTGGTGGAATTATCGCCTGAGCAATACTAAGGAAATCCTGAAAACATGACCTATTGTTGGGCCTTGAGGACTGGAGTTGGGGAACTCTGGTCTATGGTCACCAGGGACAAAATTGTAGACCTGCACAAGGCTGGGATGGGCTACAAAACAATAAGCAAGCAGCTTTGTGAGAAGGCAACAACTGTTGGCACAATTATTAGAAAATGGAAGAAACACAAGATGACTGTCAATCTTCATCGGTGTGGGGGCAAGGATGATTCTGAGAGGCTGGAGCCTCCAGGTAGGCAGGCTGGTAGGCACAGCAGGTAACAAGCAGGAGCCTCCAGGTAGGCTGGCTGGTAGGCACGGCAGGTAACTGGTATGTTCTCCGGGTAGGCAGGCTAGCCTGGCATATAGACAGACTGGCGGGTTGGACCGTAGGCAGACCGTCGGGCTGGAGAGTGTACTTGGCTGGCGGAGACAGGTAGCAGGTAAAGGCTCCAGATAAGCCCATAGACAGACTGGCAGACTGGGCTGTAAGCAGACTGTCGGGCTGGACTGGTAGTCAGGCTGGCAGAATGGACTGGTAGTCAGGCTAGCGGACTGTACTGGTAGTCAGACTGGCAGCGGGACCTGAGGGCTGAAGCAGAGTTAGTACACAGAGCAACAACCTTGCACAGGCACCTCCATTTTGGAGGAGGTGCCTTTTATATGAGAAGTCCTCCGGCCATTGGCTGGGGACTCCTTAGAACGGCGCGCGCGGCCCCTTTAAGAGGGAGGGAGCGCACGCGCGCCCTAAGCACAGTGTCTAGGAAGTTGCGTGCGCCGGCAGCAGCAGCAAGAGAGCCAGAAGATGCCGGGCCAGGAACTAGTTCTTGGAAGACGGCTGGAGCATTACAGAGGCTGAAGGGCATCACGCGGTATTCATAGTGGCCGTCCCGGGTATGGAATGCCATCTTCCACTCGTCTCCTTGGCGGTTTCGGACCAAGTTATACGCCCCACGAAGATCGAGCTTGGTGAAGATCTTCGCGCCTTTAAGGCAGTCGAACAGCTCAGAGATGAAGGGGGTATTTGTTTTTGATGGTAATCTGGTTGAGTCACCTATAATCGATACAGGGGCGTAGTGAACCGTCTTTCTTTTTTACGAAGAAGAATCCTGCTCCAGCCAGGGAGGTAGATTTCTGGATGAATCCCCTACCAGATTTTCTTCGATATACTCAGACATGGCCCGGGTTTCGCCCAGCGACAAGGGGTAGATACGCCCACGGGGTGGAGAGGCACCGGGTACCAGGTCGATAGGGCAATCATATGGCCTATGAGGTGGCAGTGTCTCTGCTTCCTTCTTGTCAAAGATATCTGCATAGGACCAGTAAGGTGCCGGTAGACCAGGTAAATTAGCCGGAGGGCGAGCTGGACGGACCGGAGCCAGGCAGGACTCATGGCATTCCTGACCCCAACGAAGCACTTCACCGGATCTCCAATTCAGGACTGGCTCATGTTTCTGAAGCAAGGGCAGACCAAGCAGGAGAGCGTGAGAGAGACTGGACAGCGCGTGAAAGGAGATCTTCTCCGAGAGCAGCATTCCCACCTGAAGGGTTACAGGCTCTGTGACGAGCAGGATGTTCACTGGAAGAAGCCTCCCGTCCACAGAGGCGACCGCCAATGGTTCAGCCAGACGTATAGTAGGAATCTGGTACCGCTCCACTACCACCTGTGAGATGAGATTCCCGGCGGATCCGGAATCCAAGTAGGCTGTCTCAAAGAAGCGCGTCTTGCCGCTGGAAATACAAACAGATAGAGTCAATGACGGAGAGGTTTTGCTCTTGTTTAGGACGACCTCTCCAAGCGGTCCTAGACACTGGAGTTTTCTGACTTCACCGGGCATGAACTGATCTGATGCTCTTTATTGCCGCAATAGAAGCAACTCCCCTCTGCTCGGCGTGTCTCCAGGCGAGATTTGGCCATCTTGGTTTGGTCAACTTGCATGGGTTCAGGCGAGCGTGCCCTGGAAATTGTTGGTTGCGGTACTGGCTCTTGGAAGGTTGGTGTGAGACGCGGAAATCTACTCTCCCGGGTTGTCTCCTTGGCACGTTCCTGAAAACGGATGTCAATCTGGGTAGCCAACGACACTAGGTCGTCCAGGGTGGAAGGAATGTCCAGACCGGCTAGTTCATCCTTAATCCGTCCGGAAAGACTTTCCCAGAAGACGGACACCAGGGGCTCGTTGTTCCAAGCAAGTTCCGATGCCAGGGTCCGGAAATGTATGGCATACTAATCCATGGTGAGACTCCCTTGATGGAGAAGAGCGGAGGCAGTAGAGGATTTTCGTCCTGGTTCATCGAAGACCTTCCGGAAGGCAGCGAGGAAAGCCGGTAGGGGACCCCCTGGTGTCTAATGTTTCTCCCACAGGGGGTTTAGCCATGCCAGTGCTTCTCCAGTGAGGTGAGACATGATGAATGCCACCTTGGCCTGGTCAGAGATGAACTGGTGTGCCAGGAGCTAAAAGTGCAGGGTGCACTGATAGATGAAGCTCCGAGCTAGGGCGGGGTCACCAGCAAAAAGTGGGGGTGTCGAGAGCCGGGGTCCATAGCCAGACGCCATAGTGACACTGGGTTGTGGTGCCGCCGGAGCAGGTGCCGCTCGGCTAGAGACGGACACAGACGGGGTGGACAGCGTGCCCAGGCGTAAGTTAACAGTCCGTAGAAAAGACAGGATAGTCTCCTGTTGGGCTCTCGGACGTGACACCGACTGATGCAGGTCAGAGAGCGCGGGGGTCTGGGGGCCACCGGGTTCCATGGCCCATGCAAACTGTTACGGATCCGGGTGGTGGAACCTCTGTGCTGCGGTGCAAGGAGGGACCAGAGGGGCGTAATTAGGTATCAACCTGGACTGACCAAGGTCGTACGGCGGCTCAATCAACTCCCTGAACCAGGGAAGGACTGAGCAGAGGGACCAGGTGCTACTCTGGGCCAGTCCTTGTATGAGAGCAGGTGACTCCCACGGGTCAGAAGGCAGGGACTGACCGGTACAGTAGATGAGCACAGCAGGCAGGCTGACGGGTGATCCGGCTAGATGGACTGGCAGACACTACGGGTAACTAGCAAGAGCCTCCAGGTAGGCAGACTGGTAGGCACAGCAGGTAACAAGCAGGAGCCTCTAGGTAGGCTGGCTGGTAGGCACGGCAGGTAACTGGTACGTTCTCCGGGTAGGCAGGCTAGCCTGGCCCATAGACAGACTGGCGGGTCGGACCGTAGGCAGACTGTCGGGCTGGAGAGTGTACTTGGCTGGCGGAGACAGGTAGCAGGTAAAGGCTCCGGATAAGTGGACTGGCCAAGCCCATAGACAGACTGGCAGACTGGGCTGTAAGCAGGCTGGCAGACTGGACTGGTAGTCAGACTGGCAGCGGGACCTGAGGGTTGAAGCAGAGTTAGTACACAGAGCAACAACATTGCACGGGCACCTCCATTTTGGAGGAGGTTCCTTTTATATGAGAAGTCCTCCGGCCATTGGCCGGGGACTCCTTAGGATGGCGCACGCGGCCCCTTTAAGAGGGAGGGAGCACGTGCGCCCTAAGCACAGTGCCCGGGAAGCTGCGCGAGCCGGTAGCAGCAGGAGAGCCGGAAGACGCCGGGCCAGGAGCACGGCGGTAAGGGGGACGGCGTCTCTGTCTGTCAGAGGGCAGAGACGCCGATGCTACAGGGAGGACCGGGTCAATAACCTGAAAAGAGCTGGGACCACAGACTCCATCATTATCATTAGTAACACACTACGCCGCCATGGGTTAAAATCCTGCAAGGCATGCAAGATCCCCCTGCTCACACCAGCACATGTCCAGGCCCATTTGAAGTTTGCCAATGACCACCTGGATGATCCAGAGGAGGCATGGGAGAAGGTAATGTGGCACATGAGACCAAAATATAACTTTTTGGTATCAACTCCACTCGCTGTGTTTGGAAGAAGAATGAGGATGAGTACAACCCCAAGAACACCATTTCAACCGTGAAGCATGGTGAGGGAAACCTCCTACTTTGGGGGTGATTTTCTGCAAAGAGGACAGGACAACTGCACCATATTGAAGGGAGGATGAATGGGGTCATGTATCTCAAGATTTTGGCCAACAACCTCCTTCCCTCAATAAAAGCATTGACGATGGGTCGTGGCTGGGTCGTCCAGCATGACAATGACCCGAAACACACAGCGAGGGCCTCTATGGATTGGTTCCGTAAGAGGCATTTCAAGGTCCTGGGGTGGCATAGCCAATCTCTCCAGACCTGGACCCAATAGAAAATCTATGCAGGGATCTGAAACTCAATGTTGCCCAGCGACAGCCCTGAAGATCTGGAGAAGATCTGTATGGAGGAGTAGGCCAAAATCCCTGCTGCAGTGTGTGCAAACTTGGTCAAGAACTACAGGAAACGTCTGACTTCTGTAATTGCAATTACTTATTTCATGCAATAAAATGCAAATTATGTAAAAGCATACAATGTGATTTTCTGTATTTTTTTTTTTTTTAGATTCGCTCTCTCACAGTTGAAGTGTACCTGCGATAAAAATTACTGTCCTCTCCATTCTTTGTAGGTGGGGTAATGCAGCGGCTTGCGGCATTACTGTAATGGTCCAGGGTGTGTTCTGGTTGACCATGTACCTCTCCCTCAGGTGACTGATCACATGACTGTGACATCAACACAGGTCCTGTGCACACAGAAGGACTGATCACATGACTGTGACATCAGTACAGGTCCTGTGTGCACTGGAGGATATATAAATCCTGATTCTTTTGAAACAAATTGAGAAAGGCGTGAGGCCTGTTCCCCGTGTGTGGGACACCGTGAGAGTGTGAAGCCTGGTGAAGCCTGAAAGGTAGAGGCTGGATCCCCGTGTGTGGGGCATGCCAGTAGCCTTGGATGGCAAGAGTCCTGAAAGGCAGAGGCTGGATCCCTGTGTGTGTAAGAGATGCCAGTAGCCTTGGAAGGTACGAGGGCTGGAGACCCCCATCTGGGAAGCCGTAAAGCCACAGCTGTGGCAGAACAAATCTGATAGAAACCGCTAGACCCGGCAAAAGGTAAAAGCGGTGCATTATATGGACATTGATATAGATACTTTGCTTAAGGCTGTAACTGGAGCCAAGTGGGCCTGTCTGCCACCTGAAAGGCTCTTGGATGTTATGTGTGTAAACATGCTGGTGTGCCACTGAGACGGACTATGTTATAAGCAGTTATGAAGTGTAATAAACTGCTGGATTTCATGTTACTGGAAAACGTCGCATGTGTGCTTTAATTGACCCGGTGAATCGAATGTCCCCCAGCATGATGACTAGCGCTGCCTTACAGTGGGAAAACTTGCAAAATCAGCAGTGTATCGAATACTTATTTTCCCCATCTTAGGTATGTGTAATATATATAGATATATTTATATGGATATCTATAATATAACGGTACTATAATATAACGGTAGATGCGTCCCTCTGTCTGAAGCCTCTATAGACTGCGCACGCGCGACGCACCTGCGCAGTCTGGCTCCAGACAGAAGACCGCATCCAGCCGTTACAGGTAAGAGGAGTGTATGGCGCCGGAGATCGTGGTATGTGTAGTCACTGAATGCATACCGCGATCTCCGGCACCATAATGACATACTTACCTGACCCAGACAAGTGTTGCTGCGATCCCTCTGTTCTGGCAGGAGGCCGGGCGGTGAACTGCGGCGTCGGAATCGGTGCATGCGCATAGTGCGCTATCCGGCGCCATTTTACTGAAGACACATTTGCACTGCCTCCGGCAGAACAGGACGCAGTGCTGGAGCACAGGGAAGAAAGAAGAGTAGAAGTGTTTGCTTTTTTGTGTGTGTGCAACGTGACGGGGATGAGGAATACTTTGCTTACCAGGATATGGATGAGAGGCCATGCATACCAGGATAGGGATGAGGGGGGCCATACATACCAGGATTGGTGGGATGAGGGCTGCCATACATAACAGGATAGGGATGAGGGGTGCCATACATACCAGGATAAGGATGAGGAGTGCCATACATACCAGGATAGGTATGAGGAGGCCATACATACCAGGATAGGGATGAGGAGGCCATACATACCAGGATTGGGGGATGAGAGGTACCATGCTTACCAGGATAGGGATGAGGGGTTCCATGCATACCAGGATAGGGATGAGGGGGACCATACATACCAGGATACGGATGAGGGGCCATGCATACCAGGATAGGGATGATGGGTGCCATACATACCAGAATTGGGGATGAGGGGACCATACATGCCAGGATTGAATGCCAAGAGTGTGCAAAGCAGTCATCAAAGCAAAAGGTGGCTACTTTGAAGAACCTAGAATATGACATATTTTCAGTTGTTTCACACTTTTTTGTTAAGTATATAATTCCACATGTGTCAATTCATAGTTTTGATGCCTTTAGTGTGAATGTACAATTTTCATAGTCATGAAAATACAGAAAAATCTTTAAATGAGAAGGTGTGTCAAAACTTTTGGTCTGTACTGTACATACATATATACATACATTGGTGTGAAAGTGTTTGCCACCTTCCTGATTTCTTATTCTTTTTCATGTTTGTCACACTCAAATGTTTCAGATCACAAAACATATTTAAATATTACATAAACATATATTAGTTAACACAAGTAAACACAAAATGTTGTTTATAAATTAAAGTCTTTATTAGTAAGGAAAAAAAGAAATCCAAACCTACGAGGCCCAGTTTTAAAAAAGTGATTGCCCTAGTCCATCCCCCCTTAAAACATAAATTAACTGTGGTTGGGAAGCTGTGTTCAATTTCCATAGCCACACACAGGCCTGATTACTGCCACACCTGTTCTCAATCAAGACATCACTTAAATAGGACCTGACTGACAAAAGTGAAGTAGACCAAAAGATCCTCAAAAGCTAGATGTTACGGGTCCGGGTGGTGGAACCTCTGTGCCGCGGTGCAAGGAGCGACCCAGAGGGGCGTAAGTATCAACCCGAACCGACCCTGGTCGGACGGTGGCTAACGACTCCGTGACCAGGGAGGATCCGGGCAGAGGGACCAGGTGCTACTCTGGGGACGACCTTGTAAGAGAGCAGGTGGCTCCCACGGGTCAGATGGCTGGGACTGACCGGTATGACGGATGGACACAGCAAGCAGGCAGAAGTCTCTGGTTAACTGACAGGTGGTCACGGTACGTGACAGCAGAGCAAGTAGTAGTCTCTAGGTTTACCAGGCAGGTGGTCACAGCAAGTGACAACAGAGCCTCCAGGTAGGCTAGCAGGAAACAGACGCGTGCTCCCAGGTGAGCGGGCTGAAAGACAAGGCAGGTAACAGGCTGGAAACAGGCGGGTGCTCCCAGGTGAGCGGGCTGACAGACACAGCAGGTAACAGGCGGGTAACAGGCTGGCAGGCAGGACGAGGAGTCAGGCTAACAGCGGGACCTGAGGGCTGAAGTAGAGATAAGTAACTGTGCAACAACTTTTGCTCGGGCACCTCCATTTTGGAGGAGGTGCCTTAAATATGGGAGGTCCTCCGGCAATTGGCCGGGGACTCCTTAGGACGGCGCGCGCGGCCCCTTTAAGAGAGAGGGAGCGCGCGCGCCCTAAGCACAGTGCCCGGGAAAGAAAGCGCGCCGGCCGCTGCAGGAAGAGGAGCGCAGGAGGACGCCGTGCGGGGAGCGGGGAGGTGAGAGGGACGGCATCTCTGCCTGGCAGGAGGCAGAGACGCCGATGCTACGCTAGACATCATGCTGCGATCCAAAGAAATTCAGGAACAAATGAGAAACAAAGTAATTGAGATCTATCAGTCTGGAAAAGGTTATACAGCCATTTCTAAAGCTTCGGTACTCCAGCAAACCACAGTGAGAGCCATTATCCACAAATGGCGAAAACAAGAAACAGTGGTGAACCTTTCCAGGAGTGGCCAGCCAACCAAAATTACTCCAAGAGTGCAGCAGCGACTCATCCAAGAGATCATAAAAGAACCCACAACAACATCCAAAGAACTGCAGGCTTCACTTGCCTCAGTTAAGGTCAGTGTTCATAACTCCCCCATAACACTCTGGGCAAAAATGGCATGCATGGCAGAGTTGCAAGACGAAAAACACTTCTGAGCAAAAAGAACATAAAGGCTCGTCTCAGATTTGCCAGAAAACATCTTGATGATCACCAAGATTTTTGGGAGAATACTCTGTGCTGCATGACAATGATCCAAAACACACCAGAAGGTCCACCTCTGAACAATTTTGCAAAGCAGAGTGGGCCCAAAATTCCTCTACAGCATTGTAAAAGACTAATTGCCAGTTATCACAAACGCTTGATAACAGTTGTTGCTGGTAAGGGTGGCCCAACCAGTTATTAGGTTTATGCGGCAATCACTTTTTCCCACAGGGCCATAAAGGTTTGGATTTCTTTTTCCTTAAATAATAAAGACCTTAATTTAAAAACTGCATCTTGTGTTTACTTGTGTTATCTTAGTCTAATATTTTAATTTGTTTTGTGATCTGAAGCATTTAAGTGTGACAAACATGCTACAGAATAAGAAATCAGGATGGGGCAAACACTTTTTCACACCACTGTGTGTGTGTGTGTGTATATGTATATGTACAGGTGTACTCCTTCTTTGTCTTCCAACGTTCATAGACCTTTTGAATCTAGTTGTTTCTACCTTCCTGGCCTGTAGAAAAAAAAATTATTTCAGATATTTGTCTTAGACTTTTTTTGTAAGGTTTTCTAGGATATGTTTATGGGACTAGTTATTTACACTATTCTAATTTTCTTGCAGCAACTTTGTGTTGGCACCTTTATAGTCATTATGATCGCTAGAGTGCAAGGGTGCAAAATTGAAAGAATGGTTCAGTTTCCAAAGTCCTTGGGTTTCCATTATTCGTTTTAAATTCTTCATATGCTTCCTCGGTGTACTCGCTATTCTCACGCTTCGCCTAATCTATCAATACCTCATTGCTGCAGCACCCACTGAGTCAATTCCTGGGCTCATTGGTCATGCCAATGTACAAAGGAGAAGACCACACAGACCAGTGAATGACCGACCTCAGCAGTCACATGTGTTGCTGGACTTTTGGAGGATGAGTGTGGCTAAATTGGATGTTTTTACACTTGGCATGGCTATGGAGGATATAAAATTAATAAAAGAAACCCCTTTTTAAAGTTTTTTTATGACAGTTATGACAAATTGCTATCATACGGACTGAATGTACGTAGATTACAACTTTAACAATTTACAGTTTAAAATAAAAAAGTGCCATTTTCAGATTCTGTATTTTATTTCTTATTTTTATTTTACAGAAAACAACTGCAGTGTGGCTTAAACCACAATTGTGTGTTGGAGGCATTGATCTTCCACCGCTAACAATTAGTATCTGTAAAACTCCAGATTTCTGGCTAAAGGTTGGAGTAATTAGTGGTATTTGTTCTGCACTTGTGCTCACAGCGCTCACTGGTTACTTCTGGAAGAAAAATCGAAAGTAAGTGTTTATAAAATGTACATGATCAAAATATAGATCTATTTTTATTCATTCATAAAATGATTTACGAAGTCAAAATAAGTAGACCTGGAAGCAATTGTGCAGAATATTCTATTGAAATTGACTTTTCATTTCTACACTTAATTAATTTCATATTTTCAATGTTTCCTAGGTTGGAGTACAATTATTCACGACTGATGATGAATGCTCCATCCAAGGAGGGTGAACTTCCAGCTGCTGATAGCTGTGCTATTATGGAAGGAGAAGATGTAGAAGATGAGCTGTTATATAGCACCCGTCATTCTATATTGCGTAAATTTATATCATTGACCGAAAAGGTACGTCTCGCTTCTTAAATGTTATTTTTTTTTAAATTCCACAATGTTGACAAGACAAAATAAAGTTTATCAAACTGGTTAAGGAACAAGACACAGGTTCATCGTAAATGTTGAATTGGGCTAAAGTCAACACTGGGGACCACAAGGATCAGTATTATGCCTAATTCTTTTTAATCTCTTTATTAATGACCTTATGGATAGTCTGAGAGTAATGTGTCAGTCTTTGCTGATTAACCCCTTAATGACCTGAGCATTTTCCGTTTTTGCGTTTTTGTTTTTTGCTCCTCTTGTTCCCAGAGCCATAACTTTTTTATTTTTCTGTCAATATGGCCATGTGAGGGCTTATTTTGTGGGGGATAAAATTGTACTTTTGAACAAAATCACTGGTTTTACCATATCATGTACAGGATAACAGGAAAAAAATTCCAAGTACGGCAAAATTGCAAAAAAAGTGCAATACCACAGTTGTTTTATTTTTACCACGTTCACTGAATGCTAAAACTGACCTGCCATTATTATTCTCCAGATCATTACGAGTTCTTATACACCAAACATGTATAGGTTCTTTTCTATTTAAGTGGTGAAAAAAATCCAAAATTTGCTAAAAAAATAAAAAAATTTGCCATTTTCTGAGACCTGTAGCGCCTCCATTGTTCGGGATCTTTGGCCGGGTGAGGCCTTCTTTTTAGCGCACCGAGCTGATGTTTTTATGTTTTTATTGATACCATTTTGGGGTAGATCAGAAGTTTTGATCGCCTGTTATTGCTTTTTTTTCTTTTTTGCAATGTTGCGGCGACCAAAAAACGTAGTTCTGGCACTTAGAATTTTTTTTCTCATTACGCTGTTTACTGATTAGATTTATTTTTTTTATATTGATAGATCGGTCGATTCTGAACGCAGCTATACCAAATATGTGTTTGTTTGTTTTTTATTGTTTTATTTTGATTGGAGCGAAAGGGGGGTTTATTTCAACTTTTATATTTTTAAAAACATATTTTTTTTACACTTTCTGCTTGCTTCAATAGTCTCCATGGGAGACTAGAAGCAGCACTTATGTGATCGTTTCTGTTACACACAAGCAATGAGCAGATTACCTCTGTGTAGCTGAAATGCTAACTTGCTATGAGCGCCGACAACTGGGCGGCGCTCACAGCAATCTACAATCTAGACATGACAATCACAGGGGTCTGCTGCAGACCCCGAGTTGTCATGCCAACCCATTGGTGACCCGCGATCACGTGACGGGGTCACCGATGGGCGAAGTCAGTGACGCGCTTCCTGGAAGCGCGAGTTAAATTCCGCTGTCAGAGATTGGCAGCGGCATTTAACTGGTTAACAGCCATGGGTAGATCGCGATTTCACCCGCGGCTGTTGCTGGCACATGTCAGATGTATAAATAAGCTGACATGTGCCCGGCTTAAGTGCGGGCTCAGCGCCGGAGGTACCGACGTGGTGCGTACTAATACAGTGGTTCGTCACAGTGGTTAACTAGATTATTACATGGGATGGAAGACCTCTCATATGATAGGATGAAAAAGTTGTGCTTGTTTAGTTTAGAAAAAAGACATCTCAGAGGAGTTTATGTATAAATACTAGTTATGAGCGAGCACTAAAATGCTTGGGTACTCGTTACTCGAGTCGAGCAAATCGAAATGCTTGGGTGCTCGACCCGAGTAACGAGTATAATGGATGTCAATGGGAAACTCGAGCATTTTTCCGGCTCCAGTAGCGTAAAGTCTCCCACCACTACCTCTTACATACAGATGTTACAGAGAAACTGCGAATGGATACATTAAATCAGTTAATTTTGTCTGCTTTGATAAATTTCTGAGTACAGTTCACCGTAAAAAACACGAATCTGTCAATGAGTGTATGGAAAAAAGCAATAAAGTTATGGACAGTGTAAGAGATGTATGTCACCAGAATAAACATTCATTACCAGCAGATGATACCTAGCACTTATCCCTATATTAAATTCAACTAACAGCGGTATTAATTGGGAATAGAATAGACTTTGTTTTTTTTTCCGGTTGCAGCATCAAGGACTAGAAGACTGTAATCCTTGACTAGATGGCTGTAATACGCTATCCCTACTGTGATAGCTCAACCGTTGTCACGGGTGTGTCGCCACGAAGATCGTCACGATTACACAGCCTGACTTCTCGCAGCTGACTTTTTGGTGCTTTGTGTTTTTCGGCAGTGAGGGAGTTAATTCTCTCTCTCTCTGTGCTAGACGAGGTCCAGCCTCGCCCAGCTGCAATCAATGCTGCTGTAGTGAGACTCCTTCAAATGCCTGCTGGTCTGTTAGGGAAGTGTCGGTGAAAGCATTTCATGCAGACTAACAGAGCGGATCGTGGTATTTGGAGTTTCAGAGATAAGTGTATTTGGAGTGTTTTTTCCCTTCCTCGCTTTATCATTTATCTCCTTTCCCGTTGGTGTTCCCTCTGTTGTAGTTGTGTAGTTTTTGTATGCAAGGTGGTTTTGGTTTTTCCCTTGTACTGTCTCGTTCGTCTAAGTACTGTGTGTGGGCATATTATTACTTGTCCCCTTTTGTTGTGATCGGGGTCCTTCTCAGGACTAGATTACTTAGGTGCAGGGATCCTCAGGAGGTAGGGGTTACGCTGGCGGCCTGGACCTCTGTACCTTTAACAGTACCTCCAGGTTGAGGGATTAGTCAGGGCCCCAGCTTAGGGTCAGCTTAGGCCCCCTACCTCCAGTATACAGAGACAGCGTGACAACCGTACATGAATTGCAGATAAGAGTGGTATTATTAGAGAATAGATTCTATTTGAATTAACCCTGAAAAAAGCTATCAGTTTAACTTAGCAGCATCAAGGATTGTTATTTCATCAACCCTGCTGGGTAATATAGTGGAGCGTTTCACATCT
Source organism: Phyllobates terribilis (assembly GCF_046119375.1). Lineage (NCBI taxonomy): Eukaryota > Metazoa > Chordata > Amphibia > Anura > Dendrobatidae > Phyllobates > Phyllobates terribilis. The sequence goes on from NW_027362762.1 coordinate 636,809,225, forward strand.
CCTCAGCCTGATATGGCGGAGACAATGATTTTCTTTACTTACTGTACAAAGTCTCCTGTCCTGGCTGTGAAATCCTGTCTGCAGTGTGTGAGTTCCCTATGTGACAGCCCACAACAAGGCACTGAATCATATACTAATAGAACCCACTGGCTCTTTTGGTTTCCAAAAATGCTCTCTCAACTAGGTGGAGCCTCCGAAAAGCATTTTTTCCCATTACTAAGGAGTGGGTCTCCTAGACTGGTAAAGCTTATGCATTAAGTGCAAGGGATGCCAAAAATTGGAAGGAGGCACTCTAATAGTCCTTTGAAGACACGTAGTGGAGGGCCTCAGAATTTTTTTTTTCCCATTATTAAGGAGTGGGTATCCTAGACTGGCAATGCGCATGCACTAAGTGCATGGGCGGAAAAACATTTACCCCTGGGGGGGGGGGGGATACATATATATCAAAGAATGTTAGAGTTAGGCCTCTAAAAATTATTAATGTGGGCATCATAAACACCCTTAAAGCGTTGCATGATGATCACCGTGTTGATATGGTGGTAGAGGAGGAGAAGGACAAAATAAAAAAGACAAAATCCTGAAGTGTATACCCATTAGTCATTGCCGCTCACCATCTTGGTGGGGTCCTTAAGGTTTTGTAGAAACACTCAGATGTCAAACATCCATGTCCACTCATCTGCACTTATGTGAGGATGCTGACCGGAATACCGACTGGCATGTTGGAGCTGGTATTCAGCTACTGCCCTCTGCTGCTCACAAAGCCTTGCCAACATATGCAATGGTGAGGTCCAATGCATTTGACATTGCACACCAGTCGGTGAGCAGGAAGTTGCAAACGCTGCTGCAGCACTGCCAGGGCAACAGAAGTTGTAGCTGACTTGTGGAAATTGGCACACACGTGGCATACTTTCACAAGTAGCTCAGCGCAGTTTAAATGGCTAATAATATTTCAATGCTGAGAAAAACTTGCAGGATTAGTATCACAGCAACATTTTCCCACCTCAGATGGACTTGTTACACTGCAGTAGCAATATAGCCATGCTATTGCTAACCAACCAAGTCTGGCTGTATGCTTTTAGCACACAACTGGTGCAGTTTAAATATATTATTTCAATGCTGAAAAAAGTTTGCAGGATTTGTATTACAGGAAAATGTGCCCAACTCAGCTGATGTTTTCTCACCTCTTGCACTATATAGCGATGCTACTGCTATCAAGTCTGCCTGTATGCTTTTAACGCACAACTTGAGCAGTATGAATGGCGTATTATATTTTTTTCACAACAATTTGCAGGATTTAGAGCAAAAAGAGCATTAGTAACCCTGAGAAGGGTTATTGAAGAGTTGCAGCAACTCAACTTGTTTTAACCCTTATAGCTCCCTACTAAAAAAAAAAAAAAAAAAAAAAAAAAAAATTTGGTTCCAAAATTGTGCTGCTGTAAAGTAGACATGTGGGAAATGTTATTTATTAACTATTTTGTGTAACATATCTCTCTCATTTAAGGGCATAAAAATGTAAATTTTGAAAATTGCTAAATTTTCAAAATTTTTCACCAAATTTCCGTTTTTTTCACAAATTAACGCAAGTGATATCGAAGAAATGTTACCACTATCATGAAGTACAATATGTCACAAAACAAATCTCAGAATCAGCGGGATCTGTTGAAGCGTTCCAGAGTTATTACCTCATAAAGTGACAGTGGTCAGAATTGTAAAAATTGGCCCGGTCATTAACGTGCAAACCACCCTCAGGGGTAAAGGGGTTAAAAAAGCTTAAACTGCATGTGTTGAAACCCCAGTCTTTACCTGGGAGAGATCTTGTAGATGTAGTTTAATTACATTGTGTCTTTAATGGTATATTTAACCCCTTTACCCCCGAGGGTGGTTTGCACGTTAATGACCAGGCCAATTTGTACAATTCTGACCACTGTCACTTTATGAGGTAATTACTCTGGAACGCTTCAACGGATCCCCCTGATTCTGAGACTGTTTTTTTGTGACATATTGTACTTCATGATTGTGGTAAAATTTCTTCGATATCACTTGCTTTAATTTGTGAAAAAAATGGAAATTTGGCAAAAATGTTGAAAATTTTGCAATTTTCAAAATTTGAATTTTTAAGCCCTGAAATCAGAGCGATATGTCACACAAAAGAGTTAATAAATAACATTTCCCACATGTCTACTTTACATCAGCACAATTTTGGAACCAAAATTTTTTTTTGTTAGGGAGCTATAAGGGTTAAAAGCTGACCAGCGATTTCTCATTTTTCCAACAAAATTTACAAAACCATTTTTTTAGGGACCACATCACATTTGAAGTCACTTTGAGAGGTCTTTATGACAGAAAATACCCAAAAGTGACACCATTCTAAAAACTGCACCCCTCAAGGTGCTCAAAACCACATTCAAGAACTTTATTAACCCTTCAGGTGCTTCACAGGAATTTTTGGAATGTGGAAGAAAAAAATGAACATTTAACTTTTTTCACAAAAATGTTACTTTAGACTCAATTTTTTTTTATTTTCACAGGGGTAACAAAAAAAATGGACACCAAAATTTGTTGTGCAATTTCCCCTGGGCACGCAGATACCCCATATGTGGGGAAAAAACACTGTTTGGGCGCACGGCAGGGCTCGGAAGGGAAGGAGCGCCATTTGACCTTTTGATTGTAAAACTTGCTTGAATAATTAGCGGACGCCATTTTGCATTTGGAGAGCCCCTGTGTGCCCAAACATTGGAGCTCCCCCACAAGTGACCCCATTTTGGAAACTAGACCCCCCAAGGCACCTATCTAGATGCATAGTGAGCACTTGGAACCCCCAGGTGCTTCACAAATTGATTCGTAAAAATGAAAGTGTTTTTTTTTTTCACTTTTTCATTTTTACGAATCAATTTGTGAAGCACCTAGGGGTTCCAAGTGCTCACTATGCATCTAGATAGGTGCCTTGGGGGGTCTAGTTTCCAAAATGGGGTCACTTGTGGGGGAGCTCCAATGTTTGGGCACACAGGGACTCTCCAAATGCAACATGGTATCCGCTAACAAATTGAATGGAAAATCGGCTCAAATTGTTAGCGGACACCATGTCGCGTTTGGAGAGCCCCTGATGTGCCTAAACAGTGGAGCTCCCCCACAAGTGACCCCATTTTGGAAAATATACCCCTCAAGGATTTTATTAAGGTGTATAGTAAACATTTTGAACCCAGAGGTACGACACAGAATTTGATAACATTAGGTCATCATATTGAATAAGTTGTCATTAGTCTTGAGCGCAAGTGCTCGCTACTTGAGTTTGCATCGGGTACTCAGGTATGTGACGCGCCCCCTGGGCCTGTGCTGTGCAGGGGATACCCGGAGCCGGATCGCTGGGGGTTGTAGTCTCAGTGTGGCGGTGACCCGGTCCGTGCCCAGGGTGGTCAAACCAGTGGCAGTCTTAGGTAATAACAATGTCCGACTACGCCACCCGTGGATTGCGGTCAGTGGGGACCGCCGCTGCGCTGCAAACCGCTGAGGCTGATGTTGTATGCGCAGCCAAGTATGGCATGACTCCCCACGGGAGAAGTATTGCCTCAGGGCAGCTAATGTGGATGATGGGAGTGATGGTGTGAGCATCCCAGTACTGATGGTGCTGGTGCGACGATGAAACAGAGACGTGTGGTGCAGTTCAGGGTCTTTACTGATGGTATTACGCAGACCCTCCCGGGAGTACTGGCTAGCAGTAGAGGCCTGGTCAGTCTGTAAGCAAGTAGGATCTCTCCTGGCCAGGTGGAGTTGAAGGCCTCCCCAACTATCTGCACTCTTTCCTGGCTACCTTGCTCTATGCGGGTAGAAGTAGCCCACGTCCCTGAGTATACTGTGTGGTGCTCACCCGTATGGCCGGTGACTTGGGGCCTTCCGTTAGCCTCCGCTTCACGATGGCGGTGCGGGTCCCTTGCTTGTGACCGTGCCTCCGGGCTTCTAAGGCCAGAGGACATGGAATCCCCTGCCGGTTGGATTCTGCTGCTGGACCTGGATGTCCCCACAGCCTCGGACTCCGTGTCTGGGTTTAGTGTCTTCAGCCAAGGCGAGCTTTCTAGCTTCCAGCCTCTGGCACTCGCTCCTGCTCCTACAGAGCTCCTAGTTCTTGATTTCCCTGTGTCTGCTGTCCTCCAGACCAGACTGCGTCTCTGTCTGGGACTTCACTCACTAGGCTCTGACTGACTTAATCCCGCCCCAGACCCAGTTTATAAGGGCAGATTCCTCCCCTCCCAGGTCTGGGCGGGCAGTGTTGCATGCTTAGGGCTCCTGACCAGAGAAACCTCCCACTTGCTCTCAGACATAATATTTCTATTACTGTGGCAACCAGACCCCTGGGGTGCCACATATGCACCATGTACAGCGTGTGCTCGAGTCCCTGCTCCGCATGTTTCACGGTTATTAGACACCCAAAAAAAAACATGCGGGGATCGCTCGTGCATGGCAGGCAATCCCCGCAAAGTTTTTTTGGCCGCGAAGCATATGGGGCGGAGACTCGAGCATGTCACTCAAATACCCACGATACTCAATGCATACCAGAGCACCCAATGCAAACTCAAGTAGCGAGCACTTGTGCTCAACACTAGTCACCATATCGTCATCTTTTTTTTCTTACTTTTGAAAAAAATCCCAACCCCATCACAACCCTAACCCCAAACCCAGCCCTAACCCTAGCCCAACCCTAACCTGAGAGTTTATTTTTTACGCCGTTCCTCATGCGGTATAAGTGATTAGACGACTTTATTCTTCGGGTCGGTGTGATTACAGCAATACCAGAATCATATGGGGTTTTTATGACTGACAGCTGTCACACACTAAAAGACGCATTTTTTGTAAAATCTAGTTTTTGCATCGCCATATTTTGAGAGCTATAATTTTTCCAGATTTTGGCCGACAGTCATGTGACGGCTCGTTTTTTGCGGGATGAGTTGACGTTGTTATTGGTGCCATTTTCAGGCACGTGACATTTTTTGATCGCTTTCTATTCCGATTTTTGGGAGGCAGAATAAACAAAAAACAACAATTCAGGAATTGTTTTTTTTTATTCTGTTCCGGGTGTGGTAAAATTGATAAGGCAGCTTTATTCTTCGGGTCAGTACATTTACAGCGGTACCACATTTATATCGTTTTTCTATGTTTTGCACTTTTACATAATAAAAGCAATTTTATAGAAAAAAATATATTTTAGCATAGCTTTATTCTGAGAGCTATAACTTTTTTATTTTTCGGCTGATGGAGCTGTATGGTGGCTTGTTTTTTGCGGGACGAGATGAAGTTTTCAGCGGTACCATTTTTATTTATATTTGTCTTTTTGATCGCGTGTTATTCCATTTTTTGTTTGGCGGTATGGTGATAAAGCATTGTTTTTTGCTTCGTTTTTTTTTTTTTTTACCGTGTTCACTGAAGGGGTTAACTAGTGGGACAGTTTTATAGGTCAGGTTGTTCCGGACGCGGCGATACCAAATATATGTACTTTTATTGTTTTTGGTTTTTTTATAATAATATTTATTGATGGGTACATTATATTTTTATTTTTGGTGGATTATATATTTTTTTTTTTTTAAATATTTTTGCAATTTTTTTTAATTTTTTTTTCACTTTCTGATAGTTTTTATACTTTATTACTTTGTCCCACTATGGGACTTTCACTTTTTATTCTCTGATCGCCTGCATGGCACAGGAATGCAGCACCATCCCTGTGCCATGCAGGCTGTCAGCGCTGGACAGGGAGAAGATAGTTTGGAGATGCACTGCGCATGTCCAAAAAATCTTCCTGCTGTCTGGTGACCCGGATGTTGTCATGACGACATCGGGTCGTCATGGCAACATCCTGGAAGCCGCGGCAGACATCGCTGGATGCCGGAAGAGGAGGTGAGTATCGGCGATCACCTCCCCTTGCCACCGCAATGCTGCGATCGACTGCGATCGACTTCGATCGCAGCATTGCGGGGGTTAATGTGCTGGGAGCTGTGCGGGACCACTCCCTGCACATAGCCCTGGGTGTCAGCTGTGACAATCAGCTGACACCCGGCGGCGATCGCGCCCGCACAGCCTGTGTGCGGGCGAAATTGCCAGGGCGTACTAATACGTATCAGGTCCATAAGGCCCAGGGCACAGATACGTACTAATACGCCCTTGGTCGTAAAGGGGTTAAATGATTGGCCCTGTGGTGAATCATGGTGCTCCTGTACAATGTTTGAAAAGACAATCTGTGCTGACAGTCCCTTTAACCCCTTAATGACCAGGCCAAATTTTTTAAATTTGATGTGTCACTTTATGTAGCAATAACTCTGGAATGTTTCAACACATCTCATTAATTTTGAGTTTGTTTTTTCATAACACATGATATTTTATGATAATGGTAAATTTAGGTTGATATGCTTTGTGTTTATTTTATAAAAATATCAGAAATGTGACAAATTGCAAAAAAATGTGCAATTTTCAAACTTTGATTATCCCTTTAATACAAATAGTCATCCCACACAAATGTTAATAACATTTATCTCATGTCTGCTTTACATCAGCACCATTTGTAAAATGTTTTATTTTGTTAACATTTAGGCTGTGTGCCCACTATGCATTTTTTAAGCGTTTCCGCAGCAGCAATTCCACTGCAAAAACGCTTGGTAGAAGGTCTGCCATATTCCCCAATGATAATCCACATGTGCTGTGCACATGCTGCGTAAATTTCCACTGCGGATTATCATTGCAGAAAAATATGCAGCACTACCAATTATTTTGCGGAAGCACGGCGTTTTAGCCACCATTGACTTGCATTGGACCACATGACATCAGCAACACTGCATCTGCACATGCGGATAACATGCGTTTCAATGTGCGGATGGTACCCGGGTTTGGAGAAGAGGAGACTCTCCTCCGTACCCGGGTACCACAGTACCTGTAAAAAAAAAAAAGAATAAAATAAAAAATATGCATTATACTTACCTTCTGATGGCCCCCGGTGTCTTTATCCAATGCGTCCTGGCTTGCCGGCAGCTTGCAATGGTCTTAAGGACCTGCCATGACGTCATTTAGTCATGTGACGGGTCACGCGACTGCTGACGTCGGCAGGTCCTTTAGTGTACCGCGAGCTGCCGTCAAGCCAGGACACATCGGATAAAGACACCGGGGGCCATCAGAAGGTAAGTATGCCGCGCCCTCTGGGCCGTGGGGTACTCTGTGCCGGGCCGGTCATTGCTAGGGGAGATGTCACTGTGGTGGTGACCAGGTCCGTGACCCAGGGCGGTCAATAAAAGGGGATTTATAGTTTTTATAGTTTAATGTTCGTGATGCCACCTGTGGTATGCGGCTAAAGGGAGCCGCCACTGCAGAGCAGGTCCTCTGGAGCTGTTGTTAAAGCAGTAGAGTTGGTTTAGCTCTCCACAGGTAGAGCTTAGCTCCAGGGCAGTGTAGATGTTGTAAGAGGTAGATGTGACGAGTGCAGTATGGTGCAGGGGGATGATGGCACAGCAATAATTCACAGAGACAGTGGGGTGCAGTCTTCAGGGTTTACTCACAGTTGTGAAGTTCCTCAGGTTACACTTTCCAGATTATAACCGCCCACGTCGTCCTGTGCTTACTCAGGGAGGAGTTCAGCAAACCTTCAGGTACCTCCGCAGTACGTACCAGGACCCTCTTCTGTGTGTTCCTTCTGGTCGTCTCCCTGCACCTCACACCCAGTGTCCTAAGCCAGTGACCGCGGACCTTGTCGGGCGACGTCTTCTCTGTCCCCTGGGTCCTCTATGGCAACCTTTTTGGAGATTTAGATGTGGCTTTTGGCTGCAGCACCTGAAATGCTGCACCCTCCGGTTACCTAGTTGAATGTTGAAATTCTCACTAGTTAGGGGCCGGTCCCCTCTGCGGTCTGATCGCTCCACGTCCTGGTAGATTCGGGCGTACGGGTGGCCTCCAGCACTTCCCGTACCCATAGGATCCCCTCTTCCTTCTGGACCCTTCCTTCCTGCTCCTCTCCTCTCTTCAGTCTGTCCTGGGCCTCTCTCACTAGGCCCGCTCCACCTGAGCAGAGCTCCTTCTCCCACTCACTGTCCTCCTCTGACTGGAACCCTTCTAGATGGTTCCATCCCTTCTTATACTCCTGCTGAAGTGCTCCTCTAAACTCCTTCCTCCACCCACACCCACTACATGGTTCCCCCTCTCTTGGTTCCCCCCACTCCAGCCAGGGACAGGGATCAGCAGAGGAGTAGCGCATCTTGCCCCTCCTTCCGGTCTGGAGTAGTGTAGTGTCGGATGTAGGTGTTTGGGTCCTGGGCAGTACTCCATCCTTACCTGAGAGTGAGATACCACACCTCTGGGTGAGATGCAGTACCTCTGTGGAGACTGAACCCGCCGGGGCGCCACATAAGTATATATTTATTTTTTTACCATTCTCTCGGGTCACACTATATAAATCCATGCTGGTTGCATGGATTTATATAGTGTGACCAAGTTGTCAAGCACTTTCCAAGTGATGCTAAAATCGCTTGGAAAGCGCTTGTCAACCCGCATGCGGAAATGCATGTGAAGAACGCTTCACATCCGCATGTCCCTGGCAGGAAAAACACATGTACAATCCGCATTTACAATCCGCATTTACAATCCGCATTTACAATCCGCATTTACAATCCGCATTTACAACCCGCATGTACAACCCGCATGCGTTTTTTCTGCCAGGGAGATGCAGAAACGCTCAGGAAAAAATCCGGATCATTTCTGCATCGTGGGCACATAGCCTTTTGAAGGTTTAAAAATGTAGCAGTAATTTAAAAAAATGTTAAAGAAAATTTACAGAACTTATTTTTATAGTGACCTATTCAGTTTTGAAATGACTTTGGGGGTCCTATACATTGAATACCCACAAAAGTGATACCATTTTAAAAACCGCACCCCTCAACGTATTCAAAATTGCTTTCAGGTAGTTTATTAACCCCTCTCGTGCTTTTCTGGAATTAATACAAAGTGACATGACAGGAATGAACATTTATTTTTACCACCTAAATGTTTCTAACTTCTGAACAGGCCCCTAAGGCTGGAAAACTTTAAGGTCATTATTTGATTATGACTGCCATGACAAACATCAGGACCACACGATCAAGATATCAGGGTGCCGATGAGGTTAAAGAGAGAGCCCCCATACTCTGTTAACCCTCTAGATGCTGTAGTCACTATTGACAGCTGTATTTGAGGGGTCAAACAGCCATAGTTTGTGCCAACACTGATCGTGGCTGATGCAGCAAGTTGTCAGCTATAGTGTACAGGTGATAGCTACAGGATTGTCACCCCTGAGAAGATACTAGTCTCTTATATCGCATCACAGGTCAGTTTTAAGTCCTATTGGCGGTCATTAAGGGGTTAGGCCTCTTGTACAGCTGCTTCGGTTTCTCAATGACTGTGTTTCAACGACAAAAATGCTTATCATCATCACCTCTTTGGTATAATTGGTCGCTCATACACCTGGCTGTAATCCTACAAAATCCATGACATTGTACAAGTGTACCTGGAAGAATTGATGGTGTTTTTTAGGCTGAGGGCCATCACACCAAATATTGATTTCATTTAATTTCTCTTTTTCATTCACTTTGCATTTTGTTAATTGGTAAAAATAAACTAACACTTCTAATTTTTTTTTTTTAATATTCTTGCTTTGCAGCTTTTTTCCACACCTGCCTATAACTTTTGCACAGTTCATTATATATAGTAAGAAATTGTAAAATAAAAATGCACATGAATTGTATGCAAGTTGTGCTCCATTTGCATTAAAAATGTTCCATGCACGTCCTTGTGTGCCAATAAAATGTACAAAACACCAGCACAAATGAAGCATCATTTTGCTGAAATGCAAAGATATTAACCAACTTTGGATATGTGTGTAAAATCTTGATTTATTTTCCTTTTTTTTTTTTCAGAGAACATCAGATGGATTTGATTGTGTGCCTTTAAAGTCATCAGCAGAACATATGGACATGTAGCACAAAACTACAAATTATCAATTTATATTGTTTGTTATTTAAACCATAAGATCTCAGTTAACAGAGCAATGAGAGGACGCTCATGTAGAGCTATGGCTGCTACTCATTGGGCGTAAGCTGCAGAAAAAGCCATGATGACTGCAGTCAAATACTGTGGTCATTATGGGATACCACTGAATATGCCAAACATTTTCTATGTATAAAATAAAGCAATAATGCAGTTTTGTGCATAACTTTTTTAGTAATACTGTAGGGAACCACGGAAATAGTTGCTACAGAAGGGGAACCCCTTCTTCTATTTCTACCCTTTAAGACCACATTCACACGTTCAGTATTTTACATCAGTATTTGTAAGCCAAAACCAGGAGTGGAACAATCAGAGGAAAAGTATAATGGAAACATGTCACCACTTCTGCATTTATCACCCACTCCTGGTTTTGGCTTACAAATACTGATGGAAAATACTGACCACATAGTGAACACGTGAACGTGGCATAAGAATACTTTACATACCCTACACTAAGCTTCTCTCATTTTTGCTGATCATTGTATTCCAGCCCAGACTGGTTGACCGTTTTACTAAAACTCTTTTATCAAAATAAAATGAGTTCATCCCTGCGACAGGTCTACCTGCTATGGCCTTCTAGGGGAAACCCTGACTATGTGTCGGAGAACCTGAATTTGGACTGCATCAGACTAGTCATCCATGAAGCATGGTCCATGTCAGGTTCTCTTCGAAACAAAATCAAGTTTTGTAAAAAAAAAAAAAAAAAAATTCCTTACTATAGTTTAATTTTAATAAAAAATGTTAAATTTTTGCATATACTGCAAGATAGCAAACTTGAATGATCATGTTGTGTTCTCCATTAAAACTAAATCTTAAAGGAGTTGGCCACTATATTAACAAATGAAATGTGTTGGGACCATTTTGGCACTGACTGATAGGTGGGTATTACAGATTCTCCTCCAGAACTTGTCAGGGCAGGTTTCCTCTCCCATCCATACAATGGCCACAGGTGGAAGAGCATGTCATCAGTCAGTTTGTGGAGCAGAGAGCTGCTGTCTCTGGGGATGATGCACCTACTAATGCAGAAGACGAGCCTAAAATACCTGTATAATACCTGTTGTGAGGCAGTGACTGGGATTGTATACGAGGGATGTTATATATCCCCCAGAATGTGTACAGAGACCGATTAAATCCATTGGAGTGCATTGCAGTCACACGCTCACCTCCAGCTGCAATGCAGGAATGAAGGTGAGCATTGACCTGGTCAGGCTATCTGGCTAAGGCAGATTAAGTAAAACCCGGCAGGGCCTTCATTTCTTGGGGGAGGCTACAGGAAGGCAGTGGGGCGGCCTCCTCCCTCCAACCCGGGTTTTCCAGTGCCTCTTGCCACAGGTCCTTTAAAATCCCTGCACTAAGGATTAGTGTGGTTCTATGTTGGAACCTGCTAGGAGCACAGCAGGAAAGCTCATCAGGATTGAGTGTGGCTGAACTCACGCCTGGGAAGGCTCTGCACCTGTCAGGCTCTGAGTGGCCCGGCGCGGCCGTTGCCTATGGCAACCGTTGTTTAAGGATTCGTGTTAACCCGGCTGCGAATCAGAGGACTTTTCTGTTTACCCGTGAGTTGCTGAATAAAGCTGTTTTATATTGGACTTGCTTGGGTCACTGCCTCAGTTACTTCACGGTGTGAACACTGCCGCCTTACACAGTATAATACCTGTATAGTGGTAAGTGTCGCAATGTCATATTCCCAACACATTTCTTAAAATAACTAGAAAGTGGTCGACCTCTTAACAGGATATTCTGGTCTTAGGCTAGAAGGATGCTTTATTAGTTGATAAAACTTAGTTTTTGCAGTATACATTCTGTTCCCTTTCCTTTCTGTCTTCAAGATCTCTGCTTGCAGATACTGAATATTCCCATGACCTGTGGTGATCCCACTTCAGTTATCAGTTGTGTTTTACTGAAACAACTTAATCCAGAAACACAGTTAGAGAGCGGCCTATTGTTCATATGTTCAGTTTCTTTTGCCTGTTGCCGTATATTAGGTAACATTTTGACACTTGGTTTACCATTCGTTTCTCATGATGGTCAGACCCCTTTCACATTGTGTTTTTCTTTTCCACGCTCAGTGGTCCTGTGGGGGCTTGCGTCCAGACCCCCACAAAACTGGATTTGTGCTTATGCACTGATGGGACCAATTACTATAGTGATGTTGACAGGGTTGACGTGTTCTGTCGTGCATAATTTTCGGGCGTTTACGCCGACTGTAGGAGTATACTCAGCCACCCCACTGAGCGTGGACAAGAACGCAATGTGTGTACTGGAAGTTTCACATCTGTATACGGTCATAGTCCCCTATGTTTCTCTAGTTTCCTTTTAGTTAACATAAACATAAATGTCAAAACAAAGTAAATGCTTGCCATAAAAGAATACACTTAAATACTTTCTTTTTGTAAACTTTTTGAAAATGTTTATTAATTATCTAAACATAACACAAACAGTGTTAATGGCTTTTTGTTCAAGTTTCAAAGATTTGGTGTGGCACCTCAACCTGGCACAGTAACCTGTAACGCAACATATATACAGTGTATACATATATACGTTTTTGTGCTGTGCATAACGTAACCATTTTTCATTTAGCAGTACAGCCACAGCTTGGATTGCCAAAAGGATTTCCATAATGATGCATAAAAAAAAACATAAGTAATACTACTATATAAACACATACGTAGTAACGATATACAGTACAGACCAAAAGTTTGGACACACCTTCTCATTTAAAGATTTTTCTGTATTTTCTTGACTATGGAAATTGTACATTCACACTGAAGGCATCAAAACTATGAATTAACACGTGGAATTATATACTTAACAAAAAAGTGTGAAACAACTGAAAATATGTCTTATATTCTAGGTTCTTCAAAGTAGCCACCTTTTGCTTTGATGACTGCTTTGCACACTCTTGGCATTCTCTTGATGAGCTTCAAGAGGTAGTCACCGGAAATGGTTTTCACTTCACGGGTGTGCACTGTCAGGTTTAATAAGTGGGATTTCTTGCCTTATAAATGGGGTTGGGACCATCAGTTGTGTTGTGCAGAAGTCAGGTGGATACACAGCTGATAGTCCTACTGAATAGACTGTTAGCTGCTTTTTTCTTGCCATAATACAAATTCTAAGTAAAGAAAAGTGAGTGGCCATCATTACTTTAAGAAATGAAGGTCAGTCAGTCCGAAAAATTGGGAAAACTTTGAAAGTGTCCCCATGTGCAGTTGAAAAAAACATCAAGTGCTACAAAGAAAGTGGCTCACATGAGGACCGCCCCAGGAAAGGAAGACCAAGAGTCACCTCTGCTTCTGAGGATAAGTTTATCCGAGTCACTAGCCTCAGAAATCGTAGGTTAACAGCAGCTCAGATTAGAGACCTGGTCAATGCTACACAGAGCTCTAGCAGCAGACACATCTCTACAACAACTGTTAAGAGGAGACTTTGTGCAGCAGGCCTTCATGGTAAAATAGCTGCTAGGAAACCACTGCTAAGGACAGGCAACAAGCAGAAGAGACTTGTTTGGGCTAAAGAACTCAAGGAATGGACATTAGACCAGTGAAAATCTGTGCTTTGGTCTGATGAGTCCAAATTTGAGATCTTTGGTTCCAACCACCGTGTCTTTGTTCGACGCAGAAAAGGTGAACGGATGGACTCTACATGCCTGGTTCCTACCGTGAAGCATGGAGGCGGAGGAGGTGTGATGGTGTGGGGGTGCTTTGTCGGTGACACTGTTGGGGATTTATTCAAAATTGAAGGCATACTGAACCAGCATGGCTACCACAGCACCTTGCAGCGGCATGCTATTCCATCCGGTTTGCGTCTAGTTGGACGATCATTTATTTTTCAACAGGACAATGACCCCAAACACACCTCCAGGCTGTGTAAGGGCTATTTGACCAAGAAGGAGAGTGATGCGGTGCTACGCCAGATGACCTTGCCTCCACCGTCACCAGACCTGAACCCAATCGAGATGGTTTGGGGTGAGCTGGACCGCAGAGTGAAGGCAAAAGGGCCAACAAGTGCTAAGCATCTCTGGGAACTCCTTCAAGATTGTTGGAAGACCATTTCCGGTGACTACCTCTTAAAGCTCATCAAGAGTGTGCAAAGCAGTCATCAAAGCAAAAGGTGGCTACGTTGAAGAACCTAGAATATAAGACATATTTTCAGTTGTTTCACACTTTTTTGTTAAGTATATAATTCCACATGTGATAATTCATAGTTTTGATGCCTTCAGTGTGAATGTACAATTTTCATAGTCAAGAAAATACAGAAAAATTTTTAAATGAGAAGGTGTGTCCAAACGTTTGGTCTGTACTGTACTCTGTAGGACCCAAGTATGAGCACTTGCAGCAATATTCTAGATACATTATAAAATATCAGAGGAGGGATAACGCATTTAAAAAGCACATAAACACTCAGAATGGCACGGAGGAAATCACCCAAATACTGCAATGCCTATTCCAAACACTTTGTTTTCTAAACTGGTAACAGAACCCCACAGTCAACACGGTGACTCTGTGGTTAGCATTGTTGCTTTGCAGCGCTGGCTTCCTGGGTTTAAATCCCAAAGTATGTATAACAGCAATAAAGCCTGATCTAAAGAAGTGGAAGTGGACAACAATATGGTATGGACACAAGATGGCACCACGGTGCAGAAACAATGTTCTCACAATATTGTCCAAACATAGTCAGGCTATATGTAAATGCAAATAAGCCAGCCAAGGTAATGATGATTTACCTATAAAGAGCCTATAAATGATGTGGCACTTCCTCAAAATAACACAAACCTACAAACGACTGGCAGTCTATGCCAACCTGCTACTACAAAAAGTCACATTTTATAAAGTAATATCACATAAAAAAAAATTAAATGAATGATAGGGGAAAAAAGAACCAAACACAAACCCTTGATACACAAGATATGCCTTGATATAGAGATATAAAAATATGTCTACAGAGTGAATTGACCTGCTTATGGGTTTATGTTCTGTTCTTTTTCCCTCCGTTATTTTAATGTTTTTTTTATGTGACTTTACTTAATAAAAATTGATTTTCTAATAGTAACATGTTGACATAGACTTCCAGCCGTTTGTAGGTTGTTTTTTTTTTTTTCAAGGTAATGATGAATTGACCTCAAACAGGATAAAGTGCAATGCGTGTGGTGAGTGACCCAGGTGAATGTCCGTCGACGCAATGTCACACTGTCACAGAATACTGGAGGTAGGGGGCCTAAGCTGACCCTAAGCTGGGGCCCTGACTAATCCCTCATCCTGGAGGTACTGTTAAAGGTACAGAGGTCCAGGCCGCCAGCGTAACCCCTACCTCCTGAGGATCCCTGCACCACAGTAATCTAGTCCTGAGAAGGACCCCGATCACAACAATTGGGAACCAGCGATAATATGCCCACACACAGTATTTAGACGAACGAGACAGTACAAGGGAAAAACCAAAACCACCTTGCATACAACTTCAACAAAACTACAACAGAGGGAACACCAACGGGAAAGGAGATAAATGATAAAGCGAGGAAAGGGAAATAACACTTTCAAATACACTTATCTCAGCAACTCCAAACACCACGATCCGCTCTGTAAGTCTGAATGAAAAGCTTTCACCGACACCTCACAAACAGACCTGCAGGAATATAAAGGAGTCTCACTAACGAAGCATTGATTGCAGCTGGGCGAGGCTGGACCTCAGCTAGCCCAGAGAGAGAGAATTAACTCCTTCACTGCCGAGAAAACACAAAGCACCAACAAGTCAGCTGCGAGAAGTCAGGCTGTGTACTCGTGACGATCTTCGTGGCAACACACCCGTGACAGTACCCCCCCTTCTACGAGGGGCCTCTGGACCCTCAGGGCCAGGTTTATCCGGGTGAGTCGTGTGGAAGGCCCGAACTAATCGGTCTGCGTTAATATCCGACGCAGGAACCCACATCCTCTCCTCAGGACCATACCCCTTCCAATGAACCAAGTACTGAAGGGACCGGCGATTAAAGCGTGAATCAATGACCCTCGATACCTGGAACTCCAAGTTACCATTGACAACCACAGGAGGGGGAGGTAAAGGTGACGGTACCACCGGCGCCACATACCTCTTAAGCAGTGATCTGTGAAACACGTTGTGAATTTTAAACGTAGGGGGGAGGTCAAGACGGAATGCCACCGGATTAATAACAGAACTGATTCTGTACGGCCCGATGAACCTGGGACCCAGTTTCCAGGAGGGAACCTTAAGTTTAATATTCCTGGTAGACAACCATACCTGATCGTTCACACTTAGGTCCGGACCAGACACTCTCCTCCTATCAGCCATACGTTTGTATCGGTTCCCCATAGTATTCAGATTCTTCAGCACCCCTCTCCATACTGAAGCGAGAGATGAGGAAAATCGTTCCTCCTCCGGAACCCCCGAAGAGCCCCCCCTACTGAAAGTACAAAACTGGGGGTGAAAACCATATGCCCCAAAAAACGGGGACTTACCAGTGGACTCGCTCCGCCTATTATTGAGAGCAAACTCTGCCAGAGGTAGGAAAGAAGCCCAGTCCTCCTGGTTCTCTGACACAAAACACCGAAGATATGTCTCCAAGCTCTGGTTCATACGTTCCGTCTGACCATTGGTCTGAGGATGAAAAGCCGACGAGAATGACAAATGCATCCCCCGCCGTGCACAAAACGCCTTCCAGAACTTGGACACAAACTGAGACCCCCGATCAGACACCACCTCGGAGGGTACCCCGTGAAGCCTCACAATCTCCCCAATGAACACCTGCGCAAGAGTTTTAGCATTAGGGAGAGCCGGAAGAGCGATAAAATGTGCCATCTTGCTGAACCTGTCCACTACAACGAGTATGACCGTTTTACCCGAAGACGGAGGGAGGTCCGTAATAAAGTCCATAGACAGATGAGTCCAAGGACGCTCCGGGATCTTCAAAGGTAAGAGGGCCCCAGACGGACGGGTATGTGAGGTCTTAGAGCGCGCACAAACCCCACAGGACGCGACAAAAGTTACCACCTCTTTATGTAAGTTAGGCCACCAAAACCGACGCGAGAGGAGATCCACAGTTGCTTTACTCCCCGGGTGTCCTGCAAAAACTGAGTTATGGTGTGCCTCGATCACCTTTTGTCGCAACTGATCTGGAACGAACAGTCTCCCCGGAGGTCCAACAGGGGCGTCCCCCTGAGCCTCCAATATCTCCTCCTCCAGCTCAGAGCATACTGCCGAAACCACCACCCCCTCCTGAAGAACAGTAATCGGGTCGTCCGTATTCCCGGCCCCAGGGAAACTACGAGATAAGGCATCCGCCTTTACATTTTTAGACCCAGGACGATATGTAACGACGAAATTAAACCTGGTAAAAAACAATGACCACCTAGCTTGTCTGGGATTCAGACGTTTAGCGGACTCCAGATATAGCAGGTTCTTGTGATCGGTGATGACGGTGACCGGATGAACTGCCCCCTCCAAAAAATGGCGCCACTCCTCAAAAGCTAACTTAATGGCCAGGAGTTCCCTATTGCCGACATCGTAATTCCTCTCAGCGGACGACAATTTTTTAGAGAAAAAGGCGCACGGATGCCACTTACCAGGGGACGAACCCTGTGACAATACTGCTCCCACCCCTACCTCGGAAGCGTCTACCTCTACAAAGAATGGCTGAGACGCATCAGGTTGAATGAGTATGGGTGCCGAGGCAAAACATTTTTTCAAGGAGGAGAATGCTTGACAAGCCTTGTCAGACCACCTAGAAAAATCCGTCCCCTTTTTAGTCATGTCTGTGAGAGGCTTAACCACGGACGAGAAATTACGAATGAACTTCCGGTAATAGTTAGCAAACCCCAGGAAACGTTGTAGTGCCTTAAGATTCTCCGGCCGATCCCACTCAAGAACTGCCCGCACTTTCCCAGGGTCCATACGAAAACCGGACGCAGAAACCAGGAAGCCTAAAAACTGGAGTTCCTGTACGGCGAACACACACTTTTCCCACTTGGCATACAGTTTATTATCCCGCAAGATCTGTAACACCTGTCTAACATGCTCCTGATGAGACACCAGATCCGGCGAGTAAATTAAGATATCATCCAGATATATGACAACAAACTGTCCCACCAGGTGGCGAAAAATATCATTAACAAAGTGTTGAAACACCGCCGGGGCATTAGTCAGACCGAATGGCATGACAAGGTTCTCATAATGCCCCTCCGGAGTGTTAAAAGCCGTCTTCCACTCATCCCCCTCCTTCATCCTAATCAAATTGTACGCCCCCCTGAGATCCAACTTAGAGAACCATTTGGCGCCCACGATCTGATTAAAGAGATCGGGAATAAGTGGGAGCGGATACGGATCTCGGACCGTAATCCGATTAAGTTCACGGAAATCCAGGCAAGGGCGTAGGCCTCCATCTTTCTTCTTAACAAAGAAGAACCCCGCGGCCACCGGTGAAGATGAAGGTCTAATATGCCCCTTAGCCAGACTTTCAGAAATATAATCCTTCATGGCCTGCCTCTCAGGACCAGAAAGGTTATACAACCTAGCTTTAGGTAACTTGGCCTCAGGGAGCAGTTTTACAGAACAGTCATACTCGCGATGAGGAGGTAGTTCCTGACACCCATTCTCCGAGAATACATCCTCAAAGTCTGCCAGAAATGGAGGTAAGACCCAAGGAGTAACCGCACCGATGACCGTGTTCATGCAGTTTTTATTACAGAATTTACTCCATTGGCTTATCTCTCTGGTTTGCCAATTAATAACAGGGTTATGCTTAGCTAACCAAGGAAGGCCCAACACTATAGGAGTGGGAAGACCCTCCAACACATAGCAAGACAACAGTTCTTTATGTATTGCCCCCACTTGAAGTTTTACGCCATGCACAGCTTGCAAAAAACTTCCCTGACCGAGAGGCCTGGCATCGATCGAGAATATGGGGATGGGTTTAGCCAACTCACTCAATCGCATACCTTGAACCCGGGCAAACCGAGCATCAACCAGATTAGCCCCGGCCCCACTATCCAGAAGAACAGATATCCTCTCAGTTCTCGTACCCACCACCACCTCCGCCGGTACGAGAAACTGAGACGAACCTAGGGACGAAATACCTACTCCCAGATTGCCGTCCACCACACAACCTGGGATCAACAGTTTTTTCGACGACTCTTTACTCAGCAAGGGGCGGGATGGACACCCCCCAATAAAATGTCCCTTTTTCCCGCAGAGGAAACACCTTCCTGTCTTATGGCGCACCACCGGTCCCCTTCCCCGAAATGATGTCCCTCCTAATTGCATAGGCTCCTCCGGACTGACCAGGGGAACCACCATATGAGGGGACCTTGTAAGAGGTGGAGACATTACAGGGGGTAGAGTTATCCCGCACCTCTCCCGAAGCCGTCTGTCAACGCGAATAGCAAGGGCCATAGCGGCTTCCAGTGACGCGGGAGAGTCATACTGTGCCAACACATCCTGTAATTTGTCGGATAAACCATGACAAAACTGGCTCCTAAGAGCCGGGTCATTCCACTGGGTGTCCGTGGCCCACCTACGGAACTCCGAACAGAATTCCTCCGCCGGACGATCTCCCTGCTGAATCCTACGTAACTTAGACTCAGCAAGGGAGATCCGATCTGGGTCATCATATACGAGTCCCAAAGCAGCGAAAAACCTATCCACTGACTGGAGAACTGGGGAGCTAGGGGGAAGAGAGAACGCCCAAGATTGTGGGTCCCCTTGTAGGAGCGAGATGACAATTCCCACCCTTTGTTCTTCACTGCCCGATGACCGAGGCCGCAGCCGAAAGTACAATTTGCATGCCTCCCGGAAAACAAAAAACTTGTCCCGCCCCCCAGTGAACCTGTCAGGGAGAGCTACTTTAGGTTCTGGTCCGGCTTGCTCCAGAGGATGCAAAACCTTGGACCTAACGTCCGCCAGCCCCATGGACAAACTCTGCAACTGCTGAGCTAGACCGGCTACTGGATCCATGGTAGCTGGAGAAAAACTAAGATGGTCGGTGAAAATGTCACACTGTCACAGAATACTGGAGGTAGGGGGCCTAAGCTGACCCTAAGCTGGGGCCCTGACTAATCCCTCATCCTGGAGGTACTGTTAAAGGTACAGAGGTCCAGGCCGCCAGCGTAACCCCTACCTCCTGAGGATCCCTGCACCACAGTAATCTAGTCCTGAGAAGGACCCCGATCACAACAATTGGGAACCAGCGATAATATGCCCACACACAGTATTTAGACGAACGAGACAGTACAAGGGAAAAACCAAAACCACCTTGCATACAACTTCAACAAAACTACAACAGAGGGAACACCAACGGGAAAGGAGATAAATGATAAAGCGAGGAAAGGGAAATAACACTTTCAAATACACTTATCTCAGCAACTCCAAACACCACGATCCGCTCTGTAAGTCTGAATGAAAAGCTTTCACCGACACCTCACAAACAGACCTGCAGGAATATAAAGGAGTCTCACTAACGAAGCATTGATTGCAGCTGGGCGAGGCTGGACCTCAGCTAGCCCAGAGAGAGAGAATTAACTCCTTCACTGCCGAGAAAACACAAAGCACCAACAAGTCAGCTGCGAGAAGTCAGGCTGTGTACTCGTGACGATCTTCGTGGCAACACACCCGTGACACGCACGTTTCGCATTAGGCTTCCTCGGAGGACTGTGTCACTCTGTGACTGCAGACTTGGAAAACTTCACATTGCGAGCTGTGAGGATATTCTGGTGCTGGCGGCTGGCATACATAAAGTTACATGCCTCGCCCAATGCAAATGTATTAATTGAGGATAGACCTAGTCTAGTCAGAATGTGGCCAGAAGTATGCAAATCATATACTTGTGGTCACATGACCCTAAGGCCAGATGATCTCTTTAACTAGTGCAACAGTTGAGGATGATGTATAAATGTGCAGCTGTTACAAAAAATAAAGGGAATCTGTCAGAAGGATCAACCCTCCTAAATCATCTACAGGTGCATCTCACTAAATTAGAATATCATCAAAAAGTTAATTTATTTCAGTTCTTCAATCTAAAAAGTGAAACTCATATATTATATAGAGTCATTACAAGCAGAGTGATCTATTTCAAGTGTTTATTTCTGTTAATGTGGATGATTATGGCTTACAACCAATGAAAACACAAAAGTCATTATCTCCGTAAATTAGAATAATTAAAATAATTTACAAAAAACACCTGCAAAGGTTATGTAAAATGTTCCCAATAAAAGCTTCAAGTCAATCAACAAAAAAAGCAAATCCACACTCAGGTTCATCGTCTGTCAATATAGGGGGCTTCTACGTTATTGGTAGTACAAAGGCTCTGGAAATGCACAATGGTCACTTGCCCCTCAAAAGAAATCCAGCAAATTCTGCAGTCCTAAATTCAAATGCCCCCTCCTTTCTGAGCCCCACAATGAGCCTAAACCACATTTTAAATCCAAATGTTTGGCATTTCTGCTGCAATGAAAGCCCGCTTAATTTACGGGTGGGGGTCTCAAAAAGCACGAGCTGGGCATAATGTTATGGGCACTACAATGGCAGATTTGCAATTTTCACTTGCAACATCCACTGCTGCTTGTTTCTGGAAAACACCCATGGATTCAAAATTGTCACTACACCTGTAGATAAATTCCCAGACAGGGTAATTTCCAAAATTCTTCTCTTCTGGCATTTAAAGGCTCTGTATATGGAGTCTGCAAACTATTGTATGATACGGTAGTTCTCCAGGAGTCAAATAGCACTCCTTCCTGCCCAAGTCACGCCATGTGAACTAAGCAGTACTGTACAGCCACATATGGGGTATTGCCACGTTCAGCAGAAATTGTGGGATAAATTTTGGAGCTATTTTTATCTGTTCCTTCTTATGAGAGAGTAAAATTTGGGGCTAAAACTGAATTTTTGTGGTAAAAATACTAAATGTTTTTTCTTCACTGCTAAATGGTATAAAATTCTGTGACACACCTGTGGTGTCAATATGATCACTGCACCCTTAGATGAATTGAATGAGAGGTGTAGTTCTTAAATTGGGGTCACTTATGGGGGCTTCTGCTTTTTTGGCACCTCAGGGGCTCTTCCAGTGGGTCATGCCACCCGCAAACCATAACCACAAAATCTGCACTATAACATGGCACTCCATCCCTTCAGAGCTTTGCACTGTGCCTGAAAAGTATTTCTCGATTACATGTAGAGTATTGGTGCACTCAGGAAAAGTTGCACAGCAAACTGTGAGGTCCATATTTTACGATTAGCCGTTATAAAAATTAAAAACTTGGGGCTAAAACAACATTTTAGTGGTAAAAATCAAATTATTCCTTCACCGCCCAATGGTATAAAATCTTGTGAGGCACATGTGGTGTCAACATGCTCACTGCACCCCTAGATTAATTTATTGGGGTGTGTAGTTTGTAAAATGGGGTCACATATTGAGAGATTTTGCTGACCTGGCACTTTAGGGGCTTTGCCAATGTGACATGGCACCCTCAAGCCATTACAGCCAAAACTGAACTCCGATATGGTGCTTCTTCCTTTCTGAACTTTGCATTGTGGCTCAAAAGTAGTTTTCAACCACATATAGGGTATGGACGTACTCAGGAGAAATTGCGTAATAAATTGTACAGTTTATTTTCTCCTATTAGCCCTTTTGAAAATTAAAAGCTTGGAGCTAGGCAATATTTTAATGGAAAAAAAAATAATTTTCCATTTACTCAGCCTAATGTAATACACCTCCGTGAATCGCCTGAAGGTTAAAATGCTCACTACTTCCCTAAATTACTTGAGTGGTGTATACTCTAAAATGGGGTCACTTGTGGTTTCTGCTGTTTTGGCATGTCAGGGGCTCTTTAAATGTGACATGGCACCCGCAATCTATTCCAGACAAAAATGGGTTCCAGAATTTAGATGGTGCTCCTTCTCTTTCAAGCCCTGCCATGTGAACAAACAGTAATTTTCCACCACATATGGGACATCTGTATACTCAGGCAAAATTGCACAACAAATAGTTTGGTCCATTTTCTCCTGTTAAGCTTGTGAAAATGAAAAATTTGGGGCAAAACCTACATCATTGGAGGAAAAATGTATTTTTTTCATTTTAGCGGCTCTATGTTATAAAATTCTGTGAAGCACATGTTGGTTCAAGGTGCTCACCACACCTCTAGATAAGTTCCTTGAGGGATGCAGTTACCAAAATGGGGTCACTTGTGGGGGGTTTCCACTGTTAAGGCACATTAGGGGCTTTGCAAACACTATCTATCCAAGCCAATTTTGCACTCCAAAAGTCAAAAGGTGCTCCTTCACTTCTGAGCCCTGCCCCCCAAAAGTAGTTTTCCACTACATATGGGGTTTCCGTGTACTCAGGAGAAATTGCACAACAAATTATACTGTCCATTCTGTTACCCTTGTGAAAATGCAAAATTTGGGGCTAAATCAACATTTTTGTGGGAAAAAGTAAAATTTCCATTGCTTTAATTCCTGTGAAGCACCTGAAGGGTTAATAAACTTCTTGAATGCGGTTTTGAGCACTTTGAAGGGTGCAGTTTTAAGAATGGTGTAGTTTTGGGGTATTTTCCGTCATATAGGCCCCTCAAAGTCACTTCAAATGTGATGTGGTCCCTAAAAAAAATGGTTTTGTAAATATTGATGGAAAATTGAGAAATTACTGATCCAAAAAAATTGTTTAAAAAATGATGCTGATGTAAAGTAGACATGGGGTAAATGTTATTAACTATTTTGTTTTTATATAATTATCTAGTTTAAGGGCATAAAAATTAAAAGTTTGAAAATTGTGAAATTTTCACCAAATTTCCAATATTTTCACAAATAATAGCAAAAATATCAGCCTAATTTTACCACTAACATGGAGTACAATGTGTCTTGAAAAAAACAGTCTCAGAGATACCTTGAAGCATTCCAGAGATATTACCACATACTGTATATTACCCTTCTATTCAGCTAATTCTTCTTTTCCATTAGCTCTATGTATAAGCAGGAAGTCTCTTGCCCCTTGCATTTATCATCCCTCTCTTCAACTCCTGACTCAGCTGCTCCACTCCTCCCCTTGCCAGGGACTCTTGCAGTGACTCATGACTCGTGCAGGGAAAATTGACCTCCTGTTTTTACATAGAACTTAGAAGGATTCAGCTAGTCCGTTTTTAATCATGTGTTGTCATAGGCCTAATGGACAGAGAAGAATTAGCTGAGTAGAAGGGTAAAATAAGCAATTGTAAGTAGAGATGAGCATTGTTCTACTCGAACTGTTCGCCAATCTCAAATTCGAGCTGTTTTGGGCGGTGTTCGAGCCGTTCGGCGAACACGAACAATTTGAGAAAAATTCGGCTGTTCGAGGTTATGTTCGATAACTGTTCGTGCACCAAAATCATAACTGGATTTTTTCTCAGTAATGATGAAAATTAATGTTAATACGCAGTTTGAGTGTACAGCGGGGTGGGGGGAGGGGCAGGGGATGGATCTCTGCAGGAACAATGAAGATCTCCATTTTTTTTTCTCTTTCCCGCATTTACAGTGGGGAGGTGCAATCTGTCAGCCTATCAGCAGCGCACACACGGAGCGAAGTGCTTTTTTTCACACAAGCAAGGGCATGTGTCATTGGCAGTGTATGTCACATGTCCTTGCCCTATAAGACCAAGCCATTTTCCCCGTCGCCACCATTTTCTAACTGCTGCAGCTGCGTGTTAGACGGCACCGCTGTTGCTGTGTGCGCTATACCTTGTTAATTTCAAGCCAATTTTCGCACAAATATACAGATAGCTTGGGAGTAGGGAATAGTTGTGATTGCAGTCCTTTTAAGGACTAGGTTACAGCATTTCCTACGACTTTTATCAGGGAGGTCTGTGCTCTTAAATAGATCGGTTGTGGGAGTAAAGACTAATTGTAATTGCAGTCCTTTTCAGGACTAGGTTACATCAGTTCCTATCAGTTTTTCCCAGGCAGGTCTGTGCCAGTGCTGTGCAAGTTTTTTTCACAGCATTTGGCTGAATCTAGCAAAGCTAATCCTTTTTGGCCTATTGCAGAGTGTGTTAGTCAGTGGAGTAGCCTATCTGTGTTGCAAGATATACCACCTGTGTATAGAATACCAATTTTTTTACTGCACCTAGTGAAGTAAAATCTTTTGGGCATAGCATCATTCTATTAGTCCATCTATACTGACCTCCATCAGGTTGCAAATTAAAACTAATTTTTATCTGCATCTACAGTACCTCTGAAAAAATATTTGGGCTTCTAGCTGTGTGTGGGACTTGTTCTATTAGTCCATCTATACTGACCTCCATCAGGTTGCAAACTGAATATATTTTTTTCTGCATCTACCTCTGAAAAAATATTGGGCTTCTAGCTGTGTGTGGGTCTTGTTCTATTAATCCATCTATACTGACCTCCATCAGGTTGCAAACTGAATATATTTTTTTCTGCATCTACCTCTGAAAAAATATTTGGCCTTCTAGTAGTGTGTCGGACTTTCTCTATTAGTCCATCTATACTGACCTCCATCAGGTTGCAAATTAAAACTAATTTTTATCTGCATCTACAGTACCTCTGAAAAAATATTTGGGCTTCTAGCTGTGTGTGGGACTTGTTGTATTAGTCCATCTATACTGACCTCCATCAGGTTGCAAATTCAAAATAATTTTTTTCTGCATCTAACCCAGCCAATAGTTTTGGCCTAATACCACAGTTTGGCCACTCAGCTCTGCTCGGTTACCATCCATTGTTTTTTTGTGCAAACAACTCCAGAGTTGTGAATTAGTTAACCACCAAAATGAGTGGAAAAAGGCCTGCTGCTGGTGGAAAGGGGAATAGGCGTGTTGGGAAGGGGAAAAAAGGTTGTGTCCGTGGGGTAGGTGTTAAAGCAACAGTAACATCTGCAGAAGAAAGACCATCTTCCAGCCAAACTAAAATGTCTACTTCTTTTAGCGGACAATGTGATAAGATCCCTTTCTTACGGCCACGCCAATCGCTACAAATTCCAGATGAGGCACAAAAACAGCAGGTGCTTCAACGGATATCAAGTGCTCCTTTAAGTGGGCTCTCCTCCACATCAACTTCAACATCACAAATACTCCAGTCCTCAAAGGTGTCACCCAAATCGCACTTGCTTCCTCACAGCTCCCAAATCTCCAGCTGCCCGTCTGAGTATGAGGTAGAACAGATGGTTGAGTCTGCAGAGCTGTTTACTCATACTATAGCCTGGGAATCAGAGGTCGACTCCAGCGCTTCTGTGAATCCAGACGAGGAAATGATCTGCACTGATGCCCAGAATCTTTATGAGTCAGATCCAGGACCAGACGCAGAAGGTTCTGACCATAATGTAGACCCTCATTCCCAAACTGTAACTCCTGTTGGTGGAGACAATGAGGAAGACGATGATAAGACTCAAATACCTGATTGGAGCGACAACTTTAGTTTTTTGTCAGGGCAGGAACAGGTTGGCTCTGAGGACGACGGGTGTGATAACGCACAGGGTGATGATGATGAGGTCGGAGATCCCACTTACTGTCAACCCACAGTCAGCCAAGAGATGAGGTCAGCAGAGGAGGTGGAGGAAGATGCTAGTGACGACGAGGTCAGGTTGCGCCTTCCTGGACAGAGACGTAGTACTGGAAGCACGTCAACAACTGCATCCTCAAACACAACTCTGCCTCTCACCACAAGTCGTGGTGGCTCTTCAGGTCGCATGGGTGCTAAGCCTTGCATAGCCTGGGCATTTTTTCAGATCGATAAAGATGACCCAACTCGTGTTATCTGTAACATTTGTCAGCAAAAGCTAAGTAGAGGTCAAAAAATACATAGTTTGAGTACTTCATGCATGAACCGGCACATGGACATGAAGCATAAGTTGCAGTGGGAAGCTCAGTGTGCTACAATGCGGCCTAGCCGGCCGGGCCAACCACCGTCTGCCATATCTTGTGCATCCGCGGCCTCTTCATCCTCTGTGACTGGGGGGACAGCAGTCACACCTGTTTTGGGGCGCAGACCTGCCACCTCTTTACCCGCAACAGCCAGCGTGATTGGCAGGTCATCATTTTCTTTGGAGGTGGTAACACCAGCTGGTGTTGAGCGCTGTCCGACATCGATAGCACCACCTTTGGATGAAGGCAACCTAACATGTCCGCCTGCATCTTCCTCACAGACCGGCAGTTTGCCGGGGACACCCTTATCAACCCCGTCTAAGCACAATAGCCAGCCCTCGGTCCCTCAGATGTGGACAAGTAAAAGACCATTTCCTCCTAGCCATGAGAAAGCTAAGAGGTTGAATTTCACCATCTGCAAGCTCTTGGCTACAGAAATGCTGCCTTTCCGCCTGGTGGACACAGAGGATTTTCGAGACCTTATGTCCGTCACAGTGCCCCAGTACCAGATGCCCAGTCGGCACTACTTCTCAAAGAAAGGTGTGCCTGCGCTCCACCAGCATGTCGCACACAACATCACCGCTTCTTTGAGAAACTCTGTGTGTGACAGGGTGCATTTCACCACAGACACTTGGACGAGTAGGCATGGACAGGGGCGTTACATGTCGCTGACTGGGCACTGGGTAACTATGGTGACAGCAGGACAAGGGGCTGCTGTCCAAGTCTTGCCGTCCCCACGAGTTGTGCGTCAATCCTCTTTATGTCAAAGTTCCTCCACTGCTTCTGCCTCCTCAACCTCCTCTCGGTCTTCCACCTGCACCCAAAGCCTGTCTGGTCATGCCACAAGCTTTCTAACTGCGCAGAAGGGATCCTGCACACCTCCTTACTATGCTGGCAGTAGGGCTCAACGTCATCAGGCGGTTTTTACATTGAAATGTCTGGGAAATGTGAGTCACACAGCTGAGGAGTTGTGGTCAGCTCTGGAGAACCAATTTCATGAATGGTTGTCTCCACTGGACCTGAAACCAGGGAAGGCCGTGTGCGACAATGCTGCAAACCTGGGTGCGGCCCTTCGCCGGGGCAATGTCACACACGTGCCTTGTATGGCTCACGTGTTGAACCTGGTTGTCCAGCAATTTTTAGCCCACTATCCCAGACTAGATGGCCTTCTGCAGAGGGCACGGTCGCTGTGTGCTCACTTCCGCCGTTCGCATCCCGCAGCTCAGCGACTTACATCTCTACAGAAGTCGTTGGGCCTGCCACTTCACCGGCTAAAATGCGATGTGCCTACCCGGTGGAATTCAACTCTGCACATGTTGCAGCGACTGTGGCAGCACCGACAAGCCCTGGTGCAATACGTTCTGACGTATAGCCTGGGCCAACGAGATTCAGAGGTGGGGCAAATCACGCTGGAGGAGTGGTCTCAGATCAGGGACCTATGCACCCTTCTGCACAGTTTTGAAATGGCGACGAAGATGTTTAGTGCTGACGATGCCATTATCAGCATGACTATTCCGGTGATTTACATGCTGGAGCACATGTTAAACAGAATTCGGAGTCAGGTGGTGGCACAAGAGGAGGTGGAGGAAGTAGAGGAGGAGGAGTTGTATGCGGAAGGGCTAACATCTGCAAGGTCCACAAGGTCTGCAGCACCAAGGCGGCAGGCATGTGAGGGTGGGGGAGATGGTTTTACCAGGGCGCATGGTAGCAGCCAAACTAGTGAGGAAGGTGCAGGAGCCCAGGAAGAAGTGGAGGACGAACTGATGGAAGACTCATCAGATGAGGGAGACCTTGATCACATTTCTGTTGTGCGAGGTTGGGGGGAGAGGACAGAGGAAGGAAGCATGATTGTTACCTCGCCACCAACACAACAGGGACTTGGTGCTCCTGGATGCGCAACACACATGAGTGCCTTCTTGCTGCACTACCTGCAACATGACCCTCGAATTGTGAGAATTAGAAATAATCCTGACTACTGGGTTGCCACACTGTTAGATCCCCGGTACAAAAGTAAATTTGCAGAAATTATTCCTGCCATAGAAAGGGATGCACGCATGCAGGAGTATCAGCAGAGACTGTTGCAGAATCTTACATGTGCTTTTCCACAAAATACCAGTGGTGCACGTAGTGAATCTCACAGTTCCAACTTGCCAACCGTGGGACCGTCAAGTGTTCAGCACTCAAACCGTAACAGAACCACAGTATCTGCTGGTAACATCAATTTTGCGGAATCATTTCACCACTTTTTTAGCCCATCCTTTGCAAGGCCACAGGAGACAAGAAGTCTGACACATAGTCAACGCCTAGAGACGATGGTACAGGAGTATCTCCAAGTAAACATTGAAGCCACGACTGTGTCACTGGACCCTTGCTCTTTTTGGGCTTCCAATCTGGATAAATGGCCGGAGCTAGCCACTTACGTCTTGGAGATCTTGTCATGCCCCGCAGCCAGCGTTCTGTCTGAACGTGTGTTCAGCGCTGCTGGTGGTGTGCTGACAGATAAGCGCACGCGGCTCTCCACTGATAATGTAGACAGACTCGCGTTCATAAAGATGAACAAATCATGGATCCGAAACGACTTTTCTACCCCTGTGTCATCCTGGGGAGAGTAAAAGCTTGATGATTGGTTAAAATCACCCTACCAAACGTTTTAAGCTTTCAAATTACTAATCATGTTTATCTGTATCTTGACTGGAAAATAATTTGGGCTTTGTAGCAGTGTGCAGCACTGATCCTATTAGGCCATCTATAATAAGCTCCACCAGATTTAAAATTAAAAATAATTTTTAGCTGCATCTAGCCCGGAAAATAATTTTGGGGCTCCGAGATGCGCAAGACACATAAGTGCCTTCTTGCTGCACTACCTGCAGCATGACCCTCATATTGTCAGAATTCGAAGTAATCATGACTACTGGGTTGCCACACTCTTAGATCCCCCAAACTTTTCGATCAACCTTTTCATTTTAATAAAGACCAAAAAAATGGTCATTTTTGAAATTATAAGCATTAGCAGGTTGTTAGAAACTGAAATCAAACAGTTTTCAACTCAAAACTTTATTCTAGGTGATGTTACATTTTCACATAGGACCCCTTGTTCGAAAGGAGCTTCTGAACTCTCTCGTCCATTGAATTTGTCAGGTTTTGGATGGTTTCTGCTTCAATTGTTTTGCATGAGGACAGAATACCCTCCCAGAGCTGTTGCTTAGATGTGAACTGCCTCCCGCCATCATAGACACTCCTTTTAATGATGCTCCAAAGGTTCTGAATGGGGTAGAGGTCAGGGGAGCATGGGGGTCACACCATAAGTTTGTCCCCTTTTATGCCCATATCAGCCAGAGATGCAGATGTTTTATGTGCAGCATGAGATGGTGCATTATCATGCAGAAAAATGATCTTGCTGTGAAATACACGGTTCTTCTTCTTGAACCATGGCAGGAAGTGCTGTTTGAGAAAATCCACATACATTATGGAGTTCATCTTTAGCGCCTTCAGGGATCCTAAAGGGGCCGACAATCTCTCTCCCCATGATTCCAGCCCAAAACATTACTCCACCTCCTCCTTGTTGGCGCTGTAGCCGTGTTTGCGTGGGGTGTCCATCAACCAGCCATCCTCCACTCCATTCATCTGGACCATCGAGCGCTGCACGGCACTCATCCGTGAACAAAACAGTTTTGAAATCAGTCTTCATGTAATGTTTGGCCCACTGGAGCCGTTTCTGCTTGTGTGAAGTGGATAGAGGAGGTCGACAGGATGGCATATGCACAGCTGCAAACCTCTGAAGGACCCTGCATCTTGTTGTTCGGGGGACGTTGGAGGCACAAGCAGCTTCAAAAACTTGTCTGCTGCTATGACAAGGCTTTTTTGCCGCTGCTCTTTCAACCTGACGTAATTGCCTGTAGGAAAGAGTCCTCAATTTGCCCTTATCAGCACGCACACGTGTGTACTGTGAATCAGCTACATACTTATTGATTGCCAAGACACTTCATCCTGATCATCGCACAATGTTGATTGTAGTCATGCCTTGACCTAAACACTCCACAATTTGTTGCTTCTCAGCAGCCGACACATCCTTTTTCTTTCCCATTTTGGCAGAAAATGTAGGCTGCTTAATAATGTGAGAGAGCCTTCTTAAGTAGTCTTGCCTTTCATTGGACACACCTGCCAAACTAATTAGCACAGGTGTCTGCAATTGCTTACAGTGATATAAAGAGCCCTGACACACATCACCATCAATGAGTTTAACTGACAAACAAACAAATTCTTCCCTTATCACTCCTAAACACTTTTTGCATAATAATTTGGAACGCGGTGTACATGTGCTTTTCCACAAAACACCAGCGGTTCACGTAGTGAATCTTACAGTTCTAACTTGCCAACCGTGGTCTGTATGGAATTGTTCAATAAAGGGCCCAAAATTAAGATAACATAGATGGGAGAGGTCTCTATGAATAGGAATTCCTAAGTATTTGATACCCTGTGAGGGCCAGGCAAAGGGAAAGTTGGACTGGATGGAATCCTATATGGATTTGGGGAGGGAGACATCGAGGGCCTCAGACTTCGCTGCATTGATTTTAAAATTTTACCATGTAACAAAGTGATCTATTTCAGCCATAACAGCATGGATGGATATATGTGATTGAGTGATATATACTAGGACATCATCAGCAAATAGAGAGCACTTGTACTCGGTGCCTCCCACCTCAATCCACCTAATATTGGGGTTATGGCGAATTGATGAGAGCAGGTGCTCCGTCACTAGGATGTATAAGAGAGGGGACAGAGGACATCCCTGCCTTGTCCCATTGGTGATTGTGAAAGGTGATGAAAATGTTCTGACGCACCCCCTGGGCCTTGGGACACCCGGAGCCGGACCCTTTTTGGTGGATGCTGGTGGTTGTAGTCTTCGTGGCGGCGACCCGGTTCCGTGGCTCAGGGCGGTCAAACCAGTGGCGGAACTATTTATGTGGTTTTGATGTTTAAATGTCCGACTACGCCACCCGTGGATTGCGGTCAGAGTGAACCGCCGCTACAGGGCAGACCGCTGAGGCTGGTGTTGTGGGTGCAGCAGAGCGTAGCATAACTCCCCACGGGAGGAGTATAGCCTCAGGGCAGTGTATGCGAGGATGGGGGTGATGGTGCAGGGCAGCAGCAGTAACGACACGGAGTCAGTGATGCAGTCCAGGGCCTTTACTCACAGTTCTTATTATCCAGACCACGTCTGCAGGTAACGGCTGCCCACGTCGTACTGTGCTCACCAGGTGAGGGGCTCAGACAACTCCCAGATAACTTTGGAGCACTTCACAGGACCCCCTTTGTGTGTCCTTTGTCTGGCCTTTCTTACCAACACTTCTGTCCGGCTGCCTCGGGCCTCCTCTTGGTAAACTTGGCGCCAGTTTCCCTGACCCTATGTGGTGCCTTCCTAGCGGGTGTAGCGAGGGGCTGCGCCACATAAAATGTCAGAGCCTCCGGTTTCTAGCTCAGGGTCGTTTCCTGCCTCCACTAGTTCGGGGACCGGTCTCCCCCTTTGGCCTGACCCCTCCACGCAGGTGGATTCGGGCGTGCGGTGGCGACTCGCCCGTCCGCACCCCTGGGATCCCTTCATTCCTCGTTCCTGGAGCCTTCTCCGCTCCTCTTCCTTCCTTCTCCCTCTTCCAGGCCTGGGCCTCTGTTACTAGGCCCGCCTCCGGAGCAGAGCTCATGCAGAGCCCCTGCTCCCTGCCACTTCTGCTCAGACTTCTCTGCACTGAACTAAGATGGTACCCACCTTTTATACTCCCTTCTCAATGCACCCAGGAACTGCTTCCGCCCTGCTCCTGCACTACAGGGTTCCCCTTCCTCAGTGTTCCCTCCCCCCACTCCAGCCAGGGACAGGGACTGTCGTGCCCATCTCAGGGGCATATTGGTCGCCCTGCCCCACGGCAATGTGGTGTAATGCATGCAGTTGTCGGGTCCTGATCCACACTCCATCCTTACCTGAGAGTGAGATATCACACCTCTGGGTGAGGTGCAATACATCTGTAGCAACCGAGCCCTCAGGGTGCTACAGTTCCATTTATCTTCAGCCTAGGTGACGTATTGCGATACAGGGCCGTGATTTTGGCTATAAAAGGGTCCCCTAGACCCCTACCCCAAGCTTTTTAAGAGAATCATATATGGCGTGCCAGGAGACTCTATGGAATGCTTTCTCAGCATCCAACGAGAGTATCTAATTACAAATTTTTAACTGCATCTAGCCCAGGAAATACTTTGTGCCTAGTAGCAGTGTCTGCTAGTCAGCGGATTATCCCGGCTGTTAAGCAAGCTACACCACCTGTAGTTTAGACACTTAATTTTTTCAAAGGAAATGCTTCGGGACCATGGGATACTCAGTGAAGAGCATCAGGAGGCACCCCAAGGCATAGGGGCTGGGACTGGCAGTAGGATGCCTTGCGGTGGACAGCCGAGCTCGATCCTTATAAAAGCTTTTTAACTGCAGCAGCTTTAGTGGACGCTACTGGAGCTGGAATTACGCAGCTGCTGGCATGAGACTTGCCCTCCAATAGATCCTTGTAAATGGATTTAAAGTGTATTCATTCAAATTAGAGAGACAATTTAAATTAAAAAGCTTAGAGCTGCCTCCACCACAGGGGGGCTCGCTCGACCCACCAGCGGACAGGCACCAGTATTGGGAGAGGGGGGCTGGCCATCAGGGTTCACCGCGGCTCTGGCACAAACCCGGCGACACGGAGGTGGCACGGGCAGGAGCGGACTGGCCGTGTCGGCTTCTCACTTTTTGGATTTTAGAAGGGCATGACATGCCTATATCTGTGTCTCCCCCTCCTTTTACTCCTCCACCTCTTTTATTTTCGCATGACTATATGTACTTGTCACTTTTCCATGTGTTAGTTGTGTCTTCTGAGCAGTTTGTCAGCTTTTGGACACCTTTGAAGGTGTTTTCTATGTGTTTCTATGTGTTTTTGTTTGCCTGCCATTGGTTTTAACGGTGTTCGAAGGTGTTCGACGAACAGTTCGACGAACAGTTCGGCGAACACACGGGTGTTCGACGAACCGAACCGAACTCGAACACTACGGGGGTGGCTCAACACTAATTGTAAGTACACAGTGCTATATAATATGATGACTGCTGCTGGCCCTATGTTTGCCGACGCCTGTGTGCTGAATTTATTTTAGCGCACAAGGGGTAAATGTGTTTGAGCCTATTTGTAACAGCTGAACATTATACACAATCCTGAACCATATAAAGTGATTTGTTTAGGAGTATCATTACCCTTGAATAACTCACATGTAGTGGGGGAACATATGTGATGTTGCTCCCCTTCCCAAACTCTGAAGCTGGTTACTTTTATTATTCATGATTATTGATGTGACTGTGTTCTAGTTCCCATTCTCTGACAGCACTTGCATTGAGATTTCTTGCTTCAGTCTCTCAAATACCTATAGCTATTCCATTTGTATCATTTGTTTGGCACAGGTTTTGTGGATTACTAGGAACAGGTATGGGGTCTGGGATTTGCATGTATCTGGGTGCCCCTTGTGTAATTTTGAGCACCTGTGTGTTTTTTAGCTTTTTGTTAGGCCTTATTCAGACGAATAAGCTTTTGTAGGATAGTACTTGTACCTGTGATAGTCTATCGGGCCATTTACATTATTATTATTATTATTATTATTTATTATTAGAGCGCCATATATTCCATGGTGCTTTACATGTGATAGGGATATACATAGCAAAAACATTTACATAATCTTAACAAAACAAGTCAGCGACTGGTACAGGAGGAGCGAGGACCCTGCCCGTGAGGGCTCACAGTCTACAAGGGATGGGTGAGGATACAGTAGGTGAGGGTAGAGGAGGTCATGTAGTAATGTGGTGGAGCGGTGGTTACTGCAGGTTGTAGGCTTGTCGGAAGAGGTAAGTCTTCAGGTTTCTTTTGAAGGCTTCCATGGTAGGCGAGAGTCTGATGTGTTGGGGTACAGAGTTCCAGAGTAGGGGCGATGCAGGGGAGAAATCTTGTATGCGATTGTGGGAAGAGGAGATAAGAGGGGAGTAGAGAAGGAGATCTTGTGAGGATCGGAGGTTGCGTGCAGGTAAGTACCGGGAGACTAGGTCACAGATGTATGGGGGAGACAGGTTGTGGATGACTTTGTATGCCGTGGTTAGGGTTTTGAACTGGTTCTCTGGGCAATGGGGAGCCAGTGAAGGGATTGACAGAGGGGGGAGGCTGGGGTATAGCGGGGGGACATGTGGATTAGTCGAGCAGCAGAGTTTAGGATAGATTGGAGGGGTGCAAGAGTGTTGGAAGGGAGGCCACAGAGCAGGAGGTTGCAGTAGTCGAGGCGGGAGATGATGAGGGCATGCACTAGTGTTTTTGCAGAGTCTTTGGTGAGGAATGCACGGATCCGGGAGATATTTTTGAGTTGGAATCGGCAGGAAGTGGAAAGGGCTTGGATATGTGGTTTGAAGGAGAGATCAGAGTCCAGGGTTACCCCAAGGCAGCGAGCTTGTGGGACTGGGGAGAGTGAACAGCCATTGATGTTGATGGATAGGTCAGATGGGGGATATGAATGAGAGGGTGGAAAGATGATGAACTCTGTTTTATCCATGTGGAGTTTTAGAAATCTGGCAGAGAAGAAGGATGAGATGGCTGACAGACATTGTGGGATTTTGGTTAGTAGGGAGGAGATATCGGGTCCAGAGAGGTAGATCTGTGTGTCATCAGCATAGAGGTGATACTGAAAGCCGTGAGACTCTGTGATTGTGGCATGTTTGAAACATGAGGGGAAGACACCGGTTGTTAGTGACAGGTTGAACAGGTGGGTTAGGGTTGGGATGAAGACTGTGGTAAGGTTAGGGATGAGGTGGGATGGGATTGGGTCAAGTTCGCAGGTGGTGAGGTGTGATTTGGAGAGTAAAGAGGAGACTTGACCATCTGTAATGGTGGAGAAGTGGGGTTTGGAGGAGGAAGGTTGAGTAGATATGAGGAGGGGTTGTGCAGGCTTTAGGCAAAAGCTTTGTCTGATGGTGTCAATCTTCTGCTTGAAGAATGAGGCAAAGTCTTCGGCTGAGATGAGAGAAGAGGGAGGAGGTGCTGGGGGACGAAGGAGAGAATAGAAAGTGTTAAATAGCTGTTTAGAGTTGTGAGACAGGGAGGATATGAGAGATGAGAAGTAGGTTTGTTTTGCTGTAGTGAGCGCGGACTTGAAGATAGTGAGGGATTGTTTGAATGCGATGAAGTGCTCGATGGAGTGAGACCTTTTCCATCTCCTCTCCGCAACCCTGGAGGCCCGTCGCAGTTCTTTAGTAAGTTTGGTGTGCCAGGGTTGCCTGTTGATTGTGCGAGATTTGCTATGTGTGAGAGGGGTGATCGAGTCGAGAGCTGCAGCTATTGTGGTGTTATATGAAGTGGCAGCAACATCTGCATTGTGTAAGGAATTTTATGTCTGTAAGAGGGAGAAGGGATTCAGAGAGTGAGTGTAGGTCAAGGTGTTTGAGGTTTCTGCGAGAGTGTGTAAGTTTGTGGAGTGGGGATTGTGCACTTGGAGAGGAGAGGGTAGAGAATGTGAGGAGGTTATGGTCAGAGAGAGGGAGTGGTGAGTTAGAGAGGTTAGATAGGGAACAGAGGTGGGTGAAGATGAGGTCCAGTGTGTGGCCATTTTTATGAGTCGCTGCCGAAGGCCATTGAGCAAGGCCGAAGGAGGAAGTGAGGGATAGGAGCTAAGAGACAGACGAGTGGGAAGTGTCAATGGGGATGTTGAAGTCACCCATTATGATAGTGGGGATGTCAGTGGAAAGGAAGTGAAGCAGCCAGGTGGTGAAGTGGTCTAAGAAAGTGGTGGCTAGCCCTTGAAGTCGGTAAATGACGGCCAGTTGGAGGTCAGAGGGGGAATAGATGCGCACACAGTGCACCTCAAAAGAGGGGAGTATAACAGAGGGTGGCAGTGATATTTGGGTGAAAGCGCAGATATCTGACAAGAGAAAACCTACGCCTCCGCCATGTTTGCCGTTGGGGCGGGGGGTGTGGGAAAGGTGGAATCTGCCATATGAAAGTGCAGCTGGGGAGGCTGTGTCAGAGGGGGTGAGCCAGGTTTCGGTAATGGCGAGGAAGGAAAGGTTGTTAGCAATGAAAAGGTCGTGGATGTAGGAAAGTTTGTTGCAGACGGAGCGAGCGTTCCATAGAGCTCCTGTTAGAGCAACTAAGGAAGTGGGGATTAGTTGGATGGGTATGAGGTTAGAAGGGTTGCGACAGTTTGTGGAAGGTCGTGGATAGGAGGTAGAAGTAACTGTGGGGATATGGCGAGGAGGACCAGGATCTGGAGAGATATCTCCAGCAGTGCGGAGGAGCAGAGAAAGTGTTAGCAGGTGGGAGCAAGAGAGAGCATGAGGTGGCTGTCTGTGTTTGGAGATCCAGGATTGAATGTTGAGGAATAATTCGGAGGAGGAGGTGAGATGAATGGGGAGGATGGAGGGAGAGATGAAGAGTTTCTTACTAGGTGTAGGTATTTGAGGAGTTACTAGAAAGTGGACAACTATAGAGGAAAAAGTGAGAGCTAATAGAAACATAGTTAAACGAGAGTAAGTGGTGGTTACCTGACTCCTGCCCTGACAAACTGCCTCTGAAATAACTGCCACTTATCTCCGAAGCCACTTTGCACAAGAAGACGCGTGCACAACCCAGCACGCGTGTACCCCTTAAAGAGCTTCTAAATATATAGGGCACGCTAAACCATCAGGTGAGGGGCATTGTGGGAGCTGCTTGTAGCTAAATTAGCAGCTGGTCATCTCACCAGGAGATGGATGGGTGATTAAAGACAGGGCTAGGACTCTGCAGGTTAGCACCTCTAAACATCAGATAAAGTCTACAGTGGGGAAAGGACAGACATATGTAAGTATTGAGTGGAAAGGGACAGATAGAGCAGAAATACCAAGGAGAGAATTCTACCAGTGAGTTGAATCAGGAGAGCAGAGCATTAGATGGTGGCATATACAGCAAGCAGAGGAATTAGGCAGGAGAAGAGCATGTACCAGTGAGTTGAATCAGGATTTACATGTTAGTGATTTTTTTGTGTGTGTGGACCGATCGGTCCGCAGCAAATTTGTGAAGACTTGTCCGATTTTGATCTAAGGTTCGGATCAAATTCAGTAATACAAATCTGAGTCCCTGAAAAATTGGACCACACTTGGAAGCTATTTCACAGACTCAGAATGGAGGATATGCAGAACCTTTTTTTTCTCCACTTATGAGGAAAATGGATAACACTCTAATCACACTATGATCAAGATAATCGATCAGTTTTTCTCATACATGAGGAAAATGGACGTCTGAATGAGGCCTAAATGTGTTATCCTTTGTGATATTCATGTTTTTCTCCATAGCCACCCCAGGCTGTGTACTTTGTGCATCTTTTTGGTTTAGTATTTTATGTTTAGGTGTGGCACTAATTTTTGTTCTTGGTCTAGTCGCCCTCACCTTCCTACCAACCTTATTACAGACCCAATTTTTTTTTTTGCAAAACAAATTTGATACATTCTCAAGCAGACACACAAACACAGTGTTAAAAAAAAATGATGATCTTGTGTCACGCATCTTTAGACGAAAAAAAAGGAAAATACATTTACTTGCATACATTTTTACATGCACATTACACACATACAGATTACACACTAAGAACATATATTACATACATACATTTATAGTTTCATACATTTACCTCTCTTGCATGCATAACACATCATGGCAGTGGAGGGGAAGACAGCGAAGCCCAAAAAAGCCATGCGGTCAAATACATTTCCAACAAGTCAAAACGCACTGTTTATTATAAGAATAAATGGATAAAAAGTTAACTCCATATTCTTATTAAATTACTTACAATTCCTAGATTACTCAAATTCGCTATATTATATTGAATTCCTTATAAAAAAAAAAAAAGCTGCCCTACATGGTAAATATATATGCTATGAATAGAAGTATCCTGACAGCCAGAACACTACCAGCAGCCACTTCATACATCCAAAGTGCGTGGTCATGGGTTGCTATGGCAACAGGGAGGCCTAAAAATGGTCTCCCTGTCTGCCATATGCCTCAGTCAATCAGATCCCTGGAGTTTGACCATTAATAAATGGGCTATGTGCACCAGAAGTGCGTAGGACTGAGATGTGGATGTGATGATGTCTTTTAAAACTTACCAATAAAGATGAAGATTTTATATCCGTGAAGCTAATTGTCTTTTACTACATTGTGGATCCCCTGCTTCTTGGCCGAGACGCTGTCTGAGCTCCGGGGGGAATCCGGCTTTAATTCGGTGATCTGGCGTCCTCTCTACTCATGACACCAATGAAAACTACAGCTTGTCTCCCAAAAAATAAGCTCTGTCAAGTCAGCCTGACAGAAGTTCTGAAACCTATGACTTTCAGAATATGGCGACCCCCAAAACAAATAAATGTACTGTGTGTGTGTGTGTGTGTGTGTGTGTGTATTTTTTTTTATTTTTTTTTTTTACATCCGTGCATTCCTTTATTCAACATATTAACCCTATGAGCTCCTTTTCGTTTCTGATGGTCCTAGTTGTCCTAATCTGCCATTTTTTTCTGTGGCCATCAGACTATATATTGTCAAACTCTGTGGTCCTCCATCCACCAAACTGTATAATTTTCAAAATTCTGACCCCCATACAGTATATTATAACCCTTTATGGCCCTCATACGTTATACTGCCCCCCTCTGTTGTGCACTTTACAAGGCAATGAACAATAATAAAAACAAAAAAAATTCCACTCCTCTGTTCCTGCTCCCACAACGAGCAGCTCATTCTTCCATCTCTGTCGCCTGTTGGAAGGGGCACAATACAGTCGCCGCCTGTGAGTGGACAAAGATGCCAGCTGCGGCTATTTTTACATATGGAATATAATAGAATATAATTTAAATCTAGTAATTATAAGTATTATTACTACAACTTATGGAATTACCTTTTTATCCATTTATTTTTGGAATGAAGAGTGTGTTTTGGGTTTTGAAATATAATGTATTTGATTGTATGGATTTCTAAATCTTGATTATGTGAAGGGGTGGTCCTTTTGGGCGCTACTTGCGCCAAAATTTATGTATTTTACTAACCATGAAATTATTTGGTTTGCATGACCTGAAGAAGAAATTGGTTCTTCTTCATTTTGTTTTTAAAAATCAATTATTAGTTTTTTAATAGTGTGGACAAAAACTACTTTGTTTCCCACCATATCAAGGTGACCGGGTGGCGCCCTGACAGCCCTTAATTTCTGAAACAGACTTCTGAATAGACCAAAGAAAGAAGCGCCCATCTCCACGTCTCTAGCTGAAGTGCCCTGGCTGTCGCCCAATTGCTATATCCTTATAAAAGGAAAAACTATGTCAGATGCTAAAGTCCACGCTATGATTATCATTGAAAAAAAGCCTTTGGCATGTTATTTACTTATGTGAAAAGGGAGTAAAACCAAAAGCTTAATGTGACGGTTTGTATAGATTTGTAATATGTTTTTTTAACAAATTTCTGATATCCTACTTCATACTTTTAACAAACTGTACTTGATTTTTTCCAGAAAAGAATGACTGGCAGTATTACATTGACTAACACTGTGTGTAAGGGGGGAAAGTTCATAGGGGGTTCACTCTGTGTAAGGGGGGAAAAGTACACAGGCGGTTCACTGTGTGTAAGAGGGGAAAGTTCATATGGGGTTCACTGTGTATAAGAGGGGAAAGTACACGGGGTTCACACTGTGTGTAAGGGGGGAAAAGTACATAGGGTGTTCACTGTGTGTAAGGGGGGAAAAGTACACAGGGTGTTCACTGTGTGTAAGGGGGGAAAAGTACACAGGGTGTTCACTGTGTGTAAGGGGGGAAAAGTACACAGGCGGTTCACTGTGTGTAAGGGGGGAAAAGTACACAGGCGGTTCACTGTGTGTAAGGGGGGAAAAGTACACAGGGTGTTCACTGTGTGTAAGGGGGGAAAAGTACACAGGCGGTTCACTGTGTGTAAGGGGGGAAAGTACACAGGCGGTTCACTGTGTGTAAGGGGGGAAAAGTACACAGGGTGTTCACGGTGTGTAAGGGGGGAAAAGTACACAGGGTGTTCACTGTGTGTAAGGGGGGAAAAGTACACAGGGTGTTCACTGTGTGTAAGGGGGGAAAAGTACACAGGCGGTTCACTGTGTGTAAGGGGGGAAAAGTACACAGGCGGTTCACTGTGTGTAAGGGGGGAAAAGTACACAGTCGGTTCACTGTGTGTAAGGGGGGAAAAGTACACAGGGTGTTCACTGTGTGTAAGGGGGGAAAAGTACACAGGGTGTTCACTGTGTGTAAGGGGGGAAAAGTACACAGGGTGTTCACTGTGTGTAAGGGGGGAAAAGTACACAGGGTGTTCACTGTGTGTAAGGGGGGAAAAGTATACAGGCGGTTCACTGTGTGTAAGGGGGGAAAAGTACACAGGCGGTTCACTGTGTGTAAGGGGGGAAAAGTACACAGGCGGTTCACTGTGTGTAAGGGGGGAAAAGTACACAGGCGGTTCACGGTGTGTTAGGGGGGAAAGTACACAGGGGGGTCACACTGTAAGGGGGGAAAAGTACATAGGCGGTTCACTGTGTGTAAGGGGGGAAAAGTACACAGGCGGTTCACTGTGTGTAAGGGGGGAAAAGTACACAGGCGGTTCACTGTGTGTAAGGGGGGAAAAGTACACAGGCGGTTCACTGTGTGTAAGGGGGGAAAAGTACACAGGCGGTTCACGGTGTGTAAGGGGGGAAAAGTACACAGGCGGTTCACGGTGTGTTAGGGGGAAAGTACACAGGGGGGTCACACTGTAAGGGGGGAAAAGTACATAGGCGGTTCACAGTGTGTAAGGGGGGAAAAGTACACAGGGGGTTCACACTGTAAGGGAGGAAAAGTACACAGGCGGTTCACGGTGTGTAAGGGGGGAAAGGACACGGGGTTCACACTGTGTAAGGGGGGAAAGTACACAGGGGGTTCACACTGTAAGGGGGGAAAAGTACACAGGCGGTTCACGGTGTGTAAGGGGGGAAAGGAC
The DNA here is from genome assembly GCF_046119375.1 of Phyllobates terribilis. NCBI lineage: Eukaryota > Metazoa > Chordata > Amphibia > Anura > Dendrobatidae > Phyllobates > Phyllobates terribilis. Next base: position 636,851,157 of record NW_027362762.1, read on the forward strand.
ACGGGGTTCACACTGTGTAAGGGGGAAAAGTACACAGGGGGTTCACTGTGTGTAAGGGGGGAAAAGTATACAGGCGGTTCACTGTGTGTAAGGGGGGAAAAGTACACAGGCGGTTCACTGTGTGTAAGGGGGGAAAAGTACACAGGCGGTTCACTGTGTGTAAGGGGGGGAAAGTACACAGGCGGTTCACTGTGTGTAAGGGGGGAAAAGTACACAGGGTGTTCACTGTGTGTAAGGGGGGAAAAGTACACAGGCGGTTCACTGTGTGTAAGGGGGAAAAGTACACAGGCGGTTCACGGTGTGTTAGGGGGGAAAGTACACAGGGGGGTCACACTGTAAGGGGGGAAAAGTACATAGGCGGTTCACTGTGTGTAAGGGGGGAAAAGTACACAGGTGGTTCACTGTGTGTAAGGGGGGAAAAGTACACAGGCGGTTCACTGTGTGTAAGGGGGGAAAAGTACACAGGCGGTTCACTGTGTGTAAGGGGGGAAAAGTACACAGGCGGTTCACTGTGTGTAAGGGGGGAAAAGTACACAGGCGGTTCACGGTGTGTTAGGGGGGAAAGTACACAGGGGGGTCACACTGTAAGGGGGGAAAAGTACATAGGCGGTTCACAGTGTGTAAGGGGGGAAAAGTACACAGGGGGTTCACACTGTAAGGGAGGAAAAGTACACAGGCGGTTCACGGTGTGTAAGGGGGGAAAGGACACGGGGTTCACACTGTGTAAGGGGGGAAGTACACAGGGGGTTCACACTGTAAGGGGGGAAAAGTACACAGGCGGTTCACGGTGTGTAAGGGGGGAAAGGACACGGGGTTCACACTGTGTAAGGGGGAAAAGTACACAGGGGGTTCACACTGTAAGGGGGGAAAAGTACATAGGCGGTTCACTGTGTGTAAGGGGGGAAAGGACACGGGGTTCACACTGTGTAAGGGGGAAAAGTACACAGGGGGTTCACACTGTGTAAGGGGGGAAAAGTACACAGGGTGTTCACTGTGTGTAAGGGGGGAAAGTACAATGGGGGTTCACTGTGTGTAAGGTACATATTGAGTATTTATTCAGTACTATACCTCAGTATTTATAAGCCACAATCAGGAGTGGAAGAGTCAGAGGTAAAGTATAATAGAAACACGTCACCACTTCTGTATTTATCATCCACTCCTGGTTTTGGCTTACAAACACTTAGGTAAAAAACTCCTCAAATATTAAATGTGTGCACTTTGCCTAAGGGGGCCAACTTTATTAGTTTTTTGCATCAAATATCAATATGTATAGAGCTTTTAATGAACTCGTCCAACCTATCTAACCTGTTTATTGCTAATGTATACCTACTAAAACCAGAAGCAAGTTCCCTTAAAGGGGCCCTGTCAGTAAAATTAACCACCCCCACTCTCTCTCTCCAAATCACATTCAGGCTTTTTGAAAGTTATATCCATCAACACCTTTTTATATCTTTTATCTGTTACTGTATCCCTGAGAAATCAGCATTGTAATTTGTATGCAAATGAGGCGCTTAGTGCTCTGGGCATGACAGAGCACTTCCCCAGCCTCTGCCTCCTGAGTATAACCCCAAAACATGGCCGTACATAACTTTGGGAGTTCAATATAAAAAATTTGGGGGAAAAAAAAAGAGAATGAACTACCCAAAAGGTAATTAAAAAAATGATAAAAAAATTTCATGCAATACTTTCAAAAACACATAAAAATGATAATTTGTACAGATAATAACTGTGGTATGTTAGTTATATATCCCAAACTGACAAGTATAACAATTCAGCTCCCAAGTTCCAATAGGAATCCAAATAGCATAGGGCAGAGACAACATAGATGGCAACCTTCAATATAATTATTATTTTTAGGATATTTCTTGGCCACACAGCCTTTTATTTCAAATATAGATAATCCAATAGCAATAGCACCATCTAGTGAGTAATAAGAAAATCACATGCCAGCTCTTGCAAAACACTAGTGACTATAAGGCTAAGTGCCCACGATGCAGAAATGCTGCATATTTTTTCAGCTTCTGCCTGACAGGAAAAACACATGCGGATTTTACATGCGTTTTTCCCGCCAGGTAGAAGCGTTTGTCAAGCGTTGATCACATGCATTTCTGCATGCGGGTTATCAAGCGCTTTTCCAAGCAATTTTAGCATCACTTGGAAAAGTGCTTGACAACTTGGTCACCCTATATAAATCCATGCAACCGGCATGGGCAACCGGCATGGATTTATAGTAGTGTGACCAAGTTAGTTAAAAAAAAAAAAAAGAATAAGAATGGTAAAAAATAAAAAATAAAGATACTCACCTTCCGATGTCCTCCCGGTGTTTTCTCCGCTGTGTCCGGTGTCTTGGGTGGCTCGCGGTGTTGTGAAGGACCTGCGGTGACGTCATTAAGTCATGTGATAGGTCACATGACTCAATGACGTCATGGCAGGTCCTTCACCCATACAGCAGACCAGACTGAGGGGAGAAAACACCGGGAGGACATCGGAAGGTGAGTATAATCTTTATTTTTTATTTTAAACTTTTTTTTTTTTTACAGGTACTATGGTACCCAGGTCTGGAGGAGAGTCTCCTCTTCTCCAAACCCGGGTACTATCCGCACATTGAACCGTGTGATATCCGCATGTGCAGATGCAGTGATGCGGATGTCACGCGATTCAATGCAAGTCAATGGCGGCGATTACGCTGTGTGTCCGCAAAATTAATGGACATGTTGCAGATTTTTCCGCAATGATAATCCGCAGCGGAAATTTCCGCAGCATGTGCACAGCCCATGCGGATTATCATTGGGGACCATGGGGCACTGATTACCAAGCTTTTTTTTAAGTGTTTTCGCTGCGGAAATTCCGCGGCAAAATGGCTTGAAAAACACATAGTGGGCACACAGCCTAAGGCTATGTGCCCACGATGCAGAATTGAAGCAGAAAATTTCTGCAGCGTTTCTGTATGTCCTTTGCAGTAAAAATGCTTGCAGATTTTACATGCCTTTTTTAAGCGTTTTTGCAGCATTTTTACATGCGGATTTGACTTGCGTTTTTCAAATGCATTGAGTAGTCAAATCCGCATGCGTAAACGCACAAATAATGGACATGCTGCGGGTTTTTCCGCACAGAAAATCCGCTGCGGAAAATTCCGCAGCATGGGCACAGAACATGTGGATTTTCTTGGGGGCCATGGGGCACGTATTACCAAGCGTTTTTTAAGCGTTTCCGCTGCGGAAATTCCGCATCAAAAATGCTTGAAAAACGCATAGTGAGCACACAGCCTAATGGAAAGAAAGTTGTAATATGCTAGTGATAAGGCATAAGTGAGAAATGTACAGCATTGGACCCAATATTGAGTAATCTTAGAAGATTGTAAAGTGCTATAAACAGTGCATGGTTATTACAGTGCCATATAGATGAATGGGATTTGCAGGTATTCCCCACAGAAAAAGTTTTGTACTAGAATATAAGTAACAAGGAAGTAAATAATAGGGTTTTAAGTTATTAACCAGGTGTGGATCCCTGCAAGAAAAGGTGTTAATTCCTGCAAGGAAAGCTTTAGTATAATCTTACAAATACAAGTGTAAGGAACACAAGTGTAAAAACAAATATTCACACCTGGTAACTTGTTACTATACAAATAAGCTAAGCAAAACTAAAGAATAAGAGTAAATAACATATCAAAAGAAAGAGGGTGGGAGCAAAGCAATTGTAAACTACAAATGAAACTAATAATAAGAAACCCTTCAGAAAGGGACTATATCAGTGAAAGTACTTCACTGTTGGTCCTGTTGTAGTCCCATTTCAGTCCTAAACTGCACCACATGACCTGCAATGTGACTAGCCGGATCACACAACATCTTCCGTGTGGACTAGAAAGTCACAATGCATTTCAATCCGAGCCATGATGTGTTTAATAGGAATGCATTGAATAAATGAGTACTCTGTGTGATCCAGCTAATCAGACTGCAGGTAACATGATGAAAACAGGACAACACTGAATGCATATACAGTGGTGGCCAAAAGTATTGGCACCCCTGCAATTCTGTCAGATAATATTCAGTTTCTTCCTGAAAATGATTGCAATCACAAATTCTTTGGTATTATTCTCTTCATTTAATTTGTCTTCAATGAAAAAACACAAAAAGAATTGTCCTAAAGCCAAATTGGATATAATTCCACACCAAACCTAAAAAAGGGGCTGGACAAAAGTATTGGCACTGTTAGAAAAATCATGTGATGCTTCTCTAATTCGTGTAATTAACAGCACCTGTAACTTACCTGTGGCACCTAACAGGTGTTGGCAATAACTAAATCACACTTGCAGCCAGTTAACATGGATTAAAGTTGACTCAACCTCTGTCCTGTGTCCTTGTGTGTACCACATTGAGCATGGAGAAAAGAAAGAAGACCAAAGAACTGTCTGAGGACTTGAGAATCCAAATTGTGAGGAAGCATGAGCAATCTCAAGGCTACAAGTCCATCTCCAAAGACCTGAATGTTCCTGTGTCTTCCGTGCGCAGTGTCATCAAGAAGTTTAAAGCCCATGGCACTGTGGCTAACCTCCCTAGATGTGGACGGAAAAGAAAAATTGACGAGAGATTTCAATGCAAGATTGTGCGGATGGTGGATAAAGAACCTCGACTAACATCCAAACAAGTTCAAGCTGCCCTACAGTCCGAGGGTACAACAGTGTCAACCCGTACTATCCGTCGGCGTCTGAATGAAAAGGCACTGTATGGTAGGATACCCAGGAAGACCCCACTTCTTACCCCGAGACATAAAAAAGCCAGGCTGGAGTTTGCCAAAACTTACCTGAGAAAGCCTAAAACGTTTTGGAAGAATGTTCTCTGGTCAGATGAGACAAAAGTAGAGCTTTTTGGGAAAAAGCATCAACATAGAGTGTACAGGAAAAAAAAAGAGGCATTCAAAGAAAAGAACACGGTCCCTACAGTCAAACATGGCGGAGGTTCCCTGATGTTTTGGGGTTGCTTTGCTGCCTCTGGCACTGGACTGCTTGACCGTGTGCATGGCATTGTGAAGTCTGAAGACTACCAACAAATTTTGCAGCATAATGTAGGGCCCAGTGTGAGAAAGCTGGGTCTCCCTCAGAGGTCATGGGTCTTCCAGCAGGACAATGACCCAAAACACACTTCCAAAAGCACTATAAAATGGTTTGAGAGAAAGCACTGGAGACTTCTGAGGTGGCCAGCAATGAGTCCAGACCTGAATCCCATAGAACACCTGTGGAGAGATCTCAAAATGGCAGTTTGGAGAAGGCACCCTTCAAATATCAGGGACCTGGAGCAGTTTGCCAAAGAAGAATGGTCTACAATTCCAGCAGAGCATTATAAGAAACTCATTGATGGTTACCGGAAGCGGTTGTTCGCAGTTATTTTGGCTAAAGGTTGTGCAACCAAGTATTAGGCTGAGGGTGTCAATACTTTTGTCTGGCCCATTTTTTGAGTTTTGTGTGAAATGATCAATGATTTGATTATTGCTTCATTCTCTTTTGTGTTTTTTCCTTGCAAGCAAATTAAATGAAGATAATAATACCAAAGAATTTGTGATTGCAATCATTTTCAGGAAGAAACTGAGTATTATCTGACAGAATTGCAGGGGTGCCAATACTTTTGGCCACCACTGTATGAACACCATTTTTAGAACACTCTAGGTACTACAAAAAAAAAGTTAAAGGAGTATGCTTGTCTCTTGAGCAGCTCACAGCTCTGCACTCTTTACTTACTAGTTTCTTGAGTGGTGGGTGCTCCGTCTTGAGTGACAGTTCTTAATGAGAAACTTCTTTCTACTACCACTGCTATTATACATTAAAGGGGTATTTCATGTTAATTGCTTTTGTTAGACAACATGAAAAAGGAGTAAGTTTGCAGTTGACTTGCTTTTACTTTGTGTTGTCGTGCTCCTGCAACGAGAGCTTTTATCTTTCATAGTGTACAGTTAATTTCCATGGAAACTGGACATTAGTGCCTTGAGTGTGTACAGAAGCTACATTCCAGAAGAGGAGTTAACTTCTAACATACCGATCTGCTCTCTAGCCAATTGATTTCTATACAGGAGTTAGCTACTCCCCTTTCTTCCCCTTCCTCTCAGCTCCTGACAGATTCCAGAGCAGGTCTCCTAACTACAGTTCTCACTGTCAAGAGCTGTGTGCTTGTTAAAATATAGTGATAAAAGTGTAGACTTAGAACAAGCATGCTAACAAACCATTAATGTGTTGTAGCCGAATGAAGCTACTCACCAGAGCTGTCACTCAAGGAGACTCAGTCACCGCTTCTTTATGCATATAAATATACTAAGTTACTGCTTTACACATACTCCAGTGTATACTAGAAAGTGTATGTTGTTTGACGGTGCATAGGTTGTGGTGATAAGAGAGAAAAATAGCGATTTTGACAGTTGCATTCACTTCTGTTTTTGGATCATCACAAATTGTACAGAGCTAGTGTATAATACTTATGAATGTATATGACTGAAGACCAGGATATCCTACTATGTCTTAAAAAAGAAAGGCTGACATACGTTCCTATATTATTCTGTGTAATGTTCTCGGCTATATGTATCTTGTATTTGACAGAAACTATTTACTTTTTTATAAATTGGAATATGAACAGTTTTCATTAATGTTGTTATTGCACTACATGGATATGAAATAATAATTTACAAAATAAAAATGTTAGACCTAAAATATCACTGGATTTGTGAATTTGTCATTGGTCAAAGACATGTACAGTTTGTTGTAGCCAATTACTTGAGTTAGTAAATTGTTTACAGAGCATGTCAACAAAATATATCACAGAAATATATGAAGCTGTCATGCTCCGATTCGGAGAGCTGCGGCCAATCTCTATTTTGCGGTCTGTGAGATCCACAGACGTTTGCATTATCCCTAAGGATCAGTTAGTAACTAGAGTTGAGCCACCCCTGTAGTGTTCGGGTTCGGTTCGTCGAACTGTTCGTCGAACACCGTTAAAACCAATGGCAGGCAAACAAAAACACATAGAAACACATAGAAAACACCTTCAAAGGTGTCCAAAAGCTGACAAACTGCTCAGAAGACACAACTAACACATGGAAAAGTGACAAGTACATATAGTCATGCGAAAAGAAAAAAGGTGGAGGAGTAAAAGGAGGGGGAGACACAGATATAGGCATGTCATGCCCTTCTAAAATCAAGAAAGGCTGGAGTAAAAATCTAAAATCAGCCTACCAACACCCAGACGTCGTGACAAGAAAATTAAAAAAAGAAATATCTTTAGGTAGAATGGCGGTTCCATTCAGAACACTTTCCTTACAAGACGTAGTGGTATCCCCGTTGTGAGTTGTGCCAAAAACGGAACCCAATACATTCGGACTAATCCACCATTTGTCATATCCAAGGGGCAGGTCAGTAAACGACAACATCGACGCGGAACCAAGTACAGTAGTATATACTGTACATCCTTTGACAAGGCAATCAGACGGATCAAGAAGTTGGGAAGGGTCACCCTAATGGCCAAAACAGACATTGATGCGGCGTTCCGGTTACTTACTTAGTGTCCACCTATTGAGCTGCTTCTGGGAAGGAGCATACTATATAGATCGCTGTTTGCCCATGGAGTGGTCCAGATCCTGCTCACTATTTGAGGCGTTTAGTTGCTTCCTCAAATGGGTTGTAATGGACGTTTCTAAGGGGGCACATATTATCCATTACCTCGACAACTTCTTATGCCTGTGCCCAAAAGATTCGCCATAGTGTGAATACACGCGGTAGTCCACCTGTGAGAAGGAGAGAGCTGGAGAGAGAGCGGACACCACAGAGCCGAGGGGTTAGATGGAGAACGGAAGAAGGAAAGAGGGAGAGGGAGGTAAGGGAGTACAGTGGAAGGCCGACCTGAGCTCCCCCACGTTCCTGCTGGGCGGGGAACAGCCCTGGGAAGAAAAGCCGCTTGCGCATCCCTTTGAGGTTACGGGCGCGAGCGGGCAGAGGGACTACGCTGGAGTGCGAAGCCGACACGGCCAGTCCGTTCCTGCCCGTGCGACCTCCGTGTCACCGGGTTTGTGTCAGAGCCGCGGTGGACCCTGACGGCCAGCCCCCTCTGCCAATACTGGTGCCTGTCCGCTGGTGGGTCGAGCCCCCCCACGGTGGGGGGGAGTAACATCTGCAGAAGAAAGACCATCTTGAAGCCAAACTAAGATGACTACTTCTTTTCGTGGACAATGTGATACGATCCCTTTCTTACAGACACGCCCATCGCTACAAATTCCAGATGAGGCACGAAAACAGCAGGTGCTTCAACGGATATCAAGTGCTCCTTCAAGTGGGCTCTCCTCCACCTCAACTTCAACATCACAAATACTCCAGTCCTCAGAGGTGTCACCCCAATCGCACTTTCTTCCTCACAGCTCCCAAGTCTCCAGCTGCCCGTCTGAGTATGGGGTAACACAGATGGTTGAGTCTGCACAGCTGTTTACTCTTATATAGCCTGGAAAACGGAGGTCTGCTCCAGAGCTTCTGTTAATCCATAAAAGGAAATGATCTGCACTGATGCCCAGAATCTTTGAGTCGGATCCAGGACCAGATAAAGAAGGCTCAGAGCATAATGTAGACCCTCGTTCCCAAATTGTAACTCCTGTTGGTGGAGACAATGATGAAGACGATGATGAGACTCAAATACCTGATTGGAGCGACAACTTGACTTTTCGGTCAGGGCAGGAAGAGGTTGGCTACGAGGACGACGGGTGTGAGAACACACAGGGTGATGATGACGAGGTTGGAGATCCCACTTACTGTCAACCCACAGTCAGCCAGTCGATGAGGTCAGCAGAGGAGGTGGAGGAGGATGCTATTGACGACGAGGTTAGGTTGCACCTTCCTGGACAGAGACTGAGTACTGGAAGCACGTCAACAACTGCATCCTCAACCACAACTCTGCCTCTGACCACAAGTCGTGGTGGCTCTTCAGGTCGCATGGGCTCTAAGCCTTGCATAGCCTGGGCATTTTATTAGATCGATAAGGATGACCCAACTCGTGTTATCTGTAATATTTGTCAGCAAAAGCTAAGTAGAGGCCAAAAAATCCATAGTTTGAGTACTTCATGCATGAACCGTCACATGGATATGAAGCATAAGTTGCAGTGGGAAGCTCACTGTGCTACAATGCGGCCTAGCGGGCCGGGCCAACCACCGTCTGCCCCATCTTGTGCATCCGCGGCTTCTTCATCCTCTGTGACTGGGGGGACAGCAGTCACACATGTTTTTGGATGCAGACCTGCCACCTCTTTACCCGCAACAGCCAGTGTGATTGGCAGGTCATAATTTCATTTGGAAGTGGAAACACCAGCTGGTGTTGAGCGCTCTCCGACATCGAGAGCACCACCTTTGGATCAAGGCAACCTAACTTTTCCGCCTGCATATTCCTCACAGACCGGCAGTTTGCCGGGGACACCCTACTCAACCCCGTCTAAGCACAACAGCCAGCCCTCGGTCCCTCAGATGTGGACAAGTAAAAGACCATTTCTTCCTAGCCATGACAAAGCTAAGAGGTTGAATTTCACCATCTGCAAGCTCTTGGCTACAGAAATGCTGCCTTTCTGCCTGGTGGACACAGAGGATTTTCGAGACCTTATGTCCGTCGCAGTGCCCCAGTATCAGATGCCCAGTCGGCACTACTTCTCAAACAAAGGTGTGCCTGCGCTACACCAGCATGTCGCACACAACATCACCGCTTCTTTGAGAAACTCTGTGTGTGACAGGGTGCATTTCACCACAGACACTTGGACGAGTAGGCATGGACAGGGGCGTTACATGTCGCTGACTGGGCACTGGGTTACTATGGTGACAGCAGGACAAGGGGCTGCTGTCCAAGTCTTGCCGTCCCCACGAGTTGTACGTCAATCCTCTTTATCTAGAAGTTCCTCCACTGCTTCAGCCTCCTCAACCTCCTCTCGGTTCTCCACCTGCACCCAAAGCCTGTCTGGTAATGCCACCTGCTTTCTAACTGCGCAGAAGGAATCCTGCACACCTCCTTACTATGCTGGCAGCAGGGCTCAACGGCATCAGGCGGTGTTTACTTTGAAATGTCTGGGAAATGTGAGTCACACAGCTGAGGAGTTGTGGTCAGCTCTGGAGACCCAGTTTCATGAATGGTTGTCTCCACTGGACCTGCAACCAGGGAAGGCCGTGTGCGACAATGCTGCAAACCTGGGTGCGGCCCTTCGCCGGGGCAATGTCACACATGTGCCTTGTATGGCTCACGTGTTGAACCTGGTTGTCCAGCAATTTTTAGCCCACTATCCCGGACTAGATAGCTTTCTGCAGAGGGCATGGTCGCTGTGTGCTCACTTCCACCGTTCGCATCCCGCAGCTCAACGACTTACATCTCTACAGAAGTCGTTGGGCCTGCCAGTTCACCGGCTGAAATGCGATCTGCCGACACGGTGGAATTCAACTCTGCACATGTTGCAGCGACTGTGGCAGCACCGACAAGCCCTGGTGCAATACGTTCTGACGTATAGCCTGGGCCAACGAGATCCAGAGGTGGGGCAAATCACGCTGCAGGAGTGGTCTCAGATCAGGGACCTATGCACCCTTCTGCACAGTTTTGAAATGGCGACGAAGATGTTTAGTGTTGACGATGCCATTATCAGCATGACTATTCCGGTAATTTACATGCTGGAGCACACATTAAACAGAATTCGGAGTCAGGTGGTGGGACAAGAGGAGGTGGAGGAAGTAGAGGAGGAGTCATATGCGGAAGGGATAACATCTCCAAGGTCCACACGGTCGGCAGCACCAAGGCGGCAGGCATGGGAGGGTGGGGGAGATTAACCAGGGCGCATGGTAGCAGCCAAACTGTTGAGGAAGGTGCAGGAGCCGAGGAAGAAGTGGAGGACGAACTGGCGATGGGCATGGAAGACTCATCAGATGAGGGAGACCTTGATCACATTTCTGTTGTGCGAGGTTGGGGGGAGAGGGCAGAGGAAGGAAGCATGATTCTGACCTCGCTACCAACACAACAAGGACTTGGTCCTTCTGGATGCGCAAGACACATGAGGGCCTTCTTGCTGCACTACCTGCAACATGACCCTCGGATTGTCAGAATTCGAAGTAATCCCAACTACTGGGTTGCCACACTCTTAGATCCCCGGTACAAAAGTAAATTTGCCGAAATAATTCCTGTCATAGAAAGGGATTCACGCATGCAGGAGTATCAGCAGAGGCTGTTGCAGAATCTTACATGTGCTTTTCCACAAAACACCAGTGGTGCACGTAGTGAATCTCACAGTTCTAACTTGCCAACCGTGGGACTGTCGAGTCTTCATCACTCAAACCATAACAGTAACACAGTATCTGCTGGTAACAGCAATTTTGTGGAATCGTTTCACCACTTTTTTAGACCATCCTTTGCAAGGCCACAGGAGACAAGAAGTCTGACACATAGTCAACGCCTAGAGAGGATGGTACAGGAGTATCTCCAAGTGAACATCGAAGCCATGACTGTGTCACTGGACCCTTGCTCATTTTGGGCTTCTAATCTGGAAAAATGTCCGGAGCTCGCCACTCACGCCTTGGAGATCTTGTCATGCCCTGCAGCCAGCGTTCTCTCGGAACATGTGTTCAGCGCTGCTGGTGGTGTGCTGACAGATAAGCGCACGCGGCTGTCCACTGAGAATGTAGACAGACTCACGTTCACAAAGATGAGCAAATCATGGATCCGCAAGGACTTTTCTACCCCTGTGTCATCCTGGGGAGACTAAAAGCTTGAGGATTTGGTAAAATCACCTCACCAACCATTTTAAGCAACTCTGGGGCAATTGATGCCACTTAAGTGGTGTCTGTGCCACAATTTTTGGAAAAAATGGAGACTCTTTTTGGAGTCCCTTTGCTGTGTTTTACGTGACGTTGGCATTGTCAATTCCAGGTGGGTTGGGTCGCTCCCCCCCCCCCCCCATTTTAACCGTAAGAAACTACATACACTATGGCTTGGGGTAACACACATGGTTGAGTCTGAATAGCTGTTTACTCAGAGGTCTGCTCCAAAGCTTCAGTGTCTGCTAGTCAGCGTAGTAGCCCAGCTCTGAAGCAAGCTACACCGCCTGTGTATCTAATAAGAATTTTTAACTGCATCGAGCCTAGGCAGACTGTGGGGACCCCCAACCAAACCCAGACGCTCAGCCCCCCTTCCGCCCCCCTTTCCTTGACAATACAATAATGTAACTCTTACAACTGGATGGGTTTATTAACTATTTCTACTCATTCCATTAGAAAGGCATTTTATTTCTAAAATAATTCAACTTGTTGCAGCATGCCCTGTGTCTCCACACTGGCAAGTTGGCCAACAAGTGTAACTCTCCAACATGTCCTTTCTATTTCCAGGCCACGGAGGAACCTGCGTACTCGTATGCAGGACTCTGACCCCCATCCATCACTCTTAACGCTTGTTCCACTCCGTCCTGGAGTCCTGACAGGAATATGTCCAGTCTAATATCCATTAAGTGAACACCGTCGGGCCGTATGAGGCCTGCTTTATCTACTTCCAGTTGTCGGTGTCGTATCACTACACCGCCTCAGTCTCTTCTAAATTTTGCCATCTGAATATTTATTTCCCACCTTGTCCGTTCCATGGCCGTGATGTCTCGCGCACCTTGCCATACCACTATCAGCACAATCTCTGACCATACTATAGTTAGTTTTGTGAAAAATTCTCTGAAGCGCTCAGTGTCTAGTTTCATTATTGCCATTAGTTATGCGCTCTTGTGATGACCTAGGTCGTTTCCCCCGGCCTGTATAACTAAGATGACCGGACCTCTTGCCTCTCTCCCTACCTTGATTACCTCCATTAGTACCTGTGGCCATTGCAGGCCTCTAATACCTCTCCAGTTGAAATATGTGTTATGAAACTCTAATTTCCTCCCGCCTGGGCGGACTTTCGCCCTTTTTTCTGCCCAATATATATACGAGTGGCCTATCACCCACACTGTTGGCTTAGCGTCACCTGTAAAAGAAACAAACCACGTTAGGATAACAAGTCCGGTCTTATGTATCTCGCCAAACACGTGGACGCCATCTCCCTATCCTCTGAATTTCCGTTTCTGACAGTCCTGCTCTTGCTTCTTCCGTGGCCTCGCCTATGCGGAATGAGTGTGTCCCTTAATCTTTGGGGTGGTTCCCTGCCGATGTTATGCATTTATTAAATATAGCTTGGAACAGGTATCTTGATAATGGCGTTCCATCAATGTGTGATAGGAAGAAATTACTTTGTGATCTGATGGTTATATATGTTTTTACTATTGTTACCTGACTCCGTGTACCGTTTGTGGGATGTAGAAGTACCCAAGTGCCCCTGCCCGCTGGAACCGTTTTCGATTTGCGTATGCGTAGACGTATTGCATTATTGGCTATGACTACGTCCTGGTGTAATAAGCCTCGACTGGTGGTAATTTTGGATTGAGGGACTAATTCGCTTATGCATAGCGCCCCGAAGAAGGCGATCGCAAATGCAGTAGACAGTAGTGTTGCTTCAAATTGTGAGTGTCAAGTTAATGGTGTTAGGGATATGATGTGAGAAATCAGTTTTAGTGACACGGGACGGGACGTCTACACTCCTGACTTGGCTGACCCCTTTTCCACCCTTTTATGGATTGTCTGATGATGAATCTCTTTGTCACATCTCCCCAATTCAGTAGTTGGAAGTGAAATTCTACTCCGGTCAGACACCGCTGCGCTGACGCCCCTGATATGCCCCTCATCATTAGCTGGTGGAGAAATTCTATGGTGACTTGTAATCTGGCTTGTTCACATTGGTCAACCCGTCTGCCTGCTACTAGTCGTGTCCACTCTTCCCATGCCTTACCGTATGCTTGCCACGTCGACGGGGCAACTGACGCTCTGATTAATGGCATCAACTATTCGCCACTAGATCCCAAAGGGAGGGTGGGCAACTGTTGCCCGATGGGTGGGCGTTGGGGAGGAGCTCTGTGAAAATCTGCCAATTGAATTGTGATAAAGCGTTAGCAGTAGCGTTAGACCCCTCAGCATCGTGGCTAGCGCGGACCCATACATTGTGTTTTCGGCACAGGAATGCTAGCCGGCGAAGTAGGCCTAGCACTGGGAGAGACGATGATGCCATCTTATTAATGCAGTGCGCTAGGCTGTTGTTTTTTGTTATGAAGCGTATATTTTTGTTATCCAGGGGCGCTCCCCATATTTCTATTGCTACCACTATTGGGAAGAGTTCCAGGAGTGTCTGTTTTTTTATCAGCACTTGTTCTGCCCAATACGGAGGCCATAAGCTTGGGCACCATTGGTTATTTAGTATCGCTGCATATCCGTACAGATGGGCTACTCCAATGAGTAACAGACACTGCTACAGGCCCAAAAGGTTTTACTTGGCTAGATGCAGTAAAAAATTGTTATTAAATACAAAGGTGGTGTAGCTTGGTACAGATGGGGTACTCCACTGACTACTAGACACTGCTACTAGGCCCAAAAGGTTTTACTTGGCTAGATGCAGTAAAAAATTGTTATTAAATACAAAGGTAGTGTAGCTTGGTACAGATGGGCTACTACAATGCGTAACAGACACTGCTACAGGCCCAAAAGTATTTACTGGGCTAGATGCAGTAAAAATAGAATTAGTCCTTACCGGTAATTCGGTTTCTAGAAGCCTTCCACGACAGCATTGGAGGATGTTGTCCACGCCCTATCGGGGGACAGGAACACAGAGAGGTTAAAAGCCCCTCCCCACCATCAATCCCCAGTGTTTACCAAGATCACCTTCAAAAATGGTTACCTGACAGTTATATGGAATCCATAGGGAGGGAAATTCGTGCTGTCGTGGAAGGCTTCTAGAAACCAAATTACCGGTAAGGACTAATTCTATTTTCTCAATATGCCTTCCACGACAGCATTGGAGGAATACCAACGATATTTTATTAGGGAGGGACAATAGCTTGTAGGACTTTCCTACCAAAGGCTAAATCCCTAATGGACGATAAGTCTAATCTATAATGTTTAGAAAATGTGTGAAGGGAAGACCATGTAGCTGCCCTGCAAATCTGCTCCGTAGAAGCGCCCGCTCTTTCGGCCCAAGAAGTTGATGTGGATCTGGTAGAGTGAGCTTTTAAGGCGATAAGTGGATACAACTGTTGATTGACATAGGCTTCCTCGATCGCTTTTTTAATCCAGTTTGCTATAGTGGATTTAGCTACCTTCCTTCCCCTGTTATGCCCTGAGTGTTGTATGAATAGGTTTTCATCCAATCTCCAAGACTCAGTCTGTTGCAGATAATAAAGAACAACTCTGTGGACATCTAAGAGATGGAACTCTGCTTCCTTTGAATTAGAAGGCTTCTGGCAGAAGGAGGGAAGGATGACCTCCTGGGAACGATGGAAATCTGTAACGACCTTTGGGAGGAAGGAAGGGTCAAAACAAAGAGTAATTCTATCTTCAGTCACAGTCATGTAAGGTTCTCTGATGGAGAGAGCTTGCAGTTCTCCTACTCTCCGTGCAGAAGTGATGGCTACTAAAAGGCAGTCTTAGGAGAGAGAGTCTGTATTGTGCTGGAGGACAGAGGCTCGAATGGAGAGAGGGTTAGACCCCGGAGCACCACATTAAGATCCCAGGATGGGACATGGGATCGATTTTTTGGGTGAAGTCTGAGTGCCGAAGTTATGAATCTTTTGATCCATCTGTGAGAGGCCAAATCTTGGTCGAATATGGAACCTAGGGCTGAAATCTGTACCTTGAGAGTACTAGGTTTGAGACCCAACTCCAATCCATTCTGTAAAAAATCAAGGATCCGAGCAATGTTGGGGTGTGAGGTGTCAGGAATATCCGGGGCATACCATGATAGGAATCTTTTCCATATTTTGCCATATATAGCATTGGTTACTGGCTTCCTACTTTGTTGAAGAGTTTTTATAACCTTTTCCGAGAGACCTTTGGATTTTAAGATCTCGGCTTCAGTAACCAGGCTGCAAGGTTTAGCCACTGAGGATTTGGGTAAAATAGGGGACCTTGTGAGAGAAGGTCGTTGACCGGTGGAAGTATCACGGGACCGTCCAGGCAAAGTTCCGTGATGGCGCCGAACCAAGGTCTTTTGGGCCACAAAGGGGTCACTAGAATTGTTGCCACCCTCTCTAACCTGACCTTCTGGATAGTTCTTGCTATCAGAGGAATTGGAGGAAACGCATACACCAGTTTGAAATGCCAGGGATGGGCCAATGCATCTAGATTCATGGCATTGTCTCTTCTGTCCAATGAAAAGAAGAGGGGAAGTTTTGCGTTTAGGCGACTGGCAAAGAGATCTACTTCGGGGAGACCCCATTTTGCTACCAGTGACTGGAATATTTGAGGATTCAAGCTCCACTCTCCTGGCTGAATGTCTTCCCTGCTCAGAAAGTCTGCTTGAATGTTGTTTGAGCCTTTCAGGTGGATCGCCGAAATTGACAGGAGATGATGTTCTGCCCAGGAAAATATTCGACTTGCGATCTGTTTTAAGCTGTCTACCCTCGTACCTCCCTGATTGTCCGAGAGTATCTTCATGTGAGTACCCTGGATTAGGTTGACTGCTGCTTTGAGCGTTTTTTCTACTGCCTTCAGCTCCCTGAAGTTGGAGGATCTGGCACTGATCCTGGGACTCCATCTGCCTTGAAAAGGAGTCTGGGCCACCATGGCACCCCATCCTCATATACTGGCATCGGTAGTCACTGTGATTAGAGGGTCCTGGGTCCAAGAAATCCCCCTCCTAAGATTTTGGGTGCTTAACCACCAAGAAAGGGAAGCTTTTACCCGGCCAGGAGTCCTGGTCCGTTTGTTTAATGCTTCCCTTTGTCTGTTCCATGATTTTAGGATATGATCCTGGAGAGACCTTGAGTGGGCCTGAGCCCATGATACTGACTGGATACAGGCCGTCATTGACCCCAATACAGACATTGCCGTTCTCAATGTTGGATTCTTCTGGTGTCTGAAATTTGAGATCTTGGTTCTGAGAGCTGTTTGATGCTCCAATGGAAGAAAGGACATTTGTCTGTTGGAGTCCAGTAAGACACCAAGGAACTTCCTCCTCGATGAAGGAAGGAGTTCCGACTTTGCCAGGTTCACAACCCAACCTAATGAGCGGAGGGTTTTTAGGGCTATGGAGACATGAAGATTGAGATTCCCCACTGAAGGGGCGACAATCAGCATGCCGTCCAGGTATGGAATTATGCAGACCCCTTGTTTTCGGATGAGTGCAATGACTTCCGCCATAATCTTCGTAAACACCCGAGGTGCTGAAGAGATGCCGAAGGGCAGTACGTTGTACTGGTAGTGTTCTGTTATGTTGTCCCTGAAAATCGCAAAGCGCAGGAACTTTCTGTGGGTCGGATGAATCGGCACGTGGAAGTATGCATCTTTTAGGTCTATGGTTGCCATAACATAATCCTTCCCTATTAGGGGAATAGTTGACCTTATGGACTCCATCTTGAATCACCTGTATTTGATGTGATGGTTTAGGGATTTCAGGTTGATTATGATGCGTGGGATGCCTGACTGTTTCTTTATTACAAAAATTCTTGAGTAGTGACCCGTACCCTCCTGGCCAGGGAGGACCAGAGACACTGCTCTGGATTTTAGCAGGTTTTGTAAACCGACTGAGGGCAGTTCCCAAGCCCCCCGAGAGGGAAGGGACGTGACCCTCAGGACCCGAGGGGGGCGACTCTCGAATTCCAATAGAAGACCCCCCTTGATAGTATTGAGGATCCACTGGCAGGAAGAAATTGCCTGACACTGGGGAAAGAAATCCGAGAGACGCCCCCCTACACGGCGCAGGTCATTGCTTGTCCTGCTGCTGGTGTTGTTGCTGGGGAACAAGGATGTTACGACCCCTGCCGCCCTTAGGATAGCTCCAGCGCCCAGACTTTCCCTTTCCTCTATATTGTGAGGGGTGACTCTGGGAAGGTCGAAAGGGACGTTTTTTAGGTTGTTTCTGTTCAGGAAGGGTTTTCTTCCTATCCGAGGCCTTCTCCAGGATATCATCCAGTGCTGGCCCGAGTACATATTTCCCTTGAAATGGAATGGAACAGAGTTTAATCTTAGAGGTAACATCCCCACTCCATGTTTTGAGCCACAGTGCACAGTTACTCAGCCGAGGCGTCCGCTAAGAAGCCAGTGGCTTTTTGAAGGAGAGGGATGGAGTCTAGCAGGTCTGCTCTGGAGGTGCCCTGAGACAGATGTTCCTCTAGTTGGGTCAGCCACTTGAAGAGGGATCTGGCCACACAAGTCGATGAAATATTCGTCTTGAGAGAGGCAGAAGCGGTTTCCCATGATTTTTTAAGGACACTTTCCATTTTCCGGTCTAATGGGTCCTTCAATTGGGATGAATCCTCAAAGGGAAGTGAGGTTTTCTTCACAACCCTTGCCACCTGGATGTCCACCTTAGGGACGTCTCAATCAAATTCCTCACCTTCCAACGGAAATCTGTGCTTTAATTCCGAAGGGGTGGTGAGACGGTTTTCTGGGGATTCCCATTCCTGTCGGATGAGATCTCTAATGACCTCATGAACAGGAAACCCAGTCTGCTTTTTTGATCTAAGGCCCCTAAACATTTCATCTTGAACGGAACAGGGGGCCTCAACATCCTCCAGCCCCATAGTGCCTCTAACTGCGTCCAATAATTCTTGTAAGTTTGGAAGGAAAAATAGTATCTTCCGGTTTCAACTTTTTTGGCAGGCCCTAAGGATGCTACTTCATCCAATTCATCAGAGGCAGAGCTACTAACATCAATAGAGACTACATCTGAGTCTAACTATTGGATCTTCCTCTTCTTAGGGGGAGATGGCCTGGAGGAGGAGGAGTAGACAGGCAGTGCAGCAAAAGAGGCTTGGACCTCCTGTCTAACTACTTGGACCTCCTGTTTAACAAGAGATCTAAGTTCCTCAATTAGAGAGGGATTTTCTTCCTTAATTATTCTATCTGTACAGGGACGGCACAATTTCTTCTTATAAGATGAGGATAACTTTTTAGCGCAGATGTCACATCTATGGGGCTGGTCTTTATCCTTCTTAGAAGCGGGGGCCTTGTCCTCCTAAGAAAGGGGAAGAGAAGGGGACCCATGTAACTAAAAGGAGGGGAGATCTAGTGTCATCTAAAGGAGAGGCTAAGATAACCCCTTAGTGACCACCCAGGTACTACTCACTGTAGCCGAGGGCGTGCTGGGCTCTGCAGATGCAGGGATACTGGATCTGTCACCTTCCATGGTGGAGATAGCCTTACCTTTGGCGTCTTCAGGTGGGTTTTTATATGGAAAAACTGTGCCTCCCAGCAAGGGACCTCAGTCCCCTCCCCCTTCCGGTCACTTTGAGGACCACTTCGATTCGATATGGGCCTTGCCGGCCCTGGGACGCGCTCAATCTCAGCGTCCCGGCATGGAGCACACAGGCCGGAAGGTGGACCTGTGGTGACGTCACTCCGGTGCGCGCGTCCAGACCGCGCCTGCCGGCTCAGGGAGCGCCCACACCGTGCATCCCAGCGTGGAACGCACATGCCGGAAGAGACAGGACCTGGACTGACGTCACTTCCGGTGCGTGCGCCCAGAACTCCGGCGGAAGGAGGAGATGCCGGGGAGCTGGAGCAGGCCCCCGGCATAAACACACCCGGCTTGCTTTACCCTCTATAGGGCGCAAGAAGCCCGGAACGGTCCCAATGGGAGCAGCATGGAGGGAGGAGGGAGCGCCCCGACCGACCACTGCCCGGCAAGTATAGCCTGATACAATGCTGCCTGCCTGCCAACAGCACTGCAGGACCTCTCCATGCCCCCAAGGGGGACAGGAAAACACTGGGGATTGATGGTGGGGAGGGGATTTTAACCTCTCTGTCTTCCTGTCCCCCGATAGGGCGTGGACAATATCCTCCAATGCTGTCGTGGAAGGCGTATTGAGAAAAATTGTTATTAAATACAAAGGTGGTGTAGCTTGGTACAGATGGGCTACTACAATGCGTAACAGACACTGCTACAGGCCCAAAAGGATTTACTGGGCTAGATGCAGTAAAAAATTGTTATTAAATACAAAGGTGGTGTAGCTTGGTACAGATGGGCTACTACAATGAGTAACAGACACTGCTACAGGCCCAAAAGTATTTACTGGGCTAGGTGCAGTAAAAAATTGGTATTAGATACACAGGTGGGGTAGCTTGCAACACAGGCTACTCCACTGACTAACACACACTGCTAGAGGCCCAAAAGGATTGGCTTAGCTAGATTTAGCCAAATGCTGTGAAAAACACTTGCACAGCACTGGCACAGACCTGCCTGACAAAAAGTGCTAGGAACTGCTGTGACCTAGCCCTCAAAAGGGCTGCAATTCCAACTAGTCCCTACTCCCTAAACCTATCTGTCTATTTAAGAGCAAATTCTCTTGCAATTCACACAGTTACAAAGTATAGCGCCCACAGCAGCAGTGGTGCCATCTAACACTCAGCTGCAGCAGTGAGAAAATGGTGGCGACGGGGAAAATGGCTGGGTCTTATAGGGCAAGGACATGTGACATACACAGCCAATGACACATGCCCTTGCTTGTGTGAAAAAAAAGCACTTTGCTGCGTGTGTGCGCTGCTGATAGGCTGACAGACTGCACCTCCCCACTGTAAATGCGGGAAAGAAAAAAAAAATGGAGATCGGCATTATTTCTGCAGAGATCCATCCCCTGCCCCTCCCCCCACCCACTCTACACTGAAACTGTCTATTAACATTGATTAACAGTATTACTGTGAAAAAATCCAGTTACGATTTTGGTGCACGAACAGTTATCGAACATAACCTCGAACAGCCGGATTTTTTGCAAATCGTTCGGGTTCGTCGAACAGCTCGAACACCGCCCAAAACAGCTCGAATTTGAGATTGGCGAACAGTTCGAGTCGAACACCGCTCATCTCTATTAGTAACCAGACAGTTTGTTGTGTTCTAGGATCTTTTGAGGGTTTGTGCAAACTGTGTGTCTTCTTACGGTAGATGTTTTTTTTAACTTCGTTTAACCACTTCAGGCCACAAAGTAGTCAAAAGAATAAATATACCATATGTTTCTCAATCCACCATAACATCTCCGCCTGCACCTCACTCACGGTCCAGCAGTTTTTCCGTTTCACCGTACTCCGCCCTCTCTCAGCACTGCAGCCAGCCCTCGGTTGCAGTTGTGGTCACATAAAAGATTGTTTCCTCCTACACATGACAAAGCTAAGAGGTTGAACTCCACCATCTAGAATCTGTTGGCCACGGAAGAGCTGCCTTTCCACCTGGTAGATACGGACTGTTTCCGAAAGCTGGTGGCAGGCACAGTCCCCCAGTACCAGTTGCCCAGTCATCATTACTTCTCTAAGAAAGATGTGCCTGTGCTACACCAGCATGTCTCTGACTACATCACCCATTCCTTGACTAAATCTATGTCTGACAGGGTGCATTTCTCCACAGGCACCTAGACGAGAAAGCATGACCAAGGGCGTTAGATCTCGCTGACTGGGCACTGGGTGACTCTGGTGGCTTTGGGGGCAGGCAGGTAAGGGGCTGTTCCACAAATCTTGGAATTACCAAGGCTTGCAGAACAAACCTCGGTATTTCACACTTCCTCCACTGCTTCTGCATCCTCCACCTCCTCTAGGGCCTCCACCTGCGTACTCAACCTCTGCCTTAATGAGACACGCGTTCCAACAGTGCAGAGCGAATCCACACCACCACCCTACTGCGCAGCCAGGGCTCACCACAATCAGGCAGTGTTTTTAAATTAATATGCCTTGGGGATCGCAGTCATACAGCTGAAGAGTTGTGGACAGCTCTCCAGGCTGAGTTTGAGCAATGGCTGTCTCCACTGAACCTGAAGCCAGGGAAGGCTGCGTGCCATAATGGTGCGAACCTGGTGGCGGCCCTATGCTGAGGCAAGCTCACACACGTGCCTTGCATGGCTCACGTCCTCAACCTGGTGGTATAGCAATTTCTCTGCCACTATCTTGGCCTGGATGAGCTGCTGCAGAAAGCACGGAAGCTGAGTGCTCACTTCCGACGTTCGCACCCCTCAGGTCATCAACTTGCATCGATACAGAGGGCTTTGTCATGCCAGTTAACAGGTTGATATGAGATGTGCCGACACGGGGGAATTCCACTCTGCACATGTTGCAGCGACTGTGACACAGTATGTCATGACGTATGGCATGGGCACTACGGACTTGGGGCATATGACGTTTACGGAGTGCGCACAGATTAAGGACCTCTGCACCCTTCTGCACAGTTTCGAAATGGCTACTAAGATGGTTAGCGCTGACGATGCTGTCATCCACATCACTATTCCAGTCATCTACAAGCTGGAGCAGACTTTGAATAGCCTGCGGGAAGAGGGGGTGGTCCCAGAGGAAGAGGAGGATGCAGAAGGGATAAGAATGTCTCAAATTTCCAGACTGTCGTCACACAGGCGAGGGTGCCAAGAGAGGGTGGATTACTGCGATCGAGGGGGGGCTGGTGATACCAGACAAGCTGTTCATGAAGGTGCAAGAGCCGAGGAACAATGGAGGAGGAAGAGGTGATGGGCAAGCAACTATCAGAAGATGAAGGGGATAATCATCCCCTCTCTGTTCTTCGTGGTTGGAAGGGGGGGGAAGTAAACAAGCATCAGTGTTACCCAGCCACTAACACAACATGGGCTTGGACCTCAAGGAAGAGCCTGATATAAGTTCCTTCTTGCTGCACTATCTGCAACATGATCCCCATATAGTTAGGATTCAAAATAGTGCTGACTACTGGATTGCCACTCTGTTAGATCCACGTTATAAGAGTACATTTTGCCAGATGCTTCCCGCCCTGAAAAGGGACCTGCGAATGCTGGAGTATCGAAACAAGCTTTTACACAACCTTAAGAGAGGTTTTCCCCAAGTCAGAAGTGAGGCATAAATTGAGCATCGCCGCTCTAGACTTTCAACCTCCGGCACATGAATTCATCAATGCCAAACATTAGCAGCAGCAGTGTAAGTGGCAGAAGCAATTTTAGTGCGTCCTTCCACACATTTTTTACACCAGCTCGTGCACTAGCACAACAGAGTACAAGTCTGACACGAGGTGAACGACTGGAGAGGATGGTGCAGGAGTATCTAGAACTCCATAAAAATACCTTCAGGCAGGGTTTGGACCCTTTTACATTTTGGTCTTCAAAAATGGATGAGTGGCCTGAGCTCGCCTGTCACACCTAGGAGGTTTTATCATGCCCATCAGCCAGCGTTCTCTCAGAACGTGTCTTCAGTGCTGCTGGTGGTGTCCTGACGGATAAGCACAGCCGGCTGTCCCCTGAAAGTGTAGATCACCTAACTTTCATCAAGATGAACAAGTCATGGATCTCCAAGGACTTTTGCACCCCAATTGCAGACTGTACAGACTAGGCGATGTTGTAGTTTGTGTGCTGCATTGATCTCGCGTAATTGCAGTCTGTGATATCTTTAGCATGGCTTCTGTGCTTCTGTGAAGACTCCTGTTAGGTCTCCATCTGCTGGGTTGGCTGTCGTGGAAGAGGTGTTGGTCCTAATTATACTATTTTTACTCTAGTGAAATTGATGCCACTTCGGTGGTGTCTGCCACTAATTTTTGGAAAGGTGAACAGCATATGTGAGTGACCTATTCCTCTCCCCTTCATATATGCAAAATGCCACTTTCTATAGTACAATAAGCAATTCAACATTGTTACCTGACATATTGGATAAAGGCATTATTCCCTCGAAGGAAGAATTAGGTCTACTAATGGGCTCTACCTTAAAAAATACACTTCACTTTTTAAACTTCAATAGCCCTAACAAAACCACAAAAGAAAGTGGCAACAATATATAAAAAAAAATATCTTTGCGTACACCAGAAAAACTTACTTTTCTGTCCAAATGGGAATCTGATTTGAACAGATCTTTCTATACCTCAGAAATAAATAAGAGAGCATAAACACTCAATAGAAACCAAGAAGGGCTCACCTAGGTTAGGTTAATTAAGCATGTACTTGAGCAGCATAATGCTGATCCGAAGGCTCTACAATTTGCAGGCATCGAACAGGTTAACGATCCAGAAAGGGGAGGAAATCATAAAAAGTACCTCTTACAAAGAGAGGCAAAATGGATTATTAAAACTAATGCTAATGGCCCTATGGGTTTAAATGACAGGTCTGATTTGCCTGTTTTTATGAAATGTTTTTCACTATATTCATTTGTATTATGATGTATACCACATGCACACCTGGTAAAAGGAAGTGGTTGTTCGTCTGTGTATGCTTGGATCCACAGAAGCAGTTGGATAGGCGCGAAACGGCTGATGTCCATTTTTACTTCCCAGCTCCCCCCGCTTTCCTAAGGATTGTCCCGCCACATGGAATAAAGGACATTATTTTTTAACAAATGGTGAGTGCTGTTTTTTTCCCCATACTTCTACTTTATATTTAAATAAAATACTCCTTGGCCCAAAACTATCTTCAAAATGTATACTGTAAGGCAGCGCTACTTATTATCCTAGGGGATACTCGCTTCGCTGCGTCAATTTAAAACACACCAGCCATATTTTTCTGTATTTCTCAACTCAGCAGTTTATTAACTCCATAAACTGCTGATCACTCAGTCCATCTTAGTGGCTCACCGACACACTGATAAAGTCCACGAGCCCAAGTGGCAGACCGGCCCACTTGGCTCTAATTACAGCCTTCCGCAAGGTAATACTAACACAATGTCCAGGTACGTGTCCATAACACAAGAGTATTACCTTCGCCGGCTTCAGCTGTAACAGTCCTTTTCATACGCCACCACTGTGGCACTACGGCTTCCCACACGTGGTCTCCAGACGTCACTCCCTTTAAGGTTTACTGGCGTATTACACATCTCATACCCAGGCTTCACCTTCCAGGACGCTTGTGTGGCACTCCAAGGCTTACTGGCATCCCCCACACTCTCACAGAGGGATCCAGGCTTCACCTCCACCGGAGTCCACCAGGCCACTCCAGGCCTCACACGAGCGGTGTTCCCCCACACACACAGGGAACAGCCTCGTGCCTCTCACACGGTGCCCACACAGGAGCTCCCAACACACAGGAACACCTACACACCGGAACACACCCACACAGGAACACACAGGGTTTATATATACTGCAGCACACACACACACACACACCCACAGATAGGACCTTAACTGTGTGCATAAGGACCTGTGTGACCAGTCAGTTAAAGGGGAAGGTACATGGTCATTCAAAACACACTGAACCATTAAAGGGATGTCTGCTGCATCACAACACAAATGTAGGAAAGTGGCTATAAAATTCTCTCAAGGTGGCAAATTATGCTCGCTAGACTACATCGTTTCAACAGAGAATTTATCTCCGATTGATTATATGCATCTCAATGCAAGTCAATGGCGGCGATTACGCTGCGTGTCCGCAAAATTAATGGACATGCTGCGGATTTTTGAGCGCAGCATAAACTCTGCGGAACAAACCGCAGCATGGGCATTGAAAGTGCGGCTTGTCATTGGGGACCATGGGGGCGGATTACCAAGCGTTTTTGAAGTGTTTATGCTGCGGAAATTCCGCAGCATAAACGCTTGTAAAACGCATCGTGGGCACGCAGCCTAAAAGAAAACCACACAATCATACAAATGCAGGAGACGATTAAATCTTTTGCTCATTTATCTGTTAGCAAAATCATAAGACTAAATTCAAAATTCAATAGGCTGTCAAAACCTCTTAACCCTGGCATTCTAACGTATGTCTCCAAAGAGACTGGAGCCTAAATCCAGCCCCTTAGATTGCTCTGCTTTGGTACTTTTAAAAACATGCAGGTGCAAGCTTCCTTGGAGTAAGTAAAGTACATCTGACTATATTTAAGACTTGTGCATATTGGAAAATGGGCAAATTGCTAACCATCAGGACAAAATAATAATTCTAGGAACTGACTTTTCCTAAACAGGAAACCACAGACTCATTCAAACGCAGGAGAGGATTTAAGTATATACTCATTTATCTGTTAGCAAAATCATAAGACCCACGCTTCTAAAGAGACTGGAGCCTAAATCAAGCGCCTTTGACCATTAAGCCATGCTACCATTAAAGTTACGTGCATGCAACCTTGCTACTCTGGCAGCAGTGGGAGTTGAACCCATACCTCCGAAAAGAATAGAGGCGAAATACAGCTCCTCAGAGCACTCGACCATGCTATCCTTAAAGTAATGCGAATGCAAGCTTCTTTGGAGTAAGTGAAGTACCTCTGACTATAGTTACAACTTGTGCATGTTGGGAAATGCGCAAGTTGCTACCTACAAGGATGACAAAGTACTAAATCTAAGAACTGTCTTTTCCTAAATAGAAAGCCAAATGTAGAGATGAAGGGTGGCACACAGTGTCCAGATAAAATCTTCTTTATTTAATAAAATGTAACAACATGGATGCGGGGGGAGCGGGTCACCGTGGGGGCAACAGCTGACGACACTTCAATGGGTCCAGGTATGGTGTGAAATGGGGAGGGATGACTTTTATAGAAGCACACGTCCCTTCCTTTTTCCAAGTCACGACAACAAAATAATAATACATGTCAGTATAACAAATGAACACATACAAGATTATAAAAATACTGCCATGTCAAGCTTCTCATTAAAACCTAGAGGACCTTGTGCGTTTGACCTTATTATCCATTTAGCTTCTCTTCGTAGTAATAGTTTTTTGTGATTACCTCCTTGTGCAGGCAGGTGAACTCTCCCCAATCCAGTAAAACGTAGAACCTCCAGATTAGCATGATGTGTCTCGGATATATCAGTCTGGTAGAGCCTTTGCCTCATAGGATGGAATTAAAGTGCTCTCTGAAATGGACATACATTGATCTAATAGTTTTTCCTATATAGTATCTCCCACAAGGACAGAAAATAATATATACAACATATTGCGTTTTACAGGATATAAACTGTGATACATGGTGTGTGATATCACCCAATTTAATAGGATTTGTATCCAGATGAAAACTGCAAAAACTGCATGAACCACATCTGTGGCTACCCACAACATTAGAGCTCTGTAACCAATATATAACGACAGCTTTCATATAGGATGTTAATCCAAAAAAGCAGGAAAAATTAGTTTATCAGAAAATTTAACCTTTATTGAATAAAGTCATGACACAATTAAAAAAAACTTAATAAAAAACACCAG
Source organism: Phyllobates terribilis (assembly GCF_046119375.1). Lineage (NCBI taxonomy): Eukaryota > Metazoa > Chordata > Amphibia > Anura > Dendrobatidae > Phyllobates > Phyllobates terribilis. Next base: position 636,878,316 of record NW_027362762.1, read on the forward strand.
TAGCTTCATATACAAAAGGTGGGTATCGTCAGAATATAAATGAATCACATGTACCATAAAAATGGATCACAAAACACTGAAACAAGAGTGTGGGGCTGGAGTATATATATTAGACCCAGTGGCTATAACCGACCAAAAAAATGAAGTTGCACAAAAATGTGTATTAAGAATAAGATTGGTGTTAGTAGCACACATTAGTAGTTCAGAATGAACTTAACTCACATGTGGTCAGATGAACAGTGTTTGCCATGATGTCCATTACCTGATGGAATAGGGAGGTAAACAAACCAGACGACCCGCCGCTCCGTCGCGCGTTTCGTCAGCCTTCTTCAGGGAGCGCAATGTTAGATGTGTAATGTAAGCTATATATAGGGGTTGCTGATCACCGGAACAGCACTTGCAGCTGTTCAATCAATAGCCGCCGACCGGAAGTCAGATGGTACTCGGCGCGCATGTCAGATGACGACTTCCTATGAAGTGTGGACTTCCATTCATGGTCCGTGACCCACAAGCGCTGGGTTGCGTAGCAACACAAACATCAGCGGTCACATTGTCAATGTCGGGAATAGCCAGGAAGTTAGTCTATCATACATGCGCGCACCCATTTACACTGCAGGGAACATGTGGAAAGGTCAGTGCCGAACAGAGTATACCAGAATTAGTATGAATTTATAAATGTGCAAAAATAAAACGGTTTTAAGACACAATAACATGGGTCATTTGTATTAATTAAATAAGCCATGTGTGAATATATATGAATAAATGTACTGAGAGGGCAGATTCATCTCACCTCCCCTCCCCATTCGGGGTATACCGGTTGGGCAATATCTAAGAGCCAGAAGGATGTGTTCCATGGATGAGGGATTTGAGCAACAAGCTTTGGAACTTTATGTCCGGTTTAGAGAAAGGAGATACGGACATAGACAGATCAGACGAGGATATTGGCAAGCTAAGAAAGTTAGTAGGGATCAGCTACTCTATTCAACAAATATCCCCAAAGCAAAACCAAGTTTCAACCAAGTGAGGCTGATAACTTCATACAATTGCCAGTGGAGAGATTTTTCTAAAATTATCCAGAAACATTGGTCTGTTTTACAAACCGACCCAGTATTGGGAAAGATTTTACCCGGAAAACCCTGTATCACCGCAAAAAGATCGAAAAATCTGAAAGACGATTTGGTCCGTAGTGAATATCAACCCGCAAGGACAAAGCCTGTCACATTTAGGGAACAAATTTAGGGCTTTTGCCCTTGTGGTCAATGTAAAGCGTGCCTCAATACCGTTCGAAGTAAAGAATTTTTTAATTCAACTAAGGATCGAAGCGAGTTCCCCACTTGTTCAACAAAGGGGGTGGCCTATGTGGCGGAATGCCCATGTCACAAAATATATGTGGGCATGACCACCAGGGAGTTCATGATTCACGTAAGAGAGCACGTGCGCGATATTGAAAAGGCCAAAAGTTCGGATGAAGATGAACAGCTAAAAACACTCCCCAGACACTTCAAACGCTTCCACAATGCTGATGCAACATTTTTGAGAGTGAAGGCTATAGACAAGGTATCTTTGGGAAGTAGGGGGGGGGGATTTATTTAAGATCTTATCTCGTGTTGAAAGCCGATGGATCTATCGATTGAATTCCATAGTACCCAATGGGCTTAATGAAAATTTTGTCTTTGGCTCATTTCTGTAGTTCGCTGTGTATTTTACTTTATGTTTTTAATACCACTTTTTGTTTATTTTTATACATAGTGGGGATGTCTCATCACCCATTTTCTTGCTGTGATTGCTGCGGCCGTCTCTCGTTTGGTTATTCATCTCGTTTGAGGATCTACGTGACAGGGATTATCATGATGGAGGATCAGCATGAATGTCTCTTTCCTTCCCCCTCCCTTCTTTATATATTTGAATTCAATATTATATTTATTCATGCTAGTATATACTTGAATGTAATGTCATTTTTATTTATACGCTTCATGCTGTCTATTTATTATATAACATGCATTGATGTTTTTGACCTATATGGTCCATTGGCACTTTAAATTCAAGTATATACTAGCATAAGTGGTACATAATTAATGTCCTATTTATTTATGCTATTCATACTGTCCATTTATTTATTATATATATGCATTGATGTTTTTGACCTGCATGGTCCATTGGCACTTTTATTATGTACCACTTATTTTCACATTATATTTATCACATAATCAATATTCATTTTTTTTTATTTTATTTTTTTTATATTTTATGTAATATATGAATTTGGTTATATTTATTGTGTATTTATTGTCACCTTCATTTTATGTATTTTATTCATATATATTTACCATTTCATGCACCCCTTTGAGCATTTCACATATTTCAATCTATTTTGTTTTTTAATTCACCACACACATAATGAATTACATCTTTTTCCACACATTTACATATATCCTAAACACATAATCTTTTTCACATATGATCCTTCAATATATCATAAAATCCTCAGCACATTTATTCATATATATTCACACAAGGCTGACGAAACGCGCGTCGGAGCGGCAGGTCGTCTGGTTTGTTTACCTCCCTATTCCATCAGGTAATGGACATCATGGCAAACACTGTTCATGTGACCACATGTGGGATAAGTTCATTCTGAACTACTAATGTGTGCTACTAACACCAATCTTATTCTTAATGCACATTTTTGTGCAACATTTTTTTGGTCGGTTATAGCCACTGGGTCTAATATATATACTCCAACCCCACACTCTTGTTTCAGTGTTTGGTGATCCATTTTTATGGTACATGTGATTCATTTATATTCTGACGATACCCACCTTTTGTATATGAAGCTACTGGTGTTTTTTATTAAGTTTTTTATTGTGTCATGCCTTTATTCAATAAAGGTTAAATTTTATGATCTGATATACTCATTTTTCCAGCTTTTTTGGATTAACATCCTATATGAAAGCTGTCGTTATATATTGTTAGAGTTTTTGTGATCATTATTACTACATATGGGATCACTACATAAAGCTCACTTGCTTTATGTGAATAAAGGATCTTCATATTTAATCGCTTGCTCGAGTGCCGCCTTCTATCTACTATCAGGATATCAAAAGAGAAAACAGGTATCCTGAAGGAGGTGCTCGAAACGACCATACAACCCCTGAATGTAATCAATCTTACGGATCATACTCTGGACTCTGACATGTCATCACTGCTATGGAAAGGACTTAACTTCTGTATTCCTGAAAAAATTTATATAGTGGACGTTTTTGTGTTTTCGTTTTTTGCTCCCCTTCTTCCCAGAGCCATAACTTTTTAATTTTCGGGCAATATTGCCGTGTAAGGGCTTATTTTTTGGGGGGACAAGTTGTACTTTTGAACGACATCACTGGTTTTACCATATTGTGTACTGGAAAATGCGAAAAAAATTCCAAGTGCGGTGAAATTGCAAAAAAAGTGCAATTCCTCAGTTGTTTTTTTTTTTTTTTTTTTTTCACCATGTTCACTGAATATTAAAACTGACCTGCAATTATTATTCTCCAGGTCATTATGAGTTTGTAGATCCCATGTATAGGTTCTTTTTTATTTAAGTGGTGAAAAAAAATCCAAAGTTTGCTTAAACAAAAAAAAAAAGAAATGTCGCAATTTTCCCGAGACCCATAGCACCTCCATTTTTTGGGATCTGGGGCCGGGTGAGGGCTTATTTTTTGCGCGCCGAGCTGACGTTTTTATTCATACCATTTTGGGGTAGATCCAATGTTTTGATAGCCCGTTATTGCATTTTATTGCAATGTTGCGGCAACCCAAAAAACGTAATTCTGGCGTTTAGAATTTTTTTCTCATTACGCCGTTTACCGATCGGATTAATTCTTTTGATATATTGATAGATTGGGCGATTCTGAATGCGGCGATACCAAATATGTGTATGTGTTTTTTTTTTTTATGGTTTTATTTTCAAAGGGGGGTGATTTTAAACTTTTATATATTTTTATATTTTAAAAAACATTTTTTTCACTTTCTGCATGCTTCAATAATTTCCATGGGAGACTAGAAGCAGCACTTGTCTGATCTACTGTGCTACATACAGGCAATGAGCAGATCACCTGTGTGTAGCAGATTTGCTCACTTGCTATGACCGCCGACCGGTGGACGGTGCTCATAGCAATCTGGCAATGACAACCATAGGGGTCCCCTGCAGACCCAATGTTGTTATGCCAACCCATCGGGGACCTGCGATCATGTGTCTGGGTTGCCAATGGGCGGGGTCAATGACGCGCTTCCCGGAAGCGCAAGTTAAATGCCACTGTCAGAGATTGACATTTAACTGGTTAACAGCTGTGGGTGGAATCGCGATCCACTCACGGCTGTTGCGGGCTCATGTCAGCTGTATAGATCAGCTGTCATGTGCCCGGAAAGGTGCGGGCCAAAATTCCTCCACAGTGTTGTAAAAGACTTATTGCAAGTTATTGCAAAAGCTTGATTGCAGTTGTTGCTGCTAAGGGTGGCCCAACCAGTTATTAGATTTAGGGGGCAATCTCTTTTTTTCACACAGGCCCTGTAGGTTTGGATTTCTATTTCCCTTAATAATAAAGACCTTCATTTAAAAACTGCATATTGTGATTACTTGGATTATCTTTGTCTAACATTTAAATTTTGTTTTGTGATCTGAAACATTTAAATGTGACAAACATGCAAAAGAATAAGAAATTAGGAAGGGGGCAAACACTTTTTCACACCACTGTATATGCCACCTATAGCGTTAGGTAATGCAATCAATTTGTTTCATGATTTAGTTATTAGAGACATTGAGGCCGTGATTTATCCAGAGATACCCAGGAATCTTAAGGACAGTGAATAAATATATTGTGTTAAAAAAGTTAATGAACTGGAAGGATACATTTATACAGAAAGCAGATGGGGGGGACATAGTCCTCATGTCTAGAGAATATTACACGCAAGAAGCGATAAGGCAATTATCAGATTGTTCCACTTATATTGTCCTCTGATCCGACCAGTAAATTTAAGTCCAAGTTACAGTCTCTTTTGAGAAAATATGTACATTTCGGCACTTTGTCTTGCAAAACAGCCAATAAATTGTTCCCGGAATTCCCTCTTTGACCTCATTGGTACTGTATACCTAAGGTTCATAAATCTATGACTACCTACCCCCCTCCTGGGCTGCCCAATAATCTCAGGCAGTGTCGGACTGGAGTGTCTGGGGCCCACAGGAAGAATTGACCCTAGGTGTCCACCCTACATATATATCTTACATAGTCTCCTTTATTGTGTATATTGCCATCCCTTATTACATAGTGCCCTCTCTTGTTATGTACAGCACCGTCCCTTACATATTGGATTATTTATAGCTTCCTGTCTTTATTACATACCGTCCTTTCTTGTTAGATATATAATGCAATGACGGTTGATGGAGCATGGGAAAGCTTATTTTCTGATGGAGGAGCTGATGGACTGGTCTAATGGTCACCGGCTGCTCCATCAGCAGTCATTTTATATTTAACAAGAGACAACTATGTAGTAAAAGAGGGCACTGTGACTGACAAAAATAACTAGAATACGCTATGTAAGGGACAGCACTGTACATAACAGAAGAGGAAGCTATATAATAAGAGACAACAACATATATAACTAGAGAGGATGGTACGTAATAAGGGAGGGTGTTATACATAATAAAAAATGAAATGATGTAACTAAGGGTGGCGCTATACATAAGTGAGTACACTATATACTAAGGGACTGTGCTATACATAAGGCTACATTACATTCCTGTATCCGTGTGCAGTGTCGGTGTGCTGCCCGCTTTTACAGATGCCTTGAACATGCCTTATTCTGATCCTCAAAATCGGATCAGAGCAGGACATTCTCTGACCCCAACAATCTCATTCTCAGATCTGTGATTTTCACGGATGTGTGAATGGACCCAGAAAATTCTATGAGTCCGTGTGCCGTCCGATAAAAAAATCTGGCAGCTCACGGGCATTTCACACAAATGTGAGAACGCAGCCTAAGGGATTTTACAGATAACATTATCACTACAAGTCCAAGTCACACAGTGCAGATATAGAATAATATTTACATCCAGAAACTTACTGCTGATGTCTCATCTGATTAGAGTCAGTTTCTGCTACTTCTTCTTCATCTGGTCAGACTTTCATGTCGACATCTCCCAGCCACCACTCATCTTGTCACGATGATCACTGCAGCCCTTAAAAAAAACAAGGTCACATATATTGTATACATACAAGTGTCTCACCTGCACTGCGCCCCTAAATACAGATTTCACCCCATCATTAATATACTATTAGACAATTAGCCACGCACCAATCAAAATATATCCATCATTGTCATATCTCCCCACCTCCATCATTGTCATATCTCCCCACCTCCATCAATGTCATCTCCCCACCTCCATCATTGCTCTCTCCATCCCCATCATTGCTCTCCCCCACCTCATGCACTGCTCTCCCCTACCTCCATTATTGTTCTCCCCATCACCACCATTGCTCTCCCCTACCATCATTGCTCACCCCATCCCAATCATTGCTCTCCCCCACCTCCTCCATCATTGCTCTCCCCTACCTCCTGCATTGCTCTCCCTATCCTCATCATTGCTCTCCCCCACCTCCTCCATCATTGCTCTCCCCCACCTCCATCATTGTTCTCCCATCACCATCATTGCTCTCCCCCACCTCATTCACTGCTCTCCCCTACCTCCATCATTGTTCTCCCCATCACCACCATTGCTCTCCCCTACCATCATTGCTCACCCCATCCCCATCATTGCTCACCACATCCCCATCATTGCTCTCCCCCACCTGTTCCATTATTGCTCTCCCCTACCTCCTGCATTGCTCTCCCTATCCCCATCATTGCTCTTCCCCACCTTCATCATTGCTCTCCCCCACCTCCTCCATCATTGCTCTGCCCCACCACCATTGCTCTCCCCACCTCCATCATTGCTCTCCCCCACCTGCATCATTGTTCTCCCCATCATTGCACACCCCATCATTGCTCTCCCCACCTCCATCATAGCTTTCCACCATCATTTTTCTCCCATCCCCATCATTGCTCTCCCCACCTTCATCATTTCTCTCCCCATCCCCATCATTGCTCCCCCCATCATTTTTCTCCCCATCACCATTATTTTTCTCCCCATCATTGCTTTCCCCACTTCCATCATTGTTCACCCCATCATTGCTCCCCCCACCTCCATCATTGGTCACCCCATCCCCGCCATTGCTCTCTCCACCTCCATTGCTCTCCCCACCTCCATCTTTGCTCTCCGCCACCTCCATCTTTGCTCTTCCCCACCTCCGTCATTGCTCTTCCTATCTTCATCATTGCTCTCCCTATCATTGCTCTTCCCACCCTCCATCATTGCTCTTCCCCATCATTGCTCTGCCCCACCTCCATTATTGCTCTGCCCCACCTCCATTATTGCTCTGCCCCACCTCCATTATTGCTCTGCCCCACCTCCATTATTGCTCTGCCCCACCTCCATTATTGCTCTGCCCCACCTCCATTATTGCTCTCCTCCAACTCCATCATTGCTCACCCCATCCCCATCATTGCTCACCCCATCCCCATCATTGCTCTCCCCATCCCCATCATTGCTCTCCCCCCACCTCCATCATTGCTCTCCCCCACCTCCTACATCATTGCTTTCCCCCTCCTCCTCCTTCATTGCTCACCCCATCATTGCACACCTCCACCTCTGTCATTGCTCTCCCCACCTCCATCATGGCTCTCCTCACCTCCATCATTGCTCTTCCCATCCTCATCATTGCTCTCCCCATCCCCACAATTGTCTCCCCCACCATCCCTCATTGTCCTGTTCCTCTCCCAAACCAGTGTATCAGTAAAAAAAAACAAAAAAACAACTCGCCTCTCTGCTTTTTCCCCCGCAGCAACTTTCTCCCTTTCGCAGGCGTGCGCTGCATGATGACGTCACCAAGCCGTGTCCCTGTGTCAGGGAGAAAGCACCAGGTAGGAAGCAGAGGATGGATCCCTCAGCTCTTCTGCCATTTTCCTCCTGTCAGCAGTGGAGCTGGAGGGATCGTTCCCTGCCCGTCACACATGAAGAGGGCAATCTGGCCATGGGCCCCCCAGAGCCTTGGGGTCTGAGAAGCCGGCCAGATTGCCCTCATTATTAGCTGCCCTGCAAGGGCCCACCTGCACCTCCGGGTCCCGTTGGAGCAGCTCCGGGAGTATCCCCACCACTGCGTCAGCCGCCGGCCACTGATATGTCGGCGGCCATGTTAACCAGCGGGCCCCCTGTGCATGCTGCTCGGGGGCCCGCCGAGGACCCGGGCCCACCGGAGAATTCTCCAGTGTCCCGGTGCCCAGTGCCTCAATCCGACCCTGATCTCAGGAGTGGGAACTTTAACAGACACTTTGTCCAAATACATGGATCGTCTCTTACGACCCCTCCTGTAGGATGATGTTCCCTCCTATATAAAGGACACAGGCGCGTTCTTAAGGGTGATACAGGAATTTGCATGGCAAGAGGGCTTTTTCTGGCGTCAGTAGACAAGGAGAGTCTAAATTCTAGAATTCCCCACTGCCTCAGTACGAAGGCGGTGTGGAATATTCTATCACACACCCACAAAAAACAGAACTTTAACAATTATGTATGCGATTCTATTGATTCCATCTTCTCACACAATGCATTTAAATTCCTTGATAAATGGTATGTGCAGTGCGCAGGAAAAGCCATGGAAACATCTGTAGCTTGTATCCTGGCAAATTTATTTCTGGCTGTTTTTGAAGAAAAATGTTTTATCTCCACATAATCCCTTCCTTAAATTTATAAAACTTTTCATACTCAATGTGGATGACATCTTTGTTGTGTGGGCAGGGAATAAAGAGCAGTTTCAGGAATTAGTTTTGTATCTAAATACAGCCAATGACATGAATATGACATTTAAATCGGTCTTCGGGGGCCTGGAATTGAGTTTCTTGGATGTCAAAATTTAAGCCCATAATGGATACTTATTAACTGAGGGGTTTTATAAAACCTACCTCTACAAATTCACTCCTTCACTAAAATAGTGCGCACCTCTTACACATAAAAACCTCTTTACCCTATAGTCAATTCCTCCGCTTGAGGAAAATGAACAATTCTGATAGTTTATTCATGGAACAAGCGGTGATTTAACAAACATATTTCTTTCAAGGAGATATCCAGATTCTGTCCTAGATGAAGCGCTAAACAGAGCTAGCAAGTTTATGCAAACCGACCAGTAGCGTAGCTACCGGGGGAGCAGAGAGTGCGGTCGCGCCGGGCCCAGTGCTCAGGGGGGCCCACCACGGGGCGCCCACCCGGAGGTATGCTATGCTTAACTATATCGGAGTGCACAGCATGCGGCTCTCGGCTGGCTCCCTTCTCCCTGTGCTCAGCTGTATTCAGTCTCTTAGAGGTGAATACAGCTGGGCAACACTGAAGCGAGGGGACGTAGGGGAGCTCTCATCATCTCCCCGCCCCGATGTGCAGCAGAGTGAAGAGGTCGCACACAGCTGACCTCATCACTCTGCTGTGATTACTGAGCCGCAGAGTGGCAAAGGACGAGTTCTGCTTGTGTGGCGCCCCGAGGGTTCGGTTGACACAGGGGTATTGGACCTCAACCAGAGGTGTGATATTCCACTCCCAGGTAAGGATGGAGTGTGGACCAGGGCTCAGTTAGCTGCATCCACACACTCACCCCATTTCCGGGGGACAGCTCGACGGTGCTCCCATATAATTTCAGGCACAACTGACCATGTCCCTGGCTGGAGTGGGGAGGGGGGAGAGAACCCAGTGATGTAGGAGCAGAGGGGACCGTTTCTGGAGCATAGAAAGGAGCTCATTGGGTGCAGGTCACCTGAGCTCAGACACAGAGAAGCAGATAAAAGGTGGGAGCCATCTTAGGAGTTCAGAGAAGCAGAGCAGAGTGAAGGAGGAGAGAGCTGACAGGGAGCTGCGGCTCAGGCTGAGCTCAGCTCCACGAGGCAGGCCTAGAGAGAAGGCCGGGGCCAGAGAGGAGAAGAGAAGAAGAAGGAAAAGGAAGGAAGGAGAAGAGACAGAGGAGTAGAAAGGCTCCAGAAACAAGAAGGCAGAAGGGACCCTTTATTGGTGCGACCCCCCCGCCAAACCTGCTAGGAATGCACCATATAGGATAGCGGGAAGCGGAGGCCAATGCTTATCCGACACGGTCCGCGGTAGCTGGACAGAAGTTGGGTCACTGGTGGGGCACGAGAGGCCAGAGAAAGGACAGAAGGGGGTCCTGTGCCATACTCCTGAATTGCCTGGGGGTTGACCGAGCTCCTCACCTGGTGGACGCAGCATGGCTTGGGCAGTCATTGCTGACCGAAGTGACATGGATAACAACTGTGAGTAAAAACCCTGGACTGCACTATTGGACTCAGTGTGCTGCGCCTGCACCATCACCCCCAGCATCCACCTACACTGCCCTGAGGCTACACTCTTCCCGTGGGGAGTTATCCTATCCCTGTGCTGCACACCAACACCAGCCTCAGCAGTCTGCCTCGCAGCGGCGGTTATCCCTGACCGCAATCCACGGGTGGCGTAGTCGGACATTCAAAACACTGATAAATAGACTGCCGCCATTTGGTCTGACCACCCTGAGCCACGGGACCGGGTTGCCACTACAGCCCCCATCAGCACCGTACACCAGAAGGCCCGGTTCCGGGTACCCCACGGCCCAGGGGGCGAGTCAGCTTTGGCGTAGTCGGCAGGATTGTGACCAACCCGCCACCAACGGGTATTGCGTGCCTGAAAATAGACTGTTTCACTGTATTGAAAATGGCGCCCGCCCCTGCAGAACGGACGCCATAATGTGCGCACCAGAAGATAACAGGAAGCCACCTCCCATCGCGGGCCAGGTCCCAGAATGGCGCCAAAGAAGGAGCCCACCCCCAACAGCCATGAGTGCGGCTGTAGAGATGTCCATCAAGGTGGGGGGGCTGCCCCTGAGAGTGATTGTCAGCAGATTGCCCCAGGACCACCCCCAACAGGGGCGGAAGGAGAAGAAAACCGAGGGGCAGGGTGTGGTTTGGATCAGTCTCGCCAGATCACACCCGGAGATGGAGAGGAGCACCAACTCCAGCACCCTGGCAAGCGGCCTGCTGCAGGCCGAGGCGACCCCGTACAGCCTCACGGAGCTGATGGCTCAGCTCTCCGCAGAAGACCCTGAGTTCCTGCGGGCTGCGCTGGAGGAGCTGGATCGGAAGATGGTCCGGGCGCAGAGGGAAGTCATCGCCGGATGGAGGGAGGAGATGGCCCGGCGGGTCGCGACCTGGCAGCAAGAGACGCTGCCAGCACCCGGCAGTGCACCTGCCCCCGAGGATAGAGAGAGGAGACCGGAGGCCGAGAACAGCGCTGCTGCGGAGGCAGGTAAGGAAAACACCCCTGCCCCGGGTACTGACGCCTTAGGCTTACCCCTGGATCCCGCTGCGGAGCCAGAAGTCCCGGGAGACGCTGCAGCTTCCACGCTCCCGACGCCGGTACGTAGGCCTCAAGCCGCGAGCACCGCCGCTGAACCATGCCCCACGTCGTGCCCCCTGACCCCGGGTGCGGTCGGAAGCGGCCCGCTCCAGTCCTGGTCGCAAGGCCTGGCCTTCCCGGGCGTCCCCCAACCGCGTGCGCCCCCGGTCCCGAAGCCACCACCCCTTGGGACTGACCTGTACAGCCAGCTCGCCGGACCCGATGGAGAGCCGGTCCCTGTACCAGAGGGATGGGTCCACCCTTGTCTCCGGGTGGCCCTGTCCGCAGAAGACAGAGCCCTGCTTCGTCCGCTTCTGCCTGCTCCACAGCCCGTTGATGTCCCCCAGCTCCTGATCGAAGAGGTCCAGTACGAGTGGGACCAGGCCGGGGAGGACCTGATGGAGTTCTCGCAGGAGACGCGGGCGGCCGCAGCCCGCATGTGGGAGTTCTGTCACCGACAGGTGGCGCAGTTGGAGAAGGAGAGGTTGGTGCGGCGCCAGATGCATGAGCAGCTGCAGGCCCGGAGCGCGGAACAGAAAATGCGCGCCCGGCGAGACCCCCAAACCGCACGCAGTCCCAGAATCATAGGGACCGTGGTGAAGTTCCAGCAAGAGGAGAGGTGGGGTTTCATCAGAGACCCGACGACGGACACGGATGTGTTTGTTACCCGGAGAGACGTAGAGAGCCACCAGCCAGAAGGTCACCAGGGGCAGGATCTGTTCCCGGGAGATCGGGTGTCCTACACCAGACACAGAGGGCTGCGGGGGTGGTATGCCCTTAACATCTGGAGGGTAACAGAGGAGCAACACTACCCTGTACCCGGCTATTCAGAGGACCCAGATGGGTCTGAGGAATGCGAGGAGGAGGAGGGTGCGCAAGGAGGACACCACTACTAAGGAGCGGCAGCGTACAAATGTATATAGTTACCCGTCAGGGTAAAGAAACTGTTGCATAGAGTTACCCGGTATCAGGTCAGTTAAAACTGGCTGAGGACTGAGAGCAGCCATTCCTCTTCCCAACCTGGCTGAGGACTGAGAGCAGCCATTCCCCTCTGTTTGATCCGGCCGAGGACTGGGAGCGGCCAACCCTGTAAATAGTTGCGCTTCTTAAAGCGCCCCCTATTGGTTTTATAAAAGTACTGCAACGTCTACCTCAGGACAAAAACTCGTTTGGCGTGGCCGAAGACGTGGTCCAACTACCGGATCACCTATGCCCTGCAGCCACGCCCAGGGCCTACGTGGAGGGTTTGCGGACGAGTCCCTCATGTTTGAAAGTGTGCTAAAGTTTTGCACCTTATTGGAAGAATGCACACCTGGGCGCAAGTTGCACCGCGGCCAGTGAATCAGAATTTGCTTAAAAATGTTTTACCTGAAAAAGTTTTGCTATACTGAATTGTTTGATATGCTGCTAAAAGGAATTACATGATAGTGCAAATGTTTTATATGGTGTCTGGTAAAAGAGTTAAAGTGTTGAAAAAGAGAAAATGTTTCCCATAAAGGGAATTGAATAATGTTGGCTATTTTCTAACGTAAAAAAAAAAAAAAAAAACTTTAATTCTGCATGTCTTGTAAATCAAATGTTTTTACTCTTTTCCAGCCCGAGGACGTGCTGTGGTTTACCAGGGGGGAATGTGGCGCCCCGAGGGTTCGGTTGCCACAGGGGTATTGCACCTCAACCAGAGGTGTGATATTCCACTCCCAGGTAAGGATGGAGTGTGGACCAGGACTCAGTTAGCTGCATACACACACTCACCCCATTTCCGGGGGACAGCTCGACGGGGCTCCCATATAATTTCAGGCACAACTGACCATGTCCCTGGCTGGAGTGGGGAGGGGGGAGAGAATCCAGTGATGTAGGAGCAGAGGGGACCGTTTCTGGAGCATAGGAAGGAGCTCATTGGGTGCAGGTCACCTGAGCTCAGACACAGAGAAGCAGATAAAAGGTGGGAGCCATCTTAGGAGTTCAGAGAAGCAGAGCAGAGTGAAGGAGGAGAGAGCTGACAGGGAGCTACGGCTCAGGCTGAGCTCAGCTCCACGAGGCAGGCCTAGAGAGAAGGCCGGGGCCAGAGAGGAGAAGAGAAGGAGAAGGAAGGAAGGAGAAGAGACAGAGGAGTAGAAAGGCTCCAGAAACAAGAAGGCAGAAGGGACCCTAAGAGAGCAGAACGGACAGCAACCGTTGCAAACCCCCGTTATATCGGGTAAAGGGTCAGGCTGTGGAAGGGTACCGGATTCCCAAGTTGGTGGAGGTAAATCATCCCTCAGCCAAGAACCGGAGGTCTTGATCATTTATTGGTGCGACCCCCCCCCCCCCCGCCAAACCTGCTAGGAAGGCACCATATAGGATAGCGGGAAGCGGAGGTCAACGCTTACCCGACACGGTCCGCGGTAAGTGGGGGTATTTATGGAGAGGAGGGGGCCGTATGGAGAAATAGGTGTTCACCATGAAGAAGTGGGAGGGTAGGAGACAATATGGGTACGGGGCAACAGGATGAACAACTGGGAGCATCTGAGGACCATATGGAGAAGAGAGAGTGTGGTGGGATTGTATGGAGGAGTGTGGGGAACATATGGAGGTGTGGGGGGACTATATGGAAAAGTGGGGGACATTATAGAGAGGTGGGGGGACCGTATGGAGAAATAGGAGCGTGGGTGCACCGTATAGAGAAGTGGGTGTAAAATATGAAGAAGTGGGGTGACAGTATAGAGAGATGGGAGCATAGGGGACAATATGGAGAAATGGAGGTACAGAATGGAGAACTGGAAGATGTGTGGGTCCATATGTAGAAGTGGGAGTGTGAGGGGATTGTATGGAGAAGTGCAACAGTAATTATAGAAGGGAGCGTGGGGGGGCAGTATGGAGAGCTTAGAGCATGGGGAACAATATTGAGAAGTGGGGGAACAGTATGTAGAGATGGGAGTGTGGCGGGACAGTATGGATAGGTGAAAGCTTTGGGGCCAATATGGAGAAGTGTGGGCACGGTATGTAGAGATGGGAGCTTGAGGGCACAGTATGGAGAGGGGAGAGCTTTTTAGGACAATATGGAGAAGTGGTGGCACAGTATGGAGAAGTTGGATCCATGTACTGTCAGTGCATCTGGTAATGGATTCATGTACTGACCTTGGTTCTGATCTAGTACAAATGTACCAATCCATAACTGATCAGAGATTGTCACCCTGCTGAGGCGGTTACCTTTCTGCCACTGCCACCCTACTGTGGCCGTCACCCTGCTGCCGCCGTTACCCTGCTGCCACCATCACGCTGTTGCCGAAGTGGGAAAGGTAAGCACCTTATACAACCAAAACTTATAGGGACTTTTATTGTATATGAGGGATGTTACTGGGAAGGCACAGTATCTTGTGGGCAGTATGCAGAGGAGGAAAAGTGTTGTTCTAGTGCTGTATTAATCTACTGGTTCTGGCTCTGCATTCATTTACCAATAGTGGTTCTGGTGCTGCATTCATGTACTGACGGTGGTTCTGTGTATATTGTAGCTGTGGGCCCACCATACTTTGTATAGGGAAGCTGTAGGGTATTATATTGAGTATAAGGGAGCGGCACTGAGCTACCGTGCTGCCCATTATATACGAAGAGGGGGGTGGGGTGAAAAAAACAGGCCCCTGCCATTCTATATGTGCCTGCATGAACTTCTGTCCACACCACATCCTTGTGAAAGACATGCGCTCTATGCAGCGCTAAAAAGAGGAGGGATCCGATATACTCCCTGTGTGAATAGGTGCATCCAAGCCGCTCACTGCGCATAGCGCTCCGTGGCCGGCGTCTCGGAAGTCAGACTGTGCATGTGCGCACCGCCTGACATCCCATTGGACGCTGGGCAGGGAGGGGGAGGCTGCAGTGTTCTTTACATGAACTGATGCAAGCCCTAAAAACAAACAGTGACATTCCAGGTTGTGAGGTAGCAAAACACCAAGAAAAATACCAAGGGGGTGAATACTTTCCCAAGTCACTGTATATTGCTTGCGTTGGAATCGGAGGTGTATATACCATACGCTCACTGTGATCTCCCCAATAACCGGCCCGGTAGTGGCAGCAGCCGCGGTGCCCGTCACTCGTGTAATTGTCCTGACGATTGGAGGCGGTGGAGTTGAGTTAAGTGACACTTCTACTACATGCAAATATCAAGTATATCTAGGTCAAACACCTCCCAGATGAAAGGTCACTTTCCAAATACATTTATGTTCTGAGCTGCTGTGTTTCCCCTCTATTTGTATGCTGAGCAACTGGCTCTGAGCTAGGACAAGAGGTGGCCGGGATGAGAGGTGCCGGCCGGGATGAGAGGTGCCAGAGGGATGAGAGGTGCCGGCCGGGGTGAGAGGTGCCAGAGGGATGAGAGGTGCCGGCCTGGGTGAGAGGTGCTGGCAAGATGAGAGGTGCCGGCCGGGATGAGAGGTGCCGGCCGGGGTGTGAGGTGCTGGCCTCCTGCGCTGCCACTAACTCCAATAGAAGGTACTAAGGAGCTACGAAATTAGCGCAGCACAGTGAGCTACAATGCAGTGTTACGCTGTTTCCGTAACCCACTAATGATTGATGTGTAGCTCGTAGAGATACGCTGATTCCGTACCCTACTAATGATGTGTCACTTGCAGTGTTACGCCGTTTCTGTATCCCACTAATGAAGGGTAGCTCGCAAAGTTACGCTGTTTCCGTAGCCGTCTAATAATGTGTAGTTCGTAGTGTTACGCTGTTTCCGTATCCCACTAATGAAGGGTAGCTCGCTAAGTTACGCTGTTTCCGTAGCCGTCTAATAATGTGTAGTTCGTAGTGTTACGCTGTTTCCGTATCCCACTAATGAAGTGTAGCTCGCAAAGTTACGCTGTCTCCGTAAACAGCGTAATATGACGAAAAGCTATATTCGCTAACGTGAAGTCCACTGACCAATCCAAATGCTCGTCTCATTTGAGGACATGATGTTGTAACTAGCAGCAGAACGCGATTGGTGCTTCTTTTGAAGGAAGCTAATTGGCTGTAAGTGTGAGGTGGGCGGTAGTGAGCGCTGCAGGAAAGCGTGTTCCGGAGTGGCCGTGCAGCCCCGCTGCTTCCGGCGTACGTACGCTGTAGCGGAAAGCAGCACTCAGCATTGTCCTGGTTGGCACAGAAGCCAAGGTAGGTTTGGTGACAGCGGCTGGGCGGTGTTGGCACAGTGCAGCGGTGAGGGCACACGCCTATGCTGCCGGCTGGTGACCATGCCACGTTATGTGGGCAGCTGTGTACATGGTAGTGTGTGGTCACCTGGGCATTACATAGGCTGCCAGCAGTGGTTGGCACCATTACTGCTCTCTAGCTATATACTGCTCCATTCACATGTGTGCATCTTCCTATTAGTAAAGGAGGAGATTAAAGCGGTTGTTCCACCTTAAAGGGATTCTCTACTGCTGGACTCCCCTTGGCTAATCGCCAGAGAAACTAAAAGCACTGGCTAGTCCCCTCCAGCAGAGGCGCTGCTGTAGTGATGTCAGAGCCCCTATACACTGCAGGTCATGTAACCACTGCAGCCAATCATTGCTGCTCATCAGTATTCCGTCAGTGCAGTCATCGGCTGTGGTGAAATACTGAGGGATGCAGCTGACCAGTGGTTGCTGATTGGCTGCAGTGGTCACATGACTTAATGGGAATCGGCTCTGACATCACTGGAATGGCTGCGGGAGGTGAGTATCCATTGTTTTTGTTTTTTTATTATATGGCACTGAAGTTAACCAGGGGGTGTCCAGTATTGGAGTGCCCCTTTAATAATGTACAATCCTCAGGCTATTGGCTCCAGCAAAGACTGCTCTGGGATTCACTTTTTAGACCCGAAGCCATGACGTTCTTCCTCTGGTCACTAGGCCTGATTGCCTGCAGTCTGGAGCAGATTTGTCTGCTGCTGGCAATCACTGAGCCCAGTGCTCAGTTGAGCATAAGATGAGATGTCATCACTTCCTCTGATGGAAACCTCTGTGCTGGTGCCATGAGGGTAAGAGCTGGTGAGTGTACTACAACTCTTAGAATATTACCTTCTGGCACTTTAATTTTTATAAACAGTTAAGACTCCTTTTAGGGGTTTTGGCTTCATGCAAAATGTTTCACAGTTTACCTCCTGTAGCCGCTGTGTTGCATTATCTGTTGCTGGCTGCAGAATGAGTTAACTGAGAATCTGCCAGTCAGCACTTTCTATCCAACGCGTTTAAGTAGAGTTGAGCAAAGCGATTTGCAGGATCTGCGTTAAGCGGCCACATCAGTAATGTGGAGCCTACTAATCAGAAGAGAAAGCTGGCATCGCTCTGGTCCCTCTGCAGCAGAGTACTGATGTGACCATGATCAGGCTGCAATCAGAAGAGAAAGCTGGCACATACCGGAAGCTGGCATCGCTCTGGTCCCGCTGCAGCAGAGTACTGATGTGGCCACTGATCAGGCTGCAATCAGAAGAGAAAGCTGGCACATACTGGAAGCTGGCATCTCTCTGGTCCCGCTGCAGCAGAGTACTGATGTGGCCACTGATCAGGCTGCAATCAGAAGAGAAAGCTGGCACATACTGGAAGCTGGCATCGCTCTGGTCCGGCTGCAGCAGAGTACCGATGTGGCCACTGATCAGGGTGCAATCAGAAGAGAAAGCTGGCACATTCTGGAAGCTGACATCACTCTGGTCCGGCTGCAGCCGAGTACCGATGTGGCTACTGATCAGGGTGCTGTTGTTTTGCTCCACTGTATCCATAACTCCTTTTTATCTGCTGTTTTCAGGGCTCCTCTCTGCTGACTTATGACCACAAACCACGTTGAATGTGCAGGAAAGGAAATAGCCCATAAAAGTGAAACCTTGCCATAATTTTTAGTGAAAGCCAATTGCAAAAATGATTTTTAGCCTAAAATATATTAAAGGGGTTGTCCACTGCTAGGACAGCCCCTTCTGATTCCTCGTGTTTGGCTGGGTTAAAATAAAAACACTTAGGGTATGTGCTCACGATCGGTAATCACTGTGGATTGGACACAGCTCACTCGCTCTGCGTGCAAACTGCAGTGGCCAGATGTTACAGCACAGTGGATGGGATTTCAAGAAATCCCATGCCCACTATGAGTCTCTCTGCTCCTGCGGATCACCCGCTGACACTGCAATGAGGCACGTCTTTCCAGACCACAGCATGTCAATTACTCTTGCGGAGTCGCTAGTCTTCACAAGAGAAATTAGATCAGTGTAATGTATTGATTGCGGTGAATCCGCATGGTTCAGTGAACACATGTGGATTCACCGGAGTCCAGCGCTTTGCACGCTGCATATAGTATACTGCGTTCGATTGTGTGCACATACCCTTATACTCCTCCTGTACCGACGTCGCTCCAGCCTTGTCGGCATTCAGGTTCCCGGGACTCATGTGAGGCTATGTCATGTGAGTTCTGCGCCCAATCAGCGCCGGCTCCGCTGTCTCCTCCTTCGGATGTATTGAACATTAATAGGAGGCCAGGACTGTGTCTGCTCTCTCTTCTCTTGATGTTTGATTTCTCAGAAGGAGGGGACACTGAGAGCTTGTCTTTAAACACATCATTTACTGACCGTACCTCTAGTCAGCCCCTCGTCCTCATGGCTGGCGTGGGGGCTTATGGCCTGATAGTATAGATGGATCTGTTCTAGCTCATGTCCTGACACGTGCTTTAGCTGAAGTGCACACTTCTAGGATAAGCAATGACTCTGCACATGCCAGTTGCTCCATTAGTGAAGCTGAGGTTCTCATGGTCTGCTCAATCTCTTCTCTGACAAGTGAGGAGGGGAATAGCAAATGAGTTCACCAGTACAGGGTACAGATGGTGGACACACTGGCAGGTAAGGTGGCACTATAACCATACAGTTATGACTATTGTTGGAAAGGATGGCCTGTGGCAGCCTCTGTCTCCCTCTAGTAGATTTTCCCTGTTCCACATGAGGACTAGGAGGTGGTTGTCTGATCACACTGGCTCTGGCTTATTTGCCCTCCCCTGCAGTTTACTGTGGAGGATGCAGTGGCCATTCTGGGCAACCTCTGACTGGAACTACTGATAATGCACAAGAACATTCTCAATATCTTCCATTTTAATACCACTCTCTATCTAGAATCTTAGAGCTTAACACATTTACTCTCTGAAGCCTAAGTTGGTGCAGAAAACTGGAAGAAACCTTAGTGTGACTTTTTCCCCTCTCTCCCCCATGCAAGCTATCTGCAGTTTGACTTTTTTTATTTTTATTTTCAGCCAAGTTACAGGTTTAAAACATTTGCACAACTAGTAGTTGCAAATAGGGAGAAAAAGTATCACTTTGTGTGTGTAGTAGTGGTGAAGTGCAGGTCAGACCTCACTCCATATATCTATGCTGGAGAAGAGATGGTGCAGCCCACCCGGTGTGCTGGAGAGAGAATGAAAGGGTCTAGGTGCTCGGTGCTCCCAAACAAAATGGAAAAAAATCCCGTTGATGAATCAAAAAGATGAACAAAAACTTAATAAACCTACAATGCGTTTTGGCTGCGAACAGCCTGTCTGTTGGAGTTTTCCCCATTGCTTAGTGCCAAGACTGCTATAGACCACCTGAGCATCGGTGCTGGAGCCGCCGGGGATTTATCATCTCTATGCTTATTTGTTTTACGTTCTTAGAAAACCTCTGTAGCACGGGGCAATTTCTGGACCTTTCATATCTTGGATAAAGCTCACAAAGCAATGAGGAGGACTCCAGCAGACACCTGAGGAAGACTGTTGACAGCCAAAAAGCGTTGTGGTTTTAATAGATTTATTTATTTTTTTCATCTTTTTGATTCATCAACTCCCATTCAGCATCTGGATTACTTTTCGTTTTGTGCTCAGCACCTGGACCCTTTACCTACAATAGCAGTCACAAACAAGTGATAGAGATGTTGTAGCCCGCACAGTTTGTTGATTTGCTGCCTTCTGACCTGTGTCCTTCATGGGGAGGAGGTTGGATCAATCGGTGGGTGGCTTAGGACCCAGACCATTACCAATCTGCTTGCAATTAAGGACAAAAAAATTATGAAAATAAATTTGTCAAAGGTTAGGTTGCTCTTTAATAGATTAGGCTTGGTTCAGAGTTTAATGGCTAGTGGCCCATCATCCATTCTCTTAGCTGTGAAGAACAACTAAGTACCTTGTGGTGTTTATTTGGAAAGGGGTGACACAATCTCTAGTTTCATTTTCTTTTTAAAGGGAACCTGTCGTCTACTTCAGGCTGCTAGAGCCGCGGGCCGCATGAATAGAAGTTTGCCTGCACTATTACTCCCCTTGATTGACTGGTCTCTCTGTGAGTGTGCATAGGTAGACATCTGTCAGCAAGGGATGGGGGCAGGGAGAAGACGCTGGGGATCTGGCTCGGAATAGTTGAGATGCGTAGTCCACAGCCGTCTATTCTTAGTATGTTTTCTTTAAAAGAACACCGCATGTCAAAAGCAAAACCTAAGTGGCTGCGATTCAGGCAGCATCAATCAGATCATGGGCTCACTTTAACCCCCTTTGGGACAGGACTATTTTGATAGTCTCATTTTTTCCTTCCCTTCTTCCAAGAGTGTATGTGTATATATATATATATATATATATATATATATATATATATATATATATATATATATATATATATATATATATATATATATATATATATATATATATATATATATATATATAATATGTCATTATAGCCATATGACAGCTTGTTCTTTGTGGGACAAGTTGTAGTTGAAAATGACAGCATTTATTTTACTATGTCATCTATTGAAAAACAAAAAATAATTCCAAATGGGGGGTGAAGCCTGCCCTGATTGGCCACAGGTATCACGTGACATAACAATATGACACTATCCCCGGGAGAGCCAGTGTAGATGCCACTTGAATGATGCTGGCACCGGAGGTGAGTATAAGTTTTCTTATTTTATTGGGGGAAAACATAAGGATTGAGAAGGGGTTGTCCAAGTGGACAGCCCCTTTAAATGCTGCTGTCATTGACTGGCAGAGGCATTTAAATACTTATAGGCAGATGACTGCTATATATTAAAGCTATTGTCTGCTCTGTATGGAGCTGGCACAGCTCCTTAGCCTACTCCATGCACACGCACCATAATCGTGATGTACATTTGTACTAAAAACATAGTGGACTGCCCCTTTAACTTTCATGACTGGGCATTTTTTTCAATTTTTCTTCCTCTTCTTTCAAAAGCCATGACCTTTTTATTTATTTTTTTCAATATAGCCATAAAAGGGTTTGTTTTTTGAAAGACTAGTTGTAGTTTTATTGACACCATTATTTCAATTTATAATATGCTGGGAAAGAGTAAATTGATTGTAAGTGGGATGAAATGGTGAAAACAGATGCAATTCCTGGTAATCATGAGTTTTATATATATATATATATATATATATATATATATATATATATATATATATATATATATATATATATATATATATATATATATATATATATAACTAAAACAAAACAAAAATCTGAATCTTGTTTTAGGGTATGTGCACATGTTCAGGATTTGAAGCAGAAATTTCCTGAGCGTTTTTGCCTCTCCCTGGCAGAAAAAAACGCATGCGTTTTTGAGCATTAATGCATGCTTTTTGGAGCTAAATAAAGTTATTTGGTGGGAAATTGCTTAAGCCCTTGGATTACCATAATAACTAGGGTGAGTATATTGGTTCATTTAAGTGATTAAAGAATGTGTCTGTTGTATTTCAAATAAAGTGTTTACACTGTGTCTGTATGGTATGTTTATTTTGTTTGGTCATGAAAAGGTGTGATTGACACCTTGACATCACCAAACAAAAAAGCTGGTGTCAGCTAGTCCCATTCACCCAATCTTCATTAGAATTTCTATTCATGTAATTTATGCAACTGATGTGAGCTCACAGCTGTTTTTTAGCCGCTACGTCCCACCCGATTAGCACTCAGCAACACTTTGGACCCAACGTATTTATGTTGCGTCCAAAACGCGGTGTTCTAATGCCGCACTTTTGTTGTCAGTACATGTGAATCCACCGCATATAATGACACTTCAATCGGTCAAAATCTGCAGCGGAAACTGGCGTGTCCACTACAGAAATTGATACACTGCGGGTGAGTTTGGGTACGTGGCCACGATCAAGAGCCGCTGCAGGTTTGACACAGCACGTTTATACAGCTTCAAACCCGCAGTGTCCAGATGTTGCGTTATAGTGGATGGGATCTCTAGAAATCCCATGTCTTTCAGGACCGCAGCATGTCAATTTCTCTGGCGGAGTCGCTAGTCTCCGCAACAGAAATTTGACCACTAGAATGTATTGAATGCGGTAAATACGCATGGTTCAGTGAACACATGTGGATTTATCTGTGTTCAATAGAATGCAACGTTTTGGACGCAGCAAAAATTTGCATCCAAAGCTGTGCTACGTCTGAATTATGGGCACAGAGCCAAATAAAAAATAAAAAAAAGCCATGGGCTCCCACATCATTTTTATAACCACCAGAGGGAAAGCTGACCGTTGGGGGCTGATATTAGTAGCCTCGGAAGGGGCCATTAGCCAACAATGTTCCCTGGCTATTAATATCAGCCCACAGGTGTTTGTTTAGCCTTTACTGGCTAGATTACAGGGGGACCCCAGAAAAAAATTGACGTGGGGTCCCCCCATAAAATCTAACTAGCTAAGGCTAAACTAGACAGCTGTGAGCTGATATTAATAGCCATGGATACTATCCCCTTCCACTGCTATTAATATCACCCCTCAGCAGTCCCAGAAATGGCGCATCCATAAGATGCGCCAAATCTGGCGCTTGGCCTCGCTGTTCCCACTGCCCTGTAGCAGTGGTAGTGGGGGTAATGGGGTTGGGGTTCACGTCAGCCTTGTATTGGCTGACGTGAAGCCCAGGTTAGTAATTGAGGGCGTCTATAAGACTAACCGCGTAGTAAAATGGTCGCTGCTTTTTCAATAAAAACACGGCCAGAATAAAGTATTTTAATGAAATAGAAATCACACTGTTTATAATTTTTTTTTTTTTTAATTGCACACCTCTGTGAAGCCCTCGATGTCCTGGAGAAATGTAAATTAACAAACAACCGTATCCCTCACCTGTCCCCCGTCAACGACGCAGTCCACGTAACGCCACATGTCCCACGATGATCCGGGTCAATTCTACAGCTGTGACATCAGAAATCACGGAGATGTCCCCCGCTGTAATCCTCTGCCCGCTGACACCGGGGAGAAATGAGCCGCTCCAGAGCTCTGCTCAGTTCAGGGCCCCAGCTCCTCTAAGCGGCTCACTTGTCCCCGGCTACTTGGAGCCAGTGGGCAGGGGACACTTAGGACAGGTGAGTAACGGATTTTATTATTTTGTTCTTATTTTTACACAAGGACACTGCAGAAGCAGACTACTACTACCCTCATCATTGTCCCTGCTGGTGCTGATTGCAGCGCCAACAGGGAACCATGATGAGGGCAGCGTTCAGCACCTGGCGCTTGGTATCAGCGCTACCTATAGAGTTGATTTCAAGGCTCTGGTACGTATCACACGGATGGCATCCATGTGGGACGTTTTGAGGACCGTGCATCCGCATAAAAAGCGGACATGTCAGCGTCTGGAGCACACGATCTGTGGAAACGCACTGACATGTGCGCAGACCATAGATTAGAATGGGTCTGCGTGTGTCAGTGTCTCCAGTACGTGTGAAAACGGTCACCACACGTACCGGACACACTGACGTGTGAAAGAGGCCTTATAGTGAATAGTTCAAAACGCATCAAATGTCAATTGAAAACAGTAATATTGAAATGAGTCCATATAGTTTTATGTTGACATACGTATGTATGTATTTGTGTTTTAATCTTCCCGCGGTACCTCACTTCTGTCATTTATTCGAAAAATATCCATAATATGCACTACTGCATTCTATGTTTTGGAATGTCTAAAATTATCTATCCCATGGGGAAGTCATCTTAAAATATTGGGATTTTTTTTTTTCTTCTCTCACCCTGCCTTGAAAAATGGAATAAAAACTCATCAAAACTTCATATTTATCTCAGAAGGTAAAAATAAAAAATACAGCTCACTCCGCGTAAAACAAGCTATTAGTTATTCTTGCCTAAATAAGTTACTCAGTCATTTTTACCACACAATGTACTGAACAATGTTGAAATATTTTTTTTTTCAATTTCACTGTAAGCTTGTTATTTTCCTTTTTGTAATATATTACCATATATTGTAAAGTGAATGATGTTGCTCAAAACTACAATTTGTCCTGCAAATAAAGAAGCCCTTGTACCAACAAATTCACTTATTGTAAAGAACTGAAATCATTTTTGTCCCTTTCTATCATGTAACCAATATCTTTAGTGTTTGGGTTTGTCATTCTGCCTGGACATCTCGTGTTGAAAGGGGATAAAATGCAGTAAAAGGTCCTAATTGGAAAAATTCCTGTGTGCGCTCCTTCTCTTTTGATCTTGATTTGTGTAGGGGTAGATTTCTGTGTCTGTCCTTTTTAAAGCCGTCCTTAAAATAAAGGTAATAACCACTAAAGTAGACTACAAGAATTGTCTACTTTAGAGTCCTTGTTCCCATTCTCCAGCTCTAGATTATTAGTGCCTGCTTTTTACTGTAGAGCTTTTCACATTCTTCATTTCCGTTATCGGACCTTGCTATTTAGCCCTTAAGACATTGTTCAGGCCACAAGTACACTACGACACATGCCTGGCGTGTAGTGCTTCCTTCTCTGTATGTTTGGAGAGCTGCGTGTATGGTTACCTTTAGATAAGACATTTCAGCCTGTGTGTTAGACATGTGTTTTTTTTTTTTTTTCTTCTGGTGGATAAGTTTAAACTGCTCTAAAGTATGTCATGAAAGATAAGGTAAGTTTCCACTTGTGTTTGTTTTTCCTTGAAGTTTTCCATCATGTTTTTATTAAAAATTAAAAGAAAAACAGAAGTGTACTACTTGCTCGGACCATTTAATAAGTCAACATCTTCAAGGAGTTTGTATGTTCTCCCTGTGTTTGTGTGGGTTTCCTCCGGGTTCTCTGGTTTCCTCCCACACTCTAAAGACATACTGATAGGGAATCTAGATTGTGAGCCCCAATGGGGACAGCGCCCATAATATCTGTAAAGCGCTGTGGAATTAGTGGCGCTATATAAGTGAGTAAAATAAATTAAAGTTTTTTGAAAATTAGCATTTTTAAAAATGTGATTTCCAGATTGTTATACCACATACAATAGTTAATCTCATGACTGCTTTACATCAGCACCATCGGTTTTGTTTTCTTAGGATGTTCAAAGCTTTAAAATTGTAGCAGTAATTATATATATATTTTTTTTTTCTTAAGGAAATTAACCAAAAAAATATTTTTGTGACCTATTTAGTTTTGAAGTGACTTTGGGGGCCATACAAAAAATGGTAAAATCCCCAAAAGTGAAACCATTTTAAAAACTGCATCAGTCAACATATTGAAAACTGCTGTCAGGTAGTTTATTAACTCTTCAGGTGCTTTTCAGGAACTTATGCAAAGTGGCATGACCGGAAAGAAAAATGTCCCCCGGACGCAAAGCTATCCCCGCCTATCTGCTTATTATTCCACCAAGTTCCTGCCTATGTCCATGTTTACCATATTCTCCCCGCACCTCACAGGTCCCTGTGACATGCGCTTTTTTCCTTCACCCCCTGGCGCAAGTGCGGCTCACAGGGTGCGTGCTTTACCTCCCAGGCGTGTTTGGCCTGGGAGGAAACAAAGCACGCACCCTGTGAGCCGCACTTTGCACTTGCGCCAGGAGGTGAGGGAAAAAAGCGCACGTCACAGGGACCTGTGATGTGAGCTGAGGGGGGAAATATGGTAAACATGGACATAGGCTTGGTGGAATAATAAGCAGATGGGCGGGGAGGGATAGCTTGGCGTCTAGGGGACGCCAAGCCTGTGAAAAACCAAGAGGATAAAACTACATTATTCGGTCGTCCATGACAGCACCACGTAAGAGAGAGGATCCGCCCATCAAGGACAGGAAACCTACAGGTTAAAAAGGGCGGCCCTCTTTCCGCCTCAGTTTAGGTTTCCTGTCCATGATGGGGGACCTTGCAGGCTTACCTGCAGAAGATGGACTCCTGTCCCAGAGAGGGCCACAGCAGGTGGTTGGAGCCGGTCCGTCCCGGTCCTCTGGAGATGCCACGGCAGGGCTCATGGGGGTGCCTCCATGAGCGTTGCGACATCGCCTCACGGGAGGTAGATGTCCGCCAGGTGTGGGGCCGCTAGCGGGCTCCCCCCCCCCCCCCCGCTACCGCTTGCAGGAGATCCAGGTCGCGCCGGCGGCGCACATGACGGGCGCGACCTTCTGACGCGACTTCCGGAAGGGGCGGGGCTCGTTTGAATTTTTTGGCGCAGCAAAGTCAGCAGCACTGTCAAATGCGGCTAGGCGAGCCTTGTGGATTAAAAACTGGCCAGGGGATTTACAGACTAAGTCCAGACTGTGTACAATCCCGTGTGAAGGGGAATACCTCTTTGGTCAGACCATGGACGACTTATTGGAGAAAGCGGGGGACCCTAAGAAGGGGTTTCCATCAGTTCCTCTACCCTCCTTTAAGAGATCGTTCCGGAAGAGGAAATTTTTCCGGAAGAGATATTTCAGGGAGCAAGACAAGTCTGATGGTAGAGGTCTACTCTTTGGTCCGTCTCCAAAAATTGAGCAGAAGCCAGGGGATACACAATCAGCCCAGGTGGGAGGGAGATTGTTATTTTTTGTCCCAGCTTGGGAACAGATTTCTCATAGTAATTGGATTTTGAGCCTGATTAAGTATGGTCTTAAATTTCAATTTAAAGCATTGCCTCACAAAAGATTCATGGTTATTCCCTCCAGTTCTTCCCCAGAACGCCAGGCTGCCCTCGTTTCGGAAGTACAAACCCTAATAAGAAAGCACGTCCTGATTGAGGTTCCGGAAGCTGAAAAGGGTCTTGGTTTCTACTCCCCGCTCTTCTTGATTCCGAAACCAGATGGAAGTTTCAGGACAATTATAAATCTGAAATCCCTGAATAATTTCCTTAAAATACACACCTTTAAAATGGAGTCTTTAAAATCCGTAATAAAGTTACTTTTTCCCCACTGCTATATGGTAGTGCTCGATCTCAAAGATGCGTATTACCATATCCCAATTCATAGTGATTACCAGAAATACTTGAGGCTGGCCATTGAAATAGACGGGGTGGTTGAACACTTCCAATACACTGCACTCCCCTTCGGTTTAGCTATAGCCCCACGGGTTTTTACTAAAGTAATGGCGGAAGTTATGGCCCATATAAGAGAAAGGGACATTCTAATTATCCCTTACCTGGATGATCTCCTGATAGTGGGGAATTCGTTGGTTCAATGCGAGACCCACCTGCAGGAGACCATGTCGGTCTTGAAGAGTTTGGGGTGGTTTCTAAATTTAGAAAAGTCTAGACTATCTCCACTCAAGGTACAACAATATCTGGGGGTCATATTAGATTCCAGGAAACAGCTATGTTGTCTTCCAGAAGAGAAAATTGATAGAATCCGGGAGTTGGTAGAACAATGTATACGTAAACCTTCTATGTCACTCCGTAAGGCCATGTCACTATTGGGAACCTTCACCTCCACTTTTCCTGCGGTTCGTTGGTCACAATTGCATTCAAGAGCCTTTCAGTGGGATGTGTTGTACAATAACGCAGCTTTAGAGGGGCATCTAGACCGTAAGTTTACGCTAGGTCCTCGTGCCATATGGTCCCTTCGTTGTTGGTTACGACAAGACAATCTTGCTAAAGGGGTTCCCTGGGAATGTAGTCCAACTGCAGTCTTGTCCACTGATGCAAGTGCTACAGGTTGGGGAGCTCACTTTGATGGGAAATTAGTGCAGGGAACCTGGTCAAGCAGTGAGCAACAGTTGTCATCAAATGTTAAGAAGCTTCTGGCGGTGCAGCATGCGTTCAACGAGTTCCTTATATATTTTCAGGACCAGCATGTCCGTGTACTCTTGGACAATCAAGTCACGGTAGCTTACATAAACCACCAAGGGGGAACCCGCTCAAGAAACTTGATGAGGGTAGCGAACGCACTTCTGCTGAAAGCCGAAGATCACTGTCTCTCTCTTTCGGCTACTCATCTAAAAGGCAAGGAGAACATCACAGCGGATTTCCTCAGCCGTACTTCTGTAAAAGAAGGAGAGTGGTCCCTAAATACACAAATATTCTCCAGAATCGTAGAGATGTGGGGCCTTCCGTCTGTGGACTTATTCGCAACAAGAGCCAATCGGAAAGTGGAAAATTTTTGTTCCTTAGACCCCAGAGAAGGACCCCTGGCAGTGGACGCCTTTATGGTTCCCTGGAGGTTTCCTCTGGCATATGCCTTCCCTCCCATGATCCTGCTCCCAGCGGTGATAAAAAAGATCAGGGCAGACCGGGCCAGAGTGATACTCGTATGTCCCTTTTGGCCCAAAAGACCGTGGTTCCCTTGTCTCCGGAAGATGTCCATATCAGATCCCTGGGTTCTTCCGGAGATTCCGGACCTCCTCACTCAAGGGCCACTTTCCCATCCTCCAACCCCGAGTCTACATTTGACGGCGTGGAATTTGAGAGGGTGTTATTGACCAACAAAGGATTCCCCGCAAATGTAGTGAATACTCTCCTGGCTAGCAGAAAACCTGTTACCACCCGTATTTATGTCAGGACCTGGAGGAAGTTTCTGTCCTTTGCAGAAGTTAAGGTGGAGGAGGGGCCACCTATTGGCAAAATTCTGGAATTTCTGCAGCGAGGCTTAGAATTAGGTCTCACTACCAGTACCTTGAAAGTACAGGTGTCGGCGTTGGGAGCTTTATTTTCTTCCAATATTGCAGATAACTATTGGATAGGCCGTTTTATAAAAGCTTCCTTTAGGTGTAGACCCATTACCAAAGCAAAGATGTCTCCCTGGGATTTGAATTATGTCTTAGATGCCTTGACCAGTCCTCCTTTTGAGCCACTAGATTTAGTCTCCCCCAAAATTATTTTCCTAAAGACGGTCCTGTTAGTAGCCCTAACTTCAGCCAGGAGAGTCAGTGACCTACAGGCCCTTTCAATATGCCCTCCATTCACGCAAATTCTGGACGATAGGATTATATTAAAACCTGATCCAGTCCTTCTTCCTAAAGTGGCCACTCGATTCCATAGAACCCAGGAAATAGTTCTCCCAACTTTTTGCTTTCCGCCCAAAAATCAAAAAGAGGAGAGACTTCACACTTTAGACGTTAGGAGGTGCGTACTAAGGTACTTAGAAGTATCACGTGGCTTTAGAAAGGATAAGTCCCTATTTATTTGCTATCAGCGGGCTAGGAAGGGTTGTAAGGCCTCAAAGGCTACAATCGCTAGATGGATCAAGGAGTCCATTTCCCTCGCATACTCCTCAGGGGATAAAGAGATACCGGAGGGATTGAGGGCACATTCTACCAGAGCGCTGTCAACCTCCTGGGCGGAGAAGACAGGGCTTTCCATTGAGGAGATTTGTAAGGCTGCCACTTGGTCTTCTCCCTCTACTTTCTATAGGCACTATAGATTGGATCTGGGTGGCTCTGCAGATCTCACTTTCGGGAGAAGGGTGCTTCAAGCTGTGGTCCCTCCCTAATTTCCTTCGTCTCTGTAATTCTCTCACGTGGTGCTGTCATGGACGACCGAATAAAGCCTTAGTTACTTACCGGTAACGGGATTTTTCGGAGCCCATGACAGCACCCGTATATTCCCTCCCTTCACTGGTGTTGTGCACTCCTGTAGATTTGATTTCTTTTTGTGCACCCTTGTGGGAAATTGATGAAAAGTAATGTACTTAATGTGATTGTTTTGTTATAACTAACCTTGGCGGTACTCTCATGCTCTGTTAACTAAACTGAGGCGGAAAGAGAGGGCCGCCCTTTTTAACCTGTAGGTTTCCTGTCCTTGATGGGCGGATCCTCTCTCTCACGTGGTGCTGTCATGGGCTCCGAAAAATCCCGTTACCGGTAAGTAACTAAGGCTTTTCTCTGCATTCAGACCTCTACTATGGGCCATACAGGTTAGTATAGATTTACTTTTCTATACCCTGTATGCCCATAGTAGAGGTCTGATATCGCCCAGGGGGTGACAGATTCCCTTTAATGCTGTAGAAATAGTTTAATCACTTGAATAAAACTGGACGATTAACTGGATGTTTCAGCTTGATTACCTGCCTCCATATTGCCCATAATGAATTCACTTACCTTTTTTTGTTTAATACAAATTTATGAATTTGATGTCACACTTTTTTTTTTTTTTTTTTTTTTTTTGTCTTCACTCCAGATTTCTTTGGATTTTGGTTTGAAGTGTGAACTCCATGAGTGGGCAAAGATCATCAAGAAAAAGATGTGGAGAAATCCACTCAGAACTTCCTTCACACTGTGAGCAGGTCTCCAGAACAGCATGTGTCTTAAGTAAGCTAGTGGAATTGCCAACACCACCTCTGTCCCGACACCAGTTAAAGAGGTTGGAAGAACATCGGTATAAGAGCTGCGGGAAGTCACTTTTGGAGCCATTAATGCAAGGTTTTTGGGAATGGCTGGTCGGTCAGGTCCCTTCATGGATTGCACCAAATCTTATCACCATAATAGGACTTTTCATCAATATATTGACAACAGTAGTGTTAGTATGTTACTGTCCAACGGCAACTGAGCAGGTAAAATAGAACTTGTTTTCATCCTCCAAAATGCATGTGAAGATGTATTATTGAAAATGCGTCTAGAACTTAAATGTATTGTACGGCATATTGAAGAGGTTATTCCATCGCAGACATGTGATTTCGTATGTGGCATAAATGTGTGATAAGTACAGAAGTCCTATTTTGGGTAGATCCTGTGATCCTTGATGCTGGGCAGCTGCTTTCACCATTGCATTCAATAAAGATTTGACCATCTGTTGAAGTTTGGGAAACTAATGGAATGGACGGGCTTGGCAAGTAGCACCAGGCTTTCTGTATGACTTGTAGACTAATGGAGACTTTATGAAAGTGAAGTACAGGAAATGTTTCAAAGTCATTTTTAATTATCATATTTTTTGTACTATTTAGAAAAACAAAAATTTTGCGGACAGTGCCTTTTTTTTTTTTTTATACTTCAAACCCTTAAGTCAGGGGTGGGGAACCTTTTTTCTGCCCAGGGCCATTTGGATATTTATACCATCCATCGGGGTCCATGCTAATTGTGCACTAAATCCACCCACAAAGTACGTACTGGCAATGGTGTCAGGACGTAATATTTCATTGGACGCGCCTCAGCATTCAGTAGCGAACACTGCGTGCGCGTACTTACAGAGCAAGAAGAAATTAATTAGCCGGTGGCCATCAAAATACAGCTGCCGTCCCAAGCACTGCAGTCCTCAGGAATCTGCCCGGGGGCCAAATAAAAAGTCATCGAGGGCCGTAAACTGCCTGCAGCCGTAAGGTTCCCCACCGCTGCCTTAAGTGATTTGAACCTGTTAAATAGTTTATATAAATACTGCAACACTACCATATAGCAGTACTCTTAGGAGGATTGAGATACCAGCTATGGAGGCTTGCAGCAGGCCCCCAGCTGCCATGATAACCTATCTGCCCAAACACGGTATTGCACTACACTATTGACAGCGGCATTTTAATGGGTAAACGGCATCAATTTGAGCTTTGCCGGCCTTTCTCAGGGTTGGTGAAGGCTCAGCAGCTAAGTCCGCTGCATACGCCAGCACCCGACATATACTATTGCATCACATGGCAGGAAGGATTTAAAGGGATTTGTCACTGTCTAAAAGTGGTGCCTAAACGATTGCAGACATATGAAACAACAAATAGTACACTGTCACCCATAGTGACCAACCTGAATGATAATTTTTTTTATTTTTTTTTTTCTGTACAGCTTATCAAAAAAATCACTGACAGACAATATTTTTCATAGATGCATTGGAAAACCTTTTAAGAAATCATTTTAAATAAGTGATGTTTGTCTCCAGCCCAGAATTCACCAAAAACTGATAATTTACAGTAAAATTAATCTATTTCTTCAGTCTCAAAAAATCACGGATGCCATTGATATTTTTTTTTACAGACTGGGCAAAAAAGTGCCCTACTTTTACAGACTGTCCTGGAATTTCTGGTCGGTTGGCAGCACGCTTCCCACCCTGTGTCCAAGTCTGGCAATGGATGCTGTGTATGGGCTGGTTAAACAGCGCTGACAACCGTCTTTTGACTATTGTTAGTGCTACTGGATCAACCCGGACACGAAGTATCAATCACATTAGTGCTGTTAAAGTAATTCAGGACGTACAGCTGTTGTCACAGGGGGTTAAAAAGGAAAGTGTGATTTCAACAATCTTTGTAATATATCTTATCAGAGAAATTCACTAGTTCCCCACTAGTAAAACAATTATTCCCCACCCCCTTGCCACTCTGAAAAAAAATGGCTTAAAATCAGGCTGTAAGCCCAAGCCCATTGTGGCGCCATGTAACACAGCCTATTATATTCTATGCAGGGAGGGCAGACATGGAACCATCATGGGGAGTCTACAATTCTTTTTCTTCACCCCAGAGCTGATTCCCATCAGGACAGCTCAGTATTACTGTATAATCTCGTCCATTGTACTCTGTCTTTTATATGCTCAAATATTAAATGAAGAGCAGGAATCCCTCTTTGTGTGCTGTGTTGTGTATGGCAGAGATCATAGCAGCCAGTCTCTTTCCACCTGCACAGAGTGGATTGCAAATTGGTGAGCCTGCAAAGGATGGAGGGGGACTGAAAATGCAGGATACAAGTCATAGAATAGCCAGATAGTGTTATTCCTACACACGACAACTTATTCAGAAAACTTGAAAATATGGTTACCCCTTAACTCTGGTTTAGAAGATTGAGTACAGAGTGGTCCAGTTCCCATTCTTTCCCTCATAGTTGCAGTGCACACTTCACTTAGGTGCACGGTCCCAGGAAGATGTGTTCAGTATGGGTGGTAATACGATGATTGACTGCATTAGGAGCAATAAGAGATCAGTCCACTGTAGAAATGATGTTCTGATAATATCCCCTCCTTCTGTAAATGCATATGGTGACGCTCTGACAATGGGTGTTTTAAGCTGCCTTAAAACCACTAAGGGCCTGATTCATCATTTGCGGGATTTTTTTAAGTTGTTCTGTGTTGTTTCATTTTTTTCTGTGGCCCTTTTCTACAAAATGATTCGATTGGTTTATAAATTTTGTACAACATTAAAAATTGCTTTTTTAGTTTTGTTTTTTAAAAGGATGTTCTCAAGTTTAAGTTATTCCCTATCCTAAGCAAATGTTTTAAAGGGAATCTGTCCCAAACTATGTGCCTGTAGCTCTTTCAAAGACTAGTCCAGCAATATATTTAATTGGCCAGTCCGTTGCTCTATTCCTGAGAAATCCGTGGTTAAATTAATATGCAGAAGAGGCTTAAAGAGACCCTGAGGTGTGATTTTGTATTGTAAACTAGAGATATTCCTGTAATAGCGCTAATACACATTAAATTAGTACCTTTTGGTGTAGAAATCCGCTTTCTTATTGAATCAGTTTGCAGTTTTTCTGACTGTACATGGGGTCTTCTCTTTGTCTGTGATTCTCCAGCCCCTCTGCATGCCTCCGGTCTGTGACTGACCTGCCTCCCGTTTGAAATCTCAGCACTGACCTGTCAGTCACAGACCATGTGGAGGCGCTGGAGAATGTCAGGGATGAGAAGACCCCGTGTACAGTCTGGCCTCTGTGCACCGAAATCTAATTAGGAGAAAACTTCACATTTTGATTAAAGAAAAACAATAACAAAGTGGATTTCTTCACCAAAAGTATCACTTTAATCAGTATTACAGCACCATTACAGCCATGTCTTACAAAATTGTGCTGATAGGTTCTCTTTAAGGACTGTTTGTAGAGCTGAAGCCTCTGTCACTCCACCTCTATTCTTCGACCAGCACCACTTCCTCCTGCTTGACTGATTGCAGCATTGCCTAAAGTCACATAGGTTAGAGGCTCCTAGTCGAGTAGGAGGAGGCGATGCTGGTTGAATTCTCATTCATTCTAGCTGCATCATTCATGTTTGCCCTGTAGATGTGATAATTCAAAAGTATTAATTATCAAATCATTGAAAAAATTATTAGTCTTTAAAAGACAGGCTTGAAATGCACTCGAAGGACAATGACCAAGCTTGATGTGAGTAAGGTCAGGTTCAGACAACTGTTTGAAAAACTGCAAAATGCAAGCCTTTGGCTCTGTGTGCCTGTCTGCTTTGTGGATGGTTGCAGGTTCATAAAATGACTATAATATTGCATGCTGCAATCTTTTTCTACATGTATCATTAGTGTGTGTAGAAAATCGCTCATATGCCCTAGCACAATGGTATAATTGGTCCATTTATGGTTTCTCATACACACTACTCTGATGTTACCCTTAGAATGAAGGGGGCAAGTCCACCCAGCCTGACCAGCAGAGAGAAGGCCCCTTTCATTAAAAGTATGCCCAATAGACATTTCTTGGGCTTATTACACATTGTGCGCCTATATTTTCTGAGGTGCAGGATTTACTGAAACCATGAGCATCTCCTTTCACATCAAGCCCATCTGCTTTGTAAGAAGGCTGACTGGGATGGAGTCAAAAAACAAAAATTAGCTGCAAAATGAAAGTTTAATAAATTCGGACAGTTTTAAGCCATAGAACTGTCATGCAGGGTTTGTTGCTTCCTCTTCCCTTTTTTATTTTTTTATTCACTAATTTCAAGATTTGTTTCTTGTGAGTGACTGAATGAGAATTGTTGACTTACATGGGTTGCAAACCTGAACGGCCATAGTATGATGCTCAGCCAGGAATGCAGGTGTATTCAGTCACCACAATCTGTCAGATTCATTAATCCTGGGTAAAGTGAAAGGAGTGTTCTAATGTTTCTTCAGGAGCGCAGTGCTCCACTGGCTCCCAGCTTCCTTTTTGTCAGGGGCGGTGCGCTGCTGAGGGCTGACAGTTCAGACCGGCTGCATGGTCACACCCATCTCCAAACTGAGCACATGTCTGTGCTGCTGGCCAAGGCAGCTTAGACCCTGCAGCATGGGAGAAGAACAGGGGGACAGAAACCTGCTGTTTCCAAACATAGAGCCTGCAAAAGGCACTCTCTCCTTGCCTAGGTTACCAGCCTTTCTGAAACTGCAGGGTGGCCGGTAACCTAGACAACAAGCGGTACACACTAGAATTAAAAATACCTCTGTTTTGAACAGAGGATTTTTATCAATAAGTTGTTTTTTTACAACCAAATTGAACCATTTAAAAGGAAGCTATGATCAAGAACTATTTGTCACTTTTTTCATATCACAATATTTATTAACTATTTGTGTGGAGGTTGGCCAAACGATGCTTCGGCCGATTGCTCGGCAACAGCTATCTCGGCCGACTCTCCCACACATGGGACGCTACTGTGTTCTCTATAAGTAAGCTGCTGACTAACACGTCGGGTGGCTGCTTATCTCAGAGAGAACAATGCAATTGGCAGTCTGAATTCAGACATTTGCAATCAATATCTCTCCCGACCACCAGTGTGCCAGTGCCCCCCCCATGCGGATTAGATTATCTTGACTGGTTCGACCGACGTTAGTCTAACTTACAGGGGACCTTTAGTTGCCTTATATTTAGGCCATTTTTTTTTTTCATGAGAAAAAATCTAAATTATATGGTAAATTTCCCCAGTGCCTTTAGCCACATCCCTTATTCTAGACACTTTCTAAAAATGTTTAGTGAGAAGGAACAATAACCGAAAAGTGGATCTGCCAGCAGACTTAATAACACAAGCTGTAAATATTGAGCTAGATCTCTTAGACCTGAAGATGAGCATGTTATGACTCCAGCTGTGGAAATCAAATGTCTCATGAGCCCAAATCTATTCATTCTTCACCCTCCCAGCCTGACTGACAGCTGTAGTACTGAGCAGGGTGAGACCTTTGCAGCAGGGAGGAGGAGCTGTCAATTAGCCCGTTCAGGCGGAGATTTATAGGAAATTAGGCCTTTTAGAACCATTTTGACATAGCTTTGAAAATCAAACATATGGCATGTTTGCCCAAATCTCATTTCAGTTTGATTTTAGTAAATCTCCCCTAATTCTCTGTTCTCACTGGACTTATTGCACCTGATTTTGCTGAATATTATGTGATTTTTTTTTTTCTTTTACTTTTCATAAGTTAATTTATAAGTTTCTTTTAAACTCTCTGTTGTAAAGGGTCCTGCTTGGATTAGACTTTTCGTCCTCTGATGTATTATTATTATTTATTTATTTTTATTTTTTGCAACACATCATTTACATAAAAGTGCCCATAAAATTAAAGTGCTAAGTTTCAGAAGCCTGTTTTGTAATTGTAGTATGTGGGTTTAATTATTAGGCAGCTCGGTTTGAAATTGTCAAAAAATAGTTAACTGTTCCCAGTGGTGCCAAATTTCTAGGCCCTTAGAGCAAGAAAAGGGATAAGCCATTTGAGTATGTAGTATATACACTTCAAAAGAGAAACTGTATGGGTTCTTTCACGCCAGTGTGCATCTTAGAAAATGGTGAGGCAAACCTGCAAGAAAACATGCCCTCCTAAAGATATATTGACGGAAAAATTAAAAATATTATGGCTATTGGATGTAGGAGAGGAAAAAATAATCACCAGCTCCTTAATGGGTTAAAGCAGCAATGCCAAACTTGGAAACTTTATTTCACACCTACCAGATTAAGAATTTTCTTGGATCTAATGAAATTGGTCATGTCTGAAAGTTAATTGTAACTCTCTAACTTCCCCACAAGGCCCCAACGTGGACGTACCTATGTTGTGCTGTTGGGTTGTTTATTTACCAGTCTCTGGATGCCATTGATGGGAAGCAGGCGAGAAGAACCAACAGCAGCACACCCCTTGGAGAGCTCTTTGATCATGGATGTGACTCTCTTTCTACAGGTATTTTTACTTCTATTCTGCTATTGTTTATGGGAATACTGATCATTTTACATTTGCTTTCTACATTGTAATGTGGACCATGATTTACAGCATTC
The DNA here is from genome assembly GCF_046119375.1 of Phyllobates terribilis. Classification (NCBI taxonomy): domain Eukaryota; kingdom Metazoa; phylum Chordata; class Amphibia; order Anura; family Dendrobatidae; genus Phyllobates; species Phyllobates terribilis. The sequence continues at coordinate 636,915,804 of NW_027362762.1, forward strand.
TCTACACAACTCGTGAGGTTTGCCACCACCAGTCAGCTGTGCCTGGTTATACATATTGTAAAGAGCAGGACATCGCAACTCTTTACACGGCTTAGTGGTCTCACAGGTACGGCAGATCATCACCTATTCTAGATCAAGGCAGTATTGGAAGGGATTGTGTATCCCATGCCTACGGAGCCTGCCCTGCTGCCGAGTCATAATGCAAGACATGGCTAAATATAGGTAAGGCCTCTCTCTGTAACCAAGACCTTTAGGGAATTCCAGTGACGGTAGTCACCCGCACCTGTGGCCCATTTTCTGCTATTAGGTCAGGCTGACCACTGTGGTCTCCTAACAGCCATAGAGACTTACAGGTTGAAATCCGCAGGCAACCTTTTATCAGTTTAATAACGTGTAAATATAATGTATAATCCATACTACTTAATTGTTTCATGTAACTTAGTCAAGAACTATAAGAAATACATTATATTAGTTGGAAAACAAAATCCCTTCATGACGTATGACTGATGGAATATTTCCATTGTTTCTTGTGAAGCATGACTGAAGTCTTTTCTGGCAGCCTGACAAGTCAGGGCTGTAAGGCACAGTCACTTCTTGGCATGTATGTTGGGAAAGCTCCCGGTGTACATATTGACCTAGCTCCCTTGCACCCTACAAAAGCCAAGTGTTTGTTTTTTACCTGCTGTGTATGAAAATGTAATCTACCACTCCTTTCCAATGGTGAGGAGCACATTATAAAAAAAAAACAAAAAAAAACCTGTACTATTATGTGTCGGTGCTTCCATTACAGGTAAATGGCAGGGAATACTTCAAAATAGCAAAAAATGAATAATAAAATTGTCTGTATTTTTCCAGATTATGTGCACTCCCACCATTTTAGAGTTTGGGGGGAGAGAGAACGAATAAACAAGCAGGCAATTAACTTGCTTTTTCTGTTTTGGTGCTATCTAATGAAGTAAAGCAATTTAATAACTTGAGAATTCCCCTTTAAGGGCTTGTCCATTGCTGGAAAACCCATTATTAAATGCCCCATTTTACATTACATTACAGTGACCACTAATGGGGTGCAGCTTTCTTACTCCTGCAAGATGGGACGGAATAGTAATTATATTATAGGGGCTCTGTCAGTACAAAATGACTGCTTAAGCCTAGTACAGGTTCTCTGTGCTCCACAGCAGGGGCCAAACGTTGAAATACACCTTCCTAGCTGCTTGTTTTCCCTCAATCTCCATCTGAAGGGAAGCGATAGATGGAAAACAGTTAGGAAGGTGCACTTAAATGTTTGGTTGCGCTATGATACACCAATTGCCTGTACTTCTATTGAACAGTCATTCTGTGCTGACAGTCACCTTTTATCTCCTTCACGACCTTTTTGACATACCTATATATCATGGTCAGGTAGGGGTTCCTGTCCTTTGACATATGGGTACTTCTTGCAGCACAGGAGCTGTGCCCACTCTATTTACACTGGTAGCTCGGCTTACATGATAGCCGAGCCCCTGCTGTCCCATTCAGGAGCAGTGCCCACAGTTCCCCGGGCCATTTAGCTTCCTAAATGCTGCTATCAATAGCGATCGCAGCATTTTGGAGGCTAGGAGAGGAAGGCGGCTCCCTCTCCCTTCCGATCAGCGCCCCGAGACTTCATCGTGAGAGCCTGATTGTTGTCATACCTGCCAAAAATCGGAATAGTAAGCGATCAAAAAAATGTTGTGCCCGAAAATGGGACCAATAAAAATGTCAAATTGTCCTGCAAATAAGCAAGCCCTCACATGACACTCATTTATAGCTCTCAAGATAAGGCTATGCAAAAACTTGTTTTTGCAAAAAAAACAAAAAAAAAGCGGCTTTTAGGGTATGTGTGCACATTCAGTAGAATTTCTTCACCATTTTTGCATTTCTTGGCAGGAAAAATGCAGCTGCAAAAATGATCATATTGGGAAGTTTTTGACTGAAGTCCATGGTGAAACATGGAAGGCAAAAATGTGCGGAGAATTGACATGCTGCTGATTATTTTCTGCACCAAATCTGCAAGGCAAAAATAAGCAACATGTGAATGACACTTCAGGTTTCTCATTCACTTTGCTGGCATTAGGATTGTCTCAAGTTTTGCTAGGAAATCTGCATGGCAAAAACGCACCAAATCTTCAATGTGTGCACATGGCCTTAGTGTGTGACAGCATCCAAACATAAACTATATATTATATATAATCTGGTATAGCTGTAATCTCAGCGACCTGAAAAATAAAGTCCTCTAATCACTTACACCACACGACGAATGGCATACAAAATAAATGAAACCAATTCTTCACCTGCTGTTGATTTGTTTATTCGGCTTCCCAAAGATCGCAGTATGTCTTGGCTCACATTTATTCTGCATTGAACAGTTACACTGGGATTCCAAGTATATCTCTGAAATATGAGAGGCAGATGGAGGCACTGTGGACCTACCAACCAACAAGAATTCTGGCTCGCACAGATCTATTAGCTTTCCTTCAAGAACCCCCTCCTATTCTGTACTCATTACCTGTATTAATTGCACCTGTTTGAACTCGTTACCTGTATAAAAGACACCTGTCCAAACAATCAATCACGCTCCAACCTCTCCACCATGGCCAAGAACAAAGAGCTGTCTAAGGACACCCGGGATAAAATTGTAGACCTGCACAAGGCTGGAATGGGCTACAGGATAATGGGCAAGTGGCTTGTTAAGAAGGCAGCAACTGTTGGCACAATTATTAAAAAATGGAAACACAAGATGACTGTCAATCTTCTTCAGTCTGGGTCTCCATGCAAGATCTATCCTTGTGGGGTAAGGATGATTCTGAGAAAGGTCAGGAATCAGCCCAGAACTACATGGAAAGACTTGGTCAATGACCTGAAGAGAGCTGGGACCACAATCTCAAACATTACTGTTAGTAACACACTACGCATGGATTAAAATCCTGCTGGGTACGCAAGGTCCCCCTGTTCATACCAGCACATGTCCAGGCCCATTTGAAGTTCACCAATGACCATCTGGATGATCCAGAGGAGGCATGGGAAAAGGTCTTGTGGTCAGATGAGACCAAAATACAACTTTTTGGTATCAGCTCCACTCATCGTGTTTGGAGGAAGAAGTAGGATGAGTACAAACCCAAGAACACATCCCAACCGTGAAGCATGGTGGGGAAATATATTTTTGGGGTGCTTTTCTGCAATGGGAACTGCACCGTATTGAAGGGAGGATGGATGGGGCCATAGCAAGATTTTGGCCAAAAGCATCCTTCCCTCAGTCAGAGCATTGAACATGGGTCATGGTTGGTTCTTTCAGCATGACAATGACCCGAAACACACAGACAGGGCAACGAAGGAGTGGCTCCGTAAGAAGCATTTATTAAGAAGCATTTCAAGCTCCTGCAGTGGCCTATCCAGTCTCCAGACCTGAACCCAATAGTAAATCTTTGGAGGGAGCTGAAACTCAATGTTGCCCAGCAACAGCTCCAAAACCTGAACGATCTGGAGAAGATCTGTATGGAGGAGAGGGTCAAATCCCTGCTGCAGTGTGTGCAAACTTGGTCAAGAACTGCAGGAAACATCTGACCTCTGTAATTGGTAATATTTTGTACAGAAGCCTTTTAAGTTCTGTTTTTCTACTGTATGAAATACTTATTTCATGCAACAAAATGCAATTTAATTATGTAAAAATCATACAATGTGATTTTTCTATTTTTAGATTCTCACAGTTGAAGTGTAGCTACGATAATAATCACAGACCTCTCCATTCTTTGTAGGTGGGAAAGCATGCAAAATAGGCAGTTTATCAAATACTTATTCTCCCCACTGTAGGTACTTCTGACAATTTTACTCCAGTCCTGGCCACATGTGACAGCTTTTTGTACATTGGGCAAAGCATTTCCGGGGTGTGACTGAGCTCAGACAACGTTTATCATCATCATAATTTATGCCACAAAAGTGATGGAAATTATGACAGAATTTTACTCCAGTCCATGACTTAAGTACACTGCTCAAAAAAATAAAGGGAACACTTAAACAGAATATAACGCCAAGTAAATCAAACTTCTGTGAAATCAAACTGTCCACTTAGGAAGCAACACTGATTGACAATCAATTTCACATGCTGTTGTGCAAATGGAATAGACAATACATGGAAATTATTGGCAATTATCAAGACACCCTCAATAAAGGAGTGGTTCTGCAGGTGGGAACCACAGACCATATCTCAGTACCAATGCTTTCTGGCTGATGTTTTGGTCACTTTTGAATGTTGATTGTGCTTTCACACATGAGACGGACTCTACAACCCACAGAAGTTGCTCAGGTAGTGCAGCTCATCCAGGATGGCACATCAGCGCGAGCTGTGGCAAGAAGGTGTGCTTTGTCTGTCAGTGTAGTGTCCAGAGGCTGGAGATGCTACCAGGAGACAGGCCAGTACACCAGGAGATGGGAAGGGGGGGCCATAGGAGGGCAACAAACCAGCAGCAGGACCGCTACCTCCTACTTGTGCAAGGAGGAACAGGAGGCGCACTGCCAGAGCCCTGCAAAATGACCCCCTGCAGGCCAGAAATGTGCATGTTTCTGCACAAACGGTTAGAAACAGACTTCATGAGGGTGGTATGAGGGCCCGACGTCCACAGATGGGGGTTGTGCTCACAGCCCAACACCGTGCAGGACACTTGGCATTTGCCACAGAACACCAGGATTGGCAAAGTTGCCACTGGCGCCCTTTGCTCTTCACAGATGAAAGCAGGTTCACACTGAGCACATGTGACAGACTTGACAGTCTGGAGACGCCGTGGAGAGCGATCTGCTGCCTGCAACATCCTTCAGCATGACCGGTTTGGCAGTGGGTCAGTAATGGTGTGGTGTGGCATTTCTTTGGAGGGCCGCACAGCCCTCCATGTGCTCGCCAGAGGTAGCCTGACTGCCATTAGGTACCGAGATGAGATCCTCAGACCCCTTGTGAGATCATATGCTGGTGCTGTTGGCCCTGGGTTCCTCCTAATGCGGGACAATGCCAGACCTCATGTGGCTGGAGTGTGTCAGCAGTTCCTGCAAGATGAAGGCATTGAAGCTATGGACTGGCCGCCCGTTCCCCAGACCTGAATCCGATTTGAGCACATCTGGGACATCATGTCTCGCTCCATCCACCAACGTCACCTTGCACCACAGACTGTCCAGGAGTTGGTGGATGCTTTAGTCCAGGTCTGGGAGGAGATCCCACAGGAGACCATCCGCAACCTCATCAGGAGCATGCCCATGCACTGTAGGGAGGTCACACAGGCACGTGGAGGCCACACACAATACTGAGCCTCATTTTGACTTGTTTTAAGGACATTACATCAAAGTTGGATCAGCCTGTAATGTGTTTTTCCACTTTAATTTTGGGGGTGACTCCAAATCCAGGCCTCCATTGGTTAATAAATTTGATTTCCATTGATGATTTTTGTGTGGTTTTGTTGTCAGCACATTCACCTTTGAATACTTTGTTCTGTACATTGAGAATATTTCATTCATTCAGATCTAGGATGTGTTGTTTGAGTGTTCCCTTTATTTTTTTGAGCAGTGTATATATCTTATACTGGGGCATGGCAGCTGAAAGATGTGCCAAATTCATTGAGGCACATGCCTCTTAGTAGAATACATCTTTATCCATCACAGACTACATAAAGACTCTCATATAAAATGCTAGTCTTTTTGAATCCATACCCAAGACTTTTATGTAGAATAGGAGTACAATCAGATGCCAATTGTCCTATGAGTTGGCTTAATGAAGTGCACTTTATGCACATGCTTTGCAGTTTCCTACTGTAGGTAATTATTGAGGGAGACGTTGGCCTTTAAGTAGAATTTATCTTCCAGCAGATCCCAATCTTTGTATGTTGGTTCTTAGTAACCATAGTAGAGGAAGATCTGTTCTTCATTGGTATATTGCACATCAGGCCAAAAAATTAAGTTAATACAAGAGCATGCACAGAAAGTGGAATGCCATGTGTAAGTTAGACGGGTTAAACAACTGGAGGAGAATAAGAGGTAGTATTCCAGATACTTTTACTCATTGTATGGGCCCCCTATCACTGGCATGTTGCTCAGATGCATGAACACATTTGCGTTGATAATCTGGTTAGCTTCCCATAAGTGAATACAAGTTCAATATACAAATCTGACAAACTTTTCACCATGTTTTTTGAAGTAACACCTCTAAGTCCATATTGTTACTAAATAAATATTATCCCCATACTATTACTCAACAAAGTTCCCCTTTGTGTCTCTTCATACAGTAGTAATGCTTGTTGTCTGCTTTGTGCCAGGGCTTTGTCGTCGGGAAGCCAAACCTTCGACTCCTCAATTTCCCTGACTCCAGGCTCCCAGGGTGGATTTGATTTAAATCTAACTGATTTAAATCACGATTTAAATCACTAGTCAGTAAGGCTTGATTTAAATCAGTGATTTAAATCAAAGTTTCTACCTAAACTAGTTCTTGCTACTTTACTTTAACATGCAAGTAGATGAAGATTTTTAGAATCACTTTTTATATTACTTTTTTCTCCCCAGTTTAATGGGTTAATCATTCATATTTGGACACCACTGTTCTGTTGTACTTAGGATGGAGAAAAATAATCCTGACCTTAATAACAATTTAAATAGATTTATTCAACTGAAACAATAACAACATTACAGCATAAGTTATTTGCTTAAACAAACATCCATGTTTGTTAACTAATTTGGCTAAACAAAATATATATATTTTAAGAAACTTAGACTGTCAGCCCAGCCGACACATGAAAAACTTAAATACTACTGTCCCTGCTGTCCTCTGTAGCTCACTCGTCGTCATCTTCATCATCATCTTCTTCTTTGTTCCTATTCATAATCTGGAAAAGAAAAACAAGCTTTCCTGCTTTATTGGGTCCCAACCGATTTCTCAATTTAGAATGAATGAGTCCAAAGGAAGAGAATATTCTTTCAACGCCTGCAGAAGAAGCTACTGCTGTTAAAAGTGAAATCATTACTTGAACAGTCTCTAAATCCAAGCGCTTAAGTGACTTCCACCAGTTTACTGGTGTGACCTTCCTTAAAATATCTTCAGCAAACATATATTTCTTGAATGGTTCCCCCTTAGCTCTGAAGTTTATTATAGTTGGCATTAAAGATGGATGATTGCTGGATACCCATGTCATAGCTAACTCCTCTTCCTCAGCACTTAGGTTTTGACCCTGATATTGGATATTGACAATATTTGCCAAAAAATGAGCTGGAGTCAGTGCTTGTCCCATTCGTTTGTTTACTGCTTGTAATTTAATTCTGTCCATGTGTAGTTCTGTTTTTAAGTGTTCACTCAGTTCCTTCCAAATTTCAACAGCATCCGCAATAAAACAGCTATTTTTCTGTATTTTGTTTAAAGCTTGAGAGATGGGTTTCAGGAAGCTCAGCATATGTTCAACATTTCTCTTAAGCCCAATGTTGAGGATTTTGGCCGTGACAGTGCCATCTATTTTATCTCGATTTTCTTCACAAAGTGTCATCAGAATAGGCCAGTTTTTGATATACTGCTCAAAACAGTCCACCACAGAGTTCCATCTAACATCTTGTGGGAGGGTTAGCTTGGTTCCACCCATCCTTTTCAGAGCTGCTGCAGCAAAATGATTATTACGGAAGTATTTAGCAATTTCAACAACATTAGCCTTTATTTCTGGAACACTTAAGTCTTTGGCTAAGAGTTGCAGCAAATGAGCACTGCAACCATATGTTATTAGCCGCTTTGTATTCCCTCCCTGCTCTTCTAAATTTCTTCTCATCTTGGATACGTTTGCAGCATTGTCAGTGACCAAACTGCGTACTAGACATTTGAATTTTTGTTCACATGTTGTTATAGCTTTTACTGCCACTTCTTGTAAGTATTCTGCTGTGTGTGCATTTCCTGACGTATCAGTTGTTTGTGCAAGGAAGACTTTACCTTCTTCTGTTGTTATACAAGCACATACAATAGGATCATTGTGGACATTACTCCACCCATAAATACTTAGGTTAACAATTTTACCCTCCAGAGCTGTTGCACATTGCTCCATTTCTCTGTCATACACTTGATCCAGCAGTTTCCCTGCAACATCAGCTCTGCTGGGTGGACTGTATCCTGGTCTCAGTGACTGAACCATATTAGTGAAATGTGGGTTCTCAGTCAGACGGAAAGAAGAGTTCGTTGCGTAAATAAACTGGGCAATTTTTTCATCAATCAACTCTTTTTCTAATCTGCTAGTTCTTATCACAAACCTATCTATGGTGGTTCCAGGAGGTAAAGGTTTTTTCTTCCTTTTGGGTGATGGTGATATGTGGCTGTGGGTGTCTGATGATGATACTGCTGCTAATGAAGCACTATCCTGGATGGATAACTCTGAAACTGTAGAACAGGATGATGGTGATCTTGGAGGTGGATAGTTTCCAGAATCCATGAATTCCCCTAAACAAAAAAAGTCAATGCTGTTATTTTATTGTTTATACAATTTCTGCTTATTGTACACAACTCATCACTGCCCCTGCCCCAAAAGGAATATTTGTTTTTCTTCATAACTGTACCAAATGACAGTAACATGCAGTAATAATAAGAAATATAATTTTTCTCACACAAGACAGTTCAGTCTTTAGAAATAGGATTCAATAAAATGTTTACCAACAGATCCGGCCTGTTCAGAAGTGTTTCTTTGGTCATCTTCATCACCGCACTTCTCATGATGTTGCCTCATTCGCGCCACCAGGCCTTGCATCTCTTTGTTGCATCGTTTGCATTTTGCACGCATGCCTGCCTTACCGATAGGCGAAGGAGCTTCATTAAAATATTCCCAAACTGGGTCTCTTTTACGGCCTGCTGCCATTATAAGGAAATAATGTAATAAACCTCAGATCGTACACACAAACAGATCCAGACTTGTCTGTCTGTGGCTATGCTGCAGTATTGTGCTCAAAGTTTCACTTTCATTTTCTTGTCTGCTTGCCCTTCCTCCTCCTCACACTTAGATTCACATTCTTCTTGTGTTGTGCAGATCTATTCCACTCCAAACAATCAGAAACATATTGTCTAACTTCTTGGACTTGGCACTGAAGGGGTTGATTCTGTATTCATAGGTTTGTAGAACAATAGGATTAAGGTCTTTTTCTCAACTCTGTTCATGTTGTAACATTTTTGCTGTGAAGAAGAGGCTGGGACCTCTGCGGAGTCCAATTCAGTTTTGAGAACTGCGTAAGTAAAGCGAGCGTCTGTGATAATATAGGAGAGAAACTGCCCACTAATCCTACAGAAACCTCTGGAAGAGCATGGCATTGTGAATGTTACACATATACAGCCTTTATTCTACTGAGTTAAACAACTCAGCTTTATCTCATGATGGAAGAACCTTTGGATGGTAAAATATTTTCCTCAAAAAGCAGTTTATTGAAAAAAATCCGATTTAAATCAAAAAAATCCGATTTTATTTTTTTTTGATTTTTTTTAAAAAAAACATTGATTTTTATCCACCCTGCAGGCTCCACAGCCCGGCCTCACTACTGAGCATGTACATAAAGTGCAGCACAGATTCATCTCACTACTGAGCATGTACATAAAGTGCAGCACAGATTCATCTCACTACTGAGCATGTACATAAAGTGCAGCACAGATTCATCTCACTACTGAGCATGTACATAAAGTGCAGCACAGATTCATCTCAACTAAAAGCTCAGATCCTTAGATCAGGAATAGAACAGACATTTATACAGATATACAGTATAACAGATATAGGACATTTCATAACTTTCCCAAATAATTCTGAAGATATTTACAGCACATACTGCATTGAACTACTGTACCCAATTTAGTATATATTTTAGGAGTCTGTCCACTTTATACCCACTCCGACTCCACCAAAATCGACTCAGACTCCGATTCCACAGCCCTGCTTTGTGCCAAATGTAGTATTATTGCCCCCACAGTGGCTCCCATACGGTAGTATTGACCAAGTACTGTGACCTCATACAAGTGTAACGTTCCTCATAGTCGTAGTATTCCTTTATGTGGCCCCCATATATGAACAAGATGCCTATGTGGCCCCCATACATTAAAGGGAACCTATCCTCAAACTATGGGCAGCATGAATCAGAGCCTGATTACACTATTGAAGACAAATTCTGTTTTTCTCAGAGAAACTATACTTTAAAGGTTTGGCTGGGGACGATAGCCGGTCATGAGACTAGCCTGTCTAGCTTCTCTCAGCGCCTCTCTAAGTCTTTCCCTTATCACTTAGTCTCCTCTGTCTATGGTGCCCTGCAGTATTTTAAATGATATCTTCTCTGAAACGCTGCAGCATTTCAGAGAAAAATATAATTGAGTGTAATTGTGCCGCCACACGCTACTTCATGATGCCCGTGGTTTGGGCACCATGACTCAGATGACAAGTTTCTCCCTTTTTGGACCCTTAACTTTTAATACTGCTTGCCCACCCTCTGTTGCCCCCCGTGTAGAAATCGTGCCCCTATAGTGCTCCTCGGACTTTTTTTTTTTTTGTTTCAAATTAAACAACCAAATCTCTCCCCACTTCCACACTGAGCGGCTCTGTCCTCTTCCTTTTACTTCTGGCTGACTCTCTGCCCCACACTTGCCTGCAGCTACAGAACGCAGCGGCATCGTGTCACAGATCCTACCTGGAAAGTGATGCCGCTTTGCTTTGCAGCTGCTTACATGTGGAGTGGCTCTCTGCTCCGCGATTAGTTTTCAACTAGAAGTGCATCTGTCGAGCCCCCCCACCCCCCCATTCACGGGCCCATTCTCGATCTTTACACCCCTGCTTATACTTGCATATATTACTTAATTTCTTTTTCATCTACGATAGGGAGTAAGGTACGTTTTGCACTCAGCACATTTGACATTGCATTGAATCTATTGCATAGGGAGGAAGGTACATTTTGCACTCAGCTCATTTGGCATTGCATTGAATCTATTGCTGTATTTACACTGGTTGACCACCTCCATTTATACAACCTGCAATAGCCAGTTTAGGCTATCCAGCTGCCTGTTTTAGGCCACTCAACGTCACTTACATAGTCGCAGAATGGTAGATAATATGATCGTTGTGTGCGCATAGAATACTATTGTTTTCTGCAGCAGATACCCTGTCTAAATTAAAGTTAGAATGATGTGTTTCGAGAACGATGACTTTTAAAGACATTTCACCTGACTAGTGTTTTGTTCGTCAGGTGAATGGCAGCCTGTTTACAGTGCCTGATTATTGGTAAATAAGCTTTCTCCTGATTATTAGTCAGATTAAATGCACTCTAAGGGTCGCTTTGTGTGTGTGTTGGTCTTCACCTCTTGTGGCACATATAAATTATCTATATCTTTAGATGTTGAGAGGTGATTGGTTACTTTCTGTATCACTACTACTTTTATGGTTTACTATTGTTTCATGTATGGAGATTTATTCTTTGTTTCTCTGAGTAACTGTCCTTTTTATATTTTTTTAGTAATAGTACACATGAAGATAAGAGCGTTTTAGTATATCTTATCTGGTTCTTTCTCCTCGACTGATCATTCACCCTCAATCCACAAATGAAATCTGTATTCAGTGAAGACTGATTTACATTAAGGGATGAGATGATAGTTGATGGTCATAAAGTTTTATTAATGGGGAGGGGGGGCAGAGGGACGAGCTAGAGGCAAACGCAGACATTCTCCTGCACGTTGACTTCAAATCACTGTTACTCTGGAAAAATAAAACAAAATCAGTAGCTCATTTTGTGTACCATTTTGTTACCACATTAAATTCCAGATTTTGACTGGTCCTATAACACTATGAATAGCTGTATGTTTGCATGTGTTAATACATGTGTTTATTCTTTTTAACAGTATTCGTGGTTTTGGGAACATGTATTGCAGTACAGCTTGGTACACACCCAGACTGGATGTTCTTCTGCTGCTTTGCAGGCATGTTCATGTTCTACTGTGCTCATTGGCAAACATATGTTTCTGGAATGCTGCGGTTTGGCATGTAAGTTACTTAATATCATGTACAATAATGTAGGCTTGTATTGTAATTTATTACAGCTTATTCATGGACTAATTGTTTGGAAATATTCATGATTACAGTATCGTAGAGGTTACACACCTAAGTAATCATCTAACCACAAGATAGATCATAAATGTGTGAACGTAATTCCAAAGTCATCTGTGTGAATGAAGCATATTAGAGCATATGTGACATCTGCTGTAATAGCTAGAACTGCTATAGGAAGTCAGTGGAGTAGTGGTCACACATACTTAGTAACACTTCATACATACAGGAGACTTAAACACATCAGTTCTTGTGATAGGTGGGGATCCAATAGGTCGGACCCCTACAGGTCATCCATTTATCACCTATCCTGTAGTTTTATATGTTTTGAGACAACCCCTTTAAAGAATAGGAGCATATTAGAGGGTGAAGGGGGACATATTTGCCCCACACTATATTTAGGCTTATAGATGTCTCTCAAATGTGCACTGGTTTTTCAGACTTCCTCCCACATTTGGCAGAGTTAATTACCTCAAACTTAAGAAACATCTCAGGAGTAATAGTATTATGTACAGAGTGAATGTTGTATATAATACTGAGCCCAATGATTGACTGCAGTGGTCACATTTGCTGAAGGTGTGACATAGTGGCCACAGCCTGGCAGCAGTGGAGAGCCAGGACTAAAGCAGCGGTGGAAGAGTAGACCTTAGTTATTGCTGTTTTTCTTTGTTTTTTTTCAAGTATTCACATTTGCTAGCCCAATAAAGTAAAAAAAGAAAAAAAAAAAGTTCTTGGAACATTGCTCTAAAATCGCTCATTACTTTCCTGTTTTTCTTGTTGTTGAAGTTACAACAATTGTTATAACCCAGCCATAATGGGTATGTTAACTTTGGCACATACTTAGCTATAGCACAAAAAAAAAAATTCATTTTGATATTGGAATTAAGAAAAGTTAACCATGGTAGGTGAAGGTTGTAACTCCACCAAAAATCTTTCCAACAATGTATTGTTTTTACAGAGAAATACGCCACCCACAGGTCTCATATTGTCCTGCAAAAACTCATTGAAATTTGCTTTGAAATTATTGATAACGTGCCATATTCTCCTGATTTTGCACCATCTGATTTATCTTTCCAAAACTCAAAAAATCATTAATGTGACAAAACGTTAAAACAAACTTCCAAATCAAACTTTTTCTTTTCTAGGCTAGGCTAACTGTATATCGATATGCCCTTGTATAATATATCCTTCTCAACATTTGAAATTGCAACACCAAGAAAAAACAAATTGTAGAGTTATGTAAATCACAGGATCAATAGACATGTTCATCTAAATTTGAGTATGAAGTATGAGCACCACACACAGAAATAAACACTTGCCTGCCTTGGCATGCTATCACTGAAGTTAATGGTCATCTGAGGAATGTTCTGCCATGCTGAATGCATTTGGGCACACATCAGGATCTGCGCTGGCAGATCTGTGCAATTGCTTACCAAGGACATCCCAAATGTCCTTGATGTGAGACTAGTAAAGAGATGCTGCAGACCATGGTAGCACATTTTGGCCACACGCAGGCTGCTCACAGTAGCACTAGTAATATGCAGCCAGTGTTGCAAAATGGCCCCGGAGACAGAAATGGCCATACCACTGGTTCCACTACTAAATCAATGTATCGCTAAGCTGTGAGTGTACCTGAAATGAAGACTAGAGGGGTCCAGCTACCATACTTAGTCACCCCACACCATAATTCCAGGAGTAGGACTAGTGTGACCTGCCCTTGTGGAGGCCTCTTTGTGCTCTTACCCACATGGTCTAGTCAGATTTAATGAAAGGCTTGGTATGGGACGTCAAAAAAACTACGAGCCAAAGACGTCAAACCGTGTCTACACAAACCATCAGAAGGTGTTTGCGTAACTTTGGGCTATGAGCTAGGTGTCCAACCACAGGTATTCCCTTTGACCTAATACATCCGCTCTCAAAGACTATCATAGTGAAGAGAGACTGAAATGGAGGCTGGAATAGAGGTCTATCCTCTTCAGCAATGAGTCCTGTTTTTGTCTTTTATGCAGTGATAAATGTAGATTGGTGTAGACACTGTGGACAACACCATAAAGAGGCCTTTATGAGGGAAGGTGAGTATCCCTGAAGACCTTTTTCAACAAAAACATCAGGCCGCATATTGGTACTGTGAGCAGCCAGTGTTTCCTAAACGTGCCACAAAGTCTCCCAACGAGCACATCTGGGACATCATTGGTCCGCAATTGCAAAGGGAGCTGCCATCTTGATAGTTTGCTACGCAATGCCATTTAGTGAAACAAACCAGATAAAGGGCGCTCCCATCAAGATCAAAAGACAAATAGATGCGATAAGTGCAGATAAAACAAGTATTATGTGAAAAATTATTTTTATTAAATACTACACTTTACTGCTACATTCAGCCTTTCTCAGGTGCATGAGGAAGATGATCTGAGGAAAGCTGGATGCAGCTATAACGCATAGTGTTTAATAAGTATTTTTCAAATACTTCTTGTTTTATCCGCACTTAATGGATCCATTTGCCTTTTTATCTCAAAAGGAGCACCCTTTATCTGGTTTGTTTTACTTTATTAAAGGAAACCTGTCAGGTCCTCTATGCCCTCCAACCCAGCATTCACCTTTTCTATGCATAAATTCCCTGCCTAACAAGCCCTGTATAAAGTTATTCAGTTAAAGGCTTTAAAAAAAGCATTTATAATGTTCCCATTTTGTATGTTTGTATGTATGTATGTATAGATCACAACAAGATAGTAATTCATTGTTTCCAATGCCTGCACCACACAGACTGAGAATTAAAGCTACAAGGGTGCTCAATACATCATGAAGAATCTTGCTCCATTCCATTTGCAAATCTGCAAACAGTCTTTGCTATGGGTACGGGCCTCAAACAGTCACCATAACTCATCCCAAAGGTGCTCTATAGGCTGTAAATCAGGTGATTTGCTTAGCCTTTGCAACAAGCGAACATTTTCTGTGCTAACCAATTTTTTACTAAATTGGATGTGTGCTTAGGATCATGTCTTGCTGGAATTTCCATCCCTTGCTTACTTTTGTTTTACCATGTGGCAGCATTACATTCTCCAGTATATCCTTGTACATGGTAGCATTCATACTTCCATCAATTCTTTGCAGAGGGTCAATGGCAGATGCAGAAAAGCAGCCCCAAACCATGACATTGCCACCACCATGTTTCACTGTAGGTGTTCTGGTACCTTGCATCCATTATGTTTTCCAATTGGGCAACCAATATGGCTGTGTTCTTTGGCAAACTCAACTCGCATCTTCCGGTTCTTTACAGAGATGAAAGGCTTCTTGACTGGAGCTTGTGTATTCAACCCTACTGCTCTTCGCCTTTGCACCACAGTTTGACAACTCACTTTGACCCCATATTCTTCGTTCATTTCTTGCAAAACCTGTACAGCACTTTTTTGGACATCAGATATTGACCTTTTCTTAATAATGTGATCAACTGTGGAGGACTTTTTCCGTGGTCGTCCACTTCTAGGTTTGTCAGCTGTTCCATAACCTTCATTTTCTTTCTTTAATACATTTGACACTTCTCTGAGAACAGTTGAATTCCTCAGCTACCTCTTTTTGGCTTTTGCCAGACTTTACTCTCTTAATAAGCTTTCTGACATCTGGTGATAAATGTGGCTTTGTCTTTGCCATGTTTTAACCTAAAAACATACAGTACATAATTTTTTTTTTTTTTTTTTTATGGCAAAATTCGACTATCCATGACAAAATATGCTAAGCAAATGTTGAAAACTAACACGTAAAGAGGTAAAACAATGTCAAATGCAATTTTTCTTACAGCTGGCAACCATTTGCTTACGGTTTACTAAAATCACTAGGAAAATGGCATCACAACAACCAGCTCTGGGGTAAGGCTGGTCATTAGTGTGGAGTGAGTATGTTCTGTTCCGAGTATGCTCGGGCCGAGCTCTGAGTATTTACAGCTGCTCGGTGATATGGTTGAATCGCTCCCGTGTGCATGATTTGCAACTGTTAGACATTCCTCACATGTAATAAAGCTGTCAATTTCTTACACATTCCTCACATGTAATAAAGCTGTCAAACAGCCGCAAATCATGCACACTGGAGCGATTTATCCATATCACCGAGCAGCTGTAAATACTCGGAGCTCGGCCGAGCATACTCAGTGAAAGGGTTAACAGAACATACTCGCTCAACACTACTGGTCATCCATCATGTTATACATTAATGTTTCCACTTTATTGGCCCGTGCAGAAAACTAGTGGTATTCATTGGCACCTTTTTAGTAAAAATGGATGCAACGTTACAAACGGAATTTTTAAAATGAGCATTTCTATTTTGATTTTTTTTGATTTTTTTAAAACAGGCGTATCCAGTCAAAAATATAAATGTTGTTTACTATTTTTTTTCATCCATATTTCTTTGATTTTTTTAATACGGAATCAATAGCATTACAATTGTACTTGCAGTCAATTTTTTAATTGTGCTAAAATCAGTAAGCATAGGAATAACCATTTTTTTCAAGAGATATGACAAAAATTCTTACTACCGGAATGAAGGAAACGCACAGACATATTATACAGTTAATCACAAGTTGAGAATAATAATTCATTATTCTATTAACCACTAAAGAAGTAATACACATATATAGTAATGTACCATTTTGCTGCTGTAAAGTCTGTACAATTCCAAAACCTATTATTCCCTGCAGATTTTTGTCTACATAAGGTGCAAATATAGAGCATACAAGGTACATAGGAAGAAATTGACTAATTGCGGAGGCCTGTGACATTTCACAATTACATTTGTTAGTGGCCATGGCTATATATATATATATATATATATATATATATATATATATATATGCACATTTTATTCCACAGGAATTAATAGAAAATTATGCAAAGCAGTTGTAATTCTTCTACAGCAGCGACATGGTAGGATAATTTAAGAGGACCACTCCAGTGTTTTTTATTGTTCCCTTTGTTAGCAATCAGAATGTGTGTGGCACGTGTACTACAGTACGTAATGGTCACAATCTTCTGCCGTCTCCAACTGCAGTTCGCTCTGGCATCATATGACCGCAGTTGTGACCTTCCCACTCCTATAGCATCTTCTATGGGATTCCAAGGTCACTTTAACATTCGATTAAAGGGAATCTGTCACCCCCTGGGAGATATCAGACCTCTACTATGGCCATACAGGTTATAGAAAAGTAAATCTATACTTACCTGTATGGCCTATAGTAGAGGTCTGATTGCAGAGAAAAGTGTTTTTATAAACTCCGTTGTGCATAGGCTTGGCGTGCCATAGTGCCCATAGTAGAGGTCTGATATCGCCCGGGGGGTGGCAGATTCCTTTTAAACTTTCTCAGTTTTTATAGCAGCAATAACTGTTTAAGCAAAAATCAACTAGAATGAATCATGTTATAATCATTTGCTTTGTCTTTTTGACTTCTTGCATGTAATCAGCATTGATGTGACTGAAGTGCAGATCTTCATTATTATCATGCACTTATTGGCTGTGATCGGTGGACCAGATTTGTGGCAATCAATGGTAATTTGCTGATATAATGAATTGTAAATTTAATTGTAATTTACCAAATCAGACATGTACTTGGTACCAAACATACTTGTACACGTATTCTAAGGCCACGGTTCTCAACCCAGAGTCTCTAGTCTAGGTTATACTTGCCTTCTCTCATGTCCTTCTCTTCAAAACAGAAACCTTAATAGTAAGTTGAATAAAAATAGGTGCTAATTTGAATGAAGGGGGTTATCTGACATAATATATTAATGATAATATTTATTTATTATAAGGCATAGATGGTTTTAAAATAATGATGTTTACTCACACCTTCTAGCTCCCCAGTGGATCTCATGCAGGCCTCTCTGGAGGTATTTGTCGGCTCTGGAAGCAATGTCTGCTCAATTTAGAAGACACTGGATCACTACAGCTAGATCTTATGGGATGCTGGAAGGTGGAGTCTCATTGGCTGTGGTCACTATGTGACAGTTTTCATCCCTCCACTAGTTTACCACCTTCTTACTGGTGGGTCTCTGCAGAACTATAGGGTATTGGCCAGACTGCCAGTCCCAGATCTGTTGCGGTACAGATGCTGTTGAGGAGGATGGATTGGAAGAGACAGAACGGTGCACAGTGGACCCATCCCTCACCACTATTTGAGAAATTTTTTTGTCTCTGCCACCATCTGCCCCACACATACACCAACCAAATAAATTCTAGTCTTCCCCAGTATCCACCTATTACATGGATTCCAGTGGTAGAGTTAGGCAACGTTCACATGTTCAGTATTTGGTCAGTATTTTACATCAGTATGTGTAAGCCAAAATTTGTAGTCAGAGGAAAAGTATAACAGAAACACGTCACCACTTTCCGGTGCACAAACTGTCGCCAACAATCCATCTACGCTCCTCTCCCCATGTAGCAACCGAGACCCTTTGAGTGAAGTGGTGGCTGATTCCAGCCAAAGTACCGTTGGTACAACTCACAACTGTGGCATTATTTTGGATAAACAAATGTTTTTCTAAACTTGTACTACAATTTTAAAGGGGTTGTACATCGGATAACCCCTTCTTAACTGCTTAAGTGCCCCACAATAATAATTATTTAAAAAATGACTTGCCTCCCATACTCCTGCGATGTTGGCACTGCAATTACTGGCAGTCACTTGACCGCTGCATCCTCCATATTGCCATCATCTCTTTGACCTCGTCTGTCCAATTGACATTGTTCCAGAAGTCTTGCTGTTCTGGTGCAGTTTGACAAACATTAGCTAGACGGCCAATGTCCTTTTAAAAAGAAGAAAAATTTCTTCTGATGACTCTTCCAAACAAGTCCAGGACAGTATACATGTTAACTGAAGCCTTTAGAGCAGAGGTTTCAAACACGTGGGCTGCATGCGGCCCCTGAGGCTGCTTTATGTGACCCGCAGGCACAGACCCCTTGATGATGCCGACCTTGTCCAGGAGGAGCCGCCGACGGCAGCGCTGCAATGCTGCGCAAAGACAGTTTCCCAGCACAGCCAATCAGAGGCCAGCAGCTGACATGCATGCCGGCGCAGCGGCTTATGGCGTCACTGCTATGCTTAGAAGTCAGCTGCTGGCCTCTGATTGTCCGGTGGATGGCATTGGTAATGCTGTGCTGGGACACTGTCTCTGCGCAGCAATGCAGCGCTGCTGTCGGCGGCTCCTCCTGGACCAGGTCGGGATCGTCAAGGGGTCTGTGCCTGCGGGCGGCATGCGCACAAACGACGCCGAGGGAACGGAGGACAGGTAAGAAGATTTTTTTTTTTTTCTCTTTTATGTGTGTGTGAAGAACAGCACAGAGGACAATTCTACAATAGGGGGACCTGGATGGGGACATAACTACAATAGGGGGACCTGGATGGGGACATATCTACAATAGGGGGACATTACTCCAAGATGTTTGCCAGAATTACTACATGGTGCTAATTGTAAAACAATATTACTGCATGTGGCCAATTGGAGGAAACAAAATTGTAAAAATTAAAAAAAAAATTAAAGCATGAAAAATATTTTGCCACTAAAAAAATGCATATAGATGTGTATGTATATACAGTGTGTGTGTGTGTGTGTGTGTGTATATATATATATATATATATATATATATATATATATATATATATATATATATATATATATATATACAGTACAGACCAAAAGTTTGGACACACCTTCTCTTTTAAAGATTTTTCTGTATTTTCATGACTATGAAAATTGTACATTCACACTGAAGGCATCAAAACTATGAATTAACAAATGTGGAATTATATACTTAACAAAAAAGTGTGAAACAACTGAAAATATGTCTTATATTCTAGATTCTTCAAAGTAGCCACCTTTTTCTTGGATGACTGCTTTGCACACTCTTGGCATTCTCTTGATGAGCTTCAAGATGTATTCACCGGAAATGGTATTCCAAAAATCTTGAAGGAGTTCCCAGAGAAGCTTAGCACTTGTTGGCCCTTTTGCCTTCACTCTGCGGTCCAGCTCACCCCAAACCATCTCGATTGGGTTCAGGTTTGGTGACTGTGGAGGCCAGGCCATCTGGCGTAGCACCCCATCACTCTCCCTCTTGGTCAAATAGCCCTTACACAGCCTGGAGGTGTGTTTGGGGTCATTGTCCTGTTGAAAAATAAATGATGGTCCAACTAAACGCAAACCGGATGGAATAGCATGCCGCTGCAAGATGCTGTGGTAGCCGTGCTGGTTCAGTAAGCCTTCAATTTAGAATAAATCCCCAACAGTGTCACCAGAAAAGCACCCCCACACCATCACACCTCCACCACCATGCTTCACGGTGGGAACCAGGCATGTAGAGTCCATCCGTTTACCTTTTCTGCGTCGCACAAAGATACGGTGGTTGGAACCAAAGATCTCAAATTTGGACTCCTCAGACCAAAGCACAGATTTCCACTGGTCTAATGTCCATTCCTTGTGTTCTTTAGCCCAAACAAGTCTCTTCTGCTTCTTGCCTGTCCTTAGCAGTGGTTTCCTAGCAGCTATTTTACCATGAAGGTCTGCTGCACAAAGTCTTCTCTTAACAGTTGTTGTAGAGATGTGTCTGCTGCTAGAACTCTGTGTGGCATTGACCTGGTCTCTAATCTGAGCTACTGTTAACCTGCGATTTCTGAGGCTGGTGACTCGGTTAAACTTATCCTCAGAAGCAGAGGTGACTCTTGATCTTCCTTTCCTGGGGCGGTCCTCATGTGAGCCAGTTTCTTTGTAGCGCTTGATGGTTTTTGCAACTGCACTTGGGGACACTTTCAAAGTTTTCCCAATTTTTCGGACTGACTGACCTTCATTTCTTAAAGTAAGGATGGCCACTCGTTTTTCTTTACTTAGCTGCTTTTTTCTTTCCATAATACAAATTCTAACAGTCTATTCAGTAGGACTATCAGCTGAGTATATACCAGACTACTGCACAACACAACTGATGGTCCCAACCCCATTTATAAGGCAAGAAATCCCACTTATTGAACCTGACAGGGCACACCTGTGAAGTGAGAACCATTTCCGGTGACTACCTCTTGAAGCTCATCAAGAGAATGCCAAGAGTGTGCAAAGCAGTCATCAAAGCAAAAGGTGGCTACTTTGAAGAACCTAGAATATAAGACATATTTTCAGTGGTTTCAAACTTTTTTGTTAAGTATACAATTCCACATGTGTTAATTCATAGTTTTGATGCTTTCAGTGTGGATGTACAATTTTCATAGTCAGGAAAATACAGAAAAATCTTTAAATGAGGTGTGTCCAAACTTTTGGTCTGTACTGTGTATGTATATATATATATATATATATATATATATATATATATATATATATATATATATATATATATATATATATATATATATATATATATATATATATATAATATACACACACATACACACACATACACATACACACACGCGTGCACGTTTGAGACCACTGCTTTAGAGTCTATTCTGTAGCTCTTAGGTCTTTGCAATGTCTCTGAGCATTGCATAGTCGGACCTTGGAGTTAATTATGCTGGAAGTTCACTACTGGTAAGATTGCCAACGGACTGATTATTCCTTCTTACTGTACAAAATCTTTCTTTTCAGATTGAAAGGCAGCAACAATTTCTTAAAGATCATTGCTTATGTTTTTATTTCTTGGCACTGTGTTCATACATTCATAAAAGCTCCAGAACCTTAGCCTGCCACAGCCTCTAACTTTTATAGAGGTGATCACACTTGCTGATAAACAATCAGGGGCACTGGGCTGCTACATAGTACATACTTCCATAGGCTATGTTCACACATTGCGTTTTTCAGCGTTTTTTAATGCAAATTTTCAGTTGCGTTTTACAGTACCATTTGATAAGTATTTTGTGCTTTTCATGTTTTTTTTGCAGAATAGAGCATGTCACTCCTTTCACTGTTTTTCACCCATTGGAAGTAATGGGTGGTGAGAAAATGCTGAAAAACGCACCAGAAACACAGGTGTCAGGTTTTTTTCAGCGTTTTTTTGTTCTTCACTTCAGTTTTTCACTGAACTTTATGTACATGCATAAAGAAACAAAAGGACAGTGAAAAAAACACAGCAAAAAAAACAAGCAAAGCAAAAAATCTTGAGCAAACCTCCTGGCGAGATCAGCTCTTGCTGCAGAAAAAAACCCTAAAAAACACAATGTGCGAACATAGCCTTAATTCTTATGAAAGCTGTAAGGTTGTAATGAATTCTTCAAACAGTGCTTCTGCATTTTGCCCTAAACAAAAATAATTACACCATTACATTACCCACTACCCATTACACACTGTATTTACCTAATTGCAAGAGATTCTAATGCCCTGATATCTATAACCATACAATTCAAAATACACTTTTCATGTTTAAAAAAAACAAACTAGACTGCCCTATTCTTCAGGCAAACAGAGCTTCCCCAATGAAGTCATTGAATGCAAATGCAAGGGGGACATTCATGTACATGCAAGGAATCCGCATATGTATTTAATGGGTGTATTCTGTGTTTATAGTAGAAAAATAAAAAGTTCAGCAGCATCCATGCAAAAAAGTCAGTTATGCGGGCACTGCAATAGAAATTCCACCCACATCTGCCTGCGCAGACACACTTGAGAGGCCTCCATGTTAGCCAATACTTGGGGTATTTTCTATCATGGCGCACAAATGAATGGCCCTCCTGTTCGTATATAGATGCTGGCGAACGTCTCTATTTTTATGTTTTAGACTTTGGGGACAAGGAGTGTTTGCAGTTGCGTACTGGCATATTATATTGCCCCTGACCTGTTAGTGCAGTCAGTGCCTCATTGTATATATTCTCTTACCTCTAACAATAAATATACTACTTAGAACACCTTACTGTATAATGTATTCTGCTGCTGCAATAGAAGGCTCATAAGTTACAAGGGCTGTGAAAACAAGAAATAAGGCTTACTAGACAGAACCATTCAGGACTGGGATGACTTAAGTCAGTCATGTAACAAGTGTTATATGTATCTGCACCAAGCTGTTACAGTAGCAGGTATAAGCCACAAACTAAGCACAGGGTTAAAAAACTGGGGTGGGAGGAGACTTGAAGAAAAAAAAAATAAATGCAATGTAATAATTTTCATGAAGGTGTTTTATGTAATGTTCACCATGTTTTTGCCATACCCTTCAGGCATAGGTTTTTACAGGTAACTGCAAAATGATTTATACTTTAAAGAGAATCTGTCAGCAGGTTTTTGCTATTTAATTTGAGAGCAGCACAATATAGGGCAAGAGACCCTGATTCCATGGATGTATCCCTTACTTGGCTGTGTAGTAATGCTTCAATACAGTCGGTGTTCTTTCAGCAGTAGATTCACTGCTTGACTAGGTCTCGCATGCACGATAGTCAGGCTAATCTGTGTAACCCCGCACCCACCACTGATTGGCAGCTTTTATCAGAACAAAAAAACTTGGCACACTGCTGCAACAGTTTTGCAATAATAGGGTGTGAACATAGCCAGACCTGTGATAGTGAGCACATGCACTAATAATACTACAGCTGTATCCACTACACTAAATCTGGTATTTCCCAAAATGTAGCCCTCACTGCCCCAAAGAGATCATGTTTTTAGGATTTCCTTAGTGTTGTGCGGGTGACAACCTCTGGCAGTTTCTAATGCCTTGATAATAATTTAATCACCTGTGCAATACTAGGGAAATACTGAAACATGATCTGTAGGGGGGTCGTGACTACTGGATTTGGGAAACGCTGCTTTACAACCATTTTCATAATCAAGTGGGACAACATCCATATGATTTTTTAAAACACTTCAAATGTTAGTCACAATTATTAAAAATAGTTTCTAAAAAAGAATAATTAAATATTCTTAAAAAGAAAAGCTGGATTAATGCATTGCATAAGTGTTTAACATAAATGCTACAATATTGTGTTATTGGACCCAGTGCATTGCCTATTATTGTGCCCTGCTATCTGTATTAAACATCAATAAATTATACACACACACACAGCTCCAGAAATAAAGGGAACACTAAAATACCACATCCTAGATATCACTGAATGAAAATATTCCAGTTGCAAATCTTTATTCATTACTTAATTGAATGAGTTGAGCACAATAAAACATAATTTTGATTTACATTAATCACTTTTAATATCCCATGGAGGTCTGAATTTGGAATGATACGCAGAATCAAAGTGGACAATCAAAGTACAGGCTGATCCAACTTCCGTGGAAATGCCTCAAGACAAGGAAATGCTCAGTAGTGTGTGGCCTCCACGTGCCTGTATGACCTCCCTACAACGCCTGGGCATGCTCCTGATGAGGCGGCAGATCGTCTCCTGTGGGATCTCCTCCCAGACCTGAATTAGAGCATCAGTCAACTCCTGAGCAGTCTGTGGTGCAACGTGGTGTTGGTGAATGGCTCTCATATCACCTTCATGGAGTCTTTCTGAGAGTTTGAGCAGACACATGGATGTTAGTGGCACACAAAGGAGGAGGTATCGGTCCTATGGCCCACTCAATGTCTCCTGGTGTTCTGGCCTGTCTCCTGGTAGAGTATCTGCTCCATTCTCTGGACACTGTGCTGACAGACACAGCTACCCATCTTGCCACAGCTCTCATTGATTTGCCATACTGGATGAGCTGCACTACCTGAGCAACTTCTGTGGGTTGTACTGTAGACACCCCCTCATGCTACTGTACCTCTAGAGGTGAGGGCAATGACTAAATGCAAAAGTGACCAAAACAGCCAAAAAGGATGAGAACAGAGAAATGGTCTGTGGTCACCACCTTCAGAACCGCTCCTTTATAGGGGGTATCTTGCTAATTGCCTATCATTTCTACCAGTTGTCTGTTCCATTTGCACAACAGCAGGAGAAATTGATTCACAATCAGTGTCGCTTCATAACTGGACAGGTAGATTTCACAGAACCGTTATTGACTTGGAGTTACATTGTGTTGTTTAAGTGTTCCCTTTATTTTATTTACTTTTTGAGCACGGTGTGTAATATTTTATATTTACACACACACACACACACACACACACACACACACACACACACACACACACACACACACACACACACACACACACACACCTCAATGCTCATCTCTGACATTTCATGTTAAGCCAGCTTTTAATATTAGTGGGCATTTTTCATATTTTTATACATGACCATGTGGCTGTTGTCCCGTTTTAATTCTCTGTAGGGTTGCAATAATACTACGACTGCCTGGAGTGCATGGGCATTATAGTTGCCACACAACTCCCTTTTGAAATGCCTTTTTCTCATTTGGCCTTCACTCAAAGGTTTGTTAGGCATTTACTCAGTATTCCACTCAGGCCCCTTTATAATTGCAATAACTGTTATTGTTAATGAACATGTCACATCAATCATTAAAATGAAACTCCTGTCTTTATTCTTATATTCTTTATTCAAAAACATTTTGATCCTGGAAAACCCTTTCAAACAGGCAACTTTAAGAAAAAAAAAATTACTGGCAGCTTGACCGGACAATTGACAGGTCTTAATCATATTCCAGGTAGATTTACAATCCCAACATAGTGGGCATACAGAAGAACCATCCTTAATTATGAAAAATTCTTGCAAAAGACTGATTAAATCCATTATTTTAACAGATCAAAATAATAATGGTATTACAAGAAGTGTACAAGTATGTTTGGCTAGTAGTGAAATGTATCATTTTTAACAAACCATTTTTAAATCCATTTATTGATTTGCATTAGTGAAGCTAATGTTTATTTTAATTCCTATTGTTGGTATTGCGCCTCTAAACTTTTAAAGGGTCATTCTCATCAATTTGGATTGAATTGCAAAATTCTTTTAACAATTAAGTTGGCAGTTCACTGGTTGTTCAAAATACGCTGTCATCAAGATCAGTGGCTGAAAATGTGCTGTGCTTACAAGCTTTTTCAATAGAGCTTGTATGCGCTACTCAGAAGCTGGCTGGAGCACACTGTTGGCCAGTGTTGGTGCCACTGCGCTGCTCCAATGCATAGGTGTTAGTGCCTCTGCTTGAAACATTGGAGGAGCCATTCAGGTTCATGATCAACGATGCTGCCGGTCCGAACTGGCATTCAAATAGGATGATGTTGAGATAATTCCCTTTAAGATGTTCCTCATTTATTATAGGAAAGTGATTCTCTTATCATGCAATATTTACCTTATGGGCCTCATAGTTCAAAATTGCAACAGAGACTATTAGTCCATGTTTTCCATTAGTACAACGCACTGAAATTAAAGAACAGTTAAAACGTTTCATATGGAAAATGTAGAAGCTATGCTCGCCAGCTATTGCTGTTGCATGTGTATTATGGTATCCCCTATCTTTTTGTTTTTTTTACTCCTTTTCAGAATGTCTAACGTGTCCATTGTTGGGTGAGAAGAAGCCAGTTCTTACCTTTTTTGTACATCAGCAGATTTCGCTCCCCCATGTACAAGAGCATCTAGGCTGTGTGACCTCCAGGACTGGAGGAGGATGTTCAGGCAATTGGAGAGCAACAGGGGGTGCCATAACTACTACGTAACAGCCATAGATCTAGACATTAAAGCCATATTTTAAATTATTCCAGAAGAGAATTTGTTTTTACAGAGAAATAAAAGGATTGTGAGATGGACCCAAAATTTGTTAAAATAATGATGACTTAACAACCCCTTTTAAGGACTGCGTAACCTGAAATTTGCTAGTACATTGTGTGGAGTTTCCAATTTCAGCACTCACAGCTCCCATTACTTTGTATTTCTAGATTAATGGTACAATATGCAACAGCCTGTATTCTGCACATGTATCTACATAACTTCTGAGGAGGCGCTCTGCTAGAAAAGCTTCAGCAATAACACTAAGTAGGGAATATTTATGCCGTGTCGTTGTGTGGGTACTACATATGGTGCCATAATGCTTATAGATGTTCAAAATTCTACTTACTGATAAGTCCCATGTTGCTTATTCTGCTTTTTTTGTCTCAAAGATCCCTGTACTGAATGTACAAACCAAACTTGTTCCTGCATTCTGCACTGTTGCTGGCACCATATTTTCCTCAATCAATTATTTTCGAGTTATCTTCACAGGTGGAGTAGGAAAAAATGGATCAACCATAGCTGTAAGTACAAACTGTGAAATTTTACATTCAAAGTTTTTAATGGATCATTGCAAATTATTACCAGGAATGTCATCTGTAGAAACAGTATGATCTCTCATGCAAATGCAAACTAAAGAGGAACATGACATAAGGTTTCCATAAATTATTCATATTGCATATCCCCCACCAGATCCCGCTGCACAAACTTCACACAACACCAAAACTGACCCCAAGAGTCCAGCTAAGCCAGCTCGCCAACCTCAAAAGCCCACACCAAGGTGCAGCCACCATGCATCCTAGAGAAGCCGCACTGTTTGAGATTATTAAATGCTCAAGCACACTATATGGATGATACCCGCACATAAATTGTCAGCTCTGCACACTTTAAACTGCAGTTGTTCCAGCAGATTTCACTGAACTGGCCAATTTCTATAACAGGAAGTTTGCAGTGGAAATATTTTGCGTGCACGTACCCGCAACATAGTTCATAGACCAAGGACAACATCTGTAAGGAGTTTGACCGTGCCAATATGGTCTGTGAAGCGCTGTGGAATTGATAGCGCTATATAAGGGAGTAAAATAAATAGATGTGTATTCTAAACTTGGCAATGGTTAAAGGGGTATTTCCATCTCCAAGACCCTATCCCAATATGTAGTAAGTGTAATAATAATAGCAAATACCTCCAAATTAGAAATGTAGTATAGTTTTACTGATATGTCTTTCTTCATGTGCGGACATTGCAAGACCTTACGTATCCATGGTTACGACCATGGATATAGTGACAGTTATCTAGTTGGTAGTGGTCATAATCATGGATACCTGAGGTCCTGCAATGCCTGCACATGAGAAAACAGACCTAGCGAATCAGAAGAACTATACTACATTTCTAATTGGAGGTATTTGCTAATATTATTATTATTATTATTATTATTATTATTATTATTACATCTACTACTTATTGGGATAGGATCTTGGAGATGGGAATACCCCTTTAAGTGTGACCTGACCGAAGATGTTAGAAGTTGCTTCTCCTGTGTTGCCTGTTAAAACTCCGGATGATCTCCTGCATTCTGCTGATTGTTTCCAAAGCTACCTTTACATAAAATTTCCAAGCCCAGCAAGGCCGTGATCCTTCTGTAGTGGTTTCCCTGCACTACATCTCAGGCATCTGTGACTGAATGGCCTACTGAAGGTGTGTGTCAATGGAGCTGGAAGAGGAGCAGCAAAGACAAAATGAAGGCTCTCCAGCTACTGCTCCTGGGTCCATTCTGTATCTGATACACTGGAAATGCCCTCCCAGAGTCTACTTGATAGCAGATTGGAATTCCAGTTTCCCTAGTCCACGGTAATGGCATAGAGGACCTAGTAAAATTGCCCTTTTTGTATCTGCTCCTGATTTATTACTAAAGGGTGTTGCAGGGGGTGACTGATTACCAGGATATTCAAGTATATGCATATTTGCCCATTGCCATGGAAGAGTTTTTGTATTCTATAGAAATCAATGCTACAGGAGTTATAGGTTTTAAAGGGAATCTCTCACCAGGTTGTGGCTATCCCATGTGAGAGAAACATGATGTAGGGTCAGAGACCCTGCTCCCAGCACTTACTGAGCTGTCTGATGAAGCTTTTTTTAAAATCACGGTTTTATTTGCTGCAGATCTACCAGTTCTCTGAATATACAATCCCACCCACACCACTGATTGACAGCTTTCTGTTTATATTGGTACTAGTGTTGAGCGAGTATGTTCTATTAACCCTTTCGCTGAGTACGCTCAGGCCGAGCTCCGAGTATTTATAGCTGCTCGGTGATATGGTTGAATCGCTCCCGTGTGCATGATTTGCGACTGTTTGACAGTTTTATTACATGGGAGGAATGTCTATTTCTTACACATTCCTCACATGTAATAAAGCTGTCAAACAGTTGCAAATTATGCACATGGGAGCGATTTATCCATATCACCGAGCAGCTGTAAATACTCGGAGCTCGGCCCGAGCATACTCGCTCGACACTAATTGTTACCTCTTTCCTCCCAAAACATTGTACAGGTGTGCTGAGTTGTCTTGGGAAACTACTGCGCCTATAGTCCTCAACGTTTCCCATTTCTGCACATCTTGTTACCCCAGTCTGCTTTTGCATTCTTTGCCTGGGAGAGACCTTACTGTTGTTAAGTACATTGTCTATTTAGCTGTGCTCAGTTCTGCATTGGTGTGTGACCTGTGACTTGAAACGGTCTTCTACAGCCTCACCTTTTGTAGCAGAGTTTGTTGGCTGCATAGCCAATGTTAAGTCTCCTACATTACTGTTCGTTTCAATTAATGACTGTGTTTCAAGCTACATATGAAAAACGATCACTGGTTTGGTATAACTAGTTACTCTTGTACATGACTATAGACTTACAGAATCCCTGACTTTGTGTACCTCATAGAGCAGTTTCAGCAGGCTCCTTATTATCAGAAGCAGGATTACAAGAACAGGTAACCCCTCTATACACAGGTGATAACACACAACCTCCCAATCACAAGAAGCAATGTCACAGCTAACCCTACTACCTGATTTCTTCTGCAGATGCTCCCTACATGCTCCAATACAAAAGATGGAGTTGGCCTGTTCATTGTGGCTAATGTACATGTGGATTTCCTGAAATAGGAAAATAGTCTAAAAAGCCCCAGTAGGCAGTGTGAAATTTGCAAGATTTTTAACTTTCATTGTGATATGGAAAAAAATTATAAAACTTTATTAAAATAGGTGGTCTTCTGAAGACTATTTCACCTTTTTAAAGGGGTTGTCAGGTGAAGATAAGTTATCACCTACGCATATGATCATGTAGATTGGTGGATGTCCTGTCGCTGTGAGCCACAAAAATCAGCAAGAGTCACTTGTTGAATGGAGTTGAGAAAAACGTCTAAAAAAAAAAAACACTCCACAAAAACAATAGCAAAAAGCTGGCAGTCAAATATCGAAAAAGCGCTCCTGAAACTACCTAACCCCCCCCCCCTCCCGCTTAGTGTTTTCATTTTGAAACACTTAGCGGGTTCACCCATCTGAAAAATACATTTGTACATACGCTTGCAATGCAGTGCGCCACTCTATTCATTCCCGCAGAGTTGTGTGCTCGGCTTTTTCTTGTAGCCCAATAGAGAATAATTGGCGCATTGGTCAGATATGCCCACTGCTGCTCCATTCTCTAAGTGCCCCACTCTAATAGTTTCAGGTCCCAGCAGTCGGACCCCCATAATCTATTATGTTATCACCTATTTAGTGGATAGGTGATATCTTTTCACCAGATAACCCCATTTAAAATGATGCAATAAACATTGCAGTGCTTAGCCTTTGAAGATTTGTATGCAGCATCGCCATCTAACTTGTTTTTTTCTCGCTTCTATTTTAGGGGACCAGTGTGTTATCTCCAATGTTACATATTGGAAGCGTGATTGTTCTGGCTACTATGATATACAAGAAATCTGCTGTACAGCTGTTTGAAAAGCACCCATGCCTTTATATTCTTTCATTTGGATGTGTTTCTGCCAAAGTAACAAATAAGTTAGTGGTAAGAGTTTTGTTTTTATTTTCTGTGGATGAAGTAGGTGTGTTGACAGCTCTGCCCTTATTTGTGCTGTTGTAATGGAGCATGTATATGTCCTGCAGAGGAACTAGGAGGATAGACTTTGGCTGGTGGGGGCATCGGACAGCAGCTTGGAGCAATTTGATAACTGATGTGATCTTGTAGTGACCAGAAATTCTCCACTGTGTGGATGACAGACTTCCTTTGTCTACACAAGGCCCACAGAGCTGTCCAGGAGACTCCACTCCTTCCTTCCTACTTTCAAATGTATTTTTGTGGGGCAGAAGAGTGCCTGTCAGCCACAGCCCCGACGTGTGGTGGCATGTTGAGGTCAGCACACTGCTGGCATTTTAGATGAGGCCACAGGGAGGATTGGGGTTACTGCCAAGGCACATTGTAGTGGGGAAGAAATTGTGAAATGGGCCATAGTGTAATGAGGGGCAGTGGGTGCAGGGACTCTATGCAGAGGTGCAGCGTAGGTGGAATATTATGAAAAGTATTAGTTTTAAGGGAAAATGGGATATTATGGAGAGGCTCAGGCTTGGGGTGGGGGGAGATATATTATGGAGTGGGGGGGGATATTTATGGTGAAAGGCACTGGGAGGGGAGGGGGATGTTATGGAGAGGCTCAGTGTGGGTTGGATATTATGGAGAGGAGCACTGTGGGGGTTATTATAGGGTGAGGGGCAGCGTAGGGTGTTGCACTCCTGTTGGTCTGATATTGATGGATAGGTCATCAATGTTTTTTTTTTCTTGGACAGCCCATTTAATAGTTTCTGGTATTGGTAGATATCTATTAGAATGGATAGGTTGGAAGTAGAAGTATTGTTATATTGCAGAATTAATTGCAATGTTTTTGTTTTTGTGATAGGTTGCTCATATGACGAAAAGTGAAATGCATTTGCAAGATACAGCTTTTATTGGACCTGCCCTTTTATTTTTCAATCAGTATTTTAACAGTTTCATTGATGAATATTTAGTACTGTGGATTGCACTGGTAAGCTTCCATTACTGCTTCAGCACTATCTTTTGTTTGCTTGTTTAGACTAGGTTCTTCAGATCTTAACACCTTAATGACCACCAATATGCCTTTTTACTGACCTGAGATATTAGAAAATACCATTCCATGACTGGTTTAAAGAAAAAAAAAAAGGCTGTTAACTATATTATTTTTCCCCTCCCCCATGACAGCACACCTTGAGAGGATCCGCCCCACCAAGAACAGGAAACCGTCTGAAATAAAAGGGCGGTACCTCTCCCTCGCTTCAGTTGGTTTCCTGTCCTTGATGGGGAACCTGTCTGGAAGAAAGAAGACTTACCTGGGGCTGTCCCGGTGTGGAAGAGCGGGCACTGGCCTGTGCACCGGGTTCAGTATCCCAGAAGCGCCGTCCGCAGCTTCCCCTGGGGTCTCTGCGCCGAGCGGGGCGCACGCGGTGAGGCAGGCTCTGTCCTCCCGGAGACCGCGGCGCCGTCCTCCCCCTGCAGTGTGGAACGCTTCCGGGTGTGACGCGCCTGACGTCACGGCGCAGGGCACGCTGGGAGCGGCGCGCTGGGTGACGTCAGGAGGCGGCGCCGATCCAAGATGGCAGCGCCCATCGGAGCGTCCCAGGCCGGTTTTTTTTTTTTTTTTTCAACTGAGCTCCGGCTTGAGGAAGGGGGAGGGCCCACAGACCGGAGGAGGCTGGATGGCCCTATATTTAAGGGGGGGGAGCTATCCTGGAAGCGTGGTGCGCTTCGGAGACATGGCTGATCCAGATAGCCAGGAGCAGCAGCAGCTTACCCCCCCCACCTCAGCAACAGAAAAAGCCGAGGGATGCATCATATACAGACAGCCGCTCGAGTAATCGTAGTGGCAGCCGCAGGAGTAAGGCTTTGAGTGCCTCGGGACCATCCAGAATGGAATCATCGGTTCCGCGACAGCATCTGAATCCGGTACCCGTTTGTGACCTCCGAGGGTGAGTGAGCTTCGTGAATGTCACTGGTTAATAACGGGAAGTCTCTTATGTGCTTCCTTTTTTTAGGAGCCTAAGAAGAGTAGTGCCAAGGAAAAGCATAGAATGTGTGCCCTTTGCCAAGCTTCTCTCTCAGTAGAGTGGCAGAAACCACTTTGCCAGGGCTGTGTGACCAAAACCATAGCTGAGAATTCCCGGCATTTTGCTGCAGATTTAAAGTCCATAGTACATGCAGAAGTTCAGGGGTCCCTGAAAGGGTTCCTTAGAGGGAAGAAAAGGCCCCGTAGAGAGGTTTCCCCCGTCTCTGATTCCTCCCAGTCCGAGGAGCAGTGGGATTCATCGTCCTCTTCCTCATCGGGGGGCGGTAGACCCTGCTTCCCCATTGAGAATACAGACAGACTGGTTAGGGCAGTAAGATCAACCATGGGTCTGGAGGAAGAGAGAGCATCTAAATCCCAGGAGGACATCATGTTTGCGGGCTTGGGAGAGAAGAAGAGACGCTCATTTCCGGTTAACAGTAAGATTCAGGGCCTCATTGACCGGGAGTGGAGGAGACCTGAGAGATCAGGGGCTTTACCCTCCTTCTTCAATAGAAGGTACCCCTTCGAAGAGAAGGATGCGGAACCTTGGGATAAGATCCCCAAGGTGGACGGGACTTTGGCAAGGTCATCGAAAAGATCTTCCCTGCCCTTGGAGGACTCTGGCGTCCTAAAAGATGCCCTGGATAAAAGAGCTGACTCCTTCCTGCGCCACACGTGGGAGGCGGCGGCAGGTGGCCTAAAACCAGCGGTGGCTAGCACCTGTGTGGCGAGGTCCTTGATGGTGTGGCTCCAACAGCTGGAAGACCAGCTTAAAGATAAAAAGATCTCCAGACAGGCAATACTTGCAGAGCTACCTCTAATACAAACAGCATCGGCCTTCCTGGCCGACTCTTCAGCTGACTCGGTCAGACTGTCAGCTAGGGCAGCGGGACTATCCAACGCAGCCAGGCGGGCCTTGTGGCTCAAAGGTTGCCCAGGCGACCTACCTTCGAAACAGAAACTGTGCTCCCTCCCATGTGATGGTAGACTCCTGTTTGGCCAAAAGTTAGAAGACCTGTTGGAAAAAGCAGGCGATAAAACCAAAGGGTTCCCGGGATTTTCGGGGGAACCAAGAAGATTTAGTTTTCGGAGGAGAAAATTTAACCGGGGTCGTCCTCCGGGAGACCAAAAGAAATGGGAAGCCAAGTCCAAAAAAGAATCGGGCTACATGTTTGGAGGACCATCCTCGAGTTCGAAGAGATCCTCCCAATGACGCCAGGCTGGAAGTTGGTGGAAGGCTTTCCCACTTTCTTCCAGCTTGGGATGCGATAACAGCAAACCCCTGGATTCTGAAAATTATCAGTGGGGGCCTGAAGATCCGGTTCAGCCAGACCCCCTGGCGGACCTTTGTGGTTACCCCCCTACGAAAGGTCCAGGAAGAACAATTAGCCCTGGAAACAGAAGTGTTAGAGTTAGTAGGAAAGCAGGTCCTTCTCGAAGTACCAGCAACACAGAGAGGGAGGGGGTTCTATTCCCCACTATTCATGATAAAAAAAACCAAACGGGTCCTTAAGGACCATCATCAACCTCAGGAGTCTGAACCAAGTAGTAGAAAACCAGACTTTCAAGATGGAGTCAGTAAGCTCGGCAGTGAAGCTCTTACATCGCAACTGCTTTATGGCTGTAATAGACTTGAAGGACGCATATTATCACGTCCCAATCCATCCGGAGTATCCGAAGTATCTGAGAGTAGCCCTGTTTATTCAGGGGAAGCTGAGGCATTTTCAGTTTGCTGCCCTACCCTTTGGCCTCTCCATTGCCCCGAGAATATTTACGAAACTAATAGCAGAAGTGACAGCCTTCCTACGGATCAAGAATGTAGTGATCGTGCCATATTTAGACGACTTCTTGATAATGGGGAAAACAGAAGCCCACTGCTCCAGTCAGCTCCTAGTGGTCACGGAAGTGTTGCATCAGCTGGGGTGGTTAGTAAATTTCCAAAAATCAAGACTAACCCCCTCCAGGACTCAGACCTTTCTGGGTCTAATCCTAGACTCTCGTCGCCAAACCTGCTTCCTCCCAGAGGACAAAATCTGCAGGTTGATTGCATTAGTCTCGAAGGCCATTCAAGCTCCAGAGATGTCTCTGAGAGAGGCAATGTCCCTCCTGGGTTCTATGACGGCCTGTCTCCCAGCAGTAATGTGGGCCCGGGGGCATATGAGGCGGCTTCAGTGGGAGGTCCTGTCAGCACAGAGGTCCTGCAACGGGCATTTAGAAGGCAGGCTCTCTCTCTCCCCACAAGTAGTAGATTCCCTTTCGTGGTGGACAGTCAGGGGAAATCTAACCGCAGGCGTTCAATGGTCCAGACCAGTAGATCGGGTAATTACGACCGGCGCAAGCAGTTTCGGATGGGGGGGGTCATCTGGCAGAACTCGCAATACAGGGTCACTGGGCTTACCACGAGGGGGGAGCATCCTCAAACTTAAAGGAGCTTTGGGCCGTAGAAAGATCCCTCAGGGGCTTCCTCCCTCACATCCAAAATCACCATGTCCAGGTCAGGTCCGACAACCGGACAGCAGTAGCCTATGTGAATCACCAAGGAGGGACAAGGTCACGCCCTCTGATGGTGGTGGCAGACAGGATCCTTGGTCTAGCAGAGCGAAACCTCCTATCCCTCAGCGCCCTTCACATAAAGGGGATAGAAAACGTGAAAGCAGATTTTCTAAGCCGCCATACCCTAAGACAGGGGGAGTGGGGGTTGAACCCGGAGGTCTTCCATCAGATTGTCCAGTTATGGGGGCAGCCAGACATAGACCTGTTCGCCACAAGGGCAAACAGAAAGGTGCAGAGATTTTGCTCCCTAAATCCGGCAGAAAATCCCCATGCCGTAGATGCCCTCCAGATTCCTTGGGGGTTCAGGAAGGCCTATGCCTTTCCGCCATTAGTGATGATTCCAGTAGTGGTAAGGAAGATCCGGGAGGAAGGCGCCAGGGTGATTTTGATAGCCCCTTTTTGGCCCAAGAGGCCTTGGTTCTCTCTGCTTCGGCTAATGTCGGTGTCAGATCCCTGGATTCTACCAGAGAGGCCGGACCTTCTCATGCAGGGACCAGTATTCCATGCCCAGGCCAGGGGGTTCCATCTTTCGGCATGGAATTTGAGAGGTCGCTATTGAGTAGCAAGGAGTTTTCACCAGGCTTAGTTTCTACTTTATTGGGGAGCAGAAAACCAATTACAACTAAGATTTATAGCAGGGTTTGGGGTAAATTCCTAGAGTTTATAGATATCCCGCTATCGAGCAAACCTCCGATCAGAGGGATCCTGGAATTTCTGCAAAAGGGGCGGGACCTGGGTCTAACTACAGGGACCCTTAAGGTTCAAGTTTCAGCTTTGGGAGCACTCTACAATTGTAATCTGGCTGGGAATAGGTGGATCTCGAGGTTTATCAAGTCCTGTGCCAGAGCAGGACCGGTTAGATCCTTGGGTGTTCCTCCTTGGGACCTGCCCTTAGTCTTGAATGCTCTTACTAGTGAACCATTTGAACCTCTACACAAAGTTTCTCCAAAAATTCTCACACTTAAGACCATCCTCCTAGTGGCCTTAACGTCAGCCCGTAGGGTGGGTGATCTGCAGGCCCTTTCGGTTAATCCTCCTTACACACAAATCTTTGAGGATAGGGTCACCTTGCGGCCAGATCCAGCATACCTTCCCAAGGTGGTATCTAGATTTCACCGTAGTCAGGAGATTGTGCTACCCTCGTTCTGCAGCAATCCCAAGAACCCAGGGGAAGTCAGGTTCCATAGCCTAGATGTTAGGAGGTCCCTGCTACAGTACATTCACATGACTAGTCTGTGGAGGAAAGACGGTTCTCTGTTCCTGGCCTTTCAAGGGTGTAGGAAAGGTCACGGGGTGTCCAAGGGTACCATCTCTAGGTGGCTCAGGGAGGCCATTTGCTTAGCCTATACGTCCACAGTGGTTCCAGCCCCGGACAATGTGAGGGCTCATTCCACCAGAGCCGTTGCAACCTCCTGGGCAGAGAGAGCAGACGTCTCGATCGAGCAAATATGTAGGGCTGCTACTTGGTCTACACCATCCACCTTCTTTAAGCACTATCGGTTGGATCTATCCTCTTCTGATCTCACCTTTGGGAGAAGGGTACTTCAGGCGGTGGTCCCTCCCTAGGGTGCTCATAAATTCTCCAAAATTCTCTCAAGGTGTGCTGTCATGGGGGAGGGGAAAACACCAAGGTTACTTACCGGTAGCCGGTTTTTCCTGAGCCCATGACAGCACCCGTAGTTTCCCCCCCTTATTTTTTCTATGTTTCTCACACCCTGGTGTGCACTGTTTGGGGTGGTGTGTATATGTATATTGTGGTGTTGGTTATGTGCCTAACCTGTTTAGGGAGGTCCTCTCAATGCTCTGTAAACAACTGAAGCGAGGGAGAGGTACCGCCCTTTTATTTCAGACGGTTTCCTGTCCTTGGTGGGGCGGATCCTCTCAAGGTGTGCTGTCATGGGCTCAGGAAAAACCGGCTACCGGCAAGTAACCTTGGTGTTTTCATTCCACTTTGCGTTAATTCCTGAAAACCACTTGAAGGGTTAACACAATACCTGACCGCAGTTCAATACTTTAAGGTATTTGACAAATGGTGCTGAAGTAAGTGCTAAGCAATAAAACATATGAAAGACTCCAGCACCTTCAGCAGTATACAGTACAGGCCAAAAGTTTGGACACACCTTCTCATTTAAAGATTTTTCTGTATTTTCTTGACTATGAAAATTGTACATTCACACTGAAGGCATTAACACATGTGGAATTATATACTTAACAAAAAAGTGTGAAACAACTGAAAATATGTCTTATATTCTAGGTTCTTCAAAGTAGCCACCTTTTGCTTTGATGACTGCTTTGCACACTCTTGGCATTCTCTTGATGAGCTTCAAGAGGTAGTCACTGGAAATGGTCTTCCAACAAACTTGAAGGAGTTCCCAGACATGCTTAGCACTTGTTGGCCCTTTTGCCTTCACTCTGCGGTCCAGCTCACCTCACCCCAAACCATCTCGATTGGGTTCAGGTCTGGTGACTGTGGAGGCCAGGTCATCTGGCGTAGCACCCCATCACTCTCCTTCTTGGTCAAATAGCCCTTACACAGCCTGGAGGTGTGTTTGGGGTCATTGTCCTGTTGAAAAATAAATGATGGTCCAACTAAACGCAAACCGGATGGAATAGCATGCCGCTGTAAGATGCTGTGGTAGCCATGCTGGTTCAGTGTGCCTTCAATTTTGAATAAATCCCAACAGTGTCACCAGCAAAGCACCCCCACACCATCACACCTCCTCTTCCATGCTTCACGGTGGGAACCAGGCATATAGAGTTCACCCGTTCACCTTTTCTGCGTCTCATAAAGACACAATGATTGGAACCAAAGATCTCAAATTTGGACTCATGAGACCAAAGCACAGATTTCCACTGGTTTAATGTCCATTCCTTGTGTTCTTTAGCTCAAACAAGTCTCTTCTACTTGTTGCCTGTCCTTAGCAGTGGTTTCCTAGCAGCTATTTTACCATGAAGGCCTGCTGCACAAAGTCTTCTCTTAACAGTTGTTGAAGAGATGTGTCTGCTGCTAGAACTCTGTGTGGCATTGACCTGGTCTCTAATCTGAGCTGCTGTTAACCTGCGATTTCTGAAGCTGGTGACTCGGATAAGCTTATCCTAAGAAACAGAGGTGACTCTTGGTCTTCCTTTCCTTGGGCGGTCCTCATGTGAGACAGTTTCTTTGTAGCGCTTGATGGTTTTTGCAACTGCACTTGGGGACACTTTCAAAGTTTGCCCAATTTTTCGCACTGACTGACCTTCATTTCTTAAAGTAATGATGGCCACTCGTTTTTCT
This sequence comes from Phyllobates terribilis, assembly GCF_046119375.1. Lineage (NCBI taxonomy): Eukaryota > Metazoa > Chordata > Amphibia > Anura > Dendrobatidae > Phyllobates > Phyllobates terribilis. The sequence goes on from NW_027362762.1 coordinate 636,954,397, forward strand.
TTACTTAGAATTTGTATTATGGCAAGAAAAAAGCAGCTATCAGCTGTGTATCCACCAGACTTCTGCACAACACAACTGATGGTCCCAACCCCATTTATAAGGCAAGAAATCCCACTTATTAAACCTGACAGGGCACACCTGTGAAGTGAAAACCATTTCCGGTGACTACCTCTTGAAGCTCATCAAGAGAATGCCAAGAGTGTGCAAAGCAGTCATCAAAGCAAAAGGTGGCTACTTTGAAGAACCTAGAATATAAGACACATTTTCAGTTGTTTCACACTTTTTTGTTAAGTATATAATTCCACATGTGTTAATTCATAGTTTTGATGCCTTCAGTGTGAATGTACAATTTTCATAGTCATGTAAATACAGAAATTTCTTTAAATGAGAAAGTGTGTCCAAACTTTTGGTCTGTACTGTATATTGCAAATGGAGCTGACAACAACTGCTTGTTTTAATTCAATGCAGTGTGTATTCGCATCCAGATTGTGCTAAGGTATTAACCAGTCAAAATGTCACCGTCTGTGTTTCCCCAACTTATTGCTCTCCAACTGTTGAAAAAGTACAGCTCATCACATATCTACATTAAAGGTGTAGTCTGATACCTAAAATTGTAATTTGCTTTATTATAAAATACCCTACACTTCTCCCTAGCCTGCTAATCCCTAAATGTGTTTACTATTCTTCCTGGATTTAAATGAGATGTCATCAGGATGCTAGGGATGAACTCACTTCACCACAGCTTCTATCATCCTGGCCAGAACAGGATGTCATCAAGGAATTATTTGCCTTTGTTTTTCATCTCTGTCCTCTGAAGATGTTCACCGTTCTGAACTCATGACTTATATGGAGGTTATGAGAAAAGTGACCGAGGCGCCAACACTCTGCTTATGTCCCTACCAACCGCAGCTTCTTACTCTGAAATGAGACGCTGTTATGGGATGATGATAAAGCAGGGTGAGTGACACCAGGGCCACCCTACAGCTTTTTTTCACCGCCTTCAAACAAATCCTCATCAGGGGGCAGCGGTGGTGTCACTTACACTGCTTCTATCACCATCCCTGATGTCTTATTTCACAGAGTGCCAGCACATTGGTTACTTCTCACACTACTCTTAATAGTGCCATGGATTCAAAATATCTTCATAGTGCAGTGATGAAAGAAACTGGTAAGCAGCACTGCCCCTGATGTTCCGTTCCAGACTGGGTAATTGATGTTGGAGCCCCCAACCCCTGATGACATCAAAACACATTCAGAGTTTAGCTCCTTAGAAAGAAGTGTAGTGCATTTTATAATGAAGCAGATTACAAATGTGATTAGGATGCAAAAAATAGATATTTAGAAAGGAACATTTTAGGTATTAAACAGTGGTAATACTGGTCCTAGATGAAACATAGTAGTAATGCATTCGTATTTATCTCTTTCAGGTTCTTTCGATGGTTGATTTGATCCGTTACAGTGTAAGCATCTGCAATCAAATAGCCTCTCATCTTCACATTGAAGTCTTCAGAATAAAGACACATGCTACACATTCTAATCACCACTAAGTGTCCTAAAGGTTTAAGTTCAGAAATGCATGTTCCATGAGGAGAAGAGTTTACAAATCCAAAATAGATTTTCAACATTTTAGAAATACAACCTGGAACTCACCAAATTCAGATTTATTTTTTTTATGCTTGAAATGATGTTGCGTAGCCATATAACAATTCAGAAAGTATTCAGGCGTGATAAAATTGACAAACTTTGACTATTTTCATTAGAAAGATTTTAATATCCAGTGTTTTTAAATGAGAAAGATATGAAACCTTTGTTTATAAAGTGTAACTCCATCCAAAAAATAAAGTAGGATGGGAGGGAAAAACGTAATCTTTCTAATCCGGCATGTATACTTGTAGCAGAGCAGAGGGCTCCTAATGTGGCACAAGGATCTGTGGTTTTACACAGGTCTGCAGGTACTTTATTATCCCGAGGGGCGAGTCACATAGGATCATAGTGAAAGGCTGTGTTTCCCCAACTACTGCCAGAGACGCTCACTTTTCCCTGCAGTTTCATCAGAACAAGGATTGGCCAGTGGGGCTTATAGTGACAACATGTGGCTGATAATTTGGTAATGGCATGAATCAGAGAAAATGTTCTATCCCATCCTAAACCCTGGAAAAAAACAATCATAACTCAATATAGGATGGAATTTGCCTTTCTATTAAATGCATACATAAATGAATCATAGCCGTTCTCAGACATTTATTTGTGCTGTTACCAGCAATGCTATAGTTTATATATTCTGTTAATGAGAAAGCTGCACTGAGGGAGAACTTAAAGGGGTTGTCTGGCATTTTTTAAATGAAGGCTAATAAAAGAAAATATATTTAAAAACAAAAACAAAATAAAGTAACCATTATTCTCATATTCAATCACCACTAGTCTAGTTGGTCCTCCTTAGTCCTGCAGAGATGTTCCGTACATCACTCATCTGACCACTGCAGCCAGTCATGGCTTAAGCAGTAATGTTTGGCACATGTATGACCCTGCTGAATCGAGTGATTGGCTGTAATGGTCGTAGTGGATGATGGACGTCATTTATGCTGAACTTGCCGATGAATACTGGAGCAACAGCATTGGGGGGGGGGAATAAACAAGTAATGTTTCTCTTAGTATTTTAATATTTTAACATGAGCCCAATTTAAAACAAGATCCCATACATCTCTTTAATAACACTTCCAAGCATACATTTCCCAACAAATGTATTGAGCATGACCATCTTAAAAATAAGTAAGACCCAACCTGTTGTCTAAACTTCATTGCTTATGGGTAACATGGCATTAACATTATGGTAGCCTTATAAACTAATATATGTATAAACACTCAGATTTCATACTTAATCAAAGCAATTATCCCAGGAACCTTCTTAAAAAAGAAAAAAATTCTGGCATTCACTAACTAGACCTGTCGAATGTTATGTAGGGGAAAAAAACACTTTAAATCGCTATATTTTCCTATTTTATCACGCTTAACTACGGTCACATAACTCGCTTGCAACCCTGATCCCTAGGAGTCTGAGCCCCAGGCTTATTGTCCAGGCGAAAAAGTATCGAATAATACTTTGTTCCACTATAAAATGATTATTCTGCATTTCTCCCAGAACAGACTGATGGTATTGTAGCTGGTAAATATAAACATGGCTGCAACGTTCAACAGTAGAAATAACTTAGAATATCATTATTGCTTCCTTTTTTAATATTGCTTGTGGCATAACCCCTTAAATGAAATCTGGTTGTTTAGAATGTGGGTCCCACCATGTAACCCGCATCTCTGGCAGAATTTCCCTCTCCTCGCAGTGATAGGAGGAGGGGCACTCATGCCTATGCTGCTCTCTGCCGTCACTTTCATGGAATTTTGAATATAAATGTCATTTCTAAGACAACCCCTTAAAGATTGTTATTCTGATTCCAGACCACTTGTTGCAATATAATGATGGTTTACAGACTATTCATAACTCATGTTCCCTCAGGAAACTCTTCATGCGTAAATCCAAGGTTATTGCAGATAACAATTTGTTAGGTGCTCCTGGAATTAAATAATCAAATTGCCCCCAGTCCTGAAGCTGGATACGTTGGAGTGTGCTATGTTTTGCTTTCTTTAGTGCATTTCATTTCATTGCATTTTCTTTTACAATAAATGCTAATTCGCTTTATTGACCTCCATTTCCCATCTACACAATACCCGCTGCTTCTTAAATAAAGTTTCTTGTACATTTTCAAATCATGACTTTTTTTTTACTGTATTTACATTTTCTTTATAGATTGACTGCCAAATCAAAAAAATAAAACCCATATGAAAATTAGCATGGTTTATCCCCAAGTTATTGTATAAGATATACTCCATGGTTTATTTTGGTATTTTAAGGCTGTTTGAGCCAATATATACAGTATGGACACACCTTCTCATTTAAAGATTTTTCTGTATTTTCATGACTATGAAAATTGTACATTCACACTGAAGGCATCAAAACTATGAATTAACACATGTGGAATTATATACTTAACAAAAAAGTGTGAAACAACTGAAAATAATGCTTATATTCTATGTTCGTCAAAGTAGCCACCTTTTGCTTTGATGACTGCTTTGCACACTCTTGGCATTCTCTTGATGAGCTTCAAGAGGTAGTCACCGGAAATGGTCTTCCAACAATCTTGAAGGAGTTCCCAGAGATGCTTAGCACTTGTTGGCCCTTTTGCCTTCACTCTGCGGACCAGCTCACCCCAAACCATCTCGATTGGGTTCAGGTCTGGTGACTGTGGAGGCCAGGTCATCTGGCGTAGGACCCCATCACTCTCCTTCTTTATCAAATAGCCCTTACACAGCCTGGAGGTGTGTTTGTGGTCATTGTCCTGTTTAAAATAAGTGATGGTCCAACTAAACGCAAACCGGATGGAATAGTATGCTGCTGCAAGATGCTGTGGTAGGCATGCTGGTTCAGTATGCCTTCAATTTTGAATAAATCCCCAACAGTGTCACCAGCAAAGCACCCCCACACAATCACACCTCCTCCTCAATGCTTCACGGTGGGAACCAGGCATGTAGAGTCCATCCATTCACCTTTTCTGCGTCGCACAAAGACATGGTGGTTGGAACCAAAGATCTCAAATTTGGACTCCTCAGACGAAAGCACAGATTTCCACGGGTCTAATGTCCATTCCTTGTGTTCTTTAGCCAAACAAGTCTTTTCTGCTTGTTTCCTGTCCTTAGCAGTGGTTTCCTAGCAGCTATTTTACCATGAAGGCCTGCTGCACAAAGTCTCCTCTTAACAGTTGTTGTAGAGTTGTCTGCTGCTAGAACTCTGTGTGGCATTGACCTGGTCTCTAATCTGAGCTGCTGTTAACCTGCGATTTCTGAGGCTGGTGACTCGGATAAACTTGTCCTCAGAAGCAGAGGTGACTCTCAGTCTTCCTTTCCTGGGGCGGTCCTCATGTGAGCCAGTTTCTTTGTAGCGTTTGATGGTTTTTGCAACTGCACTTGGGGACACTTTCAAAGTTTTCCCAATTTTTCGGACTTACTGACCTTCATTTCTTAAAGTAATGATGGCCACTCGTTTTTCTTTACTTAGCTGCTTTTTTCTTGCCATAATACAAATTCTAACAGTCTATTCAGTAGGACTATCAGCTGTGTATCCACCTGACTTCTGCACAACACAACTGATGGTCCCAACTCCATTTATAAGGCAAGAAATCCCACTTATTAAAATTGACAGGGCACACCTGTGAAGTGAAAAACATTTCCGGTGACTACCTCTTGAAGCTCATCAAGAGAATGCCAAGAGTGTGCAAAGCAGTCATCAAAGCAAAAGGTGGCTACTTTGAAGAACCCAGAATATAAGACATATTTACAGTTGTTTCACACTTTTTTGTTAAGAATATAATTCCACATGCGTTAATTCATAGTTTTGATGCCTTCAGTGTGAATGTACAATTTTCAAAGTCATGAAAATACAGAAAAATCTTTAAATGAGAAGGTGTGTCCAAACTTTTGGTCTGTACTGTATATTTATTTATTTTTCTGGGAAAGTCCTTTGACCTGGCAGATCTCACCATCTTTGCTGCTACAATGATGATCTGAATAGATGAACCCTTTATGGCCAATAATCACATGCCTCACTAATCACAGTGATCGCATATCCAAGTGATGTGTCATCAGTCTGAAATGGAAAATCCTCTTTTTACTTAAAACTTTATTTTTACCACTTGACAAACCCCTCCATATACATGGACTTCTTCCACCACTGCATAAAGCGTACTTGGGAGATAAGCTTGACACAGTCAGCACCCGTGATGTATGGAGCAGGCTCAACAGTGGCATTTATAAGGCCCCCAACATGGTAGCCATTACTCCGAAGCCCATTACCCTCCTGCACAACAAGATTGCGAGGTGCCATTGGGTTTCTATGGTGGCTTGTGGCGTTTCCATCCATGCTGTCTTGCATGTGTTCAAGATATAAAAAAACTTCATGTTTAACAAAATAGGTATAAAAAAAATCTTTTCATAAATGAAATGTTTAATTACCCTTCTCCTCCTCAAACATAAATGGTAAAATCTAAAAGTTAACATATTTAGTATTGGTGAGTAAGGAAATAATTGGTGAGTCCGAATAATTATAATCAAATATATTTATCACAGATTGTGAAAAAAAAGAAAACTTATCTCCAGAATTGGTGTTTTTCGGTCGCCATACTACACCCCAAAATCCCCAAAACTTTTTCAACACTGAAATATATACACATATACAAATGTGAATGCTGTAATATGTATATGTGTTCATGTCGCCCCACAGGGATTTTTTTTTTTTTTACCAATTTTCAGAACATTTAGTAAAATGAATGGCATTATTCAAAGCTACAGCTTATCCTGCAAAATGCGAGCCTTACTAAGGCTATGTACACAGAAAAATAAAGTTTACTTTTGTGGAAGAAAAGAACAAAAAAATCTCCCCTATCCTTAAGAGGTTAAAAATAGGTATTTTTCTGATAAAACATTCCCCCTGAAATAGTGACTGGAGATTAGTTTTAACTCCTTATTGATGCAGCCCATCTTTAAAGATAAATCAAAACCCAATTTTTGTATTCTGATGTGTCACATAATAAGGTAACAACTTTGAAATGCCTTCATGTATGTCATGCTCAGATTTTTTTTTTGTATCACATTGTTCTTTATTTTTCTAGGTTATGTTTTATTTTTATACAAATAAATTCAAAAGTTTTTCAGAAATTATCTTTTGTTAGGAAGTTAATAAGTTTAGAAGCAATATTTCACATTCTCAAGGAAGTTTCCAAAACTTAATTTTTATTGCCAATTCAGCTTCAAACTAGCTTTGAATGTCCTTTTTATTAGAATTTCCCCAAATTAAAAATTACACCCCTCAAAGTATTCACAGCATTTAGAAAGTTTTACCCTTCTGTTGGAATAAATGCACCCAGATATGAAACTTAAACCTTTAATATTTTATTCAATCTTAATCCTTGTTTTCTTAGAACACAGCAGGTAATAACTGAGAACCAAAACTCAATGTTTATTACCCTGATTTTACCATATTTAAAAATATCCAATATGTAGCCAGCTCAAAACAGGCCTTAGAAATGAAGGAACATAATGTGGGCCTCATTCACACATCAGTATTTTTGGATCCAGTATTTGATCAGGATTTGTATGCCAAAACCAGGAGTGTCTCCAAAACACAGAATGGGTGTCACTTTCAATATATAGTTTTTCTCTGTAAGTCCCCTGAAAGACTTCACCAAGTGATGCTGCGAGCATTTTTCAAAATTCAATTTTTATTGAAAGGTTAAATAATTTTCAATTTCAAAAAAAATAAAAAAATAATAATAATAACCAGGACAATATCAGCATCAATATATCCCAGAATATAAGTATAACGTCCAATAAAACATCAAGTTATAGGAAGGAAGGGAACATTTTAGGCCATCAGTATTACAATTCTGAAGTTACTAAAATCCAATGGAAACCATACATAGTGCAGCCAGGCGCAAACCAACACTGAGCACAATCCGGACAGAGAAGCGGTGAGCATTTTTAGGATTAGGTGCTTTTGTAGATTGTTTTTACATTTGGACCTTTTTAAAATGAATTTTTTTACATTAACAATATTTTGTTATATTTTATAATTCTCACAAGTAATGTAAAATCACCCCAAATTGGTAAGCAGTTTCTTCAGAGAATGGCGCTACCTCACATGTTGTGATCTGCTGCTTTGGCATACAGCAGGAATTAGGAAGGACCAGTTTTTGTTTGGATCATAGATTGTGCACAAATGGATTTCACGCTCCACGTCTTTTGTTGAAATCTTGTGCTACCAGTTGAGTAAAAAAACAACCTAGAAGTTGACCTCATTCTGTAAACTACACCTCTCAATGTACTTATCTAGGGGTATAGTGAGTTTTGACCCCGTGGGTGCTTTGCATAATTTGATGCAAAGTGGAATGGTACAGAGAAAAAAAAAAAAAGGCAAAGTTTCAATAATTTTAGTGCCAAATATATGCTGCGCAGTGTGTGCTACCAAAGAAATCAGTCTTATGCATTTTTAGTCAAGTTTTCCCGGGCATGGCACACTGCAGAGTTCAGAACAGAGAGACTGCTTTTTCAAGCACAGATCTTGCGGAAATGGGTTTTCAGATGCCATAAAGAGGTTCAGGTAATATTGAAGACGTGTGCTGAACTTTGAAACATTCTTTCATACAAAGTTCTGGTTTGTTCGGGCACGTGTCACACTGATATGTTGTATATTTTCTTATCTGTCTCTTAAAACAGACTGCATTGTTTTTGTTTTGTTTTTCTCCTTTTTGTTGGGCATCAGTAAAATGTTGCCCTGTAATAGTATGTGCCCTTTCTTCAGGAAGTACTGGGATTCCACATATATAAGGGTCAGGGGCTATGGTTTGCTTAGTCACCAGAAATATAAACGAGATAAGGGCTTGGGAGTGGTTGGGGATGTGAGGGATATGTTTCTTAGGCTATGTGCCCATGGTGCAGTAATGCCACAGATTTTTTCCTGAGCGTTTCTGCATCTCCCTGGCAGAAAAAACGCATGCGGATTGTACATGCTTTTTTCCTGTCAGGGACAAGTGGAAGTGAAGCGTTCTTCACATGCATTTCCGAATGCGGGTTGACAAGCGCTTTCCAAGCGATTTTAGCATCACTTGGAAAGTGCTTGACAACTTGGTGACACTATATAAATCCATGCAAACACCATGGATTTATATAGTGTGACCGTAAAGAATGTTAAAATATAAAAAAATAAATCTATACTTACCCTCTGATGGCCCCCGGAGTCTTTATTCGATCCGTCCTGGCTTGCCGGCAGCTCGCGTTACACTGAAGGACCTGCCGTCACATGACTAAATGACGTCAGTGTAGGTCCTTCAGTCCACCGCGATCTGCCGGCAAGCGAAGACCAGCACACCGGGGGCCATCAGAAGGTAAATATAATATTTATTTTTTATTTTATTCTTTTTTTTTCTCCAATAACCCCCCACGACAGCACCAAAGGAGGATGTCACCCCACCCTAATAGGGACAGGAAACACACAGGTCATATAGCCCCTCCCTCATCCTCCAATGTTTTTTCCTGTCCCTATTGGGATGAAGAGGTCATCCAGGGTGCTCTGTGCTGGCAGCAGACACCTAGCATACCTTTAAGCCGGGCAGTTTTCCTCTTCCTCTCCTTATGCTGCTCCCATCTCCTCTGGGACTCGGCACCCCCATCCCCACCGAGTCCGCGCCTGTGGGTAAGGTCCGGTGGGTTTCGGGCTGGAGGCTTCCTCGAGCTCTCCAGCCCAGCTCCTTCCCCCTCTCAAGGCGGCCTCCGGCGGTCTCCATAGTGGAGAGATGCGCACTGGATCCCGGAAGTGATGCGGACCGCTGATGACATCACTTCCTGTGTGCGTTCCACCCTGGAACGCAGTAGCCTGAAAACACCCGGAAAGTGATGTGGGATGCCGAAACAGGGTCCCTTAGGTCACTTCCAGTCCACTTAGGGACATCCTCTGCACACAAAGAAAAAATATATTTCGCCCCCCTCGGGAGCAGAATCCCCAGTACAAGGGGAAAGGGAAGTCTGGTTGATGGAGCTACCCCAAAGGGGGGAAAGATAGGAAAAAAAATTTCCCAAAAGGACAGCGACAACAGAAGTGGTGACGCCAGAGTAGTAGGGGGACGAATCATGTTACCTTCCCCAATGGCAAAAGATTTGCTCCAGTCAATGGGTCTTAAAAACAATTCAAGAGGGGGTGAAGATCGAATTCTCCTCATAGCCACCAAAGAAAGTGAGAATAAGCCGCCTATCCTCCATGAGATTAAAAACCGCTTTGATGTCCGGCCTAAGAAACCTGTTAACATTGGGGGCTATTTCACCGGTCCCAAAAACAGAAATCATAAACAGGCGTGAATAGTGGCCTGTTTGTCTAAGAAAACCAAACGGCACTTACGGAATAATAATCTGTGTAGTATCGGCGTTTCTGCCCCCTGACAGGCTGAGACGCTGTCCCACTCACCGCTGCGCTACGTCTGCCCGGATCACCCGTAAGCCTGCCTGCCGTGCTCATCTGCTGTACCGGTCAGTCCCTGCCTTCTGACCCGTGGGAGTCACCTGCTCTCATACAAGGTCGGTCCCAGAGTAGCACCTGGTCCTTCTGCTCGGTCCCTCCCTGGTCACGGAGTCTATTGAGCTGCCGTACGACCTTGGTGGGTCCGAGTTGATACCTAGTTATGCCCCTCTGGTCCCTCCTTGCACCGCAGCACAGAGCTTCCACCACCCGGATCCGTAACAGTTTGCACGGGCCATGGAACCCGGTGGCTCCCAGGCCCCTTCGCTTGCTGACCTGTACCAGGAGATTTCTCGTCAGAGATCCCAACAGGAAACCATCCTGACCTACCTGCGGTCTGTCAACTCTGGCCTGGACATGCAGTCTGTTCCACCTGTGTCCGCCGCAAGTCGAGCGACACCCACTCCGGCAGCGCTGCTGCCTACCAATACCACGGCATCCAGCCTAGGACCCCGGCTTTCTGCGCCTCCTCTTTTTGGAGGTGACCCCGTCCTATATCGGGGCTTTCTGAACCAGTGCACGCTGCACTTTGAACTTCTGCCACATCCGTTTCCTTCCGACCGGGCCAAGGTGGCGTTTGTCATGTCTCACTTCACCGGGGAAGCATTAGCATGGCTTAACCCTCTATGGGAGAGGGGGGATTCCCTGGTGTCCGATCTTCCAGCTTTCCTCACTGCCTTCCGGAAGGTCTTCGATGAACTCGGTCGAAGGATTTCTACTGCCTCCTCATTGCTCCGTCTCCGCCAAGGGAGTCTCACCGTGGCACAGTATGCCATACGGTTCCGTACCCTCGCTTCTGAGCTTGCCTGGGACAGCGAGGCCCTGGTGTCCACCTTCTGGGAGGGCCTTTCCGGTCAGATTAAGGACGAGTTAGCCGGCCGGGACATTCCTACCACCCTGGATGACCTGGTGTCACTAGCAACCTGGATTGACATCCGTTTCCTAGAATGTGCTAAGGAGACTACCCAGGAGAGAAGACTTCCTCGTCTTGCTCCTGTTTTCCAGAAACCGGCTTCCCAATCAGCAACTCCCCAGGCATGCTCGCCCGAACCTATGCAGATCGACCAGACCAAGATGGTCAAGTCTCACCAAGAAACACGCCGAGCCGAGGGGAGCGGTTTCTACTGTGGTAGTAAGGAGCACCTGATCCGTTCCTGGCCGGTGAAGCCGGGAAACTCCAGTGTCTAGGACCGCTCGGAGAGGTCGTCCTGGACAAGAGTAAATCCTCTCCGTTCTTGACTTTGTCCATCTCTATCTCCTGTGGAGAGATCCGTTTCTTTGAGACCGCCCATCTGGACTCCGGAGCCGCTGGGAATCTCATTTCCCAGTCCCTTTTACAGAAATACCAGATTCCTACCAAATCTCTGGCTGAACCATTGGCAGTCGCTTCCGTGGATGGAAGATTCCTTCTGGTGACCATCTTGCTCGTCACAGAGCCCGTAACCCTGCAGGTGGGAATGCTGCACTCAGAGAGGATCTCCTTCCATGTTCTTTCCGGACTCTCTCACCCTCTTTTGCTATGTCTACCCTGGCTACAGAGACATGAACCCGTTCTGAACTGGCTATCCGGTGAGGTGCTCCTTTGGGGGCAGGATTGCCATAAGACCTGCCTGGTTCCGGTTCGCCCGGCTCGACCTCATAGAATCATAGAATCATAGAATGGTAGAGTTGGAAGGGACCTCCTGGGTCATCTGGTCCAACCCCCTGCTCAAAGCAGGATTCACTAGATCATCTCAGACAGATGTCTGTCCAGCCTCTGTTTGAAGACGTCCATTGAAGGGGAACTCACCACCTCTCGTGGCAGCCTGTTCCACTCATTAATCACCCTAACTGTCAAAAAGTTTTTTCTAATATCTAATCTGTGTCTCCTCCCATTTAGTTTCATCCCATTGCTTCTAGTCTTTCCTTGTGCAAATGAGAATAAAGATGATCCTTCTACAATGTGACAGCCCTTGACATATTTGTAGACAGCTATTAAGTCTCCTCTCAGTCTTCTTTTTTGCAAGCTAAACATTCCCAAATCCTGCAACCGTTCCTCATAGGACATGGTTTTGCAGACCAGTCACCATTCTGGTCGCTCTTCTCTGAACTTGCTCCAGTTTGTCTATGTCTTTTTTAAAATGTGGTGCCCAAAACTGTACACAGTATTCCAGATGAGGTCTGACCAAAGAGGAGTAAAGACCGATAATGACTTCACGTGATCTAGACTGTATGCTTCTGTTAATACATCCCAGAATTGTATTTGCCTTTTTTGCTGCTGCATCACACTGTTGACTCATGTTCAGTCTATGATCTATTAGTATACCTAAGTCTTTTTCACATGTACTGTTGCTTAGCTCTATTCCTCCCATTCTGTATATGCTTTTTTCATTTTTATTGCCCAGATGTAGTACTTTGCATTTTTCCCTGTTAAAAACCATTCTGTTGGTTGCTGCCCACTGCTCCAGTTTATTTAGGTCTTTTTGAATCCTCTCTCTCTCTTCTCTAGTATTAGCTATCCCTCCTAGCTTTGTGTCATCAGCAAATTTAATCAGTTTACCCTCAATTCCTTCATCTAAATCATTGATAAAGATGTTGAACAATACAGGTCCCAGGACGGAGCCCTGTGGTACCCCACTTGAGACATTCATCCAGCTGGATGTGAAGCCATTTACAACCACCCTTTGAGTCCGATCACTAAGCCAGTTATGAATCCACCTAACAGTTGCCTGGTCCATTGCATACTTGGTCATTTTTTCAATAAGGATGGTGTGAGATACTTTGTCAAATGCTTTGCTGAAGTCAAGATATACTATATCTACAGCATTTCCCTGATCCACCCAGTCAGTGATTCTGTCATAGAAGGAAATTAAGTTAGTCTGACATGACTACTCCGACTAATTTACCCGGTCTACCGGCACATTACTGGTCCTCTGCTGATGTCTTCGACAAGAAGGAAGCTGAGACACTGCCACCTCATAGGTCATATGACTGCCCTATCGACCTGATACCCAGTGCCACTCCACCCCGTGGGCGTATTTACCCGTTGTCGTTGGCCGAAACCCGGGTCATGTCTGAGTACATTGAAAAAAATCTGGCTAGGGGATTCATCCGGAAATCTTCCTCCCCGGCTGGAGACGGATTTTTCTTCATAAAAAAGAAAGACGGTTCACTACGCCCTTGTATCGATTTATAGAGGTCTCAACCAAATCACTATAAAAAACAAATCCCCCCTGCCGCTCATCTCTGAGCTGTTCGACCGCCTTAAAGGCGTGAAGATCTTCACCAAGCTTGATCTTCGTGGGGCGTATAACTTGGTCCGGATCCGCCAAGGAGACGAATGGAAGACGGCATTCAATACCCGGGACGGTCACTATAAATACCGTGTGATGCCCTTCGGCCTCTGTAATGCCCCCGCCGTCTTCCAAGAATTAGTTAACGACATCTTCCGTGACCTCTTATATTCTTGTGTGGTGGTGTACCTGGACGACATCTTGGTCTTCTCTCCGGATCTTCTCACACACCGGAGGGATGTTCATCAGGTCTTGCTTAGGCTCAGACAGAATCACCTTTATGCGAAATTTGAGAAGTGCCTCTTCGAGCAGACCTCCTTCCCGTTCCTGGGCTATATTATCTCTAAGACTGGTCTACGGATGGACCCCAAGAAGGTCTCTGCCATCTTAAAGTGGCCCCGTCCAGAGGGGTTGAAGGCGATACAGCGATTCCTGGGCTTCGCAAACTATTACAGTCTCTTCATTCCACATTTCTCTTCCCGGACTGCTCCCATCTCTGCGCTCACTCGAAAGGGAGCAAATCCTAAGGAATGGCCATCCGAAGCGGAGGAGGCCTTCCTTTCCTTAAAACAAGCCTTCTCTTCTGCCCCTGTGCTGCACCATCCAGATAGCAACAAACAGTTCTTTCTGGAAGTGGATGCTTCCTCTTCCGGAGCCGGAGCGGTGCTCACCCAGAAATCTCCATCTGGGAGAATGGTAACCTGCGGCTTCTTCTCCAAGCTCTTCTCGACTGAGCGCAGCTACTCCATAGGAGACCGAGAACTGCTAGCCATCAAATTGGCGCTGGAGGAGTGGCATTACCTGCTCGAGGGGACTCTGCACCCGGTGGTCATCTATACTAACCACAAAAACCTGGCTTATCTACAGAATGCCCAAAGACTCAATTCGCATCAGGCCCGGTGGTCTTTGTACTTTGCCCACTTCAACTTTACCCTACATTACCGCCCGGCGGACAAGAACGTTAAAGCCGACGCCTTGTCCCGATCCTTCCTGTCGTCCGATCAAGAGGAGGAGCCTATGCATATCATCGATCCCTCCAAAGTGATGAATGTGGCCCCCTTGGACCTTTCTCGTCTCCCACCCGGTAAGACGTTTGTAGCGGTTCTGGATCGTAAGAAGGTTCTTCTCTGGGGTCATTCATCCAAACTAGCCTGCCATGCTGGCCAGAAGAAGACCTTCCTGCTCATTACCCGGCATTACTGGTGGCCTACCCTGCGCCAGGATGTGGTAGACTTCGTCACGGCCTGTTTGTCCTGTGCTCGCAATAAAGTTCCCAGACATCTTCCAGCCGGCCGTCTCCTGCCTCTCCCCGTACCAACTGCCCTGTGGCAACACATTGCTATGGACTTTATTACTGATCTCCCTGTTTCTGCCGGTTGTACGGTCATTTGGGTGGTCGCAGACCGCTTTTCTAAAATGGCTCACTTCATCCCTCTGCCTGGTCTCCTGTCTACATCTGTGCTGGCTAAGGATTTCATTTATCACATCTTTCGTCTCCACGGCCTACCCCTCCACATAGTGTCTGATCGAGGGGTCCAGTTCACCTCGCGCTTCTGGAGAGCTACTTGTAAACTGCTGGGTGTCATCCTGGATTTCTCCTCTGCTTACCATCTGCAGTCCAATGGCCAAGTGGAACGTATCAATCGGATCCTTACCAGCTACCTCTGGCACTTCGTCAACGTTCACCATACTGATTGGGTGGAGCTCCTGCCATGGGCAGAGCTCTCCTACAACAACCATGAGAGCGAATCTTCTTCCAAGTCCCCGTTCTTTTGGTCTACGGTCAACATCCCCGGATCCCGTTTCCCGTTTCCGCTGCTGTGGACAACCCTGCCACGGAGTCTCTGGTCTACGAATTTTCTACCATTTGGGAGGACACTAGGTCCGAACTTCTTCAATCCTCCGAGCGGATGAAGAAACATGCTGATAATATATGTCTGGATCCGCCTCAATTCCGTCTGGGAGCCAAGGTTTGGCTCTCCTCCAAACATGTTCGTCTCAAAATACCCTCCTATAAGTTGGGTCCACGGTTCATCGGCCCATTTGAATTCCTCCAGCGAATCAACCCAGTAGCTTACAAGTTAAAACTCCTGGCCACCTTACGGATTCCCAACTCCTTCCACGTATCTCTCCTCAAACCAGTTGTGCTTAATTCTTTTTCCGACAATCCAGGTACCTCCCCAGCTCCGGTCTCCGCTGAGGACGTCTATGAGGTAGAGAACATTCTGGCCACCAAGAGGGTAAGAGCAAAAACTTTTTTTCTGGTGGATTGGAAGGGGTTTGGCCCAGAAGAGAGAACTTGGGAACCCAGGGAGAACATCCACACCCCACTTCTCCTTAAAAAATTTCTTTCAGGCCTAAAAAAGAGGGGGCGTAAAGGGGGGGGGTACTGTAGTATCAACGTCTCTGCCCCCTGACAGGCAGAGACGCCGTCCCACTCATCGCCGCGCTTCCTGCCCGGGGTCCTCCGGCGCTCCTGCCTCTGTTGCTGCCGGCACGCGCAGTTCCCCGGGCACTGTGCTTAGGGCACGCCGTCCTAAGGAGTCCCCGCCCAATTGCCGGAGAACCTCTCAATTAAAAGGCGCCTCCTACAAAATGCAGGTGCCAGTGCAAGGTTGTAGCTTTGTGTGTTATACTCTGCTTCAGCCCTCAGGTCCCGCTGCTAGCCTGCCTACCAGTCCAGCCCGCCAGGCCAGCCTGCCTACCAGTCCAGCCCGCCAGCCTGCCTACCAGTCCAGTCTGCCAGGCCAGCCTGCCTACCAGTCCAGCCCGCCAGGCCAGCCTGACTACAAGTCCAGCCTGCCAGCCTGACTACCAGTCCAGCCCGCCTACCAGTCCAGCCCGCCAGGCCAGCCTGCCTACCAGTCTAGCCCGCCTACCAGTCCAGCCCACCAGGCCAGCCTGCCTACCAGTCCAGCCCGCCAGGCCAGCCTGCCTACCAGCCCGCCAGGCCAGCCTGCCTACCAGTCCAGCCCGCCAGGCCAGCCTGCCTAAAAGCCCGCCAGGCCAGCCTGCCTACCAGTCCAGCCCGCCAGCCTGACTACAAGTCCAGCCCGCCAGCCTGCCTACCAGTCCAGCCCGCCAGGCCAGCCTGCCTACCAGCCCGCCAGGCCAGCCTGCCTACCAGTCCAGCCCGCCAGGCCAGCCTGCCTAAAAGCCCGCCAGGCCAGCCTGCCTACCAGTCCAGCCCGCCAGCCTGACTACAAGTCCAGCCCGCCAGCCTGACTACAAGTCCAGCCCGCCAGCCTGACTACAAGTCCAGCCCGCCAGCCTGTCTATGGGCTCTGCCCGCCTGCTTACCTGGAGGCTCCTGTCCATTACCTGCCGTGCCTACCAGCCTGCTTACCTGGAGGCTCCTGTCCATTACCTGCCGTGCCTACCAGCTGGCCTACCTGGAGGCTCCTGTCCATTACCTGCCGTGTCTGCCAGTCCGTCTGCCCGGATCACCCGTCAGCCTGCCTGCCGTGCTCATCTGCTGTACCGGTCAGTCCCTGCCTTCTGACCCGTGGGAGTCACCTGCTGTCATACAAGGTCGGTCCTAGAGTAGCACCTGGTCCCTCTGCTCGGTCCCTCCCTGGTCACGGAGTCGATTGAGCTGCCGTACAACCTTGGTCTGTCCGAGTTGATATCTAGTTACGCCCCTCTGGTCCTTTATTGCACCGCAGCACAGAGGTTCCACCACCCAGATCCATAACAATCTGAAACCCTTAAACTACATCATCATCTACCGAAGATTCAAAATGGAGTCCATCAGATCAGCAGTTCCCTTGATAGGACAAGGATATGTAATGGCAACCATCGACTTACAGGACGCATACTACCACGTCCCTATACATCCAATATACCGGAAATTTCTAAGCTTTGTGGTGGTTCAAGAGGATCAAACGTTACATTTTCAATTCAACGTATTGCCGTTCAGAATATCCTCAGCACCAAGAATATTTACCAAAATTATTTCAAGGTAGTGGCTTCTATAAGAAAGGAGAAAATCTGCATCATTCCCTACCTCGACGACTTCTTGCTAGTGAGTCCCTCGGTGGCATCACTCCAGGAAGATCTGCAAAGAACAATCCAAATCCTGACCACTCTAGGGTGGTTGATAAATCATCAAAAATCAGACCTGGTCCCTGCCACAGAAAAAACGTTCCTGGGTGTTCTATTAGACTCCGCCAGACAAACCTCCTTACCAAAGGACAAGCAGATACTTTTTAGATCCAAGATATCGAAGCTGAAGACCCTGAACAAGATGTCCCTAAGATTTGCCATGTCAGCCCTCGGCTCCATGACAGCCTGCATCCAATCAGTAGCCTGGGCTCAAGCTGACACCAGGGTATTGCAAACCCATATTCTCACGCAGTGGGACGGATCCCCAGACTCCCTCAACAAGAAGATCCCGATCCCTCATTATGTGAAAACATCCCTGTCATGGTGGCTCAGCCCAAGAAACCTAAGAACAGGGGTTCCATGGTCTCAGTCCCCTCTGATAACAGTCACGGTAGATGCCAACAAGACGGGATGGGGAGCCGTTGTCGCCCAAACCCCCTTCCAGGGGGGTCTGGACAGAAGAGATCAGGAGATCCTCCAACTTCCGCGAATTAAAGGCAGTGGAGGAGGCACTCAAAACATCGGCTCCAATCATTGCGGGCAAACACGTAAAAGTCTATTCAGACAACATGACTACCGTAGCTCACCTGTCCCATCAAGGGAGTACAAGGTACGAGGATCTAAAAAGTATCTCGGCAAGAATATTCTTCTGGGCGGAAAGACATCTTCGTTCCTTATCAGGTCTGCACATAAAATGCTCAGACAACATCCAGGCCGATTTTCTGAGCAGAAGGAATATCCATCCTGGGGAATGGGAACTGAACTCCGACATTTTCCACATGCTGACCAGGCAATTGGGTCATCCGGAGGTGGACCTTTTTGCAAGACGCCAAAACACCAAGGCAGAAAAATACTTCTCCCTAGATCCGGACGACGTATACCTGGGGATAGATGCATTCGCTCACCCATGTTGTTTCCATCTAGCTTATGCTTTTCCCCCAATTCCATTGCTACCCAGGACCTTACACAAAGTAAGGACCAAGGAGGTCAAGGTAATCTTGATAGCCTCACTTTAGTGCACAGAACCAGCTCCTTTTGGGCCAAACAGTCTAAGCATAGAAGGCCCTCTCATTCTACCAGCAATCAAAAACTTCTCCATCAGGGTCCAATACTCCATCCAGATCCAGAGAACCTTCATCTAGCGGCCTGGCTTCAGAGTTCACAATCATAAAAGCCAAAGGACTCTCAGACCGAGTAATTCATACCCTACAAAGAAGTAGGAAACAGATAACAAACTCCATATACAACAAGATATGGAAGACCTTCCTAATATGGTATAAACCAAATATGCCATATCTTCTGCATCCTGACATGACCCAGATCTTGGATTTTCTACAGGAGGGGCTGGAAAAAGGAATTAGGCCTAGCACCCTCAAGGTACAGATCGCAGCACTGAGTGCCTATTTTGACCAAAGCCTAGCCAAACATCGATGGGTAAAAAGGTTCATGACACCAGCTACTCGTCTGCGTCCCAGAATAATCAACCACGTTCCCTCCTGAGATCTTAATATCGTGCTTAAAGATCTGACACTACCACCTTTTGAACCTTTGGCCTCAATAGAGCTGGATAAGTTAGCCTGGAAAACAACTTTTCTAGTAGCAATTACGACTGCCAGGAGAGTGGGAGAAATCCAGGCCTTCTCGGTGAATGACCCGTATTTGAGAATCCTGGATGATAGGATTATTCTACAACTGGACCCATCTTTCTTACCAAAAGTGGTCTCAGACTTTCATAGATCACAGGAGATAATTCTGCCCTCCTTCTCTCAGAACCCAAAAAATAAAAGAAGAATTCCATTCTTTGGACGTAAGACTGGTCGTTCTTCACTACCTTCAAAAGACAGAGGCCTGGAGGAAAGATCAGAACCTCTTCATTCAGCCATCTGGTCAAAACAGAGGAAAGAAAGTCTCAAAAGTTACCATCGCTACTTGGATCAAGAAGGCAATTGTGGAGTCATATCAGATCCAGGATATCTCACCACCAGAAAAGCTGAAAGCACACTCTACTAGAGCCATGTATGTCTCCTGGGCAGAGAAGGCTAACGCTTCCTTTGAGCAGATATGTAGAGAAGCTACATGGTCCTCGGTCCATACCTTCACCAAACATTATAAACTTAATTTAATGTCCATTAAGGACTTGGCCTTTGGGCGGAAAGTGCTTCAGGCCATTGTCCCTCCCTGAGCATGAGTCTTTGGTACTCCTCCATTGGTGCTGTCGTGGGGGGTTATTGGAGAAAATAGAATTAGAAACCGAATTACCGGTAAGTCTTATAACCCTCCACGACAGCACTGGTAATTCCCTCCCAGGCTTGGTTACCCAATCATTTAATTTGAATAAGAATAAATATAATTTGAAGCATCAATACTTGTGTGGTCCTTTATAAAAACACTGGAGGGAGGATGAGGGAGGGGCTATTTGACCTCTTTGTGTTTCCTGTCCCTATTAAGGTGGGGTGACATCCTCCTTTGGTGCTGTCATAGAGGGTTATTAGAATTAGACTTACAGGTAATTCGGTTTCTATTTTTACAGGTTTTATGGTACCCGGGTCCGGAATAGAGTCTCCCCTCCTCCAGACTCGGGTACCATCCGCACATTGAAACGCATGGATTCCGCAGGTACAGATGCAGTGATGCGGAATCCAAGCGTTCCAATGCAAGTCAATGGCGGCGAAAAGGCAGCGCTTCCGCAAAATAATTGGTAGTGCTGCATTTTTCCGCAATGATAACCCGCAGCGGAAATTTCCGCAGCATATGCGAAGCACATGCGGATTATCATTGGGGAACATGGCAGGCCTTCTACCAAGCGTTTTTAAGCGTTTCTGCAGCGGAATTGCCACTGCGGAAACACTTAAAAAATGCATCGTGGGCACACAGCCTAAAACAGTGACTGAAAGAATGAGGAAGTATATACTGATCCAAAGCCTGCTAACTATCGGGCATAACCACGGTATGTGACACATGTCACCAATGGATTTACATCCTCTAAAACAATTGTGAATAGTTGGGGACTGCTTTGGCCACCCTAGTGGGGGTCAGATACCATCCTGTAAATACCTTGTGATTAGTTTTCCAGCATCAAGGTATTTAATATTCCACCAGTAGAGGTGGACCAAATGAGTCTGTTAGTGTGGTTCCAATATTCAGATCCCAGCGGGAGGTGTAAGTTAAACTGCATGTATGCATATATGACATAATTTATGTGCTTTATGAAAGCATCTTTGTTCGAATGGTGTGAACGTGTAAGTTGGGGTGGAGTTCCTTAGTAGTGTGGAAATAAAATGTTTGAGCTGGAAATATCAGTATATTTTTCTAGGGGGAAGGTTAGATTTCTCTTGAAGCACTGGGAATGGAATAATGCAGTTTACATTAAATAAGTTTTAGAATCTAGTAATTTCCCCTTAGCCCATGACAGCACCACCTGAGAGAGGATATCCACCCACCAAGGACAGGAAACCTACTGAATTAAAAGGCGGTACCTCAACTCCACATCAGTTTTGGTTTCCTGTCCTCTGAAGGTGGAACCTTCTGCTTACCTGGCTGAGGGTGTCCGGGACCGGGCATTTCCCTGGTCGGGGTTCTACTGCGGCTTGGAGGTCGGCGGCTAAAAGGTGCGCAGGTGGGCATGTCCCCAACCTGCAAGTATCCCGGACTGCGCGCATTGGGGGGGGGGTCTGTCTGGCCTGTGTAGTGCACCGGTGTTTCAGCTGGGCCTGCGCTGCTCCGGGCGGGTGTCCTCCGATGGAGTGCACTGGGACCTGCTGCCGGGGCTGCGCATGCACAGGTTGCTGCAGTCTGTCCCGTGGCTGAGCGCGACGGTGAGCAAGACTTCCAGGCTGCGCACATGCAGGGCGTGTGTCGACGAGTTTCCGGCGCGCCCTGGTGACGTAACGCGCTGGAAAACCGGGACACTGCACGCGCAGGTCAGAAAGTGGCGCACCCTGTGGCCTGAGCGCATCAGTAGGCGTTGTAAAAAAGAAAAAAAATCATCATCTAATAAACAGCCGTATCTGCCCGGAATGCCGGGGGCAGGGCCAGATATGAGGTGGATGACATCCCTCAGGTATTTAAGAGGGAGAGGTTTGCAAGATGGCGGTGTCTGCAATCTTCTCCACCATGAACCAAGAGCAGCAGCTGCCACCTGAACAGCAACAACAGCGCCGTCACCAGGGCCGCAGTGTGGCAGTCGGACTAGCGCCAGCAAGACCAGCCAGAGGAGCAGGGCAGGTCGAGAGTCCACCACCTCCATATAGGAGCGATCATGTGAACAGATCCAGCCGCCATCTCCGGTACCCTAGACTGAATGGCAGAGTGGTGAGTGATCTCCATGAAAGTCACCATAGTAAATGGGTCCCTTTTTTCTATATATCCTTTCTGTTAGGAAAAGTGCAAAAGGCCTGCCTCCAAGAATAACAATAAGGAGTGTGCACTGTGCTGGGTTAACCTTACCAGCACGTACACTAAGAAGCTTTGCCCAGGTTGTATCCATAAAACTATAGCAGAGGAAACACCTAGTTTTGTCATGGATTTAAAATCCATAATCCAGACAAAGGTTAGGGACTCCCTGAAGATGTTAGGTAAAAGAAGACTCTGAAGAATCGGTAGTGTCCCACGACAGGGGGGAGTCTATTTCTTTTCCTACCTCTTCGTCATCTTCATCATCTTCCTCAGATAGTGATGCAGGGGGTAAACCATGTTTTCCAGCAGAAAACACGGATAAACTGATCAAAGTCATGAGAACAAAGATGGGCATAGCAGATACCAAGAACCCTAGGACTGTTCAGGACATCATGTTTGGAGGTCTGGATCAGAAGAAGAGGTGCACATTTCTGGTCAATGAGAGGAAAACTCTTATTGACAGGGAGTGGAAAAAGCCTGATAGGAAAGGGCAGTTGCCATCATCTTCGAAAAGAAGATACCCATTTGAAGAGGAGGATGCAGCCAGCTGGGATAAAACCCCAAAAATCGACATGGCAGAATCAAAATCCTCTAAAAAATCCACCCACCGTTTGAGGATTTAAGAGCTCTCAAAGATCCTCTTGATAAGAAAGCAGAGACCTTCTTAAAGCAGACCTAGGAGTCCTCAGCGGGAGCATTGAAACCGGCAGTCACAGCCACTTGCACTGCCAGGTCAATGATGGTCTGGTTGCAACAGCTAAAAGACCAGATTAAAGTGGATGTTCCAAGAGAAAAAGATCCTGGCAGGTCCTCCCCTAATTCAGGGGGCGGCTGCCTTCCTCGCAGACGCATTGGCAGATTCAGTAAGGCTGGCTGCCAGATCAGTAAATTTGTCCAGCGCAGCCCACAGGGCTCTGTGGCTCAAGGGCTGGCCAGGGGATGTGCAGTCCAACATAAAACTCTGTTCAGTCCCGTGTGAAGGGGAGTTTCTTCTCCGCAAGGCTCTGGACGACATACTGGACAAAGCCGCAAATAAAAAAACATGGGTTTCCTAGGGTGTCTGTCCCTCAGTACAAGACGTCCTTTCGTAAAAGGAAGTATAGTAGGGGTAAATTTTCCAGAGACCAGAGCAGATGGAAAGACAAGAAGCCAAGAAGTGGAGGCTTCATGTTTAGGGGTCCTTCCTCCAAGAATAGAAAAACCCCTAAGTGACGGGCCTTCCCAGGTAGGAGGAAGACTGTCCCACTTCCTGACTGCCTAGGAAAAAATTACATTACATCCAGTGCTTGGATATTAGGGATAATAAAGAATGGACTAAAACTGGAATTTAAAGCCATTCCCCTACAGACCTTCAGGATATCGGCCCCAAGGAGTCCCAGAGAGCAAATGACCTTGGAGCAAGAGGTACTCAGCCTAGTGGAAAAGAGGGTTCTGATAGAGACATCATTAATCGAACAGAGGAAGGGATTCTACTCCCCCCTGTTTCTGATAAAGAAGCCAGACGCCTCCTTCAGAACCATAATCAACTTGAAGGGCCTAAACAACTTTCTAATCTACAGACCCTTCAAGATGGAATCCATAAGATGAGATATAAAGGTATTGTTCCCGGGGTGTTATATGAGTGTCCTCGACCTGAAGGACACCTGCTACCACGTCAAAATCCATACAGAATACCAGCAGTATCTGAGAGTAGCTGTGTATATCAAAAGGCATGTAAGGCATTTTCAGTTCCCAGCTCTGCCCTTCGGCATCTCCATGGCTCCGAGGGTTTTTGCGAAAATCATTCTGGAGGTCACAGCACATTTGAGAGAGCAGGATACTCTTATTGTCCCTTACTTTGGTAGTAGACCGTTCAAGAGAACATTGCGAGCTTGCGTTGACAAAAGTGAGAGCCAGTTTAGTCAGTCTTGGATGGATGCTAAATCTAAAGAAGTCAAAGCTGGAGTCTCAGAAGGTTCAGTCTTTTTTAGGACTTATCTTGAACTCAGAGGGACAGACTTGTCTACTGCCGGAGGACAAGAAAGTAAAAATTACCACCGTAGTCTCAGAAGTGGTCAGGAATCCATCCATGACCCTAAGGAAGGCAATGTCTTTTTTAGGTACAATGACATCATGTATCCCAGCAGTGCAGTGGGCTCAGATACACTCCAGGCATCTACAGCAAGAGATCCTAGCAGCAGAGAAACAGGTCAAGGGACACTTGGATGGGAAGATTACACTCTCCAGTTCAGTCATCAACTCAATCAGATGGTGGCTGAATCCAGAGAACCTGTCACAAGGAGTGCCTTGGTCGTACCAGATCAGGGACTTAATCACGACAGATGTAAGCGCAGATGGCTGGTGAGCACATCCGATAGATCGTACAATACAAGGAGCCTGGTCGGACAGCGAGAAGGGTCTCTCCTCCAACATGGAGCTGTTGGTGGTAAAGAATGCAGTGGTAAAGTTCAGTTCCCAACTATGAGGACAACATATCCGAAATATGTCGGACAACCGGACGAAAGTCGCCTATGTCAATCATCAAGGGGGGCACAAGATCCCAACCTCTTATGTTACTAACCGAACAGATTCTACAGTTCGCGGAACAGCATCAATTTACGCTCTCGGCTCTCCATATAAAAGGCGAAGAAAATGAAAGACCATTTCCAGAGTCGGAATGTACTGAAACAGGGTGAGTGGGAGCGGAATCCAACAGTATTCCAGCAAATTGTGGATCGATGGGGTCGACCACAAATAGACCTTTTCTCAAACGGAACTGCAAGGCATGGTCTTCTGCTCTTTAAATCCAAGGGAAAGACCCTATGCAGTGGACACAATACAAATTCCCTGGAACTTTGGCCTAACTTATGCGTTTCCCTCACTAATGTTGATTTCGACGATTTTGAGGAAGATCCTAGAACAGGTAAGAGTCATACTAATCGCCCCATTTTGGCCCAAGAGGCCAATGTTCACCTGGATAAGGAGGATGTCCCAATCAGACCCATGGGTCCTTCCAGTCATTTCGGATCTCCTCAAGCGGCGCCCAGTCTTCCATCCTCAGAGGTTGGGCCTGCATTTGACGGCCTGGAGTTTGAAAGGTCGTTACTAATCCAGGAAGGATTTTCCCCAGGTCTAGTCCCTACTCTGCTTAGAAGGAAGCAGGAAGGTGGTGACTACTAAGATCTATGGTAGGACCTGGGCAAAATTCCCATCTACCTCAGGGCAGTCAGCTAAGGGTAAAATTCCTATTTCTGCTATCCTGGAATTTCTTCATAGGGGCTTAGAGATAGGGTTGGCTACCAGCACCCTTAAGGTGCAAGTATCCGCTATGGGAGCACTATATAACTATGATTTGGCAGCAGATAGATGGGTCATTAGGTTCATAAAGGCATGCGATAGATCCAGACCTATTGCTACCCCGAGAATGCCTCCCTGGGATCTAAACCTGGTCCTGGAGGCTCTAACTAAGTCTCCCTTTGAGCCCTTGGAGAGTGTAACTGAAAATATTCTCACTTTGAAAAGTCATTCTGATGGCGCTAACATCAGTCCGTATGGTTAGTGACTTACACACACTGTCAGTAAACCATCATTTTACACAGATCACTATAGATAGGCCGGGTCTGGTCTTAATGTATCCCTATCTTCCAAAGTTGGCCTCCAGATTCCACAGTACACAGGAGATTATTCCCCCCTCATTTTATCCTAACCCAAAAAATTTAGAGGAACGGAGGCTTCATACTCTAGATCAGTGTTTCTCAACTCCAGTCCTCAGGACCCCCCAACAGATCAGGTTTTCAGGATCTCCTTAATAATTCCATCACCTGTGCAATACTATCAAGGCACCAAAATAGTATTGAACAGGTGAGAGAACCTGTGGCATATTTTGGTGCCTTGATAATAATTCCATCACCTGTGCAATACTAATGAGATCCTGAAAACCAGATCGGTTGGGGGGGTCCTGAGGACTGGAGTTGAGAAACACTGCTCTAGATGTTAAGCGGGTTTTGGTTCAATATTTGGAGGAAAAGTGGTGCCTTATTTGCTTCTTTACAAAGAGATAGGAAGGGGCTTAAAGTTACAAAGGGAACTATAGCTAGATGGATCAGGGAAGCCATTAGCTTAGCATATTCCTCCAGTAATGTGCCAATTCCAGAGAACCTGAAGGCCCATTCCTCCAGGCATGTAGCCACTGCCTGGGCCGAGAAGGCAGAGATCTCCATTGACAACATACACTGCTCAAAAAATAAAGGGAACACTCAAATAACACATCCTGGATCTGAATGAACAAAATATTCTCTTTGAATACTTTGTTCTGTACAAAGTTGAATGTGTTGACAACAAAATCACACAAAAATCATAAATGGAAATCAAATTTATTTACCAATGAAGCCTGGATTTGGAGTCGCCCCCAAAATTAAAGTGGAAAAACACACTACAGGCTGATCCAACTTTGATGTAATGTCCTTAAAACAAGTCAAAATGAGGCTCAGTATTGTGTGTGGCCTCCACGTGCCTGTATGACCTCTCTACAATGCCCGGGCATGCTCCTGATGAGGTTGCGGATGGTCTCCTGTGGGATCTCCTCCCAGACCTGAACTAAAGCATCCGCTAACTCCTGGACAGTCTGTGGTGGATGGAGCGAGACATGATGTCCCAGATGTGCTCAATCGCATTCAGGTCTGGGGAACGGGCGGGCCAGTCCATATCTTCAATGCCTACATCTTGCAGGAACTGCTGCCACACTCCAGCCACATGAGATCTGGCATTGTACTGCATTAGGAGGAACCCAGGTCCAACCGCACCAGCATATGGTCTCAAAAGGGGTCTGAGAATCTCATCTTGGTACCTAATGGCAGTCAGGCTACCTCTGGCGAACACACGGAGGGCTGTGCGGCCCTCCAAAGAATTGCCACCCCACACCATTACTGACCCACTGCCAAACCGTTCATGCTGAAGAATGTTGCAGGCAGCAGATCGCTCTCCACGGTGTCTCCAGACTCTGTCACGTCTGTCACCTGTGCTCAGTGTGAACCTGCTTTCATGTGTGAAGAACACAGGCGCCAGTGGCAACTTTGCCAATCCTGGTGCTCTGTGGCAAATGCCAACCGTCCTGCACGGTCTTGGGCTGTGAGCGCAACCCCCATCTGTGGACGTCGGGCCCTCATACCACCCTCATGGAGTTGGTTTCTAACCGTTTGTGCAGAGACATGCACATTTGTGGCCTGCTGGAGGTCATTTTGCAGGGCTCTGGCAGTGCTCCTCCTGTTTCTCCTTGCACAAAGGCGGAGGTAGCGGTCCTGCTGCTGGGTTGTTGCCCTCCTACGGCCCCTCCACGTCTCCTGGTGTACTGGCCTGTCTCCTGGTAGTGCCTCCAGCTTCAGGACACTACACTGACAGACACAGCAAACCTTCATGCTTCAGCTCGCATTGATGTGCCATGCTGGATGAGCTGCACTACCTGAGCAACGTCTGTGGGTTGTAGAGTCCCTCTCATGCTACCACGAGTGTGAAAGCACAACCAACATTCAGAAGTGACCAAAACATCAGCCAGAAAGCATTGGTACTGAGATGTGGTCTGTGGTGCCCACCTGCAGAACCACTCCTTTATTGAGTGGGTCTTGATAATTGCCAATAATTTCCATCTATTGTCTATTCCATTTGCACAACAGCATGTGAAATTGATTGTCAATCAGTGTTGCTTCCTAAGTGGACAGTTTGATTTCACAGAAGTTTGATTTTGAAGTTCACAGAAGTTTATATTCTGTTGTTTAAGTGTTCCCCTTTATTTTTTTGAGCAGTGTATGTAAGGCAGCAACATAGTCATCTCCTTCTACTTCCTATAACCATAACCGGCTAGATCTATCTTCATCTGATGATCTGTCCTTTGGGAGAAAGATGTTACAAGCGGTGATCCCTCCCTCAGGTGTCTGTTCTATCGAAATCTCTCAGGTGGTGCTGTCATGGGAGAAGGGAAAAAAAAATCTTAGTTCCTTACCGGTAACGGGATTTTACAGAACCCACGACAGCACCCTTATATTCCCTCCCTTTTATCACTTATGATGTGCACTATAGATGGGTGTTTAGCAAGAAATGTTTATTGGTGGAAGTTGTGTACTAATGTATTTCCCCGAGGTCCTCTCATGCTCTGAAACAAAACTGATGCGGAGGAGAGGTACCGCCTTTTTATTCCGTAGATTTCCTGTGCTTGGTGGGTGGCTACCCTCTCTCAGGTGGTGCTGTCATGGGCTCTGTAAAATCCTTTTACCGGTAAGTAACTAAAATCTTTCCGCTGCAATCCATGTGCAAAGTCAAAAGGGACTCAGTACCTGGGGAGAATTGTGAGTTACTCCATAAAAGTACAGGTCTCTGCCCATAGCAGTTTTTGTTTTTTTCAACACAAAATTGCTTACCATCCATGGGTTTTTTAAAGATGTCTCCAGGTCACTTCCAGTCTCTACACCTAGAATTCTCCCCTGGGATTTAAATCTGGTATTGAATGTGCTCACTAAGCCACCTTTTGAGCCAATTCATGAACTTTCCTTAAAACCCTGAAACTAAAATGCTGTTTTATTTATCACAATTGCATTTGCTAGGCATATTGGGGAACTTTTTCATCCGTACGTGATTATTCTAGAAAACCAGATTGTGATGAAACCAAACCTGTCCTTACATCCTAAAGTCCCAACTACATTTCATAGGTCTCAAGAAATAGTACTTCCCTCCTTTTGTGATCCTAATTCAGAAAAAAATGGAGAGTTTAAATGCTAAATGTGAGATGTGTTATTAGATATCTCCAGGTTATATCTTCTTTTGAGTAATTGCTTTTTTGTTCAGTTTGGAGGATGAAATAAAGGGAAAGCTAGTAAGAGGACCTTAGCTACGGATTAAACAGACTATTGTGGGTGACTACGAATCTATCTACTCCAGTCTCAGGAGGTTTTATAGCTCACTCCACTAGAGCCATTTCCAAGTCTTGAGCAGAGAAGGCCAAGGCTTCCGCACTTGCTCTTTATTTCTTGTCTTTTTCTGAGCTGTCTTTTGGGCGTAAAGTGTTGCAGGCGGTGGTCCCACCCTGAGAGACAATTACTTGCTAAAATCTCATGGTGCTGTCATGGGTGAAAGGAAAAATAACACAGTTCTGCAAAAAAAAATTTTCAGGTGCCAATGTTTTTTGTGTGTATTCAGGGTAGGTGCTGAATTCAAAAATCCCATTACTTTTGCTGAATTGGTTCTAGTTTTTGAGTTAGTTAATACATGAAAATAATGCATTCACCCAATGTGACTTGTGTGTGATAAGAAATGCAATAGCTTTTGGTCTGTCTTTTGACTCTTCAATAGTGTCTTAGGTAATGAAATATCCCATATAATTATTTTGTATTTCAATTTGTAGACTAACAATGCTATCAGAGTGACTTTTTAAAGGCAGAATTCTACTGTAATTATTAAATGGCTCTAGTTTCTGAAATAATATAGCAAAATCGAAGTCATATTCTTAATCAGCACCGTAATCTTAATATAAAACCGTTCAGACATTGTTGCCACCAAAATCATTGTATACCAGTGTAATTACACTAACCGGTAATTTAGTTTTTTCCGGAGCCCATGACAGCATTCGTACATTCCTTTCCTTTTCTTCTGTATTTTATTAATGAAGGGTGCAGCAAAGACATAAAAAAATTAAAAAAAAGCAAAAACTAAACACACTAAAGGCAACCTCTTTCTTGTGAACCACCGAGGAATGGTGGTGGTAGGTTCCACCTTTTGTATCCACAGGATTGCTGTCCTTGGAGGTAGACCATCTCTCATGGTGCTATTATGGGTTGCGGAAAATCAAGTGACCAGTTAGTGTAATTATCATTATTGGGAATCACTTCACATTCGAATCGACATGGAAGTTTTTTGACATATATGCCCCTGAAAAAGTTACCCCATTTTAAAAACTGCACCCTTCAAGGTATTCAAAATCACATTTAGGAAGTTTAACTCTTCAGGTGCTTCACAGGAATTAAAACAAAGTGGAATCAATAAATGAAAAATTTGTTATTTTTCACAAAAATGTTGCTTTAACCCCAAATTTTTCATTTTTGCAAGGCTAACAATAGAAAAAGAACCATACGATTTGTTGTGCAATTTCTCCTGAACACCATGATATTCCAGATGTGTTTAGAAACTATCGTTAAGGTCGCACAGTAGGGCTCAGAAGAGAAAGAGCTCTATTTGGATTTTGGAGTACAATTTTGTCTGGAATAGTGATGCCATGTCGGATTTGCAGTGCTCCAGATGTGCCAAAATAGTAGAAACCCCCACAAGTGACCTCATTTTGACCTACACCCCTCAAGGAATTCAAGAAGGGGTGTAGTAAGCATATTAAACTCACAGATGGTTAACAAAATTTTACAGCTTTGAGATATGAAAAGTAAAAATCTATTTTTTTCCCACAAAAATGTTACTGTAGCGCCAAAATTTTCATTTTCACAAGAATGACAGGAGAAAATGTACTCCACAGTTTGTTGTATAATTTCTTCTGAGTACGACAATACCCCTTTTGTGGTTGGAAATTACTGCTTGGACACACGGCAGGCTTGGAAGGGAAGGACCATTATTTGAATTCTGCAGCACACTTTTGGCTGCAATAGATTGTGGATGCCATGTTGCATTTGAAGAGCCCCTGACATGCCAAAACAGCAAAAAAAAAAAAAAAACACACAAGTGACCGATTTTGGAAACTATACCCTCAATGAATTCATCTAGGGGTGTAGTGAGCATTTTTAACCCTCGGGTAATTCACAGAATTGTAACACATGAACGATTTGGCACCATCCACAAACCTCACTCTCAGATAACTAGGACGCGCCATAAGACCAATGGGATATCATGGTGCTCAACTTCAAAAAAGAACACAATTTAAGTGTCTTCAATAAGATGGAAAAAAGTGGCACTCACCATCCCATAAAATAGATAATTTATTACAAACTCATTAAAAACTGGTTGCAGAGGGATACGGGTAGCACTGTGGAGGATGACAGCCATTTCACATAACACTAATGCTTGAACAAGTCGCTGTTCAACCAATTTTTAATGCGTTTGTAATAAAGGATCTATTTTATGGGATGAGTGACTTTTTTATTTTTCCATATCATTGATTCAGAGAATTGTATAAGCTTGGGCTGAGTAAATGGTAATTTTTCATTTTTTCCACTAAAATGTTGCTTTGGTGCAGAGTTTTTATTTTCAAAGGGGCTAATAGGAGAAAATGAATGGAGAAAATGAATGGTACAATTTGTAATGCAATTTCACCTAAGTACACCAATATCACATGTTGTCGAAAAGTACTTTTAATGCACAGTGCAAAACTCAGAAGGGCAGTAGCTTCACATTGGAGTTCATATTTTGCTGGAATGGTTTACAAGTGCCATGTCATATTGGCAGAGCCCCAGAAACGCCAGAAAGCAGACCCCACCATAAGTGACACCATTTTACAAACTACACTCCTTGATGAATTTATCTAGGGGTGCAGTGATCATATTACCACCTCAGATGTGTCACAGAATTTTATGCCATTGGCGGTGAAGAAAATAACAATTATGTTATCACTGTGATGAAACAGCTTCTTATCTTAATCAGAGGTCTAGATTTGTTAAGTCAAGAGAAATGCACTATTGTGTTTGTGTTCACTTTAGAACTTGTGTTTCTTTGGTGGGTCAAGAAGGACAGACCAGTATTTGTATAACCCTGAATGTTGTCTTCTATTGGTCTGTGAACAATGATGTTTGCTACTATGCTAATTTCATATTGTACTAAAGCCAGCTAGATGTTTATTTACAAAAGCCTCCTGCTATATCAACTATGTAAATTGATTAAATGCTCAAACAATGAGACCTGAGCCGTGTAGAATAATACTCTCCCTAACCCTTGCCCTGTGGATGTGTATTTGAAAGAACAAATGTGAACTATTTAAGGAACACGTGCATCTGTATCAGAGAGATTTGAAACAGAATTGAAAGAGACTTTACAAGGAGAATCAAAGATCAGACTCTCTGCAGACCATCAGCTTGGTAGCATGGCTTTATCCAAAGAGTCACAAATTTCTATTCTACCTAAGAGTATATGGCCATGACTGGAAAGATACGGATCTGCTTTATTGATCATCAGAGAGCCTATGGATACATTTGGGGAGACCAGGTTGGGGCGATGAAGTCACTTTGCCCCATGGATATGTTGTTTGGGTTTGCCAGGTGAGACCCTCCGGCATCTGGAACCCATGAAGAAATTCAGAGAAGTCAGATTGGGACCAGCTGGTCATCTGGCCCCATGGAAACTCTTGGAGAGGCCAGGATGGGACCCTCTGGTCTCCTGGCCTTGTACCTCGATGGATTGTCTGCTTCCTAAGCTTTCCGCTACCTTCTCTCTGTGGGGGCCCATCAAAAGTGGGGGGCCACTGGTAGAGAAAGTTGGCCCTGGGAGTCCCAAAGTCGCAGCTATTCTATCCTAGACGGGTCAGCGGAAGGGTGAGACTGTGTAATGTTGTACTATCTTGGGTATTTGCTGGGACTTTTCTATGTGTTTATTGTGAGTTTAGTGGTTCAAAAAAGTATTGCCACACTGTTTTATCCTCACCCTGTGTCGTCTGAGTAGTATTACACCCACGGAAGACCCCGTGTCTTCACAATCACTAATAAATTGTTTTAGCCCTAAGTTTTTAATTTTTCTTAGGGCTAATGGGAAAAAAATAGGAGAAATTGCACAATAAACTTTGAGGTCTGAGTGTGCCAATACCCTACATTTAATTAGGAATTACTTTTCGGGCACAGTGGAAGGCTCAAAAGAGAAGAAGCGCCATATTGGAGTTCAGATTTTACTGGTATGGTTTGAGGGTGCAATGTCACATTGGCAGAGCCTCTGAAGTGCAAGAACATCAGAGCCCCTCATAAGTGACCCCATTTTACAAACTACATATCTTAATGAATTCATCTAAAAGTATAGTGATCATATTTGCTCAATAGGTGTCACAGAATTTTATACCATTGGGCGGTGGGGAAAACATAATTAAATTTTGGTGCATTTTTACCCATTTCACAGTGTGAAAATGTAAAATCTGGGGCAAAAACACTTTCTGTGGTAAAAATGTGTCACACAATTTCTGTTGAACGTGGCTGTACAGTGCTGCTTAGCCACAAGGCGAGACTCTGGAGGGAAGGAGCGCTATTTGTCTCCTGGAGAACAAATTATCCTAGAATAGTTAAGGTCTCTGTATATGGAGTTCACTACGTGCTAGAACAGCATAAACCCCCCACAAATGACCTCTTTTTTGGAAAAGTTTCCCCTCTGGGAATTTATCTACAGGTGTAGTGATGATTTTGACTCCATGGTTGTTTTCCAGAAACAAGAAGCAGTGGATGTTGCCGAGTGAAAATTGCAAATCAGTATTGTAGTGCCCCTACATTGTTGTGGCCAGTATGTTGTAGTGCCCATACATTGTGCCTAGATTGTGCTTCTGGAGACACGCACCCCATAAATTAGGCGGGCTCCCATCGCTGCAGTACTGACAAACCTATGAACACTAAACATAGTTTAGGCACACTGGGGCTCAGAAGGGAGGGGGGCAATTGGATTTGGGAGCACAGAATTCGCTGTATTTCTTTTGAGGGACAAGGAGCCATTTTGCTTTTCCAGAGCCTTTGTACTACCAGTAACGTGGAAGCCCTCCTTATATTTTCAGATGACTGACCTAAGTGGGGACTAGTGTTTTTTTTTTCTTGTTTTGTGAATCGAGCTGAAAGGGACAAACTTTTGGATCACATTTATCTTGGGCTCTACACTGAGCACTTTAGGACATTTAGGTGGAAACCTTGATGTAATGACATGATTCAGATGAAACCCCCAAGGGATCCATTTACTGTATTGAGGCAGCCGACTTAGTCTGGACTCCGTCTGGCGCCTGTTCAGTGGTGTTTTTCTTTTCAGAGGTGCACAAAACTAGCACCGGCCCTGGCTATGACAACTGGAGCTTGGCTATCCCTTAAGCTGAGCTCGTGGCTGTGAATGCGCAGGCACAGCTTCTGTACCCGCATAATCGGCGTGACATAACTGTACGTCGTAAGTCACTGCAAAATATGATGTACTGGTACGTCATATTTCAGGAAGACTTTAATCTAAGCATACCATTTAGGTCCGGACTCATTACTGGCCATTTCAGAATTTTCCAGCCCTTTGTTTCCATTCATTTCTTGGTGCTTCTTGAAGTATGTTTGGGGTCATTGTCCTGCTGGGAGACCCATGACCTAGGGACACAAACCCAGCTTTCTGACACTGGACACTACATTGTGACCCAAAATCCTTTGGCAATCGAAAACTAGGGGAGGCGTCCAGAGGAGATAATTTGCATATTCCCACTGCATTTTGGGATAAGTGAAGAGTCTCCGCGAGCTCAAAGAACACTGGATTTTGGCCGTTGGAGCTGAAAGGAGGACATCGGTAAACCAGTGGAGGCGTCCTGAGGAGATAATTTGCATATTCCCACTGAGGACATAGGTAAACCGCGCACCTACCGGCGCGCAAATTTTGGAGCGTTTTTCACTGTTTTCATAACACATTAACAATAAGAACATGGAAGAGTCCAGGAGCCATTTGGTGAGCTGCATATCGTGCTACATGTTCACAGACTTGCCAGTGGAAAAGCCAAACTTCACATGCCAGAAATGCAAGCTTGTGCCCCTGTTTGAGGAAAAGTTGCGAAATCTAGAAGAGAGGTTAACTACTTTGAAAATCATTAAGGAAGGTGAAGAGTTCTTAGACAGAGCAGAATTATCTCTTCATGATACAGAAAGAGAAGAAATTTGAACTGCACCTCACGAAACAGAGGAATGGAAGCATGTGACCCAGAGAAGCAGGAGGATCGAGAGGCAATCAGCACCCATACTGCTCAGGAACCAGTACCAGGCTCTCACGCAGGAGAACCACGAAGAAATACAGCAAGATAAGACTTTGCCCACAATGAATAACCTTGCAATCCTCCTGAATGGAGAAAGAAAAATGTTATGAAGAAAAAACGGAGAGTGGTGGTCATGGGGGATTCCCTGTTGAGAGGAACAGAGGCCACTATCTGCAGACCAGACATAACCTCAAGAGTCTTGATATCCTGTCAGACACATCTTTAATTTTTGCACCTGGAAGACAACACATTTCTCTTAAGACCTACAGATCACTACCCATTCCTGCTAATACATGTGGGGACAAATGACACCGCAAGAAAGGACCTGGAAATCATCTGCAGTGACTTTGAAAACTTAGGCAAGAAAGTGAAAGAATTGGGAGCGCAGGTGGTCTTCTCATACATCCTCCCAGTGGATGGCCATGGAACAATGAGGTGGAATTAAGATTCTACAGGTGAACAACTGGCTACGTCGATGGTGCCGTCAACAAGGATTTGGATTTCTGGATCACGGAATGAATTACCTATATGATGGACTACTTGCTAGAGATGGGGTGCCGCTTACGAAGACTGGAAAACATGTATTTGGAAGTCGCCTTGCTACACTCATCAGGAGAGCTTTAAACTAGAACAATGTGGGAAGGGAAGCAAAAGGCCAGAAAAAGCTATATAGCTGACAAATACTGTTGAGATCTGTGCTATTGGAAGTGG
This sequence comes from Phyllobates terribilis, assembly GCF_046119375.1. Taxonomy (NCBI): domain Eukaryota; kingdom Metazoa; phylum Chordata; class Amphibia; order Anura; family Dendrobatidae; genus Phyllobates; species Phyllobates terribilis. Next base: position 636,989,897 of record NW_027362762.1, read on the forward strand.
AAAGGAAGAACAAAGACAAAAAAATCTAAATAATAAAAATATGGGAGAAAGAGAGAACAATCACAAACTAAAATGTTTTTATACAAATGCACAAAGCATGGGCAACAAACAAGGAGAATTGGAACTACTAACGCAGGAAAAGAAATATGATGTCATTGGAATCACTGAAACTTGGTGGGACGATACACATGATTGGAATACAAGGCTAAATAGATACAACTTATTTGCAAGAAACAGACTTGATAAACGAGGAGGAGGTGTCGCTTTGTATGTTAGAAAAGCGTATATCTGCAGAGAGATTGAAGCTTCAGAGACTGGGAGTTCTGTGGAAACTGTTTGGGTAAGAATAGAAGGAGAGAACAACGGAAAGGACACCATTGTAGGCATTTACTACAGGTCACCTAGGCAAACTGAAGATATGGATGAACTCTTTATGTATCAAATGACTAAGTTCTCAAAAAAATATGACGTAGTAGTCATGGGAGATTTCAACTATCCAGACATTTGTTGGGAATCTCTCTCAAGTAAAACTAACAGGTCAAGCAAATTCTTATCCTCTCTTGCTGACAACTTTATCTTCCAAAAGGTAGGGGAGAAAACAAGGGGATCTGCTACTTTGGATCTAATCCTTATAAACAAGGAGGAAATGGTTGAGGAGGTAAAAGTGGCTGGGACCCTAGGAGGCAGCGATCATGCTATTATGGAATTTTGGATAACTAGAGGAGGAAGACATGTGAAGACTCAAACTTCAAGGTTAGATTTCAGAAAGGCTGATCTTAAGCAACTCAGAAAGAGAATAGGAGGGATCCAATGGCTGGATGTCCTTAAGGACAAAAATGTCCAGGAAGGATGGGAAATTTTTAAAAATGATATTCTCAAAGCACAATCATTAACAATCCCGAAAAGTAGGAAGAATGAGAAGCATTTAAGGAAACCAGGATGGTGTTATGTTCTGCTACCAAAGCTAAGGAAAGAGAGGAGATCTGTCCCTACTATAAGACTCAGCTGAATCCCTACGATGTAACAGGGAACCTGATCCTGCGATCAGACCTGCTAAAGTCCTAATCTAGTCTGTACGGAGACCTATAGATGTGAGGAGGGAATCCCTACAAGTACTAAGGACTGGGAGGAATATGGGACACCTCCTAACAGAAATAGTAGCAGACAGACGAACAAACAAAATAGATAGAACATAGAGGTCCGTAGACCAAGCAAACTAACAGAGTTAGATACAGAGCACAGGCTAGCTAGAAAGTAGATATACAATGAAGTCCAGCAAAGCCAGAAGGGCGGAGCAGGATTAAATAGGCCAACAAGGTCATGTGACCAGCAAAGGAAAAAAAACCTAACAGCAAGGTTCTAACAGTACCCCCCCTTCTAAGAGGATCCTCCGGATCCCCTAGGACCAGGCTTATCAGGAAATCTCCTGTGAAACGCTCTGATAAGTCTGGACGCGGAAACATCATCTGACCTCACCCAAGAGTTATCCTCGGGTCCGAAACCTTTCCAGGCCACAAGATACTGCAAACTACCTCTATACCGTCTAGAGTCAAGGATGCGAGAAATTTCATATTCCCCGTCCTCCACCACCGGAGGAACAGAGGCAGAGGCGTCACCATCCGACACAACAGCTTTTTTTAACAGAGAGACATGAAAGACCGGATTAATTCTCCAGGAGGTAGGAACCTCCAACCTAACAGCAGATTGGTTGACAACCTGAAGCACCTTAAAGGGCCCTACAAACTTGGGACCCAATTTCTTAGAAGGAATCCTCAACCGCAGATTCCTAGAGGACAACCAAACCATGTCACCAACAGCGAACAAAACCTCCTGTCGTTTCCTATCAAAGTAGTCTTTAGATTTTCTGTTGGCCTCCTGAAGATTACCACGCACATCCGTCCAAACTCTTTCCAAATCACCGGAAAAATTCTCCTCCTCAGGCACGGCAGATCCCAACTTGGAGAACGACCCAAACGACGGATGTCTCCCAGAACAACAAAAAAAAGGCGAACAACCAGCAGAAGAAGATGTATGATTGTTCAGAGCAAATTCGGCAAGTGGCAGAAACTCAGACCACCCCTCTTGATTGTCTGCCACAAAACAACGCAAGAACTGCTCAACATCCTGGTTTTTCCTTTCTGTCTGGCCATTAGATTCAGGATGATATCCGGACGAAAACGACAAATGAATTCCCAACCTGTCACAAAAGGCACGCCAAAAACGAGCCACGAACTGAGGACCCCTATCAGAAACAATGTCAGTAGGAACGCCATGAAGTCTGACAATTTCCTTGACAAAGGCCCCAGCGAGAGTTTTAGCGCAGGGCAGTTTGACGAAGGGAACCAAGTGACACATCTTGCTAAAACGGTCCACGACCACCCAGATGACAGTAAAACCCTCAGAGGAGGGAAGGTCAGTTATAAAGTCCATAGCCAAATGTGTCCAAGGAGCACTGGGGACCTCCAAAGGACAAAGCAACCCCGCAGCAGGAGTATGTGAGGACTTAGATCTAGCACATATAGTACATTGGCGCACCCACTTAATGACTTCCTTCTGCCATCCAGGCCACCAAAAACTGCGACCCACCAGTCTCTTGGTCTCAGAGATTCCGGGATGACCTGCCAACCGAGATTCGTGACACTCAACAAACAAATCTCTCCTAAAGGTCCCAGGCACAAACAACCTCCCATGAGGAGTGTTAGATGGGGCATTCTCCTGTGCTTTAAGAATCTCATCTTCCAAAACGGAGTCTAAAGCAGCTATCACAACACCTTCTTGTAAAATGTTTTCCTCTTTCTCAGCACAGACTATGGGAGAAAAACTGCGAGACAAGGCATCCGCCTTAACATTCTTAGTACCAGGGATGTAAGTAACGGAGAAATTAAACCGCGAGAAAAACAGTGCCCACCTAGCCTGACGGGCATTCAGGCGCTTGGCAGCATCAAGATATATCAGATTTTTATGATCCGTAAGAACCTGAACGGGAAATTCCGCACCTTCCAAGAAGTGGCGCCAGTGTTCAAATGCGAGTTTAATAGCCAATAATTCCCGATTACCAATATCGTAATTCAGTTCAGTCTCCGAAAATTTTTTTGAAAAAAAGGCACAGGGATGTAATCCATCCCCGTTATCCTGAGACAATACTGCGCCAACCCCCACAGAGGAAGCATCAACCTCAACCAAAAACGGCCTAGTAACATCAGGCTGCATAAGGATGGGAGCAGAGGTGAACCTCTCCTTGAGATACACAAAAGCTTCAATGGCCTCAGAAGACCACTGAACCGCATCAGCACCTTTCCTGGTGAGATCAGTCAGAGGTTTGACAATACTAGAAAAAATTTTTATGAATTTTCTGTAGTAATTGGCGAAACCCAAAAACCTCTGTATCGATTTCAAACCAATAGGCCTAGGCCATTCCTGCACAGCCTGAACCTTAACCGGATCCATCTCAAAACCTTTGCTGGAGATAATGTAGCCCAAAAAACTAATTCTCTGTACAGCGAACTCACATTTCTCCAGCTTAGCAAAAAGCGAATTGTCCATTAATAACTGTAATACCTCACGCACGCTCCGCCAATGAGACTCCAGATCTGGCGAATAAATCAAAATGTCATCCAAATACACAACCACATTTTTACCGATCAAAGGTCTAAGGATGTCATTAATCAGATTCTGAAAAAATGCAGGAGCATTAGTAAGACCAAAAGGCATAACCAGATTCTCAAAATGACCCACAGGAGTGTTAAAAGCAGTCTTCCATTCATCACCCTCCTTCATGCGCAACAGATTGTATGCCCCCTTAAGGTCAATTTTAGAGAACCACTTGGCCCCCAATAACTGGTTAAACAGATCAGGAATCAATGGCAGTGGGTAAGGATTGCGTACCGTAATTTTGTTAATCTCACGAAAATCCAGACAAGGACGTAAACCGCCGTCCTTTTTTTTTACAAAAAAAAATCCAACCGCCACAGGAGACTTAGAGGGCCTAATGTGACCGGCGGCCAAACTTGTCTGTATGTATTCCTCCAAAGCCTTCCTCTCAGGAATGGTAAGGTTAAATAAACGACTTTTAGGAAGAGTCGCTCCAGGGACAAATTCAATAGAACAATCATAGTCTCTATGGGGAGGCAAAACCTGCGATTCCTTCTCGGAAAAAACTCTCCAAAAATCCTGAATAGGAACAGGCAATTCTCCCCTATCCAAAGCTGCAATACGCCCGTTACAACACTTGTCATAACATTTATGGCTCCAGGATTTAATTTCACTGGTAGACCAATCCAGTACAGGATTGTGAAATTTTAACCAGGGCAAACCCAATATTACTGGAGAAGGCAAGTTATTCAACACTACCAAATCCAATTTCTCATGGTGAACACCATTAATAGTGAGAGGAAATTCACTGACCTTGAGAGTAATATTCTTCAAAGGGGAGCCATCCACAGAAACCACAGCAATGGGGGATGATAAAGGTTCAGGTTTTAAATTGAGTTTTTCCACGAATCCCCCATCAATTACATTCAGTGTAGACCCGCAATCAACAAACACCCGAAATTCCATTAATTTTTCCTGAGCAATCGTGGAAGCAGCTAAAAATATACCCTTGGAATTTAAACAGGCAATACGGGCGTGACTGACCATTTTTTTTTTTTTCTTCATACGAAGCTCACAGCCTTTAATCAAATGACCAGATTTTCCGCAATAGAAACACAAGCCTTCTGAAAAACGACGGTCTTTTTCTTGAGAGCGAGGTGCCACCGATCCAATCTCCATCGGTTCACCACTGTTAGTACACACATTATCATAACCAGAAACTGACATAGCAGAGGATTTGCTCTCATTAACCCTAGCACGCAGTCTTCTATCCACCCGTATAGCTAATTGCATAGCCTGTTGCAAATCCTCAGGTGTAGGATAAGCAATTAGCAGGTCTTTAACCCTTTCACTGAGCCCAGCAAGAAATAGACTTTTCAGAGCAGAATCGTTCCACCCTGTTTGAGTGGACCAACGACGAAAATGAGTACAATATTTTTCGACATTACCTGATCCTTGTTTTAAACGTCTCAACTCAGTCTCAGCTGATGCCACACGGTCAGGATCATCATATAATAGTCCTAAAGCAGAAAAAAAACTATCCACTGATCTGAAGCATGTATCACTAGGTTGCAAAGAAAAGGCCCACTCCTGAGGCTCTTTGCGCAAAAGTGACATTATGAACCCTACGCGCTGGGATTCATCCCCAGAGGACTTGGGTCTCAAACGAAAATACAATAAGCAAGCATTTTTAAATGAAAAAAATTCTCGATGTTCACCAAAAAATAAATCCGGCAAACATACCTTAGGCTCCAAGAAATATGCTCCAGGACAGTTACTCACGTGCTGATGGAGCTCGGCCACTTCCAGAGAGAGTCCCTGCAGGTGTTTAGCCAAATCCTGAACCGACACCATGATGGAACAAAAAAAAAAAAAAAATCTTTCCTTAGAGAATTTGCAGGCTGGACTTACTGTTATGTTCTGCTACCAAAGCTAAGGAAAGAGAGGAGATCTGTCCCTACTATAAGACTCAGCTGAATCCCTACGATGTAACAGGGAACCTGATCCTGCGATCAGACCTGCTAAAGTCCTAATCTAGTCTGTATGGAGACCTATAGATGTGAGGAGGGAATCCCTACAAGTACTAAGGACTGGGAGGAATATGGGACACCTCCTAACAGAAATAGTAGCAGACAGACGAACAAACAAAATAGATAGAACATAGAGGTCCGTAGACCAAGCAAACTAACAGAGTTAGATACAGAGCACAGGCTAGCTAGAAAGTAGATATACAATGAAGTCCAGCAAAGCCAGAAGGGCGGAGCAGGATTAAATAGGCCAACAAGGTCATGTGACCAGCAAAGGAAAAAAAACCTAACAGCAAGGTTCTAACAGATGGATGAACACAGAACTTAAACACATGCTAAAAAGAAAGAAAGAAATGTTTATCAAATGGAAAGAGGGAGGCATATCTAAAGAAGATTATAATGCAGTCTGCAGAATCTGCAGGGCACGTATCAGGTCAGCTAAAGCTGACAATGAATTAAGGCTTGCAAGAGATGTCAAAAGCAATAAAAAAGGATTTTGGGGGTATGTCAAAAGTAAAAGAAAAGTCAAAGATGCTATAGGATTTTTACAGGATGAAAATGGTGAAATGGTAAGAAAGGGTGTTGAGATGGCAGAACTTTTTAATTCCTATTTTGCATCAGTTTTCTCTCAGAAAGAAAATGTAACATCAACTGATCTTCACTGTCCTATTAACCTGGATTCTTCAATTCCTTTATCTGTAAACAGAGAGATTGTGAGGGAATATTTAGTTAACATAAATGAGTTCAAGTCTCCAGGTCCAGATGAATTACACCGCAGAGCACTGAAGGAGATCGTAGAAGGAATTTTAGAACCACTCTCCATAATCTTTGAAAATTCTTGGAGAACAGGAGAAGTCCTAGAAGACTGAAGAAGAGCAAATGTTGTTCCTATCTTCAAAAAGGGGAAGAAGGTGGACCCAGGGAACTATAGGCCGGTGAGTCTGACTTCTATACCAGGAAAGATCTTTGAACAAATTATTAAACAACATGTATGTAAGTACATGGATAAGAATGAAGTGATTAACCAGAGTCAGCATGGGTTTGTAACTAACAAGTCATGTCAGACTAACTTAATTTCCTTCTATGACAGAATCACTGTCATAGGGTGGATCAGGGAAATGCTGTAGATATAGTATATCTTGACTTCAGCAAAGCATTTGATAAAGTATCTCACACCATCCTTATTGAAAAAATGACCAAGTATGGAATGGACAAGGCAACTGTTAGGTGGATTCATAACTGGCTTAGTGATCGGACTCAAAGAGTGGTCGCAAACGGCTTCACATCCAGTTGGATGAATGTCTCAAGTGGGGTACCACAGGGCTCTGTCTTGGGACCTGTATTGTTCAACATCTTTATCAATGATTTAGATGAAGGAATTGAGGGTAAACTAATTAAATTTGCTGATGACACAAAGCTAGGAGGGATAGCTAACACTAGAGAAGAGAGAGAGAGAGGCTTCAAAAAGACCTAAATAAACTGGAGCAGTGGGCAGCAACTAACAGAATGGTTTTTAACAGGGAAAAATGCAAAGTACGGCATCTGGGCAATAAAAATGAAAAAAGCATATACAGAATGGGAGGAATACAGCTAAGCAACAGCACATGTGAAAAAGACTTAGGTATACTAATAGATGATAGACTGAACATGAGTCAACAGTGTGATGTAGCAGCAAAAAAGGCAAATACAATTCTGGGATTTATTAACAGAAGCATACAGTCTAGATCACGTGAAGTGATTATCGAGCTTTACTCCTCTTTGGTCAGACCTCATCTGGAATACTGTGTCCAGTTTTGGGCACCACATTTTAAAAAAGACATTGACAAACTGGAGCAAGTTCAGAGAAGAGCGACCAGAATGGTGACCGGTCTGCAAACCATGTCCTATGAGGAACGGTTACAGGATTTGGGAATGTTTAGCTTGCAAAAAAGAAGACTGAGAGGAGACTTAATAGCTGTCTACAAATATGTCAAGGGCTGTCACATTGTAGAAGGATCATCTTTATTCTCATTTGCATAAGGAAAGACTAGAAGCAATGGGATGAAACTGAATGAGAGGAGACACAGATTAGATATTAGAAAAAACTTTTTGACAGGGTGATCAATGAGTGGAACAGGCTGCCACGAGAGGTGGTGAGTTCTCCTTCAATGGATGTCTTCAAACAGAGGCTGGACAGACATCTGTCTGAGATGATTTAGTGAATCCTGCTTTGAGCCAGATGACCCAGGAGGGTCCCTTCCAACTCTACCCCAAAAAAATAAAAATAAATAAAAAAAAATCTTTAGATTTCATGATGCTTTGCACACAGTCAAGGCATCCAGTGCTAGACGTAGCAAAACAACCCCAAAACATCTGTAGTACCTACAGTCAAATATGGTGGAGGTTCATTTTTTTTTTGCAGGCCTCATTCCGTTTTTGGAATGTTAGCCAATACCTACAAGTGTTGAATCTGCCTACCGCCGGAAAACATGCAGACGTAGGGAGGCAAACATCTGAGTATTTTCGGCATGCTTGGCTAATATAACACGTTATCCGAGCATGTTCGCTCAACACTAATCCAGACACCTGCATTAGACAAGCACACTGAGCACCCAAGGATTGCTGGCACTATCTTGGAAAAGGGCAAATATTTGAGAAAAAATACATAGAAACTGTTTCAGGATTGGAACTAAACCCTATGCAGCAGTTATGAGGGTATAAGCATTTTAGTAACAGATTATATATTTAAATAGGCCATGCTGAAGGAAGATATAAAGATTATCCAATTATGTCCACTTAATTTGATCATCCACCATATCCAGTGCATTACATAAGCACCAAGGATATAAAGGAAAGGTCACTCAAGCATGTTTCATCAAAATAATACATACCAAGTTGCTGAAATTACCCCCACCTGTAGAAAGAGTTCATATACCGAATGAAACAATAGTCAGAGCCTCCTGGATCAAGTGTTCTCTGCTATAACCCTTTCAGGTTTGTTTTTTTTTAATTAAGATTTCATTCACACTGTGACCTATAGTATTTCTGTCTCAAAAGGAAAATGCATATGTATTGATGTATAGGGCCTCAGTATTTCAAATCAGGTTCCTCGTATCTTCTGTTCACACTTCCCATCACTTAGACTACTGTGTCTGTACTTGTTCAATTACTGGTTGGTGACTGGTAAATTTAGCATTATGTGATTACTCTTCTTATTACTTTGATGGCTGAAAGTACAATACAAGCAATTTTTACCATCCACCTTTCGTGTCTTCCCTATTTCCTCATAGATTGTAAGCTTGCAAGCAGGGCCGTCTGTCCTCTTGGTATCTGTTGATTTATGTGATTATTGTTATTCTGTAATGTCTTTCATTGTCTGTACAAGTCCCCTCTAAAATGTAGAGTGCTGCGGAATATTTTGGTACTATAGAAATAAAAATTATTATTATTATTACAATTAAAAAAAGTGCACCATCATTTACCATATTTTTCAGATTATAAGACTCACATTTTCCCCCAAATCCTTATTATCCGAATGTAGCTTACCGGCTGCGTTGGAGCGGGGTCCCAGGATCGCATCTGCAGGAAGCTTCTGGTGGCAGCGGAAGCAGGAGTGTGGCGATGCTGCGGGTCCCAGGCTTATAGGAGGGGGTGTTCAACGGTGCAGGGGCTCTATTGAGATTTTGTGAAAGCCCGGAGCCCCCCAGTTTCCATGCTTTTCAATGCAGTAGACTTCTGGAATATGGCCATCGGACATGGCGCATGTGCAGATTCAGATCCTAGCACCGAGATTCCTTCTCCCAAGATCTCAATTGCTCCTCCGGCAGCCATTTTCCCAAAGTCTATCACATTAAAATGCATGGAAAGTGCAGGGGCTCAGGGCTTTCACAAAATGTTGGCAGAGCCCCCGCACTGACAAACACCACCTCCTACCAGCTTGGTGCCCGCAGCATCGCCCCTCTGTTATCTCCGCCGAACACCACTTTCCAGCCTGGGACACACATCATCACCCCACTCCTGCCGCCGCCAGTTTCCTGCCATCTGGGACCCCGTTCCACTTCTGCCCCCCCCCCAGGTAAGCTACCATAAAAGCAGAGTATAAGATGCATCCCTATTTTATAACAAAAAATTGTTGCTTATTTTTCTCCCTAAAATTTGGGCTGCGTCTTATAATCCACAAAATACGACATATACCATTGGCTAGCGAATCATGACAAAAATTAAGCAAAACCAATTTTTGACAAAAATTAAATCAGAAAGTGATTGGATGAGTCAAATTCGAGTGTGTTCAGTTTATGGATCCATTCAAATTCCCTGCGCTTTAAATGGCAAATTCTGTCACCGCCCCTTCTCTGTGGAGAGATAATATCTAGTATTTTGAATCTCAATGGTTTTTCTGTGTCCCATCTCCACAAAGTGTTTTAGGACCGGGAGAGCTAGTCTTTTTTTCCTTATCGTGTATCGGTGATGGTAAATCCTGGTTTTAAAATCCCATGTTGTTTCTCCAATTACCATAAGTAACAGGGGCATTGAAGGAGATAGTCCACATTACATAACTAAGTGCATACATGCAGTATGGTCATACATATACGTATAAGGGAAAAATACCTATATTGGGGAACTACATGTATATCCAGTATCTTAACTGCACTATCCACATTCTTGTCTGTGTCCCTTAGAAGAGACAATGCCCCTTGCAAGAGACGTAGAGGAGGGTTTCATGAAAAAAATGTTCCCATTATTAGGAAGTGGGTCTCCCGTACTGTTATTGCCTATGCAGTGAATGCAACGGCTGCCAAAAAATTGGAGGACTCCAATGCCCCTTGCAAGAAACGTAGATACGGTGGTGGAGGATGAGGATGAGGAGGAGGACAAACGCAAATAGACAAAATCAGGAAGCATATACCCATGTCAGGGTGTGAAGACAGGGGTGCATGGGAATAGAGTTAGACCTCACAAAAAATACACTCTGTTTAAGTTTGTTATGCTTCTATCATTCAGTGGTGTTGAGAAGTCTGGCCCAATGCAGCCCTTGTTCATTTTTATAAGAGTCAGCCTGTCAGCATTTTCAGTTGTCAGGCGGATGCGCCTATCCGTTAAAATTTCCCGCTCTGACAACGCTAGCAGCAGGGCAGGCCAGGACCTCCAAGGCGTAGAGAGACAGTTCATGCCACGTGTCCATCTTGGATACCCAATAATTCTAAGGCACAGAGGAATCACGGAGGATGTTGGTAGGGTCGAAAAGGTACTCCTTCAGCATCTTCCCAAACATTTCCCTCCTTGTGAGGGAAGGCTTGTGCGCTGGTAGGGTCTGAGAAAACTGTCCCAGAACTTTGCAGGGGTTCCCCTGCCTCTGCTGGATTGGATGTGTCTCTCTCGCCTGTACTCCTTAGTTGTCCAACAAGCTGTGACCTCTGCCTCCAGCGTTTTCAGATGGGAATTTTTTTAACAATTCCGCAACAAGGGTGTTTTGGTACTGCCCCATTTTAGCAGACCTGTCCATGGCGGGAAAAAAAGATAGAAAGTTCTCCTTGTAGCATGGGTCTAAAAGTGTCACCAATCAGTAATGACTGTCACCTAAAATTTGGAGAATGCGAGGGACACGGGAAAGGCAGTGTAGCAAAAACTCAACCATGTGTGCCAGGCTGCTAACAGGCAAGAATTCCATGTCCTCACCAAGAGAACAACTGACCATGCTCTCCTCCTCCGGCCATCCACGCTGAACAGACGGTATGACAGTTGTGCAGGTAGTACTGTCTATAGCGCAGGAAACTAGCTCCTGTTCCTCCTCCTCCTCTTTCTCATTGTCACCGAATCCACGTTGGGATGAGATGAAGCTTGGCTGTATCGAATCACCCTGTATGGTTCCTTGCTCCATCTCATCGTGCTCCGCCTACAATGCCTCCTTCTTAATTGTGAGCAGAGAGCATTTCAGAAGACAGAGAAGTGGGATGGTGACGCTAATTATGGTGTCATCGCCGCTCACCATCTTGGTGGAGTCCTCAAAGTTTTGAAGGATGGCACAGATGTCTGACATCCATGCCCACTCCTGAGGTCTTGTGTGGAGGCTGACCTGAATACAGACAGCCGTGTTGATGGTGGAAGTCAACAACTGCCCTCTGCTGCTCACAAATCCTACCCAACATCTGCAACGTCGAGTTCCAACGTGTGGTGACCTCAGCGGGGACAAGGGTGGCGGAAGCTGTAGTTGACTTACTAAAATGAGGTTAAGCACATGAGCCAGGCATGGTACGTGTGCGAGCTCACCTCGCTTCAGAGCAGCCACCCGGTTCCGGCCATTGTCACACACGAACATGCCTGGCTTCAGCACAGCCTGTTGCCGCTGGGCCAAGGCAGTGCTGCAGTGGTTCCAGCTTGTGACTGATGTGGTCATTTTGGAGAAGGAGGCTGAAGAGGAGGAGGTGCTGGAGCTGTAGAATGTGGGGGCAACCCTGACTGACCCAGGGAACACAATCCTCGGGAGGACGTGTTCCGTCCAAAGGTCCGACTGGGTCCCGGCTTCCACTATGTTAACCCAGTGTGCCATCAGCGAGATGTACCATCCCTGCCCACAAGCACTTGTCCACGTGTCCGTGGTTAGGTGGACTTTCCCAGGAACTGCGTTTTTGAGGGCACGACTAATGTTGTGGGACACGTGCTTGTGTAATACGGGAACAGCACACCGGGAGAAATAGTGGCGACTGGGGACCGAGTAACGAGGGACAGCCACCACCGTCAGGTTGCGGAAAGCTTCCATCTCCATGAGCCTAAAAGGCAACATTTCGAGTGTAAGCATTCGCGAAATGTTTGAGTTTAGTAGTATGGCCTGTGGGGCAGTGGCTGTGTATTGGCGCTTATGCGTTCTAAGGACTGGGGTAGGGACAACTGAACGCTGCCCTGGGAGAAGGACGTGGACCTGGTTGCTGATGGAGTTAGTTGAGAGTGTACAATGACAGGTGCAGGGCGGGATGCATCTTCGCATGCGCCACGGAAAAGGGATTGGCGTGCACGGACAACAGTGGAAGAAGCAGTAGTGTCACCCGCAGACACTGCTTCTGGACTCTGGCGTTCGGCCCATCTATTCGGGTGCTTTGCTGTCATGTGCCTGGTCATGCTGGTGGTGGTCAGGTTGATAGTTTTGCTATTCCTGCTGATGCTGGCCTGGCAGATGTTGCAAATGGCCTTTTTGGGGTTATCTGCAGAGTCTTTAAAAAACAACCAGACTTGGGAAGACCTAACAGTTGTACTGGCAACTTCCATTGTGTTGGTATTACGGGGAATGCTTGCCCGCCTTGTGTCTGTGGCCACCACACTGATTGTTCCTGCCTGTTGTGGAGCTACGCCTTCCTCCCCCTGTGTGCTGCTGTCCTCGCTTTGTCCCCTGCCCGGTAGGATCAGTTACTATATCATCCACCACCTCTTCTTCCACTTCGGCACCCTGGTCCTCCTCCTGACTTTCTGGCAATTGTATCTCATCATCATCATCCACCTCTTGCGACAGTGATTGCACTTTCCCACCATTTCCTTCCTGTGACCGTGGCTGCTCAAATATTTGGGCATCGCTACATGCTTTTCTCCTCTTGCCCCGCTTGAAGCTGGCCAGGTTAGAGGCCTGAATCTATAAATGGAAAAGTGAGAGCTCTTTAGAGTGTCCAATTGTGGGGATCAGTTGTCTCCTGGCACACAGCATGGTGGGAGGAAGGAGGATGCATGGTGAGGAATATGCGGTCCAGACTCACGGCTACTGAGACTTCACCGTGTGGAAGACAACAGTGGTGGTGGCAAAGTGACTAGAAGCATTATCTGCTATCCAACCAACAACCTTTTGACACTGCTCTGGGTTCAATAGTGGTGTGCTGCAGTCCCCTAGCAATTGGGACAGGAAGGTTGAGCGACAAAATGTGGGTGTTTGTTGTGGCACAAATTCAGCTTGCCCACGGCCTCGGCCTCTGCATGCACCATCACCAGTACGTCCACTTCCCCATCCCTAGCCATGTGCCTTGCCCATTTTAAATGGAGGATAACATTTTCCACGTTCATTACAAATGGCTGGATTTGTAGCGCAGTTATATGTGATACGTTTATCGGACACCCACGGCCCTGTAGTTTATGATTCTTCCCAGCGACCACATGTGAATAGCTTCACTGACACGCTGATGCAAAAGTCTAAATGGAGAACAATATTTTCCACGTTCACTACAAATTTGTGGATTTTTATTGCTGTAATATAGGATGACGTCTGATGGAAAAGATCTGGCTGTATTCTGCAGTGCTATTTGTATTCTGCAAATGGAGCACTAAAATGGTGTACTCTGGATTGCTTTTTAAGCAAATAATCAGGATTAAGGTAAAATAAAAATGAGCACTGGCCCCTGATATCTTGGGCTATGTCTATGGATATCTGTAAGCAGCAACAGACAGTATGTTCAATGGACCCTCTTGTGCTGTATGCATTGCCACAAACCCTGCCTGCCTAACTCCTGCTATCACCACTGAATATATGCAGCTGGATTAGTCCTCAGAAGAACTGTTAGTTCAGATGTATATATAAATAGGCTGCTGCTGAGTCAGGGAGAGATTTACTTTTTATTAGTATAGGTATTCCACAGCATGTTTCCGGACTGTGACGAGCATAGCGGCACCAGGTCTTATATAGACTCCATGACGCTATGTGGCCAGGCAATCACAGTAATACTACAACCAAAATGGCTACGGAATTACAGTGCATGGCAGACAATTCCTGCATGTTCATTAGCTCTCTAAAAAAGCGCCAAAATGCAGAGCGGGGTCTCGAGCTCCCGCCAGGGCAACCTGGAAATACTTGCCCAGTGCCGAGCATGTCGAGCACAGTGATGCTTGGGCGAGTGCCGAGTAGTGGCGAGGAGGCTCACTGATCACTAACAACAACCCTTTCTTTGGACACCTTCTAAAGTTATTTGAGTAATTTTTTTCAATGAACCAATCTTTGCACATACTAGGCAGTCCCCTATACTTTTATTTTGCCTATATGAAAACTACGTACGATTTTTAAACTCCAAGACCTTAGGTAAACAATTATGTAACATCTTCCAGTCTTTTTTTGACAATATCAGCAATCTTCCTGCTCTCTTCACAATGCATGGATACTAAAGTAATCCTGTTTAATTCTTTCCTATTCTTGCGTGTATTTGTCAGAATTGTTGTTTTCTCTAAATTGTGGGCCTTATCCTTCAGCTGATCTAGAAGTTTTTTTTAAGGTAACCTCTTTTTTTATAAACTTCTCTGCCAAAGTATTGAGTAAGTTTAAGGATTTATTATCTTCACTGACTATTCTTTTCACCCTCAATTAGCTATAAGGTAATGATCTAATCATACTCCTAGGGTGTTGACTACTAAAATGTTAAAGATCATTTTTATCTGTAGATTTAACATACAACAATGTGTTTAGTCCCCCAAACCATTCTCCTGCTTCACCAGGACGTCTAAAAATTGAATGCAGGTAATAGAACTAACAAGGGTGAATTTTATTGTTGGATCCACTTGATTCAAAAAACACATGAAAATCAAATAGTTCATTTTGTGTACCAGTCCACAAGAGGAAGACATCATCTATGTATCTCGACCATCTCCGCGCATGCTGAAAGTGGAGCGACGCATAGAAAAGGTTCTCTTGCAGTATGAACATGACAATATGAGCATAAGCAAGCACTATTTTGGCACCCATTGCGGTACCTCACCGTTGTAAGAATAACTCATCCCCAAACAAAAAATAATTATTTTTCAAAACAAGCTCCAATAACAAGACAATGATTTGTGACAAATTCAAAGAAGCTACATATATTATAGTTATACAAAACTAGAGGAGAAACGAGTGTGCTGGCATAAAAAGAACTTTATTTATAGATAATTAAAATGTCATATAGATAAATACATAGTATAAAGTGCAGACATGCGGATCAAAACCCCATTAGGTCTCCAGTCCAAAAAATGTGAAGACATATACCAATCACCTAGGGCAACATATGAACGTACCTAGATCATCCTAACATCAAATCAAGCAATAAGAGAGGAGTGAAATATAAGGATACATAAGAATAGTAAGGGGTAAGATGTTTAAATGAATGTGACACTGATTAAATTGGGATAATTGTTATGTTCTGCTACCAGAGCTAAGGAAAGAGAGGAGATCTGTCCCTACGATAGAACTCAGCTAAATCCCTACGATGTAACAGGGGACCTGATCCTGCGATCAGACCTGCTAAAGTCCTAAGCTAGTCTGTACGGAGACCTATAGATGTGGGGAAGGAATCCCTACAAGTACTAAGGACTGGGAGGAATATGGGACACCTCCTAACAGAAATAGTAGCAGACAGACGAACAAACAAAATATATAGAACATAGAGGTCAGTAGACCAAGCAAACTAACAGAGCAAGACACAGAGCACAGGCTAGCTAGAAAGTAGATATACAATGAAGTCCAGACAAAGCCAGAAGGGCGGAGCAGGCTTAAATAGGCCAACAAGGTCATGTGACCAGCAAAGGAAAAAAAACCTAAGAGCAAGGTTCTAACAATAATATCAACACAGTCAAATGTTCAATATTAGCTTCCAGCGTACATAGCATTCATAGAACAATAGTCGCTTACCCCAAAATATAGTGTCACAGATGGTGCAGGGACCACAAGAGGGTGGGTGCCAGAAGTACAAGGAGGCCTCGACGCACGTTTCGCGTGAGCTTTTTCAAGAGGCGTCTAATGGTGCATGTACCAGGACCTTTTTATATTTCCCTCCCAATCCGATATGTCACGTGTACAATCACGTGACACATTCAAGATGGCCGCGATCGGGATGGGGAGTAGCGGCGCATGCGTCGGGGTGGTCCCCGCCCAAGCATGAACCCACACCGCCCATCATGATGCGGGCGCAACCCGGAAGTGTCGATGGACTAGTTCCGGGGAGCGCCGACACCATAGAGACAGGAGATGCGGGGACGCGGGGCGGGAGCAGCCCAACGCATGCGCACATCCCCATCCCAACCCACACAAATACCAACAAATGACAGGTCAGTCGTCCTGAAACTTTTAATAGAGAACGGAAAAGAAAGGGAAAGAGTAAAAAAAGGGAGACGAGAACATAAGAGAAAACAACAAAGGGATAGACAGAAAACTAATAATAATAATAATGATCAATATTTATAAACAAAGATGAGGAGAAATAAAACAAAAATAAAAAATTAAAAATAAAAAAAGCACAAAAGCTCAAAAAATCAAAAACACATTAAGTATGAGAAAAAAATACACCATAATAAATAACAAAAAAACCCACTAAGTAAACAATAATGACCTGATGAATCATTCATCCTATAATGTTGCTAGAGCAGAACAGGAAATTCAAAGATGTCAAATCAAGACGGTAGAGACAGAAGTAGGGTCCTTGAAGAGAGATCACTACATAAAAGAAAAAAACACCATAATTACTAACAAACACAATTAAAATAAATAAAAAGACACGAAAAAACCCTCTTGTGGTAGAAGTATATATATTTTACAGCACAGGTTCGCAGGAGAGCATATAGAATTCAATTCACTAGAATCCATAAAATAGAGTGGCAAATGGTAGGGCATCACCTCATTACAACTAATAGAGGCAGAAAGGCGCAGAATAGGGACGAATCTCATCAAAGAAAAGGAACGAACCCCAAATTTTCATTAAGACCCCGCGGCGCCAGGGTATCTAAAGTGATGATCCACCTCGCCTCTTTTTGGGCTAAGAGACGTTTGGCATTGCCACCCCGAGAGCCCAGATGTACCACATCAATGCCTTGAACTTTCAATGACTGTGAATCAGAATTGTGAACGGCCTTGAAGTGTCGAGGCAGCGTCTAAAGCTCCCGGGAATCAACGACCGACCGAGCTGCATCAATGTCCCTCACATGTTCACCAACTCTGACACGAAGCTCCCTAGAAGTTAATCCAACATATATCAATCCGCACCCACATGTGGCGTAATACACCACATGTGTGGTGCTGCAAGAGACATAGTGACAAATCTCAAAATGACGGGAGCCGTCAGAGTTCGTGAATGACGTGCTGCGTAGGACATTGATGCAGGCGGCACAATGTCCACAAGGAAAGGTGCCCATCCTGGGGCCGCGGGATCCCAATGGATTTGCTATCGGAGGGACATAGTGACTGGATACCAACAAATCCCCTAAAGTGTTCGACCGCCGTGGTATCATACATGGAGATTCTCCAATAAATTTCCGAAGGGAAGACTCCGCACCCAAAATGTTCCAATGCCGTGAGAGGATCCGCCGCATCATCCCCCACTCACTGTTAAATGTAGAGATGTAGCGGATCCTCTCAGGTAATAGGTGTGTATGTCTGGGAGGGGGATGGATCAGATGGTCCCGAGGAGTATTACGTGCCCTCACATAGCCACGGCCAATGGAGCGATTACTGTAACCGCGTTGCCTGAACCGTTCTGTCAGATCCAAGGCCCCCTAAGCGGATCAAGTTTCTGGATATCACATTTTAGGTGGATTCAGAACATTGTATCCAGACTGACTTATTTGCAAAACCTACCTCAGTGAATTCTCTGATTCATGCTACATCTGCACATGATTCATCAACTATCAGGGCCGTCCCAGTGGGACAATTCCTCAGAATGAGGGGGATTTGCTCTACAAATTCAAACTTTGAAAGGCGGGCCTTGGATCTAGCTGAACGGTTCAGGCAACGGGAGGGGCAGACAATATCACGAGCACAATAGGTTCATCCTGGAGGCACTCCGCTTTTGTCTGTCAAGAAATGTTTTTTTGCTTGACAGGAAGTACGTCCACTAGCTCAGGGGGACCGCAATGGGGAGTCCCTGCGCCCCATCGTACGCTAATCTGTACCTGGGCTGGTGGGAGGAAACCGTGGTCTTTGGGGACGTACCGGTGGAGGGAAGTGATCGCGTGCTCCTTTGGATTTGTTACATTGACGATGTTTTAGTGTTGTGGAAAGGGGACAAGAGACATTTTGAAGATTTTGTTGCTAGACTTAATCACAATAATCTGAATCTCCGTTTCACCTCTGAGATAGATGAGGACAGACTTCCGTTCTTGGATATCCTAATCCAAAAGGAGAAAGATCGTTTGATAAGTACCAAAACATTTAGAAAAGCGACTGCACGAACTCCCTGCTGAGGTGGGAGAGTAACCACGTGATCCCCCTCAAGAGGGGAATCCCTAAAGGGCAGCTCATGCGCGTTCATAGGAACTGCTAGGATGACATTTCTTTTGAAGAGCAGGCCGTTGACCTACGCAGACGCTTTCATGAGAGGGGTTACCCGGGCAAGGTGGTGTCAAGAGTGTACAGGGAGACGATAGTGGAGGACCCCATTTCTTTATTGAACCCATCTACCAAACCCAAAAAGGATGATAATATATGCAGGCTTGTTACCACTTTCTCCAATAGAGCGGACTAGGTCCGCAGGACACTTTTGAAGCACTGGTCAATCCTTCAGATGGATGAGGACATAGGCACACTTGTGAGCTTTGCGCCCCAAATCACTTACAAAAGAGGTAGATCCTTGAGGTACAGGCTTGTCCATAGCCACTACACGAGTCATCATGAAGACAGCTGGTTATCAGGGTCCATAAAGGGCAGTTACAGATGTAGCAGGTGTGTGGCCTGTAAACTCATGACCCAGGGCAAGAAATTTAAAAGCAATATTACGGGTGAGACCTTCGTAATAAAACATTTCATCAACTGTAGGTCTAAAGGGATAATATGCAAAGCCACGTGCTTCTGTGGTGCTGAATATGTAGGAAAAACCAAAAGGGAACTTAGGAGAAGGGTGGGGGAGCACCAGCGAGATATTATTCTAAAGAGAGATACCCCCATAGCAAGGCATGTCAATACCCTGCATCCAGATCATCCGGAAGCCATGAGATTTATGGGCATCGATAAAATTCCTCCCCCTCCCAGGGGAGGCGATTGGGATAAAATGATCCTACAGAGAGAAACCAAATGGATCTTTAAGTTACAGACTGTTACTCCTCATGGCCTGAATTGACAACTGTCCTATAGGTCTTTTCTTTAGCCATAGGGACAACATAGGGAGAGAAGTGTAGGGACAGCCGCCGCAGAGTGGGGGCGCCAACTTGCACAGGTTATTTAGGGTGCCAACCTCCACTGTTAGGTAGGGATCATCATGCTTAGGGCCTCGACAGGGTCTGTTTAGATCTCCTTTCTCTTTCCTGTCATGACCTGCGGTCCCGATAGTCGTTCTCCCTGTACCTCATTTCCTGCCCCTTAAGTCCTCTCATCCATCTCTCCTTTTTCATAACTCTCTACCCATCCTTCATTTTGGGAGGTCTGTGCGTCTGTTTTTGTGCACCATTTGCCTCCATCCCACTGACTTTTCGTGACCCCGTGACAGATTTTCAATGTCATCCACTATTAGGGTGCTGTGTGATGTTAATGGGATATATGTCATCACATCCAGCCTTTCTATCTTCAGCCTTGGTGACCACAAAGGGCTGTAGTGGGAACCCTGCCCACTCCCTTTCACCATAGCGTTGACCGTTTGGTTTAGCTTGCCATCACGACTGTAGTAAGCGTCCTGTCCGATCTGTTAACGCTGTAGTACGCGCATACCAGAAGTGACATTTGCGTGTCACTGCCAGTTGATGCGGTCCATGCGTCGGAAGTAATGGGGCCGCAACCGGAAGTGGCGTATCGGCCGCACAGGATCGCGGCTTAATATAAAAATGTTATACTCTGTCTATGAGCTGTGCCACATGCCAGAACCGGCGACAGACTTTGACACACCAACATTTAACTCCCCTGATGATCCACTTATGTGAGGAAACGCATCGGGAATGTGTCTTTTGCACGGCTGGAGGCTGAGTATGCTAAGGAGTCCTGGTCTGTGAGCTGATGAGAACACTAGAGGTTATTGACATCAAAGTGGTGAGACTGTTCCATTTGCTATAGTGACTCTCTAAATTAACAATTATATGTCATATTCAGTTTGTTGCTTCTCTCAGTTGGTTTATTTCTATTGACCACCCATCTGTTAGTGAATTCGGTGGGTTAGTTGTTTATTAATATTCACCTGTGTCATTCAACACTCCTAACATTTAGTGAGGTGTATGTCCAATGACAGGTTGGCAAATAGTTCTTGTACTCATGGTCCTTCTGACCTTTTTATTAAGTCTCTGAGTTATTTTAGCTGTAATAATAAAAGTTATATTTTAACTTTTCTCACCACTTTCTTGCTTATTATACTGAACTATAAGTGGTTTCTACAATACCCTATTTTCTTTTTCATATGTTATAGCTATACCAAAATGTCCGCTTTTATCTGATCAAATTCCCTTAAACATTATTCAACAAGAGAGTGCAATCTAAGAAAGTGTCAATCCCTTCTAAACACTTTACCATAAAATATTGGAAACGTAGAGTTTATAAAACAGCCTCAAAGCCATCATAAAAATTTCACTCCTTATCAAATCCACTAATTTAAAGAAAATACTTATGTGCCACCAATTCTCCCCAACCCATAAAATGTCAATGTGTCAGCTTAGCATGCTACTTACTTTTTTCTAAATCACAATGCATTTACATTTTATGAGTTGCTATTTTAAATTTTCCCTGAAAAATTTTAATTTGCTAAATCACGTAATTTTTCCTTGGAAATTTGATCAACAGCAAATTTATTCGTTGCAAATCAAATGCCCCTTATTATACTCTGGGATATCTCTCTATAATAATTGCAAAAACAAAATAAAAACTTATATTCATCTCCTGCTCATCTGTCAGCTCGCAAGCCACATCTCCCAGGCTGTTCACTCTAGGTAGGAGCAAGGAAGGAGATAGATGGAAACCAAGCAGGTGGGAAGGTGTATGTAAATGATTGGCCCGTCATGATATACCGAGTCCCTGTAATTGTTTTTAGCAGTCATTCTGAGCTGAAAGAGTCCATTTAAATGCATCTTACCACCTACATGTTTTTCACCTTGTGCTTCTCTGGCTCTATAAAGCCAGAGCTTTCAATCAAACAGGGGTGGAGGGGTGGAGATAGAGAGAAAACAGGTGGGAAGGTGCACTTAAATGTTTGGCCCCGTCATGATGCTGAACATATGAACAACAAGTCGTTTTTCAACAAAAGTGAATATGAAAATTCAATGTGCACATATCATTAAATTGACAAATTATTTAACTCCTAAAGTTAATACCATAAAAAAATAAACACAAAAATGTTGGTTTTGCGTCATACTAATGCACAATAAGTGAAATAAAATATGATCAAAAAGTTGTCTATAAAGAAAATGGTATCACTAAAAATGTCATTTTATTCTGCAAAAATCAAAATTTTCACTCGGCTCAGTTGGCAATAAAATAAAAAGTTAGCTCTCAAACATTTCCTTTCCATCACCATATTTTTTTATTTTTTTAAATAGTTCAGTGTGTAAAAATAGCCTACATGGGGAATAACAAGTGCCCTCTTTAGTCTAAGTGTTGGATGGAGATGCCTCCAGGGGTCAGAGTCAGAAGACACTGAGTCACTGGAGCTGAGGGGAACAAAGAGGTGTGTATTTGAGGATGAGGGGGTGGGGGGGCTTTACCTCCCGGAGGAGGGGGCACTCCATCCCCCGACTCATGGGCCTATAGAGTGCCGGTGTCTCTTCCCCCGAGGCTCTAGCACTTGCCTGGGTGCACTGGGTGGTGACGCCGGCCATGGTTATAGCGGTGGGTCAGGTCTGCGTGTGTGCGCGTGCCCCTACCTCTCGTGTTATTGAAGGGACCATGTCCCTAAAAAATGTTTTTCTTCTTTTCCTCCTCCTCTCTCTGAGGCCCACCAGGCATTTCACCGATACTGTTAGAACCTTGCTCTTAGTTTTTTTTTCCTTTGCTGGTCACATGACCTTGTTGGCCTATTTAAGCCTGCTCCGCCCTTCTGGCTTTGCTGGACTTCATTGTATATCTACTTTCTAGCTAGCCTGTGCTCTGTGTCTTGCTCTGTTAGTTTGCTTGGTCTACTGACCTCTATGTTCTATATATTTTGTTTGTTCGTCTGTCTGCTACTATTTCTGTTAGGAGGTGTCCCATATTCCTCCCAGTCCTTAGTACTTGTAGGGATTCCTTCCCCACATCTATAGGTCTCCGTACAGACTAGCTTAGGACTTTAGCAGGTCTGATCACAGGATCAGGTCCCCTGTTACATCGTAGGGATTAAGCTGAGTTCTATCGTAGGGACAGATCTCCTCTCTTTCCTTAGCTCTGGTAGCAGAACATAACAGTAAGTCCAGCCTGCAAATTCTCTAAGGAAAGATTTTTCTGTTCCATCATGGTGTCGGTTCAGGATTTGGTTCATCGCCTGCAGGGACTCTCTCTGGAGGTGGCCGAGCTCCGTCAGCACGTGAGTAACTGTCCTGGAGCACATTTCTTGGAGCCTAAGGTATGTTTGCCGGATTTATTTTTTGGTGAACACCGAGAATTTTTTTCATTTAAAAATGCTTGCTTATTGTATTTTCGTTTGAGACCTAAGTCCTCTGGGGATGAATCCCAGCGCGTAGGGTTCATAATGTCACTTTTGCGCAAAGAGCCTCAGGAGTGGGCCTTTTCTTTGCAACCTAGTGATACATGCTTCAGATCAGTGGATAGTTTTTTTTCTGCTTTGGGACTATTATATGATGATCCTGACCGTGTCGCATCAGCTGAGACTGAGTTGAGACGTTTAAAACAAGGATCAGGTAATGTGGAAAAATATTGTACTCATTTCCGTCGTTGGTCTACTCAAACAGGGTGGAACGATTCTGCTCTGAAAAGTCTATTTCTTGCTGGGCTCAGTGAAAGGGTTAAAGACCTGCTAATTGCTTATCCTACACCTGAAGATTTGCAACAGGCTATGCAATTAGCTATACGGGTGGATAGAAGACTGCGTGCAAGGGTTAATGAGAGCAAATCCTCTGCTATGTCAGTTTCTGGTTATGAGAATGTGTGTACTAACAGTGGTGAACCGATGGAGATTGGATCGGTGACACCTCGCTCTCAAGAAAAAGACCGTCGATTTTCTGAAGGCTTGTGTTTCTATTGCGGAAAATCTGGTCATTTGATTAAAGGCTGTGAGCTTCGTATGAAGAAAGAAAAAAAAATGGTCAGTCACGCCCGTATTGCCTGTTTAAATTCCAAGGGTATATTTTTAGCTGCTTCCACGATTGCTCAGAAAAAATTAATGGAATTTCGGGTATTTGTTGATTGCGGGTCTACTCTGAATGTAATTGATGGGGGATTCGTGGAAAGACTCAATTTAAAACCTGAACCTTTATCATCCCCCATTGCTGTGGTTTCTGTGGATGGTTCCCCTTTGAAGAATATTACTCTCAAGGTCTGTGAATTTCCTCTCACTATTAATGGTGTTCACCATGAGAAATTGGATTTGGTAGTTTTGAATAACTTGCCTTCTCCAGTAATATTGGGATTGCCCTGGTTAAAATTTCACAATCCTGTACTGGATTGGTCTACCAGTGAAATTAAATCCTGGAGCCATAAATGTTATGACAAGTGTTGTAACGGGCGTATTGCAGCTTTGGATAGGGGAGAATTGCCTGTTCCTATTCAGGATTTTTGGAGAGTTTTTTCTGAGAAGGAATCGCAGGTTTTGCCTCCCCATAAAGACTATGATTGTTCTATTGAATTTGTCCCTGGAGCGACTCTTCCTAAAAGTCGTTTATTTAACCTTACTATTCCTGAGAGGAAGGCTTTGGAGGAATACATACAGACAAGTTTGGCCGCCGGTCACATTAGGCCCTCTAAGTCTCCTGTGGCGGTTGGATTTTTTTTTGTTAAAAAAAAGGACGGCGGTTTACGTCCTTGTCTGGATTTTCGTGAGATTAACAAAATTACTGTACGCAATCCTTACCCACTGCCATTGATTCCTGATCTGTTTAACCAGTTAATGGGGGCCAAGTGGTTCTCTAAAATTGACCTTAAGGGGGCATACAATCTGTTGCGCATGAAGGAGGGTGACGAATGGAAGACTGCTTTTAACACTCCTGTGGGTCATTTTGAGAATCTGCTTATGCCTTTTGGTCTTATTAATGCTCCTGCATTTTTTCAGAATCTGATTAATGACATCCTTAGACCTTTGATCGGCAAAAATGTGGTTGTGTATTTGGATGACATTTTGATTTATTCGCCGGATCTGGAGTCTCATTGGCGGAGCGTGCGTGAGGTATTACAGTTATTAATGGACAATTCGCTTTTTGCTAAGCTGGAGAAATGTGAGTTCGCTGTACAGAGAATTAGTTTTTTGGGCTACATTATCTCCAGCAAAGGTTTTGAGATGGATCCGGTTAAGGTTCAGGCTGTGCAGGAATGGCCTAGGCCTATTGGTTTGAAATCGATACAGAGGTTTTTGGGTTTCGCCAATTACTACAGAAAATTCATAAAAAAATTTTCTAGTATTGTCAAACCTCTGACTGATCTCACCAGGAAAGGTGCTGATGCGGTTCAGTGGTCTTCTGAGGCCATTGAAGCTTTTGTGTATCTCAAGGAGAGGTTCACCTCTGCTCCCATCCTTATGCAGCCTGATGTTACTAGGCCGTTTTTGGTTGAGGTTGATGCTTCCTCTGTGGGGATTGGCGCAGTATTGTCTCAGTATAACGGGGATGGATTACATCCCTGTGCCTTTTTTTCAAAAAAATTTTCGGAGACTGAACTGAATTACGATATTGGTAATCGGGAATTATTGGCTATTAAACTCGCATTTGAACACTGGCGCCACTTCTTGGAAGGTGCGGAATTTCCCGTTCAGGTTCTTACGGATCATAAAAATCTGATATATCTTGATGCTGCCAAGCGCCTGAATGCCCGTCAGGCTAGGTGGGCACTGTTTTTCTCGCGGTTTAATTTCTCCGTTACTTACATCCCTGGTACTAAGAATGTTAAGGCGGATGCCTTGTCTCGCAGTTTTTCTCCCATAGTCGGTGCTGAGAAAGAGGAGAACATTTTACAAGAAGGTGTTGTGATAGCTGCTTTGGACTCCGTTTTGGAAAATGAGATTCTTAAAGCACAGGAGAATGCCCCTTCTAACACTCCTCATGGGAGGTTGTTTGTGCCTGGGACCTTTAGGAGAGATTTGTTTGTTGAGTGTCACGAATCTCGGTTGGCAGGTCATCCCGGAATCTCTGAGACCAAGAGACTGGTGGGTCGCAGTTTTTGGTGGCCTGGATGGCAGAAGGAAGTCATTAAGTGGGTGCGTCAATGTACTATATGTGCTAGATCTAAGTCCTCACATACTCCTGCTGCGGGGTTGCTTTGTCCTTTGGAGGTTCCCAGTGCTCCTTGGACACATTTGGCTATGGACTTTATAACTGACCTTCCCCCCTCTGAGGGTTTTACTGTCATCTGGGTGGTCGTGGACCGTTTTAGCAAGATGTGTCACTTGGTTCCCTTTGTCAAACTGCCCTGCGCTAAAACTCTCGCTAAGGCCTTTGTCAAGGAAATTGTCAGACTTCATGGCGTTCCTACTGACATTGTTTCTGATAGGGGTCCTCAGTTCGTGGCTCGTTTTTGGCGTGCCTTTTGTGACAGGTTGGGAGTTCATTTATCGTTCTCGTCCGGATATCATCCTGAATCTAATGGCCAGACAGAAAGGAAAAACCAGGATGTTGAGCAGTTCTTGTGTTGTTTTGTGACAGACAATCAAGAGGGGTGGTCTGAGTTTCTGCCACTTGCTGAATTTGCTCTGAACAATCATACATCTTCTCCTGCTGGTTGTTCGCCTTTTTTTTGTTGTTCTGGGAGACATCCGTCGTTTGGGTCGTTCTCCAAGTTGGGATCTGCCGTGCCTGAGGAGGAGAATTTTTCCGGTGATTTGGAGAGAGTTTGGACGGATGTGCGTGGTAATCTTCAGGAGGCCAACAGAAAATCTAAGGACTACTTTGATAGGAAACGACAGGAGGTTTTGTTCGCTGTTGGTGACATGGTTTGGTTGTCCTCTAGGAATCTGCGGTTGAGGATTCCTTCTAAGAAATTGGGTCCCAAGTTTGTAGGGCCCTTTAAGGTGCTTCAGCTTGTCAACCAATCTGCTGTTAGGTTGGAGGTTCCTACCTCCTGGAGAATTAATCCGGTATTTCATGTCTCTCTGTTGAAAAAAGCTGTTGTATCGGATTGTGACGCCTCTGCCTCTGTTCCTCCGGTGGTGGAGGACGGGGAATATGAAATTTCTCGCATCCTTAACTCTAGACTGTATAGAGGTAGTTTGCAGTATCTTGTGGCCTGGAAAGGTTTCGGACCCGAGGATAACTCTTGGGTGAGGTCGGATGATGTTTCCGCGTCCAGACTTATCAGAGCGTTTCACAGGAGATTTCCTGATAAGCCTGGTCCTAGGGGATCCGGAGGATCCTCTTAGAAGGGGGGGTACTGTTAGAACCTTGCTCTTAGTTTTTTTTTCCTTTGCTGGTCACATGACCTTGTTGGCCTATTTAAGCCTGCTCCGCCCTTCTGGCTTTGCTGGACTTCATTGTATATCTACTTTCTAGCTAGCCTGTGCTCTGTGTCTTGCTCTGTTAGTTTGCTTGGTCTACTGACCTCTATGTTCTATATATTTTGTTTGTTCGTCTGTCTGCTACTATTTCTGTTAGGAGGTGTCCCATATTCCTCCCAGTCCTTAGTACTTGTAGGGATTCCTTCCCCACATCTATAGGTCTCCGTACAGACTAGCTTAGGACTTTAGCAGGTCTGATCGCAGGATCAGGTCCCCTGTTACATCGTAGGGATTAAGCTGAGTTCTATCGTAGGGACAGATCTCCTCTCTTTCCTTAGCTCTGGTAGCAGAACATAACAGATACCCCGCAAGGCCAGTCCTGGCATCCCCTGGATAAAATGTCCAAATAATGGTGCAGGTATCCCCAAATGGCAGTAAAAACCAATAGCCCCCACCCGGCTTTCTTGTGGTCCATTTATGGGTATTTACTACACGCACAACAAATATGTGCTGTGAGCTGTAGGACTATTGTAGGACAAGAGTTAAAAGTGTTCTCAGGATATCATGAAGACTTTCTTGGATATTTTTCACAACTGTCCGCTGTAGGTACAATGGGGAGTTTGTTGCGGTGTCCAGAATCAGCTGTTTGGCTAATTTTCTTCTCCCCCCTCACCTCTGTACGGAATTCCCATCACCTTCCATCTGATCAGGGCCTAATAGGATCCTTTGGGGAGAGCCGTCGAGGAACGGGGGCGCCATTTGCGTTCAAGAGGGTGCCAACCTCCGATGACAGGTAGGGATAGACCAGTGATGGGTATCCACCACCCCCCCACACACACCCCTTATCCACTTGTATTATTCGGTTTGAGTTGTATACTGTTTTTTTTTTTTTTTTAGGGATTCTTTTGTCTTTGATATTTTTAATTGATACACATAAAACTTAAAATTTATTAGTATTATCTGTGAGTCTCAAGAACAGGTGACCCCAAAATCTTGACTGATATGGTAGGTCACACTCCCAAATATTGCTTACTGCCACTGGTACATTGCATAGCGACAAGTAGAAGTCTAAGTCAGCCTTTGTGTTACTTGCTTCTTGTGGTATCCTAGTCGTTGCAATGCAACCCCATTCACCTGCATTACGCTGTGATGTACCGTAGTAACGGCACATAGTGATCTCTGGCTGTCTGACCTGGGTCTCTGCCAAAGTCACAGTGTAACTAGCCCCAGTCTTACAATGTCAGCCAATCTAACACAACATGCCTTTATCAAATGCCTTACATCCCAATGCATAAAAAATACAAATCATGTTTCCAGGTATTTTTTATCACACTAAATGCTCTAAAAACAACATTTTAAAAACAATGGCAGAGTTGTATTTTTTTCACACCACTTGGAAAATTTTAAAAAATATGACTCTTGGAAGAGAAGAAAAAAGCAGAAAGCGCAAACAAATAATCACCCGGTCAGGAAGGGACTGAGTTACATGCTATGTCTAAACACTAATGACCATAATCCTGTCAGGTGACTGCTGACATGTTTTATCTACACACAATACATTATAGAGATTTTAGAAATGGGGAGAGTAAAATGCTCCAATAACTCCTTAGATTATTAATAACACAGCATCAAATGGGCTAAACAAATACATCATCTTACTAAGTTTAGCATGCACTATTAGTAAATTGCACATTAATTTCCACCTTATATGTATAATTGCAATAAATTAAGCCAGTAAGCATAAAAGTACTGAACATTAGCTCTGTGCTACTACTTACTGTAGCTATTTCCATAATATATCGGATTTGCAGCTCATTTCTTTCTATAATAAATTATGAGGTGCAGTGGTGCCTCAGCGTCTGCTCTTCGCGCCATTTTCTGTGCGTGGGCGGAGCCTTGTGCTTTCCCGCCGAAAGTACCACAGTGTATGTAGTCCCGGCAGTGGCACTCTGCTGTTCTAATCACAGACATAACGGTTTTCTCCCGCGCAGGTCTAATCCAGACATAATGGTTTTCTCCCGCGCAGGTCTAATACAGACATAACGGATTTCTCCTGAGCAGGTCTATTCACAAACATAATGGCCTTCTCCCGCATAGTTCTGATCACCGACATAACAGACTTCTGAGCAGGTCTCAGTACCGCCATAACAAACCCTTTCTAATACACCCACAACTGGTAGGAGAGCAGAACCAACTATAGTAAAAGTCTTTACTCCGCGCTGCAGTGTAACCAGCTAATAGTCGTATCCCCGCACATTTTCCGCTCCTCACCAGTTTGTCGGCTCCTTGCTGACGGCGTCCAGATATGGTGAGGAGAAACCCTTCTGTTTGTCCTCCACGGTGCTCATCTGCGCTGTACTGGTGACCCCCTCACAGCTCCAGGCTGTATTACAGGGGGGCGGATACTGTACAGGGACACGTGTGAGGGGGGCTGTCCTCTCATCTCTAAGGCTGCGTGCCCACTATGCGTTTTTCAAGTGCTTTTGCCGCAGAATTTCCGCACCGAAAACGCTTAAAAAACGCTTGGTAATATGTGCCCCATGGTCCCCAATGATAATCCACCTGTGCTGTGCACATGCTGCGGAAATTTCTGTTGCGCATTATCATTGCGGAAAAATACGCAGCATGTTCATTAATTTTACGGACACACAGAGTAATTGTCGCCATTGACTTTCATTGAAACGGCTTAATATCTGTGTCAGCACATTTGCACACACGGATATTAAGCGATTCAATGTGCGGACGGTACCCGGGTCTGGAGAAGAGGAGACTCTCCTCCAGACCCAGGTACCATAGAACCTGTAAAAAATAGAATTTAAAATAAAAAAATAAAGATTATATTTACCTTCCGATGGCCCCCGGCTCCTCAGCGATGCGTCCGGTCTATTGTATGGGTCGCGGTGGTGTGAGGACCTGCCATGACGTCATTTAGTCATGTGACAGGTCACACGACCGCTGACGTCGTCACGTGACCTGTCACATGACTCAATGATGTCACTGCAGGTCCTTCATACCACCGCGATCCATAAAAGAGACCAGACGGAGCGGAGAAAATACCGGGGGACATCGGAAGGTAAGTATAATCTTTATTTTTTACCATTCTTATTCTTTTTTTTAACTATTAACTTGGTCACACTATATAAATCCATGCCGGTTTCATGGATTTATATAGTGTGACCAAGTTGTCAAGCAGTTTCCAAGTGATGCTAAAATCGCTTGGAAAAGCGCTTGATAACCCACATGCAGAAATGCATGCAAAAACGCTTGACAAACGCATGTGTTTTTCCTGCCAGGGAGATGCGGAAAAAATATGCAGCATTTCTGCATCGTGGGCACAAAGCCTAAGTGCTGCCATAATGGCTTCCTGCACCTGTATGCTAATATAATATTGGCAGACAGTGGAGAGGAATAGACACAGCCCCCTTAGACCTGACTCACTGATGATTCTAGTCAGCCGTTAAAATGTTATTCTTTAATTCTTTAATGGATAAATTACAAAGTGTTTGTAAAAGAACAACTTTGCAACTAGCTTCTTAATAAGGGGGGTTTCTGAGCAGAACAATAAAAAGAGCATTGAGAAAAGCCACAGAGAATCTAGTGGGGACATCTTACCTTGACGTGCCAGAGCTGGTGTGTCACTCTCCATAAGGAGAAACGCTACCCCTTAGACCTCAGTCCAGAGCCTCTCACCTAGCCAAATCAGAACTCATACTTTGCACGATTCGTTAAAGGGTTGATTGTGACATGTAGGATTGCTACTTCCAATAGGTGGCGCTATAGAGTACAAGTCCTCTTTTTCTCTGAAGAGGCAATTTGCATAGTGGGGACATGACACAAGTATACAAATTGTGGCCACGTGTCCACCCTCTGGTGCTGGGAATGCCGGAGAATGGTAGCCATGTGCGCATTGTACATTGTCACCACTCCTCAGTCCGTGTTCACACACAAAGTGACTGCAGGCTTTTTTATCTCGCTAGATATCCCTTTTAATCCCTTTCCCAATACAACCATTTATTTTTTGTGTGTTTTTTTCGTCCCTTTCATCCAAGAGCCATCATTTTTTTCCATCCACATAGCCGTATGAGGGCTTGTTTTTTTACATGAATTTTTTATGTGAATTACATCAATCATTTGACCATACAATGTATTGGAAAACGGGGGGGAAAAATCTAAGTGCAATGAAAATGCAAAAATAAATTTACACAATTCCAACAAAAAGTGAAACTCGTATATTATATAGAGTCATTACAAACAGAGTGATCTATTTCAAGTGTTTATTTCTGTTAATGTTGATGGTTATGGCTTACAGCCAATGAAAACACAAAAGTTATTATCTCAGTAAATTAGAATACTTTATAACACCAGCTTGAAAAATGTTTTTAAAATCCGAAATGTTGGCCTACTGAAATGTATGCAAGAAAAAGTTAATATTTCAGCTCACCTGTTTTACTGCACGGTCCATAAGCCAACATAAGTAAGTTCAAAAAATAGACCAGCAGAAGGGCTTGCAATAAAATTGCAAATGTAAGGTGCCCCAGCGAGGTAGTCGTGGGCGAGCTGTAGCCCCCACTCGCTATGGCACCCTACAGACAATACGTGTCCTCCCTCCGCAGTGTGGCTGTGTATGTGGTGCTCTTCACTTACTTCAAGCCATCCGATCGTGGCTGTCTTCAGGCATTTCTCTTCTGGGACCAGGGCAGCAATAAATTCAGAGAACATGAGGTTCTTAACCAGAACTTGAACTTTACTTGGGGAAGAGGAATATATACAGTATTTACAGGCAGATATAATGGATAAGGCCCGACAGGCTATCATCTCTCTCACAGGCGCTGGCAACATCTTCAGCCCTGGTTCCCTCTTTAAATGAAGCATCTCTGTGACTCTATCTCCAGCCCAAGAGACTCTTCTGTAATACTGACAGTGATCTGGATCCAATCTCTCTCCCCACGTCTTAGCCTGGAGTCCTATTTCTTTTCCTCTGCTTCCTGCAGACTAGAAGTGCCCCGGGTCCTCACTACCTTTGATGAGTTTCTCCGGCCGGCTAACAGGACTCGTGCTCTCGCGTAGGGAGACTTGCACACTGGTGATCCCACTGTCTGAGGGTATGGAGCTCCCGTCTACCCTAGCAGCCAAATATATTCAAGCTGCCCGTACAGGTCACTGTCCTATCTCTTACTGAAGAATCACTTCCTGATTCTGGAAACTAAACAGAGATTTTCCTAATGTGCCCACCCTCTGTGAGCTGCCATCACACATCATTAACTCATCCCTGTCTGTAACACTGCTAGCAGACTCAACCTGACATCTGCACCCAGGACAGTGGCATCTTGTGGCTGTTTACAGGTACTGCAGCCCACAATGAATTATGCCAGGAACAAGCTCTATATCACTCAAGGCTTGATCCGGGCACTAAGTTCCCCCTCTACTCTACTGACTGGACCACTGAAGCTAACCCCTTAGCTTGGCCTACCACAGTTCAGAGAGGATTAATTAAGGGAACATTTTCCTTAACTACTTCAGTGCCTAGGGAAGGCTGCGTCCTTCCCTACTATTACACAAGCCCTTCTGCTAGTCGATTTTTTGGACTTACTACTGAAATGTATGTTCAGTAAATGCACTCAATACTTGGTCGGGGCTCCTTTTGCATCAATTACTGCATCAATGCGGCGTGGCATGGAGGCGATCAGCCTGTGGCACTGCTGAGGTGTTATGGAAGCCCAGGTTGCTTTAATAGCAGCCTTCAGCTCGTCTGCATTGTTGGGTCTGATGTCTCTCATCTTCCTCTTGACAATACCCCATAGATCCTCTATGGGGTTAAGGTTAGGCGAGTTTGCTGGCCAATCAAGCACAGTGATACTGTTGTTTTTAAACCAGGTATTGGCACTCTTGGCAGTGTGGACAGGAGCCAAGTCCTGCTGGAGAATGAAATTTCCATCTCCAAAGAGCTTGTCGGCAGAGGGAAGCATGAAGTGCTCTAAAATTTCATGGGAGACGGCGCTGACTTTGGTCTTGATAAAACACAGTGGACCTACACCAGCAGATGACATGGCTCCCCAAACCATCACTGATTGTGGAAACTTCACACTGGACCTCAAGCAGCTTGGATTGTGTGCCTGTCCACTCTTCCTTCAGACTCTGGAACCTTGATTTCCAAATGAAAATTGGAACTCTGGTAACTTGTGGAGTGTGTCAATGACTGCCTTCTGGACATCTATCAAGGTGCAGTCTTCCCCATGATTGGGGAGCCTACTGAAACAGACTAAGGGACATTTTTAAACTCATAGGAAGCCTTTGCAGGTGTTTTTGTTAATTATTTAAATTTTCTGAGATAATGACTTTATGTATTGGCTTACAGCCAATGAAAACACAAAACAGAAATAAACACTTGAAATAGATCACTCTGTTTGTAATGACTCTATATAATATATGAGTTTCACTTTTTGAATTGAAGAACTGAAATAAATTAACTTTTTTATGATATTCTAATTTAGTGAGATGCACCTGTATGTGGTCCGGTCATGGTTTGTCAATATTTATCCCTGTATGTGGTATTATTCAGTCACTTTGTGGTCTGGTCACAGTGTGGCGGTAGTTCTCTCCTGTATGTGGTATTATTCAGTCACTATGTGGTCTGGTCTCGGTGTGATGGTAGTTCTTCCTTGTATGTGGAATTATTTGGTCACTATTAGTGTTGAGCCACCCCCGTAGTGTTCGAGTTCGGTTCAGTTCGTCGAACACCCGTGTGTTCGCCGAACTGTTCGTCGAACTGTTCGTCGAACACCTTCGAACACCGTTAAAACCAATGGCAGGCAAAAAAAAACACATAGAAACACATAGAAAACACCTTCAAAGGTGTCCAAAAGCTGACAAACTGCTCAGAAGACATAACTAACACATGGAAAAGTGACAAGTACATATAGTCATGTGAAAAGAAAAGAGGTGGAGGAGTAAAAGGAGGGGGAGACACAGATATAGGCATGTCATGCCCTTCTAAAATCCAAAAAGTGAGAAGCCGACACGGCCAGTCCGTTCCTGCCCGTGCCACCTCCGTGTCGCCGGGTTTGTGCCAGAGCCGCGGTGGACCCTGACGGCCAGCCCCCCTCTCCTAATACTGGTGCCTGTCCGCTGGTGGGTCGAGCCCCCCGCGGTGGGGGGGGAGTAACATCTGCAGAAGAAAGACCATCTTCCAGCCAAACTAACATGTCGACTTCTTTTCGTGGACAATGTGATACGATCCCTTTGTTACGGACACGCCCATCGCTACAAATTCCAGATGAGGCACAAAAACAGCAGGTGCTTCAGCGGATATCAAGTGCTCCTTCAAGTGGGCTCTCCTCCACCTCAACTTCAACATCACAAATACTCCAGTCCTCAGAGGTGTCACCCCAATCGCACTTGCTTCCTCACAGCTCCCAAGTCTCCAGCTGCCCGTCTGAGTATGGGGTAACACAGATGGTTGAGTCTGCACAGCTGTTTACTCATACTATAGCCTGGGAAACGGAGGTCTGCTCCAGAGCTTCTGTTAATCCAGACGAGGAAATGATCTGCACTGATGCCCAGAATCTTTATAAGTCGGGTCCAGGACCAGATGAAGAAGGTTCTGAGCATAATGTAGACCCTCGTTCCCAAACTGTAACTCCTGTTGGTGGAGACAATGATTAAGACGATGATGAGACTCAAATACCTGATTGGAGCGACAACTTGACTTTTCGGTCAGGGCAGGAAGAGGTTGGCTTTGAGGACGACGGGTGTGATAACACACAGGGTGATGATGACAAGGTTGGAGATCCCACTTACTGTCAACCCACAGTCAGCCAGTCGATGAGGTCACCCGGGCCTTTGCCTGGCCTTTGGGATGTCGCGGTGGTCGGCTCCCTGGCCCGTACCCTGGGGTCACTCTTTAAAAGGGTGGATAATTGTTAATTTTATAAGAGTTTGTGACACCACCTGTGGTATCTGGTGAGAAGCACCAGCGCTGCAGCAGTCCACTGAGGCCCGTGATAAGGCAGCTCGATGGTATAGCTCCCCACAGGTGGAGCTAGGTCTCAGGGCAGCGTATGCAGGGGGAATGCAGGACAGGCGAGACCCAGCTGGGTCAGAGCAAGAACGGAAACGGACACGGTAGTCACTTCAGTACCTTTTACTGGAGGAAATTCAGGCACATCCTGGAGCACTGTAGGGTGAAGGGTGCATATCAGGATCCTCCCCAATGAGCGGGTGTAGGGCCTCCTGTTTCTTGCCTCTGCGCAGTAAGTTTCTGACCTGCCTGGAGCTAGGCCTAACTTTCTCTCTGTCCTGCGCTGGCTGACCTTGTGGTAGGGCCTTCTCTTGAAGTTCACGCTCCCAGTATGCGGGGCCTAAGCGTCTCCTGGCTCTGTTACGTATCAGCACCTTAGCGATCCTGGGACTTGTAGTTCTCCAGGGATTCCGGTTATGCCTTACTGGGTCATAGAGATCCCGGTAAGCTCGGATCCGGTGTCCGGTAGATGCTTCGGGGTGAGCTGGTTAAGCTCCTCTGCCCCTTATGTACTAACTCGCCACTCGCCTTCGGCCTACTCGGGCCCTCAATAGGCTATACACACTAACGGCAGCTTGCCGCGCTTCACCGATCTTATGACGCTGGCACACCTTAAGCTCTATCTGGGCTCCCTGAATCTAGCTAGCAGGAGCCTCGTGCTCCACTGCTGAACTATTAACTGAGTTCTCTAGACTAGACTGAGCTCCACTGCAGACTGACCTCTCTTAGGCTTCTCTACTGCAGGAACTCTTCAGAGGAACTGAACTGCCTAGCTCCACCTTCCCTATTTATATCCCTAACGGGCTCCCTCTGCTGGTCTGAGGTGGAAGGTGGAGATGTGTGAATGTTTATGGGGGCCTCTTGTGGAGGATTCCATCAATACACTCTTCTAGGATCTGTGATACCAAGCGCAGCGGGGCGTCACAGATGCTATTGACGACGAGGTTAGGTTGCGCCTTCCTGGACAGAGACGGAGTACTGGAAGCACGTCAACAACTGCATCCTCAACCACAACTCCGCCTCTGACCACAAGTCGTAGTGGCTCTTCAGGTCGCATGGGCTCTAAGCCTTGCATAGCCTGGGCATTTATTCAGATCGATAAGGATGACCCAACTCGTGTTATCTGTAATATTTGTCACCAAAATCTAAGTAGAGGCCAAAAAATCCATAGTTTGAGTACTTCATGCATGTACCGTCACATGGATATGAAGCATAAGTTGCAGTGGGAAGCTCACTGTGCTACAATGCGGCCTAGCAGGCTGGGCCAACCACCGTCTGCCACATCTTGTGCATCCGCGGCCTCTTCATCCTCTGTGACTGGGGGGACAGCAGTCACACATGTTTTTGGACGCAGACCTGCCACCTCTTTACCTGCAACAGCCAGTGTGATTGGCAGGTCGTCAGTTCATTGGGAAGTGGAAACACCTGCTGGTGTTGAGAGCTCTCTGACATCGAGAGCACCACCTTTGGATCAAGGCAACCTAACATGTCCGCCTGCATCTTCCTCACAGACCGGCAGTTTTCCAGGGACACCCTACTCAACCCCGTCAAAGCACAACAGCCAGCCCTCGGTCCCTCAGATGTGGACAAGTAAAAGACCATTTCCTCCTAGCCATGAGAAAGCTAAGAGGTTGAATTTCACCATCTGCAAGCTGTTGGCTACAGAAATGCTGCCTTTCCGCCTGGAGGACACAGTGGATTTTTGAGACCTTATGTCCGTCGCAGTGCCCCAGTACCAGGTGCCCAGTCGGCACTACTTCTCAAAGAAAGGTGTGCCTGCGCTCCACCAGCATGTCGCACACAACATCACCGCTTCTTTGAGAAACTCTGTGTGTGACAGGGTGCATTTCACCACAGACACTTGGACGAGTAGGCATGGACAGGGGCGTTACATGTCGCTGACAGGGCACTGGGTAACTATGGTCACAGCAGGACAAGGGACTGCTGTCCAAGTCTTGCCGTCCCCGCGAGTTGTACGTCAATCCTCTTTATCTAGAAGTTCCTCCACTGCTTCTGCCTCCTCAACCTCCTCTCGGTCCTCCACCTGCACCCAAAGCCTGTCTGGTAATGCCACCTGCTTTCTAACTGCGCACCTCCTTACTATGCTGGCAGCAGGGCTCAACGGCATCAGTGTTTACTTTGAAATGTCTGGGAAATGTGAGTCACACAGCTGAGGACTTGTGGTCAGCTCTGGAGACCCAGTTTCATGAATTGTTGTCTCCACTGGACCTGCAACCAGGGAAGGCCGTGTGCGACAATGCTGCAAACCTGGGTGCGGCCCTTCGCCGGGGCAATGTTACACACGTGCCTTGTATGGCTCACGTGTTGAACCTGGTTGTCCATAAATTTTTAGCCCACTATCCCGGACTAGATGGCCTTCTGCAGAGGGCACGGTCGCTGTGTGCTCACTTCCGCCGTTCGCATCCCGCAGCTCAACGACTTACATCTCTACAGAAGTAGTTGGGCCTGCCAGTTCACCGGCTGAAATGCGATGTGCCGACACGGTGGAATTCAACTCTGCACATGCTGCAGCGACTGTGGCAGCACCGACAAGCCCCGGTGCAATAGTTTCTGACGTATAGCCTGGGCCAACGAGATCCAGAGGTGGGGCAAATCACACAGCAGGAGTGGTCTCAGATCAGGGACCTATGAAGTTGACGCGCCCCCTGGGCCGTGGGGTACCCGGAGCCGGGCCGGTAGACGCTGGGGGTTGTAGTCACTGTGGCGGTGACCCGGTCCGTGACCCAGGGCGGTCAATCCAACGGTAATTTGTATATATGGATTTTATAATGTCCGACTACGCCACCTGTGGAGTGCGGCCAAAGGGGCCGCCGCTGCGGAACAGTCCTCTGAAGCTGGTGGTTTTGCTGCAATGGTATTATTACTCACCACAGGAAGAGTGTAGCTTCAGGGCAGTGTGGGTGGATGATGGTGGTTGTAGTGCAGGGAGTCAGTAATGAACACAGAGTCCGTGTAATGCAGTCCCAAGATCTTTACTCACAGTTGTTGCAGTCCAGATTACAGGTACCAGAGCTATCTCACCCGTCGTGCTGTGCGTACTCAGTGAGGGGCTCAGTCCACCCCCAGATAGCTCCGGAGTACTTAGCAGGACCCCCTTCTGTGTGTCCTTTCTCTGGCCTTCTCCCTGCACCTCACACCCAGTGACACTTCTATCCGGTATCCTCGGGCCTTGGCGGGCGACTTGTGTTCCGTCCCCTGGGTCCTATGTGGCTACCTTCTTAGTGAGACTGGTGTGGACTTTTGCCTGCAGTACATGAAATGCTGCAGCCTCTGGTTTCTAGTTGAGCCTTGCTGTTTCTCCTCTAGTTGAGGGACCGGTTCCCCTTATCTGGCCTGACCCCTCTACCTCCTGGTAGCAGCGGGAGTACAGGTGGCCTTCTGCACAGCCCGTAGCCCTAGGGTCCCTTCGGTTCCTGGAGCCTTCCTGCTCCCACTCCTCTCTTCTCTCCTTCAGTCCTGGGCCTCCCAGGCTAGGCCCGCCTCCGGAGCAGAGCTCATGCCGAGCCTCTGCTCCTGTCACTTTTCCTCCTCTGACTGGCTTGCTCTTTCTAAGATGGCTTCCTATTTATACTCTCCCTGTCATGTGCTCCCCTAAGCTGCTCCCCTAAGCACCCACTACATAGGATCCTCCCACCAGCTAGGGACCTGGGACTGTGCTCTCCCTTAGGAGCAATCTCGCCCTAACCCCACTGCGGGTATGTGTTGGATGCAGGTGTTAGGGTCCCGAGCCATACGCCTTCCTTACCTGAGGGTGAGATACCACACCTCTGGGTGAGATGCAGTAACTCTGTGGTGACTGCACCCTCAGGGGCGCCACACACCTTTCTGCACAGTTTGAAATGGCGACGAAGATGTTTAGTGCTGACGACGATGCCATTATCAGCATAACTATTCCGGTGATTTACATGCTGGAGCACACATTAAACAGAATTCAGAGTCAGGTGGTCGGACAAGAGGAGGTGGAGGAAGTAGAGGAGGAGTCGTATGCGGAAGGGATAACATCTCCAAGGTCCAGACGGTTGGCAGCACCAAGGAGGCAGGCATGGGAGGGTGGGGGAGAGGGATTAAACAGGGCGCATGGTAGCAGCCAAACTGTTGAGGAAGGTGCAGGAGCCGAGGAAGAAGTGGAGGATGAACTGGCAATGGGCATGGAAGACTCATCAGATGAGGGAGACCTTGATCACATTTCTGTTGTGCGAGGTTGGGGGGAGAGGGCAGAGGAAAGAAGCATGATTCTTACCTCGCTACCAACACAACAAGGACTTGGTCCTCCTGGATGCGCAAGACACATGAGTGCCTTCTTGCTGCACTACCTGCAACATGACCCTCAGATTGCAGAATTCGAAGTAATCTCGACTACTGGGTTGCCACACTCTTAGATCCC
This sequence comes from Phyllobates terribilis, assembly GCF_046119375.1. Classification (NCBI taxonomy): domain Eukaryota; kingdom Metazoa; phylum Chordata; class Amphibia; order Anura; family Dendrobatidae; genus Phyllobates; species Phyllobates terribilis. The sequence continues at coordinate 637,029,377 of NW_027362762.1, forward strand.
CGGTACAAAAGTAAATTTGCCGAAATAATTCCTGCCATAAAAAGGGATTGACGCATGCAGGAGTATCTGCAGACGCTGTTGCAGAATCTTACATGTGCTTTTCCACAAAACACCAGTGGTGCACGAAGTGAATCTCACAGTTCTAACTTGCCAACCGCGGGACTGTCGAGTCTTCATCACTCAAACCGTAACAGTAACACAGTATCTGCTGGTAACAGCAATTTTGTGAAATCGTTTCACCACTTTATTAGACCATTCTTTGCAAGGCCACAGGAGACAAGAAGTCTGACACATAGTCAATGCCTAGAGAGGATGGTGCAGGAGTATCTCCAAGTGAACATCGAAGCCATGACTGTGTCACTGGACCCTTGCTCATTTTGGTATTCCAATCTGAAAAATGGCCGGAGCTCGCCACTCACGCCTTGGAGATCTTGTCATGCCCTGCAGCCAGTGTTCTCTCTGAACGTGTGTTCAGCGCTGCTGATGGTGTGCTGACAGATAAGCGCACGCGGCTGTCCACTGAGAATGTAGACAGACTCACGTTCATAAAGATGAACAAATCATGGATTCGCAAGGACTTTTCTAATCCTGTGTTATCCTTGGGAGGCTAAAAGCTTGAGGATTTGGTAATATCACCTCACCAACCGTTTTAAGCAACTGTGGGGCAATTGATGCCACTTAACCCTAGAACGCATGACCATAAAAATCTACACTTTCATATACCTGGGGCCTGTGCAAATAACATTGAATAACTCAAACTCAAATGACAAACAAGTATATACATGAAGAATACCTAGAGTTTCAAAATTCTAACTAAAGTAATCTTGCAGAAAATAGAAAACAATTAACAGGGCGGGACTGCGAGGCCCTAGGTATGCGTTCTAGGGTTAAGTGGTGTCTGTGCCACAATTTTGGGAAAAAATGGAAACTCTTTTTGGAGTCCCCTTGCTGTGTCTTACGTGACGTTGGCATCGTCAATTCCAGGTGGGTTGGGTCGCTCCCCCCCCCCCTTTTAACTGTAAGAAACTACATACACTATGGCTTGGGGTAACACAGATGATTGAGTCTGAAGAGCTGTTTACTCAGAGGTCTGCTCCAAATCTTCAGTGTCTGCTAGTCAGCGTAGAATTTTTAACTGCATCTAGCCTAGGCAATACTTTGGGCGTAGTAGCCCAGCTGCGAAGCAAGCTGCACCGCCTGTGTATCTAATAAGAATTTTTAAATGCATCTAGCCTAGGCAGACTGTGGGGACCCCCAACCAAACCCAGACGCTCAGCCCCCCTTCCGCCCCCCTTTCCTTGACAATACAATAATGTAACTCTTACAACTGGATGGGTGAGGATCGGTCACAGCTTTATTAACTCTTTATACTCATTCCATTAGAAAGACATTTTATTTCTAAAATAATTCAGCTTGTTGCAGCATGCCCTGGGTCTCCACTCCGGCAACTTGGCCAACAAGTGTAACTCTCCAACATGTCCTTTCTATTTCCAGGCCACGGAGGATCCTGCGTACTCGTATGCAGGACTCTGACCCCCACCCATCACTCTTAACGCTTGTTCCACTCCGTCCTGGAGTCCTGACAGGAATATGTCCAGTCCAATATTCATTAAGTGAACACCGTCGGGCCGTATGAGGCCTGCTTTATCTCCTTCCAGTTGTCGGTGTCGTACCACTACACCGCCTCTGTCTCTTCTAAATTTTGCCATCCGAATATTTATTACCCGCCTTGTCCGTTCGATGGCCGTGATGTCTCGCGCACCTTGCCATACCGCTATCGGCACAATCTCTGACCATACTATAGCTAGTTTTGTGAAAAATTCTCTGAAGCGCTCAGTGTCTAGTTTCATTATTGCCATTACTTATGCGCTCTTGTGATGACCTAGGTTGTTTCCCCCGGCCTGTATAACTAAGATGACCAGACATCTTGCCTCTCTCCCTACTTTGATTACCTCCATTAGTACCTGTGGCCATAGCAGGCCTCTAATACCTCTCCAGTTGAAATATGTGTTATGAAACTCTAATTTCCTCCCGCCTGGGCGGACTTTCGCCCTTTAATCTGCCCAATATATATACGAGTGGCCTATCACCCACACTGTTGGCTTAGCGTCACCTGTAAAAGAAACAAACCACGTTAGGATAACAAGTCCGGTCTTATGTATCTTGCCAAACACGTGGATCACCATCTCTCTATCCTCTGAACTTCCGTTTCTGACAGTCCTGCTCTTGCTGCTTCTGTGGCCGCGCCTATGCGGAATGAGTGTGTCCCGTAATCTTTGGGGTGGTTCCCTGCCGATGTTATGCATTTATTAAATATAGCTTGGAACTGGTATCTTGCTAATGGCGTCCCATCAATGTGTGATAGGAACAAATTACTTTGTGATCTGATGGTTAGATATGGTTTTACTATTGTTACCCGACTCAGTGTACCGTTTGTGGGTTGTAGAAGTACCCAAGTGCCCCTGCCCGCTGGAACCATTTTCGATTTGTGTATGCGTAGACGTATTGCATTATTGGCTATGACTACGTCCTGGTGTAATAAGCCTCCACTGGTGCTAATTTTGGATTGAGGGACTAATTCGCTTATGCATAGCGCCCCGAAGAAGGCGATCACAAATGCAGTAGACAGTAGTGTTGCTTCAAATTGTGAGTGTCATGTTAATGGTGTTAGGGATATGATGTGAGAAATCAGTTTTAGTGACACGGGACGGGACGTCTACACTCCTGACTTGGCTGACCCCTTTTCCACCCTTTTATGGATTGTCTGATGATGAATCTTTGTCACATCTCCCCAATTCAGTAGTTGGAAGTGAAATGCTACTCCGGTCAGACACCGCTGCGCTGACGCCTCTGATATGCCCCTCATCATTAGCTGGTGGAGAAATTCTATGGTGACTTGTGATCTGGCTTGTTCACATTGGTCAACCCGTCTGCCTGCTACTAGTCGTGTCCACTCTTCCCATGCCTTACCGTATGCTTGCCACGTCGACGGGGCAACTGACGCTCTGATTAATGGCATCAACTATTCGCCACTAGATCCCATAGGGAAGGTGGGCAACTGTTGTCCCGATGGGTGGGCATTGTGGAAGAGCTCTGTGAAAATCTGCCAATTGAATTGTTATAAAGCGTTAGCAGCAGCTTTAGACCCCTCAGCATAGTGGCTAGCGCGGACCCATACATTGTGTTTTAGGCACAGGAATGCTAGCCTGGGTAGTAGGCCTAGCACTGGGAGAGACGATGATGCCATCTTATTAATGCAGTGCGCTAAGCTGGTGTTTTTTGTTATGAAGCGTATATTTTTGTAAGCCAGGAGCGCGCCCCATATTTCTATTGCTACCACTATTGGGAAGAAAAATTATTTTCAGGGCTAGATGCAGCGAAAAATTATTATTAATTGAAAAGCTGGTGGAGCTTGGTATAGATGGCCTAATACAATGAGACCCACACACTGCTAGAAGGCCAAATATGTTTTCAGAGGTAGATGCAGAAAAAAATTATATTCAGTTTGCAACCTTATGGAGGTCAGTATAGATGGACTAATAGAACAAGTCCCACACACAGCTAGAAGGCCAAATATTTTTTCAGAGGTAGATGCAGAAAAAAATTAAATTCAGTTTGCAACCTTATGGAGGTCAGTATAGATGGACTAATAGAACAAGTCCCACACACAGCTAGAAGGCCAAATATTTTTTCAGAGGTAGATGCAGAAAAAAATTATATTCAGTTTGCAACCTTATGGAGGTCAGTATAGATGGACTAATAGAACAAGTCCCACACACAGCTAGAAGCCCAAATATTTTTTCAGAGGTAGATGCAGAAAAAAATTATATTCAGTTTGCAACCTTATGGAGGTCAGTATAGATGGACTAATAGAACAAGTCCCACACACAGCTAGAAGGCCAAATATTTTTTCAGAGGTAGATGCAGAAAAAAATTATATTCAGTTTGCAACCTTATGGAGGTCAGTATAGATGGACTAATAGAACAAGTCCCACACACAGCTAGAAGGCCAAATATTTTTTCAGAGGTAGATGCAGACAAAAATTATATTCAGTTTGCAACCTTATGGAGGTCAGTATAGATGGACTAATAGAACAAGTCCCACACACAGCTAGAAGTCCAAATATTTTTTCAGAGGTAGATGCAGAAAAAAATTATATTCAGTTTGCAACCTTATGGAGGTCAGTATAGATGGACTAATAGAACAAGTCCCACACACAGCTAGAAGGCCAAATATTTTTTCAGAGGTAGATGCAGACAAAAAATTATTTTGAATTTGCAACCTTATGGAGGTCAGTATAGATGGACTAATAGAACAAGTCCCACACACAGCTAGAAGCCCAAATATTTTTTCAGAGGTAGATGCAGAAAAAAATTATATTCAGTTTGCAACCTTATGGAGGTCAGTATAGATGGACTAATAGAACAAGTCCCACACACAGCTAGAAGGCCAAATATTTTTTCAGAGGTAGATGCAGAAAAAAATTATATTCAGTTTGCAACCTTATGGAGGTCAGTATAGATGGACTAATAGAACAAGTCCCACACACAGCTAGAAGCCCAAATATTTTTTCAGAGGTAGATGCAGACAAAAAATTATTTTGAATTTGCAACCTTATGGAGGTCAGTATAGATGGACTAATAGAACAAGTCCCACACACAGCTAGAAGCCCAAATATTTTTTCAGAGGTAGATGCAGAAAAAAATTATATTCAGTTTGCAACCTTATGGAGGTCAGTATAGATGGACTAATAGAACAAGTCCCACACACAGCTAGAAGGCCAAATATTTTTTCAGAGGTAGATGCAGAAAAAAATTATATTCAGTTTGCAACCTTATGGAGGTCAGTATGGATGGACTAATAGAACAAGTCCCACACACAGCTAGAAGGCCAAATATTTTTTCAGAGGTAGATGCAGACAAAAAATTATTTTGAATTTGCAACCTGATGGAGGTCAGTATAGATGACTAATAGAACAAGTCCCACACACAGCTAGAAGCCCAAATATTTTTTCAGAGGTAGATGCAGAAATAAATTATATTCAGTTTGCAACCTTATGGAGGTCAGTATAGATGGACTAATAGAACAAGTCCCACACACAGCTAGAAGCCCAAATATTTTTTCAGAGGTAGATGCAGACAAAAAATTATTTTGAATTTGCAACCTTATGGAGGTCAGTATAGATGGACTAATAGAACAAGTCCCACACACAGCTAGAAGGCCAAATATTTTTTCAGAGGTAGATGCAGACAAAAAATTATTTTGAATTTGCAACCTGATGGAGGTCAGTATAGATGACTAATAGAACAAGTCCCACACACAGCTAGAAGGCCAAATATTTTTTCAGAGGTAGATGCAGAAAAAAATTATATTCAGTTTGCAACCTTATGGAGGTCAGTATAGATGGACTAATAGAACAAGTCCCACACACAGCTAGAAGCCCAAATATTTTTTCAGAGGTAGATGCAGAAAAAAATTATATTCAGTTTGCAACCTTATGGAGGTCAGTATAGATGGACTAATAGAACAAGTCCCACACACAGCTAGAAGCCCAAATATTTTTTCAGAGGTAGATGCAGAAAAAAATTATATTCAGTTTGCAACCTTATGGAGGTCAGTATAGATGGACTAATAGAACAAGTCCCACACACAGCTAGAAGCCCAATATTTTTTCAGAGGTAGATGCAGAAAAAAATATATTCAGTTTGCAACCTGATGGAGGTCTGTATAGATGGACTATTACAACAAGTCCCACACACAGCTAGAAGCCCAATATTTTTTCAGAGGTAGATGCAGAAAAAAATATATTCAGTTTGCAACCTGATGGAGGTCAGTATAGATGGACTAATACAACAAGTCCCACACACAGCTAGAAGCCCAATATTTTTTCAGAGCTAGATGCAGAAAAAAATTATATTCAATTTGCAACCTGATGGAGGTCAGTATAGATGGACTAATAGAATGATGCTATGCCCAAAAGATTTTACTTCACTAGGTGCAGTAAAAAAATTGGTATTCTATACACAGGTGTTATATCTTGCAACACAGATAGGCTACTCCACTGACTAACACACTCTGCAATAGGCCAAAAAGGATTAGCTTTGCTAGATTCAGCCAAATGCTGTGAGAAAAACTTGCACAGCACTGGCACAGACCTGCCTGGCAAAAACTGATAGGAACTGATGTAACCTAGTCCTGAAAAGGACTCCAATTATAATTAGTCTTTACTCCCACAATCTATCTATTTAAGAGCACAGACCTGCCTGATAAAAGTCGTAGGAAATGCTGTAACCTAGTCCTTAAAAGGACTGCAATCACAACTATTCCCTACTCCCAAGCTATCTGTAGATTTGTGCGAAAATTGGCTTGAAATTAACAAGGTATAGCGCACACAGCAACAGCGGTGCCGTCTAACACGCAGCTGCAGCAGTGAGAAAATGGTGGCGACGGGGAAAATGGCTTGGTCTTATAGGGCAAGGACATGTGACATACACTGCCAATGACACATGCCCTTGCTTGTGTGAAAAAAAGCACTTCGCTCCGTGTGTGCGCTGCTGATAGGCTGACAGATTGCACCTCCCCACTGCAAATGCGGGAAAGAGAAAAAAAAATGGAGATCTTCATTGTTCCTGCAGAGATCCATCCCCTGCCCCTCCCCCCACCCCGCTGTACACTCAAACTGCGTATTAACATTAATTTTCATCATTACTGAGAAAAAATCCAGTTATGATTTTGGTGCACGAACAGTTATCGAACATAACCTCAAACAGCCGAATTTTTCTCAAATTGTTCGTGTTCGCCGAACGGCTCGAACACCGCCCAAAACAGCTCGAATTTGAGATTGGCGAACAGTTCGAGTAGAACAACGCTCATCTCTAGTCACTATATGCTGGTAATTGGTGGTCTGGTCATGGGTGTCGCGGTATTTCTCCTTTGTATGTAGTATTATTCGATCACTGTGTGGTCTGGTGATGGTGTGGTGGTATTTCTCCCTTCTATATGGAATTATTTGGTTGCTATATGCTGGTAATATGTGGTCTGGTCACGGTGTAGTGGTATTTCTCCCTTGTATGTGGTATTATTTGTCTTGTATAGTGGATTGTGTTGTGTATAGCGGTCATTTGTTCTCTCTGATATTAATTAGAAGAAGATTCTTTATTTCCATTAGTTATTAAATAATTGAAACAAGATGCAAGGGGTTCTCCAGTGAAAACAAATAATCACCTCTCCTCAGGATAAGGGCTCTTTCACACGTCAGTATCTCCGGTACGTGTGTTGACAGTTTCCACATGTACCGGAGACACTGACACACGCAGACCCATTCAAATCTATGGGTCTGCGCACATGCCAGTGTGTTTCCATGGATCGTGTGTCCGTGTGCTCCACACGCTAACATCTCCATTTTTTGCTGATGCACGGTCCTCAAAACGTCCCACACAGATGACATTGTGTGTCATCCGTGTGACACATACCGGCACATGGGAATCAGCGCTACAGTTAGCACTGTTCCCAAGCGCCGGGTGCTGAACACTGCTCTCATCATGGTTCCCTGCCAGCACTGTGATCAGCATGATGAGGGTAGCAGTAGTTTGCTCCCGCAGTGTCCCTGTGTAAAAATAAAATTAAAATAATAAAATCCAGGTGAGAATAAGGATTTTATTATTTTAATCTTATTTTTACACAGGGACACTGCTGGAGCAGACTACTACTACCCTCATCATTGTCCCTGCGCGTGGTGATCACAGCGCCGGTAGGGAACCATGATGAGGGCAGTGTTCAGCACCCAGCACTTGGGAACAGCGCTAACTGTAACGCTGATTCCCAGGTAAGGCACCGGTCCGTGTGATCCTGATGTGGTACACGGACGGCACATGATTGCCACACATTTGAAACACACGGACAAACGGGACACGGATGTCTCCGTACCGTTTTTCCAGTCCCGGAAATATATGGATGTGTGAAACCGGCCTAAGTGATAACTTATTGATTGGTGGGGTACTGACTGTTGGGAGCAGCACCGATCACCAGAATGTGGAGCTTTTTTGCCTATTAGACTGGAGCGGCATGTGCGACTTGACCACTGATTCATTCATTCCCTTAGTGGCTGTGATGGTTGCGCTTTTTATTTTCTGGAAGCTCCAAAGAGAATGAATGGAGTTGCGGTCAGACATCCCACCTACCACTTCATATTAAAATGGGGATAAAAGTGTCCTGTCAGGGATAAAACGTCCCCATTCTTCTGATCACTGTGGTTTCCAATGGTCGGACCCAAACGATCAATAAGTTATCACCTATCATGTGGAGCCCATGAATCGGTGTGTTTTAACCAAATACACCCTTTAATGCAAACTACCGTAATTGTACATCCCAGTTTTGCTGTGCGCACAGTAGATGGGCAGGAGCCTTCTGTGTTTTACAGTTGACGCTCCACTATAACGGGGATAATGAGCTTTTTGTGAGTTTTTGATCATGCTGGTTTTCTGCACCATTTCCGCTCCCATTAAGTAAAATAGGTTGCTCGCATTTTTTTTAAACACCCAGCATTAAAAACTCATCAAAAACTCATCTTGGGAACATAGTCTATAACATCAGCAGCTCCACTCCCTGCTAAGGCCATGTGCACACGTTGAGTATTTGGTGAGTTTTTTTACCTCAGTATTTGTAGCCAAAACCAGGAGAGGAACAGTCAGAGGAAAAGTATAATAGAAACACATCACCACTTCTGTATTTATCACCCACTCCTGACTTTGCCTTACAAATACTTAGGTAAAAAACTTACCAAATTCTGGACATATGAATGTCACCGTACAGGGTTGTACAGGTATGTGATTGAAGAATTGTGAAACCGCACAGTGCGTGCTGTCTGGTGTCTCCGGTGACAGGAGAGGGCAGTCATGTGACTGTAGATATTCAATATGCATAGTTCAAGACACATTTTTTTTTAATGTTCAGAACTTTATTTTACAACTAAGGTATATATTGTATAAAACCTTATAAGGCTAAGTGCCCACGTTGCGGAACTGAAGCATATTTTTTATGCTTCTCCCTGGCGGGAAAATCGCATGCGGATTTTACATGCGGTTTTCCCGCCAGGTAGAAGTGTTTGTGAGGCGTCTTTGCAGCGTCTTTGCATGCATTTCCGCATGCGGGTTATCAAGCACTTCTCCAAGTGATTTAAGCATCACTTGGAAAAGTGCTTGACAACTTGTTCACACTATATAAATCCATGCAACCGGCATGGATTTATATAGTGTGACCAAGTAATAGTTTAAAAAAAAGAATCAGAATGATAAAAATAAAAAAATAAACTTTATACTCACCTTCCGATGCATTCTCTGCCCCGTCCGGAGTCTTGAGCGGCTCATGCTGTTGTGTGCAGGACCTGCGGTGAAGTCATTGAGTCATGTGATGGGTCACATGACTCATGACGTGGCAGGTCCTTCACACAGCAGCGCGACGGCGGGAAAACATCAGAAGATAAGTATAAACTTTATTTTATTCTTTTTTTTACAGGTTCTTTGGTACCCAGGTCTGGATGAGAGTCTCCTCTCCTCCAGACTTGGGTACCATCCGCACATTGATTCCGCATGCGGAAACGCAAAATTAATGAACATGCTGCGGATTTTTGACCGCAGCATATACGCTGCGGAAAAATCCGCAGCATGGGCATTGACATTGCGGAATGCCATTGGGGACCATGGGGTGCGGATATACATGCGTTTTACAAGCGTTTACGCTGCGGAAATTCCGCAGCATATACGCTTGTAATACGCAACGTGGGCACGCAGCCTTAGTTAGATATCGCTGTATTCCTACTGATTATATCGTACAGACTAAAAATAGAGCCCGAAAAACAATGATGAAATTGTGATTTTTTTATTTTACAATCTCACCATGTTTTGAATTATGTTCCTGTTTTTCAGTACATTATATTGTAATGTGAATTGTGTCATTCAAAACTATAAATCGCCCTAAAATAAAAACAAGCCGACATACATCTATGTCAATGGAAAAGTAAAAGAGTTAGACTATGTGCCCACGATGCAGAAATGCTGCATATTTTTTCCGCTTCTCCCTGGCAGGAAAAACACATGTGGCTTTTACATGCGTTTTTCCCGCCAGGTAGAAGCGTTTGTCAAGCGTTTTTGCATGCATTTCTGCACGCGGGTTATCAAGCGCTTTTCCAAGCGATTTTAGCATCACTTGGAAAGTGCTTGACAACTTGTTCACACTATATAAATCCATGCAACTGGCATGGATTTACAGTATATAGTGTGACCAAGTAATAGTTAACACAAAAGAATAAAAATGGTAAAAAAATAAGATTATACTTACCTTCCGATGACCTCCCGGTGTTTTGTCCGCTCCGTCCGGTCTCTTGCACTGCTCGCGGTGGTGTGAAGGACCTGCGGTGACGTCATTCACTCATGTGTCAGGTCACATGACTCAATGACGTCATGGCAGGCACATGCGGATTATCATTGGGGACCATGGGGCACGTATTGCCAAGCGTTTTTTAAGCGTTTTCGCTGCGGAAATTCCGCGGCAACGCTTAAAAAACGTATAGTGGGCTCGCAGCCTTATGGTTCTCAGAAAGGAGGAGTAAAAAAAAAACAAACAAGCGTAATAACAAAAATTTGGCAAGATGCGAAGATGGTTAACCCATTCACGACATTTTGGCGTACCTATACATCATAGTCGGATAAGGATTCTCGACTGATGATGTATATGGTCATCATGCGCGGTACAGGAGCTGTGCCCACTCGATCGCCGCTGGAACTTCTGTTTTTGTGATAGCCGAGATGAGCAAGTCAATAAGTATAGCTCCTGTGGCGCCCCTGAGGGCTCGGTCACCACAGAGGTACTGCATCTCACTCAGAGGTGTGGTATCTCACTCTCAGGTAAGGAAGGAGTACAGCCCGGGACCCTAACACCTGCATCCAACATTACACTACTCCAGACCAGCTGGAGGGGCAAGATGCGTCGTGCTTTCTGCTGAGCCCTGTCCCTGGCTGGAGTGGGGTGGGACCAAAGCAGGGGGAACCATGTAGTGGGTGTGGGTGGAGGAAGAAGGTCAGGGGAGCACTTGTTAGGAGTAGTATAAAGAGGGAAGCCATCTTGGGAGTGTGAGCAGTCTGAGAGGAGAAGTAGAAGGAGCAGGAGTTCTGCAGGAGCTCTGCTCAGGAGGAGGGCCTAGAGAGAGGCCCAGGACAGACTGAGGAGGAGCGGAGCAGGAGAAAGGCTCCACCGACTACCCCACGGCCCAGGGGACGCGTCACTCCCATATGTCCACAAAGGGAATATAGATTGTTCCGGCAGTCACTGAAGGCCCATCCACACTACTCCTTGTCCTGCAGCACCTGGTGCAGAGCTTCATCCATGCAGGTTATGGGTATATTTACTCTTCCATTCCATGAAGGAATTTTCTGCAAGCTTTATAGATCTCATGGCTTTAGGCTATGTGCCCACGAAGCTGAATTGATGGGGATTTTTCCTGAGCATTTCTCCCTCTCCCTGGCAGAAAAAACTCATGCTTATTTTACATGCGTTTTTTCTGCCAGGGAGAAGCGTTTTTTTAAGCGTTTTTGCATGCACTTTCGCATGCGTTTTTTCAAGCGCTTTTCCAAGCGATTTTGAGCATCACTTGGAAAAGTGCTTGACAAGTTGGTACTGGCATGGATTTATATTGCGTGATCAACTTATGCTGATTTAAATGCAGCATCAATAATAAAAGAAAGAATTAAAACGTAAAAAAAAAAACAAGAAAACATTATACTTACCTCTCATGCGGCCCCCGGTCTCCTCTCCGGTGGCGTCCTCTGTCCTTGGCGTCCTGCTATGTTCTGAAAGGACCTGCGGTGACATCATTTAGTCAGCAGACAGGTCACGTGACCATCACATGACTAAATTACGTCATCGCAGGTCCTTTCAGAACACCGCGGGACGCCGAGGACAGAGGATGCCACCAGAGAGGTAAGTATAATATTTTTTTTTATTTTTTATATTTTAATTCTTTTTCTTTTACTAATGGTACCCGGGTCTGGAGGAGAGTCTCCTCTTCTCTAGACCCGGGTACCATCCGAGCATTGAACCGCATAACATCCGCATGTATACATGCGGATGTTATGCGGTTCAATGCAAGTCAATGGCGGTGATTTTGCAGCGATTACGCATAAGAATTGGTTATGCTGTGGATTTTTCCGCAATGATAATCCGCAGCAGAAATTTCTGCAGCATGTGCATAGCACATGCGGATTATCATTGGGAAACGTGGCAGACAACTTACCAAGCGTTTTTAATGCGTTTCCGTGGCGGAAATGACGCTGCGAAAATGCATTAAATCCGCATTGTGGGCACACAGTCTTATAGGCAGTTTGCTTTATGCAGTGTTGCCTGTCTCTATTTTCTGCCTGAACAGTCTATATTCCCTTTGTGAACATATGGGAGCTATACTTACAGACTTGTTCATCTATGCTGATATGCTAGTCTATTTGATGATCCTTTTGAGGGTTAAATATATACATTGTCCTTAGTAGGATTCATGACTGTGTAATCTTGGCACATCAAATCTGAAACATATTTTTTCATTTGACCACATCTGGGCCATTATGGGGTATCAACCCACAGAGTGAATATTGGCTAGTATTTACCCTCTGCATGTGTATCTCTTACCTTATAAAGGACTAGTATATTAGTAATGTTTATGACCGTGTAATCTTGGCTCACTTTTTCTGAAATATATTTTTTCATGTGACCATACCTTGGCCATTATGTGGAATTAAACATCAGAGCTAATATTGGGTAGTGGTTACCCTCTGCATGTGCATTTAAGGGGTTAGTACATTTTGTAGATGGACCTTCACTCAGTGATTGTCAGCACTGAGTTTTAACATATTTTTGTGTCTTTTGACGTATGTATTCATGCTAAATAAAATGTATATATATTTTTCTACATCTAATTATTTATTGTCGATCACGGCTTTTTTAGTATACCTCTGCTTCTGTTTGGATTTACAATGTTTATATTTGGTATACTGCATGTAGATCCCTAAAACTGGATTGTCACCTTCAATTATACACCTGTTGCTGATCTATAAAACTGTCACAATTTTTAACCCCTTCATTGAACGCAGTAAAAAAAAAAACAAGCCAAATAAAACGATGCTTTTTCATCATACCGCCAAATAAAAAGTGGAGTAAAATAAGATCAAAAAGATCAAAAATAGAATAGCTGAAAACGCCATCTTGTCCCGCAAAAAAACACGCCACAATACAGCTCCATCAGTGGAAAAGTAAAAAACCTACGGCTCTCCGAATATAGCGATACAAAACAAATCTTTTTTTCCATAAAATTGTTTTTATCCTCCCAAAAATTGGAATAGAAAGCAATCAAAAAAATGTTAAGTGCCAAATGGTACCAACAAAAGCATCAACACGTCCCGCAAAAAACAAGCCCTGACATTATATTTGTCGGCAGAAATATAGAAAATTATTATTTAGTTATTTATTATTAACTGCCTTCAGCTCAATCTCGAACCATGGCGACTTGAAGGATGAACGCCCTGTAGGAAGATCGATCTTGTGCAAGCCTAGATAGATCCACCTGGGTCTTCTCCGCCATTATCTTGATCAAGCCATATCAAGCCATCGGGTTTCTGGTCTTCCTCTTCGTATTGTTCCTTCTATCCTTCCGACCATGATGTCCTTCTCCAGTGATTGCTTTCTTTGTATGATGTGTCCAAAGTAGGCAAGTTGTAGTTTGGTGATCCTTGCTATGAGTGACATGTCTGGCTTGATTTGCTCCAAAACTGATTTGTTTGTTCTTCTTGCCATCCATGGTATTATTATTATTATTTATTATTATTATAGCGCCATTTATTCCATGGCGCTTTACATGTGAAAAAGGGGTATAATACAAGAACAATTACAATAATCTTGAACACAATGTGACAGCGACTGGTACAGGAGGAGCGAGGACCCTGCCCGCGAGGGCTCACAATCTACAAGGGGTGGGTGAGGATACAGTAGGTGAGGGTAGAGCTGGTCATGCAGCGGTATGGTGGAGCGGTGGTTACTGCAGGTTGTAGGCTTGTCGGAAGAGGTGGGTCTTCAGGTTCCTTTTGAAGGTTTCCACGGTAGGTGAGAGTCTGATACGTTGGGGTAGAGAGTTCCAGAGTAGGGGGGAAGCACGGGAGAAATCTTGTATGCGATGGTGGGAGGAGGAGATAAGAGGGGAGTAGAGAAGGAGATCTTGTGAGGATCGGAGGTTGCGTGCGGGTATGTAACGGGAGACTAGGTCAGAGATATATGGAGGAGACAGGTTGTGAATGGCTTTGTATGTCATGATTAGGGTTTTGAACTGGAGTCTCTGAGCAATGGGGAGCCAGTGAAGAGATTGACAGAGAGGAGAGGCCGGGGAATAGCGGGGGTATTGATAACATCCTTCTCTAACACTACATTTTGAAGGTGTTAACTCTTCTTCTGTTTTGTTTCTTCATCGTCCAGGTTTCGCATTCATATGTTACTACAGAAAAGACTAGACTATGTGCTAGAAAAATTATAGCTCTCAAAAAAGTGTCTTTTAGTGTGTGATAGCAGCGAAACATAAAAAAAATATAAATCTGGTTTCGCTGTAATCGCACCGACCCGAAGAATAAAGTCATCTAATCACTGCAAGGAGAACGGCGGAAATTTGTGACCTCCTTTTCATTCCGCCTCCCAAAAATCACGGTAAGGTTCGGCGCACATTTATCCTGCTCTGCGCAGAGTGCTTACACTGGGGTTTCCTTGTAAACCTTTGAAATACGTGATTCAGACAAAACCCACGGCAGAAGATTCCATATAATGAGGCAGATGTAGGCACTGTGGACGTTGTCAGACACTGCTGAATGATAGGTCAATCTTTTTAAGCGTGAATAAAAGTGCAGTCTGCAACAGTTTTCTGCACCTCTGAAAAGAAGGACGGTGCTGAAAAGAGGCCAGAGGGATTACGGAGTAGCTCGGCTGTCTCATTATAGTGATTGGATCCGTCAGGAGTTTCATCTTATTCACGTCATTCGGAGATTCAGATCATGTTACACGTTCAGTATTTGGTCAGTATTTTACATCAGTATTTGTAAGCCAAAATCACGATTGGAACAATCAGAGAAACAGTATAATAGAAAGACGGGTACCACTTCTGAATTTTTCACCCACTTCTGGTTTTGGTTTACAAATACTGATGTAAAATACTGACCAAATACTGAACATGTGAACATGGTCTTAGATGTAAGCCCCGATGTAAGTGCTCAGCATGGAGAACAGGATAAATGTGATCCAAAATGTTATGTAAAATGTTCCCAATAAAAGCTTCAACTCAATCCACAAAAAAGAAAGTCCCCACCAAGGACGGGGATCTCTTAACAGAAATATAGGGGTCTTCCACATTACTGGTAACACAAAGGCTTTGAAAAAGTGAAATGGCTCCTCGTTCCCCAAAAGAAATCCAGCGAATTCTGAGCTCCTAAATCCAAATGCCCCCCTCCCTTTTGAGCCCCAGTGTGCCTAAATCACATTTAGCGTCCACATTTTTGGCATTTCTATAGCGATAAGAGCCCGCCTAATTTATGAGTGAATGTCTCCAGAAGCATGAGCTGGGCATAATGTATGGGCACTACAATGTGTAAGCACTACGATAACAGATTTGCAATTTTCACTCAGGAACATCCACTGCTGCTTGTTTCTGGAAAACACCCATGAAGTCAAATTGTCATTACATCTGTAGATAAATTCCCAAGGTAGTGTAATTTCCACAATGGGGTCTGCACTTCTAGCACTTGGGGGCTCTGTATATGGAGTCTGAAAACTATTTTTGGAAAATCTGTGCTCCAGGAGTCAAATATTGCTCAGTCCCTCCCAAGTCTCGCCGTATGGGTAAGCAGTACTGTACAGCCACATATGGGGTATTTTCACATTTAGCAGAAATTATGGGACACATTTTGGTGCCATTTTTACCTTTTTCTCAGTGTGAAAATGAAAAATCTGGGGCTAAAACAATACTTTTTGTGGTAAAAATATAATTATTTTTTATTCACTGCCCAATGGTATAAAATGCTGTAACACACCTGTGGTGTCAATATGATCACTGCACCCCTAGATTAATTAATTGAGAGATGTAGTTTGTAAAATGGGTTAGCTTATATGGAGGGTTCTCCTATTCTGCACCTCAGAGGCTCTTCCAGTTGGTCATGGCACCCACAAACTATAACTGTAAAATCTGCACTACTATATGGCTCTCCTTCCCCTCTGAGCTTTGCACTCTGCCTAAAAAGTATTTCTCGATTACATGTAGGGTATTGGTGGACTCAGGATAAAATGGACCTCACAGTTTGTTGTGCAATTTTTCATATTAGCCTTTATAAAACTTAATTTTTTTTCGGTAGGAAGTTTTATGCTTCAAAAATTCTGCTTATGTAGACATTAAGTAGACATGTGAAAAATGTTATTTATTAACTATTTAACTATTTTGTTTGATATAATTATCTGGTTTAAGAGCATAAAAATTAAAAGTTTGAAAATTGAAAAATTCAGAAGTTTTCACAAATGAACGCAAAAAATAGCGACCTAAATTTACCACTACCATAAAGTACAATATGTTGCGAAAAACAATCTCAGAATCAGTGGGACACATTGAAGCATTCCATAGTTATTAACACATAAAGTGACTCTGGTCAAAATTGTACAATTTGTCCTGGTCAGTAAGGTGAAAACAGGCTAACAGCGAAGGGGTTAAACCGAAAACGTAAACAAGATGGTTACTTCTGCTGCCGATTTTCTGCTTCTAGCAGGGTTTCAGCTCAGGTCTCGGGGCACCCCAGCCTCCTGTGGTGAAGTTTTTTCCTCAGGAACAACTACAGCCTCTAAACAGGGGCCCGGGATGTGCCGAAACCGGCATGGATGGAAACCCTGATAAAAGTGGAGAAATTGCGCCTTATTTTTTTTTTCATGGTTGTTTTTTAGTTGTGGATTTGCAGATGATTTTGACGTGTAAATTGCAGTGCTATATGCAACAAAATATTACTATATTAAACATTTGGCATCAAAATACACAGCTGCAGAGATTCTGGTTAAAAACTTGCGGTAAAACAGTGAGTAAGTGGACGTATGCTCTGTGTCATAGAAAATATTAAGCTGAACCCCTCTCCTCCCTTCCTTCCTTTCACACAGAATTTCAGTAGGAAAAAGAGCTGACATTCTAATCCTCCTTGATGTAGAATTGCACAGTTGATATAGGGAAGTGACAAATCTAATTAATATTTTGTTTGAAGTCCAGTCTCCAGACAGTGCCCAGGTGACCGAAAGAAGATATGTACTGTGAAAGACTGAGATCTATAGATTGGACAGGTAATTAGACAGGAAAGACCTGTTACATTTTGAAAGTAAGGGAAGCGAATGTCTAGCACCTTTTAGAGATAGCTATTGTTCCCCAGGAGTCCTTCCATCAAAACATCCTTAGTAGCTACTAGGGCACCGGTGGAGAGTTATGAATATTGGGGTTTGTATAGGTCCGATATCAATGGGACATACATTTTCAGCTTCAGAGCTGTTATGCACTAAAGGCAGAGAGACCCAGCAAGACTGACACCAAACCAGCAAAGGTGCAGCCACAGACATACTTGGCTAAAGCTTCCCAGGTAGGCGAGCCCTTGAAGGCATGGAGTACTCTTCACCAAGCTCACAGTAAATGGAAGGGGGTCTTTGGCAGAGCACTTCCAAGGCCATCTGTTGCCAGACAGCTGGCATCTGGTGACGCAGCCGGTGCCTAGTCAAGAACTAGGTTCTGCAAGAACCCCAGGAAGTGTAGCAAGAAGAGAGTAGGAGAAAACCCCTAGGAAAACACTTGAAAAGATAGCAACACCACTGCTAGCACTACTCACCACCACAGCACATAAGAACTGCAATAAACAGCAAAGGCCAGAGCTGGGAGCAAGGTTAAATAGCCCGCCTAATGTTGAAGGAAATGATCAGGTGTTGAATACCTCCCAATCATCCCCAGGCAACCACTCCCTGCTAACTTGCACAACAGAATTGACACAATCCCACCACTACCCAGTGCTAGATACAGCAACATTGTGCATTGCCTGGCACCCAGGCAACACAGTATCCCATGTTTCCCAGGTAGTTAAATCCATGGGGACACGGCGTCCCACGTCCCCATACATCCTACTACTCCAGAACACAATGCTTCTTGAGATTGGGACAGTTTCCTTGTGCGTTGGTAGCTCTGCCTCCAGGGTCAGGACAATGGCAGCGCTTGCGACCAGAGTAGTGTGGCACCTAATCCTAACTATTCCCAGGTTCCCAGGTGGAAGCACAGAATCATGATTTCTAACAGTACCTCCCTCCTTAAGAGAGACCTCCAGGCTTTCACCACCCACCTTGTTTGGAAACCTCTTATGGAACTCAGCAATCAGACGATTGGTATGCAAATTACCTCTCGAAACCAAGGACCTCTCATCAGGACCGTACCCCTACCAATGAACCAAATGCTGAACCGAGTTCCGAACTCTACGAAAGTCCACAATACTTTCTATCTCAAATTCTTCAGTATTATCTACCAGAATAAGAGGAGGAGGACACTGGGTCACAAGCGAAGTAAACACCTTTTTTAATAATATTTTATGAAAAACATTGGAAACCCACATAGAAGAAGGCAGACCAACTAACCGAAAAGTCACCTTATTGACAACCTCGATAATGGGAAATGCTCCTATAAACCTGGGTGCGAGCTTAGGGGATGGTACCTTTATCTTGAGATTCTTAGTAGACGCACAAACTCTGTCCTCCACTCTGAGTTTGCAAGCTTGTTGACGACGCTTATCGGCCTGCCTGTTCATGCTCTCCCTTGTTTTCTTAAGAAGAATACGGGCCTCCCCTAGACCTTCCAGAGGCGGTGGATAGTTGCAGAGACAGTACATCGTACCCTCCCTTAAAACATGGAGACCTCGGATGAAATCCTAGATTATAGAAGAAGGGAGACATTCACAAACCCTAGTGGTGTCTATTAAATTTGGCGAACTCTGCCAAGGCTAAGTATGATCTCCAATCATGCTGAGTATGGGAGCAAAAACATGTTAGATAGGACTCAAGACACTGGTTGGTTCGCTCTGTTTGCCCATTAGATTGAGGATGGTACGAGGATGAAAAAGTTACGACCTGAGTCGTTTACAGAAAGCTATGGATTTCTTTTTAAATTTACCAATTAGCGAGTCAATGTTCTATCCAGCAAAGGCAAATTTGCATAACCTTCGATGTTGAGTGCAATTATGAGATACAGAATATGTATTAAGAGTTCATTAAGAACAAAATGTCATCATACACTGTATAGATTTGCATTTAGAATGACATAGTAAAACCAATGGATTTATTTTTGAACTTACCAATTAGCGATTCAATGTTCACAGCCCTTTTTGGAAAAAGCTTGCACCTGTGCTGTTGCAGTGGCTTACTGGGTTTATGTGCTTGTTTTGTAAACTTGAGGTCGTGAGTTTGAATCCACAGAGTGCTTTTTTCCATTTACTCAAAATAAAGCTTTCCATTCAGCCAATGGAAATTTGCATTACCTTCAGGCTTGAGATAATGCAATTGTGAGATATAGAATCTGTGGTAAGTGTTCATAAAGAACAAAATGTCATCACACGCTGTGTAGATTGGCATTAAGAATGACATAGTAAAACCAATGGATTTCTTTTTGAACTTACCAATTAGCGATTCAATGTTCATTGCCCTTCTTAACAAAACTTTGCACCTATGATGTTGCAGTGGCCTATTGGGCTTATGTGCTTGTCTTGTAAAAAGGAGGTCATGAGTTTGAATCCACAGAGTGCCTTTTTTCTATTTACTCACAATAAAGCTTTCTATCCAGCCAAGGAAAATTTGCATTATCTTCGGGCTTGAGATAATGCAATTGTGAGACATAGAATCTGTGTTAAGTGTTCATAACGATGACAAAATGTCATCATGCCCTATATAGATTGGCATTAAGAATGACATAGTAAAACCAATGGATTTCTTTTTGCACTTACCAATTATCGATTCAATGTTCACTACCCTTCCTGACAAGACCTTGCTCCTGTGATGTTGCAGTGGATTATTGGGTTAATATGCTCATCTTGTAAACAAGAGGTCATGAGTGCAAATCCATGGAATGCTTTTTTTCCATTTACTCTAAATAATGCTTTGTATCCAGCCAATGGAAATTTGCATTACCTTCAGACTTGAGATAGTGCAATTGTGAGATATAGAATCTGCAGTAAGTGTTCATAAAGATCAAAATGTATTCATAAGCTGTGCAGATTGGCATTAAGAATGACTAAGTAAAACTAATGGATTTTTTCTTGAAATTACCATTTAACGATTCAATGTTCACTGCCCTTCTTGACAAAATTTGCACCTGTGATGTTCCAGTGGCTTACTGCGTTTATGCAATGGTGTTGAAAGCAGGAGGTCATCAGCTTGTCTCCACAGAGTGTTTTTTTTTTTTAACCATTTACTCTCAATAAAGCTTTGTATCCAGCCAATGGAATTATCTTCAGACTTGAGATAGTGCAATTGTGAGATATATGATCTGTAGTAAGTGTTCATAAAGAACAAAATGTCATCATATGCTGTATAGATATAGAATTACATAATAAAACCAATGGATTTCTTTTTGAACTTACCAATTAGCAATTCAATGATCACTGCCATTCTTGACAAGGTCTTGCACTTGTAATGTTCCAGTGGCTTACTGTGTTAATGCAATTGTCTTTAAACAGGAGGTTATGAGTTTAAATCCACGGAGTGCATTTTTTCCATTTACTCACAATAAAGCTTTCTATCCAGCCATGGAATATTTGCATTAACTTCAGGCTTGAGATAGTGCAATTGTGAGATATAGAATATGTATTAAGTGTTCAGAAGGAAGCAAAATGTTATAATTTAAGGTTGTCTACAAGCATGTTAAGATACTCTAGCATGCGTACATCCCTTCCAGTGCAGGAATCATCTGGCAAAATTTACTCTTGAGTGACAACTCAGTAGTCAGCACTATTTCAAATTCTAATAATATGGGGATCATGTTGCAGATAGTGCAGCAAGAAGGCGACCATGTGTCGGGCTCTTCCATGAGGTCGAAGCCAATGGTGTGTTGGTGGCAGGGTAACATTGAAGCTTGCTTTCTCCGTCCCCTCCCACCAACCACGGACAACAGAGAGGGGATCATTATCCTCTTCAGATGAACTGACTGCTGCACGCCCATCACCTCGTCCTCCTCCATTTGTTCCTTGGCTCTGTCACTTTCACTAACAGTTTGTCTGGTACCAAGAGTCCCCCTTGTTCACTGTAATCCACTCTCTCTTGGCACTTGCATGTGCGGCCACAGTCTAGATCTTAGAGATATTGTTATTCCTTCCACATCCTCCTCCACTTCTTCCTCTTTCTCTGGGAACACCACCTCCTCCTACTGACTATTTAAAAAGTGTGCTCCAGCATGTAGATGACTGGAATAGTGATGCTGATGACATCATTGTCAGCGCTAACCATCTTAGTAGCCATTTCGAAACTGTGCAGAAGGGTGCAGAGGCCCTTCATCTGTGCGCACTCTGCAAACATGATTTTCACTACGTCCGTACTGCGTTGGTCCAGGCTATGCAAAATGAGATACTGCATCAGGGTTCATCGCTGCTGCCACAATCGCTGCAACATGTGCAGAGTGGAATTCCACAGCGTCGGAACATCGCATTGAAGAGGGGAGCCTGTTATTATCACGCTGTCTGCCGAAACTCTATTCTCTTCACCCAATGACCCCTCTTCTATTAAGGACTGAGGCAAGAGTGTGTGCTGCATTAGATGATTCTCTTTACTCACTGTTACACCGTCCATGGGACCAAAACCGACTTCAAACTAGACAAGAGATCGTGGATCCAGATTAACAGACTCACTTTTACTGTGCAATTCTTCCATACACAGCTGCAGTATACAGATCAAGACAAGTTCTTTAGTTAGTGAAGTACCCTTGGTTATGTGCCTTTCCAGTGTTTGTTCTCGTACTGTCCTGAGACCCAACATCGTCCACTTCTTCTGTGATCCAGCTGAGAATCTCCCCTTCACGGAAATGGAGGCCTCGCCTTGAGCAACTCTTACAGGCTGTGAGCGTAGGACTGTGCCGGCGTCCAGATGCAGTATCAAACGTGTCCTCATTCTGTTCTGACAACTTGCACTATTAAAACACTTTTCTTCACTGCTGTAACTGTTAATGGGGTCTGTTTTCCTGTCTACTCAGTCTTCCTCCACACTCCATCTCTTTCTCTCTAGTACGGAACAGGATCTACATCGGTCCTGTGCATTCGGGTCCTGAACCCAGAACTGGGATGGCCTTTCCACGGGCCTCCCCTATTGGCAGTCTCACTGCCCTAGTCTTCTCTGACTAACTCTCCTGCCGACTGTCTGTAACCCAGAATTATTTTCTGTAAAAACTGTTTTAAAACCCCTCCCAGTTAATGATGTAACCCCTGAATTAACTAACTAGTGTCTAAGCAGTGTAGTGTAACAAAATCCCTATCTATTGTATGGTTCCCCCTCTGGGCAGTCTTCCCGCATTCCAGGGACGGCCTTAGGCAGAGCCTACAGGAGAACAGGCATACAATAATGGCCATAGGGAGTTCACATAGCAAACATCTCATATAAATAACATGAACACATAACAAATATAGAACTTAACAACCTCAGCGTCTTCTTCCCCCGTCAACTTCCTACAGCATATCAACTGGTTAACCGATATGGCCAAAGACCTCTGTAGTGATGCAAGTCGATGACCTGCGGGGTGCAAACGGCGGAAGTGAGCACACAGCGATTGCGCTTTCTGCAGCAGCACATACAGGCTGGGATAATGGCGGAGAAATTGCTGTACCACCAGGTTGAGGACGCAATCCATGCAAGACACATGTACGAAGTTGCCTCAGCATAGGACCGCCACCATATCCACACCATTATTGCACATGGCCTTCCCTGGTTCCAGGTTCAGTGGAGACAGTCATTGCCCAAACTCAGCCTGGATAGTTATCCACAACTCTTGAGCTATATGACTGCGATCTCCAAGGCATATTCATTTTAACAGTGCCTGATTGCGGTGAGCCCTAGCTGCGCAGTATGGAGGTGGGGAGATTCTCATGTGGAACACGTGTCTCATTAAGGCACAGGTTGAGGGCGCAGGCGGAGGCCCTAGAGGAGGGGAGGAGGCAGAAGCAGTGGCGAAAATGTTACACACAGAGGTTTGTCCCGCAAACCTTGGGAATTCCAAGACATGTGGAGCAGCCCCTTTCCCACCTGCCCCCAAAGCCACCAGAGTCACCCAGTGCCCAGTCAGAGAGGTGTAATGTCCCTGGCCATGCTTGCTCGTCCAGCTGTCTATGGTGAAATGCACCCTGGCAGACATATATTTTTTCAAGGAAAGGATGATGTTGTCTGCGACATGCTGGTGTAGCACAGGCACAGCTTTCCCAGAGGAGTAATGGTGACTGGGCAACTCGTACTGGGGGACTGCGACAGCCATCAGCTATTGTTAATTGTCTATATCCACTATAAGGCGGCAGTGTTCACACCATGCAGTAACTGAGGCAGTGACCCAAGCAAGTGCAACATAAACAGCTTTATTCAGCAACTCACGGTTAAACAGAAAAGTCCTCTGGTTCGCAGCAGGGTTAACATAAGTCCTTAAACAACGGTTGACGTGGGCAATGGCCACGCCGGGCCGCTCAGAGCCTGACGGGTGCAGAGCCTTCCCAGGCATGGGTTCAGATACACACAGGCCCGCCGAGCTTTCCTGCTATTGTAGCACCCTGAGGATTCGGCTGCTACAGGGGTATTGCACCTCAACCCAGAGGTGTGATATTCCACTCCCGGGTAAGGATGGAGTGTGGATCTGAGCTCGGTAGGCTGCATGCACTACACACATCCCATTTCCGAGGAGCAGACCGACGGTACTCCCACTTAGAAATGTGCAGGTACGACCGAGTCTGTTCCTGGCTGGAGTGGGAGGGGGGTGGTACATCCCAAGTAGTGTAGGGGCAGATAGGGGGAGCAGCCTGGGTAAAGATAGGAGCTCATTGGGTGCTGGTCACCTGAGCTCACACATAGAGGGTGTATATAAGGTGGGCACCAACTAAGAACAGGGTCAGATGCAGAGAACAAGTCAGCGAGCAGAGGAGAAGAGAGACCCAGAGTGAGAGAGGAGAAAGAAAGACCCAGAGGGGGAAACAGAAGAAAAGGACTCCAAGAACCCAACTTAAATCCCCGGGTGAAGAGTCGGCACAGGGTACCGGAACCCAAGCTGGTGGGGGCAGAAAACACACCCTAGCCAGAGACCGGAGGCCGTGGGCAGCATCTGCCACGGCCACCCACCACATCCACCCCGAAGGCACACCACATGAAGGGTCAGGGAACCCAAGGCCAAGGGTGTCCCAACAGAAGGCCCGAGGGAGCTGGACCTAGGTGGATCAATAGTGGGGACGGCCAGAGAACGGGACAGAAGGAGAGCTCAGGGCCACGCTCCGGACTTGTTTGGGGGTTGGCTGGATCCAGGACCTGGTGGACGCAGCACGGCTCGGGTGGTCACTCGAAGCTGGAGTGACCAGTACAACATCTGCAGTAAGTAAACACCCTTAACTGCACAACCCGACTCTGTCTTCATTGCCGTCTGCACTGCACCACCACAACCCCCATCCTCTGCACCTGTCCCCCCTGAGGCTATACCCCTCCCGTTGGGGGTTATCCCACCAAGCTGCGCACCCACCATCAGCCTCAGCGGACCCTGCTGCAGCGGCGGCCACAGTGACCGCATCACAACGGGTGGCGTAGTCGACACAAAAGAACTCTTAATAACATCTGTAGGACTGCCACATAACACTGAGTTTGACGCCCTGGGCACGGGCCGGGTCACAGCCGCTCGGAGACTACAACCCCCCATCTGATCCGGTGCCGGGTATTCCCCTCAAAAAGGAATATGTCCCAGGGGGCGCGTCACTATGTTTCTAGCAGGTCCCAATACTGAACAACACTAATCCTTAGTGCAGGGTTTTTAAAGGACCTGTGGCAAGAGCCACTGGAAAACCCGGGTTGGAGGGAGGAGGCCACCCCACTGCCGTCCTGTAGCCTCCTCCAAGAAATGAAGGCCCTGCCGGGTTCTACTAATCTGCCTTAGCCAGAGAGCCTGACCAGGTCAATGCTCACCTTCATTCCTGCATTGCAGCCGCAGGTGAGTTTGTAACTGCAATGTACTCCAATAGATTTATTAGGTCTCTGTACACATTCTGGGGGATATATAACGTCCCTCGTATACGATCCCAGTCACTGCCTCACACCACCAGGCGGATAGGCAGCGTTTCCGGGTCCAACAGATTGGAGATGGTGAAGTTCAAGCTCTAAGCTTTGGCATGTGTAGGAGGAAACAATCTTTTACGTGACTGCGGGACCAAGGGCTGGCTGCTCTGCTGAGAGAGGGTGGAGTAGGGTGAAAACGACAAACTGCTGGACTGTGCGTGAGGTGCAGGCGGAGATGTTATGGTGGATTGAGAAAGATGTGGTGTGCTCGGTGAAACAAAAACATCAGGCATGTCCACTTCCATAACAGCTGAGTGGCTCTCACTCACCCCCACTGGAGTGGGTAAACAAGTGGAGGTTCTGCGGCTGGAGATCTATGTGAGAACACTTGGCACAGTGACGCAGGAGGACTAAGGATCAGATGCGGTTGATCGGGCAGCCGGTGGTTGGTGAGGTCCGCTAATCCACATTTTAATGCAGTGAGATTCCTAGACTAGCGCATGTTGATCTCGCATGTGCTGATTCATGCACGTAGTAGTCAAATTATTGCAATTTTTGCCTCTACATACACTAAGTGCCAGAAAAGCAGAATCCTCGCTCAAGTGACCCCATTTCCAGAAACACACAGCAGTAGATTTTACTTAGTGAAAATTGCAAATCTGCTATTGTACTGCCCGTACATTGTGCACAGCTTGTGCTTCTGGAGACACACACCTCGCAAGCTCTCATTGGTATAGAAATGCCAAACATGGGGATGGTAAATGTGATTTAGGCACATTGTGGCTCTCAGAAGGGAGGGGGCATTTGGATTTGGAAGGGCAGAATTAACTGGATTGCTTTTGGGGATGAGGAGCCATAACGCTTTTCCATAGCCTTTGTGCTACCAGTAACATGGAATCCTCCTATATTTCCATTGACAGATGACAGACCTGAGTGGGGACTTTTTTTTGTGGATTGAGTTGAAGCTTTTATTGGGAACATTTTACATAACATTTTGGATCACATTTATCTTGCAGTCTGCGCTGAACACTTACATTGTAGTTTCCATCTAAATCTCTGAATGACCTGATTCAAATGAAACCCCAGAGGGATCCATTCACTATAATGAGGCAGCAGAGTTACTCTGGACTCCGTATGGCCTCTTTATTGTTCGGGTCGGTGCGATTACAGTGATACCAGATTTATATTGGGTTTTTATGTTTGGCTGCTGTCACACACTAGAAAACGCTTTTTAAAAAAAAAAAAAAAAAAAGATTTTGCATCACCATATTTTGAGGGTTATAATTTTTCTATATTTCTGCCGACAGTCATGTGACGGCTTGTTTTCAGCAGGACGTGTTGACGTTTTTATTGGTACCATTTTGACATGGCTTTCTATTTTGATTTTTGAGCGGCAGAATAAACAAAAACCAACAATTCAGGATTTTTTTTTGCTATTTACCATGTGGTAAAATTGATAAGACTGCTTTCTTCTTTGGGTCGGTACAATCACAGCAGTATCACATGTATATTATTTTTTTCATGTTTTGCTGCTTTTATACAATAAAAACAATTTTATATTAAAAAAAATGTTTTTGCATTGCTATATTCTGAGAGTCTGACAGTTTTTCAACAATGATTTTTATAAATTGTTAGAACTTGAGTATACACATAAGTGAGGACTTCCAATCATTTAGAATATCCTTTCCACATGTTATCTTATTACACAATCATAACACACACAAAAAGAAAAAGAAACCCCCAATTAACTTCCCCACCCCCCATGCAGATAAGATAACAGATAATATCAAGATTAACGTACGCATGGTCTTTCTTTTCTACCCTCCTTTTCCCCCTTTTAATTTTTCTTTTTGGTAATGTGGCGCCCCTGAGGGTTCAGTCGCCACAGGGGTACTGCACCTCAGAACAAGATGTTGTATCTCCTCTCCCAGGTAAGGATGGAGTACTACACAGGACCCCAACCACACACTCAACACTACACCACCCCAGTTCTGTAGGGGGTCTGATGCACCATAGTGACGCCTCGGGCCTGAATGCAAGAGTTGGGGGGAACCAAAGTTAGGGGGAACAACGTAGTGAGTGTGGGTGAGGAAGCATTTACTTAAGCACTTAATTAGAATTCTATATAACTGGAGGCCATCTTTATAACAAGGTCTTTGGTCGTGGGTCTTTGGTACGGCAAGTAGGCACAAGGCTGCAGCCGGCTGAGGGTCGACGGTTCCCGGTCTCAGGCCTCGAGACGGGGGGTCGGGGCAGAGTTATAACCGGCTCTGTCCCCGGTCAGGGTCCAAGCAAGAAGGCCCAGGAGGGGAGCAGAGGAGATAGGCTCCACAGGCTAAAGGGGGTGCAGACGGAGCGGAGTCGCCACCTGCATACCTTATTCTGGCCCTGCCAGAGAGACCCTGCCGCAAGAGGGGGTACCGGTCCCCGATGATCTGACTTTGCACTTCACGTCTCTGTCGGAAAAGTCCGGAGGCTTATGTGGATCCCAGGGGGATACGGACGGAGCCGAGTTGCCACCTGTATGCCCTAATCTGAGTTTATCCAGAGGGACCCGGCCTTACACCACGTTCTCACCACTAGTCACCAAAAAGTGCACCCAGTCGGTCCGGGAGCTACACATTACCCACAAGGGACATCGCAGTACCCGTACGGGACTCAGTGGGGGACACAAGGCGGGAGAAGTTCAACAAGAGAGGGATACACAAGAGCGGGGGTCCTGTCAAGTGCTCCTGAACTAACTGGAGTGTGCTGAACCCCACCCTGGCGGCCGCAGCTCGCCGTGTGACAGCAGAGAGAAGCTCTGAGCTGACAAAACACCACAGTGAGTAAAGACTCGGATGACATCAACTACTGCCTCTGTCTGTTCTTTCCTCCGCGGCTCTGCACCCGCCGACACTCTATTCTGCACTCTCTCTACACTGCCCTGAGGCCCCGCTCCACCTGTGGGGAGGCGCACCAACCAAGCTGCATGAACACCGGCCTCAGAGGACTGTTGCAGCGCTGGTGATCCTCACCAGACACCACGGGTGGCGTCACGAACATTCCCCTATCCCATTCAACTTCCCCCCTTTTTCTTTTAAGAGTGACCCCAGGGTACTGGCCTGGGAGCCGGCCACCGCGACATCCCCCCCGAGATCAGGCAACAAGAAGGCCCGGGCGCCGAGTTGTTTCCCCCATCCCCTGGGCGCGTCAGTAATCTTATTTTATTCCCAACTTAGTAATGCAAACTTATCACTAGCACTCAAAGCACTTTCAGTTTTTCTAACGTGCTACCTATGTCTTCTAGTAAATACCAGCTAGACTGTTTAAATGGTTTCATAATTTCAATAAGTTCTTCATTAGTATAATGCTTAAGCAAAAAACATCTCCATTTTACCATCAGTGCTCTTTTACTTTTTTCTTTATTACGTTCAGCCTCCAACTATTCCAAGTGAAATAGCTTTTTTAATTGATTTATTACAGCTTTCATATTATGGGTATTCTCACTTAGTCATAGCTTTCAAATGCTTAATTTCGTTATTAGACATACTGAGTGAAATAAGGGAGCCAGACCACCTCCTTTTTTGTACACACCTTCTTATTTAAAGATTTTTCTGTATTTTCATGACTTTGAAAATTGTACATGCACGATGAAGGCATCAAAACTATGAATTAACACATGTGGAATTATATACTTAACAAAAAAGTGTGAAACAACTGAAAATAGGTCTTTTATTCTAGGTTCTTCAAAGTAGCCACCTTTTGCTTTGATGACTGCTTTGCACACTCTTGGCATTCTCTTGATGAGCTTCAAGAGGTAGTCACCGGAAATGTTTTTCACTTCACAGGTGTGACCTGTCAGGTTTAATAAGTGGGATTTCTTGCCTTATAAATGGGGTTGGGACCATCAGTTGTGTTGTGCAGAAGTCAGGTGGATACACAGCTGATAGTCCTACTGAATAGACTGCTAGAATTTGTATTATGGCAAGAAAAAAGCAGCTAAGTAAAGAAAAACGAGTGGCCATCATTACTTTAAGAAATGAAGGTCAGTCAGTCCAAAAAATTGGGCAAACTTTAAAAGTGTCCCCAAGTGCAGTTGCAAAAACCATCAAGCGCTACAAAGAAACTGGCTCACATGAGGACCGCCCCAGTAAAGAAAGACCAAGAGTCACCTCTGCTTCTGAGGATAAGTTTATCCGAGTCACCAGCCTCAGAAATTGCAGGTTAACAGCAGCTCAGATTAGAGACCAGGTCAATGCCACACAGAGTTCTAGCAGTAGACACATCTCTACAACAACTGTTAAGAGGAGACTTTGTGCAGCAGGCCTTCCTGGTAAAATAGCTGCTAGGAAACCACTGCTAAGGACAGGCAGCAAGCAGAAGAGACTTGTTTGGGCTAAAGAACACAAGGAATGGACATTAGACCAATGGAAATCTGTGCTTTGGTCTGATGACTCCAAATTTGGGATCTTTGGTTCCAACCACCGTGTCTTTGTGCGACGCAGAAAAGGTGAATGGATGGACTCTACATGCCTGGTTACCACCGTGAAGCATGGAGGAGGAGATGTGATGGTGTGGGGGTGCTTTGCTGGTGACACTGTTTGGGATTTATTCAAAAGGCATACTGAACCAGTATGGCTACCACAGCATCTTGCAGCGGCATGCTATTCCATCCGATTTGCATTTAGTTGGACCATCATCTATTTTTCAACAGGACAATGACCCCAAACACACCTCCAGGCTGTGTAAGGGCTATTTGACCGAGAAGGAGAGTGATGGGGTGCTACGCCAGATGGCCTGGCCTTCACAGTCACCAGACTTGAACCCAATCAAGATGGTTTAGGGTGAGCTGGACCGCAGAGTAAATGCAAAAGGGCCAACAAGTGCTAAGCATCTCTGGGAACTATTTCAAGATTGTTGGAAAACCATTTCCGGTGACTACCTCTTGAAGCTCATCAAGAAAATGCCAAGAGTGTGCGAAGCAGTCATCAAAGCAAAAAGTGGCTACTTTGAAGAACCTAGAATATAAGACATATTTTCAGTTGTTTCACACTTTTTTGTTAAGTATATAATTCCACATGTGTTAATTCATAGTTTCGATGCCTTCAGTGTGAATGTACAATTTTCAAAGTCATGAAAATACAAAAAAATCTTTAAATGAGAAGGTGTGTCCAAACTTTTGGTCTGTGCTGTATATACAGACACTGTTCCGAGAGGTGTACTGTTTTCCCTCCCTGTAGATCTCACATTTTATGATGGACCACAGGTTCTCTATGGGGTTCAGATCAGGTGAACAAGGGGGCCATGTCATTATTTTTTCTTCTTTTAGACCTTTACTGGCCAGCCACGCTGTGGAGTAGTTGGATGCATGTGATGGAGCATTGTCCTGCATGAAAATCATGTTTTTCTTGAACGATACCGACTTCTTCCTGTACCACTGCTTGAAGAAGTTGTCTTCCAGAAGCTGGCAGTAGGTCTGGGAGTTGAGCTTCACTCCATCCTCAACATGAAAAGGTCCCACAAGTTCATCTTTGATGATACCAGCCCATACCAGTACCCCACCTCCACCTTGCTGGCGTCTGAGTCGGAGTGGAGCTCTCTGCCCTTTACTGATCCAGCCTCTGGCCCATCCATCTGGCCCATCAAGAGTCTCTCTCATTTCATCAGTCCATAAAACCTTTGAAAAATCAGTCTTAAGATATTTTTTGTCCCATTCTTGACGTTTTATCTTATGTTTCTAATTCAAAGGTGGTCGTTTTTCAGCCTTCCTTACCTTGGCCATGTCCCTGAGTATCGCACACCTTGTGCTTTTTGATACTCCAGTAACGTTGCAGCTCTGAAATATGGCAAAACTGGTGGCGAATGGCATCTTGGCAGCTTCACGCTTGATTTTCCTCAATTCATGGGCAGTTATTTTGCGCCTTTTTTGGCCAACACGCTTCTTGCGACCCTGTTGTCTATTTGCCATGAAACGCTTGATTGTTCGGTGATCACGCTTCAAAAGTTTGGAAATTTCAAGACTGCTGCATCCCTCTGCAAGACATCTCACAATTTTGGACTTTTCAGAGCCAGTCAAATCTCTCTTCTGACCCATTTTGCCAAAGGAAAGGAAGTTGCCTAATAATTAAGCACACTTTATATAGGGTGTTGATGTCATTAGTCAACACCCCTCCTCATTACAGAGATGCACATCACCAGATTTACTTAATTGGTAGTTG
Organism: Phyllobates terribilis; assembly: GCF_046119375.1. Taxonomy (NCBI): domain Eukaryota; kingdom Metazoa; phylum Chordata; class Amphibia; order Anura; family Dendrobatidae; genus Phyllobates; species Phyllobates terribilis. The sequence continues at coordinate 637,060,913 of NW_027362762.1, forward strand.
GTTCTCAAGCCTATGCAGCTTGGAGTAGGACAACATGTATAAAAAATATCATGTGATCAAAATACTCATTTGCCTAATAATTCTGCATGCAGTGTATATATATATATATATATATATATATATATATATATATATATATATATATATATATACTAGCTATTGAACCCATTCTAATCCCGGGTGGCAAGCATTTTTATTGGTATATGGTCTCCCAGCCTGGTATGTGTTGCCCCCAACCTGGTATGTGCTGCCCCTATCCTGTTATGTGCTGCCCCCATCTTGTTATGTGCTGCCCCCATCCTGTTATGTGCTGCCCCCATCCTGTTATGTGCTGCCCCCATCTTGTTATGTGCTGCCCCTATCCTTTTATGTGCTCCTCCATCCTGCGCCCCCATCCTGCTATGAGCTGCCCCCATCCTATTGTGGCATCCTGCTACTACAGGTACCACAGGACCCAAAAGAGTGCATGGATGGACTTCTCCACAAGAGGCCCTCACTACAAACAGACACCTCCACCCTTCCACCTCAGACCACCAGAGTCTGCCCTGTTGGGGATGTATAAACTGGGAGGGTGGAGTCAGTCAGTGAGTCTCTCAGTCTGAGAGACAGTGTGCTGGCACTTAGACCAGTGAAGAAGCAGCACGTTAGCTGCGGTGTGTGTTGAGGGCCCTGAGTGTGGCCGAGGCAAGAAGAGAGGAGAGATGAGTTGAGGGGGCAGAGGAGCATCACAGGCTCACCCCAAGACACAAGCCGAACACCGGGTCCGCGCTTACAGGGTTATCTACACCCAGTAGGGACAACCGGCATACCAGGAGGCTTCCAGACCCCTGGTCATCCGGAAGCTACCAGCAATAACAGGACTAGGAACCACGAAGGCCCTGGCGTCCAGGGATAGTGGTTGCCAAGGAAAAGGCCTACTACCAAGTGGTCAGGTGAGAAAGCAACACAACATAGAAGCTAGGCCAAGTTCCAGGCTGGCTAGAAGCTTAGAGAGAGGAAGACACGGATCAGGAGGCCTTATACCTGCTCACTGGGGAGAGTCCTGAAGTGCACCCTTCCTAGCAAGTACCCTGGACCATACCTGCCGTTACACCAGTAAAGGTACTGACGCAAATCCCCCTGTGTGCGTGTCTGTCATTCCCCCTGACCCGACCGGGCCATCTCTCACCTGCATCCCTTGTATCAACCCTGCCCCGGGGGCCCGCTCCGCCTGTGGGGAGCAGAAACATTCCAGCTGCCATCCCATCACTCCCCCGGAGGTCTGCAGCAGCGCTGGTAACCATTACCAGAAACCACAGGTGGCGTCACGAGACAAACTGTTAACAAAATCCCTTTTAAAGAGTGACCCTAGGGTACAGGCCAGTGAGCCGACTGCCGTGACATCCCACAGAAGGTCAAGGCCCGGGTACCGAGTTTCCCCCATATCCCCCTGGGTGCGTCATCTCTTCCTGGTGTTACGAACATGATTTCGTGCCCGTTGCCACCGGGTACTGTGTGCCGTATTTGAACTGTGTTTAAACTGGGGTGAACATCGCCGCCATTACCGCGTCGCCGCGCGGGAAGAAGAGGGGCGTAACCGCGGGAACCAGAGAAGCGTGACTGTTGGTAGCGCGCGAAGCTCAAGCCTCGCCTCGCGCTCTGACGCAGCACCAGGAAGCGTCAGGTCCTGGAATTAGACCGTCGTCTGCGGAGCTGCAGCCTATCCGAAAAAGAAAGAGAAGGTAGGCTACGGTTTACTAGGGGGGCACAACCATGGCCGACGACCAGCAAGACGCCGGAGCACCGGTTAACGCTCCCGATGTTCAACTTGCGCCCGGTACTGTTCAGGCTGGAGCGGCTGCCCCACCAGCAGGGGTCGTGACTCCAATGATACCCATGGCTCTGCCATATATCCCCAGAGCGAAATGGCTTCCCCAGTATGACGGCAAACCAGATACCCTGTCTGGGTTCAAAAGGAAAATATGCGGTGTACTGGACATGTACTCAATGACTGGTAAACAGAGAGCTGCTGTTGTGCTGGGACAATTGACTGGTGCCGCAGAGCGGGAAGTTGAAACCTGGCCAGCCGCAGACCAGGAATCAGTATCTATCATATTTAAGAAACTGCAAACTGTCTTTGAAAATCGCACTGAGAAAGATCTTCGGATGAGGTTCTATCACTGTACCCAGAAACCTGAGGACGGTATCCGGGACTATGCCTGGTGCCTACAAGAGGCACTGCGGGCCCTGAAACAGGTTAGTCCAGCCAGCATACATGATGAGAACAAAATGCTGATAGAACAATTCATCCAGGGGTTAAGGTCCCAGGAGAAGAGCAGAACTGCATGGTGGTTGGCCTTAGATCATCCAAATGCCACCTTTGACACCCTGAAGGACATGGCTATTAAGGGCCTTCAGCCCCTGGAAACAACAGATACTGCTATCCAGCGTTACCAGGGTGGGGCCACCCCAATGGCCACAGCACTCACTGCCCCTTCATTAGCGGCTGAGACAAAAGTGCAAACAGCGCCCCCTAGCGAGCTGGACAGCCTGCGCTCTGAAGTGAGTCAGCTAAGTAAAACCCTGACCACTATCCTGAGCGCCCTGCAGCTACAGGCGGAGCCCGAGCCGGATGGAAGGATCCTACTCGCCGACAGTCCGGAGGATGTCTCCTGGATGAGGAGAAGGAGGAGGACAACGCCACCCCATGGGAGGACCAATGTCGCCCTCCAGGAGAATTCATCTGCTACCGTTGCCACAAAGCAGGCCACACCGAGCGGATCTGTCCTTTAAACGGGCAAACCCTGGGGCCAAGGGCCAACACCCAGGAGTAGATCAACCAGGCCCATCAAGCTGGTACGACCGGTTTGTAGGAGAAAGGCCTTTCCTGTCCATCGTGCTGGACGGCATAGCAACACCTGCACTACTCAACACCGGCTCACAGGTAACCATCATACCTGATGTTTGCTACAAAAGGTATTGGTCCATAGATGAACTCCACCCGCCAGCCCCGAACCTCTCTGTGTATGCCTCTAATGGCCTTCCTCTTAACCTAGTCGGGGTTAATGACGTGACAGTGAAGGTGGGGAGAGTGGAACTAAAGGACCATGGACTGATTGTCATAGAATCTAACCCTGGTGATACAAATCCATATATGATACTGGGTACAAATGTTGTTGGTAACTGGGAGAAGTGTTGTTTTTACTCCAACAGATTGCTGACACTGCCAAACCAGGGCAGAGGAAGGTGCTCCAGAAGGAAATTCGCGCCCTCCTGTACCAGCAACAGGTAAAGCTAACAGGAGGTGAGATTGGTAATGTACGGGTGACAGACCCGATACCCATTGTGATTCCCCCAATGAGTGAAATGCTGATTTGGTGTAGGGCAGCAATAGGTCTCAAGGGACAGAACTACCAGGCGGTAGTAGAGCCCATCAACTCAGAGCACAGACCTACACTCCTAACTGCTAGAGGGGTAGTTGATGTATGCAATGGAAGGGTACCCGTACGTCTCCTAAATTGTGGGGAGGAGGAAGTTAAATTGCCACGATACGCCACTGTTGCCAGACTGTATACTGTGAATAATGATGCCATACACACAGTGGAATCCTTGACCCCACCGGATACAGTGGAGGACAATGACTCCGAAGCTCAGCTGGAGGAATGGTGTCAACAGCTCCTTGTTGGGACTGACGCCAATCCTGTCCATCAGAAACACGGTGTTTACAGAGTGGTTCAGGAATATGAGCAGGTGTTTAGTAAACACCCACTTGATTTTGGAAGGGTTAAAAGGGTACAACACCACATACCCACCGTTAACCATCCACCCATTAAGGAGCATTACAGACCCATACCACCAGCAGATTACCAAAAAGCCAAAGAAATGTTGCATGACATGAAAAAGGCAGGGGTAGTAAGGGATAGCTGTAGCCCCTGGGCAGCTCCCCTGGTCCTGGTCAGAAAGAAGGACGGTAGCATGAGGATGTGTGTAGATTATAGACAAATTAATCGAATAACACATAAAGATGAATACCCTTTGCATCGTATAGAGGAATCCCTGGCTGCACTAAAATCTGCCAATTATTTCTCTACATTGGATCTCACTAGTGGGTACTGGCAAGTCTCTGTTGCTGAAGAAGACCGGGAGAAGACAGCCTTCACCACCCCGATGGGATTATGCAAATTCAACAGCATTCTGTTTGGACTTTTCAATGCACCCAGAACGTTCCAGAGGTTGATAGAGTGTTGCTTGGGACACCGGAACTTTGAGACAGTGCTGCTATACCTGGATGACGTTATCGTGTACTCGAGAACATATGAAGACCATCTAAAGCACCTGGCGGAGGTATTTGAGGCATTGTCCCGGTATGGGATGAAACTAAAACCTTCCAAGTACCACCTGCTCAAACAAAAGGTTCAGTACCTGGGACACGTGGTCAGCTCAGAGGGAGTAGGACCAGACCAGGAAAAGGTCACTGCCATCCAGAAGTGGCTTGAACCAAGGAACATCAAAGAAGTACGTCAATTTCTGGGACTGGTCGGGTACTACAGGAGGTTCATTAAGGAGTACACCAAAAAGGCAGCACCTTTACAAGATCTCCTAGTAGGACAGTCCAAAAGAGGTAAAAGTCCTCCATTCCAGTGGGGCCAAGAGCAGACTGAGTCCTTTGCGTCAATGAAGGAAGTCCTAACCGGTGATGAAATCCTGGCTTACCCCGACTACAGCCAGCCTTTCCTGTTGTACACCGATGCCAGCAACGAGGGACTGGGAGCTGTGTTGTCCCAGAAGCAAAACGGCAGAGAAAAGGTAATTGCCTATGCCAGTAGGAAGTTTCGCCCTACTGAGAGGAACCTGGAGAAATACAGTTCCTTCAAGTTGGAGTTCCTGGCCTTGGTCTGGGCTATCACTGAAAGATTCAAGCATTACCTAGCCTCAACTAAATTCACAGCCTTTACCAACAATAACCCCTTGACACACCTGGAGACAGCCAGGTTGGGAGCCATGGAACAGCGTTGGGTGGCCAGATTGTCGAATTACCAGTTCACAATGAAGTACAGGGCAGGTCACAAGAACACCAATGCTGATGCCCTGTCAAGAATGCCCCACCCGTCTGACACCGAGGATGAAGTGGATGACCTAGAAGAAATTGAATTACCTGCTTTCCACAGAAGCGGAATGGTCCATGAGCAACACACCTCCAGAAGACGTCATTGTAAGACGCTAAATCCTTTACCTCATCACAGCTGGAAGGAGACCCAGGACAGTGACCCGGTTGTCAGCCTCATCAAAGGACTGATAACCCAAGAAGGTTCTCACCTGGAGAAGGATGATCCTCCACAAGCCAAACACCTGTGGAATGAGAGAAGCCGGCTGTTCATCTACAGAGAAAAGCTGTGCAGAAGGTATGTCAACCCCAGAACCCATGAAATGGTGTGGCAGATTGTTGTACCCAGGATGGATATCCAGATGGTGTTAGAGGCCTACCACGACCAAGCAGGTCACTTTGGCTGCAAGAAGCTGGAAACCCTGCTGAAGGACCGATTCTATTGGGTTGGAATGCGGAGTTCCATAGAAAGGTGGTGCCGGAATTGTGGGCCCTGTAGCCTCAGAAGGAAAGACTACGGCAGCCAGAAAGCACCCTTGCAGTCCATCAAAACAACCCAACCTCTGGAGATTGTCGCTCTGGATCACGTCAAACTGTCTCCCAGCAGATCAGGCTATTCCTATGCCCTGACCATGGTGGATCATTATTCCCGATTCCTGGTGGTAGCCCCTGTCAAAGATCTGACAGCAGAAACTGCAGCAAGAACGTTCCAAGCCTACTTCTGCAGACCCCATGGATATCCGGACAAGGTGCTAACAGATCAAGGCCCTGCTTTTGAAGCTGAGCTATTCAAGGAATTCTGTCACCTGTATGGATGCAAGAAGATCCAGACTACGCCATATCATCCGCAAACCAACGGTATGTGTGAGAAAATGAATAACATCATTATAGACCTGTTAAAAACCCTACCTTTGGAAGAGAGGAACCAGTGGCCTGACAAGCTACCAGACCTAGTGGACCTGTATAACCACATACCTGTGAGTTCTACTAATTGTACCCCAGCGGACCTCATGAGAGCAAGACCTGGAAAATTGCCCATGGACCTGGAGCTCGGAGTGGTAGAACCTGCTGCAGATACGTCCACTGAAGACTGGGACACAAGTCGGCAAGAGCAGTACAGGAAAGTACAGGCCTGTGTCGAAAACAGTCTAAACAAGGTGAGGGAAAGACAAGAAGAGCAGTATAACAAACATGCACCAGCAGAACCCTTGGCACCCAGAGAGATAGTGCTAAAGCGAAAAGGAAGAGGTCACAAGCTCGATGACCAGTGGGAAAAAGAGCCCTACACAGTGTTGAATTCTAAATTTGACAACACCAAAACCTGCCTGATCAGCAAAGATGGAGGTAAGACAACAAGAACAGTCTCAAGAGACCACTTGAAATTGTGCCCAGGTCTACTGAAGGCACCGGAGGAAGAAGCACCTCTTGTAATACCGGAGAAACCCAAGGAAGATGTACTTCATACAGTTCTAGGAGACTTCCCTGCGGACTGGCCTCAACTTGATGGAGCAGTTATTATACCAGTAATACACTTCTGTCAACCACAAGAAGAACCTGTGAGCGCCCTAGAAGAACCTGCTCAGGAACAGGAAGAGTCCCCAGTAAGAGGAGGATCACCCGTTGAAGCAGAGCATAAAGGCCCAGTAAACAGTGTACTTGCCAGTCCCATAGAGAGATTGAGGCAGTTTTATAATTTACCCGCACGTACACTTGATAGGTTAACAGAGAGTGCATGCACAGACACCAGTATCACCCCAGTGCTACGAAGATCCACACGCAGCACACAAGGCCAAATCCCTGCCAGGTATAGGGAATAAGTACAAAGTGCCTACAGTGTAAATAGTTACCCATAAGGGTATAGCATTGTTTGTGCGAACTGAAAAATTTATGTGTGCGTTTAGTTACCCGTAAGGGTATAAAGACTTGTAGGCTGAGGACTGTGAGCAGCCAAAAACTTTCCCTTGTAAATAGATGCACTTACCAATGTGCCCCCTTATTTGTTTCATATTAAAAAGACCACAGAACAAAAACCCGTTTGGCATGGCCGAAGACGTGATCCAACAACTGGATCACTTATGCCCTGTAGCCACGCCCAGGGCCTATGTTTAGGGTTTTCAGGCGGGTCCCTCATGCTGCTCTTGTTACACCTTCACCGGTGAAATGGACACCTGGTGACGGGACTTACTGTAACATTGTTATTGTTATTATTATTGTTACTTTTTGCTACCTGTTTAAAATGCTTCAGTCCAAGAGTACTGAATTGTACTAGGGGGGAATGTGGCACCCTGCTACTACAGGTACCACAGGACCCAAAAGGGTGCATGGATGGACTTCTCCACAAGAGGCCCTCACTACAAACACACACCTCCACCCTTCCACCTCAGACCACCAGAGGGAGCCCTGTTAGGGATATATAAACTGGAAGGGTGGAGTCAGTCAGTGAGTCTCTCAGTCTGAGAGACAGTGTGCTGGCACTTAGACCAGTGAAGAAGCAACACGTGAGCTGCTGTGTGTGAGGGCCCCGAGTGTGGCCGAGGCAAGGAGAGAGGAGAAAGGAGTTGAGGGGGAAGAGGAGCATCACAGGCTCACCCCAAGACACAAGCCGGACACCGGGTCCACACCTACAGGGTTCTCTACACCCAGTAGGGACAACCGGCATACCAGGAGGCTTCCAGACCCCTGGTCATCCGGAAGCTACCAGCAATAACAGGACTAGGAACCACGAAGGCCTCGGCGTCCAGGGATAGTGGTTGCCAAGGAAGACACAGATCAGGAGGCCTAATACCCACTCACTGGGAAGAGTCCTGAAGTGCACCCTTCCTAGCAAGTACCCTGGACCATACCTGCCGTTACACCAGTAAAAGTACTGAAGCGAATCCCCCTTTGTGCGTGTCCGTCATTCCCCCTGACCCGACCGGGCCATCTCTCACCTGCATCACTTCTATCAACCCTGCCCCGGGGGCCCGCTCCGCCTGTGGGGAGCAGAAACATCCCAGCTGCCAGCCCATCACTCACCCGGAGGTCTGCAGCAGCGCTGGTAACCATTACCAGAAACCACAGGTGGCGTCACGATAGCCGACTGCAGTGACATCCCACAGAAGGTCAAGGCCCGGGTACCGAGTTTCCCCCATATCCCCCTGGGTGCGTCACTATTATGTGCTACCCCATCCTGTTAGGTGCTGCCCCCATCCTGCGCCCCCATCCTGCTATGTGCTGCCCCCATTCTGTTATATGCTCCGCCATCCTGTTATGTGCTGCCCCCATCCTGTTATGTGCTGCCCCATCCTGTTATGTGCTGTTCCCATGCTGGTATTTGTGCTGCCCCCATCCTGGTATTTGTGCTGCCCCCATCCTATCCTGGTATTCATGGAATCCCTCATCCCTATCCTGGTATGCATGGTACCCCTCATCTCTATCCTGGTATGCATGGTACCCCCTCATCCATATCCTGGTATGCATGGCCCCCCTCATCCTTATTCTGGTATGTATGGCCCCTCATCCTTAGCCTGGTATGCATGGCCCCCTCATCCTTATCCTGGTATGTATGGCCCCTCATCCTGAGCCTGGTATGCATGGCCCCTCATCCGTATCCTGGTATGCATGGCACCCCTCGTCCCTATCACGCTGCACACACAGAAAAATAATCAATCATACTCACCTTTCTTCCCTGTGCTCCAGTGATGTGTCCCGTTCTGCTGGAATAGTCCTCTGGAGGCCGGGGGAGGAGTATGGCGCCAGAGTACGAGCGTGTCCATACCGCGCTGTCCGGCGCCATTTTGCTGAAGACACACTGAAAATTGTTATGATCTGCAACATAAACTAAGGAAAGATAGGGGAAAGCTGTCCCTACAGTAAGACTAAGCTGAATGCCTACGATGTAGCGGGCTGCCTGTTCCTTGTGAACAGACGCACCTTAGTCCTCGGCTAGTCTGAACGAAGACCTATAGAATTAAGGGAAGGGTCCCTAAATAAACTAAGGACTGGGACAAAAATGGGACACCTCCTAAACAGAAGTTGTTGTAGAGCACAAAAGACAAACTGACAAAAAGTACTAGAGGTCCCAGAGGACCAAGCGAACTAGACAGAGATAGGCACCGAAGCACCTGGCTAGAGAGACAGTCAAACAACACTGAAGTCCAGCAAGCCCAGAAGGGCGGAGCTGGAAATATAGGCAGATGGTCACGTGACCGCAAAACACAAGATAGAAAAAACTAACAGGAGGGTTCTAACAGTATCCCCTCTTTTATAAGGATCCTCCGGATCCTCCAGGCCTAGGCCTATCCGGAAACCTCCTGTGGAAATCTTTACCAAGCCTTGGAGCAGAGACATCATCTGTCCGACCCAGGAGTTGTCTTCAGGACCGAAACCCTTCCAGGAGACAAGATACTGTAATCTCCCTCTATGCCACCTAGAATTCAAGATACGCGAAATTTCATAATCGCCGTCTTCCACCACAAGAGGAACTGTGACAGTGGCGTCCCTATCAGATACGTCAGCCTTTTTCAACAAGGAAACATGAAACACAGGATTAATCTTCCAGGAAGTAGGGACATCCAACCTAACAGCAGACGGGTTAACAACCTGAAGCACTTTAAATGGACCCACAAACTTAGGACCCAGTTTTTTTAGAGGGAATCCTCAACCTCAGGTTCTTCGAGGACAACCAAACCATGTCACCCACAGTAAACAAAACCTCTTTACGTTTCCTGTCAAAATACTTCTTGGACTTTTTGTTAGCCTCTTGAAGGTTACAATGTACATTAGTCCAAACTCTCTCCAAATCACCGGAAAAATTCTCCTCCTCCGGCACCGCTGACCCCAATTTGGAAAACGTACCAAAAGACGGATGTCTTCCAGTACAACAAAAAAAAGGAGAACACCCAGCAGTGGAGGATGTATGATTGTTAAGAGCAAATTCTGCGAGAGGCAGAAACTCCGACCACACCTCTTGATTGTCCGCCACAAAACAACGCAAAAACTGTTCAACATCCTGGTTCTTTCTTTCAGTCTGTCCATTAGACTCAGGATGATAACCAGACGAAAATGACAAATGGACTCCCAACCTGTCACAAAAAGCACGCCAAAAGCAAGCCACAAACTGAGGTCCTCTATCAGAAACAATATCTGTGGGAACGCCATGGAGCTTGACAATCTCCTCAACAAACGCATTAGCGAGTGTCTTGACGCAGGGCAACTTAATGAATAGAACCAAATGACACATCTTACTAAAACGGTCCACGACCACCCAGATGACAGTAAAACCCTCGGACACAGGAAGATCAGTAATAAAATCCATAGTGAGTTGCGTCCAAGGCGCACTAGGAACCTCCAGAGGGCAAAGCAACCCCGCAGAAGGAATATGTGAAGCCTTTGACCTAGCGCACACAGTACACTGACGCACCCACTTGATGACTTCCTTCTGCCATGCAGGCCACCAAAAACTGCGACTGATCAGTCTCTTAGTCTCCGAAATTCCAGGATGACCTGCCAACAGAGACTCATGACACTCCACAAACAAATCTCTCCTAAAGGCTCTAGGCAAGAACAACAATCCCATGGGGAGTGTTAGATGGAGCATCATCTTGAGCTTTCAGAATCCCATTCTCCAAAACGGAGTCCAAAGCCGCCACCACAACTCATTTCTGTGCTCTCCTCCTCCTCGGCACCGACCGTAGGAGAGAAGCTGCGAGATAAAGCATCGGCTTTAACATTCTTAGTACCAGGGATATAGGTAACAGAAAAATGAAACCGAGAAAAAAAAAGTGCCCACCTAGCTTGACGGGCATTCAAGTGCTTGGCAGCATCTAGATAGATCAAATTCTAATGATCTGTGAAAACCTGAATAAGAAATCTAGTGCCTTCCAAAAAATGACGCCAATGTTCAAACGCAAGTTTAATAGCCAGCAACTCTCGATTTCCAACATCATAATTCAGTTCGGTTTCCGAAATTTTTTCAAAAAGAAGGCACAAGGATGTACGCCACCCTTGTTCTCCTGAGACAAAACTGCTCCGACCCCCACCGATGAAGCATCAACCTCGACCAAAAAAGGCTTGGTCTCATCAGGCTGCATAAGGATAGGGGCAGAACTGAACCTCTCTTTGAGATACTCAAACGCTTCAATGGCCTCAGTAGTCCACTGGGCCGTATTCGCACCTTTCCTGGTGAGATCGGTTAGAGGTTTAACAATTACAGAAAAATTCTTAATGAATTTCCTGTAATAATTGGCAAAACCCAAAAATCTCTGTATAGATTTCAAACCAATAGGCCTAGGCCATTCCTGCACAGCCTGAACCTTCACAGGGTCCATCTCAAAGCGCTCGCTGGAGACAATGTAGCCCAAAAAACTAATTTTCTGCACAGCGAACTCACATTTTCCAGTTTAGCAAAGAGTGAATTATCACCCAATAACTGCAAAACTTCACGTACACTCTGCCAATGGGACTCCAGATCTGGTGAATAAATCAAAATGTCATCCAAATACACAACCACATTCTTACCAATCAGAGGTCTCAGGATGTCATTAATAAGGTTCTGAAAAAATGCAGGTGCATTGTTAAGACCAAAAGGCATCACCAGATTCTCAAAATGACCTACCGGAGTGTTAAGGGCAGTTTTCCATTCATCACCCTCCTTCACACGTAACAAATTGCATGCCCCCCGGAGATCAATTTTGGAGAACCACTTGGCTCCCACTAACTGGTTAAACAAGTCAGGAATTAACGGTAATAGGTAGGAATTGCATACGGTAATCTTATTAATTTCACGAAAATCCAGACATGGACGTAAACCGCCGTCCTTTTTTTTAACAAAGAAGAATCCAACTGCCACAGGCGACTTAGAAGGTCTAATGTGACCAGCAGCCAGGCTAGTCTCTATGTACTCCTCCAATGCCTTTGTTTCAGGGATAGTCAGATTAAACAAGCGACTTTTATGAAGAGTAGCTCCAGGAACAAACTCAATGGCACAATCATAATCCCTATGAGGAGGTAAAACTTGCGACTCCTCCTCTGAAAAAAACCTCCAAAAATTTTGAATAGGTAAAGGTAATTCCCCTTTTTCCACAGCCGCAATGCGACCATTACAACATTTATCATAGCACTTGGGACTCCAAGACTTAATCACATTAGTAGACCAGTCCAATAAAGGATTGTGCAGTTTTAACCAAGGCAATCCTAGAACAACTGGAGAGGGCAAATTATCCAAAACAATGAAGTCCAAAATTTCTTGGTGAACTCCATTGATAGTGAGGAAAAATGCAGCAGTCTTGTGAGTAATACATTTCAAAGGAGTGTTATCAAGTGCAACCACAGAAATAGGTGATGACAAAGGTTTGGATTTCAATTTAAGGTTTTCCAAAAACCCTTTATCAATCAATCACATTAAGTGTTGAACCACAATCCACAAATACCAGAAATTCAATCAAATCTCCCTGCAGAGTAGTACTCCCAGAAAGAAATACTCCTGCAGAGCGTAAACAAGCTATACGGGCGTAACTGACCTTTTTTTTTCCTTTACTTAAACGATGTTCACAATACTTAATCAAATGATCAGCCTTACCACAATAAAGACATAAACCCTCGGCGAATCTCCGGTCTCTTTCCTGAGAGCAGAGTGACATTGCCCCCTCCTCCATTGGTTCTCCGCTGTCAGAGCAGATTTTCTGGGAACTAGGACCTGACGTTACAGGAGTTTTTACATCATTCACCCTGGACCTCAGTCTCCTGTCCACACGAACAGCTAACTGCATAGCTTCCTGCAGAGTCTCAAGTGCAGGGAATGCAATTAGCAAATCCTTAACCCTTTCACTCAGACCAGCAAGAAATAAACATCTCAGCGCAGAATCATTCCATTTAACTTCTGAGGCCCATCTCCTGAAGTGTGTGCAATAATTTTCAACATCATCAGACCCGATTCAAACGTCTAAGCTCTGAATCAGCAGATGAGATTCGATCAGGATCGTCATATAATAGCCCCATAGCAGAAAAAAATTCTTCAACAGAACTTAAACACGGATCATTAGGCTGGAGAGAAAAGGCCCAACCCTGTGGTTCTTTGCGCAAAAGTGACATAATAAAACCAATGCGCTGTGATTCATTCCCAGAGGATCTTGGTCTCAAACGAAAATATAACAAACAAGCATTTTTAAAGGAAAAAAAATCTTGCTGTTTACCATAAAAAACATCAGGCAGTCCTACCTTGGGTTTGACAAAAAGCGCTCCAGGATAGCTACTCTTGTGTTGCTGAAGCTCGGCCACCTCCAGAGACAATCCCTGCAGGCGTTGAGCCAACTCCTGGACGGAAACCATACTGATCCCCGAATTTCTTTCCTTTTAGTTTTTTTTTGGCTGGACTTACTGTTATGATCTGCAACATACACTAAGGAAAGATAGGGGAAAGCTGTCCCTACACTAAGACTAAGCTGAATCCCTACGATGTAGCGGGCTGCCTGTTCCTTTTGAACAGACCCGCCTTAGTCCTCGGCTAGTCTGAACGAAGACCTATAGAATTAAGGGAGGGGTCCCTAAATGAACTAAGGACTGGGACAAAAATGGGACACCTCCTAAATAGAAGTTGTTGCAGAGCACAAAAGACAAACTGACAAAAAGTACTAGAGGTCCCAGAGGACCCAGCGAACTAGACAGAGATAGGCACCGAAGCACCTGGCTAGAGAGACAGTCAAACAACACTGAAGATCAGCAAGGCCAGATGGGCAGAGCTGGAAATATAGGCAGATGGTCATGTGACCGCAAAACACAAGATAGAAAAAACTAACAGGAGGGTTCTAACACAAATATGTCTTCAGTAAAATAGCGCCGGATAGCGCGCTATGCGTATGCACCAATTCTGACGCACGCACTCCTGCCCCGGTCTCTGGCCAGAACAGAGGCACCGCATGGCACCCCTCATCCCAATCCCGGTATGAATGGCACCCCATCCCTCATCCTCGTACTCACTGACCCTCATCCCCAATTCTGGTATACATGGCATCCCTCATCCCAATCTTGGTATGCATGGCACCCCTCATCCCAATCCTGGTATGTATAGCACCCCATCCCTCATCCTGGTATGAATGGCTTCCTCATCCCCAATCCTGGTATGTATGGCCCTTTAGCCTTATCCTGGTATGCATGGTACCCCTCATCCCCATCCTGGTATGCATGGGCCCCTCATCCCAATCCTGGTATGCATGGCACCCCATCCCTCATCCTGGTATGTATGGTACCACTCATCCCTATCCTGGTATGTATGGTACCCCTCATCCTTGTATGCATGGTACCCCTCATCCTGGTATGCATAGTAGCCCTCATCCCTCATCCTGGTATGAATGGTACCGATCATCCCTATCCTGGTATGTATGGTACCATTTATCCCTATCCTTGTATGCATGGCCCCTCATCCCTATCCTGGTATGTATGGTACCCTCTCATCCTTCCTGGTATGCATGGCCCTTCATCCCTATCATGGTATGCATGGCCCCTCATGCGTATCCTGGTATGCATGGTCCCTCAAACCTATCCTGGTATGCATGATACCCCCTCATCACTCTCCTGGTATGCATGGTACCCACTCATCCCTATCCTGGTATGCATGATACCCCCTCATCCCTATCCTGGTATGCATGGTACCCCCTCATCCCTATCCTGGTATGCATGATACCCCCTCATCCATATCCTGGTATGTATTGCACCCCTCATCCCTATCCTGGTATGTATGGTACCCCCTCATCCCTATCCTGGTATGCATGGGCCCTCATTCCCATCCTGTTATGCATGGTACCCCCTCATCCATATCCTGGTATGTATGGCACTCTCATCCCTATCCTGGTATGCATGGTACCCCTCAACCCTATCCTGGTATGCATGGTACCCCCTCATCCATATCCTGGTATGCATGCCCCCCTCATCCTTATCCTGGTATGTATGGCCCCTCATCCTTAGCCTGGTATGCATGGTACCCCTCATCCCTATCCTGGTATGTATGGCACCCCTCGTCCCTATCACACTGCACACACAGAAAAATAAACAATTATACTCACATTTCTTCCCTGTGCTCCAGCGCTGTGTCACTTTCTGCTGGAATAGTCCTCTGGAGGCCAGGGGAGAAATATGGCGCCGCAGTATGAGCGTGCCCATACCGCGCTGTCTGGCGCCATTTTGCTGAAGACACACTGCAAATATGTCTTCAGTTAAATGGCGCCGGATAGCGCGCTATGCATATGCACCAATTCCAACACCGCACTCTTACCCGGTTTCTGGCCAGAACAGCGGTGCCGCGGCAACACTCCTCCCGGTTAGGTAAGTATGTACTTATGGCGCCAGAGATCGCGGTATGCGTTCAGTGTCTACGCATGTCGCGATCTCTGGCGCCATACACTCCTCTTACCTATAACGGCTGGATGTGTTCCTCTGTCTGGAGCCAGGTTGCGTAGGCGCATCGCTCTTGCGCAGTCTATAAAGGCTTATTATAGATATATACAGTACAGACCAAAAGTTTGGACACAACTTCTCATTTAAAGATTTTTCTGTATTTTCATAACTATGAAAATTGTACATCACACTGAAGGCATCAGAACTATGAATTAACACATGTGGAATTATATACTCAACAAAAAAAGTGTGAAACAACTGACAATATGTCTTATATTCTAGGTTCTTCAAAGTAGCCACTTTTTGCTTTGATGACTGCTTTGCACACTCTTGACATTCTCTTGATGAGCTTAAAGAGGTAGTCACCGGAAATGGTCTTCCAGCAATCTTGAAGGAGTTCCCAGAGATGCTTAGCACTTGTTGGCCCTTTTGCCTTCACTCTGCGGTCAAGCTCACCCCAAACCATCTCGATTGGGTTCAGGTCTGGTGACTGTGGAGGCCAGGTCATCTGGCGTAGCACCCCATCACTCTCCTTGTTGGTCAAATAGCCCTTACACAGCCTGGAGGTGTGTTTGGGGTCATTGTCCTGTTGAAAAATAAATGATGGTCCAACTAAACGCAAACCGGATGGAATAGCATGCCGCTGCAAGATGCTGTGGTAGCCATGCTGGTACAGTATGCCTTCAATTTTGAATAAATCCCCAACAGTGTCACCAGCAAAGCACCCCCACACCATTACACCTCTTCCTCCATGCTTCCCGGTGGGAACCAGGCATGTAGAGTCCATCCGTTCACCTTTTCTGCATCGCACAAAGACACGGTGGTTGGAACCAAAGATCTCAAGTTTGGACTCATCAGACCAAAGCACAGATTTCCACTGGTCTAATGTCCATTCTTTGTGTTCTTTAGCCCAAACAAGTCTCTTCTGCTTGTTGCCTGTCCTTATCAGTGACTCGGATAAACTTATCCTCAGAAGCAGAGGTGACTCTTGGTCTTCCTTTCCTGGGGCGGTCCTCATGTGAGCCAGTTTCTTTGTAGCGCTTGATGGTTTTTGCAACTGCACTTGGGGACACTTTCAAAGGTTGCCCAATTTTTCACACTGGCTGACCTTCATTTCTTAAAGTAACGATGGCCACTCGTTTTTCTTTACTTAGCTGCTTTTTTCTTGCAATAATACAAATTCTAACAGTCTATTCAGTAGGACTATCAGCTGTGTATCCACCAGACTTCTGCACAACACAACTGATGGTCCCAACCCCATTTATAAGGCAAGAAATCCCACTTATTAAACCTGACAGGGCACACCTGTGAAGTGAAAACCAATTCCGGTGACTACCTCTTGAAACTCATCAAGAGAATGCCAAGAGTGTGCAAAGCAGTCATCAAAGCAAAAGGTGGCTACTTTGAAGAACCTAGAATATAAGACATATTTTTAGTTGTTTCACACTTTTTTGATAAGTATATAATTCCACATGTGTTAATTCATAGTTTTGATGCCTTCAGTGTGAATGTACAATTTTCATAGTCATGAAAATACAGAAAAATCTTTAAATGAGAAGGTGTGTCCAAACTTTTGGTCTGTACTGTATATATATATATATATATATATATATATATATATATATATATATATATATATATATATATATATATATATATATAAAAAATATCTGGGTCAGGTAGTAGGGATTCCTTCTGTGCAGGGGGTGATGAAGGGGTCACTGGAACAGAGCAAAGCTTATCAAGATTTATACCTGAAATGTAGACAGGGGCCAGGACCAGCAGCATCCAGTAAGCTGGCTGCTCTGTACACTGATAGTCCCAACATTGCTGCCTGGTGCTGTCCATTCTTGGTAAGAAGAACTTTATATGGAAAAAAAATCATGGACGCTACAGCCAACAGAAAAAAAAACCACAGCCCTGGAACCGGGCCCCCTAGCTTATGGGCCCCATAGCGGCCGTGTGGTCTGTCACTATGAGCGGTAAGCCCTTGCCCCCGAAGGTGGTTTGCATGTTAATGACCAGGCCAATTTTTACAATTCTGACCACTGTCACTTTGTCAGGAAATATCTCTCTGGAATGCTTCAATGGATCCCACTGATTCTGAGATTATTTTTTCATGACATTTTGTACTTCATGATAGTGGTAACATTTCTTCAATATGACTAGCGTTTATTTGTGAAAAAATTGGAAATTTGGCGACAATTTTGAAAATTTAGCAATTTTCAAACTTTGAATTTTCATGTCCTTAAATCAGAGAGTCATGTCACATAAAATAGTTAATAAAAACATTTCACACTTTTCTTCTTTACATCAGCACAATTTTGGAACCAAATTTTTTTTTCTTAGTAAGTTATAAGGGTTAAAAGTTGACCAGCGATTTCTAATTTTTCCAACAAAATTTACAAAACCATTTTTTTAGGGACCACATCACATTTGAAGTGACTTTGAAGGGCCTTTATGAGAGAAAATGCCCAGAAGTGACACCATTCTAAAAACATCACCCCTCAAGGTGCTCAAAACCACATTCAAAAAGTTTATCAACCCTTCAGGTGCTTCACAGGAATTTTTGGAATATGGAAGAAAAAAATGAACATTTAACTTTTTTTACAAAAATGTTACTTTAGACCCATTTTTTTTTATTTTTGCAACAGTAACAGGAAAAACTGGACCCCAAAATTTGTTGTGCAATTTCTCCTGACCACGCCGATACTCCATATGTGGGAGAAAACCACTGTTTGGGCATTGGGCACACGGCATGGTTCAGAAGGGAAGGAACGCCATTTGACTTTTTGAATGTAAAATTTGCTTGAATAATTTGCGGACACCATGTCGCGTTTGGGGAGCCCCTGATGTGCCTAAACAGTGGAAACCCCCCACAAATGACACCATTTTGGAAACTAGACCTCTCAGGGAACTTATCTAGATGTGTGGTGAGCACCTTGAACCCCCAGGTGCTTCAAAGAAGTTTATAACATTGAGCCGTAAAAATAAGATTTTTCACATTTTTCCCACAAGAATGTTTTTCAGCCCCCAATTTTGCATTTTAATAAGGGTAAACAGGGGAAATTGCACCATTCGATTTGTTGTGCAATTTCTCCTGAGTAAGCCGATACCCCATATGTGGGGGAAAACCACTGTTAGGGCGGACGGCAGGATTCGGAAGAGAAGGCGCGCCATTTGACATTTTGAATGTAAAATTTGCTTAAATAATTAGTGGATGCCATGTCGCCATGTCCCCCAAAGATTTTTTTGTGTGGCAAACGTGATACAGTCTGCTAAAAGCCACCTACTATCTTAGTGGTGGTGAACCTCAGCTGTTTTCAAAATAAAAAAAATAGATTTTTTTGTCTTGCTAGGCAGAGTCCACTAAAGATTTTTTTGAGTGGCAAACGTCATACACTCTGCTATACGTCAGAGTAAAAAAAAAATAATAATTTGTTGCTAGGCAGAGTCCACAAAAGATTTTTTTGGTGTAACAAACATGATATACTTTGCTAAAAGACACATACTATTTTAGTGGCGGGGAAATTCAGCTGTGTGCAGAGCTTATGCAGAGTAAAAGAATCTATTTTTTACTGTGACTAACGTTATACAGCAGGCTGGATCTGAGTTTGAAATATCTTGGAGCATATATTTTATGTTATACAGGCCTCATCCACAGTCAAAAAATACTTTCTTCGATTCCTAATGTTATACAGCAGGGGATATCTCAGTTTGAATTCGTTTGGAGAATATCTCGTATGTTATACAAGCCTCATCCACAATAAAAAAAATACTTTCTTCTATTACTAATATGATAAAATAGGGGACATCTCAGTTTGAAATTGTTCGTAGTATATCTCCTTTGTTATATCGGCCTCATCCTCACTAAAAAAAATACTTTCTTCTTTTACTAACGTCATACACTAGGGGACATCTCAGGGTGCCAAGGGATGGTGGTTCACTGCAATCAAGGGGGGTTGGTGATACAAGAAAACCTGTTAGTGAAGGTGCTAGTGAAGGCGAGGAACAAATGGAAGAGGAGAGGTGATGGACGAGCAACAGTCAGAACATGAAGAGGATAATCATCCCCTCTCTGTTCGTGTTTGGTGGGAGGGGACGGAGGAAACAAGCATCAGAATTACAAAGCCACCAACACAGCATGGGCTTGAACCTCAGGAAAGAGGCTAACATATGAGTGCGTGCTTGCTGCACTGTTTGCAACATGATCCCCGTATAGTTATGATTCAAAATAGTGCTGATGACTGGGTTGCCACTCTGTTAGAACCACATTATAAGAGTAAATTATGCCAGATGCTTCCCTCCCTGGAAAAGGACCCGTGAATGCTGGAGTATCGATACACACTTTTACACAATCTGTAGACAGGGTTTCCCCAACCCAGCAGGAAGGCACATAGAGTTCATCGCAGCTCTACACTACTAACCTCCGGCACGTCAATTCGTCAATGCCAAAATATTAGCAACAGCAGTAGTGTAAGTGGCAGAAGCAATGTCTGTGAGTCCTTTCACACATTTTTTAGACCAGCTCATGC
Organism: Phyllobates terribilis; assembly: GCF_046119375.1. NCBI lineage: Eukaryota > Metazoa > Chordata > Amphibia > Anura > Dendrobatidae > Phyllobates > Phyllobates terribilis. The sequence goes on from NW_027362762.1 coordinate 637,080,899, forward strand.
ATCTGCACAACAGAGCGCAAGTCTGACACGTGGTGAACGACTGGAGAGGATGTTGCACTCCTGATTGAGTCTCCATCTACTGGGTTGGCTGTAGTGGAAAAGGTTTTGGTTCCTAATTCTACAATTTCTATTGTAGTGAAATTAATGCCACTTTGCTGGTGTCTGCCACTGATTTTTAGAAATGTGGATAATCGTGATTGGGTCTCCATTAGTGTTGAGTGAGTACTAAAATACTCGGGTGCTCGAAGCTCGGGCCAAGCTCGCCATGATACTCGGGTGCTTGACCCGAGCAACGAGCCCAATGTTAGTCTATGGGAGACCAGAGCATTTTTGCGGCGGCACCCCCGGCAGTCTTTTAAAAGCCTAACAAGTGCCCAAAACGATAGTGACAGTGCTCAAATGACATGGGGATAGCATGGGGATCGCCCCAGGAAGCATTTCTGACCCCCAGGTCACTGTTGTCAACAACGTGGTCAGAGGTATTAAGCCACTTTTACAAGCTCATAATAAAACGTTCAAAAACTAAAGTGAAACTTTTTTCCTGTGAAATATGTTAAGGAATTTCTTTTCCAGGGTAAAGACTTGTGTATAAGGTAAAATAAATAACCAAAAACAAAAATACTCCTCCACACCTTGGGCTATATTCACAAGTAGCATTTTTTATGCGTTTTTGCACTTTTGTATTGCTTTCAACTGTGACAAATGCATTCACCGGGAAATGTCATTTTAACATTTTACAACCTTATCTGGCCATGTGCTGTGTGACACATGCATACAGTGATGAAAAGACATGGGGACAGCATGGGGAAGACCCCTAGAAGCATCTCTGACTCCCAGGTCACTGCCTAAAAGTGTGCCCATCAGAAGTGATTCTTGCCGCATCAGAAGATGCAGACTTGCAACTATCCCCGTGCAAGTCCTTGTCCCAGGTCAGTGTTCAATTGTACCTCCCCCATTCCTTGCAATGCAAGTGCAAATATGCAGCCAACCACCCACCCACAGGATGCAATACCATACTGCTAGCTTGCACTTGAAATGGGGCCTTTTAGTTTTGAGGAGGCCGAAGCTGGCCACTACCTCATGGCTGCTTCGGCAGCGAGGTATCCATACTCAGTCCCCAGCCGCCCGGCGGCCGGGTGTCCACGCTCGGTCTCCAGCCACGAGGGGGTGGCCGGGTGTCCACACTCGGTCCCAAGCCGCCCCGCGGCCGGGTGTCCATACACGGTCCCCAGCCACCTGGGAGCGGCCGGGTGTCCATAAACGGTCCCCAACCGCCCCGATTTCTCCGCGGAACATCCCCACAGACTTTTATTAGCCCGGCCTACTTTAGGGAAGCATTGGACGAGCCCACCAGAGAACCAGACACCTCCGGTGGGCCCTGGCTTCTCCATCAGGGCAGTTCAGAGTGCCAAGGTGAGGAGCATGATGATGATGATAGAAGTTAGCATCTGCTTTGTTTTGTTGGAATGTAAGCGTAAGTGTGCCACCTGCCACCCACCCACCCCCAGGCTACAATACCATACTGCTAGCTTGCTTGCACTTGAAATTGGGCCTTTTAGGCATGTGGAGGCAGACGCCGGCCACCATGTCATGGCTGCGTTGGCAGCCCTTTTATCCATACTCAGTCCCCAGCCGCCCTTCGGCCGGGTGTCCATGCTCGGTCCCCAGCCACCAGGGGGCGGCCGGGTGTCCACACTCGGTCCCCAGCCGCCCCTGGGCCGGGAGTCCACACACGGTCCCCAGCCGCCTGGGGGTGGCCGGGTGTCCATAAACGGTCCCCAGCTGCCCCGATTTCTCCTGTTACCGACCCACACACTTTTCTTAGACTGGCCTGCTTTAGGGCAGCATTGGACGAGCCCACCAGAGAACCAGACTCCTCCGGTGGGCCCTGGCTTCTCCATCAGGGGAGTTGAGAGTGCCAAGGTGAGGAGCATGATGATGATAGAAGTTAGCATCTGCTTTGTTTTCTTAGAATGCAAGCACATGTATGTAGTAGCGACTAGGGCTTAGGTGGTCAGCTTTTTGGCGCATATCCTACCTCCTACGAGGATTGCTGGATGTTTTCCTGCTACTATCCCAGTTCTATGACTCCTGTTAAAACAAAGCTTCAGGTGATAAATGATGGATGAGGTGGTGGCAAAGGAGAAAGAGCAGGAGGAACAGGGACCATTCACATCAATATCAGGCCAGTCAACCACACATGTCTTGTAGGATATGTTTCTGTACCAAAAGGAGCGGTTCTGCTGCACAGTTATAGGGCATACAGTGAGTGCAATGCCTACCAAACATTTCGAGGCACTCCAATGCCCCTTGGAAGTGACATGGAGGTCAGAGGGCCTTAACTAAACCGTTTTTTTCCATTTATAGCAACTGGGTCTCCTGTACACTGTTGGCCTAAGCAGTGAATGAAAGGCTTTCCAAAAATTATGAGGAACTGCAATGCCCCTTGAAACAGACGTGGATTACAGCATACTAAAAACCTTCTACCTATTACTGGGGAGTGGGTCTCCGTTATTTTTCGCCTTTGCATTGAAAAGCAAAAGCTGACAAAAATTAGGAGGAAATGCAATGCCCATTGGAAGAGTCATGGAGTTAGAGGTAAATAAAAACAACATTTCAATGCCCCTCGGAAGAGACGTGGAGGTCACAGTAGCTTAACAAGACGGTTTTAATGCCCCTTGAAAAAGTGGTGCAGGTCACAGTAGCTTAACAAGACGCTTTTAATGCCCATTTGAAGAGACATGGAGGTTGCAGTAGCTTAACAAGACGGTTTTAATGCCCCTCGGAAGAGACGTGGAGGTTGCAGTAGCATAACAAGACGCTTTTAATGCCCCTTGGAAAAGTGGTGGAGGTCGCAGTAGCTTAACAAGATGGTTTTAATACCCCTCAGAAGAGACGTGGCGGTCAGAGTGGTATAACAAGACGGTTTTAATGCCCCTTGGAAGAGATGTGGAGGTCAGAGTGGTATAACAACACGCTTTTAATGCCCCTCAGAAGAGACGTGGAGGTCCCAGTAGCTTAACAAGACGCTTTTAATGCCCCTCAGAAGAGACGTGGAGGTTGCAGTAGCTTATCAAGACAGTTTTAATGCCCCTTACAAGAACCATACAGTACAGCATATTACAAACATTATTCCCATTATTGGGAAGTGGGTCTCCCATAGTCTTTGCTTATGCCTTCCAAGCAAAAGGTGCCAAAAATTAGGATGTAGGAACTTGCAATACCCTTACAAGAGCCATGCAGTACAGCATATTACAAACATTATTCCCATTATTGGGAAGTGGGTCTCCCATAGTCTTTGCTTATGCCTTCCAAGCAAAAGCTGCCAAAAATTAGGATGGAGGAACTTGCAATATCCTTACAAGAGCCATGCAGTACAGCATATTACAAACATTATTCCCATTATTGGGGAGTGGGTCTCCCATAGTATTTGCTTATGCCTTCCAAGCAAAAGCTGCCAAAAATTATGAGGAAATGCAATGCCCGTTCGAAGAGTCGTGGAGGTCCCAGTAGCTTAACAAGACTGTTTTAATGCCCCTCAGAAGAGACGTGGAGGTCAGAGTTGTATAACAACACGATTTTAATGCCCCTCAGAAGAGACGTAGTATCAAATACTTGGAAATACCTCATAGAAGACTCATAATCTATACTGTCAGGATGCCATATACCAGCAGCTAAGATATACATTCATCATACCGAATGCCACATAAGGGACACTAGTAGGCATTCGGTATGATGAATGTATATCTTAGCTGCTGGTATATGGCATCCTGACAGTATAGATTATGAGTCTTCTATGAGGTATTTCCAAGTATTTGATACTACTTGTGGTATGCACTACTATATGAACATTACCATGGGTATTGTACTGTGGCCATTTGATAGTTCTCTTTATTGGTATGTCATATGAAGGACTACATATATGCTTTTTTGCTGTGGTGTCTAGGCCCCCTTTCACTTGTGGACCGGATCGTCCCTTTAGTGAGATGGTCATCCTACATGATATGTGTTTCTCTGCATTTCTGTACTGTGCCTTATATTGATTATGAAGTAACTTTTTATACTATTTATGAATAAAAGTTAATTTTTATATTTGCCTTGGGTTGATATGGTCGTATTTTTTATCTCTTCAAGTATTTATCTATGTTGAACGACTTAACCTAGATTTCCACCAGTAGGTGCTAGCCATTGAGCAATATACATATTATCTCTAATATGCACCAATTGAGAAACTTATATTGGACCTTGGAAACGACGTGGAGGTCAGAGTGGTATAACAACACGCTTTTAATGCCCCTCAGAAGAGACGTGGAGGTCCCAGTAGCTTAACAAGATGCTTTTAATGCCCCTCGGAAAAGTGGTGGAGGTCCCAGTAGCTTAACAAGACGCTTTTAATGCCCCTCAGAAGAGATGTGGAGTTCCCAGTAGCTTAACAAGACGCTTTTAATGCCCCTCGGAAAAGTGGTGGAGGTCGCAGTAGCTTAACAAGACGCTTTTAATGCCCCTTACAAGAGCCATACAGTACAGCATCTTAAAAACATTATTCCCATTATTGGGGAGTGTGTCTCCCATAGTCTTTGCTTATGCCTTCCAAGCAAAAGCTGCCAAAAGTTAGGACGGAGGAACTTGCAATGCTCCTTACAAGAGCCAGCAAGTACAGCATATTACAAACATTATTCCCATTATTGGTGAGTGGGTCTCCCATAGTATTTGCTTATGCCTTCCAAGCAAAAGCTGCCAAAAATTAGGATGGAGGAACTTGCAATGCCCCTTACAAGAGCCATACAGTACAGCATCTTAAAAATATTATTCCCATTATTGGGGAGTGGGTCTCCCACAGTCTTGGCTTATGCCTTCCAAGCAAAAGCTGCCAAAAATAAGGACGGAGGAACTTTCAATAATGGCAACACAGACCACGGTCACCCTGGTGGTATAGTGGTGGTGGAGGCTGAGGATAAGGAGAAGAACATAAAACAGCCGAAATGAGGAAGCGTATACTCATGTGTGGGTGTGAAGCGGTGCATGTGAATACACCTCCCGAAAAAAACACAGTGGATTTGACTTTAGGTTACTCTGCTGTCATTTGGTGGTGATGAGAAGTCTGGTCCAATCCAGCCCTTGTTCATTTTGATAAGGGTCAGCTAGTCAGCATTGTCAGTTGACAGGCGAGTGCGCTTATCAGTTATAATTCCCCCAGCGGCACTAAAAGCACGCTCCGATAACCCGCTAGCGGCAGGGCAGGCCAGGACCTCCAAGGCGTACAGAGGGAGTTCATTCCAAGTGTCTAGCTTGGATACCCAATAATTAAAAGTCACAGAGGAATCATGGAGGACGCTGGTACGGTCGGCAAGGTACTCCCTCACCATCTTTTAAAACTTTCCACTCCTTGTGAGAGTACCCCGCGCCTCAGGGCCTGTAAGCTGGGTGGGTCTCAGAAAACTGTCCCAGAACGTTGACAGTGTTCCCCTGCCTCTGCTGGATTGGAGTTGCCTCTCTCTCGCTTGTACGCCTTGGTTGGTCAACGAACTGTGACCTCTGCGTGTTCAGATGGGAACTTTTTTAACAGTTCTGCAGCAAGGGCCTTCTGGTACTGCCCCATTTTTGTAGACCTCTCCACCTCAGGAATAAGAGAGTGAAAGTTCTCCTTGTAGCGGGTGTCTAAAAGTGTCACCAACCAGTAATGACTGTCACCCAACATTTTGACAATGCGAGGGTCACGGTTGAGGCAGCGTAACATAAAGTGAGCCATGCGTGCCAGACTGGTAACGGGCAAGACTTCCGTGTCCTCACCAAGATGACGACTGACCATGCTCTCCTCCTCCTCCTCCTCCCTGTTCTCAGGCCACCCACGCTGAACCAACGGTATGACAGTTGTACAGGTACTACCGTCTACAGCGCATGACACAAGCTCCTGTTCTTCTTCCTCCTCCTCCTCTCCCTCATTGTCCCCCAATGCACGTTGGGATGAGATGAGGTTGGGCTGTGTGTAATCGCCCGCTATGGCTTCTTGATCCATCTCATCATACTCTGGCTGCAATGCCTCCTCTTTAATTCTCTGCAGAGAGCGTTGCAAAAGACAGACAAGTGGAATGCTGACGCTAATGATGGCATCATCGCCACTCACCATCTGGGTGGACTCCTCAAAGTTTGTCAAGATGGTACAGATGTCAGACATCCAGGTCCACTCCTGAGTTCTTATGTGTGGAGTCTGACCTGAATATTGACGGCCTTGTTGCAGCTGGTACTCCACAACTGCTCTCTTCTGCTCACAAATCCTTTGCAACATGTGGAGGGTAGAGTTCCAACGTGTGGGGACATCACACACCAGTCGGTGTGACGGAAGCTGCAAACGCTGGTGCAACACAGCAAGGGCGGCGGAAGCTGTAGCCAACTTGCGAAAATGAGCTGACAGGCGGCGTACTTTGACGAGCAGATCTGGCAACTCGGGGTACGATTTAAGAAACCGCTGAACCACGAGGTTAAGCACATGAGCCCGGCATGGTACGTGTGTGATCTCGGCTCGCCTCAGAGCCGCCACCAGGTTATGGCCATTGTCACACACGACCATGCCTGGATGTAGGTTCAGCGGTCTCAGCCACAGATCTGCCTGCTCTTTCACAGCTGTCCACAACTCACAAGCTGTGTGAGGTTTCTCACCTAAGCTTATGAGTTTCAGCACAGCCTGTTGCCACTTGCCGGAGGCAGTACTGCAGTGCTTCCAGCTTGTAACTGATGTGTTGATATCTGAGATGGAGGCTGAACATGAGGAGGAGGAGGAGGATGATGCGCAGGAGCTGTACACTGTGGGGGCAACTCTGACTGACATAGGGCCCGCAATCCTCGGTGTGGGGAGGATGTGTTCCGTCCCAAGGTCCGACTGGGTCTCGGCTTCCACTATGTTTACCCAGTGTGCCGTCAGGGAGATGTACCGTCCCTGTCCACAAGCACTTGTCCACGTGTCCGTTGTCAGGTGGACTCTCCCAGTAACTGCGTTGTTGAGGGCACGGCAGATGTTTTGGGACACGTGCTTGTGTAGTATGGGGATGGCACACCGGACAAAATAATGTCGGCTGGGGACCGAGTACCGAGGGACGGCCACCGCCATAAGGTTGCGGAAGGATTCCGACTCCACCAGCCTAAAAGACAGCATTTCCAACGCAAGCAGTCGTGAAATGTGCAAATTTAGGACTGTGAGGCGTTAGCTGCGAATTTCCGCTTTCGTTCATAGGTCTGGGATATGGACAATTGAACGCTGCGGTGGATCGTGGACGTGGACGTTGATGCTGTTTCTTGAGAAACTGCCATAACAAGTGAAGACTGAGAGGAGGGGGCATCTTTGCATGCAGTATGGACAGGGGATTGCCTTGCACACACAACAGGGGGTTCTATTGCATTCACAACAGCGGAAGAAGCAGTGGTGACACCTCTGACACTGGTCGTGGACCCTTGGGTTCGCCCCACAAAGTCGGGTGCTTTGCTGCCATGTGCCTGATCATGCTGGTGGTCAGGCTGGTAGTTTTGTCACCCCTGCTGATGCTGGCATGGCAGGTGGTACAAATGGCCTTTTTGGGGTTATCAGCAGTCTTTAAAAAAAGTCCAGACTCTGGAAGACCTACCGCTTGTACTGGCAACGTCCCTCGTGTTGGTGTTACGGGGAACGGTTGCCCGCCTTCTGTCTGCGGCCACTACACTGCTTCTTCTTGCCTGTTGGGGTACTCTGCCTCCCTCCCCCTGTGTGCTGCTGGCCTCACTCTGCATGTCCTCCTGCCACGTTGGGTCAGTTACTAGATCATCCACCACCTCCTCCTCTTCCACTTGCGCACCACGATCCTCCTCCTCACTTCCTGGCAACTGTGTCTCATCGTCGTCCACCTCTTGTGACATATTGCCAGCATCTACTTCCTGTGGCCATGGCTGTTCAAATATTTGTGCATCGCTACATGGGATCTCCTCTTCCACCACTTCAAGCGGAGCAGGCGAGGGGCACAAATCTGGAAATGGACCAGTGAACAGCTCTTCAGAGTGTCCAAGTGTGGGATCAGTTGCTGTCTGACGACACTCGGCATGGTGGGAGGAAGGAGCATCAGGGTGAGGAGGAGTATGCGGTCGAGACTCACGGCTACTAAGAGTCGACCGTGTGGAAGACAGGCCGGAGGTGGTGGTGCCCAGGTAACTGGAAGTATTATCTGCTATCCAATTAATAACCTGTTCACACTGATCAGTTCGCAATACTGGTGTTGTTCTGTGCTTCCCTAGTAATTCAGTCAAGAAGTGGGAGCGAGAAGATGTGGCTGTTGGCTGTGGCACATTTTCACCTTGGTCACCTCCCCATCCTCTGCACGCACCATCACCAGAACGTCCACTTCCACGTCACTTGCCACGCGCCTTGCCCATAGTAAAGTAAGTAAAATAGCTTACACTCGCACTATCAATGGAAAAAGGGTAATAAAAAGTAAATTAGAACCGTGGAAGAGGAAAACCACAGTTCTATTTCTCTGGCCTACACCCGACTCTTTTAAACAATCTGAACAATCAGGGAGAAAATATTACTGTTTTTCTTTACGGAAAAAATACCAAAAGCTGAATAATAGAGATTTCTTACCGTGGAACAGCAAAACCACAGTTATAATTTACTGGTGTATGTAGACGAGACTTTTTTAAATATATATATTTGCAGCTGAACAGTGAGCGACACACTCAAACTGGTTTTTTTAGATACAAATGGCCCAAAAGTGGATAATACAGAGGTTTGAACTGTGGAACTGCAAAACCACACTTGTATTTCTCGGGCCTACACCAGACTATTTTCAACAGATATATTTGTGTCTGAACAATCAGGATACACTATTTATTTTTTACGGCAAAAAATGCTAAAAGCAGGATAATAGAGATTTTTTACCGTGGAACAGCAAAACCACAGTTATAATTTACTGGTGTATACCAGACTTTTTTAAATATATATATATTTGCGGCTAAACAGTGAGCGACACACTCAAACTGTTTTTTTTAGATACAAATGGCCCAAAAGTGGATAATACAGAGGTTTGAACCGTGGAACTGCAAAACCACACTTGTATTTCTCGGGCCTACACCAGACTATTTTCAACAGATATATTTGTGTCTGAACAATCAGGAGACACTATTATTTATTTTTTACCGCCAAAAATTGCGAAAAGCAGAATAATACAGAGATTTGACCCGTGGAACTGCAAAACCACACTTGTATTTCTCAGGCCTACACCAGACTATTTTCAACAGATATATTTGTGTGTGAACAATCAGGAGACACTATTTATTTTTTTACGTCAAAAAATGCTAAAAGCAGGATGATAGAAATTTTTTACCGTGGAACAGCAAAACCACAGTTATAGTTTATTGGTGTATAACAGACTTTTTAAAATATATATATATTTGCGGCTAAACAGTGAGCGACACACTCAAACAGTTTTTTTTAGATACAAATGGCCCAAAAGTGGATAATACAGAGGTTTGAACCGTGGAACTGCAAAACCACACTTGTATTTCTCGGGCCTACACCAGACTATTTTCAACAGACATATTTGTGTCTGAACAATCAGAAGACACTATTATTTATTTTTTACGGCAAAAAATGCCAAGAGCAGGATAATAGAGATTTTTTACCGTGGAACAGCAAAAGTACACTTCTGTCTCTCTGGCCTACACCAGACTATTTTCAACAGATATATTTGTGTCTGAAAAATCAGGGAGACACTATTATTTTTTTTTTTACGGCAAAAAATGCCAATTGCAGGATAATAGAGATTTTTTACCGTGGAACAGCAAAAGCACACTTCTGTCTCTCTGGCCTACACCAGACTATTTTCAACAGATATATTCGTGTCTGAAAAATCAGGGAGACACTATTATTTTTTTTTTACGGCAAAAAATGCCAAAAACAGGATAATAGAGATTTTTTACAGTGTAACAGCAAAACCACAGTTATAATTTACTGGTGTATACCAGACTTTTTTAAATATATATATTTGCGGCTGAACAGTGAGCGACACACTCAAACTGTTTTTTTTTAGATACAAATGGCCCAAAAGTGGATAATACAGAGGTCTGAACCGTGGAACTGCAAAACCACACTTGTATATCTCGGGCCTACACCAGACTATTTTCAACAGATATATTTGTGTCTGAGCAATCAGGAGACACTATTATTTATTTTTTACGGCCAAAAATTGCGAAAAGCAGGATAATACAGAGATATGACCCATGGAACTGCAAAACCACAGTTATAATTTACTGGTGTATACCAGACTATTTTCAACAGATATATTTGTGTCTGAACAATCAGGAGACACTATTATTTATTTTTTACGGCCAAAAATTGCGAAAAGCAGGATAATACAGAGATTTGACCCGTGGAACTGCAAAACCACACTTGGATTTCTCGGGCCTACACCAGACTATTTTCAACAGATATATTTGTGTCTAAACAATCAGGAGACACTATTATTTATTTTTTACGGCAAAAAATGCCAAAAGCAGGATAATAGAGATTTTTTTACCGTGGAACAGCAAAACCACAGTTATAATTTACTGGTGTATACCAGACTATTTTCAACAGATATATTTGTGTCTGAACAATCAGGAGACACTATTATTTATTTTTTTACGGCAAAAAATGACAAAAGCAGGATAATAGAGATTTTTTACCGTGGAACAGCAAAACCACAGTTATAATTTACTGGTGTATACCAGACTATTTTCAACAGATATATTTGTGTCTGAACAATCAGGAGACACTATTATTTATTTTTTTACGGCAAAAAATGACAAAAGCAGGATAATAGAGATTTTTTACCGTGGAACAGCAAAACCACAGTTATAATTTACTGGTGTATACCAGACTTTTTAAAATATATATATATTTGCGGCTGAACAGTGAGCGACACACTCAAACAGTTTTTTTTAGATACAAACGGCACAAAACTGGATAATACAGAGATTTCACCCGTGGAACTGCAAAACCACACTTCTGTTTCTGTGGCCTATACCAGACTCTTTTCAACAGATATATTTGTGTCTGAAAAATCAGAGACACACTTTTTTTTTTGGGGGGGGACACCAATAGGTTAATAAGACGGGTATTTGTACAGTGTGAAGGAGGAACAAAAAAGAGGATTTAGATGAAAAAAAAGGATTTTTCCTGGCCCCCGAGACCTGGAGCTAAGTCCAGCAATTTCAGAAACAGGAGCACACAGGACTGTAATGCAGCATTTGCTGGTATAACCCCACTGCGTCTCCTATACAGCCTGCCTGTCTGCCTGATATCTGGGATGGATATTAGTCCTGAGAAGGACTGTTTGTTTGATCTGGCAGGCTTTACAGACCCTACACTAACTATTTCACAGGATAAATCTCTCCCTAGCTCAGCAGCGCTGTCCCTACACTGTCTAATCCGGAGCGACTGTGTCCAAGATGGCGGCGTACGGTTTTAAATACTCGAGGTGACGCTGTGCGGCCAGCCAATCACTGTAATGCCCACAAGCAACATGGCTGCGGCATTACAGTGACAGGCTGGCAATCCCTGCATGTTCATTGGCTCTGTAAAGAGCTCCAAACATGCAGGGCGGAGGCCCGAGCTCCCGCCCGAGTAACCCGGAAATGCTCGGTGCTCGCCGAACATCCCGAGTAGCGTGATGATCGGGCGAGTACCGAGCAGTGTCGAGCATGCTCGCTCAACACTAATCTCCTACATTACAAAACCATACAAGAAAACAACAGGGTGCCACTCGTAGTCACCTACAATCCAAATCTGGAGGTGCTAAGAAGAGCTGCACGGAAACTACAACCCTTACTACGAAAAGATGCCCGATTAGAATCCATATTTCAAGACCCCCCACTTCTGTGTTTCAGGCAGCCCCCAAATCTAAGAAGCATTATTGTCAGAAGCTCCCTGTCACCTCCACTGTTATGTTCTGCTACCAAAGCTAAGGAAAGAGAGGAGATCTGTCCCTACTATGAGACTCAGCTGAATCCCTACGATGTAACAGGGAACCTGATCCTGCGATCAGACCTGCTAAAGTCCTAATCTAGTCTGTACGAAGACCTATAGATGTGGGGAGGGAATCCCTACAAGTACTAAGGACTGGGAGGAATATGGGACACCTCCTAACAGAAATAGTAGCAGACAGACGAACAAACAAAATAGATAGAACATAGAGGTCCGTAGACCAAGCAAACTAACAGAGTTAGATACAGAGCACAGGCTAGCTAGAAAGTAGATATACAATGAAGTCCAGCAAAGCCAGAAGGGCGGAGCAGGACTAAATAGGCCAACAAGGTCATGTGACCAGCAAAGGAAAAAAAACCTAACAGCAAGGTTCTAACATCCACCACCTATAGGTACCTTTCTTTGCAACCAGAAAAAAATGTAAAACCTGTCCGCTTATAATGACCACAGACAAGATAAAGATTGCATTTTTTGTGTGTCTTATTGTGTATAAATATGTGACTCTTCAGATTTTGTTGTATACTAGCCTGATGAAGAGACCTGCGTAGTCTCGAAAGCTTGCAATTTGTTACCATCTTTTCAGTTAGCCATTAAAAGGTATCAACCACTGAGGACTCTCAAATCTAAATATTTTTCTATCTACTTGCTAACACGGTACAAGAATATATATTTTCCCTTTAATACTGCAAAAACTCTTACTGTCGCTCTTATTCACTAGTGCAACTCTCTTCTAATCGATCTCCCTCTAAATAAACTGTCTCCTCTCCAATCCTTTCTGAATGCAGCAGCCAGGGTCATATTTCTATCAAGCCGCTTCATCGACGCCTCTACTCTGGGCCAGTCATTGCACGGGTTAGGTTAAACAATCACTACAGAATACAATACAAACTCATCTCTCTCACCCACCAAGCTGTCCACAGTTCTGCAACGGCCTATATCTCTTCCCTCATTTCTGTGTATCACCCCTCCTGTGCCCTCCGTTCTGCAAGTGATCTAAGACAGACATCTCTCCTTAATCAGAACCTCACACCTCCGTCTCCAAGAATTCGCTTGTGCCATGTGAGTTTTCTGTAATGCCCAAAATGCGTACAACGCGATGGTCACGGTAAAGGCTTGGGAACATAAAGTCAGTCTTGTGTGCCAGACTGCCAACAGCCAAGACTTTCCTGTTCTCACCAAGCGTACGACTGTCTATGTTATCTTCCTCCTCCGCCTCCTCATTATCACCCAATCCGCGTTGGGATGAGATGAGGCTGGCCTGGGTAGCATCACCTTGTATAATTACTTGCTCCGCCTGCATTGCCTCCTCTTTAATTGTAAGTGTGGCACCCCAGGGGTCTGGTTACCACAGTAATAGAAATATTATGTCTGAGAGCAAGTGGGAGGTCTCCTGGTCAGGAGCCCTCAAGCATGCCACGCCTCCTGCCCCAGTCCTGGGAGGGGAGGAATCTGCCCTATTTAAACTGGGTCTGGGGCGGGGTTAGTGAGACAGAGTGAAGTCCCAGACAGAGACGCAGTCTAGTCTGGAGGACAGCAGACACAGGGAAAGCAAGAACTTGGAGCTCTGTAGGAGCAGGAGCGAGTGCCAGGGGCTGGAAGCCAGATAGCTCGCCCTGGCTGAAGACACTAAGACCGGACACGGAGTCCGAGGCTGTGGGGGCATCCAGGTCCAGCAGCAGAATCCAACCGGCAGGGGATTCCAGGTCCTCTGGCCATAGAAGCCCGGAGGCACGGTCACAAGCAAGGGACCAGCACCGCCATCGTGGAGCGGAGGCTAACAGAAGGCCCCAAGTCACCGGCCATACGGGTGAGCACCACATGGTACACTCAGGGACGTGGGCTACTTCTACCCGTATACAGCAAGGTAGCCAGGAAGAGTGCAGATAGACGGGGAGGTCTACAACTCCACCTGGCCAGGGGAGATCCTGCTTGCTCACAGACTGACCAGGCCTCTACTGCTAACCAGTACTCCCGGGAGGGTCTGCTTTATAACACCAGTAAAGACCCTGAACTGCACTGCACAGACTCTGAGTTGTTCCTGCTGCGCTCGTGTCCCATCATCCACACCAACTGCCCTGAGGCTATACTTCTCCCGTGGGGAGTCATCCCATTCTTAGCTGCACACACAACACCGGCCTCAGCGGTCTGCCTTGCAGCGGCGGTCCCCACTGACCGCAATCCACGGGTGGCGTAGTCGGACCATTATCATACTAATAAGACTGTCACTGATTTGACCACCCTGGGCATGGACCGGGTCATCGCCACGGAGACTACAACCCCCAGCGATCCGGCTCCGGGTACTTCCCGCACACACGTGCACGCACAACACAGGCCCAGGGGGTGAGTCATAAGCAGTGAGCGTTTCAGTAGACAGAGAAGCGGGATGGTGATGCTAATTATGGTGTCATCGCCGCTCACCATTTTGGTGAAGTCCTCAAAGTTTTGGAGGAGGGCACAGATGTCAGACATCCATGCCCACTCATCAGCTCTTATGTGCTGAGGGTGACTTGAATACCGACGGACATGTTGAAGCTGGTACTCAACAACTGCTCTCTGCTGCTCAAAATCATTCCAAACATCTGCAACGTTGATTTCCAACGTATAGTTACATTGCATACCAGGCAGTCAGCTGGAAGCTGCAAATGCTGCTGAAGCCCTGCCAGGATGGCAGAATCTGTAGCTGACTTTCTGAAATGGGCACACACGCGGCGTACTTTCACAAGCAGCTCTGGCAGATACGTGTAGATTTTGAGAAACTGTAGAACCACTAAGTTGAGCACATGGGCCAGGCATGGTACATGTGTGAGCTTGCCTAGCTTCAGAGCCGCCACCAGGTTCTCTGATACAGTGTTACGGATCCAGGTGGTGGAACCTCTGTGCTGCGGTGCAAGGAGGGACCAGAGGGGCGTGACTAAGTATCTACTCGGCCCGACCAAGGTCACACGGCGGCTCAGTTGACTCCGTGAACCAGGGAGGAACCGAGTAGAGGGACCAGGTGCCACTCTGGGACCGACCTTGTATGAGAGCAGGTGGCTCCCACAGGTCAGAAGGCAGGAACTGACCGGTACAGCGGATGAGCTCGGCAGGCAGGCAGACGGGTGGTCCGGGTAGACAACCAGGCAGGCACAACAGGTAACTGGCAGGTGCTTCCAGGTAAGCAGGCAGGTGGGCACAACAGATAGCTGGCAGGTGCTTCCAGGTAAGTGACGCGCCCCCTGGGCCTGTGCTGCTGCTGCTGTGCAGGGGGAATACCCGGAGCCGGATCGCTGGGGGTTGTAGTTCTCCGTGGCGGTGACCCGGTCCGTGCCCAGGGTGGTCAAACCAGTGGCAGTCTATTTGTATGGTAATAAGTGTCCGACTACGCCACCCGTGGATTGCGGTCAGTGGGGACCGCCGCTGCACTGCAGACCGCTGAGGCTGATGTTGTTTGTGCAGCTGAGTATGGGATGACTCCCCACGGGAGGAGTATTGCCTCAGGGCAGCTAGTGTGGATAATGATGGGAGTGATGGTGCGAGTGTCCCAGTACTGATGGTGCTGGTGCGGCGATGAAACACAGAGACTTGTGGTGCAGTTTCCAAAGCTTTACTCACTGTTGTTGTTCAGATCACTTCGGCCAGCAGTGACCGCCCGAGCCATGCTGCGTCCACCAGGTGAGGGACTCGGTCAACTCCCAGGCAATTCCAGAGTGCGGTTCAGAGCTCCCCTCTCTTCCTTTCTACTGGCCGTCCTCACCAGTGACCCACCTTTGTCCAGCTTCCTCGGGCCTTCTGTTGGTGAAACCTCTCTCCGGTTTCCCTGACCCTATGCGGTATGCCTTTCTGGTGGATGTAGTGAGGGGTCGCACCAAGATGTGGTGACAACCTCCGGTTTTGGCTGAGGATTAGTCGCCTCCACCAATTTGGGTTCCGGTACCCTATTCTGCCAACCCTTCACCCAGTATCTCCTCTGGGAATATGGGGTTCCTTCTGCCTTCGTGTCTCTGGGCCTTTCTCTGTGTTCCTCGCCTCCTTTCTCCTCTGTTTCAGTTCCTTTCTTACTCTCCTTGCTGTTCCTTCTCTTCTCTCCCTCTCTGCTGTCTCAGGCCTCTTCTCCAGGCCTGGCTCTGGAGCTGGGCCCAGACTGAGCCACAGCTCCCTGTCAGCCCTCTCTGGCTGAGCTCCTCTCTTCTTCTCCTCCTCTCTGAACTGAACACTGATCTAAGATGGTGCCCACCTTATATACCTCCTTCTGACACCCGAGCCCAGGTGACTAGCAACCAATGGGCTCCTACCTATGCCCAGAAACCCACCCCTATCTGCTCCTACACCACTGGGTTTTCTTCCCCCTCCCCACTCCAGCCAGGAACAGAAGCTGTCGTGCCTGCACTCTGTCTAGTGGGAGCACCGTTGGTCTGTTCCTCGGAAATGGGGTGTGTGTGGTGCATGCAGCCTACTGAGCCCCGGTCCACACTCCATCCTTACCCGGGAGTGGAATATCACACCTCTGGTTCGAGGTGCAATACCCCTGTAGCAGCCGAGTCCTCGGGGTGCTACATAAGCAGGCAGGCACGGCAGGTAACAGGCAGGTGCTTCCAGGTATGCAGGCTGGCGGACACGGCAGGTAACAGGCAGGAGCTTCCAGGTAAGCAGGTGGGCAGAGCCCATAGACAGACTGGCGGACTGGACTGTAAGCAGACTGTCGGGCTGGAGAGAAGTCAGACTGACGGACTGGGCTCAAGATCAGACTGGAGGACAGGACTAACTTGCAGAGGACCTGAGGGCTGAAGCAAAGCAAGAAACACAAAGCAAAAACCTTGCACGGGCACCTCCATATTGAAGGAGGTGCCTCTTATAGGGAAAGTCCTCTGGCCATTGGGCGGGGATTTTTTTTTAGGATGGCATGCGCCGCCCCTTTAAGAGGGAGGGAGCACACCCTAAGCACAGAGCCAGGGTAGCTGCGTGCACCAGCAGAAGCTGCAGGGAGGCCAGAAGACGCCGGAGCAGGACCGCGGCGGTAAGGGGGACGGCGTCTCTGCCTGGCAGGGGGCAGAGACGCCAATGCTACAGTACCCCCCCTTTACGCCCCCTCTTTTTCAGGCCAACAAGAAATTCTTTAAGAAGAAGAGGGGCATGGATGTTCTCCCTGGGTTCCCAAGACCTCCTCCGGGTCAAACCCCTTCCAATCCACCAGAAAAAAAGTTTTTTCCTCTTACCCTTGGTGGCCAAAATGTTCTCTACCTCATAGATGTCCTCAGTGGAGACTGGAGCAGGAGTAGTACCTGGATCGTCAGAAAAAGAATTAAGAACAACTGGTTTGAGAAGAGATACGTGGAAGGAGTTGGGAATCCGTAAGGTGGCAGGGAGTTTTAGCTTGTAAGCCACGGGATTGATTTGCTTGAGAACCTCAAACGGGAAGATGAACCGCGGACCCAACTTATACAATGGTATTTTAAGCCGAACATGTTTGGAGGAGAGCCAGACCCTGTCTCCCGGATGGAATAGAGGCGGATCCAGTCGTCTCTTATCAGCATGTCTCTTCATCTGTTCAGAGGACTGAAGAAGTGCGGATCTAGTGTCTTCCCAAATAGTAGAAAATTAGCTGACCAGAGACTCCGCGGCAGGATTGTCCACAAAAGCGGAGATGGGAAACGGGATCCGGGGGTGTTGACCGTAGACCACAAAGAGCGGGGATTTGGAAGAAGACTCACTCTCATGGTTGTTATAGGAGAACTCTGCCCATGGTAGGAGCTCAACCCAATCGTTATGGTGAGCATTGATGAAATGCCGGAGAAAGCTGGTAAGGACATGGTTGATACGTTCCACTTGACCATTGGACTGAGGATGATAAGCAGAGGAGAGATCCAGGGTGACATCCAGCATCTTACACGTAGCTTTCCAGAAGCGCGAAGTTAACTGGACCCAGCGATCAGACACAATGTGGAGGGGTAGGCCGTGGAGACGAAAGATGTAATGGATGAAGTCCTTAGCCAGCACAGATGCAGATGGGAGACCAAGCAGAGGGATGAAATGGGCCATTTTAGAAAAGCGGTCAGCGACCACCCAAATGACAGTACAACCGGCAGAAACAGGGATATCCGTAATAAAGTCCATAGCAATGTGTTGCCACGGAGCGGAAGGTATGGGTAGAGGCAGCAGACGGCCAGCGGGAAGATGCCTGGGAACTTTGTTATGGGCACAGGAGGAACAAGCCGAGACGAAATCCGCAACATCCTTGCGTAGCGAAGGCCACCTGTAATGCCGGGCGATGAGCAGGAAGGTCTTCCTCTGGCCAGCATGGCCAGCTAGTTTGGACGAATGACCCCAGAGAAGAACCTTCTTACGATCCGGAACAGCTGCAAAAGTCTTACCGGGTGGAAGACGAGACAGGTCAAAGGGGGCCACAGTCATTACTCTGGAGGGGTCGATGATATGCAGAGGCTCCTCCTCTTGGTCGGAGGACAGAAATGAGCGGGTTAGAGCGTCGGCTTTAACGTTCTTGTCCGCAGGGCGATAATGCAGAGAAAAACAGAATCGGGCAAAGAACAGAGACCACTGGGCCTGACGCGGATTGAGTCTCTGGGCGTTTTGTAGATAGGCCAGGTTTTTGTGATCTGTGTAGATGATCACCGGATGCAGAGCCCCTTCCAGCAGGTAGCGCCACTCCTCCAGCGCCAATTTGATGGCAAGCAGCTCACGATCTCCTATGGAGTAGTTGAGCTCGGATGAGGAGAAGAGATTGGAGAAGAAGCCGCAGGTTACCATTCTCCCGGACGGGGATTTCTGGGTGAGCAACGCTCTGGCTCCGGAGGAGGAAGCATCAACCTCGGGGAAGAACTACTTGTTGCAATCCGGACGGTGCAGCACAGGGGCGGAAGAGAAAGATTGTTTTAGGGAGCCGAACCTCCGCTTTGGAAGTCTATTCCTTGTGATTTGCTCCCTTACAGGTGAGCGTGGAGATGGGAGCGATCTGGGAGGAGAAATGAGGAATGAAGAGGCGGTAATAGTTTGCGAAGCCCAGGAATCGCTGAATCGCCTTCAACCCCTCCGGTCGGGGCCATTTTAAGACGGCAGAAACCTTCTGGGGATCCATCCGAAGACCAGTCTCGGAGATAATATATCCCAGGAACGGAAGGGAAGTCTGCTCGAAGAGACATTTTTCAAATTTTGCGTAGAAACGATTCTGCCGGAGCCTTAGCAGAACCTAATGAACATTCCTCTGGTGTGAGGGCAGATCCGGAGAGAAGACCAAGATATCGTCCAGGTACACCACTACACAAGAATACAAGAGGTCGCGGAAAATGTCATTAACTAGCTCCTGGAAGACGGCTGGGGCATTACAGAGACCAAAGGGCATCACGCGGTATTCATAGTGACCGTCCCGGGTGTTGAATGCCGTCTTCCACTCGTCTTCCTGGCGGATCCGGACCAGATTGTACGCCCCACATATATCGAGCTTGGTGAATACCCTTGCGCCTTTAAAGCGGTCGAACAGCTCCGAGATGAGAGGCAGGGGGTACTTATTCTTGGTGGCAATTTGGTTAAGCCCCCTCTAATCGATGCACAGCCGTAGCGAGCCGTCTTTCTTTTTAATGAAGAAGAATCCTGCTCCAGCTGGAGAAGTAGATTTCTGAATGCATTCCCTAGCAAGATTCTCCTCGATGTACTCAGACATGGCCCGGGTCTCAGCCAGCGACAAGGGGTAGATACGCCCGCGGGAAGGAGAAGCACCAGGTACCAGGTCGATGGGGCAATCATACGGATTATGAGGTGGTAGTGTCTCAGCCTCCTTCTTGTTGAAGACGTCCGCATAGGACCAGTAGGGTGCCGGCAGACCGGGTAGATTAGCTGGAGTAGACAGAGGTCGAGCCGGGCAAACCGGAATCAGGCAGGTCTCATGGCAATCCTGCCCTCAACGGAGCACCTCACCAGATCGCCAATTCAGGACGAGTACATGTTTCTGTAGCCAGGGTAGACCTAGTAAAAGGGAGTGAGAGAGTCCGGATAGCACATGGAAGGAGATCCTTTCCGAGTGCAGCATTCCCACCTGAAGGGTTATAGGCTCTGTGACGAGCAAGATGGTCACCGGAAGGAGTCTCCCATCCACGGAAGCGACTGCCAGTGGTTCGGCCAGACGTTTGGTGAGAATCTGATACTGCTCCACAAGGGACTGAGAAATGAGATTCCCAGCGGCTCCGGAATCCAGGTGAGCTTTCTCAAAGAAGCATGTCACACCACAGGAGATAGAAACGGATAAAGTCAAGGACGGAGAGGATTTACTCTTGCC
This sequence comes from Phyllobates terribilis, assembly GCF_046119375.1. Classification (NCBI taxonomy): domain Eukaryota; kingdom Metazoa; phylum Chordata; class Amphibia; order Anura; family Dendrobatidae; genus Phyllobates; species Phyllobates terribilis. The sequence goes on from NW_027362762.1 coordinate 637,101,145, forward strand.
TAGGACGACCTCTCCGAGCGGTCCTAGACACTGGAGTTTCCTGGCTTCACTGGACAGGAACGGATCAGATGCTCCTTACTGCCACAGTAGAAACAGCTCCCCTCGGCTCGGCGCATTTCTTGGCGAGATTTGACCATCTTGGTCTGGTCAATCTGCATGGGTTCGGGCGAGCATGCCCAGGGAATTGCTGGTTGGGAGGCAGGTTTCTGGAAAACAGGAGCGAGACAAGGAAATCTTCTCTCCCGGGTAGTCTCTTTAACTCGTTCCAAGAAACGGATGTCAATCCGGGTAGCTAGTGACACCAGGTCGTCCAGGGTGGAAGCAATGTCCTGGCCGGCAAGCTCGTCCTTGATTCGTCCGGAAAGACCCTCCCAGAAGGTGGACACCAGGGTCTCGTTGTTCCAGGCAAGCTCAGATGCGAAGGTACGGAACTGTATGGCATACTGGCCCATGGTGAGACTCCCTTGGCGGAGACGGAGCAGTGAGGAGGCAGTAGAAGTCCTTCGTCCGGGCTAATCGAAGACCTTCCGGAAGGCAGTGAGGAAAGCTGGAAGATCGGACACCAGGGGATCCCCTCTCTCCCATAGAGGGTTTAGCCATGCCAATGCTTCCCCGGTGAGGTGAGACATGATGAACGCCACCTTGGCCCGGTCGGAGGGAAACTGATGTGCCAGGAGTTCAAAGTGTAGCGTGCACTGGTTCAGAAAACCCCGACATAAGATGGGGTCACCACCAAAACATGGAGGAGCAGAGAGCCGGGGTCCAGAGCTGGATGCCATGGCACTAGTAGGCTGAGGCGCCGCCGGACACAGATGGGGTGGGCAGCGTGTCCAGGCAGGAGTTGACAGACCGCAGGTAGGTTAGGATAGTCTCCTGTTGGGATCTCTGACAATAAACCTCCTGGTACAGGTCAGAGAGCGGAGGAGCCTGGGGGCCACCGGGTTCCATGGCCCGTCAAACTGTTACGGATCCGGATGGTGGAACCTCTGTGCTGCGGTGCAAGGAGGGACCAGAGGGGCGTGACTAAGTATCTTCTCGGCCCAACCAAGGTCGCACGCGTGGCTCAGTTGACTCTGTGAACCAGGAAGGAACCAAGCAGAGGGACCAGGTGCCACTCTGGGAACGACCTTGTATGAGAGCAGGTGGCTCCCACAGGTCAGAAGGCAGGAACTGACCGGTACTGAGCTCGGCAGGCAGGCAGACGGGTGGTCCAGTTAGACAACCAGGCGGGCACAACAGGTAACTGGCAGGAGCTTCCAGGTAAGCAGGCAGGCGGGCACAACAGATAGCTGGCAGGTGCTTCCAGGTAAGCAGGCAGGTGGGCACAACAGATAGCTGGCAGGTGCTTCAAGGTAAGCAGGCAGGCGGGCACGGCAGGTAACAGGCAGGTGCTTCCAGGTAATCAGGCTGGCCGACACGGCAGGTAACAGGCAGGAGCTTCCAGCTAAGCAGGCGGGCAGAGCCCATAGACAGACTGGCGGACTGGACTGTAGGCAGACTGTCGGGCTGGAGAGAAGTCAGACTGGCGGACTGGGCTGAGGATCAGACTGGCGGACAGGACTGACTTGCAGAGGACCTGAGGGAGCAAAACAAGAAACACAAAGCAACAACCTTGTACGGGCACCTCCATATTGGAGGAGGTGCCTTTTATAGGGAAAGTCCTCTGGCCATTGGGTGGGGACTTTTTAGGACGGCCCTAAGCACAGAGCCAGGGAGGCTGCATGCACCAACAGCAGCTGCAGGGAGGCCGGAAGACGCCTGAGCAGGACCGCAGCGGTAAGGGGGACGGCATCTCTGCCTGGCAGGGGGCAGAGATGCCAATGCTACATACAGCTTTCAACAACTCTGCAATGGTGTGCAGTTTGTTGCCTAAGCATACATTCCTGCTTATTTTTATTGGCACACACGAAGTTTAAGTAAATAATCTGGAATATGTCCTGAAAAAAATGAATCAAATGATGGAGATGGAGGCTGAAGAGGAGGAGGTGGTACAGGAGTTGTAGAATTTAGGGGCAACCCTGATTGACCCAAAGCCAGAAATCCTCTGCGTCGGGAGGATGTGTTCCTTCCCAGGGTCCCACTGGGTCCCCGCTTCCACAATATTAACCCAGTGGAATGCGTCAGCTGTTAGAACCTTGCTGTTAGGTTTTTTTTCCTTTGCTGGTCACATGACCTTGTTGGCCTATTTAATCCTGCTCCGCCCTTCTGGCTTTGCTGGACTTCATTGTATTTCTACTTTCTAGCTAGCCTGTGCTCTGTATCTAACTCTGTTAGTTTGCTTGGTCTACGGACCTCTAGGTTCTATCTATTTTGTTTGTTCGTCTGTCTGCTGCTATTTCTGTTAGGAGGTGTCCCATATTCCTCCCAGTCCTTAGTACTTGTAGGGATTCCCTCCCCAAATCTATAGGTCTCCGTACAGACTAGATTAGGACTTTAGCAGGTCTGATCGCAGGATCAGGTTCCCTGTTACATCGTAGGGATTCAGCAGAGTCTTATAGTAGGGACAGATCTCCTCTCTTTCCTTAGCTTTGGTAGCAGAACATAACAGTAAGTCCAGCCTGTAAATTCTCTAAGGAAAGATTTTTTTTTTGTTCCATCATGGTGTCGGTTCAGGATTTGGCTAAACACCTGCAGGGACTCTCTCTGGAAGTGGCCGAGCTCCGTCAGCACGTGAGTAACTGTCCTGGAGCATATTTCTTGGAGCCTAAGGTATGTTTGCCAGATTTATTTTTTGGTGAACATCGAGAATTTTTTTCATTTAAAAATGCTTGCTTATTGTATTTTCGTTTGAGACCCAAGTCCTCTGGGGATGAATCCCAGCGCGTAGGGTTCATAATGTCACTTTTGCGCAAAGAGCCTCAGGAGTGGGCCTTTTCTTTGCAACCTAGTGATACATGCTTCAGATCAGTGGATAGTTTTTTTTCTGCTTTAGGACTATTATATGATGATCCTGACCGTGTGGCATCAGCTGAGACTGAGTTGAGACGTTTAAAACAAGGATCAGGTAATATGGAAAAATATTGTACACATTTTCGTCGTTGGTCCACTCAAACAGGGTGGAACGATTCTGCTCTGAAAAGTCTATTTCTTGCTGGGCTCAGTGAAAAGGTTAAAGACCTGCTAATTGCTTATCCTACACCTGAGGATTTGCAACAGGCTATGCAATTAGCTATACGGGTGGACAGAAGACTGCGTGCTAGGGTTAATGAGAGCAAATCCTCTGCTATGTCAGTTTCTGGTTATGATAATGTGTGTACTAACAGTGGTGAACCGATGGAGATTGGATCGGTGGCACCTCGCTCTCAAGAAAAACACCGTCGTTTTTCAGAAGGCTTGTGTTTCTATTGTGGAAAATCTGGTCATTTGATTAAAGGCTGTGAGCTTCGTATGAAGAAAGAAAAAAAAATGGTCAGTCACGCCCGTATTGCCTGTTTAAATTCCAAGGGTATATTTTTAGCTGCTTCCACGATTGCTCAGGAAAAATTAATGGAATTTCGGGTGTTTGTTGATTGCGGGTCTACACTGAATGTTATTGATGGGGGATTCGTGGAAAAACCAGGATGTTGAGCAGTTCTTGCGTTGTTTTGTGGCAGACAATCAAGAGGGGTGGTCTGAGTTTCTGCCACTTGCCGAATTTGCTCTGAACAATCATACATCTTCTTCTGCTGGTTGTTCGCCTTTTTTTTGTTGTTCTGGGAGACATCCGTCGTTTGGGTCGTTCTCCAAGTTGGGATCTGCCGTGCCTGAGGAGGAGAATTTTTCCGGTGATTTGGAAAGAGTTTGGACGGATGTGCGTGGTAATCTTCAGGAGGCCAACAGAAAATCTAAAGACTACTTTGATAGGAAACGACAGGAGGTTTTGTTCGCTGTTGGTGACATGGTTTGGTTGTCCTCTAGGAATCTGCGGTTGAGGATTCCTTCTAAGAAATTGGGTCCCAAGTTTGTAGGGCCCTTTAAGGTGCTTCAGGTTGTCAACCAATCTGCTGTTAGGTTGGAGGTTCCTACCTCCTGGAGAATTAATCCGGTCTTTCATGTCTCTCTGTTAAAAAAAGCTGTTGTGTCGGATGGTGACGCCTCTGCCTCTGTTCCTCCGGTGGTGGAGGACGGGGAATATGAAATTTCTCGCATCCTTGACTCTAGACGGTATAGAGGTAGTTTGCAGTATCTTGTGGCCTGGAAAGGTTTCGGACCCGAGGATAACTCTTGGGTGAGGTCAGATGATGTTTCCGCGTCCAGACTTATCAGAGCGTTTCACAGGAGATTTCCTGATAAGCCTGGTCCTAGGGGATCCGGAGGATCCTCTTAGAAGGGGGGGTACTGTTAGAACCTTGCTGTTAGGTTTTTTTTCCTTTGCTGGTCACATGACCTTGTTGGCCTATTTAATCCTGCTCCGCCCTTCTGGCTTTGCTGGACTTCATTGTATTTCTACTTTCTAGCTAGCCTGTGCTCTGTATCTAACTCTGTTAGTTTGCTTGGTCTACGGACCTCTAGGTTCTATCTATTTTGTTTGTTCGTCTGTCTGCTGCTATTTCTGTTAGGAGGTGTCCCATATTCCTCCCAGTCCTTAGTACTTGTAGGGATTCCCTCCCCAAATCTATAGGTCTCCGTACAGACTAGATTAGGACTTTAGCAGGTCTGATCGCAGGATCAGGTTCCCTGTTACATCGTAGGGATTCAGCAGAGTCTTATAGTAGGGACAGATCTCCTCTCTTTCCTTAGCTTTGGTAGCAGAACATAACATCAGCGAGATGAACCGTCCCGGGCCACATTCATGTGTTTGAGATTAGGTGGTCCTTCCCACTTAAGTGCACTAGGGAGGGTAAGGGTAATGTTCTGGGACCCGTGCTTGTGGAAGACGGAGACGATACTGGGACAAATAGTGGCGGCTGGGCACCGAGTATGGACACCCGGCCGCCACCGCCATGAGGTTGTGGAAAGCTTCCACCTCCACGAGCCTAAAAGGCAACATTTCAAGTGCAAGCAGCTGTCCAGAAATGTGCCAGTTTAGTATTGTGGCCTGTGGGTGGGTGGCTTGGCTGCATACTTGCGCTTGCATTCCAACTACCACAAAGTTAAGGAGAGAAATGATACGACCATCATGAATAATTTGGTCTTTGTCTAGGAGACCGAGCACAATATTAACCCAGTGACATGCGTCAGTGAGATGTACTGTTCCTGGCCACATTCACTTGTCCATGTGTTTGTGGTTAGGCGGTCCTTTCCACTTAAGTGCACTGGGGAGGGCATAGGTAATGTTCTGGGACTTGTGCTTGTGGAAGGCGGAGATAATACCGGGAGAAATAGTGGTGGCTTGGGACCGAGTATGGACATCCGGCCGCCGGCGCCATGAGGTTGTGGCAAGCTTCCGCCTCCATGAGCCTAAAAGGCGACATCTCAAGTGCAAGCAAGCAGTCCATAAATGTGGCAGTTTAGTATTGTGGCCTGTGGGTGGTTGGCTGCATACTTGTGCTTGCATTCCAAGGGATCTGGTAGGGACAACTAAACGCTGCGAAGGGATAAGGACGTGGACGGTAATAGTTGCAAGTCTGCACACGCTGGACGGGAGGCATCTTCACATGCGTCATGGACAGGGGATTAGCGTGCACGCACAACAGCGGAAGAGGCAGTGGTGTCACCCGCAGACACCGTTTCTGGACCTTGGTGTTCAGCCTAGCTAGTCGGGTGCTTTGCTGTCATGTGCCTGAGCATGCTGGTGGTGGTCAGGCTGGTAGTTTTGGTGCCCTTGCTGATGCTGGCCTGGCAGATGTTGCAAATTACCTTTTTGTGGTTATCTAAACAGTCTTTAAAAAAGAACCAGATCTGGGAAGACCTAATAGTTATACCGTCAACTTCCGTCGTGTTGGTGTTCTGGGGAGCAGTTGCCCGTCTTGTGTCAGTGGCCATCACACTTCTTGTTCCTGCCTGTTGTGGTGCTACGCCTCCCTCCCCCTGTGTGCTGCTGTCCTCGCTCTCCATGTACCCTTGCCAGATTGGGTTAGTGACTTCATTGTCCACCGCCTTGTTTTCACTTCCGCACCCTGGTCCTCCTACTTACTTTCTGTCCATTGTGTCTCATTATCCACCTCTTGCGACAGTAATTCCCACCGTCACCTTCGGGTGACCATTGCTGCTCAAATCGCTACATGCAATCTTGCTTAAATCGCTACATGCAATCATCTGTTGCCCTGCTCGAAGCTGGCCAGTCGAGAAGCCTGAATTTATCGATGGAAAAGTGAACAGCTCTTGGGGTAACCCTGCTTTCTAATCTCTCCTTCAAACCACATATCCAAGCTCTTTCCACTTCTGAGCGGACCGAGCGAGAGGCCAGAATCTATCAAAGGAAAGATGAACACAACAGCTCTTTGGAGTGTCCAAGTGTGGGATCACTTGTCTCAAGGCACTCGGAATGGTGGGAGGAAGGAGGTTCAGGGTGAGGAAGATGCCGACTCCAAGTAAAAAATATCTCCCGGATCCGCACATTCCTCAATCACAAATCTACAAAAACACTAGTGCACACACTCATTACTCCCTTCTCGACGACTGCAACCTCCTGCTCTGTGGCCTCCCCTCTAACACTCTCGCATTCCTCCAATCTATCCTAAACTCTGTTGCCCTACTAATCCACCTGTCCCCTCGCTATTCCTTGGCCTCTCCTCTCTGTCAATCCCTTCACTGGCTCCCCATTGCCCAGAGATTCCAGTTCAAAACTCTAACCTTGACATGCAAAGCTATCCACAATCTGTCTCCTCCATACATCTGTGACATAGTCTCCCGGTACTTACCTGCACGCAACCTCCGATCCTCACAAGAGCTCCTTCTCTACTCCCCTCTTATCTCCTCTTCCCACAATAGCATACAAGATTTCTTCCGTGCATCCCCCCTTCTCTGGAACTCTCTGCCCCACCATTTCTGACTCTCGACTACTGTTAACCCACCCACCTCTTGTGACATGCATACAACCTGCAGTAACCCTCGCTCCACCATACCGCTGCATGACCAGCTCTATCCTCACCTACTGTATCCTCACCAATCCTTTGTAGACTGTGAGCCGTCTCAGGCAGGGTCCTCTCCTCTCCTCTCCTGTACCAGTCTCTGTCACATTTTTGTTCAAGATTATTGTAATTATTTTTGAGATGTATACCCCTTTTTCACATGTAAAGCGCCATGGAATAAATGACGATAAAGTAATAATAATAATGTGGTCGAGACTCACATCTACTGAGACTGGACCACATGGAACACAGGGTGGTGGTGGTGGTGGCAAACTAATTGTTGGTTGGATAGCAGATAAAGTTTCCAACCTTTTCACACTGCTCTGGCTTCAATAGTGGTGTTCCGTGGCCCCCTAGAAATTGGGACAGGAAAGTAGTTCGACATGACGTGGGTGTTTGTTGTGCTACCTCAGCCGGCACAGTTTCATTTTGCCCACGGCCTCTGCGTGCATTATCACCATTACCATAACGTTCACTTCCCCGTCCCTTGACACACACCTTGCCCATTTTAAATGGAGTTTAAGATCTGTCACGTTGCCAAAAATGTCTGTATTATTACCGCAGTAATATAGGATCACGTCTGATCAGGTGACCACAGTTTTAGGCAGTAGTGCCCTGGGAGTCAGAGATGCTTCCAGGGGTCTTTCCCATGCTGTTCCCATGTCACACACCACATGGCCAGATAAGGTAGTAAAATGTTAAAATGACATTTCCTGCTGAATGTATTTTTCACAGTTGATAGCAACGCAAAAGTGCAAATACGTATCAAAAACGCTACGTGTGAACATAGAAATGCTTCCAGGGGTCTTCCCCATGCTGTTCTCATGTCATTTGAGCACTGTTCCCATCGATTTGGGCAATTTTTAGGCCCTCTGCAGATCGTCCGGGTGGGGGTTGGGGCACTGGAAAAATGCTTGAGTTTCCCATAGATTTTTATTGGGCTCGTTACTCGGACCGAGCACTCGAGCATTCCAATTTGCTCGACCCGAGGAACAAGTACCCGAGCATTTTAGTGCTCGCTCATCACTAGTGAACACAGCTTTACAGACACAAAAAAGCCAGATGTCATATAGTGAAGCTACATAAAGATGAGAAAGTTCTGGCAGCTCCGACTGTGAATGAAGGAACAAAAAATAATCCACAGGTCCTAACTAGAGATGAGTAGGATGCAGAGATGATGTTGCGCTGCCCAGGTGATCGAAAGCGCGCCGGAGTTGCTGGAAGGTAAATGGTTCATGGCCTCTCGTCCAGCCGCCAGGTAGCACTGTTCTGGATGCTGGACCAGAGACCCATGAATCCATCCGCTCATCTCTAGTCCCAACTGTCCCAGATACAGTGGACTGCCCCGGATTTGGGTCTATACCCTGCAGTCTTGAGCGTCTGCTGAATGTCCCTCATTACCAGCACCCCTGTGACAATTTCTCCTGCCAGGTGAGAAAGATAATGGTAAATTGTCGTGGATTGGGGTGTGGCTAGGGGCGTGGCATTAAAGTGTTCCTTTAAAAAGTTTAAAAACTGTATACAGTTACCCGGAAGGGTATTGCAATGATCATTGTGTGTGTGCTTAAAAAGTTTGTCCATATGTTTAGTGTACTCGGCTAAGATAAAGAGACTGTTAGGCTGTGGACAGTGAACAACCAAAAACCTTTCCGTTGTAAATAGTTTGCACTTCTTAAAGTGCTTCTTTTTGGTTTTATACAGACCACTGAACAAAAAAACATTTGGCGTGGCCGAAGATGTGGTCCAACAACTGGATCAGTTATGCCCTGCAGCTACGCCCAGGGCCTACATTGGGGGTTTGTTGTGGATGGATCCCCCCACTTTGCACCTTCACCAGTGAGATGGACACCCGGTTACAGATCTCACTGTAGTTTGCTGAAAATGTGTTTTATATGGAAAAATGTTTTATGAGTATGAAGAAGAATGTTATTAAAAGTGGTTTTATAAAGTTTTATATATGCTGATAGAAACCTGTAACATTTAAGAAAATGTGCCTCCCATAAAGGGAAGATAAGTTATGATTGTTCTTCTACGTGAATGCATTCTAAAAATTTTTTGTATGTCTTAACATTTGTTTTACTCTGTTCCAGCTCGCGGACCCCAGGAGGTATGTGGCGCCCCACTATGTCCTTCACTAATTGCTGCGCCATCACCAGCCCTGCACTACACAGCACCAGCAACATCTACCTCACAACATCATCATATCCTGCCCTGGGGCTAAGCTCTGCCTCTGCAGAGCTGAACCAACTCTGCTGCGTCACCATCAGCTCCAGTGGATCTGCACCACAGTGGCGGCCCCATATGGCCGCATACCACAGGTGGCGTCACGAACATTATCTCTATAAAAATGTTATTTCCCCTTTTACTAAACCCCTTTAATTGACAGCCCGGGGTCATGGACCGGGTCACTGCCACCGTGACATCCCCCATCATCGACCGGCCCGGCTACCGAGCACCCCATGGCCCAGGGGGCGCGTCATACTTGGCGTCATGAAGAGGATGAACCCACCCGTTATCACGGGTCCCGTGCGCCTATAGACTGTGCATAACTGTATAAAACGCAGCCATTACTGTAGCACATGAGGAGTTAATGATATGTGGGGTGTCCCATCGTGGGCGGAGCCACGGAAACGACACCAAAATAGGCCCCTCCCACTTGCATAGACTGTACCAGTGTTGTCTATCACTTAGGCTTAAAGGTGCCAGTTTTCCCCTTTGCATCAGACTGAAGGGGGAGATTGTCACCTCCCCCTGCAGAGGGCTGTGTGATCCCATCCATCCAGCTGCTGAAGCCCTGTGCTGTGTGATCCCATCTATCCAGCAGCTGCAGCCCTGTAGTGTGTGACCCCAGCTGCTGCAGCTCTGTGAATACAACACAAGTGTGAGAAGCCGTGCAGCAAGAGTGCGGCTGTACAGTGACCAGTAGAGCAGTCTCGGTGACCGGCTGAACAAGGAGCGACGACATAAGCATCCGGAGCGGTGAGTCCTACCCCGGCAAGGGTGAACTGGGGGGAAGAAAGATGCCCACCTTAGGAGAAGCTCCAACAGCGGGTGCTGCCGCAGTCCTTATAGTGCCACTGTCTATGCCATACATCCCAGGAGCGGCCTGGTTACCACAATACTCAGGAGAGAGGGGGTGGTACGCACTTGATGTGCAGAAGGTGAGCGCGGAGGACATGCCCCTGACTTCTGGTGTCGCTGACCCTGGCCGTCCACAAGCAGCTTCTGCTCCGGCTGCAGCTAAGTACACTGGAGACAGGGTCACCTACACCCGTCACCGTGGAGAGCGTGGATGGTACGCCCTCCATGTTCACGGAGTGTTGGAGGAGGGGGACATGCCCCTGCCATCGGAGGCTGATGACCCGGCTGGGCCATATAGTGGCGAATCGTTTCCCCCGGAAGGGGCACCACTACTAAAGTGTTCCTTTAAAAAGTTTAAAAACTGTATATAGTTACCCAGAAGGGTATTGCAATGATCATTGTGTGTGTGCTTAAAAAGTTTGACCATTTGTTTAGTGTACTCGGTTAAGATAAAGAGACTGTCAGGCTGTGGACAGTGAGCAACCAAAAATCTTTCCGTTGTAAATAGTTTGCACTTCTTAAAGTGCTTCTTGCTGGTTTTATACAGACCACTGAACAAAACCCGTTTGGCGTGGCCGAAGACGTGGTCCAACAACTGGATCAGTTATGCCCTGCAGCCACGCCCAGGGCCTACGTTGGGGGTTTGTTGTGGCCGGGTCACCCTACTTTGCACCTTCACCAGTGAGATGGACACCCGGTTACAGATCTCACTGTAGTTTGCTGAAAATATGTTTTATATGGAAAAATGTTTCATCAGTATTAAGAAGAATGTTATTAAAAGTGGTTTTATAAAGTTTTATATATGCTATTAGAAACCTGTAACATTTAAGAAAATGTGCCTCCCATAAAGGGAAGATAAGTTATGATTGTTCTTCTACGCGAATGCATTCTAAAAAAATTTTGTATGTCGTAACATTTGTTTTAGTCTGTTCCAGCCAACGGACGTGCTGTGTTTTACCAGGGGGTATGTGGCGCCCCTGCGGGTTCAGTCGCCACAGAGGTACTGCATCTTACCCAGAGGTGTGGTGCCCCACTCTCAGGTAAGGATGGGGTACTGCCCGAGACCCACCCATCTGCATCCAACACTACACCATTCCAGACCAGCAGGAGGGGCAAGATGCATGTGCACAGTGCTGAGCCCTGTCCCTTGGAAGGGGGGGAACCGAGAGAGGGGGAACCATGTAGTGGGTGTGGGTGGAGGAAGTAGATCAGGGGAGCACTGTCAGAAGGAGTATAAAAAGGAAGGGAACCATCTAGAAGCAGATCAGTCTGAGGAGAGAGTTCAGAGGAGAGAGAGTTGGGAGCAGGAGCTCTGGAGGAGCTCTGCTCAGGAGGAGTGGAGAGGAGAGCAGGGCCTAGTCTGAGAGGCCCAGGAGGAAAGACTGAGAGAGGACGGGAGCAGAGGGAAGGCTCCAGAATCAGAGTTGATTCCAGGGGCACGGCGAGTGCAGATGCCACCCGTGCGCCCAAATCTACACGGGCGTTGAGGGATCAGGCCGCAGAGGGGACCGGCCCCTAAACTAGTGGAGAAGAATCAGGCTCAGCTAGATAACCGGAGGCTACTGTACTTTCAAGGTGCAGCTGCCCACTACCACAATTACATCGCCGAAAAGGTGGCTGCATAGAGTCCAGGGGACTGCACGTCGCCCGACAAGATCCGAGGCTACTGGCTTGGGACACTGATTGTGAGGCGCAGGACAGGAGGGTGAGAGCCAGCGCAGGAAGACGACTGAGGAAGGAACATAGAACGGGGTCCCATTTAAGTACTCCTGAAATACCTAAGAGCTGCTGAACCCCTTCCTTGGTGAACGCAGGACGACGTGGGTGGTTATAATCTGGCAGTTGTAACCAGGAGCAGTGTGATAACTGTGAGTAAAATATGAAGACTGCACCCCACTGTGTCCTTGAATAATTGCTGCGCCATCACCAGCCCTGCACTACACAGCACCTGCAACATCTACCTCACAACATCATCATTTCCTGCCCTGGGGCTAAGCTCTGCCTGTGGAGAGCTGAACCAACTCTGCTGCGTCACCATCAGCTCCAGTGGATCTGCACCGCAGCGGCGGCCCCATATGGCCGCATACCACAGGTGGCGTCACGAACATTATCTCTATAAAAATGTTATTTCCCCTTTTACTAAACCCCTTTAATTGACCGCCCTGGGTCATGGACAGGGTCACTTCCACCGTGACATCCCCCCAGCATCGACCGGCCCGGCAACTGAGTACCCCACGGCCCAGGGGGCGTGTCATATGGTCGAAATTTGTCACGCACCGCATGATGTTTCCCTCTTTATGTTCATCTAAAATTGGGAGGTATGTTGTTACCTGTGGTGTTACATAGGTGACATGTACTACATTATCTGTATTCAGAGTGTGATCACTGTGTTACTTATGGTTTTACATAGGACTGTAGGTGAAATCTAGTACATTATCTTTACTCACAGGGTGATCACTGTGTTATGTGGTGTAACATACTACAAATAATGTGGTATATATCACCCTCACTCCTATGTAACACCTCAGATAACACAGTGATAACTTTGAGCACAGATATTGCAGTAGATGCCATCTGCAGTCCTATGTAACACCACAGATAACGTTATCTGCAGTTCTAAGAGAGCAATCTTTGGTATTTGATAGGACTGCAGGTGACCTCTATTACATTATCTGTACTTAAGAGAGTTAACATTTTGTTGTATTCATTTTTTTTTTTTTTGCAGGGGGGAGCAAACTATATGTTCTGAATCCCTGGTCTTTTCTGACTCTAGCAATGCCCCTGGCACCATCCAGCATAGGAGCAGAGGAGCTATAATCAGCTTCTTGCTCCAACCATAAGTCGAGCAAGACGAAAGCTACTTCCTGCCAGTGCCCTGTTGAAGACGGTGCCCTGCAGGTTATGTGGCACCCCTGAGAGTTCGGTCACCACAGAGGTGTTGCATCTCAGCCAGAGATGTGGCATCTCACTCTCAGGTAAGGAAGGAGTACAGCTCAGGACCCTAACACCTGCATCCAACACACACCACTCCAGGCCAGCAGGAGGGGCAAGATGCCTCCCATGTACTTGCTGAGCCCCTTTCCTGGCTGGAGTGGCAGGAACCAAGCTGGTAAGGGGAACCATGTAGCGGGTGTGGGTGGAGGAAGTAGTTAAGGAGAGCACATTCCCTGGTCCCTGGCTGGAGTGAGGGGGAGCCATGTAGTGGGTGTGGGTGGAGGACCTAGATCAGGGGAGCACTTCAGTAGCTGTATAAATAGAGGAACCATCTTGAGAGTGTGTTCATTCAGAGGAGGAAAGTGAGGGGAGCAGAGGCTCTGTAGGAACTCTGTTCCCGAGCAGGCCTGAGGAGAGGCCCAGGACTGGGAGAGAAGAAGGAGAGAGAGGGAAGAGGAGAGGGAGCAGGAGAAAGGCTCCAGGAACAGAAGAAGGGATCCTAGGGGTACGGGAAGTGCTGGAGGTCACCCATACGCCCGTATCTGCCAGGCGGTGGAGGGATCAAGCCGCAGAGGGGACCGGCCCCTTAACTAGTGGAGAACTACAAGGCTCAGCTAGAAACCGGAGGCTGCTGTACTTGCGAGGTGCAGTGGCCACATCCGCAATGATATCGCCGAGAAGGAGGCCACGGAGGGTCCAGGGGACTGCAGGTCGCCCGACAAGACCCGAGGCTACCCTATTGGGACACTGATTGCAAGGCGCAGGGCAGGAGGGTGAGAGCCAGCGCAGGAAGACAACTGAGAAAGGCACACATAAAGGGGTCCCTTTAAGTGCTCCTGAATTATCTGGGGGATTGCTGAGCCCCTGCTTGGTGAACGCAGTGTGATGTGGGAGGTTGTACCTGTACAGTGCAACCTGAAGGACTTAAGAACTGTGAGTAAACTTGGAAGACTGCACCCCACTGTCTCTGTGATTATTGCCTGCACCATCACCCCTTGCACTACAACGACCAGCATAACCCATAACATCTACACTGCCCTGGAGCTAAGCTCTACCTGTGGAGAGCCACACCATCCCTGCTGCAGTAACATCAGCTCCAGAGGACCTGCTCCGCAGCGGCGGATCCCTGTAGCCGCATACCACAGGTGGCATCACGAACTTTATACAATCACTATAAATCCCCTATCAATAACACCTTTTTATTGACCGCCCTGGGTCACGGACCGGGTCACCGCCACTGTGACATCCCCCAGCATCTACAGGCCCGGCACAGAGTACCCCACGGCCCAGGGGGCGCGTCAGTTATGTCGGGTGGCGTCATGACATAACTGCATCGGGCCATCCAGTGCCCACTGCTGTACCAGACAGAAGATGAGACAGTAGAGTGGTGGACAGGGAACCTGGAATAGATGAGAATATGTTTTTTAAATTTTTTCTTATATTATTTGGCCACAGAATGGGGGACTGTGGGGACATCATATTATATGGGGGTCTGTGGGAGATATTATACTTGGACTGTGGGGATATCAAAATATATGAAGGGCTGTGAGGGACATTATACTGTGTAGGGAGCTGCTGTAGACATCATAATCTGTGGGATGCTGTGGGGGCCAATATACTGTATAGAAAGGGCCATGGGGGCCAATATATTGCATAGTTGACTGTGGAGTTATAACACCGTTTAGGGTGCTGTGGGGCCATCACAGTGTATATTGGGTGGGTGAGAGAGATGTTAAGATGGCGGGGAACAGTGTGGAGATATAGAGATTGTAAGAGAAAACAGTGGAAAAAGTGTAAGGAGACTTACCACCTGCCATGTTCCCCCTGAAGACATCAATGCTGCTGTAGTATAGAATGTGAATAATGTTTTGTTCCTGATATTTTTTTCTTCCTGGCTGCAGTATTAACCCTTTTCTGAGGTAATAATACGTCCCTGTGCCTTATGGATCAGGTAGATATCATTACAACCAGACGATCACACCTGCACAGAGGCAGTGCCAGGAGTGGTGCCCACACTGCTCCTGGCACTTTAACCCTCTAAATGCTGCAGTCGCTGCATTTAGCGAGCGAGTAGAGGGACAAAAGCCCCTCAGCTGTTGGATCACAGAACCCACATGTCAACGTGTTTTGACACACGGTCTGTGGAAACACACTGACATGTGCACAGACTCATTCATTAGAATGGGTCTGTGTGTGTATGTGTCTCCGGTACGTGTGGACACTGTCACCACATGTACTGGACACACTGACGTGTGAATGAGGCCTTACTCTACTGCCTCATTATAATGGATGAATTCCTCAGGGGTTTCATCTGAATTATGTAGGATCTGTGTATATGGAGTCTGCATATTATTCTAGGAAAATCTGCGCTCCAGGAGGCAAAGAGCGCTCCGTCCCTTCCGAGTTTCACAGGATGGGCGCACACTTTGTCTGTAGGGTGCCAAAGTGAGCAGGGGCTACAGATAGCCCACGACTACCTCGCTTGGGCACCTTACAAGAGGACACTGCCATGGTATAAGCCATGGTTCATAATGGCAGATGGTGTGGCGTTTAGATCTTATAGTGGCAGACAGTGTGGCGGTTATAGATCATAAGGAGGACTTTGTGGAGGCCATATATCATAGAAGGCTTATTTAGGACACAGTATAGACAGATGTTTTTATGCAAAGGGTATTCTAATAACACTTCTATTGTTAAGGGCACCGTGTGGGGATGTTCTGCAGAAAACTGGATAAGATGGAAGTCTGCAGAGACAAGATGTGGATTTGAAAAGTCATCATGGAGTCTGGACAAGATGGGGACAAAAAAAAAGACAACGAATCCAATCACAAAAGATGGCACATCTAAGGTACCTGGATGTAAATGTTCATTTGTGATCCTGCCTGTGTCTCATCAGCACTGTGGTTCCTTTATGGTCTGCAGTCTGGTAAACACTATTTACAACAACTCCCAGTATCTCCTTACCATTGTTAATACAATTGTATATGGGGCTGACCTAACATTACTTTGATTCTATATCTAACTTTGAAATTGCAGTCCCTGTTGAGTCTCACCCTTAAAGTACACAACTTTTTCTGGTATTTTTGGCTGGAAAAGGTAACAATTTTAGTGCAAGTGTTCGTCAGAGGTTCTTACCTGACCTATCGGAGGAGGGTGCATTAGGGGTCCTATTAACTTTGTCTCTGACCCATTTCTTTGCTTGGGGCTGAGGGGTGGGGGAATAATCGACTTCATATGTCTAGGGCACCAAAATATCTTGTCCTGGCCATGCTTGTATGGAGTGACGCTGCGCCCTCCTGGCGAGCTCTGGCCAGGAGTATGCTCAGCAATTATTCTGTGAGTCAGGAAGCACTCTGCCTACAGGAGAGGGTTTCCTCTAACCTGGGTCACTGCTCAACACCCCAGTCCTTAGACTTAATTGTGGTTCTAAATATTTGAACCACATGATAACTTCCAATATATATTTATGCTCTCCTGATGAGTCCTCATGCATTGGTGGATGAAACGCATCAGGAGGGATATAAGGGAGACTAGTGAGGGGAGGACTACACTTGGGAACTGATCTTGTCAGGTGACTTGCACGGGGCATGATCGGGTAGCTCATAAGCAAGTATTACCCTCCCCGTGTCTCTCCTAGGACTATGGATGGCTCATCCAGGACATCAAAAGGGTGACACCAAACCATTTATTAACGTACACTGGTTATTATTGAGCACTAATTGTAGTTTTTGTTTGACCATATATGTTCCCCAGTTTTTAATGAATTATATTAAAAGTTAGGTTTTATTACCCTATTAGTATCTATCCTTGCTGCTAGCACTATTAATTGATAGGATTGCATTTGCTCATTTAATCAGAAAAAGACCTATAGTTTAAATTTTATAGATTTTGTATATTTTTCTTAAAAAAGTTTTTTTCATGCCACAATCTGTATTAAAAATAAAAATGATAAATCTTGTAATTTTCACTGCTGGGGCTTTTCTAGACTCATAGGCCCCGATTCATCAAAGTGTTTGCGCCAGAAATCTTGTGTAAAACACTTTGAATAGTCACAACACTTTTATGCAACACAGAGTTGCGCAGAAACATTGCAACTTTTGGTATTTTTCACGCCAGTTTCAAGCAGATCCACTAAAATGAGCAGAGCTGGGAGGAGTCGGCTTTGCGCTACCCTCAAATTCATGGAAAGTGCTGGCATTTCAATTTTATATTGTGCAGAAATGTTGCAGCTTTTGGTGTTTTCAAGCCAAAATGGGCGGAACTGGGGTAGGATGATGCCGGCTCGTCTAATTCATGACAAGCTGTGGCATTCCTTATACCACAAATTCTAGACTTAAGTAAGATTTGTGACAAGGTGCACAGTGGTGCATGCCACTTTTAAGACGTGCTTAATTCATTAAACGGACAGAAAAGACATTCATTTCTGAAATGACAAAGTATTGCCCTGATTCATTGACTGGTGTTTTGTGCGCCAGTTTTAATAAGGAGCGTGCAGGAATGACATGTACTTAATTCATTAAGAGAACAGGAGTAACATTTCTCCTTAAGAAAACACAACACTTTCCATGAATTTGACAGGCCATGCTCAACTCCAGCTCTGCCAATTCTAGTGAAGCTGCTTGAAATTGGAGTGAAAATGGCAAAAGTCGAAAACTTTTTGGGTAACTCTGCTTTGCATAGAAATTTTGTGACCATTCAAAGTGTTTTACACTATTCAAAGTCAGTGACGTACCACCAATGGTGGCAGGCCACGTGACTGCTATGGGGCCTGTGAGCCGGGGGAGGCCTGCTGTCAGCGCCGGCACTATCCATCCATCAGCACCCGCACAAGCAATAGTCCTTAGAGTCAGAAGGCCAATCCAACTCGGGCGGCTCAAATTACGTTAATGTGTATGTGGACCTTTAAAATTGCTTAAAAAATCTAGCACTCACACAGATTACTGGGAGCTTGCTTTCTCTTTTGCAGTACAGGGCAACAGTTTTAGGTAGGAATGCTTTGAATAATAAAAAATAAACTATTACCACTTATATCAATTAACGAAATGCAGTGACAAAACAAAAGCAAAATTAATATTCGTCTTCAAAACAGTGTTAATTCTTCTAGACGCACTTGCACACAGTATTTTGAGGAACTCAGCAGGGAGATTGTTACAAACATTTTGGAGAACTAACCGCAGATTTTCTGTGGATGTATGCTTGCACAAATCTTTTTGTAACTTCATGTAATCCCAAACAAAGTCAATGTTGAAATCAGGACTCTGTGGGTGCCATATCATCACTTCAAGGACTCCTTGTTCTTCTTTAAGCAAAAGATAGTTGTTATTGATATTGGCTGTATGTTGGGGGCTGTTGTTCTGCTGCAGAATAAATTTGGAGCCACTCACACACCTTCCTGATAGTACTACATGATGGATAAGTATTTGACTATATTTCTCTGATTTAAGGACATCAAATCTTGACCAAATTTCCAACTCTCAAATCCAGACCTAAACTTGCAAGGAACCAACACTAAGCTTCTCTTTGCATCAAAGACACTCATTATTGTACTACTCTCCAGCCCTTTAATGAACAAACTGTTTTCTACTACAACCAAATATTTCACAATTTGACTCATCAGTCTAGAAAACTTGCTACCATTTTTCTGCATCCCAATTACTTTGTTTTTGTGCATAGTTCAGTCACTTGGCATTGTTTACAAGCTGAAGGTATGGGTTTTGGCTGCAATTCTTCCATGAAAACCACTTCTGGCCATATTTCTCCGAAAGAGTAGATGGGTGTGGTTGGGTCCCATTTGTTGATGCCAGTTTTGAGCTGATGGCAATGTTGGACATCATTTGCTTTCAAAGGGAAATAAGCGTGATGTATCTTTCATCTGCTGCAAGTGTTGTCAGTTCGCTGTGTCTACAATTCACAACATTACCCATTTCTTGGTGTACTTAATGCTGAGAAATACAGACAGATACCTATCCATCATGCAGGGAAGTGTCCGATTGTTTGCAGTCATTCTCCTGCTGCAGAATAAGTTTGGAGCCATACACCCAATGTTATTAAGGACTATCTTCAGCATAAAGAACAACGAGTTCTGGAAGAGAGGATATGGTCTCTACAAATCCTTGATCTCACCATCATCATCAAGTCTGCATGGGATTGCAGAAAGAAACAGAAGGTATTGAGCAAATTTACATAAATGGAAGATCTGTGGTTAGTTAGATATTTCCAACAACCTCCTTGTAAAGTTCCTTAAAAAAACGCTACAAGTTTACCCAGAAAAATTGGTGCTTTGATGCGGTCTTGAACGCAAAGTATGGTCACACTAAATCTTGATTTCATTTAGATTTCTCTTTTCTTCCCTTTGCATCTTAATATTTTACAGTTAATTGACATTTTTAAAGCATTCTTAATTAGCCCTTATAAATGGTGCACTGACATCAAGAAGCAGAAACATTATGGTCAAATTGATGGAAAGAAGTATAGAGAATCACAAATAAGATCAAGAGACTTGAGCAAAGCAACATAAGGACTGGACAAGTCAAAATTTTAGATATTTGGCACAAACGTCCATGTCTTTGTGAGATGTTGAAACCATCCTACTCTCTCTGCAAGTGTGGTGTCCACAGTGAAGCATGATGGAGGGGGATACTTTGCTGGTCTTACTGTTGATTTATTCCAAATTGGAAGGCACACTTACCCAGTATTCTGCAACAACATTTTATACCATCTGGTTTGCACATAGTGAGATCATAATTTGCAGCAGGACAAGACCCAGCTATGTAAAGGCTGAGTCACTGTCCTGTCACCTTCAGGCTGACCAACATGGAGAGGGAACAAGTGCTGTGTCAGATGACCTGCACAACTGTCAGGCAAAATGTATTTTTGTCCTAGTTTTAAAAATGAGAGATGTCTTAAATCTCCATCCCCTGCTCATTTAGAAGGGTCCTACATAGAACTCACTCTTTCTCCCCCCTAACAAGGAATTTTTATAACCGCCATAAAACGTCAGCAAGCATACTGGTATACCCTGGATTTTCCCTCCAATCCCATTGTTTAACTGCACAAACTTTTAATGTCAATTTTAATAATGCACATGACTGTCACAAACACAGGGACCACATTTTTGAGATGTTCACCTTTTTCCAATTGTGATGGTGTGGTTTTCGTGGCTGGGAGACCACCAGGAGCCTGGGAAATGGGTTCTGAGCTTCTGAGCGTCATAGAGATATCATATTTGATATCCATCTTCATGAATAGTGGTGACGGCAAACATGATGTCTCCATCTTGGATGTGGGATCCCCCCATACCAAGATATGAAATCTGAAGGATTTTTATGTCTTATGCAGCTGGGTGGGTTCACAAAACCGAGCCCCCGCGTGAGGTAAACATGGGTGTCTCCTAATGTTTTGGCCCCTTACTAAAAACCAGAACGGCCATTTTAAGTCATTTTTACCCGGGACGTCAGACGCATGCACCCCTCGCTGCGTGGAAGAATCACATTTAATTTCCGGGGAGCCGTACCCCCACAGAATCTGAGACCATCACCTTGTGGCGCAGGTTTTGCTATCACTTATCCCTTTTATTTTAATAACTGTTTTATGCATATATGTAAATTGTCTCTTTTATAATATCTTGTATATCTTTTGGAAACACTGCCCACTTTCGGGAGTAAATCATTATTATTTACCAGCTTCGTTCTTCTTGTCCTATGTCGAGCAAACACGTTCCTCACCCGCTAATTCACGTTACCTAACGGGTACCCGATCCACCTGTTAAGCGATCGGTGGTGGCAGTATTTATGTGATATTGTGGTTTGAGGGTGGCTGGTCGGAGGTATATATATACGTTCCTGGAAGGAACTGGTGGTATATATATATATGTCCTGTCACATCACGTGCCACAATAGTCTACATAAATTAGAGCAGCTGCGCCCGTGCTTATCCTCGGTCAATACCGTGTCTGACCAGTAGGATAAGGGGGTGCCAGAGGGCTGCAAGGTCTGACCAAGTGGCGTTTTCGTGACAACAACCATCCAACCACAGCCCAATTGAGATGGTTTGGGATGAGTTAAACCTCGAAGTGAAGGCAAAGCAGCCAACAAGAACTGAGCATCTCTGGAAAAGCCTTAAAAGGAACCTGTCAATATGAAATACAGTCCAATGTGCAGGCACAATGTTACAGAGCAGGAGGAGCTGAGCAGATTGATGTATAGTTTTGTGAGAAAAGATTAAGTATATCCTGTATTTCAAGAATTTGAAACTCTGCTATTTCTGGGATTCTCGATCCAGTGAGCAGTCCTATCAGTGACTGACAGCTTTCTTTGAATAAGAGTGCATACAGCGATAGCTGTCAGTCACTGACAGTACAGCTCACTAGACCGAAAATCCCAGAAAGAGCAGAGGTTTAAATGATTGAAACACAAGTTATACCGAATCTTTTCTCACAAATCTATATATTAATCTACTCCACTCCTCCTTCTCTGAAAATTCCAAGGGTTTATAAAGCGGTCACAAGAGAAAAAGGGTGTACTTTATGATATCTAAGTTTGACACATTTCTTTACTCCTGTTTCCATGTGGGTTACTTTGTGATTTTGCGGTTTTCAATTTAAATCTACAATTTCCGTATTCCATTAAGAACAAGCAAAACAATTGCATGAACAGCTTATATAACACAGTTTAGGCTATTGTGGATTACGAGTTTTACTGGGCATGCTTTGTGTATACCTGTTTTAGTTGATATTGTCATGTCTAGGTTGTCTGCCATCTTGACACCACCTTCCCATCTGATATGGTTCCCTTCATTTAGAATATATTTCCATTTCCCATTACACCAGAGTCTTATCTAGTGGCAGCTAATATACGGTACATCCTAGTGACCGCAACTTGTGATTCTGCTTCAGCCTGCACACTTTCTGAATCACCATGCTCTTCTATAAATTAGAAATTAAATAGTCTGATAGAAAAACCGGTCTTTTTTTTGCCTACAACAACCAGTCAGCACAAGTTTCAGTTTGCATTCTGCTCATGAAAAGTTAAAGATGGTCATATTGTTGGCTATGGACAAAATTCATTTTTTAAATGCAGACTACAAAATGAAAATTGCTCTATGATTGCTTGCCCATAGCAATCAAATGCAGTTTTTCTTTTAGACAGTTTTTTCATTAATATGTTTCATTTCATAGCAGGAAATGGAGGGACAAGGAGATCAGTCTGAAAGCCGCCAGGAGGCATTAAGTGAGGTCATCTTGCACTACTGACTTCCTGTCTAAACATTAGAAAGTGAACTGGACTGCTTGTCAAACTAGAGGTCACATGACTCAACTTCTGTAACAGGCAAGGTGGGAGGGGTGTACTGTTGTAATGGAGATGGGAAGAAATAAACAAACAGTGAGACTATCGATGCTGAGTGAACATGACCAATGTGAACAGCTACAGGTGGGAAAATAAGTATTTGATACACTGCAGATTTTGCAAGTTTCCCCACCTACAAAGCATGGAGAGGTCTGCAATTTGTATCGTAGGTACACTTCAACTGTGAGAGACAAAATCTAAAATGAAAAAAAAACAGAAAATCACATTGTATGATTTTTTACATAATTAAATACCATTTTATTGCATGAAATAAGTATTTGATCACCTATCAACCAGCAATAATTGTCTCTCACAGACCTGTTAGTTTTTCTTTAAGAAGCCCTCCTACTCTGCACTCATTACCTGTATTAATTGCACCTGTTTGAACTCGTTACCTATATAAAAGACACCTGTCCATATACTCAATCACACTCCAACCTCTCCACCATGGCCAAGACCAAAAGAGCTGTCTAAGGACACCAGGGACAAAACTGTAGACCTGCACAAGGCTGGGATGGGCTATAGCACAATATGCAAGCAGCTTGTTGTGAAAGCAACGACTATTAGCACAATTAGGAAAAAGGAAGAAACACAAGATGACTGTCAATCTTCCTCAGTCTGGGGCTCCATGCAAGATCTCTCCTCGTGGGATAAGGATGATTCTGAGAAAGATTAGGAATCAGCAAAGATCTACACAGGAGATCCTGGTCAATGACCTCAAGAGAGCTGGGGCCACAGTCTCAAACATTACCGTTCGTAATACACTACAACGTCATGGATTAAAATCCTGGAGGGCACACAAGGTCCCCCTGCACATGTCCAGGCCCGTTTGAAGCTCACCAATAATGATCAAGAGAAGGCATGGGAGAAGACCATGTGGTCAGATGAGACCAAAATAAAACTTTTTGGTATCAACTCCACTCTCCATGTTTGTAGGAAGAAGGATGAGTAGAACCCCAAGAACACCATCCCAACTGTAAAGCATGGTGGGGGGAAACCTCATACTTTTGGCTTGCTTTTCTGCAATGAGGACAGGACGACTGCACCATATTGAAAGGAGCGTGAATGGGATCACGTATCGCAATATTATGACCAACAAACTCCTTCGCTCAATAAAAGCATTGAAGATGGGTTGTGGCTGGGTCTTCCAGCATGATAATGACCCAAAACACACAGCCAGGGCAACTAAGAAGTGGTTCCGTAAGAAGCATTTCAAGGTTCTGGAGTGGCCTAACAGTCTCCAGGCCTGAAACCGATAGAAAATCTTTGGAGGAAGCCGAAACTCAATGTTGACCAGTGACAGCCCCGAACCCTGAAAGATCTGGAGAAGATCTGTATGGAGGAGAGGGTCAAATCCCTGCTGCAGTGTGTGCAAACTTGGTCAAGAAATACCAAATATTAAGTTCTGTTTTTCTATTGTATAAAATACTCATTTCATGCAATAAAATGAAAATTACTTATGTAAAAAATCCTACAATGTGATTTTCTGTTTTTTGTTTTAATTTTTTTTTTTTTAGATTTTTAGATTCTGTCTCTCACAGTTGAAGTGTACCTACGATAACAATTATATTATATATACATATTTCTGACATGCTTCTTTACGGGTGTTATTTTTGCATATTTAAAAGTGTGACATTTGGATTTTGAAAGGAAATTAACCTCTCTAAACTACTCCTATCTGTTCTGTACTGCCATGGGACCATGAGACAAGTCAAAATTGTCCCACCTAAAATTTTATTTTCCTTTAATCCCACAGCAGCACAATTAACCCTCCCAAATAAAATTAATTGTTTTACTGAATATTAAACCAGCTGTGTTTGGAGTGAAATGTATTTATACTCTACCATATTAATGCTATTTTTTGTCAGTTTCTTGCTAGGTAGTCTGGTCTCAAGAAGGAGTTTAACCCCTTCACAGCATAAGACTTAACAGTACATCTTCTGTAGGGTGCCGACATATAGAATGGGCTCAGGAGCTGAGCCTGCACTACATCAAGCAGATACCAGCTGTAATATAGAGCTTGCATCTGCCTGTAACTACAGTGGCTGGACCGTACACCGATCTCTGAATTTTAACCACTTAACTGCGCTGTCAAGTCTCGGACAGTGGTATTTAAATGCCTCGATCTCGGGCTTCCACCGGCTACTTGCAACGCAATTGTGGGGACCAGATGGGTTGTTATGGCAGCTACGGGCCTGCAGAATGCCACTATTGCCACTTTTGTTCTCCTATGAAGGCCAGACCGTGGGTGTTTTTCATAAAAGAAAGTCTCTCACTATATACCTCAATAACGTGATAGTGCAGTATATTGTACAAGAGAAGTCCTAAGGAGACTAAAAACAATACAAAAAAAGTTTTAAATATGAAAAATATCTAAAATTTTTTACAATGATTCGAATTATTAAATAAACATAATTGGTATTACAGAGTCCTTGAAAGTCCAGTTAAATAGCAAAATTGACCTGATCAGTAAACGGCGTAATGAGAGAAAAAAATAAAATGCCAGAATTACATTGTTTTTTTTGGTAGCTGCAACACTGCAAACAATGCAATGAGAAGCGATCAAAACAAACGTATCTGATCCAAAATGGTATCAGTAAAAATGTCACCTTGCATACAAAAAAACATTCCATCATACAGCTTTATAGACGGAAAAATGAGAACATTACGGGTCTCTGAAATTGGCAACACAAACTGTCCTGATTAATAATGATTCCAGGTCCTTTGTTCAGCACAATGAAAGTGGTAAAAGAAGAAAACCCAAAAAAACCTATTGTGGAACTGTGGTTTTTTTGCACAACTTCACCACATTTGAAATTTTGTTTTCCACACTGGATGGTAAAATGAATGATGCCATTCAAAATGACAACCCCAACAAAAACAAGTGCTCATATGGCTGGCTATGTGGATGGAAAAATATTTAAAGGGAATCTGTCAGCAGGTTTTTGCGGCCACTGAGAGTAGCCAGATGTAGGCAACGAGAAGCTGATTCCAACAATGTATCACTTAGATTACTGGGTGCAGATGCTCTGGCACAATCAGAGCTTTTAGATTTAGCATGAAGCAGAGCTGAGGAAGCTAACCCCGCCCACACCAGGCTCTCCATGTACAAAGTCCATAGAAGGTGTGCTGCTTATCACAGAAGGGGAGTGTCAGAGCAGAGTTCATGGCACCAGCTAGTTACAGCAATGATAAGCTCCTGGTGCTAAAACAATCATTGTAAGAAAACAAAACCTCAGAACTTGATAAGAGAAGCATCGCTAAAATCTGTGTTTTAACCCCTACAGCATGCTGTCTTCAGATTACATTGCAAAAATCTGCTGACGGATTCCCTTTAAGTTATGGCTCTTAAAGGAAGGGGAAAGGGAGTACGAAAACGCAAAACCAGAAAATTTCCCAGGGTTAAGAACAGGGCTGTGGACTCGGTATAAAATGGACCGACTCCTAAAATATATAATAAATTGGGTACAGTAGTTCAATGCAGTTTGTGGGGAATATTTTTTCAGAAGAATTTGGGAAAGTAATGAAATGTCCTATAAATGTCTGTCCTATTCCTGATCTAAGGGTCTAGACTTAGCTGAGATGAATCTGTGCTACAGTAAATTTATCACTTAAACATGAGCCATGTATGAGGGAGTCGGAGTCGTGGAGTTGGTGTCATGGAAATTGAGGAGCCGGAGGTTTGGCTTACCGACTCCACAGCCCTAGTTAAGAAGACAATCACTTTTTGTACTGCTTCGGAGGACAATAAAACTTCAGGTGAGACAAATTTTCACTTTATTTATGATTCATAGCACTGTGGGTTAGGTGGAAAAATGTATTATGTCAATTTTGAAATAAAAAAGTAAATAAAAACCAATCTTCCAATTCACACATATCAATCCATTTTAATAAAGCAAGTTATATTTTTTCCAACTTTATTTTGGATGAACTATTCCATATTTATTTAAGTCAGCAGTTCATTTATAATATAGCTCTGAAAAATAAACAATTCCAACTCTAAAATCATACTTGTATTAAAATATGAAGTGGGTATTATATTATTTTACAAACTTGTAAGCCATAGTATACTTTGGTAAATTTTAACATCTGACAACACACCACACTAAAAGCAAAATCTGATTTAAGCAAACTTGTACTACATTACTTTGTCTATCCACATGGGAATAGCGTTTAATATAACATGCTCTAGTTCAGTAATTTGGCACAAAGAACCCAGAATGACCACTGTATGGAGATTTTTTAGTAAACAGCAAAATGGATGAAATTCACATAGAAAGATTTTTTCCCATACTCATCATAAAAGACTCTAGGACTTGCATATAAAAACTGGTGCAAATAAAAAGAGTAGCATATGCCTAATACAACCAATCAGATTCATTCTTTCATTTGTTTAACCGAAAAAAGAAAAAAAAAGTGAAAGCTGAATTCTGATTGGTTACCATGAAAACCACTTTCTATATACTGTTTTTTATACATGAAAACTCTCATTTCTAGAAAGTATACAACACTTTCTTACAGGTTCAGCAGGATTAGTATAGGTAGTTTGAGGCTATGAATGGGTGGTAGCCTCTGACACGGCTCAGATGGGATATGGCACGATCATAAGCCACCTGCACAGATTTGCGGATGCTTGTTTTTCGGCCTTCCAGCATTTTCAGCTTGTCTACTGTATCATCAGCTCCCAAAGGTCGGACCTTATCACTGGGAAGCCATTGCCTATAAGAAAAGCAAAAGAAAAGAAGATGTATTTTATAATGCAACTTAATAGATGGGGATTAAACAAAAAAAACATGCTTTTGCAAAAATATACAAAGTCCCAAGTATTATACATTTTACAAATAGTCTTGCAAAGTCTGGTGAGAATGTTTACTAAGAAGCACTATACCAAGCAATGAAAAGCCTAAAATGCTTAACCCTTTAAGGACTTGCCTATTTTACGCCTTTAGGACACAGCATTTTTTTATTTTCTCATTGTCACATTCCAGGACCATAGTATTTTTATTTCATCAATAGATCAGTGTCAGAATGTTAAATTAAGAATCTCATGTTCAGATTTGTAAATTTCTGCCCATCCGCAATAGATTAATGTATGATTTTGGATGTGTGGTCCATGTCTTTTTCTTCAGCTGTGACATAATATAATATATTACCCAACTTTAATTTACTCTTTATTGAGAAAAAAAAAAAAGAAAATCTGTCGTTTTAAGAGTTCCTAAGTTTTCGGTAATCATGGGTCAGCACTACTATGATAAATTACACTTTACAATTTTCAGTAAGTGAAGCTGTATGATGGCTTATTTTTTCTGAGACAAGATATTAGCTTTCAGCGGTGCCATTTTCTGATACATATGACTCTTTGATCACTTTTTATTATGTTTTAGAGTTGGAAAGTACAAAAGAAACAACAATTCTGGATTTTTTGTAGTTTTTCACTATTCAGTTTAATTGACATATTTACTTTATTCTGCAGTTCAATAAGATAATGCCAATTTATGATCCAAATTTATATAGTTTGTGTTTTATTTCTCCCAATTTATTTTTTCTTCTTAGCCCTCATTCACACATGGGTGTTCTATCCGTTTTTTATCACAGATACAAGACGTACCCATTATAATCTATGCTATTCGCCTGTCCACTTTTTCCCAATCTCATGGATGAAAAGTGCCAATATAAGTCTATGTGTCTGTGAAAAACACGTCCAGCACATGAATGGCATCCGTGTACAATCCGTCTGCAGTCTGTATTTAACATTGCAAAGGATAGTAGAAGCTTTGGAATTTATCCATCTGTGAAAAACACTGATGGTAAAAACAGACACAAGGACCAAACAACGATGACACCCTGATCCAAAATACTGATGACACCAGTATAGTTTTTTCACATACATGTTTAAACACGGGCATGTGAATGAGGTCTTAAAATATTTTTGTTTGGGGGTGGGGAGAAAGCAGCTTACCATATTCCGAGGCCTATCCTTTATTTCTTCATAGAGTTGTATCAGTGCTTATTTTTTGCAGGACAAGCTGTGGCATTCATTGGCACCATTTTGGGCACAAAACGGTTTGATAACATTTTATTTGATTTAATTTTTATATGAGGCCAGATGAGCAAAATACAAAAATTCTGGAATTGTATTCTTGAAATTGTATTCTTACAGTGTGCACCATACAGGACAAATTAAGATTTTTGGTACTCACTGTAAAATCTGTTTCTCGATGGTGCTAATTGGGGGGACACAGAGAACCCTGGGATAGTCTGCTGCCACCTGGAGGCTGACACTATTATTACATTCTAAACGAAAATTGGCTCCTCCCAAGCAGACTACACCTTGCCTGCTAGCCTGAGGCTCCCTCAGTTTAGTGAGAAAGCAATAGGAGAAGCAAATAAACATTAAATCATTTGGAAAACAATTTAATTACAATCAGAGAGAAGAAAACAACCTAAATGCACACCCAACTGGGCAACTAAGGGTGGGTGCTGTGTCCCCCAATGAAGACTATTGAGAAACAGATTTTACGGTGAGTACCAAAAATCTTAAATTTCTTGGTCGCTTCATTTGGGGACACAGAAAACCATGGGACATCCTAAAGCAATCCCTTGGGTGGGAAAATAAATAATATATTGTTACCACCAAATTCTCCACCGCTAAAGCCTGAGCAACTGCCACCTGCAAAATCTTCCTGCCAAGACCTGCATTTGTAGAAGAAAGGTGTGGACCCTTGAAAAAGGTATATACTAATGACCAAGTAGCAGCTTTACAGAGTTGCAGGACCGAAGCCTAGTGGTGAACCGCCCAGGAAGCCCCACCGCTTGCGTACAGTGCTCCTCAACCCCAAAAGGAGGCGCCCTGGCCTTCGCCCTATAGGTCTGAATGATGGCCATTCTAATCCAACGTTATAACAAACAAGGAATCAGACTGTCTGAATGGGTAGGTAGCTGATAAATAGCACCGTGCAGCCCTGACAACATCTAATTTGTGCAGAGCCTTTTCAATCAGATGAGAAGGTGCAGGTCAAAAGGAAAGCAAGACAATGTCCTCTTTTATGTGGAAAGCCAAAACCACTTTGGGGAGGAAGGACGGAACAGGTTCTGGTGCAGGATAAGGTAAGGTCCTCAAAAAGAGGGAGCCGCAAGCTCCGATACTCTAATAGAGGTGATGGCGATAATGAAAGCTACCTTATAAGCAAGATGAAGAGCAGAAATCTCTCTGAGGGACTCAAATGGTGGAGATTGAAGAGCCGCCAAAACTAAGTTAAAGTCCCACAGATCAAGGGGAAGCAGATACGGTGGTTTTGCACATGCTACACCTTGAAGAAAGGTCCTGACCTGAGGTCTAAAAGCCAAATCTCTGAAACAAAAACAGCCAAGGCTGACACCTGTCCCTTGAGAGAACTAAGTGCCAACCCTGACTGCAAGAAGGAGAGCTGATTGCATCCGATCGGTAATGCTAGAACCAGGTGCTGCCAATGTAGAAGTGCCAGACGGACGGCTCTGAGCTCCAACACATTGATCAGAAGTCTCTCCTGACTGTTCCAGGATCCCTGAACAGAGTGGCGGAAGATGGCCCCCCATCTGATAAGGCTGGCATCCTTGGTCAGAACCTGCCACTGGATGGGGAGAAGAAGCGACCCTGGATTAATAGGGATGACATCAACCACCACCTGGGAGACTGGCGACAGCGAACTGGAAGGAGGACTGGACGGTCTAGAGACTGTATTGATCTATGCCAACAGCACACTAGTGTTCTGTAGAGGCCTTGAATTAAATTGTGAAAACAGGACTGCCTCGAACGTTGATATCATCTTCCTTAAGACTCATGAAAAACGGAGAGAATGTCTCTCTGGCAGCCTCAGAATTCGAACAGAGGATTGCAGCGCTAGCCTCTTCTCTGGAAGGAAGATTGACGCTTGAATTGTATCGTATATCATTCCTAGAAACCAAAGCCAAATTGGAACTAACCCATACTTTGCCCTGTTGACAAAACATCCGAATTGTTCCAGATAATCTAAAATCTGTACACACTCGAGATTTTGGGAAAAGGAAGGTGCCTTGTCCAGAATGTCACCCAGATAGGGAATTACCACCACTCTCCTTGTCTGGAGCAGAGTCATAACTAGGGCCACAACCTTTGTAAACACCTTGGACACGGTTGTCAGCCAAAGGGAAGGGCCCTGAACTGAAAATGATCTTTGTTGATGGCAAAGCGAAGAAATTGCTGATGAGCCAGAAAGATAGGTACATGAAGATAGGCATCCTGAATGTCTATTGAGGACAGAAACCACCGAGCCTCCGTGGTTGCTGTGACCGACTGAAGCGGCTCCAACCTGAAGTGACGCAGCTGCACCCATTTGTTCAGTTGTTTCAGATCCAGAATGGGTCGTACCGGGGATGACAAATAAGTAAGACCCTCTGAAGTGTTCTGAAGGAGGAACCCTAATGATTACTCCTGCTTGAATTAGGGAAGCTATCGCTTAAGCTAAACTGTCTCTTATGCTGGGGGGGGGCGAAACCTAAAAAAAATAAATAAATAATAAAAAAAAAATCTTGCAGAAGAGCGACAAACTCTATTCTTCTGCCAATAGAAACGACCTCTCTGACCCATAAATCACTGACAGGTAAACCTGTTAAAAGCTTCTTAGAAACCAAATCTGCTCTCCATACTTTAAGACATAAAATACAACAAATGGCCACACAACTGCTTTGCGCCTGGGCAGAGCACTCAGACACATCTATTGATGCCGAACATAAGTATTTGCCTCAGTGATCTGATCCACAATGTCCGCCTCCTGGGAACCAGCCAGAATGCTGCACCAAAAATGCTTTGCCCAAGCAGTAACTGCCTTAAATACGCAAGTAGCAGCAAAGCAGAGCAGAGGGCAAAAACTGCTGCTTCAAAGGTGGACTAAGCCACAGACTCTATACGTCTTTCTGTGAGTTCTCTAAGTGCCACTACCTCAACAAGAGGTAAGGTAGTTCTCCTAGATAGGCGAGATATGGGAGTATCTACCTCAGGCGAAGAGGACCAAGATGCCACCAACTCCACTGGAAACACGTATAACAACTCCATATGACGGTTTCTGAAAATGCCTATCCCATGCCTTCTACAGAAGTTCCCCAAATTCCATGTGGTTAAAAAAATATCTAGCCACGCGCTTGCCAAAGAAACCTGTTTCAGTGGAGGGTCGGTGTCCTCTGACAACATCCCTAGAGAAGAGTCAACAGCTGACACCAGACTTTCCACCATCCCTCGACTTCCCCATCTGATATACCTCTAACACAGACTCTGAGCTGGAACTAAAGTCTGAGCGTTGGGGGGAGTTTATTTCCTAAGAGGGAGAAAAAGATCCTGGATGTCTTCCCAGAGAGGGAGACCTGGAGGATGAGGTAAAGCGAGGTCGCTTGGATCTCGGCCAAGATCGTCCATACTGGTGCGGCGTGGGAGGAGGGTCCAACTGACTCAATGGCGGTTGGAGCTCACGGGCACAAACACTCCACAAAAGTAACCAGAGTTCTAAACACCCTAGTTAGTCCGGCTACTGACTGAGCTATATCACAAGCCCAAGCAGGCGGGGTTATACTCTCTTCTGACATTAAATGGTCCCCTGAGCAGGTATAAGCAAGGAAGGAGGTGGAGCAGTACAGGAGCTACATAGTAGGCCACCGATTGCCCCGTGGAAAACTTATAATTACAGGCCAAGCATGAATAATATTTGATTAGTGGGAGCTGCACCAATGGCCATGCATGGTCTTCTGACATTATAGCAGGGGAAAAAAAATAACCGTGACCTTGCTGAGGAGAACCCAGATGTCAACAGCTTACCCTGTCCGCGGTCACACAAGAGCACCCCTGTGCCACTGTTGTCTGTTGAGCTTTGGCGAGTGCCAGAGACAGGAGAATGCGAGTGACGGTCACATGCAGACGCCATCATCAAAATACTACTGCGCAATAAAGGGCTGCTGTCTTAAAAGGAAGGAGTGAGGCCAAAGGGACGGGCGCCAGGAATCGCTGCTGATAGCCCAACACGTCTGGCCAAGGGAAACGCTGATTAGTCGGCTCAGCGGCAATGTGGATTAGTCAGGGCACGCTGGCAAATTTGAGTTACCAGCAGCGCGTCAAAGGCCTAATTACAGGGCTGCCATAGTAGCAGCAATGCTGACTGCACAGAACCGCCGCGCCAGGGTAGAGGCGACGCTGCCGAGCAACATCGACACTTAGTCCACTCCCACCTTACCCAGGTAATCGTGTGACCTCCGAAAGTAGTGGAGAGGGGAAAGCGATCCCTGAAGGACAACAGGGTGGAATCGAATCGGCCCGCCACCACAGCATCGAATTGCATAAGCCACCCAACAGCGCAGCGGAGCCCTGAGTCGTCGGCAGGACCCGGAGGCCGGGCTCTCTTTGAAACTCCAGTCCTAGCTATCCCCACCCTTCTAAATTACCCTAAAGCATAAAGCACAGGGAGGATGGGGGGGGGGGTCACACAGAGCCACAATAGGACTATACTCACCTGTGTTATAGACCGTCTCCCCAGTACCTGACACTGACTGTCTAGGTACTCTGGTCTGGCCATACTGACGTGAAAGGATACGGACTGCACAATTACAGCCTCTTCTCTCCGTCACTGCGTGGGTGAAACCCTGTTACCTTGGACATGATGCAGCTTAAAAACAAAAGAGACTTAGTCGTTTGGTTAGGCATTAAGATAGGTCGGAGCAGACCTTGTGTCCAACTAACACTATACAAAAACTGAGGGAGCCTGAGGCTAGCAGACTAGGTATAAATTGCTGGGGAGGAACCAATTTTCATTAAGAATGTAATAGTGTCAGCCTTCAGGTGCCAGCAGACTATCCCATGGTTCTCTGTATTCCCCAATGAAGCGACCGAGAAATAGTAGTATTAAAATTATATAGTTTCATTATATGTGTAACTACAATTACATTAATACTTGTACAGTGGTGTTCAAATAGCAGTCCAATATGACTAACCAGATTAATCACTGTTTTTGGTATAAATTATATTACCACATGTCAAACAATTTACCAGTTGGTGCAGTAGATTCTAAGAAAACCAACAGACTCAGCATTCATGATCTGCATGTTTTTGAGTCTTTAATTGAAAGGGGGTGTGTTCAAAATAATAGCAGTGTGGAATTCAATTAGTGAGGGCAATCATTCTGTGAAGAAACAGGTGTGAATCAGGTGGCCCTTATTTAAAGGTGAAGCCAGCACATGTTGTACATGCATTTCTCCTTGAAAGCCTGAGAAATGTGGGTTGTTTGAGACATTGTTCAGAAGAATAGCGTACTTTGATTAAAAAGTTGACTGGAGAGGGTAAAACTTATAAAAAAGCGCAGACAATGATAGGCTGTTCAGCTAAAATTATCTCCAATGCTTTAAAATGGAAAGCAAAACCAGAGAGACGTGGAAGAAAACAGAAGACTACCATTCAAACAGATCGAAGAACAGCCAGAATGGCAAAGGCTCAGCCAATGATCAGCACTAGGATGATCAAAGACAATCTCAAGTTACCTGTGAGTACTGTGACAATTAGAAGACGCCTGTGGGATGCTATTCTCTTAGCAAGGCGTCCCCGCAAAGTCTCACTGTTAAAAAGCATGTACTGAAGCAGATACAATTTGCCAAAGAACACATCAATTGGCCTAAAGAGAAATGGAGAAACATTTTGTGGACTGATGAAAGTAAAATTATTATTTTTGGGTCCAAGGGCCACAGAAAGTTTGTCAGATGACCCCCAATCTCTGCATTCAAGCCACAGTACACTCTGAAGACAGTGAAGCATGGTGGTGCGTGCAAGCATCAGGATATGGCCATGTTTCTCTTACTATGGTGCCAAACCTATTCACTACATACCAGGGATCATGGACCAGTTTGCATATATTAAAATACTTGAAGAGGTCATTTTGCCTTATGCTGAAGAGGATATGCCCTTAAAATGGGTGTTTCAACAAGATAACGACCCTAAAACATCAGTAAATGAGCAAAATCTTATTTCCAGTCATACAAAATTGAGGTTATGGAGTGACCAGCAAAATCCCTGAACCTTAATCCGATAGAACACTTGGCCAACAAATGCCAAAATATTGTGGGATGTAGTCAAAGCATCCTGGTCTGGAATAACAGTTGACAGGTGCCAGAAGCTTGTTGACTCTATGCAACATAGATGTGAAGCAGTTCTAAAAAAAACCTGTGGGTGTACATCTAAATATTAGGTTAGTGATTCACAGGAGTGCTAAATCCTAAAAAGAGAGTACATATTGTGAGTTTGTAAAGACAAATGGAGACACTGCTATTTTTTAGAACAGCCTAATGTTCATTTTTTGCTATTTTTTTAATGTAAAGTAGTTAAAAATTATATACATTTATCTTCATGTTTTGAATTAGAAAACAGTGTGTAATGTTCCCAATGCATGGAAATAAAAACTAGTATAAAGATTGTGTGCCTAACTCATGTTCTTGAACACACTGCTATTATTTTGAATATAATGAGAAAGAGAGAGAGAGAAAGCGAGAGAGAGAGAGAGAGCAAGAGAGAGAGCAAGAGAAAGAGAGCAAGAGAGAGAGAGCAAGAGAGAGAGAGAGCAAGAGAGAAAGCGAAAGCGAGAGAGAAAGCGAGAGAGCGAGAAAGCGAGAGAGAGAGAAAGCGAGAGAGAAAGCGTGAGAGAGCGAGAGAGAGCGAGAGAGAAAGCGAGAGCGAGAGAGAAAGCGAGAGCGAGAGAGAAAGCGAGAGCGAAAGAGAAAGCGAGAGCGAAAGCGAGAGCGAGAGAAAGCGAGAGAGAAAGCGAGAGCGAAAGCGAGAGCGAGAGAGAAAGCGAGAGCGAGAGAGAAAGCGAGAGCGAGAGAGAAAGCGAGAGCGAGAGAAAGCGAGAGCGAGAGAAAGCGAGAGAGCGAGAAAGCGAGAGAGCGAGAAAGCAAGAGAGAGCGAGAAAGCAAGAGAGCGAGAAAGCAAGAGAGAGCGAGAAAGCAAGAGAGAGCGAGAAAGCAAGAGAGAGCGAGAAAGCAAGAGAGAGCGAGAAAGCAAGAGAGAGCGAGAAAGCAAGAGAGAGCGAGAAAGCAAGAGAGAGCGAGAAAGCAAGAGAGAGCGAGAAAGCAAGAGAGAGCGAGAAAGCAAGAGAGAGCGAGAAAGCAAGAGAGAGCGAGAAAGCAAGAGAGACAGACTAGTACATCAATAGCTAAGTAAGAAGATGAAACCCAGAGGAAAAAAAAAAAGACAGGAGAAACACATGTAGCATGACATTTCTTTGAGAGGGGACACAAGGTCTTTAAATTTAAATGGTCAGTGCTAGAAGAGGATAAAGGCAATAATCAAGAACAAATTCAGACATGCTTGCTGCAAGGAGAAAAGTTCTCAGTTTTTACAATAGGATCTTTGTTTTTTGAAGCATAGAATGAAAAAGTCTCAACTTATAAGCGTTCCACTGAGTGTCCTAGGAGATATATATTAGCTTATGAATTGAAGGATATTACAGGAGAGACTGACATTTTGATATTCACAAATTTAAGAAAACAGTACAGGTATTGAATTTTATTGTAATTACGTGATGGATTATTCTGATCATATGTGCTATATCACATGTGCTCGTTGCAACACTGTGTTTTAATTCTAAGTAGATTTAAAGGGAATCTGTCACCTAGTTTTTGCTATATAGTCTGAGAGCAACATGATGTATGGACAGAGACCACGATTCCAGCAATAGATCACTTGCTGGGCTGCTGCTGACAGGTTTCCCTTTAATTGAGATTTTAACTGCTGTTTTGCCTAATAGGCGTGAAGCACATATTGAGCATATAAGCTCATAATTCGAAAACTATTGACGACAGATATATGCACATTGCATGCTAGGAAAAGAGGGATAACCCAACATGTCGAATTTTGTGCAAGTACACTTAAGCCATCTCAATCCATATTGAACTGCACCAATTTGGGGACTTGTGCATTCTTGTGAAGATGTGATAATTGCATCTCTGTATACATTGATTTAGACAAGTAAATGACATTTTTGCATCAATGTCTTGGCGATTATCTTTAGGACATCTGGAGTTATGTGAGAGAATCTCTATTATAAGTACACCCCCCAATGATTGCATTTAGTGTTGGCTCAAGCTGCATATATACTTTTGAGTCATTACATGTGCTTATCTAGAATCCTGACTCGGGTAACAGATAATCAGACCATAAATTAGTAATTAATGCAAATATCTAGGCAATTCCAAAGAGTTCATGTACTTTTTTTTCCTGCAAATGTATCCTTTTTCATAATATTATTGAGTGTATTAGTAGAGCAAATTGCCATTATCATAATAAAGTAGCTTTCTCACCAGGTTCTTTTATTGTCAAAAAATAAAACCAAGAAGAGTTTCTGTCCAGCATTTTCTAGCTGGCGCTGCTCCCCCAACTTAAGCACATCTAATGGTGGCACAGGAATGGGTATTCCGTTGTGAAGTAAGCCCTCTCTAGGCATGTTTGGATCAATAATCTGAAGTGAAAAAAATTCATATATAAATAAAAAAATAATCGATAACAGCATGCTTAGCAACTCAGGACTGACATTCATCACTAGATGTTCTCTTACCAAGGCAGGATAAGAGGGATATCCGCGGCATTTAGCCCAAACTAACTGAAGAGGCTTAAGTTCTGCACAACTATCCAATGTCATTCGACGACTCTCTATTAAGAATGGTGTACAGATTCAGAAAAGTTAAACATTTCGAAAGTAATACAGATATATAACTTTTAGTTCATTCTTAAAAGGAGTTGTCCACTACTTGGAGAACCCATCCCCAATTGCTATATTCCACTGTGTAAAAAAACAAAAGCCTACACTCCCCTCCGATGCAGTTACATCAACGTCAGTGTCTGCTCTCCCAGAGCTTGCGTGACGTTTTTATGCCATGAGAGCCCTGCATCCAATCGCGGCCACTTCACTTTCTTTGGATAAAACTGGAATTTGGAAGAAGTGAGAGTAGCTGTCTGACTTCCTCCAGATGTCAATTTGGTTTCATGGTTTGGTTTCAGTGAGGAGTTTAGGCTGTTGCTATATTCCCCCCATGCAAAATAATAAGTAGTGGACAACCTCTTAAAGGGTTTGCTCTCAACATGATAAATGGTTATATTTGCAAAGCGCTTTTAAAAACAAGTACGGTAACTTTGGAATATATTAAAGGGGTTTCAGCACGCACGGTCCTGGAGCTCATGTGTGGTGAAATGGCACATGGTGCCCGGCACCTTATCAGCGCCAGTGTCACTGTCCTCGCCTTCGTACAGATTGAACATAAAGAAGAAGGCCAGGCTGCAGCTGATCTAAGACTTGCTCTTGATGTTCAAATGTTCAATCTGTGATAAGGCAGGGACAGTGACTGGGTGCTGGGCACCATGTGTCATTCCACCGTACCAGAGCTCTGGAGCCGTGAGTGCCGACACTGCTGGAACAGCACCAGCACCGGAGGGGAGTATAGGTTTTTTTAATTTTATCAGGGCCAAACATTTAGTTCAAGAAGCAGTGGTCTTAGTAGTGGACAACCCCTTTAAACCCTTCCTGCCACAGCAAATTTTTGCATTTATGTTTTTTCCTCCCCTTTGTTCAAGACCCATAACCTTTATATTTTTCCATCGACACAGCCATATAAAGGCTTGTATTTTGCCTGCAGAGTTGTAGTTTTGATTGACACCATTCATTTTATAATATAATGTACTGGAAAACGTAACAATAATAATAAGAGTAAAAAAATACTCAAAGTACGGTGTAATTGGGAAAAAAATAAATAAACTTCAATTTCTCAATGTTTTGTTTTTACAATGTTCATTGTGTCATAAAAACATCCCGCAATATGATTCTTCAGGCAAATATGATTACGATAATACAAAACTTGTACTTTTTTATTTTAATGGCAAAATTTTTTTGAGATAATGTTTTTATTGATACTATTTTGGGGTATACACAATGTTTTGGTCATATATTATAAAATTTATTCCAGAGGTACAGTGACCAAAAAAAATAGATGGCAATTTTCTAGTTTCATCTTTGCTTTTGCTCTATGATGTTGGGCTATGGAACTTTAGATTTTTGTAGCTCTGACTTTCACAGATCTGATCGCTTGTTCTACATTACTGAGCAAAAGCTTTAGCG
The DNA here is from genome assembly GCF_046119375.1 of Phyllobates terribilis. Classification (NCBI taxonomy): domain Eukaryota; kingdom Metazoa; phylum Chordata; class Amphibia; order Anura; family Dendrobatidae; genus Phyllobates; species Phyllobates terribilis. Next base: position 637,139,644 of record NW_027362762.1, read on the forward strand.
AGTTGTGGAAAAAATGCTGCAAAGAAAGAATACTTTGGCTCTAATTCACCGGACTACCATCATGGCAGGGAAGCGGTTGTTCAGCAGATCCCATGCTGCCATCCTAACCTATCAGCACCCCAAGATCACGTTGTGGGTGGGGTTTGGGAAAAGAAAGATAGGTACCCAGTACACAACACAGAGATTGACCGAGGAATTTAGGAAGGTTAGCTGCTATGATTAGAGCTTAGCTGCTCGGCTGCAGACAGATGACGGCTGTGTATGGCAGGCAGCATCTGTCGTGTTATCAGGCTTATCTATGTAGACCGCTCTATAAAAGGTGCAATCAACATGCACCCTATATGTAAAGGAGAAGCCGGGAAGGGGTTAAAATCTGTTCTCAGGAATAAAGGGATTTTATAGGTTACCGGTGGCCAGTCCTCAAGGAGTGCAACGCTTACAAGCTTTTTTCCTATACTGCTTGTAAGCACTGATCTGAAGCTGGCTGGATTCGGCCCCTGCTCTCCTCTAATGTTGCAGTGTTTGGGCCAGAGGGGCACAGAAGTGACTGATCTGAACTGTCGGTGAGGAGCACATTGCTCCCCTGCAAACAGGATGCCGGAAGGCATTCCGCAAATTATGGTCAAAATATCCAATTCTATCAATGGAAACCATTTTATTTTATTCCAAAGGAGCAAAAAAAAATTTCTGTCCATGTTATAGGCACACGGGTTCATGACTCAACCAGGCTTCAACCTGGACAGATTGTTTTCCATTGTAGACATAAACAATAGAAGATTGCAAGTAGAGATCTTTATAAATGTTAGGAATTTATACAGAAAATATGGACTTTTCTTCATAGTAGGCTTTATTTGCTACTACTGTAATCACTTACCTCGATTGTCATCGCCATTCATGGTTTCAAGCAGCAGTATGTGTGAGAGCGCTGGTTTTCCTAGAGGAGTTATATTCCTGAAATAACAAACATAACATTCACTAACAAGCCAATCTTTCACATACTTAAGCTCTTTCCTCGTTATCGGTAACTGACTCTCATGGACAAGATAAAGACAATGGTTATTGATAAATTCCAAATACTTACATGCATAATAATGTTGTTTAGGGCCCATTTAGACAGGCGGATTATGGGGGAACAAGTGTTCACAGGACATCCAGCCTAGACTGAATGGCAATCATCCCACGAGAGAACAAAATGCTCATTCGTCAAGTGTGATGATTGTTTAGCAGACCTAAAAATCATTGCAATCGGCAGCACATTGTCTTGTGTAAACAGGGGATGTGCTGCTGATAACATGATATTCAATGTGCACAGAACAATTGTATTAATAATCATTCTGTGAGCATAGCATTGGGGTCAGCCTATCATAGGCCAATAAAAAGGAGCCTGACAGGTGATTCATGCTGCCCAAACCATGGGCAGAATGTTTCAGGCGGTGGCTGTATGATCACAGCCATGTAGATTTGTCCGTGAAACGTCACAGTGATTCAGAAAAAAAAACCCATACTTTTAGTAGTCATGCTGTGCACTAGTCGTACAGTCGGGTCCCTGGCGGCTTCGCCTCACCCGCTGACAGTGACCGGCAAGCCTCTGCCAACATGTGCTTGACTGTGAACGTACAGCCAGTGCCTGACACATGCTGCAGACGGTTTGGCCAGTATGTGTCACCTGTCAGCTTCCCTTTAAAAGACTGCTGATCAGCACTGGCATTTAAATTAAATCTCCCGTGATTTCTCTATGCACTGCAATACTGGGAAATTACAGTATATAGTATAAGAGATCAAAATTAGCACAGTTACAAATCCCTTAAGGGGACTACAGTAAAGTAAAAATAAAAGAAGTGTGTATATATATATACATACATACATATACACACACACACACACACACACACACACACACACACACACACACATCAAAATACAAAAATTATGAAAACCATGTTAAAGTCGAAGAAAAACATACACATCAGAACTGCTGCTTTTAGGTCGCTGCATTACCCACAAAAAAACTGAATAAAAATAAAAGAAAACAAAATGGTAGAAAGAAAAACAAAAAAGTAAAAAACAATTCCTCCTCCTGCTTAAGGGAAGGAGAAATGACAGTTACAGGTCTCAGATAATGGCGACACCAATTTTTTTTTTTTTCTAGATTTTTTTCAACAGTGAAACAAGTTGGTATTGCTGTAATTGTACTGACATGGGGAATCATGTTGCCTGGTCGTTTTTACAGTACATTGAACACTATAAAAATAAAACAATGGCAAAATTTCACATTTTTTTCCCTCCTTTCACTGCACTTGGAATTTTTAACTGAATGTTTGCCTGCAGAGAAAAAAATGAAGATATATTCTCCCTTCAGCTGCTGCAGGTTAATGCTGTTTTTCTCATGCTAGACTCACTTTAAATTCCATAGCATCATAGCATGTCAATTTTTTGCACCAGTTTTCATTACAGATGTCTTCCTTTGAGCTGTATTAGCTAAAATCCACACCGTCTTAGTGCAGTTTAGGTTTCTTTGTGTCCATTTTTGGCAAAAAATCTGCTGCAAATCCATTATGTGTGCATTTACTCTGAAGGCATGTTCACTCATTGCCTATAAAATGCCGATGTGATCAGGGACATTTCTGCAAGTGTCCCGTTCATCTTCTATGACTGAAATGACTACACCACTTGAATGGGACAACTGCAGAACTTTCCACACCAATATGAAACATGGAAATATACCATTATTATGTGCAACTCCGGCCTGCTGTCATCAGACAAGACAAACAATAAGGGGGAATTAGCGATACCTGAAAAGAGGGCAGTGCAAATTACATATTCATACAGATATGTATAGACATGCATTTACCAACAGATTGAAAAAATAGGGATATGCTACATATATCAGTGTGTATGTATATAGAGTATATATTATGCGCACAAACCAGATTTTTCAGGCTATGAATGGGCATACCAGTTTTATACCACATGGTAGCATACGAAGGCTTCTATTAGTTTTTATCTGCAGAAGGTGCTATATTTAATATATAAATATCTATAATTATATAGCATTGGGGTCCTGGGTTCAAATCCCACCAAGGACAACATCTGCAAGGAGTTTGTATGTTCTCCCCGTGTTTGTGTGGGTTTCCTCCGGGTTCTCCGGTTTCCTCCCACACTCCAAAGACATATTGATAGGGAATTTAGATTGTGAGCCCCAATGGGGACAGCACCCATAATATCTGTAAAGTGCTGTGGAATTAATGGCGCTATATAAGTGAGTAAAATAAATAAATACACAACTTGGACGGACAGACACACACACTAAGCTTGGATGGACACACACATACAAACACTCATACTAAGCTTGAATGGACAGACACACACACTCTAAGCTTGGACACATATACACAAAGCTTGGATGGACACACGCTAAGCTTGGACACATATACACAAAGCTTGGATGGACACACGCTAAGCTTGGACACATATACACAAAGCTTGGATGGACACACGCTAAGCTTGGACACATATACACAAAGCTTGGATGGACACACGCTAAGCTTGGACACATATACACAAAGCTTGGATGGACACACGCTAAGCTTGGACACATATACACAAAGCTTGGATGGACACACGCTAAGCTTGGACACATATACACAAAGCTTGGATGGACACACGCTAAGCTTGGACACATATGCGCAAAGCTTGGATGGACACACGCTAAGCTTGAATGGAGAGACACACCCTAAGCTTGAATGGAGAGACACACCCTAAGTTTGGAAGGACCCCCACACACTAAGCTTGGACACATACACACACTCTCTAAGCTTGGACGAACAGACACATACTCCGCTTAGACAGACAAACACACATACTAAGTTTGGATATACCTACAAGCTCAGATTGGACACACACACTGCACTAGAACAACAAGGGCTGTGGATGGGGTTCTCGTGGAGTTGTGAACTCCTTACTGATTTGCTTTTTCTGAAGTAGTAATGAATTTGCAAACACAAATACATTTTCATTTATAAAGCAGTTTGCAAACATTTATATCTTGGGAAAATCCCTTAAACAAAACAATATAGGGACAGTGTAGATGCTGAAAATGCAATGGAACAAAAAAGTCCTAAAATGGTTTTTTTCTTCAGACTACAACTGTTTAGCAGCGAGTGGTGGAGTAGTAAGTATATACTGAAATGTGCCAATAGATGAGCAGATGTTACCTACCCAGAGGAATAGAAGGTTGATTCTTCAGGGCATTCAGAACTCTTGACTGAGACGGTGCCACCTCCTGCATCTCCATTACTGACTTCTGTGGCAAACAATGTAGGTAAAAAAGTTAATATGTTCTACTCATTTAAAATAAAAAAGGAACAAAAATGACAATGTCATGTTTATATCTATACAAAAAATCCTGCAACATTAAAAAATAAAACCTATAAAAAATAAGACTAAAAGTGTGCGCAGCGCCAGAAACGCGTCAGAGTGTTTTACCGCCAACATCTGGAAATTTGTATTCTCCTTTTTGATATGAAATAAAGTTTGAAGATTGTTTTAACTGGAGGCGCCTTCCCACTTTACGCTTTTGATGGATTTCTCTGGGGGTCAGCAGTTTTGGATACGGCACTCCACTGAGATGAAGCAGGCATGAGATGATATAGTACGGGGAGATTTTTTTTCTTTTTTCAAGTCTTAAAAAACAGTTTTGTTTGTAGTGATTCACATTTAAAAAAAAAACCCAACCAAAAAAAAGATATCCTTTATGGAGCAAATTAACTCATGCCGCTACAGAAGATCCTGCAGTCCTACTGGAGCACTAGTACATGATTACCCAATGTCGTCCTGGCAAACACAGCAGCTAGGTGTTTGGACAGAGGGAGGAGGCTCCCTTTGTTACCCTAAGGGCGTAGTGTCATAAGCACCTTGATCATTTTTGCTTCCTAAAATGTTATTAAATAAGTGCTTGATATCACTGAATTTATTACAAGTTATAATGAGAAGGTAACACTAAAAGATACTTTGAAGAGTGTTAAAATGATTAGAAAGAAAAATAGAATCACCTCCATATGGGTCTACTAAAAAAATATAACTCTAAATGACTCAATGCTGGGTAATATACCACTTTTTACAATGGTACCCTATGGGTGATGGATGTCACTGTATGGCATCCATCATAGATCTCTATCAGACATAATAAGTCATGAATGTTTATTTCTGACTGTGGTTAGTCGTCATCTGAAAATCTCACTCTGTAATACACAGCCATAATGACTGAGAAGCTTCACTGAGCACAAGGTGAAGCCTGAAATTACCCAATTATGAATTGCAAAAAGAACCAGCCATTTTTACGTCACATAAAAGACGATATAATCTGCAGAAAAACATGACAAAGTGATGGTATTACCAATGGCCAATAAAATGGAACGGCGTATTCTTTGAGGTGTTCGCTCTATAGCTATGTACAAGAGCTTTAAGCAAGTTTAGAAAAAGTTCTGTGATGTAAAAATGCTTTAGAAAAATAGAAGCGTTAATGCCACGTTCCCATGATGAGTAACAAGTGCAGAAAATCTGCAACGTCAAAAACTCAAGGACCTAGATTTATTTATTTTACTCACTTATATAGCGCCATTAATTCCACAGCACTACACAGACATTATTGATATTAGGTAACTATTGTTTTATTGCATTTGTATGGTTTTTTAAACATTGTTTAATTTTGTTTTTGATGCTGTAGTGTTATCGTGTTTTTTCGCGATGCGGTTTTTGTCTCTTTTGGTAGGTCATGTTTTAAATAAAGCTGCTTTGTTTTTGAAACATCTTGCGTTTCGGCAGTGAAAATGTGCTAAATACACATGCTGCAGACATTTGCATCTAATGCAATTCTATGGGAAAAATCAGCACATAAAACTCAGTTCCCACAAGAGAAGTGGACATGTGGATTTCAGAAACACAGCACAGGTCAGTTTACGCTGCATAAAGCAGCACAGTGGGCATGAGATTTCCATAAATCCCATCCACTCTGCGGCGTGATTTTGCAAAGTGTAAAATACGATGCGTTGAAAAATCAGACTTCTTGAACTTAATTGCGCTCTGGTTCCGTTCCAGCAGAGTCAGGCCTTTGGTGACCATGGGAGCCTTACAGCCCATCAGCATCCACTGTTGGGCTTCTGCACAATTACTACTTCTGCTTGTCCGACATTCATCCGAGAGAAGTGAAAATGCAGGAGCCCAAAAGTGGCCGAGACCACACAAACCCCGGCCGGCATCACTGGAACTGGTGCGGGGGGAGACTATCTTTTATTCTCATTTCACAAGGGCATTAACACTTTTTGCACTTCTACTTTTGAAAGAATTCTAACTTTGTAGCATTTTTCCTTTACTTTCTTAAAGAGTAACAGTTTTAAATTATTATTTCATAAATCAATAGTCCACATGAAAATAAGAAGCTTTGTAATATATCTCATCAGACAAATATGCTTTTTTCTCCTCGAAAACTGATCTTTTTTTCTCAAAATTCCCAATTCTGGGGTAAAATCTGTATTCAGTGAAGACCAACTTTCCCGTTACGGAGATCGAAAATGGCAGGTGTTACTAATGATATTCTATGTAGGACGATGGAGGAGCTCTGTCTCTAGCTTGTCCTCCCCTCTCACACAGAATATTATCAGTAACAGCTGCCATCTCCTAGAATAATAATCTTTATTTTTTATATAGCGCTAACATATTTAGCAGCGCTTTACATACATCATCGCTGTCCCCATCGGGGCTCACAATTTAAATTCCCTATCAGTATCTCAGTCATTGGAAAGTCTGTCTTCACTGAATACAGATTTTATCCCAGAATTGAGAATGAAAGATCAGTCTAGGAGGAGAAAGAAGCAAATCTCTCTGATAACATATATTACAACGTTTCTTATTTTCTTGTGTACAATTGATTTAGGAAATAAAAACTAAAATGAGGGTTGCACTTTAAAACTTTTGCACAGCATTGTATATCAGATGCCACTATAGAAAATGACGCTTTGATTCACATAGTTTACATCATCTACAAAAGTATTACACAAATTCCACTGTTCTATATTAATCACAACTCTCAATGAAAAGTTATCGCCCTGCCCACCACCATATACTATTAACCATAATAGTATACTATTACAAAATAGAATGGCACCTGTAGGTGGATGGAAGATAGTTTTCTCTTCATCACTTCTATTGCCACTGAAAGATTGTCGAGTTTTTACAGATGTTACTTTTGTGTTATTCGGGGATTTTCCCAATGATACAGAAGTCCTTCTTCTTGAATTCTGAACTGGCGAGAGATTCCTTGCCTGATTATGGACAGGATTATGTGCTATACGTTGCAGAGAAGGGGGGTGCTCATGAGCAGTGGCATTTTGTATTGGCATACTTGGATTTGCTGGTTCAAGCATAGGCGGATGCATTGGTTTGCCTTCTAAAATGATAAAAGTTGTATATGCGACTTATGAATACACTGAAAAAGCACCTCTATAAACAATAGCACACATTTCCTGGTTACCAAACTCGCAGTTTCATATACACGTTGTGTGCACAATTATTTGGCAAGTGAATATTTTCACCATATCATCACTTTTATCCAGATTTTCCAATCCCAAGCTGTAGAAACTTGAGTGCTTATTGGATGAAGCAGATCAGATGATGTGTATTTGTGTAATGATGGACGGTGTGATCTAAGGATATCACCACCCTTTATAAAGGTGTGCAGAATTATTAGGCAGCTTGTTTTCATCAGGCAAAATAGGCCAAAATAGAGATTTAACGGAACCATCAAAAGTTTTGCTGCAAATAGTCAAAAAACATGTTGAGAAAAAAAAACGCACATTGATTCTTAAATCTTTGGCAGACAAACATGAAGCAACCAGGAAGCCATTATCATCAAGTGCTGTCATATTCCAGAACTGCAACCTGCCTGGAGAGACCAGTGTACAAGGTGTTTAGTGCTCAGAGACATGGCCGAGGTAAGGAGGCTGAAACCCAACCACCAAACAAGACACAAGTCGTCAAGACTGGGCCAAGAAATAGCTGCAGACAGATTTTTCAAAGGTTTTATGGACTGATGAGAAATGAGAGGGACTCTTGACAAACCAGATGGATGAGCCTGTGGCTGGATCAGTAAAAGGCACAGATCTCTACTTCAACTCAGACACCAGCAAGGTGGAGGTGGAGTACTGCTATGGGCTTGCATTATTAAAGATAACCTGGTTGGAACTTTTTGGGTTGAAGATGGACACAAAATTAGCTCCCAAATCTACTGCCAGTTTTTTTAAGATACTTTCTTCAAGCACTGGCACAGAAAAAGTCTGCATCTTTCAAGAAAACCATGATATTTATACAGGACAATGCTTCATAGTAAGCATTGAAGTCTCCACTGCTTGGCTAGATAGTAAAGGCCTTAAAGATGAAAGAATAATGACACATGGCCCCCTGCTTCACCAGAGAACTTTTGGGCCTTCTTAAACCGGAGATTTACGGAGAAGGAAAACAATTCACCTATCTAAATAGTGTCTTGGAGGTTGTTATTGGTGCTGCCCAAAAGGTTGATTGTAAACAGATTAAAAAATGGACAAGCCCCATGGATGGAAGGCTTATGACTGTTAGAAAAAAGTAGGGGGGCGATATTGATCAAAATATATTTTTGTACGTTGGTTGTTTGGTTATTATTCTCACTTTAACAGATGAAAATAAACAATTAAGATGGGAAAATTATGTTTTTCATTTAGTTGCATAACAATTCTGCACACTAATAGTTTCCCAATAATTCTGCACACAGATATTCTCCTAAGAAAATCTCACTTTTACTTTCTTAAACTATTTAGGTCTCAGATATAGTAACCTTTTGGACTGACCAACAGCATTGTAGTGGTTCAATAATAAAATTAATCATCAAAAATACAAATCGCCTAATAATTGGGCAGACAATGTAGTTATGTAGTTCAAACCCTGTAGTGCAGGGGTGGGGAACCTTTTTTTCTGCCAAGGCCATTTGGATATTTATACCATCATTCAGGAGCCGAATAAAATGATAAACTTGAAAATTACCCTGCTACATTTGGTCAAACAGTTAATTAACTCCCCCCTAATGTGAGGGCTGAAGGGGCTTGTCTTTGGTGCTGCTGTGAGGTTAGGTGGTATGGATGATATAGCTAATCGTAACGGCTTTTCCAGATTTAAATTGGTCTGCAGCGCAGGAGACCCTTTCCAATGATACGTTTTGTAAAGAACTCACAGCAGTAACTCGTACTGAACACATGAATATTACTCTGTATGTTTCCTCACTGGGAGATTCATCACTGCTCACGTTACATTTATAGAACTCAAGCAGTTGGAGATCTGCAGTAGATACATCACATAGGAGACACCGAGACACTTTGGGGCCGCGGTACAGACATCACAGGGAGACGTGGGGCCACGGTACAGACATCACAGGGGCCGCTTAATGTGGCCCGGGAGCGCATTGCGCGCTAACTCTGCCCACAAAGTATGTCCTGGCCAGTGTAAGGACGTAATCTTTCATTGCACACATCGCAGAGTTCAGTAGTAATAATAATAATAATAATAGTTTATTTTTATAGCGCCAACATATTCCGCAGCACTTTACAAATTTTAGGGGGGGACTTATACAGACAATACAGAATAAGCATATCTCATATCGAACGGAGTGAGGGCCCTGCTCGCGAGCTTACAGTCTATGAGGAAGTGGGGGAGACACAAAAGGTAAAAAGTACATATATTGTATAATGCAGCCATGATATACTAAATAGGATAGTAGTAAACGCTGTGAGCAGGTGCTGGCAGAGTAAGAAGACATTAGGGGGCCGGCGGCCATCAAAACGCAGCTGCCTGCCTGAGCACTGCGGTCCCCAGGAATCTACCCAGGGGCCAGAGAAAAGGTTCCCCACCCCTGCTGTTGTGGGTGCACTGGTCCTATTTTATAAATCAATGCATAATTTTGGACCAGACTATCTTTTCTTGCATATGCCATGGACTTCAAAAGAGGCAACAATAACTAGATTCTGGAATATAAGGCAAGCGTCTCTTATACTGACCTTATAATTAACCAGTGCTCTGTTAAAGAGGTTACCCAGGATTTTTTTTGCACTATGTGCCTAAAAAAGAACAGGCAAATAGTTGCTAACAAAGGCAACAACCAGCCTGTTGTACCCAGCGCTGGCTCAGAGTGGCCACTGACTGCTCCTGCCAGCGATTCAACTGCTCCATGTCGACAGAGCAGCTCTTCTTCTTCATGACTGCTGGTGACATACTGACTGACAGCTGGCTTGTCACAGTTAGGAGACGGCTATCAAATCCCATGAACAGTTCAGATCGGATAAGCCAGAAGCAGCTGTGTCGCCAACAAGAGCGGTTTGTAACCGTTCTGTGCCGGCCAAAATTGGCACTGGGTGTAACAGGCAGGTAGTTAGCAACTATCTGCCTGTTATTGTTTAGGCACATTCTAAAAAAAAAAGTCCCAGATAACCCCTTTTAAAGACACATTAAAATAAAAATGCTTACTTTCCTTACATCATTGGTAATTCATCTGGGTCATGACTGGTATACATTGCTGCCACAGGGAAAATGCTTGGCCAGGTGTGTTTTACCCCAGAGATATCAGTTGATCACTATGTAACCAGCTTTGTGAAACAACTCATTTCATTTTTTTTTGCCATTTATATAAGATTTACCAGGACTAAAATATTCAAAGTCCAATGTGTGGTTGTTTGGGATACTACCTTCTAACAAACCATGACAACCATCATAAAGGCACCGTATGGCTCGCTGGCGCTGGAAAAGCACCACCCCCCTCCATTGCTCATGCACATACAGAGGACCCTCCATATGTGTGGCTCAGGATTTATGTTCTGCTGATCAGTCGAATTCTAGAGTCAAACATCCACTAATCAAATGGGAAGGCCATAAAGGGAAGGCAGAAGAGTTGGGTTCCACAGACTCTAATGCAGCAAAATGGAACATGTACTACCACGGGGCACAAGGATCTCACGTTCTGGAAATTGGTAGACGTAGCAAAGGTTGGACCCCCCAAGTGTTATGCCAGTTATTACCTTTATTGCAGATTAAATGGTCTTCTATACTTATAAAAGTTCCATTTGCATAAAGAGAATGAAAAAGCATTCACCTGTGCAAGCCTCCAGCACCTCTTTGTCACTTGGTATAAGCCTTTGTCGTAGAGTGTTAATCTCCCGGCGTAACGATCTCAGGCGCCTTGTGCGGGCTCCACTAGATCGCATGTTGCTGACTATGTCCAGTTTCTCCAAGAGTTCTTTGAGCTGGTATTCGGGGGGCAGGTGGGCCCTGTTTTCTGGACACAAGAGCTCATCCACTGAAACGCAGATCAGAGCAAGTTACGACAATATCTCAAGTGTTCACACCCTACTAGTGCCATTCATACCGTATGAAGAGACAAGCATAAGGATAGACACAAAGATACTATCGCTCTTGGGGCTCCACAGCTAACCGTATAATTAGCACATGGCTGAACATTCAATTTACCATTGGGAACATTACATTGTAAGAGGTTTAGGATTCTAAAACTGTAAATTCATTGAAATATTAATTCTAAATATGGGCTAAGCAAGTTATATGTTTCAGCCTCAAGAAGTGAATGTAATGGGCACCATCATGTACCAGAATGAAAAAGAACGTTTTGGGTTCATTCAGAATTAAACTTAATTGTCTCTTAGATAAATTCTTTTTGGATGCGTTTTAAATTGAAATATATTCCCCTGACTTATACACTGGGTTGTGAAGTTGCCAAACATCAAAAAATTCATAGACCATCGGTCAAAATGTCAGATCTTTCTGCTGCAAACACTAAACGTGTGCACGTACCCTATGATGGTTCTCCAATGTTCCCAGAAATACATATGTTGACTGTGTGATTTTTTGATAAGCAGTCCAGGAAAAATACAAAACTGGCAGCCCGGCTTATATACCGTCACTGTCACAGCTAAATCATTGATCGAGAAGGAGGAGGTCTCCGCCATAGAAATGAGGCGGCCAGCCAAGCCCTCCCATACACAGCGCTGTTCACACTGCTTGACCGTATACATTTCAAATTTAAACACCACTAAAAAAAATTTCGTTTTCCTAACTGGACAAGCCAGATTTAACCGATTCACGACTAGGCACATTTATGTATTGCACTTTAGTTTTTTCCCTTCTCCCTTTCTTCCAATATCCATAACCTATAATAATATAACCTATATAAAATATATTTGTTCACTGACATAGCCCTGTGACAGCTTGGGTTTTTCTCACAATGACATGTATTTATGAATGACACCATTCATTTTACCATATAATGTACCAAAAAAAAGGCAAAATATCTCCACCTGAGATTGAATACGCATTGCATTTTTTTTCTATATGTAGTAAAAATGCCTAAGCGACATGAATACGGCAATAGCAAGCTTATATAGGTCTTTAACAATATCTGTGGTGTATATTATACACTGCAAGTTGAACAGGAATTTATTTTTTTAATAAAAAAAGGTTCCCTTTTTTGTCAGTACATTATATGGTAAAATCAATGGTGTTATGCAAAACTACAGGCTGTTATATAGTTTGCTGTATTATATACAGCAGTATCCTTTATAATTTTTCTTATTATTATTCTGGGGATTAAAAAAAAAAATAAAAAAAATACAACTAAAAAAAATAAAAATAATTGGTTTGTATTGTCACGCTCTAAAATTCAAACTTTCTATGTAAATATATTTCTCAATGTGCTATTGACATGAAATACCAGATGTCGATAACAACCCATCAAATTCACAAAGGCAAAGAAATCAAACCATAAATGAAGTTATGTGTAATAATGAGGAAAGAGGTGCAAAAAGCCATGACACCAGCTGAAATCTGTAATTAGAAAGCAATCCTGCCACTTAGTGAAAAATAATATCAGCCGGTTCACAAGGGTGTCTCATTATCAAGATGCCACACAAGAAACATCTCAAGATGGGTAAAACCAGTGAGCTGTCTTCAAGACCTTCGCAACCTTATTCTTACAAAACGTACTGATGACATTGGTTACAGAACAATTTCTAAAATACTGAAGGTTCCAGTGAGCAGTGTTGGGGCCATAATCTAGAAGTGGAAACCATAAACCAGCCAAGACCAGGTGCTCCTCGCAAGATTCCAGAAAGATGGGTGAAAAGAATCAGAAGAGTTATCCAAGACACAAAGGACCGCCTGTGGAGAGCTACAAAAAAACCTGGAATCAGCAGGAACAATTATTTCAAAGAAAACTATAAGTAATGCACTCAACCTCCATGGTCTATATGCAAGCTAACCATGCAAGACTTCCCTGCTGAACAAAAAGCATGTTCAAGCATGCTTAAGTTTCCTCAACAACATTTATCCAAGTATTTCACAGGCTTGTCTAATATAGTCTGGTCAAATGAGACCAAAATTGAACTTTTTGGATGCCATAATACACACCATGTTTGGAGGTCAAAAGTCACTGCATAACACCCCAAAAACACCATACAGTGAAGTTTGGAGGTGGGAACATCATGGTGTGGAGCTGTTTTTCAGCATACAAAACTGGTAAACGTCATATGATTGAAGGGAGGATGAATGGACAAATTTACTGAGAGATTTTTGAAACAAATCTGCTGCCATCTATCAGGATGATGAAGATGAAACAAGGGTGGACATTTCAGCAAGACAGTGATCCCAAACACACAGCCAATGAAACTCTGAATTGGTTTCAGAGAAAAAAAAATAAAGCTGCTAGAATGGCCCGACCAATCATCTCACTTGAATCCAATAAAAAATTTATGGAAGGGACTACAGCTCGGAGTTCGTACAAGGAGCCCATAGGACCTTCGGGATTTGAAGAGCGTTTCTGTGGAAGAATGGCCAAACTCACACCTGAGCAATGCATGCGACTAGCTTCTCCATATAGGAGGCGTCATGAAGCTTCATTACCAACAAAGGCTTTTGTACGAAGTATTAATTACATTTCAGTAAGCGTGTTCAATACTTTTTCCCTGTGTCGTTTCTCATTATTACACATAATTTATGGTTTGACTTATTTGCCTGTGTGGATTGGATGGGTTGTTATAGACATCTGCTGAGAATTTTATGTCAATAGCACTTTTAGAAATATATTTGTGACGTCTTTAATACATATTTCACCCGCTATATGCATGTATGTGTGCATATGTATACATTTGCATCCAGTAGGCCCCTGGCTGACACAGGAACCCATCTGCAACCCTCGAATCAACATTTAAATGCCACTGTCAGAGACAGAAAGCATCATCTAAATGATTCAACAGCAGTGATCGGAGCTAGCTCTGTTGTTAGAGGCAGGTGCCAGCAGAAGACTGCAGCCGACACCTGCTGTGTATGGAACGGGCTTATTTCCTGAGCCTGTTTCATACACATGCACCTGACGTACGTTAGGAATGGGATGAAAATTACCATTTATTTTATATTAGTAAAATGCCATTTCTATTTTCTAATTATTTAAAGTGTTCGTACAGAAAGACAAACATTCAGGAAATGTGTCGCCTAAATGCGCTGTACTTCTGAGGTCACTGATGCAGCCTGTCAACTGCGGGAGCGGTGAAGGATGAATAGTAGTGTTGAGCGAGTATGTTCTGTCCGAGTATGCTCGGGCCGAGCTCCGAGTATTTATAGCTGCTCAGTGATATGCTTGAATCGCTCCCGTGTGCATGATTTGCGGCTGTTTGACAGCTTTATTACATGTGAGGAATGTGTAAGAAATAGACATTCCTCCCATGTAATAAAGCTGTCAAACAGTCGCAAATCATGCACACAGGAGCGATTCAACCATATCACCACAGCTGTAAATACTCGGAGCTCGGCCGAGCATACTCAGCGAAAGGGTTAATAGAACATACTCGCTCAACACTAGTGAATAGCGCTGGATTTATTGTTTCTATCAAGAGCAAGCCAATTGGCATTACAACCTATTAAATCAAAAAGACCCTATAAATTTCCTATTATTCTTTCACAACATTTTTAAATTCGTTTCCTTACCCTCCTCCCATGAAAAACGATAGTAGTCATCACTATGATGCTTCTCAGGAAGATGCGCCAGTGTGCTTGGATCATAGCCAATGCTTTCTGCTTGGTGCCTGGCATTACAAAGTATAGCTGTGCCCATTTGGTGAAGACGTAGAGCAGCTTGATGAAACACAGTATCCCGAGAATTATAACGCAAGCAATTAGAAACCATTAAATTAAAGTCATTCTCAAAAGCTAGAAAGGAGGAGTACTGGTGACATTCTAGTTTGTGGCGCATTGTTGAAAAGTCCATGGGGTGCAGAACAAAATCCATATAGTCTGGTACCTAAGAAAAAAAGTGGAGTTGTTACAGAATTTTTACACCACATCTTAGTTAGCAACTAAAGAGAAAAACAAAAGAAGTTACCTCTTTGAGGTTAACAGGTTCATTAAAGATGTTGGCCGAGTCTTTTTCCTGTAACAAATCCAAAGTGGTCCGGAGGAATACATTGAACGGAGTCAGCTGCAGCTCCATAGCTGCTTGGTGTAACTTTACCTAAATAAAAAAATAGGAACAAAGTGAGATTGGAAGAAAAAAGACATACATGCACCAGGGCTGTGGAGTCGGAGTCGTGGAGCCGGTATAAAATGGACCGACTCCGACTCCTAAAATTGGGTACAGTAGTTAAATGCAGTTTGTGAGGAATATTTTTTCATAAGAATTTTCGAAAGTTATGAAATGTCCTATAAATGTCTGTCCTATTCTTGATCAAAGGGTCTAGATTTAGCGGAGTTAAATCTGTGCTACAGTAAATTTATCACTTAAACATGAGCCATGTATGAGGGAGTCAGAGTCGTGAACTCGGTGTCATGGAAATTGAGGAGTCGGAGGTTTTGTTTACTGACTCCACAGGCGTGGGGAGCACTGAATTTTCATGCTCCTTAATAGCCGGCACACAGTGTATCTGCAGCGCGGCTCCTGCTCCTGCCCAGCGATCACGTGTGCCCACTATTAAAGGGCATGAATATTCACCCCCACTCCACGCCCATAGTCGACTATGGGCGTGGAGTGGGGGTGAATATTCATGCCCTTTAATAGCGGGCACACGCGATTGCCCGGCAGAGGCAGGAGCCGCGCTGCGGCTACGCTGTGTGCCGGCTATTAAGGAGCATGAAGTCACTGCTCCCCGCGCACACACTCCCGGCGTGGGGAGCAGTGATTTCCGGCAGCTGATCTCTCCTTGTGAGCCGCGCATGGCAGTGACGTCATGTGCGGCTCACATGAGATCAGTGTGGGCAGACAGGACGCAGCGCTGGAGGAGAAAGAAGAAAGGGGAGTTGGAGTGTTTCTTTTTCTTATGTGCAGCGTGATGGGGACTAGGGGGGCCATACATACCAGGATAAGGATGAGGGGGATCATACATACCAGGATAAGGATGAGGGGGTCATACATACCAGGATAAGGGGGAATCATACATACTAGGATAAGGATGAGGGGCATCATACATACCAGGATAGGGATGAGGGGTGCCATGCATACCAGGACAGGGATGAGGGGTGCCATGCATACCTGGACAGGGATGAGGGGTGCCATGCATACCAGGACAGGGATGAGGGGTGCCATGCATACCAGGACAGGGATGAGGGGTGCCATGCATACCAGGACAGGGATGAGGGGTGCCATGCATACCAGGACAGGGATGAGGGGTGCCATGCATACCAGGACAGGGATGAGGGGTGCCATGCATACCAGGACAGGGATGAGGGGTGCCATGCATACCAGGACAGGGATGAGGGGTGCCATGCATACCAGGACAGGGATGAGGGGTGCCATGCATACCAGGATAGGGATGAGGGGTGCCATGCATACCAGGATAGGGATGAGGGGTGCCATGCATACCAGGATAGGGATGAGGGGTGCCATGCATACCAGGATAGGGATGAGGGGTGCCATGCATACCAGGATAGGGATGAGGGGTGCCATGCATACCAGGATAGGGATGAGGGGTGCCATGCATACCAGGATAGGGATGAGGGGTGCCATGCATACCAGGATAGGGATGAGGGGTGCCATGCATACCAGGATAGGGATGAGAGGTGACATGCATACCAGGATAGGGATGAGGGGTGCCATGCATACCAAGATAAGGATGACAGGTGCCATGCATACCAGAATGGAGGGGTGCCATGCATACGAGTATGTGTATGGGGGCCACATATAATAGGAAGGGGGGCATATCTACCAGGATGGGGGATATTATCAGAATTGGGGGACATTACCCCATACCAGTGTCAGCAGCAGACCCCCTCCCCCCTTAACAGTGCATCGTGACCACATTTTTTGCTTCATTTTTTTTCTATTTTACTCCTCTAAAACCTAGGTGGTCTTATAGTCCGAAAAATACAGTAACCGATCAACAACCCATCACCAGCAGTCTAATAAGCATAACTTGCAGACATAACTGTAACCACGCCACCGGCACTGACTTACAGCAGCTCATCCTTAGGGCCAGCCGGCTGTCAGTCAGTGCCAGGGGAGTGGTTACAGCCCCATATCTGCAGGTTAATAGTGTTTTTTTCATGTGACAGTGACCCTTTAGAGTGAACCTGACACATGCTGCCCACGGGTTGGGCAGCATGCATCAGGCACTGGCTATGCAATCTCTGCCATGTATACGTTTTACTCTGAAAACTGCGGCGTTTCAGAGAAAAACATACTTTAATAGCCACCAATGACCGAGCCGCACTGTACACTAGTTGGACGGACGGGTCCTTGGCTGCTTCTCCCTTCCCACTGCCAATGACTGATATGACTCTGCCTATACGCGCACGTAGGTAGAGATCTCTCAATCCAGGGCAGCGGGTGACTTCTATTAATATTAGAATATTCTATTATAGTATGTTTTTCTCTTAAACACTGCAGCGTTTCAGAGTAAAACATACATGGCTGAGATTATACAGCCAGTGACGGATACATGCTGCCCACAGACTGGGCAGAATGTATCAGGCGTCAGATTCATTTTAATTATAAAAAAGAAGAGGATAAGAAGAAATTAGAAGCAAATATGCAAAAAAAAAAGTTTTTTTAAATAACGCCAAGTAAACAAAAAAAACATTTAAACTCGGACTTTCCATACTGGTACAGATTACATTACAATCAGCATTTGGCCTCGCCGGTCTGAACAATCCACTTATCAAGGTATCATTCATTTACTAATTAACCATAAAGATGCTCAAGATCTCGGCTCACTGAGCCACTTCATTTCACAGAAAAGAAATCTCACTTACTTGTTCTCTTTTTAGCTTCTCCCTTTTGCGAATTAGTTCTGTAAGCAATCTGGCCCTCTCAAGGTCATGACGGAGTTTTTGCCAGTACTTGATCGCCTCCTTGACCGATGAAGACTGAGTGTTTCTTTCTTTCTGCAGGTTAATATAAAGCAGGTCAAATAGATTTTAGAAATACAACTAACAGAAATTGGTTACTAAGGCAGGTGGTGTCCATAACTGAAGATCCCAGCCACCACCATCTTGTTATTGTCAGTGTCACTATATACTGCAATATTAAAGTATTACAGTGTATATAATCCAATGCATCTCCCATAAAAATGCAATATAAAAAGGAGGTGGTAAACATCTTCAGGACTATAAAAATATGTATCAAGAAAAACTACAGCTAGCCATGCAAAACAACAACCACCCGATACAGGCCCATTTTTTTCTACGAAGCTTTGAGGGTTTTTTTAAACTAGTAAAACATAGTTTGATGTCCCCGTAATCGTACGGACCTGAAGAATTCTCTCACCAGGTGGTTTTTAGCACACAATTAATACAGAAAAAACAAAACCCAGAAAGAAATTGTGCGTCTGTTTTCTCACCAATTCACACTACTTTTTATTTTTCCCCCCATTTCTCAGTAAATTATAAATAGTAAAAAGAATGATGTAATTCCAAATTACAATGTGTCCAAACCCCCCCCCCCCAAAAAAAAAAAAAAAAAGACAAGCCTGACATGTTGACAGAAAAATAAAAAATATTAGGGCTCTAATAAGAAAGTGAGGGAAAAATAAAAGTGTAAAAAACAAAACTGGCTTTGATGGAATTTAGAATACCAAATTCTACTGCTTTATAAACAGGTCAGAATGTAAGTGTCAACCATGGACTCTCCATAGAAAAATACTGGTGGAAGTATGGGTCACACTAACAGGCACTGACACTAAACCATTGCCGGCTTTGCCATAAGTCAGCTCGCGGGATGCCTGATAAGTGCGACTATTGTGAATGGGAAGCTTCTAATACATCATCGCTCCCTGCCACATTACAACATATGTTCAGGAACGTTTCCAGGTGCATGAGAAAGACATCAAGCTGTTGACTTGGCTCCAAAGTGCCTATGTCTTGATCAGATCAAGCCTTTGTGAGATCCACAACTGTCCCATCTTACAATTTACAGGACTTAAGGAGAACCTGTCAGCAGGATTTAGCCCTATAAACTATGGCATGGTCATAATGGCGCTGTGATGCCGATTAATCTGATACCTGCCAGATCAAGCACTTCACAAAACCTACAGGCTATCAAATGGATTATAGCTCAGGAGTGCAAATAATTGGATCATCAGCTGTCACAGCAACACCTTAGTCCCTTGCAATCGTGTTGCAAGCGGCCCATGAGGACTGATGTGCGCAAGATTCACGATGGTATTTAAATGGTTAAGCAGCTGGAACTTGACGTCCGTTAGACAGGTAGCAGCTTTCTTTGGATCGCAGCATGATGTCTAGCTTTTGAAGATCTTTTGGTCTACTTCACTTTGTCCTATTTAAGTGATTTCTTGACTGAGAACAGATGTGGCAGTAATCAGGCCTGTGTGTGACTAGGGGTATTGAACCCAGCTTCCCAAAGATGCGATAAAGCACAGTTAAAACATAAATTAAGTGGAGGGGGCGGGTGGGCAATCCGCCATTCACACAGGGCCCTGTAGGTTTGGGTTTCTTTTTCCCTTAATAAAGAGCTTCATTTAAAAACTGCATTTTGTGATTACTTGTGTTATCTTTGTCTAATATTTAAATTTGTTTTGTGATCTGAAACACTTAAGTGTGACAAACATGCAAAACAATAAGAAATCAGGAAGGGGCAAACACTTTCTCACACCACTGTATGTAATACAGCCTGTATCTGCTGCGTGTGGAGGGAGCTCAGCTCCTGAGCCCCCCCTCACCCGAGCACCCCTTCCCTGAATATGAATAGAACATCCTTTTGCGGAAAGGGATTAAAATAATTGTGGTTGAGGAAACAGACACACACCAGTCCTACATCAGGTTTATTATGGAGCACTATCACTACTACCAACATTCTTATGGAATGGTGTATCTCACCTGTCCACCTCTTTGGGACTGCGTGTAAGAGTGAAGTCGTCGGATTAGAGGAGCTCCATTCCTAGACTGGCGCTTCAGTAGCCAATAGCTATGTAGATGTTGTAGGAATTGGGTCTTTTTCTGCAAGCAAACTCCACCAGATATCTTAATTAACCTTAAACAAAAAAAAACACATATAAAACAACACTTTATAATCACTAAAAATATTCATATACTATGTACACACCCAAAATCATTTCTTAATGAATAATCTTAATGGTTTCCACTAAGGCTGCTGGGCTCCTACGATTTTGCCACTCCTGCATGTACATACAGTTATATGAAAAAGTTTGGGCACCCCTATTAATCTTAAGCTTATTGTTGTATAAAAATTGGTGTTTTTGCAGCAGCTATTTCAGATTGATATATGTAATAACTGTTGGACACAGTAATGTTTCTGCCTTGAAATGAGGTTTATTGTACTAACAGAAAATGTGCAATCTGCATTCAAACAAAATTTGACAGGTGCATAAGTATGGGCACCTCGCCAGAAAAGTGACATTAATATTTAGTAGATCCTCCTTTTGCAAAAATAACAGCCTCTAGTCGCTTCCTGTAGCTTTTAATGAGTTCCTGGATGAAGGTATTTTTGACCATTCCTCTTTACAAAACAATTCCAGTTCAGTTAAGTTTGATGGTCGTCGAGCATGGACAGCCCTCTTCAAATGATCCCACAGATGTTCAATGATATTCAGGTCTGGGGACTGGGATGGCCATTCCAGAACATTGTAGTTGTTCCTCTGCATGAATGCCTGAGTAGATTTGGAACGGTGTTTTGGATCATTGTCTTGCTGAAAGATCCATCCCCTGCGTAACTTCAACTTTATCACTGATTCTTGAACATTATTGTCAAGAATCTGCTGATAATGAGTGGAATCCATGCGTCCCTCAACTTTAACAAGATTCCCGATGCCGGAATTGGCCACACAGCCCCAAAGCATGATGGAACCTCCACCAAATTTTACTGTGGGTAGCAAGTGTTTTTCTTGGAATGCTGTGTTTTTTTTGCCGCCATGTATAACGCCTTTTTGTATGACCAAACAACTCAATCTTGGTTTCATCAGTCCACAGGACCTTCTTCCAAAAAGAAATTGGCTTCTCCAAATGTGCTTTTGCATACCTCAGCCGACTC
The DNA here is from genome assembly GCF_046119375.1 of Phyllobates terribilis. NCBI lineage: Eukaryota > Metazoa > Chordata > Amphibia > Anura > Dendrobatidae > Phyllobates > Phyllobates terribilis. The sequence goes on from NW_027362762.1 coordinate 637,161,212, forward strand.
TGTTTGTGGCGTGCTTGCAGAAACGGCTTCTTTCGCATCACTCTCCCATACAGCTTCTCCTTGTGCAAAGTGCGTTGTACAGTTGACCGATGCACAGTGACACCATCTGCAGCAAGTTGATGCTGCAGCTCTCTGGAGGTGGTCTGAGGATTGTCCTTGACTGATCTCACCATTCTTCTTCTCTGCCTTTCTGATGTTTTTCTTGGCCTGCCACTTCTGGCCTTAACAAGAACTGTCCCTGTGTTCTTCAATTTCCTTACTATGTTCCTCACAGTGGAAACGGACAGGTTAAATCTCTGAGACAGCTTTTTGTATCCTTCCCCTGAACAACTATGTTGAATAATCTTTGTTTTCAGATCATTTGACAGTTGTTTTGAGGAGTCCATGATGACACTCTTCAGAGGAGATTCAAACAGGAGAACAACTTGCAAGTGGCCACTTTAAGTAGCTTTTCTCATGATTGCATACACCTGGCTATGAAGTTCAAAGCTCAATGAGGTTACAAAACCAAAAAAAGTGCTTTAGTAAGTCAGTAAAAAGTAGGTAGGAGTATTTAAAACAAGAAAATAAGGGTGCCCATACTTATGCACCTGTCAAATATTGTTTGAATGCAGATTGCACATTTTCTGTTAGTACAATAAACCTCATTTCAAGGCAGAAACATTACTGTGTCCAACAGTTATTACATATATCAAACTGAAATAGCTGTTGCAAAAACACCAATTTTTATAAAACATTAAGCTTAAGATTAATAGGGGTGCCCAAACTTTTTCATATAACTGTACATCATAATTCTGTCTATTGTTGCAACTCTGGGGCAATATGGAGCGTGGTATTGCCATCTTCTGGGTTCGATGATTGGCACAAGAAAAACCTCAATACAGTGAATTTTATTGGACTTGTGTTTTCTTTCTGTTCATATGTCGCTAAAAGACAGAAACAAAGAAAATTAACACCCATATGAAGATCTCTTTGAGGAGTTCTCTAGTCTCTTGTCCGTGCCCCAAGTGCATTTTTGTGAGCCATAGTAAAAGTCAACCTTATACAGGAGCTGGAGAAAGTCTATGATATGACTTATACAAATTCTAAACTGTGACCGGAAAAACAAGGCAATAAGGGGAAAAAACAAGACGAGATGAGAAAGTGAGCGGAGATGATGGAAAGAAGGACCGTGGGAAAGGACATCAAAAGAAATAAAAGACACATCAAGTCTTAGAAATGACGACTGTTCATGGTTGTTAAGAATACTGAATCCAAAGAGCCCACATCTGCAGGAACTTTTGTTAGACATCAGCAATTCTAAATAGTTTATCATTTGTCATTATCCATGACAGTTTTAAGGGCATCAGTCAGTAGGATCAACCCTATTAAGTCGTTTATATGAGCATGCAGGTGATAGGAATATGAATAAAACGACACCTTGATATCTGTGATAAGATCTCTTATTCCAGAAAAATCCACATTTTCTTAATATGTAAATGAGCTGTTAAGATCTATGGGCTGGACACTGATCTGCATCAGAATCTGCCCCCATAACTTAATTTAAGTAAAGTGAGGAGTTGCCAGTGTGAGACATGTAACTAATGCAGAACAGCAGAACTGAACTATGTCTCCTTACAAACACGATAGCAGCTGCAGCTCTCACAGCTCTGCTGTATTACAAATCTGTCTGCCTGTGAGATGAAAGCTGAAGCTGAGAGGAGCCTGCAGATGTGTCAGGTATAATCACACACAGCTCTGCAGTGAGATCAGGAGAGCAGAGAGCGACCATCACACATCACACTGGTAACTCGCCCTTTTAGTTAAAATAAGCTCTGGAGGAAGATTCTCATGCAGATCAGTGTCTGGCCCACAGTTCTAAACAGCACACTTGCAGATAAGAAAAACAAACTTTTATGGAATAAGCCATCAGATAGCAGATATCAAGGTATCATTTTTTCAGCTTCTTAAGACCTGTAGACAGCTTAAGATCCTACTGACAGATTCCCTTTAAAGTGGAGGTCCCCTTTCAGAAAACTTTTTCATAGGCTGCAGTAGGTGCGATGTTAGCACTGCAAATAAACAAGAGACCGGGGAAGCAGCGAAGAGACAGCGCTAAACCCAGTGAGGGCAAGTAATACAGTTTTTTTTGTTATAGCAATCACAGCCTAAGGAAGACATTTTTTTTTTTTAAGTGGACAATCCCTTTAATGCCTTCATAACATCCACCGTACAAGTAGAGCACAAGTCAGAAGCGGGTGTATGGAGCAGGCTCTTGGGGTGAGCTCATCCCATACTCAGAAGGTAATGGCTGTATGTTACAGCCGGAAGCGGCCTCTAACAATAATTAACCTGTTAAATGCCTGGTCTAAGCACCAATCAGCGCATCACACCCATGGCGTAATCACAGGTCGCTGATTGGTTGCTATGACAGCAGGGGGTCTGTGCTTGTCATTACAGAGCTCCCTCTTCAAAGGAGAATATGACTTTTACTATATACAGCAATTCTAAGGCATTGCTGTATATATAATACAAGCAATCAGGCGATCACAGCTTCAGGTAGCCAAAGGGAACTAATAAGCCGTGAAAAGTAAAATATATTAAATATATGTTTAAAAAAAAAAAGTAAAAAAAAAAAGTTCAAGTCACTTGCCTTTTCCACCAATTAAAAATAAAAAAAAATTGAAAAAAAAAAGATACATGTGTTATCGCCACGTTCAAGAAGTATCAAAATATAAAAATAATGAACCCAATCAGTAAACCAAAAAATATAAGATTCAAGAACACCAAAATTACGTTGTTTTTTTGGTCTCTGCAATACCACAAAAAATGCTAATACAAGCGATCAAAACGTTATATCTATCTGGCTATAATCATCTTGGCAGTTAATAGAATAAATGCAATGTGTTTCTTAAAGGGAAGCCATCAGAAAAAGAACAAAGGGGTAATGTTACATGGATTTTTAAAAAGCAATTTTTTTGTTCCCAACACCATCTTTACTGAAAAAAATAAAAATAATAATTAAGTAATCCTGGAATTTTCACACTTGCCACCAGGGCTGTGGAGTCGGAGCCTATTTTGATTGAGTTGGTATAAAATGGACCGACTTCAACTCCTAAAATATATAATAAATTGGGTACAGTAGTTCAATGCAGTTTGTGGGGAATATTTTTTCATAAGAATTTGGGAAAGTTATGAAATGTCCTATAAATGTCTGTCCTATTCCTGATCTAAGGGTCTAGACTTAGCTGAGATGAATCTGTGCTACAGTGAATTTATCACTTAAACGTGAGCCATGTATGAGGGAGTCAGAGTCGTGGAGTTGGTGTCATGGAAATTGAGGAGTCGGAGGTTTGGTTTACCGAATCCACAGCCCTGCTTGCTACTGGGACTTTTTTTTTTTTTTTTTTAGACTCCTACTGCCTATCAGGAAAGGTTTTCAGCAGGCTCTATAATCAGAGGAAGGATCACAATAACATGTAACACCTCTGTACACAAGTTTTAACACCAGATCCATCAATCGCAGTAGGCAATGTCACACCTGAGCCTGCTCCAACTCACTTCCCAATGACGATTGTTCAGGCAAATAAACCCTTCAATGCAAAAGATAGGGTCAGGTTCTGAACATTATGGCTACGTACATGGGTTGTTTCCTGAAACAACCGGAAGATTAGATTCTAAACAAGCTCTAGTGGCCAAAGCGAAAATTGCAAGATTTATTTTTCTTTTATGTCTAAAACAAAATTGCAATAAAGGTAAAAATTTTTACACGAATAAAAAAAATGAAATTACATTAATACCTGATTCAAACAATAGGTCATTTTCTGAAGGTAGCTCCCCTTTAATTCTTTTCAAAACTTTAAAAACAAACATGTTAGACTATGCGCACACAATGTTTTTTTAGCGTTTTTTTGCTGCAAATTTTCAGCTGTGTTTTGCAGTACCAGCAAAGTCTATGAGAAATCAGAATTCTCTGTTCACACATCATGGTTTTTTTTTGTTCAGTATTTTGTGCCTTACATGTTTTTTTTGGAAAAAAGAGCATGTCACTTCTTTCAGCTTTTTTTTCACCCATAGGAAGTAATGGATGGTAAAAAAAAAAAAAAAGCACCAAAATTTGCATCAGTGTTTTTGATGGCAAAATAGAATGTGGTTCTTTTTTTCACAAAACTTAATGTACACACATAAATAGAGACAGAAGAACAGTAAAAAAAAAAACGGTGAAAAATAAAAACTGCAAGAAAAATACTGAATAAAATGCCCCTGAAGATAAAGTTTTGCTGCAGATTTGTGACGCCAAAAAAAAAACATGATATGTGAACATAGCCTTAAAAGTGCTTGTTCAGGGGATCTTTTCAGACTAACCAAAGTGACAGAATAAAGGAAATTATAGACTAGGCGAAGAAGTTCTGTATTACATACACTCCCACCAAAAGTGCATAATTGAACCAACACCTGCTCTCTAAAATATTAAGGGTGGTGCATCTTTTGGGGGTGTACAGGTACTAGACATTAGCTAAATAGGACTTTACGATTAACTTCAAGAAGTGAGACATTCATAGATACCGATTTAACATTCCTTTAACCCCTTCATGAAGGGCCATTTTCAGTTTTTGCGTTTTTGTTTTTTGCTCCCCTTCTTCCCAGAGCCATAACGTTTTTATTTTTCAGTCAATATGGCCGTGTGAGGGTCTATATTTTGCAGGACAAATTGTACTTTTGATTGACACCATTGATTTTACCATATCGTGTACTGGAAATTGGTAAAAAAAAATTGCAAAAAAAGTGCAATTCTGCAGTTTGTTTTTTTTTTGTTTACCATGTTCACTAAATGCTAAAACTGACCTTCCATTATTATACCCCAGGTCACTACGAGTTTGTAGATACCAAACATGTATGAGTTCTTTTTTATTTAAGTGCCTCCATTTTTCAGGAACTGGGGTCGGGTGAGGACTTACTTTTTTGCGCGCCGGGCTGACGTTTTTATTGACACCATTTTGGGGTAGATCCGATCTTTTGATTGCCCATTATTGCATTTTATTGCAATGTTGCAGCGACCAAAAAAACGTAGTTCTGGCGTTTTGATTGCTTTTCTCTTTGCGCCATTTACCGATCAGATCCATTCTTTTAATATATTGATAGATCGGGCGATTCTGAACGTGGTGATACCAAATGTGCATTTTTTTTTATTGTTTTATTTTGAATGGGGCGAAAGAGGGGTGATTTAAACTTTTATTTTTTTAAAAACATTTTTTTTTGCATGCTATAATAGTCTCCGTTGGATACTAGAAGCTGCAATTATCTGATCACCTCTGCTACACACAGGTGATGATCAGATCGCCTGTGTGTAGCAGAAATGCTCACTAGCTATAAGCTTCGATCGCTGGGTGGAACTCATAGCAATCTGGCAATGACAACAGCAGGGGTCCTCCTGCAGACCCCGAATTGTTATTATTGGCGACCCGCGGTCATGTGACATGGGCGCCGATGGGTGGAGCCAGTGATGTGCTTCCTCTAAGCGCGAGTTAAATGCCGCTGTCAGAGATTGACAGCGGCATTTAACTAGTTAACAGCTGTGGGTTGATAAGAGATTGCACAGGCGGCTGTTGAGGTTACATGTTGGCTGTGTAGGTCAGCTGTTATGCCCCAGAAACGTGCGGGTTCAGTGCCAGAGTCCACACCAAAGGGAGGGACCCGACGTGTCGTAATAGCACGGCACATGTCAGAAAGGGGTTAATGGAAAATGATCAGTTTTCATGTATATCAACATTTATAACACTTAGGGCTCAAGCAGACGAGCGTTTATATTGGACAGTGCTGCCAAAGGTTTTTGATCAGGTTGCACACTGACCCATGTTGTTCAAAAGGGTTGTCCAGATGGATAATTTTTTGTTTGTTCCGTCAGCGAAAAAAAATTAAAATAAAAATCATCATCACAGCATGCACTAGTTTGGCCCGTGTTACGGAGCAGAACAGTGCATAGAAATGGCTGGAAGTTCTTGCACGCATCCGATATTTGTAAGATCTCATTGAGCTGTACTTGGAGCCAGTCATGTCTGTGATTTGCAGGGGTGACTGGCCTGAGGGTTCATATGCTCGTCTGCAGGCGGCCTTACAGTAGGAAGATGAATTCCTTGAGAGGAACAGTTTGTAAAATGGGGTCACTTATGGGTGGTTTTACTGTTCAAGCACCTCAGGGGCTCTTCCAGCAAAATCTGCACACTATTATGGCGCTCCTTCCCTTCTGAGCTTTCCACTGTGCCTAAAGAGTAGCTCCCCATTACATGTAGGATATTGGCGCACTCAGGAGAATTGAACTGTGAGGTGAATTTTTCCCAATTAGCAGGAATAAATGTGACGCATGGATTTATGTCATTCTACATCAACTAAGGAATGTGCTCCTCAGACCTCTGGGGGCTTCACAACTCCGGACCAGACCGCAATCACAGCACAATAAAACTATCACGCTCCTTACCTATGAACTGCTCCAATATTTACAGCCACAACTCTTTCCTCCCCCCTTCCCATACTCATAGTTCTGCTTCACGTCACTTGTCTCATCTATTGCATTATTTCTGTGTCTTGTGCTTAAATATGTGACTTCACATATGGTGTTATTCTATACCTGATGAAGAGACATGATTAGTCTCGAAAGCTTGCAATTTCAGTTAACTATTAAAAAGGTATCAACCACTGAGGACTCTCAAATCTTAATATTTTTCTATCTACTAGCTAACACGGTACAAAGATATATCTTTTCCTGTGTTTTTTTTTCCATCACCTAATTGTATAAAATTCTGTGACACACCTGTGGTGTCAATCTTCTCAGTGCAACCCTAAATGAATTCATTGGGAGGCGTAGTTTGTAAATTGGGCTCACTTATGAGGGGGAGGGGGGTCTACTTTTCTGACACCCTCAAACCATTCCAGCAAAATCTGCACTCCAATATGGCGCTCCTTCCCTTCTGAGCTTTGCACTGTGCCTCAAAGTACTTTTTGATCACATATGGGGCATTTGCGAACTCGAAGAGAAATTGTGTAACAAACTGTACCGCACATTTTCTCCTATTATCCCTTTTAAAAATAAAAAAATGTGGGGCCAAAGCAACATTTTAGTGGAAAAAAATGGTAATTTTTCATTTGCTCAGCCCAATATTATACAATTCTGTGCATTGCCTGAGGGTTAAAAATGCTCAATACATACCTAGATGTATTCCTCGAGAGGTGAAGTTTCCAAAAAGGGTTAATTGTAGGGGTTTCTGCTGTTTTGGGAAATCAGGGACTCTTCAAATATGACATAATGTCCGCTATCTATTTCAGAAAAAATGGCGCTCCAAAATTCAAACGGTGATTGTCCCTTCAGAGTCCTGCCGTGCACCCAAACAGTAGTTTTCCACCACATATCGGGTATTGGCTTACTCAAGAGAAATTGCACAATAAATAGCATGGTCCATTTTCTCCTGTTACCCTTGTGAAAATGATAATTTGGGGATAAAAAAAAATTTATTTTTATTTTCAGGGCTCAACATTATAAAATTATGTGAAGCACTTGCGAATTCAAGATGCTTACTGCACATCTAAATACCTTGAGGGGTGTAGTTTCCAAACGGGGGTCATTTGTGGGGGAATCTTCACTGTTTAGCAACATCAGGGGCTCTGCAAAAGCAACATGGTGTCCACAGTCTATTCCAGTCAATGTTGTGCTCCAAAAGTCAAATAGGCTCGGAAGGGAAGGAGCACTATCAGAGTACTCAGGAGAAATTGCACAACAAGTTTTGGGGTCCATTTCCTCCTGTTACCCTTGTGAAAATGGAAAATTTGGGGCTAAAGACACATTTTTCTGCAAAAAAATTAAAATTTTCATTTTTTTTTTTTACTTCCACATTGCTTTAAATTTCTTTGAAGCACCTAAAGTGTTAATAAACTTCTTGAATGTGGTTCTGGGCACTGAGGGGTGCAGTTTTTAAAATGGTGTTGCTTTTGGGTATTTTCTGTCACATAAGCCCCTCAAAGTGTCTGCAATTGTGATTTGGTAAATAAAATATGGTTTTGGACATTTTATTGGAAAAATTAGAAATTGCTGATAAACTTTTAACCCTTCTAACTTCCCAACAACAACAAAAAATGGGTTTGAAAAATGAAATGATGCTGATGTAAAGTAGACATGTGGCACGTGTTATTTATTAAGTATTTTGCGTGACATACCTCTCTGGTCTAAAGGGCATAAAAATTTGCAAAACTTCCACATTTTTTTGTCAAATTTTAGATATTTTCAAAATAAATGCAAATCATATGGAGGTAAATTTAGGACTATCATGAAGCACAATGTGTCTCGAAAAAAACAAATCTTTGAATTACTTTGGTAAGTTGAAGCGTTCCAGAGTTATTAACTCATAAAGTGACACTGGTCAGATTTCAAAAATTTGGCCTGGTCAGGAAGGTGAAAACAGGCTGGGGGGTGAAGGGGTTAAAGTTACCATCACACTTGATTTATGAATTATATTCCCACTTTTTTCTTTTCTATCCCTGGGATGTCAATATCTTACATGCTAATACTCATCATGAGTAGGGGCTAGAAAGCAGTACAATTTTACCTCGATACGTACATTACCCGAGGCACAGATTGCATTCAATACCAAACAGTAATAACTTATTACACCACAATCTGTTTTCATTTATTGCTATTATTTATTTCATCATTTTTTTTTTTATTTTTTTTTTACATTTTAGGGGTTTTGCGGTGGGGACTCACCACGCCCCCAGTTATGACAATTTATTTATGGAGCGTTTTAAGTTCCTTTTGATCACACAGTTTCTTTTAGCATGGGTCGCATTTTATTTTACAGATGTTTTACAGACTACTTATTTGTTATGTAGTCTGGTACTCTTGACGAGGAGAAGAGGTTTGTAAATTCCCTTAAATACTATTCACAATTCAGGTTTGTATTTCTGGATATGCAAAGGTTTTGTGATGGAGCTAAAACAATTTCCACCACAACACATTTTAAAAACTTAGATATTAATAGTTATCTTCACTTCAGTAACAGCCATTTTCCTAAAAAAAATAAATAATATTTCTTTTGGACAATATTGATCACCTTACCTACACAAAGGAATCTGTATGACAGTCATAAGTGGCACAGAACCTCTCCTACGCAATGACTCTGTGTTGTTTTTTTCAAGGATCTCCTGATGGAACTTCTTCCCATTTTTCTTTTTCTTATTTTTCTCATCTTTATCTGTTATTATCCTGTCCTGGTCAATGACTTCTTCAAGATAACTTTTGATGGGTCCCTTCTGCTGGCTGCCAGGGGGGCAATGGGCATCACAATATGCAGTCTTGCGGACAGTGTAGGTGGTGCCATTAAGCCCAGTTTCACGCAGTGGTTCCACCTTCATAAACAGTCCAGCTCTTTGTGCGCATGTGACATGAAATGCCGCGTAACAGTTCACCTTGTGACACTGAATGGATGCACCATGTCCTTTCTGCTTACAGATGTAACAGGTTAGCTTCCACCGAGCAGGGGGAATATTATCCACACCTTCAATGGGTTCCAGGAACACTGTATTAGCAAAGCATACCTCTGGAACCCAAATTGCACATACTACGTGAGCCCATCGTCCATCAGTAGTCTGTTTAAATGCACCACCCTGGTTGGGGCAAAGAACACAACTGACTGGTTTGGATGGTGACTGCAGACAGCAACGACAGAGCCACTGTCCTTCTGGGATGTATGGTACACCATAGCACTCTTGATGAACCGCAAGGTTGCACATGTCACAAAACAATATAGCATTGCTATTATGGCACTCATCATCCAGGCATACACAACAAAATGCATTTTCATCAATAGGTGAATGTGTCACACCAATACAGCGGCTTTGAAGGTAGGACTCCTTTTCCAACTTGTCCAACAAAAGTTCAAATGTGTCAGCAGGTACTGTAGAAAAGCCATCATTCTGACGTTTCTCATTGATCATATCCAACCAGGCCAAATCAGTCTCATCAAGATCATACTCGACATCTTTGTCTATCTCTTCCACAGGACGTTCGATAAAACGATAAAATTTGTCAGGCAAAATAGGGGTTTCCAGTGTGTTTTCTAAAGAAAAGGTCTCTACTACACGGAACACGGGGTGTGGTAGTTGTTCCAAATTGGCATTCCCTGCATGTTGTGAGCAGAGCTCCCGCTTTTTACCTTTGGTGGAGGTTTTCCGACAGTTGATCGAAAGCGTTAACTCAGTGTTTTCCTTATTGCTATTGCACTCGGTTATGTCTTGAGCTGTAAGTTCATCTTCAGAAACAATCCGAAGAGGTTCAAAAATACTGATTCTGTGAAGACGCCCTTCAATTTCAACATCTACCATTCGCTGTGCTTGAGCATAGGTCAGAATCTCTCGGGTGGGTGAACATGAAAAACAGCAAGGAGATGAAGAATGTGGTCCGCTGACATCTTGATGAGCTTTGCGCCTTGGTTTTCTCATGTCCGTACAGTGAGTTTCTGGCAAGGAAAAAATAATGAAGACAGATAATAAGACTGGTTAAAATGGAATCTAGAAACAGGAGAATAAATACCAATAAACTTATTGCAATCAAGTCACATAAACCCCAAGAGACCAAGTATAAGGCCACGTTCAGTATTTGTAAGCCAAAGCCAGGAGTGGTTTTGAAAAATCAAAAAAAAATTTTTTTTATTATTATGATACAATGAAGACATCTTCATGTTCATGATTTCCTCAATAAAGCCACTTTCAAATGGGTGTATTTTAGTCAGTATTTTGCGCCCTATAGGTGAAGGCGTTACCCAACACGGAGAGGTCAGGGTTAAAAATGTGGTTTAGGCCTTTATTTCAATCTGTATGTTGGATTGCCACACTTCCCAGGAAGAAAGCCATTATATATAGATGACGAAAAAAAAATATTTTCTCATGTTAGAGAGGTCCTGTCAGGGTCAAAAGTGGCTTAGTTGTTAAACATTTTTTCCAGCTGCTCCCGAAAATTCCTTCTTTTATTTTTAAATCCGCCACACGGTTCCCAAGTCTTTTTATATTTTGTGGCCTTTACCCAGGAGCTTTATCTTGACTGATTCATTTAATGGATTTCACTATGGGCAACAGGTGCCACTATTCAGCACCCATTTAATTGATTCAGCAAATAGCTGCCAAAATACCATATGGGGGAAAGATCCAACATCATAGGCTAATGACTTCTAATTACCGGATCCCTCATTAAGAATTATTAAAAAGCCTACAATGGATCTGTTAAACAGATAGCTGTGGCAGATGCCATCCATCACCCACAGACTTCCAGATTAAAAATAAATACATTATATATCAGCTGACAGACAACGTCACATGCAACCTATGTCATGTGGCTGCCAGTAAAGTGGAGGAGCAGCACCGATCTGGAAAGTGTGCTTTTTATTATTATTTTATGCAGCAATTTGGGGACATTCATAAGGAAATATCCAGTAATGGACAATTTCTTTAATCCCTCAAATCTTTCAGCAACAATAAACTACAGATGTTCAGTCATATTCATGCAAAAATCAGCCAATATTATGCTCATCGGAAACTGGCCTTAGTCTGAAATGCTTAAAGGGTATTGATGACCTAAGTAAAGAATAGGTCAGCAATAGATTGGTGGTCCAACAACCCCACGGATCTGATGTTTGCTCCTCCCAGATCTCAACATTGTGATGAGAGCAGCGGCTACCAAAAAATAAGGAGCTGTGCTATACCTAGCACCTGCCCGTATAGGACACTAGAGCAGAGCTGTGCTGCTATACCTAGAAACCTGCCAGCAGAGGACACTAGAGCCGAGCTGTGCTGCTATACCTAGCACCTACCAGCAGAGGACACTAGAGCAAAGCTGTGCTGCTATACCTAACACCTGCCAGCAGAGGACACTAGAGCGGAGCTGTGCTGCTATACCTAGCACCTGCCCGCATAGGACACTAGAGCAAAGCTGTGCTGCTATACCTAACACCTGCCAGCAGAGGACACTAGAGCGGAGCTGTGCTGCTATACCTAGAAACCTGCCAGCATAGGACACTAGAGCGGAGCTGTGCTGCTATACCTAGAAACCGGCCAGCAGAGGACACTAGAGCAGAGCTGTGCTGCTATACCTAGAAACCTGCCAGCAGAGGACACTAGAGCGGAGCTGTGCTGCTATACCTAGAAACCTGCCAGCATAGGACACTAGAGCGGAGCTGTGCTGCTATACGTAGAAACCTGCCAGCATAGGACACTAGAGCGGAGCTGTGCTGCTATACCTAGCACCTGCCAGCATAGGACACTAGAGCGGAGCTGTGCTGCTATACCTAGAAACCTGCCAGCAGAGGACACTAGAGCGGAGCTGTGCTGCTATACCTAGAAACCTGCCAGCAGAGGACACTAGAGCGGAGCTGTGCTGCTATACCTAGAAACCTGCCAGCATAGGACAGTAGAGCGGAGCTGTGCTGCTATACCTAGAAACCTGCCAGCATAGGACACTAGAGCAGAGCTGTGCTGCTATACCTAGAAACCTGCCAGCAGAGGACACTAGAGCGGAGCTGTGCTGCTATACCTAGAAACCTGCCAGCAGAGGACACTAGAGCGGAGCTGTGCTGCTATACCTAGAAACCTGCCCGCAGAGGACACTAGAGCGGAGCTGTGCTGCTATACCTAGAAACCTGCCAGCAGAGGACACTAGAGCGGAGCTGTGCTGCTATACCTAGAAACCTGCCAGCATAGGACACTAGAGCGGAGCTGTGCTGCTATACCTAGAAACCTGCCAGCAGAGGACACTAGAGCGGAGCTGTGCTGCTATACCTAGAAACCTGCCAGCATAGGACAGTAGAGCGGAGCTGTGCTGCTATACCTAGAAACCTGCCAGCATAGGACACTAGAGCAGAGCTGTGCTGCTATACCTAGAAACCTGCCAGCATAGGACAGTAGAGCGGAGCTGTGCTGCTATACCTAGAAACCTGCCAGCATAGGACACTAGAGCAGAGCTGTGCTGCTATACCTAGAGACCTGCCAGCAGAGGACACTAGAGCGGAGCTGTGCTGCTATACCTAGAAACGTGCCAGCATAGGACACTAGAGCGGAGCTGTGCTGCTATACCTAGAAACCTGCCAGCATAGGACACTAGAGCGGAGCTGTGCTGCTATACCTAGAAACCTGCCAGCATAGGACACTAGAGCGGAGCTGTGCTGCTATACCTAGAAACCTGCCAGCATAGGACACTAGAGCGGAGCTGTGCTGCTATACCTAGAGACCTGCCAGCAGAGGACACTAGAGCGGAGCTGTGCTGCTATACCTAGAAACGTGCCAGCATAGGACACTAGAGCGGAGCTGTGCTGCTATACCTAGAAACCTGCCAGCATAGGACACTAGAGCGGAGCTGTGCTGCTATACCTAGAAACCTGCCAGCATAGGACACTAGAGCGGAGCTGTGCTGCTATACCTAGAAACCTGCCAGCAGAGGACACTAGAGCGGAGCTGTGCTGCTATACCTAGAAACCTGCCAGCATAGGACAGTAGAGCGGAGCTGTGCTGCTATACCTAGAAACCTGCCAGCATAGGACACTAGAGCAGAGCTGTGCTGCTATACCTAGAAACCTGCCAGCATAGGACAGTAGAGCGGAGCTGTGCTGCTATACCTAGAAACGTGCCAGCATAGGACACTAGAGCGGAGCTGTGCTGCTATACCTAGAAACCTGCCAGCATAGGACACTAGAGCAGAGCTGTGCTGCTATACCTAGAGACCTGCCAGCAGAGGACACTAGAGCGGAGCTGTGCTGCTATACCTAGAAACGTGCCAGCATAGGACACTAGAGCGGAGCTGTGCTGCTATACCTAGAAACCTGCCAGCATAGGACACTAGAGCGGAGCTGTGCTGCTATACCTAGAAACCTGCCAGCAGAGGACACTAGAGCGGAGCTGTGCTGCTATACCTAGAAACATGCCAGCAGAGGACACTAGAGCGGAGCTGTGCTGCTATACCTAGAAACCTGCCAGCATAGGACACTAGAGCAGAGCTGTGCTGCTATACCTAGCACCTGCCAGCATAGGACACTAGAGCAGAGCTGTGCTGCTATACCTAGAAACCTGCCAGCATAGGACACTAGAGCGGAGCTGTGCTGCTATACCTAGAAACCTGCCAGCATAGGACACTAGAGCGGAGCTGAGCTGCTATACCTAGAAACCTGCCAGCATAGGACAGTAGAGCGGAGCTGTGCTGCTATACCTAGAAACCTGCCAGCAGAGGACACTAGAGCGGAGCTGTGCTGCTATACCTAGAAACCGGCCAGCATAGGACACTAGAGCGGAGCTGTGCTGCTATACCTAGAAACCTGCCAGCAGAGGACACTAGAGCGGGGCTGTGCTGCTATACCTAGAAACCGGCCAGCAGAGGACACTAGAGCAGAGCTGTGCTGCTATACCTAGAAACCTGCCAGCATAGGACACTAGAGCGGAGCTGTGCTGCTATACCTAGAAACCTGCCAGCATAGGACACTAGAGCGGAGCTGTGCTGCTATACGTAGCACCTGCCCGCATAGGACACTAGAGCGGAGCTGTACTGCTATACCTAGAAACCTGCCAGCATAGGACACAAGAGCGGAGCTGTGCTGCTATACCTAGAAACCTGCCAGCATAGGACACTAGAGCAGAGCTGTCCTGCTATACCTAGAAACCTGCCAGCATAGGACACTAGAGCAGAGCTGTGCTGCTATACCTAGAAACCTGCCCGCAGAGGACACTAGAGCAGAGCTGTGCTGCTATACCTAGCACCTGCCAGCAGAGGACACTAGAGCAGAGCTGTGCTGCTATACCTAGCACCTGCCCGCATAGGACACTAGAGCAAAGCTGTGCTGCTATACCTAGCACCTGACAGCATAGGACACTAGAGCAGAGCTGTGCTGCTATACCTAGAAACGTGCCAGCATAGGACACTAGAGCAGAGCTGTGCTGCTATACCTAGCACCTGCCAGCAGAGGACACTAGAGCAGAGCTGTGCTGCTATACCTAGAAACCTGCCAGCATAGGACACTAGAGCGGAGCTGTGCTGCTATACCTAGAAACCTGCCAGCATAGGACACTAGAGCGGAGCTGTGCTGCTATACCTAGAAACCTGCCAGCAGAGGACACTAGAGCGGAGCTGTGCTGCTATACCTAGAAACCTGCCAGCAAAGGACACTAGAGCGGAGCTGTGCTGCTATACCTAGAAACCTGCCAGCATAGGACACTAGAGCGGAGCTGTGCTGCTATACCTAGAAACCTGCCAGCATAGGACACTAGAGTGGAGCTGTGCTGCTATACCTAGAAACCTGCCAGCAGAGGACACTAGAGCGGAGCTGTGCTGCTATACCTAGCACCTGACAGCATAGGACACTAGAGCGGAGCTGTGCTGCTATACCTAGAAACGTGCCAGCATAGGACACTAGAGCAGAGCTGTGCTGCTATACCTAGCACCTGCCAGCAGAGGACACTAGAGCAGAGCTGTGCTGCTATACCTAGAAACCTGCCAGCATAGGACACTAGAGCAGAGCTGTGCTGCTATACCTAGAAACCTGCAAGCATAGGACACTAGAGCGGAGCTGTGCTGCTATACCTAGAAACCTGCCAGCATAGGACACTAGAGCGGAGCTGTGCTGCTATACCTAGAAACCTGCCAGCATAGGACACTAGAGCGGAGCTGTGCTGCTATACCTAGAAACCTGCCAGCATAGGACACTAGAGCAGAGCTGTGCTGCTATACCTAGAAACCTACCAGCATAGGACACTAGAGCGGAGCTGTGCTGCTATACCTAGAAACCTGCCAGCATAGGACACTAGAGCGGAGCTGTGCTGCTATACCTAGAAACCTGCCAGCAGAGGACACTAGAGCGGAGCTGTGCTGCTATACCTAGAAACCTGCCAGCAGAGGACACTAGAGCAGAGCTGTGCTGCTATACCTAGAAACCTGCCAGCATAGGACACTAGAGCGGAGCTGTGCTGCTATACCTAGAAACCTGCCAGCATAGGACAGTAGAGCGGAGCTGTGCTGCTATACCTAGAAACCTGCCAGCATAGGACACTAGAGCGGAGCTGTGCTGCTATACCTAGAAACCTGCCAGCATAGGACACTAGAGCGGAGCTGTGCTGCTATACCTAGAAACCTGCCAGCAGAGGACACTAGAGCAGAGCTGTGCTGCTATACCTAGAAACCTGCCCGCAGAGGACACTAGAGCGGAGCTGTGCTGCTATACCTAGAAACCTGCCCGCAGAGGACACTAGAGCGGAGCTGAGCTGCTATACCTAGAAACCTGCCCGCAGAGGACACTAGAGCGGAGCTGTGCTGCTATACCTAGAAACCTGCCCGCAGAGGACACTAGAGCGGAGCTGTGCTGCTATACCTAGAAACCTGCCAGCAGAGGACACTAGAGTGGAGCTGTGCTGCTATACCTAGAAACCTGCCAGCAGAGGACACTAGAGCGGAGCTGTGCTGCTATACCTAGAAACCTGCCAGCATAGGACAGTAGAGCGGGGCTGTGCTGCTATACCTAGAAACCTGCCAGCATAGGACACTAGAGTGGAGCTGTGCTGCTATACCTAGAAACCTGCCAGCAGAGGACACTAGAGCAGAGCTGTGCTGCTATACCTAGAAACCTGCCAGCATAGGACAGTAGAGCGGAGCTGTGCTGCTATACCTAGAAACCGGCCAGCATAGGACACTAGAGCGGAGCTGTGCTGCTATACCTAGAAACCTGCCAGCAGAGGACACTAGAGCGGAGCTGTGCTGCTATACCTAGAAACCTGCCAGCATAGGACACTAGAGCAGAGCTGTGCTGCTATACCTAGAAACCTGCCAGCATAGGACACTAGAGCAGAGCTGTGCTGCTATACCTAGAAACCTGCCAGCAGAGGACACTAGAGCGGAGCTGTGCTGCTATACCTAGAAACCTGCCAGCATAGGACAGTAGAGCGGAGCTGTGCTGCTATACCTAGACACCTGCCAGCAGAGGACACTAGAGCAGAGCTGTGCTGCTATACCTAGAAACCTGCCAGCATAGGACAGTAGAGCGGAGCTGTGCTGCTATACCTAGAAACCTGCCAGCATAGGACACTAGAGCGGAGCTGTGCTGCTATACCTAGCACCTGCCCGCAGAGGACACTAGAGCAGAGCTGTGCTGCTATACCTAGAAACCTGCCAGCATAGGACACTAGAGCAGAGCTGTGCTGCTATACCTAGCACCTGCCCGCAGAGGACACTAGAGCAGAGCTGTGCTGCTATACCTAGAAACCTGCCAGCATAGGACACTAGAGCGGAGCTGTGCTGCTATACCTAGAAACCTGCCAGCATAGGACACTAGAGCAGAGCTGTGCTGCTATACCTAGAAACCTGCCAGCATAGGACACTAGAGCAGAGCTGTGCTGCTATACCTAGAAACCTGCCAGCATAGGACACTAGAGCAGAGCTGTGCTGCTATACCTAGAAACCTGACAGCATAGGACACTAGAGCAGAGCTGTGCTGCTATACCTAGAAACCTGACAGCATAGGACACTAGAGCAGAGCTGTGCTGCTATACCTAGAAACGTGCCAGCATAGGACACTAGAGCAGAGCTGTGCTGCTATACCTAGCACCTGCCATCAGAGGACACTAGAGCAGAGCTGTGCTGCTATACCTAGAAACCTGCAAGCATAGGACACTAGAGCGGAGCTGTGCTGCTATACCTAGAAACCTGCCAGCATAGGACACTAGAGCAGAGCTGTGCTGCTATACCTAGAGACCTGCCAGCAGAGGACACTAGAGCGGAGCTGTGCTGCTATACCTAGAAACGTGCCAGCATAGGACACTAGAGCGGAGCTGTGCTGCTATACCTAGAAACCTGCCAGCATAGGACACTAGAGCGGAGCTGTGCTGCTATACCTAGAAACCTGCCAGCATAGGACACTAGAGCGGAGCTGTGCTGCTATACCTAGAAACGTGCCAGCATAGGACACTAGAGCGGAGCTGTGCTGCTATACCTAGAAACCTGCCAGCATAGGACACTAGAGCGGAGCTGTGCTGCTATACCTAGAAACATGCCAGCAGAGGACACTAGAGCGGAGCTGTGCTGCTATACCTAGAAACCTGCCAGCATAGGACACTAGAGCAGAGCTGTGCTGCTATACCTAGCACCTGCCAGCATAGGACACTATAGTAGAGCTGTGCTGCTATACCTAGAAACCTGCCAGCATAGGACACTAGAGCGGAGCTGTGCTGCTATACCTAGAAACCTGCCAGCATAGGACACTAGAGCGGAGCTGAGCTGCTATACCTAGAAACCTGCCAGCATAGGACAGTAGAGCGGAGCTGTGCTGCTATACCTAGAAACCTGCCAGCAGAGGACACTAGAGCGGAGCTGTGCTGCTATACCTAGAAACCTGCCAGCATAGGACACTAGAGCGGAGCTGTGCTGCTATACCTAGAAACCTGCCAGCAGAGGACACTAGAGCGGAGCTGTGCTGCTATACCTAGAAACCTGCCAGCATAGGACACTAGAGCGGGGCTGTGCTGCTATACCTAGAAACCGGCCAGCAGAGGACACTAGAGCGGAGCTGTGCTGCTATACCTAGAAACCTGCCAGCATAGGACACTAGAGCGGAGCTGTGCTGCTATACCTAGAAACCTGCCCGCATAGGACACTAGAGCGGAGCTGTACTGCTATACCTAGAAACCTGCCAGCATAGGACACAAGAGCGGAGCTGTGCTGCTATACCTAGAAACCTGCCAGCATAGGACACTAGAGCGGAGCTGTGCTGCTATACCTAGAAACCTGCCAGCATAGGACACTAGAGCAGAGCTGTCCTGCTATACCTAGAAACCTGCCAGCATAGGACACTAGAGCAGAGCTGTGCTGCTATACCTAGAAACCTGCCCGCAGAGGACACTAGAGCAGAGCTGTGCTGCTATACCTAGCACCTGCTAGCAGAGGACACTAGAGCAGAGCTGTGCTGCTATACCTAGCACCTGCCCGCATAGGACACTAGAGCAAAGCTGTGCTGCTATACCTAGCACCTGACAGCATAGGACACTAGAGCAGAGCTGTGCTGCTATACCTAGAAACGTGCCAGCATAGGACACTAGAGCAGAGCTGTGCTGCTATACCTAGCACCTGCCAGCAGAGGACACTAGAGCAGAGCTGTGCTGCTATACCTAGAAACCTGCCAGCATAGGACACTAGAGCGGAGCTGTGCTGCTATACCTAGAAACCTGCCAGCATAGGACACTAGAGCGGAGCTGTGCTGCTATACCTAGAAACCTGCCAGCATAGGACACTAGAGTGGAGCTGTGCTGCTATACCTAGAAACCTGCCAGCAGAGGACACTAGAGCGGAGCTGTGCTGCTATACCTAGCACCTGACAGCATAGGACACTAGAGCAGAGCTGTGCTGCTATACCTAGAAACGTGCCAGCATAGGACACTAGAGCAGAGCTGTGCTGCTATACCTAGCACCTGCCAGCAGAGGACACTAGAGCAGAGCTGTGCTGCTATACCTAGAAACCTGCCAGCATAGGACACTAGAGCAGAGCTGTGCTGCTATACCTAGAAACCTGCAAGCATAGGACACTAGAGCGGAGCTGTGCTGCTATACCTAGAAACCTGCCAGCATAGGACACTAGAGCGGAGCTGTGCTGCTATACCTAGAAACCTGCCAGCAGAGGACACTAGAGCGGAGCTGTGCTGCTATACCTAGAAACCTGCCAGCAGAGGACACTAGAGCGGAGCTGAGCTGCTATACCTAGAAACCTGCTAGCATAGGACACTAGAGCAGAGCTGTGCTGCTATACCTAGAAACCTGCAAGCATAGGACACTAGAGCGGAGCTGTGCTGCTATACCTAGAAACCTGCCAGCATAGGACACTAGAGCGGAGCTGTGCTGCTATACCTAGAAACCTGCCAGCAGAGGACACTAGAGCGGAGCTGTGCTGCTATACCTAGAAACCTGCCCGCAGAGGACACTAGAGCGGAGCTGAGCTGCTATACCTAGAAACCTGCCCGCAGAGGACACTAGAGCGGAGCTGTGCTGCTATACCTAGAAACCTGCCCGCAGAGGACACTAGAGCGGAGCTGTGCTGCTATACCTAGAAACCTGCCAGCAGAGGACACTAGAGTGGAGCTGTGCTGCTATACCTAGAAACCTGCCAGCAGAGGACACTAGAGCGGAGCTGTGCTGCTATACCTAGAAACCTGCCAGCATAGGACAGTAGAGCGGGGCTGTGCTGCTATACCTAGAAACCTGCCAGCAGAGGACACTAGAGCGGAGCTGTGCTGCTATACCTAGAAACCTGCCAGCAGAGGACACTAGAGTGGAGCTGTGCTGCTATACCTAGAAACCTGCCAGCAGAGGACACTAGAGCGGAGCTGTGCTGCTATACCTAGAAACCTGCCAGCATAGGACAGTAGAGCGGGGCTGTGCTGCTATACCTAGAAACCTGCCAGCAGAGGACACTAGAGCGGAGCTGTGCTGCTATACCTAGAAACCTGCCAGCATAGGACACTAGAGTGGAGCTGTGCTGCTATACCTAGAAACCTGCCCGCAGAGGACACTAGAGCGGAGCTGTGCTGCTATACCTAGAAACCTGCCAGCAGAGGACACTAGAGCGGAGCTGAGCTGCTATACCTAGAAACCTGCCAGCATAGGACAGTAGAGCGGAGCTGTGCTGCTATACCTAGAAACCTGCCAGCAGAGGACACTAGAGCAGAGCTGTGCTGCTATACCTAGAAACCTGCCAGCATAGGACAGTAGAGCGGGGCTGTGCTGCTATACCTAGAAACCTGCCAGCATAGGACACTAGAGTGGAGCTGTGCTGCTATACCTAGAAACCTGCCCGCAGAGGACACTAGAGCGGAGCTGTGCTGCTATACCTAGAAACCTGCCAGCAGAGGACACTAGAGCGGAGCTGAGCTGCTATACCTAGAAACCTGCCAGCATAGGACAGTAGAGCGGAGCTGTGCTGCTATACCTAGAAACCTGCCAGCAGAGGACACTAGAGCAGAGCTGTGCTGCTATACCTAGAAACCTGCCAGCATAGGACAGTAGAGCGGAGCTGTGCTGCTATACCTAGAAACCTGCCAGCATAGGACACTAGAGCAGAGCTGTGCTGCTATACCTAGAAACCTGCCAGCATAGGACACTAGAGCAGAGCTGTGCTGCTATACCTAGAAACCGGCCAGCATAGGACACTAGAGCGGAGCTGTGCTGCTATACCTAGAAACCTGCCAGCAGAGGACACTAGAGCGGAGCTGTGCTGCTATACCTAGAAACCTGCCAGCATAGGACACTAGAGCGGAGCTGTGCTGCTATACGTAGCACCTGCCCGCATAGGACACTAGAGCGGAGCTGTACTGCTATACCTAGAAACCTGCCAGCATAGGACACAAGAGCGGAGCTGTGCTGCTATACCTAGAAACCTGCCCGCAGAGGACACTAGAGCAGAGCTGTGCTGCTATACCTAGCACCTGCCAACAGAGGACACTAGAGCAGAGCTGTGCTGCTATACCTAGCACCTGCCCGCATAGGACACTAGAGCAAAGCTGTGCTGCTATACCTAGCACCTGACAGCAAAGGACACTAGAGCAGAGCTGTGCTGCTATACCTAGAAACGTGCCAGCATAGGACACTAGAGCAGAGCTGTGCTGCTATACCTAGCACCTGCCAGCAGAGGACACTAGAGCAGAGCTGTGCTGCTATACCTAGAAACCTGCCAGCATAGGACACTAGAGCGGAGCTGTGCTGCTATACCTAGAAACCTGCCAGCATAGGACACTAGAGCGGAGCTGTGCTGCTATACCTAGAAACCTGCCAGCATAGGACACTAGAGTGGAGCTGTGCTGCTATACCTAGAAACCTGCCCGCAGAGGACACTAGAGCGGAGCTGTGCTGCTATACCTAGAAACCTGCCAGCAGAGGACACTAGAGTGGAGCTGTGCTGCTATACCTAGAAACCTGCCAGCAGAGGACACTAGAGCAGAGCTGTGCTGCTATACCTAGAAACCTGCCAGCATAGGACACTAGAGCAGAGCTGTGCTGCTATACCTAGAAACCTGCAAGCATAGGACACTAGAGCGGAGCTGTGCTGCTATACCTAGAAACCTGCCAGCATAGGACACTAGAGCGGAGCTGTGCTGCTATACCTAGAAACCTGCCAGCATAGGACACTAGAGCAGAGCTGTGCTGCTATACCTAGAAACCTGCCAGCAGAGGACACTAGAGCGGAGCTGTGCTGCTATACCTAGAAACCTGCCCGCAGAGGACACTAGAGCGGAGCTGAGCTGCTATACCTAGAAACCTGCCCGCAGAGGACACTAGAGCGGAGCTGTGCTGCTATACCTAGAAACCTGCCAGCAGAGGACACTAGAGCGGAGCTGTGCTGCTATACCTAGAAACCTGCCAGCAGAGGACACTAGAGCGGAGCTGTGCTGCTATACCTAGAAACCTGCCAGCATAGGACAGTAGAGCAGAGCTGTGCTGCTATACCTAGAAACCTGCCAGCATAGGACACTAGAGCGGAGCTGTGCTGCTATACCTAGCAACCTGCCAGCATAGGACACTAGAGCAGAGCTGTGCTGCTATACCTAGAAACCTGCCCGCAGAGGACACTAGAGCGGAGCTGTGCTGCTATACCTAGAAACCTGCCAGCAGAGGACACTAGAGTGGAGCTGTGCTGCTATACCTAGAAACCTGCCAGCAGAGGACACTAGAGCAGAGCTGTGCTGCTATACCTAGAAACCTGCCCGCAGAGGACACTAGAGCGGAGCTGTGCTGCTATACCTAGAAACCTGCCAGCAGAGGACACTAGAGCGGAGCTGAGCTGCTATACCTAGAAACCTGCCAGCATAGGACAGTAGAGCGGAGCTGTGCTGCTATACCTAGAAACCTGCCAGCAGAGGACACTAGAGCAGAGCTGTGCTGCTATACCTAGAAACCTGCCAGCATAGGACAGTAGAGCGGGGCTGTGCTGCTATACCTAGAAACCTGCCAGCATAGGACACTAGAGTGGAGCTGTGCTGCTATACCTAGAAACCTGCCCGCAGAGGACACTAGAGCGGAGCTGTGCTGCTATACCTAGAAACCTGCCAGCAGAGGACACTAGAGCGGAGCTGAGCTGCTATACCTAGAAACCTGCCAGCATAGGACAGTAGAGCGGAGCTGTGCTGCTATACCTAGAAACCTGCCAGCAGAGGACACTAGAGCAGAGCTGTGCTGCTATACCTAGAAACCTGCCAGCATAGGACAGTAGAGCGGAGCTGTGCTGCTATACCTAGAAACCGGCCAGCATAGGACACTAGAGCGGAGCTGTGCTGCTATACCTAGAAACCTGCCAGCAGAGGACACTAGAGCGGAGCTGTGCTGCTATACCTAGAAACCTGCCAGCATAGGACACTAGAGCAGAGCTGTGCTGCTATACCTAGAAACCTGCCAGCATAGGACAGTAGAGCGGAGCTGTGCTGCTATACCTAGACACCTGCCAGCAGAGGACACTAGAGCAGAGCTGTGCTGCTATACCTAGAAACCTGCCAGCATAGGACAGTAGAGCGGAGCTGTGCTGCTATACCTAGAAACCTGCCAGCATAGGACACTAGAGCGGAGCTGTGCTGCTATACCTAGCACCTGCCCGCAGAGGACACTAGAGCAGAGCTGTGCTGCTATACCTAGAAACCTGCCAGCATAGGACACTAGAGCAGAGCTGTGCTGCTATACCTAGCACCTGCCCGCAGAGGACACTAGAGCAGAGCTGTGCTGCTATACCTAGAAACCTGCCAGCATAGGACACTAGAGCGGAGCTGTGCTGCTATACCTAGAAACCTGCCAGCATAGGACACTAGAGCAGAGCTGTGCTGCTATACCTAGAAACCTGACAGCATAGGACACTAGAGCAGAGCTGTGCTGCTATACCTAGAAACCTGACAGCATAGGACACTAGAGCAGAGCTGTGCTGCTATACCTAGCACCTGCCATCAGAGGACACTAGACCAGAGCTGTGCTGCTATACCTAGAAACCTGCAAGCATAGGACACTAGAGCGGAGCTGTGCTGCTATACCTAGAAACCTGCCAGCATAGGACACTAGAGCGGAGCTGTGCTGCTATACCTAGAAACCTGCCAGCAGAGGACACTAGAGCGGAGCTGTGCTGCTATACCTAGAAACCTGCCAGCATAGGACACTAGAGCGGAGCTGTGCTGCTATACCTAGAAACCTGCCAGCAGAGGACACTAGAGCAGAGCTGAGCTGCTATACCTAGAAACCTGCCAGCATAGGACACTAGAGCGGAGCTGTGCTGCTATACCTAGAAACCTGCCAGCATAGGACACTAGAGCGGAGCTGTGCTGCTATACCTAGAAACCTGCCAGCAGAGGACACTAGAGCGGAGCTGTGCTGCTATACCTAGAAACCTGCCAGCATAGGACACTAGAGCGGAGCTGTGCTGCTATACCTAGAAACCTGCCAGCAGAGGACACTAGAGCGGAGCTGAGCTGCTATACCTAGAAACCTGCCAGCAGAGGACACTAGAGCGGAGCTGAGCTGCTATACCTAGAAACCTGCCAGCAGAGGACACTAGAGCGGAGCTGAGCTGCTATACCTAGAAACCTGCCAGCATAGGACACTAGAGCGGAGCTGAGCTGCTATACCTAGAAACCTGCCAGCATAGGACACTAGAGCGGAGCTGTGCTGCTATACCTAGAAACCTGCCAGCATAGGACAGTAGAGCGGAGCTGTGCTGCTATACCTAGAAACCTGCCCGCAGAGGACACTAGAGCAGAGCTGTGCTGCTATACCTAGAAACCTGCCAGCATAGGACAGTTGAGCGGAGCTGTGCTGCTATACCTAGAAACCTGCCCGCAGAGGACACTAGAGCAGAGCTGTGCTGCTATACCTAGAAACCTGCCAGCATAGGACACTAGAGCGGAGCTGTGCTGCTATACCTAGAAACCTGCCAGCATAGGACACTAGAGCGGAGCTGTGCTGCTATACCTAGAAACCTGACAGCATAGGACACTAGAGCAGAGCTGTGCTGCTATACCTAGCACCTGCCAGCAGAGGACACTAGAGCAGAGCTGTGCTGCTATACCTAGAAACCTGCCAGCATAGGACAGTAGAGCGGAGCTGTGCTGCTATACCTAGAAACCTGCCAGCATAGGACACTAGAGCGGAGCTGTGCTGCTATACCTAGCACCTGCCCGCAGAGGACACTAGAGCAGAGCTGTGTTGCTATACCTAGAAACCTGCCAGCATAGGACAGTAGAGCGGAGCTGTGCTGCTATACCTAGAAACCTGCCCGCAGAGGACACTAGAGCAGAGCTGTGCTGCTATACCTAGAAACCTGCCAGCATAGGACACTAGAGCGGAGCTGTGCTGCTATACCTAGAAACCTGCCAGCATAGGACACTAGAGCAGAGCTGTGCTGCTATACCTAGCACCTGCCCGCAGAGGACACTAGAGCAGAGCTGTGCTGCTATACCTAGAAACCTGCCAGCATAGGACACTAGAGCGGAGCTGTGCTGCTATACCTAGAAACCTGCCAGCATAGGACACTAGAGCGGAGCTGTGCTGCTATACCTAGAAACCTGCCAGCATAGGACACTAGAGCAGAGCTGTGCTGCTATACCTAGAAACCGGCCAGCATAGGACACTAGAGCGGAGCTGTGCTGCTATACCTAGAAACCTTCCCGCAGAGGACACTAGAGCAGAGCTGTGCTGCTATACCTAGAAACCTGCCAGCATAGGACACTAGAGCAGAGCTGTGCTGCTATACCTAGAAACCGGCCAGCATAGGACACTAGAGCGGAGCTGTGCTGCTATACCTAGAAACCTGCCAGCAGAGGACACTAGAGCAGAGCTGTGCTGCTATACCTAGAAACCTGCCAGCATAGGACACTAGAGCGGAGCTGTGCTGCTATACCTAGAAACCTGCAAGCATAGGACACAAGAGCGGGGCTGTGCTGCTATACCTAGAAACCTGCCAGCAGAGGACTCTGGAGCAGATCTGTGCTGCTATACCTAGCACCTGCCAGCAAAGAACACTAGAGCGGAGCTGTGCTGCTATACCTAGCACCTGCCCGCATAGGACACTAGAGCAGAGCTGTGCTGCTATACCTAGAAACCTGCCAGCATAGGACACTAGAGCGGAGCTGAGCTGCTATACCTAGAAACCTGCCAGCATAGGACACTAGAGCAGAGCTGTGCTGCTATACCTAGAAACCAGCCAGCATAGGACACTGGAGCGGAGCTGTGCTGCTATACCTAGCACCTGCCAGCATAGGACACTAGAGCAGAGCTGTGCTGCTATACCTAGAAACCTGCCAGCATAGGACACTAGAGCAGAGCTGTGCTGCTATACCTAGAAACCTGCCAGCATAGGACACTAGAGCGGAGCTGTGCTGCTATACCTAGAAACCTGCCCGCAGAGGACACTAGAGCAGAGCTGTGCTGCTATACCTAGAAACCTGCCAGCATAGGACAGTAGAGCGGAGCTGTGCTGCTATACCTAGCACCTGCCAGCATAGGACACTAGAGCGGAGCTGTGCTGCTATACCTAGAAACCTGCCCGCAGAGGACACTAGAGCAGAGCTGTGCTGCTATACCTAGAAACCTGCCCGCAGAGGACACTAGAGCAGAGCTGTGCTGCTATACCTAGAAACCTGCCAGCATAGGACACTAGAGCAGAGCTGTGCTGCTATACCTAGAAACCTGCCCGCAGAGGACACTAGAGCAGAGCTGTGCTGCTATACCTAGAAACCTGCCAGCATAGGACACTAGAGCGGAGCTGTGCTGCTATACCTAGAAACCTGCCAGCATAGGACACTAGAGCAGAGCTGTGCTGCTATACCTAGAAACCTGCCCGCAGAGGACACTAGAGCAGAGCTGTGCTGCTATACCTAGAAACCTGCCAGCATAGGACACTAGAGCGGAGCTGTGCTGCTATACCTAGAAACCTGCCAGCATAGGACACTAGAGCGGAGCTGTGCTGCTATACCTAGAAACCTGACAGCATAGGACACTAGAGCAGAGCTGTGCTGCTATACCTAGCACCTGCCAGCAGAGGACACTAGAGCAGAGCTGTGCTGCTATACCTAGAAACCTGCCAGCATAGGACAGTAGAGCGGAGCTGTGCTGCTATACCTAGAAACCTGCCAGCATAGGACACTAGAGCGGAGCTGTGCTGCTATACCTAGCACCTGCCAGCATAGGACACTAGAGCGGAGCTGTGCTGCTATACCTAGAAACCTGCCAGCATAGGACACTAGAGCGGAGCTGTGCTGCTATACCTAGAAACCTGCCCGCAGAGGACACTAGAGCAGAGCTGTGTTGCTATACCTAGAAACCTGCCAGCATAGGACACTAGAGCAGAGCTGTGCTGCTATACCTAGCACCTGCCCGCAGAGGACACTAGAGCAGAGCTGTGCTGCTATACCTAGAAACCTGCCAGCATAGGACACTAGAGCGGAGCTGTGCTGCTATACCTAGAAACCTGCCAGCAGAGGACACTAGAGCAGAGCTGTGCTGCTATACCTAGCACCTGCCAGCATAGGACACTAGAGCAGAGCTGTGCTGCTATACCTAGAAACCTGCCAGCAGAGGACTCTGGAGCAGATCTGTGCTGCTATACCTAGCACCTGCCAGCAGAGAACACTAGAGCGGAGCTGTGCTGCTATACCTAGCACCTGCCAGCAGAGAACACTAGAGCGGAGCTGTGCTGCTATACCTAGCACCTGCCCGCATAGGACACTAGAGCAGAGCTGTGCTGCTATACCTAGAAACCTGCCAGCATAGGACACTAGAGCAGAGCTGTGCTGCTATACCTAGAAACCAGCCAGCATAGGACACTGGAGCGGAGCTGTGCTGCTATACCTAGAAACCTGCCAGCATAGGACAGTAGAGCGGAGCTGTGCTGCTATACCTAGCACCTGCCAGCAGAGGACACTAGAGCGGAGCTGTGCTGCTATACCTAGAAAACAGCCAGCATAGGACAGTAGAGCAGAGCTGTGCTGCTATACCTAGAAACCTGCCAGCATAGGACACTAGAGCGGGGCTGTGCTGCTATACCTAGCACCTGCCCGCAGAGGACACTAGAGCAGAGCTGTGCTGCTATACCTAGAAACCTGCCAGCAGAGGACACTGGAGCAGATCTGTGCTGCTATACCTAGCACCTGCCCGCATAGGACACTAGAGCAGAGCTGTGCTGCTATACCTAGAAACCAGCCAGCATAGGACAGTAGAGCAGAGCTGTGCTGCTATACCTAGAAACCTGCCAGCATAGGACACTAGAGCGGAGCTGTGCTGCTATACCTAGAAACCTGCCAGCATAGGACACTAGAGTGGAGCTGTGCTGCTATACCTAGAAACCTGCCCGCAGAGGACACTAGAGCGGAGCTGAGCTGCTATACCTAGAAACCTGCCAGCAGAGGACACTAGAGCGGAGCTGAGCTGCTATACCTAGAAACCTGCCAGCATAGGACAGTAGAGCGGAGCTGTGCTGCTATACCTAGAAACCTGCCAGCATAGGACACTAGAGTGGAGCTGTGCTGCTATACCTAGAAACCTGCCCGCAGAGGACACTAGAGCGGAGCTGTGCTGCTATACCTAGAAACCTGCCAGCAGAGGACACTAGAGCGGAGCTGAGCTGCTATACCTAGAAACCTGCCAGCATAGGACAGTAGAGCGGAGCTGTGCTGCTATACCTAGAAACCTGCCAGCAGAGGACACTAGAGCAGAGCTGTGCTGCTATACCTAGAAACCTGCCAGCATAGGACAGTAGAGCGGAGCTGTGCTGCTATACCTAGAAACCGGCCAGCATAGGACACTAGAGCGGAGCTGTGCTGCTATACCTAGAAACCTGCCAGCAGAGGACACTAGAGCGGAGCTGTGCTGCTATACCTAGAAACCTGCCAGCATAGGACACTAGAGCAGAGCTGTGCTGCTATACCTAGAAACCTGCCAGCATAGGACAGTAGAGCGGAGCTGTGCTGCTATACCTAGACACCTGCCAGCAGAGGACACTAGAGCAGAGCTGTGCTGCTATACCTAGAAACCTGCCAGCATAGGACAGTAGAGCGGAGCTGTGCTGCTATACCTAGAAACCTGCCAGCATAGGACACTAGAGCGGAGCTGTGCTGCTATACCTAGCACCTGCCCGCAGAGGACACTAGAGCAGAGCTGTGCTGCTATACCTAGAAACCTGCCAGCATAGGACACTAGAGCAGAGCTGTGCTGCTATACCTAGCACCTGCCCGCAGAGGACACTAGAGCAGAGCTGTGCTGCTATACCTAGAAACCTGCCAGCATAGGACACTAGAGCGGAGCTGTGCTGCTATACCTAGAAACCTGCCAGCATAGGACACTAGAGCAGAGCTGTGCTGCTATACCTAGAAACCTGCCAGCATAGGACACTAGAGCAGAGCTGTGCTGCTATACCTAGAAACCTGACAGCATAGGACACTAGAGCAGAGCTGTGCTGCTATACCTAGAAACCTGACAGCATAGGACACTAGAGCGGAGCTGTGCTGCTATACCTAGAAACCTGCCAGCAGAGGACACTAGAGCGGAGCTGAGCTGCTATACCTAGAAACCTGCCAGCATAGGACACTAGAGCGGAGCTGAGCTGCTATACCTAGAAACCTGCCCGCAGAGGACACTAGAGCAGAGCTGTGCTGCTATACCTAGAAACCTGCCAGCATAGGACAGTAGAGCGGAGCTGTGCTGCTATACCTAGAAACCTGCCCGCAGAGGACACTAGAGCAGAGCTGTGCTGCTATACCTAGAAACCTGCCAGCATAGGACAGTAGAGCGGAGCTGTGCTGCTATACCTAGAAACCTGCCAGCATAGGACACTAGAGCAGAGCTGTGCTGCTATACCTAGAAACCTGACAGCATAGGACACTAGAGCAGAGCTGTGCTGCTATACCTAGAAACCTGACAGCATAGGACACTAGAGCGGAGCTGTGCTGCTATACCTAGAAACCTGCCAGCAGAGGACACTAGAGCGGAGCTGAGCTGCTATACCTAGAAACCTGCCAGCATAGGACAGTAGAGCGGAGCTGTGCTGCTATACCTAGAAACCTGCCCGCAGAGGACACTAGAGCAGAGCTGTGCTGCTATACCTAGAAACCTGCCAGCATAGGACAGTAGAGCGGAGCTGTGCTGCTATACCTAGAAACCTGCCCGCAGAGGACACTAGAGCAGAGCTGTGCTGCTATACCTAGAAACCTGCCAGCATAGGACACTAGAGCGGAGCTGTGCTGCTATACCTAGAAACCTGCCAGCATAGGACACTAGAGCGGAGCTGTGCTGCTATACCTAGAAACCTGCCAGCATAGGACACTAGAGCGGAGCTGTGCTGCTATACCTAGAAACCTGCCAGCATAGGACACTAGAGCGGAGCTGTGCTGCTATACCTAGAAACCTGCCAGCAGAGGACACTAGAGCGGAGCTGTGCTGCTATACCTAGAAACCTGCCAGCAGAGGACACTAGAGCAGAGCTGTGCTGCTATACCTAGCACCTGCCAGCAGAGGACACTAGAGCAGAGCTGTGCTGCTATACCTAGAAACCTGACAGCATAGGACACTAGAGCAGAGCTGTGCTGCTATACCTAGAAACCTGACAGCATAGGACACTAGAGCAGAGCTGTGCTGCTATACCTAGCACCTGCCAGCAGAGGACACTAGAGCAGAGCTGTGCTGCTATACCTAGAAACCTGCCAGCATAGGACAGTAGAGCGGAGCTGTGCTGCTATACCTAGAAACCTGCCAGCATAGGACACTAGAGCGGAGCTGTGCTGCTATACCTAGCACCTGCCCGCAGAGGACACTAGAGCAGAGCTGTGTTGCTATACCTAGAAACCTGCCAGCATAGGACAGTAGAGCGGAGCTGTGCTGCTATACCTAGAAACCTGCCCGCAGAGGACACTAGAGCAGAGCTGTGCTGCTATACCTAGAAACCTGCCAGCATAGGACACTAGAGCGGAGCTGTGCTGCTATACCTAGAAACCTGCCAGCATAGGACACTAGAGCAGAGCTGTGCTGCTATACCTAGCACCTGCCCGCAGAGGACACTAGAGCAGAGCTGTGCTGCTATACCTAGAAACCTGCCAGCATAGGACACTAGAGCGGAGCTGTGCTGCTATACCTAGAAACCTGCCAGCATAGGACACTAGAGCGGAGCTGTGCTGCTATACCTAGAAACCTGCCAGCATAGGACACTAGAGCAGAGCTGTGCTGCTATACCTAGAAACCGGCCAGCATAGGACACTAGAGCGGAGCTGTGCTGCTATACCTAGAAACCTTCCCGCAGAGGACACTAGAGCAGAGCTGTGCTGCTATACCTAGAAACCTGCCAGCATAGGACACTAGAGCAGAGCTGTGCTGCTATACCTAGAAACCGGCCAGCATAGGACACTAGAGCGGAGCTGTGCTGCTATACCTAGAAACCTGCCAGCAGAGGACACTAGAGCAGAGCTGTGCTGCTATACCTAGAAACCTGCCAGCATAGGACACTAGAGCGGAGCTGTGCTGCTATACCTAGAAACCTGCCAGCATAGGACACTAGAGCGGAGCTGTGCTGCTATACCTAGAAACCTGCAAGCATAGGACACAAGAGCGGGGCTGTGCTGCTATACCTAGAAACCTGCCAGCAGAGGACTCTGGAGCAGATCTGTGCTGCTATACCTAGCACCTGCCAGCAGAGAACACTAGAGCGGAGCTGTGCTGCTATACCTAGCACCTGCCCGCATAGGACACTAGAGCAGAGCTGTGCTGCTATACCTAGAAACCTGCCAGCATAGGACACTAGAGCGGAGCTGAGCTGCTATACCTAGAAACCTGCCAGCATAGAACACTAGAGCAGAGCTGTGCTGCTATACCTAGAAACCAGCCAGCATAGGACACTGGAGCGGAGCTGTGCTGCTATACCTAGCACCTGCCAGCATAGGACACTAGAGCAGAGCTGTGCTGCTATACCTAGAAACCTGCCAGCATAGGACACTAGAGCGGAGCTGTGCTGCTATACCTAGAAACCTGCCAGCATAGGACACTAGAGCAGAGCTGTGCTGCTATACCTAGAAACCTGCCAGCATAGGACAGTAGAGCGGAGCTGTGCTGCTATACCTAGAAACCTGCCCGCAGAGGACACTAGAGCAGAGCTGTGCTGCTATACCTAGAAACCTGCCAGCATAGGACACTAGAGCGGAGCTGTGCTGCTATACCTAGAAACCTGCCAGCATAGGACACTAGAGCGGAGCTGTGCTGCTATACCTAGAAACCTGACAGCATAGGACACTAGAGCAGAGCTGTGCTGCTATACCTAGCACCTGCCAGCAGAGGACACTAGAGCAGAGCTGTGCTGCTATACCTAGAAACCTGCCAGCATAGGACAGTAGAGCGGAGCTGTGCTGCTATACCTAGAAACCTGCCAGCATAGGACACTAGAGCGGAGCTGTGCTGCTATACCTAGCACCTGCCCGCAGAGGACACTAGAGCAGAGCTGTGTTGCTATACCTAGAAACCTGCCAGCATAGGACACTAGAGCAGAGCTGTGCTGCTATACCTAGCACCTGCCCGCAGAGGACACTAGAGCAGAGCTGTGCTGCTATACCTAGAAACCTGCCAGCATAGGACACTAGAGCGGAGCTGTGCTGCTATACCTAGAAACCTGCCAGCAGAGGACACTAGAGCAGAGCTGTGCTGCTATACCTAGCACCTGCCAGCATAGGACACTAGAGCAGAGCTGTGCTGCTATACCTAGAAACCTGCCAGCAGAGGACTCTGGAGCAGATCTGTGCTGCTATACCTAGCACCTGCCAGCAGAGAACACTAGAGCGGAGCTGTGCTGCTATACCTAGCACCTGCCAGCAGAGAACACTAGAGCGGAGCTGTGCTGCTATACCTAGCACCTGCCCGCATAGGACACTAGAGCAGAGCTGTGCTGCTATACCTAGAAACCTGCCAGCATAGGACACTAGAGCAGAGCTGTGCTGCTATACCTAGAAACCAGCCAGCATAGGACACTGGAGCGGAGCTGTGCTGCTATACCTAGAAACCTGCCAGCATAGGACAGTAGAGCGGAGCTGTGCTGCTATACCTAGCACCTGCCAGCAGAGGACACTAGAGCGGAGCTGTGCTGCTATACCTAGAAACCAGCCAGCATAGGACAGTAGAGCAGAGCTGTGCTGCTATACCTAGAAACCTGCCAGCATAGGACACTAGAGCGGGGCTGTGCTGCTATACCTAGCACCTGCCCGCAGAGGACACTAGAGCAGAGCTGTGCTGCTATACCTAGAAACCTGCCAGCAGAGGACACTGGAGCAGATCTGTGCTGCTATACCTAGCACCTGCCCGCATAGGACACTAGAGCAGAGCTGTGCTGCTATACCTAGAAACCAGCCAGCATAGGACAGTAGAGCAGAGCTGTGCTGCTATACCTAGAAACCTGCCAGCATAGGACACTAGAGCGGAGCTGTGCTGCTATACCTAGAAACCTGCCAGCAGAGGACACTAGAGCGGGGCTGTGCTGCTATACCTAGCACCTGCCAGCATAGGACACTAGAGCGGGGCTGTGCTGCTATACCTAGCACCTGCCCGCAGAGGACACTAGAGCAGAGCTGTGCTGCTATACCTAGAAACCTGCCAGCAGAGGACACTGGAGCAGATCTGTGCTGCTATACCTAGCACCTGCCAGCAGAGGACAATAGAGCGGAGCTGTGCTGCTATACTTAGCACCTGCCCGCAGAGAACACTAGAGCAGAGCTGTGCTGCTATACCTAGAAACCTGCCAGCATAGGACAGTAGAGCGGAGCTGTGCTGCTATACCTAGAAACCTGCCAGCATAGGACACTAGAGCAGAGCTGTGCTGCTATACCTAGAAACCTGCCAGCATAGGACACAAGAGCGGAGCTGTGCTGCTATACCTAGAAACCTGCCAGCATAGGACACTAGAGCAGAGCTGTGCTGCTATACCTAGAAACCTGCCAGCATAGGACACAAGAGCGGAGCTGTGCTGCTATACCTAGAAACCTGCCAGCATAGGACACTAGAGCAGAGCTGTGCTGCTATACCTAGAAACCTGCCAGAATAGGACACAAGAGCGGAGCTGTGCTGCTATACCTAGAAACCTGCCAGCATAGGACACTAGAGCGGAGCTGTGCTGCTATACCTAGAAACCTGCCAGCATAGGACACTAGAGCAGAGCTGTGCTGCTATACCTAGAAACCTGCCAGCATAGGACACTAGAGCGGAGCTGTGCTGCTATACCTAGAAACCTGCCAGCATAGGACACTAGAGCGGAGCTGTGCTGCTATACCTAGAAACCTGCCAGCATAGGACACTAGAGCAGAGCTGTGCTGCTATACCTAGAAACCTGCCAGCATAGGACACTAGAGCGGAGCTGTGCTGCTATACCTAGAAACCTGCCAGCATAGGACACTAGAGCGGAGCTGTGCTGCTATACCTAGAAACCTGCCAGCATAGGACACAAGAGCGGAGCTGTGCTGCTATACCTAGAAACCTGCCCGCAGAGGACACTAGAGCAGAGCTGTGCTGCTATACCTAGCACCTGCCAGCAGAGGACACTAGAGCAGAGCTGTGCTGCTATACCTAGCACCTGCCCGCATAGGACACTAGAGCAAAGCTGTGCTGCTATACCTAGCACCTGACAGCATAGGACACTAGAGCAGAGCTGTGCTGCTATACCTAGAAACGTGCCAGCATAGGACACTAGAGCAGAGCTGTGCTGCTATACCTAGCACCTGCCAGCAGAGGACACTAGAGCAGAGCTGTGCTGCTATACCTAGAAACCTGCAAGCATAGGACACTAGAGCGGAGCTGTGCTGCTATACCTAGAAACCTGCCAGCAGAGGACACTACAGCAGAGATGTGCTGCTATACCTAGAAACCTGCCAGCATAGGACAGTAGAGCGGAGCTGTGCTGCTATACCTAGAAACCTGCCAGCAGAGGACACTAGAGCAGAGCTGTGCTGCTATACCTAGAAACCTGCCAGCATAGGACAGTAGAGCGGAGCTGTGCTGCTATACCTAGAAACCTGCCAGCATAGGACACTAGAGCGGAGCTGTGCTGCTATACCTAGCACCTGCCCGCAGAGGACACTAGAGCAGAGCTGTGCTGCTATACCTAGAAACCTGCCCGCAGAGGACTCTGGAGCAGATCTGTGCTGCTATACCTAGCACCTGCCAGCATAGGACAGTAGAGCGGGGCTGTGCTGCTATACCTAGAAACCTGCCAGCATAGGACACTAGAGCGGAGCTGTGCTGCTATACCTAGAAACCTGCCAGCATAGGACACTAGAGCGGAGCTGAGCTGCTATACCTAGAAACCTGCCAGCAGAGAACACTAGAGCGGAGCTGTGCTGCTATACCTAGAAACCTGCCAGCATAGGACACTAGAGCAGAGCTGTGCTGCTATACCTAGAAACGTGCCAGCATAGGACACTAGAGCAGAGCTGTGCTGCTATACCTAGCACCTGCCAGCAGAGGACACTAGAGCAGAGCTGTGCTGCTATACCTAGAAACCTGCAAGCATAGGACACTAGAGCGGAGCTGTGCTGCTATACCTAGAAACCTGCCAGCAGAGGACACTACAGCAGAGCTGTGCTGCTATACCTAGAAACCTGCCAGCATAGGACAGTAGAGCGGAGCTGTGCTGCTATACCTAGAAACCTGCCAGCAGAGGACACTAGAGCAGAGCTGTGCTGCTATACCTAGAAACCTGCCAGCATAGGACAGTAGAGCGGAGCTGTGCTGCTATACCTAGAAACCTGCCAGCATAGGACACTAGAGCGGAGCTGTGCTGCTATACCTAGCACCTGCCCGCAGAGGACACTAGAGCAGAGCTGTGCTGCTATACCTAGAAACCTGCCAGCAGAGGACTCTGGAGCAGATCTGTGCTGCTATACCTAGCACCTGCCAGCATAGGACAGTAGAGCGGGGCTGTGCTGCTATACCTAGAAACCTGCCAGCATAGGACACTAGAGCGGAGCTGTGCTGCTATACCTAGAAACCTGCCAGCATAGGACACTAGAGCGGAGCTGAGCTGCTATACCTAGAAACCTGCCAGCAGAGGACACTAGAGCAGAGCTGTGCTGCTATACCTAGAAACCTGCCAGCATAGGACACTAGAGCGGAGCTGAGCTGCTATACCTAGAAACCTGCCAGCATAGGACACTAGAGCGGAGCTGTGCTGCTATACCTAGAAACCTGCCAGCAGAGGACACTAGAGCAGAGCTGTGCTGCTATACCTAGAAACCTGCCAGCATAGGACACTAGAGCGGAGCTGTGCTGCTATACCTAGAAACCTGCCAGCATAGGACACTAGAGCAGAGCTGTGCTGCTATACCTAGAAACCTGCCAGCAGAGGACACTAGAGCAGAGCTGTGCTGCTATACCTAGAAACCAGCCAGCATAGGACACTGGAGCGGAGCTGTGCTGCTATACCTAGCACCTGCCCGCATAGGACACTAGAGCAGAGCTGTGCTGCTATACCTAGAAACCAGCCAGCATAGGACACTAGAGCAGAGCTGTGCTGCTATACCTAGCACCTGCCCGCAGAGGACACTAGAGCAGAGCTGTGCTGCTATACCTAGAAACCTGCCAGCAGAGGACACTGGAGCAGATCTGTGCTGCTATACCTAGCACCTGCCAGCAGAGGACACTAGAGCGGAGCTGTGCTGCTATACCTAGAAACCTGCCAGCATAGGACACTAGAGCGGAGCTGTCCTGCTATACCTAGAAACCAGCCAGCATAGGACAGTAGAGCAGAGCTGTGCTGCTATACCTAGAAACCTGCCAGCAGAGGACACTAGAGCAGAGCTGTGCTGCTATACCTAGAAACCTGCCAGCAGAGGACACTAGAGCAGAGCTGTGCTGCTATACCTAGAAACCAGCCAGCATAGGACACTGGAGCGGAGCTGTGCTGCTATACCTAGCACCTGCCCGCATAGGACACTAGAGCAGAGCTGTGCTGCTATACCTAGAAACCAGCCAGCATAGGACACTAGAGCAGAGCTGTGCTGCTATACCTAGCACCTGCCCGCAGAGGACACTAGAGCAGAGCTGTGCTGCTATACCTAGAAACCTGCCAGCAGAGGACACTGGAGCAGATCTGTGCTGCTATACCTAGCACCTGCCAGCAGAGGACACTAGAGCGGAGCTGTGCTGCTATACCTAGAAACCTGCCCGCAGAGAACACTAGAGCAGAGCTGTGCTGCTATACCTAGAAACCTGCCAGCAGAGGACACTGGAGCAGATCTGTGCTGCTATACCTAGCACCTGCCAGCAGAGGACACTAGAGCAGAGCTGTGCTGCTATACCTAGCACCTGCCCGCAGAGAACACTAGAGCAGAGCTGTGCTGCTATACCTAGCACCTGCCCGCAGAGGACACTAGAGCGGAGCTGTGCTGCTATACCTAGAAACCTGCCAGCATAGGACACTAGAGCGGAGCTGTGCTGCTATACCTAGAAACCTGCCAGCACAGGACACTAGAGCGGAGCTGAGCTGCTATACCTAGAAACCTGCCAGCAGAGGACACTAGAGCGGAGCTGTGCTGCTATACCTAGAAACCTGCCAGCATAGGACACTAGAGCGGAGCTGTGCTGCTATACCTAGAAACCTGCCAGCATAGGACACTAGAGCGGAGCTGTGCTGCTATACCTAGAAACCTGCCAGCATAGGACACTAGAGCGGAGCTGTGCTGCTATACCTAGCACCTGCCAGCATAGGACACTAGAGCGGAGCTGTGCTGCTATACCTAGAAACCTGCCAGCATAGGACACTAGAGCCGAGCTGTGCTGCTATACCTAGAAACCTGCCAGCATAGGACACTAGAGCCGAGCTGTGCTGCTATACCTAGAAACCTGCCAGCATAGGACACTAGAGCGGAGCTGTGCTGCTATACCTAGCACCTGCCAGCATAGGACACTAGAGCGGAGCTGTGCTGCTATACCTAGAAACCTGCCCGCAGAGGACACTAGAGCGGAGCTGTGCTGCTATACCTAGCACCTGCCAACAGAGGACACTAGAGCGGAGCTGTGCTGCTATACCTAGAAACCTGCCCGCAGAGGACACTAGAGCGGAGCTGTGCTGCTATACCTAGCACCTGCCAACAAAGGACACTAGAGCGGAGCTGTGCTGCTATACCTAGAAACCTGCCAGCATAGGACACTAGAGCGGAGCTGTGCTGCTATACCTAGAAACCTGCCCGCAGAGGACACTAGAGCGGAGCTGTGCTGCTATACCTAGAAACCTGCCCGCAGAGGACACTAGAGCGGAGCTGTGCTGCTATACCTAGAAACCTGCCAGCAGAGGACACTAGAGCGGAGCTGTGCTGCAATACCTAGCACCTGCCAGCATAGGACACTAGAGCGGAGCTGTGCTGCTATACCTAGAAACCTGCCAGCATAGGACACTAGAGCGGAGCTGTGCTGCTATACCTAGAAACCTGCCAGCATAGGACACTAGAGCGGAGCTGTGCTGCTATACCTAGAAACCTGCCAGCAGAGGACACTAGAGCGGAGCTGTGCTGCTATACCTAGAAACCTGCCAGCATAGGACACTAGAGCGGAGCTGTGCTGCTATACCTAGAAACCTGCCAGCATAGGACACTAGAGCAGAGCTGTGCTGCTATACCTAGAAACCTGCCAGCATAGGACACTAGAGCGGAGCTGTGCTGCTATACCTAGCACCTGCCAGCATAGGACACTAGAGCGGAGCTGTGCTGCTATACCTAGCACCTGCCAGCATAGGACACTAGAGCGGAGCTGTGCTGCTATACCTAGAAACCTGCCAGCATAGGACAGTAGAGCGGAGCTGTGCTGCTATACCTAGAAACCTGCCAGCATAGGACACTAGAGCGGAGCTGTGCTGCTATACCTAGAAACCTGCCAGCATAGGACACTAGAGCGGAGCTGTGCTGCTATATCTAGAAACCTGCCAGCATAGGACACTAGAGCAGAGCTGTGCTGCTATACCTAGAAACCTGCCAGCATAGGACACTAGAGCGGAGCTGTGCTGCTATACCTAGAAACCTGCCAGCATAGGACACTAGAGCGGAGCTGTGCTGCTATACCTAGAAACCTGCCAGCATAGGACACTAGAGCGGAGCTGTGCTGCTATACCTAGAAACCTGCCAGCATAGGACACTAGAGCAGAGCTGTGCTGCTATACCTAGAAACCTGCCAGCATAGGACACTAGAGCGGAGCTGTGCTGCTATACCTAGAAACCTGCCAGCATAGGACACTAGAGCCGAGCTGTGCTGCTATACCTAGAAACCTGCCAGCATAGGACACTAGAGCGGAGCTGTGCTGCTATACCTAGAGACCTGCCAGCAGAGGACACTAGAGCGGAGCTGTGCTGCTATACCTAGAAACCTGCCAGCATAGGACACTAGAGCAGAGCTATGCTGCTATAACTAGAAACCTGCCAGCAAAGGACACTAGAGCAGAGCAGTGCTGCTATACCTAGAAACCTGCCAGCAGAGGACACTAGAGCAGAGCAGTGCTGCTATACCTAGAAACCTGCCAGCAGAGGACACTAGAGCAGAGCAGTGCTGCTATACCTAGAAACCTGCCAGCAGAGGACACTAGAGCAGAGCTGTGCTGCTATACCTAGAAACCTGCCAGCAGAGGACACTAGAGCGGAGCTGTGCTGCTATACCTAGAAACCTGCCAGCATAGGACACTAGAGCGGAGCTGTGCTGCTATACCTAGAAACCGGCCAGCAGAGGACACTAGAGCGGAGCTGTGCTGCTATACCAAGAAACCTGCCCGCAGAGGACACTGGGGCAGATCTGTGCTGCTATACCTAGCACCTGCCAGCAGAGGACAATAGAGCGGAGCTGTGCTGCTATACCAAGCACCTGCCCGCAGAGGACAGTAGAGCGGAGCCGAGCTGCTATACCTAGAAACCTGCCAGCAGAGGACACTAGAGTGGAGCTGTGCTGCTATACCTAGAAACCTGCCAGCAGAGGACACTGGAGCAGAGCTGTGCTGCTATACCTAGCACCTGCCAGCAGAGGACACTAGAGCAGAGCTGTGCTGCTATACCTAGAAACCTGCCAGCATAGGACACTAGAGCGGAGCTGTGCTGCTATACCTAGAAACCTGCCAGCAGAGGACACTAGAGCGGAGCTGTGCTGCTATACCTAGAAACCTGCCAGCATAGGACACTAGAGCGGAGCTGTGCTGCTATACCTAGAAACCTGCCAGCAGAGGACACTAGAGCGGAGCTGTGCTGCTATACCTAGAAACCTGCCAGCATAGGACACTAGAGCAGAGCTGTGCTGCTATACCTAGAAACCTGCCACCATAGGACACTGGAGCAGAGCTGTGCTGCTATACCTAGAAACCTGCCAGCATAGGACACTAGAGTGGAGCTGTGCTGCTATACCTAGAAACCTGCCAGCAGAGGACACTGGAGCAGAGCTGTGCTGCTATACCTAGCACCTGCCAGCAGAGGACACTAGAGCAGAGCTGTGCTGCTATACCTAGAAACCTGCCAGCATAGGACACTAGAGCGGAGCTGTGCTGCTATACCTAGAAACCTGCCAGCAGAGGACACTAGAGCAGAGCTGTGCTGCTATACCTAGAAACCTGCCAGCATAGGACATTAGAGCGGAGCTGTGCTGCTATACCTAGAAACCGGCCAGCAGAGGACACTAGAGCGGAGCTGTGCTGCTATACCTAGCACCTGCCAGCATAGGACACTAGAGCGGAGCTGTGCTGCTATACCTAGAAACCTGCCAGCATAGGACACTAGAGCGGAGCTGTGCTGCTATACCTAGAAACCTGCCAGCAGAGGACACTAGAGCAGAGCTGTGCTGCTATACCTAGAAACCTGCCAGCATACGACACTAGAGCAGAGCTGTGCTGCTATACCTAGAAACCGGCCAGCATAGGACACTAGAGCGGAGCTGTGCTGCTATACCTAGAAACCTGCCAGCATAGGACACTAGAGCGGAGCTGTGCTGCTATACCTAGAAACCTGCCAGCATAGGACACTAGAGCGGAGCTGTGCTGCTATACCTAGAAACCTGCCAGCATAGGACACTAGAGCGGAGCTGTGCTGCTATACCTAGAAACCTGCCAGCAGAGGACACTAGAGCGGAGCTGTGCTGCTATACCTAGAAACATGCCAGCAGAGGACACTAGAGCGGAGCTGTGCTGCTATACCTAGAAACCTGCCAGCATAGGACACTAGAGCAGAGCTGTGCTGCTATACCTAGCACCTGCCAGCATAGGACACTAGAGCAGAGCTGTGCTGCTATACCTAGAAACCTGCCAGCATAGGACACTAGAGCGGAGCTGTGCTGCTATACCTAGAAACCTGCCAGCATAGGACACTAGAGCGGAGCTGAGCTGCTATACCTAGAAACCTGCCAGCATAGGACAGTAGAGCGGAGCTGTGCTGCTATACCTAGAAACCTGCCAGCAGAGGACACTAGAGCGGAGCTGTGCTGCTATACCTAGAAACCGGCCAGCATAGGACACTAGAGCGGAGCTGTGCTGCTATACCTAGAAACCTGCCAGCAGAGGACACTAGAGCGGGGCTGTGCTGCTATACCTAGAAACCGGCCAGCAGAGGACACTAGAGCAGAGCTGTGCTGCTATACCTAGAAACCTGCCAGCATAGGACACTAGAGCGGAGCTGTGCTGCTATACCTAGAAACCTGCCAGCATAGGACACTAGAGCGGAGCTGTGCTGCTATACGTAGCACCTGCCCGCATAGGACACTAGAGCGGAGCTGTACTGCTATACCTAGAAACCTGCCAGCATAGGACACAAGAGCGGAGCTGTGCTGCTATACCTAGAAACCTGCCAGCATAGGACACTAGAGCAGAGCTGTCCTGCTATACCTAGAAACCTGCCAGCATAGGACACTAGAGCAGAGCTGTGCTGCTATACCTAGAAACCTGCCCGCAGAGGACACTAGAGCAGAGCTGTGCTGCTATACCTAGCACCTGCCAGCAGAGGACACTAGAGCAGAGCTGTGCTGCTATACCTAGCACCTGCCCGCATAGGACACTAGAGCAAAGCTGTGCTGCTATACCTAGCACCTGACAGCATAGGACACTAGAGCAGAGCTGTGCTGCTATACCTAGAAACGTGCCAGCATAGGACACTAGAGCAGAGCTGTGCTGCTATACCTAGCACCTGCCAGCAGAGGACACTAGAGCAGAGCTGTGCTGCTATACCTAGAAACCTGCCAGCATAGGACACTAGAGCGGAGCTGTGCTGCTATACCTAGAAACCTGCCAGCATAGGACACTAGAGCGGAGCTGTGCTGCTATACCTAGAAACCTGCCAGCAGAGGACACTAGAGCGGAGCTGTGCTGCTATACCTAGAAACCTGCCAGCAAAGGACACTAGAGCGGAGCTGTGCTGCTATACCTAGAAACCTGCCAGCATAGGACACTAGAGCGGAGCTGTGCTGCTATACCTAGAAACCTGCCAGCATAGGACACTAGAGTGGAGCTGTGCTGCTATACCTAGAAACCTGCCAGCAGAGGACACTAGAGCGGAGCTGTGCTGCTATACCTAGCACCTGACAGCATAGGACACTAGAGCGGAGCTGTGCTGCTATACCTAGAAACGTGCCAGCATAGGACACTAGAGCAGAGCTGTGCTGCTATACCTAGCACCTGCCAGCAGAGGACACTAGAGCAGAGCTGTGCTGCTATACCTAGAAACCTGCCAGCATAGGACACTAGAGCAGAGCTGTGCTGCTATACCTAGAAACCTGCAAGCATAGGACACTAGAGCGGAGCTGTGCTGCTATACCTAGAAACCTGCCAGCATAGGACACTAGAGCGGAGCTGTGCTGGTATACCTAGAAACCTGCCAGCATAGGACACTAGAGCGGAGCTGTGCTGCTATACCTAGAAACCTGCCAGCATAGGACACTAGAGCGGAGCTGTGCTGCTATACCTAGAAACCTGCCAGCATAGGACACTAGAGCAGAGCTGTGCTGCTATACCTAGAAACCTGCCAGCATAGGACACTAGAGCGGAGCTGTGCTGCTATACCTAGAAACCTGCCAGCAGAGGACACTAGAGCAGAGCTGTGCTGCTATACCTAGAAACCTGCCAGCATAGGACACTAGAGCAGAGCTGTGCTGCTATACCTAGAAACCTACCAGCATAGGACACTAGAGCGGAGCTGTGCTGCTATACCTAGAAACCTGCCAGCATAGGACACTAGAGCGGAGCTGTGCTGCTATACCTAGAAACCTGCCAGCAGAGGACACTAGAGCGGAGCTGTGCTGCTATACCTAGAAACCTGCCAGCATAGGACAGTAGAGCGGAGCTGTGCTGCTATACCTAGAAACCTGCCAGCAGAGGACACTAGAGCAGAGCTGTGCTGCTATACCTAGAAACCTGCCAGCATAGGACACTAGAGCGGAGCTGTGCTGCTATACCTAGAAACCTGCCAGCATAGGACAGTAGAGCGGAGCTGTGCTGCTATACCTAGAAACCTGCCAGCATAGGACACTAGAGCGGAGCTGTGCTGCTATACCTAGAAACCTGCCAGCATAGGACACTAGAGCGGAGCTGTGCTGCTATACCTAGAAACCTGCCAGCAGAGGACACTAGAGCAGAGCTGTGCTGCTATACCTAGAAACCTGCCCGCAGAGGACACTAGAGCGGAGCTGTGCTGCTATACCTAGAAACCTGCCCGCAGAGGACACTAGAGCGGAGCTGAGCTGCTATACCTAGAAACCTGCCCGCAGAGGACACTAGAGCGGAGCTGTGCTGCTATACCTAGAAACCTGCCCGCAGAGGACACTAGAGCGGAGCTGTGCTGCTATACCTAGAAACCTGCCAGCAGAGGACACTAGAGTGGAGCTGTGCTGCTATACCTAGAAACCTGCCAGCAGAGGACACTAGAGCGGAGCTGTGCTGCTATACCTAGAAACCTGCCAGCATAGGACAGTAGAGCGGGGCTGTGCTGCTATACCTAGAAACCTGCCAGCATAGGACAC
This sequence comes from Phyllobates terribilis, assembly GCF_046119375.1. Taxonomy (NCBI): domain Eukaryota; kingdom Metazoa; phylum Chordata; class Amphibia; order Anura; family Dendrobatidae; genus Phyllobates; species Phyllobates terribilis. Next base: position 637,205,187 of record NW_027362762.1, read on the forward strand.
TAGAGTGGAGCTGTGCTGCTATACCTAGAAACCTGCCAGCAGAGGACACTAGAGCAGAGCTGTGCTGCTATACCTAGAAACCTGCCAGCATAGGACAGTAGAGCGGAGCTGTGCTGCTATACCTAGAAACCGGCCAGCATAGGACACTAGAGCGGAGCTGTGCTGCTATACCTAGAAACCTGCCAGCAGAGGACACTAGAGCGGAGCTGTGCTGCTATACCTAGAAACCTGCCAGCATAGGACACTAGAGCAGAGCTGTGCTGCTATACCTAGAAACCTGCCAGCATAGGACAGTAGAGCGGAGCTGTGCTGCTATACCTAGACACCTGCCAGCAGAGGACACTAGAGCAGAGCTGTGCTGCTATACCTAGAAACCTGCCAGCATAGGACAGTAGAGCGGAGCTGTGCTGCTATACCTAGAAACCTGCCAGCATAGGACACTAGAGCGGAGCTGTGCTGCTATACCTAGCACCTGCCCGCAGAGGACACTAGAGCAGAGCTGTGCTGCTATACCTAGAAACCTGCCAGCATAGGACACTAGAGCAGAGCTGTGCTGCTATACCTAGCACCTGCCCGCAGAGGACACTAGAGCAGAGCTGTGCTGCTATACCTAGAAACCTGCCAGCATAGGACACTAGAGCGGAGCTGTGCTGCTATACCTAGAAACCTGCCAGCATAGGACACTAGAGCAGAGCTGTGCTGCTATACCTAGAAACCTGCCAGCATAGGACACTAGAGCAGAGCTGTGCTGCTATACCTAGAAACCTGCCAGCATAGGACACTAGAGCAGAGCTGTGCTGCTATACCTAGAAACCTGACAGCATAGGACACTAGAGCAGAGCTGTGCTGCTATACCTAGAAACCTGACAGCATAGGACACTAGAGCAGAGCTGTGCTGCTATACCTAGAAACGTGCCAGCATAGGACACTAGAGCAGAGCTGTGCTGCTATACCTAGCACCTGCCATCAGAGGACACTAGAGCAGAGCTGTGCTGCTATACCTAGAAACCTGCAAGCATAGGACACTAGAGCGGAGCTGTGCTGCTATACCTAGAAACCTGCCAGCATAGGACACTAGAGCAGAGCTGTGCTGCTATACCTAGAGACCTGCCAGCAGAGGACACTAGAGCGGAGCTGTGCTGCTATACCTAGAAACGTGCCAGCATAGGACACTAGAGCGGAGCTGTGCTGCTATACCTAGAAACCTGCCAGCATAGGACACTAGAGCGGAGCTGTGCTGCTATACCTAGAAACCTGCCAGCATAGGACACTAGAGCGGAGCTGTGCTGCTATACCTAGAAACGTGCCAGCATAGGACACTAGAGCGGAGCTGTGCTGCTATACCTAGAAACCTGCCAGCATAGGACACTAGAGCGGAGCTGTGCTGCTATACCTAGAAACATGCCAGCAGAGGACACTAGAGCGGAGCTGTGCTGCTATACCTAGAAACCTGCCAGCATAGGACACTAGAGCAGAGCTGTGCTGCTATACCTAGCACCTGCCAGCATAGGACACTATAGTAGAGCTGTGCTGCTATACCTAGAAACCTGCCAGCATAGGACACTAGAGCGGAGCTGTGCTGCTATACCTAGAAACCTGCCAGCATAGGACACTAGAGCGGAGCTGAGCTGCTATACCTAGAAACCTGCCAGCATAGGACAGTAGAGCGGAGCTGTGCTGCTATACCTAGAAACCTGCCAGCAGAGGACACTAGAGCGGAGCTGTGCTGCTATACCTAGAAACCTGCCAGCATAGGACACTAGAGCGGAGCTGTGCTGCTATACCTAGAAACCTGCCAGCAGAGGACACTAGAGCGGAGCTGTGCTGCTATACCTAGAAACCTGCCAGCATAGGACACTAGAGCGGGGCTGTGCTGCTATACCTAGAAACCGGCCAGCAGAGGACACTAGAGCGGAGCTGTGCTGCTATACCTAGAAACCTGCCAGCATAGGACACTAGAGCGGAGCTGTGCTGCTATACCTAGAAACCTGCCCGCATAGGACACTAGAGCGGAGCTGTACTGCTATACCTAGAAACCTGCCAGCATAGGACACAAGAGCGGAGCTGTGCTGCTATACCTAGAAACCTGCCAGCATAGGACACTAGAGCGGAGCTGTGCTGCTATACCTAGAAACCTGCCAGCATAGGACACTAGAGCAGAGCTGTCCTGCTATACCTAGAAACCTGCCAGCATAGGACACTAGAGCAGAGCTGTGCTGCTATACCTAGAAACCTGCCCGCAGAGGACACTAGAGCAGAGCTGTGCTGCTATACCTAGCACCTGCTAGCAGAGGACACTAGAGCAGAGCTGTGCTGCTATACCTAGCACCTGCCCGCATAGGACACTAGAGCAAAGCTGTGCTGCTATACCTAGCACCTGACAGCATAGGACACTAGAGCAGAGCTGTGCTGCTATACCTAGAAACGTGCCAGCATAGGACACTAGAGCAGAGCTGTGCTGCTATACCTAGCACCTGCCAGCAGAGGACACTAGAGCAGAGCTGTGCTGCTATACCTAGAAACCTGCCAGCATAGGACACTAGAGCGGAGCTGTGCTGCTATACCTAGAAACCTGCCAGCATAGGACACTAGAGCGGAGCTGTGCTGCTATACCTAGAAACCTGCCAGCATAGGACACTAGAGTGGAGCTGTGCTGCTATACCTAGAAACCTGCCAGCAGAGGACACTAGAGCGGAGCTGTGCTGCTATACCTAGCACCTGACAGCATAGGACACTAGAGCAGAGCTGTGCTGCTATACCTAGAAACGTGCCAGCATAGGACACTAGAGCAGAGCTGTGCTGCTATACCTAGAAACCTGCCAGCATAGGACACTAGAGCAGAGCTGTGCTGCTATACCTAGAAACCTGCAAGCATAGGACACTAGAGCGGAGCTGTGCTGCTATACCTAGAAACCTGCCAGCATAGGACACTAGAGCGGAGCTGTGCTGCTATACCTAGAAACCTGCCAGCATAGGACACTAGAGCAGAGCTGTGCTGCTATACCTAGAAACCTGCAAGCATAGGACACTAGAGCGGAGCTGTGCTGCTATACCTAGAAACCTGCCAGCATAGGACACTAGAGCGGAGCTGTGCTGCTATACCTAGAAACCTGCCAGCAGAGGACACTAGAGCGGAGCTGTGCTGCTATACCTAGAAACCTGCCCGCAGAGGACACTAGAGCGGAGCTGAGCTGCTATACCTAGAAACCTGCCCGCAGAGGACACTAGAGCGGAGCTGTGCTGCTATACCTAGAAACCTGCCCGCAGAGGACACTAGAGCGGAGCTGTGCTGCTATACCTAGAAACCTGCCAGCAGAGGACACTAGAGTGGAGCTGTGCTGCTATACCTAGAAACCTGCCAGCAGAGGACACTAGAGCGGAGCTGTGCTGCTATACCTAGAAACCTGCCAGCATAGGACAGTAGAGCGGGGCTGTGCTGCTATACCTAGAAACCTGCCAGCAGAGGACACTAGAGCGGAGCTGTGCTGCTATACCTAGAAACCTGCCAGCAGAGGACACTAGAGTGGAGCTGTGCTGCTATACCTAGAAACCTGCCAGCAGAGGACACTAGAGCGGAGCTGTGCTGCTATACCTAGAAACCTGCCAGCATAGGACAGTAGAGCGGGGCTGTGCTGCTATACCTAGAAACCTGCCAGCAGAGGACACTAGAGCGGAGCTGAGCTGCTATACCTAGAAACCTGCCAGCATAGGACACTAGAGTGGAGCTGTGCTGCTATACCTAGAAACCTGCCCGCAGAGGACACTAGAGCGGAGCTGTGCTGCTATACCTAGAAACCTGCCAGCAGAGGACACTAGAGCGGAGCTGAGCTGCTATACCTAGAAACCTGCCAGCATAGGACAGTAGAGCGGAGCTGTGCTGCTATACCTAGAAACCTGCCAGCAGAGGACACTAGAGCAGAGCTGTGCTGCTATACCTAGAAACCTGCCAGCATAGGACAGTAGAGCGGGGCTGTGCTGCTATACCTAGAAACCTGCCAGCATAGGACACTAGAGTGGAGCTGTGCTGCTATACCTAGAAACCTGCCCGCAGAGGACACTAGAGCGGAGCTGTGCTGCTATACCTAGAAACCTGCCAGCAGAGGACACTAGAGCGGAGCTGAGCTGCTATACCTAGAAACCTGCCAGCATAGGACACTAGAGTGGAGCTGTGCTGCTATACCTAGAAACCTGCCAGCATAGGACACTAGAGCGGAGCTGTGCTGCTATACCTAGAAACCTGCCAGCATAGGACACTAGAGCGGAGCTGTGCTGCTATACCTAGAAACCTGCCAGCAGAGGACACTAGAGCGGAGCTGTGCTGCTATACCTAGAAACCTGCCAGCATAGGACAGTAGAGCGGAGCTGTGCTGCTATACCTAGAAACCTGCCAGCAGAGGACACTAGAGCAGAGCTGTGCTGCTATACCTAGAAACCTGCCAGCATAGGACAGTAGAGCGGAGCTGTGCTGCTATACCTAGAAACCTGCCAGCATAGGACACTAGAGCAGAGCTGTGCTGCTATACCTAGAAACCTGCCAGCATAGGACACTAGAGCAGAGCTGTGCTGCTATACCTAGAAACCGGCCAGCATAGGACACTAGAGCGGAGCTGTGCTGCTATACCTAGAAACCTGCCAGCAGAGGACACTAGAGCGGAGCTGTGCTGCTATACCTAGAAACCTGCCAGCATAGGACACTAGAGCGGAGCTGTGCTGCTATACGTAGCACCTGCCCGCATAGGACACTAGAGCGGAGCTGTACTGCTATACCTAGAAACCTGCCAGCATAGGACACAAGAGCGGAGCTGTGCTGCTATACCTAGAAACCTGCCCGCAGAGGACACTAGAGCAGAGCTGTGCTGCTATACCTAGCACCTGCCAACAGAGGACACTAGAGCAGAGCTGTGCTGCTATACCTAGCACCTGCCCGCATAGGACACTAGAGCAAAGCTGTGCTGCTATACCTAGCACCTGACAGCATAGGACACTAGAGCAGAGCTGTGCTGCTATACCTAGAAACGTGCCAGCATAGGACACTAGAGCAGAGCTGTGCTGCTATACCTAGCACCTGCCAGCAGAGGACACTAGAGCAGAGCTGTGCTGCTATACCTAGAAACCTGCCAGCATAGGACACTAGAGCGGAGCTGTGCTGCTATACCTAGAAACCTGCCAGCATAGGACACTAGAGCGGAGCTGTGCTGCTATACCTAGAAACCTGCCAGCATAGGACACTAGAGTGGAGCTGTGCTGCTATACCTAGAAACCTGCCCGCAGAGGACACTAGAGCGGAGCTGTGCTGCTATACCTAGAAACCTGCCAGCAGAGGACACTAGAGTGGAGCTGTGCTGCTATACCTAGAAACCTGCCAGCAGAGGACACTAGAGCAGAGCTGTGCTGCTATACCTAGAAACCTGCCAGCATAGGACACTAGAGCAGAGCTGTGCTGCTATACCTAGAAACCTGCAAGCATAGGACACTAGAGCGGAGCTGTGCTGCTATACCTAGAAACCTGCCAGCATAGGACACTAGAGCGGAGCTGTGCTGCTATACCTAGAAACCTGCCAGCATAGGACACTAGAGCAGAGCTGTGCTGCTATACCTAGAAACCTGCCAGCAGAGGACACTAGAGCGGAGCTGTGCTGCTATACCTAGAAACCTGCCCGCAGAGGACACTAGAGCGGAGCTGAGCTGCTATACCTAGAAACCTGCCCGCAGAGGACACTAGAGCGGAGCTGTGCTGCTATACCTAGAAACCTGCCAGCAGAGGACACTAGAGTGGAGCTGTGCTGCTATACCTAGAAACCTGCCAGCAGAGGACACTAGAGCGGAGCTGTGCTGCTATACCTAGAAACCTGCCAGCATAGGACAGTAGAGCAGAGCTGTGCTGCTATACCTAGAAACCTGCCAGCATAGGACACTAGAGCGGAGCTGTGCTGCTATACCTAGCAACCTGCCAGCATAGGACACTAGAGCAGAGCTGTGCTGCTATACCTAGAAACCTGCCCGCAGAGGACACTAGAGCGGAGCTGTGCTGCTATACCTAGAAACCTGCCAGCAGAGGACACTAGAGTGGAGCTGTGCTGCTATACCTAGAAACCTGCCAGCAGAGGACACTAGAGCAGAGCTGTGCTGCTATACCTAGAAACCTGCCCGCAGAGGACACTAGAGCGGAGCTGTGCTGCTATACCTAGAAACCTGCCAGCAGAGGACACTAGAGCGGAGCTGAGCTGCTATACCTAGAAACCTGCCAGCATAGGACAGTAGAGCGGAGCTGTGCTGCTATACCTAGAAACCTGCCAGCAGAGGACACTAGAGCAGAGCTGTGCTGCTATACCTAGAAACCTGCCAGCATAGGACAGTAGAGCGGGGCTGTGCTGCTATACCTAGAAACCTGCCAGCATAGGACACTAGAGTGGAGCTGTGCTGCTATACCTAGAAACCTGCCCGCAGAGGACACTAGAGCGGAGCTGTGCTGCTATACCTAGAAACCTGCCAGCAGAGGACACTAGAGCGGAGCTGAGCTGCTATACCTAGAAACCTGCCAGCAGAGGACACTAGAGCAGAGCTGTGCTGCTATACCTAGAAACCTGCCAGCATAGGACAGTAGAGCGGAGCTGTGCTGCTATACCTAGAAACCTGCCAGCAGAGGACACTAGAGCAGAGCTGTGCTGCTATACCTAGAAACCTGCCAGCATAGGACAGTAGAGCGGAGCTGTGCTGCTATACCTAGAAACCGGCCAGCATAGGACACTAGAGCGGAGCTGTGCTGCTATACCTAGAAACCTGCCAGCAGAGGACACTAGAGCGGAGCTGTGCTGCTATACCTAGAAACCTGCCAGCATAGGACACTAGAGCAGAGCTGTGCTGCTATACCTAGAAACCTGCCAGCATAGGACAGTAGAGCGGAGCTGTGCTGCTATACCTAGAAACCTGCCAGCATAGGACAGTAGAGCGGAGCTGTGCTGCTATACCTAGAAACCTGCCAGCAGAGGACACTAGAGCAGAGCTGTGCTGCTATACCTAGAAACCTGCCAGCATAGGACAGTAGAGCGGAGCTGTGCTGCTATACCTAGAAACCGGCCAGCATAGGACACTAGAGCGGAGCTGTGCTGCTATACCTAGAAACCTGCCAGCAGAGGACACTAGAGCGGAGCTGTGCTGCTATACCTAGAAACCTGCCAGCATAGGACACTAGAGCAGAGCTGTGCTGCTATACCTAGAAACCTGCCAGCATAGGACAGTAGAGCGGAGCTGTGCTGCTATACCTAGACACCTGCCAGCAGAGGACACTAGAGCAGAGCTGTGCTGCTATACCTAGAAACCTGCCAGCATAGGACAGTAGAGCGGAGCTGTGCTGCTATACCTAGAAACCTGCCAGCATAGGACACTAGAGCGGAGCTGTGCTGCTATACCTAGCACCTGCCCGCAGAGGACACTAGAGCAGAGCTGTGCTGCTATACCTAGAAACCTGCCAGCATAGGACACTAGAGCAGAGCTGTGCTGCTATACCTAGCACCTGCCCGCAGAGGACACTAGAGCAGAGCTGTGCTGCTATACCTAGAAACCTGCCAGCATAGGACACTAGAGCGGAGCTGTGCTGCTATACCTAGAAACCTGCCAGCATAGGACACTAGAGCAGAGCTGTGCTGCTATACTTAGAAACCTGCCAGCATAGGACACTAGAGCAGAGCTGTGCTGCTATACCTAGAAACCTGACAGCATAGGACACTAGAGCAGAGCTGTGCTGCTATACCTAGAAACCTGACAGCATAGGACACTAGAGCAGAGCTGTGCTGCTATACCTAGCACCTGCCATCAGAGGACACTAGACCAGAGCTGTGCTGCTATACCTAGAAACCTGCAAGCATAGGACACTAGAGCGGAGCTGTGCTGCTATACCTAGAAACCTGACAGCATAGGACACTAGAGCAGAGCTGTGCTGCTATACCTAGAAACCTGCCAGCATAGGACACTAGAGCGGAGCTGTGCTGCTATACCTAGAAACCTGCCAGCAGAGGACACTAGAGCAGAGCTGAGCTGCTATACCTAGAAACCTGCCAGCATAGGACACTAGAGCGGAGCTGTGCTGCTATACCTAGAAACCTGCCAGCATAGGACACTAGAGCGGAGCTGTGCTGCTATACCTAGAAACCTGCCAGCAGAGGACACTAGAGCGGAGCTGTGCTGCTATACCTAGAAACCTGCCAGCATAGGACACTAGAGCGGAGCTGTGCTGCTATACCTAGAAACCTGCCAGCAGAGGACACTAGAGCGGAGCTGAGCTGCTATACCTAGAAACCTGCCAGCAGAGGACACTAGAGCGGAGCTGAGCTGCTATACCTAGAAACCTGCCAGCAGAGGACACTAGAGCGGAGCTGAGCTGCTATACCTAGAAACCTGCCAGCATAGGACACTAGAGCGGAGCTGAGCTGCTATACCTAGAAACCTGCCAGCATAGGACACTAGAGCGGAGCTGTGCTGCTATACCTAGAAACCTGCCAGCATAGGACAGTAGAGCGGAGCTGTGCTGCTATACCTAGAAACCTGCCCGCAGAGGACACTAGAGCAGAGCTGTGCTGCTATACCTAGAAACCTGCCAGCATAGGACAGTAGAGCGGAGCTGTGCTGCTATACCTAGAAACCTGCCCGCAGAGGACACTAGAGCAGAGCTGTGCTGCTATACCTAGAAACCTGCCAGCATAGGACACTAGAGCGGAGCTGTGCTGCTATACCTAGAAACCTGCCAGCATAGGACACTAGAGCGGAGCTGTGCTGCTATACCTAGAAACCTGACAGCATAGGACACTAGAGCAGAGCTGTGCTGCTATACCTAGCACCTGCCAGCAGAGGACACTAGAGCAGAGCTGTGCTGCTATACCTAGAAACCTGCCAGCATAGGACAGTAGAGCGGAGCTGTGCTGCTATACCTAGAAACCTGCCAGCATAGGACACTAGAGCGGAGCTGTGCTGCTATACCTAGCACCTGCCCGCAGAGGACACTAGAGCAGAGCTGTGTTGCTATACCTAGAAACCTGCCAGCATAGGACAGTAGAGCGGAGCTGTGCTGCTATACCTAGAAACCTGCCCGCAGAGGACACTAGAGCAGAGCTGTGCTGCTATACCTAGAAACCTGCCAGCATAGGACACTAGAGCGGAGCTGTGCTGCTATACCTAGAAACCTGCCAGCATAGGACACTAGAGCAGAGCTGTGCTGCTATACCTAGCACCTGCCCGCAGAGGACACTAGAGCAGAGCTGTGCTGCTATACCTAGAAACCTGCCAGCATAGGACACTAGAGCGGAGCTGTGCTGCTATACCTAGAAACCTGCCAGCATAGGACACTAGAGCGGAGCTGTGCTGCTATACCTAGAAACCTGCCAGCATAGGACACTAGAGCAGAGCTGTGCTGCTATACCTAGAAACCGGCCAGCATAGGACACTAGAGCGGAGCTGTGCTGCTATACCTAGAAACCTTCCCGCAGAGGACACTAGAGCAGAGCTGTGCTGCTATACCTAGAAACCTGCCAGCATAGGACACTAGAGCAGAGCTGTGCTGCTATACCTAGAAACCGGCCAGCATAGGACACTAGAGCGGAGCTGTGCTGCTATACCTAGAAACCTGCCAGCAGAGGACACTAGAGCAGAGCTGTGCTGCTATACCTAGAAACCTGCAAGCATAGGACACAAGAGCGGGGCTGTGCTGCTATACCTAGAAACCTGCCAGCAGAGGACTCTGGAGCAGATCTGTGCTGCTATACCTAGCACCTGCCAGCAAAGAACACTAGAGCGGAGCTGTGCTGCTATACCTAGCACCTGCCCGCATAGGACACTAGAGCAGAGCTGTGCTGCTATACCTAGAAACCTGCCAGCATAGGACACTAGAGCGGAGCTGAGCTGCTATACCTAGAAACCTGCCAGCATAGGACACTAGAGCAGAGCTGTGCTGCTATACCTAGAAACCAGCCAGCATAGGACACTGGAGCGGAGCTGTGCTGCTATACCTAGCACCTGCCAGCATAGGACACTAGAGCAGAGCTGTGCTGCTATACCTAGAAACCTGCCAGCATAGGACACTAGAGCAGAGCTGTGCTGCTATACCTAGAAACCTGCCAGCATAGGACACTAGAGCGGAGCTGTGCTGCTATACCTAGAAACCTGCCCGCAGAGGACACTAGAGCAGAGCTGTGCTGCTATACCTAGAAACCTGCCAGCATAGGACAGTAGAGCGGAGCTGTGCTGCTATACCTAGCACCTGCCAGCATAGGACACTAGAGCGGAGCTGTGCTGCTATACCTAGAAACCTGCCCGCAGAGGACACTAGAGCAGAGCTGTGCTGCTATACCTAGAAACCTGCCCGCAGAGGACACTAGAGCAGAGCTGTGCTGCTATACCTAGAAACCTCCAGCATAGGACACTAGAGCAGAGCTGTGCTGCTATACCTAGAAACCTGCCCGCAGAGGACACTAGAGCAGAGCTGTGCTGCTATACCTAGAAACCTGCCAGCATAGGACACTAGAGCGGAGCTGTGCTGCTATACCTAGAAACCTGCCAGCATAGGACACTAGAGCAGAGCTGTGCTGCTATACCTAGAAACCTGCCCGCAGAGGACACTAGAGCAGAGCTGTGCTGCTATACCTAGAAACCTGCCAGCATAGGACACTAGAGCGGAGCTGTGCTGCTATACCTAGAAACCTGCCAGCATAGGACACTAGAGCGGAGCTGTGCTGCTATACCTAGAAACCTGACAGCATAGGACACTAGAGCAGAGCTGTGCTGCTATACCTAGCACCTGCCAGCAGAGGACACTAGAGCAGAGCTGTGCTGCTATACCTAGAAACCTGCCAGCATAGGACAGTAGAGCGGAGCTGTGCTGCTATACCTAGAAACCTGCCAGCATAGGACACTAGAGCGGAGCTGTGCTGCTATACCTAGCACCTGCCAGCATAGGACACTAGAGCGGAGCTGTGCTGCTATACCTAGAAACCTGCCAGCATAGGACACTAGAGCGGAGCTGTGCTGCTATACCTAGAAACCTGCCCGCAGAGGACACTAGAGCAGAGCTGTGTTGCTATACCTAGAAACCTGCCAGCATAGGACACTAGAGCAGAGCTGTGCTGCTATACCTAGCACCTGCCCGCAGAGGACACTAGAGCAGAGCTGTGCTGCTATACCTAGAAACCTGCCAGCATAGGACACTAGAGCGGAGCTGTGCTGCTATACCTAGAAACCTGCCAGCAGAGGACACTAGAGCAGAGCTGTGCTGCTATACCTAGCACCTGCCAGCATAGGACACTAGAGCAGAGCTGTGCTGCTATACCTAGAAACCTGCCAGCAGAGGACTCTGGAGCAGATCTGTGCTGCTATACCTAGCACCTGCCAGCAGAGAACACTAGAGCGGAGCTGTGCTGCTATACCTAGCACCTGCCAGCAGAGAACACTAGAGCGGAGCTGTGCTGCTATACCTAGCACCTGCCCGCATAGGACACTAGAGCAGAGCTGTGCTGCTATACCTAGAAACCTGCCAGCATAGGACACTAGAGCAGAGCTGTGCTGCTATACCTAGAAACCAGCCAGCATAGGACACTGGAGCGGAGCTGTGCTGCTATACCTAGAAACCTGCCAGCATAGGACAGTAGAGCGGAGCTGTGCTGCTATACCTAGCACCTGCCAGCAGAGGACACTAGAGCGGAGCTGTGCTGCTATACCTAGAAACCAGCCAGCATAGGACAGTAGAGCAGAGCTGTGCTGCTATACCTAGAAACCTGCCAGCATAGGACACTAGAGCGGGGCTGTGCTGCTATACCTAGCACCTGCCCGCAGAGGACACTAGAGCAGAGCTGTGCTGCTATACCTAGAAACCTGCCAGCAGAGGACACTGGAGCAGATCTGTGCTGCTATACCTAGCACCTGCCCGCATAGGACACTAGAGCAGAGCTGTGCTGCTATACCTAGAAACCAGCCAGCATAGGACAGTAGAGCAGAGCTGTGCTGCTATACCTAGAAACCTGCCAGCATAGGACACTAGAGCGGAGCTGTGCTGCTATACCTAGAAACCTGCCAGCATAGGACACTAGAGTGGAGCTGTGCTGCTATACCTAGAAACCTGCCCGCAGAGGACACTAGAGCGGAGCTGAGCTGCTATACCTAGAAACCTGCCAGCAGAGGACACTAGAGCGGAGCTGAGCTGCTATACCTAGAAACCTGCCAGCATAGGACAGTAGAGCGGAGCTGTGCTGCTATACCTAGAAACCTGCCAGCATAGGACACTAGAGTGGAGCTGTGCTGCTATACCTAGAAACCTGCCCGCAGAGGACACTAGAGCGGAGCTGTGCTGCTATACCTAGAAACCTGCCAGCAGAGGACACTAGAGCGGAGCTGAGCTGCTATACCTAGAAACCTGCCAGCATAGGACAGTAGAGCGGAGCTGTGCTGCTATACCTAGAAACCTGCCAGCAGAGGACACTAGAGCAGAGCTGTGCTGCTATACCTAGAAACCTGCCAGCATAGGACAGTAGAGCGGAGCTGTGCTGCTATACCTAGAAACCGGCCAGCATAGGACACTAGAGCGGAGCTGTGCTGCTATACCTAGAAACCTGCCAGCAGAGGACACTAGAGCGGAGCTGTGCTGCTATACCTAGAAACCTGCCAGCATAGGACACTAGAGCAGAGCTGTGCTGCTATACCTAGAAACCTGCCAGCATAGGACAGTAGAGCGGAGCTGTGCTGCTATACCTAGACACCTGCCAGCAGAGGACACTAGAGCAGAGCTGTGCTGCTATACCTAGAAACCTGCCAGCATAGGACAGTAGAGCGGAGCTGTGCTGCTATACCTAGAAACCTGCCAGCATAGGACACTAGAGCGGAGCTGTGCTGCTATACCTAGCACCTGCCCGCAGAGGACACTAGAGCAGAGCTGTGCTGCTATACCTAGAAACCTGCCAGCATAGGACACTAGAGCAGAGCTGTGCTGCTATACCTAGCACCTGCCCGCAGAGGACACTAGAGCAGAGCTGTGCTGCTATACCTAGAAACCTGCCAGCATAGGACACTAGAGCGGAGCTGTGCTGCTATACCTAGAAACCTGCCAGCATAGGACACTAGAGCAGAGCTGTGCTGCTATACCTAGAAACCTGCCAGCATAGGACACTAGAGCAGAGCTGTGCTGCTATACCTAGAAACCTGACAGCATAGGACACTAGAGCAGAGCTGTGCTGCTATACCTAGAAACCTGACAGCATAGGACACTAGAGCGGAGCTGTGCTGCTATACCTAGAAACCTGCCAGCAGAGGACACTAGAGCGGAGCTGAGCTGCTATACCTAGAAACCTGCCAGCATAGGACACTAGAGCGGAGCTGAGCTGCTATACCTAGAAACCTGCCCGCAGAGGACACTAGAGCGGAGCTGTGCTGCTATACCTAGAAACCTGCCAGCATAGGACAGTAGAGCGGAGCTGTGCTGCTATACCTAGAAACCTGCCAGCATAGGACACTAGAGCAGAGCTGTGCTGCTATACCTAGAAACCTGCCAGCATAGGACACTAGAGCAGAGCTGTGCTGCTATACCTAGAAACCTGACAGCATAGGACACTAGAGCAGAGCTGTGCTGCTATACCTAGAAACCTGACAGCATAGGACACTAGAGCGGAGCTGTGCTGCTATACCTAGAAACCTGCCAGCAGAGGACACTAGAGCGGAGCTGAGCTGCTATACCTAGAAACCTGCCAGCATAGGACACTAGAGCGGAGCTGAGCTGCTATACCTAGAAACCTGCCCGCAGAGGACACTAGAGCGGAGCTGTGCTGCTATACCTAGAAACCTGCCAGCATAGGACAGTAGAGCGGAGCTGTGCTGCTATACCTAGAAACCTGCCAGCATAGGACACTAGAGCAGAGCTGTGCTGCTATACCTAGAAACCTGCCAGCATAGGACACTAGAGCAGAGCTGTGCTGCTATACCTAGAAACCTGACAGCATAGGACACTAGAGCAGAGCTGTGCTGCTATACCTAGAAACCTGACAGCATAGGACACTAGAGCGGAGCTGAGCTGCTATACCTAGAAACCTGCCAGCATAGGACACTAGAGCGGAGCTGTGCTGCTATACCTAGAAACCTGCCAGCATAGGACAGTAGAGCGGAGCTGTGCTGCTATACCTAGAAACCTGCCCGCAGAGGACACTAGAGCAGAGCTGTGCTGCTATACCTAGAAACCTGCCAGCATAGGACAGTAGAGCGGAGCTGTGCTGCTATACCTAGAAACCTGCCCGCAGAGGACACTAGAGCAGAGCTGTGCTGCTATACCTAGAAACCTGCCAGCATAGGACACTAGAGCGGAGCTGTGCTGCTATACCTAGAAACCTGCCAGCATAGGACACTAGAGCGGAGCTGTGCTGCTATACCTAGAAACCTGCCAGCATAGGACACTAGAGCGGAGCTGTGCTGCTATACCTAGAAACCTGCCAGCATAGGACACTAGAGCGGAGCTGTGCTGCTATACCTAGAAACCTGCCAGCAGAGGACACTAGAGCGGAGCTGTGCTGCTATACCTAGAAACCTGCCAGCAGAGGACACTAGAGCAGAGCTGTGCTGCTATACCTAGCACCTGCCAGCAGAGGACACTAGAGCAGAGCTGTGCTGCTATACCTAGAAACCTGACAGCATAGGACACTAGAGCAGAGCTGTGCTGCTATACCTAGAAACCTGACAGCATAGGACACTAGAGCAGAGCTGTGCTGCTATACCTAGCACCTGCCAGCAGAGGACACTAGAGCAGAGCTGTGCTGCTATACCTAGAAACCTGCCAGCATAGGACAGTAGAGCGGAGCTGTGCTGCTATACCTAGAAACCTGCCAGCATAGGACACTAGAGCGGAGCTGTGCTGCTATACCTAGCACCTGCCCGCAGAGGACACTAGAGCAGAGCTGTGTTGCTATACCTAGAAACCTGCCAGCATAGGACAGTAGAGCGGAGCTGTGCTGCTATACCTAGAAACCTGCCCGCAGAGGACACTAGAGCAGAGCTGTGCTGCTATACCTAGAAACCTGCCAGCATAGGACACTAGAGCGGAGCTGTGCTGCTATACCTAGAAACCTGCCAGCATAGGACACTAGAGCAGAGCTGTGCTGCTATACCTAGCACCTGCCCGCAGAGGACACTAGAGCAGAGCTGTGCTGCTATACCTAGAAACCTGCCAGCATAGGACACTAGAGCGGAGCTGTGCTGCTATACCTAGAAACCTGCCAGCATAGGACACTAGAGCGGAGCTGTGCTGCTATACCTAGAAACCTGCCAGCATAGGACACTAGAGCAGAGCTGTGCTGCTATACCTAGAAACCGGCCAGCATAGGACACTAGAGCGGAGCTGTGCTGCTATACCTAGAAACCTTCCCGCAGAGGACACTAGAGCAGAGCTGTGCTGCTATACCTAGAAACCTGCCAGCATAGGACACTAGAGCAGAGCTGTGCTGCTATACCTAGAAACCGGCCAGCATAGGACACTAGAGCGGAGCTGTGCTGCTATACCTAGAAACCTGCCAGCAGAGGACACTAGAGCAGAGCTGTGCTGCTATACCTAGAAACCTGCCAGCATAGGACACTAGAGCGGAGCTGTGCTGCTATACCTAGAAACCTGCCAGCATAGGACACTAGAGCGGAGCTGTGCTGCTATACCTAGAAACCTGCAAGCATAGGACACAAGAGCGGGGCTGTGCTGCTATACCTAGAAACCTGCCAGCAGAGGACTCTGGAGCAGATCTGTGCTGCTATACCTAGCACCTGCCAGCAGAGAACACTAGAGCGGAGCTGTGCTGCTATACCTAGCACCTGCCCGCATAGGACACTAGAGCAGAGCTGTGCTGCTATACCTAGAAACCTGCCAGCATAGGACACTAGAGCGGAGCTGAGCTGCTATACCTAGCACCTGCCCGCAGAGGACACTAGAGCAGAGCTGTGCTGCTATACCTAGAAACCTGCCAGCATAGGACACTAGAGCGGAGCTGTGCTGCTATACCTAGAAACCTGCCAGCATAGGACACTAGAGCAGAGCTGTGCTGCTATACCTAGAAACCTGCCAGCATAGGACACTAGAGCAGAGCTGTGCTGCTATACCTAGAAACCTGCCAGCATAGGACAGTAGAGCGGAGCTGTGCTGCTATACCTAGAAACCTGCCCGCAGAGGACACTAGAGCAGAGCTGTGCTGCTATACCTAGAAACCTGCCAGCATAGGACACTAGAGCGGAGCTGTGCTGCTATACCTAGAAACCTGCCAGCATAGGACACTAGAGCGGAGCTGTGCTGCTATACCTAGAAACCTGACAGCATAGGACACTAGAGCAGAGCTGTGCTGCTATACCTAGAAACCTGCCAGCATAGGACACAAGAGCGGAGCTGTGCTGCTATACCTAGAAACCTGCCAGCATAGGACACTAGAGCGGAGCTGTGCTGCTATACCTAGAAACCTGCCAGCATAGGACACTAGAGCAGAGCTGTGCTGCTATACCTAGAAACCTGCCAGCATAGGACACAAGAGCGGAGCTGTGCTGCTATACCTAGAAACCTGCCCGCAGAGGACACTAGAGCAGAGCTGTGCTGCTATACCTAGCACCTGCCAGCAGAGGACACTAGAGCAGAGCTGTGCTGCTATACCTAGCACCTGCCCGCATAGGACACTAGAGCAAAGCTGTGCTGCTATACCTAGCACCTGACAGCATAGGACACTAGAGCAGAGCTGTGCTGCTATACCTAGAAACGTGCCAGCATAGGACACTAGAGCAGAGCTGTGCTGCTATACCTAGCACCTGCCAGCAGAGGACACTAGAGCAGAGCTGTGCTGCTATACCTAGAAACCTGCAAGCATAGGACACTAGAGCGGAGCTGTGCTGCTATACCTAGAAACCTGCCAGCAGAGGACACTACAGCAGAGATGTGCTGCTATACCTAGAAACCTGCCAGCATAGGACAGTAGAGCGGAGCTGTGCTGCTATACCTAGAAACCTGCCAGCAGAGGACACTAGAGCAGAGCTGTGCTGCTATACCTAGAAACCTGCCAGCATAGGACAGTAGAGCGGAGCTGTGCTGCTATACCTAGAAACCTGCCAGCATAGGACACTAGAGCGGAGCTGTGCTGCTATACCTAGCACCTGCCCGCAGAGGACACTAGAGCAGAGCTGTGCTGCTATACCTAGAAACCTGCCAGCAGAGGACTCTGGAGCAGATCTGTGCTGCTATACCTAGCACCTGCCAGCATAGGACAGTAGAGCGGGGCTGTGCTGCTATACCTAGAAACCTGCCAGCATAGGACACTAGAGCGGAGCTGTGCTGCTATACCTAGAAACCTGCCAGCATAGGACACTAGAGCGGAGCTGAGCTGCTATACCTAGAAACCTGCCAGCAGAGAACACTAGAGCGGAGCTGTGCTGCTATACCTAGAAACCTGCCAGCATAGGACACTAGAGCAGAGCTGTGCTGCTATACCTAGAAACGTGCCAGCATAGGACACTAGAGCAGAGCTGTGCTGCTATACCTAGCACCTGCCAGCAGAGGACACTAGAGCAGAGCTGTGCTGCTATACCTAGAAACCTGCAAGCATAGGACACTAGAGCGGAGCTGTGCTGCTATACCTAGAAACCTGCCAGCAGAGGACACTACAGCAGAGCTGTGCTGCTATACCTAGAAACCTGCCAGCATAGGACAGTAGAGCGGAGCTGTGCTGCTATACCTAGAAACCTGCCAGCAGAGGACACTAGAGCAGAGCTGTGCTGCTATACCTAGAAACCTGCCAGCATAGGACAGTAGAGCGGAGCTGTGCTGCTATACCTAGAAACCTGCCAGCATAGGACACTAGAGCAGAGCTGTGCTGCTATACCTAGAAACGTGCCAGCATAGGACACTAGAGCAGAGCTGTGCTGCTATACCTAGCACCTGCCAGCAGAGGACACTAGAGCAGAGCTGTGCTGCTATACCTAGAAACCTGCAAGCATAGGACACTAGAGCGGAGCTGTGCTGCTATACCTAGAAACCTGCCAGCAGAGGACACTACAGCAGAGCTGTGCTGCTATACCTAGAAACCTGCCAGCATAGGACAGTAGAGCGGAGCTGTGCTGCTATACCTAGAAACCTGCCAGCAGAGGACACTAGAGCAGAGCTGTGCTGCTATACCTAGAAACCTGCCAGCATAGGACACTAGAGCGGAGCTGTGCTGCTATACCTAGCACCTGCCCGCAGAGGACACTAGAGCAGAGCTGTGCTGCTATACCTAGAAACCTGCCAGCAGAGGACTCTGGAGCAGATCTGTGCTGCTATACCTAGCACCTGCCAGCATAGGACAGTAGAGCGGGGCTGTGCTGCTATACCTAGAAACCTGCCAGCATAGGACAATAGAGCGGAGCTGAGCTGCTATACCTAGAAACCTGCCAGCAGAGGACACTAGAGCAGAGCTGTGCTGCTATACCTAGAAACCTGCCAGCATAGGACACTAGAGCGGAGCTGAGCTGCTATACCTAGAAACCTGCCAGCATAGGACACTAGAGCGGAGCTGTGCTGCTATACCTAGAAACCTGCCAGCAGAGGACACTAGAGCAGAGCTGTGCTGCTATACCTAGAAACCTGCCAGCATAGGACACTAGAGCGGAGCTGTGCTGCTATACCTAGAAACCTGCCAGCATAGGACACTAGAGCAGAGCTGTGCTGCTATACCTAGAAACCTGCCAGCAGAGGACACTAGAGCAGAGCTGTGCTGCTATACCTAGAAACCAGCCAGCATAGGACACTGGAGCGGAGCTGTGCTGCTATACCTAGCACCTGCCCGCATAGGACACTAGAGCAGAGCTGTGCTGCTATACCTAGAAACCAGCCAGCATAGGACACTAGAGCAGAGCTGTGCTGCTATACCTAGCACCTGCCCGCAGAGGACACTAGAGCAGAGCTGTGCTGCTATACCTAGAAACCTGCCAGCAGAGGACACTGGAGCAGATCTGTGCTGCTATACCTAGCACCTGCCAGCAGAGGACACTAGAGCGGAGCTGTGCTGCTATACCTAGAAACCTGCCCGCAGAGAACACTAGAGCAGAGCTGTGCTGCTATACCTAGAAACCTGCCAGCAGAGGACACTGGAGCAGATCTGTGCTGCTATACCTAGCACCTGCCAGCAGAGGACACTAGAGCAGAGCTGTGCTGCTATACCTAGCACCTGCCCGCAGAGAACACTAGAGCAGAGCTGTGCTGCTATACCTAGCACCTGCCCGCAGAGGACACTAGAGCGGAGCTGTGCTGCTATACCTAGAAACCTGCCAGCATAGGACACTAGAGCGGAGCTGTGCTGCTATACCTAGAAACCTGCCAGCACAGGACACTAGAGCGGAGCTGAGCTGCTATACCTAGAAACCTGCCAGCAGAGGACACTAGAGCGGAGCTGTGCTGCTATACCTAGAAACCTGCCAGCATAGGACACTAGAGCGGAGCTGTGCTGCTATACCTAGAAACCTGCCAGCATAGGACACTAGAGCGGAGCTGTGCTGCTATACCTAGAAACCTGCCAGCATAGGACACTAGAGCGGAGCTGTGCTGCTATACCTAGCACCTGCCAGCATAGGACACTAGAGCGGAGCTGTGCTGCTATACCTAGAAACCTGCCAGCATAGGACACTAGAGCCGAGCTGTGCTGCTATACCTAGAAACCTGCCAGCATAGGACACTAGAGCCGAGCTGTGCTGCTATACCTAGAAACCTGCCAGCATAGGACACTAGAGCGGAGCTGTGCTGCTATACCTAGAAACCTGCCAGCATAGGACACTAGAGCGGAGCTGTGCTGCTATACCTAGAAACCTGCCCGCAGAGGACACTAGAGCGAAGCTGTGCTGCTATACCTAGCACCTGCCAACAGAGGACACTAGAGCGGAGCTGTGCTGCTATACCTAGAAACCTGCCCGCAGAGGACACTAGAGCGGAGCTGTGCTGCTATACCTAGCACCTGCCAACAAAGGACACTAGAGCGGAGCTGTGCTGCTATACCTAGAAACCTGCCAGCATAGGACACTAGAGCGGAGCTGTGCTGCTATACCTAGAAACCTGCCCGCAGAGGACACTAGAGCGGAGCTGTGCTGCTATACCTAGAAACCTGCCCGCAGAGGACACTAGAGCGGAGCTGTGCTGCTATACCTAGAAACCTGCCAGCAGAGGACACTAGAGCGGAGCTGTGCTGCAATACCTAGCACCTGCCAGCATAGGACACTAGAGCGGAGCTGTGCTGCTATACCTAGAAACCTGCCAGCATAGGACACTAGAGCGGAGCTGTGCTGCTATACCTAGAAACCTGCCAGCATAGGACACTAGAGCGGAGCTGTGCTGCTATACCTAGAAACCTGCCAGCAGAGGACACTAGAGCGGAGCTGTGCTGCTATACCTAGAAACCTGCCAGCATAGGACACTAGAGCGGAGCTGTGCTGCTATACCTAGAAACCTGCCAGCATAGGACACTAGAGCAGAGCTGTGCTGCTATACCTAGAAACCTGCCAGCATAGGACACTAGAGCGGAGCTGTGCTGCTATACCTAGCACCTGCCAGCATAGGACACTAGAGCGGAGCTGTGCTGCTATACCTAGCACCTGCCAGCATAGGACACTAGAGCGGAGCTGTGCTGCTATACCTAGAAACCTGCCAGCATAGGACAGTAGAGCGGAGCTGTGCTGCTATACCTAGAAACCTGCCAGCATAGGACACTAGAGCGGAGCTGTGCTGCTATACCTAGAAACCTGCCAGCATAGGACACTAGAGCGGAGCTGTGCTGCTATATCTAGAAACCTGCCAGCATAGGACACTAGAGCAGAGCTGTGCTGCTATACCTAGAAACCTGCCAGCATAGGACACTAGAGCGGAGCTGTGCTGCTATACCTAGAAACCTGCCAGCATAGGACACTAGAGCGGAGCTGTGCTGCTATACCTAGAAACCTGCCAGCATAGGACACTAGAGCGGAGCTGTGCTGCTATACCTAGAAACCTGCCAGCATAGGACACTAGAGCAGAGCTGTGCTGCTATACCTAGAAACCTGCCAGCATAGGACACTAGAGCGGAGCTGTGCTGCTATACCTAGAAACCTGCCAGCATAGGACACTAGAGCCGAGCTGTGCTGCTATACCTAGAAACCTGCCAGCATAGGACACTAGAGCGGAGCTGTGCTGCTATACCTAGAAACCTGCCAGCATAGGACACTAGAGCGGAGCTGTGCTGCTATACCTAGAGACCTGCCAGCAGAGGACACTAGAGCGGAGCTGTGCTGCTATACCTAGAAACCTGCCAGCATAGGACACTAGAGCAGAGCTATGCTGCTATAACTAGAAACCTGCCAGCAAAGGACACTAGAGCAGAGCAGTGCTGCTATACCTAGAAACCTGCCAGCAGAGGACACTAGAGCAGAGCAGTGCTGCTATACCTAGAAACCTGCCAGCAGAGGACACTAGAGCCGAGCTGTGCTGCTATACCTAGAAACCTGCCAGCATAGGACACTAGAGCGGAGCTGTGCTGCTATACCTAGAAACCTGCCAGCATAGGACACTAGAGCGGAGCTGTGCTGCTATACCTAGAGACCTGCCAGCAGAGGACACTAGAGCGGAGCTGTGCTGCTATACCTAGAAACCTGCCAGCATAGCACACTAGAGCAGAGCAGTGCTGCTATACCTAGAAACCTGCCAGCAGAGGACACTAGAGCAGAGCAGTGCTGCTATACCTAGAAACCTGCCAGCAGAGGACACTAGAGCAGAGCAGTGCTGCTATACCTAGAAACCTGCCAGCAGAGGACACTAGAGCAGAGCTGTGCTGCTATACCAAGCACCTGCCCGCAGAGGACAGTAGAGCGGAGCCGAGCTGCTATACCTAGAAACCTGCCAGCAGAGGACACTAGAGTGGAGCTGTGCTGCTATACCTAGAAACCTGCCAGCAGAGGACACTGGAGCAGAGCTGTGCTGCTATACCTAGCACCTGCCAGCAGAGGACACTAGAGCAGAGCTGTGCTGCTATACCTAGAAACCTGCCAGCATAGGACACTAGAGCGGAGCTGTGCTGCTATACCTAGAAACCTGCCAGCAGAGGACACTAGAGCGGAGCTGTGCTGCTATACCTAGAAACCTGCCAGCATAGGACACTAGAGCGGAGCTGTGCTGCTATACCTAGAAACCTGCCAGCATAGGACACTAGAGCAGAGCTGTGCTGCTATACCTAGAAACCTGCCACCATAGGACACTGGAGCAGAGCTGTGCTGCTATACCTAGAAACCTGCCAGCATAGGACACTAGAGTGGAGCTGTGCTGCTATACCTAGAAACCTGCCAGCAGAGGACACTGGAGCAGAGCTGTGCTGCTATACCTAGCACCTGCCAGCAGAGGACACTAGAGCAGAGCTGTGCTGCTATACCTAGAAACCTGCCAGCATAGGACACTAGAGCGGAGCTGTGCTGCTATACCTAGAAACCTGCCAGCAGAGGACACTAGAGCAGAGCTGTGCTGCTATACCTAGAAACCTGCCAGCATAGGACATTAGAGCGGAGCTGTGCTGCTATACCTAGAAACCGGCCAGCAGAGGACACTAGAGCGGAGCTGTGCTGCTATACCTAGCACCTGCCAGCATAGGACACTAGAGCGGAGCTGTGCTGCTATACCTAGAAACCTGCCAGCATAGGACACTAGAGCGGAGCTGTGCTGCTATACCTAGAAACCTGCCAGCAGAGGACACTAGAGCAGAGCTGTGCTGCTATACCTAGAAACCTGCCAGCATACGACACTAGAGCAGAGCTGTGCTGCTATACCTAGAAACCTGCCAGCATAGGACACTAGAGCGGAGCTGTGCTGCTATACCTAGAAACCTGCCAGCAGAGGACACTAGAGCGGAGCTGTGCTGCTATACCTAGCACCTGCCCGCAGAGGACAGTAGAGCGGAGCTGTGCTGCAATACCTAGCACCTGCCAGCAGAGGACACTAGAGCGGAGCTGTGCTGCTATACCTAGCACCTGCCAGCAGAGGACACTACAGCGGAGCTGTGCTGCTATACCTAGAAACCTGCCAGCATAGGACACTAGAGCGGAGCTGTGCTGCTATACCTAGCACCTGCCAGCAGAGGACACTAGAGCGGAGCTGTGCTGCTATACCTAGAAACCTGCCAGCATAGGACACTAGAGCGGAGCTGTGCTGCTATACCTAGAAACCTGCCAGCATAGGACACTAGAGCGGAAGTGTGCTGCTATACCTAGCACCTGCCAGCAGAGGACACTAGAGCGGAGCTGTGCTGCTATACCTAGAAACCTGCCAGCATAGGACACTAGAGCGGAGCTGTGCTGCTATACCTAGAAACCTGCCAGCATAGGACACTAGAGCAGAGCTGTGCTGCTATACCTAGAAACCTGCCAGCAGAGGACACTAGAGCGGAGCTGTGCTGCTATACCTAGAAACCTGCCAGCATAGGACACTAGAGCAGAGCTGTGCTGCTATACCTAGAAACCTGCCAGCATAGGACACTAGAGCCTGGCTGTGCTGCTATACCTAGAAACCTGCCAGCATAGGACACTTGAGCGGAGCTGTGCTGCTATATCTAGCACCTGCCAGCATAGGACACTAGAGCGGAGCTGTGCTGCTATACCTAGAAGCCTGCCAGCATATGACACTAGAGCGGAGCTGTGCTGCTATACCTAGAAACCGGCCAGCATAGGACACTAGAGCGGAGCTGTGCTGCTATATCTAGCACCTGCCAGCATAGGACACTAGAGCGGAGCTGTGCTGCTATACCTAGAAGCCGGCCAGCAGAGGACACTAGAGCGGAGCTGTGCTGCTATATCTAGCACCTGCCAGCATAGGACACTAGAGCGGAGCTGTGCTGCTATACCTAGAAACCTGCCAGCATAGGACACTAGAGCGGAGCTGTGCTGCTATATCTAGCACCTGCCAGCATAGGACACTAGAGCGGAGCTGTGCTGCTATACCTAGAAGCCGGCCAGCAGAGGACACTAGAGCGGAGCTGTGCTGCTAT
The DNA here is from genome assembly GCF_046119375.1 of Phyllobates terribilis. Lineage (NCBI taxonomy): Eukaryota > Metazoa > Chordata > Amphibia > Anura > Dendrobatidae > Phyllobates > Phyllobates terribilis. The sequence goes on from NW_027362762.1 coordinate 637,229,189, forward strand.
ACCTAGAAACCTGCCAGCATAGGACACTAGAGCGGAGCTGTGCTGCTATACCTAGAAACCTGCCAGCATAGGACAGTAGAGCGGAGCTGAGCTGCTATACCTAGAAACCTGCCAGCATAGGACACTAGAGCGGAGCTGTACTGCTATACCTAGCACCTGCCAGCATAGGACACTAGAGCGGAGCTGTGCTGCTATACCTAGCACCTGCCAGCATAGGACACTAGAGCGGAGCTGTGCTGCTATACCTAGAAACCTGCCAGCATAGGACACTAGAGCGGGGCTGTGCTGCTATACCTAGAAACCTGCCAGCATAGGACACTAGAGCGGAGCTGTGCTGCTATACCTAGAAACCTGCCAGCATAGGACACTAGAGCGGAGCTGTGCTGCTATACCTAGCACCTGCCAGCATAGGACACTAGAGCGGAGCTGTGCTGCTATACCTAGCACCTGCCAGCATAGGACACTAGAGCGGAGCTGTGCTGCTATACCTAGAAACCTGCCAGCATAGGACACTAGAGCGGAGCTGTGCTGCTATACCTAGAAACCTGCCAGCATAGGACACTAGAGCGGAGCTGTACTGCTATACCTAGCACCTGCCAGCATAGGACACTAGAGCGGAGCTGTGCTGCTATACCTAGCACCTGCCAGCATAGGACACTAGAGCGGAGCTGTGCTGCTATACCTAGAAACCTGCCAGCATAGGACACTAGAGCGGAGCTGTGCTGCTATACCTAGCACCTGCCAGCATAGGACACTAGAGCAGAGCTGTGCTGCTATACCTAGAAACCTGCCCGCATAGGACACTAGAGCGGAGCTGTGCTGCTATACTTAGAAACCTGCCAGCATAGGACACTAGAGCGGAGGTGTGCTGCTATACCTAGAAACCTGCCCGCATAGGACACTAGAGCGGAGCTGTGCTGCTATACCTACAAACCTGCCAGCATAGGACACTAAAGCGGAGCTGTGCTGTTATACCTAACACCTGCCAGCATAGGACACTAGAGCGGAGCTGTGCTGCTATACCTAGAAACCTACCAGCATAGGACACTAGAGCGGAGCTGTGCTGCTATACCTAGAAACCTGCCAGCATAGGACACTAGAGCGGAGCTGTGCTGCTATACCTAGAAACCTGCCAGCAGAGGACACTAGAGCGGAGCTGTGCTGCTATACCTAGAAACCTGCCAGCAGAGGACACTAGAGCGGAGCTGTGCTGCTATACCTAGAAACCTGCCAGCATAGGACACTAGAGCGGAGCTGTGCTGCAATACCTAGCACCTGCCAGCATAGGACACTAGAGCGGAGCTGTGCTGCTATACCTAGAAACCTGCCAGCATAGGACACTAGAGCGGAGCTGTGCTGCTATACCTAGAAACCTGCCCGCAGAGGACACTAGAGCGGAGCTATGCTGCTATACCTAGAAACCTGCCAGCAGAGGACACTAGAGCGGAGCTGTGCTGCTATACCTAGAAACCTGCCAGCATAGGACACTAGAGCAGAGCTGTGCTGCTATACCTAGAAACCTGCCAGCATAGGACACTAGAGCGGAGCGGTGCTGCTATACCTAGAAACCTGCCAGCATAGGACACTAGAGCGGAGCTGTGCTGCTATACCTAGAAACCTGCCAGCAGAGGACACTAGAGCGGAGCTGTGCTGCTATACCTAGAAACCTGCCAGCATAGGACACTAGAGCAGAGCTGTGCTGCTATACCTAGAAACCTGCCAGCATAGGACACTAGAGCAGAGCTGTGCTGCTATACCTAGAAACCTGCCAGCATAGGACACTAGAGCGGAGCGGTGCTGCTATACCTAGAAACCTGCAAGCATAGGACACTAGAGCGGAGCTGTGCTGCTATACCTAGAAACCTGCCAGCAGAGGACACTAGAGCGGAGCTGTGCTGCTATACCTAGAAACCTGCCAGCATAGGACACTAGAGCAGAGCTGTGCTGCTATACCTAGAAACCTGCCAGCATAGGACACTAGAGCGGAGCTGTGCTGCTATACCTAGAAACCTGCCAGCATAGGACACAAGAGCGGAGCTGTGCTGCTATACCTAGAAACCTGCCAGCAGAGGACACTAGAGCGGAGCTGTGCTGCTATACCCAACACCTGCCAGCAGAGGACACTAGAGCGGAGCGGTGCTGCTATACCTAGAAACCTGCCAGCATAGGACACTAGAGCGGAGCTGTGCTGCTATACCTAGCACCTGCCAGCAGAGGACACTAGAGCGGAGCTGTGCTGCTATACCTAGAAACCTGCCAGCAGAGGACACTAGAGCGGAGCTGTGCTGCTATACCTAGAAACCTGCCAGCATAGGACACTAGAGCGGAGCTGTACTGCTATACCTAGCACCTGCCAGCATAGGACACTAGAGCGGAGCTGTGCTGCTATACCTAGAAACCTGCCAGCATAGGACACTAGAGCGGAGCTGTGCTGCTATACCTAGAAACCTGCCAGCATAGGACACTAGAGCGGAGCTGTGCTGCTATACCTAGCACCTGCCAGCATAGGACACTAGAGCGGAGATGTGCTGCTATACCTAGAAACCTGCCAGCATAGGACACTAGAGCGGAGCTGTGCTGCTATACCTAGAAACCTGCCCGCAGAGGACACTAGAGCGGAGCTATGCTGCTATACCTAGAAACCTGCCAGCAGAGGACACTAGAGCGGAGCTGTGCTGCTATACCTAGAAACCTGCCAGCATAGGACACTAGAGCGGAGCTGTGCTGCTATACCTAGCACCTGCCAGCAGAGGACACTAGAGCAGAGCTGTGCTGCTATACCTAGAAACCTGCCAGCATAGGACACTAGAGCAGAGCTGTGCTGCTATACCTAGAAACCTGCCAGCATAGGACACTAGAGCGGAGCGGTGCTGCTATACCTAGAAACCTGCCAGCATAGGACACTAGAGCGGAGCTGTGCTGCTATACCTAGAAACCTGCCAGCATAGGACACTAGAGCGGAGCGGTGCTGCTATACCTAGAAACCTGCCAGCATAGGACACTAGAGCGGAGCTGTGCTGCTATACCTAGAAACCTGCCAGCATAGGACACTAGAGCGGAGCTGTGCTGCTATACCTAGAAACCTGCCAGCATAGGACACTAGAGCAGAGCTGTGCTGCTATACCTAGAAACCTGCCAGCATAGGACACTAGAGCAGAGCTGTGCTGCTATACCTAGAAACCTGCCAGCATAGGACACTAGAGCGGAGCGGTGCTGCTATACCTAGAAACCTGCAAGCATAGGACACTAGAGCGGAGCTGTGCTGCTATACCTAGAAACCTGCCAGCAGAGGACACTAGAGCGGAGCTGTGCTGCTATACCTAGAAACCTGCCAGCATAGGACACTAGAGCAGAGCTGTGCTGCTATACCTAGAAACCTGCCAGCATAGGACACTAGAGCGGAGCTGTGCTGCTATACCTAGAAACCTGCCAGCATAGGACACTAGAGCGGAGCGGTGCTGCTATACCTAGAAACCTGCCAGCATAGGACACTAGAGCGGAGCTGTGCTGCTATACCTAGCACCTGCCAGCAGAGGACACTAGAGCGGAGCTGTGCTGCTATACCTAGAAACCTGCCAGCATAGGACACCAGAGCGGAGCTGTGCTGCTATACCTAGAAACCTGCCCGCAGAGGACACTAGAGCGGAGCTGTGCTGCTATACCTAGCACCTGCCAGCATAGGACACTAGAGCGGAGCTGTGCTGCTATACCTAGAAACCTGCCAGCATAGGACACTAGAGCGGAGCTGTGCTGCTATACCTAGAAACCTGCCAGCAGAGGACACTAGAGCAGAGCTGTGCTGCTATACCTAGAAACCTGCCAGCATAGGACACTAGAGCAGAGCTGTGCTGCTATACCTAGAAACCTGACAGCATAGGACACTAGAGCGGAGCTGTGCTGCTATACCTAGCACCTGCCAGCATAGGACACTAGAGCGGAGCTGTGCTGCTATACCTAGAAACCTGCCCGCAGAGGACACTAGAGCGGAGTTGTGCTGCTATACCTAGAAACCGGCCCGCAGAGGACACTAGAGCGGAGCTGTGCTGCTATACCTAGAAACCTGCCAGCATAGGACACTGGAGCAGAGCTGTGCTGCTATACCTAGCACCTGCCAGCATAGGACACTAGAGCGGAGCTGTGCTGCTATACCTAGAAACCTGCCCGCAGAGGACACTAGAGCGGAGTTGTGCTGCTATACCTAGAAACCTGCCCGCATAGGACACTAGAGCGGAGCTGTGCTGCTATACCTAGAAACCTGCCAGCATAGGACACTAGAGCGGAGCTGTGCTGCTATACCTAGAAACCTGCCAGCAGAGGACACTAGAGCAGAGCTGTGCTGCTATACCTAGAAACCTGCCAGCATAGGACAGTAGAGGGGAGCTGTGCTGCTATACCTAGAAACCTGCCAGCATAGGACACTAGAGCGGAGCTGTGCTGCTATACCTAGAAACCTGCCAGCATAGGACACTAGAGCGGAGCTGTGCTGCTATACCTAGAAACCTGCCAGCATAGGACACTAGAGCGGAGCTGTGCTGCTATACCTAGAAACCTGCCAGCATAGGACACTAGAGCGGAGCTGTGCTGCTATACCTAGAAACCTGCCAGCATAGGACACTAGAGCGGAGCTGTGCTGCTATACGTAGCACCTGCCAGCATAGGACACAAGAGCGGAGCTGTGCTGCTATACCTAGAAACCTGCCAGCATAGGACACTAGACCAGAGCTGTGCTGCTATACCTAGAAACCTGCCAGCAGAGGACACTAGAGCGGAGCTGTACTGCTATACCTAGAAACCTGCCAGCATAGGACACAAGAGCGGAGCTGTGCTGCTATACCTAGAAACCTGCCAGCATAGGACACTAGAGCGGGGCTGTGCTGCTATACCTAGAAACATGCCAGCAGAGGACACTAGAGCGGAGCTGTGCTGCTATACCTAGAAACCTGCCAGCATAGGACACTAGAGCGGAGCTGTACTGCTATACCTAGAAACCTGCCAGCATAGGACACAAGAGCGGAGCTGTGCTGCTATACCTAGAAACCTGCCAGCATAGGACACTAGAGCGGAGCTGTGCTGCTATACCTAGAAACATGCCAGCAGAGGACACTAGAGCGGAGCTGTGCTGCTATACCTAGAAACCGGCCAGCAGAGGACACTAGAGCGGAGCTGTGCTGCTATACCTAGAAACCTGCCAGCATAGGACACTAGAGCGGAGCTGTGCTGCTATACCTAGAAACCTGCCAGCAAAGGACACTAGAGCGGAGCTGTGCTGCTATACCTAGAAACCTGCCAGCATAGGACACTAGAGCGGGGCTGTGCTGCTATACCTAGAAACCTGCCAGCATAGGACACTAGAGCAGAGCTGTGCTGCTATACGTAGAAACCTGCCAGCAAAGGACACTGGAGCGGAGCTGTGCTGCTATACCTAGAAACCTGCCAGCAAAGGACACTGGAGCGGAGCTGTGCTGCTATACCTAGAAACCTGCCAGCATAGGACACTAGAGCGGAGCTGTGCTGCTATACCTAGAAACCTGCCAGCAAAGGACACTGGAGCGGAGCTGTGCTGCTATACCTAGAAACCTGCCAGCATAGGACACTAGAGCGGAGCTGTGCTGCTATACCTAGAAACCTGCCAGCAAAGGACACTAGAGCGGAGCTGTGCTGCTATACCTAGAAACCTGCCAGCATAGGACACTACAGCGGAGCTGTGCTGCTATACCTAGAAACCTGCCAGCAAAGGACACTAGAGCGGAGCTGTGCTGCTATACCTAGAAACCTGCCAGCATAGGACACTAGAGCGGGGCTGTGCTGCTATACCTAGAAACCTGCCAGCATAGGACACTAGAGCAGAGCTGTGCTGCTATACCTAGAAACCTGCCAGCAAAGGACACTGGAGCGGAGCTGTGCTGCTATACCTAGAAACCTGCCAGCATAGGACAGTAGAGCGGAGCTGTGCTGCTATACCTAGAAACCTGCCAGCATAGGACAGTAGAGCGGAGCTGTGCTGCTATACCTAGAAACCTGCCAGCATAGGACACTAGAGCGGAGCTGTGCTGCTATACCTAGAAACCTGCCAGCATAGGACACTAGAGCGGAGCTGTGCTGCTATACCTAGCACCTGCCCGCAGAGGACACTAGAGCAGAGCTGTGCTGCTATACCTAGAAACCTGCCAGCAGAAGACACTAGAGCGGAGCTGTGCTGCTATACCTAGAAACCTGCCAGCATAGGACACTAGAGCGGAGCTGTGCTGCTATACCTAGAAACCTGCCAGCATAGGACACTAGAGCGGAGCTGTGCTGCTATACCTAGCACCTGCCAGCAGAAGACACTAGAGCGGAGCTGTGCTGCTATACCTAGAAACCTGCCAGCAGAGGACACTAGAGCGGAGCTGTGCTGCTATACCTAGAAACCTGCCAGCATAGGACACTAGAGCGGAGCTGTGCTGCTATACCTAGAAACCTGCCAGCATAGGACACTAGAGCAGAGCTGTGCTGCTATACCTAGAAACCTGCCAGCATAGGACACTAGAGCGGAGCTGTGCTGCTATACCTAGAAACCTGCCAGCATAGGACACTAGAGCAGAGCTGTGCTGCTATACCTAGAAACCTGCCAGCATAGGACACTAGAGCGGAGCTGTGCTGCTATACCTAGAAACCTGCCAGCAAAGGACACTAGAGCGGAGCTGTGCTGCTATACCTAGAAACCTGCCAGCATAGGACACTAGAGCGGGGCTGTGCTGCTATACCTAGAAACCTGCCAGCATAGGACACTAGAGCGGAGCTGTGCTGCTATACCTAGAAACCTGCCAGCAAAGGACACTAGAGCGGAGCTGTGCTGCTATACCTAGAAACCTGCCAGCATAGGACACTAGAGCGGAGCTGTGCTGCTATACCTAGAAACCTGCCAGCATAGGACACTAGAGCGGAGCTGTGCTGCTATACCTAGAAACCTGCCAGCAGAGGACACTAGAGCCTGGCTGTGCTGCTATACCTAGAAACCTGCCAGCATAGGACACTAGAGCGGAGCTGTGCTGCTATACCTAGAAACCTGCCAGCAGAGGACACTAGAGCGGGGCTGTGCTGCTATACCTAGAAACCGGCCAGCAGAGGACACTAGAGCGGAGCTGTGCTGCTATACCTAGAAACCTGCCAGCATAGGACACTAGAGCGGAGCTGTGCTGCTATACGTAGCACCTGCCAGCATAGGACACAAGAGCGGAGCTGTGCTGCTATACCTAGAAACCTGCCAGCATAGGAAACTAGAGCGGAGCTGTACTGCTATACCTAGAAACCTGCCAGCATAGGACACAAGAGCGGAGCTGTGCTGCTATACCTAGAAACCTGCCAGCATAGGACACTAGAGCGGGGCTGTGCTGCTATACCTAGAAACCTGCCAGCATAGGACACTAGAGCAAAGCTGTGCTGCTATACCTAGACACCTGCCAGCATAGGACAGTAGAGCAGAGCTGTGCTGCTATACCTAGCACCTGACAGCATAGGACACTAGAGCAGAGCTGTGCTGATATACCTAGAAACGTGCCAGCATAAGACACTAGAGCAGAGCTGTGCTGCTCTGCCTAGCACCTGCCAGCAGAGGACACTAGAGCAGAGCTGTGCTGCTATACCTAGAAACCTGCCAGCATAGGACACTAGAGTGGAGCTGTGCTGCTATACCTAGAAACCTGCCCGAAGAGGACACTAGAGCGGAGCTGTGCTGCTATACCTAGAAACCTGCCAGCAGAGGACACTAGAGCGGAGCTGTGCTGCTATACCTAGAAACCTGCCAGCATAGGACACTAGAGCAGAGCTGTGCTGCTATACCTAGAAACCTGCCCGAAGAGGACACTAGAGCGGAGCTGTGCTGCTATACCTAGAAACCTGCCCGAAGAGGACACTAGAGCGGAGCTGTGCTGCTATACCTAGAAACCTGCCAGCAGAGGACACTAGAGCGGAGCTGTGCTGCTATACCTAGAAACCTGCCAGCAGAGGACACTAGAGCAGAGCTGTGCTGCTATACCTAGAAACCTGCCAGCATAGGACACTAGAGCAGAGCTGTGCTGCTATACCTAGAAACCTGCCAGCAGAGGACACTAGAGCGGAGCTGTGCTGCTATACCTAGAAACCTGCCAGCATAGGACAGTAGAGCGGAGCTGTGCTGCTATACCTAGAAACCGGCCAGCATAGGACACTAGAGCGGAGCTGTGCTGCTATACCTAGAAACCTGCCAGCAGAGGACACTAGAGCGGAGCTGTGCTGCTATACCTAGACACCTGCCAGCAGAGGACACTAGAGCAGAGCTGTGCTGCTATACCTAGAAACCTGCCAGCATAGGACAGTAGAGCGGAGCTGTGCTGCTATACCTAGCACCTGCCAGCATAGGACACTAGAGCGGAGCTGTGCTGCTATACCTAGAAACCTGCCAGCATAGGACACTAGAGCGGAGCTGTGCTGCTATACCTAGCACCTGCCAGCATAGGACACTAGAGCAGAGCTGTGCTGCTATACCTAGAAACCTGCCAGCATAGGATACTAGAGCGGAGCTGAGCTGCTATACCTAGCACCTGCCAACAGAGGACACTAGAGCAGAGCTGTGCTGCTATACCTAGAAACCTGCCAGCATAGGACACTAGAGCAGAGCTGTGCTGCTATACCTAGAAACCTGCCAGCATAGGACACTAGAGCAGAGCTGTGCTGCTATACCTAGAAACCTGCCAGCATAGGACACTAGAGCAGAGCTGTGCTGCTATACCTAGAAACCTGCCAGCAGAGGACACTAGAGCGGAGCTGTGCTGCTATACCTAGAAACCTGCCAGCAGAGGACACTAGAGCGGAGCTGTGCTGCTATACCTAGAAACCTGCCCGCAGAGGACACTAGAGCAGAGCTGTGCTGCTATACCTAGAAACCTGCCAGCATAGGACAGTAGAGCGGAGCTGTGCTGCTATACCTAGAAACCTGCCCGCAGAGGACACTAGAGCAGAGCTGTGCTGCTATACCTAGAAACCTGCCAGCAGAGGACACTAGAGCGGAGCTGTGCTGCTATACCTAGAAACCTGCCAGCAGAGGACACTAGAGCGGAGCTGTGCTGCTATACCTAGAAACCTGCCCGCAGAGGACACTAGAGCAGAGCTGTGCTGCTATACCTAGAAACCTGCCAGCATAGGACAGTAGAGCGGAGCTGTGCTGCTATACCTAGAAACCTGCCCGCAGAGGACACTACAGCAGAGCTGTGCTGCTATACCTAGAAACCTGCCAGCATAGGACACTAGAGCGGAGCTGTGCTGCTATACCTAGAAACCTGCCAGCATAGGACACTAGAGCAGAGCTGTGCTGCTATACCTAGAAACCTGCCAGCATAGGACACTAGAGCAGAGCTGTGCTGCTATACCTAGAAACCTGCCAGCATAGGACACTAGAGCGGAGCTGTGCTGCTATACCTAGAAACCTGCCACCAGAGGACACTAGAGCGGAGCTGTGCTGCTATACCTAGAAACCTGCCAGCATAGGACACTAGAGCAGAGCTGTGCTGCTATACCTAGCACCTGCGCGCAGAGGACACTAGAGCAGAGCTGTGCTGCTATACCTAGAAACCTGCCAGCATAGGACACTAGAGCGGAGCTGTGCTGCTATACCTAGAAACCTGCCAGCATAGGACACTAGAGCAGAGCTGTGCTGCTATACCTAGAAACCTGCCCGCAGAGGACACTAGAGCGGAGCTGTGCTGCTATACCTAGCACCTGCCAGCATAGGACACTAGAGCAGAGCTGTGCTGCTATACCTAGAAACCTGCCAGCAGAGGACTCTGGAGCAGATCTGTGCTGCTATACCTAGAAACCTGCCAGCATAGGACACTAGAGCGGAGCTGAGCTGCTATACCTAGAAACCTGCCAGCATAGGACACTAGAGCGGAGCTGAGCTGCTATACCTAGAAACCTGCCAGCATAGGACACTAGAGCAGAGCTGTGCTGCTATACCTAGAAACCTGCCAGCATAGGACACTAGAGCAGAGCTGTGCTGCTATACCTAGAAACCAGCCAGCATAGGACACTAGAGCAGAGCTGTACTGCTATACCTAGCACCTGCCCGCAGAGGACACTAGAGCAGAGCTGTGCTGCTATACCTAGAAACCTGCCAGCAGAGGACACTAGAGCGGAGCTGTGCTGCTATACCTAGCACCTGCCAGCAGAGGACACTAGAGCGGAGCTGTGCTGCTATACTTAGCACCTGCCCGCAGAGAACACTAGAGCGGAGCTGTGCTGCTATACCTAGAAACCTGCCAGCATAGGACACTAGAGCGGAGCTGTGCTGCTATACCTAGAAACCTGCCCGCAGAGGACACTAGAGCAGAGCTGTGCTGCTATACCTAGCACCTGCCAGCAGAGGACACTAGAGCAGAGCTGTGCTGCTATACCTAGCACCTGCCCGCATAGGACACTAGAGCAAAGCTGTGCTGCTATACCTAGCACCTGCCAGCATAGGACACTAGAGCAGAGCTGTGCTGCTATACCTAGCACCTGCCAGCAGAGGACACTAGAGCAGAGCTGTGCTGCTATACCTAGCACCTGCCAGCATAGGACACTAGAGCAGAGCTGTGCTGCTATACCTAGAAACCTGCAAGCATAGGACACTAGAGCGGAGCTGTGCTGCTATACCTAGAAACCTGCCAGCAGAGGACACTACAGCAGAGCTGTGCTGCTATACCTAGAAACCTGCCAGCATAGGACAGTAGAGCGGAGCTGTGCTGCTATACCTAGAAACCTGCCAGCATAGGACACTAGAGCGGAGCTGTGCTGCTATACCTAACACCTGCCAGCAGAGGACACTAGAGCAGAGCTGTGCTGCTATACCTAGAAACCTGCCAGCATAGGACACTAGAGCAGAGCTGTGCTGCTATACCTAGAAACCTGCCAGCATAGGACATTAGAGCGGAGCTGTGCTGCTATACCTAGAAACCGGCCAGCAGAGGACACTAGAGCGGAGCTGTGCTGCTATACCTAGAAACCTGCCAGCAGAGGACACTAGAGCGGAGCTGTGCTGCTATACCTAGCACCTGCCAGCATAGGACACTAGAGCGGAGCTGTGCTGCTATACCTAGAAACCTGCCAGCATAGGACACTAGAGCGGAGCTGTGCTGCTATACCTAGAAACCTGCCAGCAGAGGACACTAGAGCAGAGCTGTGCTGCTATACCTAGAAACCTGCCAGCATAGGACACTAGAGCGGAGCTGTGCTGCTATACCTAGAAACCTGCCAGCAGAGGACACTAGAGCGGAGCTGTGCTGCTATACCTAGCACCTGCCCGCAGAGGACAGTAGAGCGGAGCTGTGCTGCAATACCTAGCACCTGCCAGCAGAGGACACTAGAGCGGAGCTGTGCTGCTATACCTAGCACCTGCCAGCAGAGGACACTAGAGCGGAGCTGTGCTGCTATACCTAGAAACCTGCCAGCATAGGACACTAGAGCGGAGCTGTGCTGCTATACCTAGCACCTGCCAGCAGAGGACACTAGAGCGGAGCTGTGCTGCTATACCTAGAAACCTGCCAGCATAGGACACTAGAGCGGAGCTGTGCTGCTATACCTAGAAACCTGCCAGCATAGGACACTAGAGCAGAGCTGTGCTGCTATACCTAGAAACCTGCCAGCATAGGACACTAGAGTGGAGCTGTGCTGCTATACCTAGAAACCGGCCAGCAGAGGACACTAGAGCGGAGCTGTGCTGCTATACCTAGCACCTGCCAGCATAGGACACTAGAGCGGAGCTGTGCTGCTATACCTAGAAACCGGCCAGCAGAGGACACTAGAGCGGAGCTGTGCTGCTATACCTAGAAACCTGCCAGCATAGGACACTAGAGCAGAGCTGTGCTGCTATACCTAGAAACCTGCCAGCATAGGACACTAGAGCGGAGCTGTGCTGCTATACCTAGCACCTGCCAGCATAGGACACTAGAGCGGAGCTGTGCTGCAATACCTAGAAACCTGCCAGCATAGGACACTAGAGCGGAGCTGTGCTGCTATACTTAGCACCTGCCAGCAGAGGACACTAGAGCGGAGCTGTGCTGCTATACCTAGAAACCTGCCAGCATAGGACACTAGAGCGGAGCTGTGCTGCTATACCTAGAAACCGGCCAGCAGAGGACACTAGAGCGGAGCTGTGCTGCTATACCTAGAAACCTGCCAGCATAGGACACTAGAGCAGAGCTGTGCTGCTATACCTAGAAACCTGCCAGCATAGGACACTAGAGCGGAGCTGTGCTGCTATACCTAGAAACCTGCCAGCATAGGACACTAGAGCGGAGCTGTGCTGCTATACTTAGCACCTGCCAGCAGAGGACACTAGAGCGGAGCTGTGCTGCTATACCTAGAAACCTGCCAGCATAGGACACTAGAGCGGAGCTGTGCTGCTATACTTAGCACCTGCCAGCAGAGGACACTAGAGCGGAGCTGTGCTGCTATACCTAGAAACCGGCCCGCAGAGGACACTAGAGCGGAGCAGAGCTGCTATACCTAGAAACCTGCCAGCATAGGACACTAGAGCGGAGCTGTGCTGCTATACCTAGAAACCTGCCAGCATAGGACACTAGAGCGGAGCTGTGCTGCTATACCTAGAAACCGGCCAGCAGAGGACACTAGAGCGGAGCTGTGCTGCTATACCTAGAAACCTGCCAGCATAGAACAGTAGAGGGGAGCTGTGCTGCTATACCTAGAAACCTGCCAGCATAGGACACTAGATCGGAGCTGTGCTGCTATACCGAGAAACCTGCCAGCATAGGACACTAGAGCGGAGCTGTGCTGCTATACCTAGAAACCTGCCAGCATAGGACACTAGAGCCGAGCTGTGCTGCTATACCTAACACCTGCCAGCATAGGACACTAGAGCGGAGCTGTGCTGCTATACCTAGAAACCGGCCCGCAGAGGACACTAGAGCAGAGCTGTGCTGCTATACCTAGAAACCTGCCAGCAGAGGACACCAGAGCGGAGCTGTGCTGCTATACCTAGCACCTGCCAGCATAGGACACTAGAGCAGAGCTGTGCTGCTATACCTAGAAACCTGCCAGCATAGGACAGTAGAGCGGAGCTGAGCTGCTATACCTAGAAACCTGCCAGCAGAGGACACTAGAGCGGAGCTGTGCTGCTATACCTAGCACCTGCCAGCATAGGACACTAGAGCGGAGCTGAGCTGCTATACCTAGAAACCTGCCAGCATAGGACAGTAGAGCGGAGCTGAGCTGCTATACCTAGAAACCTGCCAGCATAGGACACTAGAGCGGAGCTGAGCGGCTATACCTAGAAACCTGCCAGCATAGGACACTAGAGCGGAGCTGTGCTGCTATACCTAGAAACCGGCCAGCAGAGGACACTAGAGCGGAGCTGTGCTGCTATACCTAGAAACCTGCCAGCATAGGACAATAGAGCGGGGCTGTGCTGCTATACCTAGAAACCTGCCAGCATAGGACACTAGAGCGGAGCTGTGCTGCTATACCTAGAAACCGGCCAGCAGAGGACACTAGAGCGGAGCTGTGCTGCTATACCTAGAAACCTGCCAGCATAGGACAGTAGAGGGGAGCTGTGCTGCTATACCTAGAAACCTGCCAGCAGAGGACACTAGAGCGGAGCTGTGCTGCTATACCTAGAAACCTGCCAGCATAGGACACTAGAGCAGAGCTGTGCTGCTATACCTAGAAACCTGCCAGCATAGGACACTAGAGCGGAGCTGTGCTGCTATACTTAGCACCTGCCAGCAGAGGACACTAGAGCGGAGCTGTGCTGCTATACCTAGAAACCGGCCCGCAGAGGACACTAGAGCGGAGCTGTGCTGCTATACCTAGCACCTGCCAGCATAAGACACTAGAGCAGAGCTGTGCTGCTATACCTAGAAACCAGCCAGCATAGGACAGTAGAGCGGAGCTGAGCTGCTATACCTAGAAACCTGCCAGCATAGGACACTAGAGCGGAGCTGAGCTGCTATACCTAGAAACCTGCCAGCATAGGACACTAGAGCGGGGCTGTGCTGCTATACCTAGAAACCTGCCAGCAGAGGACACTAGAGCAGAGCTGTGCTGCTATACCTAGAAACCGGCCAGCAGAGGACACTAGAGCGGAGCTGTGCTGCTATACCTAGAAACCTGCCAGCATAGGACACTAGAGCGGAGCTGTGCTGCTATACTTAGCACCTGCCAGCAGAGGACACTAGAGCGGAGCTGTGCTGCTATACCTAGAAACCGGCCCGCAGAGGACACTAGAGAGGAGCAGAGCTGCTATACCTAGAAACCTGCCAGCATAGGACACTAGAGCGGAGCTGTGCTGCTATACCTAGAAACCTGCCAGCATAGGACACTAGAGCGGAGCTGTGCTGCTATACCTAGAAACCTGCCCGCAGAGGACACTAGAGCGGAGCTGTGCTGCTATACCTAGAAACCTGCCAGCAGAGGACACTAGAGCGGAGCTGTGCTGCTATACCTAGAAACCTGCCAGCAGAGGACACTAGAGCGGAGCTGTGCTGCTATACCTAGAAACCTGCCAGCATAGGACACTAGAGCAGAGCTGTGCTGCTATACCTAGAAACCTGCCAGCATAGGACAGTAGAGCGGAGCTGAGCTGCTATACCTAGAAACCTGCCAGCATAGGACACTAGAGCGGAGCTGAGCTGCTATACCTAGAAACCTGCCAGCATAGGACAATAGAGCGGGGCTGTGCTGCTATACCTAGAAACCTGCCAGCATAGGACACTAGAGCAGAGCTGTGCTGCTATACCTAGAAACCTGCCAGCATAGGACACTAGAGCGGAGCTGTGCTGCTATACCTAGAAACCTGCCAGCATAGGACAGTAGAGCGGAGCTGAGCTGCTATACCTAGAAACCTGCCAGCATAGGACACTAGAGCGGAGCTGAGCTGCTATACCTAGAAACCTGCCAGCATAGGACAATAGAGCGGGGCTGTGCTGCTATACCTAGAAACCTGCCAGCATAGGACACTAGAGCGGAGCTGTGCTGCTATACCTAGAAACCGGCCAGCAGAGGACACTAGAGCGGAGCTGTGCTGCTATACCTAGAAACCTGCCAGCATAGGACACTAGAGCGGAGCTGTGCTGCTATACTTAGCACCTGCCAGCAGAGGACACTAGAGCGGAGCTGTGCTGCTATACCTAGAAACCGGCCCGCAGAGGACACTAGAGCGGAGCTGTGCTGCTATACCTAGAAACCTGCCAGCATAGGACACTAGAGCGGAGCTGTGCTGCTATACCTAGAAACCTGCCCGCAGAGGACACTAGAGCGGAGCTGTGCTGCTATACCTAGAAACCTGCCAGCAGAGGACACTAGAGCGGAGCTGTGCTGCTATACCTAGAAACCTGCCAGCAGAGGACACTAGAGCGGAGCTGTGCTGCTATACCTAGAAACCTGCCAGCATAGGACACTAGAGCAGAGCTGTGCTGCTATACCTAGAAACCTGCCAGCATAGGACAGTAGAGCGGAGCTGAGCTGCTATACCTAGAAACCTGCCAGCATAGGACACTAGAGCGGAGCTGAGCTGCTATACCTAGAAACCTGCCAGCATAGGACAATAGAGCGGGGCTGTGCTGCTATACCTAGAAACCTGCCAGCATAGGACACTAGAGCAGAGCTGTGCTGCTATACCTAGAAACCTGCCAGCATAGGACACTAGAGCGGAGCTGTGCTGCTATACCTAGCACCTGCCAGCAGAGGACACTAGAGCAGAGCTGTGCTGCTATACCTAGAAACCTGCCAGCAGAGGACACTAGAGCAGAGCTGTGCTGCTATACCTAGCACCTGCCAGCATAGGACACTAGAGCGGAGCTGAGCTGCTATACCTAGATACCTGCCAGCATAGGACACTAGAGCGGAGCTGTGCTGCTATACCTAGAAACCTGCCAGCAGAGGACACTAGAGCAGAGCTGTGCTGCTATACCTAGAAACCTGCCAGCAGAGGACACTAGAGCAGAGCTGTGCTGCTATACCTAGAAACCTGCCAGCATAGGACACTAGAGCAGAGCTGTGCTGCTATACCTAGAAACCTGCCAGCATAGGACACTAGAGCGGAGCTGTGCTGCTATACCTAGAAACCTGCCAGCATAGGAAGCTAGAGCGGAGCTGTGCTGCTATACCTAGAAACCTGCCAGCATAGGACACTAGAGCAGAGCTGTGCTGCTATACCTAGAAATCTGCCAGCATAGGACACTAGAGTGGAGCTGTGCTGCTATACCTAGAAACCTGCCAGCATAGGACACTAGAGCGGAGCTGTGCTGCTATACCTAGAAATCTGCCAGCATAGGACACTAGAGCGGAGCTGTGCTGCTATACCTAGAAACCGGCCAGCATAGGACACTAGAGCAGAGCTGTGCTGCTATACCTAGAAATCTGCCAGCATAGGACACTAGAGCGGAGCTGTGCTGCTATACCTAGAAACCGGCCAGCAGAGGACACTAGAGCGGAGCTGTGCTGCTATACCTAGCACCTGCCAGCATAGGACACTAGAGCGGAGCTGTGCTGCAATACCTAGAAACCTGCCAGCATAGGACACTAGAGCGGAGCTGTGCTGCTATACTTAGCACCTGCCAGCAGAGGACACTAGAGCGGAGCTGTGCTGCTATACCTAGAAACCTGCCAGCATAGGACACTAGAGCGGAGCTGTGCTGCTATACCTAGAAACCGGCCAGCAGAGGACACTAGAGCGGAGCTGTGCTGCTATACCTAGAAACCTGCCAGCATAGGACACTAGAGCGGAGCTGTGCTGCTATACCTAGAAACCTGCCAGCATAGGACACTAGAGCGGAGCTGTGCTGCTATACTTAGCACCTGCCAGCAGAGGACACTAGAGCGGAGCTGAGCTGCTATACCTAGAAACCTGCCAGCATAGGACAGTAGAGCGGAGCTGTGCTGCTATACCTAGAAACCTGCCAGCATAGGACACTAGAGCGGAGCTGTGCTGCTATACCTAGAAACCTGCCAGCATAGGACACTAGAGCGGAGCTGTGCTGCTATACCTAGAAACCTGTCAGCATAGGACACTAGAGCGGAGCTGTGCTGCTATACCTAGAAACCTGCCAGCATAGGACACTAGAGCAGACCTGTGCTGCTATACCTAGCACCTGCCAGCATAGGACACTAGAGCGGAGCTGTGCTGCTATACCTAGAAACCTGCCAGCATAGGACACTAGAGCAGAGCTGTGCTGCTATACCTAGAAACCGGCCCGCAGAGGACACTAGAGCGGAGCAGAGCTGCTATACCTAGAAACCTGCCAGCATAGGACACTAGAGCGGAGCTGTGCTGCTATACCTAGAAACCTGCCAGCATAGGACACTAGAGCGGAGCTGTGCTGCTATACCTAGAAACCTGCCAGCATAGGACACTAGAGCGGAGCTGTGCTGCTATACCTAGAAACCTGCCAGCAGAGGACACTAGAGCGGAGCTGTGCTGCTATACCTAGAAACCTGCCAGCATAGGACACTAGAGCGGAGCTGTGCTGCTATACCTAGAAACCTGCCAGCAGAGGACACTAGAGCGGAGCTGTGCTGCTATACCTAGAAACCTGCCAGCATAGGACACTAGAGCAGAGCTGTGCTGCTATACTTAGCACCTGCCAGCAGAGGACACTAGAGCGGAGCTGTGCTGCTATACCTAGAAACCGGCCCGCAGAGGACACTAGAGCGGAGCAGAGCTGCTATACCTAGAAACCTGCCAGCATAGGACACTAGAGCGGAGCTGTGCTGCTATACCTAGAAACCTGCCAGCATAGGACACTAGAGCGGAGCTGTGCTGTTATACCTAGAAACCTGCCAGCATAGGACACTAGAGCGGAGCTGTGCTGCTATACCTAGAAACCTGCCAGCATAGGACACTAGAGCGGAGCTGTGCTGCTATACCTAGCACCTGCCAGCAGAGGACACTAGAGCAGAGCTGTGCTGCTATACCTAGAAACCTGCCAGCAGAGGACACTAGAGCAGAGCTGTGCTGCTATACCTAGCACCTGCCAGCATAGGACACTAGAGCGGAGCTGAGCTGCTATACCTAGAAACCTGCCAGCAGAGGACACTAGAGCGGAGCTGTGCTGCTATACCTAGAAACCTGCCAGCATAGGACACTAGAGCGGAGCTGTGCTGCTATACCTAACACCTGCCAGCATAGGACACTAGAGCGGAGCTGTGCTGCTATACCTAGAAACCTGCCAGCATAGGACACTAGAGCGGAGCTGTGCTGCTATACCTAGAAACCGGCCAGCAGAGGACACTAGAGCGGAGCTGTGCTGCTATACCTAGCACCTGCCCACAGAGGACACTAGAGCAGAGCTGTGCTGCTATACCTAGAAACCGGCCAGCATAGGACACTAGAGCGGAGCTGTGCTGCTATACCTAGAAACCTGCCAGCATAGGACACTAGAGCGGAGCTGTGCTGCTATACTTAGCACCTGCCAGCAGAGGACACTAGAGCGGAGCTGTGCTGCTATACCTAGAAACCTGCCAGCATAGGACACTAGAGCGGAGCTGTGCTGCTATACTTAGCACCTGCCAGCAGAGGACACTAGAGCGGAGCTGTGCTGCTATACCTAGAAACCGGCCCGCAGAGGACACTAGAGCGGAGCAGAGCTGCTATACCTAGAAACCTGCCAGCATAGGACACTAGAGCGGAGCTGTGCTGCTATACCTAGAAACCTGCCAGCAGAGGACACTAGAGCGGAGCTGTGCTGCTATACCTAGAAACCTGCCAGCATAGGACACTAGAGCGGAGCTGTGCTGCTATACTTAGCACCTGCCAGCAGAGGACACTAGAGCGGAGCTGTGCTGCTATACCTAGAAACCGGCCCGCAGAGGACACTAGAGCGGAGCAGAGCTGCTATACCTAGAAACCTGCCCGCAGAGGACACTAGAGCGGAGCTGTGCTGTTATACCTAGAAACCTGCCAGCAGAGGACACTAGAGCGGAGCTGTGCTGCTATACCTAGAAACCTGCCAGCATAGGACACTAGAGCGGAGCTGTGCTGCTATACCTAGAAACCTGCCAGCATAGGACAATAGAGCGGGGCTGTGCTGTTATACCTAGAAACCTGCCAGCAGAGGACACTAGAGCGGAGCTGTGCTGCTATACCTAGAAACCTGCCAGCATAGGACACTAGAGCGGAGCTGTGCTGCTATACCTAGCACCTGCCAGCAGAGGACACTAGAGCAGAGCTGTGCTGTTATACCTAGAAACCTGCCAGCAGAGGACACTAGAGCAGAGCTGTGCTGCTATACCTAGCACCTGCCAGCATAGGACACTAGAGCGGAGCTGAGCTGCTATACCTAGAAACCTGCCAGCATAGGACACTAGAGCAGAGCTGTACTGCTATACCTAGAAACCTGCCAGCATAGGACACTAGAGCGGAGCTGTGCTGCTATACCTAGAAACCTGCCAGCAGAGGACACTAGAGCAGAGCTGTGCTGCTATACCTAGAAACCTGCCAGCATAGGACACTAGAGCGGAGCTGTGCTGCTATACCTAGAAACCTGCCAGCAGAGGACACTAGAGCAGAGCTGTGCTGCTATACCTAGAAACCTGCCAGCAGAGGACACTAGAGCAGAGCTGTGCTGCTATACCTAGCACCTGCCAGCATAGGACACTAGAGCAGAGCTGTGCTGCTATACCTAGAAACCTGCAAGCATAGGACACTAGAGCGGAGCTGTGCTGCTATACCTAGAAACCTGCCAGCAGAGGACACTACAGCAGAGCTGTGCTGCTATACCTAGAAACCTGCCAGCATAGGACAGTAGAGCGGAGCTGTGCTGCTATACCTAGAAACCTGCCAGCAGAGGACACTAGAGCAGAGCTGTGCTGCTATACCTAGAAACCTGCCAGCATAGGACACTAGAGCAGAGCTGTGCTGCTATACCTAGAAACCTGCCAGCATAGGACATTAGAGCGGAGCTGTGCTGCTATACCTAGAAACCGGCCAGCAGAGGACACTAGAGCGGAGCTGTGCTGCTATACCTAGCACCTGCCAGCATAGGACACTAGAGCGGAGCTGTGCTGCTATACCTAGAAACCTGCCAGCAGAGGACACTAGAGCAGAGCTGTGCTGCTATACCTAGAAACCTGCCAGCATAGGACACTAGAGCGGAGCTGTGCTGCTATACCTAGAAACCTGCCAGCAGAGGACACTAGAGCGGAGCTGTGCTGCTATACCTAGCACCTGCCCGCAGAGGACAGTAGAGCGGAGCTGTGCTGCAATACCTAGCACCTGCCAGCAGAGGACACTAGAGCGGAGCTGTGCTGCTATACCTAGCACCTGCCAGCAGAGGACACTAGAGCGGAGCTGTGCTGCTATACCTAGAAACCTGCCAGCATAGGACACTAGAGCGGAGCTGTGCTGCTATACCTAGCACCTGCCAGCAGAGGACACTAGAGCGGAGCTGTGCTGCTATACCTAGAAACCTGCCAGCATAGGACACTAGAGCGGAGCTGTGCTGCTATACCTAGAAACCTGCCAGCATAGGACACTAGAGCAGAGCTGTGCTGCTATACCTAGAAACCTGCCAGCAGAGGACACTAGAGCGGAGCTGTACTGCTATACCTAGAAACCTGCAAGCATAGGACACTAGAGCAGAGCTGTGCTGCTATACCTAGAAACCTGCCAGCATAGGACACTAGAGTGGAGCTGTGCTGCTATACCTAGAAACCTGCCAGCATAGGACACTAGAGCGGAGCTGTGCTGCTATACCTAGCACCTGCCAGCATAGGACACTAGAGCGGAGCTGTGCTGCTATACCTAGAAACCGGCCAGCAGAGGACACTAGAGCAGAGCTGTGCTGCTATACCTAGCACCTGCCAGCATAGCACACTAGAGCGGAGCTGTGCTGCTATACTTAGCACCTGCCAGCAGAGGACACTAGAGCGGAGCTGTGCTGCTATACCTAGAAACCTGCCAGCATAGGACACTAGAGCGGAGCTGTGCTGCTATACCTAGAAACCGGCCAGCATAGGACACTAGAGCGGAGCTGTGCTGCTATACCTAGAAACCTGCCAGCATAGGACACTAGAGCGGAGCTGTGCTGCTATACCTAGAAACCTGCCAGCATAGGACACTAGAGCGGAGCTGTGCTGCTATACTTAGCACCTGCCAGCAGAGGACACTAGAGCGGAGCTGTGCTGCTATACCTAGAAACCGGCCCGCAGAGGACACTAGAGCGGAGCAGAGCTGCTATACCTAGAAACCTGCCAGCATAGGACACTAGAGCGGAGCTGTGCTGCTATACCTAGAAACCTGCCAGCATAGGACAGTAGAGCGGGGCTGTGCTGCTATACCTAGAAACCTGCCAGCAGAGGACACTAGAGCGGAGCTGTGCTGCTATACCTAGAAACCGGCCAGCAGAGGACACTAGAGCGGAGCTGTGCTGCTATACCTAGAAACCTGCCAGCATAGGACACTAGAGCGGGGCTGTGCTGCTATACCTAGAAACCTGCCAGCATAGGACACTAGAGCGGAGCTGTGCTGCTATACCTAGAAACCTGCCAGCATAGGACACTAGAGCGGAGCTGTGCTGCTATACCTAGAAACCTGCCCGCAGAGGACACTAGAGCGGAGCTGTGCTGCTATACCTAGAAACCTGCCAGCATAGGACACTAGAGCGGGGCTGTGCTGCTATACCTAGAAACCTGCCAGCATAGGACACTAGAGCGGAGCTGTGCTGCTATACCTAGAAACCGGCCAGCAGAGGACACTAGAGCGGAGCTGTGCTGCTATACCTAGAAACCTGCCAGCATAGGACACTAGAGCGGGGCTGTGCTGCTATACCTAGAAACCTGCCAGCATAGGACACTAGAGCGGGGCTGTGCTGCTATACCTAGAAACCTGCCAGCATAGGACACTAGAGCGGAGCTGTGCTGCTATACCTAGAAACCTGCCCGCAGAGGACACTAGAGCGGAGCTGTGCTGCTATACCTAGAAACCTGCCAGCATAGGACAGTAGAGCGGAGCTGTGCTGCTATACCTAGAAACCTGCCAGCATAGGACACTAGAGCGGAGCTGTGCTGCTATACCTAGAAACCTGCCAGCATAGGACACTAGAGCGGAGCTGTGCTGCTATACCTAGAAACCTGCCAGCATAGGACACTAGAGCGGAGCTGTGCTGCTATACCTAGCACCTGCCCGCAGAGGACACTAGAGCAGAGCTGTACTGCTATACCTAGCACCTGCCCGCAGAGGACACTAGAGCGGAGCTGTGCTGCTATACCTAGAAACCTGTCAGCATAGGACACTAGAGCAGAGCTGTGCTGCTATACCTAGAAACCTGCCAGCATAGGACACTAGAGCGGAGCTGTGCTGCTATACCTAGAAACCTGCCAGCATAGGACACTAGAGCAGAGCTGTGCTGCTATACCTAGAAACCTGCCAGCATAGGACACTAGAGCGGAGCTGTGCTGCTATACCTAGCACCTGCCAGCAGAGGACACTAGAGCAGAGCTGTGCTGCTATACCTAGAAACCTGCCAGCAGAGGACACTAGAGCAGAGCTGTGCTGCTATACCTAGCACCTGCCAGCATAGGACACTAGAGCGGAGCTGAGCTGCTATACCTAGAAACCTGCCAGCATAGGACACTAGAGCGGAGCTGTGCTGCTATACCTAGAAACCTGCCAGCAGAGGACACTAGAGCAGAGCTGTGCTGCTATACCTAGAAACCTGCCAGCAGAGGACACTAGAGCAGAGCTGTGCTGCTATACCTAGAAACCTGCCAGCATAGGACACTAGAGCGGAGCTGTGCTGCTATACCTAGAAACCTGCCAGCATAGGACACTAGAGAGGAGCTGTGCTGCTATACCTAGAAACCGGCCAGCAGAGGACACTAGAGCGGAGCTGTGCTGCTATACCTAGAAACTTGCCAGCATAGGACACTAGAGCGGAGCTGTGCTGCTATACCTAGAAACCTGCCAGCATAGGACACTAGAGCAGAGCTGTGCTGCTATACCTAGAAACCTGCCAGCATAGGACACTAGAGCGGAGCTGTGCTGCTATACCTAGAAACCTGCCAGCAGAGGACACTAGAGCGGAGCTGTGCTGCTATACCTAGAAACCTGCCAGCATAGGACACTAGAGCAGAGCTGTGCTGCTATACCTAGAAACCTGCCAGCATAGGACACTAGAGCGGAGCTGTGCTGCTATACCTAGAAACCTGCCAGCATAGGACACTAGAGCGGAGCTGTGCTGCTATACCTAACACCTGCCAGCATAGGACACTAGAGCAGAGCTGTGCTGCTATACCTAGAAACCTGCCAGCATAGGACACTAGAGCGGAGCTGTGCTGCTATACCTAGAAACCGGCCAGCAGAGGACACTAGAGCGGAGCTGTGCTGCTATACCTAGAAACCTGCCAGCATAGGACACTAGAGCGGAGCTGTGCTGCTATACCTAGAAACCTGCCAGCATAGGACACTGGAGCGGAGCTGTGCTGCTATACTTAGCACTTGCCAGCAGAGGACACTAGAGCGGAGCTGTCCTGCTATACCTAGAAACCTGCCAGCATAGGACACTAGAGCGGAGCTGTGCTGCTATACCTAGAAACCGGCCAGCAGAGGACACTAGAGCGGAGCTGTGCTGCTATACCTAGCACCTGCCAGCATAGGACACTAGAGCGGAGCTGTGCTGCTATACCTAGAAACCTGCCAGCAGAGGACACTAGAGCGGAGCTGTGCTGCTATACCTAGCACCTGCCAGCATAGGACACTAGAGCGGAGCTGTGCTGCTATACCTAGAAACCTGCCAGCATAGGACACTAGAGCAGAGCTGTGCTGCTATACCTAGCACCTGCCCGCAGAGGACACTAGAGCGGAGCTGTGCTGCTATACCTAGAAACCTGCCAGCATAGGACACTAGAGCAGAGCTGTGCTGCTATACCTAGAAACCTGCCAGCATAGGACACTAGAGCGGAGCTGTGCTGCTATACCTAGAAACCTGCCAGCATAGGACACTAGAGCGGAGCTGTGCTGCTATACCTAGCACCTGCCCGCAGAGGACACTAGAGCAGAGCTGTGCTGCTATACCTAGCACCTGCCCGCAGAGGACACTAGAGCGGAGCTGTGCTGCTATACCTAGAAACCTGCCAGCATAGGACACTAGAGCAGAGCTGTGCTGCTATACCTAGAAACCTGCCAGCATAGGACACTAGAGCGGAGCTGTGCTGCTATACCTAGAAACCTGCCAGCATAGGACACTAGAGCAGAGCTGTGCTGCTATACCTTGAAACCTGCCAGCATAGGACACTAGAGCGGAGCTGTGCTGCTATACCTAGAAACCTGCCCGCAGAGGACACTAGAGCGGAGCTGTGCTGCTATACCTAGAAACCTGCCAGCATAGGACACTAGAGCAGAGCTGTGCTGCTATACCTAGAAACCTGCCAGCATAGGACACTAGAGCGGAGCTGTGCTGCTATACCTAGAAACCTGCCAGCAGAGGACACTAGAGCGGGGCTGTACTGCTATACCTAGAAACCTGCCAGCATAGGACACTAGAGCGGAGCTGTGCTGCTATACCTAGAAACCTGCCAGCATAGGACACTAGAGCGGAGCTGTGCTGCTATACCTAGAAACCTGCCAGCATAGGACACTAGAGCGGAGCTGTGCTGCTATACCTAGAAACCTGCCAGCAGAGGACACTAGAGCAGAGCTGTGCTGCTATACCTAGCACCTGCCAGCATAGGACACTAGAGCAGAGCTGAGCTGCTATACCTAGCACCTGCCCGCAGAGGACACTAGAGCAGAGCTGTGCTGCTATACCTAGCACCTGCCCGCAGAGGACACTAGAGCGGAGCTGTGCTGCTATACCTAGCACCTGCCCGCAGAGGACACTAGAGCAGAGCTGTGCTGCTATACCTAGCACCTGCCCGCAGAGGACACTAGAGCGGAGCTGTGCTGCTATACCTAGAAACCTGCCAGCATAGGACACTAGAGCAGAGCTGTGCTGCTATACCTAGAAACCTGCCAGCATAGGACACTAGAGCGGAGCTGTGCTGCTATACCTAGAAACCTGCCAGCATAGGACACTAGAGCAGAGCTGTGCTGCTATACCTAGAAACCTGCCAGCATAGGACACTAGAGCAGAGCTGTGCTGCTATACCTAGAAACCTGCCAGCATAGGACACTAGAGCAGAGCTGTGCTGCTATACCTAGAAACCTGCCAGCAGAGGACACTAGAGCGGAGCTGTGCTGCTATACCTAGAAACCTGCCAGCAGAGGACACTAGAGCGGAGCTGTGCTGCTATACCTAGAAACCTGCCAGCATAGGACACTAGAGCGGAGCTGTGCTGCTATACCTAGAAACCTGCCAGCATAGGACACTAGAGCGGAGCTGTGCTGCTATACCTAGAAACCTGCCAGCAGA
The DNA here is from genome assembly GCF_046119375.1 of Phyllobates terribilis. NCBI lineage: Eukaryota > Metazoa > Chordata > Amphibia > Anura > Dendrobatidae > Phyllobates > Phyllobates terribilis. The sequence continues at coordinate 637,254,544 of NW_027362762.1, forward strand.
GGACACTAGAGCGGGGCTGTACTGCTATACCTAGAAACCTGCCAGCATAGGACACTAGAGCGGAGCTGTGCTGCTATACCTAGAAACCTGCCAGCATAGGACACTAGAGCGGAGCTGTGCTGCTATACCTAGAAACCTGCCAGCATAGGACACTAGAGCGGAGCTGTGCTGCTATACCTAGAAACCTGCCAGCAGAGGACACTAGAGCGGAGCTGTGCTGCTATACCTAGAAACCGGCCAGCAGAGGACACTAGAGCGGAGCTGTGCTGCTATACCTAGAAACCTGCCAGCATAGGACATTGGAGCAGAGCTGTGCTGCTATACCTAGAAACCTGCCAGCATAGGACACTAGAGCAGAGCTGTGCTGCTATACCTAGAAACCTGCCAGCAGAGGACACTAGAGCAGAGCTGTGCTGCTATACCTAGAAACCTGCCAGCAGAGGACACTAGAGCGGAGCTGAGCTGCTATACCTAGAAACCTGCTAGCATAGGACACTACAGCCTGGCTGTGCTGCTATACCTAACACCTACCAGCAGAGGACACTAGAGCGGAGCTGTGCTGCTATACCTAGAAACCTGCCAGCATAGGACACTAGAGCGGAGCTGTGCTGCTATACCTAGAAACCTGCCAGCAGAGGACACTAGAGCGGAGCTGTGCTGCTATACCTAGAAACCTGCCAGCATAGGACACTAGAGCGGAGCTGTGCTGCTATACCTAGAAACCTGCCAGCAGAGGACACTAGAGCAGAGCTGTGCTGCTATACCTAGAAACCTGCCAGCATAGGACACTAGAGCGGAGCTGTGCTGCTATACCTAGAAACCTGCCCGCATAGGACACTAGAGCGGAGCTGTGCTGCTATACCTAGAAACCTGCCCGCAGAGGACACTAGAGCGGAGCTGTGCTGCTATACCTAGAAACCTGCCCGCATAGGACACTAGAGCGGAGCTGTGCTGCTATACCTAGAAACCTGCCAGCATAGGACACTAGAGCGGAGCTGTGCTGCTATACCTAGAAACCTGCCAGCATAGGACACTAGAGCGGAGCTGTGCTGCTATACCTAGAAACCTGCCAGCAGAGGACACTAGAGCGGAGGTGTGCTGCTATACCTAGAAACCTGCCAGCATAGGACACTAGAGCGGAGCTGTGCTGCTATACCTAGAAACCTGCCAGCATAGGACACTAGAGCGGAGCTGTGCTGCTATACCCAACACCTGCCAGCATAGGACACTAGAGCAGAGCTGTGCTGCTATACCTAGAAACCTGCCAGCATAGGACACTAGAGCAGAGCTGTGCTGCTATACCTAGAAACCTGCCAGCATAGGACACTAGAGCGGAGCTGTGCTGCTATACCTAGAAACCTGCCAGCATAGGACACTAGAGCCTGGCTGTGCTGCTATACCTAACACCTGCCAGCATAGGACATTGGAGCAGAGCTGTGCTGCTATACCTAACACCTGCTAGCATAGGACACTACAGCCTGGCTGTGCTGCTATACCTAACACCTGCCAGCAGAGGACACTAGAGCGGAGCTGTGCTGCTATACCTAGAAACCGGCCAGCATAGGACACTAGAGCGGAGCTGTGCTGCTATACCTAGAAACCTGCCAGCATAGGACACTAGAGTGGAGCTGTGCTGCTATACCTAGAAACCGGCCAGCAGAGGACACTAGAGCGGAGCTGTGCTGCTATACCTAACACCTGCCAGCATAGGACACTAGAGCGGAGCTGTGCTGCTATACCTAGAAACCGGCCAGCATAGGACACTAGAGAGGAGCTGTGCTGCTATACCTAGCACCTGCCAGCATAGGACACTAGAGCGGAGCTGTGCTGCTATACCTAGAAACCTGCCAGCATAGGACACTAGAGCGGAGCTGTGCTGCTATACTTAGCACCTGCCAGCAGAGGACACTAGAGCGGAGCTGTGCTGCTATACCTAGAAACCTGCCAGCATAGGACACTAGAGCGGAGCTGTGCTGCTATACCTAGAAACCTGCCAGCATAGGACACTAGAGCGGAGCTGTGCTGCTATACCTAGAAACCTGCCAGCAGAGGACACTAGAGCGGAGCTGTGCTGCTATACCTAGAAACCTGCCAGCAGAGGACACTAGAGCGGAGCTGTGCTGCTATACCTAGAAACCTGCCAGCATAGGACACTAGAGCGGAGCTGTGCTGCTATACCTAGAAACCTGCCAGCAGAGGACACTAGAGCGGAGCTGTGCTGCTATACCTAGAAACCTGCCAGCATAGGACACTAGAGCGGAGCTGTGCTGCTATACCTAGAAACCGGCCAGCATAGGACACTAGAGCGGAGCTGTGCTGCTATACCTAGCACCTGCCAGCATAGGACACTAGAGCGGAGCTGTGCTGCTATACCTAGAAACCTGCCAGCATAGGACACTAGAGCGGAGCTGTGCTGCTATACTTAGCACCTGCCAGCATAGGACACTAGAGCGGAGCTGTGCTGCTATACCTAGAAACCTGCCAGCAGAGGACACTAGAGCGGAGCTGTGCTGCTATACCTAGAAACCTGCCAGCATAGGACACTAGAGCGGAGCTGTGCTGCTATATCTAGAAACCTGCCAGCATAGGACACTAGAGCAGAGCTGTGCTGCTATACCTAGAAACCTGCCAGCAGAGGACACTAGAGCGGAGCTGTGCTGCTATACCTAGAAACCTGCCAGCATAGGACACTAGAGCGGAGCTGTGCTGCTATACCTAGAAACCTGCCAGCAGAGGACACTAGAGCGGAGCTGTGCTGCTATACCTAGAAACCTGCCAGCAGAGGACACTAGAGCGGAGCTGTGCTGCTATACCTAGAAACCTGCCAGCAGAGGACACTAGAGCGGAGCTGTGCTGCTATACCTAGAAACCTGCCAGCATAGGACACTAGAGCGGAGCTGTGCTGCTATACCTAGAAACCTGCCAGCAGAGGACACTAGAGCGGAGCTGTGCTGCTATACCGAGAAACCTGCCAGCAGAGGACACTAGAGCGGGGCTGTGCTGCTATACCTAGAAACCTGCCAGCATAGGACAGTAGAGGGGAGCTGTGCTGCTATACCTAGCACCTGCCAGCATAGGACACTAGAGCGGAGCTGTGCTGCTATACCTAGAAACCTGCCAGCAGAGGACACTAGAGCGGAGCTGTGCTGCTATACCTAGAAACCTGCCAGCATAGGACACTAGAGCGGAGCTGTGCTGCTATATCTAGAAACCGGCCAGCAGAGGACACTAGAGCGGAGCTGTGCTGCTATACCTAGAAACCTGCCAGCATAGGACACTAGAGCGGAGCTGTGCTGCTATACCTAGAAACCTGCCAGCAGAGGACACTAGAGCGGAGCTGTGCTGCTATACCTAGAAACCTGCCAGCAGAGGACACTAGAGCGGAGCTGTGCTGCTATACCTAGAAACCTGCCAGCAGAGGACACTAGAGCGGAGCTGTGCTGCTATACCTAGAAACCTGCCAGCATAGGACACTAGAGCGGAGCTGTGCTGCTATACCTAGAAACCTGCCAGCAGAGGACACTAGAGCGGAGCTGTGCTGCTATACCGAGAAACCTGCCAGCAGAGGACACTAGAGCGGGGCTGTGCTGCTATACCTAGAAACCTGCCAGCATAGGACAGTAGAGGGGAGCTGTGCTGCTATACCTAGCACCTGCCCGCAGAGGACACTAGAGCGGAGCTGTGCTGCTATACCTAGAAACCTGCCAGCATAGGACACTAGAGCGGAGCTGTGCTGCTATACCTAGAAACCGGCCAGCAGAGGACACTAGAGCGGAGCTGTGCTGCTATACCTAGAAACCGGCCAGCATAGGACACTAGAGCAGAGCTGTGCTGCTATACCTAGAAACCTGCCAGCATAGGACAGTAGAGGGGAGCTGTGCTGCTATACCTAGAAACCTGCCAGCATAGGACAGTAGAGCGGGGCTGTGCTGCTATACCTAGAAACCTGCCAGCAGAGGACACTACAGCAGAGCTGTGCTGCTATACCTAGAAACCTGCCAGCATAGGACACTAGAGCAGAGCTGTGCTGCTATACCTAGAAACCTGCCAGCATAGGACACTAGAGCGGAGCTGTGCTGCTATACCTAGCACCTGCCCGCAGAGGACACTAGAGCAGAGCTGTGCTGCTATACCTAGAAACCTGCCAGCATAGGACACTAGAGCGGAGCTGTGCTGCTATACCTAGAAACCTGCCAGCAGAGGACACTAGAGCAGAGCTGTGCTGCTATACCTAGAAACCTGCCAGCAGAGGACACTAGAGCGGAGCTGTGCTGCTATACCTAACACCTGCCAGCATAGGACACTAGAGCGGAGCTGTGCTGCTATACCTAGAAACCTGCCAGCAAAGGACACTAGAGCGGAGCTGTGCTGCTATACCTAGAAACCTGCCAGCATAGGACACTAGAGCGGAGCTGTGCTGCTATACCTAGCACCTGCCAGCATAGGACACTGGAGCGGAGCTGTGCTGCTATACTTAGCACCTGCCAGCAGAGGACACTAGAGCAGAGCTGTGCTGCTATACCTAGAAACCTGCCAGCAGAGGACACTAGAGCGGAGCTGTGCTGCTATACCTAGAAACCTGCCAGCATAGGACACTAGAGCGGAGCTGTGCTGCTATACCTAGAAACCTACCAGCAGAGGACACTAGAGCGGAGCTGTGCTGCTATACCTAGAAACCTGCCAGCATAGGACACTAGAGCGGAGCTGTGCTGCTATACCTAGAAACCGGCCAGCATAGGACACTAGAGCGGAGCTGTGCTGCTATACCTAGCACCTGCCAGCATAGGACACTAGAGCGGAGCTGTGCTGCTATACCTAGAAACCTGCCAGCATAGGACACTAGAGCGGAGCTGTGCTGCTATACTTAGCACCTGCCAGCAGAGGACACTAGAGCGGAGCTGTGCTGCTATACCTAGAAACCTGCCAGCATAGGACACTAGAGCGGAGCTGTGCTGCTATATCTAGAAACCGGCCAGCAGAGGACACTAGAGCGGAGCTGTGCTGCTATACCTAGAAACCTGCCAGCATAGGACACTAGAGCGGAGCTGTGCTGCTATACCTAGAAACCTGCCAGCAGAGGACACTAGAGCGGAGCTGTGCTGCTATACCTAGAAACCTGCCAGCAGAGGACACTAGAGCAGAGCTGTGCTGCTATACCTAGAAACCTGCCAGCAGAGGACACTAGAGCGGAGCTGTGCTGCTATACCTAGAAACCTGCCAGCATAGGACACTAGAGCGGAGCTGTGCTGCTATACCTAGAAACCTGCCAGCAGAGGACACTAGAGCGGAGCTGTGTTGCTATACCGAGAAACCTGCCAGCAGAGGACACTAGAGCGGGGCTGTGCTGCTATACCTAGAAACCTGCCAGCATAGGACAGTAGAGGGGAGCTGTGCTGCTATACCTAGCACCTGCCCGCAGAGGACACTAGAGCGGAGCTGTGCTGCTATACCTAGAAACCTGCCAGCATAGGACACTAGAGCGGAGCTGTGCTGCTATACCTAGAAACCGGCCAGCAGAGGACACTAGAGCGGAGCTGTGCTGCTATACCTAGAAACCGGCCAGCATAGGACACTAGAGCAGAGCTGTGCTGCTATACCTAGAAACCTGCCAGCATAGGACAGTAGAGGGGAGCTGTGCTGCTATACCTAGAAACCTGCCAGCATAGGACAGTAGAGCGGGGCTGTGCTGCTATACCTAGAAACCTGCCAGCATAGGACACTACAGCAGAGCTGTGCTGTTATACCTAACACCTGCCAGCATAGGACACTAGAGCAGAGCTGTGCTGCTATACCTAGAAACCTGCCAGCAGAGGACACTAGAGCAGAGCTGTGCTGCTATACCTAGAAACCTGCCAGCAGAGGACACTAGAGCGGAGCTGTGCTGCTATACCTAGAAACCTGCCAGCATAGGACAGTAGAGCGGGGCTGTGCTGCTATACCTAGAAACCTGCCAGCATAGGACACTACAGCAGAGCTGTGCTGTTATACCTAACACCTGCCAGCATAGGACACTAGAGCAGAGCTGTGCTGCTATACCTAGAAACCTGCCAGCAGAGGACACTAGAGCAGAGCTGTGCTGCTATACCTAGAAACCTGCCAGCAGAGGACACTAGAGCGGAGCTGTGCTGCTATACCTAGAAACCTGCCAGCATAGGACACTAGAGCGGAGCTGTGCTGCTATACCTAGCACCTGCCAGCATAGGACACTAGAGCAGAGCTGTGCTGCTATACCTAGAAACCTGCCAGCATAGGACACTAGAGCGGAGCTGTGCTGCTATACCTAGAAACCTGCCAGCAAAGGACACTAGAGCGGAGCTGTGCTGCTATACCTAGAAACCTGCCAGCAGAGGACACTAGAGCAGAGCTGTGCTGCTATACCTAGAAACCTGCCAGCAGAGGACACTAGAGCGGAGCTGTGCTGCTATACCTAACACCTGCCAGCATAGGACACTAGAGCGGAGCTGCTGCTATACCTAGAAACCTGCCAGCAAAGGACACTAGAGCGGAGCTGTGCTGCTATACCTAGAAACCTGCCAGCATAGGACACTAGAGCGGAGCTGTGCTGCTATACCTAGAAACCGGCCGGCAGAGGACACTAGAGCGGAGCTGTGCTGCTATACCCAGAAACCTGCCAGCATAGGACACTAGAGCAGAGCTGTGCTGCTATACCTAGCACCTGCCAGCATAGGACACTGGAGCGGAGCTGTGCTGCTATACTTAGCACCTGCCAGCAGAGGACACTAGAGCAGAGCTGTGCTGCTATACCTAGAAACCTGCCAGCATAGGACACTGGAGCGGAGCTCTGCTGCTATACCTAGCACCTGCCAGCAGAGGACACTAGAGCGGAGCTGTCCTGCTATACCTAGAAACCTGCCAGCATAGGACACTAGAGCGGAGCTGTGCTGCTATACCTAGAAACCGGCCAGCAGAGGACACTAGAGCGGAGCTGTGCTGCTATACCTAGCACCTGCCAGCATAGGACACTAGAGCGGAGCTGTGCTGCTATACCTAGAAACCTGCCAGCATAGGACACTAGAGCAGAGCTGTGCTGCTATACCTAGCACCTGCCAGCATAGGACACTGGAGCGGAGCTGTGCTGCTATACTTAGCACCTGCCAGCAGAGGACACTAGAGCAGAGCTGTGCTGCTATACCTAGCACCTGCCAGCAGAGGACACTAGAGCGGAGCTGTCCTGCTATACCTAGAAACCTGCCAGCATAGGACACTAGAGCGGAGCTGTGCTGCTATACCTAGAAACCGGCCAGCAGAGGACACTAGAGCGGAGCTGTGCTGCTATACCTAGAAACCTGCCAGCATAGGACACTAGACCAGAGCTGTGCTGCTATACCTAGAAACCTGCCAGCATAGGACACTAGAGCGGAGCTGTGCTGCTATACCTAGAAACCTGCCAGCAGAGGACACTAGAGCGGAGCTGTGCTGCTATACCTAGAAACCTGCCAGCAGAGGACACTAGAGCGGAGCTGTGCTGCTATACCTAGAAACCTGCCAGCATAGGACACTAGAGCGGAGCTGTGCTGCTATACCTAGAAACCTGCCAGCAGAGGACACTAGAGCGGAGCTGTGCTGCTATACCGAGAAACCTGCCAGCAGAGGACACTAGAGCGGGGCTGTGCTGCTATACCTAGAAACCTGCCAGCATAGGACAGTAGAGGGGAGCTGTGCTGCTATACCTAGCACCTGCCCGCAGAGGACACTAGAGCGGAGCTGTGCTGCTATACCTAGAAACCTGCCAGCATAGGACACTAGAGCGGAGCTGTGCTGCTATACCTAGAAACCGGCCAGCAGAGGACACTAGAGCGGAGCTGTGCTGCTATACCTAGAAACCGGCCAGCATAGGACACTAGAGCAGAGCTGTGCTGCTATACCTAGAAACCTGCCAGCATAGGACAGTAGAGGGGAGATGTGCTGCTATACCTAGAAACCTGCCAGCATAGGACAGTAGAGCGGGGCTGTGCTGCTATACCTAGAAACCTGCCAGCATAGGACAGTAGAGGGGAGCTGTGCTGCTATACCTAGAAACCTGCCAGCATAGGACAGTAGAGCGGGGCTGTGCTGCTATACCTAGAAACCTGCCAGCATAGGACAGTAGAGCGGGGCTGTGCTGCTATACCTAGAAACCTGCCAGCATAGGACACTAGAGCGGAGCTGTGCTGCTATACCTAGAAACCTGCCAGCAGAGGACACTAGAGCAGAGCTGTGCTGCTATACCTAGAAACCTGCCAGCATAGGACAGTAGAGCGGAGCTGTGCTGCTATACCTAGAAACCTGCCAGCAGAGGACACTAGAGCGGAGCTGTGCTGCTATACCTAGAAACCTGCCAGCATAGGACACTAGAGCAGAGCTGTGCTGCTATACCTAGAAACCTGCCAGCATAGGACACTAGAGCGGAGCTGTGCTGCTATACCTAGAAACCTGCCAGCAGAGGACACTAGAGCAGAGCTGTGCTGCTATACCTAGAAACCTGCCAGCATAGGACACTAGAGCGGAGCTGTGCTGCTATACCTAGAAACCTGCCAGCATAGGACACTAGAGCAGAGCTGTGCTGCTATACCTAGAAACCTGCCAGCATAGGACACTAGAGCGGAGCTGTGCTGCTATACCTAGAAACCTGCCAGCAGAGGACACTAGAGCAGAGCTGTACTGCTATACCTAGAAACCTGCCAGCAGAGGACACTAGAGCAGAGCTGTGCTGCTATACCTAGAAACCTGCCAGCATAGGACACTAGAGCGGAGCTGTGCTGCTATACCTAGAAACCTGCCAGCATAGGACACTAGAGCGGAGCTGTGCTGCTATACCTAGAAACCTGCCAGCATAGGACACTAGAGAGGAGCTGTGCTGCTATACCTAGAAACCTGCCAGCAGAGGACACTAGAGCAGAGCTGTGCTGCTATACCTAGAAACCTGCCAGCAGAGGACACTAGAGCGGAGCTGTGCTGCTATACCCAGAAACCTGCCAGCATAGGACACTAGAGCAGAGCTGTGCTGCTATACCTAGAAACCTGCCAGCAGAGAACACTAGAGCGGAGTTGTGCTGCTATACCTAGAAACCGGCCGGCAGAGGACACTAGAGCGGAGCTGTGCTGCTATACCCAGAAACCTGCCAGCAGAGAACACTAGAGCGGAGCTGTGCTGCTATACCTAGCACCTGCCAGCATAGGACACTGGAGCGGAGCTGTGCTGCTATACTTAGCACCTGCCAGCAGAGGACACTAGAGCAGAGCTGTGCTGCTATACCTAGAAACCTGCCAGCATAGGACACTGGAGCGGAGCTGTGCTGCTATACCTAGCACCTGCCAGCAGAGGACACTAGAGCGGAGCTGTCCTGCTATACCTAGAAACCTGCCAGCATAGGACACTAGAGCGGAGCTGTGCTGCTATACCTAGAAACCGGCCAGCAGAGGACACTAGAGCGGAGCTGTGCTGCTATACCTAGCACCTGCCAGCATAGGACACTAGAGCGGAGCTGTGCTGCTATACCTAGAAACCTGCCAGCATAGGACACTAGACCAGAGCTGTGCTGCTATACCTAGAAACCGGCCAGCAGAGGACACTAGAGCGGAGCTGTGCTGCTATACCTAGAAACCTGCCAGCATAGGACACTAGAGCAGAGCTGTGCTGCTATACCTAGAAACCTGCCAGCAGAGGACACTAGAGCGGAGCTGTCCTGCTATACCTAGAAACCTGCCAGCATAGGACACTAGAGCGGAGCTGTGCTGCTATACCTAGAAACCGGCCAGCAGAGGACACTAGAGCGGAGCTGTGCTGCTATACCTAGAAACCTGCCAGCAGAGGACAGTAGAGCGGAGCTGTGCTGCTATACCTAGAAACCGGCCAGCAGAGGACACTAGAGCGGAGCTGTGCTGCTATACCTAGCACCTGCCAGCATAGGACACTAGAGCGGAGCTGTGCTGCTATACCTAGAAACCTGCCAGCATAGGACACTAGAGCGGAGCTGTGCTGCTATACCTAGAAACCTGCCAGCAGAGGACACTAGAGCGGAGCTGTGCTGCTATACCTAGAAACCTGCCAGCATAGGACACTAGAGCAGAGCTGTGCTGCTATACCTAGAAACCTGCCAGCAGAGGACACTAGAGCGGAGCTGTGCTGCTATACCTAGAAACCGGCCAGCAGAGGACACTAGAGCGGAGCTGTGCTGCTATACCTAGAAACCTGCCAGCATAGGACACTAGAGCAGAGCTGTGCTGCTATACCTAGAAACCTGCCAGCATAGGACACTAGAGCGGAGCTGTGCTGCTATACCTAGAAACCTGCCAGCATGGGACAGTAGAGCGGAGCTGTGCTGCTATACCTAGAAACCTGCCAGCATAGGACACTAGAGCAGAGCTGTGCTGCTATACCTAGAAACCTGCCAGCATAGGACACTAGAGCGGAGCTGTGCTGCTATACCTAGAAACCTGCCAGCAGAGGACACTAGAGCGGAGCTGAGCTGCTATACCTAGAAACCTGCCAGCATAGGACACTAGAGCGGAGCTGTGCTGCTATACCTAGAAACCTGCCAGCATAGGACACTAGAGCGGAGCTGTGCTGCTATACCTAGAAACCTGCCAGCAGAGGACACTAGAGCGGAGCTGTGCTGCTATACCTAGAAACCTGCCAGCATAGGACACTAGAGCGGAGCTGTGCTGCTATACCTAGAAACCTGCCAGCATAGGACACTAGAGCAGACCTGTGCTGCTATACCTAGACACCTGCCAGCAGAGGACACTAGAGCGGAGCTGTGCTGCTATACCTAGAAACCTGCCAGCATAGGACACTAGAGCGGAGCTGTGCTGCTATACCTAGAAACCTGCCCGCAGAGGACACTAGAGCGGAGCTGTGCTGCTATACCTAGAAACCTGCCAGCATAGGACACTAGAGCGGAGCTGTGCTGCTATACCTAGAAACCTGCCAGCATAGGACACTAGAGCAGAGCTGTGCTGCTATACCTAGCACCTGCCAGCATAGGACACTAGAGCGGAGCTGTGCTGCTATACCTAGAAACCTGCCAGCATAGGACACTAGAGCGGAGCTGTGCTGCTATACCTAGAAACCTGCCAGCATAGGACACTAGAGCGGAGCTGTGCTGCTATACCTAGCACCTGACAGCATAGGACACTAGAGCGGAGCTGTGCTGCTATACTTAGCACCTGCCAGCAGAGGACACTAGAGCGGAGCTGTGCTGCTATACCTAGAAACCTGCCAGCAGAGGACACTAGAGCGGAGCTGTGCTGCTATACCTAGAAACCTGCCAGCATAGGACACAAGAGCGGAGCTGTGCTGCTATACCTAGAAACCTGCCAGCATAGGACACTAGAGCGGAGCTGTGCTGCTATACCTAGAAACCTGCCAGCATAGAACACTAGAGCAGAGCTGTGCTGCTATACCTAGAAACCGGCCAGCAGAGGACACTAGAGCGGAGCTGTGCTGCTATACCAAGAAACCTGCCCGCAGAGGACACTAGAGCGGAGCTGTGCTGCTATACCTAGAAACATGCCAGCATAGGACACTAGAGCAGAGCTGTGCTGCTATACCTAGAAACCTGCCAGCATAGGACACTAGAGCGGAGCTGTGCTGCTATACCTAGAAACCTGCCAGCATAGAACACTAGAGCAGAGCTGTGCTGCTATACCTAGAAACCGGCCAGCAGAGGACACTAGAGCGGAGCTGTGCTGCTATACCAAGAAACCTGCCCGCAGAGGACACAAGAGCGGAGCTGTGCTGCTATACCTAGAAACCTGCCAGCATAGGACACTAGAGCGGAGCTGTGCTGCTATACCTAGAAACCTGCCAGCATAGAACACTAGAGCAGAGCTGTGCTGCTATACCTAGAAACCGGCCAGCAGAGGACACTAGAGCGGAGCTGTGCTGCTATACCAAGAAACCTGCCCGCAGAGGACACTAGAGCGGAGCTGTGCTGCTATACCTAGAAACCTGCCAGCATAGGACACTAGAGCAGAGCTGTGCTGCTATACCTAGAAACCGGCCAGCAGAGGACACTAGAGCGGAGCTGTGCTGCTATACCAAGAAACCTGCCCGCAGAGGACACTAGAGCGGAGCTGTGCTGCTATACCTAGAAACCTGCCAGCATAGGACACTAGAGCGGGGCTGTGCTGCTATACCTAGAAACCTGCCAGCATAGGACAGTAGAGCGGAGCTGTGCTGCTATACCTAGCACCTGCCAGCATAGGACACTAGAGCGGAGCTGTACTGCTATATCTAGAAACCTGCCAGCATAGGACAGTAGAGGGGAGCTGTGCTGCTATACCTAGAAACCTGCCAGCAGAGGACACTAGAGCGGAGCTGTGCTGCTATACCTAGAAACCTGCCAGCATAGGACAGTAGAGCGGGGCTGTGCTGCTATACCTAGAAACCTGCCAGCAGAGGACACTAGAGCAGAGCTGTGCTGTTATACCTAACACCTGCCAGCATAGGACACTAGAGCAGAGCTGTGCTGCTATACCTAGAAACCTGCCAGCAGAGGACACTAGAGCAGAGCTGTGCTGTTATACCTAACACCTGCCAGCATAGGACACTAGAGCAGAGCTGTGCTGCTATACCTAGAAACCTGCCAGCATAGGACAGTAGAGCGGGGCTGTGCTGCTATACCTAGAAACCTGCCAGAAGAGGACACTAGAGCGGAGCTGTGCTGTTATACCTAACACCTGCCAGCATAGGACACTAGAGCGGGGCTGTGCTGCTATACCTAGAAACCTGCCAGCATAGGACACTAGAGCGGGGCTGTGCTGCTATACCTAGAAACCTGCCAGCATAGGACACTAGAGCGGGGCTGTGCTGCTATACCTAGAAACCTGCCAGCATAGGACACTAGAGCGGAGCTGTGCTGCTATACCTAGAAACCGGCCAGCAGAGGACACTAGAGCGGAGATGTGCTGCTATACCTAGCACCTGCCAGCATAGGACACTAGAGCGGAGCTGTGCTGCTATACCTAGAAACCTGCCAGCATAGGACACTAGAGCGGAGCTGTGCTGCTATACCTAGAAACCTGCCAGCATAGGACACTAGAGCAGAGCTGTGCTGCTATACCTAGAAACCTGCCAGCAGAGGACACTAGAGCGGAGCTGTGCTGCTATACCTAGAAACCTGCCAGCATAGGACACTAGAGCAGAGCTGTGCTGCTATACCTAGAAACCGGCCAGCAGAGGACACTAGAGCGGAGCTGTGCTGCTATACCTAGACACCTGCCAGCAGAGGACACTAGAGCAGAGCTGTGCTGCTATACCTAGAAACCTGCCAGCATAGGACACTAGAGCAGAGCTGTGCTGCTATACCTAGAAACCTGCCAGCATAGGACACTAGAGCGGAGCTGTGCTGCTATACCTAGAAACCTGCCAGCAGAGGACACTAGAGCGGAGATGAGCTGCTATACCTAGAAACCTGCCAGCATAGGACACTAGAGCGGAGCTGTGCTGCTATACCTAGAAACCTGCCAGCATAGGACACTAGAGCGGAGCTGTGCTGCTATACCTAGCACCTGACAGCATAGGACACTAGAGCGGAGCTGTGCTGCTATACTTAGCACCTGCCAGCAGAGGACACTAGAGCGGAGCTGTGCTGCTATACCTAGAAACCTGCCAGCATGGGACAGTAGAGCGGAGCTGTGCTGCTATACCTAGAAACCTGCCAGCATAGGACACTAGAGCGGAGCTGTGCTGCTATACCTAGAAACCTGCCAGCATAGGACACTAGAGCAGAGCTGTGCTGCTATACCTAGAAACCTGCCAGCATAGGACACTAGAGCGGAGCTGTGCTGCTATACCTAGAAACCTGCCAGCAGAGGACACTAGAGCGGAGCTGAGCTGCTATACCTAGAAACCTGCCAGCATAGGACACTAGAGCGGAGCTGTGCTGCTATACCTAGAAACCTGCCAGCATAGGACACTAGAGCGGAGCTGTGCTGCTATACCTAGAAACCTGCCAGCAGAGGACACTAGAGCGGAGCTGAGCTGCTATACCTAGAAACCTGCCAGCATAGGACACTAGAGCGGAGCTGTGCTGCTATACCTAGAAACCTGCCAGCAGAGGACACTAGAGCGGAGCACAGCTGCTATACCTAGAAACCTGCCAGCATAGGACACTAGAGCAGAGCTGTGCTGCTATACCTAGAAACCTGCCAGCATAGGACACTAGAGCGGAGCTGTGCTGCTATACCTAGAAACCTGCCAGCAGAGGACACTAGAGCGGAGCTGAGCTGCTATACCTAGAAACCTGCCAGCATAGGACACTAGAGCGGAGCTGTGCTGCTATACCTAGAAACCTGCCAGCATAGGACACTAGAGCGGAGCTGTGCTGCTATACCTAGAAACCTGCCAGCATAGGACACTAGAGCGGAGCTGTGCTGCTATACCTAGAAACCGGCCAGCAGAGGACACTAGAGCGGAGCTGTGCTGCTATACCTAGAAACCTGCCAGCATAGGACACTAGAGCGGAGCTGTGCTGCTATACCTAGAAACCTGCCAGCATAGGACACTAGAGCGGAGCTGTGCTGCTATACCTAGAAACCTGCCAGCATAGGACACTAGAGCGGAGCTGTGCTGCTATACCTAGAAACCTGCCAGCATAGGACACTAGAGCGGAGCTGTGCTGCTATACCTAGCACCTGCCAGCATAGGACACTAGAGCAGAGCTGTGCTGCTATACCTAGAAACCTGCCAGCATAGGACACTAGAGCAGAGCTGTGCTGCTATACCTAGACACCTGCCAGCAGAGGACACTAGAGCGGAGCTGTGCTGCTATACCAAGAAACCTGCCAGCATAGGACACTAGAGCGGAGCTGTGCTGCTATACCTAGAAACCTGCCAGCATAGGACACTAGAGCGGAGCTGTGCTGCTATACCTAGAAACCTGCCAGCATAGGACACTAGAGCGGAGCTGTGCTGCTATACCTAGAAACCTGCCAGCATAGGACACTAGAGCGGAGCTGTGCTGCTATACCTAGAAACCTGCCAGCATAGGACACTAGAGCGGAGCTGTGCTGCTATACCTAGAAACCTGCCAGCAGAGGACACTAGAGCAGAGCTGTGCTGCTATACCTAGAAACCTGCCAGCATAGGACACTAGAGCGGAGCTGTGCTGCTATACCTAGAAACCTGCCAGCATAGGACACTAGAGCGGAGCTGTGCTGCTATACCTAGAAACCTGCCAGCAGAGGACACTAGAGCGGAGCTGTGCTGCTATACCTAGAAACCTGCCAGCATAGGACACTAGAGCGGAGCTGTGCTGCTATACCTAGAAACCTGCCAGCAGAGGACACTAGAGCGGGGCTGTGCTGCTATACCTAGAAACCTGCCAGCATAGGACACTAGAGCGGAGCTGTGCTGCTATACCTAGAAACTTGCCAGCATAGGACACTAGAGCGGAGCTGTGCTGCTATACCTAGCACCTGACAGCATAGGACACTAGAGCGGAGCTGTGCTGCTATACTTAGCACCTGCCAGCAGAGGACACTAGAGCGGAGCTGTGCTGCTATACCTAGAAACCTGCCAGCATAGGACACTAGAGCAGAGCTGTGCTGCTATACCTAGAAACCTGCCAGCATAGGACACTAGAGCGGAGCTGTGCTGCTATACCTAGAAACCGGCCAGCAGAGGACACTAGAGCGGAGCTGTGCTGCTATACCTAGAAACCTGCCAGCATAGGACACTAGAGCGGAGCTGTGCTGCTATACCTAGAAACCTGCCAGCATAGGACACTAGAGCGGAGCTGTGCTGCTATACCTAGCACCTGCCAGCAGAGGACACTAGAGCAGAGCTGTGCTGCTATACCTAGAAACCTGCCAGCATAGGACACTAGAGCGGAGCTGTGCTGCTATACCTAGAAACCGGCCAGCAGAGGACACTAGAGCGGAGCTGTGCTGCTATACCAAGAAACCTGCCCGCAGAGGACACTAGAGCGGAGCTGTGCTGCTATACCTAGAAACCTGCCAGCAAAGGACACTAGAGCGGAGCTGAGCTGCTATACCTAGAAACCTGCCCACAGAGGACACTAGAGCGGAGCTGTGCTGCTATACCTAGAAACCTGCCAGCAAAGGACACTAGAGCGGGGCTGTGCTGCTATACCTAGAAACCTGCCAGCATAGGACAGTAGAGGGGAGCTGTACTGCTATACCTAGAAACCTGCCAGCATAGGACAGTAGAGGGGAGCTGTGCTGCTATACCTAGAAACCTGCCAGCTGAGGACACTAGAGCGGAGCTGTGCTGCTATACCTAGAAACCTGCCAGCATAGGACAGTAGAGCGGGGCTGTGCTGCTATACCTAGAAACCTGCCAGCAGAGGACACTAGAGCAGAGCTGTGCTGTTATACCTAACACCTGCCAGCATAGGACACTAGAGCAGAGCTGTGCTGCTATACCTAGAAACCTGCCAGCATAGGACAGTAGAGCGGGGCTGTGCTGCTATACCTAGAAACCTGCCAGCAGAGGACACTAGAGCAGAGCTGTGCTGTTATACCTAACACCTGCCAGCATAGGACACTAGAGCAGAGCTGTGCTGCTATACCTAGAAACCTGCCAGCATAGGACAGTAGAGCGGGGCTGTGCTGCTATACCTAGAAACCTGCCAGCAGAGGACACTAGAGCGGAGCTGTGCTGTTATACCTAACACCTGCCAGCATAGGACACTAGAGCGGAGCTGTGCTGCTATACCTAGAAACCTGCCAGCATAGGACACTAGAGCGGGGCTGTGCTGCTATACCTAGAAACCTGCCAGCATAGGACACTAGAGCGGAGCTGTGCTGCTATACCTAGCACCTGCCAGCATAGGACACTAGAGCAGAGCTGTGCTGCTATACCTAGCACCTGCCAGCATAGGACACTGGAGCGGAGCTGTGCTGCTATACTTAGCACCTGCCAGCAGAGGACACTAGAGCGGAGCTGTGCTGCTATACCTAGAAACCTGCCAGCATAGGACACTGGAGCGGAGCTGTGCTGCTATACTTAGCACCTGCCAGCAGAGGACACTAGAGCGGAGCTGTCCTGCTATACCTAGAAACCTGCCAGCATAGGACACTAGAGCGGAGCTGTGCTGCTATACCTAGAAACCGGCCAGCAGAGGACACTAGAGCGGAGCTGTGCTGCTATACCTAGCACCTGCCAGCATAGGACACTAGAGCGGAGCTGTGCTGCTATACCTAGAAACCTGCCAGCATAGGACACTAGAGCGGAGGTGTGCTGCTATACCTAGCACCTGCCAGCAGAGGACACTAGAGCAGAGCCGTGCTGCTATACCTAGAAACCGGCCAGCAGAGGACACTAGAGCGGAGCTGTGCTGCTATACCTAGAAACCTGCCAGCATAGGACACTAGAGCGGAGCTGTGCTGCTATACCTAGAAACCGGCCAGCAGAGGACACTAGAGCGGAGCTGTGCTGCTATACCTAGAAACCTGCCAGCATAGGACACTAGAGCGGAGCTGTGCTGCTATACCTAGAAATCGGCCAGCAGAGGACACTAGAGCGGAGCTGTGCTGCTATACCTAGCACCTGCCAGCATAGGACACTAGAGCGGAGCTGTGCTGCTATACCTAGAAACCTGCCAGCATAGGACACTAGAGCGGAGCTGTGCTGCTATACCTAGAAACCTGCCAGCAGAGGACACTAGAGCAGAGCTGTGCTGCTATACCTAGAAACCTGCCAGCATAGGACACTAGAGCAGAGCTGTGCTGCTATACCTAGAAACCTGCCAGCATAGGACACTAGAGCGGAGCTGTGCTGCTATACCTAGAAACCTGCCAGCATAGGACACTAGAGCAGAGCTGTGCTGCTATACCTAGAAACCTGCCAGCATAGGACACTAGAGCGGAGCTGAGCTGCTATACCTAGAAACCTGCCAGCATAGGACACTAGAGCGGAGCTGTGCTGCTATACCTAGAAACCTGCCCGCAGAGGACACTAGAGCAGAGCTGTGCTGCTATACCTAGAAACCTGCCAGCATAGGACACTAGTGCAGAGCTGTGCTGCTATACCTAGAAACCTGCCAGCATAGGACACTAGAGCCTGGCTGTGCTGCTATACCTAACACCTGCCAGCATAGGACACTGGAGCGGGGCTGTGCTGCTATACCTAGAAACCTGCCCGCAGAGGACACTAGAGCGGAGCTGTGCTGCTATACCTAGAAACCTGCCAGCATAGGACACTAGAGCGGAGCTGTGCTGCTATACCTAGAAACCTGCCCGCAGAGGACACTAGAGCAGAGCTGTGCTGCTATACCTAGAA
This sequence comes from Phyllobates terribilis, assembly GCF_046119375.1. Classification (NCBI taxonomy): domain Eukaryota; kingdom Metazoa; phylum Chordata; class Amphibia; order Anura; family Dendrobatidae; genus Phyllobates; species Phyllobates terribilis. Next base: position 637,272,794 of record NW_027362762.1, read on the forward strand.
ACCTGCCAGCATAGGACACTAGTGCAGAGCTGTGCTGCTATACCTAGAAACCTGCCAGCATAGGACACTAGAGCCTGGCTGTGCTGCTATACCTAACACCTGCCAGCATAGGACACTGGAGCGGAGCTGAGCTGCTATACCTAACACCTGCCAGCATAGGACACTAGAGCGGAGCTGAGCTGCTATACCTAGAAACCTGCCAGCATAGGACACTAGAGCGGAGCTGTGCTGCTATACCTAGAAACCTGCCCGCAGAGGACACTAGAGCAGAGCTGTGCTGCTATACCTAGAAACCTGCCAGCATAGGACACTAGTGCAGAGCTGTGCTGCTATACCTAGAAACCTGCCAGCATAGGACACTAGAGCCTGGCTGTGCTGCTATACCTAACACCTGCCAGCATAGGACACTGGAGCGGAGCTGAGCTGCTATACCTAACACCTGCCAGCATAGGACACTAGAGCGGAGCTGTGCTGCTATACCTAGAAACCTGCCCGCAGAGGACACTAGAGCGGAGCTGTGCTGCTATACCTAGATACCTGCCAGCATAGGACACTAGAGCGGAGCTGAGCTGCTATGCCTAGAAACCTGCCAGCATAGGACACTAGAGCAGAGCTGTGCTGCTATACCTAGAAACCTGCCAGCATAGGACACTAGAGCAGAGCTGTGCTGCTATACCTAGAAACCTGCCAGCATAGGACAGTAGAGCGGGACTGTACTGCTATACCTAGAAACCTGCCAGCAGAGGACACTAGAGCGGAGCTGTGCTGCTATACCTAGAAACCTGCCAGCATAGGACACTAGAGCGGAGCTGTGCTGCTATACCTAGAAACCTGCCAGCATAGGACACTAGAGCGGAGCTGTGCTGCTATACCTAGAAACCGGCCAGCAGAGGACACTAGAGCGGAGCTGTGCTGCTATACCCAGAAACCTGCCAGCATAGGACACTAGAGCGGAGCTGTGCTGCTATACCTAGAAACCTGCCAGCATAGGACACTAGAGCGGAGCTGTGCTGCTATACCTAGAAACCTGCCAGCATAGGACACTAGAGCAGAGCTGTGCTGCTATACCTAGAAACCTGCCAGCATAGGACACTGGAGCGGAGCTGTGCTGCTATACTTAGCACCTGCCAGCAGAGGACACTAGAGCGGAGCTGTGCTGCTATACCTAGAAACCTGCCAGCATAGGACACTGGAGCGGAGCTGTGCTGCTATACTTAGCACCTGCCAGCAGAGGACACTAGATCGGAGCTGTCCTGCTATACCTAGAAACCTGCCAGCATAGGACACTAGAGCGGAGCTGTGCTGCTATACCTAGAAACCGGCCAGCAGAGGACACTAGAGCGGAGCTGTGCTGCTATACCTAGCACCTGCCAGCATAGGACACTAGAGCGGAGCTGTGCTGCTATACCTAGAAACCTGCCAGCATAGGACACTAGAGCGGAGCTGTGCTGCTATACCTAGAAACCTGCCAGCATAGGACACTAGAGCGGAGCTGTGCTGCTATACCTAGAAACCGGCCAGCATAGGACACTAGAGCAGAGCTGTGCTGCTATACCTAGAAACCTGCCAGCATAGGACACTAGAGCGGAGCTGTGCTGCTATACCTAGAAACCTGCCAGCAGAGGACACTGGAGCGGAGCTGTGCTGCTATACCTAGCACCTGCCAGCATAGGACACTAGAGCGGAGCTGTGCTGCTATACCTAGAAACCTGCCAGCATAGGACACTAGAGCGGAGCTGTGCTGCTATACCTAGAAACAGGCCAGCAGAGGACACTAGAGCGGAGCTGTGCTGCTATACCTAGAAACCTGCCAGCAGAGGACAGTAGAGCGGAGCTGTGCTGCTATACCTAGAAACAGGCCAGCAGAGGACACTAGAGCAGAGCTGTGCTGCTATACCTAGAAACCTGCCCACAGAGGACACTAGAGCGGAGCTGTGCTGCTATACCTAGAAACCTGCCAGCATAGGACACTAGAGCAGAGCTGTGCTGCTATACCTAGAAACCTGCCCACAGAGGACACTAGAGCGGAGCTGTGCTGCTATACCTAGAAACCTGCCAGCAGAGGACACTAGAGCAGAGCTGTGCTGCTATACTTAGCACTTGACAGCAGAGGACACTAGAGCGGAGCTGTCCTGCTATACCTAGAAACCTGCCAGCATAGGACACTAGAGCGGAGCTGTGCTGCTATACCTAGAAACCTGCCAGCATAGGACACTAGAGCGGAGCTGTGCTGCTATACTTAGCACTTGACAGCAGAGGACACTAGAGCGGAGCTGTCCTGCTATACCTAGAAACCTGCCAGCATAGGACACTAGAGCGGAGCTGTGCTGCTATACCTAGAAACAGGCCAGCAGAGGACACTAGAGCGGAGCTGTGCTGCTATACCTAGAAACCTGCCAGCAGAGGACAGTAGAGCGGAGCTGTGCTGCTATACCTAGAAACAGGCCAGCAGAGGACACTAGAGCAGAGCTGTGCTGCTATACCTAGAAACCTGCCCACAGAGGACACTAGAGCGGAGCTGTGCTGCTATACCTAGAAACAGGCCAGCAGAGGACACTAGAGCAGAGCTGTGCTGCTATACCTAGAAACCTGCCAGCATAGGACACTAGAGCGGAGCTGTGCTGCTATACCTAGAAACCTGCCAGCATAGGACACTAGAGCGGAGCTGTGCTGCTATACCTAGAAACCTGCCAGCATAGGACACTAGAGCGGAGCTGTGCTGCTATACCTAGAAACCGGCCAGCATAGGACACTAGAGCGGAGCTGTGCTGCTATACCTAGAAACCGGCCAGCAGAGGACACTAGAGCGGAGCTGTGCTGCTATACCTAGCACCTGCCAGCATAGGACACTAGAGCGGAGCTGTGCTGCTATACCTAGAAACCTGCCAGCATAGGACACTAGAGCGGAGCTGTGCTGCTATACCTAGAAACCTGCCAGCATAGGACACTAGAGCGGAGCTGTGCTGCTATACCTAGAAACCTGCCAGCATAGGACACTAGAGCGGAGGTGTGCTGCTATACCTAGCACCTGCCAGCAGAGGACACTAGAGCAGAGCTGTGCTGCTATACCTAGAAACCTGCCAGCATAGGACACTAGAGCGGGGCTGTGCTGCTATACCTAGAAACCTGCCAGCAGAGGACACTAGAGCGGGGCTGTGCTGCTATACCTAGAAACCTGCCAGCATAGGACACTAGAGCGGAGCTGTGCTGCTATACCTAGAAACCTGCCAGCATAGGACACTAGAGCGGAGCTGTGCTGCTATACCTAGAAACCGGCCAGCAGAGGACACTAGAGCGGAGCTGTGCTGCTATACCTAGCACCTGCCAGCATAGGACACTAGAGCGGAGCTGTGCTGCTATACCTAGAAACCTGCCAGCATAGGACACTAGAGCGGAGCTGTGCTGCTATACCTAGAAACCTGCCAGCAGAGGACACTAGAGCAGAGCTGTGCTGCTATACCTAGAAACCTGCCAGCATAGGACACTAGAGCAGAGCTGTGCTGCTATACCTAGAAACCTGCCAGCATAGGACACTAGAGCGGAGCTGTGCTGCTATACCTAGAAACCTGCCAGCATAGGACACTAGAGCAGAGCTGTGCTGCTATACCTAGAAACCTGCCAGCATAGGACACTAGAGCGGAGCTGAGCTGCTATACCTAGAAACCTGCCAGCATAGGACACTAGAGCGGAGCTGTGCTGCTATACCTAGAAACCTGCCCGCAGAGGACACTAGAGCAGAGCTGTGCTGCTATACCTAGAAACCTGCCAGCATAGGACACTAGAGCAGAGCTGTGCTGCTATACCTAGAAACCTGCCAGCATAGGACACTAGAGCGGAGCTGAGCTGCTATACCTAGAAACCTGCCAGCATAGGACACTAGAGCGGAGCTGTGCTGCTATACCTAGAAACCTGCCCGCAGAGGACACTAGAGCAGAGCTGTGCTGCTATACCTAGAAACCTGCCAGCATAGGACACTAGTGCAGAGCTGTGCTGCTATACCTAGAAACCTGCCAGCATAGGACACTAGAGCCTGGCTGTGCTGCTATACCTAACACCTGCCAGCATAGGACACTGGAGCGGGGCTGTGCTGCTATACCTAGAAACCTGCCCGCAGAGGACACTAGAGCGGAGCTGTGCTGCTATACCTAGAAACCTGCCAGCATAGGACACTAGAGCGGAGCTGTGCTGCTATACCTAGAAACCTGCCCGCAGAGGACACTAGAGCAGAGCTGTGCTGCTATACCTAGAAACCTGCCAGCATAGGACACTAGTGCAGAGCTGTGCTGCTATACCTAGAAACCTGCCAGCATAGGACACTAGAGCCTGGCTGTGCTGCTATACCTAACACCTGCCAGCATAGGACACTGGAGCGGAGCTGAGCTGCTATACCTAACACCTGCCAGCATAGGACACTAGAGCGGAGCTGAGCTGCTATACCTAGAAACCTGCCAGCATAGGACACTAGAGCGGAGCTGTGCTGCTATACCTAGAAACCTGCCCGCAGAGGACACTAGAGCAGAGCTGTGCTGCTATACCTAGAAACCTGCCAGCATAGGACACTAGTGCAGAGCTGTGCTGCTATACCTAGAAACCTGCCAGCATAGGACACTAGAGCCTGGCTGTGCTGCTATACCTAACACCTGCCAGCATAGGACACTGGAGCGGAGCTGAGCTGCTATACCTAACACCTGCCAGCATAGGACACTAGAGCGGAGCTGTGCTGCTATACCTAGAAACCTGCCCGCAGAGGACACTAGAGCGGAGCTGTGCTGCTATACCTAGATACCTGCCAGCATAGGACACTAGAGCGGAGCTGAGCTGCTATGCCTAGAAACCTGCCAGCATAGGACACTAGAGCAGAGCTGTGCTGCTATACCTAGAAACCTGCCAGCATAGGACACTAGAGCAGAGCTGTGCTGCTATACCTAGAAACCTGCCAGCATAGGACAGTAGAGCGGGACTGTGCTGCTATACCTAGAAACCTGCCAGCAGAGGACACTAGAGCGGAGCTGTGCTGCTATACCTAGAAACCTGCCAGCATAGGACACTAGAGCGGAGCTGTGCTGCTATACCTAGAAACCTGCCAGCATAGGACACTAGAGCGGAGCTGTGCTGCTATACCTAGAAACCGGCCAGCAGAGGACACTAGAGCGGAGCTGTGCTGCTATACCCAGAAACCTGCCAGCATAGGACACTAGAGCGGAGCTGTGCTGCTATACCTAGAAACCTGCCAGCATAGGACACTAGAGCGGAGCTGTGCTGCTATACCTAGAAACCTGCCAGCATAGGACACTAGAGCAGAGCTGTGCTGCTATACCTAGAAACCTGCCAGCATAGGACACTGGAGCGGAGCTGTGCTGCTATACTTAGCACCTGCCAGCAGAGGACACTAGAGCGGAGCTGTGCTGCTATACCTAGAAACCTGCCAGCATAGGACACTGGAGCGGAGCTGTGCTGCTATACTTAGCACCTGCCAGCAGAGGACACTAGATCGGAGCTGTCCTGCTATACCTAGAAACCTGCCAGCATAGGACACTAGAGCGGAGCTGTGCTGCTATACCTAGAAACCGGCCAGCAGAGGACACTAGAGCGGAGCTGTGCTGCTATACCTAGCACCTGCCAGCATAGGACACTAGAGCGGAGCTGTGCTGCTATACCTAGAAACCTGCCAGCATAGGACACTAGAGCGGAGCTGTGCTGCTATACCTAGAAACCTGCCAGCATAGGACACTAGAGCGGAGCTGTGCTGCTATACCTAGAAACCGGCCAGCATAGGACACTAGAGCAGAGCTGTGCTGCTATACCTAGAAACCTGCCAGCATAGGACACTAGAGCGGAGCTGTGCTGCTATACCTAGAAACCTGCCAGCAGAGGACACTGGAGCGGAGCTGTGCTGCTATACCTAGCACCTGCCAGCATAGGACACTAGAGCGGAGCTGTGCTGCTATACCTAGAAACCTGCCAGCATAGGACACTAGAGCGGAGCTGTGCTGCTATACCTAGAAACAGGCCAGCAGAGGACACTAGAGCGGAGCTGTGCTGCTATACCTAGAAACCTGCCAGCAGAGGACAGTAGAGCGGAGCTGTGCTGCTATACCTAGAAACAGGCCAGCAGAGGACACTAGAGCAGAGCTGTGCTGCTATACCTAGAAACCTGCCCACAGAGGACACTAGAGCGGAGCTGTGCTGCTATACCTAGAAACCTGCCAGCATAGGACACTAGAGCAGAGCTGTGCTGCTATACCTAGAAACCTGCCCACAGAGGACACTAGAGCGGAGCTGTGCTGCTATACCTAGAAACCTGCCAGCAGAGGACACTAGAGCAGAGCTGTGCTGCTATACCTAGAAACCTGCCAGCATAGGACACTAGAGCGGAGCTGTGCTGCTATACTTAGCACTTGACAGCAGAGGACACTAGAGCGGAGCTGTCCTGCTATACCTAGAAACCTGCCAGCATAGGACACTAGAGCGGAGCTGTGCTGCTATACCTAGAAACAGGCCAGCAGAGGACACTAGAGCGGAGCTGTGCTGCTATACCTAGAAACCTGCCAGCAGAGGACAGTAGAGCGGAGCTGTGCTGCTATACCTAGAAACAGGCCAGCAGAGGACACTAGAGCAGAGCTGTGCTGCTATACCTAGAAACCTGCCCACAGAGGACACTAGAGCGGAGCTGTGCTGCTATACCTAGAAACAGGCCAGCAGAGGACACTAGAGCAGAGCTGTGCTGCTATACCTAGAAACCTGCCAGCATAGGACACTAGAGCGGAGCTGTGCTGCTATACCTAGAAACCTGCCAGCATAGGACACTAGAGCGGAGCTGTGCTGCTATACCTAGAAACCTGCCAGCATAGGACACTAGAGCGGAGCTGTGCTGCTATACCTAGAAACCGGCCAGCATAGGACACTAGAGCGGAGCTGTGCTGCTATACCTAGAAACCGGCCAGCAGAGGACACTAGAGCGGAGCTGTGCTGCTATACCTAGCACCTGCCAGCATAGGACACTAGAGCGGAGCTGTGCTGCTATACCTAGAAACCTGCCAGCATAGGACACTAGAGCGGAGCTGTGCTGCTATACCTAGAAACCTGCCAGCATAGGACACTAGAGCGGAGATGTGCTGCTATACCTAGAAACCTGCCAGCAGAGGACACTAGAGCAGAGCTGTGCTGCTATACCTAGCACCTGCCAGCAGAGGACACTAGAGCAGAGCTGTGCTGCTATACCTAGAAACCTGCCAGCATAGGACACTAGAGCGGGGCTGTGCTGCTATACCTAGAAACCTGCCAGCAGAGGACACTAGAGCGGGGCTGTGCTGCTATACCTAGAAACCTGCCAGCATAGGACACTAGAGCGGAGCTGTGCTGCTATACCTAGAAACCTGCCAGCATAGGACACTAGAGCAGAGCTGTGCTGCTATACCTAGAAACCTGCCAGCATAGGACAGTAGAGCGGGGCTGTGCTGCTATACCTAGAAACCTGCCAGCATAGGACAGTAGAGCGGGGCTGTGCTGCTATACCTAGAAACCTGCCAGCATAGGACACTAGAGCAGAGCTGTGCTGCTATACCCAGAAACCTGCCCGCATAGGACACTAGAGCGGAGCTGTGCTGCTATACCTAGAAACCTGCCAGCATAGGACACTAGAGAGGAGCTGTGCTGCTATACCTAGAAACCTGCCCGCATAGGACACTAGAGCGGAGCTGTGCTGCTATACCTAGAAACCTGCCCGCAGAGGACACTAGAGCAGAGCTGTGCTGCTATACCTAGAAACCTGCCCGCAGAGGACACTAGAGCGGAGCTGTGCTGCTATACCTAGAAACCTGCCCGCAGAGGACACTAGAGCAGAGCTGTGCTGCAATACCTAGAAACCTGCCAGCATAGGACACTAGAGCAGAGCTGTGCTGCTATACCTAGAAACCTGCCCGCACAGGACACTAGAGCGGAGCTGTGCTGCTATACCTAGAAACCTGCCCGCAGAGGACACTAGAGCAGAGCTGTGCTGCTATACCTAGAAACATGCCAGCATAGGACACTAGAGCCTGGCTGTGCTGCTATACCTAACACCTGCCAGCATAGGACATTGGAGCAGAGCTGTGCTGCTATACCTAACACCTGCTAGCATAGGACACTACAGCCTGGCTGTGCTGCTATACCTAACACCTGCCAGCAGAGGACACTAGAGCGGAGCTGTGCTGCTATACCTAGAAACCGGCCAGCATAGGACACTAGAGCGGAGCTGTGCTGCTATACCTAGAAACCTGCCAGCATAGGACACTAGAGCGGAGCTGTGCTGCTATACCTAGAAACCTGCCAGCATAGGACACTAGAGCGGAGCTGTGCTGCTATACCTAGAAACCTGCCAGCATAGGACACTAGAGCGGAGCTGTGCTGCTATACCTAGAAACCGGCCAGCATAGGACACTAGAGCGGAGCTGTGCTGCTATACCTAGAAACCTGCCAGCAGAGGACACTAGAGCGGAGCTGTGCTGCTATACCTAGAAACCTGCCAGCATAGGACACTAGAGCGGAGCTGTGCTGCTATACCTAGAAACCTGCCAGCAGAGGACACTAGAGTGGAGCTGTGCTGCTATACCTAGAAACCTGCCAGCATAGGACACTAGAGTGGAGCTGTGCTGCTATACCTAGAAACCGGCCAGCAGAGGACACTAGAGCGGAGCTGTGCTGCTATACCTAGCACCTGCCAGCATAGGACACTAGAGCGGAGCTGTGCTGCTATACCTAGAAACCGGCCAGCAGAGGACACTAGAGCGGAGCTGTGCTGCTATACCTAGCACCTGCCAGCATAGGACACTAGAGCGGAGCTGTGCTGCTATACCTAGAAACCTGCCAGCATAGGACACTACAGCGGAGCTGTGCTGCTATACTTAGCACCTGCCAGCAGAGGACACTAGAGCGGAGCTGTGCTGCTATACCTAGAAACCTGCCAGCATAGGACACTAGAGCGGAGCTGTGCTGCTATACCTAGAAACCGGCCAGCAGAGGACACTAGTGCGGAGCTGTGCTGCTATACCAAGAAACCTGCCCGCAGAGGACACTAGAGCGGAGCTGTGCTGCTATACCTAGAAACCTGCCAGCAGAGGACACTAGAGCGGAGCTGTGCTGCTATACCTAGAAACGTGCCAGCATAGGACACTAGAGCAGAGCTGTGCTGCTATACCTAGAAACCTGCCCGCAGAGGACACTAGAGCAGAGCTGTGCTGCTATACCTAGAAACCTGCCAGCATAGGACACTGGAGCGGAGCTGTGCTGCTATACCTAGAAACCTGCCAGCATAGGACAGTAGAGCGGGGCTGTGCTGCTATACCTAGAAACCTGCCAGCATAGGACAGTAGAGGGGAGCTCTACTGCTATACCTAGAAACCTGCCAGCATAGGACAGTAGAGGGGAGCTGTGCTGCTATACCTAGAAACCTGCCAGCAGAGGACACTAGAGCGGAGCTGTGCTGCTATACCTAGAAACCTGCCAGCATAGGACAGTAGAGGGGAGCTGTGCTGCTATACCTAGAAACCTGCCAGCAGAGGACACTAGAGCAGAGCTGTGCTGTTATACCTAACACCTGCCAGCATAGGACACTAGAGCAGAGCTGTGCTGCTATACCTAGAAACCTGCCAGCATAGGACACTAGAGCAGAGCTGTGCTGCTATACCTAGAAACCTGCCAGCATAGGACACTAGAGCGGGGCTGTGCTGCTATACCTAGAAACCTGCCAGCAGAGGACACTAGAGCAGAGCTGTGCTGTTATACCTAACACCTGCCAGCATAGGACACTAGAGCAGAGCTGTGCTGCTATACCTAGAAACCTGCCAGCATAGGACAGTAGAGCGGGGCTGTGCTGCTATACCTAGAAACCTGCCAGCATAGGACACTAGAGCGGAGCTGTGCTGCTATACCTAGAAACCTGCCAGCATAGGACACAAGAGCGGAGCTGTGCTGCTATACCTAGAAACCTGCCAGCAGAGGACACTAGAGCGGAGCTGTGCTGTTATACCTAACACCTGCCAGCATAGGACACTAGAGCGGAGCTGTGCTGCTATACCTAGAAACCTGCCAGCATAGGACACTAGAGCGGAGCTGTACTGCTATACCTAGAAACCTGCCAGCAGAGGACACTAGAGCGGAGCTGTGCTGCTATACCTAGAAACCTGCCAGCATAGGACACTAGAGCGGAGCTGTGCTGCTATACCTAGAAACCTGCCAGCAGAGGACACTAGAGCGGAGCTGTGCTGTTATACCTAGAAACCTGCCAGCATAGGACAGTAGAGGGGAGCTGTACTGCTATATCTAGAAACCTGCCAGCAGAGGACACTAGAGCGGGGCTGAGCTGCTATACCTAGAAACCTGCCAGCAGAGGACACTAGAGCGGAGCTGTGCTGTTATACCTAGAAACCTGCCAGCATAGGACACTAGAGCGGAGCTGTGCTGCTATACCTAGAAACCTGCCAGCATAGGACAGTAGAGCGGAGCTGTGCTGCTATACCTAGAAACCTGCCAGCATAGGACACTAGAGCGGAGCTGTGCTGCTATACCTAGAAACCGGCCAGCATAGGACACTAGAGCGGAGCTGTGCTGCTATACCTAGAAACCGGCCAGCAGAGGACACTAGAGCGGAGCTGTGCTGCTATACCCAGAAACCTGCCAGCATAGGACACTAGAGCGGAGCTGTGCTGCTATACCTAGAAACCTGCCAGCATAGGACACTAGAGCGGAGCTGTGCTGCTATACCTAGAAACCGGCCAGCATAGGACACTAGAGCGGAGCTGTGCTGCTATACCTAGAAACCGGCCAGCAGAGGACACTAGAGCGGAGCTGTGCTGCTATACCCAGAAACCTGCCAGCATAGGACACTAGAGCAGAGCTGTGCTGCTATACCTAGAAACCTGCCAGCATAGGACACTGGAGCGGAGCTGTGCTGCTATACTTAGCACCTGCCAGCAGAGGACACTAGAGCGGAGCTGTCCTGCTATACCTAGAAACCTGCCAGCATAGGACACTAGAGCGGAGCTGTGCTGCTATACTTAGCACCTGCCAGCAGAGGACACTAGAGCGGAGCTGTCCTGCTATACCTAGAAACCTGCCAGCATAGGACACTAGAGCAGAGCTGTGCTGCTATACCTAGAAACCGGCCAGCAGAGGACACTAGAGCGGAGCTGTGCTGCTATACCTAGCACCTGCCAGCATAGGACACTAGAGCGGAGCTGTGCTGCTATACCTAGAAACCTGCCAGCATAGGACACTAGAGCGGAGCTGTGCTGCTATACCTAGCACCTGCCAGCATAGGACACTAGAGCGGAGCTGTGCTGCTATACCTAGAAACCGGCCAGCAGAGGACACTAGAGCGGAGCTGTGCTGCTATACCTAGCACCTGCCAGCATAGGACACTAGAGCGGAGCTGTGCTGCTATACCTAGCACCTGCCAGCATAGGACACTAGAGCGGAGCTGTGCTGCTATACCTAGAAACCTGCCAGCATAGGACACTAGAGCGGAGCTGTGCTGCTATAAATAGCACCTGCCAGCATAGGACACTAGAGCGGAGCTGTGCTGCTATACCTAGAAACCTGCCAGCATAGGACACTAGAGCGGAGCTGTGCTGCTGTACCTAGAAACCTGCCAGCAGAGGACACTAGAGCAGAGCTGTGCTGCTATACCTAGAAACCTGCCAGCATAGGACACTAGAGCAGAGCTGTGCTGCTATACCTAGAAACCTGCCAGCATAGGACACTAGAGCGGGGCTGTGCTGCTATACCTAGAAACCTGCCAGCATAGGACACTAGAGCCTGGCTGTGCTGCTATACCTAGAAACCTGCCAGCAGAGGACACTAGAGCGGGGCTGTGCTGCTATACCTAGAAACCGGCCAGCATAGGACACTGGAGCGGAGCTGAGCTGCTATACCTAACACCTGCCAGCATAGGACACTAGAGCGGAGCTGTGCTGCTATACCTAGAAACCTGCCCGCAGAGGACACTAGAGCGGAGCTGTGCTGCAATACCTAGATACCTGCCAGCATAGGACACTAGAGCAGAGCTGAGCTGCTATACCTAGAAACCTGCCAGCAGAGGACACTAGAGGGGAGCTGTGCTGCTATACCTAACACCAGCCAGCATAGGACACTAGAGCAGAGCTGTGCTGCTATACCTAGAAACCTGCCAGCATAGGACAGTAGAGCGGGGCTGTGCTGCTATACCTAGAAACCTGCCAGCATAGGACACTGGAGCGGAGCTGAGCTGCTATACCTAGAAACCTGCCAGCATAGGACACTAGAGCGGAGCTGTGCTGCTATACCTAGAAACCTGCCAGCATAGGACACTAGAGCAGAGCTGTGCTGCTATACCTAGAAACCTGCCAGCATAGGACAGTAGAGCGGGGCTGTGCTGCTATACCTAGAAACCTGCCAGCATAGGACAGTAGAGCGGGGCTGTGCTGCTATACCTAGAAACCTGCCAGCATAGGACACTGGAGCGGAGCTGAGCTGCTATACCTAGAAACCTGCCAGCATAGGACACTAGAGCGGAGCTGTGCTGCTATACCTAGAAACCTGCCAGCAGAGGACACTAGAGCAGAGCTGTGCTGCTATACCTAGAAACCTGCCAGCATAGGACAGCAGAGCGGAGCTGTGCTGCTATACCTAGAAACCTGGCAGCATAGGACAGTAGAGCGGGGCTGTGCTGCTATACCTAGAAACCTGCCAGCATAGGACACTAGAGCGGAGCTGTGCTGCTATACCTAGAAACCTGCCAGCAGAGGACAGTAGAGCGGAGCTGTGCTGGTATACCTAGAAACCTGCCAGCATAGGACAGTAGAGCGGGGCTGTGCTGCTATACCTAGAAACCTGCCAGCATAGGACACTAGAGCGGAGCTGTGCTGCTATACCTAGAAACCTGCCAGCATAGGACAGTAGAGCAGAGCTGTGCTGCTATACCTAGAAACCTGCCAGCAGAGGACACTAGAGCAGAGCTGTGCTGCTATACCTAGAAACCTGCCAGCATAGGACAGTAGAGCGGAGCTGTGCTGCTATACCTAGAAACCTGCCAGCATAGGACAGTAGAGCGGGGCTGTGCTGCTATACCTAGAAACCTGCCAGCATAGGACAGTAGAGCGGAGCTGTGCTGCTATACCTAGAAACCTGCCAGCATAGGACACTAGAGAGGAGCTGTGCTGCTATACCTAGAAACCTGCCCGCATAGGACACTAGAGCGGAGCTGTGCTGCTATACCTAGAAACCTGCCCGCAGAGGACACTAGAGCAGAGCTGTGCTGCTATACCTAGAAACCTGCCAGCATAGGACACTAGAGCAGAGCTGTGCTGCTATACCTAACACCTGCCAGCAGAGGACACTAGAGCAGAGCTGTGCTGCTATACCTAGAAACCAGCCAGTATAGGACACTAGAGCGGAGCTGTGCTGCTATACCTAGAAACCTGCCAGCATAGGACACTAGAGCAGAGCTGTGCTGCTATACCTAGAAACCTGCCAGCATAGGACACTAGAGCGGAGCTGTGCTGCTATACCTAGAAACCTGCCAGCATAGGACACTAGAGCAGAGCTGTGCTGCTATACCTAGAAACCTGCCAGCATAGGACACAAGAGCGGAGCTGTGCTGCTATACCTAGAAACCTGCCAGCATAGGACACTAGAGCGGAGCTGTGCTGCTATACCTAGAAACCTGCCAGCATAGGACACTAGAGCAGAGCTGTGCTGCTATACCTAGAAACCTGCCCGCAGAGGACACTAGAGCGGAGCTGTGCTGCTATACCTAGAAACCTGCCCGCAGAGGACACTAGAGCGGAGCTGTGCTGCTATACCTAGAAACCTGCCCACAGAGGACACTAGAGCAGAGCTGTGCTGCTATACCTAGAAACCTGCCAGCATAGGACACTAGAGCGGAGCTGTGCTGCTATACCTAGAAACCTGCCAGCATAGGACACTAGAGCGGAGCTGTGCTGCTATACCTAGAAACCTGCCCGCAGAGGACACTAGAGCGGAGCTGTGCTGCTATACCTAGAAACCTGCCAGCATAGGACACTAGAGCGGAGCTGAGCTGCTATACCTAGAAACCTGCCAGCATAGGACAGTAGAGCGGGGCTGTGCTGCTATACCTAGAAACCTGCCAGCAGAGGACACTAGAGCGGAGCTGAGCTGCTATACCTAGAAACCTGCCAGCATAGGACACTAGAGCGGAGCTGTGCTGCTATACCTAGAAACCTGCCAGCATAGGACACTAGAGCGGAGCTGTGCTGCTATACCTAGAAACCTGCCAGCATAGGACACTAGAGCAGAGCTGTGCTGCTATACCTAGACACCTGCCAGCAGAGGACACTAGAGCGGAGCTGTGCTGCTATACCTAGAAACCTGCCAGCAGAGGACACTAGAGCGGAGCTGTGCTGCTATACCTAGAAATCGGCCAGCAGAGGACACTAGAGCGGAGCTGTGCTGCTATACCTAGAAACCGGCCAGCATAGGACACTAGAGCGGAGCTGTGCTGCTATACCTAGAAACCTGCCAGCATAGGACACTAGAGCGGAGCTGTGCTGCTATACCTAGAAACCTGCCAGCAGAGGACACTAGAGCGGAGCTGTGCTGCTATACCAAGAAACCTGCCCGCAGAGGACACTAGAGCGGAGCTGTGCTGCTATACCTAGAAACCTGCCAGCAGAGGACACTAGAGCGGAGCTGTGCTGCTATACCTAGAAACCTGCCAGCAGAGGACACTAGAGCAGAGCTGTGCTGCTATACCTAGAAACCTGCCAGCAGAGGACACTAGAGCAGAGCTGTGCTGCTATACCTAGAAACCTGCCAGCATAGGACAGTAGAGCGGGGCTGTGCTGCTATACCTAGAAACCTGCCAGCATAGGACAGTAGAGGGGAGCTGTGCTGCTATACCTAGCACCTGCCCGCAGAGGACACTAGAGCGGAGCTGTGCTGCTATACCTAGAAACCTGCCAGCATAGGACAGTAGAGGGGAGCTGTGCTGCTATACCTAGAAACCTGCCAGCAGAGGACACTAGAGCGGAGCTGTGCTGCTATACCTAGAAACCTGCCAGCATAGGACAGTAGAGCGGAGCTGTGCTGCTATACCTAGAAACCTGCCAGCATAGGACACTAGAGCGGAGCTGTGCTGCTATACCTAGAAACCTGCCAGCATAGGACAGTAGAGCGGGGCTGTGCTGCTATACCTAGAAACCTGCCAGCATAGGACAGTAGAGCGGGGCTGTGCTGCTATACCTACAAACCTGCCAGCATAGGACAGTAGAGGGGAGCTGTGCTGCTATACCTAGAAACCTGCCAGCATAGGACAGTAGAGCGGGGCTGTGCTGCTATACCTAGAAACCTGCCAGCATAGGACACTAGAGCGGAGCTGTGCTGCTATACCTAGAAACCTGCCAGCATAGGACACTAGAGCAGAGCTGTGCTGCTATACCTAGAAACCTGCCAGCAGAGGACACTAGAGCAGAGCTGTGCTGTTATACCTAACACCTGCCAGCATAGGACACTAGAGCAGAGCTGTGCTGCTATACCTAGAAACCTGCCAGCATAGGACAGTAGAGCGGGGCTGTGCTGCTACACCTAGAAACCTGCCAGCATAGGACACTAGAGCAGAGCTGTGCTGCTATACCTAGAAACCTGCCAGCAGAGGACACTAGAGCAGAGCTGTGCTGTTATACCTAACACCTGCCAGCATAGGACACTAGAGCGGAGCTGTGCTGCTATACCTAGAAACCTGCCAGCATAGGACACTAGAGCGGAGCTGTGCTGCTATACCTAGAAACCTGCAAGCAGAGGACACTAGAGCAGAGCTGTGCTGCTATACCTAGAAACCTGCCAGCATAGAACAGTAGAGCGGGGCTGTGCTGCTATACCTAGAAACCTGCCAGCAGAGGACACTAGAGCGGAGCTGTGCTCCTATACCTAGAAACCTGCCAGCATAGGACACTAGAGCGGAGCTGTGCTGCTATACCTAGAAACCTGCCAGCATAGGACACTAGAGCAGAGCTGTGCTGCTATACCTAGCACCTGCCAGCATAGGACACTGGAGCGGAGCTGTGCTGCTATACTTAGCACCTGCCAGCAGAGGACACTAGAGCGGAGCTGTGCTGCTATACCTAGAAACCGGCCAGCATAGGACACTAGAGCGGAGCTGTGCTGCTATACCTAGAAACCGGCCAGCAGAGGACACTAGAGCGGAGCTGTGCTGCTATACCTAGAAACCTGCCCACAGAGGACACTAGAGCAGAGCTGTGCTGCTATACCTAGAAACCTGCCAGCATAGGACACTAGAGCGGAGCTGTGCTGCTATACCTAGAAACCTGCCAGCATAGGACACTAGAGCGGAGCTGTGCTGCTATACCCAGAAACCTGCCAGCATAGGACACTAGAGCGGAGCTGTGCTGCTATACCTAGAAACCGGCCAGCATAGGACACTAGAGCGGAGCTGTGCTGCTATACCTAGAAACCGGCCAGCAGAGGACACTAGAGCGGAGCTGTGCTGCTATACCCAGAAACCTGCCAGCATAGGACACTAGAGCAGAGCTGTGCTGCTATACCTAGCACCTGCCAGCATAGGACACTGGAGCGGAGCTGTGCTGCTATACCTAGAAACCTGCCAGCATAGGACACTGGAGCGGAGCTGTGCTGCTATACTTAGCACCTGCCAGCAGAGGACACTAGAGCGGAGCTGTCCTGCTATACCTAGAAACCTGCCAGCATAGGACACTAGAGCGGAGCTGTGCTGCTATACTTAGCACCTGCCAGCAGAGGACACTAGAGCGGAGCTGTCCTGCTATACCTAGAAACCTGCCAGCATAGGACACTAGAGCGGAGCTGTGCTGCTATACCTACAAACCTGCCAGCATAGGACACTAGAGCGGAGCTGTGCTGCTATACCTAGAAACCTGCCAGCATAGGACAGTAGAGCGGGGCTGTGCTGCTATACCTAGAAACCTGCCAGCAGAGGACACTAGAGCGGAGCTGAGCTGCTATACCTAGAAACCGGCCAGCAGAGGACACTAGAGCGGAGCTGTGCTGCTATACCCAGAAACCTGCCAGCATAGGACACTAGAGCGGAGCTGTGCTGCTATACCTAGAAACCGGCCAGCAGAGGACACTAGAGCGGAGCTGTGCTGCTATACCCAGAAACCTGCCAGCATAGGACACTAGAGCAGAGCTGTGTTGCTATACCTAGCACCTGCCAGCATAGGACACTGGAGCGGAGCTGTGCTGCTATACCTAGAAACCTGCCAGCATAGGACACTAGAGCGGAGCTGTGCTGCTATACCTAGAAACCTGCCAGCATAGGACACTGGAGCGGAGCTGTGCTGCTATACTTAGCACCTGCCAGCAGAGGACACTAGAGCGGAGCTGTGCTGCTATACCTAGAAACCTGCCAGCAGAGGACACTAGAGCGGAGCTGTGCTGCTATACCTAGAAACCTGCCCACAGAGGACACTAGAGCAGAGCTGTGCTGCTATACCTAGAAACCTGCCAGCATAGGACACTAGAGGGGAGCTGTGCTGCTATACCTAGAAACCTGCCAGCAGAGGACACTAGAGCGGAGCTGTGCTGCTATACCTAGAAACCGGCCAGCAGAGGACACTAGAGCGGAGCTATGCTGCTATACCTAGAAACCGGCCAGCAGAGGACACTAGAGCGGAGCTGTCCTGCTATACCTAGAAACCTGCCAGCATAGGACACTAGAGCGGAGCTGTGCTGCTATACCTAGCACCTGCCAGCATAGGACACTAGAGCGGAGCTGTGCTGCTATACCTACAAACCTGCCAGCATAGGACACTAGAGCGGAGCTGTGCTGCTATACCTAGAAACCTGCCAGCATAGGACAGTAGAGCGGGGCTGTGCTGCTATACCTAGAAACCTGCCAGCAGAGGACACTAGAGCGGAGCTGAGCTGCTATACCTAGAAACCTGCCAGCATAGGACACTAGAGCGGAGCTGTGCTGCTATACCTAGAAACCTGCCAGCATAGGACACTAGAGCGGAGCTGTGCTGCTATACCTAGAAACCTGCCAGCATAGGACACTAGAGCGGAGCTGTGCTGCTATACCTAGAAACCTGCCAGCATAGGACACTAGAGCGGAGCTGTGCTGCTATACCTAGAAACCTGCCAGCAGAGGACACTAGAGCAGAGCTGTGCTGCTATACCTAGAAACCTGCCAGCATAGGACACTAGAGCAGAGCTGTGCTGCTATACCTAGACACCTGCCAGCAGAGGACACTAGAGCGGAGCTGTGCTGCTATACCTAGAAACCTGCCAGCAGAGGACACTAGAGCGGAGCTGTGCTGCTATACCTAGAAACCGGCCAGCAGAGGACACTAGAGCGGAGCTATGCTGCTATACCAAGAAACCTGCCCGCAGAGGACACTAGAGCGGAGCTGTGCTGCTATACCTAGAAACCTGCCAGCAGAGGACACTAGAGCGGAGCTGTGCTGCTATACCTAGAAACCTGCCAGCATAGGACAGTAGAGCGGGGCTGTGCTGCTATACCTAGAAACCTGCCAGCAGAGGACACTAGAGCGGAGCTGTGCTGCTATACCTAGAAACCTGCCAGCATAGGACAGTAGAGGGGAGCTGAGCTGCTATACCTAGAAACCTGCCAGCAGAGGACACTAGAGCGGAGCTGTGCTGCTATACCTAGAATCCTGCCAGCAGAGGACACTAGAGCAGAGCTGTGCTGCTATACCTAGAAACCTGCCAGCATAGGACAGTAGAGCGGGGCTGTGCTGCTATACCTAGAAACCTGCCAGCATAGGACACTAGAGCGGAGCTGTGCTGCTATACCTAGAAACCTGCCAGCATAGGACAGTAGAGGGGAGCTGTGCTGCTATACCTAGAAACCTGCCAGCATAGGACAGTAGAGCGGGGCTGTGCTGCTATACCTAGAAACCTGCCAGCAGAGGACACTAGAGCGGAGCTGTGCTGCTATACCTAGCACCTGCCAGCATAGGACACTAGAGCGGAGCTGTGCTGCTATACCTAGAAACCTGCCAGCATAGAACAGTAGAGCGGGGCTGTGCTGCTATACCTAGAAACCTGCCAGCAGAGGACACTAGAGCGGAGCTGTGCTGCTATACCTAGCACCTGCCAGCATAGGACACTAGAGCGGAGCTGTGCTGCTATACCTAGAAACCTGCCAGCATAGGACACTAGAGCGGAGCTGTGCTGCTATACCTAGAAACCTGCCAGCAGAGGACACTAGAGCAGAGCTGTGCTGCTATACCTAGAAACCGGCCAGCATAGGACACTAGAGCGGAGCTGTGCTGCTATACCTAGAAACCGGCCAGCAGAGGACACTAGAGCGGAGCTGTGCTGCTATACCCAGAAACCTGCCAGCATAGGACACTAGAGCAGAGCTGTGCTGCTATACCTAGCACCTGCCAGCATAGGACACTGGAGCGGAGCTGTGCTGCTATACTTAGCACCTGCCAGCAGAGGACACTAGAGCAGAGCTGTGCTGCTATACCTAGAAACCTGCCAGCAGAGGACACTAGAGCGGAGCTGTGCTGCTATACCTAGAAACCTGCCAGCATAGGACACTAGAGCGGAGCTGTGCTGCTATACCTAGAAACCGGCCAGCAGAGGACACTAGAGCGGAGCTGTGCTGCTATACCTAGCACCTGCCAGCATAGGACACTAGAGCGGAGCTGTGCTGCTATACCTAGAAACCTGCCAGCATAGGACACTGGAGCGGAGCTGTGCTGCTATACCTAGAAACCTGCCAGCATAGGACACTAGAGCGGGGCTGTGCTGCTATACCTAGAAACCTGCCAGCAGAGGACACTAGAGCAGAGCTGTGCTGCTATACCTAGAAACCTGCCAGCATAGGACACTAGAGCAGAGCTGTGCTGCTATACCTAGAAACCTGCCAGCATAGGACACTAGAGCAGAGCTGTGCTGCTATACCTAGAAACCTGCCAGCAGAGGACACTAGAGCGGAGCTGTGCTGCTATACCTAGAAACCTGCCCGCAGAGGACACTAGAGCAGAGCTGTGCTGCTATACCTAGAAACCTGCCCGCAGAGGACACTAGAGCGGAGCTGTGCTGCTATACCTAGAAACCTGCCCGAAGAGGACACTAGAGCAGAGCTGTGCTGCTATACCTAGAAACCTGCCAGCATAGGACACTAGAGCGGAGCTGTGCTGCTATACCTAGAAACCTGCCAGCATAGGACAGTAGAGGGGAGCTGTGCTGCTATACCTAGAAACCTGCCAGCAGAGGACACTAGAGCGGAGCTGTGCTGCTATACCTAGAAACCTGCCAGCATAGGACAGTAGAGGGGAGCTGTGCTGCTATACCTAGAAACCTGCCCGCAGAGGACACTAGAGCGGAGCTGTGCTGCTATACCTAGAAACCTGCCAGCATAGGACACTAGAGCGGAGCTGTGCTGCTATACCTAGAAACCTGCCAGCAGAGGACAGTAGAGGGGAGCTGTACTGCTATACCTAGAAACCTGCCCGCAGAGGACACTAGAGCGGAGCTGTGCTGCTATACCTAGAAACCTGCCCACAGAGGACACTAGAGCAGAGCTGTGCTGCTATACCTAGAAACCTGCCAGCATAGGACACTAGAGCGGAGCTGTGCTGCTATACCTAGAAACCTGCCAGCATAGGACACTAGAGCAGAGCTGTGCTGCTATACCTAGAAACCTGCCAGCAGAGGACACTAGAGCGGAGCTGAGCTGCTATACCTAGAAACCTGCCAGCATAGGACAGTAGAGCGGAGCTGTGCTGCTATACCTAGAAACCTGCCAGCATAGGACAGTAGAGCGGGGCTGTGCTGCTATACCTAGAAACCTGCCAGCAGAGGACACTAGAGCGGAGCTGTGCTGCTATACCTAGCACCTGCCAGCATAGGACACTAGAGCGGAGCTGTGCTGCTATACCTAGAAACCTGCCAGCATAGAACAGTAGAGCGGGGCTGTGCTGCTATACCTAGAAACCTGCCAGCAGAGGACACTAGAGCGGAGCTGTGCTGCTATACCTAGCACCTGCCAGCATAGGACACTAGAGCGGAGCTGTGCTGCTATACCTAGAAACCTGCCAGCATAGGACACTAGAGCGGAGCTGTGCTGCTATACCTAGAAACCTGCCAGCAGAGGACACTAGAGCAGAGCTGTGCTGCTATACCTAGAAACCGGCCAGCATAGGACACTAGAGCGGAGCTGTGCTGCTATACCTAGAAACCGGCCAGCAGAGGACACTAGAGCGGAGCTGTGCTGCTATACCCAGAAACCTGCCAGCATAGGACACTAGAGCAGAGCTGTGCTGCTATACCTAGCACCTGCCAGCATAGGACACTGGAGCGGAGCTGTGCTGCTATACTTAGCACCTGCCAGCAGAGGACACTAGAGCGGAGCTGTGCTGCTATACCTAGAAACCTGCCAGCATAGGACACTGGAGCGGAGCTGTGCTGCTATACTTAGCACCTGCCAGCAGAGGACACTAGAGCGGAGCTGTCCTGCTATACCTAGAAACCTGCCAGCATAGGACACTAGAGCGGAGTTGTGCTGCTATACCTAGAAACCGGCCAGCAGAGGACACTAGAGCGGAACTGTGCTGCTATACCTAGCACCTGCCAGCATAGGACACTAGAGCGGAGCTGTGCTGCTATACCTAGAAACCTGCCAGCATAGGACACTAGAGCGGAGCTGTGCTGCTATACCTAGAAACCTGCCAGCATAGGACACTAGAGCGGAGCTGTGCTGCTATACCTAGAAACCGGCCAGCAGAGGACACTAGAGCGGAGCTGTGCTGCTATACCTAGCACCTGCCAGCATAGGACACTAGAGCGGAGCTGTGCTGCTATACCTAGAAACCTGCCAGCATAGGACACTGGAGCGGAGCTGTGCTGCTATACCTAGAAACCTGCCAGCATAGGACACTAGAGCGGGGCTGTGCTGCTATACCTAGAAACCTGCCAGCAGAGGACACTAGAGCAGAGCTGTGCTGCTATACCTAGAAACCTGCCAGCATAGGACACTAGAGCAGAGCTGTGCTGCTATACCTAGAAACCTGCCAGCATAGGACACTAGAGCAGAGCTGTGCTGCTATACCTAGAAACCTGCCAGCAGAGGACACTAGAGCGGAGCTGTGCTGCTATACCTAGAAACCTGCCCGCAGAGGACACTAGAGCAGAGCTGTGCTGCTATACCTAGAAACCTGCCCGCAGAGGACACTAGAGCGGAGCTGTGCTGCTATACCTAGAAACCTGCCCGAAGAGGACACTAGAGCAGAGCTGTGCTGCTATACCTAGAAACCTGCCAGCATAGGACACTAGAGCGGAGCTGTGCTGCTATACCTAGAAACCTGCCAGCATAGGACAGTAGAGGGGAGCTGTGCTGCTATACCTAGAAACCTGCCAGCAGAGGACACTAGAGCGGAGCTGTGCTGCTATACCTAGAAACCTGCCAGCATAGGACAGTAGAGGGGAGCTGTGCTGCTATACCTAGAAACCTGCCCGCAGAGGACACTAGAGCGGAGCTGTGCTGCTATACCTAGAAACCTGCCAGCATAGGACACTAGAGCGGAGCTGTGCTGCTATACCTAGAAACCTGCCCGCAGAGGACACTAGAGCGGAGCTGTGCTGCTATACCTAGAAACCTGCCCGCAGAGGACACTAGAGCGGAGCTGTGCTGCTATACCCAACACCTGCCAGCATAGGACAATAGAGCGGAGCTGTGCTGCTATACCTAGAAACCTGCAAGCAGAGGACACTAGAGCGGAGCTGTGCTGCTATACCTAGAAACCTGCCAGCATAGGACACTAGAGCGGAGCTGTGCTGCTATACCTAGAAACCTGCCCGCAGAGGACACTAGAGCGGAGCTGTGCTGCTATACCTAGAAACCTGCCAGCATAGGACACTAGAGCGGAGCTGTGCTGCTATACCTAGAAACCTGCCAGCATAGGACACTAGAGCGGAGCTGTGCTGCTATACCTAGAAACCTGCCAGCATAGGACACTAGAGCGGAGCTGTGCTGCTATACCTAGAAACCTGCCAGCAGAGGACACTAGAGCGGAGCTGTGCTGCTATACCTAGAAACCTGCCAGCATAGGACACTAGAGCGGAGCTGTGCTGCTATACCTAGAAACCTGCCAGCAGAGGACACTAGAGCGGAGCTGTGCTGCTATACCTAGAAACCTGCCAGCATAGGACAGTAGAGGGGAGCTGTGCTGCTATACCTAGAAACCTGCCAGCAGAGGACACTAGAGCAGAGCTGTGCTGCTATACCTAGAAACCTGCCAGCATAGGACAGTAGAGGGGAGCTGTGCTGCTATACCTAGAAACCTGCCCGCAGAGGACACTAGAGCGGAGCTGTGCTGCTATACCTAGAAACCTGCCCGCAGAGGACACTAGAGCGGAGCTGTGCTGCTATACCCAACACCTGCCAGCATAGGACACT
The DNA here is from genome assembly GCF_046119375.1 of Phyllobates terribilis. Taxonomy (NCBI): domain Eukaryota; kingdom Metazoa; phylum Chordata; class Amphibia; order Anura; family Dendrobatidae; genus Phyllobates; species Phyllobates terribilis. The sequence goes on from NW_027362762.1 coordinate 637,296,216, forward strand.
AGAGCGGAGCTGTGCTGCTATACCTAGAAACCTGCCAGCATAGGACACTAGAGCGGAGCTGTGCTGCTATACCTAGAAACCTGCCAGCAGAGGACACTAGAGCGGAGCTGTGCTGCTATACCTAGAAACCTGCCAGCATAGGACACTAGAGCGGAGCTGTGCTGCTATACCTAGAAACCTGCCAGCAGAGGACACTAGAGCGGAGCTGTGCTGCTATACCTAGAAACCTGCCAGCATAGGACACTAGAGCGGAGCTGTGCTGCTATACCTAGAAACCTGCCAGCATAGGACACTAGAGCAGAGCTGTGCTGCTATGCCTAGAAACCTGCCAGCATAGGACACTAGAGCGGAGCTGTGCTGCTATACCTAGAAACCTGCCAGCAGAGGACACTAGAGCCGAGCTGTGCTGCTATACCTAGAAACCTGCCAGCATAGGACACTAGAGCGGGGCTGTGCTGCTATACCTAGAAACCTGCCAGCATAGGACACTAGAGCGGAGCTGTGCTGCTATACCTAGAAACCTGCCAGCAGAGGACACTAGAGCAGAGCTGAGCTGCTATACCTAGAAACCTGCCAGCATAGGACACTAGAGCGGAGCTGTGCTGCTATACCTAGAAACCTGCCCGCAGAGGACACTAGAGCAGAGCTGTGCTGCTATACCTAGAAACCTGCCAGCATAGGACACTAGAGCGGAGCTGTGCTGCTATACCTAGAAACCTGCCCACAGAGGACACTAGAGCAGAGCTGTGCTGCTATACCTAGAAACCTGCCAGCATAGGACACTAGAGCGGAGCTGTGCTGCTATACCTAGAAACCTGCCAGCATAGGACACTAGAGCGGAGCTGTGCTGCTATACCTAGAAACCTGCCAGCATAGGACACTAGAGCGGAGCTGTGCTGCTATACCTAGCACCTGCCCGCAGAGGACACTAGAGCAGAGCTGTGCTGCTATACCTAGAAACCTGCCAGCATAGGACACAAGAGCGGAGCTGTGCTGCTATACCTAGAAACCTGCCCACAGAGGACACTAGAGCAGAGCTGTGCTGCTATACCTAGAAACCGGCCAGCAGAGGACACTAGAGCGGAGCTGTGCTGCTATACCTAGAAACCTGCCAGCGTAGGACAGAAGAGCGGGGCTGTGCTGCTATACCTAGAAACCTGCCAGCATAGGACACTAGAGCCGAGCTGTGCTGCTATACCTAGAAACCGGCCAGCAGAGGACACTAGAGCGGAGCTGTGCTGCTATACCTAAAAACCGGCCAGCATAGGACACTAGAGCGGAGCTGAGCTGCTATACCTAGAAACCTGCCAGCATAGGACACTAGAGCGGAGCTGTGCTGCTATACCTAGAAACCTGCCAGCAAAGGACACTAGAGCGGAGCTGTGCTGCTATACCTAGAAACCTGCCAGCATAGGACACTAGAGCGGAGCTGTGCTGCTATACCTAGAAACCTGCCAGCATAGGACACTAGAGCGGAGCTGTGCTGCTATACCTAGAAACCTGCCAGCATAGGACACTAGAGCGGAGCTGTGCTGCTATACCTAGAAACCTGCCAGCATAGGACACTAGAGCGGAGCTGTGCTGCTATACCTAGAAACCTGCCAGCATAGGACACTAGAGCGGAGCTGTGCTGCTATACCTAGAAACCTGCCAGCATGGGACAGTAGAGCGGGGCTGTGCTGCTATACCTAGCACCTGCCAGCAGAGGACACTAGAGCAGAGCTGTGCTGCTATACCTAGAAACCTGCCAGCATAGGACACTAGAGCGGAGCTGTGCTGCTATACCTAGAAACCTGCCAGCATAGGACACTAGAGCGGAGCTGTGCTGCTATACCTAGAAACCTGCCAGCATGGGACAGTAGAGCGGGGCTGTGCTGCTATACCTAGAAACCTGCCAGCATAGGACACTAGAGCGGAGCTGTGCTGCTATACCTAGAAACCTGCCAGCATAGGACACTAGAGCGGAGCTGTGCTGCTATACCTAGAAACCTGCCAGCAGAGGACACTAGAGCGGAGCTGTGCTGCTATACCTAGAAACCTGCCCGCAGAGGACACTAGAGCGGAGCTGTGCTGCTATACCTAGAAACCTGCCAGCATAGGACAGTAGAGGGGAGCTGTGCTGCTATACCTAGAAACCTGCCAGCATAGGACACTAGAGAAGAGCTGTGCTGCTATACCTAGAAACCAGCCAGCATAGGACACTAGAGCGGAGGTGTGCGGCTATACCTAGCACCTGCCAGCAGAGGACACTAGAGCGGAGCTGAGCTGCTATACCTAGAAACCTGCCAGCATAGGACACTAGAGCGGAGCTGTGCTGCTATACCTAGAAACCTGCCCACAGAGGACACTAGAGCGGAGCTGTGCTGCTATACCTAGAAACCGGCCAGCAGAGGACACTAGAGCGGAGCTGTGCTGCTATACCTAGAAACCTGCCAGCATAGGACACTAGAGCAGAGCTGTGCTGCTATACCTAGAAACCTGCCAGCATAGGACACTAGAGCGGAGCTGTGCTGCTATACCTAGCAAATGCCCACAGAGGACACTAGAGCAGAGCTGTGCTGCTATACCTAGAAACCTGCCAGCATAGGACACTAGAGCGGAGCTGTGCTGCTATACCTAGAAACCTGCCAGCATAGGACACTAGAGCAGAGCTGTGCTGCTATACCTAGCACCTGCCAGCATAGGACACTAGAGCGGAGCTGTGCTGCTATACCTAGAAACCGGCCAGCAGAGGACACTAGAGCGGAGCTGTGCTGCTATACCTAGCACCTGCCAGCATAGGACACTAGAGCGGAGCTGTGCTGCTATACCTAGAAACCTGCCAGCATAGGACACTGGAGCGGAGCTGTGCTGCTATACCTAGAAACCTGCCAGCATAGGACACTAGAGCGGGGCTGTGCTGCTATACCTAGAAACCTGCCAGCAGAGGACACTAGAGCAGAGCTGTGCTGCTATACCTAGAAACCTGCCAGCATAGGACACTAGAGCAGAGCTGTGCTGCTATACCTAGAAACCTGCCAGCATAGGACACTAGAGCAGAGCTGTGCTGCTATACCTAGAAACCTGCCAGCAGAGGACACTAGAGCGGAGCTGTGCTGCTATACCTAGAAACCTGCCCGCAGAGGACACTAGAGCAGAGCTGTGCTGCTATACCTAGAAACCTGCCCGCAGAGGACACTAGAGCGGAGCTGTGCTGCTATACCTAGAAACCTGCCCGAAGAGGACACTAGAGCAGAGCTGTGCTGCTATACCTAGAAACCTGCCAGCATAGGACACTAGAGCGGAGCTGTGCTGCTATACCTAGAAACCTGCCAGCATAGGACAGTAGAGGGGAGCTGTGCTGCTATACCTAGAAACCTGCCAGCAGAGGACACTAGAGCGGAGCTGTGCTGCTATACCTAGAAACCTGCCAGCATAGGACAGTAGAGGGGAGCTGTGCTGCTATACCTAGAAACCTGCCCGCAGAGGACACTAGAGCGGAGCTGTGCTGCTATACCTAGAAACCTGCCAGCATAGGACACTAGAGCGGAGCTGTGCTGCTATACCTAGAAACCTGCCCGCAGAGGACACTAGAGCGGAGCTGTGCTGCTATACCTAGAAACCTGCCCGCAGAGGACACTAGAGCGGAGCTGTGCTGCTATACCTAGAAACCTGCCAGCATAGGACACTAGAGCGGAGCTGTGCTGCTATACCTAGAAACCTGCCAGCATAGGACACTAGAGCGGAGCTGTGCTGCTATACCTAGAAACCTGCCAGCATAGGACACTAGAGCGGAGCTGTGCTGCTATACCTAGAAACCTGCCAGCAGAGGACACTAGAGCGGAGCTGTGCTGCTATACCTAGAAACCTGCCAGCATAGGACACTAGAGCGGAGCTGTGCTGCTATACCTAGAAACCTGCCAGCAGAGGACACTAGAGCGGAGCTGTGCTGCTATACCTAGAAACCTGCCAGCATAGGACAGTAGAGGGGAGCTGTGCTGCTATACCTAGAAACCTGCCAGCAGAGGACACTAGAGCAGAGCTGTGCTGCTATACCTAGAAACCTGCCAGCATAGGACAGTAGAGGGGAGCTGTGCTGCTATACCTAGAAACCTGCCCGCAGAGGACACTAGAGCGGAGCTGTGCTGCTATACCTAGAAACCTGCCCGCAGAGGACACTAGAGCGGAGCTGTGCTGCTATACCCAACACCTGCCAGCATAGGACACTAGAGCGGAGCTGTGCTGCTATACCTAGAAACCTGCCAGCATAGGACACTAGAGCGGAGCTGTGCTGCTATACCTAGAAACCTGCCAGCAGAGGACACTAGAGCGGAGCTGTGCTGCTATACCTAGAAACCTGCCAGCATAGGACACTAGAGCGGAGCTGTGCTGCTATACCTAGAAACCTGCCAGCAGAGGACACTAGAGCGGAGCTGTGCTGCTATACCTAGAAACCTGCCAGCATAGGACACTAGAGCGGAGCTGTGCTGCTATACCTAGAAACCTGCCAGCATAGGACACTAGAGCAGAGCTGTGCTGCTATACCTAGAAACCTGCCAGCATAGGACACTAGAGCGGAGCTGTGCTGCTATACCTAGAAACCTGCCAGCAGAGGACACTAGAGCCGAGCTGTGCTGCTATACCTAGAAACCTGCCAGCATAGGACACTAGAGCGGGGCTGTGCTGCTATACCTAGAAACCTGCCAGCATAGGACACTAGAGCGGAGCTGTGCTGCTATACCTAGAAACCTGCCAGCAGAGGACACTAGAGCAGAGCTGAGCTGCTATACCTAGAAACCTGCCAGCATAGGACACTAGAGCGGAGCTGTGCTGCTATACCTAGAAACCTGCCCGCAGAGGACACTAGAGCAGAGCTGTGCTGCTATACCTAGAAACCTGCCAGCATAGGACACTAGAGCGGAGCTGTGCTGCTATACCTAGAAACCTGCCCACAGAGGACACTAGAGCAGAGCTGTGCTGCTATACCTAGCACCTGCCAGCATAGGACACTAGAGCGGAGCTGTGCTGCTATACCTAGAAACCTGCCAGCATAGGACACTAGAGCGGAGCTGTGCTGCTATACCTAGAAACCTGCCAGCATAGGACACTAGAGAGGAGCTGTGCTGCTATACCTAGCACCTGCCCGCAGAGGACACTAGAGCAGAGCTGTGCTGCTATACCTAGAAACCTGCCAGCATAGGACACAAGAGCGGAGCTGTGCTGCTATACCTAGAAACCTGCCCACAGAGGACACTAGAGCAGAGCTGTGCTGCTATACCTAGAAACCGGCCAGCAGAGGACACTAGAGCGGAGCTGTGCTGCTATACCTAGAAACCTGCCAGCGTAGGACAGAAGAGCGGGGCTGTGCTGCTATACCTAGAAACCTGCCAGCATAGGACACTAGAGCCGAGCTGTGCTGCTATACCTAGAAACCGGCCAGCAGAGGACACTAGAGCGGAGCTGTGCTGCTATACCTAAAAACCGGCCAGCATAGGACACTAGAGCGGAGCTGAGCTGCTATACCTAGAAACCTGCCAGCATAGGACACTAGAGCGGAGCTGTGCTGCTATACCTAGAAACCTGCCAGCAAAGGACACTAGAGCGGAGCTGTGCTGCTATACCTAGAAACCTGCCAGCATAGGACACTAGAGCGGAGCTGTGCTGCTATACCTAGAAACCTGCCAGCATAGGACACTAGAGCGGAGCTGTGCTGCTATACCTAGAAACCTGCCAGCATAGGACACTAGAGCGGAGCTGTGCTGCTATACCTAGAAACCTGCCAGCATAGGACACTAGAGCGGAGCTGTGCTGCTATACCTAGAAACCTGCCAGCATAGGACACTAGAGCGGAGCTGTGCTGCTATACCTAGAAACCTGCCAGCATGGGACAGTAGAGCGGGGCTGTGCTGCTATACCTAGCACCTGCCAGCAGAGGACACTAGAGCAGAGCTGTGCTGCTATACCTAGAAACCTGCCAGCATAGGACACTAGAGCGGAGCTGTGCTGCTATACCTAGAAACCTGCCAGCATAGGACACTAGAGCGGAGCTGTGCTGCTATACCTAGAAACCTGCCAGCATGGGACAGTAGAGCGGGGCTGTGCTGCTATACCTAGAAACCTGCCAGCATAGGACACTAGAGCGGAGCTGTGCTGCTATACCTAGAAACCTGCCAGCATAGGACACTAGAGCGGAGCTGTGCTGCTATACCTAGAAACCTGCCAGCAGAGGACACTAGAGCGGAGCTGTGCTGCTATACCTAGAAACCTGCCCGCAGAGGACACTAGAGCGGAGCTGTGCTGCTATACCTAGAAACCTGCCAGCAGAGGACACTAGAGCGGAGCTGTGCTGCTATACCTAGAAACATGCCAGCATAGGACACTAGAGCAGAGCTGTGCTGCTATACCTAGAAACCTGCCAGCATAGGACAGTAGAGCGGAGCTGTGCTGCTATACCTAGAAACCTGCCAGCATAGGACAGTAGAGGGGAGCTGTGCTGCTATACCTAGAAACCTGCCAGCATAGGACACTAGAGAAGAGCTGTGCTGCTATACCTAGAAACCAGCCAGCATAGGACACTAGAGCGGAGGTGTGCGGCTATACCTAGCACCTGCCAGCAGAGGACACTAGAGCGGAGCTGAGCTGCTATACCTAGAAACCTGCCAGCATAGGACACTAGAGCGGAGCTGTGCTGCTATACCTAGAAACCTGCCCACAGAGGACACTAGAGCGGAGCTGTGCTGCTATACCTAGAAACCGGCCAGCAGAGGACACTAGAGCGGAGCTGTGCTGCTATACCTAGAAACCTGCCAGCATAGGACACTAGAGCAGAGCTGTGCTGCTATACCTAGAAACCTGCCAGCATAGGACACTAGAGCGGAGCTGTGCTGCTATACCTAGAAACCTGCCAGCATAGGACACTAGAGCAGAGCTGTGCTGCTATACCTAGCACCTGCCAGCATAGGACACTAGAGCGGAGCTGTGCTGCTATACCTAGAAACCGGCCAGCAGAGGACACTAGAGCAGAGCTGTGCTGCTATACCTAGAAACCTGCCAGCATAGGACACTAGAGCAGAGCTGTGCTGCTATACCTAGCACCTGCCAGCATAGGACACTAGAGCGGAGCTGTGCTGCTATACCTAGAAACCGGCCAGCAGAGGACACTAGAGCGGAGCTGTGCTGCTATACCTAGAAACCGGCCAGCAGAGGACACTAGAGCGGAGCTGTGCTGCTATACCTAGAAACCTGCCCACAGAGGACACTAGAGCAGAGCTGTGCTGCTATACCTAGAAACCTGCCAGCATAGGACACTAGAGCGGAGCTGTGCTGCTATACCTAGAAACCTGCCAGCGTAGGACAGAAGAGCGGGGCTGTGCTGCTATACCTAGAAACCTGCCAGCATAGGACACTAGAGCCGAGCTGTGCTGCTATACCTAGAAACCGGCCAGCAGAGGACACTAGAGCGGAGCTGTGCTGCTATACCTAGAAACCGGCCAGCAGAGGACACTAGAGCGGAGCTGTGCTGCTATACCTAGAAACCTGCCAGCATAGGACACTAGAGCAGAGCTGTGCTGCTATACCTAGAAACCTGCCCACAGAGGACACTAGAGCAGAGCTGTGCTGCTATACCTAGAAACCTGCCAGCATAGGACACTAGAGCGGAGCTGTGCTGCTATACCTAGAAACCTGCCAGCGTAGGACAGAAGAGCGGGGCTGTGCTGCTATACCTAGAAACCTGCCAGCATAGGACACTAGAGCCGAGCTGTGCTGCTATACCTAGAAACCGGCCAGCAGAGGACACTAGAGCGGAGATGTGCTGCTATACCTAGAAACCGGCCAGCAGAGGACACTAGAGCGGAGCTGTGCTGCTATACCTAGAAACCTGCCCACAGAGGACACTAGAGCAGAGCTGTGCTGCTATACCTAGAAACCTGCCCGCAGAGGACACTAGAGCGGAGCTGTGCTGCTATACCTAGCACCTGCCCACAGAGGACACTAGAGCAGAGCTGTGCTGCTATACCTAGAAACCTGCCAGCATAGGACACAAGAGCGGAGCTGTGCTGCTATACCTAGAAACCTGCCAGCATAGGACACAAGAGCGGAGCTGTGCTGCTATACCTAGAAACCTGCCCACAGAGGACACTAGAGCAGAGCTGTGCTGCTATACCTAGAAACCTGCCAGCATAGGACACTAGAGCGGAGCTGTGCTGCTATACCTAGAAACCTGCCAGCATAGGACACTAGAGCGGAGCTGTGCTGCTATACCTAGAAACCTGCCAGCATAGGACACTAGAGCGGAGCTGTGCTGCTATACCTAGAAACCTGCCAGCAGAGGACACTAGAGCGGAGCTGTGCTGCTATACCTAGAAACCTGCCAGCATAGGACACTAGAGCCGAGCTGTGGTGCTATACCTAGAAACCGGCCAGCAGAGGACACTAGAGCGGAGCTGTGCTGCTATACCTAGAAACCGGCCAGCAGAGGACACTAGAGCGGAGCTGTGCTGCTATACCTAGAAACCGGCCAGCAGAGGACACTAGAGCGGAGCTGTGCTGCTATACCTAGAAACCGGCCAGCATAGGACACTAGAGCGGAGCTGAGCTGCTATACCTAGAAACCTGCCAGCATAGGACACTAGAGCGGAGCTGTGCTGCTATACCTAGAAACCTGCCAGCATAGGACACTAGAGCGGAGCTGTGCTGCTATACCTAGAAACCTGCCAGCAGAGGACACTAGAGCGGAGCTGAGCTGCTATACCTAGAAACCTGCCAGCATAGGACACTAGAGCGGAGCTGTGCTGCTATACCTAGAAACCTGCCAGCATAGGACACTAGAGCGGAGCTGTGCTGCTATACCTAGAAACCTGCCAGCATAGGACACTAGAGCGGAGCTGTGCTGCTATACCTAGAAACCTGCCAGCATAGGACACTAGAGCGGAGCTGTGCTGCTATACCTAGAAACCTGCCAGCAGAGGACACTAGAGCAGAGCTGTGCTGCTATACCTAGAAACCTGCCAGCATAGGACACTAGAGCAGAGCTGTGCTGCTATACCTAGACACCTGCCAGCAGAGGACACTAGAGCGGAGCTGTGCTGCTATACCTAGAAACCTGCCAGCAGAGGACACTAGAGCGGAGCTGTGCTGCTATACCTAGAAACCGGCCAGCAGAGGACACTAGAGCGGAGCTATGCTGCTATACCAAGAAACCTGCCCGCAGAGGACACTAGAGCGGAGCTGTGCTGCTATACCTAGAAACCTGCCAGCAGAGGACACTAGAGCGGAGCTGTGCTGCTATACCTAGAAACCTGCCAGCATAGGACAGTAGAGCGGGGCTGTGCTGCTATACCTAGAAACCTGCCAGCAGAGGACACTAGAGCGGAGCTGTGCTGCTATACCTAGAAACCTGCCAGCATAGGACAGTAGAGGGGAGCTGAGCTGCTATACCTAGAAACCTGCCAGCAGAGGACACTAGAGCGGAGCTGTGCTGCTATACCTAGAATCCTGCCAGCAGAGGACACTAGAGCAGAGCTGTGCTGCTATACCTAGAAACCTGCCAGCATAGGACACTAGAGCAGAGCTGTGCTGCTATACCTAGCACCTGCCAGCATAGGACACTAGAGCAGAGCTGTGCTGCTATACCTAGAAACCTGCCAGCATAGGACAGTAGAGCGGGGCTGTGCTGCTATACCTAGAAACCTGCCAGCATAGGACACTAGAGCGGAGCTGTGCTGCTATACCTAGAAACCTGCCAGCATAGGACAGTAGAGGGGAGCTGTGCTGCTATACCTAGAAACCTGCCAGCATAGGACAGTAGAGCGGGGCTGTGCTGCTATACCTAGAAACCTGCCAGCAGAGGACACTAGAGCGGAGCTGTGCTGCTATACCTAGCACCTGCCAGCATAGGACACTAGAGCGTAGCTGTGCTGCTATACCTAGAAACCTGCCAGCATAGAACAGTAGAGCGGGGCTGTGCTGCTATACCTAGAAACCTGCCAGCAGAGGACACTAGAGCGGAGCTGTGCTGCTATACCTAGCACCTGCCAGCATAGGACACTAGAGCGGAGCTGTGCTGCTATACCTAGAAACCTGCCAGCATAGGACACTAGAGCGGAGCTGTGCTGCTATACCTAGAAACCTGCCAGCAGAGGACACTAGAGCAGAGCTGTGCTGCTATACCTAGAAACCGGCCAGCATAGGACACTAGAGCGGAGCTGTGCTGCTATACCTAGAAACCGGCCAGCAGAGGACACTAGAGCGGAGCTGTGCTGCTATACCCAGAAACCTGCCAGCATAGGACACTAGAGCAGAGCTGTGCTGCTATACCTAGCACCTGCCAGCATAGGACACTGGAGCGGAGCTGTGCTGCTATACTTAGCACCTGCCAGCAGAGGACACTAGAGCGGAGCTGTGCTGCTATACCTAGAAACCTGCCAGCATAGGACACTGGAGCGGAGCTGTGCTGCTATACTTAGCACCTGCCAGCAGAGGACACTAGAGCGGAGCTGTCCTGCTATACCTAGAAACCTGCCAGCATAGGACACTAGAGCGGAGTTGTGCTGCTATACCTAGAAACCGGCCAGCAGAGGACACTAGAGCGGAACTGTGCTGCTATACCTAGCACCTGCCAGCATAGGACACTAGAGCGGAGCTGTGCTGCTATACCTAGAAACCTGCCAGCATAGGACACTAGAGCGGAGCTGTGCTGCTATACCTAGAAACCTGCCAGCATAGGACACTAGAGCGGAGCTGTGCTGCTATACCTAGAAACCGGCCAGCAGAGGACACTAGAGCGGAGCTGTGCTGCTATACCTAGCACCTGCCAGCATAGGACACTAGAGCGGAGCTGTGCTGCTATACCTAGAAACCTGCCAGCATAGGACACTGGAGCGGAGCTGTGCTGCTATACCTAGAAACCTGCCAGCATAGGACACTAGAGCGGGGCTGTGCTGCTATACCTAGAAACCTGCCAGCAGAGGACACTAGAGCAGAGCTGTGCTGCTATACCTAGAAACCTGCCAGCATAGGACACTAGAGCAGAGCTGTGCTGCTATACCTAGAAACCTGCCAGCATAGGACACTAGAGCAGAGCTGTGCTGCTATACCTAGAAACCTGCCAGCAGAGGACACTAGAGCGGAGCTGTGCTGCTATACCTAGAAACCTGCCCGCAGAGGACACTAGAGCAGAGCTGTGCTGCTATACCTAGAAACCTGCCCGCAGAGGACACTAGAGCGGAGCTGTGCTGCTATACCTAGAAACCTGCCCGCAGAGGACACTAGAGCAGAGCTGTGCTGCTATACCTAGAAACCTGCCAGCATAGGACACTAGAGCGGAGCTGTGCTGCTATACCTAGAAACCTGCCAGCATAGGACAGTAGAGGGGAGCTGTGCTGCTATACCTAGAAACCTGCCAGCAGAGGACACTAGAGCGGAGCTGTGCTGCTATACCTAGAAACCTGCCAGCATAGGACAGTAGAGGGGAGCTGTGCTGCTATACCTAGAAACCTGCCCGCAGAGGACACTAGAGCGGAGCTGTGCTGCTATACCTAGAAACCTGCCAGCATAGGACACTAGAGCGGAGCTGTGCTGCTATACCTAGAAACCTGCCCGCAGAGGACACTAGAGCGGAGCTGTGCTGCTATACCTAGAAACCTGCCCGCAGAGGACACTAGAGCGGAGCTGTGCTGCTATACCCAACACCTGCCAGCATAGGACAATAGAGCGGAGCTGTGCTGCTATACCTAGAAACCTGCCAGCATAGGACACTAGAGCGGAGCTGTGCTGCTATACCTAGAAACCTGCCCGCAGAGGACACTAGAGCGGAGCTGTGCTGCTATACCTAGAAACCTGCCAGCATAGGACACTAGAGCGGAGCTGTGCTGCTATACCTAGAAACCTGCCAGCATAGGACACTAGAGCGGAGCTGTGCTGCTATACCTAGAAACCTGCCAGCATAGGACACTAGAGCGGAGCTGTGCTGCTATACCTAGAAACCTGCCAGCAGAGGACACTAGAGCGGAGCTGTGCTGCTATACCTAGAAACCTGCCAGCATAGGACACTAGAGCGGAGCTGTGCTGCTATACCTAGAAACCTGCCAGCAGAGGACACTAGAGCGGAGCTGTGCTGCTATACCTAGAAACCTGCCAGCATAGGACAGTAGAGGGGAGCTGTGCTGCTATACCTAGAAACCTGCCAGCAGAGGACACTAGAGCAGAGCTGTGCTGCTATACCTAGAAACCTGCCAGCATAGGACAGTAGAGGGGAGCTGTGCTGCTATACCTAGAAACCTGCCCGCAGAGGACACTAGAGCGGAGCTGTGCTGCTATACCTAGAAACCTGCCCGCAGAGGACACTAGAGCGGAGCTGTGCTGCTATACCCAACACCTGCCAGCATAGGACACTAGAGCGGAGCTGTGCTGCTATACCTAGAAACCTGCCAGCATAGGACACTAGAGCGGAGCTGTGCTGCTATACCTAGAAACCTGCCAGCAGAGGACACTAGAGCGGAGCTGTGCTGCTATACCTAGAAACCTGCCAGCATAGGACACTAGAGCGGAGCTGTGCTGCTATACCTAGAAACCTGCCAGCAGAGGACACTAGAGCGGAGCTGTGCTGCTATACCTAGAAACCTGCCAGCATAGGACACTAGAGCGGAGCTGTGCTGCTATACCTAGAAACCTGCCAGCATAGGACACTAGAGCAGAGCTGTGCTGCTATACCTAGAAACCTGCCAGCATAGGACACTAGAGCGGAGCTGTGCTGCTATACCTAGAAACCTGCCAGCAGAGGACACTAGAGCCGAGCTGTGCTGCTATACCTAGAAACCTGCCAGCATAGGACACTAGAGCGGGGCTGTGCTGCTATACCTAGAAACCTGCCAGCATAGGACACTAGAGCGGGGCTGTGCTGCTATACCTAGAAACCTGCCAGCATAGGACACTAGAGCAGAGCTGTGCTGCTATACCTAGAAACCTGCCAGCAGAGGACACTAGAGCAGAGCTGAGCTGCTATACCTAGAAACCTGCCAGCATAGGACACTAGAGCGGAGCTGTGCTGCTATACCTAGAAACCTGCCCGCAGAGGACACTAGAGCAGAGCTGTGCTGCTATACCTAGAAACCTGCCAGCATAGGACACTAGAGCGGAGCTGTGCTGCTATACCTAGAAACCTGCCCGCAGAGGACACTAGAGCAGAGCTGTGCTGCTATACCTAGAAACCGGCCAGCAGAGGACACTAGAGCGGAGCTGTGCTGCTATACCTAGAAACCTGCCAGCGTAGGACAGAAGAGCGGGGCTGTGCTGCTATACCTAGAAACCTGCCAGCATAGGACACTAGAGCCGAGCTGTGCTGCTATACCTAGAAACCGGCCAGCAGAGGACACTAGAGCGGAGCTGTGCTGCTATACCTAAAAACCGGCCAGCATAGGACACTAGAGCGGAGCTGAGCTGCTATACCTAGAAACCTGCCAGCATAGGACACTAGAGCAGAGCTGTGCTGCTATACCTAGAAACCTGCCCGCAGAGGACACTAGAGCGGAGCTGTGCTGCTATACCTAGAAACCTGCCAGCAAAGGACACTAGAGCGGAGCTGTGCTGCTATACCTAGAAACCTGCCAGCATAGGACACTAGAGCGGAGCTGTGCTGCTATACCTAGAAACCTGCCAGCATAGGACACTAGAGCGGAGCTGTGCTGCTATACCTAGAAACCTGCCAGCATAGGACACTAGAGCGGAGCTGTGCTGCTATACCTAGAAACCTGCCAGCATAGGACACTAGAGCGGAGCTGTGCTGCTATACCTAGAAACCTGCCAGCATAGGACACTAGAGCGGAGCTGTGCTGCTATACCTAGAAACCTGCCAGCATAGGACACTAGAGCGGAGCTGTGCTGCTATACCTAGAAACCTGCCAGCATGGGACAGTAGAGCGGGGCTGTGCTGCTATACCTAGCACCTGCCAGCAGAGGACACTAGAGCAGAGCTGTGCTGCTATACCTAGAAACCTGCCAGCATAGGACACTAGAGCGGAGCTGTGCTGCTATACCTAGAAACCTGCCAGCATAGGACACTAGAGCGGAGCTGTGCTGCTATACCTAGAAACCTGCCAGCATGGGACAGTAGAGCGGGGCTGTGCTGCTATACCTAGAAACCTGCCAGCATAGGACACTAGAGCGGAGCTGTGCTGCTATACCTAGAAACCTGCCAGCATAGGACACTAGAGCGGAGCTGTGCTGCTATACCTAGAAACCTGCCAGCAGAGGACACTAGAGCGGAGCTGTGCTGCTATACCTAGAAACCTGCCCGCAGAGGACACTAGAGCGGAGCTGTGCTGCTATACCTAGAAACCTGCCAGCATAGGACAGTAGAGGGGAGCTGTGCTGCTATACCTAGAAACCTGCCAGCATAGGACACTAGAGAAGAGCTGTGCTGCTATACCTAGAAACCAGCCAGCATAGGACACTAGAGCGGAGGTGTGCGGCTATACCTAGCACCTGCCAGCAGAGGACACTAGAGCGGAGCTGAGCTGCTATACCTAGAAACCTGCCAGCATAGGACACTAGAGCGGAGCTGTGCTGCTATACCTAGAAACCTGCCCACAGAGGACACTAGAGCGGAGCTGTGCTGCTATACCTAGAAACCGGCCAGCAGAGGACACTAGAGCGGAGCTGTGCTGCTATACCTAGAAACCTGCCAGCATAGGACACTAGAGCAGAGCTGTGCTGCTATACCTAGAAACCTGCCAGCATAGGACACTAGAGCGGAGCTGTGCTGCTATACCTAGCAAATGCCCACAGAGGACACTAGAGCAGAGCTGTGCTGCTATACCTAGAAACCTGCCAGCATAGGACACTAGAGCGGAGCTGTGCTGCTATACCTAGAAACCTGCCAGCATAGGACACTAGAGCAGAGCTGTGCTGCTATACCTAGCACCTGCCAGCATAGGACACTAGAGCGGAGCTGTGCTGCTATACCTAGAAACCGGCCAGCAGAGGACACTAGAGCAGAGCTGTGCTGCTATACCTAGAAACCTGCCAGCATAGGACACTAGAGCAGAGCTGTGCTGCTATACCTAGCACCTGCCAGCATAGGACACTAGAGCGGAGCTGTGCTGCTATACCTAGAAACCGGCCAGCAGAGGACACTAGAGCGGAGCTGTGCTGCTATACCTAGAAACCGGCCAGCAGAGGACACTAGAGCGGAGCTGTGCTGCTATACCTAGAAACCTGCCCACAGAGGACACTAGAGCAGAGCTGTGCTGCTATACCTAGAAACCTGCCAGCATAGGACACTAGAGCGGAGCTGTGCTGCTATACCTAGAAACCTGCCAGCGTAGGACAGAAGAGCGGGGCTGTGCTGCTATACCTAGAAACCTGCCAGCATAGGACACTAGAGCCGAGCTGTGCTGCTATACCTAGAAACCGGCCAGCAGAGGACACTAGAGCGGAGCTGTGCTGCTATACCTAGAAACCGGCCAGCAGAGGACACTAGAGCGGAGCTGTGCTGCTATACCTAGAAACCTGCCAGCATAGGACACTAGAGCAGAGCTGTGCTGCTATACCTAGAAACCTGCCCACAGAGGACACTAGAGCAGAGCTGTGCTGCTATACCTAGAAACCTGCCAGCATAGGACACTAGAGCGGAGCTGTGCTGCTATACCTAGAAACCTGCCAGCGTAGGCCAGAAGAGCGGGGCTGTGCTGCTATACCTAGAAACCTGCCAGCATAGGACACTAGAGCCGAGCTGTGCTGCTATACCTAGAAACCGGCCAGCAGAGGACACTAGAGCGGAGATGTGCTGCTATACCTAGAAACCGGCCAGCAGAGGACACTAGAGCGGAGCTGTGCTGCTATACCTAGAAACCTGCCAGCATAGGACACTAGAGCGGAGCTGTGCTGCTATACCTAGCACCTGCCCACAGAGGACACTAGAGCAGAGCTGTGCTGCTATACCTAGATACCTGCCCGCAGAGGACACTAGAGCGGAGCTGTGCTGCTATACCTAGCACCTGCCCACAGAGGACACTAGAGCAGAGCTGTGCTGCTATACCTAGAAACCTGCCAGCATAGGACACAAGAGCGGAGCTGTGCTGCTATACCTAGAAACCTGCCCACAGAGGACACTAGAGCGGAGCTGTGCTGCTATACCTAGAAACCTGCCAGCATAGGACACTAGAGCGGAGCTGTGCTGCTATACCTAGAAACCTGCCAGCATAGGACACTAGAGCGGAGCTGTGCTGCTATACCTAGAAACCTGCCCGCAGAGGACACTAGAGCGGAGCTGTGCTGCTATACCTAGCACCTGCCCACAGAGGACACTAGAGCAGAGCTGTGCTGCTATACCTAGAAACCTGCCAGCATAGGACACAAGAGCGGAGCTGTGCTGCTATACCTAGAAACCTGCCCACAGAGGACACTAGAGCGGAGCTGTGCTGCTATACCTAGAAACCTGCCAGCATAGGACACTAGAGCGGAGCTGTGCTGCTATACCTAGAAACCTGCCAGCATAGGACACTAGAGCGGAGCTGTGCTGCTATACCTAGAAACCTGCCAGCATAGGACACTAGAGCGGAGCTGTGCTGCTATACCTAGAAACCTGCCAGCAGAGGACACTAGAGCGGAGCTGTGCTGCTATACCTAGAAACCTGCCAGCGTAGGACAGAAGAGCGGGGCTGTGCTGCTATACCTAGAAACCTGCCAGCATAGGACACTAGAGCCGAGCTGTGGTGCTATACCTAGAAACCGGCCAGCAGAGGACACTAGAGCGGAGCTGTGCTGCTATACCTAGAAACCGGCCAGCAGAGGACACTAGAGCGGAGCTGTGCTGCTATACCTAGAAACCGGCCAGCAGAGGACACTAGAGCGGAGCTGTGCTGCTATACCTAGAAACCGGCCAGCATAGGACACTAGAGCGGAGCTGAGCTGCTATACCTAGAAACCTGCCAGCATAGGACACTAGAGCGGGGCTGTGCTGCTATACCTAGAAACCTGCCAGCATAGGACACTAGAGCGGAGCTGTGCTGCTATACCTAGAAACCTGCCAGCATAGGACACTAGAGCGGAGCTGTGCTGCTATACCTAGAAACCTGCCAGCATAGGACACTAGAGCGGAGCTGTGCTGCTATACCTAGAAACCTGCCCGCATAGGACACTAGAGCGGAGCTGTGCTGCTATACCTAGAAACCTGCCAGCATAGGACACTAGAGCGGAGCTGTGCTGCTATACCTAGAAACCTGCCAGCATAGGACACTAGAGCAAAGCTGTGCTGCTATACCTAGAAACCTGCCAGCAGAGGACACTAGAGCGGAGCTGTGCTGCTATACCTAGAAACCTGCCAGCATAGGACACTAGAGCGGAGCTGTGCTGCTATACCTAGAAACCTGCCAGCAGAGGACACTAGAGCGGAGCTGTGCTGCTATACCTAGAAACCTGCCAGCATAGGACAGTAGAGCGGGGCTGTGCTGCTATACCTAGCACCTGCCCGCAGAGGACACTAGAGCGGAGCTGTGCTGCTATACCTAGAAACCTGCCAGCATAGGACACTAGAGCGGAGCTGTGCTGCTATACCTAGAAACCTGCCAGCAGAGGACACTAGAGCGGAGCTGTGCTGCTATACCTAGAAACCTGCCAGCATAGGACAGTAGAGCGGAGCTGTGCTGCTATACCTAGCACCTGCCCGCAGAGGACACTAGAGCGGAGCTGTGCTGCTATACCTAGAATCCTGCCAGCATAGGACACTAGAGCAGAGCTGTGCTGCTATACCTAGAAACCAGCCAGCATAGGACACTAGAGCGGAGGTGTGCTGCTATACCTAGCACCTGCCAGCAGAGGACACTAGAGCGGAGCTGTGCTGCTATACCTAGAAACCTGCCAGCATAGGACACTAGAGCGGGGCTGTGCTGCTATACCTAGAAACCTGCCAGCATAGGACACTAGAGCGGAGCTGAGCTGCTATACCTAGAAACCTGCCAGCATAGGACACTAGAGCGGAGCTGTGCTGCTATACCTAGAAACCTGCCAGCAGAGGACACTAGAGCAGAGCTGTGCTGCTATACCTAGAAACCTGCCAGCATAGGACACTAGAGCGGAGCTGTGCTGCTATACCTAGAAACCTGCCAGCATAGGACACTAGAGCGGAGCTGTGCTGCTATACCTAGAAACCTGCCAGCATAGGACACTAGAGCGGAGCTGTGCTGCTATACCTAGAAACCTGCCAGCAGAGGACACTAGAGCGGAGCTGTGCTGCTATACCTAGAAACCTGCCAGCATAGGACACTAGAGCGGAGCTGTGCTGCTATACCTAGAAACCTGCCAGCAGAGGACACTAGAGCGGAGCTGTGCTGCTATACCTAGAAACCTGCCAGCATAGGACAGTAGAGGGGAGCTGTGCTGCTATACCTAGAAACCTGCCAGCAGAGGACACTAGAGCAGAGCTGTGCTGCTATACCTAGAAACCTGCCAGCATAGGACAGTAGAGGGGAGCTGTGCTGCTATACCTAGAAACCTGCCCGCAGAGGACACTAGAGCGGAGCTGTGCTGCTATACCTAGAAACCTGCCCGCAGAGGACACTAGAGCGGAGCTGTGCTGCTATACCCAACACCTGCCAGCATAGGACACTAGAGCGGAGCTGTGCTGCTATACCTAGAAACCTGCCAGCATAGGACACTAGAGCGGAGCTGTGCTGCTATACCTAGAAACCTGCCAGCAGAGGACACTAGAGCGGAGCTGTGCTGCTATACCTAGAAACCTGCCAGCATAGGACACTAGAGCGGAGCTGTGCTGCTATACCTAGAAACCTGCCAGCAGAGGACACTAGAGCGGAGCTGTGCTGCTATACCTAGAAACCTGCCAGCATAGGACACTAGAGCGGAGCTGTGCTGCTATACCTAGAAACCTGCCAGCATAGGACACTAGAGCAGAGCTGTGCTGCTATACCTAGAAACCTGCCAGCATAGGACACTAGAGCGGAGCTGTGCTGCTATACCTAGAAACCTGCCAGCAGAGGACACTAGAGCCGAGCTGTGCTGCTATACCTAGAAACCTGCCAGCATAGGACACTAGAGCGGGGCTGTGCTGCTATACCTAGAAACCTGCCAGCATAGGACACTAGAGCGGGGCTGTGCTGCTATACCTAGAAACCTGCCAGCATAGGACACTAGAGCAGAGCTGTGCTGCTATACCTAGAAACCTGCCAGCAGAGGACACTAGAGCAGAGCTGAGCTGCTATACCTAGAAACCTGCCAGCATAGGACACTAGAGCGGAGCTGTGCTGCTATACCTAGAAACCTGCCCGCAGAGGACACTAGAGCAGAGCTGTGCTGCTATACCTAGAAACCTGCCAGCATAGGACACTAGAGCGGAGCTGTGCTGCTATACCTAGAAACCTGCCCGCAGAGGACACTAGAGCAGAGCTGTGCTGCTATACCTAGAAACCGGCCAGCAGAGGACACTAGAGCGGAGCTGTGCTGCTATACCTAGAAACCTGCCAGCGTAGGACAGAAGAGCGGGGCTGTGCTGCTATACCTAGAAACCTGCCAGCATAGGACACTAGAGCCGAGCTGTGCTGCTATACCTAGAAACCGGCCAGCAGAGGACACTAGAGCGGAGCTGTGCTGCTATACCTAAAAACCGGCCAGCATAGGACACTAGAGCGGAGCTGAGCTGCTATACCTAGAAACCTGCCAGCATAGGACACTAGAGCAGAGCTGTGCTGCTATACCTAGAAACCTGCCCGCAGAGGACACTAGAGCGGAGCTGTGCTGCTATACCTAGAAACCTGCCAGCAAAGGACACTAGAGCGGAGCTGTGCTGCTATACCTAGAAACCTGCCAGCATAGGACACTAGAGCGGAGCTGTGCTGCTATACCTAGAAACCTGCCAGCATAGGACACTAGAGCGGAGCTGTGCTGCTATACCTAGAAACCTGCCAGCATAGGACACTAGAGCGGAGCTGTGCTGCTATACCTAGAAACCTGCCAGCATAGGACACTAGAGCGGAGCTGTGCTGCTATACCTAGAAACCTGCCAGCATAGGACACTAGAGCGGAGCTGTGCTGCTATACCTAGAAACCTGCCAGCATAGGACACTAGAGCGGAGCTGTGCTGCTATACCTAGAAACCTGCCAGCATGGGACAGTAGAGCGGGGCTGTGCTGCTATACCTAGCACCTGCCAGCAGAGGACACTAGAGCAGAGCTGTGCTGCTATACCTAGAAACCTGCCAGCATAGGACACTAGAGCGGAGCTGTGCTGCTATACCTAGAAACCTGCCAGCATAGGACACTAGAGCGGAGCTGTGCTGCTATACCTAGAAACCTGCCAGCATGGGACAGTAGAGCGGGGCTGTGCTGCTATACCTAGAAACCTGCCAGCATAGGACACTAGAGCGGAGCTGTGCTGCTATACCTAGAAACCTGCCAGCATAGGACACTAGAGCGGAGCTGTGCTGCTATACCTAGAAACCTGCCAGCAGAGGACACTAGAGCGGAGCTGTGCTGCTATACCTAGAAACCTGCCCGCAGAGGACACTAGAGCGGAGCTGTGCTGCTATACCTAGAAACCTGCCAGCATAGGACAGTAGAGGGGAGCTGTGCTGCTATACCTAGAAACCTGCCAGCATAGGACACTAGAGAAGAGCTGTGCTGCTATACCTAGAAACCAGCCAGCATAGGACACTAGAGCGGAGGTGTGCGGCTATACCTAGCACCTGCCAGCAGAGGACACTAGAGCGGAGCTGAGCTGCTATACCTAGAAACCTGCCAGCATAGGACACTAGAGCGGAGCTGTGCTGCTATACCTAGAAACCTGCCCACAGAGGACACTAGAGCGGAGCTGTGCTGCTATACCTAGAAACCGGCCAGCAGAGGACACTAGAGCGGAGCTGTGCTGCTATACCTAGAAACCTGCCAGCATAGGACACTAGAGCAGAGCTGTGCTGCTATACCTAGAAACCTGCCAGCATAGGACACTAGAGCGGAGCTGTGCTGCTATACCTAGCAAATGCCCACAGAGGACACTAGAGCAGAGCTGTGCTGCTATACCTAGAAACCTGCCAGCATAGGACACTAGAGCGGAGCTGTGCTGCTATACCTAGAAACCTGCCAGCATAGGACACTAGAGCAGAGCTGTGCTGCTATACCTAGCACCTGCCAGCATAGGACACTAGAGCGGAGCTGTGCTGCTATACCTAGAAACCGGCCAGCAGAGGACACTAGAGCAGAGCTGTGCTGCTATACCTAGAAACCTGCCAGCATAGGACACTAGAGCAGAGCTGTGCTGCTATACCTAGCACCTGCCAGCATAGGACACTAGAGCGGAGCTGTGCTGCTATACCTAGAAACCGGCCAGCAGAGGACACTAGAGCGGAGCTGTGCTGCTATACCTAGAAACCGGCCAGCAGAGGACACTAGAGCGGAGCTGTGCTGCTATACCTAGAAACCTGCCCACAGAGGACACTAGAGCAGAGCTGTGCTGCTATACCTAGAAACCTGCCAGCATAGGACACTAGAGCGGAGCTGTGCTGCTATACCTAGAAACCTGCCAGCGTAGGACAGAAGAGCGGGGCTGTGCTGCTATACCTAGAAACCTGCCAGCATAGGACACTAGAGCCGAGCTGTGCTGCTATACCTAGAAACCGGCCAGCAGAGGACACTAGAGCGGAGCTGTGCTGCTATACCTAGAAACCGGCCAGCAGAGGACACTAGAGCGGAGCTGTGCTGCTATACCTAGAAACCTGCCAGCATAGGACACTAGAGCAGAGCTGTGCTGCTATACCTAGAAACCTGCCCACAGAGGACACTAGAGCAGAGCTGTGCTGCTATACCTAGAAACCTGCCAGCATAGGACACTAGAGCGGAGCTGTGCTGCTATACCTAGAAACCTGCCAGCGTAGGCCAGAAGAGCGGGGCTGTGCTGCTATACCTAGAAACCTGCCAGCATAGGACACTAGAGCCGAGCTGTGCTGCTATACCTAGAAACCGGCCAGCAGAGGACACTAGAGCGGAGATGTGCTGCTATACCTAGAAACCGGCCAGCAGAGGACACTAGAGCGGAGCTGTGCTGCTATACCTAGAAACCTGCCAGCATAGGACACTAGAGCGGAGCTGTGCTGCTATACCTAGCACCTGCCCACAGAGGACACTAGAGCAGAGCTGTGCTGCTATACCTAGATACCTGCCCGCAGAGGACACTAGAGCGGAGCTGTGCTGCTATACCTAGCACCTGCCCACAGAGGACACTAGAGCAGAGCTGTGCTGCTATACCTAGAAACCTGCCAGCATAGGACACAAGAGCGGAGCTGTGCTGCTATACCTAGAAACCTGCCCACAGAGGACACTAGAGCGGAGCTGTGCTGCTATACCTAGAAACCTGCCAGCATAGGACACTAGAGCGGAGCTGTGCTGCTATACCTAGAAACCTGCCAGCATAGGACACTAGAGCGGAGCTGTGCTGCTATACCTAGAAACCTGCCCGCAGAGGACACTAGAGCGGAGCTGTGCTGCTATACCTAGCACCTGCCCACAGAGGACACTAGAGCAGAGCTGTGCTGCTATACCTAGAAACCTGCCAGCATAGGACACAAGAGCGGAGCTGTGCTGCTATACCTAGAAACCTGCCCACAGAGGACACTAGAGCGGAGCTGTGCTGCTATACCTAGAAACCTGCCAGCATAGGACACTAGAGCGGAGCTGTGCTGCTATACCTAGAAACCTGCCAGCATAGGACACTAGAGCGGAGCTGTGCTGCTATACCTAGAAACCTGCCAGCATAGGACACTAGAGCGGAGCTGTGCTGCTATACCTAGAAACCTGCCAGCAGAGGACACTAGAGCGGAGCTGTGCTGCTATACCTAGAAACCTGCCAGCGTAGGACAGAAGAGCGGGGCTGTGCTGCTATACCTAGAAACCTGCCAGCATAGGACACTAGAGCCGAGCTGTGGTGCTATACCTAGAAACCGGCCAGCAGAGGACACTAGAGCGGAGCTGTGCTGCTATACCTAGAAACCGGCCAGCAGAGGACACTAGAGCGGAGCTGTGCTGCTATACCTAGAAACCGGCCAGCAGAGGACACTAGAGCGGAGCTGTGCTGCTATACCTAGAAACCGGCCAGCATAGGACACTAGAGCGGAGCTGAGCTGCTATACCTAGAAACCTGCCAGCATAGGACACTAGAGCGGGGCTGTGCTGCTATACCTAGAAACCTGCCAGCATAGGACACTAGAGCGGAGCTGTGCTGCTATACCTAGAAACCTGCCAGCATAGGACACTAGAGCGGAGCTGTGCTGCTATACCTAGAAACCTGCCAGCATAGGACACTAGAGCGGAGCTGTGCTGCTATACCTAGAAACCTGCCCGCATAGGACACTAGAGCGGAGCTGTGCTGCTATACCTAGAAACCTGCCAGCATAGGACACTAGAGCGGAGCTGTGCTGCTATACCTAGAAACCTGCCAGCATAGGACACTAGAGCAAAGCTGTGCTGCTATACCTAGAAACCTGCCAGCAGAGGACACTAGAGCGGAGCTGTGCTGCTATACCTAGAAACCTGCCAGCATAGGACACTAGAGCGGAGCTGTGCTGCTATACCTAGAAACCTGCCAGCAGAGGACACTAGAGCGGAGCTGTGCTGCTATACCTAGAAACCTGCCAGC
This sequence comes from Phyllobates terribilis, assembly GCF_046119375.1. Classification (NCBI taxonomy): domain Eukaryota; kingdom Metazoa; phylum Chordata; class Amphibia; order Anura; family Dendrobatidae; genus Phyllobates; species Phyllobates terribilis. The sequence goes on from NW_027362762.1 coordinate 637,319,829, forward strand.
ATAGGACAGTAGAGCGGGGCTGTGCTGCTATACCTAGCACCTGCCCGCAGAGGACACTAGAGCGGAGCTGTGCTGCTATACCTAGAAACCTGCCAGCATAGGACACTAGAGCGGAGCTGTGCTGCTATACCTAGAAACCTGCCAGCAGAGGACACTAGAGCGGAGCTGTGCTGCTATACCTAGAAACCTGCCAGCATAGGACAGTAGAGCGGAGCTGTGCTGCTATACCTAGCACCTGCCCGCAGAGGACACTAGAGCGGAGCTGTGCTGCTATACCTAGAATCCTGCCAGCATAGGACACTAGAGCAGAGCTGTGCTGCTATACCTAGAAACCAGCCAGCATAGGACACTAGAGCGGAGGTGTGCTGCTATACCTAGCACCTGCCAGCAGAGGACACTAGAGCGGAGCTGTGCTGCTATACCTAGAAACCTGCCAGCATAGGACACTAGAGCGGGGCTGTGCTGCTATACCTAGAAACCTGCCAGCATAGGACACTAGAGCGGAGCTGAGCTGCTATACCTAGAAACCTGCCAGCATAGGACACTAGAGCGGAGCTGTGCTGCTATACCTAGAAACCTGCCAGCAGAGGACACTAGAGCAGAGCTGTGCTGCTATACCTAGAAACCTGCCAGCATAGGACACTAGAGCGGAGCTGTGCTGCTATACCTAGAAACCTGCCAGCATAGGACACTAGAGCCGAGCTGTGCTGCTATACCTAGAAACCGGCCAGCAGAGGACACTAGAGCGGAGCTGTGTTGCTATACCTAGAAACCGGCCAGCAGAGGACACTAGAGCGGAGCTGTGCTGCTATACCTAGAAACCGGCCAGCATAGGACACTAGAGCGGAGCTGAGCTGCTATACCTAGCACCTGCCAGCATAGGACACTGGAGCGGAGCTGTGCTGCTATACCTAGAAACCTGCCAGCATAGGACACTAGAGCGGAGCTGTGCTGCTATACCTAGAAACCTGCCAGCATAGGACACTAGAGCGGAGCTATGCTGCTATACCTAGAAACCTGCCAGCATAGGACACTAGAGCGGAGCTGTGCTGCTATACCTAGAAACCTGCCAGCATAGGACACTAGAGCGGAGCTGTGCTGCTATACCTAGAAACCTGCCAGCATAGGACACTAGAGCGGAGCTGTGCTGCTATACCTAGAAACCTGCCAGCATAGGACACTAGAGCGGAGCTGTGCTGCTATACCTAGAAACCTGCCAGCAGAGGACACTAGAGCGGAGCTGTGCTGCTATACCTAGAAACCTGCCAGCAAAGGACACTAGAGCGGAGCTGTGCTGCTATACCTAGCACCTGCCAGCAGAGGACACTAGAGCGGAGCTGTACTGCTATACCTAGAAACCTGCCAGCAGAGGACACTAGAGCAGAGCTGTGCTGCTATACCTAGAAACCTGCCAGCATAGGACACTAGAGCGGAGCTGTGCTGCTATACCTAGAAACCTGCCAGCAAAGGACACTAGAGCGGAGCTGTGCTGCTATACCTAGAAACCTGCCAGCAAAGGACACTAGAGCGGAGCTGTGCTGCTATACCTAGAAACCTGCCAGCATAGGACACTAGAGCGGAGCTGTGCTGCTATACCTAGAAACCTGCCAGCATAGGACACTAGAGCGGAGCTGTGCTGCTATACCTAGAAACCTGCCAGCATGGGACAGTAGAGCGGGGCTGTGCTGCTATACCTAGAAACCTGCCAGCATAGGACACTAGAGCGGAGCTGTGCTGCTATACCTAGAAACCTGCCAGCATAGGACACTAGAGCGGAGCTGTGCTGCTATACCTAGCACCTGCCCGCAAAGGACACTAGAGCGGAGCTGTGCTGCTATTCCTAGAAACCTGCCAGCATGGGACAGTAGAGCGGAGCTGTGCTGCTATACCTAGAAACCTGCCAGCATGGGACAGTAGAGCGGAGCTGTGCTGCTATACCTAGAAACCTGCCAGCATAGGACACTAGAGGGGAGGTGTGCTGCTATACCTAGCACCTGCCAGCAGAGGACACTAGAGCGGAGCTGAGCTGCTATACCTAGAAACCTGCCAGCATAGGACACTAGAGAAGAGCTGTGCTGCTATACCTAGAAACCAGCCAGCATAGGACACTAGAGCGGAGGTGTGCTGCTATATCTAGCACCTGCCAGCAGAGGACACTAGAGCGGAGCTGTGCTGCTATACCTAGAAACCTGCCAGCATAGGACACTAGAGCGGAGCTGTGCTGCTATACCTAGAAACCTGCCCGCAGAGGACACTAGAGCGGAGCTGTGCTGCTATACCTAGAAACCTGCCCACAGAGGACACTAGAGCAGAGCTGTGCTGCTATACCTAGAAACCTGCCAGCATAGGACACTAGAGCGGAGCTGTGCTGCTATACCTAGAAACCTGCCAGCATAGGACACTAGAGCAGAGCTGTGCTGCTATACCTAGAAACCTGCCAGCAGAGGACACTAGAGCGGAGCTGAGCTGCTATACCTAGAAACCTGCCAGCATAGGACAGTAGAGCGGAGCTGTGCTGCTATACCTAGAAACCTGCCAGCATAGGACACTAGAGCGGAGCTGTGCTGCTATACCTAGAAACCTGCCAGCATAGGACACAAGAGCGGAGCTGTGCTGCTATACCTAGAAACCTGCCAGCATAGGACACAAGAGCGGAGCTGTGCTGCTATACCTAGAAACCTGCCAGCAGAGGACACTAGAGCGGAGCTGTGCTGCTATACCTAGAAACCTGCCAGCATAGGACACTAGAGCCGAGCTGTGCTGCTATACCTAGAAACCTGCCAGCATAGGACACTAGAGCGGAGCTGTGCTGCTATACCTAGAAACCTGCCAGCATAGGACACTAGAGCCGAGCTGTGCTGCTATACCTAGAAACCGGCCAGCAGAGGACACTAGAGCGGAGCTGTGCTGCTATACCTAGAAACCTGCCAGCATAGGACACTAGAGCCGAGCTGTGCTGCTATACCTAGAAACCGGCCAGCAGAGGACACTAGAGCGGAGCTGAGCTGCTATACCTAGAAACCGGCCAGCATAGGACACTAGAGCGGAGCTGAGCTGCTATACCTAGAAACCTGCCAGCATAGGACACTAGAGCGGAGCTGTGCTGCTATACCTAGAAACCTGCCAGCATAGGACAGTAGAGCGGAGCTGTGCTGCTATACCTAGAAACCTGCCAGCATAGGACACTAGAGCGGAGCTGTGCTGCTATACCTAGAAACCTGCCAGCAAAGGACACTAGAGCGGAGCTGTGCTGCTATACCTAGAAACCTGCCAGCATAGGACACTAGAGCGGAGCTGTGCTGCTATACCTAGAAACCTGCCAGCATAGGACACTAGAGCGGAGCTGTGCTGCTATACCTAGAAACCTGCCAGCAGAGGACACTAGAGCGGAGCTGTGCTGCTATACCTAGAAACCTGCCAGCATAGGACAGTAGAGCGGGGCTGTGCTGCTATACCTAGAAACCTGCCAGCAGAGGACACTAGAGCGGAGCTGTGCTGCTATACCTAGAATCCTGCCAGCATAGGACACTAGAGCAGAGCTGTGCTGCTATACCTAGAAACCAGCCAGTATAGGACACTAGAGCGGAGGTGTGCTGCTATACCTAGCACCTGCCAGCAGAGCTGTGCTGCTATACCTAGAAACCGGCCAGCAGAGGACACTAGAGCGGAGCTGTGCTGCTATACCTAGAAACCTGCCAGCATAGGACACTAGAGCGGAGCTGTGCTGCTATACCTAGAAACCTGCCAGCATAGGACACTAGAGCGGAGCTGTGCTGCTATACCTAGCACCTGCCAGCAGAGGACACTAGAGCAGAGCTGTGCTGCTATACCTAGAAACCTGCCAGCAGAGGACACTAGAGCAGAGCTGTGCTGCTATACCTAGAAACCTGCCAGCATAGGACACTAGAGCGGAGCTGTGCTGCTATACCTAGAAACCTGCCAGCAGAGGACACTAGAGCAGAGCTGTGCTGCTATACCTAGAAACCTGCCAGCAGAGGACACTAGAGCAGAGCTGTGCTGCTATACCTAGAAACATGCCAGCATAGGACACTAGAGCGGAGCTGTGCTGCTATACCTAGAAACCTGCCAGCATAGGACACTAGAGCAGAGCTGTGCTGCTATACCTAGAAACATGCCAGCATAGGACACTAGAGCGGAGCTGTGCTGCTATACCTAGAAACCTGCCAGCATAGGACACTAGAGCGGAGCTGTGCTGCTATACCTAGAAACATGCCAGCAGAGGACACTAGAGCGGAGCTGTGCTGCTATACCTAGAAACCTGCCAGCATAGGACACTAGAGCGGAGCTGTGCTGCTATACCTAGAAACCTGCCAGCATAGGACACTAGAGCGGAGCTGAGCTGCTATACCTAGCAACATGCCAGCATAGGACACTAGAGCGGAGCTGAGCTGCTATACCTAGAAACCTGCCAGCATAGGACACTAGAGCGGAGCTGTGCTGCTATACCTAGAAACCTGCCAGCAGAGGACACTAGAGCGGAGCTGTGCTGCTATACCTAGAAACCTGCCAGCAGAGGACACTAGAGCGGAGCTATGCTGCTATACCTAGAAACCTGCCAGCATAGGACACTAGAGCGGAGCTGTGCTGCTATACCTAGAAACCTGCCAGCATAGGACACTAGAGCGGAGCTGTGCTGCTATACCTAGCACCTGCCCGCAGAGGACACTAGAGCGGAGCTGTGCTGCTATACCTAGAAACCTGCCAGCATAGGACACTAGAGCGGAGCTGTGCTGCTATACCTAGAAACATGCCAGCATAGGACACTAGAGCGGAGCTGTGCTGCTATACCTAGAAACCTGCCAGCATAGGACACTAGAGCGGAGCTGTGCTGCTATACCTAGAAACCTGCCAGCATAGGACAGTAGAGCGGAGCTGTGCTGCTATACCTAGAAACCTGCCAGCATAGGACACTAGAGCGGAGCTGTGCTGCTATACCTAGAAACCTGCCAGCAAAGGACACTAGAGCGGAGCTGTGCTGCTATACCTAGAAACCTGCCAGCATAGGACACTAGAGCGGAGCTGTGCTGCTATACCTAGAAACCTGCCAGCATAGGACACTAGAGCGGAGCTGTGCTGCTATACCTAGAAACCTGCCAGCAGAGGACACTAGAGCGGAGCTGTGCTGCTATACCTAGAAACCTGCCAGCATAGGACAGTAGAGCGGGGCTGTGCTGCTATACCTAGAAACCTGCCAGCAGAGGACACTAGAGCGGAGCTGTGCTGCTATACCTAGAATCCTGCCAGCATAGGACACTAGAGCAGAGCTGTGCTGCTATACCTAGAAACCAGCCAGTATAGGACACTAGAGCGGAGGTGTGCTGCTATACCTAGCACCTGCCAGCAGAGCTGTGCTGCTATACCTAGAAACCGGCCAGCAGAGGACACTAGAGCGGAGCTGTGCTGCTATACCTAGAAACCTGCCAGCATAGGACACTAGAGCGGAGCTGTGCTGCTATACCTAGAAACCTGCCAGCATAGGACACTAGAGCGGAGCTGTGCTGCTATACCTAGCACCTGCCAGCAGAGGACACTAGAGCAGAGCTGTGCTGCTATACCTAGAAACCTGCCAGCAGAGGACACTAGAGCAGAGCTGTGCTGCTATACCTAGAAACCTGCCAGCAGAGGACACTAGAGCGGAGCTGTGCTGCTATACCTAGAATCCTGCCAGCATAGGACACTAGAGCAGAGCTGTGCTGCTATACCTAGAAACCAGCCAGTATAGGACACTAGAGCGGAGGTGTGCTGCTATACCTAGCACCTGCCAGCAGAGCTGTGCTGCTATACCTAGAAACCGGCCAGCAGAGGACACTAGAGCGGAGCTGTGCTGCTATACCTAGAAACCTGCCAGCATAGGACACTAGAGCGGAGCTGTGCTGCTATACCTAGAAACCTGCCAGCAGAGGACACTAGAGCAGAGCTGTGCTGCTATACCTAGAAACCTGCCAGCAGAGGACACTAGAGCAGAGCTGTGCTGCTATACCTAGAAACATGCCAGCATAGGACACTAGAGCGGAGCTGTGCTGCTATACCTAGAAACCTGCCAGCATAGGACACTAGAGCGGAGCTGTGCTGCTATACCTAGAAACCTGCCAGCATAGGACACTAGAGCGGAGCTGTGCTGCTATACCTAGAAACCTGCCAGCATAGGACACTAGAGCGGAGCTGAGCTGCTATACCTAGCAACATGCCAGCATAGGACACTAGAGCGGAGCTGAGCTGCTATACCTAGAAACCTGCCAGCATAGGACACTAGAGCGGAGCTGTGCTGCTATACCTAGAAACCTGCCAGCAGAGGACACTAGAGCGGAGCTGTGCTGCTATACCTAGAAACCTGCCAGCAGAGGACACTAGAGCGGAGCTGTGCTGCTATACCTAGAAACGTGCCAGCATAGGACACTAGAGCGGAGCTGTGCTGCTATACCTAGAAACCTGCCAGCATAGGACACTAGAGCGGAGCTGTGCTGCTATACCTAGAAACCTGCCAGCATAGGACACTAGAGCGGGGCTGTGCTGCTATATCTAGAAACCGGCCAGCATAGGACACTAGAGCAGAGCTGTGCTGCTATACCTAGCACCTGCCAGCAGAGGACACTAGAGCGGAGCTGTGCTGCTATACCTAGCACCTGCCAGCATAGGACACTAGAGCGGAGCTGTGCTGCTATACCTAGAAACCTGCCAGCATAGGACACTAGAGCGGGGCTGTGCTGCTATACCTAGAAACCTGCCAGCAGAGGACAGTAGAGCGGAGCTGAGCTGCTATACCTAGAAACCTGCCAGCATAGGACACTAGAGCGGAGCTGTGCTGCTATACCTAGAAACCGGCCAGCAGAGGACACTAGAGCGGAGCTGTGCTGCTATACTTAAAACCTGCCAGCATAGGACACTAGAGAGCAGCTGTGCTGCTATACCGCTATACCTAACACCTGCCAGCATAGGACACTAGAGAGGAGCTGTGCTGCTATACCTAACACCTGCCAGCATAGGACACTAGAGAGCAGCTGTGCTGCTATACCGCTATACCTAACACCTGCTGGCAGAGGACACTAGAGAGAAGCTGTGCTCCGGGTGTGAGACCCCAACAAACTGCTATTGATGATCTATCCTGTAGACAGGTGATCAATGTTGTATGCCCAGAAAACTCCCTTAGGTTGAGTGCACACAATGCAGTTTTAATGAGTTTCCGCGGCGGAAAAAACGCTTGGTAATAGGCCTGCCATGTATAGCAATGATAATCCGCATGTGCTGTGCACATGATGCGGAAATTTCCGCTGCGGATTATCATTGCAGCAAAAAAAAAACGCAGCATAACCAATTCAGGCGTGATTTCGCGCCCATTGACTTGCATTTAATCGCAACAAACCCGCATGTATAATAACTATACATGCGGATTTGCTGCGTTTCAATGAAAATCAATAGGCGCAAAATCGCTCAGGAATCGCGCTGCTGCTGGTACCCGGGTCGGGAGTGAAGGCTGCTACTACTCTCATCTAACCACTGCTCTGGCTGATAACAGCGAGAGCAGCGTGGATGGGAGAAGCAGCAGTCTGCTCTACCCAGCCCGAACTAGTAAAAAAAAGAATAAAAAAGTAAAAATAAAAGAAAAAACCTTTATATTCACCTGTTCGGTGGCCCCCAGCAGCGATCCTCTCTCGTCGGCGGCCAGCAGTACACTGCAGGGCGCGGGCTCGCGCCCCGCAGTGTACTGTCAGAACCTGCGGTGACGTCACTGATTGTCACGCGACCATCAGGTGATCAGTAACGTCACCGGTCAGCTGCTGGTCACGAAACCATCAGCTGATTACCAGCGTCAACAATCAGCAGATGCTCACCGTGGGGACATCCACAAGATTGTTCCCACAGTCTCTAGCTCACCAGGGTTCATCAGCTGATCTTCAGCTGATGAACCCCAGTGACCTCCTGCAGCCTGTATACTGACAGGGGCAGATTTTACACCCCTGTCAGTATACAGTGCAGTATTCTACAGCAGTGACATCAGTGATGGCTGATGTCACTTCTGTAGAAGTGACCCAGATCGCCGTGGGACATTTGGCGTTACGTGGACTGCGTCGTTGACGGTGGACAGGTGAGGAATATTGTTGTTTGTTTTTTTTACTTTTTTTTTTTTTGAGGAGATAGAGGGCTTCGCGGGGGCGTGTAATAAAAAAAAATTGTAGAACCGTGTGTGTGTTTTATTTCATTAAAATACTTTATTCTGGCCGTGTCTTTTATTGAAAAAGCAGCGACCATTTAACCACGCGGTTAGTAATGGGGGTGTCTTATAGACGCCCTCCATTACTAACCTGGGCTTCACATCAGCCGCCAATACAAGACTGACGTGAACCCCAACGCCATTACCCCACTCTCTACCGCTACAGGGCAGTAGGAAGAACGAGGCTAAGCGCCAGATTTGGCGCATCTTATGCGCCATTTCTGGAACTGCTGAGGGGTGATATTAATAGCCGCGGAGGGGGCTAGTATCTATGGCCCCTTCCCTGGCTATTAATATCAGACCTAAGCTGTCTAGTTTAGCCTTTTCTTGTTAGATTTTACAGGGGGACCCTATGTCAATTTTCTTTCCGGAGTCCCCCTGTAATCTAGCCAGTAAAGGCTAAACAAACAACTGTGGGCTGATATTAATAGCCATGGAACATTGTTGGCTAATGGCCCCTTCCGCGGCTACTAATATTAACCCCCAGCGGACGGCTTTCCCTCTGCTGGTTATAAAAATGACGCAGGAGCCCACGTCTTTTTTTTTTTTTTTTTAAATTTTAGTCTCTGTGCCCATAATTCAGATGTAGCAGCACTTTGGCTGCAAATTTTTGCTGCGTCCAAAATGTTGCATTCTATTGAACGCAGGTAAATCCACATGTGTTCACTGAACCATGCAGATTTACCGCATCCTATACATTCTAGTGGTCAAATTTCTGTTGAAGAGACTAGCGACTCCGCAAGAGAAATTGACATGCAGCGGTCCTGAAAGATGCGCCGCATGTCAGTGTTCACAGATTTGCAGCCTCTGATGCACGTATAGCGGACATGGGATTTCTAGAGATCCCATCCACTATGCGGTAACATCTGAACGCTGAGGGTTTGACGCTGTATAAACACGCAGCATCAAACCTGCAGAGGCTCCTGACCATGGCCACGTACCCAAACTCACCGGCAGCATGTCAATTTCTGTAGCGGTGACACATGATTATTATACACACACACACATCAGCAGACACACGAATATTATACACACATCAGATGACACACGATTATTATACACACACACATCAGCTGACACACGAATATTATACACACACACACATCAGCTGACACACGAATATTATACACATATCAGCTGACACACGAATATTATACACACACACACATCAGCAGACACACGAATATTATACACATATCAGCTGACACACGAATATTATACACACACACACATCAGCTGACACACGAATATTATACACACACACACACACACCACATGACACACGATTATTATACACACGCATCAGATGATACATGATTATTATACACACACACACACAAAATAGAGGACACATGATTATACACACACATACCAGATGACACACGAATATTATATATACACACACACCAGATGACACGATTATTATACACACACACATCAGATGACACACGATTATTATACACACACACCAGATGACACACGATTATTATACACACACACACCAGATGACACACGATTATTATACACACACACCAGATGACACACGATTATTATACACACACACACCAGATGACACACGATTATTATATACACACACATCAGATGACACACGACTGTTATACAAACACACCAGATGACACACGATTATACACACACACACACCAGATGACACACAATTATTATACACACACACACACCAGATGACACACAACTATTATACACACACACACACACCAGATGACACACGATTATTATACACACACACCAGATGACACACGATTATACACACACACCAGATGACACACGATTATTATACACACACACCAGATGACACACAATTATTATACACACACACACACACACCAGATGACACACAATTATTATACACACACACACACCAGATGACACACGATTATTATACACACACACCAGATGACACATGATTATTATACACACACACCAGATGACACACGATTATTATACACACACACCAGATGACACACAATTATTATACACACACACACACACCAGATGACACACGATTATTATACACACACACCAGATGACACACGATTATTATACACACACACCAGATGACACACAATTATTATACACACACACCAGATGACACACGATTATTATACACACACCAGATGACATGATTATACACACACACACGATTATTATATACACACACACCAGATGACACACGATTATTATACACACACACCAGATGACACACAATTATTATACACACACACACACCAGATGACACACGATTATTATACACACACACACACCAGATGACACATGATTATTATACACACACACCAGATGACACACGATTATTATACACACACACACCAGATGACACACGATTATTATATACACACACATCAGATGACACACGACTGTTATACAAACACACCAGATGACACACGACTGTTATACAAACACACCAGATGACACACGATTATACACACACACACACCAGATGACACACAATTATTATACACACACACACACCAGATGACACACAATTATTATACACACACACCAGATGACACACGATTATTATACACACACACCAGATGACACACGATTATTATACACACACACCAGATGACACACGATTATTATACACACACACCAGATGACACACAATTATTATACACACACACACACACCAGATGACACACAATTATTATACACACACACACACACACACACCAGATGACACACGATTATTATACACACACACCAGATGACACATGATTATTATACACACACACCAGATGACACACGATTATTATACACACACACCAGATGACACACAATTATTATACACACACACACACCAGATGACACACGATTATTATACACACACACCAGATGACACACGATTATTATACACACACACCAGATGACACACAATTATTATACACACACACCAGATGACACACGATTATTATACACACACCAGATGACATGATTATACACACACACACGATTATTATATACACACACACCAGATGACACACGATTATTATACACACACACCAGATGACACACAATTATTATACACACACACACACCAGATGACACACGATTATTATACACACACACACACCAGATGACACATGATTATTATACACACACACCAGATGACACAGGATTATTATACACACACACACACACCATATGACACACAATTATTATACACACACCAGATGACACACAATTATTACACACACACACACCAGATGACACACGATTATTACACACACACACACCAGATGACACACGATTATTACACACACACACACCAGATGACACACGATTATTATACACACACACACACACCAGATGACACACGATTATTATACACACACACCAGATGACACACGATTATTATACACACACCAGATGACACACGATTATTATACACACACCAGATGACACACGATTATTATACACACACCAGATGACACACGATTATTATACACACACCAGATGACACACAATTATTATACACACACACCAGATGACACACAATTATTATACACACACACCAGATGACACACAATTATTATACACACACCAGATGACACACAATTATTATACACACACCAGATGACACACAATTATTATACACACACCAGATGACATACGATTATTATACACACACCAGATGACACACGATTATTATACACACACACCAGATGACACACGATTATTATTATACACACATATCAGATGACACACGATTATTATACACACACACACCAGATGACACACGATTACTATACACACACACCAGATGACACACGATTATTATATACACACCAGATGACACACGATTATTATATACACACCAGATGACACACGATTATTATATACACACACACCAGATGACACACGATTAATATACACACACAACAGATGACACACGATTAATATACACACACAGCAGATGACACACGATTATTATACACACACCAGATGACACACAATTATTATACACACACACACACCAGATGACACACGATTATTATGTACACACCAGATGACACACAATTATTATACACACACACACACCAGATGACACACGATTATTATATACACACACACACCAGATGACACACGATTATTATACACACACACCAGATGACACACGATTATTATATACACACACACACACACCAGATGACACACAATTATTATACACACACACCAGATGACACACGATTATTATATACACACACACCAGATGACACACGATTATACACACACACCAGATGACACACGATTATATACACACACACACCAGATGACACACAATTATACACACACACCAGATGACACACGATTATTATACACACACGATTATTATACACACACACACACACCAGATGACACACGATTATTATATACACACACACCAGATGACACACGATTATTATATACACACACACCAGATGACACACGATTATTATACACACACACCAGTTGACACACAATTATTATACACACACACCAGTTGACACACAATTATACACACACACCAGATGACACACAATTATTATACACACACACCAGATGACACACTACTATTATACACACACACACACCAGATGACACACGATTATTATATACACACACACACACACCAGATGACACACAATTATACACACACACCAGATGACACACGATTATTATACACACACCAGATGACACACAATTATTATACACACACCAGATGACACACAATTATTATACACACACCAGATGACACACAATTATTATACACACACCAGATGACACGCGATTATTATACACACACACACCAGATGACACACGATTATTATACACACACACACACCAGATGACACACGATTATTATACACACATACACACACACCAAATGACACACAATTATTATACACACACACACACCAGATGACACACGATTATTATACACACACACCAGATGACACATGATTATTATACACACACACCAGATGACACACGATTATTATACACACACAACAGATGACACACAATTATTATACACACGCACCAGATGACACACGATTATACACACACCAGATGACATGATTATACACACACACGATTATACACACACACACCAGATGACACACGATTATTATACACACACATCAGATGACACGAGATTATACACACACACATCAGATGACACACGATTATTACACACACACATCAGATGACACACGATTATTATACACACACCAGATGACACACGATTATTATACACACACACCAGATGACACACGATTATACACACACATCAGATGACACGAGATTATACACACACACATCAGATGACACACGATTATTACACACACATCAGATGACACACGATTATTATACACACACACACACAAGATGACACACGATTATTATATACACACACACCAGATGACACACAATTATTATACACACACCAGATGACACACGATTATTATACACACACACCAGTTGACACACAATTATTATACACACACACCAGTTGACACACAATTATTATACACACACATCAGATGACACACGATTATTATACACACACACACAAGATGACACACGATTATATACACACACACCAGATGACACACAATTATTATACACACACCAGATGACACACGATTATTATACACACACACACCAGATGACACACGATTATTATACACACACACATCAGATGACAGATTATTATACACACACAGATCAGATGATACATGATTATATACACACACACGATGACACATTATTATAAATACACACACACATCAGATGACAATTATTATACACACACACACACACATCAGATGACACACGATTATTATACACACACACTCACATTAGATGACACACGATTATTATACACACACACACCAGATGACAGATTATTATACACACACAGATCAGATGATACATGATTATATACACACACACGATGACACATTATTATAAATACACACACACATCAGATGACAATTATTATACACATCAGATGACACATGAATATTATACACACTCACGCACACATCAGATGACACACAATTATTATACACACACACATCAGATGACACGTGATTATAAACACACACACACACCAGATGACACATGATTATTATACACACACACATCAGATGACAATTATTATACACATCAGTTGACACACGATTATTATACACACACACACCAGATGACACACGATTATTATACACACACACACACCAGATGACACACGATTATTATACACACACACACACACATTATACACATATCAGATGACCCATGATTATTATACACACACACACACACACACCAGATGACACACGATTATTATACACACACACCAGATGACACACGATTATTATACAGACACACAACACACACACACACACACCAGGTGACACATATTATACACACACATATCAGATGACAATTATTATACACATCAGATGACACACGATTATTATACACACACATCAGATGACACACGATTATTATACACACACATCAGATGACACACGATTATTATACACACACTAGATGACATGATGATAGATACACACACACACCAGATGACACGATTATTATACACACACACACACATCAGATGACACACGATTATTATACACACACACACACACCAGGTGACACATATTATAGACACACACACATCAGATGACAATTATTATACACATCAGATGACACACAATTATTATACATACACATCAGATGACACATATTATACACACACACACACATCAGATGATAATTATTATACACACACACACGATTATTATACATACACATCAGATGACATGATTATTATACACATATCAGATGACACATGATTATTATACACACACCAGATGACACATGAATATTATATACACACACCAGATGACACATGAATATTATATACACACACACAACAGATGACACACGATTATTATACACACACATCAGTTGACACACGATTATTATACACACACTAGATGACACGATGATAGATACACACACACACACACCAGATGACACGATTATTATACACACACACACACACACATCAGTTGACACACGATTATTATACACACACTAGATGACACGATGATAGATACACACACACACACACCAGATGACACACAATTATTATACACACACACATCAGATGACACGTGATTATAAACACACACACACACCAGATGACACATGATTATTATACACACACACATCAGATGACAATTATTATACACATCAGTTGACACACGATTATTATACACACACACACCAGATGACACACGATTATTATACACACACACACACCAGATGACACACGATTATTATACACACACACACACACATTATACACATATCAGATGACCCATGATTATTATACACACACACACACACACACCAGATGACACACGATTATTATACACACACACCAGATGACACACGATTATTATACAGACACACAACACACACACACACACACCAGGTGACACATATTATACACACACATATCAGATGACAATTATTATACACATCAGATGACACACGATTATTATACACACACACACATCAGATGACACACGATTATTATACACACACATCAGATGACACACGATTATTATACACACACTAGATGACATGATGATAGATACACACACACACCAGATGACACGATTATTATACACACACACACACATCAGATGACACACGATTATTATACACACACACACACACCAGGTGACACATATTATAGACACACACACATCAGATGACAATTATTATACACATCAGATGACACACAATTATTATACATACACATCAGATGACACATATTATACACACACACACACATCAGATGATAATTATTATACACACACACACGATTATTATACATACACATCAGATGACATGATTATTATACACATATCAGATGACACATGATTATTATACACACACCAGATGACACATGAATATTATATACACACACCAGATGACACATGAATATTATATACACACACACAACAGATGACACACGATTATTATACACACACATCAGTTGACACACGATTATTATACACACACTAGATGACACGATGATAGATACACACACACACACACCAGATGACACGATTATTATACACACACACACACACACACCAGGTGACACATATTATAGACACACACACATCAGATGACAATTATTATACACATCAGATGACTCACGATTATTATACACACACATCAGATGACACATATTATACACACACACACACACATCAGATGATAATTATTATACACACACACACGATTATTATACATACACATCAGATGACATGATTATTATACACATATCAGATGACACATGATTATTATACACACACCAGATGACACATGAATATTATATACACACACCAGATGACACATGAATATTATATACACACACACAACAGATGACACACGATTATTATACACACACATCAGTTGACACACGATTATACACACACACACACACACACGACACATGATTATATACACACACACACCAGATGACACACGATTATTATACACACACACAGACACACGATTATCACACACACACACACACACATCAGATGACAGATGATTATTATACACACACACACCAGGTGACACATATTATACACACACACATCAGATGAAAATTATTATACACACACACACGATTATTATACATACACATCAGATGACATGATTATTATACACATATCAGATGACACATGAATATTATACACACACGAGATGACAATTATTATATACATCAGATGACACATGCATATTATACACCCACACACACCAGATGACACGTGATTATATACACACACACACCAGATGACACGTGATTATTATACACACACACACACACACCAGATGACACGTGATTATATACACACACACACACACACACCAGATGACACACGATTATTATACACACACACCAGATGACACGTGATTATATACACACACACACCAGATGACACGTGATTATATACACACACACACCAGATGACACGTGATTATTATACACACACACACACACACCAGATGACACGTGATTATATACACACACACACACACCAGATGACACACGATTATTATACACACACACACACACACCAGATGACACGTGATTATATACACACACACACACACACACACACACACACCAGATGACACATGATTATTATACACACAGACACACACCAGATGACACATGATTATTATACACACACACACACACACCAGATGACACACGATTATTATACACACACACCAGATGACACACGATTATTATACATACACCAGATGACACACGATTATTATACACATATCAGATGACACACGATTATTATACACACAGACATCAGATGGCACATGATCATTATACACACACACACCCACGAGATGACAATTATTAGACACATCAGATGACACAAGAGTATTATACACACACCAGATGACACATGAATATTATATACACACACACACACATCAGATGACACACGATTATTATACACACACACACACACACATCAGATGACAGATGATTATACACACACGTCAGATGACACATGATTATACATACAGTGGCATGTAAAAGTTTGGACACCCCTGGTCAAAATTACTGTTATTGTGAACAGTTAGGCAATTTGAAAATGAAATGATCTCTAAAAGGCCTGAAGTTAAAGATGACAAATTTCCTGTGTATTGTAGGCAAAAAATATATGTATATTTCTATCTTTTACATTTTATAAATTACAAAAAGGAAAATGGTCCGAGGCAAAAGTTTGGGCACCCAGCATGGTTAGTACCTAGTAGCCCCCCTTATGCAAGTGTCACAGCTTATAAACGCTTTTTGTAGCCAGCCAAGAGTCTTTCAATTTTTGCTGAGGCATCTTCATCCATTCTTCCTTGGAAAATTCTTCCAGTTTTGTGAGATTCCTGGGTCGTCTTGCATGCACTGCTATTTTGAGGTCGAGCCACAGATTTTCAGTGCTGTTTAGATCAGAGGACTGTGAGGGCCATTGTAAAACCTTCAGCTTGCACCTTTTGGATTTTGACATGGGTTTAGGATCATTATCCATTTGTAAAAGTCATCCTCTTTTAAACTTCAGCTTTTTACAGATGCTGTTATGTTGGCATCGAGAATTTGTGGAAATTTAATTGAATCCATTCTTCCCTCTACCTGTGAAATGTTCCCAGTGCCATTGGATGCAACACAACCCAAAAGAATTATTGATTCACCCCCATGCTTAATGGTTGGATAGACGTTCTTTCCTGAAATTCTGTGCCCTTTTTATCCACACATACCTTTGATCATTGTGGCCAAAGAGTTCTATTTTAACCTCACTGGTCCACAGGACTTGTTTCCAAAATGAATCAGGCTTGTTTCGATGTTATTCTGCATACTTCTGATGCTCAATTTTATAGTGAGGATGCAGGAGAGGCATTTTTCTGATGACTCTTCCATCAAGGCCATATTTGTGCAGGTGTCTCTGAACAGTAGAACAATGTATCACAACTCCAGAGTCTGCTAAATCTTTCTGGAGGTCTTTTGCAGTCAAGCGGAGGTTATGATTTGCCTCTCTAGTAATCCTACAAGCAGCTCTCACTGACATTTTGCCTGGTCTTCAAGACCTTATCTTGCCCTCCACTGTTCCTGTTAACTGCCATTTCTAAATTACATTTAGAACTGAGGAAAGGGCAACTTGAAAACGCTTTGCTATCTTCTTATAGCCTTCTCCTGCTTTATGGGCATCCACCATTTTCATTTTCAGAGTGCAAGCCAGCAGCTTAGAAGAACCTATGGCTTCTGTGGCTTCTGTTCTTTGGCACAAGGTTAGAGGAGGCTGGGTCTTTTGCATCACCTGGCCTTTCCTAACGATGATATTGATAGTGATGAAGTCATAACCCTAAAAGGATAATTAAGGTCTGGAACCTTGGTCAAAGTTATCTGAGCACATAAATCTGCAAGGGTGCCCAAACTTTTGCATTGGCCGATTTACCTTTTTGTAATTTATAAAATATAAAAAATGACAATATAAATATATTTTTGCCGAAAATACAAAGGAAATGTGTCATATTTAATTTTAGGCCTTTTAGAGATCACTTAATCTAAAACTTGCTTAACTGTTCACAATAACAGTAATTTTGACTAGGGGTATCCAAACTTTTACATGCCAGTGTACATACACATCAGATGACACATGATTATACATACATACACATCAGATGACAAATGATTATACAAGCACATCAGATGACAGATGATTATACACGCACATCAGATGATTATACACGCACATCAAATGACAGATGATTATACATACACACATCAAATGACAGATGATTATACATACACACATCAGATGACAGATGATTATACATACACACATCAGATGACAGATGATTATACACGCACATCAGATGACAGATGATTATACACGCACATCAGATGACAGATGATTATACACGCACATCAGATGACAGATGATTATACACGCACATCAGATGACAGATGATTATACACGCACATCAAGTGACAGATGATTATACACGCACATCAAGTGACAGATGATTATACACGCACATCAAGTGACAGATGATTATACACGCACATCAAGTGACAGATGATTATACACGCACATCAAATGACAGATGATTATACACGCACATCAAATGACAGATGATTATACACGCACATCAAATGACAGATGATTATACACGCACATCAAATGACAGATGATTATACATACACACATCAAATGACAGATGATTATACATACACACATCAAATGACAGATGATTATACATACACACATCAGATGACAGATGATTATACATACACACATCAGATGACAGATGATTATACATACACACATCAGATGACAGATGATTATACATACACACATCAGATGACAGATGATTATACATACACACATCAGATGACAGATGATTATACACGCACATCAGATGACAGATGATTATACACGCACATCAGATGACAGATGATTATACACGCACATCAAATGACAGATGATTATACACGCACATCAAATGACAGATGATTATACACGCACATCAAGTGACAGATGATTATACACGCACATCAAGTGACAGATGATTATACACGCACATCAAGTGACAGATGATTATACACGCACATCAAATGACAGATGATTATACACGCACATCAAATGACAGATGATTATACACGCACATCAAATGACAGATGATTATACACGCACATCAAATGACAGATGATTATACACGCACATCAAATGACAGATGATTATACACGCACATCAAATGACAGATGATTATACACGCACATCAAATGACAGATGATTATACACGCACATCAAATGACAGATGATTATACACGCACATCAAATGACAGATGATTATACACGCACATCAAATGACAGATGATTATACACGCACATCAAATGACAGATGATTATACACGCACATCAAATGACAGATGATTATACACGCACATCAAATGACAGATGATTATACACGCACATCAAATGACAGATGATTATACACGCACATCAAATGACAGATGATTATACACGCACATCAAATGACAGATGATTATACACGCACATCAAATGACAGATGATTATACACGCACATCAAATGACAGATGATTATACACGCACATCAGATGACAGATGATTATACACACGCATCAGATGACAGATTATACAAGCACATCAGATGACAGATTATACAAGCACATCAGATGACAGATGATTATACACGCACATCAGATGATTATACACGCACATCAGATGATTATACACGCACATCAAATGACAGATGATTATACACGCACATCAAATGACAGATGATTATACATGCACATCAAATGACAGATGATTATACACGCACATCAAATGACAGATGATTATACACGCACATCAAATGACAGATGATTATACACGCACATCAAATGACAGATGATTATACACGCACATCAAATGACAGATGATTATACACGCACATCAAATGACAGATGATTATACACGCACATCAAATGACAGATGATTATACACGCACATCAGATGACAGATGATTATACACACACATCAGATGACAGATGATTATACACACACATCAGATGACAGATGATTATACAAGCACATCAGATGACAGATGATTATACAAGCACATCAGATGACAGATGATTATACACGCACATCAGATGACAGATGATTATACACGCACATCAGATGATTATACACGCACATCAAATGACACATGATTATACATACACACATCAAATGACAGATGATTATACATACACACATCAGATGACAGATGATTATACATACACACATCAGATGACAGATGATTATACATACACACATCAGATGACAGATGATTATACACACACATCAGATGACAGATGATTATACACACACATCAGATGACAGATGATTATACAAGCACATCAGATGACAGATGATTATACAAGCACATCAGATGACAGATGATTATACACGCACATCAGATGACAGATGATTATACAAGCACATCAGATGACAGATGATTATACACGCACATCAGATGATTATACACGCACATCAAATGACAGATGATTATACATACACACATCAAATGACAGATGATTATACACGCACATCAGATGATTATACACGCACATCAGATGACAGATGATTATACATACACACATCAAATGACAGATGATTATACATACACACATCAGATGACAGATGATTATACATACACACATCAGATGACAGATGATTATACATACACATCAGATGACAGATGATTATACATACACATCAGATGACAGATGATTATACATACACATCAGATGACAGATGATTATACACACACACATCAGATGACAGATGATTATACACACACACATCAGATGACAGATGATTATACACACACACATCAGATGACAGATGATTATACACACACACATCAGATGACAGATGATTATACACACACACATCAGATAACAGATGATTATACACACACACATCAGATGACAGATGATTATACACACACACATCAGATGACAGATGATTATACACACACACACATCAGATGACAGATGATTATACACACGCATCAGATGACAGATGATTATACACCCGCATCAGATGACAGATGATTATACACCCACATCAGATGACAGATGATTATACACCCGCATCAGATGACAGATGATTATACACACGCATCAGATGACAGATGATTATACACACGCATCAGATGACAGATGATTATTCACACGCATCAGATGACAGATGATTATACATACACATCAGATGACAGATGATTATACACACGCATCAGATGACAGATGATTATACATACACATCAGATGACAGATTATTATACATACACACATCAGATGACAGATTATTATACATACACATCAGATGACAGATGATTATACATACACACATCAGATGACAGATTATTATACATACACATCAAATGACAGATTATTATACATACACATTCGCAGCTGCTTCCTTTCCCTCTGTTCACCGCTCAGTCTTCAGTTCCTCCCCAGCATTGTCGGCAGCACACACGGAGAAGGGCGGTCAGCTACAGCAGAGCAGGGAAACATGGCTGACCACACACGGGGAATGTACAACAGCTCTCAGGTCTGATAACGGCCGGAGGGCAGACACACTACAGGCTGGAAGACACCAACATGGAAGCAGAGGGCTGAACGTTCACCACAGCGGCAAACGGAGGAGAAAACGGCCATTTACGTGCGTGGGTCACATGATCCGATCACGTACGTTACACAGTCCGTATACTAAGCAGCATCTCATATAAAAGTGCAAATGACATAAACAGCCACGGAGAGCGACACAGCGAAGGAGGAGCTACGAGAAAAGGGGAGGAGCAAGAGAGGAATCCAGGGAGGAAGAGATCATTTCCAGCAGCCGCCATGTTTCCGCTTCCGGAGCATATAGGTGTCTGCTTGTGCCGTGCTGAGGAATCAGCAGATATAGTTAACATACACTGTGGGGAATAGCTGAGCCTAGAATGCATGGGCTCCTGGTAGATCCTCCCTGCAGCTCATACATTGTAGCCAGTACAGTAGTGATGTCTATAGTGTATGGGCTCCTGGTAGGTCCTCCCTGCAGCCCATACATTGTAGCCTGTACAGTAGTGATGTCTATAGCGTATGGGCTCCTGGTAGATCCTCCCTGCAGCCTATACATTGTAGCCAGTACAGTAGTGATGTCTATAGCGTATGGGCTCCTGGTAGGTCCTCCCTGCAGCCTATACATTGTAGCCAGTACAGTAGTGATGTCTATAGCGTATGGGCTCCTGGTAGGTCCTCCCTGCAGCCTATACATTGTAGCCAGTACAGTAGTGATGTCTATAGCGTATGGGCTCCTGGTAGATCCTCCCTGCAGCCCATACATTGTAGCCAGTACAGTAGTGATGTCTATAGCGTATGGGCTCCTGGTAGATCCTCCCTGCGGCCCATACATTGTAGCCAGTACAGCAGTGATGTCTATAGCGTATGGGCTCCTGGTAGATCCTCCCTGCAGCCCATACATTGTAGCCACTACAGTAGTGATGTCTATAGCGTATGGGCTCCTGGTAGATCCTCCCTGCAGCCCATACATTGTAGCCAGTACAGTAGTGATGTCTATAGCGTATGGGCTCCTGGTAGGTCCTCCCTGCAGCCCATACATTGTAGCCAGTACAGTAGTGATGTCTATAGCGTATGGGCTCCTGGTAGGTCCTCCCTGCAGCCCATACATTGTAGCCAGTACAGTAGTGATGTCTATAGCGTATGGGCTCCTGGTAGGTCCTCCCTGCGGCCCATACATTGTAGCCAGTACAGTAGTGATGTCTATAGCGTATGGGCTCCTGGTAGGTCCTCCCTGCAGCCCATACATTGTAGCCAGTACAGTAGTGATGTCTATAGCGTATGGGCTCCTGGTAGGTCCTCCCTGCGGCCCATACATTGTAGCCAGTACAGTAGTGATGTCTATAGCGTATGGGCTCCTGGTAGATCCTCCCTGCAGCCCATACATTGTAGCCAGTACAGTAGTGATGTCTATAGCGTATGGGCTCCTGGTAGGTCCTCCCTGCAGCCTATACATTGTAGCCAGTACAGTAGTGATGTCTATAGCGTATGGGCTCCTGGTAGATCCTCCCTGCAGCCCATACATTGTAGCCAGTACAGTAGTGATGTCTATAGCGTATGGGCTCCTGGTAGATCCTCCCTGCAGCCCATACATTGTAGCCACTACAGTAGTGATGTCTATAGCGTATGGGCTCCTGGTAGATCCTCCCTGCAGCCCATACATTGTAGCCAGTACAGTAGGGATGTCTATAGCGTATGGGCTCCTGGTAGATCCTCCCTGCAGCCTATACATTGTAGCCAGTACAGTAGTGATGTCTATAGCGTATGGGCTCCTGGTAGGTCCTCCCTGCAGCCTATACATTGTAGCCAGTACAGTAGTGATGTCTATAGCGTATGGGCTCCTGGTAGATCCTCCCTGCAGCCCATACATTGTAGCCAGTACAGTAGTGATGTCTATAGCGTATGGGCTCCTGGTAGATCCTCCCTGCGGCCCATACATTGTAGCCAGTACAGCAGTGATGTCTATAGCGTATGGGCTCCTGGTAGATCCTCCCTGCAGCCCATACATTGTAGCCACTACAGTAGTGATGTCTATAGCGTATGGGCTCCTGGTAGATCCTCCCTGCAGCCCATACATTGTAGCCAGTACAGTAGTGATGTCTATAGCGTATGGGCTCCTGGTAGGTCCTCCCTGCAGCCCATACATTGTAGCCAGTACAGTAGTGATGTCTATAGCGTATGGGCTCCTGGTAGGTCCTCCCTGCAGCCCATACATTGTAGCCAGTACAGTAGTGATGTCTATAGCGTATGGGCTCCTGGTAGGTCCTCCCTGCGGCCCATACATTGTAGCCAGTACAGTAGTGATGTCTATAGCGTATGGGCTCCTGGTAGGTCCTCCCTGCAGCCCATACATTGTAGCCAGTACAGTAGTGATGTCTATAGCGTATGGGCTCCTGGTAGGTCCTCCCTGCGGCCCATACATTTTAGCCAGTACAGTAGTGATGTCTATAGCGTATGGGCTCCTGGTAGGTCCTCCCTGCGGCCCATACATTGTAGCCAGTACAGTAGTGATGTCTATAGCGTATGGGCTCCTGGTAGGTCCTCCCTGCAGCCCATACATTGTAGCCAGTACAGTAGTGATGTCTATAGCGTATGGGCTCCTGGTAGGTCCTCCCTGCGGCCCATACATTGTAGCCAGTACAGTAGTGATGTCTATAGCGTATGGGCTCCTGGTAGGTCCTCCCTGCAGCCCATACATTGTAGCCAGTACAGTAGTGATGTCTATAGCGTATGGGCTCCTGGTAGGTCCTCCCTGCAGCCCATACATTGTAGCCAGTACAGTAGTGATGTCTATAGCGTATGGGCTCCTGGTAGGTCCTCCCTGCAGCCCATACATTGTAGCCAGTACAGTAGTGATGTCTATAGCGTATGGGCTCCTGGTAGGTCCTCCCTGCGGCCCATACATTGTAGCCAGTACAGTAGTGATGTCTATAGCGTATGGGCTCCTGGTAGGTCCTCCCTGCGGCCCATACATTGTAGCCAGTACAGTAGTGATGTCTATAGCGTATGGGCTCCTGATAGGTCCTCCCTTCAGCCCATACATTGTAGCCAGTACAGTAGTGATGTCTATAGCGTATGGGCTCCTGGTAGGTCCTCCCTGCGGCCCATACATTGTAGCCAGTACAGTAGTGATGTCTATAGAGTATGGGCTCCTGGTAGATCCTCCCTGCAGCCCATACATTGTAGCCAGTACAGTAGTGATGTCTATAGCGTATGGGCTCCTGGTAGGTCCTCCCTGCAGCCCATACATTGTAGCCAGTACAGTAGTGATGTCTATAGCGTATGGGCTCCTGGTAGGTCCTCCCTGCAGCCCATACATTGTAGCCAGTACAGTAGTGATGTCTATAGCGTATGGGCTCCTGGTAGGTCCTCCCTGCGGCCCATACATTGTAGCCAGTACAGTAGTGATGTCTATAGCGTATGGGCTCCTGGTAGGTCCTCCCTGCGGCCCATACATTTTAGCCAGTACAGTAGTGATGTCTATAGCGTATGGGCTCCTGGTAGGTCCTCCCTGCGGCCCATACATTGTAGCCAGTACAGTAGTGATGTCTATAGCGTATGGGCTCCTGGTAGGTCCTCCCTGCAGCCCATACATTGTAGCCAGTACAGTAGTGATGTCTATAGCGTATGGGCTCCTGGTAGGTCCTCCCTGCGGCCCATACATTGTAGCCAGTACAGTAGTGATGTCTATAGCGTATGGGCTCCTGGTAGGTCCTCCCTGCAGCCCATACATTGTAGCCAGTACAGTAGTGATGTCTATAGCGTATGGGCTCCTGGTAGGTCCTCCCTGCAGCCCATACATTGTAGCCAGTACAGTAGTGATGTCTATAGCGTATGGGCTCCTGGTAGGTCCTCCCTGCAGCCCATACATTGTAGCCAGTACAGTAGTGATGTCTATAGCGTATGGGCTCCTGGTAGGTCCTCCCTGCGGCCCATACATTGTAGCCAGTACAGTAGTGATGTCTATAGCGTATGGGCTCCTGGTAGGTCCTCCCTGCGGCCCATACATTGTAGCCAGTACAGTAGTGATGTCTATAGCGTATGGGCTCCTGATAGGTCCTCCCTTCAGCCCATACATTGTAGCCAGTACAGTAGTGATGTCTATAGCGTATGGGCTCCTGGTAGGTCCTCCCTGCGGCCCATACATTGTAGCCAGTACAGTAGTGATGTCTATAGAGTATGGGCTCCTGGTAGATCCTCCCTGCAGCCCATACATTGTAGCCAGTACAGTAGTGATGTCTATAGCGTATGGGCTCCTGGTAGGTCCTCCCTGCAGCCCATACATTGTAGCCAGTACAGTAGTGATGTCTATAGCGTATGGGCTCCTGGTAGGTCCTCCCTGCAGCCCATACATTGTAGCCAGTACAGTAGTGATGTCTATAGCGTATGGGCTCCTGGTAGGTCCTCCCTGCGGCCCATACATTGTAGCCAGTACAGTAGTGATGTCTATAGCGTATGGGCTCCTGGTAGGTCCTCCCTGCAGCCCATACATTGTAGCCAGTACAGTAGTGATGTCTATAGCGTATGGGCTCCTGGTAGGTCCTCCCTGCAGCCCATACATTGTAGCCAGTACAGTAGTGATGTCTATAGCGTATGGGCTCCTGATAGGTCCTCCCTGCAGCCCATACATTGTAGCCAGTACAGTAGTGATGTCTATAGCGTATGGGCTCCTGGTAGGTCCTCCCTGCGGCCCATACATTGTAGCCAGTACAGTAGTGATGTCTATAGTGTATGGGCTCCTGGTAGGTCCTCCCTGCGGCCCATACATTGTAGCCAGTACAGTAGTGATGTCTATAGCGTATGGGCTCCTGGTAGATCCTCCCTGCAGCCCATACATTGTAGCCAGTACGGTAGTGATGTCTATAGCGTATGGGCTCCTGGTAGATCCTCCCTGCAGCCCATACATTGTAGCCAGTACAGTAGTGATGTCTATAGCGTATGGGCTCCTGGTAGATCCTCCCTGCAGCCCATACATTGTAGCCAGTACAGTAGTGATGTCTATAGCGTATGGGCTCCTGATAGGTCCTCCCTGCAGCCCATACATTGTAGCCAGTACAGTAGTGATGTCTATAGCGTATGGGCTCCTGGTAGGTCCTCCCTGCAGCCCATACATTGTAGCCAGTACAGTAGTGATGTCTATAGCGTATGGGCTCCTGGTAGGTCCTCCCTGCGGCCCATACATTGTAGCCAGTACAGTAGTGATGTCTATAGCGTATGGGCTCCTGGTAGGTCCTCCCTGCAGCCCATACATTGTAGCCAGTACAGTAGTGATGTCTATAGCGTATGGGCTCCTGGTAGGTCCTCCCTGCGGCCCATACATTTTAGCCAGTACAGTAGTGATGTCTATAGCGTATGGGCTCCTGGTAGGTCCTCCCTGCGGCCCATACATTGTAGCCAGTACAGTAGTGATGTCTATAGCGTATGGGCTCCTGGTAGGTCCTCCCTGCAGCCCATACATTGTAGCCAGTACAGTAGTGATGTCTATAGCGTATGGGCTCCTGGTAGGTCCTCCCTGCGGCCCATACATTGTAGCCAGTACAGTAGTGATGTCTATAGCGTATGGGCTCCTGGTAGGTCCTCCCTGCAGCCCATACATTGTAGCCAGTACAGTAGTGATGTCTATAGCGTATGGGCTCCTGGTAGGTCCTCCCTGCAGCCCATACATTGTAGCCAGTACAGTAGTGATGTCTATAGCGTATGGGCTCCTGGTAGGTCCTCCCTGCAGCCCATACATTGTAGCCAGTACAGTAGTGATGTCTATAGCGTATGGGCTCCTGGTAGGTCCTCCCTGCGGCCCATACATTGTAGCCAGTACAGTAGTGATGTCTATAGCGTATGGGCTCCTGGTAGGTCCTCCCTGCGGCCCATACATTGTAGCCAGTACAGTAGTGATGTCTATAGCGTATGGGCTCCTGATAGGTCCTCCCTTCAGCCCATACATTGTAGCCAGTACAGTAGTGATGTCTATAGCGTATGGGCTCCTGGTAGGTCCTCCCTGCGGCCCATACATTGTAGCCAGTACAGTAGTGATGTCTATAGAGTATGGGCTCCTGGTAGATCCTCCCTGCAGCCCATACATTGTAGCCAGTACAGTAGTGATGTCTATAGCGTATGGGCTCCTGGTAGGTCCTCCCTGCAGCCCATACATTGTAGCCAGTACAGTAGTGATGTCTATAGCGTATGGGCTCCTGGTAGGTCCTCCCTGCAGCCCATACATTGTAGCCAGTACAGTAGTGATGTCTATAGCGTATGGGCTCCTGGTAGGTCCTCCCTGCGGCCCATACATTGTAGCCAGTACAGTAGTGATGTCTATAGCGTATGGGCTCCTGGTAGGTCCTCCCTGCGGCCCATACATTTTAGCCAGTACAGTAGTGATGTCTATAGCGTATGGGCTCCTGGTAGGTCCTCCCTGCGGCCCATACATTGTAGCCAGTACAGTAGTGATGTCTATAGCGTATGGGCTCCTGGTAGGTCCTCCCTTCAGCCCATACATTGTAGCCAGTACAGTAGTGATGTCTATAGCGTATGGGCTCCTGGTAGGTCCTCCCTGCGGCCCATACATTGTAGCCAGTACAGTAGTGATGTCTATAGAGTATGGGCTCCTGGTAGATCCTCCCTGCAGCCCATACATTGTAGCCAGTACAGTAGTGATGTCTATAGCGTATGGGCTCCTGGTAGGTCCTCCCTGCAGCCCATACATTGTAGCCAGTGCAGTAGTGATGTCTATAGCGTATGGGCTCCTGGTAGGTCCTCCCTGCAGCCCATACATTGTAGCCAGTACAGTAGTGATGTCTATAGCGTATGGGCTCCTGGTAGGTCCTCCCTGCGGCCCATACATTGTAGCCAGTACAGTAGTGATGTCTATAGCGTATGGGCTCCTGGTAGGTCCTCCCTGCAGCCCATACATTGTAGCCAGTACAGTAGTGATGTCTATAGCGTATGGGCTCCTGGTAGGTCCTCCCTGCAGCCCATACATTGTAGCCAGTACAGTAGTGATGTCTATAGCGTATGGGCTCCTGATAGGTCCTCCCTGCAGCCCATACATTGTAGCCAGTACAGTAGTGATGTCTATAGCGTATGGGCTCCTGGTAGGTCCTCCCTGCGGCCCATACATTGTAGCCAGTACAGTAGTGATGTCTATAGTGTATGGGCTCCTGGTAGGTCCTCCCTGCGGCCCATACATTGTAGCCAGTACAGTAGTGATGTCTATAGCGTATGGGCTCCTGGTAGATCCTCCCTGCAGCCCATACATTGTAGCCAGTACGGTAGTGATGTCTATAGCGTATGGGCTCCTGGTAGATCCTCCCTGCAGCCCATACATTGTAGCAAGTACAGTAGTGATGTCTATAGCGTATGTGCTTCTGGTAGATCCTCCCTGCAGCCCATACATTGTAGCCAGTACAGTAGGGATGTCTATAGTGTATGGGCTCCTGGTAGGTCCTCCCTGCGGCCCATACATTGTAGCCAGTACAGCAGTGATGTCTATAGCGTATGGGCTCCTGGTAGGTCCTCCCTGCGGCCCATACATTGTAGCCAGTACAGCAGTGATGTCTATAGCGTATGGGCTCCTGATAGATCCTCCCTGCGGCCCATACATTGTAGCCAGTACAGTAGTGATGTCTATAGCGTATGGGCTCCTGGTAGATCCTCCCTGCGGCCCATACATTGTAGCCAGTACAGTAGTGATGTCTATAGCGTATGGGCTCCTGGTAGGTCCTCCCTGCAGCCCATACATTGTAGCCAGAACAGTAGTGATGTCTATAGCGTATGGGCTCCTGGTAGATCCTTCCTGCAGCCCATACATTGTAGCCAGTACAGTAGTGATGTCTATAGCGTATGGGCTCCTGGTAGATCCTCCCTGCAGCCCATACATTGTAGCCAGTACAGCAGTGATGTCTATAGCGTATGGGCTCCTGGTAGATCCTCCCTGCGGCCCATACATTGTAGCCAGAACAGTAGTGATGTCTATAGCGTATGGGCTCCTGGTAGATCCTCCCTGCAGCCCATACATTGTAGCCAGTACAGTAGTGAGGTCTATAGCGTATGGGTTCCTGGTAGATCCTCCCTGCAGCCCATACATTGGAGCCACTACAGTAGTGATGTCTATAGCGTATGGGCTCCTGGTAGGTCCTCCCTGCGGCCCATACATTGTAGCCAGTACAGTAGTGATGTCTATAGCGTATGGGCTCCTGGTAGGTCCTCCCTGCAGCCCATACATTGGAGCCACTACAGTAGTGATGTCTATAGCGTATGGGCTCCTGGTAGATCCTCCCTGCAGCCCATACATTGTAGCCAGTACAGTAGTGATGTCTATAGCGTATGGGCTCCTGGTAGATCCTCCCTGCGGCCCATACATTGTAGCCAGTACAGTAGTGAGGTCTATAGCGTATGGGCTCCTGGTAGATCCTCCCTGCGGCCCATACATTGTAGCCAGTACAGTAGTGATGTCTATAGCGTATGGGCTCCTGGTAGATCCTCCCTGCGGCCCATACATTGTAGCCAGTACAGTAGTGATGTCTATAGAGTATGGGCTCCTGGTAGATCCTCCCTGCAGCCCATACATTGTAGCCAGTACAGTAGTGATGTCTATAGCGTATGGGCTCCTGATAGACCCTCCCTGCAGCCCATACATTGTAGCCAGTACAGTAGTGATGTCTATAGCGTATGGGCTCCTGGTAGGTCCTCCCTGCAGCCTATACGTTGTAGCCAGTACAGTAGTGATGTCTATAGCGTATGGGCTCCTGGTAGATCCTCCCTGCAACCCATACATTGTAGCCAGTACAGTAGTGATGTCTATAGCGTATGGGCTCCTGGTAGGTCCTCCCTGCGGCCCATACATTGTAGCCAGTTCAGTAGTGATGTCTATAGCGTATGGGCTCCTGGTAGGTCCTCCCTGCAGCCCATACATTGTAGCCAGTACAGTAGTGATGTCTATAGCGTATGGGCTCCTGGTAGGTCCTCCCTGCAGCCCATACATTGTAGCCAGTACAGTAGTGATGTCTATAGCGTATGGGCTCCTGATAGGTCCTCCCTGCAGCCCATACATTGTAGCCAGTACAGTAGTGATGTCTATAGCGTATGGGCTCCTGGTAGGTCCTCCCTGCAGCCCATACATTGTAGCCAGTACAGTAGTGATGTCTATAGCGTATGGGCTCCTGATAGGTCCTCCCTGCAGCCCATACATTGTAGCCAGTACAGTAGTGATGTCTATAGCGTATGGGCTCCTGGTAGGTCCTCCCTGCAGCCCATACATTGTAGCCAGTACAGTAGTGATGTCTATAGCGTATGGGCTCCTGGTAGGTCCTCCCTGCGGCCCATACATTGTAGCCAGTACAGTAGTGATGTCTATAGCGTATGGGCTCCTGGTAGGTCCTCCCTGCAGCCCATACATTGTAGCCAGTACAGTAGTGATGTCTATAGCGTATGGGCTCCTGGTAGGTCCTCCCTGCGGCCCATACATTTTAGCCAGTACAGTAGTGATGTCTATAGCGTATGGGCTCCTGGTAGGTCCTCCCTGCGGCCCATACATTGTAGCCAGTACAGTAGTGATGTCTATAGCGTATGGGCTCCTGGTAGGTCCTCCCTGCAGCCCATACATTGTAGCCAGTACAGTAGTGATGTCTATAGCGTATGGGCTCCTGGTAGGTCCTCCCTGCGGCCCATACATTGTAGCCAGTACAGTAGTGATGTCTATAGCGTATGGGCTCCTGGTAGGTCCTCCCTGCGGCCCATACATTGTAGCCAGTACAGTAGTGATGTCTATAGCGTATGGGCTCCTGGTAGGTCCTCCCTGCAGCCCATACATTGTAGCCAGTACAGTAGTGATGTCTATAGCGTATGGGCTCCTGGTAGGTCCTCCCTGCAGCCCATACATTGTAGCCAGTACAGTAGTGATGTCTATAGCGTATGGGCTCCTGGTAGGTCCTCCCTGCGGCCCATACATTGTAGCCAGTACAGTAGTGATGTCTATAGCGTATGGGCTCCTGGTAGGTCCTCCCTGCGGCCCATACATTGTAGCCAGTACAGTAGTGATGTCTATAGCGTATGGGCTCCTGATAGGTCCTCCCTTCAGCCCATACATTGTAGCCAGTACAGTAGTGATGTCTATAGCGTATGGGCTCCTGGTAGGTCCTCCCTGCGGCCCATACATTGTAGCCAGTACAGTAGTGATGTCTATAGAGTATGGGCTCCTGGTAGATCCTCCCTGCAGCCCATACATTGTAGCCAGTACAGTAGTGATGTCTATAGCGTATGGGCTCCTGGTAGGTCCTCCCTGCAGCCCATACATTGTAGCCAGTACAGTAGTGATGTCTATAGCGTATGGGCTCCTGGTAGGTCCTCCCTGCAGCCCATACATTGTAGCCAGTACAGTAGTGATGTCTATAGCGTATGGGCTCCTGGTAGGTCCTCCCTGCGGCCCATACATTGTAGCCAGTACAGTAGTGATGTCTATAGCGTATGGGCTCCTGGTAGGTCCTCCCTGCAGCCCATACATTGTAGCCAGTACAGTAGTGATGTCTATAGCGTATGGGCTCCTGGTAGGTCCTCCCTGCAGCCCATACATTGTAGCCAGTACAGTAGTGATGTCTATAGCGTATGGGCTCCTGATAGGTCCTCCCTGCAGCCCATACATTGTAGCCAGTACAGTAGTGATGTCTATAGCGTATGGGCTCCTGGTAGGTCCTCCCTGCGGCCCATACATTGTAGCCAGTACAGTAGTGATGTCTATAGCGTATGGGCTCCTGGTAGGTCCTCCCTGCAGCCCATACATTGTAGCCAGTACAGTAGTGATGTCTATAGCGTATGGGCTCCTGATAGGTCCTCCCTGCAGCCCATACATTGTAGCCAGTACAGTAGTGATGTCTATAGCGTATGGGCTCCTGGTAGGTCCTCCCTGCAGCACATACATTGTAGCCAGTACAGTAGTGATGTCTATAGCGTATGGGCTCCTGATAGGTCCTCCCTGCAGCCCATACATTGTAGCCAGTACAGTAGTGATGTCTATAGCGTATGGGCTCCTGGTAGGTCCTCCCTGCAGCCCATACATTGTAGCCAGTACAGTAGTGATGTCTATAGCGTATGGGCTCCTGGTAGGTCCTCCCTGCGGCCCATACATTGTAGCCAGTACAGTAGTGATGTCTATAGCGTATGGGCTCCTGGTAGGTCCTCCCTGCAGCCCATACATTGTAGCCAGTACAGTAGTGATGTCTATAGCGTATGGGCTCCTGGTAGGTCCTCCCTGCGGCCCATACATTGTAGCCAGTACAGTAGTGATGTCTATAGCGTATGGGCTCCTGGTAGGTCCTCCCTGCAGCCCATACATTGTAGCCAGTACAGTAGTGATGTCTATAGCGTATGGGCTCCTGGTAGGTCCTCCCTGCGGCCCATACATTGTAGCCAGTACAGTAGTGATGTCTATAGCGTATGGGCTCCTGGTAGGTCCTCCCTGCGGCCCATACATTGTAGCCAGTACAGTAGTGATGTCTATAGCGTATGGGCTCCTGATAGGTCCTCCCTGCGGCCCATACATTGTAGCCAGTACAGTAGTGATGTCTATAGCGTATGGGCTCCTGGTAGGTCCTCCCTGCAGCCCATACATTGTAGCCAGTACAGTAGTGATGTCTATAGCGTATGGGCTCCTGGTAGGTCCTCCCTGCAGCCCATACATTGTAGCCAGTACAGTAGTGATGTCTATAGCGTATGGGCTCCTGATAGGTCCTCCCTGCAGCCCATACATTGTAGCCAGTACAGTAGTGATGTCTATAGCGTATGGGCTCCTGGTAGGTCCTCCCTGCGGCCCATACATTGTAGCCAGTACTGTAGTGATGTCTATAGCGTATGGGCTCCTGGTAGGTCCTCCCTGATGCCCATACATTGTAGCCAGTACAGTAGTGATGTCTATAGCGTATGGGCTCCTGATAGGTCCTCCCTGCAGCCCATACATTGTAGCCAGTACAGCAGTGATGTCTATAGTGTATGGGCTCCTGGTAGGTCCTCCCTGCGGCCCATACATTGTAGCCAGTACAGTAGTGATGTCTATAGCGTATGGGCTCCTGATAGGTCCTCCCTGCAGCCCATACATTGTAGCCAGTACAGTAGTGATGTCTATAGCGTATGGGCTCCTGGTAGGTCCTCCCTGCGGCCCATACATTGTAGCCAGTACAGTAGTGATGTCTATAGCGTATGGGCTCCTGGTAGGTCCTCCCTGCGGCCCATACATTGTAGCCAGTACAGTAGTGATGTCTATAGCGTATGGGCTCCTGATAGGTCCTCCCTGCGGCCCATACATTGTAGCCAGTACAGTAGTGATGTCTATAGCGTATGGGCTCCTGGTAGGTCCTCCCTGCGGCCCATACATTGTAGCCAGTACAGTAGTGATGTCTATAGCGTATGGGCTCCTGATAGGTCCTCCCTGCGGCCCATACATTGTAGCCAGTACAGTAGTGATGTCTATAGCGTATGGGCTCCTGGTAGGTCCTCCCTGCAGCTCATACATTGTAGCCTGTACAGTAGTGATGTCTATAGCGTATGGGCTCCTGGTAGGTCCTCCCTGCAGCTCATACATTGTAGCCTGTACAGTAGTGATGTCTATAGCGTATGGGCTCCTGGTAGGTCCTCCCTGTGCCCATACATTGTAGCCAGTACAGTAGTGATGTCTATAGAGTATGGGCTCCTGATAGGTCCTCCCTGCAGCCCATACATTGTAGCCAGTACAGCAGTGATGTCTATAGCGTATGGGCTCCTGGTAGGTCCTCCCTGCGGCCCATACATTGTAGCCAGTACAGTAGTGATGTCTATAGCGTATGGGCTCCTGGTAGATCCTCCCTGCGGCCCATACATTGTAGCCAGTACAGTAGTGAGGTCTATAGCGTATGGGCTCCTGGTAGATCCTCCCTGCGGCCCATACATTGTAGCCAGTACAGTAGTGATGTCTATAGCGTATGGGCTCCTGGTAGATCCTACCTGCGGCCCATACATTGTAGCCAGTACAGTAGTGATGTCTATAGAGTATGGGCTCCTGGTAGATCCTCCCTGCAGCCCATACATTGTAGCCAGTACAGTAGTGATGTCTATAGCGTATGGGCTCCTGATAGATCCTCCCTGCAGCCCATACATTGTAGCCAGTACAGTAGTGATGTCTATAGCGTATGGGCTCCTGGTAGGTCCTCCCTGCAGCCTATACGTTGTAGCCAGTACAGTAGTGATGTCTATAGCGTATGGGCTCCTGGTAGATCCTCCCTGCAACCCATACATTGTAGCCTGTACAGTAGTGATGTCTATAGCGTATGGGCTCCTGGTAGGTCCTCCCTGTGCCCATACATTGTAGCCAGTACAGTAGTGATGTCTATAGAGTATGGGCTCCTGGTAGATCCTCCCTGCAGCCCATACATTGTAGCCAGTACAGTAGTGATGTCTATAGCGTATGGGCTCCTGGTAGATCCTCCCTGCGGCCCATACATTGTAGCCAGTACAGTAGTGAGGTCTATAGCGTATGGGCTCCTGGTAGATCCTCCCTGCGGCCCATACATTGTAGCCAGTACAGTAGTGATGTCTATAGCGTATGGGCTCCTGGTAGATCCTCCCTGCGGCCCATACATTGTAGCCAGTACAGTAGTGATGTCTATAGAGTATGGGCTCCTGGTAGATCCTCCCTGCAGCCCATACATTGTAGCCAGTACAGTAGTGATGTCTATAGCGTATGGGCTCCTGATAGATCCTCCCTGCAGCCCATACATTGTAGCCAGTACAGTAGTGATGTCTATAGCGTATGGGCTCCTGGTAGGTCCTCCCTGCAGCCTATACGTTGTAGCCAGTACAGTAGTGATGTCTATAGCGTATGGGCTCCTGGTAGATCCTCCCTGCAACCCATACATTGTAGCCAGTACAGTAGTGATGTCTATAGCGTATGGGCTCCTGGTAGGTCCTCCCTGCGGCCCATACATTGTAGCCAGTACAGTAGTGATGTCTATAGCGTATGGCCTCCTGGTAGGTCCTCCCTGCAGCCCATACATTGTAGCCAGTACAGTAGTGATGTCTATAGCGTATGGGCTCCTGATAGGTCCTCCCTGCAGCCCATACATTGTAGCCAGTACAGTAGTGATGTCTATAGCGTATGGGCTCCTGGTAGGTCCTCCCTGCAGCCCATACATTGTAGCCAGTACAGTAGTGATGTCTATAGCGTATGGGCTCCTGATAGGTCCTCCCTGCAGCCCATACATTGTAGCCAGTACAGTAGTGATGTCTATAGCGTATGGGCTCCTGGTAGGTCCTCCCTGCAGCCCATACATTGTAGCCAGTACAGTAGTGATGTCTATAGCGTATGGGCTCCTGGTAGGTCCTCCCTGCGGCCCATACATTGTAGCCAGTACAGTAGTGATGTCTATAGCGTATGGGCTCCTGGTAGGTCCTCCCTGCAGCCCATACATTGTAGCCAGTACAGTAGTGATGTCTATAGCGTATGGGCTCCTGGTAGGTCCTCCCTGCGGCCCATACATTTTAGCCAGTACAGTAGTGATGTCTATAGCGTATGGGCTCCTGGTAGGTCCTCCCTGCGGCCCATACATTGTAGCCAGTACAGTAGTGATGTCTATAGCGTATGGGCTCCTGGTAGGTCCTCCCTGCAGCCCATACATTGTAGCCAGTACAGTAGTGATGTCTATAGCGTATGGGCTCCTGGTAGGTCCTCCCTGCGGCCCATACATTGTAGCCAGTACAGTAGTGATGTCTATAGCGTATGGGCTCCTGGTAGGTCCTCCCTGCAGCCCATACATTGTAGCCAGTACAGTAGTGATGTCTATAGCGTATGGGCTCCTGGTAGGTCCTCCCTGCAGCCCATACATTGTAGCCAGTACAGTAGTGATGTCTATAGCGTATGGGCTCCTGGTAGGTCCTCCCTGCAGCCCATACATTGTAGCCAGTACAGTAGTGATGTCTATAGCGTATGGGCTCCTGGTAGGTCCTCCCTGCAGCACATACATTGTAGCCAGTACAGTAGTGATGTCTATAGCGTATGGGCTCCTGATAGGTCCTCCCTGCAGCCCATACATTGTAGCCAGTACAGTAGTGATGTCTATAGCGTATGGGCTCCTGGTAGGTCCTCCCTGCAGCCCATACATTGTAGCCAGTACAGTAGTGATGTCTATAGCGTATGGGCTCCTGGTAGGTCCTCCCTGCAGCCCATACATTGTAGCCAGTACAGTAGTGATGTCTATAGCGTATGGGCTCCTGGTAGGTCCTCCCTGCGGCCCATACATTGTAGCCAGTACAGTAGTGATGTCTATAGCGTATGGGCTCCTGGTAGGTCCTCCCTGCAGCCCATACATTGTAGCCAGTACAGTAGTGATGTCTATAGCGTATGGGCTCCTGGTAGGTCCTCCCTGCGGCCCATACATTGTAGCCAGTACAGTAGTGATGTCTATAGCGTATGGGCTCCTGGTAGGTCCTCCCTGCGGCCCATACATTGTAGCCAGTACAGTAGTGATGTCTATAGCGTATGGGCTCCTGGTAGGTCCTCCCTGCGGCCCATACATTGTAGCCAGTACAGTAGTGATGTCTATAGCGTATGGGCTCCTGGTAGGTCCTCCCTGCGGCCCATACATTGTAGCCAGTACAGTAGTGATGTCTATAGCGTATGGGCTCCTGATAGGTCCTCCCTGCGGCCCATACATTGTAGCCAGTACAGTAGTGATGTCTATAGCGTATGGGCTCCTGGTAGGTCCTCCCTGCAGCCCATACATTGTAGCCAGTACAGTAGTGATGTCTATAGCGTATGGGCTCCTGGTAGGTCCTCCCTGCAGCCCATACATTGTAGCCAGTACAGTAGTGATGTCTATAGCGTATGGGCTCCTGATAGGTCCTCCCTGCAGCCCATACATTGTAGCCAGTACAGTAGTGATGTCTATAGCGTATGGGCTCCTGGTAGGTCCTCCCTGCGGCCCATACATTGTAGCCAGTACTGTAGTGATGTCTATAGCGTATGGGCTCCTGGTAGGTCCTCCCTGATGCCCATACATTGTAGCCAGTACAGTAGTGATGTCTATAGCGTATGGGCTCCTGATAGGTCCTCCCTGCAGCCCATACATTGTAGCCAGTACAGCAGTGATGTCTATAGTGTATGGGCTCCTGGTAGGTCCTCCCTGCGGCCCATACATTGTAGCCAGTACAGTAGTGATGTCTATAGCGTATGGGCTCCTGATAGGTCCTCCCTGCAGCCCATACATTGTAGCCAGTACAGTAGTGATGTCTATAGCGTATGGGCTCCTGGTAGGTCCTCCCTGCGGCCCATACATTGTAGCCAGTACAGTAGTGATGTCTATAGCGTATGGGCTCCTGGTAGGTCCTCCCTGCGGCCCATACATTGTAGCCAGTACAGTAGTGATGTCTATAGCGTATGGGCTCCTGATAGGTCCTCCCTGCGGCCCATACATTGTAGCCAGTACAGTAGTGATGTCTATAGCGTATGGGCTCCTGGTAGGTCCTCCCTGCGGCCCATACATTGTAGCCAGTACAGTAGTGATGTCTATAGCGTATGGGCTCCTGATAGGTCCTCCCTGCGGCCCATACATTGTAGCCAGTACAGTAGTGATGTCTATAGCGTATGGGCTCCTGGTAGGTCCTCCCTGCAGCTCATACATTGTAGCCTGTACAGTAGTGATGTCTATAGCGTATGGGCTCCTGGTAGGTCCTCCCTGCAGCTCATACATTGTAGCCTGTACAGTAGTGATGTCTATAGCGTATGGGCTCCTGGTAGGTCCTCCCTGTGCCCATACATTGTAGCCAGTACAGTAGTGATGTCTATAGAGTATGGGCTCCTGATAGGTCCTCCCTGCAGCCCATACATTGTAGCCAGTACAGCAGTGATGTCTATAGCGTATGGGCTCCTGGTAGGTCCTCCCTGCGGCCCATACATTGTAGCCAGTACAGTAGTGATGTCTATAGCGTATGGGCTCCTGGTAGATCCTCCCTGCGGCCCATACATTGTAGCCAGTACAGTAGTGAGGTCTATAGCGTATGGGCTCCTGGTAGATCCTCCCTGCGGCCCATACATTGTAGCCAGTACAGTAGTGATGTCTATAGCGTATGGGCTCCTGGTAGATCCTACCTGCGGCCCATACATTGTAGCCAGTACAGTAGTGATGTCTATAGAGTATGGGCTCCTGGTAGATCCTCCCTGCAGCCCATACATTGTAGCCAGTACAGTAGTGATGTCTATAGCGTATGGGCTCCTGATAGATCCTCCCTGCAGCCCATACATTGTAGCCAGTACAGTAGTGATGTCTATAGCGTATGGGCTCCTGGTAGGTCCTCCCTGCAGCCTATACGTTGTAGCCAGTACAGTAGTGATGTCTATAGCGTATGGGCTCCTGATAGATCCTCCCTGCAGCCCATACATTGTAGCCAGTACAGTAGTGATGTCTATAGCGTATGGGCTCCTGGTAGGTCCTCCCTGCAGCCTATACGTTGTAGCCAGTACAGTAGTGATGTCTATAGCGTATGGGCTCCTGGTAGATCCTCCCTGCAACCCATACATTGTAGCCAGTACAGTAGTGATGTCTATAGCGTATGGGCTCCTGGTAGGTCCTCCCTGCAGCCCATACATTGTAGCCAGTACAGTAGTGATGTCTATAGCGTATGGGCTCCTGGTAGGTCCTCCCTGCAGCACATACATTGTAGCCAGTACAGTAGTGATGTCTATAGCGTATGGGCTCCTGATAGGTCCTCCCTGCAGCCCATACATTGTAGCCAGTACAGTAGTGATGTCTATAGCGTATGGGCTCCTGGTAGGTCCTCCCTGCAGCCCATACATTGTAGCCAGTACAGTAGTGATGTCTATAGCGTATGGGCTCCTGGTAGGTCCTCCCTGCGGCCCATACATTGTAGCCAGTACAGTAGTGATGTCTATAGCGTATGGGCTCCTGGTAGGTCCTCCCTGCAGCCCATACATTGTAGCCAGTACAGTAGTGATGTCTATAGCGTATGGGCTCCTGGTAGGTCCTCCCTGCGGCCCATACATTGTAGCCAGTACAGTAGTGATGTCTATAGCGTATGGGCTCCTGGTAGGTCCTCCCTGCAGCCCATACATTGTAGCCAGTACAGTAGTGATGTCTATAGCGTATGGGCTCCTGGTAGGTCCTCCCTGCGGCCCATACATTGTAGCCAGTACAGTAGTGATGTCTATAGCGTATGGGCTCCTGGTAGGTCCTCCCTGCGGCCCATACATTGTAGCCAGTACAGTAGTGATGTCTATAGCGTATGGGCTCCTGATAGGTCCTCCCTGCGGCCCATACATTGTAGCCAGTACAGTAGTGATGTCTATAGCGTATGGGCTCCTGGTAGGTCCTCCCTGCAGCCCATACATTGTAGCCAGTACAGTAGTGATGTCTATAGCGTATGGGCTCCTGGTAGGTCCTCCCTGCAGCCCATACATTGTAGCCAGTACAGTAGTGATGTCTATAGCGTATGGGCTCCTGATAGGTCCTCCCTGCAGCCCATACATTGTAGCCAGTACAGTAGTGATGTCTATAGCGTATGGGCTCCTGGTAGGTCCTCCCTGCGGCCCATACATTGTAGCCAGTACTGTAGTGATGTCTATAGCGTATGGGCTCCTGGTAGGTCCTCCCTGATGCCCATACATTGTAGCCAGTACAGTAGTGATGTCTATAGCGTATGGGCTCCTGATAGGTCCTCCCTGCAGCCCATACATTGTAGCCAGTACAGCAGTGATGTCTATAGTGTATGGGCTCCTGGTAGGTCCTCCCTGCGGCCCATACATTGTAGCCAGTACAGTAGTGATGTCTATAGCGTATGGGCTCCTGATAGGTCCTCCCTGCAGCCCATACATTGTAGCCAGTACAGTAGTGATGTCTATAGCGTATGGGCTCCTGGTAGGTCTCCCTGCGGCCCATACATTGTAGCCAGTACAGTAGTGATGTCTATAGCGTATGGGCTCCTGGTAGGTCCTCCCTGCGGCCCATACATTGTAGCCAGTACAGTAGTGATGTCTATAGCGTATGGGCTCCTGATAGGTCCTCCCTGCGGCCCATACATTGTAGCCAGTACAGTAGTGATGTCTATAGCGTATGGGCTCCTGGTAGGTCCTCCCTGCGGCCCATACATTGTAGCCAGTACAGTAGTGATGTCTATAGCGTATGGGCTCCTGATAGGTCCTCCCTGCGGCCCATACATTGTAGCCAGTACAGTAGTGATGTCTATAGCGTATGGGCTCCTGGTAGGTCCTCCCTGCAGCTCATACATTGTAGCCTGTACAGTAGTGATGTCTATAGCGTATGGGCTCCTGGTAGGTCCTCCCTGCGGCCCATACATTGTAGCCAGTACAGTAGTGATGTCTATAGCGTATGGGCTCCTGGTAGATCCTCCCTGCGGCCCATACATTGTAGCCAGTACAGTAGTGAGGTCTATAGCGTATGGGCTCCTGGTAGATCCTCCCTGCGGCCCATACATTGTAGCCAGTACAGTAGTGATGTCTATAGCGTATGGGCTCCTGGTAGATCCTACCTGCGGCCCATACATTGTAGCCAGTACAGTAGTGATGTCTATAGAGTATGGGCTCCTGGTAGATCCTCCCTGCAGCCCATACATTGTAGCCAGTACAGTAGTGATGTCTATAGCGTATGGGCTCCTGATAGATCCTCCCTGCAGCCCATACATTGTAGCCAGTACAGTAGTGATGTCTATAGCGTATGGGCTCCTGGTAGGTCCTCCCTGCAGCCTATACGTTGTAGCCAGTACAGTAGTGATGTCTATAGCGTATGGGCTCCTGGTAGATCCTCCCTGCAACCCATACATTGTAGCCTGTACAGTAGTGATGTCTATAGCGTATGGGCTCCTGGTAGGTCCTCCCTGTGCCCATACATTGTAGCCAGTACAGTAGTGATGTCTATAGAGTATGGGCTCCTGGTAGATCCTCCCTGCAGCCCATACATTGTAGCCAGTACAGTAGTGATGTCTATAGCGTATGGGCTCCTGGTAGATCCTCCCTGCGGCCCATACATTGTAGCCAGTACAGTAGTGAGGTCTATAGCGTATGGGCTCCTGGTAGATCCTCCCTGCGGCCCATACATTGTAGCCAGTACAGTAGTGATGTCTATAGCGTATGGGCTCCTGGTAGATCCTCCCTGCGGCCCATACATTGTAGCCAGTACAGTAGTGATGTCTATAGAGTATGGGCTCCTGGTAGATCCTCCCTGCAGCCCATACATTGTAGCCAGTACAGTAGTGATGTCTATAGCGTATGGGCTCCTGATAGATCCTCCCTGCAGCCCATACATTGTAGCCAGTACAGTAGTGATGTCTATAGCGTATGGGCTCCTGGTAGGTCCTCCCTGCAGCCTATACGTTGTAGCCAGTACAGTAGTGATGTCTATAGCGTATGGGCTCCTGGTAGATCCTCCCTGCAACCCATACATTGTAGCCAGTACAGTAGTGATGTCTATAGCGTATGGGCTCCTGGTAGGTCCTCCCTGCGGCCCATACATTGTAGCCAGTACAGTAGTGATGTCTATAGCGTATGGGCTCCTGGTAGGTCCTCCCTGCAGCCCATACATTGTAGCCAGTACAGTAGTGATGTCTATAGCGTATGGGCTCCTGATAGGTCCTCCCTGCAGCCCATACATTGTAGCCAGTACAGTAGTGATGTCTATAGCGTATGGGCTCCTGGTAGGTCCTCCCTGCAGCCCATACATTGTAGCCAGTACAGTAGTGATGTCTATAGCGTATGGGCTCCTGATAGGTCCTCCCTGCAGCCCATACATTGTAGCCAGTACAGTAGTGATGTCTATAGCGTATGGGCTCCTGGTAGGTCCTCCCTGCAGCCCATACATTGTAGCCAGTACAGTAGTGATGTCTATAGCGTATGGGCTCCTGGTAGGTCCTCCCTGCGGCCCATACATTGTAGCCAGTACAGTAGTGATGTCTATAGCGTATGGGCTCCTGGTAGGTCCTCCCTGCAGCCCATACATTGTAGCCAGTACAGTAGTGATGTCTATAGCGTATGGGCTCCTGGTAGGTCCTCCCTGCGGCCCATACATTTTAGCCAGTACAGTAGTGATGTCTATAGCGTATGGGCTCCTGGTAGGTCCTCCCTGCGGCCCATACATTGTAGCCAGTACAGTAGTGATGTCTATAGCGTATGGGCTCCTGGTAGGTCCTCCCTGCAGCCCATACATTGTAGCCAGTACAGTAGTGATGTCTATAGCGTATGGGCTCCTGGTAGGTCCTCCCTG
Source organism: Phyllobates terribilis (assembly GCF_046119375.1). Taxonomy (NCBI): domain Eukaryota; kingdom Metazoa; phylum Chordata; class Amphibia; order Anura; family Dendrobatidae; genus Phyllobates; species Phyllobates terribilis. The sequence goes on from NW_027362762.1 coordinate 637,364,077, forward strand.
CGGCCCATACATTGTAGCCAGTACAGTAGTGATGTCTATAGAGTATGGGCTCCTGGTAGATCCTCCCTGCAGCCCATACATTGTAGCCAGTACAGTAGTGATGTCTATAGCGTATGGGCTCCTGATAGATCCTCCCTGCAGCCCATACATTGTAGCCAGTACAGTAGTGATGTCTATAGCGTATGGGCTCCTGGTAGGTCCTCCCTGCAGCCTATACGTTGTAGCCAGTACAGTAGTGATGTCTATAGCGTATGGGCTCCTGGTAGATCCTCCCTGCAACCCATACATTGTAGCCTGTACAGTAGTGATGTCTATAGCGTATGGGCTCCTGGTAGGTCCTCCCTGTGCCCATACATTGTAGCCAGTACAGTAGTGATGTCTATAGAGTATGGGCTCCTGGTAGATCCTCCCTGCAGCCCATACATTGTAGCCAGTACAGTAGTGATGTCTATAGCGTATGGGCTCCTGGTAGATCCTCCCTGCGGCCCATACATTGTAGCCAGTACAGTAGTGAGGTCTATAGCGTATGGGCTCCTGGTAGATCCTCCCTGCGGCCCATACATTGTAGCCAGTACAGTAGTGATGTCTATAGCGTATGGGCTCCTGGTAGATCCTCCCTGCGGCCCATACATTGTAGCCAGTACAGTAGTGATGTCTATAGAGTATGGGCTCCTGGTAGATCCTCCCTGCAGCCCATACATTGTAGCCAGTACAGTAGTGATGTCTATAGCGTATGGGCTCCTGATAGATCCTCCCTGCAGCCCATACATTGTAGCCAGTACAGTAGTGATGTCTATAGCGTATGGGCTCCTGGTAGGTCCTCCCTGCAGCCTATACGTTGTAGCCAGTACAGTAGTGATGTCTATAGCGTATGGGCTCCTGGTAGATCCTCCCTGCAACCCATACATTGTAGCCAGTACAGTAGTGATGTCTATAGCGTATGGGCTCCTGGTAGGTCCTCCCTGCGGCCCATACATTGTAGCCAGTACAGTAGTGATGTCTATAGCGTATGGGCTCCTGGTAGGTCCTCCCTGCAGCCCATACATTGTAGCCAGTACAGTAGTGATGTCTATAGCGTATGGGCTCCTGATAGGTCCTCCCTGCAGCCCATACATTGTAGCCAGTACAGTAGTGATGTCTATAGCGTATGGGCTCCTGGTAGGTCCTCCCTGCAGCCCATACATTGTAGCCAGTACAGTAGTGATGTCTATAGCGTATGGGCTCCTGATAGGTCCTCCCTGCAGCCCATACATTGTAGCCAGTACAGTAGTGATGTCTATAGCGTATGGGCTCCTGGTAGGTCCTCCCTGCAGCCCATACATTGTAGCCAGTACAGTAGTGATGTCTATAGCGTATGGGCTCCTGGTAGGTCCTCCCTGCGGCCCATACATTGTAGCCAGTACAGTAGTGATGTCTATAGCGTATGGGCTCCTGGTAGGTCCTCCCTGCAGCCCATACATTGTAGCCAGTACAGTAGTGATGTCTATAGCGTATGGGCTCCTGGTAGGTCCTCCCTGCGGCCCATACATTTTAGCCAGTACAGTAGTGATGTCTATAGCGTATGGGCTCCTGGTAGGTCCTCCCTGCGGCCCATACATTGTAGCCAGTACAGTAGTGATGTCTATAGCGTATGGGCTCCTGGTAGGTCCTCCCTGCAGCCCATACATTGTAGCCAGTACAGTAGTGATGTCTATAGCGTATGGGCTCCTGGTAGGTCCTCCCTGCGGCCCATACATTGTAGCCAGTACAGTAGTGATGTCTATAGCGTATGGGCTCCTGGTAGGTCCTCCCTGCGGCCCATACATTGTAGCCAGTACAGTAGTGATGTCTATAGCGTATGGGCTCCTGGTAGGTCCTCCCTGCAGCCCATACATTGTAGCCAGTACAGTAGTGATGTCTATAGCGTATGGGCTCCTGGTAGGTCCTCCCTGCAGCCCATACATTGTAGCCAGTACAGTAGTGATGTCTATAGCGTATGGGCTCCTGGTAGGTCCTCCCTGCGGCCCATACATTGTAGCCAGTACAGTAGTGATGTCTATAGCGTATGGGCTCCTGGTAGGTCCTCCCTGCGGCCCATACATTGTAGCCAGTACAGTAGTGATGTCTATAGCGTATGGGCTCCTGATAGGTCCTCCCTGCAGCCCATACATTGTAGCCAGTACAGTAGTGATGTCTATAGCGTATGGGCTCCTGGTAGGTCCTCCCTGCGGCCCATACATTGTAGCCAGTACAGTAGTGATGTCTATAGAGTATGGGCTCCTGGTAGATCCTCCCTGCAGCCCATACATTGTAGCCAGTACAGTAGTGATGTCTATAGCGTATGGGCTCCTGGTAGGTCCTCCCTGCAGCCCATACATTGTAGCCAGTACAGTAGTGATGTCTATAGCGTATGGGCTCCTGGTAGGTCCTCCCTGCAGCCCATACATTGTAGCCAGTACAGTAGTGATGTCTATAGCGTATGGGCTCCTGGTAGGTCCTCCCTGCGGCCCATACATTGTAGCCAGTACAGTAGTGATGTCTATAGCGTATGGGCTCCTGGTAGGTCCTCCCTGCAGCCCATACATTGTAGCCAGTACAGTAGTGATGTCTATAGCGTATGGGCTCCTGGTAGGTCCTCCCTGCAGCCCATACATTGTAGCCAGTACAGTAGTGATGTCTATAGCGTATGGGCTCCTGATAGGTCCTCCCTGCAGCCCATACATTGTAGCCAGTACAGTAGTGATGTCTATAGCGTATGGGCTCCTGGTAGGTCCTCCCTGCGGCCCATACATTGTAGCCAGTACAGTAGTGATGTCTATAGTGTATGGGCTCCTGGTAGGTCCTCCCTGCGGCCCATACATTGTAGCCAGTACAGTAGTGATGTCTATAGCGTATGGGCTCCTGGTAGGTCCTCCCTGCAGCCCATACATTGTAGCCAGTACAGTAGTGATGTCTATAGCGTATGGGCTCCTGATAGGTCCTCCCTGCAGCCCATACATTGTAGCCAGTACAGTAGTGATGTCTATAGCGTATGGGCTCCTGGTAGGTCCTCCCTGCAGCACATACATTGTAGCCAGTACAGTAGTGATGTCTATAGCGTATGGGCTCCTGATAGGTCCTCCCTGCAGCCCATACATTGTAGCCAGTACAGTAGTGATGTCTATAGCGTATGGGCTCCTGGTAGGTCCTCCCTGCAGCCCATACATTGTAGCCAGTACAGTAGTGATGTCTATAGCGTATGGGCTCCTGGTAGGTCCTCCCTGCGGCCCATACATTGTAGCCAGTACAGTAGTGATGTCTATAGCGTATGGGCTCCTGGTAGGTCCTCCCTGCAGCCCATACATTGTAGCCAGTACAGTAGTGATGTCTATAGCGTATGGGCTCCTGGTAGGTCCTCCCTGCGGCCCATACATTGTAGCCAGTACAGTAGTGATGTCTATAGCGTATGGGCTCCTGGTAGGTCCTCCCTGCAGCCCATACATTGTAGCCAGTACAGTAGTGATGTCTATAGCGTATGGGCTCCTGGTAGGTCCTCCCTGCGGCCCATACATTGTAGCCAGTACAGTAGTGATGTCTATAGCGTATGGGCTCCTGGTAGGTCCTCCCTGCAGCCCATACATTGTAGCCAGTACAGTAGTGATGTCTATAGCGTATGGGCTCCTGGTAGGTCCTCCCTGCGGCCCATACATTGTAGCCAGTACAGTAGTGATGTCTATAGCGTATGGGCTCCTGGTAGGTCCTCCCTGCGGCCCATACATTGTAGCCAGTACAGTAGTGATGTCTATAGCGTATGGGCTCCTGATAGGTCCTCCTGCGGCCCATACATTGTAGCCAGTACAGTAGTGATGTCTATAGCGTATGGGCTCCTGGTAGGTCCTCCCTGCGGCCCATACATTGTAGCCAGTACAGTAGTGATGTCTATAGCGTATGGGCTCCTGGTAGGTCCTCCCTGCAGCCCATACATTGTAGCCAGTACAGTAGTGATGTCTATAGCGTATGGGCTCCTGATAGGTCCTCCCTGCAGCCCATACATTGTAGCCAGTACAGTAGTGATGTCTATAGCGTATGGGCTCCTGGTAGGTCCTCCCTGCGGCCCATACATTGTAGCCAGTACTGTAGTGATGTCTATAGCGTATGGGCTCCTGGTAGGTCCTCCCTGAGGCCCATACATTGTAGCCAGTACAGTAGTGATGTCTATAGCGTATGGGCTCCTGGTAGGTCCTCCCTGCGGCCCATACATTGTAGCCAGTACAGTAGTGATGTCTATAGCGTATGGGCTCCTGGTAGGTCCTCCCTGCGGCCCATACATTGTAGCCAGTACAGTAGTGATGTCTATAGCGTATGGGCTCCTGATAGGTCCTCCCTGCGGCCCATACATTGTAGCCAGTACAGTAGTGATGTCTATAGCGTGTGGGCTCCTGGTAGGTCCTCCCTGCAGCTCATACATTGTAGCCTGTACAGTAGTGATGTCTATAGCGTATGGGCTCCTGGTAGGTCCTCCCTGTGCCCATACATTGTAGCCAGTACAGTAGTGATGTCTATAGAGTATGGGCTCCTGATAGGTCCTCCCTGCAGCCCATACATTGTAGCCAGTACAGCAGTGATGTCTATAGCGTATGGGCTCCTGGTAGGTCCTCCCTGCGGCCCATACATTGTAGCCAGTACAGTAGTGATGTCTATAGCGTATGGGCTCCTGGTAGATCCTCCCTGCGGCCCATACATTGTAGCCAGTACAGTAGTGAGGTCTATAGCGTATGGGCTCCTGGTAGATCCTCCCTGCGGCCCATACATTGTAGCCAGTACAGTAGTGATGTCTATAGCGTATGGGCTCCTGGTAGATCCTACCTGCGGCCCATACATTGTAGCCAGTACAGTAGTGATGTCTATAGAGTATGGGCTCCTGGTAGATCCTCCCTGCAGCCCATACATTGTAGCCAGTACAGTAGTGATGTCTATAGCGTATGGGCTCCTGATAGATCCTCCCTGCAGCCCATACATTGTAGCCAGTACAGTAGTGATGTCTATAGCGTATGGGCTCCTGGTAGGTCCTCCCTGCAGCCTATACGTTGTAGCCAGTACAGTAGTGATGTCTATAGCGTATGGGCTCCTGGTAGATCCTCCCTGCAACCCATACATTGTAGCCTGTACAGTAGTGATGTCTATAGCGTATGGGCTCCTGGTAGGTCCTCCCTGTGCCCATACATTGTAGCCAGTACAGTAGTGATGTCTATAGAGTATGGGCTCCTGATAGGTCCTCCCTGCAGCCCATACATTGTAGCCAGTACAGCAGTGATGTCTATAGCGTATGGGCTCCTGGTAGGTCCTCCCTGCGGCCCATACATTGTAGCCAGTACAGTAGTGATGTCTATAGCGTATGGGCTCCAGGTAGATCCTCCCTGCGGCCCATACATTGTAGCCAGTACAGTAGTGAGGTCTATAGCGTATGGGCTCCTGGTAGATCGTCCCTGCGGCCCATACATTGTAGCCAGTACAGTAGTGATGTCTATAGCGTATGGGCTCCTGGTAGATCCTCCCTGCGGCCCATACATTGTAGCCAGTACAGTAGTGATGTCTATAGAGTATGGGCTCCTGGTAGATCCTCCCTGCAGCCCATACATTGTAGCCAGTACAGTAGTGATGTCTATAGCGTATGGGCTCCTGATAGATCCTCCCTGCAGCCCATACATTGTAGCCAGTACAGTAGTGATGTCTATAGCGTATGGGCTCCTGGTAGGTCCTCCCTGCAGCCTATACGTTGTAGCCAGTACAGTAGTGATGTCTATAGCGTATGGGCTCCTGGTAGATCCTCCCTGCAACCTATACATTGTAGCCAGTACAGTAGTGATGTCTATAGCGTATGGGCTCCTGGTAGGTCCTCCCTGCGGCCCATACATTGTAGCCAGTACAGTAGTGATGTCTATAGCGTATGGGCTCCTGGTAGGTCCTCCCTGCAGCCCATACATTGTAGCCAGTACAGTAGTGATGTCTATAGCGTATGGGCTCCTGGTAGGTCCTCCCTGCGGCCCATACATTGTAGCCAGTACAGTAGTGATGTCTATAGCGTATGGGCTCCTGATAGGTCCTCCCTGCAGCCCATACATTGTAGCCAGTACAGTAGTGATGTCTATAGCGTATGGGCTCCTGGTAGGTCCTCCCTGCAGCCCATACATTGTAGCCAGTACAGTAGTGATGTCTATAGCGTATGGGCTCCTGATAGGTCCTCCCTGCAGCCCATACATTGTAGCCAGTACAGTAGTGATGTCTATAGCGTATGGGCTCCTGGTAGGTCCTCCCTGCAGCCCATAAATTGTAGCCAGTACAGTAGTGATGTCTATAGCGTATGGGCTCCTGGTAGGTCCTCCCTGCGGCCCATACATTGTAGCCAGTACAGTAGTGATGTCTATAGAGTATGGGCTCCTGGTAGATCCTCCCTGCAGCCCATACATTGTAGCCAGTACAGTAGTGATGTCTATAGCGTATGGGCTCCTGGTAGGTCCTCCCTGCAGCCCATACATTGTAGCCAGTACAGTAGTGATGTCTATAGCGTATGGGCTCCTGGTAGGTCCTCCCTGCAGCCCTTACATTGTAGCCAGTACAGTAGTGATGTCTATAGCGTATGGGCTCCTGGTAGGTCCTCCCTGCGGCCCATACATTGTAGCCAGTACAGTAGTGATGTCTATAGTGTATGGGCTCCTGGTAGGTCCTCCCTGCAGCCCATACATTGTAGCCAGTACAGTAGTGATGTCTATAGCGTATGGGCTCCTGGTAGGTCCTCCCTGCAGCCCATACATTGTAGCCAGTACAGTAGTGATGTCTATAGCGTATGGGCTCCTGGTAGGTCCTCCCTGCAGCCCATACATTGTAGCCAGTACAGTAGTGATGTCTATAGCGTATGGGCTCCTGATAGGTCCTCCCTGCAGCCCATACATTGTAGCCAGTACAGTAGTGATGTCTATAGCGTATGGGCTCCTGGTAGGTCCTCCCTGCAGCACATACATTGTAGCCAGTACAGTAGTGATGTCTATAGCGTATGGGCTCCTGGTAGGTCCTCCCTGCGGCCCATACATTGTAGCCAGTACAGTAGTGATGTCTATAGCGTATGGGCTCCTGGTAGGTCCTACCTGCGGCCCATACATTGTAGCCAGTACAGTAGTGATGTCTATAGCGTAAGGGCTCCTGGTAGGTCCTCCCTGCGGCCCATACATTGTAGCCAGTACAGTAGTGATGTCTATAGCGTATGGGCTCCTGGTAGGTCCTCCCTGCAGCCCATACATTGTAGCCAGTACAGTAGTGATGTCTATAGCGTATACGCTCCTGGTAGGTCCTCCCTGCGGCCCATACATTGTAGCCAGTACAGTAGTGATGTCTATAGCGTATGGGCTCCTGGTAGGTCCTCCCTGCGGCCCATACATTGTAGCCAGTACAGTAGTGATGTCTATAGCGTATGGGCTCCTGATAGGTCCTCCCTGCGGCCCATACATTGTAGCCAGTACAGTAGTGATGTCTATAGCGTATGGGCTCCTGGTAGGTCCTCCCTGCAGCCCATACATTGTAGCCAGTACAGTAGTGATGTCTATAGCGTATGGGCTCCTTGTAGGTCCTCCTTGCAGCCCATACATTGTAGCCAGTACAGTAGTGATGTCTATAGCGTATGGGCTCCTGATAGGTCCTCCCTGCAGCCCATACATTGTAGCCAGTACAGTAGTGATGTCTATAGCGTATGGGCTCCTGGTAGGTCCTCCCTGCGGCCCATACATTGTAGCCAGTACTGTAGTGATGTCTATAGCGTATGGGCTCCTGGTAGGTCCTCCCTGAGGCCCATACATTGTAGCCAGTACAGTAGTGATGTCTATAGCGTATGGGCTCCTGATAGGTCCTCCCTGCAGCCCATACATTGTAGCCAGTACAGCAGTGATGTCTATAGTGTATGGGCTCCTGGTAGGTCCTCCCTGCGGCCCATACATTGTAGCCAGTACAGTAGTGATGTCTATAGCGTATGGGCTCCTGATAGGTCCTCCCTGCAGCCCATACATTGTAGCCAGTACAGTAGTGATGTCTATAGCGTATGGGCTCCTGGTAGGTCCTCCCTGCGGCCCATACATTGTAGCCAGTACAGTAGTGATGTCTATAGCGTATGGGCTCCTGGTAGGTCCTCCCTGCGGCCCATACATTGTAGCCAGTACAGTAGTGATGTCTATAGCTTATGGGCTCCTGATAGGTCCTCCCTGCGGCCCATACATTGTAGCCAGTACAGTAGTGATGTCTATAGCGTATGGGCTCCTGGTAGGTCCTCCCTGCAGCCCATACATTGTAGCCAGTACAGTAGTGATGTCTATAGCGTATGGGCTCCTGGTAGGTCCTCCCTGCGGCCCATACATTGTAGCCAGTACAGTAGTGATGTCTATAGCGTATGGGCTCCTGATAGGTCCTCCCTGCGGCCCATACATTGTAGCCAGTACAGTAGTGATGTCTATAGCGTATGGGCTCCTGGTAGGTCCTCCCTGCGGCCCATACATTGTAGCCAGTACAGTAGTGATGTCTATAGCGTATGGGCTCCTGATAGGTCCTCCCTGCGGCCCATACATTGTAGCCAGTACAGTAGTGATGTCTATAGAGTATGGGCTCCTGATAGGTCCTCCCTGCAGCCCATATATTGTAGCCAGTACAGCAGTGATGTCTATAGCGTATGGGCTCCTGGTAGGTCCTCCCTGCGGCCCATACATTGTAGCCAGTACAGTAGTGATGTCTATAGCGTATGGGCTCCTGGTAGATCCTCCCTGCGGCCCATACATTGTAGCCAGTACAGTAGTGAGGTCTATAGCGTATGGGCTCCTGGTAGATCCTCCCTGCGGCCCATACATTGTAGCCAGTACAGTAGTGATGTCTATAGCGTATGGGCTCCTGGTAGATCCTCCCTGCAGCCCATACATTGTAGCCAGTACAGTAGTGATGTCTATAGCGTATGGGCTCCTGATAGGTCCTCCCTGCGGCCCATACATTATAGCCACTACAGTAGTGATGTCTATAGCGTATGGGCTCCTGGTAGATCCTCCCTGCAGCCCATACATTGTAGCCAGTACAGTAGTGATGTCTATAGCGTATGGGCTCCTGGTAGATCCTCCCTGCAGCCCATACATTGTAGCCAGTACAGTAGTGATGTCTATAGCGTATGGGCTCCTGGTAGGTCCTCCCTGCAGCCCATACATTGTAGCCAGTACAGTAGTGATGTCTATAGCGTATGGGCTCCTGGTAGGTCCTCCCTGCAGCCCATACATTGTAGCCAGTACAGTAGTGATGTCTATAGAGTATGGGCTCCTGGTAGATCCTCCCTGCAGCCCATACATTGTAGCCAGTACAGTAGTGATGTCTATAGCGTATGGGCTCCTGGTAGATCCTCCCTGCGGCCCATACATTGTAGCCAGTACAGTAGTGATGTCTATAGAGTATGGGCTCCTGGTAGATCCTCCCTGCAGCCCATACATTGTAGCCAGTACAGTAGTGATGTCTATAGCGTATGGGCTCCTGGTAGGTCCTCCCTGCGGCCCATACATTGTAGCCAGAACAGTAGTGATGTCTATAGCGTATGGGCTCCTGGTAGATCCTTCCTGCAGCCCATACATTGTAGCCAGTACAGTAGTGATGTCTATAGCGTATGGGCTCCTGGTAGGTCCTCCCTGCAGCCCATACATTGTAGCCAGTACAGTAGTGATGTCTATAGCGTATGGGCTCCTGGTAGGTCCTCCCTGCAGCTCATACACTGTAGCCAGTACAGTAGTGTTGTCTATAGCGTATGGGCTCCTGGTAGGTCCTCCCTGCAGCCCATACATTGTAGCCAGTACAGCAGTGATGTCTATAGCGTATGGGCTCCTCGTAGATCCTCCCTGCGGCCCATACATTGTAGCCAGTACAGTAGTGAGGTCTATAGCGTATGGGTTCCTGGTAGATCCTCCCTGCAGCCCATACATTGGAGCCACTACAGTAGTGATGTCTATAGCGTATGGGCTCCTGGTAGGTCCTCCCTGCGGCCCATACATTGTAGCCAGTACAGTAGTGATGTCTATAGCGTATGGGCTCCTGGTAGATCCTCCCTGCAGCCCATACATTGGAGCCACTACAGTAGTGATGTCTATAGCGTATGGGCTCCTGGTAGATCCTCCCTGCAGCCCATACATTGTAGCCAGTACAGTAGTGATGTCTATAGCGTATGGGCTCCTGGTAGATCCTCCCTGCGGCCCATACATTGTAGCCAGTACAGTAGTGAGGTCTATAGCGTATGGGCTCCTGGTAGATCCTCCCTGCGGCCCATACATTGTAGCCAGTACAGTAGTGATGTCTATAGCGTATGGGCTCCTGGTAGATCCTCCCTGCGGCCCATACATTGTAGCCAGTACAGTAGTGATGTCTATAGAGTATGGGCTCCTGGTAGATCCTCCCTGCAGCCCATACATTGTAGCCAGTACAGTAGTGATGTCTATAGCGTATGGGCTCCTGATAGATCCTCCCTGCAGCCCATACATTGTAGCCAGTACAGTAGTGATGTCTATAGCGTATGGGCTCCTGGTAGGTCCTCCCTGCAGCCTATACGTTGTAGCCAGTACAGTAGTGATGTCTATAGCGTATGGGCTCCTGGTAGATCCTCCCTGCAACCCATACATTGTAGCCAGTACAGTAGTGATGTCTATAGCGTATGGGCTCCTGGTAGATCCTCCCTGCGGCCCATACATTGTAGCCAGTACAGTAGTGATGTCTATAGAGTATGGGCTCCTGGTAGATCCTCCCTGCAGCCCATACATTGTAGCCAGTACAGTAGTGATGTCTATAGCGTATGGGCTCCTGGTAGGTCCTCCCTGCAGCCCATACATTGTAGCCAGAACAGTAGTGATGTCTATAGCGTATGGGCTCCTGGTAGATCCTTCCTGCAGCCCATACATTGTAGCCAGTACAGTAGTGATGTCTATAGCGTATGGGCTCCTGGTAGGTCCTCCCTGCAGCCCATACATTGTAGCCAGTACAGTAGTGATGTCTATAGCGTATGGGCTCCTGGTAGGTCCTCCCTGCAGCTCATACACTGTAGCCAGTACAGTAGTGATGTCTATAGCGTATGGGCTCCTGGTAGGTCCTCCCTGCAGCCCATACATTGTAGCCAGTACAGCAGTGATGTCTATAGCGTATGGGCTCCTGGTAGATCCTCCCTGCGGCCCATACATTGTAGCCAGTACAGTAGTGAGGTCTATAGCGTATGGGTTCCTGGTAGATCCTCCCTGCAGCCCATACATTGGAGCCACTACAGTAGTGATGTCTATAGCGTATGGGCTCCTGGTAGGTCCTCCCTGCGGCCCATACATTGTAGCCAGTACAGTAGTGATGTCTATAGCGTATGGGCTCCTGGTAGATCCTCCCTGCAGCCCATACATTGGAGCCACTACAGTAGTGATGTCTATAGCGTATGGGCTCCTGGTAGATCCTCCCTGCAGCCCATACATTGTAGCCAGTACAGTAGTGATGTCTATAGCGTATGGGCTCCTGGTAGATCCTCCCTGCGGCCCATACATTGTAGCCAGTACAGTAGTGAGGTCTATAGCGTATGGGCTCCTGGTAGATCCTCCCTGCGGCCCATACATTGTAGCCAGTACAGTAGTGATGTCTATAGCGTATGGGCTCCTGGTAGATCCTCCCTGCGGCCCATACATTGTAGCCAGTACAGTAGTGATGTCTATAGAGTATGGGCTCCTGGTAGATCCTCCCTGCAGCCCATACATTGTAGCCAGTACAGTAGTGATGTCTATAGCGTATGGGCTCCTGATAGATCCTCCCTGCAGCCCATACATTGTAGCCAGTACAGTAGTGATGTCTATAGCGTATGGGCTCCTGGTAGGTCCTCCCTGCAGCCTATACGTTGTAGCCAGTACAGTAGTGATGTCTATAGCGTATGGGCTCCTGGTAGATCCTCCCTGCAACCCATACATTGTAGCCAGTACAGTAGTGATGTCTATAGCGTATGGGCTCCTGGTAGGTCCTCCCTGCGGCCCATACATTGTAGCCAGTACAGTAGTGATGTCTATAGCGTATGGGCTCCTGGTAGGTCCTCCCTGCAGCCCATACATTGTAGCCAGTACAGTAGTGATGTCTATAGCGTATGGGCTCCTGGTAGGTCCTCCCTGCAGCCCATACATTGTAGCCAGTACAGTAGTGATGTCTATAGCGTATGGGCTCCTGATAGGTCCTCCCTGCAGCCCATACATTGTAGCCAGTACAGTAGTGAAGTCTATAGCGTATGGGCTCCTGGTAGGTCCTCCCTGCAGCCCATACATTGTAGCCAGTACAGTAGTGATGTCTATAGCGTATGGGCTCCTGATAGGTCCTCCCTGCAGCCCATACATTGTAGCCAGTACAGTAGTGATGTCTATAGCGTATGGGCTCCTGGTAGGTCCTCCCTGCAGCCCATACATTGTAGCCAGTACAGTAGTGATGTCTATAGCGTATGGGCTCCTGGTAGGTCCTCCCTGCGGCCCATACATTGTAGCCAGTACAGTAGTGATGTCTATAGCGTATGGGCTCCTGGTAGGTCCTCCCTGCAGCCCATACATTGTAGCCAGTACAGTAGTGATGTCTATAGCGTATGGGCTCCTGGTAGGTCCTCCCTGCGGCCCATACATTGTAGCCAGTACAGTAGTGATGTCTATAGCGTATGGGCTCCTGGTAGGTCCTCCCTGCGGCCCATACATTGTAGCCAGTACAGTAGTGATGTCTATAGCGTATGGGCTCCTGGTAGGTCCTCCCTGCGGCCCATACATTTTAGCCAGTACAGTAGTGATGTCTATAGCGTATGGGCTCCTGGTAGGTCCTCCCTGCGGCCCATACATTTTAGCCAGTACAGTAGTGATGTCTATAGCGTATGGGCTCCTGGTAGGTCCTCCCTGCGGCCCATACATTGTAGCCAGTACAGTAGTGATGTCTATAGCGTATGGGCTCCTGGTAGGTCCTCCCTGCGGCCCATACATTGTAGCCAGTACAGTAGTGATGTCTATAGCGTATGGGCTCCTGGTAGGTCCTCCCTGCAGCCCATACATTGTAGCCAGTACAGTAGTGATGTCTATAGCGTATGGGCTCCTGGTAGGTCCTCCCTGCAGCCCATACATTGTAGCCAGTACAGTAGTGATGTCTATAGCGTATGGGCTCCTGGTAGGTCCTCCCTGCAGCCCATACATTGTAGCCAGTACAGTAGTGATGTCTATAGCGTATGGGCTCCTGGTAGGTCCTCCCTGCAGCCCATACATTGTAGCCAGTACAGTAGTGATGTCTATAGCGTATGGGCTCCTGGTAGGTCCTCCCTGCGGCCCATACATTGTAGCCAGTACAGTAGTGATGTCTATAGCGTATGGGCTCCTGGTAGGTCCTCCCTGCGGCCCATACATTGTAGCCAGTACAGTAGTGATGTCTATAGCGTATGGGCTCCTGATAGGTCCTCCCTGCAGCCCATACATTGTAGCCAGTACAGTAGTGATGTCTATAGCGTATGGGCTCCTGGTAGGTCCTCCCTGCGGCCCATACATTGTAGCCAGTACAGTAGTGATGTCTATAGAGTATGGGCTCATGGTAGATCCTCCCTGCAGCCCATACATTGTAGCCAGTACAGTAGTGATGTCTATAGCGTATGGGCTCCTGGTAGGTCCTCCCTGCGGCCCATACATTGTAGCCAGTACAGTAGTGATGTCTATAGCGTATGGGCTCCTGGTAGGTCCTCCCTGCGGCCCATACATTGTAGCCAGTACAGTAGTGATGTCTATAGCGTATGGGCTCCTGGTAGGTCCTCCCTGCGGCCCATACATTTTAGCCAGTACAGTAGTGATGTCTATAGCGTATGGGCTCCTGGTAGGTCCTCCCTGCGGCCCATACATTTTAGCCAGTACAGTAGTGATGTCTATAGCGTATGGGCTCCTGGTAGGTCCTCCCTGCGGCCCATACATTGTAGCCAGTACAGTAGTGATGTCTATAGCGTATGGGCTCCTGGTAGGTCCTCCCTGCGGCCCATACATTGTAGCCAGTACAGTAGTGATGTCTATAGCGTATGGGCTCCTGGTAGGTCCTCCCTGCAGCCCATACATTGTAGCCAGTACAGTAGTGATGTCTATAGCGTATGGGCTCCTGGTAGGTCCTCCCTGCAGCCCATACATTGTAGCCAGTACAGTAGTGATGTCTATAGCGTATGGGCTCCTGGTAGGTCCTCCCTGCAGCCCATACATTGTAGCCAGTACAGTAGTGATGTCTATAGCGTATGGGCTCCTGGTAGGTCCTCCCTGCAGCCCATACATTGTAGCCAGTACAGTAGTGATGTCTATAGCGTATGGGCTCCTGGTAGGTCCTCCCTGCGGCCCATACATTGTAGCCAGTACAGTAGTGATGTCTATAGCGTATGGGCTCCTGGTAGGTCCTCCCTGCGGCCCATACATTGTAGCCAGTACAGTAGTGATGTCTATAGCGTATGGGCTCCTGATAGGTCCTCCCTGCAGCCCATACATTGTAGCCAGTACAGTAGTGATGTCTATAGCGTATGGGCTCCTGGTAGGTCCTCCCTGCGGCCCATACATTGTAGCCAGTACAGTAGTGATGTCTATAGAGTATGGGCTCATGGTAGATCCTCCCTGCAGCCCATACATTGTAGCCAGTACAGTAGTGATGTCTATAGCGTATGGGCTCCTGGTAGGTCCTCCCTGCAGCCCATACATTGTAGCCAGTACAGTAGTGATGTCTATAGCGTATGGGCTCCTGGTAGGTCCTCCCTGCAGCCCATACATTGTAGCCAGTACAGTAGTGATGTCTATAGCGTATGGGCTCCTGGTAGGTCCTCCCTGCAGCCCATACATTGTAGCCAGTACAGTAGTGATGTCTATAGCGTATGGGCTCCTGGTAGGTCCTCCCTGCGGCCCATACATTGTAGCCAGTACAGTAGTGATGTCTATAGCGTATGGGCTCCTGGTAGGTCCTCCCTGCAGCCCATACATTGTAGCCAGTACAGTAGTGATGTCTATAGCGTATGGGCTCCTGGTAGGTCCTCCCTGCAGCCCATACATTGTAGCCAGTACAGTAGTGATGTCTATAGCGTATGGGCTCCTGATAGGTCCTCCCTGCAGCCCATACATTGTAGCCAGTACAGTAGTGATGTCTATAGCGTATGGGCTCCTGGTAGGTCCTCCCTGCGGCCCATACATTGTAGCCAGTACAGTAGTGATGTCTATAGTGTATGGGCTCCTGGTAGGTCCTCCCTGCGGCCCATACATTGTAGCCAGTACAGTAGTGATGTCTATAGCGTATGGGCTCCTGGTAGGTCCTCCCTGCAGCCCATACATTGTAGCCAGTACAGTAGTGATGTCTATAGCGTATGGGCTCCTGATAGGTCCTCCCTGCAGCCCATACAATGTAGCCAGTACAGTAGTGATGTCTATAGCGTATGGGCTCCTGGTAGGTCCTCCCTGCAGCACATACATTGTAGCCAGTACAGTAGTGATGTCTATAGCGTATGGGCTCCTGATAGGTCCTCCCTGCAGCCCATACATTGTAGCCAGTACAGTAGTGATGTCTATAGCGTATGGGCTCCTGGTAGGTCCTCCCTGCGGCCCATACATTGTAGCCAGTACAGTAGTGATGTCTATAGCGTATGGGCTCCTGGTAGGTCCTCCCTGCGGCCCATACATTGTAGCCAGTACAGTAGTGATGTCTATAGCGTATGGGCTCCTGGTAGGTCCTCCCTGCAGCCCATACATTGTAGCCAGTACAGTAGTGATGTCTATAGCGTATGGGCTCCTGGTAGGTCCTCCCTGCGGCCCATACATTGTAGCCAGTACAGTAGTGATGTCTATAGCGTATGGGCTCCTGGTAGGTCCTCCCTGCGGCCCATACATTGTAGCCAGTACAGTAGTGATGTCTATAGCGTATGGGCTCCTGGTAGGTCCTCCCTGCGGCCCATACATTGTAGCCAGTACAGTAGTGATGTCTATAGCGTATGGGCTCCTGGTAGGTCCTCCCTGCGGCCCATACATTGTAGCCAGTACAGTAGTGATGTCTATAGCGTATGGGCTCCTGATAGGTCCTCCCTGCGGCCCATACATTGTAGCCAGTACAGTAGTGATGTCTATAGCGTATGGGCTCCTGGTAGGTCCTCCCTGCGGCCCATACATTGTAGCCAGTACAGTAGTGATGTCTATAGCGTATGGGCTCCTTGTAGGTCCTCCCTGCAGCCCATACATTGTAGCCAGTACAGTAGTGATGTCTATAGCGTATGGGCTCCTGATAGGTCCTCCCTGCAGCCCATACATTGTAGCCAGTACAGTAGTGATGTCTATAGCGTATGGGCTCCTGGTAGGTCCTCCCTGCGGCCCATACATTGTAGCCAGTACTGTAGTGATGTCTATAGCGTATGGGCTCCTGGTAGGTCCTCCCTGAGGCCCATACATTGTAGCCAGTACAGTAGTGATGTCTATAGCGTATGGGCTCCTGATAGGTCCTCCCTGCAGCCCATACATTGTAGCCAGTACAGCAGTGATGTCTATAGTGTATGGGCTCCTGGTAGGTCCTCCCTGCGGCCCATACATTGTAGCCAGTACAGTAGTGATGTCTATAGCGTATGGGCTCCTGATAGGTCCTCCCTGCAGCCCATACATTGTAGCCAGTACAGTAGTGATGTCTATAGCGTATGGGCTCCTGGTAGGTCCTCCCTGCGGCCCATACATTGTAGCCAGTACAGTAGTGATGTCTATAGCGTATGGGCTCCTGGTAGGTCCTCCCTGCGGCCCATACATTGTAGCCAGTACAGTAGTGATGTCTATAGCGTATGGGCTCCTGATAGGTCCTCCCTGCGGCCCATACATTGTAGCCAGTACAGTAGTGATGTCTATAGCGTATGGGCTCCTGGTAGGTCCTCCCTGCGGCCCATACATTGTAGCCAGTACAGTAGTGATGTCTATAGCGTATGGGCTCCTGATAGGTCCTCCCTGCGGCCCATACATTGTAGCCAGTACAGTAGTGATGTCTATAGCGTATGGGCTCCTGGTAGGTCCTCCCTGCAGCTCATACATTGTAGCCTGTACAGTAGTGATGTCTATAGCGTATGGGCTCCTGGTAGGTCCTCCCTGCAGCTCATACATTGTAGCCTGTACAGTAGTGATGTCTATAGCGTATGGGCTCCTGGTAGGTCCTCCCTGTGCCCATACATTGTAGCCAGTACAGTAGTGATGTCTATAGAGTATGGGCTCCTGATAGGTCCTCCCTGCAGCCCATACATTGTAGCCAGTACAGCAGTGATGTCTATAGCGTATGGGCTCCTGGTAGGTCCTCCCTGCGGCCCATACATTGTAGCCAGTACAGTAGTGATGTCTATAGCGTATGGGCTCCTGGTAGATCCTCCCTGCGGCCCATACATTGTAGCCAGTACAGTAGTGAGGTCTATAGCGTATGGGCTCCTGGTAGATCCTCCCTGCGGCCCATACATTGTAGCCAGTACAGTAGTGATGTCTATAGCGTATGGGCTCCTGGTAGATCCTCCCTGCGGCCCATACATTGTAGCCAGTACAGTAGTGATGTCTATAGAGTATGGGCTCCTGGTAGATCCTCCCTGCAGCCCATACATTGTAGCCAGTACAGTAGTGATGTCTATAGCGTATGGGCTCCTGATAGATCCTCCCTGCAGCCCATACATTGTAGCCAGTACAGTAGTGATGTCTATAGCGTATGGGCTCCTGGTAGGTCCTCCCTGCAGCCTATACGTTGTAGCCAGTACAGTAGTGATGTCTATAGCGTATGGGCTCCTGGTAGATCCTCCCTGCAACCCATACATTGTAGCCTGTACAGTAGTGATGTCTATAGCGTATGGGCTCCTGGTAGGTCCTCCCTGTGCCCATACATTGTAGCCAGTACAGTAGTGATGTCTATAGAGTATGGGCTCCTGATAGGTCCTCCCTGCAGCCCATACATTGTAGCCAGTACAGCAGTGATGTCTATAGCGTATGGGCTCCTGGTAGGTCCTCCCTGCGGCCCATACATTGTAGCCAGTACAGTAGTGATGTCTATAGCGTATGGGCTCCAGGTAGATCCTCCCTGCGGCCCATACATTGTAGCCAGTACAGTAGTGAGGTCTATAGCGTATGGGCTCCTGGTAGATCCTCCCTGCGGCCCATACATTGTAGCCAGTACAGTAGTGATGTCTATAGCGTATGGGCTCCTGGTAGATCCTCCCTGCGGCCCATACATTGTAGCCAGTACAGTAGTGATGTCTATAGAGTATGGGCTCCTGGTAGATCCTCCCTGCAGCCCATACATTGTAGCCAGTACAGTAGTGATGTCTATAGCGTATGGGCTCCTGATAGATCCTCCCTGCAGCCCATACGTTGTAGCCAGTACAGTAGTGATGTCTATAGCGTATGGGCTCCTGGTAGGTCCTCCCTGCAGCCTATACGTTGTAGCCAGTACAGTAGTGATGTCTATAGCGTATGGGCTCCTGGTAGATCCTCCCTGCAACCCATACATTGTAGCCAGTACAGTAGTGATGTCTATAGCGTATGGGCTCCTGGTAGGTCCTCCCTGCGGCCCATACATTGTAGCCAGTACAGTAGTGATGTCTATAGCGTATGGGCTCCTGGTAGGTCCTCCCTGCAGCCCATACATTGTAGCCAGTACAGTAGTGATGTCTATAGCGTATGGGCTCCTGGTAGGTCCTCCCTGCAGCCCATACATTGTAGCCAGTACAGTAGTGATGTCTATAGCGTATGGGCTCCTGATAGGTCCTCCCTGCAGCCCATACATTGTAGCCAGTACAGTAGTGATGTCTATAGCGTATGGGCTCCTGGTAGGTCCTCCCTGCAGCCCATACATTGTAGCCAGTACAGTAGTGATGTCTATAGCGTATGGGCTCCTGATAGGTCCTCCCTGCAGCCCATACATTGTAGCCAGTACAGTAGTGATGTCTATAGCGTATGGGCTCCTGGTAGGTCCTCCCTGCAGCCCATAAATTGTAGCCAGTACAGTAGTGATGTCTATAGCGTATGGGCTCCTGGTAGGTCCTCCCTGCGGCCCATACATTGTAGCCAGTACAGTAGTGATGTCTATAGAGCAGGGGTCTCAAACACGCGGCCCGCGGGCTGCATGCGGCCCCTGAGGCTGCTTTATGCGGCCCGCAGGCACAGACCCCTTGACGATCCCGACCTGGTCCAGGAGGAGCCGCCGACAGCAGCGCTGAATTGCCACACAGAGACTGTTTCCCAGCACTGCATTTCCAATGCCAGCCGCTGGCCAATCAGAGGCCAGCAGCTGATATCTGCGTGTCGGCGCAGCGAGTATGACGTCATTGCCATATGCAGATGTCAGCTGCTGGCCTCTGATTGGCCGGCGGCTGACATTGAAAATGCTGTGCTGGGAGACAGTCTCTGTGCGGCAATGCAGCGCTGCTGTCGGCGGCTCCTCCTGGACCAGGTCGGGATCGTCAAGGGGTCGGACTCTGTGGTGCCTGCGGGCCACATCTGCAGGAAGGCCGCCGAGGGAACGGAGGACAGGTGAGAATCATCTTTTTTTTTTTCTATTTTATGTGTGTGAAGAACAGCACAGGGGGCACATAGCCACAAGAGGGGACCTGGATGGGGCACATAGCCACAAGATGGGGACCTGGATGGGGAACATTGCCACAGGATGGGGACCTGGATGGGGCACAGAGCCTCAAGATGGGGACCTGGATGGGGCACATAGCCTCAAGATGTGGACCTGGATGGGGCACATAGCCACAAGATGGGGACCTGGATGGGGCACAGAGCCACAAGATGGGGACCTGGATGGGGCACAGAGCCACAAGATGGGGACCAGAGCCACAAGATGGGGACCAGAGCCACAGGATGGGGACCTGGATGGGGACCTGGATGGGGCACATAGCCCCAAGATGGGGACCTGGATGAGGCACATTAGTACAAGATGGGCGCCAGGATGGGGAACGTTGCCACAGGATGGGGACCTGGATAGGGCACATTAGTACAAGATGGGGACTTGGATGGTGAACATTACTACAAGATGTTTTCCATTATTACTATATGATGCTAATTGTAAGACAATATTACTGTATGTGGCCAATTGGGGGAAATAAAATTGTAAAAAAAATAAAAAATAAAATAAAGCATGAAAAAATATTGGGCACTAAAAATGCTGTTTTATATGTAAACTAAAGTAAACACAAAAAAGTGCACGTTTATTATCGCCACATCCATAACGACCCAAGCCATAAAAAATTAAACACGGCAAAAATGTTCAAAAGGTGTATACAAAAAAAATGGTATCACTAAAAATGTCACATTGAACAAAGAATGCGGCCCCCCAAATTCAAATTTTTTCCATGTGCGGCCCATATACCCAGCCGAGTTTGAGACCCCTGCTATAGAGTATGGGCTCCTGGTAGATCCTCCCTGCAGCCCATACATTGTAGCCAGTACAGTAGTGATGTCTATAGCGTATGGGCTCCTGGTAGGTCCTCCCTGCAGCCCATACATTGTAGCCAGTACAGTAGTGATGTCTATAGCGTATGGGCTCCTGGTAGGTCCTCCCTGCAGCCCTTACATTGTAGCCAGTACAGTAGTGATGTCTATAGCGTATGGGCTCCTGGTAGGTCCTCCCTGCGGCCCATACATTGTAGCCAGTACAGTAGTGATGTCTATAGTGTATGGGCTCCTGGTAGGTCCTCCCTGCAGCCCATACATTGTAGCCAGTACAGTAGTGATGTCTATAGCGTATGGGCTCCTGGTAGGTCCTCCCTGCAGCCCATACATTGTAGCCAGTACAGTAGTGATGTCTATAGCGTATGGGCTCCTGGTAGGTCCTCCCTGCAGCCCATACATTGTAGCCAGTACAGTAGTGATGTCTATAGCGTATGGGCTCCTGATAGGTCCTCCCTGCAGCCCATACATTGTAGCCAGTACAGTAGTGATGTCTATAGCGTATGGGCTCCTGGTAGGTCCTCCCTGCAGCACATACATTGTAGCCAGTACAGTAGTGATGTCTATAGCGTATGGGCTCCTGGTAGGTCCTCCCTGCAGCCCATACATTGTAGCCAGTACAGTAGTGATGTCTATAGCGTATGGGCTCCTGGTAGGTCCTCCCTGCGGCCCATACATTGTAGCCAGTACAGTAGTGATGTCTATAGCGTATGGGCTCCTGGTAGGTCCTCCCTGCGGCCCATACATTGTAGCCAGTACAGTAGTGATGTCTATAGCGTATGGGCTCCTGGTAGGTCCTCCCTGCGGCCCATACATTGTAGCCAGTACAGTAGTGATGTCTATAGCGTATGGGCTCCTGGTAGGTCCTCCCTGCAGCCCATACATTGTAGCCAGTACAGTAGTGATGTCTATAGCGTATGGGCTCCTGGTAGGTCCTCCCTGCGGCCCATACATTGTAGCCAGTACAGTAGTGATGTCTATAGCGTATGGGCTCCTGGTAGGTCCTCCCTGCGGCCCATACATTGTAGCCAGTACAGTAGTGATGTCTATAGCGTATGGGCTCCTGATAGGTCCTCCCTGCGGCCCATACATTGTAGCCAGTACAGTAGTGATGTCTATAGCGTATGGGCTCCTGGTAGGTCCTCCCTGCAGCCCATACATTGTAGCCAGTACAGTAGTGATGTCTATAGCGTATGGGCTCCTTGTAGGTCCTCCCTGCAGCCCATACATTGTAGCCAGTACAGTAGTGATGTCTATAGCGTATGGGCTCCTGATAGGTCCTCCCTGCAGCCCATACATTGTAGCCAGTACAGTAGTGATGTCTATAGCGTATGGGCTCCTGGTAGGTCCTCCCTGCGGCCCATACATTGTAGCCAGTACTGTAGTGATGTCTATAGCGTATGGGCTCCTGGTAGGTCCTCCCTGAGGCCCATACATTGTAGCCAGTACAGTAGTGATGTCTATAGCGTATGGGCTCCTGATAGGTCCTCCCTGCAGCCCATACATTGTAGCCAGTACAGCAGTGATGTCTATAGTGTATGGGCTCCTGGTAGGTCCTCCCTGCGGCCCATACATTGTAGCCAGTACAGTAGTGATGTCTATAGCGTATGGGCTCCTGATAGGTCCTCCCTGCAGCCCATACATTGTAGCCAGTACAGTAGTGATGTCTATAGCGTATGGGCTCCTGGTAGGTCCTCCCTGCGGCCCATACATTGTAGCCAGTACAGTAGTGATGTCTATAGCGTATGGGCTCCTGGTAGGTCCTCCCTGCGGCCCATACATTGTAGCCAGTACAGTAGTGATGTCTATAGCTTATGGGCTCCTGATAGGTCCTCCCTGCGGCCCATACATTGTAGCCAGTACAGTAGTGATGTCTATAGCGTATGGGCTCCTGGTAGGTCCTCCCTGCAGCCCATACATTGTAGCCAGTACAGCAGTGATGTCTATAGCGTATGGGCTCCTGGTAGGTCCTCCCTGCGGCCCATACATTGTAGCCAGTACAGTAGTGATGTCTATAGCGTATGGGCTCCTGATAGGTCCTCCCTGCGGCCCATACATTGTAGCCAGTACAGTAGTGATGTCTATAGCGTATGGGCTCCTGGTAGGTCCTCCCTGCGGCCCATACATTGTAGCCAGTACAGTAGTGATGTCTATAGCGTATGGGCTCCTGATAGGTCCTCCCTGCGGCCCATACATTGTAGCCAGTACAGTAGTGATGTCTATAGCGTATGGGCTCCTGGTAGGTCCTCCCTGCAGCTCATACATTGTAGCCTGTACAGTAGTGATGTCTATAGCGTATGGGCTCCTGGTAGGTCCTCCCTGCAGCTCATACATTGTAGCCTGTACAGTAGTGATGTCTATAGCGTATGGGCTCCTGGTAGGTCCTCCCTGTGGCCCATACATTGTAGCCAGTACAGTAGTGATGTCTATAGAGTATGGGCTCCTGATAGGTCCTCCCTGCAGCCCATATATTGTAGCCAGTACAGCAGTGATGTCTATAGCGTATGGGCTCCTGGTAGGTCCTCCCTGCGGCCCATACATTGTAGCCAGTACAGTAGTGATGTCTATAGCGTATGGGCTCCTGGTAGATCCTCCCTGCGGCCCATACATTGTAGCCAGTACAGTAGTGAGGTCTATAGCGTATGGGCTCCTGGTAGATCCTCCCTGCGGCCCATACATTGTAGCCAGTACAGTAGTGATGTCTATAGCGTATGGGCTCCTGGTAGATCCTCCCTGCGGCCCATACATTGTAGCCAGTACAGTAGTGATGTCTATAGAGTATGGGCTCCAGGTAGATCCTCCCTGCAGCCCATACATTGTAGCCAGTACAGTAGTGATGTCTATAGCGTATGGGCTCCTGATAGATCCTCCCTGCAGCCCATACATTGTAGCCAGTACAGTAGTGATGTCTATAGCGTATGGGCTCCTGGTAGGTCCTCCCTGCAGCCTATACGTTGTAGCCAGTACAGTAGTGATGTCTATAGCGTATGGGCTCCTGGTAGATCCTCCCTGCAACCCATACATTGTAGCCAGTACATTAGTGATGTCTATAGCGTATGGGCTCCTGGTAGGTCCTCCCTGCGGCCCATACATTGTAGCCAGTACAGTAGTGATGTCTATAGCGTATGGGCTCCTGGTAGGTCCTCCCTGCAGCCCATACATTGTAGCCAGTACAGTATTGATGTCTATAGCGTATGGGCTCCTGGTAGGTCCTCCCTGCAGCCCATACATTGTAGCCAGTACAGTAGTGATGTCTATAGCGTATGGGCTCCTGATAGGTCCTCCCTGCGGCCCATACATTGTAGCCAGTACAGTAGTGATGTCTATAGCGTATGGGCTCCTGGTAGGTCCTCCCTGCAGCCCATACATTGTAGCCAGTACAGTAGTGATGTCTATAGCGTATGGGCTCCTGGTAGGTCCTCCCTGCGGCCCATACATTGTAGCCAGTACAGTAGTGATGTCTATAGCGTATGGGCTCCTGATAGGTCCTCCCTGCGGCCCATACATTGTAGCCAGTACAGTAGTGATGTCTATAGCGTATGGGCTCCTGGTAGGTCCTCCCTGCGGCCCATACATTGTAGCCAGTACAGTAGTGATGTCTATAGCGTATGGGCTCCTGGTAGGTCCTCCCTGCGGCCCATACATTGTAGCCAGTACAGTAGTGATGTCTATAGCGTATGGGCTCCTGGTAGGTCCTCCCTGCAGCCCATACATTGTAGCCAGTACAGTAGTGATGTCTATAGCGTATGGGCTCCTGGTAGGTCCTCCCTGCGGCCCATACATTGTAGCCAGTACAGTAGTGATGTCTATAGCGTATGGGCTCCTGGTAGGTCCTCCCTGCAGCCCATACATTGTAGCCAGTACAGTAGTGATGTCTATAGCGTATGGGCTCCTGGCAGGTCCTCCCTGCGGCCCATACATTGTAGCCAGTACAGTAGTGATGTCTATAGCGTATGGGCTCCTGGTAGGTCCTCCCTGCGGCCCATACATTGTAGCCAGTACAGTAGTGATGTCTATAGCGTATGGGCTCCTGATAGGTCCTCCCTGCAGCCCATACATTGTAGCCAGTACAGTAGTGATGTCTATAGCGTATGGGCTCCTGGTAGGTCCTCCCTGCGGCCCATACATTGTAGCCAGTACAGTAGTGATGTCTATAGAGTATGGGCTCCTGGTAGATCCTCCCTGCGGCCCATACATTGTAGCCAGTACAGTAGTGATGTCTATAGCGTATGGGCTCCTGGTAGGTCCTCCCTGCAGCCCATACATTGTAGCCAGTACAGTAGTGATGTCTATAGCGTATGGGCTCCTGGTAGGTCCTCCCTGCAGCCCATACATTGTAGCCAGTACAGTAGTGATGTCTATAGCGTATGGGCTCCTGGTAGGTCCTCCCTGCGGCCCATACATTGTAGCCAGTACAGTAGTGATGTCTATAGTGTATGGGCTCCTGGTAGGTCCTCCCTGCAGCCCATACATTGTAGCCAGTACAGTAGTGATGTCTATAGCGTATGGGCTCCTGGTAGGTCCTCCCTGCAGCCCATACATTGTAGCCAGTACAGTAGTGATGTCTATAGCGTATGGGCTCCTGGTAGGTCCTCCCTGCAGCCCATACATTGTAGCCAGTACAGTAGTGATGTCTATAGCGTATGGGCTCCTGATAGGTCCTCCCTGCAGCCCATACATTGTAGCCAGTACAGTAGTGATGTCTATAGCGTATGGGCTCCTGGTAGGTCCTCCCTGCAGCCCATACATTGTAGCCAGTACAGTAGTGATGTCTATAGCGTATGGGCTCCTGGTAGGTCCTCCCTGCGGCCCATACATTGTAGCCAGTACAGTAGTGATGTCTATAGCGTATGGGCTCCTGGTAGGTCCTCCCTGCAGCCCATACATTGTAGCCAGTACAGTAGTGATGTCTATAGCGTATGGGCTCCTGGTAGGTCCTCCCTGCGGCCCATACATTGTAGCCAGTACAGTAGTGATGTCTATAGCGTATGGGCTCCTGGTAGGTCCTCCCTGCGGCCCATACATTGTAGCCAGTACAGTAGTGATGTCTATAGCGTATGGGCTCCTGATAGGTCCTCCCTGCGGCCCATACATTGTAGCCAGTACAGTAGTGATGTCTATAGCGTATGGGCTCCTGGTAGGTCCTCCCTGCAGCCCATACATTGTAGCCAGTACAGTAGTGATGTCTATAGCGTATGGGCTCCTTGTAGGTACTCCCTGCAGCCCATACATTGTAGCCAGTACAGTAGTGATGTTTATAGCGTATGGGCTCCTGATAGGTCCTCCCTGCAGCCCATACATTGTAGCCAGTACAGTAGTGATGTCTATAGCGTATGGGCTCCTGGTAGGTCCTCCCTGCGGCCCATACATTGTAGCCAGTACTGTAGTGATGTCTATAGCGTATGGGCTCCTGGTAGGTCCTCCCTGAGGCCCATACATTGTAGCCAGTACAGTAGTGATGTCTATAGCGTATGGGCTCCTGATAGGTCCTCCCTGCAGCCCATACATTGTAGCCAGTACAGCAGTGATGTCTATAGTGTATGGGCTCCTGGTAGGTCCTCCCTGCGGCCCATACATTGTAGCCAGTACAGTAGTGATGTCTATAGCGTATGGGCTCCTGATAGGTCCTCCCTGCAGCCCATACATTGTAGCCAGTACAGTAGTGATGTCTATAGCGTATGGGCTCCTGGTAGGTCCTCCCTGCGGCCCATACATTGTAGCCAGTACAGTAGTGATGTCTATAGCGTATGGGCTCCTGGTAGGTCCTCCCTGCGGCCCATACATTGTAGCCAGTACAGTAGTGATGTCTATAGCGTATGGGCTCCTGGTAGGTCCTCCCTGCGGCCCATACATTGTAGCCAGTACAGTAGTGATGTCTATAGCTTATGGGCTCCTGATAGGTCCTCCCTGCGGCCCATACATTGTAGCCAGTACAGTAGTGATGTCTATAGCGTATGGGCTCCTGGTAGGTCCTCCCTGCAGCCCATACATTGTAGCCAGTACAGCAGTGATGTCTATAGCGTATGGGCTCCTGGTAGGTCCTCCCTGCGGCCCATACATTGTAGCCAGTACAGTAGTGATGTCTATAGCGTATGGGCTCCTGATAGGTCCTCCCTGCGGCCCATACATTGTAGCCAGTACAGTAGTGATGTCTATAGCGTATGGGCTCCTGGTAGGTCCTCCCTGCGGCCCATACATTGTAGCCAGTACAGTAGTGATGTCTATAGCGTATGGGCTCCTGATAGGTCCTCCCTGCGGCCCATACATTGTAGCCAGTACAGTAGTGATGTCTATAGCGTATGGGCTCCTGGTAGGTCCTCCCTGCAGCTCATACATTGTAGCCTGTACAGTAGTGATGTCTATAGCGTATGGGCTCCTGGTAGGTCCTCCCTGCAGCTCATACATTGTAGCCTGTACAGTAGTGATGTCTATAGCGTATGGGCTCCTGGTAGGTCCTCCCTGTGGCCCATACATTGTAGCCAGTACAGTAGTGATGTCTATAGAGTATGGGCTCCTGATAGGTCCTCCCTGCAGCCCATACATTGTAGCCAGTACAGCAGTGATCTCTATAGCGTATGGGCTCCTGGTAGGTCCTCCCTGCGGCCCATACATTGTAGCCAGTACAGCAGTGATGTCTATAGCGTATGGGCTCCTGGTAGGTCCTCCCTGCAGCTCATACATTGTAGCCAGTACAGTAGAGATGTCTATAGCGTATGGGCTCCTGGTAGGTCCTCCCTGTGGCCCATACATTGTAGCCAGTACAGTAGTGATGTCTATAGCGTATGGGCTCCTGATAGGTCCTCCCTGCGGCCCATACATTGTAGCCAGTACAGTAGTGATGTCTATAGCGTATGGGCTCCTGGTAGGTCCTCCCTGCGGCCCATACATTGTAGCCAGTACAGCAGTGATGTCTATAGCGTATAGGCTCCTGGTAGGTCCTCCCTGCAGCTCATACATTGTAGCCAGTACAGTAGTGATGTCTATAGCGTATGGGCTCCTGGTAGGTCCTCCCTGCAGCCCATACATTGTAGCCAGTACAGTAGTGATGTCTATAGCGTATGGGCTCCTGGTAGGTCCTCCCTGCAGCCCATACATTGTAGCCAGTAAAGTAGTGATGTCTATAGCGTATGGGCTCCTGGTAGGTCCTCCCTGCAGCCCATACATTGTAGCCAGTACAGTAGTGATGTCTATAGCGTATGGGCTCCTGGTAGGTCCTCCCTGCAGCCCATACATTGTAGCCAGTACAGCAGTGATGTCTATAGCGTATGGGCTCCTGGTAGGTCCTCCCTGCAGCCCATACATTGTAGCCAGTACAGCAGTGATGTCTATAGCGTATGGGCTCCTGGTAGGTCCTCCCTGCAGCCTATACATTGTAGCCAGTACTGTAGTGATGTCTATAGCGTATGGGCTTCTGGTAGGTCCTCCCTGCAGCCCATACATTGTAGCCAGTACAGCAGTGATGTCTATAGCGTATGGGCTCCTGGTAGGTCCTCCCTGCGGCCCATACATTGTAGCCAGTACAGTAGTGATGTCTATAGCGTATGGGCTCCTGATAGGTCCTCCCTGCGGCCCATACATTGTAGCCAGTACAGTAGTGATGTCTATAGCGTATGGGCTCCTGGTAGGTCCTCCCTGTGGCCCATACATTGTAGCCAGTACAGTAGTGATGTCTATAGAGTATGGGCTCCTGATAGGTCCTCCCTGCAGCCCATACATTGTAGCCAGTACAGCAGTGATGTCTATAGCGTATGGGCTCCTGGTAGGTCCTCCCTGCAGCCTATACATTGTAGCCAGTACTGTAGTGATGTCTATAGTGTATGGGCTTCTGGTAGGTCCTCCCTGCAGCCCATACATTGTAGCCAGTACAGCAGTGATGTCTATAGCGTATGGGCTCCTGGTAGGTCCTCCCTGCGGCCCATACATTGTAGCCAGTACAGTAGTGATGTCTATAGCGTATGGGCTCCTGGTAGGTCCTCCCTGCAGCTCATACATTGTAGCCTGTACAGTAGTGATGTCTATAGCGTATGGGCTCCTGGTAGGTCCTCCCTGTGGCCCATACATTGTAGACAGTACAGTAGTGATGTCTATAGAGTATGGGCTCCTGATAGGTCCTCCCTGCAGCCCATACATTGTAGCCAGTACAGCAGTGATGTCTATAGCGTATGGGCTCCTGGTAGGTCCTCCCTGCGGCCCATACATTGTAGCCAGTACAGCAGTGATGTCTATAGCGTATGGGCTCCTGGTAGGTCCTCCCTGCAGCCCATATATTGTAGCCAGTACAGCAGTGATGTCTATAGCGTATGGGCTCCTGGTAGGTCCTCCCTGCAGCCTATACATTGTAGCCAGTACTGTAGTGATGTCTATAGCGTATGGGCTTCTGGTAGGTCCTCCCTGCAGCCCATACATTGTAGCCAGTACAGCAGTGATGTCTATAGCGTATGGGCTCCTGGTAGGTCCTCCCTGCGGCCCATACATTGTAGCCAGTACAGTAGTGATGTCTATAGCGTATGGGCTCCTGATAGGTCCTCCCTGCGGCCCATACATTGTAGCCAGTACAGTAGTGATGTCTATAGCGTATGGGCTCCTGGTAGGTCCTCCCTGTGGCCCATACATTGTAGCCAGTACAGTAGTGATGTCTATAGAGTATGGGCTCCTGATAGGTCCTCCCTGCAGCCCATACATTGTAGCCAGTACAGCAGTGATGTCTATAGCGTATGGGCTCCTGGTAGGTCCTCCCTGCAGCCTATACATTGTAGCCAGTACTGTAGTGATGTCTATAGCGTATGGGCTTCTGGTAGGTCCTCCCTGCAGCCCATACATTGTAGCCAGTACAGCAGTGATGTCTATAGCGTATGGGCTCCTGGTAGGTCCTCCCTGCGGCCCATACATTGTAGCCAGTACAGTAGTGATGTCTATAGCGTATGGGCTCCTGGTAGGTCCTCCCTGCAGCTCATACATTGTAGCCTGTACAGTAGTGATGTCTATAGCGTATGGGCTCCTGGTAGGTCCTCCCTGTGGCCCATACATTGTAGCCAGTACAGTAGTGATGTCTATAGAGTATGGGCTCCTGATAGGTCCTCCCTGCAGCCCATACATTGTAGCCAGTACAGCAGTGATGTCTATAGCGTATGGGCTCCTGGTAGGTCCTCCCTGCGGCCCATATATTGTAGCCAGTACAGCAGTGATGTCTATAGCGTATGGGCTCCTGGTAGGTCCTCCCTGCAGCCCATACATTGTAGCCAGTACAGCAGTGATGTCTATAGCGTATGGGCTCCTGGTAGGTCCTCCCTGCGGCCCATACATTGTAGCCAGTACAGCAGTGATGTCTATAGCGTATGGGCTCCTGGTAGGTCCTCCCTACAGCCCATACATTGTAGCCAGTACAGTAGTGATGTTTATAGCGTATGGGCTCCTGATAGGTCCTCCCTGCGGCCCATACATTGTAGCCAGTACAGTAGTGATGTCTATAGCGTATGGGCTCCTGGTAGGTCCTCCCTGTGGCCCATACATTGTAGCCAGTACAGTAGTGATGTCTATAGCGTATGGGCTCCTGATAGGTCCTCCCTGCGGCCCATACATTGTAGCCAGTACAGTAGTGATGTCTATAGCGTATGGGCTCCTGGTAGGTCCTCCCTGCAGCTCATACATTGTAGCCAGTACAGTAGTGATGTCTATAGCGTATGGGCTCCTGGTAGGTCCTCCCTGTGGCCCATACATTGTAGCCAGTACAGTAGTGATGTCTATAGAGTATGGGCTCCTGATAGGTCCTCCCTGCAGCCCATACATTGTAGCCAGTACAGCAGTGATGTCTATAGCGTATGGGCTCCTGGTAGGTCCTCCCTGCGGCCCATACATTGTAGCCAGTACAGCAGTGATGTCTATAGCGTATGGGCTCCTGGTAGGTCCTCCCTGCAGCCTATACATTGTAGCCAGTACTGTAGTGATGTCTATAGCGTATGGGCTTCTGGTAGGTCCTCCCTGCAGCCCATACATTGTAGCCAGTACAGCAGTGATGTCTATAGCGTATGGGCTCCTGGTAGGTCCTCCCTGCGGCCCATACATTGTAGCCAGTACAGTAGTGATGTCTATAGCGTATGGGCTCCTGATAGGTCCTCCCTGCGGCCCATACATTGTAGCCAGTACAGTAGTGATGTCTATAGCGTATGGGCTCCTGGTAGGTCCTCCCTGCGGCCCATACATTGTAGCCAGTACAGTAGTGATGTCTATAGCGTATGGGCTCCTGGTAGGTCCTCCCTGCAGCCCATACATTGTAGCCAGTACAGCAGTGATGTCTATAGCGTATGGGCTCCTGGTAGGTCCTCCCTGCAGCCCATACATTGTAGCCAGTACAGCAGTGATGTCTATAGCGTATGGGCTCCTGGTAGGTCCTCCCTGCAGCCTATACATTGTAGCCAGTACTGTGGTGATGTCTATAGCGTATGGGCTCCTGGTAGGTCCTCCCTGCAGCCCATACATTGTAGCCAGTACAGCAGTGATGTCTATAGCGTATGGGCTCCTGGTAGGTCCTCCCTGCGGCCCATACATTGTAGCCAGTACAGTAGTGATGTCTATAGCGTATGGGCTCCTGATAGGTCCTCCCTGCGGCCCATACATTGTAGCCAGTACAGTAGTGATGTCTATAGCGTATGGGCTCCTGGTAGGTCCTCCCTGTGGCCCATACATTGTAGCCAGTACAGTAGTGATGTCTATAGCGTATGGGCTCCTGATAGGTCCTCCCTGCGGCCCATACATTGTAGCCAGTACAGTAGTGATGTCTATAGCGTATGGGCTCCTGGTAGGTCCTCCCTGCACCTCATACATTGTAGCCAGTACAGTAGTGATGTCTATAGCGTATGGGCTCCTGGTAGGTCCTCCCTGTGGCCCATACATTGTAGCCAGTACAGTAGTGATGTCTATAGAGTATGGGCTCCTGATAGGTCCTCCCTGCAGCCCATACATTGTAGCCAGTACAGCAGTGATGTCTATAGCGTATGGGCTCCTGGTAGGTCCTCCCTGCGGCCCATACATTGTAGCCAGTACAGCAGTGATGTCTATAGCGTATGGGCTCCTGGTAGGTCCTCCCTGCAGCTCATACATTGTAGCCAGTACAGTAGTGATGTCTATAGCGTATGGGCTCCTGGTAGGTCCTCCCTGTGGCCCATACATTGTAGCCAGTACAGTAGTGATGTCTATAGCGTATGGGCTCCTGATAGGTCCTCCCTGCGGCCCATACATTGTAGACAGTGCAGTAGTGATGTCTATAGCGTATGGGCTCCTGGTAGGTCCTCCCTGCGGCCCATACATTGTAGCCAGTACAGCAGTGATGTCTATAGCGTATGGGCTCCTGGTAGGTCCTCCCTGCAGCTCATACATTGTAGCCAGTACAGTAGTGATGTCTATAGCGTATGGGCTCCTGGTAGGTGCTCCCTGCAGCCCATACATTGTAGCCAGTACAGTAGTGATGTCTATAGCGTATGGGCTCCTGGTAGGTCCTCCCTGCAGCTCATACATTGTAGCCACTACAGTAGTGATGTCTATAGCGTATGGGCTCCTGGTAGGTCCTCCCTGCAGCCCATACATTGTAGCCAGTACAGTAGTGATGTCTATAGCATATGGGCTCCTGGTAGGTCCTCCCTGAAGCTCATACATTGTAGCCACTACAGTAGTGATGTCTATAGCGTATGGGCTCCTGGTAGGTCCTCCCTGCAGCCCATACATTGTAGCCAGTACAGTAGTGATGTCTATAGCGTATGGGCTCCTGGTAGGTCCTCCCTGCAGCCCATACATTGTAGCCAGTACAGTAGTGATGTCTATAGTGTATGGGCTCCTGGTAGATCCTCCCTGCAGCCCATACATTGTAGCCAGTACAGTAGTGATGTCTATAGTGTATGGGCTCCTGGTAGGTCCTCCCTGCAGCCCATACATTGTAGCCAGTACAGTAGTGATGTCTATAGCGTGTGAGCTCCTGGTAGGTCCTCCCTGCAGCCCATACAATGTATCCAGTACAGTAGTGATGTCTATAGCGTATGGGCTCCTGGTAGGTTCTCCCTGCAGTCCATACATTGTAGCCAGTACAGTAGTGATGTCTATAGCGTATGGGCTCCTGTTAGATCCTCCCTGCAGCCCATACATTGTAGCCAGTACAGTAGTGATGTCTATAGCGTATGGGCTCCTGGTAGGTCCTCCCTGCAGCCCATACATTGTAGCCAGTACAGTAGTGATGTCTATAGCGTATGGGCTCCTGGTAGGTCCTCCCTGCGGCCCATACATTGTAGCCAGTACAGTAGTGATGTCTATAGCGTATGGGCTCCTGGTAGGTCCTCCCTGCGGCCCATACATTGTAGCCAGTACAGTAGTGATGTCTATAGCGTATGGGCTCCTGATAGGTCCTCCCTTCAGCCCATACATTGTAGCCAGTACAGTAGTGATGTCTATAGCGTATGGGCTCCTGGTAGGTCCTCCCTGCGGCCCATACATTGTAGCCAGTACAGTAGTGATGTCTATAGAGTATGGGCTCCTGGTAGATCCTCCCTGCAGCCCATACATTGTAGCCAGTACAGTAGTGATGTCTATAGCGTATGGGCTCCTGGTAGGTCCTCCCTGCAGCCCATACATTGTAGCCAGTACAGTAGTGATGTCTATAGCGTATGGGCTCCTGGTAGGTCCTCCCTGCAGCCCATACATTGTAGCCAGTACAGTAGTGATGTCTATAGCGTATGGGCTCCTGGTAGGTCCTCCCTGCGGCCCATACATTGTAGCCAGTACAGTAGTGATGTCTATAGCGTATGGGCTCCTGGTAGGTCCTCCCTGCGGCCCATACATTTTAGCCAGTACAGTAGTGATGTCTATAGCGTATGGGCTCCTGGTAGGTCCTCCCTGCGGCCCATACATTGTAGCCAGTACAGTAGTGATGTCTATAGCGTATGGGCTCCTGGTAGGTCCTCCCTGCAGCCCATACATTGTAGCCAGTACAGTAGTGATGTCTATAGCGTATGGGCTCCTGGTAGGTCCTCCCTGCGGCCCATACATTGTAGCCAGTACAGTAGTGATGTCTATAGCGTATGGGCTCCTGGTAGGTCCTCCCTGCAGCCCATACATTGTAGCCAGTACAGTAGTGATGTCTATAGCGTATGGGCTCCTGGTAGGTCCTCCCTGCAGCCCATACATTGTAGCCAGTACAGTAGTGATGTCTATAGCGTATGGGCTCCTGGTAGGTCCTCCCTGCAGCCCATACATTGTAGCCAGTACAGTAGTGATGTCTATAGCGTATGGGCTCCTGGTAGGTCCTCCCTGCGGCCCATACATTGTAGCCAGTACAGTAGTGATGTCTATAGCGTATGGGCTCCTGGTAGGTCCTCCCTGCGGCCCATACATTGTAGCCAGTACAGTAGTGATGTCTATAGCGTATGGGCTCCTGATAGGTCCTCCCTTCAGCCCATACATTGTAGCCAGTACAGTAGTGATGTCTATAGCGTATGGGCTCCTGGTAGGTCCTCCCTGCGGCCCATACATTGTAGCCAGTACAGTAGTGATGTCTATAGAGTATGGGCTCCTGGTAGATCCTCCCTGCAGCCCATACATTGTAGCCAGTACAGTAGTGATGTCTATAGCGTATGGGCTCCTGGTAGGTCCTCCCTGCAGCCCATACATTGTAGCCAGTACAGTAGTGATGTCTATAGCGTATGGGCTCCTGGTAGGTCCTCCCTGCAGCCCATACATTGTAGCCAGTACAGTAGTGATGTCTATAGCGTATGGGCTCCTGGTAGGTCCTCCCTGCGGCCCATACATTGTAGCCAGTACAGTAGTGATGTCTATAGCGTATGGGCTCCTGGTAGGTCCTCCCTGCAGCCCATACATTGTAGCCAGTACAGTAGTGATGTCTATAGCGTATGGGCTCCTGGTAGGTCCTCCCTGCAGCCCATACATTGTAGCCAGTACAGTAGTGATGTCTATAGCGTATGGGCTCCTGATAGGTCCTCCCTGCAGCCCATACATTGTAGCCAGTACAGTAGTGATGTCTATAGCGTATGGGCTCCTGGTAGGTCCTCCCTGCGGCCCATACATTGTAGCCAGTACAGTAGTGATGTCTATAGTGTATGGGCTCCTGGTAGGTCCTCCCTGCGGCCCATACATTGTAGCCAGTACAGTAGTGATGTCTATAGCGTATGGGCTCCTGGTAGATCCTCCCTGCAGCCCATACATTGTAGCCAGTACGGTAGTGATGTCTATAGCGTATGGGCTCCTGGTAGATCCTCCCTGCAGCCCATACATTGTAGCCAGTACAGTAGTGATGTCTATAGCGTATGGGCTCCTGGTAGATCCTCCCTGCAGCCCATACATTGTAGCCAGTACAGTAGTGATGTCTATAGCGTATGGGCTCCTGATAGGTCCTCCCTGCAGCCCATACATTGTAGCCAGTACAGTAGTGATGTCTATAGCGTATGGGCTCCTGGTAGGTCCTCCCTGCAGCCCATACATTGTAGCCAGTACAGTAGTGATGTCTATAGCGTATGGGCTCCTGGTAGGTCCTCCCTGCGGCCCATACATTGTAGCCAGTACAGTAGTGATGTCTATAGCGTATGGGCTCCTGGTAGGTCCTCCCTGCAGCCCATACATTGTAGCCAGTACAGTAGTGATGTCTATAGCGTATGGGCTCCTGGTAGGTCCTCCCTGCGGCCCATACATTTTAGCCAGTACAGTAGTGATGTCTATAGCGTATGGGCTCCTGGTAGGTCCTCCCTGCGGCCCATACATTGTAGCCAGTACAGTAGTGATGTCTATAGCGTATGGGCTCCTGGTAGGTCCTCCCTGCAGCCCATACATTGTAGCCAGTACAGTAGTGATGTCTATAGCGTATGGGCTCCTGGTAGGTCCTCCCTGCGGCCCATACATTGTAGCCAGTACAGTAGTGATGTCTATAGCGTATGGGCTCCTGGTAGGTCCTCCCTGCAGCCCATACATTGTAGCCAGTACAGTAGTGATGTCTATAGCGTATGGGCTCCTGGTAGGTCCTCCCTGCAGCCCATACATTGTAGCCAGTACAGTAGTGATGTCTATAGCGTATGGGCTCCTGGTAGGTCCTCCCTGCAGCCCATACATTGTAGCCAGTACAGTAGTGATGTCTATAGCGTATGGGCTCCTGGTAGGTCCTCCCTGCGGCCCATACATTGTAGCCAGTACAGTAGTGATGTCTATAGCGTATGGGCTCCTGGTAGGTCCTCCCTGCGGCCCATACATTGTAGCCAGTACAGTAGTGATGTCTATAGCGTATGGGCTCCTGATAGGTCCTCCCTTCAGCCCATACATTGTAGCCAGTACAGTAGTGATGTCTATAGCGTATGGGCTCCTGGTAGGTCCTCCCTGCGGCCCATACATTGTAGCCAGTACAGTAGTGATGTCTATAGAGTATGGGCTCCTGGTAGATCCTCCCTGCGGCCCATACATTGTAGCCAGTACAGTAGTGATGTCTATAGCGTATGGGCTCCTGGTAGGTCCTCCCTGCAGCCCATACATTGTAGCCAGTACAGTAGTGATGTCTATAGCGTATGGGCTCCTGGTAGGTCCTCCCTGCAGCCCATACATTGTAGCCAGTACAGTAGTGATGTCTATAGCGTATGGGCTCCTGGTAGGTCCTCCCTGCGGCCCATACATTGTAGCCAGTACAGTAGTGATGTCTATAGCGTATGGGCTCCTGGTAGGTCCTCCCTGCGGCCCATACATTTTAGCCAGTACAGTAGTGATGTCTATAGCGTATGGGCTCCTGGTAGGTCCTCCCTGCGGCCCATACATTGTAGCCAGTACAGTAGTGATGTCTATAGCGTATGGGCTCCTGGTAGGTCCTCCCTGCAGCCCATACATTGTAGCCAGTACAGTAGTGATGTCTATAGCGTATGGGCTCCTGGTAGGTCCTCCCTGCGGCCCATACATTGTAGCCAGTACAGTAGTGATGTCTATAGCGTATGGGCTCCTGGTAGGTCCTCCCTGCAGCCCATACATTGTAGCCAGTACAGTAGTGATGTCTATAGCGTATGGGCTCCTGGTAGGTCCTCCCTGCAGCCCATACATTGTAGCCAGTACAGTAGTGATGTCTATAGCGTATGGGCTCCTGGTAGGTCCTCCCTGCAGCCCATACATTGTAGCCAGTACAGTAGTGATGTCTATAGCGTATGGGCTCCTGGTAGGTCCTCCCTGCGGCCCATACATTGTAGCCAGTACAGTAGTGATGTCTATAGCGTATGGGCTCCTGGTAGGTCCTCCCTGCGGCCCATACATTGTAGCCAGTACAGTAGTGATGTCTATAGCGTATGGGCTCCTGATAGGTCCTCCCTTCAGCCCATACATTGTAGCCAGTACAGTAGTGATGTCTATAGCGTATGGGCTCCTGGTAGGTCCTCCCTGCGGCCCATACATTGTAGCCAGTACAGTAGTGATGTCTATAGAGTATGGGCTCCTGGTAGATCCTCCCTGCAGCCCATACATTGTAGCCAGTACAGTAGTGATGTCTATAGCGTATGGGCTCCTGGTAGGTCCTCCCTGCAGCCCATACATTGTAGCCAGTACAGTAGTGATGTCTATAGCGTATGGGCTCCTGGTAGGTCCTCCCTGCAGCCCATACATTGTAGCCAGTACAGTAGTGATGTCTATAGCGTATGGGCTCCTGGTAGGTCCTCCCTGCGGCCCATACATTGTAGCCAGTACAGTAGTGATGTCTATAGCGTATGGGCTCCTGGTAGGTCCTCCCTGTAGCCCATACATTGTAGCCAGTACAGTAGTGATGTCTATAGCGTATGGGCTCCTGGTAGGTCCTCCCTGCAGCCCATACATTGTAGCCAGTACAGTAGTGATGTCTATAGCGTATGGGCTCCTGATAGGTCCTCCCTGCAGCCCATACATTGTAGCCAGTACAGTAGTGATGTCTATAGCGTATGGGCTCCTGGTAGGTCCTCCCTGCGGCCCATACATTGTAGCCAGTACAGTAGTGATGTCTATAGTGTATGGGCTCCTGGTAGGTCCTCCCTGCGGCCCATACATTGTAGCCAGTACAGTAGTGATGTCTATAGCGTATGAGCTCCTGGTAGATCCTCCCTGCAGCCCATACATTGTAGCCAGTACGGTAGTGATGTCTATAGCGTATGGGCTCCTGGTAGATCCTCCCTGCAGCCCATACATTGTAGCAAGTACAGTAGTGATGTCTATAGCGTATGTGCTTCTGGTAGATCCTCCCTGCAGCCCATACATTGTAGCCAGTACAGTAGGGATGTCTATAGTGTATGGGCTCCTGGTAGGTCCTCCCTGCGGCCCATACATTGTAGCCAGTACAGCAGTGATGTCTATAGCGTATGGGCTCCTGGTAGGTCCTCCCTGCGGCCCATACATTGTAGCCAGTACAGTAGTGATGTCTATAGCGTATGGGCTCCTGATAGGTCCTCCCTGCAGCCCATACATTGTAGCCAGTACAGTAGTGATGTCTATAGCGTATGGGCTCCTGGTAGATCCTCCCTGCAGCCCATACATTGTAGCCAGTACAGCAGTGATGTCTATAGCGTATGGGCTCCTGATAGATCCTCCCTGCGGCCCATACATTGTAGCCAGTACAGTAGTGATGTCTATAGCGTATGGGCTCCTGGTAGATCCTCCCTGCGGCCCATACATTGTAGCCAGTACAGTAGTGATGTCTATAGCGTATGGGCTCCTGGTAGGTCCTCCCTGCAGCCCATACATTGTAGCCAGAACAGTAGTGATGTCTATAGCGTATGGGCTCCTGGTAGATCCTTCCTGCAGCCCATACATTGTAGCCAGTACAGTAGTGATGTCTATAGCGTATGGGCTCCTGGTAGATCCTCCCTGCAGCCCATACATTGTAGCCAGTACAGCAGTGATGTCTATAGCGTATGGGCTCCTGGTAGATCCTCCCTGCGGCCCATACATTGTAGCCAGAACAGTAGTGATGTCTATAGCGTATGGGCTCCTGGTAGATCCTCCCTGCAGCCCATACATTGTAGCCAGTACAGTAGTGAGGTCTATAGCGTATGGGTTCCTGGTAGATCCTCCCTGCAGCCCATACATTGGAGCCACTACAGTAGTGATGTCTATAGCGTATGGGCTCCTGGTAGGTCCTCCCTGCGGCCCATACATTGTAGCCAGTACAGTAGTGATGTCTATAGCGTATGGGCTCCTGGTAGGTCCTCCCTGCAGCCCATACATTGGAGCCACTACAGTAGTGATGTCTATAGCGTATGGGCTCCTGGTAGATCCTCCCTGCAGCCCATACATTGTAGCCAGTACAGTAGTGATGTCTATAGCGTATGGGCTCCTGGTAGATCCTCCCTGCGGCCCATACATTGTAGCCAGTACAGTAGTGAGTTCTATAGCGTATGGGCTCCTGGTAGATCCTCCCTGCGGCCCATACATTGTAGCCAGTACAGTAGTGATGTCTATAGCGTATGGGCTCCTGGTAGATCCTCCCTGCGGCCCATACATTGTAGCCAGTACAGTAGTGATGTCTATAGAGTATGGGCTCCTGGTAGATCCTCCCTGCAGCCCATACATTGTAGCCAGTACAGTAGTGATGTCTATAGCGTATGGGCTCCTGATAGACCCTCCCTGCAGCCCATACATTGTAGCCAGTACAGTAGTGATGTCTATAGCGTATGGGCTCCTGGTAGGTCCTCCCTGCAGCCTATACGTTGTAGCCAGTACAGTAGTGATGTCTATAGCGTATGGGCTCCTGGTAGATCCTCCCTGCAACCCATACATTGTAGCCAGTACAGTAGTGATGTCTATAGCGTATGGGCTCCTGGTAGGTCCTCCCTGCGGCCCATACATTGTAGCCAGTTCAGTAGTGATGTCTATAGCGTATGGGCTCCTGGTAGGTCCTCCCTGCAGCCCATACATTGTAGCCAGTACAGTAGTGATGTCTATAGCGTATGGGCTCCTGGTAGGTCCTCCCTGCAGCCCATACATTGTAGCCAGTACAGTAGTGATGTCTATAGCGTATGGGCTCCTGATAGGTCCTCCCTGCAGCCCATACATTGTAGCCAGTACAGTAGTGATGTCTATAGCGTATGGGCTCCTGGTAGGTCCTCCCTGCAGCCCATACATTGTAGCCAGTACAGTAGTGATGTCTATAGCGTATGGGCTCCTGATAGGTCCTCCCTGCAGCCCATACATTGTAGCCAGTACAGTAGTGATGTCTATAGCGTATGGGCTCCTGGTAGGTCCTCCCTGCAGCCCATACATTGTAGCCAGTACAGTAGTGATGTCTATAGCGTATGGGCTCCTGGTAGGTCCTCCCTGCGGCCCATACAT
Organism: Phyllobates terribilis; assembly: GCF_046119375.1. NCBI lineage: Eukaryota > Metazoa > Chordata > Amphibia > Anura > Dendrobatidae > Phyllobates > Phyllobates terribilis. The sequence goes on from NW_027362762.1 coordinate 637,403,826, forward strand.
TGTAGCCAGTACAGTAGTGATGTCTATAGCGTATGGGCTCCTGGTAGGTCCTCCCTGCAGCCCATACATTGTAGCCAGTACAGTAGTGATGTCTATAGCGTATGGGCTCCTGGTAGGTCCTCCCTGCGGCCCATACATTTTAGCCAGTACAGTAGTGATGTCTATAGCGTATGGGCTCCTGGTAGGTCCTCCCTGCGGCCCATACATTGTAGCCAGTATAGTAGTGATGTCTATAGCGTATGGGCTCCTGGTAGGTCCTCCCTGCAGCCCATACATTGTAGCCAGTACAGTAGTGATGTCTATAGCGTATGGGCTCCTGGTAGGTCCTCCCTGCGGCCCATACATTGTAGCCAGTACAGTAGTGATGTCTATAGCGTATGGGCTCCTGGTAGGTCCTCCCTGCAGCCCATACATTGTAGCCAGTACAGTAGTGATGTCTATAGCGTATGGGCTCCTGGTAGGTCCTCCCTGCAGCCCATACATTGTAGCCAGTACAGTAGTGATGTCTATAGCGTATGGGCTCCTGGTAGGTCCTCCCTGCAGCCCATACATTGTAGCCAGTACAGTAGTGATGTCTATAGCGTATGGGCTCCTGGTAGGTCCTCCCTGCGGCCCATACATTGTAGCCAGTACAGTAGTGATGTCTATAGCGTATGGGCTCCTGGTAGGTCCTCCCTGCGGCCCATACATTGTAGCCAGTACAGTAGTGATGTCTATAGCGTATGGGCTCCTGATAGGTCCTCCCTTCAGCCCATACATTGTAGCCAGTACAGTAGTGATGTCTATAGCGTATGGGCTCCTGGTAGGTCCTCCCTGCGGCCCATACATTGTAGCCAGTACAGTAGTGATGTCTATAGAGTATGGGCTCCTGGTAGATCCTCCCTGCAGCCCATACATTGTAGCCAGTACAGTAGTGATGTCTATAGCGTATGGGCTCCTGGTAGGTCCTCCCTGCAGCCCATACATTGTAGCCAGTACAGTAGTGATGTCTATAGCGTATGGGCTCCTGGTAGGTCCTCCCTGCAGCCCATACATTGTAGCCAGTACAGTAGTGATGTCTATAGCGTATGGGCTCCTGGTAGGTCCTCCCTGCGGCCCATACATTGTAGCCAGTACAGTAGTGATGTCTATAGCGTATGGGCTCCTGGTAGGTCCTCCCTGCAGCCCATACATTGTAGCCAGTACAGTAGTGATGTCTATAGCGTATGGGCTCCTGGTAGGTCCTCCCTGCAGCCCATACATTGTAGCCAGTACAGTAGTGATGTCTATAGCGTATGGGCTCCTGATAGGTCCTCCCTGCAGCCCATACATTGTAGCCAGTACAGTAGTGATGTCTATAGCGTATGGGCTCCTGGTAGGTCCTCCCTGCGGCCCATACATTGTAGCCAGTACAGTAGTGATGTCTATAGCGTATGGGCTCCTGGTAGGTCCTCCCTGCAGCCCATACATTGTAGCCAGTACAGTAGTGATGTCTATAGCGTATGGGCTCCTGATAGGTCCTCCCTGCAGCCCATACATTGTAGCCAGTACAGTAGTGATGTCTATAGCGTATGGGCTCCTGGTAGGTCCTCCCTGTAGCACATACATTGTAGCCAGTACAGTAGTGATGTCTATAGCGTATGGGCTCCTGATAGGTCCTCCCTGCAGCCCATACATTGTAGCCAGTACAGTAGTGATGTCTATAGCGTATGGGCTCCTGGTAGGTCCTCCCTGCAGCCCATACATTGTAGCCAGTACAGTAGTGATGTCTATAGCGTATGGGCTCCTGGTAGGTCCTCCCTGCGGCCCATACATTGTAGCCAGTACAGTAGTGATGTCTATAGCGTATGGGCTCCTGGTAGGTCCTCCCTGCAGCCCATACATTGTAGCCAGTACAGTAGTGATGTCTATAGCGTATGGGCTCCTGGTAGGTCCTCCCTGCGGCCCATACATTGTAGCCAGTACAGTAGTGATGTCTATAGCGTATGGGCTCCTGGTAGGTCCTCCCTGCAGCCCATACATTGTAGCCAGTACAGTAGTGATGTCTATAGCGTATGGGCTCCTGGTAGGTCCTCCCTGCGGCCCATACATTGTAGCCAGTACAGTAGTGATGTCTATAGCGTATGGGCTCCTGGTAGGTCCTCCCTGCGGCCCATACATTGTAGCCAGTACAGTAGTGATGTCTATAGCGTATGGGCTCCTGATAGGTCGTCCCTGCGGCCCATACATTGTAGCCAGTACAGTAGTGATGTCTATAGCGTATGGGCTCCTGGTAGGTCCTCCCTGCAGCCCATACATTGTAGCCAGTACAGTAGTGATGTCTATAGCGTATGGGCTCCTGGTAGGTCCTCCCTGCAGCCCATACATTGTAGCCAGTACAGTAGTGATGTCTATAGCGTATGGGCTCCTGATAGGTCCTCCCTGCAGCCCATACATTGTAGCCAGTACAGTAGTGATGTCTATAGCGTATGGGCTCCTGGTAGGTCCTCCCTGCGGCCCATACATTGTAGCCAGTACTGTAGTGATGTCTATAGCGTATGGGCTCCTGGTAGGTCCTCCCTGATGCCCATACATTGTAGCCAGTACAGTAGTGATGTCTATAGCGTATGGGCTCCTGATAGGTCCTCCCTGCAGCCCATACATTGTAGCCAGTACAGCAGTGATGTCTATAGTGTATGGGCTCCTGGTAGGTCCTCCCTGCGGCCCATACATTGTAGCCAGTACAGTAGTGATGTCTATAGCGTATGGGCTCCTGATAGGTCCTCCCTGCAGCCCATACATTGTAGCCAGTACAGTAGTGATGTCTATAGCGTATGGGCTCCTGGTAGGTCCTCCCTGCGGCCCATACATTGTAGCCAGTACAGTAGTGATGTCTATAGCGTATGGGCTCCTGGTAGGTCCTCCCTGCGGCCCATACATTGTAGCCAGTACAGTAGTGATGTCTATAGCGTATGGGCTCCTGATAGGTCCTCCCTGCGGCCCATACATTGTAGCCAGTACAGTAGTGATGTCTATAGCGTATGGGCTCCTGGTAGGTCCTCCCTGCGGCCCATACATTGTAGCCAGTACAGTAGTGATGTCTATAGCGTATGGGCTCCTGATAGGTCCTCCCTGCGGCCCATACATTGTAGCCAGTACAGTAGTGATGTCTATAGCGTATGGGCTCCTGGTAGGTCCTCCCTGCAGCTCATACATTGTAGCCTGTACAGTAGTGATGTCTATAGCGTATGGGCTCCTGGTAGGTCCTCCCTGCAGCTCATACATTGTAGCCTGTACAGTAGTGATGTCTATAGCGTATGGGCTCCTGCTAGGTCCTCCCTGTGCCCATACATTGTAGCCAGTACAGTAGTGATGTCTATAGAGTATGGGCTCCTGATAGGTCCTCCCTGCAGCCCATACATTGTAGCCAGTACAGCAGTGATGTCTATAGCGTATGGGCTCCTGGTAGGTCCTCCCTGCGGCCCATACATTGTAGCCAGTACAGTAGTGATGTCTATAGCGTATGGGCTCCTGGTAGATCCTCCCTGCGGCCCATACATTGTAGCCAGTACAGTAGTGAGGTCTATAGCGTATGGGCTCCTGGTAGATCCTCCCTGCGGCCCATACATTGTAGCCAGTACAGTAGTGATGTCTATAGCGTATGGGCTCCTGGTAGATCCTACCTGCGGCCCATACATTGTAGCCAGTACAGTAGTGATGTCTATAGAGTATGGGCTCCTGGTAGATCCTCCCTGCAGCCCATACATTGTAGCCAGTACAGTAGTGATATCTATAGCGTATGGGCTCCTGATAGATCCTCCCTGCAGCCCATACATTGTAGCCAGTACAGTAGTGATGTCTATAGCGTATGGGCTCCTGGTAGGTCCTCCCTGCAGCCTATACGTTGTAGCCAGTACAGTAGTGATGTCTATAGCGTATGGGCTCCTGGTAGATCCTCCCTGCAACCCATACATTGTAGCCTGTACAGTAGTGATGTCTATAGCGTATGGGCTCCTGGTAGGTCCTCCCTGTGCCCATACAATGTAGCCAGTACAGTAGTGATGTCTATAGAGTATGGGCTCCTGGTAGATCCTCCCTGCAGCCCATACATTGTAGCCAGTACAGTAGTAATGTCTATAGCGTATGGGCTCCTGGTAGATCCTCCCTGCGGCCCATACATTGTAGCCAGTACAGTAGTGAGGTCTATAGCGTATGGGCTCCTGGTAGATCCTCCCTGCGGCCCATACATTGTAGCCAGTACAGTAGTGATGTCTATAGCGTATGGGCTCCTGGTAGATCCTCCCTGCGGCCCATACATTGTAGCCAGTACAGTAGTGATGTCTATAGAGTATGGGCTCCTGGTAGATCCTCCCTGCAGCCCATACATTGTAGCCAGTACAGTAGTGATGTCTATAGCGTATGGGATCCTGATAGATCCTCCCTGCAGCCCATACATTGTAGCCAGTACAGTAGTGATGTCTATAGCGTATGGGCTCCTGGTAGGTCCTCCCTGCAGCCTATACGTTGTAGCCAGTACAGTAGTGATGTCTATAGCGTATGGGCTCCTGGTAGATCCTCCCTGCAACCCATACATTGTAGCCAGTACAGTAGTGATGTCTATAGCGTATGGGCTCCTGGTAGGTCCTCCCTGCGGCCCATACATTGTAGCCAGTACAGTAGTGATGTCTATAGCGTATGGCCTCCTGGTAGGTCCTCCCTGCAGCCCATACATTGTAGCCAGTACAGTAGTGATGTCTATAGCGTATGGGCTCCTGATAGGTCCTCCCTGCAGCCCATACATTGTAGCCAGTACAGTAGTGATGTCTATAGCGTATGGGCTCCTGGTAGGTCCTCCCTGCAGCCCATACATTGTAGCCAGTACAGTAGTGATGTCTATAGCGTATGGGCTCCTGATAGGTCCTCCCTGCAGCCCATACATTGTAGCCAGTACAGTAGTGATGTCTATAGCGTATGGGCTCCTGGTAGGTCCTCCCTGCAGCCCATACATTGTAGCCAGTACAGTAGTGATGTCTATAGCGTATGGGCTCCTGGTAGGTCCTCCCTGCGGCCCATACATTGTAGCCAGTACAGTAGTGATGTCTATAGCGTATGGGCTCCTGGTAGGTCCTCCCTGCAGCCCATACATTGTAGCCAGTACAGTAGTGATGTCTATAGCGTATGGGCTCCTGGTAGGTCCTCCCTGCGGCCCATACATTTTAGCCAGTACAGTAGTGATGTCTATAGCGTATGGGCTCCTGGTAGGTCCTCCCTGCGGCCCATACATTGTAGCCAGTACAGTAGTGATGTCTATAGCGTATGGGCTCCTGGTAGGTCCTCCCTGCAGCCCATACATTGTAGCCAGTACAGTAGTGATGTCTATAGCGTATGGGCTCCTGGTAGGTCCTCCCTGCGGCCCATACATTGTAGCCAGTACAGTAGTGATGTCTATAGCGTATGGGCTCCTGGTAGGTCCTCCCTGCAGCCCATACATTGTAGCCAGTACAGTAGTGATGTCTATAGCGTATGGGCTCCTGGTAGGTCCTCCCTGCAGCCCATACATTGTAGCCAGTACAGTAGTGATGTCTATAGCGTATGGGCTCCTGGTAGGTCCTCCCTGCAGCCCATACATTGTAGCCAGTACAGTAGTGATGTCTATAGCGTATGGGCTCCTGGTAGGTCCTCCCTGCAGCACATACATTGTAGCCAGTACAGTAGTGATGTCTATAGCGTATGGGCTCCTGATAGGTCCTCCCTGCAGCCCATACATTGTAGCCAGTACAGTAGTGATGTCTATAGCGTATGGGCTCCTGGTAGGTCCTCCCTGCAGCCCATACATTGTAGCCAGTACAGTAGTGATGTCTATAGCGTATGGGCTCCTGGTAGGTCCTCCCTGCGGCCCATACATTGTAGCCAGTACAGTAGTGATGTCTATAGCGTATGGGCTCCTGGTAGGTCCTCCCTGCAGCCCATACATTGTAGCCAGTACAGTAGTGATGTCTATAGCGTATGGGCTCCTGGTAGGTCCTCCCTGCGGCCCATACATTGTAGCCAGTACAGTAGTGATGTCTATAGCGTATGGGCTCCTGGTAGGTCCTCCCTGCAGCCCATACATTGTAGCCAGTACAGTAGTGATGTCTATAGCGTATGGGCTCCTGGTAGGTCCTCCCTGCGGCCCATACATTGTAGCCAGTACAGTAGTGATGTCTATAGCGTATGGGCTCCTGGTAGGTCCTCCCTGCGGCCCATACATTGTAGCCAGTACAGTAGTGATGTCTATAGCGTATGGGCTCCTGATAGGTCCTCCCTGCGGCCCATACATTGTAGCCAGTACAGTAGTGATGTCTATAGCGTATGGGCTCCTGGTAGGTCCTCCCTGCAGCCCATACATTGTAGCCAGTACAGTAGTGATGTCTATAGCGTATGGGCTCCTGGTAGGTCCTCCCTGCAGCCCATACATTGTAGCCAGTACAGTAGTGATGTCTATAGCGTATGGGCTCCTGATAGGTCCTCCCTGCAGCCCATACATTGTAGCCAGTACAGTAGTGATGTCTATAGCGTATGGGCTCCTGGTAGGTCCTCCCTGCGGCCCATACATTGTAGCCAGTACTGTAGTGATGTCTATAGCGTATGGGCTCCTGGTAGGTCCTCCCTGATGCCCATACATTGTAGCCAGTACAGTAGTGATGTCTATAGCGTATGGGCTCCTGATAGGTCCTCCCTGCAGCCCATACATTGTAGCCAGTACAGCAGTGATGTCTATAGTGTATGGGCTCCTGGTAGGTCCTCCCTGCGGCCCATACATTGTAGCCAGTACAGTAGTGATGTCTATAGCGTATGGGCTCCTGATAGGTCCTCCCTGCAGCCCATACATTGTAGCCAGTACAGTAGTGATGTCTATAGCGTATGGGCTCCTGGTAGGTCCTCCCTGCGGCCCATACATTGTAGCCAGTACAGTAGTGATGTCTATAGCGTATGGGCTCCTGGTAGGTCCTCCCTGCGGCCCATACATTGTAGCCAGTACAGTAGTGATGTCTATAGCGTATGGGCTCCTGATAGGTCCTCCCTGCGGCCCATACATTGTAGCCAGTACAGTAGTGATGTCTATAGCGTATGGGCTCCTGGTAGGTCCTCCCTGCGGCCCATACATTGTAGCCAGTACAGTAGTGATGTCTATAGCGTATGGGCTCCTGATAGGTCCTCCCTGCGGCCCATACATTGTAGCCAGTACAGTAGTGATGTCTATAGCGTATGGGCTCCTGGTAGGTCCTCCCTGCAGCTCATACATTGTAGCCTGTACAGTAGTGATGTCTATAGCGTATGGGCTCCTGGTAGGTCCTCCCTGCAGCTCATACATTGTAGCCTGTACAGTAGTGATGTCTATAGCGTATGGGCTCCTGGTAGGTCCTCCCTGTGCCCATACATTGTAGCCAGTACAGTAGTGATGTCTATAGAGTATGGGCTCCTGATAGGTCCTCCCTGCAGCCCATACATTGTAGCCAGTACAGCAGTGATGTCTATAGCGTATGGGCTCCTGGTAGGTCCTCCCTGCGGCCCATACATTGTAGCCAGTACAGTAGTGATGTCTATAGCGTATGGGCTCCTGGTAGATCCTCCCTGCGGCCCATACATTGTAGCCAGTACAGTAGTGAGGTCTATAGCGTATGGGCTCCTGGTAGATCCTCCCTGCGGCCCATACATTGTAGCCAGTACAGTAGTGATGTCTATAGCGTATGGGCTCCTGGTAGATCCTACCTGCGGCCCATACATTGTAGCCAGTACAGTAGTGATGTCTATAGAGTATGGGCTCCTGGTAGATCCTCCCTGCAGCCCATACATTGTAGCCAGTACAGTAGTGATGTCTATAGCGTATGGGCTCCTGATAGATCCTCCCTGCAGCCCATACATTGTAGCCAGTACAGTAGTGATGTCTATAGCGTATGGGCTCCTGGTAGGTCCTCCCTGCAGCCTATACGTTGTAGCCAGTACAGTAGTGATGTCTATAGCGTATGGGCTCCTGGTAGATCCTCCCTGCAACCCATACATTGTAGCCTGTACAGTAGTGATGTCTATAGCGTATGGGCTCCTGGTAGGTCCTCCCTGTGCCCATACATTGTAGCCAGTACAGTAGTGATGTCTATAGAGTATGGGCTCCTGGTAGATCCTCCCTGCAGCCCATACATTGTAGCCAGTACAGTAGTGATGTCTATAGCGTATGGGCTCCTGGTAGATCCTCCCTGCGGCCCATACATTGTAGCCAGTACAGTAGTGAGGTCTATAGCGTATGGGCTCCTGGTAGATCCTCCCTGCGGCCCATACATTGTAGCCAGTACAGTAGTGATGTCTATAGCGTATGGGCTCCTGGTAGATCCTCCCTGCGGCCCATACATTGTAGCCAGTACAGTAGTGATGTCTATAGAGTATGGGCTCCTGGTAGATCCTCCCTGCAGCCCATACATTGTAGCCAGTACAGTAGTGATGTCTATAGCGTATGGGCTCCTGATAGATCCTCCCTGCAGCCCATACATTGTAGCCAGTACAGTAGTGATGTCTATAGCGTATGGGCTCCTGGTAGGTCCTCCCTGCTGCCTATACGTTGTAGCCAGTACAGTAGTGATGTCTATAGCGTATGGGCTCCTGGTAGATCCTCCCTGCAACCCATACATTGTAGCCAGTACAGTAGTGATGTCTATAGCGTATGGGCTCCTGGTAGGTCCTCCCTGCGGCCCATACATTGTAGCCAGTACAGTAGTGATGTCTATAGCGTATGGGCTCCTGGTAGGTCCTCCCTGCAGCCCATACATTGTAGCCAGTGCAGTAGTGATGTCTATAGCGTATGGGCTCCTGATAGGTCCTCCCTGCAGCCCATACATTGTAGCCAGTACAGTAGTGATGTCTATAGCGTATGGGCTCCTGGTAGGTCCTCCCTGCAGCCCATACATTGTAGCCAGTACAGTAGTGATGTCTATAGCGTATGGGCTCCTGATAGGTCCTCCCTGCAGCCCATACATTGTAGCCAGTACAGTAGTGATGTCTATAGCGTATGGGCTCCTGGTAGGTCCTCCCTGCAGCCCATACATTGTAGCCAGTACAGTAGTGATGTCTATAGCGTATGGGCTCCTGGTAGGTCCTCCCTGCGGCCCATACATTGTAGCCAGTACAGTAGTGATGTCTATAGCGTATGGGCTCCTGGTAGGTCCTCCCTGCAGCCCATACATTGTAGCCAGTACAGTAGTGATGTCTATAGCGTATGGGCTCCTGGTAGGTCCTCCCTGCGGCCCATACATTTTAGCCAGTACAGTAGTGATGTCTATAGCGTATGGGCTCCTGGTAGGTCCTCCCTGCGGCCCATACATTGTAGCCAGTACAGTAGTGATGTCTATAGCGTATGGGCTCCTGGTAGGTCCTCCCTGCAGCCCATACATTGTAGCCAGTACAGTAGTGATGTCTATAGCGTATGGGCTCCTGGTAGGTCCTCCCTGCGGCCCATACATTGTAGCCAGTACAGTAGTGATGTCTATAGAGTATGGGCTCCTGGTAGATCCTCCCTGCAGCCCATACATTGTAGCCAGTACAGTAGTGATGTCTATAGCGTATGGGCTCCTGATAGATCCTCCCTGCAGCCCATACATTGTAGCCAGTACAGTAGTGATGTCTATAGCGTATGGGCTCCTGGTAGGTCCTCCCTGCAGCCTATACGTTGTAGCCAGTACAGTAGTGATGTCTATAGCGTATGGGCTCCTGGTAGATCCTCCCTGCAACCCATACATTGTAGCCTGTACAGTAGTGATGTCTATAGCGTATGGGCTCCTGGTAGGTCCTCCCTGTGCCCATACATTGTAGCCAGTACAGTAGTGATGTCTATAGAGTATGGGCTCCTGGTAGATCCTCCCTGCAGCCCATACATTGTAGCCAGTACAGTAGTGATGTCTATAGCGTATGGGCTCCTGGTAGATCCTCCCTGCGGCCCATACATTGTAGCCAGTACAGTAGTGATGTCTATAGCGTATGGGCTCCTGGTAGATCCTACCTGCGGCCCATACATTGTAGCCAGTACAGTAGTGATGTCTATAGAGTATGGGCTCCTGGTAGATCCTCCCTGCAGCCCATACATTGTAGCCAGTACAGTAGTGATATCTATAGCGTATGGGCTCCTGATAGATCCTCCCTGCAGCCCATACATTGTAGCCAGTACAGTAGTGATGTCTATAGCGTATGGGCTCCTGGTAGGTCCTCCCTGCAGCCTATACGTTGTAGCCAGTACAGTAGTGATGTCTATAGCGTATGGGCTCCTGGTAGATCCTCCCTGCAACCCATACATTGTAGCCTGTACAGTAGTGATGTCTATAGCGTATGGGCTCCTGGTAGGTCCTCCCTGTGCCCATACATTGTAGCCAGTACAGTAGTGATGTCTATAGAGTATGGGCTCCTGGTAGATCCTCCCTGCAGCCCATACATTGTAGCCAGTACAGTAGTAATGTCTATAGCGTATGGGCTCCTGGTAGATCCTCCCTGCGGCCCATACATTGTAGCCAGTACAGTAGTGAGGTCTATAGCGTATGGGCTCCTGGTAGATCCTCCCTGCGGCCCATACATTGTAGCCAGTACAGTAGTGATGTCTATAGCGTATGGGCTCCTGGTAGATCCTCCCTGCGGCCCATACATTGTAGCCAGTACAGTAGTGATGTCTATAGAGTATGGGCTCCTGGTAGATCCTCCCTGCAGCCCATACATTGTAGCCAGTACAGTAGTGATGTCTATAGCGTATGGGCTCCTGATAGATCCTCCCTGCAGCCCATACATTGTAGCCAGTACAGTAGTGATGTCTATAGCGTATGGGCTCCTGGTAGGTCCTCCCTGCAGCCTATACGTTGTAGCCAGTACAGTAGTGATGTCTATAGCGTATGGGCTCCTGGTAGATCCTCCCTGCAACCCATACATTGTAGCCAGTACAGTAGTGATGTCTATAGCGTATGGGCTCCTGGTAGGTCCTCCCTGCGGCCCATACATTGTAGCCAGTACAGTAGTGATGTCTATAGCGTATGGCCTCCTGGTAGGTCCTCCCTGCAGCCCATACATTGTAGCCAGTACAGTAGTGATGTCTATAGCGTATGGGCTCCTGATAGGTCCTCCCTGCAGCCCATACATTGTAGCCAGTACAGTAGTGATGTCTATAGCGTATGGGCTCCTGGTAGGTCCTCCCTGCAGCCCATACATTGTAGCCAGTACAGTAGTGATGTCTATAGCGTATGGGCTCCTGATAGGTCCTCCCTGCAGCCCATACATTGTAGCCAGTACAGTAGTGATGTCTATAGCGTATGGGCTCCTGGTAGGTCCTCCCTGCAGCCCATACATTGTAGCCAGTACAGTAGTGATGTCTATAGCGTATGGGCTCCTGGTAGGTCCTCCCTGCGGCCCATACATTGTAGCCAGTACAGTAGTGATGTCTATAGCGTATGGGCTCCTGGTAGGTCCTCCCTGCAGCCCATACATTGTAGCCAGTACAGTAGTGATGTCTATAGCGTATGGGCTCCTGGTAGGTCCTCCCTGCGGCCCATACATTTTAGCCAGTACAGTAGTGATGTCTATAGCGTATGGGCTCCTGGTAGGTCCTCCCTGCGGCCCATACATTGTAGCCAGTACAGTAGTGATGTCTATAGCGTATGGGCTCCTGGTAGGTCCTCCCTGCAGCCCATACATTGTAGCCAGTACAGTAGTGATGTCTATAGCGTATGGGCTCCTGGTAGGTCCTCCCTGCGGCCCATACATTGTAGCCAGTACAGTAGTGATGTCTATAGCGTATGGGCTCCTGGTAGGTCCTCCCTGCAGCCCATACATTGTAGCCAGTACAGTAGTGATGTCTATAGCGTATGGGCTCCTGGTAGGTCCTCCCTGCAGCCCATACATTGTAGCCAGTACAGTAGTGATGTCTATAGCGTATGGGCTCCTGGTAGGTCCTCCCTGCAGCCCATACATTGTAGCCAGTACAGTAGTGATGTCTATAGCGTATGGGCTCCTGGTAGGTCCTCCCTGCAGCACATACATTGTAGCCAGTACAGTAGTGATGTCTATAGCGTATGGGCTCCTGATAGGTCCTCCCTGCAGCCCATACATTGTAGCCAGTACAGTAGTGATGTCTATAGCGTATGGGCTCCTGGTAGGTCCTCCCTGCAGCCCATACATTGTAGCCAGTACAGTAGTGATGTCTATAGCGTATGGGCTCCTGGTAGGTCCTCCCTGCGGCCCATACATTGTAGCCAGTACAGTAGTGATGTCTATAGCGTATGGGCTCCTGGTAGGTCCTCCCTGCAGCCCATACATTGTAGCCAGTACAGTAGTGATGTCTATAGCGTATGGGCTCCTGGTAGGTCCTCCCTGCGGCCCATACATTGTAGCCAGTACAGTAGTGATGTCTATAGCGTATGGGCTCCTGGTAGGTCCTCCCTGCAGCCCATACATTGTAGCCAGTACAGTAGTGATGTCTATAGCGTATGGGCTCCTGGTAGGTCCTCCCTGCGGCCCATACATTGTAGCCAGTACAGTAGTGATGTCTATAGCGTATGGGCTCCTGGTAGGTCCTCCCTGCGGCCCATACATTGTAGCCAGTACAGTAGTGATGTCTATAGCGTATGGGCTCCTGATAGGTCCTCCCTGCGGCCCATACATTGTAGCCAGTACAGTAGTGATGTCTATAGCGTATGGGCTCCTGGTAGGTCCTCCCTGCAGCCCATACATTGTAGCCAGTACAGTAGTGATGTCTATAGCGTATGGGCTCCTGGTAGGTCCTCCCTGCAGCCCATACATTGTAGCCAGTACAGTAGTGATGTCTATAGCGTATGGGCTCCTGATAGGTCCTCCCTGCAGCCCATACATTGTAGCCAGTACAGTAGTGATGTCTATAGCGTATGGGCTCCTGGTAGGTCCTCCCTGCGGCCCATACATTGTAGCCAGTACTGTAGTGATGTCTATAGCGTATGGGCTCCTGGTAGGTCCTCCCTGATGCCCATACATTGTAGCCAGTACAGTAGTGATGTCTATAGCGTATGGGCTCCTGATAGGTCCTCCCTGCAGCCCATACATTGTAGCCAGTACAGCAGTGATGTCTATAGTGTATGGGCTCCTGGTAGGTCCTCCCTGCGGCCCATACATTGTAGCCAGTACAGTAGTGATGTCTATAGCGTATGGGCTCCTGATAGGTCCTCCCTGCAGCCCATACATTGTAGCCAGTACAGTAGTGATGTCTATAGCGTATGGGCTCCTGGTAGGTCCTCCCTGCGGCCCATACATTGTAGCCAGTACAGTAGTGATGTCTATAGCGTATGGGCTCCTGGTAGGTCCTCCCTGCGGCCCATACATTGTAGCCAGTACAGTAGTGATGTCTATAGCGTATGGGCTCCTGATAGGTCCTCCCTGCGGCCCATACATTGTAGCCAGTACAGTAGTGATGTCTATAGCGTATGGGCTCCTGGTAGGTCCTCCCTGCGGCCCATACATTGTAGCCAGTACAGTAGTGATGTCTATAGCGTATGGGCTCCTGATAGGTCCTCCCTGCGGCCCATACATTGTAGCCAGTACAGTAGTGATGTCTATAGCGTATGGGCTCCTGGTAGGTCCTCCCTGCAGCTCATACATTGTAGCCTGTACAGTAGTGATGTCTATAGCGTATGGGCTCCTGGTAGGTCCTCCCTGCAGCTCATACATTGTAGCCTGTACAGTAGTGATGTCTATAGCGTATGGGCTCCTGGTAGGTCCTCCCTGTGCCCATACATTGTAGCCAGTACAGTAGTGATGTCTATAGAGTATGGGCTCCTGATAGGTCCTCCCTGCAGCCCATACATTGTAGCCAGTACAGCAGTGATGTCTATAGCGTATGGGCTCCTGGTAGGTCCTCCCTGCGGCCCATACATTGTAGCCAGTACAGTAGTGATGTCTATAGTGTATGGGCTCCTGGTAGATCCTCCCTGCGGCCCATACATTGTAGCCAGTACAGTAGTGAGGTCTATAGCGTATGGGCTCCTGGTAGATCCTCCCTGCGGCCCATACATTGTAGCCAGTACAGTAGTGATGTCTATAGCGTATGGGCTCCTGGTAGATCCTACCTGCGGCCCATACATTGTAGCCAGTACAGTAGTGATGTCTATAGAGTATGGGCTCCTGGTAGATCCTCCCTGCAGCCCATACATTGTAGCCAGTACAGTAGTGATGTCTATAGCGTATGGGCTCCTGATAGATCCTCCCTGCAGCCCATACATTGTAGCCAGTACAGTAGTGATGTCTATAGCGTATGGGCTCCTGGTAGGTCCTCCCTGCAGCCTATACGTTGTAGCCAGTACAGTAGTGATGTCTATAGCGTATGGGCTCCTGGTAGATCCTCCCTGCAACCCATACATTGTAGCCTGTACAGTAGTGATGTCTATAGCGTATGGGCTCCTGGTAGGTCCTCCCTGTGCCCATACATTGTAGCCAGTACAGTAGTGATGTCTATAGAGTATGGGCTCCTGGTAGATCCTCCCTGCAGCCCATACATTGTAGCCAGTACAGTAGTGATGTCTATAGCGTATGGGCTCCTGGTAGATCCTCCCTGCGGCCCATACATTGTAGCCAGTACAGTAGTGAGGTCTATAGCGTATGGGCTCCTGGTAGATCCTCCCTGCGGCCCATACATTGTAGCCAGTACAGTAGTGATGTCTATAGCGTATGGGCTCCTGGTAGATCCTCCCTGCGGCCCATACATTGTAGCCAGTACAGTAGTGATGTCTATAGAGTATGGGCTCCTGGTAGATCCTCCCTGCAGCCCATACATTGTAGCCAGTACAGTAGTGATGTCTATAGCGTATGGGCTCCTGATAGATCCTCCCTGCAGCCCATACATTGTAGCCAGTACAGTAGTGATGTCTATAGCGTATGGGCTCCTGGTAGGTCCTCCCTGCAGCCTATACGTTGTAGCCAGTACAGTAGTGATGTCTATAGCGTATGGGCTCCTGGTAGATCCTCCCTGCAACCCATACATTGTAGCCAGTACAGTAGTGATGTCTATAGCGTATGGGCTCCTGGTAGGTCCTCCCTGCGGCCCATACATTGTAGCCAGTACAGTAGTGATGTCTATAGCGTATGGGCTCCTGGTAGGTCCTCCCTGCAGCCCATACATTGTAGCCAGTACAGTAGTGATGTCTATAGCGTATGGGCTCCTGATAGGTCCTCCCTGCAGCCCATACATTGTAGCCAGTACAGTAGTGATGTCTATAGCGTATGGGCTCCTGGTAGGTCCTCCCTGCAGCCCATACATTGTAGCCAGTACAGTAGTGATGTCTATAGCGTATGGGCTCCTGATAGGTCCTCCCTGCAGCCCATACATTGTAGCCAGTACAGTAGTGATGTCTATAGCGTATGGGCTCCTGGTAGGTCCTCCCTGCAGCCCATACATTGTAGCCAGTACAGTAGTGATGTCTATAGCGTATGGGCTCCTGGTAGGTCCTCCCTGCGGCCCATACATTGTAGCCAGTACAGTAGTGATGTCTATAGCGTATGGGCTCCTGGTAGGTCCTCCCTGCAGCCCATACATTGTAGCCAGTACAGTAGTGATGTCTATAGCGTATGGGCTCCTGGTAGGTCCTCCCTGCGGCCCATACATTTTAGCCAGTACAGTAGTGATGTCTATAGCGTATGGGCTCCTGGTAGGTCCTCCCTGCGGCCCATACATTGTAGCCAGTACAGTAGTGATGTCTATAGCGTATGGGCTCCTGGTAGGTCCTCCCTGCAGCCCATACATTGTAGCCAGTACAGTAGTGATGTCTATAGCGTATGGGCTCCTGGTAGGTCCTCCCTGCGGCCCATACATTGTAGCCAGTACAGTAGTGATGTCTATAGAGTATGGGCTCCTGGTAGATCCTCCCTGCAGCCCATACATTGTAGCCAGTACAGTAGTGATGTCTATAGCGTATGGGCTCCTGATAGATCCTCCCTGCAGCCCATACATTGTAGCCAGTACAGTAGTGATGTCTATAGCGTATGGGCTCCTGGTAGGTCCTCCCTGCAGCCTATACGTTGTAGCCAGTACAGTAGTGATGTCTATAGCGTATGGGCTCCTGGTAGATCCTCCCTGCAACCCATACATTGTAGCCTGTACAGTAGTGATGTCTATAGCGTATGGGCTCCTGGTAGGTCCTCCCTGTGCCCATACATTGTAGCCAGTACAGTAGTGATGTCTATAGAGTATGGGCTCCTGGTAGATCCTCCCTGCAGCCCATACATTGTAGCCAGTACAGTAGCGATGTCTATTGCGTATGGGCTCCTGGTAGATCCTCCCTGCGGCCCATACATTGTAGCCAGTACAGTAGTGAGGTCTATAGCGTATGGGCTCCTGGTAGATCCTCCCTGCGGCCCATACATTGTAGCCAGTACAGTAGTGATGTCTATAGCGTATGGGCTCCTGGTAGATCCTCCCTGCGGCCCATACATTGTAGCCAGTACAGTAGTGATGTCTATAGAGTATGGGCTCCTGGTAGATCCTCCCTGCAGCCCATACATTGTAGCCAGTACAGTAGTGATGTCTATAGCGTATGGGCTCCTGATAGATCCTCCCTGCAGCCCATACATTGTAGCCAGTACAGTAGTGATGTCTATAGCGTATGGGCTCCTGGTAGGTCCTCCCTGCAGCCTATACGTTGTAGCCAGTACAGTAGTGATGTCTATAGCGTATGGGCTCCTGGTAGATCCTCCCTGCAACCCATACATTGTAGCCAGTACAGTAGTGATGTCTATAGCGTATGGGCTCCTGGTAGGTCCTCCCTGCGGCCCATACATTGTAGCCAGTACAGTAGTGATGTCTATAGCGTATGGGCTCCTGGTAGGTCCTCCCTGCAGCCCATACATTGTAGCCAGTACAGTAGTGATGTCTATAGCGTATGGGCTCCTGATAGGTCCTCCCTGCAGCCCATACATTGTAGCCAGTACAGTAGTGATGTCTATAGCGTATGGGCTCCTGGTAGGTCCTCCCTGCAGCCCATACATTGTAGCCAGTACAGTAGTGATGTCTATAGCGTATGGGCTCCTGATAGGTCCTCCCTGCAGCCCATACATTGTAGCCAGTACAGTAGTGATGTCTATAGCGTATGGGCTCCTGGTAGGTCCTCCCTGCAGCCCATACATTGTAGCCAGTACAGTAGTGATGTCTATAGCGTATGGGCTCCTGGTAGGTCCTCCCTGCGGCCCATACATTGTAGCCAGTACAGTAGTGATGTCTATAGCGTATGGGCTCCTGGTAGGTCCTCCCTGCAGCCCATACATTGTAGCCAGTACAGTAGTGATGTCTATAGCGTATGGGCTCCTGATAGATCCTCCCTGCAGCCCATACATTGTAGCCAGTACAGTAGTGATGTCTATAGCGTATGGGCTCCTGGTAGGTCCTCCCTGCAGCCTATACGTTGTAGCCAGTACAGTAGTGATGTCTATAGCGTATGGGCTCCTGGTAGATCCTCCCTGCAACCCATACATTGTAGCCTGTACAGTAGTGATGTCTATAGCGTATGGGCTCCTGGTAGGTCCTCCCTGTGCCCATACATTGTAGCCAGTACAGTAGTGATGTCTATAGAGTATGGGCTCCTGGTAGATCCTCCCTGCAGCCCATACATTGTAGCCAGTACAGTAGTGATGTCTATAGCGTATGGGCTCCTGGTAGATCCTCCCTGCGGCCCATACATTGTAGCCAGTACAGTAGTGATGTCTATAGCGTATGGGCTCCTGGTA
The DNA here is from genome assembly GCF_046119375.1 of Phyllobates terribilis. NCBI lineage: Eukaryota > Metazoa > Chordata > Amphibia > Anura > Dendrobatidae > Phyllobates > Phyllobates terribilis. The sequence goes on from NW_027362762.1 coordinate 637,421,526, forward strand.
GATCCTACCTGCGGCCCATACATTGTAGCCAGTACAGTAGTGATGTCTATAGAGTATGGGCTCCTGGTAGATCCTCCCTGCAGCCCATACATTGTAGCCAGTACAGTAGTGATATCTATAGCGTATGGGCTCCTGATAGATCCTCCCTGCAGCCCATACATTGTAGCCAGTACAGTAGTGATGTCTATAGCGTATGGGCTCCTGGTAGGTCCTCCCTGCAGCCTATACGTTGTAGCCAGTACAGTAGTGATGTCTATAGCGTATGGGCTCCTGGTAGATCCTCCCTGCAACCCATACATTGTAGCCTGTACAGTAGTGATGTCTATAGCGTATGGGCTCCTGGTAGGTCCTCCCTGTGCCCATACATTGTAGCCAGTACAGTAGTGATGTCTATAGAGTATGGGCTCCTGGTAGATCCTCCCTGCAGCCCATACATTGTAGCCAGTACAGTAGTAATGTCTATAGCGTATGGGCTCCTGGTAGATCCTCCCTGCGGCCCATACATTGTAGCCAGTACAGTAGTGAGGTCTATAGCGTATGGGCTCCTGGTAGATCCTCCCTGCGGCCCATACATTGTAGCCAGTACAGTAGTGATGTCTATAGCGTATGGGCTCCTGGTAGATCCTCCCTGCGGCCCATACATTGTAGCCAGTACAGTAGTGATGTCTATAGAGTATGGGCTCCTGGTAGATCCTCCCTGCAGCCCATACATTGTAGCCAGTACAGTAGTGATGTCTATAGCGTATGGGCTCCTGATAGATCCTCCCTGCAGCCCATACATTGTAGCCAGTACAGTAGTGATGTCTATAGCGTATGGGCTCCTGGTAGGTCCTCCCTGCAGCCTATACGTTGTAGCCAGTACAGTAGTGATGTCTATAGCGTATGGGCTCCTGGTAGATCCTCCCTGCAACCCATACATTGTAGCCAGTACAGTAGTGATGTCTATAGCGTATGGGCTCCTGGTAGGTCCTCCCTGCGGCCCATACATTGTAGCCAGTACAGTAGTGATGTCTATAGCGTATGGCCTCCTGGTAGGTCCTCCCTGCAGCCCATACATTGTAGCCAGTACAGTAGTGATGTCTATAGCGTATGGGCTCCTGATAGGTCCTCCCTGCAGCCCATACATTGTAGCCAGTACAGTAGTGATGTCTATAGCGTATGGGCTCCTGGTAGGTCCTCCCTGCAGCCCATACATTGTAGCCAGTACAGTAGTGATGTCTATAGCGTATGGGCTCCTGATAGGTCCTCCCTGCAGCCCATACATTGTAGCCAGTACAGTAGTGATGTCTATAGCGTATGGGCTCCTGGTAGGTCCTCCCTGCAGCCCATACATTGTAGCCAGTACAGTAGTGATGTCTATAGCGTATGGGCTCCTGGTAGGTCCTCCCTGCGGCCCATACATTGTAGCCAGTACAGTAGTGATGTCTATAGCGTATGGGCTCCTGGTAGGTCCTCCCTGCAGCCCATACATTGTAGCCAGTACAGTAGTGATGTCTATAGCGTATGGGCTCCTGGTAGGTCCTCCCTGCGGCCCATACATTTTAGCCAGTACAGTAGTGATGTCTATAGCGTATGGGCTCCTGGTAGGTCCTCCCTGCGGCCCATACATTGTAGCCAGTACAGTAGTGATGTCTATAGCGTATGGGCTCCTGGTAGGTCCTCCCTGCAGCCCATACATTGTAGCCAGTACAGTAGTGATGTCTATAGCGTATGGGCTCCTGGTAGGTCCTCCCTGCGGCCCATACATTGTAGCCAGTACAGTAGTGATGTCTATAGCGTATGGGCTCCTGGTAGGTCCTCCCTGCAGCCCATACATTGTAGCCAGTACAGTAGTGATGTCTATAGCGTATGGGCTCCTGGTAGGTCCTCCCTGCAGCCCATACATTGTAGCCAGTACAGTAGTGATGTCTATAGCGTATGGGCTCCTGGTAGGTCCTCCCTGCAGCCCATACATTGTAGCCAGTACAGTAGTGATGTCTATAGCGTATGGGCTCCTGGTAGGTCCTCCCTGCAGCACATACATTGTAGCCAGTACAGTAGTGATGTCTATAGCGTATGGGCTCCTGATAGGTCCTCCCTGCAGCCCATACATTGTAGCCAGTACAGTAGTGATGTCTATAGCGTATGGGCTCCTGGTAGGTCCTCCCTGCAGCCCATACATTGTAGCCAGTACAGTAGTGATGTCTATAGCGTATGGGCTCCTGGTAGGTCCTCCCTGCGGCCCATACATTGTAGCCAGTACAGTAGTGATGTCTATAGCGTATGGGCTCCTGGTAGGTCCTCCCTGCAGCCCATACATTGTAGCCAGTACAGTAGTGATGTCTATAGCGTATGGGCTCCTGGTAGGTCCTCCCTGCGGCCCATACATTGTAGCCAGTACAGTAGTGATGTCTATAGCGTATGGGCTCCTGGTAGGTCCTCCCTGCAGCCCATACATTGTAGCCAGTACAGTAGTGATGTCTATAGCGTATGGGCTCCTGGTAGGTCCTCCCTGCGGCCCATACATTGTAGCCAGTACAGTAGTGATGTCTATAGCGTATGGGCTCCTGGTAGGTCCTCCCTGCGGCCCATACATTGTAGCCAGTACAGTAGTGATGTCTATAGCGTATGGGCTCCTGATAGGTCCTCCCTGCGGCCCATACATTGTAGCCAGTACAGTAGTGATGTCTATAGCGTATGGGCTCCTGGTAGGTCCTCCCTGCAGCCCATACATTGTAGCCAGTACAGTAGTGATGTCTATAGCGTATGGGCTCCTGGTAGGTCCTCCCTGCAGCCCATACATTGTAGCCAGTACAGTAGTGATGTCTATAGCGTATGGGCTCCTGATAGGTCCTCCCTGCAGCCCATACATTGTAGCCAGTACAGTAGTGATGTCTATAGCGTATGGGCTCCTGGTAGGTCCTCCCTGCGGCCCATACATTGTAGCCAGTACTGTAGTGATGTCTATAGCGTATGGGCTCCTGGTAGGTCCTCCCTGATGCCCATACATTGTAGCCAGTACAGTAGTGATGTCTATAGCGTATGGGCTCCTGATAGGTCCTCCCTGCAGCCCATACATTGTAGCCAGTACAGCAGTGATGTCTATAGTGTATGGGCTCCTGGTAGGTCCTCCCTGCGGCCCATACATTGTAGCCAGTACAGTAGTGATGTCTATAGCGTATGGGCTCCTGATAGGTCCTCCCTGCGGCCCATACATTGTAGCCAGTACAGTAGTGATGTCTATAGCGTATGGGCTCCTGGTAGGTCCTCCCTGCGGCCCATACATTGTAGCCAGTACAGTAGTGATGTCTATAGCGTATGGGCTCCTGGTAGGTCCTCCCTGCGGCCCATACATTGTAGCCAGTACAGTAGTGATGTCTATAGCGTATGGGCTCCTGATAGGTCCTCCCTGCGGCCCATACATTGTAGCCAGTACAGTAGTGATGTCTATAGCGTATGGGCTCCTGGTAGGTCCTCCCTGCGGCCCATACATTGTAGCCAGTACAGTAGTGATGTCTATAGCGTATGGGCTCCTGATAGGTCCTCCCTGCGGCCCATACATTGTAGCCAGTACAGTAGTGATGTCTATAGCGTATGGGCTCCTGGTAGGTCCTCCCTGCAGCTCATACATTGTAGCCTGTACAGTAGTGATGTCTATAGCGTATGGGCTCCTGGTAGGTCCTCCCTGCAGCTCATACATTGTAGCCTGTACAGTAGTGATGTCTATAGCGTATGGGCTCCTGGTAGGTCCTCCCTGTGCCCATACATTGTAGCCAGTACAGTAGTGATGTCTATAGAGTATGGGCTCCTGATAGGTCCTCCCTGCAGCCCATACATTGTAGCCAGTACAGCAGTGATGTCTATAGCGTATGGGCTCCTGGTAGGTCCTCCCTGCGGCCCATACATTGTAGCCAGTACAGTAGTGATGTCTATAGTGTATGGGCTCCTGGTAGATCCTCCCTGCGGCCCATACATTGTAGCCAGTACAGTAGTGAGGTCTATAGCGTATGGGCTCCTGGTAGATCCTCCCTGCGGCCCATACATTGTAGCCAGTACAGTAGTGATGTCTATAGCGTATGGGCTCCTGGTAGATCCTACCTGCGGCCCATACATTGTAGCCAGTACAGTAGTGATGTCTATAGAGTATGGGCTCCTGGTAGATCCTCCCTGCAGCCCATACATTGTAGCCAGTACAGTAGTGATGTCTATAGCGTATGGGCTCCTGATAGATCCTCCCTGCAGCCCATACATTGTAGCCAGTACAGTAGTGATGTCTATAGCGTATGGGCTCCTGGTAGGTCCTCCCTGCAGCCTATACGTTGTAGCCAGTACAGTAGTGATGTCTATAGCGTATGGGCTCCTGGTAGATCCTCCCTGCAACCCATACATTGTAGCCTGTACAGTAGTGATGTCTATAGCGTATGGGCTCCTGGTAGGTCCTCCCTGTGCCCATACATTGTAGCCAGTACAGTAGTGATGTCTATAGAGTATGGGCTCCTGGTAGATCCTCCCTGCAGCCCATACATTGTAGCCAGTACAGTAGTGATGTCTATAGCGTATGGGCTCCTGGTAGATCCTCCCTGCGGCCCATACATTGTAGCCAGTACAGTAGTGAGGTCTATAGCGTATGGGCTCCTGGTAGATCCTCCCTGCGGCCCATACATTGTAGCCAGTACAGTAGTGATGTCTATAGCGTATGGGCTCCTGGTAGATCCTCCCTGCGGCCCATACATTGTAGCCAGTACAGTAGTGATGTCTATAGAGTATGGGCTCCTGGTAGATCCTCCCTGCAGCCCATACATTGTAGCCAGTACAGTAGTGATGTCTATAGCGTATGGGCTCCTGATAGATCCTCCCTGCAGCCCATACATTGTAGCCAGTACAGTAGTGATGTCTATAGCGTATGGGCTCCTGGTAGGTCCTCCCTGCAGCCTATACGTTGTAGCCAGTACAGTAGTGATGTCTATAGCGTATGGGCTCCTGGTAGATCCTCCCTGCAACCCATACATTGTAGCCAGTACAGTAGTGATGTCTATAGCGTATGGGCTCCTGGTAGGTCCTCCCTGCGGCCCATACATTGTAGCCAGTACAGTAGTGATGTCTATAGCGTATGGGCTCCTGGTAGGTCCTCCCTGCAGCCCATACATTGTAGCCAGTACAGTAGTGATGTCTATAGCGTATGGGCTCCTGATAGGTCCTCCCTGCAGCCCATACATTGTAGCCAGTACAGTAGTGATGTCTATAGCGTATGGGCTCCTGGTAGGTCCTCCCTGCAGCCCATACATTGTAGCCAGTACAGTAGTGATGTCTATAGCGTATGGGCTCCTGATAGGTCCTCCCTGCAGCCCATACATTGTAGCCAGTACAGTAGTGATGTCTATAGCGTATGGGCTCCTGGTAGGTCCTCCCTGCAGCCCATACATTGTAGCCAGTACAGTAGTGATGTCTATAGCGTATGGGCTCCTGGTAGGTCCTCCCTGCGGCCCATACATTGTAGCCAGTACAGTAGTGATGTCTATAGCGTATGGGCTCCTGGTAGGTCCTCCCTGCAGCCCATACATTGTAGCCAGTACAGTAGTGATGTCTATAGCGTATGGGCTCCTGGTAGGTCCTCCCTGCGGCCCATACATTTTAGCCAGTACAGTAGTGATGTCTATAGCGTATGGGCTCCTGGTAGGTCCTCCCTGCGGCCCATACATTGTAGCCAGTACAGTAGTGATGTCTATAGCGTATGGGCTCCTGGTAGGTCCTCCCTGCAGCCCATACATTGTAGCCAGTACAGTAGTGATGTCTATAGCGTATGGGCTCCTGGTAGGTCCTCCCTGCGGCCCATACATTGTAGCCAGTACAGTAGTGATGTCTATAGAGTATGGGCTCCTGGTAGATCCTCCCTGCAGCCCATACATTGTAGCCAGTACAGTAGTGATGTCTATAGCGTATGGGCTCCTGATAGATCCTCCCTGCAGCCCATACATTGTAGCCAGTACAGTAGTGATGTCTATAGCGTATGGGCTCCTGGTAGGTCCTCCCTGCAGCCTATACGTTGTAGCCAGTACAGTAGTGATGTCTATAGCGTATGGGCTCCTGGTAGATCCTCCCTGCAACCCATACATTGTAGCCTGTACAGTAGTGATGTCTATAGCGTATGGGCTCCTGGTAGGTCCTCCCTGTGCCCATACATTGTAGCCAGTACAGTAGTGATGTCTATAGAGTATGGGCTCCTGGTAGATCCTCCCTGCAGCCCATACATTGTAGCCAGTACAGTAGTGATGTCTATAGCGTATGGGCTCCTGGTAGATCCTCCCTGCGGCCCATACATTGTAGCCAGTACAGTAGTGAGGTCTATAGCGTATGGGCTCCTGGTAGATCCTCCCTGCGGCCCATACATTGTAGCCAGTACAGTAGTGATGTCTATAGCGTATGGGCTCCTGGTAGATCCTCCCTGCGGCCCATACATTGTAGCCAGTACAGTAGTGATGTCTATAGAGTATGGGCTCCTGGTAGATCCTCCCTGCAGCCCATACATTGTAGCCAGTACAGTAGTGATGTCTATAGCGTATGGGCTCCTGATAGATCCTCCCTGCAGCCCATACATTGTAGCCAGTACAGTAGTGATGTCTATAGCGTATGGGCTCCTGGTAGGTCCTCCCTGCAGCCTATACGTTGTAGCCAGTACAGTAGTGATGTCTATAGCGTATGGGCTCCTGGTAGATCCTCCCTGCAACCCATACATTGTAGCCAGTACAGTAGTGATGTCTATAGCGTATGGGCTCCTGGTAGGTCCTCCCTGCGGCCCATACATTGTAGCCAGTACAGTAGTGATGTCTATAGCGTATGGGCTCCTGGTAGGTCCTCCCTGCAGCCCATACATTGTAGCCAGTACAGTAGTGATGTCTATAGCGTATGGGCTCCTGATAGGTCCTCCCTGCAGCCCATACATTGTAGCCAGTACAGTAGTGATGTCTATAGCGTATGGGCTCCTGGTAGGTCCTCCCTGCAGCCCATACATTGTAGCCAGTACAGTAGTGATGTCTATAGCGTATGGGCTCCTGATAGGTCCTCCCTGCAGCCCATACATTGTAGCCAGTACAGTAGTGATGTCTATAGCGTATGGGCTCCTGGTAGGTCCTCCCTGCAGCCCATACATTGTAGCCAGTACAGTAGTGATGTCTATAGCGTATGGGCTCCTGGTAGGTCCTCCCTGCGGCCCATACATTGTAGCCAGTACAGTAGTGATGTCTATAGCGTATGGGCTCCTGGTAGGTCCTCCCTGCAGCCCATACATTGTAGCCAGTACAGTAGTGATGTCTATAGCGTATGGGCTCCTGGTAGGTCCTCCCTGCGGCCCATACATTTTAGCCAGTACAGTAGTGATGTCTATAGCGTATGGGCTCCTGGTAGGTCCTCCCTGCGGCCCATACATTGTAGCCAGTACAGTAGTGATGTCTATAGCGTATGGGCTCCTGGTAGGTCCTCCCTGCAGCCCATACATTGTAGCCAGTACAGTAGTGATGTCTATAGCGTATGGGCTCCTGGTAGGTCCTCCCTGCGGCCCATACATTGTAGCCAGTACAGTAGTGATGTCTATAGCGTATGGGCTCCTGGTAGGTCCTCCCTGCAGCCCATACATTGTAGCCAGTACAGTAGTGATGTCTATAGCGTATGGGCTCCTGGTAGGTCCTCCCTGCAGCCCATACATTGTAGCCAGTACAGTAGTGATGTCTATAGCGTATGGGCTCCTGGTAGGTCCTCCCTGCAGCCCATACATTGTAGCCAGTACAGTAGTGATGTCTATAGCGTATGGGCTCCTGGTAGGTCCTCCCTGCGGCCCATACATTGTAGCCAGTACAGTAGTGATGTCTATAGCGTATGGGCTCCTGGTAGGTCCTCCCTGCGGCCCATACATTGTAGCCAGTACAGTAGTGATGTCTATAGCGTATGGGCTCCTGATAGGTCCTCCCTGCAGCCCATACATTGTAGCCAGTACAGTAGTGATGTCTATAGCGTATGGGCTCCTGGTAGGTCCTCCCTGCGGCCCATACATTGTAGCCAGTACAGTAGTGATGTCTATAGAGTATGGGCTCCTGGTAGATCCTCCCTGCAGCCCATACATTGTAGCCAGTACAGTAGTGATGTCTATAGCGTATGGGCTCCTGGTAGGTCCTCCCTGCAGCCCATACATTGTAGCCAGTACAGTAGTGATGTCTATAGCGTATGGGCTCCTGGTAGGTCCTCTCTGCAGCCCATACATTGTAGCCAGTACAGTAGTGATGTCTATAGCGTATGGGCTCCTGGTAGGTCCTCCCTGCGGCCCATACATTGTAGCCAGTACAGTAGTGATGTCTATAGCGTATGGGCTCCTGGTAGGTCCTCCCTGCAGCCCATACATTGTAGCCAGTACAGTAGTGATGTCTATAGCGTATGGGCTCCTGGTAGGTCCTCCCTGCAGCCCATACATTGTAGCCAGTACAGTAGTGATGTCTATAGCGTATGGGCTCCTGATAGGTCCTCCCTGCAGCCCATACATTGTAGCCAGTACAGTAGTGATGTCTATAGCGTATGGGCTCCTGGTAGGTCCTCCCTGCGGCCCATACATTGTAGCCAGTACAGTAGTGATGTCTATAGTGTATGGGCTCCTGGTAGGTCCTCCCTGCGGCCCATACATTGTAGCCAGTACAGTAGTGATGTCTATAGCGTATGGGCTCCTGGTAGGTCCTCCCTGCAGCCCATACATTGTAGCCAGTACAGTAGTGATGTCTATAGCGTATGGGCTCCTGATAGGTCCTCCCTGCAGCCCATACATTGTAGCCAGTACAGTAGTGATGTCTATAGCGTATGGGCTCCTGGTAGGTCCTCCCTGCAGCACATACATTGTAGCCAGTACAGTAGTGATGTCTATAGCGTATGGGCTCCTGATAGGTCCTCCCTGCAGCCCATACATTGTAGCCAGTACAGTAGTGATGTCTATAGCGTATGGGCTCCTGGTAGGTCCTCCCTGCAGCCCATACATTGTAGCCAGTACAGTAGTGATGTCTATAGCGTATGGGCTCCTGGTAGGTCCTCCCTGCGGCCCATACATTGTAGCCAGTACAGTAGTGATGTCTATAGCGTATGGGCTCCTGGTAGGTCCTCCCTGCGGCCCATACATTGTAGCCAGTACAGTAGTGATGTCTATAGCGTATGGGCTCCTGGTAGGTCCTCCCTGCGGCCCATACATTGTAGCCAGTACAGTAGTGATGTCTATAGCGTATGGGCTCCTGGTAGGTCCTCCCTGCAGCCCATACATTGTAGCCAGTACAGTAGTGATGTCTATAGCGTATGGGCTCCTGGTAGGTCCTCCCTGCGGCCCATACATTGTAGCCAGTACAGTAGTGATGTCTATAGCGTATGGGCTCCTGGTAGGTCCTCCCTGCGGCCCATACATTGTAGCCAGTACAGTAGTGATGTCTATAGCGTATGGGCTCCTGATAGGTCCTCCCTGCGGCCCATACATTGTAGCCAGTACAGTAGTGATGTCTATAGCGTATGGGCTCCTGGTAGGTCCTCCCTGCAGCCCATACATTGTAGCCAGTACAGTAGTGATGTCTATAGCGTATGGGCTCCTGGTAGGTCCTCCCTGCAGCCCATACATTGTAGCCAGTACAGTAGTGATGTCTATAGCGTATGGGCTCCTGATAGGTCCTCCCTGCAGCCCATACATTGTAGCCAGTACAGTAGTGATGTCTATAGCGTATGGGCTCCTGGTAGGTCCTCCCTGCGGCCCATACATTGTAGCCAGTACTGTAGTGATGTCTATAGCGTATGGGCTCCTGGTAGGTCCTCCCTGAGGCCCATACATTGTAGCCAGTACAGTAGTGATGTCTATAGCGTATGGGCTCCTGGTAGGTCCTCCCTGCGGCCCATACATTGTAGCCAGTACAGTAGTGATGTCTATAGCGTATGGGCTCCTGGTAGGTCCTCCCTGCGGCCCATACATTGTAGCCAGTACAGTAGTGATGTCTATAGCGTATGGGCTCCTGATAGGTCCTCCCTGCGGCCCATACATTGTAGCCAGTACAGTAGTGATGTCTATAGCGTGTGGGCTCCTGGTAGGTCCTCCCTGCAGCTCATACATTGTAGCCTGTACAGTAGTGATGTCTATAGCGTATGGGCTCCTGGTAGGTCCTCCCTGTGCCCATACATTGTAGCCAGTACAGTAGTGATGTCTATAGAGTATGGGCTCCTGATAGGTCCTCCCTGCAGCCCATACATTGTAGCCAGTACAGCAGTGATGTCTATAGCGTATGGGCTCCTGGTAGGTCCTCCCTGCGGCCCATACATTGTAGCCAGTACAGTAGTGATGTCTATAGCGTATGGGCTCCTGGTAGATCCTCCCTGCGGCCCATACATTGTAGCCAGTACAGTAGTGAGGTCTATAGCGTATGGGCTCCTGGTAGATCCTCCCTGCGGCCCATACATTGTAGCCAGTACAGTAGTGATGTCTATAGCGTATGGGCTCCTGGTAGATCCTACCTGCGGCCCATACATTGTAGCCAGTACAGTAGTGATGTCTATAGAGTATGGGCTCCTGGTAGATCCTCCCTGCAGCCCATACATTGTAGCCAGTACAGTAGTGATGTCTATAGCGTATGGGCTCCTGATAGATCCTCCCTGCAGCCCATACATTGTAGCCAGTACAGTAGTGATGTCTATAGCGTATGGGCTCCTGGTAGGTCCTCCCTGCAGCCTATACGTTGTAGCCAGTACAGTAGTGATGTCTATAGCGTATGGGCTCCTGGTAGATCCTCCCTGCAACCCATACATTGTAGCCTGTACAGTAGTGATGTCTATAGCGTATGGGCTCCTGGTAGGTCCTCCCTGTGCCCATACATTGTAGCCAGTACAGTAGTGATGTCTATAGAGTATGGGCTCCTGATAGGTCCTCCCTGCAGCCCATACATTGTAGCCAGTACAGCAGTGATGTCTATAGCGTATGGGCTCCTGGTAGGTCCTCCCTGCGGCCCATACATTGTAGCCAGTACAGTAGTGATGTCTATAGCGTATGGGCTCCAGGTAGATCCTCCCTGCGGCCCATACATTGTAGCCAGTACAGTAGTGAGGTCTATAGCGTATGGGCTCCTGGTAGATCGTCCCTGCGGCCCATACATTGTAGCCAGTACAGTAGTGATGTCTATAGCGTATGGGCTCCTGGTAGATCCTCCCTGCGGCCCATACATTGTAGCCAGTACAGTAGTGATGTCTATAGAGTATGGGCTCCTGGTAGATCCTCCCTGCAGCCCATACATTGTAGCCAGTACAGTAGTGATGTCTATAGCGTATGGGCTCCTGATAGATCCTCCCTGCAGCCCATACATTGTAGCCAGTACAGTAGTGATGTCTATAGCGTATGGGCTCCTGGTAGGTCCTCCCTGCAGCCTATACGTTGTAGCCAGTACAGTAGTGATGTCTATAGCGTATGGGCTCCTGGTAGATCCTCCCTGCAACCTATACATTGTAGCCAGTACAGTAGTGATGTCTATAGCGTATGGGCTCCTGGTAGGTCCTCCCTGCGGCCCATACATTGTAGCCAGTACAGTAGTGATGTCTATAGCGTATGGGCTCCTGGTAGGTCCTCCCTGCAGCCCATACATTGTAGCCAGTACAGTAGTGATGTCTATAGCGTATGGGCTCCTGGTAGGTCCTCCCTGCGGCCCATACATTGTAGCCAGTACAGTAGTGATGTCTATAGCGTATGGGCTCCTGATAGGTCCTCCCTGCAGCCCATACATTGTAGCCAGTACAGTAGTGATGTCTATAGCGTATGGGCTCCTGGTAGGTCCTCCCTGCAGCCCATACATTGTAGCCAGTACAGTAGTGATGTCTATAGCGTATGGGCTCCTGATAGGTCCTCCCTGCAGCCCATACATTGTAGCCAGTACAGTAGTGATGTCTATAGCGTATGGGCTCCTGGTAGGTCCTCCCTGCAGCCCATAAATTGTAGCCAGTACAGTAGTGATGTCTATAGCGTATGGGCTCCTGGTAGGTCCTCCCTGCGGCCCATACATTGTAGCCAGTACAGTAGTGATGTCTATAGAGTATGGGCTCCTGGTAGATCCTCCCTGCAGCCCATACATTGTAGCCAGTACAGTAGTGATGTCTATAGCGTATGGGCTCCTGGTAGGTCCTCCCTGCAGCCCATACATTGTAGCCAGTACAGTAGTGATGTCTATAGCGTATGGGCTCCTGGTAGGTCCTCCCTGCAGCCCTTACATTGTAGCCAGTACAGTAGTGATGTCTATAGCGTATGGGCTCCTGGTAGGTCCTCCCTGCGGCCCATACATTGTAGCCAGTACAGTAGTGATGTCTATAGTGTATGGGCTCCTGGTAGGTCCTCCCTGCAGCCCATACATTGTAGCCAGTACAGTAGTGATGTCTATAGCGTATGGGCTCCTGGTAGGTCCTCCCTGCAGCCCATACATTGTAGCCAGTACAGTAGTGATGTCTATAGCGTATGGGCTCCTGGTAGGTCCTCCCTGCAGCCCATACATTGTAGCCAGTACAGTAGTGATGTCTATAGCGTATGGGCTCCTGATAGGTCCTCCCTGCAGCCCATACATTGTAGCCAGTACAGTAGTGATGTCTATAGCGTATGGGCTCCTGGTAGGTCCTCCCTGCAGCACATACATTGTAGCCAGTACAGTAGTGATGTCTATAGCGTATGGGCTCCTGGTAGGTCCTCCCTGCGGCCCATACATTGTAGCCAGTACAGTAGTGATGTCTATAGCGTATGGGCTCCTGGTAGGTCCTACCTGCGGCCCATACATTGTAGCCAGTACAGTAGTGATGTCTATAGCGTAAGGGCTCCTGGTAGGTCCTCCCTGCGGCCCATACATTGTAGCCAGTACAGTAGTGATGTCTATAGCGTATGGGCTCCTGGTAGGTCCTCCCTGCAGCCCATACATTGTAGCCAGTACAGTAGTGATGTCTATAGCGTATACGCTCCTGGTAGGTCCTCCCTGCGGCCCATACATTGTAGCCAGTACAGTAGTGATGTCTATAGCGTATGGGCTCCTGGTAGGTCCTCCCTGCGGCCCATACATTGTAGCCAGTACAGTAGTGATGTCTATAGCGTATGGGCTCCTGATAGGTCCTCCCTGCGGCCCATACATTGTAGCCAGTACAGTAGTGATGTCTATAGCGTATGGGCTCCTGGTAGGTCCTCCCTGCAGCCCATACATTGTAGCCAGTACAGTAGTGATGTCTATAGCGTATGGGCTCCTTGTAGGTCCTCCTTGCAGCCCATACATTGTAGCCAGTACAGTAGTGATGTCTATAGCGTATGGGCTCCTGATAGGTCCTCCCTGCAGCCCATACATTGTAGCCAGTACAGTAGTGATGTCTATAGCGTATGGGCTCCTGGTAGGTCCTCCCTGCGGCCCATACATTGTAGCCAGTACTGTAGTGATGTCTATAGCGTATGGGCTCCTGGTAGGTCCTCCCTGAGGCCCATACATTGTAGCCAGTACAGTAGTGATGTCTATAGCGTATGGGCTCCTGATAGGTCCTCCCTGCAGCCCATACATTGTAGCCAGTACAGCAGTGATGTCTATAGTGTATGGGCTCCTGGTAGGTCCTCCCTGCGGCCCATACATTGTAGCCAGTACAGTAGTGATGTCTATAGCGTATGGGCTCCTGATAGGTCCTCCCTGCAGCCCATACATTGTAGCCAGTACAGTAGTGATGTCTATAGCGTATGGGCTCCTGGTAGGTCCTCCCTGCGGCCCATACATTGTAGCCAGTACAGTAGTGATGTCTATAGCGTATGGGCTCCTGGTAGGTCCTCCCTGCGGCCCATACATTGTAGCCAGTACAGTAGTGATGTCTATAGCTTATGGGCTCCTGATAGGTCCTCCCTGCGGCCCATACATTGTAGCCAGTACAGTAGTGATGTCTATAGCGTATGGGCTCCTGGTAGGTCCTCCCTGCAGCCCATACATTGTAGCCAGTACAGTAGTGATGTCTATAGCGTATGGGCTCCTGGTAGGTCCTCCCTGCGGCCCATACATTGTAGCCAGTACAGTAGTGATGTCTATAGCGTATGGGCTCCTGATAGGTCCTCCCTGCGGCCCATACATTGTAGCCAGTACAGTAGTGATGTCTATAGCGTATGGGCTCCTGGTAGGTCCTCCCTGCGGCCCATACATTGTAGCCAGTACAGTAGTGATGTCTATAGCGTATGGGCTCCTGATAGGTCCTCCCTGCGGCCCATACATTGTAGCCAGTACAGTAGTGATGTCTATAGAGTATGGGCTCCTGATAGGTCCTCCCTGCAGCCCATATATTGTAGCCAGTACAGCAGTGATGTCTATAGCGTATGGGCTCCTGGTAGGTCCTCCCTGCGGCCCATACATTGTAGCCAGTACAGTAGTGATGTCTATAGCGTATGGGCTCCTGGTAGATCCTCCCTGCGGCCCATACATTGTAGCCAGTACAGTAGTGAGGTCTATAGCGTATGGGCTCCTGGTAGATCCTCCCTGCGGCCCATACATTGTAGCCAGTACAGTAGTGATGTCTATAGCGTATGGGCTCCTGGTAGATCCTCCCTGCAGCCCATACATTGTAGCCAGTACAGTAGTGATGTCTATAGCGTATGGGCTCCTGATAGGTCCTCCCTGCGGCCCATACATTATAGCCACTACAGTAGTGATGTCTATAGCGTATGGGCTCCTGGTAGATCCTCCCTGCAGCCCATACATTGTAGCCAGTACAGTAGTGATGTCTATAGCGTATGGGCTCCTGGTAGATCCTCCCTGCAGCCCATACATTGTAGCCAGTACAGTAGTGATGTCTATAGCGTATGGGCTCCTGGTAGGTCCTCCCTGCAGCCCATACATTGTAGCCAGTACAGTAGTGATGTCTATAGCGTATGGGCTCCTGGTAGGTCCTCCCTGCAGCCCATACATTGTAGCCAGTACAGTAGTGATGTCTATAGAGTATGGGCTCCTGGTAGATCCTCCCTGCAGCCCATACATTGTAGCCAGTACAGTAGTGATGTCTATAGCGTATGGGCTCCTGGTAGATCCTCCCTGCGGCCCATACATTGTAGCCAGTACAGTAGTGATGTCTATAGAGTATGGGCTCCTGGTAGATCCTCCCTGCAGCCCATACATTGTAGCCAGTACAGTAGTGATGTCTATAGCGTATGGGCTCCTGGTAGGTCCTCCCTGCGGCCCATACATTGTAGCCAGAACAGTAGTGATGTCTATAGCGTATGGGCTCCTGGTAGATCCTTCCTGCAGCCCATACATTGTAGCCAGTACAGTAGTGATGTCTATAGCGTATGGGCTCCTGGTAGGTCCTCCCTGCAGCCCATACATTGTAGCCAGTACAGTAGTGATGTCTATAGCGTATGGGCTCCTGGTAGGTCCTCCCTGCAGCTCATACACTGTAGCCAGTACAGTAGTGTTGTCTATAGCGTATGGGCTCCTGGTAGGTCCTCCCTGCAGCCCATACATTGTAGCCAGTACAGCAGTGATGTCTATAGCGTATGGGCTCCTCGTAGATCCTCCCTGCGGCCCATACATTGTAGCCAGTACAGTAGTGAGGTCTATAGCGTATGGGTTCCTGGTAGATCCTCCCTGCAGCCCATACATTGGAGCCACTACAGTAGTGATGTCTATAGCGTATGGGCTCCTGGTAGGTCCTCCCTGCGGCCCATACATTGTAGCCAGTACAGTAGTGATGTCTATAGCGTATGGGCTCCTGGTAGATCCTCCCTGCAGCCCATACATTGGAGCCACTACAGTAGTGATGTCTATAGCGTATGGGCTCCTGGTAGATCCTCCCTGCAGCCCATACATTGTAGCCAGTACAGTAGTGATGTCTATAGCGTATGGGCTCCTGGTAGATCCTCCCTGCGGCCCATACATTGTAGCCAGTACAGTAGTGAGGTCTATAGCGTATGGGCTCCTGGTAGATCCTCCCTGCGGCCCATACATTGTAGCCAGTACAGTAGTGATGTCTATAGCGTATGGGCTCCTGGTAGATCCTCCCTGCGGCCCATACATTGTAGCCAGTACAGTAGTGATGTCTATAGAGTATGGGCTCCTGGTAGATCCTCCCTGCAGCCCATACATTGTAGCCAGTACAGTAGTGATGTCTATAGCGTATGGGCTCCTGATAGATCCTCCCTGCAGCCCATACATTGTAGCCAGTACAGTAGTGATGTCTATAGCGTATGGGCTCCTGGTAGGTCCTCCCTGCAGCCTATACGTTGTAGCCAGTACAGTAGTGATGTCTATAGCGTATGGGCTCCTGGTAGATCCTCCCTGCAACCCATACATTGTAGCCAGTACAGTAGTGATGTCTATAGCGTATGGGCTCCTGGTAGATCCTCCCTGCGGCCCATACATTGTAGCCAGTACAGTAGTGATGTCTATAGAGTATGGGCTCCTGGTAGATCCTCCCTGCAGCCCATACATTGTAGCCAGTACAGTAGTGATGTCTATAGCGTATGGGCTCCTGGTAGGTCCTCCCTGCAGCCCATACATTGTAGCCAGAACAGTAGTGATGTCTATAGCGTATGGGCTCCTGGTAGATCCTTCCTGCAGCCCATACATTGTAGCCAGTACAGTAGTGATGTCTATAGCGTATGGGCTCCTGGTAGGTCCTCCCTGCAGCCCATACATTGTAGCCAGTACAGTAGTGATGTCTATAGCGTATGGGCTCCTGGTAGGTCCTCCCTGCAGCTCATACACTGTAGCCAGTACAGTAGTGATGTCTATAGCGTATGGGCTCCTGGTAGGTCCTCCCTGCAGCCCATACATTGTAGCCAGTACAGCAGTGATGTCTATAGCGTATGGGCTCCTGGTAGATCCTCCCTGCGGCCCATACATTGTAGCCAGTACAGTAGTGAGGTCTATAGCGTATGGGTTCCTGGTAGATCCTCCCTGCAGCCCATACATTGGAGCCACTACAGTAGTGATGTCTATAGCGTATGGGCTCCTGGTAGGTCCTCCCTGCGGCCCATACATTGTAGCCAGTACAGTAGTGATGTCTATAGCGTATGGGCTCCTGGTAGATCCTCCCTGCAGCCCATACATTGGAGCCACTACAGTAGTGATGTCTATAGCGTATGGGCTCCTGGTAGATCCTCCCTGCAGCCCATACATTGTAGCCAGTACAGTAGTGATGTCTATAGCGTATGGGCTCCTGGTAGATCCTCCCTGCGGCCCATACATTGTAGCCAGTACAGTAGTGAGGTCTATAGCGTATGGGCTCCTGGTAGATCCTCCCTGCGGCCCATACATTGTAGCCAGTACAGTAGTGATGTCTATAGCGTATGGGCTCCTGGTAGATCCTCCCTGCGGCCCATACATTGTAGCCAGTACAGTAGTGATGTCTATAGAGTATGGGCTCCTGGTAGATCCTCCCTGCAGCCCATACATTGTAGCCAGTACAGTAGTGATGTCTATAGCGTATGGGCTCCTGATAGATCCTCCCTGCAGCCCATACATTGTAGCCAGTACAGTAGTGATGTCTATAGCGTATGGGCTCCTGGTAGGTCCTCCCTGCAGCCTATACGTTGTAGCCAGTACAGTAGTGATGTCTATAGCGTATGGGCTCCTGGTAGATCCTCCCTGCAACCCATACATTGTAGCCAGTACAGTAGTGATGTCTATAGCGTATGGGCTCCTGGTAGGTCCTCCCTGCGGCCCATACATTGTAGCCAGTACAGTAGTGATGTCTATAGCGTATGGGCTCCTGGTAGGTCCTCCCTGCAGCCCATACATTGTAGCCAGTACAGTAGTGATGTCTATAGCGTATGGGCTCCTGGTAGGTCCTCCCTGCAGCCCATACATTGTAGCCAGTACAGTAGTGATGTCTATAGCGTATGGGCTCCTGATAGGTCCTCCCTGCAGCCCATACATTGTAGCCAGTACAGTAGTGAAGTCTATAGCGTATGGGCTCCTGGTAGGTCCTCCCTGCAGCCCATACATTGTAGCCAGTACAGTAGTGATGTCTATAGCGTATGGGCTCCTGATAGGTCCTCCCTGCAGCCCATACATTGTAGCCAGTACAGTAGTGATGTCTATAGCGTATGGGCTCCTGGTAGGTCCTCCCTGCAGCCCATACATTGTAGCCAGTACAGTAGTGATGTCTATAGCGTATGGGCTCCTGGTAGGTCCTCCCTGCGGCCCATACATTGTAGCCAGTACAGTAGTGATGTCTATAGCGTATGGGCTCCTGGTAGGTCCTCCCTGCAGCCCATACATTGTAGCCAGTACAGTAGTGATGTCTATAGCGTATGGGCTCCTGGTAGGTCCTCCCTGCGGCCCATACATTGTAGCCAGTACAGTAGTGATGTCTATAGCGTATGGGCTCCTGGTAGGTCCTCCCTGCGGCCCATACATTGTAGCCAGTACAGTAGTGATGTCTATAGCGTATGGGCTCCTGGTAGGTCCTCCCTGCGGCCCATACATTTTAGCCAGTACAGTAGTGATGTCTATAGCGTATGGGCTCCTGGTAGGTCCTCCCTGCGGCCCATACATTTTAGCCAGTACAGTAGTGATGTCTATAGCGTATGGGCTCCTGGTAGGTCCTCCCTGCGGCCCATACATTGTAGCCAGTACAGTAGTGATGTCTATAGCGTATGGGCTCCTGGTAGGTCCTCCCTGCGGCCCATACATTGTAGCCAGTACAGTAGTGATGTCTATAGCGTATGGGCTCCTGGTAGGTCCTCCCTGCAGCCCATACATTGTAGCCAGTACAGTAGTGATGTCTATAGCGTATGGGCTCCTGGTAGGTCCTCCCTGCAGCCCATACATTGTAGCCAGTACAGTAGTGATGTCTATAGCGTATGGGCTCCTGGTAGGTCCTCCCTGCAGCCCATACATTGTAGCCAGTACAGTAGTGATGTCTATAGCGTATGGGCTCCTGGTAGGTCCTCCCTGCAGCCCATACATTGTAGCCAGTACAGTAGTGATGTCTATAGCGTATGGGCTCCTGGTAGGTCCTCCCTGCGGCCCATACATTGTAGCCAGTACAGTAGTGATGTCTATAGCGTATGGGCTCCTGGTAGGTCCTCCCTGCGGCCCATACATTGTAGCCAGTACAGTAGTGATGTCTATAGCGTATGGGCTCCTGATAGGTCCTCCCTGCAGCCCATACATTGTAGCCAGTACAGTAGTGATGTCTATAGCGTATGGGCTCCTGGTAGGTCCTCCCTGCGGCCCATACATTGTAGCCAGTACAGTAGTGATGTCTATAGAGTATGGGCTCATGGTAGATCCTCCCTGCAGCCCATACATTGTAGCCAGTACAGTAGTGATGTCTATAGCGTATGGGCTCCTGGTAGGTCCTCCCTGCGGCCCATACATTGTAGCCAGTACAGTAGTGATGTCTATAGCGTATGGGCTCCTGGTAGGTCCTCCCTGCGGCCCATACATTGTAGCCAGTACAGTAGTGATGTCTATAGCGTATGGGCTCCTGGTAGGTCCTCCCTGCGGCCCATACATTTTAGCCAGTACAGTAGTGATGTCTATAGCGTATGGGCTCCTGGTAGGTCCTCCCTGCGGCCCATACATTTTAGCCAGTACAGTAGTGATGTCTATAGCGTATGGGCTCCTGGTAGGTCCTCCCTGCGGCCCATACATTGTAGCCAGTACAGTAGTGATGTCTATAGCGTATGGGCTCCTGGTAGGTCCTCCCTGCGGCCCATACATTGTAGCCAGTACAGTAGTGATGTCTATAGCGTATGGGCTCCTGGTAGGTCCTCCCTGCAGCCCATACATTGTAGCCAGTACAGTAGTGATGTCTATAGCGTATGGGCTCCTGGTAGGTCCTCCCTGCAGCCCATACATTGTAGCCAGTACAGTAGTGATGTCTATAGCGTATGGGCTCCTGGTAGGTCCTCCCTGCAGCCCATACATTGTAGCCAGTACAGTAGTGATGTCTATAGCGTATGGGCTCCTGGTAGGTCCTCCCTGCAGCCCATACATTGTAGCCAGTACAGTAGTGATGTCTATAGCGTATGGGCTCCTGGTAGGTCCTCCCTGCGGCCCATACATTGTAGCCAGTACAGTAGTGATGTCTATAGCGTATGGGCTCCTGGTAGGTCCTCCCTGCGGCCCATACATTGTAGCCAGTACAGTAGTGATGTCTATAGCGTATGGGCTCCTGATAGGTCCTCCCTGCAGCCCATACATTGTAGCCAGTACAGTAGTGATGTCTATAGCGTATGGGCTCCTGGTAGGTCCTCCCTGCGGCCCATACATTGTAGCCAGTACAGTAGTGATGTCTATAGAGTATGGGCTCATGGTAGATCCTCCCTGCAGCCCATACATTGTAGCCAGTACAGTAGTGATGTCTATAGCGTATGGGCTCCTGGTAGGTCCTCCCTGCAGCCCATACATTGTAGCCAGTACAGTAGTGATGTCTATAGCGTATGGGCTCCTGGTAGGTCCTCCCTGCAGCCCATACATTGTAGCCAGTACAGTAGTGATGTCTATAGCGTATGGGCTCCTGGTAGGTCCTCCCTGCAGCCCATACATTGTAGCCAGTACAGTAGTGATGTCTATAGCGTATGGGCTCCTGGTAGGTCCTCCCTGCGGCCCATACATTGTAGCCAGTACAGTAGTGATGTCTATAGCGTATGGGCTCCTGGTAGGTCCTCCCTGCAGCCCATACATTGTAGCCAGTACAGTAGTGATGTCTATAGCGTATGGGCTCCTGGTAGGTCCTCCCTGCAGCCCATACATTGTAGCCAGTACAGTAGTGATGTCTATAGCGTATGGGCTCCTGATAGGTCCTCCCTGCAGCCCATACATTGTAGCCAGTACAGTAGTGATGTCTATAGCGTATGGGCTCCTGGTAGGTCCTCCCTGCGGCCCATACATTGTAGCCAGTACAGTAGTGATGTCTATAGTGTATGGGCTCCTGGTAGGTCCTCCCTGCGGCCCATACATTGTAGCCAGTACAGTAGTGATGTCTATAGCGTATGGGCTCCTGGTAGGTCCTCCCTGCAGCCCATACATTGTAGCCAGTACAGTAGTGATGTCTATAGCGTATGGGCTCCTGATAGGTCCTCCCTGCAGCCCATACAATGTAGCCAGTACAGTAGTGATGTCTATAGCGTATGGGCTCCTGGTAGGTCCTCCCTGCAGCACATACATTGTAGCCAGTACAGTAGTGATGTCTATAGCGTATGGGCTCCTGATAGGTCCTCCCTGCAGCCCATACATTGTAGCCAGTACAGTAGTGATGTCTATAGCGTATGGGCTCCTGGTAGGTCCTCCCTGCGGCCCATACATTGTAGCCAGTACAGTAGTGATGTCTATAGCGTATGGGCTCCTGGTAGGTCCTCCCTGCGGCCCATACATTGTAGCCAGTACAGTAGTGATGTCTATAGCGTATGGGCTCCTGGTAGGTCCTCCCTGCAGCCCATACATTGTAGCCAGTACAGTAGTGATGTCTATAGCGTATGGGCTCCTGGTAGGTCCTCCCTGCGGCCCATACATTGTAGCCAGTACAGTAGTGATGTCTATAGCGTATGGGCTCCTGGTAGGTCCTCCCTGCGGCCCATACATTGTAGCCAGTACAGTAGTGATGTCTATAGCGTATGGGCTCCTGGTAGGTCCTCCCTGCGGCCCATACATTGTAGCCAGTACAGTAGTGATGTCTATAGCGTATGGGCTCCTGGTAGGTCCTCCCTGCGGCCCATACATTGTAGCCAGTACAGTAGTGATGTCTATAGCGTATGGGCTCCTGATAGGTCCTCCCTGCGGCCCATACATTGTAGCCAGTACAGTAGTGATGTCTATAGCGTATGGGCTCCTGGTAGGTCCTCCCTGCGGCCCATACATTGTAGCCAGTACAGTAGTGATGTCTATAGCGTATGGGCTCCTTGTAGGTCCTCCCTGCAGCCCATACATTGTAGCCAGTACAGTAGTGATGTCTATAGCGTATGGGCTCCTGATAGGTCCTCCCTGCAGCCCATACATTGTAGCCAGTACAGTAGTGATGTCTATAGCGTATGGGCTCCTGGTAGGTCCTCCCTGCGGCCCATACATTGTAGCCAGTACTGTAGTGATGTCTATAGCGTATGGGCTCCTGGTAGGTCCTCCCTGAGGCCCATACATTGTAGCCAGTACAGTAGTGATGTCTATAGCGTATGGGCTCCTGATAGGTCCTCCCTGCAGCCCATACATTGTAGCCAGTACAGCAGTGATGTCTATAGTGTATGGGCTCCTGGTAGGTCCTCCCTGCGGCCCATACATTGTAGCCAGTACAGTAGTGATGTCTATAGCGTATGGGCTCCTGATAGGTCCTCCCTGCAGCCCATACATTGTAGCCAGTACAGTAGTGATGTCTATAGCGTATGGGCTCCTGGTAGGTCCTCCCTGCGGCCCATACATTGTAGCCAGTACAGTAGTGATGTCTATAGCGTATGGGCTCCTGGTAGGTCCTCCCTGCGGCCCATACATTGTAGCCAGTACAGTAGTGATGTCTATAGCGTATGGGCTCCTGATAGGTCCTCCCTGCGGCCCATACATTGTAGCCAGTACAGTAGTGATGTCTATAGCGTATGGGCTCCTGGTAGGTCCTCCCTGCGGCCCATACATTGTAGCCAGTACAGTAGTGATGTCTATAGCGTATGGGCTCCTGATAGGTCCTCCCTGCGGCCCATACATTGTAGCCAGTACAGTAGTGATGTCTATAGCGTATGGGCTCCTGGTAGGTCCTCCCTGCAGCTCATACATTGTAGCCTGTACAGTAGTGATGTCTATAGCGTATGGGCTCCTGGTAGGTCCTCCCTGCAGCTCATACATTGTAGCCTGTACAGTAGTGATGTCTATAGCGTATGGGCTCCTGGTAGGTCCTCCCTGTGCCCATACATTGTAGCCAGTACAGTAGTGATGTCTATAGAGTATGGGCTCCTGATAGGTCCTCCCTGCAGCCCATACATTGTAGCCAGTACAGCAGTGATGTCTATAGCGTATGGGCTCCTGGTAGGTCCTCCCTGCGGCCCATACATTGTAGCCAGTACAGTAGTGATGTCTATAGCGTATGGGCTCCTGGTAGATCCTCCCTGCGGCCCATACATTGTAGCCAGTACAGTAGTGAGGTCTATAGCGTATGGGCTCCTGGTAGATCCTCCCTGCGGCCCATACATTGTAGCCAGTACAGTAGTGATGTCTATAGCGTATGGGCTCCTGGTAGATCCTCCCTGCGGCCCATACATTGTAGCCAGTACAGTAGTGATGTCTATAGAGTATGGGCTCCTGGTAGATCCTCCCTGCAGCCCATACATTGTAGCCAGTACAGTAGTGATGTCTATAGCGTATGGGCTCCTGATAGATCCTCCCTGCAGCCCATACATTGTAGCCAGTACAGTAGTGATGTCTATAGCGTATGGGCTCCTGGTAGGTCCTCCCTGCAGCCTATACGTTGTAGCCAGTACAGTAGTGATGTCTATAGCGTATGGGCTCCTGGTAGATCCTCCCTGCAACCCATACATTGTAGCCTGTACAGTAGTGATGTCTATAGCGTATGGGCTCCTGGTAGGTCCTCCCTGTGCCCATACATTGTAGCCAGTACAGTAGTGATGTCTATAGAGTATGGGCTCCTGATAGGTCCTCCCTGCAGCCCATACATTGTAGCCAGTACAGCAGTGATGTCTATAGCGTATGGGCTCCTGGTAGGTCCTCCCTGCGGCCCATACATTGTAGCCAGTACAGTAGTGATGTCTATAGCGTATGGGCTCCAGGTAGATCCTCCCTGCGGCCCATACATTGTAGCCAGTACAGTAGTGAGGTCTATAGCGTATGGGCTCCTGGTAGATCCTCCCTGCGGCCCATACATTGTAGCCAGTACAGTAGTGATGTCTATAGCGTATGGGCTCCTGGTAGATCCTCCCTGCGGCCCATACATTGTAGCCAGTACAGTAGTGATGTCTATAGAGTATGGGCTCCTGGTAGATCCTCCCTGCAGCCCATACATTGTAGCCAGTACAGTAGTGATGTCTATAGCGTATGGGCTCCTGATAGATCCTCCCTGCAGCCCATACGTTGTAGCCAGTACAGTAGTGATGTCTATAGCGTATGGGCTCCTGGTAGGTCCTCCCTGCAGCCTATACGTTGTAGCCAGTACAGTAGTGATGTCTATAGCGTATGGGCTCCTGGTAGATCCTCCCTGCAACCCATACATTGTAGCCAGTACAGTAGTGATGTCTATAGCGTATGGGCTCCTGGTAGGTCCTCCCTGCGGCCCATACATTGTAGCCAGTACAGTAGTGATGTCTATAGCGTATGGGCTCCTGGTAGGTCCTCCCTGCAGCCCATACATTGTAGCCAGTACAGTAGTGATGTCTATAGCGTATGGGCTCCTGGTAGGTCCTCCCTGCAGCCCATACATTGTAGCCAGTACAGTAGTGATGTCTATAGCGTATGGGCTCCTGATAGGTCCTCCCTGCAGCCCATACATTGTAGCCAGTACAGTAGTGATGTCTATAGCGTATGGGCTCCTGGTAGGTCCTCCCTGCAGCCCATACATTGTAGCCAGTACAGTAGTGATGTCTATAGCGTATGGGCTCCTGATAGGTCCTCCCTGCAGCCCATACATTGTAGCCAGTACAGTAGTGATGTCTATAGCGTATGGGCTCCTGGTAGGTCCTCCCTGCAGCCCATAAATTGTAGCCAGTACAGTAGTGATGTCTATAGCGTATGGGCTCCTGGTAGGTCCTCCCTGCGGCCCATACATTGTAGCCAGTACAGTAGTGATGTCTATAGAGCAGGGGTCTCAAACACGCGGCCCGCGGGCCGCATGCGGCCCCTGAGGCTGCTTTATGCGGCCCGCAGGCACAGACCCCTTGACGATCCCGACCTGGTCCAGGAGGAGCCGCCGACAGCAGCGCTGAATTGCCACACAGAGACTGTTTCCCAGCACTGCATTTCCAATGCCAGCCGCTGGCCAATCAGAGGCCAGCAGCTGATATCTGCGTGTCGGCGCAGCGAGTATGACGTCATTGCCATATGCAGATGTCAGCTGCTGGCCTCTGATTGGCCGGCGGCTGACATTGAAAATGCTGTGCTGGGAGACAGTCTCTGTGCGGCAATGCAGCGCTGCTGTCGGCGGCTCCTCCTGGACCAGGTCGGGATCGTCAAGGGGTCGGACTCTGTGGTGCCTGCGGGCCACATCTGCAGGAAGGCCGCCGAGGGAACGGAGGACAGGTGAGAATCATCTTTTTTTTTTTCTATTTTATGTGTGTGAAGAACAGCACAGGGGGCACATAGCCACAAGAGGGGACCTGGATGGGGCACATAGCCACAAGATGGGGACCTGGATGGGGAACATTGCCACAGGATGGGGACCTGGATGGGGCACAGAGCCTCAAGATGGGGACCTGGATGGGGCACATAGCCTCAAGATGTGGACCTGGATGGGGCACATAGCCACAAGATGGGGACCTGGATGGGGCACAGAGCCACAAGATGGGGACCTGGATGGGGCACAGAGCCACAAGATGGGGACCAGAGCCACAAGATGGGGACCAGAGCCACAGGATGGGGACCTGGATGGGGACCTGGATGGGGCACATAGCCCCAAGATGGGGACCTGGATGAGGCACATTAGTACAAGATGGGCGCCAGGATGGGGAACGTTGCCACAGGATGGGGACCTGGATAGGGCACATTAGTACAAGATGGGGACTTGGATGGTGAACATTACTACAAGATGTTTTCCATTATTACTATATGATGCTAATTGTAAGACAATATTACTGTATGTGGCCAATTGGGGGAAATAAAATTGTAAAAAAAATAAAAAATAAAATAAAGCATGAAAAAATATTGGGCACTAAAAATGCTGTTTTATATGTAAACTAAAGTAAACACAAAAAAGTGCACGTTTATTATCGCCACATCCATAACGACCCAAGCCATAAAAAATTAAACACGGCAAAAATGTTCAAAAGGTGTATACAAAAAAAATGGTATCACTAAAAATGTCACATTGAACAAAGAATGCGGCCCCCCAAATTCAAATTTTTTCCATGTGCGGCCCATATACCCAGCCGAGTTTGAGACCCCTGCTATAGAGTATGGGCTCCTGGTAGATCCTCCCTGCAGCCCATACATTGTAGCCAGTACAGTAGTGATGTCTATAGCGTATGGGCTCCTGGTAGGTCCTCCCTGCAGCCCATACATTGTAGCCAGTACAGTAGTGATGTCTATAGCGTATGGGCTCCTGGTAGGTCCTCCCTGCAGCCCTTACATTGTAGCCAGTACAGTAGTGATGTCTATAGCGTATGGGCTCCTGGTAGGTCCTCCCTGCGGCCCATACATTGTAGCCAGTACAGTAGTGATGTCTATAGTGTATGGGCTCCTGGTAGGTCCTCCCTGCAGCCCATACATTGTAGCCAGTACAGTAGTGATGTCTATAGCGTATGGGCTCCTGGTAGGTCCTCCCTGCAGCCCATACATTGTAGCCAGTACAGTAGTGATGTCTATAGCGTATGGGCTCCTGGTAGGTCCTCCCTGCAGCCCATACATTGTAGCCAGTACAGTAGTGATGTCTATAGCGTATGGGCTCCTGATAGGTCCTCCCTGCAGCCCATACATTGTAGCCAGTACAGTAGTGATGTCTATAGCGTATGGGCTCCTGGTAGGTCCTCCCTGCAGCACATACATTGTAGCCAGTACAGTAGTGATGTCTATAGCGTATGGGCTCCTGGTAGGTCCTCCCTGCAGCCCATACATTGTAGCCAGTACAGTAGTGATGTCTATAGCGTATGGGCTCCTGGTAGGTCCTCCCTGCGGCCCATACATTGTAGCCAGTACAGTAGTGATGTCTATAGCGTATGGGCTCCTGGTAGGTCCTCCCTGCGGCCCATACATTGTAGCCAGTACAGTAGTGATGTCTATAGCGTATGGGCTCCTGGTAGGTCCTCCCTGCGGCCCATACATTGTAGCCAGTACAGTAGTGATGTCTATAGCGTATGGGCTCCTGGTAGGTCCTCCCTGCAGCCCATACATTGTAGCCAGTACAGTAGTGATGTCTATAGCGTATGGGCTCCTGGTAGGTCCTCCCTGCGGCCCATACATTGTAGCCAGTACAGTAGTGATGTCTATAGCGTATGGGCTCCTGGTAGGTCCTCCCTGCGGCCCATACATTGTAGCCAGTACAGTAGTGATGTCTATAGCGTATGGGCTCCTGATAGGTCCTCCCTGCGGCCCATACATTGTAGCCAGTACAGTAGTGATGTCTATAGCGTATGGGCTCCTGGTAGGTCCTCCCTGCAGCCCATACATTGTAGCCAGTACAGTAGTGATGTCTATAGCGTATGGGCTCCTTGTAGGTCCTCCCTGCAGCCCATACATTGTAGCCAGTACAGTAGTGATGTCTATAGCGTATGGGCTCCTGATAGGTCCTCCCTGCAGCCCATACATTGTAGCCAGTACAGTAGTGATGTCTATAGCGTATGGGCTCCTGGTAGGTCCTCCCTGCGGCCCATACATTGTAGCCAGTACTGTAGTGATGTCTATAGCGTATGGGCTCCTGGTAGGTCCTCCCTGAGGCCCATACATTGTAGCCAGTACAGTAGTGATGTCTATAGCGTATGGGCTCCTGATAGGTCCTCCCTGCAGCCCATACATTGTAGCCAGTACAGCAGTGATGTCTATAGTGTATGGGCTCCTGGTAGGTCCTCCCTGCGGCCCATACATTGTAGCCAGTACAGTAGTGATGTCTATAGCGTATGGGCTCCTGATAGGTCCTCCCTGCAGCCCATACATTGTAGCCAGTACAGTAGTGATGTCTATAGCGTATGGGCTCCTGGTAGGTCCTCCCTGCGGCCCATACATTGTAGCCAGTACAGTAGTGATGTCTATAGCGTATGGGCTCCTGGTAGGTCCTCCCTGCGGCCCATACATTGTAGCCAGTACAGTAGTGATGTCTATAGCTTATGGGCTCCTGATAGGTCCTCCCTGCGGCCCATACATTGTAGCCAGTACAGTAGTGATGTCTATAGCGTATGGGCTCCTGGTAGGTCCTCCCTGCAGCCCATACATTGTAGCCAGTACAGCAGTGATGTCTATAGCGTATGGGCTCCTGGTAGGTCCTCCCTGCGGCCCATACATTGTAGCCAGTACAGTAGTGATGTCTATAGCGTATGGGCTCCTGATAGGTCCTCCCTGCGGCCCATACATTGTAGCCAGTACAGTAGTGATGTCTATAGCGTATGGGCTCCTGGTAGGTCCTCCCTGCGGCCCATACATTGTAGCCAGTACAGTAGTGATGTCTATAGCGTATGGGCTCCTGATAGGTCCTCCCTGCGGCCCATACATTGTAGCCAGTACAGTAGTGATGTCTATAGCGTATGGGCTCCTGGTAGGTCCTCCCTGCAGCTCATACATTGTAGCCTGTACAGTAGTGATGTCTATAGCGTATGGGCTCCTGGTAGGTCCTCCCTGCAGCTCATACATTGTAGCCTGTACAGTAGTGATGTCTATAGCGTATGGGCTCCTGGTAGGTCCTCCCTGTGGCCCATACATTGTAGCCAGTACAGTAGTGATGTCTATAGAGTATGGGCTCCTGATAGGTCCTCCCTGCAGCCCATATATTGTAGCCAGTACAGCAGTGATGTCTATAGCGTATGGGCTCCTGGTAGGTCCTCCCTGCGGCCCATACATTGTAGCCAGTACAGTAGTGATGTCTATAGCGTATGGGCTCCTGGTAGATCCTCCCTGCGGCCCATACATTGTAGCCAGTACAGTAGTGAGGTCTATAGCGTATGGGCTCCTGGTAGATCCTCCCTGCGGCCCATACATTGTAGCCAGTACAGTAGTGATGTCTATAGCGTATGGGCTCCTGGTAGATCCTCCCTGCGGCCCATACATTGTAGCCAGTACAGTAGTGATGTCTATAGAGTATGGGCTCCAGGTAGATCCTCCCTGCAGCCCATACATTGTAGCCAGTACAGTAGTGATGTCTATAGCGTATGGGCTCCTGATAGATCCTCCCTGCAGCCCATACATTGTAGCCAGTACAGTAGTGATGTCTATAGCGTATGGGCTCCTGGTAGGTCCTCCCTGCAGCCTATACGTTGTAGCCAGTACAGTAGTGATGTCTATAGCGTATGGGCTCCTGGTAGATCCTCCCTGCAACCCATACATTGTAGCCAGTACATTAGTGATGTCTATAGCGTATGGGCTCCTGGTAGGTCCTCCCTGCGGCCCATACATTGTAGCCAGTACAGTAGTGATGTCTATAGCGTATGGGCTCCTGGTAGGTCCTCCCTGCAGCCCATACATTGTAGCCAGTACAGTATTGATGTCTATAGCGTATGGGCTCCTGGTAGGTCCTCCCTGCAGCCCATACATTGTAGCCAGTACAGTAGTGATGTCTATAGCGTATGGGCTCCTGATAGGTCCTCCCTGCGGCCCATACATTGTAGCCAGTACAGTAGTGATGTCTATAGCGTATGGGCTCCTGGTAGGTCCTCCCTGCAGCCCATACATTGTAGCCAGTACAGTAGTGATGTCTATAGCGTATGGGCTCCTGGTAGGTCCTCCCTGCGGCCCATACATTGTAGCCAGTACAGTAGTGATGTCTATAGCGTATGGGCTCCTGATAGGTCCTCCCTGCGGCCCATACATTGTAGCCAGTACAGTAGTGATGTCTATAGCGTATGGGCTCCTGGTAGGTCCTCCCTGCGGCCCATACATTGTAGCCAGTACAGTAGTGATGTCTATAGCGTATGGGCTCCTGGTAGGTCCTCCCTGCGGCCCATACATTGTAGCCAGTACAGTAGTGATGTCTATAGCGTATGGGCTCCTGGTAGGTCCTCCCTGCAGCCCATACATTGTAGCCAGTACAGTAGTGATGTCTATAGCGTATGGGCTCCTGGTAGGTCCTCCCTGCGGCCCATACATTGTAGCCAGTACAGTAGTGATGTCTATAGCGTATGGGCTCCTGGTAGGTCCTCCCTGCAGCCCATACATTGTAGCCAGTACAGTAGTGATGTCTATAGCGTATGGGCTCCTGGTAGGTCCTCCCTGCGGCCCATACATTGTAGCCAGTACAGTAGTGATGTCTATAGCGTATGGGCTCCTGGTAGGTCCTCCCTGCGGCCCATACATTGTAGCCAGTACAGTAGTGATGTTTATAGCGTATGGGCTCCTGATAGGTCCTCCCTGCAGCCCATACATTGTAGCCAGTACAGCAGTGATGTCTATAGTGTATGGGCTCCTGGTAGGTCCTCCCTGCGGCCCATACATTGTAGCCAGTACAGTAGTGATGTCTATAGCGTATGGGCTCCTGATAGGTCCTCCCTGCAGCCCATACATTGTAGCCAGTACAGTAGTGATGTCTATAGCGTATGGGCTCCTGGTAGGTCCTCCCTGCGGCCCATACATTGTAGCCAGTACAGTAGTGATGTCTATAGCGTATGGGCTCCTGGTAGGTCCTCCCTGCGGCCCATACATTGTAGCCAGTACAGTAGTGATGTCTATAGCGTATGGGCTCCTGGTAGGTCCTCCCTGCGGCCCATACATTGTAGCCAGTACAGTAGTGATGTCTATAGCTTATGGGCTCCTGATAGGTCCTCCCTGCGGCCCATACATTGTAGCCAGTACAGTAGTGATGTCTATAGCGTATGGGCTCCTGGTAGGTCCTCCCTGCAGCCCATACATTGTAGCCAGTACAGCAGTGATGTCTATAGCGTATGGGCTCCTGGTAGGTCCTCCCTGCGGCCCATACATTGTAGCCAGTACAGTAGTGATGTCTATAGCGTATGGGCTCCTGATAGGTCCTCCCTGCGGCCCATACATTGTAGCCAGTACAGTAGTGATGTCTATAGCGTATGGGCTCCTGGTAGGTCCTCCCTGCGGCCCATACATTGTAGCCAGTACAGTAGTGATGTCTATAGCGTATGGGCTCCTGATAGGTCCTCCCTGCGGCCCATACATTGTAGCCAGTACAGTAGTGATGTCTATAGCGTATGGGCTGCTGGTAGGTCCTCCCTGCAGCTCATACATTGTAGCCTGTACAGTAGTGATGTCTATAGCGTATGGGCTCCTGGTAGGTCCTCCCTGCAGCTCATACATTGTAGCCTGTACAGTAGTGATGTCTATAGCGTATGGGCTCCTGGTAGGTCCTCCCTGTGGCCCATACATTGTAGCCAGTACAGTAGTGATGTCTATAGAGTATGGGCTCCTGATAGGTCCTCCCTGCAGCCCATACATTGTAGCCAGTACAGCAGTGATCTCTATAGCGTATGGGCTCCTGGTAGGTCCTCCCTGCGGCCCATACATTGTAGCCAGTACAGCAGTGATGTCTATAGCGTATGGGCTCCTGGTAGGTCCTCCCTGCAGCTCATACATTGTAGCCAGTACAGTAGAGATGTCTATAGCGTATGGGCTCCTGGTAGGTCCTCCCTGTGGCCCATACATTGTAGCCAGTACAGTAGTGATGTCTATAGCGTATGGGCTCCTGATAGGTCCTCCCTGCGGCCCATACATTGTAGCCAGTACAGTAGTGATGTCTATAGCGTATGGGCTCCTGGTAGGTCCTCCCTGCGGCCCATACATTGTAGCCAGTACAGCAGTGATGTCTATAGCGTATAGGCTCCTGGTAGGTCCTCCCTGCAGCTCATACATTGTAGCCAGTACAGTAGTGATGTCTATAGCGTATGGGCTCCTGGTAGGTCCTCCCTGCAGCCCATACATTGTAGCCAGTACAGTAGTGATGTCTATAGCGTATGGGCTCCTGGTAGGTCCTCCCTGCAGCCCATACATTGTAGCCAGTAAAGTAGTGATGTCTATAGCGTATGGGCTCCTGGTAGGTCCTCCCTGCAGCCCATACATTGTAGCCAGTACAGTAGTGATGTCTATAGCGTATGGGCTCCTGGTAGGTCCTCCCTGCAGCCCATACATTGTAGCCAGTACAGCAGTGATGTCTATAGCGTATGGGCTCCTGGTAGGTCCTCCCTGCAGCCCATACATTGTAGCCAGTACAGCAGTGATGTCTATAGCGTATGGGCTCCTGGTAGGTCCTCCCTGCAGCCTATACATTGTAGCCAGTACTGTAGTGATGTCTATAGCGTATGGGCTTCTGGTAGGTCCTCCCTGCAGCCCATACATTGTAGCCAGTACAGCAGTGATGTCTATAGCGTATGGGCTCCTGGTAGGTCCTCCCTGCGGCCCATACATTGTAGCCAGTACAGTAGTGATGTCTATAGCGTATGGGCTCCTGATAGGTCCTCCCTGCGGCCCATACATTGTAGCCAGTACAGTAGTGATGTCTATAGCGTATGGGCTCCTGGTAGGTCCTCCCTGTGGCCCATACATTGTAGCCAGTACAGTAGTGATGTCTATAGAGTATGGGCTCCTGATAGGTCCTCCCTGCAGCCCATACATTGTAGCCAGTACAGCAGTGATGTCTATAGCGTATGGGCTCCTGGTAGGTCCTCCCTGCAGCCTATACATTGTAGCCAGTACTGTAGTGATGTCTATAGTGTATGGGCTTCTGGTAGGTCCTCCCTGCAGCCCATACATTGTAGCCAGTACAGCAGTGATGTCTATAGCGTATGGGCTCCTGGTAGGTCCTCCCTGCGGCCCATACATTGTAGCCAGTACAGTAGTGATGTCTATAGCGTATGGGCTCCTGGTAGGTCCTCCCTGCAGCTCATACATTGTAGCCTGTACAGTAGTGATGTCTATAGCGTATGGGCTCCTGGTAGGTCCTCCCTGTGGCCCATACATTGTAGACAGTACAGTAGTGATGTCTATAGAGTATGGGCTCCTGATAGGTCCTCCCTGCAGCCCATACATTGTAGCCAGTACAGCAGTGATGTCTATAGCGTATGGGCTCCTGGTAGGTCCTCCCTGCGGCCCATACATTGTAGCCAGTACAGCAGTGATGTCTATAGCGTATGGGCTCCTGGTAGGTCCTCCCTGCAGCCCATATATTGTAGCCAGTACAGCAGTGATGTCTATAGCGTATGGGCTCCTGGTAGGTCCTCCCTGCAGCCTATACATTGTAGCCAGTACTGTAGTGATGTCTATAGCGTATGGGCTTCTGGTAGGTCCTCCCTGCAGCCCATACATTGTAGCCAGTACAGCAGTGATGTCTATAGCGTATGGGCTCCTGGTAGGTCCTCCCTGCGGCCCATACATTGTAGCCAGTACAGTAGTGATGTCTATAGCGTATGGGCTCCTGATAGGTCCTCCCTGCGGCCCATACATTGTAGCCAGTACAGTAGTGATGTCTATAGCGTATGGGCTCCTGGTAGGTCCTCCCTGTGGCCCATACATTGTAGCCAGTACAGTAGTGATGTCTATAGAGTATGGGCTCCTGATAGGTCCTCCCTGCAGCCCATACATTGTAGCCAGTACAGCAGTGATGTCTATAGCGTATGGGCTCCTGGTAGGTCCTCCCTGCAGCCTATACATTGTAGCCAGTACTGTAGTGATGTCTATAGCGTATGGGCTTCTGGTAGGTCCTCCCTGCAGCCCATACATTGTAGCCAGTACAGCAGTGATGTCTATAGCGTATGGGCTCCTGGTAGGTCCTCCCTGCGGCCCATACATTGTAGCCAGTACAGTAGTGATGTCTATAGCGTATGGGCTCCTGGTAGGTCCTCCCTGCAGCTCATACATTGTAGCCTGTACAGTAGTGATGTCTATAGCGTATGGGCTCCTGGTAGGTCCTCCCTGTGGCCCATACATTGTAGCCAGTACAGTAGTGATGTCTATAGAGTATGGGCTCCTGATAGGTCCTCCCTGCAGCCCATACATTGTAGCCAGTACAGCAGTGATGTCTATAGCGTATGGGCTCCTGGTAGGTCCTCCCTGCGGCCCATATATTGTAGCCAGTACAGCAGTGATGTCTATAGCGTATGGGCTCCTGGTAGGTCCTCCCTGCAGCCCATACATTGTAGCCAGTACAGCAGTGATGTCTATAGCGTATGGGCTCCTGGTAGGTCCTCCCTGCGGCCCATACATTGTAGCCAGTACAGCAGTGATGTCTATAGCGTATGGGCTCCTGGTAGGTCCTCCCTACAGCCCATACATTGTAGCCAGTACAGTAGTGATGTTTATAGCGTATGGGCTCCTGATAGGTCCTCCCTGCGGCCCATACATTGTAGCCAGTACAGTAGTGATGTCTATAGCGTATGGGCTCCTGGTAGGTCCTCCCTGTGGCCCATACATTGTAGCCAGTACAGTAGTGATGTCTATAGCGTATGGGCTCCTGATAGGTCCTCCCTGCGGCCCATACATTGTAGCCAGTACAGTAGTGATGTCTATAGCGTATGGGCTCCTGGTAGGTCCTCCCTGCAGCTCATACATTGTAGCCAGTACAGTAGTGATGTCTATAGCGTATGGGCTCCTGGTAGGTCCTCCCTGTGGCCCATACATTGTAGCCAGTACAGTAGTGATGTCTATAGAGTATGGGCTCCTGATAGGTCCTCCCTGCAGCCCATACATTGTAGCCAGTACAGCAGTGATGTCTATAGCGTATGGGCTCCTGGTAGGTCCTCCCTGCGGCCCATACATTGTAGCCAGTACAGCAGTGATGTCTATAGCGTATGGGCTCCTGGTAGGTCCTCCCTGCAGCCTATACATTGTAGCCAGTACTGTAGTGATGTCTATAGCGTATGGGCTTCTGGTAGGTCCTCCCTGCAGCCCATACATTGTAGCCAGTACAGCAGTGATGTCTATAGCGTATGGGCTCCTGGTAGGTCCTCCCTGCGGCCCATACATTGTAGCCAGTACAGTAGTGATGTCTATAGCGTATGGGCTCCTGATAGGTCCTCCCTGCGGCCCATACATTGTAGCCAGTACAGTAGTGATGTCTATAGCGTATGGGCTCCTGGTAGGTCCTCCCTGCGGCCCATACATTGTAGCCAGTACAGTAGTGATGTCTATAGCGTATGGGCTCCTGGTAGGTCCTCCCTGCAGCCCATACATTGTAGCCAGTACAGCAGTGATGTCTATAGCGTATGGGCTCCTGGTAGGTCCTCCCTGCAGCCCATACATTGTAGCCAGTACAGCAGTGATGTCTATAGCGTATGGGCTCCTGGTAGGTCCTCCCTGCAGCCTATACATTGTAGCCAGTACTGTGGTGATGTCTATAGCGTATGGGCTCCTGGTAGGTCCTCCCTGCAGCCCATACATTGTAGCCAGTACAGCAGTGATGTCTATAGCGTATGGGCTCCTGGTAGGTCCTCCCTGCGGCCCATACATTGTAGCCAGTACAGTAGTGATGTCTATAGCGTATGGGCTCCTGATAGGTCCTCCCTGCGGCCCATACATTGTAGCCAGTACAGTAGTGATGTCTATAGCGTATGGGCTCCTGGTAGGTCCTCCCTGTGGCCCATACATTGTAGCCAGTACAGTAGTGATGTCTATAGCGTATGGGCTCCTGATAGGTCCTCCCTGCGGCCCATACATTGTAGCCAGTACAGTAGTGATGTCTATAGCGTATGGGCTCCTGGTAGGTCCTCCCTGCAGCTCATACATTGTAGCCAGTACAGTAGTGATGTCTATAGCGTATGGGCTCCTGGTAGGTCCTCCCTGTGGCCCATACATTGTAGCCAGTACAGTAGTGATGTCTATAGAGTATGGGCTCCTGATAGGTCCTCCCTGCAGCCCATACATTGTAGCCAGTACTGCAGTGATGTCTATAGCGTATGGGCTCCTGGTAGGTCCTCCCTGCGG
Organism: Phyllobates terribilis; assembly: GCF_046119375.1. Classification (NCBI taxonomy): domain Eukaryota; kingdom Metazoa; phylum Chordata; class Amphibia; order Anura; family Dendrobatidae; genus Phyllobates; species Phyllobates terribilis. Next base: position 637,457,204 of record NW_027362762.1, read on the forward strand.
CCCATACATTGTAGCCAGTACAGCAGTGATGTCTATAGCGTATGGGCTCCTGGTAGGTCCTCCCTGCAGCTCATACATTGTAGCCAGTACAGTAGTGATGTCTATAGCGTATGGGCTCCTGGTAGGTCCTCCCTGTGGCCCATACATTGTAGCCAGTACAGTAGTGATGTCTATAGCGTATGGGCTCCTGATAGGTCCTCCCTGCGGCCCATACATTGTAGACAGTGCAGTAGTGATGTCTATAGCGTATGGGCTCCTGGTAGGTCCTCCCTGCGGCCCATACATTGTAGCCAGTACAGCAGTGATGTCTATAGCGTATGGGCTCCTGGTAGGTCCTCCCTGCAGCTCATACATTGTAGCCAGTACAGTAGTGATGTCTATAGCGTATGGGCTCCTGGTAGGTGCTCCCTGCAGCCCATACATTGTAGCCAGTACAGTAGTGATGTCTATAGCGTATGGGCTCCTGGTAGGTCCTCCCTGCAGCTCATACATTGTAGCCACTACAGTAGTGATGTCTATAGCGTATGGGCTCCTGGTAGGTCCTCCCTGCAGCCCATACATTGTAGCCAGTACAGTAGTGATGTCTATAGCATATGGGCTCCTGGTAGGTCCTCCCTGAAGCTCATACATTGTAGCCACTACAGTAGTGATGTCTATAGCGTATGGGCTCCTGGTAGGTCCTCCCTGCAGCCCATACATTGTAGCCAGTACAGTAGTGATGTCTATAGCGTATGGGCTCCTGGTAGGTCCTCCCTGCAGCCCATACATTGTAGCCAGTACAGTAGTGATGTCTATAGTGTATGGGCTCCTGGTAGATCCTCCCTGCAGCCCATACATTGTAGCCAGTACAGTAGTGATGTCTATAGTGTATGGGCTCCTGGTAGGTCCTCCCTGCAGCCCATACATTGTAGCCAGTACAGTAGTGATGTCTATAGCGTGTGAGCTCCTGGTAGGTCCTCCCTGCAGCCCATACAATGTATCCAGTACAGTAGTGATGTCTATAGCGTATGGGCTCCTGGTAGGTCCTCCCTGCAGTCCATACATTGTAGCCAGTACAGTAGTGATGTCTATAGCGTATGGGCTCCTGTTAGATCCTCCCTGCAGCCCATACATTGTAGCCAGTACAGTAGTGATGTCTATAGCGTATGGGCTCCTGGTAGGTCCTCCCTGCAGCCCATACAATGTAGCCAGTACAGCAGTGATGTCTATAGCGTATGAGCTCCTGATAGGTCCTCCCTGCGGCCCATACATTGTAGCCAGTACAGTAGTGATGTCTATAGCGTATGGGCTCCTGGTAGGTCCTCCCTGCGGCCCATACATTGTAGCCAGTACAGCAGTGATGTCTATAGCGTATGGGCTCCTGATAGGTCCTCCCTGCGGCCCATACATTGTAGCCAGTACAGTAGTGATGTCTATAGCGTATGGGCTCCTGGTAGATCCTCCCTGCAGCCCATACATTGTAGCCAGTGCAGTAGTGATGTCTATAGCGTATGGGCTCCTGGTAGATCCTCCCTGCAGCCCATACATTGTAGCCACTACAGTAGTGATGTCTATAGCGTATGGGCTCCTGGTAGATCCTCCCTGCAGCCCATACATTGTAGCCAGTACAGTAGTGATGTCTATAGAGTATGGGCTCCTGGTAGTTCCTCCCTGCAGCCCATACATTGTAGCCAGTACAGTAGTGATGTCTATAGCGTATGGGCTCCTGGTAGGTCCTCCCTGCAGCCCATACATTGTAGCCAGTACAGTAGTGATGTCTATAGCGTATGGGCTCCTGGTAGGTCCTCCCTGCAGCCCATACATTGTAGCCAGTACAGTAGTGATGTCTATAGCGTATGGGCTCCTGGTAGGTCCTCCCTGCAGCCCATACATTGTAGCCAGTACAGTAGTGATGTCTATAGCGTATGGGCTCCTGGTAGGTCCTCCCTGCAGCCCATACATTGTAGCCAGTACAGTAGTGATGTCTGTAGCGTATGGGCTCCTGGTAGGTCCTCCCTGCAGCCCATACATTGTAGCCAGTACAGCAGTGATGTCTATAGCGTATGGGTTCCTGGTAGATCCTCCCTGCAGCCCATACATTGGAGCCATTACAGTAGTGATGTCTATAGCGTATGGGCTCCTGGTAGGTCCTCCCTGCGGCCCATACATTGTAGCCAGTACAGTAGTGATGTCTATAGCGTATGGGCTCCTGGTAGGTCCTCCCTGCGGCCCATACATTGTAGCCAGTACAGTAGTGATGTCTATAGCGTATGGGCTCCTGGTAGGTCCTTCCTGCAGCCCATACATTGTAGCCAGTACAATAGTGATGTCTATAGCGTATGGGCTCCTGGTAGATCCTCCCTGCGGCCCATACATTGTAGCCAGTACAGTAGTGATGTCTATAGCGTATGGGCTCCTGGTAGATCCTCCCTGCAGCCCATACATTGTAGCCAGTACAGCAGTGATGTCTATAGCGTATGGGCTCCTGGTAGATCCTCCCTGCAGCCCATACATTGTAGCCAGTACAGCAGTGATGTCTATAGCGTATGGGCTCCTGGTAGATCCTCCCTGCAGCCCATACATTGGAGCCATTACAGTAGTGATGTCTATAGCGTGTGGGCTCCTGGTAGGTCCTCCCTGCAGCCCATACATTGTAGCCAGTACAGTAGTGATGTCTATAGCGTATGGGATCCTGGTAGATCCTCCCTGCAGCCTATACGTTGTAGCCAGTACAGTAGTGATATCTATAGCGTATGGGCTCCTGGTAGGTCCTCCCTGCGGCCCATACATTGTAGCCAGTACAGTAGTGATGTCTATAGCGTATGGGCTCCTGGTAGGTCCTCCCTGCAGCCCATACATTGTAGCCAGTACAGCAGTGATGTCTATAGCGTATGGGCTCCTGGTAGGTCCTCCCTGCAGCCCATACATTGTAGCCACTACAGTAGTGATGTCTATAGCGTATGGGCTCCTGGTAGATCCTCCCTGCAGCCCATACATTGTGTAGCCAGTACAGCAGTGATGTCTATAGCGTATGGGCTCCTGGTAGGTCCTCCCTGCAGCCCATACATTGTAGCCAGTACAGTAGTGATGTCTATAGCGTATGGGCTCCTGGTAGGTCCTCCCTGCAGCCCATACATTGTAGCCAGTACAGTAGTGATGTCTATAGCGTATGGGCTCCTGGTAGGTCCTCCCTGCAGCCCATACATTGTAGCCAGTACAGTAGTGATGTCTATAGCGTATGGGCTCCTGGTAGGTCCTCCCTGCAGCCCATACATTGTAGCCAGTACAGCAGTGATGTCTATAGCGTATGGGTTCCTGGTAGATCCTCCCTGCAGCCCATACATTGGAGCCATTACAGTAGTGATGTCTATAGCGTATGGACTCCTGGTAGGTCCTCCCTGCGGCCCATACATTGTAGCCAGTACAGTAGTGATGTCTATAGCGTATGGGCTCCTGGTAGGTCCTTCCTGCAGCCCATACATTGTAGCCAGTACAGTAGTGATGTCTATAGCGTATGGGCTCCTGGTAGGTCCTTCCTGCAGCCCATACATTGTAGCCAGTACAATAGTGATGTCTATAGCGTATGGGCTCCTGGTAGATCCTCCCTGCGGCCCATACATTGTAGCCAGTACAGTAGTGATGTCTATAGCGTATGGGCTTGTGGTAGGTCCTCCCTGCAGCCCATACATTGTAGCCAGTACAGCAGTGATGTCTATAGCGTATGGGCTCCTGGTAGGTCCTCCCTGCAGCCCATACATTGTAGCCAGTACAGTAGTGATGTCTATAGCGTATGGGCTCCTGGTAGGTCCTCCCTGCGGCCCATACATTGTAGCCAGTACAGCAGTGATGTCTATAGCGTATGGGCTCCTGGTAGGTCCTCCCTGCAGCCCATACATTGTAGCCACTACAGTAGTGATGTCTATAGCGTATGGGCTCCTGGTAGGTCCTCCCTGCAGCCCATACATTGTAGCCAGTACGGTAGTGATGTCTATAGCGTATGGGCTCCTGGTAGATCCTCCCTGCGGCCCATACATTGTAGCCAGTACAGTAGTGATGTCTATAGCGTATGGGCTCCTGATAGGTCCTCCCTGCAGCCCATACATTGTAGCCAGTACAGTAGTGATGTCTATAGCGTATGGGCTCCTGGTAGGTCCTCCCTGCAGCCCATACATTGTAGCCAGTACAGTAGTGAGATCTATAGCGTATGGGCTCCTGGTAGGTCCTCCCTGCGGCCCATACATTGTAGCCAGTACAGTAGTGATGTCTATAGCGTATGGGCTCCTGGTAGATCCTCCCTGCGGCCCATACATTGTAGCCAGTACAGTAGTGATGTCTATAGCGTATGGGATCCTGGTAGATCCTCCCTGCAGCCAGTACAGTAGTGATGTCTATAGCGTATGGGCTCCTGGTAGATCCTCCCTGCAGCCCATACATTGTAGCCAGTACAGTAGTGATGTCTATAGCGTATTGGCTCCTGATAGGTCCTCCCTGCGGCCCATACATGGTAGCCAGTACAGCAGTGATGTCTATAGCGTATGGGCTCCTGTTAGGTCCTCCCTGCAGCCCATACATTGTAGCCAGTACGGTAGTGATGTCTATAGAGTATGGGCTCCTGGTAGGTCCTCCCTGCAGCCCATACATTGTAGCCAGTACAGTAGTGATGTCTATAGAGTATGGGCTCCTGATAGGTCCTCCCTGCGGCCCAAACATTGTAGCCAGTACAGCAGTGATGTCTATAGCGTATGGGCTCCTGGTAGGTCCTCCCTGCAGCCCATACATTGTAGCCAGTACGGTAGTGATGTCTATAGAGTATGGGCTCCTGATAGGTCCTCCCTGCAGCCCATACATTTTAGCCAGTACGGTAGTGATGTCTATAGAGTATGGGCTCCTGATAGGTCCTCCCTGCGGCCCATACATTGTAGCCAGTACAGCAGAGATGTCTATAGCGTATGGGCTCCTGGTAGGTCCTCCCTGCAGCCCATACATTGTAGCCAGTACAGTAGTGATGTCTATAGCGTATGGGCTCCTGGTAGATCCTCCCTGCGGCCCATACATTGTAGCCAGTACAGCAGTGATGTCTATAGCGTATGGGCTCCTGGTAGGTCCTCCCTGCAGCTCATACATTGTAGCCACTACAGTAGTGATGTCTATAGCGTATGGGCTCCTGGTAGGTCCTCCCTGCAGCCCATACATTGTAGCCAGTACAGTAGTGATGTCTATAGCGTATGGGCTCCTGGTAGATCCTCCCTGCAGCCCATACATTGTAGCCAGTGCAATAGTGATGTCTATAGCGTATGGGCTCCTGGTAGGTCCTCCCTGAGGCCCATACATTGTAGCCACTACAGTAGTGATGTCTATAGCGTATGGGCTCGTGGTAGGTCCTCCCTGCAGCCCATACATTGTAGCCAGTACAGCAGTGATGTCTATAGTGTATGGGCTCCTGGTAGGTCCTCCCTGCTGCCCATACATTGTAGCCAGTACAGTAGTGATGTCTATAGCGTATGGGCTTCTGGTAGGTCCTCCCTGCAGCCCATACATTGTAGCCACTACAGTAGTGATATCTATAGCGTATGGACTTCTGGTAGGTCCTCCCTGCAGCCCATACATTGTAGCCAGTACGGTAGTGAGATCTATAGCGTATGGGCTCCTGGTAGGTCCTCCCTGCGGCCCATACATTGTAGCCAGTACAGCAGTGATGTCTATAGCGTATGGGCTCCTGATAGGTCCTCCCTGCAGCCCATACATTGTAGCCAGTACAGTAGTGATGTCTATAGCGTATGGGCTCCTGGTAGGTCCTCTCTGCGGCCCATACATTGTAGCCAGTACAGTAGTGATGTCTATAGCGTATGGGCTCCTGATAGGTCCTCCCTGCGGCCCATACATTGTAGCCAGTACGGTAGTGAGATCTATAGCGTATGGGTTCCTGGTAGGTCCTACCTGCAGCTCATACATTGTAGCCAGTACAGTAGTGATGTCTATAGTGTATGGGCTCCTGGTAGGTCCTCCCTGCAGCCCATACATTGTAGCCACTACAGTAGTGAGGTCTATAGCGTATGGGCTCCTGATAGATCCTCCCTGCAGCCCATACATTGTAGCCAGTACAGTAGTGATGTCTATAGCGTATGGGCTCCTGGTAGGTTCTCCCTGCAGCCCATACATTGTAGCCAGTACAGTAGTGATGTCTATAGCGTATGGGCTCCTGGTAGATCCTCCCTGCAGCCCATACATTGTAGCCAGTGCAATAGTGATGTCTATAGCGTATGGGCTCCTGGTAGGTCCTCCCTGAGGCCCATACATTGTAGCCACTACAGTAGTGATGTCTATAGCGTATGGGCTCGTGGTAGGTCCTCCCTGCAGCCCATACATTGTAGCCAGTACAGCAGTGATGTCTATAGTGTATGGGCTCCTGGTAGGTCCTCCCTGCTGCCCATACATTGTAGCCAGTACAGTAGTGATGTCTATAGCGTATGGGCTTCTGGTAGGTCCTCCCTGCAGCCCATACATTGTAGCCACTACAGTAGTGATATCTATAGCGTATGGACTCCTGGTAGGTCCTCCCTGCAGCCCATACATTGTAGCCAGTACGGTAGTGAGATCTATAGCGTATGGGCTCCTGGTAGGTCCTCCCTGCGGCCCATACATTGTAGCCAGTACAGCAGTGATGTCTATAGCGTATGGGCTCCTAATAGGTCCTCCCTGCAGCCCATACATTGTAGCCAGTACAGTAGTGATGTCTATAGCGTATGGGCTCCTGGTAGGTCCTCTCTGCGGCCCATACATTGTAGCCAGTACAGTAGTGATGTCTATAGCGTATGGGCTCCTGATAGGTCCTCCCTGCGGCCCATACATTGTAGCCAGTACGGTATTGAGATCTATAGCGTATGGGTTCCTGGTAGGTCCTACCTGCAGCTCATACATTGTAGCCAGTACAGTAGTGATGTCTATAGTGTATGGGCTCCTGGTAGGTCCTCCCTGCTGCCCATACATTGTAGCCAGTACAGTAGTGATGTCTATAGCGTATGGGCTTCTGATAGGTCCTCCCTGCAGCCCATACATTGTAGCCAGTACAGTAGTGATGTCTATAGCGTATGGGCTCCTGGTAGGTCCTCTCTGCGGCCCATACATTGTAGCCAGTACAGTAGTGATGTCTATAGCGTATGGGCTCCTGATAGGTCCTCCCTGCGGCACATACATTGTAGCCAGTACGGTAGTGAGATCTATAGCGTATGGGTTCCTGGTAGGTCCTACCTGCAGCTCATACATTGTAGCCAGTACAGTAGTGATGTCTATAGCGTATGGGCTCGTGGTAGGTCCTCCCTGCAGCCCATACATTGTAGCCAGTACAGCAGTGATGTCTATAGTGTATGGGCTCCTGGTAGGTCCTCCCTGCTGCCCATACATTGTAGTCAGTACAGCAGTGATGTCTATAGCGTATGGGCTCCTGATAGGTCCTCCCTGCGGCCCATACATGGTAGCCAGTACAGCAGTGATGTCTATAGTGTATGGGCTCCTGGTAGGTCCTCCCTGCTGCCCATACATTGTAGTCAGTACAGCAGTGATGTCTATAGCGTATGGGTTCCTGGTAGGTCCTACCTGCAGCTCATACATTGTAGCCAGTACAGTAGTGAGATCTATAGCGTATGGGCTCCTGGTAGGTCCTCCCTGCGGCCCATACATTGTAGCCAGTACAGTAGTGATGTCTATAGCGTATGGGCTCCTGGTAGATCCTCCCTGCGGCCCATACATTGTAGCCAGTACAGTAGTGATGTCTATAGCGTATGGGATCCTGGTAGATCCTCCCTGCAGCCAGTACAGTAGTGATGTCTATAGCGTATGGGCTCCTGGTAGATCCTCCCTGCAGCCCATACATTGTAGCCAGTACAGTAGTGATGTCTATAGCGTATTGGCTCCTGATAGGTCCTCCCTGCGGCCCATACATGGTAGCCAGTACAGCAGTGATGTCTATAGCGTATGGGCTCCTGTTAGGTCCTCCCTGCAGCCCATACATTGTAGCCAGTACGGTAGTGATGTCTATAGAGTATGGGCTCCTGGTAGGTCCTCCCTGCAGCCCATACATTGTAGCCAGTACAGTAGTGATGTCTATAGAGTATGGGCTCCTGATAGGTCCTCCCTGCGGCCCATACATTGTAGCCAGTACAGCAGTGATGTCTATAGCGTATGGGCTCCTGGTAGGTCCTCCCTGCAGCCCATACATTGTAGCCAGTACGGTAGTGATGTCTATAGAGTATGGGCTCCTGATAGGTCCTCCCTGCAGCCCATACATTTTAGCCAGTACGGTAGTGATGTCTATAGAGTATGGGCTCCTGATAGGTCCTCCCTGCGGCCCATACATTGTAGCCAGTACAGCAGTGATGTCTATAGCGTATGGGCTCCTGGTAGGTCCTCCCTGCAGCCCATACATTGTAGCCAGTACAGTAGTGATGTCTATAGCGTATGGGCTCCTGGTAGATCCTCCCTGCGGCCCATACATTGTAGCCAGTACAGCAGTGATGTCTATAGCGTATGGGCTCCTGGTAGGTCCTCCCTGCAGCTCATACATTGTAGCCACTACAGTAGTGATGTCTATAGCGTATGGGCTCCTGGTAGGTCCTCCCTGCAGCCCATACATTGTAGCCAGTACAGTAGTGATGTCTATAGCGTATGGGCTCCTGGTAGATCCTCCCTGCAGCCCATACATTGTAGCCAGTGCAATAGTGATGTCTATAGCGTATGGGCTCCTGGTAGGTCCTCCCTGAGGCCCATACATTGTAGCCACTACAGTAGTGATGTCTATAGCGTATGGGCTCGTGGTAGGTCCTCCCTGCAGCCCATACATTGTAGCCAGTACAGCAGTGATGTCTATAGTGTATGGGCTCCTGGTAGGTCCTCCCTGCTGCCCATACATTGTAGCCAGTACAGTAGTGATGTCTATAGCGTATGGGCTTCTGGTAGGTCCTCCCTGCAGCCCATACATTGTAGCCACTACAGTAGTGATATCTATAGCGTATGGACTTCTGGTAGGTCCTCCCTGCAGCCCATACATTGTAGCCAGTACGGTAGTGAGATCTATAGCGTATGGGCTCCTGGTAGGTCCTCCCTGCGGCCCATACATTGTAGCCAGTACAGCAGTGATGTCTATAGCGTATGGGCTCCTCATAGGTCCTCCCTGCAGCCCATACATTGTAGCCAGTACAGTAGTGATGTCTATAGCGTATGGGCTCCTGGTAGGTCCTCTCTGCGGCCCATACATTGTAGCCAGTACAGTAGTGATGTCTATAGCGTATGGGCTCCTGATAGGTCCTCCCTGCGGCCCATACATTGTAGCCAGTACGGTAGTGAGATCTATAGCGTATGGGTTCCTGGTAGGTCCTACCTGCAGCTCATACATTGTAGCCAGTACAGTAGTGATGTCTATAGTGTATGGGCTCCTGGTAGGTCCTCCCTGCAGCCCATACATTGTAGCCACTACAGTAGTGAGGTCTATAGCGTATGGGCTCCTGATAGATCCTCCCTGCAGCCCATACATTGTAGCCAGTACAGTAGTGATGTCTATAGCGTATGGGCTCCTGGTAGGTTCTCCCTGCAGCCCATACATTGTAGCCAGTACAGTAGTGATGTCTATAGCGTATGGGCTCCTGGTAGATCCTCCCTGCAGCCCATACATTGTAGCCAGTGCAATAGTGATGTCTATAGCGTATGGGCTCCTGGTAGGTCCTCCCTGAGGCCCATACATTGTAGCCACTACAGTAGTGATGTCTATAGCGTATGGGCTCGTGGTAGGTCCTCCCTGCAGCCCATACATTGTAGCCAGTACAGCAGTGATGTCTATAGTGTATGGGCTCCTGGTAGGTCCTCCCTGCTGCCCATACATTGTAGCCAGTACAGTAGTGATGTCTATAGCGTATGGGCTTCTGGTAGGTCCTCCCTGCAGCCCATACATTGTAGCCACTACAGTAGTGATATCTATAGCGTATGGACTCCTGGTAGGTCCTCCCTGCAGCCCATACATTGTAGCCAGTACGGTAGTGAGATCTATAGCGTATGGGCTCCTGGTAGGTCCTCCCTGCGGCCCATACATTGTAGCCAGTACAGCAGTGATGTCTATAGCGTATGGGCTCCTGATAGGTCCTCCCTGCAGCCCATACATTGTAGCCAGTACAGTAGTGATGTCTATAGCGTATGGGCTCCTGGTAGGTCCTCTCTGCGGCCCATACATTGTAGCCAGTACAGTAGTGATGTCTATAGCGTATGGGCTCCTGATAGGTCCTCCCTGCGGCCCATACATTGTAGCCAGTACGGTAGTGAGATCTATAGCGTATGGGTTCCTGGTAGGTCCTACCTGCAGCTCATACATTGTAGCCAGTACAGTAGTGATATCTATAGTGTATGGGCTCCTGGTAGGTCCTCCCTGCGGCCCATACATTGTAGCCAGTACAGTAGTGATGTCTATAGCGTATGGGCTCCTGATAGGTCCTCCCTGCGGCCCATACATTGTAGCCAGTACGGTAGTGAGATCTATAGCGTATGGGCTCCTGGTAGGTCCTCCCTGCAGCCCATACATTGTACCAGTACAGTAGTGAGATCTATAGCGTATGGGCTCCTGGTAGGTCCTCCCTGCAACCCATACATTGTAGCCAAGTACAGTAGTGAGATCTATAGCGTATGGTCTCCTGGTAGGTCCTCCCTGCGGCCCATACATTGTAGCCACTACAGTAGTGATGTCTATAGCGTATGGGCTCCTGATAGGTCCTCCCTGCAGCCCATACATTGTAGCCAGTACAGTAGTGATGTCTATAGCGTATGGGCTCCTGGTAGATCCTCCCTGCGGCCCATACATTGTAGCCAGTACAGTAGTGATGTCTATAGCGTATGGGCTCCTGGTAGGTCCTCCCTGCAGCCCATACATTGTAGCCACTACAGTAGTGATGTCTATAGCGTATGGGCTCCTGGTAGATCCTCCCTGCGGCCCATACATTGTAGCCACTACAGTAGTGATGTCTATAGCGTATGGGCTCCTGGTAGATCCTCCCTGCGGCCCATACATTGTAGCCACTACAGTAGTGATGTCTATAGCGTATGGGCTCCTGGTAGGTCCTCCCTGCAGCCCATACATTGTAGCCAGTACAGCAGTGATGTCTATAGCGTATGGGCTCCTGGTAGATCCTCCCTACAGCCCATACATTGTAGCCAGTACAGTAGTGATGTCTATAGCGTATGGGCTCCTGGTAGGTCCTCCCTGCAGCCCATACATTGTAGCCAGTACAGTAGTGATGTCTATAGCGTATGGGCTCCTGGTAGGTCCTCCCTGCTGCCCATACATTGTAGCCAGTACAGTATTGATGTCTATAGCGTATGGGCTCCTGGTAGATCCTCCCTGCAGCCCATACATTGTAGCCAGTACAGCAGTGATGTCTATAGCGTATGGGCTCCTGGTAGATCCTCCCTGCAGCCCATACATTGTAGCCAGTACAGTAGTGAGATCTATAGCGTATGGGCTCCTGGTAGGTCCTCCCTGCAGCCCATACATTGTAGCCAGTACAGTAGTGATGTCTATAGCGTATGGGCTCCTGGTAGGTCCTCCCTGCAGCCCATACATTGTAGCCAGTACAGTAGTGATGTCTATAGCGTATGGGCTCCTGGTAGATCCTCCCTGCAGCCCATACATTGTAGCCAGTACAGTAGTGAGATCTATAGCGTATGGGCTCCTGGTAGGTCCTCCCTGCAGCCCATACATTGTAGCCTGTACAGTAGTGATGTCTATAGCGTATGGGCTCCTGGTAGGTCCTCCCTGCAGCCCATACATTGTAGCCAGTACAGTAGTGATGTCTATAGCGTATGGGCTCCTGGTAGATCCTCCCTGCAGCCCATACATTGTAGCCACTACAGTAGTGATGTCTATAGCGTATGAGCTCCTGGTAGATCCTCCCTGCGGCCCATACATTGTAGCCAGTACAGCAGTGATGTCTATAGCGTATGGGCTCCTGGTAGATCCTCCCTGCGGCCCATACATTGTAGCCAGTACAGCAGTGATGTCTATAGCATATGGGCTCCTGGTAGATCCTCCCTGCAGCCCATACATTGTAGCCAGTACAGCAGTGATGTCTATAGCGTATGGGCTCCTGGTAGATCCTCCCTGCAGCCCATACATTGTAGCCAGTACAGCAGTGATGTCTATAGCGTATGGGCTCCTGGAAGATCCTCCCTGCAGCCCATACATTGGAGCCATTACAGTAGTGATGTCTATAGCGTATGGGCTCCTGGTAGGTCCTCCCTGCAGCCCATACATTGGAGCCATTACAGTAGTGATGTCTATAGCGTATGGGCTCCTGGTAGGTCCTACCTGCAGCCCATACATTGTAGCCAGTACAGTAGTGATGTCTATAGCGTATGGGCTCCTGGTAGATCCTCCCTGCAGCCCATACATTGTAGCCAGTACAGCAGTGATGTCTATAGCGTATGGGCTCCTGATAGGTCCTACCTGCAGCCCATACATTGTAGCTAGTACAGTAGTGATGTCTATAGCGTATGGGCTCCTGGTAGGTCCTCCCTGCAGCCCATACATTGTAGCCAGTACAGTAGTGATGTCTATAGCGTATGGGCTCCTGGTAGATCCTCCCTGCAGCCTATACGTTGTAGCCAGTACAGTAGTGATGTCTATAGCGTATGGGCTCCTGGTAGGTCCTCACTGCGGCCCATACATTGTAGCCAGTACAGTAGTGATGTCTATAGCGTATGGGCTCCTGGTAGGTCCTCCCTGCAGCCCATACATTGTAGCCAGTACAGCAGTGATGTCTATAGCGTATGGGCTCCTGGTAGGTCCTCCCTGCAGCCCATACATTGTAGCCACTACAGTAGTGATGTCTATAGCGTATGGGCTCCTGGTAGATCCTCCCTGCAGCCCATACATTGTGTAGCCAGTACAGCAGTGATGTCTATAGCGTATGGGCTCCTGGTAGGTTCTCCCTGCAGCCCATACATTGTAGCCAGTACAGTAGTGATGTCTATAGCGTATGGGCTCCTGATAGGTCCTCCCTGCAGCCCATACATTGTAGCCAGTACAGTAGTGATGTCTATAGCGTATGGGCTCCTGGTAGGTCCTCCCTGCGGCCCATACATTGTAGCCAGTACAGCAGTGATGTCTATAGCGTATGGGCTCCTGGTAGGTCCTCCCTGCAGCCCATACATTGTAGCCACTACAGTAGTGATGTCTATAGCGTATGGGCTCCTGGTAGGTCCTCCCTGCAGCCCATACATTGTAGCCAGTACGGTAGTGATGTCTATAGCGTATGGGCTCCTGGTAGATCCTCCCTGCGGCCCATACATTGTAGCCAGTACAGTAGTGATGTCTATAGCGTATGGGCTCCTGATAGGTCCTCCCTGCAGCCCATACATTGTAGCCAGTACAGTAGTGATGTCTATAGCGTATGGGCTCCTGGTAGGTCCTCCCTGCAGCCCATACATTGTAGCCAGTACAGTAGTGAGATCTATAGCGTATGGGCTCCTGGTAGGTCCTCCCTGCGGCCCATACATTGTAGCCAGTACAGTAGTGATGTCTATAGCGTATGGGCTCCTGGTAGATCCTCCCTGCGGCCCATACATTGTAGCCAGTACAGTAGTGATGTCTATAGCGTATGGGCTCCTGGTAGATCCTCCCTGCAGCCAATACAGTAGTGATGTCTATAGCGTATGGGCTCCTGGTAGATCCTCCCTGCAGCCCATACATTGTAGCCAGTACAGTAGTGATGTCTATAGCGTATGGGCTCCTGATAGGTCCTCCCTGCGGCCCATACATGGTAGCCAGTACAGCAGTGATGTCTATAGCGTATGGGCTCCTGGTAGGTCCTCCCTGCAGCCCATACATTGTAGCCAGTACGGTAGTGATGTCTATAGAGTATGGGCTCCTGGTAGGTCCTCCCTGCAGCCCATACATTGTAGCCAGTACAGTAGTGATGTCTATAGAGTATGGGCTCCTGATAGGTCCTCCCTGCGGCCCATACATTGTAGCCAGTACAGCAGTGATGTCTATAGCGTATGGGCTCCTGGTAGGTCCTCCCTGCAGCCCATACATTGTAGCCAGTACGGTAGTGATGTCTATAGAGTATGGGCTCCTGGTAGGTCCTCCCTGCAGCCCATACATTGTAGCCAGTACGGTAGTGATGTCTATAGAGTATGGGCTCCTGATAGGTCCTCCCTGCAGCCCATACATTGTAGCCAGTACAGTAGTGATGTCTATAGCGTATGGGCTCCTGGTAGATCCTCCCTGCGGCCCATACATTGTAGCCAGTACAGCAGTGATGTCTATAGCGTATGGGCTCCTGCTAGGTCCTCCCTGCAGCTCATACATTGTAGCCACTACAGTAGTGATGTCTATAGCGTATGGGCTCCTGGTAGGTCCTCCCTGCAGCCTATACATTGTAGCCAGTACAGTAGTGATGTCTATAGCGTATGGGCTCCTGGTAGATCCTCCCTGCAGCCCATACATTGTAGCCAGTACAGTAGTGATGTCTATAGCGTATGGGCTCCTGGTAGGTCCTCCCTGAGGCCCATACATTGTAGCCACTACAGTAGTGATGTCTATAGCGTATGGGCTCCTGGTAGGTCCTCCCTGCAGCCCATACATTGTAGCCAGTACAGCAGTGATGTCTATAGTGTATGGGCTCCTGGTAGGTCCTCCCTGCTGCCCATACATTGTAGCCAGTACAGTAGTGATGTCTATAGCGTATGGGCTTCTGGTAGGTCCTCCCTGCAGCCCATACATTGTAGCCACTACAGTAGTGATATCTATAGCGTATGGGCTCCTGGTAGGTCCTCCCTGCAGCCCATACATTGTAGCCAGTACAGTAGTGATGTCTATAGCGTATGGGCTCCTGGTAGGTCCTCCCTAGGGCCCATACATTGTTGCCAGTACAGCAGTGATGTCTATAGCGTATGGGCTCCTGGTAGGTCCTCCCTGCAGCCCATACATTGTAGTCAGTACAGCAGTGATGTCTATAGCGTATGGGCTCCTGGTACGTCCTCCCTGCAGCCCATACATTGTAGCCAGTGCAGTAGTGATGTCTATAGCGTATGGGCTCCTGGTAGGTCCTCACTGCAGCCCATACATTGTAGCCAGTACAGTAGTGATGTCTATAGCGTATGGGCTCCTAGTAGGTCCTCCCTGCAGCCCATACATTGTAGCCATTACAGTAGTGATGTCTATAGCGTATGGGCTCCTGGTAGGTCCTCCCTGCAGCCCATACATTGTAGCCTGTACGGTAGAGATGTCTATAGAGTATGGGCTCCTGATAGGTCCTCCCTGCGGCCCATACATTGTAGCTAGTACAATAGTGATGTCTATAGCGTATGGGCTCCTGGTAGATCCTCCCTGCAGCCCATACATTGTAGCCACTACAGTAGTGATGTCTATAGCGTATGGGCTCCTGGTAGATCCTCCCTGCAGCCCATACATTGTAGCCAGTACAGTAGTGATGTCTATAGAGTATGGGCTCCTGGTAGGTTCTCCCTGCGGCCCATACATTGTAGCCAGTACAGCAGTGATGTCTATAGCGTATGGGCTCCTGGTAGGTCCTCCCTGCAGCTCATACATTGTAGCCACTACAGTAGTGATGTCTATAGCGTATGGGCTCCTGGTAGGTCCTCCCTGCAGCCTATACATTGTAGCCAGTACAGTAGTGATGTCTATAGCGTATGGGCTCCTGGTAGATCCTCCTTGCAGCCCATACATTGTAGCCAGTACAATAGTGATGTCTATAGCGTATGGGCTCCTGGTAGGTCCTCCCTGAGGCCCATACATTGTAGCCACTACAGTAGTGATGTCTATAGCGTATGGGCTCGTGGTAGGTCCTCCCTGCAGCCCATACATTGTAGCCAGT
Source organism: Phyllobates terribilis (assembly GCF_046119375.1). Lineage (NCBI taxonomy): Eukaryota > Metazoa > Chordata > Amphibia > Anura > Dendrobatidae > Phyllobates > Phyllobates terribilis. The sequence continues at coordinate 637,473,055 of NW_027362762.1, forward strand.
ACAGCAGTGATGTCTATAGTGTATGGGCTCCTGGTAGGTCCTCCCTGCTGCCCATACATTGTAGCCAGTACAGTAGTGATGTCTATAGCGTATGGGCTTCTGGTAGGTCCTCCCTGCAGCCCATACATTGTAGCCACTACAGTAGTGATATCTATAGCGTATGGACTCCTGGTAGGTCCTCCCTGCAGCCCATACATTGTAGCCAGTACGGTAGTGAGATCTATAGCGTATGGGCTCCTGGTAGGTCCTCCCTGCGGCCCATACATTGTAGCCAGTACAGCAGTGATGTCTATAGCGTATGGGCTCCTGATAGGTCCTCCCTGCGGCCCATACATTGTAGCCAGTACAGTAGTGATGTCTATAGCGTATGGGCTCCTGATAGGTCCTCCCTGCGGCCCATACATTGTAGCCAGTACGGTAGTGAGATCTATAGCGTATGGGTTCCTGGTAGGTCCTACCTGCAGCTCATACATTGTAGCCAGTACAGTAGTGATGTCTATAGTGTATGGGCTCCTGGTAGGTCCTCCCTGCGGCCCATACATTGTAGCCAGTACGGTAGTGAGATCTATAGCGTATGGGCTCCTGGTAGGTCCTCCCTGCAGCCCATACATTGTACCAGTACAGTAGTGAGATCTATAGCGTATGGGCTCCTGGTAGGTCCTCCCTGCAACCCATACATTGTAGCCAAGTACAGTAGTGAGATCTATAGCGTATGGTCTCCTGGTAGGTCCTCCCTGCGGCCCATACATTGTAGCCACTACAGTAGTGATGTCTATAGCGTATGGGCTCCTGATAGGTCCTCCCTGCAGCCCATACATTGTAGCCAGTACAGTAGTGATGTCTATAGCGTATGGGCTCCTGGTAGGTCCTCCCTGCGGCCCATACATTGTAGCCAGTACAGCAGTGATGTCTATAGCGTATGGGCTCCTGGTAGGTCCTCCCTGCAGCCCATACATTGTAGCCACTACAGTAGTGATGTCTATAGCGTATGGGCTCCTGGTAGGTCCTCCCTGCAGCCCATACATTGTAGCCAGTACGGTAGTGATGTCTATAGCGTATGGGCTCCTGGTAGATCCTCCCTGCGGCCCATACATTGTAGCCAGTACAGTAGTGATGTCTATAGCGTATGGGCTCCTGATAGGTCCTCCCTGCAGCCCATACATTGTAGCCAGTACAGTAGTGATGTCTATAGCGTATGGGCTCCTGGTAGGTCCTCCCTGCAGCCCATACATTGTAGCCAGTACAGTAGTGAGATCTATAGCGTATGGGCTCCTGGTAGGTCCTCCCTGCGGCCCATACATTGTAGCCAGTACAGTAGTGATGTCTATAGCGTATGGGCTCCTGGTAGATCCTCCCTGCGGCCCATACATTGTAGCCAGTACAGTAGTGATGTCTATAGCGTATGGGCTCCTGGTAGATCCTCCCTGCAGCCAGTATAGTAGTGATGTCTATAGCGTATGGGCTCCTGGTAGATCCTCCCTGCAGCCCATACATTGTAGCCAGTACAGTAGTGATGTCTATAGCGTATGGGCTCCTGATAGGTCCTCCCTGCGGCCCATACATGGTAGCCAGTACAGCAGTGATGTCTATAGCGTATGGGCTCCTGGTAGGTCCTCCCTGCAGCCCATACATTGTAGCCAGTACGGTAGTGATGTCTATAGAGTATGGGCTCCTGGTAGGTCCTCCCTGCAGCCCATACATTGTAGCCAGTACAGTAGTGATGTCTATAGAGTATGGGCTCCTGATAGGTCCTCCCTGCGGCCCATACATTGTAGCCAGTACAGCAGTGATGTCTATAGCGTATGGGCTCCTGGTAGGTCCTCCCTGCAGCCCATACATTGTAGCCAGTACGGTAGTGATGTCTATAGAGTATGGGCTCCTGGTAGGTCCTCCCTGCAGCCCATACATTGTAGCCAGTACGGTAGTGATGTCTATAGAGTATGGGCTCCTGATAGGTCCTCCCTGCGGCCCATACATTGTAGCCAGTACAGCAGTGATGTCTATAGCGTATGGGCTCCTGGTAGGTCCTCCCTGCAGCCCATACATTGTAGCCAGTACAGTAGTGATGTCTATAGCGTATGGGCTCCTGGTAGATCCTCCCTGCGGCCCATACATTGTAGCCAGTACAGCAGTGATGTCTATAGCGTATGGGCTCCTGGTAGGTCCTCCCTGCAGCTCATACATTGTAGCCACTACAGTAGTGATGTCTATAGCGTATGGGCTCCTGGTAGGTCCTCCCTGCAGCCTATACATTGTAGCCAGTACAGTAGTGATGTCTATAGCGTATGGGCTCCTGGTAGATCCTCCCTGCAGCCCATACATTGTAGCCAGTACAGTAGTGATGTCTATAGCGTATGGGCTCCTGGTAGGTCCTCCCTGAGGCCCATACATTGTAGCCACTACAGTAGTGATGTCTATAGCGTATGGGCTCCTGGTAGGTCCTCCCTGCAGCCCATACATTGTAGCCAGTACAGCAGTGATGTCTATAGTGTATGGGCTCCTGGTAGGTCCTCCCTGCTGCCCATACATTGTAGCCAGTACAGTAGTGATGTCTATAGCGTATGGGCTTCTGGTAGGTCCTCCCTGCAGCCCATACATTGTAGCCACTACAGTAGTGATATCTATAGCGTATGGGCTCCTGGTAGGTCCTCCCTGCAGCCCATACATTGTAGCCAGTACAGTAGTGATGTCTATAGCGTATGGGCTCCTGGTAGGTCCTCCCTAGGGCCCATACATTGTTGCCAGTACAGCAGTGATGTCTATAGCGTATGGGCTCCTGGTAGGTCCTCCCTGCAGCCCATACATTGTAGTCAGTACAGCAGTGATGTCTATAGCGTATGGGCTCCTGGTACGTCCTCCCTGCAGCCCATACATTGTAGCCAGTGCAGTAGTGATGTCTATAGCGTATGGGCTCCTGGTAGGTCCTCACTGCAGCCCATACATTGTAGCCAGTACAGTAGTGATGTCTATAGCGTATGGGCTCCTAGTAGGTCCTCCCTGCAGCCCATACATTGTAGCCATTACAGTAGTGATGTCTATAGCGTATGGGCTCCTGGTAGGTCCTCCCTGCAGCCCATACATTGTAGCCTGTACGGTAGAGATGTCTATAGAGTATGGGCTCCTGATATTTCCTCCCTGCGGCCCATACATTGTAGCTAGTACAATAGTGATGTCTATAGCGTATGGGCTCCTGGTAGATCCTCCCTGCAGCCCATACATTGTAGCCACTACAGTAGTGATGTCTATAGCGTATGGGCTCCTGGTAGATCCTCCCTGCAGCCCATACATTGTAGCCAGTACAGTAGTGATGTCTATAGATTATGGGCTCCTGGTAGGTTCTCCCTGCGGCCCATACATTGTAGCCAGTACAGCAGTGATGTCTATAGCGTATGGGCTCCTGGTAGGTCCTCCCTGCAGCTCATACATTGTAGCCACTACAGTAGTGATGTCTATAGCGTATGGGCTCCTGGTAGGTCCTCCCTGCAGCCTATACATTGTAGCCAGTACAGTAGTGATGTCTATAGCGTATGGGCTCCTGGTAGATCCTCCTTGCAGCCCATACATTGTAGCCAGTACAATAGTGATGTCTATAGCGTATGGGCTCCTGGTAGGTCCTCCCTGAGGCCCATACATTGTAGCCACTACAGTAGTGATGTCTATAGCGTATGGGCTCGTGGTAGGTCCTCCCTGCAGCCCATACATTGTAGCCAGTACAGCAGTGATGTCTATAGTGTATGGGCTCCTGGTAGGTCCTCCCTGCTGCCCATACATTGTAGCCAGTACAGTAGTGATGTCTATAGCGTATGGGCTTCTGGTAGGTCCTCCCTGCAGCCCATACATTGTAGCCACTACAGTAGTGATATCTATAGCGTATGGACTCCTGGTAGGTCCTCCCTGCAGCCCATACATTGTAGCCAGTACGGTAGTGAGATCTATAGCGTATGGGCTCCTGGTAGGTCCTCCCTGCGGCCCATACATTGTAGCCAGTACAGCAGTGATGTCTATAGCGTATGGGCTCCTGATAGGTCCTCCCTGCGGCCCATACATTGTAGCCAGTACAGTAGTGATGTCTATAGCGTATGGGCTCCTGATAGGTCCTCCCTGCGGCCCATACATTGTAGCCAGTACGGTAGTGAGATCTATAGCGTATGGGTTCCTGGTAGGTCCTACCTGCAGCTCATACATTGTAGCCAGTACAGTAGTGATGTCTATAGTGTATGGGCTCCTGGTAGGTCCTCCCTGCGGCCCATACATTGTAGCCAGTACGGTAGTGAGATCTATAGCGTATGGGCTCCTGGTAGGTCCTCCCTGCAGCCCATACATTGTACCAGTACAGTAGTGAGATCTATAGCGTATGGGCTCCTGGTAGGTCCTCCCTGCAACCCATACATTGTAGCCAAGTACAGTAGTGAGATCTATAGCGTATGGTCTCCTGGTAGGTCCTCCCTGCGGCCCATACATTGTAGCCACTACAGTAGTGATGTCTATAGCGTATGGGCTCCTGATAGGTCCTCCCTGCAGCCCATACATTGTAGCCAGTACAGTAGTGATGTCTATAGCGTATGGGCTCCTGGTAGATCCTCCCTGCGGCCCATACATTGTAGCCAGTACAGTAGTGATGTCTATAGCGTATGGGCTCCTGGTAGGTCCTCCCTGCAGCCCATACATTGTAGCCACTACAGTAGTGATGTCTATAGCGTATGGGCTCCTGGTAGATCCTCCCTGCGGCCCATACATTGTAGCCACTACAGTAGTGATGTCTATAGCGTATGGGCTCCTGGTAGATCCTCCCTGCGGCCCATACATTGTAGCCACTACAGTAGTGATGTCTATAGCGTATGGGCTCCTGGTAGGTCCTCCCTGCAGCCCATACATTGTAGCCAGTACAGCAGTGATGTCTATAGCGTATGGGCTCCTGGTAGATCCTCCCTGCAGCCCATACATTGTAGCCAGTACAGTAGTGAGATCTATAGCGTATGGGCTCCTGGTAGGTCCTCCCTGCAGCCCATACATTGTAGCCAGTACAGTAGTGATGTCTATAGCGTATGGGCTCCTGGTAGGTCCTCCCTGCAGCCCATACATTGTAGCCAGTACAGTAGTGATGTCTATAGCGTATGGGCTCCTGGTAGATCCTCCCTGCAGCCCATACATTGTAGCCAGTACAGTAGTGAGATCTATAGCGTATGGGCTCCTGGTAGGTCCTCCCTGCAGCCCATACATTGTAGCCTGTACAGTAGTGATGTCTATAGCGTATGGGCTCCTGGTAGGTCCTCCCTGCAGCCCATACATTGTAGCCACTACAGTAGTGATGTCTATAGCGTATGGGCTCCTGGTAGATCCTCCCTGCAGCCCATACATTGTAGCCACTACAGTAGTGATGTCTATAGCGTATGGGCTCCTGGTAGATCCTCCCTGCGGCCCATACATTGTAGCCAGTACAGTAGTGAGATCTATAGCGTATGGGCTCCTGGTAGATCCTCCCTGCAGCCCATACATTGTAGCCACTACAGTAGTGATGTCTATAGCGTATGGGCTCCTGGTAGATCCTCCCTGCAGCCCATACATTGTAGCCACTACAGTAGTGATGTCTATAGCGTATGGGCTCCTGGTAGATCCTCCCTGCGGCCCATACATTGTAGCCAGTACAGTAGTGATGTCTATAGCGTATGGGCTCCTGATAGATCCTCCCTGCAGCCCATACATTGTAGCCAGTACAGTAGTGATGTCTATAGCGTATGGGCTCCTGATAGGTCCTCCCTGCGGCCCATACATTGTAGCCAGTACAGTAGTGATGTCTATAGCGTATGGGCTCCTGGTAGGTCCTCCCTGCGGCCCATACATTGTAGCCAGTACGGTAGTGATGTCTATAGAGTATGGGCTCCTGGTAGGTCCTCCCTGCGGCCCATACATTGTAGCCAGTACAGCAGTGATGTCTATAGCGTATGGGCTCCTGGTAGGTCCTCCCTGCAGCTCATACATTGTAGCCACTACAGTAATGATGTCTATAGCGTATGGGCTCCTGGTAGGTCCTCCCTGCAGCCTATACATTGTAGCCAGTACAGTAGTGATGTCTATAGCGTATGGGCTCCTGGTAGGTCCTCCCTGCAGCCCATACATTGTAGCCAGTACAGTAGTGATGTCTATAGCGTATGGGCTCCTGGTAGGTCCTCCCTGCTGCCCATACATTGTAGCCAGTACAGTATTGATGTCTATAGCGTATGGGCTCCTGGTAGATCCTCCCTGCAGCCCATACATTGTAGCCAGTACAGCAGTGATGTCTATAGCGTATGGGCTCCTGGTAGATCCTCCCTGCAGCCCATACATTGTAGCCAGTACAGTAGTGAGATCTATAGCGTATGGGCTCCTGGTAGGTCCTCCCTGCAGCCCATACATTGTAGCCAGTACAGTAGTGATGTCTATAGCGTATGGGCTCCTGGTAGGTCCTCCCTGCAGCCCATACATTGTAGCCAGTACAGTAGTGATGTCTATAGCGTATGGGCTCCTGGTAGATCCTCCCTGCAGCCCATACATTGTAGCCAGTACAGTAGTGAGATCTATAGCGTATGGGCTCCTGGTAGGTCCTCCCTGCAGCCCATACTTTGTAGCCTGTACAGTAGTGATGTCTATAGCGTATGGGCTCCTGGTAGGTCCTCCCTGCAGCCCATACATTGTAGCCACTACAGTAGTGATGTCTATAGCGTATGGGCTCCTGGTAGATCCTCCCTGCAGCCCATACATTGTAGCCACTACAGTAGTGATGTCTATAGCGTATGGGCTCCTGGTAGATCCTCCCTGCGGCCCATACATTGTAGCCAGTACAGTAGTGAGATCTATAGCGTATGGGCTCCTGGTAGGTCCTCCCTGCAGCCCATACATTGTAGCCAGTACAGTAGTGATGTCAATAGCTTATGGGCTCCTGATAGATCCTCCCTGCAGCCCATACATTGTAGCCAGTACAGTAGTGAGATCTATAGCGTATGGGCTCCTGGTAGGTCTTCCCTGCAGCCCATACATTGTAGCCAGTACAGCAGTGATGTCTATAGAGTATGGGCTCCTGGTAGGTCCTCCCTGCAGCCCATACATTGTAGCCAGTACAGTAGTGATGTCTATAGCGTATGGGCTTCTGGTAGGTCCTACCTGCAGGCCATACATTGTAGCCAGTACAGTAGTGATGTCTATAGCGTATGGGCTCCTGATAGGTCCTCCCTGCAGCCCATACATTGTAGCCAGTACAGCAGTGATGTCTATAGCGTATGGGCTCCTGGTAGGTCCTCCCTGCAGCCCATACATTGTAGCCAGTACAGTAGTGATATCTATAGCGTATGGGCTCCTGATAGGTCCTCCCTGCGGCCCATACATTGTAGCCAGTACAGTAGTGATGTCTATAGCGTATGGGCTCCTGGTAGATCCTCCCTGCAGCCCATACATTGTAGCCAGTACAGTAGTGATGTCTATAGCGTATGGGCTCCTGATAGATCCTCCCTGCAGCCCATACATTGTAGCCAGAACAGTAGTGATGTCTATAGCGTATGGGCTCCTGGTAGGTCCTCCCTGCGGCCCATACATTGTAGCCAGTACGGTAGTGATGTCTATAGAGTATGGGCTCCTGGTAGGTCCTCCCTGCGGCCCACACATTGTAGCCAGTACAGCAGTGATGTCTATAGCGTATGGGCTCCTGGTAGGTCCTCCCTGCAGCTCATACATTGTAGCCACTACAGTAATGATGTCTATAGCGTATGGGCTCCTGGTAGGTCCTCCCTGCAGCCTATACATTGTAGCCAGTACAGTAGTGATGTCTATAGCGTATGGGCTCCTGGTAGGTCCTCCCTGCAGCCTATACATTGTAGCCAGTACAGTAGTGATGTCTATAGCGTATGGGCTCCTGGTAGGTCCTCCCTGCACCCCATACATTGTAGCCAGTACAGTAGTGATGTCTATAGCGTATGGGCTCCTGGTAGGTCCTCCCTGCAGCCCATACATTGTAGCCATTACAGTAGTGATGTCTATAGCGTATGGGCTCCTGGTAGGTCCTCCCTGCAGCCCATACATTGTAGCCTGTACGGTAGTGATGTCTATAGAGTATGGGCTCCTGATAGGTCCTCCCTGCGGCCCATACATTGTAGCCAGTACAGTAGTGATGTCTATAGCGTATGGGCTCCTGGTAGATCCTCCCTGCAGCCCATACATTGTAGCCAGTACAGTAGTGATGTCTATAGCGTATGGGCTCCTGGTAGGTCCTCCCTGCAGCTCATATATTGTAGCTTGTACGGTAGTGATGTCTATAGCGTATGGGCTCCTGGTAGGTCCTCCCTGCAGCCCATACATTGTAGCCACTACAGTAGTGATGTCTATAGCGTATGGGCTCCTGGTAGATCCTCCCTCCAGCCCATACATTGTAGCCACTACAGTAGTGATGTCTATAGCGTATGGGCTCCTGGTAGGTCCTCCCTGCAGCCCATACATTGTAGCCAGTACAGCAGTGATGTCTATAGCGTATGGGCTCCTGGTAGGTCCTCCCTGCAGCTCATACATTGTAGCCAGTACAGCAGTGATGTCTATAGCGTATGGGCTCCTGGTAGGTCCTCCCTGCAGCCCATACATTGTAGTCAGTACAGCAGTGATGTCTATAGCGTATGGGCTCCTGGTATGTCCTCCCTGCAGCCCATACATTGTAGCCAGTGCAGTAGTGATGTCTATAGCGTATGGGCTCCTGGTAGGTCCTCACTGCAGCCCATACATTGTAGCCAATACAGTAGTGATGTCTATAGCGTATGGGCTCCTGGTAGATCCTCCCTGCAGCCCATACATTGTAGCCACTACAGTAGTGATGTCTATAGCGTATGGGCTCCTGGTAGATCCTCCCTGCAGCCCATACATTGTAGCCAGTACAGTAGTGATGTCTATAGAGTATGGGCTCCTGGTAGGTTCTCCCTGCGGCCCATACATTGTAGCCAGTACAGCAGTGATGTCTATAGCGTATGGGCTCCTGGTAGGTCCTCCCTGCAGCTCATACATTGTAGCCAGTACAGTAGTGATGTCTATAGCGTATGGGCTCCTGGTAGATCCTCCCTGCAGCCCATACATTGTAGCCAGTACAATAGTGATGTCTATAGCGTATGGGCTCCTGGTAGGTCCTCCCTGAGGCCCATACATTGTAGCCACTACAGTAGTGATGTCTATAGCGTATGGGCTCGTGGTAGGTCCTCCCTGCAGCCCATACATTGTAGCTGTAACATACCTGGCGGCGTCCTTGCATAGTGGTCCATCTCCCACTGTGCAAGAGCGCGCACTTGATCTCCTGTCCAGAATGTCTCTCTGGCTTCCCTCCATGCTGTCTGTTTGTGTCTGTTTCTGCTGCTTAAGGGCGGCGCCCGATCACTTCCTGCTTTTTGTACCTGCTGTGGGTCACACCCCTTGTGCGTCCTCAGCCTATTGCTGTCTGTCACCTGGTATATAGCTCAGCTGCTCCCATCTATCCCTGCCTGAGCATAGTGTTTCATTCAGTGTGTGCCTGCACTCTGAAGGTGCCAGGTCCCGTTCTGTGTTCTCTTGTCTGCCTATCCTGGAGGCTGTATTTCCAGGCCTGTCTGAACACGCTCCTAGCCTGTTCCTCCTGCCTTCTAGGGGCCGATTACCTAGACCCGTTCCTGTATCTTGTCTGACCTGTCTGAACATGCTCCTAGCCTGTTCCTCCTGCCTTCTAGGGGCTGATTACCTAGACCTGCTCCTGTATCTTGTCTGTCCTGTCTGAACACGCACCTTGCCTGTTCGTCCTGCCTCTCTGGGGGCCGTATTCCCAGACCCGCTCCTGTATTCCGCTGCAGTGTCGGTCTCCTCCGTACACTCAGTTCCAGTCTGAACTCTCTCCTATCCTTTACCTGTTTTGCCTCTATGTCCGTTCCCTTCCTTTTTCTGTAGAGTCTGAACTTGTACCTAACTCCTGCTTGTCGTCTCTGTACTCCCGTTTGTGAGTTTGTGGTCCACTCGCTACTTCTCTGCTAGTACCCTGTGGGTGTCTGGCTCTGCCTTTCCCTTCCTGTCTGTTCTGTGTGAAGAGAGCCCTGTCCCCCCTACTCAGCCTAGCCTGCTCTGACTCCTTTGCTCACCGCTCCGGTGGTTCTGTCCTGCCCTGCTTCTGCCTGCTGCTCCGGCAGTCCTGTCCTGCCCTGCTTCTGCCCGCTGCTCTGGCAGTCTTGTCCTGCCCTGCTTCTGCCCGCTGCTCCGGCAGTCCTGTCCTGTCCTGCCCTGCTTCTGCCCGCTGCTCCGGCAGTCCTGTCCTGTCCTGCCCTGCTTCTGCCCGCTGCTCCGGCAGTCCTGTCCTGTCCTGCCCTGCTTCTGCCCGCTGCTCCGGCAGTCCTGTCCTGTCCTGCCCTGCTTCTGCCCGCTGCTCCGGCAGTCCTGTCCTGTCCTGCCCTGCTTCTGCCCGCTGCTCCGGCAGTCCTGTCCTGTCCTGCCCTGCTTCTGCCCGCTGCTCCGGCAGTCCTGTCCTGTCCTGCCCTGCTTCTGCCCGCTGCTCCGGCAGTCCTGTCCTGTCCTGCCCTGCTTCTGCCCGCTGCTCCGGCAGTCCTGTCCTGTCCTGCCCTGCTTCTGCCCGCTGCTCCGGCAGTCCTGTCCTGTCCTGCCCTGCTTCTGCCCGCTGCTCCGGCAGTCCTGTCCTGTCCTGCCCTGCTTCTGCCCGCTGCTCCGGCAGTCCTGTCCTGTCCTGCCCTGCTTCTGCCCGCTGCTCCGGCAGTCCTGTCCTGTCCTGCCCTGCTTCTGCCCGCTGCTCCGGCAGTCCTGTCCTGTCCTGCCCTGCTTCTGCCCGCTGCTCCGGCAGTCCTGTCCTGTCCTGCCCTGCTTCTGCCCGCTGCTCCGGCAGTCCTGTCCTGTCCTGCCCTGCTTCTGCCCGCTGCTCCGGCAGTCCTGTCCTGTCCTGCCCTGCTTCTGCCCGCTGCTCCGGCAGTCCTGTCCTGTCCTGCCCTGCTTCTGCCCGCTGCTCCGGCAGTCCTGTCCTGTCCTGCCCTGCTTCTGCCCGCTGCTCCGGCAGTCCTGTCCTGTCCTGCCCTGCTTGTGCCCGCTGCTCCGGCAGTCCAGTCCTGTCCTGCCCTGCTTGTGCCCGCTGCTCCGGCAGCCCCGTCCTGCTCTGTTCTTGCCCACCGCTTCGGGCGTTCCCTCTCTGCTGTGGTTGTCTACCGCGTCTGCGGTTCTGTGACCCAGTCTGTACTGGGTCTTAACCTTTCTGTGCTCCAGCCCGTCCTTTCGGCCAGTACCTCCCTGCCTGCATACTCGCCTGTATCCACCCATCTGCATACCTGCCGTGTTTGCTTATATCCACCAGTCTGCGCCAGCCTAACCAGCCTGATCCAGTAATCCCTGTGTGGGTCAACCCCCGTGTCCGGAGTTTGACCTGGAGTAGCACCTGGTCCCTCTGCCCGGTTTCTCCCTGGTGCACTGGCGTCGTATGCCGTCGTGCCATCTTGGTCGGATCGGCCAGATACTTAGTCACGCCCCTCCAGGCACTCTCCGGTTCATGGTCCAGTGGAATCACTACAATCACACGCACACGCCGCTCAGTCCGGGCGTGTGCATAACAGTAGCCAGTACAGCAGTGATGTCTATAGCGTATGGGCTCCTGGTAGGTCCTCTCTGCGGCCCATACATTGTAGCCAGTACAGTAGTGATGTCTATAGCGTATGGGCTCCTGGTAGGTCCTCCCTGCGGCCCATACATTGTAGCCAGTACAGTAGTGATGTCTATAGTGTATGGGCTCCTGGTAGGTCCTTCCTGCAGCCCATACATTGTAGCCAGTACAGTAGTGATGTCTATAGCGTATGGGCTCCTGGTAGATCCTCCCTGCAGCCCATACATTGTAGCCAGTACAGTAGTGATGTCTATAGCGTATGGGCTCCTGGTAGGTCCTCCCTGCAGCCCATACATTGTAGCCAGTACAGTAGTGATGTCTATAGCGTATGAGCTCCTGGTAGGTCCTCCCTGCAGCCCATACATTGTAGCCAGTACAGTAGTGATGTCTATAGCGTATGGGCTCCTGGTAGGTCCTCCCTGCAGCCCATACATTGTAGCCAGTACAGTAGGGATGTCTATAGAGTATGGGCTCCTGGTAGATCCTCCCTGCGGCCCATACATTGTAGCCAGTACAGTAGTGATGTCTATAGCGTATGGGCTCCTGGTAGATCCTCCCTGCGGCCCATACATTGTAGCCAGTACAGCAGTGATGTCTATAGCGTATGGGCTCCTGGTAGGTCCTCCCTGCGGCCCATACATTGTAGCCAGTACAGTAGTGATGTCTATAGCGTATGGGCTCCTGGTAGATCCTCCCTGCGGCCCATACATTGTAGCCAGTACAGTAGTGATGTCTATAGCGTATGGGCTCCTGGTAGGTCCTCCCTGCGGCCCATACATTTTAGCCAGTACAGTAGTGATGTCTATAGTGTATGGGCTCCTGGTAGATCCTCCCTGCGGCCCATACATTGTAGCCAGTACAGTAGTGATGTCTATAGAGTATGGGCTCCTGGTAGATCCACCCTGCAGCCCATACATTGTAGCCAGTACAGTAGTGATGTCTATAGCGTATGGGCTCCTGGTAGATCCTCCCTGCAGCCCATATATTGTAGCCAGTAGAGTAGTGATGTCTATAGCGTATGGACTCCTGATAGGTCCTCCCTAGGGCCCATACATTGTAGCCAGTACAGTAGTGATGTCTATAGCGTATGGGCTCCTGGTAGATCCTCCCTGCAGCCCATACATTGTAGCCAGTACAGTAGTGATGTCTATAGTGTATGGGCTCCTGGTAGATCCTCCCTGCAGCCCATACATTGTAGCCAGTACAGTAGTGATGTCTATAGCGTATGGGCTCCTGGTAGATCCTCCCTGCAGCCCATACATTGTAGCCAGTACAGTAGTGATGTCTATAGCGTATGGGCTCCTGGTAGGTCCTCCCTGCAGCCCATACATTGTAGCCAGTACAGTAGTGATGTCTATAGCGTATGGGCTCCTGATAGGTCCTCCCTGCAGCCCATACATTGTAGCCAGTACAGCAGTGATGTCTATAGCGTATGGGCTCCTGATAGGTCCTACCTGCAGCCCATACATTGTAGCCAGTACAGTAGTGATGTCTATAGCGTATGGGCTCCTGGTAGATCCTCCCTGCGGCCCATACATTGTAGCCAGTACAGTAGTGATGTCTATAGCTTATGGGCTCCTGGTAGATCCTCCCTGCAGCCCATACATTGTAGCCAGTACAGTAGTGATGTCTATAGTGTATGGGCTCCTGATAGGTCCTCCCTGCAGCCCATACATTGTAGCCAGTACAGCAGTGATGTCTATAGCGTATGGGCTCCTGGTAGGTCCTCCCTGCAGCCCATACATTGTAGCCACTACAGTAGTGATGTCTATAGCGTATGGGCTCCTGGTAGGTCCTCCCTGCAGCCCATACATTGTAGCCACTACAGTAGTGATGTCTATAGCGTATGGGCTCCTGGTAGGTCCTCCCTGCAGCCCATACATTGTAGCCACTACAGTAGTGATGTCTATAGCGTATGGGCTCCTGGTAGGTCCTCCCTGCAGCCCATACATTGTAGCCACTACAGTAGTGATGTCTATAGTGTATGGGCTCCTGATAGATCCTCCCTGCAGCTCATACATTGTAGCCACTACAGTAGTGATGTCTATAGCGTATGGGCTCCTGGTAGGTCCTCCCTGCAGCCCATACATTGTAGCCAGTACAGTAGTGATGTCTATGGCGTATGGGCTCCTGGTAGATCCTCCATGCAGCCTATACGTTGTAGCCAGTACAGTAGTGATGTCTATAGCGTATGGGCTCCTGGTAGGTCCTCCCTGCGGCCCATACATTGTAGCCAGTACAGTAGTGATGTCTATAGTGTATGGGCTCCTGGTAGGTCCTCCCTGCAGCCCATACATTGTAGCCAGTACAGCAGTGATGTCTATAGCGTATGGGCTCCTGATAGGTCCTCCCTGCAGCCCATACATTGTAGCCACTACAGTAGTGATGTCTATAGCGTATGGGCTCCTGGTAGATCCTCCCTGCAGCCCATACATTGTGTAGCCAGTACAGCAGTGATGTCTATAGCGTATGGGCTCCTGGTAGGTTCTCCCTGCAGCCCATACATTGTAGCCAGTACAGTAGTGATGTCTATAGCGTATGGGCTCCTGGTAGGTCCTCCCTGCAGCCCATACATTGTAGCCAGTACAGTAGTGATGTCTATAGCGTATGGGCTCCTGGTAGGTCCTCCCTGCGGCCCATACATTGTAGCCAGTACGGTAGTGATGTCTATAGCGTATGGGCTCCTGGTAGGTCCTCCCTGCGGCCCATACATTGTAGCCAGTACGGCAGTGATGTCTATAGCGTATGGGCTCCTGGTAGGTCCTCCCTGCAGCCTATACATTGTAGCCAGTACAGTAGTGATGTCTATAGCGTATGGGCTCCTGGTAGGTCCTCCCTGCAGCCCATACATTGTAGCCAGTACAGTAGTGATGTCTATAGCGTATGGGCTCCTGATAGGTCCTCCCTGCAGCCCATACATTGTAGCCAGTACAGCAGTGATGTCTATAGCGTATGGGCTCCTGGTAGGTCCTCCCTGCAGCCCATACATTGTAGCCAGTACAGCAGTGATGTCTATAGCGTATGGGCTCCTGATAGGTCCTCCCTGCAGCTCATACATTGTAGCCACTACAGTAATGATGTCTATAGCGTATGGGCTCCTGGTAGGTCCTCCCTGCAGCCTATACATTGTAGCCAGTACAGTAGTGATGTCTATAGCGTATGGGCTCCTGGTAGGTCCTCCCTGCACCCCATACATTGTAGCCAGTACAGTAGTGATGTCTATAGCGTATGGGCTCCTGGTAGGTCCTCCCTGCAGCCCATACATTGTAGCCATTACAGTAGTGATGTCTATAGCGTATGGGCTCCTGGTAGGTCCTCCCTGCAGCCCATACATTGTAGCCTGTACGGTAGTGATGTCTATAGAGTATGGGCTCCTGATAGGTCCTCCCTGCGGCCCATACATTGTAGCCAGTACAGTAGTGATGTCTATAGCGTATGGGCTCCTGGTAGGTCCTCCCTGCAGCCCATACATTGGAGCCATTACAGTAGTGATGTCTATAGCGTATGGGCTCCTGGTAGGTCCTCCCTGCAGCCCATACATTGTAGCCACTACAGCAGTGATGTCTATAGCGTATGGGCTCCTGGTACGTCTTCCCTGCAGCCCATACATTGTAGCCAGTGCAGTAGTGATGTCTATAGCGTATGGGCTCCTGGTAGGTCCTCACTGCAGCCCATACATTGTAGCCAGTACAGTAGTGATGTCTATAGCGTATGGGCTCCTGATAGGTCCTCCCTGCGGCCCATACATTGTAGCCAGTACAGTAGTGATGTCTATAGCGTATGGGCTCCTGGTAGGTCCTCCCTGCAGCCCATACATTGTAGCCACTACAGTAGTGATGTCTATAGCGTATGGGCTCCTGGTAGGTCCTCCCTGCAGCCCATACATTGTAGCCAGTACAGTAGTGATGTCTATAGAGTATGGGCTCCTGGTAGGTTCTCCCTGCGGCCCATACATTGTAGCCAGTACAGCAGTGATGTCTATAGCGTATGGGCTCCTGGTAGGTCCTCCCTGCAGCCTATACATTGTAGCCAGTACAGTAGTGATGTCTATAGCGTATGGGCTCCTGGTAGATCCTCCCTGCAGCCCATACATTGTAGCCAGTACAATAGTGATGTCTATAGCGTATGGGCTCCTGGTAGGTCCTCCCTGAGGCCCATACATTGTAGCCACTACAGTAGTGATGTCTATAGCGTATGGGCTCGTGGTAGGTCCTCCCTGCAGCCCATACATTGTAGCGAGTACAGCAGTGATGTCTATAGTGTATGGGCTCCTGGTAGGTCCTCCCTGCTGCCCATACATTGTAGCCAGTACAGTAGTGATGTCTATAGCGTATGGGCTTCTGGTAGGTCCTCCCTGCAGCCCATACATTGCAGCCACTACAGTAGTGATGTCTATAGCGTATGGGCTCCTGGTAGATCCTCCCTGCGGCCCATACATTGTAGCCAGTACAGTAGTGATGTCTATAGCGTATGGGCTCCTGGTAGGTCCTCCCTGCAGCCCATACATTGTAGCCACTACAGTAGTGATGTCTATAGCGTATGGGCTCCTGGTAGATCCTCCCTGCGGCCCATACATTGTAGCCACTACAGTAGTGATGTCTATAGCGTATGGGCTCCTGGTAGATCCTCCCTGCGGCCCATACATTGTAGCCACTACAGTAGTGATGTCTATAGCGTATGGGCTCCTGGTAGGTCTTCCCTGCAGCCCATACATTGTAGCCAGTACAGCAGTGATGTCTATAGCATATGGACTCCTGGTAGGTCCTCCCTGCAGCCCATACATTGTAGCCAGTACAGTAGTGATGTCTATAGCGTATGGGCTTCTGGTAGGTCCTACCTGCAGCCCATACATTGTAGCCAGTACAGTAGTGATGTCTATAGCGTATGGGCTCCTGATAGGTCCTCCCTGCAGCCCATACATTGTAGCCAGTACAGCAGTGATGTCTATAGCGTATGGGCTCCTGGTAGGTCCTCCCTGCAGCCCATACATTGTAGCCAGTACAGTAGTGATATCTATAGCGTATGGGCTCCTGATAGGTCCTCCCTGCGGCCCATACATTGTAGCCAGTACAGTAATGATGTCTATAGCGTATGGGCTCCTTTTAGATCCTCCCTGCAGCCCATACATTGTAGCCAGTACAGTAGTGATGTCTATAGCGTATGGGCTCCTGATAGATCCTCCCTGCAGCCCATACATTGTAGCCAGTACAGTAGTGATGTCTATAGCGTATGGGCTCCTGATAGGTCCTCCCTGCGGCCCATACATTGTAGCCAGTACAGTAGTGATGTCTATAGCGTATGGGCTCCTGGTAGGTCCTCCCTGCGGCCCATACATTGTAGCCAGTACGGTAGTGATGTCTATAGCGTATGGGCTCCTGGTAGGTCCTCCCTGCGGCCCATACATTGTAGCCAGTACAGCAGTGATGTCTATAGCGTATGGGCTCCTGGTAGGTCCTCCCTGCAGCCTATACATTGTAGCCAGTACAGTAGTGATGTCTATAGCGTATGGGCTCCTGGTAGGTCCTCCCTGCAGCCCATACATTGTAGCCAGTACAGCAGTGATGTCTATAGCGTATGGGCTCCTGGTAGGTCCTCCCTGCAGCTCATACATTGTAGCCACTACAGTAATGATGTCTATAGCGTATGGGCTCCTGGTAGGTCCTCCCTGCAGCCTATACATTGTAGCCAGTACAGTAGTGATGTCTATAGCGTATGGGCTCCTGGTAGGTCCTCCCTGCACCCCATACATTGTAGCCAGTACAGTAGTGATGTCTATAGCGTATGGGCTCCTGGTAGGTCCTCCCTGCAGCCCATACATTGTAGCCGTTACAGTAGTGATGTCTATAGCGTATGGGCTCCTGGTAGGTCCTCCCTGCAGCCCATACATTGTAGCCTGTACGGTAGTGATGTCTATAGAGTATGGGCTCCTGATAGGTCCTCCCTGCGGCCCATACATTGTAGCCAGTACAGTAGTGATGTCTATAGCGTATGGGCTCCTGGTAGGTCCTCCCTGCAGCCCATACATTGTAGCCAGTACAGTAGTGATGTCTATAGCGTATGGGCTCCTGGTAGGTCCTCCCTGCAGCCCATACATTGGAGCCATTACAGTAGTGATGTCTATAGAGTATGGGCTCCTGGTAGGTTCTCCCTGCGGCCCATACATTGTAGCCAGTACAGCAGTGATGTCTATAGCGTATGGGCTCCTGGTAGGTCCTCCCTGCAGCCTATACATTGTAGCCAGTACAGTAGTGATGTCTATAGCGTATGGGCTCCTGGTAGATCCTCCCTGCAGCCCATACATTGTAGCCACTACAGTAGTGATGTCTATAGCGTATGGGCTCCTGGTAGATCCTCCCTGCAGCCCATACATTGTGTAGCCAGTACAGCAGTGATGTCTATAGCGTATGGGCTCCTGGTAGGTTCTCCCTGCAGCCCATACATTGTAGCCAGTACAGTAGTGATGTCTATAGCGTATGGGCTCCTGGTAGGTCCTCCCTGCGGCCCATAAATTGTAGCCAGTACAGTAGTGATGTCTATAGCGTATGGGCTCCTGGTAGGTCCTCCCTGCAGCCCATACATTGTAGCCAGTACAGTAGTGATGTCTATAGCGTATGGGCTCCTGGTAGGTCCTTCCTGCAGCCCATACATTGTAGCCAGTACAATAGTGATGTCTATAGCGTATGGGCTCCTGGTAGATCCTCCCTGCGGCCCATACATTGTAGCCAGTACAGTAGTGATGTCTATAGCGTATGGGCTCCTGGTAGATCCTCCCTGCAGCCCATACATTGGAGCCATTACAGTAGTGATGTCTATAGCGTATGGGCTCCTGGTAGGTCCTCCCTGCAGCCCATACATTGTAGCCAGTACGGTAGTGATGTCTATAGAGTATGGGCTCCTGATAGGTCCTCCCTGCGGCCCATACATTGTAGCCAGTACAGCAGTGATGTCTATAGCGTATGGGCTCCTGGTAGGTCCTCCCTGCAGCCCATACATTGTAGCCAGTACAGTAGTGATGTCTATAGCGTATGGGCTCCTGGTAGATCCTCCCTGCGGCCCATACATTGTAGCCAGTACAGCAGTGATGTCTATAGCGTATGGGCTCCTGGTAGGTCCTCCCTGAGGCCCATACATTGTAGCCACTACAGTAGTGATGTCTATAGCGTATGGGCTCCTGGTAGGTCCTCCCTGCTGCCCATACATTGTAGCCAGTACAGCAGTGATGTCTATAGCGTATGGGCTCCTGGTGGGTCCTCCCTGCAGCTCATACATTGTAGCCAGTACAGCAGTGATGTCTATAGCGTATGGGCTCCTGGTAGGTCCTCCCTGCAGCCCATACATTGTAGCCTGTACAGTAGTGATGTCTATACCGTATGGGCTCCTGGTAGGTCCTCCCTGCAGCCCATACATTGTAGCCACTACAGTAGTGATGTCTATAGCGTATGGGCTCCTGGTCGGTCCTCCCTGCGGCCCATACATTGTAGCCAGTACAGCAGTGATGTCTATAGAGTATGGGCTCCTGGTAGATCCTCCCTGCAGCCCATACATTGTAGCCAGTACAGTAGTGAGATCTATAGCGTATGGGCTCCTGGTAGGTCTTCCCTGCAGCCCATACATTGTAGCCAGTACAGCAGTGATGTCTATAGCATATGGGCTCCTGGTAGGTCCTCCCTGCAGCCCATACATTGTAGCCAGTACAGTAGTGATGTCTATAGCGTATGGGCTTCTGGTAGGTCCTACCTGCAGCCCATACATTGTAGCCAGTACAGTAGTGATGTCTATAGCGTATGGGCTCCTGATAGGTCCTCCCTGCAGCCCATACATTGTAGCCAGTACAGCAGTGATGTCTATAGCGTATGGGCTCCTGGTAGGTCCTCCCTGCAGCCCATACATTGTAGCCAGTACAGTAGTGATATCTATAGCGTATGGGCTCCTGATAGGTCCTCCCTGCGGCCCATACATTGTAGCCAGTACAGTAGTGAGATCTATAGCGTATGGGCTCCTGGTAGGTCTTCCCTGCAGCCCATACATTGTAGCCAGTACAGCAGTGATGTCTATAGCATATGGGCTCCTGGTAGGTCCTCCCTGCAGCCCATACATTGTAGCCAGTACAGTAGTGATGTCTATAGCGTATGGGCTTCTGGTAGGTCCTACCTGCAGCCCATACATTGTAGCCAGTACAGTAGTGATGTCTATAGCGTATGGGCTCCTGATAGGTCCTCCCTGCAGCCCATACATTGTAGCCAGTACAGCAGTGATGTCTATAGCGTATGGGCTCCTGGTAGGTCCTCCCTGCAGCCCATACATTGTAGCCAGTACAGTAGTGATATCTATAGCGTATGGGCTCCTGATAGGTCCTCCCTGCGGCCCATACATTGTAGCCAGTACAGTAGTGATGTCTATAGCGTATGGGCTCCTGGTAGATCCTCCCTGCAGCCCATACATTGTAGCCAGTACAGTAGTGATGTCTATAGCGTATGGGCTCCTGATAGATCCTCCCTGCAGCCCATACATTGTAGCCAGTACAGTAGTGATGTCTATAGCGTATGGGCTCCTGATAGGTCCTCCCTGCGGCCCATACATTGTAGCCAGTACAGTAGTGATGTCTATAGCGTATGGGCTCCTGGTAGGTCCTCCCTGCGGCCCATACATTGTAGCCAGTACGGTAGTGATGTCTATACCGTATGGGCTCCTGGTAGGTCCTCCCTGTGGCCCATACATTGCAGCCAGTACAGCAGTGATGTCTATAGCGTATGGGCTCCTGGTAGGTCCTCCCTGCAGCCTATACATTGTAGCCAGTACAGTAGTGATGTCTATAGCGTATGGGCTCCTGGTAGGTCCTCCCTTCAGCCCATACATTGTAGCCAGTACAGTAGTGATGTCTATAGCTTATGGGCTCCTGATAGGTCCTCCCTGCAGCCCATACATTGTAGCCAGTACAGCAGTGATGTCTATAGCGTATGGGCTCCTGGTAGGTCCTCCCTGCAGCTCATACATTGTAGCCACTACAGTAATGATGTCTATAGCGTATGGGCTCCTGGTAGGTCCTCCCTGCAGCCTATACATTGTAGCCAGTACAGTAGTGATGTCTATAGCGTATGGGCTCCTGGTAGGTCCTCCCTGCACCCCATACATTGTAGCCAGTACAGTAGTGATGTCTATAGCGTATGGGCTCCTGGTAGGTCCTCCCTGCAGCCCATACATTGTAGCCATTACAGTAGTGATGTCTATAGCGTATGGGCTCCTGCTAGGTCCTCCCTGCAGCCCATACATTGTAGCCTGTACGGTAGTGATGTCTATAGAGTATGGGCTCCTGATAGGTCCTCCCTGCGGCCCATACATTGTAGCCAGTACAGTAGTGATGTCTATAGCGTATGGGCTCCTGGTAGATCCTCCCTGCAGCCCATACATTGTAGCCAGTACAGTAGTGATGTCTATAGCGTATGGGCTCCTGGTAGGTCCTCCCTGCAGCTCATACATTGTAGCTTGTACGGTAGTGATGTCTATAGCGTATGGGCTCCTGGTAGGTCCTCCCTGCAGCTCATACATTGTAGCCACTACAGTAGTGATGTCTATAGCGTATGGGCTCCTGGTAGATCCTCCCTGCAGCCCATACATTGTAGCCACTACAGTAGTGATGTCTATAGCGTATGGGCTCCTGGTAGGTCCTCCCTGCTGCCCATACATTGTAGCCAGTACAGCAGTGATGTCTATAGCGTATGGGCTCCTGGTAGGTCCTCCCTGCAGCTCATACATTGTAGCCAGTACAGCAGTGATGTCTATAGCGTATGGGCTCCTGGTAGGTCCTCCCTGCAGCTCATACATTGTAGCCAGTACAGCAGTGATGTCTATAGCGTATGGGCTCCTGGTAGGTCCTCCCTGCAGCCCATACATTGTAGCCAGTACAGTAGTGATGTCTATAGCGTATGGGCTCCTGGTAGGTCCTCCCTGCAGCCCATACATTGTAGCCAGTACAGTAGTGATGTCTATACCGTATGGGCTCCTGGTAGGTCCTCCCTGCAGCCCATACATTGTAGCCAGTACAGCAGTGATGTCTATAGCGTATGGGCTCCTGGTCGGTCCTCCCTGCGGCCCATACATTGTAGCTAGTACAGCAGTGATGTCTATAGAATATGGGCTCCTGGTAGATCCTCCCTGCGGCCCATACATTGTAGCCAGTACAGTAGTGATGTCTATCGAGTATGGGCTCCTGGTAGATCCTCCCTGCGGCCCATACATTGTAGCCAGCACAGCAGTGATGTCTATAGCGTATGGGCTCCTCGTAGGTCCTCCCTGCGGCCCAGACATTGTAGCCAGTACAGCAGTGATGTCTATAGCGTATGGGCTCCTGGTAGGTCCTCCCTGCAGCCCATACATTGTAGCCAGTACAGTAGTGATGTCTATAGTGTATGGGCTCCTGGTAGGTCCTCCCTGCAGCCCATACATTGTAGCCAATACAGTAGTGATGTCTATAGCGTATGGGCTCCTGGTAGGTCCTCCCTGCAGCCCATACATTGTAGCCAGTACAGTAGTGATGTCTATAGCGTATGGGATCCTGGTAGGTCCTCCCTGTAGCTCATACATTGTAGCCAGTACAGTAGTGATGTCTATAGCGTATGGGCTCCTGGTAGGTCCTCCCTGCAGCCCATACAATTGTAGCCAGTACAGCAGTGATGTCTATAGCGTATGGGCTCCTGGTAGGTCCTCCCTGCAGCCCATACATTGTAGCCAGTACAGCAGTGATGTCTATAGCGTATGGGCTCCTGGTAGGTCCTCCCTGCAGCCCATACATTGAAGCCACTACGGCAGTGATGTCTATAGCGTATGGGCTCCTGGTAGGTCCTCCCTGCAGCCCATACATTGTAGCCAGTACAGTAGTGATGTCTATAGCGTATGGGCTTCTGGTAGGTCCTCCCTGCAGCCCATACATTGTAGCCAGTACAGTAGTGATGTCTATAGCGTATGGGCTTCTGGTAGGTCCTCCCTGCAGCCCATACATTGTAGCCAGTACAGTAGTGATGTCTATAGCGTATGGGCTCCTGGTAGGTCCTCCCTGCAGCTCATACATTGTAGCCAGTACAGTAGTGATGTCTATAGCGTATGGGCTCCTGGTAGGTCCTCCCTGCAGCCCATACATTGTAGCCAGGACAGCAGTGATGTCTATAGCGTATGGGCTCCTGGTAGGTCCTCCCTGCAGCCCATACATTGTAGCCAGTACAGCAGTGATGTGTATAGCGTATGGGCTCCTGGTAGGTCCTCCCTGCAGCCCATACATTGTAGCCACTACGGCAGTGATGTCTATAGCGTATGGGCTCCTGGTAGGTCCTCCCTGCAGCCCATACATTGTAGCCACTACAGTAGTGATGTCTATAGCGTATGGGCTCCTGGTAGGTCCTCCCTGCAGCCCATACATTGTAGCCAGTACAGTAGTGATGTCTATAGCGTATGGGCTCCTGGTAGGTCCTCCCTGCAGCCCATACATTGTAGCCACTACAGTAGTGATGTCTATAGCGTATGGGCTCCTGGTAGGTCCTCCCTGCAGCCCATACATTGTAGCCACTACAGTAGTGATGTCTATAGCGTATGGGCTCCTGGTAGGTCCTCCCTGCAGCCCATACATTGTAGCCACTACAGTAGTGATGTCTATAGCGTATGGGCTCCTGGTAGGTCCTCCCTGCAGCTCATACATTGTAGCCACTACAGTAGTGATGTCTATAGCGTATGGGCTCCTGGTAGGTCCTCCCTGCAGCTCATACATTGAAGCCTGTACGGTAGTGATGTCTATAGCGTATGGGCTCCTGGTAGGTCCTCCCTGCAGCTCATACATTGTAGCCAGTACAGTAGTGATGTCTATAGCGTATGGGCTCCTGGTAGGTCCTCCCTGCAGCCCATACATTGTAGCCAGTACAGTAGTGATGTCTATAGCGTATGGGCTCCTGGTAGGTCCTCCCTGCAGCCCATACATTGTAGCAAGTACAGTAGTGATGTCTATAGAGTATGGGCTCCTGGTAGATCCTCCCTGCGGCCCATACATTGTAGCCAGTACAGCAGTGATGTCTATAGCGTATGGGCTCCTGGTAGGTCCTCCCTGCGGCCCATACATTGTAGCCAGTACAGTAGTGATGTCTATAGCGTATGGGCTCCTGGTAGATCCTCCCTGCGGCCCATACATTGTAGCCAGTACGGTAGTGATGTCTATAGCGTATGGGCTCCTGGTAGGTCCTCCCTACGGCCCATACATTTTAGCCAGTACAGTAGTGATGTCTATAGTGTATGGGCTCCTGGTAGATCCTCCCTGCAGCCCATACATTGTAGCCAGTACAGTAGTGATGTCTATAGAGTATGGGCTCCTGGTAGGTCCTCCCTGCAGCCCATACATTGTAGCCAGTACAGTAGTGATGTCTATAGCGTATGGGCTCCTGATAGGTCCTCCCTGCAGCCCATACATTGTAGCCAGTACAGTAGTGATGTCTATAGCGTATGGGCTCCTGGTAGGTCCTCCCTGCAGCCCATACATTGTAGCCAGTACAGTAGTGATGTCTATAGCGTATGGGCTCCTGATAGGTCCTCCCTACAGCCCATACATTGTAGCCAGTACAGTAGTGATGTCTATAGCGTATGGGCTCCTGATAGGTCCTCCCTACAGCCCATACATTGTAGCCAGTACAGTAGTGATGTCTATAGCGTATGGGCTCCTGGTAGGTCCTCCCTGCAGCCCATACATTGTAGCCTGTACAGTAGTGATGTCTATAGCGTATGTGCTTCTGGCATGTCCTCCCTGCAGCCCATACATTGTA
Source organism: Phyllobates terribilis (assembly GCF_046119375.1). Lineage (NCBI taxonomy): Eukaryota > Metazoa > Chordata > Amphibia > Anura > Dendrobatidae > Phyllobates > Phyllobates terribilis. Next base: position 637,497,469 of record NW_027362762.1, read on the forward strand.
GCCAGTACAGTAGTGATATCTATAGCGTATGGGCTCCTGGTAGGTCCTCCCTGCAGCCCATACATTGTAGCCAGTACAGGAGTTATGTCTATAGCGTATGGGCTCCTGATAGGTCCTCCCTGCGGCCCATACATTGTAGCCACTACAGTAGTGATGTCTATAGCGTATGGGCTCCTGGTAGATCCTCCCTGCAGCCCATACATTGTAGCAAGTACAGTAGTGATGTCTATAGAGTATGGGCTCCTGGTAGATCCTCCCTGCGGCCCATACATTGTAGCCATTACAGCAGTGATGTCTGTAGCGTATGGGCTCCTGGTAGGTCCTCCCTGCAGCCCATACATTGTAGCCAGTACAGCAGTGATGTCTATAGCGTATGGGCTCCTGGTAGGTCCTCCCTGCGGCCCATACATTGTAGCCAGTACAGTAGTGATGTCTATAGCGTATGGGCTCCTGGTAGATCCTCCCTGCGGCCCATACATTGTAGCCAGTACAGTAGTGATGTCTATAGCGTATGGGCTCCTGGTAGGTCCTCCCTACGGCCCATACATTTTAGCCAGTACAGTAGTGATGTCTATAGTGTATGGGCTCCTGGTAGATCCTCCCTGCAGCCCATACATTGTAGCCAGTACAGTAGTGATGTCTATAGCGTATGGGCTCCTGGTAGGTCCTCCCTGCAGCCCATACATTGTAGCCAGTACAGTAGTGATGTCTATAGCGTATGAGCTCCTGGTAGGTCCTCCCTGCAGCCCATACATTGTAGCCAGTACAGTAGTGATGTCTATAGCGTATGGGCTCCTGGTAGGTCCTCCCTGCAGCCCATACATTGTAGCCAGTACAGTAGTGATGTCTATAGCGTATGGGCTCCTGATAGGTCCTCCCTACAGCCCATACATTGTAGCCAGTACAGTAGTGATGTCTATAGCGTATGGGCTCCTGGTAGGTCCTCCCTGCAGCCCATACATTGTAGCCTGTACAGTAGTGATGTCTATAGCGTATGGGCTCCTGGTAGGTCCTCCCTGCAGCCCATACATTGTAGCCAGTACAGCAGTGATGTCTATAGCGTATGGGCTCCTGATAGGTCCTCCCTGCGGCCCATACATTGTAGCCACTACAGTAGTGATGTCTATAGCGTATGGGCTCCTGGTAGATCCTCCCTGCAGCCCATACATTGTAGCCAGTACAGTAGTGATGTCTATAGCTTATGGGCTCCTGGTAGATCCTCCCTGCAGCCCATACATTGTAGCCAGTACAGTAGTGATGTCTATAGTTTATGGGCTCCTGATAGGTCCTCCCTGCAGCCCATACATTGTAGCCAGTACAGCAGTGATGTCTATAGCGTATGGGCTCCTGGTAGGTCATCCCTGCAGCCCATACATTGTAGCCACTACAGTAGTGATGTCTATAGTGTATGGGCTCCTGGTAGGTCCTCCCTGCAGCCCATACATTGTAGCCAGTACAGTAGTGATGTCTATAGCGTATGGGCTCCTGGTAGGTCCTCCCTGCAGCCCATACATTGTAGCCAGTACAGTAGTGATGTCTATAGCGTATGAGCTCCTGGTAGGTCCTCCCTGCAGCCCATACATTGTAGCCAGTACAGTAGTGATGTCTATAGCGTATGGGCTCCTGGTAGGTCCTCCCTGCAGCCCATACATTGTAGCAAGTACAGTAGTGATGTCTATAGAGTATGGGCTCCTGGTAGATCCTCCCTGCGGCCCATACATTGTAGCCAGTACAGCAGTGATGTCTATAGCGTATGGGCTCCTGGTAGGTCCTCCCTGCGGCCCATACATTGTAGCCAGTACAGTAGTGATGTCTATAGCGTATGGGCTCCTGGTAGATCCTCCCTGCGGCCCATACATTGTAGCCAGTACAGTAGTGATGTCTATAGCGTATGGGCTCCTGGTAGGTCCTCCCTACAGCCCATACATTTTAGCCAGTACAGTAGTGATGTCTATAGCGTATGGGCTCCTGGTAGGTCCTCCCTGCAGCCCATACATTGTAGCCAGTACAGTAGTGATGTCTATAGTGTATGGGCTCCTGGTAGGTCCTCCCTGCGGCCCATACATTGTAGCCAGTACAGGAGTTATGTCTATAGCGTATGGGCTCCTGGTAGATCCTCCCTGCAGCCCATACATTGTAGCAAGTACAGTAGTGATGTCTATAGAGTATGGGCTCCTGGTAGATCCTCCCTGCAGCCCATACATTGTAGCCAGTACAGTAGTGATGTCTATAGAGTATGGGCTCCTGGTAGGTCCTCCCTGCAGCCCATACATTGTAGCCAGTACAGTAGTGATGTCTATAGCGTATGGGCTCCTGATAGGTCCTCCCTGCAGCCCATACATTGTAGCCAGTACAGTAGTGATGTCTATAGCGTATGGGCTCCTGGTAGGTCCTCCCTGCAGCCCATACATTGTAGCCAGTACAGTAGTGATGTCTATAGCGTTTGGGCTCCTGATAGGTCCTCCCTACAGCCCATACATTGTAGCCAGTACAGTAGTGATGTCTATAGCGTATGTGCTTCTGGCATGTCCTCCCTGCAGCCCATACATTGTAGCCAGTACAGTAGTGATATCTATAGCGTATGGGCTCCTGGTAGGTCCTCCCTGCAGCCCATACATTGTAGCCAGTACAGGAGTTATGTCTATAGCGTATGGGCTCCTGATAGGTCCTCCCTGCGGCCCATACATTGTAGCCAGTACAGTAGTGATGTCTATAGCGTATGGGCTCCTGGTAGATCCTCCCTGCAGCCCATACATTGTAGCCAGTACAGGAGTTATGTCTATAGAGTATGGGCTCCTGGTAGATCCTCCCTGCGGCCCATACATTGTAGCCAGTACAGCAGTGATGTCTATAGCGTATGGGCTCCTGGTAGGTCCTCCCTGCGGCCCATACATTGTAGCCAGTACAGTAGTGATGTCTATAGCGTATGGGCTCCTGGTAGGTCCTCCCTGCAACCCATACATTGTAGCCAGTACAGGAGTGAGATCTATAGCGTATGGGCTCCTGGTAGGTCCTCCCTGCAGCCCATACATTGTAGCCAGTACAGTAGTGATATCTATAGCGTATGGGCTCCTGGTAGGTCCTCCCTGCAGCCCATACATTGTAGCCAGTACAGGAGTTATGTCTATAGCGTATGGGCTCCTGATAGGTCCTCCCTGCGGCCCATACATTGTAGCCACTACAGTAGTGATGTCTATAGCATATGGGCTCCTGGTAGATCCTCCCTGCAGCCCATACATTGTAGCCAGTACAGTAGTGATGTCTATAGCTTATGGGCTCCTGGTAGATCCTCCCTGCAGCCCATACATTGTAGCCAGTACAGTAGTGATGTCTATAGTGTATGGGCTCCTGATAGGTCCTCCCTGGAGCCCATACATTGTAGCCAGTACAGTAGTGATGTCTATAGCGTATGGGCTCCTGGTAGGTCCTCCCTGCAGCCCATACATTGTAGCCAGTACAGCAGTGATGTCTATAGCGTATGGGCTCCTGGTAGGTCCTCCCTGCAGCCCATACATTGTGTAGCCAGTACAGCAGTGATGTCTATAGCATATGGGCTCCTGGTAGGTTCTCCCTGCAGCCCATACATTGTAGCCAGTACAGTAGTGATGTCTATAGCGTATGGGCTCCTGATAGGTCCTCCCTGCAGCCCATACATTGTAGCCAGTACAGTAGTGATGTCTATAGCGTATGGGCTCCTGATAGGTTCTCCCTGCAGCCCATACATTGTAGCCAGTACAGCAGTGATGTCTATAGCGTATGGGCTCCTGGTAGGTCCTCCCTGCGGCCCATACATTGTAGCCAGTACAGTAGTGATGTCTATAGCGTATGGGCTCCTGGTAGGTCCTCCCTGCAGCCCATACATTGTAGCCAGTACAGTAGTGAGATCTATAGCGTATGGGCTCCTGGTAGGTCCTCCCTGCGGCCCATACATTGTAGCCAGTACAGTACTGATGTCTATAGCATATGGGCTCCTGGTAGGTCCTCCCTGCGGCCCATACATTGTAGCCAGTACAGTACTGATGTCTATAGCGTATGGGCTCCTGGTAGGTCCTCCCTGCGGCCCATACATTGTAGCCAGTACAGCAGTGATGTCTATAACGTATGGGCTCCTGGTAGATCCTCCCTGCGGCCCATACATTGTAGCCAGTACAGTAGTGATGTCTATAGCGTATGGGCTCCTGATAGGTCCTCCCTGCGGTCCATACATTGTAGCCAGTACGGTAGTGAGATCTATAGCGTATGGGCTCCTGGTAGGTCCTCCCTGCAGCCCATACATTGTAGCCAGTACAGTAATGAGATCTATAGCGTATGGGCTCCTGGTAGGTCCTCCCTGCAACCCATACATTGTAGCCAGTACAGGAGTGAGATCTATAGCGTATGGGCTCCTGGTAGGTCCTCCCTGCAGCCCATACATTGTAGCCAGTACAGTAGTGATGTCTATAGTGTATGGGCTCCTGGTAGGTCCTCCCTTCGGCCCATACATTGTAGCCACTACAGTAGTGATGTCTATAGCGTATGGGCTCCTGGTAGATCCTCCCTGCGGCCCATACATTGTAGCCAGTACAGTAGTGATGTCTATAGCGTATGGGCTCCTGGTAGATCCTCCCTGCGGCCCATACATTGTAGCCAGTACAGTAGTGATGTCTATAGCGTATGGGCTTCTGGTAGGTCCTCCCTGCGGCCCATACATTGTAGTCAGTACAGTACTGATGTCTATAGTTTATGGGCTCCTGGTAGGTCCTCCCTGCGGCCCATACATTGTAGCCACTACAGTAGTGATGTCTATAGTTTATGGGCTCCTGGTAGGTCCTCCCTGCGGCCCATACATTGTAGCCACTACAGTAGTGATGTCTATAGCGTATGGGCTCCTGGTAGATCCTCCCTGCGGCCCATACATTGTAGCCAGTACAGTAGTGATGTCTATAGCGTATGGGCTCCTGGTAGATCCTCCCTGCGGCCCATACATTGTAGCCAGTACAGTAGTGATGTCTATAGCGTATGGGCTTCTGGTAGGTCCTCCCTGCGGCCCATACATTGTAGTCAGTACAGTACTGATGTCTATAGTTTATGGGCTCCTGGTAGGTCCTCCCTGCGGCCCATACATTGTAGCCACTACAGTAGTGATGTCTATAGTTTATGGGCTCCTGGTAGGTCCTCCCTGCGGCCCATACATTGTAGCCACTACAGTAGTGATGTCTATAGCGTATGGGCTCCTGGTAGATCCTCCCTGCGGCCCATACATTGTAGCCAGTACAGTAGTGATGTCTATAGCGTATGGGCTCCTGGTAGATCCTCCCTGCGGCCCATACATTGTAGCCAGTACAGTAGTGATGTCTATAGCGTATGGGCTTCTGGTAGGTCCTCCCTGCGGCCCATACATTGTAGCCACTACAGTAGTGATGTCTATAGTTTATGGGCTCCTGGTAGGTCCTCCCTGCGGCCCATACATTGTAGCCACTACAGTAGTGATGTCTATAGCGTATGGGCTCCTGGTAGATCCTCCCTGCGGCCCATACATTGTAGCCAGTACAGTAGTGATGTCTATAGCGTATGGGCTCCTGATAGGTCCTCCCTGCGGCCCATACATTGTAGCCAGTACAGTAGTGATGTCTATAGCGTATGGGCTCCTGGTAGATCCTCCCTGCGGCCCATACATTGTAGCCAGTACAGTAGTGATGTCTATAGCGTATGGGCTCCTGGTAGGTCCTCCCTGCAGCCCATACATTGTAGCCAGTACAGTAGTGATGTCTATAGCGTATGGGCTCCTGGTAGGTCCTCCCTGCAGCCCATACATTGTAGCCAGTACAGTAGTGATGTCTATAGCGTATGGGCTCCTGGTAGATCCTCCCTGCAGCCCATACATTGTAGCCAGTACAGTAGTGAGATCTATAGCGTATGGGCTCCTGTTAGGTCCTCCCTGCAGCCCATACATTGTAGCCACTACAGTAGTGATGTCTATAGCGTATGGGCTCCTGGTAGATCCTCCCTGCGGCCCATACATTGTAGCCAGTACAGTAGTGAGATCTATAGCGTATGGGCTCCTGGTAGGTCCTCCCTGCATCCCATACATTGTAGCCAGTACAGTAGTGATGTCTATAGCGTATGGGCTCCTGGTAGATCCTCCCTGCAGCCCATACATTGTAGCCAGTACAGCAGTGATGTCTATAGCGTATGGGCTCCTGGTAGATCCTCCCTGCAGCCCATACATTGTAGCCAGTACAGTAGTGAGATCTATAGCGTATGGGCTCCTGGTAGGTCCTCCCTGCAGCCCATACATTGTAGCCAGTACAGTAGTGATGTCTATAGCGTATGGGCTCCTGGTAGGTCCTCCCTGCAGCCCATACATTGTAGCCAGTACAGTAGTGATGTCTATAGCGTATGGGCTCCTGGTAGATCCTCCCTGCAGCCCATACATTGTAGCCAGTACAGTAGTGAGATCTATAGCGTATGGGCTCCTGTTAGGTCCTCCCTGCAGCCCATACATTGTAGCCACTACAGTAGTGATGTCTATAGCGTATGGGCTCCTGGTAGATCCTCCCTGCGGCCCATACATTGTAGCCAGTACAGTAGTGAGATCTATAGCGTATGGGCTCCTGGTAGGTCCTCCCTGCAGCCCATACATTGTAGCCAGTACAGTAGTGATGTCTATAGCTTATGGGCTCCTGATAGTGACGCGCCCCTTGGGCCATATTCTTTAGGGGAATACCCGGAGCCGGATCAGATGGGGGTTGTAGTCTCCGAGTGGCTGTGACCCGGTCCGTGCCCAGGGTGTCAAACTCAGTTGTATGTGGCAGTCCTACAGATGTTATTAAGTTCTTAATGTCGACTACGCCACCCGTTGTATTGCGGTCACTACGGCCGCCGCTGCAGCAGGGTCCGCTGAGGCTGATGGTGTTGGTGCAGCTTTTGGTAGTATAACCCCCAACGGGTGGGGTATAGCCTCAGGGGGTCAGGTGCAGAGGATGGGGGTTGTGGTGGTGCAGCGTAGATGTAAAATGAAGACAGAGTCGGGTTGTGCAGTTTGGGGTATTTACTCACTGCTGATGTTCCGGTCACTCCAGCTTCAAGTGACCACCCGAGCCGTGCTGCGTCCACCAGGTCCTGGATCCAGCAAACCCCCAAACAAGTCCGGAGCGTGGCCCTGAGCTCTCCTTCTGTCCTTTCCTCTGGCCGTCCCCACTAGTGATCCACCTAGGTCCAGCTCCCTCGGGCCTTCTGTTGGGAGACCCTTGGCCTTGGGTTCCCTGACCCTCCACGTGGTCTGCCTTCGGGGTGGATGTGGTGGGTGGCCGTGGCAGACGCTGCCCACGGCCTCCGGTCTCTGGCTAGGGTGTGCTTTTGCCCCCACCAGTTTGGGATCCGGTACCCTATTGCCGACTCTTCACCCGGGGATTGAATTTGGGTTCTTAGAGTCCTTTCTTTTTACCCCCTCTGGGTCTCTTTCTTCTCCTCTCTCACTCTGGCTCAGGCCGCTCTGCTCCTCTGCTCTCTTTCACTCCTCTGCAAAGGCTGACTGACTGACCCTGATCTTTGATGGTGCCCACCTTAAATACTCCCTCTATGTGTGAGCTCAGGTGACCAGCACCCAATGAGCTCCTAACTTTACCCAGGCTGCTCCCCCTATCTGCCCCTACACTACTTGGGATGTACCACCCCCCTCCCACTCCAGCCAGGAACAGACTCGGTCGTACCTGCACATTTCTAAGTGGGAGTACCGTTGGTCTGTTCCCCGGAAATGGGATGTGTGTAGTGCATGCAGCCTATCGAGCTCAGTTCCACACTCCATCCTTACCCGGGAGTGGAATATCACACCTCTGGGTTGAGGTGCAATACCCCTGTAGCAGCCGAATCCTCAGGGTGCTACATTCCCCCCTGGTAAATCACAGCACGTCCTCGGGCTGTAAGATATAAACATCCACAAACATACATTTTTTTTTTTTTTTTTTCATAAACATATAAAACATCATACAAAACATTATATATATATATATATATATATATATATATATATATATATATATATATCAATAAAACTTTTTCATATAAAACATTCTTGTAGACTTTTCCTCGCTTCTGTTCCTCCTCCGGTCACTGTGCAACGCGTGACCGGGTAAAGTGCGACGGTCTTTTCTTGAAAAAAATGGTTTTCCTATAAAACCGGTAGGGGCGCTTTAGGACGCGCAACTATATACAAAAGGGAAGGTGGCCGCTCTCAGTCCTCGGCCAGGTATTAGGGAGGAATGACCGCTCTCAGTCCTCGGTCAGTGGGATTTAAGGGTTAAACGGGTAAACAGTTCAATTCTCTGGTCCCAACGGGGACTACATTAGCAGCAGTAACAGTTCACTGTGCCCCGACGGGCAACTATATACAGCTTCGGCTCCGCTGTACTTAACGACGGCGTCCTCCTGCACTTTCTTTATGGTTTCCTTTAACTCTAGTTTCAGACCCGTCCGGGTCCTCTTGTTCTTCCTCCTCACACCGCAGCTCTTCCTCCGTCAGGCGATGCACATGGAGGGCGTAGGGTCCTTTGGCACACTTGTGCCGGGTGAAGGTGACCTCGTCCCCGATGTAAAGGTCACGACCTCTGTGTCCCTCCGGTAGGTGGGACTCAACGTCTCTCCTGGTCACGAAGACGTCACCTGGGGTGCGGTGGTCTCGGATGAAGCCCCACCCATGCTGCATGTTAAACTTAATCACAGTCCCGGTGGTGCGGGGACTATGCGCTGCACGGGGGTCTCTCCTGGCCCGGCTCTTCTGCTCCGCGCTCCTTACTTGAGCTTGCTGTTCCCGGACCCGCCTCTCTCTCCGCTCCCTCTCGAAGACCTCGAGCTGTTGGCGGCAGCACTCAGCACGCTCCGCTGCAGCTGCCCGAGTCTCCTGAGTGAACCCCATGAGGTCTTCTCCGGTGGGGTCCCACTCAAACTGCGCTTCTGCTAGCGGGGGCGAGATCCTCTTTTTACGGGCTTTGGAGCCGGGATCAGGGGTTCATCTAGGGGTCTCTCTTTCCGGAGTCGGGGATGGTGAAACTCCGGTGGCCATATAAATGGCTGCCCATCCGGGCACGTATGCTGGGCGTACAGGTCCTCTCCCAGATGCGGCACTCTTGGTCTTATGGGCGCGGTGGTGCTGGCGCCCGGGTTGCCCGGGCCTTGCGGCCAGGCCTGGGGTATCTGGAAGGTGAAGGGCACCGTAAGGACGGCGGCGCCCTGGGCTACTTGGCCCTGCGACCAGGCCGGGGGCTCCGCGGAGGTAGGGGGCGCTGTTGGTATTGCGGCGCCCGGGGGTACCAGGCCTTGCGACCAGGCTGGTGGTACTTCCTGCTTGGTCACGCTCGGGGTCGGGGCGTGTGACGTCACAGGGGTCGCGGCTCCCGTTTGAGGCCTAGTCTGCGGCGGTGACGTTGCAGCGACGGGCACGGCAGGATAGACTTCGGGCTCTGCGACGGGGAGCTGGGGCAGGTACGCGGTTTCCCGGTTTGGGGTATAGACGTCCCCTTTACCTGCCTCCACTCGTTCGGCTCCCTTCTCGGCGCCGTCTCCGGCCTTCAGTCCTCCCGCGCCATCCTCAGAGGCGGTCTGTCTCCTCGTCTCGGGTGGCGTGCTCCGCTGACAGGTCTCGGTCTGCTGGGCCATCTCACGGCTCCACTCCGCCAACGTCTCTCGCTGCACCCGGGCCATCCTCCTTGCGAGGCCCTCCAGAGCGGTCTGTGCACACTCCCGGTCTCGGGGGAGCTGTGCTAGGACCTCCACTAGGCCTAGTGGGGTCGTTGTTTCCAGCAGGCTCCTGACCAACGGGTCGGTGCTGCTCTGCTCTCCTTCCGTTGTCTCCAGCAGGCTCCTGGCCAGCGGGCCGGTGCTGCTCTGCTCTCCCTCCTCTGTTTCTAGCAGGCTCCTGGCCAACGGGCCGGTGCTGCTCTGCTTTCTCGCCATCTCCGGGTAAGCTCCTCCGATATTCTTCTCCAGGCTTCTTGCCTCCGGGTGCGCTCTCTCCAGACTGCTCCAAGCGACACCCATCTTTGCTTTCTTCTTTCGTCTCCTCCCCCTTCGAGGGCGGTCCCGGGGCCACTTGGTGACTGTCAGCTCCAGGGGCAGTTCTTTCACGCTGGCAGACACCTCTAGCATCACAGTCTCTGTTGATGGGAGCGGTTTCCACTTTTGGCGCCATTTTCGGTCCTGGCCCACGATGGGAGGCGGCCTCTTGCCATCCTCTGGCACGCCCATAATGGCGTCCGCTCTTCCAAGGCGGGAAACCTTTGGAAATGGCGGGAATCGTCTCCCAGTGGCGGGAAACTCTGCAGATGGCGGGAAAAAGCTGTTAATGGCGGACAACCGGCGGGAATCGACTGGTGATGGGGTCCGATGGCGGGGACCCTCCGGAACCGGCGGGAGACTTCTTTTTGAGGTAAACTTGCACTTTTCTTCAGGCACGCAGTACCCGGGTGTTGCGGGCACGTAATCCTGCCGACTACGCCAAAGTTGACGCGCCCCCTGGGCCATATTCTTTAGGGGAATACCCGGAGCCGGATCAGATGGGGGTTGTAGTCTCCGAGTGGCTGTGACCCGGTCCGTGCCCAGGGTGTCAAACTCAGTTGTATGTGGCAGTCCTACAGATGTTAATAAGTTCTTAATGTCGACTACGCCACCCGTTGTATTGCGGTCACTGCGGCCGCCGCTGCAGCAGAGTCCGCTGAGGCTGATGGTGTTGGTGCAGCTTTTGGTAGTATAACCCCCAACGGGTGGGGTATAGCCTCAGGGGGTCAGGTGCAGAGGATGGGGGTTGTGGTGGTGCAGCGTAGATGTAAAATGAAGACAGAGTCGGGTTGTGCAGTTTGGGGTATTTACTCACTGCTGATGTTCCGGTCACTCCAGCTTCAAGTGACCACCCGAGCCGTGCTGCGTCCACCAGGTCCTGGATCCAGCAAACCCCCAAACAAGTCCGGAGCGTGGCCCTGAGCTCTCCTTCTGTCCTTTCCTCTGGCCGTCCCCACTAGTGATCCACCTAGGTCCAGCTCCCTCGGGCCTTCTGTTGGGAGACCCTTGGCCTTGGGTTCCCTGACCCTCCACGTGGTCTGCCTTCGGGGTGGATGTGGTGGGTGGCCGTGGCAGACGCTGCCCACGGCCTCCGGTCTCTGGCTAGGGTGTGCTTTTGCCCCCACCAGTTTGGGATCCGGTACCCTATTGCCGACTCTTCACCCGGGGATTGAATTTGGGTTCTTAGAGTCCTTTCTTTTTACCCCCTCTGGGTCTCTCTTTCTTCTCCTCTCTCACTCTGGCTCAGGCCGCTCTGCTCCTCTGCTCTCTTTCACTCCTCTGCAAAGGCTGACTGACTGACCCTGATCTTTGATGGTGCCCACCTTAAATACTCCCTCTATGTGTGAGCTCAGGTGACCAGCACCCAATGAGCTCCTAACTTTACCCAGGCTGCTCCCCCTATCTGCCCCTACACTACTTGGGATGTACCACCCCCCCTCCCACTCCAGCCAGGAACAGACTCGGTCGTACCTGCACATTTCTAAGTGGGAGTACCGTTGGTCTGTTCCCCGGAAATGGGATGTGTGTAGTGCATGCAGCCTATCGAGCTCAGTTCCACACTCCATCCTTACCCGGGAGTGGAATATCACACCTCTGGGTTGAGGTGCAATACCCCTGTAGCAGCCGAATCCTCAGGGTGCTACAATAGATCCTCCCTGCAGCCCATACATTGTAGCCAGTACAGCAGTGATGTCTATAGTGTATGGGCTCCTGGTAGGTCCTCCCTGCAGCCCATACATTGTAGCCAGTACAGTAGTGATGTCTATAGCGTATGGGCTTCTGGTAGGTCCTCCCTGCAGCCCATACATTGTAGCCAGTACAGTAGTGATGTCTATAGCGTATGGGCTCCTGATAGGTCCTCCCTGCAGCCCATACATTGTAGCCAGTACAGCACTGATGTCTATAGCGTATGGGCTCCTGGTAGGTCCTCCCTGCAGCCCATACATTGTAGCCAGTACAGTAGTGATATCTATAGCGTATGGGCTCCTGATAGGTCCTCCCTGCGGCCCATACATTGTAGCCAGTACAGTAGTGATGTCTATAGCGTATGGGCTCCTGGTAGATCCTCCCTGCAGCCCATACATTGTAGCCAGTACAGTAGTGATGTCTATAGCGTATGGGCTCCTGGTAGATCCTCCCTGCAGCCCATACATTGTAGCCAGTACAGTAGTGATGTCTATAGCGTATGGGCTCCTGATAGGTCCTCCCTGCAGCCCATACATTGTAGCCAGTACAGTAGTGATGTCTATAGCGTATGGGCTCCTGATAGGTCCTCCCTGCGGCCCATACATTGTAGCCAGTACAGTAGTGATGTCTATAGCGTATGGGCTCCTGGTAGATCCTCCCTGCGGCCCATACATTGTAGCCAGTACAGCAGTGATGTCTATAGCTTATGGGCTCCTGGTAGGTCCTCCCTGCAGCTCATACATTGTAGCCACTACAGTAGTGATTTCTATAGCGTATGGGCTCCTGGTAGGTCCTCCCTGCAGCCTATACATTGTAGCCAGTACAGTAGTGATGTCTATAGCGTATGGGCTCCTGGTAGATCCTCCCTGCAGCCCATACATTGTTGCCAGTACAGTAGTGATGTCTATAGCGTATGGGCTCCTGGTAGGTCCTCCCTGAGGCCCATACATTATAGCCACTACAGTAGTGATGTCTATAGCGTATGGGCTCCTGGTAGGTCCTCCCTGCAGCCCATACATTGTAGCCAGTACAGCAGTGATGTCTATAGTGTATGGGCTCCTGGTAGTTCCTCCCTGCTGCCCATACATTGTAGCCAGTACAGTAGTGATGTCTATAGCGTATGGGCTTCTGGTAGGTCCTCCCTGCAGCCCATACATTGTAGCCACTACAGTAGTGATATCTATAGCGTATGGGCTCCTGGTAGGTCCTCCCTGCAGCCCATACATTGTAGCCAGTACAGTAGTGATGTCTATAGCGTATGGGCTCCTGGTAGGTCCTCCCTAGGGCCCATACATTGTAGCCAGTACAGCAGTGATGTCTATAGCGTATGGGCTCCTGGTAGGTCCTCCCTGCAGCCCATACATTGTAGTCAGTACAGCAGTGATGTCTATAGCGTATGGGCTCCTGGTACGTCCTCCCTGCAGCCCATACATTGTAGCCAGTGCAGTAGTGATGTCTATAGCGTATGGGCTCCTGGTAGGTCCTCACTGCAGCCCATACATTGTAGCCAGTACAGTAGGGATGTCTATAGAGTATGGGCTCCTGGTAGATCCTCCCTGCGGCCCATACATTGTAGCCAGTACAGTAGTGATGTCTATAGCGTATGGGCTTCTGGTAGGTCCTCCCTGCAGCCCATACATTGTAGCCACTACAGTAGTGATATCTATAGCGTATGGGCTCCTGGTAGGTCCTCCCTGCAGCCCATACATTGTAGCCAGTACAGTAGTGATGTCTATAGCGTATGGGCTCCTGGTAGGTCCTCCCTAGGGCCCATACATTGTAGCCAGTACAGCAGTGATGTCTATAGCGTATGGGCTCCTGGTAGGTCCTCCCTGCAGCCCATACATTGTAGTCAGTACAGCAGTGATGTCTATAGCGTATGGGCTCCTGGTACGTCCTCCCTGCAGCCCATACATTGTAGCCAGTGCAGTAGTGATGTCTATAGCGTATGGGCTCCTGGTAGGTCCTCCCTGCAGCCCATACATTGTAGCCAGTACAGTAGTGATGTCTATAGCGTATGGGCTCCTGGTAGATCCTCCCTGCGGCCCATACATTGTAGCCAGTACAGTAGTGATGTCTATAGCGTATGGGCTCCTGGTAGGTCCTCCCTGCAGCCCATACATTGTAGCCAGTACAGCAGTGATATCTATAGCGTATGGGCTCCTGGTAGATCCTCCCTGCAGCCCATACATTGTAGCCAGTACAGTAGTGATGTCTATAGCGTATGGGCTCCTGGTAGGTCCTCCCTGCAGCCCATACATTGTAGCCAGTACAGTAGTGATGTCTATAGCGTATGGGCTCCTGGTAGGTCCTCCCTGCAGCCCATACATTGTAGCCAGTACAGTAGTGATGTCTATAGCGTATGGGCTCCTGGTAGGTCCTCCCTGCAGCCCATACATTGTAGCCAGTACAGCAGTGATATCTATAGCGTATGGGCTCCTGGTAGATCCTCCCTGCAGCCCATACATTGTAGCCAGTACAGTAGTGATGTCTATAGCGTATGGGCTCCTGGTAGGTCCTCCCTGCAGCCCATACATTGTAGCCAGTACAGTAGTGATGTCTATAGCGTATGGGCTCCTGGTAGGTCCTCCCTGCAGCCCATACATTGTAGCCAGTACAGTAGTGATGTCTATAGCGTATGGGCTTCTGGTAGATCCTCCCTGCCGCCCATACATTGTAGCCAGTACAGCAGTGATGTCTATAGCGTATGGGCTCCTGGTAGATCCTCCCTGCAGCCCATATATTGTAGCCAGTACAGTAGTGAGATCTATAGCGTATTGGCTCCTGGTAGGTCCTCCCTGCAGCCCATACATTGTAGCCAGTACAGTAGTGATGTCTATAGCGTATGGGCTTCTGGTAGGTCCTCCCTGCAGCCCATACATTGTAGCCACTACAGTAGTGATATCTATAGCGTATGGGCTCCTGGTAGGTCCTCCCTGCAGCCCATACATTGTAGCCAGTACAGTAGTGATATCTATAGCGTATGGGCTCCTGGTAGGTCCTCCCTAGGGCCCATACATTGTAGCCAGTACAGCAGTGATGTCTATAGCGTATGGGCTCCTGGTAGGTCCTCCCTGCAGCCCATACATTGTAGTCAGTACAGCAGTGATGTCTATAGCGTATGGGCTCCTGGTACGTCCTCCCTGCAGCCCATACATTGTAGCCAGTGCAGTAGTGATGTCTGTAGCGTATGGGCTCCTGGTAGGTCCTCCCTGCAGCCCATACATTGTAGCCAGTACAGTAGTGATGTCTATAGCGTATGGGCTCCTGGTAGGTCCTCCCTGCAGCCCATACATTGTAGCCAGTACAGTAGGGATGTCTATAGAGTATGGGCTCCTGGTAGATCCTCCCTGCGGCCCATACATTGTAGCCAGTACAGTAGTGATGTCTATAGCGTATGGGCTCCTGGTAGGTCCTCCCTGCAGCCCATACATTGCAGCCAGTACAGTAGTGATGTCTATAGCGTATGGGCTCCAGGTAGATCCTCCCTGCAGCCCATACATTGTAGCCACTACAGTAGTGATGTCTATAGCGTATGGGCTCCTGGTAGATCCTCCCTGCAGCCCATACATTGTAGCCAATACAGTAGTGATGTCTATAGCGTATGGGCTCCTGGTAGGTCCTCCCTGAGGCCCATACATTGTAGCCACTACAGTAGTGATGTCTATAGCGTATGGGCTCGTGGTAGGTCCTCTCTGCGGCCCATACATTGTAGCCAGTACAGTAGTGATGTCTATAGCGTATGGGCTCCTGATAGGTCCTCCCTGCGGCCCATACATTGTAGCCAGTACGGTAGTGAGATCTATAGCGTAAGGGTTCCTGGTAGGTCCTCCCTGCAGCTCATACATTGTAGCCAGTACAGTATTGATGTCTATAGTGTATGGGCTCCTGGTAGGTCCTCCCTGCGGCCCATACATTGTAGCCAGTACAGTAGTGATGTCTATAGCGTATGGGCTCCTGATAGGTCCTCCCTGCGGCCCATACATTGTAGCCAGTACGGTAGTGAGATCTATAGCGTATGGGCTCCTGATAGGTCCTCCCTGCGGCCCATACATTGTAGCCAGTACGGTAGTGATGTCTATAGCGTATGGGCTCCTGATAGGTCTTCCCTGCGGCCCATACATTGTAGCCAGTACGGTAGTGAGATCTATAGCGTATGGGCTCCTGATAGGTCCTCCCTGCAGCCCATACATTGTACCAGTACAGTAGTGAGATCTATAGCGTATGGGCTCCTGGTAGGTCCTCCCTGCAACCCATACATTGTAGCCAAGTACAGTAGTGAGATCTATAGCGTATGGGCTCCTGGTAGGTCCTCCCTGCGGCCCATACATTGTAGCCAGTACAGTAGTGATGTCTATAGCGTATGGGCTCCTGGTAGATCCTCCCTGCGGCCCATACATTGTAGCCAGTACAGTAGTGATGTCTATAGCGTATGGGCTCCTGATAGGTCCTCCCTGCAGCCCATACATTGTAGCCAGTACAGTAGTGATGTCTATAGCGTATGGGCTCCTGGTAGATCCTCCCTGCGGCCCATACATTGTAGCCAGTACAGTAGTGATGTCTATAGCGTATGGGCTCCTGGTAGGTCCTCCCTGCGGCACATACATTGTAGCCAGTACAGCAGTGATGTCTATAGCGTATGGGCTCCTGGTAGATCCTCCCT
The DNA here is from genome assembly GCF_046119375.1 of Phyllobates terribilis. NCBI lineage: Eukaryota > Metazoa > Chordata > Amphibia > Anura > Dendrobatidae > Phyllobates > Phyllobates terribilis. The sequence goes on from NW_027362762.1 coordinate 637,513,850, forward strand.
GCAGCCCATACATTGTAGCCAGTACAGTAGTGAGATCTATAGCGTATGGGCTCCTGGTAGGTCCTCCCTGCAGCCCATACATTGTAGCCAGTACAGTAGTGATGTCTATAGCGTATGGGCTCCTGGTAGGTCCTCCCTGCAGCCCATACATTGTAGCCAGTACAGTAGTGATGTCTATAGCGTATGGGCTCCTGGTAGATCCTCCCTGCAGCCCATACATTGTAGCCAGTACAGTAGTGATGTCTATAGCGTATGGGCTTCTGGTAGGTCCTCTCTGCAGCCCATACATTGTATCCAGTACAGTAGTGATGTCTATAGTGTATGGGCTCCTGATAGGTCCTCCCTGCAGCCCATACATTGTAGCCAGTACAGTAGGGATGTCTATAGCGTATGGGCTCCTGGTAGGTCCTCCCTGCAGCCCATACATTGTAGCCAGTACAGTAGTGATGTCTATAGCGTATGGGCTCCTGGTAGATCCTCCCTGCAGCCCATACATTGTAGCCAGTACAGTAGTGAGATCTATAGCGTATGGGCTCCTGTTAGGTCCTCCCTGCAGCCCATACATTGTAGCCACTACAGTAGTGATGTCTATAGCGTATGGGCTCCTGGTAGATCCTCCCTGCAGCCCATACATTGTAGCCACTACAGTAGTGATGTCTATAGCGTATGGGCTCCTGGTAGATCCTCCCTGCGGCCCATACATTGTAGCCAGTACAGTAGTGAGATCTATAGCGTATGGGCTCCTGGTAGGTCCTCCCTGCAGCCCATACATTGTAGCCAGTACAGTAGTGATGTCTATAGCTTATGGGCTCCTGATAGATCCTCCCTGCAGCCCATACATTGTAGCCAGTACAGCAGTGATGTCTATAGTGTATGGGCTCCTGGTAGGTCCTCCCTGCAGCCCATACATTGTAGCCTGTACAGTAGTGATGTCTATAGCGTATGGGCTTCTGGTAGGTCCTGCCTGCAGCCCATACATTGTAGCCAGTACAGTAGTGATGTCTATAGCGTATGGGCTCCTGATAGGTCCTCCCTGCAGCCCATACATTGTAGCCAGTACAGCACTGATGTCTATAGCGTATGGGCTCCTGGTAGGTCCTCCCTGCAGCCCATACATTGTAGCCAGTACAGTAGTGATATCTATAGCGTATGGGCTCCTGATAGGTCCTCCCTGCGGCCCATACATTGTAGCCAGTACAGTAGTGATGTCTATAGCGTATGGGCTCCTGGTAGATCCTCCCTGCAGCCCATACATTGTAGCCAGTACAGTAGTGATGTCTATAGCGTATGGGCTCCTGATAGGTACTCCCTGCGGCCCATACATTGTAGCCAGTAGCAGTGATGTCTATAGCGTATGGGCTCCTGGTAGGTCCTCCCTGCAGCCCATACATTGTAGCCAGTACAGTAGTGATGTCTATAGCGTATGGGCTCCTGGTAGATCCTCCCTGCAGCCCATACATTGTAGCCAGTACAGTAGTGATGTCTATAGCGTATGGGCTCCTGGTAGGTCCTCCCTGAGGCCCATACATTGTAGCCACTACAGTAGTGATGTCTATAGCGTATGGGCTCCTGGTAGGTCCTCCCTGCAGCCCATACATTGTGTAGCCAGTACAGCAGTGATGTCTATAGCGTATGGGCTCCTGGTAGGTTCTCCCTGCAGCCCATACATTGTAGCCAGTACAGTAGTGATGTCTATAGCGTATGGGCTCCTGGTAGGTCCTCCCTGCAGCCCATACATTGTAGCCAGTACAGTAGTGAGGTCTATAGCGTATGGGCTCCTGGTAGGTCCTCCCTGCGGCCCATACATTGTAGCCAGTACAGCAGTGATGTCTATAGTGTATGGGCTCCTGGTAGTTCCTCCCTGCTGCCCATACATTGAAGCCAGTACAGTAGTGATGTCTATAGCGTATGGGCTTCTGGTAGGTCCTCCCTGCAGCCCATACATTGTAGCCACTACAGTAGTGATATCTATAGCGTATGGGCTCCTGGTAGGTCCTCCCTGCAGCCCATACATTGTAGCCAGTACAGTAGTGATGTCTATAGCGTATGGGCTCCTGGTAGGTCCTCCCTAGGGCCCATACATTGTAGCCAGTACAGCAGTGATGTCTATAGCGTATGGGCTCCTGGTAGGTCCTCCCTGCAGCCCATACATTGTAGTCAGTACAGCAGTGATGTCTATAGCATATGGGCTCCTGATAGATCCTCGCTGCAGCCCATACATTGTAGCCAGTACAGTAGTGATGTCTATAGCGTATGGGCTCCTGGTAGGTCCTCCCTGCAGCCCATACATTGTAGCCAGTACAGTAGTGATGTCTATAGCATATTGGCTCCTGGTAGGTCCTCCCTGCAGCCCATACATTGTAGCCATTACAGTAGTGATGTCTATAGCGTATGGGCTCCTGGTAGGTCCTCCCTGCAGCCCATACATTGTAGCCTGTACGGTAGTGATGTCTATAGCGTATGGGCTCCTGATAGGTCCTCCCTGCGGCCCATACATTGTAGCCAGTACAGTAGTGATGTCTATAGTGTATGGGCTCCTGGTAGATCCTCCCTGCAGCCCATACATTGTAGCCACTACAGTAGTGATGTCTATAGCGTATGGGCTCCTGGTAGATCCTCCCTGCAGCCCATACATTGTAGCCAGTACAGTAGTGATGTCTATAGAGTATGGGCTCCTGGTAGGTCCTCCCTGCGGCCCATACATTGTAGCCAGTACAGCAGTGATGTCTATAGCGTATGGGCTCCTGGTAGGTCCTCCCTGCAGCTCATACATTGTAGCCACTACAGTAGTGATGTCTATAGCGTATGGGCTCCTGGTAGGTCCTCCCTGCAGCCTATACATTGTAGCCAGTACAGTAGTGATGTCTATAGCATATGGGCTCCTGGTAGGTCCTCCCTAGGGCCCATACATTGTAGCCAGTACAGCAGTGATGTCTATAGCGTATGGGCTCTTGGTAGGTCCTCCCTGCAGCCCATACATTGTAGTCAGTACAGCAGTGATGTCTATAGCGTATGGGCTCCTAGTACGTCCTCCCTGCAGCCCATACATTGTAGCCAGTGCAGTAGTGATGTCTATAGCGTATGGGCTCCTGGTAGATCCTCCCTGCAGCCCATACATTGTAGCCACTACAGTAGTGATGTCTATAGCGTATGGGCTCCTGGTAGATCCTCCCTGCAGCCCATACATTGTAGCCACTACAGTAGTGATGTCTATAGCGTATGGGCTCCTGGTAGATCCTCCCTGCAGCCCATACATTGTAGCCACTACAGTAGTGATGTCTATAGCGTATGGGCTCCTGGTAGGTCCTCCCTGCAGCCTATACATTGTAGCCAGTACAGTAGTGATGTCTATAGCATATGGGCTCCTGGTAGGTCCTCCCTGCAGCCCATACATTGTAGTCAGTACAGCAGTGATGTCTATAGCGTATGGGCTCCAGGTAGATCCTCCCTGCAGCCCATACATTGTAGCCACTACAGTAGTGATGTCTATAGCGTATGGGCTCCTGGTAGATCCTCCCTGCAGCCCATACATTGTAGCCACTACAGTAGTGATGTCTATAGCGTATGGGCTCCTGGTAGGTCCTCCCTGAGGCCCATACATTGTAGCCACTACAGTAGTGATGTCTATAGCGTATGGGCTCGTGGTAGGTCCTCTCTGCGGCCCATACATTGTAGCCAGTACAGTAGTGATGTCTATAGCGTATGGGCTCCTGGTAGGTCCTCCCTGAGGCCCATACATTGTAGCCACTACAGTAGTGATGTCTATAGCGTATGGGCTCGTGGTAGGTCCTCCCTGCGGCCCATACATTGTAGCCAGTACGGTAGTGAGATCTATAGCGTAAGGGTTCCTGGTAGGTCCTCCCTGCAGCTCATACATTGTAGCCAGTACAGTATTGATGTCTATAGTGTATGGGCTCCTGGTAGGTCCTCCCTGCGGCCCATACATTGTAGCCAGTACAGTAGTGATGTCTATAGCGTATGGGCTCCTGATAGGTCCTCCCTGCGGCCCATACATTGTAGCCAGTACGGTAGTGAGATCTATAGCGTATGGGCTCCTGGTAGGTCCTCCCTGCGGCCCATACATTGTAGCCAGTACGGTAGTGAGATCTATAGCGTATGGGCTCCTGGTAGGTCCTCCCTGCGGCCCATACATTGTAGCCAGTACAGTAGTGATGTCTATAGCGTATGGGCTCCTGGTAGGTCCTCCCTGCGGCCCATACATTGTAGCCAGTACGGTAGTGATGTCTATAGCGTATGGGCTCCTGATAGGTCTTCCCTGCGGCCCATACATTGTAGCCAGTACGGTAGTGAGATCTATAGCGTATGGGCTCCTGATAGGTCCTCCCTGCGGCCCATACATTGTAGCCAGTACGGTAGTGAGATCTATAGCGTATGGGCTCCTGGTAGGTCCTCCCTGCAGCCCATACATTGTACCAGTACAGTAGTGAGATCTATAGCGTATGGGCTCCTGGTAGGTCCTCCCTGCAACCCATACATTGTAGCCAAGTACAGTAGTGAGATCTATAGCGTATGGGCTCCTGGTAGGTCCTCCCTGCGGCCCATACATTGTAGCCAGTACAGTAGTGATGTCTATAGCGTATGGGCTCCTGGTAGATCCTCCCTGCGGCCCATACATTGTAGCCAGTACAGTAGTGATGTCTATAGCGTATGGGCTCCTGATAGGTCCTCCCTGCAGCCCATACATTGTAGCCAGTACAGTAGTGATGTCTATAGCGTATGGGCTCCTGGTAGATCCTCCCTGCGGCCCATACATTGTAGCCAGTACAGTAGTGATGTCTATAGCGTATGGGCTCCTGGTAGGTCCTCCCTGCAGCACATACATTGTAGCCAGTACAGCAGTGATGTCTATAGCGTATGGGCTCCTGGTAGATCCTCCCTGCAGCCCATACATTGTAGCCAGTACAGTAGTGAGATCTATAGCGTATGGGCTCCTGGTAGGTCCTCCCTGCAGCCCATACATTGTAGCCAGTACAGTAGTGATGTCTATAGCGTATGGGCTCCTGGTAGGTCCTCCCTGCAGCCCATACATTGTAGCCAGTACAGTAGTGATGTCTATAGTGTATGGGCTCCTGATAGGTCCTCCCTGCAGCCCATACATTGTAGCCAGTACAGTAGTGATGTCTATAGCGTATGGGCTCCTGGTAGGTCCTCCCTGCGGCCCATACATTGTAGCCAGTACAGCAGTGATGTCTATAGCGTATGGGCTCCTGGTAGGTCCTCCCTGCAGCCCATACATTGTAGCCAGTACGGTAGTGATGTCTATAGAGTATGGGCTCCTGGTAGGTCCTCCCTGCGGCCCATACATTGTAGCCAGTACAGCAGTGATGTCTATAGCGTATGGGCTCCTGGTAGGTCCTCCCTGCAGCTCATACATTGTAGCCACTACAGTAATGATGTCTATAGCGTATGGGCTCCTGGTAGGTCCTCCCTGCAGCCTATACATTGTAGCCAGTACTGTAGTGATGTCTATAGCGTATGGGCTCCTGGTAGGTCCTCCCTGCAGCCCATACATTGTAGCCATTACAGTAGTGATGTCTATAGCGTATGGGCTCCTGGTAGGTCCTCCCTGCAGCCCATACATTGTAGCCTGTACGGTAGTGATGTCTATAGAGTATGGGCTCCTGATAGGTCCTCCCTGCAGCCCATACATTGTAGCCAGTACAGTAGTGATGTCTATAGCGTATGGGCTCCTGGTAGGTCCTCCCTGCAGCCCATACATTGTAGCCATTACAGTAGTGATGTCTATAGCGTATGGGCTCCTGGTAGGTCCTCCCTGCAGCCCATACATTGTAGCCTGTACGGTAGTGATGTCTATAGAGTATGTGCTCCTGGTAGGTCCTCCCTGCGGCCTATACATTGTAGCCAGTACAGTAGTGATGTCTATAGCGTATGGGCTCCTGGTAGATCCTCCCTGCAGCCCATACATTGTAGCCAGTACAGTAGTGATGTCTATAGCGTATGGGCTCCTGGTAGGTCCTCCCTGCAGCTCATACATTGTAGCTTGTACGGTAGTGATGTCTATAGCGTATGGGCTCCTGGTAGGTCCTCCCTGCAGCCCATACATTGTAGCCACTACAGTAGTGATGTCTATAGCGTATGGGCTCCTGGTAGGTCCTCCCTGCAGCCCATACATTGTAGCCACTACAGTAGTGATGTCTATAGCGTATGGGCTCCTGGTAGATCCTCCCTGCAGCCCATACATTGTAGCCAGTACAGTAGTGATGTCTATAGCGTATGGGCTCCTGGTAGGTCCTCCCTGCAGCCCATACATTGTAGCCAGTACAGTAGTGATGTCTATACCGTATGGGCTCCTGGTAGGTCCTCCCTGCAGCCCATACATTGTAGCCAGTACAGTAGTGATGTCTATACCGTATGGGCTCCTGGTAGGTCCTCCCTGCAGCCCATACATTGTAGCCAGTACAGCAGTGATGTCTATAGCGTATGGGCTCCTGGTAGGTCCTCCCTGCAGCCCATACATTGTAGCCAATACAGTAGTGATGTCTATAGCGTATGGGCTCCTGGTAGGTCCTCCCTGCAGCCCATACATTGTAGCCACTACAGTAGTGATGTCTATAGTGTATGGGCTCCTGGTAGGTCCTCCCTGCAGCCCATACATTGTAGCCACTACAGCAGTGATGTCTATAGTGTATGGGCTCCTGGTAGGTCCTCCCTGCAGCCCATACATTGTAGCCAGTACAGTAGTGATGTCTATAGCATATGGGCTCCTGGTAGGTCCTCCCTGCAGCTCATACATTGTAGCCAGTACAGTAGTGATGTCTATAGCGTATGGGCTCCTGGTAGGTCCTCCTGTAGCACCCTGAGGATTCGGCTGCTACAGGGGTATTACACCTCAAGCCAGAGGTGTGATATTCCACTCCCGGGTAAGGATGGAGTGTGGAACTGAGCTCAGTTAGCTGCATGCACTACACACATCCCATTTCCGAGGAACAGACCGATGGTACTCCCACTAGTGAAATGTGCAGGTACAACAGAGTCTGTTCCTGGCTGGAGTGGGAGGGGGGTGGAACATCCCAGTAGTGTAGGGGCAGATAGGGGGAGCAGCCTGGGTAAAGCTAGGAGCTCATTGGGTGCTGGTCACCTGAGCTCACACATAAAGGGAGTATATAAGGTGGGAACCATCTTAGATCAGGGTCAGTCTTTTGCAGAGTGAGGTCAGTCTGTCAGAGCAGAGGAGAAGAGCAGCTCCAAGGCCAAGAGAGAGAGAGAGGAGAAAGAAAGACCCAGAGGGGAGAAAGAAGGAACTCCAAGAGCCCAAATTAGACCAGAGGGTGAAGAGTTGGCAACAGGGTACCGGATCCCAAGCTGGCAGAGGCTACAGCACACCTTAGCCAGGAACCGGAGGTCGTGGGCAGGACCGATCTGCCACGATCACCCACTAAATCCACCCGGAAGGCAGACCAGGAATAGGGTCAGGGAACCCAGAGACAAGGGTTTACCACCAAGAGGCCCGAGGGAGCCGGACATAGGTGGATCCCTGGTGGGGAAGGCCAGAGAAGAGGACAGGACAGAAAGGGAGCTCAAGACCACGCTCCAGAATCACCTGGGGGTTGGCCGAGTCCAGGACCTGGTGGACGCAGCACGGCTCGGGTGGTCACTTAAGGCCGGAGTGACCAGAACAACTGCAGTAAGTAAACAAACCCTGAACTGCACAGCCCGACTCTGAGTCTCATTTCCATCCCCGCTGCACCACCACAACCCCCATCCTCTGCAACTGACCCCCTGAGGCTATACCCCTCCCGTTGGGGGTTATACTACCTGAGCTGCACATACATCACCAGCCTCAGTGGACCCTGCTGCAGCGGCGGCTGTATTGACCGCAATTCAACGGGTGGCGTAGTCGACACAAAAGAACATCTAGTAACATCATAAGGACTGCCACACACTGAGCTTGACACCCTGGGCACGGACCGGGTCACAGCCACTCGGAGACTACAACCCCCATCTGATCCGGCTCCGGGTATCCCCAACAACACTGGCCCAGGGGTCGCGTCACTCCCTGCAGCCCATACATTGTAGCCAGTACAGCAGTGATGTCTATAGCGTATGGGCTCCTAGTAGGTCCTCCCTGCAGCCCATACATTGTAGCCAGTACAGCAGTGATGTCTATAGCGTATGGGCTCCTGGTAGGTCCTCCCTGCAGCCCATACATTGAAGCCACTACGGCAGTGATGTCTATAGCGTATGGGCTCCTGGTAGGTCCACCCTGCAGCCCATACATTGTAGCCAGTACAGTAGTGATGTCTATAGCGTATGGGCTCCTGGTAGGTCCTCCCTGCAGCTCATACATTGTAGCCAGTACAGTAGTGATGTCTATAGCGTATGGGCTCCTGGTAGGTCCTCCCTGCAGCCCATACATTGTAGCCTGTACGGTAGTGATGTCTATAGTGTATGGGCTCCTGGTAGGTCCTCCCTGCAGCCCATACATTGTAGCCACTACAGTAGTGATGTCTATAGCGTATGGGCTCCTGGTAGGTCCTCCCTGCAGCCCATACATTGTAGCCAGTACAGTAGTGATGTCTATAGTGTATGGGCTACTGGTAGGTCCTCCCTGCAGCCCATACATTGTAGCCACTACAGTAGTGATGTCTATAGTGTATGGGCTACTGGTAGGTCCTCCCTGCAGCCCATACATTGTAGCCACTACAGTAGTGATGTCTATAGTGTATGGGCTCCTGGTAGGTCCTCCCTGAAGCCTATACATTGTAGCCACTACAGTAGTGATGTCTATAGCGTATGGGCTCCTGGTAGGTCCTCCCTGCAGCCCATACATTGTAGCCACTACAGTAGTGATGTCTATAGTGTATGGGCTCCTGGTAGGTCCTCCCTGAAGCCCATACATTGTAGCCAGTACAGTAGTGATGTCTATAGCGTATGGGCTCCTGGTAGGTCCTCCCTGCAGCTCATACATTGTAGCCACTACAGTAGTGATGTCTATAGTGTATGGGCTCCTGGTAGGTCCTCCCTGCAGCCCATACATTGTAGCCAGTACAGTAGTGATGTCTATAGCGTATGGGCTCCTGGTAGGTCCTCCCTGCAGCCCATACATTGTAGCCACTACAGTAGTGATGTCTATAGTGTATGGGCTCCTGGTAGGTCCTCCCTGCAGCCCATACATTGTAGCCATTACAATAGTGATGTCTATAGCGTATGGGCTCCTGGTAGGTCCTCCCTGCAGCCCATACATTGTAGCCTGTACGGTAGTGATGTCTATAGTGTATGGGCTCCTGGTAGGTCCTCCCTGAAGCCCATACATTGTAGCCAGTACAGTAGTGATGTCTATAGCGTATGGGCTCCTGGTAGGTCCTCCCTGCAGCTCATACATTGTAGCCACTACAGTAGTGATGTCTATAGTGTATGGGCTCCTGGTAGGTCCTCCCTGCAGCCCATACATTGTAGCCAGTACAGTAGTGATGTCTATAGCGTATGGGCTCCTGGTAGGTCCTCCCTGCAGCCCATACATTGTAGCCACTACAGTAGTGATGTCTATAGTGTATGGGCTCCTGGTAGGTCCTCCCTGCAGCCCATACATTGTAGCCATTACAATAGTGATGTCTATAGCGTATGGGCTCCTGGTAGGTCCTCCCTGCAGCCCATACATTGTAGCCTGTACGGTAGTGATGTCTATAGTGTATGGGCTCCTGGTAGGTCCTCCCTGCAGCCCATACATTGTAGCCAGTACAGCAGTGATGTCTATAGCGTATGGGCTCCTGGTAGGTCCTCCCTGCAGCCCATACATTGTAGCCAGTACAGTAGTGATGTCTATAGCGTATGGGCTCCTGGTAGGTCCTCCCTGCAGCCCATACATTGTAGCCAGTACAGCAGTGATGTCTATAGCGTATGGGCTCCTGGTAGGTCCTCCCTGCGGCCCATACATTGTAGCCAGTACAGCAGTGATGTCTATAGAGTATGGGCTCCTGGTAGATCCTCCCTGCAGCCCATACATTGTAGCCAGTACAGTAGTGATGTCTATAGAGTATGGGCTCCTGGTAGATCCTCCCTGCAGCCCATACATTGTAGCCAGTACAGCAGTGATGTCTATAGCGTATGGGCTCCTCGTAGGTCCTCCCTGCGGCCCATACATTGTAGCCAGTACAGTAGTGATGTCTATAGCGTATGGGCTCCTGGTAGGTCCTCCCTGCAGCCCATACATTGTAGCCAGTACAGCAGAGATGTCTATAGCGTATGGGCTCCTGGTAGGTCCTCCCTGCAGCCCATACATTGTAGCCAGTACAGTAGTGATGTCTATAGCGTATGGGCTCCTGGTAGGTCCTCCCTGCAGCCCATACATTGTAGCCAGTACAGTAGTGATGTCTATAGCGTATGGGCTCCTGGTAGGTCCTCCCTGCAGCCCATACATTGGAGCCATTACAGTAGTGATGTCTATAGCGTATGGGCTCCTGGTAGGTCCTCCCTGCAGCCCATACATTGTAGCCACTACAGCAGTGATGTCTATAGCGTATGGGCTCCTGGTACGTCTTCCCTGCAGCCCATACATTGTAGCCAGTGCAGTAGTGATGTCTATAGCGTATGGGCTCCTGGTAGATCCTCCCTGCGGCCCATACATTGTAGCCAGTACAGCAGTGATGTCTATAGCGTATGGGCTCCTGATAGGTCCTCCCTGCGGCCCATACATTGTAGCCAGTACAGTAGTGATGTCTATAGCGTATGGGCTCCTGGTAGGTCCTCCCTGCAGCCCATACATTGTAGCCACTACAGTAGTGATGTCTATAGCGTATGGGCTCCTGGTAGGTCCTCCCTGCAGCCCATACATTGTAGCCAGTACAGTAGTGATGTCTATAGAGTATGGGCTCCTGGTAGGTTCTCCCTGCGGCCCATACATTGTAGCCAGTACAGCAGTGATGTCTATAGCGTATGGGCTCCTGGTAGGTCCTCCCTGCAGCCTATACATTGTAGCCAGTACAGTAGTGATGTCTATAGCGTATGGGCTCCTGGTAGATCCTCCCTGCAGCCCATATATTGTAGCCAGTACAATAGTGATGTCTATAGCGTATGGGCTCCTGGTAGGTCCTCCCTGAGGCCCATACATTGTAGCCACTACAGTAGTGATGTCTATAGCGTATGGGCTCGTGGTAGGTCCTCCCTGCAGCCCATACATTGTAGCCAGTACAGCAGTGATGTCTATAGTGTATGGGCTCCTGGTAGGTCCTCCCTGCTGCCCATACATTGTAGCCAGTACAGTAGTGATGTCTATAGCGTATGGGCTTCTGGTAGGTCCTCCCTGCAGCCCATACATTGCAGCCACTACAGTAGTGATATCTATAGAGTATGGGCTCCTGGTAGGTCCTCCCTGCAGCCCATACATTGTAGCCAGTACGGTAGTGAGATCTATAGCGTATGGGCTCCTGGTAGGTCCTCCCTGCGGCCCATACATTGTAGCCAGTACAGCAGTGATGTCTATAGCGTATGGGCTCCTGATAGGTCCTCCCTGCAGCCCATACATTGTAGCCAGTACAGTAGTGAGATCTATAGCGTATGGGCTCCTGGTAGGTCCTCCCTGCGGCCCATACATTGTAGCCAGTACAGCAGTGATGTCTATAGCGTATGGGCTCCTGATAGGTCCTCCCTGCAGCCCATACATTGTAGCCAGTACAGTAGTGAGATCTATAGCGTATGGGCTCCTGGTAGGTCCTCCCTGCAACCCATACATTGTAGCCAAGTACAGTAGTGAGATCTATAGCGTATGGTCTCCTGGTAGGTCCTCCCTGCGGCCCATACATTGTAGCCACTACAGTAGTGATGTCTATAGCGTATGGGCTCCTGGTAGATCCTCCCTGCGGCCCATACATTGTAGCCAGTACAGTAGTGATGTCTATAGCGTATGGGCTCCTGGTAGGTCCTCCCTGCAGCCCATACATTGTAGCCACTACAGTAGTGATGTCTATAGCGTATGGGCTCCTGGTAGATCCTCCCTGCGGGCAATACATTGTAGCCACTACAGTAGTGATGTCTATAGCGTATGGGCTCCTGGTAGATCCTCCCTGCGGCCCATACATTGTAGCCACTACAGTAGTGATGTCTATAGCGTATGGGCTCCTGGTAGGTCTTCCCTGCAGCCCATACATTGTAGCCAGTACAGCAGTGATGTCTATAGCATATGGGCTCCTGGTAGGTCCTCCCTGCAGCCCATACATTGTAGCCAGTACAGTAGTGATGTCTATAGCGTATGGGCTTCTGGTAGGTCCTACCTGCAGCCCATACATTGTAGCCAGTACAGTAGTGATGTCTATAGCGTATGGGCTCCTGATAGGTCCTCCCTGCAGCCCATACATTGTAGCCAGTACAGCAGTGATGTCTATAGCGTATGGGCTCCTGGTAGGTCCTCCCTGCAGCCCATACATTGTAGCCAGTACAGTAGTGATATCTATAGCGTATGGGCTCCTGATAGGTCCTCCCTGCGGCCCATACATTGTAGCCAGTACAGTAATGATGTCTATAGCGTATGGGCTCCTGGTAGATCCTCCCTGCAGCCCATACATTGTAGCCAGTACAGTAGTGATGTCTATAGCGTATGGGCTCCTGATAGGTCCTCCCTGCGGCCCATACATTGTAGCCAGTACAGTAGTGATGTCTATAGCGTATGGGCTCCTGGTAGGTCCTCCCTGCGGCCCATACATTGTAGCCAGTACGGTAGTGATGTCTATAGCGTATGGGCTCCTGGTAGGTCCTCCCTGCGGCCCATACATTGTAGCCAGTACAGCAGTGATGTCTATAGCGTATGGGCTCCTGGTAGGTCCTCCCTGCAGCCTATACATTGTAGCCAGTACAGTAGTGATGTCTATAGCGTATGGGCTCCTGGTAGGTCCTCCCTGCAGCCTATACATTGTAGCCAGTACAGTAGTGATGTCTATAGCGTATGGGCTCCTGGTAGGTCCTCCCTGCAGCCCATACATTGTAGCCAGTACAGTAGTGATGTCTATAGCGTATGGGCTCCTGATAGGTCCTCCCTGCAGCCCATACATTGTAGCCAGTACAGCAGTGATGTCTATAGCGTATGGGCTCCTGGTAGGTCCTCCCTGCAGCTCATACATTGTAGCCACTACAGTAATGATGTCTATAGCGTATGGGCTCCTGGTAGGTCCTCCCTGCAGCCTATACATTGTAGCCAGTACAGTAGTGATGTCTATAGCGTATGGGCTCCTGGTAGGTCCTCCCTGCACCCCATACATTGTAGCCAGTACAGTAGTGATGTCTATAGCGTATGGGCTCCTGGTAGGTCCTCCCTGCAGCCCATACATTGTAGCCATTACAGTAGTGATGTCTATAGCGTATGGGCTCCTGGTAGGTCCTCCCTGCAGCCCATACATTGTAGCCTGTACGGTAGTGATGTCTATAGAGTATGGGCTCCTGATAGGTCCTCCCTGCGGCCCATACATTGTAGCCAGTACAGTAGTGATGTCTATAGCGTATGGGCTCCTGGTAGGTCCTCCCTGCAGCCCATACATTGTAGCCAGTACAGTAGTGATGTCTATAGCGTATGGGCTCCTGGTAGGTCCTCCCTGCAGCCCATACATTGGAGCCATTACAGTAGTGATGTCTATAGCGTATGGGCTCCTGGTAGGTCCTCCCTGCAGCCCATACATTGTAGCCACTACAGTAGTGATGTCTATAGCGTATGGGCTCCTGGTAGATCCTCCCTGCAGCCCATACATTGTGTAGCCAGTACAGCAGTGATGTCTATAGCGTATGGGCTCCTGGTAGGTTCTCCCTGCAGCCCATACATTGTAGCCAGTACAGTAGTGATGTCTATAGCGTATGGGCTCCTGGTAGGTCCTCCCTGCAGCCCATACATTGTAGCCAGTACAGTAGTGATGTCTATAGCGTATGGGCTCCTGGTAGGTCCTCCCTGCAGCCCATACATTGTAGCCAGTACAGCAGTGATGTCTATAGCGTATGGGTTCCTGGTAGATCCTCCCTGCAGCCCATACATTGGAGCCATTACAGTAGTGATGTCTATAGCGTATGGGCTCCTGGTAGGTCCTCCCTGCGGCCCATAAATTGTAGCCAGTACAGTAGTGATGTCTATAGCGTATGGGCTCCTGGTAGGTCCTCCCTGCAGCCCATACATTGTAGCCAGTACAGTAGTGATGTCTATAGCGTATGGGCTCCTGGTAGGTCCTTCCTGCAGCCCATACATTGTAGCCAGTACAATAGTGATGTCTATAGCGTATGGGCTCCTGGTAGATCCTCCCTGCGGCCCATACATTGTAGCCAGTACAGTAGTGATGTCTATAGCGTATGGGCTCCTGGTAGATCCTCCCTGCAGCCCATACATTGTAGCCAGTGCAGCAGTGATGTCTATAGTGTATGGGCTCCTGGTAGATCCTCCCTGCAGCCCATACATTGGAGCCATTACAGTAGTGATGTCTATAGCGTATGGGCTCCTGGTAGGTCCTCCCTGCAGCCCATACATTGTAGCCAGTACGGTAGTGATGTCTATAGAGTATGGGCTCCTGATAGGTCCTCCCTGCGGCCCATACATTGTAGCCAGTACAGCAGTGATGTCTATAGCGTATGGGCTCCTGGTAGGTCCTCCCTGCAGCCCATACATTGTAGCCAGTACAGTAGTGATGTCTATAGCGTATGGGCTCCTGGTAGATCCTCCCTGCGGCCCATACATTGTAGCCAGTACAGCAGTGATGTCTATAGCGTATGGGCTCCTGGTAGGTCCTCCCTGAGGCCCATACATTGTAGCCACTACAGTAGTGATGTCTATAGCGTATGGGCTCCTGGTAGGTCCTCCCTGCAGCTCATACATTGTAGCCAGTACAGCAGTGATGTCTATAGCGTATGGGCTCCTGGTAGGTCCTCCCTGCAGCCCATACATTGTAGCCTGTACGGTAGTGATGTCTATAGCGTATGGGCTCCTGGTAGGTCCTCCCTGCAGCTCATACATTGTAGCCAGTACAGCAGTGATGTCTATAGCGTATGGGCTCCTGGTAGGTCCTCCCTGCAGCCCATACATTGTAGCCAGTACAGTAGTGATGTCTATAGCGTATGGGCTCCTGGTAGGTCCTCCCTGCAGCCCATACATTGTAGCCAGTACAGTAGTGATGTCTATACCGTATGGGCTCCTGGTAGGTCCTCCCTGCAGCCCATACATTGTAGCCACTACAGTAGTGATGTCTATAGCGTATGGGCTCCTGGTCGGTCCTCCCTGCGGCCCATACATTGTAGCCAGTACAGCAGTGATGTCTATAGAGTATGGGCTCCTGGTAGATCCTCCCTGCAGCCCATACATTGTAGCCAGTACAGTAGTGATGTCTATAGAGTATGGGCTCCTGGTAGATCCTCCCTGCGGCCCATACATTGTAGCCAGTACAGTAGTGAGATCTATAGCGTATGGGCTCCTGGTAGGTCTTCCCTGCAGCCCATACATTGTAGCCAGTACAGCAGTGATGTCTATAGCGTATGGGCTCCTGGTAGGTCCTCCCTGCAGCTCATACATTGTAGCCACTACAGTAATGATGTCTATAGCGTATGGGCTCCTGGTAGGTCCTCCCTGCAGCCTATACATTGTAGCCAGTACAGTAGTGATGTCTATAGCGTATGGGCTCCTGGTAGGTCCTCCCTGCACCCCATACATTGTAGCCAGTACAGTAGTGATGTCTATAGCGTATGGGCTCCTGGTAGGTCCTCCCTGCAGCCCATACATTGTAGCCATTACAGTAGTGATGTCTATAGCGTATGGGCTCCTGGTAGGTCCTCCCTGCAGCCCATACATTGTAGCCTGTACGGTAGTGATGTCTATAGAGTATGGGCTCCTGATAGGTCCTCCCTGCGGCCCATACATTGTAGCCAGTACAGTAGTGATGTCTATAGCGTATGGGCTCCTGGTAGATCCTCCCTGCAGCCCATACATTGTAGCCAGTACAGTAGTGATGTCTATAGCGTATGGGCTCCTGGTAGGTCCTCCCTGCAGCTCATACATTGTAGCTTGTACGGTAGTGATGTCTATAGCGTATGGGCTCCTGGTAGGTCCTCCCTGCAGCCCATACATTGTAGCCACTACAGTAGTGATGTCTATAGCGTATGGGCTCCTGGTAGATCCTCCCTGCAGCCCATACATTGTAGCCACTACAGTAGTGATGTCTATAGCGTATGGGCTCCTGGTAGGTCCTCCCTGCTGCCCATACATTGTAGCCAGTACAGCAGTGATGTCTATAGCGTATGGGCTCCTGGTAGGTTCTCCCTGCGGCCCATACATTGTAGCCAGTACAGCAGTGATGTCTATAGTGTATGGGCTCATGGTAGGTCCTCCCTGCAGCCTATACATTGTAGCCAGTACAGTAGTGATGTCTATAGCGTATGGGCTCCTGGTAGATCCTCCCTGCAGCCCATACATTGTAGCCAGTACAATAGTGATGTCTATAGCGTATGGGCTCCTGGTAGGTCCTCCCTGAGGCCCATACATTGTAGCCACTACAGTAGTGATGTCTATAGCGTATGGGCTCGTGGTAGGTCCTCCCTGCAGCCCATACATTGTAGCCAGTACAGCAGTGATGTCTATAGTGTATGGGCTCCTGGTAGGTCCTCCCTGCTGCCCATACATTGTAGCCAGTACAGTAGTGATGTCTATAGCGTATGGGCTTCTGGTAGGTCCTCCCTGCAGCCCATACATTGTAGCCACTACAGTAGTGATATCTATAGCGTATGGGCTCCTGGTAGGTCCTTCCTGCGGCCCATACATTGTAGCCAGTACGGTAGTGAGATCTATAGCGTATGGGCTCCTGGTAGGTCCTCCCTGCGGCCCATACATTGTAGCCAGTACAGCAGTGATGTCTATAGCGTATGGGCTCCTGATAGGTCCTCCCTGCAGCCCATACATTGTAGCCAGTACAGTAGTGAGATCTATAGCGTATGGGCTCCTGGTAGGTCCTCCCTGCAACCCATACATTGTAGCCAAGTACAGTAGTGAGATCTATAGCGTATGGTCTCCTGGTAGGTCCTCCCTGCGGCCCATACATTGTAGCCACTACAGTAGTGATGTCTATAGCGTATGGGCTCCTGGTAGATCCTCCCTGCGGCCCATACATTGTAGCCACTACAGTAGTGATGTCTATAGCGTATGGGCTCCTGGTAGATCCTCCCTGCAGCCCATACATTGTAGCCACTACAGTAGTGATGTCTATAGCGTATGGGCTCCTGGTAGATCCTCCCTGCAGCCCATACATTGTAGCCAGTACAGTAGTGAGATCTATAGCGTATGGGCTCCTGGTAGGTCTTCCCTGCAGCCCATACATTGTAGCCAGTACAGCAGTGATGTCTATAGCATATGGGCTCCTGGTAGGTCCTCCCTGCAGCCCATACATTGTAGCCAGTACAGTAGTGATGTCTATAGCGTATGGGCTTCTGGTAGGTCCTACCTGCAGCCCATACATTGTAGCCAGTACAGCAGTGATGTCTATAGCGTATGGGCTCCTGGTAGGTCCTCCCTGCAGCCCATACATTGTAGCCAGTACAGTAGTGATGTCTATAGCGTATGGGCTTCTGGTAGGTCCTCCCTGCAGCCCATACATTGTAGCCAGTACAGCAGTGATGTCTATAGCGTATGGGCTCCTGGTAGGTCCTCCCTGCAGCCCATACATTGTAGCCAGTACAGTAGTGATGTCTATAGCGTATGGGCTCCTGGTAGGTCCTCCCTGCAGCCCATACATTGTAGCCAGTACAGTAGTGATGTCTATACCGTATGGGCTCCTGGTAGGTCCTCCCTGCAGCCCATACATTGTAGCCAGTACAGCAGTGATGTCTATAGCGTATGGGCTCCTGGTAGATCCTCCCTGCGGCCCATACATTGTAGCCAGTACAGCAGTGATGTCTATAGCGTATGGGCTCCTCGTAGGTCCTCCCTGCGGCCCATACATTGTAGCCAGTACAGTAGTGATGTCTATAGCGTATGGGCTCCTGGTAGGTCCTCCCTGCGGCCCATACATTGTAGCCAGTACAGCAGTGATGTCTATAGCGTATGGGCTCCTGGTAGGTCCTCCCTGCAGCCCATACATTGTAGCCAGTACAGTAGTGATGTCTATAGTGTATGGGCTCCTGGTAGGTCCTACCTGCAGCCCATACATTGTAGCCAGTACAATAGTGATGTCTATAGCGTATGGGCTCCTGGTAGATCCTCCCTGCGGCCCATACATTGTAGCCAGTACAGTAGTGATGTCTATAGCGTATGGGCTCCTGGTAGATCCTCCCTGCAGCCCATACATTGTAGCCAGTACAGCAGTGATGTCTATAGCGTATGGGCTCCTGGTAGATCCTCCCTGCAGCCCATACATTGGAGCCATTACAGTAGTGATGTCTATAGCGTATGGGCTCCTGGTAGGTCCTACCTGCAGCCCATACATTGTAGCCAGTACAGTAGTGATGTCTATAGCGTATGGGCTCCTGGTAGATCCTCCCTGCAGCCCATACATTGTAGCCAGTACAGCAGTGATGTCTATAGCGTATGGGCTCCTGGTAGATCCTCCCTGCAGCCCATACATTGGAGCCATTACAGTAGTGATGTCTATAGCGTATGGGCTCCTGGTAGGTCCTACCTGCAGCCCATACATTGTAGCCAGTACAGTAGTGATGTCTATAGCGTATGGGCTCCTGGTAGGTCCTCCCTGCAGCCCATACATTGTAGCCACAACAGTAGTGATATCTATAGCGTATGGGCTCCTGGTAGGTCCTACCTGCAGCCCATACATTGTAGCCAGTACAATAGTGATGTCTATAGCGTATGGGCTCCTGGTAGATCCTCCCTGCGGCCCATACATTGTAGCCAGTACAGTAGTGATGTCTATAGCGTATGGGCTCCTGGTAGGTCCTTCCTGCAGCCCATACATTGTAGCCAGTACGGTAGTGAGGTCTATAGCGTATGGGCTCCTGGTAGGTCCTCCCTGCGGCCCATACATTGTAGCCAGTACAGCAGTGATGTCTATAGCGTATGGGCTCCTGATAGGTCCTCCCTGCGGCCCATACATTGTAGCCAGTACAGTAGTGAGATCTATAGCGTATGGGCTCCTGGTAGGTCCTCCCTGCAACCCATACATTGTAGCCAGTACAGTAGTGAGATCTATAGCGTATGGTCTCCTGGTAGGTCCTCCCTGCGGCCCATACATTGTAGCCACTACAGTAGTGATGTCTATAGCGTATGGGCTCCTGGTAGATCCTCCCTGCGGCCCATACATTGTAGCCAGTACAGTAGTGATGTCTATAGCGTATGGGCTCCTGGTAGGTCCTCCCTGCAGCCCATACATTGTAGCCACTACAGTAGTGATGTCTATAGCGTATGGGCTCCTGGTAGATCCTCCCTGCAGCCCATACATTGTAGCCACTACAGTAGTTATGTCTCCAAAAATGACGTGAGGGACCAGTTTAGTAAGCTGGCCATTGGCAAAGCAGCAGGGCCTGACGGTCTCAGTCCACGTGTCCTCAGAGTGTGTGCAAATGAGTTATGTACTGTCTTCCAGCATCTCTTTAACCAGAGCTTACAATCAAAGAGAGTACCAGTGCTATGGAAGACTTCCTGCCTGGTGCCGATTCCCAAGACTACCTTCCCGCCTTCCCCGGGGAACTATAGACCGGTGGCCTTAACATCGCATGCGATGAAGTCCTTGGAGAGAATAGTACTTGCTCACTTGTGTCCGAGGGTGATGGCGCATACTGATGCTCTTCAGTTTGCGTACCGGCAGGGACTGGGTGTGGACGATGCTGTAGCGTCTCTGCTACAAACAGTACATTCCTTTTTGGACAATGATGGAACCACAGTGCGTGCTTTGTTCTTTGATTTCTCTAGTGCGTTCAACACATTA
Organism: Phyllobates terribilis; assembly: GCF_046119375.1. NCBI lineage: Eukaryota > Metazoa > Chordata > Amphibia > Anura > Dendrobatidae > Phyllobates > Phyllobates terribilis. The sequence goes on from NW_027362762.1 coordinate 637,533,709, forward strand.
CAGCCACTCTTACTGCGAGGAAAGTTGATTAAAATGGCGGTGGATGAGGGACTTGTGAATTGGATAATTGACTACCTGTCGGATAGGCCACAGTTTGTTAGGTGGGGGACGGCTACATCAGATAGTGTACTGAGCAGTGTCGGAGCCCCGCAGGGAACAGTGCTGTCGCCATTCCTCTTTACATTGTACACAGCTGACTTTCAGTATAAATCAGACCGTTGTCACCTCCAGAAGTACTCGGATGACTCTGTGATAGTTGGCGGTATTGGGAAGGACCAGGACGAAAAGGAATATAGAAGGGTGGTTGCGGACTTTGTAGTATGGTGCCAGGCTAACCATCTAGAACTAAATGTTAAGAAAACCAGGGAGTTGGTGATGAGCTATGGAAGGTGCAAGAAGGTATGCCTACCTGTTACCATTGACGGTCAGGATGTGGAGATGGTGGACAGTTTCAAATATTTGGGGGTTTACCTGGATAGCAAGCTAGACTGGAAGTGCCACATGGAGAAGGTCTACAAGAAGGGGATGAGTAGATTGTACTTCCTAAGGAAGTTAAGGTCTTTTAATGTGTGTGGCAAAATGCTTGAGGTGTTCTACCAATCCATTGTGGCTAGTGCCACCTTTGCGGCAATAATTTGCTGGGGTAACAGTGTGCGTGTTGCTGACGCCAACAAGCTCAACAAACTTATAAAGAAGGCTAGCGCGACGGTGGGCCTACAGCTTGGGACTTTTGAAGAGGTGGTAGAGGATAGGATTAAGAAGAAGTGCAGAGCTATAATGGGCAACAACACACACCCGCTTTATGAACTGTTTGCGAAACAGAAGAGCACATTCAGCAATCGCCTAATACAACTAAGGTGTAAAAAGGAAAAATACAGGAGATCGTTTGTTCCAACAGCTATGGGGGTGTTTAACAAATGTCTGAAAAGCAATGTCTAAAGTATTCCAAATGTTTTGTTATCATATGTGTCATGTTCGAGATCTGTGTTCTGCTGCTGTGATACCGCAATTTCCTCCGGGATAAATAAAGTATATCTTATCTTATCTTATCTTATAGCGTATGGGCTCCTGGTAGATCCTCCCTGCGGCCCATACATTGTAGCCAGTACAGTAGTGAGATCTATAGCGTATGGGCTCCTGGTAGGTCCTCCCTGCAGCCCATACATTGTAGCCAGTACAGTAGTGATGTCTATAGCGTATGGGCTTCTGGTAGGTCCTACCTGCAGCCCATACATTGTAGCCAGTACAGTAGTGATGTCTATAGCGTATGGGCTCCTGATAGGTCCTCCCTGCAGCCCATACATTGTAGCCAGTACAGCAGTGATGTCTATAGCGTATGGGCTCCTGGTAGGTCCTCCCTGCAGCCCATACATTGTAGCCAGTACAGTAGTGATATCTATAGCGTATGGGCTCCTGATAGGTCCTCCCTGCGGCCCATACATTGTAGCCAGTACAGTAGTGATGTCTATAGCGTATGGGCTCCTGGTAGATCCTCCCTGCAGCCCATACATTGTAGCCAGTACAGTAGTGATGTCTATAGCGTATGGGCTCCTGATAGATCCTCCCTGCAGCCCATACATTGTAGCCAGTACAGTAGTGATGTCTATAGCGTATGGGCTCCTGATAGGTCCTCCCTGCGGCCCATACATTGTAGCCAGTACAGTAGTGATGTCTATAGCGTATGGGCTCCTGGTAGGTCCTCCCTGCGGCCCATGCATTGTAGCCAGTACGGTAGTGATGTCTATAGCGTATGGGCTCCTGGTAGGTCCTCCCTGCGGCCCATACATTGTAGCCAGTACAGCAGTGATGTCTATAGCGTATGGGCTCCTGGTAGGTCCTCCCTGCAGCCTATACATTGTAGCCAGTACAGTAGTGATGTTTATAGCGTATGGGCTCCTGGTAGGTCCTCCCTGCAGCCCATACATTGTAGCCAGTACAGTAGTGATGTCTATAGCGTATGGGCTCCTGATAGGTCCTCCCTGCAGCCCATACATTGTAGCCAGTACAGCAGTGATGTCTATAGCGTATGGGCTCCTGGTAGGTCCTCCCTGCAGCTCATACATTGTAGCCACTACAGTAATGATGTCTATAGCGTATGGGCTCCTGGTAGGTCCTCCCTGCAGCCTATACATTGTAGCCAGTACAGTAGTGATGTCTATAGCGTATGGGCTCCTGGTAGGTCCTCCCTGCACCCCATACATTGTAGCCAGTACAGTAGTGATGTCTATAGCGTATGGGCTCCTGGAAGGTCCTCCCTGCAGCCCATACATTGTAGCCATTACAGTAGTGATGTCTATAGCGTATGGGCTCCTGGTAGGTCCTCCCTGCAGCCCATACATTGTAGCCTGTACGGTAGTGATGTCTATAGAGTATGGGCTCCTGATAGGTCCTCCCTGCGGCCCATACATTGTAGCCAGTACAGTAGTGATGTCTATAGCGTATGGGCTCCTGGTAGGTCCTCCCTGCAGCTCATACATTGTAGCTTGTACGGTAGTGATGTCTATAGCGTATGGGCTCCTGGTAGGTCCTCCCTGCAGCTCATACATTGTAGCCACTACAGTAGTGATGTCTATAGCGTATGGGCTCCTGGTAGATCCTCCCTGCAGCCCATACATTGTAGCCACTACAGTAGTGATGTCTATAGCGTATGGGCTCCTGGTAGGTCCTCCCTGCTGCCCATACATTGTAGCCAGTACAGCAGTGATGTCTATAGCGTATGGGCTCCTGGTAGGTCCTCCCTGCAGCTCATACATTGTAGCCAGTACAGTAGTGATGTCTATAGCGTATGGGCTCCTGGTAGGTCCTCCCTGCAGCCCATACATTGTAGCCTGTACGGTAGTGATGTCTATACCGTATGGGCTCCTGGTAGGTCCTCCCTGCAGCCCATACATTGTAGCCAGTACAGCAGTGATGTCTATAGCGTATGGGCTCCTGGTCGGTCCTCCCTGCGGCCCATACATTGTAGCCAGTACAGCAGTGATGTCTATAGTGTATGGGCTCCTGGTAGGTCCTCCCTGCAGCCCATACATTGTAGCCAATACAGTAGTGATGTCTATAGCGTATGGGCTCCTGGTAGGTCCTCCCTGCAGCCCATACATTGTAGCCAGGACAGCAGTGATGTCTATAGCGTATGGGCTCCTGGTAGGTCCTCCCTACAGCCCATACATTTTAGCCAGTACAGTAGTGATGTCTATAGCGTATGGGCTCCTGGTAGGTCCTCCCTGCAGCTCATACATTGTAGCTTGTACGGTAGTGATGTCTATAGCGTATGGGCTCCTGGTAGGTCCTCCCTGCAGCTCATACATTGTAGCCACTACAGTAGTGATGTCTATAGCGTATGGGCTCCTGGTAGATCCTCCCTGCAGCCCATACATTGTAGCCACTACAGTAGTGATGTCTATAGCGTATGGGCTCCTGGTAGGTCCTCCCTGCTGCCCATACATTGTAGCCAGTACAGCAGTGATGTCTATAGCGTATGGGCTCCTGGTAGGTCCTCCCTGCAGCTCATACATTGTAGCCAGTACAGCAGTGATGTCTATAGCGTATGGGCTCCTGGTAGGTCCTCCCTGCAGCCCATACATTGTAGCCTGTACGGTAGTGATGTCTATAGCGTATGGGCTCCTGGTAGGTCCTCCCTGCAGCTCATACATTGTAGCCAGTACAACAGTGATGTCTATAGCGTATGGGCTCCTGGTAGGTCCTCCCTGCAGCCCATACATTGTAGCCAGTACAGTAGTGATGTCTATAGCGTATGGGCTCCTGGTAGGTCCTCCCTGCAGCCCATACATTGTAGCCAGTACAGTAGTGATGTCTATACCGTATGGGCTCCTGGTAGGTCCTCCCTGCAGCCCATACATTGTAGCCAGTACAGCAGTGATGTCTATAGCGTATGGGCTCCTGGTCGGTCCTCCCTGCGGCCCATACATTGTAGCCAGTACAGCAGTGATGTCTATAGTGTATGGGCTCCTGGTAGGTCCTCCCTGCAGCCCATACATTGTAGCCAATACAGTAGTGATGTCTATAGCGTATGGGCTCCTGGTAGGTCCTCCCTGCAGCCCATACATTGTAGCCAGGACAGCAGTGATGTCTATAGCGTATGGGCTCCTGGTAGGTCCTCCCTGCAGCCCATACATTGTAGCCAGTACAGCAGTGATGTGTATAGCGTATGGGCTCCTGGTAGGTCCTCCCTGCAGCCCATACATTGTAGCCACTACGGCAGTGATGTCTATAGCGTATGGGCTCCTGGTAGGTCCTCCCTGCAGACCATACATTGTAGCCACTACAGTAGTGATGTCTATAGCGTATGGGCTCCTGGTAGGTCCTCCCTGCAGCCCATACATTGTAGCCAGTACAGTAGTGATGTCTATAGCGTATGGGCTCCTGGTAGGTCCTCCCTGCAGCCCATACATTGTAGCCACTACAGTAGTGATGTCTATAGCGTATGGGCTCCTGGTAGGTCCTCCCTGCAGCTCATACATTGTAGCCACTACAGTAGTGATGTCTATAGCGTATGGGCTCCTGGTAGGTCCTCCCTGCAGCTCATACATTGTAGCCACTACAGTAGTGATGTCTATAGCGTATGGGCTCCTGGTAGGTCCTCCCTGCAGCCCATACATTGTAGCCAGTACAGTAGTGATGTCTATAGCGTATGGGCTCCTGGTAGGTCCTCCCTGCAGCTCATACATTGAAGCCTGTACGGTAGTGATGTCTATAGCGTATGGGCTCCTGGTAGGTCCTCCCTGCAGCTCATACATTGTAGCCAGTACAGTAGTGATGTCTATAGCGTATGGGCTCCTGGTAGGTCCTCCCTGCAGCCCATACATTGTAGCCAGTACAGCAGTGATGTCTATAGCGTATGGGCTCCTGGTAGGTCCTCCCTGCAGCCCATACATTGTAGCCTGTACGGTAGTGATGTCTATAGCGTATGGGCTCCTGGTAGGTCCTCCCTGCAGCCCATACATTGTAGCCAGTACAGCAGTGATGTCTATAGTGTATGGGCTCCTGGTAGGTCCTCCCTGCGGCCCATACATTGTAGCCAGTACAGTAGTGATGTCTATAGAGTATGGGCTCCTGGTAGATCCTCCCTGCAGCCCATACATTGTAGCCAGTACAGCAGTGATGTCTATAGCGTATGGGCTCCTCGTAGGTCCTCCCTGCGGCCCATACATTGTAGCCAGTACAGTAGTGATGTCTATAGCGTATGGGCTCCTCGTAGGTCCTCCCTGCGGCCCATACATTGTAGCCAGTACAGTAGTGATGTCTATAGCGTATGGGCTCCTGGTAGGTCCTCCCTGCGGCCCATACATTGTAGCCAGTACAGTAGTGATGTCTATAGTGTATGGGCTCCTGGTAGGTCCTTCCTGCAGCCCATACATTGTAGCCAGTACAGTAGTGATGTCTATAGCGTATGGGCTCCTGGTAGATCCTCCCTGCAGCCCATACATTGTAGCCAGTACAGTAGTGATGTCTATAGCGTATGGGCTCCTGGTAGGTCCTCCCTGCAGCCCATACATTGTAGCCAGTACAGTAGTGATGTCTATAGCGTATGAGCTCCTGGTAGGTCCTCCCTGCAGCCCATACATTGTAGCCAGTACAGTAGTGATGTCTATAGCGTATGGGCTCCTGGTAGGTCCTCCCTGCAGCCCATACATTGTAGCAAGTACAGTAGTGATGTCTATAGCGTATGGGCTCCTGGTAGGTCCTCCCTGCGGCCCATACATTGTAGCCAGTACAGTAGTGATGTCTATAGTGTATGGGCTCCTGGTAGGTCCTTCCTGCAGCCCATACATTGTAGCCAGTACAGTAGTGATGTCTATAGCGTATGGGCTCCTGGTAGATCCTCCCTGCAGCCCATACATTGTAGCCAGTACAGTAGTGATGTCTATAGCGTATGGGCTCCTGGTAGGTCCTCCCTGCAGCCCATACATTGTAGCCAGTACAGTAGTGATGTCTATAGCGTATGAGCTCCTGGTAGGTCCTCCCTGCAGCCCATACATTGTAGCCAGTACAGTAGTGATGTCTATAGCGTATGGGCTCCTGGTAGGTCCTCCCTGCAGCCCATACATTGTAGCAAGTACAGTAGTGATGTCTATAGAGTATGGGCTCCTGGTAGATCCTCCCTGCGGCCCATACATTGTAGCCAGTACAGCAGTGATGTCTATAGCGTATGGGCTCCTGGTAGGTCCTCCCTGCGGCCCATACATTGTAGCCAGTACAGTAGTGATGTCTATAGCGTATGGGCTCCTGGTAGATCCTCCCTGCGGCCCATACATTGTAGCCAGTACAGTAGTGATGTCTATAGCGTATGGGCTCCTGGTAGGTCCTCCCTACAGCCCATACATTTTAGCCAGTACAGTAGTGATGTCTATAGCGTATGGGCTCCTGGTAGGTCCTCCCTGCAGCCCATACATTGTAGCCAGTACAGTAGTGATGTCTATAGTGTATGGGCTCCTGGTAGGTCCTCCCTGCGGCCCATACATTGTAGCCACTACAGTAGTGATGTCTATAGCATATGGGCTCCTGGTAGATCCTCCCTGCAGCCCATACATTGTAGCCAGTACAGTAGTGATGTCTATAGCTTATGGGCTCCTGGTAGATCCTCCCTGCAGCCCATACATTGTAGCCAGTACAGTAGTGATGTCTATAGTGTATGGGCTCCTGATAGGTCCTCCCTGGAGCCCATACATTGTAGCCAGTACAGTAGTGATGTCTATAGCGTATGGGCTCCTGGTAGGTCCTCCCTGCAGCCCATACATTGTAGCCAGTACAGCAGTGATGTCTATAGCGTATGGGCTCCTGGTAGGTCCTCCCTGCAGCCCATACATTGTGTAGCCAGTACAGCAGTGATGTCTATAGCATATGGGCTCCTGGTAGGTTCTCCCTGCAGCCCATACATTGTAGCCAGTACAGTAGTGATGTCTATAGCGTATGGGCTCCTGATAGGTCCTCCCTGCAGCCCATACATTGTAGCCAGTACAGTAGTGATGTCTATAGCGTATGGGCTCCTGATAGGTTCTCCCTGCAGCCCATACATTGTAGCCAGTACAGCAGTGATGTCTATAGCGTATGGGCTCCTGGTAGGTCCTCCCTGCGGCCCATACATTGTAGCCAGTACAGTAGTGATGTCTATAGCGTATGGGCTCCTGGTAGGTCCTCCCTGCAGCCCATACATTGTAGCCAGTACAGTAGTGAGATCTATAGCGTATGGGCTCCTGGTAGGTCCTCCCTGCGGCCCATACATTGTAGCCAGTACAGTACTGATGTCTATAGCATATGGGCTCCTGGTAGGTCCTCCCTGCGGCCCATACATTGTAGCCAGTACAGTACTGATGTCTATAGCGTATGGGCTCCTGGTAGGTCCTCCCTGCGGCCCATACATTGTAGCCAGTACAGCAGTGATGTCTATAACGTATGGGCTCCTGGTAGATCCTCCCTGCGGCCCATACATTGTAGCCAGTACAGTAGTGATGTCTATAGCGTATGGGCTCCTGATAGGTCCTCCCTGCGGTCCATACATTGTAGCCAGTACGGTAGTGAGATCTATAGCGTATGGGCTCCTGGTAGGTCCTCCCTGCAGCCCATACATTGTAGCCAGTACAGTAATGAGATCTATAGCGTATGGGCTCCTGGTAGGTCCTCCCTGCAACCCATACATTGTAGCCAGTACAGGAGTGAGATCTATAGCGTATGGGCTCCTGGTAGGTCCTCCCTGCAGCCCATACATTGTAGCCAGTACAGTAGTGATGTCTATAGTGTATGGGCTCCTGGTAGGTCCTCCCTTCGGCCCATACATTGTAGCCACTACAGTAGTGATGTCTATAGCGTATGGGCTCCTGGTAGATCCTCCCTGCGGCCCATACATTGTAGCCAGTACAGTAGTGATGTCTATAGCGTATGGGCTCCTGGTAGATCCTCCCTGCGGCCCATACATTGTAGCCAGTACAGTAGTGATGTCTATAGCGTATGGGCTTCTGGTAGGTCCTCCCTGCGGCCCATACATTGTAGTCAGTACAGTACTGATGTCTATAGTTTATGGGCTCCTGGTAGGTCCTCCCTGCGGCCCATACATTGTAGCCACTACAGTAGTGATGTCTATAGTTTATGGGCTCCTGGTAGGTCCTCCCTGCGGCCCATACATTGTAGCCACTACAGTAGTGATGTCTATAGCGTATGGGCTCCTGGTAGATCCTCCCTGCGGCCCATACATTGTAGCCAGTACAGTAGTGATGTCTATAGCGTATGGGCTCCTGGTAGATCCTCCCTGCGGCCCATACATTGTAGCCAGTACAGTAGTGATGTCTATAGCGTATGGGCTTCTGGTAGGTCCTCCCTGCGGCCCATACATTGTAGTCAGTACAGTACTGATGTCTATAGTTTATGGGCTCCTGGTAGGTCCTCCCTGCGGCCCATACATTGTAGCCACTACAGTAGTGATGTCTATAGTTTATGGGCTCCTGGTAGGTCCTCCCTGCGGCCCATACATTGTAGCCACTACAGTAGTGATGTCTATAGCGTATGGGCTCCTGGTAGATCCTCCCTGCGGCCCATACATTGTAGCCAGTACAGTAGTGATGTCTATAGCGTATGGGCTCCTGGTAGATCCTCCCTGCGGCCCATACATTGTAGCCAGTACAGTAGTGATGTCTATAGCGTATGGGCTTCTGGTAGGTCCTCCCTGCGGCCCATACATTGTAGCCACTACAGTAGTGATGTCTATAGTTTATGGGCTCCTGGTAGGTCCTCCCTGCGGCCCATACATTGTAGCCACTACAGTAGTGATGTCTATAGCGTATGGGCTCCTGGTAGATCCTCCCTGCGGCCCATACATTGTAGCCAGTACAGTAGTGATGTCTATAGCGTATGGGCTCCTGATAGGTCCTCCCTGCGGCCCATACATTGTAGCCAGTACAGTAGTGATGTCTATAGCGTATGGGCTCCTGGTAGATCCTCCCTGCGGCCCATACATTGTAGCCAGTACAGTAGTGATGTCTATAGCGTATGGGCTCCTGGTAGGTCCTCCCTGCAGCCCATACATTGTAGCCAGTACAGTAGTGATGTCTATAGCGTATGGGCTCCTGGTAGGTCCTCCCTGCAGCCCATACATTGTAGCCAGTACAGTAGTGATGTCTATAGCGTATGGGCTCCTGGTAGATCCTCCCTGCAGCCCATACATTGTAGCCAGTACAGTAGTGAGATCTATAGCGTATGGGCTCCTGTTAGGTCCTCCCTGCAGCCCATACATTGTAGCCACTACAGTAGTGATGTCTATAGCGTATGGGCTCCTGGTAGATCCTCCCTGCGGCCCATACATTGTAGCCAGTACAGTAGTGAGATCTATAGCGTATGGGCTCCTGGTAGGTCCTCCCTGCATCCCATACATTGTAGCCAGTACAGTAGTGATGTCTATAGCGTATGGGCTCCTGGTAGATCCTCCCTGCAGCCCATACATTGTAGCCAGTACAGCAGTGATGTCTATAGCGTATGGGCTCCTGGTAGATCCTCCCTGCAGCCCATACATTGTAGCCAGTACAGTAGTGAGATCTATAGCGTATGGGCTCCTGGTAGGTCCTCCCTGCAGCCCATACATTGTAGCCAGTACAGTAGTGATGTCTATAGCGTATGGGCTCCTGGTAGGTCCTCCCTGCAGCCCATACATTGTAGCCAGTACAGTAGTGATGTCTATAGCGTATGGGCTCCTGGTAGATCCTCCCTGCAGCCCATACATTGTAGCCAGTACAGTAGTGAGATCTATAGCGTATGGGCTCCTGTTAGGTCCTCCCTGCAGCCCATACATTGTAGCCACTACAGTAGTGATGTCTATAGCGTATGGGCTCCTGGTAGATCCTCCCTGCGGCCCATACATTGTAGCCAGTACAGTAGTGAGATCTATAGCGTATGGGCTCCTGGTAGGTCCTCCCTGCAGCCCATACATTGTAGCCAGTACAGTAGTGATGTCTATAGCTTATGGGCTCCTGATAGTGACGCGCCCCTTGGGCCATATTCTTTAGGGGAATACCCGGAGCCGGATCAGATGGGGGTTGTAGTCTCCGAGTGGCTGTGACCCGGTCCGTGCCCAGGGTGTCAAACTCAGTTGTATGTGGCAGTCCTACAGATGTTATTAAGTTCTTAATGTCGACTACGCCACCCGTTGTATTGCGGTCACTACGGCCGCCGCTGCAGCAGGGTCCGCTGAGGCTGATGGTGTTGGTGCAGCTTTTGGTAGTATAACCCCCAACGGGTGGGGTATAGCCTCAGGGGGTCAGGTGCAGAGGATGGGGGTTGTGGTGGTGCAGCGTAGATGTAAAATGAAGACAGAGTCGGGTTGTGCAGTTTGGGGTATTTACTCACTGCTGATGTTCCGGTCACTCCAGCTTCAAGTGACCACCCGAGCCGTGCTGCGTCCACCAGGTCCTGGATCCAGCAAACCCCCAAACAAGTCCGGAGCGTGGCCCTGAGCTCTCCTTCTGTCCTTTCCTCTGGCCGTCCCCACTAGTGATCCACCTAGGTCCAGCTCCCTCGGGCCTTCTGTTGGGAGACCCTTGGCCTTGGGTTCCCTGACCCTCCACGTGGTCTGCCTTCGGGGTGGATGTGGTGGGTGGCCGTGGCAGACGCTGCCCACGGCCTCCGGTCTCTGGCTAGGGTGTGCTTTTGCCCCCACCAGTTTGGGATCCGGTACCCTATTGCCGACTCTTCACCCGGGGATTGAATTTGGGTTCTTAGAGTCCTTTCTTTTTACCCCCTCTGGGTCTCTTTCTTCTCCTCTCTCACTCTGGCTCAGGCCGCTCTGCTCCTCTGCTCTCTTTCACTCCTCTGCAAAGGCTGACTGACTGACCCTGATCTTTGATGGTGCCCACCTTAAATACTCCCTCTATGTGTGAGCTCAGGTGACCAGCACCCAATGAGCTCCTAACTTTACCCAGGCTGCTCCCCCTATCTGCCCCTACACTACTTGGGATGTACCACCCCCCTCCCACTCCAGCCAGGAACAGACTCGGTCGTACCTGCACATTTCTAAGTGGGAGTACCGTTGGTCTGTTCCCCGGAAATGGGATGTGTGTAGTGCATGCAGCCTATCGAGCTCAGTTCCACACTCCATCCTTACCCGGGAGTGGAATATCACACCTCTGGGTTGAGGTGCAATACCCCTGTAGCAGCCGAATCCTCAGGGTGCTACATTCCCCCCTGGTAAATCACAGCACGTCCTCGGGCTGTAAGATATAAACATCCACAAACATACATTTTTTTTTTTTTTTTTTTCATAAACATATAAAACATCATACAAAACATTATATATATATATATATATATATATATATATATATATATATATATATATCAATAAAACTTTTTCATATAAAACATTCTTGTAGACTTTTCCTCGCTTCTGTTCCTCCTCCGGTCACTGTGCAACGCGTGACCGGGTAAAGTGCGACGGTCTTTTCTTGAAAAAAATGGTTTTCCTATAAAACCGGTAGGGGCGCTTTAGGACGCGCAACTATATACAAAAGGGAAGGTGGCCGCTCTCAGTCCTCGGCCAGGTATTAGGGAGGAATGACCGCTCTCAGTCCTCGGTCAGTGGGATTTAAGGGTTAAACGGGTAAACAGTTCAATTCTCTGGTCCCAACGGGGACTACATTAGCAGCAGTAACAGTTCACTGTGCCCCGACGGGCAACTATATACAGCTTCGGCTCCGCTGTACTTAACGACGGCGTCCTCCTGCACTTTCTTTATGGTTTCCTTTAACTCTAGTTTCAGACCCGTCCGGGTCCTCTTGTTCTTCCTCCTCACACCGCAGCTCTTCCTCCGTCAGGCGATGCACATGGAGGGCGTAGGGTCCTTTGGCACACTTGTGCCGGGTGAAGGTGACCTCGTCCCCGATGTAAAGGTCACGACCTCTGTGTCCCTCCGGTAGGTGGGACTCAACGTCTCTCCTGGTCACGAAGACGTCACCTGGGGTGCGGTGGTCTCGGATGAAGCCCCACCCATGCTGCATGTTAAACTTAATCACAGTCCCGGTGGTGCGGGGACTATGCGCTGCACGGGGGTCTCTCCTGGCCCGGCTCTTCTGCTCCGCGCTCCTTACTTGAGCTTGCTGTTCCCGGACCCGCCTCTCTCTCCGCTCCCTCTCGAAGACCTCGAGCTGTTGGCGGCAGCACTCAGCACGCTCCGCTGCAGCTGCCCGAGTCTCCTGAGTGAACCCCATGAGGTCTTCTCCGGTGGGGTCCCACTCAAACTGCGCTTCTGCTAGCGGGGGCGAGATCCTCTTTTTACGGGCTTTGGAGCCGGGATCAGGGGTTCATCTAGGGGTCTCTCTTTCCGGAGTCGGGGATGGTGAAACTCCGGTGGCCATATAAATGGCTGCCCATCCGGGCACGTATGCTGGGCGTACAGGTCCTCTCCCAGATGCGGCACTCTTGGTCTTATGGGCGCGGTGGTGCTGGCGCCCGGGTTGCCCGGGCCTTGCGGCCAGGCCTGGGGTATCTGGAAGGTGAAGGGCACCGTAAGGACGGCGGCGCCCTGGGCTACTTGGCCCTGCGACCAGGCCGGGGGCTCCGCGGAGGTAGGGGGCGCTGTTGGTATTGCGGCGCCCGGGGGTACCAGGCCTTGCGACCAGGCTGGTGGTACTTCCTGCTTGGTCACGCTCGGGGTCGGGGCGTGTGACGTCACAGGGGTCGCGGCTCCCGTTTGAGGCCTAGTCTGCGGCGGTGACGTTGCAGCGACGGGCACGGCAGGATAGACTTCGGGCTCTGCGACGGGGAGCTGGGGCAGGTACGCGGTTTCCCGGTTTGGGGTATAGACGTCCCCTTTACCTGCCTCCACTCGTTCGGCTCCCTTCTCGGCGCCGTCTCCGGCCTTCAGTCCTCCCGCGCCATCCTCAGAGGCGGTCTGTCTCCTCGTCTCGGGTGGCGTGCTCCGCTGACAGGTCTCGGTCTGCTGGGCCATCTCACGGCTCCACTCCGCCAACGTCTCTCGCTGCACCCGGGCCATCCTCCTTGCGAGGCCCTCCAGAGCGGTCTGTGCACACTCCCGGTCTCGGGGGAGCTGTGCTAGGACCTCCACTAGGCCTAGTGGGGTCGTTGTTTCCAGCAGGCTCCTGACCAACGGGTCGGTGCTGCTCTGCTCTCCTTCCGTTGTCTCCAGCAGGCTCCTGGCCAGCGGGCCGGTGCTGCTCTGCTCTCCCTCCTCTGTTTCTAGCAGGCTCCTGGCCAACGGGCCGGTGCTGCTCTGCTTTCTCGCCATCTCCGGGTAAGCTCCTCCGATATTCTTCTCCAGGCTTCTTGCCTCCGGGTGCGCTCTCTCCAGACTGCTCCAAGCGACACCCATCTTTGCTTTCTTCTTTCGTCTCCTCCCCCTTCGAGGGCGGTCCCGGGGCCACTTGGTGACTGTCAGCTCCAGGGGCAGTTCTTTCACGCTGGCAGACACCTCTAGCATCACAGTCTCTGTTGATGGGAGCGGTTTCCACTTTTGGCGCCATTTTCGGTCCTGGCCCACGATGGGAGGCGGCCTCTTGCCATCCTCTGGCACGCCCATAATGGCGTCCGCTCTTCCAAGGCGGGAAACCTTTGGAAATGGCGGGAATCGTCTCCCAGTGGCGGGAAACTCTGCAGATGGCGGGAAAAAGCTGTTAATGGCGGACAACCGGCGGGAATCGACTGGTGATGGGGTCCGATGGCGGGGACCCTCCGGAACCGGCGGGAGACTTCTTTTTGAGGTAAACTTGCACTTTTCTTCAGGCACGCAGTACCCGGGTGTTGCGGGCACGTAATCCTGCCGACTACGCCAAAGTTGACGCGCCCCCTGGGCCATATTCTTTAGGGGAATACCCGGAGCCGGATCAGATGGGGGTTGTAGTCTCCGAGTGGCTGTGACCCGGTCCGTGCCCAGGGTGTCAAACTCAGTTGTATGTGGCAGTCCTACAGATGTTAATAAGTTCTTAATGTCGACTACGCCACCCGTTGTATTGCGGTCACTGCGGCCGCCGCTGCAGCAGAGTCCGCTGAGGCTGATGGTGTTGGTGCAGCTTTTGGTAGTATAACCCCCAACGGGTGGGGTATAGCCTCAGGGGGTCAGGTGCAGAGGATGGGGGTTGTGGTGGTGCAGCGTAGATGTAAAATGAAGACAGAGTCGGGTTGTGCAGTTTGGGGTATTTACTCACTGCTGATGTTCCGGTCACTCCAGCTTCAAGTGACCACCCGAGCCGTGCTGCGTCCACCAGGTCCTGGATCCAGCAAACCCCCAAACAAGTCCGGAGCGTGGCCCTGAGCTCTCCTTCTGTCCTTTCCTCTGGCCGTCCCCACTAGTGATCCACCTAGGTCCAGCTCCCTCGGGCCTTCTGTTGGGAGACCCTTGGCCTTGGGTTCCCTGACCCTCCACGTGGTCTGCCTTCGGGGTGGATGTGGTGGGTGGCCGTGGCAGACGCTGCCCACGGCCTCCGGTCTCTGGCTAGGGTGTGCTTTTGCCCCCACCAGTTTGGGATCCGGTACCCTATTGCCGACTCTTCACCCGGGGATTGAATTTGGGTTCTTAGAGTCCTTTCTTTTTACCCCCTCTGGGTCTCTCTTTCTTCTCCTCTCTCACTCTGGCTCAGGCCGCTCTGCTCCTCTGCTCTCTTTCACTCCTCTGCAAAGGCTGACTGACTGACCCTGATCTTTGATGGTGCCCACCTTAAATACTCCCTCTATGTGTGAGCTCAGGTGACCAGCACCCAATGAGCTCCTAACTTTACCCAGGCTGCTCCCCCTATCTGCCCCTACACTACTTGGGATGTACCACCCCCCCTCCCACTCCAGCCAGGAACAGACTCGGTCGTACCTGCACATTTCTAAGTGGGAGTACCGTTGGTCTGTTCCCCGGAAATGGGATGTGTGTAGTGCATGCAGCCTATCGAGCTCAGTTCCACACTCCATCCTTACCCGGGAGTGGAATATCACACCTCTGGGTTGAGGTGCAATACCCCTGTAGCAGCCGAATCCTCAGGGTGCTACAATAGATCCTCCCTGCAGCCCATACATTGTAGCCAGTACAGCAGTGATGTCTATAGTGTATGGGCTCCTGGTAGGTCCTCCCTGCAGCCCATACATTGTAGCCAGTACAGTAGTGATGTCTATAGCGTATGGGCTTCTGGTAGGTCCTCCCTGCAGCCCATACATTGTAGCCAGTACAGTAGTGATGTCTATAGCGTATGGGCTCCTGATAGGTCCTCCCTGCAGCCCATACATTGTAGCCAGTACAGCACTGATGTCTATAGCGTATGGGCTCCTGGTAGGTCCTCCCTGCAGCCCATACATTGTAGCCAGTACAGTAATTATGTCTATAGCGTATGGGCTCCTGATAGGTCCTCCCTGCAGCTCATACATTGTAGCCAGTACAGTAGTTATGTGTATAGCGTATGGGCTCCTGGTAGATCCTTCCTGCAGCCCATACATTGTAGCCAGTACAGTAGTGATGTCTATAGCGTAAGGGCTCCTGGTAGATCCTTCCTGCAGCCCATACATTGTAGCCAGTACAGTAGTGATGTCTATAGCGTATGGGCTCCTGGTAGATCCTCCCTGCAGCCCATACATTGTAGCCAGTACAGTAGTGATGTCTATAGCGTATGGGCTCCTGGTAGATCCTCCCTGCAGCCCATACATTGTAGCCAGTACAGTAGTGATGTCTATAGCGTATGGGCTCCTGGTAGGTCCTCCCTGCGGCCCATACATTGTAGCCAGTACAGTAGTGATGTCTATAGCGTATGGGCTCCTGATAGGTCCTCCCTGCAGCCCATACATTGTAGCCAGTACAGTAGTGATGTCTATAGCGTATGGGCTCCTGGTAGATCCTCCCTGCGGCCCATACATTGTATCCAGTACAGTAGTGATGTCAATAGCGTATGGGCTCCTGATAGGTCCTCCCTACAGCCCATACATTGTAGCCAGTACAGTAGTGATGTCTATAGCGTATGGGCTCCTGGTAGGTCCTCCCTGCAGCCCATACATTGTAGCCTGTACAGTAGTGATGTCTATAGCGTATGTGCTTCTGGCATGTCCTCCCTGCAGCCCATACATTGTAGCCAGTACAGTAGTGATGTCTATAGCGTATGGGCTCCTGATAGGTCCTCCCTGCGGCCCATACATTGTAGCCAGTACAGTAGTGATGTCTATAGCGTATGGGCTCCTGATAGGTCCTCCCTGCAGCTCATACATTGTAGCCACTACAGTAGTGATGTCTCTAGCGTATGGGCTCCTGGTAGGTCCTCCCTGCAGCCCATACATTGTAGCCTGTACAGTAGTGATGTCTATAGCGTATGTGCTTCTGGCATGTCCTCCCTGCAGCCCATACATTGTAGCCAGTACAGTAGTGATATCTATAGCGTATGGGCTCCTGGTAGGTCCTCCCTGCAGCCCATACATTGTAGCCAGTACAGTAGTGATGTCTATAGCGTATGAGCTCCTGGTAGGTCCTCCCTGCAGCCCATACATTGTAGCCAGTACAGTAGTGATGTCTATAGCGTATGGGCTCCTGGTAGATCCTCCCTGCAGCCCATACATTGTAGCCAGTACAGTAATTATGTCTATAGCGTATGGGCTCCTGATAGGTCCTCCCTGCAGCTCATACATTGTAGCCACTACAGTAGTGATGTCTCTAGCGTATGGGCTCCTGGTAGGTCCTCCCTGCAGCCCATACATTGCAGCCAGTACAGTAGTGATGTCTATAGCGTATGGGCTCCTGGTAGGTCCTCCCTGCGGCCCATACATTGTAGCCAGTACAGCAGTGATGTCTATGGCTTATGGGCTCCTGGTAGGTCCTCCCTGCAGCCTATACATTGTAGCCAGTACAGTAGTGATGTCTATAGCGTATGGGCTCCTGGTAGGTCCTCCCTGCAGCCCATACATTGTAGCCAGTACAGTAGTGATGTCTATAGCGTATGGGCTCCTGGTAGATCCTCCCTGCAGCCCATACATTGTAGCCAGTACAGTAGTGATGTCTATAGCGTATGGGCTTCTGGTAGATCCTCCCTGCAGCCCATACATTGTAGCCAGTACAGTAGTGATGTCTATAGCGTATGTGCTTCTGGCATGTCCTCCCTGCAGCCCATACATTGTAGCCAGTACAGTAGTGATGTCTATAGCGTATGGGCTCCTGGTAGGTCCTCCCTGCAGCCCATACATTGTAGCCAGTACAGTAGTGATGTCTATAGCGTATGGGCTCCTGGTAGGTGCTCCCTGCAGCCCAAACATTGTAGCCAGTACAGTAGTGATGTCTATAGCGTATGGGCTCCTGGTAGGTCCTCCCTGCGGCCCATACATTGTAGCCAGTACAGTAGTGATGTCTATAGCGTATGGGCTCCTGGTAGGTCCTCCCTGCTGCCCATACATTGTAGCCAGTACAGTAGTGATGTCTATAGCGTATGGGCCCCTGGTAAGTACTCCCTACGGCCCATACATTGTAGCCAGTACAGCAGTGATGTCTATAGCGTATGGGCTCATGGTAGGTCCTCCCTGCGTCCTATACATTGCAGCCAGTACAGTAGTGATGTCTATAGCGTATGGGCTCCTGGTAGGTCCTCCCTGCGGCCCATACATTGTAGCCAGTACAGCAGTGATGTCTATGGCTTATGGGCTCCTGGTAGGTCCTCCCTGCAGCCTATACATTGTAGCCAGTACAGTAGTGATGTCTATAGCGTATGGGCTCCTGGTAGGTCCTCCCTGCAGCCCATACATTGTAGCCAGTACAGTAGTGATGTCTATAGCGTATGGGCTCCTGATAGGTCCTCCCTGCAGCCCATACATTGTAGCCAGTACAGTAGTGATGTCTATAGCGTATGGGCTCCTGGAAGGTCCTCCCTTCAGCCCATACATTGTAGCCAGTACAGTAGTGATGTCTATAGCGTATGGGCTCCTGGTAGATCCTCCCTGCAGCCCATACATTGTAGCCAGTACAGTAGTGATGTCAATAGCGTATGGGCTTCTGGTAGGTCCTCCCTGCAGCCCATACATTGTAGGCAGTACGATAGTGATGTCTATAGCGTATGGGCTCCTGGTAGATCCTCCCTGCAGCCCATACATTGTAGCCAGTACAGCAGTGATGTCTATAGCATATGGGCTCCTGGTAGGTCCTCCCTGCGGCCCATACATTGTAGCCACTACAGTAGTGATGTCTATAGAGTATGGGCTCCTGGTAGGTTCTCCCTGCAGCCCATACATTGTAGCCAGTACAGTAGTGATGTCTTTAGCGTATGGGCTCCTGGTAGGTCCTCCCTGCAGCCCATACATTGTAGCCAGTACGATAGTGATGTCTATGGTGTATGGGCTCCTGGTAGGTTCTCCCTGCAGCCTATACATTGCAGCCAGTACAGTAGTGATGTCTATAGCGTATGGGCTCCTGGTAGGTCCTCCCTGCAGCCCATACATTGTAGCCAGTACGATAGTGATGTCTATGGTGTATGGGCTCCTGGTAGGTCCTCCCTGCGTCCTATACATTGCAGCCAGTACAGTAGTGATGTCTATAGCGTATGGGCTCCTGGTAGGTCCTCCCTGCGGCCCATACATTGTAGCCAGTTCATTAGTAATGTCTACAGCGTTTGGGCTCCTGGTAGGTCCTCCCTGCGGCCCATACATTGTAGCTAGTTCATTAGTGATGTCTATAGCGTATGGGCTCCTGGTAGGTCCTCCCTGCGGCCCATACATTGTAGCCAGTACAGCAGTGATGTCTATAGCTTATGGGCTCCTGGTAGGTCCTCCCTGCAGCCCATACATTGTAGCCAGTGCAGTAGTGATGTCTATAGTGTATGGGCTCCTGGTAGGTCCTCCCTGCAGCCCATACATTGTAGCCAGTACATTAGTGATGTCTGTAGCGTATGGGCTCCTGGTAGGTCCTCCCTGCAGCCCATACATTGTAGCCAGTACAGTAGTGATGTCTATAGCGTATGGGCTCCTGGTATGTCCTCCCTGCACCCTATACATTGTAGCCAGTACAGTAGTGATGTCTATAGTGTATGGGCTACAGTAGTGATGTCTATACCGTATGGGCTTCTGGTAGGTCCTCCCTGCAGCCCATACATTGTAGCCAGTACAGTAGTGATGTTTATAGCGTATGGGCTCCTGGTAGGTCCTCCCTGCAGCCCATACATTGTAGCCAGTACAGCAGTGATGTCTATAGCATATGGGCTCCTGGTAGGTCCTCCCTGCGGCCCATACATTGTAGCCAGTACAGTAGTGATGTCTATAGCGTATGGGCTCCTGGTAGGTCCTCCTTGCAGGCCATACATTGTAACCAGTACAGCAGTGATGTCTATAGCTTATGCGCTCCTGGTAGGTCCTCCCTGCGGCCCATACATTGTAGCCAGTACAGTAGTGATGTCTATAGCGTATGCGCTCCTGGTAGGTCCTCCCTACGGCCCATACATTGTAGCCAGTACTGTAGTGATAGGTCCTCCCTGCGGCCCCTACATTGTAGCCAGTACAGCAGTGATGTCTATAGCGTATGGGCTCCTGGTAGGTCCTCCCTGCGGCCCATACATTGTAGCCACTACAGTAGTGATAGGTCCTCCCTGCGGCCCCTACATTGTAGCCAGTACAGCAGTGATGTCTATAGCGTATGGGCTCCTGGTAGGTCCTCCCTGCGGCCCATACATTGTAGCCAGTACAGTAGTGATGTCTATAGCGTATGGGCTCCTGGTAGGTCCTCCCTGCGGCCCATACATTGTAGCCACTACAGTAGTGATGTCTATAGCGTATGGGCTCCTGGTAGGTCCTCCCTGCAGCCCATACATTGTAGCCAGTACAGTAGTGATGTCTATAGCGTATGGGCTCCTGATAGGTCCTCCCTGCAGCCCATACATTGTAGCCAGTACAGCAGTGATGTCTATAGCGCATGGGCTCCTGGTAGATCCTCCCTGCAGCCCATACATTGTAGCCAGTACAGTAGTGATGTCTATAGCGTGTGGGCTCCTAATAGGTCCTCCCTGCGGCCCATACATTGTAGCCAGAACAGTAGTGATGTCTATAGCGTATGGGCTCCTGGTAGGTCCTCCCTGTAGCCCATACATTGTAGCCTGTACAGTAGTGATGTCTATAGCGTATGTGCTTCTGGTATGTCCTCCCTGCAGCCCATACATTGTAGCCAGTACAGTAGTGATGTCTATAGCGTATGTGCTTCTGGTATGTCCTCCCTGCAGCCCATACATTGTAGCCAGTACAGTAGTGATGTCTATAGCGTATGGGCTCCTGGTAGGTCCTCCCTGCAGCCCATACATTGTAGCCAGTACAGTAGTGATGTCTATAGCGTATGGGCTCCTGGTAGATCCTCCCTGTGGCCCATACATTGTAGCCAGTACAGTAGTGATGTCTATAGCGTATGGGCTCCTGGTAGATCCTCCCTGCAGCCCATACATTGTAGCCAGTACAGTAGTGATGTCTATAGCGTATGGGCTCCTGATAGGTCCTCCCTGCGGCCCATACTTTGTAGCCACTACAGTAGTGATATCTATAGCGTATGGGCTCCTGGTAGATCCTCCCTGCAGCCCATACATTGTAGCCAGTACAGTAGTGATGTCTATAGCGTATGGGCTCCTGGTAGATCCTCCCTGCAGCCCATACATTGTAGCCAGTACAGTAGTGATGTCTATAGCGTATGGGCTCCTGGTAGGTCCTCCCTGCAGCCCATACATTGTAGCCAGTACAGTAGTGATGTCTATAGCGTTTGGGCTCCTGGTAGGTCCTCCCTGCAGCCCATACATTGTAGCCACTACAGTAGTGATGTCTATAGCGTATGGGCTCCTGATAGATCCTCCCTGCAGCCCATACATTGTAGCCAGTACAGTAGTGATGTCTATAGCGTATGGGCTCCTGGTAGATCCTCCCTGCAGCCCATACATTGTAGCCAGTACAGTAGTGATGTCTATAGCGTATGGGCTCCTGGTAGATCCTTCCTGCAGCCCATACATTGTAGCCAGTACAGCAGTGATGTCTATAGCGTATGGGCTCCTGGTAGGTCCTCCCTGCAGCCCTTACATTGTAGCCAGTACAGTATTGATGTCTATAGCGTATGGGCTCCTGGTAGGTCCTCCCTGCAGCCCATACATTGTAGCCAGTACAGTAGTGATGTCTATAGCGTATGGGCTCCTGGTAGATCCTCCCTGCAGCCCATACATTGTAGCCAGTACAGTAGTGATGTCTATAGCGTATGGGCTCCTGGTAGGTCCTCCCTGCAGCCCATACATTGTAGCCAGTACAGTAGTGATGTCTATAGCGTATGGGCTCCTGGTAGATCCTCCCTGCAGCCCATACATTGTAGCCAGTACAGTAGTGATGTCTATAGCGTATGGGCTCCTGGTAGGTCCTCCCTGCAGCCCATACATTGTAGCCAGTACAGTAGTGATGTCTATAGCGTATGGGCTCCTGGTAGATCCTTCCTGCAGCCCATACATTGTAGCCAGTACAGTAGTGATGCCTATAGCGTATGGGCTCCTGGTAGATCCTCCCTGCAGTCCATACATTGTAGCCAGTACAGTAGTGATGTCTATAGCGTATGGGCTCCTGGTAGATCCTCCCTGCAGCCCATACATTGTAGCCAGTACAGCAGTGATGTCTATAGCGTTTGGGCTCCTGGTAGGTCCTCCCTGCAGCCCATACATTGTAGCCACTACAGTAGTGATGTCTATAGCATATGGGCTCCTGGTAGGTCCTCTCTGCAGTCCATACATTGTAGCCAGTACAGTAGTGATGTCTATAGCGTATGGGCTCCTGGTAGATCCTCCCTGCAGCCCATACATTGTAGCCAGTACAGCAGTGATGTCTATAGCGTTTGGGCTCCTGGTAGGTCCTCCCTGCAGCCCATACATTGTAGCCACTACAGTAGTGATGTCTATAGCATATGGGCTCCTGGTAGGTCCTCTCTGCGGCCCGTACATTAGTGATGTCTATAGCGTATGGGCTCCTGGTAGGTCCTCCCTGCAGCCCATACATTGTAGCCAGTACAGCAGTGATGTCTATAGCATATGGGCTCCTGGTAGGTCCTCCCTGCGGCCCATACATTGTAGCCAGTACAGTAGTGATGTCTATAGCGTATGGGTTCCTGGTAGATCCTCCCTGCAGCCCATACATTGTAGCCAGTACAGTAGCGACGTCTATAGCGTATGGGCTCCTGGTAGGTCCTCCCTACAGCCCATACATTGTAGCCATTTCAGTAGTGATGTCTATAGCGTATGGGCTCCTGGTAGGTCCTCCCTGCAGCCCTTACATTGTAGCCAGTACAGTATTGATGTCTATAGCGTATGGGCTCCTGGTAGGTCCTCCCTGCAGCCCATACATTGTAGCCACTACAGTAGTGATGTCTATAGCATATGGGCTCCTGGTAGGTCCTCTCTGCGGCCCGTACATTAGTGATGTCTATAGCGTATGGGCTCCTGGTAGGTCCTCCCTGCAGCCCATACATTGTAGCCAGTACAGCAGTGATGTCTATAGCATATGGGCTCCTGGTAGGTCCTCCCTGCGGCCCATACATTGTAGCCAGTACAGTAGTGATGTCTATAGCGTATGGGTTCCTGGTAGATCCTCCCTGCAGCCCATACATTGTAGCCAGTACAGTAGCGACGTCTATAGCGTATGGGCTCCTGGTAGGTCCTCCCTACAGCCCATACATTGTAGCCATTTCAGTAGTGATGTCTATAGCGTATGGGCACCTGATAGGTCCTCCCTGCGGCCCCTACATTGTAATCAGTACAGCAGTGATGTCTATAGCGTATGGGCTCCTGGTAGGTCCTCCCTGCGGCCCATACATTGTAGCCACTACAGTAGTGATGTCTATAGCGTATGGGCTCCTGGTAGGTCCTCCCTGCGGCCAATACATTGTAGCCATTACAGCAGTGATGTCTATAGCGTATGGGCTCCTGGTAGGTCCTCCCTGCGGCCCATACATTGTAGCCAGTACAGTAGTGATGTCTATAGCGTATGGGCTCCTGGTAGGTCCTCCCTGCGGCCCATACATTGTAGCCACTACAGTAGTGATGTCTATAGTGTATGGGCTCCTGGTAGGTCCTCCCTGCGGCCCATACGTTGTAGCCAGTACAGCAGTTATGTCTATAGCGTATGGGCTCCTGGTAGGTCCTCCCTGCAGCCTATACGTTGTAGCCAGTACAGTAGTGATGTCTATAGCGTATGGGCTCCTGGTAGGTCCTCCCTGCAGCCCATACATTGTAGCCAGTACAGTAGTGATGTCTATAGCGTATGGGCTCCTGATAGGTCCTCCCTGCGGCCCATACATTGTAGCCACTACAGTAGTGATGTCTATAGCGTATGGGCTCCTGATAGATCCTCGCTGCAGCCCATACATTGTAGCCAGTACAGTAGTGATGTCTATAGCGTATGGGCTCCTGGTAGGTCCTCCCTGCAGCCCATACATTGTAGCCAGTACAGTAGTGATGTCTATAGCGTATGGGCTCCTGATAGATCCTCGCTGCAGCCCATACATTGTAGCCAGTACAGTAGTGATGTCTATAGCGTATGGGCTCCTGGTAGGTCCTCCCTGCAGCCCATACATTGTAGCCAGTACAGTAGTGATGTCTATAGCGTATGGGCTCCTGGTAGATCCTTCCTGCAGCCCATACATTGTAGCCAGTACAGTAGTGATGTCTATAGCGTATGGGCTCCTGATAGGTCCTCCCTGCGGCCCATACATTGTAGCCACTACAGTAGTGATGTCTATAGCGTATGGGCTCCTGATAGGTCCTCGCTGCAGCCCATACATTGTAGCCAGTACAGTAGTGATGTCTATAGCGTATGGGCTCCTGATAGGTCCTCGCTGCAGCCGATACATTGTAGCCAGTACAGTAGTGATGTCTATAGCGTATGGGCTCCTGGTAGGTCCTCCCTGCGGCCCATACATTGTAGCCAGTACAGTAGTGATGTCTATAGCGTATGGGCTCCTGGTAGATCCTCCCTGCAGCCCATACATTGTAGCCAGTACAGTAGTGATGTCTATAGCGTATGGGCTCCTGGTAGATCCTCCCTGCAGCCCATACATTGTAGCCAGTACAGTAGTGATGTCTATAGCGTATGGGCTCCTGGTAGATCCTCCCTGCAGCCCATACATTGTAGCCAGTACAGCAGTGATGTCTATAGCGTTTGGGCTCCTGGTAGGTCCTCCCTGCAGCCCATACATTGTAGCCACTACAGTAGTGATGTCTATAGCGTATGGGCTCCTGATAGATCCTCCCTGCAGCCCATACATTGTAGCCAGTACAGTAGTGATGTCTATAGCGTATGGGTTCCTGGTAGATCCTCCCTGCAGCCCATACATTGTAGCCAGTACAGTAGCGACGTCTATAGCGTATGGGCTCCTGGTAGGTCCTCCCTACAGCCCATACATTGTAGCCATTACAGTAGTGATGTCTATAGTGTATGGGCTCCTGGTAGGTCCTCCCTGCGGCCCATACATTGTAGCCAGTACAGCAGTGATGTCTATAGCGTATGGGCTCCTGGTAGGTCCTCCCTGCAGCCCATACATTGTAGCCAGTACAGTAGTGATGTCTATAGCGTATGGGCTCCTGGTAAGTCCTCCTTGCAGGCCATACATTGTAACCAGTACAGCAGTGATGTCTATAGCGTATGGGCTCCTGGTAGGTCCTCCCTGCGGCCCATACATTGGAGCCATTACAGTAGTGATGTCTATAGCGTATGGGCACCTGATAGGTCCTCCCTGCGGCCCCTACATTGTAACCAGTACAGCAGTGATGTCTATAGCGTATGGGCTCCTGGTAGGTCCTCCCTGCAGCCCTTACATTGTAGCCAGTACAGTAGTGATGTCTATAGCGTATGGGCTCCTGGTAGGTCCTCCCTGCAGCCCATACATTGTAGCCACTACAGTAGTGATGTCTATAGCATATGGGCTCCTGGTAGGTCCTCTCTGCGGCCCGTACATTAGTGATGTCTATAGCGTATGGGCTCCTGATAGATCCTCCCTGCAGCCCATACATTGTAGCCAGTACAGTAGTGATGTCTATAGCGTATGGGCTCCTGTTAGGTCCTCCCTGCAGCCCATACATTGTAGCCAGTACAGTAGTGATGTCTATAGCGTATGGGCTCCTGGTAGATCCTTCCTGCAGCCCATACATTGTAGCCAGTACAGCAGTGATGTCTATAGCGTTTGGGCTCCTGGTAGGTCCTCCCTGCAGCCCATACATTGTAGCCACTACAGTAGTGATGTCTATAGTGTATGGGCTCCTGTTAGGTCCTCCCTGCAGCCCATACATTGTAGCCAGTACAGTAGTGATGTCTATAGCGTATGGGCTCCTGGTAGATCCTTCCTGCAGCCCATACATTGTAGCCAGTACAGCAGTGATGTCTATAGCGTTTGGGCTCCTGGTAGGTCCTCCCTGCAGCCCATACATTGTAGCCACTACAGTAGTGATGTCTATAGCGTATGGGCTCCTGATAGATCCTCCCTGCGGCCCATACATTGTAGCCAGTACGGTAGTGATGTCTATAGCGTATGGGCTCCTGGTAGGTCCTCCCTGCGGCCCATACATTGTAGCCACTACAGTAGTGATGTCTATAGTGTATGGGCTCCTGGTAGGTCCTCCCTGCATCCCATAAGTTATAGCCAGTACAGCAGTGATGTCTATAGCGTATGGGCTCCTGGTAGGTCCTCCCTGCAGCCTATACGTTGTAGCCAGTACAGTAGTGATGTCTATAGCGTATGGGCTCCTGGTAGGTCCTCCCTGCAGCCCATACATTGTAGCCAGTACAGTAGTGATGTCTATAGCGTATGGGCTCCTGGTAGGTCCTCCCTGCAGCCCATACATTGTAGCCAGTACAGCAGTGATGTCTATAGCGTATGGGCTCCTGGTAGGTCCTCCCTGCAACCCTTACATTGTAGCCAGTACAGTAGTGATGTCTATAGCATATGGGCTCCTGGTAGGTCCTCTCTGCGGCCCGTACATTAGTGATGTCTATAGCGTATGGGCTCCTGGTAAGTCCTCCTTGCATGCCATACATTGTAACCAGTACAGCAGTGATGTCTATAGCGTATGGGCTCCTGGTAGGTCCTCCCTGCGGCCCCTACATTGTAGCCAGTACAGCAGTGATGTCTATAGCGTATGGGCTCCTGGTAGGTCCTCCCTGCGGCCCATACATTGTAGCCACTACAGTAGTGATGTCTATAGCGTATGGGCTCCTGGTAGGTCCTCCCTGCGGCCCATACATTGTAGCCATTACAGCAGTGATGTCTATAGCGTATGGGCTCCTGGTAGGTCCTCCCTGCGGCCCATACATTGTAGCCAGTACAGTAGTGATGTCTATAGCGTATGGGCTCCTGGTAGGTCCTCCCTGCGGCCCATACATTGTAGCCACTACAGTAGTGATGTCTATAGTGTATGGGCTCCTGGTAGGTCCTCCCTGCATCCCATAAGTTATAGCCAGTACAGCAGTGATGTCTATAGCGTATGGGCTCCTGGTAGGTCCTCCCTGCAGCCTATACGTTGTAGCCAGTACAGTAGTGATGTCTATAGCGTATGGGCTCCTGGTAGGTCCTCCCTGCAGCCCATACATTGTAGTCAGTACAGTAGTGATGTCTATAGCGTATGGGCTCCTGATAGATCCTCCCTGCGGCCCATACATTGTAGCCACTACAGTAGTGATGTCTATAGCGTATGGGCTCCTGATAGATCCTCGCTGCAGCCCATACATTGTAGCCAGTACAGTAGTGATGTCTATAGCGTATGGGCTCCTGGTAGGTCCTCCCTGCAGCCCATACATTGTAGCCAGTACAGTAGTGATGTCTATAGCGTATGGGCTCCTGGTAGATCCTTCCTGCAGCCCATACATTGTAGCCAGTACAGTAGTGATGTCTATAGCGTATGGGCTCCTGGTAGATCCTCCCTGCAGCCCATACATTGTAGCCAGTACAGTAGTGATGTCTATAGCGTATGGGCTCCTGATAGATCCTCGCTGCAGCCCATACATTGTAGCCAGTACAGTAGTGATGTCTATAGCGTATGGGCTCCTGGTAGATCCTCCCTGCAGCCCATACATTGTAGCCAGTACAGTAGTGATGTCTATAGCGTATGGGCTCCTGGTAGATCCTTCCTGCAGCCCATACATTGTAGCCAGTACAGCAGTGATGTCTATAGCGTATGGGCTCCTGGTAGGTCCTCCCTGCAGCCCTTACATTGTAGCCAGTACAGTAGTGATGTCTATAGCGTATGGGCTCCTGTTAGGTCCTCCCTGCAGCCCATACATTGTAGCCAGTACAGTAGTGATGTCTATAGCGTATGGGCTCCTGGTAGATCCTTCCTGCAGCCCATACATTGTAGCCAGTACAGCAGTGATGTCTATAGCGTTTGGGCTCCTGGTAGGTCCTCCCTGCAGCCCATACATTGTAGCCACTACAGTAGTGATGTCTATAGCGTATGGGCTCCTGTTAGGTCCTCCCTGCAGCCCATACATTGTAGCCAGTACAGTAGTGATGTCTATAGCGTATGGGCTCCTGGTAGATCCTTCCTGCAGCCCATACATTGTAGCCAGTACAGTAGTGATGTCTATAGCGTATGGGCTCCTGGTAGATCCTCCCTGCAGCCCATACATTGTAGCCAGTACAGTAGTGATGTCTATAGCGTATGGGCTCCTGATAGATCCTCCCTGCAGCCCATACATTGTAGCCAGTACAGTAGTGATGTCTATAGCGTATGGGCTCCTGGTAGGTCCTCCCTGCAGCCCATACATTGTAGCCACTACAGTAGTGATGTCTATAGCATATGGGCTCCTGGTAGGTCCTCTCTGCGGCCCGTACATTAGTGATGTCTATAGCGTATGGGCTCCTGATAGATCCTCCCTGCGGCCCATACATTGTAGCCACTACAGTAGTGATGTCTATAGCGTATGGGCTCCTGATAGATCCTCGCTGCAGCCCATACATTGTAGCCAGTACAGTAGTGATGTCTATAGCGTATGGGCTCCTGGTAGGTCCTCCCTGCAGCCCCTACATTGTAGCCAGTACAGCAGTGATGTCTATAGCGTATGGGCTCCTGGTAGGTCCTCCCTGCGGCCCCTACATTGTAGCCAGTACAGCAGTGATGTCTATAGCGTATGGGCTCCTGGTAGGTCCTCCCTGCGGCCCATACATTGTAGCCACTACAGTAGTGATGTCTATAGCGTATGGGCTCCTGGTAGGTCCTCCCTGCGGCCCATACATTGTAGCCATTACAGCAGTGATGTCTATAGCGTATGGGCTCCTGGTAGGTCCTCCCTGCGGCCCATACATTGTAGCCAGTACAGTAGTGATGTCTATAGCGTATGGGCTCCTGGTAGGTCCTCCCTGCGGCCCATACATTGTAGCCACTACAGTAGTGATGTCTATAGTGTATGGGCTCCTGGTAGGTCCTCCCTGCATCCCATAAGTTATAGCCAGTACAGCAGTGATGTCTATAGCGTATGGGCTCCTGGTAGGTCCTCCCTGCAGCCTATACGTTGTAGCCAGTACAGTAGTGATGTCTATAGCGTATGGGCTCCTGGTAGATCCTCCCTGCAGCCCATACATTGTAGCCAGTACAGTAGTGATGTCTATAGCGTATGGGCTCCTGGTAGATCCTTCCTGCAGCCCATACATTGTAGCCAGTACAGCAGTGATGTCTATAGCGTATGGGCTCCTGGTAGGTCCTCCCTGCAGCCCATACATTGTAGCCACTACAGTAGTGATGTCTATAGCATATGGGCTCCTGGTAGGTCCTCTCTGCGGCCCGTACATTAGTGATGTCTATAGCGTATGGGCTCCTGGTAGGTCCTCCCTGCAGCCCATACATTGTAGCCAGTACAGCAGTGATGTCTATAGCATATGGGCTCCTGGTAGGTCCTCCCTGCGGCCCATACATTGTAGCCAGTACAGTAGTGATGTCTATAGCGTATGGGTTCCTGGTAGATCCTCCCTGCAGCCCATACATTGTAGCCAGTACAGCAGTGATGTCTATAGCGTATGGGCTCCTGGTAGGTCCTCCCTGCAGCCCATACATTGTAGCCAGTACAGTAGTGATGTCTATAGCGTATGGGCTCCTGGTAGGTCCTCCTTGCAGGCCATACATTGTAACCAGTACAGCAGTGATGTCTATAGCGTATGCGCTCCTGGTAGGTCCTCCCTGCGGCCCATACATTGTAGCCAGTACTGTAGTGATGTCTATAGCGTATGGGCTCCTGGTAGGTCCTCCCTGCGGCCCATGCATTGTAGCCAGTACAGTAGTGATGTCTATAGCGTATAGGCTCCTGGTAGGTCCTCCCTGCAGCCCATACATTGTAGCCACTACAGTAGTGATGTCTATAGTGTATGGGCTCCTGGTAGGTCCTCCCTGCAGCCCACACGTTGTAGCCAGTACAGCAGTGATGTCTATAGCGTATGGGCTCCTGGTAGGTCCTCCCTGCAGCCTATACGTTGTAGCCAGTACAGTAGTGATGTCTATAGCGTATGGGCTCCTGGTAGATCCTCCCTGCAGCCCATACATTGTAGCCAGTACAGTAGTGATGTCTATAGCGTATGGGCTCCTGGTAGATCCTCCCTGCAGCCCATACATTCTAGCCAGTACAGTAGTGATGTCTATAGCGTATGGGCTCCTGATAGGTCCTCCCTGCGGCCCATACATTGTAGCCACTACAGTAGTGATGTCTATAGCGTATGGGCTCCTGGTAGATCCTCCCTGAAGCCCATACATTGTAGCCAGTACAGTAGTGATGTCTATAGCGTATGGGCTCCTGGTAGATCCTCCCTGCAGCCCATACATTGTAGCCAGTACAGTAGTGATGTCTATAGCGTATGGGCTCCTGATAGGTCCTCCCTGCAGCCCATACATTGTAGCCAGTACATCAGTGATGTCTATAGCGTATGGGCTCCTGATAGATCCTCCCTGCGGCCCATACATTGTAGCCAGTACAGTAGTGATGTCTATAGCGTATGGGCTCCTGGTAGGTCCTCCCTGAGGCCCATACATTGTAGCCATTACAGCAGTGATGTCTATAGCGTATGGGCTCCTGGTAGGTCCTCCCTGCAGCCCATACATTGTAGGCAGTACAGTAGTGATGTCTATAGCGTATGGGCTCCTGGTAGGTCCTCCCTGAGGCCCATACATTGTAGCCATTACAGCAGTGATGTCTATAGCGTATGGGCTCCTGGTAGGTCCTCCCTGCGGCCCATACATTGTAGCCAGTACAGTAGTGATGTCTATAGAGTATGGGCTCCTGGTAGATCCTCCCTGCAGCCCATACATTGTAGCCAGTACAGTAGTGATGTCTATAGCGTATGGGCTCCTGGTAGATCCTCCCTGCGGCCCATACATTGTAGCCAGTACAGTAGTGAGGTCTATAGCGTATGGGCTCCTGGTAGATCCTCCCTGCGGCCCATACATTGTAGCCAGTACAGTAGTGATGTCTATAGAGTATGGGCTCCTGGTAGATCCTCCCTGCAGCCCATACATTGTAGCCAGTACAGTAGTGATGTCTATAGCGTATGGGCTCCTGGTAGGTCCTCCCTGCAGCCTATACGTTGTAGCCAGTACAGTAGTGATGTCTATAGCGTATGGGCTCCTGGTAGGTCCTCCCTGCAGCCTATACGTTGTAGCCAGTACAGTAGTGATGTCTATAGCGTATGGGCTCCTGGTAGATCCTCCCTGCAACCCATACATTGTAGCCAGTACAGTAGTGATGTCTATAGCGTATGGGCTCCTGGTAGATCCTCCCTACGGCCCATACATTGTAGCCAGTACTGTAGTGATAGGTCCTCCCTGCGGCCCCTACATTGTAGCCAGTACAGCAGTGATGTCTATAGCGTATGGGCTCCTGGTAGGTCCTCCCTGCGGCCCATACATTGTAGCCACTACAGTAGTGATGTCTATAGCGTATGGGCTCCTGGTAGGTCCTCCCTGAGGCCCATACATTGTAGCCATTACAGCAGTGATGTCTATAGCGTATGGGCTCCTGGTAGGTCCTCCCTGCGGCCCATACATTGTAGCCAGTACAGTAGTGATGTCTATAGCGTATGGGCTCCTGGTAGGTCCTCCCTGCGGCCCATACATTGTAGCCACTACAGTAGTGATGTCTATAGTGTATGGGCTCCTGGTAGGTCCTCCCTGCAGCCCATACGTTGTAGCCAGTACAGCAGTGATGTCTATAGCGTATGGGCTCCTGGAAGGTCCTCCCTGCAGCCTATACGTTGTATCCAGTACAGTAGTGATGTCTATAGCGTATGGGCTCCTGGTAGGTCCTCCCTGCAGCCCATACATTGTAGCCAGTACAGTAGTGATGTCTATAGCGTATGGGCTCCTGATAGGTCCTCCCTGCAGCCCATACATTGTAGCCAGTACAGCAGTGATGTCTATAGCGTATGGGCTCCTGGTAGGTCCTCCCTGCGGCCCATACATTGTAGCCACTACAGTAGTGATGTCTATAGCGTATGGGCTCCTGGTAGGTCCTCCCTGAGGCCCATACATTGTAGCCATTACAGCAGTGATGTCTATAGCGTATGGGCTCCTGGTAGGTCCTCCCTGCGGCCCATACATTGTAGCCAGTACAGTAGTGATGTCTATAGCGTATGGGCTCCTGGTAGGTCCTCCCTGCGGCCCATACATTGTAGCCACTACAGTAGTGATGTCTATAGTGTATGGGCTCCTGGTAGGTCCTCCCTGCAGCCCATACGTTGTAGCCAGTACAGCAGTGATGTCTATAGCGTATGGGCTCCTGGAAGGTCCTCCCTGCAGCCTATACGTTGTATCCAGTACAGTAGTGATGTCTATAGCGTATGGGCTCCTGGTAGGTCCTCCCTGCAGCCCATACATTGTAGCCAGTACAGTAGTGATGTCTATAGCGTATGGGCTCCTGATAGGTCCTCCCTGCAGCCCATACATTGTAGCCAGTACAGTAGTGATGTCTATAGCGTATGGGCTCCTGATAGGTCCTCCCTGCAGCCCATACATTGTAGCCAGTACAGCAGTGATGTCTATAGCGTATGGGCTCCTGATAGATCCTCCCTGCGGCCCATACATTGTAGCCACTACAGTAGTGATGTCTATAGCGTATGGGCTCCTGGTAGGTCCTCCCTGCAGCCCATACATTGTAGCCAGTACAGTAGTGATGTCTATAGCGTATGGGCTCCTGGTAGGTCCTCCCTGCAGCCCATACATTGTAGCCAGTACAGTAGTGATGTCTATAGCGTATGGGCTCCTGGTAGGTCCTCCCTGAGGCCCATACATTGTAGCCATTACAGCAGTGATGTCTATAGCGTATGGGCTCCTGGTAGGTCCTCCCTGCAGCCCATACATTGTAGGCAGTACAGCAGTGATGTCTATAGCGTATGGGCTCCTGGTAGGTCCTCCCTGCAGCCCATACATTGTAGCCAGTACAGTAGTGATGTCTATAGCTTATGGGCTCCTGGTAGGTCCTCCCTGCAGCCCATACATTGTAGCCAGTACAGTAGTGATGTCTATAGCGTATGGGCTCCTGGTAGGTCCTCCCTGAGGCCCATACATTGTAGCCATTACAGCAGTGATGTCTATAGCGTATGGGCTCCTGGTAGGTCCTCCCTGCAGCCCATACATTGTAGGCAGTACAGCAGTGATGTCTATAGCGTATGGGCTCCTGGTAGGTCCTCCCTGCAGCCCATACATTGTAGCCAGTACAGTAGTGATGTCTATAGCTTATGGGCTCCTGGTAGGTCCTCCCTGCAGCCCATACATTGTAGCCAGTACAGTAGTGATGTCTATAGCGTATGGGCTCCTGGTAGGTCCTCCCTGAGGCCCATACATTGTAGCCATTACAGCAGTGATGTCTATAGCGTATGGGCTCCTGGTAGGTCCTCCCTGCAGCCCATACATTGTAGGCAGTACAGTAGTGATGTCTATAGCGTATGGGCTCCTGGTAGGTCCTCCCTGCAGCCCATACATTGTAGCCAGTACAGTAGTGATGTCTATAGCGTATGGGCTCCTGGTAGGTCCTCCCTGCGGCCCATACATTGTAGCCACTACAGTAGTGATGTCTATAGCGCATGTGTGACACCCCAGGGGTCTGGTTGTCACAGTAACGTAATGTTATGTCTGAGAGCAGGTGGGAGGTCCTTTAGTCAGGGATCCTGTGCATGCCACACCTCCTGCCCAGTCTTGGGAGGGGAAGAACTTCCCCTATATAAACCTAGGGCTGAGGCAGGGTGAGTGAGTAGAAGAAGAGAAGAAGTAGAGACAGCATAGGAATAAACAGCAGTTACAAGGAGTCAGGGGCTGGCAGCTGCAGCGCTCGCCCTGACTAAGAAGATTCTTTACCGGACCCGGAGTCCGAGGCTGTGGGGACTAACTTCTACCCAGCAGCAGAATCCGTCAGGCAGGGGATTTCAGGTCCTCTGGCCCAGAAGCCCGAAGGCACGGTCACACGCGTGGGACCAGCACCGCCATCGTGGAGCGGAAGCCATTAGAAGGCCCCGAGTCACCGGCCATACGGGTGAGCACCACACGGTACACTCAGGGACGTGGGCTACTTACATCAGCTTCTAGCAAGGTAGCCAGAAGAGTACAGTCAGTTTGTGAGGCCTACAACTACGCCTGGCCAGGGGAGATCCCATCTGCTCAAAGACTGACCAGGCCCCGTTTGCTAGCAAGTACTCCGGGAGGGTCTATCATTGTTACCAGTAAAGACCCTGAACTACACCGTACCGTCTCTGAGTGGTTCCTGCTACCCCCATCATCCACGTCGGCTGCCCTGAGGCCATACCCCTCCCGTTGGGGGTTATACTATCACGCTGCACAATCCTACCACCGGCCTCAGCGGTCTGCCCTGCAGCAGCAGCTCCCTGGCTGCACTCAACGGGTGGCGTAGTCATCAACTATTTACTACTAATAGACTGCCGTCTAGTTTGACTCCCTGGGCACGGACCGGGTCACCGCCACGAGACTACAACCCTCCACTGATCCGGCTCCGGGTAGGCTCCCGCATGCGCAACGCAGCGCGACACAGGCCCAGGGGCGCGTCAACTTTGGCGTAGTCGGCAGGATTTCGTGCCCGCAACCACCGGGTACTGCGTGCCTGAAAAGCAAAGACTGTTCAAACTTACCAGTGGTGAAGGTTTCCCGCCATCCGGCGCCATCTTCTACCTTCTTCCCGCCATCCGCGAAGTTTTCCCGCCATCCGGCGCCATCTTCGACCTTCTTCCCGCCATCCGTGGAGTTTTCCCGCCATTGGACGCCATCTTGAGGACGCCGCGCGGGAAGAAGAGGGGCGTGGACTCCGAAAGCGCGCGAGAACTGAAGCCCCGCCTCACGTCCGGACGTTGCGTAAGGTCCTGGAAGGAGCCCAGCAGACGCCGACGTCACAGGAGCGCGACGGAAGGTCCTCAACCCTGACGATCCACTGCGGAGCCGCGGCCTACGGAAGAGGATCATCGCAAGGTAGGCCACGGTCCACTAGGGGGGAGGAAGATGTCGGATACGGAGGAGAGCTTCACTGCCTCAACCCCCGCCAGCGCTACCGCTGCTGCAGTTATGCCCTTCACCATGCCCTATATCCCGGGAGCAGCTTGGCTACCCCAGTACTCAGGGGAGTCACATACCCTGCATGACTTTAGAGAAAAGCTGGATAGCCTCTTCCAGGTGTACCCCCTCACAGAAGAGCAAAAAGTGAGCATCCTGGTGGCCCAACTAACCGGGGCAGCCAAAAGGGAAGTAAAATCCTGGCCACCTGGGAGGAAGACTGTCGCAGGGATACTAACCCGGCTGAAGGACACCTTTGATACCCGCACCTCAGCCGAGATTAAGCTTAGATTCTACGGGTGCAAGCAGCGAGCGCATGAGAGTATAAGGGACTATGCACTAAACCTACAAGAGGCCCTGAGGGCCATAAAGCAGACCGACCCTGATGGGGTGGGAAACGAGGACAGGCTATTGACTGAACAATTTATAGAGGGTTTATATTGCAATGCCCACCGAACCCAGTTGCGGGCAATGGCCTTACAGGATCCCCATCTGGACTTTGCACAGTTCAAGGATAGAGCTATCCGGGTGCTCCGAGAACCAGCACCGGGTGGCGTTGTTACCCACAGGCGCCCAGCTATCACTTACCACCAGGAGGCGGCGCCCTTGTCGGCAGGGCCTGTGGGAGCTGATGCGCAGGCTTTGGACAATGACCCGGCTCCAGACCTACACCATCAGGTCCAAGAGCTAGCTAAGAGCGTTGCTGCGCTAACCCGAACTGTGCAGTCTTTACAGGTTTCCACCCCAGGGAAGATCCAGCTGGCATCCGGACCGGAGGACATCCCGTGGCGTCGACCAAGGAGGACCCCACCGGCCAGAGGAAGACCCAGTGACCGATACAGCGAGGACGGACGACCCATCTGCCGCCGCTGCAATCAACCCGGACATATGGAAAGGTACTGTTCTTTAAACGGGCACAACCTGGGGTAGAGGGCCAACCCCCAGGAAAAAGATCACCAGGCCCATCGAACTGGCGCGACAGATATGTGGGAGGACGTCCAGTCTTGCCTGTGGTACTGGATGGCATTCCCATGAGTGCCCTACTGGATACCGGGTCACAAGTCACCACCATCCCGTACGTGATCTTCAAGCAGTACTGGAATGACTCGGATATTACCCGCTACCCTGACGACGACTTGAGTATCATCGCCAGCAATGGCCAGCCCGTGCCACAGATCGGATTTAAAGAGGTGACCCTCAAAATCGGTAGAGTCGAACTGGCCGCACAGGGACTGATCATTGTAGATATTGATAAACATGAGAGTCACCCAAAAATAACTCTAGGAACTAACGTAATTGAAAATTGTCTTGCAGAGGTGATTTTCCTTTTACAGCAGGTTGCCAAGAACGCCAGCTCCGGCGAGCAGCGGGTGCTCCAGAAAGAGATCCGGGCACTGATGCAACGGCAACAAGTGGAACTCTCCGGCGGTGAGATTGGTAGCGTAAGAATGTGTGACCCTTTTCCTATTGCCATGCCCCCAAAAAGTGAAATGATGATTTGGTGCCGGGCAGCTATTGGTCTGAGAGGTAGAGATTACCAGGCAATGGTAGAACCAGTTTACTCAGACAGTAGGCCCACCATTTTGACAGCACGGGGGGTGGTCAATGTACGCCATGGGAGGGTGCCCATTCGCATAATAAATATCGGGGAGAGGGAAGTGTACCTGCCCCGGTATGCCACGCTAGCCAAATTATATACCACTAATCAAAATTCTATACAATCTGTGGAACCCTTGCCTCCATCTCACCCGGAGGAAGGTAACGGCTCTAAGAAAGACATGGAGGACTGGTGTCAGCAACTACATTTGGGTACTGATTCCACTCCCTCACATCAGAAACAAGGAGTCTATCGGGTGGTTCAAGAGTATGAGAGAGTGTTTAGTAAACACCCGTTAGACTTCGGGCGAGTCAAGGGGGTAGAACACCGCATCCCCACGGGAGATCATCCTCCCATAAAAGAGAGGTATCGACCCGTACCCCCTGCACATTACCAACACGCCAAGGGGATGCTTAGAGACATGAAGGAGGCTGGGGTAATCCGGGATAGCTGTAGCCCCTGGGCAGCCCCACTAGTTTTAGTCAAAAAGAAAGACAACACCATGAGGATGTGTGTAGATTACCGGAAAATCAACCGTATCACACACAAGGATGCGTACCCCTTACCAAGGATAGAGGAGTCATTGGCTGCTTTAAGATCTGCTAACTTCTTCTCTACCTTGGATCTCACTAGCGGGTACTGGCAGGTTCCTGTAGCAGAGGCGGACCGGGAGAAGACCGCATTCACCACCCCGATGGGACTTAGCGAGTTCACCTGCATGCCGTTCGGACTCTGCAACGCCCCAGGAACCTTCCAACGATTAATGGAGTGCTGTCTGGGCCACAGAAACTTCGAGACGGTCCTGTTGTACCTGGACGATGTCATCGTATACTCCAAAACTTATGAGGACCACCTGAAACACCTGGCGGAGGTGTTCGAAGCTCTGGCGAGTTACGGCCTAAAGGTGAAACCCTCCAAGTGTCACCTCCTGAAACCAAAGGTGCAATACCTGGGACATGTGGTGAGCGCTGACGGAGTGGCTCCCGACCCCGATAAGATCACCGCAATTAAGGGATGGCCAAGCCCCTCCAGCGTAAAAGAAGTGCGGCAGTTCCTAGGGTTGGTAGGCTACTACCGAAGGTTTATTCCCGGTTTCACCAAAAAGGCAGCGCCTATGCAGGACCTCCTGATAGGCCAGTCCCGAAAGGCCAAGAACCAGAAGCCGCCTTTCAAATGGGAAGAGCTAGAAGAAGAGTCCTTCCGCCAGCTGAAGATGGCCCTCACGGGGGATGAAATCTTGGCGTACCCAGACTATAGCCAGCCCTTCATCCTCTACACCGACGCCAGTAACATCGGGCTAGGAGCCGTACTATCCCAGATTCAGCAGGGGAGAGAACGAGTAATCTCCTATGCCAGCCGAAAACTGCGACCCACCGAAAGGAACCCCGAGAATTACAGCTCATTTAAGCTAGAGTTCCTGGCCGTGGTATGGGCAGTCACCGAGCGCTTTAGGCATTACCTCGCTTCTTCCCGGTTCACCGTATACACGGATAACAACCCGTTGACACACCTGGACACGGCAAGACTCGGTGCCCTGGAGCAGAGGTGGATGGCCCGTCTGTCCAACTACGAGTTCACAATCAAATACCGGGCAGGACGCTCCAATACTAACGCGGATGCCCTGTCCAGGATGCCCAACCTGCCGGACGAAGGAGAAGATCCGGAGGGACTGGAAGAAGTTGAACTCCCTGCGTTCCACCGTCATGGGACTATCCAGTATTCCCACCGGGTAAGGGGTAAGCAGGCTGCTACGTTGAACCCCTTACCCCACTACAACTGGGCGGAAACGCAAGACAGCGACCCTGCCGTCCGACTGGTGAAGGAGATGCTGACTCGGCCGGAGGCTCGCCTTGAACCAGACGCTCCGGAGGAAGCCAAACAACTATGGGCGGAGAAGAGTCGACTATTCCTTTACAAGGGGAAGTTGTGCCGCAGAATGGTCAACTCCCGGACGCATGAACTACTCTGGCAAGTAGTGGTGCCACGAAGAGACGCAGCCATGGTGATGGAGGCATACCACGACGGAGCTGGACACTTCGGGTGGAAAAAGCTGGAGTTCCTGCTGCGCGAGCGGTTCCACTGGGTAGGCATGAGGGGAACCATAGAGAAGTGGTGCAGAGACTGTGGCCCGTGCAATCTGAGAAGGAAGGACCGGGCCAGCCAGAAGACTCCCCTGCAGTCCATCGTCACCCGGCAACCGTTGGAACTGGTAGCCTTGGATCATGTAAAACTGACCCCAAGCAGAAGTGGCTATGTCTACGCATTAACCATCGTGGATCATTACTCCCGGTTCTTGGTTGTCGTCCCCGTCAAGGACTTAACGGCTCAAACAGCAGCTAGAGCCTTCCAGCAGCACTTCTGCCGTCCACACGGGTACCCGGACCAAGTGCTGACGGACCAGGGACCTGCCTTTGAAGCGGAGGTCTTCCAGGAATTCTGCAATCTGTATGGCTGCCGGAAGATAAGGACGACACCCTACCATCCGCAAACTAATGGACTTTGTGAAAAAATGAACCAGGTGGTAATGGATCTTCTAAAAACATTGCCCCTGGAAGAACGCAGTCTGTGGCCTGAGAAGTTGCCCGATCTGGTGGACCTATACAACCACATCCCGGTAGGTTCCACCAACTGTACCCCGGCTTACCTAATGAGGGCGAGACCTGGTAAGTTACCTGTTGACCTGGAAATGGGAGTCCTGACACCTGAGGACACTTCACCAGAAACAGACTGGGACACAGAGAGGCAGCAGCAGTACCGGAGAGTACAGGAGACCGTGGAGCGAAGTCTCTGTCAGGCTAGGGAAAGACAAGAGAAGACTTACAACCAGTATGCTCCCGCTGTTCCCCTGGTACCCGGAGAGCAGGTCTTGAAGAGGAAAAGACGGCTCCACAAGTTGGATGACCAGTGGGAGAAGGACCCGTACACCGTACTGCCCTCAAGCCACGAGAACCCGAAGGTCTGTACCATCAGTAAAGACGGAGGGGAAACCACAGCCATTGTATCCCGGGACCACCTGAAGAAGTGTCCCGAACAACTGAGGAACCCTGAAGAGGAACAAGAAGACCATCGACCCGTGGGAGAAAGGGAAGATATGGTTAGTACCGTGCTCGGGGACTTCCCTCGGTCTTGGACTCAAGTCAATGGTGCAGTTGTGGTACCCGTACTCACCTTCCTCCAACCATCATCCCAAGAACCTACGGAGCAACGGGTAGAGCTGGAAGAACAGCCGGTCCAGGAGGCAGAAGACTCCACACAAGTAGAACAGGAGAATCAACCCTCTGCTTATAGTGAGCCTGCCGTACCCCTAGTGAGACAAAGAGCCGGTAGACAGCTGCCCAGTTTACCCTTGACAGCTCCTACACCCTGTAGTTCAGGGCCAGACAGTCAGCTCCGTAGGTCCACTAGGGCCACTAGAGGCCAGTTACCCGCACGTTGGAGGATCTAAATGTTTAAGCTATTTTATAATGTTTACCTGTCTATAGTTGCTTGTGTGTAATTTTGTATTTCTAGTTGTTTTTAGGAATCCTTGGTGGATTTACCGGGAATCCTTGTATATAGTTGGAGCGTAACCCAGGATGGACTAAAGACTGTCAAGGACTCGGGGTAGAACAGACCCCTACCTGGTTACGTCTCCCTGTGTTGGTGAAATGGACACCTTGCTTTCTTCAGAGACTGCACCCGGTTGCGGACACGCCGTAACCATCTTTATGTGTTTTCTTATTGTATTATTAATGTTTTGCCTTGTTATGTTTTCTAAATGTGTTTAGTCCCGGAGTACTAAATTTTACTAGGGGGGAATGTGACACCCCAGGGGTCTGGTTGTCACAGTAACGTAATGTTATGTCTGAGAGCAGGTGGGAGGTCCTTTAGTCAGGGATCCTGTGCATGCCACACCTCCTGCCCAGTCTTGGGAGGGGAAGAACTTCCCCTATATAAACCTAGGGCTGAGGCAGGGTGAGTGAGTAGAAGAAGAGAAGAAGTAGAGACAGCATAGGAAGAAACAGCAGTTACAAGGAGTCAGGGGCTGGCAGCTGCAGCGCTCGCCCTGACTAAGAAGATTCTTTACCGGACCCGGAGTCCGAGGCTGTGGGGACTAACTTCTACCCAGCAGCAGAATCTGTCAGGCAGGGGATTTCAGGTCCTCTGGCCCAGAAGCCCGAAGGCACGGTCACACGCGTGGGACCAGCACCGCCATCGTGGAGCGGAAGCCATTAGAAGGCCCCGAGTCACCGGCCATACGGGTGAGCACCACACGGTACACTCAGGGACGTGGGCTACTTACATCAGCTTCTAGCAAGGTAGCCAGAAGAGTACAGTCAGTTTGTGAGGCCTACAACTACGCCTGGCCAGGGGAGATCCCATCTGCTCAAAGACTGACCAGGCCCCGTTTGCTAGCAAGTACTCCGGGAGGGTCTATCGTTGTTACCAGTAAAGACCCTGAACTACACCGTACCGTCTCTGAGTGGTTCCTGCTACCCCCATCATCCACGTCGGCTGCCCTGAGGCCATACCCCTCCCGTTGGGGGTTATACTATCACGCTGCACAATCCTACCACCGGCCTCAGCGGTCTGCCCTGCAGCAGCAGCTCCCTGGCTGCACTCAACGGGTGGCGTAGTCATCAACTATTTACTACTAATAGACTGCCGTCTAGTTTGACTCCCTGGGCACGGACCGGGTCACCGCCACGAGACTACAACCCTCCACTGATCCGGCTCCGGGTAGGCTCCCGCATGCGCAACGCAGCGCGACACAGGCCCAGGGGCGCGTCACATGGGCTCCTGGTAGATCCTCCCTGCAGCCCATACATTGTAGCCAGTACAGTAGTGATGTCTATAGCGTGTGGGCTCCTAATAGGTCCTCCCTGCGGCCCATACATTGTAGCCAGAACAGTAGTGATGTCTATAGCGTATGGGCTCCTGGTAGGTCCTCCCTGCAGCCCATACATTGTAGCCTGTACAGTAGTGATGTCTATAGCGTATGTGCTTCTGGTATGTCCTCCCTGCAGCCCATACATTGTAGCCAGTACAGTAGTGATGTCTATAGCGTATGTGCTTCTGTTATGTCCTCCCTGCAGCCCATACATTGTAGCCAGTACAGTAGTGATGTCTATAGCGTATGGGCTCCTGGTAGGTCCTCCCTGCAGCCCATACATTGTAGCCAGTACAGTAGTGATGTCTATAGCGTATGGGCTCCTGGTAGATCCTCCCTGTGGCCCATACATTGTAGCCACTACAGTAGTGATGTCTATAGCGTATGGGCTCCTGATAGATCCTCCCTGCAGCCCATACATTGTAGCCAGTACAGTAGTGATGTCTATAGCGTATGGGCTCCTGATAGATCCTCCCTGCAGCCCATACATTGTAGCCACTACAGTAGTGATGTCTATAGCGTATGGGCTCCTGGTAGGTCCTCCCTGCAGCCCATACATTGTAGCCAGTACAGTAGTGATGTCTATAGCGTATGGGCTCCTGGTAGATCCTTCCTGCAGCCCATACATTGTAGCCAGTACAGCAGTGATGTCTATAGCGTTTGGGCTCCTGGTAGATCCTCCCTGCAGCCCATACATTGTAGCCAGTACAGTAGTGATGTCTATAGCGTATGGGCTCCTGGTAGATCCTTCCTGCAGCCCATACATTGTAGCCAGTACAGCAGTGATGTCTATAGCGTATGGGCTCCTGGTAGGTCCTCCCTGCAGCCCTTACATTGTAGCCAGTACAGTATTGATGTCTATAGCGTATGGGCTCCTGGTAGGTCCTCCCTGCAGCCCATACATTGTAGCCACTACAGTAGTGATGTCTATAGCATATGGGCTCCTGGTAGGTCCTCTCTGCGGCCCGTACATTAGTGATGTCTATAGCGTATGGGCTCCTGGTAGGTCCTCCCTGCAGCCCATACATTGTAGCCAGTACAGCAGTGATGTCTATAGCATATGGGCTCCTGGTAGGTCCTCCCTGCGGCCCATACATTGTAGCCAGTACAGTAGCGATGTCTATAGCGTATGGGTTCCTGGTAGATGCTCCCTGCAGCCCATACATTGTAGCCAGTACAGTAGCGACGTCTATAGCGTATGGGCTCCTGGTAGGTCCTCCCTACAGCCCATACATTGTAGCCATTACAGTAGTGATGTCTATAGCGTATGGGCTCCTGGTAGGTCCTCCCTGCGGCCCATACATTGTAGCCATTACAGTAGTGATGTCTATAGTGTATGGGCTCCTGGTAGGTCCTCCCTGCGGCCCATACATTGTAGCCAGTACAGCAGTGATGTCTATAGCGTATGGGCTCCTGGTAGGTCCTCCCTGCAGCCCATACATTGTAGCCAGTACAGTAGTGATGTCTATAGCGTATGGGCTCCTGGTAAGTCCTCCTTGCAGGCCATACATTGTAACCAGTACAGCAGTGATGTCTATAGCGTATGGGCTCCTGGTAGGTCCTCGCTGCGGCCCATACATTGGAGCCATTACAGTAGTGATGTCTATAGCGTATGGGCACCTGATAGGTCCTCCCTGCGGCCCCTACATTGTAACCAGTACAGCAGTGATGTCTATAGCGTATGGGCTCCTGGTAGGTCCTCCCTGCGGCCCATACATTGTAGCCACTACAGTAGTGATGTCTATAGCGTATGGGCTCCTGGTAGGTCCTCCCTGCGGCCCATACATTGTAGCCACTACAGTAGTGAAGTCTATAGTGTATGGGCTCCTGGTAGGTCCTCCCTGCAGCCCATACGTTGTAGCCAGTACAGCAGTGATGTCTATAGCGTATGGGCTCCTGGTAGGTCCTCCCTGCAGCCTATACGTTGTAGCCAGTACAGTAGTGATGTCTATAGCGTATGGGCTCCTGGTAGGTCCTCCCTGCAGCCCATACATTGTAGCCAGTACAGTAGTGATGTCTATAGCGTATGGGCTCCTGATAGATCCTCCCTGCAGCCCATACATTGTAGCCAGTACAGTAGTGATGTCTATAGCGTATGGGCTCCTGGTAGATCCTCCCTGCAGTCCATACATTGTAGCCAGTACAGTAGTGATGTCTATAGCGTATGGGCTCCTGATAGGTCCTCCCTGCGGCCCATACATTGTAGCCATTACAGTAGTGATGTCTATAGCGTATGGGCTCCTGATAGATCCTCGCTGCAGCCCATACATTGTAGCCAGTACAGTAGTGATGTCTATAGCGTATGGGCTCCTGGTAGGTCCTCCCTGCAGCCCATACATTGTAGCCAGTACAGTAGTGATGTCTATAGCGTATGGGCTCCTGGTAGATCCTCCCTGCAGCCCATACATTGTAGCCAGTACAGTAGTGATGTCTATAGCGTATGGGCTCCTGACAGGTCCTCCCTGCAGCCCATACATTGTAGCCAGTACAGCAGTGATGCCTATAGCGTATGGGCTCCTGATAGATCCTCCCTGCGGCCCATACATTGTAGCCAGTACAGTAGTGATGTCTATAGCGTATGGGCTCCTGGTAGGTCCTCCCTGCAGCCCATACATTGTAGCCAGTACAGTAGTGATGTCTATAGCGTATGGGCTCCTGGTAGATCCTTCCTGCAGCCCATACATTGTAGCCAGTACAGTAGTGATGTCTATAGCGTATGGGTTCCTGGTAGATCCTCCCTGCAGCCCATACATTGTAGCCAGTACAGTAGCGACGTCTATAGCGTATGGGCTCCTGGTAGGTCCTCCCTACAGCCCATACATTGTAGCCATTACAGTAGTGATGTCTATAGCGTATGGGCTCCTGGTAGGTCCTCCCTGCGGCCCATACATTGTAGCCATTACAGTAGTGATGTCTATAGTGTATGGGCTCCTGGTAGGTCCTCCCTGCGGCCCATACATTGTAACCAGTACAGCAGTGATGTCTATAGCGTATGGGCTCCTGGTAGGTCCTCGCTGCGGCCCATACATTGTAGCCAGTACAGTAGTGATGTCTATAGCGTATGGGCTCCTGGTAGATCCTTCCTGCAGCCCATACATTGTAGCCAGTACAGTAGTGATGCCTATAGCGTATGGGCTCCTGGTAGATCCTCCCTGCAGTCCATACATTGTAGCCAGTACAGTAGTGATGTCTATAGCGTATGGGCTCCTGGTAGATCCTCCCTGCAGCCCATACATTGTAGCCAGTACAGTAGTGATGTCTATAGCGTATGGGCTCCTGATAGGTCCTCCCTGCAGCCCATACATTGTAGCCAGTACAGCAGTGATGTCTATAGCGTATGGGCTCCTGATAGATCCTCGCTGCAGCCCATACATTGTAGCCAGTACAGTAGTGATGTCTATAGCGTATGGGCTCCTGGTAGGTCCTCCCTGCAGCCCATACATTGTAGCCAGTACAGTAGTGATGTCTATAGCGTATGGGCTCCTGGTAGGTCCTCCCTGCGGCCCATACATTGTAGCCACTACAATAGTGATGTCTATAGCGTATGGGCTCCTGGTAGATCCTCCCTGCAGCCCATACATTGTAGCCAGTACAGTAGTGATGTCTATAGCGTATGGGCTCCTGGTAGATCCTCCCTGCAGCCCATACATTGTAGCCAGTACAGTAGTGATGTCTATAGCGTATGGGCTCCTGA
The DNA here is from genome assembly GCF_046119375.1 of Phyllobates terribilis. Classification (NCBI taxonomy): domain Eukaryota; kingdom Metazoa; phylum Chordata; class Amphibia; order Anura; family Dendrobatidae; genus Phyllobates; species Phyllobates terribilis. The sequence goes on from NW_027362762.1 coordinate 637,578,336, forward strand.
CAGGTCCTCCCTGCAGCCCATACATTGTAGCCACTACAGTAGTGATGTCTATAGCGTATGGGCTCCTGATAGATCCTCCCTGCAGCCCATACATTGTAGCCAGTACAGTAGTGATGTCTATAGCGTATGGGCTCCTGGTAGGTCCTCCCTGCAGCCCATACATTGTAGCCAGTACAGTAGTGATGTCTATAGCGTATGGGCTCCTGGTAGGTCCTCCCTGCAGCCCATACATTGTAGCCACTACAGTAGTGATGTCTATAGCGTATGGGCTCCTGATAGATCCTCCCTGCGGCCCATACATTGTAGCCAGTACGGTAGTGATGTCTATAGCGTATGGGCTCCTGGTAGGTCCTCCCTGCAGCCCATACATTGTAGCCAGTACAGCAGTGATGTCTATAGCGTATGGGCTCCTGGTAGGTCCTCCCTGCAGCCCTTACATTGTAGCCAGTACAGTATTGATGTCAATAGCGTATAGGCTCCTGGTAGGTCCTCCCTGCAGCCCATACATTGTAGCCACTACAGTAGTGATGTCTATAGCATATGGGCTCCTGGTAGGTCCTCTCTGCGGCCCGTACATTAGTGATGTCTATAGTGTATGGGTTCCTGGTAGATCCTCCCTGCAGCCCATACATTGTAGCCAGTACAGTAGCGACGTCTATAGCGTATGGGCTCCTGGTAGATCCTTCCTGCAGCCCATACATTGTAGCCAGTACAGCAGTGATGTCTATAGCGTATGGGCTCCTGGTAGGTCCTCCCTGCAGCCCTTACATTGTAGCCAGTACAGTAGTGATGTCTATAGCGTATGGGCTCCTGGTAGGTCCTCCCTGCAGCCCATACATTGTAGCCAGTACAGTAGTGATGTCTATAGCGTATGGGCTCCTGGTAGGTCCTCCCTGCAGCCCATACATTGTAGCCAGTACAGTAGTGATGTCTATAGCGTATGGGCTCCTGGTAAGTCCTCCTTGCAGGCCATACATTGTAACCAGTACAGCAGTGATGTCTATAGCGTATGGGCTCCTGGTAGGTCCTCCCTGCGGCCCCTACATTGTAGCCATTACAGCAGTGATGTCTATAGCGTATGGGCTCCTGGTAGGTCCTCCCTGCATCCCATAAGTTATAGCCAGTACAGCAGTGATGTCTATAGCGTATGGGCTCCTGGTAGGTCCTCCCTGCAGCCTATACGTTGTAGCCAGTACAGTAGTGATGTCTATAGCGTATGGGCTCCTGGTAGGTCCTCCCTGCAGCCCATACATTGTAGCCAGTACAGTAGTGAGGTCTATAGCGTATGGGCTCCTGGTAGATCCTCCCTGCAGCCCATACATTGTAGCCAGTACAGCAGTGATGTCTATAGCGTATGGGCTCCTGGTAGGTCCTCCCTGCAGCCCATACATTGTAGCCAGTACAGTAGTGATGTCTATAGTGTATGGGCTCCTGGTAGATCCTCCCTGCAGCCCATACATTGTAGCCAGTACAGTAGTGATGTCTATAGCGTATGGGCTCCTGATAGGTCCTCCCTGCGGCCCATATATTGTAGCCACTACAGTAGTGATGTCTATAGCGTATGGGCTCCTGGTAGGTCCTCCCTGCAGCCCATACATTGTAGCCAGTACAGTAGTGATGTCTATAGCGTATGGGCTCCTGGTAGGTCCTCCCTGCAGCCCATACATTGTAGCCAGTACAGTAGTGATGTCTATAGCGTATGGGCTCCTGGTAGATCCTCCCTGCAGCCCATACATTGTAGCCAGTACAGTAGTGATGTCTATAGCGTATGGGCTCCTGACAGGTCCTCCCTGCAGCCCATACATTGTAGCCAGTACAGCAGTGATGTCTATAGCGTATGGGCTCCTGATAGATCCTCCCTGCGGCCCATACATTGTAGCCACTACAGTAGTGATGTCTATAGCGTATGGGCTCCTGATAGATCCTCCCTGCAGCCCATACATTGTAGCCAGTACAGTAGTGATGTCTATAGCGTATGGGCTCCTGGTAGGTCCTCCCTGCAGCCCATACATTGTAGCCAGTACAGTAGTGATGTCTATAGCGTATGGGCTCCTGGTAGATCCTTCCTGCAGCCCATACATTGTAGCCAGTACAGCAGTGATGTCTATAGCGTATGGGCTCCTGGTAGGTCCTCCCTGCAGCCCTTACATTGTAGCCAGTACAGTAGTGATGTCTATAGCGTATGGGCTCCTGGTAGGTCCTCCCTGCAGCCCATACATTGTAGCCACTACAGTAGTGATGTCTATAGCATATGGGCTCCTGGTAGGTCCTCTCTGCGGCCCGTACATTAGTGATGTCTATAGCGTATGGGCTCCTGGTAGGTCCTCCCTGCAGCCCATACATTGTAGCCAGTACAGCAGTGATGTCTATAGCATATGGGCTCCTGGTAGGTCCTCCCTGCGGCCCATACATTGTAGCCAGTACAGTAGTGATGTCTATAGCGTATGGGTTCCTGGTAGATCCTCCCTGCAGCCCATACATTGTAGCCAGTACAGCAGTGATGTCTATAGCGTATGGGCTCCTGGTAGGTCCTCCCTGCAGCCCATACATTGTAGCCAGTACAGCAGTGATGTCTATAGCGTATGGGCTCCTGGTAGGTCCTCCCTGCGGCCCCTACATTGTAGCCATTACAGCAGTGATGTCTATAGCGTATGGGCTCCTGGTAGGTCCTCCCTGCATCCCATACATTGTAGCCAGTACAGTAGTGATGTCTATAGCATATGGGCTCCTGGTAGGTCCTCTCTGCGGCCCGTACATTAGTGATGTCTATAGTGTATGGGTTCCTGGTAGATCCTCCCTGCAGCCCATACATTGTAGCCAGTACAGTAGCGACGTCTATAGCGTATGGGCTCCTGGTAGATCCTTCCTGCAGCCCATACATTGTAGCCAGTACAGCAGTGATGTCTATAGCGTATGGGCTCCTGGTAGGTCCTCCCTGCAGCCCTTACATTGTAGCCAGTACAGTAGTGATGTCTATAGCGTATGGGCTCCTGGTAGGTCCTCCCTGCAGCCCATACATTGTAGCCAGTACAGTAGTGATGTCTATAGCGTATGGGCTCCTGGTAAGTCCTCCTTGCAGGCCATACATTGTAACCAGTACAGCAGTGATGTCTATAGCGTATGGGCTCCTGGTAGGTCCTCCCTGCGGCCCCTACATTGTAGCCATTACAGCAGTGATGTCTATAGCGTATGGGCTCCTGGTAGGTCCTCCCTGCATCCCATAAGTTATAGCCAGTACAGCAGTGATGTCTATAGCGTATGGGCTCCTGGTAGGTCCTCCCTGCAGCCTATATGTTGTAGCCAGTACAGTAGTGATGTCTATAGCGTATGGGCTCCTGGTAGGTCCTCCCTGCAGCCCATACATTGTAGCCAGTACAGTAGTGATGTCTATAGCGTATGGGCTCCTGGTAGATCCTCCCTGCAGCCCATACATTGTAGCCAGTACAGCAGTGATGTCTATAGCGTATGGGCTCCTGGTAGGTCCTCCCTGCAGCCCATACATTGTAGCCAGTACAGTAGTGATGTCTATAGTGTATGGGCTCCTGGTAGATCCTCCCTGCAGCCCATACATTGTAGCCAGTACAGTAGTGATGTCTATAGCGTATGGGCTCCTGATAGGTCCTCCCTGCGGCCCATATATTGTAGCCACTACAGTAGTGATGTCTATAGCGTATGGGCTCCTGGTAGATCCTCCCTGCAGCCCATACATTGTAGCCAGTACAGTAGTGATGTCTATAGCGTATGGGCTCCTGACAGGTCCTCCCTGCAGCCCATACATTGTAGCCAGTACAGCAGTGATGTCTATAGCGTATGGGCTCCTGATAGATCCTCCCTGCGGCCCATACATTGTAGCCAGTACAGTAGTGATGTCTATAGCGTATGGGCTCCTGGTAGGTCCTCCCTGCGGCCCATACATTGTAGCCAGTACAGTAGTGATGTCTATAGCGTATGGGCTCCTGGTAGATCCTTACTGCAGCCCATACATTGTAGCCAGTACAGCAGTGATGTCTATAGCGTATGGGCTCCTGGTAGGTCCTCCCTGCAGCCCTTACAATGTAGCCAGTACAGTAGTGATGTCTATAGCGTATGGGCTCCTGGTAGGTCCTCCCTGCAGCCCATACATTGTAGCCACTACAGTAGTGATGTCTATAGCATATGGGCTCCTGGTAGGTCCTCTCTGCGGCCCGTACATTAGTGATGTCTATAGCGTATGGGCTCCTGGTAGGTCCTCCCTGCAGCCCATACATTGTAGCCAGTACAGCAGTGATGTCTATAGCATATGGGCTCCTGGTAGGTCCTCCCTGCGGCCCATACATTGTAGCCAGTACAGTAGTGATGTCTATAGCGTATGGGTTCCTGGTAGATCCTCCCTGCAGCCCATACATTGTAGCCAGTACAGCAGTGATGTCTATAGCGTATGGGCTCCTGGTAGGTCCTCCCTGCAGCCCATACATTGTAGCCAGTACAGTAGTGATGTCTATAGCGTATGCGCTCCTGGTAGGTCCTCCCTGCGGCCCATACATTGGAGCCATTACAGTAGTGATGTCTATAGCGTATAGGCTCCTGGTAGGTCCTCCCTGCAGCCCATACATTGTAGCCACTACAGTAGTGATGTCTATAGTGTATGGGCTCCTGGTAGGTCCTCCCTGCAGCCCACACGTTGTAGCCAGTACAGTAGTGATGTCTATAGCGTATGGGCTCCTGGTAGGTCCTCCCTGCAGCCTATACATTGTAGCCACTACAGTAGTGATGTCTATAGCGTATGGGCTCCTGGTAGATCCTCCCTGAAGCCCATACATTGTAGCCAGTACAGTAGTGATGTCTATAGCGTATGGGCTCCTGATAGGTCCTCCCTGCAGCCCATACATTGTAGCCAGTACATCAGTGATGTCTATAGCGTATGGGCTCCTGATAGATCCTCCCTGCGGCCCATACATTGTAGCCACTACAGTAGTGATGTCTATAGCGTATGGGCTCCTGATTGGGCCCTAGGGAGGACCTTACATTGTAGCCAGTACAGTAGTGATGTCTATAGCGTATGGGCTCCTGGTAGATCCTCCCTGCAGCCCATACATTGTAGCCAGTACAGTAGTGATGTCTATAGCGTATGGGCTCCTGATAGGTCCTCCCTGCGGCCCATACATTGTAGCCAGTACAGTAGTGATGTCTATAGCGTATGCGCTCCTGGTAGGTCCTCCCTGCGGCTCATACATTGGAGCCATTACAGTAGTGATGTCTATAGCGTATGCGCTCCTGGTAGGTCCTCCCTGCGGCCCATACATTGGAGCCATTACAGTAGTGATGTCTATAGCGTATGGGCTCCTGGTAGGTCCTCCCTGCGGCCCATACATTGTAGCCAGTACTGTAGTGATGTCTATAGCGTATGGGCTCCTGGTAGGTCCTCCCTGCGGCCCATGCATTGTAGCCAGTACAGTAGTGATGTCTATAGCGTATAGGCTCCTGGTAGGTCCTCCCTGCAGCCCATACATTGTAGCCACTACAGTAGTGATGCCTATAGCGTATGGGCTCCTGGTAGATCCTCCCTGCAGTCCATACATTGTAGCCAGTACAGTAGTGATGTCTATAGCGTATGGGCTCCTGGTAGATCCTCCCTGCAGCCCATACATTGTAGCCAGTACAGTAGTGATGTCTATAGCGTATGGGCTCCTGGTAGATCCTCCCTGCAGCCCATACATTGTAGCCAGTACAGTAGTGATGTCTATAGCGTATGGGCTCCTGGTAGGTCCTCCCTGCAGCCCATACATTGTAGCCAGTACAGTAGTGATGTCTATAGCGTATGGGCTCCTGGTAGATCCTTCCTGCAGCCCATACATTGTAGCCAGTACAGCAGTGATGTCTATAGCGTTTGGGCTCCTGGTAGGTCCTCCCTGCAGCCCATACATTGTAGCCACTACAGTAGTGATGTCTATAGCGTATGGGCTCCTGATAGATCCTCCCTGCGGCCCATACATTGTAGCCAGTACGGTAGTGATGTCTATAGCGTATGGGCTCCTGGTAGGTCCTCCCTGCAGCCCATACATTGTAGCCAGTACAGCAGTGATGTCTATAGCGTATGGGCTCCTAGTAGGTCCTCCCTGCAGCCCTTACATTGTAGCCAGTACAGTATTGATGTCAATAGCGTATGGGCTCCTGGTAGGTCCTCCCTGCAGCCCATACATTGTAGCCAGTACAGTAGTGATGTCTATAGCGTATGGGCTCCTGGTAGGTCCTCCCTGCAGCCCATACATTGTAGCCTGTACAGCAGTGATGTCTATAGCATATGGGCTCCTGGTAGGTCCTCCCTGCGGCCCATACATTGTAGCCAGTACAGTAGTGATGTCTATAGCGTATGGGTTCCTGGTAGGTCCTCCCTGCAGCCCATACATTGTAGCCAGTACAGTAGCGACGTCTATAGCGTATGGGCTCCTGGTAGGTCCTCCCTACAGCCCATACATTGTAGCCATTACAGTAGTGATGTCTATAGTGTATGGGCTCCTGGTAGGTCCTCCCTGCAGCCCATACATTGTAGCCACTACAGTAGTGATGTCTATAGCGTATGGGCTCCTGGTAAGTCCTCCTTGCAGCCCATACATTGTAACCAGTACAGCAGTGATGTCTATAGCGTATGGGCTCCTGGTAGGTCCTCCCTGCAGCCCATACATTGTAGCCAGTACAGTAGTGATGTCTATAGCGTATGGGCTCCTGGTAGGTCCTCCCTGCAGCCCATACATTGTAGCCAGTACAGTAGTGATGTCTATAGCGTATGGGCTCCTGGTAGGTCCTCCCTGCGGCCCATACATTGTAGCCAGTACAGTAGTGATGTCTATAGCGTATGGGCTCCTGGTAGATCCTTCCTGCAGCCCATACATTGTAGCCAGTACAGCAGTGATGTCTATAGCGTATGGGCTCCTGGTAGGTCCTCCCTGCAGCCCTTACATTGTAGCCAGTACAGTAGTGATGTCTATAGCGTATGGGCTCCTGGTAGGTCCTCCCTGCAGCCCATACATTGTAGCCACTACAGTAGTGATGTCTATAGCATATGGGCTCCTGGTAGGTCCTCTCTGCGGCCCGTACATTAGTGATGTCTATAGCGTATGGGCTCCTGGTAGGTCCTCCCTGCAGCCCATACATTGTAGCCAGTACAGCAGTGATGTCTATAGCATATGGGCTCCTGGTAGGTCCTCCCTGCGGCCCATACATTGTAGCCAGTACAGTAGTGATGTCTATAGCGTATGGGTTCCTGGTAGATCCTCCCTGCAGCCCATACATTGTAGCCAGTACAGCAGTGATGTCTATAGCGTATGGGCTCCTGGTAGGTCCTCCCTGCAGCCCATACATTGTAGCCAGTACAGTAGTGATGTCTATAGCGTATGCGCTCCTGGTAGGTCCTCCCTGCGGCCCATACATTGGAGCCATTACAGTAGTGATGTCTATAGCGTATGGGCTCCTGGTAGGTCCTCCCTGCGGCCCATACATTGTAGCCAGTACTGTAGTGATGTCTATAGCGTATGGGCTCCTGGTAGGTCCTCCCTGCGGCCCATGCATTGTAGCCAGTACAGTAGTGATGTCTATAGCGTATAGGCTCCTGGTAGGTCCTCCCTGCAGCCCATACATTGTAGCCACTACAGTAGTGATGTCTATAGTGTATGGGCTCCTGGTAGGTCCTCCCTGCAGCCCACACGTTGTAGCCAGTACAGTAGTGATGTCTATAGCGTATGGGCTCCTGGTAGGTCCTCCCTGCAGCCCATACATTGTAGCCAGTACAGTAGTGATGTCTATAGCGTATGGGCTCCTGGTAGATCCTCCCTGCAGCCCATACATTGTAGCCAGTACAGTAGTGATGTCTATAGCATATGGGCTCCTGGTAGGTCCTCTCTGCGGCCCGTACATTAGTGATGTCTATAGCGTATGGGCTCCTGGTAGGTCCTCCCTGCAGCCCATACATTGTAGCCAGTACAGCAGTGATGTCTATAGCATATGGGCTCCTGGTAGGTCCTCCCTGCGGCCCATACATTGTAGCCAGTACAGTAGTGATGTCTATAGCGTATGGGTTCCTGGTAGATCCTCCCTGCAGCCCATACATTGTAGCCAGTACAGTAGTGATGTCTATAGTGTATGGGCTCCTGGTAGATCCTCCCTGTGGCCCATACATTGTAGCCAGTACAGTAGTGATGTCTATAGCGTATGGGCTCCTGGTAGATCCTCCCTGCAGCCCATACATTGTAGCCAGTACAGTAGTGATGTCTATAGCGTATGGGCTCCTGGTAGGTCCTCCCTACAGCCCATACATTGTAGCCATTACAGTAGTGATGTCTATAGTGTATGGGCTCCTGGTAGGTCCTCCCTGCAGCCCATACATTGTAGCCAGTACAGTAGTGATGTCTATAGCGTATGGGCTCCTGGTAGATCCTTCCTGCAGCCCATACATTGTAGCCAGTACAGCAGTGATGTCTATAGCGTATGGGCTCCTGGTAGGTCCTCCCTGCAGCCCTTACATTGTAGCCAGTACAGTATTGATGTCTATAGCGTATGGGCTCCTGGTAGGTCCTCCCTGCAGCCCATACATTGTAGCCACTACAGTAGTGATGTCTATAGCATATGGGCTCCTGGTAGGTCCTCTCTGCGGCCCGTACATTAGTGATGTCTATAGCGTATGGGCTCCTGGTAGGTCCTCCCTGCAGCCCATACATTGTAGCCAGTACAGCAGTGATGTCTATAGCATATGGGCTCCTGGTAGGTCCTCCCTGCGGCCCATACATTGTAGCCAGTACAGTAGCGATGTCTATAGCGTATGGGTTCCTGGTAGATGCTCCCTGCAGCCCATACATTGTAGCCAGTACAGTAGCGACGTCTATAGCGTATGGGCTCCTGGTAGGTCCTCCCTACAGCCCATACATTGTAGCCATTACAGTAGTGATGTCTATAGCGTATGGGCTCCTGGTAGGTCCTCCCTGCGGCCCATACATTGTAGCCACTACAGTAGTGAAGTCTATAGTGTATGGGCTCCTGGTAGGTCCTCCCTGCGGCCCATACATTGTAGCCAGTACAGCAGTGATGTCTATAGCGTATGGGCTCCTGGTAGGTCCTCCCTGCAGCCCATACATTGTAGCCAGTACAGTAGTGATGTCTATAGCGTATGGGCTCCTGGTAAGTCCTCCTTGCAGGCCATACATTGTAACCAGTACAGCAGTGATCTCTATAGCGTATGGGCTCCTGGTAGGTCCTCGCTGCGGCCCATACATTGGAGCCATTACAGTAGTGATGTCTATAGCGTATGGGCACCTGATAGGTCCTCCCTGCGGCCCCTACATTGTAACCAGTACAGCAGTGATGTCTATAGCGTATGGGCTCCTGGTAGGTCCTCCCTGCGGCCCATACATTGTAGCCACTACAGTAGTGATGTCTATAGCGTATGGGCTCCTGGTGGGTCCTCCCTGCGGCCCATACATTGTAGCCACTACAGTAGTGATGTCTATAGCGTATGGGCTCCTGGTAGGTCCTCCCTGCGGCCCATACATTGTAGCCACTACAGTAGTGAAGTCTATAGTGTATGGGCTCCTGGTAGGTCCTCCCTGCAGCCCATACGTTGTAGCCAGTACAGTAGTGATGTCTATAGCGTATGGGCTCCTGGTAGGTCCTCCCTGCAGCCCATACATTGTAGCCAGTACAGTAGTGATGTCTATAGCGTATGGGCTCCTGATAGGTCCTCCCTGCGGCCCATACATTGTAGCCACTACAGTAGTGATGTCTATAGCGTATGGGCTCCTGATAGATCCTCGCTGCAGCCCATACATTGTAGCCAGTACAGTAGTGATGTCTATAGCGTATGGGCTCCTGGTAGGTCCTCCCTGCAGCCCATACATTGTAGCCAGTACAGTAGTGATGTCTATAGCGTATGGGCTCCTGGTAGGTCCTCCCTGCAGCCCATACATTGTAGCCAGTACAGTAGTGATGTCTATAGCGTATGGGCTCCTGATAGGTCCTCCCTGCGGCCCATACATTGTAGCCACTACAGTAGTGATGTCTATAGCGTATGGGCTCCTGATAGATCCTCGCTGCAGCCCATACATTGTAGCCAGTACAGTAGTGATGTCTATAGCGTATGGGCTCCTGGTAGGTCCTCCCTGCAGCCCATACATTGTAGCCAGTACAGTAGTGATGTCTATAGCGTATGGGCTCCTGGTAGATCCTTCCTGCAGCCCATACATTGTAGCCAGTACAGCAGTGATGTCTATAGCGTTTGGGCTCCTGGTAGGTCCTCCCTGCAGCCCATACATTGTAGCCACTACAGTAGTGATGTCTATAGCGTATGGGCTCCTGATAGATCCTCCCTGCAGCCCATACATTGTAGCCAGTACAGTAGTGATGTCTATAGCGTATGGGCTCCTGGTAGATCCTTCCTGCAGCCCATACATTGTAGCCAGTACAGCAGTGATGTCTATAGCGTATGGGCTCCTGGTAGGTCCTCCCTGCAGCCCTTACATTGTAGCCAGTACAGTATTGATGTCTATAGCGTATGGGCTCCTGGTAGGTCCTCCCTGCAGCCCATACATTGTAGCCACTACAGTAGTGATGTCTATAGCATATGGGCTCCTGGTAGGTCCTCTCTGCGGCCCGTACATTAGTGATGTCTATAGCGTATGGGCTCCTGGTAGGTCCTCCCTGCAGCCCATACATTGTAGCCAGTACAGCAGTGATGTCTATAGCATATGGGCTCCTGGTAGGTCCTCCCTGCGGCCCATACATTGTAGCCAGTACAGTAGCGATGTCTATAGCGTATGGGTTCCTGGTAGATGCTCCCTGCAGCCCATACATTGTAGCCAGTACAGTAGCGACGTCTATAGCGTATGGGCTCCTGGTAGGTCCTCCCTACAGCCCATACATTGTAGCCATTACAGTTGTGATGTCTATAGCGTATGGGCTCCTGGTAGGTCCTCCCTGCGGCCCATACATTGTAGCCATTACAGTAGTGATGTCTATAGTGTATGGGCTCCTGGTAGGTCCTCCCTGCGGCCCATACATTGTAGCCAGTACAGCAGTGATGTCTATAGCGTTTGGGCTCCTGGTAGGTCCTCCCTGCAGCCCATACATTGTAGCCAGTACAGTAGTGATGTCTATAGCGTATGGGCTCCTGGTAAGTCCTCCTTGCAGGCCATACATTGTAACCAGTACAGCAGTGATGTCTATAGCGTATGGGCTCCTGGTAGGTCCTCGCTGCGGCCCATACATTGGAGCCATTACAGTAGTGATGTCTATAGCGTATGGGCACCTGATAGGTCCTCCCTGCGGCCCATACATTGTAGCCACTACAGTAGTGAAGTCTATAGTGTATGGGCTCCTGGTAGGTCCTCCCTGCAGCCCATACGTTGTAGCCAGTACAGCAGTGATGTCTATAGCGTATGGGCTCCTGGTAGGTCCTCCCTGCAGCCTATACGTTGTAGCCAGTACAGTAGTGATGTCTATAGCGTATGGGCTCCTGGTAGGTCCTCCCTGCAGCCCATACATTGTAGCCAGTACAGTAGTGATGTCTATAGCGTATGGGCTCCTGGTAGATCCTTCCTGCAGCCCATACATTGTAGCCAGTACAGTAGTGATGCCTATAGCGTATGGGCTCCTGGTAGATCCTCCCTGCAGTCCATACATTGTAGCCAGTACAGTAGTGATGTCTATAGCGTATGGGCTCCTGGTAGATCCTTCCTGCAGCCCATACATTGTAGCCAGTACAGTAGTGATGTCTATAGCGTATGGGCTCCTGGTAGGTCCTCCCTGCGGCCCATACATTGTAGCCACTACAATAGTGATGTCTATAGCGTATGGGCTCCTGGTAGATCCTCCCTGCAGCCCATACATTGTAGCCAGTACAGCAGTGATGCCTATAGCGTATGGGCTCCTGGTAGATCCTCCCTGCAGTCCATACATTGTAGCCAGTACAGTAGTGATGTCTATAGCGTATGGGCTCCTGGTAGATCCTTCCTGCAGCCCATACATTGTAGCCAGTACAGTAGTGATGTCTATAGCGTATGGGCTCCTGGTAGGTCCTCCCTGCGGCCCATACATTGTAGCCACTACAATAGTGATGTCTATAGCGTATGGGCTCCTGGTAGATCCTCCCTGCAGCCCATACATTGTAGCCAGTACAGCAGTGATGCCTATAGCGTATGGGCTCCTGATAGATCCTCCCTGCAGCCCATACATTGTAGCCACTACAGTAGTGATGTCTATAGCGTATGGGCTCCTGATAGATCCTCCCTGCAGCCCATACATTGTAGCCAGTACAGTAGTGATGTCTATAGCGTATGGGCTCCTGGTAGGTCCTCCCTGCAGCCCATACATTGTAGCCAGTACAGTAGTGATGTCTATAGCGTATGGGCTCCTGGTAGATCCTTCCTGCAGCCCATACATTGTAGCCAGTACAGTAGTGATGTCTATAGCGTATGGGCTCCTGGTAGATCCTCCCTGCAGCCCATACATTGTAGCCAGTGCAATAGTGATGTCTATAGCGTATGGGCTCCTGGTAGGTCCTCCCTGCAGCCCATACATTGTAGCCACTACAGTAGTGATGTCTATAGCGTATGGGCTCCTGATAGATCCTCCCTGCGGCCCATACATTGTAGCCAGTACGGTAGTGATGTCTATAGCGTATGGGCTCCTGGTAGGTCCTCCCTGCAGCCCATACATTGTAGCCAGTACAGTAGTGATGTCTATAGCGTATGGGCTCCTGGTAGATCCTCGCTGCAGCCCATACATTGTAGCCAGTACAGTAGTGATGTCAATAGCGTATGGGCTCCTGGTAGGTCCTCCCTGCAGCCCATACATTGTAGCCACTACAGTAGTGATGTCTATAGCATATGGGCTCCTGGTAGGTCCTCTCTGCGGCCCGTACATTAGTGATGTCTATAGCGTATGGGCTCCTGGTAGGTCCTCCCTGCAGCCCATACATTGTAGCCTGTACAGCAGTGATGTCTATAGCATATGGGCTCCTGGTAGGTCCTCCCTGCGGCCCATACATTGTAGCCAGTACAGTAGTGATGTCTATAGCGTATGGGCTCCTGGTAGATCCTCGCTGCAGCCCATACATTGTAGCCAGTACAGTAGTGATGTCAATAGCGTATGGGCTCCTGGTAGGTCCTCCCTGCAGCCCATACATTGTAGCCACTACAGTAGTGATGTCTATAGCATATGGGCTCCTGGTAGGTCCTCTCTGCGGCCCGTACATTAGTGATGTCTATAGCGTATGGGCTCCTGGTAGGTCCTCCCTGCAGCCCATACATTGTAGCCTGTACAGCAGTGATGTCTATAGCATATGGGCTCCTGGTAGGTCCTCCCTGCGGCCCATACATTGTAGCCAGTACAGTAGTGATGTCTATAGCGTATGGGTTCCTGGTAGATCCTCCCTGCAGCCCATACATTGTAGCCAGTACAGTAGCGACGTCTATAGCGTATGGGCTCCTGGTAGGTCCTCCCTACAGCCCATACATTGTAGCCATTACAGTAGTGATGTCTATAGTGTATGGGCTCCTGGTAGGTCCTCCCTGCGGCCCATACATTGTAGCCAGTACAGCAGTGATGTCTATAGCGTATGGGCTCCTGGTAGGTCCTCCCTGCAGCCCATACATTGTAGCCAGTACAGTAGTGATGTCTATAGCGTATGGGCTCCTGGTAAGTCCTCCTTGCAGGCCATACATTGTAACCAGTACAGCAGTGATGTCTATAGCGTATGGGCTCCTGGTAGGTCCTCCCTGCGGCCCATACATTGTAGCCAGTACAGCAGTGATGTCTATAGCGTATGGGCTCCTGGTAGGTCCTCCCTGCGGCCCATACATTGTAGCCAGTACAGTAGTGATGTCTATAGCGTATGGGCTCCTGGTAGATCCTTCCTGCAGCCCATACATTGTAGCCAGTACAGCAGTGATGTCTATAGCGTATGGGCTCCTGGTAGGTCCTCCCTGCAGCCCTTACATTGTAGCCAGTACAGTAGTGATGTCTATAGCGTATGGGCTCCTGGTAGGTCCTCCCTGCAGCCCATACATTGTAGCCACTACAGTAGTGATGTCTATAGCATATGGGCTCCTGGTAGGTCCTCTCTGCGGCCCGTACATTAGTGATGTCTATAGCGTATGGGCTCCTGGTAGGTCCTCCCTGCAGCCCATACATTGTAGCCAGTACAGCAGTGATGTCTATAGCATATGGGCTCCTGGTAGGTCCTCCCTGCGGCCCATACATTGTAGCCAGTACAGTAGTGATGTCTATAGCGTATGGGTTCCTGGTAGATCCTCCCTGCAGCCCATACATTGTAGCCAGTACAGCAGTGATGTCTATAGCGTATGGGCTCCTGATAGATCCTCCCTGCGGCCCATACATTGTAGCCACTACAGTAGTGATGTCTATAGCGTATGGGCTCCTGGTAGGTCCTCCCTGCAGCCCATACATTGTAGCCAGTACAGCAGTGATGTCTATAGCATATGGGCTCCTGGTAGGTCCTCCCTGCGGCCCATACATTGTAGCCAGTACAGTAGTGATGTCTATAGCGTATGGGTTCCTGGTAGATCCTCCCTGCAGCCCATACATTGTAGCCAGTACAGCAGTGATGTCTATAGCGTATGGGCTCCTGATAGATCCTCGCTGCAGCCCATACATTGTAGCCAGTACAGTAGTGATGTCTATAGCGTATGGGCTCCTGGTAGGTCCTCCCTGCAGCCCATACATTGTAGCCAGTACAGTAGTGATGTCTATAGCGTATGGGCTCCTGGTAGATCCTTCCTGCAGCCCATACATTGTAGCCAGTACAGTAGTGATGCCTATAGCGTATGGGCTCCTGGTAGATCCTCCCTGCAGTCCATACATTGTAGCCAGTACAGTAGTGATGTCTATAGCGTATGGGCTCCTGGTAGGTCCTCCCTGCAGCCCTTACATTGTAGCCAGTACAGTAGTGATGTCTATAGCGTATGGGCTCCTGGTAGGTCCTCCCTGCAGCCCATACATTGTAGCCACTACAGTAGTGATGTCTATAGCATATGGGCTCCTGGTAGGTCCTCTCTGCGGCCCGTACATTAGTGATGTCTATAGCGTATGGGTTCCTGGTAGATCCTCCCTGCAGCCCATACATTGTAGCCAGTACAGCAGTGATGTCTATAGCGTATGGGCTCCTGGTAGGTCCTCCCTGCAGCCCATACATTGTAGCCAGTACAGTAGTGATGTCTATAGCGTATGCGCTCCTGGTAGGTCCTCCCTGCGGCCCATACATTGGAGCCATTACAGTAGTGATGTCTATAGCGTATGGGCTCCTGGTAGGTCCTCCCTGCGGCCCATACATTGTAGCCAGTACAGTAGTGATGTCTATAGCGTATAGGCTCCTGGTAGGTCCTCCCTGCAGCCCATACATTGTAGCCACTACAGTAGTGATGTCTATAGTGTATGGGCTCCTGGTAGGTCCTCCCTGCAGCCCATACATTGTAGCCAGTACATCAGTGATGTCTATAGCGTATGGGCTCCTGATAGATCCTCCCTGCGGCCCATACATTGTAGCCACTACAGTAGTGATGTCTATAGCGTATGGGCTCCTGATTGGGCCCTAGGGAGGACCTTACATTGTAGCCAGTACAGTAGTGATGTCTATAGCGTATGGGCTCCTGGTAGATCCTCCCTGCAGCCCATACATTGTAGCCAGTACAGTAGTGATGTCTATAGCGTATGGGCTCCTGATAGGTCCTCCCTGCGGCCCATACATTGTAGCCAGTACAGTAGTGATGTCTATAGCGTATGGACTCCTGGTAGGTCCTCCCTGCAGCCCATACATTGTAGCCAGTAGAGTAGTGATATCTATAGCGTATGGGCTCCTGGTAGGTCCTCCCTGCAGCCCATACATTGTAGCCAGTACAGTAGTGATGTCTATAGCGTATGCGCTCCTGGTAGGTCCTCCCTGCGGCCCATACATTGGAGCCATTACAGTAGTGATGTCTATAGCGTATGGGCTCCTGGTAGGTCCTCCCTGCGGCCCATACATTGTAGCCAGTACTGTAGTGATGTCTATAGCGTATGGGCTCCTGGTAGGTCCTCCCTGCGGCCCATGCATTGTAGCCAGTACAGTAGTGATGTCTATAGCGTATAGGCTCCTGGTAGGTCCTCCCTGCAGCCCATACATTGTAGCCACTACAGTAGTGAAGTCTATAGTGTATGGGCTCCTGGTAGGTCCTCCCTGCAGCCCATACATTGTAGCCAGTACAGTAGTGATGTCTATAGCGTATGGGCTCCTGATAGGTCCTCCCTGCAGCCCATACATTGTAGCCAGTACAGTAGTGATGTCTATAGCGTATGGGCTCCTGGTAGGTCCTCCCTGCAGCCCATACATTGTAGCCAGTACAGTAGTGATGTCTATAGCGTATGGGCTCCTGGTAGATCCTTCCTGCAGCCCATACATTGTAGCCAGTACAGTAGTGATGTCTATAGCGTATGGGCTCCTGGTAGGTCCTCCCTGCAGCCCATACATTGTAGCCAGTACAGTAGTGATGTCTATAGCGTATGGGCTCCTGATAGGTCCTCCCTGCAGCCCATACATTGTAGCCAGTACAGTAGTGATGTCTATAGCGTATGGGCTCCTGGTAGATCCTTCCTGCAGCCCATACATTGTAGCCAGTACAGCAGTGATGTCTATAGCGTATGGGCTCCTGGTAGGTCCTCCCTGCAGCCCTTACATTGTAGCCAGTACAGTATTGATGTCTATAGCGTATGGGCTCCTGGTAGGTCCTCCCTGCAGCCCATACATTGTAGCCACTACAGTAGTGATGTCTATAGCATATGGGCTCCTGGTAGGTCCTCTCTGCGGCCCGTACATTAGTGATGTCTATAGCGTATGGGCTCCTGGTAGGTCCTCCCTGCAGCCCATACATTGTAGCCAGTACAGCAGTGATGTCTATAGCATATGGGCTCCTGGTAGGTCCTCTCTGCGGCCCGTACATTAGTGATGTCTATAGCGTATGGGCTCCTGGTAGGTCCTCCCTGCAGCCCATACATTGTAGCCAGTACAGCAGTGATGTCTATAGCATATGGGCTCCTGGTAGGTCCTCCCTGCGGCCCATACATTGTAGCCAGTACAGTAGCGATGTCTATAGCGTATGGGTTCCTGGTAGATGCTCCCTGCAGCCCATACATTGTAGCCAGTACAGTAGCGACGTCTATAGCGTATGGGCTCCTGGTAGGTCCTCCCTACAGCCCATACATTGTAGCCATTACAGTAGTGATGTCTATAGCGTATGGGCTCCTGGTAGGTCCTCCCTGCGGCCCATACATTGTAGCCATTACAGTAGTGATGTCTATAGTGTATGGGCTCCTGGTAGGTCCTCCCTGCGGCCCATACATTGTAACCAGTACAGCAGTGATGTCTATAGCGTATGGGCTCCTGGTAGGTCCTCGCTGCGGCCCATACATTGTAGCCAGTACAGTAGTGATGTCTATAGCGTATGGGCTCCTGGTAGATCCTTCCTGCAGCCCATACATTGTAGCCAGTACAGTAGTGATGCCTATAGCGTATGGGCTCCTGGTAGATCCTCCCTGCAGCCCATACATTGTAGCCAGTACAGCAGTGATGTCTATAGCGTATGGGCTCCTGGTAGGTCCTCCCTGCAGCCCATACATTGTAGCCAGTACAGTAGTGATGTCTATAGCGTATGGGCTCCTGGTAGATCCTTCCTGCAGCCCATACATTGTAGCCAGTACAGTAGTGATGTCTATAGCGTATGGGCTCCTGGTAGATCCTCCCTGCGGCCCATACATTGTAGCCAGTACAGTAGTGATGTCTATAGCGTATGGGCTCCTGATAGGTCCTCCCTGCAGCCCATACATTGTAGCCAGTACAGCAGTGATGTCTATAGCGTATGGGCTCCTGATAGATCCTCCCTGCAGCCCATACATTGTAGCCAGTACAGTAGTGATGTCTATAGCGTATGGGCTCCTGGTAGGTCCTCCCTGCAGCCCATACATTGTAGCCAGTACAGTAGTGATGTCTATAGCGTATGGGCTCCTGGTAGATCCTTCCTGCAGCCCATACATTGTAGCCAGTACAGTAGTGATGTCTATAGCGTATGGGCTCCTGGTAGATCCTCCCTGCAGCCCATACATTGTAGCCAGTACAGTAGTGATGTCTATAGCGTATGGGCTCCTGGTAGATCCTTCCTGCAGCCCATACATTGTAGCCAGTACAGTAGTGATGTCTATAGCGTATGGGCTCCTGGTAGGTCCTCCCTGCAGCCCATACATTGTAGCCAGTACAGTAGTGATGTCTATAGCGTATGGGCTCCTGGTAGATCCTTCCTGCAGCCCATACATTGTAGCCAGTACAGCAGTGATGTCTATAGCGTTTGGGCTCCTGGTAGGTCCTCCCTGCAGCCCATACATTGTAGCCACTACAGTAGTGATGTCTATAGCGTATGGGCTCCTGATAGATCCTCCCTGCGGCCCATACATTGTAGCCAGTACGGTAGTGATGTCTATAGCGTATGGGCTCCTGGTAGGTCCTCCCTGCAGCCCATACATTGTAGCCAGTACAGCAGTGATGTCTATAGCGTATGGGCTCCTGGTAGGTCCTCCCTGCAGCCCTTACATTGTAGCCAGTACAGTATTGATGTCAATAGCGTATGGGCTCCTGGTAGGTCCTCCCTGCAGCCCATACATTGTAGCCACTACAGTAGTGATGTCTATAGCATATGGGCTCCTGGTAGGTCCTCTCTGCGGCCCGTACATTAGTGATGTCTATAGCGTATGGGCTCCTGGTAGGTCCTCCCTGCAGCCCATACATTGTAGCCTGTACAGCAGTGATGTCTATAGCATATGGGCTCCTGGTAGGTCCTCCCTGCGGCCCATACATTGTAGCCAGTACAGTAGTGATGTCTATAGCGTATGGGTTCCTGGTAGATCCTCCCTGCAGCCCATACATTGTAGCCAGTACAGTAGCGACGTCTATAGCGTATGGGCTCCTGGTAGGTCCTCCCTACAGCCCATACATTGTAGCCATTACAGTAGTGATGTCTATAGTGTATGGGCTCCTGGTAGGTCCTCCCTGCAGCCCATACATTGTAGCCACTACAGTAGTGATGTCTATAGCGTATGGGTTCCTGGTAGATCCTCCCTGCAGCCCATACATTGTAGCCAGTACAGTAGTGATGTCTATAGCGTATGGGCTCCTGGTAGATCCTCCCTGCAGCCCATACATTGTAGCCACTACAGTAGTGATGTCTATAGCGTATGGGCTCCTGATAGATCCTCCCTGCAGCCCATACATTGTAGCCAGTACAGTAGTGATGTCTATAGCGTATGGGCTCCTGGTAGATCCTCCCTGCAGCCCATACATTGTAGCCACTACAGTAGTGATGTCTATAGCGTATGGGCTCCTGATAGATCCTCCCTGCAGCCCATACATTGTAGCCAGTACAGTAGTGATGTCTATAGCGTATGGGCTCCTGGTAGGTCCTTCCTGCAGCCCATACATTGTAGCCAGTACAGTAGTGATGTCTATAGCGTATGGGCTCCTGGTAGGTCCTCCCTGCAGCCCATACATTGTAGCCAGTACAGTAGTGATGTCTATAGCGTATGGGCTCCTGATAGATCCTCCCTGCAGCCCATACATTGTAGCCACTACAGTAGTGATGTCTATAGCGTATGGGCTCCTGATAGATCCTCCCTGCAGCCCATACATTGTAGCCAGTACAGTAGTGATGTCTATAGCGTATGTGCTTCTGTTATGTCCTCCCTGCAGCCCATACATTGTAGCCAGTACAGTAGTGATGTCTATAGCGTATGGGCTCCTGGTAGGTCCTCCCTGCAGCCCATACATTGTAGCCAGTACAGTAGTGATGTCTATAGCGTATGGGCTCCTGGTAGATCCTCCCTGCAGCCCATACATTGTAGCCAGTACAGTAGTGATGTCTATAGCGTATGTGCTTCTGTTATGTCCTCCCTGCAGCCCATACATTGTAGCCTGTACAGTAGTGATGTCTATAGCGTATGGGCTCCTGATAGATCCTCCCTGCAGCCCATACATTGTAGCCAGTACAGTAGTGATGTCTATAGCGTATGGGCTCCTGGTAGGTCCTCCCTGCAGCCCATACATTGTAGCCAGTACAGTAGTGATGTCTATAGCGTATGGGCTCCTGGTAGATCCTCCCTGCAGCCCATACATTGTAGCCAGTACAGTAGTGATGTCTATAGCGTATGGGCTCCTGATAGATCCTCCCTGCAGCCCATACATTGTAGCCAGTACAGTAGTGATGTCTATAGCGTATGTGCTTCTGTTATGTCCTCCCTGCAGCCCATACATTGTAGCCAGTACAGTAGTGATGTCTATAGCGTATGGGCTCCTGGTAGGTCCTCCCTGCAGCCCATACATTGTAGCCAGTACAGTAGTGATGTCTATAGCGTATGGGCTCCTGGTAGATCCTCCCTGCAGCCCATACATTGTAGCCAGTACAGTAGTGATGTCTATAGCGTATGGGCTCCTGATAGATCCTCCCTGCAGCCCATACATTGTAGCCAGTACAGTAGTGATGTCTATAGCGTATGTGCTTCTGTTATGTCCTCCCTGCAGCCCATACATTGTAGCCAGTACAGTAGTGATGTCTATAGCGTATGGGCTCCTGGTAGGTCCTCCCTGCAGCCCATACATTGTAGCCACTACAGTAGTGATGTCTATAGCGTATGGGCTCCTGATAGATCCTCCCTGCAGCCCATACATTGTAGCCAGTACAGTAGTGATGTCTATAGCGTATGGGCTCCTGGTAGATCCTTCCTGCAGCCCATACATTGTAGCCAGTACAGCAGTGATGTCTATAGCGTATGGGCTCCTGGTAGGTCCTCCCTGCAGCCCTTACATTGTAGCCAGTACAGTATTGATGTCTATAGCGTATGGGCTCCTGGTAGGTCCTCCCTGCAGCCCATACATTGTAGCCACTACAGTAGTGATGTCTATAGCATATGGGCTCCTGGTAGGTCCTCTCTGCGGCCCGTACATTAGTGATGTCTATAGCGTATGGGCTCCTGGTAGGTCCTCCCTGCAGCCCATACATTGTAGCCAGTACAGCAGTGATGTCTATAGCATATGGGCTCCTGGTAGGTCCTCCCTGCGGCCCATACATTGTAGCCAGTACAGTAGCGATGTCTATAGCGTATGGGTTCCTGGTAGATGCTCCCTGCAGCCCATACATTGTAGCCAGTACAGTAGCGACGTCTATAGCGTATGGGCTCCTGGTAGGTCCTCCCTACAGCCCATACATTGTAGCCATTACAGTAGTGATGTCTATAGCGTATGGGCTCCTGGTAGGTCCTCCCTGCGGCCCATACATTGTAGCCATTACAGTAGTGATGTCTATAGCGTATGGGCTCCTGGTAGGTCCTCCCTGCAGCCCATACATTGTAGCCAGTACAGTAGTGATGTCTATAGCGTATGGGCTCCTGGTAAGTCCTCCTTGCAGGCCATACATTGTAACCAGTACAGCAGTGATGTCTATAGCGTATGGGCTCCTGGTAGGTCCTCGCTGCGGCCCATACATTGGAGCCATTACAGTAGTGATGTCTATAGCGTATGGGCACCTGATAGGTCCTCCCTGCGGCCCCTACATTGTAACCAGTACAGCAGTGATGTCTATAGCGTATGGGCTCCTGGTAGGTCCTCCCTGCGGCCCATACATTGTAGCCACTACAGTAGTGATGTCTATAGCGTATGGGCTCCTGGTAGGTCCTCCCTGCGGCCCATACATTGTAGCCACTACAGTAGTGAAGTCTATAGTGTATGGGCTCCTGGTAGGTCCTCCCTGCAGCCCATACATTGTAGCCAGTACAGTAGTGATGTCTATAGCGTATGGGCTCCTGATAGGTCCTCCCTGCAGCCCATACATTGTAGCCAGTACAGTAGTGATGTCTATAGCGTATGGGCTCCTGGTAGGTCCTCCCTGCAGCCCATACATTGTAGCCAGTACAGTAGTGATGTCTATAGCGTATGGGCTCCTGGTAGATCCTTCCTGCAGCCCATACATTGTAGCCAGTACAGCAGTGATGTCTATAGCGTTTGGGCTCCTGGTAGGTCCTCCCTGCAGCCCATACATTGTAGCCACTACAGTAGTGATGTCTATAGCGTATGGGCTCCTGATAGATCCTCCCTGCAGCCCATACATTGTAGCCAGTACAGTAGTGATGTCTATAGCGTATGGGCTCCTGGTAGATCCTTCCTGCAGCCCATACATTGTAGCCAGTACAGCAGTGATGTCTATAGCGTATGGGCTCCTGGTAGGTCCTCCCTGCAGCCCTTACATTGTAGCCAGTACAGTATTGATGTCTATAGCGTATGGGCTCCTGGTAGGTCCTCCCTGCAGCCCATACATTGTAGCCACTACAGTAGTGATGTCTATAGTGTATGGGCTCCTGGTAGGTCCTCTCTGCGGCCCGTACATTAGTGATGTCTATAGCGTATGGGCTCCTGGTAGGTCCTCCCTGCAGCCCATACATTGTAGCCAGTACAGCAGTGATGTCTATAGCATATGGGCTCCTGGTAGGTCCTCCCTGCGGCCCATACATTGTAGCCAGTACAGTAGCGATGTCTATAGCGTATGGGTTCCTGGTAGATGCTCCCTGCAGCCCATACATTGTAGCCAGTACAGTAGCGACGTCTATAGCGTATGGGCTCCTGGTAGGTCCTCCCTACAGCCCATACATTGTAGCCATTACAGTAGTGATGTCTATAGCGTATGGGCTCCTGGTAGGTCCTCCCTGCGGCCCATACATTGTAGCCATTACAGTAGTGATGTCTATAGTGTATGGGCTCCTGGTAGGTCCTCCCTGCGGCCCATACATTGTAACCAGTACAGCAGTGATGTCTATAGCGTATGGGCTCCTGGTAGGTCCTCGCTGCGGCCCATACATTGTAGCCAGTACAGTAGTGATGTCTATAGCGTATGGGCTCCTGGTAGATCCTTCCTGCAGCCCATACATTGTAGCCAGTACAGTAGTGATGCCTATAGCGTATGGGCTCCTGGTAGATCCTCCCTGCAGTCCATACATTGTAGCCAGTACAGTAGTGATGTCTATAGCGTATGGGCTCCTGGTAGATCCTCCCTGCAGCCCATACATTGTAGCCAGTACAGTAGTGATGTCTATAGCGTATGGGCTCCTGGTAGATCCTCCCTGCAGCCCATACATTGTAGCCAGTACAGCAGTGATGTCTATAGCGTATGGGCTCCTGGTAGGTCCTCCCTGCAGCCCATACATTGTAGCCAGTACAGTAGTGATGTCTATAGCGTATGGGCTCCTGGTAGATCCTTCCTGCAGCCCATACATTGTAGCCAGTACAGTAGTGATGTCTATAGCGTATGGGCTCCTGGTAGATCCTCCCTGCAGCCCATACATTGTAGCCAGTACAGTAGTGATGTCTATAGCGTATGGGCTCCTGATAGGTCCTCCCTGCAGCCCATACATTGTAGCCAGTACAGCAGTGATGTCTATAGCGTATGGGCTCCTGATAGATCCTCCCTGCAGCCCATACATTGTAGCCAGTACAGTAGTGATGTCTATAGCGTATGGGCTCCTGGTAGATCCTTCCTGCAGCCCATACATTGTAGCCAGTACAGTAGTGATGTCTATAGCGTATGGGCTCCTGGTAGATCCTCCCTGCAGCCCATACATTGTAGCCATTACAGTAGTGATGTCTATAGCGTATGGGCTCCTGATAGGTCCTCCCTGCGGCCCATACATTGTAGCCATTACAGTAGTGATGTCTATAGCGTATGGGCTCCTGATAGGTCCTCCCTGCAGCCCATACATTGTAGCCAGTACAGCAGTGATGTCTATAGCGTATGGGCTCCTGGTAGGTCCTCCCTGCAGCCCATACATTGTAGCCAGTACAGTAGTGATGTCTATAGCGTATGGGCTCCTGGTAGATCCTTCCTGCAGCCCATACATTGTAGCCAGTACAGTAGTGATGTCTATAGCGTATGGGCTCCTGGTAGGTCCTCCCTGCAGCCCATACATTGTAGCCTGTACAGCAGTGATGTCTATAGCATATGGGCTCCTGGTAGGTCCTCCCTGCGGCCCATACATTGTAGCCAGTACAGTAGTGATGTCTATAGCGTATGGGCTCCTGGTAGATCCTTCCTGCAGCCCATACATTGTAGCCAGTACAGTAGTGATGTCTATAGCGTTTGGGCTCCTGGTAGGTCCTCCCTGCAGCCCATACATTGTAGCCACTACAGTAGTGATGTCTATAGCGTATGGGCTCCTGATAGATCCTCCCTGCGGCCCATACATTGTAGCCAGTACGGTAGTGATGTCTATAGCGTATGGGCTCCTGGTAGGTCCTCCCTGCAGCCCATACATTGTAGCCAGTACAGCAGTGATGTCTATAGCGTATGGGCTCCTGGTAGGTCCTCCCTGCAGCCCTTACATTGTAGCCAGTACAGTATTGATGTCAATAGCGTATGGGCTCCTGGTAGGTCCTCCCTGCAGCCCATACATTGTAGCCACTACAGTAGTGATGTCTATAGCATATGGGCTCCTGGTAGGTCCTCTCTGCGGCCCGTACATTAGTGATGTCTATAGCGTATGGGCTCCTGGTAGGTCCTCCCTGCAGCCCATACATTGTAGCCTGTACAGCAGTGATGTCTATAGCATATGGGCTCCTGGTAGGTCCTCCCTGCGGCCCATACATTGTAGCCAGTACAGTAGTGATGTCTATAGCGTATGGGTTCCTGGTAGATCCTCCCTGCAGCCCATACATTGTAGCCAGTACAGTAGTGACGTCTATAGCGTATGGGCTCCTGGTAGGTCCTCCCTACAGCCCATACATTGTAGCCATTACAGTAGTGATGTCTATAGCGTATGGGCTCCTGGTAGGTCCTCCCTACAGCCCATACATTGTAGCCATTACAGTAGTGATGTCTATAGTGTATGGGCTCCTGGTAGGTCCTCCCTGCGGCCCATACATTGTAGCCAGTACAGCAGTGATGTCTATAGCGTATGGGCTCCTGGTAGGTCCTCCCTGCAGCCCATACATTGTAGCCAGTACAGTAGTGATGTCTATAGCGTATGGGCTCCTGGTAAGTCCTCCTTGCAGGCCATACATTGTAACCAGTACAGCAGTGATGTCTATAGCGTATGGGCTCCTGGTAGGTCCTCCCTGCGGCCCCTACATTGTAGCCATTACAGCAGTGATGTCTATAGCGTATGGGCTCCTGGTAGGTCCTCCCTGCATCCCATACATTGTAGCCAGTACAGTAGTGATGTCTATAGCGTATGGGCTCCTGGTAGATCCTCCCTGCAGCCCATACATTGTAGCCAGTACAGTAGTGATGTCTATAGCGTATGGGCTCCTGACAGGTCCTCCCTGCAGCCCATACATTGTAGCCAGTACAGCAGTGATGTCTATAGCGTATGGGCTCCTGATAGATCCTCCCTGCGGCCCATACATTGTAGCCACTACAGTAGTGATGTCTATAGCGTATGGGCTCCTGATAGATCCTCCCTGCAGCCCATACATTGTAGCCAGTACAGTAGTGATGTCTATAGCGTATGGGCTCCTGGTAGGTCCTCCCTGCAGCCCATACATTGTAGCCAGTACAGTAGTGATGTCTATAGCGTATGGGCTCCTGGTAGGTCCTCCCTGCGGCCCATACATTGTAGCCAGTACAGTAGTGATGTCTATAGCGTATGGGCTCCTGGTAGATCCTTCCTGCAGCCCATACATTGTAGCCAGTACAGCAGTGATGTCTATAGCGTATGGGCTCCTGGTAGGTCCTCCCTGCAGCCCTTACATTGTAGCCAGTACAGTAGTGATGTCTATAGCGTATGGGCTCCTGGTAGGTCCTCCCTGCAGCCCATACATTGTAGCCACTACAGTAGTGATGTCTATAGCATATGGGCTCCTGGTAGGTCCTCTCTGCGGCCCGTACATTAGTGATGTCTATAGCGTATGGGCTCCTGGTAGGTCCTCCCTGCAGCCCATACATTGTAGCCAGTACAGCAGTGATGTCTATAGCATATGGGCTCCTGGTAGGTCCTCCCTGCGGCCCATACATTGTAGCCAGTACAGTAGTGATGTCTATAGCGTATGGGTTCCTGGTAGATCCTCCCTGCAGCCCATACATTGTAGCCAGTACAGCAGTGATGTCTATAGCGTATGGGCTCCTGGTAGGTCCTCCCTGCAGCCCATACATTGTAGCCAGTACAGTAGTGATGTCTATAGCGTATGCGCTCCTGGTAGGTCCTCCCTGCGGCCCATACATTGGAGCCATTACAGTAGTGATGTCTATAGCGTATGGGCTCCTGGTAGGTCCTCCCTGCGGCCCATACATTGTAGCCAGTACTGTAGTGATGTCTATAGCGTATGGGCTCCTGGTAGGTCCTCCCTGCGGCCCATGCATTGTAGCCAGTACAGTAGTGATGTCTATAGCGTATAGGCTCCTGGTAGGTCCTCCCTGCAGCCCATACATTGTAGCCACTACAGTAGTGATGTCTATAGTGTATGGGCTCCTGGTAGGTCCTCCCTGCAGCCCACACGTTGTAGCCAGTGCAGTAGTGATGTCTATAGCGTATGGGCTCCTGGTAGGTCCTCCCTGCAGCCTATACGTTGTAGCCAGTACAGTAGTGATGTCTATAGCGTATGGGCTCCTGGTAGGTCCTCCCTGCAGCCCATACATTGTAGCCAGTACAGTAGTGATGTCTATAGCGTATGGGCTCCTGGTAGATCCTCCCTGCAGCCCATACATTGTAGCCAGTACAGTAGTGATGTCTATAGCGTATGGGCTCCTGATAGGTCCTCCCTGCGGCCCATACATTGTAGCCAGTACAGTAGTGATGTCTATAGCGTATGGGCTCCTGATAGGTCCTCCCTGCGGCCCATACATTGTAGCCACTACAGTAGTGATGTCTATAGCGTATGGGCTCCTGGTAGATCCTCCCTGAAGCCCATACATTGTAGCCAGTACAGTAGTGATGTCTATAGCGTATGGGCTCCTGATAGGTCCTCCCTGCAGCCCATACATTGTAGCCAGTACATCAGTGATGTCTATAGCGTATGGGCTCCTGATAGATCCTCCCTGCGGCCCATACATTGTAGCCAGTACAGTAGTGATGTCTATAGCGTATAGGCTCCTGATTGGGCCCTAGGGAGGACCTTACATTGTAGCCAGTACAGTAGTGATGTCTATAGCGTATGGGCTCCTGGTAGATCCTCCCTGCAGCCCATACATTGTAGCCAGTACAGTAGTGATGTCTATAGCGTATGGGCTCCTGATAGGTCCTCCCTGCGGCCCATACATTGTAGCCAGTACAGTAGTGATGTCTATAGCGTATGGACTCCTGGTAGGTCCTCCCTGCAGCCCATACATTGTAGCCAGTAGAGTAGTGATATCTATAGCGTATGGGCTCCTGATAGGTCCTCCCTGCAGCCCATACATTGTAGCCAGTACAGTAGTGATGTCTATAGCGTATGGGCTCCTGGTAGTGTCGGGGTAAAAGAGAATATATATTTTTGTAACTTTTATACTTTTGTAACTTGTATACGCTTTTTTGCTAATGTACTAACCACCATTTTGTGTCTTATAACAATAAGCTTTCCTTGCTATATATTACTCAAATCGAAACTTAAACTAAGACAGTTCCAGTGTTGCCAAGACTTATTTCAGAGAAACGAAACAAGATTATAAGCTGACGGCTGCAATATCTGCCCAGAGACTGAGATAAGGAGATGTGGACCAATCAGGAGTGGCCAGACACTGGACTTTCATGGCTTACCCCTATCCCCTCCCCATTATGTAGTGTATTTAGGTTTGTGCATGTAAAAAATAAACACAGAACATTGCTGAGAACGTTGTCTGTAGTAGTCTTTTGAGCGTGCTCTGAGTTTGAACCAGCTTGTTGTCTGACTCATTCTTTGAATGGTTGACCCATGCTCATAGTTTGAATTTGGAGTGACTGGAGGACGAGTGGTATGTCATCACGACCCCCACAAATGGCGCTCAACGTGCGGCGTGGCTAGCGGTACGCCGCCCTCCCGGACCCATATTGCTGACTTCCCTGGTGGTGACCGCGGTGGCTGAATTTGAGGCCTGATCAACCTCCATCGAACACGGTAAGTTGACATATATATAATATATATGTTTCACTTGCCTGTGTGTCAGCCGCAGTGGTTTCTGTGGGGCTCTCAGGTTGGATCTGGGTGGGTGATCGGTCGAGTGGTGAGACCTCAGGCGTCCCGCACCACGTCCTGAACCAACAAGTGTTAAAACGAGTGACGTCGCATGCCTGCGCGTGCTCGTGTGAACACCACCTCCTCCTCCCCCGGTCACTGTACTTTTTTTTAGATAGCTGCCTCCCGTGACTGATAATCGAGGTTTCAAAGCATTCCTGAATTGTAGTGTAAGGGAGAAAGGATCTGTGACGAATTGAGAAGTGCTCTTCGTCTACCACAGAGACTGCTGTAAAGTCAAAGTTAGGAAAGGAGATAGATTGAGGTGTACTCTCTACCTCATCAGTGTATTGAGGTGTACTCTACACTGACGGGTGGTGCCGTAGTAGGAAAGAAGACGGATTGAGGGGTACTCTTCGTCTTATACAGAGAAACCTCATAAGGAGGGGTTCTGCTGTCAGTCAGGGTGCCGTGGTGACCATGTGTCCCTCCCATTCAGTCACAGGTGGTTTTAACTAGCTCTACCAGCCCATACATTGTAGGTTAAAAGCCCAAGCAGAGACATATTGTCCATACAGGCTTACAGCCCAAGAGTGGCATATCCAGTGGTAGTGTAGCGTAGTTTCCCATCATACGAAGGTGACCTTGTCGTGGTTGATGGGCACACATAAATTGGCCAAATTATGCGCAAAAAACCTTCATTTTTCAAAGTGACATTAGTCCAGATACAATATTTCTTATATTTTCATGTATGGAGTGCCGAAGTTCTTTTTGCAATTAGGGTGCCGTGGTGAGTCGTACTGTAAAGTCGCCATTCAAGGTTAGGGAAGGGATAGATTGAGGTGTACTCTCTATCTTATCAGTGTATTGAGGAGTACTCTACACTGACGGGTGGCGACCTGTCGGCTGCACCAGTGATCTGAGTCGCGACAGATCATTGCATTCTATAAGAAAATGTTGCGTATATTCAAATCTGAAAGATCTCGTAAGTTGCGGAATGCTGCTGTAGGAGTTAAGCCAATTAGTGGAGTTACGGGAAGGCAAGAAGGCAAGAAGAATGTTAGGAATTTGTATAACATGATAAGCTTATCCAGTACAGGCAGGCTTTAGTTTTCAGTGTAGAAAGAATGTGTTACACAGAAATTGGGAAAGCTAGGTGAGGACTCCTGCACCAGGCTCAGACACATCTTAGAGTAGATGGTGCAGGGGGGAACAGAGAATGCCGAGCCTTTGTTCGGATACATGAAAGCTGCAGAATGTGATTTGTTATGTGACCCTAAATTGGCCGTAACCCCGTTGATGCCTGTCACTAAACCGAGCCCTCAGCCACCACCCTATAATGGCGCCGACGCTAAATCATCGGAAGGATGGACGTGTCGTATGTGCTGACAGCAGAACCCGCCCTGGGCGAAGTTCTGCTGTGTCTGTGGGGGGGGGGGGCCGCCCATGGCACGATGCCCAGCCTGCCTCCAAGAACATTCCCACTCCCACTCTAACTCCTCCCTCCAACGGCCATCTTGCTACACCTCTTACTTGTTGTGGGAGGCCCGGAAAGCCCCAATCCGGCCTATATCCACTACTAGATCCGTCCGGTGCATATTACCAGCCACCAGCACAGGTGGAAAAGCCCGCAGTCCCAGAGCACCCATCTGAAACTAATGTGACACCCTCTGCTCCAGTCCACGATGCTGAGACGCTTCCCCTGTTTCCTATGGGAGTCACCCACAACCCTGGGGATATCCTCCTCAACTTCCCAGAATTTCAGGCCAGACTGCTCTCCCTCCGCCAACATACTGTTACTCAAGATGATACGGAGCCAGAGGAGGGATGGGCTCAAGATACTCCAGCCCCCCCTCCTTTATCCCATACGTCTCCTATGGCATCTTCCACCCCACATCCATTACCCGTACTCCGGCCCTTGCTCCAAGCAACTGCTGAAAGAACACCACCCCCCAGCCCCTCAGAAGTCTGGGACCCCTGCCGCTCCCGGAACCTAGTAGACCCATCAGGACGCCCTGTCACTCTGTCAATAGGCTATGGTGACATCCTTACACATCGGGTGGGGGCCATAGTCAACCCTGCAAACACCCGTATGAGCCATGTTGGAGGATTGGCTCGCAAAATTTCCCTTGCTGCTGGTTCTACTCTGGCTGCAGAATGCCAGGCTCACTTAGCCGAAAACGGAGAGCTTTCACAAGGCCAGACCTTAGTCACCCGTGCGGGTAAACTGCCCGCTGATGTCGTCATACATGCAGTGGGTCCTATTTATGACTCCCGGAACCCTGAAGAGTCACGTTCCACTCTCGCATCTACCATCCGTTCCGTACTGCTTCATGTAGGAAAATTGAGCCATCAGGATATGCCCAGACGCACTTTAGCGATACCACTCATATCTTCTGGAATTTTCGGCTACCCACTCGGGCCGTGCATAAAGGAACACGTACTGGCCCTCAAGGAAGGCATAGAGACCCTCCCTCATGGATTGGACTCGATACGCATTGTCTGTGTCCGTAGTCCTGCAGTTCATGTTGCTATGCCTTTGGCCCTTGAGCTACTAGTGGCAACCTCCTCCCCGACACCGATTCCCAATGCGGTTCTGTTGCCTGAAGAATCCTCCCTAGCGGCCACCCCAAACACCACCAAGGAACAAGCGACGCTGCCCGGTCCTCAACAAGTTCCTGGACCTTTAGGGATGATCAAATATCAACCCTTTACCCCAGTACAAGTAGACACTCTGGTCTCAAAGCTTCCTGATCCCGATAAATCTCCCATGCAGTATGCTAGACGCTTGGACACAACCAGAGCCATTTATGGAGCAACCTGGGTTGATTTAGCAGGTATCACATCTGTGAAGGCCAAGGAATATTTCTTGCCTACTATCAAAAAGGCCATGGATTCCACAAAAGCAGGATCCCTTAGTACGTATGAATCCGGCCTAGAATACATGAAACAGTTAAAAGCCTGGGCTCAGGATCGCTTGTCAGATCAAGCTGGATCTGTACAAGATGTTCAACAAGACCCTGATGAATCAGTGGAATGATATGCTGCAAGACTCAGCATGCATTTTGAGGATCTCGGATACAGTCCTCACGTCAAGACGCAGGCCGTCCTGTTGGTTCAGGCCCTAGTAGATGGCCTACAAGACGCTCTCAGAGATGAAGTCCTGAGAGTACGGCCCGAGATTCGTTCTTCCTCTTTCAACGACGTGGTGGACTTCGTTAAAGCTTTCCAAAAATCAATGCTAAAAATGGAAAAAGATATTAAGCCAAAGAAGAAAGCCGCACCTGCCATGGTATATCAAGCTCATGAAAGCTACCCACCCCCTGGCAACCAACATGGAATCAAGTGGGTAATGGTTAAAGGCACAAGTGATGATACTCCTCCCACATATAGAAAACAAGACAGAAGAGATGACAAGGGACCATCTAGAAACAGAAGACAATCTCGTGATTCTGAAGGACAAATGTTGTGTTGGGAGTGTGGTAACCCTAATCACATTCTCAGAGACTGTCCAACCCGCAGACAGTACCATGACCGCTCATTTCATGACGGTCCACACAACCATGGACCTTCCCGTGAACCATCTCATCCACGCCAATGACGGCTCGGTCAACCAGTGTCCACTTTCCCGGCTACGCATCTCACGGCCGCCTGTGGGACTGTCACTTTACAGGTGGACCATCAACCACTGGAGTTCCTGGTGGACACTGGGGCGGCCACATCTGTCATTTCCTCTGCACAGCTCCCTCCTTCTGTATCCCTATCATCGGATACCCTCACCTGTGTTGGGGTAGAAGGCCAACATATTTCTTCTCCACTCACAGTCCCTGTGTCTGCAGGACCGTTCACCGGAGTACTCACAAGATTCTTGGTCTCTGAAACTTGCCCTGTCAATCTGTTGGGAGCCGATCTCTTAGAGCGGATGAAGGCAACAATTACCTTCGGAAACCATGGTATGGAGCTTCTTTTGCGGGACCCTCATTCCGAACAAGGGACTGAAGACCGCTGTGTTCTTAAAGCCTTCCCTCTCATGATGATGACCATACAACCTCACACTCTTCTTGATACCTCACAGTTCCCTCACTCTCTGTGGTCCAGTGGGCCAGAGGACGTCGGCCTCCTGCAGGTTCCCCCGGTCCGAGTACACCTCAAGCCTGGACATAGGTACCCACGGTTGCCACAATACCCCCTCAAGGCTGCACAAGAACAAAGCTTGAGTACCCAAGTCGCTTCCCTCCTGGAATCAGGAGTCCTTGTCAGATGTGTATCTCCATGCAAACACCCCTCTTTCCTGTAAAAAAGAAAACCGCTCCGGGACAGCCTCCAAGATACCGGTTGGTTCAGGATCTCAGAGCCGTCAATGCAGCTACCATTTTAGAAACTCCAGTGGTACCCAACCCAAACACCCTTTTGTCTCAGGTGCCTCCAACGGCCACCTTGTTTACGGTGTTAGATCTGGCCAACGCCTTCTTCAGTATACCCTTACACGAAGATTCGTGGTTTCTTTTTGCCTTCACCTTTCAAGGAGCACAGTTTACATGGACCAGGACTCCACAAGGAGCCCAGAACTCTCCTAACCAATTCACTCATTCTATGAAGTCTATTCTGGAGCCATGGGTTCAAGAGAACCCTCGGGTCACCCTTCTACAGTATGTGGATAATCTTTTACTCTGTGGCACTGAAAAAAATTTGCCAGAGATGTCAGCATCCCTATTCTGGTTTCTTCACTCAGCTAACTGTAAAGTCTCGAAAGGCGAAGTCCAATGTTGTCTGCCCAAGGTCATTTTCCTCGGACATTGTATTTCACAAGGTGCTAGACATCTGACTGAAGAAAGAAAGCAAGCCATCATGGATATCACTTTCCCAACCACCTATTCCGCTATGCAGACTTTCCTTGGCCTTATCACTTACTGCAGGCAATGGATCCCTGATGCCTCAAAGCTCATGCAACCTCTGTACGACTGTCTCAAGAATGAAGGCTCAGTTTGGCTTCATGCCAAAGATCCACGTGTTTCTCATCAACACAGACTATGTTTTGACCGCCTTAAACAGGCTGTTGTCTCTGCCCCGGCCTTGGGCTTACCAGACTATACTCAGCCATTTCACCTTTTTGTCTCGGAATCGGAAGGTCATGCCTCTGGAGTTCTAGCACAACGTTATGATCATAAGTATTGGCCTTTGGGCTACTACTCAGCCCGCCTGGACCCTGTCGCCCGAACTGCCCCCACGTGCCTTAAGGCGGTCCACGCTGCTCACATTCTCCTTGACAAGTCAGCTGATATCGTCCTTGGACATGATCTAGTTATACAGACTGGCCATGATCTCTCGGCTGTTCTGCAACAAACATCTCCGAAACATCTCACCAACCAAAGACACCTGCGGCTGCAGTGTTCCCTATTGTTGCCCTCCAATATAACATTTACCAGATGTCTGACTATCAACCCTGCCACTTTGCTTCCACCTTCTAGGGGGGAAGGTGAAGAGGGTGAAGGTCCATTGGTGGAACCTCATGATTGTATAAAAATTTTGCAGGAAGAGACTTCTGCTCCAGAGAATATGGTGGCACATCCGCTCGCAGACCCTGCCTTGCACCTATGGACTGATGGATCCCATTTCGCAGACCTTCAAGGGAAGTTCCACACGGGATATGCTGTCACAACAGACCTAACAGTCCTCAAGGCTGAAGCTCTACCACCATACATGTCTAAAAACCAGACAATGTGAACTGAGGTCTAAGATGGCAGACATACAAGAAACAGAGGCATGTTCACACTAGCAAAAAAGAAGCAAGACAAAAATATATCTCATACCCTACCATAATTATATATAAATGTAAAGCAAAATTGCATAATAAATATAGGGTACTTAGTGAACTATTTTTGATCAAAAAAAGTATACAAGCCGTCCCACCAGCGGCAAGGTGACCCTAAATTGGGACGGTACCTATACTGCCTATATTAAAAACCTTACTGTATATCAAAGTTGAAGTAATGCATATAAAAGGGTAGACAAATAGGACCGGGTTCACTAAGTACCCTATATTTATTATGCAATTTTGCTTTACATTTATATATAATTATGGTAGGGTATGAGATATATTTTTGTCTTGCTTCTTTTTCACCATACATGTCTGCATAAGAAGCTGAACTTGTGGCTCTCACAGAGGCCTGCCACCTGGCAGCAGGAACAAAGGCGAATATATATATACCGATTCCAGGTATGGACATGGAATTTGCAATGATTCTGGACTCTTGTGGAAGTCTAGAGGATTCATCACAGCTGCAGGTACACCAGTGAAACATGTCTCATGGATTAAGGCCCTAATGAAGGCCCTGGAACTACCCATTCAGGTTGCTGTTATCAAGGTCAAGGCTTATGGAAGACTAGAATCCAGAGAAGCCAGGGGCAACCACCTAGCTGACCAAGCAGCCAAGACTGCAGCAGTGGAGAATGTGTCATCAAAGTGGCAGGAAAAGGAAGAAGAGATGGGGGAGACCCTGCAAACCGTAGCTGTGGCGCTCACTAGAGCAAGAGCCAAAGAACAGCCGGCGGAAGACCATACAAGTCCAGTGGAGACACGAGTGGAATCCAGGGGGGTCAGGATGCCTGAAGAAAAATTGTGTGAGGAACAAAGGAAGACCCCCACTGAAGAAGTCAAGCAATGGAAAGCGGCAGGAGCCGTGCTGGCAGGTCGCAAAGATTCAAAGGTCAATTCGACTCTTTACCAAGTGGATGGGAAGCCTTGCTTGCCTAGACGCATGTACTCAGCTGTGGCAGCATGGGCTCACGGGCCTACACACAGAGGAAAGAATCAAGCCTTGGCATGTATCAAGAAACTGTACTTTGCACCCGGAATCTCTTCCACTGTGACTGCGTACTCAAAATCCTGCTCTGTCTGCGCTACCTGCAACCCAACGTGTACGGCACGGGTCCCTCTTCAACACCTGGCTAAACCAGACTACCCTTGGCAGAGAATACAAGTCGACCATATCCAAATGCCTAAAGCAGGAAAATACGAGTACGTTTTGGTAGCCGTGGATATGTTCTCAGCCTGGCCCGAGGCCTACCCGGTTGTCAACATGACTGCTAAAGTCACAGCCAAGAAACTGATCACCGAAGTTGCCTGCAGATTTGGAGTTCCCCAAGTCATAGAATTGGACCAAGGACCAGCTTTCACAGCAAATATCTACAAAGAACTTTGGAACATGTTGGGAACAGATTTGGGCCTCCACACTCCATACCATCCTGCCAGTTCAGGCAAAGTGGAAAGGATGAACTCCACACTCAAGACCCAGCTCTTGAAAATGACCCAAGATCATCCCCTCCCCTGGCCCGACCTACTCCCCATAGTACTGTATCATATCAGACACACCCCACAAGCTAAACATGGGCTAACTCCCTACGAAATTCTGTTTGGGGCCCCGCCCAAGATAGGAGAGATTAGGCCCCAAGAATTGTCCGAAACAAATGATAGAGTGGTAAAATTTGTGATTGCCTTGTCTAGAGAATTGACTAACACCCGCTCTCCAGTATCTGCTTCTCTCCCAGAATCTACAGGTGATGCAGTACATGATTTCATCCCAGGCGATCTAGTGTATGTGAAGAAGTTTGTCCAGAAAGACTGCCTCCAGCCGCGGTTCGAGGGACCGTAAACTGTGCTTCTCACCACCCCGACGGCTCTGAAGCTTGAGGGCAAGAGCACCTGGATTCACACCTCCCACTGCAAGAGAGACAGAACGAGCCTATAAAAGATGACTACCTTCTTCTATATCCTTTCCATATGCTTACTGTCTGTCCCAGGGTGGACAGCTACCACACAGGGGTAGATATCTCCTTCTTCTCAGGTTGGTTGGGAGGGCTCAAGGGATTCCTCCAACAAGTTTGTCTAGTAATGGGAGGTCTACTAGTATTGGCCCTGGTGGTCCTGTGCTGCATAGTCCCCTTATACAGGAAAGCTATAACCAATGCTGTCCCAACCTCCGGGACCTTTCTGAATCAAGAGAAGATATGGAGAAATACACTCCTTTGAACAAGCCTGACCAACCCCCCCATGACAAAGTCCAATTGAAAGATTTAGTTTAGGGACAGTTGGGAGAACTCCATGTGTCACCCAGGATAGGGCTCGATTGTCTGGGGGCGTCCCATAAGGGGGCAGCTTCTAAGATGATTGGGTGAAGAAATCCACCTCCCCTCTCCCCACACATGGACAGTCTCAAAGGCCCCGAAGCAAGGGAAAGCTTAGTGTTTAGGGGGGAATGTCGGGGTAAAAGAGAATATATATTTTTGTAACTTTTATACTTTTGTAACTTTTATACGCTTTTTTGCTAATGTACTAACCACCATTTTGTGTCTTATAACAATAAGCTTTCCTTGCTATATATTACTCAAATCGAAACTTAAACTAAGACAGTTCCAGTGTTCCCAAGACTTATTTCAGAGAAACGAAACCAGATTATAAGCTGACGGCTGCAATATCTGCCCAGAGACTGAGATAAGGAGATGTGGACCAATCAGGAGTGGCCAGACACTGGACTTTCATGGCTTACCCCTATCCCCTCCCCATTATGTAGTGTATTTAGGTTTGTGCATGTAAAAAATAAACACAGAACATTGCTGAGAACGTTGTCTGTAGTAGTCTTTTGAGCGTGCTCTGAGTTTGAACCAGCTTGTTGTCTGACTCATTCTTTGAATGGTTGACCCATGCTCATAGATTGAATTTGGAGTGACTGGAGGACGAGTGGAATGTCATCACGACCCCCACAGTAGGTCCTCCCTGCAGCCCATACATTGTAGCCTGTACAGTAGTGATGTCTATAGCGTATGTGCTTCTGGTATGTCCTCCCTGCAGCCCATACATTGTAGCCAGTACAGTAGTGATGTCTATAGCGTATGGGCTCCTGGTAGGTCCTCCCTGCAGCCCATACATTGTAGCCAGTACAGTAGTGATGTCTGTAGCGTATGGGCTCCTGATAGGTCCTCCCTGCAGCCCATACATTGTAGCCAGTACAGTAGTGATGTCTATAGCGTATGGGCTCCTGGTAGGTCCTGCCTGCAGCCCATACATTGTAGCCAGTACAGTAGTGATGTCTATAGCGTATGGGCTCCTGATAGGTCCTCCCTGCAGTCCATACATTGTAGCCAGTACAGCAGTGATGTCTATAGCGTATGGGCTCCTGGTAGGTCCTACCTGCAGCCCATACATTGTAGCCTGTACAGTAGTGATGTCTATAGCGTATGTGCTTCTGGTATGTCCTCCCTGCAGCCCATACATTGTAGCCAGTACAGTAGTGATGTCTATAGCGTATGGGCTCCTGGTAGGTCCTCCCTGCAGCCCATACATTGTAGCCAGTACAGTAGTGATGTCTATAGAGTATGGGCTCCTGGTAGGTCCTCCCTGCATCCTATACATTGTAGCCAGTACAGTAGTGATGTCTATAGTGTATGGGCTACAGTAGTGATGTCTATAGCGTATGGGCTTCTGGTAGGTCCTCCCTGCAGCCCATACATTGTAGCCAGTACAGTAGTGATGTTTATAGCGTATGGGCTCCTGGTAGGTCCTCCTTGCAGCTCATACATTATAGCCAGTACAGTAGTGATGTCTATAGCGTATGGGCTCCTGGTAGGTCCTCCCTGCAGCCCATACATTGTAGCCAGTACAGTAGCTTTGTCTATAGCGTATGGGCTCCTGGTAGGTCCTCCCTGCAGCCCATACATTGTAGCCAGTACAGTAGTGATGTCTATAGCGTATGGGCTCCTGGTAGATCCTCCCTGCAGCCCATACATTGTAGCCACTACAGTAGTGATGTCTATAGGCGTATGGGCTCCTGGTAGGTCCTCCCTGCGGCCCATACATTGTAGCCAGTACAGCAGTGATGTCTATAGCGTATGGGCTCCTGGTAGATCCTCCCTGTGGCCCATACATTGTAGCTACTACAGTAGTGATGTCTATAGCGTATGGGCTCCTGGTAGGTCCTCCCTGCAGCCCTTACATTGTAGCCAGTACAGTAGTGATGTCTATAGCGTATGGGCTCCTGGTAGGTCCTCCCTGCAGCCCATACATTGTAGCCACTACAGTAGTGATGTCTATAGCGTATGGGCTCCTGGTAGGTCCTCTCTGCGGCCCGTACATTAGTGATGTCTATAGCGTATGGGCTCCTGGTAGGTCCTCCCTGCAGCCCATACATTGTAGCCAGTACAGCAGTGATGTCTATAGCGTATGGGCTCCTGTTTGGGCCGCAGGGAGGACCTTACATTGTAGCCAGTACAGTAGTGATGTCTATAGTGTATGGGCTCCTGGTAGGTCCTCCCTGCGGCCCATACATTGTAGCCACTACAGTAGTGATGTCTATAGCGTATGGGTTCCTGGTAGATCCTCCCTGCAGCCCATACATTGTAGCCAGTACAGTAGCGATGTCTATAGCGTATGGGCTCCTGGTAGGTCCTCCCTACAGCCCATACATTGTAGACATCACTACTGTAATGGCTACATAGTGTATGGGCTCCTGGTAGGTCCTCCCTGCAGCCCATACATTGTAGCCAGTACAGTAGTGATGTCTATAGCATATGGGCTCCTGGTAGGTCCTCCCTGCAGCCCATACATTGTAGCCAGTACAGTAGTGATGTCTACAGCGTATGGGCTCCTGGTAGGTCCTCCTTGCAGGCCATACATTGTAGCCAGTACAGCAGTGATGTCTATAGCGTATGCGCTCCTGGTAGGTCCTCCCTGCGGCCCATACATTGTAGCCATTACAGTAGTGATGTCTATAGCTTATGGGCTCCTGGTAGGTCCTCCCTGCGGCCCATACATTGTAGCCACTACAGTAGTGATGTCTATAGCGTATGGGCTCCTGGTAGGTCCTCCCTGCGGCCCATACATTGTAGCCATTACAGCAGTGATGTCTATAGCGTATGGGCTCCTGGTAGGTCCTCCCTGCGGCTCATACATTGTAGCCAGTACAGTAGTGATGTCTATAGCGTATGGGCTCCTGGTAGGTCCTCCCTGCAGCCCTTACATTGTAGCCAGTACAGTAGTGATGTCTATAGCGTATGGGCTCCTGGTAGGTCCTCCCTGCAGCCCATACATTGTAGCCACTACAGTAGTGATGTCTATAGCGTATGGGCTCCTGGTAGGTCCTCTCTGCGGCCCGTACATTAGTGATGTCTATAGCGTATGGGCTCCTGGTAGGTCCTCCCTGCAGCCCATACATTGTAGCCAGTACAGCAGTGATGTCTATAGCGTATGGGCTCCTGGTAGGTCCTCCCTACGGCCCATACATTGTAGCCAGTACAGTAGTGATGTCTATAGCGTATGGCCTCCTGGTAGGTCCTCCCTGCAGCCCATACATTGTAGCCAGTACAGTAGTGATGTCTATAGCGTATGGCCTCCTGATAGGTCCTCCCTGCAGCCCATACATTGTAGCCACTACAGTAGTGATGTCTATAGCGTATGGGCTCCTGGTAGATCCTCCCTGCAGCCCATACATTGTAGCCAGTAAAGTAGTGATGTCTATAGCGTATGGGCTCCTGGTAGATCCTCCCTGCAGCCCATACATTGTAGCCAGTACAGTAGTGATGTCTATAGCGTATGGGCTCCAGATAGATCCTCCCTGCGGCCCATACATTGTAGCCACTACAGTAGTGATGTCTATAGCGTATGGGCTCCTGATAGGTCCTCCCTGCAGCCTTTACATTGTAGCCAGTACAGTAGTGATGTCATTAGCGTATGGGCTCCTGGTAGGTCCTCCCTGCAGCCCATACATTGTAGCCAGTACAGCAGTGATGTCTATAGCGTATAGGCACCTGATAGGTCATCCCTGCAGCCCATACATTGTAGCCAGTACAGCAGTGATGTCTATAGCTTATGGGCTCCTGGTAGGTCCTCCCTGCAGCTCATACATTGTAGCCACTACAGTAGTGATGTCTATAGCGTATGGGCTCCTGGTAGGTCCTCCCTGCAGCCCATACATTGTAGCCAGTACAGTAGTGATGTCTATAGCTTATGGGCTCCTGGTATGTCCTCCCTGCAGCCCATACATTGTAGCCAGTACAGTAGTGATGTCTATAGCGTATGGGCTCCTGGTAGGTCCTCCCTGCAGCCCATACATTGTAGCCAGTACAGTAGTGATGTCTATAGCGTATGGGCTCCTGGTAGATCCTCCCTGCAGCCCATAAATTGTAACCAGTACAGTAGTGATGTCTATAGCGTATGGGCTCCTGGTAGGTCCTCCCTGCGGCCCATACATTGTAGCCATTACAGTAGTGATGTCTATAGCGTATGGGCTCCTGATAGGTCCTCCCTGCGGCCCATACATTGTAGCCAGTACAGTAGTGATGTCTATAGCGTATGGGCTCCTGGTAGATCCTCCCTGCGGCCCATACATTGTAGCCAGTACAGTAGTGATGTCTATAGCGTATGGGCTCCTGATAGGTCCTCCCTGCAGCCCATACATTGTAGCCTGTACAGTAGTGATGTCTATAGCGTATGT
Source organism: Phyllobates terribilis (assembly GCF_046119375.1). Classification (NCBI taxonomy): domain Eukaryota; kingdom Metazoa; phylum Chordata; class Amphibia; order Anura; family Dendrobatidae; genus Phyllobates; species Phyllobates terribilis. The sequence continues at coordinate 637,618,980 of NW_027362762.1, forward strand.
GCTTCTGGTATGTCCTCCCTGCAGCCCATACATTGTATCCAGTACAGTAGTGATGTCTATAGCGTATGGGCTCCTGGTAGGTCCTCCCTGCAGCCCATACATTGTAGCCAGTACAGTAGTGATGTCTATAGCGTACGGGTTCCTGATAGGTCCTCCCTGCAGCCCATACATTGTAGCCAGTACAGTACTGATGTCTATAGCGTATGGGCTCCTGGTAGATCCTCCCTGCAGCCCATACATTGTAGCCAGTACAGTAGTGATGTCTATAGCGTATGGGCTCCTGATAGGTCCTCCCTGCAGCCCATACATTGTAGCCAGTACAGTAGTGATGTCTATAGCGTATGGGCTCCTGGTAGGTCCTCCCTGCAGCCCATACATTGTAGCCAGTACAGTAGTGATGTCTATAGCGTATGGGCTCCTGGTAGGTGCTCCCTGCAGCCCAAACATTGTAGCCAGTACAGTAGTGATGTCTATAGCGTATTGGCTCCTGGTAGGTCCTCCCTGCAGCCCATACATTGTAGCCAGTACAGTAGTGATGTCTATAGCGTATGGGCTCCTGGTAGATCCTCCCTGCGGCCCATACATTGTAGCCACTACAGTAGTGATGTCTATAGTGTATGGGCTCCTGGTAGATCCTCCCTGCAGCCCATACATTGTAGCCAGTACAGCAGTGATGTCTATAGCATATGGGCTCCTGATAGGTCCTCCCTGCGGCCCATACATTGTAGCCAGTACAGTAGTGATGTCTATAGCGTATGGGTTCCTGGTAGATCCTCCCTGCAGCCCATACATTGTAGCCAGTACATTAGCGATGTCTATAGCGTATGGGCTCCTGGTAGGTCCTCCCTACAGCCCATACATTGTAGCCATTACAGTAGTGATGTCTATAGCGTATGGGCTCCTGGTAGGTCCTCCCTGCGGCCCATACATTGTAGCCATTACAGTAGTGATGTCTATAGTGTATGGGCTCCTGGTAGGTCCTCCCTGCGGCCCATACATTGTAGCCAGTACAGTAGTGATGTCTATAGCGTATGGGCTCCTGGTAGGTCCTCCTTGCAGGCCATACATTGTAACCAGTACAGCAGTGATGTCTATAGCGTATGGGCTCCTGGTAGGTCCTCCCTGCGGCCCATACATTGTAGCCAGTACTGTAGTGATGTCTATAGCGTATGGGCTCCTGATAGGTCCTCCCTGCGGCTCATACATTGTAGCCACTACAGTAGTGATGTCTATAGCGTATGGGCTCCTGGTAGGTCCTCCCTGCGGCCCATACATTGTAGCCATTACAGCAGTGATGTCTATAGCGTATGGGCTCCTGATAGGTCCTCCCTGCGGCCCATACATTGTAGCCAGTACAGTAGTGATGTCTATAGCGTATGGGCTCCTGATAGGTCCTCCCTGCGGCCCATACATTGTAGCCAGTACAGTAGTGATGTCTATAGCGTATGGGCTCCTGGTAGGTCCTCCCTGCAGCCCATACATTGTAGCCAGTACAGTAGTGATATCTATAGCGTATGGGCTCCTGGTAGGTCCTCCCTGCGGCCCATACATTGTAGCCAGTACAGCAGTGATGTCTATAGCGTATGGGCTCCTGGTAGGTCCTCCCTGCGGCCCATACATTGTAGCCACTACAGTAGTGATGTCTATAGCGTATGGGCTCCTGGTAGGTCCTCCCTGCGGCCCATACATTGTAGCCAGTACAGCAGTGATGTCTATAGCGTATGGGCTCCTGGTAGGTCCTCCCTGCAGCCCTTACATTGTAGCCAGTACAGTAGTTATGTCTATAGCGTATGGGCTCCTGGTAGGTCCTCCCTGCAGCCCATACATTGTAGCCACTACAGTAGTGATGTCTATAGCATATGGGCTCCTGGTAGGTCCTCTCTGCGGCCCGTACATTAGTGATGTCTATAGCGTATGGGCTCCTGGTAGGTCCTCCCTGCAGCCCATACATTGTAGCCAGTACAGCAGTGATGTCTATAGTGTATGGGCTCCTGGTAGGTCCTCCCTGCGGCCCATACATTGTAGCCAGTACAGCAGTGATGTCTATAGTGTATGGGCTCCTGGTAGGTCCTCCCTGCAGCCCATACGTTGTAGCCAGTACAGCAGTGATGTCTATAGCGTATGGGCTCCTGGTAGGTCCTCCCTGCAGCCTATACATTGTAGCCAGTACAGTAGTGATGTCTATAGCGTATAGGCTCCTGGTAGGTCCTCCCTGCAGCCCATACATTGTAGCCAGTACAGTAGTGATGTCTATAGCGTATGGGCTCCTGGTAGATCCTCCCTGCAGCCCATACATTGTAGCCAGTACAGTAGTGATGTCTATAGCGTATGGGCTCCTGATAGGTCCTCCCTGCGGCCCATACACTGTATCCAGTACAGTAGTGATGTCTATAGCGTATGGGCTCCTGGTAGGTCCTCCCTGCAGCCCATACATTGTAGCCAGTACAGTAGTGATGTCTATAGCGTATTGGCTTCTGGTAGGTCCTCCCTGCAGCCTATACATTGTAGCCAGTACAGTAGTGATGTCTATAGCGTATGGGCTCCTGGTAGGTCCTCCCTGCAGCCCATACATTGTAGCCAGTACAGTAGTGATGTCTATAGCGTATGGGCTCCTGGTAGATCCTCCCTGCAGCCCATACATTGTAGCCAGTACAGCAATGATGTCTATAGCGTATGGGTTCCTGATAGGTCCTCCCTGCGGCCCATACATTGTAGCCAGTACAGCAGTGATGTCTATAGCGTATTGGCTTCTGGTAGGTCCTCCCTGCAGCCTATACATTGTAGCCAGTACAGTAGTGATGTCTATAGCGTATGGGCTCCTGGTAGGTCCTCCCTGCAGCCCATACATTGTAGCCAGTACGGTAGTGATGTCTATAGCGTATGGGCTCCTGGTAGATCCTCCCTGCAGCCCATACATTGTAGCCAGTACAGCAGTGATGTCTATAGCGTATGGGCTCCTGATAGGTCCTCCCTGCGGCCCATACATTGTAGCCAGTACAGCAGTGATGTCTATAGCGTATGGGCTCCTGGTAGGTCCTCCCTGCAGCGCATACATTGTAGCCAGTACAGCAGTGATGTCTATAGCGTATCGGCTCCTGGTAGGTCCTCCCTGCAGCCCATACATTGTAGCCAGTACAGTAGTGATGTCTATAGCGTATGGGCTCCTGGTAGATCCTCCCTGCGGCCCATACATTGTAGCCACTACAGTAGTGATGTCTATAGAGTATGGGCTCCTGGTAGGTCCTCCCTGCAGCCCATACATTGTAGCCAGTACAGTAGTGATGTCTATAGCGTATGGGCTCCTGGTAGATCCTCCCTGCAGCCCATACATTGTAGCCAGTACAGTAGTGATGTCTATAGCGTATGGGCTTCTGGTAGGTCCTCCCTGCAGCCCATACATTGTAGCCAGTACAGTAGTGATGTCTATAGCGTATGGGCTCCTGGTAGATCCTCCCTGCAGCCCATACATTGTAGCCAGTACAGCAGTGATGTCTATAGCGTACGGGCTCCTGGTAGGTCCTCCCTGCAGCCCATACATTGTAGCCAGTACCGCAGTGATGTCTATAGCATATGGGCTCCTGGTAGGTCCTCCCTGCAGCCCATACATTGTAGCCAGTACAGTAGTGATGTCTATAGCGTATGGGCTCCTGGTAGATCCTCCCTGCGGCCCATACATTGTAGCCACTACAGTAGTGATGTCTATAGAGTATGGGCTCCTGGTAGGTCCTCCCTGCAGCCCATACATTGTAGCCAGTACAGTAGTGATGTCTTTAGCGTATGGGCTCCTGGTAGGTCCTCCCTGCGTCCTATACATTGCAGCCAGTACAGTAGTGATGTCTATAGCGTATGGGCTCCTGGTAGGTCCTCCCTGCAGCCCATACATTGTAGCCACTACAGTAGTGATGTCTATAGTGTATGGGCTCCTGGTAGGTCCTCCCTGCGTCCTATACATTGCAGCCAGTACAGTAGTGATGTCTATAGCGTATGGGCTCCTGGTAGGTCCTCCCTGCGGCCCATACATTGTAGCCAGTTCATTAGTAATGTCTACAGCGTTTGGGCTCCTGGTAGGTCCTCCCTGCGGCCCATACATTGTAGCTAGTTCATTAGTGATGTCTATAGCGTATGGGCTCCTGGTAGGTCCTCCCTGCGGCCCATACATTGTAGCCAGTACAGCAGTGATGTCTATAGCTTATGGGCTCCTGGTAGGTCCTCCCTGCAGCCCATACATTGTAGCCAGTGCAGTAGTGATGTCTATAGTGTATGGGCTCCTGGTAGGTCCTCCCTGCAGCCCTTACATTGTAGCCAGTACAGTAGTGAGGTCTATAGCGTATGGGCTCCTGGTAGGTCCTCCCTGCGGCCCATACATTGTAGCCAGTACAGTAGTGATGTCTATAGCGTATGGGCTCCTGGTATGTCCTCCCTGCACCCTATACATTGTAGCCAGTACAGTAGTGATGTCTATAGTGTATGGGCTACAGTAGTGATGTCTATACCGTATGGGCTTCTGGTAGGTCCTCCCTGCAGCCCATACATTGTAGCCAGTACAGTAGTGATGTTTATAGCGTATGGGCTCCTGGTAGGTCCTCCCTACAGCTCATACATTGTAGCCAGTACAGTAGTGATGTCTATAGCGTATGGGCTCCTGGTATGTCCTCCCTGCACCCTATACATTGTAGCCAGTACAGTAGTGATGTCTATAGTGTATGGGCTACAGTAGTGATGTCTATACCGTATGGGCTTCTGGTAGGTCCTCCCTGCAGCCCATACATTGTAGCCAGTACAGTAGTGATGTTTATAGCGTATGGGCTCCTGGTAGGTCCTCCCTGCAGCTCATACATTGTAGCCAGTACAGTAGTGATGTCTATAGCGTATGGGCTCATGGTAGGTCCTCCCTGCAGCCCATACATTGTAGCCAGTACAGTAGTGATGTCTATAGCGTATGGGCTCCTGGTAGATCCTCCCTGCAGCCCATACATTGTAGCCAGTACAGTAGTGATGTCTATAGTGTATGGGCTACAGTAGTGATGTCTATACCGTATGGGCTTCTGGTAGGTCCTCCCTGCAGCCCATACATTGTAGCCAGTACAGTAGTGATGTCTATAGCGTATGGGCTCCTGGTAGATCCTCCCTGCGGCCCATACATTGTAGCCACTACAGTAGTGATGTCTATAGAGTATGGGCTCCTGGTAGGTCCTCCCTGCAGCCCATACATTGTAGCCAGTACAGTAGTGATGTCTTTAGCGTATGGGCTCCTGGTAGGTCCTCCCTGCGTCCTATACATTGCAGCCAGTACAGTAGTGATGTCTATAGCGTATGGGCTCCTGGTAGGTCCTCCCTGCAGCCCATACATTGTAGCCACTACAGTAGTGATGTCTATAGTGTATGGGCTCCTGGTAGGTCCTCCCTGCGTCCTATACATTGCAGCCAGTACAGTAGTGATGTCTATAGCGTATGGGCTCCTGGTAGGTCCTCCCTGCAGCCCATACATTGTAGCCAGTACAGTAGTGATGTCTATAGCGTATGGGCTCCTGGTAGGTCCTCCCTGCGGCCCATACATTGTAGCCAGTTCATTAGTAATGTCTACAGCGTTTGGGCTCCTGGTAGGTCCTCCCTGCGGCCCATACATTGTAGCTAGTTCATTAGTGATGTCTATAGCGTATGGGCTCCTGGTAGGTCCTCCCTGCGGCCCATACATTGTAGCCAGTACAGCAGTGATGTCTATAGCTTATGGGCTCCTGGTAGGTCCTCCCTGCAGCCTATACATTGTAGCCAGTACAGTAGTGATGTCTATAGCGTATGGGCTCCTGGTAGGTCCTCCCTGCAGCCCATACATTGTAGCCAGTACAGCAGTGATGTCTATAGCTTATGGGCTCCTGGTAGGTCCTCCCTGCAGCCCATACATTGTAGCCAGTACTGTAGTGATAGGTCCTCCCTGCGGCCCCTACATTGTAGCCAGTACAGCAGTGATGTCTATAGCGTATGGGCTCCTGGTAGGTCCTCCCTGCGGCCCATACATTGTAGCCACTACAGTAGTGATGTCTATAGCGTATGGGCTCCTGGTAGGTCCTCCCTGAGGCCCATACATTGTAGCCATTACAGCAGTGATGTCTATAGCGTATGGGCTCCTGGTAGGTCCTCCCTGCGGCCCATACATTGTAGCCAGTACAGTAGTGATGTCTATAGCGTATGGGCTCCTGGTAGGTCCTCCCTGCGGCCCATACATTGTAGCCAGTTCATTAGTAATGTCTACAGCGTTTGGGCTCCTGGTAGGTCCTCCCTGCGGCCCATACATTGTAGCTAGTTCATTAGTGATGTCTATAGCGTATGGGCTCCTGGTAGGTCCTCCCTGCGGCCCATACATTGTAGCCAGTACAGCAGTGATGTCTATAGCTTATGGGCTCCTGGTAGGTCCTCCCTGCAGCCTATACATTGTAGCCAGTACAGTAGTGATGTCTATAGCGTATGGGCTCCTGGTAGGTCCTCCCTGCAGCCCATACATTGTAGCCAGTACAGCAGTGATGTCTATAGCTTATGGGCTCCTGGTAGGTCCTCCCTGCAGCCCATACATTGTAGCCAGTACTGTAGTGATAGGTCCTCCCTGCGGCCCCTACATTGTAGCCAGTACAGCAGTGATGTCTATAGCGTATGGGCTCCTGGTAGGTCCTCCCTGCGGCCCATACATTGTAGCCACTACAGTAGTGATGTCTATAGCGTATGGGCTCCTGGTAGGTCCTCCCTGAGGCCCATACATTGTAGCCATTACAGCAGTGATGTCTATAGCGTATGGGCTCCTGGTAGGTCCTCCCTGCGGCCCATACATTGTAGCCAGTACAGTAGTGATGTCTATAGCGTATGGGCTCCTGGTAGGTCCTCCCTGCGGCCCATACATTGTAGCCACTACAGTAGTGATGTCTATAGTGTATGGGCTCCTGGTAGGTCCTCCCTGCAGCCCATACGTTGTAGCCAGTACAGCAGTGATGTCTATAGCGTATGGGCTCCTGGAAGGTCCTCCCTGCAGCCTATACGTTGTAGCCAGTACAGTAGTGATGTCTATAGCGTATGGGCTCCTGGTAGGTCCTCCCTGCAGCCCATACATTGTAGCCAGTACAGTAGTGATGTCTATAGCGTATGGGCTCCTGATAGGTCCTCCCTGCAGCCCATACATTGTAGCCAGTACAGCAGTGATGTCTATAGCGTATGGGCTCCTGATAGATCCTCCCTGCGGCCCATACATTGTAGCCACTACAGTAGTGATGTCTATAGCGTATGGGCTCCTGGTAGGTCCTCCCTGCAGCCCATACATTGTAGCCAGTACAGTAGTGATGTCTATAGCGTATGGGCTCCTGGTAGGTCCTCCCTGCAGCCCATACATTGTAGCCATTACAGCAGTGATGTCTATAGCGTATGGGCTCCTGGTAGGTCCTCCCTGCAGCCCATACATTGTAGGCAGTACAGTAGTGATGTCTATAGCGTATGGGCTCCTGGTAGGTCCTCCCTGCAGCCCATACATTGTAGCCAGTACAGTAGTGATGTCTATAGCTTATGGGCTCCTGGTAGGTCCTCCCTGCAGCCCATACATTGTAGCCAGTACAGTAGTGATGTCTATAGCGTATGGGCTCCTGGTAGGTCCTCCCTGAGGCCCATACATTGTAGCCATTACAGCAGTGATGTCTATAGCGTATGGGCTCCTGGTAGGTCCTCCCTGCAGCCCATACATTGTAGGCAGTACAGTAGTGATGTCTATAGCGTATGGGCTCCTGGTAGGTCCTCCCTGCAGCCCATACATTGTAGCCAGTACAGTAGTGATGTCTATAGCGTATGGGCTCCTGGTAGGTCCTCCCTGAGGCCCATACATTGTAGCCATTACAGCAGTGATGTCTATAGCGTATGGGCTCCTGGTAGGTCCTCCCTGCGGCCCATACATTGTAGCCAGTACAGTAGTGATGTCTATAGCGTATGGGCTCCTGGTAGGTCCTCCCTGCGGCCCATACATTGTAGCCACTACAGTAGTGATGTCTATAGCGCATGTGTGACACCCCAGGGGTCTGGTTGTCACAGTAACGTAATGTTATGTCTGAGAGCAGGTGGGAGGTCCTTTAGTCAGGGATCCTGTGCATGCCACACCTCCTGCCCAGTTTTGGGAGGGGAAGAACTTCCCCTATATAAACCTAGGGCTGAGGCAGGGTGAGTGAGTAGAAGAAGAGAAGAAGTAGAGACAGCATAGGAAGAAACAGCAGTTACAAGGAGTCAGGGGCTGGCAGCTGCAGCGCTCGCCCTGACTAAGAAGATTATTTACCGGACCCGGAGTCCGAGGCTGTGGGGACTAACTTCTAACCAGCAGCAGAATCCGTCAGGCAGGGGATTTCAGGTCCTCTGGCCCAGAAGCCCGAAGGCACGGTCACACGCGTGGGACCAGCACCGCCATCGTGGAGCGGAAGCCATTAGAAGGCCCCGAGTCACCGGCCATACGGGTGAGCACCACACGGTACACTCAGGGACGTGGGCTACTTACATCAGCTTCTAGCAAGGTAGCCAGAAGAGTACAGTCAGTTTGTGAGGCCTACAACTACGCCTGGCCAGGGGAGATCCCATCTGCTCAAAGACTGACCAGGCCCCGTTTGCTAGCAAGTACTCCGGGAGGGTCTTTTGTTGTTACCAGTAAAGACCCTGAACTACACCGTACCGTCTCTGAGTGGTTCCTGCTACCCCCATCATCCACGTCGGCTGCCCTGAGGCCATACCCCTCCCGTTGGGGGTTATACTATCACGCTGCACAATCCTACCACCGGCCTCAGCGGTCTGCCCTGCAGCAGCAGCTCCCTGGCTGCACTCAACGGGTGGCGTAGTCATCAACTATTTACTACTAATAGACTGCCGTCTAGTTTGACTCCCTGGGCACGGACCGGGTCACCGCCACGAGACTACAACCCTCCACTGATCCGGCTCCGGGTAGGCTCCCGCATGCGCAACGCAGCGCGACACAGGCCCAGGGGCGCGTCAACTTTGGCGTAGTCGGCAGGATTTCGTGCCCGCAACCACCGGGTACTGCGTGCCTGAAAAGCAAAGACTGTTCAAACTTACCAGTGGTGAAGGTTTCCCGCCATCCGGCGCCATCTTCTACCTTCTTCCCGCCATCCGCGAAGTTTTCCCGCCATCCGGCGCCATCTTCGACCTTCTTCCCGCCATCCGTGGAGTTTTCCCGCCATTGGACGCCATCTTGAGGACGCCGCGCGGGAAGAAGAGGGGCGTGGACTCCGAAAGCGCGCGAGAACTGAAGCCCCGCCTCACGTCCGGACGTTGCGTAAGGTCCTGGAAGGAGCCCAGCAGACGCCGACGTCACAGGAGCGCGACGGAAGGTCCTCAACCCTGACGATCCACTGCGGAGCCGCGGCCTACGGAAGAGGATCATCGCAAGGTAGGCCACGGTCCACTAGGGGGGAGGAAGATGTCGGATACGGAGGAGAGCTTCACTGCCTCAACCCCCGCCAGCGCTACCGCTGCTGCAGTTATGCCCTTCACCATGCCCTATATCCCGGGAGCAGCTTGGCTACCCCAGTACTCAGGGGAGTCACATACCCTGCATGACTTTAGAGAAAAGCTGGATAGCCTCTTCCAGGTGTACCCCCTCACAGAAGAGCAAAAAGTGAGCATCCTGGTGGCCCAACTAACCGGGGCAGCCAAAAGGGAAGTAAAATCCTGGCCACCTGGGAGGAAGACTGTCGCAGGGATACTAACCCGGCTGAAGGACACCTTTGATACCCGCACCTCAGCCGAGATTAAGCTTAGATTCTACGGGTGCAAGCAGCGAGCGCATGAGAGTATAAGGGACTATGCACTAAACCTACAAGAGGCCCTGAGGGCCATAAAGCAGACCGACCCTGATGGGGTGGGAAACGAGGACAGGCTATTGACTGAACAATTTATAGAGGGTTTATATTGCAATGCCCACCGAACCCAGTTGCGGGCAATGGCCTTACAGGATCCCCATCTGGACTTTGCACAGTTCAAGGATAGAGCTATCCGGGTGCTCCGAGAACCAGCACCGGGTGGCGTTGTTACCCACAGGCGCCCAGCTATCACTTACCACCAGGAGGCGGCGCCCTTGTCGGCAGGGCCTGTGGGAGCTGATGCGCAGGCTTTGGACAATGACCCGGCTCCAGACCTACACCATCAGGTCCAAGAGCTAGCTAAGAGCGTTGCTGCGCTAACCCGAACTGTGCAGTCTTTACAGGTTTCCACCCCAGGGAAGATCCAGCTGGCATCCGGACCGGAGGACATCCCGTGGCGTCGACCAAGGAGGACCCCACCGGCCAGAGGAAGACCCAGTGACCGATACAGCGAGGACGGACGACCCATCTGCCGCCGCTGCAATCAACCCGGACATATGGAAAGGTACTGTTCTTTAAACGGGCACAACCTGGGGTAGAGGGCCAACCCCCAGGAAAAAGATCACCAGGCCCATCGAACTGGCGCGACAGATATGTGGGAGGACGTCCAGTCTTGCCTGTGGTACTGGATGGCATTCCCATGAGTGCCCTACTGGATACCGGGTCACAAGTCACCACCATCCCGTACGTGCTCTTCAAGCAGTACTGGAATGACTCGGATATTACCCGCTACCCTGACGACGACTTGAGTATCATCGCCAGCAATGGCCAGCCCGTGCCACAGATCGGATTTAAAGAGGTGACCCTCAAAATCGGTAGAGTCGAACTGGCCGCACAGGGACTGATCATTGTAGATATTGATAAACATGAGTCACCCAAAAATAACTCTAGGAACTAACGTAATTGAAAATTGTCTTGCAGAGGTGATTTTCCTTTTACAGCAGGTTGCCAAGAACGCCAGCTCCGGCGAGCAGCGGGTGCTCCAGAAAGAGATCCGGGCACTGATGCAACGGCAACAAGTGGAACTCTCCGGCGGTGAGATTGGTAGCGTAAGAATGTGTGACCCTTTTCCTATTGCCATGCCCCCAAAAAGTGAAATGATGATTTGGTGCCGGGCAGCTATTGGTCTGAGAGGTAGAGATTACCAGGCAATGGTAGAACCAGTTTACTCAGACAGTAGGCCCACCATTTTGACAGCACGGGGGGTGGTCAATGTACGCCATGGGAGGGTGCCCATTCGCATAATAAATATCGGGGAGAGGGAAGTGTACCTGCCCCGGTATGCCACGCTAGCCAAATTATATACCACTAATCAAAATTCTATACAATCTGTGGAACCCTTGCCTCCATCTCACCCGGAGGAAGGTAACGGCTCTAAGAAAGACATGGAGGACTGGTGTCAGCAACTACATTTGGGTACTGATTCCACTCCCTCACATCAGAAACAAGGAGTCTATCGGGTGGTTCAAGAGTATGAGAGAGTGTTTAGTAAACACCCGTTAGACTTCGGGCGAGTCAAGGGGGTAGAACACCGCATCCCCACGGGAGATCATCCTCCCATAAAAGAGAGGTATCGACCCGTACCCCCTGCACATTACCAACACGCCAAGGGGATGCTTAGAGACATGAAGGAGGCTGGGGTAATCCGGGATAGCTGTAGCCCCTGGGCAGCCCCACTAGTTTTAGTCAAAAAGAAAGACAACACCATGAGGATGTGTGTAGATTACCGGAAAATCAACCGTATCACACACAAGGATGCGTACCCCTTACCAAGGATAGAGGAGTCATTGGCTGCTTTAAGATCTGCTAACTTCTTCTCTACCTTGGATCTCACTAGCGGGTACTGGCAGGTTCCTGTAGCAGAGGCGGACCGGGAGAAGACCGCATTCACCACCCCGATGGGACTTAGCGAGTTCACCTGCATGCCGTTCGGACTCTGCAACGCCCCAGGAACCTTCCAACGATTAATGGAGTGCTGTCTGGGCCACAGAAACTTCGAGACGGTCCTGTTGTACCTGGACGATGTCATCGTATACTCCAAAACTTATGAGGACCACCTGAAACACCTGGCGGAGGTGTTCGAAGCTCTGGCGAGTTACGGCCTAAAGGTGAAACCCTCCAAGTGTCACCTCCTGAAACCAAAGGTGCAATACCTGGGACATGTGGTGAGCGCTGACGGAGTGGCTCCCGACCCCGATAAGATCACCGCAATTAAGGGATGGCCAAGCCCCTCCAGCGTAAAAGAAGTGCGGCAGTTCCTAGGGTTGGTAGGCTACTACCGAAGGTTTATTCCCGGTTTCACCAAAAAGGCAGCGCCTATGCAGGACCTCCTGATAGGCCAGTCCCGAAAGGCCAAGAACCAGAAGCCGCCTTTCAAATGGGAAGAGCTAGAAGAAGAGTCCTTCCGCCAGCTGAAGATGGCCCTCACGGGGGATGAAATCTTGGCGTACCCAGACTATAGCCAGCCCTTCATCCTCTACACCGACGCCAGTAACATCGGGCTAGGAGCCGTACTATCCCAGATTCAGCAGGGGAAAGAACGAGTAATCTCCTATGCCAGCCGAAAACTGCGACCCACCGAAAGGAACCCCGAGAATTACAGCTCATTTAAGCTAGAGTTCCTGGCCGTGGTATGGGCAGTCACCGAGCGCTTTAGGCATTACCTCGCTTCTTCCCGGTTCACCGTATACACGGATAACAACCCGTTGACACACCTGGACACGGCAAGACTCGGTGCCCTGGAGCAGAGGTGGATGGCCCGTCTGTCCAACTACGAGTTCACAATCAAATACCGGGCAGGACGCTCCAATACTAACGCGGATGCCCTGTCCAGGATGCCCAACCTGCCGGACGAAGGAGAAGATCCGGAGGGACTGGAAGAAGTTGAACTCCCTGCGTTCCACCGTCATGGGACTATCCAGTATTCCCACCGGGTAAGGGGTAAGCAGGCTGCTACGTTGAACCCCTTACCCCACTACAACTGGGCGGAAACGCAAGACAGCGACCCTGCCGTCCGACTGGTGAAGGAGATGCTGACTCGGCCGGAGGCTCGCCTTGAACCAGACGCTCCGGAGGAAGCCAAACAACTATGGGCGGAGAAGAGTCGACTATTCCTTTACAAGGGGAAGTTGTGCCGCAGAATGGTCAACTCCCGGACGCATGAACTACTCTGGCAAGTAGTGGTGCCACGAAGAGACGCAGCCATGGTGATGGAGGCATACCACGACGGAGCTGGACACTTCGGGTGGAAAAAGCTGGAGTTCCTGCTGCGCGAGCGGTTCCACTGGGTAGGCATGAGGGGAACCATAGAGAAGTGGTGCAGAGACTGTGGCCCGTGCAATCTGAGAAGGAAGGACCGGGCCAGCCAGAAGACTCCCCTGCAGTCCATCGTCACCCGGCAACCGTTGGAACTGGTAGCCTTGGATCATGTAAAACTGACCCCAAGCAGAAGTGGCTATGTCTACGCATTAACCATCGTGGATCATTACTCCCGGTTCTTGGTTGTCGTCCCCGTCAAGGACTTAACGGCTCAAACAGCAGCTAGAGCCTTCCAGCAGCACTTCTGCCGTCCACACGGGTACCCGGACCAAGTGCTGACGGACCAGGGACCTGCCTTTGAAGCGGAGGTCTTCCAGGAATTCTGCAATCTGTATGGCTGCCGGAAGATAAGGACGACACCCTACCATCCGCAAACTAATGGACTTTGTGAAAAAATGAACCAGGTGGTAATGGATCTTCTAAAAACATTGCCCCTGGAAGAACGCAGTCTGTGGCCTGAGAAGTTGCCCGATCTGGTGGACCTATACAACCACATCCCGGTAGGTTCCACCAACTGTACCCCGGCTTACCTAATGAGGGCGAGACCTGGTAAGTTACCTGTTGACCTGGAAATGGGAGTCCTGACACCTGAGGACACTTCACCAGAAACAGACTGGGACACAGAGAGGCAGCAGCAGTACCGGAGAGTACAGGAGACCGTGGAGCGAAGTCTCTGTCAGGCTAGGGAAAGACAAGAGAAGACTTACAACCAGTATGCTCCCGCTGTTCCCCTGGTACCCGGAGAGCAGGTCTTGAAGAGGAAAAGACGGCTCCACAAGTTGGATGACCAGTGGGAGAAGGACCCGTACACCGTACTGCCCTCAAGCCACGAGAACCCGAAGGTCTGTACCATCAGTAAAGACGGAGGGGAAACCACAGCCATTGTATCCCGGGACCACCTGAAGAAGTGTCCCGAACAACTGAGGAACCCTGAAGAGGAACAAGAAGACCATCGACCCGTGGGAGAAAGGGAAGATATGGTTAGTACCGTGCTCGGGGACTTCCCTCGGTCTTGGACTCAAGTCAATGGTGCAGTTGTGGTACCCGTACTCACCTTCCTCCAACCATCATCCCAAGAACCTACGGAGCAACGGGTAGAGCTGGAAGAACAGCCGGTCCAGGAGGCAGAAGACTCCACACAAGTAGAACAGGAGAATCAACCCTCTGCTTATAGTGAGCCTGCCGTACCCCTAGTGAGACAAAGAGCCGGTAGACAGCTGCCCAGTTTAGCCTTGACAGCTCCTACACCCTGTAGTTCAGGGCCAGACAGTCAGCTCCGTAGGTCCACTAGGGCCACTAGAGGCCAGTTACCCGCACGTTGGAGGATCTAAATGTTTAAGCTATTTTATAATGTTTACCTGTCTATAGTTGCTTGTGTGTAATTTTGTATTTCTAGTTGTTTTTAGGAATCCTTGGTGGATTTACCGGGAATCCTTGTATATAGTTGGAGCGTAACCCAGGATGGACTAAAGACTGTCAAGGACTCGGGGTAGAACAGACCCCTACCTGGTTACGTCTCCCTGTGTTGGTGAAATGGACACCTTGCTTTCTTCAGAGACTGCACCCGGTTGCGGACACGCCGTAACCATCTTTATGTGTTTTCTTATTGTATTATTAATGTTTTGCCTTGTTATGTTTTCTAAATGTGTTTAGTCCCGGAGTACTAAATTTTACTAGGGGGGAATGTGACACCCCAGGGGTCTGGTTGTCACAGTAACGTAATGTTATGTCTGAGAGCAGGTGGGAGGTCCTTTAGTCAGGGATCCTGTGCATGCCACACCTCCTGCCCAGTCTTGGGAGGGGAAGAACTTCCCCTATATAAACCTAGGGCTGAGGCAGGGTGAGTGAGTAGAAGAAGAGAAGAAGTAGAGACAGCATAGGAAGAAACAGCAGTTACAAGGAGTCAGGGGCTGGCAGCTGCAGCGCTCGCCCTGACTAAGAAGATTCTTTACCGGACCCGGAGTCCGAGGCTGTGGGGACTAACTTCTACCCAGCAGCAGAATCCGTCAGGCAGGGGATTTCAGGTCCTCTGGCCCAGAAGCCCGAAGGCACGGTCACACGCGTGGGACCAGCACCGCCATCGTGGAGCGGAAGCCATTAGAAGGCCCCGAGTCACCGGCCATACGGGTGAGCACCACACGGTACACTCAGGGACGTGGGCTACTTACATCAGCTTCTAGCAAGGTAGCCAGAAGAGTACAGTCAGTTTGTGAGGCCTACAACTACGCCTGGCCAGGGGAGATCCCATCTGCTCAAAGACTGACCAGGCCCCGTTTGCTAGCAAGTACTCCGGGAGGGTCTATCGTTGTTACCAGTAAAGACCCTGAACTACACCGTACCGTCTCTGAGTGGTTCCTGCTACCCCCATCATCCACGTCGGCTGCCCTGAGGCCATACCCCTCCCGTTGGTTGTTATACTATCACGCTGCACAATCCTACCACCGGCCTCAGCGGTCTGCCCTGCAGCAGCAGCTCCCTGGCTGCACTCAACGGGTGGCGTAGTCATCAACTATTTACTACTAATAGACTGCCGTCTAGTTTGACTCCCTGGGCACGGACCGGGTCACCGCCACGAGACTACAACCCTCCACTGATCCGGCTCCGGGTAGGCTCCCGCATGCGCAACGCAGCGCGACACAGGCCCAGGGGCGCGTCACATGGGCTCCTGGTAGATCCTCCCTGCAGCCCATACATTGTAGCCAGTACAGTAGTGATGTCTATAGCGTGTGGGCTCCTAATAGGTCCTCCCTGCGGCCCATACATTGTAGCCAGAACAGTAGTGATGTCTATAGCGTATGGGCTCCTGGTAGGTCCTACCTGCAGCCCATACATTGTAGCCTGTACAGTAGTGATGTCTATAGCGTATGGGCTTCTGGTAGGTCCTCCCTGCAGCCCATACATTGTAGCCAGTACAGTAGTGATGTCTATAGAGTATGGGCTCCTGGTAGGTCCTCCCTGCATCCTATACATTGTAGCCAGTACAGTAGTGATGTCTATAGTGTATGGGCTACAGTAGTGATGTCTATAGCGTATGGGCTTCTGGTAGGTCCTCCCTGCAGCCCATACATTGTAGCCAGTACAGTAGTGATGTTTATAGCGTATGGGCTCCTGGTAGGTCCTCCTTGCAGCTCATACATTATAGCCAGTACAGTAGTGATGTCTATAGCGTATGGGCTCCTGGTAGGTCCTCCCTGCAGCCCATACATTGTAGCCAGTACAGTAGCTTTGTCTATAGCGTATGGGCTCCTGGTAGGTCCTCCCTGCAGCCCATACATTGTAGCCAGTACAGTAGTGATGTCTATAGCGTATGGGCTCCTGGTAGATCCTCCCTGCAGCCCATACATTGTAGCCACTACAGTAGTGATGTCTATAGGCGTATGGGCTCCTGGTAGGTCCTCCCTGCAGCCCATACATTGTAGCCAGTACAGCAGTGATGTCTATAGCGTATGGGCTCCTGGTAGATCCTCCCTGTGGCCCATACATTGTAGCCACTACAGTAGTGATGTCTATAGCGTATGGGCTCCTGGTAGGTCCTCCCTGCAGCCCTTACATTGTAGCCAGTACAGTAGTGATGTCTATAGCGTATGGGCTCCTGGTAGGTCCTCCCTGCAGCCCATACATTGTAGCCACTACAGTAGTGATGTCTATAGCGTATGGGCTCCTGGTAGGTCCTCTCTGCGGCCCGTACATTAGTGATGTCTATAGCGTATGGGCTCCTGGTAGGTCCTCCCTGCAGCCCATACATTGTAGCCAGTACAGCAGTGATGTCTATAGCGTATGGGCTCCTGTTTGGGCCGCAGGGAGGACCTTACATTGTAGCCAGTACAGTAGTGATGTCTATAGCGTATGGGCTCCTGGTAGGTCCTCCCTGCGGCTCATACATTGTAGCCAGTACAGTAGTGATGTCTATAGCGTATGGGCTCCTGGTAGGTCCTCCCTGCAGCCCATACATTGTATCCAGTACAGTAGTGATGTCTATAGCGTATGGGCTCCTGGTAGGTCCTCCCTGCAGCCCATACATTGTAGCCAGTACAGTAGTGATGTCTATAGCGTATGGGTTCCTGATAGGTCCTCCCTGCAGCCCATACATTGTAGCCAGTACAGTACTGATGTCTATAGCGTATGGGCTCCTGGTAGATCCTCCCTGCAGCCCATACATTGTAGCCAGTACAGTAGTGATGTCTATAGCGTATGGGCTCCTGATAGGTCCTCCCTGCAGCCCATACATTGTAGCCAGTACAGTAGTGATGTCTATAGCGTATGGGCTCCTGGTAGGTCCTCCCTGCAGCCCATACATTGTAGCCAGTACAGTAGTGATGTCTATAGCGTATGGGCTCCTGGTAGGTGCTCCCTGCAGCCCAAACATTGTAGCCAGTACAGTAGTGATGTCTATAGCGTATTGGCTCCTGGTAGGTCCTCCCTGCAGCCCATACATTGTAGCCAGTACAGTAGTGATGTCTATAGCGTATGGGCTCCTGGTAGATCCTCCCTGCGGCCCATACATTGTAGCCACTACAGTAGTGATGTCTATAGTGTATGGGCTCCTGGTAGATCCTCCCTGCAGCCCATACATTGTAGCCAGTACAGCAGTGATGTCTATAGCATATGGGCTCCTGGTAGGTCCTCCCTGCGGCCCATACATTGTAGCCAGTACAGTAGTGATGTCTATAGCGTATGGGTTCCTGGTAGATCCTCCCTGCAGCCCATACATTGTAGCCAGTACATTAGCGATGTCTATAGCGTATGGGCTCCTGGTAGGTCCTCCCTACAGCCCATACATTGTAGCCATTACAGTAGTGATGTCTATAGCGTATGGGCTCCTGGTAGGTCCTCCCTGCGGCCCATACATTGTAGCCAGTACAGTAGTGATGTCTATAGTGTATGGGCTCCTGGTAGGTCCTCCCTGCGGCCCATACATTGTAGCCATTACAGCAGTGATGTCTATAGTGTATGGGCTCCTGGTAGGTCCTCCCTGCGGCCCATACATTGTAGCCAGTACAGCAGTGATGTCTATAGCGTATGGGCTCCTGGTAGGTCCTCCCTGCAGCCCATACATTGTAGCCAGTACAGTAGTGATGTCTATAGCGTATGGGCTCCTGGTAGGTCCTCCTTGCAGGCCATACATTGTAACCAGTACAGCAGTGATGTCTATAGCGTATGCGCTCCTGGTAGGTCCTCCCTGCGGCCCATACATTGTAGCCATTACAGCAGTGATGTCTATAGCGTATGGGCTCCTGATAGGTCCTCCCTGCGGCCCATACATTGTAGCCAGTACAGTAGTGATGTCTATAGCGTATGGGCTCCTGGTAGGTCCTCCCTGCAGCCCATACATTGTAGCCAGTACAGTAGTGATATCTATAGCGTATGGGCTCCTGGTAGGTCCTCCCTGCGGCCCATACATTGTAGCCAGTACAGCAGTGATGTCTATAGCGTATGGGCTCCTGGTAGGTCCTCCCTGCGGCCCATACATTGTAGCCACTACAGTTGTGATGTCTATAGCGTATGGGCTCCTGGTAGGTCCTCCCTGCGGCCCATACATTGTAGCCAGTACAGCAGTGATGTCTATAGCGTATGGGCTCCTGGTAGGTCCTCCCTGCAGCCCATACATTGTAGCCACTACAGTAGTGATGTCTATAGCATATGGGCTCCTGGTAGGTCCTCTCTGCGGCCCGTACATTAGTGATGTCTATAGCGTATGGGCTCCTGGTAGGTCCTCCCTGCAGCCCATACATTGTAGCCAGTACAGCAGTGATGTCTATAGTGTATGGGCTCCTGGTAGGTCCTCCCTGCGGCCCATACATTGTAGCCAGTACAGCAGTGATGTCTATAGTGTATGGGCTCCTGGTAGGTCCTCCCTGCAGCCCATACGTTGTAGCCAGTACAGCAGTGATGTCTATAGCGTATGGGCTCCTGGTAGGTCCTCCCTGCAGCCTATACATTGTAGCCAGTACAGTAGTGATGTCTATAGCGTATAGGCTCCTGGTAGGTCCTCCCTGCAGCCCATACATTGTAGCCAGTACAGTAGTGATGTCTATAGCGTATGGGCTCCTGGTAGGTCCTCCCTGCAGCCCATACATTGTAGCCAGTACGGTAGTGATGTCTATAGCGTATGGGCTCCTGGTAGATCCTCCCTGCAGCCCATACATTGTAGCCAGTACAGCAATGATGTCTATAGCGTATGGGTTCCTGATAGGTCCTCCCTGCGGCCCATACATTGTAGCCAGTACAGCAGTGATGTCTATAGCGTATTGGCTTCTGGTAGGTCCTCCCTGCAGCCTATACATTGTAGCCAGTACAGTAGTGATGTCTATAGCGTATGGGCTCCTGGTAGGTCCTCCCTGCAGCCCATACATTGTAGCCAGTACGGTAGTGATGTCTATAGCGTATGGGCTCCTGGTAGATCCTCCCTGCAGCCCATACATTGTAGCCAGTACAGCAATGATGTCTATAGCGTATGGGTTCCTGATAGGTCCTCCCTGCGGCCCATACATTGTAGCCAGTACAGCAGTGATGTCTATAGCGTATGGGCTCCTGGTAGGTCCTCCCTGCAGCGCATACATTGTAGCCAGTACAGCAGTGATGTCTATAGCGTATCGGCTCCTGGTAGGTCCTCCCTGCAGCCCATACATTGTAGCCAGTACAGTAGTGATGTCTATAGCGTATGGGCTCCTGGTAGATCCTCCCTGCGGCCCATACATTGTAGCCACTACAGTAGTGATGTCTATAGAGTATGGGCTCCTGGTAGGTCCTCCCTGCAGCCCATACATTGTAGCCAGTACAGTAGTGATGTCTATAGCGTATGGGCTCCTGGTAGATCCTCCCTGCAGCCCATACATTGTAGCCAGTACAGTAGTGATGTCTATAGCGTATGGGCTTCTGGTAGGTCCTCCCTGCAGCCCATACATTGTAGCCAGTACGATAGTGATGTCTATAGCGTATGGGCTCCTGGTAGATCCTCCCTGCAGCCCATACATTGTAGCCAGTACAGCAGTGATGTCTATAGCGTACGGGCTCCTGGTAGGTCCTCCCTGCAGCCCATACATTGTAGCCAGTACAGCAGTGATGTCTATAGCATATGGGCTCCTGGTAGGTCCTCCCTGCAGCCCATACATTGTAGCTAGTACAGTAGTGATGTCTATAGCGTATGGGCTCCTGGTAGATCCTCCCTGCGGCCCATACATTGTAGCCACTACAGTAGTGATGTCTATAGAGTATGGGCTCCTGGTAGGTCCTCCCTGCAGTCCATACATTGTAGCCAGTACAGTAGTGATGTCTTTAGCGTATGGGCTCCTGGTAGGTCCTCCCTGCGTCCTATACATTGCAGCCAGTACAGTAGTGATGTCTATAGCGTATGGGCTCCTGGTAGGTCCTCCCTGCGGCCCATACATTGTAGCTAGTTCATTAGTGATGTCTATAGCGTATGGGCTCCTGGTAGGTCCTCCCTGCAGCCCATACATTGTAGCCAGTACAGCAGTGATGTCTATAGCGTATGGGCTCCTGGTAGGTCCTCCCTGCGGCCCATACATTGTAGCCAGTACAGCAGTGATGTCTATAGCTTATGGGCTCCTGGTAGGTCCTCCCTGCAGCCTATACATTGTAGCCAGTACAGTAGTGATGTCTATAGCGTATGGGCTCCTGGTAGGTCCTCCCTGCAGCCCATACATTGTAGCCAGTACAGCAGTGATGTCTATAGCTTATGGGCTCCTGGTAGGTCCTCCCTGCAGCCCATACATTGTAGCCAGTGCAGTAGTGATGTCTATAGTGTATGGGCTCCTGGTAGGTCCTCCCTGCAGCCCTTACATTGTAGCCAGTACAGTAGTGAGGTCTATAGCGTATGGGCTCCTGGTAGGTCCTCCCTGCGGCCCATACATTGTAGCCAGTACATTAGTGATGTCTATAGCGTATGGGCTCCTGGTAGGTCCTCCCTGCAGCCCATACATTGTAGCCAGTACAGTAGTGATGTCTATAGCGTATGGGCTCCTGGTATGTCCTCCCTGCACCCTATACATTGTAGCCAGTACAGTAGTGATGTCTATAGTGTATGGGCTACAGTAGTGATGTCTATACCGTATGGGCTTCTGGTAGGTCCTCCCTGCAGCCCATACATTGTAGCCAGTACAGTAGTGATGTTTATAGCGTATGGGCTCCTGGTAGGTCCTCCCTGCAGCTCATACATTGTAGCCAGTACAGTAGTGATGTCTATAGCGTATGGGCTCATGGTAGGTCCTCCCTGCAGCCCATACATTGTAGCCAGTACAGTAGTGATGTCTATAGCGTATGGGCTCCTGGTAGGTCCTCCTTGCAGGCAATACATTGTAACCAGTACAGCAGTGATGTCTATAGCTTATGCGCTCCTGGTAGGTCCTCCCTGCGGCCCATACATTGTAGCCATTACAGTAGTGATGTCTATAGCGTATGGGCTCCTGGTAGGTCCTCCCTACGGCCCATACATTGTAGCCAGTACTGTAGTGATAGGTCCTCCCTGCGGCCCCTACATTGTAGCCAGTACAGCAGTGATGTCTATAGCGTATGGGCTCCTGGTAGGTCCTCCCTGCGGCCCATACATTGTAGCCACTACAGTAGTGATGTCTATAGCGTATGGGCTCCTGGTAGGTCCTCCCTGAGGCCCATACATTGTAGCCATTACAGCAGTGATGTCTATAGCGTATGGGCTCCTGGTAGGTCCTCCCTGCGGCCCATACATTGTAGCCAGTACAGTAGTGATGTCTATAGCGTATGGGCTCCTGGTAGGTCCTCCCTGCGGCCCATACATTGTAGCCACTACAGTAGTGATGTCTATAGTGTATGGGCTCCTGGTAGGTCCTCCCTGCAGCCCATACGTTGTAGCCAGTACAGCAGTGATGTCTATAGCGTATGGGCTCCTGGAAGGTCCTCCCTGCAGCCTATACGTTGTAGCCAGTACAGTAGTGATGTCTATAGCGTATGGGCTCCTGGTAGGTCCTCCCTGCAGCCCATACATTGTAGCCAGTACAGTAGTGATGTCTATAGCGTATGGGCTCCTGATAGGTCCTCCCTGCAGCCCATACATTGTAGCCAGTACAGCAGTGATGTCTATAGCGTATGGGCTCCTGATAGATCCTCCCTGCGGCCCATACATTGTAGCCACTACAGTAGTGATGTCTATAGCGTATGGGCTCCTGGTAGGTCCTCCCTGCAGCCCATACATTGTAGCCAGTACAGTAGTGATGTCTATAGCGTATGGGCTCCTGGTAGGTCCTCCCTGCAGCCCATACATTGTAGCCAGTACAGTAGTGATGTCTATAGCGTATGGGCTCCTGGTAGGTCCTCCCTGAGGCCCATACATTGTAGCCATTACAGCAGTGATGTCTATAGCGTATGGGCTCCTGGTAGGTCCTCCCTGCAGCCCATACATTGTAGGCAGTACAGCAGTGATGTCTATAGCGTATGGGCTCCTGGTAGGTCCTCCCTGCAGCCCATACATTGTAGCCAGTACAGTAGTGATGTCTATAGCTTATGGGCTCCTGGTAGGTCCTCCCTGCAGCCCATACATTGTAGCCAGTACAGTAGTGATGTCTATAGCGTATGGGCTCCTGGTAGGTCCTCCCTGAGGCCCATACATTGTAGCCATTACAGCAGTGATGTCTATAGCGTATGGGCTCCTGGTAGGTCCTCCCTGCAGCCCATACATTGTAGGCAGTACAGTAGTGATGTCTATAGCGTATGGGCTCCTGGTAGGTCCTCCCTGCAGCCCATACATTGTAGCCAGTACAGTAGTGATGTCTATAGCGTATGGGCTCCTGGTAGGTCCTCCCTGCGGCCCATACATTGTAGCCAGTACAGTAGTGATGTCTATAGCGTATGGGCTCCTGGTAGGTCCTCCCTGCGGCCCATACATTGTAGCCACTACAGTAGTGATGTCTATAGCGCATGTGTGACACCCCAGGGGTCTGGTTGTCACAGTAACGTAATGTTATGTCTGAGAGCAGGTGGGAGGTCCTTTAGTCAGGGATCCTGTGCATGCCACACCTCCTGCCCAGTCTTGGGAGGGGAAGAACTTCCCCTATATAAACCTAGGGCTGAGGCAGGGTGAGTGAGTAGAAGAAGAGAAGAAGTAGAGACAGCATAGGAATAAACAGCAGTTACAAGGAGTCAGGGGCTGGCAGCTGCAGCGCTCGCCCTGACTAAGAAGATTCTTTACCGGACCCGGAGTCCGAGGCTGTGGGGACTAACTTCTACCCAGCAGCAGAATCCGTCAGGCAGGGGATTTCAGGTCCTCTGGCCCAGAAGCCCGAAGGCACGGTCACACGCGTGGGACCAGCACCGCCATCGTGGAGCGGAAGCCATTAGAAGGCCCCGAGTCACCGGCCATACGGGTGAGCACCACACGGTACACTCAGGGACGTGGGCTACTTACATCAGCTTCTAGCAAGGTAGCCAGAAGAGTACAGTCAGTTTGTGAGGCCTACAACTACGCCTGGCCAGGGGAGATCCCATCTGCTCAAAGACTGACCAGGCCCCGTTTGCTAGCAAGTACTCCGGGAGGGTCTATCATTGTTACCAGTAAAGACCCTGAACTACACCGTACCGTCTCTGAGTGGTTCCTGCTACCCCCATCATCCACGTCGGCTGCCCTGAGGCCATACCCCTCCCGTTGGGGGTTATACTATCACGCTGCACAATCCTACCACCGGCCTCAGCGGTCTGCCCTGCAGCAGCAGCTCCCTGGCTGCACTCAACGGGTGGCGTAGTCATCAACTATTTACTACTAATAGACTGCCGTCTAGTTTGACTCCCTGGGCACGGACCGGGTCACCGCCACGAGACTACAACCCTCCACTGATCCGGCTCCGGGTAGGCTCCCGCATGCGCAACGCAGCGCGACACAGGCCCAGGGGCGCGTCAACTTTGGCGTAGTCGGCAGGATTTCGTGCCCGCAACCACCGGGTACTGCGTGCCTGAAAAGCAAAGACTGTTCAAACTTACCAGTGGTGAAGGTTTCCCGCCATCCGGCGCCATCTTCTACCTTCTTCCCGCCATCCGCGAAGTTTTCCCGCCATCCGGCGCCATCTTCGACCTTCTTCCCGCCATCCGTGGAGTTTTCCCGCCATTGGACGCCATCTTGAGGACGCCGCGCGGGAAGAAGAGGGGCGTGGACTCCGAAAGCGCGCGAGAACTGAAGCCCCGCCTCACGTCCGGACGTTGCGTAAGGTCCTGGAAGGAGCCCAGCAGACGCCGACGTCACAGGAGCGCGACGGAAGGTCCTCAACCCTGACGATCCACTGCGGAGCCGCGGCCTACGGAAGAGGATCATCGCAAGGTAGGCCACGGTCCACTAGGGGGGAGGAAGATGTCGGATACGGAGGAGAGCTTCACTGCCTCAACCCCCGCCAGCGCTACCGCTGCTGCAGTTATGCCCTTCACCATGCCCTATATCCCGGGAGCAGCTTGGCTACCCCAGTACTCAGGGGAGTCACATACCCTGCATGACTTTAGAGAAAAGCTGGATAGCCTCTTCCAGGTGTACCCCCTCACAGAAGAGCAAAAAGTGAGCATCCTGGTGGCCCAACTAACCGGGGCAGCCAAAAGGGAAGTAAAATCCTGGCCACCTGGGAGGAAGACTGTCGCAGGGATACTAACCCGGCTGAAGGACACCTTTGATACCCGCACCTCAGCCGAGATTAAGCTTAGATTCTACGGGTGCAAGCAGCGAGCGCATGAGAGTATAAGGGACTATGCACTAAACCTACAAGAGGCCCTGAGGGCCATAAAGCAGACCGACCCTGATGGGGTGGGAAACGAGGACAGGCTATTGACTGAACAATTTATAGAGGGTTTATATTGCAATGCCCACCGAACCCAGTTGCGGGCAATGGCCTTACAGGATCCCCATCTGGACTTTGCACAGTTCAAGGATAGAGCTATCCGGGTGCTCCGAGAACCAGCACCGGGTGGCGTTGTTACCCACAGGCGCCCAGCTATCACTTACCACCAGGAGGCGGCGCCCTTGTCGGCAGGGCCTGTGGGAGCTGATGCGCAGGCTTTGGACAATGACCCGGCTCCAGACCTACACCATCAGGTCCAAGAGCTAGCTAAGAGCGTTGCTGCGCTAACCCGAACTGTGCAGTCTTTACAGGTTTCCACCCCAGGGAAGATCCAGCTGGCATCCGGACCGGAGGACATCCCGTGGCGTCGACCAAGGAGGACCCCACCGGCCAGAGGAAGACCCAGTGACCGATACAGCGAGGACGGACGACCCATCTGCCGCCGCTGCAATCAACCCGGACATATGGAAAGGTACTGTTCTTTAAACGGGCACAACCTGGGGTAGAGGGCCAACCCCCAGGAAAAAGATCACCAGGCCCATCGAACTGGCGCGACAGATATGTGGGAGGACGTCCAGTCTTGCCTGTGGTACTGGATGGCATTCCCATGAGTGCCCTACTGGATACCGGGTCACAAGTCACCACCATCCCGTACGTGATCTTCAAGCAGTACTGGAATGACTCGGATATTACCCGCTACCCTGACGACGACTTGAGTATCATCGCCAGCAATGGCCAGCCCGTGCCACAGATCGGATTTAAAGAGGTGACCCTCAAAATCGGTAGAGTCGAACTGGCCGCACAGGGACTGATCATTGTAGATATTGATAAACATGAGAGTCACCCAAAAATAACTCTAGGAACTAACGTAATTGAAAATTGTCTTGCAGAGGTGATTTTCCTTTTACAGCAGGTTGCCAAGAACGCCAGCTCCGGCGAGCAGCGGGTGCTCCAGAAAGAGATCCGGGCACTGATGCAACGGCAACAAGTGGAACTCTCCGGCGGTGAGATTGGTAGCGTAAGAATGTGTGACCCTTTTCCTATTGCCATGCCCCCAAAAAGTGAAATGATGATTTGGTGCCGGGCAGCTATTGGTCTGAGAGGTAGAGATTACCAGGCAATGGTAGAACCAGTTTACTCAGACAGTAGGCCCACCATTTTGACAGCACGGGGGGTGGTCAATGTACGCCATGGGAGGGTGCCCATTCGCATAATAAATATCGGGGAGAGGGAAGTGTACCTGCCCCGGTATGCCACGCTAGCCAAATTATATACCACTAATCAAAATTCTATACAATCTGTGGAACCCTTGCCTCCATCTCACCCGGAGGAAGGTAACGGCTCTAAGAAAGACATGGAGGACTGGTGTCAGCAACTACATTTGGGTACTGATTCCACTCCCTCACATCAGAAACAAGGAGTCTATCGGGTGGTTCAAGAGTATGAGAGAGTGTTTAGTAAACACCCGTTAGACTTCGGGCGAGTCAAGGGGGTAGAACACCGCATCCCCACGGGAGATCATCCTCCCATAAAAGAGAGGTATCGACCCGTACCCCCTGCACATTACCAACACGCCAAGGGGATGCTTAGAGACATGAAGGAGGCTGGGGTAATCCGGGATAGCTGTAGCCCCTGGGCAGCCCCACTAGTTTTAGTCAAAAAGAAAGACAACACCATGAGGATGTGTGTAGATTACCGGAAAATCAACCGTATCACACACAAGGATGCGTACCCCTTACCAAGGATAGAGGAGTCATTGGCTGCTTTAAGATCTGCTAACTTCTTCTCTACCTTGGATCTCACTAGCGGGTACTGGCAGGTTCCTGTAGCAGAGGCGGACCGGGAGAAGACCGCATTCACCACCCCGATGGGACTTAGCGAGTTCACCTGCATGCCGTTCGGACTCTGCAACGCCCCAGGAACCTTCCAACGATTAATGGAGTGCTGTCTGGGCCACAGAAACTTCGAGACGGTCCTGTTGTACCTGGACGATGTCATCGTATACTCCAAAACTTATGAGGACCACCTGAAACACCTGGCGGAGGTGTTCGAAGCTCTGGCGAGTTACGGCCTAAAGGTGAAACCCTCCAAGTGTCACCTCCTGAAACCAAAGGTGCAATACCTGGGACATGTGGTGAGCGCTGACGGAGTGGCTCCCGACCCCGATAAGATCACCGCAATTAAGGGATGGCCAAGCCCCTCCAGCGTAAAAGAAGTGCGGCAGTTCCTAGGGTTGGTAGGCTACTACCGAAGGTTTATTCCCGGTTTCACCAAAAAGGCAGCGCCTATGCAGGACCTCCTGATAGGCCAGTCCCGAAAGGCCAAGAACCAGAAGCCGCCTTTCAAATGGGAAGAGCTAGAAGAAGAGTCCTTCCGCCAGCTGAAGATGGCCCTCACGGGGGATGAAATCTTGGCGTACCCAGACTATAGCCAGCCCTTCATCCTCTACACCGACGCCAGTAACATCGGGCTAGGAGCCGTACTATCCCAGATTCAGCAGGGGAGAGAACGAGTAATCTCCTATGCCAGCCGAAAACTGCGACCCACCGAAAGGAACCCCGAGAATTACAGCTCATTTAAGCTAGAGTTCCTGGCCGTGGTATGGGCAGTCACCGAGCGCTTTAGGCATTACCTCGCTTCTTCCCGGTTCACCGTATACACGGATAACAACCCGTTGACACACCTGGACACGGCAAGACTCGGTGCCCTGGAGCAGAGGTGGATGGCCCGTCTGTCCAACTACGAGTTCACAATCAAATACCGGGCAGGACGCTCCAATACTAACGCGGATGCCCTGTCCAGGATGCCCAACCTGCCGGACGAAGGAGAAGATCCGGAGGGACTGGAAGAAGTTGAACTCCCTGCGTTCCACCGTCATGGGACTATCCAGTATTCCCACCGGGTAAGGGGTAAGCAGGCTGCTACGTTGAACCCCTTACCCCACTACAACTGGGCGGAAACGCAAGACAGCGACCCTGCCGTCCGACTGGTGAAGGAGATGCTGACTCGGCCGGAGGCTCGCCTTGAACCAGACGCTCCGGAGGAAGCCAAACAACTATGGGCGGAGAAGAGTCGACTATTCCTTTACAAGGGGAAGTTGTGCCGCAGAATGGTCAACTCCCGGACGCATGAACTACTCTGGCAAGTAGTGGTGCCACGAAGAGACGCAGCCATGGTGATGGAGGCATACCACGACGGAGCTGGACACTTCGGGTGGAAAAAGCTGGAGTTCCTGCTGCGCGAGCGGTTCCACTGGGTAGGCATGAGGGGAACCATAGAGAAGTGGTGCAGAGACTGTGGCCCGTGCAATCTGAGAAGGAAGGACCGGGCCAGCCAGAAGACTCCCCTGCAGTCCATCGTCACCCGGCAACCGTTGGAACTGGTAGCCTTGGATCATGTAAAACTGACCCCAAGCAGAAGTGGCTATGTCTACGCATTAACCATCGTGGATCATTACTCCCGGTTCTTGGTTGTCGTCCCCGTCAAGGACTTAACGGCTCAAACAGCAGCTAGAGCCTTCCAGCAGCACTTCTGCCGTCCACACGGGTACCCGGACCAAGTGCTGACGGACCAGGGACCTGCCTTTGAAGCGGAGGTCTTCCAGGAATTCTGCAATCTGTATGGCTGCCGGAAGATAAGGACGACACCCTACCATCCGCAAACTAATGGACTTTGTGAAAAAATGAACCAGGTGGTAATGGATCTTCTAAAAACATTGCCCCTGGAAGAACGCAGTCTGTGGCCTGAGAAGTTGCCCGATCTGGTGGACCTATACAACCACATCCCGGTAGGTTCCACCAACTGTACCCCGGCTTACCTAATGAGGGCGAGACCTGGTAAGTTACCTGTTGACCTGGAAATGGGAGTCCTGACACCTGAGGACACTTCACCAGAAACAGACTGGGACACAGAGAGGCAGCAGCAGTACCGGAGAGTACAGGAGACCGTGGAGCGAAGTCTCTGTCAGGCTAGGGAAAGACAAGAGAAGACTTACAACCAGTATGCTCCCGCTGTTCCCCTGGTACCCGGAGAGCAGGTCTTGAAGAGGAAAAGACGGCTCCACAAGTTGGATGACCAGTGGGAGAAGGACCCGTACACCGTACTGCCCTCAAGCCACGAGAACCCGAAGGTCTGTACCATCAGTAAAGACGGAGGGGAAACCACAGCCATTGTATCCCGGGACCACCTGAAGAAGTGTCCCGAACAACTGAGGAACCCTGAAGAGGAACAAGAAGACCATCGACCCGTGGGAGAAAGGGAAGATATGGTTAGTACCGTGCTCGGGGACTTCCCTCGGTCTTGGACTCAAGTCAATGGTGCAGTTGTGGTACCCGTACTCACCTTCCTCCAACCATCATCCCAAGAACCTACGGAGCAACGGGTAGAGCTGGAAGAACAGCCGGTCCAGGAGGCAGAAGACTCCACACAAGTAGAACAGGAGAATCAACCCTCTGCTTATAGTGAGCCTGCCGTACCCCTAGTGAGACAAAGAGCCGGTAGACAGCTGCCCAGTTTACCCTTGACAGCTCCTACACCCTGTAGTTCAGGGCCAGACAGTCAGCTCCGTAGGTCCACTAGGGCCACTAGAGGCCAGTTACCCGCACGTTGGAGGATCTAAATGTTTAAGCTATTTTATAATGTTTACCTGTCTATAGTTGCTTGTGTGTAATTTTGTATTTCTAGTTGTTTTTAGGAATCCTTGGTGGATTTACCGGGAATCCTTGTATATAGTTGGAGCGTAACCCAGGATGGACTAAAGACTGTCAAGGACTCGGGGTAGAACAGACCCCTACCTGGTTACGTCTCCCTGTGTTGGTGAAATGGACACCTTGCTTTCTTCAGAGACTGCACCCGGTTGCGGACACGCCGTAACCATCTTTATGTGTTTTCTTATTGTATTATTAATGTTTTGCCTTGTTATGTTTTCTAAATGTGTTTAGTCCCGGAGTACTAAATTTTACTAGGGGGGAATGTGACACCCCAGGGGTCTGGTTGTCACAGTAACGTAATGTTATGTCTGAGAGCAGGTGGGAGGTCCTTTAGTCAGGGATCCTGTGCATGCCACACCTCCTGCCCAGTCTTGGGAGGGGAAGAACTTCCCCTATATAAACCTAGGGCTGAGGCAGGGTGAGTGAGTAGAAGAAGAGAAGAAGTAGAGACAGCATAGGAAGAAACAGCAGTTACAAGGAGTCAGGGGCTGGCAGCTGCAGCGCTCGCCCTGACTAAGAAGATTCTTTACCGGACCCGGAGTCCGAGGCTGTGGGGACTAACTTCTACCCAGCAGCAGAATCTGTCAGGCAGGGGATTTCAGGTCCTCTGGCCCAGAAGCCCGAAGGCACGGTCACACGCGTGGGACCAGCACCGCCATCGTGGAGCGGAAGCCATTAGAAGGCCCCGAGTCACCGGCCATACGGGTGAGCACCACACGGTACACTCAGGGACGTGGGCTACTTACATCAGCTTCTAGCAAGGTAGCCAGAAGAGTACAGTCAGTTTGTGAGGCCTACAACTACGCCTGGCCAGGGGAGATCCCATCTGCTCAAAGACTGACCAGGCCCCGTTTGCTAGCAAGTACTCCGGGAGGGTCTATCGTTGTTACCAGTAAAGACCCTGAACTACACCGTACCGTCTCTGAGTGGTTCCTGCTACCCCCATCATCCACGTCGGCTGCCCTGAGGCCATACCCCTCCCGTTGGGGGTTATACTATCACGCTGCACAATCCTACCACCGGCCTCAGCGGTCTGCCCTGCAGCAGCAGCTCCCTGGCTGCACTCAACGGGTGGCGTAGTCATCAACTATTTACTACTAATAGACTGCCGTCTAGTTTGACTCCCTGGGCACGGACCGGGTCACCGCCACGAGACTACAACCCTCCACTGATCCGGCTCCGGGTAGGCTCCCGCATGCGCAACGCAGCGCGACACAGGCCCAGGGGCGCGTCACATGGGCTCCTGGTAGATCCTCCCTGCAGCCCATACATTGTAGCCAGTACAGTAGTGATGTCTA
Organism: Phyllobates terribilis; assembly: GCF_046119375.1. Lineage (NCBI taxonomy): Eukaryota > Metazoa > Chordata > Amphibia > Anura > Dendrobatidae > Phyllobates > Phyllobates terribilis. Next base: position 637,649,996 of record NW_027362762.1, read on the forward strand.
TAGCGTGTGGGCTCCTAATAGGTCCTCCCTGCGGCCCATACATTGTAGCCAGAACAGTAGTGATGTCTATAGCGTATGGGCTCCTGGTAGGTCCTCCCTGCAGCCCATACATTGTAGCCTGTACAGTAGTGATGTCTATAGCGTATGTGCTTCTGGTAGGTCCTCCCTGCAGCCCATACATTGTAGCCAGTACAGTAGTGATGTCTATAGCGTATGGGCTCCTGGTAGGTCCTCCCTGCAGCCCATACATTGTAGCCAGTACAGTAGTGATGTCTGTAGCGTATGGGCTCCTGATACGTCCTCCCTGCAGCCCATACATTGTAGCCAGTACAGTAGTGATGTCTATAGCGTATGGGCTCCTGGTAGGTCCTGCCTGCAGCCCATACATTGTAGCCAGTACAGTAGTGATGTCTATAGCGTATGGGCTCCTGATAGGTCCTCCCTGCAGTCCATACATTGTAGCCAGTACAGCAGTGATGTCTATAGCGTATGGGCTCCTGGTAGGTCCTACCTGCAGCCCATACATTGTAGCCTGTACAGTAGTGATGTCTATAGCGTATGTGCTTCTGGTATGTCCTCCCTGCAGCCCATACATTGTAGCCAGTACAGTAGTGATGTCTATAGCGTATGGGCTCCTGGTAGGTCCTCCCTGCAGCCCATACATTGTAGCCAGTACAGTAGTGATGTCTATAGAGTATGGGCTCCTGGTAGGTCCTCCCTGCATCCTATACATTGTAGCCAGTACAGTAGTGATGTCTATAGTGTATGGGCTACAGTAGTGATGTCTATAGCGTATGGGCTTCTGGTAGGTCCTCCCTGCAGCCCATACATTGTAGCCAGTACAGTAGTGATGTCTATAGAGTATGGGCTCCTGGTAGGTCCTCCCTGCATCCTATACATTGTAGCCAGTACAGTAGTGATGTCTATAGTGTATGGGCTACAGTAGTGATGTCTATAGCGTATGGGCTTCTGGTAGGTCCTCCCTGCAGCCCATACATTGTAGCCAGTACAGTAGTGATGTTTATAGCGTATGGGCTCCTGGTAGGTCCTCCTTGCAGCTCATACATTATAGCCAGTACAGTAGTGATGTCTATAGCGTATGGGCTCCTGGTAGGTCCTCCCTGCAGCCCATACATTGTAGCCAGTACAGTAGCTTTGTCTATAGCGTATGGGCTCCTGGTAGGTCCTCCCTGCAGCCCATACATTGTAGCCAGTACAGTAGTGATGTCTATAGCGTATGGGCTCCTGGTAGATCCTCCCTGCAGCCCATACATTGTAGCCACTACAGTAGTGATGTCTATAGGCGTATGGGCTCCTGGTAGGTCCTCCCTGCAGCCCATACATTGTAGCCAGTACAGCAGTGATGTCTATAGCGTATGGGCTCCTGGTAGATCCTCCCTGTGGCCCATACATTGTAGCCACTACAGTAGTGATGTCTATAGCGTATGGGCTCCTGGTAGGTCCTCCCTGCAGCCCTTACATTGTAGCCAGTACAGTAGTGATGTCTATAGCGTATGGGCTCCTGGTAGGTCCTCCCTGCAGCCCATACATTGTAGCCACTACAGTAGTGATGTCTATAGCGTATGGGCTCCTGGTAGGTCCTCTCTGCGGCCCGTACATTAGTGATGTCTATAGCGTATGGGCTCCTGGTAGGTCCTCCCTGCAGCCCATACATTGTAGCCAGTACAGCAGTGATGTCTATAGCGTATGGGCTCCTGTTTGGGCCGCAGGGAGGACCTTACATTGTAGCCAGTACAGTAGTGATGTCTATAGTGTATGGGCTCCTGGTAGGTCCTCCCTGCGGCCCATACATTGTAGCCACTACAGTAGTGATGTCTATAGCGTATGGGTTCCTGGTAGATCCTCCCTGCAGCCCATACATTGTAGCCAGTACAGTAGCGATGTCTATAGCGTATGGGCTCCTGGTAGGTCCTCCCTACAGCCCATACATTGTAGACATCACTACTGTAATGGCTACATAGTGTATGGGCTCCTGGTAGGTCCTCCCTGCAGCCCATACATTGTAGCCAGTACAGTAGTGATGTCTATAGCATATGGGCTCCTGGTAGGTCCTCCCTGCAGCCCATACATTGTAGCCAGTACAGTAGTGATGTCTACAGCGTATGGGCTCCTGGTAGGTCCTCCTTGCAGGCCATACATTGTAGCCAGTACAGCAGTGATGTCTATAGCGTATGCGCTCCTGGTAGGTCCTCCCTGCGGCCCATACATTGTAGCCATTACAGTAGTGATGTCTATAGCTTATGGGCTCCTGGTAGGTCCTCCCTGCGGCCCATACATTGTAGCCATTACAGCAGTGATGTCTATAGCGTATGGGCTCCTGGTAGGTCCTCCCTGCGGCTCATACATTGTAGCCAGTACAGTAGTGATGTCTATAGCGTATGGGCTCCTGGTAGGTCCTCCCTACGGCCCATACATTGTAGCCAGTACAGTAGTGATGTCTATAGCGTATGGCCTCCTGGTAGGTCCTCCCTGCAGCCCATACATTGTAGCCAGTACAGTAGTGATGTCTATAGCGTATGGCCTCCTGATAGGTCCTCCCTGCAGCCCATACATTGTAGCCACTACAGTAGTGATGTCTATAGCGTATGGGCTCCTGGTAGATCCTCCCTGCAGCCCATACATTGTAGCCAGTAAAGTAGTGATGTCTATAGCGTATGGGCTCCTGGTAGATCCTCCCTGCAGCCCATACATTGTAGCCAGTACAGTAGTGATGTCTATAGCGTATGGGCTCCAGATAGATCCTCCCTGCGGCCCATACATTGTAGCCACTACAGTAGTGATGTCTATAGCGTATGGGCTCCTGATAGATCCTCCCTGCAGCCCATACATTGTAGCCAGTACAGTAGTGATGTCTATAGCGTATGGGCTCCTGGTAGGTCCTCCCTGCGGCCCATACATTGTAGCCATTACAGTAGTGATGTCTATAGCGTATGGGCTCCTGATAGGTCCTCCCTGCGGCCCATACATTGTAGCCAGTACAGTAGTGATGTCTATAGCGTATGGGCTCCTGATAGGTCCTCCCTGCAGCCCATACATTGTAGCCTGTACAGTAGTGATGTCTATAGCGTATGTGCTTCTGGTATGTCCTCCCTGCAGCCCATACATTGTATCCAGTACAGTAGTGATGTCTATAGCGTATGGGCTCCTGGTAGGTCCTCCCTGCAGCCCATACATTGTAGCCAGTACAGTAGTGATGTCTATAGCGTATGGGTTCCTGATAGGTCCTCCCTGCAGCCCATACATTGTAGCCAGTACAGTACTGATGTCTATAGCGTATGGGCTCCTGGTAGATCCTCCCTGCAGCCCATACATTGTAGCCAGTACAGTAGTGATGTCTATAGCGTATGGGCTCCTGATAGGTCCTCCCTGCAGCCCATACATTGTAGCCAGTACAGTAGTGATGTCTATAGCGTATGGGCTCCTGGTAGGTCCTCCCTGCAGCCCATACATTGTAGCCAGTACAGTAGTGATGTCTATAGCGTATGGGCTCCTGGTAGGTGCTCCCTGCAGCCCAAACATTGTAGCCAGTACAGTAGTGATGTCTATAGCGTATTGGCTCCTGGTAGATCCTCCCTGCGGCCCATACATTGTAGCCACTACAGTAGTGATGTCTATAGTGTATGGGCTCCTGGTAGATCCTCCCTGCAGCCCATACATTGTAGCCATTACAGTAGTGATGTCTATAGCGTATGGGCTCCTGGTAGGTCCTCCCTGCAGCCCATACATTGTAGCCAGTACATTAGCGATGTCTATAGCGTATGGGCTCCTGGTAGGTCCTCCCTACAGCCCATACATTGTAGCCATTACAGTAGTGATGTCTATAGCGTATGGGCTCCTGGTAGGTCCTCCCTGCGGCCCATACATTGTAGCCATTACAGTAGTGATGTCTATAGTGTATGGGCTCCTGGTAGGTCCTCCCTGCGGCCCATACATTGTAGCCAGTACAGCAGTGATGTCTATAGCGTATGGGCTCCTGGTAGGTCCTCCCTGCAGCCCATACATTGTAGCCAGTACAGTAGTGATGTCTATAGCGTATGGGCTCCTGGTAGGTCCTCCTTGCAGGCCATACATTGTAACCAGTACAGCAGTGATGTCTATAGCGTATGCGCTCCTGGTAGGTCCTCCCTGCGGCCCATACATTGTAGCCATTACAGTAGTGATGTCTATAGCGTATGGGCTCCTGGTAGGTCCTCCCTGCGGCCCATACATTGTAGCCAGTACTGTAGTGATGTCTATAGCGTATGGGCTCCTGATAGGTCCTCCCTGCGGCTCATACATTGTAGCCACTACAGTAGTGATGTCTATAGCGTATGGGCTCCTGGTAGGTCCTCCCTGCGGCCCATACATTGTAGCCATTACAGCAGTGATGTCTATAGCGTATGGGCTCCTGATAGGTCCTCCCTGCGGCCCATACATTGTAGCCAGTACAGTAGTGATGTCTATAGCGTATGGGCTCCTGATAGGTCCTCCCTGCGGCCCATACATTGTAGCCAGTACAGTAGTGATGTCTATAGCGTATGGGCTCCTGGTAGGTCCTCCCTGCAGCCCATACATTGTAGCCAGTACAGTAGTGATATCTATAGCGTATGGGCTCCTGGTAGGTCCTCCCTGCGGCCCATACATTGTAGCCAGTACAGCAGTGATGTCTATAGCGTATGGGCTCCTGGTAGGTCCTCCCTGCGGCCCATACATTGTAGCCACTACAGTAGTGATGTCTATAGCGTATGGGCTCCTGGTAGGTCCTCCCTGCGGCCCATACATTGTAGCCAGTACAGCAGTGATGTCTATAGCGTATGGGCTCCTGGTAGGTCCTCCCTGCAGCCCTTACATTGTAGCCAGTACAGTAGTTATGTCTATAGCGTATGGGCTCCTGGTAGGTCCTCCCTGCAGCCCATACATTGTAGCCACTACAGTAGTGATGTCTATAGCATATGGGCTCCTGGTAGGTCCTCTCTGCGGCCCGTACATTAGTGATGTCTATAGCGTATGGGCTCCTGGTAGGTCCTCCCTGCAGCCTATACATTGTAGCCAGTACAGTAGTGATGTCTATAGCGTATAGGCTCCTGGTAGGTCCTCCCTGCAGCCCATACATTGTAGCCAGTACAGTAGTGATGTCTATAGCGTATGGGCTCCTGGTAGATCCTCCCTGCAGCCCATACATTGTAGCCAGTACAGTAGTGATGTCTATAGCGTATGGGCTCCTGATAGGTCCTCCCTGCGGCCCATACACTGTATCCAGTACAGTAGTGATGTCTATAGCGTATGGGCTCCTGGCAGGTCCTCCCTGCAGCCCATACATTGTAGCCAGTACAGTAGTGATGTCTATAGCGTATTGGCTTCTGGTAGGTCCTCCCTGCAGCCTATACATTGTAGCCAGTACAGTAGTGATGTCTATAGCGTATGGGCTCCTGGTAGGTCCTCCCTGCAGCCCATACATTGTAGCCAGTACGGTAGTGATGTCTATAGCGTATGGGCTCCTGGTAGATCCTCCCTGCAGCCCATACATTGTAGCCAGTACAGCAATGATGTCTATAGCGTATGGGTTCCTGATAGGTCCTCCCTGCGGCCCATACATTGTAGCCAGTACAGCAGTGATGTCTATAGCGTATTGGCTTCTGGTAGGTCCTCCCTGCAGCCTATACATTGTAGCCAGTACAGTAGTGATGTCTATAGCGTATGGGCTCCTGGTAGGTCCTCCCTGCAGCCCATACATTGTAGCCAGTACGGTAGTGATGTCTATAGCGTATGGGCTCCTGGTAGATCCTCCCTGCAGCCCATACATTGTAGCCAGTACGGTAGTGATGTCTATAGCGTATGGGCTCCTGGTAGATCCTCCCTGCAGCCCATACATTGTAGCCAGTACAGTAGTGATGTCTATAGCGTATGGGCTCCTGATAGGTCCTCCCTGCGGCCCATACATTGTAGCCAGTACAGTAGTGATGTCTATAGCGTATGGGCTCCTGGTAGGTCCTCCCTGCGGCCCATACATTGTAGCCAGTACAGTAGTGATGTCTATAGCGTATGGGCTCCTGATAGGTCCTCCCTGCAGTCCATACATTGTAGCCAGTACAGTAGTGATGTCTATAGCGTATGGGCTCCTGGTAGGTCCTACCTGCAGCCCATACATTGTAGCCTGTACAGTAGTGATGTCTATAGCGTATGTGCTTCTGGTATGTCCTCCCTGCAGCCCATACATTGTAGCCAGTACAGTAGTGATGTCTATAGCGTATGGGCTCCTGGTAGGTCCTCCCTGCAGCCCATACATTGTAGCCAGTACAGTAGTGATGTCTATAGCGTATGGGCTCCTGATAGGTCCTCCCTGCAGCCCATACATTGTAGCCTGTACAGTAGTGATGTCTATAGCGTATGTGCTTCTGGTATGTCCTCCCTGCAGCCCATACATTGTAGCCAGTACAGTAGTGATGTCTATAGCGTATGGGCTACTGGTAGGCCCTCCCTGCAGCCCATACATTGTAGCCAGTACAGTAGTGATGTCTATAGCGTATGGGCTCCTGGTAGGTCCTCCCTGCATCCTATACATTGTAGCCAGTACAGTAGTGATGTCTATAGTGTATGGGCTACAGTAGTGATGTCTATAGCGTATGGGCTTCTGGTAGGTCCTCCCTGCAGCGCATACATTGTAGCCAGTACAGTAGTGATGTTTATAGCGTATGGGCTCCTGGTAGGTCCTCCTTGCAGCTCATACATTATAGCCAGTACAGTAGTGATGTCTATAGCGTATGGGCTCCTGGTAGGTCCTCCCTGCAGCCCATACATTGTAGCCAGTACAGTAGTGATGTCTATAGCGTATGGGCTCCTGGTAGATCCTCCCTGCAGCCCATACATTGTAGCCACTACAGTAGTGATGTCTATAGGCGTATGGGCTCCTGGTAGATCCTCCCTGTGGCCCATACATTGTAGCCAGTACAGTAGTGATGTCTATAGCGTATGGGCTCCTGGTAGATCCTCCCTGCAGCCCATACATTGTAGCCACTACAGTAGTGATGTCTATAGGCGTATGGGCTCCTGGTAGGTCCTCCCTGCGGCCCATACATTGTAGCCAGTACAGCAGTGATGTCTATAGCGTATGGGCTCCTGGTAGATCCTCCCTGTGGCCCATACATTGTAGCCACTACAGTAGTGATGTCTATAGCGTATGGGCTCCTGGTAGGTCCTCCCTGCAGCTCATACATTGTAGCCACTACAGTAGTGATGTCTATAGCGTATGGGCTCCTGGTAGGTCCTCCCTGCAGCCCTTACATTGTAGCCAGTACAGTAGTGATGTCTATAGCGTATGGGCTCCTGGTAGGTCCTCCCTGCAGCCCATACATTGTAGCCACTACAGTAGTGATGTCTATAGCGTATGGGCTCCTGGTAGGTCCTCTCTGCGGCCCGTACATTAGTGATGTCTATAGCGTATGGGCTCCTGGTAGGTCCTCCCTGCAGCCCATACATTGTAGCCAGTACAGCAGTGATGTCTATAGCGTATGGGCTCCTGCTTGGGCCGCAGGGAGGACCTTACATTGTAGCCAGTACAGTAGTGATGTCTATAGCGTATGGGCTCCTGGTAGGTCCTCCCTGCGGCTCATACATTGTAGCCAGTACAGTAGTGATGTCTATAGCGTATGGGCTCCTGGTAGGTCCTCCCTACGGCCCATACATTGTAGCCAGTACAGTAGTGATGTCTATAGCGTATGGCCTCCTGGTAGGTCCTCCCTGCAGCCCATACATTGTAGCCAGTACAGTAGTGATGTCTATAGCGTATGGCCTCCTGATAGGTCCTCCCTGCAGCCCATACATTGTAGCCACTACAGTAGTGATGTCTATAGCGTATGGGCTCCTGGTAGATCCTCCCTGCAGCCCATACATTGTAGCCAGTAAAGTAGTGATGTCTATAGCGTATGGGCTCCTGGTAGATCCTCCCTGCAGCCCATACATTGTAGCCAGTACAGTAGTGATGTCTATAGCGTATGGGCTCCAGATAGATCCTCCCTGCAGCCCATACATTGTAGCCACTACAGTAGTGATGTCTATAGCGTATGGGCTCCTGATAGATCCTCCTTGCAGCCCATACATTGTAGCCAGTACAGTAGTGATGTCTATAGCGTATGGGCTCCTGGTAGGTCCTCCCTGCAGCCCATACATTGTAGCCAGTACAGTAGTGATGTCATTAGCGTATGGGCTCCTGGTAGGTCCTCCCTGCAGCCCATACATTGTAGCCAGTACAGCAGTGATGTCTATAGCGTATAGGCACCTGATAGGTCATCCCTGCAGCCCATACATTGTAGCCAGTACAGCAGTGATGTCTATAGCTTATGGGCTCCTGGTAGGTCCTCCCTGCAGCTCATACATTGTAGCCACTACAGTAGTGATGTCTATAGCGTATGGGCTCCTGGTAGGTCCTCCCTGCAGCCCATACATTGTAGCCAGTACAGTAGTGATGTCTATAGCTTATGGGCTCCTGGTATGTCCTCCCTGCAGCCCATACATTGTAGCCAGTACAGTAGTGATGTCTATAGCGTATGGGCTCCTGGTAGGTCCTCCCTGCAGCCCATACATTGTAGCCAGTACAGTAGTGATGTCTATAGCGTATGGGCTCCTGGTAGATCCTCCCTGCAGCCCATACATTGTAGCCAGTACAGTAGTGATGTCTATAGCGTATGGGCTCCTGGTAGGTCCTCCCTGCGGCCCATACATTGTAGCCATTACAGTAGTGATGTCTATAGCGTATGGGCTCCTGATAGGTCCTCCCTGCGGCCCATACATTGTAGCCAGTACAGTAGTGATGTCTATAGCGTATGGGCTCCTGATAGGTCCTCCCTGCGGCCCATACATTGTAGCCAGTACAGTAGTGATGTCTATAGCGTATGGGCTCCTGATAGGTCCTCCCTGCAGCCCATACATTGTAGCCTGTACAGTAGTGATGTCTATAGCGTATGTGCTTCTGGTATGTCCTCCCTGCAGCCCATACATTGTATCCAGTACAGTAGTGATGTCTATAGCGTATGGGCTCCTGGTAGGTCCTCCCTGCAGCCCATACATTGTAGCCAGTACAGTAGTGATGTCTATAGCGTATGGGCTCCTGGTAGGTCCTCCCTGCAGCCCATACATTGTAGCCAGTACAGTAGTGATGTCTATAGCGTATGGGCTCCTGGTAGGTGCTCCCTGCAGCCCAAACATTGTAGCCAGTACAGTAGTGATGTCTATAGCGTATTGGCTCCTGGTAGGTCCTCCCTGCAGCCCATACATTGTAGCCAGTACAGTAGTGATGTCTATAGCGTATGGGCTCCTGGTAGATCCTCCCTGCGGCCCATACATTGTAGCCACTACAGTAGTGATGTCTATAGTGTATGGGCTCCTGGTAGATCCTCCCTGCAGCCCATACATTGTAGCCAGTACAGCAGTGATGTCTATAGCATATGGGCTCCTGGTAGGTCCTCCCTGCGGCCCATACATTGTAGCCAGTACAGTAGTGATGTCTATAGCGTATGGGTTCCTGGTAGATCCTCCCTGCAGCCCATACATTGTAGCCAGTACATTAGCGATGTCTATAGCGTATGGGCTCCTGGTAGGTCCTCCCTACAGCCCATACATTGTAGCCATTACAGTAGTGATGTCTATAGCGTATGGGCTCCTGGTAGGTCCTCCCTGCGGCCCATACATTGTAGCCATTACAGTAGTGATGTCTATAGTGTATGGGCTCCTGGTAGGTCCTCCCTGCGGCCCATACATTGTAGCCAGTACAGCAGTGATGTCTATAGCGTATGGGCTCCTGGTAGGTCCTCCCTGCAGCCCATACATTGTAGCCAGTACAGTAGTGATGTCTATAGCGTATGGGCTCCTGGTAGGTCCTCCTTGCAGGCCATACATTGTAACCAGTACAGCAGTGATGTCTATAGCGTATGCGCTCCTGGTAGGTCCTCCCTACGGCCCATACATTGTAGCCAGTACAGTAGTGATGTCTATAGCGTATGGCCTCCTGGTAGGTCCTCCCTGCAGCCCATACATTGTAGCCAGTACAGTAGTGATGTCTATAGCGTATGGCCTCCTGATAGGTCCTCCCTGCAGCCCATACATTGTAGCCACTACAGTAGTGATGTCTATAGCGTATGGGCTCCTGGTAGATCCTCCCTGCAGCCCATACATTGTAGCCAGTAAAGTAGTGATGTCTATAGCGTATGGGCTCCTGGTAGATCCTCCCTGCAGCCCATACATTGTAGCCAGTACAGTAGTGATGTCTATAGCGTATGGGCTCCAGATAGATCCTCCCTGCGGCCCATACATTGTAGCCACTACAGTAGTGATGTCTATAGCGTATGGGCTCCTGATAGATCCTCCTTGCAGCCCATACATTGTAGCCAGTACAGTAGTGATGTCTATAGCGTATGGGCTCCTGGTAGGTCCTCCCTGCAGCCCATACATTGTAGCCAGTACAGTAGTGATGTCATTAGCGTATGGGCTCCTGGTAGGTCCTCCCTGCAGCCCATACATTGTAGCCAGTACAGCAGTGATGTCTATAGCGTATAGGCACCTGATAGGTCATCCCTGCAGCCCATACATTGTAGCCAGTACAGCAGTGATGTCTATAGCTTATGGGCTCCTGGTAGGTCCTCCCTGCAGCTCATACATTGTAGCCACTACAGTAGTGATGTCTATAGCGTATGGGCTCCTGGTAGGTCCTCCCTGCAGCCCATACATTGTAGCCAGTACAGTAGTGATGTCTATAGCTTATGGGCTCCTGGTATGTCCTCCCTGCAGCCCATACATTGTAGCCAGTACAGTAGTGATGTCTATAGCGTATGGGCTCCTGGTAGGTCCTCCCTGCAGCCCATACATTGTAGCCAGTACAGTAGTGATGTCTATAGCGTATGGGCTCCTGGTAGATCCTCCCTGCAGCCCATACATTGTAGCCAGTACAGTAGTGATGTCTATAGCGTATGGGCTCCTGGTAGGTCCTCCCTGCGGCCCATACATTGTAGCCATTACAGTAGTGATGTCTATAGCGTATGGGCTCCTGATAGGTCCTCCCTGCGGCCCATACATTGTAGCCAGTACAGTAGTGATGTCTATAGCGTATGGGCTCCTCATAGGTCCTCCCTGCAGCCCATACATTGTAGCCTGTACAGTAGTGATGTCTATAGCGTATGTGCTTCTGGTATGTCCTCCCTGCAGCCCATACATTGTATCCAGTACAGTAGTGATGTCTATAGCGTATGGGCTCCTGGTAGGTGCTCCCTGCAGCCCATACATTGTAGCCAGTACAGTAGTGATGTCTATAGCGTATGGGCTCCTGGTAGGTGCTCCCTGCAGCCCAAACATTGTAGCCAGTACAGTAGTGATGTCTATAGCGTATTGGCTCCTGGTAGGTCCTCCCTGCAGCCCATACATTGTAGCCAGTACAGTAGTGATGTCTATAGCGTATGGGCTCCTGGTAGATCCTCCCTGCGGCCCATACATTGTAGCCACTACAGTAGTGATGTCTATAGTGTATGGGCTCCTGGTAGATCCTCCCTGCAGCCCATACATTGTAGCCAGTACAGCAGTGATGTCTATAGCATATGGGCTCCTGGTAGGTCCTCCCTGCGGCCCATACATTGTAGCCAGTACAGTAGTGATGTCTATAGCGTATGGGTTCCTGGTAGATCCTCCCTGCAGCCCATACATTGTAGCCAGTACATTAGCGATGTCTATAGCGTATGGGCTCCTGGTAGGTCCTCCCTACAGCCCATACATTGTAGCCATTACAGTAGTGATGTCTATAGCGTATGGGCTCCTGGTAGGTCCTCCCTGCGGCCCATACATTGTAGCCATTACAGTAGTGATGTCTATAGTGTATGGGCTCCTGGTAGGTCCTCCCTGCGGCCCATACATTGTAGCCAGTACAGCAGTGATGTCTATAGCGTATGGGCTCCTGGTAGGTCCTCCCTGCAGCCCATACATTGTAGCCAGCACAGTAGTGATGTCTATAGCGTATGGGCTCCTGGTAGGTCCTCCTTGCAGGCCATACATTGTAACCAGTACAGCAGTGATGTCTATAGCGTATGCGCTCCTGGTAGGTCCTCCCTGCGGCCCATACATTGTAGCCATTACAGTAGTGATGTCTATAGCGTATGGGCTCCTGGTAGGTCCTCCCTGCGGCCCATACATTGTAGCCAGTACTGTAGTGATGTCTATAGCGTATGGGCTCCTGATAGGTCCTCCCTGCGGCTCATACATTGTAGCCACTACAGTAGTGATGTCTATAGCGTATGGGCTCCTGGTAGGTCCTCCCTGCGGCCCATACATTGTAGCCATTACAGCAGTGATGTCTATAGCGTATGGGCTCCTGATAGGTCCTCCCTGCGGCCCATACATTGTAGCCAGTACAGTAGTGATGTCTATAGCGTATGGGCTCCTGATAGGTCCTCCCTGCGGCCCATACATTGTAGCCAGTACAGTAGTGATATCTATAGCGTATGGGCTCCTGGTAGGTCCTCCCTGCGGCCCATACATTGTAGCCAGTACAGCAGTGATGTCTATAGCGTATGGGCTCCTGGTAGGTCCTCCCTGCGGCCCATACATTGTAGCCACTACAGTAGTGATGTCTATAGCGTATGGGCTCCTGGTAGGTCCTCCCTGCGGCCCATACATTGTAGCCAGTACAGCAGTGATGTCTATAGCGTATGGGCTCCTGGTAGGTCCTCCCTGCAGCCCTTACATTGTAGCCAGTACAGTAGTTATGTCTATAGCGTATGGGCTCCTGGTAGGTCCTCCCTGCAGCCCATACATTGTAGCCACTACAGTAGTGATGTCTATAGCATATGGGCTCCTGGTAGGTCCTCTCTGCGGCCCGTACATTAGTGATGTCTATAGCGTATGGGCTCCTGGTAGGTCCTCCCTGCAGCCCATACATTGTAGCCAGTACAGCAGTGTTGTCTATAGTGTATGGGCTCCTGGTAGGTCCTCCCTGCGGCCCATACATTGTAGCCAGTACAGCAGTGATGTCTATAGTGTATGGGCTCCTGGTAGGTCCTCCCTGCAGCCCATACGTTGTAGCCAGTACAGCAGTGATGTCTATAGCGTATGGGCTCCTGGTAGGTCCTCCCTGCAGCCTATACATTGTAGCCAGTACAGTAGTGATGTCTATAGCGTATGGGCTCCTGGTAGATCCTCCCTGCAGCCCATACATTGTAGCCAGTACAGTAGTGATGTCTATAGCGTATGGGCTCCTGATAGGTCCTCCCTGCGGCCCATACACTGTATCCAGTACAGTAGTGATGTCTATAGTGTATGGGCTCCTGGCAGGTCCTCCCTGCAGCCCATACATTGTAGCCAGTACAGTAGTGATGTCTATAGCGCATTGGCTTCTGGTAGGTCCTCCCTGCAGCCTATACATTGTAGCCAGTACAGTAGTGATGTCTATAGCGTATGGGCTCCTGGTAGGTCCTCCCTGCAGCCCATACATTGTAGCCAGTACGGTAGTGATGTCTATAGCGTATGGGCTCCTGGTAGATCCTCCCTGCAGCCCATACATTGTAGCCAGTACAGCAATGATGTCTATAGCGTATGGGTTCCTGATAGGTCCTCCCTGCGGCCCATACATTGTAGCCAGTACAGCAGTGATGTCTATAGCGTATTGGCTTCTGGTAGGTCCTCCCTGCAGCCTATACATTGTAGCCAGTACAGTAGTGATGTCTATAGCGTATGGGCTCCTGGTAGGTCCTCCCTGCAGCCCATACATTGTAGCCAGTACGGTAGTGATGTCTATAGCGTATGGGCTCCTGGTAGATCCTCCCTGCAGCCCATACATTGTAGCCAGTACGGTAGTGATGTCTATAGCGTATGGGCTCCTGGTAGATCCTCCCTGCAGCCCATACATTGTAGCCAGTACAGTAGTGATGTCTATAGCGTATGGGCTCCTGATAGGTCCTCCCTGCGGCCCATACATTGTAGCCAGTACAGTAGTGATGTCTATAGCGTATGGGCTCCTGGTAGGTCCTCCCTGCGGCCCATACATTGTAGCCAGTACAGTAGTGATGTCTATAGCGTATGGGCTCCTGATAGGTCCTCCCTGCAGTCCATACATTGTAGCCAGTACAGTAGTGATGTCTATAGCGTATGGGCTCCTGGTAGGTCCTACCTGCAGCCCATACATTGTAGCCTGTACAGTAGTGATGTCTATAGCGTATGTGCTTCTGGTATGTCCTCCCTGCAGCCCATACATTGTAGCCAGTACAGTAGTGATGTCTATAGCGTATGGGCTCCTGGTAGGTCCTCCCTGCAGCCCATACATTGTAGCCAGTACAGTAGTGATGTCTATAGCGTATGGGCTCCTGATAGGTCCTCCCTGCAGCCCATACATTGTAGCCTGTACAGTAGTGATGTCTATAGCGTATGTGCTTCTGGTATGTCCTCCCTGCAGCCCATACATTGTAGCCAGTACAGTAGTGATGTCTATAGCGTATGGGCTACTGGTAGGCCCTCCCTGCAGCCCATACATTGTAGCCAGTACAGTAGTGATGTCTATAGCGTATGGGCTCCTGGTAGGTCCTCCCTGCATCCTATACATTGTAGCCAGTACAGTAGTGATGTCTATAGTGTATGGGCTACAGTAGTGATGTCTATAGCGTATGGGCTTCTGGTAGGTCCTCCCTGCAGCGCATACATTGTAGCCAGTACAGTAGTGATGTTTATAGCGTATGGGCTCCTGGTAGGTCCTCCTTGCAGCTCATACATTATAGCCAGTACAGTAGTGATGTCTATAGCGTATGGGCTCCTGGTAGGTCCTCCCTGCAGCCCATACATTGTAGCCAGTACAGTAGTGATGTCTATAGCGTATGGGCTCCTGGTAGATCCTCCCTGCAGCCCATACATTGTAGCCACTACAGTAGTGATGTCTATAGGCGTATGGGCTCCTGGTAGGTCCTCCCTGCGGCCCATACATTGTAGCCAGTACAGCAGTGATGTCTATAGCGTATGGGCTCCTGGTAGATCCTCCCTGCAGCCCATACATTGTAGCCACTACAGTAGTGATGTCTATAGGCGTATGGGCTCCTGGTAGGTCCTCCCTGCGGCCCATACATTGTAGCCAGTACAGCAGTGATGTCTATAGCGTATGGGCTCCTGGTAGATCCTCCCTGTGGCCCATACATTGTAGCCACTACAGTAGTGATGTCTATAGCGTATGGGCTCCTGGTAGGTCCTCCCTGCAGCCCTTACATTGTAGCCAGTACAGTAGTGATGTCTATAGCGTATGGGCTCCTGGTAGGTCCTCCCTGCAGCCCATACATTGTAGCCACTACAGTAGTGATGTCTATAGCGTATGGGCTCCTGGTAGGTCCTCTCTGCGGCCCGTACATTAGTGATGTCTATAGCGTATGGGCTCCTGGTAGGTCCTCCCTGCAGCCCATACATTGTAGCCAGTACAGCAGTGATGTCTATAGCGTATGGGCTCCTGTTTGGGCCGCAGGGAGGACCTTACATTGTAGCCAGTACAGTAGTGATGTCTATAGTGTATGGGCTCCTGGTAGGTCCTCCCTGCGGCCCATACATTGTAGCCACTACAGTAGTGATGTCTATAGCGTATGGGTTCCTGGTAGATCCTCCCTGCAGCCCATACATTGTAGCCAGTACAGTAGCGAT
This sequence comes from Phyllobates terribilis, assembly GCF_046119375.1. Lineage (NCBI taxonomy): Eukaryota > Metazoa > Chordata > Amphibia > Anura > Dendrobatidae > Phyllobates > Phyllobates terribilis. The sequence continues at coordinate 637,665,638 of NW_027362762.1, forward strand.
GTCTATAGCGTATGGGCTCCTGGTAGGTCCTCCCTACAGCCCATACATTGTAGCCATTACAGTAGTGATGTCTATAGTGTATGGGCTCCTGGTAGGTCCTCCCTGCAGCCCATACATTGTAGCCAGTACAGTAGTGATGTCTATAGCGTATGGGCTCCTGGTAGGTCCTCCCTGCAGCCCATACATTGTAGCCAGTACAGTAGTGATGTCTACAGCGTATGGGCTCCTGGTAGGTCCTCCTTGCAGGCCATACATTGTAGCCAGTACAGCAGTGATGTCTATAGCGTATGCGCTCCTGGTAGGTCCTCCCTGCGGCCCATACATTGTAGCCATTACAGTAGTGATGTCTATAGCTTATGGGCTCCTGGTAGGTCCTCCCTGCGGCCCATACATTGTAGCCAGTACTGTAGTGATGTCTATAGCGTATGGGCTCCTCATAGGTCCTCCCTGCGGCCCCTACATTGTAGCCAGTACAGCAGTGATGTCTATAGCGTATGGGCTCCTGTTTGGGCCGCAGGGAGGACCTTACATTGTAGCCAGTACAGTAGTGATGTCTATAGTGTATGGGCTCCTGGTAGGTCCTCCCTGCGGCCCATACATTGTAGCCACTACAGTAGTGATGTCTATAGCGTATGGGTTCCTGGTAGATCCTCCCTGCAGCCCATACATTGTAGCCAGTACAGTAGCGATGTCTATAGCGTATGGGCTCCTGGTAGGTCCTCCCTACAGCCCATACATTGTAGCCATTACAGTAGTGATGTCTATAGTGTATGGGCTCCTGGTAGGTCCTCCCTGCAGCCCATACATTGTAGCCAGTACAGTAGTGATGTCTATAGCGTATGGGCTCCTGGTAGGTCCTCCCTGCGGCCCATACATTGTAGCCACTACAGTAGTGATGTCTATAGCGTATGGGCTCCTGGTAGGTCCTCCCTGCGGCCCATACATTGTAGCCATTACAGCAGTGATGTCTATAGCGTATGGGCTCCTGGTAGGTCCTCCCTGCGGCTCATACATTGTAGCCAGTACAGTAGTGATGTCTATAGCGTATGGGCTCCTGGTAGGTCCTCCCTGCGGCCCATACATTGTAGCCAGTACAGTAGTGATGTCTATAGCGTATGGGCTCCTGGTAGGTCCTCCCTGCGGCCCATACATTGTAGCCACTACAGTAGTGATGTCTATAGTGTATGGGCTCCTGGTAGGTCCTCCCTGCGGCCCATACGTTGTAGCCAGTACAGCAGTGATGTCTATAGCGTATGGGCTCCTGGTAGGTCCTCCCTGCAGCCTATACGTTGTAGCCAGTACAGTAGTGAGATCTATAGCGTATGGGCTCCTGGTAGGTCCTCCCTGCGGCCCATACATTGTAGCCAGTACAGTAGTGATGTCTATAGCGTATGGGCTCCTGGTAGGTCCTCCTTGCGGCCCATACATTGTAGCCAGTACAGCAGTGATGTCTATAGCGTATGGGCTCCTGGTAGGTCCTCCCTGCGGCCCATACATTGTAGCCATTACAGTAGTGATGTCTATAGCGTATGGGCTCCTGGTAGGTCCTCCCTGCGGCCCATACATTGTAGCCAGTACAGTAGTGATGTCTATAGCGTATGGGCTCCTGATAGGTCCTCCCTGCAGCCCATACATTGTAGCCAGTACAGCAGTGATGTCTATAGCGTATGGGCTCCTGGTAGGTCCTCCCTGCGGCCCATACATTGTAGCCACTTCAGTAGTGATGTCTATAGTGTATGGGCTCCTGGTAGGTACTCCCTGCAGCCCATACATTGTAGCCATTACAGTATTGATGTCTATAGCTTATGGGCTCCTGGTAGGTCCTCCCTGCGGCCCATACATTGTAGCCATTACAGTAGTGATGTCTATAGTGTATGGGCTCCTGGTAGGTCCTCCCTGCGGCCCATACATTGTAGCCATTACAGTATTGATGTCTATAGCTTATGGGCTCCTGGTAGGTCCTCCCTGCGGCCCATACATTGTAGCCAGTACTGTAGTGATGTCTATAGCGTATGGGCTCCTCATAGGTCCTCCCTGCGGCCCCTACATTGTAGCCAGTACAGCAGTGATGTCTATAGCGTATGGGCTCCTGTTAGGTCCTCCCTGCGGCCCATACATTGTAGCCACTACAGTAGTGATGTCTATAGCGTATGGGCTCCTGGTAGGTCCTCCTTGCGGCCCATACATTGTAGCCATTACAGCAGGGATGTCTATAGCGTATGGGCTCCTGGTAGGTCCTCCCTGCGGCCCATACATTGTAGCCAGTACAGTAGTGATGTCTATAGCGTATGGGCTCCTGGTAGGTCCTCCCTGCGGCCCATACATTGTAGCCATTACAGTAGTGATGTCTATAGTGTATGGGCTCCTGGTAGGTCCTCCCTGCGGCCCATACATTGTAGCCAGTACAGCAGTGATGTCTATAGCGTATGGGCTCCTGGTAGGTCCTCCCTGCAGCCTATACGTTGTAGCCAGTACAGTAGTGATGTCTATAGCGTATGGTCTCCTGGTAGGTCCTCCCTGCAGCCCATACATTGTAGCCAATACTGCAGTGATGTCTATAGCATATGGGCTCCTGGTAGGTCCTCCCTGCAGCCCATACATTGTAGCCAGTACAGTAGTGATGTCTATAGCGTATGGTCTCCTGGTAGGTCCTCCCTGCGGCCCATACATTGTAGCCAGTACAGTAGTGATGTCTATAGCGTATGGGCTCCTGGTAGGTCCTCCTTGCAGCCCATACATTGTAGCCAGTACAGCAGTGATGTCTATAGCGTATGGGCTCCTGGTAGGTCCTCCCTGCGGCCCATACATTGTAGCCAGTACAGTAGTGATGTCTATAGTGTATGGGCTCCTGGTAGGTCCTCCCTGCGGCCCATACATTGTAGCCACTACAGTAGTGATGTCTATAGTGTATGGGCTCCTGGTAGGTCCTCCCTGCAGCCCATACGTTGTAGCCAGTACAGCAGTGATGTCTATAGCGTATGGGCTCCTGGTAGGTCCTCCCTGCAGCCTATACGTTGTAGCCAGTACAGTAGTGATGTCTATAGCGTATGGTCTCCTGGTAGGTCCTCCCTGCAGCCCATACATTGTAGCCAATACTGCAGTGATGTCTATAGCATATGGGCTCCTGGTAGGTCCTCCCTGCAGCCCATACATTGTAGCCAGTACAGTAGTGATGTCTATAGCGTATGGGCTCCTGGTAGGTCCTCCCTGCAGCCCATACATTGTAGCCACTACAGTAGTGATGTGTATAGCGTATGGGCTCCTGGTAGGTCCTCCCTGCAGCCCATACATTGTAGCCATTACAGTAGTGATGTCTATAGCATATGGGCTCCTGGTAGGTCCTCCCTGCGGCCCATACATTGTAGCCAGTACAGTAGTGAGATCTATAGCGTATGGGCTCCTGGTAGGTCCTCCCTGCGGCCCATACATTGTAGCCAGTACAGTAGTGATGTCTATAGCGTATGGGCTCCTGGTAGGTCCTCCTTGCAGCCGATACATTGTAGCCAGTACAGCAGTGATGTCTATAGCGTATGGGCTCCTGGTAGGTCCTCCCTGCGGCTCATACATTGTAGCCATTACAGTAGTGATGTCTATAGCGTATGGGCTCCTGGTAGTTCCTCCCTGCAGCCCATACATTGTAGCCAGTACAGTAGTGATGTCTATAGCGTATGGGCTCCTAGTAGGTCCTCCCTGCAGCCCATACATTGTAGCCAGTACAGCAGTGATGTCTATAGCGTATGGGCTCCTGGTAGGTCCTCCCTGCAGCCCATACATTGTAGCCATTACAGTAGTGATGTCTATAGCATATGGGCTCCTGGTAGGTCCTCCCTGCGGCCCATACATTGTAGCCAGTACAGTAGTGAGATCTATAGCGTATGGGCTCCTGGTAGGTCCTCCCTGCGGCCCATACATTGTAGCCAGTACAGTAGTGATGTCTATAGCGTATGGGCTCCTGGTAGGTCCTCCTTGCAGCCCATACATTGTAGCCAGTACAGCAGTGATGTCTATAGCGTATGGGCTCCTGGTAGGTCCTCCTTGCAGCCAATACATTGTAGCCAGTACAGTAGTGATGTCTATAGTGTATGGGCTCCTGGTAGGTCCTCCCTGCGGCCCATACATTGTAGCCACTACAGTAGTGATGTCTATAGTGTATGTGCTCCTGGTAGATCCTCCCTGCAGCCTATACATTGTAGCCAGTACAGTAGTGATGTCTAGAACGTATGGGCTCCTGGTAGATCCTCCCTGCAGCTCATACATTGTAGCCAGTACAGTAGTGAGATCTATAGCGTATTGCCTCCTGGTAGGTCCTCCCTGCTACCTATACATTGTAGCCAGTACTGTAGTGATGTCTATAGCGTATGGGCTCCTGGTAGGTCCTCCCTGCTGCCCATACATTGTAGCCAGTACAGTAGTGATGTCTATAGCGTATGGGCTCTTGGTAGTTCCTCCCTGCAGCCCATACTGTAGCCAGTACTGTAGTGATGTCTATAGCGTATGGGCTCCTGGTAGGTCCTCCCTGCGGCCCATACATTGTAGCCAGTACAGTAGTGATGTCTATAGCGTATGGGCTCTTGGTAGTTCCTCCCTGCAGCCCATACTGTAGCCAGTACTGTAGTGATGTCTATAGCGTATGGGCTCCTGGTAGGTCCTTCCTGCGGCCCATACATTGTAGCCAGTACAGTAGTGATGTCTATAGCGTATGGGCTCTTGGTAGTTCCTCCCTGCAGCCCTTACTGTAGCCAGTACAGTAGCGATGTCTATAGCGTATGGGCTCCTGGTAGGTCCTCCCTACAGCCCATACATTGTAGCCATTACAGTAGTGATGTCTATAGTGTATGGGCTCCTGGTAGGTCTTCCCTGCGGCCCATACATTGTAGCCATAACAGTAGTGATGTCTATAGCGTATGGGCTCCTGGTAGGTCCTCTCTGCGGCCCATACATTGTAGCCAGTACAGTAGTGATGTCTATAGCGTATGGGCTCCTGGTAGGTCCTCCCTGCGGCCCATACATTGTAGCCAGTACAGTAGTGATGTCTATAGCGTATGGGCTCCTGGTAGGTCCTCCCTGCGGCCCATACATTGTAGCCAGTACAGTAGAGATGTCTATAGCGTATGGGCTCCTGGTAGGTCCTCCCTGCAGCCCATACATTGTAGCCAGTACAGTAGTGATGTCTATAGCGTATGGGCTCCTGGTAGATCCTCCCTGCAGCCCATACATTGTAGCCTGTACAGTAGTGATGTCTATAGCGTATGTGCTTCTGGTATGTCCTCCCTGCAGCCCATACATTGTAGCCAGTACAGTAGTGATGTCTATAGCGTATGGGCTCCTGGTAGGTCCTCCCTGCAGCCCATACATTGTAGCCAGTACAGTAGTGATGTCTATAGAGTATGGGCTCCTGGTAGGTCCTCCCTGCATCCTATACATTGTAGCCAGTACAGTAGTGATGTCTATAGTGTATGGGCTACAGTAGTTATGTCTATAGCGTATGTGCTTCTGGTATGTCCTCCCTGCAGCCCATACATTGTAGCCAGTACAGTAGTGATGTCTATAGCGTATGGGCTCCTGGTAGGTCCTCCCTGCAGCCCATACATTGTAGCCAGTACAGTAGTGATGTCTATAGAGTATGGGCTCCTGGTAGGTCCTCCCTGCATCCTATACATTGTAGCCAGTACAGTAGTGATGTCTATAGTGTATGGGCTACAGTAGTTATGTCTATAGCGTATGGGCTTCTGGTAGGTCCTCCCTGCAGCCCATACATTGTAGCCAGTACAGTAGTGATGTTTATAGCGTATGGGCTCCTGGTAGGTCCTCCTTGCAGCTCATACATTGTAGCCAGTACAGTAGTGATGTCTATAGCGTATGGGCTCCTGGTAGGTCCTCCCTGCAGCCCATACATTGTAGCCAGTACAGTAGCTTTGTCTACAGCGTATGGGCTCCTGGTAGGTCCTCCCTGCAGCCCATACATTGTAGCCAGTACAGTAGTGATGTCTATAGCGTATGGGCTCTTGGTAGATCCTCCCTGCAGCCCATACATTGTAGCCACTACAGTAGTGATGTCTATAGGCGTATGGGATCCTGGTAGGTCCTCCCTGCGGCCCATACATTGTAGTCAGTACAGCAGTGATGTCTATAGCGTATGGGCTCCTGGTAGATCCTCCCTGTGGCCCATACATTGTAGCCACTACAGTAGTGATGTCTATAGCGTATGGGCTCCTGGTAGGTCCTCCCTGCGGCCCATACATTGTAGCCAGTACAGCAGTGATGTCTATAGCGTATGGGCTCCTGGTAGGTCCTCCCTGCAGCCCTTACATTGTAGCCAGTACAGTAGTGATGTCTATAGCGTATGGGCTCCTGGTAGGTCCTCCCTGCAGCCCATACATTGTAGCCACTACAGTAGTGATGTCTATAGCGTATGGGCTCCTGGTAGGTTCTCCCTGCAGCCCATACATTGTAGCCATTACAGTAGTGATGTCTATAGCATATGGGCTCCTGGTAGGTCCTCCCTGCGGCCCATACATTGTAGCCAGTACAGTAGTGATGTCTATAGTGTATGGGCTCCTGGTAGGTACTCCCTGCAGCCCATACATTGTAGCCATTACAGTAGTGATGTCTATAGCATATGGGCTCCTGGTAGGTCCTCCCTGCGTCCCATACATTGTAGCCAGTACAGTAGTGAGATCTATAGCGTATGGGCTCCTGGTAGGTCCTCCCTGCGGCCCATACATTGTAGCCAGTACAGTAGCGATGTCTATAGCGTATGGGCTCCTGGTAGGTCCTCCCTACAGCCCATACATTGTAGCCATTACAGTAGTGATGTCTATAGTGTATGGGCTCCTGGTAGGTCCTCCCTGCGGCCCATACATTGTAGCCATTACAGTAGTGATGTCTATAGCGTATGGGCTCCTGGTAGGTCCTCCCTGCGGCCCATACATTGTAGCCAGTACAGTAGTGATGTCTATAGCGTATGGGCTCCTGGTAGGTCCTCCCTGCGGCCCATACGTTGTAGCCACTACAGTAGTGATGTCTATAGCGTATGGACTCCTGGTAGGCCCCCCCTGCAGCCCATACATTGTAGCCATTACAGTAGTGATGTCTATAGCATATGGGCTCCTGGTAGGTCCTCCCTGCGGCCCATACATTGTAGCCAGTACAGTAGTGAGATCTATAGCGTATGGGCTCCTGGTAGGTCCTCCCTGCGCCCATACATTGTAGCCAGTACAGTAGTGATGTCTATAGCGTATGGGCTCCTGGTAGGTCCTCCTTGCAGCCCATACATTGTAGCCAGTACAGCAGTGATGTCTATAGCGTATGGGCTCCTGGTAGGTCCTCCCTGCTGCCCATACATTGTAGCCATTACAGTAGTGATGTCTATAGCGTATGGGCTCCTGGTAGGTCCTCCCTGCGGTCCATACATTGTAGCCAGTACAGTAGTGATGTCTATAGCGTATGGGCTCCTGATAGGTCCTCCCTGCAGCCCATACATTGTAGCCACTTCAGTAGTGATGTCTATAGTGTATGGGCTCCTGGTAGGTACTCCCTGCAGCCCATACATTGTAGCCATTACAGCAGTGATGTCTATAGCGTATGGGCTCCTGGTAGGTCCTCCCTGCGGCCCATACATTGTAGCCAGTACAGTAGTGATGTCTGTAGTGTATGGGCTCCTGGTAGGTCCTCCCTGCGGCCCATACATTGTAGCCACTACAGTAGTGATGTCTATAGTGTATGGGCTCCTGGTAGGTCCTCCCTGCAGCCCATACGTTGTAGCCAGTACAGCAGTGATTTCTATTGCATATGGGCTCCTGGTAGATCCTCCCTGCAGCCTATACATTGTAGCCAGTACAGTAGTGATGTCTAGAACGTATGGGCTCCTGGTAGGTCCTCCCTGCAGCCCCTACATTGTAGCCAGTGCAGTAGTTATGTCTATAGCGTATGAGCTCCTGGTAGGTCCTCCCTGCAGCCCATACATTGTAGCCAGTGCAGTAGTGATGTCTATAGTGTATAGGCTCCTGGTAGGTCCTCCCTGCAGCCCATACATTGTAGCCAGTACAGTAGTGAGATCTATAGCGTATGGGCTCCTGGTAGGTCCTCCCTGTGGCCCATACATTGTAGCCACTACAGTAGTGATGTCTATAGCGTATGGGCTCCTGGTAGGTCCTCCCTGCGACCCATACATTGTAGCCAGTACAGCAGTGATGACTATAGCGTATGGGCTCCTGGTAGGTCCTCCCTGCAGCCCTTACATTGTAGCCAGTACAGTAGTGATGTCTATAGCGTATGGGCTCCTGGTAGGTCCTCCCTGCAGCCCATACATTGTAGCCACTACAGTAGTGATGTCTATAGTGTATGGGCTCCTGGTAGGTCCTCTCTGCGGCCCGTACATTAGTGATGTCTATAGCGTATGGGCTCCTGGTAGGTCCTCCCTGCAGCCCATACATTGTAGCCAGTACAGCAGTGATGTCTATAGCGTATGGGCTCCTGGTAGGTCCTCCCTGCGGCCCATACATTGTAGCCAGTACAGTAGTGATGTCTATAGTGTATGGGCTCCTGGTAGGTCCTCCCTGCGGCCCATACATTGTAGCCATTACAGTAGTGATGTCTATAGCGTATGGGCTCCTGGTAGTGTAGCACCCTGAGGATTCGGCTGCTACAGGGGTATTGCACCTCAACCCAGAGGTGTGATATTCCACTCCCGGGTAAGGAAGGAGTGTGGAACTGAGCTCGGTAGGCTGCATGCACTACATACATCCCATTTCCGAGGAGCAGACCGATGGTACTCCCACTTAGAAATGTGCAGGTACGACCGAGTCTGTTCCTGGCTGGAGTGGGAGGGGGGTGGTACATCCCAAGTAGTGTAGGGGCAGATAGGGGCAGCAGCCTGGGTAAAGATAGGAGCTCATTGGGTGCTGGTCACCTGAGCTCACACATAGAGGGATATATAAGGTGGGCACCAACTAAGAACAGGGTCAGTTGCAGAGAGAAAGTCAGCGAGCAGAGGAGAAGAGAGACCCAGAGTGAGAGAGGAGAAAGAGAGACCCAGCGGGGGAAACAGAAGAAGAGGACTCTAAGAACCCAAATTAAATCCCCGGGTGAAGAGTCGGCACAGGGTACCGGAACCCAAGCTGGTGGGGGCAAAAACACACCCCAGCCAGAGACCGGAGGCCGTGGGCAGCGTCTGCCACGGCCACCCACCACATCCACCACGAAGGCATACCACGTGGAGGGTCAGGGAACCCAAGGCCAAGGGTCTCCCAACAGAAGGCCCGAGGGAGCTGGACCTGGGTGGATCAATAGTGGGGACGGCCAGAGAAAGGACAGAAGGAGAGCTCAGGGTCACGCTCCGGACTTATTTGGGGGTTGGCTGGATCCAGAACCTGGTGGACGCAGCACGGCTCGGGAGGTCACTCGAAGCTGGAGTGACCGGAACATCAGCAGTGAGTAAACATCCTAAACTGCATAACCCGACTCTGTCTCTGATTGCCGTCTACACTGCATCACCACAACTCCCATCCTCTGCACCTGATCCCCCTGAGGCTATACCCCACCCGTTGGGGGTTATATCACCAAAGCTGCACCTACACCACCAGCCTCAGCGGACCCTGCTGCAGCGGCGGCCACAGTGACCGCAACACAACGGGTGGCGTAGTCGACATTAAGAACTTAGTAACATCTGTAGGACTGCCACATACAACTGAGTTTGACACCCTGGGCACGGACCGGGTCACAGCCACTCGGAAGACTACACCCCCCATCTGATCCGGCTCCGGATATTCCCCCTAAAGAATATGGCCCAGGGGGCGCGTCAGTAGGTCTTCCCTGCGGCCCATACATTGTAGCCATTACAGTAGTGATGTCTATAGCGTATGGGCTCCTGGTAGGTCCTCCCTGCGGCCCATACGTTGTAGCCACTACAGTAGTGATGTCTATAGCGTATGGACTCCTGTTAGGTCCCCCCTGCGGCCTATACATTGTAGCGACTACAGTAGTGATGTCTATAGCGTATGGGTTCCTGGTAGGTCCTCCCTGCAGCCCATACATTGTAGCCAAAACAGTAGTGATGTCTATAGCGTATGGGCTCCTGGTAGGTCCTCCTTGCAGGCCATACATTGTAGCCAGTACAGCAGTGATGTCTATAGCGTATGCGCTCCTGGTAGGTCCTCCCTGCGGCCCATACATTGTAGCCATTACAGTAGTGATTTCTATAGCTTATGGGCTCCTGGTAGGTCCTCCCTGCGGCCCATACATTGTAGCCAGTACTGTAGTGATGTCTATAGCGTATGGGCTCCTGATAGGTCCTCCCTGCGGCCCCTACATTGTAGCCAGTACAGCAGTGATGTCTATAGCGTATGGGCTCCTGGTAGGTCCTCCCTGCGGCGCATACATTGTAGCCACTACAGTAGTGATGTCTATAGCTTATGGGCTCTTGGTAGGTCCTCCCTGCGGCCCATACATTGAAGCCATTACAGCAGTGATGTCTATAGCGTATGGGCTCCTGGTAGGTCCTCCCTGCGGCCCATACATTGTAGCCAGTACAGTAGTGATGTCTATAGCGTATGGGCTCCTGGTAGGTCCTCCCTGCGGCCCATACATTGTAGCCAGTACAGTAGTGATGTCTATAGCGTATGGGCTCCTGGTAGGTCCTCCCTGCGGCCCATAAATTGTAGCCACTACAGTAGTGATGTCTATAGTGTATGGGCTCCTGCTAGGTCCTCCCTGCAGCCCATACGTTGTAGCCAGTACAGCAGTGATGTCTATAGCGTATGGGCTCCTGGTAGGTCCTCCCTGCAGCCTATACGTTGTAGCCAGTACAGTAGTGATGTCTATAGCTTATGGGCTCCTGGTAGGTCCTCCCTGCAGCCCATACATTGTAGCCAATACTGCAGTGATGTCTATAGCGTATGGGCTCCTGGTAGGTCCTCCCTGCAGCCCATACATTGTAGCCAGTACAGTAGTGATGTCTATAGCGTATGGGCTCCTGGTAGGTCCTCCCTGCAGCCCATACATTGTAGCCACTACAGTAGTGATGTCTATAGCGTATGGGCTCCTGGTAGGTCCTCCCTGCAGCCCATACATTGTAGCCATTACAGTAGTGATGTCTATAGCGTATGGGCTCCTGGTAGGTCCTCCCTGCGGCCCATACATTGTAGCCAGTACAGTAGTGACATCTATAGCGTATGGGCTCCTGGTAGGTGCTCCCTGCGGCCCATACATTGTAACCAGTACAGCAGTGATGTCTATAGCGTATGGGCTCCTGGTAGGTCCTCCCTGCGGCCCATACATTGTAGCCACTTCAGTAGTGATGTCTATAGTGTATGGGCTCCTGGCAGGTACTCCCTGCAGCCCATACATTGTAGCCATTACAGTAGTGATGTCTATAGTGTATGGGCTCCTGGTAGGTCCTCCCTGCAGCCCATACGTTGTAGCCAGTACAGCAGTGATTTCTATTGCATATGGGCTCCTGGTAGATCCTCCCTGCAGCCCATACATTGTAGCCAGTACAGTAGTGATGTCTAGAACGTATGGGCTCCTGGTAGGTCCTCCCTGCAGCCCCTACATTGTAGCCAATACTGCAGTGATGTCTATAGCGTATGGGCTCCTGGTAGGTCCTCCCTGCAGCCCATACATTGTAGCCACTACAGTAGTGATGTCTATAGCGTATGGGCTCCTGGTAGGTCCTCCTTGCAGCCCATACATTGTAGCCAGTATAGCAGTGATGTCTATAGCGTATGGGCTCCTAGTAGGTCCTCCCTGCAGCCCATACATTGTAGCCATTACAGTAGTGATGTCTATAGCGTATGGGCTATTGGTAGGTCCTCCCTGCAGCCCCTACATTGTAGCCAGTACAGTAGTGATGTCTAGAGCGTATGGGCTTCTGGTAGGTCCTCCTTGCTGCCCATACATTGTAGCCAGTACAGCAGTGATGTCTATAGCGTATGGGCTCCTAGTAGGTCCTCCCTGCAGCCCATACATTGTAGCCATTACAGTATTGATGTCTATAGCGTATGGGCTCCTGGTAGGTCCTCCCTGCGGCCCATACATTTTAGCCAGTACAGTAGTGATGTCTAGAGCGTATGGGCTCCTGGTAGGTCCTCCCTGCGGCCTATACATTGTAGCCACTACAGTAGTGATGTCTATAGCGTATGGGCTCCTGGTAGGTCCTCCCTGCAGCCTATACATTGTAGCCACTACAGTAGTGATGTCTATAGCGTATGGGCTCCTGGTAGGTCCTCCCTGCAGCCCATACAATTGTAGCCAGTACATCAGTGATGTCTATAGCGTATGGGCTCCTGGTAGGTCCTCCCTGCAGCCCATACATTGTAGCAAGTGCAGTAGTGATGTCTATAGCGTATGGGCTCCTGGTAGGTCCTCCCTGCAGCCCCTACATTGTAGCCAGTACAGTAGTGATGTCTAGAGCGTATGGGCTTCTGGTAGGTCCTCCTTGCTGCCCATACATTGTAGCCAGTACAGCAGTGATGTCTATAGCGTATGGGCTCCTAGTAGGTCCTCCCTGCAGCCCATACATTGTAGCCATTACAGTAGTGATGTCTATAGCGTATGGGCTCCTGGTAGGTCCTCCCTGCGGCCTATACATTGTAGCCACTACAGTAGTGATGTCTATAGCGTATGGGCTCCTGGTAGGTCCTCCCTGCGGCCCATACATTTTAGCCAGTACAGTAGTGATGTCTAGAGCGTATGGGCTCCTGGTAGGTCCTCCCTGCGGCCTATACATTGTAGCCAGTACAGTAGTGATGTCTAGAGCGTATGGGCTCCTGGTAGGTCCTCCCTGCGGCCCATACATTGTAGCCACTACAGTAGTGATGTCTATAGCGTATGGGCTCCTGGTAGGTCCTCCCTGCAGCCCATACAATTGTAGCCAGTACATCAGTGATGTCTATAGCGTATGGGCTCCTGGTAGGTCCTCCCTGCAGCCCATACATTGTAGCAAGTGCAGTAGTGATGTCTATAGCGTATGGGCTCCTGGTAGGTCCTCCCTGCAGCCCATACATTGTAGCCAGTGCAGTAGTGATGTCTATAGCGTATGGGCTCCTGGTAGGTCCTCCCTGCAGCCCATACATTGTAGCAAGTGCAGTAGTGATGTCTATAGCGTATGGGCTCCTGGTAGGTCCTCCCTGCAGCCCATACATTGTAGCAAGTGCAGTAGTGATGTCTATAGCGTATGGGCTCCTGGTAGGTCCTCCCTGCAGCCCATACATTGTAGCCAGTGCAGTAGTGATGTCTATAGCGTATGGGCTCCTGGTAGGTCCTCCCTGCAGCCCATACATTGTAGCCAGTACAGTAGTGAGATCTATAGCGTATGGGCTTCTGGTAGGTCCTCCCTTTTGCCCATACATTGTAGCCAGTACATTAATGATGTCTATAGCGTATTGCCTCCTGGTAGGTCCTCCCTGCTGCTCATACATTGTAGCCAGTGCAGTAGTGATGTCTATAGCGTATGGGCTCCTGGTAGGTCCTTCCTGCAGCCTATACATTGTAGCCAGTGCAGTAGTGATATCTATAGCGTATGGGCTCCTGGTAGGTCCTCCCTGCAGCCTATACATTGTAGCCAGTACTGTAGTGATGTCTATGACGCGCCCCCTGGGCCATATTCTTTAGGGGGAATACCCGGAGCCGGATCAGATGGGAGTTGTAGTCGCCGAGTGGCTGTGACCCGGTCCGTGCCCAGGGTGTCAAGCTCAGTTGTATGTGGCAGTCCTACAGATGTTATTAAGTTCTTTATTGTCGACTACGCCACCCGTTGTATTGCGGTCACTACGGCCGCCGCTGCAGCGGGGTCCGCTGAGGCTGATGGTGTTGGTGCAGCTTTTGATGGTATGGCCCCCAACGGGTGGGGTATAGCCTCAGGGGGTCAGGTGCAGAGGATGGGGGTTGTGGTGGTGCAGCATAGATGGTGATTAAAGACACAGTCGGGTTGTGCAGTTTAGGGTATTTACTCACTGCTGATGTTCCGGTCACTCCAGCTTCAAGTGACCACCCGAGCCGTGCTGCGTCCACCAGGTCCTGGATTCAGCCAACCCCCAAGCAAGTCCGGAGCGTGACCCTGAGCTCTCCTTCTGTCCTTTCCTCTGGCCGTCCCCACTGGTGATCCACCTAGGTCCAGCTCCCTCGGGCCTTCTGTTGGGAGACCCTTGGCCTTGGGTTCCCTGACCCTCCACGTGGTTTGCCTTCGGGGTGGATGTGGTGGGTGGCCGTGGCAGACGCTGCCCACGGCCTCCGGTCTCTGGCTAGGGTGTGCTTTTGCCCCCACCAGTTTGGGATCCGGAACCCTATTGCCGACTCTTCACCCGGGGATTGAATTTGGGTTCTCAGAGTCCTTTCTTTTTCCCTCTCTGGGTCTTTCCTTCTCTGCTCCACTCTCTCTCTGCGGGCTCATCTGGACCTCTGCTTCTTACTGACTCTGACAGACTGACCCTGATCTTTGATGGTGCCCACCTTATATACTCCCTCTATGTGTGAGCTCAGGTGACCAGCACCCAATGAGCTCCTAACTTTACCCAGGCTGCTCCCCCTATCTGCCCCTACACTGCTTGGGATGTACCACCCCCCTCCCACTCCAGCCAGGAACAGACTCGGTCGTACCTGCACATTTCTAAGTGGGAGTACCGTCGGCCTGTTCCTCGGAAATGGGATGTGTGTAGTGCATGCAGCCTACCGAGCTCAGTTCCACACTCCATCCTTACCCGGGAGTGGAATATCACACCTCTGGGTTGAGGTGCAATACCCCTGTAGCAGCCGAATCCTCAGGGTGCTACATTCCCCCCTGGTAAATCACAGCACGTCCTCGGGCTGTAAGAACAAAACACCACAAAACATACAAATTTTTGCATAAACATATAAAACATCATACAAAACATTATATATATATATATCAATAAAACTTTTCATATAAAACATTCTTGTAGACTTTTCCTCGCTTCTAACTCCTCCTCCGGTCACTGTGCAACGCGTGACCGGGTAAAGTGCGACAGTCTCTTCTTGAAAAATTCGTGGCTTTCCTGTAAAACCAGTAGGGGGCGCTTTAGGACGCGCAACTATTTATAAGGGATATGGCCGCTCTCAGTTCTCGGCCAGGTATTAGGGAGGAATGACCGCTCTCAGTCCTCGGTCAGTGGGATTTAAGGGTTAAACGGGTAAACAGTTCACAGTTGCTGGTCCCAACGGGGACTATGATAGCAGCAGTAACAGTTCACTGTGCCCCGACGGGCAACTATATACAGCTTCTGCTTCGCTGTACTTAACGACGACGTCCTCCTGCTCTTTCTTGATGGTTACCTTTAACTTCAGACCCGTCCGGGTCCTCTTGTTCTTCCTCCTCACACCGCAGCTCTTCCTCCGTCAGGCGATGCACATGGAGGGCGTAGGGTCCTTTGGCACACTTGTGCCGGGTGAAGGTGACCTCGTCCCCGATGTAAAGGTCACGACCTCTGTGTCCCTCCGGTAGGTGGGATTCAACGTCTCTCCTGGTTACAAAGACGTCGCCTGGGGTGCGGTGGTCTCGGATGAAGCCCCACCCATGCTGCATGTTAAACTTGATCACAGTCCCGGTGGTGCGGGGACTATGCGCTGCACGGGGGTCTCTCCTGGCCCGGCTCTTCTGCTCCGCGCTCCTTATTTGAGCTTGCTGTTCCCGGACCCGCCTCTCTCTCCGCTCCCTCTCGAAGACCTCGAGCTGTTGGCGGCAGCACTCAGCACGCTCCGCTGCAGCTGCCCGAGTCTCCTGAGTGAACCCCATGAGATCTTCTCCGGTGGGGTCCCACTCAAATTGGGCCTCTTCTAGCGGGGGCGAGATCCTCTTTACGGGCTTTGGAGCCGGGATCAGGGGTGCACACATGGCCCCAGCCTTCCTCTGCCGTTCCAGTTCATGATATTCCTGGGGCCAGATGAAAGGCTGCCCATCCGGGCACGTGTGTTGGGTAAACAGGTCCTCTCCCAGATGCGGCACTCTTGGTCTTATGGGCGCGGTGGTGCTAGCGCCCGGGTTGCCCGGGCCTTGCGGCCAGGCCTGGGGTATCTGGAAGGTGAAGGGCACCGTAAGGACGGCGGCACCCTGGGCTACTTGGCCCTGCGACCAGGCCGGTGGCTCCGCGGAGGTAGAGGGCGCTGTTGGTATTGCGGCGCCCGGGGGTACTAGGCCTTGCGACCAGGCCGATGGTACTTCCTGCTTGGCCACGCTCGGGGTCGAGGCGTGTGACGTCACAGGGGTCGCGGCTCCCGTTTGAGGCCTAGTCTGCGGCGGTGACGTTGCAGCGACGGGCACGGCAGGGGATACTTCGGGCTCTGCGACGGGGAGCTGGGGCAGGTACGCGGTTTCCCGGTTTGGGGTATAGACGTCCCCTTTACCTGCCTCCACTCGTTCGGCTCCCTTCTCGGCGCCGTCTCCGGCCTTCAGTCCTCCCGCGCCATCCTCAGAGGCGGTCTGTCTCCTCGTCTTGGGTGGCGTGCTCCGCTGACAGGTCTCGGTCTGCTGGGCCATCTCACGGCTCCACTCCGCCAACGTCTCTCGCTGCACCCGGGCCATCCTCCCTGCGAGGCCCTCCAGAGCGGTCTGTGCACACTCCCGGTCTCGGGGGAGCTGTGCTAGGACCTCCACTAGGCCTAGTGGGGTCGTTGTTTCCAGCAGGCTCCTGACCAATGGGTCGGTGCTGCTCTGCTCTCCTTCCACTGTTTCCAGCAGGCTCCTGGCCAGCGGGCCGGTGCTGCTCTGCTTTCTCGCCATCTCCGGGTAAGCTCCTCCGATACTCTTCTCCAGGCTTCTTGTCTCCGGGTGCGCTCTCTCCAGACCGCTCCAGGCGGCACCCATCTTTGTTCTCTTCTTTCGTCTCCTCCCACTTCGAGGGCGGTCCCGGGGCCACTTGGTGACTGTCAGCTCCAGGGGCAGTTCTTTCACGCTGACCGACACCTCTAGCATCACAGTCTCTGTTGGTGGGGGCGGTTTCCACTTTTGGCGCCATTTTCGGTCCTGGCCCACGATGGGAGGTGGCCTCTTGCCACCCTCTGGCACGCCCATAATGGCGTCCGCTCTGGCAAGGCGGGAAATCTTCGGAAATGGCGGGAATCGCTTCCCAGTGGCGGGAAACTCTGCAGATGGCGGGAAAAAGCTGTTGATGGCGGACAACCGGCGGGAATCGACTGGTGATGGGGTCCGATGGCGGGGACCCTCCGGAACCGGCAGGAGACTTCTTTTTGAGGTAAACTCGTTCTTTTCTTCAGGCACGCAGTACCCGGGTGTTGCGGGCACGTAATCCCGCCGACTACGCCAAAGTTGACGCGCCCCCTGGGCCATATTCTTTAGGGGGAATACCCGGAGCCGGATCAGATGGGAGTTGTAGTCGCCGAGTGGCTGTGACCCGGTCCGTGCCCAGGGTGTCAAGCTCAGTTGTATGTGGCAGTCCTACAGATGTTATTAAGTTCTTTATTGTCGACTACGCCACCCGTTGTATTGCGGTCACTACGGCCGCCGCTGCAGCGGGGTCCGCTGAGGCTGATGGTGTTGGTGCAGCTTTTGATGGTATGGCCCCCAACGGGTGGGGTATAGCCTCAGGGGGTCAGGTGCAGAGGATGGGGGTTGTGGTGGTGCAGCATAGATGGTGATTAAAGACACAGTCGGGTTGTGCAGTTTAGGGTATTTACTCACTGCTGATGTTCCGGTCACTCCAGCTTCAAGTGACCACCCGAGCCGTGCTGCGTCCACCAGGTCCTGAATTCAGCCAACCCCCAAGCAAGTCCGGAGCGTGACCCTGAGCTCTCCTTCTGTCCTTTCCTCTGGCCGTCCCCACTGGTGATCCACCTAGGTCCAGCTCCCTCGGGCCTTCTGTTGGGAGACCCTTGGCCTTGGGTTCCCTGACCCTCCACGTGGTTTGCCTTCGGGGTGGATGTGGTGGGTGGCCGTGGCAGACGCTGCCCACGGCCTCCGGTCTCTGGCTAGGGTGTGCTTTTGCCCCCACCAGTTTGGGATCCGGTACCCTATTGCCGACTCTTCACCCGGGGATTGAATTTGGGTTCTCAGAGTCCTTTCTTTTTCCCTCTCTGGGTCTTTCCTTCTCTGCTCCACTCTCTCTCTGCGGGCTCATCTGGACCTCTGCTTCTTACTGACTCTGACAGACTGACCCTGATCTTTGATGGTGCCCACCTTATATACTCCCTCTATGTGTGAGCTCAAGTGACCAGCACCCAATGAGCTCCTAACTTTACCCAGGCTGCTCCCCCTATCTGCCCCTACACTGCTTGGGATGTACCACCCCCCTCCCACTCCAGCCAGGAACAGACTCGGTCGTACCTGCACATTTCTAAGTGGGAGTACCGTCGGCCTGTTCCTCGGAAATGGGATGTGTGTAGTGCATGCAGCCTACCGAGCTCAGTTCCACACTCCATCCTTACCCGGGAGTGGAATATCACACCTCTGGGTTGAGGTGCAATACCCCTGTAGCAGCCGAATCCTCAGGGTGCTACATCTATAGCGTATGGGCTCCTGGTAGGTCCTCCCTGCGGCCCATACATTGTAGCCAGTACAGTAGTGATGTCTATAGCGTATGGGCTACAGTAGTGATGTCTATAGCGTATGGACTTCTGGTAGGTCCTCCCTGCAGCCCATACATTGTAGCCTGTACAGTAGTGATGTCTATAGCGTATGGGCTTCTGGTAGGTCCTCCCTGCGGCCCATACATTGTAGCCACTACAGTAGTGATGTCTATAGCGTATGGGCTCCTTGTAGGTCCTCCCTGTGGCACATACATTGTAGCCAGTACAGTAGTGATGTCTATAGCATATGGGCTCCTGGTAAGACCTAGCTGCAGCCCATACATTGTAGCCAGTGCAGTAGTGATGTCTATAGAGTGTGGGCTCCTGGTAGGTCCTCTCTGCAGCCCATACATTGTAGCCAGTACGTTAGTGATGTCTATACCGTATGCGCTCTTGGTAGTTCCTCCCTGCAGCCCATACTGTAGCCAGTACAGCAGTGATGTCTATAGTGTATGGGCTCCTGGTAGGTCCTCCCTGCAGCCCATACATTGTAGCCACTACAGTAGTGATGTCTATAGCATATGGGCTCCTGGTAGGTCCTCCCTGCAGCCCATACATTGTAGCCAGTACAGTAGTGATGTCTATAGCGTATGGGCTCCTGGTAGGTCCTCCCTGCAGCCCATACATTGTAGCCAGTACAGTAGTGAGATCTATAGCGTATGGGCTTCTGGTAGGTCCTCCCTTTTGCCCATACATTGTAGCCAGTACATTAATGATGTCTATAGCGTATTGCCTCCTGGTAGGTCCTCCCTGCTGCTCATACATTGTAGCCAGTGCAGTAGTGATGTCTATAGCGTATGGGCTCCTGGTAGGTCCTTCCTGCAGCCTATACATTGTAGCCAGTGCAGTAGTGATGTCTATAGCGTATGGGCTCCTGGTAGGTCCTCCCTGCAGCCTATACATTGTAGCCAGTACTGTAGTGATGTCTATAGCGTATGGGCTCCTGGTAGGTCCTCCCTGCGGCCCATACATTGTAGCCAGTACAGTAGTGATGTCTATAGCGTATGGGCTACAGTAGTGATGTCTATAGCGTATGGACTTCTGGTAGGTCCTCCCTGCAGCCCATACATTGTAGCCTGTACAGTAGTGATGTCTATAGCGTATGGGCTTCTGGTAGGTCCTCCCTGCGGCCCATACATTGTAGCCACTACAGTAGTGATGTCTATAGCGTATGGGCTCCTTGTAGGTCCTCCCTGTGGCACATACATTGTAGCCAGTACAGTAGTGATGTCTATAGCGTATGGGCTCCTGGTAGGACCTACCTGCGGCCCATACATTGTAGCCAGTGCAGTAGTGATGTCTATAGAGTGTGGGCTCCTGGTAGGTCCTCTCTGCAGCCCATACATTGTAGCCAGTACATTAGTGATGTCTATACCGTATGGGCTCTTGGTAGTTCCTCCCTGCAGCCCATACTGTACCCAGTACAGCAGTGATGTCCATAGTGTATGGGCTCCTGGTAGGTCCTCCCTGCAGCCCATACATTGTAGCCACTACAGTAGTGATGTCTATAGCATACGGGCTCCTGGTAGGTCCTCCCTGCAGCCCATACATTGTAGCCAGTACAGTAGTGATGTCTATAGCGTATGGGCTCCTGGTAGGTCCTCCCTGCGGCCCATACATTGTAGCCACTACAGTAGTGATGTCTATAGCGTATGGGCTCCTGGTAAGTCCCCCCTGCGGCCCATACATTGTAGCCAGTACAGTAGTGATGTCTATAGCGTATGGGCTCCTGGTTGGTCCTCCCTGCAGCCCATACATTGTAGCCAGTGTGATGTCTATAGCGTATGGGCTCCTGGTAGGTCCTCCCTGCAGCCTGTACATTGTAGCCAGTACAGTAGTGATGTCTATCGCGTACGGGCTCCTGGTAGGTCCTCTCTGCAGCCCATACATTGTAGCCAGTACAGCAGTTATGTCTATAGCTTATGGGCTCCTGGTAGGTCCTCCCTGCAGCCTATACATTGTAGCCAGTACAGTAGTGATGTCTATAGCGTATGGGCTCCTGGTAGGTCCTCCCTGCAGCCCATACATTGTAGCCAGTACAGTAGTGATGTCTATAGCGTATGGGCTCCTAGTAGGTCCTCCCTGCAGCCCATACATTGTAGCCAGTACAGCAGTGATGTCTATAGCGTATGGGCTCCTGGTAGGTCCTCCCTGCAGCCCATACATTGGAGCCAGTACACTAGTGATGTCTATAGCGTTATGGGCTCCTGGTTGGTCCTCCCTGCAGCCTATACATTGTAGCCAGTACAGTAGTGTTGTCTATAGCGTATGGGCTCCTGGTAGGTCCTCCCTGCGGCCCATACATTGTAGCCAGTACAGTAGTGATGTCTATAGCGTATGGGCTCCTGGTAGGTCCTCCCTGCGGCCCATACATTGTAGCCAGTACAGTAGTGATGTCTATAGCGTATGGGCTCCTGGTAGGTCCTCCCTGCGGCCCATACATTGTAGCCAGTACAGTAGTGATGTCTATAGCGTATGGGCTCCTGGTAGGTCCTCCCTGCGGCCCATACATTGTAGCCAGTACAGTAGTGATGTCTTTAGCGTATGGGCTCCTGGTAGGTCCTCCCTGCAGCCTATACAATGTAGCCAGTACTGTAGTGATGTCTATAGCGTATGGGCTCCTGGTAGGTCCTCCCTGCGGCCCATACATTGTAGCCAGTACAGTAGTGATGTCTATAGCGTATGGGCTACAGTAGTGATGTCTATAGCGTATGGACTTCTGGTAGGTCCTCCCTGCAGCCCATACATTGTAGCCTGTACAGTAGTGATGTCTATAGCGTATGGGCTTCTGGTAGGTCCTCCCTGCGGCCCATACATTGTAGCCACTACAGTAGTGATGTCTATAGCGTATGGGCTCCTTGTAGGTCCTCCCTGTGGCACATACATTGTAGCCAGTACAGTAGTGATGTCTATAGCGTATGGGCTCCTGGTAGGACCTACCTGCCGCCCATACATTGTAGCCAGTGCAGTAGTGATGTCTATAGAGTGTGGGCTCCTGGTAGGTCCTCTCTGCAGCCCATACATTGTAGCCAGTACATTAGTGATGTCTATACCGTATGGGCTCTTGGCAGTTCCTCCCTGCAGCCCATACTGTACCCAGTACAGCAGTGATGTCCATAGTGTATGGGCTCCTGGTAGGTCCTCCCTGCAGCCCATACATTGTAGCCACTACAGTAGTGATGTCTATAGCATATGGGCTCCTGGTAGGTCCTCCCTGCAGCCCATACATTGTAGCCAGTACAGTAGTGATGTCTATAGCGTATGGGCTCCTGGTAAGTCCCCCCTGCGGCCCATACATTGTAGCCAGTACAGTAGTGATGTCTATAGCGTATGGGCTCCTGGTTGGTCCTCCCTGCAGCCCATACATTGTAGCCAGTGTGATGTCTATAGCGTATGGGCTCCTGGTAGGTCCTCCCTGCAGCCTGTACATTGTAGCCAGTACAGTAGTGATGTCTATCGCGTACGGGTTCCTGGTAGGTCCTCTCTGCAGCCCATACATTGTAGCCAGTACAGCAGTTATGTCTATAGCTTATGGGCTCCTGGTAGGTCCTCCCTGCAGCCTATACATTGTAGCCAGTACAGTAGTGATGTCTATAGCGTATGGGCTCCTGGTAGGTCCTCCCTGCAGCCCATACATTGTAGCCAGTACAGCAGTGATGTCTATAGCGTATGGGCTCCTGGTAGGTCCTCCCTGCAGCCCATACATTGTAGCCAGTACATTAGTGATGTCTATAGCGTATGGGCTCCTGGTAGGTCCTCCCTGCAGCCCATACATTGTAGCCAGTACATTAGTGATGTCTATAGCTTATGGGCTCCTGGTAGGTCCTCCCTGCAGCCTATACATTGTAGCCAGTACAGTAGTGATGTCTATAGCGTATGGGCTCCTAGTAGGTCCTCCCTGCAGCCCATACATTGTAGCCAGTACAGCAGTGATGTCTATAGCGTATGGGCTCCTGGTAGGTCCTCCCTGCAGCCCATACATTGGAGCCAGTACACTAGTGATGTCTATAGCGTTATGGGCTCCTGGTTGGTCCTCCCTGCAGCCTATACATTGTAGCCAGTACAGTAGTGATGTCTATAGCGTATGGGCTCCTGGTAGGTCCTCCCTGCGGCCCATACATTGTAGCTAGTACAGTAGTGATGTCTATAGCGTATGGGCTCCTGGTAGGTCCTCCCTGCGGCCCATACATTGTAGCCAGTACAGTAGTGATGTCTATAGCGTATGGGCTCCTGGTAGGTCCTCCCTGCGGCCCATACATTGTAGCCAGTACAGTAGTGATGTCTTTAGCGTATGGGCTCCTGGTAGGTCCTCCCTGCGGCCCATACATTGTAGCCAGTACAGTAGTGATATCTATAGTGTATGGGCTCCTGGTAGGTCCTCCCTGCAGCCTTTACATTGTAGCCAGTACAGTAGTGATGTCTATAGCGTACGGGCTCCTGGTAGGTCCTCCCTGCAGCCCATACATTGTAGCCAGTATGGTAGTGATGTCTTTAGCGTATGGGCTCCTGGTAGGTCCTCCCTGCAGCCCATACATTGTAGCCAGCACGGTAGTGTTTTCTATAGCGTATGGGCTCCTTGTAGGTCCTCCCTGCAGCCCATACATTGTAGCCAGTGCGGTAGTGATGTCTATAGCGTATGGGCTCCTGGTAGGTCCTCCCTGCAGCCCATACATTGTAGCCAGCACGGTAGTGATGTCTATAGCGTATGGGCTCCTGGTAGGTCCTCCCTGCAGCCTATACATTGTATCCAGTACGGTAATGATGTCTATAGCGTATGGGCTCCTGGTAGGTCCTCCCTGCAGCCCATACATTGTAGCCACTACAGTAGTGATGTCCATATTGTATGGGCTCCTGGTAGGTCCTCCCTGCAGCCCATACATTGTAGCCAGTACAGTAGTGATGTCTATAGCGTATGGGCTCCTGGTAGGTCCTCCCTGCAGCCCATACATTGTAGCCACTACAGTAGTGATGTCTATAGCGTATGGGCTCCTGGTAGGTCCTCCTTGCAGCCCATACATTGTAGCCAGTACAGCAGTGATGTCTATATCGTATGGGCTCTTGGTAGTTCCTCCCTGCAGCCCATACTGTACCCAGTACAGCAGTGATGTCCATAGTGTATGGGCTCCTGGTAGGTCCTCCCTGCAGCCCATACATTGTAGCCACTACAGTAGTGATGTCTATAGCATATGGGCTCCTGGTAGGTCCTCTCTGCAGCCCATACATTGTAGCCAGCACGGTAGTGATGTCTATAGCGTATGGGCTCCTGGTAGGTCCTCCCTGCAGCCTATACATTGTAGCCAGTACGGTAGTGATGTCTATAGCGTATGGGCTCCTGGTAGGTCCTCCCTGCAGCCCATACATTGTAGCCACTACAGTAGTGATGTCTATAGTGTATGGGCTCCTGGTAGGTCCTCCCTGCAGCCCATACATTGTAGCCAGTACAGCAGTGATGTCTATAGTGTATGTGTGAACAAATAAAGTAGCACACTGTAACACTGAGTATATAGATGTGAAATATGAAATATGAATAGCATAACTGCTGTAAAAAATAGAAATAAATGAAAAATTTTTTGAAAATTTTTTTTAGCGCATGAAATATGAAGTATGGAAAATGAATAGCATGAGAAATCTTAGCGCATAAATTGGCCAATTCATGTGTACCTGACAGCCGCGGTAAGGCGTTTCTCGATGTCAGGACCTACCAATGTGAATACTTCTCTAAGAGACCTCCGTCTGCTTATGTGTGGGAAAGACAGATCCTGATGCATTTAAAACCACCTGCGGCATGGGGGTGGGGGTGGAGTGCTCAGTCAACGCTGAATCTAGTAACAAAGAGAATGACGGCACTTCCACTACAAAAACTAGGTGTGAACAGGTGCTTACTAAGAGCAGCTACCTCCATATATAATGAACAAATAAAGTAGCACACTGTAACACTGAGTATATAGATGTGAAATATGAAATATGAATAGCATAACTGCTGTAAAAAATAGAAATAAATGAAAAATTTTTTGAAAATTTTTTTTAGCGCATGAAATATGAAGTATGGAAAATGAATAGCATTACTGCTGTAAATAAATGAGAAATCTTAGCGCATAAATTGGCCAATTCATGTGTACCTGACAGCCGCGGTAAGGCGTTTCTCGATGTCAGGACCTACCAATGTGAATACTTCTCTAAGAGACCTCCGTCTGCTTATGTGTGGGAAAGACAGATCCTGATGCATTTAAAACCACCTGCGGCATGGGGGTGGGGGTGGAGTGCTCAGTCAACGCTAAATCTAGTAACAAAGAGAATGACGGCACTTCCACTACAAAAACTAGGTGTGAACAGGTGCTTACTAAGAGCAGCTACCTCCATATATAATGAACAAATAAAGTAGCACACTGTAACACTGAGTATATAGATGTGAAATATGAAATATGAATAGCATAACTGCTGTAAAAAATAGAAATAAATGAAAAATTTTTTGAAAATTTTTTTTAGCGCATGAAATATGAAGTATGGAAAATGAATAGCATTACTGCTGTAAATAAATGAGAAATCTTAGCGCATAAATTGGCCAATTCATGTGTACCTGACAGCCGCGGTAAGGCGTTTCTCGATGTCAGGACCTACCAATGTGAATACCTCTCTAAGAGACCTCCGTCTGCTTATGTGTGGGAAAGACAGATCCTGATGCATTTAAAACCACCTGCGGCATGGGGGTGGGGGTGGAGTGCTCAGTCAACGCTAAATCTAGTAACAAAGAGAATGACGGCACTTCCACTACAAAAACTAGGTGTGAACAGGTGCTTACTAAGAGCAGCTACCTCCATATATAATGAACAAATAAAGTAGCACACTGTAACACTGAGTATATAGATGTGAAATATGAAATATGAATAGCATAACTGCTGTAAAAAATAGAAATAAATGAAAAAATTTTTGAAAATTTTTTTTTGTTGTTGTTATAGTGTATGTGTGACATGCTGAAGTAGTGCTGGTGCTTTAAAAGCATCCAGCAACTAGCGGGGTTAACACAGTCACAGTAGAAGGTTAGTGTTTTAGCAGAGCCCCAAGGGGATTGTGGGAATGTTGTTTAATGTCTGGCTGGATCCAAAGAGAAAGTGTGTGTGTGTGTTCCTTCTGCATCTGACAGAAGTGCCCCTGCAAGTGAAAAAGATACAAGTCTGGAGTGAAGCTAAGCACAGGTCAGGTAGAGTTCCTAAACTAGCTGTGCAGAGTATTGGCAAGCAGAAAGATTGAGATTAGAAGAAATGGTGTCACAGGGATCATCTCCCTCAACAAACCCTCTGGGAAGACTCTGAACTGCTGTGCTCCTAAGGAAACTGTACTGTTTGTCACTGGAGCCTGTTGCTCATAAGGCTTAACTTGCACTGACTGTGCGGCTTCTTATTAAATGCTACTGTTCTACCGTTTATGAGGACTCTTGTTAAGTGTGTCTGGCAGCAAGTGAAACAATCTACGTGTCTGTGCCTAATGGTCAATACCCCTGTGTGCCTGAGAGAAGCTGCAGCACATGGTCTATGGTCACCCTGAGTAACGGTTCCCCCAGACTTCCAAAGAATTCATGTAACCTGTCTCGCTCCTATCTGAGCCCAGCGGCGTGCGTGTAACATTGGTGGCCCGTACGGGGAATCCTGAGCGGGAATTAGCGTGTACAGGGAGAAGAGGAAAAGTGTCTGGAAAAACACAGCAGCACAGCATCTCAACTCAACTCTGCTACACCAGTTAAAGGGGACCAGCCCTAAAGAAAAACTCACTAGCAGCAATGGATGAGGAAATACAAATGGACAGAATTAGTGAGCTGCTTCTTCAGTTAACCTGTGAAGAATTGAAAACAGTAGCAGAACATATAAAGATGTCAGAACAGATTTCCAAAGCACACAACCGCAGGCAACTGTTAGCTGCCATTAATGCAAAAATCGATGAGCTGGGGGAGAAAGAAGCTGAAGACCTCATGTGGACATTCCTCCTGGAACTAACACGGTTTCTAACCAGGTTGAAGTTGGAGGATGGATGGGCTGCACGAATTACCAAAAGCGGGAATCTGTCCACAGACTGAACTACAGGAATTGAAAGAACAATTCAAAGCCCTAACAGCCCTGCAGGAATCTACCAAAACCTCTGAACGGGTGATACTCAGACAGGACCATTAACCTGCTCGGATTAGATAAATCAGGAAGACAGTCGTCTCTAACACCGCAAATCACCATAAGGAAAGAATTCAAGATCCTGGGACAGATTAGAGAGTGTGAACGGAAAGAGAAACTGTCTTATTTGAACTTGTTGCACCAGATTGATGCAGGATTACAGAAAGGCTACCGGCCAGATGAGATCGTTGAGGGGGTGGTGACAGCAATCAGCCCAGGACTGAATCTCTATAGTATGCTAGAAATGAAGAGTCAATTGACCTTGCCACAGCTGAAGATGATTTTAAAAAGCACTATAAAGAAGAGAGTACTTCAGAATTGTTCCACCAACTCATTAACTTCTCACAGAAAAATAATGAATCACCCCAAAGTTTCTTGTTCAGAGAAATTGAACTGAAGGATAGACTGTTGTTTGCATCCAGATATGTAGAAGCGGAAGAGAAGTTTGATGCTGGACTAGTCCAGAAGAAGTTCTCAAGATCATTGGGAACAGAATTAATCAGCAAAGATATCAAGTTGCATTTGAAACAGTACCCAGAAGATCTTGCCATTTTGGACTAAGTCCTAATTGAAAAATTGAATAAAGCCGCTAGTTTGTAGTAAGAGAGCGAACAGAAGTTAAAGAAAGGCTCTGCTCCTGAAATCACCAAAATGAGTCAGCTGAAGTTGGAGACTCCGGTGGCCAGTCCGAAGATCATCATAGAGACCCTCTGTTGCCACCTCCAAGAGGGAACCTTAAATCACCAACCAAAGAGAGGCCCGCCAGTGCTGACTGGGAGAAAGTAATAAGAGAACTGCCAGCCATGTTGATTAAAGTGAAAAAGTTGATTTGTTCCAAGCCTGTATTCCTCAGATCCAGTAGTGGGTTCCAAATTAAGAAGATACCCGGCTTGTGAAGCGTGCCATTCATCAAATCAGAGTACGGTATGTGTCCACTGTCTAAGATGTGCTGAGGAAGGACATTAAGCCAAGGAGTGCCAATGGTCACGGTCGTTTAGGTTAAAATACAGGAGGTTGCCAGTGCGGGGCAACTGGTAACCGCGACACGGAGAAGGCCCCAGAAGCAAATCTAAATCTCACCAAACCCCAGAACGGCATATGAGGTAAAACGGCTGTGTCAGTACTATCCCCAAGTGTGTTCCCGGCTACAACAGCTGCAAGGGAGACAGGGGCATCAATTACTTAATGCCCAGTGTGGAGGTCAAACGATGTTCTCCTGGGAGGAGGATTCCTCAGTCAGTAAAGATAGCATAATCTGTGAAAGGTGCTTTATCCAGTGCCAGCTACTGATAGTAAAAACACTGTGGGACACAGGAGCCCAAGCGAACCTTTTAAATAAAGAATGGAGAAGGCGCTACCTGCCACACACTTTCCTTCTGTCACTAAAAAACTCTTGGGACCAGTGGTTCTCCACGGCAAAGCTGTCAACCAGACCCAAATCCCTTTCATAGGCTGGGTGGAAGTGACTTTCCAACCCAGGGCCATGAAGTACAGCAACACCATTGAGCTCTTGGTACCTTTTCTCGTGACAAGTGATCAGAACGTGGCAGAGAATCCTATCCTGGGTTATAATGTAATCAGTGAGGTCATCACGAAACACTAGTCAGGGACACTGGTGGTTGATGCAATTCCCACATCGCTTGCTATACCCAACCCCGTGGCGGAAAATGTGATTCATACAGTAAAGTAAGCACAGAATACAATGGACCTAAAATAAGTCAAGGTAGGCTGGTGCCCAACCATCATCCCTGCAAAGCAAATGGTGGGGGTGAGGTGTGGAGTCCGGGTAGAACTGGGAAGAAAAGTCCAGAAAAGACTGTTCGTCCCTAAAGACTCCTCAGAACTTCCGGAAGGCCTAGTTCAAGGTGAGACTGTGCTTACGATTCCTACTGGTGAGTTTGCTCGAGTGACAATTCCAGTGATGAATACTATGAGACACGAAATTAGACTGGATCCAAAGACTGTGTTAGGTCACATCGAAACCGTTAAAACAGTATATCCAGCCAGTGTGAGACCCGCTCAGGTGTCTACAGTGAATTCAGTCTCCCCGCCAAGGAACAGGAGTTGCCCAGGGGAAGAAATTGCACGACCCACCTCGGAGTTCTGGGATCCCCCAGTACCCCTGGAACACTTGTTTGCTGAAGATCTAGTGGTAGCAAAACAGATGCTGAGAGAAGAGTGTCATGCCTTATCCAAAGATGACTCTGATATAGGCTGTATCCTGTTGTTGCAGCTGAAAATCAATTTGAAAGACACGACCACAGTAACCAGAAGTTGCATGTCTGTGCCAAAACCATTACACCGTGAAATTAAAGAATATTTACAAGATCTCATCAACAGAGGTTGGGTCCAAAAGTCAAAGTCGTCTTATTCCTCTCCTATTGTCTGTGTTAGGAAGAAGGACGGTACGCTGAGACTCTGTTGTGATTACCGGGAACTAAACCGAAAGTCAGTACTTGATCGACACCCGATACCAAAGATCCAAGATATGCTGGATGGCTTATCAGGAAGCACCTGGTTCTCTGTCCTCGATGAGGGTAAGGCATACCACCAAGGGTTTGTCAAAGAGTCCAGTAGACCCTTGACAGCATTCATCACACCTTGGGGATTATATGAGTGGATCCGCATACCATTTGGGCTCAATTCAGCTCCAGCAGAATTCCAAAGGAGCATGGAGACATGTTTAGAAAGATTGAGGGACGATATCTGCCAGCCATACTTGGATGACAATGTGGTACACAGCAAAACCTTCCGGGAGCATGTTGAACACGTGAGGACCGTATTACAACGGTATCAACAACACGGAGTTAAGTTGACCCCAAAGAAGTGCAAACTGTTCAAAAGACGAGTCCGATTTCTAGGGAAAATTGTGTCCGGAGAATGATATACCATGGACCCAGCAGAAATCGCTCTGGTACTGGCCTTAAAAGACAAGCGGCCCTCTACCGTCGGGGAGTTGAGGCAGATATTAGGATTCCTCTCCTGCTATCGTACTTGCGTTCGGAACTTCTCCAGGATTGACACCCCACTATACCTCCTCTTGGGGACGACGACAGAGACAACAACATCCACGGAGAAAAAGAAGAACGCGGGTAGGACCGGGCTTAAAAGAAACAACGCTGTTTCATCCCAAGAGCCCATTCTCTGGACAGCAGACCACCAGGAGGTATTGGAAGAAATAGTAGACTACCTGGTAAAACCACCCATCTTGGGATATCCTGATTTCAATTTACCATTTGTTCTTCATTGTGACGCTTCTCAAGTTGGACTGGGAGCTGCCCTGTATCAGCATCAAGATGGAAAAATGAGAGTCGTAGGTTACGGTTCTAGAACATTGACAGATGCAGAGAAGAATTACCATCTACATTCCGGAAAATTGGAGTTCCTGGCATTGAAATGGGCTATCTGTGAACGATTTAGAAATTATCTCTACTACAGCAAAGAGTTTGAGGTATACACTGACAACAACCCTTTGACCTATGTCCTTACTACAGCCAAACTGAATGCAACGAGTCAGAGATGGGCCGCTGAACTAGCTGACTTCAATTTCAGCATCAAGTACAGGCCAGGAAAATGCAATGCGGATGCTGACGGATTGTCAAGAATGCTACTTGAGCCTGAGGAATTCATGCAAGAATGCTCAGAGGAAGCAATTGAGAGCACTACCCAAGCAGTACAAGCTTATCAGGAGGAAGACACACCATTGTGGTGTCCGTTGACGGTGGATCCACCATAAAAGCTAGAGAACAAGATCACCCCCGGTCTATTCAACAACTACCAAAAGGGAAAATCCGTAGAGCACAATGGGAAGATCAGATAATTGGTAGAATAGTACTTTTTGTGGACCCAAAATCGGTTTTGCAGTAAACCGGAGAGCGACAATGAGTCACCAGCGGTATCTGTTTTAATTAAAGAATGGACAAAGCTCTACCTCAGTGAAGGCGGTATCCTGTATCATAAAGTAGAACAAAACCGGCAGTTGGTACTACCCAGAGCATTCCGTAGTTAGTCTTCAAAGAACTCCATGAAAACATGGGACACCTGGGAGTGGAAAGGATAACAAATTTGATCCGTGAATGTTTCTTCTGGCCGTACATGCAGAGAGATATTGAGAGGTATGTGACCAGGGAGTGTGGGTGTCTGAAAGATAAACGTCCGAACACATCAACTCGGGCACCTATGGGCAACATCCAAACTACTTTTCCATTTGAGATGGTCTCAATAGACTTCCTACATCTCGAGACGTGCAAGGGTGGTTATAAATACATCTTGATGGTAATGGTCCAATTCACTTGATTTGCTCAAGTATATGTCATCACCAATAAATCGGGTCGAACAGCAGCAGAGAAGATCTTCAATGATTTTGCTTTGAGGTTTGGGTTCCTTACGAGGTTACAACATGACCAAGGAAGAGAATTTGAGAACCAGCCCTTTTCCAAGCTAGGAAAGTACTGTAGAATTCAGAGATCCCACACAATGCCCTGTCCATCATCCAGAGGGTAATGGACAAGTGGAACTTTTTAACCGGACATTATTGTTGATGTTGCGCACTTTAACAGCTGACGAGAAGAAAGACTGGAAGTAGTGATGAGCGAGCATGCTCGCTACTGCTCTGTGCTCACCCGAGCAGCTCACTGCTCGAGATGCTCGGCGCTCGCCGAGTATTTCCGGGGTTGCTCAGCGGGAGCTCGGGTCTCCTTCCTGCATATTTGGCGCTCTTTAGAGCAACAATGAACATGCAGGGATTGCCTGCCACTCACAGTAATGCCGCAGCCATGTTGGTTGTGGCATTACAGTGATTGGCTGGCCGCACAGCGTCAACAGGTCTATATCAGACCTGGCGCCATAGGCGGATTATAATGAGGTCAGTCCGGGCTACCGCCCGGGGCCCGGGACTGCCATGGGGCTCGGGGCTCCCAGGGACCTGTGGCCGGATTGACCTCATTATAATGTGTGACAGGAGGGCCCGGGAGTCGGAAGATGTTATCTGCTCTGCTGTGTCCGGCGGTGCTGCGAGGATGAATCACCAGCAACTGACTGTATAAGTGCAGGAGAGGAGGCTCCGCCCACCTGCTCCGGCCTCCAGCAGAGCACAGAGCCAGCTTACAGCATGGCCACTGCTCTCCCTGCCCCCTACGCGGGACTGAATGTTACCTCTCCGCTCTCCCCCTCCTGCCCTGCAATTACACCAGAGCTCTGCAGTCGGGCCTCAAGAGGAGGGGAGGCTGCCCCACAGAGAAGATGGAAGAACCTGCATCATGTACAGAAAGGATAATGTGCAGTGTGTGTGTGTTATATATATATATATATATATATATATATATATATATGACTCGTCCCCTGGGCCGTGGGGCACTCGGATCCGGGCAATTAGGGAAATGATGGGAGTAGTAGTGGCAACCCGGTTCCGTGGCTCAGGGTGGTCAGGCCAGTGGTAGTCCGTTATGTGTTATTGATAATGTCCGACTACGCCACCCATGGATTGCGGTTATTAGGAACTGCCGCTGCATGCAGACCGCTGGGGCTGATGAGGTGTGCAGCTAGGGTAGTGTGACTCCCCACGGGAAGAGTGCGGCCCCAGGGCAGTGTAGTGGATGGTGGGAGTGATGGTAGTGAGAGTCCCAGTGCTGATAGTGCTGGAGGAGCAAGGAGCACACAGACAACAGGTTGCAGTCCAGGGTCTTTACTGAAACAGGTAAACTGACCCATAAACAGTCCCAGCTAGGAGGGGACCTGGATGTCTGAGAGCAACGGGAAAATTGGCCCTGGTCAGGGTGAGGGTGTAGGCCTACCGTGCTTTCTGCGCTCCTTCTGGCTATCTCCTCCTGATAGGATAACAGCCCACGTTTCCGAGCTTTCCGTGCTTTCTCGCCTGTATGGCCTGCGACGTGGGTTCCTTTCTGCTCCCAGCCTTGTATGGCTTTACTGGTCCCTTCGGTTGTGGCAGAGCCTCCAGGCTTCTTAGGCCAAGGAATGTACAGTCCCTTGCGAACTGGTTCTCTGCTGGGGGATGTGGAATCCTTCCAGCCTCAGACACCAAAGTCTGGTAAAATTAAGTCTTTTCTCTGCCAAGACAGGCTCTCTTCGCCTCTTGTCTCTGGCTTGTGGCTCTCCTTCTGCCACACTGCCTCTTAGATGCAATCAACTTTCTGTCCCTGCTCCACTCTGGGACACGTCTCAGAGCTGAGACAGGCAATCCAGTTCTCACTAACCCTGCCCCCAGTACCAGCTTTTATAGGGGCAGCCTGCTCCCCCTACTGGCCTGAGACAGTAGGCATTGCATGCTAATGTTCCCCTGACCAGAGAACCTCCCCCCTGCTCTCAGACACAGCTTTATTACACTTGTGGCATCCAGGTAGGGTGACACATATATATATATACATATGTATGTATATGAGTGTGTGTGTGTGTGTATGTATCTATGTATTTGTGGACCATCAGAGGGGCTCACTCGCTGTCGTGGCCCGGGCTGCTTCCCCTGTGCAGGACCGCTGGCACTTCACCTGACGTGGCCGTGAGCTGTGCGGCTGTGTCTGGTATTAATGCTGCGCCATTACTACCAGACACAACCACACAGCGCACGGCCATGTCAGGGGAAGTGCCGGCAATCAAGCAGCGCCAGAGGGCCTACACAGATGCTGTAGAAGCAGCCCAAGCCCCAACGGCGAGTGGGCCCCTCTGATGGTCCAGGGCCATGTCTGTGACATGCCGGCGGCCCTGCACTGAGACATGCCTGAGGAGCTGCTGGACAGGACAGTTTTATGTGTTTATAAGCTATGTACATATGTATGTGTCTGTGCGCATATCTGCTTACCGTGTGCATGTGTGCGCATATCTGCATATCGTGCGTGCGCACGTGTGCTGGCCCGGCCGCATCACAGCTAAAAGACACGGCCCTGTGCGCGGCAGTGTCTGCTAGCGTAACGTCATGCAGTGCGCCCTGCACTGCTTCTTACCACCATAGAGGAGCTGGATGACTGGAGCCGAGCAGGGGGATGGTGAGTGATGTGTCAATGTGTGCAGATATCATTGTGTGATATGTCTGTTTATATGTATTTTTGTGTTTCAAATGTGTTTATGGTTATGTGCACACGATGCAGAAATGCTGCATATTTTTTCCGCTTCTCCCTGGCAGGAAAAACGCATGCTGATTTTACATGCATTTTTCCCGCCAGGTAGAAGCGTTTGTCTAGCATTCTTCACATGCATTTCCGCATGCGGGTTATCAAGCGCTTTTCCAAGCGATTTTAGCATCACTTGGAAAAGTGCTTGACAACTTGGTCACACTATATAAATCCATGCAACCGGCATATATAGTGTGACCAAGTAATAGTTAAAAAAAAGAATAAGAATGGTAAAAAATAAAGATTATACTCCCCTTCCGATGGCCCCCGGTCTCCTCAGCGATGCGTCTGGTGTGTTGGGCGGCTCACGGTGGTGTGAAAGGACCTTTCATGACGTCTTTTAGTCATGTGACAGGTCACGCGACAGCCGATGTCAGCTGTCGTGTGACCTGTCACATGACTAAATGACGTCATGGCAGGTCCTTTCACACCACCGCGACCCATACAACAGACTGGACGTATCACTGAGGAGACCGGGGGCCATCGGAAGGTAAGTATAATCTTTATTTTTTTTATTTTAAATTCTTTTTTTTACAGGTACTATGGTACCCGGGTCTGGATGAGAGCCTCCTCTTCTCAAAACCCGGGTACTTTCTGCACATTGAATCGCTTAATATCCGCATGTGCACATGTAGTCATGCGGATATTAAGTGATTCAATGCAAGTCAATGGCGGCAATTACGCTGTGTGTCCGCAAAATTAATGGACATGCTGCGTTTTTTTCCGCAATGATAATCCGCAGCGGAAATTTCCGCAGCATGTGCACAGCTCATGC
Source organism: Phyllobates terribilis (assembly GCF_046119375.1). Taxonomy (NCBI): domain Eukaryota; kingdom Metazoa; phylum Chordata; class Amphibia; order Anura; family Dendrobatidae; genus Phyllobates; species Phyllobates terribilis. Next base: position 637,700,227 of record NW_027362762.1, read on the forward strand.
GGATTATCATTGGAGACCATGGGGCATGTATTACCAAGCGTTTTTTCAGCATTTTCGCTGCCGAAATTCCGTGGCAAAGAAGCGCTTGAAAAATGCACAGTGGGCACGCAGCCTATGTTTGTATGTATTTGTCTTTGTATATGTCTGTGTATGTTTGTTTGTGTGTGTGCGACCTCTGGCTGTATCTGGGGGGGGCGCCGTGCAGCCTCCTGCTGTATCTGGGGGGGGGCGCCGTGCGGCCTCTGGCTGTATCTGGGGGGGGGGCGCCGTGCGGCCTCTGGCTGTATCTGTGGGGGGCGCTGTGCGGCCTCCTGCTGTGTATAGGAGGATTATGTGAAAGCTCATATTATACAGTATGAGACCCTACATACATAGAGGGATGTCAGCATACTTAATTGTGCTCAATATTAAGTCATACAATTAATATAAAAAAATAATTATAATTAATATATTAATATTGTGCAGAATTAATTTCACATGAACTATCACATGATCTATCAAAGGGGGATCATGTGACAAGTCACGTGATACATCAGGTGTGTAGGTGTGTGTGTGTGGGGGGCCATGCCGTCTAAACTGCCCGGGGCCCTTGCTACTCTTAATCCACCCCTGCCTGGCGCCGCCATGCTCGTCACAGTCACTCCGGAATCAGACAGTGTAGGGAGAGGTGCTGCTGAGCTAGGGAGGGATTTGCATGTTTCTAGTTAGTGTAGGGGTAACAAACTATATTAGAGACACATATCCATCTCAACAAACAGTCCTCCTGAGATCCATCTGCAGGGATATCAGGCAGGCAGTGTATATAACAGACTGCAGTGCATATAGCACAAGAGGCTCCATTCCAGTTCTGTCTGCTGCTGCTGTAAGATATTTCTAGAAATATGCCCAGGTCTCAGGGGCCAGGAATACTTTCCTTTGGATCTTAATCCTCATTATTTGCTTAAAAAGCAATGCAGAGAACACAGTTTTTCTGCGCCATTTGCTTGTTGGCACTGCAGAATACAGCCAGGTCCTTTCCATATTACAGTGCTAAAAATCCAGCTATTTAACACTGTGGTTTGTCCGTCACACAGATCACATATAATTGCGCTGAAAATACTGCCATTTCTGGCCTCGATTAGAAATTAGTTTCAGTGTGTCAGTGAAGCAATTGACACTAGTTTGCTGTTCAAAATAGTTACCTACAGGCCAGGTATTTAAAACTGTGGTTTGTCCATCACACAGATCACATATAAGTTCGCTCCAAATTCTGTCATTTGTAGTGAGCATGGAAGATATTGTCCTCCATTTAAAATAGGCAAGGCACGTGGCAAGAGACGGGGAACTGGACGTGATGGCAATGATGGTGCATGCAGAGGCCGTGGGCAAGCTGAAATTGTGCCACAACAAACACCCACATCTTCTCGCTCGACCTTCTTGTCCCAATTAATAGGGGACCGCAGAACACCACTATTGAACACAGAGCAGTGTGAAAAGTGTACCATACCTGGCGGCGTCCTTGCATAGTGGTCCATCTCCCACTGTGCAAGAGCGCGCACTTGATCTCCAGTCCAGTCTGCTAGCCTGGCTTCCCTCCATGATGTCTGCTTGCCTCTGTTTCTGCTGCTTAAGGACAGCGCCCGATCACTTCCTGCTTCTTGTAGCTGCTGCAGGCACACCCCTTGTGTGTCCTCAGCCTATTGCTGTCTGTCACCTGGTATTTAACCCAGCTCCTCCCTGGAATCCATGCCTGAGCATTGTGTTCTGTCAGTTGGCTTGTTGTCACTGATGTGCCAGGTCCTGTCTATGTTTCCTGCCTTGCGGTATCAGTTCCCGTGTCTGAACTGTGTCCTGTCTGAACTATCTTCTAGCCTGTTGTCTTCTGCCTATCCTGAAGGCTGTATTTCCGGCCCTGTGTGAACTCGCTCCTAGCCTGTTCTTTCCGCCTTCTAGGGGCCGCATACCTAGACCCGTTCCTGTATCTTAAAAACCAAGCAATGTGAACTGAGGTCTAAGATGGTACACATGCAAGAAATAGGAGCATGTTCACACTAGCAAAAAGAAGCAAAACCTACAAAAGACAAAAAATATATCTCATACCCTACCAACATTATATATAAATGTAAATACCAGCCGTGTCTGCCTATACCCAGCAGTCTGTGTGCCAGCCTAACCTGCCTGTTCCTGTATTCCCCTGTGTGGGTCAACAGCCGTGTCCGGGGTCTGTCCTGGAGTAGCACCTGGTCCCTCTGCTCGGTTCCTCCTTGATGCACTGGCGTCGTATGCGTCGTGCGACCCTGGTCGGATCGGGTGGATACTTAGTTACGCCCCTCCAGGCATTCACTCTCCGGCACAGTCCAGTGGAATCACTACATATACACGCACACGCCACTCAGCCCGGGCGTGTGCATTACAAAAAGGTTATTGGTTGGATAGCAGATAATGCTTCCAGTCGCTTAGCCACCACCACCTTGTCTTCCACACGGTTAAGTCTCAGTAGCTCTGAGTCTGGACCGCATATTCCTCACCCTGATCCTCCTTCCTCTCACCATGCCTAGTGCCCAGAGACAACTGATTCCACACTTGGACAATCCGAAGAGCTGTTCACTTTTCCATTTATAGATTCTGGCCTCTTGGCCTGTCCACTTGAAGATCGCATGTAGCGATGCCCAAATATTTGAGCAGCCATGGTCATACAAAGGCGACGGTGGGAAAGTGTCCCAAGAGGTGGATGATTATGAGACACAATTGCCATAAAGTCAGGAGGAGGACCAGAGTGCGGAAGTGGAAGACCCGTTCCCCGTAACACCAACACGAAGGAAGTTGCCAGTACAACTGTTAGGTCTTCCCGAGTCTGGTTGTTTTTTAACCCCTTTACAACCCAAGGTGGTTTGCACGTTAATGACCAGGCCAATTTTTACAATTCTGACCACTGTCACTTTATGAGGTAATTACTCTGGAACGCTTTAACGGATCCCCCTGATTCTGAGATTGTTTTTTTCGTGACATATTGTACTTCATGATAGTGGTAAAATTTCTTTGATATCACTTGCGTTTATTTGTGAAAAAAACGGAAATTTGGCGAAAATTTAGCAATTTTCAAAATTTTAATTTTTATGCCCTTAAATCAGAGAGATATGTCATGCAAAACACATGTCTACTTTACATCAGCACTATTTTGGAACCAAAATTTATTTTTTATTGGGGAGCTATAAGGGTTAAAAGTTGACCAGCGATTTCTCATTTTTCCAACAAAATTTACAAAACCATTTTTTTAGGGACCACATGATATTTAAAGTCACTTTGAGGGGTCTTTATGTCAGAAAATGCCCAAAATTGACACCATTCTAAAAACTGCAAGGTGCTCAAAACCACATTCAAGAACTTTATTAACCCTTCAGGTGCTTCACAGGAATTTTTGGAATGTGGAAGAAAAAAATTAACATTACTTTTTTCACAAAAATGTTACTTTACACCCAATTTTTTTATTTTCTCAGGGGTAACAGGAAAAAATGGACCCCAAAATTTGTTGTGCAGTTTCTCCTGAGCAACCAGATACCCCATATGTGGGGGGAAACCACTGTTTGGGCGCACGGCAGGGTTCGGAAGGGAAGGAGCGCCATTTGACTTTTTGATTGTAAAATTTGCTTGAATAATTAGCGGATGTGCACCTGATGTGCCTAAACAGTGGAAACCCCCCACAAGTGACACCATTTTGGAAACTAGACCCCTCAGCGAACTTATCTAGATGTGTGGTGAGCAGCTTGAACCCCCAAGTCCTTTACAGAAGTTTATAACATGGAGTCGTGAAAATAAAAAAATCAAACTTTTTTCCACAAAAATGATGTTTTAGCCCCAATTTATTTATTTTCACAAGAGTAAGAGGAGAAAATGGCCCCCTAAAACTTTTGTACAATTTCTCCTGAGTACGCCAATACCCCATGTGTGGGGAAAATACAGTGTTTGGGCGCACAGCAGAGTTCAGAAGGGAAGGAGCACTGTGTGACATTTTGAACGCAAAATCGGCTGGAATCGAGAGCGGACGCCATGTCGTGTTTGGAGAGCCCCCTGATGTGCCTAAATAGTTGAAACCCCCCACAAGTGACCCCATTTTGGAAACTACACCCTCAAGGATTTTATCAAGGGGTATAGTGAACATTTTGAACCCAGAGGTACGACACGGAATTTGATAACATTAGGTCATCATATTGAATAAGTTGTCATTAGTCTTGAGCGCAAGTGCTCGCTACTTGAGTTTGCATCGGGTACTCAGATATGCACCATGTATCACGGGTGCTCAAGTGAAATGGTCGAGTCCCCGCCCACATGTTTCACGGTTATTAGACACCCCAAAAAAAACATGCGGGGATCGCTCGTGCATGGCAGGCAATCCCCGCGAGGTTTTTTTGGCCGCGAACCATATAGGGCGGAGACTCGAGCACCCGCGATACTCAATGCATACCCGAGCACCCGATGCAAACTCAAGTAGCGAGCACTTGCGTTCAACACTAGTTGCCATATTGTCATCTCTTTTTTTTTTTTTTTTACTTTTGAAAAAAAAAGCAACCCTAACCCCAACCCCAGCCTTAGCGTTTTTTTTTTTACGCCGTTCCTAGTGCGGTATAAGTGATTAGACGACCTTATTCTTCGGGTCGGTGCGACTACAGAAATACCAGAATCATATCGGGTTTTTATGATTGACAGCTGTCACACACTAAAAGACACATATTTTGTAAAATCTAGTTTTTGCATCGCCATATTTTGAGAGCTATAATTTTTCCATATTTTGGCCGACAGTCATGTGACGGCTTGTTTTTTGCGGGATGAGTTGACGTTTTTATTGGTGCCATTTTCAGGCACGTGACATTTTTTGATCGCTTTCTATTCCAGCTTTTGGGAGGCAGAATAAACAAAAAACAACAATTCAGGAATTGTTTTTTTTTTTATTTTTTTATTCTACTCCACGTGTGGTAAAATTGATAAGGTAGCTTTACTCTTCGGGTCAGTACGTTTACAGCGGTACCACATTTATATAGTTTTTCTTTGTTTTGGCGCTTTTACACAATGAAAGCTATTTTATAGAAAAAAATATTTTTTGCATCGCTTTATTCTGAGAGCTATAACTTTTTGATTTTTCGGATGAGGGAGCTGTATGGCAGCTTGTTTTTTGCGAGACAAGATGATGTTTTCAGCGGTACCATTTTTATTTCTATTCGTCTTTTTGATCACGTGTTATTCCATTTTTTGTTTGGCAGTATGATGAGAAAGCTTTGTTTTCTGCATCTTTTTTTTTTTTTTTTTTACCATGTTCACTGAAGGGGTTAACTAGTGGGACAGTTTTATAGATCAGGTCGTTATGGACGCGGCGACACCAAATATGTGTACTTTTATTGTGGTTTTTTTTTTTTTCATAATAATATTTATTGATGGGTACATTATATTTTTATTTTTGGTGGATTATTTTTACAATTTTTTTTTTTTTTTTTTTTTCACTTTCTGACAGTTTTTTTACTTTTTTACTTTGTCCCACTCTGGGACTTTCACTTTTTTTATTCTGATCGCCTGCATAGCATAGGGATGGAGCACCATCCTTGTGCCATGCAGGCAGTCAGCGCTGCACAGTGAGAAGATTGTTTTGTCATGCACTGCGCATGACCAAACAATCTTCCTGCTGTCTGGTGACCCGGATGTTGTCATGATGACATCGGGTCGTCATGGCAACACCCGGGAAGCAGCGGCAGACAGCGCTTGAGGCCGGAAGAGGAGATGAGTATTGCGATCACCTCCCCTTAGCCACCGCAATGCTGCGATCAACTTCGATCGCAACATTACGGGGGTTAATGTGCCGGGAGCAGTGCGGAACCACTCCCTGCACATAGTACCGAGTGTCAGCTGTGACAATCAGCTGACACCCGGCGGCGATCGCGCCTTCACAGCCTGTGTGCACGCGCGATCACGATGACGTACTAATACGGGTCAGGCTCTTAAGTTCCAGGGCACAGACGCATATTAGTATGTCATGGGCTTTAAAGGGGTTTAAGACTCTGCCAATAACCCCAAAAAGGCCATTTTCACCACCTGCCAGGCCAGCATCAGCAGGGGTGGCAAAACGACCAGCCTGACCACCACCAGCATGATCTGGCACATGGCAACAAAGCACCCGACTTTGTGGGCCGAACCCCAGGGTCCAGGAACAGTGTCTGTGGGTGGCTCCACTGCTTCTTCCGCTGTTGTGCATGCAAGTCAATTCCCTGTCCATGGTGCATGCGAAGATGCCTCCTGCCTTGCACCTGTCATTGCACACTCTCAAGTAGCAGCATCAGAAAGCACGTCCACATCCTTTTCCCAGCACAGCATTCAGTTGTCCATACCCCATTCCTTGGAACGCAAGCACAAATAAAAAAGCCAACGCCCCACAGGCCACACTACTAAATTCCCACATTTCACGACTGCTTGCGCTAGAAATGTTGCCTTTTAGGCTCGTCGAGACGGAAGCATTCCGAAACCTGATGACGGTGACCGTTCCTCGGTACTCGGTCCCCAGCCCCCACTATTTCTCCCGATGGGCCGTCCCCACATTACACAAGCACGTGTCCCAAAACATTAGCCGTGCCCTCAACAACGCAGTTACCGGGAAAGACCACCTAACCACGGACACATGGACAAGTGCTTGTGGGCAGGGACGGTACATCTTGCTGACGGCACACTGGGTTAACTTAGTGGAAGCCGGGCCCCAGTTGGACCTTGGGACGGAACACGTCCTCCCGAAGCCAAGGATTGCGGTCCCTAAGTCAATCAGGGTTGCCCCCACAGTCTACAGCTCCTGCACCTCAGCCTCCTCCTCCTCTTCAGGCTCCATCTCCGAAATGACCACATCAGTCACAAGCTGGAAGCACTGCCTCGGCCAAGCGGCAACAGGCTGTGCTGAAGCTAATATGCTAAGGTGACAAACCGCACAATGCTGAAGCGTTGTGTACAGCTCTAAAAGAGCAGGCAGATCTGTGGCTCACACCGCTGAACCTATAGCCAGGCATGGCCGTGTGTGACAATGGCCGGAACCTGGTGTCGGCATTGAGGCGAGCTCACACACGTACCATGCCTGGCCCATGTGCTTAACCTCGTGGTTCAACGGTTTCTTAAATCCTACCTGGAGCTGCCAGATCTGCTTATTAAGGTACGCCGCCTGTGTGCCTATTTTAGAAAGTAACCTACAGCTTCCGCCGCCCTTGCCGTGTTTCAGCAGCGTTTGCAACTTCCGGCTCACAGACTGGTATGTGATGTCCCCACGTGTTGGAACTCTACACTGCAGATGTTGGGAAGGATTTGTGAGCAGTAGAGGGCAGTTGTTGAGTACCAGCATCAACAAGGCCGTCGGTATTCAGTTCAGACTCCATACATAAGACCTCAGGAGTGGACATGGATGTCAGACATATGTACCATCCTCCAAAACTTTGAGGACTCCACCACGATGGTGAGCGGCGATGACGCCATAATTAGCGTCACCATCCCGCTTCTCTGTATACTGAAATGCTCTCTGCTCACAATTAAAGAGGATGCATTGCAGGCGGAGCACAATGAGATGGAGCAAGGAACCATACAGGGTGATTACACACAGCCCAGCCTCATCTCATCCCAACCTGGATTGGGTGACAATGAGGAAGAGGAGGAGGAAGAACAGGAGCTAGTTTCATGCGCTATAGACGGTACTACCTGCACAACTGTCATACTGTCTGTTCAGCGTGGATGGCCAGAGAACAGAGAGGAGGAGGAGTAGGAGAGCATGGTCAGCCATCCTCTTGGTGAGGATGGTGAGGACACGGAAGTCTTGCCTGTTAGCAATCGGGCACGCGTGGCTGAGTTTGTTACGCTGCCTTTTCCATGACCCTCGCGTTCTCAAAATTTTGGGTGACAGTCATTACTGGTTGGTGACACTTCTAGACCCACTCTACAAGGAGAACTTTATATGTCTTATTCCTGATGCGGACAGGTCTACAAAAATGAGGCAATACCAAAAGGCCCTTGTTGCGGAACTATTAAAAAAATTCCCATCTGAAAACGCTGGAGGCAGAGGTCACAGTTCGCTGGACAACCAAGGAGTACAGGCGAGAGAGACACAACTTCAATCCAGCAGAGGCAGGGGAACACTGTCAAAGCTCTAGGAGAATTTTCTCAGCCCCTCCCATCGCACAGTCCCTGAGGCACGGGGTACTCTCACAAGGAGTGCAAAGTTTGGGAAGATGCTGAGGGACTTATAATTATTGGGTATCCAAGCTGGATACATGGAATGAACTGGCTCTCTACGCCTTGGAGATCCTGGCCTGCTGGTGGAATTATAACTGATAAGCGCATCCGCCTGTCAACTGAAAATGCTGACAGGCTGACTCTTATAAAAATGAACAAGGGCTGGATTGGGCCAGACTTCTCAACACCACCGACTGATAGCAGCGTAACATAAACTCAAATCCAGTGTCTTTTTTTGGGAGGTGTATTCCCATGTACCTCTTCACACCCACACATAGGTATATGCTTCCTGATTTTGGCTATTTGCTTTTGTCCTCCTACTTCTCCTCATCCTCCACCACCATATCACCAGGGTGACCGTGGTTCGTGATGCAACACCCACATAATTTCTTTAAAGGGTGTTTATGATGCCCGTAAAAAAAAATTTTTTATACAGTATGTTCATGTATACCCCCCAGGCGTAAATGTTTGTCAGCCCATATACTTAGTGTATGGGCATTACAAGTATAGGAGACCCGCTCCTTTCTAATGGAAACATTTTTTTATGAGGCCCTCTAAGTCTCTTCCAAGGGGCATTGGAGTGCCTCACAATTTTTGGCAGCCCTTGTATTCACTGCATAGGCCAACACTATGGGAGACCATCTCCTTTCTAATGGGAATTTGTCATTACTGTGGCCCTGCTCTATGTGTCTTTAAATTCTTAGTGGGGTTTTTCCTAAATTTGGTCAGCTGTTGGACTCACTGCATACCCTATAACTGTATAGCAGACTCTCTCCTTTCTAATGGGAACATGTCGTACTAGTTACTGTGGCCCTGCTCTATGTGTCTTTAAATTGTTAGTGGGGTTTTTCCCAAATTTTGGCAGCCCTTGCAGTCACAGCATGGGCATTACCACTATAGGAGACCCGCTCCTTTATAATGGAAATATTTTTTTTACTGAGACCCTCCTCTATGTCTCTTCATAGGGGTATTGGGTTGCGTTCAAATTTTTGGCAGCCCCTGCAGTTACTGCATACACAATAACAGTATAGGAGACCCACTCGTTAATAATGGCAACAATAAAGCATAGCCGGCTGATGGCTCTCTAACAATAGCGAGGGCCAACTGCTAGCCTTTTAAGAATAGTAAGGGCTGCCTGATGGCCCTATAAAAATAGGCTTTGTAACTTTCAGAGTCCCTCCATCATAAATGAAACAGGATGTGTCTGATGATGTGTCACACACCACACTGCCAGATAAGGTTGTAAAATGTTAAAATGCAATTTCCCGGTGAATGCATTTGTCTTAAAAATGAACGTAAAAAACAAACAAACAGTAGGATCTTTCTTTAGTATAAAAAACAGTTGCCAATGTAACCTTAATGTAATCACATTGTTCAGCTCCTGCACCTCCTCCTCCATCTCCGAAATGACCACATCAGTCACAAGCTGAAAGCACTGCAGGACTGCCTTGGCCAAGCGGCAACAGGCTGTGCTGAAGATAACATGCTTAATGCTTAGATGACAAACCACCCAGCGCTGCATAGTTGTTGAAAGCTGTAACACAGCAGCCTGATCTGAGGTTCTCACCGCTGGACATACAGCCAGGCATGGTCGTGTGTGACAATAGGCAGAACTGGTGACGGAGAAATGACAGCCGGAGTAGATACGGTTTCCCTCTATGCCAGTCCTTTCACCGAGCTAAAGAATATGGCTGTGGTGAAGTACAACTCCCACTGAGAAGTTGTTTCAGATTGAAAAACATTGTGCCCACCAGAGGATTTGATTCTGAGGGCTCACCTTTCTCCCCCGCTCAAGAGCCCCATAGCAGCTGTAAAAGTTAGCGCTATCATGAACTCTCATGATGTAGAAGCCAGGGCATGCCAGAGGATTCTCTGGTGGGACCGTCCAACCCTGCCGAGAAGCAGTCCTGGCTAAGAAAAGTATGTGGGAAGGTTCCCGGACACTCTATGGCTGATTTTTTACGGAGGTGGAAACCCACGCAAACAGGGGGAGAACATACAAAATCCTTGCAGATGTTGTCCTTGCTGGGATTTGAACTCAGGATCCCAGCACTGCAAGGCTTTAGTGCTAACCACTGATCCAATGTGCTGCCGTTCACCCTCTAATATCTAACAGGCTGGAGAAACTTGCACCTACTGCCACTCTATCTTCAGCTCCTTTGTGAGAAACTAATGTATTTGGGCAGCCACTCAGTCTACCAAATAAAATTCCTGAGAAGTAAATTCGGGATGGCTTCGCTACTGGTACTGGGGGCAGTGCTAATAACATGGCATCATACCATAGTTTACTGGAAATATTCCAGGCTGGTAGGAGGCAAGAAAATTACCAGCAGTAATGTTCAGGGACCCTTGCTTGTAGAAGGCGGAGACGACACCGGGAGAAATAGTGATGGCTGGGGACCAAGTATGGACACAAGGCATGAGATTATGAAAAGCTTCCGCCTCCACGAGCCTAAAAGGCAACATTTCAAGTTAAAGCAGCTTTAGGGGACTTCCTGGGAGAAATGACAGCTGGGTAGATATGGTTTCCCAAGTCCTTTCCCCAAGCTAAAGAATATGGCTGTGGTGAAATACAACTCCACAAAACAAGCTGTGGACTGGCTCCATACCGTCCCTAGTTTACTGGAAATATTCCAGGCTGGTAGGAGGCAAGCAAATTCCCACAGAAAAGTACCAGCAGTAATGTTCAAGGACCCGTTCTTGTGGAAGGCGAAGACAATACCGGGAGAAAGAGTGGCGGCTGGGAACCGAGTATGGACACCCGGCCGCCGACGGCATGAGGTTGTGAAAACCTTCCGCCTCCATGAGCCTAAAAGGCCATATTTCAAGTGCAAGCAGCTGCCCAGAAATCTGGCAGTTTAGCATTGTGGCCTGTGAGTGGGTGGGTGGCTGGCTGGCTGCATACTTGTGCTTGCATTCCAAGTAACAGAAAACTAAGCAGATAGTGGTCTCTATCATCATCATAGCCTCACCTTGGCACTATGAACTCTCCTGAAGGAGAAGCCAGGGACCACCGGAGGAGTCTCCGGTTTTCTAGTGGGTCCGTCCATCCCTGCCGAGAAGCAGCCCTGGCTAAGAAAAGTGTGGGGGAAGCTTCCCGGACACTCTGTGGCTGCTTTGTTAATGTGGATCGGACGTGCTTATGCATGTTATTTCTCAAACCGCATTGCAGATCAGGCCATTGCCAAACTCTGTAGTCATGAAATTAAATGCGCAAAGAAAGATGTTTGTGTGTCAAAGCACAACCGACAAGTGCCAGTTGATGTTGGACGGGCTGCGATTGCTTCTGCAACAAGCTGCATTAGAGGACTTCCTAGGAGAAATGACACCCAGAGTAGATACGGTTTCCCTCTATGCCAGTCCTTTCACCGAGCTAAAGAATATGGCTGTGGTGAAATACAACTCTCAGCAAAAAAAGCTGTGGACTGGCTCTGTACCTTCCCTGGCCACATTCACTTGACCACGTGTTTGTGGTTAGGCGGTCCTTCCTAGTAAGTGCACTGGGGAGGGCACGGGTAATGTTGTGGAAAGCGGAGACGATACCGGAAGAAATAGTGGCGGCTGGGGACCGAGTATGGACACCCGGCCGCCGCCGGCATGAGGTTATGAAAAGCTTCCGCCTCCACGAGCCTAAAAGGCCACATTTCAAGTGAAAGCAGCTTTAGAGGACTTCCTGGGAGAAATGACAGCTGGGTAGAAATGGTTTCCCAAGTCCTTTCACCAAGCTAAAGAGTATGGCTGTGGTGAAATACAACTCAGCAAAAAAAGCTGTGGACTGGCTCCGTACCATCCCTGGCCCCATTCTCCTGTCCACGTATTTGTGGTTAGGCGGTCCTTTCCAGTAAGTGCACTGGGGAGGGCACGGGTAATGTTGTGGGACCCGTGCTTGTGGAAGGCGGAGACGACACCGGGACAAATAGTGGTGGCTGGGGGCCGAGTATGGATACCCGGTCACCGCCACCATAAGATTGTGGACAGCTTCTGTCTCCTCAAGCCTAAAAGGCCACATTTCAAGTGCAAGCAGCTGTCAAAAATTTGGCAGTATAGTATTGCAGCCTGTGGGTTGGTGGGTGGCTGGCTGCATATTTGCGCTTGTATTCCAAGGAATGGGGTACGGACAACTGAACGCTGGACTGGGACAAGGACGTGGACAGTGATTGTTGCAAGTCTGCAATGACAGGTGCATGGCGGGAGGCACACTTTTAGGCAGTGACCTGGGAGTCAGAGATGCTTCCAGAGATCTTCCCCATGCTGTTCTGATGTCTTTTCAGCACTGTATGCATGTGTCTCATGATGTGTCACACACCACATGGCCAGATAAGGTTGTAAAATGTTAAAATGACATTTCCCAGTGAATGCATTTGTCTTGGTTGAAAGCAATGCAAAAGTGCAAAAATGCATCAAAAACGCTACGTGTGAACATAGCCCAAGGTGTGGAGGAGTAGTTTTGGTTATTTATTTTGCCTTATATACATGTCATTACCCTGGAAAGGATGTTCCTTAACATATTTGCCAGGAAAATCCATTTTGGTTTCGTTTTTGTATGTTTTATTGTGAGTCCGTAAAAGTGGCTTAATACTCTGACAACGTTGTTGACAGGAGTGACCTGGGAGTCAGAAATGCTTCCGGGGGTCTTCCCCATGCTGTTCCCATGTCATTTGAGCACTGTTCCCATCAATTTGGGCAATTTTTAGGCCCTCTGCAGACCTCCGGGGGGAGCCGCCTGAAAAATGCTTGAGTTTCCCATAGACTTACATTGGGCTTGTTGCTCGGGTCGAGCACCAGAGTATTCCAATTTGCTTAACCCGAGCATCGAGCACCCGAGCATTTTAGTGCTCGCCCATTACTAACTGGAAGAGTTCTATGTCAAAAGCCTATAACTATACAAAGAGCAATGCAACGGGTTACTCACCCTTTTTCCTATTGTATGGACGACCGTCAAGACTGCCAATCGACATCATGTTTGATCAGGGGTGGATTAAGAGTAGCAAGGGCCCCGGGCAGTTTAGAAGGTGCGGGCCCCCCCACACACACACCTGATGTATCACGTGACATGTCACATGATCCCCTGTGATAGATCATGTGATAGTTCACGTGAAATTAATTTGCCACAATATTAATATATTAATTATAATATTTTTTTTTACATTAATTGTATGACTTAATATTGAGCACAATTAAGTATGCTGACATCCCCTATATACGGTATGAGACCCTACACACAATATGAGCTGCCACGATCCTCCCATACACAGCGGGAGGCCGCGCGTAGCCATCTGTACACAGCGGGAGGCCGCGCGTAGCCATCTGTACACAGCGGGAGGCCGCGCGTAGCCATCTGTACACAGCGGGAGGCCGCGCGTAGCCATCTGTACACAGCGGGAGGCCGCGCGGTGCCATCTGTACACAGCGGGGGGCCGCGCGGTGCCATATGTACACAGCAGGAGGCCGCACGGCACCATCTATATACAGCAGCGGGCCGCACGGCACCATCTATACACAGCAGGGGGCCACACGGCGCCATCTATACACAGCGGGAGGTCGCACGGCGCCCCCCAGATACTGCGCGAGGCCGCACGGTGCCCCCCCAAGAGACAGCGGGAGGCCGCACGGCTCCCCCCCAGAGACAGCAGGAGGCCGCACTGCTCCCCCAGAGACAGCGGGAGGCCACACGGCTCCCCCCCAGAGACAGCGGGAGGCCGCACGGCTCCCCCCCAGAGACAGCGGGAGGCCGCACGGCTCCCCCCAGAGACAGCGGGAGGCCGCACGGCTCCCCCCCAGAGACAGCGGGAGGCCGCACGGCTCCCCCCAGAGACAGCGGGAGGCCGCACGGCTCCCCCCCAGAGACAGCGGGAGGCCGCACGGCTCTCCACCAGAGATAGCGGGAGGCTGCACGGCTCCCCCCCTGAGACAGCGGGAGGCCGCACGGCTCCTCCCCAGAGACAGCGGGAGGCCGCACGGCTCCCCCCCAGAGACAGCGGGAGACTGCACGGCTCCCCCCCAGAGACAGCGGGAGACTGCACGGCTCCCCCCCCAGAGACAGCGGGAGGCCGCACGGCCCCCCCCAGAGACAGCGGGAGGCCGCACAGCACTCCCCAGAGACAGCGGGAGGCCGCATGCAGTCACGCACACACACACAAACATATACAGACATATACAGTACAGACCAAAAGTTTGGACATACCTTCTCATTTAAAGATTTTTCTGTATTTTCATGACTATGAAAATTGTACATTCACACTGTGGAATTATATACTTAACAAAAAATTGTGAAACAACTGAAAATATGTCTTATATTCTAGGTTCTTCAAAGTAGCCACCTTTTGCTTTGATGACTGCTTTGCACACTCTTGGCATTCTTTTGATGAGCTTCAAGAGGTAGTCACTGGAAATGGTTTTCACTTCACAGGTGTGCCCTGTCAGGTTTAATAAGTGGGATTTCTTGCCTTATAAATGGGGTTAGGACCATCAGTTGTGTTGTGCAGAAGTCAGGTGGATACACAGCTGATAGTCCTACTGCATAGACTGTTAGCTGCTTTTCTCTTGCCATAATACAAATTCTAAGTAAAGAAAAATGAGTGGCCATCATTACTTTAAGAAATGAATGTCAGTCAGTGCGAAAAATTAGAAAAACTTTGAAAGTATCCCCAAGTGCAGTTGCAAAAACCATCAAGTGCTACAAAGAAACTGGCTCACATGAGGACCGCCTCAGGAAAGGAAGACCAAGAGTCATCTCTGCTTCTGAGGATAAGTTTATCCGAGTCACCAGCCTCAGAAATCGCAGGTTAACAGCAGCTCAGATTAGAGACCAGGCCAATGCCACACAGAGTTCTAGCAGCAGACACATCTCTACAACAACTGTTAAGAGGAGACCTTGTGCAGCAGGCCTTCATGATAAAATACAGTTAGGTCCATATATATTTGGACAGAGACAACATTTTTCTAATTTTGGTTCTAGACATAACCACAATGAATTTTAAACAAAACAATTCAGATGCAGTTGAAGTTCAGACTTTCAGCTTTCATTTGAGGGTATCCACATTAAAATTGGATGAAGGGTTTAGGAGTTTCAGCTCCTTAACATGTGCCACCCTGTTTTTAAAGGGACCAAAAGTAATTGGACAGATTAAATAATTGTAAATAAAATGTTCATTTCTAGTACTTGGTTTAAAACCCTTTGCTGGCAATGACTGCCTGAAGTCTTGAACTCATGGACATCGCCAGATGCTGTGTTTCCTCCTTTTTTATGCTCTGCCAGGCCTTCACTGCGGTGGTTTTCAGTTGCTGTTTGTTTGTGGGCCTTTCTGTCTGAAGTTTAGTCTTTAACAAGTGAAATGCATGCTCAATTGGGTTGAGATCAGGTGACTGACTTGGCCATTCACGAATATTCCACTTCTTTGCTTTAGTAAACTCCTGGGTAGCTTTGGCTTTATGTTTTGGGTCATTGTCTATCTGTAGTATGAAATGACGACCAATCAGTTTGGCTGCATTTGGCTGGATCTGAGCACACAGTATGGCTCTGAATACATCAGAATTCATTCGGCTGCTTCTGTCCTGTGTCACATCATCAATAAACACTAGTGACCCAGTGTCACTGGCAGCCATGCATGCCTAAGCCATCACACTTCCTCCGCCATGTTTTACAGATGATGTGGTATGCATTGGATCATGAGCTGTACCAGGCCTTCGCCATACTTTTCTCTTTCCATCATTCTGGTAGAGGTTGATCTTGGTTTCATCTGTCCAAAGAATGTACTTCCAGAACTGTGCTGGCTTTTTTAGATGTTTTTTAGCAAAGTCCAGTCTAGCCTTTTTATTCGTGATGCTTATGAGTGGCTTGCACCGTGCAGTGAACCCTCTGTATTTACTTTCATGCAGTCTTCTCCTTATGGTAGATTTGGATATTGATACGCCTACCTCCTGGAGAGTGTTGTTCACTTGGTTGGCTGTTGTGAAGGGGTTTCTCTTCACCATGTAGATTATTCTGCGATCATCCACCACTGTTGTCTTCTGTGGGCGACCAGGTCTTTTTGCATTCATGAGTTCACCAGTGCTTTCTTTCTTTCTCAGGATGTACCAAACTGTAGATTTTTCCACTCCTAATATTGTAGCAATTTCTCGGATGGGTTTTTTCTGTTTTTGCAGCTTAAGGATGGCTTGTTTCTCCTGCATGGAGAGCTCCTTTGACCGCATGTTTAATTCACAGCAAAACCTTCCAAATGCAAGCACCACACCTCAAATCAACTCCAGGCCTTTTATCTGCTTAATTGAGAATGACATAACGAAGGGATTGCCCACACCTGTCCATGAAATATCCTTGGAGTCAATTGTCCAATTACTTTTGGTCCCTTTAAAAACAGGATGGCACATGTTAAGGAGCTGAAACTCGTAAACCCTTCATCCAATTTTAATGTGGATACCCTCAAATGACAGCTGAAAGTCTGAACTTCAACTGCATCTGAATTGTTTTGTTTAAAATTCATTGTGGTAATGTCTAGAACCAAAATTAGAAAAATGTTGTCTCTGTCCAAATATATATGGACCTAACTGTAGCTGCTAGGAAACCACTGCTAAGGACAGGCAACAAGCAGAAGAGACTTGTTTGGGCTAAAGAACACAAGGAATGGACATTAGACCAGTGGAAATCTGTGCTTTGGTCTGATGAGTACAAATTTGAGATCTTTGGTTCCAACCACCGTGCCTTTGTGCGACACAGAAAATGTGAACGGATGGACTCTACATGCCTGATTCCCACCGTGAAGCATGGAGGAGGACGTGTGATGGTGTGGGGGTGCTTTGCTGGTGACACTGTTGGGGATTTATTCAAAATTGAAGGCATACTGACCCAGCATGGCTACCACAGCATCTTGCAGTGGCATGCTATTCCATCCGGTTTGCGTTTAGTTGGACCATCATTTATTTTTCAACAGGACAATGACCCCAAGCACACCTCCAGGCTGTGTAAGGGCTATTTGACCAAGAATGAGAGTGAAGGGGTGCTACACCAGATGACCTGGCCTCCACAGTCACCAGACTTGAACCCAATTGAGATGGTTTGGGGTGAGCTGGACTCCAGAGTGAAGGCAAAAGGGCCAACAAGTGCTAAGCATTTCTGGGAACTCCTTCAAGATTGTTGGAAGACCATTTCCGGTGACTATCTCTTGAAGCTCATCAAGAGAATGGCAAGAGTGTGCAAAGCAGTCATCAAAGAAGAACCTAGAATATAAGACATATTTTCAGTTGTTTCACACTTTTTTGTTAAGTATATAATTCCACATGTGTTAATTCATAGTTTTGATGCCTTCAGTGTGAATGTACAATTTTCATAGTCATGAAAATACAGAAAAATCTTAAAATGAGAAGGTGTGTCCAAACTTTTGGTCTGTACTGTATATACATACACGCATAAACACATTTGAAACACAAAAATACATATAAACAGACATCACACAATGATATCTGCACACTCACACACACACTCACCATCCCCCGGCTCCCGTCGTCCAGCTCCTCTCCGGTGGTAAGTAGCAGTGCAGGGCACGCACTGCGTGACGTCACACTAGCAGACACAACTGCACACAGGGCCGTGTCTCCTAGCTGTGACGTGGCTGAGCCAGCACACAGGGAAGCTAACAGGTGCAGTGCGCCGCTGCTGGGGGAGCGGTCCGGGGGCCCCCCGCCTCTGACTGCCGGTATGTGCCACGGCGCCGCACATATTAGAATGAGGGCAATCTGGCCATGGACCCCCAGACTGCCCTCATTATAATCCACCTATGTGTTTGATACTCCGGTGTCAGAGACTTACAGAACATATCTGGAGTTTGTTCGGAAATGGAAGGAATGGGTGGCAGAGGCATATAACATAGCGTCCAAACTGGTTACGCAAGGACAGAGCAAGAGTAAGGAGTACTATGATCGAAAATGTTATGTAGCAGAATTAGCACCGGGAAGCCGGGTGCTAGTCAAGAACATACGTGAGAAAGGCGGTCCAGGAAAACTTTGTTCGTACTGGGAAGACAAGGTGTATGTGGTCGTAAGGAGGAAAGCTGATGACAGCCCAGTGTATGAAATCCGATTGGAAACGGGAGACAAGAAAACCAGAATAGTCCGTCGGAATTTACTACTACCCTGTGATTATCTCCCACCACAACAAGACTTCCCAGAAGTAGATCGACATCATCCGAGATCGACTAAGGGACCACCACAGACTGAAGCTCCGGAGGTGGATAATGACCTTGAAAGTTCCAATGAAGAAGAGCACACCATCGTACTTCACAGACCGGCAAGGAGAGGGATGTACCATCCTAAGGAGAGTGAACTATGTCCTGAGGCTCCAGAGTTTGTACCAAGGAGTACAGATGAAGTCCAATTCAGATCTGATGATTGAACACCGGCCCATGAAGAGACCGATCGACATTCAGGAGGAGCGGAATTTCCAGACCATGCGGAAACAAGCGACTCAGGAGAAGTACCGGAACTTACAGAGGCAGCTCCAAGAGCATGTGACGAAGCACGGGAAATGAGTGCGGCGGAAGAAACTTCTGTCACCGAAGAACCCGTGATGTCTGAGTAACAACCCACCAGGAGGATGTCGACTCGAGAAGTGAGGAGGCCCGTGATGCTGACGTATGAGACACTTGGTGAACTGAGTCAAGTGCCAAGGACTGTCGACTGGAAACAGGTATCTCTGCCTGTGGACCAGGTAAGCCCACTTGAGTGGTATTCATCACCGAGAGGCAGTATGGAAGATGTTGCCTACTGGAAAGACCTGTTTTCATGCTTTGATTTTCCTTAAAAGACTTTGTAGAAACTGTAGTATTGGCATCTCTGCCCCCTGACAGGCAGAGACACCGTCCCTCTTACCACCGCGCTCCTGGCCCGGCGTCTTCCGGCTCTCCTGCTGCTGCAGCCGGCGCGCGCAGCTTCCCGGGCACTGTGATTAGGGCGCGCACGCTCCCTCTCTCTTAAAGGGGCCGCGCTCGGCGTCCTAAGGAGTCCCCGGCCAATGGCCGGAAGACCTCTCATATAAGAGGCACCTCCTCCAAAATGGAGGTGCCCGTGCAAGGTTGTAGCTTTGTGTCCTAAACTCTGCTTCAGCGCTCAGGTCCCGCTGCTAGTCTGACTACCAGTCCAGTCCGCCAGCCTGACTACCAGTCCAGTCCGCCAGTCTGACTACCAATCCAGTCCGCCAGCCTGACTACCAGTCCGCCAGCCTGACTACCAGTCCTGTCCGCCAGCCTGACTACCAGTCCTGTCCGCCAGCCTGACTACCAGTCCAGTCCGCCAGCCTGACTACCTGTCTCCGCGAGCCTAGTGTACTCTCCAGCCCGACGCTCTGCCTACGATCCAAACCCGCCAGTCTGTCTTTGGGCCTGGCTTGCTTGCCTACCCGGAGAACGTACCAGTTTCCTGCCGTGCCTTTCTGTCAGCCTACCTGGAGGCTCCTACCAGTTACCTGCCGTGCCTATGAGTCAGCCTACCTGGAGGCTCCTGTCAGTTACCTGCCGTGCCTACGCGGAGGCTCCTGCCAGTTACCTGTGGAAGTCACCTGCTCTCATACAAGGACAGGCCCAGAGTAGCACCTGGTCCCTCTGCTCGGTCCTTCCCTGGTTCACGGAGTTGATTGAGCTGCCATGCGACCTTGGTCAGTCTGAGTTGATACCTAGTTACGCCCTTCTGGTCCCTCCTTGCACCGCAGCACAAAGGTTCCACCACCCGGATCCGTAACAGAAACAAAGAACTGTTAAAGCATAGAGAGAGAGAGCTGGTTGAAGACGTACGAAAAGCTCCAGCTGAAGAGATGCTGATTGTTTTAATTGTGTTAATTGTTTATTTCTTACAGGCATCCTACAAGAAAAAGGTCATAAGATTAGGTTGTTATCAATGTTTATGAACGTCATACCAATTTCACAATGCCAATTTGTATATAATGTCGAGGACAACATTCAAAAAAGAGGGAAAAGTGTGACATGCAGAAGTAGTGCTGTTGCTTTAAAAGCATTCAGCAACTATTAGAAGTAACACAAGCACATGAGACAGGAAGTGTTGTGCTCCAGAAGCATCCAGAAACTAGAGGGATTAACACAGTCACAGGAGAAGGGGAGTGTTTTAGTAGAGCCCCAGGGGGATTGTGGGGAAGTTGTTTACTGTCTGGCTGGAGCCAAAGAGAAAGGATGTGTATGTGTTCTATATCTCACAGAAGTGCCCCTGCAAATGAAAAGGATTCAAGTCAGGAGTGAAGCTAAGCATAGGTCAGGTAGAGTTCCTGAACTAACAGTGCAGAGTATTGTCAGGCAGAAAGATAAGGACTGGAAGAAATGGTCTATGGTCGCCCAAAGTAACGATTCCCCCAGGATTCCAAAGAATTCATGTAACCTGTCTCGCCCCTGAACGTAGCGGCATGCGTGTAACACCCACCACACAACTTACAACTATAAATTTGACACATATGGTGTGTGATAGGGTCTTCTCTGTTTAGTTAGCCCAGTAGACAGGGCCGGCCCCGGGCGAAAGAGTCTCAGTGGCCCCTTTAACACATACCACGATTCATGATGCACAGATACCGCAGAGAAATATATATGTAGTACAATGCAAAGATTTCACTTCTTACATTACATGAGTAATATCTATTGTAAATTCTACAATAGCTCAGAAACCGGCGAATCGCTCCACACAGTATACTGGCCCCCATAAAATGCTCCATACAGGAGACTGGCCCCCATAAAATGATCCATACGGAATACTGGCCCAAAATATAACGCTCTATACAGAATGCTGGCCCTCATATAATGCTCCATATAGAATACTGGCCCCCATAAAACGCTCCGTACAGGATACTGGCCCCCATATAATGCTCCATACAGGGTACTGGTCCCCATATAATGCTCCATGCAGGCTGTTCCGCCCACATAATGCCCTGTGCAGGATGTCCCTTTCCCCCCATATAATGCCCCATGCAGGATGTCCCTCCCCCCCCATATAATGCACCATGCAGTATGTCAGCCCCTCTCTTTAAAATGCCCCATGCAGGATGTCACCCCCTCTCTCTATAATGCCCCATGCAGGATGTCACCCCCTCTCTCTATAATGCCCCATGCAGGATGTCACCACCCCTCTTTATAACGCCCCATGCAGGATGTCACCCCCCCTCTTTATAATGCCCCATGCAGGATGTCACCACTTTGCTTTATAATGCCCCATGCAGGATGTCACCCCCTCTCTTTATAATGCCCCATGCAGGATATCACCCCCGTCTCTTTATAATGCCCCATGCGGGATATCACCCCCCTCTCTTTATAATGCCCCATGCCGGATATCACCCCCTCTCTTTATAATGCACAATGCAGGATATCACTCCCCTCTCTTTATAATGCCCCATGCAGGATGTTACCCCCTCTCTTTATAATGCCCCATGCAGGATGTCACCCCCCTCTCTTTATAAAGCCCCATGCAGGATATCACCCCCCTCTCTTTATAATGCCCCATGCAGGATATCACCCCCCTCTCTTTATAATGCCCCATGCAGGATATCACCCCCCTCTCTTTATAATGCCCCATGCAGGATGTCACCCCCTCTCTTTATAATGCCCCATGCAGGATGTCACCCCATCTCTTTATAATGACCCATGCAGAATATCCGCCCCTCTCTGTATAATGCCCCATGCAGGATGTCACCCCCCCTCTTTATAATGCCCCATGCAGGATATCACCCCCCTCTCTTTATAATGCCCCATGCAGGATGTCACCCCCTCTCTTTATAATGCCCCATGCAGGATGTCACCCCCTCTCTTTATAATGCCCCATGCAGGATGTCACCCCCTCTCTTTATAATGCCCCATGCAGGATGTCACCCCCCCATATTATGACCCATGCCTCCATACATTAAAAAAAAAAAATCAAATACTCACCTCACTCCTCCTCACCTGCTGCCGCTGCTCAGGTCCGGACTCCAGCGTTGCCGGCGTCTTCCCGCTCTGCACGGCCTGTGACGGCTCAGGGGAGGGCGCGGTGGAAAGACGTCACCGCACCCTCTGACCTGAGACGTCACAGGGAGCGCACAGCAAGAAGACAGCGGCTCTGGGAGGCACGAGGAGAGGTAAGCATCCGGCGCGAGAGGTAAGTATCCGGCTGCCGGGGCCCTGAGCAAGCGGGGGAGAAGAGTAAGTGCTGGCACCGCTCTCCTCCGCCCATAGCCCGGTGGGGTGCCCAACTGCAAGTGGGTCCCCCGCCTGCTCAGGGCCCCGGCACTTGCCCGGGTGCTGACGTCAGCCCTGCCAGTAGATATGCTTTCATCACTTCTTCCATGAGAATGCCTATTTTTTTTATCAGTAAAACACATTTTACTCCATTTCACAATTGATTCCAGATGGTGAGCATCACCTACCAAATTATATTTTTCAGACAAATTCTTGTCCACATCTGTAGATTCCAGAATGTGGATCCTCACAAACATTCTTGAAAATTTAGCCCATCGAATAGCTAAATCCTGGACTTGATGACTCACAAAAAAATTGCATATGTCTTGCTACACAAGTTAGGCATAAGAGTAAGGCCACGACCCCACTATCAGTATTTGAGCTTGCTCTCACTTGAGATTAAATTGGACGAATGCAATCCTATAATAAATCAGATTGCATTCGGACCAATTTAATCCCATGATGGAGTGCTCAGTGGTGTTTTTTTTTCAGGGCCAATTGGATTGCGATCGGGCTGGAAAAAAATCGCAGCATGCTGCTATTGCATGCTGCATTCGGACCGCACGCACCCGTATAAGTTTATGGGTGGGTGTCAAACATCGCACTGCACTCGGATATCACCCGAGTGCAGTGCGATTCCCGCAGATGTCAGCAATAGAGGAGATGGAGAAATTGATTTCTCCATCCCCTCCGCAGCTGTGCTGCGATCCTCTCTGTGCGAGAGAATCAGAGCACAGAGCACTGACACTCAGCTCCCGCCCACTGTAGAGCAGGAACCGAGTGTCATTAGCATATCGCATCGGATGTGATTCGTTAGTGGGACCCCGGCCTAAGGTGAGTATTCGGTCAGTATTTTTTCTCAGGAGTGGGAGCCAAAACCAGGTGGGGAACAATCTGAGAAAAGGAATAATAGAAACAAAAACAAGTGCACCAATTCTGCATTTATCACCCACTCCTGGTTTTGACTCCCACTCCTGAGAAAAAGTACTGACCGAATACTGACCAAATACTGATAGTGGGGCCGTGGCCTAAATCCAAAGCTAGCAGCGTAAAACCCAAATGAAAACCAAAGGGAAACCACAGGACAATAGCTAATAAAGAACCAATAATGACCATTAGCAACCACTGAGAAGCAACCAGAACCCAACCAGGAAGCACTCACCAAACCACTACGCAAGGGAACTGAATAAACAACATTGAATTTTTATGACAATCAGGCTGAGTTCACACGATGCGTATTTAATGCGTTTCCGCGGCGTTTTTGCAGTTGCGTAAATGTAGCACCCTGAGGATTCGGCTGCTACAGGGGTATTGCACCTCAACCCAGAGGTGTGATATTCCACTCCCGGGTAAGGAAGGAGTGTGGAACTGAGCTCGGTAGGCTGCATGCACTACACACATCCCATTTCCGAGGAGCAGACCGATGGTACTCCCACTTAGAAATGTGCAGGTACGACCGAGTCTGTTCCTGGCTGGAGTGGGAGGGGGGTGGTACATCCCAAGTAGTGTAGGGGCAGATAGGGGGAGCAGCCTGGGTAAAGATAGGAGCTCATTGGGTGCTGGTCACCTGAGCTCACACATAGAGGGTGTATATAAGGTGGGCACCAACTAAGAACAGGGTCAGTTGCAGAGAGAAAGTCAGCGAGCTGAGGAGAAGAGAGACCCAGAGTGAGAGAGGAGAAAGAGAGACCCAGAGGGGGAAACAGAAGAAAAGGACTCCAAGACCCCAAACTAAATCCCCGGGTGAAGAGTCGGCACAGGGTACCGGAACCCAAGCTGGTGGGGGCAAAAACACTCCCCAGCCAGAGACCGGAGACCGTGGGCAGCGTTTGCCACGGTCACCCACCACATCCACCACGAAGGCATACCACGAGGAGGGTCAGGGAACCCAAGGCCAAGGGTCTCCCAACAGAAGGCCCGAGGGAGCTGGACCTGGGTGGATCAATAGTGGGGACGGCCAGAGAAAGGACAGAAGGAGAGCTCAGGGTCACGCTCCGGACTTATTTGGGAGTTGGCTGGATCCAGAACCTGGTGGACGCAGCACGGCTCGGGAGGTCACTCGAAGCTGGAGTGACCAGAACATCGGCAGTGAGTAAACATCCTAAACTGCATAACCCGACTCTGTCTCTGATTGCCGTCTACACTGCATCACCACAACTCCCATCCTCTGCACCTGATCCCCCTGAGGCTATACCCCACCCGTTGGGGGTTATATCACCAAAGCTGCACCTACACCACCAGCCTCAGCGGACCCTGCTGCAGCGGCGGCCACAGTGACCGCAACACAACGGGTGGCGTAGTCGACATTAAGAACTTAGTAACATCTGTAGGACTGCCACATACAACTGAGTTTGACACCCTGGGCACGGACCGGGTCACAGCCACTCGGAGACTACAACCCCCATCTGATCCGGCTCCGGATATTCCCATAAAGAATATGGCCCAGGGGGCGCGTCAACTTTGGCGTAGTCGGCAGGATTACGTGCCCGCAACACCCGGGTACTGCGTGCCTGAAGGAAAGTGCAAGTTTACCTCAAGAAGAAGTCTCCTGCCGGTTCCGGAGGGTCCCCGCCATCGGACCCCATCACCAGTCGATTCCCGCCGGTTGTCCGCCATTAACAGCTTTTTCCCGCCATCTGCAGAGTTTCCCGCCACTGGGAAGCGATTCCCGCCATTTCCAAAGGTTTCCCGCCTTGGAAGAGCGGACGCCATTATGGGCGTGCCAGAGGGTGGCGAGAGGCCACCTCCCATCGTGGGCCAGGACCGAAAATGGCGCCAAAAGTGGAAACCGCCCCCACCAACAGAGACTGTAATGCTAGAGGTGTCTGTCAGCGTGAAAGAACCGCCCCTGGAGCTGACAGTCACCCAGTGGCCCCGGGACCGCCCTCGAAGTGGGAGGAGACGAAAGAAAAGAACGAAGATGGGTGCCGCCTGGAGCAGTCTGGAGCGAGCGCACCCGGAGGCAGGAAGCCTGGAGAAGAGTAGCAGAGAAGCTCACCCGGAGATGGCGAGAGAGCAGAGCAGCACCGGCCCGCTGGCCAGGAGCCTGCTGGAAGAAGAGCAGAGCAGCACCGACCCGTTGGTCAGGAGCCTGCTGGAAACCACGACCCCACTAGGCCTAGTGGAGGTCCTTGCACAGCTCCCCCGAGACCGGGAGTGTGCACAGACAGCTCTGGAGGGCCTCGCACGGAGGATGGCCCGGGTACAGCGAGAGACATTGGCGGAGTGGAGCCGAGAGATGGCCCAGCAAACCAAGACCCGGAGGACGCCAGCCAAGATGAGGAGACAGACCGCCTCTGAGGACGGCGCGGGAGGACCCAAGGCCGGAGACGGCGCCGAGAAGGGAGCCGAACGCATGGAGGCAGGTAAAGGGGACGTCTATACCCCAAACAGGACACCGCTTACCTGCCCCAGCTCCCCGTCGCAGAGCCCGAAAGTCCCCCTGCTGTGCCCGAAAACGCCATGTCACCGACGCAGACTAGGCCCCAACCGGAAGCCGCCGCGACCCCTGTGACGCCATGCGCACCGACCCCGAGCGTGGCAAAACAGGAAGTAACACCAGCCTGGTCGCAGGGCCTAGAATTTCCGGGCGTCGCATCACCAACAGCGCCCCCTACCTCCGCGGAGCCTCCGGCCTGGCCGCAAGGCCAGGTAGCCCAGGGCGCCGCCGTCCTAATGGTGCCCTTCACCTTCCAGGTACCCCAGGCCTGGCCGCAAGGCCTGGGCAACCCGGGCGCCACCACCACCGCGCCCGCACCCGTAAAACCAAGGGTGCCGCGTCTGGGAGAGGACTTGTTTGCCCAGCACACGTGGCCGGACGGGCAGCCTTTCATCTGGCCTCAGAGATATTATGAACTGGAGCACCAGAGGAGAGTTGGGGCCATGTGTGCACCCCTGATTCCGGCTCCGAAGCCCGTGATAAGGATCTCGCCCCCGCTTGAAGAGACCCAATTTGAGTGGGACCCCACCGGAGAAGACCTAATGGGGTTCACTCAGGAAACCAGGGCAGCTGCAGCGGAGCGTGCTGAGTGTTGCCGACAGCAGCTCGAGGAGTTTGCGAGGGAGCGGAGAGAGAGGCGGGTCCGGGAACAACAGGCCCAAATAAGGAGCGCCGAGCAGAAGAGCCGAACCAGGAGGGACCCCCGTGCAGCGCACAGTCCCCGCACCACCGGGACTGTAATTAAGTTCAATATGCAGCATGGGTGGGGCTTCATCAGAGACCACAACACCCCCGGCGACGTCTTTGTCACGCGCAGAGATGTGGAGTCCCATCTGCCGGAGGGGCACAGAGGTCGTGACCTTTATATCGGGGACGAGGTCACCTTTACCCGGCACAAGTGTGCCAAAGGACCTTACGCCCTCCATGTGCATCGCCTGACAGAGGAGGAGCTGCGAGGTGAGGAGGAAGAGCAAGAGGATCCGGACGGGTCTGAAGCTGAGATCCCCAAAGAAGGAGCAGGAGGAAGACGTTGTTGAGTACAGCGGAGCAGGTGCTGTAAATAGTTACCCGATCGGGGTATAAAGAAACTGTTATTGCTAATATAGTCCCCGTTGGGACCAGCTGAGTGAACTGTTTACCCGTTTACCCTTAATCCCACAGGCTGAGGACTGTGAGCAGCCATTCCCTTTCCCTCCTTACCTGGCCGAGGACTGAGAGCGGCCACACTGTCCCTTGTACATAGTTGCGCTTCCTAAAGCGCCCCCTACCGGTTTTATAGGAAAACCATTTTTCTAGAAAGACTGTCGCACTGTACCCGGTCACACGTTGCACAGTGACCGGAGGAGGAGCCAGAGGCGACGAGAAAGTTTTATATATATAATGTTTTATATATTTTATATGTTTATGAAAAATTTTGTATGTTATGTGATGTTTTTGTCTTACAGCCCGAGGACGTGCTGTGATTTACCAGGGGGGAATGTAGCACCCTGAGGATTCGGCTGCTACAGGGGTATTGCACCTCAACCCAGAGGTGTGATATTCCACTCCCGGGTAAGGAAGGAGTGTGGAACTGAGCTCGGTAGGCTGCATGCACTACACACATCCCATTTCCGAGGAGCAGACCGACGGTACTCCCACTTAGAAATGTGCAGGTACGACCGAGTCTGTTCCTGGCTGGAGTGGGAGGGGGGTGGTACATCCCAAGTAGTGTA
This sequence comes from Phyllobates terribilis, assembly GCF_046119375.1. NCBI lineage: Eukaryota > Metazoa > Chordata > Amphibia > Anura > Dendrobatidae > Phyllobates > Phyllobates terribilis. Next base: position 637,727,793 of record NW_027362762.1, read on the forward strand.
GGGGCAGATAGGGGGAGCAGCCTGGGTAAAGATAGGAGCTCATTGGGTGCTGGTCACCTGAGCTCACACATAGAGGGTGTATATAAGGTGGGCACCAACTAAGAACAGGGTCAGTTGCAGAGAGAAAGTCAGCGAGCTGAGGAAAAGAGAGACCCAGAGTGAGAGAGGAGAAAGAGAGACCCAGAGGGGGAAACAGAAGAAAAGGACTCCAAGACCCCAAACTAAATCCCCGGGTGAAGAGTCGGCACAGGGTACCGGAACCCAAGCTGGTGGGGGCAAAAACACTCCCCAGCCAGAGACCGGAGACCGTGGGCAGCGTTTGCCACGGTCACCCACCACATCCACCACGAAGGCATACCACGAGGAGGGTCAGGGAACCCAAGGCCAAGGGTCTCCCAACAGAAGGCCCGAGGGAGCTGGACCTGGGTGGATCAATAGTGGGGACGGCCAGAGAAAGGACAGAAGGAGAGCTCAGGGTCACGCTCCGAACTTATTTGGGAGTTGGCTGGATCCAGAACCTGGTGGACGCAGCACGGCTCGGGAGGTCACTCGAAGCTGGAGTGACCAGAACATCGGCAGTGAGTAAACATCCTAAACTGCATAACCCGACTCTGTCTCTGATTGCCGTCTACACTGCATCACCACAACTCCCATCCTCTGCACCTGATCCCCCTGAGGCTATACCCCACCCGTTGGGGGTTATATCACCAAAGCTGCACCTACACCACCAGCCTCAGCGGACCCTGCTGCAGCGGCGGCCACAGTGACCGCAACACAACGGGTGGCGTAGTCGACATTAAGAACTTAGTAACATCTGTAGGACTGCCACATACAACTGAGTTTGACACCCTGGGCACGGACCGGGTCACAGCCACTCGGAGACTACAACCCCCATCTGATCCGGCTCCGGATATTCCCATAAAGAATATGGCCCAGGGGGCGCGTCATAAACGCCGCGGAAACGCATTAAAAACGCATGGTAGAAGGGCAGCAATGTTCCCCAATAGAAATCCGCATGTGCTGTGCACATGATGCGGATTTTTCCGCAGCGTAAACGCTGCGCCCAAAAGTTCCCAGCATGTCAATTAATTTTGCATAAACGCGGCGTTTTCGCCGCCATTGACTTGCATTAGAACGCGCCAATTCCGCAAGACTGCATTTGTACTTGCGTTATTGGCGCGTTCTAATGTGCGGATGGTACCCGGGTGTGGAGGAGAGGAGAGTCTCATCCACACCCAGGTACCATTAAAAAAGCTGTAAAACAAGAATAAAATAAAAAATAAATGTATTCTTACCTTCTGTCGGCCCGCGCTGCTCTCCTGCTTGGTTCCCGGCACTTGCAGTGAGTTGTAGGACCTGCGCTGACGTCAGAGTCATGTGACGGGTCACGTGACGCTGACGTCGGCAGGTCTTTCAATTCAAAGTTGCCGGCAGCCGGGAGAACGGAGTGAGCAGGACAGCGCGGGCCATCGGAGGTAAGTATATACACTCTCTCGGGTCACACTATATAAATCCATGCTGTTTGCATGGATTTATATAGTGTGACCTAGTTGTCAAGCGCTTTCCAGGTGATGCTAAAAGCGCCTGGAAAGCGCTTGTCAATCCACATGCGGAAACGCATGTGGAAACGCATGTGAATCCGCAGGAAAAACGCATGCACAATCTGCATGCGTTTTTTCTGCCAGGGAGATGCAGAAATGATGCAGAAGTTTTCTGCTTCATTTCTGCATCGTGTGCACATACCCTTAGGCTTTAACCTCTTCACTTCCTTGCCATTTTCCGTTTCTGCGCTTTAGGTTTTTGCTCCCCTCCTTTCCAGAGCCATAACTTTTTTACTTTTTGGTCAATATGGCCGTGTGAGGGCTTATTTTTTGTGGGACAAGTTGTACTTTTGAACGACAGCATTAGTTTTACCATATTGTGTACTGGAAAACGGGGAAAAAAATCAAAGTGGGGTAAAAATTCAAAAAAAGGGCAATTCCACAGTTGTTTTTATTTACCATGTTCACTATATGGTAAAACTAACCCGCCATTATGATGCTGTAGGACATTACGAGTTTGTAGATAGCAAACATGTATAGGTTCTTTTTTATTTAAGTGGTGAAAAAAAAATCCAAAGTTTGTTAAAAAAAAATGTCGCCATTTTCCAAGACCCATATCATCTTTATTTTTTAGGATACGATGTTTTGATCGTTCATTATTGCATTTTATTGTAATGTTCCGGTGACCAAAAAAACGTAATTCTGGCGTTTTGATTCTTTTCTCATTACACCATTTACTGATCTGATTAATTCTTTTCATATGTTGGTACATTGGGCGATTCTGAAAACGCGGATACCAAATATGTGTATATTTGATTTTTTTTACTGTTTTATTTTGAATGGGGAGATAGTGTGTTGATTTAAACTATTATATTTTTTACATTTTTTTTATATTTTTAAAAACATTTTTTTTTTACTCTTCACGAGAGTGAAGACGAGAAGCTGTGATTGTCTGATCGCTTGTGCTACACACAGGTGTTCATCAGATTGCCTGTGCGTAGCAAAAAAAGCTCATTTGCCATGAGCGCCGACCGCTGGGCGGCGCTCTTAGCATCCCAACAATAACAACCGCTGGGGTCTCCTGCAGACCTGGAGATGTCATGCCAACCCATCTGTCATGTGACATGGGTGCGGGACTTATGACGTCCTTCCGCAGTGGCCAAGTTAAATGCCGTCAGAGATTGACAGCAGCATTTAACATGTTAACAGCCGCGGGTGGATTGCGATTGTACAGATCAGCTGTCATGACACTCACGGACCAGGTGACTTGGGGAGCCGAAGAAAAGACATTGCCGCTGACGCCATCTTTGTTGTTTCAACTTTCGAGAGGAACCCACTCCACTAATCTGCATAGATTCACCGATGACCTCTGGGAATACAGAGGGAGAGGGTAGATCCCATCCAGAGGATAATTTTTCCACAGTCGTTCTCGTTTTCTCCTGTCCAGATGGACTGCTAAACTCATGGTGGCTTCAGGAGACCCTGGGGGAGAGTGATGGACCAGCATATCTTTAACCTGATCATTCAAACCAGTCAGGAAAGTACTGCAGAGAGAGGCATCGTTCCATCCTGTTTCTATAGACCATCTCCGAAATTGGGAGCAATAATCCTCTGCAGTGAGGTCTCCCTGGTATAGAGCCCTGAGGTTGGACTCAGCTAAAGCTGCACGGTCTGGTTCATAATATATCTGGCACATGGCTTAAAAAAATGCATTAACCGATGAACGAATGAGCGAGTTTGATGGTAATGAAAAGACCCACGACTGAGGGTTCACCCTAAGGAGAGAAATTATGAGGTCAACTCAAGTTTTTTTTGTCCCCAGAGGACACCGGACTGAGTAGAAAATAGAGTTTACAACTCTCCTTAAAATTAATAAATTACTTACGATCCCACCACAAAGATCAGGAAAGGGAACCTTAAGTTCTACAGGGGTGCCCCCTATGGTAGAAATAGAATCAGGAAACTGCAAGGCTTTGAGGACCCAGTGGCAAAGGTCTGACTTTGCTGACTCACAATATAGCCAGATCTTGGAACATTCCCAAGATACCTTGCAATTGATTGGTCAGCAAGCTGCTTGACTTGGTCCATTTTTTCTTTTTAAAGGCCGTTTATTATGTTATGCGCAGAAATAACTACTCTGTAGCGACTCGCATCAGACCAACAAAAACACAGTCACTTTGCGCAAGCAACCACTGCTAGACAAATCCTTAAGGGTTGAGATATTTCTCGCCCACTCACGAAGAGGAGGGGGCTTTACTAAGCCCTTCCCAGACTACTGTCACATGATAGCTGGCGTTGACGAGGACGATGTAAAGTCAGGTACAAAAGTAAATCCAAAGCTAGCAGCATAAAACTCAAATGAAAACCAATGGGAAGCCCCGGGACAATAGCTTATAAAGCAGAACCAATAACGACCATTAGCAACTACTGAAAAGCAACCAGAGCCCAACCGGGAAGCACTCCCCATACCACTACGCAAGGGAACGGAATAAACAGCACTGAACTGGATTAGGCTGTGTGCCCACGATGCGTTTTTTAAGCGTTTCCGCAGTGGCAAAAACGCTGCCGAAACACTTAAAAAACGCATGCCTGCCTGCCATGTCCCCCAATGATAATCCGCATGTGCTGTGCACATGCTGCGGAAATTTCCGCTGCGGATTATCATTGCGGAAAAAAAAGCAGCACTACCAATTATTTTGCGGAAGCGCTGCGTTTTCGCCGCCATTGACTTGCATTAGAACGCGCCAATTCCGCAAGACTGCATCTGTACTTGCGTAATTGGCACGTTCTAATGTGCGGGTGGTACCCGGGTGTGGAGGACAGGAGACTCTCCTCCACACCCAGGTACCATTAAAGCTGTAAAAAAAAGAATAAAATAAAAAATAAAGATTATATTCACCTTCCGACGGCCCCCGGACTCCTTCCCTGTGCTTGCCTACAGATCGCGCAGGACTGAAGGACCTGCGCTGATGTCACAGTCATGTGACGGCAGGTCCTTCAGTACAGCGTACCGCGATCTGCCGGCAGCCAGCACAGGAGCGCAGCAAGTCTCGGGGGCCATCGGAAGGTAAGTATAGGTTTATTTTTTTATTTTTTGACATTCTCTCGGGTCACACTTTATAAATCCATGCTGTTTGCATGAATTTATATAGTGTGAACAAGTTGTCAAGCACTTTCCAAGTGATGCTAAAATCGCTTGGAAAGCGCTTGTCAACCCGCATGCGGAAACGCATGTGAAGAACGCTTCACATCCACATGTCCCTGGCTGGAAAAACGCATGTACAATCCGCATGCACAATCCGCATGTACAATCCGCATGCGTTTTTTTCTGCCAGGGAGATGCAGAAACGCTCAGGAAAAATCCTGAGCATTTCTGCATCATGGGCACATAGCCTTAGAATCAGGCCTTAAATACCCAGCCCAAATCTAAGGATAACAATAAGGTGATGCATTCCTCCCAGTCATGTCCAGGGAGCCACTCCCTGCTCACCTGTACAGCAGGGTGAACACATTCCCAGCATTGGCTAACACCAGGCAAGACAACGTCCTGCGTTGCCTGGCAATCGGGAGACACAGCGTTCCATGTCTCACGGGCCGCGAAACAAGTGGGAAGCACGGCGTCCCATGGTCCCACATCGCTCACCACGTCCACACACAAGGCACCACCGCGTGTAGTCGCACCACCCAATTGCGTGATAGCACCTCCCCCTGCGCAGACAGACCGGCAGAGCATTCTGAAAACTGGAGGAGGACGTTTGGGTCCGCGGCAGGTATTCCAAACAAAGATAAACCAGTCTTTCTAACCCTATTGGCATTATTTTATCCCTGTAACAAACTCAGATATGCCACATGACACTCGTCTTTGGCACCCTGACACGTTACATGAAAGTGGAGGTCCTGGCTCTATGTGTGGACTTGTGCTGTCAGCGCCTTACGCCCTTGCAGGGCGCATGTAACCGATGTTGTAGTATTGCCAGGACCAGATGTTTCACAGTTCAATGAAGGAGACCACCACTCAAAAATAAATTATTTACTGAATGGCAACTTAATAAGGACTATATACAAGGGGTAGCAGATACACAGTCCTATGAAAGTTTCTGTCACGGGTTTAACGTGACAGAAAGGGGCCAGAAGACCGCAGTGTCTGATTTCACATATTTCTGCACTGATCGGAAGCACTTCTCCTTCATATTAAACAGCGCAGGTTTATGTTAGCAGTGCAGGGGTCAATCTGTTTAGCTTGGAGTCTCTGAAGCTTTCCAGCTTGAATGATCTTAGCTCTCCTATATATACTCGTTTTTGGCAACCTGGATTGCTAGTGTTAAGTCTTGTACTGCCTGGTGAGGAGTGGAGGAGTCGGTTGTTGGTAGAGGCGCTTTGACTGTTGCTAGGTGTTTCGGCTGTGTGCAAATCCTCATACTCTCCGATTTAGTTTCTGTTCCTTTTCTCCCTGGTGTACCTCTCTGTTGTCTGTGAGTGCATATTTGTGTGACTGGTATTTTCATTTATCCCTGTACGTCCTTCCTTGTTTGTCTAGTCTGTGTATATACATACACTATTCCTCCCCACTTCCATGGGTGGGGAAGGGGGCAGATATAGGGCTGATTCAGGAGTTAAGCAAGGTACGTGGCCCCAACATCTTCACCATCAGAAGTAATCGGGGGAGCTGGGATTGCTAGGGTGCCCCTTCTTTAATAATCTCACTGTGCTGTAAAGAATGCTGTGTTCATTAATGTGCCTTTGCATTAGAACTGTGCTGTCCTGTACTACTGGGAAGACTGTGAACTGCTGTGCTGCTAAGGAAACTGTACTGTTTATCACTGGAGCCTGTCGCTCATAAGACTTAACTTGCCCTGGCTGTGTGGCTTCCTATTAAATGCTACTGTTCTACCGTTTATGAGGACTCTTGCTAAGTGTGTCTGATCAGCAAGTGAAACAACCTACGTGTCTGTGCCTGAGGCTCAATACCCCTGTGTGCCTGAGAGAAGCTGCAGCACATGGTCTATGGTCGCCCCAAGTAACGGTTCCCCCAGGATTCCAAAGAATTCATGTAACCTGTCTCGCTCTTATCTGAACCTAGCGGCGTGCATGTAACATTGGTGGCCCGTATGGGGAGCCCTGAGCGGGAATTAGCGTGTAGAAGGAGAAGAGGAAAAGTGTCTGGAAAAACACAGCAGCACAGCACCTCAACTCAACTCTGCTACACCAGTTAAAGGGGACCAGCCCTAAAAAAAACTCACTAGCAGCAATGGATGTGGAAATAAAAATGGACAGAATAAGTGAGCTGCTTCTTCAGTTAACCTGTGAAGAATTGAGAACAGTAGCAGAACATATAAAGATGTCAGAAGAACAGATTTCTGAAGCACACAACCGCTGGCAACTGTTAGCTGCAATTAATGCAAAAATGGATGAGCTGGAGGAGAAAGAAGCTGAAGATGTCATGGGTACGTTCCTCCAGGAACTAACACAGTTTCTAACCAGGTTGAAGTTGGAGGATGGAGGGGCGGCACCAATTACCAAAAGCGGGAATCTCCGCCCACAGATTGAACTACAGGAATTGAAAGAACAATTCAAAGCTCTAACAACAGCCCTGCAGGAATCGACCAAAACCTCTGAATGGGTGATAGACAGGACCTTTAACCTGCTCGGGTTAGATAAATCAGGGAGACAATTCTCTCTAACACCACAAATCACCATAAGGAAAGAATTCAAGATCCTGGGACAGATTGGAGAGTGTGAATAGAAAGAGAGACTTTCTTATATAAACTTGTTGCACCAGATCGATGCAGGCTTACATAAAGGCTACCTGCCAGATGAGATTGTTGAGGGGGTGGTGAAAGCGATCAGCCCAGGACTGAACCTCCGTAGTATGCTAGAAATGAAGAGTCAATTGACCTTGCAACAGCTGAAGTTGATTTTAAAAGGGCACTATAAAGAAGAGAGTACTTCAGAATTGTTCCACCGACTCATTAACCTCTCATAGAAAAATTATGAATCACCCCACAGTTTCTTGTTCAGAGCAATTGAACTGAAGAATAGACTGTGTTTTTGCATCCAGAGATGTAGAAGCGCAAGAGAAGTTTGATGCTGGACTAGTCCAGAAGAAGTTCTTGAGATCATTGGGAAGGGGGTTAATCAACAAAGACATCAAGTTGCAGCTGAAACAGTACCTAGAAGATCTTGGCATTCTAGACAAAGTCCTAATTGAAAAAATGAAGGAGGTAGCTAGTTTTGAGTCAGAGAGCGAACAGAAGTTAATGAAAGGCTCTGATCCTAAAATCACCAAAATGAGGCAGCTGAAGTTGGAGACCCCTAGTGGCCAGTCCAAAGATCATCATGGAGACCCTCCAGTGCTGCCTCCGAGAGGGAACCTTAAATCGCCAACAAAAGAGAGAGCCGCCAGCGCTGACTGGGAGGAAGTAATAGGAGATCTGCGAGCTGAGTTGATTGAGATGAAAAAGTTGATTCGTTCCAGGCCGGAACTTGTATCCCTCAGACCCAGGAGTGGGTTCCAAAACAGAAGATACCCGTCTTGTGAAGCGTGCCATTCATCAACTCAGAGTATGGTGTGTGTCCACTGTCTAAGATGTGGTGAGGAAGGACATTATGCCAAGCAGTGCCAATGGTCACGGTCGTTTGGGTTAAAAGACAGGAGGTTGCCAGTGCGGGGCGACTGGTAACCACGACGCGGAGGAGGCCCCAGAAGCAAATCCAAATCTCACCAAACCCCAGAACGGCGCATGAGGTAAAACTGCTGCGTCAGTACTATCCCCAAGTGTGTTCCTGGCTACAACAGCAGCAAGAGAGAGAGGGGCATCAGTTACTTAATGCCCAGTGCGGAGGTCAAACGATGTACTCCTGGGAGGAGGATTCCTCGGTCAGTAAAGATAGCCTTATAATAATAATAATATTAATCTTTATTTTTATATAGCGCTAACATATTCCGCAGCGCTTTACATACATTATCGTCGCTGTCCCCATCAGGGCTTATCAGCCTAATTGGTGAAAGGTGCTTTATACAGTGCCAGCTAGATGGACTGATAGTAAAAACACTGTGGGACACAGGAGCCCAAGCGAGCCTTTTAAATGAAGAATGGAGAAAGCGCTACCTGCCACATACCTGCCTTCTGTCACTAAAAGAACTCTTATGACCAGTGGAACTTTACGGCAAAGCTGTCAACCAGACCTAAATCCCTTTTATAGGCTGGGTGGAAGTGACTTTCCAACTGAGGGCCACGAAGAACAGCGACACATTGAGCTTTTGGTACCTTTTCTCGTGACCAGTGATCAGAACGTGGCAGAGGATCCTATCCTGGGTTCTAATGTAATCAGTGAGGTCATCACGAAACACAAGTCAGGGACGCTGGTGGTGGATGTTATTGCCACATCACTTGCCATGGTGGGTTTGTTCGAGTGACAGTACCGGTGATGAATGCTACGAAACATGAAATTAGACTGCATCCAAAGACTGTTTTAGGTCACATTGAAACCGTTAAAATGGTATATCCAGCAAGTGTAAAACCCGTCCAGGGGTCTATAGTGAATTTGGTCTCCCCACCAAGGAACAGGAGTTGCCCAGGGGAAGAAATTGCACGACTCACCTCGGAGTCCTGGGATCCCCCAGTACCCCTGGAACACTTGTGTGTTGAAGATCGAGCGGTAGCAAAACAGATGCTCAGATAAGAGTGTCATGCATTCTCCAAAGATGACTCTGATATAGGCTGTATCCCATCGTTGCAGTTGAAAATCAATTTAAAAGACACGACCCCAGTAAGCAGAAGTTACATGTCTGTGCTGAAACCATTACACTGTGAAGTGAAAGAGTATTTACAAGACCTAATCGACAGAGGTTGGGTCCAAAAGTCCAAAAGTCGAAATCGTCTTATTCCTCTCCTATTCTTTGCGTTAGGAAGAAGGACGGTAGGTTGAGACTCTGCTGTGATTACCGGGAACTTAACCGAAAGTCAGTACCTGATCAGTACTCAATACCAAAGATCCAAGATATGCTGGATAGCCTATCGGGAAGTACCTGCTTTTCTGTCGTCGATCAGGGTAAGGCATACCACCAAGGGTTTGTCGAAGAGTCCAGTAGACCCTTGACAGCATTCATCACACCGTGGGGATTATATGAGTGGATCCGCATACTGTTTGGGCTCAGTTCAGCTCCAGCAGAATTCCAGAGGAGCATGGAGGCATGTTTAGAAGGAGTGAGGGACGAACACGTGAGGACCGTATTACAGCTGTATCAACAACACAGAGTTAAGTTGACCCCAAAGAAGTGTGAACAGTTCAAAATGCAAGTCCGATTTATAGGGAAAATTATGTCTGGAGAAGAATATACCATGGACCCAGCAGAAATCGCTCCGGTACTGGCCTTAAAAGACAAGCAGCCCTTTACCGTCGGGGAGTTGAGGCAGACATTAGGATTCCTCTCCTACTATCGTACTTGCGTTCGGAACTTCTCCAGAATTGCTGCCCCACTATACCTCCTCTTGAGGGGGAAGACAGCAATGACAACAGCCACGGAGAAAAAGAAGAACGCGGGTAGGACCGGGCTTAAAAGAAACAACGCTGTTTCGTCCCATTAGCCCATTCTCTGGACAGCAGACCACCAGGAGGTATTGGAAGAACTAGTAGACTAACTGGTAAAACCACCCATCTTGGGATATCCTAATTTCAATTTACCATTTGTTCTTCATTGTGACGCTTCTCAAGTTGGACTGGGAGCTGCCCTGTATCAGCATCAAGATTGAAAATTGAGAGTCGTAGGTTACGGTTGTAGAACACTGACAGATGCAGAGAAGAATTACCATCTACATTACGGAAAATTGGAGTTCCTGGCACTGGAATGGGCTATCTGTGAACGATTTAGAAATTATCTCTACTACAGCAAAGAGTTTGAAGTATACACTGACAACAACCCTTTGACCTACAGTATATCCTTACTACAGCCAAACTGAATGCACCGGGTCAGAGATGGGTGGCTGAACTAGCTGACTTCAATTTCAGCATCAAGTACAGGCCAGGAAAATGCAATATGGATGCTGATGGATTGTCAAGAATGCCACTAGAGCCTGAAGAGTTCATGCAAGAATGCTCGGAGGAAGTCAGTCTGGAAGCAATTGAGAACACTACCCAAGCAGTACAAGCTTATCAGGAGGAAGACACACTATTGTGGTGTCCGTTGACGGTGGATCCACCATAAAAGCAAGAGAACAAGATCACCCCTGGTCTATTCAACAACTACCAAAAGGGAAAATCCGTAAGAGCACAATGGGAAGATCAGATAATTGGTAGAATACTACTTTATGTGGACCAAAATCGGTTTCCAAACTACGTATCTTTTTGAGATGGTTTCAATAGACTTTATACATCTCGAGACGTGCAATGGTGGTTACGAATACATCTTAGTGGTGATGGACATTTCGCTCGATTTGCTCAAGCATATGCCACCAGCAATAAATCAGGTCGAACAGAGAAGATCTTCAATGATTTTGCTTTGAGGTTTGGGTTCCCTACGAGGTTACACCATGACCAAGGAAGAGAATTTGAGAACAGACTCTTTGCCAAGCTAGGAAAGTACTGTAGAATTCAGAGCTCTCACACAATGCCATATCATCAAGAGGGAAATGGATAAGTGGAACGTTTTAACCAGACATTATTGTCGATGTTGCACACTTTAACAGCTGATGAGAAGAAAGACTGGAAGAGTTCTCTGTCAAAAGTGGTACATGCCTATAACTGTATAAAGAGCGATTCAACGGGTTACTCACCCTTTTTCCTATTGTATGGACGATCGCCAAGACTGCCAATCCACATCATGTTCGATACTCCTGTGTCAGAAACTTACAGAACATATCCGGAGTATGTTTGGAAATGGAAGGAACGGATGGCAGAGGCATACAACATAGCGTCCAAAGTGGTTACACAAGGACAGAGCAAGAGTAAGGAGTACTATGATCGAAAAGGTCCTCTGGGAATGAATCACAGCGCATTGGTTTTATTATGTCACTTTTGCGCAATGAACCACAGGGGTGGGCCTTTTCTCTCCAGCCTAATGATGCATGTTTAAGGTCTGTTGAAGAATTTTTTTCTGCTATGGGGCTATTATATGACGATCCTGATCGAATCTCATCTGCTGAATCAGAACTCAGACGTTTGAATCAGGGGTCAGATGATGTTGAAAATTATTGCACACACTTCAGGAGATGGGCTTCAGAAGTTAAGTGGAATGATCCTGCGCTGAGATGTTTATTTCTTGCTGGTCTGAGTGAAAGGGTTAAGGATTTGCTAATTGCATTCCCTGCACCTGAGACTCTGCAGGATGCTATGCAGTAAGCTGTTCGTATACACAGGAGACTGAGGTGCAGGCTCAATGAGGTAAAGACTCCTGTAATGTCAGGTCCTAGTCCTCAGAAAATCTGCTTTGACGGCGGAGAACCGATGGAGGTTGGTGCGAAGTCGCTCCCCTCTCAGGAAAGAGACCGGAGGTTCGCCGAGGGATTGTGTCTTTATTGTGGTAAAGCTGACCATTTGATTAAGTGTTGTGAGCTTCGTTTAAGTAAAGAAAAAGAAAAAAGGTCAGTTACGCCCGTATAGCTTGTTTATGCTCTGCAGGAGTATTTCTTTCTGGGAGTACTCCTCTGCAGGGAGATTTAATTGAATTTCAGGTATTTGTGGATTGTGGTTCAACACTTAATGTGATTGATAAAGGGTTTTTGGAAAACCTTAAATTGAAATCCAAACCTTTGTCATCACCTATTTCTGTAATTGCAATTGATAACACTCCTTTGAAATGTATTACTCACAAGACTGCTGCATTTCCCCTCACTATCAATGGAGTTCACCAAGAAATTTTGGACTTGGTTGTTTTAGATAATTTACCCTCTCCAGATGTTCTAGGATTGCCTTGGTTAAAACTGCACAATCCTTTATTGGGCTAGTCTACTAATGTGATTAAGTCTTGGAGTCCGAAGTGCTATGATAAATGTTGTAATGGTCGCATTGCGGTTGTGGAAAAAGGGGAATTACCGCTACCTATTCAAGATTTTTGGAGGATTTTTCGGAGGAGGAGTCGCAAGTTTTACCTCCTCATAGCGATTATGATTGCGCCATTGAGTTTGTTCCGGGTGCTACTCTTCCCAAAAGCCGCTTGTTTAATCTGACTATCCCTGAAAGAAAGGCCTTGGAAGATTACATACAGACTAGCCTGGCTGCTGGTCACATTAGACCTTCTAAGTCGCCTGTGGCAGTTGGATTCTTTTTTGTTAAAAAAAAGACGGCGGTTTACGTCCATGTCTGGATTTTCGTGAAATTAATAAGATTACCGTACGCAATTCCTACCCATTGTCGTTAATTCCTGACTTGTTTAACCAGTTAGTGGGAGCCAAGTGGTTCTCCAAAATTGATCTCTGGGGGGCATACAATTTGTTACGAGTGAAGGAGGGTGATGAATGGAAAACTGCTTTTAACACTCCGGTAGGTCATTTTGAGAATCTGGTGATGCCTTTTGGTCTTACCAATGCACCTGCATTTTTTCAGAACCTTATTAATGACATCCTGAGACCTTTGATTGGTAAGAATGTGGTTGTGTATTTGGATGACATTTTGATTTATTCACCAGATCTAGAGTCCTATTGGCAGAGTGTACGTGAAGTCGTGAAGTTTTGCAGTTATTGAGTGACAATTCACTCTTTGCAAAGCTGGAGAAATGTGAGTTCGCTGTGCAGAAAATTAGTTTTTTGGGCTACATTGTCTCCAGCGAGGGCTTTGAGAAGGACCCTGTGAAGGTTCAGGCTGTGCAGGAATGGCCTAGGCCTATTGGTTTGAAATCTATACAGAGGTTTTTGGGTTTTGCCAATTATTACAGGAAATTCATTAAGAATTTTTCTGTAATTGTTAAACCTCTAACCGATCTCACCAGGAAAGGTGCGAATACGGCCCAGTGGACTACTGAGGCCATTGAAGCGTTCGAGTATCTCAAAGAGAGGTTCAGTTCTGCCCCTATCCTTATGCAGCCTGATGAGACCAAGCCTTTTTTGGTCGAGGTCGATGCTTCATCGGTGGGGGTCGGAGCAGTTTTGTCTCAGGAGAACAAGGGTGGAGTACATCCTTGTGCCTTCTTTTCGAAAAAAATTTTGGAAACCGAACTGAATTATAATGCTGGAAATCGGGAGTTGCTGGCTATTAAACTTGCGTTTGAACATTGGCGTCATTTTTTGGAAGGCGCTAGATTTCCTATTCAGGTTTTCACAGCTTATAAGAATTTGATCTATCTGGATGCTGCCAAGCGCTTGAATGCCCGTCAAGCTAGGTGGGCACTTTTTTTTTCTCAGTTTCATTTTTCTGTTACCTATATCCCTGGTACTAAGAATGTTAAAGCCGATGCTTTATCTCGCAGCTTCTCTCCTACGGTCGGTGCCGAGGAGGAGGAGAGCATTTTACAGAAAGGAGTTGTGGTTGCGGCATTGGACTCCGTTTTGGAGAATGGGATTCTGAAAGCTCAAGATGATGCTCCATCTAACACCCCCCATGGGAGGTTGTTTGTGCCTAGAGCCTTTAGGAGAGATTTGTTTGTGGAGTGTCATGAGTCTCGGTTGGCAGGTCATCCAGGAATTTCGGAGACTAAGAGACTTATCAGTCGCAGTTTTTGGTGGCCTGGATGGCAGAAGGAAGTCATCAAGTGGGTGCGTCAGTGTACTGTGTGTCCTAGGTCAAAGGCTTCACATACTCCTGCTGCGGGGTTGCTTTGCCCTCTGGAGGTTCCTAGTGCACCTTGGACGCATCTCACAATGGATTTTATTACTGATCTTCCTGTGTCCGAGGGTTTTACTGTCATCTGGGTGGTCGTGGACCGTTTTAGTAAGATGTGTCATTTGGTTCCATTCATTAAGTTGCCCTGCGCCAAGACACTCGCTAAGGCGTTTGTTAAGGAGATTGTCAAACTCCATGGCGTTCCCACGGATATTGTTTCTGATAGAGGACCTCAGTTTGTGGCTCGCTTTTGGCGTGCTTTTTGTGACAGGTTGGGAGTCCATTTGTCATTTTCGTCTGGTTATCATGTCTAATGGACAGACTGAAAAAAAGAACCAGGATGTTGAACAGTTTTTGCGTTGCTTTGTGGCGGACAATCAAGAGGTGTGGTCTGAGTTTCTGCCTCTCGCAGAATTTGCTCTTAACAATCATACATCCTCTTCTGCTGGGTGTTCTCCTTTTTTTTGTTGTACTGGGAGGCATCCGTCTTTTGGTTCGTTCTCCAAATTGGGGTCGGCGGTGCCGGAGGAGGAGAATTTTTCCGGTGATTTGGAGAGAGTTTGGACTAATGTACGTTGCAACCTTCAAGAGGCTAACAAGAAGTCCAAGAAGTATTTTGACAGGAAACGTAAAGAGGTTTTGTTTACTGTGGGTGACATGGTTTGGTTGTCCTCGAAGAACCTGCGGTTAAGGATTCCCTCTATAAAACTGGGTCCTAAGTTTGTGGGTCCATTTAAAGTGCTTCAGGTTGTTAACCCGTCTGCTGTTAGGTTGGATGTCCCTACTTCCTGGAAGATTAATCCTGTGTTTCATGTTTCCTTGTTTAAAAAGGCTGATGTATCTGATATTGACGCCACTGTCACAGTTCCTCCTGTGGTGGAAGACGGCGAATATGAAATTTCTCGTATCTTGAATTCTAAATGGCATAGAGGTAGATTACAGTATCTTATCTCCTGGAAGGGTTTCGGTCCCGAAGACAACTCTTGGGTAAGGACGGATGATGTCTCTGCTCCTAGGCTTGTTAAAGCTTTCCACAGGAGGTTTCCGGATAGGCCTGGGCCCGGAGGATCCTCATAAAAGAGGGGGTACTGTTAGAACCCTCCTGTTTGTTTTTTCTATCTTGTGTTTTGCGGTCACATGACCATCTTCCTTTATATTCCAGCTCCGCCCTTCTGGCTGTGCTGGACTTCAGTGTTTAACTGTTTCTCTAGCCTGGTGCTTCGGTGCCTTTCTCTGTTAGTTCGCTTGGTCCTCTGGGACCTCTAGTACTTTTTGTCAGTTTGTCTTTTTGTGTTCTGCAACAACTTCTCTGTTTAGGAGGTGTCCCATTTTTGTCCCAGTCCTTAGTTCTTTTAGGGACCCCTCCCTTAATTCTATAGGTCTTCGTTCAGACTAGCTGAGGACTAAGGCGGGTCTGTGCACTAGGAACAGGCAGCCCGCTACATCGTAGGGATTCAGCTTAGTCTTACTGTAGGGACAGCTTTCACCTATCTTTCCTTAGTACATGTTGCAGATCATAACACACGGGAAATGAGTGCGGCAGAAGAAACTCCTGTGACCGAAGAACCCGTGGTATCTGAGGAACAACCACCAGGAGGATGTCGACTTAAGAAGTGAGGAGGCCCGTGATGCTGACGTATGAGACACCTGGTGAACCGAGTCAAGTGCCAAGGACTATCGACTGGAAACAGGTATATCTGCCGGCAGACCAGGTAAGCCCACTTGAGTGGTATTCACCACCAAGAGGCAGTATGGAAGATGTTGCCTACTGGAAAGACTTGTTTTCATGCTTTGATTTTTCTTAAAAGACTTTGTAGAAACAAAGAACTGTTAAAGCATAGATAGAGAGAGCTGGTTGAAGACGTGCGAAAAACTTCAGCTGAAGAGATGCTGATGGTTTTAATTGTGTTAATTGTTTATTTCTTACAGGCGTCCTACAAGAAAAAGGTCATAAGAATAGGTTGATATCAATGTTTATGAACGTCATACCAATTTGTCAATGCCAATTTGTATATAAAGCTATCTAACTTTCACCACTGTCACAGAATTGGTCAGATTGACCAATTAAGACGAATGTCGAGGACGACATTCAAAAAGGAGGGAAGAGTGTGACATGCAGAAGTAGTGCTGTGGCTTTAAAAGCATTCAGCAACTATTAGAATATCTGCCCACGATGCAGAAATGGTGCGGATTTTTCCTGAGCGTTTCTACATCTCCCTGGCAGAAAAAACGCATGCAGATTTTACATACGTTTTTTTCTGCCAGGTAGAAGCGTTTGTGAAGCGTTTTGAACATGTGATTTTGCATGCGGTTTGTCAAGCGCTCTTCCAAGCGATTTTAGCATCACTTGGAAAAGTGCTTGACAACTTGGTCACACTATATAAATCCATGCAACTGGTATGGATTTATATAGTGTAACCAAGTTACGATGGTAAAAAAAAGAATAAAAATGGTGAAAAATAAAAAAAAACATTATATTCACCTTCCGATGGCCTTCTCTGGTGCGTCCGGTGTCTTCGGCGGGTCGCGGTGGTTTAAAAGGACCTTCCATGAAGTTATTTAGTCATGTGACAGGTCATGCGACCGCCGACGTCAGCGGTCACGTGACCTGTCACATGACTAAATTACATCATGGAAGGTCCTTTTACCACCGCGAGCAGCCGAAGAGCCAGCAGCACCGCCAGGAGCAGACAGGGTGCCATCAGAAGGTAAGTACAGTGGGGAAAAAAAGTATTTAGTCAGCCACCAATTTTGCAAGTTCTCCCACTTAAAAAGATGAGAGAGGCCCTGTTATTGACATCTGAGGCTGAGGAGCCTCTTAAAGAAGAAGTTACAGGTCTGTAAGAGCCAGAAATCTTGCTTGTTTGTAATTGACCAAAAACTTATTTTCCACCAAAATTTGAAAAAAAATTCTTTCCAAATCAGATAATGTGATTTTCAGGATTTGTTTTCTCATTTTGTCTCTCATAGTTGAGGTCTACCTATGATGTCAGTTACAGGCCTCTCTCATCTTTTTAAGTGCTGGAACTTACACAATTGGTGGCTGACTAAATACTTTTTTTCCCCAGTGTACATGTTTATTTTTTATTTTAATTCTTTTTTAACTACAGGTACTATGGTACCAGAGTCTGGAGGAGGTACCATCTGCGCATTGAATCGCATAATATCCGCATGTGTACGTGAAGTCATGCGGATGTTGTGCGGTCCAATGCAAGTCAATGGCGGCTAAAACGCCGCGATTACGCAAAATTAATGGACATGCTGCGGATTTTTCCGCAATGATAATCCGCAGCGGAAATTTCCGCTGCATGTGCACAGCACATGCAGATTATCATTGGGGACCATTGCAGACCTATTACCAAGTGTTTTTTACGCGTTTCCACGGCGGAAATTACGCTGCGGAAACGCTTAAAAAACGCATAGTGGGCACGCAGCCTTAGCAGTATCACAAGCACATGAGACAGGAAGTGTTGTGCTGCAGAAGCTTCCAGTAACTAGAGGGGTTAGCACAGTCACAGGAGAAGGGGAGTGTTTTAGCAGAACCCCAGGGGGATTGTGGGGAAGTTGTTTACTGTCGGGTTGGAGCCGAAGAGAAAGGTGGTGTGTGTGTTCTGTATCTCACAGAAGTGCCCCTGCAAGTGAAAAAGGTTCAAGTCAGGAATGAAGCTAAGAACAGGTCAGGTACTATTGGGAAGACTGTGAACTGCTGTGCTGCTAAGGAAACTGTACTTTTTGTCACTGGAGCCTATTGCTATATACACTGCTCAATAAAATATAGGGAACACTCAAATAACACATCCTAGATCTGAATGAATGAAATATTCTCATTGAATACTTTGTTCTGTACAAAGTTGAATATGCTGACAACAAAATCACACAAAAATCAACAATGGAAATCAAATTTATTAACCCATGAAGGCCTGGATTTGGAGTCACTACCAAAATTAAACTGGAAAAACACACTACAGGCTGATCCAACTTTGATGTAATATCCTTAAAACAAGTCAAAATGAGGCTCAGTATTGTATGTGGCCTCCACGTGCCTGTATGACCTCCCTATAACGCCTGGGCATGCTCCTGATGAGGTTACAGATGGTCTCCTGTGTGATCTCCTCCCAGACCTGGGCTAAAGCATCTGGTTCAGCGGTGCGATACCCAATACTCTGAGCAAGGGGAGAAATATCAAGAGAAGATAATGTTATGGAAGCATCCAAGGAGATAAGAGGAACCTCCAACTCCTTGGCTACGGCAGCATTTAAAAACTTATCTCAGCCCCGCAATCAACAAAAGCATAACCCTCCACACTCTTACCACTAAATGTGATAACAATAGGTAAAAGTAATTTCTGTGCTAGGGATACCTGAGCTCCTAACTGGGGATCCCCAAACCCAGTTAGGTGCGGTAGTTTCCCGCCGGCTCCAGACGTGGACTTTCATGAACCAGATGGCGTGAGGAACCACATAAAAGATACTGAGGCCGACACCATCTTTGCTGCATTGGTTCTCCCTCAGCCTTAGGACCAGCAGAGGGTATGGATGAACATCACCTGAGGGAAAATCTTTTCCGACATCTCTCCTGTCTTCTCCGATCAAGTCGCACAGCTAAAGTCATGGCGGCCTCAAAAGACCAGGGAGGAGAGTGGTGCACTAGCATATTTTTAATATGCTCATTAAGCCCAGACAAGAAAGTACTATGAAGAGCGGTATAATTTCACCCAGTCTCTATAGCCAACCTATTAAACTGGGAGCAGTAGTCCTCCACAGTGAGGTCCCGCTGACAAAATGCCTTTAAGATGGGATTCAACTAAGGCCATCTGGTCTGGTTCATCATGAATCTGCCCCATAGCCTTAAAAAACTCATCCATTGATGAAAGTATGGGTGAACCTGAGGGTAATGAAAATGCCCAAGACTGGGGATCCCCTCTATGAAGGGAAATAACAAGACCTACCCGGGTACCTTCATTCCTGGAGGAAATATAATTTGTACCCCTTCTTAAAATTATTAAATAGTTTCCGATCTCCCCCCGAAAAATAAGGAAGGGGCACATTAGGTTATATGGGAATGACCCCCGCTGCAGGATTTGGGTTAGAACTTGCCTTTGTCGGGGAGAACTCCAGAGCCAGGGTCTGGCTGTGCTGGTTCACGGTGCCCGCCAAATCCTGGAACATTCCCAGAAGATTCTGCATCTGGTCAGTAAGCTGCTTGACCGGATCCATTTTTTAAAAAAATATATATACATATATATGGCTGTTTATTCTGTTATGCGCTTTGCAGAGGGACCCAGTAAGATTGATACCAAACCAGCAAAGGCACAGACGCACTTGGCACAAGCTGCCCCGCTAGGCGAGCCCTTGAGGGCTGGGAATACTCTTCACCCAGCTCCCAGTAAATGGAAAGGGAACTTTGCAGAGCCCTTCCCATGCTCACAGCTGGCATTTGGTGACACGGTTGGTGCCTAGTCAAGAACCAGGTGAGTACCTCTGTAAGAACCCCAGAAAGTGAAGCCATAAGAGAAAATGAGAAAACCCCTGAAAAGATAGCAACACTAATGCTAGCACTCACCACAGCACATAGGAACTGCAATAAACAACAAAGAATTGAGCAGGGAGCATGATTAAGGAGCCCACCTATTGATCAAGTGTTGAATGACGCGCCCCTGGGCCTGAGTCGCGCAGCGTTGCGCACGCGGGAGCCTACCCGGAGCCGGATCAGATAGGGGTAGTAGTCTCGTGGCGATGACCCGGTCCGTGCCCAGGGAGTCAGACTAAGTGGCGGTATATTAGCAGTAGATGTAGGACGACTACGCCACCCGTTGAATGCAGCTATGGAGCTGCCACTGCAGGGCAGACCGCTGAGGCCGGTGGAAGGATGGTGCAGCGTGGATGGTGTAACCCCCAACGGGAGGGGTATGGCCTCAGGGCAGCCGACGTGGATGATGGGGGTAGCAGGAACCACTCAGAGACGATGCGGTGTAGTTCAGGGTCTTTACTGGTGACAAAGATAGACCCTCCCGGAGTACTGGCTAGCGGTCGGGGCCTGGTCAGTCCTTGAGCAGATGGGATCCCCCTTGGCCAGGCGGAGTTGTAGGCCTCCCCAACTAATTGTACTCTTCTGGCTCCCTTGCTAGAGGCGGGTAAAGGTAGCCCACGTCCCTGAGTGTACCGTGTGGTGCTCACCCGTATGGCCGGTGACTCGGGGCCTTCTAGTGGCTTCCGCTCCACGACAGCGGTGCTGGTCCTACGCGTGTGACCGTGCCTTCGGGTTTCTTGGCCAGAGGACCTGAAATCCCCTGCCGGTCGGTTTCTGCTGCTGGGTCAGGGTTAATCCCCACAGCCTCGGACTCCGGGTCCGGTGGTAACTCTTCAATCAGGGCGAGCTCTTCAGCTGCCAGCCCCTGATTCCTTTTAGCACTGCTCCCACTGAGCTCCTGATCTTTCTTTCCTAAGCTGCTCCTCTTCTTCTCCCTAACCCTGCCTCAGCCCCAGTTTTATATAGGGGAAGTCCTTCCCCTCCCAGGACCGGGCAGGAGGTGTGGCATGAATAGGATTCCTGACCAAGAGACCTCCCACCTGCTCTCAGACATAACATTGCTATTACTGTGGAGACCAGACCCCTGGGGTGCCACATTCCCCCCTAGTGAAAGTTAGTACTCCGGGACTAAACATACTTTTGTAAACATAACAAGGTGCAAACAATAACATTCTAATAGAGACAACACATAAGGTGGTCACGGCGTGTCCGCAACCGGGTGTAACTTTTGAGGAAAACAAGGGTGTCCATTTCACCAACACAGGGAGACGTAACCAGGTAGGGGTCTGTCCTGCCCCGAGTCCTTAACAGTCTTTCAATCCGTCCTGGGTTACGCTCCAACTATATGCACAAAGGATTCCCGGTAAATCCACCAAAGACTCCTATAAATAACTAGAAACACATAATTATACACAAGCAACAATAAACAGGTAAACATTAATAAAATAGCTTGAACATTTAGATCCTCCACCGTATGGGCAGCTGGCCTCTAGTGACCCTAGTGGACCTACGGGGCTGGTTGATTGGTCCTGAGCTACAGGGTATAGGAGCTGTCAAGGGTAAACTGGGCAGCCGTCTACGGACTCTTTGGCTCACTAGGGGTATGGCAGGCTCACTATAAGCAGAGGGTTGATTTTCCTGGTCTGCTTGTGTGGGGCCTTCTGCCTCCTGGACCGGCTGTTCTTCCAGTTCTACCTGCGTCTCCGTAGGCACTTGGGATGCTGGTTGGAGGAACGTGAGGACGGGTACCACAACAGCACCATTGACTTGAGTCCAAGACCGAGGGAAGTCTCCGAGCACAGTACTAACCATATCTTCCCTTTCCTCTACGGGTCGAGGGTCCTCTTGTTCCTCTTCAGGGTTCCGTATCTGTTCGGGACACTTCTTTAGGTGATCCCGGGATACAATGGCTGTGGTTTCCCCTCCGTCTTTACTGATTGTACAGATCTTTGGGTTGTCGTGGCTTGAGGGCAGTACGGTGTACGGGTCCTTCTCCCATTGGTCGTCCAACTTGTGGAGCCGTCTTTTCCTCTTCAAGACCTGCTCTCCGGGCACCAGGGGAACAGCGGGAGCATACTGGTTGTAAGTTTTCTCTTGTCTTTCCCTAGCTTGACAGAGACTACGCTCCACGCTCTCCTGTACTTTTCGGTATTGCTGCT
The DNA here is from genome assembly GCF_046119375.1 of Phyllobates terribilis. NCBI lineage: Eukaryota > Metazoa > Chordata > Amphibia > Anura > Dendrobatidae > Phyllobates > Phyllobates terribilis. The sequence continues at coordinate 637,749,775 of NW_027362762.1, forward strand.
GCCTCTCTGTGTCCCAGTTGGCTTCTGGTGAAGTGTCCTCGGGTGTCAGGACTCCCATCTCCAGATCAACAGGAAGCTTACCAGGTCTTGCCCTCATTAGGTAAGCCGGGGTACAGTTGGTGGAACCTACAGGGATGTGGTTGTATAGGTCCACCAGGTCGGGCAGCTTCTCAGGCCACAGACTGCGTTCCTCCAGGGGCAATGTTTTCAGGAGATCTATCACCACCTGGTTCATTTTCTCACAAAGTCCATTAGTTTGCGGGTGATAGGGTGTTGTTCTTATCTTCCGGCATCCATACTGGGTGCAGAACTCCTGGAAGACCTCCGCTTCAAAGGCAGGCCCCTGGTCCGTCAGCACCTGCTCCGGGTATCCATGCGGACGGCAGAAGTGCTGCTGGAAGGCTCTAGCTGCTGTGTGAGCCGTTAAGTCCTTGACGGGGACGACAACCAAGAACCGGGAGTAGTGATCCACGATGGTTAACGCGTAGACGTAGCCACTTCTGCTTGGGGTCAGTTTTACATGATCCAAGGCTACCAGTTCCAACGGCTGTCTGGTGATGATGGACCGCAAGGGAGTCTTCTGGCTGGCACGGTCCCTCCTTCTTAAGTTGCATGGGCCACAGTCTCTGCACCACCTCTCGATGGTTCCTCTCATGCCTACCCAATGGAACCGCCCGCGCAGCAGGAACTCCAGCTTCTTCCATCCGAAATGCCCAGCTCCGTCGTGGTATGCCTCCATCACCATAGCTGCGTCTCTTCTTGGCACCACTACTTGCCAGATTAGTTCATGCGTCCGGGAGTTAACCATTCTGCGGCACAACTTTCCCTTGTAAAGGAACAGTCGACTCTTCTCAGCCCACAGTTGCTTGGCTTCCTCCGGAGCGTCTGGGTCAAGGCGTGCATCTGGCCGAGTCAGCATCTCCTTTACCAGACGGACGGCAGGGTCACTGTCTTGCGTCTCCACCCAGTTGTAATGAGGTAAGGGGTTGAACGTAGCGGTTTGCTTACTTCTTACCCGGTGGGAATACTGGATAGTCCCATGACGGTGGAACGCGGGGAGCTCAACTTCTTCCAGTTCCTCTGAATCTTCCCCTACGTCCGGTAGGTTTGGCATCCTGGACAGGGCGTCTGCGTTTGTATTGGAGCGTCCTGCCCGGTATTTGATTGTAAACTCATAGTTGGACAAGCGGGCCATCCACCTCTGCTCTAGGGCACCGAGTCTTGCAGTGTCCAGGTGTGTCAACGGGTTGTTGTCCATGTACACGGTGAACCGGGAAGAAGCGAGGTAGTGCTTAAAGCGTTCGGTGACTGCCCACACCACTGCCAGGAACTCTAGCTTAAATGAGCTGTAATTCTCAGGGTTTCTTTCGGTGGGTCGCAGTTTTCGGCTGGCGTAAGCAATTACCCGTTCTTTCCCCTGCTGGATCTGGGATAGTACGGCTCCTAGCCCGATGTTACTGGCGTCGGTGTAGAGGATAAAGGGCTGGCTATAATCAGGGTACACCAGGATTTCATCCCCCCGTGAGGGCCATCTTCAGCTGGCGGAAGGACTCTTCTTCCAACTTCTCCCATCTGAAGGGCGGCTTCTGGTTCTTGGCCTTCCTGGACTGGCCTATCAGGAGGTCCTGCATAGGAGCTGCCTTTTTGGTGAAACCGGGAATGAACCTTCGGTAGTAGCCTACCAACCCGAGTAACTGCCTCACTTCCTTTACGCTGGAGGGGCTTGGCCATTCCTTAATTGCGGTGATCTTATCAGGGTCGGGAGCCACTCCGTCAGCACTCACCACGTGTCCCAGGTACTGCACCTTTGGCTTCAGAAGGTGACACTTGGAAGGTTTCACCTTTAGGCCGTAACTTGCCAGAGCTTCAAACACTTCCGCCAGGTGCTTCAGGTGGTCCTCGTAGGTCTTGGAGTAGACGATGACATCGTCCAGGTATAACAGGACCGTCTCAAAGTTCCGGTGTCCCAGACAGCACTCCATCAATCGCTGGAAGGTTCCTGGCGCGTTGCAGAGTCCAAACGGCATGCAGGTAAACTCGCTAAGTCCCATCGGGGTGGTGAATGCGGTCTTCTCCCGATCCGCCTCTGCTACAGGAACCTGCCAGTACCCGCTAGTGAGATCCAAGGTGGAGAAGAAGTTAGCAGATTTTAAAGCAGCCAAAGACTCCTCTATTCTTGGTAAGGGGTACGCATCTTTGTGTGTGATACGGTTAATTTTCCGGTAATCTACACACATTCTCATGGTGTTGTCTTTCTTTTTGACCAAGACTAGTGGAGCTGCCCAGGGGCTACAGCTATCCCTGATTACCCCAGCCTCCTTCATGTCTCTAAGCATCCCCTTGGCGTGTTGGTAGTGTGCAGGGGGTACGGGCCGATACCTCTCTTTTATGGGAGGATGGTCTCCCGTGGGGATGTGGTGTTCTACCCCCTTGACTCGCCCGAAGTCTAACGGGTGTTTACTAAACACTCTCTCGTACTCTTGAACCACCCGGTAGACTCCCTGTTTCTGGTGGGAGGGAGTGGAGTCAGTACCCAAATGTAGTTGCTGACACCAATCCTCCATTATTTTCTCAGAGCCGTTACCTTCCTCCGGATGAGATGGAGGCAAGGGTTCCACAGACTGTATAGAATTTTGGTTGATAGTATATAATTTGGCTAGCGTAGCATACCGGGGCAGGTATACTTCCCTTTTCCCAATATTTATTATGCGAACGGGTACCCTCCCATGGCGTACATCAATTACCCCCCGGGCTGTCAAAATGGTGGGCCTACTGTCTGAGTAGACTGGCTCTACCATGGCCTGGTAATCTCTACCTCTCAGACCAATAGCTGCCCGGCACCAAATCATCATTTCACTTTTCGGGTGTATGGCAATAGGGAAAGGGTCACACATTCTTACGCTACCAATCTCACCGCCGGAGAGTTCCACTTGTTGCCGTCGCATCAGTGCCCGGATCTCTTTCTGGAGCACTCGCTGCTGGCCGGAGCTGGCGTTCTTGGCAACCTGCTGTAAAATGAAAATCACCTCTGCAAGACAATTTTCAATCACATTAGTTCCTAGAGTTATCTTTGGGTGACTCTCGCGCTTGTCAATGTCCACAATGATCAGTCCCTGTGCTGCCAGTTCGACTCTACCGATTTTAATGGTCATCTCTTTAAATCCGATCTGCGGCACGGGTTGACCATTGCTGGCAATGATACTCAAGTCGTCGTCAGGGTAGCGGGTTATATCCGAGTCATTCCAGTACTGCTTGAAGACTTGAAGAGCACGTACGGGATGGTGGTGACCTGTGACCCGGTGTCCAGTAGGGCACTCATAGGAATGCCATCCAGTACCACAGGAAAGACTGGACGTCCTCCCACATATTTGTCGCGCCAGTTCGATGGGCCTGGTGATCTTTTTCCTGGGGGTTGGCCCTCTACCCCAGGTTGTGCCAGTTTAAAGGACAGTACCTTGCCATATGTCCGGGTTGATTGCAGCGGCGGCAGATGGGTTGTCCGTCCTCGTTGTATCGGTCGCTGGGTCTTCCTCTGGCCGGTGGGGTCCTCCTTGGTCGACGCCACGGGATGTCCTCCGGTCCGGATGCCAGCTGGATCTTCCCTGGAGTGGAAACCTGTAAAGACTGCACAGTTCGGGTTAGCGCAGCAACGCTTTTAGCTAGCTCTTGGACCTGATGGTGCAGGTCTGGAGCCGGGTCATTGTTCAAAGCCTGCGCATCAGCCCCCACAGGCCCTGCCGACAAGGGCGCCGCCTCCTGGTGGTAAGTGATAGCTGGGCGCCTGTGGGTCACAACGCCACCCGGTGCCGGTTCTCGGAGCACCCGGATGGCTCTGTCCTTGAACTGTGCAAAGTCCAGATGAGGATCCTGTAAGGCTATGGCCCGCAACTGGGTTCGGTGGACATTGCAATATAGTCCCTCTATAAATTGTTCGGTCAACAGCCTGTCCTCGTTTCCCACGCTGTCGGGGTCGGTCTGCTTAATGGCTCTCAGGGCCTCTTGTAGGTTTAGTGCATAGTCCCTTATACTCTCATGTGCTCGCTGCTTGCACCCATAGAATTTAAGCTTAATCTCGGCTGAGGTGCGGGTATCAAAGGTGTCCCTCAGCCGGGTTAGTATCCCCGCGACAGTCCTCCTCCCAGGTGGCCAGGACTTTACCTCCCTTTGGGCTGCCCCGGTTAGTTGGGCCACCAGGATGCTCACTTTTTGCTCTTCTGTGAGGGGGTACACCTGGAAGAGGCTATCCAGCTTTTCTCTAAAGTCATTCAGGGTATGTGACTCCCCTGAGTATTGGGGTAGCCAGGCTGCTCCCGGGATATAGGGCATGGTAAAAGGCATGACTGCAGCAGCGCTGGCGCTGGCGGGGGTTGAGGCAGTGAAGCTCTCCTCCGTATCCGACATCTTCCTCCCCCCTAGTGGACCGTGGCCTACCTTGCGATGATCCTCTTCCGTAGGCCGCGGCTCCGCAGTGGATCGTCAGGGTTGAGGACCTTCCGTCGCGCTCCTGTGACGTCAGCGTCTGCTGGGCTCCTTCCAGGACCTTACGCGACGTCTGGACGTGAGGCGGGGCTTCAGTTCTCGCGCGCTTTTGGAGTCCACGCCCCTCTTCTTCCCGCGCGGCATCTTCAAGATGGCGTCCAACGGCGGGAAAACTCCACGGAAGGCGGGAAGAAGGCTGAAAATGGCGCCGGATGGCGGGAATCTTCACCGATGGCGGGAAGAAGGCTGAAGATGGCGCCGGATGGCGGGAATCTTCGCCACAGGTAAGTTTAAAAGTCTCTTTTTTCAGGCACGCAGTACCCGGTGGTTGCGGGCACGGGATCCTGCCGACTACGCCAAAAGCTGACGCGCCCCTGGGCCTGAGTCGCGCAGCGTTGCGCACGCGGGAGCCTACCCGGAGCCGGATCAGATAGGGGTAGTAGTCTCGTGGCGATGACCCGGTCCGTGCCCAGGGAGTCAGACTAAGTGGCGGTATATTAGCAGTAGATGTAGGACGACTACGCCACCCGTTGAATGCAGCTATGGAGCTGCCACTGCAGGGCAGACCGCTGAGGCCGGTGGAAGGATGGTGCAGCGTGGATGGTGTAACCCCCAACGGGAGGGGTATGGCCTCAGGGCAGCCGACGTGGATGATGGGGGTAGCAGGAACCACTCAGAGACGATGCGGTGTAGTTCAGGGTCTTTACTGGTGACAAAGATAGACCCTCCCGGAGTACTGGCTAGCGGTCGGGGCCTGGTCAGTCCTTGAGCAGATGGGATCCCCCTTGGCCAGGCGGAGTTGTAGGCCTCCCCAACTAATTGTACTCTTCTGGCTCCCTTGCTAGAGGCGGGTAAAGGTAGCCCACGTCCCTGAGTGTACCGTGTGGTGCTCACCCGTATGGCCGGTGACTCGGGGCCTTCTAGTGGCTTCCGCTCCACGACAGCGGTGCTGGTCCCACGCGTGTGACCGTGCCTTCGGGTTTCTTGGCCAGAGGACCTGAAATCCCCTGCCGGTCGGTTTCTGCTGCTGGGTCAGGGTTAATCCCCACAGCCTCGGACTCCGGGTCCGGTGGTAACTCTTCAATCAGGGCGAGCTCTTCAGCTGCCAGCCCCTGATTCCTTTTAGCACTGCTCCCACTGAGCTCCTGATCTTTCTTTCCTAAGCTGCTCCTCTTCTTCTCCCTAACCCTGCCTCAGCCCCAGTTTTATATAGGGGAAGTCCTTCCCCTCCCAGGACCGGGCAGGAGGTGTGGCATGAATAGGATTCCTGACCAAGAGACCTCCCACCTGGTCTCAGACATAACATTGCTATTACTGTGGAGACCAGACCCCTGGGGTGCCACATTCCCCCCTAGTGAAAGTTAGTACTCCGGGACTAAACATACTTTTGTAAACATAACAAGGTGCAAACAATAACATTCTAATAGAGACAACACATAAGGTGGTCACGGCGTGTCCGCAACCGGGTGTAACTTTTGAGGAAAACAAGGGTGTTCATTTCACCAACACAGGGAGACGTAACCAGGTAGGGGTCTGTCCTGCCCCGAGTCCTTAACAGTCTTTCAGTCCGTCCTGGGTTACGCTCCAACTATATGCACAAAGGATTCCCGGTAAATCCACCAAAGACTCCTATAAATAACTAGAAACACATAATTATACACAAGCAACAATAAACAGGTAAACATTAATAAAATAGCTTGAACATTTAGATCCTCCACCGTATGGGCAGCTGGCCTCTAGTGACCCTAGTGGACCTACGGGGCTGGTTGATTGGTCCTGAGCTACAGGGTATAGGAGCTGTCAAGGGTAAACTGGGCAGCCGTCTACGGACTCTTTGGCTCACTAGGGGTATGGCAGGCTCACTATAAGCAGAGGGTTGATTTTCCTGGTCTGCTTGTGTGGGGCCTTCTGCCTCCTGGACCGGCTGTTCTTCCAGTTCTACCTGCGTCTCCGTAGGCACTTGGGATGCTGGTTGGAGGAACGTGAGGACGGGTACCACAACAGCACCATTGACTTGAGTCCAAGACCGAGGGAAGTCTCCGAGCACAGTACTAACCATATCTTCCCTTTCCTCTACGGGTCGAGGGTCCTCTTGTTCCTCTTCAGGGTTCCGTAGCTGTTCGGGACACTTCTTTAGGTGATCCCGGGATACAATGGCTGTGGTTTCCCCTCCGTCTTTACTGATTGTACAGATCTTTGGGTTGTCGTGGCTTGAGGGCAGTACGGTGTACGGGTCCTTCTCCCATTGGTCGTCCAACTTGTGGAGCCGTCTTTTCCTCTTCAAGACCTGCTCTCCGGGCACCAGGGGAACAGCGGGAGCATACTGGTTGTAAGTTTTCTCTTGTCTTTCCCTAGCTTGACAGAGACTACGCTCCACGCTCTCCTGTACTTTTCGGTATTGCTGCTGCCTCTCTGTGTCCCAGTTGGCTTCTGGTGAAGTGTCCTCGGGTGTCAGGACTCCCATCTCCAGATCAACAGGAAGCTTACCAGGTCTTGCCCTCATTAGGTAAGCCGGGGTACAGTTGGTGGAACCTACAGGGATGTGGTTGTATAGGTCCACCAGGTCGGGCAGCTTCTCAGGCCACAGACTGCGTTCCTCCAGGGGCAATGTTTTCAGGAGATCTATCACCACCTGGTTCATTTTCTCACAAAGTCCATTAGTTTGCGGGTGATAGGGTGTTGTTCTTATCTTCCGGCATCCATACTGGGTGCAGAACTCCTGGAAGACCTCCGCTTCAAAGGCAGGCCCCTGGTCCGTCAGCACCTGCTCCGGGTATCCATGCGGATGGCAGAAGTGCTGCTGGAAGGCTCTAGCTGCTGTGTGAGCCGTTAAGTCCTTGACGGGGACGACAACCAAGAACCGGGAGTAGTGATCCACGATGGTTAACGCGTAGACGTAGCCACTTCTGCTTGGGGTCAGTTTTACATGATCCAAGGCTACCAGTTCCAACGGCTGTCTGGTGATGATGGACCGCAAGGGAGTCTTCTGGCTGGCACGGTCCCTCCTTCTTAAGTTGCATGGGCCACAGTCTCTGCACCACCTCTCGATGGTTCCTCTCATGCCTACCCAATGGAACCGCCCGCGCAGCAGGAACTCCAGCTTCTTCCATCCGAAATGCCCAGCTCCGTCGTGGTATGCCTCCATCACCATAGCTGCGTCTCTTCTTGGCACCACTACTTGCCAGATTAGTTCATGCGTCCGGGAGTTAACCATTCTGCGGCACAACTTTCCCTTGTAAAGGAACAGTCGACTCTTCTCAGTCCACAGTTGCTTGGCTTCCTCCGGAGCGTCTGGGTCAAGGCGTGCATCTGGCCGAGTCAGCATCTCCTTTACCAGACGGACGGCAGGGTCACTGTCTTGCGTCTCCACCCAGTTGTAATGAGGTAAGGGGTTGAACGTAGCGGTTTGCTTACTTCTTACACGGTGGGAATACTGGATAGTCCCATGACGGTGGAACGCGGGGAGCTCAACTTCTTCCAGTTCCTCTGAATCTTCCCCTACGTCCGGTAGGTTTGGCATCCTGGACAGGGCGTCTGCGTTTGTATTGGAGCGTCCTGCCCGGTATTTGATTGTAAACTCATAGTTGGACAAGCGGGCCATCCACCTCTGCTCTAGGGCACCGAGTCTTGCAGTGTCCAGGTGTGTCAACGGGTTGTTATCCGTGTACACGGTGAACCGGGAAGAAGCGAGGTAGTGCTTAAAGCGTTCGGTGACTGCCCACACCACTGCCAGGAACTCTAGCTTAAATGAGCTGTAATTCTCAGGGTTTCTTTCGGTGGGTCGCAGTTTTCGGCTGGCGTAAGCAATTACCCGTTCTTTCCCCTGCTGGATCTGGGATAGTACGGCTCCTAGCCCGATGTTACTGGCGTCGGTGTAGAGGATAAAGGGCTGGCTATAATCAGGGTGCACCAGGATTTCATCCCCCCGTGAGGGCCATCTTCAGCTGGCGGAAGGACTCTTCTTCCAACTTCTCCCATCTGAAGGGCGGCTTCTGGTTCTTGGCCTTCCTGGACTGGCCTATCAGGAGGTCCTGCATAGGAGCTGCCTTTTTGGTGAAACCGGGAATGAACCTTCGGTAGTAGCCTACCAACCCGAGGAACTGCCTCACTTCCTTTACGCTGGAGGGGCTTGGCCATTCCTTAATTGCGGTGATCTTATCAGGGTCGGGAACCACTCCGTCAGCACTCACCACGTGTCCCAGGTACTGCACCTTTGGCTTCAGAAGGTGACACTTGGAAGGTTTCACCTTTAGGCCGTAACTTGCCAGAGCTTCAAACACTTCCGCCAGGTGCTTCAGGTGGTCCTCGTAGGTCTTGGAGTAGACGATGACATCGTCCAGGTATAACAGGACCGTCTCAAAGTTCCGGTGTCCCAGACAGCACTCCATCAATCGCTGGAAGGTTCCTGGCGCGTTGCAGAGTCCAAACGGCATGCAGGTAAACTCGCTAAGTCCCATCGGGGTGGTGAATGCGGTCTTCTCCCGATCCGCCTCTGCTACAGGAACCTGCCAGTACCCGCTAGTGAGATCCAAGGTGGAGAAGAAGTTAGCAGATTTTAAAGCAGCCAAAGACTCCTCTATTCTTGGTAAGGGGTACGCATCTTTGTGTGTGATACGGTTAATTTTCCGGTAATCTACACACATTCTCATGGTGTTGTCTTTCTTTTTGACCAAGACTAGTGGAGCTGCCCAGGGGCTACAGCTATCCCTGATTACCCCAGCCTCCTTCATGTCTCTAAGCATCCCCTTGGCGTGTTGGTAGTGTGCAGGGGGTACGGGCCGATACCTCTCTTTTATGGGAGGATGGTCTCCCGTGGGGATGTGGTGTTCTACCCCCTTGACTCGCCCGAAGTCTAACGGGTGTTTACTAAACACTCTCTCGTACTCTTGAACCACCCGGTAGACTCCCTGTTTCTGGTGGGAGGGAGTGGAGTCAGTACCCAAATGTAGTTGCTGACACCAATCCTCCATTATTTTCTCAGAGCCGTTACCTTCCTCCGGATGAGATGGAGGCAAGGGTTCCACAGACTGTATAGAATTTTGGTTGATAGTATATAATTTGGCTAGCGTAGCATACCGGGGCAGGTATACTTCCCTTTTCCCAATATTTATTATGCGAACGGGTACCCTCCCATGGCGTACATCAACTACCCCCCGGGCTGTCAAAATGGTGGGCCTACTGTCTGAGTAGACTGGCTCTACCATGGCCTGGTAATCTCTACCTCTCAGACCAATAGCTGCCCGGCACCAAATCATCATTTCACTTTTCGGGGGTATGGCAATAGGGAAAGGGTCACACATTCTTACGCTACCAATCTCACCGCCGGAGAGTTCCACTTGTTGCCGTCGCATCAGTGCCCGGATCTCTTTCTGGAGCACTCGCTGCTGGCCGGAGCTGGCGTTCTTGGCAACCTGCTGTAAAATGAAAATCACCTCTGCAAGACAATTTTCAATCACATTAGTTCCTAGAGTTATCTTTGGGTGACTCTCGCGCTTGTCAATGTCCACAATGATCAGTCCCTGTGCTGCCAGTTCGACTCTACCGATTTTAATGGTCATCTCTTTAAATCCGATCTGCGGCACGGGTTGACCATTGCTGGCAATGATACTCAAGTCGTCGTCATGGTAGCGGGTTATATCCGAGTCATTCCAGTACTGCTTGAAGAGCACGTACGGGATGGTGGTGACCTGTGACCCGGTGTCCAGTAGGGCACTCATAGGAATGCCATCCAGTACCACAGGAAAGACTGGACGTCCTCCCACATATTTGTCGCGCCAGTTCGATGGGCCTGGTGATCTTTTTCCTGGGGGTTGGCCCTCTACCCCAGGTTGTGCCAGTTTAAAGGACAGTACCTTGCCATATGTCCGGGTTGATTGCAGCGGCGGCAGATGGGTTGTCCGTCCTCGTTGTATCGGTCGCTGGGTCTTCCTCTGGCCGGTGGGGTCCTCCTTGGTCGACGCCACGGGATGTCCTCCGGTCCGGATGCCAGCTGGATCTTCCCTGGAGTGGAAACCTGTAAAGACTGCACAGTTCGGGTTAGCGCAGCAACGCTTTTAGCTAGCTCTTGGACCTGATGGTGCAGGTCTGGAGCCGGGTCATTGTTCAAAGCCTGCGCATCAGCCCCCACAGGCCCTGCCGACAAGGGCGCCGCCTCCTGGTGGTAAGTGATAGCTGGGCGCCTGTGGGTCACAACGCCACCCGGTGCCGGTTCTCGGAGCACCCGGATGGCTCTGTCCTTGAACTGTGCAAAGTCCAGATGAGGATCCTGTAAGGCTATGGCCCGCAACTGGGTTCGGTGGACATTGCAATATAGTCCCTCTATAAATTGTTCGGTCAACAGCCTGTCCTCGTTTCCCACGCTGTCGGGGTCGGTCTGCTTAATGGCTCTCAGGGCCTCTCGTAGGTTTAGTGCATAGTCCCTTATACTCTCATGTGCTCGCTGCTTGCACCCATAGAATTTAAGCTTAATCTCGGCTGAGGTGCGGGTATCAAAGGTGTCCCTCAGCCGGGTTAGTATCCCCGCGACAGTCCTCCTCCCAGGTGGCCAGGACTTTACCTCCCTTTGGGCTGCCCCGGTTAGTTGGGCCACCAGGATGCTCACTTTTTGCTCTTCTGTGAGGGGGTACACCTGGAAGAGGCTATCCAGCTTTTCTCTAAAGTCATTCAGGGTATGTGACTCCCCTGAGTATTGGGGTAGCCAGGCTGCTCCCGGGATATAGGGCATGGTAAAAGGCATGACTGCAGCAGCGCTGGCGCTGGCGGGGGTTGAGGCAGTGAAGCTCTCCTCCGTATCCGACATCTTCCTCCCCCCTAGTGGACCGTGGCCTACCTTGCGATGATCCTCTTCCGTAGGCCGCGGCTCCGCAGTGGATCGTCAGGGTTGAGGACCTTCCGTCGCGCTCCTGTGACGTCAGCGTCTGCTGGGCTCCTTCCAGGACCTTACGCGACGTCTGGACGTGAGGCGGGGCTTCAGTTCTCGCGCGCTTTTGGAGTCCACGCCCCTCTTCTTCCCGCGCGGCGTCTTCAAGATGGCGTCCAACGGCGGGAAAACTCCACGGAAGGCGGGAAGAAGGCTGAAAATGGCGCCGGATGGCGGGAATCTTCACCGATGGCGGGAAGAAGGCTGAAGATGGCGCCGGATGGCGGGAATCTTCGCCACAGGTAAGTTTAAAAGTCTCTTTTTTCAGGCACGCAGTACCCGGTGGTTGCGGGCACGGGATCCTGCCGACTACGCCAAAAGCTGACGCGCCCCTGGGCCTGAGTCGCGCAGCGTTGCGCACGCGGGAGCCTACCCGGAGCCGGATCAGATAGGGGTAGTAGTCTCGTGGCGATGACCCGGTCCGTGCCCAGGGAGTCAGACTAAGTGGCGATATATTAGCAGTAGATGTAGGACGACTACGCCACCCGTTGAATGCAGCTATGGAGCTGCCACTGCAGGGCAGACCGCTGAGGCCGGTGGAAGGATGGTGCAGCGTGGATGGTGTAACCCCCAACGGGAGGGGTATGGCCTCAGGGCAGCCGACGTGGATGATGGGGGTAGCAGGAACCACTCAGAGACGATGCGGTGTAGTTCAGGGTCTTTACTGGTGACAAAGATAGACCCTCCCGGAGTACTGGCTAGCGGTCGGGGCCTGGTCAGTCCTTGAGCAGATGGGATCCCCCTTGGCCAGGCGGAGTTGTAGGCCTCCCCAACTAATTGTACTCTTCTGGCTCCCTTGCTAGAGGCGGGTAAAGGTAGCCCACGTCCCTGAGTGTACCGTGTGGTGCTCACCCGTATGGCCGGTGACTCGGGGCCTTCTAGTGGCTTCCGCTCCACGACAGCGGTGCTGGTCCCACGCGTGTGACCGTGCCTTCGGGTTTCTTGGCCAGAGGACCTGAAATCCCCTGCCGGTCGGTTTCTGCTGCTGGGTCAGGGTTAATCCCCACAGCCTCGGACTCCGGGTCCGGTGGTAACTCTTCAATCAGGGCGAGCTCTTCAGCTGCCAGCCCCTGATTCCTTTTAGCACTGCTCCCACTGAGCTCCTGATCTTTCTTTCCTAAGCTGCTCCTCTTCTTCTCCCTAACCCTGCCTCAGCCCCAGTTTTATATAGGGGAAGTCCTTCCCATCCCAGGACCGGGCAGGAGGTGTGGCATGAATAGGATTCCTGACCAAGAGACCTCCCACCTGCTCTCAGACATAACATTGCTATTACTGTGGAGACCAGACCCCTGGGGTGCCACATTGAATACCTCCCAATCATCCCCAGACAGCCACTCCCTGCTGGCGTGCACATCAGAATGAACATAACTCCACCACTGCTTAGTGCCAGACAAAGAAACATCCTGCGTTGCCTGGCAACCGGGGAAATCAGTGAGAGACACAGCATCCCGCATCTTCACACATCCTACAACACCAGAACACGATGCTCCAGAAGATTGGGACAGTCTCCGCGCGCTTGTAGTAGGTCCGCCTCCAGGGTCAGGACAATGGCGGCACCTGCAACCGGAGTACCGTAGCACTGGACCTGCTCCATTCCCAGAAGGGAGCACAAAACCACGATTCCTAACAATATCGATCCTTTAATGAGCCTTGCTATATGACTTAGGATAAAAGCAAAACCAGAATTTAAATTTGTAGATTGTCTTTCAGGCTGTTGCCCCTTGTCAGTGCAAAGTATGAGATCTGATTTGGCTAGGTGAGAGGCTTAAGACTGGGATCTAAGGGGTAATGTTTCTCCAGCTAGCTACTTTGTTATTCTGGAGTTAGTAGTGACTGTACTGGGGTATATATACTGTGTGTATATATATATATATATATATATATATATATATATATATATATATATACAGGGTGGTCCAAAAGTAGGTGGACAGAAAGTGTAATAAGGTTATGAAGGGGGAGATTTATCAAACATGGTGTAAAGTGAAACTGGCTCAGTTGCCCTTAGCAACCAATCAGATTCCACTTTTCATTCCTCACAAAGTTTATAGTCGAAAACCAAAAAGTGTCAGTGATTTGAAAAATTACATAAGATGCATTTCAAGAAATTAATACCCAAAGAGACTTGTGCAAAAAAGTTTGTCGAAGCGTAAGAGGCAGACTTCAAAGCTGTGCAAATTGTAATGGAAAACAGTTTGAGCCCCTGCGCTGATAAAATTTAAGGGCTTTTGTATTATTGTTCAGAATAAAATGTAATTGTCAATGTTATGCTTGTGTTAGTAAATATAATTTTATATATAAATCAAAATGAATGTTATTATTTTCTGGCCACCTACTTTTGGACCACCCTGTATATATATTCCATGTGTTGGGATCGGATGTGTATGTACTATACGCCCACTGTGAGTTCCCCAACTAGTAGTAGACCTAGTAGTGGAAACAGCCGCAGCATTGTTTATCATTCGTCAGTCAATTGCATAATTGTCCTGATGCTTGGAGGCAGCGGAGTGTTGTTTCCTGACATATTCGTGTTCTCAATGACAAACTGGTGGCAGCGGTGGGATCTGCATGATTCCCCTGGTTGGTTCCGTTGATAATTTGGTGGCAGCGGTGGGAACTGTGTGATTCCCCCTGTTGGTTCCTTGACAAATTGGTGGCAGCAGTGAGATCTACATGATTCCCTCAGTTGGTCCCCCTTGACAAATTGGTTTCCCAGAGCAGCATGCATGGTGTATAAGTCTCCCGACTCTGACATGCTAGGCCTGGCTTGTCACTCTCCACAAGGAGAAACGTTACCCCTTAGATGCCAGTTTTAAGCCTCTCACCCAGCTAAATCAGATCTCATACTTTGCACTGACAAGGGGCAATACAGCGAAACACCGTGTCTTCAAATTTAGATTCTGGTTTAGCTTTTATCCTAAGTCATATGGCAAGGCTCGTTAAAGGGTCGATATTGACTTTTAGGATTTCCAGTAGGTGGCACTAGAGTTCAAGTCCTCTTCTTCACTGAAGAGGCAATTTGCATATTTAATTTTCCAGAGGGGCATGCATGGCATCTAAGTCTCCTCACTCTAATATGCCAGGCCTGGCTTGTCACTCTACACAAGAAGAAATGATCCCAGAATTATAGTGAACATTTTTTGCATGTGAGAAAAACTGATTGGTTTTCATCGGTGTGGCATCACTTTTTAGCATACGATGAAGCCCTATGAGTCATAAGAATGATATAATACGATTTTTATTATGTATGCACTTGGCTGATTGTAGATTGTACTATATCTATTGTAAATGATGCAATAAATTCTATTTCTGATAAAAATAAGGTTTTTCTCACATTCAATACATTTTTTTTAAATGTTCATGCTTTCTACCTATTAGACAGTAAAAAACAGACTGCACTTAGAATGTTTCCAAGTGCTATGTGTTTTTTTGAATGACCCATTCACTTGACTTGGCAAGTTTGATCTGAAATTCGGATGAATAATGACCATGTGAACAGTCCCATAAAGTATAATGGGTTTGTGCTCTGTCTGTGAAAAACACAGATAGAATACATACGTGAAAAACGGAAGTGTAAATTGGGTCTAGGAGAGGGTGTCTACAATTATTTCACATTTAGGGTCAGTAGAAAGCTGGGTGATACGCTTATGATCCTTGTAATTATCAATGCATGCTATACATATCAGAACACAAATATGGGCTTAGATCCAAGGTTTCAGCAGACAGTACCACACAGAATAAGATTAGCTAGAACAGCTCAGCAGGCGGTAGCACGGAAGTGAGGTATCGCAATTTATATTAGTGTTGACACCCAGCTATTATTATCATGTATTTTGCATAGTTCCATGTATTTAATCATATAGTTTAAAGGAGTTGTTCAGTATTTAGATGTTGATGGCATAGCCTCATCCTTTTGATAGGTCATCAATATTAGATTATTTTTGGGTTTGACACCTGTCACTCTCATATTCAAGTGCTCACAGGTCCCGCGGCAGCGATTTTCTCATGTCCAAACATGCGGCTTATGTGTTGTGCAGAAACAAAGAATGGGGTGGGGGCACCAAAGTGCAAATTTGTACTGGACTTCATTTAGCTTAAGGCAAACTGATTAAAAAGTTTGTAAAAATAGAATCAGAGAAATCTACAGCTTGTACTGCAAACAGTGAGCCCTCACACAGCTCTGTCTAAAGAAAAAAGTTATGGGTCGGAATATGGTGACAGAATAAAAATCTTTTAAAATGTGATTTTTTTTGTGTTTTCAAAAGCAGTAAAACCTAAGAATAAAAAAAATATTATTGGGTATTATCATTATCAGAACAACCATAGAAAAAAGAGCTGAACATACCAATTATCAAACACTGATCACCATTCAGTATAAAAAAAAACAACACACAATTCTAGAATTGCTCTTTGTTCATTCCGCCTCTAAAAAAGTGGAATAAATAGTGATCAAAAAGTCGCAAGTATCACAAAACGGTATGAGTCGCAAAAAGTGAGTGATTGCCGGAGGGGATTCCCAATCCCATCTTACAGCCTCTTATGTATCTATGAAGCTGCAAGTTTGGGTTGGAAGACCAGTCGTGAGTCGGGGCATTGTGGCGTGTGTACGTACCGTGAAAAGGACCTATCTGATCCCAGGCATAGGGCCGTGGCTATGCACTTTTAATACCTCTTCATCAGCCAGCCTTTTGGATTCTTGTTACACAGTCTTCTGTCTTGATAACAGCCACACTCTTCCTTTATTGGGGGCTTACAGGGGTTGGTTAACAGCGGCTCTTATTATAAAACATTCTTCATGAAAAACTTGCGCATATGCAGCGTCGTGTGCATTGGTTTTCCATGGAGGTTGCTAATGGATAGTTAGCTCACATGCCTTGCCCCGCTCCCTCAATGCTTGTGGTGCTGACAGGTTACAATGGCAGCAGAAATCTCACAATGACCTTTGGATCTGCCATAGGTGCCAGAGCTAGGGTGGAATAGGCTGCCTGTCAGCGTTACAGTAGTTGGCTTTCATATGCCGGTAGTTGGTGTACCCTCACCAGCTGTGCCCATCCACTGGGTTACCATTACACTGTACAGACAACTCATTGACTCCTATGGGCATACCTCTTTGCACCAACATGATGCCCATGCCGGAACATATAGATCACCTTGGTGAATTTATGCATCGCTATGGTAACAGACTAGAAACACACAGGTTATAGTGTCATCCTGCTGTATGTACTTAATATTCCTATGTCTAAAGGCTCTTTCTAAATCAGTATCACTCATAAGAACGTCGGAGGGGTAACATTGGTGCCCTGTGTATGAACCGCAATCCCCAGACTGACCGTGAGGCCCCGACCTTATAGCCTGATAGACACATATGAAGCATGTGGTCAGTCTGGGCATTGCGGTGTGAAAAGGGGCCATGAAATACCCCAGTCTGAACTTGGCCCAACCGTGAGGACACACAGTGTGGAATTATTGTGATACAGATAGCACCAGGAGTGGATTACACGCTTTCCTTATACGACCCACACCTGTGGTGTATGGGGTCAGAGTATTGTGCTCCCATACAGGTGGTATCGGCTATTGTGCCAGGTCAGAGGTGACACATATGTGGCGCCCCTGCGGGTTCAGTCGCCACAGAGGTACTGCATCTCAGCCAGAGGTGTGGTGCCCCACTCTCAGGTAATGATGGGGTACTGTCCGGGACCCACCCACCTGCATCCAATACTACACCATTCCAGACCAGCAGGCGAGGCAAGATGCATGCATACAGTCCTGAGCCTTGTCCCAGGTTGGAAGTGGGGTAACCAAGAGAGAGGGAACCATGTAGTGGGTGTGGGTGCAGAAAGTAGATCAGGGGAGCACCTTCAGTAGGTGTATAAGAAAGAAGGGAACCATCTAGGAAGAGATCAGTCTGTGGAGAGAGTTGGGAGCAGGAGCTCTGGAGGAGCTCTGCTCAGAGGAGTGGAGAAAGGAGAGGGGCCTAGTCTGAGAGGCCCAGGAGGAAAGACTGAAAGAAGAGGACGGGAGCAGAGGGAAGGCTTCAGAGACAGAGGGGATCCCAGGGGCATGGTGAGTGCGGAAGCCACCCGTGCGCCCGAATCTACATTGACGTGGAGGGATCAGGCTGGAGAGGGGACCGGCCCCTAGACCAGTGGAGAAGAATCAGGCTCAGCTAGATAACCAGAGGCTACTGTACTTTCAAGGTGCAGCTGCCCACTACCACAATTACATCGCCGAAAAGGTGGCCGCATAGGGTCCAGGGGACTGCATGTTGCCCGACAGGATTCGAGGCTACAGGCTTGGGACACTGATTGTAAGGTGCAGGGCTGGAGGGTGAGAGCCAGCGCAGGAAGACGACCGGGAAAGGAACATAGAACGGGGTCCCGTTTAAGCACTCCTGAAATACTTGAGAGCTGCTGAACCCCTTTCTTGGTGAACGCAGGACGACGTGGGAGGTTATAATCTGGCAGTTGTAACCAGGAGCAGCGTGATAACTGTGAGTAAAACCTTGAAGACTGCACCCCACTGTGTCCTAGAATTATTGCTGCGCCATCACCAGCCCTGCACTACACAGAACCAAGAACATCTACCTCATGGCATCACTATATCCTGCCCTGGAGCTTAGCTCTACCTGTGGAGAGCTGAACCAACTCTGCTGCGTCACCATCAGCTACAGAGGATCTGCACCGCAGCGGCGGCCTCATATAGCCACATACCACAGGTGGCGTCACGAAGATTATCTCTATCAAAACTTTATTCCCTTTTACTTTTCCCCTTTTATTGACCGCCCTGGCTCACGGACAGGGTCACTGCCACTGTGACATCCCCCAGCATCGACCGGCGCGGCTACTGAGTACCCCAAGGCCCAGGGGGCGCATCAACTTGGCGTCACGAACAGGGTACGAACCAACCCGCTATAGCCGGGTACTGTGCGCCTATAGACTGTGATTAATACTGAATGTGGAGCCCACCCCAGAAGAACGCCATTATGTGCGTGATAAAAGACAAGAAACCTCCCATCATGGGCTGGGGTACAGCCTCCTCCATCCCTGGGATACAGCCTTTTCCATCCCTGGGGTACAGCCTTCTCCATCCCTGGGGTACAGCCCTCTCCATCCCTGGCGTACAGCCCTCTCCATCCCTGGGGTACAGCCTTTTCCATCCCAGAGGTACAGCCCTCTCCATCCCTGGGGTACAGCCTCCTCCATCCCTGGAGTACAGCCTTTTCCATCCCTGGGGTACAGCCCTCTCAATCCCTGGGGTACAGCCTCCTCCATCCCGGGGGTACAGCCTTTTCCATCCCTGGGGTACAGCCTTCTCCATCCCTGGGATACAGCCACCTCCATCCTTGGGGTACAGTCTCCTCCATCCCTGGGGTACAGCCTTTTCCATCCCTGTGGTACAGCCCTCTCCATCACTGGGGTACAGCCTCCTCCATCCCTGGGGTACAGCCTCCTCCATCCCTGGGGTACAGCCTTCTCCATCCCTGGGGTACAGCCCCCTCCATCCCTGGGGTACAGCCCCCTCCATCCCTATGGAGTACAGCCCTCTCCATCCCTGGGGTACAGCCTTCTCCATCCCTGGGGTACAGCCCTCTCCATCTCTGGGGTACAGCCTTTTCCATCCCTGGGATACAGCCACCTCCATCCTTGGGGTACAGTCTCCTCCATCCCTGGGGTACAGCCTTTTCCATCCCTGTGGTACAGCCCTCTCCATCACTGGGGTACAGCCTCCTCCATCCCTGGGGTACAGCCTCCTCCATCCCTGGGGTACAGCCTTCTCCATCCCTGGGGTACAGCCCCCTCCATCCCTGGGGTACAGCCCCCTCCATCCCTGGGGTATAGCCTTCTCCATCCCTGGGGTACAGCCCCCTCCATCCCTGGGGTACTGCTTTTTCCATCCCTGGGGTACAGCCTCCTCCATCCCTGGGGTACAGCCCCCTCCATCCCTGGGGTACTGCCCCCTCCATCCCGGGGGTACAGTCTTTTCCATCCCTGGGGTACAGCCTCCTCCATACCTGGGGTACAGCCCACTCCATGCCTGGGGTACAGCCTCCTCCATCCCTGGGGTACAGCCTCCACCATACCTGGGGTACAGCCTCCTTCATCCCTGGGGTACAGCCTCCTTCATCCCTGGGGTACAGCCCCCTCCATCCCTGGGGTACAGCCTCCTCCATCCCTGGGGTACAGCCCCCTCCATCCATGGGGTACAGCACTCTCCATACCTGGGATACAGCCTCCTCCATCCCTGGGGTGCAGCCCACTCCATCCCTGTGGTACAGCCTCTCCATCCCTGTGGTACAGCCCCCTCCATCCCTGGGGTACAGCCTTTTCCATCCCTGGGGTACAGCCCCCACCATCCCTGGGGTACAGCCCCCTCCATCCCTGGGGTACAGCCTTCTCCATCCCTGGAGTACAGCCCCCTCCATCCCTGGGGTACAGCCCTCTCCATCCCTGGGGTACAGCCCTCTCCATCCCTGGGGTACAGCCTCCTCCATCCCTGGGGTACAGCCTTTTCCATCCCTGGGGTACAGCCCTCTCCATCCCTGGGGTACAGCCTCCTCCATCCCTGGGGTACAGCCTTCTCCATCCCTGGGGTACAGCCCTCTCCATCCCTGGGGTACAGCCTCCTCCATCCCTGGGGTACAGCATTTTCCATCCCTCTGGTACAGCCCCCTCCATCCCTGGGGTACAGCCTTCTCCATCCCTGGGGTACAGCCTTCTCCATCCCTGGAGTACAGCCCCCTCCATCCCTGGGGTACAGCCCCCTCCATCCCTGGGGTACAGCCTTCTCCATCCCTGGGATACAGCCCTCTCCATCCCTGGGGTACAGCCTCCTCCATCCCTGGGGTTCAGCCTTCTCCATCCCTGGGATACAGCCACCTCCATCCCTGGAGTACAGCCTTCTCCATCCCTGGGGTACAGCCCTCTCCATCCCTGGGGTACAGCCTCCTCCATCCCTGGGGTACAGCCTTTTCCATCCCTGGGGTACAGACCTCTCCATCACTGGGGTGCAGCCTCCTCCATCCCTGGGGTACAGCCTCCTCCATCCATGGGGTACAGCCCTCTCGATCCCTAGGGTACAGCCTTTTCCATACCTGGGGTACAGCCCTCTCCATCCTTGGGGTGCAGCCTCCTCCATCCCTGGGGTACAGCCCCCTCCATCCCTGGGGTACAGCCTTCTCCATCCCTGGGGTACAGCCCCCTCCATCCCTGGGGTACAGCCTTCTCCATCTCTGGGGTACAGCCCCCTCCATCCCTGGGGTACAGCCCCATCCATCCCTGGGGTACAGCCTCTTCCATCCCTGGGGTACAGCCTCCTCCATCTCTGGGGTACTGGCCCCTCCATCCCTGGGGTACAGCCTTCTCCATCCCTGGGGTACAGCCCCCTCCATCCCAGGGGTACAGCCTTTTCCATCCCTGGGGTACAGCCCCCTCCATCCCTGGGGTACAGCCCCCTCCATCCCTGGGGTACAGCCTCCACCATCCCTGGGTTACAGCCTCCTCCAACCCTGGGGTACAGCCTCCTTCATCCCTTGGGTACAGCCCCCTCCATCCCTGGGGTACAGCCTCCTCCATCCCTGGGGTACAGCCTCCACAATCCCTGGGGTACAGCCTCCTTCATCCCTGGGGTACAGCCTCCTCCATCCCTGGGGTACAGCCCCCTCCATCCCTGGGGTACAGCCTATACCATCCCTGGGGTACAGCCCTCTCCATCCCTGGGGTACAGCCTTCTCCATCCCTCTGGTACAGCCCCCTTCATCCCTGGGGTACAGCCTTCTCCATCCCTGGGGTACAGCCTTCTCCATCCCTGGAGAACAGCCCCCTCCATCCCTGGGGTACAGCCCCCTCCATCCCTGGGGTACAGCCTTCTCCATCCCTGGGGTACAGCTCTCTCCATCCCTGGGGTACAGCCTCCTCCATCCCTGGGGTACAGCCTTTTCCATCCCTGGGGTACAGCCCTCTCCATCTCTGGGGTACAGCCTCCTCCATCCCTGGGGTACAGCCTTTTCCATCCCTGGGGTACAGCCCTCTCCATCCCTGAGGTACAGCCTCCTCCATCCCTGGGGTACAGCCTTTTCCATCCCTGGGGTACAGCCACCTCCATCCCTGGAGTACAGCCTTCTCCATCCCTGGGGTACAGCCCTCTCCATCCCTGGGGTACAGCCTCCTCCATCCCTGGGGTACAGCCTTTTCCATCCCTGGGGTACAGACCTCTCCATCACTGGGGTGCAGCCTCCTCCATCCCTGGGGTACAGCCTCCTCCATCCATGGGGTACAGCCCTCTCGATCCCTAGGGTACAGCCTTTTCCATACCTGGGGTACAGCCCTCTCCATCCTTGGGGTGCAGCCTCCTCCATCCCTGGGGTACAGCCCCCTCCATCCCTGGGGTACAGCCTTCTCCATCCCTGGGGTACAGCCCCCTCCATCCCTGGGGTACAGCCTTCTCCATCTCTGGGGTACAGCCCCCTCCATCCCTGGGGTACAGCCCCATCCATCCCTGGGGTACAGCCTCTTCCATCCCTGGGGTACAGCCTCCTCCATCTCTGGGGTACTGGCCCCTCCATCCCTGGGGTACAGCCTTCTCCATCCCTGGGGTACAGCCCCCTCCATCCCAGGGGTACAGCCTTTTCCATCCCTGGGGTACAGCCCCCTCCATCCCTGGGGTACAGCCCCCTCCATCCCTGGGGTACAGCCTCCACCATCCCTGGGTTACAGCCTCCTCCAACCCTGGGGTACAGCCTCCTTCATCCCTTGGGTACAGCCCCCTCCATCCCTGGGGTACAGCCTCCTCCATCCCTGGGGTACAGCCTCCACAATCCCTGGGGTACAGCCTCCTTCATCCCTGGGGTACAGCCTCCTCCATCCCTGGGGTACAGCCCCCTCCATCCCTGGGGTACAGCCTATACCATCCCTGGGGTACAGCCCTCTCCATCCCTGGGGTACAGCCTTCTCCATCCCTCTGGTACAGCCCCCTTCATCCCTGGGGTACAGCCTTCTCCATCCCTGGGGTACAGCCTTCTCCATCCCTGGAGAACAGCCCCCTCCATCCCTGGGGTACAGCCCCCTCCATCCCTGGGGTACAGCCTTCTCCATCCCTGGGGTACAGCTCTCTCCATCCCTGGGGTACAGCCTCCTCCATCCCTGGGGTACAGCCTTTTCCATCCCTGGGGTACAGCCCTCTCCATCTCTGGGGTACAGCCTCCTCCATCCCTGGGGTACAGCCTTTTCCATCCCTGGGGTACAGCCCTCTCCATCCCTGAGGTACAGCCTCCTCCATCCCTGGGGTACAGCCTTTTCCATCCCTGGGGTACAGCCTTCTCCATCCCTGGGATACAGCCACCTCTATCCCTGGGGTACAGCCCTCTCCATCCCTGGGGTATAGCCTCCTCCATCCCTGGGGTACAGCCTTTTCCATCCCTGGGGTACAGATCTCTCCATCACTGGAGTACAGCCTCCTCCATCCCTGGGGTACAGCCTCCTCCATCCCTGGGGTACAGCCTTCTCCATCCCTGGGGTACAGCCCCCTCCATCACTGGGGTACAGCCTTTTCCATCCCTGGTGTACAGCCCTCTCCATCCCCGGGGTACAGCCTTCTCCATCTCTGGGGTACAGCCCTCTCCATCCCCGGGGTACAGCCTTCTCCATCCCTGGGGTACAGCCCTCTCCATCCCTGGGGTACAGCATTTTCCATACCTGGGGTACAGCCCTCTCCATCCCTGGGGTACAGCCTCCTCCATCCCTGGGATACAGCCACCTCCATCCCTGGGGTACAGCCTTTTCCATCCCTGGGATACAGACCTCTCCATCACTGGGGTACAGCCTCCTCCATCCCTGGGGTACAGCCTTCTCCATCTCTGGGGTACAGCCCCCTCCATCCATGGGGTACAGCCTTTTCCATCACTGGGGTACAGCCCTCTCCATCCCCGGGGTACAGCCTTCTCCATCCCTGGGGTACAGCCCTCTCCATCCCTGGGGTACAGCCTTTTCCATACCTGGGGTACAGCCCTCTCCATCCCTGGGGTACAGCCTCCTCCATCCCTGGTGTACATCCCCCTCCATCCCTGGGGTACAGCCTTCTCCATCCCTGGGGTACAGCCCCCTCCATCCCTGGGGTACAGCCTTCTCCATCCCTGGGGTACAGCCCCTCCATCCCTGGGGTACAGCCTTTTCCATCCCTGGTGTACAGCCCTCTCCATCCCTGGGGTACAGCCTTCTCCATCCCTGGGGTACAGCCCTCTCCATCCCCGGGGTACAGCTTTCTCCATCCCTGGGGTACAGCCCTCTCCATCCCTGGGGTACAGCCTTTTCCATACCTGGGGTACAGCCCTCTCCATCCCTGGGGTACAGCCTCCTCCATCCCTGGGATACAGCCACCTCCATCCCTGGGGTACAGCCTTCTCCATCCCTGGGGTACAGCCCTCTCCATCCCTGGGGTACAGCCTCCTCCATCCCTGGGGTACAGCCTTTTCCATCCCTGGGGTACAGACCTCTCCATCACTGGGGTACAGCCTCCTCCATCCCTGGGGTACAGCCTCCTCCATCCTTGGGGTACAGCCTTCTCCATCCATGGTGTACAGCCCCCTCCATCCCTGGGGTACAGCCTTTTCAATCCCTGGGGTACAGCCCTCTCCATCCCCGGGGTACAGCCTTCTCCATCCCTGGGGTACAGCCCTCTCCATCCCTGGGGTACAGCCTTTTCCATGCCTGGGGTACAGCCCTCTCCATCCCTGGTGTACAGCCTCCTCCATCCCTGGTGTACAGCCCCCTCCATCCCTGGGGTACAGCCTTCTCCATCCCTGGGGTACAGCCCCCTCCATCCCTAGGGTACAGCCTTCTCCATCTCTGGGGTACAGTCCCCTCCATCGCTGGGGTACAGCCCCCTCCATCCCTGGGGTACAGCCTCCTCCATCCCTGGGGTACAGCCTTCTCCATCCCTGGGGTACCGCCCCCTCCATCCCTGGGGTACAGCCTTCTCCATCCCTGGGGTACAGCCCCCACCATCCCTGGGGTACAGCCCCCTCCATCCCTGGGGTACAGCCTTCTCCATCCCTGGAGTACAGCCCCCTCCATCCCTGGGGTACAGCCCCCTCCATCCCTGGGGTACAGCTTTCTTCATCCCTGGGGTACAGCCCTTTCCAGCTCTGTGGTACAGCCTTTTCCATCCCTGGGGTACAGCCCTCTCCATCCCTGGGGTACAGCCTCCTCCATCCCTGGGGTACAGCCTTCTCCATCCCTGGGTTACAGCCCCCTCCATCCCTGCGGTACAGCCTTCTCCATCCCTGGGGTACAGCCCCCTCCATCCCTGGGGTACAGCCTTCTCCATCCCTGGGGTACAGCCCCCTCCATCCCTAGGGTACTGCCTTTTCCATCCCTGGGGTACAGCCTCCTCCATCCCTGGGGTACAGCCCCCTCCATACCTGGGGTACTGCCCCCTCCATCCCGGGGGTACAGCCTTTTCCATCCCTGGGGTACAGCCTCCTCCATCCCTGGGGTACAGCCCACTCCATGCCTGGGGTACAGCCCCCTCCATTCCTGGGGTACAGCCTCCACCATCCCTGGGGTACAGCCTCCTTCATCCCTGGGGTACAGCCTCCTGCATCCCTGAGGTATAGCCTCCTCCATCCCTGGGGTACAGCCCCCTCCATCCATGGGGTACAGCCCTCTCCATACCTGGGGTACAGCCTCCTCCATCCCTGGGGTGCAGTCCCCTCCATCCCTGGGGTACAGCCTTCTCCATCCCTGGGGTACAGCCCTCTCCATCCCTGGGGTACAGCCCCCTCCATCCCTGGGGTACTGCCCCCTCCATCCTTGGGGTACAGCCTTTTCCATCCCTGGGGTACAGTCTCCTCCATCCCTGGGGTACAGCCTCCTCCATGCCTGGGGTACAGCCCCCTCCATCCCTGGGGTACAGCCTCGACCATCCCTGGGGTACAGCCTCCTTCATCCCTGGGGTACAGCCTCCTTCATCCCTGGGGTACAGCCCCCTCCATCCCTGGGGTACAGCCTCCTCCATCCCTGGGGTACAGCCCCCTCCATCCATGGGGTACAGCCCTCTCCAAACCTGGGGTACAACCTCCTCCATCCCTGGGGTACAGCCTTCTCCATCCCTGTGGTACAGCCCCCTCCATCCCTGGGCTACAGCCTTCTCCATCTCTGGGGTACAGCCCCCACCATCCCGGGGGTACAGCCCCCTCCAACCCTGGGGTACAGCCTCCTCCATCCCTGGGGTACAGCCCCCTCCATCCCTGGGGTACAGCCTTCTCCATCCCTCTGGTACAGCCCCCTCCATCCCTGGGGTGCAGCCTTCTCTATCCCTGGGGTACAGCCTTCTCCATCCCTGGAGTACAGCCCCCTCCATCCCTGGGGTACAGCCCCCTCCATCCCTGGGGTACAGCCTTCTCCATCCCTGGGGTACAGCCCTCTCCATCCCTGGGGTACAGCCTCCTCCATCCCTGGCGTACAGCCTTTTCCATCCCTGAGGTACCGCCCGCTCCATCTCTGGGGTACAGCCTCCTCCATCCCTGGGGTACAGCCTTTTTCCATCCCTGGGGTACAGCCCTCTCCATCCCTGGGGTACAGCCTCCTCCATCCCTGGGGTACAGCCTTTTCCATCCCTGGGGTACAGCCTTCTCCATCCCTGGGGTACAGCCTCCTCCATCCCAAGGGTACAGCCTTTTCCATCCCTGGGGTACAGCCCCCTCCATCCCTGGGGTACAGCCTCCTCCATCCCTGGGGTACAGCCTCCACCATCCCTGGGGTACAGCCTCTTTCATCCCTGGGGTACAGCCTCCTCCATCCCTGGGGTACAGCCCCCTCCATCCCTGGGGTACAGCCTCTACCATCCCTGGGGTACAGCCCTCTCCATCCCTGGGGTACAGCCTTCTCCATCCCTCTGGTACAGCCCCCTCCATCCCTGGGGTACAGCCTTCTCCATCCCTGGGGTACAGCCTTCTCCATCCCTGGAGTACAGCCCCCTCCATCCCTGGGGTACAGCCCCCTCCATCCCTGGGGTACAGCCTTCTCCATCCCTGGGGTACAGCCCTCTCCATCCCTGGGGTACAGCCTCCTCCATCCCTGGGGTACAGCCTTTTCCATCCCTGGGGTACAGCCCCCTCCATCTCTGGGGTACAGCCTTCTCCATCCCTGGGGTACAGCCTTTTCCATCCCTGGGGTACAGCCCTCTCCATCCCTGGGGTACAGCCTCCTCCATCCCTGGGGTACAGCCTTTTCCATCCCTGGGGTACAGCCTTCTCCTTCCCTGGGATACAGCCACCTCCATCCCTGGGGTACAGCCCTCTCCATCCCGGGGGTATAGCCTCCACCATCCCTGGGGTACAGCCTTTTCCATCCCTGGGGTACAGGTCTCTCCATCACTGGAGT
Organism: Phyllobates terribilis; assembly: GCF_046119375.1. Classification (NCBI taxonomy): domain Eukaryota; kingdom Metazoa; phylum Chordata; class Amphibia; order Anura; family Dendrobatidae; genus Phyllobates; species Phyllobates terribilis. The sequence continues at coordinate 637,776,550 of NW_027362762.1, forward strand.
ACAGCCTCCTCCATCCCTGGGGTACAGCCTCCTCCATCCCTGGGGTACAGCCTTCTCCATCCCTGGGGTACAGCCCCCTCTATCACTGGGGTACAGCCTTTTCCTTCCCTGGTGTACAGCCCTCTCCATCCCCGGGGTACAGCCTTCTCCATCCCTGGGGTACAGCCCTCTCCATCCCTGGGGTACAGCCTTTTCCATGCCTGGGGTACAGCCCTCTCCATCCCTGGGGTACAGCCTCCTCCATCCCTGGTGTACAGCCCCCTCCATCCCTGGGGTACAGCCTTCTCCATCCCTGGGGTACAGCCCCCTCCATCCCTAGGGTACAGCCTTCTCCATCTCTGGGGTACAGTCCCCTCCATCCCTGGGGTACAGCCCCCTCCATCCCTGGGGTACAGCCTCCTCCATCCCTGGGGTACAGCCTTCTCCATCCCTGGGGTACTGCCCCCTCCATCCCTGGGGTAGAGCCTTCTCCATCCCTGGGGTACAGCCCCCACCATCCCTGGGGTACAGCCCCCTCCATCCCTGGGGTACAGCCTTCTCCATCCCTGGAGTACAGCCCCCTCCATCCCTGGGGTACAGCCCCCTCCATCCCTGGGGTACAGCTTTCTCCATCCCTGGGGTAGAGCCCTCTCAATCTCTGTGGTACAGCCTTTTCCATCCCTGGGGTACAGCCCTCTCCATCCCTGGGGTACAGCCCCCTCCATCCCTGCGGTACAGCCTTCTCCACCCCTGGGGTACAGCCCCCTCCATCCCTGGGGTACAGCCTTCTCCATCCCTGGGGTACAGCCCCCTCCATCCCTGGGGTACTGCCTTTTCCATCCCTGGGGTACAGCCTCCTCCATCCCTGGGGTACAGCCCCCTCCATCCCTGGGGTACTGCCCCCTCCATCCCGGGGGTACAGCCTTTTCCATCCCTGGGGTACAGCCTCCTCCATCCCTGGGGTAAAGCCCCCTCCATGCCTGGGGTACAGCCCCCTCCATCCCTGGGGTACAGCCTCCACCATCCCTGGGGTACAGCCTCCTTCATCCCTGGGGTACAGCCTCCTCCATCCCTGGGGTACAGCCTCCTCCATCCCTGGGGTACAGCCCTCTCCATACCTGGGGTACAGCCTCCTCCATCCCTGGGGTGCAGCCCCCTCCATCCCTGGGGTACAGCCTTCTCCATCCCTGGGGTACAGCCCCCTCCGTCCCTGGGGTACAGCCCCCTCCATCCCTGGGGTACTTCCCCCTCCATCCTGGCGGTACAGCCTTTTCCATCCCTGGGGTACAGCCTCCTCCATCCCTGGGGTACAGCCCCCTCCATGCCTGGGTTACAGCCCCCTCCATCCCTGGGGTACAGCCCCCTCCATCACTGGGGTACAGCCTTTTCCATCCCTGGTGTACAGCCCTCTCCATCCCCGGGGTACAGCCTTCTCCATCCCTGGGGTACAGCCCTCTCCATCCCCGGGGTACAGCCTTCTCCATCCCTGGGGTACAGCCCTCTCCATCCCTGGGGTACAGCATTTTCCATATCTGGGGTACAGCCCTCTCCATCCCTGGGGTACAGCCTCCTCCATCCCTGGGATACAGCCACCTCCATCCCTGGGGTACAGCCTTCTCCATCCCTGGGGTACAGCCCTCTCCATCCCTGGGGTACAGCCTCATCCATCTCTGTTGTACAGCCTTTTCCATCCCTGGGATACAGACCTCTCCATCACTGGGGTACAGCCTCCTCCATCCCTGGGGTACAGCCTTCTCCATCTCTGGGGTACAGCCCCCTCCATCCCTGGGGTACAGCCTTTTCCATCCCTAGGGTGCAGCCTTCTCCATCCCCGGGGTACAGCCTTCTCCATCCCTGGGGTACAGCCCTCTCCATCCCTGGGGTACAGCCTTTTCCATACCTGGGGTACAGCCCTCTCCATCCCTGGGGTACAGCCTCCTTCATCCCTGGGGTACATCCCCCTCCATCCCTGGGGTACAGCCTTCTCCATCCCTGGGGTACAGCCCCCTCCTTCCCTGGGGTACAGCCTTCTCCATCCCTGGGGTACAGCCCCTCCATCCCTGGGGTACAACCTTTTCCATCCCCGGTGTACAGCCCTCTCCATCCCCGGGGTACAGCCTTCTCCATCCCTGGGGTACAGCCCTCTCCATCCCCGGGGTACAGCCTTCTCCATCCCTGGGGTACAACCCTCTCCATCCCTGGGGTACAGCCTTTTCCATACCTGGGGTACAGCCCTCTCCATCCCTGGGGTACAGCCTCCTCCATCCCTGGGATACAGCCACCTCCATCCCTGGGGTACAGCCTTCTCCATCCCTGGGGTACAGCCCTCTCCATCCCTGGGGTACAGCCTCCTCCATCCCTGGGGTACAGCCTTTTCCATCCCTGGGGTACAGACCTCTCCATCACTGGGGTACAGCCTCCTCCATACCTGGGGTACAGCCTCCTCCATCCTTGGGGTACAGCCTTCTCCATCCCTGGTGTACAGCCCCCTCCATCCCTGGGGTACAGCCTTTTCGATCCCTGGGGTACAGCCCTCTCCATCCCCGGGGTACAGCCTTCTCCATCCCTGGGGTTCAGCCCTCTCCATCCCCGGGGTACAGCCTTCTCCATCCCTGGGGTTCAGCCCCCTCCATCCCTGGGGTACAGCCTTCTCCATCCCTGGGGTACAGCCCCCTCCATCCCTGGGGTACAGCCCCCTCCATCCCTGGGGTACAGCTTTCTCCATCCCTGGGGTACAGCCCTCTCCATCTCTGTGGTACAGCCTTTTCCATCCCTGGGGTACAGCCCTCTCCATCCCTGGAGTACAGCCCCCTCCATCCCTGCGGTACAGCCTTCTCCATCCCTGGGGTACAGCCTTTTCCATCTCTGGGGTACAGCCCTCTCCATCCCCGGGGTACAGCCTTCTCCATCCCTGGGGTACAGCCCTCTCCATCCCTGGGGTACAGCCTTTTCCATACCTGGGGTACAGCCCTCTCCATCCCTGGGGTACAGCCTTTTCCATACCTGGGGTACAGCCCTCTCCATCCCTGGGGTACAGCCCCCTCCATCCCTGGGGTACAGCCTCCTCCATCCCTGGGGTACAGCCTTCTCCATCCCTGGGGTACTGCCCCCTCCATCCCTGGGGTAGAGCCTTCTCCATCCCTGGGGTACAGCCCCCACCATCCCTGGGGTACAGCCCCCTCCATCCCTGGGGTACAGCCTTCTCCATCCCTGGAGTACAGCCCCCTCCATCCCTGGGGTACAGCCCCCTCCATCCCTGGGGTACAGCTTTCTCCATCCCTGGGGTAGAGCCCTCTCAATCTCTGTGGTACAGCCTTTTCCATCCCTGGGGTACAGCCCTCTCCATCCCTGGGGTACAGCCCCCTCCATCCCTGCGGTACAGCCTTCTCCACCCCTGGGGTACAGCCCCCTACATCCCTGGGGTACAGCCTTCTCCATCCCTGGGGTACAGCCCCCTCCATCCCTGGGGTACTGCCTTTTCCATCCCTGGGGTACAGCCTCCTCCATCCCTGGGGTACAGCCCCCTCCATCCCTGGGGTACTGCCCCCTCCATCCCGGGGGTACAGCCTTTTCCATCCCTGGGGTACAGCCTCCTCCATCCCTGGGGTAAAGCCCCCTCCATGCCTGGGGTACAGCCCCCTCCATCCCTGGGGTACAGCCTCCACCATCCCTGGGGTACAGCCTCCTTCATCCCTGGGGTACAGCCTCCTCCATCCCTGGGGTACAGCCTCCTCCATCCCTGGGGTACAGCCCTCTCCATACCTGGGGTACAGCCTCCTCCATCCCTGGGGTGCAGCCCCCTCCATCCCTGGGGTACAGCCTTCTCCATCCCTGGGGTACAGCCCCCTCCGTCCCTGGGGTACAGCCCCCTCCATCCCTGGGGTACTTCCCCCTCCATCCTGGCGGTACAGCCTTTTCCATCCCTGGGGTACAGCCTCCTCCATCCCTGGGGTACAGCCCCCTCCATGCCTGGGTTACAGCCCCCTCCATCCCTGGGGTACAGCCCCCTCCATCACTGGGGTACAGCCTTTTCCATCCCTGGTGTACAGCCCTCTCCATCCCCGGGGTACAGCCTTCTCCATCCCTGGGGTACAGCCCTCTCCATCCCCGGGGTACAGCCTTCTCCATCCCTGGGGTACAGCCCTCTCCATCCCTGGGGTACAGCATTTTCCATATCTGGGGTACAGCCCTCTCCATCCCTGGGGTACAGCCTCCTCCATCCCTGGGATACAGCCACCTCCATCCCTGGGGTACAGCCTTCTCCATCCCTGGGGTACAGCCCTCTCCATCCCTGGGGTACAGCCTCATCCATCTCTGTTGTACAGCCTTTTCCATCCCTGGGATACAGACCTCTCCATCACTGGGGTACAGCCTCCTCCATCCCTGGGGTACAGCCTTCTCCATCTCTGGGGTACAGCCCCCTCCATCCCTGGGGTACAGCCTTTTCCATCCCTAGGGTGCAGCCTTCTCCATCCCCGGGGTACAGCCTTCTCCATCCCTGGGGTACAGCCCTCTCCATCCCTGGGGTACAGCCTTTTCCATACCTGGGGTACAGCCCTCTCCATCCCTGGGGTACAGCCTCCTTCATCCCTGGTGTACATCCCCCTCCATCCCTGGGGTACAGCCTTCTCCATCCCTGGGGTACAGCCCCCTCCTTCCCTGGGGTACAGCCTTCTCCATCCCTGGGGTACAGCCCCTCCATCCCTGGGGTACAACCTTTTCCATCCCCGGTGTACAGCCCTCTCCATCCCCGGGGTACAGCCTTCTCCATCCCTGGGGTACAGCCCTCTCCATCCCCGGGGTACAGCCTTCTCCATCCCTGGGGTACAACCCTCTCCATCCCTGGGGTACAGCCTTTTCCATACCTGGGGTACAGCCCTCTCCATCCCTGGGGTACAGCCTCCTCCATCCCTGGGATACAGCCACCTCCATCCCTGGGGTACAGCCTTCTCCATCCCTGGGGTACAGCCCTCTCCATCCCTGGGGTACAGCCTCCTCCATCCCTGGGGTACAGCCTTTTCCATCCCTGGGGTACAGACCTCTCCATCACTGGGGTACAGCCTCCTCCATACCTGGGGTACAGCCTCCTCCATCCTTGGGGTACAGCCTTCTCCATCCCTGGTGTACAGCCCCCTCCATCCCTGGGGTACAGCCTTTTCGATCCCTGGGGTACAGCCCTCTCCATCCCCGGGGTACAGCCTTCTCCATCCCTGGGGTTCAGCCCTCTCCATCCCCGGGGTACAGCCTTCTCCATCCCTGGGGTTCAGCCCCCTCCATCCCTGGGGTACAGCCTTCTCCATCCCTGGGGTACAGCCCCCTCCATCCCTGGGGTACAGCCCCCTCCATCCCTGGGGTACAGCTTTCTCCATCCCTGGGGTACAGCCCTCTCCATCTCTGTGGTACAGCCTTTTCCATCCCTGGGGTACAGCCCTCTCCATCCCTGGAGTACAGCCCCCTCCATCCCTGCGGTACAGCCTTCTCCATCCCTGGGGTACAGCCTTTTCCATCTCTGGGGTACAGCCCTCTCCATCCCCGGGGTACAGCCTTCTCCATCCCTGGGGTACAGCCCTCTCCATCCCTGGGGTACAGCCTTTTCCATACCTGGGGTACAGCCCTCTCCATCCCTGGGGTACAGCCTCCTCCATCCCTGGTGTACAGCCCCCTCCATCCCTGGGGTACAGCCTTCTCCATCCCTGGGGTACAGCCCCCTCCATCCCTGGGGTACAGCCTTCTCCATCTCTGGGGTACAGTCCCCTCCATCCCTGGGGTACAGCCCCCTCCATCCCTGGGGTACAGCCTCCTCCATCCCTGGGGTACTGCCCCCTCCATCCCTGGGGTACTGCCTTCTCCATCCCTGGGGTACAGCCTCCTTCATCCCTGGGGTACAGCCCCCTCTATTCCTGGGGTAAAGCCTCCACCATCCCTGGGGTACAGCCCCCTCCATCCCTGGGGTACAGCCTGCAGATGTTGTCACACGTCGGAAATACGTAAAACTGCAGCGATCCTCCCTGCGCGAGCATCTGGGCAGGTCTGCAGTACCGGCTACGGCCGCCAAGCGGCCACGTCCGATCAATGCAAACAATAAGGCTGCACAAGCCCTGAGCTCCGGCTCTGCCCACTGTCACCGCTCCATTGTATAGGGCATAGAGGAAGGCAATGCGAGGAGTGGGCACCAGCTCCACTGTACTGACAGGCTGCAGCATGCCAAGCCGACCCCATTCATCGGGTGGCACAACGTGCCCACAACTGGTGGCAGTGTAGAGCGCATCTGCATCGCTGGGCTAGCTCCGCCCGTGTGTAGCCCTTCCGTCCAGCTGCACGGTGCGCCCGTCCTCCTGTGCAGTCCCTCCTCCTCCTCCTCTTTCTTCTTCTGTCTGTCTCTTCCTCCCTCCTCCTTCCTCTCGCTTCCTCTCTCCCCCTTTCCTTCCCTCCTCCCTTTATCTCAGCATCCTCGGGGACGTAGCGGGAGAGCAGCGGAGGGAGTGCCGTTAGGACCGACCCCGGGCTGCCGTGCTTTCTATTGCGGTGGGTACTGAGTGTGGGCAGTGCCAGCGCCATTAGTATGCCTCCCCCAGCTCCTGCCCTACATTAGCCTGACATCTAGTTTGCCTTCCTTTTCCTATATTCTCTGTGCATCCTTCTCCACCATTTTCTTCCCTTGCATCATCCCTCCTTTTCTCACACCATCTTTCTCCATTTTGCCTGTGTCCTCCCCCCATGCCCGGCAGCTTGCTCTGCTGTAGGCCACTGCTGTGCCCACGTGTCGTGCCCACCTGTCATTCACCCCCGTCTTTCAGTATTTGACCCCTCAGACAGATTTGCCCCCTTTGCAATATTTCTCCTCTTTCCCCAGGACGGGGAGGTGGAATGATGCAGCGGAAAGTGAAGCCGCCCTCAGGGGTGGGTCCAGGCCGATCTGCGGAGCTGCGTGTTTTCCGTGGCCCCTCAAGTACCTCCCACGAATCCCGCTTGCCCGGAGCACCTCTTAGACGCCAGCGGTCCCTCACCAATCTTTCTGTGTTGACTGATGCTGAGAAGAAACTACGTCTATGTGGCCCTGACTGGTGTGATGACCTGTCTACCATAACGCCACCACGCAACCATGCGGCCAGCCCAGCTTCCCCTGCCATGTCCAGGGCGCTGTCTCGCTCAGAACACTCCCTTCTACAGCCCCGGACGCCTAGCCGTATTCCTCGCGGTCCATATGCCGAGGTGAAACCGCTCAGTAAAACATCAGACACGAGCACCGGTGGCCCTGCGGCCGAGGAGTCCACCAATGAACCCTCTGATGACAAGAAGACTTTCCTCAAGGTGGATCCTGAACTAGTGGTGACTGTCCTTGGCGATTTGGAGCAGCTGCTCTTCAGTCAGATGTTAGGTAAGAAAATTTCTCTTTGGGACCCATCCGACAAGCTACAAAGTTGCAGATGTTTGTGCAACAACAGTAGGTGCACAACAAAAATGTTACAACTTTTGTCACTTTCATGCCAGCACTGTCACCTTTAGAGAAATGGGCAGAGCTCAGCGTTAGTGGAAGAGGCCGCGCCAGGCCAGATACACTCTCATTTATGTCACAGCTAAATTATAGCAGAAATGTGCTCAGCAGAAAGATATGCCACATGTACTGATAAGCGCATATTATTATTATTAATTTATATCTTAAGGGATGGTCCCCGTTCAGTTAATGTCTGTCCCAGGGCACTGTTTAGTATACAAAAAAGAAACGGCGCTGTACTGACCATTTCCACCGACGAGTCTCCTTTGCTGCTCCCAGTGACTGTCATTGGCGCTGCCGTCACGGTGACAGCTCGGCAGCCAATCACTGAGATCAGTGGCTCTAAGTGGGGCGTTCCGTCTACACTGGCTGAGCTCACTGATTGGCTGCCACGGTATCGACATAGACGCCACAGCCACCGGGAACAAATGGGGACTCGTCAGTAAATTTGGAGACGTTGAGGATAGTGTGGTTTGCTTTTACTGCTTCCACAGACAAACATTATCTGAAACAGTGAGGGTGATCAATGAGTGGAACAGGCGGCCACGAGAGGTGATGAGTTCTCCTTCAATGGACGTCTTCAAGGAGAGCCTGGACAGACATCTGTCTGAGATGGTTTAGTGAATCCTGCATTGAGCAGGGGGTTGGACCAGATAACCATGGAGGTCCCCTCCAACTCTAACATTCTAGGATTCTATGAGATCAACCCCTTTAATTAATTAATTTTTCGCACCTAGACTGGCGTACTAAGGCATCATTCACATGTCCGTTTGTCCCGGTCAGGATACCTGTGGCCAGTCTGAGATCCGTGGCCTGTACTCCAACCACGGCACATGAATGTGTGAATTCGGCTTACACATTATCCCCCCAATGAGCAGTTTGTGAATATTCTGGGATCCGAGTTCTAGTTACATGACAGCAGCCATATAGGTACAAGAACATCTGCAAACTTGTATTCCTCACCACAAAAGAAGGCTCAAGCTTTTTCTGTCATGGAGTATAACAAGTTTTGAAGATCTATTGCACGTACAGTATGTGGTGGCTGACATTTTGGTAACTTGGATAGCTATGGTGTGAGTGGGCTCCCAGACTCCGTGACCCTGGGTGGGAAGAGTGAGTGCTTATCCTAGCTGTCCTGTGGCAGGTGAGTCAGTGGATGAGGCCCAGATTCAGACATTAGTCAGATACTGGGCTGTCAAGGGTCAGAGTCATACAATGACTGATTGGTAGGGTTTGGGTTGTAAGACTGTAGTTTCCTGCACCTATTCTGCCTGAAAGGCTTATTGTTGGTTTGTAGATGTCTCTTTCTTATTTTGGCCCCTTTATGTCAGATTGTATAATATAGTAGACTGCTGTTCTTTTTGGGAAGCCGGCACTGTGGCATTGGGGATCACGGGCAGATTCCTGAAAGAAATTCCAGAGAAATGAATGCTCTGTTTGGTCCAGTGGCATTTGGGTTCTATTGATGCCCACCATGGGACGGATTCATCATGCCAGTATTTCCCCTTCCTATAATGAAGCAGAACAATGGAGATAATGCAGACGTGAGCAGATCCCTATCTCTGGAGGTCTTACACAACGAGTTCTAATTTTTCTAGATTTTTAGAGTAACAGGATTTATCAACTACAGCTTTCCCTGCTGGATTAGCCGCACATTTTACTGGCGAAGTCCGCAGCGTAATCATGTGTCATGGTGCCCTGCAATGAGCTGGCCTGTCACTTTTATGCTGCCCATGTTTAGGGCAGCGTGAAACTGCTGAAAGGTTGGAGTCATGCATAAATAGAGGAACCAGCAATCTGACTCCAGATTCATTGCGGCTGCTTCCCTGGCTGTGTCAGCAAAATGGAGCTGCTGCTTGCATATGGTTTCTCAGGGACATTTACATCTCATCTTGTAGTGTTGATCCAGTGTAAAGGAGAACTAACCCCAGAAGGCAATTGTTCTTCCTTACGCCAATTGTGATAATAATATGCACACTGTTTGCCCAAGGGCACATAAAAATCACAGTTTACCACAATACAAGATTGTATTATATAATTTCATGAATACAACTTCTTTTAAAGGGAACCTGTCTCCTCTTAGTTGCTATGTACACTGCCCCCAGTGCTTTGTTAGTGATGCAAGTAATGTGCATCACTATCAATCTTTTTAATTAAAATCGGTGATAGTATAATGATTTTATAACATTATATACACTTTGTCCTACCTGCTCGTTTTCAGTCATAGGGGTGTGATCCTGCTATTCAGTCATAGGGGTGTGATCCTGCTATTCAGTCATAGGGATGTGATCCTGCTATTCAGTCATAGGGGTGTGATCCTGCTATTCAGTCATAGGGGTGTGATCCTGCTATTCAGTCATAGGGGTGTGATCCTGCTATTCAGTCATAGGGGTGTGATCCTGCTATTCAGTCATAGGGGTGTGATCCTGCTATTCAGTCATAGGGGTGTGATCCTGCTATTCAGTCATAGGGGTGTGATCCTGCTATTCAGTCATAGGGGTGTGATCCTGCTATTCAGTCATAGGGGTGTGATCCTGCTATTCAGTCATAGGGATGTGATCCTGCTATTCAGTCATAGGGGTGTGATCCTGCTATTCAGTCATAGTGGTGTGATCCTGCTATTCAGTCATAGAGGTGTGATCCTGCTATTCAGTCATAGGGGTGTGATCCTGCTATTCAGTCATAGGGGTGTGATCCTGCTATTCAGTCATAGGGGTGTGATCCTGCTATTCAGTCATAGGGGTGTGATCCTGCTATTCAGTCATAGGGGTGTGATCCTGCTATTCAGTCATAGGGGTGTGATCCTGCTATGCAGTCATAGGGGTGTGATCCTGCTATTCAGTCATAGGGGTGTGATCCAGCTATTCAGTCATAGGGGTGTGATCCAGCTATTCAGTCATAGGGGTGTGATCCTGCTATGCAGTCATAGGGGTGTGATCCTGCTATTCAGTCATAGGGGTGTGATCCAGCTATTCAGTCATAGGGGTGTGATCCAGCTATTCAGTCATAGGGGTGTGATCCTGCTATTCAGTCATAGGGGTGTGATCCTGCTATTCAGTCATAGGGGTGTGATCCTGCTATTCAGTCATAGGGGTGTGATCCTGCTATTCAGTCATAGGGGTGTGATCCAGCTATTCAGTCATAGGGGTGTGATCCAGCTATTCAGTCATAGGGGTGTGATCCTGCTATTCAGTCATAGGGGTGTGATCCTGCTATTCAGTTATAGGGGTGTGATCCTGCTATTCAGTCATAGGGGTGTGATCCAGCTATTCAGTCATAGGGGTGTGATCCAGCTATTCAGTCATAGGGGTGTGATCCTGCTATTCAGTCATAGGGGTGTGATCCTGCTATTCAGTCATAGGGGTGTGATCCAGCTATTCAGTCATAGGGGTGTGATCCAGCTATTCAGTCATAGGGGTGTGATCCTGCTATTCAGTCATAGGGGTGTGATCCTGCTATTCAGTCATAGGGGTGTGATCCAGCTATTCAGTCATAGGGGTGTGATCCAGCTATTCAGTCATAGGGGTGTGATCCTGCTATTCAGTCATAGGGGTGTGATCCTGCTATTCAGTCATAGGGGTGTGATCCTGCTATTCAGTCATAGGGGTGTGATCCTGCTATTCAGTCATAGGGGTGTGATCCAGCTATTCAGTCATAGGGGTGTGATCCAGCTATTCAGTCATAGGGGTGTGATCCTGCTATTCAGTCATAGGGGTGTGATCCTGCTATTCAGTTATAGGGGTGTGATCCTGCTATTCAGTCATAGGGGTGTGATCCAGCTATTCAGTCATAGGGGTGTGATCCTGCTCTTCAGTCATAGGGGTGTGATCCTGCTATTCAGTCATAGGGGTGTGATCCTGCTATGCAGTCATAGGGGTGTGATCCAGCTATTCAGTCATAGGGGTGTGATCCTGCTATTCAGTCTTAGGGATGTGATCCTGCTATTCAGTCATAGGGGTGTGATCCTGCTATTCAGTCATAGAGGTGTGATCCTGCTATTCAGTCATAGGGGTGTGATCCTGCTATTCAGTCATAGGGGTGTGATCCTGCTATTCAGTCATAGGGGTGTGATCCTGCTATTCAGTCATAGGGGTGTGATCCTGCTATTCAGTCATAGGGGTGTGATCCTGCTATTCAGTCATAGGGGTGTGATCCTGCTATTCAGTCATAGGGGTGTGATCCTGCTATTCAGTCATAGGGGTGTGATCCTGCTATGCAGTCATAGGGGTGTGATCCTGCTATTCAGTCATAGGGGTGTGATCCAGCTATTCAGTCATAGGGGTGTGATCCAGCTATTCAGTCATAGGGGTGTGATCCTGCTATGCAGTCATAGGGGTGTGATCCTGCTATTCAGTCATAGGGGTGTGATCCAGCTATTCAGTCATAGGGGTGTGATCCAGCTATTCAGTCATAGGGGTGTGATCCTGCTATTCAGTCATAGGGGTGTGATCCTGCTATTCAGTCATAGGGGTGTGATCCTGCTATTCAGTCATAGGGGTGTGATCCTGCTATTCAGTCATAGGGGTGTGATCCAGCTATTCAGTCATAGGGGTGTGATCCAGCTATTCAGTCATAGGGGTGTGATCCTGCTATTCAGTCATAGGGGTGTGATCCTGCTATTCAGTTATAGGGGTGTGATCCTGCTATTCAGTCATAGGGGTGTGATCCAGCTATTCAGTCATAGGGGTGTGATCCAGCTATTCAGTCATAGGGGTGTGATCCTGCTATTCAGTCATAGGGGTGTGATCCTGCTATTCAGTCATAGGGGTGTGATCCAGCTATTCAGTCATAGGGGTGTGATCCAGCTATTCAGTCATAGGGGTGTGATCCTGCTATTCAGTCATAGGGGTGTGATCCTGCTATTCAGTCATAGGGGTGTGATCCAGCTATTCAGTCATAGGGGTGTGATCCAGCTATTCAGTCATAGGGGTGTGATCCTGCTATTCAGTCATAGGGGTGTGATCCTGCTATTCAGTCATAGGGGTGTGATCCTGCTATTCAGTCATAGGGGTGTGATCCTGCTATTCAGTCATAGGGGTGTGATCCAGCTATTCAGTCATAGGGGTGTGATCCAGCTATTCAGTCATAGGGGTGTGATCCTGCTATTCAGTCATAGGGGTGTGATCCTGCTATTCAGTTATAGGGGTGTGATCCTGCTATTCAGTCATAGGGGTGTGATCCAGCTATTCAGTCATAGGGGTGTGATCCAGCTATTCAGTCATAGGGGTGTGATCCTGCTATTCAGTCATAGGGGTGTGATCCTGCTATTCAGTCATAGGGGTGTGATCCAGCTATTCAGTCATAGGGGTGTGATCCAGCTATTCAGTCATAGGGGTGTGATCCTGCTATTCAGTCATAGGGGTGTGATCCTGCTATTCAGTCATAGGGGTGTGATCCTGCTATTCAGTCATAGGGGTGTGATCCTGCTATTCAGTCATAGGGGTGTGATCCTGCTATTCAGTCATAGGGATGTGATCCTGCTATTCAGTCATAGGGGTGTGATCCTGCTATTCAGTCATAGGGGTGTGATCCTGCTATTCAGTCATAGGGGTGGGATCCTGCTATTCAGTCATAGGGGTGTGATCCTGCTATTCAGTCATAGGGGTGTGATCCTGCTATTCAGTCATAGGGGTGTGATCCTGCTATTCAGTCATAGGGGTGTGATCCTGCTATTCAGTTATAGGGGTGTGATCCTGCTATTCAGTCATAGGGGTGTGATCCTGCTATTCAGTCATAGGGGTGTGATCCTGCTATTCAGTCATAGGGGTGGGATCCTGCTATTCAGTCATAGGGGTGGGATCCTGCTATTCAGTCATAGGGGTGTGATCCTGCTATTCAGTCATAGGGGTGTGATCCTGCTATTCAGTCATAGGGGTGTGATCCTGCTATTCAGTCATAGGGGTGTGATCCTGCTATTCAGTCATAGGGGTGTGATCCTGCTATTCAGTCATAGGGGTGTGATCCTGCTATTCAGTCATAGGGGTGTGATCCTGCTATTCAGTCATAGGGGTGTGATCCTGCTATTCAGTCATAGGGGTGTGATCCTGCTGTTCAGTCATAGGGGTGTGATCCTGCTATTCAGTCATAGGGGTGTGATCCTGCTATTCAGTCATAGGGGTGTGATCCTGCTATTCAGTCATAGGGGTGTGATCCTGCTGTTCAGTCATAGGGGTGTGATCCTGCTGTTCAGTCATAGAGGTGTGATCCTGCTATTCAGTCATAGGGGTGTGATCCTGCTATTCAGTCATAGGAGTGTGATCCTGCTATTCAGTCATAGGGGTGTGATCCAGCTATTCAGTCATAGGGGTGTGATCCTGCTATTCAGTCATAGGGGTGTGATCCTGCTACTCAGTCATAGGGGTGTGATCCTGCTATTCAGTCATAGGGGTGTGATCCTGCTACTCAGTCATAGGGGTGTGATCCTGCTATTCAGTCATAGGGGTGTGATCCTGCTATTCAGTCATAGGGGTGTGATCCAGCTATTCAGTCATAGGGGTGTGATCCTGCTATTCAGTCATAGGGGTGTGATCCTGCTATTCAGTCATAGGGGTGTGATCCTGCTATTCAGTCATAGGGGTGTGATCCTGCTATTCAGTCATAGGGGTGTGATCCTGCTATTCAGTCATAGGGGTGTGATCCTGCTATTCAGTCATAGGGGTGTGATCCTGCTGTTCAGTCATAGGGGTGTGATCCTGCTATTCAGTCATAGGGGTGTGATCCTGCTATTCAGTCATAGGGGTGTGATCCTGCTATTCAGTCATAGGGGTGTGATCCTGCTATTCAGTCATAGGGGTGTGATCCTGCTGTTCAGTCATAGAGGTGTGATCCTGCTATTCAGTCATAGGGGTGTGATCCTGCTATTCAGTCATAGGAGTGTGATCCTGCTATTCAGTCATAGGGGTGTGATCCAGCTATTCAGTCATAGGGGTGTGATCCTGCTATTCAGTCATAGGGGTGTGATCCTGCTATTCAGTCATAGGGGTGTGATCCTGCTATTCAGTCATAGGGGTGTGATCCTGCTACTCAGTCATAGGGGTGTGATCCTGCTATTCAGTCATAGGGGTGTGATCCTGCTATTCAGTCATAGGGGTGTGATCCAGCTATTCAGTCATAGGGGTGTGATCCTGCTATTCAGTTATAGGGGTGTGATCCTGCTATTCAGTCATAGGGGTGTGATCCTGCTCTTCAGTCATAGGGGTGTGATCCTGCTATTCAGTCATAGGGGTGTGATCCTGCTATTCAGTCATAGGGGTGTGATCCTGCTATTCAGTCATAGGGGTGTGATCCTGCTATTCAGTCATAGGGGTGTGATCCTGCTATTCAGTCATAGGGGTGTGATCCTGCTATTCAGTCATAGGGATGTGATCCTGCTATTCAGTCATAGGGGTGTGATCCTGCTATTCAGTCATAGGGGTGTGATCCTGCTATTCAGTCATAGGGGTGTGATCCTGCTATTCAGTCATAGGGGTGTGATCCTGCTATTCAGTCATAGGGGTGTGATCCTGCTATTCAGTCATAGCGGTGTGATCCTGCTATTCAGTTATAGGGGTGTGATCCTGCTATTCAGTCATAGGGGTGTGATCCTGCTATTCAGTCATAGGGGTGTGATCCTGCTATTCAGTCATAGGGGTGTGATCCTGCTATTCAGTCATAGGGGTGTGATCCTGCTATTCAGTCATAGGGGTGTGATCCTGCTATTCAGTCATAGGGGTGTGATCCTTCTATTCAGTCATAGGGGTGTGATCCTGCTATTCAGTCATAGGGGTGTGATCCAGCTATTCAGTCATAGGGGTGTGATCCTGCTATTCAGTCATAGGGGTGTGATCCTGCTATTCAGTCATAGGGGTGTGATCCTGCTATTCAGTCATAGGGGTGTGATCCTGCTATTCAGTCATAGGGGTGCGATCCTGCTATTCAGTCATAGGGGTGCGATCCTGCTATTCAGTCATAGGGGTGTGATCCTGCTCTTCAGTCATAGGGGTGTGATCCTGCTATTCAGTCATAGGGGTGTGATCCTGCTATTCAGTCATAGGGGTGTGATCCTGCTATTCAGTCATAGGGGTGTGATCCTGCTATTCAGTCATAGGGGTGTGATCCTGCTATTCAGTCATAGGGGTGTGATCCTGCTATTCAGTCATAGGGGTGTGATCCTGCTATTCAGTCATAGGGGTGTGATCCTGCTATTCAGTCATAGGGGTGTGATCCTGCAAATCAGTCATAGGGGTGTGATCCTGCTATTCAGTCATAGGGGTGTGATCCTGCTATTCAGTCATAGGGGTGTGATCCTGCTATTCAGTCATAGGGGTGTGATCCTGCTATTCAGTCATAGGGGTGTGATCCTGCTATTCAGTCATAGGGGTGTGATCCTGCTATTCAGTCATAGGGGTGTGATCCTGCTATTCAGTCATAGGGGTGTGATCCTGCTATTCAGTCATAGGGGTGTGATCCTGCTATTCAGTCATAGGGGTGCGATCCTGCTATTCAGTCATAGGGGTGCGATCCTGCTATTCAGTCATAGGGGTGCGATCCTGCTCTTCAGTCATAGGGGTGTGATCCTGCTATTCAGTCATAGGGGTGTGATCCTGCTATGCAGTCATAGGGGTGTGATCCAGCTATTCAGTCATAGGGGTGTGATCCTGCTATTCAGTCTTAGGGATGTGATCCTGCTATTCAGTCATAGGGGTGTGATCCTGCTATTCAGTCATAGGGGTGTGATCCTGCTATTCAGTCATAGGAGTGTGATCCTGCTATTCAGTCATAGGGGTGTGATCCTGCTATTCAGTCATAGGGGTGTGATCCTGCTATTCAGTCATAGGGGTGTGATCCTGCTATTCAGTCATAGGGGTGTGATCCTGCTATTCAGTCATAGGGGTGTGATCCTGCTCTTCAGTCATAGGGGTGTGATCCTGCTATTCAGTCATAGGGGTGTGATCCTGCTATTCAGTCATAGGGGTGTGATCCTGCTATTCAGTCATAGGAGTGTGATCCTGCTATTCAGTCATAGGGGTGTGATCCAGCTATTCAGTCATAGGGGTGTGATCCTGCTATTCAGTCATAGGGGTGTGATCCTGCTATTCAGTCATAGGGGTGTGATCCTGCTATTCAGTCATAGGGGTGTGATCCTGCTATTCAGTCATA
The DNA here is from genome assembly GCF_046119375.1 of Phyllobates terribilis. NCBI lineage: Eukaryota > Metazoa > Chordata > Amphibia > Anura > Dendrobatidae > Phyllobates > Phyllobates terribilis. The sequence continues at coordinate 637,793,162 of NW_027362762.1, forward strand.
GGGGTGTGATCCTGCTATTTAGTCATAGGGGTGTGATCCTGCTATTCAGTCATAGGGGTGTGATCCTGCTATTCAGTCATAGGGGTGTGATCCTGCTATGCAGTCATAGGAGTGTGATCCTGCTATTCAGTCATAGGGGTGTGATCCAGCTATTCAGTCATAGGGGTGTGATCCTGCTATTCAGTCATAGGGGTGTGATCCTGCTATTCAGTCATAGGGGTGTGATCCTGCTATTCAGTCATAGGGGTGTGATCCTGCTATTCAGTCATAGGGGTGTGATCCTGCTATTCAGTCATAGGGGTGTGATCCTGCTATTCAGTCATAGGGGGGGGGGATCCTGCTATTCAGTCATAGGGGTGTGATCCTGTTATTCAGTCATAGGGGTGTGATCCAGCTATTCAGTCATAGGGGTGTGATCCTGCTATTCAGTCATAGGGGTGTGATCCTGCTATTCGGTCATAGGAGTGTGATCCTGCTATTCAGTCATAGGGGGGGGATCCTGCTATTCAGTCATAGGGGTGTGATCCAGCTATTCAGTCATAGGGGTGTGATCCTGCTATTCAGTCATAGGGGTGTGATCCAGCTATTCAGTCATAGGGGTGTGATCCTGCTATGCAGTCATAGGGGTGTGATCCTGCTATTCAGTCATAGGGGTGTGATCCTGCTATTCAGTCATAGGGGTGTGATCCTGCTATTCAGTCATAGGGGTGTGATCCTGCTATTCAGTCATAGGGGTGTGATCCTGCTATTCAGTCATAGGGGTGTGATCCAGCTATTCAGTCATAGGGGTGTGATCCTGCTATTCAGTCATAGGGGTGTGATCCTGCTATTCAGTCATAGGGGTGTGATCCTGCTATTCAGTCATAGGGGTGTGATCCTGCTATTCAGTCATAGGGGTGTGATCCTGCTATTCAGTCATAGGGGTGTGATCCTGCTATTCAGTCATAGGGGTGTGATCCTGCTATTCAGTCATAGGGGTGTGATCCTGCTATTCAGTCATAGGGGTGTGATCCTGCTATTCAGTCATAGGGGTGTGATCCTGCTATTCAGTCATAGGGGTGTGATCCTGCTATGCAGTCATAGGGGTGTGATCCTGCTATTCAGTCATAGGGGTGTGATCCAGCTATTCAGTCATAGGGGTGTGATCCAGCTATTCAGTCATAGGGGTGTGATCCTGCTATTCAGTCATAGGGGTGTGATCCTGCTATTCAGTCATAGGGGTGTGATCCTGCTATTCAGTCATAGGGGTGTGATCCTGCTATTCAGTCATAGGGGTGTGATCCTGCTATTCAGTCATAGGGGTGTGATCCTGCTATTCAGTCATAGGGGTGTGATCCTGATATGCAGTCATAGGGGTGTGATCCTGCTATTCAGTCATAGGGGTGTGATCCAGCTATTCAGTCATAGGGGTGTGATCCAGCTATTCAGTCATAGGGGTGTGATCCTGCTATTCAGTCATAGGGGTGTGATCCTGCTATTCAGTCATAGGGGTGTGATCCTGCTATTCAGTCATAGGGGTGTGATCCTGCTATTCAGTCATAGGGGTGTGATCCAGCTATTCAGTCATAGGGGTGTGATCCAGCTATTCAGTCATAGGGGTGTGATCCTGCTATTCAGTCATAGGGGTGTGATCCTGCTATTCAGTTATATGGGTGTGATCCTGCTATTCAGTCATAGGGGTGTGATCCAGCTATTCAGTCATAGGGGTGTGATCCAGCTATTCAGTCATAGGGGTGTGATCCTGCTATTCAGTCATAGGGGTGTGATCCTGCTATTCAGTCATAGGGGTGTGATCCAGCTATTCAGTCATAGGGGTGTGATCCAGCTATTCAGTCATAGGGGTGTGATCCTGCTATTCAGTCATAGGGGTGTGATCCTGCTATTCAGTCATAGGGGTGTGATCCTGCTATTCAGTCATAGGGGTGTGATCCTGCTATTCAGTCATAGGGGTGTGATCCTGCTATTCAGTCATAGGGATGTGATCCTGCTATTCAGTCATAGGGGTGTGATCCTGCTATTCAGTCATAGGGGTGGGATCCTGCTATTCAGTCATAGGGGTGGGATCCTGCTATTCAGTCATAGGGGTGTGATCCTGCTATTCAGTCATAGGGGTGTGATCCTGCTATTCAGTCATAGGGGTGTGATCCTGCTATTCAGTCATAGGGGTGTGATCCTGCTATTCAGTCATAGGGGTGTGATCCTGCTATTCAGTCATAGGGGTGTGATCCTGCTATTCAGTCATAGGGGTGGGATCCTGCTATTCAGTCATAGGGGTGGGATCCTGCTATTCAGTCATAGGGGTGGGATCCTGCTATTCAGTCATAGGGGTGGGATCCTGCTATTCAGTCATAGGGGTGTGATCCTGCTATTCAGTCATAGGGGTGTGATCCTGCTATTCAGTCATAGGGGTGTGATCCTGCTATTCAGTCATAGGGGTGTGATCCTGCTATTCAGTCATAGGGGTGTGATCCTGCTATTCAGTCATAGGGGTGTGATCCTGCTGTTCAGTCATAGGGGTGTGATCCTGCTATTCAGTCATAGGGGTGTGATCCTGCTATTCAGTCATAGGGGTGTGATCCTGCTATTCAGTCATAGGGGTGTGATCCTGCTATTCAGTCATAGGGGTGTGATCCTGCTGTTCAGTCATAGAGGTGTGATCCTGCTATTCAGTCATAGGGGTGTGATCCTGCTATTCAGTCATAGGAGTGTGATCCTGCTATTCAGTCATAGGGGTGTGATCCAGCTATTCAGTCATAGGGGTGTGATCCTGCTATTCAGTCATAGGGGTGTGATCCTGCTACTCAGTCATAGGGGTGTGATCCTGCTATTCAGTCATAGGGGTGTGATCCTGCTACTCAGTCATAGGGGTGTGATCCTGCTATTCAGTCATAGGGGTGTGATCCTGCTATTCAGTCATAGGGGTGTGATCCAGCTATTCAGTCATAGGGGTGTGATCCTGCTATTCAGTCATAGGGGTGTGATCCTGCTATTCAGTCATAGGGGTGTGATCCTGCTATTCAGTCATAGGGGTGTGATCCTGCTATTCAGTCATAGGGGTGTGATCCTGCTATTCAGTCATAGGGGTGTGATCCTGCTATTCAGTCATAGGGGTGTGATCCTGCTGTTCAGTCATAGGGGTGTGATCCTGCTATTCAGTCATAGGGGTGTGATCCTGCTATTCAGTCATAGGGGTGTGATCCTGCTATTCAGTCATAGGGGTGTGATCCTGCTATTCAGTCATAGGGGTGTGATCCTGCTGTTCAGTCATAGAGGTGTGATCCTGCTATTCAGTCATAGGGGTGTGATCCTGCTATTCAGTCATAGGAGTGTGATCCTGCTATTCAGTCATAGGGGTGTGATCCAGCTATTCAGTCATAGGGGTGTGATCCTGCTATTCAGTCATAGGGGTGTGATCCTGCTATTCAGTCATAGGGGTGTGATCCTGCTATTCAGTCATAGGGGTGTGATCCTGCTACTCAGTCATAGGGGTGTGATCCTGCTATTCAGTCATAGGGGTGTGATCCTGCTATTCAGTCATAGGGGTGTGATCCAGCTATTCAGTCATAGGGGTGTGATCCTGCTATTCAGTTATAGGGGTGTGATCCTGCTATTCAGTCATAGGGGTGTGATCCTGCTCTTCAGTCATAGGGGTGTGATCCTGCTATTCAGTCATAGGGGTGTGATCCTGCTATTCAGTCATAGGGGTGTGATCCTGCTATTCAGTCATAGGGGTGTGATCCTGCTATTCAGTCATAGGGGTGTGATCCTGCTATTCAGTCATAGGGGTGTGATCCTGCTATTCAGTCATAGGGATGTGATCCTGCTATTCAGTCATAGGGGTGTGATCCTGCTATTCAGTCATAGGGGTGTGATCCTGCTATTCAGTCATAGGGGTGTGATCCTGCTATTCAGTCATAGGGGTGTGATCCTGCTATTCAGTCATAGGGGTGTGATCCTGCTATTCAGTCATAGCGGTGTGATCCTGCTATTCAGTTATAGGGGTGTGATCCTGCTATTCAGTCATAGGGGTGTGATCCTGCTATTCAGTCATAGGGGTGTGATCCTGCTATTCAGTCATAGGGGTGTGATCCTGCTATTCAGTCATAGGGGTGTGATCCTGCTATTCAGTCATAGGGGTGTGATCCTGCTATTCAGTCATAGGGGTGTGATCCTTCTATTCAGTCATAGGGGTGTGATCCTGCTATTCAGTCATAGGGGTGTGATCCAGCTATTCAGTCATAGGGGTGTGATCCTGCTATTCAGTCATAGGGGTGTGATCCTGCTATTCAGTCATAGGGGTGTGATCCTGCTATTCAGTCATAGGGGTGTGATCCTGCTATTCAGTCATAGGGGTGCGATCCTGCTATTCAGTCATAGGGGTGCGATCCTGCTATTCAGTCATAGGGGTGTGATCCTGCTCTTCAGTCATAGGGGTGTGATCCTGCTATTCAGTCATAGGGGTGTGATCCTGCTATTCAGTCATAGGGGTGTGATCCTGCTATTCAGTCATAGGGGTGTGATCCTGCTATTCAGTCATAGGGGTGTGATCCTGCTATTCAGTCATAGGGGTGTGATCCTGCTATTCAGTCATAGGGGTGTGATCCTGCTATTCAGTCATAGGGGTGTGATCCTGCTATTCAGTCATAGGGGTGTGATCCTGCTATTCAGTCATAGGGGTGTGATCCTGCAAATCAGTCATAGGGGTGTGATCCTGCTATTCAGTCATAGGGGTGTGATCCTGCTATTCAGTCATAGGGGTGTGATCCTGCTATTCAGTCATAGGGGTGTGATCCTGCTATTCAGTCATAGGGGTGTGATCCTGCTATTCAGTCATAGGGGTGTGATCCTGCTATTCAGTCATAGGGGTGTGATCCAGCTATTCAGTCATAGGGGTGTGATCCTGCTATTCAGTCATAGGGGTGTGATCCTGCTATTCAGTCATAGGGGTGTGATCCTGCTATTCAGTCATAGGGGTGTGATCCTGCTATTCAGTCATAGGGGTGCGATCCTGCTATTCAGTCATAGGGGTGCGATCCTGCTATTCAGTCATAGGGGTGTGATCCTGCTCTTCAGTCATAGGGGTGTGATCCTGCTATTCAGTCATAGGGGTGTGATCCTGCTATGCAGTCATAGGGGTGTGATCCAGCTATTCAGTCATAGGGGTGTGATCCTGCTATTCAGTCTTAGGGATGTGATCCTGCTATTCAGTCATAGGGGTGTGATCCTGCTATTCAGTCATAGGGGTGTGATCCTGCTATTCAGTCATAGGAGTGTGATCCTGCTATTCAGTCATAGGGGTGTGATCCTGCTATTCAGTCATAGGGGTGTGATCCTGCTATTCAGTCATAGGGGTGTGATCCTGCTATTCAGTCATAGGGGTGTGATCCTGCTATTCAGTCATAGGGGTGTGATCCTGCTCTTCAGTCATAGGGGTGTGATCCTGCTATTCAGTCATAGGGGTGTGATCCTGCTATTCAGTCATAGGGGTGTGATCCTGCTATTCAGTCATAGGAGTGTGATCCTGCTATTCAGTCATAGGGGTGTGATCCAGCTATTCAGTCATAGGGGTGTGATCCTGCTATTCAGTCATAGGGGTGTGATCCTGCTATTCAGTCATAGGGGTGTGATCCTGCTATTCAGTCATAGGGGTGTGATCCTGCTATTCAGTCATAGGGGTGTGATCCTGCTATTTAGTCATAGGGGTGTGATCCTGCTATTCAGTCATAGGGGTGTGATCCTGCTATTCAGTCATAGGGGTGTGATCCTGCTATGCAGTCATAGGAGTGTGATCCTGCTATTCAGTCATAGGGGTGTGATCCAGCTATTCAGTCATAGGGGTGTGATCCTGCTATTCAGTCATAGGGGTGTGATCCTGCTATTCAGTCATAGGGGTGTGATCCTGCTATTCAGTCATAGGGGTGTGATCCTGCTATTCAGTCATAGGGGTGTGATCCTGCTATTCAGTCATAGGGGTGTGATCCTGCTATTCAGTCATAGGGGGGGGGGATCCTGCTATTCAGTCATAGGGGTGTGATCCTGTTATTCAGTCATAGGGGTGTGATCCAGCTATTCAGTCATAGGGGTGTGATCCTGCTATTCAGTCATAGGGGTGTGATCCTGCTATTCGGTCATAGGAGTGTGATCCTGCTATTCAGTCATAGGGGGGGGATCCTGCTATTCAGTCATAGGGGTGTGATCCAGCTATTCAGTCATAGGGGTGTGATCCTGCTATTCAGTCATAGGGGTGTGATCCAGCTATTCAGTCATAGGGGTGTGATCCTGCTATGCAGTCATAGGGGTGTGATCCTGCTATTCAGTCATAGGGGTGTGATCCAGCTATTCAGTCATAGGGGTGTGATCCTGCTATTCAGTCATAGGGGTGTGATCCTGCTATTCAGTCATAGGGGTGTGATCCTGCTATTCAGTCATAGGGGTGTGATCCTGCTATTCAGTCATAGGGGTGTGATCCTGCTATTCAGTCATAGGGGTGTGATCCTGCTATTCAGTCATAGGGGTGTGATCCTGCTATTCAGTCATAGGGGTGTGATCCTGCTATTCAGTCATAGGGGTGTGATCCTGCTATTCAGTCATAGGGGTGTGATCCTGCTATTCAGTCATAGGGGTGTGATCCTGCTATGCAGTCATAGGGGTGTGATCCTGCTATTCAGTCATAGGGGTGTGATCCAGCTATTCAGTCATAGGGGTGTGATCCAGCTATTCAGTCATAGGGGTGTGATCCTGCTATTCAGTCATAGGGGTGTGATCCTGCTATTCAGTCATAGGGGTGTGATCCTGCTATTCAGTCATAGGGGTGTGATCCTGCTATTCAGTCATAGGGGTGTGATCCTGCTATTCAGTCATAGGGGTGTGATCCTGCTATTCAGTCATAGGGGTGTGATCCTGATATGCAGTCATAGGGGTGTGATCCTGCTATTCAGTCATAGGGGTGTGATCCAGCTATTCAGTCATAGGGGTGTGATCCAGCTATTCAGTCATAGGGGTGTGATCCTGCTATTCAGTCATAGGGGTGTGATCCTGCTATTCAGTCATAGGGGTGTGATCCTGCTATTCAGTCATAGGGGTGTGATCCTGCTATTCAGTCATAGGGGTGTGATCCAGCTATTCAGTCATAGGGGTGTGATCCAGCTATTCAGTCATAGGGGTGTGATCCTGCTATTCAGTCATAGGGGTGTGATCCTGCTATTCAGTTATAGGGGTGTGATCCTGCTATTCAGTCATAGGGGTGTGATCCAGCTATTCAGTCATAGGGGTGTGATCCAGCTATTCAGTCATAGGGGTGTGATCCTGCTATTCAGTCATAGGGGTGTGATCCTGCTATTCAGTCATAGGGGTGTGATCCAGCTATTCAGTCATAGGGGTGTGATCCAGCTATTCAGTCATAGGGGTGTGATCCTGCTATTCAGTCATAGGGGTGTGATCCTGCTATTCAGTCATAGGGGTGTGATCCTGCTATTCAGTCATAGGGGTGTGATCCTGCTATTCAGTCATAGGGGTGTGATCCTGCTATTCAGTCATAGGGATGTGATCCTGCTATTCAGTCATAGGGGTGTGATCCTGCTATTCAGTCATAGGGGTGGGATCCTGCTATTCAGTCATAGGGGTGGGATCCTGCTATTCAGTCATAGGGGTGTGATCCTGCTATTCAGTCATAGGGGTGTGATCCTGCTATTCAGTCATAGGGGTGTGATCCTGCTATTCAGTCATAGGGGTGTGATCCTGCTATTCAGTCATAGGGGTGTGATCCTGCTATTCAGTCATAGGGGTGTGATCCTGCTATTCAGTCATAGGGGTGGGATCCTGCTATTCAGTCATAGGGGTGGGATCCTGCTATTCAGTCATAGGGGTGGGATCCTGCTATTCAGTCATAGGGGTGGGATCCTGCTATTCAGTCATAGGGGTGTGATCCTGCTATTCAGTCATAGGGGTGTGATCCTGCTATTCAGTCATAGGGGTGTGATCCTGCTATTCAGTCATAGGGGTGTGATCCTGCTATTCAGTCATAGGGGTGTGATCCTGCTATTCAGTCATAGGGGTGTGATCCTGCTGTTCAGTCATAGGGGTGTGATCCTGCTATTCAGTCATAGGGGTGTGATCCTGCTATTCAGTCATAGGGGTGTGATCCTGCTATTCAGTCATAGGGGTGTGATCCTGCTATTCAGTCATAGGGGTGTGATCCTGCTGTTCAGTCATAGAGGTGTGATCCTGCTATTCAGTCATAGGGGTGTGATCCTGCTATTCAGTCATAGGAGTGTGATCCTGCTATTCAGTCATAGGGGTGTGATCCAGCTATTCAGTCATAGGGGTGTGATCCTGCTATTCAGTCATAGGGGTGTGATCCTGCTACTCAGTCATAGGGGTGTGATCCTGCTATTCAGTCATAGGGGTGTGATCCTGCTACTCAGTCATAGGGGTGTGATCCTGCTATTCAGTCATAGGGGTGTGATCCTGCTATTCAGTCATAGGGGTGTGATCCAGCTATTCAGTCATAGGGGTGTGATCCTGCTATTCAGTCATAGGGGTGTGATCCTGCTATTCAGTCATAGGGGTGTGATCCTGCTATTCAGTCATAGGGGTGTGATCCTGCTATTCAGTCATAGGGGTGTGATCCTGCTATTCAGTCATAGGGGTGTGATCCTGCTATTCAGTCATAGGGGTGTGATCCTGCTGTTCAGTCATAGGGGTGTGATCCTGCTATTCAGTCATAGGGGTGTGATCCTGCTATTCAGTCATAGGGGTGTGATCCTGCTATTCAGTCATAGGGGTGTGATCCTGCTATTCAGTCATAGGGGTGTGATCCTGCTGTTCAGTCATAGAGGTGTGATCCTGCTATTCAGTCATAGGGGTGTGATCCTGCTATTCAGTCATAGGAGTGTGATCCTGCTATTCAGTCATAGGGGTGTGATCCAGCTATTCAGTCATAGGGGTGTGATCCTGCTATTCAGTCATAGGGGTGTGATCCTGCTATTCAGTCATAGGGGTGTGATCCTGCTATTCAGTCATAGGGGTGTGATCCTGCTACTCAGTCATAGGGGTGTGATCCTGCTATTCAGTCATAGGGGTGTGATCCTGCTATTCAGTCATAGGGGTGTGATCCAGCTATTCAGTCATAGGGGTGTGATCCTGCTATTCAGTTATAGGGGTGTGATCCTGCTATTCAGTCATAGGGGTGTGATCCTGCTCTTCAGTCATAGGGGTGTGATCCTGCTATTCAGTCATAGGGGTGTGATCCTGCTATTCAGTCATAGGGGTGTGATCCTGCTATTCAGTCATAGGGGTGTGATCCTGCTATTCAGTCATAGGGGTGTGATCCTGCTATTCAGTCATAGGGGTGTGATCCTGCTATTCAGTCATAGGGATGTGATCCTGCTATTCAGTCATAGGGGTGTGATCCTGCTATTCAGTCATAGGGGTGTGATCCTGCTATTCAGTCATAGGGGTGTGATCCTGCTATTCAGTCATAGGGGTGTGATCTTGCTATTCAGTCATAGGGGTGTGATCCTGCTATTCAGTCATAGCGGTGTGATCCTGCTATTCAGTTATAGGGGTGTGATCCTGCTATTCAGTCATAGCGGTGTGATCCTGCTATTCAGTTATAGGGGTGTGATCCTGCTATTCAGTCATAGGGGTGTGATCCTGCTATTCAGTCATAGGGGTGTGATCCTGCTATTCAGTCATAGGGGTGTGATCCTGCTATTCAGTCATAGGGGTGTGATCCTGCTATTCAGTCATAGGGGTGTGATCCTGCTATTCAGTCATAGGGGTGTGATCCTTCTATTCAGTCATAGGGGTGTGATCCAGCTATTCAGTCATAGGGGTGTGATCCTGCTATTCAGTCATAGGGGTGTGATCCTGCTATTCAGTCATAGGGGTGTGATCCTGCTATTCAGTCATAGGGGTGTGATCCTGCTATTCAGTCATAGGGGTGCGATCCTGCTATTCAGTCATAGGGGTGCGATCCTGCTATTCAGTCATAGGGGTGTGATCCTGCTCTTCAGTCATAGGGGTGTGATCCTGCTATTCAGTCATAGGGGTGTGATCCTGCTATTCAGTCATAGGGGTGTGATCCTGCTATTCAGTCATAGGGGTGTGATCCTGCTATTCAGTCATAGGGGTGTGATCCTGCTATTCAGTTATAGGGGTGTGATCCTGCTATTCAGTCATAGGGGTGTGATCCTGCTATTCAGTCATAGGGGTGTGATCCTGCTATTCAGTCATAGGGGTGTGATCCTGCAAATCAGTCATAGGGGTGTGATCCTGCTATTCAGTCATAGGGGTGTGATCCTGCTATTCAGTCATAGGGGTGTGATCCTGCTATTCAGTCATAGGGGTGTGATCCTGCTATTCAGTCATAGGGGTGTGATCCTGCTATTCAGTCATAGGGGTGTGATCCTGCTATTCAGTCATAGGGGTGTGATCCAGCTATTCAGTCATAGGGGTGTGATCCTGCTATTCAGTCATAGGGGTGTGATCCTGCTATTCAGTCATAGGGGTGTGATCCTGCTATTCAGTCATAGGGGTGTGATCCTGCTATTCAGTCATAGGGGTGCGATCCTGCTATTCAGTCATAGGGGTGTGATCCTGCTATTCAGTCATAGGGGTGTGATCCTGCTATTCAGTCATAGGGGTGTGATCCTGCTATTCAGTCATAGGGGTGTGATCCTGCTCTTCAGTCATAGGGGTGTGATCCTGCTATTCAGTCATAGGGGTGTGATCCTGCTATGCAGTCATAGGGGTGTGATCCAGCTATTCAGTCATAGGGGTGTGATCCTGCTATTCAGTCTTAGGGATGTGATCCTGCTATTCAGTCATAGGGGTGTGATCCTGCTATTCAGTCATAGGGGTGTGATCCTGCTATTCAGTCATAGGAGTGTGATCCTGCTATTCAGTCATAGGGGTGTGATCCTGCTATTCAGTCATAGGGGTGTGATCCTGCTATTCAGTCATAGGGGTGTGATCCTGCTATGCAGTCATAGGGGTGTGATCCAGCTATTCAGTCATAGGGGTGTGATCCTGCTATTCAGTCATAGGGGTGTGATCCTGCTATTCAGTCATAGGGGTGTGATCCTGCTATTCAGTCTTAGGGATGTGATCCTGCTATTCAGTCATAGGGGTGTGATCCTGCTATTCAGTCATAGGGGTGTGATCCTGCTATTCAGTCATAGGAGTGTGATCCTGCTATTCAGTCATAGGGGTGTGATCCTGCTATTCAGTCATAGGGGTGTGATCCTGCTATTCAGTCATAGGGGTGTGATCCTGCTCTTCAGTCATAGGGGTGTGATCCTGCTATTCAGTCATAGGGGTGTGATCCTGCTATTCAGTCATAGGGGTGTGATCCTGCTATTCAGTCATAGGAGTGTGATCCTGCTATTCAGTCATAGGGGTGTGATCCAGCTATTCAGTCATAGGGGTGTGATCCTGCTATTCAGTCATAGGGGTGTGATCCTGCTATTCAGTCATAGGGGTGTGATCCTGCTATTCAGTCATAGGGGTGTGATCCTGCTATTCAGTCATAGGGGTGTGATCCTGCTATTCAGTCATAGGGGTGTGATCCTGCTATTTAGTCATAGGGGTGTGATCCTGCTATTCAGTCATAGGGGTGTGATCCTGCTATTCAGTCATAGGGGTGTGATCCTGCTATGCAGTCATAGGAGTGTGATCCTGCTATTCAGTCATAGGGGTGTGATCCAGCTATTCAGTCATAGGGGTGTGATCCTGCTATTCAGTCATAGGGGTGTGATCCTGCTATTCAGTCATAGGGGTGTGATCCTGCTATTCAGTCATAGGGGTGTGATCCGGCTATTCAGTCATAGGGGTGTGATCCTGCTATTCAGTCATAGGGGTGTGATCCTGCTATTCAGTCATAGGGATGTGATCCTGCTATTCAGTCGTAGGGGTGTGATCCGGCTATTCAGTCGTAGGGGTGTGATCCTGCTATTCAGTCGTAGGGGTGTGATCCAGCTATTCAGTCATAGGGGTGTGATCCTGCTCTTCAGTCATAGGGGTGTGATCCTGCTGTTCAGTCATAGGGGTGTGATCCTGCTATTCAGTCATAGGGGTGTGATCCTGCTATGCAGTCATAGGGATGTGATCCTGCTATGCAGTCATAGGGATGTGATCCTGCTATTCAGTTATAGGGGTGTGATCCTGCTATGCAGTCATAGGGATGTGATCCTGCTATGCAGTCATAGGGGTGTGATCCAGCTATTCAGTCATAGGGGTGTGATCCTGCTCTTCAGTCATAGGGGTGTGATCCTGCTGTTCAGTCATAGGGGTGTGATCCTGTTATTCAGTCATAGGGGTGTGATCCGGCTATTCAGTCATAGGGGTGTGATCCTGCTATTCAGTCATAGGGGTGTGATCCTGCTATTCAGTCATAGGGATGTGATCCTGCTATTCAGTCATAGGGGTGTGATCCGGCTATTCAGTCATAGGGGTGTGATCCTGCTATTCAGTCGTAGGGGTGTGATCCTGCTATGCAGTCATAGGGGTGTGATCCAGCTATTCAGTCATAGGGGTGTGATCCTGCTATTCAGTCATAGGGGTGTGATCCTGCTATTCAGTCATAGGGATGTGATCCTGCTATTCAGTCATAGGGGTGTGATCCGGCTATTCAGTCATAGGGGTGTGATCCTGCTATTCAGTCGTAGGGGTGTGATCCTGCTATGCAGTCATAGGGGTGTGATCCAGCTATTCAGTCATAGGGGTGTGATCCTGCTCTTCAGTCATATTGGTGTGATCCTGCTGTTCAGTCATAGGGGTGTGATCCTGCTATTCAGTCATAGGGGTGTGATCCTGCTATGCAGTCATAGGGGTGTGATCCTGCTATGCAGTCATAGGGGTGTGATCCTGCTATTCAGTCATAGGGGTGTGATCCTGCTATTCAGTCATAGGGGTGTGATCCTGCTATTCAGTCATAGGGGTGTGATCCTGCTATTCAGTCATAGGGGTGTGATCCTGCTATTCAGTCATAGGGGTGTGATCCTGCTATTCAGTCATAGGGGTGTGATCCTGCTATTCAGTCATAGGGATGTGATCCTGCTATTCAGTCATAGGGGTGTGATCCTGCTATTCAGTCATAGGGGTGTGATCCTGCTATTCAGTCATAGGGGTGTGATCCTGCTATTCAGTCATAGGGGTGTGATCCTGCTATTCAGTCATAGGGGTGTGATCCTGCTATTCAGTCATAGCGGTGTGATCCTGCTATTCAGTTATAGGGGTGTGATCCTGCTATTCAGTCATAGCGGTGTGATCCTGCTATTCAGTTATAGGGGTGTGATCCTGCTATTCAGTCATAGGGGTGTGATCCTGCTATTCAGTCATAGGGGTGTGATCCTGCTATTCAGTCATAGGGGTGTGATCCTGCTATTCAGTCATAGGGGTGTGATCCTGCTATTCAGTCATAGGGGTGTGATCCTGCTATTCAGTCATAGGGGTGTGATCCTTCTATTCAGTCATAGGGGTGTGATCCAGCTATTCAGTCATAGGGGTGTGATCCTGCTATTCAGTCATAGGGGTGTGATCCTGCTATTCAGTCATAGGGGTGTGATCCTGCTATTCAGTCATAGGGGTGTGATCCTGCTATTCAGTCATAGGGGTGCGATCCTGCTATTCAGTCATAGGGGTGCGATCCTGCTATTCAGTCATAGGGGTGTGATCCTGCTCTTCAGTCATAGGGGTGTGATCCTGCTATTCAGTCATAGGGGTGTGATCCTGCTATTCAGTCATAGGGGTGTGATCCTGCTATTCAGTCATAGGGGTGTGATCCTGCTATTCAGTCATAGGGGTGTGATCCTGCTATTCAGTTATAGGGGTGTGATCCTGCTATTCAGTCATAGGGGTGTGATCCTGCTATTCAGTCATAGGGGTGTGATCCTGCTATTCAGTCATAGGGGTGTGATCCTGCAAATCAGTCATAGGGGTGTGATCCTGCTATTCAGTCATAGGGGTGTGATCCTGCTATTCAGTCATAGGGGTGTGATCCTGCTATTCAGTCATAGGGGTGTGATCCTGCTATTCAGTCATAGGGGTGTGATCCTGCTATTCAGTCATAGGGGTGTGATCCTGCTATTCAGTCATAGGGGTGTGATCCAGCTATTCAGTCATAGGGGTGTGATCCTGCTATTCAGTCATAGGGGTGTGATCCTGCTATTCAGTCATAGGGGTGTGATCCTGCTATTCAGTCATAGGGGTGTGATCCTGCTATTCAGTCATAGGGGTGCGATCCTGCTATTCAGTCATAGGGGTGTGATCCTGCTATTCAGTCATAGGGGTGTGATCCTGCTATTCAGTCATAGGGGTGTGATCCTGCTATTCAGTCATAGGGGTGTGATCCTGCTCTTCAGTCATAGGGGTGTGATCCTGCTATTCAGTCATAGGGGTGTGATCCTGCTATTCAGTCATAGGGGTGTGATCCTGCTCTTCAGTCATAGGGGTGTGATCCTGCTATTCAGTCATAGGGGTGTGATCCTGCTATGCAGTCATAGGGGTGTGATCCAGCTATTCAGTCATAGGGGTGTGATCCTGCTATTCAGTCTTAGGGATGTGATCCTGCTATTCAGTCATAGGGGTGTGATCCTGCTATTCAGTCATAGGGGTGTGATCCTGCTATTCAGTCATAGGAGTGTGATCCTGCTATTCAGTCATAGGGGTGTGATCCTGCTATTCAGTCATAGGGGTGTGATCCTGCTATTCAGTCATAGGGGTGTGATCCTGCTATGCAGTCATAGGGGTGTGATCCAGCTATTCAGTCATAGGGGTGTGATCCTGCTATTCAGTCTTAGGGATGTGATCCTGCTATTCAGTCATAGGGGTGTGATCCTGCTATTCAGTCATAGGGGTGTGATCCTGCTATTCAGTCATAGGAGTGTGATCCTGCTATTCAGTCATAGGGGTGTGATCCTGCTATTCAGTCATAGGGGTGTGATCCTGCTATTCAGTCATAGGGGTGTGATCCTGCTCTTCAGTCATAGGGGTGTGATCCTGCTATTCAGTCATAGGGGTGTGATCCTGCTATTCAGTCATAGGGGTGTGATCCTGCTATTCAGTCATAGGAGTGTGATCCTGCTATTCAGTCATAGGGGTGTGATCCAGCTATTCAGTCATAGGGGTGTGATCCTGCTATTCAGTCATAGGGGTGTGATCCTGCTATTCAGTCATAGGGGTGTGATCCTGCTATTCAGTCATAGGGGTGTGATCCTGCTATTCAGTCATAGGGGTGTGATCCTGCTATTCAGTCATAGGGGTGTGATCCTGCTATTTAGTCATAGGGGTGTGATCCTGCTATTCAGTCATAGGGGTGTGATCCTGCTATTCAGTCATAGGGGTGTGATCCTGCTATGCAGTCATAGGAGTGTGATCCTGCTATTCAGTCATAGGGGTGTGATCCAGCTATTCAGTCATAGGGGTGTGATCCTGCTATTCAGTCATAGGGGTGTGATCCTGCTATTCAGTCATAGGGGTGTGATCCTGCTATTCAGTCATAGGGGTGTGATCCGGCTATTCAGTCATAGGGGTGTGATCCTGCTATTCAGTCATAGGGGTGTGATCCTGCTATTCAGTCATAGGGATGTGATCCTGCTATTCATTCGTAGGGGTGTGATCCTGCTATTCAGTCGTAGGGGTGTGATCCAGCTATTCAGTCATAGGGGTGTGATCCTGCTCTTCAGTCATAGGGGTGTGATCCTGCTGTTCAGTCATAGGGGTGTGATCCTGCTATTCAGTCATAGGGGTGTGATCCTGCTATGCAGTCATAGGGATGTGATCCTGCTATGCAGTCATAGGGATGTGATCCTGCTATTCAGTTATAGGGGTGTGATCCTGCTATGCAGTCATAGGGATGTGATCCTGCTATGCAGTCATAGGGGTGTGATCCAGCTATTCAGTCATAGGGGTGTGATCCTGCTCTTCAGTCATAGGGGTGTGATCCTGCTGTTCAGTCATAGGGGTGTGATCCTGTTATTCAGTCATAGGGGTGTGATCCGGCTATTCAGTCATAGGGGTGTGATCCTGCTATTCAGTCATAGGGGTGTGATCCTGCTATTCAGTCATAGGGATGTGATCCTGCTATTCAGTCATAGGGGTGTGATCCGGCTATTCAGTCATAGGGGTGTGATCCTGCTATTCAGTCGTAGGGGTGTGATCCTGCTATGCAGTCATAGGGGTGTGATCCAGCTATTCAGTCATAGGGGTGTGATCCTGCTCTTCAGTCATAGGGGTGTGATCCTGCTGTTCAGTCATAGGGGTGTGATCCTGCTATTCAGTCATAGGGGTGTGATCCTGCTATGCAGTCATAGGGGTGTGATCCTGCTATGCAGTCATAGGGGTGTGATCCTGCTATTCAGTCATAGGGGTGTGATCCAGCTATTCAGTCATAGGGGTGTGATCCAGCTATTCAGTCATAGGGGTGTGATCCTGCTATTCAGTCATAGGGGTGTGATCCTGCTATTCAGTCGTAGGGGTGTGATCCTGCTATGCAGTCATAGGGGTGTGATCCAGCTATTCAGTCATAGGGGTGTGATCCTGCTCTTCAGTCATAGGGGTGTGATCCTGCTATTCAGTCATAGGGGTGTGATCCTGCTATTCAGTCCTAGGGGTGTGATCCTGCTATGCAGTCATAGGGGTGTGATCCTGCTATGCAGTCATAGGGATGTGATCCAGCTATTCAGTCATAGGGGTGTGATCCTGCTCTTCAGTCATAGGGGTGTGATCCTGCTGTTCAGTCATAGGGGTGTGATCCGGCTATTCAGTCATAGGGGTGTGATCCTGCTATTCAGTCATAGGGATGTGATCCTGCTATTCAGTCATAGGGGTGTGATCCGGCTATTCAGTCATAGGGGTGTGATCCTGCTATTCAGTCATAGGGGTGTGATCCTGCTATTCAGTCATAAGGATGTGATCCTGCTATTCAGTCATAGGGGGGTGATCCGGCTATTCAGTCATAGGGGTGTGATCCTGCTATTCAGTCGTAGGGGTGTGATCCTGCTATGCAGTCATAGGGGTGTGATCCAGCTATTCAGTCATAGGGGTGTGATCCTGCTCTTCAGTCATAGGGGTGTGATCCTGCTGTTCAGTCATAGGGGTGTGATCCTGCTATTCAGTCATAGGGGTGTGATCCTGCTATTCAGTCGTAGGGGTGTGATCCTGCTATTCAGTCATAGGGGTGTGATCCTGCTATTCAGTCATAGGGGTGTGATCCTGCTATTCAGTCATAGGGGTGTGATCCTGCTATTCAGTCATAGGGGTGTGATCCTGCTATTCAGTCATAGGGGTGTGATCCTGCTATTCAGTCATAGGGGTGTGATCCTGCTATTCAGTCATAGGGGTGTGATCCTGCTATTCAGTCATAGGGGTGTGATCCTGCTATTCAGTCATAGGGGTGTGATCCTGCTATTCAGTCATAGGGGTGTGATCCTGCTATGCAGTCATAGGGGTGTGATCCTGCTATTCAGTCATAGGGGTGTGATCCAGCTATTCAGTCATAGGGGTGTGATCCAGCTATTCAGTCATAGGGGTGTGATCCTGCTATTCAGTCATAGGGGTGTGATCCTGCTATTCAGTCATAGGGGTGTGATCCAGCTATTCAGTCATAGGGGTGTGATCCTGCTATTCAGTCATAGGGGTGTGATCCTGCTATTCAGTCATAGGGGTGTGATCCTGCTATTCAGTCATAGGGGTGTGATCCAGCTATTCAGTCATAGGGGTGTGATCCAGCTATTCAGTCATAGGGGTGTGATCCTGCTATTCAGTCATAGGGGTGTGATCCTGCTATTCAGTCATAGGGGTGTGATCCAGCTATTCAGTCATAGGGGTGTGATCCTGCTATTCAGTCATAGGGGTGTGATCCTGCTATTCAGTCATAGGGGTGTGATCCTGCTATGCAGTCATAGGGGTGTGATCCTGCTATTCAGTCATAGGGGTGTGATCCAGCTATTCAGTCATAGGGGTGTGATCCTGCTATTCAGTCATAGGGGTGTGATCCAGCTATTCAGTCATAGGGGTGTGATCCTGCTATTCAGTCATAGGGGTGTGATCCTGCTATTCAGTCATAGGGGTGTGATCCTGCTATTCAGTTATAGGGGTGTGATCCTGCTATTCAGTCATAGGGGTGTGATCCAGCTATTCAGTCATAGGGGTGTGATCCAGCTATTCAGTCATAGGGGTGTGATCCTGCTATTCAGTCATAGGGGTGTGATCCTGCTATTTAGTCATAGGGGTGTGATCCTGCTATTCAGTCATAGGGGTGTGATCCTGCTATTCAGTTATAGGGGTGTGATCCTGCTATTCAGTCATAGGGGTGTGATCCTGCTCTTCAGTCATAGGGGTGTGATCCTGCTATTCAGTCATAGGGGTGTGATCCTGCTATTCAGTCATAGGGGTGTGATCCAGCTATTCAGTCATAGGGGTGTGATCCAGCTATTCAGTCATAGGGGTGTGATCCTGCTATTCAGTTATAGGGGTGTGATCCTGCTATTCAGTCATAGGGGTGTGATCCTGCTATTCAGTTATAGGGGTGTGATCCTGCTATTCAGTCATAGGGATGTGATCCTGCTATTCAGTCATAGGGGTGTGATCCAGCTATTCAGTCATAGGGGTGTGATCCTGCTATTCAGTCATAGGGGTGTGATCCTGCTATTCAGTCATAGGGGTGTGATCCTGCTATTCAGTCATAGGGATGTGATCCTGCTATTCAGTCATAGGGGTGTGATCCTGCTATTCAGTCAGGGGCGGGCGCTGTGTTCACTCACTGCTGGCGCCGCCCATGTATGTGAATACTGCTCCTGGCAAGGTTGTGTCTAGATCGGAGGTGATTTTTTGTGCTCCTTACTTCAGCCCCTCTGATCTAGACGGTTCACTGCTGAGGAAACTAGATCGGTGTTGCCGGAGTGAGTGTCTCAAAAAATCACCTCCGATATAGACACAACCTAGCTGTATTGAAATACATGGGTGCCGCCCCTGACTGAATGAGAGAATCACACACTTATGACTGAAAACGAGCAGGTAGGACAAAGTGTATATAAGGTTATAAAATCATTATACTATCACCGATTTTAATGAAAACAGCTTGTTAGTGATGCACATTGCATCACTAACAAAGCAATGGGGGCAGTGTAGATATTGAATACGACATGACTGGTTCCCTTTAAAGAGGACCTGTCACTAGATCAAAAGTGTCCAGTGCCCCCAGGGAACCTTCAGAGATACGCCTCCCAGGGAACCTTCAGAGACACGCCTCCCAGGGAACCTTCAGAGACACACCCCCAGGGAACCTTCAGAGACACACCCCCAGGGAACCTTCAGAGACACACCCCCAGGGAACCTTCAGAGACACACCCCCAGGGAACCTTCAGAGACACCCCCCCAGGGAACCTTCAGAGATACACCCCCAGGGAACCTTCAGAGACACACCCCCAGGGAACCTTCAGAGACACACCCCCAGGGAACCTTCAGAGACACACCCCCAGGGAACCTTCAGAGACACACCCCCAGGGAACCTTCAGAGACACCCCCCCAGGGAACCTTCAGAGATACACCCCCAGGGAACCTTCAGAGACACGCCTCCCAGGGAACCTTCAGAGACACACCCCCAGGGAACCTTCAGAGACACACCCCCAGGGAACCTTCTGAGACACGCCCCCAGGGAACCTTCAGAGACACGCCTCCCAGGGAACCTTCAGAGACACGCCTCCCAGGGAACCTTCAGAGACACACCCCCAGGGAACCTTCAGAGACACACCCCCAGGGAACCTTCTGAGACACGCCCCCAGGGAACCTTCTGAGACACACCCCCAGGGGAACCTTCTGAGACACACCCCCAGGGAACCTTCTGAGACACGCCCCCAGGGAACCTTCTGAGACACCCCCCAGGGAACCTTCAGAGACACGCCTCCTAGGTACAGACCATAAAAATTAGCGCTAAGTAAAAAGGCCCAGATATCTGGCACTATACCAATTATGATAATCCTGGGATCAGCGGGAATACAATAAGAGCAACAACTTTACAATTTTGACATGGTGACAGGTCCTCTATAATCAGTTGTAACTTACTCAAAAAATGTGTATTTAAAAATACACTTTGGTCTGCAATTTATTTGTATATCAGTGTGTTATTGTGCTACTGTTCTCTAGGTTAGAATTGTATTCATGTATGAGACTCGGCTTCTCCAAGTCTGTAATACGGCTCTATAATATTAACGGACCCTCCACTGTCTTAACATTAAAAAGAAGACTAGCACCCCCAACACAACTTACGAAGCACAACTTCTTCAGCGGAAAACGGGTGCCCCAAGTTGCCTACCTGCAGCGAAACATGTCGGAGGTGGGAGACTTAAATCTACTTTTTTCAGGCAGGTACACAATTAATTAAAGTGATGTTTTATTTATATGGTGATAAAGCACAATAATTCTTATCATTTCCTGTAGTGTGCTAAACTGTTTTTATTTGCTCTTGGGAAAACCGTGTTCATAATTTAAGCAAAAAACAATAACACCTACAGGGGTCGTAATTTCAAGATTAAATATGACAATAAGCATATATCCTCGAATCAGGATGGCTTGTGATAATATGTCTCTGTTTTCTCGATTGCTGTATACACAGTGCTAAATAAGTGCTGTGAATACAATGTTGGGAAGTGCTAATGGCACTTCCTCCTCTTGACCAAGTGAGCATGTGATTGCTGGGTGTAAGAAGGGAGCAGGAGCTACTGTGTCATAGGAGACCCAGTCAGCTCTGCTGTGCTCCCCTGTAACAGGGGCTAATATATCAGGCCCAGTTACAGGGGAAATCAGATTTTAAAAAAAAAGTATTTAAATGTTGAAATGTCCCACAAAGATCTTTTAAGATATCGGCAGAAAAGTAAAAAAAGCGAGTATAAAAGTAACATAAAAATTAGGCCCAACATATCACGAAAAAAGATGCAAAATTTTTTTAATATCTGAACGAGAACACTTTTTACAGCTTTTAAACCACATGCACAAAAAATCATGAATGTAAAACTTGAGTTTCATCCAGAAAGCTCGGCTGATGTTCATCTATATTATCATCCGTGTGTCCATTTATTGTGTCCGTGTGACATCTGTTTGTATACATGATCAAATACTGCCTCCTAGATTAATAATGGCATTGTATTTGTACAAATTGGATGCCACACAGCTGATCCGTAAGGAGTCCCATTTTTTGCACACTCTAGACTTGTATAGGAGATTCACATCCTGAAGAGGATGGTGCATGCTGCGCTCTGTCTCTAATCAGCCCTAATTCATTGCATTGGTCAGTTGCTGTCTGAGTCTTACGCAGCACACGTCCATATATCACGCTCGTCTGAATCAGCGCTTAAACTTCCCTTTTCCTTAAGCACGCCTGGTGTAGTCAAATATTGACCTGTCTTGTGTGTTCTTGACTTGTGTCTTTTGGAGCTAACTTTTAGATGTGTAGAAGAAATATCAAGGCCTGGAACGAAATGTACTTATAAGGGTGGAGAACATGAAGACAGTCTAAAACAGACTGCTGCTGACACAAAGATGCTGTTATGGCCTCGTCATCTGATGTAGTCACTTGATTTCAGTTAGGCGTCTTCTAATTGATTATCTCCGCGCTGTCTGGACTTCTTCTGGTCTTGTACAGTTCAAGATTATCACACAGTTTTATGTTAAAACATACCTAAAAATACCTACTAGATAATATGTAGATGATATGTGGGTGACAGTGCGGGCGCAGCAGAGAAGTTTTCTTTATTAGTCTGTTTAGAGTCTCTTCTGGATGTCTGAAAATCTGATTACTCTGACACTAGATAATGCAATGTGAAAACTGCTTTCATTCCTCAGCCTCCTGCACAGTTCTCTCCCTTCATCTACAGTACATGTGGAGCAGAAGCATGCATGTGTTAAGGGGCATTAATTGGGTATTTTATGACTGTACCGAGTACAGTATGGGCGTACTAAATGTATAATGGCGGTATTTCATCTTTGTGTGGTGGTAATGGCTACATTGTAGTGAGATGTGGTGGCAGAGAGGACAATTTGATTGACATGTTGAAAATGGTGTCTGATCTGCAGGCTTTATGTTACAGAGCAGGAGGAGCTGAGCATACATTTTTTGTGGGAACATTTTAAGAAAAATGTGCACTTTATTCATTGAATTCCCTGGTGTTTGCATATGGCGGTCTTAATCCCTGATTACCAGTCTTCCCTGTATAACTGTGCATGCAGAGATAGCTGTCAGTCACTGAGTAGGACCTCCCACTGGACTGATATGCAAACAATGACCAAATATTTCACTTTAAAAAATACAAGTTTAGCTCAATCAGACGTCCATGCAAATTTGTCCGAACTCGGACCGCAATGCACGGACTGGCCACGAATCTCCCTACCAGAGCATGACAGCTTCATGTATTTACTCCTCTTTGGTCAGACCTCATCTGGAATACTGTGTACAGTTTTGGGCACCACATTTTAAAAAAGACATAGACAAACTGGAGCAAGTTCAGAGAAGAGCGACCAGAATGGTGACTGGTCTGCAAACCATGTCCTATGAGAAACGGTTGCAGGATTTGGGAATGTTTAGCTTGCAAAAAAGAAGACTGAGAGGAGACTTAATAGCTGTCTACAAATATGTCAAGGGCTGTCACATTGTAGAAGGATCATCTTTATTCTCATTTGCACAAGGAAAGACTAGAAGCAATGGGATGAAACTAAATGGGAGGAGACACAGATTAGATATTAGAAAAAACTTTTTGACAGTTAGGGTGATTAATGAGTGGAACAGGCTGCCACGAGAGGTGGTGAGTTCCCCTTCAATGGACGTCTTCAAACAGAGGCTGGACAGACATCTGTCTGAGATGATCTAGTGAATCCTGCTTTGAGCAGGGGGTTGGACCAGATGACCCAGGAGGTCCCTTCCAACTCTACCATTCTATGATTCTATGATTCTATGATTTCTATGAGGCTGTCACTCGGGTCAGGAGACCTATGGACAGTCCATGCATTGCGGTCTGAGATCGGACTGATTTGCACCGACATCTGATTGAGCCCCTATACTTAATCTTTGCCCACAAACCTATTTATCATTCTGCTCAGCTTCTCCGTCTGTATACTGTGCTGTATACAGATCGGACTGTGTGTACAACCTGACAGTCTCCCTATAAGGTAAAACAGATTATAGTCTTGATTCTAATTCTTTGATTAAGAGACACTTGGCATAGAAATATTGAAAAATACTAGCCAATAGTTTTAGGAGCATTTTTGGGCATTCTTGAACATATCTAGGATTTTGGCTGATACATATGGAAATGTTTATTTGGATCTTCTTAGTGACCAGGCCTGAATGGACCTGTTTTTTTTTAGCAATGTTGCCCTGCCTCTTTTTTAGCAGCCATCATTTTCTTATTTTCTTATTGACGTGGCTGTATGAGGCTTTGGTCTATTCATGTCAAATTGTATTTTTTTAAGCGCTGTTTTATTTTATTAAGGTTTTTTTTGCTATTTTAGAAAAAAGCTACTTTTAGTTTTGTTTTTTTTTGTTTTGACTTTTTGTTCCGCACCAAATATTTCACACATTTTGTTTTTGTTACATAATTGCATATGTTGAAAAAGACCTAGGTCCATCAAATCAGGTTCAACCTTCCTCCACCAATTGTTGCTATATGTGTGCAATAAAATGTGTCTATTTTACATGAAAAAAATTTTTTTTTGCATTTTTTGGGGTTGGGACTCCTATTTTTTTTTATTACTCTTTCTTTATTTTTTCCATATTTTTATACACACATTCACACTCATGTACACTCCCGTGTGTGTATAAAGCTTCTGCCAGAATTAAAGTAAAGTAATAAAAAATAGCAGTCCCAACCCAAAAAATAAAAAAAGAATGCCTTTAAAACAGGATCTAAACATCAATTCCTCTAGGCACACTTGCACACAGTTTTTCGAAATAACTCAGCAGTGAGTTTATTCCAAACATCTTGGAGAACAAACCACAGATCTTCTATGGATGTAGGCTTGTGAAAAGCTCAAATCCTTCTGTCTTTTCATGTAATCCCACACAGACTTTATCTTTAGGTCAGGGCTTTGTTGGGGCCATATCATCATTGTAGGACCTTTTGTTCTTCTTTATGCCGAAAATAGTTCTTAATTATATTGGCTGTTTGTTTGGTGGTCATTGTACTGTTGCAGAATAAATTTGGAGCCAATCTGAAGCCCCCTTGATGGTATTGCATAACCAACAGCAACCAGGATTAGCACCATTGGCTGCATCAACAGAAAAATAAAAATGTTACAAGTCTCAGAAAATGATGACACTAACCTGGAGAATCATATTGTGGGGTCATTTTTACAACACACTGAACACCATAAGGGCCATGTCTACCATTGTGTAGCATCCCCTCTTCTGTAAGTGTGTGGGAAGTGAGGACTTCCCCATGCACTGCAGAGTCCAATCTATCAAAATATAACATTATACAAACCATACTTTTAAACTCTAAAAAGAATTAAAAAAAACACTTCCCCCAAAAATTCAATAAAAAGCGATAAAAACATCATATGTACCCCAAAATGGTATCAATATAAATTTCAGCAAGAAAACAAGCCCTCACACAGCTCTATGGACATAAAAGTAATAAAGTTACTGGTCTCAGAAAATAGTGACAAAACCATTTTTTTTTTACAATTTCATAATTTTTTCATCATTAAAATAGCGAGTAAACTGGACAAGTTTGGTATCGCCTTAATCATACTTACCTGGAGAATGAATCAAATTGCGAGATCATTTTACTGCATAATGAATGCCACAAAAACAATACCCAAAAAACAATGGCTGAATTCCGTTTAGTTTGGAACTTTTTCGTGACTTTCATTAAATTCTATGGTAAAATTAATGGCTATATCAATGGAACTAGTGTAAAGAAAAGTGCAAAAATAAAAAAATTCCTGGATTGTTAAGGGGTCAAACAACAGGTCACTTTGTGCTGACACATTCTCTTCAAGTATTTGTGGAAATAAGAGTGTTGCTCACACCATTTACTAAAATGAGGGATACAAGTACCATATAAAGTATCATTGATGTTTCTCCCGCACCTAACCTTTGTCAAGCCATGATTCTTCCAGTGTCATGGCTTCTACACATGCTTGGAGTTGGGCAAACAGGTGATGCAAGCCATCTGTGCCACATCTGAAGTGTTTCTTACTGAAATCTAATACCGGTGGTGCTAGTTTGTGCCTCTGACCAACATACAGCTAGTGCGTGGCATAGAGGGCTTGTTCAGATGAGTGTATTAGGTGGATGTGTGCTGTTCGTGGTAAAATCAGATATCACACAGACCACACACTTCACCAATGTTGTCCTTATGACAATTTTTTTTACATTAACCAAGTGGCTATGTGAAAAAATTACAACATGCGCTAGGGTATTCCGAATTTTTGGATGAGACTCGCATGCAAAAGAAAAATGTCTGTATAGTATCCCGATTTTTCCACAAACATTGGAAACTGCATTTGATCGTGTACATGTTAATCTGTTGACGTATAAATAAAATTTAGAACAGACACATGGATGACAATACTGATGAAAGTCGTTTGATTTTTCTAGATGAAAATTTGAATATTTTTCATATTCTCATCTGAACGGGTTCAGACAAGGGCACGCATACTGTCATCCGTATGAAATCCGTGTATCTGTTTTGTCCATCAGTATGGCATCCATTTCTTACATGAACAGTTTAATAAATAATTAAGGTCATACGTGATTTCCTGTTGTAATAATTGTAATGGATCTGTGACAAACACAAGACGTACGGATGGTAAACCCTATGTGATCTGTTTTTTTGTGAACCCATTGATTTATAATGGGCGACTCTGATGCAAACTGCAGATCAAAATAGAGCATTCTGCGATGGTCCGTGTGTAACATTGACTTGTGTTGGTGCTGTTCTCATGCTACCCGTTTTGCTTAATGGACTGATTATATTCTCGTCTGAACAAGCCCTAATGAGAAAACATCTGGGCTGAATATATCAATTCATTCCTCTCATTATATTAAAATGACTGAATATCTCTATGCTGGGTTTGCCAATGGCTTCCTGTGCACTAAATTAGATTTGGTAATAGCTTTACTCAAACCATTAAAGGGTTTTCTCATAAAGACAACCCTTGTCTTTATGTCCTGTCGAGGCGCATGGACATCATAGAGAGGAAACCCCTGCTTAGAGCTCCTCTATATAAGCCAAATCAGAGAGCCTGAAGGGCCACTACATAATACCCCAAGGGAAATGGCTAGCTAGCTTTGTCTTCTGGCTAAATCGGCTTTCTGGTCATACAACCCTTTAAAAGGATTTTTAGGACTTTAATATTTATATCCTATCCTTAAGTCGGCCTCCAACCCTCTATGTTTTTCTGAGTTGGAGGATTATCCTTATTAGTTGCCGTAAGGAAATATTTATTCAACTTTGCTTATATAGAGCCTACATATTCTGCAGCGCTGTACACAGATCGTCATTCTTTACATCGGCCAACATGGGGTTCGCAATCTACTTTATTATATTGGGCACAGAAATATTCCGTTCAGATATCCTCTAGATTTTTGGGGAGAATTAGAGATGAACAAATCTGCCACTGTTCAAATTCAACAGATTCGCTTGATTATACCCTGAGGTCTCCAAACCCCAAAAATCATATAAAATGTTCTTCATTTATGTTTCTATGCATAAAGAATTTCCCAAATTCACAGGTTCTAGCAAAGAATAATTTTTGGGAATTTGATTTGTCCAGCCGGCTACCATTTTTCTGGATTTATACAGGCCAGGAAAGATGTAGAGGGGAATGGTGCCGGAGCGGAGTGGGGCCAGAGGAGGAGCGGCGGGAAACTCTGGTGACAGGGACGAATGGGGGGGCGAGGTGAGTATCATATTCTGTTGTTTTTCTAACCCCTTTAAGGCCCATATGACCTATCCTTGTTAGCCCAAATAAATCCAGCAAAATGGCAGCTAGCTGGACATCATATTGCTGCATTTGTGCCAATCAAATTCCCAAAAGTTCTGCTTTTCTAGAATCTGCGGATTTGGAAACTTCTAAACACAATGAAACCACAAATGAATCTGGTTCCGAAGAGATTTAAAACCAAATACACATTAGAGAGCCAAGTTGTTACTCGGTGTCTCACTGCCCTGCCTCCTTCAGCTGTGCAAAGCAGCAAGCTACATCTTCATGCAAACGTAAAGTGTAATTGTTCACAGGAAACCGTTGCCTTTAGCCATTAGTTCACATCTGGGACCTGTAATTAGACAGATTCCATTCAGCCCTTATTTACATGCAATTATTTTGGACGGTATTTGTAAGCCAAAAACAGAATTAAGAATCTTTCCCAGGGCCAGGACATGGTGAAGGCGAGGGTAGGCAAAGTAGGTGTAGGTCTAGGGCACATCTAACTAGAAATGTGAGGGGATGCAATAAAAAATAGCACTCAAATGTCATCCGCATGCTGAGTTGTTGGTGCACATGTGAGTCTGTCCCCAGCGCTCCCACTGCAGTACAGGGGTGTGCTTCTTAGAGCAGAGCCCATGACCGGCGTCTGCTTTACCCGGTCATGTGCCCAGCTTTCTGCCAGGGAAGCACATCATTGAGCAGAATACATCACAGCTATCACTGCTGCCTGCTTACTACTAGAAGATACTGTGTACTTCCACAAACCGTGCTGCACTGTTAGCTATGGCGGGTGGGAAAACACGGAGAAATAAAAGCAGCCGCTTCAGAATGCACTGGGTGCCATAAAGCAAAGCAGTAGTTGTAGGCTATACAAGAAAGTACAAGTAAAGCATCTTAGAAAGTGAGTAGGCGAGCGTGTGAGGGTTGTGCTCCTAAGGCTATGTTCACACTGATTTTCTGCAGTGTATTTGGAGATTCAGTCTGAATCATCCTGAAAAATGGGATTCAGACTAACACCTGAAGAGCAGATAGACTGCAATGACACTACCGGAGTTCAAATTTGGGTGTTTCTTTATTTTTCTTAAAGTGTCCACCTGTTCAGACCGGCACAGAAATCTAGCACTCCATGTTTGTATGTGTTTCTGAATGATGAACACTTTTAGAGACAAAAAACATATTGCCCTGACGCAGGTTTCCTATTCAGGCGGGTAATTTGAGCTCACTGCAGAAACACAGTGTGAACTGGCCCTATGTGTCTTGTTTATATCCTCTGTTGTGTAATCCCCATTAGTAATATGAGCTTTGTTATTGACAATGCCATCCAGTGTTACATCTAGTCACATGTATGAAATCCTTGACCGGCCGTTTGAGGGTGGATACTGCTGTGCAAGATTTGTGCACATTATACATTTGGAAGCCCAAGCACAGGATATGACTGAACAGCTGGCAACACTGAAATCCACAGATAATATGGAAAGGAGTTTGCTGCTCACTGAGCAGGTGCTCGCTGGGGTAGATGTGGGGGAGGATCGTAGTATGGAGCTTCAAGAAGTTGTCCACTACTTGGACAATCCTTGTTCATACCCCACGCTTGGCCCCGATAAAATAATAAAGCTTATACTCACCTCCCTTGTAGATGTCGTTCCCGCGGTGTTTGCACGCGCGGTCCCGGAGCTGTCGTGCTGTTGTTGTGACATGTGACGCTGGCGCCCAATCAGCGCTGGCGTCACCGCCCCGCCTACGTATGAAGTGAACATGAAGAGGAATGAGAGATTTGCTGATCTCTGGCTTCCTCTTCGTGTTGAAGCCGTACGTAGGTGGGGCAGTGACGCCAGCGCTGGGGTTGATATATTACTGAGAGATGACCCAGCAGTCACGATGCCTAATGGCACCAATGACAAAGTTAGAGCTAGCTGAAAAGTTCTTGGATTTTGTCTGTAAGCTTAAAGCGTAACCATCATTTTAATTTTTATTCCATAAATCAATAGTCCACATGAAAATAAGCAACTTTGTAATATATCTTATCAGAGAGATTTGCTTCTTTTTCTGCCAAAATTGATTAGTCAGTGTCAAAATTCTCAATTATGAGGTAAAATCTGTATTCAGTGAAGACTTTCCCATTACTGAGATAGGAGATGGCAGCTCTTCCTGATAAGATTCTATGTAGGAGGGAGGGTGAGGAGGGAGGAGCTCTGCCTGTAGCTCTTGTATCCCTGCCATCTCCTATCTCAGTAATGGGAAAGTCTGTCTTCACTGAATACAGATTTTACCTTAGAATTAAGAAGATTGACAATGACTGATTAATTTCGGCGCCATTTTTCAAATGTCCTTTTATTTTGTGAGGATGTTAGAAGAGTTAAAACTTAGCAGCAATATTTCATTTTTTTCAAGAAAGTTTAGAAATCTTTTTTTTTACCTATTCAATTTTAAAGAGACTTTGAGGGGCCTATATATTGGAGAATGCCCTGAAGTGACACCATTTTAAAAAATGCACCCCTCAAATTATTCTAAACTACTGTTAGGAAATGTGTTAACCGTTCAGGTGCTACACATGGATTAAGGCAAAAGTGAATGAAAAAATGAAAAATTATGTTTTTTCCACTAAAATATTTAGCCCTAAATTTTTCATTTCCACATGAGATAATAAGAAAAAATTGACCCAACATTTTATTACTCAATTTCTCCTGAACGTTGGCAGTGTCCCATATGTGGTGAGCCTGCTGTTTGGGAACATGCCAAGACCAGAAGTGAAGAAGCGCTATATGGTTTTTGGAGTGAAAATTTGGCTGGAATACATTGTGGACCCCACCTTGTATTCACAAAGTCCCTGAAGTACCAGCAGAAATCCCCACAAGTGAACTCACAAGGGGTATCAGGATAAAATGGACCCCAACATTTGTTAAACAATTTTTCCCAAACACGGTGATAACCCGAATCTGGTCAAAAACTGCTGTTTGGGCACACGGTAAGGTTCAGAAAGAAAAGGGCACTATTTGAATTTTAGTGCACAAATTTCGCTAAAATTGACTGCGGACATCTTGTTGCATTTGCAGAGCCCCTGAGATGTTACAACAGCAGAAACCCCTCTATTTTGGAAACTGGACCACTCAAGGAATTCATCTAGGGGTGTGTTGATCATTTTCTACTCATAGGTGCTTCACTGAAATTTGGTCATGAAAACAAAAAATATTTTTTTTTCCAGTGAAATCTTATAGCCCCGAATTAGTCATTTTCACAGGGTTAACAGGAGAAAATGGATGCCTCAATTTGTTGTGCAGTTCGTCCCGAATGCAGTGATAACCCATATGTGTGAAACTTCTGTCTAGGCACACAGCAGGGCTCCAATAGGAAAGAGCGCTATTTAATTTTGAGAGCCCCATGTTGCATTTGCAGAGCCTCCAAGGTGTACAAAAAAGCAGAAACACCCACAAGTGACACCAAAAGGGGAAATTAAACTCGTCACGGAATCCATGTAGAGGTATGGGGACCAACTTTAACCCACCCACAAGTAATTCATAGATTGGTCTGTGAAAAAAGAAACATTTTTTGTTTGCTAAAATATTACTATATTAGGGGTAAAACTAGAAAATGTGTTACTCAATTCTTACTGAATATGGTAATACCCCATGTGTGGTTGTACACTACTGTTTGAGCACACGGCAGGGATCTGATGGGAAGCAGCGGCAGGGATCTGATGGGAAGCATCGGCAGGGATCTGATGGGAAGCAGCGGCAGGGATCTGATGGGAAGCAGCGGCAGGGATCTGATGGGAAGCAGGGCTTCTTGGCTTTTGGAGTGCCGATCCCCTGTAAGAAAACTATTTAAATTGCATCATTAACCCTTTGATATATATTAATAGGACCAGAAAACCGAGCAAGTAAGATGAATTGCAATGGGACAAGGGGTCCCACAGCAACACTAAGTATCAATGATAGAGAAAGAAACATTTTATTAAATATCCAAAAGATTTATAAAAATGCTCGATGGCATCTCCATATCAAACATTGACCAATGACTGTACAAAAGTAATTAAATATTATCCTAGAGCGTAGATACGGGAGGAAGAGAAGGACTAAGGTATGGGAAGGTTGGATTGAAAAAACGACTTCCAAAATAGATAAGAACCACCCCAACCCTAAAAGTTGACATTTTTATCAATTGGACAGATTAATAAGGGGAGTATGCTTTTTTAATGGGTTGCTGGGGGCTTAGGCATATTGGTGAGTTATTTAAAACGTTAATTCTTAGGAGAGGTCAATCCTTTTAACTGTGCCGACTCTCCAGGGGACCTAAGTATTGATAGGTTTAGACGACATCTATGATGAACAGTTATGAATGTCTCTGTGGTTTCTAGTCTTTTCCCAGTTGAGCAGTTTTTTCTTATTTTCTTTCTGACACCGTCCCAATCTGTTATTTCCATTTGTCCTTCTCATTTTCACCTCATTCCTATGGGTTGGGGCTTTTCTATTACACATTTATGGTATGGAGTGCTATTTCTTCTTTCTCAGCTTCTCTGTGATTTTTCTATTAATGTCATATGTCGAAGTCTTAGACGTTCCCCCCATTTTCCATGGTGTGATTTGTCTGTGTTGTTGCTGTTACTGTGGTACAGTTGTGGCCAAATCTTTTGAGACTGATACTAATGTTGCTTTTTGCAAAGTTTGCTGCTACAGTCGTTTTAGGCCTCATTCACACGGTGTAATCAGTGTTTTGGATCAATGTGTCATCAGTGTATAGTCCATGTGTTCATTTTTACCATCAGTGTGTCAGTGTCATCAGTGTTTTTCATGGATGGATAAATACATAAATTACAAAGCTTCTCCTATCTCCACATCCTGACGGATAACAGCCCATTTTTCCCTAATCAGGACTTGGAGTTCATAACACTTTTTGTGTTTTTGTTCGTCCACCTGCTTTTCAGAATTGACCACAGGTTCTCAATGGGATTGAGAGCTGGGGAATTTCCTGGCCATGGACCCAAAATTTCAGTGTCTTGCTCACTGAGCCGCTTAATTATCACTTTGCATTGTGACATAGTGCTCCATCACGATGGAAAAGGATCGTTGGGAGAAGTTGCTCTTGGAGGATGTTTCGATACCATTCTTTATTCATGGCAGTGTTCATAGAGAAAATTGTGAGTGAACCTACTCCTTACACCACGGCCCCACTATCAGTATTTGGTCAGTATTTTTTCTCAGGAGTGGGAGCCAAAACCAGGAGTGGGTGATAAATGCAGAATTGGTGACTTGTTTCTATTATACCTTTTCTCTGATTGTTCCTCACCTGGTTTTGGCTCCCACTCCTGAGAAAAAATACTGACTGAATACTGACCAAATACTGATAGTGGGGCCATGGCCTTAGGATGAAAGGCAACCTCACACATGAATGGTCTCAGGATGCTTTACTGTTGGTGTGACCCAGGACTTATGGTTGCACTCACCTTTTCTTCTCTAGACAATCATTTTTCTAGATTTCCCAAACAATCTGAAGGGGGCTTCATCAGAGAAAATAACTTTGCAGGAAATACTGGGATTGTACTGCAGGGATCTGGGTTAATGGTATCTAACAATCCTGATTTAGGCACTCTAGAACACCAAGAATGGGGCTCTCCAGCTTGTCTTGAGTGAAGTGGAGGTTCATATGTTCGTCCTCCTTTCCATTCATTGTTTATGGGACTGCCAGAGAAAATCAAGAGCTGTACTTGGCTTTCTCTGGTAAAGGGGAATTATACTGCGAGTGGTGGAGTTGTGAACACATCATACTGTTGGCAGGAGAATGTACTGTGGAAGATATAATACTGTTGAGTAGGTAAAGTACTGTGAGGATATTATACCATGTGGGGAGATGTACTATGGGGGCATCATATTGTGTGTAGGGGAGTGTACTGTGAAGGCATCGTTTTGTGTATATGGGGAAATGTACAGTGGGGGCTTCATGCTGCGAGTGGGAGAATGCACTGTGGGGGGCATTATACTGTATGTGGGGGAAAATACAGTGGGTATCATGCTATGTGTGGTGGAATGTACGGTGAAGGTACTATGAAGGCAGCATACTGTGTCTGGGGAGTGAATGTAATGTGGGGGCATCATACTGTTTGTGGGGGAATGTACTGTGCAAGTATCATACTGTGTGTGAGGAAATGTACAGCGAAGACATACTGTGTGTGGTAGAATGTAGTATGGGGACATCAGACTGTGGGTGGAAGGGGAGTGTCCTATGTGGGGGGAATGTACTGTGGAGGTATCATTCTGTGTGTGGGGGGGAAAGTACTGTGGAAATATACTGTGTGAGGAAATGTACAGTGAAGACATACCATGTGCGGTGGAATATAGTATGGGGACATCAGACGGTGTGGGGGGAGGGGAGTGTCCTATGTGGGGGGGAATGTACTGTGGTGACATCAGTCTGTGTGTGGAGAAATGTACTGTGGAGGTATCATTATGTGTGTGTGTGGGGGGGAATGTACTGTGGGGACTTCAGCCTGTGTGTGGGGGAGTGTACTGTGGTGACATCAGTCTGTGTGTGGGGGAATGTACGGTGGAGGTATCAATATGTGTGTGTGTGGAGGAATGTACTGTGGTGACATCAGCCTGTGTGTGTGGGAGTGTACTGTGGTGACATCAGCCTGTGTGTGTGGGAGTGTACTGTGGGGACTTCAGCCTGTGTGTGGGGGAATGTACGGTGGAGGTATCAATATGTGTGTGTGTGGAGGAATGTACTGTGGTGACATCAGTCTGTGTGTGGGGGAGTGTATTGTGGGGACTTCAGCCTGTGTGTGGGGGAATGTACGGTGGAGGTATCAATATGTGTGTGTGTGGAGGAATGTACTGTGGTGACATCAGTCTGTGTGTGGGGGAGTGTACTGTGGGGACTTCAGCCTGTGTGTGTGGGAGTGTACTGTGGTGGCATCAGTCTGTGTGTGGGGGAATGTACGGTGGAGGTATCAATATGTGTGTGTGTGGGGGAGTGTACTGTGGTGACATCAGTCTGTGTGTGGGGGAGTGTACTGTGGTGACATCAGTCTGTGTGTGTGGGAGTGTACTGTGGTGGCATCAGTCTGTGTGTGGAGAAATGTACTGTGGAGGTATCATTATGTGTGTGTGTGGGGGGGAATGTACTGTGGTGACATCAGTCTGTGTGTGGAGAAATGTACTGTGGAGGTATCATTATGTGTGTGTGTGGGGGGGAATGTACTGTGGGGACTTCAGCCTGTGTGTGGGGGAGTGTACTGTGGTGACATCAGTCTGTGTGTGGGGGAATGTACGGTGGAGGTATCAATATGTGTGTGTGTGGAGGAATGTACTGTGGTGACATCAGTCTGTGTGTGGGGGAGTGTATTGTGGGGACTTCAGCCTGTGTGTGGGGGAATGTACGGTGGAGGTATCAATATGTGTGTGTGTGGAGGAATGTACTGTGGTGACATCAGTCTGTGTGTGGGGGAGTGTACTGTGGGGACTTCAGCCTGTGTGTGTGGGAGTGTACTGTGGTGGCATCAGTCTGTGTGTGGGGGAATGTACGGTGGAGGTATCAATATGTGTGTGTGTGGAGGAATGTACTGTGGTGACATCAGTCTGTGTGTGGGGGAGTGTACTGTGGTGACATCAGTCTGTGTGTGTGGGAGTGTACTGTGGTGGCATCAGTCTGTGTGTGGGGGAATGTACGGTGGAGGTATCAATATGTGTGTGTGTGGGGGAGTGTACTGTGGTGGCATCAGTCTGTATGTGGGGGAGTGTACTGTGGTGACATCAGTCTGTGTGTGGGGGAATGTACTGTGGTGACATCAGTCTGTGTGTGGGGGAGTGTACTGTGGTGACATCAGTCTGTGTGTGTGGGAGTGTACTGTGGTGGCATCAGTCTGTGTGTGGGGGAATGTACGGTGGAGGTATCAATATGTGTGTGTGTGGGGGAGTGTACTGTGGTGACATCAGCCTGTGTGTGTGGGAGTGTACTGTGGTGGCATCAGTCTGTGTGTGGGGGAATGTACGGTGGAGGTATCAATATGTGTGTGTGTGGGGGAGTGTACTGTGGTGACATCAGCCTGTGTGTGTGGGAGTGTACTTTGGTGCCATCAGTCTGTGTGTGGGGGAATGTACGGTGGAGGTATCAATATGTGTGTGTGTGGGGGAGTGTACTGTGGTGGCATCAGTCTGTGTGTGGGGGAATGTACGGTGGAGGTATCAATATGTGTGTGTGTGGGGGAGTGTACTGTGGTGACATCAGCCTGTGTGTGGGGGAGTGTACTGTGGTGACATCAGTCTGTGTGTGTGGGAATGTACTGTGGTGACATCAGTCTGTGTGTGGGAGAGTGTACTGTGGTGACATCAGTCTGTGTGTGTGGAAATGTACGGTGGAGGTATCAATATGTGTGTGTGTGGGGGAGTGTACTGTGGTGACATCAGCCTGAGTGTGTGGGAGTGTACTGTGGTGGCATCAGTCTGTGTGTGGGGGAATGTACGGTGGAGGTATCAATATGTGTGTGTGTGGGGGAGTGTACTGTGGTGACATCAGTCTGTGTGTGGGGGGGTGTACTGTGGTGACATCAGTCTGTGTGTGGGGGAATGTACGGTGGAGGTATCAATATGTGTGTGTGTGGGGGAGTGTACTGTGGTGGCATCAGCCTGTGTGTGTGGGAGTGTACTGTGGTGGCATCAGTCTGTGTGTGGGGGAATGTACGGTGGAGGTATCAATATGTGTGTGTGTGTGGGAGTGTACTGTGGTGGCATCAGTCTGTGTGTGGGGGAATGTACGGTGGAGGTATCATTATGTGTGTGTGTGGGGGGGAATGTACTGTGGTGGCATCAGCCTGTGTGTGTGGGAGTGTACTGTGGTGACATCAGCCTGTGTGTGTGGGAGTGTACTGTGGTGGCATCAGCCTGTGTGTGGGGGAGTGTACTGTGGTGACATCAGTCTGTGTGTGGGGGGGTGTACTGTGGTGACATCAGTCTGTGTGTGGGGGAATGTACGGTGGAGGTATCAATATGTGTGTGTGTGGGGGAGTGTACTGTGGTGGCATCAGCCTGTGTGTGTGGGAGTGTACTGTGGTGGCATCAGTCTGTGTGTGGGGGAATGTACGGTGGAGGTATCAATATGTGTGTGTGTGTGGGAGTGTACTGTGGTGGCATCAGTCTGTGTGTGGGGGAATGTACGGTGGAGGTATCATTATGTGTGTGTGTGGGGGGGAATGTACTGTGGGGACTTCAGCCTGTGTGTGTGGGAGTGTACTGTGGTGGCATCAGCCTGTGTGTGGGGGAATGTACGGTGGAGGTATCAATATGTGTGTGTGGGGGGGAGTGTACTGTGGTGACATCAGCCTGTGTGTGGGGGAGTGTACTGTGGTGACATCAGTCTGTGTGTGGGGGAGTGTACTGTGGGGACATCAGTCTGTGTGTGGGGGAGTGTACTGTGGGGACTTCAGCCTGTGTGTGGGGGAATGTACGGTGGAGGTATCAATATGTGTGTGTGTGGAGGAATGTACTGTGGTGACATCAGTCTGTGTGTGGGGGAGTGTACTGTGGGGACTTCAGCCTGTGTGTGGGGGAGTGTACTGTGGTGACATCAGTCTGTGTGTGGGGGAATGTACGGTGGAGGTATCAATATGTGTGTGTGGGGGGGAGTGTACTGTGGTGACATCAGCCTGTGTGTGGGGGAGTGTACTGTGGTGACATCAGTCTGTGTGTGGGGGAGTGTACTGTGGGGACATCAGTCTGTGTGTGGGGGAGTGTACTGTGGGGACTTCAGCCTGTGTGTGGGGGAATGTACGGTGGAGGTATCAATATGTGTGTGTGTGGAGGAATGTACTGTGGTGACATCAGTCTGTGTGTGGGGGAGTGTACTGTGGGGACTTCAGCCTGTGTGTGGGGGAGTGTACTGTGGTGACATCAGTCTGTGTGTGGGGGAATGTACGGTGGAGGTATCAATATGTGTGTGTGTGGAGGAATGTACTGTGGTGACATCAGTCTGTGTGTGGGGGACTGTACTGTGGTGACATCATACTGTGTATGAAGGAATGTACTGTGGGGTCATTGGACTGTGTTTGGGGGGCTCTGTGGGAGCCAAGAAAGGGGTATCATACTGTGTGGAAACACTAATGGCTTTCACTAGAAGCAGTATTTCTCTGTAGGCATACATAAAGAACTGGGTGAGATTAGGTTGCTGGCATAGCATAAAACAAAAATTGTATCTCTCTTTCAATGTTGGAGGTATGGCTTTTGTTTGAAAACGACACCAACCTGTTTAGCTGCATTATGGCCAGAATATGTGTACACATTATGATACTGAACTTTTGAGGAGAGTGGGTGCATTTTGAGGCCATTGCCTTGGATGCTAATAGAGCTTGTTCCACCCCCGATCTTTCCATAATAGTATTATAGCTGTTGGCTTACAAATACTGATGCAATATCCTGACCAAAATAATAACATGTGAATAACGCCTTAGCTTTTCGTTTCAGTTGTGACCTATAGCGCATTGTAAGTAAAAGTCCATAAAGTGTCTAGTATAGAAGGTGGTTTTATGGTATTGCCCCTATCTTATCAGAGACCAATAATAAAACTGTAGTAGGACCTGAAAATTATGTAGAGTGAGTTCCAAATGGATTAGATTTCTAAAATTGACACTAGGTGCAGTTTTACAGCCTGATCCCTTATAAAGTTCTGCCGCCCACAATCTCTGTTAGAGACTTTCTGGTCCTGGGACTAGAACTCATAATTCCAGTTGGGCTTTAGATGAATTCCCTTGGTATGAACCTCAAGTCTAACCTTGAATTTTGGTGAATTTATGAATCCATTTGACCAATGAGCACTTAAGCTCTCATAGTGATCCAGCATCATGTTCTGTCTGTTATTGAGTTTTGCAAATTAGTAGGAATCTAATGAGAAACAGGTATAATACAGTTGGGTGACTTCTATGAATGCTGTATTGTTGCGCTTGAGAGAGGCTTCATATTGCTGGGTGCATGAGCACTAACACGAGCATTTGGCAATTTTAGATGAAATTTGCTGTGGAAATATCTAGTGCTTTCTTCTTCTTATCTCCATAGTAACCTAATTAAAACCCACACGCCAAAGCCTGTGGATATTTGTACTAATACTAGGAATCCTTTTCAAAAAATAACTGCGCTTATTCCCTACCTTCAAGTAAGGATGTGTATGATTGACCATGCTAAATGCCCCGGAAACCATTGCCGTATATGCCCCACCTTTATTTTCTGTTGTAGACACTTTTTCATGCCCCATCCTACAAGAAGGCATAGCTGTGCCGGAAAGATGCACTGGCCTGCCAAGGAAAAGATGTGGCGGGAGATGCAACATTGTGTGCTAAAATTTGGGTCATATTTTTGGCGTAAAGGAAGACTGAATTGAAACTTGTGTTTAGGATTTCCGTTCCTGTTCAGTTTTAGGAATAGCTATAACGGAATTCACATCTAATACAGATTGGCAGCACGGTGGCTCAGTGGTTAGCACTGCAGCCTTGTCCTGGGTTCAAATCCCACCAAGGACAACATCTGCAAGGAGTTTGTATGTTCTCCCCATGTTTGCTTGGGTTTCCTCCCACACTCCAAAGACATACTGATAAGGAATCCCCAATGGGGACAGTGCCCATAATGTCTGTAAATTGTCTGAATTGTAAAGCTCTGCGGAATATGTTGGCGCTATATAGGATCCAGCTCCACGGAATAAAATCTTCTTTATTGTGAATGTATTTCAGTTAGGTAGTGAAAATAAAAGCGTGTCCTAACTAAGACATATGCACAGTCCATGACTGAGCGGTCTGAGACCGACCCGGCTGTCGACACGTTTCTGATGCTTCCACCCTCAATCATGATTCATGATTAATCAAGATTTTATTCCCCAGAGCTGGATCCTTCTTCAATCAGTTTTTAGAGCAGAAAAAAATAATCTGATGAATGAGCAAAGGTGAAATTATCTTTTGGTTTGGCCAAAATATCATCTTTCTCAGCAGCGTGTCGTCCTGTGTAAACAGGACCTATGTTGCCAAGTACAAAGGCAGCCTATGTACTCTGATCAACATATTACCTACC
This sequence comes from Phyllobates terribilis, assembly GCF_046119375.1. Lineage (NCBI taxonomy): Eukaryota > Metazoa > Chordata > Amphibia > Anura > Dendrobatidae > Phyllobates > Phyllobates terribilis. Next base: position 637,832,125 of record NW_027362762.1, read on the forward strand.
GATCGTTAAGGCTTTTAAACAACTGCCGGTCAGCAAACAAGTAGCTGATCGATGGTCATTTAATGAATGGTCATTTAGACCGGGTTCATCTAAATCTAAGAAAAATCGTCTGTTTTTCAGCCACAATAAAAACTGATTATTTTTCATCTGTATTGTCATCAGTATGTCTGTTTGGTACATCTATATGACAATCATTTTATACATCAACAATTTAAAATAGAATATTAATCCAAATACAGTTTTACAATAAATCCATAAAATAAGTGCCATATAGGTGGGGTCCACATGACATTCTTTTTTTTTTTTTTTTTTTATCCAACCCACTGATTGGGCAAGTCTGATCTGAAAAATGTTTTAGACTGGTGCATGCAGTGCATCATTGACTTGCATTGGCCCTGGCGTTGTCCATATGCTATTCATTTTGCAGCACACAGCTAGTCTGAATGAGCCCTTATACTGACCTGATCACTCCATACACACTGATGGAAAGCAGTGATGACACCTCTACCATTTTTTACTTACCTGTTTTTACAGTCATGTGCTGCACAGTTAACAGTAGATACAGCCCTGCGGCCTGTACTATATAAAGGTACTCTGGATACTGGACAGCTACATTACAATTGCACTTGCGCTTTGGATTTAACACAATAGATAAGACTAATGCCCTTTTTTTTTTCCACACAGATCTTTGAACCATGTAAAAAATTGCACACGTGAATTGCCCCATTGATTTGCATTGATCCGTTTTCATGTCCATACATGAAATTATGTTAGTCTGATCTGGCTCTTACGTTGCAGAAAACAAGCACATCAGATGTCTAGTCTGGATAGGACAGGGAAAGGGATAAGACAACAGCATAGTCAGCCTGAGTAGGGATCGGGCATCACTGCAGATACCAGATGCGGTACCTCAATGAGGCACCTAACTGAGTTTAAAGAGCAGCATTCAATTGATTGAATGTGGAAAATGCATGAGATTTATACAGCAAGCAAAATATAATAATGTTGAGGCCTGAATGTATTTTACCTTTGTGTTTTTATAATTCATTATATTAATTATGGTTATGTCATTCACAAATACACTGCTCAAAAAAATAAAGGGAACACTCAAATAACACATCCTAGATCTGAATGAATGAAATATTTTCATTGAATAATTTGTTCTGTACAAAGGTGAATGTGCTGACAACAAAATCACACAAAAATCATCAATGGAAATCAAATTTATTAACCAATGGAGGCCTGGATTTGGAGTCACCCCCAAAATTAAAGTGGAAAAACACACTACAGGCTGATCCAACTTTGATGTAATGTCCTTAAAACAAGTCAAAATGAGGCTCAGTATTGTGTGTGGCCTCCACGTGCCTGTGTGACCTCCCTACAACGCCTGGGCATGCTCCTGATGAGGTTGCGGATGGTCTCCTGTGGGATCTCCTCCCAGACCTGGACTAAAGCATCCGCCAACTCCTGGACAGTCTGTGGTGCAACGTGACGTTGGTGGATGGAGCGAGACATGATGTCCCAGATGAGCTCAATCGGATTCAGGTCTGGGGAACGGGCGGGCCAGTCCATAGCTTCAATGTCTTCATCTTGCAGGAACTGCTGACACACTCCAGCCACATGAGGTCTGGCATTGTCCTGCATTAGGAGGAACCCAGGGCCAACCGCACCAGCATATGGTCTCACACGGGGTCTGAGGATCTCATCTCGGTACCTAATGGCAGTCAGGCTACCTCTGGCGAGCACATGGAGGGCTGTGCGGCCCTCTAAAGAAATGCTACCCCACATCATTACTGACCCACTGCCAAACCTGTCATGCTGAAGGATGTTGCAGGCAGCAGATCGCTCTCCACGGCGTCTCCAGACTCTGTCACGTCTGTCACATGTGCTCAGTGTGAACCTGCTTTCATCTGTGAAGAGCACAGGGCACCAGTGGCGACTTTGCCAATCCTGGTGTTCTGTGGCAAATGCCAAGCATCCTACACGGTGTTGGGCTGTGAGCACAACCCCATCTGTGGACATCGAGCCCTCATACCACCCTCATGGAGTCGGTTTCTAACCGTTTGTGCAGACACATGCACATTTGTGGCCTGCTAGAGGTCATTTTGCAGGGCTCTTGCAGTGCTCCTCCTGTTCCTCCTTGCACAAAGGAGGAACAGGGTTGTTGCTCTCCTATGGCTCCCTCCACATCTCCTGGTATCTGCTCCATGCTCTGGAGACTGTGCTGAAAGACACTGCTACCCTTTTTGCCACAGCTCGCACTGATGTGCCATCCTGGATGAACTGCACTACCTGAGCAACTTCTGTGGGTTGTACTGTAGACACCTCCTCATGCTACTGTACCTCTAGGGGTGAGAGCAATGGCAAAATGAAAAAGTGACCAAAACAACAGCCAAAAAGGATGAGAGCAGAGAAATGGTCTGTGGTCACCACCTGCAGAACCACTCCTTTATAGGGGGTATCTTGCTAATTGCCTATCATTTCTACCAGTTGTCTGTTCCATTTGCACAAGAGCAGGAGAAATTGATTCACAATCAGTGTTGCTTCATAACTGGATAGGTAGATTTCACAGAACCGTTATTGACTTGGAGTTACATTGTGTTGTTTAAGTGTTCCCTTTATTTTTTTGAGCAGTGTATATCATCAGCTATATATACACCAATTGACTGTGTAATATTGTGTAGATTCCCCTCATGTTGCCAAAATAGACATGCGCTCCACAAGACCTCCGAAAGTGTCTTATGGTATTTGTCACCAAAATGCTAGTAGCATGGGTTTCAAATTGGGGTTTCTATACATAAGATTTGTTTTTCCTGCACATCCCACAGATGATTGACAGGATTGACATCTAGGGAATTTCGAGGTTGAGCTGTACCGTCATGTTCCATAAACCATTACTGAACTATATGGTGCTGAAAAAGTGAAGTGCCATTAGGGAAAACCATTGCATAAACTGATGTAACCATGGTCAAGTCAAAGTAACATTCACATGAATGGCAGTAGAACATAAATTGTCCTTCTCAATAGAACTCTAGGGGAATGGAAGCTCTGGATCCTCCCTGGAGTGATCAGATAGGTGATAAATGTCTTTCTTGAGAAAATCCCATAAACTCTCTAATGATAAGATCAATTGGCTTATCCAGAGCTAGTTTACTCCACATAGTTAATAAATGACCTACAGAAAACATGATGGCATCAGCTCTTCTGCTCTTCTCACCAGTGTGAAAACTAGAATACTGTAACATTTTTCTGTTTGTGGATAGTTACAAAAAATAAAAGTAACTCATAAAATATAAAAATTGTTCAATATATTCCATTCAATAATATGCTCCAAAGACTTACTGATAGGGTATTCTGATTATGAGCCCTAATGGGGACAAGTGATGAATATGGTGCCGCTGTGTAAGTGAATAAAATGAAAATGAATGAATGATTTTGAAGGGGAACTATCGAATTCCAATCTAATTTTCTGCTTTTAATGTAATTTTTTTCAGATCCTGAGACTCAAAGGAAAAGAACTGTTCAAAATGTTCTGGATCTGAGACAAAACTTGGAGGACACCATGTCCAGTCTTCGTGGCTCTCAGGTAACACACAGGTAGGTAGCAGCTGTTTGAATCATATCCAGATCTCTTCACATATAGAATGTATAGGATGTTTTAAAGGGGTTTTCCAGCCTGCTCAAGACAGAATACCAAATATCACTGTACATATGTTTTGTGGAAAAAAAATGATGTTAATATTAATCAAGATCGGTGTTTTTCATGCTAGTCTTGTTAGGGGGGCATGCTGGAGTCAGACGATCCTGATTCATTAAGAGCCTCTAAATAAATCCAGTGTGTCTTAAAAGTAGCATGTGCCTTGTCACCAATCTTACCGCAGTCCGGGACTGGAGTAAGATTTGTAGCCTAAGGAATGCATGAATTGAGTAGCTGTGAACGCCATGCCGTCGTCCCGCCCCAGTTCCGCCCACTTTGTTTTAGCTAGGCAAAAAAAGGTGTGAGAACGTGACAAGTCTCTAAATTTTAGCGCAGCCTGATGGTGCTTCAAAAATTTTGCAACTTTTCAAAGCTTTTTATTGCAGAATTCTGGCGTAAAAGCTTTGATGAATCGGGGTCTAAAATGTCACAATGTAGCTTCGGTGTGTGGTTTATTCACACCCCTGACTACCAGGTCAACAGAGCTTCAGCATCACATGTAAAACTACATTTCCCATCATCCCTAGCTGTCTCTCCCTTCTTCCCCATTGATCTAGCTCCTTCCCTTTGTGTGTACCTCCACCTCGCCCTACTCTAATTGTAATGTGGCCCGATAATCGCCAAACATGCTTTCATAAAAGCGCTGGTTCCATTGGCCCACGTAAAGATGTCGCCGATCAATCACACACACTCACTTTGGTATCTCCGCTAGCATACTGACCTGCAGAAATATTTCTGTTTCTAGATTTTACTGCTTATCAAGAAATCTCTAACTTTTTTGCTGTTTGTTGCAATATTTTAGGACCAATACATTTTTTACTTTTCCATCAATGGAGTTGTGTAAGGGCTTAGTTTTATTGGTCCCATTGTAGGATGCATTTGTCTTTTTGATTTCAGTTTTTCCTTTGCGTTTTTCTGCAGGTGTCTGCACCAATATACAATCACAATCTCCTCTGTTTTTGCTGTGTTTTTTTAAACATTATCCCCTTTTCTTAATGTGTTTTTAGAGCAAATTTGACTTGTCCATTTTTCGTTTAGGATTTTTAGTGCAGAAAGGCTGGGATTTTGCACACAAAAATGCAAGTTGATTTTGCTATGCATTTTTTCAGGTTTCAGCATAGAAGTGAAACAAAAGGGCAACCACAGACAGATGAAAGGGCAGCCACAGACAGGTGAAAGGGCAACCACAGACAGGTGAAAGGGCAACCACAGACAGGTGAAAGGGCAGCACAGACAGGTGAAAGGGCAACCACAGACAGGTGAAAGGGCAACCACAGACAGATGATACAGCAACCACAGACAGGTGAAAGGGCAACCACAGACAGGTGAAAGGGCAATCACAGACAGGTGAAAGGGCAACCACAGACAGATGAAAGGGCAACCACAGACAGATGATACGGCAACCACAGACAGGTGAAAGGGCAACCACAGACAGATGAAAGGGCAACCACAGACAGGTGATAGGGCAACCACAGACAGATGAAAGGGCAACCACAGACAGGTGAAAGGGCAACCACAGACAGGTGAAAGGGCAACCACAGACAGGTGAAAGGGCAATCACAGACAGGTGAAAGGGCAACCACAGACAGATGAAAGGGCAACCACAGACAGATGATACGGCAACCACAGACAGGTGAAAGGGCAACCACAGACAGATGAAAGGGCAACCACAGACAGGTGAAAGGGCAACCACAGACAGATGAAAGGGCAACCACAGACAGGTGATAGGGCAACCACAGACAGATGAAAGGGCAACCACAGACAGGTGATAGGGCAACCACAGACAGATGATAGGGCAACCACAGACAGGTGATAGGGCAATCACAGACAGGTGATAGGGCAACCACAGACAGGTGAAAGGGCAACCACAGACAGGTGAAAGGGCAACCACAGACAGGTGAAAGGGTAACCACAGATAGGTGTTAGGACAACCACAGACAGGTGATAGGGCAACCACAGACAGGTGATAGGGCAACCACAGACAGGTGAAAGGGCAACCACAGACAGGTGATAGGGCAACCACAGACAGGTGATAGGGCAGCCACAGACAGATGAAAGGGCAACCACAGACAGGTGAAAGGGCAACCACAGACAGGTGATAGGGCAACCACAGACAGGTGATAGGGCAACCACAGACAGATGAAAGGGCAGCCACAGACAGATGAAAGGGCAACCACAGACAGGTGAAAGGGCAACCACAGACAGGTGACAGGGCAACCACAGACAGATGAAAGGGCAACCACAGACAGGTGAAAGGGCAACCACAGACAGGTGATAGGGCAACCACAGACAGATGATAGGGCAACCACAGACAGGTGATAGGGCAATCACAGACAGGTGATAGGGCAACCACAGACAGGTGAAAGGGCAACCACAGACAGGTGAAAGGGCAACCACAGACAGGTGAAAGGGTAACCACAGATAGGTGTTAGGACAACCACAGACAGGTGATAGGGCAACCACAGACAGGTGATAGGGCAACCACAGACAGGTGAAAGGGCAACCACAGACAGGTGATAGGGCAACCACAGACAGGTGATAGGGCAGCCACAGACAGATGAAAGGGCAACCACAGACAGGTGAAAGGGCAACCACAGACAGGTGATAGGGCAACCACAGACAGGTGATAGGGCAACCACAGACAGATGAAAGGGCAGCCACAGACAGATGAAAGGGCAACCACAGACAGGTGAAAGGGCAACCACAGACAGGTGACAGGGCAACCACAGACAGATGAAAGGGCAACCACAGACAGGTGAAAGGGCAACCACAGACAGGTGAAAGGGCAACCACAGACAGGTGTTAGGACAACCACAGACAGGTGTTAGGACAACCACAGATAGGTGTTAGGACAACCACAGACAATTGAATGGGCAACCAGAGACTGGTGAAAGGGTAACCGGAGACAGATGAAAGGGCAACCAGAGACAGTTGAAAGGGCAACCACAGACAGGTGAAAGGGCAACCAGAGACAGATGAAAGGGCAACCACAGACCGGTGAAAAGGCAACCAAAGACAGGTGATAGGACAACCAGAGGCAGGTGATAGGACAACTACAGAAAGGTGAAAAGGCAACCAAAGACAGGTGATAGGACAACAAGAAACAGTTGAAAGGGCAACCAGAGGCAGGTGATAGGACCACCACAGACAGGTGAAAGGGCAACCACAGACAGGTGATAGGGAAACCACAGATAGGTGTTAGCACAACCACAAACAGGTGAAAGGGCAACCACAGATAGGTGTTATGGCAACCACAGACAGGTGTTAGGACAACCACAGACAGGTGTTAGGACAACCACAGATAGGTGTTAGGACAACCACAGACAGGTGAAAGGGCAACCAGAGACAGGTGAAAGGGCAACCAGAGACAGATGAAAGGGCAACCAGAGACAGTTGAAAGGGCAACCACAGACAGATGAAAGGGCAACCAGAGACAGATGAAAGAGCAACCACAGACAGGTGAAAAGGCAACCAAAGACAGGTGATAGGACAACCAGAGGCAGGTGATAGGACAACAAGAAACAGTTGAAAGGACAACCAGAGGCAGGTGATAGGGCAACCACAGACAGGTGACAGGGCAACCACAGACAGGTGATAGGGCAACCACAGACAGGTGATAGGACAACCACAGAAAGGTGATAGGGCAACCACAGACAGGTGATAGGGCAACCACAGACAGATGAAAGGGCAACCACAGACAGGTGAAAGGGCAACCACAGACAGGTGATAGGGCAACCACAGACAGGTGATAGGGCAACCACAGACAGATGAAAGGGCAGCCACAGACAGATGAAAGGGCAACCACAGACAGGTGAAAGGGCAACCACAGACAGGTGATAGGGCAACCACAGACAGATGATAGGGCAACCACAGACAGGTGATAGAGCAACCACAGACAGGTGATAGGGCAATCACAGACAGGTGATAGGGCAACCACAGACAGGTGATAGGGCAACCACAGACAGGTGAAAGGGCAACCACAGACAGGTGAAAGGGCAACCACAGACAGGTGAAAAGGTAACCACAGATAGGTGTTAGGACAACCACAGACATGTGATAGGGCAACCACAGACAGGTGATAGGGCAACCACAGACAGGTGAAAGGGCAACCACAGACAGGTGAAAGGGCAACCACAGACAGGTGATAGGGCAACCACAGACAGGTGATAGGGCAACCACAGACAGATGAAAGGGCAACCACAGACAGGTGAAAGGGCAACCACAGACAGGTGATAGGGCAACCACAGACAGGTGATAGGGCAACCACAGACAGATGAAAGGGCAACCACAGACAGTTGAATGGGCAACCAGAGACAGGTGAAAGGGTAACCAGAGACAGATCAAAGGGCAACCAGAGACAGTTGAAAGGGCAACCACAGACAGGTGAAAGGGCAACCAGAGACAGATGAAAGGGCAACCACAGACCGGTGAAAAGGCAACCAAAGACAGGTGATAGGACAACCAGAGGCAGGTGATAGGACAACTACAGAAAGGTGAAAAGGCAACCAAAGACAGGTGATAGGACAACAAGAAACAGTTGAAAGGGCAACCAGAGGCAGGTGATAGGACAACCACAGACAGGTGAAAGGGCAACCACAGACAGGTGATAGGGAAACCACAGATAGGTGTTAGCACAACCACAAACAGGTGAAAGGGCAACTACAGATAGGTGTTATGGCAACCACAGACAGGTGTTAGGACAACCACAGACAGGTGTTAGGACAACCACAGATAGGTGTTAGGACAACCACAGACAGGTGAAAGGGCAACCAGAGACAGGTGAAAGGGCAACCAGAGACAGTTGAAAGGGCAACCACAGACAGGTGAAAGGGCAACCAGAGACCGATGAAAGGGCAACCACAGACAGGTGAAAAGGCAACCAAAGACAGGTGATAGGACAACCAGAGGCAGGTGATAGGACAACAAGAAACAGTTGAAAGGACAACCAGAGGCAGGTGATAGGGCAACCACAGACAGGTGACAGGGCAACCACAGACAGGTGATAGGGCAACCACAGACAGGTGATAGGACAACCACAGAAAGGTGAAAGGGCAACCACAGACAGATGATAGGGAAACCACAGATAGGTGTTAGCACAACCACAAGCAGGTGAAAGGGCAACCACAGATAGGTGTTAGGGCAACCACAGACAGGTGATAGGGCAATCACAGATAGGTGTTAGGACAACCACAGACAGGTGAAAGGGCACCCACAGACAGGTGAAACGGCAACCACAGATAGGTGAAAGGGCAACCACAAACAGGTGAAAGGGCAACCGCAGACAAATGAAAGGGCAACCACAGACAGGCGATAGGGCAACCACAGTTAGATGTTAGGACAACCACAGACAGGTGAAAGGGCACCCACAGACAGGTGAAAGGGCAACCAGAGACAGATGAAAGGGCAACCAGAGACAGGTGATAGGACAACCAGAGGCAGGTGATAGGACAACTGCAGACAGGTGATAGGACAACCAGAGACATGTGATAGGACAACTACAGACAGGTGATAGGACAACCAGAAACAGTTGAAAGGACAACCACAGACAGGTGAAAGGGCAACCACAGATAGGTGATAAGACAACCAGAGACATGTGATAGGACAACCAGAGGCAGTTGATAGGACAACCACAGACAGGTGAAAGGGCAACCACAGACAGGTAGTTGGCCTTCAGAAGTGCACTATTGCTAAGCCTCCCAGGTTCTTGCTGCCCAGGGAGCATTGTGCTCCTGAAGACTGACAGTTTGGGCATGCCGCATAGTTGGGCCGCTGGCCCCATTCTGGCTAACAGAGGCAGATTTTCCGCTGCGGCATGAAAGAAGTGAACTGACCAGCTGTATAACAAAACAACTTGCAAATGTACGCTTTTTGCCTAGGAAACCGACCACTGCAGACTGCAGAGGTGGCTGTTATACAGTAAAAGGAAAAACGTTTTTCTCATATAAACTCATGGAAGAGAAGCATATTGGAGCGGTTCATGTGCCAGTATTATTTCATTCAGACTACTGGAAGTTGTTAATTGAGCAAATCCCAGTAGTCTGATGGGTGCTGTGTACTGGATTCAAAACAAAAAGAATTTCCAGCACTCGTCTTCCGAGTGAAAAGCGTACTTTATTACATTCTTTTAAAATCCAGTGAGATACAAGAACTGCAGTCATTCCAATTTATAAAAAATACACCCATTCCTACGCATGTCCAATCTGTAATATTGAGGGCTTCTAAATCAGTGCTGGAACGTCTTCTTCTAGATCCAGAGATGGCTGTTAGGCCACGTAAAGTATAAAATGATGAATCCCTCCGTTTCTTAGAGTGGAGAGTATTTTTAACAAGAAGTAAGTTGCAAATTTGCTTGTTTTTACAAGCAGTTCTAAATTGTAATCCTTTCCAAACATGAGAGCACCCCTTTAAATGAACTGTTTTTGAATAACAAGTTGGAGATCTAAATGTTAAACTTATTTCTGCTTTTTTTTAGCTCCTTAGACATGACATGTTATGACAGTGATGATGCCAATCCTCGCAGTATTTCCAGTCTATCCAATCGCTCCTCACCGGTGTCCTGGCGCTATGGACAGGCCAGTCCACGCCTGCAGGCTGGAGAAGCCCCCTCACTTGGTGGTTGTCGTGCTGAGCACGGGGGAGGAGGCTGGCAGTTCTCTCACACCATGCCCCTCCGCGCTGGCACACGAATCTGCAGCATTACCCAACGCTTGGAACTTCTAGAATCTGGCAGCCAGGATCTGAAATCAGGTTATGGAAGTGACTCTGACTGTAAACTGGCAAAAGAAGTGGCGCATGAGGATGACGATATCATTACTAGGTAAGTACTACCAGCATTACTGTTCCATCCCGCTGTGCATCCTTAGTGGAGTTAACTTGTAATACAGAAATGCTTAAGTACACCGTGCTATATAATATGATGACTGGAATATTTTAAGAGGATAAAAACCTTGATGGGAGGAGTGCTTCTTTAAGCCTAATGGAGCTGGTCTACTTACTGTGAAAATGTATGTAAGTATGGCTGTATAATCTTAAATATAATAAAATAATAATAAAATGAGCTCTGGCTGCACTAATAGAATAGCTGTATAAACCTTACATTTTTAAATTAGCATTTTGATATTGATTTTCAAAGTAAATACACCAGCTTCACCGGATCAAACATATCTATGTCATAAGTATGCAGTTTACATTGTGAAATCTGCTGACTGATCTTAACTGATATTTATGTAAATATTCAGATACATAAAACTTTAATGTTTTTTCTTACGCAGTTGTAAACTTTGCACAAGTTTTGTAGCTTGCTTCAGGATACTTCAGGTCTATTTTGTTCTTTTCTTCATACTCATCAGAATAGAGTTTGGTAATTGCCAAAATTTACAGTGGGTATGGAAAGTAATCAGACCCCTTTAAATTTTTCACTCTTTGTTTCATTGCAGCCATTTGGTAAATTCTAAAAAGTTCACTTTTTTCCCATTAAAGTACACTCTGCACCCCATCTTGACTGAAAAAAAAACAGACATGTAGAAATTTTTGCAAATTTATTAAAAAAGAAAAACTGAAATATCACATGGTCATAAGTATTCAGCCCCTTTGCTCAGTATTGAGTAGAAGCACCCTTTTGAGCTAGTACAGCCATGAGTCTTCTTGGGAATGATGTAGCAAGTTTTTCACACCTGGATTTGGGGATCCTCTGCCATTCTTCCTTGCAGTTCCTGTCCAGTTCCGTCAGGTTGGATGGTGAACGTTGGTGGACAGCCATTTTCAGGTCTCTCCGGGGATGCTCAGTTGGGTTTAGGTCAGGGGATTTGTCCGTATTTAATTTGCTCAGATGCTGGCGTACTTCTAATTGTGAAGATAAATGGATGATTTTTTATCTGTATTGTGATCCGTTTGTAATCTGTATGGCATCTGTATGTCGGTTTTTATAAATCAGCAGTTATTAAAGTTTACAAGACAAAATGCAGTTTATGTTATATAATTACCATGTATCCGTAAATTTCGGATGCGATACAGTTGATCCATATGGGATCCGATTTTTTTTTGTGCACCCATAGACTTGAAAAGACAAGTCTCATCTAAAATATGGAAGACACTAGTGCATGTTGTCATTTTTTTCACACATACATTCAGTCCGTGGAAAATAAAACAGTCAACTGCACAGCCATATTGAATCACATTGGTCTGAGTGCTGTCAGGTTTTTTGGACCTAAAATACAGTTGTGTGAATGAAGCTATAGGGTATGTACATTTGTACCGACAGTAGTTTTTACATGAGATGTTAAAAAATGACACATTTTCTAGTGGAAACGTCTTCAGGGAAGGCTCCTTATTCCTTCTTTGAAGAGTTTTTAGAGTAGTCTTTTGGTTCCTGAAGTGGTTTTGAAGAGTTTTTCATGTATTTTATGCCTAGTTTGGAACGTTATCCATCAGGAAATGCTTCGGAAAAGTGACAAGCACTTCCTTTTCGCCAACCAGGTGAAACGTAAAAGAAAATCGCTCAAAAGACTGAACATATGAACAGCAAAGTGGTTTTACAATCTAAATCAGACCTGGGCAAACTGCGGCCCGCGGGCCACATCCGGCCCTTTGACCGCTTCTGTGTGGCCCGCTGACACAGTCAGCCAGACGCAGGAGAAAGCCTGAGCTATTATCTTACTCAGACTCAGCATTCTGATTGTAGCTCCGCCCCCCTGTGGATGCCATCTTCTCATTGGTGGATGTGGGGATGCTCAGTTCCTTGCTTGCAGAGCAGAGCTACTGTAATGTCTTCAGGTCAGGAGTGTTCAAGAAGAGGGAAACTTGGACTACTACACCCATCTGCTGCACATAGTGGGCAAGTGACATCTAAGTTGAGCCCCATGGTATAAAATAACAGCTAGGAGCTGACATTGTGTCTACTGTGCTGATCAGTTCACAGCACAGCACTGCCTCCTTTCTCAGACCGCAGTTTACACTCAGTGAGAGCAGCTAATTATCTGCAGCTTACTGAGTCTTCCCCTGGCAGCTCAGACTGATCGGAGAGAACATTTGTATTCCTAGTGAATGACTCCAACAGTGAAGTGCCCCTCCTCACCTGGGATATTCTATGTGCTCCCCAAACTGCACCCCACATACTCTGCTGCCTCTCCACCTTTGAGTGAGGGTTAACCCTTACCTCACCCTTTACACTGAGCTTTTGAGTTATTGCGCTGTGTTCTATGTCCTGTGCAGGTGAGGTAAGTGTTAAGCTCCTCACAATGCTCCCTGCTGTGATCTGTGACTTATCACAGCCATAGACTTTAATAAAGATCCCCCCCACCTGCCTGTTACCTCCTGCCCCACATGTGATGTGGATCTATGCATGTGGAACAGGGGTGGGCAAACAACTTTTTTTTTCCACATGCTCCCAATTTATGTATTGATTGATCAATTGCCAATGCTTGCTATGATAAACTTTATTGTAGCAAGTATTATCAGGGTGTGTTCACACAACTGTATTTTCGGTCCTAGTGCTTTTCGTGAAAAAAATAAAATAAACCTGACTTCACACGGACAGGACTAGTAGCAATGCTTTGCAATTGAGCTATTCAGATTACAGTTTAAGTCCATGGCCCCACTATCAGTATTTGGCAGAATTTTTTTCTCAGGAGTGGGAGCCAAAACCAGGTGAGGAACAATCAGAGAATAATAGAAGGTATAATAGAAACAAGTCACCAGTTCTGCATTTATCACCCGCTCCTGAGAACAAATACTGACTGAATACTGATAGTGGGGCCGTGGCCTAACACAGACCAAATATCCGTGTGAAAAAGATCACAGCACACACCAGTTTCTTCTGTGTATCGGATAACACTCACTTATTGAAGTCAGAGTTTGCAAAAAAAAAATTGAATCCCATATTAATCATCTGTATGGCATCTGATTTTTACAGATACATTTCGATTACAATCATACGAAACTGTATTTGTTTTTGTACATTTTATTCACTTCTGATATATAAAAATGGATCACAATACAGATGATAAAAATAGTCTGCCTTTCTGGATGACAATCATGACATCGCTCGTGTAAACGTAATCATATAATCACCTTCTTTTTATAAAGCGATAAAATTAATATTGAGCAGAATTAAAGGGGCGGCCTAAAACAGAAGGTAAATTTCATACTAAATGTCTATTTAATTCAATCCAATCACTTATCTAGTACAGTTCAATTAAAAATTCCCTACCGTTTCCTCTCTACTCTAACTTCTTGTTTGTTTTTTCTCATCCAATGATGTTTCGTTGAGAATTCCAGTGCATTTTGGGATACTCACATGGGACGTCATCAAGGGGAAAAGGATGCGATCACTGACGCTGCTTTCCTCACATTTAAACGAAGCACCATCAGTGACCTCTGTTTCGGAGTCTGGGTTAGTCCCTGCTTGCTGCGTGGTGTCCTTACAATTTCCACTGACAGCGCACTCTCTTGCTGGCTCATCACTTCTCTTTAGAGCCAGCAAGGGAGTGCACTGTCACTGTTCATTCAAAGGAATATAGTGCCGGGAGCTCATACTGTCCATAGGTCATAATTTATAACCGATGCATTATCAGTAGAGCAGGGACTAGCCCAACCTCTGAAACAGACATAATTGATGCCACTTCATTTCATGGAGGGGGCAGAAGCTGCGGAAGTGACCACAGCTTCTACCACCTTATGACGTCCTGTGTGAGTATTCCAAACAAAATGCCATTGGAGGTTAAAAAAAAAGACTGGAAGTCAGACTGGAGAGGGTATATTAGGGAATTTTCAATTGAAGTATATAAAAAAAGGAGATTAGAAAATTACATTGTTTAGATAAATGTTTAGTATGAAATTCACCTTTGGTTTCGGACCACCCCTTTAAGTTCAGCCGACTGGTTCGGCCCTCAAAAGCAGTGCCAGTTTCTCATGTGGCCCCTTGGGAAAATTAATTGCCCACCCCTGATCTAAATGAACAGGAAGTCTTTTATGAGCTATTTTTCAGGCATCTGTTGGAGCAGACCTGCATCCTTTTGGTTTTTATTTTTAAAGGGCATCTGTCAGTAAGATGAACCCCCTCCCCTTTCCAATAACATATATAGACATGCTGGTCCAAATCTATGGACACCTTTATATCTTCAATCTGTTGCTGCATTCCTGAGAAATCAGCTTTTTAATTCATATGCATATTAGGTGTTAAGTGCTCTGGGTGTGACAGAGCACCTCCTGGGCCTCTTCCTCCTGAGGATGTTTCTCTGAACAGCACCTGCCTCTTTAGCTTGATTAACAAACTATATTTGATTTCCTTACCTGGCGGTTTCCATAGCACAGACAAATGAGCTAAATTGTCTGGTACAGGGCGGGCAAACAACATGGGGAGGAAGTAGCTCTTTAGGTGCTCTGTCACCCCCAGAGCACATAACTCCTCACTTGCATATGAATTAATAAGCTGATTTCTCAGGAATGAACAAATAGAAGATATAAAGGTGGTGATGGATTTCGCTTTTTAGGCCTTGCATGCCCATATATGTAATTTGGAGTTTTATTTAGTGTTTGGTTTATTTTATGTGTGCGACCACCACAGTCATGATACCCCCAGTAGATTTCACAAAACCTAGCTAGGTCTTTCCATGGATCTGCAATGTCAAAACGACATGTTCCGTCTCATGTCACTTCTTTGAAGTACTTCACAGTTCGGAAACCCTGAAGTGGTTAATAGAAGTAACATGTTCATCCTTTGCTGACTGAAACTATAGAGCAGAGCGAATGCGACTGGCGGCAAGAACGGTGGCAAGCCGCTTCAGGATAGCGACCTCTGGCGCTGTGTACACATACCCTAAAAGGGTTTAAAACATTTGGACAACTGCTGAAAATGATGGAAAGTACCGCCCAAAATCATACTCACCTGTTATATACCCTTTGCTCCAACATTTGCTTACTTGGCTACAGCGGTGTCATCTCATGTAACCGCTGCAGCCGATCCCTGCTCTCAGTGGTCACATGGATTCCTGTGTAGATCTCGGAGCTGCGGATGGTCGGTGCTGGAGTGCCTGAGGACATAACTGATGAGTATGCAGTAGTTTCTTACCGCGCAGTGGCGCAGCAGACACGTTAGTGTAAGAGAGTTGTCGGTAAGGTGAAGGCAGTGATCCCTCAGTCCGGCTTGTGTCACTGCTTATTAGCAGCAGAAGTGACATCAGATTGTAAGGGTCCTGCAGTGAATGTGTTAATATGCGAGGAGGAGCGCTCAGCCTTGTGGAGGGTGTGAAAAGGGTTAGTAATCTCTTGGCTCTCTTCCTGGTTGACAGCTGGAAATACAGAGCATTTCACATCTGTGCTCACTAGCCCTGCGCAGGGACCCCTCAGGACTGACCAAAATTTGTCACCGAGCGACTGATGGAAAGGTATTGTATAACACGGCACATATGTGAGCTGCTCGCAGGATGTGGGATGCATGCGTGTGTGCTATAGAAGGAATCGCCATTATCCTGCCTTCTTATTAGAATTGTGGGGCTTTTTGTTACCAATGTAAAACTATATCTGCATTAACGTTGTCAGGATCCGTGACTGCGCCTGAGTCACATTGTGTCTGTGAGGAAGTGTTGCTTTGTGTCTGACGGATTCTGTGGTCAGAGCAATGCTGTGCTTTTGTATATTGGCGGGTGGGGGCCTGCAGGAAGGAGATATGGGATGCTAACATTTGGTGCCTAGATAGACACACACTGATATGTCACTGAAACCAGTAGCTAGACCACATTGCTGTATCAAAGTGAAGAGCTTCGGCATGTACTTTGTCACAAAGAGACGCTTCTCCACCAGCTGAAATCACAAATCAAAACCCATGAATATGGATTAACTCATCATCAACCAAATTTGTTACATAGATGTTAAAGGGGTGATTCCAGAAAGGGCATGTATCATCAAACCTTCGGTATACTTAGCTTTGGCCATCAGCCCCTTAGTCTTTGAATGAAATGACAGCTCACATGCTTTACCGCTATTCTATTCAAACTGTTACTCTGCTGTCAGATGAAGTGAAAAATGATGGACTCCGATCCCCTGTTCTAGAGATCATTAGATTTACCACCTAGACTGTGTAAGTCCAATAATTGTCTCCTCTGGGAAATGCAATTGAGCAGGAATCTGTCTCCAGGTTTTTACTACCTAATATTAGAGCAGCATCCAGGACTAGTAAACCTGCTGCCAAGTAGTCCTCCATATTCATGAGCTCTGTACAAGCCCGCCCCCACTAGTGATTGGCAGCTTTCTGCCTATGCACAGCGTAAATAAAAAGTTGCCAATCAGTGGTGTGAACGAGGTTATGCAGAGGTCAACATTCAGAGAACTGGTAGATCTGCAGCAGATAAAACAGTGATTTTATCAAAACGGCAACAAGCTGCCCAGTAACTGACACATCACTGGAATCAGGGCCTCTGCTCCTACATCATGTTATTCTCAAATGGGGTAGCAAAAACCTAGTGACAGATTCTCTTTAAAAAAAAAAAAAAAGGCCATAGATTTACATGACATAGCTGTGTGATTCTTTAGATGTCAAAAAATCCTTTCTGACCCCACATAGTCTGTTGGAAAAACTTTATATGTAAATGTAACATACTATCAGTCAGATGTGTGTCTTTCTATGCCTTCTTGAAAATTATTTTATATTTCTGTTACTAACATGTTCCTCTGAAAATAAGTTAGGGTCTTATATTATTTTTTCTCTCCGAAAGATGGGTTAAGGCTTATTTTCAGGGGAAGTCTTATGTTTTTTTTCCATGAACAACAATCCAAATTTATTCTTGAACAAAAAAAAATCAACATTTATTCAAATATAATCATGTCATCACACACACACTGCGCATACACATGTATATACACACACACTGCACATACACATTTACACACACTGCATATACACATGTATACAGTACAGACCAAAAGTTTGGACACACCTTCTCATTTTAAGATTTTTCTGTATTTTCATGACTATGAAAATTGTACATTCACACTGAAGGCATCAAAACTATGAATTAACACATGTGGAATTATATACTTAACAAAAAAGTGTGAAACAACTGAAAACATGTCTTAAATTCTAGGTTATTCAAAGTAGCCACCTTTTGCTTTGATGACTGCTTTGCACACTCTTGGCATTCTCTTGATGAGCTTCAAGAGGTAGTCTCTGGAAATGGTCTTCCAACAATCTTGAAGGAGTTCCCAGAGATGCTTAGCACTTGTTAGCCCTTTTGCCGTCACTCTGCGGTCCAGCTCACCCCAAACCATCTCGATTGGGTTCAGGTCTGGTGACTGTGGAGGCCAGGTCATCTGGCGTAGCACCCCATCACTCTCCTTCTTGGTAAAATAGCCCTTACACAGCCTGGAGGTGTGTTTGGGGTCATTGTCCTGTTGAAAAATAAATGATGGTCCAACTAAATGCAAACCGGATGGAATAGCATGCCCCTGCAAGATGCTGTGGTAGCCATGCTGGTTCAGTATGCCTTCAATTTTGAATAAATCCCCAACAGTGTCACCAGCAAAGCACCCCCACACCTCCTCCTCCATGCTTCACGGTGGGAACCAGGCATGTAGAGTCCATCCGTTCACCTTTTCTGCGTCGCACAAAGACACGGTGGTTGGAACCAAAGATCTCAAATTTGGACTCATCAGACCAAAGCACAGATTTCCACTGGTCTAGTGTCCATTCCTTGAGTTCTTTAGCCCAAACAAGTCTCTTCTGCTTGTTGCCTGTCCTTAGCAGTGGTTTCCTAGCAGCTATTTTACCATGAAGGCCTGCTGCACAAAGTCTCCTCTTATCAGTTGTTGTAGAGATGTGTCTGCTGCTAGAACTCTGTGTGGCATTGACCTGGTCTCTAATCTCAGCTGCTGTTAACCTGCGATTTCTGAGGCTGGTGACTCGGATAAACTTATCCTCAGAAGCAGAGGTGACTCTTGGTCTTCCTTTCCTGGGGCGGTCCTCATGTGAGCCAGTTTCTTTGTAGCGCTTGATGGTTTTTGCAGCTGCTCTTGTGGACACTTTCAAAGTTTTCCCAATTTTTTCGCACTGACTGACCTTCATTTCTTAAAGTAATGATGGCCACTCATTTTTCTTTACTTAGCTGCTTTTTTCTTGCCATAATACAAATTCTAACAGTCTATTCAGTAGAACTATCAGCTGTGTATCCACCAGACTTCTGCACAACAATACTGATGGTCCCAACTTGATTTATAAGGCAAGAAATCCCACTTATTAAACCTGACAGGGCACACCTGTGAAGTGAAAGCCATTTCCGGTGACTACCTCTTGAAGATCATCAAGAGAATGCCAAGAGTGTGCAAAGCAGTCATCAAAGCAAAAGGTGGCTACTTTGAAGAACCTAGAATATAAGACATATTTTTAGTTGTTTCACACTTTTTTGTTAAGTATATAATTCCACATGTGTTAATTCATAGTTTTGATGCTTTCAGTGTGAATGTACAATTTTCATAGTCATGAAAATACAGAAAAATCTTTAAATGAGAAGGTGTGTCCAAACTTTTGGTCTGTACTGTATACACATGTATGTACACACACACACTGCACAATCACATGTAAATGTACACACATTCCACATACGCTACATACCAGCCTGTCTCCTCTTCGGTTCCTCAAGACTCCTGCAGTTAAAGGACCTATGGTGACATCATGGTCACATGACTGTGATGTCACCTAAGATCCCTAAGCAGTTTTAACCTCAGAATAGAAATGCTGGGGTCACCTAAGAGAGTGGGGCCCTGGGCAGTTGACCAGTGCACCTCCTCCAAATTCCGGTCCTGACAATAACTAGAGCTTATTTTCGGAGTAGGGCTTATATTTCAAGCATACTCCAAGAATCCTGTAAAATCATGGCAGGACTTATTTTCAGAGTAGGTCTTATTTTCAGGGGAAACACGTATGTTTTCGGTTGAGCATAGTCATGTAATGACTATGCTTCTGGAATGTAAAAGGAAATGATACGGCCTCAGAAAAGTTTTGTGCAGAAATAATTTAGTTTAAAGTCTGTTATATTTCATTTTGATCGCATTAAATAATCTAAGAAAAGCTATCAATGGTCTAAGAAAACAATATTCGGATCATATATGATCTGACAGTTTGTGGTGCTTGTATCGGAAAAAAAGATACTCTCAATACAGGTTTCCTTGGAATCAGATCCCAGCCTTTTTTTGCATTACCCATTAACCTGTCGGCTGTCCCTATAGTTAAAGTGAAAATCTCTGGGGTGAAATGGAGAATAAATGCACTTCTGCCATTGTTCATGTTTAATTTTTACAGCATTCACTATGTGGTAGAAATGACATGTTACCTTCATTCTGCCTGTCAGTTTGATGTCCATGTGGCTGCAGACTGCAGAATCGTGATGGTGTGCAATGCACACACTGTCATGATTTCCTTGTATTCGCAGCATTAGTGGCCAGTCATATGGCCACATGTGTGCTTCTCGCATACTTGCAGTAACCTGCTGAATAGATTGTCATCTGCATCTCTGAATGTCCTTTGAGAGTCTAGTTGGCATTGACAAATATACTGTATATCAGTGTGTCTCAGTGTGTATTTGTAGCAGTGTGCTGATGTGTGCATTGATGTACCTATAAATGTGTCATAATGTGTAAATATGTACCTTGAATTTTTTGTGTGCATGTCGAGTGAGTCAATACGTTTGTCAGAGTGTGCTTGTGTGGTCAGAATCAACTTTTAGCCCACACCAACGTGTTATGTTCACAGTGTAAATTTGCATTACTCTTACGGTTGTTCCATAAAAAGCAAGCAATTCCCTATCCAAAGGGTAAGGGATAATCTGCTGATCACTAGGGGTCTGACGGTTTGTACCACCAGTGATCCCGAGAACTTGGCTCTGCAGTCCCTTTTTGAATCCAGCAGAAGTGCTCATTCTCAACCTCCTCTCCATTCATTGTCTATGGGACTGCCGGAGAAAGCTGAGTGCTGCGCTCGCCTATTTCTAGCAGTCCCATTAACAATGAAAGAACAAAGGCCAAGCAGTTACACTTCCGTTCTACTGAGGAAGGGGCTGAGGAGCCCTGATCCTGTGATCCCTAATCCTGTGGATAGGGAATAACTTGCTTGTTTGTGAATAACTCTTTAAAGAAAAAATTCTGAATAACAGGTCTTAACATAGCAACGAACAAGGCACCATATAGAATATTAACGGACTGCCTGTTGGACTTCTAAGTATGGAAAGAGCAGGACGTTTAAAAGGGTTGTCCAATCTGGGACATTTATGGTATAGCAATGGAACAATCATCTGTCTTGTAAATGGGGTCCTGGTGCTTGCTGTCAGGGATGTAGAAGTAGCTGCTCATGAGTGTCTCCATTCATTTGTTTGGGAGATCCATAGATTGCCAAGCAGTATCTATTGGACCTAAGTCCTGGAACTATAGAAATAACGGGATCAATAGACATGTTAATGATGGAAAAATGGAAACAATATTTTCAAAACATCTTGTCTCCCATTGAGCACATTTGGGATGTCACTGGTTGGCAACTGCAAAGAGTATGTGCCAGCAGTGGATCTTGATGATTTGTGTGCCCAAGTGCATTCAGTGGATCCATTGGGATGAACACGTAGGTGGGCTGAGCTGCTTGAGTAAATCAGTTTTTCAGAAATGATGATGAGAATAATTTTTTTTATTCACAACGTGTTTCAACGCCGTACCGGCATCTTAATAAAGTGAAAAAAAAAACAAATGTGCAAAACATGACTACAGATGGGTTGTTAAAGGCCCAAAATGGATGCTAATTACACAGGGAACACCACAGGAACACTTAAACCAATTGGGAAGGGGAGGGAAGTTTAACCGGCAATTTCAAAATGATTAAAGATAGAGAAAACAAATTGCATTCAGTGTGGCAGAACATTACCCAACCATTAGTAACCTCACTGATAGTGTGTGTATTTCTGCACATGGCGCTCATACTCAATACTGTATAAATGGAGGTGTTTTCAAAACTTTGTTTCCAGTTTTTCAGCATTTACATATCATTTACATGTCTCTCAATCCGGTGATTTCCACAATTTCACTACTTTTCCTTTTTGGTGTTGCAGTTTCAGTGTTGAGGAGCGTGACTGTCTATGACTCTACCTACTATTGTGCTCAGGGCCGATGTTATACCAATTGTGGCCTTAGGCGAAATTCATAGTGGGGCCTCCAATTCTGAAATACTCCACCAACAGCGCGGTCACAGTCAGTTCAGTATGTTAAAATCAGTATAATCAAGCAAAAAAAAGAGATGGAATTGTATTAACCAAAGCTATAAAACCATATTATATAACCCGCATAATGATTGTCATAAAAAAAGTAGACTCCCTGTCTAGCGTTGTCGCCAATTCCATCAGCCATGACAATGGTGTATGGTCGCTGGACGGAAGAGGAGTGTGGCCTCTTACCTATCGGTAATGTCAGCTATGCCATGTTCGTCAATTTCTGCTGCCAAATTTCTACAGGGCGATGAAATCTCATTCATAATAATGGTACTGTAATGCATTTATGATTTTCCAGACAGAAATTCTGCTGCGCACCTGAGCTGTGTGGAAGTATGCTTGAGGGGAACTTGAAAGCAAGATTTGCCTCTAGAAGGTGTCCGGAGCGCTTCATCAGCCTGTATGATCACTAAGCGCTGCTGTAGGATGCCTCCAAGAGACGTTTAATGCCCCTCTCATATCATGCACACAGAGGCGTGATTGACATCCCAGCATGTGCAGGGAGAAGCACCTCTTCTCCTCTCTATACAAGCTGAGACATCAGTCATGTTTCTGTGGGCATGATGCCAGGATGCTACTGGAATGAGTGACAGCGATCTTGGACTAGTCCAGGTACATACATGCCAGCATTAAAGGGGTATTCCCATCTCCAAGATCCTATCCCAATATGTAGTAAGTGTAATACTAATATCAAATACCTCCAATGAGAAATGTAGTGTAGTTTTTGTGATTCGCTATGTCTCTTTCCTTATGTGCAGGCATTGCAAGGCCTTAGGTATCCATATTAGGCAAGTGAATATTTTCACCATATCATCACTTTTATCCAGATTTTCCAATGCCAAGCTGTATAAACTTGAGTTCTTATTGGATGACACCGTGTACATAATATGTACTACGATATAAAGAAGTTACATACGGTACATGCATATTGCATGCTATTGGAAACATACACTCAGACCTGTGACATAGCATAATAACAGTAAATCTTGTACTGGTAAAGCTGTATTCACACCCTGGAGCCTTTCTGAGAAGTATTTACCTGGTGTCAATCCTGTGTTCATGCTGCCCGCAGTGTGGACAGCATGAATCACCTGACATGTTCTCCTTAAAGAAGTTGTCCACTACTTTTACATTGATGCCCTATCCACAGAATAGGGCATCAATGTATGATCTTCCGGTGTCCCGCACCCGGCACCCCTGCCGATCAGCTGCTATCGGTGCCAGCAGCGGCCGGCCGGAAGTGTTCACTTGCGGGGCTCCGCCGTACTGTGGTAGTGGCCGCCACGGTGTACTGCACATCCGCCTCCTATTCAATAAAAGGACCCCATTGACTATAATAAGGGAATCACTTGTTTCTGTTTTGTGTTAGTGCATTGAAAAGAATGAGAAGTGTGGCATACGGTTATCACAGACCCATTGCGTACATTGACTTCATTTTTCTATTCTTAAAACAGAAGAAAGAACTGGAAGTGAAAATGCAGGTGTGAATAGAGCCTAAGCGTAACAGGGCCTAAGCGTAGCAGAGCCTAAGCGTATCAGAGCCTAAGCGTAACAGAGCCTAAGCGTAACAGGGCCTAAGCGTAGCAGAGCCTAAGCGTAATAGAGCCTAAGCGTAACAGGGCCTAAGCGTAGCAGAGCCTAAGCGTATCAGAGCCTAAGCGTAACAGAGCCTAAACGTAACAGGGCCTAAGCGTAGCAGAGCCTAAGCGTAATAGAGCCTAAGCGTAACAGGGCCTAAGCGTAGCAGAGCCTAAGCGTAGCAGAGCCTAAGCGTACCAGAGCCTAAGCGTAACAGAGCCTAAGCGTAGCAGAGCCTAAGCGTAACAGAGCCTAAGCGTAACAGGGCCTAAGCGTAGCAGAGCCTAAGCGTAATAGAGCCTAAGCGTAACAGGGCCTAAGCGTAACAGAGCCTAAGCGTAGCAGAGCCTAAGCGTAGCAGAGCCTAAGCGTAACAGAGCCTAAGCGTAACAGGGCCTAAGCGTAGCAGAGCCTAAGCGTAATAGAGCCTAAGCGTAACAGGGCCTAAGCGTAACAGAGCCTAAGCGTAGCAGAGCCTAAGCGTAGCAGAGCCTAAGCGTAACAGAGCCTAAGCGTAACAGAGCCTAAGCGTAACAGGGCCTAAGCGTAGCAGAGCCTAAGCGTAACAGAGCCTAAGCGTAACAGGGCCTAAGCGTAGCAGAGCCTAAGCGTAACAGGGCCTAAGCGTAACAGGGCCTAAGCGTAACAGAGCCTAAGCGTAGCAGAGCCTAAGCGTAATAGAGCCTAAGCGTAACAGGGCCTAAGCGTAACAGGGCCTAAGCGTAACAGAGCCTAAGCGTAGCAGAGCCTAAGCGTAATAGAGCCTAAGCGTAACAGGGCCTAAGCGTAATAGAGCCTAAGCGTAACAGGGCCTAAGCGTAACAGAGCCTAAGCGTAGCAGAGCCTAAGCGTAGCAGAGCCTAAGCGTAATAGAGCCTAAGCGTAACAGGGCCTAAGCGTAGCAGAGCCTAAGCGTAATAGAGCCTAAGCGTAACAGGGCCTAAGCGTAGCAGAGCCTAAGCGTAATAGAGCCTAAGCGTAACAGGGCCTAAGCGTAGCAGAGCCTAAGCGTAGCAGAGCCTAAGCGTAACAGAGCCTAAGCGTAACAGGGCCTAAGCGTAATAGAGCCTAAGCGTAACAGGGCCTAAGCGTAACAGGGCCTAAGCATAGCAGAGCCTAAGCGTAGCAGAGCCTAAGCGTAACAGAGCCTAAGCGTAGCAGAGCCTAAGCGTAATAGAGCCTAAGCGTAACAGGGCCTAAGCGTAGCAGAGCCTAAGCGTAACAGAGCCTAAGCGTAACAGAGCCTAAGCGTAGCAGAGCCTAAGCGTAACAGAGCCTAAGCGTAACAGGGCCTAAGCGTAGCAGAGCCTAAGCGTAATAGAGCCTAAGCGTAACAGGGCCTAAGCGTAACAGAGCCTAAGCGTAGCAGAGCCTAAGCGTAGCAGAGCCTAAGCGTAACAGAGCCTAAGCGTAACAGAGCCTAAGCGTAGCAGAGCCTAAGCGTAACAGAGCCTAAGCGTAACAGGGCCTAAGCGTAGCAGAGCCTAAGCGTAATAGAGCCTAAGCGTAACAGGGCCTAAGCGTAACAGAGCCTAAGCGTAGCAGAGCCTAAGCGTAGCAGAGCCTAAGCGTAACAGAGCCTAAGCGTAACAGAGCCTAAGCGTAACAGGGCCTAAGCGTAGCAGAGCCTAAGCGTAACAGAGCCTAAGCGTAACAGGGCCTAAGCGTAGCAGAGCCTAAGCGTAACAGGGCCTAAGCGTAACAGGGCCTAAGCGTAACAGAGCCTAAGCGTAGCAGAGCCTAAGCGTAATAGAGCCTAAGCGTAACAGGGCCTAAGCGTAACAGGGCCTAAGCGTAACAGAGCCTAAGCGTAGCAGAGCCTAAGCGTAATAGAGCCTAAGCGTAACAGGGCCTAAGCGTAATAGAGCCTAAGCGTAACAGGGCCTAAGCGTAACAGAGCCTAAGCGTAGCAGAGCCTAAGCGTAGCAGAGCCTAAGCGTAATAGAGCCTAAGCGTAACAGGGCCTAAGCGTAGCAGAGCCTAAGCGTAATAGAGCCTAAGCGTAACAGGGCCTAAGTGTAGCAGAGCCTAAGCGTAATAGAGCCTAAGCGTAACAGGGCCTAAGCGTAGCAGAGCCTAAGCGTAGCAGAGCCTAAGCGTAACAGAGCCTAAGCGTAACAGGGCCTAAGCGTAATAGAGCCTAAGCGTAACAGGGCCTAAGCGTAACAGAGCCTAAGCGTAACAGGGCCTAAGCGTAATAGAGCCTAAGCGTAACAGGGCCTAAGCGTAACAGGGCCTAAGCGTAGCAGAGCCTAAGCATAGCAGAGCCTAAGCGTAACAGAGCCTAAGCGTAACAGGGCCTAAGCGTAATAGAGCCTAAGCGTAACAGGGCCTAAGCGTAACAGGGCCCAAGCGTAACAGAGCCTAAGCGTAGCAGAGCCTAAGCGTAATAGAGCCTAAGCGTAACAGGGCCTAAGCGTAACAGGGCCTAAGCGTAACAGAGCCTAAGCGTAGCAGAGCCTAAGCATAATAGAGCCTAAGCGTAACAGGGCCTAAGCGTAATAGAGCCTAAGCGTAACAGGGCCTAAGCGTAACAGAGCCTAAGCGTAGCAGAGCCTAAGCGTAGCAGAGCCTAAGCGTAGCAGAGCCTAAGCGTAATAGAGCCTAAGCGTAACAGGGCCTAAGCGTAGCAGAGCCTAAGCGTAATAGAGCCTAAGCGTAACAGGGCCTAAGCGTAGCAGAGCCTAAGCGTAATAGAGCCTAAGCGTAACAGGGCCTAAGCGTAGCAGAGCCTAAGCGTAATAGAGCCTAAGCGTAACAGAGCCTAAGCGTAACAGAGCCTAAGCGTAACAGGGCCTAAGCGTAATAGAGCCTAAGCGTAACAGGGCCTAAGCGTAACAGAGCCTAAGCGTAACAGGGCCTAAGCGTAATAGAGCCTAAGCGTAACAGGGCCTAAGCGTAACAGGGCCTAAGCGTAGCAGAGCCTAAGCGTAATAGAGCCTAAGCGTAACAGGGCCTAAGCGTAGCAGAGCCTAAGCGTAATAGAGCCTAAGCGTAGCAGAGCCTAAGCGTAACAGAGCCTAAGCGTAACAGGGCCTAAGCGTAATAGAGCCTAAGCGTAACAGGGCCTAAGCGTAACAGAGCCTAAGCGTAACAGGGCCTAAGCGTAATAGAGCCTAAGCGTAACAGGGCCTAAGCGTAACAGGGCCTAAGCGTAGCAGAGCCTAAGCATAGCAGAGCCTAAGCGTAACAGAGCCTAAGCGTGCTTCTGGTCTCATGATGTTTTTATCATAGGAAGGTCTGAGAATGCTTTTCATTATGTGACGTTTAGCCATCTTTTTAGCTTTTGTACTTTTCTTAGTGTTGCTTTGCATTAATATGGCCAAGTTGACTCACATGTTGCAAAAAATCTGCATATTTGGATTTGTTGCATGCGCTCTCAGCCTCTTGCTCACCAATCCAGATGTGTTATACCCATGGACGAATTCCAGATTGATTCCTTAGTATCCCTTTGCATTTTTATCATAGTCGTCATTTCTTTCTTTCAGCAATTTGGGCG
This sequence comes from Phyllobates terribilis, assembly GCF_046119375.1. Taxonomy (NCBI): domain Eukaryota; kingdom Metazoa; phylum Chordata; class Amphibia; order Anura; family Dendrobatidae; genus Phyllobates; species Phyllobates terribilis. Next base: position 637,859,132 of record NW_027362762.1, read on the forward strand.
ACAGTTGCTCTTTTGTGTTACTATCCCCACAAGTATCATTGAGCCTTAAGCACTGAAGACACTGGTGCCAAGGTTCAACAGTTGTTTCTCTTTGGACCACTTTTGGCGACTATTCACTACTGAATTTGAAGATCAACAATCCACAAGACCTACTGTTTTGGAGATGCTCTAATCCATGTAGCTCCACAAATGATTATACCCTTTCACTTGATAGGTGCCATTGTAACGAAATAATCAATTGAGATGAGTGGATCTCAGCCTGGACCATGGTCTAGGTCAGAGTTTTCTGGCCGTGGACAGGAGCTGCGTGAATTTCTTTACCTTCTGGAATCCCAGACTCGGCTTATGATTATCCACGCTGGCGAGATGTCACTTGTGTACCGCACAGATCATGGCACACCAGGGCGGGGAATCAAACGTCATGTTAAGGAACCCGGAGGCAGAACATTTGCACCACCTGACCTGGACCACGGATTGGGGTTGCGCGAAGCGATTTGCTCATCTTTAATGATCAACATACTTTTTTTTTTTTTGTCAGCGACTTTGGCTGTAAGAAAACACCCTCATGCATCAGCCGGAATCAGAGCGAATTTCGTTCTCTGCCAAGCAAGTAAACAGCGGAAAAAGAGTTGCATTGGTGGCCAGGGATCTAACAAAGTTCTCGCCTCTGCCATTCGTCTATTATACCATGCCTACGACGTATCCTATTAGGTTTCCATATTGGGCGAAATGAATAAATAAATAATGATGACATAAACTGTGTTAGAATGAAAAGGAAAAAACAACTTCACCCATATTTTGTATTGCCACATTTGTGACATGTGTACCAAAGTTAAGATTTGTTCATCCTCCCTCCAGAAAGATGCCAATGAGTTTCATAACATTTGTTAAAAAAGCTCTGCTGCCAAAAAAATAAAAATGTTATGGCTTTGTTCCTGGACCATTAGTCCACAAAAAAAGAAGAGATGTGCAAAGAGTCCTAGAATAAAGGCGAATGAGGCCTTGTAGTTACAGCAGAACAGAAGAAATTTGCTGTTGTATTATAATACTTATTATGCATGCTTATATAACGCTAAGATATTCTGCTGGGCGGCACAGTCTCTGGGAAATCATGTGGCCAGCTCATTTTTATTGCACAATGAACACCGTAAAAAGAAAAAAAAATGGTGGAATTGAGGGTTGTTTTTTTCTTACTATTTCACTTTTCTTGAGTTTTCTTCCCATGTTCCTGTACATTATATGATAATGTGAATAGTGCCATTCAAAACTACAACCTGTCTTGCAAAAAAAAGGCGGAAAAATAAAAAAGTTCTGGCTTTTGGTAGACAAATAATAGCTCAGTAATGACTGACATCCTGCTCTGCGTGTGTACAGAGCAGACTGATTATAGCGCGGTCCTTGTGTAGACAGAGCTGACTAGTCACTGGCTTGGCACTATTCCGACGACTGGAAGCGAGCAGCTGCAGGGAGAATATATCGCCATTTTCTCCCTGCAGCTGCACTTCCAATTAGACTATCGCACATGTTTATAATGATAATATAGTATAATGATATTCATCTGCACATTACCACTACGGCTGCAGGTAAACACTGTTTGCTTTTGCTGACAGGTTCCTGCATTATATATCAGCAGTGTGGTACAGATTTCATTGTAACATCCTATTGTGTTTAGTAAGCATTCTCGTACATAGCCTGTGCCCTGTTTTCCAGTACGGTAAATTGCAATGAGCTGCGGTACCTGACACAGCCTTTATAAGCAGTCTGAAAAAAGTCTCTGACCATTCTTTTAAAATGTGTGCAACCCTTGAAAATGGAGCGGGGTTTTCTCTTACTAATCACTACATGTGTAGGAATGACTGATCATCAGTGCTGCACGAGGAGGGAGTCAAATAATGAAGATGAAGATTTCCCGCCACTCACATTCCTTCAGTGCTGTGTCCTTTCATTTCAGCTTTCCATCTCCTTACAGTAATAGTAATAGGACACATTTTGGCCTCTGCCAAGTCTCTCATCAGCTATTTAAAATGTTAAACATAACACTTGAAGTCATTTTCTGGGAACTAAAATTAATTTAAGAGTAACCATCAATTCATTTTTTATTTCATAAAACAATAATGCATGTGAAAATAAGCAGCTTTGTAATATATGTTATCAGAGAAATCTGTACTGATCTTTACTCTCAGTTCTGGGTAAAATCTGCATAGAGTGAAGACTGATTTTCACATTCCTGACATAGGAGATGACAGTTGGTGCTTGTAAGGTTCAATAGAAAGGTGAGAGGGAAGTGAGAAGCTGGAGGCAGAGACAGAGAGTTACACTTTGCATTTGAAAGCTTTAGCCCGGGGAATGTATGCCATTGAAATAGGAGATGACAGTTAGTGCTCATAAAGTTCTATGGAGAGCTGTAATTTTCATTTCAGGAGAGCTTGCAGTAGAATGTCTGTGTCTGCCTCTAGATCCTATCTCTCCCGTCACCATAGAATTTTATAAGCACCAACTGTCATCTCTTAATGGGGAAATCTGATTTTCACTAAAAACAAATTTTACAGATTTTATCCATGAATTGAGAATGAATGATCAGTCCAGGAGGAGAAAGAAGCTGATTTCTAAGATAAGATATATTACATAGTTGCTTATTTTCACCTGTACAAATGATTTATGAACTAAAAATTAAAACTGCGGTTACGCTTTAAGTCTAGCCGCAGCAGGATGACATCATAATCATCATCACAACATATATAAAAGATAAACTGAAATACAGAGATTATTCATCTGACCTAGGCCACATTCACACGTTCAGTATTTGGTCAGTATTTTACATCAGTATTTGTAAGCCAAAACCAGGAGTGGGGGATAAATACAGTCATGGCCAAAAGTATTGAGAATGAGACAAATAGTAATTTTTCCAAAGTTTACTGCTTCATTTTTTGTAATGGCAATTTGCATATACTCCTGAATGTCAAAGAGTGATCAGCTTAACAGCAATTACTGTACTTGCAAAGTCAATATTTGCCCAGAAAATGAACTTTAACCCCCAAAACACATTTCAACATCATTGCAGTCCTGCCTTAAAAGGAGCAGCTAACATCATTTTAGTGATTGATCCATTAACACAGGTGTGGGTGTTGATGAGGACAGGGCTGGCGATGAATCAGTCATGATTAAGTAAGAATGACATCACTGGACACTTTAAAAGGAGGCTGGTTCTTGGTATCATTGTTTCTTTTCAGTTAACCATGGTTATCTCTAAAGAAACACGTGCAGCCATCATTGCACTGCACAAAAATGGCCTAACAGGGAAGAGTATCGCAGCTACAAAGATTGCACCTCAGTCAACAATCTATCGCATCATCAAGAACTTCAAGGAGAGAACTTCCATTGTTGTCAAAAAGGCTCCAGGGCGCCAAAGAAAGACCAGCAAGGGCCAGGACCGTATCTTAAAACTGTTTCAGCTGCGGGATCGGACTACCAGCAGTGCCGAGCTTGCTCAGGAATGGCAGCAGGCTGGTGTGAGTGCTTCTGCACGCACTGTGAGGCAGAGACTCTTTGAGCAAGGGCTGGTTTCAAGGAGGGCAGCAAAGAAGCCACTTCTCTCCAGAAAAAACATCAGGGACCAACTGATATTCTGCAAAAGGTACAGGGAGTGGACTGCTGAGGACTGGGGCAAAGTCATTTTCTCTGATGAATCCCCTTTTCGATTGTTTGGGACATCTGGAAAACAGCTTATTCGGAGAAGAAGAGGTGAGCGCTACCACCAATCTTGTCTCATGCCAACTGTAAAGCATCCTGAAACCATTCATGTGTGGGGTTGCTTCTCAGCCAAGGGAATCGGCTCACTCACAGTCTTGCCTAAAAACACAGCCATGAATAAAGAATGGTACCAGAATGTCCTCCAAGAGCAACTTCTCCCAACCGTCCAAGAGCAGTTTGGCGCCCAACAATGCCTTTTCCAGCATGATGGAGCACCTTGCCATAAAGCAAAGGTGATAACTAAATGGCTCATGGAACAAAACATAGAGATTTTGGGTCCATGGCCTGGAAACTCCCCAGATCTAAATCCCATTGAGAACTTGTGGTCAATCATCAAGAGACGGGTGGACAAACAAAAACCAACAAATTCTGGCAAAATGCAAGCATTGATTATGCAAGAATGGACTGCTATCAGTCAGGATGTGGTCCAAAAGTTGATTGAGAGCATGTCAGGGAGAATTACAGAGGTCTTGAAGAAGAAGGGGCAACACTGCAAATATTGACTTGCTGCATTAACTCATTCTAACTGTCAATGCATTAACTCATTCTAACTGTCAACTGCAATATGATTGCAATTATATTTCTGTATGTAATATAAACATCAGACAAACACTAATAAAAACCAGAGGCCAGCACATCATGTGAAAATATAATTTTGGTGTCATTCTCAAAACTTTTGGCCATGACTGTACAGAAGTGGTGACTTTTTTCTATTATACTTTTCCTCTGATTGTTCCACTCCTGGTTTTGGTTTATACATACTGATGTAAAATGCAGATGAACATGTGACCGTTGTCTTAAAGGGAATCTGTCATCAGGTTTTTGCTATCTCACCTGAGAGCAGTATAGTATAGGGAAAGAGACCCTGATTCCAACGATGTATCACGTACATTTCTGGGTGCAGCAGTTGTGACACAATCAGAGTCTTTAGATGTAGCAGAGCTGAGAAAGCTGTCCTCGCCCACACCACAGCTTTCTATGTACATTGTATATTGACAGTAAGCTGCTAATCAATGGTGGAGGCGGAGCTGGACGAGAATGCACATGGGAGCTAGTCTGGCAGTGATAATCTCCTGCTGATAAAACACTGATTGTATTGAAACAATAGCACAAAGCCTAATGAGTGACACATCACTGAAATCATTGCTAAGCAGCTTATACAACAGGTTTCAGTAAAAATGCAGCAAATAAGTAAATTTATACATAAAGCATAATATTATTACTTAGCCTTCCACTGAAATCTCCTCTTCTAGGTTTAGCTGGTCTACAACGTCTAGAAAGCAAAATGGGAAATTGTGCTAGACTATACAATGACAATAATAAATGATTAATCTCATGCTCTCAGTCTTATCCCTTTGGAACCATTGTTTTTAACATGCGGATCCAAAAGGCTTCTCTGTGAAGAATCAAAAACTTTTTTCTATAACTTTCCCATGTCGGGGATTGCACCTGATCAATTGTTTGGTATTTGAGCTGAGAGAAGGAAAGATTCTAATCCTTAGGGATTACATGAGTTTCATCCAGAAAAGTGGGAACATTTTTTTCTCACTTGTCATCCGTATACAATCCGTTTTTGCAGCAGCAGCTATTAACCATTTACAGTTTCCTATTTTAAAGAATTGCAATATTTCTGCAAAAGTTGGATTGTGAACCTTCAGTATTATTCAATATCAACATGTCCAAAAAGATCACTCTGATCATACGTAATAGTGAATTTAAGTTCTTGACATATCAAAGTCTAAAGCCCACCATACACAATAGATGGCTGTCGTCCGAGCAATGATTCAGCCGATGGTTCGGCCTCCAGCTGGCTTTCCCGACCCGCCATGCCAGGAGCGTCCAGCTTGGTGAGCGATATTGTTGGGGGGACAACTCTTCTGCTGATTTCTCATTGAGGTCCTGTTAGTGGGGGTTTCAGATTCATATGTTGTGTATTTGTGATAAGCAATTAAAATCTACAGTGTGCTGAAACATTTGTGTATTAAAGATTAACACGTATCTGACCTTAAAAATAATCAAATTTTCATTTAGTTTTGGCAAAAACTAAAAATTTTGTTCATTCCCAAAGTTATGGATTTAATGGCCTCAAAGTTTCACTTAGGTCTGATTGCTCTCATTCCAAATATCTCTCGCTTCCCCCACACACCGCTCTGTAGTTTGCATAGAAAATACTCTTTTTACCACTGCAGGTATTGAAATTTTTATACTTTTGTTAAAGCACTGCAGCTTTTTTTTTATTACAGCGCTAGAGTAGTGTTATTAAATGAAGTTCCTTGCCCCAGTCTCATACTTACCAGCCGCCGGCTTCAGCTCTTCCCAGCGCCACTCATGTTGGTCTCCAGCAGTTTATGACCTGTCGGATCGCTCCAGTGTTTGCTGGGCGATCCGCAAGTCACAACTCAATGTTAGTCTATGAGAGCCAGAACAATGCTCCCATAGACAGATAGTGACTGGTAAGTATAATACTAGGGTCAGTGAACTTAGATTATTAGCACCACTCCAGCGCTGAAAAAAAAAATGCTGGAGTGGAGCTTTAATGTAGGACAGTTAGGCTATGTTCACATGTTGCATTTTTGCTGTATTTTTTTTCTGCAGGAAAACCTGTTCTCTTGACAGAAAAGAAGCAGCGTCAAAAACACAGGTTTTGATGCATTTTTCAGGATTTGCAGGACACTGTTTAGTTTCACACTCTGGTCTGCCATTGAGTTGCTCAGGCATTGTTCAGTCTCACACCTTGGTCAGCCAATGTTAATTTGTACACATCACTAATTTAATTAAACTGTATTAATCCTAACTGCCATCTCAGGTCACCAAGACAACATGGTAAACTTGGGAAAATCACAAAAATAAATGAGTTTCACATACTGCTGTGCATGCTCTTTTTTTTCACTAAAAACGCAGCAAAACCTGATACCTGCATTTTTTTTCCAGCGTTTTTCGCACCACCCATTGTTTTTAATGTGTGAAAAATGCTGAAAAAACGTTGCAAGAAGTGACATGCTGCATTCTGCAAAACCCAAGGTTTTGCACAAAATACTGAGGACAAAAAAACCAAGCTGTGTGCATGAGATTTCTGAAATCTCATAGACTTTGCTGGACTGTAAGGCAGGTGAAAACTTGCATTAAAAAAAACGCATCAAGAAAACGCTGACAAAATGCAATGTGTGAACATAGCCTAAGGCTACATTCCCACGGTGAGCTTTTGGTGCGTTTTTGATGTAGGTTTTCTGCACCATTTCTGCAGCCATTAATTAAAATAGGTTACCTGCACTTTTTGGAACTCTGCCATTTAGTGAAACTTTGGGGAAGCCATAAGTCCATAACCCTGGCAGTATTTATACTTTTTATAGCATATCATTTAGACCTAAGAGAGTTTTAATAATATGAACCAGTTAAGTGTGTATAGAAGTATTTTTTATTCCCATTTTCCATATTTGAATTGTTTTAAAGAATTAGTTTTAATTGTACTAAAGTAAAAGCCATTGTGAGGAATCCTTGATAACTATATAACGATGCTGTCTTTACAGTTGGGATGAGAGCAGCTCTATAAGCAGTGGCCTGAGTGATGCGTCAGGAAATCTCAGCTCCGAGGAGTGCAACGTCAGTTCTTCTCTTACCTCTCTACCATCCACACCTACCGCATCGCGACGAAGCTCAACTATTGCTGTAAGAATGAAAATATGACTTTTCTGCCTTTCTTCATAGCAGTGCATATTTAGTACACATAAATATACTTATACTGCACTCATGCATGTATACACACGTGCATACAAACCGTACACAAGCATATATACATTCCCATGTATATATACACACATGCATATAGAAACTCCACTCAGCCATGTACACACACACATATTACAAACATTCCACACTCAAAAATTCAATTGTTACATAGTTTTTAGGCTGAAGGTCGGCTTAAGTCCATCAAGTTGAACCGAAGTCTAACATGTTGATCCAGAAGAAAGAAAAAAAAACCATGATACAGATGGCAATAGCTCCATATTAGAGGAAAAAATCCTTCCCGACTCCACATCCGGCAATCAGACTAGTTCCCTGAATCAAGATCTCATCACAGAATCCAGCACCCATAACCTGTAATATTAAAATGTTCAAGAAAGACATCCAGGCTCTCCTTGTACTTTAGTAGTGAGTCAGCCATTACAACATCATGCGGCAGAGAGTTCCATAGTCTCACTGCTCTTACAGTAAAGAATCACATTGTGTGATTGTGATTAAACTCTCTTTCCCCTAGAAATAGATGATGCCCCCTTGTCACCGTTGCAGGCTTGGTGTAAAAAGATAATTAGAAATATCTCTGTACTGTCCCCTCATACATTGTAATGTAAATACTTTGGCTGCTATCAGTGAGGTTATTATTTGTTGTCTGAGGAGTATTCTGCCACGCTGAATGCACTTGGGCAAGCAAATAATCAAATCAATGGATGACAGCTCTAACTGCATTTGCTGACCAATGACGTCCCAGATGTACTGGATGGCAAACAAGACAGGAGATGCTCAGGACATGGTAGTATGTTTAGTGCATGCAGGCTACACACAGCAGCATGAGCAACATGCGGTCTAGGGTGTCGAAAAATAGCTCCAGCGACATTTTCATGTTGCCTTGTGAAAGCTTCTTCATATCGCTTCCCACATGATCTCCAGTCCAATCTTCAGCTATCATTGTGTCCAAGACAAAAGCGTGACTCTTCGCTGAAAAGGATAGACCTCTAGTCCAGCCTCCATTGCTGTCTTGCTCTGCACCATGATAGCCTTTGAGTGGTGGCATGAGGTCAATAGAACACCTGTAGCTGGACTTCTGGCTCGTAGCCCAATGTTCTGCAAATTATTCACAAGTGGAAAACATTTAAGACAGTTTACAATCTTCCCAGTAGTGGACATCCCGGCAGATTCACCTCAAGTTCAGACTGTGCAATGCTTATAGAAATTGTAAAAAACTCAAGAGCTACAGGTCAGACTCTAAAGGCCTCGGGTGACATATTAAATTCTCACGTTCTCAATTACAATTAGAAAAAGGCTGAACAGATATGGCTTGTTTGGAACAGTTGCCAGAAGAAAGTTTGTTTCTAAGAAGAACATGGAAACACATCTAAGGAATGCAAAGTTGCATCTGAATAAACGACAAGACTTCTGGAGCAATGTCCTATGGACAGATGAAACCAAATCTTGGTCATAATACCCTGTGCTGCGTTTGTCAAAACCCAAATGCAGCATATCAGTACAAACATCTCATACTAACTGTCAACTCATCATGCGAACTTAACTTTAAGGAGCCAGGAATTTCAATTTTTGCGTTTTCCTTTTTTCCTCCCCTTGTTCCAGGAGCCATAACCTATAGGTAAGCAGGCCCCCTTCCATCTTCAGAGCAGGTGGAATGTGTATAATGATTATTGGACTGCAGAGCGCCCATATACTGCTTTTGCCCAGGGGCCCAGTAGGTAAGGGGGCCCACGTCTACCTCCAGGTGGAATTGTGTATTATGATGGGCTATTGGACTGCAGAGCGCCCATATACTGTTCTTGCCCAGGGGCCCAGTAGGTGAGGGGGCCCACGTCTACCTCCAGGTGGAATTGTGTATTATGATGGGCTATTGGACTGCAGAGCGCCCATATACTGTTCTTGCCCAGGGGCCCAGTAGGTGAGGGGGCCCACGTCTACCTCCAGGTGGAATTGTGTATTATAATGGGCTATTGGACTGCAGAGCGCCCATATACTGTTCTTGCCCAGGGGCCCAGTAGGTAAGCGGGCCCACGTCTACCTCCAGGTGGAATTGTGTATTATGATGGGTTATTGGACTGCAGAGCGCCCATATACTGCTCTTGCACAGGGGCCCTCTTCTGTCTGTGGCCGTTCCTGCATTCACACATTCAGGATTTGATAAGGATTTCGCCATGTATTTTGCACCAAAATGTGTAACAACTCTGCTAACATTCCGGAAACGGGAACAAAATGTCTGAGAGAAGAATGAGTAGAGTAATTCTTCTTGCTGAGTATGGACAGAAAAGCTGAAGATTAGCCGTATTGAATGACTAAGCAGCAGCTAATCCTCGGGCAGATCTTCTGGCATTTCTACACATCTGCGCCAGAATTACAAGTGTCATCCTCGGAGTTCTGCCATAGATCCTCTTGTAAACAATAATCAAATTTGCCAAAAAAATGTGTGGACACACCCTGTTAGTCATACAGAGCCAATAAAATGCAAGCGCTTAGAATGCAACCTTCCCCCACAGGGAGAAAGAAGCAGACCCCTGCCAGCCATTTACGTCATTATTTCTGACGAAACGTAATGAAATCCAGCCAGATACTTATCACTGGTTTTGGGCAGCTCTGGTATTCTTCTACTGACTCTAATTATTACCCGTAATTATTTAGTTTAGGCCTGACTCCACAACCACTCTTATGTAGATTTTTTTCGAACAACCTACATTAAACATGTCAATCATTGTTACACCATGCAAAATTTATCTGCAGATTTGCATGGAAAATCTGTAGTAAATACGCCTAGAATATCTGAAATATGGTAGGCTTATGTTGTACGAGCTAAGGGCAATGAGAATGACAGTATATAATGCATATATTATTATAGTATTATTCTTAATTGTATTAATTTGTATATTATATTAATTAACTATTTTATTCATTTAGATAATTAACATAATTAATAATAAAATAGAGTAAATAGGTAAAATGAGTAAAATAGGTTTATTGGTATCCTACTTTTACTGGATTAAATAGCACTGCATTCTACACTATCCTAAAGGAAAATAACTAATGCAAGTGTGTCTGCAGCCTCAATGCCTCGATAACAGGATTTTATTTTTACATTTTTCAGCACAGCACACTCCATCTATTGTTTTACCTATTAGTGCAGTGTAGGCTATTAGTAAAGAATAATGTGGAGGCTTGTGTATACCTTGGGTATACTTATTTTATCTGACGTATCAGCTCTAGGTTGTTTGCCATCTTGATTCTTTTATCCTCTCTTATATAGTTCCCCTAATGCAAACTACATTTCCCGTGATGCTAGAGTCTCATTATAATGACCTTTCTCCTATTTAGTGGCAGCCAATGATAGATCAGTGACATAGAACCTCTGCCTCCTGATATATACAGCAGAGTCTCAGCGTATCCTATATGATGTGCCCAGCAGTCTCTGTGTCTCCTATGTGATGTATATACAGCTGAGTGTCAGTGTCTACTATGTAATATATACAGCAGTCTCAGTGTCTCCTATGTGATATATACAGCAGTCTGAGTGTCTCCTTTGTGATATATACAGCAGTCTCAGTGTATCCTATGTGATATATACAGCAGTCTCAGTATATCCTATTTGATATGTACAGCAGTCTCAGTGTTTCCTATGTGATGTATATACAGCAGTCTCAGTGTATCCTGTATGATATGTATACAGTTTCAGTGTATCCTATATGACATTTACAGCATTCTCAGTGTCTCCTATGTGATATATACAGCAGTCTCAGTATATCCTATGTGATATATACAGCAGTCTCAGTATATCCTATATGATATGTACAGCAGTCTCAGTGTTTCCTATGTGATGTATATACAGCAGTCTCAGTGTATCCTGTATGATATGTATACAGTTTTAGTGTATCCTATATGACATTTACAGCATTCTCAGTGTATCCTATGTCATATGTACAGCAGTCTCAGTGTCTTCTATGTGATGCATATACAGCAGTCTCAGTGTATCCTGTATGATATGTATACAGTTTCAGTGTATCCTATATGACATTTACAACATTCTCAGTGTATCCTATATGATATGTACAGCAGTCTCAGTGTCTTCTATGCAGGACTGTGGAGTCGGTAAGCCAAACCTTCGACTCCAACTCTGACTCCTCAATTTCCATGACTCCGACGCCACGACTCCGACTCCCTCATACATGGCTCATGTTTAAGTGATAAATTTACTGTATCACAGATTCATCTCCGCTAAGTCTAGACCCTTTGATCAGGAATAGGACAGACATTTATAGGACATTTCATAACTTTCCCAAATTCTTATGAAAAAAATATTCCCCACGAACTGCATTGAACTACTGTACCCAATTTATTATATATTTTAGGAGTTGAAGTCGGTCCATTTTATACCGACTCCACCAAAATGAACACCGGCTCCGACTGCGACTCCACAGCCCTGCTCCTATTTGATGTGTGCAGCAGGCTCAGTGTATCCTATGTAATGTAACAGCAGATTCTCAGTGTCTCCTATGTGATGGAGCTTTAACCTGTCTCACCTTCTATATCACTTTTATATAAAGCAGAAATAATAGGTCACATCCATAAAATTGTCTAACATAAAAAGCACCCAATCACAGCACAGCTTTCATTTTACTATAGCAGTGTGCACAATGAAAGCTGCTTATGGTTGCCTATGGCTGCCCATAGCCAACAATCATAGTGCAGCTTTGACTGTCCAAAAGCAAAATAGAAAATGAAAGCTGCTCTGTGATTGGCTGCTATGGGCAGCAAAGGCAGTTTTTCTTTTTAGACAGATTCATAATTCTTCACTAATTTTTTTTAGCTACATGGGACGAGGCGAGGAGTCAGGGTGCCATGGAATTTGATGTCATTCTGTACTGAGGTGGGGTGAAATAAATTACACAGCTAGAAAATTGATGGCCTGTAAGCACTGTATTTGCAAAAAAGCTGGAATGCTTCTTTAAATATAAATGAATCAATAAAGGGATATTGTCACCCCAATCTGACAGTTTCAGCAAAGCTCATAGCCTTGTAGGGGATATAGCCCTTCTAAAAATCACACATCTAGTGTACTAATTGCATAGTTACAGAGGTTGAAACAAGAGTTGAAAGAAGACCTTGGTCCATCAAGTTCAGCCTTTCTTCACCAATTACACATTTTGTCAGTAAATTAACTGTAACACACAATGTTATGTGTATGTAGAAAATCATCCAGCCCCTTTTTAAAAGCTGTTATAATGTCTGTCATCACTGCCTCTTGTGGTAGGGCATGCCACAGTCTGACTGCTCTTAAAGAACCCTTTCCTGTTTAGGTGCCGGAATTGCCTTTTTTCCACCCGTAGTGAGTGTCCCCTTGTCCTTAGTATGGTCTTTGGAAGGAATAAGTCATGTGCCAGTCCTTTGTATTGACCACACATGTATTTTAACATACAGAGTGGTCCAAAAGTAGGTGGACAGAAAGTGTAATAAGGTTATGAAGGGGGAGATTTAGCAAACACTAAATTGCAGCCGCCTGTCTGGATCATCCTCCAATAAACCATGAGTTAGATGTGGACGATAAGCTTTCCACCCAATAGATTTCAGGATTCGCATGATAGAAGCTCGTGAAATTCCCAATTCCAAAGAGGCTCTTCTGGTGGACTTTTTTCGACTCTGAACAAATGTTTCAGCAACAAGTTGTTTATTATCTTCTGTACAGACTGTTTCGGGTCGACCAGTTTTTGGAGCATTAAGGATTGAGCCAGTGGCATTGAATTTGTCACGAATGCGGTAAATGGTTTGTCTCTTTGGGGCTTGAGTACCAAATGTTTACACCCAATTTGCTCTAACGGTTTCAGCATTTTGAGATTTCCAATACTCTGTTAAAATCCATTTTCTTTGATCTGTATTTAAATTATTTGCCATTATGTGTTATCTGAATTATCTGAAAAGAAAAGAGATTTGGGGGAGATCTATCTGTGAAAACTAGATCTGTGAAACTGGCTCAGTTGCCCTTAGCAACCAATCAGATTCCACCTTTCTTTTTCCAAAGAGTCTGCGAGGAATGAAAAGTGGAATCTGATTGGTTGCTGAGGGCAACTGAGCCAGTTTCTCTTTACACCATGTTTGATAAATCTCCCCCTTCATAACCTTATTACACTTTCTGTCCACCTACTTTTGGACCACCCTGTATATGTGATTGCAGGGCACCAATAGGTTGCCAAAGCGACTAGGGGTCTGCTTAACACCCCTATGCCTGTCATGACGGTACTCCTGTGAAAGCCAGCCTCTGGCTGGCATTCATAGGAGGCAGTGATTTTTGCTATACATAGCAATACTATGGCATTGCTGTGTATAGTACAAGAGATCTGATGATCGCAGGTCCCCTAAGGGAACTAGCAAATACAGTAAAAAAAAATGTTACAAAACATATAAAAGTTCAAATTACCTCCCTGTTTCCCCCATTAAAAATCAAGAAATAAGAAATACCCATATTTGATTTTGCTGTATTTGTAAAAGTCCGTTCTGTCAAAGTATAACATAACTTATTCCAATCTGTAAATGGAGTAACGAGAAAAAAAATCAAAATACTAGAATTACAGTTTTTTGGCCACGCCAACAATACAAAAAATGTAGTATAAAGGTTTCCCAAGATCATATTAGACTAGGGCACATCAGCATGCATAAGTAAGAGTGTGCCCAAAAAACATGAAAAAAAACAGAGAAACTAGGAGTTTCTTGTACAAAAATATAACAAAATCTTTATTAAATACACATGTATACATATTAGCAAGAAGACAATATGGGTAAAAGCAGTGTGCATAAAGAGCAGAGTCAGGAACCCCCCCCAGAACAAAAAAACTGGTCAGAGGTTATCTATGATTGTATACTAGGTATGGGCCGGGAAAAGCGGAATATTTAAGGCTAATCATAACAGGTTAATCCAGGTAGTGTATATAAAGCAAGTAATAGGAGTATAAGCACACAGTGTGCCTGCTAAAATACAAACTCCCAGGGCTACCCTCAACACATATATAAGTACCAGCGTATTGTACCACAAAGTCTAAGACCGCTTACCCTAATTGTAGTGTCCCAAAGACCCTCAGACCGGTAGCTGGGGTGGATTGGCGTCTTCCCAACGCACGTTTCGCGTTGCCTGTGCTTTGCTTTCTCACGGGAATGTAATAGGTGATCAAAACATCACATCTACGCCAAAATGTTATAAATAAAAACATCAGCTCTGTGCGCAAAAACCAAGCCCTCACACAGCTCCATGTCCCAAAAATGTAAAACATTACGACTCTCGGAACATAGCGACATAAGCCAATGTTTTTTTTTTTTTTACAAATTTCTTAATTTTTTTCTCCACTTAAGTAAAACAAAAATTGATGCACGTTTGGTATTTGCATAATCGTATTGACCTGGAGAATCATATTGGCAGGTCATTTTTACCATAAAATGACCACTGTAAATAAAAACCCAAAAAACATTTGCGGAATCGCGTTTTTTTGCTAGTCCGTCGCTCTTGGAATTTTTTTCCGGATTTCCAGTATATCACATGATAAAATGGATGGCATCATTCAAAGGACAATTCATCCCACAAAAAACATGCCCTTACACTGCTATGTCAGCAGAAAAATAAAAAAAGTGATGGCTCTTGGAATAAGGGGAGGAAAAAGCGCAAAAACGAATAATCGCCTGGTCCTTAAGTGGTTAATGTCAGTTTCTGCAGAATTGTGGCAGTGATTACAACACTAAAGAGACATTATAGGGGCTATACACCCTCCAAGACTTTGTGCTTGATTTATATTGCAGTTTTGGTTTTCAGACTCCCTTTAACATAACATGTTAAGTATCAATTCTTATATATGTATGTGTTCATTTGCTCCACAGCTACGCACTGATTCTGAAAAACGGTCACTGGTTGAGAGTGGATTAAGCTGGCACAGCGAATCTGATGAACGAGGCCCACGCAGGATGGAGTATGACAGCGGAAGCCTAAAGTCAGAGCATGGCTCATCCCGCTGGCGCAGAGATAAGAACGATGATGCTCCAAAATCTGATGTGAAAAAACCCGTCAGTCTAGGACAGCCATTGCGGAAAGGAAAAAACCCTCCAGTTGGTGTTACATCTCCCATTACCCAGAGTGGACAAACAGTTTCTAAAGGAGGTACTAAATACTGATGGTTTACAGATCCGCTTAGGCTATGTGCACACGTTGAGTATTTGGATGCAGAAATTTCTGCATCTTTTGGCAGGAAAAGCACAGCTGACAATACGCACGTTTTTGATGCGTTTTTCAGTTGCGTTTTTTACCTCTTTTTGTTCAGCAATGATTGCAATTTGTAGCTTATAAAGCTAGTTGAAAAAAAAGGAAAGAAAGCTTTCAATAAATAAAGATATAGATAATAGATAGATATGGGATAGATAGATAGATAATAGATAGATATGGGATAGATAGATAGATAGATAGATAGATAGATGCTGTAGATCAGTAGATAGATAGATAATAGATAGATATCCAGCAGATATATAATTTCACAACCCATGACACATTAGTGTCTTGCGTGTGGAGCTTACTGAACATCTATTAACCTAATAAATAAATAAATGAAAAAAAAATTGGACATGGGGCCCCCCCATTTTTTTAACCAGCAAAGGTAAAGCAGACAGCTGCAGGCTGATTTTATCAGGCTGGGAAGGTCCATGGTTATTGGGCCCTTCTCAGCCTAAAAATACCAGCCCGCAGCAATCCCAGAAGTGCAGCATCATGAGATGTGCCAATTCTGACGTGTTGCCCAGCTCTTCCCGATTTCCCTGATGCAGTAGCAAATGGGGTAATGGGGCTTGGGGTTGATATAACCTGTGAATTGTTTTTTATACAGTGGAAAGTTTTTGTAAATATTCCTGTCCTGTTAATAACCTTTAAGGACATATTTGACTCTCTTACATTGACATAATATATTTATTCTTAAAGGGGTTCCCCAAATTAAAGGGAACCTTTCACTAGATTAAAACTGCCTAAACCACAGGCAGTTTGAATCATGGCATGGCAATGCAATTGCAGCCAGGTGTGTTTTACATTGAAATGCTGCTGCATTTGGCTGCCGTGGCTGACATTTCCATGCTCCGCTCTGGTTGATTGATAGGTCTATCCCTATGTACACACATGGAGGAGACCTGTCAGTCAACTAAAATGGGGCAGGGAGAAGCTGGCCGGGGATGTCATCGGACTAGTAAAGCCTTTCCCTATTGTCTCTGGTTGGATTTTCAAACCGTGTTTTCTCTGAAAGGCTGCACCATTTCAGGCTAAAACCTATTTGGCTGCAGTCACGCTGCCAGGCTATGATCATGCTGGGTCAGCATTCATTTAATGACAGATGCCCTTTAAATTAAAAGTTGCTTACTGGCAGCAATTCAGCTAAAATAGGTAAATGTGGTGCGCTCACCCTTATACTTCATTCCGTTCCGAAGCCATATCCCTGATCCTCCCCTTTTAGTCTTTTCTGTGCATGGTCTGCAGCCGCCGTGTCCCATGTCCCTGACATAACCACTGCTGGGATAGGTGGAGCGCGCGGTTAGTTCCTAATTCCTGGCAGCTGCAGTCCCACTGTCCTTCCAAAGCTGCCTCACATATCAGCATTGGAAGACTCGCGGTTCAGGTCAGCAGTGAGATGATGCTGCTATATTGAACTGCCAATCAAGTAGGACTGACCCCCACCCTGCCCCCCAGCAACCAGTCAGGATCTAGGGAGTTGTACACTTTTGGAAAAAGATGATGGGACCAACTCTGTAGACAAAAATCTATAATGCATTTTAAGACCTACAGTGATAATTAATTAGCTAATTTGAGTTGCATTTCTTGTTGTACAGCATATTTGATCCTGTGTTATTTTTCAACAGCTAAGCCTGAACAGAAAGCAACGGATAAGTGTAAACTGACCATAAAAACTGCAGGGCTGCAACGGTCATCTTCTGATGCAGGACGAGATCCACGCTCACCTGATGCCAAGAAACCACCCTCAGGTATTGCTCGTCCAGGGTCAACTTTTGGCTACAAGAAACCCATTGCACCTTCTTCTCCACTCACTGGAAATTCAGCCACATTAGGAAAAACTCCAAAATCTTCAGGGATTCCTGTGAAACCTTCTTCAGGGTCTGTAAGTGGAAGCCGGAAGACTAGTTTAGACGTCACGGGGGCACCAGAGCCTGGATTCCTTTCTCCATCTGCCCGCACAAATATACAGTACCGTAGCCTTCCGCGGCCTGCCAAATCTAGTTCTATTAGTGTTACCGGAGGTAGAAGTGGCAGCCGGCCACTGAGCAGCAGTGTGGATGCAAGTCTTGTGCCAGTGCAAGGAAAGCCTTTGGGGACTCCATCTTCCCGTCTTAAAGAGCCATCAAAAGTTGGCGGAGGGCGACTGGGGGTGAACCAAACTGATCGTGAAAAAGAGAAGGCTAAAGCAAAGGCTGTAGCTCAAGACACAGAGTGCCGAACAAACACAAAAAATGAAGTAGAAGTAAATGTGAAGGAAGTATCAACTACCCCTCAAAGGTGGGCCTGACTTATTGAAAATGTCTTCATATTTTATCTATATACAAATCTTGTAATTGCTTTCCTTGATTATGCTGATTTTTAATCTTTTATTCTAGGGCTATCACAAAACCTTTCATGAAGACACCAACCTTATCAAATCTAGATAAAGTCAACTCAAACAGCCTAGATTTTACTCCTTCTGTTCCAGAATTGCCAAATAAACAGCTAGAATTCCCGATAGGTGTTGCTTGTCTGACGCCAAGCCCTGCTCCTATATTAAACATCAATTCAGCCAGCTTTTCCCAGGGACTGAGTAACCTTAGAATGTACCCGAAATTATCAGGGTTACACCGTAGTATGGAGTCACTTCCACTTACTATCAGTGTCCCTCCTGCCCAGTATGCTGGAGATGGAAACGATCAAACGCCAGATACTGGATGGAATGATAGCAATCTCAAGTCACCTGCACCTGAGAGGTAATCCTGTTTTTTATATTCTTAAAATTAGTGACATTAACATTTAATTGATACATTTGTATGGAGATTTATGTGCAAGAAAAAAGTATCTTTTGCATAGTGTAGGTTGCTGTAGTTTTGAAAGGGGTTGTCGCACAAACAAAGTACATTTTAATCAATAGATCGTGGAATAATAATAACTTCCACAATTAGATATACCTTCAATGAGGAAAGCAGTGGTGCTGGTAGATGGTCAAATAGTCCTACTGCAAATTGGGACACTAGCCACTAAGTGCCCAAATAATATCTGATAGAGATCTCAAATAGGAAGTGAAATTAAGGTAATTTGCGCTGGGCTAAGGGAATGAATAAGAAAGGAATGGTTAATAGCTAAAATGAGAAATAATTTATTAAGGTTAAAATGACATACGATGAAGAATAAAAATAATGGTGGAGGAGGGGGTGGAGAGGATGGCCCTATTGCCAGGACGGAGTCCTGTTTTGGATCGGGTAGATGTTAGCAGTTGTTAGTAGTTAAGTCACGTGGAGGTCTATTTGGAATGCTGAAGAGTTTAGGTTGGGATAGCGGTCATTCCATGAAGAAAAAAGAGGAAGGTAAAATTAGAGTTTTTTTAGTTGTATTCCAAGATAATTAGATCTGGGATTCAGTATTTATACCTGGACCGGGTCTAAGGTCCGGATGTAGTAAAGCAGTCCCGTAGGGTGTTGTGAACCCACTGAGGAGGATGCGAAAAAAGAGAAAGACGAGGATAAGGTCTAAATAATCTAGGTGATATAGACCTAGTGGTATAGATGACCGTACCTGGTTGTTAGGACAGTGTCCATAAACCTCCTAGGAGTGTGAGGGAGGTCAGTGCAAGAAGAAAGAGTTAGGCGAGATAGTTGTGGCACCTTAATAACCCAGATGGAGAAGGCAGATAGATTATAGATTTGGTGATCTAATCTAATTTAATCCTGTGGATATGAAAACTAGACAGGATACCTACTGAACAGTAAGTAGATGTTGGAGTTAACATAGATGTATGTGTGGTAAGCAACCAAATCTGGTCCCGTGAATGGACAGATGTGCTTTTGGTGATGTCCCCAATATACACTTAGTTCGGTGCACTTCACATGTGCAGATAGAAAAAGGCTGGTCAATGCTGCGATCTTGGTAGTGCCTGAAATGTAGCAGGGCTGTGCGCTGCGGTACCACGGTCCTGGTGGATTAGGAGACTGTAGGTGGCTTTAGCCTTACTGCAGATTGCGAGTCTATAGGCACAGTCTTATTTCCATGTCAGAAGGTCTTACCTTCTTTTGCTGTGGTGCATGGTCTCAGGTTGCGGCTGGTGAACTGCCAGTAGGTGGCTTACCTCATTGAGGATAACCCGTCGGGTGGTGGAGCCTGGGCTGTAGTGAGGTGGGTGCTTGGCAAAGCTGGAACGGTGCATTGTAGAGCAGAGTCCCGGCCGGTGACTTGTGCTCTGAGTGATCCTGGTGCGTTAGCGGTGCAGGACCTGCCTGTGTTATGTTCTGCTACCAGAGCTAAGGAAAGAGAGGAGATCTGTCCCTACGATAGAACTCAGCTGAATCCCTACGATGTAACAGGGAACCTGATCCTGCGATCAGACCTGCTAAAGTCCTAAGCTAGTCTGTACGAAGACCTATAGATGTGGGGGAGGAATCCCTACAAGTACTAAGGACTGGGAGGAATATGGGACACCTCCTAACAGAAATAGTAGCAGACAGACGAACAAACAAAATATAAAGAACATAGAGGTCAGTAAACCAAGCAAACTAACAGAGCAAGACACAGAGCACAGGCTAGCTAGAAAGTAGATATACAATGAAGTCCAGCAAAGCCAGAAGGGCGGAGCAGGATTAAATAGGCCAACAAGGTCATGTGACCAGCAAAGGAAAAAACCTAAGAGCAAGGTTCTAACAGTACCCCCCCTTCTAAGAGGATCCTCCGGATCCCCTAGGACCAGGCTTATCAGGAAATCTCCTGTGAAACGCTCTGATAAGTCTGGACGCGGAAACATATCTGACCTCACCCAAGAGTTATCCTCGGGTCCGAAACCTTTCCAGGCCACAAGATACTGCAAACTACCTCTATACCGTCTAGAGTCAAGGATGCGAGAAATTTCATATTCCCCGTCCTCCACCACCGGAGGAACAGAGGCAGAGGCGTCACCATCCGACACAACAGCTTTTTTTAACAGAGAGACATGAAAGACCGGATTAATTCTCCAGGAGGTAGGAACCTCCAACCTAACAGCAGATTGGTTGACAACCTGAAGCACCTTAAAGGGCCCTACAAACTTGGGACCCAATTTCTTAGAAGGAATCCTCAACCGCAGATTCCTAGAGGACAACCAAACCATGTCACCAACAGCGAACAAAACCTCCTGTCGTTTCCTATCAAAGTAGTCTTTAGATTTTCTGTTGGCCTCCTGAAGATTACCACGCACATCCGTCCAAACTCTTTCCAAATCACCGGAAAAATTCTCCTCCTCAGGCACGGCAGATCCCAACTTGGAGAACGACCCAAACGACGGATGTCTCCCAGAACAACAAAAAAAAGGCGAACAACCAGCAGAAGAAGATGTATGATTGTTCAGAGCAAATTCGGCAAGTGGCAGAAACTCAGACCACCCCTCTTGATTGTCTGCCACAAAACAACGCAAGAACTGCTCAACATCCTGGTTTTTCCTTTCTGTCTGGCCATTAGATTCAGGATGATATCCGGACGAAAACGACAAATGAATTCCCAACCTGTCACAAAAGGCACGCCAAAAACGAGCCACGAACTGAGGACCCCTATCAGAAACAATGTCAGTAGGAACGCCATGAAGTCTGACAATTTCCTTGACAAAGGCCTTAGCGAGAGTTTTAGCGCAGGGCAGTTTGATGAAGGGAACCAAGTGACACATCTTACTAAAACGGTCCACGACCACCCAGATGACAGTAAAACCCTCAGAGGGGGGAAGGTCAGTTATAAAGTCCATAGCCAAATGTGTCCAAGGAGCACTGGGGACCTCCAAAGGACAAAGCAACCCCGCAGCAGGAGTATGTGAGGACTTAGATCTAGCACATACAGTACATTGGCGTACCCACTTAATGACTTCCTTCTGCCATCCAGGCCACCAAAAACTGCGACCCACCAGTCTCTTGGTCTCAGAGATTCCGGGATGACCTGCCAACCGAGATTCGTGACACTCAACAAACAAATCTCTCCTAAAGGTCCCAGGCACAAACAACCTCCCATGAGGAGTGTTAGATGGGGCATTCTCCTGAGCTTTAAGAATCTCATCTTCCAAAACGGAGTCTAAAGCAGCTATCACAACACCTTCTTGTAAAATGTTTTCCTCTTTCTCAGCACCGACTATGGGAGAAAAACTGCGAGACAAGGCATCCGCCTTAACATTCTTAGTACCAGGGATGTAAGTAACGGAGAAATTAAACCGCGAGAAAAACAGTGCCCACCTAGCCTGACGGGCATTCAGGCGCTTGGCAGCGTCAAGATATATCAGATTTTTATGATCCGTAAGAACCTGAACGGGAAATTCCGCACCTTCCAAGAAGTGGCGCCAGTGTTCAAATGCGAGTTTAATAGCCAATAATTCCCGATTACCAATATCGTAATTCAATTCAGTCTCCGAAAATTTTTTTGAAAAAAAGGCACAGGGATGTAATCCATCCCCGTTATCCTGAGACAATACTGCGCCAACCCCCACAGAGGAAGCATCAACCTCAACCAAAAACGGCCAAGTAACATCAGGCTGCATAAGGATGGGAGCAGAGGTGAACCTCTCCTTGAGATACACAAAAGCTTCAATGGCCTCAGAAGACCACTGAACCGCATCAGCACCTTTCCTGGTGAGATCAGTCAGAGGTTTGACAATACTAGAAATTTTTTTTATGAATTTTCTATAGTAATTGGCGAAACCCAAAAACCTCTGTATCGATTTCAAACCAATAGGCCTAGGCCATTCCTGCACAGCCTGAACCTTAACCGGATCCATCTCAAAACCTTTGCTGGAGATAATGTAGCCCAAAAAACTAATTCTCTGTACAGCGAACTCACATTTCTCCAGCTTAGCAAAAAGCGAATTGTCCATTAATAACTGTAATACCTCACGCACGCTCCGCCAATGAGACTCCAGATCTGGCGAATAAATCAAAATGTCATCCAAATACACAACCACATTTTTACCGATCAAAGGTCTAAGGATGTCATTAATCAGATTCTGAAAAAATGCAGGAGCATTAGTAAGACCAAAAGGCATAACCAGATTCTCAAAATGACCCACAGGAGTGTTAAAAGCAGTCTTCCATTCATCACCCTCCTTCATGCGCAACAGATTGTATGCCCCCTTAAGGTCAATTTTAGAGAACCACTTGGCCCCCAATAACTGGTTAAACAGATCAGGAATCAATGGCAGTGGGTAAGGATTGCGTACCGTAATTTTGTTAATCTCACGAAAATCCAGACAAGGACGTAAACCGCCGTCCTTTTTTTTTACAAAAAAAAATCCAACCGCCACAGGAGACTTAGAGGGCCTAATGTGACCGGCGGCCAAACTTGTCTGTATGTATTCCTCCAAAGCCTTCCTCTCAGGAATAGTAAGGTTAAATAAACGACTTTTAGGAAGAGTCGCTCCAGGGACAAATTCAATAGAACAATCATAGTCTCTATGGGGAGGCAAAACCTGCGATTCCTTCTCAGAAAAAACTCTCCAAAAATCCTGAATAGGAACAGGCAATTCTCCCCTATCCAAAGCTGCAATACGCCCGTTACAACACTTGTCATAACATTTATGGCTCCAGGATTTAATTTCACTGGTAGACCAATCCAGTACAGGATTGTGACATTTTAACCAGGGCAATCCCAATATTACTGGAGAAGGCAAGTTATTCAACACTACCAAATCCAATTTCTCATGGTGAACACCATTAATAGTGAGAGGAAATTCACAGACCTTGAGAGTAATATTCTTCAAAGGGGAGCCATCCACAGAAACCACAGCAATGGGGGATGATAAAGGTTCAGGTTTTAAATTGAGTTTTTCCACGAATCCCCCATCAATTACATTCAGTGTAGACCCGCAATCAACAAACACCCGAAATTCCATTAATTTTTCCTGAGCAATCGTGGAAGCAGCTAAAAATACACCCTTGGAATTTAAACAGGCAATACGGGCATGACTGACCATTTTTTTTTCTTTCTTCATACGAAGCTCACAGCCTTTAATCAAATGACCAGATTTTCCGCAATAGAAACACAAGCCTTTCGAAAAACGACGGTCTTTTTCTTGAGAGCGAGGTGCCACCGATCCAATCTCCATCGGTTCACAACTGTTAGTACACACATTATCATAACCAGAAACTGACATAGCAGAGGATTTGCTCTCATTAACCCTAGCACGCAGTCTTCTATCCACCCGTATAGCTAATTGCATAGCCTGTTGCAAATCCTCAGGTGTAGGATAAGCAATTAGCAGGTCTTTAACCCTTTCACTGAGCCCAGCAAGAAATAGACTTTTCAGAGCAGAATCGTTCCACCCTGTTTGAGTGGACCAACGACGAAAATGTGTACAATATTTTTCGACATTACCTGATCCTTGTTTTAAACGTCTCAACTCAGTTTCAGCTGATGCGACACGGTCAGGATCATCATATAATAGTCCTAAAGCAGAAAAAAAAACTATCCACTGATCTGAAGCATGTATCACTAGGTTGCAAAGAAAAGGCCCACTCCTGAGGCTCTTTGCGCAAAAGTGACATTATGAACCCTACGCGCTGGGATTCATCCCCAGAGGACTTGGGTCTCAAACGAAAATACAATAAGCAAGCATTTTTAAATGAAAAAAATTCTCGATGTTCACCAAAAAATAAATCCGGCAAACATACCTTAGGCTCCAAGAAATGTGCTCCAGAACAGTTACTCACGTGCTGACGGAGCTCGGCCACTTCCAGAGAGAGTCCCTGCAGGCGATGAGCCAAATCCTGAACCGACACCATGATGGAACAGAAAAATCTTTCCTTAGAGAATTTGCTGGCTGGACTTACTGTTATGTTCTGCTACCAGAGCTAAGGAAAGAGAGGAGATCTGTCCCTACTATGAGACTCAGCTGAATCCCTACGATGTAACAGGGAACCTGATCCTGCGATCAGACCTGCTAAAGTCCTAAGCTAGTCTGTACGAAGACCTATAGATGTGGGGGAGGAATCCCTACAAGTACTAAGGACTGGGAGGAATATGGGACACCTCCTAACAGAAATAGTAGCAGACAGACGAACAAACAAAATATAAAGAACATAGAGGTCAGTAAACCAAGCAAACTAACAGAGCAAGACACAGAGCACAGGCTAGCTAGAAAGTAGATATACAATGAAGTCCAGCAAAGCCAGAAGGGCGGAGCAGGATTAAATAGGCCAACAAGGTCATGTGACCAGCAAAGGAAAAAACCTAAGAGCAAGGTTCTAACAGCCTGACGTCACGGTCACGTGATGACCACGTGACAGACTGAAGACGGAACAGCAGGAGGACCAAAATTCCTACGCGTTTCGGAGGCGTTCGGCTTCCTTCATCATAACCTTAATAAATTATTTCTAATTTTAACTTCCACAATTATATGTGTTAAAAAAATGTTCCTGTGCTGAGATAATCTTATAAATGTGCCCCTGCTGTGTACTGTGTAATTGCCGTGTCTGACCGTGCTGGAACATGGTCTGATCATACCACATCTCCTGGGCAGGGGAGGACACAAAAGAGTGTACAGACAGGACAGCAAGGGATCGCAGATGATTCTTTTTGTAAGGAAAAACATTTCCCTGCCTATTTAAAACATGTTTTACCTCAAGGAAAGTTGGGCTGGCAGCAGCTTTCATTTTTTATTTTATTTTTTCCCTTTTATTTTCTTATTTTGCACCTTTTGGAGAGGATTTTAACATTTAACTATATATTTTTTTGATTTCTGATTTTCCCTGTAACAGAGGCTGGAATATTAGCCCCAGTTACACAGCAAATACTGGCTGCACAGCAAAGCTGACCTGGCTGTGCTAAGACCCAGCAAATTCTATGTCTGTTTTGGCACCCAGTGACTGTAATGTCGCTGGGATTGTGGAAAGAGTTGCTGTCACTGCTTTCTAAACCCAAACTGTATGCACAGCACTCAGTCAGCACTGTGTATAGAACGACCGGGAAGATAAAGATAGTAATATCCCATGTCTGCCTTCTTCTTGGGGAGTCTGGCTGTGTCTGATAGTCAGCTCTGTGCACCTGCACAATCTCATGCCGCTGCTTAGTCTGTAAGGACGTTTCACATCATTGCAGAGTAATACATTCACCGCCTAGATGTCTTCGGCTGATCCTGGAGCAGTTATTTTAAGTATTTTTTTTATTATAGGGAATAGGTCAGCAGGGAGCACATCGTCTATACGTTCCTTGCTTTACCCATTGACAGATTTTGAAAAACATTTGAATAACAGCTATCAAATGGTAACACCCAAATCGTTCACTCTAGCACAGGGTTCCCCAACTCCAGTCCTCAAGGCCCACCAACAGGTCATGTTTTCAGGATTTCCTTAGTATTGCACAGGTGATGTAACTATTGCCTGTGCTGATGATGGAATTATCACCTGTGCAATACTAAGGAAATCCTGAAAACATGACCTGTTGGTGGGCCTTGAGGACTTGAGTTGGGGAACCCTGCTCTAGCAGATAATCTGTATAAAGCCTCATTCAGACATCCGTGTTGCATGTATGTGTTATATACAGTACAGACCAAAAGTTTGGACACACCTTCTCATTTAAAGATTTTTCTGTATTTTCTTGACTATGGAAATTGCACATTCACACTGAAGACATCAAAACTATGAATTAACACATGTGGAATTATATACTTAACAAAAAAGTGTGAAACAACTGAAAATATGTCTTATATTCTAGGTTCTTCAAAGTAGCCACCTTTTGCTTTGATGACTGCTTTGCACACTCTTGGCATTCTCTTGATGAGCTTCAAGAGGTAGTCACCGGAAATGGTCTTCCAACAATCTTGAAGGAGTTCCCAGAGATGCTTAGCACTTGTTGACCCTTTTGTCTTCACTCTGCGGTCCAGCTCACCCCAAACCATCTCGATTGGGTTCAGGTCTGGTGACTGGAGGCCAGGTCATCTGGCGTAGCACCCCATCACTCTCCCTCTTGGTCAAATAGCCCTTACACAGCCTGGAGGTATGTTTGGGGTCATTGTCCTGTTGAAATATAAATGATGGTCCAACTAAACGCAAACCGGATGGAATAGCATGCCCCTGCAAGTTGCTGTGGTAGCCATGCTGATTCAGTATGCCTTCAATTTTGAATAAATCCCGAACAGTGTCACCAGCAAAGCACCCCCACACCATCACACCTCCTCCTCCATGCTTCACAGTGGGAACCAGGCATGTAGAGTCCATCCGTTCACCTTTTCTGCGTTGCACAAAGACACGGTGGTTGGAACCAAAGATCTCAAATTTGGACTCATCAGACCAAAGCACAGATTTCCACTGTCCATTTCTTGTGTTCTTTAGCCCAAACAAGTCTCTTCTGCTTGTCGCCTGTCCTTAGCAGTGGTTTCTTAGCAGCTATTTTACCATGAAGGCCTGCTGCACAAAGTCTCCTCTTAACAGTTGTTGAAGAGATGTGTCTGCTGCTAGAACTCTGGCATTGACCTGGTCTCTAATCTGAGCTGCTGTTAACCTGCGATTTCTGAGGCTGGTGACTCGGATAATCTTATCCTCAGAAGCAAAGGTGACTCTTGGTCTTCCTTTCCTGGGGCGGTCCTCATGTGAGCCAGTTTCTTTGTAGCGATTGATGGTTTTTGCAACTGCACTTGGGGACACTTTCAAAGTTTTCCCAATTTTTCGGACTGACTGACCTTCATTTTTTAAAGTAATGATGGCCACTCATTTTTCTTTACTGAGCTGCTTTTTTCTTGCCATAATACAAATTTTAACAGCCTATTCAGTAGGACTATCAGCTGTGTATCCACCTGACTTCTGCACAGCACAACTGATGGTCCCAACCCCATTTATAAGGCAAGAAATCCCACTTATTAAACCTGACAGTGCACACCCGTGAAGTGAGAACCATTTCCGGTGACTGCCTCTTGAAGCTCATCAAGAGAATGCCAAGAGTGTGCAAAGCAGTCATCAAAGCAAAAGGTGGCTACTTTGAAGAACCTAGAATATAAGACATATTTTCAGTTGTTTCACACTTTTTTGTTAAGTATATAATTCCACATGTGTTAATTCATAGTTTTGATGCCTTCAATGTGAATGTACAATTTTCATAGTTATGAAAATACAGAAAAATCTTTAAATGAGAAGGTGTGTCCAAACTTTTGGTCTGTACTGTATATATTTTTTTTACGGATACAACACGTACCCATTTTAATCTATGGTGCTATTCACATATCCGTGCTTTTTCATGGACTGTGTGTCCGTACAAAACACATGGAGACATGATTGTGTTTTTCCAGCAGCACGGATGAGAAGAGCCCGTACAAGTCTATGGGTCCATGAAAAACACGTACAGCAGATGGGTGGCATCCGTGTGCTGTACATACGTAAGACTGCAAAGTATAGGAGAAGTTTTGTCATTTATTTCTTTATCCATCTGTGAAAAACACTGATGGTAAAAATGGACACACTGATGCAAAACACTAATAAAAGCAGTATCATTTTTGTCACGTAGGTGTTTAGATACGGACATGTGAATGAGGCCTAAAGAGGCATGCAAAGAACACACGGTTGACATAATTTCTTCATTAAAATGTCTATCTATCTTGTCATTTTCATAATTCCACTACAATTTTCATCTTGGGGTGTTGATATCATTGTAGAGGAGAGTATTTAGACATGGTGTTAAAATATTTTAATGATACACAGTTGGTACATAACTACTTGTTTCAGAAAGTGTTGGGGTATATTTATTTATTATGCCTTTATATGTATTTATACAAGTCTCAGGTATAACTTATTTTAATAATGTATCTTATACTATAGTCCACTTGTTTTATTTATTACTTTAGATGCCCACCTCTGGACCATATCCACCTTGACTATGTCTTTTTTTCTATAAACCTATACACAAAACTGTAAACCATATAATTTGCTGTGTGTAATTATTTAACTTTACTTCCACAGTGCTATCCAGGACCGAAATACATTGCCAAAAAAAGGATTAAGGTATGTTTTTATTTCTATTGCAGTACTGGGGTTCTATTGCCACCATAGCTTGTGCTTTTTTTCCAATATTGGACATACTGCTACATACAGATTTTGGTTGCCATCTTTGATGCAGGCTCTGGAGCTGAGCCTGAAAATTCCCGGCAGATGATGGCTGGCTGTGCCTACCTCTAACCAGGGAGTGGAGCTGGACTGCACTCTCTGCTGTGAACTCATTAAATGCTGCTGTCAATCTCTGACAGCCGTATTTACAGTGCTTGAATTGGATGGAGGGACAGTGCTCCACTACAAGAGCCATCAATCCTTGTTACGTGATCACAAAGTGCCGATGGGCTGCCATGACAGTATTCTAGTAAGGATCAGCTGGCGTTCCATAGGAGACTGTTATTTTTTCTTTTTTCTATATACTGAAATACTGTGGTACTGCTGCATGTAGTGTAACTGATCAGACGATCGCAGGTTCAAGTACCTTAAAAGGACTAAAAAATAAAGTAGAAAAAAATATAAAAAAATTAATGACTACTTTTCCCCATTAAAGATAAGTAAAAAAATAAACATTGTATGTGGCATTGTTCCTTCTGTAAAAGTCTGATTTATGAAAATATAAAATGAATTACCCTTATTGGCAAAGTGTTATGTTCTGCTACCAAAGCTAAGGAAAGAGAGGAGATCTGTCCCTACTATAAGACTCAGCTGAATCCCTACGATGTAACAGGGAACCTGATCCTGCGATCAGACCTGCTAAAGTCCTAATCTAGTCTGTACGGAGACCTATAGATGTGAGGAGGGAATCCCTACAAGTACTAAGGACTGGGAGGAATATGGGACACCTCCTAACAGAAATAGTAGCAGACAGACGAACAAACAAAATAGATAGAACATAGAGGTCCGTAGACCAAGCAAACTAACAGAGTTAGATACAGAGCACAGGCTAGCTAGAAAGTAGATATACAATGAAGTCCAGCAAAGCCAGAAGGGCGGAGCAGGATAAAATAGGCCAACAAGGTCATGTGACCAGCAAAGGAAAAAAAACCTAACAGCAAGGTTCTAACAGTACCCCCCCTTCTAAGAGGATCCTCCGGATCCCCTAGGACCAGGCTTATCAGGAAATCTCCTGTGAAACGCTCTGATAAGTCTGGACGCGGAAACATCATCTGACCTCACCCAAGAGTTATCCTCGGGTCCGAAACCTTTCCAGGCCACAAGATACTGCAAACTACCTCTATACCGTCTAGAGTCAAGGATGCGAGAAATTTCATATTCCCCGTCCTCCACCACCGGAGGAACAGAGGCAGAGGCGTCACCATCCGACACAACAGCTTTTTTTAACAGAGAGACATGAAAGACCGGATTAATTCTCCAGGAGGTAGGAACCTCCAACCTAACAGCAGATTGGTTGACAACCTGAAGCACCTTAAAGGGCCCTACAAACTTGGGACCCAATTTCTTAGAAGGAATCCTCAACCGCAGATTCCTAGAGGACAACCAAACCATGTCACCAACAGCGAACAAAACCTCCTGTCGTTTCCTATCAAAGTAGTCTTTAGATTTTCTGTTGGCCTCCTGAAGATTACCACGCACATCCGTCCAAACTCTTTCCAAATCACCGGAAAAATTCTCCTCCTCAGGCACGGCAGATCCCAACTTGGAGAACGACCCAAACGACGGATGTCTCCCAGAACAACAAAAAAAAGGCGAACAACCAGCAGAAGAAGATGTATGATTGTTCAGAGCAAATTCGGCAAGTGGCAGAAACTCAGACCACCCCTCTTGATTGTCTGCCACAAAACAACGCAAGAACTGCTCAACATCCTGGTTTTTCCTTTCTGTCTGGCCATTAGATTCAGGATGATATCCGGACGAAAACGACAAATGAATTCCCAACCTGTCACAAAAGGCACGCCAAAAACGAGCCACGAACTGAGGACCCCTATCAGAAACAATGTCAGTAGGAACGCCATGAAGTCTGACAATTTCCTTGACAAAGGCCTTAGCGAGAGTTTTAGCGCAGGGCAGTTTGACGAAGGGAACCAAGTGACACATCTTGCTTAAACGGTCCACGACCACCCAGATGACAGTAAAACCCTCAGAGGAGGGAAGGTCAGTTATAAAGTCCATAGCCAAATGTGTCCAAGGAGCACTGGGGACCTCCAAAGGACAAAGCAACCCCGCAGCAGGAGTATGTGAGGACTTAGATCTAGCACATATAGTACATTGGCGCACCCACTTAATGACTTCCTTCTGCCATCCAGGCCACCAAAAACTGCGACCCACCAGTCTCTTGGTCTCAGAGATTCCGGGATGACCTGCCAACCGAGATTCGTGACACTCAACAAACAAATCTCTCCTAAAGGTCCCAGGCACAAACAACCTCCCATGAGGAGTGTTAGATGGGGCATTCTCCTGTGCTTTAAGAATCTCATCTTCCAAAACGGAGTCTAAAGCAGCTATCACAACACCTTCTTGTAAAATGTTTTCCTCTTTCTCAGCACCGACTATGGGAGAAAAACTGCGAGACAAGGCATCCGCCTTAACATTCTTAGTACCAGGGATGTAAGTAACGGAGAAATTAAACCGCGAGAAAAACAGTGCCCACCTAGCCTGACGGGCATTCAGGCGCTTGGCAGCATCAAGATATATCAGATTTTTATGATCCGTAAGAACCTGAACGGGAAATTCCGCACCTTCCAAGAAGTGGCGCCAGTGTTCAAATGCGAGTTTAATAGCCAATAATTCCCGATTACCAATATCGTAATTCAGTTCAGTCTCCGAAAATTTTTTTGAAAAAAAGGCACAGGGATGTAATCCATCCCCGTTATCCTGAGACAATACTGCGCCAACCCCCACAGAGGAAGCATCAACCTCAACCAAAAACGGCCTAGTAACATCAGGCTGCATAAGGATGGGAGCAGAGGTGAACCTCTCCTTGAGATACACAAAAGCTTCAATGGCCTCAGAAGACCACTGAACCGCATCAGCACCTTTCCTGGTGAGATCAGTCAGAGGTTTGACAATACTAGAAAAATTTTTTATGAATTTTCTGTAGTAATTGGCGAAACCCAAAAACCTCTGTATCGATTTCAAACCAATAGGCCTAGGCCATTCCTGCACAGCCTGAACCTTAACCGGATCCATCTCAAAACCTTTGCTGGAGATAATGTAGCCCAAAAAACTAATTCTCTGTACAGCGAACTCACATTTCTCCAGCTTAGCAAAAAGCGAATTGTCCATTAATAACTGTAATACCTCACGCACGCTCCGCCAATGAGACTCCAGATCTGGCGAATAAATCAAAATGTCATCCAAATACACAACCACATTTTTACCGATCAAAGGTCTAAGGATGTCATTAATAAGATTCTGAAAAAATGCAGGAGCATTAGTAAGACCAAAAGGCATAACCAGATTCTCAAAATGACCCACAGGAGTGTTAAAAGCAGTCTTCCATTCATCACCCTCCTTCATGCGCAACAGATTGTATGCCCCCTTAAGGTCAATTTTAGAGAACCACTTGGCCCCCAATAACTGGTTAAACAGATCAGGAATCAATGGCAGTGGGTAAGGATTGCGTACCGTAATTTTGTTAATCTCACGAAAATCCAGACAAGGACGTAAACCGCCGTCCTTTTTTTTTACAAAAAAAAATCCAACCGCCACAGGAGACTTAGAGGGCCTAATGTGACCGGCGGCCAAACTTGTCTGTATGTATTCCTCCAAAGCCTTCCTCTCAGGAATGGTAAGGTTAAATAAACGACTTTTAGGAAGAGTCGCTCCAGGGACAAATTCAATAGAACAATCATAGTCTCTATGGGGAGGCAAAACCTGCGATTCCTTCTCAGAAAAAACTCTCCAAAAATCCTGAATAGGAACAGGCAATTCTCCCCTATCCAAAGCTGCAATACGCCCGTTACAACACTTGTCATAACATTTATGGCTCCAGGATTTAATTTCACTGGTAGACCAATCCAGTACAGGATTGTGAAATTTTAACCAGGGCAAACCCAATATTACTGGAGAAGGCAAGTTATTCAACACTACCAAATCCAATTTCTCATGGTGAACACCATTAATAGTGAGAGGAAATTCACTGACCTTGAGAGTAATATTCTTCAAAGGGGAGCCATCCACAGAAACCACAGCAATGGGGGATGATAAAGGTTCAGGTTTTAAATTGAGTTTTTCCACGAATCCCCCATCAATTACATTCAGTGTAGACCCGCAATCAACAAACACCCGAAATTCCATTAATTTTTCCTGAGCAATCGTGGAAGCAGCTAAAAATATACCCTTGGAATTTAAACAGGCAATACGGGCGTGACTGACCATTTTTTTTTCTTTCTTCATACGAAGCTCACAGCCTTTAATCAAATGACCAGATTTTCCGCAATAGAAACACAAGCCTTCTGAAAAACGACGGTCTTTTTCTTGAGAGCGAGGTGCCACCGATCCAATCTCCATCGGTTCACCACTGTTAGTACACACATTATCATAACCAGAAACTGACATAGCAGAGGATTTGCTCTCATTAACCCTAGCACGCAGTCTTCTATCCACCCGTATAGCTAATTGCATAGCCTGTTGCAAATCCTCAGGTGTAGGATAAGCAATTAGCAGGTCTTTAACCCTTTCACTGAGCCCAGCAAGAAATAGACTTTTCAGAGCAGAATCGTTCCACCCTGTTTGAGTGGACCAACGACGAAAATGAGTACAATATTTTTCGACATTACCTGATCCTTGTTTTAAACGTCTCAACTCAGTCTCAGCTGATGCCACACGGTCAGGATCATCATATAATAGTCCTAAAGCAGAAAAAAAACTATCCACTGATCTGAAGCATGTATCACTAGGTTGCAAAGAAAAGGCCCACTCCTGAGGCTCTTTGCGCAAAAGTGACATTATGAACCCTACGCGCTGGGATTCATCCCCAGAGGACTTGGGTCTCAAACGAAAATACAATAAGCAAGCATTTTTAAATGAAAAAAATTCTCGATGTTCACCAAAAAATAAATCCGGCAAACATACCTTAGGCTCCAAGAAATATGCTCCAGGACAGTTACTCACGTGCTGACGGAGCTCGGCCACTTCCAGAGAGAGTCCCTGCAGGTGTTTAGCCAAATCCTGAACCGACACCATGATGGAACAAAAAAAAAAAAAAAAAATCTTTCCTTAGAGAATTTGCAGGCTGGACTTACTGTTATGTTCTGCTACCAAAGCTAAGGAAAGAGAGGAGATCTGTCCCTACTATAAGACTCAGCTGAATCCCTACGATGTAACAGGGAACCTGATCCTGCGATCAGACCTGCTAAAGTCCTAATCTAGTCTGTACGGAGACCTATAGATGTGAGGAGGGAATCCCTACAAGTACTAAGGACTGGGAGGAATATGGGACACCTCCTAACAGAAATAGTAGCAGACAGACGAACAAACAAAATAGATAGAACATAGAGGTCCGTAGACCAAGCAAACTAACAGAGTTAGATACAGAGCACAGGCTAGCTAGAAAGTAGATATACAATGAAGTCCAGCAAAGCCAGAAGGGCGGAGCAGGATAAAATAGGCCAACAAGGTCATGTGACCAGCAAAGGAAAAAAAACCTAACAGCAAGGTTCTAACACAAAGGCCATAAAGAAAAAAAAAATCAAAACACCAGTATTACAGTTTTTCTGGTCACTTCAACACCACAAAAAAACGTAATTATAAGCAAATGCATCTTAAAATGGCATCACTAAAAATGTCAGCACGCCATAGCAAAAACAATCCTCGCACAGCTCAATTAATCTAAAAATGAAAACATCACAGCTCTCTGATAATGATGACACCAAAGAATTTAATTCTTTTTACTTATTTCCAATTTTTTTTCTAGCACTTAAATAAAAAAACAAAATACAAGTTTGGAATAGCTGTAATCGTACTAACCTGAGGAATCATATTGCCAGGTCATTTTTAGTGCACAATGAAAACTGTAAAAACAGAACCCAAAAACTTTTGTGGAATTGCATTTTTTTGCTCAATTTCACCGCACTTGTAATATTTTCCTTCTTCTCCAGTACACTGAGTAATAAAAATAATTGTGTCATTCAATAAACTCATTCTGCAAATAACAAGTCCTCATATGGCTGTGTTGACAGGAGAAAAAAAACAATTAAGGCTCTTGGAAGAAGAGAAGGAAAAAGCGAATGTGTAAAAAACCTAAAATCGTCCAGTCGGGAAGGGGTTACCTGGGTGTGAGATTTACCATTTCCTTCAAGCATGTGTAAGCTCCTATACATGATCTCATCAGGGGGGTGCCAAAATAATTCTGCAAACTTGGAACAGCCCCTCCGTCCCGGCCAATAAAGCTGTTTCTTGAAAAAATGATCAGGGAAATGAATTGGGTGGAGACACCCAACAAGAGAGAAATGCTGAGCTAAGTGTTAAGCTTTTTTCTCCAAGCTGGAGAAGCTTTATTGCAATAATTCCCACTCATGTAAAACTTTACATTTAGGATTGTTTCCAGTTTGACAGTCCGACAATAAACTTTGAGCCTTTTCCTGGTGTTGGGAGGTCCGCTGTGCCATTGCATCAAAATCAGAAAGGAGGAAATGAGAGAGTCCTCCATACATCTTCCTCTAGAGCAGGGTTCCTCAACCTTTCTTAACTTGACAGCCACTTCAGCTCTGAGAGATAAAATTGTGAGCTGTATTCCATGTGAAAGAATTGTAGAAGCCTTTGTGTATTTCGGAAGGAAACACTCAAAAAATGATACCCTTCAAAGTAAAAATGCTGCGAGTGCCCCCATATAAAGTAATAATGCCCAGAGGGCCCACATAAGCAGTAATGGCCTAAGTGCCCCTAAAAAGTAACAATGCTGTGTATTTCTCTTTAACATTAGAGACCCCTTAATGATTAAAAATGCCCAATTGTTTTCCGCAAAGTCCTCGTGTTCTGTCGACACCAATACAGTTGAGAGTGGTGTAGACAGACGTGGCCGTCAAGATACATGTGACTCTCAAAGTAGTGATGCAGACACATTTGGCTCTCGAGCCATGGGTTGGGGACCAATGTTCTAGGTCAGGGGTGGGCAATTAATTTTCCCAAGGGGC
This sequence comes from Phyllobates terribilis, assembly GCF_046119375.1. Classification (NCBI taxonomy): domain Eukaryota; kingdom Metazoa; phylum Chordata; class Amphibia; order Anura; family Dendrobatidae; genus Phyllobates; species Phyllobates terribilis. Next base: position 637,894,912 of record NW_027362762.1, read on the forward strand.
CATATGAGAGGCTGTGACTGTTGTGGAGGCCGAACCAGCCAATTAATCAGTTGGATAATGCCATGACATAAAAAACAGCTATATTAATACAGCAAATGTCAAGAAATAACAAGCAGATAAAAAGTGTAATCTTTATTGAATATGAAGTGGAGAAGACAAGATAATTAAAAACAATTAGTTAATAAATAATGAAGTGGATGGAGCACAGACCGCATAGAGAACAGCAATATATACAGATGGTAGGAGAGAGATGTGTCACAAAACATGACTGGCAAAGTAATTAGAATTGCACACTATTGAAGTATATAATGTGGACAAGAACTCATTAAATAGAATAACAATAAAGTGCATGGTGCATTAAATACATAATGTGGAACTTTTTGAAATCCATGATGCAATAGGAAAGTAACAGTAAAGTGCATAGTGCACTTAAAGTGAACCTGTCAGGTCCGATGTAAGGTTAATCTGCAGGTTATGAAGGTGCCCAGCCATTGTACTGAAAGTCTGGCACCTCAGAGAAAATGAACTCCGTTCAGTCATGCAGGTGTGCCTCGAGCAATCACAGCACTGAGAGCACGACTGTAAGCACGCCCTGGCATGAGCGACAGGCGACTCTGCAATATCAGTAATGAGCTGGCTGTAAGTACTGCACCACTCCTGACTTTTTTTTCTTTTTCACGTCCTGCGTCTCACTACTGGCGGGGCAGGTGGCTTCGGCTGATGTCACATGTCACTCGGGTTGGCACCATTGGTGTCATTGGCTGCGTCACCCACCCCATGTTCTGCAGATCTGGGCGCCGATCACATGCGTCATGTAGGTATCGTGTGGGGATTTTCTACATCTGAGCCTTATTTCCCCTAATTGCTCCACCCTTTTTACACCCACCTCTTACACCACCTCACCACTCCCTAAAGAATTGTTGGCGAAACACGCGTTGGAGGGTGACATGGAGATCTAACAGCGTGAATGGATGCATTGGGTCCATACAGCCCTTTATTATTTATTTTCATTTATTTTGTCACTTTCTATCTGATATGACAAATGTGGCATTATTTGTAATATCAATACTGGCTGATTATCATTTATTATAATTCCTTTAGACATCTATTATTATAATTTCTTTCAACATCTATTTTTTTATGTGGCACTTTACTACAGAGACTCTATTATGAATTAATATCTATAGTATTTATTTTTGCACTGCCACTTTATTATATTATATGTTTAATATTGGTCATTTTATTGATACATTAAGTGCAATATTGTTGTTTTTTATTGCATCATGTATTTCAGTAAGATTTATATCATGTACTTAAGCATCGTGCACTTTATTGTTATTCTATTTAATGAGTTCTTGTCCACATTATATACTTCAATAGTGCTCAATTATAATTACTTTGCCGGTCATGTTTTGTCATATCTTTCTCCTACCACCTGTATATAAAGCTGTTATCTATACACTCTGTTCTCCTCCATCTCCATTATTTTTAACTAATTTTGTTAGTCATGTTATTAATTGGTTTTTAATTATCTTGTCTTGTCCGCTTCATATTTAAAAAATATTTTTTATTTTATTTTATTAGCTTGTTATATTTTCATCATTTGCTGGATTTATATATATGTTTTGCTCCTGTTATTCAGCCTTAAATGGATTTTCCCACGAACAAAGTTAATTTTAATCAACGCTTTAATCAATAGATCTTTGAATAATAAGAAGTTCCACTATTGGATGTGTTTAAATAAAATGTTCCTGTGCTGAGATAATCTTATAAATGTGCCCCTGCTATGTACTGTGTAATGGCTGTGTCTGACAGGGGAGGAAGCAAAAGAGTATTCAGACATTACATCAGGGGATCACAGCTGATTCTTTCTTTGAGGTAAAATATTGATTAAAAACAGGCAGGGAAATGTTTTACCTCACAAAAAGAATCAGCTGTGATTCCGTGCTGTCTTGTCTGTATACTCTTTTGCCTCCTCCCCAGTCCAGGAGATGTGGTATGATCAGACCGTGTTCCTGCATGGTCAGACACAGACATTTTTTTAACATAACCAATTGTGTAATTTTTTCTTCCAAGATCTATTAATTAAAATCAGGGCTGTGGAGTCGGTAAGCCTAACCTCCGACTCCAAGTCCTCAATTTCCATGACACCGACTCCCTCATACATGGCTCATGTGTAAGTGATAAATTCACTGTAGCACAGATTCATCTCAGCTAAAAGTCTAGACCCTTAGATCAGGAATAGGACATTTCATAACTTTGCCAAATTCTTATGATAAAATATTCCCCACAAACTGCTTTGAACTTCTGTACCCAATTTATTATATATTTTAGGAGTTGGAGTCGGTCCATTTTAGACCGACTCCACCAAAATGGGCTCCAACTCCATGACTCCGACTCCACAGCCCTGATTAAAATGTACTTTGTTTGTGGGAAAACCCCTTTAAGTATGGATAATAACTGTAGATATACTGTGATCAACAGCTTCTCCCAAGCACAATATGATGCCTCCACATACAATATGTTGCCCCCAGTCACCCCTCCATAGTATGATGCCCCCACAGCTCCAAACACATAATAGGATGGCCCTCCCAAAACAGTATGATGACCCCCAGTTTCCTCCCACAAGTACCGACTGACAGTATGGTACCTCACAGCCTGGCCGCCTCATACAGTGTTATGCCCCCACAGTTTTCCCCCAAGTACTGAGAATTTTCATGTGTAATACATAAAACCTAGTCTTACCCAGGAACAGGAGGAGATCACACAATTTCTCACAGTGTCCCTGCAGCCTGTTAGCTCGCCCTCGTCTCCTCCTTCACACTGGCTGAAATGGGTGGGGGCGGGTGATTTTAAACAGACTGTATCTCAGCCTAGATTTCAGCTACAGCCCCTAATATTCTCAACTTTAATATGAGACCATTGTCTCGTCCCAGCCGCAATATCAGCTCTCATGGGAATGCCAGAGCCCCCTCTCACCCACAGCTCTCATTGTGATCCTTAATATCTCAGGCTGGGTAGCGGCGACAGAGGCAATTCTTGGAGAATCTCTGCTGTCGCTGTGAGCTAGGCTGAGATATGGCCATTAGTAGCCTGAACTTATTTTATACATTTTTGGCTACTGAGCTGCCACCCTGAAAGGACATGCAGTATAAGATTCATTCTTGGCAGGGAATGGGTAAAATCCTCCACTATTTGTGACCATCAGATCAGGCACAAAGGAAAATTAGAACATCTCTACCAGTCCCAAGGGGATGTTCGCTTTCTCCTTTGTGACGGCATCTGCACCATCGCAGTGTAAAACTATTCCTAATCATGCATTATTATTTTATATCGTATGTCTGCCATTTTGCTGGCTAAATTCTGGACTCTGGCACTAACTTGTTAATGAATTATTGTTCAACAAAACTATGTTACAGTAATGAGCTTACATTATTTTATTGCGATTTTAACTCATCAGGTACCAGTCACATTCTCAGGATGAGCCCAAGGAGAGGCGTCATTCACACACCATCGGGGGCATCCAAGATAATGATGATTTATCTCCTCTACCTCCTCCTTTACCACTTACTAATGTAGGGAAACCTCCTTTAGCATGTTTGGGTGAGTTTGTTTTATTTTTGCGGAAAGTTTAATATAAACCTAGATATGATCATTTTCTTCATACGCAGTATTGACATTTCCCATAATAGTCATTTGGCAATGCTGCCATAACTGTCTTAATGAAGATTTGTACCTGTGAAATCCAAAATAAGTAAAAAAAAAAGTCCTGCATGCTATTAAAAAAATAAATTATCCCATCAGAATGGGCAAAGGACCGCTGTAGCCAGTGATTAGCCTAAGCCCCATTCTGGGACCCAGGTAACATTAGAAGAGAAGCAGCAGGAGATTGGAAGGGGATTATAATTTTAATATTTTGCTTTGTTATAGGGTTGAAAATCACCTTTAAATTTACTACCATATATTTGGAAAAAATGTCAAAAATAAATAACAGATTTGATGCAGAACATGTGCTTTTTCTTTCCACAATTTTCTATTAAATTTGTTATTTTTTTGTTTAAACCTAATAGGGGTCAAGCCAGCTAGAAAACATATCTTTAGACATATTAAAGTTTACAATAATATACTAGCCACTAATATGCTTTAATTATGTAAGAGCCAGTGATTATACCGCTGTCAGCGCCACTTCTGAGTCTTATATATGAAGAACTTGGTACTCAAGTATAACTCGAATATGTAATTTTGATTGCAATCCACAGTAAAATATATGATGTTTCGGTCTATTATAGAGCTTCTTCACACAAACACATTGCCCATAGAGTAGGTGACACAAAAAGATGCTGAGAACTTGTATGAAGTGATAGTGGAATCCCACTGGAGGTATGGCGCCTATGCAAGTCAGTTAACCGCTCTATTGGGTTTGACACAGGAGAGAAGAACTTTAAAGGAGCTATCCAGAACTGAACTATTGAGGACCTATTTGTAGAATGATTCTTCAGTGTGAGATTGGTGTGGGTCTGACTCCCGGAACCCCCAATGATCAGCTGAAAACTGCTTCTGCAGCAGGTGGAACTAAGCAATGTAGGGTCGGAACACTGCAGCCCCCTTACATTAGTACTTGCTGCCAAGTAATATCTCCCATTCACTGCCAAGTACCGCACATTATCTCTCATTAACTTGGCGTGATGCAGATTATTGTGCTTTATCTCGCGATCACGTGATGTGATGGTGGAGTGTGGTGCTGAGTATTGCACTTTATCCACCATTCACGTCATGGTGAGAATGCGGGATAAAGCGCAGTACTTGGTAGCGGCTACTAAGCTATGTGTGTGGCTGCTGTGGTCCGCCCCGTACATCACTTAGTCCAGGGGTCTCAAACACGCGGCCCGCAGGCACAGACCCCTTGACGATCCCGACCTGGTCCAGGAGGAGCCGCCGACAGCAGCGCTGCATTGCCGCACAGAGACCGTCTCCCAGCACTGCATTTCCAATGCCAGCCGCCGGCCAATCAGAGGCCAGCAGCTGATATCTGCGTGTCGGCGCAGCGAGTATGACGTCATTGCCATATGCAGATGTCAGCTGCTGGCCTCTGATTGGCCGGCGGCTGACATTGAAAATGCTGTGCTGGGAGACAGTCTCTGTGCGGCAATGCAGCGCTGCTGTCGGCGGCTCCTCCTGGACCAGGTCGGGATCGTCAAGGGGTCGGACTCTGTGGTGCCTGCGGGCCACATCTGCAGGAAGGCCGCCGAGGGAACGGAGGACAGGTGAGAATCATCTTTTTTTTTTTCTATTTTATGTGTGTGAAGAACAGCACAGGGGGCACATAGCCACAAGAGGGGACCTGGATGGGGCACATAGCCACAACATGGGGACCGGGATGGTGCACAGAGCCACAAGAGGGGACCTGGATGGGGCACATAGCCACAGGATGGGGACCTGGATGGGGCACATAGCCACAGGATGGGGACCTGAATGGGGCACATAGCCACAACATGGGGACCGGGATGGTGCACAGAGCCACAGGATGGGGACCTGGATGGGGCACATAGCCACAGGATGGGGACCTGGATGGGGCACATAGCCACAAGAGGGGACCTGGATGGGGCACATAGCCACAGGATGGGGACCTGGATGGGGCACATAGCCACAGGATGGGGACCTGGATGGGGCACATAGCCACAGGATGCGGACCTGGATGGGGCACATAGCCACAAGAGGGGACCTGGATGGGGCACATAGCCACAAGAGGGGACCTGGATGGGGCACATAGCCACAAGATGGGGACCTGGATGGGGCACATAGCCACAGGATGGGGACCTGGATGGGGCACATAGCCACAGGATGGGGACCTGGATGGGGCACATAGCCACAAGAGGGGACCTGGATGGGGCACATAGCCACAGGATAGGGACCTGGATGGGGCACATAGCCACAGGATGGGGACCTGGATGGGGCACATAGCCACAAGAGGGGACCTGGATGGGGCACATAGCCACAAGAGGGGACCTGGATGGGGCACATAGCCACAAGATGGGGACCTGGATGGGGCACATAGCCACAGGATGGGGACCTGGATGGGGCACATAGCCACAGGATGGGGACCTGGATGGGGCACATAGCCTCAAGATGTGGACCTGGATGGGGCACATAGCCACAAGAGGGGACCTGGATGGGGCACATAGCCACAAGAGGGGACCTGGATGGGGCACAGAGCCACAAGATGGGGCACATAGCCACAAGATGGGGACCTGGATGGGGCACATAGCCACAAGATGGGGACCTGGATGGGGCACAGAGCCACAAGATGGGGCACATAGCCACAAGATGGGGACCTGGATGGGGCACATAGCCACAAGATGGGGACCTGGATGGGGCACATAGCCACAAGATGGGGACCTGGATGGGGCACATAGCCACAAGATGGGGACCTGGATGGGGCACATAGCCACAAGATGTGGACCTGGATGGGGCACATAGCCTCAAGATGTGGACCTGGATGGGGCACATAGCCACAAGATGGGGACCTGGATGGGGTACATAGCCACAGGATGGGGACCTGGATGGGGCACATAGCCACAAGAGGGGACCTGGATGGGGCACATAGCCACAAGATGGGGACCTGGATGGGGCACATAGCCACAGGATGGGGACCTGGATGGGGCACATAGCCACAGGATGGGGACCTGGATGGGGCACATAGCCACAAGAGGGGACCTGGATGGGGCACATAGCCACAGGATGGGGACCTGGATGAGGCACATAGCCACAGGATGGGGACCTGGATGGGGCACATAGCCACAAGAGGGGACCTGGATGGGGCACATAGCCACAAGAGGGGACCTGGATGGGGCACATAGCCACAAGATGGGGACCTGGATGGGGCACATAGCCACAAGATGGGGACCTGGATGGAGCACATAGCCACAAGATGGGGACCTGGATGGGGCACATAGCCACAAGATGTGGACCTGGATGGGGCACATAGCCTCAAGATGTGGACCTGGATGGGGCACATAGCCACAAGATGGGGACCTGGATGGGGTACATAGCCACAGGATGGGGACCTGGATGGGGCACATAGCCACAAGAGGGGACCTGGATGGGGCACATAGCCACAAGATGGGGACCTGGATGGGGCACATAGCCACAGGATGGGGTCCTGGATGGGGCACATAGCCACAGGATGGGGACCTGGATGGGGCACATAGCCACAAGAGGGGACCTGGATGGGGCACATAGCCACAGGATGGGGACCTGGATGGGGCACATAGCCACAGGATGGGGACCTGGATGGGGCACATAGCCACAGGATGGGGACCTGGATGGGGCACATAGCCACAAGAGGGGACCTGGATGGGGCACATAGCCACAAGAGGGGACCTGGATGGGGCACATAGCCACAAGATGGGGACCTGGATGGGGCACATAGCCACAGGATGGGGACCTGGATGGGGCACATAGCCACAAGAGGGGACCTGGATGGGGCACATAGCCACAGGATGGGGACCTGGATGGGGCACATAGCCTCAAGATGTGGACCTGGATGGGGCACATAGCCACAAGAGGGGACCTGGATGGGGCACATAGCCACAAGAGGGGACCTGGATGGGGCACAGAGCCACAAGATGGGGCACATAGCCACAAGATGGGGACCTGGATGGGGCACATAGCCACAAGTTGGGGACCTGGATGGGGCACAGAGCCACAAGATGGGGCACATAGCCACAAGATGGGGACCTGGATGGGGCACATAGCCACAAGATGGGGACCTGGATGGGGCACATAGCCACAAGATGGGGACCTGGATGGGGCACATAGCCACAAGATGGGGACCTGGATGGGGCACATAGCCACAAGATGTGGACCTGGATGGGGCACATAGCCTCAAGATGTGGACCTGGATGGGGCACATAGCCACAAGATGGGGACCTGGATGGGGCACAGAGCCACAAGATGGGGCACATAGCCACAAGATGGGGACCTGTATGGGGCACATAGCCACAAGATGGTGACCTGGATGGGGCACATAGCCACAAGATGGGGACCTGGATGGGGCACATAGCCACAAGATGGGGACCTGGATGGGGAACATTGCCACAGGATGGGGACCTGGATGGGGCACATAGCCCCAAGATGGGGACCTGGATGAGGCACATTAGTACAAGATGGGCGCCAGGATGGGGAACGTTGCCACAGGATGGGGACCTGGATGGGGCACATAGCCACAGGATGGGGACCTGGATGGGGCACATTAGTACAAGATGGGGACTTGGATGGGGAACATTACTACAAGATGTTTTCCATTATTACTATATGATGCTAATTGTAAGACAATATTACTGTATGTGGCCAATTGGGGGAAATAAAATTGTAAAAAAAATAAAAAATAAAATAAAGCATGAAAAAATATTGAGCACTAAAAATGCTGTTTTATATGTAAACTAAAGTAAACACAAAAAAGTGCACGTTTATTATCGCCACATCCATAACGACCCAAGCCATAAAAAAATAAACACGGCAAAAATGTTCAAAAGGTGTATACAAAAAAAATGGTATCACTAAAAATGTCACATTGAACAAAGAATGCGGCCCCCCAAATTCAAATTTTTTCCATGTGCGGCCCATATACCCAGCCGAGTTTGAGACCCCTGACTTAGTCCCTGTCCCTTCCAGAACAGTTTTCAGCTGATTGGTGGAGATCCCAGGTGTTGATCGCTCACCAGACTTATATTGACCTATACTAATAGTTCAGACCTGGACATCCCATTAAATTTAATGGCTAAACTGGCCCCAATATCTGTTTTTGCATGAGCCATCATAGAGAAAGACTGGCTTAGCTCTCGCAGTGAATCACAGGGAAGCTGTTTGCTGGGTCAGACCCAACGCAGAAGTGGAGCTGCTGAACCTGGAACTGGCGCTCACAATGGGACATTGCTAAACTTTGACAGTGAATATACTAGTACTATGTCAATCATGTCAAGCATCTGTAAAGATTATGTCGTCTAGCTAGATAAACCCTCTATGGACTCTATTACAACTTTGATCGAAGTTAAATTCCTAGACCGGCTCTGGTCACATTGGCTTTTCTTTTTTTTTGCCTGAGAGATATGATGAATTCTTTGCATGGATCCCTTATAAACAGTTATGAGTTGCTTTTTTTCACCTCAGTGGTTTTTAATAATCTGTGAAATTTCCATCAGATATCTATTTTTTAGACTGGTTGACAGGTTTCCAAGCTATTTAGGTCAGCATGTAATACTATAATGGATAAATGCATGCAAGTGTGAACAGAGGCTTCAAGTATCTATAATTAATGCATCTGTCCCTTTGTTTCTATGATCAATAGGTGTCTCATCAGTCTGAACCTCTCACTTGTCAATATGACATGTCAGATGTTATTGAAATGATAGGCCCAGTTTGGGACCCTGCAGACAGAATACGTATAATTTTCATTTAATTTTCTTCCCAACAGTGAGTCCCTCTTCTGCTCCTCGTATTGCTCGGTCAAGCAGTATTCCAGCTCAAGACTCTTCTTTTGAACTTTTCAGTTCTTCAAATTTAGGGAGTTCACTATCTCTTGCTGATCGACCTAAAGGGACAATGACTCGATCTGGCTCATTTAGAGACCCCTCTGATGATGGTAAGTGTGGTACGTTTTATTTAGCAGAATTTAGCGTACAGGGGCAAGTTTGCATTATTATCACTTTGTGTAATTTGGTATGGCCGTCATTTAGGGGATATAAAGATTGGACAGATTTCCTTTAATCTACATGCAGAATGATTCTGCTGTTAAATTTTGGCACCACTGATACTCTTTTATATATTTACACCTACTGTAGATATAATCACTTTATCTGGAAGCCCTTAGTTCTTGGAGGGCTTCTGTGTATACAAGTCTGGTGTATGGGGTAGTGATAAAAGTGCAATTCAGCCAACTCTCTTTTTTTGTCTTTTTTGCCTTTTAAATGCAAAAATGATCTTGATTGTATTTCTTCTGCAACTATAACAGTTTAATAATCCTTTTAATAATATAGCAGAATATAAGAATATTTGTTTTCTTGAGGTTCACAACATTAGTTAAGAGTAGTGTTGAGCCACCCCCGTAGTGTTCGGGTTCGGTTCGGTTCGTCGAACACCGGGATGTTCGAGGAACTGTTCGTCGAACTGTTCGTCGAACACCTTAGAACACCGTCGAACACCGTTAAAACCAATGGCAGGCAAACAAAAACACATAGAAACACATAGAAAACACCTGCAAAGGTGTCCAAAAGCTGACAAACTGCTCAGAAGACACTCTCTTTAAAAAAGCCGGCCGGCAAATTCAGCAGCGGCATACACCGGTACCCGACAATTTAGACAAGAAGGAATAGAGCTTCACACATAGATTAGATAGATAGAAACATGTCAGTCACACATATAAGAAGCACAGTGACAGTGTTGGTTACTGCACTTGTCATTTAGTGTAAAGGATTTATTAAAAAAAATATTAGTGTTTTCATGCACCGTCTCTTTAAAAAAGCCGGCCGGCAATTCAGCATCTGTACCCGACAATTTAGAACAGAAAGATAGAGCATCACACATAGATTAGATAGATAGAAACATGTCAGTCACATATATAATAAGTACAGTGATAGTGTTGCTTACTGTACTTGTCATTTAGTGTAAAGGATTTATTTAAAAAAATAATAGTGTTTTCATGCACTGTCTCTTTAAAAAAGCCGGCCGGCAATTCAGCAGCGGTACCCGACAATTTAGAACAGAAAGATAGAGCATCACACATAGATTAGATAGATAGAAACATGTCAGTCACATATATATGAAGTACAGTGATAGTGTTGGTTACTGTACTTGTCATTTAGTATTAAAATAAAGGATTTATTATTAAAAAAATTGGCGTGGGGTTCCCCTTAATTTTAGGCTCTAGCGGAGGTTAAGCGGACGGCTGGGGCAGATGTTTGAAGCCTGGGAAGGGGGTAATACCCACGGAGCTTCCCAGGCTACTAATATCAGCCCCCAGCTGAATACATAGCCTTTACTAGCTATTAAAATGGGGGACCCCCCAAAAAAAATGACGTGGGGTCCCCCCTAATTTAATAGCTAGCAAAGGCTAGGCAGACAGCTGGGGGCTGATATTAATAGCCCAGGAAGGGAGCCATGAATATTGGCCCCCTCCCAGGCTAGAAACACCAGCCGTCAGCCGCCCCAGAAATGGCGCATTCATAGGATGCGCCAATTCTGGCACTTAGCCTCGCTCTTCCACGCTGCCCTGGTGCGGTGGCAGGGGGTAATAGGGTTGGGGTTGATGTCAGCTTATAATGCCAGCTGACATCAAGCCCAGGTTAGTAATGGAGAGGCGTCTATAAGACACCCCCATTACTAACCCCATAGTCAAAGTTAAAAAAAACACAAACACCCAGAATAAAGTCCTTTAATTGAAATAAAGACACAATCCTTTATTGTTCTAAATTAAACCATACTTACCATCACGCCCATTCCAGCTGAAGCCAACGATCTCCTGCAATAAAAGAAAAATAATAAAGCAACCTCATCCTTACCTTTCCATGGTTCCCACGACAGCTTCAGCTCTGCTACATCGAGATGACAGGCTGGACCGCAGCAGAACGCTGCCATCCAGCCTGTCATCCCGCAGACACTGAGAAGCGCAGGCTTGCTTGCGCTGCTCAGCGTCTCTCTGTGACGACATCCAGATGAGCCGAGTTCATGTCCAATGAACTCGGCTCACCTCATGCACGTCACTGACAGCGTGGGAAAATTCTCACGCTGAAGCGCTGATTGCAGGAGAATTTTCCCACGCTGTCAGTGACGTGCAGGAGGTGAGCTGAGTTCATTGGACATGAGCTCACCTTATGCACGTCACTGACAGCGTGGGAAAATTCTCCTGCACTCAGCGCTTCAGCGGGAGAATTCTCACGCTGAAGCGCTGAGTGCAGGAGAATTCTCCCACGCTGTCAGTGACGTGCAGGAGGTGAGCTGAGTTCATTGGACATGAGCTCACCTTATGCACGTCACTGACAGCGTGGGAGAATTCTCCTGCACTCACCGCTTCAGCTTGAGAATTTTCCCACGCTGTCAGTGACGTGCATGAGGTGAGCCGAGTTCATTGGACATGAACTCGGCTCATCTGGATGTCGTCACAGAGAGACGCTGAGCAGCGCAAGCAAGCCTGCGCTTCTCAGTGTCTGCGGGATGAGAGGCTGGATGGCAGCGTTCTGCTGCGGTCCAGCCTGTCATCTCGATGTAGCAGAGCTGAAGCTGTCGTGGGAACCATGGAAAGGTAAGGATGAGGTTGCTTTATTATTTTTCTTTTATTGCAGGAGATCGTTGGCTTCAGCTGGAATGGGCGTGACGGTAAGTATGGTTTAATTTAGAACAATAAAGGATTGTGTCTTTATTTCAATTAAAGGACTTTATTCTGGGTGTTTGTGTTTTTTTTAACTTTGACTATGGGGTTAGTAATGGGGGTGTCTTATAGACGCCTCTCCATTACTAACCTGGGCTTGATGTCAGCTGGCATTATAAGCTGACATCAACCCCAACCCTATTACCCCCTGCCACCGCACCAGGGCAGCGTGGAAGAGCGAGGCTAAGTGCCAGAATTGGCGCATCCTATGAATGCGCCATTTCTGGGGCGGCTGACGGCTGGTGTTTCTAGCCTGGGAGGGGGCCAATATTCATGGCTCCCTTCCTGGGCTATTAATATCAGCCCCCAGCTGTCTGCCTAGCCTTTGCTAGCTATTAAATTAGGGGGGACCCCACGTCATTTTTTTTGGGGGGTCCCCCATTTTAATAGCTAGTAAAGGCTATGTATTCAGCTGGGGGCTGATATTAGTAGCCTGGGAAGCTCCGTGGGTATTACCCCCTTCCCAGGCTTCAAACATCTGCCCCAGCCGTCTGCTTAACCTCCGCTAGAGCCTAAAATTAAGGGGAACCCCACGCCAATTTTTTTAATAATAAATCCTTTATTTTAATACTAAATGACAAGTACAGTAACCAACACTATCACTGTACTTCATATATATGTGACTGACATGTTTCTATCTATCTAATCTATGTGTGAAGCTCTATTCTGTCTGTTATAAATTGTCGGGTACCGCTGCTGAATTGCCGGCCGGCTTTTTTAAAGAGACAGTGCATGAAAACACTATTATTTTTTTTGATAAATCCTTTACGCTAAATGACAAGTACAGTAAGCAACACTGTCACTGTACTTCGTATATATGTGGCTGACATGTTTCTATCTATCTAATCTATGTATGATGCTCTATTCTGTCTGTTATAAATTGTCGGGTACCGCTGCTGAATTGCCGGCCGGCTTTTTTAAAGAGACAGTGCATGAAAACACTATTATTTTTTTAAATAAATCCTTTACACTAAATGACAAGTACAGTAATCAACACTGTCACTGCACTTCTTACATATGTGACTGACATGTTTCTATCTATCTAATCTATGTGTGATTCTCTATTCCTTCTATTCTAAATTGTCGGGTACCGCTGCTGAATTGCCGGCCGGCTTTTTTAAAGAGACGGTGCATGAAAACACTATTATTTTTTTTGATAAATCCTTTACGCTAAATGACAAGTACAGTAAGCAGCACTTTCACTGTACTTCATATATATGTGGCTGACATGTTTATATCTATCTAATCTATGTGTGAAGCTCTATTCTTTTGGTTCTAAATTGTCGGGTACCGGTGTATGCCGCTGCTGAATTGCCGGCTTTTCATGTTTCACTGTTGGCACTGTTCCCATCGATTTGGGCAATCACTGTAATGCCACAACCACCATGGCTGTGGCATTACAGTGAGTGGCAGACAATCCCTGCATGATTGGTGCTCTAAATAGCGCCAGGCATGCAGGACACGCTTTTGGTGCACGAACAGTTATCGAACAAAACCTCGAACAGCCGAATTTTTTGCAAATCGTTCGGGTTCGTCGAACAACTCGAACACCGCCCAAAACAGCTCGAATTTGAGATTGGCGAACAGTTCTAGTCGAACACCGCTCATCTCTAGTTAAGAGGTGTCAAAAAAACTAAAAATTCTATTTTTAACATTTTAATTAATTACACAGATACCAGATAGGTACCAGATAGTAAGCCAAAATAGATATGTTAGCCAAATCCTAGTTAAAAGCTCGCATAGAGAGTGTCTAAAAAGAGTGTCATGTCTTCCATTTTACAGCTAACCTAATGATTTGATTGGGCATCCCACAGATTAGAGTTGATTGCTAATAGACCCATCAGTAGGACACTTTCCTGACCAGCCTGTCAGAGGACCTTTTTGACAAGTTAGGTTTGTTTAAAGAAGAGAAACCTTTATCCCCTTAAGGACCTTTTTGGTTTTAAAGACAACTTGTCGGTTGCTTAAAAAAATTGAATTAAATGCATTCTACAAATCCCAAAACTTTCTGATTCTGCCACTTTTTTCAGTTTTACGCTAAGTCACTACATTGCAGAGATATTCACTTTTGTTGCTTTTAGAGTGGAGTATGTGAAATTTCTGCATGCAGACCAGCTGGGGGTTTCATTTGTCTTCTCTGGCGGTGTGCGCTTTTACACCTCCCCCTCCAAGATTCTGACAATCACAGCTTGGCAGTGTTTGAGGCTGCCAGACTGTTAGATCACCTTCTGAGCTGCGAATGTTAGTGTCTTTGAGGCAGGAGTAAGAGTTCATGTTCCCAGTGAATAAACGCCCAGTTGGACTGCAAGCAGAGATTTCACATACTGTGCGCCATAAGCAACACATGTGAATATCTCTGCACTGGATTGACGCATTGCAAAACAAAAAAGACTGCCTGAATCAAGAGAGCTCTGGGATCTTTACAAGGTATTTAACTCTTTTTTTTTTGAGCAAGTGACAGGTCCTCTTTAAGGACTGAACATTTTTTCCCAATCCTTGCATCTCGAGAGCTAGGATTTTTTAAGCAATTTCTGTACACATAGCTCTATGAGGATTTGTCTTTTGCTGGATGAGTGGTATTTTTCAATATCACCATTTGTAAAGTAAATGTAACTTTTATGCTTTATTGCATTAACACTTTCTAGGGGGAAATGGGCAGGAAACAGCAGTTCTTGCATTTTTTTTTATTATAATTTTTTTAGCGTTTACACTTCAGCATGTTTCTAACTTGTTATCTTTATTCTGCAGGTCGTTAACACGATTCAAACATGTTTTCTCTTATATTTTTCTGTGCTATTGTTTCCATTTGGGGTACATTTAATTACTTTTTACTCAGATTTTTTGGGAGCAAAAACAAGAATTCTGCCTTGATTTTTGATTTGATTTATTTTTTTAGTATTCGCCATGTGCGTTAAATAATGTGAAATATTTTTGGATGTTAAAGACATGTAAAAGTTTGATTTAACTTTTTTTTTAAGTTGCACTTGGAAGCCTAGAACGTCCATAAGTCTGTGCAATGTTCTATGCCTGTCAGCGTGGCGCTGACAGGCATCCTATCAGACTACCATATGTGCTTGCCACAGTTTGCCATACATTGTGTTACTGTGATCACATGGGTGCAGGAGCTGGGTCACCTGGGATCAAAGGTATATTTGATCCCAGGCATTCAACCCCTTGATAACATTGGTTAATAGTAAGGCTATGTGCCCACGATGCGTTTCTGCATCTCCCTGGCAGAAAAAACGCATGTGGATTGTACATGCTTATTGTACATGCGTTTTTCATGCCAGGGACATGCGGAAATGAGCCGTTCTTCACTTGCATTTCCGCTTACATAACTGCAGCTTCTATGGGTTCCCTAGAGGCTAACTGATACCTACTAAAATGCAGTCATCTATGGAAGCATTGCTTTATATTGGTAAAAATGTCACAAGAAAATGCCATTGTGTATTTAAGATGAGCTGTAAAGTGGCTTTCCAGGCTTGAGCTAGATTTCTGCAGTTTGGCGAATCTGGTGTAATGCACCTTGGCTTTCCAGGCATCTGCAGTCGCGTTGTGACAGTGTGCATTGCATGTGCCAGATCCAGTTGGTGCTGTCCAGAGTCTCATCCACTTCTTGCATTCTTGCATCTAGCTTCTCACAAGTTCCATTGAGAAAAGTCAATGAGAATGTAGTCAGTATGTGACTGCCAGTATGCATAAAGGCAATGTGCACTTAGCTTAAGTGGAGTAATAGGACCCACGGAATTGATAGAGAAGCTCAGCCTTATAGGGATAAGATGTGACACATTAATCATGCATTATAAATGAATGCTATATTTGTAAGTATTTCAAATCTTCCGAATCTCACCATTTTAAAGGATTTTCCGGGCTTGAACTAAATTTCTGTGGTCACTGCCTTTTTACTAGGTTCTCACCTGCTTCTCTCAATGTTCTCAGGTCATTAATGGCGGTCACGTAACTGCCCTCTTAATCTGGCAATCTAGGGGAGGTGTGCTTAATGCAGGATTTGCCAGTCTTATACATTGGTAGTTTTTCCCGTCATATACTGTAACATTACCATATGACCCCATTTACCAGATGAAGGGCAATAGTGAGCTCTTGAGGCCTGCATCTGGCATTCATGTGTCAGCATACCACTCACTACGCTCACCCTACAAATAATTAAAGCTGCTTTTAGTGCACATTTTAGACTAGTATGTCCAGGCACCGTACCAATGCTCATGCTTTGTAACTGACCATGCACATTTTTGAGTGGGCTGTTCTTCATGAGCATTGCTTCTGCCATTGTCCAATGTCTCCCTTGCCTCTAACTGTTAGCAGTATCCCCAAACGCTGTTTAACCGCAGAACAAGAGCAGGGAGACAAAGTCTCGCCCCACTTTCTGTAACCCGTCTTCTAGAGACTGTTTTCTGTTGATAACGGGCAGTGGACAGTACGTTAGATAGAACGGAGGCCCCCGGTGAGACGCTTCTTTTTGGGTTTGGACGTTTGTTGGTCCTTGTATGGACTGAAATTCTTGGATTGACCACAGATGTTCAGACTCAAACTTGCAACCTAAAGAAATAAAAAAAGGCTGTTAGTTTGGGTTGGAAGACCTATCTACGTAGGTTGGGAGACCTACTGTGAGTTCATATATGACCCGTGAAATATTCTTGTATAAACCCGGCCTTCACGTGACAGACAATCATTTGATTGCCTTTTTAGCACGTCATCGAGTCAAGTTGTCTGATAGTACAGTGACCATCCATATCATATAGATAATTGTACACAATATTTGTCTGGTGATTTTAACATTGGTTGAATGTATAATTAAGGCAAAAGTTGCTTTTCTTCAAATATTGTGTCATTTATTAAAAACACTTGTCTCATTGTATCTCTCTAAAGCTGTAGCTATTTTATTCTGTGGTCTGTAGACCTGTCTTCTCTACTAATATATTCACCTGTTTATTTTTCAGTCCACGGATCTGTTCTGTCTCTGGCATCAAGTGCGTCTTCAACATATTCCTCTGTAAGAACTGACTTGTGATGGTTTGTTGCATACTCCACTGCCCACTGTAGAAAACGTTACCTACAGTCCCAGCGCATGAAAGAGTCTCTGCTTGTGCTTTGAATGCAATCAAGGGCCTAGTCTGCTAATTCTGTAACCTCCTCTCTGTTTTTTCCTTGGCATGCCACACTTTTCTATCAGGCTGAGGAAAGGATGCAGTCAGAGGTACTTATTCATTTCTTATCTGTCATGCATTTTTTTTCTTTGCCCATGCCAGCTTTCTGCAAGGAATGACATATGTTTAACAACTTAACTTATTTTTATTCATTTTTGTTTTTTTGTGGAATGAAGCAAATACGGAAACTACGACGAGAACTAGAATCCTCACAAGAGAAAGTGGCAGTATTGACCACTCAGCTGTCTGCCAACGTAAGTGCCATACATCACAACAGGATGTGAATTATGATATATTCTAAGTTAGTGGAGTTCTTGAAAGCACCTATGATCCTCTCTTGAGCAATGTTGACATCACTTCTGTCATGCCCCCAAAAAACAAACACCAACACAAAAAAGTAAAAATCCAAATCTGCTTCTAAAGAAGCACTGCCATCAAAATTTTTATCTTTTTAGTATATTGCAATCATACTATATGGCACTGTGTACTTACAAAATGAGCAATTGTAAGTACACAGAGCCATATAATATGATGATTGCATGGGAGGAGGAGTGCTTCTTTAAGGAAAAAGAGCCCTAGGCATCATTAACTGCATGATCAATAGGACTTATTTCCACCAGCAGGATGCTCATTTGGCCACATTCCATTATCTATATATTTTTTTACATTAGGTTGGCCTGTTATGTAGCAGTTTGAGGATTTTAAATATGTATGTTTGTGTGTGTGTGTACATATATGTACAAATGTACAATATATACATAGTCATACATCAGTTTCAGATAGGTCGTCCAAAGATATTGCCCACTTTTTTCCCATGTGGCCTGTGTTTTGCTTCTTTTTTCCCATGTGTTTTTCAAAACCGAAGGAGGTAAACTGTCTGAACTTTTTTTCATTGCTAAGTGACAATCGATCAGTTAAATTAGATATAAAATGGATGTCTTCCGTTTCTCATCCATTTTTAAAGTGCCACTCCAGCTTTTTTTTTTATTGCAGCACTGGAGTGGTGCTGCTAATGTAAGGCCGTCTTCTGCTCTTCTGCTGTTATCGGCTCTGCTCCGGTCGGTCTCCAGCAGCTTGTGACCTGCCAGATCACTTCAGTGTGTGCTGGAGCGAGCTGGAGGTCACTTTTCAGTGCAAGTCTATGAGAGCCTTGTTTTGGCCTCATTGTGGCCCTCATAGACTTACATTGAGAGCTTGAGTTGCGATCACAAGATGGTAGCATGGTACCGGAGCAGTGCCGGGAAGAGCTGAAGACGGCAGGTGGTGAGTATACTATTAGGTGCTGGGATCTTATGGTAGTAGCACCACTCCAGCGCTGACATGCAAAAAACACTGGAGTGGTGCTTTAATGAGTCCTCCTAGACATAAATAGACAATTCTGATCCGTAAAACCAGATGAGGATTGGACATGCACTGAGATTAATGAGGAATTATTGGTAATAATAAAACAAAATGTGACAGTAGATCAGATTACTAGACTTTTCTCAAAGTATGTCATAAGCAAATCAAATAATTTCTCTTGTAATTCCAAGGAGCCAGGTTTATCTCTCATGTTAGCAGAGTGCGTGTAACGGGTCTGGGAGGCGGAACCTCTGGGCTACTATACAAGGGAGCGGTCCTTGTAAGGGAGCGGGTGGCGACCAGGCAGGCAGTCACAGCAGGTGACCGGGACAGTCTCTGGGTGTACGGGCAGGAGGTCACGGCAAGTGATCAGGGCAGTCTCTGGAAGAACGGGCTGGAGGTCACGGCAAGTGACCGGGGCAGTCTCTGGAAGAACGGGCTGGAGGTCACGGCAAGTGACCGGGGCAGTCTCTAGGTAAAGGGTAGGTACGACCTGTGATGGCTGAACCTCCAGGTAGGCTAGCAAGGCAGATGGAGGATGTGTGCTCCCAGGTGAGCAAGCGAGAGTCTCTGGAATAGCAGGTGGTCACAGCACGTGACGGCGGAGCCTCCAGGTAGGCAAGCAGGCAGGTAACGGAGAAGCGCTCCCAGGTGAGCGGGCAAGAGTCTCTGGAATAGCTGGTGGTCCCAGCACGTGACAGCGGAACCCCCGGGCAGGCAAGCAGGCAGGTAGTGGAGAAGCGCTCCCAGGTGAGCGGGCAAGAGTCTGGAATAGCTGGTGGTCACAGCACGTGACAGCGGAGCCTCCGGGCAGGCAAGCAGACAGGTAGCGGAGAAGCGCTCCCAGGTGAGCGGGGAAGCTGGTCCATAGACAGACTGACCGGAGTTGTAAGGCAGACCGTCGGACCTCAGGCAAGCAGGCAGGTAGCTGATGTGTGCTCCCAGGTGAGCGGGCAAGTTGGTCCTTAGACAGACTGACCGGAGTTGTAAGGCAGACCGTCGGACCTCAGGCAGGCAGGCAGGTAACAGGAAATCAGGCAGGATTAGGACAGCAAGCTAGCAGGAATCTGGCAGGTAACTGGCAGGTAACTGGCAACGGGACCTGAGGGCTGAAGCAGAGTAGAACGGTGCAACAACATTGCTCGGGCACCTCCATTTTGGAGGAGGTGCCTTATATATGGTAAAGTCCTCCGGCCATTGGCCGGGGACTCCTTAGGACGGCGCGCGCGGCCCCTTTAAGAGGGAGGGACCTAAGCACAGTGGCCGGGAAGGAGCGCGCGCTGCCAGCAGAGCGGGAGAGGGACGCCGGGCACGGAGCAGAGCGGTGAGGGGAACAGCGTCCCTGCCTAGCAGAGGGCAGGGACGCCGGCACTACAGTGCGTGTGAAATCTGGTTAGATTCTCTTCCCTAGGGCATACCAGCTGCGGAGGGTGGTGGAGATGATTCTCTACAGCATCTGGATGGCAGAGTGGAGCCTTCTGCTGGATTAGGCCTGTCAATAAAATACAATGGAAAAAAAGATTTGCCTATATTTCTCATAAATTCACCAAAATAGTATGACAAACATGGTGAATTAATTAATCAATGCATTCAATATCCAGCATATCGCCACATATTTCCCTCACCTCCCTAGAAGCCTGAACTTTACTGCATACTGAATTTTGCTATTGATCAGCCATGTAATCTGAAGCCCTTATGTATTATACTGTTAGTACACAGGAGGAGAGTACAGCTGTTTCTAAAGAGTTAATCTGCAAGGGGATGACACACAGTTGAAACCAGAAATTTACATACACTATATAAAAGACACATGTGCATGTTTTTCTCAATATCTGACATGAAATCAGAATAAACCTTTCCCGTTTTAGGTCAATTAGGATTACCATCATTTTTAATATTTGCCAAATGCCAAAATAATGAGAGAGAGAGAATGTTTAAGACATTTTCATTACTTCAAAGTCAAAAGCTTACGTACATTTCATTAGTATTTGGTACCATTGCCCTTAAACTGAATGACTTGGGTCAAACGATTGAGATATGCTTCCACAAGCTTCTCACAATAGTTGGTTGGAATTCGGTCCCATTCCTCCTGACAAAACTGGTGTAACTGATTCAGGTTTATAGGCCGCCTTGCTCGCACCTGCCTTCTCAGCTTTGCCCATAAATTTTCAATAGGATTGAGATTAGTGCTTTGTGATGGCCACTCCAAAACATTGACTTTGTTATCCTTAAGCTACTTTGATACTATTTTTGCAGTATGTCATTGTCCATTTGGAAGACCCATTTCCGCCCAAGCTTTAACTTCCTGGCTGATGTCTTCAGTATTGCCACATAATCTTCTTTTCTCATGATGCCATTTATTTTGTGAAGTGCACCAGTCCCTCCTGCAGCAAAACAATCCCACAACATGATGCTGCCACCTCCAGTTGTAATGGTGTTCTTAGGCTTCCAAGCTTCTCCCTTTTTCCTCCAAATGTAACGATGGTCATTATGCCCAAAAAGTTCAATTTTAGTTTCATCAGACCACAGGACATGTCTCCAAAAATTAAGGTCTTTGTTCCTGTGTGCATTTGCAGTCATTAATCTGACTTTTTTATGTTTCTTTTGGAGTAATGACTTCTTCCTGGCAGAGTGGCCTTTCAGCCCATGTTGATACAGTACTGGTTTCACTGTGGTTATTGACACAATCTTACCAGCTTCTGCCATCATCTTCACAAGGTCTTTTGCTTTTGTCCTTGGGTTGATATGCACATGTCGGACCAAAGCACGTTCATCTCTGGGACACAGAACCCATCTCCTTCCTGAGCGGTATGATGACTAGACATTCCCATCTTGTTTGTACTTTTTTATACAGATGAACGAGGCACCTTCAGGTATCTTGAAATTGTACCCAAGGATGAGCCAAACTTGTGCAAGTCCATAATTCTCTTCCTGATATCTTGGCTGATTTCTTTAGACTTTCCCATGATGCTACACAAAGAAGCAGTGTGTTTCAGGTGTCCATTAAAATACATCCACAGGTGTGTCTGTAATTAACTTAAATGTTGCCAAAAAACAGAAACTTCCAAACACATGACATCATCATGGGCAGTCCAGAATTGTTTAAAGGCATAGTAATCTTAGTGTATGTAAACTTTTGACTTTGCAGTAACTAATAAAAATGCCTTAAAACATTCTCTCTCATTATTCTGGCATTTGGCAAATATTAAAAATTATGGTAATCCTAATTGACCTAAAACGGGAATTGTTTATTCTGATTTCATGTCAGATATTGAGAAAAACATGCAGATGTGTCTTTTTATATAGTGTATGTAAACTTCTGGTTTCAACTGTAGCTACATGTAAAGGACTAATCAGCAAAAGAAAGAATCGTCTGCATGCAAAGGGTTAATCTGACTCAAAATGAGGAGCAGCCTGTTACAAGGTCTCCTCCTACTGCCCCTTCTTACAGAACAGCACAGATCTCCCCTGTGTCTCCCCCAGCTGTGAAGCAGGAGGTCTCACACAACTGTCACAGTAGTGAGACAACAGAGAGCCTGATTTCAGCCTCCTTTTTAGAGGGCTTGAGCTATTATTACCAAAACAGGCAGGTCATCTAGTTTGACATTGTAGTCTACTTTTAATACATGAAGTGTTCTGCGGGCTTATAGATCCTCCTGAAATGGGATGGACACATGGATCTGTAAAAAAAAAAAAAACAGTAGTGTAAACAGTTAAATTAAGCTGTATGGGTCTGTATGCTGCTCATCTAAAAAAACGAACAGCATGAGGATGAGAAAAACTGATGTGTAAATGTGCCCAAATGTTACTTCCTCATGTATCTGAAGATAGTGTTTATAGAAATACGTATAGTAGACTTTTAAATAGACATAAGTACAGCCTTCTACTAACTTGTTTCTAGTACTCTATAAAACAGGAGGGCTTATAACCGGCAAAATTTAGAGATTAGACAAGCAGTGCAGCACAACAGTATAGCACAACAGTACAGCACAACGGTATAGAAGAACAGTACAGCACAACGGTATAGAAGAACAGTACAGCACAACAGTGCAGCACAACGGTGCAGCACAACAGTGCAGCACAACAGTACAGCAAAACTGTATAGAAGAACGGTACAGCACAACGGTACAGCACAATGGTGCAGCACAACAGTGCAGTACAACAGTACAGCACAACGGTATAGAAGAACAGTACAGCACAACAGTGCAGCACAACGGTATAGAAGAACAGTACAGCACAACGGTACAGCACAACAGTGCAGCACAACAGTACAGCACAACGGTACAGCACAACGGTATAGCACAACAGTACAGCACAACAGTACAGCACAACGGTACAGCACAACGGTATAGCACAACAGTACAGCACAACAGTACAGCATAACGGTATAGCATAACAGTACAGCACAACAGTACAGCATAACGGTAGAGAAGAACAGTACAGCACAACGGTACAGCACAACGGTATAGCACAACAGTACAGCACAACAGTACAGCATAACGGTATAGCATAACAGTACAGCACAACAGTGCAGCACAACGGTATAGAAGAACTGTACAGCACAACGGTATAGAAGAACAGTACAGCACAACAGTACAGCACAACGGTATAGAAGAACAGTACAGCACAACGGTATAGAAGAACAGTACAGCACAACAGTGCAGCACAACGGTATAGAAGAACAGTGCAGCACAACGGTATAGAAGAACAGTACAGCACAACGGTATAGAAGAACAGTACAGCACAACAGTACAGCACAACTGTATAGAAGAACAGTACAGCACAACGGTATAGAAGAACAGTACAGCACAACGGTATAGAAGAACAGTACAGCACAACAGTATAGAAGAACAGTACAGCACAACAGTACAGCACAACGGTGCAGCACAACAGTGCAGCACAACAGTACAGCATAACGGTATAGCACAACAGTACAGCACAACAGTGCAGCACAACAGTATAACACAACAGTATATCTCAACGGTATGAAACAGTACAGCACAACGGTATATCACAACCGTGCAGCACAACGGTACAGCACAACGGTACAGCACTATGGTACAGCACAACAGTACAGCTCAACAGTATAGCACAACAGTACAGCACAACAGTACAGCACTATGGTACAGCACAACAGTACAGCTCAACAGTATAGCACAACGGTACAGCACAACAGTGCAGCACAACGGTACAGCACAACAGTGCAGCACAACGGTACGCACAACGGTACAGCACAACGGTACAGCATAACGGTACAGCACAACGGTACGGCACAACAGTACAGCACAACGGTACAGCACAACAGTACAGCTCAACAGTATAGCACAACGGTACAGCACAACAGTACGGCACAACAGTACAGCACAACAGTACAGCACAACGGTACAGCACAACAGTACAGCTCAACGGTACAGCACAACGGTACAGCACAACAGTGCAGCACAACGGTACAGCACAACGGTACAGCACAACGGTACAGCACAACAGTACAGCACAACGGTACAGCGCAACGGTACGGCACAACGGCACAG
Organism: Phyllobates terribilis; assembly: GCF_046119375.1. Classification (NCBI taxonomy): domain Eukaryota; kingdom Metazoa; phylum Chordata; class Amphibia; order Anura; family Dendrobatidae; genus Phyllobates; species Phyllobates terribilis. The sequence continues at coordinate 637,919,370 of NW_027362762.1, forward strand.
AACAATGATAAAGCACAACAGTACAGCACAACGGTACAGCGCAACGGTACGGCACAACGGCACAGAACAATGATAAAGCACAACAGTACAGCACAACGGTACAACACAACGGTAAAGCACAACGGTATAGCACAACAGTACAGCACAACATATTTCAGCTATGAAGCAACATTCATGTCATGGTTTGATTAGTAAATGCTGCGTGATTGACTTCAGTAGCCTCATATGTAGAAGTGGGAAAAGAGAAACCAAAGAGCGCAGTCATTACAGATCCCAATCAGGTTTTCTTATAGTAGTTGAATTGCAGGTCATACGTTGTTTGCGCACGAGTAACATCCCAGACATCTCTCAGTTTTTGGAAGAGATGTTCCTAGATAATATTTCAATACCTTTTCTCTGTATGATAATTTAAGGCCATGTTAAAATGTGTGTTATGGCCTCGATTCATACTACAAGTCTTAACGCTGTGCCGGATCTGTCATACTGCTCCTGACAGAATTCTTTGCCTTTGATTTGGTAGTTGTGCCTAATGTAATTCGATGGATTCAACAGTAAAAGTTACTACTTATGTCTTGGATCTTCATTACATATGCCTATAGCCCTTCACTGACATTTCCAGGACTGGGCACCTTCAAAATGACAGTTTTCATAATTTTGGAAATAGTTCACAGTAATGATAATGTTCCTCTTACACACATCTCTAACATAGTAAGAAAACCTAAAATATTTAAATTTGTTGATGAAATCATTTGTTTCAGTTTATACATTATCTTACAGGAATTTGCAAACGTAGTTGTTCTTCATTGATTTCTAAGGGAGTTATGGGAACATCATAGCAAGGCCGCTCAGCATTTGTTGTATTTCCACCTCCAGCGGTTGGAGCTTGGAGAGAGTTATTCCTCGGTCAGCAATAAAAGGCCGAGATGGGAATGAGACGTTAAAGAGAATCTCTTACCATCTGACGCCATCTGAGAGCAGAATAATGCACAGACTGAGACCTTGATTAAAACATCACATACTGGGTTGCATGCTGCAGTTTTGATAAAATCACTTTTAACTTTTGCAGATTTATCAGTTCTCTGAATGCTTAGCTCTGTATAACCCTGCAGACACCACTGATTGGCAGCTTTCTGTGTACACTGCATAGGCAGAAAGCTGCCAATCAGTGGTGGGGCTGGGGTTATACAGAACTCATGGATGTGGAGGACAAGTCTCTGTTGAACGAGTGTTTGGCCCAAAGCTATCTAAGAATATAGACACCATTAGCTCTTGAGCCAGCAAAGCTATTTGTATCTAGTATCTACCGGATAACCCTTATTTATATGGAAATCCATGCTAATACTTCTGCATACTGTAAGCCTGGAGTGATACATGTATTATAGCATGTACTCATGTCATTACACCATCAACACTCTTGTATGTCATTGAAATGTGAGATTTTTAATGATATTGGATGTGGTGAAACACACTCACATAACATGTCCGCAAGAGTTATTTATATGTAAATGTTTAGCTTCTTAATGATTTCTATTTTGTCGCTTTTTTGCAGGCAAATTTAGTCGCAGCGTTTGAACAATCTTTAGTGAATATGACTTCAAGACTACGTAATCTAGCTGATACTGCGCATGAAAAGGTAACGAATTGAACGCAGTCACGAAAGTGATCACAAAAGTGGAGATGGGGAGAAGGACTGCCTTTTGTGATTGCCCCAAGGGGACTGAGTAAAATTAGATAAAAACATACTTACCTTTGGACCGGCGCTGCTCCTCCACTATGAGGCCGTGTCCCCGGTGATCTCATGACATTGTTTATGTCATGCGAGCACTGCAGCCTATCAAAAGCCGCTGAAGGGCTGCAGCCTTCACAGTTCCATCAGACGGATACTAGTCCGCGAGATAAATAGGCTTTTTTCTTATTTTATTTAGTAGCTTAACATAAAACCATGTAATACTTCCAGATGGCTATGCGTCAGTAAATATAGATGTTTATAGATATAAAGACATGGGAAAAATATGCCCTTTGTATTTATTAGCCAGGGCCTAATTGTTTGTCCTCCTCAATGTCTTTAATTAATAAATAACTACCGTTTCCAACAAAACAATTACAATTAGGGCTTGCTCACACGAAGGTTGCGTCTCTCATGTGAGAGAATGGGGCCGATTATGGAAATGACACTGATCAGAGTTTGAGCCGAGTGTCAGTTTACTGTGATCCAATTCTCTTGGATGAGAGACTTGTATCATAGGTACGGAGAACTTAATTTCTTCATGTTCTCCATTGTCTCTTTTTGCGTAAATCGGACTGCACTTGGATGACATCCTAATGTAGTCCGATGTCTTCCATGCATCCACAGACTTGAATGGGTGCTCGTGATCCTGATTTGCAGAGTCACTCGCGGCTTGCTGCGATTGTTTTCTCTTGCTGATTCGTTCTGTAGAAAAAAAACACAGATCTGCAGTGCCCCATAGTATAAGATTGGTCCGAGTGCAGTCCGATAAAACATTGAATAGCACTCGTCCGAGTTATACAGTCGTCTGAGCGAACCCTTAGGCTAAGGCTACACAGCAACTTTGGCCGAGAAACCCAACGCACAACCAAAGTCCGCTAGGTGTCACTGCAAAACGACAGCGCAATACAAGTAAATGCAGTCATATGGTGACCCATAAGGAACTGCGACTGCGAAAAGCTAGTCGCAAGAAGTCTAACTTTTTTTGAGTCTTGCTTTTTGCAATTGCAGTTTCCTTAGGGTAGCAATGCGACTGCATTCACTTGCATTGTGCTGTGATTTAGCCAAAGTCACTTTATAGCCCAACCTTAAGGCTAGGGTCACACGACCGTATTTCCTCTCATCCGAGAGAATTGGGACGATTATGCTAATCACACTGATCAGATTTTCTTGGATGTGGAGAAGATAGAAAAAAAACCTCTCCATTCTGTCAGCCTGTGATGGACCCATTGACTAGCATGGTCAAGTGCAGTATGATTTACAAATGCAAATTTTACATGCTGTGATTTTTTCCTCTGACAGACTCGGTCCAAGGAAAAAATCGGACATGTTCACGACTCCATAGACTAACATTGGTCCAAGTGTGATGTGATGTATTGTCTGATTGCACTTGGACCGTAAACACAGTCGTCAGCATGAGCCCTAATAAGAAGCCATTTTGAGTCAGCCTCCCTACTTCCTCCACAGTAATTATCAGTAATTAGCCACCAGGGGTTACTGTAAAAATTCCCAAATTCTGCTAACCAATAAGAAGTGTGACTTGAACTGTAAGGATGCTGTTGTAGCCATCATATTACTGTGCTGCACCTGTACTTTCCGTGGTTTCGCACAGGTATAGCAGGACCGTAAAGCTAGTGTTATACCTACAGTCATCAAGAAGTCATTTTTGACCGTGCAGTAAGGAAAAAATGCATCAACAGCTGCACGCTGTTTGACATCTATTTGCTGCAATGTTTGATTGTGTGATTTTTAGGCAAAACTTATTTTTTACGTGTCTCACCTGGAATGCATCACAAAAGCAAGGCAAATTGGGGTGAAACTTTGTGGGCAAAACTGGCTCATATGAATGCACTTCTTATAGTGTTTTTATAGAGTAATGAAAAACTTAAAGAGAATCTGTTACCAGGTTTTTATTATGTAATCTGAGAGGAGCATGATGTAGGAGCAGAGATCCTGATTCCAGCGATGTGTCACTTACTGGGCTGCTTTCTATAGTTTTGATAAAATCACTGTATTATCTGTGGGAGATCTACAAGTTCTCTGAATGCTTTGAATAACTCTGCCCACACCAAATTGGCAGCTTTCTATGTATACTGTGCATAGGCAGAAAGCTGTCATTCAGTGTTGGAGGCAGGGTTATACAGAGCTCATGAATATGGAGGACTACATGGCGGCAGGTCTACTAGTCCTCTAGGAATAATCTCCTGCTGAGAAAACTGATTTTATCAAAACCACAGCAAGCAGCGCAGTAAGTGACACATTGCTGGAATCAGAGTTTTTGCCCCAACATCATGTTGCTCTCAGATTAGGTGGAAAAACCTGTTGACAGAGTCTCTTTAACCTGCCTTTTCAAGTGATTTCATTTTCCTTCTAGTTTTCATAAAACATCTAGGTATATCCCTAGGAGCAGAACTTAAGGTACATTGACATTCATGAGCACTCAGGTGTGTGTCTACATCAGGTTTGGAAGAACAAATTAGCCGTGCTCAACAGTCTGGGAAGGGTTGGAAGGCCATCTCAAAACAAGCTAAAATTCATCATTGTATAGTGCGAAGGATTATCTACTGAGCCTTCAAGGAAATTTCCCATTTTTCCGGTATTTTACATCCCTTCAAATTTATTTCAACGCTCAGCGAGATAAAAAAAAAAGTCACGTGACGTGCATGCCTCTGTGAGCATGCTAAAGGAGTTTTCAAAGGGTGGCCTCGAAAAAAGACCCTTCTCTTTAAAAGAAGTACAACAGCATGACTTAGATTTGCAATTGCACCTGAACAAATTACTAACGTTCTGGGGTAGTATCCTCTGGAACAATGAGACCGAAGATATTGTGTTTGGGTTTGTGCATGACACCGATAACCTTTCACTACAGACATTTCATGCGAGCATAATGGTGAAGCGGTGATGGTGATTTGGGCTTATTTTGTAGCCACAGAACCTGGAGACTTGAAGTCAATAAGATAACTTCACTTTATGCCCGAATATTATTGAGCCAAATGTAAGTCCACTTGTCTAGCAGCTTAAAGGAGTTGTCCCAAGACTGTAAGTGTTAGGGGCTCACCTAGTGAGGTGGATTCACTAAGCCGCGCGTCAGGGTGAACCACATAGTCTGAACATGATGGCACGATGGGCAGGACTTACCATGGCACATGCACCAGTGAGGACCAAGACAAAGGGGTGTGCTGGACTTTAGGCAGACAAGTGAAGCAGGGCACACCAGAAGACAGAGTATTCAGTGAAGACAAACACGGGAACTGAAGATTTATAGGGAATCCTTGAATTACTGTAGCGTTTGTAATGTGAACAAGTCCAAAAAGGAGTTTTTTATTCTTGCAGGAGACGAAGGGTTAACCAGCAGATCTGCTCTAAGAAATAGATGCAGATTGTAGAATTGATAGGAATTTGCTGAGAAGAACTCCAGGTGGGAGAACTAATGAGGCAACCTCGGAAGTACGCAGTACATGAATACAGTAACCAGGCACACGAGTGTCAGAGTCGAGTGTCAGAGTCGGCCTTAAAAGACCTTGGGAGATGATGACACTGGAGTTTGCTGGGCAACATGTGAAACCTGGTATTGACCATAGCAAGGGAAGATAACCAAAGGAGAAGGGGGCAGGGGCCAGCGCTGGATCTGGGACAGATGCGTAATAGTAACGTATATTCTATCCTTATGATAGGGGATAACTTACTAATTACTGGTGGTTTGATCACTGGGGCCTTCACCAATCTTAAATATGATGCTCTGCAGAACTCCTGTCTAAATGGAGCACAGGTAGATCATGCACAACTTTGTATTGAGCTGCCAGATATAGCCAGATAGACTGCTTGGCTTTTTCTTAAGAGCCCCCTTCTTGTGATCGAAGGGGGTCCTGCGTCCAGCTCACAAGTGATCAGTAAGTTATTCCCTATCCAGGTGATGAAGCTGTCCTAACGGCAATATATTTGGGGACTCCACTTCCACCACTTTGTAGTCCGGAACACAAAGCTTTGGATATTGTACTAACCTATAGTATTATTTGTTGTACCACTAGTATTTCTCCCGGTTGACTTCTTTACTTTGGGTTATGTAGTTTGTGTTACTTCCTGTGATTTTTTTGTAATAATAAACATTCTTTTTGATGATAGCTCAGTTGGGCTGTCATATATTTTTACATGTAGTCTTTAGCTTTGTTTTTGTTTTTTTTATATCTGTACAGTCAATTTTTTTTAATCAATTGGTCATTGAAATCTACTGCCCTCACTTAGGGCTGATTCAGAAGAGCATATAATCAGTCTGTGTGTCCACGGCCCAGAGACTGGAAACACAGGGACTGTCCAATATTCCACCCAAAGCCATGGACAGTGGCAACCAAAAGTTTTGCAATTTTTTAAAAAGTGTGATTACTTCTGTCTGGTTATTGTGATGCCATTTTCCTGGTGATTTTAGTAAACTGGAAGCAAATAGTTGTCAGCTATAAGGACGAAAATTGCATTTGACATAGTTTTATCCCTCTGTGTGTTAGTTTTCAACATTTGCTGGGCCAAAGGTTTTGCATATTTTGTGATTGGCCAACCCAGTGATGTATATGGAAGCGTCCTGACAGTAAATTGGGGAAAATAAGAATCATGCAGTTTAAACGGGACAGGTCACATATGGCAAGTTTTTGCTCTTAAATTATTCCTGGTGCAATCATGAAAATTCAATTTTATTTTTTTCATTTCCACCATTTAGTTACAGAGATATGGGCCATTTCAATCAGTGCAAATTTCTATGATCTTTTTCAAGGAGGTGAGGCTCACAATATAATAATGCAGAGCAGTCTATAAAGTCATGGTAACATAGTCCTAGTAGATTGGCGTTCTTCACCAGAAATATAGGTGGCCATTTTTTGTTTGCTCATACTTTTATTTTTAATTCCAGGACTCTGAACTTTCGGAACTGCGAGAAACTATTGATTTACTTAAATCAAAGAACTCGGAAGCACAAGCTGTTATTCAGGGAGCTCTCAATCCCCATGATCCTGCACCGAGGGGTAAGGCAACTTTACATTTAGATTTTACAAATATTTCTGCAGTTTTTAAAAAGGTTTTGTAAAAGTTTATTTGCAAAGAAAATGTTCTAGAAAACAATAATAATGTTGGTGAGATATGTCACTTATCCAAATTTTGACGTTTGTACGTCGTGTCATATATAATAATCACAAGTTAGATGACTGGATCAAAATTGGCTGAATGTGCATGAGCCCTAAGAGTGCTTCGGTGTGTATGTGGTAGTGTATTGTGGTGTGTATGAGTGTAGGCAGGAGTGTATATTTGTGTAAGGCCACGAACTCACTATCAGTATTTGGTCAGTATTTTTCTCAGGAGTGGGAGACAAAACCAGGAGTGGGTGATAAATGCAGAATTGGTGACTTGTTTCTATTATACCTTTTCTCTGATTGTTCCTCACCAGGTTTTGGCTCCCACTGCTGAGAAAAAATACTGACTGAATACTGACCAAATACTGATAGTGGGGCCGTGGCCTAACAGAAACAGAGGCCCACTGATTATTATGGCTTCCATTATGCTTCTGTTTTTTAAATGGATAAAAAGTTTTGCGTGTAGGACTTTTTTTTTCTACGTTCTAAAGACCGTCACATAACAGAACCCAGATGGATCCCATAATAATCAGTTGGGCCCTTCTATTTCCATTTGTTTCTGATATGCAGCAGATCCATTTTATCCGGGCAGAAAATATTGATGACCTAGTGTGAGCTAGGTCATTAATATGAGATGGGGTGGGGTACAACAACAAATCACACCCACCGATCAGCTGACTACACATTCAGTGGGCCTCATTTATAGAAACTGGTTAAAGAAAAACAGTCTTTGTTGACTATAGCACCAATAGAAACTCAGCTTACATTTCATAAACTACTCTGGCAAAATGAAAGCTGAGCTGCGATTGGTTGCTCTGGGCAGCAAAGACTGTTTTTGTTTTAGCCAGTTTTGATAAATTAGGCCCATTTAATGGAGTGGCTGATTGCAGCTCCATTCAATATGTAGTTGCTGCTGCATAGCATTGCAGAACAGCTCCTACCCTTTTGAACAGTAGCTGTGCTGCAGTACCTTACAGAGGCCACTACATACTAGACGTGTGCTCTGCAGCTCCATTCAATATGTAGATTCTGCTGCGTATTATTGCAGAACAGCTCCTACCCTTTTGAACAGTAGCTGTGCTACAGTACCTTGCAGAGGCCACTACATACTAGACGTGTGCTCTGCAGCGCCATTCAATATGTAGATGCTGCTGCGTATTATTGCAGAACAGCTCCTACCCTTTTGAACAGTAGCCGTGCTGCAGTACCTTGCAGAGACCACTACATACTGGATGTGTGCTCAGCAGCTCTGTTCAGCGTGTTACATCTCTAACAGCACCCCCAGGATAAGTATAATAATGCGGATTACACCCTAATAGGATTTTTCTGATTGGTCACAGACCCCATTTTAGTTTGAGAAGGCTTAGATGGGCCTGTTTGTTTACCACTGGTTTAATTCTTGTTCTGTCTTTGTTGTCCATAGCAACCAATCAAAGCTCAGCTTACATTTCATAACCTACTCTGGCACAATGAAAGCTAAGCTGTGATTGGTTTTTATGGACAACAAAGGCATTTTATCTTTTAGCCAGTTTTGATAAATGAGTGCCATTGAACTCAAGTCTGTATAGAAACACTTTAGTTTAGTTGAGGTCCTGCATATCCAAATATGAGGTTATCAGTTGGAGCGTGGCTCCGTTTGTTTGTTCTCTGCTGAGATTGAAAATGTTCGCAATTATTGACATTGCTCCAATATGACCATATATTTGATCACATCTGCGGTACCTCCGTATACTGTTTATGCGTCTCTGTTGTCAATCAGTATTGTTTTCTCTGCTGTCATCTAAATTAAAAAATAGATAATATTAACCTCATAATAATATTAACTTTTGACTATGCTGGTGTAAGTAGTGAATGACTTCATGAAAGGTGTTGTCTGCTCACACATATTAATGACCATAGGTCATCATTAGGATAGGTCTTCAATAACAGATTGCGAGGGTCCGATATCCAGACATACCCCGATTAACTGTTGTTTGTTCTGACTACTGGCATCTGTAGAAATGCTCAAAAAATAGATCTTTCGGCAGTGCCTGCCAGCAGTCGCTACACACTTAATGGAGATATGATTTGCAGCGCCGTTCAAAGTGTTTACATCTGGCGGCTGCCAGAGCAAATACCAGTTGATCAGTGGAGATGCAAGGGATCAGATATTGAGGACCTTTCTTATGGACTGGACACCGTTGTTAAATATAATCTTATGCAAGTATCGTCCACAATTTATGTAGTATGAACATAATACAGGTACTGTCTCCTAAGAACCACATCCCTTTAAAAGAAGTGTAGTGTACATGCCTGTGGATAAATTAAAGAAATCTTTCATAGGCATAATGTATTTGCTGTTGCATATACTGTACATGCAACAGCATATACATACACATATACATACAGTACAGACCAAAAGTTTGGACACACCTTCTCATTTAAAGATTTTTCTGTATTTTCATGACTATGAAAATTGTACATTCACACTGAAGGCATCAAAACTATGAATTAACACATGTGGAATTATATACTTAACAAAAAAGTGTGAAACAACTGAAAATATGTCTTATATTCTAGGTTCTTCAAAGTAGCCACCTTTTGCTTTGATGACTGCTTTGCACACTCTTGGTATTCTCTTGATGAGTGTAACGGGTCTGGGAGGCGGAACCTCTGAGCTACTATACAAGGGGGCGGTCCTTGTAAGGGAGCGGGTGGCGACCAGGGAAGACGGGCAGGAAGTCACAGCAGGTGACCGGGACAGTCTCTGAGTGAACGGGCTGGAGGTCACGGCAAGTGACCGGGGCAGTCTCTGGATGAACGGGCAGATGGTCACGGCAAGTGACCGGGGCAGTCTCTGAATGAACGGGCAGATGGTCACGGCAAGTGACCGGGGCAGTCTCTGAATGAACGGGCAGATGGTCACGGCAAGTGACCGGGGCAGTCTCAGGATGAACGGGCAGATGGTCACGGCAAGTGACCGGGGCAGTCTCTGGGTAAAGGGTTGGTATGACCTGTGGCGGCTGATGATAGACGTGAGCTCCCAGGTGAGCAGGCGAGAGTCTCTGGATGAACGGGTGGTCACAGCATGTGACGGCGGAGCCTCCAGGAAGACCAACAGACAGGCAGCAGATGAGCGCTCCCAGGTGAGCGGGCAGAAGTCTCTGGACAGGCGGGTGGTCACAGCACGTGACGGCAGAGCCTCCAGGTAGGCTAGCAGACAGGCAGCAGATGAGCGCTCCCAGGTGAGCGGGCAGGAGTCACTGGACAGGCAGGTGGTCACAGCACGTGACGGCGGAGCCCCCAGGTAGGCTAGCAGGCAGGTAGCAGATGTGTGCTCCCAGGTGAGCAGGCAAGCTGGTCCATAGACAGACTGACAGGAGTTGGAAGGCAGACCGTCGGACCTCAGGCAAGCAGGCAGGTGGCTGAAGTGCGCTCCCAGGTGAGCGGACAGGCTGGTCCTTAGACAGACTGACAGGAGTAGTAAGGCAGACCGTCGGACCTCAGACTAGCAGGCAGGTAGCAGATAATCAGGCAGGAATAAGACAGCAAGCTGGCAGGAATCTGGCAGGTATCTGGCAGGTAACTGGCAACGGGACCTGAGGGCTGAAGCAGAGTAGTGAACAGTGCAACAACATTGCTCGGGCACCTCCATTTTGGAGGAGGTGCCTTATATATGGTGAAGTCCTCCGGCCATTGGCCGGGGACTCCTTAGGACGGTGCGCGCGGCCCCTTTAAGAGGGAGGGAGAGCGCGCGCCCTAAGCACAGTGGCCGGGAAGGAGCGCGCGCTGCCAGCAGAGCGGGAGGAGGACGCCGGGCACGGAGCAGAGAGGTGAGGGGAACAGCGTCCCTGCCTAGCAGAGGGCAGGGACGCCGGCGCTACAGTACCCCCCCCTTTAGGCCCCCCCTTTTTTAGGCCAGACAGAAATTTAGCTAGGATAAGAGGGGCATGGATGTTCTCCCGGGGCTCCCACGTTCTCTCCTCAGGACCAAACCCCTTCCAATCTACTAGAAAAAAGGTCTTTCCTCTTACCCTTTTGGTGGCAAGAATGTTCTCTACCTCAAACTCGTCCTCAGCAGAAACTGGAGCAGGAGGCGTACCTGTAGACTTGGAAAAAGAGTTAAGTACCACAGGTTTGAGGAGAGATACATGGAAGGAGTTAGGGATCCGTAAGTTGGCCGGGAGTTTCAATTTATAGGCCACCGGGTTGATCTGACTGATGACCTCCAGAGGACCGATGAACCGAGGCCCTAACTTGTAAGAAGGTATCTTGAGTCGGACATATTTAGATGAGAGCCAGACTTTATCTCCAGGACGAAATTGTGGAGGATCCAGGCGTTTTTTGTCAGCGTGTCTTTTCATCCGTTCGGACGACTGAAGGAGTGCGGATCGGGTACTCTCCCAAATGGAGGAAAATTTGCTAACGAGAGATTCCGCAGCCGGGTTGTCCACAGAGGTGGAGACAGGAAAAGGAATCCGAGGATGCTGACCGAAGACTACAAAAAACGGGGATTTGGAGGAGGATTCGCTCTCGTGATTGTTATAAGAGAACTCGGCCCATGGTAGGAGATCCACCCAGTCTGAATGATGGGCATTAACGAAGTGCCGGAGGTAACTGGTCAGGTTCTGATTGATCCGCTCCACTTGACCATTGGACTGTGGGTGGTAAGCGGAAGAGAAGTCCAGGGTGACGTCTAGCAGTTTACAAGTGGCTCTCCAGAAACGTGAGGTGAACTGTACCCCACGATCCGACACGATGTGGAGGGGCAGGCCATGAAGACGGAAGATGTGGCGGATAAAGTCTTTAGCCAGCTCGGGTGCAGACGGGAGGGCTGGCAGGGGAATAAAGTGAGCCATCTTGGAAAAGCGATCAGCGACCACCCAAATGACCGTACAACCGGCGTAGACGGGGAGATCAGTTATGAAGTCCATAGCAATATGCTGCCAGGGGGCAGCAGGCACAGGAAGCGGAAGGAGGCGACCGGCTGGCAGGTGTCTCGGGACTTTGTTGCGGGCGCAGGACACACAGGCAGAAACAAAGTCTATTACGTCCTTGTGCAGGGTAGGCCACCAGTAGTGCCGGGCAATAAGCTGGAGGGTCTTTTTCTGACCGGCGTGGCCAGCTAGTTTAGACGAATGGCCCCAGTGTAGGATCTTCTTCCGATCAGGTACTGAAACAAACGTCTTACCGGGAGGGAGACGATTTAGACTCACGGGAGCCACCTGCATTACTCTGGCGGGATCGATGATATGTTTAGGTTCTTCCTCGAGATCGGACACCAGAAAGGATCGGGACAAGGCGTCTGCTTTGACGTTTTTGTCAGCCGGGCGAAAATGAAGAACAAAATCAAAGCGAGCAAAAAACAAGGACCACCGGGCTTGGCGCGGGTTAAGTCTCTGGGCATGCTGGAGGTAAGCCAAGTTCTTGTGGTCAGTGTAAATTATTACCGGGTGAAGAGCCCCCTCGAGTAGGTAACGCCACTCCTCCAACGCCAGCTTGATGGCCAATAACTCTCGGTCTCCTATGGAATAGTTGCGCTCAGAGGAGGAGAAGAGTTTGGAGAAGAAGCCACAAGTTACCATTCTCCCGGAAGATGATTTTTGAGTAAGTACCGCTCCGGCTCCAGAGGAGGAGGCGTCAACTTCCAGGAAGAACTGCTTGTTGCCGTCCGGGCGATGCAGCACCGGGGCGGAAGAGAAGGCCTGTTTTAGGGAAAGAAAGGCCTCCTCTGCTTCGGGCGGCCACTCTTTGGGATTAGTACCCTTACGGGTGAGCGCGGAAATTGGGGCAGTCCGGGAAGAGAAGTGTGGTATGAAGAGGCGGTAGTAGTTAGCGAAGCCCAGGAATCGCTGAATGGCCTTCAACCCCTCCGGTCGAGGCCATTTCTCGATGGCAGACAGCTTCTCTGGATCCATTCGTAGGCCGGTCTGAGAAATAATTTAGCCCAAAAACGGAAGCGAGGTCTGCTCAAAGAGGCACTTCTCGTATTTAGCGAAGAGGTGATTCTGCCTGAGCCTGAGCAGGACCTGACGAACGTCCCTCCGGTGAGTCTGGAGATCCGGAGAGAAGACCAAGATGTCGTCCAGGTACACCACTACGCAAGAGTAGAGAAGGTCCCGGAAGATGTCATTGACCAACTCTTGAAAGACGGCAGGAGCGTTACAGAGACCAAAGGGCATTACCAGATATTCATAGTGGCCGTCCCGGGTGTTGAATGCCGTCTTCCATTCATCCCCCTAACGGATACGAACCAGGTTGTACGCCCCACGGAGGTCCAGTTTGGTGAAGATTCTAGCCCCCCTCAGACGATCAAATAACTCCGGAATGAGCGGAAGGGGGTACTTATTCTTCACCGTGATCTGGTTAAGGCCTCTATAGTCTATACAGGGACGGAGAGAGCCGTCCTTCTTTTTGACGAAAAAGAAGCCTGCTCCCGCCGGGGAGGTAGATTTCCGGATGAATCCCCTGGCCAGATTCTCCTCAATATATTCGGACATCGACCGGGTCTCAGCAGCGGATAATGGATAAATACGCCCACGGGGAGGAGTAGTACCAGGTAACAGGTCGATAGGGCAGTCGTATGGTCTATGAGGGGGTAGTGTCTCTGCTTCCTTTTTATTAAAGACATCAGCATAAGACCAATAAGAATTCGGAAGTCCAGGTAGATTAGCTGGGGTAGGAGAAGGACGGACGGGATAGACGGGAACCAGACAGGTCTTATGGCAGTCCTGTCCCCAGCGAAGGACCTCTCCGGTCTGCCAGTCAAGCACGGGTGCATGTCTCTGGAGCCAAGGTAGGCCTAGCAAGAGGGCGTGGGAGAGTCCAGGCAGAACATGAAAGGAGATACTCTCAGAATGCAGCATTCCCACCTGCAGAGTAATGGATTCGGTGATGAGTTGGATGGGGCGTGGTAAGAGACCCCCATCCACGGCAGCAACAGACAAGGGTACAGCCAGAGGTTTGGTGGGGATGCGGTATTTCTCTACCAGGGACTGTGAAATAAGATTCCCGGCTGCTCCAGAGTCAAGTTGGGCTAGTTCGAAATAACGGTTCTCCCCGCAGACGATTGAGACTGACAACAGCAGAGATGGAGAGGATTTATTCTTGTCTAGGTTGACCTCTCTGAGCGAACCTAGACACAGGCGTTTCCCGACCTCTCCGGGCAGGTACGGATCCGGTGCTCCTTACTGCCACAGTAGAAGCAGCTCCCCTCGGCACGGCGTAAGTCCTGACGGGTTTTGACCATCTTGGTCTGGTCGACCTGCATAAGCTCAGGAGAGTGTACCTGGGTAGAGACGGAGGGAGTGACGGGTTTCTGAAAAGTAGGAGCTAGACGTGGTAACCTCCTCTCACGGGTGACCTCTTTGGCACGCTCCTGGAACCGTAGGTCAATCCGAGTGGCAAGAGTTATTAGGTCATCGAGAGTGGTAGGGATGTCCCTACCGGCAAGTTCATCTTTAATACGGCCGGACAGACCCTCCCAGAAGACGGATACCAGAGCGTCGTTATCCCAGGCCAGCTCCGAGGCAAGGGTACGGAACCGTATGGCATATTGGCCCACGGTGAGACTTCCCTGACGGAGGTGTAGCAGTGATGATGCGGATGAGGTCTTCCGTCCGGGTTCGTCGAAGACTTTCCGGAAAGCCGTGAGAAAAGCAGGCAAGTTGGACACCAGGGGGTCTCCTCTCTCCCATAGAGGATTTAGCCAGGCCAGGGCCTCCCCGGTGAGATGGGACATGATGAATGCAATTTTGGCTCGGTCGGAGTTAAACTGGTGGGACAATAGTTCAAAGTGCAGGGTGCACTGATTTATGAAGCCCCGAGCCTGGGCGGAGTCGCCTCCGAAGCGAGGAGGTGCAGAAAGCCGGGGTCCGGGGTAGGATACCATGGTATTAGTGGGCAGCGGAGCTGCCGGATTGCGAGACATGGCACTGGCGGAGGTTGCTGGTGGAGCAGTCAGAGTGTCCAGGCGAGTATTGACATTCCGCAGGTGACCCAGGATGGACTCCTGTTGGGACCTTTGACGGGACAGTTCATGACACAGGTCCGAGAGCGAGGGAGCTTGGGTGCCACCGGGTTCCATGGCCCGAGCAAACTGTAACGGGTCTGGGAGGCGGAACCTCTGAGCTACTATACAAGGGGGCGGTCCTTGTAAGGGAGCGGGTGGCGACCAGGGAAGACGGGCAGGAAGTCACAGCAGGTGACCGGGACAGTCTCTGAGTGAACGGGCTGGAGGTCACGGCAAGTGACCAAGGCAGTCTCTGCATGAACGGGCAGATGGTCACGGCAAGTGACCGGGGCAGTCTCTGAATGAACGGGCAGATGGTCACGGCAAGTGACCGGGGCAGTCTCTGAATGAACGGGCAGATGGTCACGGCAAGTGACCGGGGCAGTCTCAGGATGAACGGGCAGATGGTCACGGCAAGTGACCGGGGCAGTCTCTGGTTAAAGGGTTGGTACGACCTGTGGCGGCTGATGATAGACGTGAGCTCCCAGGTGAGCAGGCGAGAGTCTCTGGATGAACGGGTGGTCACAGCATGTGACGGCGGAGCCTCCAGGAAGACCAACAGACAGGCGGCAGATGAGCTCTCCCAGGTGAGCGGGCAGAAGTCTCTGGACAGGCGGGTGGTCACAGCACGTGACGGCAGAGCCTCCAGGTAGGCTAGCAGACAGGCAGCAGATGAGCGCTCCCAGGTGAGCGGGCAGGAGTCACTGGACAGGCAGGTGGTCACAGCACGTGACGGCGGAGCCTCCAGGTAGGCTAGCAGGCAGGTAGCAGATGTGTGCTCCCAGGTGAGCAGGCAAGCTGGTCCATAGACAGACTGACAGGAGTTGGAAGGCAGACCGTCGGACCTCAGGCAAGCAGGCAGGTGGCTGAAGTGCGCTCCCAGGTGAGCGGACAGGCTGGTCCTTAGACAGACTGACAGGAGTAGTAAGGCAGACCGTCGGACCTCAGACTAGCAGGCAGGTAGCAGATAATCAGGCAGGAATAAGACAGCAAGCTGGCAGGAATCTGGCAGGTATCTGGCAGGTAACTGGCAACGGGACCTGAGGGCTGAAGCAGAGTAGTGAACAGTGCAACAACATTGCTCGGGCACCTCCATTTTGGAGGAGGTGCCTTATATATGGTGAAGTCCTCCGGCCATTGGCCGGGGACTCCTTAGGACGGCGCGCGCGGCCCCTTTAAGAGGGAGGGAGAGCGCGCGCGCGCGCCCTAAGCACAGTGGCCGGGAAGGAGCGCGCGCTGCCAGCAGAGCGGGAGGAGGACGCCGGGCACGGAGCAGAGAGGTGAGGGGAACAGCGTCCCTGCCTAGCAGAGGGCAGGGACGCCGGCGCTACAATGAGCTTCAAGAGGTAGTCACCGGAAATGGTTTTCACTTCACAGTTGTGCCCTGTCAGGTTTAATAAGTGGGATTTCTTGCCTTATAAATGGGGTTGGGACCATCTGTTGTGTTGTGCAGAAGTCTGGTGGATACACAGCTGATAGTCCTACTGAATAGACTGTTAGAATTTGTATCATGGCAAGAAAAAAGCAGCTACGTAAAGAAAAACGAGTGGCCATCATTACTTTAAGAAATGAAGGTCAGACAGTCTGAAAAATTGGGAAAACTTTGAAAGTGTCCCCAAGTGCAGTTGCAAAAACCATCAAGCGCTACAAAGAAACTGGCTCACATGAGGACCGCCCCAGGAAAGGAAGACCAAGAGTCACCTCTGCTTCTGAGGATAAGTTTATCTGAGTCACCAGCCTCAGAAATCGGAGGTTAACAGCAGCTGAGATTAGAGACCAGGTCAATGCCACACAGAGTTCTAGCAGCAGACACATCTCTTCAACAACTGTTAAGAGGAGACTTTGTGCTGCAGGCCTTCATGGTAAAATAGCTGCTAGGAAACCACTGCTAAGAACAGGCAACAAGCAGAAGAGACTTGTTTGGGCTAAAGAACACAAGGAATGGACATTAGACCAGTGGAAATCTGTGCTTTGGTCTGATGAGTCCAAATTTGAGATCTTTGGTTCCAACCACCGTGTCTTTGTGCGACGCAGAAAAGGTGAACGGATGGACTCTACATGCCTGGTTCCCACCGTGAAGCATGGAGGAGGAGGTGTGATGGTGTGGGGGTGCTTTGCTGGTGACACTGTTGGGGATTTATTCAAAATTGAAGGCATACTGAACCAGCATGGCTACCACAGCATCTTGCAGCGGCATGCTATTCCATCCGGTTTGCGTTTAGTTGTACCATCATTTATTTTTCAACAGGACAATGACCCCAAACACACCTCCAGGCTGTGTAAGGGCTATTTCACCAAGAAGGAGAGTGATGGGGTGCTACGCCAGATGACCTGGCCTCCACAGTCACCAGACCTGAACCCAATCGAGATGGTTTGGGGTGAGCTGGACCGCAGAGTGAAGGCAAAAGGGCCAACAAGTGCTAAGCATCTCTGGGAACTCCTTCAAGATTGTTGGAAGACCATTTCCGGT
This sequence comes from Phyllobates terribilis, assembly GCF_046119375.1. Lineage (NCBI taxonomy): Eukaryota > Metazoa > Chordata > Amphibia > Anura > Dendrobatidae > Phyllobates > Phyllobates terribilis. The sequence goes on from NW_027362762.1 coordinate 637,936,670, forward strand.
GACTACCTCTTGAAGCTCATCAAGAGAATGCCAAGAGTGTGCAAAGCAGTCATCAAAGCAAAAGGTGGCTACTTTGAAGAACCTATAATATAAGACATATTTTCAGTTGTTTCACACTTTTTTGTTAAGTATATAATTCCACATGTGTTAATTCATAGTTTTGATGCCTTCAGTGTGAAGGTACAATTTTCATAGTCATGAAAATACAGAAAAATCTTTAAATGAGAAGGTGTGTCCAAACTTTTGGTCTGTACTGTACATATATATATACATGTTATATTTGCTGCTTCATTTACTCATATAGCTTATACAATGAAGAAAGTTAGCCCACATAGTCTATAATGAAAGCAGATTACGTGATCAGTCTCTGGAAATGGAAGATTTGTCAAATTGTCCAGCTTTCATCATTTTCGTTGCACAGTCTTTTTTATGTTATATTACTAATACATTTTTCTCATTTGTACTGTAAGCTTCCAAAGGTAAAAAAAACAGCTTGCTATTAACATCATTACGTTTATTTTCGTTGTGTTATTCTAGAGTTGCGAATTAGGCGACAAAATTCATCGGATAGCATTTCCAGCTTAAATAGCATTTCAAGTCACTGTAGTGCAGGCAGTGTCAAGGACTGTGACAGCAAAAAGAAGAAGAAAAAAAGCTGGGTAAGATATACATTGTATTTCATTGTTACATGAAAATTCAAGCAAAGGAAAAAGCATAATAAGGTATATGCAACATGGACGGGTGCATGCTTCAAAAGGGTTAACGCAAGTATCCAAAACGAACCAAAGAAGTGAAAGGCAGATACATAACAATTTACCAAAAGAACCCGAGTCCTATGCCAATAAACTATCTTTGTAACTGATTTTTTGGAGTACTGCTTTTATTTTCACTTCTTTCAATTTTTCCCTAAAAGGGGAAATATTGAGACCATTCCAGCAGTTTGTGGGTTTTTCTTCCTAAGTTGTGAGTTGTGTGGTGACACAACAGGAATAGAAGGAGGAAACTTCCCTTTAATGGCTTTACAATGCACATGGAATTGCAGAAATGTATTTAGTAACTATAAATAAAATGTGTTTTGTTTGGATCACTCCATATTTTAGTACATCCGTTTTTATACTATGTTTCATCATTGTGTTGGAGCCGGCGCACTGTGCTTTCAGTGCAAAATGACTTCAGTGTGACGTCACTGCCGCGAGAGAGGCCGGCTGTGATGAAGGCAGGAATGTCCTTAGATCTTTCTATATTGTGGGACTAGCTGACTATAGAAGGCATACAGTTGCTAATGGATTCTTGTTGTATTTTCTCATATTATGACACAGAATATTTTAACATTATGTGCTTGGAAAAAATGAAAATAATATAGCACATTATTAGTATATAGTAAATATTACTTGAAAGAAATATGTTAGTGTGACGCTCTCAGCCCTCCCTGGGAGATGGGGGTACTCGGAGCCGGGTCAGATGTTGGGGGTTGCAGCCGTGGCCTGGACCCGTTCCTTTCCCAGGGCCGTCACATAAAAGATTTAATGGGCTTTCAGAGTTTGGTGTTAATCGAGTGGATGTAATGACTACGCCACCTGTGGTTTCTGGTGATCCTCCACCAGCACTGCTTCAGTCTTCTGAGCCGGGATGTCGTGGCAGCAGCAGATGGTACTACTCCCCACAGGCGGAGCAGGGCCTCAGGCCAAAGAAGATGGATCAGGGGAGTAGTAGTAGGGGATGTGGTGCGGTGTAGTGCGGTGACGCGTTGCAATAAGGAACCGGAGGCAATAGATGCAGTCTTCCAAGCTTTACTCACCATGTTAGGTGTCAGCTGCAAGGCTTCTCCTTGCTCCTCACGGCATGCTGCGGCCACCAGGAAGGGGTTCAGCACACTCCGGGTAGTTCGGGTGCATCAATCAGGACCCCCTGCACCAGAGTGTTCCTAGACTTTCCCTCTAGGTCTTCTCCTGTCCATATGTAGTATGTGTACTAAGGCCGGGTCTCCCTCTGGACTATGCACAGAACAAGGATACGGGTGGCGACTCCGCTCCGTCCTTTACCCGCTGGGATCCACTGAGCCTCCGGGCTTCTCCGACTAAGACTTAAAGTGACAGAGTCAGATATCGGGGGCCGGTACCCCTTTTGCACCAGGAATCCCTCTGACTAGGCCAGAATAGTGAGGACAGGTGGCGTATACCGCTCCGTCTGCATCCCCCTGGGATCCTTTTGCCTGTGGAGCTTGTCTCCTCTGCTCCCCTCCAGGCCTTCTTGGGTAGGCATCTTGACCGGGTAGAGACAGCCGTTAACTCTAGCCCGCTCCTCGCCTCAAGGCCAGAGCACGAGGACCGTGCATCTTCAATCAGCTGCAGGTTCACACAGAAAGCCACGTTCAGTGATGAAGATCACAATCAAAGACCATAAGCCCAAGATGGCCTTTTATTAAATATGAATTTTGTAGTGTAACCTAAAAATGCGTCCTCCACCTTCACCCACTACATGGTTCCCCCTATCTTTTGGTTCCCCCCATCTCCTCTTATCCCGGCTGGGGCAGCACTATGGTGCCTTAAAGCTCCCCTCAGGTGGGAGAGGTGTAGTGTTGGATGGATGGCTGAGTCCTTAGAGGTGCTCCTTCCTTACCTCGGAGAGGAGATACCACACCTCGGTATGAGGTGCAGTACCCCTGTGGTGACTGAACCCTCAGGGGCGCCACATTAGCAGGTTTTGCTATGTAATTTGATAGGAGCATGAGGTAAGGGCAGAGACCCTGATTCCAGCGATGTATCGCTTAGTTTACTGGGTGAAGCACAGTTTTCTCTGCAGTTGCTGATCTGTGTATAACCCCATGCACACCACAGCTTTCTGTGTACGGTGACAGAGAGCTGCTAATCAGTGCTGGGGGCCTGGCTGGACTAGGAGACATGAGGACAGTTGTCCTGTAGTGATGATCTGCTGATAAAACACTGATTGTATTGAAACAGCAACACACAACCCAGTAAGTGAGACATCACAGTATTCAGGGTCCCTGTTCCCACATTACAGGGTTTCGCAGATCACATAGCAAAAATCTGCTGACTAGATTCCATTTAATAAAAAAATGGACGTAATATTTTTGTTTCTAAAAATATGTGTGCTTTTCAAAATAACTTCTACAATATGGGCTCAATTCATTATTGCATTTGTTTTGCACCAAATTCATCTTCCTGTTTTCACCTTTTCTTAGACTATTTTATGTGCTCACCTGTTTTTTTTGCTTTATCTTGGCCCTGCTTGCATGGTTTTAGTTTCCAGATCTTTCTGCTTGATTTATCATTTGTGACATTTTTAAAAGTAGAAAAAACAGACCCTTTTTTGGCAAAATTCATTCTCCATTTTGATGGATTTTTCTTAATAAATGTCAGAATACCACAGTATAGAAAAAGAAAACTGACTTTAAAAATTCCCACAAATGATGAATTGGGCCCAATGTGTTTGTATTAAAGGTGTTGTCCATAGGATAGGTCACTGACCATGAGATTGGGGGGGTCAGGCACTCTGCACCCCCACCGATCAATAGCTATTTGCTGTGGCATTGTTTGGATGTAAGCAGTATACAGAGCTGAGCTCAGCAGCTTCATACATTGCTAAGTGGGTACTGCCGAGAACAGCCGTCCCATTCACGTGAATCTTTAATAACATGGTCAATTATTTGTGTTTGATCCAATTATCTATTGCTATCATTTGCAGTATTTCAATATTTTTTTCATGTATAAACCTTGAGTGACATTACCCAGGCCATTGTTGTTTAGCTATTGGTTAATATTTGTTATACTCTTACTAATCAATTTAACTTAATCTGATTCTATGTTTTTTTCTTTTCCTACATAATAAATTGTGGAATTATATTTATCATTTCTCTAAGTTTGGGAATTAAGGATATAATCTTATTGTTATTTCTAGTTGCGCAGCTCATTTAATAAAGCATTTAGTATGAAAAAAGGACCCAAGTCAGCCAACTCCTACTCTGATATTGAAGAGATGGCGACCCCCGACTCATCTGCACCAACATCTCCGAAACAGCACCATGGACCACCAGGTCCAGAGTCGCCTTCTTTGCATTCCTCACCGTCATCCTCTGCGTATGTATCACATCTTAGGTTTGGCTTTATATGTGGAGTTTCTTAAACAATTATAGCAATGTGAGCAGAAAGCATGCCTTTCTGGTAGACAATTACATAGGGTACCATACAGTCTAATCAATGGACACTGTATTAAGGAGTTTGTCCCAAAAAGTGAATGAATTATATACCTAGCTACAAACTATGTTTGACAAACAATTGTCAATAAAATCACCAGTTAAAGTGGACCTGACGTGTCCCAAAAAATGACTTTAATTTAACCCAAATCTCCTTGCTCTCCTGAATCTGCTGTTTTTTTTCTCCTTTTTTGTCCCTCTACTGCGGAGATATGGCTTTTTATCTTTTGGACCCCAGTATGCTAATTTCAGGCGTGTAGTCCTCCCGTTCTGTGACTGTCCAATCACCGCTCAGCAGCATACGAAGCTGGTACAAAGGTGTGATCTTATGAGATCTCCCTGTTCTTGTGACCACGCTGTAAGAAGACTTTCCTGCACTCACGTCGCACCGAGGACAGGGAGATCTGGTGAGATCCCGCTGTTCAGCCAGTTGCTTCCAAGCAGTGTCATGGAGGGAAGGACTACACTCTTCTGACATGCCCTCTTGGATCACCCTACTTGGTACCAAAAGAAAAAAACTGATCTCTGCAATAGAGGGGCAAAATGAAAAAACAAAACAGCGGCAGATTCATGGGAGCACGGGGATAAGATAATGTTTTGGAGACATGTGACAGATCCTCTTTAGTCTATGTTGATTTTTATTCAGGCTCCATTATAACCCTTTTAAATTAAAATAATAAGTAAGAAAAATGTTAGTTTATATGCGATTGCACCAACATACACCTCTTTACAATGCAGAGGGATCATGTATAATGCATTGTTTCCTAATTATTCAGTATATTTGAAGCTCAAGAAGGGGAAGAACCAGAAAAGAAAGAGGTCTCAGAGTTACGTTCAGAATTGTGGGAGAAAGAGATGAAGCTAACTGACATTCGCCTGGAAGCACTTAATTCTGCCCACCAACTGGAACAGCTCAGAGAGACCATGCATAATATGCAGGTAGGCTGACATACACAATACTTTAGTAATCAGCTTTATGTACGGGAGCTGCGTTCCCTTTCTGGCTTACTTTTCTTGTTTTGCCATTTATCATCAGCTGGAAGTTGACTTGTTAAAGGCAGAAAATGACCGTTTGAAGGTGGTCCCTCTTTCCGTACACCCTTCTGCTTCTCCACGACGTTCCTTGGCATTGACTCTAAACCAATCCCTAGGAATCTCTGCATCATCAGATACAGGTAATGTGACACATATGCTGTTGTGTGATCCCAATTTATACCTATACTAATGGTCATTGCCACCATAGCCACTTAATAGGCCATCAAATCCTTGAACAGTAGGTTTAATAACCTTCCTGACAATATTTTTATTGTCTTTGTACAGGATTTTTTATTCCCTGAGATATTTGACACAAGAACAAACAGACCTCCCTTTTCCCAAAAGTTTAAAGTATATGAGCTCTTTGCATTCGCCAAATAACATGCATTTTAATTATTATCTTGACACCTGTCAAAATGTGGCACATAAATTGCTCCTGGGACCTTGTTGTTCTAGAAGGAAGATTCTGTAAAGGAGTTGTCTGAATAGTGAACTTTTCAATCCCTGTGTTTCCCCCCAGTAAAATAATAACACCCATACTCGCCTTTAGTGCCAGCGCCGTTCCAGCGGTGTTGTCACTGGCTCTCCCGAGGCTCGCGTGACATTATTATGTCACTCAATCGCTATGGCCAATCAGCGCTACCCCTGGGAACTCCCTCTGAAATACGTCTGACTTTAAATCCAAAGTAGTGTGTATTCTTAGTATTATTTATAGATTTGTTGTATATTTTACTGATGTGAATGATACGATATGTCTGGTTTTGTAACATTTGTAAAATCTAGACTTATTCATTGTGAGTCTCTTACAGATCTTTCACCAATGGATGGTATAAATGGTTCTCTTCAACGGGAAGTATCACTACGAACAGTGGTGAGAGTGCCCCCGCAGCACATTATTAAAGGTGTAAGTCATCTTATATTAAGCTACATATTAAATACAATCAGTGTAAAGGAGAATGAAGATATGTTGTTTCAAAATTGAAATATTTATTACATGTATGAGTGGAGAAAACAAAGGTGTGACCTTTATGTATTTCAGGATCTGAAGCAGCAGGAGTTCTTTTTGGGCCATGTAAAAATTAGTAACAAAGCTGACTGGAAAAGCCTTGATGATGCTGTTTGCCAAATTTTCCAGGTAACTCTATTTTTCCAGCTCTGCAGTTCATTCCAGTGTCTTTCAGATGCTAATAATAAGTCCTTTAATTCTAAGCACTTTGTTTTGTATCTTTTCTTGTAGGATTACGTTAATAAGGTTGATCCAGGAGCTACGTTAGGTCTGGGGAGAGATTCTGTGAGTGGATACAACCTTGGGCACGTGAAGAGGGATCTAGATACTCAGGCTCCTGATACTCTTCCCACCAGGAACCTGCGCAGCACTGCAAATGTTATATTACACCTAAAAGGTTGGATGGGGGTCTTCGTATAGCTGGGGGTTGTTTATTTTTCAAACTCTAAACTGATCATTTCTTCTTTCTGTAATTTCTGAATTCAGGTCTGAAGGAAAGATGCGTGGACCTCCTCGTGTTTGAGTCGCTAATCCCTAAACCAATGCTTCAGCACTATGTTAGCTTGTTACTAAAGCATCGACGACTGCTCTTGTCTGGTCCAAGTGGGACAGGGAAAAGTTTCCTAGCACACAGGCTGGCTGAATATTTGGTAGAAAGATCAGGACGAGACGTGACTGAAGGCATTGTCACTGCGTACAACATGCATCAGCAGTCCTGCAAGGTTAGTGACTCGCTTTCCTATCCATTGTTTTTTTAGTTACATTTCTTTTCTTTGCTTTGGACATTTTGTTATATTTCCCTAATTAGCAGCGGGATCATATGCTGGCTGTGCAGAAATAGTTTCAGATATTAAGGGATTTTATGTTTTCAGATTACCCCTATGTAACATACCTGGCGGCGTCCTTGCATAGTGGTCCATCTCCCACTGTGCAAGAGCGCGCACTTGATCTCCAGTCCAGTCTGCTAGCCTGGCTTCCCTCCATGCTGTCTGCTTGCCTCTGTTTCTGCTGCTTAAGGGCGGCGCCCGATCACTTCCTGTTTCTTGTACCTGCTGCGGGCACACCCCTTGTGCGTCCTCAGCCTATTGCTGTCTGTCACCTGGTATTTAACCCAGCTCCTCCCAAGAAACCCTGCCTGAGCATTGTGTTCTGTCAGTTGGCTTCTGGTCACTGATATGCCAGGTCCCGTTTATGTTTCCTGCCTTCGGTATCAGTTCCCGTGTCTGAACTGTGTCCTGTCTGTACTATCTTCTAGCCTGTTGTCTTCTGCCTATCCTGGAGGCTGTATTTCCAGGCCTGTGTGAACACGCTCCTAGCCTGTTCTTTCCGCCTTCTAGGGGCCGCATACCTAGACCCGTTCCTGTATCTTGCCTGTTCCTGTCTGAACACGCTCCTAGCCTGTTCTTTCCGCCTTCTAGGGGCCGTATACCTAGACCCGCTCCTGTATCTTGCTGCTGTGTCTGTTCTTGTCTGAATACTCTCCTAGCCTGTTTCCTGTTTTTCTCTATGTCCGTACCTTCCATTTTTCTGCAGAGTCTGAACTCATACCTAACTCCTGCTCGTTGTCACTGTACTTCCGTTTGTGAGTTTGTGGTCCACTCACTACTTCACTGCAAGTACCCTGTGGGTATCTGGTTCTGCCTTTCCCTTCCTGTCTGTTCCATGTGAACAGAGCCCTGTCCCCCCTGCTCTGCCTTGCTCACTGGTCCGGCAGTCTCGATCCGCTCTGACCCTTTGCTCGCTGCTCCGGCAGTCTCGCTCTGCTCTGTCCCTTTGCTCGCTGCTCCGGCATTCTTGCTCTGCTCTGACCCTTTTCTCACCGCTCCGGCAGTCTCGCTCTGCTCTGACACTTTGCTCACTGCTCCGGCAGTCTCGCTCTGCTCAGACCCTTTGCTCACTGCTCCGGCAGTCTCGCTCTGCTCTGACTCCTTTGCTCACTGCTCCGGCAGTCTCGCTCTGCTCTGACTCCTTGTTCACTGCTCCGGCAGTCTCGCTCTGCTCAGACTCCTTGCTCACTGCTCCGGCAGTCTCGCTCTGCTCTGACCCTTTGCTCACCGCTCCAGGCGGCCTTGTCCTGCTCTACTCTCGCTCACCGCTACTGGCGGTCTCGTCTTGCTCTGCTCTTGCTCGCCGCTCCAGGCGGTCTCACTCTGCTGTGTTTGTCCGCTGCATCTGCAGTTCTGTTCCTGAGTCCCAGTCTGAACTGGGTCCTATCCACTCTGTGCTCCAACCTGTCGTATCAGCCAGTACCTCCCTGCCTGCATACCAGTCGTGCTCGACAGCATCCACCCTTCTGTCTTCCAGCCGTGTCTGCCTATACCCACCAGTCTGTGTGCCAGCCTAACCTGCCTGTACCAGTATTTCCCTGTGTGGGTCAACAGCCGTGTCCGGGGTCTGACCTGGAGTAGCACCTGGTCCCTCTGCCCGGTTCCTCCCTGGTGCACTGGCGTCGTATGCCGTCGTGCGACCTTGGCAGATACTTAGTTACGCCCCTCCAGGCACTCTCCGGTTCATGGCACAGTGGAATCACTACATATACACGCACACGCCACTCAGCCCGGGCGTGTGCATTACACCCTATCCCTGGGTGCAGTTTGTTTTTAAACAAAACTGTGCTTTACTAACCATCCCTGGGTCCAGGGCCGAGTCTCCACCACTGCTCCCGGTTTCTGGTGTTATCTGCAGTCCTGATGTCACGTCGAAGGTGCTGCAGCCAGTCATTGAGTTCGGTGGCTCTGCCCGTTGTAGATGACACAAGGCGCTGAGCTCAGTCATTGGCTTCCGTACTGTCAACTTGACTTCAGCATTCCAGACAATAAAAGACATTGGGAACAGCCGCGGAGACCCAGTGCTGAATCGGGAACGGTGAGTAAAGCACAGTTTGTTTTTCTTTCAAATAAACTGCGCCTGGCGATAGGGGTTTTCTAAAAACTAAACTAAAAACCGCTTTCAAGAGAATCTGTCAGCAGATTTTTGCAATATAATCTGATAGCAGCATAATGTAGGAGCTGGGAGCCTGATTGCAGGAATGTGTCACTTATTAGGCTGTGCATTGTAGTTTCAATACAATCATTGTTTCACCAGCAGGAGGTTATAACTAGAGGACTAGACCCCACGTGCAGCCCAGACCAGCCCATATTGTAACCCCGCCCCCACCACTGATAAGCAGCTTACTCACAATGCACAGTATACACAGAGCTGCCAGTCAGGTGTGTGGCGGGTTATACTCAGCTCAGAAGTCTTAGTCTTAGCTCTGCTACATCTACATCAGACAAACAGTGATTCTATCAGAACTGCACCAATCTGTCCAGTAAGCCATGCATCGCTGGAGAATTTTATAATTGAAAGGTTGAACTTGATGGACTTAGTTCTTTTTTCGTTCTGTGTAATTACAGTATATGTAATTAGGAATCGGACTCTCTGTCTCTACATTATTCTGCTATCAGATTACATAGCAAAACCTGCTGACAGATTCCCTTTAACCCTACATTTTATTTCACAAGTATTATTTTCTCTATGCGGCCAGTGAATAACTGATAATTAAGATGCAAAATTTGAAGTGCACCTGTCACTTGCGGTAGCATGTCAATGTCTGCCTCTTGTACCTCCTTCCTCCTCACCCTGCACTTTCCATAGAATTTTATGAGCAGCAACTCATCCCAGCAGTTAATTCCCTCATTTGCTACTGTCAATAGTGACATTTTTTTTTATAATATAAGTGTTCTAAAAGAAAGGTATAAAAATCCTCTCTAAAATGCCACTTTTTTCCAATGAAAAATTGTTAATTTTGGAGGGAAAAAATCCCCCCAAAAATGACACATAATATAAATAAACGTTCATCAAAAATAAAAAACAATGTCGGAATTGCTATTTTTGTTCATCTCGCTTCACAAAATAAAGAAATAAAAAGAGAACAAAAAGTAGTATATGTTCCAAAATAATACTAATAAAAATTTGAGCTTGATCTGCACAAAATAAGCCCCCCTTGAGCACTGTAAAAACTTAAAATGAGAAAAATTATGGCTCTCGGAATATTAGGCAAAAACCAAATATTAGAATGCTATTTACTGTATTATTTACTAGTAAACGTTAAAAATCGTATCAACCCATACTATAAAACCATATTTATCCCGTATGGTGAACGCTTTAAGAAGTATACACAAAAATGCCAGAAATGCATATTTGTTGTGTTTTTGTTTATTCAACGTCATAAAAAAATGAAATGAAAAATTATCAAAAATTTGTATGTACCCAAAAATGGCATGAGTGAATATTATAGCTTGTTCCACAAAATATAATCTGTCACACAACTTTGTCTACACAAAAATAAAAAAGCGATTGGTCTCAGAATATGTATTTATACAGTTTTTGTGTAAAAGTAGCAAAACATAAAAAACACATACTTTTAATATTGTTATTACCGTAACAACCTAGAGAATAAAATAGACTTGTCAATTAAACTGAGCAGTGAATGGTGTTTGAAAAAATCTTACATCCAAAGTGATCAAAAATTCGTACACACACATAAAAGACTCAAACAGGTCATTCAGAAAATGGCAACACAAAACCCTTTTTTTTTCTTTTTTTTCAAATATTGTACTTTTTATACAACAGCCATAAATCAAATTAAAGTACATAAATTTGGTATTGCAATAACCATACTGACCCATAGAATAAAGTTAACTCTAACTCTATAAATAGTTAATAAAATGTAGGTAATTGGTTATATAAACACTGAATTCAAATTGTGTTATGCACTTATTGCCGTGTTGGCTCTTAATAGAGTCTAAAGCTGTCCCTGATTTTAACTCTTAAATTCTCTTATGGTCTAGTCCATTCATCAGCTGACATGTGCTCCTAAGAGCCCTGGGTGGAATCGTGATCCATCCGCGGCTGTTAACATGTTAAATTCCGCTGTTAATCTCTGACAGCGGCATTTAACATGATCACGCCTGAAGTGTGTCATTAGCTCTGCCCATGATCGCGGGGCGCCGATAGGTTGGCATGACAACCCAGGTCTGCAGCACACCCCTGTGGTTGTCATTGCCGAACTGCTGTGAGCACTGCCCAGTGGCTGGCGCTCATAGCAGATGAGCATTTTTGTTTCACATACAGTTATATGAAAAAGTTTGGGCACCCCTATTAATCTTAAGCTTAATGTTTTATAAAAATTTGTGTTTTTGCAACATCTATTTCAGTTTGATATATGTAATAACTGTTGGACACAGTAATGTTTCTGCCTTGAAATGAGGTTTATTGTACTAACAGAAAATGTGCAATCTGCATTCAAACAATATTTGACAGGTGCATAAGTATGGGCACCCTTATCATTTTCTTGTTTTAAATACTTCTACCTACTTTTTACTGACTTACTAAAGCACTTTTTTTGGTTTTGTAACCTCATTGAGCTTTGAACTTCAGAGCCAGGTGTATGCAGTCATGAGAAAAGCTACTTAAAGTGGCCACTTGCAAGTTGTTCTCCTGTTTGAATCTCCTCTGAAGAGTGGCATCATGGGCTCCTCAAAACAACTGTCAAATGATCTGAAAACAAAGATTATTCAACATAGTTGTTCAGGGGAAGGATACGAAAAGCTGTCTCAGAGATTTAACCTGTCAGTTTCCACTGTGAGGAACATAGTAAGGAAATGGAAGAACACAGGGACAGTTCTTGTTAAGGCCAGAAGTGACAGGCCAAGAAAAGCATCAGAAAGGCAGAGAAGAAGAATGGTGAGATCAGTCAAGGACAATCCTCAGACCACCTCCAGAGAGCTGCAGCATCAACTTGCTGCAGATGGTGTCACTGTGCATCGGTTAACTATACAACGCACTTTGCACAAGGAGAAGCTGTATGGGAGAGTGATGCGAAAGAAGCCGTTTCTGCAAGCACGCCACAAACAGAGTCGGCTGAGGTATGCAAAAGCACATTTGGAGAAGCCAATTTCTTTTTGGAAGAAGGTCTTGTGGACTGATGAAACCAAGATTGACTTGTTTGGTCATACAAAAAGGCGTTATGCATGGCGGCAAAAAAACACAGCATTCCAATAAAAACACTTGCTACCCACAGTAAAATTTGGTGGAGGTTCCATCATGCTTTGGGGCTGTGTGGCCAATTCCGGCATCGGGAATCTTGTTAAAGTTGAGGGACGCATGGATTCCACTCATTATCAGCAGATTCTTGACAATAATGTTCAAGAATCAGCGATAACGTTGAAGTTACGCAGGGGATGGATCTTTCAGCAAGACAATGATCCAAAATACCGCTCCAAATCTACTCAGTCATTCATGCAGAGGAACAATTACAATGTTCTGGAATGGCCATCCCAGTCCCCAGACCTGAATATCATTGAACATCTGTGGGATCATTTGAAGAGGGCTGTCCATGCTCGGCGACCATCAAACTTAACTGAACTGGAATTGTTTTGTAAAGAGGAATGGTCAAAAATACCTTCATCCAGGATCCAGGAAATCATTAAAAGCTACAGGAAGCGACTAGAGGCTGTTATTTTTGCAAAAGGAGGATCTACTAAATATTAATGTCACTTTTCTGGTGAGGTGCCCATACTTATGCACCTGTCAAATTTTGTTTGAATGCGGATTGCACATTTTCTGTTAGTACAATAAACCTCATTTCAAGGCAGAAACATTACTGTGTCCAACAGTTATTACATATATCAAACTGAAATAGCTGCTGCAAAAACACCAATTTTTATAAATCAATAAGCTTAAGATTAATAGGGGTGCCCAAACTTTTTCATATAACTGTATGTGTAACACAAGCGATCAAACGATTGCAGCTTCTGGTCTCCTAAGGACACTATTGAAGCATGTGAAAAAAATGTAAAAAAATATATATATATAAAAAAAAAATTAAAATATAAAAGTTCAAATCACCACCCTTTTGCCCCATTCAAAATATATATATATTTAAAAAAACAAAAAACACATTTGGTATCGGCCACATTCACAATCTCCCGATCTATGAATATATAAAAATTAATCCGATTGGTAAAAAATATCAAAACTCCAGATTTACGTTTTTTTGGGTCATTTTATTGCAATAACGGGCAATCAAAACATTGTATCTACCTCAAAATGGTATCAATAATAACATCAGATGGGTGCGCAAAAAATAACCCCTCACCAGCCACAGATCACAAAAAATGGAGACGCTATGGGTCTCGAAAAATGGCGCTTTTTTTTTTTTTTTACCAAACTTTGGATTTCTTTTTCACCAAATAAATAAAAATGAACCTGTACATATTTTGCATCTCAGATCTCATAATGACCTGGAGAATCATAACGGCTGGTCAGTTTTAGCATTTGGTGAACATGGTAAAAAAAGAAAAAAAAATAATTGTGGAATTGCACTTTTTTTTGCGATTACACCGTACTTGGAATTTTTTTCCTGTTTTCCAGTACATTATATGGTAAAAGCAATGGTTTCATTCGAAAGTACAACTCGTGCTGCAAAAAACAGGCCCTCGCATGGCCATATTGATGGAAAAATAAAAAACTTATGGCTCTGGGAAGAAGGAGAGGAAAAAACGAAAATGCAAAAATGGAAAAATCCAAGGTGGTGAAGGGGTTAAAGGGAAGCTACAAACAGAAAATGAACTGTTGTTTGAATCAAGTTTTTGGGTTACATGTATTTTTTAAAAAAGTTGCCAATGTGGTTTTTTTTTCATTTTACAAATAAAAAACATAACTTATTATTCTTGCAATCTTCACTTTGGCCACTGGGGCTTTTATAGACTTATACTTTTATCTTTTTTGGGAAGAGTTTACAGCAGGCTCCGTATTATTAGTACAATTACAGGTGCCTCCTGGACACACAGTTCATAACAGATGATCAAAATAGGTGATTTCACACCTGACTCTTCTCCACCTCACTTTACAAAGACTTTTGCACAGGCTATGACAAGCTATGTCAATGGAAAAATAAAAAAGTTATGGCTCTTGGAAGAAGGGGAGGAAAAACACGACAACTCAAAAATGAAATATCAGACAGTTGGAAAGGGGTTAAGACTTAAACCCTGTGTATATATATACACTGCTCAAAAAAATAAAGGGAACACTTAAACAGAATATAACTCCAAGTAAATCAAACTTCTGTGAAATCAAACTGTCCACTTAGGAAGCAACATTGATTGACACTCAATTTCACATGCTGTTGTGCAAATGGAATAGACAATAGATGGAAATTATTGGCAATTATCAAGACACCCTCAATAAAGGAGTGGTTCTGCTGGTGGGGCCCACAGACCACATCTCAGTACCAATGCTTTCTGGCTGATGTTTTGGTCACTTTTGAATGTTGGTTGTGCTTTCACACTCGTGGTAGCATGAGATGGACTCTACAACCCACAGAAGTTGCTCAGGTAGTGCAGCTCATCCAGGATGGCACATCAATGCGATCTGTGGCAAGAATGTTTGTTGCGTCTGTCAGCGTAGTGTCCAGAGGCTGGAGGCGCTACCAGGAGACAGGCCAGTACACCAGGAGACGTGGAGGGGGCCGTAGGAGGGCAACAACCCAGCAGCAGGACTGCTACCTCCGCCTTATTGCAAGGAGGAACAGGAGGAGCACTGCCAGAGCCCTGCAAAATGACCTCTAGCAGGCCACAAATGTGCATGTATCTGCACAAACTGTTAGAAACCGACTCCATGAGGGTGGTATGAGGGCTCAACGTCCACAGATGGGGGTTGTGCTCACAGCCCAACACCGTGTAGGACGCTTGGCATTTGCCACAGAACACCAGGATTGGCAAAGTCGCCACTGGCGCCCTGTGCTCTTCACAGATGAAAGCAGGTTCACACTGAGCACATGTGACAGACGTGACAGAGTCTGGAGACGCCGTGGAGACTGATCTGCTGCCTGCAACATCCTTCAGCATGACCGGTTTGGCAGCGAGTCAGTAATGGTGTGGGGTGACATTTCTTTGGAGGGCCGCACAGCCCTCCATATGCTTGCCAGAGGTAGCCTGACTGCCATTAGATACCGAGATGAGATCCTCAGACCCCTTGTGAGACCATATGCTGGTGTGGTTGGCCCTGGATTCCTCCTAATGCAGGACAATGCCAGACCTCATGTGGCTGGAGTGTGTCAGCAGTTCCTGCAAGATGAAGGCATTGAAGCTATGGACTGGCCTGCCCGTTTCCCAGACCTGAATCCAATTGAGCACATCTGGGACATCATGTCCAGGAGTTGGCAGATGCTTTAGTCCAGGTCTGGGAGGAGATCCCACAGGAGACCATCCGCAACCTCATCAGGAGCATGTCCAGGCGTTGTAGGGAGGTCATACAGGCACGAGGAGGCCACACACAATACTGAGCCTCATTTTGACTTGTTTTAAGGACATTACATCAAAGTTGGATCAGCCTGTAGTGTGTTTTTCCACTTTAATTTTGGGGGTGACTCCAAATCCAGGCCTCCATTGGTTAATAAATTTGATTTCCATTGATGATTTTTGTGTGATTTTGTTGTCAGCACATTCAACTTTGTAAAGAACAAAGTATTCAATGAGAATATTTCATTCATTCAGATCTAGGATGTGTTATTTGAGTGTTCCCTTTATTTTTTTGAGCAGTGTATATATATATATATATATATGTATGTGTATAGATATTTGTTAAGAAAATGGAACAGCACCATTCATGCATATATGGGTGCAGGGCCTCCCAGACAATGATCCCGTTGTCATACTATATATTCAATATGAAAAGAAGGCAGCACTCCAAAAATTGTTGAAAAAAGTGGGGACTTTATTAGTCCATCAGATGTGGAGAAAGGCTGTACTCAGCCAAAACATCACCACATCTGATGGACTAATATTAATAATTGACTTTTTTCAACAATTTTTGGAGTCCTGCCTTCTTTTCTTATTGAATATATATATAATTAGATAGATATATGATTACAATCCAAATTATAGCCAACATAGACGCTTATATAAGAAATATTTGTTTTGTATAATAAATATGTCAGTAAGAAAGAAAAACACCCGCAGAATTATTTTTCGGAAACATTCTTAGGAAAATGTTCCTATACCAGTTATTCCGTTTCTAGATTATATTTTTCTCAGGCCATTTAAAAACTAAAGTTGCAGTTTTATTGGTTTCTCTAGACACCTACCCAACTTTTTTTGCAGTAATTTTAATGAATATCATCTCCTGATTTTTAAACTAATAGTAAAGTAAAATCTTTAGAGTGAGCTCACATTGTCCCTGACTGTTTCTTCTATAAGCTCTCAGGCTCTCCTCTGTCATTAATATTTTGACGCTAAGTACTTTTGCTAAGTGAACCTGTGATTTGATTCATGTGGCCCGATCCACGGGCAGCATATATCAGACACTGGCTGTGTTACTGCAGCCTGGTATTTGTCACTCTGAAATGCTGCAAGCATACTTTGACATGCCGGCCGGGGGGCTATGCGGCTCATATGACTAGTCGGGCAGATCCGCAGTATGATTCAGATGACAGGTGAAATTACATTTCTTTTATACTGTATACGGTAATTTTTTTACCTGTTAGTTTAGGAAAAAGTGGTAAGTGTAAGATGTACCTTACTTTTCTAGGATCTGCAGCTATACTTGTCTAACTTGGCAAACCAAATTGACCGAGAGACAGGACCCTGTGATGTCCCTTTAGTCATTTTACTGGATGATGTTAGTGAAGGTGGAGCCATTAGTGAATTGGTGAATGGGGCCTTGACCTGCAAATATCATAAGTGGTAAGTGACAACTGACAGACTGTATTATACTGCATTTTGTGTTTGTTTTCCCATGCTATATAAATAGAACTTGGCATTTTTACAATTTTGACCGTGGCCTCTGCAGTTATTTTTATACAATTTACAGTCAAAGTTCCTGCTTAACAGACAGCTGAAAAAATGGCCCCACACATGGACAGCAAAGATACCCCAAGTACTCTGAGGCTATGTGCCCACGATGCAGAAATGCTCCGGATTTTTTCCTGAGCGTTTCTGCATCTCCCTGGCAGAAAAAACGCATGTGGATTGTACATGCGGATTGTACATGCGGATTGGACATGCGGATTGTGCATGCGTTTTTCCTGCCAGGGACATGCGGATGTGAAGCGTTCTTCACTTGCATTTCCACATGCGGGTTGACAAGCGCTTTCCAAGCGATTTTAGCATCACTTGGAAAGTGCTTGTCAACTTGGTCACACTATATAAATCCATGCAACCAGCATGGGCAACCGGCATGGATTTATATATAGTGTGACCGAAAGAATGGTAAAAAATAAATATATACTTACCTTCTGATGGCCCCTGGTGTCCATAGCGATCCGTCCTGGCTTGCCGGCAGCTCGCGATAGTCTAAAAGGACCTGCCATATTTAGTCATATGACAGGTCACGCGATCGCCGACTTCAGCGGTCTCGTGACGCATAACATGACTAAATGACATCACCGCAGATCCTTTTAGACTATCGCGAGCTGCCAGCAAGCCAGGACGGATCGCTATGGTCACCAGGGGCCATCAGAAGGTAAGTATAATGTATATTTTTTATTTTATTCTTTTTTTTTACAGGTACTATGGTACCCGGGTCTGGAGTAGAGTCTCCTCTCCTCCAAACCCGGGTACCATCAGCCCATTGAACCGTATGATATCCACATGTGCAGATGCAGTGATGCGGATGTCATGCGGTCCAATGCAAGTCAATGGCGGCGAAAACGCGCGATTCCGCAAAATAATTGGTGGTGCTGCGGATTTTCCCGCAATGATAATCCGCTGCTGAAATTTCCGCAGCATGTGCACAGCACATGCAGATCATCATTGGGGAACATGGCAGGCCTTCTACGATGCGTTTTTTAAGCATTTCTGCAGCGGAATTGCCACTGCGGAAACGCTTAAAAAACGCATCATGGGCGCACAGCCTTAATATCATTCATACACCAGAGTGGGTATACCTATGTGATTGAAGGTTTCCCCAGTGAAAAATAAAATCTTTGCAGAGCTGTGAAAATCCTCATGGGCACTTCTTTTGAGAAGCTATTTGAAAGGAATGGCTTCATACAGGAAGTGCCCATGAGGATTTTCACAGCAGTTCTACTGTTGTTTTTTGATGTTTTATATTTTCCACTATTAATGTGCTGCTCAAATAAAATGTTACCTTTATTCTGTGGGTTAGTACGATTATTGCGATACCAAATTTATATATATTTTTTTTAAGTTTTACTACTTGAACAATAAATACACTATTTGAAAAAAAATATTTGTATAAGACAATTTTCAGCACTTGAATGTTCATTGTATTCTTCTTTACAGGCAGAATGTATTCATACATAGAGTTACCGCTCCTTTTGCTTATTGTAGAAATGAAAAATTTTGAGCTTAAACAGTGTTATAAAATTCTGTGAAATACCTGTGGGTTCAAAATGCTCACTAAACCTTAGATAAATTCCTTGAGTGGTGCAGTTTCCAAAATGGGGTCAGATTTATGAGGTTTCCACTGTTCAATGTCAACAACCGTTAGTTTCCAACCACAGAAGGGTATTGTCACATTCAGAGAAATTGCGTAGCAAAAATGTGCATTTCTAATTTGGGACTTAATCAAAATTCTTTTCAGTTGAAAAATTAAATATTCATTTTTTTGTTTTGATTTTTTTTCATTCTTTTAGTTCATGCAAAGCACATGAAGGATTAAGAAACTTTCCGAATTTTGTTTTAATAATTTGAAAGGTGCACTTTTTAAAATAGTGTCACTTTGGAGGTTAATCTAATTTGTAAGTTTTTCACAGCCGCTTCAAATAGGAATTGATCCCTAGAAATAGGTATATAAATTTCCCTGAAAATATGAATAACTGCTGATAAACATCATAAAAAAGACATATGAAAAAAGATACCAATGTAAGGGTACGTTTCCGGGATGAGCTTTTGGTGAGTTTTTGATGCTGCAGAATTTCTCCACCGTTTTTGCACCTATTATTTAAATTAGATTAGCGTTTTGTCATTGCATTTTTGTGTGCGTTTTTAACATGCTTTTTTATTGTATTTTTGTCGCTGTGTATTTTGACACTTTTTGGTGTGTCATGCTTTAACCCCTTTACCCCCAAGCCTGTTTTCACCTTCCTGATTAGGCCAAATTTTACAATACTGACCAGCGTCCCTTTATGAGATAATACATCTGGAACGCTTAAACATATCCATTTGATTCTGAGATTGTTTTTTCTTGACACATTGTACTTCATGTTAATGGTACATTTTGTTCGATACAATTTGCGTTTATTTGAGAAAATATAAAAAAATTGAAAATTTTGCTATTTTTTTTACGATTTTCATCAGTTCGTGTAAAGATCATGCCTACAACTGTGAACATTTGGTTTTCTTTTTTATTGTGAAGCAAACAACAAATAGGACAAAATAACTGAAAACTTCAATGTGCATAACTATTCACCCCTTAAAGTCACTACTTTGTAGAGCATCCTTTTACAGCAATTACAGCTGCTAGTTGTTTTGGATAAGTCTCTATGAGCTTGCCACTGGGGTTTTTGCCCATTCCTCAAGGCAAAACTGCTCTAGCTCCTTCAGGTTAGATTTTTCCTTCTGGTGAACAGAACTCTTCAAGTCTGACCACAAATTCTCAATTGGATTAAGGTCTGGGCTCCAAAACATTTACATGTTTCCTCTTAAACCAATCAAGTATTGCTTTAGCTGTATGCTTTGGGTCATTGTCTTGTTGGAAGGTGAACCTCTGTCCCAGTCTCAAATCACTGACAGACTGAAACAGGTTTTGCTCAAGAATATCCCTGTATTTTGCTTTTGCACCATCCATCTTCTCCTCTGCTCGGACCATTTTCCCTGTCCCTGCTAGCGAAAAACATGCCCAGATCATGATGCTGCGACCACCATGTTTCACTGTGGGGATGGTGTTCTTGGGGTGATGATCTGCGTTGGATTGGCGCCAGACATAGCATTTACCTAAAAAAAGTTACATTTTGATCTCATCTGACCACAGTACCTTCCTCCATACATTTGGGGAGTCTCCTATCTTTGTTTTGACTAACTCAAAACAAGCCTTACAATTTTTGTGAAAGAAAAAAAGCTTTTTTCTGCCCACTCTTCCATAAAGGCCACCTCTATGGAGTGTATGGTTTATTGTGGTGGTATGGACAGATACTCTAGTCTCTGCTTGAGAACTCTGTAGCTCCTTCAGGGTTACCTTTGTTTTCTGTGCTGCCTCTCTGATTAATGCCCTTCTTGCCCAGGCTGAGAGTTTTGGTGGCAGCCCTCTCTTGGAAGGTTTGTTGTGGTACCATGTTCTTTCCATTTGATGATAATGGATTTGATTGTGCTCCGGGAAATCATCAGAGATTGGATATTTTTTTTATAACCCAACCCTGACTTGTACTTTTCAACAACTTTGTCCCTGACTTGTTTGGAGATCTCCTTGGTCTTCATGGTGTTGTTCGATTAGTAGTGCCTCTTGCTTAATGGTGGCCTTTCAGAAAAGGTGTGTATATACTGACAGACCATGTGACACTTAGATTGCACACAGGTGGACTTCCTTTCACTAAGCATGTGACTTATGGAGGTAACAGCATTGCACCAGAAATTTTTAGGGGCTTCATAGCAAAAGAGGTGAATACATAAGCAGATGCCAATTTTTAGTTATTTAATCCCATAAATTTAATTTATGCCTATATTTTTCTCAATTCACTTCACCAACCTAGACTATTTAGTGCTGATGCATCACACACAAATCATTACAAAAATAATTAAACACAGGTTTTAACAAAATAGGTAAAAAGCCAAGGGGGGTGTTTACTTTTGAAAGCCACTGTATACCACACAAAATAGATAAAAAATAACATTTACCATGTCTAATTTACATTAGCATAATTTTTGAAACATAATTATTTTTTTTTGTTATGCAGCCAGACGAATTAAAGTTAATCAACAATTTTTCACTTTTCCAACAAAATTTACAAAATCCAATTTTTTAGGGACCACATCACATTTGAAGTGACTTTGAGAGGCCTATATGACAGAAAATACCTATTTTAAAAACTGCACCCCTCAAAGTGCTCAAAACCACATTCAAGAAGTTTACTATCCCTTTAGGTGCAACACAGGAATTAAAGCAATATAGTAGGAAAAAATTAAAATTTTGCTTTAGCCCCAAATTTTTCATTTTCACAAGGGTAACAGCAGAAAATGGACCATGTAGTTTGTTGTGCTATTTCTTCTGAGTGCAACGATACCCCATGTGTGTTAGAAAACTTCTGTTTGGGCGCCAGGCTGGGTTCAGAAGGGAAGGAGCACCATTTTACTTTTGGAGGCAAAATTGGCTGGAATAGATATCGAACGCCATGTCGCGTTTGGAGAGACACTGATGTGCCTAAAAAGTGGAAATTCCCCACAAGTGACCCCATTTTGTAAATTACACCTCTCAAGCTCACACAATCTAGAGGTGTGGTGAGCACCTTGAACCCACAGATGCCTCACAGAATTTTAGTGCCCAGTACGTTGTAGTGCCCAGAACATTGTAGTACCCAGTACATTGTAGTGCACAAAAAAATGTCAAGTTCGTGCTTCTTGAGACGTGCACCCATAAATTAAGTGGGATCTCATCGCTACAGAAATGCGAAACATGTGGACGCTAAATAAGGTTTAGGCTGACTGGGGCTCAGAAGGGAGGAGGCCTTTGGATTTGGGAGCGTAGCGGTTTTCCAGATCTTTTGTACTATCAGTAACATGGAAGCCCCCTATATTTCCGTTGACAGATGACAGACCTGAGTGGGGACTTGCTTTTTTTGTGTAATTACAGCGATGCCAGATTTATGTTGTTTTTTTATGTTTGGCTACTATAACATACTTTTCCGGGACGAGTTGACGTTTTTATTGGTACAATTTTCGGGCACATGACATTTTTTCTTCTCACTCTATTCCTATTTTTGGGAGTTTTGGGAGGCAGAATGAAGAGAAACCAGCAATTCAGAAATAGTTTTTTTTTTTTTTTTAATGCCATCGTGTGGTAAAAATAATAAGGCAGCTTTGATCTTCTGGTCAGTACAATTACAGTGATACCACATTTATAGTAAATCATTTCTTATGATTTCACATTTTTAAACAATAAAAACTATTTTATAGAAAGAAAAATAGTTTTTGCATCGCTATATTCTGAGAGCTATAGCTTCTTTATTTCTCCTCAGAGGGAGCGGTATGATATGGTGGCTCGTTTTTTGCGGTACACAATGACATTTTCAGATATACCATTTTTATTTACAATTGACTTTTTGATTGTGTTTTATTCTACTTTTTTTGGCGATATTATGAAAAAACGTAGTTTTTTGGCACGCTTTTTATTTATTTTTTACAGTGTTCACTTAAGAGGTTGAATAGTTTTATAGAATGAGGTGGATGTAGATGCGGCGATACCAAATATGTGTACTTTTTTTTACATAAATATCCGTATTTATTGGTATAATATTTTTTATTTTGTGATTTATTTATTTTTATATTCTTACATTTTTTATTTTTTTTTACTTTTTAACTTAGTTCCTCTATGGGACTTTACCTTTTATTACTCTGATCACTGGTGTAATGCATTACAATGGACATGTATTGCAATGCATTACACCTGTCAGTGTTACACTGACCGAACACCTTTAAGACTATGCTGCTGGCATGCTCTAACTGGCCACCGTAGCTGGCAGATTTCGAGATTGTCACGGTAGTGCCGATCGGGAGGGAGAAGGAGTCCCCTTTCTCACATAGCCTTCCAAATGCTGCGATCACTATTGATTGCGGCATTTCGGGGGGTTAAATAGTTGTGACAGCCGAAGCTATCACTTAAGCGAAGCTCCCGGCGGCGATCATACGGGCACAGCTCCTGTTCCTGCATGATCATCATGACGTAAGTTTACATCAGTTTGCGGGAACCCCTTCCCAATCAACGCCGTCAAATGTCGTGAAACGGTTAAATTAATCTGCCTTGTTTTTTGATACTTCCTGGTATTTGGCTTTGACAAAACTTTATTGATACATTTTCTGCTGCGGAAACACACACTAAGAACGCGTGTACGTTTTTTACCTGCATGTTTTCTGCATTCAATGCAAGTCTATGGGGAAAATCTGCTCAGGAAACTTAGCATATCAGCAAGAGAAATTGACATGCTGTGGATTTGCAAAATGCTCTCTAGGTTTCTCCTTATAACATGTTAGTAATGTACATAAAAATGTATGGATGTAAAGCAGATGGTGTTGGTTATAACAGCATGATTTTTAGAAGTTCCAAAAACTTTCGTGTGATGTTTTCTGAAGTCTTAAATTTCCATTTTCATAGGCTTTCTAGCTTCTAAGAACTTTAGCTCATTATAAGAGAAATTCAAAATAATAAAAAATATAACACTAGAGTCAAATGTTTATATTTTGTTTCATTTGCATTTAGTCATTTTGGTTTTTTTTTCTTCACTTATAGCCCTTACATTATTGGAACTACCAATCAGCCGGTGAAAATGAGCCCAAACCATGGACTTCATATAAGTTTCAGGTAAATATTTCATAACTTGTTACACATGCATCATTACCTTTGTGCTTATTTTTATATAGTTTTGTGTGTTTTGCCCTTTTTTGTAGTTTGACAAAAAAAGAAATCCAGCATCAAGATCTAATAAAATAACTTCTTTATTGTATAAGTGAAAAAAGTCGCAGTTTTTGGTCAATTTTTTTTTTGCACCCAATTAATTATTCTATTTGAGCCTTTTTTAAGTCACTTTATATCTGCTCCCTGTTTTTTTTCTGCTTTCTGGGCTGAGTCTAGCAATTCCAGACCACATGTGTCAGGCCACATTCACACTATCAGTATTAGGTCAGTATTTCTCATAAGTATTTGTAAGCCAAAACCAGGACTGGGTGATAAATACAGAAGTGGTGACGTGTTTCTATTATACTTTTCCTCTGATTGTTCTTTTCCTGATTACACATATTGATGTAAAATACTGACCAAGTACTAATGTTATGATGTAAAATACTGACCAAATACTAATGTTATGATGTAAAAGACTGACCAAGTGCTGATGTGTGAACGTGGCCTTAGCCTGATTCATCAATTTTTAAATTTGGCAAAATTTGGTGCAACTTCACTCCAGTCCCACCCTGATGTATTTTGAATACGCCAAAATTTTGGCGCAATTTGTACGACTATTGGTGCCAACCTACTACTTTTGGTGCATGTAAAAATCAGATGTCTGAATGAAGCCTAAGATTAATCCATGTGGT
The DNA here is from genome assembly GCF_046119375.1 of Phyllobates terribilis. NCBI lineage: Eukaryota > Metazoa > Chordata > Amphibia > Anura > Dendrobatidae > Phyllobates > Phyllobates terribilis. Next base: position 637,961,166 of record NW_027362762.1, read on the forward strand.
TACACCTTGTTGTATATTAGAAGGATGATGAGATTCGCAATTTGTTATCTTTCCTTAATATATAGATACAAATAAATTGTTTTTCTTTTATTGTTGTTTTATAGACATCATTGTATTGTCTCCAGGTGAAAAGTGGTCAGCATTTGCTTGCATATTATTACTGTTGCTCCCCTGACTATTCCATTTTTTTATTATTGTTATTACTATTTTTTAATATGCTCTATGAAAATTACATATCCCGTGAATTTTTTTAAACTAATTTTCTGTCTGTTATTTTTTTAATGACATGTAATATATTTTTATAAATGAAAATCAAATATTGATATGTTCAATTCATTTGAGAGTGCATCTTGGATATTGCGGAGACTAATTACTGTCGCTCACTGAATTGAAATTATTTTGTCTTTCACAGGATGCTAACTTTCTCTAACAACGTGGAACCAGCAAATGGTTTCTTAGGTCGATATTTACGACGAAAACTACTAGAGTCTGAAGGAGGCATTGGAACTGGGCATGGGGAGCTACTCAAGATTCTTGACTGGGTTCCCCGACTGTGGTACCATTTGCACACTTTCCTGGAGAAGCACAGTACTTCAGACTTCCTCATAGGTATACAAAAACAAAATCGCCTTACCTCATCTTCTCCCAATATTTGCTGAACTTCATCTTTTATTTTTTTTACTTTTTCATTCTAATTTCTTCTTTGACACACATTAAATTCCTACATGCCTCTCAACAGTGTCAGACATAGCATACATCAGTTTCATTATCATTGTGCAACCTAACTGATACCTAAAATTGGTGATTAGTGATACATGTGGCATAATAAGTATTTCTTAGTTATTAACTTTCATAGATCTTTTACTTGTAAAATGGGTTGGATGTCTTTCTTCCAATAAAGGTTTGGTAAATATTCTTTTTTTTGTTTTATAGGTCCCTGCTTTTTCTTATCCTGTCCAATTGGAATTGAGGATTTCCGTGTATGGTTTATTGATCTGTGGAATAACTCTATTATCCCATACCTTTCAGAAGGAGCCAAAGATGGACTTAAGGCAAGTGTGCTACTATATTATGATACTATTCCAATTTTAACCAAGTATTTCAAGGATTTGCTTCATGTGAGAAGAGGTCCAAGAAACTGAAGGAGATCTCTGTGTTTGTTTAGCCTATTTAATTTGCTAAAGAAAGTGAAAATGTTGGGAGTACAAATGCATCTGCCCTTACTTTTTCTCTTGGCTCACCATATCCTGAGATATGTGGCAGAAAATTGCTAGCTTTTTAAAATTGGTTTAAAATGGGAGTGGGAGCTTCAGTCATCTACAGCGCTCACTTTAACTCCTGATATCACAGGCTGGGTGGCATCTACAGCTGCGATTTTGATGCTGAAAAGCTTTAAATGAGCCCAGAATTGCTTCCAAAATGAGATATAACCATATGTAGCCACATTGTATCTCTTACAGGTCCTCTTCAAAAGGGTTATTTTCAAGTTGTGTCTTGAGCATCACACAGCTGTCCAGACTCTGTCACTTTCTTGTTTCTGGTAGTCACGCACTGCTCCTTTAATGACCGTTTTGTGACAGTTTGGGGCAACTGCTTTGGGGGCTGGTGAATTTAGGACTAATAACAGCAGTCAGTCAGGAGCTGAAAGGGAAAGGAAGGTAAGCAGTTCACTGATGTATAGAAATCAATGGACTGGAGAGAGCTGACTGATAACTCAGGAGTTAACTCTTTAGCCTGGAATGTAGCTACTGCATACTTGTAGTTGTAGCTACTGGCTCTGGTAGTTGATTTTAGCAAAAAGTCTGTACACTGTGTAAGCTAAAATCTCTCATAGCAGGAGAACAAGAGCAGATAGAAAAGCAAGTAAATTGCAAACTTGTTTAATTTCATGCTCTCTAACTATCCCAATTTTATAACATGAGAATACTCCTTCAATAGTTCTGAATAACTATATACTATGCATACTGGAATCTCATCTTGAAAGATTTCCTCTTGAGAAGACCAATTTTAATGCAATTTTGAGTAGTCATCTCAAAATATATATGTATGTAGTTATATATGTATGTATAGATATAATCGTCCACCTATATTTAACAAAAGGGCTGACCTGTCAACATACCTTTCAGTCATTTTAAAAAATAAATATAAATATATAATATACATATATATATATTTTTTTTTTTTCGCTACACAACCTTTGGCAACAGTGACTGCCTCCGAACATTTTTGTAGACATCTGTGAGCTATTTTCATGTTTTGGCTTTACGTTTCTTCCACTGCAAATCTCTCTAGCTATAGAATGTCTCCATGGTTTTTTTCATTATAGCAGATTTGAGCCCTCTCCAAAGATTTTCAGCTGAATTGTGACCTGAACTCATTACTGGCTAGTTTAAAACAGTTCATTCTATTGCACTATTGGATGTGTGATTTGTGTTATTATCCTGCTGTTCTATTCAAACCTAGTTTTCTTATATTTGGGAGCACATTTAGCTTTAAAATGATTTGATAATCCTCTGATTTCATTGTTCTTATAACACATTCAAGGTCTCCAGTCCTAGAGGTAGCAAATCAGCTCTAAAACATTATCACTGAAAGTAGGATGCCATTTTCATTATAGGCATCATTTTGTTGTCAATAAACACAATGCTGGAGCGCATTGCAATGGGCTCTAGTTTAGTTTCGTGTCCATATGACATATTATCAGAAGGATTGTGGCTATTTTTTATGCCTTCCGTCATGTAGTGAGTGGGTTCTCTTCGACCTTCACTATTAGACACCATTTTTTGTTCTGTGTGCAGCTTTGAAACCATCACCATCAGATGCCTCCAGTTCAGCCTAAAGTGCTTAGAATGCTCTACGTGGTTTCTTTGGCACATTTCAAACCAGCTTTCGTAGGTTTCTTTTTCATCTTTCAATTTTCCTCTCTACACTTCATCCACGATGTTCTTGACTGTTCCTTGAATAGCAAACGTCTTGATAACATTTCGAATCGTTGAAGCCTTGTCTTTATGAAAAAGGAAGAGGGAATAAAACTGGCATTTTCATGCATCAAAGTCATTGTTCAAAGGCTGTTTAACCTCCTTTCCAACATATGTCAATAAGACAGCCTATGTTGGAACCCCATGTATGGTACAGGCTCAAGAGCTGAACTAGCACCATACCTTCCATATGCTGGCTGTGTTACATAGCCGGCATCTGTCAGCATCTACAACGATGAGAGCTTACTTCCGTCGCTGGAGTTTAACCATTTAGATGCCACTGTAAATCATTGACTGGCATTTAAATGACATGCGTGCACCAGGGCCCCATATTCTACTGAGTGGAGCCAGGCACCATAGAGCTATCTTGGCTGAACTGCCCTGATGGCAGCCCTGTAGTTATACTTCATCTTAGCTAACAGCTTATTTCCATAGAATATACAATCACTACTACCTGCACCAGTGACCCTATTCCCTCACGTCTCCTTCAGTCCCTTTCCCCTGCTGCACCACTCACCTAACTAAAATATGTTTCCTCTTTCATCTGGTATCTTTCCCTCCTTCAAACACGCCTGCATACATCCATTACTTAAAAAAACATCCCTCTACCAGAACTGCGCTGCTAACCACAGACCTGTCTCTTATCTCCCCTTCATTTCTAAACTCCTGAAATGTTTGGTCCACTTCTGTCTAATCCACTATCTCTGCGATAAAGCTCTTCTTGATCCTTTACAATCCGGTTTCCACTCCTTACACTTGACTGAAACTACCCTTACTAAAGTCTCTAACAGCTAATCCTAATGGTTACTACTCCCCGCAGATTCTCCTGGATCTCTCTGCAGCATTCAATAATGTGGATCACCAGCTCCTCCTCACTATGCTCCGCTCTATTGTGCACAAGGATACTGCTCTCTTTTGGTTCTACTCTTACCTCTCTGACCGCTTCTTCACTGTATCTTTTGCCGGCTCCTCTTCCTCTCCTCTTCCTCTTACTGTCGGGGTTCCTCAGGGTTCAGTCCTAGGTCCCCTCCTCTTCTCCCTATATACTGCTCCTATTGGACAAACCATCAGCAAATTTGGTTTTCAGTACCATCTATATGCTGATGATACCCAGTTATACACATCGTCTCCTGACTTCAGTACTGCATTACTACAAAATTCCAGTGATTGTTTTTCTGCTGTCTCTAACATCATGTCCTCCCTCCATCTAAAACTGAATCTGTCAAAAACTGAACTCCTTGTGTCTCCTCCCTCTGCTGACCTTGGCAAACCCAATATTGCCATTTCCATGTGTGATTCTACCATTACTCCCAAGCAGCACGCCCGCTGTCTTGAGGTTATTTTTGACTCAGATCTTTCCTTCAATCTCTACATTTGATCACTAGCTCGCTCATGTCACCTACACCTCAAAAACATCTCTAGAATTCAACTTTTTATTACCTTTGACTCTGCAAAAACTCCTACTGTTGCTCTTATTCATTTTCGTCTGAACTATTGCAGCTCTCTACTAATCGGTCTCCCTCTTATTAAAGCGCATCTGTCAGCAGGATTGTGCTCAGTAAACCACATACACTGTCGGGTGGGCGACATTACACTGATTAATATGATACCTTGGTTGATGAAATCCGTCCTGTGGTTCTTGTGTGATCTTTACTTTCAATTTGGAGATAATGATATGCTCGTGCTTCGGGGCGGCCTGTGGGGGGGGGGCGCTCTATCTGGTGCTCTGCTTATTTATTCAGCTATATGCTCTTATGACAGGTCACAGTGCCTTCACTGTCCTGCCTCCTATTTTACATAGCCCCGCACTACTAGATGCATTATGTAAAATAGGAGGCTGGTCAGTGAGCTGCCATAAGAGCATTCAGATGAATATGCAAGCAGAGCACCAGATAGAGCCCACCCCACAGACCGTCCCGAAGCACGAGCATATCATTATCTCCAAACTGAAAGTAAAGATTACACAAGAACCACAGGACGGATTTCATCAACCAAGGTATCATTTTAATCAGTGTAATGTCGCCCACCTGATAGTGTATGTGGTTTACTGAGCAGAATCCTGCTGACAGGTGTGCTTTAAACTTTTCCCTCTCCAATCCATCCTGAATGCAAAAATCAGGATCATATTCCTCTCCAGCTGCTACACCGATGCCACTACCCTGTACCAGTCATTGCACTGGTTGCCCATCTGCTACAGAGTCCAATATAAACTTATCACTCTCACTCACAAAGCTCCCCACAGTTCTGCACCACCCTACATCTCTTCCCTCATCTCTATAACCCTACGCGTACCCTCAGTTCCGCTAATGACCTAAGACTAACATCCTCATTAATCCGAACCTCCCGTCTCTGAGACTTATTGCGGGCTGCGACAAATCTCTGCAATTCACTACCCAAGACAATTCGATTACTTCCCAATGCTGCGACTGATCTCTGGAATGCACTGTCCAGGACCATTTGATTAATTCCCAATACCTACTGTTTTAAGTGTGTCCCAAAAACACATTTCTTTAGACTGGTCTATTACCTCACCTCAATTATGCAACTATTCCCGTTTTGTCTTTACAACATTTGCCTCCAAATTTGGTCCCTCGTAGCATTTGCTGACACACCCTCCATTCACTTAATGGGATTGTGCACTACTAGGATAACCCCTTCTTAAACTATATGTTCGGCCCCAATAAAATAAAAAAACCTATACTCACCTCCCAGGTCGGCTCCGTTTCAGCGGTGTCGTCACTCGTGGTCCCGGGGCTTTGATGCGGTGGAATGACACGTGAGCCCGGCGCCCAATCAGCACTGGCGTGTTCCCGCGTTCGTACGAATTGAAGTCAGACTTCAGCTGCAGCCTGGACTTCCTCTTCATGTTCAGTTTGTCCGAAGGCGGGGACAGTGACACCAGCGCTGATTGATCTGGTAGTGGACAACCCCTTTAATAGCCCTCGGTATCTCTACTATACATATACTGGCTGGTGACCAGTACATGCAGCTTTATTTGAATACCCTATATATTATATTGATGGCTGGACCATATAGGAAAAGCACTTTTTACCATCCACCTTTCATGTCTCCCCTATTTCCCCATAGATTGTAAGCTTGTGAGTAGGGCCCTCACTCCTCCTGGGATCTGTTGAATTATTTGTTACTCTGTTATATATTTATTATATCTGAAATCTAAAGTGCTGCGGAATATGATGGCGCTATAGAAATAAAAGTTATTATTATTTTCAGTTATAGATGAAAGTTCATATTCATATAAAATCTGAAAATCTGACCTGTAAAAATGTGGTGGGCAATTGCATGCATATACAGATCACTTAGTATAGATATATTTTAGAATATCAAGCAAAACAAAATAAATAATTTTATGTGTCTAGCTTTAGATTTTACAAGATTAATTTTAGTTAAAATATTTTATATTGTATTACCCAAAGCTAAAATCTGTAGCTCTGTGCATTCTTTTTTCTCTCCTCATTACCATAGGTTCATGGACATAAAGCCGCCTGGGAGGACCCAGTGGAGTGGGTTAGAGACACCCTACCCTGGCCTTTGGCACAACAGGATCAGTCAAAGTTGTTGCACCTGCCACAACCCAGTATGGGTACCAGTCTCTCAGCATCACCTCCTAGGGAACACATTGTGAAGGAATCCCCACCAGCTTCTTTGGAGTCAGACCCACTGGTATACCTTATTAAAAGTATAAATTAACACTTACAGCTTTGTTCACAGTTCATTACATCCAATGAGAAAACCACAGAGAAAACATCCCACCATGTGCACTGAATGTAAACTTGCAGTATATGACTTTACACCATACAGTTGAATATTTCATCCATTGGTTCCTATACTAAAGAAAAGTTTACTATGGTTTTTACTACAGCAAAAAAAAGGAATGGCAAATATACTTTCTGAACATATGTCAAAATAACACTCTTTTGGCATATGTTGGGTTACTTGGTCTATAGGGGTGCACTATATGGGCGCACTATATGCTTCAGGAGCATACCATATACTAGTGCATATACAATAGTGAAAAAAGTAAGTTAATTCACCAAACGTTTAATAGTATAAAAAGGAATGCAGTTATTTTTTTATCATTATTTCTTTACAATGTTTGAAAAGTAACAATAATCGGTATGTGTAGGTAGCCGCCTTAGAAGTCAAAAGAAAACACTAGATATCATATAAATACTCTTCTTTTAGAAATTGTCTTCAGCCGTTTCAGAACACTTAGTGGCGAGCATGGGCACAGTTATAGCACCCACAGGATTTGTTACTTTGTTTTCTCAAAGCTCTAAACAGCAAATCTACATATTGTGCAGTAATGTGGCCGCAAGGAGCATTATGGCTAACAACTATGCATATTTTTCTTATGTTTACATGGAAATGCTGAGAAATAGCATGGAATAAGCAACAGCATCCAGTTGAATACATAAAAATGATGAGCCCCAAAAGGCAAAATCCCTAACTAATCTGGCACCTCACCCCCCAAAAAAAACAACTATTCATTGAAGTAGGTGGGGTCATGGCGCTTAGATGGAGTCACAAAAGGGCATACTTCCCAAGTTTTAAATATGGAGAGGAACTTGTATTGCAGCACGTAGATAAAAATATGCCCTCATTTAAACCCCTTAATGTTCTCCACCCACTTTAATACCACCCAAGAGTATGATGCCTCCCAAAATGCTCCCTTACACAATTTGATACACCCATAGTGAATTCCTGAACACAATTTGCGCCCACAGAACACTTCACACAAAGTGTACACAATTTTTCCCAAAGTACACAGCACACATACAGTATGATGCCGTCACAATGCCCCAACACAGTGTGATACTGCTGCCACAGTGCACCCAATACAGTATAAAGTCTCCACAGTGCCTTCCAACACAGTATAATGCACTCACAGCCCCCAACACAGTAGAATGCTCTATAATGCTCACCACACTATGATAATCTCACAGTGATCCCCAACGCAGTATGATGCCCACACAGTGGCCACCAACACAGTATGATGCACCCACAGCCCCCAACACAGTAGAATGCCATACAATGCTCACCACACTATGATAATCTCACAGTGATCCCCAACGCAGTATGATGCCCACACAGTGGCCACCAACACAGTATGATGCACCCACAGCCCCCAACACAGTAGAATGCCATACAATGCTCACGACACTATGATAATCTCACAGTGATCCCCAACGCAGTATGATGCCCACACAGTGGCCACCAACACAGTATGATGCACCCACAGCCCCCAACACAGTAGAATGCCATACAATGCTCACCACACTATGATAATCTCACAGTGATCCCCAACGCAGTATGATGCCCACACAGTGGCCACCAACACAGTATAATGCACTCACAGCCCCCAACACAGTAGAATGCCATACAATGCTCACCACACTGTGATAATCTCACAGTGATCCCCAACGCAGTATGATGCCCACACAGTGGCCACCAACACAGTATAATGCACTCACAGCCCCCAACACAGTAGAATGCCATACAATGCTCACCACACTATGATAATCTCACAGTGATCCCCAACGCAGTATGATGCCCACACAGTGGCCACCAGCACAGTATAATGCACTCACAGCCCCCAACACAGTAGAATGCTCTATAATGCTCACCACACTATGATAATCTCACAGTGATCCCCAATGCAATATGATGCCCACACAGTGGCCACCAACACAGTATGATGCACCCACAGTCAATACTCCAGTTTGATGCCCACACAGCTCCCTTCACAAAATAATGGCTCCACCGCTTCATCCCACTCAGTATGATATCCCCCATAGACCCCCAGTCACACAGTATGAAGGCCCACATTGCCCCCTACACTGTATGATGGCCCCAACAACTCCCCACAGACTATGATGGCCCCCACACCATATGATGCCCCGACAGCTACTCCACACAGTATGATTCACCTACACATATTATGAGGCACCTACAGTGCCAATGTACTCCCACCACAGTTTGATACCCTCAGTTTGTTATCACACATTATGGAGACCTGCAGTTTCCCCACAAGTATTTACTTAAAAAAAACTACACGTCTAACCCTGTCACCCTCAAGTGCTAGTTCAGGCTGTACTATGTGCAGACTGCAGCTCCACACAGTAGGCTTGGTCTAGTGATATCCTCACGCCTGCTGCCGTGAGTCTCAGATGCACAATCTAACTAGTGGAGTAGAGTCGAAAGCACATTGTATTCACCTGTAACTACATCCTGAAGATGCTGATACTACTGACGCCAGGAAGGGTGAAGAATTGGAAGAGGAGCATAGTACATAACCTTATAGTTGCTAGTTTTCATTATTTGTTAGAAGTACTCTTTAACTAGAAATCTTACCAAGGAATTATTTCATGAGCCATTTGTTATTTAAGGTAGTCAAAGATGATGTTAGCATAAAAATAACGAGAGGAGAGGGATTTGATTCCCATGCCAGTTACCAAATTGATCCTTTTTTTTGTCTTGCAGATGGCGATGCTTTTAAAACTTCAAGAAGCAGCCAATTATATTGAATCACCTGACAGAGAGACGATGTGTGACAGCGATCTATCTTCCACCATCTGAAGAGTCTGATATCTTCTGAAAGCCGTCTAAAATCACAAAATGGAAATTATCCTCTATACAATACTATAGTTGCAAAATGGAGAGGGATTGAATTAGTAGGATTTAGTCTGTGTATTCAACATTTTATACCTTATTTCAACTGTAATGCCTAATAATTATGCTATCCTGGCTCAGAAATCAATTATTGCTACAGATTGAAGCATTTTTTTAAATTATTTTTTTTATTATTAGTACGGAAAATTAACAAGACAAGTTTTAGGAGGAAGCTGTGTTTTCTTCTTTTATTTCTTATATCTTAACCATAATTCCCAAGCCTGACTACTAAGTATTAATAAATAACTCCATGGATGGCATCTTCTTTTGCCAAGGACAAAAGAGGTAGTTATTGTTTTTTTTTTATACTGGAGTAGAAAATAGGAAACCGTTTTGTTCAGTTTCAAGACTGTTATTAGTATAACTGTACTTCCTAGATGAAACTTTGACAGCTATTATTGAAACGTATGATCGTCAGCTTTGGATAAGCATTCATCTTTAATAATGTAACTTGTTTTCATGCAGTCCAGTTTTGATCCAGTGTTTGATGTTTTTCATTCCGAAACAAAGAAATGAATTAAAACTATAAAAAAGGGCACTATATCAAAACACATCAAAGCTGCACCGAACTGCACTGTGTGGACCGAACATAAATATAATTTCTTCCGTGAAGCATATTTCTCATGCCATTCTTATGTCTTCTCTTGCTGCCAGTAGCGATCCCCCCTTCCCTCAAGAGCATGCCAGGTGTAATGTCTGGGTCATATATACTGCTAGATATTGTTCTACAGGTGAATAGTTCTAATTTTTAATAAGAAAAATAGGGGTTCATTGTGGCCCCCTAAATACCAAGAATCACACAGTGAAGAGCCTTGTGGAACAAACTACAACTTGGCAGGTTTCTGTGGAATACTAAACATTATATTAAACCAAGGATATACAGCATAACTGTGATTTCAGGGCACTAAATTGGGATATTTAATTGAAGAAATTTGAATGATTTGTTTATTTCAGTTTAAATATATATTCCATTATTCTCATATTATGCAAATTTGTTATATATATACATATATATATGTCTCCAACCTGGTACTACTGAAATCCTACATGTTTTGCAGAATTCTGCTTGACAAACCTCACCCAAGTGACTTAAAGCAAATGATCAATACATTTAATCATTATAACCTGGAAAAGATTATCTGAATTCAGTATTATGGTGGAAAAATAATGAAATGTTCATATCGTTATGACAGATCTTTCATCAACAAGTGACCACTTTAGTGTCAGTATGGAGTAAAGCCATTGTGATCACACTGAAATGTACCCCAGCACCCAGTGCCAAATTATTTTATTCATGTTTTAGTTAATACAGCTGAAAAATAGCAATGTGGGATGTGTGCTAATTTCTGGATCAACATTGACACGATCCTTAACTCACATTATACAGTGGGGAAAATAAGTATTTGATACTTCTGATTTTGCAAGTTTTCCCACCTACAAAGAATGGAGAGGTCTGTAATTTTTATCGTAGGCACACTTCACCTGTGAGAGACAGAATCTAAGAATAAAAATCAGAAAATCACATTGTATGATTTTTACATAATTAATTAGCATTTTATTGCATGAAATATGTATTTGATACAATAGAAAAACAGAACTTAATATTTGGTACAGAAACTTTTGTTTGCAATTGCAGAGGTTAGACGTTTCCTGTAGTTCTTGACCAAGTTTGCACACATTGCTGCAGGAATTTTGACCCACTCCTCCATACAGATCTTCTCTAGATCTTTCAGATTTCGGGGCTGTCGCTGGGCAACATTGAGCTTCAGCTCCCTCCAAAGATATTTTATTGGGTTTAGTTCTGGAGACTGGCTAGGCCACTCTAAGACCTTGAAATGCTTCTTACTGATCCACTCCTTAGTTGTCCTGGATCTGTGTTTTCAGTTCATTGTCATGCTGGAAGACCCAGCCACGACCCATCTTCAATGCTCTTACTGAACGAAGGAGGTTGTTGGCCAAAATCTCGCGATACATAACCCCATCCATTCTCCCTTCAATACTGTGCTGTCATCAGTCCCCTTTGCAGAAAAGCACCCCCAAAGTATGATGTTTTCCCCACCATGCTTTACGGTTGGGACAGTGTTCTTGGAGGTTGTACTCATCTTTCTTCTTCCTTCAAACATGGTAAGTGGAGTTCATACCAAAAGGTTCTATTATGGTCTCATTTGACCACATGACTTTCTCCCATGCCTCCTCTGGATCATTCAGATGGTCTTTGGCAAACTTCATATGGACCTGGACATGTGCTGGCGTGAGCAGGGAGACCTTGCGTGCCCTGCAGGATTTTAATCCATGACGGCATAGTGTGTTAGTAATAGTAATGTTTGAGACTGTGGTCCCAGCTCTCTTCAGATCATTGACCAGGTCCTCCCGTGCAGTTCTGGGCTGATTCTTTACCTTTCTCAGAATCGTCCTTACTCCATGAGGAGAGATCTTGCATGAGGAACATTTACAGCCATCTTGTGTTTCTTCCATTTTCTAATAATTGTGACAACAGTTGTTGCATTCTCACCAAGCTGCTTGCCTATTGTCCTGTAGCCCATCCCAGTCTTGTGTAGGTCTACAATTTTGTCCCTGGTGTCCTTAGATAGCTCTTTGGTCTTGGCCATGGTGGAGAGGTTGCAGTGTGATTGATTGTGTGGACAGGTGTCTTTTATACAGGTAACAATTTCAAACAGGTGCAATTAATACAGATAATCAGTGCAGAGTAGGTGGGCTTCTTAAAGAAAAACTAATAGGTCTGTGAGAGCCAGAATTTTTGCTGTTTGGTGTGATCAAATACTTATTTAATGCAATAAAATGCAATTTAATTATTTAAAAATCATACAATGTGACTGTCTGTCTTTTGTTTTTAGATTTTGTCCATCACAGTTGCAGTGTACCTACTATAAAAATTACAGACCTCTCCATTCTTTGTAGGTGGGAAAACTTGCAAAATCGTCAGTGTATCAAATAATTATGTTCCCCACTGTATATGTATCTTACTCAGCTCTGCATAGATGTGAAACTATGAAAGACTTGAAATGACTTGCTTTCCCAGTCATTTTTAATAAATCTGGATTTTGAACCCAAAATCATTGCAGGTGGCAGATCTCATCCTAAAACACTGCTATTTTGGTGGTAGAGATAAATGTACAATTGTGCAACAGCGAGAAGATAAATCTTACAATGTGTAGATGCTTAGAAATAGGATCCCACCTCTCCCTTTCCCACAATAATGTCGCTAAGTAAATAGAACTGAACATTAAAGTTTTAGAATAGTTTTATTACGGATAAGTTTATTTTCTGTGCAGCTGCTGCAGGTGTGAAACTATTGGCAATCTTAGTTGTAGGGGCATTTTGTGCTGTTTCATTTGATGTATTGTCAGTGCTGACTCTCAATCAATGACTTAAAATTTATCTAAATTGCACTTTAGTGTCAGTTCCCCTTTAATGTTTTCTGTCGTTTAATACATACAGGTAAGCAGATTTAGGGGTTTAGTGTCTTTACGATCTAAAGTAGCTTTGTCAGGTCTCCTATGCTTCCATATCTAAGGGTATCATTTGATAAAGGAGGAGCTGCTGAGCTTGGAAATATATGGATTTCTATGGCTTCATTTGGTATTTGAATGTAAAAGGTAAAATTTCCATGATGAGTTTTTGGTGCTGCGTATTTTCACTGTGCAAAAAAAAAGTTGCATCTTAGGGCTCTTTCACACGTCCGTGTGTCCGGTACGAGTGGTGACAGTTTCCACACATACCAGAGACACTGACACACGTAAACCCATTCAAATCTATGGGTCTGCGCACTTGTCATTGTGTTTCCATGGACCGTGTGTCCGTGTTCTCCACACGCTGACATGTCCGTTCTTTTCCGGATGCACGGTCCGTGTGTCATCAGTGTGACACGTACCGACGCCTGGGAATCAGTGTACATTTAGCGCTGTTCCCAAGCACCGGGTGCTGAACGCTGCCCTCATCATTGTTCCTTGCTTGCGCTGTGATCAGCATGAGCAAGAGACAATGTTGGTAGTAGTAGTGTCTATTCCCGCATTGTGTCTAACTGTAAAAATAAGAATAAAATAATAAAATCCTTATATTTAGCTGTCCGGAGATGTCCCCGGCTGTAATCCTCTGACCACTGACACCGAGGAGCCAGGGAGAATGAGCCTCTCCAGCAAGCGGGACCCTACACTGAGCGGAGCGGAGTGCTGGGACACCACTTGTGAGCTCAGTGCAGCTCCGGGGCCCACTCGCTGGAGCGGCTAATTCTCCCCGGCCCCTGGGTGTCAGCAGTCAGAGGATTACCGCCGGGAACATCTCCGGATAGATGAATATAAGGATTTTATTTTTATTTTTACACAGGAGCACTGTGGGAGCAGACTACTACTCCCAACATTGTCTCTTGCTCGTGCTGATCACAGCGCGAGCAAGGGACAATGATGAGGGCAGCGTTCAGCACACAGCGCTTGGGAACAGGGTTAACTGTACGCTGATTCCCAAACTGCAAAAACGTGGAAACGACGCATGTAAAAAACAGAAGCATAAAAAACGCAATAGTCTAATGTACATAATAGGTGCAGAAAATCTGCAACATCGAAAACCCACCAAATACTCATCGTGGGAACTTAGCCTAAGGCCATATTCACACATTTACTTCAGTATTTGTAGGCAAAATCAGGAGTGGAACAATCAGAGGAACAGTATAATAGAAACACATCACCACTTCTGTATTTTTTACTTGTTTTTGTCTTACAAATACTGATGTAAAATACTGACCAAATACTGAACATGTGAACATGGCCTAAACTGCTAGCAGGGCTGATAGAGAAAGCCTGAGAGTCCTGATTACCATGCCTGCGCGCAGTGATTGATAGCTTTCCCTCCATACAAACCCATACAGAAATGCTGTCAGTCACTGACATATAAGATGTCTGTCTACCTGTACGGAATGAAATCCTAGAAAAGGACATATTCTCCAGACTCAGTTTCTACCCTCTCTTATTATATAGTGTCGTCAGAGTATAAAAGCTCACCTGACTGATCCACTCGGAGAACCAGTCTTCATTCTCCATTCCAGTTAGTGAGAAAATGATGGCTGGTACACGCGGCTAAACAAAGCCATATGGAATTGGTGCTAAGAGCCTCTTTGGTGCTTTAGAGCCTTATTGTAGTAGGAATATACTACTGGCAAAAATACCTGTCCTTAATACCATGACTCTGTGCCTCCTACGTTTACCCCCAGTCTGGATATTATTAGGATGCATCTGAATCTTGGACATACTCTGAATGTTTCTATGAATCTTTCATACTGAAGTCATACATAAATCATCTAAATTCCTACCAATTAAATTCAGTAGAAGGTTAAAATTAAATATACCTCATAATATGCTGTTCAGTACCATATATCAGTTCCTATAAATATCATTTCACATGACAAAGAAATGCTATGACCATAGAAGCAAGATTCTTGGCAGGAAAGGACAATTGGCATAGGACGCTACTGGCCACTGCCAGAAGATGACGGTGGAAATCTGTAAATCTCAGTACATTGATACGGTGCATAAAAAAGTAACAGAAATTGTAGAGTTGAAGTGAAAACAGTGAAATATTCAGCAATATTTATAATGAAGTGAAAATAAAGCAATCAGTTGTGTCATGAGCCTTTGTAAGAACAAAATCACAATACCATTTCCCAGACAAATACTTTTACTTAAATAGATGTTGTCTTGTGCGGAACTAAAATGCAAGTTTTTGTAGCATTCCCATAGGAAATACGGTGACTTCTGTTAATATTGTATTTACTGAAAAGTCAGTATATAGCCTTTATTAAAAAATCAGAAAGCAGATAAAAACTCGTTATAAGAAAAGGAAAATCCATGAAGAAGCAAGAATAGTTTTTGCAATTTTACCGTTGTTTTCCATCCATTCAGAACCATTGACTTTTATACAGAATCGCAGGTGCTAGCAAAGGGATTATTTTACAGTTCCCCTCTCAGAAGGCCTAAAATTTTGCTGCTGTTTTTTTTTTTTATTTTGTTTTTGTTCTGATCAGGCAAGATTTATAATGGTGCTTATAAAACCACAAGGAGTATATTCACACATGGCAATTATACAATGCTTCGCAAACATCAATTCACCCCCTTTGAAAAGTAATATTTTAATCAGTATCTCACTGAATACAAGAACAATTTCCAAAATTTTGACAAGTCTGAGTTTCATAGAATATTTTTTGATCCAAAACATGAAAGTAAGGTTAGTAATATAATTTTTATTACAAAATCTTCAGTTTTACTCAAATTAGTTGATGCAAAAATGAATGAACACCCCAATAATTGATATGTCATTAAAAACCCAAATAAACACAAATAACCAAAAGGGGAGGATGACCCAAACATAGATAAAGTGGCACAGTGCAAATATCAGACGTGCCCTACTACATATATAGGTCGATCACCAGAAGGCTATTTGACCCTTTATAGTAAACCTTTAATGTATACCTGCCTAACCGCGGAGGTTGCCACCCTAAAATGATAAGTGACAGTGGTGCCCCCGCTCCTTGACGACTGGCTCTAGGATGCCCTATAGATGAATGGGTTAATGTGATTGAGGACCATATAAAACAATAGTACTGTTAGCAGGTATCTAAGGTTAAGCAGAAAAGCAATACTTATCCATATAGCCCTATTGTCAATGCCTCAACGCATTTCCCCATGAACAGGTTCCTCAGGAGGCCAATAATGATGACATCTTAATAGCATAGCAAGCCCAGCATGACATACTGCCATTGAATCACTTTCACCCTGTCCTTCTTCAGTAGTGCAACAGTGGTCTTAGATGCATATTTTGGATCATTGGAACTTTGGAAAAGTGCACTTAAGGACACTGCTACCACCATGTTTCACTGTAGGCACCATGCATTTAGAAAAATTAATTTAGAAAAATGTATGGTGCCTACAGTGAAATAGTGATGGCGGTGGCAGTGTCCCTATGCGGGGCTGCATGAGTGCTGCTGGTGTCGTGGGGCTACATTTCATCGATGGTACCATGAATTCACAGCTGTACTGCTCTATATTGAAAGGGAAGATGCTACCATCACACTATACCCTTGGTAGATGTGCATTTTTCTAACATGACAATGATTCTAAACACACATCTAAGGCCTTTGTTGCATTTTGGAAGAAATCAGGGTGAATGTGATTCAATGGACAAGTATGTCTCCTTATCTGAACCCAATCGAATATCTATGGGGAATTCTGAAGAGACAAGTTGAGCATCACTCTCCATTCAGTATCCAGGCTCTAAAAGAGGTCGTTCTTGAAGAATGGGAAAAGATAGATGTTGCATTATATCACCAACTTATTCACTCCATGCCTTGAAGACCCGGTGCTGCCCTTTAAAATCATGTGGGACATACAAAATACTAGAAGTAGTGGTTTTTGATGGGTGC
Source organism: Phyllobates terribilis (assembly GCF_046119375.1). Classification (NCBI taxonomy): domain Eukaryota; kingdom Metazoa; phylum Chordata; class Amphibia; order Anura; family Dendrobatidae; genus Phyllobates; species Phyllobates terribilis. Next base: position 637,978,263 of record NW_027362762.1, read on the forward strand.
ATTCATTTTGCATCAACTAATTTTAGTAACACTGAAGATTTTCTAATGAAAGTTATATTATTAGGCTATGTGCGCACGTTCAGAAATTGCTTGCAGAAATTTCTGCAGCGTTTCTGCACCTCTTGGCAGCAAAAACGGAAAATCTGCAGCTTTTACATGCTTTTTTGGTGCGTTTTTACTTGCGGATTTGCCATGTGTTTTTTCAAATGCATTGTATAGGCAAAAACGCATGCGTAAACGCACAAAGAATGGACATGCTGCGTTTTTTTCCGCACATGAAATCCGGTCAGGAAAATTCCTGATCATGTGCACAGAATTTGCAAAATGTCATAGGAAGTCATGGGATAAGGTATGTAACGCTTTTTTGGCCCATTTCCACGCTGAAAAACACTAAAAACGCACTGTGTGCACTTAACCTAAACCTTACTCTCATGTTAAGGGTTAAGAAATATTCTATGAAAGTCTTGTAAAAATTTGGAAATTGTTCTTGTATTCAGTAAGATATTGATTTCGTTTTCAAAAGGGGTGTACTTTATGCTGAGCACTGTGTATATACAAATGTAATTTGAAAATAAAAATTGCATATAAATACAAGCATTTTGTTGCATCAGATTTACCATTTTCTGTTGCAGCATTATTGCACTGTATAAATATACCCTAAGACATCAGAGGCCTTAATTCAGGGTGGGACCTACAAAACACCCCCCTCTCCATTTGTACACAAGCTCTTCTATTGCCTTTTATTTTAGTCCCAGTCCCAGATGTCTTTATCACAAAATATTTGGGGCAGTTTCATTCTGGTAACCTGTAGCATGTTGGTTTTTTCAATGTATTTATAAAGTTGTACCATTGATAAACATATATTCAATAATAATTTTTATTTGTTTTTTTTTTTTGTGAATGTTCCCAGTTAAAATGTGTCCATCTCAAAGTTAATAATGTATTCTTTGTTATTGTTATAAACTAAAATATAAGTGGATATAATGATACTTAAAAGGGAACAAGAAGTAAAAAATGTGGAAGACAATAAACAAGTTCAAACCACACTATGGCAATGAGGAATTCATTTCTCAAAATGAAACATTTGTGTTGACTGTTTTTGAACTTCAATGCGTGCTTGAGCCTTATATGCCTCTTAAATGCGTATAATATATATATGTAATATATATAAATATACAGTATATGTATATATACTGTAAGGTGGCTAATGGTCGCATAGTCGATGGGAGGTATGTGTCACAGAGATGGCTGGTCTCTGTGATGTAACCCGGAGTGTTTCTCTACTGCACGTAAGCACTAAGAGGATTGGTGCACCTAAACCGGGTTATGGGTAGTTTAGAGAGATGGACAAGTCTAGCTACCCACATACCTCATCTCTGGGTGTGATTAACAGCCTATATAATGGAGGCTGTTGTTTGGCACATTGTGTGTCTGGAGGGAGAAGGCCTCCTGTGTGTGGTTGTTTCCAGGCTGAGCCAGTGTACTGGATGCTAACCAGCCTGTGTGACCACAGCACTGGCTAACCAGAGACTTTGCTAAAAGGACTGTTTTCTTTGTTTTCTTGCCTTATAAAAGGGGTTGGGACCATCAGTTGTGTTGTGCAGAAGTCTAGTGGATACACAGCTGATAGTCCTACTGAGTAGACTGTTAGAATTTGTATTATGGCAAGAAAAAAGCAGCTAAGTAAAGAAAAACGAGTGGCCATCATTACTTTAAGAAATGAAGGTCAGTCAGTCTGAAAAATTGGGAAAACTTTGAAAGTGTCCCCAAGTGCAGTTGCAAAAACCATCAAGCGCTACAAAGAAACTGGCTCACATGAGGACCGCCCCAGGAAAGGAAGACCAAGAGTCACCTCTGCTTCTGAGGATAAGTTTATCCGAGTCACCAGCCTCAGAAATCGCAGGTTAACAGCAGCTCAGATTAGAGACCAGGTCAATGCCACACAGAGTTCTAGCAGCAGACACATCTCTTCAACAACTGTTAAGAGGAGACTTTGTGCAGCAGGCCTTCATGGTAAAATAGCTGCTAGAAAACCACTGCTAAGGACAGGCAACAAGCAGAAAAGACTTGTTTGGGCAAAAGAACACAAGGAATGGACATTAGACCAGTGGAAATCTGTGCTTTGGTCTGATGAGTCCAAATTTGAGATCTTTGGTTCCAACCACCGTGTCTTTGTGCGACGCAGAAAAGGTGAATGGATGGACTCTACCTGCCTGGTTCCCACCGAGAAGCATGGTGGAGGAGGTGTGATGGTGTGGGGGTGCTTTGCTGGTGACATTGTTGGGGATTTATTCAAAATTGAAGGCATACTGAACCAGCATGGCTACCACAGCATCTTGCAGTGGCATGCTATTCCATCCGGTTTGCGTTTAGTTGGACCATCATTTATTTTTCAACAGGACAATGACCCCAAACACACCTCCAGGCTGTGTAAGGGCTATTTGACAAAGAAGGAGAGTGATGGGGTGCTACGCCAGATGACCTGGCCTCCACAGTCACCAGACCTGAACCCAATCGAGATGGTTTGGGGTGAGCTGGACCGCAGAGTGAAGGCAAAAGGGCCAACAAGTGCTAAGTATCTCTAGGAACTCCTTCAAGATTGTTGGAAGACCATTTCCGGTGACTACCACTTGAAGCTCATCAAGAGAATGCCAAGAGTGTGCAAAGCAGTCATCAAAGCAAAAGGTGGCTACTTTGAAGAACCTAGAATATAAGACATATTTTCAGTTGTTTCACACTTTTTTGTTAAGTATATAATTCCACATGTGTTAATTCATAGTTTTGATGCCTTCAGTGTGAATGTACAAGTTTCATAGTCATGAAAATGCAGAAAAATCTTTAAATGAGAAGGTGTGTCCAAACTTTTGGTCTGTACTGTATATCTAGGGTCTCTTTCATTATAAGGCGAATAGTGCAATTACACCATACCTTCATGTGTGCATGATATGATAATGTCGTTCCCAAGCCCATCACTTGCAAGTTTTACAATTCTAGTTGCGTACCCCTTTAAAAATACTGTGCGGTGTCCCACCAGTTTTAAATATTATGTATCTTGTGAGCATATAGTAGGGTGACTATACAATGAGCAAACGTATGTGTCCCTGTATGTTTGGAAATAGCATGTCCTCCATTGTATCTGGTGTGTGTTTCTGCATATATGAAGAGTGCATTTACATGTGTGCATTTATGTATGTAGTGACTGGGAGCTGATCAAGATTTAAAACCTTTACGGGCCTGTGCACACGTTGCAGATTTGTCGCAGATTAGCTGCTTTTTTTCAGTGCAGATTTGTCACAAAACCTGAAGGGATACCTGATGCCAGCAAAGTGAATGAGAATCCTGAAGTGTCATGCACACGTTGCTTATTTGTGACTAGCAGATTTGGTGCAGATTTAAATCTGCAGGATGTCAACTATTTCAGCGTTTTTGCTGCAGATTTCACTCATACTAATGAGTGGGGAAAACCTGCACCAAAAACATATTAAAAACATGCATATTATATGCTCTGTTTTTTCTAATGCAGAAATTTCTCTACCAAATACTTAACGTGTGCACATACCCTCAAACCTAAGGTTTAGAAAAGGGTCATAAAAATGTCAGCTGCAACTTACTGGCATATGTAAACCATACCATCAACTCAAAAAAGAAGATAAAGTGGAAGATAGCATCCACCAATCATATGGTCAAGGGGAGACTTAGGCCCCAATGCAAGTAGACCGTCATTGTTTATTATGGCCTTGATGAGAGGAGTGCTGGAGTCAGAGGCTTCTGATTCATTAAGAGGCGCACACCTTAATGACTCAGGCTCTTCTGACAAGTGGCGCGCACTTCCGTGTGCACCTCACCACAAGGCCTCTTTCACACGTTAGTGTGTTCGGTACGAGTGGTGACAGTTTCCACACGTACCGGAGACACTGACACACGTAGACCCATTCTAATCTATGGTCTGCGCACATGTCAGTGTGTTTCCACTATATAAAAAGGAGAAAAAGCCACAGGCATTGAAACCATGCATACCCAAGGTATAATTTAATTATATCAAATTTTATTAGGCATTTATTTGGAAAAAAAAACAGAGCAGCTACATAAAAGTAGTTAATAAAAACATTAAAAAAATCTTGACAAGGGTAGGATAGCCCATTGCACCTTGCAGCAGGTGTATGTGTGTATATATATATAATACAGAAATATACAAATCTAGGCTAGCTATAGAAAATTACGTTATATATGAAATATGGCCCAAGTACAGACACTACTAACATTATCATTGTCCCTGCTGGTGCTGATTGCAGCGCTGGCAGGGAACCATGATGAGGGCAGTTTTCAGCACCCTGCACTTGGGAACATCGCTAACTGTACACTGATTCCCAATCGCAGGTACGTGTGATCCTGATACGGGACGCATGTGACACACATGGACACATGGGACACAGGGATACAGGTTTTTCCGGTACCGGAAAAAAACGGACGTGTGAAACCGGCCCAAATCTTACTCCAGTAAGTGTAACGAATACCGCAGCTTGTCATGAGATGAGCAGTGGTTACCATGCCCCCATCCTGTCCCAGCTCCACCCACTTTGATAGAGCTGGGTGATCGTGGTGTGAGAATTCCATAAGTCACAACATTTTAGCACAGCCTTGTGTTAATAATGCCGTGGTGTGTGGTTTATCAAGGGAAGTCACAATGTCACCCCTTTCGCAAAAAGTGCCAATTCTTAGCAGTAAAGACCAATCTTCAGGAAAGAAACAGCAAAAACAGACATTTCTTACATCAAGAAAGTCCTCTTCATATGGAAGTGTGTAGAGCCGCTGAAGCTAGTAGTGTACTCCACGCTATACTTAACCAGCATCTATACTGCCAGTCAGTGACATCCCTGAAGCCCTCGGAGTACTAGTGGAATTACAGTGTGGGATGTGCTACCTGCCGGAGAAGCTCCATATGCTTCAAAGTGAAGAAGACTTTCTTGACCTAAGAAACTGCTCTGTTTCTTTCCTGTAGATTGAACTTTACTAGAGAGAATCTACACTTGATGTGATTTACCAACATAGTGATTTCACTGGATGAAACATGCACTACGGCCATGGCTGCATCTAGTGTTCATGCTGCCCTAGTCACTCTAAATTGTGATGCCCCCTACTGATAATTCAGACTAAAAGTGCCCATACCCTTTAGATTGTAGTCCCCCATACACACCAGATGTCTGACAAAGTCGCCGTATCACCGGGTTCGGCTGACAGTCTAATGGTGCCTGCGGACGAGCATATGAGAAATCCAGAAAACTCTTGCTGATTTTTTTCTAATTTTCATCAGATTTTATTCCATGTGTCTTTTTTTTATGCCCGTGTGTGATCTGTTTTTATGCAACTACTTTAAAATATGTACCAGCACACACGTACAGCTTCCCAGGTTTATAACAGTTATCTATCTATAAACATTGGATGCCACTTGGATGTTTCGTGTGGGGTTACATTTTTTTCTCTCACCCATAGAGTTGAATGTGTGAGTCTCATCCGAGAGTTGGTAGAAAGTAGTGCATGTTGCCATTTTTTGTTCTCATGGACAGTCGGACCAGGTATAAAAATCGTTCATTTGAACAGCCCTATTGAGTAACATTGATCAGTGCGCGATCTGATCAAAAATCACACGGTACATGGCCGTTTTAAACGCTCGTCTGCATGAGCCCTAAGGCTACATTCACACATTTCCATTTCAGTCTTAAAATCCAAGAGAAACAGACCAATTCTTTCAAAAGTGTCATCCTAGTTGTACCTAATTGCTTTTGTGTGTGTAGAGGTGTCGTTGCTTCCAAGCCAATAAAAAAAAAACTTTGGAAGATCATGTTTTTACTCGTTTATCACTAAGCAACAAATCCACGATGCAAATGTGAAGCCTCCGATCTGTATCCGAGTCTCACGGATCCCCATTGGCTAGAATGACCGGGTCTGATCGCGGGTAGGATCAGAATGAGACTTGCTCTGAGTCACAGGGATCTCCCTACCTGATCCATGCTTTTACAGATTTGTGAATACATCTATTCTACTCTGAGACTAAATGCTGCTTGAGGAAAAAAATCAAAATTGGACAGCACTCGGATGTGAATTAGCTTAAGGCCATGGCCCCACTATCAGTATTTGGTCAGTATTCAGTCAGTATTTTTTCTCAGGAGTGGGAGCCAAAACCAGGAGTGGGTGATAAATGCAGAATTGGTGACTTGTTTCTATTATACCTTTTCTCCGATTGATCCCCACCTGGTTTTGGCTCCCACTCCTGAGAAAAAATACTGACCAACTACTGATAGTGGGACCGTGGCCAAATACTGACAGTAGGACCATGGCCAAATACTGACAGTAGGACCGTGGCCAAATACTAACAGTAGGACCGTGGCCAAATACTGACAGTGGGACCGTGGCCAAATACTGACAGTGGGACCATGGCCAAATACTGACAGTGGGACCGTGGCCAAATACTGACAGTGGGACCGTGGCCAAATACTGACAGTGGGACCGTGTCCTAAGGGCGCAGTCAGACGGGGCCGCATAACACGGACGACGATCACATCACAGTGCATGGACTGGCCGGCAGCTCGCCTGACCCTAGCGTGACAGCTGTATAGAAATAGAAAGTCCGTACACTGCGATGTGATCGTCGTCCATGTTATATGGCGTCTGACTGCGCCCTCAGGCTAAGTTCTTGCAATGAGTATTTGGTGCAAAAAATCTGCATCAAAAACTTATCAAATAGCTTAATTTGCATTTTTTCAGCTGCGTTTTTTGTCTCTTTTTTGTTTGTCATGTTTTAATTAAAACTACTTTGTCTTGGAAACTTCCTGTTACTTTGCTTTGCTAAGACTTCATTGATAAAGTCATGTATGGGTTACACGTGCTTTTATTGCGTTTCAAAAGTGGAAAAACACAGAAGCATTTTTATCTGTGGATTTTCCTCATTACATTCAAGTCTGTAGGTAAAATCCACAAATAAAAGAGATATTTACCGCAAGAGAAATTGACATGTTGCAGGTTTCAAAATCTCACCAGTTCAGTTTCAGCAAAGTGAAAAAAAAAAAATCACAGTGGCCCTGAGATTTCTATAAATCTCATACACCAAATGCTCACCTGGGGAACTTAGTCTAATATATAAGGGGCCCCTGTCAGATGATTGTCCGGTGAGGTGAGAATTGGGCATGTCTACTATCGGACAGCTGATCCATTTATTGTCTAAGAGACAGGTCACCACCAGAGATGTCTGACAACGGCTCTATCATAGAGAACGCAGAAGAACTTGGTGTATGGGAGGCTTGGGCGAGACACCTTGTTGTTGAGAAATCATCTTTTATCACTTTATATAAATGACCTCTTCCAGGCTATGTGGTGGATGGTGCTCGGAAGATAACTCTGCCTCCACACTCCATCTCCATACATCTCACCTCCCATCAGTGTCACTCTGTCCTTGTGACATCAGCCGCTCGAGAGAAAATCTCGCACATGCGCATTACTGCTCTCTTCTTTCTTCCGCAGTCTTCTGTCTTTTGTCCATCTATAGGCGCAAGCATCAAGTGTCTTCTGTGCAGGTGCCATTTCCAGTGTTCTCCGACATGTGCGTCTAATCACGGCTGAACACTGGGAACGACACCTGCGCAGAAGACACTTAATGCCTATAGAAGGATGGAAGACTGCGTAATGCACACGGGCAAGATTTCCTCTCAAGCAGCCGACATCACAGGCACAGAGTGACGATGATGGGAGGTGAGATATATGGAGGTAAAATACGGAGGCAGAGCTATCTTCTGGGCAGCGTCCTCACCATAGCTTGGAAGAGGTCATTTATATAAAGTGATAAAGATGATTTTTCCACAACACATCTGATATGAGACATACAGGGATCACCCTCCTCAGCTGTCTATAACCTGTATGCCCATATTAATAGTTTACATAGGTCAAATGTAGTGACAGATTCCCTTTAAGCTGACTTAAATATTATTGAACATCAAGAACTTTTTATTCTATACACACAAAGTGATCGTATTAAGAATCTCTTTGTGCACAAGAAAGTGAAGTTGGCTGGTCTAAAAAGGCGAATTAAAGACTGCTGATCGGTTTCATATAACCAATCAGTGGTCATTTAAGCGCCGCGATTGACCAGTGTAAATGCACCCTTAGATCCAGGTACCTTATAGGTGACATCTCAGTTTGAAGTTCTCATACTTTTCTTCTTCATCTGGTCAAGACGCTGTAGCTCGTCTCCGCAGATGTCCCTCTTCTCCAGTCTTCTGCAGCACATCCTGACACAGTGCCCTTAAAAATAAAAAGTGTCATTAACATGCTGCCTAAATATCGCTGCCCATGCTGTGTGCCTTAAATAAATAATTGTTCTTCACTGTGCTCTCTGCCCAAAAAAGTGACCCCAACACTGTCCCTCTTATTATGATACATGACCTCCTCTGCTAGAAAATATTGCCTCTACACTGTCCCCCCTTATATATTATAATGTCACCCCATCCCTCCCCCATGAACTATGGCTGCCAAACTGTCCTTTCTTATGAACAATAACTGTCAAACCATCCTCCCTTAAAAACTATGGCCTATACACTGTACCTTCATTATAAAATATAGCCTCCAAACTGTCCCTATCTTCAATGCCACTCCCCTCAATGCCCCTTCTCCATACTGTACCCCCTTCACACTGTACTCCCTACATACTGTGCCCTCAATAAATACCACTCCACCTCATTGTCTACAGTAAAAGTTCCTTGCATCTTCAGCTCCACTAAGGAGTGCTTACCTTCCCCTCCTGTGTGTCGCTCTATCACATACAGTCCGCACTCCATGTCCCCCGCACATATAGCCTGCACTCCCATGTCCCCCACACATACAGCCTGCACCCCTATGTCCCCCACACATACACCCTGCAACCTCTTGTTCCCCTACATATAGCCTGCACTCCTATGTCCACCACACATACAGCCTGCAACCTCATATGTACAGCCTGCACTCCCACATATATTTTATTTATTTATTATGCATTGCTTATATAGCGCCATCATAATCCGCAGCACTTTACAGACATCATCATCGCTGTCCCATTGGGGCTCACAATCTAAATTCCTTGTTAATATGTCTTTGAAGTGGGGACAAAACCAGAGAATCTGGAAGAAACCCACACAAACACAGGGAGAACATACAAACTAATCGCAGATGTTGTCCGTGATGGGATTTGGACTTCTCCCCCATATGTACCCCCAAATATAGCCTGAACCCCACAACATATTTACCCCCGCATATCTCCAGCACCCCCCATATGTACCCCATGTAACCTGCAACTTCATATGTACTTCACCTGCAGCCTGCACCCCCATATGTACTCCACAAGTGGCGTGCAACCCCTTATGTACCCCACATGTAGCCTGCAACCCCATATGTACTCCACATGTAGCCTGTACCCCCATATATAGCCTGCACACCCATATGTACCCCTACATATAGCTTGAACTCCCCATATAGCTTGCTCCCTCAAATGTAGCCTGCACCCCCATATGGACCCTATATTTCATGTACTCCCACATATAGACTGCACCCCTATATATAGCTTGCACACCCATATGTACCCTGTATCTCATGTACCCCCACTTATAGCCTGCACCACTATACCTGCGAGCCCATGTACCCCTGTTCCCTACCTGTCACCAGTGCCTCTTGCTTGCCTGGGAAAACACTTCACTTGTAACCTGAAGCATGGCTCTGCCCATAAGTCACATGGGCAGGACATCATCTCAGGTCACCTCTATCATTTATCTTCTTTCGTTGGGGTAGGGAGCTGATCGGTGAAAATGTGAAAATCCCTGATGAAACAATAATGGTAAAACTGACCGAACACTGATGAAACTCAAACCATCTTTTGCGTATGTGAATAATCACAGACGTGAGGCCTTAGTGGACATTAGTGCGTTATCCAGGGTTAGTGTGTTGATACTTTTATAAGTAATTTTATGTACTATTATATGAATGTGCTGTATCCTTTCACCAATAGTGCACTTTAGTCTCTTTGCATTTTAGACCTGTGCATGGGAATATTTTATATGTATGTTCATTACCTATTGTTGATACTTAAAGGGGTTGTCCACTACTCAGCCAACTCCTCCTTAATCTGAATGTTTGCCAGTCATACTCGCCTCTCGTCCCGGCGCAGTTCCAGTGGTGTCAGCACTCACATTCCCGGGGGTCTCGTGAGGCTGTTATGGTGAGCCCTGCACCTAAATCAGCTCTGGCGTCACTGTCCCTGCCTTCAGACAAATAAGTAATCAAAAGGAAGTCAGAACTGCGGCTGCTCTCACCTCCTCTTGATTACTTATACGCCTGAAGGCGGGGACAGTGACGCCAAAGCTTACTCTAAGCCCACAGCCCCACTATCAGTATTTGGTCAGTATTTTTTCTCAGGACTGGGAGCTGAAACCAGGTGAGGAACAATCAGAGTGTAAAAAAAATAATTATTTCGGTATATATTTTTTTCTATCAAGGACTTCTTATCAGATGCGATCGATCACAGACTATATCACGATTTTCTTCTAAAAAAATGAATCGATTTATTCTTGGATTGTCCATTAAAAAGAATGATTGCATTAGTTACTTAAAATAATTCAACAGTTACAAAGTGATTGTCCATTTGTCCATAATTAGCTTAATTGTTGAGATTCACCCATCTTTTCCTGGGATCCTGGATAGTAGATTGCGTCTGTCTGTGTTCAGCGTGTGTGTCAGGATGACACCATGTGTCCGGGTAAAGAGCGTGTCTCCTTGGGTCTACATCGGTAGCTGTTTCCTTCACACCTAGATTCTCGTCCAGTTTCATGTGAAATGGCAAGCATGCCCCCTGTCTCTAACATGGGGTTATATAGCCGGTCATACTAGCTTTTCTTCTATTTATGGTACCAACTAAAAATACACAAATAGCGTATGTCATCTAGAAACCCTAGCACGATGGCTGATGCAGTCTTATGCAATGTATGTTACAGAATTCAGAATTAAGAATAAAATGAATATCCGTAATTAATATTTAACACAGAGAAAAGGTATAATAGAAACCCGTGCACCAATTCTGCATTTATCACCCACTCCTGGTTTTGGCTCCCACTCCTGAGAAAAAATACTGACCAAATACTGATAGTGGGGCCGTGGCCTTTGGTGAGGTATTGATGTTGTATATTTTCTGCTGCATTTGGGTTTCATTTTTTTCTTTGCTTTTTTTACATGCAAAATCATCATGTTTTTGACATTGTGTTTTTTTTTCTTTTGTGCTCTATTTCAAATTATGTTGCTTTGTTTTTTATATTTCGTGGTATTTGGCTTTGACAAAACTTTATTGACACAGCAAGAATTACTTGCGTGTGTAGTGCATTTCCGCTGCAGAAACGCACTAAAACACTTATGCGTTTTTTACCTGTGGATTTTATACATCTAATACAATTCTATGGGAAAAATTTGCACATAAAGCTCAGCGTTCTCACAAGATAAATGAACATGTTGTGCATTTCAAGCACGCACCGCAGGTGAGATTTCTATAAATCCCGTCCACTGAAAACGTAACACACTGCAGTATTTGCACAGCAAAAATTCACAGCGTCAAAAACTCATCGTGGGAACTTAACCATCGACTAACGGCAAAGCTCGGGTGAAATTTGACTCTATCACTATCACAGTTTCTTATTCTCAATCATTGGCCGAAAATAGGAGAAAATGCTATTGTTATATCCAGGATCTCTGACACAGGGGCATGGATGACATACCATTTAGACTTGTGCTTGAATACCAAGTGCTCTGAAGCCTGAGAAAACCCTAAGGTCTCATTCACACTTCCGTATTTAAACACGTACATTAAAAAAAATGGTACCGGTGTCATCAGTGTTTTAGATCAGTGTGTCATCAGTGTATGGGCCGAGTGTCGGTTATAACTATGTGTTTTTCACAGATGGATAAATAAATGACAAAGCTTCTCCTGTCCACCACAATGTTACACACGGACAGCACACGGACTGTACACTGATGCTGAGTGCTGTACGTGTTTTTCATGGAACCATTAACTTGTATTGGTACTTTTCATCCGTGCTGCCGGAAAAAAACATAGTAACGTAGGTTGAATAACGACCTAGGTCCATCCAGTTCAACCTTTCTCCCCCAATTGTACGGACATGTCTCCCTGAGTTTTTCACGGACACACGGCCAGTGAAAAAACACAGACATGTGAACAGCCATATAGGCTAAAATGGTGCAGTTTCGATAAAAATTATTCAACTCCCATTGCACATTAGGTTTATTAGCAAAATTGACACATTTTCTGCTGTTTGCATTAATCAAATCAAATAAGAAAAGTTGAAATAACGCAGCATACCAGCATATTAAGTGATTTCTCAATATTCAGCACAAAATGTCACTTTGAATGATTCTTGCAGTCTCAGAATTATTTAATCCCTTTGTGATAAGCATGTTTAGTACTTATAACAGCACATTTTGGCTTTGACCTGCTGGAAACGTGACAGCTAGTCAAACACCAGCTTCAGTGTTCCTGAGGAATCTTAACCCATTCCTCATGAGCAATGGTCTCCAGTTCACTAATATCCTTGGCTTTTGTGAGTTGCTGCCGTCTTCTTCAAATCCCATTAAAGATTTTCTATGAGGTTCAAGTCAGGTGGCCATGATGGTCACTCCAAAATCTTCCTGGGTTTTTGTGTAACCAAGCCTTGTTGAACTTCGAGGTGTGCTTGGAATCATTGTCCTGTTTGAAGATCCAGTGACACCCAAGTTTCAGCTTTTTCACTGGAGGCATGACATTTTCTCCTATGGTTTTCTGTTGCTTGATTGAACTTATCTTGATCTCCACAAAGGGGTGGATTAAGAGTAGCCAGGGCCCCGGGCAGTTTAGAAGGCATGGGCCCCCCCCATGATCCTGTTTGATAGATCATGAGATAGGTCATGTGAGTAATGCATAGGTGCTTTGGTGCACATCCATACACGGAAAACGACATAGCTTATTGCGCCGCTCAAATTTTTCCCTTATGAACAGCACCATACAAAACAGCGCTATACAAAATAGTGCAGGGGTGGGAGATAATTTTTCCAAAGGACCACAAGAGAGACTGTAACTGTTGTGGAGGCTGAACCAATAGGCTAAAATTAATTCTGCTCAATATTAACATAGTATAAAAAAAAATTGTATTGATAACTGTATGACTTGATATTGAGCAGAATTAAGTATGCTGACATCCCACTACATACAATATTAGTCCCCACATAGCCCCCTACATACAAGATGAGCCCCCATATAGCCCCCTCAATCAACAACCAAAGCGATCAACTATGTACATGTAAACCATAACAAAACAAAAAATTCTCTCTTTATCTAGTTAGTTTAAAAACCCCATATAAAAAGACATAAATGCAAACACATTTGCACAGAAAAACTTTGATTTAAAAAAATAAGAGCAGAAATGAGGGGAGATGGGGACTAGTTTTGCTCTTCACAATTCCCTTCTTGACAGCGGAGGTTGGCACACTAAGTTTACACGGTATAGTACCCCCGCTCCTCGACGATTGCGCCTATGTCCCTATGTGGCTCGACCACTACTCTAACTGACCATGCATCCTCAATAGCTGATCAGATAATATGTAATGAACATATATAAATATATACAATATAGATACTAGTGGGCTGAGGAGTATGTATATATGTGTGTGTGTGTGTGTGTGTGTGTGTATATATATATATATATATATATATATATATATTTATATTTAGTACAGACCAAAAGTTTGGACACACCTTCTCATTTAAAGATTTTTCTGTATTTTCATGACTATGAAAATTGTACATTCACACTGAAGGCATCAAAACTATGAATTAACACATGTGGAATTATATACTTAACAAAAAAGTGTGAAACAACTGAAAATATGTCTTATATTCTAGGTTCTTCAAAGTAGCCACCTTTTGCTTTGATGACTGCTTTGCACACTCTTGGCATTCTCTTGATGAGCTTCAAGAGGTAGTCACTGGAAATGGTCTTCCAACAATCTTGAAGGAGCTCCCAGAGATGCTTAGCACTTGTTGGCCCTTTTGCCATCACTCTGCAGTCCAGCTCACCCTAAACCATCTCGATTGCGTCCAGGTCTGGTGACTGTGGAGGCCAGGTCATCTGGCGTAGCACCCCATCACTCTCATTCTTGGTCAAATAGCCCTTACACAGCCTGGAGGTGTGTTTGGGGTCATGGTCCTGTTGAAAAATAAATGATGGTCCAACTAAACGCAAACCAGATGGAATAGCATGCCGCTGCAAGATGCTGGTTCAGTATGCCTTCAATTTTGAATAAATCCCCAACAGTGTCACCAGCAAAGCACACCCACACCATCACACCTCCTCCTCCATGCTTCACGGTGGGAACCAGACATGTAGAGTCCATCCGTTCACCTTTTCTGCGTCGCACAAAGACACGGTGGTTGGAAGCAAATTTGGACTCATCAGACCAAAGCACAGATTTCCACTGGTCTAATGTTCATTCCTTGTGTTCTTTAGCCCAAACAAGTCTCTTCTGCTTGTTGCCTGTTCTTAGCAGTGGTTTCCTAGCAGCTATTTTACCATGAAGGCCTGCTGCACAAAGTCTCCTCTTAACAGTTGTTGTAGAGATGCGTCTGCTGCTAGAACTCTGTGTGGCATTGACCTGTTCTCTAATCTGAGCTGCTGTTAACCTGTGATTTCTGAGGCTGGTGACTCGGGTAAACTTATCCTCAGAAGCAGAGGTGACTCTTGGTCTTCCTTTCCTGAGGCGGTCCTCATGTGAGTCAGTTTCTTTGTAGCGCTTGATGGTTTTTGCAACTGCACTTTGGGACACTTTCAAAGTTTGCCCAATTTTTCGGACAGACTAACCTTCATTTCTTAAAGTAATGATGGCCACTCGTTTTTCTTTACTTAGCTGCTTTTTTCTTGCCATAATACAAATTCTAACAGTCTATTCAGTAACACTATCAGCTGTGTATCCACCTGACTTCTGCACAACACAACTGATGGTCCCAACCCCATTTATAAGGCAAGAAATCCCACTTATTAAACCTGACAGGGCACACCTGTGAAGTGAAAACCATTTCCGGTGACTACCTCTTGAAGCTCATCAACAGAATGTCAAGAGTGTGCAAAGCAGTCATCAAAGCAAAAGGTGGCTACTTTGAAGAACCTAGAATATAAGACATATTTTCAGTTGTTTCACACTTTTTTGTTAAGTATATAATTCCACATGTGTTAATTCATAGATTTGATGACTTCAGTGTGAATGTACAATTTTCAAAGTCATGAAAATACAGAAAAATCTTTAAATGAGAAGGTGTGTCCAAACTTTTGGTCTGTACTATATATATATATATATATATATATATATATATATATATATATATATATATATAGCCTGAACAGTTCTGTACTTACCTTAATGGCATCTTTTTCCGACACATTTCTCCCCTCTTTTGGTCATTTAGGGGTTCATCAAGGAATTCTTTCAATCACTCACCACACCAGTTGTCTTTCATTTATTTTAATCCGGTAGCATGGCAACAGCGTGTGTAGAGAGCGGGGCAAATAGGAAGCCAATTGTTTCTTTCAGGAAAAAGTAAAAATATAAAATCTATGGTCGTGAAAAGGGAGGTTTACAGAAAAATGCATAGTGTGAATTTTGTGCAAAATCAAAAAAAACTCTTATTTTTGTCTTTTACCTTTTAGGCATTTTTTAGCTCCATCTTTCACATCCCACTAAAATGTCAACAAATTTGTGCAAAATGTCATGGGTGCATGAAATCACAGCAGTGAAGACAGGAGTTTATTTGCGCAAAAAATCTAATGACTTTTTAAAAAGTTGCAATTGAAGAATCAGTGGAAAACATCTGGAAAACCCCAAACTCTGCCCACAATGGTGAACATGAAAAAAACAGACACTGATAAAAAAAATTGATACAATGATATAAAATATAATCCAAAAAATTGAATTAAAAGAAGAATATGACGCAACTCAAGAACTTGTAAAAAACACTAAAAACTAAAATAAATAAAAAAGCGCAAATGCAATAATCGGGCCCATAATTTACTATTGAAGAAAAAAGCATTGGGTCCAGGAGGTCTAAGTGTCGCTAACGACCTATATCCACTTTTCCAATGATTTCCTATTAATGTATCTATTTAGTATTTACTAATAAAATTCTGAGTCTTAAATATAAGTAGACTAGTGAGATAACCTGTGATGGCTTAGAGGAAATGTGGTTCTTAGCCAATACAGACGCTTCTCACAAAATTAGAATATCATCAAAACGTTAATTTATTTCAGTTCTTCAATACAAAAAGTGAACCTCATATGTTATATAGAGTCATTACAAACAGAGTGATCTATTTCAAGTGTTTATTTCTGTTAATGTTGATGATTATGGCTTACGCCTCCATGCCATGCTGCATTGATGCAGTAATTGATGCAACAGGAGCCCCGACCAAGTACTGAGTGCATTTACTGAACATACATTTCAGTAGGCCAACATTCCGGATTTTACAAACATTTTTCAAGCTGTTGTTATAAAGTATTCTAATTTACTGAGATGATGACTTTTGTGTTTTCATTGGCTGTAAGCAATATTCATCAACAGTATGTATTTTAGTATGGTGCAACTACTCATGCAGATGGAATGAAAAATGTTCTCTGAACCTTTCATACATACACCTAATTGTTTTGCCAAAATAATAAAAATAACATAGACACAAAACAATATAAGCGACAAAGCAATTCCTACAGGACATGAAATATTTGAATTTATGTTTAATGTTCCCCATCTGCAAATGTCTTGTCCCTAATTTATAAGTGTAGAAAGAGCAAATACTGCACTTAAACCTTTCCACTGGGTTATGCCTTTCTAAATCTATTTCTCATTTGCACGTCTCTAAGATTTCGGGAACGTTTGGAAGATATATGCGGTTTTAACTGAGTCACCTTTTTTAAATCTGGGTCACTGTCAAGTTTCAATTTCACATCATGGCTGACCTAATAATTGTGGCTTATGCTTAAAGCTGAAAACAAACCTTTTGGTTTTATTTTTTAGCATTCAAGATTCTTCTTGTTCTACACAATATGTCCTGCTGGTTTAGCGTCTTTACCTACAACAAGTAATCTATCGGAATAACCCCTCTCCACAAACATTTCCTTAAGTTCAAGGACCTTTTGTGAAAATTTTGTTTTCATTGTTATTGATTTTCCTCAAACAGAGAAATTGACTCTATTAAATTGAACAATACAAATGCTGTGGATGTGATGTATTGTAAGGCAATAGCACATTCATTGCAGTTGGTGTTCTCAAAGCTTTAGTCTCTAATCTGCCTTCTATCACTTTCAATAGTACATCTAAAAATTCTACATTTAGGCCACCAAAACAATGCGTGAACCTCATATTCATAATGTTCGTCTGATTTAAGTAGGTGCAAAATTGTTAAACTGCTCTTCTGCGACCACACTAGAAAATGTCCATGCCATGGAAAAACAATCTGATATATCAATTATAAGGATTCTCAACAGTATAAATATATAATTCTTCCTAATCGCCTAGATATAGATAATCAAAGATGCATGCTACAGGTTTCCCTTTTGTGGCCCTCATTTTTAGATTGTACATTTACATTCATTGCTTTACTTACGAAATCTACGTATGATCTACTCTTTTCTGCATTTTTAGAATTCATCAAATAGAAGAAATGCCCTCCTATACCACAAAAATCTATTTCCTTTCTTAAAAGAAACTGTTGTTGACTTTGATATTTGGGGGTTGAGTTTCCAGGCAAGGGAACATACAGTAAGTAGTATCACCATTGTGTTGCCTCTCAGCTTTAGCTATATAACATTCCCTTGTCATGAGAACCAAGTTTCGTCCTGTCGTTCGATCGATTGTCCAAACTTTTTAATTTTTGCAACACTGTTTGTTGCGATTTTTGCTGAGATTGGAGGGTGGGGATAGATTATTGTTTGTATAGCCCTGAAAACCTGAGAGGAAAACATATCAAGGGCATTCTCTAACTGTATTGTGGGTGTATAATCTGATTGTAAGTCCCATTCTACTTGATTATTGACATCATTCCTTTGTCGTGTGTGTTACTGTAATGAAGGGACTCGTGGAACAGCTGTAATAGTGGGGAAGGGCGTAGCCTTCCCTTGGCACTGAGATAGTTAAAGGAAGTGTTCCTGAAGTCAGACCTCTCTGAACTGTTGGTAGACCAAGCTAAGGGGTTAGCTTTAGTGGTCCAGTCAGTAGAGTAGAGGGGGAACTTAGTGCCCTGATCAAGCCTTGAGTGACATAGAGCTTGTTCCTGGCATAATTCCTTGTGGGCTGAAAACAGCCATAAGATGCCACTGTCCTGGGTGCAGATGTCAGGTTGAGTCTGCTAGCAGTGTTACAGTCTGTGATGAGTTAATTCTTTGTGATGACAGCTCACTGAGGGTGGGCACATTAGGAAAATCTCTGTTTAGTTTCCAGAATCAGGAAGTGATTCTTCAGTAAGAGATAGGACAGAGAACCCTACAGGCAGCCTGAATATATATTGGCTGCTAGGGTAGACAGGAGCTCCATACCCTCAGACAGTGGGATCACCAGTGTGAAAGTCTCCCTACGCAAGAGCAAGAGTCCTGTTAGCCGGCCGGAGAAACTCATCAAAGGTAGTGAGGACCCGGGGCACTTCTAGTCTGCAGGAAGCAGAGGAAGATAAATAGGCCTCCAGGCTAAGACGTGGGGGTGAGATATCGGATCCAGATCACTGTTGGTAATTCAGAAGAGTCTCTTGGGCCAGAGATTAGAGTCACAGAGATGCTTCACTTAAAGAGGGAACCAGGGCTGAAGGAGTTACCAGAGCCTGTGAGAGAGATGATAACCTGTCGGGATTTATCCATTATATCTGCCTGTAAATATTGTACATATTCTGCTTCCCCAAGTAAAGTTCAAGTTCTAGTTAAGAACCTCGTGTCCTCTGAATTTATTGCTGCCCTGGTCCCAGAGGAGAAATGCCTGGAGACAGCCGCGATCGGATGGTTTGAAGTAAGTGGAGAGCCCCACATACACAGCCACACATCAGAGGGAGGACACGTATTGTCTGTAGGGTGCCAGAGCGAGAGGGGGCTACAGCTCGCCCACGACTATCTCGCTGGGGCACCTTACACAGCAATCTGGTGTGAAGCATGTGTGAGTGGATGCTGCGATCTAGTGACCAGAGGCAACAGAGGAAGGAGCCAAAAATGACATAGGAACCAAAAATAGGAAGTTTAATTGGACGAGGGGAAGGGAGAAGAGAGATGCACAGAGGGACATGTAATCTGCAATGATGCAGCAAGAAAATACAAAAAGCCACAGAGGCCAGGTCAGGGGCTTATTCATCACCCAGACTTGTAACAAGTCACCTGTGAAGCAAGGTCTGCATTGGCGTACACACAAACCCTGTTTACCCTTGGCATAGTCAGCAGGATGCAGCAAGTGGGCACAGAGATGGCTGGCCAATCGGTTGCAGAAGCTGGAGGGGGCAGCCTACCACTGGGAGATATGCCCAGCAATATACCAACGTTTACCAGTGATAACGTACCAATGAGGGATTGGATACTTAAAGAGTGTTGCGGATGTACCCGATGGTACCTGCCATACAGACAGCGATAGTGCTGCTGGCCCTAGATGGAAAGGCAAATGGTGATGTTCTGCAAGCTGGAAGACCGTGACACGATTGATAAAGTAGTAAAGATTTTGGAGGATATACATGGTAATGTGATGTGATTTACTTGAGTAACTTACGTATACGCTTCTTCTGCTGTGTCCAGAGTGAAGGTGAGACGATTATGCAATTTGTGAATGCGCTACAAGAAATAACGTCTCATATTACAAAGTAGACAGAGGACAAATATGAGGGGCTAGGCACAATGGTTGCAGGCCTAAGGGATATGCTTCTGAGGCAGACCCTAAAAGAACGCTTATTCCAGAGCCCTACTAGGAGTTTCCTCAAAGTTGGGGCTAAAGTAAGGGAATGGGAACAGGAGACCCAAACTGTGGCTGGCATGGTCTGGTGCCACGAAGCGAGTCACGCAGGGGGTGCTGGCACTGAGCCGAACTGTGCCCGAGAATTGCCCCCGTTGGGGCATATGATGCGCTCCCTGGGCCATGGGGTACCCGGTGCTGGGTCGGTAGATGCTGGGGGATGTCACAGTGGCGGTGACCCGGTCTGTGACCCAGGGCGGTCAATAAAAGGGGTTTATGGATAGGGGATTTATAATGTTTTTATAGAGTTGGTGACGCCACCTGTGGAATGCGGCTAAGGGAGCCGCCGCTGCTGAGCAGGTCCTCTGAAGCTGATGTTACTGCAGCAGGGATGGTGTGGCTCTCCACAGGAAGAGCTAGCTCCAGGGCAGTGTAGATATTGCAGGTTGTGCTGGGCATTGTAGTGCAGGGGTTGATGGCGCAGCAAGAAACACAGAGGCAAGGAAGTGCAGTCCTCAGGGTCTTTACTCACGGTTATTACAGTCCAAGTTACAGACGTCAAAGTAACTTCCCGTGCCGTGCTGCTTTTTCTCAGTGAGGGGCTCAGTCCACCCCCAGGTAACTCTGGAGTACATAGCAGGACCCCCTTCTGTGTCTTCTCTCTGGCTGTCTCCCTGAACCTCATACCAAGTGTCCCAGTCCAGTACCTGCGGGCCTTGGCGGGCGACGTCTGTTCCGTCCCCTGGGTCCTATATAGCTACCTTCCTGGTGTGACTGGTATGGACTGTTGGCTACAGGACATGAATTACTGCAGACTCTGGTTTCTAGTTAAGACGTACAGTCTTCCACTAGCTGAGGGACCGGTTCCCTTTATGCAGCCTGACCCCTCCACCTCCCGGTAGATTCGGGCGTACGGGTGGCCTCTCGCACTGCCCGTACCCCTAGGGTCCTTTCGTCTGGTTCCTGGAGCCTTCCTGCTCCTTCTCCTCTCCTTCTCTTCAACCTCGGGCTTCCCTGATTAGGCCCGCTTCTGAAGCAGAGCTCCTGCAGAGCCTCTGCTCCTGTCACTTTCCTAAAACTGACTAAACTGAACTGAACTCTCTTTCTAAGATGGCTTCCCTACTTATCTCTTTCTTCTATGTGCTCCCCTTAACTACTTCCTCCACCCACACCCACTACATGGTTCCCCCATCTCTGGGTTCCCCCCACTCCAGCCAGGAAAGGGGCTCAGCAAGAAGCAGAGGCGTTTTGCGCCTCCTGCTGGCCTGGAGTGGTGTGTTGGATGCAGGTGTTAGGGTCCTGAGCTGTACTCCTTCCTTACCTGAGAGTGAGATGCCACATCTCTGGCTGAGATGCAACACCTCTGTGGCGACCGAACCCTCAGGGGCGCCACACATACGTCCGAGCTCCCGCTCCACTGCAAAACGGGATTCGAATGTATATGCCGACGTGTGCTCAGCATGCGTCATTTTTGAGCATGTATGTGTGGCGCCCTGCTGCGCATTGGTGCCACAGATCCCAGAGGGGTGCATGGATGGACTTCTCCACAAGAGGCCCTGATAGCATTCACACACCTCCACCCTACCACCTCAGACCACCAAAGGGAGCCCGGATAGGGATATATATACTGGAGGGTGGAGTTAGGCAGGCAGTCTAGAGAACAGTTTCCTCAGGGGATAGAGTTAGTTCCAGTTCCTGCAGAAGATGAGCCTGAGAGAGGTCAGTCTGCTGTGGAGCTCAGTCAGTTCCTCTAGAGAGAGTTCAGACTCAGTGAGCTCAGATTAGTGAGCCAGGAGCATGCTGGCGTTCAAAGAGCGGCGAAGAGTAGCGAGGCCTACTGCCCGTGTGAAGCCTAGTGAGGGCCCCGAGCGTGGCCGAAGGCGAGTGAGTAAGCAAGCAACATAGGGGGCAGAGGAGCTTAACCAGCTCACCCCAAAACCATTTACCGGACACCGGGTCCGCACCTACGGGGGGCCTATATCTCCAGCAGGAATAACCGGAACCCCTGGAGAACTATACGTCCCAGGTTCACCAGAAGCTGACTGTTATACCAGGGTCAGGAGTCACGGAGGCCCCAGAGACCAGGGAGTGTGAACTCCAACAGAAGGCCCTACCACCAGGTCAGCAGGTGCAATACAGAGACCAAGTTAGGCCTAGCTCCAGGCAGGTCAGAAACTCATCCAAGAAAGGCAAGGAACAGGAGGCCCTATACCCGCTCACTGGGGAGAGTCCTGATATGCACCTTTCACCCTAAAGTGCCCTGGATTGTGCCTGAAACACCACCAGTAAAGGTACTGAAGTGAACTGTTGTGTGTGTGCCTATTCTTCCTCTGACCCGGCTGGGTCCCCTCTGTCCTGCATCCTTCACCTACACTGCCCTGAGGCCCCGCTCCACCTGTGGGGAGTCGTACCAACTAAGCTGCCTAAACACCGGCCTCAGAGGACTGTCGCAGCGCTGGTGATCCTCACCAGACACCACAGGTGGCGTCACGAACATCCCTATACCATACAACTTCCCCCCTTCTTTTAAGAGTGACCCCAGGGTACGGGCCCAGGAGCCGACCACCGTGACATCCCCCAAGATCAGGCAACAACAAGGCCCGGGCGCCGAGTCGTCCCCATCCCCTGGGCAAGTCATACACCTACTGGAGGTGGATACCCAGATGCAGTCTACTATGACTGGGTGTCAGCCTCCAGTAAGCATGCACGCTCGCATGCACACTTCGGTTACAGACATTGAGATGCCTGGTCAGGCAGAGGTTTCAGGAGACAAGACACATTGTACAGGAGGCACCTTTACAACTGGGGGATCGATGTTGGTCCGAGCAAAGCACCTTTGGGGCAAGTTGGACTACAGAAGGGAGGCTGTCCCCCACCTGAATGCCCAATGAGGAGAGAGCAACTGAGGCCTCAAGAGAACCCTGCACCTATAATATTGCAGATGACGGAGATGGGAGATGGGCATAGCTCCGAACTGTCCCAGGACTGTCTCGATTTGAGGGCTAAGTTCGTAAATGCTGCCTTTTTTTCTACTGCTTTTTTTCTGCAAGTTTTCTGCAGATTTCCGCACCACATGATGCAATAACAATCTTCTCTGATTATTGCATGTTTGTTGCATTTCTTTTATGTGTGTTCCCCTATATTTGATGCGTTTTTGGTGCTGATGTGAATCCACTTTTTTAACGCTTTTTTAACCCCTTAACAACATTTGACGTACTAATACGCGTCTGTGCCCTGGGACTTAAGAGCCAGACCCGTATTAGTACGTCATGGCGATTGTGCGCGCACACAGGCTGTGCGGGTGCGATCGCCGCCGGGTGTCAGCTGACACCCGGTACTATGAGCAGGGAGAGGTCATGCACCGCTCCCAGCACATTAACCCCCGCGATGCTGCGATCGAAGTCGATCGCAGCATTGCGGTGGCAAGGGGAGGTGATCGCAGATACTCACCTCCTCTTCCGGCTTCCAGCGCTTTCTGCCGTGGCTTCCAGGATGTTGCAATGACGACCCGATGTCGTCATGACAACATCCGGGTCACCAGACAGCAGGAAGATTTTTTGGACATGCGCAGTGCATCTCCAAACAATCTTCTCCCTGTCCAGCGCTGACAGCCTGCATGGCACAGGGATGGTGCTGCATTCCTGTGCCATGCAGGCGATCAGAGAAAAAAAAGTGAAAGTCCCATAGTGGGACAAAGTAATAAAGTATAAAAACTATCAGAAAGTGGAAAAAAAATAAAAACAAAATTGCAAAAATATAAAAAAAAAAAAATAAAAAAAATAATCCACCAAAAATAAAAATATAATGTACCCATCAATAAATATTATTATATAAAAAACAATAAAAGTACACATATTTGCTTTATCACCATACCGCCAAACAAAAAATGGAATAACACGCGATCAAAAAGACAAATATAAATAAAAATGGTACCACTGAAAACGTCATCTCGTCCCGCAAAAAACAAGCCGCCATACAGCTCCATCAGCCGAAAAATAAAAAAGTTATAGCTCTCAGAATAAAGCGATGCTAAAAAATAATTTTTTCTATAAAATTGCTTTTATTATGTAAAAGTGCAAAACATAGAAAAACGATATAAATGTGGTACCGCTGTAAATGTACTGACCCGAAGAATAAAGCTGCCTTATCAATTTTACCACACGCGGAACAGAATAAAAAAAAAACAAAAAAAAACAATTCCTGAATTGTTGGTTTTTGTTTATTCTGCCTCCCAAAAATTGGAATAGAAAGCGATCAAAAAATGTCACGTGCCTGAAAATGGCACCAATAACAACGAGCCGTCACATGACTGTCTGCCAAAATCTGGAAAAATTCTAGCTCTCAAAATATGGCGATGCAAAAACTAGATTTTACAAAAAATGCGTCTTTTAGTGTGTGACAGCTGTCAATCATAAAAACCCCATATGATTCTGGTATTGCTGTAATCACACCGACCCGAAGAATAAAGTCGTCTAATCACTTATACTGCACGAGGAACGGCGTAAAAAATAAACTCTCGGGTTAAGGTTGGGCTAGGGTTAGGGCTGGGTTTGGGGTTAGGGTTGTGATGGGGTTGGGATTTTTTTCAAAAGTAAGAAAAAAAGATGACGATATGGCGACTAGTGTTGAGCGCAAGTGCTCGCTACTTGAGTTTGCATCGGGTGCTCTGGTATCGTGGGTATTTGAGTGACATGCTCGAGTCTCCGCCCCATATGCTTCACGGCCAAAAAAACTTTGCGGGGATTGCCTGCCATGCACGAGCGATCCCCAAATGTTTCTTTTTGGGTGTCTAATAACCATGAAACATGCGGAGCAGGGACTCGAGCATGTCACTCGAGCACACGCTGTACATGGTGCATACCTGAGTACCCGATGCAAACTCAAGTAGCGAGCACTTGCGCTCAAGACTAATGACAACTTATTCAATATGATGACCTAATGTTATCAAATTCTGTGTCGTACCTCTGGGTTCAAAATGTTCACTATACACCTTAATAAAATCCTTGAGGGGTATAGTTTCCAAAATGGGGTCACTTGTGGGGGAGCTCCACTGTTTAGGCACATCAGGGGCTCTCCAAACGCGACATGGTGTCCGATAACAAATTGAATGGAAAATCGGCTCAAATTGTTAGCGGATGCCATGTTGCGTTTGGAGAGCCCCTGCGTGCCTAAACATTGGAGATCCCCCACAAGTGACCACATTTTGGAAACTAGACCCCCCAAGGCACCTATCTAGATGCATAGTGAGCACTTGGAACCCCCAGGTGCTTCACAAATTGATTCATAAAAATGAAAAAGTGTTTTTTTTTCACTTTTTCATTGTTACGAATCAATTTGTGAAGCACCTGAGGGTTCCAAGTGCTCACTATGCATCTAGATAGGTGCCTTGGGGGGTCTAGTTTCCAAAATGGGGTCACTTGTGGGGGAGCTCCAATGTTTGGGCACACAGGGGCTCTCCAAACGCAACATGGTGTCCGCTAACAATTTGAGCCAACAATTTGTTAGTGGATACCATGTTGCATTTGAAGAGTCCCTGTGTGCCCAAACATTGGAGCTCCCCCACAAGTGACCCCATTTTGGAAACTAGACCCCCCAAGGCACCTATCTAGATGCATAGTGAGCACTTGGAACCCCCAGGTGCTTCACAAATTGATTCATAAAAATGAAAAAGTGTTTTTTTTTTCACTTTTTCATTTTTACGAATCAATTTGTGAAGCACCTGGGGGTTCCAAGTGCTCACTATGCATTTAGATAGGTGCCTTGGGGGGTCTAGTTTCCAAAATGGGGTCACTTGTGGGGGAGCTCCAATGTTTGGGCACACAGGGGCTCTTCAAACGCAACATGGTGTCCGCTAACAATTTGAGCCGATTTTCCATTGCAAAATTTTCAAAATTTTCGCAAATTTCCGTTTTTTTCACAAATAAACGCAAGTGATATCGAAGAAATTTTACCACAGTCATGAAGTACAATATTGCACAAAAAAACAATCTCAGAATCAGGGGGATCCGTTGAAGCGTTCCAGATTAATTACCTCATAAAGTGACAGTGGTCAGAATTGTAAAAATTGGCCTGGTCATTAACGTGCAAACCACCCTCGGGGGTTAAGGGGTTAATACTACAGGAAAGCTTTGATTCTGCACTTAAAAATGCAATGGCGCTTTTTTGCCTTGCATTTTTTTCATGCTCCACATAGAAGCCTATAAAGAAAAAAAAGCACCAAAATTGCAGAGTACAGCAGCATCTTTAGATGCACCGAGGGCGGAGATTTCATGAAATCACATCCACTATGCTTAGACATTTAGACTGTGTTCACATACAGCGTAAATGCTGTGTTTTTTATGCTGCTCTTTTGCATAGAAATTCTGCTATGTTTAACTGTCCAAGCAAAGTGGATGTGATTCCATGAAAACTGCACCCACTGTGCGTCTAAAGACGAGGCTGAACTGCTGTTTTGGTGCTTTTTTTCACTGGAGGCTTCCATGTGGAGCCTTAGGCTGCGTGCCCACGTAGCGTTTTTCAGGCGTTTACGCTGCGGAATTTCCGTAGCGTTTTTCAAGCGTTTACGCTGCGGAATTTCCGCAGCGTAAACGCTTGTTAAACACTAGGTAATCCGCTCCCCATGGTCCCCAAGGGGATTCCGCAAGTTCTATGCCCACGCTGCGGATTTTTCCGCAGCGTTTATGCTGCGTTCAAAAATCCGCAGCATGTTCATTAATTTTGCGTTTCCACAAGCGAAATTGCCTTTTTCAATTCATTAAAAAACGCAAGGCAATTCCGCATGTGGAAATCGCGCGATAAACGCGCGATAAACGCGTGCGGAATTCCGCATGCGTTTTTACTTGCAGAAATGAAGCAGAAATTTTCTGCTTCATTTCTGCATCGTGGGCACATAGCCTTAAAGTATGTAAAAAAATGCAGATACTTTTTAAGCGCAGAATCAAAGCTTTTCTGTACTATAAAAACACTTAAAAACGTATCAAATAAGGAGGAAAAGTCTGAAAAATGCAGCAAAAATGCAATAATCAGAGAAGATTGCTACTGTGTAGTTTGGTGCGGACACCTGCAGAAAACAAAAAACACAGCATTTAAGTGTAAACACGGCCTTACAGACACCAAAAAGCCAAATGTATAGTGAAGCCACATAAAGATGAGAAAGTTCTGTCGGCTCCGAATGAATGAACAAAAAATAAATCCACAAGTCTCAACTAGGGATGAGCATGAGACACATTTGACATCGCGCCGGCCCTGGCTAATTAAGAGCCGCGCAGGGGAAGCCAGTAGGTAAGAGATTTGTGGCCTCCCATCTAGCCACCCAGTACCAATGACCTGGATACTGGAACAGAGACTCATGAATCAATCAGCTCAACTTTAGTTCTTAACCGTCCTGGATACAGCGGATTTAGGTCTACACTCTGCAGTCTCAGGCATATGAATTTCTCTCACTACCACAGCCCCTCTGACATCTCATCCTGCCATGGGAGAAAGAAATGGTAAATGCTCATGGATTGGGGTGTTGCCAGGGGCGTGAACAAAATTTGCCACGGTTCACTATGCATGCTGCTTAATTTGTCCCTCTTTCTGTTCTTCAAAAGTTGTGAGGTATGTAGGTGGGTAGGACCTACTGTACCAAGGGTAGTAACCCTATCTAGTTCAGAAAGAAGACTAAAGGTTGAGCTCACAGGAGAAGTTTCATAGGGATGGAATATTGGTTGTGTGAGTAGAGGCCTGGTTAAAGGGACAGAATCTCGATCGAGTGAGAAGAGAGGAATGTGAACTGTCTCCTTAGAATTGAGGACAACAAGAACAGGTCGATGACAGAAGGAAGTATCTGCAGCCTACAGTGCAAGATTTGCAGCCTAGCAGGAATGCGTATTGTGGATCCTGTTTGGGTCTAGATCGGTAACTGCTATCATAAGGTAAAGAGGCCAGGAGCAAGCCTCTACAAATTCATTTCGGACTCTGACAGTTAACGGGTAGGTGTATCTGTGGAGGATGGGAGGATGTAATGGCAGCTTACAATCATCCTTCAGCATGTGCAGTTGCAACAAGACACCTGGCTCCGCAGGTGGTCTCGCCTTTCAGCTGGAAAATCAGGATTTACACTCCCACCAGCTAGCTAGATGCAAGTTCATACAGGAAGACCCTCTGTGGATCTAAACCTTGCAGACTGCTTTGTTTAGACAGGAATTCCATAACAAATTATGGATCCCCAGACTGGACCGCACACTGTCCAGTGTCCCAATCTGTTCTAGCACATAGGGATAGGGAGACATATAGAACAGCTAGTAGAAACCAGATAGCAAAGCTGTGCTTGGTCTCAACGCGTAGCAGGGGCAAGGCCAGATCTGGGATGAGGACTTAGGTCCAGCCCAGAGGGCAGGAGGGGAGATATCCAAAGGAGGTATAAGCTAGAGTAAAGCCATGTGGCTCTCTCTCTCCCTGTTGCATGCGGACCACTTAGAACATGGAGGGCTCATGTCGTATAACTTGCAGCGAAGGACTGAGGAAACTGCTGGAAGCTCAGGCCCTCATGAGGCCCAGCGCACACATTGTCAGACGTCACTGGTAATTAACATGATTCATCTGCTTATATCTTTTGTCCTACCACTATTGTATTTGCATATCTGACAATTATATATGTATAACCCTTGTGTATATACACTGTGTTCCAAATTATTATGCAAATAATATTTTCTCAGATTTTCCCAAATTACCTATATGAATTGCAGTCATTGTAATTTTCCAGTCAAATAACTATTAGAAAATAAAGTTTTGAGTTGAAAACTGTTTGATTTCAGTTTGTAATAACCTGCTAATGCTTATAATTTCAAAAATGACCATTTTTTTGTTCTTTATTAAAATGAAAAGGTTGAAAACTCTGCTGTGCATAATGTAACGGGTCCGGGAGGCGGAACCTCTGAGCTATTATACAAGGGGGCGGCCCTTGTAAGGGAGCGGGTGGCAGTCTCTGGGTGAACGGACTGGGAGTTACGGCAAGTGATCAGGGCAGTCTCTGGGTAACGGGTAGGTACGACCTGTGATGGCAGTGCCTCCGGGTAGGCTAGCAGGCAGATGGTAGATGTGTGCTCCCAGGTGAGCAATCGAGAGTCTCTGGAACAGCAGGTGGTCACGGCACGTGACGGCGGGACCTCCGGGCTGGCAAGTAGGCAGGTAACGGAGATGCGCTCCCAGGTGAGCGGGCAAGAGTCTCTGGAATAGCAGGTGGTCACAGCACGTGACAACGGAGCCTCCGGGCTGGCAAGCAGGCAGATAACGGAGAAGCGCTCCCAGGTGAGCGGGCAAGCTGGTCCATAGACAGACTGACCGGAGTAGTAAGGCAGACCGTCGGACCTCAGGCAAGCAGGCAGGTAGCTGATATGCGCTCCCAGGTGAGCGGGCAGGCTGGTCCTTTAGACAGACTGACAGGAGTAGTACGGCAGACCGTCGGACCTCAGACTAGCAGACAGGTAACAAGTATTCAGGCAGGAATCAGGCAGGTAACTAGCAGGAAACTGGCAGGAAACTGGCAGGTAACTGGCAACGGGACCTGAGGGCTGAAGCACAGGTGAGACACAGGTGCAAACAACATTGCTCGGGCACCTCCATTTTGGAGGAGGTGCCTTATATATGATGAAGTCCTCCGGCCATTGGCCGGGGACTCCTTAGGACGGCGCGCGCGGTCCCTTTAAGAGGAGGGGAGCGCGCGCGCGCCCTAAGCACAGGGGCCGGGAAGGAGCGCGCGCTGGAAGCAGAGCGGGAGGAGGACGCCGGGAAGGAGCGCGCGCTGACAGCAGAGCGGGGAGAGGACGCCGGGCACGGAGCAGAGCGGTGAGGGGAGCAGCGTCCCTGCCTAGCAGAGGGCAGGGACGCCAGCGCTACACATAATAATTTGGAACATGCATTTTGAGTGCAGTTTGAGTTTTTTATTTTTTAAAGAATATACTGTTATCATAGGCAGTTTGTACAAAAACCTTTCAATTGTACTCTAATAGGTATTTGACTGGAAAATTACAATGACTGCAATTCATATAGGTAATTTGGGAAAATCTGAGAAAATATTATTTGCATAATAATTTGGAACACAGTGTAGTGTGTTGTCTAGTTTGCCCTTAAGGTGA
This sequence comes from Phyllobates terribilis, assembly GCF_046119375.1. Classification (NCBI taxonomy): domain Eukaryota; kingdom Metazoa; phylum Chordata; class Amphibia; order Anura; family Dendrobatidae; genus Phyllobates; species Phyllobates terribilis. The sequence goes on from NW_027362762.1 coordinate 638,008,389, forward strand.
TTAAATATATAATTTAACCTTGGGCTGCTCTTTCATCTTGATCCACGAATCCACATGTCTGTTGCTTGGTTTAATTTCCCATGCTACCGAGGCTGATTTCTGGCCCGATATAATTCCCGTTAATGGATCGGGTTTATATTGAATGGGATCTGGTGGCGGCTCTACTGGGCTGATGAGGTTCTGTTTCACTTGGGCTAGTGAAAGTGGTCTCTCAGCCTGTCAGGGGTGTGAGCGAGTGTGGTGCCACATCAGTCACTGAGTGGGCCACCTCTTCTCACTCCCTGTACCTTCCTGAGCACATGAGGACAGAGGGTGTCTGTGTAAAACGGTACCAATCTGACCTCACGTGTCCACAAGGGCTGAGGAACCTCAAGTTGGTGCAAAGTGCAGATCCATATCATGTGATTCGTCTGATGTAATAGTGACATCAAGTGGGTGGCGAGGTGCGGATTCATCACAGTATCCTTTGTATTATTGTTCAATATATATTACTGCCAAAGTTCGTATATTGGTTTGTTTCATATGCCAGATTGTGAATTCTGACAGACAATGGTTATTTGCTTTAGGGAGAGTTAGGGATATTGTAACGGGACGGGTGGTGGAACCACTGTGCCGCATTGCAAGGAGAGGCCGGAGGGGCGTGACTAGTTGCCTAACCAAATACGATCTCAGATCTACGGCGTCTTATCGACTCCATGATCCGAAGAGGGATGAGGAAGGTGGACTAGGTGCTACTCCCATACTGACCTCGGATCGATGGCAGCTGACCCCCAAGGACAGGAGTCGGGCACAGGCAGACACAGCTGATGTCAAGGCAGGCGAACACGGCTGATAGACAGGCAGGCGGACACGGCTGATAGACTGGCAAGCGGGCACGGCTGATAGACAGACAGGTGTGCATGGCTGACAGACAGGCAGGCAGGCACGGCTGACAGACAGGCAGGCGGGCACGGCTGACAGGCAAACAGGCACATGCACTGGGATCTGAGAACTGAACAGAGTGTTTCAGACAAGCCAACTAAGTTGCACAGGCACTTCCATATTGGAGGAGGTGCCTTAAATAGTTACTCCTCCGACCATTGGCCGGGAACACTTCAGGACAGCGTGCGCGGTCCCTTTAAGAGGAGGGGAGCGCACCCTAAGCACAGTTCCCTTGGATCTGCGGGTCGTGCATGCACCCCGGGCAGTGTCAGCATGGAGGGAGGATGCCGAAGCGGGACCCTCTGGCTGGGGGCCGCGGCAGTAAGGTAGGAGGCAGAGACGCCGGCACTACAGATATACAGTTAATGACTAGCATATCGGTGTTACACTTCTAAGTACGGTAGCCGGATTTATTATTTTATAGGGCAGTGTTTAGGGTAACAGGGACAGAGTTAGAGACAGACTGGCCACTAAGTCAAGAGAGGCAGCAAGAACGGTGTCATATTGTTTCTCATTGTTACAAATTTACGAATTGCTATATTACTGATTTTTCACCTTGTCTTGCCAAACCTGTATATAGTTAATAGATAACAACTTCTTTTACTGTACCGCTGACTCTGCGTTCTCCGTGCCGTCACATTCTCCACCTGTTTACACTACTTTGAGTAAAGAGGCTCCCTTAAGTTTATGGATAACCCTGAATCCCAAAGGAGCTATAACACACTGAATCTCACCTACTTTAGACTATCGCTTTCAGATGATTTACATTTTAATTGGCTTCATTTTGTGCATTGAACTGCAAAAATCAATATCAATATCCACAGGGTCATAGAGTAGTTCTCACTCAACCCAAAATTCAGTTCCTTAGAGAGCAAATCTATGCCGTCACTGTCCCATAGTTGATCAGTACAATTAATTATTCTCAAGGATTTTGTTTTCAACACATCCACAATACTTTTTTTTGACTGTCTGTCTGCATATTCTTCCGTCCATGCTTTGTTGGTTTTGTAACAGGACTGTTCACATTGCTTCTACCAATGATTCCTGTCACATATTGTGTGCAGGATGTTGTTGCTCATCAGAAATGCTTTTGTAGCACCCCGAGGGTTCGGTTGCTACAGAGGTATTGCATCTCACCCAGATGTGCGATATCTCACTTCCAGGTAAGGATGGAGTGTGGCTCAGGACCCTAACACCCACATGCACTACACCACATTTCCGGGGGACAGCTCGACGGTGCTCCCATTAGTTATGCAGGCACGAGTGAGCATGTCCCTGGCTGGAGTGGGGGGAGGAAACACCTAGAGAAGGGAAACCGGTAGTGTGTGCGTGGGGGAAGTAGATCCTGGGTGCACTCTGTACAGGAGTATAAAGGGAGGCACCATCTTGGAAAGGGAGTGAGTTGAGAGAGGAGAAGACAGGGAGCAGAGCTGCTTTATGGGCTCTGCTCCACAGGCAGGCCCTGTCAGGAGGCCTGAGCCTGGAGGAGGAAGAGGAGCAGACTGGGCTCCAGGAAGGACAGAGGGGACCCCAGGGGTGTGGACTGGCTGGTAGCCACCACACGCCCGCCGCTACCTGAGTAGGGGGGTCAGGTCAAGAAGATGGGAACCGGATCCCAAATTAGTGGAGGAGAGAAACTACCCTCAACTAAGAACCGGAGGCTGCGACATTACATGTGGAGCAGCCCCTCACCACACCCGCTAGGAAGGCACCACATAGGACCTGGGAAACGCAGGCCAACGTTTGCCCACCAAGAAGGTCCGAGGCAGCTGGACATAAGCGTGGTCACTAGTGGGGTTGAAGACCAGAGACAGGGGACATAAAGGGGGTCCTGCAAACCACTCCAGAAAGACCTGGGAGTTAACCGAGCCCCTCACCTGGTGAGCACAGCGCGACACAGGCGGCCACCTCTGCAGCGGTGGCCTGGAGCAGTAACCGAGTAACCGTGAGTAAAGACCCTGAACTGCACCACCAAGACTCCGAGTTGTCTTTGTTGCGCTCGTGTACCACCATCACCCCCATAATTTATCCCTGCTGCCCTGAGGCCATACCCCTCCCGTTGGGGGTTATAACATCATCGCTGCACCCATACCACCGGCCTCAGCGGACTGTTCTGCAGCGGCGGCTGCAAAGCCGCACTCAACGGGTGGCGTAGTCGACATCCAAGTTAACATCTACTGCCAGAGACTGCCACTTAGTTTGACACCCTGGGCACGGACCGGGTCACCGCCACAAGGACTACTACCCCTATCCAGATCCGGCTCCGGGTATCCCCTGAATATGGCCCAGGGGGCGCGTCAACTTTTGGCGTAGTCGGCAGGATTTCGTGCCCGCAACCACCGGGTACTGCGTGCCTGAAAAAGAGACTTTTAAAACTTACCATCCGTGAAGTTTTCCCGCCATCCGGCGCCATCTTCAGCCTTCTTCCCGCCATCCGTGAAGATTCCCGCCATCCGGCGCCATCTTCAGCCTTCTTCCCGACATCTGTGGAGTTTTCCCGTCATTGGGCGCCATCTTGAGGACGCCGCGCGGGAAGAAGAGGGGCGTGGACTCCGAAAGCGCGCGAGAACTGAAGCCCCGCCTCACGTCCAGACGTTGCGTAAGGTCCTGGAAGGAGCCCAGCAGACGCCGACGTCACTGGAGCGCGACGGAAGGTCCTCGACCCTGATGATCAACTGCGGAGCCGCGGCCTACGGAAGAGGATCATCGCCAGGTAGGCCACGGTCCACCAGGGGGGAGGAGGACACCAGGAACGGACAGCAAGATGGCGGACCGGCAGCAGACTAAGCTGCCCAGCATCGGCAGCGCCCCAGCCGTCGCGGGCCCCGACCAGCACCAGGAGAAGACGCGTGACGCAGGAGCGGTCGCGGGAGCAGGTAAGAGGAGTCTCCCTGTCCCGGACGCTGCCAGCGTCAGCCTGCTCCCGGGCCACCCGGTGGAGCCGCCGATCCCGGGCGCTGCAGACGCAGACCTGCTCCGGACCCCGCAACAAGCCCTGCAGCCGAGCCCTCCAGACCTGGGCACTGCCACCACCAGCCCGCGCCCAGGCCCAAAGTCGCACCCCCTGACCCCGGGCGTCATTAACAGTACCACTCAGACCCCGAGTACCAAGAGGGCCCGGACGGGTCTGAACCTGAGAAAGAGAAAGGAGTGTGTGGAGCACACTGTTAATCGTAAACGGTAAAAGAGGAGATGTAAATAGTTACCCGACCGGGTATAAGGACTGTTGTGGGACTGTTTCCACTAAGAGTGTGGTCCCCGTTGGGACAGAAAGTGAACTGTTTCCCTTACCCCCTACCTGGCTGGGGACTGAGAACAGCCACCTCTTTTTTCCCTCTAACTGGCTGGGGACTGAGAACAGCCACCCCTACCTGGCCGAGGACTGAGAGCGGCCATATCCTGCAAATAATTATGTGTTTCTAGTAATGTATAGGAGTCCTTGGTGGATTTACCGGGAATCCTTTGTACAGTTAGTGGAGCGTAACCCAGGATGGACTAAAAGACTGTTAAGGACTCGGGGCAGGACAGACCCCTACCTGGTTACGTCTCCCTGTTTTAGGAAAATGGACACCTGGTTGCAGAATAAACTGTGACCTGTTATAAAGAGACTTCTTCGTGGATCTGCTGCTAGAAATGTTTTATATGAAAAATTTATATGCTAGAATGTGTTACTATGAAAAAGAGTTCCAGAACAGTACATATGCACTTATACCGTTTAAGAGAGAGCCGTTCCCATAAAGGGAAACTGAATGTTGATACCTGTTATACTTGTTGTTTATGAAAAATTTGCATATTCTAATGTATACCCTGTCTTTTGCTCAGTTCCAGCCCGCGGACGTGCTGGGTTTTGCCAGGGGGGAATGTAGCACCCCGAGGGTTCGGTTGCTACAGAGGTATTGCATCTCACCCAGATGTGCGATATCTCACTTCCAGGTAAGGATGGAGTGTGGCTCAGGACCCTAACACCCACATGCACTACACCACATTTCCGGGGGACAGCTCGACGGTGCTCCCATTAGTTATGCAGGCACGAGTGAGCATGTCCCTGGCTGGAGTGGGGGGAGGAAACACCTAGAGAAGGGAACCCGGTAGTGTGTGCGTGGGGGAAGTAGATCCTGGGTGCACTCTGTACAGGAGTATAAAGGGAGGCACCATCTTGGAAAGGGAGTGAGTTGAGAGAGGAGAAGACAGGGAGCAGAGCTGCTTTATGGGCTCTGCTCCACAGGCAGGCCCTGTCAGGAGGCCTGAGCCTGGAGGAGGAAGAGGAGCAGACTGGGCTCCAGGAAGGACAGAGGGGACCCCAGGGGTGTGGACTGGCTGGTAGCCACCACACGCCCGCCGCTACCTGAGTAGGGGGGTCAGGTCAAGAAGATGGGAACCGGATCCCAAATTAGTGGAGGAGAGAAACTACCCTCAACTAAGAACCGGAGGCTGCGACATTACATGTGGAGCAGCCCCTCACCACACCCGCTAGGAAGGCACCACATAGGACCTGGGAAACGCAGGCCAACGTTTGCCCACCAAGAAGGTCCGAGGCAGCTGGACATAAGCGTGGTCACTAGTGGGGTTGAAGACCAGAGACAGGGGACATAAAGGGGGTCCTGCAAAGCACTCCAGAAAGACCTGGGAGTTAACCGAGCCCCTCACCTGGTGAGCACAGCGCGACACAGGCGGCCACCTCTGCAGCGGTGGCCTGGAGCAGTAACCGAGTAACCGTGAGTAAAGACCCTGAACTGCACCACCAAGACTCCGAGTTGTCTTTGTTGCGCTCGTGTACCACCATCACCCCCATCATTTATCCCTGCTGCCCTGAGGCCATACCCCTCCCGTTGGGGGTTATAACATCATCGCTGCACCCATACCACCGGCCTCAGCGGACTGTTCTGCAGCGGCGGCTGCAAAGCCGCACTCAACGGGTGGCGTAGTCGACATCCAAGTTAACATCTACTGCCAGAGACTGCCACTTAGTTTGACACCCTGGGCACGGACCGGGTCACCGCCACAAGGACTACTACCCCTATCCAGATCCGGCTCCGGGTATCCCCTGAATATGGCCCAGGGGGCGCGTCAACTTTTGGCGTAGTCGGCAGGATTTCGTGCCCGCAACCACCGGGTACTGCGTGCCTGAAAAAGAGACTTTTAAAACTTACCATCCGTGAAGTTTTCCCGCCATCCGGCGCCATCTTCAGCCTTCTTCCCGCCATCCGTGAAGATTCCCGCCATCCGGCGCCATCTTCAGCCTTCTTCCCGACATCTGTGGAGTTTTCCCGTCATTGGGCGCCATCTTGAGGACGCCGCGCGGGAAGAAGAGGGGCGTGGACTCCGAAAGCGCGCGAGAACTGAAGCCCCGCCTCACGTCCAGACGTTGCGTAAGGTCCTGGAAGGAGCCCAGCAGACGCCGACGTCACTGGAGCGCGACGGAAGGTCCTCGACCCTGATGATCAACTGCGGAGCCGCGGCCTACGGAAGAGGATCATCGCCAGGTAGGCCACGGTCCACCAGGGGGGAGGAGGACACCAGGAACGGACAGCAAGATGGCGGACCGGCAGCAGACTAAGCTGCCCAGCATCGGCAGCGCCCCAGCCGTCGCGGGCCCCGACCAGCACCAGGAGAAGACGCGTGACGCAGGAGCGGTCGCGGGAGCAGGTAAGAGGAGTCTCCCTGTCCCGGACGCTGCCAGCGTCAGCCTGCTCCCGGGCCACCCGGTGGAGCCGCCGATCCCGGGCGCTGCAGACGCAGACCTGCTCCGGACCCCGCAACAAGCCCTGCAGCCGAGCCCTCCAGACCTGGGCACTGCCACCACCAGCCCGCGCCCAGGCCCAAAGTCGCACCCCCTGACCCCGGGCGTCATTAACAGTACCACTCAGACCCCGAGTACCAAGAGGGCCCGGACGGGTCTGAACCTGAGAAAGAGAAAGGAGTGTGTGGAGCACACTGTTAATCGTAAACGGTAAAAGAGGAGATGTAAATAGTTACCCGACCGGGTATAAGGACTGTTGTGGGACTGTTTCCACTAAGAGTGTGGTCCCCGTTGGGACAGAAAGTGAACTGTTTCCCTTACCCCCTACCTGGCTGGGGACTGAGAACAGCCACCTCTTTTTTCCCTCTAACTGGCTGGGGACTGAGAACAGCCACCACTACCTGGTCGAGGACTGAGAGCGGCCATATCCTGCAAATAATTATGTGTTTCTAGTAATGTATAGGAGTCCTTGGTGGATTTACCGGGAATCCTTTGTACAGTTAGTGGAGCGTAACCCAGGATGGACTAAAAGACTGTTAAGGACTCGGGGCAGGACAGACCCCTACCTGGTTACGTCTCCCTGTTTTAGGAAAATGGACACCTGGTTGCAGAATAAACTGTGACCTGTTATAAAGAGACTTCTTCGTGGATCTGCTGCTAGAAATGTTTTATATGAAAAATTTATATGCTAGAATGTGTTACTATGAAAAAGAGTTCCAGAACAGTACATATGCACTTATACCGTTTAAGAGAGAGCAGTTCCCATAAAGGGAAACTGAATGTTGATACCTGTTATACTTGTTGTTTATGAAAAATTTGCATATTCTAATGTATACCCTGTCTTTTGCTCAGTTCCAGCCCGCGGACGTGCTGGGTTTTGCCAGGGGGGAATGTAGCACCCCGAGGGTTCGGTTGCTACAGAGGTATTGCATCTCACCCAGATGTGCGATATCTCACTTCCAGGTAAGGATGGAGTGTGGCTCAGGACCCTAACACCCACATGCACTACACCACATTTCCGGGGGACAGCTCGACGGTGCTCCCATTAGTTATGCAGGCACGAGTGAGCATGTCCCTGGCTGGAGTGGGGGGAGGAAACACCTAGAGAAGGGAACCCGGTAGTGTGTGCGTGGGGGAAGTAGATCCTGGGTGCACTCTGTACAGGAGTATAAAGGGAGGCACCATCTTGGAAAGGGAGTGAGTTGAGAGAGGAGAAGACAGGGAGCAGAGCTGCTTTATGGGCTCTGCTCCACAGGCAGGCCCTGTCAGGAGGCCTGAGCCTGGAGGAGGAAGAGGAGCAGACTGGGCTCCAGGAAGGACAGAGGGGACCCCAGGGGTGTGGACTGGCTGGTAGCCACCACACGCCCGCCGCTACCTGAGTAGGGGGGTCAGGTCAAGAAGATGGGAACCGGATCCCAAATTAGTGGAGGAGAGAAACTACCCTCAACTAAGAACCGGAGGCTGCGACATTACATGTGGAGCAGCCCCTCACCACACCCGCTAGGAAGGCACCACATAGGACCTGGGAAACGCAGGCCAACGTTTGCCCACCAAGAAGGTCCGAGGCAGCTGGACATAAGCGTGGTCACTAGTGGGGTTGAAGACCAGAGACAGGGGACATAAAGGGGGTCCTGCAAAGCACTCCAGAAAGACCTGGGAGTTAACCGAGCCCCTCACCTGGTGAGCACAGCGCGACACAGGCGGCCACCTCTGCAGCGGTGGCCTGGAGCAGTAACCGAGTAACCGTGAGTAAAGACCCTGAACTGCACCACCAAGACTCCGAGTTGTCTTTGTTGCGCTCGTGTACCACCATCACCCCCATCATTTATCCTTGCTGCCCTGAGGCCATACCCCTCCCGTTGGGGGTTATAACATCATCGCTGCACCCATACCACCGGCCTCAGCGGACTGTTCTGCAGCGGCGGCTGCAAAGCCGCACTCAACGGGTGGCGTAGTCGACATCCAAGTTAACATCTACTGCCAGAGACTGCCACTTAGTTTGACACCCTGGGCACGGACCGGGTCACCGCCACAAGGACTACTACCCCTATCCAGATCCGGCTCCGGGTATCCCCTGAATATGGCCCAGGGGGCGCGTCACTTTGAATCAGAATCCATCGACAAGTTGCCCACGTTCTTTTGTCTCAGAGCCACCCTTCGTTTATTATTTTTATTATTCCATCCAAAAATACGATCGCTTTCAAAATTGTGCCTATCATATAAAAATGTATCTTTCTTGTGATGTTTTATGTCAGTTTGGATGGTTATAAGGATTTTTTTTCAATTTCTTATTAAATGTTTGCACTTGGCTTTCAGTCAAGAGCCTACATAGCTCAGCCTTGACCTTGCACAATTTTGCTGTTACATCCTCATACTCTTTATTTTTGTGTTTGAATAAGATACAGGGAAGCATGGCGAGAAATGGCTTATAGAACATCCAAGGTCAGAACACAACTGAACGGATAGAACCAATCAATCAAGAGATATAAAAGCTTTTCCGAGTGTTGTAAATGTCTTGTTTCCTCTCGTCCACAAAGCTGGGGTCATCATGGTATTGGGAGACGTCCTTAAACATAGTTTAATAACATAAGTTAAAATTGTCACTAAAATACCTTTATAAACCAGTACAGTAACCTCTGTCTACAAAAAGCATAGCCCACAGTTTAGTCCATAATAATGCATCCCATTGCCTAACTGAATGTACTAAAAATGATGCCAGTTATGTTACCCAATAACATAATAAATACATATGGCTGACACCATGGCAAAGGAGGACATAGTTGCAAAATGCAAATTATTGCAAACAAACTTAAAGAAGCACTCGTCCCATTAAAGTTTTAATCCTCTTAATATATTGCAGTCATTATATTATATTGCACAGTATACTTACAATTGCTTATTTTACCTTTCTACCCAGCAAATTCTTCTATTTTCTCTGCTCTAGGTAGAAACAGGAAGTGTCTTGTTCCTGCAGAAATTATTCCTTTCTTCAACTCCTGACCCAGCTGCTCTGCTGCTCCCCCTGCCATAGACTTTTGCAGTGACTCATGACTCATACAGGAAAAATTGATCTCCTGTTTCTACATAGAGCTAGTTTTTAGTCATGTGATGTAATAGACCTAATGGAAAAGAGAAGAGTCAGCTGGGTAGAAGGGAAAAATGAGCAATTGTAAGTACACAGTGCTATATAATATGATTGCATTATATTAAGGAGGATAAAAAATGTAATGAGAGAAGTGCTTCTTTAAAGAGTAACTTTTGTTTCAGAAGCACTTGCAGCAAAATGTCTGTGCCTCCTATTGCTCCTCCTCTCGCCATAGAATCTTATGAGTAGCAACTAAACATGAGTGGACCAATTTGTGGGACTCCGGTCTAGCATTTAGGTCAGTTGTAACGGCACGGCATTTAATTTGTCAGGGTTGGCACAATGTCATCTGTGTGTTCTGAAAGCTGTGTTGAGGATGCCGGAAGATAAGAGATTCACAGGCTTCTCATCTAGCCCCCAAGTAACACTGACCTGGACGCTGGACTGGAGTACTGAAAATCGATTCGCTCATCTCAAGTAGCATCTGTCATTTCCTATTCCAGTAATGTGAAAATCGGTATTCACTGAGCACAGATTTTACCCATGAAATGAGAATTTTGAGATTGAATGATCAGTCCAGGAGAAGAAAGAAGCAGATTTCTCTAATAAGATGTATTGCAAACTTTCACATGTGCTATTATTTATGAAAAAAAAAATGATGGTTACTCTTTAAGGCTGGACAAGGCAGATCAAAACATTTTAAAAGTACCCAACCAGTTTGAAAAAATGCATAGACAAAATATGTAAAATCATATAGCGAGATATTATGCAAGGTGCAAAAATCAGTAATGTGAATAATAATAAAAAACAACAGCTAAAGGACCAACAATATTCTGCTGCCAATGTACTGTGTGTGGAAGAGATCTCTGAGGGAAATAAGAAAGTGCAATTGTGCAGACACATGTCTATTAAATATGAGAGATTCACAGGATCCCATGAATCAATGCAGGGGTGGACATATCATCGGTGCAACCTGTGCGACTGCACAGGGGCCCAATAGGGGCCATTTTTACCTCCGAAGCAGGTGCAATTTTGCATTTTTAGCAGCTTTTGGGCTGCAAAGAGCCCATATATTGTTCTTGCACAGGGGCCCTTTTCTGTCTGTGTCCGCCAGTAAATCAATGTGTATAGCTGTATAGATCATTAAGGCAGGGCCGGCTCCAGGTTTTTGTGGGCCCGTGGGTGAAAGTCTCAGTGGGCCCCTGTAACACATATCACAATTCATGATGTAAAGATACAGCAGAGAAATATATATATAGTACAAGGCCAAAGATTTCACTTCTTACATTACATGAGTGATATCTATAGTAAATTCTACAATAGCTCAGAAACCGGCGAATCATCACAGTGTACAGTGCAGACCGGACAGTATAGTCCTCCATACAATATTATGGGCTCCACTAAGTCCTCCATACAGTATTATAGGCACCACTAAGTCCTCCATACAGTATTATGGGTGCCACATAGTCCTCCATACAGTATTATGGGTGCCACATAGTCCTCCATACAGTATTATGGGTGCCACATAGTCCTCCATACAGTATTATGGGCACCACATAGTCCTCCATACAGTATTATGGGCACTACATAGTCCTCCATACAGTATTATGGGCACCACTAAGTCCTCCATACAGTATTATGGGCACCACTAAGTCCTCCATACAGCATTATGGGCCCCACATATTGCACCATACAGAATAATGGACTCTATATAATGCTCCATGCAGAATACTGGCCCCCATATAATGCTCCATGCAGAATACTGGCCCCCATATAATGCTCCATAGAGAATACTGGCCACCTTATAATGCGACATACAGAAAACTGGCCACCTTATAATGCTCCATACAGAACAGTGACCCCCTTATAATGCCCCATAGAGAATACTGGCCCCCTTATAATGCTCCATAGAGAATACTGCCCCCCTTATATTGCTCCATAGAGAATACTGGCCCCCATATAATTCCCTATGCAGGCTGGGGCCCCATATAATGCCCCATGCCGCCTGAGCCCCCATATAATGCCCCATGCCTCCTGGGCACCCATATAATGCCCCATGCCTCCATACGTTGCTGTCTTAACGCTCTGCGCTGTGACTGCTCAGCAGAGGTCGCAGTGGAAAGACGTCATCGCGCCCTCTGACCGGAGACGTCATAGTGCAGCAGATGCGGAAGATACAGGACCTGCTGCGGAGGCACGGGGAGAGGTAAGTATTGTGCCGAGGCCCTGAGCAAGTGGAGGGGAAGGCGGGCGCTTGCACCGCTCTCCTCTGCTCACGGGCCCTGGCACTTGCCTGGGTGCGTCGGGTGCTGACGCCGGGCCTGCATTAAGGTAATGCTTAGTAGCATGTTAAGGTGCAACAGTGCCTCTCTATTCTGACAATCAGGGGTCCATGTGAAGTAGTATGCCGTGCTGAGTGTCCTAGTAAAGAGTGAGAGACAATAGGAATATACGGTAAAATACCAGAGGAGCATATATCTGGATCAATGTGAACAGCAGTGTCCCCAGTATGCGACCATCCGACGCTCTTTTCGGAGTACTTTCGTCAGGGGGTTGGGTCATCTAGGAAAGACTGGATTAAATATGTTACCTCAGCCAATGAAAGGTGACTGTGGTGTAGAGTTTCAGCCAATGAGAGGTGGTTGGGGTGTGGGATGGCGCATGCACACACAGAAGACCCAGGAAGACCACCTCCCCCACGTCACTTGACTCGTGACATCCTGGTCAGATGATTGTAACGTGCGGGCAATGAAAGATACAGGCGATAGAGACCGTCAGGGCGCAGTGGGCATATGCGCACCACCCCATCCAGCCGCATAGGGAAGAACCTTAATATGTGACATTGTATTGTGTGAAAAGGCAGGCATCGGTGTATTCTCGGAATCAACCACAAGATGGCGTGCGTTCATCATATATGGGAAAACTATATACATAATCTATAGATATATAAATAGTACAGTGACAGATACAATTATGCATATAATTAGTGCATAAATACATATATGTGTCATGATAATAAACATAATTGATACGTATATCAAAAATATATCATAAATTATATCAAACAATATATCTAGAAAATATATCTAAAATGTATATAAATATATAAGGAATTCATCAAAAAATAAGATCTAAATGTCAAAAAATAAAAGCTTATATACAAATTTATATTTATAAATAATAAATAATAATTTTAATAATAAAAGCTTATATACAAATTTATACCTAAACATATATATGCATAGTATTTATATGTGAAGTTAATTATAATTAGGAGTAACTGATTATATGTACATATATACCTATACATATACATTACCTATGTGCAAAATTATTATAATATGTAAATTATGTACAAAGATTATATAAAAAAATTTACATATACATCATTCATACTGTGAACATATACAGTGCCTACAAGTAGTATTCAACCCCCTGCAGATTTAGCTGGTTGACACATGCGGAATTAACTTGGCATTGTGACATTTGTACTTTAGATCAGCCTGGAAGTGGGAAATGCACTGCAGCAAATTTTGTTTTGGTTTTTTGTTTTTTGTTTTTTTAAAAACGTTAAAAGTTAATTCAGAGTGTCATTTATTATTCAACCCCTCAAACCACAAGAATTCTGTTTGGTCCCCCAAAAGTATTAAGAAGTAGTTCAGGCACCAAGAATAATGAGCTTCACATGTGTGGATTAAAGATCTCTTTTGCCAGCCTTTTCTGACTATTTAAGACCCTCCCCAAACTTGTGAACAGCACTCAGACATGGTCAACATGGGAAAGACAAAGGAGCATTCCAAGGCCATCAGAGACAAGATCGTGGAGGGTCACAAGGCTGGCTAGGGGTACAAAACCCTTTCCAAGGAGTTGGGCCTACCTGTCTCCACTGTTGGGAGCATCATCCGTAAGTGGAAGGCTTATGGAGCTACTGTTAGCCTTCCACGGCCAGGACAGCCTTTGAAAGTGTCCTCCCGTGCCGAGGCCAGGCTTGTCCGAAGAGTCAAGGCTAACCCAAGGACAACAAGGAAGGAGCTCCGGGAAGATCTCATGGCAGTGGGGACATTGGTTTCAGTCAATACCATAAGTAACGTACTCCACCGCAATGGTCTCCGTTCCAGACGAGCCCGTAAGGTACCTTTACTTTCAAAGCGTCATGTCAAGGCTCGTCTACAGTTTGCTCATGATCACATGGAGGACTCTGAGACAGACTGGTTCAAGGTTCTATGGTCTGATGAGATCAAGATCGAGATCTTTGGTGCCAACCACACACGTGACGTTTGGAGACTGGATAGCACTGCATACGACCCCAAGAATACCATCCCTACAGTCAAGCATGGTGGTGGCAGCATCATGCTGTGGGGCTGTTTCTCTGCCAAGGGGCCTGGCCATCTGGTCCGCATCCATGGGAAGATGGATAGCACGGCCTACCTGGAGATTTTGGCCAAGAACCTCCGCTCCTCCATCACGGATCTTAAGATGGGTCGTAATTTCATCTTCCAACAAGACAACGACCCAAAGCACACAGCCAAGAAAACCAAGGCCTGGTTCAAGAGGGAAAAAGTCAAGGTGTTGGAGTGGCCTAGTCAGTCTCCTGACCTTAACCCAATTTAAAACTTGTGGAAGGAGCTCAAGAATAAAGTCCACATGAGACACCCAAAGAACCTAGATAACTTGGAGAAGATTTGCATGGAGGAGTGGGCCAAGATAACTCCACAGACCTGTGCCGGCCTGATCAGGTCTTATAAAAGACGATTATTAGCTGTAATTGCAAACAAGGGTTATTCCACAAAATATTAAACATAGGGGTTGTATAATAATTGACCCACACTTTTATGTTTAAAATTTAATAAAATTCAACTGAGCAACATAACTTTTTGGTTTGTAAGATTTATGCTTCTGTTCATAAAACCTACTCTCGTTTGCAGTTTGAAGGCTCTAACTTATTTGCATCTTATCAAACCAGCTAAATCTGCAGGGGGTTGAATACTACTTGTAGGCACTGTATATTGAATTGAGAAAAAGGAAGAAAAATAAGAGTCAAAATATGCTGCAAAAATTATAATAATACTAGTATGTAAGTGAAGTGTGTATAATATATCAGAAAATGTATATGTCAATGTGTAAACTATGTAAATGACATATAGTCTACGTAGTCAATATAGTCCATATGTGGAAAAATATATATCCATATCTAGAACATGCAGAAAATATTTTTTTACTAACACATGAAATGAACATTAGTGAAAGACATTCCAGAGAAATATTCCCGAAGGAATTTTTGTTCAAAGATGACATAATATGACATTCTCACAAGTGTGCAAATAATAATAGTGTACTACAGAGATATACAAAATGTATTACAGAGATATGCCTTGTATATATGTAATGTCTGCGAGTTATAATCAAGAAAAAAGGAGGAATGTGACTGTGTGGATGGAGTGCAAAAACAAGTAGAAAGTGAGCTTGAACAAATGGTGAAAAATAATAAATACTGTAAATAAAAATAATGATAATGAAAAATAAATAGTAATAAAAGTAAAAAAATAAATAAAATAATAGAAAATAATAAATAAAAATTTATATAAATAAATCTGTAAAAATAAATTAAATATAAATGATATATGAGAATGTGCATGAAGTACCACATTGTAAGTAATATAATATATATTCTAGACAAATGAAATCACCAATACCTGGTGCGGGTCGAAAAATATGTGTTCTCTACACACAATTTATATATAAGGTTTACAGTGGGATGACAGTCTATATCTGTTGTCATACATTCACGAATGCTGTGTTATTTCTCAAAGGTCCAATAGATACATTAGAGATTCCAACATTTGTAGAATCTATCATAAATCCTATATAAGAATTCAGTATGAGAAATAGAGTATTGTTTTACAACATATGTATATTACGAGTTTCAAATACAGGATATGGTAGGAAAATTACATAGAATATTGTCCAGTGTATCAGATATCATCCTGAATGGGGTACAAATACAAATATATTTGAGTTCCCGGATGGACGGCAGAGTAGTACCAACCAGAGATCACAGATGCTATATAAATGGAAAATGAGAGAGATAAATGAACAATGAAAACGTACAAGAAAAAGAATGAAATCAATTAAAACCACGCACTTTAAAAAGAAAAAACAATCTATATATAAATAGAGAATACTAGATGACAACAATAGTCAGAGGAAAGGAACAAAGCTATTCTGTTCATTAAGACCCAACGCTTGGACTGTCTTCAATGTCCAAATCCATTTGGTCTCTAATTGTGCCAGTCTTTGGCTAGTTTTGCCACCCTGTATCGTAGGAGCGATCATGTCAATCCCACAAACTTTTAGAAGGGATGAAGTTGCTCAGGTAGTGCAGCTCATCCAGGATGACACATCAATGCGAGCTGAGGCAAGAAGGTTTGCTGTGTCTGTCAGCGTAGTGTCCAGAGGCTGGAAGCGCTACCAGGAGACAGGACAGTACACCAGGAGACGTGGAGGGGGCCGTAGAAGGGCAACAACCCAGCAGCAGGACCGCTACCTCCGCCTTTGTACAAGGAGGAACAGGAGGAGCACTGCCAGAGCCCTGCAAAATGACCTCCAGCAGGCCACAAATGTGCATGTATCTGCACAAACTGTTGGAAACCGACGCCATGAGGGTGGTATGAGGGCTCAACGTCCACAGATGGGGGTTGTGCTCACAGCCCAACACCGTGCAGGACGCTTGGCATTTGCCACAGAACACCAGGATTGGCAAAGTCGCCACTGGCGCCCTGTGCTCTTCACAGATGAAAGCAGGTTCACACTGAGCACATGTGACAGACGTGACAGAGTCGGGAGACGCCGTGGAGAGCGATCTGCTGCCCGCAACATCCTTCAGCCTGACTGGTTTGGCAGTGGGTCAGTAATGGTGTGGGGTGGCATTTCTTTGGAGAGCCGCACAGCCCTCCATGTGCTCGCCAGAGGTAGCCTGACTGCCATTAGGTACTGAGATGAGATCCTCAGACCCCTTGTGAAACCATATGCTGGTGCGGTTGGCCCTGGGTTCCTCCTAATGCAGGACAATGCCGGACCTCATGTGGCTGGAGTGTGTCAGCAGTTCCTGCAAGATGAAAGCATTGAAGCTATGGACTGGCCCGCCCATTCCCCAGACCTGAATCTGATTGAGCACATCTGGGACATCATGTCTCGTTCCATCCACCAACGTCACGTTGCACCAGAGACTGTCCAGGAGTTGGCGGATGCTTTAGTCCAGATCTGGGAGGAGAACCCACAGGAGACCATCCGCAACCTCATGAGGAGCATGCCCATGCATTGTAGGGAGGTCATACAGGCACGTGGAGGCCACACACAATACTGAGCCTCATTTTGACTTGTTTTAAGGACATTACATCAAAGTTGCATCAGCCTGTAGTGTGTTTTTCCCCTTTAATTTTTGGAATGACTCCAAATCCAGGCCTCCATTGGTTAATAAATTTGATTTCCATTGATGATTTTTGTGTGATTTTGTTGTCAGCACATTCAACTTTGTACAGAGCAAAGTTTTCAATGAGAATATTTCATTCATTCAGATCTAGGATGTGTTATTTGAGTGTTCCCTTTATTTTTTTGAGCAGTGTACTTTCATACTATATGTGTATTTATTTATTTAATTATTTACAGTTGAAATCAGAAGTTTACATACACTATATAAAAAGACACATATGCATGTTTTTCTCAATATCTGACATGAAATCAGAATAAGCATTTCCCGTTTTAGGTCAATAGAATTACCATAATTTTTAATATTTGCCAAATGCCAGAATAATGAGAGAGAGAGAATGTTTTAGGGCATTTTTATTACTTACTGCAAAGTCAAAAGTTTACATACACTGTATTTCATTAGTATTTGGTACCATTGCCCTGAATGACTTGGGTCAAACATTTGGGATATCCTTCCACAAGCTTCTCACAATAGTTGGTCGGAATTTTGGCCCAATCCTCCTGACAAAACTGGTGTAACTGATCCAGGTTTGTAGGTTGCCTTACTCGCACCTGACTGTTAGGGTTGGTATTTTTTCAAAAGTAAAGAAAGAAAAAAATGATAACGATATGGTGAATAGTGTTGAGCGCAAGTTACTACTCGCTACTTGAGTATGCATCGGGTACTCGGGTATGCACTGAGTATCGCGGGTGCTTGAGTGACATGCTCGAGTCCCCCCCCATATGCTTTGCGGCCGAAAAAACCTTGCAGAGATTGCCTACCATGCACGAACGATCCCTGCATGTTTTTTTTGGGTGTCTAACAACCGTGAAACATGCAGGGCGGGGACTCGAGCATGTCACTCGAACACTCACGATACATGGTGCATACCCGAGTACCCGATGCAAACTCAAGTAGCGAGCACTTGTGCTCCAGACTAAGGACAACTTACTCAATATAATGATCTATTGTTATCAAATTCTGTGTCATACCTCGGGGTTCAAAATGTTCACTATACACCTTGATAAAATCCTTGAGGGGGTCTAGGTTCCAAAATGGTGTCACTTGTGGAGGGTTTCCACCGTTTAGGCGCATCAGGGGCTCTCCAAACGCAACATGGCGTCCACTCTCGATTCCAGACAATTTTGCGTTCAAAAAGTCACACAGTGCTCCTTCCCTTCTGAACCCTGCCGTGCACCCAAACACTGTATTTTCCCCACAAATGGTGTATCGGCGTACTCAGGAGAAATTGCACAACCGTTTTTGGGGTCCATTTTCTCTCCATTTTTGTGGAAAAAGTTAGATTTTTTTTATTTTCACGGCTCAATGTTATAAACTTCTGTAAAGCACCTTGGGGTTCAAGGTGCTCACCACACACCTAGATAAGTCCCTTGAGGGGTTTAGTTTCCAAAATAACATCACTTGTGGGGTGTTTCCACTATTTAGGTACATCAGGGGCTCCCCAAATGCAACATGACGTCCGCTAATTATTCAAGCAAATTTTACATTCAAATGGTCAAATGGTACTCCTTCCTTTCCAAACCCTGCCGTGTGCCCAAACAGGGGTATCTGCATGCTCAGAAGGAATTGCACAACAAATTTTGAGTTCCATTTTTTCCTGTTACCATTGTGAAAATAAAAAAATGGGGTCTAAAGTAACATTTTTTTGAAAAAAGTTAAATGTTCATTTTTTTTTCTTCCACATTCCAAAAATTCCTGTGAAGCACCTGAAGGGTTTATGAACTTCTTGAATGTGGTTTTGAGCAACTTGAGGGGTGCAGTTTTAAGAATGGCTCTGGACTGGGGTCTAAGTTGTAATGTTTCTTCTTGTGGACAGTGACAAGCCAAGAGTGCCATGTCAGAGCGAGGATTGTGACAATTTGCATATTTAATTTCCCAGAGGAGCATGCATGGCTTATAAGTCTCCTCACTTTGACATGCCAGGCTTGGCTTGGCACTCTCCACAAGAATAAATGTTACCCCTTAGACACCAGTCCAGAACCTCTCACCTAGCCAAATCAGATCTCATACTTTGCACTGATAAGGGGCAACAGCACAAAACACCATATGTGCAATTTGAGATTCTGGTTTGGCTTTTATCCCACGTCATATTGCAAGGCTCGTTAAATAGTTAATATTGACTTTTAGGATCGCTGCTTTCAATAGGTGGTGCTAGATTTTTAGTCCTCTTCCTCTCTGAAGAGACAATTTGCATATTTAATTTCCCAGAGGAGTATTAATGGCTTATAAGTCTCCTAACTCTGACATTCCAGGATTGGCTTGTCACTCTCCACAAGGAGAAACTTTACCCCTTAGGTTCGTGAGACCCTTGTTATTACTTTTAATGACAATTAGTTTGAGTCTCCCAGCATTCACTGAAGATTCTCAAAAGCAGAGCATTATCGGTGTTTGGGGCTGCTGTCACCCCATTGCTTCCATTTCTGCCCTGAAACTAATCATTATTAGGGGGCGGCACTGCGGTAACTTACCACAGCTTCTGTCACTGCTGTCTACTGAAGCAGAGTGAGTGACAGCAGGGTCCTGAAAAGGATTGTCATCAGGGGGCAGGCCTGCTGGCACTCAACCAGCTTTTATCACTGCCCCCTGATGACATCTCGTTTTAGTGAATTAAGCAGCAGGGTCAGAAACAGTGAGGACTGAAAACAAGGACGACGTGATAAGAACTGTGGTCATTTGTGCCTCACTGCTACTGAAACAGGACCTCATCAGGAGTCAATGGTGACAGAAGCTGTGGTAAGTAACCGTAGCCTTGCCCCTTGATGATGCTTCATTTCAGGATGGAAAAAGAAGCAACGGATGTGATAGCAACCCCAGCACCATGATGATGATTCACATGAGAATCCCCAGTGCATATTGGGAAACTCAAACGAATCATCATCTGAAGAAAGGTATAAGAAACACAGTCAGAAAGTAAGATTATTAGAGTAAAGGGAAAATGGTACTGAATTTTGAATTGAAAAGATGTGATAGCTAACATTAGATTGATAATGGAAAGGGACAAAGAATACAACCAGGAGATCTACAGTGGCATGTAAAAGTTTGGACCCCTGGTCAAAATTACTGTTATTGTGAACAGTTAAGCAAGTTGATGATGATCTTTAAAAGTGCTAAAGTTAAAGATGACACATTTCCTTTGTATTTTTTGCAAAAAAAAATGTCGTTTTTTACACTTGGAGATTTGTGTGCTCAGATAACTTTGATCAAGGTTTCAGTCCTTAAGTAGCCTGTTAGGGTTATGGCTTGTTCACTATCATCATTAGGAAAGGCCAGGTGATGCAGATTTCCCAGCTTTATAAAAATTCAGACTCCTCTAACCTAATGCCAAAGAACAGCAGCCATGGGTTCTTCTAAGCAGCTGCCTAGCACTCTGAAAATTAAAATGGTAGAGGCCCACAATGCAGGAGAAGGCTATAAGAAGATAGCAAAGTGTTTTCACGTTGCCCTTTCCTCAGTTCAAAATGTAATTAAGAAATGGCAGTTAAAAGAAACAGTGGAGGTCAAGATAAAGTTTGGAAGACCAAGCAGAAGTTCAGTAAGAGCTGATCGCAGGATTGCTAGAAAGACAAATCAGAACCCTCGCTTGACTGCAAAAGAATTTCAGAAAGATTTACCAGACTCTGTAGTCGTGTACTGTTCAAAGTCACCTGCACAAATATGGCCTTCATAGAGTCATCAGAAGAAAACTTCTTCTCTGTCCTCACCATAAAACTCAGCATCAGAAGTATGCAAAAGAACATCTAAACAAGCCTGATGCATTTTGGAAACAAGTCCTGTGGACCGATGAGGTTCAAATAGAACTCTTTGGCCACAATGATCAAAGGCATGTGTGGAGAAAAAAGGGCACAGAATTTCAGGAAAAGAACATCTCGCCATCCATTAGGCATGGGGGTGGATCAATCATGCTATGGGGTTGTGTTGAGAAAAGAGGAAAATCTCCAGCATAGGATAAAGTTAAAACATAGTAATTTATTGAGTCCAAGATAAAAAAAATCTTTGAGTTCATCCGAGAAATGCAAGCATCACATCAATCTGACTGATGTAATTCCTCACTGGAGCAGATTGATGTGATGCTTGTATTTCTCGGATGAACTCAAAGATTTTTTTTATCTTGGACTCAATAAATTACTATGTTTTAACTTTATCCTACGCTGGAGTTTTTTCTCTTTTCTCTTCATTGCTCCGACCCGAGCCAGGGCGACTCCCTGTGAGGATCTCTGGACAGAGGATTTACAGACTGCATTCCGGTGAACGGACTCTCCCCCTCTTTCCCTCCCTGTTTCATATATTTACATGGGGTTGTGCCAATGGCGCTGGGAACATTTCACGGGTAGAGGGAAGAATTTATTCAATGAAATTTCAACAAATTCTTGATGCCAACATAACACCATCTGTAAAAAAGCTGAAGATGAAAAGAGGATGGCTTGTACAAATATATAATGATCCTAAACACAGGTCAAAATCCACAATAGACTACCTCAAAAGGTGCAAGCAGAAGGTTTTATGATGGCCTAAGTCCCCTGATCAGAACATCATTGAAAATCTGTGGCTAAACCTTAAAAATAGCAGTTTATGCAAGACTACCCAGGAATCTCACAGAACTGGAAGAATTTTCCAAGGAAGAATGGATGAAACAAAAATTGAAAGACTCTTGTCTGGCTACAAAAAGCATTTACAAGCGGGGATACTATCAAAAGGGTACTAACCATGCAGTGTGCCCAAACTTTTGTATCAGCCCATTTACCTTTTTGTAATTTTGCCTGACATACAAAGAAAATGTGTCATCTTTAACTTTAGGCTTTTTAGAGATCATTTCATCTTCAACTTGCTCAATTGTTCACAATAGCAGTAATTTTGACCAGGGGTGCTCAAACTTTTACATGCCACTGTATTTTTGCTTCATCGACTACAGCAAAGCCTTTGACTTTGTTGATCACCAGAAACTGTGAAATACCCTGAAGAATATGGGTGAAATTGACCAAGAAGCAACAGTCCAAACAGAACACTGCGAGGTAGCATGGTTCAAAGTAGAGCAGGCGTCAGACAAGGCTGCATCCTGTCACCATTTCTTTTCAATTTATATGCAGAAGCTATTTTCAGGAAGGCTGGACTTGCCGAAAAAGAAGAAGGAATCAAAATTGCTGGACGAATCATCAACAATCTTAAATACGCATCTAAGAGTGGTGGAGATGATGTTCTAGTCTCTGACACTCCAAGTGGTTAAATGTATTTTATAGTAATGTATGTTATCTGAAAGTAAACCCCCATGGGGCTGCAGTTTAGCCTAAACAGGGTTAACTGTAACAGCTGGCCCACATTGGGGAGTGGGGAACTGAGAGTTAGTGCCAAGTTCAGGAAGTGTCAAGTTCAGTTAGGGGAAGTAAGAAGAATTGATAGCAGTGGTCATAAGCAGTGGGCTGCTAGGGTCAACATGAGCCTTTTACTGGGGGCAGTGGATTGCCATAGAACCCTTCCGTACAAATCCGCCAGTCGGCCTGGGGACGTCGGGGCCTTTGGGCTCACTAAGCCTACAATGCTGCAGGAGAAAATGGACTTATACTGTAAGAGGCGGGAGTTATTGGAATCCGGGTGCAATGCTTGTCATGGAGAAGAGTTTCTAGTGCTAGAAGTGTTAACAAGAGGGATGCTATGCCCATACCGAGAACTAGGGCTGAAGTTATATCCGGTTCCTGTAGGCAAGACTATACCCTGTTGTGTCCTCCTATCCTATATGCTTCATTATAATGACCATAAACTGCTAAGTAAATGTTTGACTGTTTTACCGTATTTGGTGTACCCTGGATTGTGAGCTGCGAAGGTTCTGGAAGATGAAAGCCTGGAGCCAGTGGAGGCCCATGGGCCGCAAGTAAGTGAGATGCACCCCACATACAACAGGGACACCGTGACAGTGACACGATTTTCCTGTAGGGTGACAGAGCGTGCAGAAGCAGCAGCTCGCCCACGACTACTTCTCTCAGGCACCTTACATTTGGCATACTCAGCAGGATGAAATCATGAAGAAAGCAGGGTAAGGAAGACCCGTGGCACAGACGGAGAGCGCCGGAATACGTGTGGCCCAAGATGGCAGCCAGAAGTATGAATTCCAAAATGGTGACGACGGTGGTGAAGAGAAGGAGAAGAACCGCCTATCATGGACATGGGGGCACCCAAGAGTGCGAAAATATGTCCAGCCCCCAGGAGTGTCGGCCCGAAGAGGGATGTGCCCTGAAGTCATGATCCGGCCCAGGAGGTACATTCTTGAGGAGGGCGCGGCACAGTATGAAGCGCGGCCCATCGAGTGGAAGATGGCAATGGCAAACGGCGTGGCCAAAGGTGGAGTCACGGGGAACAAAGCATGATGGGGCAGTTGCGTCAGAAGTTTGGCTTGGAAGAGGTGGAGCCAGATGTGCAGGAAGCGCGTCATCAGGAAGCAACCGATACCATTTTCATCTCAATATGTGAGGAGCTGAGAGGAAAGTCCTGAACAATGATGGCACATGTCGGTATGCCCCACGATTGTCCTATGGACATTAGCAAGGGAGAAACAGAAGCGGAGGAAGATATGCCGGAGATCATCACCCCCATGGCCGCAGCGGGAAGTCACCGGACGATGGGCGCTCCCCAAGGACAGTCACCCCTATTGCAGATGATGATTCAATGGTTGACCACTAAACAGCCAGAGGTAGGCCTCTTGGTCCATGAACTGAGAGTGCTGTGCTGGAGCCGTTATCCGGAGGAAACTTTATCAGGCCAGGGAGTGAAAACCCCTGAAGCTGACAGCGTAAGAGCAACATCTCCTGAAGAGAGTGAACAGGCCATTGAAAGGTTCGTCCCTGCTCTGGTTCTTGCCCATAGAGTTCCTGAGAAGGAGGAAGCATAGGTCTGGCCCGATGGCAGCTTGACAGAGGAGAAAGGAAAGTCCCTCGTATCAATTGGCAGGAGATAGAGCGGGTCTTTCTCAGCACCCCACCGACCGACAGCCTCCCTGACTACCGACTGAGGTGCTTGATCGAACGTCCACCAGAAATGGACGACTTACTGGCCCATAGGAAGACGGCTGATCTCTACCTCAAGGGGTGGCTGAAGGTGTCCAACAGAGAGGTTGACTGATAGAATTTGATATCAGGAAGGGGTTCGGGTTCTTGGAAGAGGAGTAGACTGGGCACGAGGTATGTGTGAGCCGCTATGTGGTAAAAAGGAAATATCTGCCATCCCGGCTTCATAGTCTGTACCTGGGCAAGATCATGGAGTTTGTGAAATGCGAATATAGAAGAGGCTGTTAAGCGGAAGCCCTGGTATGTCCTTACACCTATGAGGGTGTGAGAGAGTGTGATCAGGAGGTACTACAGCAGAGAGCCCAGAGGGAGGCCTGGAAGAAGGGGGCAGAAGAAGCCCCTAAAGGGTTTATGCAAACCCTGAGGGTGAGTTATTCCTGCTGGGAAAAAAGAATAACCCCCAAAGAGCCTCTGATGGAGCCTGAAGAGACTTGCCAGAATCAACAGAAGGGCCGTGAACCAGCTAAATTGCCTGACCAGGCGGGGTCGCCAAGCTTACTAGAGTTGCGAGCTGAAGGTTCAGGCTGCATTACACCAGGACATCTGAGAGAAACAGAGCCATGGCAGGACCAATGGTCAAAAACTTCCAGGTAACCAGCAATGGAAGTGCTGTCTCTGGAAGAGACGATCCTGGACCAGCCAGATTTCCAGACCAGTCCTGGAAGTGGAAGAGACCACCCTCCCCCACCGCCTGAGCTGCCTTCATGAAGGAAAGACGAGACTCCCTGAAGAAATCCTGAAAGGTGGTCTGGGCTCAAAGCGCTCTTGTGTTAGAGTCATAGTTTAGCATGGAATCATCTCAGTCCTGTCTATTAAAAAATCAGGTGAAATGTCTGGAAAATCCCTGTGGGGGGCGACCTACCTCTGTTTCAGTTAAAGACTGTTCATCTGGTTTGTGTAGCATTTGGAAGAAGTCTGATTGACTGTTATAATACCTTTGGGGCCGAAAAAGCCTGTGAAATCCAAATCGGCTACGTTTATTTCCTTCTCAGTTTTTGTTGCGCCTGTTGTACCTTTTTCTTCTGGAATTGTAGGTACTGGTGCGACCATGAGGGTCTAATATCCTCAATAACAGAAATTGTGTGTTTTCTGGATTCTGTCCCTCATGAACATTATCATCAAGGGACTTTTGAGGACTGCACCCTTGGACAAAAAGGGCTATAGTTGTGTTGGCCTACCGGCCCCTATTAAACATATGGACATAAACACTTTGCTTCCAGGGTCCTTACCGAGAAGGACTGGTGCTGATAAAAGTTTTAAAGTTATGGACTATGTCGCTTGCTGTTCCAGGGCCCTTAACCTAGAAGGGCGAAATGTCCACTAAGAAGAAGATGTTGGGACAAGATTTCAGCCCAAATGTTTTTACAATGTTTTATGATATATGCACTAACTCCTCTTTTGAGGTCCGATATTGTTGAGGACGACCATAATTAAAGTGTAGGGGAATGTAGGAGTGGTGGAGATGATGTTCTACTCTGACACCCCAAGTGGTTAAATGTATTTTATAGTAAGGTATGTTATCTGAAAGTAAAACCCCTGGGGCTGCAGTTTAGCCTAGACAGGGTTAATTGTAACAGCCGGCCCAGATTAAGGAGGGGGGAACTGAGAATTAGTGCCAAATTCATGAAGTATCAAGTACAGTTAGGAGAAGTGATAGCAGTGGTCATAAGCAGTGGGTTGCTAGGGTCAACATGAGCCTGTTACTCAGTGAATAGCCATAGAACCCTTCCGTACAAATCTGCCTGTCGGCCTGGGGACGTCGGGGCCTTTGGGCGCATCAAGCCTGCAGTGCTGCAGGAGAAGATGGACTCCTACTGTAAGAGGTGGGAGTTGTTGGAATCTGGGTGCACTGCTTGTGGTGGAGAAGAATTTCTAGTGCTAGAGGAGTTAGCAAAAGGGATGCTGTGCCCATACCGAGAACTAGGGCTGAATTTATGTCCAGTTCCTGTAGGAAAGACTATACCCTGTTGTGTCCTCCTATGCAATATGCTTCATTGTAATGACCATAAACTGCTAAGTGAAGGTTTGACTGTTTTAACGTATTCGGTGTACCCTGGGCAAGCATGCAGAAGTAGCAGCTTGCCCACGACTACCTTGCTCAGGCACCTTACACGCAGACGATACAATATTGATAGCAACAAGCATAGATGGAAAACTCGAACATAAGACTAATACGCAACACAAAGAAGAAAAAGATATTGACTACTGCCAGGTTCGACCTGGACACATTTGAGATGGACGGTGACCAACTGGAAGTTGTAAAAGATTTCAACCTACTCAGATCAATGATCACTCAAGATGCAGCAACAACACCGGAAGTCAATAGCTATGTCCAAATCGACAATGAAGTCACTGGACAAGGTCTTCAAATTGAGAAACATTTCATTGGTTATGAAGACACGACTCATATAGTTTGGTCTTTTTTGTGGTAGAATATAGATGCGAAACGATAAAGAAACAAAACAGAAGATGAATCAGCGAGTAAAAAATGTGGTGCTAGAGAAGGATGTCATCAATACCATGGATGGCAAGAAGAAAAAATAAATAAATTTTGGAACAAATCAAGCTAGACATGTCATTCAAAGTAAGGATCGCCAAGCTACAACTTCCCTACTTTGGACACATCATACAAATAGAGAAATCACTAGAGAAGGACAATATGGTAGGAAAAATATAAGGAACAAGGCGAAGAGGAAGACCAGCAACCTGATAACTTGATACTATCAAGAAAATGGAGAAGACCCTGGTGACCCTATCTAGACTTCTACAAGAATAATCTTCCTACAGATCGTTCATCCATCAAGTCGCTATGGCTCGGGATCGATTCTAAGGCTGTTAAAAAAAAACAAAAAACATTAGAAAAGTGGTTAGATTATTGTATTAAATAGTTAGACATATAGCATGAAATTTACTTAGTTTTGGACAACCCCTTTAAATCAATTGTCTTTGTCCCCTTCTTTGGATTTTACAACTGTTTCTCATCCTTGTCTATATGCCATGGGATACAGCAGTCCAGTGAATTCTGCACCAAAGGAATTACAGCTTTGTGAATACAAATCACAAAAGTCACTGTAACAACAAAGTCAGATCACTGGAGACCTTCATGGAAATTTCTATTACCAGATTGTTTTCTTTCTTTTTGGTAATTGCTATCCTAAAAGAAAAACAATAAATCTAGTACAGTGACTTTTCATTATTATGTATTGAAACTATACATATTGTGATGATTAGAGAATGTTCTGATTCAATGTATTTTAATATTATTTTTTCTGTATTCCAAATGCAAGCAATTAAATTTGATCTAGTGTGCTTTCAAAATAAAAAAAGCTTCTTGGCATTCCTCAGCAGATTCTTTACTAGCACAAATCTTTCAGTGGCATAACCAATTCATCTTTTTCATTGCGTACAATGGCAAACACTACAGTTATCTGTAGCTTTATCCTGAGGATGCAGACGCAAATAAATATTAAGGTCGAATAACACTCTGCTCCATGCTACAACTTTCAATCAGCCATTTAAATTTAATGTATGAAGTTGATTCATTCCTTTCAATATTTTGCATAACTACATTATACTGTACCAATTGAAATGCTGGGAATATACTGTATGTCAATGCTGGACAGCTTGATTGCACATAGGTAGCAAAAGCAATGGCTTTTATTGGTTGGAAGATTATTTTGGTTAAATTCTGAGAATTGGGGTTCGCTAACTCACAATATAATTTCCTGGCTATACAGAATTCATAAAGTAGTTTGCAAATGGTCCAACCAAATTACAATTGATTTTTTCACTTGAAAAAGACGCTAGTCCAGCGATGAAACGCCTTGTGGAAATAAAAATCGTTCAGCTCATCTTGGTCCTAAAGATTCTTTATTAGAGCAGCGCAGCCTGATATTGTGTTTATTGTCCAAATTGGTCAGCCATCTCCGTATATGGCACTTCTATACTTTCCCATCATCATACTGCCCCATCTCCATAATGCAAAGAAAAAGAGAAAAGGCTCTCTAAGTGCGTTACCCTCAATATAGAATACAGCGAGCAAAGGATTGTATATGCTCACCTGCCTGGATTGTGACCTGGCACTACTCTGTACATGTAAGAATGAAGGGATACTGCTCTGACCGCTGACCCACACACTGGTGGGAAGAAGCTTATTCAAACCAAACAGGAAAAAGAGCAGTGATTCCTGGGCACTGCCACAGAGTGAAGAGAAGAAAGGTAGCAGAGGGGAGAAGATTAATCAGGACTCCTGGTTGAGTATCGTCAGAGAGACCAGCTCAGGAGATGAACAGCGCAAGCGCAAGGTCGGAAGTGATTTTGGCGCCAAGGAGAGAGACGAGAGAAGCTGCACCAGCATCCGGAGCTCCAGTCAGGAAGAGAAGTGCCGCGCATCCGCCGAGCTAAGACGTCGACGGTCAAGCCCCGAAGACCCCAGTTAAGGTTCCCAGCCCAGACTTCGATGGTCAAGGCCCGAAAACTTGAGCAACGCCAGTCAAGGTTCCTCACCCCAGTGACATCGGTCAACAGAACGGGAGCAGGCTACGGTGGCATGGTTTTCAGACGTGAGCGCCAGAAGTTCTGGAGGTGTCTGATGGAAGATTCGAAGTCGGCCAGTAATCAGAAAGGACGCGCAAGACGGGCTGTTATCTCTGGCAGAGACATACGGTACCGGAAACAAATAGAGGGAGAGACAATAGTTCGGCAGGGACCAGCAGACGCCAGAGCAGTGTTGCAAAAGTGGATAGAGGGTGCTGGGGGAAACGTGCAGCGATTTGTGGCAGGAGCAGAGTACTGCCAAGGCTTTCAAAGACTACTGCTTGCATGGTATAGTGAATGACAATCTAGTTCCCCTCCTCCTCAGTACTTAATTTTAAACTACCAGCCTCTGAATTCTAGTGTATTTTTTAATTTATTCTGTTGTGTGATTTATTGCTTATTTTACTGTCAAACATTGTAAAAAAAACTGTTACAGTATAATACGTGTTATAATTAATATTATTTTGTTAAATAAAAGAAATTTACTGTTATTCCGCCTGTGTCTGCGCTGTTGCATTCTGTTACCTGCATAAAAGATTCATACAATGCATTTTGAAGTCGGATTGACGCCTTCATTAGTTATAATCAACCCCAGACTTCCCAATCTCCATACAAAGTTTCCAATACTGCCCCATCTCCATACAGAGCTCCCCTATACTAACATCTAACGCGAAAAACCCTTTTACATAAAAGATAATCTTTAATAATCACAACATGACACATACAACATGAATAAAGTGCCCATAAAAAAGTGACTTAGTGCAGGTAGTTGTATAGATATTGATCCTATGCGGTCACTTCCCCCACACCCCCACCAGAGGCGATGAAAAGAGTTTTTTGCCACTGGATATACAATACGTTAGTGTGAGGTTAAACAAAAAACACCTTATATGCAACAAATCACTTGTCTTAAAAACAGCAGGAAAACTTAGCTAGGGGGTACATACTCAAATCTGATGTTGGTGGGTCATACTGATCCAATCCCCCAAACTACATTCAATGAATAGATGACACAAAAAACATATCAAGGGTACAACCAGCAATATAAGCCCAAAACAATATCAGCATGCTCTATTTTAAATGCAGTGCCCCTGTGGTTCTTAACACCTTTACCCCCGAGGGTGGTTTGCACGTTAATGACTGGACCAATTTTTACAATTCTGACCACTGTCACTTTATGAGGTAATTACTCTGGAACGCTTCAACGTATCCCACTGATTCTGAGAATGTTCTTTCATGACATATTGTACTTTATGATGGTGGTAAAATTTCTTCGATATCACTTGCGTTTATTTGTGAAAAAAATGGAAATTTGGTGAAAATTTTGAAAATTTTGCAATTTTCAAAATTTGAATTTTTATGCCCTTAAATCAGAGAGATATGTCACACAAAATAGTTAATAAATAACATTTTCCACATGTCTACTTTAAATAAGCACAATTTTGGAACCAAAATTTTTTTTTATTAGGGAGCTATAAGGGTTAAAAGATGACCAGCAATTTCTCATTTTTACAACAAAATTTACAAAACCATTTTTTTATGGACCGCATCACATTTGAAGTGACTTTGAGGTGTCTATATGACAGAAAATACCCAAAAGTGACACCATTCTAAAAACTGTACCCCTCAAGGTGCTCAAAACCACATTCAACAGCTTTATTAACCCTTCAGGTGCTTCACGGGAATTTTTGGAATGTGGAAGAAAAAAATTAACATTTAACTTTTTTCACAAAAATGTTACTTTAGACCCAATTTTTTTATTTTCACAGGGGTAACAGGAAAAAATGGACCAAAAAATTGTTGTGCAATTTCCCCTGAGCACGCAGATACTACATACGTGGGGGAAAAACACTATTTGGGCGCACGGCAGAGCTCGGAAGAGAAGGAGCGCCATTTGACTTTTTGAATGTAAAATTTGATTGAATAATTAGCGGACGCCATGTTGCGTTTGGAGAGCCCCTGATGTGCCTAAACAGACCCCTCAGTGAACTTATCTAGATGTGTGGTGAGCACCTTGAACCCCCAAGTGCTTCACAGAAGTTTAGAACATTGAGCCGTAAAAATAAAATTTTCACATTTTTCCCACAAAAATGTTTTTCAGCCCCCAATTTTGCATTTTCATAAGAGTAACAGGAGAAATTGCACCATGCAGTTTGTTGTGTAATTTCCCCTGAGTAAGCAGATAACCCATAAGTGGGGGAAAACCACTGTTTGGGCACACGCTAGGGTTCGGAAGGGAAGGAACGTCATTTAACTTTTTGATTGTAAAATTTGCTTCAATAATTAGCGGACGCCATGTTGCGTTTGGAGAGCCCCTGATGTGCCTAAACAGTGGAAACCCCCCAAAAGTGACACCATTTTGCAAACTAGACCCCTCAGGGAACTTATCTAGATGTGTGGTGAGCACCCTGAACCCCCAAGTGCTTTGCAGAAGTTTATAACATGGAGCCGTGAAAATAAAAAAATCAAACTTTTTCCACAAAAATAATGTTTTAGCCCCAATTTTTTTATTTTCACAAGGGTAAGAGGAGAAAATGGACCCCAAAAACTGTTGTGCAATTTCTCCTGAGTATGCCAATACCCTATATGTGGGGAAAATACATTGTTTGGGTGAACGGCAGAGTTCAGAAGGGAAGGAGCATTGTGTGACTTTTTGAACGCAAAATTGGCTGGAATTGAGAGCGGACGCCATGTCGAGTTTAGAGAGCCCCTGATGTGCCTAAACAGTGGAAACCCCCCCACAAGTGACCCCATTTTGGAAACTACACCCCTCAAGGATTTTATCAAGGTGTATAGTGAACATTTTGAGTCCAGAGGTATGACACAGAATTTGATAACATTAGGTCATCATATTGAATAAGTTGTCATTGGTCTTGTAGTTTGGAAGAAAAAAGACTCAGGATATACAACCGTGCACACCCAATATTAGAAAAATGAAAAAATCTTTATTACATGATTACACACTGACAACACAAGAAAAAATAAAAACATTTAAAAACAGACAAGGCATAACAATATTCATGGGGGAAGAACAATAATAATGTTCCAAAGCAATAAATCCCCCCTTAGGCCACAGGTATAATATACATAAATTTTAATATCTCATAATACAATAATGGTTTTTAACCAAGCTATGTCACCCTAATGAAGGGTAGCACAGCACCACTAGACCAAACATAGGTAATGAACCAGGCATTCCCAAATAATCAGACTATACATCATAATAGATTGAGGAATGAAGGAATGAGTGGGAGTGATAACCTGCTAGCACTAGGGGCCCATATAGTATCAGCATTTACCAGAAAGTGTCATCCCACGTAAGGTACGACATTGAATCATGAATTAAATCATGTATGGCAAAACGGGCACTCCTGAGTAGTCAAGGGATAAATCAAAAATAAAAAATTGACATAGTTACCTGTTGGCACCAGAGACCCTACGCGTTACGCTGCTAGACCGCAGCTTCGTCAGGGGTATGTTGTCAGTGAACACATGTGTACATTAAATAGTCTATCCAATTTAGTGTGATTCCCTTCAGGTGAGTATAAATGCCCTCAGATAATCTCTCCAGCATCGTGGCAAGTCGGACGGTAACTTCCTATTTCCACAGCGTACCGCCCACGTGCTGTGATGTGATGCAACCGGAACTGGATAAGACGTCATGTCCGGTCGGCGAACCGCCGCCCCTTCCTATCTCTCCTGCGTTCCACCCAGACGCTATGGTGGAACGCAACCGGAACTAGGTAAAAGATCATATCCGGTTTTGGAAACCGCCCCCTCAGGGATCAAGAGGGATGCAGTCCCCTAAGATAGCCACAATAGGAAAGAAGCTGGCATTCCCGGGGAAGATAGAATGCAAAGAACATGTATACCCCCGGAAGTAGCGCGTCCGCTACAAAAAATTACCGGTACAAAGAAAAGAGGGCTGGCCCTGATGAAGGAAAGTGCCTGGCCAGGCCAAAGAGCAAGATGAAAAATATGAATGGAGTCAGAAAGTCACCAAATGTGCATAAAAGTGTGACCAATAATGACAATACAAACATAAACATAAAAGACTTACCAGACAAACCAACTATAGACAAACATAGAACAAACTACAATCATGTACAAATTGTGGACCATTACAAAGATGGCTAATGAAGCCAAGCAGCAACATATATGGATATACGTACAATTATAAATAAGGACCTGGCATTTGAGATGATAAAAATGTTGGGGATTAACTTGTTATGAGATGGAGGAGATGCACAAGCCAGCCACACGAGAAGAGATGGAAGGATAAAAAGGATAAAAAGGAAAAAGGTTGAACCAGAGAGCCCTCAATCTAAGGCGGGGTTCCAATAGCAAGGATACCATGGGAGTTTAAGCCAAGTAACCAGTAAATGAAAAGTCCTCATTTATACCCCTAGGGGCCACTGTATCAAGAACAAAGATCCACCTAGATTCAGATCTCAATAGATCCTTGGTATGATCTGAATTACGTGAGTTGGGCCTCATCTTCTGGAGGCCCATGACTCGCAATTTACTGGGGCTACCAGAGTGGCATTGGAAGAAGTGCAGAGCCACCGAAGAGATGGCTTTGCCCTTCTTCAAATCCTGTTCAGCAAGATGGATGTTGGAAACATGTTGCTGTACCCGTCTACGGAGTTCCTGCGACGTTTGACCAACATAAACCTTCGGACAAGGACAGATCAATGCATATACAACATTGGTGGACCTACAATTGATAAAGTCCCTCAAAGGGTATTGATGGTTGTCAGTCGGATTAGTGAAAGTTTTACCAGAAGAGAAAAATGGACAAGCAGAACAATCGCCACAAGGGAATGAGCCCTTAAATTTACTACCGCCCGAGGTACTACAACTGGGGCGTGTATAGTGACTGTGCATAAGTTTATCCCTTAAATTTGGGGCGCGTCTAGCCGGCAACAACGGTCTCTCTGGTAAAATACTAGAAAGACGACTATCCGTCTTAAGTATATTCCAATGTTTTCGAAATAGACTACCCACTTCATTCCATTGATTGTTAAACCTGGTGATAAATCTAATCTGTGTATCCTCCATATTGACACGTGATTGTAGCAACATCTCCCGTGGTTTGACCAAAACCTTCTGGTGAGCCTTGGAAATTACCGCTTTAGGATATCCGCGTTCCCGAAAACGTGAGGTTAAATTGCTGGCCTTGGTTTTGTAATCCTCCTGTGTTGTACAGTTCCTTTTGGCCCTTGAAAATTGTCCCAACGGTATGCTGTCTCTCAAGTTTCTAGGATGAAAACTTTGGTAGTGTAAGAGACTGTTTGTGGCCCGTCTCCGTGCCCGTCCAGAAGCCGAGGCACTTACTTTCATTGATAGGCTGAACGTTAATGATTTTAACATTCATCTTACCCATTGTGTATCTTCCTCTGCAGTTAACTTCCTGGATCTGGAGATCAGGAAAGTGGGTGGCTCACTTGTGTCCAAATTACATAGGAAATCGACTGCCACAAACAGTCTCTTACACTACCAAAGTTTTCATCCTAGAAACTTGAGAGACAGCATACCGGTGGGACAATTTTCAAGAGCCAAAAGGAACTGTACAACACAGGAGGATTACAAAACCGAGGCCAGCAATTTAACCTCACGTTTTCGGGAACGCGGATATCCTAAAGCGGTAATTTCCAAGGCTCACCAGAAGGTTTTGGTCAAACCACGGGAGATGTTGCTACAATCACGTGTCAATATGGAGGATACACAGATTAGATTTATCACCAGGTTTAACAATCAATGGAATGAAGTGGGTAGTCTATTTCGGAAACATTGGAATATACTTAAGACGGATAGTCGTCTTTCTAGTATTTTACCAGAGAGACCGTTGTTGCCGGCTAGACGCGCCCCAAATTTAAGGGATAAACTTATGCACAGTCACTATACACGCCCCAGTTGTAGTACCTCGGGCGGTAGTAAATTTAAGGGCTCATTCCCTTGTGGCGATTGTTCTGCTTGTCCATTTTTCTCTTCTGGTAAAACTTTCACTAATCCGACTGACAACCATCAATACCCTTTGAGGGACTTTATCAATTGTAGGTCCACCAATGTTGTATATGCATTGACCTGTCCTTGTCCGAAGGTTTATGTTGGTCAAACGTCGCAGGAACTCTGTAGACGGGTACAGCAACATGTTTCCAACATCCATCTTGCTGAACAGGATTTGAAGAAGGGCAAAGCCATCTCTTCGGTGGCTCTGCACTTCTTCCAATGCCACTCTGGTAGCCCCAGTAAATTGCGAGTCATGGGCCTCCAGAAGATGAGGCCCAACTCACGTAATTCAGATCACACCAAGGATCTATTGAGATCTGAATCTAGGTGGATCTTTGTTCTTGATACAGTGGCCCCTAGGGGTATAAATGAGGACTTTTCATTTACTGGTTACTTGGCTTAAACTCCCATGGTATCCTTGCTATTGGAACCCCGCCTTAGATTGAGGGCTCTCTGGTTCAACCTTTTTCCTTTTTATCCTTTTTATCCTTCCATCTCTTCTCGTGTGGCTGGCTTGTGCATCTCCTCCATCTCATAACAAGTTAATCCCCAACATTCTTATCATCTCAAATGCCAGGTCCTTATTTATAATTGTACGTATATCCATATATGTTGCTGCTTGGCTTCATTAGCCATCTTTGTAATGGTCCACAATTTGTACATGATTGTAGTTTGTTCTATGTTTGTCTATAGTTTGTTTGTCTGGTAAGTCTTTTATGTTTATGTTTATGTTTGTATTGTCATTATTGGTCACACTTTTATGCACATTTGGTGACTTTCTGACTCCATTCATATTTTTCATCTTGCTCTTTGGCCTGGCCAGGCACTTTCCTTCATCAGGGCCAGCCCTCTTTTCTTTGTACCGGTAATTTTTTGTAGCGGACGCGCTACTTCCGGGGGTATACATGTTCTTTGCGTTCTATCTTCCCCGGGAATGCCAGCTTCTTTCCTATTGTGGCTATCCTAGGGGACTGCATCCCTCTTGATCCCTGAGGGGGCGGTTTCCAAAACCGGATATGATCTTTTACCTAGTTCCGGTTGCGTTCCACCATAGCGTCTGGGTGGAACGCAGGAGAGATAGGAAGGGGCGGCGGTTCGCCGACCGGACATGACGTCTTATCCAGTTCCGGTTGCGTCACATCACAGCACGTGGGCGGTACGCTGTGGAAATAGGAAGTTACCGTCCGACTTGCCACGATGCTGGAGAGATTATCTGAGGGCATTTATACTCACCTGAAGGGAATCACACTAAATTGGATAGATTATTTAATGTACACATGTGTTCACTGACAACATACCCCTGACGAAGCTGCGGTCTAGCAGCGTAACGCGTAGGGTCTCTGGTGCCAACAGGTAACTATGTCAATTTTTTATTTTTGATTTATCCCTTGACTACTCAGGAGTGCCCGTTTTGCCATACATGATTTAATTCATGATTCAATGTCGTACCTTACGTGGGATGACACTTTCTGGTAAATGCTGATACTATATGGGCCCCTAGTGCTAGCAGGTTATCACTCCCACTCATGCCTTCATTCCTCAATCTATTATGATGTATAGTCTGATTATTTGGGAATGCCTGGTTCATTACCTATGTTTGGTCTAGTGGTGCTGTGCTACCCTTCATTAGGGTGACATAGCTTGGTTAAAAACCATTATTGTATTATGAGATATTAAAATTGATGTATATTATACCTGTGGCCTAAGGGGGGATTTATTGCTTTGGAACATTATTATTGTTCTTCCCCCATGAATATTGTTATGCCTTGTCTGTTTTTAAATGTTTTTATTTTTTCTTGTGTTGTCAGTGTGTAATCATGTAATAAAGATTTTTTCATTTTTCTAATATTGGGTGTGCACGGTTGTATATCCTGAGTCTTTTTTCTTCCAAACTACATTATACAATTATATCAGGTTACTGTAGCACCCCGTTTTGCTCACTATTCTATAGCAGTGCCCACCTCCTTGCATAGGATTGTCATTGGTCTTGAGCGCAAGTGCTCGCTACTTGAGTTTACATCGGGTACTCGAGTATGCACCATGTATCGCACGTGATTGAGGGACATGCTCAAGTCCCCGCTCGCATGTTTCATGGTTATTAGACACCCAAAAAAAAAACATGCGGGGATCGCTCGTGCATGGCAGGCAATCCCCGCGAGTTTTTTTTGGCCACGAAATATATGAGGCAGAGACTCGAGCATGTCACTTGAGCACCCGCGATACTCGGTGCATATCAGAGCACCCGATGCAAACTCAAGTAGCTCAACACTAGTCACCATATCGTCATCTTTTTTTTTTTTACTTTTGAAAAACATCCCAACCCCATCACAAACCTAACCCTGGCCCAACCCTAACCCTAGAGTATATTTTTTACGCCGTTCCTCGTGCAGTATAAGTGATTAGACGACTTTATTCTTCGGGTCGGTGCAATTACAGCGATACCAGAATCATATCAGGTTTTTATGATTGACAGCTGTCACACACTAAAAGACGCATTTTTTTTGCAAAATCTAGTTTTTGCATCGCCATATTTTGAGACCTACAATTTTTCTATATTTTGGCCGACAGAGTCATGTGATGGCTTGTTTTTTGCGGGAAGAGTTTACGTTTTTATTGGTGTTTTTAGGCACGTGACATTTTTTGATCGCTTTCTATTCCGATTTTTGGGAGGCAGAATAAACAAAAACAAGCAATTCCAGAATTTTTTCTATGGGCTTTTAAAATTGATAAGGCAGCGTTATTCTTTGGGTCAGTACGTTTACAGCGGTACCACATTTATATCATTTTTCTATGTTTTGGCACTTTTACACAATAAAAGCTATTTTATAGAAAAAAATTTTTTTTTGCATCGCTTTATTCTGAGAGCTATAACTTTTTTATTTTTCGGCTGATGGAGCTGTATGGCGGCTTGTTTTTTGCGGAACAAGATGACGTTTTCAGCTGTACCATTTTTATTTATATTCATCTTTTTGATCTTGTGTTATTTCATTTTTTGTTTGGCTGTATGATGATGAAGCATTTTTTTTTGCTTCGTTTTTTTTTTTAATTTTTTTACCGTGTTTACTGAAGGGGCTAACTAGTGGGACAGTTTTATAAGTCAGGTTGTTCCAGACGCGGTGATACCAAATACAGTACAGACCAAAAGTTTGGACACACCTTCTCATTTAAAGATTTTTCTGTATTTTCATGACTATGAAAATTGTACATTCACACTGAAGGCATCAAAACTATGAATTAACACATGTGGAATTACATACTTAACAAAAAAGTGTGAAACAACTGAAAATATGTCTTATATTCTAGGTTCTTCAAAGTAGCCACCTTTTGCTTTGATGACTGCTTTGCACACTCTTGGCATTCTCTTGATGAGCTTCAAGAGGTAGTCGCCGGAAATGGATTTCACTTCACAGGTGTGCCCTGTCAGGTTTAATAAGTGGGATTTCTTGCTTTATAAATGGGGTTGGGACCATCAGTTGTGTTGTGCAGAAGTCTGGTGGATACACAGCTGATAGTCCTACTGAATAGACTGTTAGCTGCTTTTTTCTTGCCATAATACAAACTCTAAGTAAAGAAAAACGAGTGGCCATCATTACTTTAAGAAATGAAGGTCAGTCAGTGCAAAAAATGGGGAAAACTTTGAAAGTGTCCCCAAGTGCAGTTGCAAAAACCATCAAGCGCTACAAAGAAACTGGCTCACATGAGGACCGCCCCAGGAAAGGAAGACCAAGAGTCACCTCTGCTTCTGAGGATAAGTTTATCCGAGTCACTAGCCTCAGAAATCGCAGGTTAACAGCAGCTCAGATTAGAAACCAGGTCAATGCCACACAGACTTCTAGCAGCAGACACATCTCTACAACAACTGTTAAGAGGAGATTTTGTGCAGCAGGCCTTCATGGTAAAATAGCTGTTAGGAATCCACTGCTAAGGACAGGCAACAAGCAGAAGAGACTTGTTTGGGCTAAAGAACACAAGGAATGGACATTAGACCAGTGGAAATCTATGCTTTGGTCTGATGAGTCCAAATTTGAGATCTTTGGTTCCAACCACTGTGTCTTTGTGCGACGTAGAAAAGGTGAACGGATGAACTCTACATGCCTGGTTCCCACCGTGAAGCATGGAGAAGGAGGTGTGATGGTGTGGGGGTGCTTTTCTGGTGACACTGTTGGGGATTTATTCAAAATTGAAGGCATACTGAACCAGCATGGCTACCACAGCATCTTGCAGCGGCATGCTATTCCATCCGGTTTGCGTTTAGTTGGACCATCATTTATTTTTCAACAGGACAATGACCCCAAACACACCTCCAGGCTATGTAAGGGCTATTTGACCAAGAAGGAGAGTGATGGGGTGCTACGCCAGATGACCTGGCCTCCAGAGTCACCAGACCTGAACCTAATCGAGATGGTTTGGGGTGAGCTGGACCGCAGAGTGAAGGCAAAAGGGCCAACAAGTGCTAAGCATCTCTGGGAACGCCTTCAAGATTGTTGGAAGACCATTTCCTGTGACTACCTCTTGAAGCTCATCAAGAGAATGCCAAGAGTGTGCAAAGCAGTCATCAAAGCAAAAGGTGGCTACTTTGAAGAACCTAGAATATAAGACATATTTTCAGTTCTTTCACACTTTTTTGTTAAGCATATAATTCCACATGTGTTAATTCATAGTTTGATGCCTTCAGTGTGAATGTACAATTTTCATAGTCATGAAAATACTGAAAAATCTTTAAATGAGAAGGTGTGTCCTAACTTGGTCTGTACTGTATGTGTACTTTTATTGTTTTTTTTTTCATAATAATATTTATTGATGGGTACATTATATTTTTATTTTTTGTGGATTATTTTTTTTATTTTTTTAAAATATTTTTACAATTTTTTATTTTTATTTTTTAACACTTTTTGGACTTTTATTTTGTGCCCCACTCTGGGACTTTCACTTTTTTTACTCTGATCGTCTGTATAGCACAGGGATGCAGCACCATTCCTGTGCAATGCAGACTGTCAGTGCTGCACAGGGAGAAGATTCTTTGGTCATGCACTGCGCATGACCAAAGAATCTTCCTGCTGTCTGGTGACCCGGATGTTGTCATGACGACATCGGGTCATCATGGCAACATCCAGGAAGCCGCGGCAGACAGTGCTGGAGGCCGGAAGAGGAGGTGAGTATTGCGATCACCTCCCCTTGCCACCGCAATGCTGCGATCGACTTCTAAAGCAGCACTGAGGGGGTTAATGTGCCGGGAGCGGTGCAGGACCGCTCCCTGCACATAGTACCGAGTGTCAGCTGTAACAATCAGCTGACACCTGGCGGCGATCGCCGCGCACCGCTTGTGTGCGGGCGCGATCGCCATATGACCTAATAGTACGTCATTGGTCGAATCGGCCCAGGTCACCAAGAAGTACCATTAGGTCATACGTCAGAAAGGAGTTAATGCTGATAGACCCACAGCTATTGCTTTAGAGTGGCGGACAGATATTTCTGCCACATCTGCCGTTACATGGTAGTAACATGACATATAGGAAAACAAAATAGAACTTATCTTGCAAAAGTGTTAGGTTGCCCCAAGTACTCCTCGACGCGTTTCCCCGTTAATAATTAATTCACCAGGAGAAGATCCAGTCATCCTGCAGAGAGCTCCCCTATACTACCACATCTCTATTCTTCTCCATCTGCATACACAATCAAAATTTTGCCCAATCTCCATACAGAGCTCTCCTCTACTGCCCCATCTCGATGCTGCACCATCTCTATACACAGCCCCCCATATTGCCTCATCTCCATACAGAGCTTCTCTATACTGCCTCTTTTCCATACATAGCCCCCTATAATGCACCTTCTCAATACATAGCTCCCTATACCTCATCTTCTCCATAGAAAGCCCCCCATACTGCCCTATCCTCATTCAGGGCCCTTCTATATTGCTCCTTATCCATAAATTGCCCCATATATTTCAATTTGTCCATACAGAGCCCAGCTATGCTGCCCTACCTCCATTCAGAGCACCCCTATATTGCTGCATCTCCATAAAGAGCTCTCTGCATTCTGCCCCATCTCAATACAGAGCCCCCTTATGCTGCCCCATGTCCATACAGAGCCTCCCAGACTGCCCAACTCTATATAGATGTGTAAATCTAGAAGTGGGAATCAGAGCGGACAATAGGGTAATACCCTGTGGAGGGAGAGTAGGAGAGTACTGGTTACTCTCACCTGGTGGAGTTGTGACCTGCACAACTCCTATGTAGGCGTGAGGAAAAACAGCTGCTGCTGCCCCGTAGCTGGTGAATAAATCCTCCAGGAGATATTGGATCCAGTTGGATGAACACGTAGGTGGGCTGCGCTACTGGAGTAAATCAATTCTTCAGAAATGATGATGAGGAAAATGATTTTTATTAACAACGCGTTTCAACACCGTACTGGCGTCTTTTTCAAGTGAAAAACAACAAATGGTATTTGCTAGTATGATTGTTATAGGGGCTAAGTCCCCTACAACACTGTATGGCCCATTTAAAATGCATTTTGGGGGTGATGGACTCCCTTTAACATATCTATCAATCCTTGATTTCTATAATTCCACAACTTTTCCTTCTTGGTTTTACAATTTCAATGTTGAGGAGTGTAATTAGGTGTGAATAAACCCTAATATAATTTAATAGAAGAAAGTAGTAACCTGATAGGGCGATATGGGCACCTGTGCTACTATTCCTCTTTAGTAACTTTAGTACATTTTTTCCCTTTATAAGTGAATTGTTGGAGTTGGAAAAATTGTTTAATGATGCCTCTAGATAGTTAATTTAATATTTACTGAGTAATAATAATGAATAAGATTATCCGTGCATCACGTTAGAGAGTCACACGGGCAATTTATCAGCCTCTCTCATGACTACACATTGAGTCACCAAGGGGAGGCATTATTGCTGTCTAGGGCACTATCGATATTTACAACAGCATGGAGTTTGTGTATTGATGGGGAAAAGTGAGAACTGTATGAATAATTGGGTAACTAGAAAAAAATTAACAAGAAAAAAGCCCACATGGAAATTGCTCACAGTAAAAAACACTGTTATATATGCACACAGGAAAAAGGCCCACACAGAAAAATTCCCACATGGAAAATTTCCCACACGGAAAAATGCCCACATGAAAAAATATTGACACAGAAAATTACTCAGCGAGAAAATCCCACACAAGGTCTGGGTGATTTAAATGGGTGGTTCGAAATAAAAATTACTTTTCCTCCTAAATCCCTATCCACGTAATGCCATAATCTAAACTATTTTCTAATACACTTGAATTAAAAATTCCCTATCCTTCCTTAACTACACTATCTAACTGCTTTTCTTTTTTTTTTCCTACTTCCATTTTTATGATGTTTCTTTTGAGAATCCTAATACATGCTGGGATGTTCAAATACAGCGTCATCCACCCTCCCAGAAAGGAAGCATTATCAGTGACCTTCGTTTCGGGGGCTGGGCTAGTCCCTGCATGTTGTGCCCTGTGTGATGTGCACTATGACAGCACACTCTCTCTCGCCAGCTCAGATCAGCTTTAACGAGCTGGCAACAGAC
Source organism: Phyllobates terribilis (assembly GCF_046119375.1). Classification (NCBI taxonomy): domain Eukaryota; kingdom Metazoa; phylum Chordata; class Amphibia; order Anura; family Dendrobatidae; genus Phyllobates; species Phyllobates terribilis. The sequence goes on from NW_027362762.1 coordinate 638,050,780, forward strand.
TGCACTATCAATGTGCATTGTCAGAATGAAACAGAGAAAAAACAGCTCACCGTCATCTAAATCCCATATGTTCCGGAGCACGGACAAATGTCTTTGCCTGGATAATATAGAAGCAGCTTAAAGGAAATCCAGATTCACTGAGTGAAATTCTTCTTTATTAGTGAATCATTATTGATTAAGGGTTCGACAAGGCCTGTGTAGGAGGGGGGCCTGCCTACACTAGTGCAATATTGCTCCGCATAGACCCGCCAACTGTTTGCACTGCACAGCAATACATGCTGCCGACCAATTTGTGTCCGGCAGCTGACATCGCCGTGCTTATCATGGGCCGTGCATGGCAGTGATGTTATGCGCTGCAGTGGCAAGCATGCCAATGACGCGCCCCTGGGCCTGTGTCGCGCTGCGCTGCGCATGCGGGAGCTTACCCGGAGCCGGATCTGTGGAGGGTTGTAGTCTCGTGGCGGTGACCCGGTCCGTGCCCAGGGAGTCAAACTAGACGGCAGTCCATTAGTAGTAAATGGTTGATGACTACGCCACCCGTTGAGTGCAGCCAGGGGGCTGCTGCTGCAGGGCAGACCGCTGAGGCCGATGGTGGGATTGTGCAGCGTGATAGTATAACCCCCAACGGGAGGGGTATGGCCTCAGGGCAGCCGACGTGGATGATGGGGGTAGCAGGAACCACTCAGAGACGGTACGGTGTAGTTCAGGGTCTTTACTGGTAACAACAAAAGACCCTCCCGGAGTACTTGCTAGCGGATGGGGCCTGGTCAGTCCTTGAGCAGATGGGATCTCCCCTGGCCAGGCGTAGTTGTAGGCCTCCCAAACTGACTGTACTCTTCTGGCTACCTTGCTAGGAGCTGATGTAAGTAGCCCACGTCCCTGAGTGTACCGTGTGGTGCTCACCCGTATGGCCGGTGACTCGGGGCCTTCTAATGGCTTCCGCTCCACGATGGCGGTGCTGGTCCCACGCGTGTGACCGTGCCTTCGGGCTTCTGGGCCAGAGGACCTGAAATCCCCTGCCTGACGGATTCTGCTGCTGGGCAGGAATTAGTCCCCACAGCCTCGGACTCCGGGTCCGGTAAAAAGTCTTCTTAGTCAGGGCGAACTCTGCAGCTGCCAGCCCCTGACTCCTTGTAACTGCTGTTTCTTCCTATGCTGTCTCTACTTCTTCTCTTCTTCTACTCACTCACCCTGCCTCAGCCCCAGGTTTATATAGGGGAAGTTCTTCCCCTCCCAAGACTGGGCAGGAGGTGTGGCATGCACAGGATCCCTGACTAAAGGACCTCCCACCTGCTCTCAGACATAACATTACGTTACTGTGGCAACCAGACCCCTGGGGTGTCACACCAACATCAGCTGCTGGCCTTTACACTAACGTTGTGGTAGCGGGAAAGGTCATTAGAATAATTTATTTGTTTTTTAAAATGTGTTAGCGAACAGCAGCAGAATGGGGAACATTATAACAGAAAGCGGATCAGGTTGGGGGACATTTTAGCAGGAAGATGCCTGTATAGGAGACATTATTACAGGAAGGAGCCAGTATGGGCAACATTATACTAGGAACAAGCCCGGGATGGGGGACATTATTACAGGAAGGGGATAGTATGGGGGACATTATTACAGGAAGGGGACAGTATGGGGGCTATTATTACAGGAAGAGGCTGACGCGCCCCCCTGGGCCGTGGGGTACTCGGCAGCCGGGCCTCTTATGGATGCCGGTGGGGAATATCACGGTGGCTGGCCCAGTCCGTGACCCAGGGCGGTCAGTAAAAGGGGAATATTTGTAGGGGATTTGGAAAGTTTGTGATGCCACCTGTGGAATGCGGCTAAAGGGGGCCGCCACTGCGGAGCAGTCCCCTGGAGCTGGTGTTACGGCACAGGTAGAGCTAGCTCCAGGGCAGTATAGGGGTAGATGGTGGATGCTGGGGAGAGACGGCAGGACGGTCCCGGAGGAAAGACGGACACTCACACGGGGGGTAAGCTTCAGTACCTTTACTGGTGATGATGCAGGCACGGTCCAGGGTACTCCGGACGAAGGGCGCACTTTTGGACTCTCCCCAGTTAGCGGGTATAGGGCCTCCTGATCCGTTGCTTTACTCACTAAGCTTCTGGCCTGCCTGGAACTAGGCCTAGCTTGGTTACTGTCTCTCTCTCCCTTGCACCTGTTGACCTGGTGGTAGGGCCTTTTCTTGGAGATCACTCTCCCTGGACGCTGGGGCCTCCGTGACTCCTAGCCCTGCTACTGTAGTCAGCGTTTGGTAAACCTGGGACCTGTAGTCCTCCAGGGGTTCCGGTGGTCCCTACTGGGTATAAAGGGTCCCCGTAGGCGCGGACCCGGTGTCCGGTGTATATCTCGGGGTGAGCCTGGTATGCTCCTCTGCCCCCTCGCTACTTCTTCCTTCTCCTCTTGCCTTTGGCCACACTCAGGGCCCTCACACGTGCTGTAAGCCTTGGCTCGCCTAAGCACAGCAGCCAGCGTGCTGCCTCTTCGCTGCTCTCTGAGTGTCAGCACGCTCTCAGACTCTCTCTCAGTCTGACTGAACACTAAACTGAAACTCACTTCTGACTAACTACTGAACTAACTGAGCTGCCTGGCTCCACCCTCCCTATATATATCCCTATCGGGCTCCCTCTGGTGGTCTGAGGTGGTAGGGTGGAGGTGTGTGAATGTGTGAGGGCCTCTTGTGGAGAAGTCCATCCGTGCACCCTTCTAGGTTCTGTGGCACCAATGCGCAGCAGGGCGCCACATTTCCCCCTAGTAAAACTCAGTACTCCTGGACTGAAGCATTTTTTTCAAAACAGGTTAAACAATAACATTTCTTCCCTTTATGGGAGGCATTTTTCTTGAACGTTACAGGTATCATTATAATACAATAGTAACAATTATAAATAACATTAATTTAAGTCACAGTAAGTCCTGTGACCTGATGTCCATTTCACCGATGAAGGAACATGAGGGACCCGCCTGAAAACCCTCAACGTAGGCCCTGGGCGTGGCTACAGGGCATAGGTGATCCAGGTGCTGGATGACGTCTTCGGCCACGCCAAACGGGTTTTTGTTCCGTGGTCACTTAAGGGGCACTCCAGGGAGTGCAACTATGTACATGACAGTTTTTGGGCTGCTCACAGTCCTCAGCCACCGAGTCCTTTATATATACCCTGACGGGTAATTAAATAAACACATATAGTTGATTTCAGTTTATACAATAAACAATACAGTAAGCAATGCACAACTGGGTAACTATTTACACTGCAGGTATCTCTACTTATTCCTGGTACCTGGCAGGGGTCTGGCCTTTTGTGCTACGCGATGACCTACGTAGTACTGGAATGAGTGTAATGTGGATGCTTGCGCTATTTTTCGCTCTATGTGTTGGTGGACTGCAAGACTGCCTTAACCTCTCTATGGGACTGGCAAGTACACTAGTTACTGGGCCTACTGGCTCTGCTTCTACCGGTGATCCTTCTTCCGGGGATTCTTCCTGAGCAGGCTCTTCCGGGACACTTACAGGTCTTACTTGCAGTGGAGAGTCTTCTGGCTGTTGGTAGAAGTGTAGCACAGGTATTATTACCGCTCCATCCAGTTGAGGCCAATCTGCCGGGAAATCTCCTAAGACAGTATGGAGTACTTCTTCTTTAGGCTCCTCCGGTACGGTGAGAGGCACTTCCTCCTGGGGCTTCAACAGACTTGGGCACAACTTCAGATGGTCTCTCAATACCATTGCAGTTGTTCTTCCTCTGTCTTTGCTAATTACACAGGTTTTCCTATTGTCGAATCTGGAATTCAACACAGTGTAAGGTTCCCTTTCCCACTGGTCGTCAAGCTTGTGGCTTCTTCTCTTTCGTTTCAGCACAACTTCTCCAGGTGTCAAGGGTTCGGCTAGTGCACTCTTGTTGTACTGTGCTTCCTGCTCATCTCTCACCCTATTTAGACTGTCTTCGACACAGGCCTGTACTCTCCTGTACTGCTCCTGTCGAGTCGCATCCCAGTCTTCAGTGGACATATCTGCTTCTGGCTCTACCACTCCAAGCTCCAGGTCCATGGGCAACTTTCCGGGTCTTGCTCTCATGAGGTACGCTGGAGTACAATTGGTGGAACTCACAGGTATGTGATTGTACAGATCTACCAGGTCAGGTAGTTTGTCTGGCCACTGGTTTCTTTCTTCTAGAGGTAAGGTCTTCAACAGGTCGATGACTATGTTATTCATCTTTTCACATAACCCATTGGTTTGGGGGTAGTACGGTGTAGTCCGGATCTTCTAACACCCGTACAGATGGCAAAACTCTTTGAACAGCTCGGCTTCAAAGGCAGGGCCTTGATCCGTCAGCACCTTATCTGGGTATCCATGGGGCCTGCAGAAGTATGCTTGAAACGTCCTTGCTGCAGTTTCTGCCATCAGATCCTTGATGGGGGCTACCACCAGGAACCGGGAGTAGTGATCCACCATGATCAGGGCATACGAGTAGCTTGACCTGCTGGGTGACAGCTTGACGTGATCCAGGGCGACGATCTCCAGGGGCTGGGTTGTCTTGATGGACTGCAGGGGTGCCTTCTGGCTGCTGTAGTCTTTTCTTCTGAGGCTACAGGGTCCACAATCCCGGCACCACCTCTCTATGGAACTCCGCATTCCAACCCAATAAAACCGATTCTTCAGGAGGGTTTCCAGCTTCTTCCAACCAAAGTTGATCGTGGTAGGCCTCCAATACCATCTGGATGTCTGTCCTAGGCACTACAATCTGCCATACCATCTCATGGGTCCTTGGGTTGACATACCTTCTGCACAGCTTCTCTCTATAGATGAACAGCCGGCTTCTCTCATTCCACAGTTTCTTGGCTTGGGGAGGAGCGTCCATCTCCAGGGAGGAACCTTCCTGGGTTATCAGTTCTTTGATACGGCTGACAACCAGGTCGCTGTCCTGGGTCTCCTTCCAACTGTGATGAGGTAAAGGGTTTAGTGTCTTACCACGATATCTCCTGGAGGTGCGCTGCTCATGGACCATCCCATTTCTGTGGAAGGGAGGTAGCTCAATCTCCTCCAGGTCATCCACTTCTTCTTCAGTATCCGACTGGTGAGGCATTCTGGATAGGGCATCGGCGTTGGCGTTCTTGTGGCCTGCTCGGTAATTGATGGTGAACTGATAGTTTGACAGCCGGGCCATCCACCGTTGTTCCATGGCTCCCAACTTGGCTGTCTCTAGATGTGTCAAGGGGTTGTTGTCAGTGTAAGCCGTGAACTTACTGGAGGCCAAGTAGTGCTTGAATCGTTCAGTGATGGCCCAGACCAAGGCCAGGAACTCCAACTTGAAGGAGCTATAGTTTTCCAGATTTCTCTCGGTCGGACGAAGCTTCCTGCTAGCATAGGCAATCACCTTCTCCTTGCCATACTGCTTCTGACTCAACACAGCTCCTAGTCCCTCGTTTCTGGCATCAGTGTACAGCAGGAAAGGTTGGCTGTAGTCAGGGTAGGCCAGGATTTCTTTGCCGGTCAGGATCTCTTTCATCACTGCAAAGGACTCAGCCTGCTCTTTACCCTACTGGAAGGGGGGGGGGGTTATTGCCTCTGTTGGACTGTTCTACCAGGAGATCTTGCAAAGGCGCTGCCTTCTTGGTGTAGTCCTTCACAAATCTCCGGTAATACCCGACCAGTCCCAGGAACTGATGTACCTCCTTGAGATTCTTCAGCTACGGCCATTTCTGGATGGCAGTGACCTTCTCCGGGCCTGGTGCTACTCCTTCTGGACTGACGATGTGCCCCAGGTACTGAACCTTCTGTTTGAGCAGGTGGCACTTGGAAGGCTTCAATTTCATCCCATACCAGGACAACGATTCAAATACCTCCGCCAGGTGCTTCAAATGGTCCTCATACGTCTTGGAGTACACTATCACGTCATCCAGGTATAGCAGCACGGTCTCGAAGTTACGGTGTCCCGAACAGCACTCCATCAATCTCTGGAACATTCCAGGGGCGTTGCAGAGTCCGAACGGCATACTATTGAACTTGCAGAGTCCCATCGGGGTAGTGAAGGCCGTCTTCTCCCAGTCCTCTTCCGCAACTGCTACTTGCCAGTACCCACTAGTGAGGTCAAGGGTAGAGAAGTAATTTGCAGACTTTAGTGCAGCCAGGGATTCCTCTATACGGGGCAAAGGGTATGCATCTTTATGTGTTATGCGATTTACCTGTCTGTAATCTACACACATCCTCATGCTTCCATCCTTTTTCCTGACCAGGGCCAGGGGAGCTGCCCAGGGGCTACAGCTATCTCTTATTACCCCTGCCTTCTTCATGTCATGCAACATTTCCTTCACTTTCTGGTAGTGTGCTGGTGGGATTGGCCTGTAACGTTCTTTGATGGGTGGATGGTCACCTGTGGGCATATGGTGTTGTACCCCTTTAATCCTCCCAAAATCAAGTGAGTGTTTGCTGAATACCTGTTTGTATTCCTGGACCACCCTGTATACACCTTGTTTTTGATGGACAGGAGTGGCGTCAGTCCCAACATGGAGCTATTGACACCAATCCTCCAGCTGAGCTTCGGAGTCATTGTCCTCCACTGTATCTGGTGGGGTCAAGGATTCCACTGTGTGTATGGCCTCATCATTCACAGTATACAACCTGGCAACAGTGGCGTATCTTGGTAATTTAACTTCATTCTCCCCACAATTTAGGAGACGTACGGGTACCCTCCCATTGCGTACATCAACCACCCCTCTGGCAGTTAAGAGTGTAGTTCTGTGCTCTGAGCTAATTGCTGACCTATTGCTGCCCTACACCAAATCAGCATTTCACTCATCGGGGGAACCACAATGGGTATCGGGTCTGTCACCCATACATTACCAATCTCACCACCTGTTAGCTTTACCTGTTGCTGGTACAGGAGGGCTCGTATCTCTCTCTGGAGCACCTTCCTCTGCCCTGGTTTGGCGGTGTCAGACATCTGTTGGAGCCAAAAACAACACTTCTCCCAAACAGTTACCGACAATATTTGTACCAAGTATCATATACAAGTCTGTATCACCAGGATTAGACTCCACTACAATCAGTCCTTGGTCCTTTAGTTCCGCTCTCCCCACCTTCACTGTCACGTCCTTAACCCCTACTAGGTTAAGAGGAAGGCCGTTAGAGGCATACACGGAGAGGTTCAGGGCTGGCGGCTGGAGTTCATCTATGGACCAGTACCTTTTGTAGAGGACATCAGGTATGATGGTTACCTGAGATCCAGTCTCCAGCAGGTCAGGTGTCGCGATGCCATCCAGGACAATGGACAGGAAAGGTCTTCCTCCCACGAACCGATGGTACCAGCTTGATGCCCCTGCTTGATTTACTCCTGGGTGTCAGCCCTCGGCCCCAGGGTTTGCTCGTTTAAAGGACAGTTCCGCGCTGTGTGGCCTGCCTTCTAGCAGTGGTAGCAGATGAATTCTCCTGGAGAGTGACGTTGGTCGTTGGTCCTCCCACGGGGTAGTGTAGTCCTCCTCTGGGGCGGCGATGTCCTCCTACAGGGTGGCATTGTCCTCCTTTCTCTCCTCATCCAGGGGACGTCCTCAGGGCTGTCGGCCAGTAGGATCCTTCGTTCCAGCTCAGGCTCCGTCTGTAGCTGCAGGGTGCTCAGGACGGTGGCCAGGGTTTTACTTAACTGGCGCACTTCAGAGCGTAGGCTGTCCAGCTCGCTAGGAGGCACTGTTTGCATCTTTGTTTCAGCCGTTAATGAAGGAGCAGTGGGTGCTGCAGGCACTGGGGTGGCCCCACCCTGGTAACAGCCCCTTTATAGCCATGTCCTTAAGGGTGTCAAAGGTGGCATCTGGATGGTCTAAGGCCCACCACCATACAGTTCTGCTCTCCTCCTGGGACCTCAACCCCCGGATGAACTGTTCCGTCAACATTTTATTTTCGTTTTGTATGCTGGCTGGACTAACCTGTTTCAGGGCCCGCAGGGCTTCCTTTACGCGCCAGGCGTAGTCCCGGACACTGTCATCAGGTTTCTGGACACAGTGGTAGAACCTCATCCGGAGATCTGTCTCAGTGCGGTTTTCAAACACAGTTTGCAGTCTCTTAAAGATGATGGATACTGATTCCTGGTCTGCGGCCGGCCAGGTTTCAACTTCCCACTCTGCGGCACCAGTCAATTGTCCCCGCACAATAGCAGCTCTCTGTTTACCAGTCATAGAATACATGTCTAGCACACCGCATATTTTTCTCTTGTATCCGGACAGGATGACTGGTTTGCCATTATACTGGGGAAGCCATTTCGCTCCAGGGATATACGGCAGGGCCATGGGTATCAACGGCGTTACGAACGCCGCTGGTGAAGCGGCCGCTCCGGCCTGTGCAGCGCCGGGTGCAGATTGGGCATCAGGAGCGTTAACTGGTGCTCCGGCGACTTACTGGTCGTCGACCATGGTTGCCCCCCCTAGTGAACCGGAGCTTACCTTCTTCACTTTCTTTTTCAGGTAGGCCGCAGCTCCGCGGGCGACGGTTTTCTTCCAGGACCTTGCGTCACTCGCGTCTGACGTCAGAGCGTCCTCTCGGCTCCTCTCAGGACCTGACGCTTCCTGGTTCGACGTCAGGGGCGGGGCGTGTCCTGGGCTTCGTGCGCTTCCAGCGGTTACGCCTCTCCGATTCCCGCAGTTACGCCCCTCTTCTTCCCGCGCGGCGACAGGAAGATGGCGGACAATGGCGTTAAATCTCGGGAATGGCGGGAGAACTTCACCACAGTGAGTGCTACAGTCTATTTAAGGCGCACAGTACCCGGTGACAACGGACACGCAAACCTGTTCGTGACGCCAAGGCTGACGCACACCCCTGGGCCGTGGGATACTCGGCAGTCGGGCCTCTTATGGATGCCGGTGGGGAATATCACGGTGGCTGGCCCGGTCCGTGACCCAGGATGGTCAGTAAAAGGGGAATATTTATAGGGGATTTGGAAAGTTCATGACGCCACCTGTGGAATGCGGCTAAAGGGGGCCGCCGCTGCGGAGCAGTCCTCTGGAGCTGGTGTTACCGCAGCAGGGATGGTGTGGCTCTCCACAGGTAGAGCTAGCTCCAGGGCAGTATAGGGGTAGATGGTGGATGCTGGGGAGAGACGGCAGGACGGTCCCGGAGGAAAGACGGACACTCACACGGGGGGTAAGCTTCAGTACCTTTACTGGTGATGATGCAGGCACGGTCCAGGGTACTCCGGACGAAGGGCGCACTTTTGGACTCTCTCTAGTGAGCGGGTATAGGGCCTCCTGATCCGTTGCTTTACTCGCTAAGCTTCTGGCCCTGCCTGGAACTAGGCCTAGCTTGGTTACTGTCTCTCTCTCCCTTGCACCTGCTGACCTAGTGGTAGGGCCTTTTCTTGGAGATCACTCTCCCTGGACGCTGGGGCCCCCGTGACTCCTAGCCCTGGTACTGTAGTCAGCGTTTGGTAAACCTGGGACCTGTAGTCCTCCAGGGGTTCCGGTGGTCCCTACTGGGTATAAAGGGTCCTCGTAGGTGCGGACCCAGTGTCCGGTGTATATCTCGGGGTGAGCCTGGTATGCTCCTCTGCCCCCTCGCTACTTCTTCCTTCTCCTCTTGCCTTCGGCCACACTCAGGGCCCTCACACGTGCTGTAGGCCTTGGCTCGCCTAAGCACAGCAGCCAGCGTGCTGCCTCTTCGCTGCTCTCTGAGTGACAGCACGCTCTCAGACTCTCTCTCAGTCTGACTGAACACTAAACTGAAACTCACTTCTGACTAACTACTGAACTAACTGAGCTGCCTGGCTCCACCCTCCCTATATATATTCCTATCGGGCTCCCTCTGGTCTTCTGAGGTGGTAGGGTGGAGGTGTGTGAATGTGTGAGGGCCTCTTGTGGAGAAGTCCATCCATGCACCCTTCTGGGTTCTGTGGCACCAACGCGCAGCAGGGCGCCACAGGACCAGCAAAGGGGGGATTTTTCCAGGAAGGGGCCAGGATGGGGAACATTATTACAGGAAAGGGTCAGTATTGGGGCTATTATTACAGGAAGGGGCCAGGATGGGGCCAGGATGGGGACCTTGTACCAGGAAGGGGCCCATAATGGGGAACATTATTACAGTCAGGGGCCCAGTATGGGGGGTATGATACCAGGAAGTGGGGGACATTATTACAGGAAGGGCACATTATATTTGGTAAGGGCCCAGGATGGGGACATTGTTATAAGAAGGAGCCAGGACAGGGGAGTTTATTACATGGGGGGGCGCAAAAACATATGTATTTATAGGATATAGAACTCTACAAGGGCCCATATATCTGACCAACATGCAGATGGGGGCCTAGATACAAATTTTGAACTTGGCCCATTGACCCATCAGTCCAGCTGCATCATAGTAATTCAGACATGCCCACACTGCCCCTATATGTGGCGGTCTGCTAAGGTGGAGGAAGCATGCCTGATTGCTTCTTCCTGTGAGGAGCTTGTAGGCGGGACCGAGAGGAGATATCAGTATAAGCTCCAGATAGTGATGGCGGCAGGAGGCTTCTATTCTTTGTGTGGTGAGGGGGTGGCAGGATGCTACCTACTCACCACTTGATAAATCCAGGTCCTTATCCTATATTGCGTCTGCGGCCGATCTACAGAGGCTAAGTGAAATTTATTACAGAAGGTTGAACTTTCATACTGATAAGCTCATGCTGTGAGTGCAATGTCTTCGGCTCCAGGGTCACCAGACCTACAGGTCTGCAGCAATAAGTCACTCCATACCTCAGAGTAACCACACACACAAAACGGGATCCTGCACTGAAGTGATGAACCCTGAACCTGCAGGACATCACATGTTACATGATATGACTCTGTATACCGTATTTTGTGGACTATAAGACGCACTCCAAATTTTGGGGAGGAAAATAATTAAAAAAAAATAATAAAATGGGGTCCGTCTTATAGTCCAAATTTATGGTAGCCTACCGGGGAAGGTGGCAGCTGTGGAGCGGGGTCACAGGATGCAGAGTCGATGCTGTAGGAAAGCCGGTGGCGGCACGAGTGGAGTGTTGCTGCGGGCCCCGGGCTACAAGGAGGAGTTGTCCCGGTGGTGCAAGGCTGCGGGCCCTGGGCTTCAACAAGATGTTGGCAGTGAGACAGGAGTGAAGACCCTGCTCTGCCCATTGATGTACCGGTGGTGAGCTTAAGGAAAATGGCTGTCAGAGGTGGTGCATGCGCAGATTGAGATCTTGGCTTGTTGTTGAGCAGAGATCTAAATCTGAACATGCGCAGCCTATGGCAGCCATTTTCCTGAAGTCCACCACCGAGAAATCAATGGGCAGAGCGGGAACTCCACTCCTGCCTCACTGCCGACATCTTGTTGAAGCTCAGGGCCCACAGCCTCGCACCGCCGTGACAACCACTCCTCCCAGCCCGGGGCTCGCAGCATCGCCCCACTCCACAGTCGCCACCCCCATAATTTACATTTGGACTATAAGATGTGACTCGCCCCCTGGGCCATGGGGCACCCGGAACCGGGCTTCTATGCGATGCTGGGGGTAGTAGTGGCAACCCGATCCCGTGGCTCAGGGTGGTCAGACCAAATTGTGGCAGTCTATTTATCAGTGTTTTGAATGTCTTACTATGCCACCCGTGGATTGCGGTCAGGGATGACCGCCGCTGCAAGGCAGACCACTGAGGCTGGTGTTGGTGTGCAGCATAAGGATAGGATAACTCCCCACGGGAAGAGTGTAGCCTCAGGGCAGTGTAGGTGAATGCTGGGGGTGATAGTGCAGGCCACAATAGTAAGAGTTCAGAGTCCGCTTCAAACAGTCCAGGGTCTTTATTGCAGATGTTATTACTGACCCGACAGGAGTACCGGTTAGGAGTGGGCCTGGGTATCTGAGAGCATTCGGGCGAGCCCCACTGGTCAGGGTGAGTGTGTAGGCCTACCGTTCTCTCTATGCTCTTTCTGACTATCCCCCTCTTCGTGGTGTAATAGCCCACGTCCCTGAGCTGGATGTGTACTTTGCCTGTATGGCTTGCGACTCGGGCCTTAGGTACCTTTTGCTTTTTCCTGCTGTACTGGTCCCTCTGTGTGGCGGAGCCTCCAGGCTTCTTAGGCCAAGGGACCTGAAAACCCTCGTGGGTTGGTTCTCTGCTGCTGGGCTTGCAACCCTGACAGCCTCGGACCCCAATGTCCGGTGGTGTAGTTCTTTCAGCCAGGACCGGCTCTCGCCGCCTCTCTCCCTGGCTCGCAGCTTCTCCTCTGCCTCACGGACTCCTCGGCTACAGCTGAACTGTCCCTCCTTCTCTGGGACTAGTCTCAGACCTGAGCTAGGTCGTCCAGTTCTCTCTAAAACTGCCCTCAGTTCCAGCTTTTATAGGGGCAGCCAGCTCCCCTTCTGGCCTGGGACAGGAGGTGCTGTATGCTAATTGTCTCTGACCAGGGAACCTCCCTCCTGCTCTCAGACACAGCCTTTAATATTTGTGGCATCCAGGCCTGGGGTGACACAGATGCACCACCATTTTCCTCCCAAATTTTGGGGAAAAATAGTGTGTCTTATAGTCTGAAAAATATGGTATATTATTCATATAGTATGTTCTGCAGCCATGTGCGGGGTTTATCATATAACATTCTATATCTGTGCACATAGTATATCACATACAGTAAAAAGAATACTAAATGACTTGTATATGATATACAGTGATACAGACATCAGATGTTATACAGTATACACACTCACATATATGTTGCATGTATATATATACAACAGTGTATATATTGTTTAAAATAGGGGTCTCAAACACATTGCCCATGGGTCACATTCGGCCCATAGGCACTGTAGACCCCTTGAGGTTCACGGCCCGGTCCAGGGGCTACTGACGACAGTGCTTTATTTCAGTTTAATGTGTGTCCTTGAACGCACAATCAATTGTAACGTGTTGCCATGCACAGACAAGCTCACTGCACAGCAATTCCAATGCCAGCAACCAGCCAATCAGAGGCCAGCAGCTGACATTGGCGTGCACGCGCTGCGGCTCATGACATCACTGCCATGCGCATACACGCCGATGTCAGCTGCTGGTCTCTGATTGGCCAGCGGCTGGCATTGGTATTGCTGTACGGAGAGCTTGTCCAAGAACACACATTCAACTGAAATAAAGTGCTGCAGTCAGTGGACCCCTGACTGGGCCACGGTTGTCAAGGGGTCTATAGTGCATGCAGGCCACATGTGCAGAAGAGAGGACGCTGAGTGAACAGAGGACAGGTGAGAAGAATCTTTTTTTTTTCTTTTATGTGTATGTGAACATGTGGCAAAATAGGGGACATTACACAATAGGGGATATGTGGCACATGGGGACCTGCATGGGGATATTACTACAATATAGGGACCAGAATGGGGCATTATTACAAGATTAAGACGAGGATGGTCAAATTACTACAAGATGGGGACCTGGATGGGGCATTACTACAAGATGGGGACTTGGATGGGCATTGCTACAAGAAAGGGACAAGGATGGGGCGTTAGTACAAGATGGGGGCCAAGAAGGGGTATATTACTACAAGATGTTTGCCAGAATTACTATATGGTGCTAATTGTAAGACAATATTACTGTATGTGGCCAATTGGGGGAAACAAAATTGTAAAAATGTGAAAAAGAATCAAAATAAAGCTTGAAATAATATTTTGCCACTAAAAATGCTGTTTTATATATAAGCTAAAGTAAACCAAAAAAGTTCACGTTTCTTATCGCCACATCCATAACGACCTCAGATATAAAACTGTACCATAACCCATACCATGAATGCCATTAAAAAAAAAAAATAAACACAGCAAAAATGTTAAAAAAAAATTATCAGAAGGTGTATAGAAAAAAAATGGTATCACTAAAAATGTCACTTTGTCCTGCAAAAAATGCGGCCACCTAAATTCTATTTTTTTTTTATGTGCGGCCCATATACTCAGCCAAGTTTGACACCCATGATTTAAAATCTGATGTCTGTAGCCACAGTATATCATATACCAGTCACATATTATCCTGTTTGTAATATACTGTGCACAGATGTCAGATGAATATACAGAATATGTGACTGATATATCATTTACTATGTGTGTGGACAGTCATGGCCGAAAGTGTTGGCACTAGTGTTGAGCATTCCGATACTGAAATATCGGGTATCGGCCGATATTCGCGGTATTGGAATTCCGATACTTAATTCCGATACTTTTACAATATCGAATACCGGAATCGGAAGTTCCCATAATGCCTGCGCTCTGCAGTGTCTCTGAAGTATGACAAGCTGGATGGCAGCGCTCAGCTGAGATCCAGCCTGTCATCAGAATGCCATCCCAGCGTGGGAGAATTCTCCTGATCGTTTAAAAGCCGGCGGGCGGTAAAAAGCCGCCGGCTTTTAAACAATCACACAGCCCCATACTGCTTCCCCGCAGCCTCCCACCCCGATCCTCCGCTCCCCCCATCCTGATCGTAAGTTAGGACCGGGCGGGGAGCGCAGCACCAAGGAGCGGGGAGCGAAGGACCCGGGCGGGGAAGCCGGCAGTGAAAAGACTTCACCGCCGGCTTTCCCGTTCTGTGCTGCGCTTTCCCGCCGGTTATTTCAAATGAACAGCTGAGGTATCAGGTGATGCCGATCAGCTGTTCATTTGAAGTCGCCGCGGTGCCCTCGGAGGGTTCATGTGAGTTCATGCTTGACTGCATTGCATGAACTCACATGAACTTTCCCACGGTCGCACAGGTCAGCCTCACCTCCCAGACGATCAGCCCGTCATGATTGGTGTGTGCGCGGTGTCTGTGCGATGTGTGCGGGTGTGCGCGGTGTCTGTGCGATGTCTGCGGGTGTGTGCGGGGTGTGTGCGGTGTCTGTGCGATGTGTGCGGGTGTGTGCGGTGTCTGTGCGATGTCTGCGAGTGTGTGCGGGGTGTCTGTGCGATGTCTGTGTGATGTGTGCGGGTGTGCGCGGTGTCTGTGCGATGTCTGCGAGTGTGTGCGGTGTCTGTGCGATGTCTGCGGGTGTGCGGTGTCTGCGGGTGTGCGCGGTGTCTGTGCGATGTCTGCGGGTGTGTGCAGTGTCTGTGCGATGTCTGCGGGTGTGTGCAGTGTCTGTGCGATGTCTGCGGGTGTGTGCGGTGTCTGTGCGATGTCTGCGGGTGTGTGCGTGCAGGCAGACATAGGCAGTAGTTCAGGAAATTCATGAAATAATTAAAAAAAAATTGATGTGGGGCTTCGCCCTATATTTGTGTCCAGCCAGGTACAGCAGGCAGGAACGGGCTGCCCCCAACCACCAGCTGCCTATTTGTACCTGGCCGGACACAACAATATAGGGAAGCCCTTTTTTTAAAAAATAATTTCATGAAATAATTAAAAAAAAATTGATGTGGAGCTTCGCACTATATTTGGATCCAGCCAGGTACAGCAGGCAGGAATGGGCTGCCCCCAACCACCAGCTACCTATTTGTACCTGGCCGGACACAACAATATAGGGAAGCCCTTTTTTTCTTAATTATTTCATGAATTTCATGAAATAATTAAAAAAAAAAATACGTGGAGCTTCGCCCTATTTTTGTGTCCAGCCAGGTACAACTAGGCAGCTGGGGGCTGGAATCTGCAGCGCAGGGAGGCCCAAGCTTTCTGGGCCCCACCCACTGCAAATTGCAGTCCGCAGCCGCCCCGGAAAATAGCGCGTTCATAGAAGCGCCATCTTCTGGCGCTGTACCCAACTCATCCAGGGCCCTGGTGCGGTGGCTCACTGGGTAATAAAGGGGTTAGGGCCAGCTTGGCATTATCAGCTGGCCCTAAGCCCGAAATTCATGGGGTCACGCCAATATTAGACATGACCACCATGAATTTCTAGTAAAGTATTTAAAAAAAACACAACACCCAGAATAAAGTCCTTTAATTGAAATAAAGACACAATTCTTTATTGTTCTAAATTAAACTATACTTACCATCACGCCCATTCCAGCTGAAGCCAACGATCTCCTGCAATAAAAGAAAAATAATAAACCAACCTCATCCTTACCTTCCCATGGATCCCACGACAGCTTCAGCTCTGCTACATCGAGATGACAGGTTGGACCGCAGCAGAACGCTGCCATCCAGCCTGTCATCCCGCGGACACTGAGAAGCGCAGGCATGCGTGCGCTCCTCAGTGTCTCTCTGTGACGGCATAAAGATGAGCCGAGGTCATGTCCAATGAACTCAGCTCACCTCATGCACGTCACTGACAGCGTGGGAGAATTCTCCTGCACTCAGCGCTTCAGCGTGAGAATTTTCCCACGCTGTCAGTGACGTGCATGAGGTGAGGTCATGTCCAATGAACTCGGCTCACCTCATGCACGTCACTGACAGCGTGGGAAAATTCTCCCGCACTCAGCGCTTCAGCGTGAGAATTCTCCCACGCTGTCAGTGACGTGCATGAGGTGAGCTGAGTTCATTGGACATGACCTCACCTCATGCACATCACTGACAGCGTGGGAAAATTCTCACGCTGAAGCGCTGAGTGCAGGAGAATTCTCCCACGCTGTCAGTGACGTGCATGAGGTGAGCCGAGTTCATTGTCGGCTCATCTGGATGCCGTCACAGAGAGACATTGAGGAGCGCAAGCATGTCTGCGCTTCTCAGTGTCTGCGGGATGACAGGCTGGATGGCAGCGTTCTGCTGCGGTCCAGCCTGTCATCTCGATGTAGCAGAGCTGGAGCCATCGTGGGAACCATGGAAAGGTAAGGATGAGGTTGCTTTATTATTTTACTTTTATTGCAGGAGATCGTTGGCTTCAGCTGGAATGGGTGTGATGGTAAGTATGGTTTAATTTAGAACAATAAAGAATTGTGTCTTTATTTCAATTAAAGGACTTTATTCTGGGTGTTTGTGTTTTTTTTTTAACTTTGACTATGGGGTTAGTAATGGGGGTGTCTTATAGACGCCTCTCCATTACTAACCTGGGCTTGATGTCAGCTGGCATTATAAGCTGA
The DNA here is from genome assembly GCF_046119375.1 of Phyllobates terribilis. Taxonomy (NCBI): domain Eukaryota; kingdom Metazoa; phylum Chordata; class Amphibia; order Anura; family Dendrobatidae; genus Phyllobates; species Phyllobates terribilis. The sequence continues at coordinate 638,067,694 of NW_027362762.1, forward strand.
CATCAACCCCAACCCTATTACCCCACTGCCACCGCTACAGGGCAGTGGGAAGAGCGAGGCTAAGTGCCAGAATTGACGCATCCTATGGATGCGCCATTTCTGGGGCGGCTGACGGCTGGTGTTTCTAGCCTGGGAGGGGGCCAATATTCATGGCTCCCTTCCTGGGCTATTAATATCAGCCCCCAGCTGTCTGCCTAGCCTTTGCTAGCTATTAAATTAGGGGGGACCCCACGTCATTTTTTTGGGGGGGTCCCCCATTTTAATAGCTAGTAAAGGCTAGGTATTCAGCTGTGGGCTGATATTAGTAGCCTGGGAAGCTCCGTGGGTATTACCCTCTTCCCAGGCTTCAAACATCTGCCCCAGCTGTCTGCTTAACCTCCACTAGAGACTAAAATTAAGGGGAACCCCACGCCAATTTTTTTTTAAATAAATCCTTTATTTTAACACTAAATGACAAGTACAGTAACCAACACTGTCACTGTACTTCATATATATGTGACTGACATGTTTCTATCTATCTAATCTATGTATGATTCTCTATTCCTTCTATTCTAAATTGTCGGGTACAGATGCTGAATTGCTGGCTGGCTTTTTTAAAGAGACGGTGCATGAAAACACTATTATTTATTTAAATAAATCCTTTAACACTAAATGACAAGTACAGTAAGCAACACTGGCACTGTACTTATTATATATGTGACTGACATGTTTCTATCTATCTAATCTATGTGTGAAGCTCTATTCTGTCTGTTATAAATTGTCGGGTACAGATGCTGAATTGCCGGCCGGCTTTTTTAAAGAGACAGTGCACGAAAACACTATTATTTTTTTAAATAAATCCTTTAACACTAAATGACAAGTACAGTAAGCAACACTGGCACTGTACTTATTATATATGTGACTGTCATGTTTCTATCTATCTAATCTATGTGTGAAGCTCTATTCTGTCTGTTATAAATTGTCGGGTACAGATGCTGAATTGCCGGCCGGCTTTCTTAAAGAGACGGTGCATGAAAACACTATTATTTTTTTTAATAAATCCTTTACACTAAATGACAAGTACAGTAAGCAACACTGTCACTGTACTTCATATATATGTGACTGACATGTTTCTATCTATCTAATCTATGTGTGAAGCTCTATTCTTTCTGTTATAAATTGTCGGGTACCGGTGTATGCGCTGATGAATTGCCGGCTTTTCGCATAATACATTCTACATTATTCTTAGTTGTTTTACTTCATGTAGAATTAACCTACATGGAAAGAAAGGGTTTATTTTCATTCCGATATTAGTGTCCCATTGACTTGCATTGGTTTCCGGTATCGGAATCGGCGATATCCGATACTTTTTGAGTATCGGTCCGATCCAATCCGATACGATATTTCCTGATATCGGAAGGTATCGCTCAACACTAGTTGGCACCCTTCATTGTTCTAGAAAATTTTTGCAATTATACAGTCCATGTTTTGTTAAACACATGGTTATTTCCTTTGTGTGCATTGGAACAACACAAAAAAACTAAGAAAAGAATGCAAATTGGACATCATTTCACACAAAACACCAAAAATGGGCCAGACAAAATTGTTGGCACCCTCAACTTAATATTTGGTTCCACATCCCTTGGAATAAATAACTACAATCAATCACTTCCTATGGCCATCAACAAGCTTCTTACACCTCTCACCTGGAATTTTGGACCACTATTCTTTTGAAAACTGCTCCAGGTCTCTCATATTTGCCTTCTCCCAACAGAAAATTTAAGATCTTGCAACAGGTGTTCAATAAGATTTAGATTCGGACTCATTGCTGACCACTTCAAAACTATTCAGAGTTTTGTTTCCATCCATTTCTGGGTGCTTCTTGAAGTATGTTTGGGGTCATTGTCCTGCTGGAAGACCCATGACCTAGGATGCAAACCCAGCTTTCTGACACTGTACTATATTGTGACCCAAAATCCTTTGGTAACACACAGTCAAGGCACCCAGTACCAGAGGCAGCAAAAAAAAAATATAATAATAAATAGTTTAATAAAACATGTGTAATAATTTTCTGGACGAAATATTTCATTTTCTGTAACAATTTCAACTGTGCCAACACTTTTGGCCATGACTGTATACAGGATAATGTGACTGGTGGAATATTTGATGTCTATACTTATATCATTAACAAATAAAGTGGCGCTCTGTAACGCTATATCATTCAAACATGAAATATGAAATTTGAAAAATGAGCCACAAAATTTGTTGTGCAATTTCTTCTGAGCACGCAGATACCCCATATGTGAGGAAAAAACACTGTTTGGGCACACAGCAGGGCTCAGAAGGGAAGGAGCGCCATTTGACTTTTTGAATGTAAAATTTCTTTGAATAATTAGCGGATGTCATGTCGCATTTGGGGAGCCCCTGATCAGCCTAGACAGTGGAAACCCCCCACAAGTTACACTATTTTGGAAACTAGACCCTTCAGGGAACTTATCATGATGTGTGGTAAACACCTTGAACCCCCAGGTGCTTCACAGAAGTTTAGAACATTGAGCCGTAGGAATAAAATTTTCACATTTTTCCCACAAAAATGTTTTTCAGCTCCCAATTTTGCATTTTCATAAGGGTAACAGTAGAAATTGCACCATGTGATTTGTTGTGCAATTTTTCCTGAGTAAGCCGATTCCCCATATGTGGGAGAACCACTGTTTGGGTGCACGGAAGGGAAGGAGTGGCATTTGACTTTTTGAACGTAAAATTTGCTTAAATAATTAGCGGACGCCTTGTTGCGGTTGAAGAGCCCCTGATGTGCCTAAACAGTGGAAACCGCCCACAACTGACCCATTTTTAGAAACCAGACTCCTCAAGGATTATGTGTGGTGAGCACCCTGAACCCCCAGGTGCTTCACAGGAGTTTATAACGTAGAGCTGTGAAAGTAAAAAAATCAAACTTTTTCCACAAAAAATATCTCTTAGCCCCACATTTTTTATTTTCACAAGGGTAAGAGGAGAAAATAGACACCAAAAACTATTTAGCAATTTCTCCTGAGTACACTGATACCTCTTATGTGGGGAAAATGCACTGTTTGGACACTCTGCAGGGTTCAGAATGGAAGGAGCACTGTGTGACTTTTTGAATGCAAAATTGACTGGAATTGAGAGCGGATGCCATGTTGCGTTTGGAGAGCCCCTGATGCATCTAAGTAGTGTAAACCCCCACAAGTGACCCCATTTTGGAACCTAGACCCCTCAAGGATTTTATCAAGGGGTATAGTGCACATTTTGAACCCAGAGGTACGACACAGAATTTGATAACATTAGGTCATCATATTGAATAGTCTTGAGCGCAAGTGCTCGCTACTTGAGTTTGCATCAGGTACTCGGGTATGCACCATGTATCGCAGATGCTCGAGTCCCCATCCCGCATGCTTCACGGTTATTAGACACCCAAAAAAAAACATGCGGGGCTCGCTTGTGCATAGCAGGCAATGCCCGCAGTTTTTTTTTGGCTGTATAACAGCTGCGAAACATATGAGGCGGAGACTCGACCATGTCACTCGAACACCTGCGATACTTGGTGCATACCCGAGCACCCGATGCAAAGTAGTGAGCACTTGCGCTCAACACTAGTTGCCATATCATCATCATTTTTTTTCTTTACTTTTGAAAAAATCCCAACCCCTACACAACCCTATCCCCAACCCTACACAACCCTAACCCTAGCACAACCCTAACACTAGAACAACCCTAACCCTAGAGTTTATTTTTTATGCCTTTTCTCATGCGATATAAGTGATTAGACGACTTTATTCTTCGGGTCGGTGCTATTACAGCGATACCAGATTCATATTGGGATTTTATGATTGACAGCTGTCACACACTAAAAAACCCTTTTTTTTTGCAAAGACTAGATTTTGCATCGCCATATTTTGAGAGCTATAATTTTTCCATATTTCGGCCAACAGAGTCATATGATGGCTTGATTTTTGCGGGACAAGTTGAGGTTTTTATTGGTACAATTTTTGGGCACGTGACAATTTTTGATTGCTTTCTATTCCGATTTTTGGGAGGCAGAATAAACAAAAACCCACAATTCAAGATTTTTTTTTTTATGCCGTTCCGCATGTTTTGAAGTTGATAAGGCAGCTTTATTCTTTGGGTCAGTACGTTTACAACGGTACCACATTTATATAGTTTTTATGTTTTGGCACTTATGCACAATCTATTTTATAGAAAAAAGAATATTTTTGTATCGCTTTATTCTGAGAGCTATAACTTTTTTTATTTTTCAGCTGATGGAGTTGTATAGCAGCTTGTTTTTTGCAGGACAAGATGACATTTTCAGTGGTACCAATTTTATTTACATTCGTCTTTTTGATCGCATTTTACTCCATTTTTTGTTTGGAGGTATGATGATAAAGCATCGTTTTTTGCTTCGTTTTTTTTTTTACCGTGTTCACTAAAGGGGTTAACTAGTGGGACCGTTTTATAGGTCAGGTTGTTCCGGATGTTGTGATACCAAATACGTGTAATTTTATTGTTTTTTTTCATAATAATATTTATTTATGGGTACAGTATATTTTTATTTTTTGGGGATTATTTTTTCATTTTTTTTTAAATATATTTCCATTATTTTTTTCAACTTTTTGACACTTTTATTTACTTTTACACTTTGTCCCACTATAGGGACTTTCACTTTTTGCAGGTTGATTACTTGTATAGCATAGGGATGCAACAGCAGCATCTCTATGCTATATAGGCTCTCAGCCTGCATGCAGAAGTTACTTTGATCGCGCACTGTGCATAATCAAAGTAAGTTCCTGATGCCTGGTGACCTGAATGTCGTCATGATGACATTGGGTCACCATGGCAACAGACAGCGCAGAATGCCGGACACAAGGTAAGTAAGCCTTGCTCCTGGAATGCTGAGATCGACTCAGCTGTGAGAATCACATCGAGCTTGTATGCGGGCGCGATGGCGTGATACGTAATTGTACGTACCTGGTCCAATAGGCCCAGGGCAGTGAGATGAACTATTGCTGATCACGTCAGAAAGGGGTTAAACTCTGACTAGAGTCAGAAAGTGTTGTGCTTCAGAAGCATCCTGCAACTAGAAGGGTTAACACAGTCACAGGAGACAGGGAGTGTTTTTAGCAGAACCCCAGGGGGATTGTGGGGAACTTGTTTACTGTCTGGCTGGAGCCGTAGAGAAAGGTGATGGGTGTGTGATCTGTATCTCACAAAAGGCAAGTGAACAGAATTCAGGTCAGAAGGGAAGCTAAACACAGGTCAGAAAGACTCCCTGAACTAACAGTGCAGAGTATTATCGGGCAGAAAGATAAGGACTGGAAGGAATCGTGTCACAGGGATCATCTCCCTCATCAAACCCTCCCCTTCTCCTTCTCCATGCAGGATAAAGAATGCTGTGTTCTAGTGAGTCATTGTGACAGAAAAGCCTGCTGTTTATGCATGGAAGTGTGTTGCCAAGAGATCTAATCTGTGCTGAGTTATGCTACTGAAGAGACTGACGTTACTGTGCCTGCTTTATGAGACTGTACTGTAATGAAGATTGTTGCTGTAATATCCCTGAATTGCACTGGCCGAGCTTCAGATTAAATTCCATTGTTATCACTAGAAGTCCCAGAGAGGGGTCATTTAACATTTCTACCTTTGGAACCCAGAGACGGGTCGAATGACCTGAAGGATTTTAGCTAACATCCTATAATCACCGTCTTTTGTTCTGTAATTAAGGCCATTACTGTCGCACCACAGGAGGTTGTTGTTTTCCATTGAGTTTAGCCATTTAGTTTCTAGTTAGTTCTATTCAGTTTATTGTATTTGATAATATAAAGACTATACATATTGTATTTAGTTTAGTTTTATTTGAGCAAAAAAGCACTGAAACAATGAATCATTTTTTAGATATTTTAAATAGAGAATTAGAAATTTTAGAGCAAAGTACAGCTGTGAGTAATGGCCAGAAGCATTTGTGTCTAAAGGCCCCGTCACACTAAGCGATGCAGCAGCGATCCCGACAACGATACGACCTGTCAGGGATCGTTGCTGCATCGCTAATACATCGCTGGTGAGCTGTCAAACAGGCAGGCTCACCAGCGATATCGTGGAAAGAATCGTTCCACGATGTCCTGCTCCCGTTACCAGCCTGCTGCTTAAGCAGGAGCAGGCTGGTAACTATGGTAAATATCGGGTTACTAAGTGCGCGTGTGCCCCTAGTAACCCGCTGTTTACCATGGATACCACTCTGCTACGGTGCGCTGGAGCCTCCGCTCACTGTAGCAGAGTGGTATCCATGGTAAACAGCGGGTTACTAAGTGCGCGCGTGCCCCTAGTAACCCGATATTTACCATGGTTACCAGCCAGATCGTTGGTCCCGCTGGTCACACACAGCGATGTGTGCTGGCCAGCGGGAGGCCAATGACCAAAAAATGGTCCAGGACACTTTGCAACGATCAGCGACCTCACAGCAGGGGCCTGATCGCTGCAAAGTGTCACACATAGCGACATCGCTGGTGAGGTCGCTGGTGAGTCACCAAAACCGTGACACAGCAGCGATCTCGCTAGCGATATCGCTTAGTGTGACGGGGCCTTAAGGCCTCAAGCACACTAGCGAAAAAAAATCACGCAAAATGCAATGTGATTTTTTTTCTGTGATTTGCCAATGTATTTCAATGGCACCAAGTACACCTGCGATTTTTTTCGTGCGAAAAAATCCCAGAGGAGTGATCTATATGACCAATGGGACAGATCGCAAAAAAATCGCAAGTAGCTGCGATTTTTTTGCGATTTTTTTTTCCGCACCCATTGACTTGAATGGGCTGCGATTTTTTTCGTGCGATTTTTTTTCACACGAAATTCACACAAGAGGACTGAAATTTCAGTGTGAAAAATATACAAAAGAACAACTGTTATTTGTTTCCATGCTTTTTATTTTTTTTTTATTTTTATTTTCAATAAAGGGTTATTTCACACCAACATCAAACAATAGTCACATTTTCAAGATGAGCAGTGTATAAGCGGCATGGCCAAACAAATGTGACAAGACAGTGAACAAGAAAACAATATCATCAAATTATACAACAGGGAAGGATGTTGGCAGAGGAGAAGTGGGAAAAGGGGAGGGGGGGGAGGGTAAAGACAAATACATGGGGGTAGGGGAGTAAAGGAGCACGCATCAAAGGATGCTTTTTATTTTTGTTATAAAAATAAAAAAAATACAATAAATAAAACAATTCCACACATATTTACAATAGGCTGCGGTGGGGGGCTGCGTGTGTGTGTGTGAGTGGCATGTCCTTCTTGTGTGACTAGCATTTCAGCACTCACTCAGCAGTCTGTCTGCACTGTCGGAACATACCTGGCACTGCCTGGGTATGTCCCTGGTACATTTGCCACACGTGTATTTGTAGCAGTCAACACATCTCTCAGTTGCAAAATTGATCGTGCATCGATGGTTGACCTGACACTTCGCCCTTTTGCCAGGGCTGGGTGTGGAAGGTTGTTGCCGAAGGAGTTTCTCCTTGCGTGCCTTCTTTTCAGTCACATGAGAGCCACTTAACTTTTTTGCAAGCTCAACCAGGAAGTCCACCCGTCTCTCCTGCACCCCAGTGCATGCCTGATAAAGAACATGAGCATTCAGTGCTGCCATGTCAATCATGTTGTAGAACACGGTGACTGGCCATCTCCGTGTTCCTGCACGCACGCTGTACTCCCGCACCATTTGGTCCATTACATCCACACCGCACTTTGTGTGGTTGTATTGTGTGACCGTGTTTGGCTTTCTTTTGTTAGTATCCTCAGTCTCAACCATGCTGTGCATGCTGCTGAGAATGTAGACGGCCTTCTTTCGTTTGGGTGCATACACTGTCAGTGTGGCACCAGTGGTTGAAACACCTGAGTGGTGAATTCAGTGCGGTCCATCTGTCTAGCGGATTGAGGAATTTCCCGGCGACTCTTGTCGACTGTGCCGAGGATAGTGGTTTTCCGGCTAAGCAGTCGTTGTGCAAGTGACAATGGTGTAAAGAAATTGTCTGTGGTTACAGTTCTGCCCTTGTCCATGAATGGTTCCATCAGCCTCATCACAACAGTTTCGGACAGTCTCTCCCCGCTGGGACGACTGGGGTCCTTGCCAAGATATGGGAGGACATTACAGATGTACTTTGATTTCAAGTCGCAAGCCACCCAAAACTTGATGCCAAACTTGTCTGGTTTTGTTGCAATGTATTGCAGAAAACAGCAGCGAGTCTTTGACGGGAAAAGCTGTTCATCAATAGTGATGTGTCGGCCAGGGTTGTAGGATGCGATGCTGTTGGTGACAAACGATCTCCACACATCAGAGATTGCAGCAAACTTATCGGTCTCCACTCGCTTACTGCGTGTGAACATGTCATCAAAGCGTAGGTGTTGCATGATGTCTTGGAAGCGGTTTCGGGTCATAGTTGCAATGATCCTTGGGTTTGCCAGGTTTGCTGACCAGCTGTCATGTAGTGATGGAACCTTGGTCACCCCCCGCAAGATAATGATTGAAATAAATGCCATTAGTTCCGGGAGACCCATGAACCAATCCACCTGTTCCGTGTGACGTGCATGTTGAGTAGTCCATTCTTGAATGCTACGAAGCATGTCAAGAGTGATAAAACAGAGGAAGCTCTGAAGGCGACTCCGGACACTTCGTCTGGCCTTAGCACTTGGCTCTCCATCTGTAGGGTACGGTTCTATTGGGGTGAAATGGAGACGTTTCCCCACTTCTACTTCATGCCACACTGTGCCATCTTTTGCGGTCTCTGTCGGCTCACTCGCCAACCGAGCTCTCTTTTTTGGTAGAGGAGGAGTCTCCTAATCTGCAAGATAAATAATTTCAAATTAACATTTTGTTTTGGTTCTAAATAAAAAAGATAGTCAGGAAATAAAAATAGGTAATTTGAAAAATCTAACCTGAAGACAGCTCAGAGTCTGAATCAGGTTGAAGGACTATGTCTTCTCCATCTGAGTCAGAAGGGTTGGTGTTGCTCAAGATCAGTTCCAATGCCTGTTGAATGGTGTGCCTTCTCTGCATTTTGTTTCTTGGGAACAAAATAGGTGAAGCAGTCACCTATTTATCCCCCACAGCACAAAAGGCTGCATGCAAATTTGCTAAGGTGTTAGCAACCTTATGCATATCCCCTGCACAACAATGCAGCTGGGGGGTGGGCAGACACACTCAGGAGCAGCCTACATTCTTTTGTTTACACTCTCTTACAAGACCTTTGTTGAGGTGGATTAACACAACACAATTGCCCCCTGCCGATTCCTCAGGCAATGGCAACATTTACAAATGAAAGGATGATAATTGGAGCCATCAGAGTTGTCAGTTTGGACTAAGGGTCATTTGACCCTCTTTCGGGACTTCAGGGGGGAGCTCGAAATTTCTGGGACTTCTAGTGTTAAACTGTTGAAAAAAGACTCTTGTCAGATGTGTCTGGTCAGCAACTGAATCTATCGTGTGCCTGAGAGAAGCTGCAGCCTATGGTCGCCCTGACTAACAGTTCCCTCAGGATTCCAACGAATTCATGAAACCAGTCTCGCCCTATCTGAACCTAGCGGCGTGCATGTAACACGGACCCTGAAACAACACAGCCCCAACCCCGACATCCGATGCATCAACCTCCACAATAAAGGATTGGGAAACATCGGGTTGACTGAGTATAGGTGCAGTGGCAAAATGATTCTTTAAGGAAGAAAAAGCCTGGAGGGAAGCATCCGACCATTTGGAAAAATCAGACCCCTTCTTAGTCACGTCAGTAAGGGGTTTCACAATAACAGAGTAATTTTGGATGAATTTCCAGTAAAAATAAGTAAAGCCCAGAAAATGTTGTAGAGCCTTCAGGTTCTTGGGACGTTCCCAGTCAAGGACTGCACGGATCTTCTCCGGATCCATCCGAAAACTCGAAGATGACAACAAGTACCCCAAAAACTGCACCTCTTGAACAGCAAAAACACATTTTTCCAGTTTGGCATAAAGTTAATGACGTGCCCCCAGGGCCGTGGGGTACTCGGCAGCCGGGCCCCTGAGCATGCCGGTAGGGGAGTATCACGGTGGCTGGCCCGGTCCGTGACCCAGGGCGGTCAGTGCAAAAGAGGGGTACTTTTATATGGGGTTTTTGGGATTGTTCGTGACGCCACTTGTGGATTGCGGCCAAGAGGAGCTGCCGCTGCGGAGCCCTTCTTGCGGCCTACGATCCCTCTGTATTCTGACAGATGCGGGGCGTGCGGGTACCTTCCTGCACTCGCGGTACCCCCTAGGATCCCTTCAACAGAACGGAGCCTACTCCCTGCTCCCCTCCTGGGCCTCTGACACTAGGCCCTAGTTGTGGAGCAGAGCTCCTACTGAGACTCTGCTCCCTGTCTTCCTTCACCACTGATTGAACTGCCACCCTAAGATGGCTTCCCTATTTATACTCCTACCAAAGTGCTCCCCCTAACTACTTCCTCCACCCACACCCACTACTGGTTCCCCCTACCTTTGGGTTCCCCCCCACTCTAACCAGGGACAGGGCTCAGCAGGAAAACACATTGCATCTTGCCCTTCCAGCCGGCCTGGAGCAGTGTAGTGTTGGATGCAGGTGTTGGGGTTCCGGGCAGCACTCCCTCCTTACCTGAGAGAAGGAGACACCACACCTCTGGGTGAGGTGCAGTACCTCTGTGGCGACTGAACCCTCAGGGGTGCCACACCTGGAGAAAGGACAGGTGGTTAAAGACATTGAAGTGGCTGCACTTTTTGAGGAGGCTAATATTTTTTTCCCTGCAACAAGGCACGCACTCTTCATTTTAAGTGCTTTCCTGTCCACCACAGCTACTGTTGAACGATCTTTCAGTACCCTTCGAAGGGTAAAGACCTGGCTCAGAAGTACAATGGGAGAGGACAGACTGACTGGATTGTGTTTGATGAGCGTCCATCGGAAATTCTTCAAGGAAAATCAGTACTGGATTGAAACTAAACTTTTGAACAAGTTTTCTTCAAACCCAAGAAAAATGATATTAGTATAAGACATGTAATTTGAATAAAAATCAATTTTTTTTGCAAGCAAATAATTGTAATAACTAATAAAGCACTTCTATAATTACTAGTGTTGAGCGAGCACTAAAATGCTCGGGTGCTCGAAGCTCGGGCCGAGCTCGCCGTGATACTCGGGTGCTCGACCCGAGCAACGAGCCCAATGTTAGTCTATGGGAGACTCGAGCATTTTTGCGGTGGCACCCCCGGCAGTCTTTTAAAAGCCTAACAAGTGCCCAAAACGATAGTGACAGTGCTCAAATGACATGGGGACAGCATGGGGATCGCCCCAGGAAGCATTTCTGACCCCCAGGTCACTGCTGTCAACAACGTGGTCAGGGGTATTAAGCCACTTTTACAGGCTCACAATAAAACGTTCAAAAACGAAAGTGAAACTTTTTTCCTGTGAAATATGTTAAGGAACATCCTTTCCAGGGTAAAGACTTGTGTATAAGTTAAAATAAATGACCAAAAACAAAAATACTCCTCCACACCTTCGGCTATGTTCACAAGTAGCATTTTTAATGCGTTTTTGCACTTTTGTATTGCTTTCAACTATGACAAATGCATTCACCGTGAAATGTCATTTTAACATTTTACAACCTTATCTGGCCATGTGCTGTGTGACTCATGCATAAAGTGCTGAAAAGACAAGGGAACAGCATGGGGAAGACCCCTGGAAGCATCTCTGACTCCCAGGTCACTGTATAAAAGTGTGCCCATCATAAGTGATCCTTACCGCATCAGAAGATGCAGACTTGCAACTATCCCCATGCAAGTTCTAGTCCCAGGGCAGTGTTCAATTGTACCTCCCCCATTCCTTGCAATACAAGCTCAAGTATGCAGCCTGCCACCCACCCACCCCCAGGCTTCAATACCATACTGCTTGCTTGCTTGAACTTGAAATTGGGCCTGTGTTGGCGGCCTGGAATCCATACTCAGTCCCCAGCTGCCCGGCGGCCGGGTGTCCATACTCGGTCCCCAGCCGCCCCGCTGCCGGGTGTCCACACACGGTCCCCAGCCGCCTGGGGGCAGCCGGGTGTCCATAAACAGTCCCCAGCCGCCCCTATTTCTCCTTGGAACATCCCCCCACACACTTTTCTTAGCCCGGCCTGCTTTAGGCAGCATTGGACGAGCCCATCAGAGAACCAGACTCCTCCGGTGGGCCCTGACTTCTCCATCGGTGGAGTTGAGAGTGCCAAGGTGAGGAGCATGATGATGATGACAGAAGTTAGCATCTGCTATGTTTTCTTTTAATGCAAGTGTAAGTGTGCAGCCTGCCACCCACCCACCCCCAGACTGCAATTCCATACTGCTAGCTTGCACTTGAAATGGGGCTTTTTAGTTTGGAGGAGGCCGAAGCTGGCCACTATCTCATGGCTGCTTCGGCAGCGAGGTATCCATACTCAGTCCCCAGCCGCCCATATTTGTCCTGGTGTGCCTTATACATAAGATTAAGCGCGTATACCAAAACATTACCTGTGCCCTCCCCAGTGCATTTAGTGGGAAGGAGAGCCTATTCCGCTGTAGTGTGTGCATGCCAAACCCCTGTTCATGGTACATGCGAAGATGCCTCCAACCTTGCACCTGTCATTGCAGACTTGCAACTATCCCAATTCAAGTCCTTGTTCCAGGGCAGTGTTCAATTGTACCTCTCCCATTCCTTGCAATGCAAGCGCAAGTATGCAGCCTGCCACCCACCCACCCCCAGGCTGCAATACCATACTGCTTGCTTGCACTTTAAATTGGGCCTTTTAGGCATGTGGAGGCGGAATCTGGCCACCACGCCATGGCTGTGTCGGCGGCCTGGTATCCATACTCAGTCCCCAGCCGCCTGGTGGCCGGGTGTCCCCGCTTGCTCCCCAGCCTCCAGGGGGTGGCCAGGTGTCCATACTCGGTCCCCAGCCACCCCTATTTGTCCCGGTAACCTTTCCCACACTTTTCTTAGCCTGGCCTGCTTTAGGGCAGCATTGGCCGAGCCCACCGGACTATCAGACTCCTCCGGTGGGCCCTGGCTTCTCCATCAGGGGAGTTGAGAGTGCCAATGTGAGGAGCATGATGAGGATGATAGAAGTTAGCATCTGCTTTGTTTTGTTGTAATGCAAGCGCATGTATGTAGTAGCGGCTAGGCCTGAGGTGGTCAGCGTTTTGGCGCATATCCTACCTCCTCCGAGGATTGCTGGATGTTTTCCTGCTACTATCCAAGTTCTATGACTCCCGTTAAAACAAAGCTTCAGGTGATAAATGATGGATGAGGTAGTGGCAAAGGAGAAAGAGCAGGAGGAACAGGGACCATTCACATCAATATCAGGCCAGTCAACCAGATATGTCTTGTAGGATATGTTTCTGTAACAAAAGGAGCGGTTCGGCTACACAGTTGCCCCTTGGAAATGACATGGAGGTCAGAGGGCGTTAACTGAACCTTTTTTTCCATTTATAGCAACTGGGTCTCCCGTGCACTGTTGGCCTAAGCAGTGAATGGAAGGCTTTCCAAAAATTATGAGGAACTGCAATGCCCCTTACAAGAGCCATGTGTGGCACCCCAGGGATCTGGTCACCACAGTAAGAGAGATATTACGTCGGAGAGCAAGTGGGAGGTTTCCTGGTCAGGATCCCTTAAACATGCAACATCCTCCTGCCCCAATCCTGGGAGGGGAGAATTCTGCCCTTATAAACTGGATCTGGGGCGGGGTTGAGTGAGTCAGAGAACAGTCAGAGTCAGAGTGAGAGCAAGGGAAAGTAACAGCAAGGAGCTCTGTAGGAGCTAGGAGCTCAAGACCAGGGGCTGGAAGCTGAGCAGAGCTCGCCCTGGCAGAAGACAATAGGAACCGGACACAGGAGTCCGAAGCTGTGAGGACTTATATATCCAGCAGCAGAAACCAGCTGGCAGGGGATTTCAGGTCCTCTGGCCATAGAAGCCCAGAGGCTCAGTCACAAGCAAGGGACCAGCACCGCCGTCATGGAGCGGAGGCTAACAGAAGGCCCCAAGTCACCAGCCATACGGGTGAGCACTACACGGTACACTCAGGGACGTGGGCTACTTCTACCCGCTTACAGCAAGGTAGCCAGGAAGAGTGCAGACAGACGGGGAGGCCTACAACTCCACCTGGCCAGGGGAACTCCTGCTTGCTCACAGACTGACCAGGCCTCTTATGCTAGCCAGTACTCCCGGGAGGGTCTACCTTATAATCATCAGTAAAGACCCTGAACTGCACTGCAAAGACTCTGAGTCATTCCTGCTGCGCTCGTGCACCATCACCCCCATCATCCACACTCACTGCCCGGAGGCTATACTCCTCCCGAGGGGAGTTATCCCATTCTATGCTGCGCACACAACACCAGCCTCAGCGGTCTGCCTCGCAGCGGTGGTACTCCCTGACCGCAATCCACGGGTGGCGCAGTCGGACAATTAACCTCAAAACCTAAGAAAGACTGCCACTGGTTTGACCAGCCTAAGCCACGGGACCGGGTCACCTCCACGGAGACTACAGACCCCAGAGACCCGGCACCGGGTATCCCACACACGTGTACACACGGCCCAGGGGGCGCGTCACATGCAGTACAGCATATTACAAACATAAGTCCCATTATTGGGGAGTGGGTGTCCCATGGTATTTGCTTATGCTTTCCCAGCAAAACCTGCCAAAAATTAGGACGGAGCAACTTGCAATGCCCCTTACAAGAGCCATGCAGTACAGCATATTACAAACATAAGTCCCATTATTGGGGAGTGGGTGTCCCATAGTATTTGCTTATGCTTTCCAAGAAAAAGCTGCCAAAAATTAGGACGGAGCAACTTGCAATTCCCCTTACAAAAGCCATGCAGTACAGCATATTACAAACATAAGTCCCATTATTGGGGAGTGGGTGTCCCATAGTATTTGCTTATGCTTTCCCAGCAAAAGCTGCCAAAAATTAGGACGGAGCAACTTGCAATGCCCCTTACAAGAGCCATGCAGTACAGCATATTACAAACATAAGTCCCATTATTGGGGAGTGGGTGTCCCATAGTATTTGCTTATGCTTTCCCAGCAAAAGCTGCCAAAAATTAGGACGGAGCAACTTGCAATGCCCCTTACAAGAGCCATGCAGTACAGCATATTACAAACATAAGTCCCATTATTGGCGAGTGGGTGTCCCATAGTATTTGCTTATGCTTTCCCAGCAAAAGCTGCCAAAAATTAGGACTGAGCAACTTGCAATGCCCCTTACAAGAGCCATGCAGTACAGCATATTACAAACATAAGTCCTATTATTGGGGAGTGGGTGTCCCATAGTATTTGCTTATGCTTTCCCAGCAAAAGCTGCCAAAAATTAGGACGGAGCAACTTGCAATGCCCCTTACAAGAGCCATGCAGTACAGCATATTACAAACATAAGTCCCATTATTGGGGAGTGGGTGTCCCATAGTATTTGCTTATGCCTTGCAAGCAAAAGCTGCCAAAAATAAGGACGGAGGAACTTGCAATGCTGGCTCCCTGGTGGTATAGTGGTAGTGGAGGCTGAGGATAAGGAGAAGAAGATTAAACAGCCGAAACGGGGAAGCGTATACCCATGTGTGGGTGTGAAGCGGTGCATGTGAATACACCTCCCGAAATAACACAGTGGATTTGACTTTATGTTACTCTGCTGTCATTTGGTGGTGATGAGAAGTCTGGCCCAATCCAGCCCTTGTTCATTTTGATAAGGGTCAGCTTGTCAGCATTGTCAGTTGACAGGCGAGTGCCCTTATCAGTTATAATTCCCCCAGCGGCACTAAAAACACGCTCCGATAACACGCTAGCGGCAGGGCAGGCCAGGACCTCCAAGGCGTACAGAGCGAGTTCATTCCAAGTGTCCAGCTTGGATACCCAATAATTAAAAGGCACAGAGGAATCAAGGAGGACCCTGGTATGATCGGCAAGGTACTCCCTCACCATCTTTTGAAACTTTCCACTCCTTGTGAGAGCACCCCGCGCCTCAGGGCCTGTAAGCTGGGCGGGTGTCAGAAAACTGTCCCAGAACGTTGACAGTGTTCCCCTGCCTCTGCTGGATTGGAGTTGCATCTCTCTCGCCTGTACGCCTTGGTTGGGCAACGAACTGTGACCTCTGCCGATAGCGTGTTTAGATGGGAATTTTTTTAAGAGTTCTGCAGCAAGGGCCTTCTGGTATTGCCCCATTTTTGTAGACCTCTCCACCTCAGGAATAAGAGAGTGAAAGTTCTCCTTGTAGCGGGGGTCTACAAGTGTCACCAACCAGTAATGACTGTCACCCAACATTTTGACAACGCGATGGTCACGGTTAAGGCAGCGTAACATAAAGTCAGCCATGCGTGCCAGACTGGTAGCGGGCAAGATTTCCGTGTCCTCACCAAGATGACGACTGACCATGCTCTCCTCCTCCTCCTCCTCTTCCTCCTCCCCCCTGTCCTCAGGCCACCCACGCTGAACCGACGGTATGACACTTGTACAGGTACTACCGTCTACAACGCATGATAGCAGCTCCTGTTCTTCCTCCTCCTCCTCCTCCTCTCCCTCATTGTCCCCCAATGCACGTTGGGATGAGATGAGGCTGGGCTGTGTGTAATCGCCCGCTACGGCTTCTTGATCCATCTCATCATACTCTGGCTGCAATGCCTCCTCTTTAATTCTCTGCAGAGAGGGTTGCAAAAGACAGACAAGTGGGATGCTGACACTAATGATGGCGTCATCGCCACTCACCATCTTGGTGGCCTCCTCAAAGTTTGTCAGGATGGTACATATGTCAGACATCCAGGTCCACTCCTGAGGTCTTATGTGTGGAGTCTGACCTGAATATCGACGGCCTTGTTGCAGCTGGTACTCCACAACTGCTCTCTTCTGCTCACAAATCCTTTGCAACATGTGGAGGGTAGAGTTCCAACGTGTGGGGACATCACACACCAGTCGGTGTGCCGGAAGCTGCAAACGCTGCTGCAACACAGCAAGGGCGGCGGAAGCTGTAGCCGACTTGCGAAAATAAGCTGACAGGCGGAGTACTTTCACGAGCAGATCTGGCAACTCGGGATACGATTTAAGAAACCGCTGAACCACGAGGTTAAGCACATGAGCCAGGCATGGTACGTGTGTGATCTCACCTCGCCTCAGAGCCGCCACCAGGTTACGGCCATTGTCACACACGACCATGCCGGGATGTAGGTTCAGCGGTCTCAGCCACAGATCTGCCTGCTCTTTCACAGCTGTCCACAACTCACAAGCAGTGTGAGGTTTATCACCTAAGCTTATGAGTTTCAGCACAGCCTGTTGCCGCTTGGCGGAGGCAGTACTGCAATGCTTCCAGCTTGTAACTGATGTGGTGATATCTGAGATGGAGGCTGAACATGAGGAGGAGGAGGAGGAGGATGCGCAGGAGCTGTACACTGTGGGGGCAACTCTGACTGACATAGGGCCCGCAATCCTCGGTGTGGGGAGGATGTGTTCCGTCCCAAGGTCCGACTGGGTCCCGGCTTCCACTATGTTTACCCAGTGTGCCGTCAGAGAGATGTACCGTCCCTGGCCACAAGCACTTGTCCACGTGTCCGTTGTCAGGTGGACTCTCCCAGTAACTGCGTTGTTGAGGGCACGGCAGATGCTTTGGGACACGCGCTTGTGTAGTGCGGGGATGGCACACCAGGCAAAATAGTGTCGGCTGGGGACCGAGTACCGAGGGACGGCCACCGCCATAAGATTGCGGAAGGATTCCATCTCCACCAGCCTAAAAGGCAGCATTTCCAATGCAAGCAGTCGTGAAATGTGCGAATTTAGGACTGTGGCCTGTGGGGCGTTAGCTGCGAATTTCCGCTTTCGTTCAAAGGTCTGGGATATGGACAATTGAACGCTGCGGTGGGACGTGGACGTGGACTTTGATGCTGTTTCTTGAGAAACTGCTATAACAAGTGAAGACTGAGAGGAGGGGGCATCTTTACATGCAGTATGGACAGGGGATTGCCTTGCACACACAACAGGGGGTTCTATTGCACGCACAACAGTGGAAGAAGCAGTGGTGACACCCGCTGACACTGGTCGTGGACCCTGGGTTTCGCCCCACAAAGTCGGGTGCTTTGCTGCCATGTGCCTGATCATGCTGGTGGTGGTCAGGCTGGTAGTTTTGTCACCCCTGCTGATGCTGGCATGGCAGGTGGAACATATGGCCTTTTTGGGGTTATCAGCAGAGTCTTTAAAAAAATTCCAGACTCTGGAAGACCTACCGCATGTACTGGCAATGTCCCTCGTGTTGGTGTTACGGGGAACGGTTGCCTGCCTTCTGTCTGCGGCCACCACACTGCTTCTTCCTGCCTGTTGGGGTACTCTGCCGCCCTTCCCCTGTGTGCTGCTGGCCTCACTCTGCATGTCCTCCTTCCACGTTGGGTCAGTTACTAGTTCATCCACCACCTCCTCCTCTTCCACTTGCGCACCACGATCCTCCTCCTCACTTCCTGGCAATTATGTCTCGTCATCGTCCACCTCTTGTGACAGATTGCCAACGTCGACTTCCTGTGGCCGTGGCTGTTCAAATATTTGGGCATCGCAACATGGGATCTCCTCTTCCACCACTTCAAGCGTATCAGGCGAGGGGCCCAAATATGGAAATGGACCAGTGAACAGCTCTTCAGAGTGTCCAAGTGTGGGATCACTTGCTGTCTGACGATACTCGACATGGTGGGAGGAAGGAGCATCAGGGTGAGGAGGAGTATACGGTCGAGACTCACGGCTACTAAGAGTTGACCGTGTGGAAGACAGACCGGAGGTGGTGGTGCCCAGGTAACTGGAAGTATTATCTGCTATCCAATTAATAACCTGTTCACACTGATCAGTTCTCAATACTGGTGTTGTTCTGTGTTTCCCTAGTAATTCGGTCAAGAAGTGGGAGCGAGAAGATGTGGCTGTTGGTTGTGGCACATTTTCACCTTGGCCACGGCCCCGTCCTCTGCACGAACCATCACCAGAACGTCCACTTCCACGTCCCTTGCCACGCGCCTTGCCCATTGTAAATGAAGTAAAATAGCTTACACTTGCACTATCAATGGAAAAAGGGTAATAAAGAGTAGATTAGAACCGTGGAAGAGGAAAACCACAGTTATTGTTTACTGGGGTATACCACACTTTTTTAAATAGAGATATTTGCAGCTGAACAGTGAGCGACACACTCAAACTGCTTTTTTTTAGATACCAAAGGCCCAAAACTGGATAGTACAGCGATTTGACCCGTGGAACTGCAAAACCACACTGGGATGTCGGGCCTACACAAGACTATTTTCAACAGATATATTTTTGTGTCACAACAGTCAGGAGACACTACTGTTTTTCTTTACGGAAAAAACTACCAAAAGCTGAATAATAGAGATTTTTTACTGTGGGATGGCAAAACCACAGTTATTGTTTACTGGGGTATACCACACTTTTTTAAATAGAGATATTTGCGGCTGAACAGTGAGCGACACACTCAAACTGCTTTTTTTTTAGATACCAAAGGCCCAAAACTGGATAGTACAGCGATTTGACCCGTGGAACTGCGAAACCACACTGGGATGTTGGGCCTACACAAGACTATTTTCAACAGATATATTTTTGTGTCACAACAGTCAGGAGACACTACTGTTTTTCTTTACGGAAAAAAAACTACCAAAACCTGAATAATAGAGATTTTTTACCGTGGGATGGCAAAACCACAGTTATTGTTTACTGGGGTATGCCACACTTTTTTAAATAGAGATATTTGCGGCTGAACAGTGAGCGACACACTCAAACTGCTTTTTTTTAGATACCAAAGGCCCAAAACTGGATAGTACAGCGGTTTGACCCGTGGAACTGCAAAACCACACTGGAATGTCGGGCCTACACAAGACTATTTTCAACAGATATATTTTTGTGTCACAACAGTCAGGAGACACTACTGTTTTTCTTTACGGAAAAAACTACCAAAAGCTGAATAATAGAGATTTTTTACTGTGGGATGGCAAAACCACAGTTATTGTTTACTGGGGTATACCACACTTTTTTAAATAGAGATATTTGCGGCTGAACAGTGAGCGACACACTCAAACTGCTTTTTTTTTAGATACCAAAGGCCCAAAACTGGATAGTACAGCGATTTGACCCGTGGAACTGCGAAACCACACTGGGATGTTGGGCCTACACAAGACTATTTTCAACAGATATATTTTTGTGTCACAACAGTCAGGAGACACTACTGTTTTTCTTTACGGAAAAAAAACTACCAAAACCTGAATAATAGAGATTTTTTACCGTGGGATGGCAAAACCACAGTTATTGTTTACTGGGGTATGCCACACTTTTTTAAATAGAGATATTTGCGGCTGAACAGTGAGCGACACACTCAAACTGCTTTTTTTTTTAGATACCAAAGGCCCAAAACTGGATAGTACAGCGATTTGACCCGTGGAACTGCGAAACCACACTGGGATGTCGGGCCTACACAAGACTATTTTCAACAGATATATTTTTGTGTCACAACAGTCAGGAGACACTACTGTTTTTCTTTACGGAAAAAACTACCAAAAGCTGAATAATAGAGATTTTTTACCGTGGGATGGCAAAACCACAGTTATTGTTTACTGGGGTATACCACACTTTTTTAAATAGAGATATTTGCGGCTGAACAGTGAGCGACACACTCAAACTGTTTTTTTTTTAGATACAAATGGCCCAAAATGGATAATACAGAGGTTTGAACCGTGGAAGTGCAAAACAACACTTCTGTTTCTCTAGCCTACACCAGACTATTTTCAACAGTTATATTTGTGTCTGAAAAATCAGAGACACGCTTTTTTTTGGGGGGGGGGGACACACCAAAAGGTTAATAAGACGGGTATTTGTACAGTGTGAAGGAGGAAAAAAAAAGGAGGATTTAGATGAAAAAAAAAGGATTTTTCCTGGCCCCCGACACCTGGTGCTAAGTCCAGCAATTTCAGCAACAGGAGCACACAGGACTGTAATGCAGCGTTTGCTGGTATAACCACTGTGTCTCCTATACAGCCTGCCTGCCTGGTAACTGGGATGGATATTAGTCCTGAAAAGGACTGTTTGTTTGTTCTGGCAGCCTTTACAGACCCTACACTAACTATTTTGCAGTTTATATCTCTCCCTAAAAAAGCAGCGCTGTCCCTACACTGTCTAATCCGGAGCGACTGTGTCCAAGATGGCGGCGCCCCGTTTTAAATACTCGAGGTGACGCTGTGCGGCCAGCCAATCAATGTAATGCCCACAAACAACATGGCTGCGGCATTACAGTAACTGGCTGGCCATCCCTGCATGTTCATTGGCTCTGTAAAGAGCGCCAAACATGCAGGGGGAAGACCCGAGCTCCTGCCCGAGTAACCCGGAAATGCTGAACGACCATGGCTTGCCCCCCCCAGTTTTGATCCTGGGTACGCCCATGCTCTCACTGGTGATAAAATGACAGTGTTCAGCGGCCAAAACCACGTCCAGCTGAGCCAAACCTCGCCCACCCACAGATTTCATTGGCTGGTTGCAAGTAGGCTGGGTTTTGGCCGCAGGTGGGCAGGATTTCGGCTGCCTTAATTTCATCTTAAGGCTATGTGCCCATGATGCAGAAATGCTCAGGATTTTTCCTGAGCGTTTCTGCTTCTCCCCTGGCAGAAAAAACGCATGCGGATTGTACATGCGGATAGTACATGCGTTTTTCCTGCCAGGGACATGCGAAAGTGAAGCGTTCTTCACATGTATTTCCGCATACGGGTTGTCAAGCGCTTTCCACGTGATTTTAGTATCACTTGGAAAGTGCTTGACAACTGGTCACACTATATAAATCCATGCAAACAGCATGGATTTATATAGTGTGGCCCAAGAGAATGGTAAAAAATACAAAAATGAATATATACTTACCTTCCGATGGCCCCTGGTTTCCTGCTTCACTCCGTTCTCCCTTGCTGGCAGCGGTAACTGAAGGACCTGCCAACGTCAGCGTCGCGTGACCCGTCACATGACTATGACGTCAGCGCAGGTCCTTCAGTGCATCGCGATCTGCCGGCATGAGAGGAGGAGCGCACCGCGGGCCGTCAGAAGGTAAGTATATATTTATTTTTTATTTTATTCTTTTTTTTACAGGTACTATGGTACCCGGGTCCGGAGGAGAGTTTCCTCTCCTCTAGACCTGGGTACCATCCGCACATTGAACGCATGGAATGCGCATCTATATATGCAGTGATGCGTAATCCATGCGATCTAATGCAAGTCAATGGCGGCGAAAACGCAGTACTTCTGCAAAATAATTGGTAGTGCTGCGTATTTTTCCGCAATGATAATCCGCAGCGGAAATTTCTGCAGCATGTGCACAGCACATGCGGATTATCATTGGGGAGCATGGCAGGCCTTCTACCATGCGTTTTTTAAGCATTTCTGCAGTGTTTTAGCCGCTGCGGAAACGCTTAAAAAACGCATCGTGGGCACACAGCCTAAATGTGTGTTCACCTACGTTGAACACATATTCAATAGAGAACCATTTAGGATCCAAAAGAGCAGACTCTTTTTGGTGAGCGGAGCCAAGTGATCCAGATCACCAAAAAGAGCAGGACTGCCCATTACTAGTTGCAATATTGTTACAATACAGCAGAGCTGTGAGAACTGCAGCTGCTAACATGATTGTTGAGAGACAGTTCAGTTCTACTGTGTTCGGTATATGTCTCACACTGGTGACTTCCCCTTTTATTTATGACAAGCTCTGGAAGCAGAGTCTCATGTAGATCAGTGTCCGGCCCATAGTCCAACAGCTCATTTACATATAAGAAAAACCTGGATTTCTCTGGAATAAGACATCAGGTCACAGATATCAAGGTATAATTTTATTCAGCTCCCTTTGACCTACATGAATAGATGGTTTAGGAGGGTTGATCTTACTGACAGATCCCCTTTAAGGTATTTGAGGTACTGTTATTTATGTAGTTTTTTGAGCCAAAGCCAGAAGATCTACTCTTTTATCTGCTGCAGATCTGGCAACTCTGTGAATACTGAGCTCTGTATAACCCTGCCCACACCACTGATTGATACATTTTTATATACACTGTGCATAGGCAGAAAGCAGCCAATCAGTGATGGTGATGGGATTATACAAAGCTCATGAATATGGAGGACTACATTCTATCAGCTTTACTCAGCATCGGACTGGGGCACCGGGACACCGGAGAATTCTCCAGAGGGCCCGGATCCTCGGCGGGCCCCCAAGCATGACGCACGGGGGTCCACTGGTTAACATGGCCGCTGATGCACCTGCACCGGGGCCCAGAGGTGCAGGGGGGGCCTTGCAGTGCGGCTGATAATGAGGGCAATCTGGCGTGCTTCTCAGACCCCCAGGCTCTGGGGGGCCCATGGTCAGATTAACCTCATCGTGTTCGGCGGAAGTGGGGGAGATATGGCATGGCAATAATGATGGAGGAAGTGGGGGGAGATATGACATGGCAATGATGATGGAGGAGGTGGGGGAGATATGGCAATGATGATGGAGGAGGTGGGGGAGATATGGCAAGGATGATGGAGGAGGTGGGGGGAGATATGGCAATGATGATGGAGGAGGTGGGGGGAGATATGGAAATGTTGGAGGAGGTGGGGGGAGATATGACATGGCAATGATGATGGAGAAGGTGGGGGAGATATGGCAATGATGGAGGAGGTGTGGAAGATATTGCAATGATGGAGAGGGTGGGGGGAGATATGACAATGATGATGGAGGAGGTGGAGGAAATATGGCAAAGATGATGGAGGAGGTGGGGGGAGATATGGTAATGATGATGGAGGAGGTGGGGGGAGATATGGCAATGATGGAGGATTTGGGGGAGATATGACAATGATGGAGGAGGGGGAGAGCGATGATGGAGGAGGTGGGAGAGATATGACAATGATGGGGAAGGTGGGGGACAGCAATGATGGGGATGGAAGAGAGCAATGATGGGGATGGGGGAAAGCAATGATGGAGGAGGTGGGAGAGAGCAATGATGGGGATGAGGGAGAGCAATGATTTAGGTGGGGGAGAGCAATGATGGGGAATTATTTGGACGCTATATTCTGTTAATATCTGGTCTGGTAACGGTGTGGTGGTATTTCTCCCTGGTATGTGGTATTATTCGGTCACAATGTGGTTGTAATATGTGGTCTGGTCATGGTGTGGTGGTATTTCTCCCTTGTATGTGGTATTATTCGGTCACTATGTGGTAGTAGTATGTGGTCTGGTCACGGGTGTCACTGTATTTCTCCCTTGTATGTGGTATTATACGGTCCCTATGTGGTGCTAATATGTGGTCTGGTCACGGTGTAGCATTATTTCTCTCTTGTATGTGGTACTATTGGTGTTGGTATAGTGCATTGTGTTGTGTATGGTGGTCATTTGTTCTCTCTGATATTAATTAGGAGAAGATTCTTTATTTCCATTAGTGATTAAATACTAGGAACAAGATGCACTTACAGGGGTTCTCTGGGGAAGACAAGTAATCATCTCTCCACAAGATAAGTGATAAATTATTGATTAGTGAGGGGTCTGACTGCTGGGTCCTGCACCGATTGGTAGAATGTGGAGTTTTTCTCCCCATTAGACTGGAGCTCATGTGCAACTTGACCACTGATCAATTCATTCCCTCAGTGGTGCTTCTTGTTTTTTTTCTGGAAGCCGATAGAGAATGAATGGAGCTGCGGTCAGACATCCCATCTGTGACTGCATTTTAAAATGGGGATAAGTGTCCTGTCAGGGATAAAACTTCCCCATTCTTCCGCTAGCTGCGTTTTCCAATGTTCAGACCCAAACGATCAATAAGTGATCACCTATCCTGTGGAGCCCATGGATCGGTGATAACTTGCTTTATCCAAAGAACCCCTTTAATGCATACTATCGTAATTGTTCATCCCAGTTATAGCGGTGCACAGTAGATGTGCAGGAGCTGCCTGTGATTTACAGTCGACGTTCCACTATAACAGGGGTAACGGCTATCAGGTATTTGCATATTGTTGTAGGGTGGGCCCCTAGGATCAATTCCTCCTGTGGGCCCTACACACCCCAGTCCGACACTGACTTTACTAGTGCTCTAGAGATTTTCTCCTGCTGATAAAACAGTGATTTTATCAAAACTGCAGCAAGCAGCCCAGTAAGTGACACATTGCTGGAATCAGAATCTCCGTCTCTACAGTATACTGTTCTCAGATTACATATCAAAGACCTGGTAACAGATTCCCTTTAAATCCGATCCTGGTGTTTGCTAGAAACCTTTGCCCCGGTTTTGGTGTGACCTTTAGAACTTGGGCAGTATAGGGGACTGGCTGTGAAACCCCTCATTCTTTATCTAGGGATGTGATGCCGCTGGTCCATATTACCCAGCTGACTCCTAGGACAATAGGACCAGACCGCAGGGTGTGAATGAAGCACAGATCTGGATGAGACCCCTCTACTGCAGGGATCACCATTCAACAATCATTACTTTTTTATCAAACTGGAGAGAAAAAACCCTCAGCCTGAATGATTTTCTGCCGCTGCCATCTGGGTCATTGATGGTCCCAATGGGACCATGAGTTTTGCATATTGGGGGGCCGGGACTGACCAATCCGGACTCGGATGCAGGAGGACGTGGCAGGAATAAGAATTAGGAGAAGAAAAGAGAGGGAGGGGACAGGGAAGGAGCACGCGTGTCTCTGTACTACTGCAGACAGAGTTGCAGATACCCGGGCGAGCACAGGGCAGAGGACCGGCAACTCCAGCAGCAGGTAACCAGCGGCCGGCGGGGGATGTCCGCAGAGCCCGGCTATGGGGGGCCACACTGCAGAGCTGGGTGTGCTGGGGCTATGCGGTCAGCCCTCCCCTCTGACAGCTCCGCTACACTCCGACTTCTGCTGTGCACAGATTCTGCAGCATCAGCGCTCCACCTGCCCTTCCCCCATCTGTCCAATCAACGCCGCTCTACTAGTGCAGCTTGCTACCAGGATGGCACCGTCATAGGGAACTTCATTCCGGGGGATGCCACAGCCCGGCAGGAGAAAAGCCGCAGCGCGACAAACTTATGCGGTATGCGACGTTTGGACGAAGGGGAATAATAGCTGTGTGTTTCCTAGCGTTGGCTGAGGAGGATGCGGCTTCTACTGGCATCAGCTGCGGGCTTGTCTGGGGAGCTGTCCATGGTGCTGGCGGTGTGAACAGCGGGCTGCAGGGCAAAGGAGGGACGCCGGGGCAGGAGGGGTCCCGGGGCAGGAGGGGTCCCGGGTAGGAGGGGTCCCGGGGCAGGAGGGGTCCCGGGGCAGGGGGGTCCCGGGGCAGGAGGGGTCCCGGGTAGGAGGGGTCCCGGGGCAGGAGGGGCCCCATGGCTGCAGCCACCTCACTCACAAGTCTAGGGGTGACTTTGCGGCTCAGCAGTAACTTGCCTGATTGGCTGCGGCGCTCCTGTACAGGGCTGTGGGAGATGCATCGCTCAGCAGTGGTCCTGCATAGGTGGGATACTGCGGGAGAGTCGTGCATCAGCCCCACACATCACACAAGGGACGATCATGCCGAAATGCTGCAGACGATCGTTCCTCGTGTGACAGAGATGATGGACACTGCAGGTATTCCTCAGATCTGTGGAGCAGATATCTCAGATAGCTTCTCTGATGACTGAGGATGGATGAGGGGACCACACTGATTACTGTGTTCTGCTGGATTTCCACACTATAAACCTCGCTGTGAACGATGAATGTATTTATTTAAATGTGTCATCAGATAAATGACCCAGACACCTGCTGTCTGCGCTCCGCACCACAGAATGGACAATAAATACATCATAAAGCCTAAATATGCTGCATCGCTGCCACTGCACGGCCTTGCCCCGCAGTCCATGCCCCACAGTCCTTGCCCCACAGTCCATGCCCCGCAGTCCTTGCCCTGCAGTCCATACCCCGCAGTCCTTGCCCCGCAGTCCATACCCCACAGTCCTTGCCCCGCAGTGCTTGCCCTGCAGTCCATACCCTGCAGTCCTTGGCCCGCAGTCCATACCCTGCAGTCCTTGCCCCGCAGTCCATACCCTGCAGTCCTTGCCCCGCAGTCCATGCCCCTCAGTCCTTGCCCCACAGTCCATACCCTGCAGTCCTTGCCCCGCAGTCCATACCCTGCAGTCCTTGCCCCGCAGTCCATGCCCCGCAGTCCTTGCCCCACAGTCCATGCCCCGCAGTCCATGCCAATCTCTATGCTCTCAAAGCTGGCTCAGCAGTTCTTTTTTACCCCTTCCACACCCCAGGCTTAATGTAGCTTGTCAAAAACATGCAGCCAATAAAATGGTTTTCCGAAAGTTGATCTTAGACTCTGATGAAAGTCAGTGGGTCCGTCAGTCTCTGTTGGGATCTGTCATACCCACTGGCTGCCACAGACAGAAGAGGGCCCCTGTGGAAGAGCAGTATATGGGCACTCTGCAGTCCAGTAGACCATCAGAATACGCAATTCCACCTGGAGGTAGACCTGGGCCCCCTTAACTACTGGGGAAGAGCAGTATATGGACGCTCAGCAGTCCAATCATCATAATGCACAATTCCACCTGGAGGCCCCAATGGTATGTCCACCCCTGTGTCGTATCACAAATCTGTAAATGGAAGCCACGATGCAGATGTGAAAAGATCTTAAAGTAATTATAATTGCTTCTTAAGGCTAAAATATGCACATGTCAGGGGTGGGGGCAGGATTTCCAGAAGGTGGGGGAGGGGTTCTGACAGGGATTGCCTTGTGAGTGCTGGCTGTAGCCTAGCCGCTGCAGTTCACATGTCTGCAGTTATTGCTTATTTCTATTATTACCATTCCTGTCACACATGAAATACTCTGCCAATCCCCCTTCCACCGTGAGGGAACCCTAAAGAATCCTTACATTGATTACTACAGCAAAGCGTCTTGATGCAGCGCTCAGCCAAGCATTGTTGTTCTTACTCGTTTTTCAAAGCAATTCATTCTATTTTAGACTGCTTAGTCAAGCATCTTTAAGCCGATAAAGAAAGTTTAGCATCTATGCTGCAAAATGGTTTTACTGAGCCCCTGACCAGGTTATGAGGAACAGCAGAACCCCTGGATGGAAACCCTGCCCTATGGCTGCATCCACTGTTCATGCTAGATTGTGACACAGCTGCAAAATGTATGGAGGATAGTTGCAGTTCTGGTAGAATTTGGACCGGCACCCTTTATTTCTGTTGCTTATAAAGTGCAAGTATAAGGAAACAGCGTTACCACTAAGCTAGAGGGGTGTGTGTTTGTGTGCGTGCGAGTGTGTGTGCATGTGCTCATGTGGTTGTGTGTGCATGCATGTGTCTATGTTTGTGTGCATATGGGTGTGCGCGGGCATGTGTGTTCATGTGACTGTGTTTTCATGTGTACATATGTGCGTGTGCATACGTGTGTGTATGTGTGTGGGTGTATATGTTTGCTCGTGCCTGTGTGCATGCGTGTGTTCGTGTGAATGTGTGTGCATGAATGTGTGTGTATGTCTGCGCTTATTTGCATGCACATGTATATGTTTGCACGTGTGTGTGCGTGTGCATGCATGTGTGTGTACGCGTGCGTATGTGTGTTCATGTGATTGTGTGTGTGTGGTTAGGTGTAGAGTTACACCTTTCTGTATTGAGATGTCCTCATTAGGGCACGTGTGTCATGTTAGGAAATACTACATCAGAAAAACATCATTAGGCCCTTAGTACAGAATGGTCAAGAAACTTTAAAGGGTATTATCAAGTTGTCTCTTGAGCAGCTCAGAGCTGTATAGTCTACTTACAGTCTCCTTATGTCTGGCAGGAAGGGCTGTCCTTGAGTGACAGTTTTTGGAGAGTAGTAGAACTGTAGTATTAGCAGAACCTTAAGGCTGTGTGCCCACGATGCGTTTTTTAAGCGTTTACCCAGATGCAATTTAGCTGCAGAAACGCTTAAAAAACGCATCCCCAATGATAATCCGCATGTGCTGTGCACATGCTGCGGAAATTTCCGCTGCGGATTATCATTGCTGAAAAATCTGCAGCACTACCAATTATTTTGCGGAAGCGTGGCGTTTTCGCCGCCATTGACTTGCATTGGAACGCATGCAATCCGCACCACTGGATCTGTAAATGCGGATTACATGCGTTTCAATGTTCAGATGGTACCCGGGTCTGGAGAAGAGGAGACTCTCCTCCAGACCGGGGTACCATAGAACCTGTAAAAAAAAGAATAAAATAAAAAATAAACAATATACTTACTTTCTGATGGCCCCCGGTGTCCTTGTCTTGGCTTGCCGGCAGCTCGCGGTGGACTCAAGGACCTGCCATGACGTCATTTAGTCATGTGATGATGGGTCACGCGACCGCTGACGTCAGCAGGTCCTTTAGTGTACCGCGAGCTGCCGGCAAGCCAGGACGGAGCGAATAAAGACTGCGGGGGCCATCAGAAGGTAAGTATATATTTATTTTTTAACATTCTTTCAGTCACATGCCGGTTGCATGGATTTATATAGTGTGACCAAGTTGACAAGCACTTTCCAAGTGATGCTAAAATCGCTTGGAGAAGCGCTTGACAACCCGCATGCGGAAATGCAAGTGAAGAACGCTTCACATCCACTTGTTCCTGGCAGGAAAAACGCATGTACAATCCACATATACAATCCGCATGTACAACCCGCATGTACAATCCGCATGCGTTTTTTCTGCCAGGGAGATGCAGAAATGCTCAGGAAAAAATCCGGAGCATTTCTGCATCGTGGGCACATAGCCTTAACCTCAGCACAAGCTCTGCTGTAGCACATTCAGCTATCGGGTTTCTTCTGGTGTGTACACTGCTATCACTGTACTTACATATAGAGATAACAAGGCAGATAACAAGGCATTTAAACAAGCACACAGCTCTGGACAGTGAGAGCCATGGATCAGGAGTACAGCAGCTGATGGTAGGGACTGGTGATTTTGCAAGATTTTTATCAGCAGCTTGTCAGGATCAGAGAGGCAGGGGGAAGGAGGTGAGCAGCTAGTGACTATACAAATCAATGGGCTGGAGAGAGCTGACTGGGATGTTAGGAATTAACCCCTTACCTGGAATATGGGTGCTGTGTATCTCTTCCACTATCAAACCAGCTTGACACTATGAAAAATAAAAGCTCCCATTTCAGGAGAAAGCAGATAGAAAAAGCAAGTCAATTACAAATTTACTTATTGTCATGCTGTTTAACGAAAGCAATTAAATAACTTGAGAATATCCATTAAAGAATGAAAGAAACAAAAATTGACCAGCACAACCTACGGTAACTAAATGAAGTGTGAAGTTGCAAGCTGCTCTGACTGCATATGCAAAACAAAGAATACAGCAGCATACTTTGTTCTAAGATGTATGCAAATATTGAATATGGAATACTAAACTGCATCACTGCTATATACAATGCACATATAAAATGAAGGTATTTAGTGCATAAATTGGTTTTTGTTCAACAGACTTTATTGCATGTGTATGGTCTTAAAGGGAATCTATCACTTATTATCTTTTGCCATATTACAGGATAGTAAAACATATTCTTTTTGTCTAATCTGTTTTCATTATCTGATTATATATTCTTATACCCACAGAAAAACAACATGAAGTCCTATTGTCCCGTAAAGTGAATAAACTTTATTAGATGTGTTAATTTTGAAAAACTCTAAGGCTGTGTTCATATGTTAAGCTTTTGCAGAGTTTTTTCTTGCACCAAAAAACAGATTGGTGACAGGAAAAACGTTGCATACAATGTAGTGTGTAAATTAGAACTGAATTGTTTTGTACAGAGTTAGGGTCGTCCATCAGACATACACCCTTGACGAATAGCTGTGTTATGTCGTCCATAGGATCCCATTATAAAAAAAGCCATACCGCACAGTATACATTTCTATGGAATAGTATAGTCTACTGCACTATTCTATACCATAAATACCCGTGTGTCCAATAGACAATCTTTTAGCTTCGTCAGGTAGACAGAGACATATGGATACGCTTAGTTTATACAGCAGGAGCTTTTGCCGTCATAAGTGAAGATCCATAACATGATGGTAACAGGACCTTACTTGCTATACAGGCTATTATGAATATGGAAATTCCACATATCGGTGTATTTTTATTGTTTAGTTTTATTTATTTAATTTTTTTTTTATGGAGTTTATGGGATGTTATGTCTGAAGCCAATGCAGTAACAGTAACAGTGGGTAACATCAAGGAAGCTACACTGCAACGGAAGGCGAGTATATATTGTTTCATATTTTTAATGCTTAAAGGGAATCTATCAGTAGAATCAACCCTCCCAAACGTCTATGTTGCCATCTTTTATTTAAGAGAAATCCACATTTTTCTTAATATGTAAATGAGCTGTTAAGATCTATAGGCCGGACAGAGATCTCTCTGACAATCTGCCTCCAAAGCTTAATTTAAATGAAAGGAGGCATTACCAGTGTGAGACATGTAGATCAGGAGAGCAGACTGTCAGTCATTACATGTCTCACACTGGTAGCGCCCCCTTTCATTTATAATAAGCTCTGAAGTCAGATTCTCATGCAGATCATTGTTCGGCCCATAGCCTGGAACAGCTCATTTACTTATTAAGAAAAATGTGAATTTCTCTGGAATAAGACATCAAATCGCTAATACTGAAGTATCATTTTATTCATCTTCCTATGACCTACATGCCCATATAGACGGCTTAGGAGGGCTGATGCTACTGACTGAGTCCCTTTAACTTGGACTCATTTTTAAAAAATACTTATCACTAGGAATCACTGTGTAATCTGTTACTGTCCCCAAATAAATATAAAAATGACTACTACTAATGGTGAGGAGCAAGCGACCCAATTCTTCAGCTCTTCAGCCAAACTTCTGGGTTATTGGAATCGAGTAACCAGTATAGATAAGCACAACACAAAAAAAAGACTAGACTATTCCATCCAGAAGAATGCAATAAAAAGAAAGTAAGCAATAAGTATATCCTTTATTATATATGGAAGGCATTGGGTGATGGACGCCATTGAACAGCATCTGTCATAGACATCTGTTTAAGTATGGCCGTGTAAACCCAGCCTTACAGGTAGGTTTTCATGGTGTTTCCAATAAATAGATATATGGATGACAGATGTGTTAAACAAAAGCCTGACAATGGCATCCATCAACCATACCCTATAATGGCATGGCACCGGTTTAATAGATACGTGATGAAATAGAGCATAGTATTTCTATTAATCAGATCCCAAATTACTCTATGGGTGATGGACGCTGCAGTGAGACATCATTCACAGTCACAGTCTAAGGTATATATATAGGGAGCTTTTCCAGGTGTATATAGTAAGCAAATGGCAAAACCTCAGGGCGAACCCAGCCTTTAAATATGTCATAAAGTAAATTAATAAAACCGCCATGTGGAGAGCTAGCGTTATATAAATATACAATCCTAAAATACCACTGTACCTTTCCCAAATTATAGTCATAAATGATGTACAGTGTATTCATACAGTGTCTTGCGAAAGTATTCACCTCCTTGGTTTTTTAACTAGTTTTTTACATTACAATCCGTGTTTAAATATTTGATGTAATCCGATTTGTGTGTGATATATCAGCACTAGTTTAAGTTGGTGAAGTGAAGTGAGAACAATATAG
This sequence comes from Phyllobates terribilis, assembly GCF_046119375.1. Classification (NCBI taxonomy): domain Eukaryota; kingdom Metazoa; phylum Chordata; class Amphibia; order Anura; family Dendrobatidae; genus Phyllobates; species Phyllobates terribilis. The sequence goes on from NW_027362762.1 coordinate 638,100,311, forward strand.
GCCTAAATTACATGTATGGAATCAAATAACTAAAAATTGGCATTCAAATAACTAAAAATTCACCCCTTTTGCTATGAAGCCCCTAAAAAATTCTGGTGCAAACAGTTCCATTCATAACCAAACAACACCTTGAAGACCAAGGAGATCTCCAAACAAGACAGGGGCAAAGTTGTTGAGAAGCACAAGTCCGGGTTGTGCAATAAAAAAATATCCCAATCTCTGATGATCACCATCAAATCCATTGCATCAAATGGAAAGAACATGGTACCACAACAAACCTGCCAAAAAAGCACCAGCAAAACTCTCAGCCTGGGCAAGGAGGGCATAAATCAGATGGGCAGCACAGAGACCAAAGGTAACCCTGAAGGAGCTGCAGAGTTCCAAGCATAGACTGGAGTGTCTGTCCATATTACCACAATAAGCCGTACACTCTATAGAGGTGGCCTTTATGGAATAGTGGGCAGAAAAATGCCTTTACTTACACACAAAAATTGTAAGGCTCGTTTTGAATTTGCCAAAAGACATGTGGGAGACTCCCCAAATGTATGGAGGAAGGTGCTGTGGTCAGATGAGACTAAAATTGAGCTTTTTGGACACCAAGTCAAATGATATGTCTGGTGGCAAACCAACACAGTTCATCACCCCAAGAACAACATCCCCACAGTGAAACATGGTGGTGGCAACATCATTCTGTCGGGATGTTTTTTGGCAGCAAGGATAGGGAAAATGGTCTGAGTCGAGGGGAAGATGAATGGTGCGAAATGCAGGGAAAGCAAAACCTGTTTCAGTCTGTCAGAGATTTGAAACTGGGACGGAGGTTCACCTTCTAACAAGACAGTGACCCAAAGCATACTGCGAAAGCAACACTCGAGTGGTTTAAGGGGAAATGTGTAAATGTTTTTGAGTGGCCTAGTCACAGCCCTGACCTTAACCCAATTGAGAATCTGTGGTCAGATTTGAAGATTGCTGTTCATCAGAGGAAACTATCTAACTTGAAGGAGCTTGAGCAGTTTTGCTTTGAGGAATGTAAAAAAAAAACAGTGGCCAGATGTGGAAAGCTCATAGAGACTTATCCAAAGCAACTTTCAGCTGTAATTGCTGCAAAAGGAGGCTCTACAAAGTACTGACTTTAGGGGGGTGAAAAGTTATGCACACTGAAGTTTTCAGTTATTTTGTCCAATTTGTTGTTTGTTTCACAAAAAAAGCTAACAAATGTTCACAGTTGTAGGTAAACATATTCTTTACATGAACTGATGCAAAGGCTCAAAAAAACCCCTGTGAAATTCCAGGCTGTGAGGTAGAAAAACAAGAAAAATGCCAAGGGGGTGAATACTTTCGCAAGCCACTGTACGCCAAAGTACACCTGCTATTAGTATTAAATCACTGTGGATTTACAAATACTGCTATAAAGTCGCAATATAACCACTAGTGAATATCTCAGTATACCCTTACCATACTTACGCTGTATGCAGGCAGAAAAAATGACATTATATGCATCCATTAAATATATTCAGATCTTTTCCTGCTGCATATGTTTAATGGAAGCTGTAAAAGGAATTGTTTTTCATAATCATAAATGGATAAAATTGCAAAGTGCTTTTAAAAGAAAACAGCTTTGCAATTTACCTCTTATTAAAAATCATTTTTGTTCTCAAGAACAGATAGATTTTTAATTTTATAGTTTATTGCTCGTTACCTAGTTTACTGGCCACTTTTGCGGTCTATAAGGTTAAGGGTGTCTGCTTTCCTAGGCAAAGCTTGTGCACTTGCAAGCTGTTTGCTGTATAGCTTGTAAACGCTGCTCTGGCAAAACTGTCTCTGCCTGCAGCATGGGAGAGCAGACAGTTCACACAGTTCGGATCAGCCATTTTCAGGACTGAATTGCAATAATGAGACAAACCCTTTAAAGAGAAAGCTTTACTACATTTTACATGTTAAGCTGTCCACATCATGGAATAGTAGTTGCAGAGCTGAATATAATGTAATTCTTCTCTGGGGGTGTTTACTTTTTCTCCTTTGTGACGTTGCTCAATTATAAGCAGGAGGGAAAAAAAGTAAATGCTCCCAGGGAAGGTCAGAGCATGCTTTCTCTGTACCATATGGTCACACACATCTACATGCCAGCGATTGCCGTGAAGGATGAGGAGGGCAGAACTGTTTGTCATTACAAACACCTGCATCTATCCCACGCATCAGGGACGCATCCCCTTTACAGGGGCATAACTAGGGCATAACTAGAGTCCTATAGGTCCGAGGCAACTTTTGGACCTGAACAGGCAACCACCTGCTTGTTGCTTGTATGCATGGGTCACTGTAGCTCTGCTAAGGTCTATAAAGCTATATCTTGCCTCTCCCTCAAGAAAAAAAGTTAATGTAGACAACACGGTCATACAAATAATACTATTATTTCTGCTTGCTGTGAGTAATCTACAGTGCCAGTGCAGAGAGCGGACGATCATGTGACTGCAAGTATGCAATTTGCATATATCTTCTGGCCACATTCCGACTAGACATGTCTGGCCTTGCTCAATACACATGCATCAATGCCTCGAGTGAGGTTGCGCATGTCTAGTCGACATGTGACCACATTTATGCAAGTTGCATACTTGCAGTCACGTGCCTGCTGCTCCCGTTAATACTGTTGATATTGTTTGGACTTTAGCATACCTCAACACTGGACAAGCCCTTTAGAATGCCTCCAGTGTGCTGCATAAAACAAAGAAATAGCATTCTTACATCCTGGATTGTCATCACTCCTCCGCTCACTACTGTGTTCCCTGGTGATCTAGTGATGTTATTTACTTCATATGGGTGCTGCAGTCTATCAGCGACAGAAGAGTTCCATCAAAGATGCAGCTTGATGGGACTGTCTCCTTAAATACAGTAGATATAAAAAAGTCTACACACCACTGTTAAAATGTCAATTTTTTATGTAAAAAAATCATACAAAGAACAATTATTTCAGGACTTTTTCCACCTTTAATGTCCACTTATAATCTGTATAATTCAATTGAAAAACAAATTGAAATATTTTCTGCTGGAAAAGAAAAAGAACTAAAATAACGTAATTGCATAAGTATGCACACCCTTAAACTAATACTTTGTTAAATTGTCCTTTGAATTTATGACAGCATGCAGTTTTTTTGGGTAGGAGTCTCTGCATGGCACATCTAGAACTGGCAATCTTTGCCCACTCTTCCTATCAGTAGCGCTCCAAATCTGTCAAATTTCGAGGGCATCTCCTGTGTAGAGTGCCCCCTTCAGGTCAACCCACAGATCCCTACCCTCACCCACTGTATCTTCACCCATTCCTTGTAGACTGTGAGCCCTTGCGGGCAGGGTCCTCGCTCCTCCTATAGCAGTCGCCATCACATTTTGTTCAAGAATATTGTAATTGTTTTTATTATTGTAATACCCCTTTTCACATGTAAAGCTCCATGGATTACATGGCGCTATAATAATAAATAATAATAATAATTTTCAGTTAAATTTAGGTCTGGGCTTTAGCTTAGCCATTCCAAAACTTTCATCTTCTTCTGGCAAAGCCATTCTTTTGTTGATTTGTAGGTATGCTTAGGGTTGTTGTGCTGAAAGGTGAAATTCCTCTTCATTCTCAGCATTTTAGTAGAGGCCCAAAGGCTTTATTGCAAAACTGACTATGATTTGGAACTGTTCATAATTCCCTCCATCTTGACTAACGCCCCAGTTCTGCAAGCCAATAAACCGCCCCAAAGCACAATGCTGCCTCCAATATGCTTCACTGTTGGTATCATGTTCTTTTGGTGGTCTGCAGTGTTGGCTTTGCGCCAAACATACCTTTTGGAATTAGGGCCAAAAGTTTAGCTTTGGTTCTGAAATGATTCTTCTTGGTATGATTTTTTTTACATGACAAACATTGTCATTTTAACAGGTGTATAGACTTTTTACATATACTGTACATCCTGTTCTATCATATGTTTTAGCTTGTACACTTATTTTTCTCATTGTTGTTGTAGGTCATGGTCATTGCTGCACCGACTTAGATATTGCGATTTTATCAGCTGACATTCTTGCTGCCTGTGACTTATTGTTTAGAGCTTTTACATGTCCTGTATTTATTACAAAGATCCTGGTTTTGTCTTTTTTCCTTTAAGAATAATTGTTCCAGTTCCCCTGTATGAATTTTCTTTTGATACAAAATACCATAGATCTCAGATTAGCCGATATTCTCTAGCTAACCAGTATGCTCCACTTCTTACTTTTACTATTTAGATAATTGAGACACTTTTTCACCTATCTTGGCCATCTGACTAGGGAGAGATCCACCAGGATGCCATTTATCTTCTGTCTGCCCCTTTTGCTTTACACTGCTTTTTGAACTTTTTCTCCAATGTCTCCTGATCAGAGTTGACCTCCATAATAACCTGGATGCTATTTATCATGTGTACAACCTTTTTACCTGGTCCTACATACCTTGACTTCTATGTCCTTTCCCTGATGTACTTTGTTTATAACTTATTTTATGAATTGTAAGATATATTTTTTACTTGTTGGTAAAAGTACATCTTATCCTATATATGAGATATAATTGAGTGTTATTATTTCTCCTGGTTTACAAGGTGTGCCATGTATTTTATGCGTTTTTGAGGTCTGAAGGGATCATGTATGGAACCTCAATTGTTTTGTGTTTCAGTGGTTAGGAGAATTTATCATGGTGGTCTAGGCTAGATGCTGCAGAAAAGAAAGGAGGATGTGTACAATCAGAAAATATGTCACCTGTAAGTCACTGGAGGATCTCTAACCTCTTTTGACTGTTGTTGTAAATCCTTGTATTTTTTTTTAGAGATATCAGTCCTGGAGGGCTTTATTTGGAAGTCTGTGCTTTGATGTTCTTCTATTATTCCTCCTGGGAATGTATAAAGAAATTCATAGTTTTTTGTAATGGAACTTACTGATGTTAAGGCCAAGTATACACGTTCTGTATTTGGTCAGTATTTTACATCAGTATTTGTAAGCCAAAACCAGGAGAGAACAGTCGTAGGAAAAGTATGATAGAAACGAGTGCACCACTCCTGGTTTTGGCTTACAAATGCTGATGTAAAATACTGACCAAATACTGAATGTGTGAATGTGGTCTAAGGGTGCTTTCACACTGCGTTCTGGCACCGTTTGTTGGTCCCGTCGGGGACTGCATCTTGGTGTACACGCCCGAAAACGATGCATGGCAGAGGACACGTTCGATCTGTCCGTATCATTACAGTCTATAGCCCCGTCGGTGCATACGCCCAAATCCCATTTTGTGGACGGCTCCGGATCGTACCCTTTTTCAGTGTATTAGGATCCTAATGAACCAGGGACTGAAAACTGCAGGCATTCGAGTGCTGTTTCACTGAAGAGTAGTTGTGCTGCTGGTTCTTCTTGTGTACATAGGGCACCACTATTTTTCTGTAATAATGGTGCGATGTTGAACATGTGGATGCAGCTTGACTGCATATAAAGATGGGGGACTACAGCATCATAGTATGCAGAAGTCTTCTCTAATCCTTTCTAAAAATGTGATCATATTAAAGGGGTTATGCAGGGCTTTTAATATTTTTGCGTATGGGGTTAAGAAGTTACTAGCAGGAAGGTAGTAGCTAACTACTTTCTTGTTCTGCAAGGGGATGATCTCTGATGGCTCAGCCGGAGATTCTCCTGCTTAATTTCATCCCTTGTCAACAGAGCAGCACCTTCTCTTTTGCTTTGCTCTGTCAACAGTACATCACTGCAGACGTATTGCTGATTGACAGCCAGTTCCCTGCAGTTAGGCAGTGGGGAGCTGTCTATTAGTCAGCATGACATCAACAGTGATTCCCCATCAACAGAGCAGAGCAGAAGAGAAGACGCTGCTCTGTCGACATGACGTCTGTGGAAGTCGCAGAATCGGCAGCAGGAGATATCCATGACTGCTATGAGCCGGCAGAGCTCAGCGCCAAGCTGAATAGGTGTGTAGTTAGCAACTTAGTTCTTAGCCCCATACGCAAAAATATTAAAACTGTCAGAAGACACCATTAACGCCCTCCTTCTTAGTTCTGACTGTAGCTCCTGCCATGCTTGCACAATTATTCACTGGTTTATCTTTAACCTTTTCTTCACATGCTCAACAAACAATCATACTATAATTATTTTGTAAACCTCCTTATTTTTCCTTTTTCCATTTATCCAAATTTAGTGTTTACATCTTTTCTTTCTTCATGGGTATAAATTGCTGATAATGCCAATAAAAATAGTAACTCTGCCCTAGCTTTATTGTCTGCTCACATTATCTAATAGATCTATATTGTAGGAAGGGTGGCAGAGAAATCTAAGATGTAACTGTCATTTCACGTGAAGCAGAATATCAGTCTATTGTCCTCTCCATAGAATTTTATGAGCAGTATCTGTCATCTCATACCTTAAGGCTATGTGCCCACGATGCAGAAATGCTCCCGATTTTTTCCTGAGCATTTCTGCATCTCCCTGGCGGGTTGTCAAGCGCTTTCCAAGCGATTTTAGCATCACTTGGAAAGTGCTTGACAACTTGGTCACACTATATAAATCCATGCAAGCGGCATGGATTTATATAGTGTGACCTTAAAGAATGGTAAAAAATAAAAAAATAAATCTATACTTACCTTCTGATGGCCCCCGGAGTCTTTATTCGCTCCGTCCTAGCTTGCCGGCAGCTCGCGGTACACTACACTGAAGGACCTGCCTTCACATGACTAAATGACGTCAACGCAGGTCCTTCAGTCCACCGCGAGCTGCCGGCAAGCGAAGACAAGCACACCGGGGGCCATCAGAAGGTAAATATAATATTTATTTTTTATTTTATTCTTTTTTTTACAGGTTCTATGGTACCCGCGTCCGGAGGAGAGTCTCCTGTCCTCCACACCCGGGTACCATCCGCACATTGAAACACATGATATCCGCTTGTGCAGATCCAGTGATGCGTAATCCAAGCGTTCCAATGCAAGTCAATGGCGGCGAAAACGCTGCGTTTTTTTCCGCAATGATAATACGCAGCGGAAATTTCCGCAGCATGTGCACAGCACATGCGGATTATCATTGGGGAACATGGCAGGCCTTCTACCATGCGTTTTTTAAGCGTTTCTGCAGCGGAATTGCCGCTGCAAAAACGCTTAAAAAACGCATCGTGGGCACACAGCCTAATGGGGTTTTCTGGACAAAATAAAGATTTGCCCAGGGTATGGTATATGTAAATAATAACAAACTCAACCATACTCACCTTTCCACGAGCTGCAGCCTGTTATCGACCTTGATGGTCAGCTGATGTTAATAGCCCATCATCAAAAGTTTTATCATGAAGAGCTGCAAGCAAGCACTGAAACAGCGAACTATTGGTGAGCTTCTGTCATTCAAGGTGTGAGAAAGACTAAGTGCAACACAAAGGGAAGGGGAAAAGGGATCCCAGACTCTAGGGAAAGGGGGGAGTGGAGACCTCCTAGGCTCATCTGATATCACCCTGTCTCCACTAATGTCCCTATATTGCTTCCTCACAAATCGCTGCACGCGAACCTAAACCCTGTATTTCTCTAGCGCTTGGCCCTGGATAGGGAAGGGGGGATGAGCAATAGTCGATCCCCACTAACAGCTAAAGACAACAAGGGAGACAAACATGGAGGAAAGTAGCTTAGCTTTAGCTGACTTCAGAGAGATAACTCCAAGCGTCTTCCTAGCACCACAGAGGAAGATAGCAGTCTGAGAGCTCCAAGCATTCACAAGGAAACATGTGAGTATCACCGGCACCTTCCCTCTGCAAAGTGAAACTATTTAAACACCCAGTCCAGGGTGTCAATTAGCAGGAAGGAGGTAGCTGCTGGGTCCTAGAGTGAAATAGCTAAGAAGGTGTGTGTAATGCCAAACGAAGAGATCTTCTGCAACCAACTGCTGGGCGACTGTCTGTCACATCTGACACACCCGTGACAGTACCCCCCCTCTACGAGTGGCCTCCAGACACTAAGGACCAGGTTTCTCAGGATAAGTGGTGTGAAATAAGTGAACCAACCTGGGAGCATTCACCTCTGAAGCTGAAACCCACATCCTCTCCTCTGAACCATTACCTTTCCAGTGCACCAAGTATTGTAGAGAACGATGTTGGAGACAAGAATCTACAATCCTTGAAATCTAAAACTCCAGATTACCATCAACCATTACTGGGGGCGGCAGTAGAGGTGAGGGCTCAAGAGGTTCCACATACTTCTTGAGTAAGGACCCGTGGAAAACATTATGGACCTTAAGGGCCTGAGGAGGCTCAAGACGGAACGCTGCTGGGTTAATGACGGCGGTTATTTTATAGGGACCAAAAAACCTAGGTCCCAGCTTCCAAGAAGGAACTTTCAATCTTATATTCCTGGTAGACAACCACACAAAGTCATTCACATTCAGGTCCGGACCTGGCAAGCGTTTTCTGTCAGCCATACATTTATACCTGTCTCCCATGATCTTAAATTACTCAGAACCCCTGCCACACCGAGGAGAGCAACGAAGCAAAACGTTCCTCCTCAGAAACTCCCGAAGCTCCTCTCCCACTAAAGTTACCAAACTGTGGATGGTAACCGTATGCACCAAAGAACGGTGACCTGCCAGTGGATTCTTGACTATGATTATTAATGGTAAATTCTGCCAGAGGTAAGTACGATGCCTAATCCTCCTGATTTTCGGAGACGAAACACCTGACGTAGGTCTCCAAATTCTGATTGATGCGCTCTGTCTTTCCTTTCGACTGAGGGTGGAAGACAGAGAAAAGGACAGCTGCATCCCCAGTTGAGAACAGAATGCCTTCCAGAACTTGGAAACAAACTGAGTCCCCTGATCTGACACCACATCGGAGGGAACCCCGTGAAGCATCATTATCTCACTTATGAACACCTGAGCAGGTGTCTTGGCATTTGGAAGTGCAGGTAATGCGACGAAGTGAACCATTTTACTGAACCGATCTACAACCACCAAAATCACCGTTTTGCCTGCAGAACCCGGTAGGTCAGTAATAAAATCCATGTACAATCCATGTAAAATCCATAGTAAAATCCATGCTAGGAATAGGTAGTGGAAGAAGAGTACCCGACGGGCTGGTATGCAAAACCTTAGAAAGCGCACAAATACAACAAGCAGATACGTCTGATTGTGAAGAAATACTACAAGCAGATACATGTGAGGAATGCCTAAGAAACAGGCATTCCTCACATGTATTAAAGCTGTCAAACAGTCGCAAATTATGCGGACGGCATGACTCAAACATAACAGCCGAGCACGCTGAATATGCTCAGAAAACATCCAAGCATGCTCGTAAATCTCGAGTAACGCGCATGCTTGCTCATCACTAGTAGAGACTGTTGCAAGGGAAATATCTAAACTGTTTTCATGGCAGTAATCTCCCCGGCTTGCCAATCTACCAACGGATTATGTTTCACCAGCCAGGGAAGACCCAAGACAATTGGGGTGGGAAGACTGTCCAGGACATAGCAGGGATTATTTCACAATGAACCGACCCCACCCTCAGTTTTACATTATGTACAATCTGAGTAAATGCTTTCTGTGCAAGTGGCGCCGAGTCGATGGCGAAGATGGAAATAGGCTTAGCTAAAGTAAAGCAAGCAAGACCATGGGTTTTCACAAACTCAGCATCAATCATGCTGACTCTGGCACCACTGTCAACAAACACAGAAATTTTCTCGGTTTTGCTCATTAGCACCACCTCTGCTGTCAGGACAAACCGGGAACTGCAGGTTGGTGACAAATGCACCCCTTGCTTATCCAACTCCAGACTGCCAAGAGTTAATCGAATCTCCTTTTGTTCAGGAATTGAAGGACTGGTCCCAATAAAATGTCCCTTTTTCCCACAAAAAAAATATGCCTTTTTTCTTGCGACTCTCCGGGGAAATGTATGATGTAAAGGCACCCCCTAACTGCATGGGTTCCTCTACCTCCCCCAATATTGGTTCACCGCCAGACCGCTCTCCTGACAGAGGTACATAACCCAGCCAAGAAGGCCCCACAAGAAGGTGGTCTCACTCGTCTATCCTGAAGGTGTCTATCAAGACATATGGCCAACGACATGGCAGCCTCCAAGGATTGAGGGGTTTCATATACTGCCAAGGCATCTTTCAATCTTTCAGGAAGGCCCTCACAAAATTGGCTTCTAAGGGCTGAGTCATTCCATTTAGAATCCGTTGCCCATGTATGGAATTCAGAACTGTACGTCTCCACTGACCGATTCCCCTGCTGAAGGTGATGTAGCCTAGACTCAGTCAAAGCGACTCAGTCAGGGTCATCATAGATGAGGGCCAGAGCCCCGAAAAACCCCTCTACAGACTGGAGACAAACCAAATCCTGCGATAAAGAAAACGCCAAGGATTGAGGATCTCCCTGCAGTAGAGAGATCACAATTCCTACTCGTTGCTCTTCACTTCCGGAAGAGTAAGGGCGAAGTTTAAAATACAGTTTGCAGGCCTCCTTGAATACAAAAAACTTGTCCCTACCTTGTGAAAACCTGTCCGGGAGGGCAATCTTGGGTTCAGACTGGACAGGCCTACCTGCAGAGACCCCCACATTAGCGACCTGTAGCCGCTGATGCTGTTGCTGAACCTCACAGCGGAGGTCATTCATCTCCAGAGATGCGAGCTCTGCAACTGAACCCATACCAAGGCAAAAGGAAAAAAAAAAACACGCCCGAAAAAAAGGATAGGGAAGGGGGGATGGGCAGTAGTCGATCCCCACTAACAACTAAAGACAACAAGGGAGACATAAACAGGGGGAAAGTAGCTTAGTTTTAGCCGACTTCAGAGAGATAACACCAAGCGTCCTCCTAGCACCACAGAGGAAGATAGCAGTCTGAGAGCTCCAAGCATTCACATGGAAACATGTGAGTATCACCAGCACCTTCTTGCTGCAAAGTGAAACTATTTAAACTCCCAGGCCAGGGTGTCAATTAGCAGGAAGGAGGTAGCCGCTGGGTCCTAGAGTGAAACAGCTAAGAAGGTGTCGAATGCCAAACGAAGGGATCTTCTGCAACCAACTGCAGGGCGACTGTCTGTCACATCTGACACACCCGTGACAGCTTCTGGTTTGTTTGTTATCTCTGGTAATGTTTAAATGCTTCATATTCATCTGATCTCTTTAAAGGTAATCTATCAGTAGGATCAACCCTCCTAATGCCACTATATGAGCATGTAGGTCATAGGAAGCTGTATAAAATTACACCTTGATATCTGCGAACCGATGTCCAGAGAAATCCAGGTTTTTCTTCTATGTAAATGAGCTGTTCAGGACTATGGGCTGGACACTGATCTACATAAGACTCCACCTCCAGAGCTTATTTTATATAAAAGGGCAAGTTACCAGTTTGATATGTAATGGTCGCTTTCTGCTCTCCTGATCTCACTGCAGAGCTGTGTGTGATTATACCTGACAAATCTGCAGGCTCCTCTCAGCTTCAGCTTTCAGGCAACCAGCATTGCGATATTGTTGCTGCTAACGTCTTTGTAAGGAGAAAAAGTTCAGTTCTACTGTACTCAGTTACATGTCTCACACTGGTGTCTATTTATCATGTGTGTGTTTTCAGTGTTTTTACTGATATTATACTAGCATATTTATTTTGTGCTTTTGCTCATATGTTTTTTTTTTTTTTGCTGTCCTATGTTCTGTATGAAAAAACCCCAGACATGACTTACTTTGGTCCAATTTGTTTACCAAATTCATCTATTCAAGTGAATGGGTTCACAAAAAACATCTTGCATCAATGTGCTGTCTGTTTTTCATTAGCTTATTGTTAAAAGAAGCTTAGAAACTTTCATCACATTTAGCATGCAAAGGAAAAAAATGATATACGGAGGGTCAATACGAACTTGTATAATCATCCTCAAGCAAATTTTGGCTTTGAAGTGTAGTTAAAAAATATGTAATGTTTTCCATTGAAATCCTATTGCTTGGGTTCTAAAAAGTGGGAAGATATGGTTACATATGCAAAATTTGGGTTTATGAAAATTTTTTCAAATTCAATTACTGATTCTTACGTTTTCGTATGCCCTGATTTAAAAAAAACACTTCTATTTTCAGCCATCACTAATGGATTTTGCAAAACCGCGCGTGAAATTACGTACAAGCGAGATGAACAAGAAAAATCTTTTTTTGTAGCCAAAAATATACACAATATTATATATAAAAATGTATTGAACATTCATTCTGCAACTTTATTGGAAATTAATTATAGCGCCTTTTCTCTTCAAAGTTTCTCCTGATGCCTTTTCTCTTATAGAAGGGCCTACGGATCTTCATGTTCACGTTCCATCTACCTTCGTATGGTCGTTCCATCTCCTTGATATCCTGATGAAATCTTTCTCCTTGCTTTTTCCTGACATCAAGATTTTTAGGAAAGTAGTCCAAATGGGAATGTAAAAAATGTATCTACACATTCATTAGACAACCCAAGACTTTGAAATGTGTCAGCATGTTCTCCATGATGGACTTAAATTTTGGATTTCTGTTGTTACCTAAAAATTTCTTCAGAACTTGTTTAAAAGAATCCCAAGCCCTTTTCTCAACAGCTTTAATTTTTGTTTCAAACACGTCGTTCTTAATGAGTTTCCGAATATCCGGACCCACAAAAATTCCTTCCTTCAGTTTTCTTTCGGACAGTCCCTGAAACTTGATACACAGGTACTTAAAAGTCTCTCCTTTTGGTAGAGCTTTCACAAACTGCTTCATCAGTCCATGCTTAATGTGGAGTGGTGGCAGGAGAACTTCAGTGGGATCAACTAAACTTTCCGCAACTATGGTTTTGAGTCCAGGTTGCAAAGATGATCTCACTGGCCAACTTTTTTGGCTCTACTGATGAGTCCTATCTCGGCTGTCCCATTCACACAAAAAGCATGGGTACTTTGTGTATCCTCCTTGTTGCCCAAGGAGCAAAGAGAGAACTTTCAGATCACCACATATTGACCATCCTTGATCCTCATAGTTAAGTTCTTTGAAAATAAAGTGTAAATTCTCATAGCTTTCCATCAAGTGCACAGAATGCCCTAGAGGCACTAAAGCATACTTGCTGCCATTGTGCAGTAGCACAGCTTTCATACTTTTTTTTGGATAAATCAATAAAAAGTCTTACACATTGTACTGAATGTAAATTTTTTCCCTCAGCCCAAAAACATCACTGCAATACACTAGAGCACCGTCTTGTGAAAAGTATGGAAGGAATTCCTATTCTCTGCTTCTGTACCATAAAAACAGGTACCAGGAGCTAACAGGTTCTTTTCCTTTAGTCTAGAGCCTAAAAGTCCTGTAAAATGTTTAGGAAGGAAGGAAGGTCCAAGACCCTGGCTAAATCATTTAAATTGAGCTCTGAAAAAAGCTGTGGCTCGTTGGGACTAGTGTGAAAGTCTTCATCAGAATCCTGCTCTTCATAGTCTTAATCAGGTGTATCTTCAAGTTTCTCCAGAGGTGAAGGGAAAGGTATTCCTGGACTGTGAGGCACAGGGCAAAATGCTGACGGGAGGTTCAGGTATATAATTTCCTTTTTATTTTTAAGGTTGAATCCCTCCCCATTGCGCATACAAAAGTAGAAGTCATCACTATGATTTTGCGGTTCCCTCCAGATCATAGGCACGCCAAAATTAAAGCTTCTCTTTCTTCCCTTTAGACCAGTGTCGCAGTTCTTCTACACAAACAGAATACAGTACGCATAAAACACTTTTCTAATGAAGTCCTTAATTTCCTTTGTTGTTTCTTCACTACAAAGCAAATGTAGCAAAAGTTGTTGGGTGAATTACGACACCCCCTTGTAGCCATTTCATTCATGTTGTTAAAAGCAGAATATTAATACACCACAAGCACTAAATACTGAAATGAATCGTGGTGAGCATACCACCACACTCTAAAACTGTATGAACTCTATGAACGCTAAAAGAAGATCTGCCTTTGCTCCCCATAGCAACCAATCACAATGCTGCTTTCAACCCTTCCCAAGTACCCCATTTTGGAAATTACACCCCTCAAGAAACTTATTTGGGGGTGTGGTGAGCAACCACAGGTGCTTCACAGAATTTTTTAACGTTGAGCCTTCAGAATGAAAAAAATACGTTTTTCCTCCAAAATTTTCAGTTTCAGAAGGGTAACAGGAGTAAATGAACCAAACAGTTTGTTGTGCAATTTCTCCTGAGTACACCGATACCCCATATGTGATGGAGAACTACAGTTTGGGCACACAGCAGGGCTTGGAAGGAAGGGGCACCATTTGACTTTTTGTGTTCAAAATTGGCTGGAATAGATAGCAAATACCATGTCGTGTTTGCAGAGCCCCTGATGTGCCTAAACAGTGGAAACCCCACAAGTGACCCCATTTTGCAAAATACACCCTTCAAGGAACTTATCTTGAGGCGTGGTGAGCCCCTTGAACCAAAAGATGCTTCACAGAATTTTATAACGTTGAAAATGAAAAACTACATTTTTCTCACAAAAACGACACCAAATTTTTCATTTTTGCAAGGGTAACAGAAGAAAATGGATCATAAAATTTGTTGTAGAATTTCTACTGAGTACACCGATACCCCATATGTGGTGGAAAACTATAACAGGGCTCAGAAGGGAAGGAGCACTATTTGACTTTTGGAGTGCAAAATTGGCTGGAATAGATAGCAAATGCAATGTCGCCTTTGCAGAGTCCCTGTTGTGCCTAAACAGTGGAAAACCCCCATTTTGTAAACTACACCTCTTGAAGAATTCACCTATGAGGGTATTGAGAATTTTTAACCTTCAGGTGATTCACAGAATTGTATAACATTAGGCTGAGTAAATGGAAAAATTTTTCCACTAAAATGTTCATGTAGCCCCAAGTTTTTAATTTTTAAAAAGCATAAAGGAGAAAATAAACTGTACAATTTGTTACGCAATTTCTCGTGAGTGCACCAGTACCCCATATGTGGTGGAAAACTACTGTTTGGGCACAGTGCAAAGCTCAGAAGGGAAGAAGAGTCATATTGGAGTTCAGATTTTGCTGAAATGGTTTGAGGGTGGCATGTCATTGGCAGTGCACCCGAGGTGCCAGAACGCCTCCATAAGTTACCCCATTTTACAAACTACACTAGGGGTGCAATGAGCATGTGAGACCACATATGCCTTACAGAATTTTATAACATTGGGCGGTGAAGTAAGAATAGTTAAATTTTTACCACTAACATGTTGCTTTAGCCCCAAATTTTTAATTTTTATAAGGGCTATAGGAAAAAATTGACCTCACAGTTTGTTGTATAATTTCTGCTGAGTGCGTCAATGCCATACGTGTAATTGGGATATACTTTTCAGGCACAGTGCAAAGATCAGAAGGGAGGGAGCGCCATATTATATTGCAGATTTTACTGTTATGATTTGAGGGTGCTGTGACCCAATAGAAGAGCCCCTGAGTTGCCAGAACAGCAAACCTTTTCATAAGTGACCCCATTTTACAAACTATACCTCTCATTCAATTCATCTAAGGGTGCAGTGATCATATTGAAACCATGAGTGTCTCACAGAATTTTATACCATTGGGCAGTGAAGAAAAAATAATTAAATTTTTACCACAAAAATTTAGTTTTAGCCCCAAATTTTTCATGCGTAAAAATGGCACCAAAATTTGTCCCACAATTTCTGCTGAATGTGGCAATATCCCATATGTGGCTGCACAGTAATGCATAGCCACACAGCGAGGGAAGGAGTGCTATTTGACCCTAGAAGAAATTTTCCTATAATAGATTGCGGACTCCATGCACAAAGCCCTTAAGTGCCAGAAAAAGCATGATCCCCTTTCAAGTGACCACATTTTGGAAATTACACCCCTCTAGGAATTTATCTACAGGTGTAGTGACAACGTTGACTCCGTGGGTGTTTTCCAGAAACAAGCAGCAGTGGATGTTGCAAGTGAAAATTGGAAATCTGGCAGCGTAGTGCCCAGTAAAATTGAAGTGCCCAGTACATTGTTGTGCCCCTACATTCTGCCCAACTCGTGCTTCTCAAGACATGCACCCATAAATTAAGCGGGCTCTCATCGCTACAGAAATGCCGAACATGTGGACGCTAAATGTGGTTTAGGATTGAGGCTCAGAAGGGAGGGAGACATTTGGATTCGGGTGCACAGAATTTGCTGTATTTTTTTGGGGGGGGGGGGGGAGCAATTTTGCTTTTCCAGAGCCTTTGTACTACCAGTAATGTGGAAACCCCCTTATATTTCCTTTAACAGATGACGTACCTAAGTGGAGACTTGTTTTTTTTTTGTGAATCGAGCTAAAGTTTTTATTGGGCCATAAAATTTTGGATCACATTTATCCTCTGCTCAGAAAACTACCTGTGTGGTTTAGGCAAACTGTGGGGCTCAGAAGGGAGAGAGCAATTTGGATTTGGCAGAGCAGAATTCATTGGATTTCTTTTGGGGGCAAGGAGCCATGGCGCTTTTCCAGAGCCTTTGTGCTACCAGTAATGTGGAAGCCCCCTATACTGTATTTCCATAGACAGATGACGGACCTGAGTGGGAAATTGCTTTTGTGGATTGAGTTGAAGCTTTTATTAGGAA
Source organism: Phyllobates terribilis (assembly GCF_046119375.1). Lineage (NCBI taxonomy): Eukaryota > Metazoa > Chordata > Amphibia > Anura > Dendrobatidae > Phyllobates > Phyllobates terribilis. The sequence continues at coordinate 638,116,869 of NW_027362762.1, forward strand.
CATTTTTACATAACATTTTGGATCGCATTCATCCTGTTCTCTACGCTGAGCACTTTCATTGGGGTTTCCATCTAAATCTCTGAATGACGTGATTCAGATGAAACCCCCGAGGGATCCATTCACTATAATGAGGCAGCAGAGTTACTCTGGACTCTGTCTGGCCTCTATTCAGTGGAGTCCTTCTTTTCAGAGGTAATTAATAGAAATATGAGGGCACCACCCAATTATAGCGATCAACCTAGCGCATACTTGTACAATATTACCAAAAAAAAGAAAAAAGTATGCAAAAGCTATTGGATCATCTTGTTAAGATAATAATTTCATTCAATACAAATGACACACAAAACAAATGCGACCGTTCACAAGATGATTAAAAACAATTAAAAAGGCCAGTACTGCCCAAACATATATATACAATGGTGGAAGACCATAATAAGGCTAGCACCTATCCTCATTTGCCCAAAAAAAGATTAATATACAAAGCATTTAGAGTCCAGACTACTCACCATATACCAATGTCTAGATATAGCATATACTGGTGCTTCTCACAAAATTAGAATATCATCAAAAAGTTAATTTATTTTAGTTCTTCAATTCAAAAAGTGAAACTCTATATTATATAGAGTCATTACAAACAGAGTGATCTATTTCAACTGTTTATTTCTGTTAATGTTGATGATTATGGCTTACAGCCAATGGAAACACAATAGTCATTACCTCTGTAAATTAGAATAATTAACAAAAAACACCTGCAAAGGCTTCCGAAACATTTAAAAGGTCCCTTAGTCTGTTTCAGTAGGCTCCACAATCATGGGGAAGACTGCTGACTTGACAAATGTCCAGAAGGAAGTCATTGACACACTCCACAAGGGTTCTTATTTCCATGAGAACACCATTGACACCCCATGATCAAATCATGGATAGACCAATGAGCAACGGAAATGATACTCCATAACTAAACTTTGAAAGAAGCACTCCCATCTGTATATTTTTTTATTAAGTGTGTTTATATATGCATGCAATATAGTGTGAGCGTATTAATATACTCACCCACTGCCACTCTCTAAAGGAACCCAAACCGTTCGTCTCTTCTTCTCAGTGATGGCACTCTTCTGCTCCAGACACTTACACTCCACATACTGTACTTTTGCATAGACCAGCAGCATATGTTCTGTATGTCATATATCTGGAAGGGTTTAAAAACCTACACTTTCAGGCAACAGTTTCAATTTTACCTATGAAGAACTTGTTTGGGTTTGTTTTAGGCCATGTTCACACGTTCAGTATTTGGTTAGTATTTTACATCAGTATTTGTAAGCCAAAACCAGGAGTGGGTGATAAATACAGAAGTGGTGACGTGTTTCTATTATACTTTTCCTCTGATTGTTCCTCAGCTGGTTTTGTTTCACAAATACTGAGATAAAATACTGACCAAATAGAGAAGGTGGCCATACTCTGTTTGGCAACGAGTCCTTCTTTATCCAACTTTGTTGCATTCTTCAGAATTTATCTGTTTTTTACATGGTTTGTTTTTTCCTATAGCTATACAGTGTTATCTTCATTGCTTTTATGTTTTAGTTTGATTACATTCTTTTTAACCCCTTCACGACCTTTGATGTATAGGTAAATCCATAGCTCCCAACCGTCCCGTTTTCGGCGGGACTGTCCCACTTTGAGGGCTCAGTCCCGTGTCCCCTCACGGTTCAGCTGTTCTCCCGGCTTCTATACATTCTGGCTGTGGAGGGTGGTGGGGGATTGCGGCGGTGGAGCAGCGGGCACAGGCAGTAGTCGGCTGCTGGAGCTACCACGTGGGCCCGCTGCTAAAGAAAATGAATATACACTATGCTCCATGCCCATGGGAGTGGAGAGGAGTGAATATTCATTCTCCTTAATAGCGCACACTGTCAATCGTAGCCGCCGGCTTCCTGTAGCGGCTCAGCGATCCTATGTGCCTATTATTAGAGAGTATGTATATTCACTCCTCCCACTCCCATGGGCATGGAGAAGAGTGAATATTCATTCTCTTTAGTAGCGGGCACACATGATCGCTGAGGTGCAGCAGGAGCTGCGGCAGTGCTGACAGTGTGCGCTATTAAGGAGAATGACTATTCAGTCCTCCACGCCTGGATTATGGGCGTGGAGAGAGGAGTGAAATTCACCGCAGCTCACATCAGTGTCTGAGGGCGCATGGCAGTGATGTCTTGCGCTTCTCAGATGCTGAGGTGAGCTGCTGCTGGCAGAACAGGACGCAGCGCTGGAGCAGAGGGAAGGAAGGTGAGTATGAGTGTTTATTTTTTTCATGTGTGCAGTGATGGGGAGGGTCATGTGTACCAGGATAGAAATATTTTATGTTCCGGTGCTTCATATTGCACTATAGTAGGTTACAGTTCAGGAGTTTCATTTGTGGGTGCAATTGCACGGAACATTCTTATATACCTTTGTAGTATGCTGACCTTTCCTTTTGTTTCAATGGTATACCAGGATAGGGGGGCCATGCATATCAGGATTGGGGATGAGGTGGCCATGCATATCAGTTTTGGGGATGAGGTGGCCATGCATATCAGGATTGGTGATGAGGGGGCCATGCATATCAGAACTGGGTATGAAGGGGCCATGCATACCAGGATTGGGGATATGAGGGCCATGCATACCAGGATTGGGATGAGGGGGCCATGCATACCAGGATTGGGGTGATGGGGGCATGCATACCAGGATTGGGATGAGGAGGCAATGCATACCAGGATTGGGGATGAGGGGGCCATGCATACCAGGATTGGGGATGAGGGTGTTACTCCGGTACGGAGGAGAAGGGCTTTCTCACGGCGTCCGATCAGGCCCTTTCCTGCTGGTCAGTATTTGTCAGCATTTAGGTTCCGTTCTAGGGATTCTAAGTGTGGTTTCTGCGTTTCTGCTCATATACCGATAGCCAAGCCCTTTGCGGTCATGTGCCGCTAAACCACGCCCCCTGCTGTCTGGTACAGCGTGGTTTGTTGTCCTGGGGGGCTGAGACTGTCTCTAGTGTATTTAACCTGGGGTGAGGTCTCTGGCAGTAAATGCAGTGTGTGTGAGTCGTTGTCAAGGGTTCCTGCTGTGTGCTCCATAGTCATCCTAGCCATCAATTAGGGCTAAGGGGAAGGCTGTGAGCAGCACGCTCTACCGTGTCGGTTCACCGGTTGGTGTCCACGCCACGGAGGCGTCCTCGCTACCGATCCAGCATTCCAGGTCTCCGCCATTGTACAGTCATGGCCAAAAGTTTTGAGAATGACACCAAAATTATATTTTCACATGATCTGCTGGCCTCTGGTTTTTATTAGTGTTTGTCTGATGTTTATATCACATACAGAAATATAATTGCAATCATATTATGAGTACCAATAGGTTATATTGACAGTTAGAATGAGTTAATGCAGCAAGTCAATATTTGCAGTGTTGCCCCTTCTTCTTCAAGACCTCTGTAATTCTCCCTGGCATGCTCTCAATCAACTTTTAGACCAAATCCTGACTGATAGCAGTCCATTCTTGCATAATCAATGCTTGCATTTTGCCAGAATTTGTTGGTTTTTGTTTGTCCACCCGTCTCTTGATGATTGACCACAAGTTCTCAATGGGATTAAGATCTGGGGAGTTTCCAGGCCATGGCCCCAAAATCTCTATGTTTTGTTCCATGAGCCATTTAGTTATCACCTTTGCTTTATGGCAAGGTGCTCCATCATGCTGGAAAAGGCATTGTTGGGCGCCAAACTGCTCTTGGACGGTTGGGAGAAGTTGCTCTTGGAGGACATTCTGGTACCATTCTTTATTCATGGCTGTGTTTTTAGGCAAGACTGTGAGTGAGCCGATTCCCTTGGCTGAGAAGCAACTCCACACATGAATGGTTTCAGGATGCTTTACAGTTGGCATGAGACAAGACTGGTGGTAGCGCTCACCTCTTCTTCTCCGAATAAGCTGTTTTCCAGATGTCCCAAACAATCAAAAAGGGGATTCATCAGAGAAAATGACTTTGCCCCAGTCCTCAGCAGTCCACTTCCTGTACCTTTTGCAGAATATCTGTCGGTCCCTGATGTTTTTTCTGGAGAGAAGTGGCTTCTTTGCTGCCCTCCTTGAAACCAGCCCTTGCTCAAAGAGTCTCCGCATCACAGTGGGTGCAGAAGCACTCACACCAGCCTGCTGCCATTCCTGAGCAAGCTCGGCACTGCTGGTAGTCCAATCCCGCAGCTGAAACAGTTTAAAGATACGGTCCTGGCGCTTGCTGGTCTTTCTTGGGCGCCCTGGAGCCTTTTTGACAATAATGGAAGCTCTCTCCTTGAAGTTCTTGATGATGCGATAGATTGTTGACTGAGGTGCAATCTTTGTAGCTGCGATACTCTTATCTGTTAGGCCATTTTTGTGCAGTGCAATGATGGCTGCACGTGTTTCTTTAGAGATAACCATGGTTAACTGAAGAGAAACAATGATACGAAGAACCAGCCTCCTTTTAAAGTGTCCAGTGATGTCATTCTTACTTAATCATGACTGATTGATCGCCAGCCCTGTCCTCATCAACACCCACACCTGTGTTAATGGATCAATCACTAAAACGATGTTAGCTGCTCCTTTTAAGGCAGGACTGCAATGATGTTGAAATGTGTTTTGGGGGTTAAAGTTCATTTTCTGGGCAAATATTGACTTTGCAAGTACAGTAATTGCTGTTAAGCTGATCACTCTTTGACATTCAGGAGTATATGCAAATTGCCATTACAAAAAATGAAGCAGTAAACTTTGGAAAAATTACTATTTGTCTCATTCTCAATACTTTTGGCCATGACTGTATATGTGGTCACACTGCCGCTTTTACACCCATGTGTTGGGTGCTGCAGAGATCCTCTTCCTCGTTAGGAACTTAGGTTCCAGACCTTTCCTGGCCTGCAGCTATGTGCAGCTCTATACGCCGCCATCTAGTGCTCGGGCGTTTCATGCTGCCAAATCCTTCCTGCTTTGCACAGCGGTGTCTTGCAGTGCAGAAGTTTTTTAGTTTTGTTTCTGGAGTGTTTCTAACTCCCAGCATTGTACCTTGTTTAGTTACTACTTGTGTGTGCACTTAACACACTAGTTCATTTCTTTCTCTGTGCTTAGCCGAACATTCCTCTGAGACTCAGCTGCTGCAGCTCCTCTGCAGTCCGGTGGACCCCGACGTGTCCTTTAAGTTTTATTTTATTTTATTAAAGGACACGCCAGCATAACAGAGGGGGCCATGTATACCAGGATTGGGGATGAGGGGGCCATGCATACCAGGATTGGGGATGAGGGGGCCATGCATACCAGGATGGGGATGAGGGGGCCATACTTACCAGGATTGTGACATGTGAACATGGCACAGACACAAAAAAGCAAGATGTCGTATAGTAAAGCTACGTAAAGATGTGAAAGTTCTGGCACCTCCGACTGTGAATGAAGGAACAAAAATAATGCACAGGTCCCAACTAGAGATGAGCAGGACGCACAGATGACATTGCGCTGCCCTGGGTGATCAAAAGCCACCGGGGACACCGAAACATTAGAGATGCACAGCCTCCTGTCCAGCCGCCAGGTAACACTGACCTGGACGCTGGACCAGAGACCTGTGAATCCATCTGCTCAACTGTAGTCCCAACTGTCACGGATACAGCAGACAGTCCTGGATTTGGGTCTGCACCCTGCAGTCTCGGCGTCTGCTTAATGCCCCTCATTACCAGCGCCCCTCTGACAACTCCTCCTTCCAGGGGAGAGAGAAATGGTAAATGGGCGTGGATTGGGGTGTGGCCAGCGACGGAGCCAAAATTTGCTGCATAATATATCCCTCTTTCTCTTCTTCAAAAGTTGGGAGGTATGGGTAAATCAAAGGTCGTGTCCCCGCTGAGACCACATCTTTCCTTGCACTTGATGGCTGATTTAATCATGGTAAAATCAATGGTGCCATTCAAAAGTACAACTTGCCCTGTAAACAACAAGCCCTGATACGGCAGCATTGACAGAAAAATAAAAAAGTTATGGCTCTGGGAAGAAGGGGAGGAAAAAACTAAAGCGCAAAAGCAGAAAATCGCAAGATCATGAAGGGGTTATTCATTATCCCTTTACATTATTATTTACTGCCTGTTTCTAATTATTTTTAATAAAGTGTAAATCTGAACAATGAAAATCAAAGATGTTTAGAAAACAAATACGTTAGTAAGGTTAAGGTGCTCTCTTTAAAATTGTTTCCTTCCTGAAGAGTAGTGGCTTTTGTAACTATTCAACAAAAATCCCCTAAGGTTATTATTATGTTAAAATCGCAGGTTTGTAGGCGTCTCTCGTCCAGCATCTTTGTATTTATGCTTGGCCTCGTTATTAAGCCAAAAAGGCCCAACTTATCTTGGGCCCTGCACCACTTGCAAAATGTATCTATTTTTGTTGCAACAATAGGTTCCAGCATGGGATTCACATATTTTGTTTTTTTAATTTATATCTGGGCATTTCTGAAGTGTCCCCTAAATGGCTACCTCATTGTGATTTGATGCCTCATCTGTTTGCCGTTATATTTAGTGTCTTATTGCAAATCCCCATGAGTATTTTAATATTATTTTTCCCTCCATGTATTTTTACTAACATACAGGTGAATCTCACTAAATTAGAATATCATCCAAAAGTTAATTTATTTCAGTTCTTCAATACAAAAAGTGAAACTCATATATTATATAGAGTCATTACAGAGTGATCTATTTCAAGTGTTTATTTCTGTTAATGTTTATGGCTTACAGCCAATGAAAACACAAAAGTCATCATCTCAGTAAATTAGAATACTTTATAACAACAGCTTGAAAATTGTTTTTAAAATCCGAAATGTTGGCCTACTGAAAGTATGTTCAGTAAATGCACTGAATACTTGGTCGGGATCCTTTTGCATCAATTACTGCATCAATGTGGCGTGCCATGGAGGCGATCAGCCTGTGGCCCTGCTGAGGTGTTCTGGAAGCCCAGGTTGCTTTGATAGCAGCCTTCAGCTTGACAGCATTGCTGGGTCTGGGGTCTCTCATCTTCCTCTTGACAATACCCCATAGATTCTCTATGGGGTTAAGGTCAGGCGAGTTTGCTGGCCAATCAAGCACAGTGATACTGTTGGTTTTAAACCAGGTATTGGTACTTTTGGCAGTGTGGGCAGGTGCCAAGTCCTGCTGGAGAATGAAATTTCCATCTCCAAACAACTTGTCGGCAGAGGGAAGCATGAAGTGCTCTAAAATTTCATGGTAGACGGCGCTGACTTTGGTCTTCATAAAACACAGTGGACCTACACCAGCAGATGACATGGCTCCCCAAACCATCACTGATTGTGGAAACGTCACACTAGACCTCAAACAGCTTGGATTGTGGCCTCTCCACTCTTCCTCCAGACTCTGGGAAATGAAAATTGGAACTCTGGGACCTTGTGGAGTGTGTCAATGACAGCTTTCTGGACATCTGTCAGCAGTCTTCCCCATGATTGTGGAGCCTACTGAAACAGACTAAGGGACCTTTTTAAACGCTTAAGAAGCCTTTGCAGCTGTTTTTTGTTAATTATATTAATTTATTGAGATAATGACTTTTGTGTTTTCATTGGCTGTAAGACATAATCATCAACATTAACAGAAATAAACACTTGAAATAGATCAATCTGTTTGTAATGACTCTATATAATATATGAGTTTCACTTTTTGTATTGAAGAACGGAAATAAATTAACTTTTTGATGATATTATAATTTAGTGAGATGCACCTATATTTCTCTCACATACAGTACAGACCAAAAGTTTGGACACACCTTCTCATTTAAAGATTTTTCTGTATTTTCATGACTATGAAAATTGTACATTCACACTGAAGGCATCAAAACTATGAATTAACACATGTGGAATTATATACTTAACAAAAAAGTGTGAAACAACTGAAAATATGTCTTATATTCTAGGTTCTTCAAAGTAGCCACCTTTTGCTTTGATGGCTGCTTTGCACACTCTTGGCATTCTCTTGATGAGCTTCAAGAGGTAGTCACCAGAAATGGTTTTCACTTCACATGTGTGCCCTGTCAGGTTTAATAAGTGGGATTTCTTGCCTTATAAATGGGGTTGGGACCATCAGTTGTGTTGTGCAGAAGTCAGGTGGATACACAGCTGATAGTCCTACTGAATAGACCGTTAGAATTTGTATTATGGCAAGAAAAAAGCAGCTAAGTAAAGAAAAACGAGTGGCCATCATTACTTTGAGAAATGAAGGTCAGTCAGTCCGAAAAATTGGACAAACTTTGAAAGTGTCCCCAAGTGCAGTTGCAAAAACCATCAAGCGAACAAAGAAACTGGCTCACATGAGGACCGCCCCAGGAAAGGAAGACCAAGAGTCACCTCTGCTTCTGAAGATAAGTTTATCCGAGTCACCAGCCTCAGAAATCGCAGGTTAACAGCAGCTCAGATTAGAGACCAGGTCAATGCCGCACAGAGTTCTAGCAGCAGACACATCTCTACAACAACTGTTAAGAGGAGACTGTGCAGCAGGCCTTCATGGTAAAATAGGTGCTAGGAAACCACTGCTAAGGACAGGCAACAAGCAGAAGGGACTTGTTTGGGCTAAAGAACACAAGGAATAGACATTAGACCAGTGGAAATCTGTGCTTTGGTCTGATGAGTCCAAATTTGAGATCTTTGGTTCCAACCACCATGTCTTTGTGTGACACAGAAAAGGTGAACGTATGGACTCTACATGCCTGGTTCCCACCGTGAAGCATGGAGAAGGAGGTGTGATGGTATGGGGGTGCTTTGCTGGTGACACTGTTGGGGATTTATTCAAAATTGAAGGCATACTGAACCAGCATGTGTTAGAACTCTCCTGTTAGTTTTTTTCTATTATGCTGGTCACATGACCGTTTTTGCCTATTTAATCCTGCTCCGCCCTTCTGGCCTTGCTGGACTTCATTGTAATTTCTACTCTTAAGCTAGCCAGGTGCTTTGTTACCTTTCTCAGTCAGTTTAGCTAGGTCTTTTGACCTCTATGTTCTATGTTGTTTGTTTGTCTTTTACTGCTACAATTTCTGCTAGGAGGTGTCATAGTTACATAGTTACATAGTTTATAAGGCCGAAAAAAGACAAGCGTCCATCCAGTTCAGCCTATTTCTTGTGCACTGCAGCTATTCCGCAGCGTTGATCCAGGGGAAGGCAAAAAAAACCCATGTGGTATAGGCCAATTTACATAATTGAGGAAAAATTCACTTCCCGACACCAATCTGGCAGTCAGATTAAATCCCTGGATTAATTAACTATCACTAAGCATAAGATGTAATTTTATTGTTCTCAAGAAAGGCGTCCAGGCCTCTCTTGAACTCATTAAGTGAGTTGGACATCACCACTTCCTCTCCCAGAGAGTTCCAGAGTCTCACGGCTCTGACCGTAAAGAATCCCCTTCTATGCTGGTGCAGGAACCTCCTTTCCTCCAGACGTATAGTGTGCCCCCTCGTCTTTGTCACCATCCTTGATATAAACAGGTCATGGGAGAGATCTCTGTACTGCCCCCTGATGTATTTATACATGTTTATGAGGTCTCCCCTAAGCCTTCTCTTTTCCAACGTAAATAGGCCTAATTTTGACAACCTCTCTGGGTATTCTAGTCCCTCCATTCCCTTTATTACCTTAGTCGCCCTCCTTTGTACCCTCTCTAGCTCCAATATGTCTTTCCTGAGCACCGGAGCCCAGAACTGTGCACAATATTCTATGTGCGGCCTTACCAGCGCTTTATACAGAGGAAGAACAATGTTCTCATCATATGCCCCTATTCCTCTTCTGATGCATGCCATGACTCTATTTGCCTTCGCAGCTGCTGCCTGACACTGGGCACTCCAATTTAATTTGCTATTAACCAAGACGCCCAGGTCCTTCTCCATGTCAGATTTCCCCAACGGTTTCCCATTTAATATGTATGGGTGACTGCTGTTTTTCTTTCCCATGTGCATGACCTTACATTTATCGGCATTGAACCCCATTTGCCATTTTTTGGCCCAACTCCCCAATTTATCTAAATCCTCCTGTAGCAGTGCCCTATCCTCATCTGTATTAACTACTTTACAAAGTTTAGTATCATCTGCAAATATTGCTATTTTACTATGCAACCCTTCCACTAGATCATTAATAAATATATTAAATAATATAGGGCCCAAGACAGACCCTTGAGGCACCCCGCTAGTAACCCTGACACACCCTGAGCTTACACCATTGATAACCACCCTCTGCTTTCTATCACTCAGCCAGCTATTTACCCACTTGCACACATTATCCCCCAGACCAAGCATTCTCATTTTATATACCAACCTTTTGTGTGGCACAGTATCAAACGCTTTGGAGAAGTCAAGGTATACAACATCCACTGACTCTCCCCGGTCCAGCTGTGAGCTCACCTCCTCGTAGAAGGCCATCAGGTTTGTTTGGCAGGAGCGATCCCTCATGAATCCATGTTGATATGGAGTTAGACAGTTATTATCATTAAGATATAAAAAAGACATAGACAAACTGGAGCAAGTTCAGAGAAGAGCGACCAGAATGGTGACTGGTCTGCAAACCATGTCCTATGAGGAACGGTTGCAGGATTTGGGAATGTTTAGCTTGCAAAAAAGAAGACTGAGAGGAGACTTAATAGCTGTCTACAAATATGTCAAGGGCTGTCACATTGTAGAAGGATCATCTTTATTCTCATTTGCACAAGGAAAGACTAGAAGCAATGGGATGAAACTAAATGGGAGGAGACACAGATTAGATATTAGAAAAAACTTTTTGACAGTTAGGGTGATTAATGAGTGGAACAGGCTGCCACGAGAGGTGGTGAGTTCCCCTTCAATGGACGTCTTCAAACAGAGGCTGGACAGACATCTGTCTGAGATGATTTAGTGAATCCTGCTTTGAGCAGGGGGTTGGACCAGATGACCCAGGAGGTCCCTTCCAACTCTACCATTCTATGATTCTATGATTCTATGATTCTATGAAGATATTCTACAATAGCATCTCTAAGAAATCCTTCAAACAATTTACCCACAACAGACGTTAATCTGACTGGTCTATAGTTCCCAGGGTCACTTTTAGACCCCTTTTTGAATATTGGTACCACATTTGCTTGGCGCCAGTCTAGTGGGACCGTCCCTGTCCATAAAGAGAGCTTGAATATAAGATACAGCGGTCTGTCTATCACATTACTTAATTCTTTTAGTACCCGGGGGTGTATGCCATCTGGGCCTGGTGACTTGTCTATTTTGATATTATTTAGGCGTTTCTGAACTTCCTCCTGGGTTAGGTGGGTGATATTTAGCGGAGGGTTTACTTTATCACTCTGCATTTCCTCCGATAAATTGTTTTCTTTTGTGAAAACAGTGGAGAAGAAGCTATTGAGTAGGTTTGCTTTACCCTCATCACCCTCTATGATTTTACCCAAGTTATTTTTCAATGGGCCAACTCCATCAGTTTTAATCCTTTTACTGTTTATATAGTTAAAGAACAGTTTGGGATTCATTTACTTTCCTTGGCAATTAGTCTCTCTGTCTCCTCTTTTGCTATTCTTATTTGTTTCTTACAGATTTTGTTTTTTTCCCTATTAGATATTAGCGCTTCCTCGCTGCCTTCTTGTTTAAGTTTACCGAAAGCCCTTTTTTTGTTTTTTATTGCCCTCTTGACTTCCTTATTTAGCCACATTGGCTTCCTCCTATTCCTAGCCCTTTTATTCCCATAAGGTATGTACCTTCTACAGTGACTATCTAGGACTGTTTTGAAAATTTCCCATTTTCTATCCGTGCTCCTATTACTAAAGATAATATCCCAGTCTATAAGGTGAAGGGCATCTCTTAGCTGATCAAACTTTGCCCTCCTGAAGTTCAGTGTTTTTGTGACTCCCTTGCTGGGCACCCTACTGAAGCACATGTGGAATTGTATAATGTTGTGGTCACTATTTCCCAGGTGCCCCCCGACCTGCACCTCAGTTATTCTGTCTGGCCTGTTAGTTAATATTAAGTCTAAAAGGGCCGTCCCTCTAGTTGGTTCCTGCACAAGTTGTGACAAATAATTGTCTTTGATAATTGACAGAAACCTGTTTCCTTTCTGAGATCTACAGCTTTCGGTTTCCCAGTCTATATCGGGTAGTTGAAGTCCCCCATAATAATCACCTCGTTATTTTTTGCTACTTCGTCTATTTGTCTCATTAATAGACTTTCCGTGGCTTCTGCTATATTTGGTGGTTTATAACAGACTCCTATGATAATTTTATTATTGTTTTTTGCCCCATGTATCTCCACCCATAAGGACTCGACCTCCTCATTTCCCTCCCATACATCCTCCCGTATTGTAGGCTTTAGACACGTCTTTACATATAGACAGACTCCACCCCCTTTCCGATTTCTTCGATCCCTTCTAAACAGACTGTAACCCTGCAAGTTAACTGCCCAGTCATAGCTTTCATCTAACCATGTCTCGGTTATTCCCACTATGTCATAGTTACCTGTAGATATTTCTGCTTCCAGTTCATCCATCTTGTTTGTCAGGCTTCTGGCATTTGCTAGCACGCAGTTTACACGATTTTGTTTTGTTCCAATCTTCTCCCTGTGGATTGTATTAGAAATTTTCTTACCTCCCTTCCAAGTATCTTGTCTTGGACCTTCTTTGTCGCACTTCATATCTTTCATTAGTATGTTCTCTGGTTGCATGTCCATTAGTATGTTCTCTGGTTGCGTGTCCATCTTTCTCCCAGTCCCTAGTTCTTGTAGGGATTCCTCCCTCACATCTATAGGTCTTCGTTCAGACTAGCTGAGGACTTTAGCGGGTCTGATCGCAGGATCAGGTTCCCCGTTACATCGTAGGGATCTAGCTTAGTTCTATTGTAGGGACAGATCTCCTTTCTTTCCTTAGTGCTTGTAGCAGATCATAACAGCATGGCTACCACAGCATCTTGCAGCGGCATGCTATTCCATCCGGTTTGCGTTTAGTTGGACCATCATTTATTTTTCAACAGGACAATGACCCCAAACACACCTCCAGGCTGTGTAAGGGCTATTTGACCAAGAAGGAGAGTGATGGGGTGCTACGCCAGATGACCTGGCCTCCACAGTCACCAGACCTGAACCCAATCGAGATGGTTTGGGGTGAGCTAAACCGCAGAGTGTAGGCAAAAGAGCCAACAAGTGCTAAGCATCTCTGGGAACTCCTTCAAGATCGTTGGAAGACGATTTCCGGTGACTACCTCTTGAAGCTCATCAAGAGAAAGCCAAGAGTGTGCAAAGCAGTCATTAAAGCAAAAGTTGGCTACTTTGAAGAACCTAGAATATAAGACATATTTTCAGTTGTTTCACACTTTTTTGTTAAGTATATAATTCCACATGTGTTAATTCATAGTTTTGATGCCTTCAGTGTGAATGTGTACAATTTTCATAGTCATGAAAATACAGAAAAATCTTTAAATGAGAAGGTGTGTCCAAACTTTTGGTCTGTACTGTATATCTTCTCTTAGTTTGGGCTTTGGACTTCACATAAAGGTTTACATTACAGTTTTTCCCATTCTTTCTATAGAAACTGTAAACCTGTAAGTTAGTTGTCCAGCCATAAAAAATTTTTCAGCCATTCCAATTTCTTGTGTCAAAGATTTTCTCAAGCATTATTAATTTTAGTTATTCAGCTTTATTATTCAGGCATTTAGCATTTGTCACTTCTAGCTGTCAGTTAATCACACTCAGGTCTGCTGTGCTGAAGCACTTGTCATCACTCTGCAGTGAGGAGAGCAAACTGTGTAAGTGCCAAATACTCTGCTAATATCTCCGCAACCGAGAAATGAAATAAATAAAAAAATTGTTTTAGTCTGCTCTGCTTCGCCTTTTACATGTTTCCTTTTCAATATGAAAAATATGGTGAAATGCCCTGTATAATCTCAAAAGGTATAAACATATTGAGTCCAATTACAAGCAGCATTAAGAAAGTTTCAAAAAGGTAATAAGGGATTCAATCAAATAATGAAATAATTAAAGAGTTAAATTTACGAGTTTACCAAATTTTTCATCATTTAAAGAACAGCTCTTTTCCAATGAGGGTGGATATGGTCGTATACTCAAAACAACAATTGTCGTTAAAGGGCGTCTGTCAGTAGAATCTACTCTTATGAGCAGTGCCATAACGAACGTGGCCCATGAGGGTGAGGGACCTGCCGACACTATCTCCTCCTTCAGCTGGATGTGTGGGGCCCAATGGACTCTAGTTGCGCCACTACTCATGAGCCATCTATGTGGGTATGCAGGTCATAGAAAGTTGAAAAAACTGATACCTTGATATGTCTTGTTCCATAGAAATCAAAGTTTTTCTTGTATGCAAATGAGCTGTTACAATTGATGGATTGGACTTCTGCATGAGAATCTGCCTTGAGAACTTGCTTTAAATGAAAGGGGGGCGTTACCAGTGTGATCCAAGTAATTACTGATACTTTGCTCTCATAATCACACAGCTCTGCAGTAAAATCAAAGATAACACAGTACAGCCGAGTTGAACCTTATCTCATTATAAGCACAAAACATTTGCAGTTATCCTCTCACAGTGCTTCAACTTCTATCTCACAGGCAACCAGAGGGATGGAGGTTGGGGTAGGTGGTAAGGGCAATATAGCAGAGGTGACAGCTCTCTGAGAAGACAAGTGCAAATCTATTTATTGTGTTTATAATAAGACATGGTTCAACTTTGCTGTACTGTGTTGGCTTTAATCAGGCAAAGTTCTGCAGCAGAGCTGACAGCACTATGAGAGGACAACTGTAGATGCAAATGTGTTTGTAATGAGACAAAGTTAACTTCTGCTGTACAGTGTTAGCTCTGCTGTACTGTGTTTTGATCTCACTGCAGAGCTGTGTGTGATTATGAGAGGAGACTGGCAGTCATTACATGTCTCACACTGATAACTCCTCCTTTCATTTAAAATAAGCTCTGGAGGCAGATTCTCATGGAGATCTATGTGTTGCACATTGATCTTAGTAGCTTATTTACATATGTAGATACGTATAAGAAAAGCATTATTATTCTGAAATAAGATTGGATCACATATATGGGATCACATTGGATCACATATATTAACCCCTTAATAACATCTGACGTACTAATACGCGTCTGTGCCCTGGGACTTAAGAGCCAGACCCGTATTAGTACGTCATGGCGATCGCGCGCGCACACAGGCTGTGCGGGCGCGATCGCCGCCGGGTGTCAGCTGATTGTCACAGCTGACACCCGGTACTATGTGCAGGGAGCGGTCCTGCACCGCTCCCAGCACATTAACCCCCGCGATGCTGCGATCGAAGTCGATCGCGGCATTGCGGGGGCAAGGGGAGGTGATCGGCGATACTCACCTCCTCTTCCGGCTTCCAGCGCAGTCTGCAAAGGCTTCCCGGGTGTTGCCATGACGACCCGATGTCGTCATGACAACATCCGGGTCACCAGAGAGCAGGAAGATTGCTTGGACATGCGCAGTGCATCTCCAAGCAATCTTCACACTGTGCACTTCTGACAGCCTTCATGGCATAGGGATGGTGCTCCATTCCTGTGCCATGCAGGCGATCAGAAAAAAAAAAGTGAAAGTCCCAGAGTGGGACAAAGTAATAAAGTGTATAAACTGTGTGAAAATGGAAAAAAAAAAAAAAAAAAAAAGTGCAAAAATATTATAAAAAAATAAAAAAAATAATACACCAAAAATAAAAATATAATGTACCCATCAATAAATATTATTATAAAAAAAATTTAAAAAAAACAATAAAAGTACACATATTTGGTATCGCCGTGTCCGGAACAACCTGACCTATAAAACTGTCCCACTAGTTAACCCCTTCAGTGAACACGGTAAAAAAAAAAAAAAAACGAAACAAAAAACAATGCTTTATCACCATACCGCCAAACAAAAAGTGGAATAACACACGATCAAAAAGACGCATATAAATAAAAATGATACCGCTGAAAACGTCATCTCGTCCCGCAAAAAACAAGCCGCCATACAGCTCCATCAGCCGAAAAATAAAAAAGTTATAGCTCTCAGAATAAAGCGATACTAAAAAATATTTTTTTCTATAAAATAGCTTTTATTGTGTATAAGCGCCAAAACATAGAAAAAATTATACAAATGTGGTACCGCTGTAAACGTACTGACCCGAAGAATAAAGCTACCTCATCAATTTTACCACACGCGGAACAGAATAAAAAAAAAAAAAAAAAACAATTCCTGAATTGTTGGTTTTTGTTTATTCTGCCTCCCAAAAATCGGAATAGAAAGCGATCAAAAAATGTCACGTGCCTGAAAATGGCACCAATAACAACGTCAAGTCATCCCGCAAAAAACGAGCCGTCACATGACTGTCTGCCAAAATCTGGAAAAATTATAGCTCTCAAAATATGGCGATGCAAAAACTAGATTTTACAAAAAATGCGTCTTTTAGTGTGTGACAGCTGTCAGTCATAAAAACCCCATATGATTCTGGCATTGCTGTAATCACACCGACCCGAAGAATAAAGTCGTCTAATCACTTATACCGCACAAGGAATGGCGTAAAAAATAAACTCTTGGGTTAGGATTGGGCTAGGGTTAGGGCTGGGTTTGGGGCTAGGGTTGTGCTGGGGCTAGGGTTGTGCTGGGGCTAGGGTTGTGCTGGGGCTAGGGTTGTGCTAGAGTTAGGGCTGGGGTTGGGATTTTTTTCAAAAGTAAGAAAAAAAGATGACGATATGGCGACTAGTGTTGAGAGCAAGTGCTCGCTACTTGAGTTTGCATCGTGTGCTCTGGTATGCATTGAGTATCGTGGGTATTTGAGTGACATGCTCGAGTCTCTGCCCCATATGCTTCGCGGCCAAAAAACTTTACGGGGATTGCCTGCCATGCACGAGCGATCCCCGCATGTTTTTTTTTGGGTGTCTAATAACCGTGAAACATGCGGAGCAGGGACTCGAGCATGTCACTCAAGCACACGCTGTACATGGTGCATACCTGAGTACCCGATGCAAACTCAAGTAGCGAGCACTTGCGCTCAAGAATAATGACAACTTATTCAATATGATGACCTAATGTAAACAAATTCTGTGCCGTACCTCTGGGTTCAAAATGTTCACTATACACCTTAATAAAATCCTTGAGGGGTATAGTTTCCAAAATGGGGACACTTGTGGGGGAGCTCCACTGTTTAGGCACATCACGGGCTCTCCAAACGCGACATGGTGTCCACTAACAAATTGAATGGAAAATCGGCTCAAATTGTTAGCGGGCGCCATGTTGCGTTTGGAGAGCCCCTGTGTGCCCAAACATTGGAGCTCCCCCACAATTGACCCCATTTTGGAAACTAGACCCCCCAAGGCACCTATCTTCACAAATTGATTCGTAAAAATGAAAAAGTGAAAAAAAAAACACTTTTTCATTTTTATGAATCAATTTGTGAAGCACCTGGGGTTCCAAGTGCTCACTATGAATCTAGATAGGTGCCTTGGGGGGTCTAGTTTCCAAAATGGGGTCACTTGTGGGGGAGCTCCAATGTTTGGGCACGCAGGGACTCTCTAAATGCAACATGGTATCCGCTAACAAATTGAATGGAAAATCGGCTCAAATTGTTAGCGGACACCACATTGCGTTTGGAGAGCCCCTCTGTGCCCAAACTTTGGAGCTCCCCCACAAGTGACCCCATTTTGGAAACTAGACCCCCCAAGGCACCTTTCTAGATGCATAGTGAGCACTTGGAACCCCCAGATGCTTCACAAATTGATTCGTAATAATGAAAAAGTGAAAAAAAAAACACTTTTTCATTTTTATGAATCAATTTGTGAAGCACCTGGGGTTCCAAGTGCTCACTATGAATCTAGATAGGTGCCTTTGGGGGTCTAGTTTCCAAAATGGGGTCACTTGTGGGGGAGCTCCAATGTTTGGGCACACAGGGACTCTCCAAATGCAACATGATATCCGCTAACAAATTGTCGGCTCAAATTGTTAGCGGATATCATGTTGCATTTGGAGAGTCCCTGTGTGCCCAAACATTGGAGCTCCCTCACAAGTGACCCCATTTTGGAAACTAGACCCCCCAAGGCACCTATCTAGATGCATAGTGAGCACTTGGAACCCCAGGTGCTTCACAAATTGATTCATAAAAATGAAAAAGTGTTTTTTTTTTCACTTTTTCATTATTACGAATCAATTTGTGAAGCACCTGGGGGTTCCAAGTGCTCACTATGCATCTAGAAAGGTGCCTTGGGGGGTCTAGTTTCCAAAATGGGGTCACTTGTGGGGGAGCTCCAAAGTTTGGGCACAGAGGCACTCTCCAAACGCAATGTGGTGTCCGCTAACAATTTGAGCCGATTTTCCATTCAATTTGTTAGCGGATACCATGTTGCATTTAGAGAGTCCCTGTGTGCCCAAACATTGGAACTCCCCCACAAGTGACCCCATTTTGGAAACTAGACCCCCCAAGGCACCTATCTAGATGCATAGTGAGCACTTGGAACCCCTAGGTGCTTCACAAATTGATTCGTAAAAATGAAAAAGTGTTTTTTTTTTCACTTTTTCATTATTACGAATCAATTTGTGAAGCACCTGGGGGTTCCAAGTGCTCACTATGCATCTAGAAAGGTGCCTTAGGGGGTCTAGTTTCCAAAATGGGGCCACTTGTGGGGGAGCTCAAAAGTTTGGGCACAGAGGGGCTCTCCAAACGCAATGTGGTATCCGCTAACAATTTGAGCCGATTTTCCATTCAATTTGTTAGTGGATACCATGCTGCATTTAGAGAGTCCCTGTGTGCCCAAACATTGGAGCTCCCCCACAAGTGACCCCATTTTGGAAACTAGACCCCCCAAGGCACCTATCTAGATGCATAGTGAGCAGTTGGAACCCCCAGGTGCTTCACAAATTGATTTGAAACAATGAAAAAGTGTTTTTTTTTTCACTTTTTCATTTTTACGAATCAATTTGTGAAGCACCTGGGGGTTGCAACTGCTCACTATGCATCTAGGTAGGTGCCTTGGGGGGTCTAGTTTCCAAAATGGGGTCACTTGTGGGGGAGCTCCAATGTTTTGGCACACAGGGGCTCTCTAAACGCAACATGGTGTCCGCTAATTATTCAAGCAAATTTTACAATCAAAAAGTCAAATGGCGCTCCTTCCCTACCGAGCCCTACAGTGCGCCCAAACAGTGTTTTTTCCCCAAATATTGGGTATCTGCGTGCCCAGGGGAAACTGCACAACAAATTTTGCGGTCCATTTTTTCTTGTTACCCCTGTGAAAATAAAAAAAATTGGGTCTAAAGTAACATTTTTGTGAAAAAAGTTAAATGTTCATTTTTTTCTTCCACATTCAAAAAATTCCTATGAAGCACCTGAAGGGTTAATAAAGTTCTTGAATGTGGTTTTGAGCACCTTGAGGGGTGCAGTTTTTACAATGGTGTCACTTTTGGGTATTTTCTGTCATAAAGACCTCTCAAAGTGACTTCAAATGTGATGTGGTCCCTAAAAAAATGGTTTTGTAAATTTTGTTGGAAAAATGAGAAATCGCTGGTCAACTTTTAACCCTTATAGCTCCCTAACAAAAAAAAAATTTTGGTTCCAAAATAATGCTGATGTAAAGTAGATATGTGGGAAATGTTATTTATTAACTCTTTTGTGTGACATATCGCTCTGATTTCAGGGCTTAAAAATTCAAATTTTGAAAATTGCAAAATTTTCAAAATTTTCGCCAAATTTCCATTTTTTTCACAAATAAACGCAAGTGATATCGAAGAAATTTTTCCACAATCATGAAGTACAATATGTCACGAAAAAAACATCTCAGAATCAGGGGGATCCGTTGAAGCGTTCCAGAGTAATTACCTCATAAAGTGACAGTGGTCAGAATTGTAAAAATTGGCCCGGTCATTAACGTGCAAACCACCCGCGGGGCTTAAGGGGTTAAACATTACCAGTCATTTTAATTTTTTTTTATAAATACATACTACACATTCAAATAAGAAACTTTGTAATATATCTTATCAGAGAAATTTGCTTCTTTCTCATCCTAGATTGATCATTAATTTTCAAAATTCTCAATTCATTGGTAAAATCTGTATTCAGTGAAGACAAACTTTTACGTTACCAAGATAGAAGATGATAGTTGCTACTGATGAAATTCTATGTGAAGTGGAGCAGGAGGAGAGAGGGAGGAGCACTGCCTTTAGTCACTCCCTTCTCCTCCGCCTCTTTCCTAAATAGAATCTTATGAACACTAACTGTCATCTCCTATCTTAGTAATATAACATTCTGTATTCACCGAGTACAGATTTTACCTGTGAATTGATGATTTTAAAAATGAAAGATCAATCCTGGCAGAGAAAGAAAAGGATTTCTCTGATATGACATATTACAAAGATTCTTATTTACATATGTAATATGGATTTAAAACGATGGTTATTCTTTAATATAATATATATCATAATATACACACACATATATATATATTATAATAATTCACTTTTACTAAGTATGAGATAGACCCTCTATATTAGGGTAATATAGAAGGAAACCCTAAACCTGATTTGATCAGAAGGTGTAAAATATTAGCTTTAATTCTAGAACTCTTCCTCTGTTTCCCGAATGGGTGAATGTAGTTCTGATAATTCGTAAATAAGATATTGGGATAAAGATTGAAATATTAGGAAGGAAGTACAGAATTTTAAGGAAAAATTTACATTTTAATGAATTTAATTATTTTCCCCAACCAAGAGATTACAAATGTTTTTAGTTCCGTGAGTTCTTTCTTGATTTGCCTTATTTTCTGAATAATATTCATGTTAAGGATTTGGGAATTTGAGAGGTTCATTTAGTAGGAAAAGATTTCAGTTAAAGGGAACCTGTCACCATTGAAATGCAGTCTGAGGGCATGATTTAAAGGGGCTATCCAGTACTTTAGATTACTCCCCTGCCCCAATGTATCCCCCCGGGGCCCCTAAGGATTTTTGTAATTACCTTACGTTGCAGATAATGCCTGTGAGCAGCGCTATCACTGTCCGCTCACAGGCATCACGTGACCCCCGGCTGCAGCCGGCTCTGACATCCGCTGACATCATGACAAGTGCTGGCAGCAGCTGGGGGTCTCTGTCTTCTGCGTTCCACGGTGGATGCCAGGCTGTGAGCGGAGTTATCCCCGCACGTCACACCCGGCATCCACCGCGCACTCTGCTTCTCCCCATTCATTGGGAAAGCACTGTGGATGCTTGGTGTGATGCGGGGGGTAGCCCCGCCCACAACCCAGCAGCCACCGCAGGGACCCCCAGCGCTGAGTCTCGCCTCACTTGTTGTGACGTCAGTGCAGGGTCACGTGATGCCTGTGAGCGGCCAAGGATAGCGCCGCTCACAGGCAGAAAAAGCAACGTAAGGTATTTACAAAAATCTTTAGGGGCCCCAGGGGGATACATTGGGGGGGTAATACAAAGTAATGGACAACTTCTTTAATAGAGCAGGGGGAGCTGAGCAGATTTATATATAGTTTTGTGAGAAAAGATTCAGTATAACCTGTGATTTCATTACTTAAACCTCTGCTCTTTCTGGGATTTTTGGTCTTGTGGGCGGTCCTATCAGTGACTGACAGCTATCTCTGTGTGCACACTCAAACAAGGAAAGCTGTCAGTCACTTATCGAACAGCCTACTGGACCAAAAATCCCAGAAATTGCAGTGGTTTAAATGATAAAATCACAGGTTAACCTGAATCTTTTCTCACAAAACTATATCAATCTACAACCTGGTGCCTTCAGATTAGACTACACTTTCATGGTGACAGTTTCCATTTAAAGAATATATTAATTCAAAAGCTGCTGGTAATGAGAACGCAGGGTTTTTGAACACTATTAGGAAGTCATTTGCAAATAATACTTTTCAAAACAATACTACTTTTTCAATATTGATTCCTAATAAATGGGAAGTCCCTAGTAGTAGTTGTGCATAGGGTTCCATTACAGGTGTGAGAGTTTTAGGGGACAGAGAACATGAGCCATTAGTGATTTGAAATTTGGATGAGACTAAACCAGAAGTTAATGCAACAGCACTAAAAGCAGAGTACAGGGATAAAATAACTGATAATTAGAGCCACTTAAAGCCAAACGTTTGTAATACTGAGGACAGATTGCCCCTAAAACTCTGTTGAACACTTTCCCTGCTTCCCACAATGTTAGTAGAATAGGAAGTGCGTCCGTCCGAGCATGTACTATTTCTATGATATTCATAAATCTCATTCTATCAATCTGTTACCTATTTTTAACAAAGCCAACTTGCTCGAGGTGAATGAGAGTTGGTAAAATATTAACTAACCTGTAGGCTAGTAATTTAGCAGGCTTTTAAATCAAAGTTTAAAAACGATACAAGCCTAAAGTTGGCTGGGGTGGCTGGACGGATTCCGTCTTGTGGGCAAGATCACAACTGTAGTTTGTAGGTATATCGTTAAACTGAATGATATAGTGGAAACAGCTTAGTAACAAAGTCATGGCCTAGTGATTTACCATTTTTGAGAAACTTTATAGTCTCCTTTATTCCTTTTAGTGTGATATCTTTGTTAAGAGAATTCAGTTGTAGAAAGAGTAGGAAGTTTAATATTTTTCTGAAAACTTTTCATCTCTGCGAAAGATTGGTTGAGGAGTATTGGAGTTAAGTTTATGGTTGGAAAGTAGTATTTAGCAAATTTATTGCAAATAGTTGTGGGTTTGTGATCTTTTTACGAGAATTGTTGAGTAGAAAGGAGATTTTTTATTTAGCAGTTCGGCTTTTCAGTCTTAGACACTAACAATTTAGATGCTTTATTCTCTTGTCAATAGTAAGATCCGTTATTTTAGAAATACAATTTACATTTGTTTTGTATAATGAGGTATAATTGGTGTCTGAAAGAGCTGATTTCAGCAGTGGTTATTGTCGAGGGGCAGGATTTATTTTGATTTTCTACAGACTGTATTTTATTGGATAATTCTGTTTTTGCTAATCTGGTCTTTTTTTCCAATGCATCAATGTGAGGAAGTGTCCTCTCATTACTGCCTTGTTTGCACAACAAAATTCTGGTTTGGAAACCTCATTTTCAATATTGATCTCAAAATATTCTATAAGTAGTTGTTCTGTTTGTCGAGAGTATGATGATTTGTTAAGCAGGAAGACATTTAACCTCCATGGACAAGATGGGTGCAGTTAACTGAAGGGTCAGCCGACCAAGAGATTTTATGAATTTGGGACTAGGCTATTTTATGAAAAAGCCAAGTCCGGATAAGATCAATATGGCAATATGTGTTATGTGGAGTTGAAAATAAAAATCTTTCTCTGAAGCAAGAAGGACTCTCCATGTGTCAAAAGTTTATCTTTATGGAAAAGCGTTTATGCAAAGGATTTATCTTAAGGGTTAGCTGGAGATTTGTCTAAAACGAGACGTTATTGAAATTGCAGCAAATTAGTTAGACATCATTTTTTGAATTATAGGAAACTATGTAAGGATTTCTTAATAAGTTTTATTTTGTGATAATTAGGTGCTTAAATTGATGCTATAATAAACATCTTACTTTTAATAAAATATTTAATGAATAGGTGACGACCTACTTAATCAGTTTGTTGTTACACCGATTGAAAAGATAAAGTGCGTTTGATTGCTGTTAATACTCTGTTCTTTTTAATAGTATGCTAGTACCACATATGAGAAAATGTTGTATTCTTATCTCTCACGTTGTCTGACTTTTCATTGTAGATATGAACAATTAGGCATCTGTTATAGAACTAGTTAAAACGGGCTGATATATATTTGCAATCAATTATATAAAATGTTTCAGTCTATAACTTAGACCTTCCTCAGATTTACGCTGTGCAATAGGTTAGGCGTGTATGACGGAGAAGAGCTAGGGGTGAGCCGGAGTGACCACAGTGATAGAGTGCCTCACTATTACGGTCATGCTGCCTTACCATGTGCACCTTCATTCCAAATAAATAACACCTTAATTTAACTATTGAGTGTCTAGTTCTTCATACCTACTATAAGGAGAAGGACCTTACTAGTGTATCACTGAGTGCCATCGGACTGATAAGTCCTTTAACCCCTTAATGCTACATAATGGATATATACATCATGGAAAAATTAGGGTGTCACAGCAAAGATAGGCAATACTGACAACAATCACTCACAGCAGAATTTAAGCGCTGCAATCTGGCCTGGCTGTTTGTTTGGACGCTCATTGGTGCCCAAGCCGATAGGGTGCCATGACAGTCAGTTCTTGCTAAAGCCCCCTCTTTGCCATGTTAGTTCTTATGTGAAGTCCAGCCAGAGGCCAGACTTCATAAGAGACTGATTTTTCCTATGTACAAAAATACCAAAGAATTGCCGTGTATATAGTAAAAATGATCATAGGATCACATGTTTAAGTCCCATAGAAAGACTGAAAAAAATTTGAAGTAAAAAAATTTGTTTTTAAATTTATAAAAAAATAAAAGAAGCATAAAAATGTAAACAAGCATGCTTTTATACAGTGAAAAAAAGAAATGTAAAGAATAGAAAAATATATACATATTTGGTGTCTCCATGCCTATAGAAGTCGAAACTTTCAAAATATAAAATTGTTTAGCCTGTAAAGTAAATGTCATAAATAAGAAAAAATCTTAATGCCAAAATTTCTGTTTTTTCGTTGCCACACCTCAGACAAAAAATGCAATAAGAAGCAATCAAAAATTAGCATGTACCCCAAATTGTATTAATACTAATGCCAGCTTGCCACACAAAAAAACAAGCCATTACACAGACACTACCACTGGCGGAAAAAATAAAAACGTTAGGGGTTTCTGGAAATAGAGGCATAAAAAAAACATTTTTTGCTAGCAAGTTCAGAATTTTTTTAAACCCTCTAAAAGAGTAAAAAAAAAACAACTATAATCATCCTGGCCTGAGGAATCATTGCCCAAGTAACGCTGTCAACAAAACCCAAAAACCAATGGCAGAATTTCAGGGTTTTGTTCATAATTTCACCATACTTGGAATTTGTTTCCTATTTTCCCTTACATTCTAAGGTAGAGTGAATGGGGTCTTTCAAAACTACAACTCGGCCAGCAAGAACGCAAGCTCTGATACGTCTGTATCAATGGAGAAATAAAATATATAGAAATAGTAAACGGTGCAGCACAGGCAAGCTGACAAAAGCAGTGGGTGCAGAGCCAACGGGCACAACCAAACCTCGATAGTATCCCATGAAGACAAAGGCAGCACTCCAATCTTCAATGGAAAATATGGTGATGTGTTGACACAAAGTCGTAGTGGCAGTGGCAACGTTTCGTTCCTAATGAGGAACTTTTTCAAGAAGTGCATAATCCATCAAGTGAACAATATATAGGTGCAGAAAATAAATTAATAAATTGCAATTATCTCATAATATTAAAAGTGCCTAGGTACAGCGCATAATAAATATAAAAATATATCACAATTCATTTAATAATTCATAGTGATTCATTTCATCATACATTTCATCATATAAAACAATAATAGTGTCATAATTCTTGTAATTGACCCTGCTGCTTTCGGTGTCCCCACAATTCAACTGCGCATGTCAGTAAACCACCAAGCATCAGGGAATATCCCCGGATCCCACTGCACATGCGTGCGGCCATATTGGAGTCAATTCCTCATGAAATGGAGACATTCCACTACTACGCATGCTCTTGAGGAAAGAGACTGAAAGCGCCTGTATACTACCATATTAGAACCAATTCTACATACTACAGAGTTCCACTGTCGCGCACCTCCCCGCAATTGATATACACAACTATGCCAAGGGACATTGTGCTGCTTACTATATCTTATCAATAGAATTATAGGTCAAAACATCATATAGCTCAAGCCCCATATCCCCAAGAGACATATAGCATACAATAGCAATCAGTTGTCACATATATCAATCAATATATAACTTAAAGAGACAGTACATATAAAATTAATTTTCATATACTACAATCATAAATATTAAAGGATGTATATCCTAAGTAGGTGAAATCCATTGAGTGTAACAGTGAATCATATTATCTATGAAGAATGAATTTTGATGAATTTAATTGCTGCACCTATATATTGTTCACTTGATGGATTATGCTCTGCTTGAAAAAGTTCCTCATTAGGAACGAAACGTTGCCACTGCCACTATGACTTTGTGTCAATAAATCACCATATAGAAGAAAAAGTTTTCCAGCGGAGTGGTATCCAATTTCCAAAACTTATTATGCAGAAAATAAAATCTTCAATCCAAACAGGGAGTTACACAGTGCTTAAGCCAACATGTTTCGATACCACTCCGCTGGAAAACTTTTTCTTCTATGTTGATTACTGGTCACAGGACGGTGTCCGTGCGAGTGAGTATCTAACAGGACAGATTTATACCACTGGCTGGGGAGCTGCTTTACCTCCTTTTACAATAAATCACCATATTTTTCATTGAAGTTTGGAGTGCTGCCTTTGTCTTCATGGAGGAATAAAATGCTATGTCTTTGATAAAGGGGACGAAAAAATGAAAACGCAAAAACGAAAATTGGTTGCGTCCTTAAGGGGTTACAGGCTATTATGAGAGTGATGAAGAAAATTCTTTGCAAGGCAGTTTATAATCTTCAGCATAGACAATTATCTGTACTCATGCATAAATAATCAAGGGAAAACAGTGGTATTATTTTCAGAAACAGCTGTTTCTCATATGAGATAACCTATGAACATGAAGATGTTATAAGCTTGTGAACAATATAAGTCCCTAAATACAAAAATTGAAAATGGGCAGCTGTTAGTGGCCCCTATTTTACATGAATATATCTGGCTATCCTAGATAGCCTCTAAACATTAATGGAGGGAGAGATAATTGTAGAGAGCAATGTCTGATAGGGACCTACCGTAATTTTCTTAGTCTGTGAGGACCTTCAGCCTATGCCAGATTCTCCAAATCTCTGCTTGGGGAAAAATTAAATAAAGTCAACATTGGGTTGATTATATTGGAAAAAAAAACATGTCCTAGCTGTGCTGGTTAATCTTGAAGCTAAGAAGGCCATTGGTGCATTCATCGCTAGAGATTCCGCTAAAGGGATGCTATCGGATAATTTCCAGATTACAAATGGAACAAGACAAGGATGCTCCCTCTCCCCCTTAACATTTCAACTATCCAGTGAGCCCTTGGTATATGCTAAGGCTCCACTATTAGAGGGTAACAATTAGAGGGCATACAAATTGTATTTCATTAAAGGCTGACAATGTGATTCTGAACCTTGAAAAACCCTTAGAAATCTTTGGGTGAAGCTTTAAACCTTTTAAGAGAATATGGTATGGTGTCACAAAATAAAATCAATGAGGGAAAATCTCAAGTACTCCCTATTAATGCCCCTCTTGAAATTGTATTCTTAATGCAGTTGAAGTAGCCTTTAGATTGGCAGCAGGGCCATATTACCTACTTAGTTATATCCATTAATCCTTATATTCTTTCCGTATATAAAACAAATTATCTCCCAGTTTTTTCTGTAATAGCACAAGGTTGCTCCACCTATCTAAATTTGAAATCTCATGGGTAGGTCATATAGCAACTTTCCAAATGTATATTCTCCATAAGATATTATATTTTTCGCACATTGCCTATAAGCTTTCCTCAGACTTTTTTCTATAAGGCCCACAATTTTTTAAATATTCTTTTGTAGAAATGTAGTAAATCAAGAATTTGCATCTAATCTCTTAAAATCTGGTGCTTGGGAGACACATGTGACTCGTGGGCCTATGTTGTGTGACTCTCGGTTGTCTGCCAACTTGGTAAATAAGCAAAAAGTCTAGCAAACGACTATGAAGAGAAGATCTCCAGATGGTGACTTTTGTGAGTAGTCCCACACAGAATAGCAGATCTGGATGTGCATATACTGACGATGTGGGGACAAAGATGGCATGTTGGAGATAAGAAGATTCTAGTAGTTAGAGGGGTGTTGAAGTTTGGTGCGATAGTTTGGTAGGAGTGCTTCATGTGAGAATTCTGAATGGGGGCAAAGTGGGAACCCCTCGATGTAAGTATACTGCCAACAAGGGAGGATGGCACAAGGTGCTTATTTTGGGGAAGGTTTGGCTGTCATTATACCGGTAATCAGTTCTGTGGGTGACACTTCGAGTGGATGAGTGTGGGAGGTTGGATGTTACTCACGACCATCTCTCAGAACTAAATGTGGCTCTCAAGGTAAGAAATGTTAGAGACCACTGTCCTACATTAAAAATAAATAAAAAGTGATAATTCCCCCTGAGTGTCCCAATCAAATCTAATAATGACCTCATATAAAACAAATAATGTCCTCTGAGTGCCCTCACAATTCCTTTCATACATTATCATGCCACCCACAGCTTGTTATATATACAGTATGATGATCTCCACAGCTACCTATATACAGTATGAGACCCCACAGCCCCTTATATTCTGTATGATGGCCTCCAACACTCCCCTTAGAGTATGATGGTTCACACAACTCCTGAAATAGTTTATGGGGTGCCCACAGCTCCCGATATATAGTATGATGACCCACAAGTCCCATATACAATATATTCCTACTGCTCCCTATATACTGTATGATGTTCCCCACAGCTCCCGATATATAGTATGAGGCCTCACAGTCCAAATACATTCATATACAGTACAATGGTCTCCTCAGCTCCATTTATACAGTATGGTAGCCTCCACAGCTCCCTATATAAAATATACAGTGGGTACGGAAAGTATTCAGACCCCTTTAAATTTTTCACTCTTTGTTTCATTGCAGCCATTTGGTAAATTCTAAAAAGTTCATTTTTTTTTCATTAAAGTACACTCTGCACCCCATCTTGACTGAAAAAAAACAGAAATGTAGAAATTTTTGCAAATTTATTAAAAATGAAAAACTGAAATATCACATGGTCATAAGTATTCAGACCCTTTGCTCAGACATTCATATTTAAGTCACATGCTGACCATTTCCTTGTGATCCTCCTTGAGATGGCTCTACTCCTTCATTGGAGTCCAGCTGTGTTTAATTAAACTGATAGGACTTGATTTGGAAAGGCACACACCTGTCTGTATAAGACCTCACAGCTCACAGTGCATGTCAGACCAACTGAGAATCATGAGCTCAAAGGAACTGCCCAAGGAGCTCAGAGACAGAATTGTGGCAAGGCACAGGTCTGACCAAGGTTACAAAATAATTTCTGCATTACTCAAGGTTCCTCCACAGTGGCCTCCACAATCCTTAAATGGAAGAAGTTTGGGACCTCCAGATGTCTTCCTAGACCTGGCTGTCCAGCCAAACTGAGCAATCGTGGGAGAAGAGCCTTGGTGAGAGAGGTAAAGAAGAACCCCAAGATCACTGTGGCTGAGCTCCAGAGATGCAGTAGGGATATGGGAGAAAGTTCCACAAAGTCAACTATCACTGCAGCCCTGCACCAGTCGGGCCTTTATGGCAGAGTGGCCCGACGGAAGCCTCTCCTCAGTGCAAGACATATGAAAGCCCGCCTAGAAGTTCGGGGCTGGAGTAT
Source organism: Phyllobates terribilis (assembly GCF_046119375.1). Classification (NCBI taxonomy): domain Eukaryota; kingdom Metazoa; phylum Chordata; class Amphibia; order Anura; family Dendrobatidae; genus Phyllobates; species Phyllobates terribilis. The sequence goes on from NW_027362762.1 coordinate 638,146,373, forward strand.
TGGATTTTTGATGCTACCGATGCTGGGTAGAAATAGAATCACACTATGCTTTCCTCCTTCCGATCCTACTGGATGCTTTTTCATTTTAAGTGTATAATCAAGCTTTTCTTTATTACCTCTAGCAACTATTGAAACCTTGGAACTCCTACTTTTGAACTTGGACCTGCACCTATAGAAGTAAAAGGGCATTCAGTGTGTAAATACACTCATGGTAGGGTCTCACCTGCATCAGTTTCAGCACCTTCATCAGCAATTCCCGTTGCCCAATTATGAATTCATCATTTAATCCAGAAAGACTGTCCATTTCTTACTAATGTTAATACTGATGTAGCCATCCTTTTTGACCAATCTTTGCCCTCAATAAGGGTCTAAGACATCTATTCTCCATTTTAGGCTTAAAAAGTACATTTCTTAAATCTGCTCCTTTTATATATGGGGGGAAAGACCTGGGCTACACATTTACTGACTTGTTATGGACGCACTCTTGTGTTTAATGGCAATACCTTTTCCTGTACTTCTTACTATGAGTTGATCATGAAAACAATTTTGCATTGGTATTACACATCAGTTAGGCTCAGTCAGATATATCCTGGCTCTTCTCACAACTGTTGTGGAAAGGGGAACCCTTCATTATATACTATCGGTATGTTCTCTACTCACTTATCTATGGGAATCAATTTTTTTGATGACCTCACTAGTCAGTAACTGTGCCATTACTCCATCGCCTCTCTGGCTTTGTTGCTATTGATTATCCACTCTCTCTCTCTCTACATGATAGAGTATTCACAGCATGAATCTTCCTGGCTGCTAAAATTAGCCATTACAAGTCCCTGGAAAACCTCTATTTATCCTCAGAGATAATCTCATCTAGCAATATGACCTGCTCTTACTAAAAAATGATAGCTGATAAGGACAATGTGTTTCCTAATTTCATTAAAGTATGGGATGTCTGGCCTCATCACCCCAAAAATCACAGTTCAGATTTGGCAAAGCACCTTTATAGTACCCTTGTGGGATCACGAGACCCATTTAGTTTTTCTTTATACCCCTCCTCGTTATTGTTTGATTTTGTTTGTCTTGTGTCCACAATTCAGCATTATAGTTTGACGTCTTTTTACCCCAGCATTATCAATCATAAATCGTTATTTGCAGGACTGGAGTTTTATACTTTGCCCTAATAGGCTTTTTATTTTATTTGGAAAACTTAATAAAATGATATTCAAAAATGAATAGTCCAGATTGGATATCACTTTCATATTAGTAAATATATTACCAATATACAACGAAAAACGAACATTAAGCAAACATGACATGTACAAAATTTAAAAACATATAAATCTTTATTAAAACTAATAAAAATGTATAAATTGGTGAGTTACTGAACAGGAAGAATATATATCCCAGGGAAAACAGACTGCATCAACTAATGTATAACAATATGGATCAATTCATACAAAAAATGTATAAAAAAGCATTGAGATACCATGAATGAATAATTATAAATGGTGATAATAGTTAATTATAAATTGTCAAAAAATGCTGCTATAAAGATAACATTAATGACAGTGAAAAATATGCAAGTTTCATTAGTGCTATGGATAAAGACATGATTGAAATAAATGTAAACATGAAGGAAGTGTCAAAAAAGTGTCAAAAAACATATCACAGGCAAAGGAATCAAATCATACATGTCCATGAATTAAGTTATGTGTAATAATGAGAAATGACACAGGGAAAAGGTATCTGTGTGACTGGTGCCCTAATCAAGCCTCATCTGTGTGCATTTTTAATACTAGGTAGCCACCCCCTCCATGAATTGGTAGGTTTGTGAGTGGCTGCTCCATAACTATTTTGCATCTGTGTTGCCCCCTCCATAATCATGGGGGTCTGCTGCATCCTGTTGGTGCATTAGTAATCTGACCTGGAGTTGGTAGGACTAATATTTTTGTGATTTTACTACCTTAATCTTATCAAATTGTAGCATAAACGTTAGTTATACTGCAGACCTGTCTCTTACCTCCCCTTCATCTCTCAACTCTTGATCTACTCTAGTTTAATCTGCTTTATTTTAGATAACTCTTTTCTTCCCCTTTACAATCTTGGTTTTCTTTCTATCTTTCTCGGTCAATTTGGTTTTCAATACTATCTCTACCATATTGGTACTTAATTATACACATCGTCTCCTGACGTCACATCGGCATTACTACTACAAAATACCAGTGATTGTCTTTCTGCTGTCTCTAACATTAGGTTCTCCATGTATCTAAAACTAAACCTTTCCAAAGCTGTTTCCTGCCTTTACTAACTTACCTAAACCTTATATTGCCATTTTATTGGGTGTTTTTACCATAATTCTCAAGCACCAGATTCATTCTTGTGTGGACTATTGCAACCCTCTACTAATCGGCTGTTAGGCCGGTACGCAGGAGAAGGGCTTTCTCGCGGCGTCCGGCCAGGCCCTTTCCTGCTGGTCAGTAATTGTCAGCATTTAGGTTCCATTCTAGGGATTCTAAGTCTGGTTTCTGCTCATGTGCCCCTAAGCCACGCCCTTGCGGTCATGTGCAGCTAAGCCACGCCCTCTTGTGGCCATGTGTCACTAAGCCACACCCCTTGCAGTCATGTGCTGCTAAGCCACGCCCGTTGTGATCATGTGCCACTAAGCCACACCCCCTGCTTTATGGCACAGCATGGTTGGTTGTCCTGGGGGGCTGGGGGTGTTTCGAGTGTATTTAAGGGCTCCGTGGGCTTCGCCCCGGTGCCTAGTCTATCTCTTTCTAACCTGGGGTGAGGTCTCTGGCAGTAAATGCAGTGTGTGAGAGTCATTGTCAAGGGTTCCTGCTGAAAGCTCCCTAGTCATCCTAGCCATCAATTTGGGCTAGGGGAATGCTGTGAGCAGCACTCTCTACTGTGTCGGTTCACCGGTTGGTGTCCACGCCACGGAGGCGTCCTTGCTACCGATCCAGCATTCCAGGGTCCGCCATTGTATGTGTGGTCACACTGCCGCTTTTACACCCATGTGTTGGGTGCTGCAGAGATTCTCCTCCTCTTTAGGAACTTAGGTTCCAGGCCTTTCCTGGCCTGCAGCTATCTGCCGCTCTATACGCCACCATCTAGTGCTCAGGATTTTCATGCTGCCAAATCCTTCCTGCCCTGCACAGCGGTGTCTTGCAGTGCAGAAGTTTATTAGTTTCGTTTCTGGAGTGTTGTTAACTCCCAGCATTGTACCTTGTTTAGTTACTACTAGTGTGTGCACTTAACACACTAGTTTACTTCTTTCTCTGTGGTTAGCTGAACTTTCCTCTGGGACTCAGCTGCTGCAGTTCCTCTGCAGTCCGGTGGACCCTGACATGTCATTTAAGTTTTATTTTATTTTTTTAAAGGACACGCCAGCGTAACATTAGACTAGGCCAGGCTCTGGCTGAGTATGACGGCTACTGCACAGAGTCAGAACGGCTCATCCTCGATGCAACGCCATATCCAGCAGCTGGAGTCTCGGTTGCAACAAGTAGAACAATGTCCGCCGACTCTGGACATTCCGACTCTGACCGCTCAGGCTGTGGGCCAGACGGTAGCCGCCCTAATACCCTTCCCTGTCCCAACTCGCCTTGCGCTTCCAAGTAAATTTTCTGGGAGCTCTCGGACATGTCGGGGGTTTCTCAATCAATGTGCGGTGCACTTCGAGTTACAACCGCAAGTGTATTCCACTGATAGGTCTAGGGTGGGATTTATATTTTCCTTGCTCTCTGAGGGGGCGCTGGAGTGGGCTACTTCACTCTGGGAACGGTCGGATCCAGTTGTGCAGACTGTAGCCGGTTTCACAACAGCCCTCAAACAGGTCTTTATGGGTTCTGAGGTCACTAATGACACTGCCATGCGTCTTGTCGCTATTAGTCAGGCTACGTCTTCCGTAATCGACTATGCGGTGCGTTTCCGCACCCTAGCAGCTGAGTTGGATTCGCCAGACAAAGCTCTGATTCCCATTTTCTGCAGAGGTCTGGCCTCCCATGTAAAAGATGCGTTGGCTACCCGAGTGGTGCCAGTAACGATTGAGGCATTGATTAATCTTGCAACCAGAATTGACCTTCGGTTTGCTGAGAGACGACTGGAGGTGACTGCTGAGAAGCTACGGGAGCGTTCTGCTCCAACCTTCTCAGTGCCTCTGAGTGAGGGTTCGGGCAATTTCGACTCCTCTGTGCCTATGGAGGTGTCACGCACGGAGGGTCTTTGTCCTCCCAAACAGTCAATAAAATCCGGTCTATTGTCCCACATCCCTCGGGGGTCTGGGCAATGCACCAGTCGCTCTCCGCATGTTAAACGGGGAGTTCTAGTGTCTGTTGGAGGCGAGTCACTAGAAAATGAATTTGTTTTTTCCAAAATTCTGTTGCCTTCCTCAGTTATTCTTGATCAGAAGACTGTGGAGTTTGTGTGGACTTGGGAGCTGAGGCAAACTTTATGTCAGCGTCTTTCACTCAGAGCCACTCAGTTCCATTAATTTTACTTCCCTATCCAGTTAAAATCCGAGTAATTAACGGGTTTGTTCTGCCTAAGGAGGTTATCCATCGCACTGAGACTATACAGCTCCAGATAGGAGCTAGCCATTACGAATCTATTTCTTTCCTAGTGATGGAGAAGGGGGTGGATTCGGTACTTTTGGGCCTGCCCTGGCTCCGGAGGCATTCCCCCCCATCTGGACTGGTCAACTGGTCAGGTTATCCAGTGGAGCTCTTCCTGCCAGGGGAATTGTATTCGTCCGGCGCTTCCGGTTTCTCATTCTGAGTTACCTCTGGAGCTGTCAGTGTTACCCGTTCAATACGTGGAGTATGCATATGTTTTCTCCAAAAAAGCTGCAGAGACTCTACCACCTCACCGGGCGTATGATTGCGCCATAAATTTACTACCAGGTTTGGAACCCCCAAGAGGCAGGGTATATCCTTTGTCGGTCCCTGAGACGAAAGTAATGTCAGAATACATTGCAGATAATCTGGCAAGGGGGTTTATCCGTAAATCTAATCCACGGGCAGATGCTCTGTCTCGCTCTTTTGACCCCCTGGGTGAAGAGTCGGAACCGCGGCTTATTGTCCCATCCGAGAGTTTACTCTCTGTAAACCCTGTCACCTTGCAGGGACTTCCGCCTGGGAGGACCTTTGTGCCAGAGTCTCGTAGGCAAGAGGTTCTCCATTGGGGTCACTCCTCCAAGATTGGAGGGCACTTTGGGGATAAACGGACCAAAGAGCTAATTTCTCGGTCCTATTGGTGGCCCAAGATGTCTACTGATATCTCCTATTTTGTCGCCACCTGCGTCTCTTGTTCGTGAAATAAGCCGTCTGGGGAACGGTTGGCGGGGCTTCTTATGCCTCTTCCCGCTGTGGAGGATTGGGCAATGAATGCCAGGGATATCTGGGATCAGACTCAGGAGTCTTTGCGTGCTTCTAAGGAGCATATGAGGGTCACAGCCGATAGGTATCGGCGTCCTACTCCAAGTTATGCTCCTGGGGACTTGGTGTGGCTTTCTGCACGCAATATTCGGCTCCGGGTGGTTTCGACTAAATTTGCTCCCCGGTATTTGGGGCCATTTAGAATCGTGGCCAAAGTGAATGATGCGGCCTATCGGCTGAAATTGCCGGTCGCTTGGCAAATTTCTAACACCTTTCATGTTTCTTTACTCAAACCTGTTACTCTCAATGAATTCTCTGGTTCCTTTCCGGCTGAATCTGAATCTGCACAGGATGACTTTGAGGTAAATGAAATCATTACTTCTAAGGTGGTTAGGGGCAAGAAGTTTTATTTAGTGGACTGGCGGGATTATGGTCCGGAGGATAGGACTTTGGAGCCTTTAGACAATATCAATGCTTCGGATCTTATTGCCGATTTTGAGCGTATCCATAATTCCAGGGGTGGGGAGCCCTAGAGAGGGAGGTAATGTTAGGCCGGTATGCAGGAGAAGGGCTTTCTCGCGGCGTCCGGCCAGGCCCTTTCCTGCTGGTCAGTAATTTCAGCATTTAGATTCCGTTCTAGGGATTCTAAGTGTGGTTTCTGCTCATGTGCCGCTAAGCCATGCCCCCTTGTGGTCATGTGCCGCTAAGCCACGCCCTCTTGTGGTCATGTGCCGCTAAGCCATGCCCCCTTGTGGTCATGTGCTGCTAAGCCACACCCCTTTGTGGTCATGTGCCACTAAGCCACGCCCCTGCTGTCTGGTACAGTGTTTGGTTGTCCTGGGGGGCTGGGGCTGTCTCTAGTGCATTTAAGGGCTCCGTGGGCTCCGCCCCGGTGCTTAGTCTATCTCTTTCTAACCTGTGGTGAGGTCTCTGGCAGTAAATGCAGTGTGTGAGAGTCATTGTCAAGGGTTCCTGCTGTGTGCTCCCTAGTCATCCTAGCCATCAATTAGGCCTAGAGGAATGCTGTGAGCAGCACGCTCTACCGTGTCGGTTCACCGGTTGGTGTCCACGCCACGGAGGCGTCCTTGCTACCGATCCAGCATTCCAGGGTCCACCATTGTATGTGTGGTCAAACTGCCGCTTTTACATCCATGTGTTGGGTGCTGCAGAGATTCTCCTCCTCTTTAGGAACTTAGGTTCCAGTCATTTCCTGGCCTGCAGCAATCTGCAGCTCTATATTCCGCCATCTAGTGCTCAGGATTTTCATGCTGCCAAATCCTTCCTGCTCTGCACAGCGGTGTCTTGCAGTGCAGAAGTTTATTAGTTTCGTTTCTGGAGTGTTGTTAACTCCCAGCATTGTACCTTGTTTAGTTACTACTTGTGTGTGCACTTAACACACTAGTTCATTTTTTTTTCGGTGCTTAGCTGAACATTCTTCTGGGACTCAGCTGCTGCAGCTCCTCTGCAGTCCGGTGGACCCCGACGTGTCCTTTAAGTTTTATTTTATTGTATTAAAGGACACACCAGCGTAACATCGGCCTCCTTCTTACGAAACTCTACCCTCTCCATTTTTTCTTAAATGCTAGAGCCAGGGCCATATTTCCATCCAGCCGCTTCACCAATTCCTCCACTCTGTGCCAGTCATTGCACTGGTTACCCATCCGCTGCAGAATTCAATATCAACTTATCACTCTCACCCACAAAGCTCTCCATACACACTGCGCTACATCTCCTTCCTCATCTCTATTTACAGTCCTAACTGTGCTTACCATTCAGCTAATGAATGATCTAAGATTAACATTCCCCTCTTGTGTTTCGCCATTTCTCTGGAATGCACTACCCCAGAAAATCCAGTTGATTCTCAGTATCCACAGTTTTAAGCATGCTCTAAAACAGGGGTCGGGAACCTATGGCTCGCAAGCCAGATGTGGCTCTTTTGAAGGCTGCATCTGGCTCGCTCTACCTGCCACTGACAGCTTAAAATGGCGCCATCGCTTCTGATCCACACCACAGGAAGCCGTCACTCGGGATATAAGGCGCCTGCCCTCCTGACAGAACGGCGCTTGAGCGAGCGGAGCTCAGTTGCTGCTACGCTGGGGTGAGTCATCATTAAGCGCAGACCGGAGGCGAGCTCACCAGCAGGTAAAGGGAATTCCCGCGCTGTCAGCCATCGTTCTCCTCACCCCAGCGTAGCAGCAACTGAGCTCCGCTCGCTCAAGCGCCCCTCTAGTTGTCAGGAGAGCGGGCGCCATATAGGGGTGACGGCTTCCTGTGGTGCGGATTAGAAGCGGCGGCGCCATTTTAAACTCTACTGGCAAGAATCAGCAGCCGCATCAGTCAGTCAGAGAGAAAATACAGGTAACGCTCTTGCTTCATACCACTAGTAAATTTTGGGGACGCCAGTTACATATATACACAGTACTATGGGGGTACAGTTTGCCCTTCCCCTTAAGAGCAAAGACGCCATCTCTGAACTCCACATGGAATCAGCCAGGGACACCTCCAGCATATGGAAGTAAACTTCCCTCCTTTTAATCAAGTAGTCAGCTAGCTAATTGCAGAAACCCTTTTATTGAAGAAGATGGCTAAAAGAAAAAAAGATGAGGAGTATCGTACTTTTCAGCAGGAATGGACAGAAGAATTCGCCTTTGTGGAGCGAGCAGGTACTTATTGTACTTTAACCCCTTAATAACATCTGACGTACTAATACGCGTCTGTGCCCTGGGACTTAAGAGCCAGACCCGTATTAGTACGTCATCGCGATCGCGCGCGCACACAGGCTGTGCGGGCGCGATCGCCGCCGGGTGTCAGCTGATTGTCACAGCTGACACCCGGTACTATGTGCAGGGAGCGGTCCTGCACCGCTCCCAGCACATTAACCCCTGCGATGCTGCGATCGAAGTCGATCGAAGTCGATCGCGGCATTGCGGGTGCAAGGGGAGGTGATCGCCGATACTCACCTCCTCTTCCGGCTTCCAGCGCAGTCTGCAAAGGCTTCCCGGGTGTTGCCATGACGACCCGATGTCGTCATGACAACATCCGGGTCACCAGACAGCAGGAAGATTGTTTGGACATGCGCAGTGCATCTCCAAACAATCTTCACACTGTGCACTGCTGATAGCCTGCATGGCATAGGGATGGTGCTGCATTCCTGTGCCATGCAGGCGATCAGAGAAAAAAAAGTGAAAGTCCCAGAGTGGGACAAAGTAATAAAGTGTATAAACTGTCTGAAAGTGGAAAAAAAAAAAAAAATTGCAAAAATATAAAAAAAAAATAAAAAAAATAATCCACCAAAAATAAAAATATAATGTACCCATCAATAAATATTATTATAAAAAAAAACAAAAAAAACAATAAAAGTACACATATTTGGTATCGTCGCGCCCGGAACAACCTGACCTATAAAACTGTCCCACTAGTTAACCCCTTCAGTGAACACGGTAAAAAAAAAAAAAAACGAAGCAAAAAACAATGCTTTATCACCATACTGCCAAATAAAAAGTGGAATAACACGCGATCAAAAAGACGCATATAAATAAAAATGGTACCGCTGAAAACGTCATCTCGTCCCGCAAAAAACAAGCCGCCATACAGCTCCATCAGCCGAAAAATAAAAAAGTTATAGCTCTCAGAATAAAGCGATGCTAAAAAATATTTTTTTCTATAAAATAGCTTTTATTGTGTATAAGCGCCAAAACATAGAAAAATGATACAAATGTGGTACCGCTGTAAACGTACTGACCCAAAGAATGAAGCTACCTTATCAATTTTACCACACGCGGAACAGAATAAAAAAAAAAAAACAATTCCTGAATTGTTGGTTTTTGTTTATTCTGCCTCCCAAAAATCGGAATAGAAAGCGATCAAAAATGTCACGTGCCTGAAAATGGCACCAATAACAACGTCAAGTTATCCCGCAAAAAACGAGCCATCACATGACTGTCTGCCAAAATCTGGAAAAATTATAGCTCTCAAAATATGGCGATGCAAAAACTAGATTTTACAAAAAATGCGTCTTTTAGTGTGTGACAGCTGTCAGTCATAAAAACCCCATATGATTCTGGCATTGCTGTAATCACACCGACCTGAAGAATAAAGTCGTCTAATCACTTATACCGCATAAGGAACGGCGTCAAAAATAAACTCTTGGGTTAGGATTGGGCTAGGGTTAGGGCTGGGTTTGGGGCTAGGGTTGTGCTGGAGCTACGGTTGTGCTGGGGCTAGGATTGTGCTGGGGCTAGGGTTGTGCTAGAGCTAGGGTTGTGCTATGGTTAGGGTTGTGCTAGGGTTAGGGCTGGGGTTGGGATTTTTTTCAAAAGTAAGAAAAAAAGATGACGATATGGCGACTAGTGTTGAGCGCAAGTGCTCGCTACTTGAGTTTGCATCGGGTGCTCTGGTATGCATTGAGTATCATGGGTATTTGAGTGACATGCCGGAGTCTCTGCCCCATATGCTTCGCGGCCAAAAAAACTTTACGGGGATTGCCTGCCATGCACGAGCGATCCCCGCATGTTTTTTTTTGGGTGTCTAATAACCGTGAAACATGCGGAGCAGGGACTCGAGCATGTCACTCGAGCACACGCTGTACATGGTGCATACCTGTGTACCTGATGCAAACTCAAGTAGCGAGCACTTGCGCTCAAGAATAATGACAACTTATTCAATATGATGACCTAATGTAAACAAATTCTGTGCCGTACCTCTGGGTTCAAAATGTTCACTATACACCTTAATAAAATCCTTGAGGGGTATGGTTTCCAAAATGGGGACACTTGTGGGGGAGCTCCACTGTTTAGGCACATCACGGGCTCTCCAAACGCGACATGGTGTCCGCTAACGAATTGAATGGAAAATCGGCTCAAATTGTTAGCGGACGCCATGTTGCGTTTGGAGAGCCCCTGTGTGCCCAAACATTGGAGCTCCCCCACAAGTGACCCCATTTTGGAAACTAGACCCCCCAAGGCACCTATCTAGATTCATAGTGAGCACTTGGAACCCCAGGTGCTTCACAAATTGATTCATAAAATTGAAAAAGTGTTTTTTTTTCACTTTTTCATTTTTGCGAATCAATTTGTGAAGCACCTGGGGGTTCCAAGTGCTCACTATGCATCTAGATAGGTGCCTTGGGGGGTCTAGTTTCCAAAATGGGGTCACTTGTGGGGGAGCTCTAAAGTTTGGGCACACAGGGGCTCTCCAAACGCAACATGGTGTTCGCTAACAATTTGAGCCGACATTTTGTTAGCGGATATCATGTTGCATTTGGAGAGTCCTTGTGTGCCCAAACATTGGAGCTCCCCCACAAGTGACCCCATTTTGGAAACTAGACCCCCCAAGGCACCTATCTAGATGCATAGTGAGCACTTGGAACCCCAGGTGCTTCACAAATTGATTCATAAAAATGAAAAAGTGTTTTTTTTTTCACTTTTTCATTTTTACGAATCAATTTGTGAAGCACCTGGGGGTTCCAAGTGCTCACTATGCATCTAGAAAGGTGCCTTGGGGGGTCTAGTTTCCAAAATGGGGTCACTTGTGGGGGAGCTCCAAAGTTTGGGCACACAGGGGCTCTCCAAACACAACATGGCGTCCGCTAATTATTCAAGCAAATTTTACAATCAAAAAGTCAAATGGCGCTCCTTCCCTTTCGAGCCCTGCCGTGCGCCCAAACAGTGTTTTTTCCCCAAATATTGGGTATCTGCGTGCCCAGGGGAAATTGCACAACAAATTTTGGGGTCCATTTTTTCTTGTTACCCCTGTGAAAATAAAAAAAATTGGGTCTAAAGTAACATTTTTGTGAAAAAAGTTAAATGTTCATTTTTTTCTTCCACATTCAAAAAATTCCTGTGAAGCACCTGAAGGGTTAATAAAGTTCTTGAATGTGGTTTTGAGCACCTTGAGGGGTGTAGTTTTTAGAATGGTGTCACTTTTGGGTTTTTTCTGTCATAAAGACCTCTCAAAGTGACTTCAAATGTGATGTGGTCCCTAAAAAAATGGTTTTGTAAATTTTGTTGGAAAAATGAGAAATCGCTGGTCAACTTTTAACCCTTATAGCTCCCTAACAAAAAAAAATTTTGGTTCCAAAATTGTGCTGATGTAAAGTAGACATGTGGGAAATGTTATTTATTAACTCTTTTGTGTGACATATCTCTCTGATTTCAGGGCTTAAAAATTCAAATTTTGAAAATTGCAAAATTTTAAAAATTTTAGCCAAATTTCCATTTTTTTCACAAATAAACGCAAGTGATATCGAAGAAATTTTTCCACAATCATGAAGTACAATATGTCACGAAAAAACAGTCTTAGAATCAGGGGGATCTGTTGAAGCGTTCCAGAGTAATTACCTCATAAAGTGACAGTGGTCAGAATTGTAAAAATTGGCCTGGTCATTAACGTGCAAACCACCCTTGGGGCTTAAGGGGTTAAAAGTTTTGGTCTTGCATAAAATGCACACATTTACTTGTATTTAGTTTTAAAAATATTGTATGGCTCTCACGGAATTACATTTTAAAATATGTAGCGTCCATGGCTCTCTCAGCCAAAAAGGTTCATGACCCCTGCTCTAAAAACACATTTCTTTAGACAAGTCTATTACCTAACCTCACTATTCTAACTCTTCTCTATTCTCCCTTTCTAATTTTTCCTCAGAATCTGTCCCTTCTGTCATCTGTTTCCACATCCTCCATGCACCCAATAGCATCTGTACTTGTATAAATATTGGCTAATGACCTACACATGCAGCTTTATTTGAACCCCTATTTATTATAATCATGGCTGGACCATACAACACAAGCACTTTTTTACCTTTTGTGCCTCTCCTATTTCCTTATAAATTGTAAGCTTGCGAGCAGGGCCCTCTCTCCTCATTGTAATTGCTGAACTCAATAATGTCTTATTTTGTTTGTACATGTTCCCTCTGAAATGTAAAGTGCTGCGGAATAGGTCGGCGCTATAGAAATTATTTATTACATTTGGCATAGCTATAACCGTACTGATCCACAGAATGAAGACAACACCTTTTTTATGCGGCACAGTTAATGGTGTACAATTTGAAATGGAAAAAAAGGTAGAATTGCTGTTTTATTTCTTCCCACAAAAGAGTTAATGTACACTACTGTTCAAAAGTTTATGGTCATTTAGAAATTTCATTATTTTTTAAAGAAAATCACATTTTTTTTCAATGAAGCTAACATTAAATGAATCAGAAATACACTCTATACATTGTTAATGTGGTAAATGACTATTCTAGCTGCAAACGTCTTGTTTTTATTGCAATATAGGTGTATAGAGGCACATTTCCAACAATCACCACTCCAGTGTTTTAATGGTACATTGTGTTTGCTAACTGTGTAAGAAGGCTAATGGATGTTTAGAAAACCCTAGAAAACCCTTGCACAAGTATGTTAGCCCACCTGAAAATGGTTTCCCTGATTTGAGAAGCTATAAAATTAACCTTCCTTTGAGCTAGTTGAGAATCTGGAGCATTACATTTGTTTGTTCTATGAAACTCTCAAAATGGCCAGAAAAAGAGAACTTTCATGTGAAACTCGACAGTCTATTCTTGTTCTTAGAAATGAAGGCTATTCCATTTGAGAAATTGCCAAGAAACTGAAGATTTCCTACTCCCTTCAGAGGAGAGCACAAGCATGCACTAACCAGAGTAGAAAGAGAAGTGTGAGGCCCCGCTGCACAACTGAGCAACAAGACAAGTACATTAGAGTCTCTAGTTTGAGAAATCGACACCTCACAGCTCCTCAACTGGCAGCTTCATTAAATAGTACACGCAAAACGCCAGTGTCAACGTCTACAGTGAAGAGGCGACTCCGGGATGCTGGCCTTCAGGGCAAAGTGGCAAAGGAAAAGCCATATGTGAGACTGGCTAATAAAAGGAAAAGATTAATATGGGCAAAAGAACACAGACATTGGACAGAGGAAGATTGGAAAAAAGTTGTATGGACAGACGAATCAAAGTTTGAGGTGTTTGGATCACACAGAAGAACATTTGTGAGATGCAGAAAAACTGAAAAGATGCTGGAAGAGTGCGTGACGCCATCTGTCAAGCATGGTGGAAGTAACGTGATGGTCTGGGGTTGCTTTGGTGCTGGTAAAATTGGAGATTTGTACAAGGTAAATGGGATTTTGAATAAGGAAAGCTATCACTCCACTTTGCAACTCCATGCCATAACCCTGTGGACAGAGCCAATTTCATCCTACAACAGGACAATGACCCAAAGCACACCTCCAAATTATGCATGAACTATTTAGGGAAGAAGCAGGCAGCTGGTATTCTATCTGTAATGGAGTGGCCAGCGCAATCACTAGATCTCAACCCCATTGAGCTGTTGTGGGAGCAGCTTGACCGTATGGTATTGAAAAAGTGCCCATCAAGCCAATCCAACTTGCAGGAGGGTCTTCATGAAGCATGGGGTGAAATTTCTCAAGATTACCTCAGCAAATTAACACTAGAATGCCAAAGGTCTGCAATGCTGGAATTGCTGCAAAGGGAGCATTCTCTGACGAAAGCAAAGTTTGAAGGAGAAAATTATTCTTTCAAATAAAAATCATTATTTCTAACCTTGTCCATGTCTGGACTATATTTCTATTCATTTTGCAACTCATTTGATAAATAAAAGTATGAGTTTTCATGGAAAACACAAAATTGTCTGGGTGACCTCAAACTTTTGAACGGTAGCGTAAGTTGTTTAATAAGTTATATCTACCCCAAAATGGGAACACTGATAAATACAACTTATCCTGCAAAAAGCAAGCCCTCATTCAGTTAAGCCAAAGGAAAAATAAGAATAAATGCAACAGTGATAAAACAAAAAAAAAAGTTTGTCAGTCCTGAAGGAGTAAACCACATGGGGATAAGTGTTTGAGATAACAGAGAGAATTTTTGCTTTCCATTTTTCTTGGTTCATATATAAGCTGTCCGATTAGTGGAAAGAAGAAACATCCTTGGAAGTGTCAGGATGAGCCTAGAGTACGGTGAAGGCCACAGTGGCTGATGAAACTAGGACCCAGATTTGTAGATGACTTTCACACTGTAAGCGGTATAAAGAATTCACTTGGTTTAGTCCTTTAGTCCTTTTGTCCTTTTTTATTGACTGCATCTATTAAGTTACCCATGTCAGGATTTCAGCTGCTGATAAGATGATATAATGGGCAATACAATTACTTCACATTAGATAAATCTCTAAAGCTTTACAATTATGTTACACGCAATGTGCCACTAGGTATTTGTTATAGGGAAATCAACCTATCAGCTTACAATTTATAGCATTATGTTGAATTGGTCCATTGGGATTATGTTACAATTTACCAGCTTGAAGGTATTAAAAAAAAAGTTGGGTACTGATACAATTCCAAAAAATGACACAAGGTGGCAGTGGAACTCTATTGTAATAGAGCCACTACTGAAAAAAAAGCCAGGCAGTCTATGTGTATATATATATATATATATATATATATATATATATATATATATATATATATATATATATATATATACAGTACAGACCAAAAGTTTGGACACACCTTCTCATTTAAAGATTTTTCTGTATTTTCATGACTATGAAAATTGTACATTCACACTGAAGGCATCAAAACTATGAATTAACACATGTGGAAATATATACTTAACAAAAAAGTGTGAAACAACTGAAAATATGTCTTATATTCTAGGTTCTTCAAAGTAGCCACCTTTTGCTTTGATGACTGCTTTGCACACTCTTGGCATTCTCTTGATGAGCTTCATGATGTAGTCACTGGAAATGTTTTTCACTTCACAGGTGTGCCCTGTCAGGTTTAATAAGTGGGATTTCTTGCCTTATGAATGGGGTTGGGACCATCAGTTGTGTTGTGCAGAAGTCTGGTGGATACACAGCTGATAGTCCTACTGAATAGACTGTTAGACTTTGTATTATGGCAAGAAAAAAGCAGCTAAGTAAAGAAAAATGAGTGGCCATCATTACTTTAAGAAATGAAGGTCAGTCAGTCCGAAAAATTGGGCAAACTTTCAATGTGTCCCCACGTGCAGTTGCAAAAACCATCAAGCACTAGAAAGAAACTGGATCACATGAGGACCGCCCCAGGAAAGGAAGACCAAGAGTCACCTCTGCTTCTGAGGATAAGTTTATCCAAGTCACCAGCCTCAGAAATCGCAGGTTAACAGCAGCTCAGATTAGAGACCTGGTCAATGCCACACAGAGTTCTAGCAGCAGACACATCTCTACAACAACTGTTAAGAGGAGACTTTGTGCAGCAGGCCTTCATGGTAAAATAGCTGCTAGGAAACCGCTGCTAAGGACAGGCAACAAGCAGAAGAGACTTGTTTGGGCTAAAGAACACAAAGAATGGACATTAGACCAGTGGAAATCTGTGCTTTGGTCTGATGAGTCCAAATTTGAGATCTTTGGTTCCAACCACTGTGTCTTTGTGCGACGCAGAAAAGGTGAACGAATGGACTCTACATGCCTGGTTCCCACTGTCAAGCATGGAGGAGGAGGTGTGATGGTGTGGGGGTGCTTTGCTGGTGACACTGTTGGGGATATATTCAAAATTGAAGGCATACTGAACCAGCATGGCTACCACAGCATTTTGCAGCGGCATGCTATTCCATCCGGTTTTCGTTTAGTTGGACCATCATTTATTTTTCAACAGGACAATGACCCCAAACACATCTCCAGGCTGAGTAAGGGCTATTTGACCAAGAGGGAGAGTGATGGGGTGTTACGCCAGATGACCTGGCCTCCACAGTCACCAGACCTGAACCCAATCGAGATGGTTTGGGGTGAGCTGGACCGCAGAGTGAAGGCAAAAGGGCCACAAGTGCTAAGCATCTCTGGGAACTCTTTCAAGATTGTTGGAAGACCATTTCCGGTGACTACCTCTTGAAGCTCATCAAGAGAATGCCAAGAGTGTGCAAAGCAGTCATCAAAGCAAAAGGTGGCTACTTTGAAGAACCTAGAATATAAGGCATGTTTTCAGTTGTTTCACACTTTTTTTGTTAAGTATATAATTCCAAATGTGTTAATTCATAGTTTTAATGCCTTCAGTGTGAATGTACAATTTTCATAGTCATGAAAATACAGAAAAATCTTTAAATGAGAAGGTGTGTCCAAACTTTTGGACTATACTGTATATATATATATATATATATATATATATATATATATATATATATACAGTTAGGTCCATATATATTTGGACCGAGACAACATTTTTCTAATTTTGGTTCTAGACATTACCGCAATGAATTTTAAACAAAACAATTCAGATGCAGTTGAAGTTCAGACTTTCAGCTTTCATTTGAGGGTATCCACATTAAAATTGGATGAAGGGTTTAGGAGTTTCAGCTCCTTAACATGTGCCACCCTGTTTTTAAAGGGACCAAAAGTAATTGGACATTTGACTCCAAGGCTATTTCATGGACAAGTGTGGGCAATCGCTTCGTTATGTCATTCTCAATTAAGCAGATAAAAGGCCTGGAGTTGATTTGAGGTGTGGTGCCTGCATTTGGAAGGTTTTGCTGTGAAGTAAACATGCGGTCAAAGGAGCTCTCCATACAGGTGAAACAAGTCATCCTTAAGCTGCAAAAACAGAAAAAACCCATCCTAGAAATGCTACAATATTAGGAGTGGCAAAATCTACAGTTTGGTACATCCTGAGAAAGAAAGCACTGGTGAACTCATCAATGCAAAAAGACCTGGGCACCCACGGAAGACAGCAGTGGTGGATGATCGCAGAATAATCTCCATGGTGAAGAGGGTTCACTGCACGGTGCAAGCCACTCATAAGCATCAAGAATAAAAAGGCTAGACTGGACTTTGCTAAAAACATCTAAAAAAGCCAGCACAGTTCTGGAAGAACATTCTTTGGACAGATGAAACCAAGATCAACCTCTACCAGAATGATGGAAAGAGAAAAGTATGGCGAAGGTGTGGTAAAGCTCATGATCCAAAGCATACCACATCATCTGTAAAACACGGCAGAGGCAGTGTGATGGCTTGGGCATGCATGGCTGCCAGTGGCACTGGGTCACTAGTGTTTATTGATGATGTGACACAGGACAGAAGCAGCCGAATGAATTCTGATGTATTCAGAGCCATACTGTGTGCTCAGATCCAGCCAAATGCAGCCAAACTGATTGGTCGTCATTTCATTCTACAGACGGACAATGACCCAAAACATAAAGCCAAAGCAACCCAGGAGTTTATTAACGCAATGAAGTGGAATATTCTTGAATGGCCTAGTCAGTCACCTGATCTCAACCCAATTGAGCATGCATTTCACTTGTTAAAGACTAAACTTCAGACAGAAAGGCCCACAAACAAACAGCAACTGAAAACCACCGCAGTGAAGGCCTGGCAGAGCATCAAAAAGGAGGAAACACAGCGTCTGGTGATGTCCATGAGTTCAAGACTTCAGGCAGTCATTGCCAACAAGGAGTTTTCAACCAAGTACTAGAAATGAACATTTTATTTACAATTATTTAATCTGTCCAATTACTTTTGGTTCCTTTAAAAACAGGGTGGCACATGTTAAGGAGCTGAAACTTCTAAACCCTTCATCCAATTTTAATGTGGATACCCTCAAATGAAAGCTGAAAGTCTGAACTTCAACTGCATCTGAATTGTTTTGTTTAAAATTCATTGTGGTAATGTCTAGAACCAAAATTAGAAAAATGTCTCTGTCCAAATATATATGGACCTAACTGTATATCTATCTATCTATCTATCTATCTATCTATCTATATTGTAAGGCAGCACTAGTCATCATAATGTGGAATACTCGCTTCGCTGCGACAATCAATGCACACGTGCAATGTCTTTCCGTTTTTAAACAATGCTCAGCAGTTTATTACTTCATAAACCACAGTTCACACAGTCCATCTTAGTCCGCCACTGGCATGTTTACACACTTAACATCCGGGAGTCTCTCAAGTAGCAGACAGGTCCACGTGGCCCAAGTAACAGCCTTCAGCAAGGTAATAAAATAGCAATGTCCATATTAATGTCCATATAACACAGGGTATTACTTTTGCCGGGTTTAGCTGTCTCAGTCCATTACTCCGCCACCACTGTGGCTTTGCGGCTTCCCAGGTGGGGGTCTCCAGCCGTCGTTCCCTCAAAGGCCACTGACATCCACACAAGATCCAGGCTCTGCCTTTCAGGACTCTTCCTCAAGCCTCTGCCTTCCAAGGCCACTAGCATCCACACAGGATCCAGTCTTTGCCTTTCAGGCTGCCAGGCTTCACTCGGCCTCACTAGGCCTCTCACAAACGGTGTCCCACACACACGGAGCACAGGCCTTACGCCTCACACCGAACGGTGTCCCACACACATGGGGAGCAGGCCTCATGCCTCTCACAGAACACACCTGTCTCCCATCAAGCAGGGTTTATATATGCATCCCGTGCACACACACACACATACTGACAGGACCTTGCTGATGTCACAGTCATGTGATCAGACAGACATTCTGTGCGTGCAGGACCTGTGCTATGTCACAGTCATGTGACCAGTCACCTGAGGGGGAAGGTACATGGTCAGGAAAAACACATCCTGGACCATTACCGTAATGCCAGCAAGTTGCTGCATTACAATATATATATATATATATATATATATATATATATATATATATAATTTACATACAGTTGAAACCAGAAGTTTACATACACTATATAAAAAGACACATCTGCATGGTTTTCTCAATATCTAACATGAAATCAGACTAAACCTTTCCCGTTTTAGGTCAATTAGGATTACTATAATTTTTAATATTTGCCAAATGCCAAAATAATGAGTGAGAGAATGTTTTAAGGCATTTTTATTACTTACTTCAAAGTCAAAAGTTTACATACACTAAGATTACTATGCCTTTAAACAATTCTGGACTGCCCATATGATGATATCATGTGTTTGGAAGCTTCTTTTTTGGCAACATCTAAGTTAATTACAGACACATCTGTGGATGTATTTTAATGCACACCTGAACACACACTGCTTCTTTGCATCATGGGAAAGTCTAAAGAAATCAGCCAAGATATCAGGAAGAGAATTATGGACTTGCACAAGTTTGGCTCATCCTTGGGTATAATTTCAAGATACCTGAAGGTGCCTCGGTCATCTGTACAACCAATTATACACAAGTACAAACAAGATGGGAATGTCCAGCCATCATACCGCTCAGGAAGGTGTTGGGTTCTATGTCCCGGAGATGAATGTGCTTTGGTCCGACATGTGCATATCAACCCAAGGACAAAGCCAAAAGACTTTGTGAAGATGTTGGTGGAAGCTTGTAAGATTGTGTCAATATCTACAGTGAAACGAGTACTGTATCAACATGGGCTTAAAGGAAAGGCCACTCTGCAAGGAAGAAGCCATTACTCCAAAAGAAACATAAAAATGTAAAATTTGCTTGAATAATTAGCGGACGCCATGTTGTGTTTGGAGAGCAACAGATGTGCCTAAACAGTGGAAACCCCCCACAAGTGACACCAATATGGAAACTACACTCCTCAGGGAACTTATCGAGATGTGTGGTGAGCACCCTGAACCCCCAGGTGCTTCACAGAAGTTTATAACATGGAGCCGTGAAAATAAAAAAATCTAACTTTTTCCACAAAAATTATCTTTTAACCCCAATTTTTTTATTTTCACAAGGGTAAGAGGAGTAAATGGACCCCAAAAACTGTTGTGCAATTTCTCTTGAGTACACCTATATCCCATATGTGGGGAAAATACACTGTTTGGGTGCACGGCAGGGTTCAGAAGGGAAGGAACACTGTGTGACTTTTTGAACGCAAAATTGGCTGGTATCGAGAGCGGACGCCATGTGGCATTTGGAGAGCCCCTGATGTGCCTAAACAGTGGAAACCCCCCACAAGTGACGCCATTTTGGAAACTAGACCCCTCAAGGATTTTATCAAGTGGTATAGTGAACATTTTGAACCCAGAGATATGACACGGAATTTGATATGACATTAGGTCATATTGAATAAGTTCTCATTAGTCTTGAGCGCAAATGCTCGCTACCTGAGTTTGCATCGGGTACTGGGGTATGCACCATGTATCACGGGTGCTAGAGTGACATGCTCGAGTCCCTGCCCCGCATGTTTTACGGTTGTTAGACAGCCAAAAAAAAAAAAAAACATTTTTTAAATTTTTTTTTCACTTTCTGACACTTTTTTTACACTTACACTTTGTCCCACTATGGGACTTTCACTTTTTGAAAGCTGATCGCTTTTATAGCATAGAGATGCAGCAGCATCTCTATGCTTTATGGCCTGTCAGCGCTGCACAGGCAGAAGCTACTTTGATCGTGCACTGCGCATGAACAAAGTAACTTCCTAATGCCTGATGACCCGGATGACATCGGGTCACCATGGCAACTACTGGGACCCGGTACAGACAGTGTGGGAAGCCGGAGAGAAGGTAACAGGCTCGTGCTTACCTCCCGTTGGTTCCGGAATGCTGCGATTGACTTAAATCGCAGCATTTTGGGGGTTAATGTACCGGGAGCTGTGTGGCACCGCTCCTGGCACATAGCACCGGGTATCAGCTGTGAGAATCAGCTGATACCCAGAGATGATCGCCCCGCACAGCTTCGCGATGGCCTTGTGCGTAATAGTACGTACCTGGTCCAATAGGCCCAGGGCACACAGACGTAGTATTACTGACAATGTCAGAAAGGGGTTAGTGTTTGCAAATGCACACAGGAACAAAGACCTTAATTTTTGGAGACATGTCCTGTGGTCTGATGAAACGTTTTGGGCATAATAACCATCGTTACGTTTAGAGGAAAAAGGGAGAAGCTTGGGTATGTGCGCACATTCAGGATTTGAAGTAGAAATTTCTGCATCTCCTTGAGAAGGAAAAACGCTGTGGAAAAAACGCGTTTTTTTGCCGCTATTTTGCTGCGTTTTCTCGTGTTTTTTGAAGATTTTTTTAAGCACTTTTAATGTGTTTTTGTACATCAGTGAATGCTTTTTAGAGCTAAATAAAGTTATTTGAAAAGGAACGTGGGACATTGCTTTAACCTTTGTATTAACATCAGAACTGGGGTGAGTATATTGGTTAATTTAAGAATGTGTCTGTTGTATTTTAAATAAAGTGTTTACTCAGTGTCTGTGTGTTTATTTAACTCTTT
The DNA here is from genome assembly GCF_046119375.1 of Phyllobates terribilis. Classification (NCBI taxonomy): domain Eukaryota; kingdom Metazoa; phylum Chordata; class Amphibia; order Anura; family Dendrobatidae; genus Phyllobates; species Phyllobates terribilis. The sequence goes on from NW_027362762.1 coordinate 638,167,897, forward strand.
ACTTTACTTTAATTAGGTGTTTGGTGATGAAAGGGTCTGATTGACAACTTGTCATCACCAAGCAAAAGATCTAGGTGTCAGCTAATCCCATAACCCAATCTTCATAAACATTTCCATTCATGTAATTTCTGAGGCAGCTGTGAGCTGCTATTTTTAGCCTAGGACGCTGCCATTAGGCAGACATGGTCCCTGGCTATTATTAATAGCTCACAGCTGTTTCATTACATCCCCACGAACAGCAACAAGCAGCGCTTTGGACATAGCGTATTTTTGCTGCGTCCAAAACGTGGTGTACTAATGCCGCACTTTTGGTTTCGGTACATGTGAATCCGCCGCATATAATGACACTTCAATCGGTCAAAATCTGCAGCGGAGACTGGAATTGACATGCTGCGAGTGAGTTTGGGTACGTGGCAACGATCAGGAGCCACTGCAGGTTTGATGCTGCGTGTTTATACAGCATCAAACCCGCAGCGTCCAGATGTTACAGCATAGTGGATGGTATTTCTAGAAATCCCATGTCCACAATATGTTCATCTGAAGCTGGGGATCTCACGTGGACACTGACATGCAGCTCGTCTTTCAGCACTGCAGCATGTCAAATTCTCTTGCGGAGTCACTAGTCTCTGCAACAGAAATTTGACCACTAGAATGTATTGAATGCGGTAAATTTTCATCGGATATTAAGAAATTTTTACTAATGTCAATCAAATATTTATTGAAGCATAATTTTTTTATGTTTGATCAAAATATTATTTGCATATTTGGGGTGCCCCTATGGGATCAAAGTTTTCACCTTCTTTAGAAATTTTTTATATAGCTTGGTGGGAGGAGTCCTACAATGGATCGCCTGCTCTGGTAGAGCCGCTTCATCGATGACTGCTATTGGTGTGGTCTGGAGATGGGGCAACGGTTCCAGATTTTATGCAATATACAAATGAAAATCAGTGTAATTTGAAATTTACTAATTACACTTTCCAACGCAATCCCCTTTTTTTTATGTGTTTTTGATGAGTTGCAACACAACATGCAGTTCATTTTACCATCTACAGAAAACCATGTTCAGGTAACACCATACTAGGAGCAATAATTCAGCCTAGACACACGATCTGCTTCATCCGAAATGGGCGATAGTTAGGGCTAGGAGAATTTGTTCAGATCCTATGTTTTTTTTTCTGAACAATTCAATTAAGGGTGGATTAAATTAAAGGGGATATAGTAAAAATCTTCTTAAAACTGAAGAAACTAAATAAAAAAAAACAGGAAGGAATTCATTTTCCGAGATAAACATTGAAGTGAAAATAGAAATGCTGTTTCAAATCGTGGTAATTTCACCACATCATATAATAACCAATTTAATTTTAATTCCATCAAACATATAGTTCAATAATATCTACCTATCTTCAATCAAGATTAAATCTTGAGTAAAATCTTGAAACAGGGATATGGGTTTACTGCTAAGAAAGGAACATCACTAAGTGATTTATTATCACCAAGCTTATATAAGAATAAACAAACCAATGCAAAACTCTCGTTATTGCAAGTAGGATAACAAACTAACACTATTAGAAATAGAGATTCACAATTGTATATAATTAAATCTTTTATTAATTGTGATACTTCTTATGTTGTATATGCGGTGGTGTGCACATTGTGATTTGATGTACATAAGTTGCACCACTAGAAAGTTGAAAACCAGGATTGAGGAACACATTGCTGATATCAGGAAGAAAAAGGTGATAATTACTTCTGGTGCGGCGAAACATCTTTCTGAACAGCATGCGGGCAGTCTAAAATCATTTACTTTCTTTTGGATTTGTAAGGGTTAAGAAACCTAAATGTGGAGGTAATTGGAGAAAAGTTCTCCTGAGAAATGAAGCGCTATGGGTAATGAATTTGAATGCAAAATTACCGCAGGGTTTTAATTATTGTAATGATATTATATATTTATTGAGAATGTATTATATTATGTATAGTGCAGTATTGTATCTTTTTGTCCTCTTTTTGTGATTATCACATATGTTGTATATAATTAATTGTATGATGTCAAAAAGGGAAATGCCTACGGGTTTTTAAGCAATCTGATGGCAAAGAAGGATATGTTACAATCAAGACTGGAGAGTCGAAACGCATCAGCATTTATTGCTGTTCTGCTTAGACGATTCTTTAAATGGGAATTGGATAAAGCAATTTATTTTTATCAGAGACATCAGTTCTTCTTTTTTTTCTATTGGACTTATTTGCCTGATCTGGACGATGCAGTGTTGATATGAAACATGTAACCCATGAACATTACTTCCCCTTTACAGAAGAAACCACTGACACATGAAATTCCTTTTGTGAGCAGAGTCCGCCACAGCTTTAACCAAAACTCAAGCTGAAACGGTATGCACCAGCGGACTCCCGGTGGGCAAGTCCATCTTCAGATTGCCCAAAGCTCAAACTATGTAATTCTTTACCGCCAGCTGTGACTTATAACACCATAGAATGACATAAACCACCAAATTTTTTTACTTTTTTTAAATTTTTATAAATGATTTAACAAAAGGGAGGCAAGCTCCTGGACAGCGGGTACCGGAAAAGAGAGGGAAAAAAGACCGGGAAGGGGTTTTATACTGGCATCGGCGTTTACATACAGAGATAGGTGGGGGGGAGCAGGAGAAATGAGGGAAGCACAGTGGGTCTCAAGGCAGCAGCTGCATAGGTGATAGTAATCAGCCTAAGCATATAAAAAACACCCACCCCCTTTACAAGGAGCTGCTGGTATGGCTAGGATTAACTCCAAGTTTGCTGAACTGCCAAACATTGGCTGGGGGATAAAAGGGGAGAAATCACAAACTGCTAATTGTGACCTATATCCCCAGTACAGGACGCCTTCCCTATACCTCTTGTGGTGCACTAGGCTTGCTGGGTCTATGTGTTTATATGCGGTAGTGGAGACATTGAATCGATATGGATATGATGAAAAAGTGGAAACAGCATTTTTAAAGCATCACAATTTATTCAGTTTGGAGTATGAGCGACCCACAGAAATACACGCACGTACACCCCTCGGCAGCTATCTACCTGGCCTCCCCCCACACTGTGGCTCCCACAGGCTACAGAACACTAGTAGCAGCAGTCTGATACAGATATGTACTCACTGAACAGACGGCTGCTGCTGACTTCTGATCTGATTTGTGAATGACCAGTACCGTACTCCCTCCGCCATGGATGCCTGATGCCTTAGTTTCCTCCTTCTTCCTTGCTCACAAGCAGCCACACACATCACATCACTGTGAAGCCGGAGGGAGTGAATAGAGAATGAGGTGAGGCTATAAGGAGGGGTGTAAGGCTTTCCAATGGACCTCTCTTCCTTTGTGGAAAGAACAGGTCATAATCTAATAGTGGGGCCTGTCCCTTTCACAAAATAATCATATGGCACCAATTGTTGTGGCCACATTGATGATGTTGCAGGTGACTGGGTCATTTTTCAACATTTCTATCCAGCCTTTGAGTGTAGTACAGCCCTGTTATCTGCCCTGCATGTGCTTTTATGAGTTTAAAAATCATTTGATAGGACATCATTCACCTTGGCTTTGGCTATGGGACCAGCATAAAGGGATATGATCCATCTTAGCATATGTTTTAAACCTATCGCACAAAAAGTCTCCTCCATAAGGAACCAATTAACCCAATAGAAGGCCTTTTCATGTCTGTGAGTTGAATCATAAAGGGTGTACAGTTTAATTTTGCCATGTAGATAATATTAAAGGGAGTCTGTCGGCCCAAACTGACATTATAAACTAAACACATAGCCTTACAGGGGATATAGCACCCATTAAAAAAAATTACACCTTTATAGTATGTGCACACAACGTTTTTTAGACACCAACATACTTACCGAGTTTTTCAAACAGATTACGCTTCAAGAAAAAACTGGCAGTGTTTATCCTGATGTGTCTTTTTTTGCTACTTTCCCTGTCATCTTTTGCAGTGATCCTGCCTCCGGCATTTTTTTTCTAACTTCTATGAATAAAATACTCAGGTCACTTTTAACAGCTTTGCATCTTTACAAACATCAAAGACTAAACATATGCACAGGAAGTAATTTTTACATTGCAGTGCATATACAGTTAGGTCCATATATAGTTGGACAGAGACAACATTTTTCTAATTTTGGTTCTAGACATTACCACAATGAATTTTAAACAAAACAATTCAGATGCAGTTGAAGTTCAGACTTTCAGCTTTCATTTGAGGGTATCCACATTAAAATTGGATGAAGGGTTTAGGAGTTTCAGCTCCTTAACATGTGCCACCCTGTTTTTAAAGGGACCAAACGTAATTGGACAATTGACTCCAAGGCTATTTCATGGACAGGTGTGGGCAATCCCTTTGTTATGTCATTCTCAATTAAGCAGATAAAAGGCCTAGAGTTGATTTGAGGTGTGGTGCTTGCATTTGGAAGGTTTTGCTGTGAAGTAAACATGCGGTCAAAGGAGCTCTCCATGCAGGTGAAACAAGCCATCCTTAAGCTGCAAAAACAGAAAAAAAACATCCGAGAAATTGCTACAATATTAGGAGTGGCAAAATCTACAATTTGGTACATCCTGAGAAAGAAAGAAAGCACTGGTGAACTCATCAATGCAAAAAGACCTGGGTTCCCACGGAAGACAACAGTGGTGGATGATCGCAGAATAATCTCCATGGTGAAGAGAAACCCCTTCACAACAGCCAACCAAGTGAACAACACTCTCCAGGAGGTAGGCATATCAATATCCAAATCTACCATAAAGAGAAGATTGCATGAAAGTAAATACAGAGGGTTCACCGCACGGTGCAAGCCACTCATAAGCATCAAGAATAAAAAGGCTAGACTGGACTTTGCTAAAAAACATCTAAAAAAGCCAGCACAGTTCTGGAAGAACATTCTTTGGACAGATGAAAGCAAGATCAACCTCTACCAGAATGATGGAAAGAGAAAAGTATGGCGAAGGCGTGGTACAGCTCATGATCCAAAGCATACGACATCATCTGTAAAACACGGCGGAGGCAGTGTGATGGCTTGGGCATGCATGGCTGCCAGTGGCACTGGGTCACTAGTGTGTATTGATGATGTGACACAGGACAGAAGCAGCCGAATGAATTCTGATGTATTCAGAGCCATACTGTGTGCTCAGATCCAGCCAAATGCAGCCAAACTGATTGGTCGTCGTTTCATACTACAGATGGACAATGACCCAAAACATAAAGCCAAAGCAACTCAGGAGTTTATTAAAGCAAAGAAGTGGAATATTCTTGAATGGCCAAGTCAGTCACCTGATCTCAACCCAATTGAGCATGCATTTCACTTATTAAAGACTAAACTTCAGACAGAAAGGCCCACAAACAAACAGCAACTGAAAACCACCGCAGTGAAGGCCTGGCAGAGCATCAAAAAGGAGGAAACACAGCGTCTGGTGATGTCCATGAGTTCAAGACTTCAGGCAGTCATTGCCAACAAAGGGTTTTCAACCAAGTACTACAAATGAACATTTTATTTACAATTATTTAATCTGTCCAATTACTTTTGGTCCCTTTAAAAACAGGGTGGCACATGTTAAGGAGCTGAAATTCCTAAACCCTTCATCCAATTTTAATGTGGATACCCTCAAATGAAAGCTGAAAGTCTGAACTTCAACTGCATCTGAATTGTTTTGTTTAAAATTCATTGTGGTAATGTCTAAAACCAAAATTAGAAAAATGTTGTCTCTGTCCAAATATATATGGACCTAACTGTATTCATTCTTTTCATTGTATATTAAGCCCTTTTTCAGGCTGGTTATGGAGCATACTTACACAGCAATGCTTAGCGTGTTACATTAAGGATATTTTCTTCTGATTATGGAGCATACTTGCCTGAATAAGATGTCGTGTGCAAATGGCTTTAGTGTTCTAATAACTGCTGCAATTCTCTAGAAACTGAAGTTTAGTCAAACATGCTAATTTGTGTGATTGGTGCACCCTTGGCACTGTTTCACCAGCTGGTTTGGCATGTCCCAGCCTCCCTCACTTGTGATTAACAGCACTGGCTGTTTCAGAGCTTTTTTTGTGGACAGTGCTCACTCCAGGCAAATCAGTGCTGTTGTTACCTGTTAGGGGGACGGTTGCAACAACTTTATTAAAATGATATGCAACAGAACCCCGGGGTCCGCGGTGCAGCCACGAAGACTGCGGCCGAACACCCACTGGGTAAGCGTGTAAGACAACCAACTTAAAGTGTAAAACCCTCCAGTGTTAACAACACACTTGGATGGGAAAAGGGATTCGCACTCCGTTAACTGTACGAGAGATGTGCTACAAATAATCGTAGCCGTAGCCCTGTTAACTGCACAGAGGCTGCGCAGCAGGCGCTAGGAAGTGTGTGTGACTCACGCAGGCATGTACGTGCTCCAGCCGGTGTGGGACTGGACTGCGGAGTAACTCTCCACGTGGCTAACAGGTGGTGCCAGGGATACGGGGCCTGTAGTCTGCTCGATGTGTATAGCAACCTCCTTGCCGGAGCCAGACTGCCAAACGGGAACTACCTGCCTCTCCCAGCTAAGTCTGCCTAAGGGCCGCTAAACCTGCCTAAGCGACCTGTGCTAAAAAGCCAAGCGAACTCTGGCATCAGCAGGTCACGGAGAGAGCTGCTAGAGAGCACGTGGAGCCTGCCTAAGCGACCTACTGCCTACTGAATAGACTGTTAGCTGCTTTTTTCTTGCCATAATACAAATTCTAACAGTCTATTCAGTAGGACTATCAGCTGTGTATCCACCTGACTTCTGCACAACACAACTGATGGTCCCAACCCCAATTATAAGGCAAGAAATCCCACTTATTAAACCTGACAGGGCACACCTGTGAAGTGAAAACCATTTCCGGTGACTACCTCTTGAAGCTCATCAAGAGAATACCAAGAGTGTGCAAAGCAGTCATCAAAGCAAAAGGTGGCTACTTTGAAGAACCTAGAATATAAGACATATTTTCAGTTGTTTCACACTTTTTTGTTAAGTATATAATTCCACATGTGTTAATTCATAGTTTTGATGCCTTCAGTGTGAATCTACAATTTTCAAAGTCATGAAAATACAGAAAAATCTTTAAATGAGAAGGTGTGTCCAAACTTTTGGTCTGTACTGTAGATATTTTACAGTCCATAGATGGATCACAATGCACGGCCTGACAGCGGGTCTTCAGACCTGATCTTACAGCCTCATTTATGCTTATAAGGCTGTAAGTTTGGGCAATGAGATTTGCAGTCAGTCTGTGCATTCCAGACTGTATACTAACCATGAAATACATGCATCTGAACCTAGTCTGAGGCCACGTTCACACGTTCTCTTTTCATATCTTTTCCATCTGGCTCAGACTGATGACTTCTCGCAGCTACGATTGATTCATCTGCAGAGTTTACAACAAAAGCACACTTGACTTCTTACATTTCCAGCACCGTCCCCATCTTTTCCTAATATGCACAAACTATTTTAATAACCCAATGCTGAACTTACTGCTGCCTTATTTGTCCCTATTACTGAATCTGTCTTGTGGCACAGAAACAGTGGTCCTCTTACTGCCCTAAATAGTAATAATGCTCACCACTGCTGCTTAAATAGTAAAACACCTTCTTTGTGTCATCTAGATGGTAGAGTTGTTCCCTAGAATATACCAATGCCCTCTGTGAGTGCCCTACAAATTAATAGTGCTCATATTTTGCCCAATATAAGTAATAATGTTCCAGTGTGCCCATTTGATGGTTTCAATACCCTGAATGCCCTATAATATAATAATGCCTTGTCAGGGGCATGCCCCTACCATTCTGTAGGTCGCAGGCCTAATGTGACTATGGTTTGATTTCTTTGCCTGTGTGAATTGTGAATATATATACTGTATAATATAATTGTAGGAATGCACGTTCTACCTTGTCAAAAAATTAATGTTGTTTTTAATGTTTGGTGAAAACAGATCTCAGATATTAAGGTATACCTACTCTCTGATCCCTTAGCCTCAGTCCTTTTATATACTCGGATACTCGGATGAATGCCATCTGGGTCAAGGACATTTTGAATATTTAATTCTCCAATTATGCACTGACTACTGTGCTAATGAAGTAGTAATCATTTTATTAATAACCTTGGGGATGGGATAGAAAATGGCTGAGAATTACTGATTACACAGAAGTATATGGGAAAACTTAAAAATCAGCAATCATACCAATATGACCTTGGCAAGTAGAGAAAAGTAAAAGTGTGCTGGCAAAAGCCAAAGCATGACAACCTCATTGTGTAAAGCATTAAAGATATTTACTGTGATAATTCTTGGAATATGCATCAATGTGTAAGCTCTATAGAAGCCCCATAAAGCCCCATCTCCTCTTCTCTGTACACAGTGTATAGGTGACATCATAGCAGATAGTTTCTGCCCCGGAGTTGAAGAACTACGGACTAATAAAGATTCTGCAGAGGGAAAAAATATCATCTGCAAGCTATATAATGGCCTGAAACAATGCTGCTCCTCACATAGACACGACAGCTTCTTTTAAAACATCACTTACGTCATTTCCCATAAGTAAAACACTTTTACTTTTTCGCCAAAAATGGAGCAAAATAAAACTTGTTTTGTTGCGAAATGAAATCACAAACGAATAAGAAAAAATTGTGTTAATTGTTAAAATACTCTGATGCATGCCATATAGTTCGGAGTCAATTCTTCATGGTTCAGTTGTATAACTAAACTTGAACTATGGGAAATAATATTTCTTGCTGACCTTCAAAATGCAGAAGAACCAAAACTTACAAGGTGCTGGAGAACCAATGGAGACTGCGAAGTGTAGGACATCTTCTTTATTTCCCTATTGCTGCTACTTATTGCATAGTGAGGTTCTCTTTTTTTAGGAGCATTAGTAAATTATTTTGCATAAAACATTTTTTTAAAATGGGTTGTCTGGGCATACAATATTGCTGAACTATCCACAGGATTGGCCATCAATACCTGATCGGTTTGTGTCCTACACCCAGCGCCCCCGATATGAACACTTTGAAGAGAATTGCTGAGCGCTGCTGATCAGTGGTAGCGCCTGGTGTTGTACCTCTACCGATCTCGAATTAATGACCCATCCTGTGGATATCCTGTAGATAGGTCATCACTACCATATGCTCAGACATCCCCTGTAAGTTCTACTCTGTTCTTTTCATGTTTTAGTCTTTCTTCAGATGTAAGCGTCCAGTGTATTACCTAATCTATATCTTTGATGGAAGGTTTTCATGCATATGTTGATCATAACATATTCCCATTGTAGAAAATCCATGTTTTTTAGGATTTCTCTATAAAGAATAGAGTAGTCATGTATGATTTTCTCTAAAGTTAATAAAATGATATAACAGTATATGCCAGCCCGACAGAGGCCAAAAGAAGCTGAGCCACAATTGTACAATACTGTTTATTTAGTTTTCCTCCTAATCATAGCTATTTTATTCTATGCCCATTAACAAAACGTTATATCTAGGTATACTATTATATCTTTTATTTTTTACAGGATCATTGGAGAGGGTCAGCCACAGGTGTGAGAAGATACCTCCATCACACTCCACATTTTATTTGTGATTAATAGTCGTGAAGAAAGGAAGGTAAGAGAATTCAATGGTGAATGGGGTTCTCCTGTAATCTATTATTCTCTTCCCCACCACCTTGTGTACAGGTTTACGTAAGTAATAGGAATTATCCAAAACAAAGTAGTTTTATTTAAAACCTGACATAGCAAAAATAGACAAAAAACGCAGTTGAAAAATATGATAAATGTGCATGTAAGAAGATGCACTGTAAAACGCAATAAAAAACCACGGGTAACCCAACTTAACTAAATGGGGCAGAAATTAAGCAGAAAATGTGCAACATCAACAACGTCCCAAATAGTCATGGTGGGAACTGAGCCTAGAACTTACAAACACCTGTTCACACCCTGACAGTCAAAAGGTCACCTTAAAGATTCATTCAGATGTCCAGATTTTATTCAGACCCGATCACACGGACTGCGATTTATCATTCTTTTGGATCCGATCTGTATCAGTGTTCAGTCAGTGTTAGGCTTTTACCATCAGTGTTCAGTAATTTTTCACTTTATATTACAATGTTAATCACAGACAGCACATGGATCGCACATGGATGGCATTCGTGTGCTAACCGTGATTTTCATGGACCGTAGACTTGTACGGGTAATTTTGATCTGTGAACACCTCCAGTGGCAGTACACATGCGTAGGAGCGGTAGGAGCATGGATTTGAGTTTATGTCAATGGAGCTCAGGGAAAGTACTAGATATGCAAATTAAAGGGCGTAATGGTGCACAGAGACATTGGCCACATCAAGGGTTCACCGAAGTGCCTTCATTTACATTTGGATTAAAATTGAACTTTTCTGCAACTACACCAGTAAAATATATTATGAGAATGATTCTTATAGTGGCTAAGTCCTCTATAACAATGTTTAACCCCTTCACGTCGCAGCCCTTTACGTTTTTGCACTTTTAGTTTTTTTGCTCCTCTTCTTCCAGAGCCATAACTTTTTTATTTTTCTGTCAATATTGCCGTGTAAGGGCTTGTTTCTTGCAGGACGAGTTGTACTTTTGAATAACACCATTGGTTTTACCATGTTGTGTACTGGAAAACGGGAAAAAAATTTGAAGTGTGGTGAAATTGCAAAAAAAGTGCAATTACACAATTGTTTTTTTTTTTTTTTACCATGTTCACTAAATGGTAAAACTGACCTGCCATTATGATTCTCCAGGTCATTATGAGTTTGTAGATACCAAACATGTATAGGTTCTTTTTTATTTAAGTGGTGAAAAAAAATCCTAAATTTGTTAATCCAAAAAGTCACCATTTTCCCAGACCCGTAGGGTCTCTATTATTCGGGATCTGGGGCTGGGTGAGGGATTATTCTTTGTGTGACGAGCAGATGTTTTTATTGATACCATTTTGGGGTAGATACAATGTTTTGATCGCCCATTATTGCATTTTATTGCAATGTTGCGGTGACCAAAAAGAACGTAATTCTGGCGTTTTGATTTCTTTTCTCATTATGCCATTTACCTATCAAATTAATTATTTTTATATATTGACAGATCGGGCGATTCTGAAGGCGGCGATACCAAATATGTGTATATTTGATTTTTTTTTTATTGTTCTAATTTGAATGGTGCGAAAGGGGGGTGATTTGAACTTTTATATATATATATATATATATATATTTTACATTTTTAAAAACATTTTTTTTTACTTTTCACTTGCTTCAATAGTCTACATGGGAGACTAGAATCTGCGATCATCTGATCGCCTGTGTTACACATAGCAGGGCTTCAGCCCTATGGAGGAGGAAATTATACCAGGAAAAGGGGCCCAGAATGGGGGACATTGTTATAGGATTGGGGGTATTATTATTGGAAAGGCCCAGGGCAGAAGACATTATTACTGGAAGTTGCCCAGGATGAATGTCATTATTATAGGAAGGCGCCCAGGATAGGGGACATTATTAAATAAAGGGCCCAAGATGAGGAGGTCATTATTACAAAATGGTAAACGTTATACAGGAACGGGAAGGAGCCCAGTATAGGGGACATTATACCAGGAAAGGGGCCTAGGATGAGGAACATGATATCAGGAAGGGGCCCAAGGTGGGCAACATTGTTATAGCATGGGGTCCAGGAAGGGGGGCATTATTAATGAAAGGGCTCAGGACAGGGGGCATTATTACTGGAAGGCATCATGATGGGTGAGATTATTATAGGACGGACCCAGAACAGGGGCCATTATTACATGAGGGGTGAACATGCATGTCTTTGTAGGATGTAGAACCCTATAAGGTTCCATACATCTGACCAACATTTAGGTTGAGGCCCAGATCCAAGTTTTGCGCTGGAGCACATTATACTCTAGTTACACCACTGAATCCACCAGTTACATAAGGGATAGTTACAGCTCACCTCCTTTGACCTCTGCTCAGGTCACACAGCAGTCTAGAACACTCTTCCATAGAAGTCAGTTAGTCATCTCTAAACTACAGGTTCCTTTGGTACATAAAGCTGCAGTAAAAGCATATCTGAATGTTAACAGTGTAGAAGAACGATGAAAGGTGTCAGTAATTCCGCGCTCCTCCGTTAAATTAGATTATACAGGATCCAGTCCTTTTGTGATAAATTTATTCCTTTGACAAGCGTAAAACAGACGCGTTTCGTTGACGTCCCGTCCACTTCTTCCAGTGTATAGCTTGAAGAAGTAGGTTTGGTGTCTCACAGCCCTCTCTCACGCTTAATACATGAGTTGTGCATGTCACAACCCCGCAAGGTAAGCACATTCTTATTTAATAATTTTGTTTGCCTGGGTAACAGCACGATTGCGCCCCCGTTCTTATTTCTTTGTAGAATGTTGTTAACAGAGCAGAGGAATGGCTTAAGTAAGACACATGTATGGATTGTTTGTTTGTCAGGCAATCCCTACATGTGTCACAGCTGTGTAACATCCGCGGCGGCTGCAATTGAAATGCCGAGCACGCCGAAACTATTCGGCGAGTACCCGAGCGTGCTTGTTTAAAGGGTTAAACGAGCACGCTTGCTCATCACTATAAGCTATCAATCAAGCTAAAGAGGCTGGTGCAGGGAAGGGAAACAATCCGGGGAGGCAGTGGCTCCTTGAGTGCTTTTTCATGCTCAGAGCACTTAATACCTTATTTGTGTATGAATAAAAATACTAATTTCTCTGACATGTAACTATAGATAGAAGATATAAAGGTGTTTATCAATTTAACCTGCATGCCCATATATGCGGTTTGGGAGGGTTGATCTTACAGATAGATTCCCTTTAAAAATGAATGTATGACATTAATTTTTTAACTAATTAAAACCAGATACTAAATCATATTCTTTTTTTATAACATTTTAAGTTTCTGCACATGATTATTCTGGGTCACAACTTCTCCTTCTGTATCGTCATCTTGAGTAGCTACCCCTATAAGCTTTGTCCATAACTGTAAAGGGGGTCGGTACTGCCGCCAAGTCTCAAACATATTGATAGCAGTGGTAACCTTTGTCATGCAAAAATGGCTAGTGTTCATCATTTGAGCTAAGTAAATCCATAGATTCTGTTTGGTTTTCCATGACGCCACATTTTCCATGGTTGGCCTCTCGATTTTCGGTCTGAAGATCGCTTGGGTCATCATTTCCAGATTTTGATCTAAAGGGAAAACACATATTATTCTCTGCACAAAATCCCGGTCAGTTGGGACGTGTTCCCCTTTCTTTTGCCCGGGTTTCATAACTATCAACACATTGTCTGCTCCTTGAACAATTACCTCAGCAGGTTCTGGAGGACCTTTGTCACCCAGTTGTTTCACCCAGATTTTTACACCATCATTGATAGGATGTGAGGATCCAAATCCTTCACCTCCTCTGACCTTCACAACTGCAGGGGTCCTTACTCTGACCACCTTCGTTTTAGAAATAGACAGTACCAGTAACTGAGTTATCTTATCTCTCTTCTGTATTATCATGACCTTTTCTTCATAATTCATTAAAAGTACCTTAATTTCTTCCTGATAATCCGGGTCTATCACTCCTCCCATTACCTGACTACACTTTAAGGCCAAGCCTGACCTTGAGGTTATAAGACTAAGACCAAAACGCTCAGGTTGCATTTGCAAGCCTATAGCAGTCCTGATTTTCTTTACAGCTTCTTTGAAGTGACTTTCATTGTCACTTTGAATCTGTATTGGGATACAGTACAATACCATTGTTTCCAAAGTCTTAATAGTATTGTTAGCATTGGCCATTTTACAGGTACAAATCAACGTAAACCCAGAATGTGCATCCACAGCCATGCATACGCATCCTCCATCATGTAGAGGAGGGCCAATGTAGTCCATTGGCCAAATTTGCCCAGGAAGTTTTCCTCCAGCTTTCTGGCCTCTCACCACATGAGGGATTGGTCTCTGTTTTGAATGTTGACACTTCATGACAGTTTCCTTTATCAAATCTAACCTGATGGGCACCCTCTGGTCTGTGCCCACTGAGTCAGTCCGGGCAGCTCCTCTGTGGTGTCAGTCTTTACTGGATTCAGTGACTGATATTTTGGACTGTTCGTCTGCTACTGAGTTGAAGAGTCTTTCCAGGGTATCTGAAGTACAAATAGCATCAACATGAAACACAGTCACTTTAATCATTTGCACAATTGCCCAGATATCTTGCCACAACTCTTTTCCCCATACTTCTTTGCTATGTATACTTGTAGTCTGATAGCCCACTGCGTTCCACACATGGTTGTTGCCTTGGTAACTAGCTGACCCTTCTGTAAACCACACTTGTTTCCTCTGCTCAGGAATCAATTGTTCAAAGGGTATCTCCTGCTCCTGAAGTCCCACAGAGACTTTGCTTAACTTCTCATGCAATGTGGAGATTCCACTAACTCCTGGTTTTGCTCTGTCCTGAATTGCCTCAATTTGCTTTCCTCCTAATTCTGTAGTTATAATCTTGCACTCACTGAATTGTTTTGGAGTTCCCTTAATCAAACTGGCCTCCACCCCTGTATCTACCAACATATGTGGGGTGTGGCCAGCATGTCAGTCACTTTTATCTGTCTCCCTCCATCGATCCTCCATTTCAGATATCTTATTAGGAGAAAATGATGCCCCCTTCTGTTGGGCTTTGAATTCCTGTATCAAGGATTTAACTTCATCATAAAGATCCTCAAACCCCGGTGCTGTGGGCTTTGCTGGCGACGAGGAGGGAGTGGGCCCTCTCTCTCCCCATGTCCTGCCCGGCCCCTGCTGTGGGGATTCAGAATCTTTTACTGTAACCTTTCTATTATGTGAAACACCTGACTTTCAATTAAGTCCTCTCTTTAGATACAATTTCCACATCTCGTCAGTACCAATCCCGTCTATTTTATCCCTGTGGACACCATCCTTTATCAGGGCCATAAACATATCTTTCCGGGTAATGCGGGATCTAGGATTGTAGTTACTTTTGACATTGTCACGCTGCTCTTCAGAGGGAAAATTACCCTTTTGTTTGGGACCCCAATCTTCCAGATCCCCTAACTGTCTAATTGCCTCCAATGTATTGGCGATGTTATGTTCTGCTATCAGAGCTAAGGAAAGAGAGGAGATCTGTCCCTACGATAGAACTCAGCTTAATCCCTACGATGTAACAGGGAACCTGATCCTGCGATCAGACCTGCTAAAGTCCTAAGCTAGTCTGTACAGAGACCTATAGATGTGGGGGAGGAATCCCTACAAGTACTAAGGACTGGGAGGAATATGGGACACCTCCTAACAGAAATAGTAGCAGACAGACGAACAAACAAAATATATAGAACATAGAGGTCAGTAGACCAAGCAAACTAACAGAGCAAGACACAGAGCACAGGCTAGCTAGAAAGTAGATATACAATGAAGTCCAGCAAAGCCAGAAGGGCGGAGCAGGATTAAATAGGCCAACAAGGTCATGTGACCAGCAAAGGAAAAAAAACTAAGAGCAAGGTTCTAACAGTACCCCCCCTTCTAAGAGGATCCTCCGGATCCCCTAGGACCAGGCTTATCAGGAAATCTCCTGTGAAACGCTCTGATAAGTCTGGACGCGGAAACATCATCCGACCTCACCCAAGAGTTATCCTCGGGACCGAAACCTTTCCAGGCCACAAGATACTGCAAACTACCTCTATACCGTCTAGAGTTAAGGATGCGAGAAATTTCATATTCCCCGTCCTCCACCACCGGAGGAACAGAGGCAGAGGCGTCACAATCCGATACAACAGCTTTTTTCAACAGAGAGACATGAAATACCGGATTAATTCTCCAGGAGGTAGGAACCTCCAACCTAACAGCAGATTGGTTGACAACCTGAAGCACCTTAAAGGGCCCTACAAACTTGGGACCCAATTTCTTTGAAGGAATCCTCAACCGCAGATTCCTAGAGGACAACCAAACCATGTCACCAACAGCGAACAAAACCTCCTGTCGTTTCCTATCAAAGTAGTCTTTAGATTTTCTGTTGGCCTCCTGAAGATTACCACGCACATCCGTCCAAACTCTCTCCAAATCACCGGAAAAATTCTCCTCCTCAGGCACGGCAGATCCCAACTTGGAGAACGACCCAAACGACGGATGTCTCCCAGAACAACAAAAAAAAGGCGAACAACCAGCAGAAGAAGATGTATGATTGTTCAGAGCAAATTCAGCAAGTGGCAGAAACTCAGACCACCCCTCTTGATTGTCTGCCACAAAACAACGCAAGAACTGCTCAACATCCTGGTTTTTCCTTTCTGTCTGGCCATTAGATTCAGGATGATATCCGGACGAGAACGACAAATGAACTCCCAACCTATCACAAAAGGCACGCCAAAAACGAGCCACGAACTGAGGACCCCTATCAGAAACAATGTCAGTAGGAACGCCATGAAGTCTGACAATTTCCTTGACAAAGGCCTTAGCGAGAGTTTTAGCGCAGGGCAGTTTGACGAAAGGAACCAAGTGACACATCTTGCTAAAACGGTCCACGACCACCCAGATGACAGTAAAACCCTCAGAGGGGGGAAGGTCAGTTATAAAGTCCATAGCCAAATGTGTCCAAGGAGCACTGGGAACCTCCAAAGGACAAAGCAACCCCGCAGCAGGAGTATGTGAGGACTTAGATCTAGCACATATAGTACATTGACGCACCCACTTAATGACTTCCTTCTGCCATCCAGGCCACCAAAAACTGCGACCCACCAGTCTCTTGGTCTCAGAGATTCCGGGATGACCTGCCAACCGAGATTCGTGACACTCAACAAACAAATCTCTCCTAAAGGTCCCAGGCACAAACAACCTCCCATGAGGAGTGTTAGAAGGGGCATTCTCCTGTGCTTTAAGAATCTCATTTTCCAAAACGGAGTCCAAAGCAGCTATCACAACACCTTCTTGTAAAATGTTCTCCTCTTTCTCAGCACCGACTATGGGAGAAAAACTGCGAGACAAGGCATCCACCTTAACATTCTTAGTACCAGGGATGTAAGTAACGGAGAAATTAAACCGCGAGAAAAACAGTGCCCACCTAGCCTGACGGGCATTCAGGCGCTTGGCAGCATCAAGATATATCAGATTTTTATGATCCGTAAGAACCTGAACGGGAAATTCCGCACCTTCCAAGAAGTGGCGCCAGTGTTCAAATGCGAGTTTAATAGCCAATAATTCCCGATTACCAATATCGTAATTCAGTTCAGTCTCCGAAAATTTTTTTGAAAAAAAAGCACAGGGATGTAATCCATCCCCGTTATCCTGAGACAATACTGCACCAACCCCCACAGAGGAAGCATCAACCTCAACCAAAAACGGCCTAGTAACATCAGGCTGCATAAGGATGGGAGCAGAGGTGAACCTCTCCTTGAGATACACAAAAGCTTCAATGGCCTCAGAAGACCACTGAACCGCATCAGCACCTTTCCTGGTGAGATCAGTCAGAGGTTTGACAATACTAGAAATTTTTTTTATGAATTTTCTATAGTAATTGGCGAAACCCAAAACCTCTGTATCGATTTCAAACCAATAGGCCTAGGCCATTCCTGCACAGCCTGAACCTTAACCGGATCCATCTCAAAACCTTTGCTGGAGATAATGTAGCCCAAAAAACTAATTCTCTGTACAGCGAACTCACATTTCTCCAGCTTAGCAAAAAGCGAATTGTCCATTAATAACTGTAATACCTCACGCACGCTCCGCCAATGAGACTCCAGATCCGGCGAATAAATCAAAATGTCATCCAAATACACAACCACATTTTTACCGATCAAAGGTCTAAGGATGTCATTAATCAGATTCTGAAAAAATGCAGGAGCATTAGTAAGACCAAAAGGCATAACCAGATTCTCAAAATGACCCACAGGAGTGTTAAAAGCAGTCTTCCATTCGTCACCCTCCTTCATGCGCAACAGATTGTATGCCCCCTTAAGGTCAATTTTAGAGAACCACTTGGCCCCCATTAACTGGTTAAACAGATCAGGAATCAATGGCAGTGGGTAAGGATTGCGTACAGTAATTTTGTTAATCTCAAGAAAATCCAGACAAGGACGTAAACCGCCGTCCTTTTTTTTTACAAAAAAAAAATCCAACTGCCAGAGGAGACTTAGAGGGCCTAATGTGACCGGCGGCCAAACTTGTCTGTATGTATTCCTCCAAAGCCTTCCTCTCAGGAATAGTAAGGTTAAATAAACGACTTTTAGGAAGAGTCGCTCCAGGGACAAATTCAATAGAACAATCATAGTCTCTATGGGGAGGCAAAACCTGCGATTCCTTCTCAGAAAAAACTCTCCAAAAATCCTGAATAGGAACAGGCAATTCTCCCCTATCCAAAGCTGCAATACGCCCATTACAACACTTGTCATAACATTTATGGCTCCAGGATTTAATTTCACTGGTAGACCAATCCAGTACAGGATTGTGAAATTTTAACCAGGGCAATCCCAATATTACTGGAGAAGGCAAGTTATTCAACACTACCAAATCCAATTTCTCATGGTGAACACCATTAATAGTGAGAGGAAATTCACAGACCTTGAGAGTAATATTCTTCAAAGGGGAACCATCCACAGAAACCACAGCAATGGGGGATGATAAAGGTTCAGGTTTTAAATTGAGTCTTTCCACGAATCCCCCATCAATTACATTCAGAGTAGACCCACAATCGACAAACACCCGAAATTCCATTAATTTTTCCTGAGCAATCGTGGAAGCAGCTAAAAATACACCCTTGGAATTTAAACAGGCAATACGGGCATGACTGACCATTTTTTTTTCTTTCTTCATACGAAGCTCACAGCCTTTAATCAAATGACCAGATTTTCCGCAATAGAAACACAAGCCTTCAAAAAATCGACGGTCTTTTTCTTGAGAGCGAGGTGCCACCGATCCAATCTCCATCGGTTCACCACTGTTAGTACACACATTCTTATAACCAGAAACTGACATAGCAGAGGATTTGCTCTCATTAACCCTAGCACGCAGTCTTCTATCCACCCGTATAGCTAATTGCATAGCCTGTTGCAAATCTTCAGGTGTAGGATAAGCAATTAGCAGGTCTTTAACCCTTTCACTGAGCCCAGCAAGAAATAGACTTTTCAGAGCAGAATCGTTCCACCCTGTTTGAGTAGACCAACGACGGAAATGAGTACAATATTTTTCCACATTACCTGATCCTTGTTTTAAACGTCTCAACTCAGTCTCAGCTGATGCGACACGGTCAGGATCATCATATAATAGTCCCAAAGCAGAAAAAAAACTATCCACTGATCTGAAGCATGTATCACTAGGTTGCAAAGAAAAGGCCCACTCCTGAGGCTCTTTGCGCAAAAGTGACATTATGAACCCTACGCGCTGGGATTCATCCCCAGAGGACTTAGGTCTCAAACGAAAATACAATAAGCAAGCATTTTTGAATGAAAAAAATTCTCGGTGTTCACCAAAAAATAAATCCGGCAAACATACCTTAGGCTCCAAGAAATGTGCTCCAGGACAGTTACTCACGTGCTGACGGAGCTCGGCCACCTCCAGAGAGAGTCCCTGCAGGCGATGAGCCAAATCCTGAACCGACACCATGATGGAACAGAAAAATCTTTCCTTAGAGAATTTGCAGGCTGGACTTACTGTTATGTTCTGCTATCAGAGCTAAGGAAAGAGAGGAGATCTGTCCCTACGATAGAACTCAGCTTAATCCCTACGATGTAACAGGGAACCTGATCCTGCGATCAGACCTGCTAAAGTCCTAAGCTAGTCTGTACGGAGACCTATAGATGTGGGGGAGGAATCCCTACAAGTACTAAGGACTGGGAGGAATATGGGACACCTCCTAACAGAAATAGTAGCAGACAGACGAACAAACAAAATATATAGAACATAGAGGTCCGTAGACCAAGCAAACTAACAGAGCAAGACACAGAGCACAGGCTAGCTAGAAAGTAGATATACAATGAAGTCCAGCAAAGCCAGAAGGGCGGAGCAGGATCAAATAGGCCAACAAGGTCATGTGACCAGCAAAGGAAAAAAAACTAAGAGCAAGGTTCTAACAGGCGATAGTTTTCCCAGTCTGATTTATCATTAGTGTCATCATGATATGCTTATGGGCTGGAGGGGCTTTTCTAATGATACGATTTCTAACAGATACACTTACAATAACTTGCATGTAATCGTCATATGTATTTGCTGAAATAGCATTTTTCATGACCTCCTCCTTCAATCTCTGAGCCCAATCTTTCAATGTAAACCATGGTTTTTCATTTGGTGGCCAATCTGCCTCTGATGGGTATTTATGCTGCAATGCCATGGCCACAACATCAAGCATACTACACACCACATGTGGCTGCTGAATTGTCAAGGTACGGAAGGCCTCCTTCACTACAGGTTCATGACTGAGTTGGACAAATTTTGAGCCATCCACTGCATCCACCTGCACTCCATGAGCCCCCATCTCCCATAATCTGACAGCCCAAGCTACCAAAGATTCATTTGGCTTTTGAGAAAAACGATCATGAAGGTCATTAAGCTCCTGCTGACTGTAATCCTCTACTGCATTATTATTCTGTTTACCTGCAGCAGTCTCTACCATCCGTCTCCGATATATAGGATGAACTTTCACTGGGTTAAGAGGAGGATCAATTTCTCTCTTTCCATTGAAATATTCATCCTCAGTCTCTGGATCGGTGATGTTTTCGGAGTCAGTTGAATCCCATACATCCCCATCCCACTGATCAGGGCTCCACTCTATCCCTGCTTTGGCTATGGCCAAAGCTACTTTCTTTTTATTAACCTTCCCTCGCCTCCTTTTGTATTTATACTGCGCTACACATACAGCAGCCTTTTCTGCAACATGCTGATATCCATCACATCTGTCCATTAATAACTTATTCTGACACTGTGCTATAACCAATGCATTCTGGGCCTCACACAACTGTCTTTCCAATTCTTGAACTTTTGTTAATATACGTATTCTTTCCTCATGCTGTTTTCTATATGAATACAGCAGGATCCATCCACGCCTGCCAACAGCGCCCAACTCTTTACCTTTTTCTACTTTCACTTTCTGCAAGCATGAAACCACATCATCAGGTTCAGCATCATTCAAACATTTGTCCCACGCTTCACTCAAACCAGCACTGTGGGACCATTTGGTTGCCAAAATATAATAGGGAGTTTGTTCCCAACCTGGAATCTCAACAGACTCACTTACACCTACCTTTCTCTTAAAGAAAGGCATGTTTTACGCAATATAACAATATCACTCTATCACACCTTATCACACAGAGTCCTTATCAATTCAAAATGATTGTAATTTTTAACAAAAAAGAACTTCTGAGCCTTCTGCGTATCCTGCCGACTACGCCAAATGTTATGCCAAATTTTTAGCAATAAGGTTCGGATACGGCTTTAAAGAAGGCAACCCTTTGCGATATAACGCAATTTAATTTATAATAGTTGATTTAAAAGGTAAAATACATAATTAAAGGAATAGTATGATATGATGATATTGCATACACTTTTGTATATGTTATAATACAAAGGTTAAGTACATATATATATATATATATATATACATATATATATATATTCACTTCGTCACCAAGGAGCTTTTAAACATCATCCGTCTGGAACATCAGAGAAGCAATTTCACCAAGACAGAGGAACCCCTGGAAGTCTTCACAACACTGCATGGGCAGGTACATACAACACTACACATCAGTGCAGGTATAACTTATGGCTTCTTTCTGTATCAAGATTCCAGTGACTTTTATAAGGCTTAGACAATGGAAGCATAAAACTGGTTAATGTTTATAAGTATGAGTCGTCGATAATACAGAATTGGCCAGGTTCTGTAATCTCGAGAAGTTTACCTATAAACATTGTTTTAGACAATAGATCTGTGTATTTCTTATGGAACATAATGGTAAGTGTACACACATTATCTGAATCAGTATTTTGGTTACAATAACACTATTTGTCAAAGCAAATATAACACTGGTCACTTGTGTACAAATCAGGATAATGAATCCTTGAAACACACAACTTCATAGACCATAGAACAATTAACATTGTCTTACTGCATTGACACCTAGCAAACACTTTGTGGATAGCATGCATCAAGGACAGTTCATGTGAAAGAACTACTTTATCAGTATCAGAATATATCAATGATATTACACTGCAGTATATTGCAATATATTCCACACTTGGTCTAATGACCACACTTTATCAAAGCATATAAACAATATGTTACAATATGTAGGCTATAAGATATCCATATTTTTATTAGCACTACAGAGGCGCTATCAGGAGACAGGCCAGTACATCAGGAGACGTGGAGGGGGCCGTAGGAGGGCAACAACCCAGCAGCAGGATCGCTACCTCCACCTTTGTGCAAGGAGGAACAGGAGGAGCACTGCCAGAGCCCTGCAAAATGACCTCCAGCAGGCCACAAATGTGCATGTGTCTGCACAAACGGTTAGAAACCGACTCCATGAGGGTGGTATGAGGGCCCGACGTCCACAGATGGGGGTTGTGCTCACAGCCCAACACCATGCAGGACACTTGGCATTTGCCACAGAACACCAGGATTGGCAAAGTCGCCACTGGAGCCCTGTGCTCTTCACAGATGAAAGCAGGTTCATACTGAGCACATGTGACATAGTCTGGAGATGCTGTGGAAAGCGATCTGCTGCCTGTAACATCCTTCAGCATGACAGGTTTGGCAGTGGGTCAGTAATGGTGTGGGGTGGCATTTCTTTGGAGGGCCGCACAGCACTCCATGTGCTTGCCAGAGGTAGCCTGACTGCCATTAGGTACCGAGATGAGATCCTCAGACCCCTTGTGAGACCATGTGCTGGTGCGGTTGGCCCTTGGTTCCTCCTAATGCAGGACAATGCCAGACCTCATGTGGCTGGAGTGTGTCAGTAGTTCCTGCAAGATGAAGGCATTGAAGCTATGGACTGGCCCGCCCATTCCCCAGACCTAAATCTGATTGAGCACATCTGAGACATCATGTCTCACTCCATCCACTAACGTCACGTTGCACCACAGACTGTCCAGGAGTTGGCGGATGCTTTAGTCCAGGTCTGGGAGGAGATCCCACAGGAGACCATCCGCAACCTCATCAGGAGCATGCCCAGGCGTTGTAGGGAGGCACGTGGAGGCCACACACAATACTGAGCCTCATTTTGACTTGTTTTAAGGACATTACATAAAAGTTGGATCAGCCTGTAGTGTGTTTTTCCACTTTAATTTTGCGGGTGACTCCAAATCCAGGCCTCCATTGGTTAATAAATTTGATTTCCATTGATGATTTTTGTGTGATTTTGTTGTCAGCACATTCAACTTTGTACAGAACAAAGTATTCAATGAGAATATTTCATTCATTCAGATCTAGGATGTGTTATTTGAGTGTTCCCTTTATTTTTTTGAGCAATGTATTAATCAAGCAAAACAGGTTGGTTCTGAGCAAGGAAACAACGTTGGGAGACAGTTTGTTAATGCCCTGTAAAGTTCAGAGCATTTAACATCTAATTTGCATATGAATGAAAACGCTTAATTTCTCGACAATACAGCAAAAGATTGAAGACATAAAGTGGTTTATGGATTTATATTTTAAATACCTGCATACCCATATATGCAATTTGGGGGGATTGATCCAACTGACATATATATTCCCTTGAAGAGTTTAAAGACTACAGTGGCTTGCAAAAGTATTCGTCCCCTTGGCTTTTTTCCTATTTTGTTACATTACAACCTGCGGTTAAATAGTTTTGTAATTATTTTTTGTGTGATGCATCAGCACTAAATAATCTAAGATGGTGAAGTGAAGTGAGAAAAATATAGGCATAAATTAAATTGATGGAATAAAATAACTAAAAATTAGCATGTGCATATGTATTCACCCCTTTTGCTATGAAGCTCCTAAAAATTTCTGGTGCAATGTTATTACCTCCATAAGTCACATGCTTAGTGAAAGGAAGTCCCTCTGTGTGCAATCTAAGTTTCTCATCGTCTGTCAGCACATACACACCTTTTCTGAAAGGCCACAGAGACTGAAACACCATTAAATGAGTTTTCCCGCAAGCAAAGTTCATTTTCATCAATAGATCTTGGAAAAATAATAATTTCCACAATTGGATGTGTTTAAGAAAATGTTCGTGTGCTGAGATAATCTTATAAATGTTCCCCTGTGTGTACTGTGTAATGGTTGTTTGGTTGTTTCTGACTGTGCAGGAACATGGTCTGATCATACCATAGCTCCTGGGCAGGGGAGGAAGCAATAGAGTATACAGACATTACAGCAGAGGTCACAAATAATTCTTTCTTTGAGGTAAAACATTTTTTAAAAACAGGCAGGGAAATGCTTTACCTTACAAAAAGAATAATCCATGGTCCCCTGCTGTAATGTCTATATGCTTTTTTGTGTCCCCCCCTGATCAGGAGGATCTGCTATGATCAGACCATGTTCCTGTTACGGTCAGACACAGCCATTACACAGTACACAGCAGGGGCATATTTATAAGATTATCTCAGTATGAAAATTTTTTTTTTAAACACATGCAATTGTAGAAATTATTATTATTCTAAGATCTATTGATTAAAATCAACTTTAAAATTAACTTTGGGAAAAAGGAAAACCCCTTTAAGCAAGAGGCACCACTAACCAAACATCATGAAGACCAAGGAGATCTCCAAACTAGTCAGGGATAAAGTTATTGAGAAGTACAAGTCAGGGTTGGGTTATAATAAAATATCTCAATCTCTGATGATCCCCCGGAGCACCATCAAATCCATTATCATCAACTGGAAAGAACATGGTACCACAACAAACCTGCCAAGAGAGGGCCACCCACCAAAACTCTCAGTCTGTACAAGGAGGGATAATAATCAGCACAGAGCAGCACAGAGGCCAAAGGTAACCCTGAAAAAGCTGCACAGTTCCCAAGTAGAGACTGGAGCATCTGTTTGTACGACCACAATAAGCAAAACGATTTGGATAAGATGACTGAATAGGCATACACTTGGCAAATGAGGTTTACTGTAGAGTTATGCACCTAGGACTGTGTAATCCTATTGCTGCATATACATTAAATGGGAGTATTCTCAGGGCTACAGAACAGGAGTAGGACTTGGATATTCTGGTTACAAATAAAGTGAGCAGCAGTACTCAATGTCAAGTGTGGCGCCCTGCTGCGCATTGGTGCCACAGATTCCAGAGGGGTGCATGGACGGATTCCTCCACAAGAGGCCCTCATAGCATTCACACACCTCCACCTTCCACCTCAGACCACCAGAGGGAGCCCGTTAGGGATATAAATAGGGAAGGTGGAGTTATGCAGTTCAGTCTGAGTCTAGTCAAGTCTGTAAAGGAGTTCAGTTGCAGTCAGTCTGGAGTCCACAGAGAGTGAAGTCTGTGAGAAAGTCAGTCCAGCCCAGACTCAGGGAGCTCATTCAGTGAGCCTAGGACGTGCCGACGCCGTAAAAGCGGTGAAGAGTAGCGAGGCCTGCTGCCAGTGTGGAGCCTGGTGGGGGCCCCGGGCGTGGCCGAAGGCGAGTGGAGTAAGCGGGCTTCATAGGGGGCAGAGGAGCTTGGCCAGCTCACCCCAGTACCATTTGCCGGACGCCAGGTCCGCGTCTGCAGGGATCCCTAAGGCCCCGCAGAAACTACCGGAACCCCTGGCGAACTACGTGTCCCAGGGACACCAAGAGCTGACTGTCATACCAGGGTCAGGAGTCACTAAGGCCCAGGGGACCGGGAAGTGTGGTCTCCAACGGAGGGCCCTGCCACCGGGTCAGCCGGTGCGGGATGGGGACCAGGTTGGGCCTAGCTCCAGGCAGGTCATAAACTTATCAGGAAAAGGCGGGAAACAGGGGGCCCCATGCCCGCTCACTGGGGAGAGTCCTGGAATGCACCCTTCACCCTACAGTGCCCTGGATCGTGCCTGAAACACCACCAGTAAAGGTACAGAAGTGAACTGTTGTGAGTGTGCCTATTCTTCCTCTGACCCGGCTGGGTCCCCTCTGTCCTGCATCCCTTCCCCTACACTGCCCTGAGGCCCCGCTCCACCTGTGGGGAGCCGCACCAACTAAGCTGCCTGACCACCGGCCTCAGAGGACTGTAGCAGCGCTGGTGAGTCTCACCAGACACCACGGGTGGCGTCACGAACTTTCCCTATCCCATACACCTTTCCCCCATTATTCCTTGCTTTTAAGAGTGACCCCAGGGTACGGCCCCGGGAGACGGCCACCGAGACATCCCCCAAAACCAACAAGACCCGGGCGCCAAGTCGTCCCCATCCCCTGGGCGCGTCACAAGCAGCAGCCACAAAAGCAAACAACATTTTAAGATGTATAAAAAGAGAGATAAAATCCCGCAATTTCAACGTACTGTTAGGCTGCGTGCCCACTATGCGTTTTTCAAGCGTTTTTGCTGCGGAATTTCCTCAGCGAAAACGCTTAACAAACGCTTGTTAATACGTGCCCCATGGTCCCCAATAATAATCCACATGCTGCGGAAATTTCCGCTGCGGATTATCATTGCGGAAAAATCCGCAGCATGTCCATTATTTTTGATGAAACGCGGCGTAATTGCCGCCATTGACTTGCATTGAATCGCATAATATCCGCATGACTACATGTGCACATGCGGATATTAAGGGATTCAATGTGCGGATGGTACCCGGGTCTGGAGAAGAGGAGACTCTCCTCCAGAGCCAGGCACCATAGTATCTGTTAAAAAAAAAGAATTTAAAATGAAAAAAAAAAAGATTATACTCACCTTCTGATGGCCCCCGGTCTCCTGTACGTCCGGTGTATTGGGCGGCTCGCGGTGGTGTAAAAGGACCTTCCATGACATCATTTAGTCATGTGACAGGTCACGCGACCGCTGACGTCGGCGGTCGCGTGACCTATCACATGACTAAAGAACATCATGGACGGTCCTTTTACACCATCTCGAGCCAGCACGCACCGGAGAAAAGACCGGGGGCCATCAGAAGGTGAGTATAATGTTTTTTTTGTTTTTTTTTTACCATTTTTATTCTTTTTTAACTATTAACTTGGTCACACTATATAAATCCATGCCGGTTGCATGGATTTATATAGTGTCACCAAGTTGTCAAGCACTTTTCCAAGTGATGCTAAAATTGCTTGGAAAAGCGCTTGATAACCCGCATGCAGAAATGCATGCAAAAACGCTTGACAAACGCTTCTACCTGGCAGGAAAAACTCATGTAAAATCCGCATGTGTTTTTCCTGCCAGGGAGATGCAGAAAAAATCAACAGCATTTCTGCATCGTGGGCACATAGCCTTACCCCTTTATAAATCACTGGTGAGGCCACATCTGGAATATGGGATCCAGTTTGGGGCTCCACATTTTAAAAAGGATATTTAGAAGTTAAATTCAGTTCAAAGGCGGCAGCTAGATTATTACAAGGGATGGAAGGCCTCTCATATGATGAGAGTTTGGAAAAGTTGGGCTTGTTTAGCTTAGAATAAAGACGCCTCAGAGGAGATCTCATTTATATGTATAAATATATGTGTGGTCAGTACAAAGAACTGGCACATGACTTATACCTTCCAAAGACCATACTAAGGACCAGGGGGCACTCATTATGGGTGGAAGAAAGGCAACTCCGGCAGCTAAATAGGAAAGGGTTCTTTACAGTTAGAGCTGTCGGACTGTGGAATGACCTACCACAAGAGGTAGTAATGGCAGACACTATAACAGCTTGCAAAAAAGGTCTGGATGATTTCCTCAATACACATAACATTGTTATACTTAAATTAGTGACAAAATGTACAATTGGAGGAAGGTTGAACTTGATGGACCTAGGTCTTTTTTCAACCTATGCAACAATGTAAATATGTAAGGTCTTTATGGAAGAGTAGACAGAAAAAAAGCCTTTACTTACTCGCAAAAATTGTAAGCCTCGTTTTGAGTTTTCCAAAAGACAAGTGAGAGATTCCTCAAATGTATGGAGGAAGGTGCTGTGGTCAAATGAGACCAAAATGG
Organism: Phyllobates terribilis; assembly: GCF_046119375.1. Taxonomy (NCBI): domain Eukaryota; kingdom Metazoa; phylum Chordata; class Amphibia; order Anura; family Dendrobatidae; genus Phyllobates; species Phyllobates terribilis. The sequence goes on from NW_027362762.1 coordinate 638,195,948, forward strand.
AACTTTTTGTCCACCAAGGTAAATGCTAGGTCTGGCACCAAACCAATACAGCTCATCACCCCAAGAACATCTTCCCCACATGGTGATGGCAGCATCATGCTGTGGGGATGTTTTTCGTGACAAGGAAAATGGCTCTAGTTGAGGGGAAGATGGATGGTGTTAAATAAAGGGATATTCTTGAGCAAAACCTGTTTCAGTCTGTCAGTGATTTGAGATTGGGATGCAGGTTCACCTTCCAAGAAGGCAATGACCCAATGCATACTGCTAAAGCAACACTCGAGTGGTTTAAGGGGAAACTTGTAAATGATTTGGAGTGGCCTAGTCACAACCCTCACCTTAACCCAACTGAGAGTCTGAGGTCAGACTTGAAGATTGCTGTTCACCAGAGGAAACCATCTAACTTGAAGGAGCTGGAGCAGTTTTGCTTTGAAAAATGGGCAAAAATCCCAGTGGCAAGATGTAGAAAGCTCAGAGAGACTTATCCAAAGCGACTTGGAGCTGTAATTGCCGCAAAAGGAGGCTCTACAAAGTACTGACTTTAGGGGGGTGAATAGTTATGCATACTGAAGTTTTCAGTTATTTTGTACTATTTGTTGTTTGCTTCACAATAAAAAGAAAACAAATGCTTACAGTTGTAGGCATGTTCTTTACATGACCTGATGCAAACCCTAAAAAAAAAAGAATGCAAATTGCCTCTTCAGAGAAAAAGAGGACTTTAACTCTATAGCGCCACCTATTGGAAGCAGCAATCCTACAAGTCACAATCAACCCTTTAACGAGTCGTGCAATATGACTTAGGATAAAAGCCAAATCAGAATCTCAATTTGCAGACACTGTGTTTCGGGCTGTTGTCCCTCGTCAGTGCAAAGTATGAGAAATGATTTGGCTAGGTGAGAGGCTCTGGACTGAGGTCTAAGGGGTAGTGTTTCTCCTTATGGAGAGTGACATACCAGCTCCGGCATGCAAAGATAAGGAGGCTTATTCACCATGCAATGCTCCTCTGGGAAATTTAATATGCAAATTGCCTCTTCAGAGAAAAAGAGAACTTGAACTCTATAGCGCCACCTATTGAAAGCAGCAATCCTACAAGTCACAATCAACAATCAAAAAAAGTGAAACACAAAAAATGCCAAGAGTGATGAATACTTTCACAAGCCCCTGTATGAACACTTTTGGACAGAATTTTTTTTTTACTGTTCATTTGCTTACGTGAATGTAAAGTAAGGGTCAGTCCACACTGCATCAGTGCAGCCCAACTGTAGGCACAGATGCTGTTTGCAGAGTCATGGACCCACTGTTAAGAGATGTGTACCATCTGGTATACATTGCTTTGCAGTGCCCTTCTCTAACAGATACCACAATCTGCTGCACTTTCCTATACAGTTAAACAAACAGTATGCAGTTGCATACAGGACAGATGAAGGCTGAAAGAGCATACTTTCAGCCTCCTTCTGGTGAATGATCGCCTATGGAAAAGCTCCCAACTTATGCTATAGACGAGGTGCACAGACACATTTGTGCTCCTAGCCTTACGCAACTTTCTTAATAATCTTTATTAAAAATGTTCTACCTTTTTACTTTGGTTGAGTGTTTGTAAGGCTCGGGCGACACTGTGTCTATGCTCACTGTCGGGCACTTATGCACCTAACAGTGTGCATAGTCAGGATGGATGCTGAGGCATCTGTCCAAGAGAGTTATTGTTCACTACCCTACAGACATCCTACTGCTAAATCTATCCACATGGAGAATAGGTTCTCCCTTACAGATAATTTAAAAAACAGTAATAATTGCTCTACTAAGCCAGTTTCGCACATGTTGAGTCAGCCTAGAAATTCACATGTTACTTGAAACTTTCACATATGTAATTTAGCAAATGTGTGGTGCCAATCTGCATCAATTCAGCTGCAGCTACAATATGCATATCTATCATCCAGCATGCATGCTTTATATTTTTAAGTGAATGAAGTGTTAAAGGGAAGTTGTGCTTTTAAGATTTTTGGGCCTGCGAACACAGCTTATTTTACATGAAAGGGGGAGTTACCAGTGTGAGACATGTAGTTCAGGAGAGCGGGCTGTCGGCCATTACTTGTCTCACATTGGTAATGCCCCTTTTCATTTACATAAGCTGTGGAGTCAGATTATCAGGAAGGTCTATGTCTATCCCATAGATCTTAACAGCTCATTTACATATTAACCCCTTCACCCCAGGGCCATTTTCCATTTCTGCGCTTTCGTTTTTTGTTCCCCTTCTTCCCAGAGCATAACTTTTTTTATTTTTGTGTCAATATGGCCGTGTGAGGGCTTGTTTTTTGTGGGATGAGTTGTACTTTTGAATGACACCAATGGTTTTACCATATCGTGTACTGGAAAACAGGAAAAAAATTCCAAGTGTGGTGAATGAACAGTTGTTTTTTGTGTTTTTTTTTTTCACTACATTCACAAAAAGGTAAAACTGACCAACCATTATAATTCTCCAGGTCATTACAAGTTCGTAGATAACAAACATGTATAGGTTCTTTTTTATTTAAGTGGTGAAAAAAAAATCAAAAGTTTGTTAAAAAAAAAGTTGCCATTTTCCAGGTCTCCATTTTTCGGAATCTGGAGCCGGGTAACATAGTAACATAGGTTGAATAAAGACCTAGGTCCATCCAGTTCAACCTTTCTCCCGCAAATGTACTCCCTACACTAACTTACTGGGACTAGACCTCACAAATGTATTATTTCCATTTTTATTATTGCTGCATTATTACAATTAAAAATAAACAAGGTTATAATTTTTTAATCAGTTTTATATTTTGTATTATTCTTGTGATTCCAATGATGGTATTACTAAACTCCCTATGCCTAAATCTGTTGATCCAGAAGAAAGCAAAAACCCCAGGACACATTCAGCCAATTTGCATGCACGGGGAAAAGGGTGAAGACTTTTTTTTTCGCAGTCCGCTCACCATCCTAGTAGCATTCTTGGACCTTTCTACAGTTTTTCGATGTCTTTTATAAAATGTGGTGCCCAGAACTGGACACAGTATTCCAGATGAGGTCTGACCAAGGAGGAGTAGAGGGGGATAATTACTTCACGTGATCTAGACTGTATGCTTCTCCTGTCGTGTTTTAATTGATTCCTTGTCTAAAACCTTAATATTTTGCTATGTTTTGCATCACAACTGACACCCATACAGCATTAATGAATTGTTTCAATTTCTTAAATGTATTTTGCAGCCATCATGCACTTCTCCTTGTTCAAGAAGACTGAGCCTCCACCTGAAGTTCAAACAATGCCAAGCAGTACGGAGCCCCCTATTGTCTCACAAGAGAATAGCACGGCAGTTGCTGGATCAGGGGATAAAAGTGCTGACACATTCAGAAAAATTCAACAGGAACTTATGAATCAAATAAACAAGATTCCATGTAAGTGTAGCATCATTATTATATAGCACGGCAATTTCTGTACTCCATGCTACTACAAATATTGCTTTACACATAATCTAAGCATATGTTATACCATGTAAAATTGTAATGGGAATTTGTCACTAGTGATCAAGGTGAGGCAGAGCTGCTAAACTAGTTCTTTTAGTCCCCTGTTTACTTATATACACACATTTTGGAAATCCCATTATTGCTAGACATGTTATTAATATGCAAATAATGACAAAATGAAAACAAAATGTTAAAATCATCTTCATTTATTTAGTATCAAGTATGAGCACCAAACACAGAAATACATACACTTACATGCCTTGGAATGCTATCATTAAGTTTATTGATGGTTGTTTGAGGAATGTTCTCCCTGCTGAATGCACTTAAGCATGCAAATTATTATTATTATTTATTTTTAGAGCACTATTAATTCCAGAGTGCTGTACATGTGAAAAGTGTTACACACATATTGCATACAGTACATAAAGTATAACATACAGTACAGACCAAAAGTTTGGACACACCTTCTCATTTAAAGATTTTTCTGTATTTTCTTGACTATGAAAATTGTACATTCACACTGAAGGCATCAAAACTATGAATTAACACATGTGGAATTATATACTTAACAAAAAAGTGTGAAACAACTGAACATATGTCTTATATTCTAGGTTCTTCAAAGTAGCCACCTTTTGCTTTGATGACTGCTTTGCACACTCTTGACATTCTCTTGATGAGCTTCAAGAGATAGTCACCAGAAATGGTCTTCCAACAATCTTGAAGGAGTTCCCAGAGATGCTTAGCACTTGTTGGCCCCTTTGCCTTCACTCTGCGGTCCAGCTCACCCCAAACCATCTCGATTGGGTTCAGGTCTGGTGACTGTGGAGGCCAGGTCATCTCGCATAGCACCCCATCACTCACCTTCTTGGTCAAATAGCCCTTACACAGCCTGGAGGTGTGTTTGGTGTCATTGTCCTGTTGAAAAATAAATGATGGTCCAACTAAACGCAAGCTGGATGGAATAGCATGCCGCTGCAAGATGCTGTGGTAGCCATGCTGGTTCAGTATGCCTTCAATTTTGAATAAATCCCCAAACAGTGTCACCAGCAAAGCACCCCCACACCATCACACCTCCTCCTCCATGCTTCACGGTGGGAACCAGGCATGTAGAGTCCATCCGTTCACCTTTTCTGCGTTGCACAAAGACACGGTGGTTGGAACCAAAGATCTCAAATTTGGACTCATCAGACCAAAGCACAGATTTCCACTGGTCTAATGTCCATTCCTTGTGTTCTTTAGCCCAAACAAGTCTCTTCTGCTTGTTGCCTGTCCTTAGCAGTGGTTTCCTAGCAGCTATTTTACCATGAAGGCCTGCTGCACAAAGTCTCCTCTTAACAGTTGTTGAAGAGATGTGTCTGCTGCTAGAACTCTGTGTGGCATTGACCTGGTCTCTAATCTGAGCTGCTGTTAACCTGCGATTTCTGAGGCTGGTTACTCAGATAAACTTAGCCTCAGAAGCAGAGGTGACTCTTGGTCTTCCTTTCCTGTGGTGCTCCTCATGTGAGCCAGTTTCTTTGTAGCGCTTGATGGTTTTTGCAACTGCACTTGGGGACACTTTCAAAGTTTTCCCAATTTTTCGGACTGACTGATCTTAATTTCTTAAAGTAATGATGGCCACTTGTTTTTCTTTACTTAACTGCTTTTTTCTTCCCATAATACAAATTCTAACAGTCTATTCAGTAGGACTATCAGCTGTGTATCCACCAGACTTCTGCACAACACAACTGATGGTCCCAACCCCATTTATAAGGCAAGAAATCCCTCTTATTAAACCTGACAGGGCACACCTGTGAAGTGAAAACCACTTCCGGTGACTACCACTTGAAGCTCATCAAGAGAATGCCAAGAGTGTGCAAAGCAGTGATCAAAGCAAAAGGTGGCTACTTTGAAGAACCTAGAATATAAGACATATTTTCAATTGTTTCACACTTTTTTGTTAAGTATGTAATTCCACATGTGTTAATTCATAGTTTTGATGCCTTCAGTGTGAATGTACAATTTTCCTAGTTATGAAAATAAAGAAAAATCTTTAAATGAGAAGGTGTGTCCAAACTTTTGGTCTGTACTGTATGTAAAATGATCAAACTAGCAAACTGGTACAAGGAGGGAGGGGATTATTCCCTCATGGGCTAATAATCTACATCATCAAGATCCACTGCTGGCAACTTCCTTTGCAATTGCCAACCAGTAAGGTCGATTAGCTTGATGAAAGACAAGTCTAGAGATGTTGCAGGCCATGGAAGCACATTTAGGCTTCTCACAGTTGCGCAAGCAACATGTGGCCAAGCAACATCATTTTGAAAATGTCTCCTGGCACAGCTGAGATGTTAGTGTACTTGGAATGCAAGTAGTATGGCTTTTTCTCGAACGTGTTCCAGGAGACTTTTTTCAACATAACAATGCCAGGCAACTCATATGGATTAAAGGAGTAAAGAAAAAAGTTTGAATAGCTTTCCAACAGTCTTGAATGAGTTTCTAGAGGTGTTACTTTGCCTTCACTGTGAGGTCCACCTCATCCCAAACCATTTAAATCTTAATTGGGTTGAAGTCAGGTGGTTGTGGAGGCAATGTTGTCTGATGCAGCACTCAATCCAGCTCCTTATTGATCACATAACCCTTACGTAGCCTGGAGGTGTTTTGGGTCATTGTCATGTTCTAACATAAATGATCATCTCACAAAGTGCAATCTAGTTTGGATGACATGTTATTGTAGAAGCTATGCTGGGTAAGTATGTGCCTTCAATTTGAAATAAATCACCAACATTGTCTCTAGCAAAGCACCCCTACACCATCACACCTCCTAATGTCTAGTTCTTGTCTTTCTTGGCCCAAACAAGTCTCTTGTTCTTGATTGTGGTCCTCAGTAGTGACTTCTTTGCAGCAATCAACCTTAATGGCCTGCTTTTTGCAGTCTCATTTGGACAGTTGGTATTGAGATCTGTCTTCTAATGATATCTGTGTATCATTTATGAGGGCAGTTATCTAATGTATTGCCAATTTGCATTTTCTTAGGCTGATAACTATGTAGAACTTATTCTCTGAGGTTATTTTTGTCTTCTTATTTTGGGATGGTCCTCCTTTCATCATAGTGATTGATTGTTTTCAGAACTGCCTTTCGTGATACCTTCAAAGTTCCCACAATTTTTCACACTGACTTATGTTCATGTCTCAAAGTAATGATGCACTGCCTTTCTTCTTTACTCATTTGAGTGGCTCTTGACATATTCTGGCTCTTAGTTATAAAATAGGGCTTGGAACTGTTTACCAACACTGTCTCTTCGAAACAAACTCGACTCAAACACTTTCTGAATAACAGGTGATTCCACCAATGAACTCTTGACGAGGCATAGCAGTTTATGGGAACCCATTCAAGGTGACTACCTGGAAGCTGCTTGAAATAATGCCAAAGAGGTGTAAAGCTGTTATCAGAATAAAAAATTGGGTACTCTGCCAAATCTAAGGTTTAACAAATTTTCTGATTTGTTTCACATGTATTTCTTTATTCCTTGTTTTTATTTGTGCTGCTTTGCTGCTTTCAGTATACACATTCTAATAAGGAGAAAACAATTGCATGAACTGATATATCAAAACTTTTACATATATGTATATTTATTTCATTTTTGTGCCTTCAGAGACTTATCCTTCTGATTTTTGTTTTTAATAAATAAAGCATGTGAAGACTGGATGAATAAATGTTAGAAAAAAATGGAAGAAGTAGGAGTCTTTTAGACCACGCTAGAAAGGGCGTCATTCAGAATATTCTCGCACAATGTTATATAGATGCAAGTGCTTCTCACTAAATTAGAATATCGTCAAAAAGTTAATTTATTTCAGTTCTTCAATACAAAAAGTGAAACTCATATATTATATAGAGTCATTACAAACAGAGTGATCTATTTCAAGTGTTTATTTCTGTTAATGCTGATGATTATGGCTTACAGCCAATGAAAACACAAAACTCATTATCTCAGTAAATTAGAATATTTTATAAAAACAGCTTGAAAAATGTTTTTAAAATCCAAAATGTTGGCCTACTGAAATGTATGTTCATTAAATGCACTCAATACTTGGTCGAGGCTCCTTTTGCATCAATTACTGCATCAATGCGGCCTGGCATGGAGGCGATCAGCCTGTGGCCCTGCTGAGGTGTTATGGAAGCCCAGGTTGCTTTGATAACAGCCTTCAGCTCGTCTGCATTGTTGGGTCTGATGTCTCTCATCTTCCTCTTGATAATAACCCATAGATTCTCTATGGGGTTAAGGTCAGGCGAGTTTGCCGGCCAATCAAGCACAGTGATACTGTTGTTTTTAAACCGGGTATTTGTACTTTTGGCAGTGTGGACAGATGCCAAGTCCTGCTGGAGAATGAAATTTCCACCTCCAAAAAGCTTGTCGGCAGAGGGAAGCATGAAGTGCTCTAAAATGTACTTGTAGATAGCTGCGCTGACTTTGGTCTTGATAAAACACAGTGGACCTACATCAGCAGATGACATGGCTCCCCAAACCATCACTGATTGTGGAGACTTCACACTAGACCTCCAGCAGCTTGGATTGTGGCCTCTCCACTCTTCCTCCAGACTCTGGGACCTTGATTTCCAAATGAAATGCAAAATTTACTTTCATCTGAAAACAACACCTTGAACCAATGAGCAAAAGTCCAGCTCTTTTTCTCCTTATCCCAGGTAAGACGCTTCTGGCATTGTCTATTGGTCATGAGCGGCTTGACACAAGGAATGCGACACTTGTAGCCCATGTCCTGGATACATCTCTGTGTGGTGGCTCTTGAAGCAATGACTCCAGCAGCAGTCCACTCCTTGTGAGTCTCCCCCAAATTGGCCTTTTCTTAACAATCCTTTTAAGGCTGTGGTTATCCCGGTTGCTTGTGCACCTTTTTCTACCACACTTTTTCCTTCCACTCAACTTTTCATTAATATGCTTGGATACAGCACTCTGTGAACAGCTAACTTCTTTAGCCATGACCTTTTGTGGCTTACCCTCCTTGTGGAGTGTGTCATTGACTGCCTTCTGGACATCTGTTTAAGTCAGCAGTCTTCCCTATGATTGTGGCGCCTACTGAAACAGACTAAGGGACCTTTTTAAACGCTTATGAAGCTTTTCCAGGTGTTTTTTGTTAATTATTCCAATTTACTGAGATAATGACTTTTGTGTTTTCATTGGCTGTAAGCCATTTATCAACATTAACAGAAATAAACATTTGAAATAGATCACTCTGTTTGTAATGACTCTATATAATATATGAGTTTCACTTTTTATATTGAAGAACTGAAATAAATTAACTTTTTGATGATATTCTAATTTAGTGAGAAACACTTGTACATGTCCAACAAGTTCAGCCAAGGAATGGGAGAAAACTTGAAGGGAGGGGTTTAAGGTAAAAGTATAATAAAATAATCAATCTACCCTAATAGGGAAAATTATTCTTCTGAATTCCAAATGTCAGACTGGATCAACATTCAGAATAAGAATTTTATAATTTATATAGGTACTTATGATACACACATTTGTTTCAGTAGTTATTGTGCAAAACAAGTTCTAATTTGTTTTTTTTTCTCTATACCTTCTTACTTATAGTACCTCCTTGGGCCATCATAGCTATTGCAGTGGTAGCTGGGTTATTGATAATCACCTGCTGTTTCTGCATATGTAAGAAATGCTGCTGTAAAAAGAAGAAAGGGAAGAAAGAGAAAGGAAAAGGGAAAAATGCAATGAATATGAAGGATATGAAAGGATCTGGCGGGCAGGTAACAATAATGTCTACTAACAATAACAATTCCTTTGAACATGTGTTCATGTAAAACTATACTTTAAAAAAAAACTTTAAAATATTCCACTTTGTTTTACATATTTCCTATCAATATGTACTTCAGGCCTTATAATTGTTAAAGATGGGGAACTCTCATTTGGACTCCCCTTTGTTAACTGGAGCTCTTAATCACTTGGTTTACTGAATTTATTGAATTAAAGGGAATATATCAGTAGGATCAACAGTTGTAAACTGCCTACATGGGCATGCAGGCCATAAAAAGTTCAATAAAGTGATACCTTATCTTATATGCTAATGAGCTGTTAAGTTGTATGGGCCAGACACTGATCTGCATGAGAATCTGCCTCCTGAGTTTGTTTTAAATGAAAGGACAACTTACCAGTGTATATCAAGTGAAAAAAAAGAGCTATCGCTCAGGCTCTAAAGTCCTCTGTTATCTTATTAATTGTTCAAGCTTATGACACTACAATTCGAAAAATCGTCTGCAATTTGGCCTGCATTTTTTATGCAAAAGAATGATGAATTTGTCTAAATTGATTTGCACCTTAAAAAAGGCATGACCTATAATAAATTTCTAGTCAATGTGAGCCTTTGTCTCTAAGGCACTGTGCAAATTTGAAGCAATCTGTTTTACCATGATTTGCCTCGATTCCACAGCTATTTTCTGTAAGCAAGTTAACGGTGCCGTTCTCAGTCATGCTGCTAAAAGCATCACACAACTACACCATGTTCAAATATCTTAAGGGAATCCAATCCTTACTTAATAACGTACTCCAAGCAGGTGAGTATTAGTGGTACCAGCAAAGCTACTCTTCTCTAATACTTTTTCGAGCCTAACTGTGTAAAGTAGAAAGGGCTGATGCACTCAATGGAGCCATAATACAAAGCCAATAATAAATTTACGGCTCATACCTCACATGGAGGCATTCAGAGTATATACGTAGTAAATCGATTGTCATGACCTTGTCCATCGTATATGACAGTAATCTGTGGCCTTAGAGCTGCCTCTTACCTGACATTATATTCGGTTCTTGTTTTGATTAGCCATCCTAGTATGACAGATCTGGTCACCTGCTCCTCCACCAGCAGCCATTGTATGGACTGGAGAGCTGTGCAGTCTGTGAGGAAGAGCAGGAGGAGAACCTGCCATACCTATATAATAATAAGTGCCACAATTCATGTCCCCAACATCTGTCAAAATAGTCAAGATGTGGCCAACCCCATTAATCATTCTGCTGCCTGCAATAGACAGTGTAATACAGTGGCTATAGGAAACAAACTGTGCAGAATGTTAAGTGAAACGCAATTGCAAAAATAATTTTTAGCCCAAAAGCGGACAACCCCTTTAATAGACACTGACAGACACAGATGCTAATGTCAATATAAGGGGAAATTTTGCCTTGTGATTGACAGTCTAGATACAGTGAAAAACTGTACAATAAAAAAATGTAATGTCCCTTAAAAATGTAATATAGATTGTTGAGGGGCATATTATATAGCAAATTTCAACAAGAAATAATGCAATTTCTACTACATGAAACAAGGCCTAATTTAGTCACGCCAGTAAAAAATTAAAGTAGTTATGGCTAAAGAAATGTGGATAGACAAAACAAAGAAATGACTATTGACCCTCATATACAAATATGTCTACTTGCTGTCATAAAATGTTAAGTATGCAATATATAAAGTACTGTTCAAGTTGTATGCAGGTGTAGAAAAAAGGCTGTAAAGGAAGATTACTTTCAAACGTAGAAGTGTTAATTTATTTTTATTAATTAGCTAAATATAAAGTGAATGAACAAAAGAGAAATCAAAATCAAATCAATATTTGGCGTGAATGCCCTTTTGCCTTCAAACTATCATCAGTTCTTCTAGGTACACTTGCACAAATCAGGATTTGTAGGATTATAGTCAGGTGTATGAGTAACTAATTATACCAAACAGGTGATAATGATCAGCATTTTCATACTGTGTGTAGGTTGAAACCCAGTCATTAATGGAAACAGAAACAGATATGTAGAAAGCTTAAAACTGGGTGAGGAGCACACAAACTCTACTATAAAGGTGAGGTTTTGGCAGAAAATTTCATTTTACAGGTCACAGAACATGACAAGACTGAGCTCAACAAGACACCCTGTAGTTATACTGAATTAGTAAGGTCTCGTCCAGGCAAAGATTTTAAAGCGGATTAGGGATTCAAGATGTGCTGTGCAAGTTCTGTGCAAAAGTTTAAGGCATGTTTTGTTTGACCAGCCTTTGTTTTCAAAACAGCAACAAAGCATCAATTCTTCTAGGTAGACTTACGTGCAGATTTTGAAAGAACTTGGTAGGGAGTTTGGTTCAGATATCTTGGAAAGCTAACTACAGATTTTTTGTGCCTGTAGGATTGCATAAATCTTTCAGTCTCTTCATGTAATCCCTGACAGACTCGATGTTATTGATATCAGGGCTCTGTGTGGGCCATAGCATCATTTCATGGACGCCTTGTTATTCCTTAAGCTGAAAGTAGTTCTTAATGACATGGGTTGTATGTTTGGGGTTGTTGTCTTGCTGTAAAATTAATTTGGATTCAATCAGATGCCACCTTTAAGGTATTGAATAATAAATATCTGCCTGAATTTCGAACTCAGTTTGCTAAAATGCAGATTCAAACTTGGAAAGGTTCTCCACCATGCTACACTATTGCCTGAAGATAAACTTTATTCTACTCCTTCGGCAAACAAACTACCTTACTTTGCAGTCAAATATTTCACATTTTGACTCAGTCTAGAGCATTTGCTTAAATTTTTCTGCATCCTACTTCATGTGTTTTTCTGCATAGTTGAGTCTTGTTTCCATGTCAAAGGTGTATGGTTTTTGGATGCAATTCTTTTATGAAGACCACTTCTGGCCAGACTTTTCTGAATATTAAATGGGTTTAGCTGGATCCCACTAGCTGCTGCCAGTACCGAGTTGATGGCATTGCTGTATATCTTCAAAGAGAAACATGATGTGTCTTTCACCTACTGTACTAAGTTTCCTTGGCCAATCACTGCCTCTACATTGTTCAACATTCTCCATTTTTTGTTATCCTAAATTCTGAGAAATACAGGCAGATATCTTTCCATCAATGCAATGTCATCTGGGAGGTGTCTGACTGGCACCAAATGTATTCTGAAGCTATGACCTCAAACAAACATCATACAGCCAATGTTATTATTATCATGGGGAGCAGTGAATATTCATGCTCCTTAATAGCAGCACACAGTGTAGCCGTGCTGCGGTTCCTGCTGCTGCCGGAATCGCCTGTGCCCGCTGTTAAAGGGCATGAATATTCAACCTCTCTCCACGCCCATGGGGTGAGTATTCATGCCATTTAATAAGCGGGCACACGAGATAGTCGGCAGCAGCAGGACTACGCTGTGTGCCGGCTATGAAGGAGAGTGAAGTCACTGCTCCCCGCGCACACAGTCCCGGCGTGGGGAGCAGTGACTTCCGGCAGCTGATCTCTCCATGTGAGCCGCGCATGGCAGTGACGCCATGCGCGACTCACATGGAGAGATCAGTGCGGGCAGACAGGACGCAGTGCTGGAGGAGAGAGAAGAAAGGTGAGTAGAAGTGTTTATTTTTTTTATGTGTAGCCTGATGGGGATTAGGGGGAACATGCATACTGGGGTATGGATGAGGGGGCCATACAAACCAGGAAATGGATGAGGGGGCCATACAAACCAGGGCAAGGATGAGGGGGCCATACATGCCAGGATAAGGATGAGGGGGCCATGCATACCAGGATGGGGATTGCTGTGCCATGCATACCAGGATGGGGATTGCTGTGCCATGCATACCAGGATGGGGATTGCTGTGCCATGCATACCAGGATGGGGATTGCTGTGGCATGCATACCAAGATGGGGATTGCTGTACCATGCATACCAGGATAGGGATTAGGGGTGCCATGCATACCAGGATAGGGATTAGGGGTGCCATGCATACCAGGATAGGGATGAGGGCTGCCATGCATACCAGGATAGGGATGAGGGGTGCCATGCATACCAGGACAGGGATGAGGGGTGCCATGCATACCAAGATAGGGATGAGGGGTACCATGCACACCAGGATGGAGGGATGCCAGGCATACCAGGATGGGGATGGGGACCACTTATAAAAGGAAGGGGGGGCATATATACCAGGATAGGGGATATTGTCAGAATTGGGGGATATTACCCCTATACCAGTGTCAGCCGAAGACCCCCTCCCCCTTAAAAGTGCATCATGAAGACATTTTTTGCTCACATTTTTTTTTTCCTCCTCTAAAACCTAGGTGCGTCTTATGGTCCGGTGCGTCTTATAGTCCGAAAAATAAGGTACTTTGTAGTTTGTTAATTCATCAAAATAAACTATTAACACTTCTGCTTTTGAAAGCATTCTTGTTTTGCAGCATTATTTCCACATCTGCCTAAAACTTTTGCACCGTACTGTATATCTATCTATAGAGATATACAGTGCATTGTGAAACTATTTGGCCCCCTTGAACTTTTCTACCTTTTGCCACATTTCTGACTTCAAACATAAAGATATGAAATTTTAATTTTTTGGGGAAGAATCAACAACAAGTGGGACACAATCGTGAAGTGGAACGAAATTTATTGGATATTTTAAACTTTTTTAACAAATTAAAAACTGAAAAGTGGGGCGTGCAATATTATTCAGCCCCTTTACTTTCAGTGCAGCAAACTCACTCCAGAAGTTCAGTGAGGATCTCTGAATGATCCAATGTTGTCCTAAATGACTGGTAATGATAAATAGAATCCACCTGTGTGTAATCAAGTCTCCGTATAAATGCACCTGCTCTGTGATAGTCTCAGGGTTCTGTTTCAAGTGCAGAGAGCATCATGAAGACCAAGGAACACACCAGGCAGGTCCAAGATACTGTTGTGCGAAGTTTAAAGCCGGATTTGGATACAAAAAGATTTCCCAAGTTTTAAACATCTCAAGGAGCACTGTGCAAGCGATCATATTGAAATGGAAGGAGTATCAGACCACTGCAAATCTACCAAGACCCGGCCGTCTCTCTAAACTTTCATCTCGAACAAGGAGAAGACTGATCAGAGATGCAGCCAAAAGGCCCATGATCACTGGATGAACAGCAGAGATCTACAGCTGAGGTGGGAGAGTCTGTCCATAGGACAACAATCAGTCGTACACTGCACAAATCTGGCCTTTATGGAAGAGTGGCAAGAAGAAAGCCATTTCTCAAAGATATCCATAAAAAGTCTCGTTTGAAGTGTCCCACAAGCCACCTGGGAGACACACCAAACATGTGGAATAAGGTGCTCTGGTCAGATGAAACCAAAATCAAACTTTTTGGCCACAATGCAAAACGATATGTTTGGCGTAAAAGCAATACAGCTCATCACCCTCAAAACACCATCCACACTGTCAATCATGGTGGTGGCAGCATCATGGTTTGGGCCTGCTTTTCTTCTGCAGGGACAGGGAAGATGGTTAAAATTGATGGGAAGATGGACAGAGCCAAATACAGGACCATTCTGGAAGAAAACCTGTTAAAGTCTGCAAAAGACCTGAGACTGGGACGGATATTTATCTTCCAACAAGACAATGATTCCAAACATAAAGCAAAATCTACAATGGAGCGGTTCAAAAATAAACGTATCCAGGTGCTAGAATGGCCAAGTCAAAGGCCAGACCTGAATCCAATCGAGAATCTGTGGAAAGAGCTGAAAACTGCTGTTCACAAACGCCCTCCATCCAACCTCAATGAACTCGAGCTGTTTTGCAAGGAAGAATGGGCAAAAATTTCCGCCTCTCGATGTGCAAAACTGATAGAGACATACCCCAAGCGACTTGCAGCTGTAATCGCAGCAAAAGGTGGCCCTACAAAGTATTAACTCAAGGGGGCCGAATAATATTGCACGCCCCACTTATTTTTTGTGCATCAAGCTGGCGTTTTTATTGATACCATTTTGGGGTAGATATAATGTTTTGATCTCTTGTTATTGCATTTTATTGCAATGTTGCGGCGACCAAAAAAAATGTAATTCTAACGTTTCATTTTTTTTCTCGTTACGAGGTTTACAAATTGGATAAATTTAGGTTATATTTTGATAAATCGAACAATTCTGATCATAGCAATACCAAATATGTGTATTTTTTATTATTTTTTTATTGTTTTATTTTGAATGGGGCAAAAGGGGAGTGATTTGAACTTTTATATTTTTTTTAAATATTTTCTAAAACATTTTTGTTTCTACTTTATACTTCCTTTAATAGTCCCCTTAGGAGATTTGAAGTTGCGATTATCCAATCGCTTGTGTTATACATAAGGTTGCATGTAACAGTTTGGGCACCCCTGGTCAAAATGACTGTTACTGTGAAGAGTTAAGCAAGATGAAAATGAAATGATCTCTAAAAGGGCTAAAGTTAGAGATGACACATTTCCTTTTATTTTAGACACAAAAAAAATACAAAAAGGAAAATGGGCCAATGCAAAAGTTTGGGCACCCTTGGGGATTTGTGTGCTCAGATAACTTTGACCAAGGTTTCAGATCCTAATTAACCTGATAGGATTATGGCTTGTTCACTCTCATCGTTAGGAAAGGCCAGGTGATGCAAATTTCCCAGCTTTATAAAAACCCAGCCTGCTCTACAGTTGTGGTACATTGTTCTACTGTTCAGCGACACCAGCATAAATATGGCTTTCATGGAAGAGTCATCAGAAGAAAATCTCATCCTCACTGTAAAATTCAGTGTCAGAAGTATGTAAAAGAACATCTAAACAAGCCTGGTGCATTTTGGAAACAAGTCCTGTAAATCAATGATGTTAAAAAGAACTCTTTGGCCACAATGATTAAAGGTATCTGTGGAGAAAAAAGGGCACAGAATTTCAGGAAAAGAACATCTCTCCAACCATTAAGCATGGGGGTGGATCAATCATGCTTTGGGGTTGTGTTGCAGCCAATGGCACGGGGAACTTTTCTCTGGTTGAGAGAAGAATGGATTCAATGAAATTTCAACAAATTCCTAATTCAAACAGAACACCATCTGTAAAAAAGCTAAAGTTGAAAAGAGGATGGCTTCTACAAATGGATAATGATCCTAAACACACATCAAAATCCACAATAGACTATCTCAAAAGGCGCAAGCTGAAGATTTTACAATGGCCCTCACAGTCCTCTGATCTGAACATCACTGAAAATCTGTGGCTAGACCTCAAAATAGCAGGTCATGCAAGATGACCCAGGAATGTCACAGAATTTCAAGAATTTTCCAAGGAAGAATGGATGAAAATCCCTGAAACAAAAATTGAAAGACTCTTGGCTGGCTACAAAAAGTGTTTAAAAGCTGTGATATATTCAAAAGGGGGTGCCCAAACTTTTGCATCGATCCTAAAATACAGTGGAAATGTGTCATCTTTAACTTTAGCCCTTTTAGAGATCATTTCATCTTTAACTTGCTTCACTGTTCACAATAACAATAATTTTAACCAGGGGTGCCCAAACTTTTATATGCCACAGTAGCAGGGCTTCAGCTCTGCCATGTGTAGCAGAAATCATCATCTCCTATGAACACCGGCCACGGGCGTCAACTGATTCTTTAGTGCCCCAACATAAGCTGCTGCTGTAAGTCTGAATGTAAATTCTGCAACTCTTAGAGAAAGTATAATCCTGTTGGGATGGTCATAGAAGCTCAATTTGGATCTGTCGGTAGTGTTCTTTACAGATTATAGCGCAATGGGTAGGCATTTTGTAAGTGGCCTGTCCGTTTCTGCCATCGCTTTCTAGATCTTCAATTTCAGGGGTAGGAATTGTGATATCCTTAGGAGATCTTGTAGGCTCTACTGGTGTATTTCGCTAGAGAAGTGAGTTCACTTTCACTTTTGAGTTTTCACTTTCTATTACTTTAGCAATAGTGTTGAGTGAGCTTGCTATGCCGTATATAGTCTTCTTCACTGCATATCTGGGGCTAGTTTGCCAATTGAGTTATCATGGGGTACATGGCTCCTGGCAAGAAACCTACTGTATACAAATCCATATTACCCACGTTTACCTGCACACATTGCACAATTGTTGTGGGGAGTGTCAGGAGTGCTGCGGCTTTTATAGCCTTTTCTCCAATCTGATTCCAGCTGGCTTAAGTGGCGATCTCCTTTGCATGTGTAGCACCCTGAGGATTCGGCTGCTACAGGGGTATTGCACCTCAACCCAGAGGTGTGATATTCCACTCCCGGGTAAGGATGGAGTGTGGAACTGAGCTCAGTCAGCTGCATGCACTACACACATCCCATTTCCGAGGAACAGACCAACGGTACTCCCACTTAGAAATGTGCAGGTACGACCGAGTCTGTTCCTGGCTGGAGTAGGAGGGGGGTGGTACATCCCAGTAGTGTAGGGGCAGATAGGGGGAGCAGCCTGGGTAAAGTTAGGAGCTCATTGGGTGCTGGTCACCTGAGCTCACACACAGAGGAGTCTTTGTAGGAGGCTGGTCAGTCAGCCACAGTCAGTCAGTCTTTGCAGAGAAGTCAGAGGAAGAGAGCAGAAGAGCAGAGCAGCCCCAGCCCAAGGGTGAGAGAGGAGAGCAAGAAAGACCCAGAGGGGGAGAAAGAAGGAACTCTGAGACCCCAAATACAATCACAGGGTGAAGAGTTGGCAACAGGGTACCGGATCCCAAACTGGTGGGGGGCTACAACATACCTCAGCCAGAGACCGGAGGCCGTGGGCAGCATCTGCCACGGCCACCCACCATATCCACCCAGAAGGCAGACCACGCGTAGGGTCAGGGAACCCAGAGTCAAGGGTTACCAACAGAAGGCCCGAGGGAGCCGGACATAGGTGGATCCCTGGTGGGGAAGGCCAGAGACGAGGACAGGACAGAACGGGAGCTCAGAACCACGCTCCAGAACTACTTGGGGGTTGGCCGAGTCCAGGACCTGGTGGACGCAGCACGGCTCGGGTGGTCACTCAAGGCCGGAGTGACCGGAACATCTGCAGTAAGTAAAGAACCCTGAACTGCACAACCCGACTCTGACTCTCATTACCATCATCCCTGCACCTCCACAACCACCATCCTCTGCACCTGACCCCCCTGAGGCTATACCCCTCCCGTTGGGGGTTATACTACCAAAGCTGCACAAACACCATCAGCCTCAGCGGACCCTGCTGCAGCGGCGGCCGTAGTGACCGCAATTCAACGGGTGGCGTAGTCGACATAAAGAACTTTAGTAACATCAGTAAGGACTGCCACACACTGAGCTTGACACCCTGGGCACGGACCGGGTCACAGCCACTCGGAGACTACAACCCCCATCTGATCCGGCTCCGGGTATTCCCCTAAAGAATATGGCCCAGGGGGCGCGTCACATGCACTTACAGCTTGATAATGGCAACCTGTTTAGAAAGTTCTTGAGCTTTAAAAAATTGGGCTACTGATTCTGCATTTCTAATTGATTTGCCTAACGAAGTCTCTGGTATGTCATAAAATTGATACCAAAAGCATACCTTAAATCTGTGTACATGTTTGCAGTTTTTACATTGGTCATCTTACACTGCTTAGTTAGTGCCTTCAGTTCTGCCTCCTGCACTGACATCCCTGGTTGGAGTGGTTGTTGTTGTAGTATGTGTTGCAGCACTTCACTCTGCTTAGTGATGACGTATCCTGTTCTCTGTGATTTATCTTTATAGAATCTAGAACCATCTACGAACAACTCAAACTATGCTTTAGCAATGGGGTCTTCTTTAACATTGTCTACCTCTTGAGCCTCTATCTTCATCAGTTCTGAGCAATAATGATATGGTGGCAGCAAGACATCCATCAGAATATTTTTTTCTCACTAAAATGGGTATTACCTATTCAGTGTATCAAGTAGAGCATCTTCCTGTTCTTTGAAATTGTGGGCATGTTGGTACCCATTTTGCTCTTTTGGTGGACCTAGTGAAAATAATGTAGCTTGGTTCAACAAAGAACATTTATCGGTAAGACTAGAGATAGTAAGGAGGAAAACTTTGTAATTGGTGAGTTGTGCAGTTGAGAGATGTTTAGTTCAAGTCTGAAAATTTCACTGGTAGCATTGGGGACTGTAAGTGTGAGATGGTGGTAGGACAGTATTTGTGGTCTTGTCTTTAAGGGTGGAAACAGCCAATGCTGCTTTAATATAGGGGACCTAATGACAAAAGAGTGTGAAGGGTCTGTTGTAATTGTAGAGTTCTAAGGCAGGGTCTTTACCAATGGCATTCTTTAACGCTTGGAAACATTTGAGATCCTCCTTTGTCAGGGAAAAGGGATATTCTGGATTGGGCATTGTAGAGAATCTGAAGAAGGTCAGATGCTGTTTGAATCCATTCTTTACAATACAATATAAGACCAAGGGGACAGATATCATGTTGGAACAACAGAGTAAGATATCACTTTGTTTGTGCAGCAGGATGAATAACATTAAATTTAAAAGCAGTCCTTGAATTGTTGTTTTGTTTATATTTTTTCCCATAAAGCGTTAATAAAAGTTTATTACCAAGATATATGTACCCCAAAATGAATCCACTGACAAATAAAACTCATCCCGAAAAAAAACAATCCCTCATATAACTATGCCACAAAAAAAGATAAAAAAAAGTTATGGCTCCTGGAACATGACATTAGAAAAGTGAAAAAAATTAATCTGGCATAAAGACCCAAACAAATTGTGATGCAAATGGGTTATAATAGCATTCCTCACTATCTACCCATTAGTAATTGCATATGAATACTCATTAAATATACTTCCACATGTCACAGCCAATGTAATATTAAATATATATGTCTCTAACTTGTACAGGTATATACAGTACAGACCAAAAGTTTGGACACACCTTCTCATTTAAAGATTTTTCTGTATTTTCATGACTATGAATTAACACATGTGGAATTATATACTTAACAAAAAAGTGTGAAACAACTGAAAATATGTCTTATATTCTAGGTTCTTCAAAGCAGCCACCTTTTGCTTTGATGACTGCTTTGCACACTATTGGCATTCTCTTGATGAGCTTCAAGTGGTAGTCACCGGAAATGGTCTTCCAACAATCTTGAAGGAGTTCCCAGAGATGCTTAGCACTTGTTGGCCCTTTTGCCTTCACTTTGCGGTCCAGCTCACCCCAAACCATCTCGATTGGGTTCAGGTCTGGTATCTGTGGAGGCCAGGTCATCTGGCGTAGCACCCCATCACTCTCCTTCTTGGTCAAATAGCCCTTACACAGCCTGGAGGTGTGTTTGGGGTCAATGTCCTGTTGAAAAATAAATGATGGTCCAACTAAACGCAAACCGGATGGAATAGCATGCCGCTGCAAGATGCTGTGGTAACCATGCTGGTTCAGTATGCCTTCAATTTTGAATAAATCCCCAACAGTGTCACCAGCAAAGGATCCCCACACCATCACACCTCCTCCTCCATGCTTCACGGTGGGAACCAGGCATGTAGAGTCCATCCGTTCACCTTTTCTGCGTCGCACAAAGACATGGTGATTGGAACCAAAGATCTCAAATTTGGACTCATCAGACCAAAGCACAGATTTCTACTGGTCTAATGTCCATTCCTTGTGTTCTTTAGCTCAAGCAAGTCTCTTCTGCTTGTTGCCTGTCCTTAGCAGTGGTTTCCTAGCAGCTATTTTACCATGATGGCCTGCTGCACAAAGTCTCCTTTTAACAGTTGTTGTAGAGATGTGTCTGCTGCTAGAACTCTGTGTGGCATTGACCTGGTCTCTAATCTGAGCTGCTGTTAACCTGCAATTTCTGAGGCTGGTGACTCGGATAAACTTATCCTCAGAAGCAGAGGTCACTCTTGGTCTTCCTTTCCTGGGGCGGTCCTCATGATAGCCAGTTTCTTTGTAGCACTTGATGGTTTTTGCAACTGCACGTGGGGACACTTTCAAAGTTTGCCCAATTTTTCAGACTGACTGACCTTCATTTCTTAAAGTAATGATGGCCACTCATTTTTCTTTACTTAGCTGCTTTTTTCTTGCCATAATACAAATTCTAACAGTCTATTCAGTAGGACTATCAGCTGTGTATCCACCTGACTTCTGCACAACACAACTGATGGTCCTAACCGCATTTATAACGCAATAAATCCCACTTATTAAACCTGACAGGGCACACCTGTGAAGTGAAAACCATTTCCGGTGACTACCTCTTGAAGCTCATCAAGAGAATGCCAAGAGTGTGCAAAGCAGTCATCAAAGCAAAAGGTGGCTACTTTGAAGAACCTAGAATATAAGACATATTTTCAGTTGTTTCACACTTTTTTGTTAAGTATATAATTCCACATGTGTTAATTCATAGTTTTGATGCCTTCAGTGTGAATGTACAATTTTCAAAGTCATGAAAATACAGAAAAATCTTTAAATGAGGTGTGTCCAAACTTTTGGTCTGTACTGTATGTCTATAACTTGTACAGGGGCACCCTAACTAAACACTATTAATTACTAGAAAACATTGATTAAATGGAATAGATAAAAGTATGAGATTGTCAGCTGAAATGAGTCGTAAGAGAAATTTTAATCAAGGAGTTTATGCTAGTAACGTGATCAGGAGTTTGGTCACATAATCACTGGAAGTCTTCTCAGTCAGCACTGCAAAGTCATATCTCCGCATGACTGGGGTCTTAATCTCATACTGTGAAATGGTAATAAGACACATCCCTATCCTCAAAATCCACTGCCAGCACTGAGCAAAATAACTAAATGCACATGACAGGGGACTTAGTACCAGTCCAATGTGACACAACAAAGAGCACAGTACTGCAGGTCAGCTGTACTTCACCTTTCACTGTTTCTGATTAGCTGCTTTGACATGAAACACTGACATACGTGTACTGACACCCGCATTGAAGGTGTTTTACAAGAATGTAATAAAATGGCTCCCATCATTTTATTACATTCTTGGAACCATTTTATTACTTTCTGGGGAACTCCTATAACACGTAACAGTGCAAAAATAAAAAGACAATTATGGGCTCGTTGTTCCATCATTCACACTTTTCAGTTCTTGTGGACTCACAAAATACAGTAAAACTCCACATCAAAAGAATATGTGTGCTTTTCAAAACAAAACATTATAAAAATTATTATTCCAATTCGAATAATCAGTGTTGAAAACATTACTCTCTAAACCAATTTAAGCAGTGGTCCAATGAGCCCTGGTTCAAAATTTAGACCTGCCCCCCCTACATGTTGGTCAGATATATCGACCCCTGTAGCGTTGTAAATCCTATAAGTACATACATGCTGACCCCCATTATGTATTAATGTTCCCCATCCTGTACTAATGTTCCCCTTCCAGGTATATATGTCCCCCATCCTGTACTAATAGATATATGACCCGATCCTGGGACCCTTCCAGGTATATATCTCCCCCATCCTGGGCTCCTTCCTGGTATATTTGTCCCCCCATCCTGGGTCCCTTCCTGGGATATATGTTCCCCATCCTGGGCTCCTTCCTGGTATATATTTCACGCATCCAGGTATATATGTCCCCTAACCTGGGCTCCTTAATAGTATATATGCCCCCATCCTGGGTTCCTTCCTTTTATATATGTCAGACTAATCACATTCCTGCACATTTACATCACAATCACTCTTTGGCAAGCCTTGAAGTGAATTTTATGCAAACCGTCACACTAAATCCACTTCTTTTCATTTTCTAACACCATCTACCTTTTAACAATCCATATTCTCATCAAAAATCAATAATTTATGCTCAGACAGAAAACTTATTGAAACTTTTCAGTGCCCATTCACCTATATGTTGTTCCACCCCCTCCTTCGTACTGGTCTTTGAGTTCTGTGTCCCCATTTCAACAACAGAAAGTCAATTCTGGGAGACTTCAGAGATACTGTCTTAACCTCGTGTCTTACTCCTTTCTTACTAACACTAAGGTACGCTAGCTGTGCACATATCTAGATCCTCTGTTCCAAAAGAAGAAGCACAGTGTTGGAGATTAAACTAAACTCTTACCAGAGTGCCATCAAAGCTGATGTGTCTTTAAACCCCTTGCCTCTCTCTCACTTTTCCCCTGTATATTTTCCGCACTTTTCCTCTTAAAAACAAGAGAAAAAATGGACACTGCCTCCAATAGTGATTCTCCATGTCATCTTTTTGATCACACACCCCAGAAAAAAGTCACAAGGCAAAACTGAGTTTGTGGTGCAAATTACCTGTTTTTCGCAGGTAGAATAAAAACTCTTTTCGGATTAAAAAGGTCGTATTGAGCATCACTATTGGTTGCTCCTTCTCTCTTGTTTTCAGGAGGAAAAGTGGTGAAAACAAAAAGGGAAAAGTGAGAATGCTGCAAAGGTTTATGGTTATTAATAGTACCTTCAATTTTATTGACAGTGCTTTAATGCTCCTTTCAGTATCTTTTCACTTTATTATTTTATGTTGATTAAAAAAAAAATGTACAAATTTAAAAAATATTAGAGATGTCCACATACACGGCATTATCTTATCTATACATAAAATCTCCTACTATGCCTAGAATTCTACATGGATATACTACGTAGTTCAGTACACAAAATTACTTATGTCATTTAAGAGAATGGTGTACATCAGAACAAAACAAAATATGGAATAATAAAAAATGACAAAAATATTTTTTTTATGTGTATCATAAACTAATCTTTATTATGAGAATTGTACAAAGTTTAAAACGCGACACTTTTGAAAAAATGGGAAACCACCAGGTGGCGCCATAACCCACACCATCAACTTTATTACTCCAGTCTGCACAGAAGTAGTTCACCAGCGTTTAGAGTGGCTACTGCGCTAGAATAGACCACTCCATGTATGATCTCATAAACATTGCTAACAAGTGGCCTAGCTATCATCTAATGGTATGATTAGATATGATTATGATATTTTCATAATAAATATTAGTTTATGATACAGATAAAAAATCTTTGTCATTTTTTATTATTCCATGTTTTATTTTGTTCTGATGTACACCGTTCTCTTATATGCTATTGTAGCACCCCGAGGACTCGGCTGCTACAGGAGTGTTGCACCTCGAACCAGAGGTGTGGTATTCCACTCCCGGGTAAGGATGGAGTGTGGAGCGGGGCTCAGTTAGCTGCATACACTACACTCACCCCATTTCCAGGGGACAGATCAACGGTACTCCCACCAGATAGATGTGCAGGTACGACAGCGTCTGTCCCTGGCTGGAGTGGGAGGGGGGGAGGAATATCCCAGTGGTGTAGGAGCAGACAGGGGAGGGACTCTGGGCATAGGTAGGAGCCCATTGGGTGCTGGTCACCTGGGCTCGGGTGTCAGAAGGGAGTATAAAAGGTGGGCACCATCTTAGATCAGGGTTGTTGTTGTTGTTGTGGAGTCGAGTTCAGTTCAGGCAGGAGGAGAAGAGGAGAGGAGCTCAGCCAGAGAGGGCTGACAGGGAGCTGTGGCTCAGTCCGGGCACAGCTCCAGAACCAGGCCTGAAGTGGAAGCCTGAAGCCGAGAGAGAGAGAGAAGTAAGAGGGAGAAGGAACAGAAACACCAGGAAAGGCCCAGAGACGCAAGAAAGGAGGGAACCCTAAGATCCCACGAGATAACGGGTGAAGGGTTGGCAGAGCAGGGTACCGGAACCCGAATTGGTGGAGGCGACTAATCCTCAGCCAAAACCGGAGGTCGTGGTCAAGTCTTGGCGCGACCCCTCACCATATCCACCAGGAAGGCATACCATATAGGGTCAGGGAAACCGGGAAAGGTTTCGCCACCAGAAGGCCCGAGGGAGCTGGACAAAGGTGGGTCCCTGGTGGGGACGGCCAGAGAAAGGAAAGAGAAGGGAGCTCTGAACCACACTCCGGAATTGCCTGGGAGTTGACCGAGTCCCTCCCCTGGTGAACGCAGCACGGCTCGGGTGGTCACTCTTGGCCGAAGTGACCGGAGCAACAACTGTGAGTAAAGCTTTGGAAACTGCACTTCAAGCCTCTGTGTTTCATCGCCGCACCTGCACCATCAGTACTGGGACACCCACACCATCACTCCCATCATCATCTCCACAATAGCTGCCCTGAGGCAATACTCCTCCCGTGGGGAGTCATCCCACTCTCAGCTGCACAAATAACATCAGCCTCAGCGGTCTGCAGTGCAGCGGCGGTCCCCACTGACCGCAATCCACGGGTGGCGTAGTCGAACTCTATAACATCTTATCCTAAGTTCTGCCACTTGGTTTGACACCCTGGGCACGGACCGGGTCACCGCCACGAGGACTACTACCCCTATCAGATCCGGCTCCGGGTATTCCCCGCATGCGCAACGCTGCCCAACATGGCCCAGGGGGCACGTCACTATAAGTTTAAAAAATAGTGTAACCCATACTTTTTACAACTGCCTTCGAGGATGTTAAGAAATATGTATGTGTGCTGTGCTGCAGCAATTTTTTTTGGCAAAACATGGTCCTTTTTGCAGACATCCCACTTGTTACAGACCTGATATTTGTTCATACCGTAAATTAAAAGTAATGGTAATCAAAATGAAAAGCATATTACCTTTCCTGTTAATGTAGTAGATGTTACTTTGTGTAACATCAGAGATAATACACCCCCCCTTAGTAGAGTACACACTCAATCACTCCGAGTACAGATCTTTTACATTAGATAGCACAACATGGGAAATAAAGGATTCATTGTTCACCTTGTAGATGTAGAATTTCTTCAGCGTTGCATTAGTCACAGTGTTATACATATGCACATGAAGAGCAATATGCAAACATCAATCTTTACATACATGCATTATAAACATGCCTGCAGGGGGCAACAGCATAGATGCACGCTGGCAATGATGGGGTCTATAAGTCCATTACTTTTGTCATGTTTGTCATGCAAGAAAACTAAGATTGTAGTCGGCATATTGTTCTGCATGTCCATTTGTTGATTGCTGTGCCCAATGTAGTAGATGCTACCTGCAATCCTATGTAACCCAACAGCTAACATACTGTGATAATTCAGATAATGCAATACGTGTTGCTTGCAGTCCTATGTACCAACATATATAACACAGTGATAACTTTGCTAAAGCAAATAATTTGGTGGATGTTGCTCGCAGCACAATGTAACATCACAGATAACAGAGGGATAACGCTCTGAGTTCAGAGATAGTGTTGACCCACCGCAATAACTGAGTGAAGATCATTTAGTAGATTTTATCTGCAGTCCTATGTAACTCACAGATAATACACAGTGATAACTCTTTGAGTACAGGTAATGTAATAGCTGTCACCTGCTGTCATATCCAACACCATAAATCACACACAGTGATATTTCTCCTGACTACTGATAATGTATAAATAATACCATCATACTGTGACTAAACAAAACTTACTATACGAAGACAAATATAACCAACTAGATGGTGGCCCGATTCTAACGCATCGGGTATTCTAGAATATGTATGCGGCCGACCGGGCGCAATCAGCAGAGCGGTGTTTAAATTTGGAGGCAAAATCGCTGATTGGTTGCGGCCGGCAACCGCGACCAATCAGCAAAGCGGTGTTTAAATTTGGCGGCAATATCGGTGATTGGTCGCAGGCGGCGGCCGCGACCAATCAGCAAACCGTGTTAGTGAGGACTGGAGAGCGTGTTTAAATTTGGCGCCAAAATCGCTGATTGGTCGCGGCCGGCAACCGCGACCAATCAGCAAAGCTGTTTAAATTTGGCGCCTATATCGCTGATTGGTCACGGCCGGCGGTCGCGACTAATCAGCAGAGCGGGGTTTAAATTTGGTGCCAATAATGCTGATTGGTTGCGGCCGGCGGTCGCGACCAATCTGCAGAGTGGTGTTTAAATTTGGTGCCAATAATGGTGATTGGTCATGGCCGCGACCAATCAGCAGAGCGATGTTAAAATTTGGCGCCAATAATGCTGATTAGTCGCGACCGGCCACCGCGACCAATCAGCAAAGCGGTGTTTAAATTTGGCGCCGATAATGCTGATTAGTCGCGCCCGGCAACCGCGACCAATCAGCAGAGCATTGTTTAAATTTGGCGCCAATACTGCTGATTGGTCGCGGCCGGCGACCGCGACCAATCAGCAGAGCGGTGTTTAAATTTGGCGCCAATAATGCTGATTATTCGCAGCCGGCAACCGCGACCAATCAGCAGAGCGGGGTTTAAATTTGGCGCCAAAATCGCTGATTGGTCACGTCCGGCGGTCGCGACCAATCAGCAGAGCGGCTTTAAATTTGGCGCCAATAATGCTGATTGGTCGTGGCCGGCGACCGCGACCAATCAGCAGAGCGGTGTTTAAATTTGGCACCAAAATCGCTGATTGGTCGCGGCTTTAGCTTTAGGCCTTTAGCTTTAGGCCTTTTAGAGATCATTTCATCTTCAACTTGCTTAACTGTTCACAATAACAGTCATTTTGACCAGGGGTGCCCAAACTTTCACATGGCGCTGTACCTCATTTTTTCCCCCATACCATTTTCTCCCATGCCAGAATGCAATGAGCCACCGTGCAACCCAAATTGCTAACAATTAACAATAAGGCTGTCTATAATCTGTTCCCTCCATACATCTCTGACCTAATTTCTCATTGTCTCCACACATGTATTCTCCATTCCTCACAAGATTTTCTTATTTTCTCTCCTCTTGTCTGCTCCTCACACATCCATCTTCAAGTTTTCTCCAATGCCTCACCTGTATTGTTCAGCAACACTTACAACCTGCAATAACCCTGCAGCCACCATACTACCATATTGGCAGCTTTTACCCTCACCTACTGCATCCATCCTCCATTCCTTGCAGATTACAAGATCTTGCAGTCAGGATCCTCACTCCCATTGTACCTGACACTTAGGTTTGTTTTGTTAAGCTTATTTTGTAACTTTCTATGTATTGCTATATAAATCTATGTACTGTGAACCTTGTTTTCATATGTACAGCACAATTGAAGAGTAAACTGAAAAACAATTACTGTTTCAGAGCCATTGCTGGATCTGATTGGACTGTGTATTGTCAACCCAGTGTTAGGGCACTATTTTAGTAAATGTACAGATAACTATAGTGAGTTGGCTGGTATAGTCAAAAGGTGCAGTGGCAAGGGTAATTGTTCTTTGGAAGGTCAGAATACAACAGTTATTGCTCTTACCATCTAAATCTATGACTGACATTGTGTTGGCCACCTGGTGGCTTGGGATTATACAGTCCACCTGTTAATTAGTGTATTTTGCATCACAGCCTTGGATAATCAAGCATCTGAAAGAGGCAGTGTCAGAGGCAGTGTCAGCCGAGAGGACCATTCTTATTGACTGGTACAGTCCCTTCAGACTGGGGCAGATGGTCAGAGCAGCTGGGAGGACCATTCTTATTGACTGGTACAATCCTTCCCTTCAGACTGGGGCAGATGGTCAGAGCAGCTGGGAGAACCATTCTTATTGACTAGTACAATCCTTCCCTTCAGACTGGGGCAGATGGTCAGAGCAGCTGGGAGGACCATTCTTATTGACTGGTACAATCCCTTCAGACTGGGGCAGAGGGTCAGAGCAGCTGGGAGGACCATTCATATTGACTGGTACAATCCTTCCCTTCAGACTGGGGCAGATGGTCAGAGCAGCTGGGAGGACCATTCTTATTGACTGGTACAATCCCTTCAGACTGGGGCAGAGGGTCAATGCAGCTGAGAGGACCATTCTTATTGACTCGAACAATCCTTCCCTTCAGGCTTTGGTAGAGGGTCAACTCTCACTGACTCACAGAGGAAATAAAAGACAAGTAAAAGCAAGTGGATAAAAGACACCTCTGATATACTGGTTGGTTTTCTTCACAGTCTAAGATGTTCTCATTCTAAAGACCGCTCAGATTTGGTCATGCTACTGTTCAAAAAAATAAACAACTTTCTTCTGCCAGAAATGGTTTGCGTCATTCTTGAGGGGTTGGAAAAGAGTAACTTTGCTGGCACCACTCATTTATCTGTATTGAAACCAAAATAGTTTGTTCTATGACTCAATATCACAAAGCTCTGTGAAAA
Source organism: Phyllobates terribilis (assembly GCF_046119375.1). Lineage (NCBI taxonomy): Eukaryota > Metazoa > Chordata > Amphibia > Anura > Dendrobatidae > Phyllobates > Phyllobates terribilis. The sequence continues at coordinate 638,225,193 of NW_027362762.1, forward strand.
GAAGATGCTGCACATAGGTGAAATACTTACATACTGTTTACATATTGGAAACTGGTTTAAAGAGTAAGGCTATGTCCCCACGATGCAGAAATGCTCAGCATTTTTCTTTAAGGGTTAAAGAGTAAAGTTAACACCTATTCATTAGATAAGTAGGAGTTCACTGGGGGTCCCCACACTGGGACACCAACAAGTGGGCTTTACACAATGGAGGTCATGCAGTTGCATCACTGATAAGTTTAGTGTCTATGGTACTTCCAGAATTAGTGAAGAAGAGTGCTAGACCTCCAACAATCAGCTGGTTATCACTCATGATATCTTGAAAGTTAGTAGAAACCCTTTAAGAAGATACATTAGTAATCATTTCTAAATATAACAAGTGAATGTTTTTCAGGGTATAATTAGCCCTAAGGACTCAACTACAAGAGAGAAACTGGTACACCTCAGCTAGGACCATGAAAATGCTTTCAGCCAGGACAAAGCAAGTCATTGACTGTGACAATATATCCTTGTTCTTTAACTACAGAATCATTAAGTAACAGCACATTAAAACTTAGATTTACAAAAACATTAAGGCCATATAAGAAAAACAAAACACTTTATTTTAATTTTGGAAAAGAATTACGTAAAGTAATGCTCTTCAATTTCACTGTTTGGTCTGTACTTATTCACATATTTAGTCACAATGTATGCCATTTGAGCACCTACCCTACATGAATTAAGACTTTGAGAAATTGAAATGCACGTTCCCATACTGAATCTAACAAATGATGTATTCACTTCTTCAGCAAGATGCTAGGGAATCCATGGTGGGTAGCTGTAAAGGATGAAACCAAAACTCTGACGGTCCAACTGAATGGATCAGATTCCATTGGTTGGTGTCATATAAAGAAACATGCTATTTTGTTAACAATGGCACAAAGGTGTTGATGTTTTAGGCATTCTGAATAGCCAAACTTGGTTCTATGCAAACATGCTAAACGAGGAAATATAAAAGTCCAAGCATTTCTGAAGAATTAAAAATCTGAAAAATAAATTTAAGGAACAATTTACAGGTTAATTCAGTCTACTCTTAGCCTGATTGGCTGGTTAAATCCTATAGGATTCCAAAAGGGAAAATATATGGAACAGTATTAATTCCTCAATGATTCCTAGAAAAAGGGCAACATCTGTTAAAGGGAATATCTGTCAGCAAGTTGTTGCTATGTAATCTGACAGCAGCATGAGTTAGGGACAGAGATCCTAATTCCACCGAAGTCTCTGTCATGGTAGAACCACAGTTTTCGTTGTTGCAGATATAGCAAAGCTTAGAATGTTGAGCCCTGTGTAACCCCATCTATATTACTGATTAGAAGCTTTCTGTGTACAATGTACGTTGACAGAAATCTGCTAATCAGTGGTGGAGTGTGGTTACACTGAGCAGTTGACTAGGAGGCACCAGACATTTAAGGCCCCGTCACACATAACGAGATCGCTAGCGAGATCGCTGATGAGTCGCGTTTTGGTGACGCAATAGCGATCTCGCTAGCGATCTCGTTATGTCTGACAGGTAGCAACGATCAGGCCCCTGCTGTGAGATCGCTGATCGTTACAAAGCTTCCTGGACCATTCCTGGGTCGTTGCGCTCCCGCTGGGCAGTGTGCATCGCTGTATTTGACACCTTGTCAACGACCTCACTAGCGATTCAGAACTGAGACACGTAGAGGTGCATAAATTGGACTTTTCTGCGTTCATCGTCCCCAATTGGTGGTCGCTACTGCGTCCTTGTTTTTTCAGATCCCACCAGCGTTCTCCGGCTGTGACTCCACTTTGAACAAATTAGACATCTTTAGCGAAGTAGGTATTGTTTGGGGTCTTAAATGAGTTTCCATTTTTAATTCATTTATAGGACATCTACCAATTATCTGCTATCATTGCTCTTCAGGGAGGGAGGGCTTGGCTTCTATCTGTATATATATGCTTTTGCATGGGCAGATATTTTAGGGGTCTCGTGCACACACACCCACACAGCACGTTTTCTGACACGCTGTCGTGGCCAACCGCTTCAGAGTTTTTCATACGCCAATTAACATGAAGCTTAAATCAATAGACTCTGTTCTTTTGGCCTGTTGCACGCTTCAAAACTTTCTTCGTCGACGTGATGCAATTACGTACTGTCCGCCTGGCTTTGTGGACTCTGTGGACCGAGCCAATGGGGAAGTGGAGCTCGGTGAATAGCGTGCAAACGATCCTGCAATTGCAGGCCTTCAACCAGTGGGACATGGCAGAAACACCCATGATGCGAAGACCTGCTGCGACAACTGCTGCCAGTATTTTAACGGTCCTGGTGCCCCGTCACACATAACGAGATCGCTAACGAGATCGCTATTGAAGCCAAGCCCTCACTCCCTGAAGAGCAATGATAGCAGATAATTGGTAGATGTCCTATAAATGAATTAAAAATGGAAACTCATTTGAGACCCCAAACAATACCTACTTCGCTAAAGATGTCTGATTTGTTCAAAGTGGAGTCACAGCCGGAGAACGCTGGTGGGATCTGAAAAAACAAGGACGCAGTAGCGACCACCAATCGGGGACGATGAACGCAGAAAAGTCCAATTTATGCACCTCTACGTGTCTCAGTTCTGAATCGCTAGCGAGGTTGTTGACAAGGTGTCAAATACAGCGATGCACACTGCCCAGCGGGAGCGCAATGACCCAGGAATGGTCCAGGAAGCTTTGTAACGATCAGCGATCTCACAGCAGGGGCCTGATCGTTGCTACCTGTCAGACATAACGAGATCGCTAGCGAGATCGCTATTGCGTCACCAAAACGTGACTCATCAGCGATCTCGCTAGCGATCTCGTTATGTGTGACGGGGCCTTTAGTCTGGTAGTGATAATCTCCAGCTGATAAAACGCTGATTGTATTGAAGCAGCAATACAAAATTCAGTAAGTGGTACATCTCTGAAATCAGACTCTCTTACCCTACATTAGGGTGCTCTCAGATCACAAAGCAAAAACCTGGCGACAGATTCTCTTTAATGGGTTGTGTACATTATTGCAGCTCATCTCCATTGAAATTAATAGAATGAAGCATAAAGACCACATACAACCTGTGAACAAGTCTTCAAAAGAATGCAACCATGTTTTTTAAATCCAATTAAATCTCTAGCTTTCTCCAATAGTAAATATATATTGTAGTGTATAATCCTTGGTATTTTGTAGGAAAGTATTGGCCTTTGTAATTTTTTAACGATGGAATCATCATATAGAGAAAATTAAGTGAAAATACTGTATAACTTGAACAGTTAATTGTTACAAGTCTGAAAGAGTAGCTAAACTTTTTCTTCAAATGTAATTATTAATCAATCTTAGCAATGTTTTGAATCTTTGAAATATATTCTATTACCATATTTTTTTCTCCCATACTCTGTGAAATGGTTGTTTTAACTGCCTCGTTTATGCACTTGGAGCAGCTGATTTGAGCTGCAGGTGTATAGCCCTACACCAGTACACCCTTCTTTGACCCCTTCCCCAATGATCAGATACTACATACAAATACTCTCCCTGTCTGAGTATGGGGAAGGGGAGAAGAGAAGCTCACTCTGGTATATGGATATTTGGTACCGCTGCAATTCAGGAAAAATGTTGCTAAAACAGCTCTTTCAGAATTCAATTTGCAAGAAAAGTAAGCCAGGTAAGGTAATGTAAAATATTACAAAGATTCATAACTTTGCAAAAGCTGATCAGTAATTAAACAAATAAAAGTAATACGTTTTGCTTATCTTTAACCCACCTTGCCTACACTAAAACAATCTCAGAAGGCGTTAGTTAGGTTAAAGAGGGTTTCTAAAGTTCTTATATAGATAAAATTGCAAAGTGCTTGTAAAAACAAGCAATTTTGCAATTTACCTCTAGAGTGAGAATAACCAGTTCCAGATCACACACGTCTATGCTTAGAGTCTGCTCACAGCACTCTGAGACTGTCTGGGTCCGGCCAGCTTCAGTTATCATATCCCTCTGACACATTGAAGAGGCCTCAGTAGCCCGGGAGAGTACAAGTTCGGACCGGCAGTGTGATCCTGCTGTTGATCCGAACTGTCAGTCTCTAGGAGCAAACTGTTCCCGGTAAAGCACAAAGCTCAGAGCGGAGCGCTCCTGAAGATAGAACATTAGAACAACCCTTTAAAGCTCCAATCACAATTTCTGTACTTGCATTGTCAATGTTGGATGTGCAGTAGGCGCTTAATAAAGATTAAAAAACATTATATTATGTGATGTCCTGATAGGATTCTTGGGATACATGACCCAGCATTTTGACACAGGACCTTATAGTAAATGTGTATAATGACTCTTCTTCTAAGTGTATGAGAAGTGTAATGTGCCTGATACAGAGTATGGCATAGCTGTCAAGCTGCTTAGCCCCAGCAAAGTTTCTGTCTAGCTTGGTTGCTTGGAATACATTGCTTAAGTACCTCAGTCTTTGTCAATGTCAATTAGAGCACTGCCAGATATAAATCTTGCATTTTTCTGTCCATTCTTTCTACATTAAAGGGAATCTATCAACAAGATTTCACCCGCAAAGTATTTTTTTTTTCATGTAGCTCTTTCAAAGACCAGTCCAGCAAGACTTTTACATGGCCGGTCCGTTCCTCCATTACCGAAAAAATCAGCTTTTGAATTGATTTGCAAATGAGGCTGAAGAGCTATTTGTGTATCTGAAGCCTCAGTCACTCCAGCTCTATTCACCACCCAGAGCTGCCTCCCTCCACTGGACTGACAGCTTCTGTACTGTGTGACTTTAGGCAAAGGAGCTGTCAGCCAAGCAGGAGGAGGCAGCGCTGGAAAGGGATAGAGCTGGAGTGACAAAGGCTTCAGATCTACAAATATTTCTTCAATCTCATTTGCATATCCTTTCAAACGATTTCTCAGTAATGGAGGAGCTGACTGGTCATGCAATGGCTGGACTTTACTTTTAAAGAGCTATATGCGCATATAAATAGTTTGGGGTAATAGTTTTGCAGTAATACAGCTGCCTTTTAACCTAAGCAAAGAATATCATAGGGATCTATGATTTTATTAGTTTTGTCATTGAACCGTGATGTGCGGCCGTAGTAGAAATTATAAAATGCTTTCACATAACACTCATCTGAATGAAACCTTAGGCTTGCCTCCAGTGATCCATTTAAAAACCTTTTAGGATATCCACTTTCTTGTGTAAATTCTAGTTTCTTATATAAGATTATAACAGTGTGTTCTGTTATGCTCTGTAGCATCATTCACTTGAAGGTGAACATTGCAATACTTTAATATTTAGTGGAGAAATAGGAAATTTGCATAAGGCTAGATTCAGACATCTGCATTTCATGGTTCGTACAAGAACCCCAATGCCTGGAACGGCCCTGGGTCTACAGATCTGAACTAACATCTAAGCGGGATAAAACTCTTATTCACAAAGTTCAGGCAATTGACACTTTTTTTTGCCATTTTCTGTAAATTCCAGAAAAAATGCAATGTAACAACACTGTAGTTCTCTAAAGATAACTTTGGTTATACTGACAATAAACAATAATAACTTTCTAAGTGTGGGATAAGAAGGTGAGCACAAATGGCTGAGTTTGGAAGGGAAAGGCTTCACAAATGTACATTGTAAATAGGGACCTATGAGAAATGGGAAGTTTTCATTTTGCACTGAAGGTTTAAACCATATGTTAGTACAAATACATTTGACTAATATTTTAGTGAGGAACCTCTTTCAATAAACTATAGTACTGTGTAAATGTTTTAGGCAGGTGTGGAAAAAATGATGCAGAGTAAAAATGTTTTCAAAAATAGAAAAGTTAATGGTTTATTTTTACAAGCTAACATAATGCAAAGTGAATGAACAAAAGAGAAATCTAAATCATATGGTATGAACACCCTTTGCCTAGGAAACTTGCAAGCAATTTTTGAAAGAAATCATCAGGGAGATCGTTCCAAACATCTTGGAGAGCTATCCACAGATATTCTGTTGATATAGACTTGAGCAAATCTTCTGTCTCTTTATGTAATCTCAAACAAACTTAATGATAATGAGATGAAAGCTCTATGGGGGCCTTATCATCACTTTCAGGACTCTTTGCTCTTCTTTACCCTGAAGATAGTTCTTAATGACATTGATTGTATGTTTGGGATTGTTGCCCTACTGTAGAATGAATTTGGAGCCAATCAGATGCCTTCCTTATTGTATTGCATGTTGGGTAAGTATCTGCCTGTATTTCACCAATAAATGGGTATTATTGAGGACCATAGATGCAGTGGTCGGCCAAGAAAATTTAGTGCAGCAGATGAAGACACATCTTGCTTGCTGAATTTTGAAAATGTTCAGCAGTGCCATCAGCTCAGAACTGGCAGCAACCAGTGGGACCCAGATACACCCATCTACTTACTGTTCAGAGAAGTCTGGCCAAAAGTGTTCCTCATGGAAGATTTGAGGCCAAAATGCCATACCCTCGACATGGAATTAAGGTCAAGTGATTCAACTATGCAGGGCCGGCGTCAGCACCCGGCGTACCCGGGCAAGTGCCGGGGCCCTGGAAAATCAGAGGGGCCCACCGCCCACTCACTGTCGGGGCCCTGGCCGCTTCCTCTGCACCTGTTCAGTGACGCAGGCGCTGCTTGATTGCCGGCACTCCCCCAGACATGGCCGCGCGCTGTGTGGCTGTGTCTGCTAGTAATGACACGGCAGGGTCGACGGCACTGCGCCTTTAATTGTGCTTGTGTCACCCCTGCCGCGTCATTACTAGCAGACACAGCCACACAGCGTGCGGCCATGTCTGGGGGAGTGCCGGCAATCAAACACCGTCGGAGGTCCTGCACAGATGTGGGGGAGCGGCCCGGACCCGACCGCAAGTGGGCCCCTCTGATGGTCCAGGGCCATGATATCTGTGACACGCCGGGGGCCCTGCACTGCCCCATACCTGAGGAGCTGCTGGACAGGACACTGGACCGGGGACAGGTGAGTGAGGCTTCCCCAATCCCCATATTAAAAATATTTGTAATGGGTCTGTGTGAGTGCATGTATGTGTATGTCAGTGTGTATGACTGTGTATATATATTTGTCTGTTTTATATATGTTTTTAAGAATTTGTGTAAAAATGTGTGTATGTCTACATATCTGTGTTCCATGTGTGCGTGCGTGTGTCTGCGTACCGTGTGTACATATGTCTGCGTACCGTGTGTGCATATGTCTGCGTACCGTGTGTGTGCGTGCGTGTGCCTGCGTACCGTGTGTGCATATGTCTGCGTACCGTGTGTACATATGTCTGCGTACCGTGTGTACATATGTCTGCGTACCGTGTGTGTGCGTGCGCATGTCTGCATACCGTGTTGGTGCGTGTGTCTGCTTACCGTGTGTGCTTATGTCTGCGTACCGTGTGTGCATATGTCTGCGTACCGTGTGTACATATGTCTGCGTACCGTGTGTGCATATGTCTGCGTACTGTGTGTGCATATGTCTGCGTACCGTGTGTGTGCGCGCGCGCATGTCTGCGTACTGTGTGTGCGCGCGCATGTCTGCGTACCGTGTGTGTGTGCACGCGCATGTCTGCATATTTGAAGGATGAGGTGGCAGGCTGGGCCCTGTGTACTATATATATATTTCTCCGCCGTATCTGTGCATCATGAATCGTGTATGTGTTAAAAGGGCCCACTGAGACTCTTTCGCCCGGGGCCCAGAAAAACCTGGAGCCGGCCCTGCAACTATGCATGGGGTGCAGAAAAATTGGCAGCAGTTGCCCAAGACTGATGTATCAAAATGTAAACTTCCTGTCTGTAACAGAAGGCAGTTTGTTTGCCAATAATGAGTGTCTTCAGGCAACAGTGAGGCATCGTAATAGGTTTAGTGAAAAAGCATATTGGCGCTGGACTCCCCATGTTTATTTTGTTGCTCCATTGCTAATATGGATGGGTGCTGCTTCTCTGCTGGCCCGTAGCGAACATCAGACAAAAAGGAAAAACGAAAACGCCACATCCGTAGGAAAATGTAAAATTGAGTCTTCTTTATTAATCACTACGTTAAAAAGTTACTTGGGTTGCTTTGTCATGAATACCTTTTTCTTATCCATCATGCATTGCCATCAGGGAGGCAGAATTTATTCTGCAGCAGGACAATGACTCAAAACATACAGCCAATGTTATTAAGAATCATCATCAGGAGTCTTGGACGTAACAATATAGCCCGTACAGATCCATGATCTCAACATCATCAAGTCTGTCTGGGATTACATAAAGAGGCAGAAGGATTTGCACAAACCTACATCCACAGATCTGTGGTTCTTTAAGGAACAACCTCCCTGCCGAGTTCCTTCAAAAACTGCATACAAGTGCATCTAGAAGAAACGTTGTTTTGAAGGCAAAGGGGGGTTACACCAAAATATTGATTTGATTTAGATTTCTACTTTTGTTCATTCACTTTGTATTTTCTTAATTGCTAAAAAGAAATTAATAGCACTTCTATATGTGAAAGTATTCTTACTTTTCATCATTTTTTCACACCTGCCTATAACTTTTGCACATTGCTGTATATACATTTTACAATGAATTGTATTTTCATATACTAATCATATTTTATTCTTGTGGCGTTTTCAATTTTCTGTTATTCTGGCTTTATTTTCTAATATCTAAATGATTTTTGCCCGTTATAAAAATAACTATGATCCTAATATATATACAAAAAGAATATTCATGCCCCCAAAAAACTAATTGCAGCTCCTTTTCCTCTCTTCTCTTGCCTTCTTGTCTTTCTACTGTCATCAACTGATGTCTATATGTCCCCCTTGCTGCTTCATGATAACTCCCTGTATTGGTAAGTGCATATGCATGATTGGTATTTCAAAAATAGACATATTTATTGATGATATAATTACAAATTGGATTTGTGTGTATGAAGTGCCCTGTTTATCTAGATAAGGGTTTGGTTGAATGATTGCATATGTACTTTAATATAATTGGTTCAATTAGCAAAATACACCAACAATAATAATTTTATATACTTATATACACTGCTAATGGGAGCTTGTCACCTGTATAAACTGTTTCTACCACCCTTGTGCAGTGTTTAATAGCAATACTGCACCCCTTCATAAGATCATACATTCCTTTCTATCTGCTAACCATCGTCTAGCAGTCCAGTGGACGTTTCCAGACTGTGCTTGGTGGCTCCTTTGTCCCGTCAATCGCCAGTTCTCCAGCCTTCAGTGACATGCCTGATGTCAACCACATGGCCTGTTGCAACCAAGTTAGCTCTTGTTCTCTACTATATAGGCATGAGAGTTGAACAGACTCTGTGGATGACATAGGAGACGTCAGCAATCAAGGACTCTGGATCCACCCATTGGACCGCTCAGGGCAGATTAGCGTATGGAGAACAATTCTAAAAGACATTTTCTTATCTGTTCATAGGAGCTGTGATTTTATGAAGGGGTTGTTGAAGTGTTAGTAAAGGTGACTAAAGTTATGGATACAGTTTATATATGGAAAATCTGGTGACAGGTTCCCTTTAACAAATGTCAGTAGTGTATGTACACTCAAGTAGACAAAAAACTTGGCTGGAATACTTTTAGGGCTTGGGAATAACAAGTTACTCCATGAGTGTTTCATGCCTCTGTGGCATGTAATCATGTCTCATAGAATGATAACAGAGGTATGAGTTGTTTGTACTTAATTTTTATGTATCTTTTATTCAAAAGCATTTACATTTATACAAATTTCACATTTTTGTAACTTTTTTTGTGTTTGGACCATGAGTTAACAGAAATAACAGAATCAATGTTATACCTTTGGTCCTCAGTATATTGCAGATATTATTAGTAAAAAAACAAAATGATCCATTGATTGTTAATGTGACTGACGGAGAAAGCCGAGTACAGCACTTGGCTTTATCCAGCAGTCCCTTAGACAATGTATGAAGCAGAGGTTGAGCGTGCACACAACTCTGCCACATTCACACTGGACTCTGCTGAGCCTCATTTTTGGGACAACTAGCGATCAGTATGTTATCTTCTCTCCTATGCACAGGGGATAATCTAGTTATGAATGTTTACAATTAAACACCATATATTTTTGTCCTTATTGTGTGTTATTCTACAGCATTTTATGTTAGTTTCCTGCAGAGAATGAAGGGGTTAATCTCCTGCAGATCTAAATTACATTTTTGTTTGGTAAGCTGGCTGAAGCCTCATCACTTTAAAGGGGAAGCGCTTTCTTATATTTTGTCCTCGGACAGCCACACACAGGACAGTGAGGAGAAGGGGAAGAACATGATTAAAAGGGTTATCTGGAACCTTAGTTATTTTTTTGCTTGGGGCTCAGAACTTGTCTGCAGGTAGTTGCTAACTACCTATAATGAGTACGTATTTCTGTCCAATAAAATCATGAATAGAACACTTACATCCATGACCTGTTTGGGGAGCATAAACTAGTTGCTCTGTGTCAAGGGAATCACAGCCCGGGAGGCTGCGCAGATCCACCCGCTGTTATCTTTTTGTCCCGAATAGCTCTCTGCCACCCCCTTTCGTCCGGACAATTACACGATTGACCGACAATTAATGTAGGAAGACGCAGGCCGTCTCCACTAATAGGCCAGTTATTTGGAAACTAACTGTGAGCGTATGGTATATACTCTGCCAGTTCCAAGGCGTGGAATATATGTATATACCCCAGTACTGTCACTGCTAACTCCACAATAACCCAAGAAAGATTAATAGCTGCCACCACCAATCGATTTCCGGCTGATTGGATGCAATTTCGGGTAGCGTATGGCTCCGGGGCGCGGTTTACAGAGCAAAGGGAACAGAACTAATACATTTTATATTTAATCCAGAATGATAGGCAGTGTTTATAAAAAATATACAAAATATTTTACAAATGGGACAATACAATACAGCATATACAATTATAAAAAATAAACAGGAATAACAAAAGAAACTTACTACGCTGATCACAGAGATGATTCAGCATAGCGAAGGAGAGCACTTTGATTAAAACGTCCAGTGAATGGGTATCATGCATACACCAACATCTACCTCTCTACAGGAACACAGGTCATAATTTCTCTTGACCTTTTATCAGCACCTAAGTTACACCCACACACTCCCCTTGACGACCTCACGTGGGCCGAGTTGTGGGATGTACTCACCCCTTCAGGATTTTATGAAATTCTCAACTTATGAGATATCTTCCCTCCTGACGATCGCAGAAGTTTTCATCAGTGCCCCTGTGACTGGTTGTAGGTATAATATTTCCCTTAAAGTGAACAAATATTTAATTTCAAGTCAGGATGTATTTACTGTGGGCAAAAGAGGCTCTTCCACTTCTCCATCTATGTGTAAACACATGTCCCTTTTGTTATCCGACCCTCTGAAATGGTCTTTCATGCCCAATTACTTGTACTCTGTAAATCTCCTGGGTGAGCTGACTTAGTTTTCTTTTTATCTGTAAATCTTCATCTTCCTCACGAAAGGTATCCTCGTCCAGTCACCTGAGCTTCAAAAGGACTTTTAATTAGATTTGTCACTTCCCAGCTATACGTAATTTCCTCTATGTCAACTGGGCAATTCTATTTCAAGGTAGCTTAGATTGCCAGCTCTTGTCTCATACTGCAAAATAAGGAGGGAGATGAATAGTGGCTTCAGAGATCTTAATATTTTCTATAATACTATGTTTTTTTGTTATCATTGATTATAATTAGGTCCACACCGTTACATTGTGTTGTATCACAGATCTTTAATAACAGCATTATTGTAAGAATATTTTTTTAATATATTAATTTACTTGATGTTACGAGTGGAGTCTGCAAGCCATTGTTCCAACTCAAATTCCTAGTATCCTCATAGTGACAAATTTACCGTAGAAGAGTTCACAGTTTCGCTTGTACAGGTGTCACCTGTTCAGACTGTATTACACTTTCATAAAAGTGTAATATGCATGAGACTTTTGCACACAGGAGGAAATCATCAACTCCTTGTCATAAAAAAGTTTAACAAAGCGCTTAAGTAGAGTGTGAAGTGTGGTGCAACAGGAACATGATCCAAGAAGCTTTTTTCTGCCACTTGGACTGTTGCCAATGAAACCCGTGACTGCTCAGTGACATCACAGCCGTCTGGCAGTGTGATAGAGGCGAGAAGCATGCTCCGAGGACATGCTGGTGAACATGTCCTCCTGGCAACCCTCTGAGATCAGATCTCTGATAATATTGATCTAATAGCCAGTAAACATGATATCTCTATTATCTCTGAAATTCTCTCATTATTTTATTCTAGCTTCCTCCAGACACAGTAAAAAAATGGGAAAAAAAATAAAAACAATAAAAAATAAATATTAATCAAAATTAAATATAATATATGAATGTAAATTAAAAAAAAACATGAAATGGAAAATCTAATACTTTACCCCAACCCACTCGAACATTTTTTTTCTGTCCCTGCCAGCACATGATAAATGTTATTTGGCTTACATATAACATCTATCACCTATTCAGTGTCCTTCATTTGAATAAAGAATTAATGCTCCATTCACACCAGCCGATTCTAAGTCTACTAGATTGATAAAGTTTTTAAATGATTAAAACAAAATTCGTATGTCGGCATTGGGACAAACAAGTACAAACACATCATTTTCAAAACTCATGTATTTTTATTTTAATTGCCAGCTACGCTTCTCTAAGGGACTTTGAGTAGGACTCACAAGAAAGCTAAAGTGGTGTAGAAAACCTGATGCCAGTATTCACACTTTGTTTCTGAACATTTTGAAAGCATTCCAATCACCAAAAAATGCAGCCATTCATTCCAATATAAGGCTTACAGTGTGGTTGAAATGTGTTCTTTCTTCATTTAAAATAGGATTTTAGTTTAAAACAGGGATTGGCCACCAGGTAGATTGGGGGCTTATACTGTCAGCACTGATGACCTTGGCTTATTATTCCCTGATTTACTGACATAGACACCAGTACTGATAGAACAAGCAGTGGTGCCCATAGTCTAAACTTAAGAAGGGGATAGACTCCAGTGATGTGAAGTCTGCTGCATGCAGAGGATCTTGAGAAAGTAGTGATGGCACCTGGCAGAAATTTGGTCATGGCTCATCTCCCGGCTAGTATACTGATTTGAGCCAAGGAAACTGGTCTGGCTTATTGAATGAACTGAACTAAGTGCAATGGAACCGTCAATGGAAGCTGCATCATTCAATAAGCCAGACAAGTCCTTAAAAACCATGTCCATTTTATATTCAGCCAAACTAGTAAACCGGGGATAACAGGTTGTACAGTCTTCTTCTCCATCTTCCACGCAATACACTGGCTCCATTCTCAGAGTTACAGTCTGTGTTTTGTTCCCGGCAACAGGTACCTCAAGGGACATAGGGAGATGTCCTAATTGCCTGCGTTTTCTTAGAGGTAGGGTTATTCGGGTCCACGCGTTACGTACTGATCCCTATACCCCGAGCCTTTAGCTAAGACAGTCCCAGGGGCCGCTCGTTCAGACAATGCTCTCTGTTTTCAGTATTCACAGCAGGGCGCTACCTTCTTCCTAGGTCCCTCTTTTCCACTGGACCGTATTTTTGCCAGGCTTCTAAGCTTTTTCTTGATGCAGGGGTCCCCAAATGCCTGAGCTGTCTTGCCTCCTCTGTAACTAGCTTCTTGCATGCTGAGCCTTGTAATTCCAGACACACTGAACCTGTATTCTGCTATCTCCACCTTCTCTGCACACATCCGGCTCCACACTCTTCCCACTGAACACTAAGTACATCCTGGATCTAGTCTCCTGTTTGTGCCTTGAACACCGGATCCTGCAGCCCTAGGGAAATATAAACCTATCAATGATGAGACAGTGACCTCTGGTGGCCGGTGGTTATTACTGCAGACAACATAGCAGGTATATAACTTTATACACAAATAACATTTAGAACTTGGCTCAATGTCTTCTTAAGGGGGACAGAGCTCCTGTCCACCCTCTCACACTGCAGCAGGGGATTGACAGGTTTCTACTTTGTACACACAAAAGAGAGACCTGTCAATTGCCTGTAATGCCAGAGCCACAGGCAGACAGACCATTGGGGCAACCTGTCCAGCTGCACATGGGCCAAAGAGGCAAGAGGATGGCCCACTTCCACCTCCAAAGCAGCAAGCAGCTTCATTCAGAGACACATTATTAGACTGAAAGACCATATACTGTTCTTGCACAGGGACCCTCTTCTGTCTTTCTGCTCCATGTCAGTGTGTTTCAGAGAACAATTTACCTGGCTGCAATCGCCTAACAGGTTCCCTTGATCTAATATTACATATGATGTGGCCAAAGTCGCCGTGAAGTCTTAGCTTAACACTCCAAGGCCAAAGCTACTGTATGTGGTGTAGAAGTGGAGAGGCAGCAGCAATTATTTTTTATTGTTTAGCCATTTTTTCTCTACCTTTTTTGCAGGAATAGTGGACTTTTTGATTGCAATAGTGGACTTTTTATTAAAAAAAATTGTAAAATTCCTTGTACTATAATTCCCACAATGTGCAGTGTTTGGCTGAGATGGCAGGATTTTTAACATCTGTCAATGACATTAACACATGGTGTGAAGGATCCACACCTCGCATCCCGCCTGACGTCAGACGGATCACGTGATATGGATCCGCACTTTGCACCAACGTGAAGTTCTGCACCCCTCGGGGACACGTGAGGTCAGATTGGTTCGGTTTTACGCAGACACCCTCGTCCTCACAGGCTTAAGAAGGTACAGGGAGTGAGAAGAGGTGGCCCACTGAGTCACTGACGTGCCCCACACTCGCTCACACCCCTTACAGGCTGAAAGGCCCCTTTCAATAGCCCCAGTGAAACAGAACCTTATCCGCCCGGTATAGCTGCCACCAGTTCCTATTTGATATAAGCCTGGTCCATTAATACGAATTATATCGGGCAAGAAACCAGCCCCAGTAGCATGGGAAATTAACCCCAAAAATGGACGTGTGGATTCGTGAATCAAGATAAAAGAGCAGCCCAAGGTTAAATTCTATATTTAATCGACTTAAGGGCGCACTAGACAATACACTATATACACAAGGGTTATACATATATAATGGTCAGAGATGCAAATACAATAGTGGTAGGACAAAAGGTATAAGCTGATTATTCATGTCAATTACCGGTGACGAGTAACCATGTGTGCGCTGGGCCTCATAGGGGCCTGAGCCTCCAGCGGGTTCCTCAGTCCTTCGCAGCACATTACTCAACGTGAGCCCCTCTGTTCCAAGTGGCCGCATGCATCAGAGAGAGAGCCACATGGCCTTACTCTAGCTTGTATCTCCCTTGTGTAACTCCCCTCCTGCCCTCTGGGCTGAACCTGCGTCCCCTCCATGTGCCCCTGGCAGAAAATAACTCCCAAAACTTAAGATGGGTCATAACTCCTTATTGACGATCCTAGGTAGGAGGCTCTGGTGTCATCGGATCCAGCTTGTCCCCTGCTACGCGTGGAGACTAAACACAGCTGTACTATCTGTTTCCCACCAGATATTCTACGTATCTCCCCACCCTGTAAAAACAGAACGGATCGGGGCACTGGACGGTGTGCGGTCCAGTTTGGGGATCTCTGACATGTAAACGTTGTACAGCTAGGACATAGGATAGGTCCATATACTCCTTTTGAACTCATAGCTGACTCAGACCACATGGTATCCACATGGCAAGCAAGCCCTTTGTTCTGAGCTGAGCTGGCTCAAGGTGTGATATCTGTCACTCACAATCTTTTGACTCTTGACCCCCCCTGCTGCTAGCTGTTCTGTTACAACTGCACACTAAAGGGGTGCTTATAATCACATGCCAAATAGGATACAAATGATTGACATGGAATTATTTCTTCAATATTCTTCATATTAAGTTTCTTGCATTAGGTTATTGGTTGGATTTGAAAAGGTTCTGATAAACTTCTTAGACTCTAAGGGGGTGATTCATCAAAGTCTTTATGCCACAATACTGACATAAAACGCTTTGAAAAGTGTTTGTCAATGTGGAACTACGCAAAAATTTTGCAACGTTTGGAGTTTTCACTACAGTGTGAAGCGTAGCTGGGGAGGGAGAGAGGTACACCACCCATTAAATTCAGCAAAAGTGCCAGCATTTTTTATGCCTGAAATGCTACAAAACTCCCTGACTGGAGTAGTCTTTCTGGCGAGGCACAGGGAGACACATGCCACTGAGAAGATGCACTGAATTTGCATCTTAATGAGTTCAGCGCATTGTACTCCAACGAGCCATTCATTGAGACTGACATGCACAACATCAGTATAAATCAATTTCCTCGTTTGTCTATTAATTAACATAATATTTAGGCCACATTAGGCCAGTATAATAGAAACACGTCACCACTTCTGTATTTATCACCCACTCCTGGTTTTGGCTTACAAATACTTAGGTAAAAAACTCATCAAATACTCAGCGTGTGCACGTGACCTTACTGTTTTGTAGACATAGCAACATTTTTACATCTGTCATTGATATTTAAAAAAAAAAAAAGAAAACGATAAAGCTACAAGAATTTATCTTCATGTCTTGAAGGTTGCCGACTCTTAGTGACACAAGGTAACACGTCTATTTTGCTCTGTGTTACATTTATACATCTCTTGTAAAAGAGGGGAGTGTATCAATGTTTTTTTACTATGGTTTTAGATAAAACTCACTGTTAACATAATGTAATATCATTTATTTTAAAGGCATGTTTAGATCCTCCTCTTCTTATGAGTCATTCATTGTCAACCAAGCCTGGCTTCATGCCTAACTATCGGTTATAAGAGCAATACATTTTGGACCAAAATTCTATGCCACCCATATTACTGAGAGCAAAGCAATCTAATTTATATAGCATTATATTTGTGACTTGGCTATCCATTATGGACTATTCTATTCAATAATTTACTGTAATAAGTATATTTAAAAATTAATATAAAGATGTTATCCAGAGCCGTGATGGGGAACAGGGTTAGTTTAGTTAAATAGAACCTGCCATTAGGATTTTATACCACAAATGAATGGCATGAGAAATCCATAGTTTAAATTGGATGCTAGTGAGTTACAAGTGCAATGGGTTGGTTCTCTAGTTCTCCAGTCTCTCTCCTTATTCCCTAACCCCTGCCTGTCTCTGACTGAAAGGATGCTCATGTTTCAGTCACATGTTATGGTGCTTTCACACTGCATTTTCATTGGCCTCATTGTGGTTTACGTCTGAGATTGGGGCTTATGCACCGACGGAGCCATAGACTATAATGGTGCCGACAGAGCGAACCATTTTCAGGTGTGTAAGACTATTGAAGACGGACACCCAGACGCAGTCTACTAAGTCAGAGACAGTAGGCAAGCAGCAGGCAGGAAAAGGCAGAGAAGCAGGAGAGCTGTAAGTGCAGCGCCTGCCCACTGCACCTACAACTCATTAGCAGACAGCAATGCCTTATTAGAATACCACTGACCAAACAGAACTCCATAAACCAAAGCGATTGGTATGTAGCATGTTTTATGTTTCTCTATAGACTTAAATGTGACATCTGGCTGTAGCATTTTTGTAAAGAATGCACATAAAAACACCACGAAAGACATGTTGTTTCCACAAAGATGCTGTGCATGAAGCTAGTCTTAAGCCCCCGTCTCACATAGCGAGATCGCTAGCGAGATCGCTGCTGTGTCACGGTTTTGGTGACGTAACAGTGACCTCACCAGCGATGTCGCTATGTGTGACACTTTGCAGCGATCAGGCCCCTGCTGTGAGGTCGCTGATCGCTGCAAAGTGTCCTGGACCATTTTTTGGTCGTTGCTCTCCCGCTGGTCAGCACTCATCGCTGTGTGTGACCAGCGGGAGCAGCGATCAGGCTGGTAACTATGGTAAACATCGGGTTACTAGGGGCACACGCGCACCTAGTAACCCGTTGTTTATCATGGTTACGAGCCTGCTAAAGTGAGCAGTAACCTCCCGCTCACCGTAGCAGAGTGGTAACCATGATAAACAACGGGTTACTAGGTGCGCGTGTGCCCCTAGTAACACGATGTTTACCATAGTTACCAGCCTGCTCCTGCTTCAGCAGGCTCGTAACCAGGAGCAGGACATCGTGGAAAGATTCTTTCCACGATGTCGCTGCTCCCCTGATCGTTGGTGAGCCTGCCTGTTTGACAGCTCACCAGCGACCACATAGCGACGCAGCAACGATCCCTGACAGGTCGTATCGTTGTCGGGATCGTTGCAGCGTCGCTAAGTGTGACGGGGCCTTTAGGCCGGAATCATGGAATCACACGTGCAATTTTTTGTAGCAGTTTTTAAATTCAGGTTTTTTTAGATAAAGACAGAAGAACTAATTTCAGGCCTTCGCGTATAAACTGTACCAAAAACTGGCACAAATTTTCAGATATGTTTTTATATAAGAAAGAAAAAATTATTTCATATGCAATTAAGCGCGCTTCCATGCACCCTTCATGCCGAACCGGCATGAGAGAAAAAAAAACGCTAATCAGCACTGCCCCATAGTATAACATTGGCCGAAGTTCTATCCGATAAAACATCGGCTAACACTTGTCCAATGTATACGCTCGTTTGAGCGAGCCATTAAAAAGAGACTTGGAAAAATTCCACCCTTTAAGTAAACAGGATTTCTGCATTGTTCTTTACCTGCTTGTTAAATCTACTTTTGCATTTAGCTCCAACAAACAGCACAGTGCCTGCAAACTACTTATGTGATTCCAGCCTGCGATCTTAAATTGTCTACATCTTGCTTGGAAGAAGGCTTATCAAAGTAAATTCCTGAGATCAAGACTTTTGCAGAAATGCAATTATGATATATCCAGGAAAAAAATTTGTGCTGTTACTGTAATTTGACTTGGGTTGCCCAAATTTTGTGCAAGTCTGTATGTACAAGCAGGAACAGCCAATGAACACTTTCCCTTATTTATGTATGGATACCAGAAACTTTCTGATGCTCCATAATTTAAGATGCTAAATTGGTCCATTAGTAGAAAAAAATATGACAAATGGAATTCCCTTCACAAGCAAAAAAGTATTGCATTAACACAAATAGGCAACGATGTACACTTATAAAAGTCTTACTTTGCTGATAGTACAATCGTACCAAGTCTGTAAATGCTCCCAGAGAACTTGGCTAGCCCATAGAGAGTGAATGCCCTGCGCTTGAGATTGGTGGGGGTTCTGTTGGTCTGAATCCCAGCAATCAGTAGTTTATTCCCTGCTACATATATGGGATAAACCTTGTAAACACCATTTAAGTATCACCGGAAATTTCTAGAAAAATGTTAATTCAAATTTTGCTCAAGGGTAATGTTGCGAGATGCATGACATTCAATGGCACCTAGCCAATAAAATAAAGCAAAATAGCTGAGGTCCTTGTACATCCATCAAAATAAGTTACACTTCTTTTTTTCTGTAGTTTTCTTAGGATGACGATGACGATGCAGAAACTGGATTAACAGAAGGTGAAGACAAGGAAGAGGAGGAAAAAGAAGAAGAGAAGCTTGGAAAGCTACAATTCTCCTTAGACTATGACTTTCAAAATAACCAGGTAACAACATCCAGGTAAAATAACACTTTTGATGCCCAAACCAAAGGTAAAATGCGTCGCTCAATCCAAGTGTGCCAATAATGTCAGCATGTATGGTACAGTGATGCTCACCATTATTGGCACCTATTCATTTTTTTGATTGACTGTACAATATCTTTAGAAATAAATAGAAATGTACCAAAGTTATATCCTCAGGATTTTTTAATTAGTGGTCCAAAGTAATACAACAATAAAACATTGTTTTTCAACGTCCATTTTACAATTTCAAACAAGAAACAGAATAAATAGCATGTGCAGCAGTAAAGCCACCCCTAATTAATATTTGGTTGCACACAATTTGGCATTGCTGACAGCCCCCAAACATTTCTTGTAGCCATCTATAAGCTTCTTGCACTTCTCAGATGGAATTTTCTCCCACTCTACCTTTGCAGTTTGTTCAAGCTCTTCAATGTTTGCAGGGTTGTTTTTCCCAATGGCAGATTTCAGCTCACCCCAAAGATTTTCAATGGGATTGAGGTCAGGACTCATAGCTGGCTATTTTAAATGTATGAAGTTGATTTTTTCTTTTTCAACCAATCCTGTGTACTTTTGATTGTGTGCTTTGGGTCATTGTCTTGCTGGAGGATCCATGATCTTCAACTGAAACCAAGTTTTCTTACACTGGGTAGGACATTTTGCTCTAAAATCTCTTGATAATTCTCTGATTTCATGATTCCTATGATACAGTCAAGGCCTCCAGTACCAGATGCAGCGAAGCAACCCCACAGCATTATGAATCCTCCACCATGCTTAACTGTTGATAACGTGTTATTTTCCTTATAAACTTCATTGCGCCGTCTGTAAACAAACTGTTGCTTTGCATTGCCAAAAAGCTTTATTTTTGTTTCATCTGTCCACAGAATATTTTCCCAGAAGGATTGTGGTTTGTCAAGGTACTCTTTGGCAAAGATCAGTCATTCCTTTTTATGTCTTTTCTTCAGCAATGGTTTCTAACTTGGCCTTCGCCTATAAAGCTCTGCTTGGTTTAGTGTGCGGTGTATGGTACTTGTTGAAACCATGACCCCAGACTGTTCCAAGTTGGCCTTCAGGTCTTTGGATGTTTGACATGGTGTTTTTTCCAACATTTGCACCAACCTTCGAAGATATCTCTTGTCAATTTTCCTCTTTCCCCCACGTCCAGGGAGGTTCTTGACGGTTCCATGCTTGGCAAACTTCTTAATAACATTGCGCACTGTTGAATTTGGGATACCAAGGTGTTTGGAGATGGCCTTATACCCTCTGGAAGTCTTGTGTTTGCTAATAATAGCAGTTCTGATGTCCTCAGACAGCTCCTTTGTCTTCATTATTGTGACAAAGGAACACTGAAGTCATCATTCATTGGCTAATTCATGTCACATGGGCACCAACAATTAATCACAGGTGAATCTCTTTTGTGATTTACCACAGGCAAGTCAAAATGTGTTTCCATACTAAATTATTGTAAAGGTGCCAATACCAGTGTCACAGCAAGCGTTAGGTTTTTCGATTTTTCCCTCCCATTGTTTTATGTTTTAAATTACTGTTTATCATTTGCTCTTTTGTATTTAACCTGAGTGCACTACACAAAAAAAATGTTTCACTTGATTCATTTTTTTCAGGAGATATTCCACATTATGTACTTAAGCTTCATGGGTGCCAATAACGATGAACAGGACTGTATGTTAGTGTATGTTATATATTTAGTATGGTTGAAACAGACAATTTGAGAAAAAAAACAGGCAGGAGGCACCTTACATACTAGAATGTGAATACATATATATTACTAAGTGCCACAAAATCACAAAGTCAACACAATTGTTAAAATAATGACAACCCCTATAATACACGGCCGCAAACACTGCAAGTGCTGAAAATAACTCCTAACCAGGGTCATATTTCCCATAAGGCCAACCTACGCCATGGACTAGGGCAAATCAGTCAGGGGGGGACGTATATACTGAAGAAACAACAACCAAATATTTACAGTTTAATTTTTCAGTATTATTTTGAAAAAGCCATAAAAATGCTTTTTAAATTTCCATCCATATACATTAAATAAATTGAGGAGTATATTTGTGTTGCCAATCTCTGTGGCTTGTGCTGTCTCACTCAGACACAGGCAAAAAGCATTTGCTATTTCTCTCTCACACACTCTGCATAAACCATGTGTCAAAGGAAAATTCTAGATTTGGCGTTACAATAGTGATTCCACTATATGGCTTGTCTTCTGCATACAGTATCTACTGATCAGGGGCTGGCTGGCAAATTTTAGCTTGGGACGGCAAACACAAAGCACTGGCCCAGGAGTGGTGACCAATCCTTAGGCTAAGGTCACACATACCATTCACGTGTGTAGTGCACATTCATGATGCAGCTTCTAAGAAGCCATTTCATAAAGCCCAACTTGAATCGTTTGCTTAGTAGCCATAAAATAATGAGTTACACACAACAAATGCTACCTGAGACCCCAACCTTAAATTACTCACATTTATAATCAAATGCACCCTTGCAGTAACACCCCACTTTAGTGGCAAAACTTATTCCAGAAATGTACACTTTTGGCAATGCACCTAATTCATTAAATGCACTGCTTAATGATTTAGACACATGTTAATCCTGCATATCCATCATTAGAGGGTTGGTTTGGTACCTATCTAAATCTCTATTTTTACACCCTAACCACTTTTGTAGTTTTCTCTATTACACAATATCCTACACCTCTCCCTATACTGCTAATCCTTAAATGTGTTTTTTTTTACTTCACTTCTTGTGACGTTTCATTTGAGATGAGCCTCACACAGGACATCACAAGATGCTGGGTCTGCACTTATTCCTGCAGCTGTATTTCTCCTCCTGGAATAGGACATCATCAGAGGGCAGTACTGCAGTCACTTACTACAGTTTCTTGCATCACTGCCCCCTCTAAAGACATCCTGGATCCCGAGCTGACAGGCGCTGTGGGAGATGTGAGTGCAGTGCCGGCTCTCTGCTTCTATCTCCGTTGCCGCCATAGCTGCTAACTGTGACAGACAAAACATAAGATAGAAACAAAATTAATGTATACCCTGCTATGAGTAAGTAAAAAGCAATGGTGCATATAAATAACATAGGGTACTTAGTAAACACTGTTTTTGATTAAAAACATACAAGCCATCCCATCAGCGCCAAGGTGTACTCTGTGAGGACGGTCCTGACCGCTAGTATTAAAACCTTACCATGTGTCAAAAATTACCTCGATATAAATAAGGGCTGATCAGGACTGGGGCCCAACTGTGGACACTCAGCATTGGGAAGCTATATAAAAGTAATGCCCAGCTCAAGGAAAGGAAAGCCACTTCCTTGTATGCACTAACCTAAAAAAACTAAAGCAAAACTGAAACAAATGAACTGGAGTAAAGGTTGGTATACATGCAATGTGTAGAAGTATGGTCACATTGGCCATTGAACAGTCAAGAACTAGGATAGAAACATATACCCTGCTATAAGTAAGTAAAAATGCCATAGTGCATATAAATAACATAGGATGCTTATGTCGTAATGATTCATTTGAGGGCCATACTAGAAGCAGTGGGGCAGTGTTGGTGTTGCTTTCTGCTTATATCTACACTCCCTGCCGACATCTTTCACATTTAGAATCTGCAGCGGCAAACATAGAATCAGAGTGCCGGCGCTGCACTTACCTCTCCCACAGCCTCTATCACCACAATGGATCCAGGACATCTTCAGATGGGGCGGTGATACAAGAAACAGTAGTAAGTAACTGCAGAGCCACCCTCTGGTGACATCCTGGACTAAAGAGCGAAAGAAGAATTTTTAGTAGATATTTAAGATGACTTGGAGAAATTCAATGCAGAGTTTTTTTGTAGGTGTTAATGTTATGCAATTTCATAAGTAGTGTATGAGTGTAAATTTGAATTAAAATTATAATGTGGTCAAAAGATTCTAAAAATTGTATTAAGTGCTTATGTGTTTCAAAAATAAAGTATTTCATATTAAATTGAAAATGATAAATCACCTTTTTTTTTTGAAGGGGGGGTGCAGAATTATGTGCTTTGACCTATGATGTAGAAATGTGTAAATCTGGCCCTGCTCCTAAACTCCTTAGGCAAGGTTCACATCAGGTTTTGCCTTATGTTTGGTGGCTTCATCAGGGCTTAGTTCAGAACCTCCAAAAACAGGATTTGTGCGTATGTGCTCAATTGACTATAATGATATTGACAGAGTCACTGTGTGCTCTGTCATACAGTGGCATGCAAAAGTTTGTGCACCTCTGGTCAAAATTACTGTTATTGTGAACAGTTAAGCAAATTGAAGATGAAATGATCTCTAAAAGGCGTAAAGTTAAAGATGACACATTTCATTTGTATTTTAGGCAAGAAAAAAAAATATTGTCATCTTTTATATTTTAAGAAAAATTGTTGAAAGGTTCCACAAACTATCCGTCGACATTTGAATGAAATGAAACGCTATGGCAGGAGACCCAGGAGGACCCCACTGCTGAGATAGAGACATATAAAAGCTAGACTGCTGTTTGCCAAAATGTATGTGAGTAAGTCAAAATCCCTCTGGGAAAGCGTCTTGGGACAGATGAGACCAAGATAGAGCTTTTTAGTAAAGCACATCATTCTACTGTTTACCGAAAACGGAATGAGGCCGACAAAGAAAGGAACACACTACCTACAGTTAAATATGGTGGAGGTTCAAAGATGTTTTGAGAGTGTTTTGCTTCCTTTGGCACCGTGTGCCTTTGACTGTGTGCAAGGCATCATGAAATCTGAAGATTTCATCAGTGTGGAGTTCAATTAGTGAGATTAATCATTCTGTGAAGAAACAGGTGTGAATCAGTTGGCCCTTATTTAAGAGTGAAGCCAGCACATATTGTACATGCATTTCTCCCTGAAAGCCTGAGAAATATAGGTAGTTCGAGACATTATACAGAAGAACAGCGTACTATGATTAAAAAGTTGATTGGAGAGGGTAAAACTTATGAAGAAGTACAATGATAGGCTGATCAGCTAAAATGATCTCCAATGCTTTAAAATGGAAAGCAAAACCAGAGAGACGTGGAAGAAAACAGAAGACTACCATTCGAACGGATCGAAGAATAGCCAGAATCTCAGATGCTCAGCCAATGATCAGCTCCAGGATGATCAAAGACAGTCTCAAGTTACCTGTGAATACTGTGACAGTTAGAAGACGCCTGTGTGAAGCTAATCTCTTTGCAAGATGTCCCCGCAAAGTTCCACTGTTACAAAAAGACATGTACTGAAGCAGATACAATTTGCCAAAGAACACATCAACTGGCCTAAAAAGAATTGGAGAAACATTTTGTGGACTGATGAAAGTATAATTGTTCTTTTTGGCTCCAAGGGCTGCAGACAGTTTGTTAGACGACCCCCAAACTCTGCATTCAAGCCACAGTACACTCTGAAGTCAGTGAAGCTTGGTGGTGCAAGCATCATGATATGGCAATGTGTGCAATGCTCCCAATGCATTGAAATAAAAACTAGTATAAAGATTTTGTGCTTAACTCATGTTTTTGAACACACTGCTATTATTTTGAACACTACTGTATACACAGGTATAGGGAAAAAAGTTAATGGGAGTGATTCTCTAAGTGGAACAACCTTCTGTGACAGGTTTGTCAAGATGGTGCGTTATTTGTTTGATGCATTTATGTAACGCATCATCTTGATTAACCTGTCACAGAAGAAAAACAAGGTGTATCCCATGCACCACTCTGTGGTCCGTGCAGACTTTGGAGAGCCCCTCAACTAGGTTGTAAAAATTTCACTTCTTGATGTAGTATCTCTATGGTAACGGAGGTTGGACCAACAGGAGAAATCAACGGGAGAAGTCCATGACTGACTTACTATAAACACTTCCTGTCTTGTGTTATTTGACAATGCACTTTTTTTCTTGGCTTGAAAAAGGTCCTGCGTGGCCGAAACATTGCTAATTCCCCTGTGTGTACACTGGTGTCAATAAAAATAATTTTTGTGGAAGGAAGATACCTGGTGCCTTGGATGTTTGGAGAACCTGTCACAGAAGGTTATTTCACTTATGAGAATCAAGATATACAGTAGGTGAAATTAGTATTGATGACGTCACCAATTTTCTAAGTACCGTATGTTTTGGACTAAAAGACACACCGGACCATAAGACGCACCTAGGTTTTAAAGGAGGAAAATAGAAAAAAAATTGAAGCAAAAAATGTGGTCATGATACACTGTTATAGGGCAGGGGTCTGCTGCTGACACTGTTATAGGGGTAAGGTCCCCCAATGCTGTACTAATATGTTCTAATATCCCCCATCCTGGTATATATGGCATTCCTTTCCTGTTATACGTGGCCCCCATCCCCATCCTGGTAGGCTTGGCACCCCTCATCCTCATCCTGGTATGCATTGCACCCCTCATCTCCATCCTGGTATGCATGACACCCCACCCTGGTGTTCATGGCACCCCAATCCTCGAGTTTGGTATGCATTGCACCCCTCATCCCCATCCTGGTATGCATGGCACCCTTCATCCTGGTATGCATGCCACCCCCTTCCTGGTATGCATGGATGAGGGGATGGGAATGAGGGTATCCCCATCACGCTGCACTGAAAAAATAAAGTATTCTACTCACCTCCACTCTGCTCCAGCGCTGCATCCTGTTCTGCTGCCAGCAGCTGATCTCACCTTGTGAGCAATGAATGACATCACTGCCATGCGCCCTCACATGGTGAGATGAGCTGCCGGAATAGTCACTGCTCCCAATGCCCAGACTATGAACATGGGGAGCAGTGACTATGCACTCTCCTTAATAGCGTGCACAGTGTCATCCGGAGCCACTGGGCGATCATGTGTGCTCACTATTATCGATCATGAATATTCACCCTCTCCACTCCCATGGGCGTGAAGAAGAGTGAATATTCATACTCTTTAATAGTGGGCACATGTGCAGGAGCTCCGGCTGACACTTTGCGCGCTATTAAGGAGAATGAATATTCAGTGCTCCACGCGCCCATGTGCATGGGGAGCAGTGAATATTCATTTTCTTTAGAAGTGGGCACAGTGTTGTATGCTGCAGGTGGCTCCTGCCTCCTCTTATCCGCTGCTGCCACTCCCCCCACAACCCACACCATCCACAGCAACAGTATAGTACATTCAGACTATAAGATGCACCCCCCCACTTTCCTCCAACATTTTGGAGGAAAAAAGTGCATCTTACAGCCTGAAAAATATGGTAAGTGTGTTCCTAAATGTGCCATTGACATGAAATTCTCACTTCATGTCGGTAACAACCCATCCAATCCAACTATAGCAAGGAAATGAAACTATAGATGATCATAAATTAAGTTATGTGTAATAATGAGAAATGACACAGGGAAAAAGTATTGAACAAGCTTATTGAAATTTAATTTATACGTCATGCAAAAGCCTTTGTTGGTGATGACAGCTTCAAGATTCCTTCTATATGGAGAAACTAGTCGCAAGCATTCCTCAGGTGTGATTTTGGCCCATACTTCAACACAAACACTCTTCAAATCCTGAAGGTTTTGTGGACTTCTTCTATGAATTCTGAGCTTTAGTTCCTTCCATAAATTTTCTATTGGTTTCTGGTCAGGTGATTGGCTGGGCCATCCTAGCAGCTTTATTTTATTTTTTTCTGAAACCAATTGAGAGATTCCTTGGCTGTGTGTTTGTGACCATTCTCTTGTTGAAATGTCCACCCTCATTTCATCTTCATCATCCTGGTAAAGGGGAGCAGATTTTTATCAAGGATGTCTCAGTACATTTGCCCATTCATCCAACAGCCCCACACCATGATGTGCACACCTCCAAACTTCACTGTTGGTATGATGTTTTAGGGGTAATAAGCAGTGCCTTTTGGCCTCCAAACATGGTGTGTATTGTGGCGTCCAAGAAGTTAAATTTTTATCTCATCTGACCAGACTATATTCTAGTATTTCACAGGCTTGTCTAAATGTTGTTGAGCAAACTTTAAGTGCGCTTGAACATGCTTTTTGATCTGCAATGGAGTGTTGCGTGGCGAGCATCCATACAGGCCATTGAGGTTGAGTGCATTACTCATTGTTTTCTTTGAAAAACCTGCTGTACCTGCTGATTCCATGGCTTTCTGTAGCTCTCAACAGGTGGTCCTTGGCTCTTGGACAATTCTTCTGATAATTCTTTTCACTCGTTTGTCTGAAATCTTGCGGGGAACACCTGATCGTGGCTGGTTTATGGTGAAATGATGTTCTACCAACTTTTGGATAATGACCCCAGCTGTGCTCGCTGGGACCTTCAGTAGTTTAGAAATTCTTCTGTAACCAATAACATCAGTTTGTTTTACAACAAAAAGGTTGCAAATTCTTGAGACAGCTCACTGGTTTTACCCATCATGAGATATTTCTTGTATGGCACCTTGGTAATGAGACACCATTTTATAGGCCATCAGTTGAACTAGCTGATAGTATTTTACACTAAGTGGCAAGATTGCTCTCTAATGACTGATAGATTTCAGCTGATGTCATGACTTTCCATGGCTTTTTTTTGCCTCCCTTTCTTCATGTGTTCAATACTTTTTCCCTGTGTCATTTCTCATTATTACACATAACTTAATTTATGGACATCTATGGTTTGATCTCTTTGCCTGTGTAGATTGGATGGATTCTTACTGACATCTGCTGAGAATTTCATGTCAACAGCACCTTTAGAAATATATTTACTTAGAAAATTGGTGACGTGTTCAATACTTCTTTCACCGCTGTATATGTGTATATATATATATATATATATATATATATATATATATGTATATATACATACAGTGGTGTGAAAAAGTGTTTGCCCCCTTCTTACTTTCTTATTCTTTTGCATGTTCATCACACTTAAATGTTTCAGATCGCAAAACAAATTTAAATGTTAGACAAAGATAAGACAAGTAAACACAAAATGCAGTTTTTAAATGAAGGACTTTATTATTAATTGAAAAAGAAATCCAAACCCAAAGGGCCCTGTGTGAAAAAGTGATTGCCCTCTAAATCTAATAACTGGTTGGGCCAACCTTAGCAGCAACAGCTTCAATCAAGCGTTTGCGATAACAGGCAATGAGTCTTTTACAATGCTCTGAGGAATTTTGGCCCACTTATCTTTGCAAAATTGTTGTAATTCAGTCACATTGGATGGTTTCCGAGCATAAACCACCGTTTTAAGGTCATGCTGCCGCACCTCAATCGGATTAAGGTCAGGACTTTGACTAGGCCACTCCAAAGTCTTAATTTTGTTTTTCTTAAGCCATTCAGAGGTGGACTTGCTGGTGTATTTTTTAGCATTGTCCTGCTGCATAACTCAAGTGCACTTCCGCTTGAGGTCACGAACAGATGGCCGGACATTCTCCTTCAGGATTTTTTTGTAGACAGCAGAATTCATGGTTCTATTTACCACAGCAAGTCTTCCAGGTCGCGAAGCAGCACAACAGCCCCAGACAATCACGCTACCACCACCATATTTTACTGTTGGTATGATGTACCTTTTCTGAAATGCTGTGTTACTTCTACGCCAGTTGTAAAGGGACATACACCTTCCAAAAAGTTCAACTTTTGTTTCGTCAGTCCAAAGAGTATTCCCCCAAAAGTCTTAGCGATCATCAAAAAGTTTTCTGGCAAAACTGAGATGAGGCTTTGTGTTCTTTTAGCTCAGCAGTGGTTTTGTCTTGGAACTCTGTCATGCATGCAATTTTTGCCAAGTCGCTTTGTTATGGTGGAGTCAAGAACACTGACGTTAACTGAGGCAAGTAAGGCCTGCAATTCTTTGGATATTGTTGTGGGGTCTTTTGTGATCTCTTGGATGAGTCATTGCTGCACTCTTGGGGTAATTTCAGAGTTCTTTTTCCCTTAAGGCTGTGTGCCCACGATGCGTTTTTGGTGCGTATTTGCAGCGCATAAACGCTCCAGAAACGCATTGCATACCTTATCCCATGACTTCCTATGACATTCTGCAAGTTCTGTGCACATGGTCAGGATTTCTTCTGCGCAGATTTTACTTGCAGAAAAAATACAGACATGACCAATTCTTGTGCGTTTCTGCATGCATATTTGCCTGTACAATGCATTGGAAAAACGCATGGAAAAACCTCATGCGTTTTTCTGCCAAGGAGATGCAGAAATGCTCAGGAAAATTTCTGCTTCATTTCTGCATCCAGGGCACTAAGCCTAATAGTATAGACCTTCATTTAAAAAAAACCCTGCATTTTGTGTTTACTCGTGATTTCTTTGTCTAATATTTACATTTGTTTTGTGATCTGAAACATTTAAGTGTGACAAACATGCAAAAGAGTAAGAAATCAGGATGGGGCAAACACTTTTTCACACCACTGTATATATATATATATATATATATATATATATATATATATATATATAGTACAGACCAAAAGTTTGGACACACCTTCTCATTTAAAGATTTTTCTGTATTTTCATGACTATGAAAATTGTACATTCACACTGAAGGCATCAAAACTATGAATTAACACATGTGGAATTATATACTTAACAAGAAAGTGTGAAACAACTGAAAATATGTCTTATATTCTAGGTTCTTTAAAGTAGTCACCTTTTGCTTTGATGACTGCTTCGCACACTCTTGGCATTCTCTTGATGAGCTTCAAGAGGTAGTCACCGGAAATGGTCTTCCAACAATCTTGAAGGAGTTCCCAGAGATGCTTAGCACTTGTTGGCCCTTTTGCCTTCACTCTGCGGTCCAGCTCACCCCAAACCATCTCGATTGGGTTCAGGTCTGGTGACTGTGGAGGCCAGGTCATCTGGCGTAGCACCCCATCACTCTCATTCTTGGTCAAATAGCCCTTGCACAGCCTGGAGGTGTGTTTGGGGTCATTGTCCTGTTGAAAAATAAATGATAGTCCAACTAAACGCAAACCGGATGGAATAGCATGCCGCTGCAAGATGCTGTGGTAGCCATGCTGGTTCAGTATGCCTTCAATTTTGAATAAATCCCCAACAGTGTCACCAGCAAAGCACCCCCACACCATGACACCTCCTCCTCCATGCTTCACGGTGGGAACCAGGCATGTAGAGTCCATCCATTCACCTTTTCAGCGTCGCACAAAGACACGGTGGTTGGAACCAAAGATCTCAAATTTGGACTCATCAGACCAAAGCACAGATTTCCACTGGTCTAATGTCCATTCCTTGTGTTCTTTAGCCCAAACAAGTCTCTTCTGCTTGTTGCCTGTCCTTAGCAGTGGTTTTCTAGCAGCTATTTTACCATGAAGGCCTGCTGCACAAAGTCTCCTCTTAACAGTTGTTGTAGAGATGTGTCTGCTGCTAGAACGCTGTGTGGCATTGACCTGGTCTCTAATCTGAGCTGCTGTTAACCTGCGATTTCTGAGGCTGGTGACTCGGATAAACTTATCCTCAGAAGCAGAGGTGACTCTCGGTCTTCCTTTCCTGGGGCGGTCCTCATGTGAGCCAGTTTCTTTGTAGCGCTTGATGGTTTTTGCAACTGCACTTGGGGACACTTTCAAAGTTTGCCCAATTTTTGGG
Source organism: Phyllobates terribilis (assembly GCF_046119375.1). Lineage (NCBI taxonomy): Eukaryota > Metazoa > Chordata > Amphibia > Anura > Dendrobatidae > Phyllobates > Phyllobates terribilis. Next base: position 638,256,309 of record NW_027362762.1, read on the forward strand.
ACTGACTGACTTTTATTTCTTAAAGTAATGATGGCCACTCGTTTTTATTTACTTATCTGCTCTTTTCTTGCCATATTACAAATTCTAAGAGTCTATTCAGTAGGACTATCATCTGTGTATCCACCAGACTTCTGCACAACACAACTGATGGTCCCAACCCCATTTATAAGGCAAGAAATCCTACTTATTAAAACTGACAGGGCACACCAGTGAAGTGAAAACCATTTCCGGTGACTAGCTCTTGAAGCTCATCAAAAGAATGCCAAGAGTGTGCAAAGCAGTCATCAAAGCAAAAGGTGGCTACTTTTAAGAACCTAGAATATAAGACATATTTTCAGTTGTTTCACACTTTTTTGTTAAGTATATAATTCCACATGTGTTAATTCATAGTTTTGATACCTTCAGTGTGAATGTACAATTTTCTTAGTCATGAAAATACAGAATAATCTTTAAATGAGAGGGTGTGTCCAAACTTTTGGTCTGTACTGTATGTATATATATATATATATATATATATATATATATATATATATATATATATATACACCATGTGCAGAATTATTAGGCAAATGCGTATTTTGATCACTTTCATACTTTTTATACTTGTTGTCCTACTCCAAGCTGCATAGGCTTGAGAGCCAACTACCAATTAAGTAAATCTGGTGATGTGCATCTCTGTAATGAGGAGGGGTATTGACTAATGACATCAACATCCTATATAAGGTGTGCATAATTATTAGGCAACTTCCTTTCCTTTGGCAAAATGGGTCAGAAGAGAGATTTGATGGGCTCTGAAAAGTCCAAAATTGTGAGATGTCTTGCAGAGGGATGCAGCAGTCTTGAAATTTCCAAACTTTTGAAGCGTGATCACCGAACAATCAAGCGTTTCATGGCAAATAGCCAACAGGGTCGCAAGAAGCGTGTTGGCCAAAAAAGGCGCAAAATAACTGCCCATGAATTGAGGAAAATCAAGCGTGAAGCTGCCAAGATGCCATTCGTCACTAGTTTTGCCATATTTCAGAGCTGCAACGTTACTGGAGTATCAAAAAGCACAAAGTGTGCGATACTCAGGGACATGGCCAAGGTAAGGAAGGCTGAAAAACGACCACCTTTGAACAAGAAACATAAGATAAAACATCAAGAATGGGCCAAGAAATATCTTAAGACTGATTTTTCAAAGGTTTTATGGACTGATGAAATGAGAGTGACTCTTGATGGGCCAGATGGATGGGCCAGAGGCTGGATCAATAAAGGGCAGAGAGCTCCACTCCGACTCAGACGCCAGCAAGTTTGAGGTGGGGTACTGGTATGGGCTGGTATCATAAAAGATGAACTTGTGGAACTTTTTCGGGTTGAGGATGGAGTAAAGCTCAACTCCCAGGCCTACTGCCAGTTTCTGGAAGACAACTTCTTCAAGCAGTGGTACAGGAAGAAGTAGGTATCGTTCAAGAAAAACATGATTTTCATGCAGGACAATGCTCCATCACATGCATCCAACTACTCCACAGCGTGGCTGGCCAGTAAAGGTCTAAAAGAAGAAAAAATAATGACATGGCCCCCTTGTTCACCTGATCTGAACCCCATAGAGAACCTGTGATCCATCATAAAATGTGAGATCTACAGGGAGAGAAAACATTACACCTCTCGGAACAGTGTCTGGGAGGCTGTGGTGGCTGCTGCACGCAATGTTGATCGAAAACAGATCAAGCAACTGACAGAATCTATGGATGGAAGGCTGTTGAGTGTCATCATAAAGAAAGGTGGCTATACTGATCACTATTTTTTTTTGTTTTTTGTTTTTGCTTGTCAGAAATGTTTATTTCTAAATTTTGTGCACTGATATTGGTTTACCTGGTGAAAATAAACAAGTGAGATGGGATTATATTTGGTTTTTATTAAGTTGCCTAATAATTCTGCACAGTAATAGTTACCTGCAGAAACAGATATCCTCCTAAGATAGCCAAATCTAAAAAAAACCCACTCCAACTTCCAGAAATATTAAGCTTTGATATTTATGAGTCTTTTGGGTTGATTGAGAACATAATTGTTGATCAATAATAAAAATAATCCTCTAAAATACAACTTGCCTAATAATTCTGCACACAGTGTATATACTGTATGCCTATGTACACAGTGCTCAGCATGAATGAGTTCACCCCATCAGATTTGTCGCAAAACCTTTAATATCCTTTCAGAATCAACATTTTATATGGGACTACTAGAAAATTACTTTCACAAATGTGGGCCATTGATTGCAAACAACACCTACATAGGAGTGTCTTCTGATGAGAAGGATTGAAGAAAATTGACATTCAAGTTCACTTCAATTAGCTAAAGAAGTAGAAAGCCAAACCGAGATGAATGTTTCCCGCCATACTGCGTATGCTGCAGAGCGATGGCATGCATGGGTGTTGTGCATGAAGAAAGCCTCTCCTAAGGCTTAGTGCCCACGATGCAGAAATGATGCAGAAATTTTCCTCAGCATGTCTGCATCCCCTTGGCAGAAAAACGCAAGTGATTTTGAAGTGTTTTTGATGCGTTTTTGCATGCGAATTTGCCATGCGTTTTTCCAATGCATGCAGAAACGCACAAGAATTGGTCATGTCCGGATTTTTTCTGCGAGTAAAATCCACGCAGAAAAAATCCTGACCATGTGCACAGAACTTACAGAATTTCATAGGATGTCATGGGATAAGGTATGCAATGCGTTTCTGGAGCGTTTCCGCGCTGCAAATCCTCACCAAAAAGCGCACCAAACGCATCGTGGGCACACAGCCTAAATCCTATGCGCAAAAAAAGCCCACCTACAATTTGCCAAGGCCCATGCTGCCTGAAAAATATGAAGACCAAGATAAATGCTTTTGGAATTGATGGCTTCAAAACTGTATGGTGTTGCAAAGGTGAATAGTATAAAGAAAAATGCATGGTTCTTACAATGAAAGGTGGTTGTGGCAGTGTCCTTATGTGGGGCTGCATCAGTGCTGCTGGTGTCGTGGGGCTACATTTCATTGATGGCAACATGAATTCACAGATGTACTGCTCTATATTGAAAGTGAAGATGCTACTATCACTCCATTCCCTTGGTAGATGTGTACTTTTCCAACATGACAATGATTCAAAATACACATCTAAGGCCACTGTTGCATTGCTAAAGAAGAACAGGGTGAAAGTAATTCAATGGCCAAGTATGTCTTCTGATCTGATCCCAATTGAACACCTATGGGAAATTCTGAAGAAATAAGTTGAGCATCACTCTCCATCCAGCATCCAGGCAGTAAAAGAGACCGTTTTTGAAGAATGGAAAAAGATAGATGTTGCAATATGTCACCAACCATAACTTTTTTTTTCACTCTGCGATGTAGACTCACCAATCTCCTACCTTGTTTGTCCTTTCCAGTTTTCTCTACAGTTTCCTTGGAAAAAAATATTTTGGTTGAAACTTTGGAATATTATCTGTTTATTCACCACTGGAACTATTAAACACATTCAAGCATCACACAAGCTTTGTATCTGCATTATTGGGCTGACTTGCCAAGTCTTAGGCGTCAAACAGTGTCTACACAAAACATCAAAAGGCATTTGCACAGCAAATAAGTATTTGATACACTGCCGATTTTCCAAGTTTTCCCACCTACAAAGGATGGAGAGGTCTGTAATTTTTATCGTAGGTACACTTCAACTGTGAGAGACAGAATCTTTGAAAAAATCCAGAAAATCAAATTGTATGATTTTTAAATAATTAAATTGCATTTTATTGCATTAAATAAGTATTTAATCACTTACCAACCAGTAAGAATTCTGGCTTTCACAGACCTGTTAGTTTTTCTTTAAGAAGCTCTGCTACTCTGCACTCATTACCTGTATTAATTGCTCCTGTTTGAACTCATTACCTGTATGAAAGACACCTGTCTACACAATCAATTACAATCTAACCTCTCCACCATGGCTAAGACCAAAGAGCTGTCTAAGGACACCAGAGTCAAAATTGTAGACCTGCACAAGGCTGGGATGGGCTACATGACAATAGGCAAACAGTTTGGTGAGAGGTCAACAACTGTTGGCACAATTATTAGAAAATGAAAGAAACACAAGATGATTGTTAATCTTCTCTGTCTTGGCGCTTCATGCAAGATCTCACCTTGTGGGGTAAGGATGATTCTGAGAAAAGTCAAGAATCAGCACAGAAGTACATGGGAGGACCTGGTCAATGAGCTGAAGAGAGCTGTTACCACAGTCTCAAACAATACCGTTAGTAACACACTATGCCGTCATGGATTAAAATCCTGCAGGGCATGCAAGGTCCACCTGCTCACGTCAGTACATGTCCAGGCCCGTTTGAAGTTTGCCAGTGACCATCTGGATGATCCAGAGGAGATATGGGAGAAGGTCATGTGGTCAGCTGAAATGAAAAATAGAACTTTTTGGTATCAACTCCACTTGCTGTGTTTGGAGGAGATGGGTACACCCCCAAGAACATCATCCCAACCGTGAAGCATGGTGGGGGAAACATCATACTTTGGGGTGCTTTTCTGCAAAGGGGACAGGATGACTTCACCGCATTGAAGGGAGGATGGATGGGATCATGTATTGTGAGATTTTGGCCAACAACCTCCTTCCCTCAGTAACAGCATTGAAGATGGGTCGTGGCTGGATCTTCCAGCATGACAATGACCCGAAACACACAGCCAGTGCAACTAAGGAGTGGCTCCATAAGAAGCATTTCATGGTTTTGAAGTGGCCTAGCCAGTCTCCAGACCTGAACCCACTAGAAAGTCTTTGGAGTGAGCTGAAGCTCAGTGTTGGCCAGCGACAGCCTCAAAACCTGAAAGATCTAGAGAAGATCTGTATGGAGCAGTGGACCAAAATCCCTGCTGCAGTGTTTGCAAACTTGGTCAAGAACAAAAGGAAAGGTCTGACCTCTGCAATTCCAAACAAAGGTTTCTGTACTAAATATTAAGTTCTTCTATTGTATAAAAATACTTATTTCATGCAATAAAATGCAAATTATTTATGTAAAAATCATACAATGTAATTTTGTGGATCTTTATTAAGATTCTGTCTCTCACAGTTGACATGCACCTATGATAAAAATTACAGACCTCTCCATTCTTTGTAGGTGGGAAACTTGCTAAGTCGGCAGTATCTCAAATACTTATTTTCCCCATTGTGTATAAATATATATATATTTTTCAATTTATTTTTTTGTAGCAATACCAGGTAGGCTAGGGTTAAATCCTAGCTCTGCAGGATCTGATTAAGTGCAACTGGTTGGCTCTGCATATAAACAGGCTAGGTTTTCATCAGGCTGCGGGGGAGGCTGAGCTGATTGGATGTGTTGAAGAGAGAGACCAGCCAGATAGTCTCTGAGAAGAGACTGCATAGGCCATGTGCACCAAACTGCAAGTATCAGTGGTTGGTATGGACGATAGCAGTTTTGCTTGATGGAACTGGGGCTAACTGAGCAGTGTCTGAAGAAGTCAGGGTCTATACTGTTTATTTAGCACCTGGACATTTCTAGGGATTTATGTTTATGATTTTGTTTTTGGTGCTGTGCAACCTGTAGAAATAAACATTATTTTGTTTATGACATCAACACTCTGTGCCTGTGTGAACGCTGCCGACTACCAGAGAGAGTGAACCCCTACAGTTGGTGGAGGAAATGCGGATGTGAAGTCTCAGTGAGTACAGGCGATTGCAAAGTGTAAAGATTGAATGTCGTGGGTAAAGGCAGCTACAGCATTTCAATCACAGTCTAAAAGCATGGAGTAATTGGTTAACCAACTAGTCTAGGCCAATCTGCAGTTGCAGGAGCAGCAGACCCAACAGGAGAATAACAAACTCCTGATCCAGCAGTTTCAACAGTAGCAGGAGCTTAAGCAGCAGCCGCAACAGCATCACGACCAGTTACAGCAGGTTCAGCAGCAGATGGCTGTCCTGGTAGAAACTGTCTGGGCCAAGGAGATGGCACCACTCACCAGCCAAAGTGAAGGTGACCGGGTGAGACAAATGGTGTGGGAGGCTTTACAGATGATGATTCTGGAGGACAATGTCAAGGCTTTCCTGGCTGTATATGAGAAGGTGACAGACAGAGTGAAACTGCCTTCAGAGCAATAGGCAAAGGTCCTAGCTCCATATATTACTGGGGAACCACAGAAAGCATACTATGACCTTTCCTTGCAGGATGCTAAGGAGTACGACAAGCTGAAGGCAGGGATTATGGCATGGTTGGGCATCATCATGGCAGTCTGAGCACAAGGGGTGGTGCGCCTCTGGTACTACCTAAGGGACAAGTTTCCCCTGTCTAAAGTGTTCGACCTCTCACATGTTGCAAAAATGGCTGCAGCCGAGATCTGTTGTCCAGCACAGATGGTGGAAAGAGTAGTATTGGATTGATTTATCCACTCATTACCAATATGCGTGCAAAGCTGGGTTGCCCAAGGAGATCCCCAGAATGCACATGACCTTGTGAGCCTTGTGGAAAGATACTTGGCAATGGAGAACTCCTCCACAATTGTACTCACCGCTATCTGAGGATGCAATAGCAGTGAAATCAAGATGTTGGGCAGGGGAAAACAGCTCCATGGTGGGGCCCGTAGGCCAGTGTTTTCAGCCCTTTGACTGTATCAATCCGCGGACTGGTCTGGAACAGCGAGAGGACCAGTCATGGCCCGCAGGCCTCACTTTGCCCAGGTCTGGTTTATCAGGTGGTAGCCACAGGATGTTACTCCTTTTCATTCCTGGCTGATTCTTCTATGGTTTTGCATTTTGCTAGTGACCTTGTCACTACTGGTTACAATAGAATGTACCTGCAGCCCATTCAAGTTGTGTACAGTGGGGAAAAAAGTATTTAGTCAGACACCAATTGTGCAAGTTCTCCCACTTAAAAAGATGAGAGAGGCCTGTAATTCACATCCTAGGTAGACCTCAACTATGAGAGACAAAATGAGAAAACAAATCCTGAAAATCACATTGTCTGATTTGGAAAGAAATGTTTTTCAAATTTTGGTGGAAAATAAGTATTTGGTCAATTAAAAAAGTTCATCTCAATACTTTGTTATATATCCTTTGCTGGCAATGACAGAGGTCAAACATTTTCTGTAAGTCTTCACAAGGTTCGCACACACTGTTGCTGGTATGTTGACCCATTCCTCCATGCTGATCTCCTCTACAGCAGTGATGTTTTGGGGTTGTCGCTGGGCAACACGGACTTTCAACTCCCTCCAAAGGTTTTCTATAGAGTTTAGATCTGGAGACTGGCTAGGCCATTCCAGGACCTTGAAATGCTTCTTACAAAGCCACTCCTTTGTTGCCCTGGCAGTGTGCTTGGGATCATTGTCATGATGAAAGACCCAGCCACGTTTCATCTTCAATGCCATTGATGATGGAAGGAGGTTTGCACTCAAAATCTCACGATACATGGCCCCATTCATTCTTTGTATATGGATCAGTCATCCTGTTCCCTTGGCAGAGAAACAGACCCAAAGCATGATGTTGCCACCCCCATGCTTTACAGTAGGTATGATGTTCTTTTGGATGCAACTCAGCTTTCTTTCTCCTCCAAACTCGTCGAGTTGTGTTTCTACCAAACAGTTCTACTTTCGTTTCATCTGACCATATGACATTCTCCCATTACTCTTCTGGATCATCCAAATGCTCTCTAGAAAACTTCAGATGGGCCTGGACATGTAATGGCTTAAGCAGATTGACACGTCTGGCACTGCAGGATCTGAGTCCCTGGCGGCGTAGTATGTTACTGATGGTAGCCTGTGTAACGTTCGTCCCAGCTCTCTGCAGGTCATTCACTAGGTCCCCCCGTGTGGTTCTGGGATTTTGCTCACCGTTCTTGAGATCATTTTGACCCCACGGGGTGAGATCTTGTGTGGAGCCCCAGATCGAGGGAGATTATCAGTGGTCTTGTATATCTTCCATTTTCTAATTATTGCTCCCACAGTTTATTTCTTCAAATGAAGCTGCTTGCCTATTGCAGATTCAATCTTCCCAGCCTGGTGCAGGGCTACAATTTTGTTTCTAGTGTCCTTCGACAGCTGTTTGGTCTTCACCATAGTGGAGTTTGGAGTGTGACTGTTTGAAGTTGCGGACAGGTGTCTTTTATACTGCTAACAAGTTCAAACAGGTGCCAGTACTACAGGTAATGAGTGGAGGACAGAGGAGCCTCTTAAAGAAGAAGTTACAGGTCTGTGAGAGCCAGAAATCTTGCTTGTTTGTAATTGACCAAATACTTATTTTCCACCAAAATTTGAAAACAATTTCTTTCCAAATCAGACAATGTGATTTTCAGGATTTGTTTTCTCATTTTGTCTCTCATAGTTGAGGTCTACCTAGGATGTCAATTACATGCCTCTCTCATCTTTTTAAGTGGGAGAACTTGCACAATTGAACTTGCACAAATTGTAGTTCAGCTCGTCCAGGACGGCCCATCCATATGTGCTAGTGAGCACAGTCTAATGAGAATAGTGCAGATCCCAGGACATGGGCTGTTACACTAGCCATACAGGGCTGTAGAAGGGTATTAACTCAGCCGCAGGACTGATATCTGTTCCTTTATTCACCATAGAACAACAGAATTGGCATGTCTTCCATTGACACCCTGCACTCTTCACATATGAGAAAAAGTTCACAATGAGAACATGTAACGTGAGAGCTATTGACTGGCCATCACTTTCTCCAGACCCAAATCGAATTGAGAACCTCTGAAAAATGATACATACGTGAAACCGAGATCATCAACTAGCACCACAAACTGTCCAGGACCTTACCAATGCCCTGATCCTGGTCTGCAGGAAATCCCGAAGGACACCATCTGTTATCTCATCAGGAGCATGTCCAGACAGTGTAGGGGAATGCATACAGGCATGGGGGTGCCAAACACACCACTGAGTCACATTATGATGGTCACAGAAACAACTTGAAACTGACAACATTTAATTTTCAATTTAAGTTTACTGAATGTCAATTAAATAAAATCAGACATTGCTTTTGAGTTGTGGTTCAACAGAAAATTAAAAAAATAAACAAACTGATGAGACTGTTCTGGACAAAAATTATGGTGCTCTTAACTTAATATTCCATTGCACAACCTTTTGAGGCAGTCACTGCAAACAAACAATTTCAGTAACTCTCAATGAGACTTTTGCACCTGTCCACAGTTGTTTTGGCCTACTCCTAGTGAGCAAACTGCTCCAGCTGTCTCAAGTTTGAAGGTTGCCTTCTCCAGGCTGCATGTTTCAGCTGATTCCATAGATGTTCAATTGGATTTAGATCAGGGCTCATAGAAGGCCACTTCGGAAGAGTCCAATGCTTTGCTTTTAGCCATTCTTGGATGTTTTTAGTTGTGTTTTGGGAGGAGCCATGATCTGTGACTCAGACGAAGCTTTCTGACACTGGACAGTACATTTCACTCCAGAATGCCTTGATGGTCTTGAGATTTTATTGTACCCTGCACAGATTCAAGTTACCCTATACTAGATGCAGCAAAGCAGCCAGAAACATAACCAAGCCTTCTCCATTTTTCACAGTAGGTACAATGTTCTTAAAATTGAATGCTTCATTTTTATAAACATAGAGCTGATGTAACTTTCCAAAAATCTCCAGTTTTGCCTAATGTTTCCAAAGGACTTTCTCCCAGAAGCTCTGTTGCTTGTCAATATACTGTACATTTTGGCAAATTCCAGTCTTGCATTTTTATCATTTTCTGTCGACAGATGTTTTCTCCTGCGTCATCTTCTGTGAAGTCCACTTTGGCCAAGACAGTGACGGATGGTGCAATCTGACACTGATGTACCTTGACTTTAGAGTTCACCTCTGAAGTCTATAGGAAGTTGTTTTGGGCTCCTTGATTACTATTGATATTATCTGATACTTCAATTTGTCATCAACTTTTCTCTTGCAACCACTTCCAGGGAGGTTGGCTACAGACCCTTAGACCTTAAACTTCTGAATAATATGTGCAACTGTAGTAATAGGAACATCAAGCTGTTTGGATTTACTTTTAACATGTACAATGTGTCTATAATTTTATTTGTTCTCTCCTGAGACAACTCTCTCCTTAGCTCTCTAATCAAATTATTGTGAACAATTATTATCATCTGTTTTGTATGGTGTCTTACAAGCAGAGAAAAAAAATTCAGTTTTGTAAGATGTAAATTTTTCTATATTTTCGTAAAATGTTGTTTTTTCACTAAGCTATTTTCATATAATGTGATACATGACAGACTTGAAAAATGTGTCTGTGTCATTAATCCTTTGGTGACATCCACCATAAAGTTACATACAGCATGTATGAAGTGGGCTTAGGAACTGAGCCTACGCCAAACAGCGCCGGTGCCAGCTTGTATTATACAGCTGGTGCTCAAGAGTAACTTCTGTAATTGTAGCTAGTTCCAATCGCGACAGTTTAACTCTCTGATACCGCTGCTAATAAAGAGGTTGCAAAGGGGGAGGGGCATCCATTTTGTCACCCCACCCATATGATGTACTTGTTGATGGGGAAGGCAATGATGTTGTTGTCACATTTTTTTTTCATATATTGGATAGAGGCACATTGTATGTGAATGGTGCTATGAAGAGAGTACAGGATGTCGTTTTTGAATGTAACACATTTTTAGTAATTAAAGTGCAGAAAATACTTTGGAGACAAATGGGATTGAGACACAAAGATATTTTGTTTGGGGAAGAGACAAGAGGACACCTCTAAGCAATGTAATATTTAATGTAAAGTGTAGTTATATATTTCAGAAATTTCTTTTAAATTATATTTGCCTACTTTTGAGAAACAATATAAAGAAGAAAGATGACATGCAAATATGAAATGTATTAACTGCTGTTTGTTTTTGTTTTTTGTTTTTTTAACAGATGCAAGTTGGTGTCATACAGGCAACTGAACTACCTGCATTAGACATGGGAGGAACTTCGGATCCTTACGTAAAGGTCTTCTTTTTACCAGATAAGAAGAAGAAGTATGAGACTAAAGTCCATCGTAAGACACTTAATCCAATTTTCAATGAGACTTTCAATTTTAAGGTAAATCAACCATTTTCCTTTATGTATTATAGCTGAAAACAAACTGGCAGGTGTGAAATTCATGTGTGAGATTGCTGTTAAGAAAATAGCATTGCTAGTTGTAATAATAAAATGGGTAAGAAAGTATATGAGCAGTTTATAATGTATGCACTGGCCAGAATTGAACTAATCAGTAGCGGTGAGCGGATTGACTCGCAGGACTCCAGTCCGGCCTCAAGGTCAGTGGTTCTTGGTGGCAAGATGAAGGCCCGCAAATCTTTTATATCTCCGCATCCCCAGTGTAGCATTTGATTTGTAAAGGCTGGCTCAATGTCATGTCGCCGCACCACCCTGGCTAATCAAAATTTGCGCCGGTTATACCAGGAGCTTCTTACTGGAAGGTAAGAGATTCAAGGGCCTCCCGTCTAGCCACCTTGTTCCACTGACCTGTACACTGGAACAGAGTCCCGACGATCAATCTGCTCATCTCTACTAATCAGCCATAATATAGAAAATATTGATAATGTGTATAACATTGGCTATCTCATAATAGTGGTACCTGTAGGGAGATTTTTATTTATTTTTTTATGTACAGTATTTTACTCACTTATGTATCATTAATTCCATAGGACTTTACAGACATTATCATGGCATATATTATGCAGCAAGTGGTCAGTTCTTAAAGCTAATGTGTTTGAAGCAGGAAAAATCAGTAGACGTAAGCATGGCAACTTTGAATAGAACTAGATTCTGATAGCTATATTTCAGTATCTCAGTTATGTTTAGTGTTTCCCGTGTTCTCTGAAGATGGACAACTAGTAAACAATGGCCACCCAAGGTTCAAAGATGTGAATGGGAATTAAAGGCTGCGACATCAAGTACAATTCGACAAAAGAGCTACTGTAGCAAATGGCTAGTTAATGATAGCTATGGCAAGACGATACAAGAACACAAAGTGCATTGCAGCTTGTTGCATATCAGATTAGATAGCCGCGGACAGGCCACAGTGTCATAAATGTGATCATAGAATGTAAGAAGGTGGCTTCGTCTGATAGACAATCAAGTTCATGTGCTTTTCTTACCTAGAAAACAGATACGCTATCCTACCTAGAAAAACAATACACTATCAGGAAAAGGCAAGCCAGCAGAGGCAGTGTGCTACTCTGGGGGTGGGTGGGAGTGGGGAAATCTTTTTGTTTGACAATCATGTAGATAGTTGACGACCAATGATACTCATACGTGACAAAGGTGTTTCATAATGGAGTGGTCTTTTTTGCCAGAAAAATGCACCCTGCCACACTGTAAAAATTATTCAGGAATGATTTGATGAATATGACAAGTTAAAGGCAAGAACAATGATAAAGGCATATACAGAATGGGAGGACTAGGAAAGGAGGAGGAAAGACTTGGGTATACTAATAGATCACAGACTAAACATGAGTCAACAGTGTGATGCAGCAGCAAAAAAGGCAAACACAATTCTGGGTTGCATTAACAGAAGCATAGAGTCTAGATCACTTGAAGCAATTATCCCCCTTTACTCCTCTTTGGTCAGACCTCATCTGGAATACTGTGTCTAGTTCTGAGCACCACATTTTAAAAAAGACATAAAAAAACTGGGGCAAGTTCAGAGAAGAGCGACCAGGGTGGTGACCGATCTACAAACAATGTCCTATGAGGAATGGTTAGAGGATTTGGGAATGTTTCGCTTGCAAAAGAGAAGACTGAGAGGAGACTTAATAGCTGTCTACAAATATCTGAAATGCTGTCACACTGTAGAGGGATCAGCTTTATTCTCATTTGCACAAAGAAAGACTAGAAGCAATGGGATGAAACTGAAAGGGAGAAGATACAGATTAGATATTAGAAAAAACTTTTTGACAGTGAGGGTGATCAATGATTGAAACAGGCTGCCATGAAAGGTGGTGAGTTCTCCTTCAATGGAAGTCTTCAAGGAGAGCCTGGACAGACATCTGTCTGAGATGATTTAGTGAATCCTTTATTGAGCAGGAGGTTGGACACGATGACCCTGGAGATCCCCTCCAACTCTAACATTCTAGGATTCTAGATATCGAGTTGGCCTTCAAATTCCCCAGACATCAATCAGACTGAGCATATGCTGGGAATACAATTATGATCCATAAAGGCCCCTCCTCAAAACATTCAAGTGAATGAGAGATAAACTGCACTTGATGGCTAAACAATGAACGAAGCTGCGGTGTTCCACTTCATACAGTACATTGCTCACATCAGCTTCTGCCAGAGCAGATATCAGCTGATTCCTGGTGGTTTCTGGTGTCAGACCTCATCCAATCTCATATTGATGACCAATCGGTGTATTAGTATTAGTCTAAAAGATTATTGGTACCCTTAGAAACAGATTATTTATAATATATTTATATGTAATAATATTTTATTAAAAGTTAGTTCCAGATGTCTTTCTTTAAAGCAATCAGCCACCAGTTTTTTGCTGCCTCATCTGAGAGCAGCATGATGTAGGGGCAGAGACCCTGACTCCAGCGATGTATCACTTACTGGGCTGCGTGCTATATTTTTTTTCTAAAATCACTATTTTCTCTGCTGTAGATCTACCAGTTTTCTGAATGCTGAGCTCTGTATAACTCCGCCTACACCAATGATTGGCAGCCTTCTTTTTACACTGTGTATAGCCTGAAAGCTGCCAATCAGTGGTAGGGTTGTAGTTACACAGAGCTCGTGAATATAAAGGACTACATGGCATCAGTTTTACTAGTCCTCTAGTGATTATCTCTCAAGATTTTAGCACTTGATAAAACAGTGTCTTTATCAAAACTACAGCAAGAAGCCCAGTAAGTGAAACATCACTGGAATCAAGGTCTCTGTTTCTACAATATGCTGCTCTCAATTTAAGTGGCAAAAATAGATTCTCTTTAAGTATATTATTTATATTATGTTACGTATGGAGGAAAGTGTATAATTCTTAAAACAAAAATAACTCCAAGAGCACAAAGTATATATCTAAAGAAAATATTAATCCTATCTTAGAGGGAATTTGTCAGTAGGATCAACCCTCCTTAGCTGTCTTTGAGCACACAGGTCATAGGAAGGTGAATAAAATGATACCTTGATATCTGCGATCCGATATCTTATTCCAGTAAAAACCATGTTTTTCTTATATGTAAATGAGCTGTTAAGATCTATGGGCTGGGCACTGATCTGCATAAGACTCTGACTCTACAGCTTATTTTATATAAAAGGGCGAGTTACCAGTGTGATATATAATGGCTACTCTCTGCTCTCCTGTGTCACCTCAGAGCTGTGTGTGATTATCAAGCCACATTCACATGTTCAGTATTACATCAGTATGTGTAAGCCAAAACCAGGAGTGGGTGAAAAATACAGAAGTGGTGACAAGTTTCTATTCTACTTTTTCTGATTGTTCCACTCATGATATTGGCTTCCAATTACTGATGTAAAATACTGACCAAATACTGGACGTGTGAACGTGGCCTTATTGACATATCTGCAGGTACCTCTCAGTTCTTCAGCTCCCACCTCACAGGCGGCCAGTGTTGCAATATTGTTGCAATACAGCAGAGCTGTGAGAGCTGCAAAAAATGTCTTAGCAAGAAGACAAAGTTCATATGTTTTGTATCACTCTTTGATGCGGGCCCCGACACTGAGCCCGCATCTTTTCCAACACATGACAGCTGATTTGATCAGCTGTCATGTGCCCCTAACAGCCACAGGTGGAATCTCGATTCACCCGCGGTTGTTAACATGTTAAATGCCACTGTCAATCTCTGACGGCAGCATTTAACATGATCACGCCAGAAGCGCGTCCAAGCCATGCCCATCAGCGCCCGTGTCACATGATCGCGGGGTGCTGATGAGTTGGCACGACAACCTGGGGTCTACAGAAGACCCCAGTGCTTGTCTTTGCTGATCTGTTATGAACGCCGGCATGTGGCCGGTGTTCATACCAGATGATGATTTTTGCACAAGCGATGAGACGATCACAGCTTCATGTCTCCTAAGGAGACTATTGAAGCAAGTAAAAAGTAGAAAAAAAAAGTTTTTAAAAGCATTCAAAATAAAACAATTTAAAAAAATACACATATTTGGTATCGCCGCTTTCAGAATCGCCCGATCCATCAAATATAAAAAGAATTAATCTGATCGGTAAACGGCGCAAAGAGAAAAAAAAATCAAAACAGTAGAATTACGTTTTTTTGGTAACCGCAACATTGCAATAAAATGCAATAACAGGCAATCAAAACATCGTATCTACCCTAAAATAGTATCAATAAAAACGTCAGCTCGGCGTGCAAAATATAAGCTCTCACCCGGCCCCAGATCCCAAAAAATGGAAACTCTTCGGGTGTTGGAAAATGGCGCCTTTTTTTTTTTTGTAAAGTTTGGATTTTTTTTTTTACCACACAATTAAAAAAGAACCTATACATGTTTGGTATCTATGAACTTGTAATGACCTGGAGAATCATAATGGCAGGTCAGTTTTAGCATTTAATGAACATGGTAAAAAAAAAAACTCCACAAAAAATGCAATAAGAAGCAACCAAAATGTATCAACCCCAATATTTAATCAGTTAAAACTTCAAAAAAACAAACAAAAATAGCCCTCACACAGCTCTGTTGATGGAAAAATGAAAACGTTACAGGTCTATGAAATTAGCGAAATAAGACTATCTACTTATTTTTTTTTTTTTACAAATTTCCGATTTTTATTTTCATTTTTCAAAATGTAATTTAATAAATTCTTCACAAAGTGTTTATTTTAAAGATTTCTTCTTACTACATCCTGTAAATGGGCAAAGCCTACGTGGCTTGTACTTGTAGTACATAGTATAGGAGGCAGCTTTGTCAAGATACAACAAATATTTGCAATCTCAAAAATTGGCATTAGTCATTTATCACAACCAAATCTTCTCATCCACCTGGACTAGCTCCTACTTAAACATTTAATAATTCTCTTTCTCCCTCTCATTTTAATTTCATTTCCAATGGTTACAGAGCACCAACATATTCCTCAGTGTTGTACACATGTGTTTTGATATGTGGAAAGAAACTGGAGCAAATTGAAGGTTTTTTTAGAAGAACACATGTAAATATGAGAAGAAAGTAGACGCAACATTAAAATGTCACAAACCAATCTTTTTTTTAAAACTAGGACCCCCGTGCTTCAAGGAATCAGAGATTTGTAAGCCACCATGATGCCCATAATGCTGCTGATTTTCCTATTTTTGCATTTTGTTTATATGTTTATGCTGAAAAATAATGAATCTGAACTTTTTGACATTTCACTTGAACTTTATTTTATCTTAGATTCCATATCAAGAACTTGGAGGAAAAACCCTATGTATGTCCATATATGACTTTGATCGATTTTCTAAACATGACATCATTGGAGAGGTGAAGGTCGCAATGAATACTGTAGACCTTGGGCAGCCAATTGAAGAATGGAGAGACTTGCAGAGCGCAGAAAAGGAGGAGGTGTGTTACATTAACCATTAACACAATTGATAGTGAATGTCTACATTAGTGTCGCACAATGTTTGGTAGCACCAAACTTTTTATCCCATGCACCAGTTCCTCCAGTGCCTTTAGAATCAATGCCCCTGCAGGAGTTGAATGTGACACTCAAGAAGGTCAGACATCAAATCAGGAACCTATGCTTCATAGTCAAAGTGATAGTTACATGTTTCAAAGGGCGCAGTCAGATGGCTGTACAACATGGACAACAATCTCATCGCAATGCTCAGACTGGCTGGTGCCTTTCTAGCCCAAGTGTGACTCTTTGTATTTCTATGCAACTGTCACTCTTGGGTAAAGAGAGCCGACAGCCAGTCTGATCATTGCGATGCGATCGTCGCCTGTGTTATACGGCCATCTGACTTCACCCTAAAAGTGACATCAGGAGGTGTAGCCTATACACACCTTTAATTCGCATGCATCTAACCACACAAAAATCTAGCACAACCTAGTTTAGAACTTTCATGGAAGTTTCATTCTATCCCTCCGGAAAAGCATAAAAGACTTCCTATACATTAAAAGTTATATTATATCTTTTTATTGAAAAAAAAACTTGTAGCACAAAAAAAGCCCTAGTAGGGCTGTGTTGACAAGAGAAAAATGAAAAAGCCATATGGCTGCACTTGAAAGGCAAGGACATTGCAAAGGGGTAGTAAACATATTAAAAAGAAGAGGATCCAGTACTGACCCCTGTGGTAAGTTTTATCAGTAATTTTTGTAATGATAAGGCTGCATAGAATGTGATTTTATTTTGCATACCTGAAAAAAGACCATTTATGACTAATGGAATAAGTTACGATTTCAAGCAAATGTAGAAGCCACAACAGGTATTTTTGCAAGAGCTCTATCCCAAAATAATTTGCTTTTACTTGTTTACCCCCAGCCAGAGAAACTTGGAGATATTTGCATTTCCCTTCGATATGTCCCAACTGCTGGAAAACTGACTGTCTGCATTCTAGAAGCCAAAAATCTGAAAAAGATGGATGTCGGGGGATTGTCAGGTGAGACTATTTCTTTGCTCCATTTTTGCTGTTTTTTTTTACATTGGTAAAGATATATCTTTAATCCTCTATATCACTGTAGCTCTCAGTAATAAAAACTAGTACATAAGTAGAAAAGTTATTCATAGTGAGCAATCAGGAAGGAGTACAACTGTCATTTATACTGTACAGAAGGTTAGACAGCTTTGCATGGGCTGATGCTGCCTTTTTTCTTAGCGCAATTTTAAACCAAAGTAAAATGAAAATTGTGCATGTTAAAAATGTGAAGACTTTATATGGTCTGATTGGATCTACCGAAAGTGAAAATTTAATGTGTTAGGCTGCACTCCATAGGTTTTTTAAGAATGTGTGTAATCTAATTTCTGTCAGCAGCAATGGTGTTATAAAACCCGCGTGTGGATTCAACTCACCATCCACATCGATAATCACATAGTTGACTTACATGATAAAAAGGTCAGGTGTAGCAACATCTGACAGAAAATCAGAAGTATTGTACATATGCTGTTATTAATCTCAACAGTGCAACATCTGGCTTTCAAACTCTAAGGTTAAGAGCTCACTCACGCCAGCGTATACGTCGGACGAGTGCTATCTGATGTTTTATCGGACAGCACTCGGACCAATGTTATTCAGTGGGGCAGTGCTAATGCCCGATTTATTTCACTGACAGAATCTGCCAATGAAAAAAATCGCAGCTAATCAAACGAAGAGCCGCAGATGCCTGCAGATAAGAGGTGGTTCTCATAGATCTTGTCGAGCAGCCAGAAGTTACTGATCAGGCCGATAGACCTGTCATGTGAATCAATTTGCAAATTTACTAATCCAATTTTTTATGGACCTTTTCAGCTTTGAAGGGACTTTGAGGAGGGGCCTTTATATAAGTGATTCCATTTTAAAAACTGCACCCCCTTATTCTAAACTGCTGTTAGGAAGTTTGTTAACTCTTCTTGTGCTTCACATGAATTAATGCAAAGTGTGTTGATTAATGAAAAATGTATTTTTTTCCACTAAAATATTAAAATTTTTAATTTTCATAAGGGATAATAGGAGAAAATGGACCCTAAAATGTATTAGGCATACATATATTTACATCAATTTTTCTGGCTAACATGGTACCACAATATAACTTTGTATTGTACATCATTTTATACTGTAAAATGTATACTTACCTCTTGTGGTAAGTATAATGATTCCCCCCTCCCTTGCATGTCACAGTGCCCGGATTTGGTCATTAAACTGCACGTCATAGGGCACTGTGACATGCAGGGGAGGGGGGAAACATTATACTTACCACAGGAGGTGGGGATTTCTTCAGGGCACCGGGCCGCAAGCATCAGAAACTTGGTTGAATAAAAATACATTTCACTGCAACAAGACCTCTAATATGAGGCATACATATAGGTATAGCTTTACATTTCTATCACCTGTATGCCCATATTAGAGGTCAGAGAAGTGCCAGGGGGTGACAGATTCCCTTTAAGGAATTCATCTAGGGGTGCATTGAGCATTTTTAACCTACAGGTGATTCACAAAACTTTATAACATTTAAATATGAAAACCAAAAATTTAATTTTTTCCACTAAAATACTGTTTTAACATCAAATATTTCATTTACATGAGGGGTAATAGCAGAAAATGGACCACAACTAATGTTTGGGACATGGCAAACCCCTGAAAACAAAGCATTATTTAACTTTTGGAACATAAATTTGGACACCGTGTTGGATTTTCAGAGGCCTTGAGGTACAAAAAAGCAGAAACATTCACAAGTAACCCCATAAGAAATTAATCTATTGGAAACAAAAGACAATACAGACATTACGGCAGGGGATCGCAGAGGATTCATTTTGTGAGGTAAAATATTACACTGCCTGTTTTTAAACAATGTTTTATCTCACAATATGAATCCTCTGCGATCCCCTTCTGTAATGTCTGTATACTCTTTTGTTTCCTCCCCTGCCCAGGAGATGTGGTATGTTCTGTGCACAGACAATTTTTAAAATGAACTTTTGTTTGTGGGAAAACCCCTTTAAGGAATTCATCTAGGGGTGTAGTGAGTATTTAAAACCGACAGGTGCCTCACAGAAGTTTATAACACAGGGACGTGAAAATATAACATATGAGTGGTACAAATGTAATTTTTTTATTAGCTGCAAATTTGTCAGTTACACGAGGGTTAATAGGTGAAAATGGACCCCATAATTTGTTGCATAATTTGTCCCGAATGAAGCGATGCTCCACATGTCGTCAGAAACTACTGTTAGGCCACACGTCAGGGCTGAGAAGGGAGGAGCGCTATTTGGGTTTTGGAGCACAGATTTTGCTGAAATAGTTTGCAGGCGACATTTGCAAATAAACAAAATGACCCAGCTCACCCTTTCCAAAATTAATCTGGTTAGAGGAGAAGCACGGAAATCACACCACTGCAAAGTGTTTCTGGTAGATATGGCCAAGAAAAGTAAAGGATCCAGCTTCCAGTATATATTTATATATATATATATATATATATATATATATATATATATATATATATATATATATATACATATATATATATATATATTTATTTATTTATTTATATATTTATATATATATATATATATATATATATATATATATATATATATAAACATGCAATTTTTGTTTAATCCATTAAAAAAGAGAAAAAATCTACATACTTCGCACAAACTTGAAGTGAATACCCTCCATTAAAAACCTATGCTCTTCGAACACTGTAGCATTTTTAGTCCTAGTAATGGAAGCTGGATCCTTTACCTTTCTTGGACATTTGCGGAGCCCTTAAGGTGCCCGAACTGCGGATAATCCCCACAAGGACTGACATTGTAGAAATTGTAATGAATTCATCTATGGCTGTAGTGACTATTTTTTCCTCACAGGCGTTTTCACTTTCTAACATCCAGGCCATACTTTACTCTGGTGAATTGCAAAGTGCCCATACAATGTAGTGCTCCCATATATTGTAGCGCCCCCATACATTGTGCCCAGTCTGTGCTTCTAGAGATATGCACCCCATAAATTGTTTTGTGTGCTCTCCCCACTATAGTAATGACAAACGTGTCTGGCACAGTGGAGCTCAGAGGGAGGGAGCATTTGGATTTGGGAGCGCAGATATCACTGGATTTTATTTGAGGGGGTGGGAACCATGTTGCTTTTCCAGAGTCTTTGTTGTCCCAGTAATGCAGGGGTTGTTTTTGTGCAGGATAAGTTAGCGGTTTTATTGGTAACATTTTGCGGTACATAACTTATTTTTTATCGCTTTCAGTATAAGACTGGGATCACATTCTTGTGTTCTATGCTGCTCACCTACATCAAGGTTTCTGGGTAAATCCCACAAAAATGCGATTCAGATGAGACCCCCGAAAGAACTACTCACTATAATGAGGCAGATGGAGACACTTTGGACTCCGTTTGGAGTATGTACTGGTGGTATCCTTCTTTTTAGATGTGCACAGAACTGTGGTCAACCACACTTGCGTGCTAAAAAGATGGGATACCAGCAGAACAGACATCAGATGGATTCCAGAGCGACTCCATCTGCCTCATTATACTAATTGATTCCACCGGGGGTTTTGTCTGAATCACAGTTTTTGGAATTTACATGAAAACCCCGACGTAAATGCTCAGCAGAGATCACAGGATAAATGTGAGCCGAGCCTTGTTCTGATTTTTGGCAGATAGCATGAACAAATTGACAGCAGTACAAGAATAGTCCTTATTTTTATTTTTTCGTGGTTCACCATGTGGTATAAGTGACAAGACGTCTTTATTCTTTGGATCATAGAAATTACAGCGATACAAATGTACATATATATATATATTTATATATATATATATATTATGTTTTACTACTCTACTATCGCATGCTAAAAATACCTTTTTATAAAAAATAGTTTTTTTCGTTGCCATATTCTGAGAGCTGTAACTTTTTTATTTTTTTGGTGAACAGAGCTGTGTGAGGGCTTATTTTTTACACAACGAGTTGACATTTTTGTTTTGTACCATTTTGGGATATATAACACTTTTTGTTCGCTTTTTTATTCAGATTTTTTAGTTGCAGAATGAACAAAAACAGCAATTCAGTTATTGTTTTTATTTTTGCTCAGTTCAGCGTGTGATAAAAGTGATAAAACCGATTTGTTGTTCTGGTCAATATGATTACAACGATAACAAATTTATATCTTTTTTTCATGCTTTGCTACTTTTAGTCCCTTAAAATAATATTTTCCAAATATTAATTTGTTTTTGCATCGCCATATTCTGAAAGCTATAACTTTTTTATTTTGTCAAATGAGCCACATTATGGATTATTTTTTGCAGGATGATTTCACGTTTTTATTTATACAATTTTTCTTGCAAATTACTTTTTGATCACTTTTTATACATTTTTTTGTGTGTCGTATGATGAAAAAGCAACATTTATGGCGTGCTTTTTGTTAATTTTTTTTTACTATGCTCGTCATATGAAGTAAAAGTGACAGGTTTTTTGTTTATTTTTGTTTTAACGCAAACATTGCGTTTTAGTGAAGAAACCGGTTTTAGTGATTTTTGTGCACTTTTTTGTGTTTTTATATTTTTTTACAAAATTTATTCTAATTTTTTTCATACACGTCATGGCGATCGCCCCCACACAAGGGACTGTGCGAGGGTGATCAGCCCTGGGTGTCAGCTGATTCTGACAACTGACACCCAGGGGCCCTCACCGCTCCCGTTACTTTAACCCGCTAAATGCATTTAGCGAACAGGCTGAGGGAAGAAAGCCCCTTTGCCCTTGGATCAGAGACTGTGACGTCATAGCGGGGCTCCAATTGTTGCAATGGTGATCCAATGTCGCTATGACGACATACGGGTCACCAGAGCTAGCAAAGTTGCTAGATCGTGCTCAGAGCATGATCTAGCAATTTTGTGTGTCATATGGGGTTTTGGCGTACACAGGAAAAATTGCACAACAAATTATGAGGTCCATTTTCTCCTGCTATCCTTGTGAAAATGAAAAAAAAACGGGGCTAAAACAACATTTTCATAGAAAAAATATGTTTTTTTTAATTTTTACAGATCCACGTTGTAAAATTCTCTGAAGCACCTTTGGGTTCAAGGTGCTCACCACACATCTAAATAAATTCCTTAAGGGGGTCTAGTTTTCCAAAATGGGTTCACTTGTGGGTGTTTTCCACTGTTTAGGCACATCAGGGGCTCTCCAAACGTGATATGACACCAGCAGACCATTCCATCAAAGTCTGAGTTCCAAAACTTCATTCCTTCATTTCTGATCTTTGCCGTGTACCCAAACAATAGTTTTTCCCCACTTATGGGGTATCTGCGTGCTCAGGAGAAATTGCACAACACATTTTGGGGTCCATTTTCTCATGTTACCCCTTTAAAAATAAAAAATTGGGTTTAAAATAACTTTTTTTGTGGGCTTTTACATGGCTCTACTTCTGTGAAGCACTTGGAGGCTCAAGGTGCTCACCACACATCTAGATAAGTTCCCTGGGGGATCTAGTTTACAAAATGGTGTAACTTGTGGGGGTTTTGCACTGTTTAGGCACACGAGGGGCTCTCCAAATGCAACATGGCATCCGCTAATTATTCCAGCAAATTTTGCATTCAAAAAGTCAAATGGCACTCATTCACTTTCAAGCCCCTCTGTGCGCTCAAACAGTAGTTTTTCTTCACATAATGGGTATCTGCGTACTCAGGAGAAATTTCACAACAAATTTGATGGTGAAATTTCTTCTGTTACCCTTGTGATAATGCAAAATTTGGGGTTAAAAAACATTTTTGTGGGAAAAATGTGATTTTTATATTTTAATGGCTCTACGTTATAAACTTCTTTGAAGCACCTGGGGGTTCAAGGTGCTCACCATATATCTAGATAAGTTCCCTGAGGGGGTCTAGTTTCCAAAATGGTGTCACTTATGTGGGGGTTTCCACTGTTTAGGCATATCAGGGGCTCTCCAAACGCGACATGGCGTCTGCTAATTATTACAGCAAATTTTGCATTCAAAAAGTTAAATGGTGCTCCTTCCCTTCCAAGCCCTGCTGTGTGTCCAAACAGTAGTTTTCCTTCACATATTGGGTATTGGTGTACTCAGGCAAAATTGCACAATAAATTTTATGGTGCAATTTCTCCAGTTACCCTTGTGAAAATGCAAAATTTGAGGATAAAAAAACATTTTAGTGGGAAAAATGCATTTATTTTTTCTATTTTCACAGCTCTACATTATAAACTTCTGTGAAGCACCTGAGTGTTCAAGGTGCTCACAACACATCTAGATAAGTTCCCTGAGGGGTATAGTTTCCAAATTGGTGGCACTTGTGGGAGGTTTTCACTGTTTAGGCACATCAGGGGCTCTCTAAATGCGACATGGCGTCCGCTTATTATTCCAGCAAATTTTGCATTCAAAAAGTCAAATGGCGCTCCTTCCCTTCCGAGCCCTGCCGTGCGCCTAAACAGTGGTGTTCCCCCAGATATGGGGTATTGGTGTGCTTAGGAGAAATTGCACACAAAGTTTTGGGGTCTGTTTTCTCCTGTCAACTTTCTGAAAATTGAAAAATTTGGGTCTAAAGTTACATTTTTGTGAAAAAAAGTCAAATGTTCATTTTTTCCTTCCAAGTTCCATTAATTCTGGTGAAGCACCTGAAGGGTTAATAAACTTCTTGAATGTGGTTTTGAGCACCTTGAGGGTGAAGTTTTTAGAATGGTGTCACTTTGGGGGTATTTTCTGTCATATAGACCCCTCAAAGTCACTTCAAATGTGATGTGGTCCCTAAAATAAATGGTTTTGTAAATTTTGTTGGAAATTTGAGAAATCGCTGGTCAACTTTTAACCCTTCTAACTTCCTAACAAAAAAATATGTTTCCAAAATTGTGCTGATGTAAAGTATACATGTGGGAAATGTTAATTAATAACTATTTTGTGTGACATAACTGTTATTTAAGGGCAAACATATTGAAAGTTTGAAAATTGCTAAATTTTCCAAATTTTCACCATATTTCTGTTTTTTTTCACAAATAAACCCATGTCATATTAAACATTTTTTACCACTATCATGAAGTGCAATATGTCATGAGAAAACACTCTTAGAATCAGTGGGATCCGTTGATTCATTCCAGAGTTATTAATTCATAAAGTGACAGTGGTCAAAATTGTAAAATTTGACCCAGTCATGAAGGTGAAAACAGGCTCAGAGGTGAAGAGGTTAAATTAGTCCCACTGTGGGATATTAATCTTTTGTGCTTTGATCACTGGTCTCATGTATTGCAATTCTTGCGTGCTGCAATGCATGAGTCCTGTCAGTTTCTCACTGACCCTGCCTGGTAGACCCTGCTTATATCCTGATCTAACAGGACACCATACCCTGAGGTCATGGTTAATGAAATTAGTGAAAAACTAATTAGCAAGCAATATCAAAAATTATTTGCACATTTTCACAACAGAGATACTGCAGATTCAGAATGAAATCAAACACAAAAAACTATTAGCAATGCTACTGTAGAAGGAGAATGGCAAGTAAGAACAACTGCTATACAGTATCTTTAACACCTGACAAAGTGGGAGGAATATTGAACTATAATGTATATTGTATACCCATAGCTCAATAGAAGGGCTAAAATGTAAAAAAATGTCTTTAAAAAAAATACACTTTGTTTTTCAAATTAAATTTTAGATCCATATGTTAAGATTCACCTCATGCAAAATGGGAAACGACTCAAAAAGAAGAAAACTACAGTGAAAAAGAAGACCCTGAATCCATACTTCAATGAGTCCTTTAGTTTTGAGATCCCATTTGAACAAATGAAGGTATGATAACATTTCCTTTTAAATAAGTGTAGTAAAAGTTGACAGAGTTTGTTTTAATATAGGTACACAATATTGGTAACATGGAAATTAAAATAATGCCCTCATCTTTTTCATCCATCTACGAGAGATTTTTTTTTTTAAGTGCAGATTTTTGAGATTATTCCACCAGGTTTTACATTAGCCTAATGCCTAATCCACACAACTCTGTTTTGTATGACATCACAAAAGGGCTCTTATGGTGCTACATTCATACGCAACTCCGAATTGCTTACAACTTTTGCAGCTTTTCAAAGGTTTTTACCCAACCTTTCAGGTGAAAACATTTTGATGAATTACCACCAAAGAGTTTTTTTCTACCAAATATAGAAGGAAAAAAAAATCTGACATTCTCTATTATTTTTCATGTCATAAGAAATAGGCGGAAATACAGAAAGTAGAAATAGAAATGCATTCAGGCAAACATAACTAATGGATTGCCAGATATAGTGGTGCTCAGCTTGAGATAAAGCAGTACAAAATTGTCAGCAAAAACAGAATAAAATACTGTACTTTAATGTGGTCATCACATGAGGAGAGGAGACATCAAGAGGTAAGTTAGCAACAGTTGTTTCCCATAAACTATGCTTCTTCTGGCTGATGGCACTCTCGTTCAGTTTTTCATGCTGTTTTTGCTTACAATTATTTTTCATGTAACAGACGTACCTGGTTGATAGCATACCGAAGTCATACATCTATATAAACCAAACTTTCCAATTTTTTTTCACAGCTGCCCCCACGTATCCCCTCCTCTACTCATTTCCCTGCTCCTTTGCGGGAGCTCAGGCTTCATCTGATTATGGTGGAGTGATGTTAATCCCTCTGCACAGTTTCCTGTTCCTCTGTCTGGATTGACCAAATAAGATTTTGAGTATTCTTAGCATCAATATTTTATTTCATTGAATCTCTGATTCTTTGCCTGAGACAAATGCTTGTGGTTACTCAACACATGGGAGACATGCCAGATGGTGTCTTTTTACGAGTTTTCATGTTAGAATTGTAATCAAGACTAGACATCTATAAATGATAAATTAAATTAGAAAATCCTGAGGGATAAATCCATAATAGAAATTAAGTTACTAATTTACCTTGTTGCACACAAACTTGACCATGCAATGTCAGCAAAATATCTTACAAGCACATCTACAGAGTTAATATGTGAGATTTATTTTAATAAACCCCACCACTTGAGAGCACTTAAAGAACCAAAACCAAAAGGAGACAGAAGGAACTAAATGACCTTAAAGAAGTTGTCCACAACTTTTTAAGATTGCCCCAATGTATTAACCCTGTGACTTTTTGTAATTACCTTGCTGTGTCTTTATTGCCTGTGAGCGGCGCTATCCTTGGCCGCTCAAAGGCATCATGTGACTTCCCCCACTCATTTCCCATCAAGTGAGGCGTGACTCAGCACTGGGGTCCCCACGGTGGCTGCTGTGCTGTGGGCGGGGTTGCTCTCCGCGTCACACCCAGCATCCACCACGCGCTTTCCCAATGACTGAGGAGAGGGAGAGCGTGTGGTGGATGCTGGATGTGACGCGCGGGGTAACCCCACCCACAACCCAGCATCCGCCGTGGAACGCAGCAGAGAGAGACCCCCGGCTGCATCCGGAACATGATGTGACATCAGCGGATGTCAGAGCCGGCTGCAACCGGGGGTCACATGATGCCTGTGAGCGGCCAGTGATAGCGCCACTCACAGGCAATACATACAACTAAAGGTAATTACAAAAAGTCTTATAATCACAGGGTTAATACATTGGGGAAATCTTAAAAAGTACAAGACAACTCCTTTAACAAAAACAGGTGAAAGCATTGGGTGCAGGAGTGAGCATTTCAGATGAATCCATTAAAAAGTTGTTTCATACTTCACCCCTACCATAAAGTAAGAAGAAAATAAGTTAGACAGCTAGACAAAATAAGTTTGATATCTATAGACAGTAGAACTGAAAAAAACACAATGCTGCTGGGACATATTTTTATATTTCTTTCAGCCTTTTCCAAAGTCTGGCATATTTCTAATAAATTCTTTTACAACTAACTAGTCGTTACTGCCAATAATCTTGAATTTTGGTGCTTTTTTTATTTTTTTCCATTTTTTTATGAAAAGTCACAAAACATATTTTTCTGTCATGCCCATGTAAAAGATATGGCTTAAATAAAGTCCTTAATCCCGTACAACAAAATCACATATGTAAATTATAAAATGTCTTAATTTAAAGAAAACCTTTTTTTTCTAATTTTTAACCTGAGCACCTCCTCCAATTGGAACTGTTCCACTGATTCTAGCACAGTTGTTCTTCAGCACCCCTACTTTAAACAGTTATGTTCCCCGGTAATAATAGTAATAATTTTCCCTTCAACAAATTAGGCGTATTCCACAGAACTTCAGAGTTTTGATTTGCCAGTGTGAGAGAGGAAAAAAGCAAACGCCCACAGAGAAGTTCTGTGGTATGTGATTCCATAATTAGTGAAAGGTTCTCTTTAAGGAATTATAATATACATGTACATAATTGTGTTTGGACTGCCGCAGAAGCTTTACCTGTGCCATTACCACAGTGATTGACACCTCGGCTATCAGTTGGGATCAATAAAAGTCCCTTACTTATGAAAAACAAGTAAAACATAGCTTAATGAAACGTTAAAAAGTATTAAAAAAACCGGACAAAATACCCCTTTTATCCATTGCAAAATGCTTTGCGCGTTAACAGCTCAAACTATAAAATGTATTTATTTATTCTGCATTGTAAACCACAATTAATACTACTGGCTGTTATGCAAAAAATAAGCTCTGACACAGCACTAGTGATGGACAGATATTAAAAGGATTCTCCAAGAATGTGTAAAATGGACAACGTTGCTTAGTTTATATGGTAGTCTATCCTAATCACATGTGACGACAGACTGCAGTCTGAAGAAACCCAGCTCACAAGAACTGTGTCTCAACTGATAGAGGAACTGTATTGTAAGCACAGATACCTTTTGGCTGACTGAGCAAAGGTTTCCAGCCTCAGTCAGATGAGGAGAAGATTTATTTCTTCTACTGTCACAGCCCTACTCCGGCAGGTTACCAATATGTCTGCTTTTTTTTTTTGAAAGCCCGAATTCGTGTCTATATCCGAGTGCACTTAAAAAAGTGACAAGTGCCACAAAAAAGTGCACTAGGATGCTGGTCATCTTGAAACCCTCTCCAAAAGGAGAAGGGTCCCCCAAACCATTCCCTGTCCCTCCGAGCCAGAAGGCCACAGCGAGGAACAGGGACAAATAGTCACCTCCCGCCGAAGCCAGAGGCGACCCAATCTTACCCCCAGCACGTGCCCGAGTTCTCACCCGAGCAAGGCACTGGGAGCCAAAGACTGTGCTCACCTCCCGGAAGAGGGGAGCCAACAACGCTCTCCTCCCGAAAGAGGAGAGCCTGGGGGTTTCAGGGGGGAGCGTAACCTGATGGCCACACACTCCCCCCCTAGACCTGCCAAGAGTGGAACCCGTAAGGGAACCGCATCCCGACATGTCTGCTGTTTATTATACAGCTCTACTGTCAGTTGAGATACAGATCTCGGGAGCTGTGTTTCTTCAGATTGCAGTCTAAGGGGTAACGTTTCTCCTTGTGGAGAGTGACATACCTGCTCTGGCATGTCAAGGTAAGGAGGCTTATTCGCCGTGCAATGCTCCTCACGGTGTTTCGGACTGTTGGCCCTCGTCAGTGCAAAGTACGAGAACTGATTTGGCTACAGCCGCTATATCACTCTCCACAAGGAGAAATGTTACCCCTTAGACCTCAGTCCAGAGCCACTCATCTAGCCAAATCAGTTCTCATACTTTTCACTGATGAGAGCCAACAGCCCGAAACACCGTGTCTGCAAATTGAGATTCTGATTTGGTTTTTATTCTAAGTCACATTGCACGACTCGTTAAAGGGTTGATTGTGACTTGTAGGATTGCTGCTTCCAATAGGTGGCACTATAGAGTTCAAGTCCTCTTTTTCTCTGAAGAGGCAATTTGCTTCTTCAGGTTGCAGCATATTTGGATACTTGTCTTGGATGGGCTGCTGTTTGAATTACGTGATGGGGCAATTTTACTACATTATTATAAAACCCCGTTTAAGTTTTGGCTTTTAGAATATAGTGACACAAAAGCTATTCACGCCACAGCCCTTTTCCGTTTTTGTGCTTTCGTTTTTTGCTTCCCTTCTTCCTAGAACCATAACTTTTTTATCTTTCTGTCAATATGGCCATGTGAGGGCTTGTTTTTTGCGGAAAGCATTGTACTTTTGAACAAAACCATTGGTTTTACCATAACATGTACTGGAAAATGGGAAAAAAAATCCAAGTGCAGTGAAATTGCAAAAAAAGTTGAATTCCACAATTGTTTTTTTTTTTTTTTACCATGTTCACTAAATGCTAAAACTGATGTGTCATTATGATTCTCCAGGTCATTAAGAGTTCGTAGATACCAAACATGTATAGGTTCTTTTTTATTTGAGTGGTGAAAATAAAATAAAAGTTTGTTAAAAAAAAAAAATGGCGCCATTTTCCGAGACCTGTAGCGTCTCCATTTTTTGGGATCTGGGGCCGGGTGAGGGCTTATTTTTTGTGCGCTGAGCTGACATTTTTATTGACACCATTTTGGTGTAGATATGATGTTTTGATTGCCCAGTATTGCATTTTATTGCAATGTTGCGGTGACCAAAAAGACGTAATTCTGGCGTTTAGATTTTTTTATTATTACGCTGATCTGATTAATTCTTTTTTTATATTGATAGATTGGGCGATTCTGAATGCGGCGATACCAAACATGTGTATATTTGATTTTTTTTATTGTTTTATTTTGAATGGGGCGAAAGGGGAGTGATTTAAACTTTTATATTTTTTTAATTTTTTAAATATTTTTAAAAACTTTTTTTCCCTACTTCTTACTTTCTTCAATAATCTCCTTAGGAGACTTGAAGCTACGATTGTTTGATCGCCTCTGTTACACATAGCAGGGCTCCAGCCCTGGCACTCATAGCAGATTGGCTATGACAACCACAGGGCTCTCATCCAGACCCCGGGTTGTCATGCCAACCCATCGGTGACCCGTGATCATGTGACGGGGTCACCGATGGGCGGAGCCAACAACACGAGTTAAGTGCCGCTGTCAGAGATTGACAGCGACATTTAACTAGTTAACAGCCGCGGGTGGATCGCGATTCCACCCGTGGCTGTTGCAGGCACATGTCAGCTGTATAGATCAGCTGTCATGTGCCCCGAAAAGTGCAGGCTCAGCACAGGAGCCCGCACCAAAAGGGGAGACACGGCATGTGCAGTACATGTACTGCGCATGTCGTGAAGGGGTTAATTGTTTTTTTGCACAAGTAGTAAAACATTAAAAAGGCGTTATATTAGCTCGGCAATCGACATGGAACATGTCTTTATGCTACACCTCCCTTATGGGTGTGCCAGAAATCCCTCTGCTGAGGATGTGCAGGAAATACTCAAACTTCTCTAATATCTAACCATGGGGTGGTGGCCTTTTTATGACTGTAGCTGGAACTGTTTAGGTGATGTCTGTGCAGTAAAAAGAGATTTAATCAGCCTATCTGTCTAGAAGAACAACAAATGTGTAAAACTGCATGATTTATTTATTTTTATTATGTAACTGATATACACTTATTCCTTTCCTGTGTACTTTTTCTCTTTTTCATATGCTTCACAGAAAGTACAAGTTGTGATTACTGTTTTGGACTATGACAAGCTAGGAAAGAATGAGGCCATTGGCAAGATCTTTGTTGGATGCAGCGCCTCAGGAACTGAGCTTCGTCATTGGTCTGACATGCTGGCCAATCCACGACGTCCCATTGCTCAGTGGCACCCTCTCAAGCCAGAAGAGGAGGTAGACCTTGCACTGGGCTCCAAGAAGTAATGAGCCCTTTCTACACATCTTTTCCCCTTATCCCTCCACACTCTGCTATGCAGACTATAAGCACCTTCTGCTAACTCACCGGCTCTCCCTACAACACAGCAGCCAAGACTTAACGAACACATAAAGAAGTGTCATCGGGAAACAATGCTGTTTCGGTACACGTTTTTGAAGTTTCTTTGGGTCAACTTCAAAAGCATAGTTTGGCTCTATGCCTCACTTTTTTATGTGTTCTCTGCAATTTTGTATTGTTTTCTTAAGTTAGATGAAGGAAACATGTGACATATTAGTCTTCCAAAATGATGCGTTTAAATAATATTGATATATACAATCACTTTGACAGTTACACAGTAAATACACCCATCTTCATTAGGTGAATTGTTAAAGAATATATTTCATATGTTTTATGTTTTGTTTTTTAAAAACTTGATAAGGACTGAGAAACATTCGATATGCTTATAGACTTAAGGGCGATAGACATTTTCTTATGCTGGATGTCAGAAGCGAGATTAGTATTTCATCTTCATGTCTCCTGTTGTACATGTACACATTATACATTGTGATTAAGAGGTCACTACAACAAGATAAACCTCAAAATTGTTATTTGATATTTTGCTGTATTTCCACGAGAGAGCACATTTAGACATGCTCTCTTCATTGAAACGTCTTCCATATTTTTAGAACAAGCCTCTTATCAACGATGTGACTAGGTACAGTACATATTCTCCTACGTAATATCGCTTAATGGAATGAATTAATAACAAGGCCTGGTAGAAATAGTAAACTAGCTATTATAATAATGCTGGTCATAACATTACTGATACTTATTAAGCAACAGATAGGGAAAATATTGTTATTTAAAATGCCGCTCAAAGCAGTTGGTTATTGTATATGGACATGACAAAAGAAGAGAAGACAAAGGAGGAATGGCTTGTCATTCGAGATAGCTGTTTTTCCTAATAAAGGCTGATTAAATTGGAAAACATACGACAAAGAGACGATTCATTAAGAATGGTGTTATACATGCCCCTCTTAATTAAGTGGCGTTTTGGAGAAGGGTGCACCAAATTCATTAAGAGGCACTCGCCACTTAATGAATTCGACACATCTGCTCAGTGGCCTTTGCGCAAAAATTATTCTGAAAATGACAAAAGTATGTTATGCGAGTTTTCTGGCTTAAACACTTTTATGAATCGGGACCTATGTGATGAACTCAAAAGAAGAATAATTAGCGTTAAGCAGGAGAAAGAGACTTTTGAACTTGAAGGATAAAATAAAGGTACAAAATAACTTGCGTATATTGTTTGTTTAGTTACTATGATGTAGTTTAATTTATGTTAATATATATACAGTATATTTTCTATATCATGGGTATCATTATTTAATGAAAAATATAGAATTGAGTCTCATAGAAAGGCAAAGCAAAGTGGTAAAATAGTTATGTAGGTTTACGAATAAATCCTAT
This sequence comes from Phyllobates terribilis, assembly GCF_046119375.1. Taxonomy (NCBI): domain Eukaryota; kingdom Metazoa; phylum Chordata; class Amphibia; order Anura; family Dendrobatidae; genus Phyllobates; species Phyllobates terribilis. The sequence continues at coordinate 638,289,080 of NW_027362762.1, forward strand.
TTTCATACAAATCTTGGGTTCTAAATGACTACACAATTGCTTGAAATAGTTTCTCCTTTTTATCTTTTATGAATAACACCAAGAACTTCAAAAATTCTTATAGTAGAATGGCTTTATAATTTACTCAGTCAAGTTTTTGTATGCAAAATATTTTATAAATAAACCATTATTAGGTGCAGCCAAAAGGAATATCTTAACTGTGTCTTGGTAAGTGAGTTGTAGAAGAGTTTATAGGATTTAATAAAGTGTAGCTTAAGATTTAGGGTACATTCGCAAGTCAAAAAATCCTTAGCACAATCCACAGCAGCAAGAACCTCTGTGGATGTAATCATATAAATTCTGCAAAAGATGATCATTGTCATCCTGTGAAATTCAAATCCACAGTATCAGTCAATTCATGCATTGTGTGAAGATAAATTATCAACCACTATGCTGTTATTATGCTTTCTGTCTCTATTGAAGCTACAAAATGTGCCCAAATATACAGCTTCTATGGGCTGCTAATTAATATTAACTCAACGACTTCTTAAATGATCCAAATGAGCATGCCCGAGATTAGAGGTCAATGTGCAGACAGTCTATCTATCTATCTATCTAGATAGATAGATAGATAGATAGATAGATGGATAGATGGATAGATAGATAGATAGATAGATAGATAGATAGATAGAGTCAGCTACAGCTTTATAACAAGCTCCTTGTATATTGGAACACTTTTCCAATATGTCAGGTTCAAATTTAAAACACTTGAAAGCAGGATACATAAACTAGAGAAATGTAAGCAATCTAATAGAATTTTATCAATTTTCTATTAGTTATAACAAACAAGTTATAGCAAAATAAATGTCCAGGTAACTAATTTTTCATTACTTGTTTAAGGGGCTTTCCACTATTTCGATATTGATGACCTATCCTTAAGATAAGTAATGAATGAATATCTGATCAATTATGGCCACACCTGGTGCAAAAAAAACATGGCTCCGTCACTCTATTTAGAGGTCGCTCTTGGGTACTGCAGATCAGCTCCATTGTTATTATTGCATACAACAACCTGTCAGATCATTGCATTTTGATGCCCACCCTAATACAGAGTGTTATAGGTTGTTGTGAGTTGCAATAGGACCCATGTAGTAACATTCCTAAGAAAGAATGCCATCTGTTGTGATCAGTAGCAATGATGCACACCATGGCATACTGTGGGATTTCTAAATCTTCTGTAGTATGTACTCTATTTCCCAATATAGTGCATTCATGTTGACCAACAGCAGATATAAAACAGAAAATGATTCAAATTTTTGTAACATAAGTAAAGTATTCCTTGAAACTTTTTAAAATAAAAATGTTACTTGTGTTGCCATAGTATGTTAGAAAAGACCCGCTATTTCTTATTTTGTCAAATAGTTGGTAACAGATAAGTGGAAGATCAGGATCACGTCAAGAACCCCAAAGGCCCCATTACTCAAGGACTTTAATACATAGATTGGACTTTTTAATACTTAAGGTCGTTAGATTTTTGCTTTAAGCACATATCCAGGAAATGAAAGGAAATAAAAAATAAATCTTATTCGGGTAAAAGAAACAAGTAGCAGAGACATGAAAATGATTCCTTTATAACCTTTTTGGCCTCCCTTGCATTCAGAGCCTGCAGATCTGTACTATACACTAATACACCAAGGTCATAAAGAAACAATTTACATGCATCTGCTAACTACTGCATATGTCCATGTCGTGTGGATGTGTGCGAAAAGTGATGAGTTATCGAAGAAGGTTACTGTATTTGGGTGGTTACATGAAATTTTGGAGGTAAATATTAATTTTACAATGATCAGCTAGGCTTTCCTTTACCCAGGACAAAGCTTTAGGTAGTTTCCTTGGTCTGTTATCTAAATCCCACCAAGGGGAATACCCTGCACCTGTCCCCATCTCCCTTTAGTCCTGACTTTAAGATCAGCAACACTTTAAATAAATAAAATTGCTGAGAATTATTATGTTGTACAAAGTAATAATACTGCAGTAAAATTAAAAGGGAGTTGGTTGGCACAAAATGGCTGTACAAATGAAGCCCAGGCGCCCTTTGCACCCTTGGTGTGGCCAAACAGCTCAGAGCACCTTCCCATACTCTCGTTGTACATCTATTTCAATCCCCCTCTTCCATCATTGACAGCTCTGGTTTTAGAGGAGGCAGAAAAGGGCAGAGATAGATGGCACTCACGTAGGTGGGAACGTGCACTGAACTGCTCCGGCATGTCACGGGTGCAGCGATCGCTTGGTTTGATCAGTCATTTTGTGCTGATAAACCATCCTAATGCAATTTTTGTACGATGATGTTTGAAACTCATAATAAGGCCAGGGTTTATTGGAATTATAACCTATTGGAATTTTATTCCGGTGAGCAGGGAGCGTGACTTTTTAATGTCATTAGCACATGAGTTGTACTATACTTCACACTATACTATTGCCCGGTCCTAGTTTCTGGGAGTTAAGAACAATTCATTTCACACAGCACAAAACATTAGTGATTAGGAATAAAACCTAAAACTTGTAGGAATTTACTTCTTTAATGATTCCATATGGTAGCTCTAAGATTGTAAGTGCTGATTATTGCTTTATGTAGGTAAACTTGTAGAATTAAATAATATATTTCATTTGATGTAACATTTAGAGCCACAACAAATGCAGAAAAGTTACGTCAATGTTTGAAACTTGATTGCTTACAAAGAAACTAAGTGCACGTAATCATGACGAAAGCTAGAAAGTGGTTTATTTTTTCAATTTCTGAGTTTAATAAAGGTAAAACATGCCATGTAGATACGGCAGAGGAAAGGTAATGGTACGTGACGTATAAATGGTTTGAGCATTACAGGGTAGACTAGAAAGAAGACAGAAGAAAGCAGCTATATTATGCATGCTGAGCACTATGGCACATACTTCACATCCTGTATGTTCAGAGAAGTGAGTGGGTGGTCAGGAGCTGGATGTATGTTTGATATATTGTATATAGTATGCATGTAACACTTTATACATAACAGCATGGGGCATAGCTATGTGCCGCACATATTGATTGAGACCAAATATTTACTCATCTTTAACCTGTTTACTGACATGATATATTTTTGTGATCTGAAACATCTTAGTAAACCTTAGGCTAAAAAACATTCAGCTAAAAAGTGTAACCCTATAGTGTGTGCTGACATTGATTTTGCCATGGGGTAAACAGGTTAACGATAAGGCTATTTACACATGCTCTTCTACTGTTACTTGTGCCTGTTTTTAATGAAAAAAATTACACAGATTCAGGGGCACCATTTTTTTTACATAAAGTCATAGTAAGACTTCACTCTGGGCAAAAATAAATTTTTTTGCTCTAATTCTAAATACTTTAACCAAGGCAGTGTGACTTCTTGTTCCAAGTCACTGGGCCATGGACTCCAAACTCCCCTGCCAGTTACACCTTTGCATCAAGTCATTGGGCCATCGACCCCAACCTCCTCTGCCAGTTACACCTTTGCATCAAGTCACTGGGCCATGGACCCCAACCTCCTCTGCCAATTACACCTTTGCATCAAGTCACCAGGCCATGGACCCCAACCTCCCCTGTCCGTTACACCTTTGAATCAAGTCACCAGGCCATGGACCCCAACCTCCCCTGTCCGATACACCTTTGCATCAAGTCACCGGCCATGGACCCCAACCTCCCCTGCCAGTTAAACCTCTGCATCAAGCCACCGGGCAATGGACCCCAACCTCCTCTGCCAGTTACACCTTTGCATCAAGCCACCGGGCAATGGACCCCAACCTCCTCTGCCAGTTACACCTTTGCATCAAGTCACCGGGCCATGGACCCCAACCTTCCCTGCCAGTTACACCTTTGCATCAAGCCTCCAGGCAATGGACCCCAATCTCCCCTGCCAGTTACACCTTTGCATCAAGCCTCCGGGCAATGGACCCCAATCTCCCCTGCCAGTTACACCTTTGCATTCAATTTGTCCCACTGCCATCTGTTTTTGTCCTTCTTTCCTGTACTGTGGTGCTAGTTTTTTTCTTCAAAGACAGTCACTGTTAGTGTACACATAGCCTTTGGCTCTTATAAGATGAGTTTGATTATATAGGCAATATAAAGGTTTTAAAATCTAGTTATTTGAATACATCTAAGAGTTAACTTAAGTTTTTACTTATATTTTTGAATGTATGCATGCCAAGAAGAAATTAAAGTACATAGGAATATATATATATATATATATATATATATATATATATATATATATATATATATATATATATATAAAATACATACAAATATATATATATATATATATATATATATATTTAATAGATGATATATAGAAAAATATAGATACATGTTGAAAATGGGCGGGTCAGTGTTTAATCAATTTATCAATTTTTTCAATTTGTGTATGTGTGGGTGATGTCTTGTAAACTGCTAAATGTCAATGGCCATGTATCCATGCAATAGATTATGGCCTTTACCCTGGCCCAAGGATGAATCCCTTCTGTGTCTTGTGCTGTCTGTATAATAATTTCTGCTATGATATAAAAGCCATAATTTCCAAGAGAAGTGTTCCTTTGAGGGTGCACTCAGAATAAATATGCATGTATACTGTCTTTGTCTCAGTGTTTTCTGAAGATGAATGAGGTGAGGTTATTGGAAGGTATCTTTTGGGCTGTGCTTTCCTGCTCACCTCAAAATGTTCAATGTTTGTGTGAAATCATTGTTTTGTCTTTGTTATTTTGTAAGATGTCTACTTAATAAAGAAATATTAAAACAAACGTATTACAATTTTTTTTTATTATTGAAAAGTTATTTACTAAACCATGCTGGGTAGACCTTGGTCTGTTACCACTACAAGTACAGTTATGGTCTGTTCTATATAAATGTAAGTATTGAGTTTTAATTCTGCAGTAGAAATATTTGCAAACATACAATGGCATAGTCTTCTATAGGAATATATACACTGCTCAAAAGAATAAAGGGAACACTCAAATAACACATCCTAGATCTGAATGAATGAAATATTCTCAATGTACAGAACAAAGTATTCAAAGGTGAATGTGCTGACAACAAAACCACACAAAAATCATCAATGGAAATCAAATTTATTAACCAATGGAGGCCTGGATTTGGAGTCACCCCCAAAATTAAAGTGGAAAAACACACTACAGGCTGATCCAACTTTGATGCAATGTATTTAAAACAAGTCAAAATGAGGCTCAGTATTGTGTGTGGCCTCCACATGCCTGTATGACCTCCCTAGAACGCCTGGGCATGCTCCTGATGAGGTTGCGGATGGTCTCCTGTGGGATCTCCTCCCAGACCTGGACTAAAGCATCCGCCAACTCCTGGACAGTCTGTGGTTGGTGGATGGAGCGAGACATGATGTCCCAGATGTGCTCAATCGGATTCAAGTCTGGGGAACGGGCGGGCCAGTCCATAGCTTCAATGCTTTCATCTTGCAGGAACTGCTGACACACTCCAGCCACATGAGGTCTGGCATTGTCCTGCATTAGGAGGAACCCAGGGCCAACCGCACAAGCATATGGTCTCACAAGGGGTCTGAGGATCTCACCTTGGTACCTAATGGCAGTCAGACTACCTCTGGCGAGCACATGGAGGGCTGTGCGGCCCTTCAAAGAAATGCCACCCCACACCGTTACTGACTCACTACCAAACTAGTCATGCTGAAGGATGTTGCAGGCAGCAGATCGCTCTCTACGGCGTCTCCAGACTCTGTCACATCTGTCACATGTGCTCAGTGTGAACCTGCTTTCATCTGTGAAGAGCACAGGGCGCCAGTGGAGACTTTGCCAATCCTGGTGTTCTGTGGCAAATGCCAAACATCCTGCACGATGTTGGGCTGTGAGCACAACCCCCATCTGTGGATGTCGGGCCCTCATACCACCCTTATGGAGTCGGTTTCTAACTGTTTGTGCAGACACATGCACATTTGTGGCCTGCTGGAGGTCATTTTTCAGGGCTCTGGCAGTGCTCCTCCTGTTCCTCCTTGCACAAAGGTGGAGGTAGAGGTCCTGTTGCTGGGTTGTTGCCCTTCTACGGCCCCCTCCACGTCTCCTGGTGTACTGGCCTGTCTCCTGGTAGCGCCTCCAGCCTCTGGACACTACACTTACAGACACAGCAAACCTTCTTGCCACAACTCGCATTGATGTGCCATCCTGGATGAGCTGCACTACCAGAGCAACTTCTGTGGGTTGTAGAGTCCATCTCATGCTACCACGAGTGTGAAAGCACAACCAACATTCAAAAGTGACCAAAACATCATTCAGAAAGCATTGGTACTGAGATGTGGTCTGTGGCCCCCACCTGCAGAACCACTCCTTTATTGAGTGTGTCTTGATAATTGCCAATAATTTCCATCTATTGTCTATTCCATTTGCACAACAGCATGTGAAATTGATTGTCAATCAGTGTTGCTTCCTAAGTGGACAGTTTGATTACACAGAAGTTTGATTTACTTGGAGTTATATTCTGCTGTTTAAGTGTTCCCTTTATTTGTTTGAGCAGTGTATAAGAAATTATATGTTCCCAACCCCTGCTAGGGTGTAACTGCCAATACTATGCTAATATCTCCACATTGAACTTCATCTGTCAAGTTATACTCAAACACTCAGTTTGTCCAAGTCAGCCTGTATTTTATGAACATATTCCATAAACTGCAGTATACTCCTTAGTTTAATGTCAGCTACAATAACTGAAACAACATTATTAATCTCACATTTTAGCTCATTAACCCCTTCACCCTGAAGCCTATTTTCACCTTCCTGACCATGCCAAAGTTTACCATTCTGATCAGTGACATTTTATCAGGTAATAACTCTGGAATGCTTCAACATTCTGAGATTGTTTTTTCGTACATACATATAATTTATGTTGGTGGTAAATTTAGGCAGATATTTTTGCGTTTGTTTTTGAAAATATCAGAATTTTGATGAAAATTTTTCAGTTTTCAAACTTTGAATTTTTATGCCCTTAAACCTGATAGTTATTTCTCACAAAATAGTTAATAAATAACATTTCCCACATGTTTACTTTACATCAACATTATTTTTAAAACTTTACATTTTTTTTGTTAGAAAGTTAGAAGGGTTAAAGGTTTATCAGCAATTTCTCATTTTTCCATCAAAATTTACATAAACAATTTTTTTAGGACCACCTCAATTTTGAAGTGACTTTGAGGGGATAGAAAATAACACCATTTTAAATACTGCACCCCTCAAAGTGCTCAAAACCACATTCAAAAAGTTTATTAATCATTTAAATTCTTCACAGGATTTAAAGCAATGTGGAAGGAAAAAATGAACATTTAAATTTTTCTCACAAAAATGTTCCCTTAGCCCCTTATCCCAAGGATAGCAGGAGAAAATGGACCATACAATTTATTGTGCAATTTCTCCTGAGTATACCCATACCCCATACGTGGTGGTAAACTACTCTGGGGCACATGGTAGGGCTCGGAAGGGAAGGAGCGCCACTGTACTTTTGGAGCGCAAAATTGGCTGGGATATCGGATGCCATGTTGCGTTTGCGGAGCCCCAGGTGTGCCTAAAAAGTTGAAATCCCCATCAAGTGACCCCATTTTGGAAACCACCCCTCAAGGAATTTTTCTAGAGGTGAGGTGAGCACTTTGAATCCACAGGTGCTTCACAGAATTTTAGAATGTTGAGCCATGAAAATGAAAAAATACATTTTTCACACAAAAATGTTACTTTTGCCCCAAATTTTATATTTTCAAAAGGGTAACAGGAAAAAATGGACTATACAATATGTTGTGCAATTTCTCCTCAGTATGTTGATACCCCATATATGGTGGAAAACTACTGTTTGGGCACATGGCATGGCTGGTAAGTGAAGGAGCACCATTTGACTTTTGGAGCTTAAAATCGACTGGGATAGCAGACATCATGTAGCGTTTGCAGAGCCCCTGATGTACCTTAACAATGGAACCCCCCACAATTGACCCCATACACCCCTGAAGGAATGTATCTAAAGGTGTGATGAGCACCTTGAATCCACAATATATATTTTTATCACAAAAATGTTCCTTTAGTCCTAAATTTTTAATTTTCAGAAGGGTAATATGAGAAAATAGACCATAAAATTTGTTCTGCGATTTCTTAAGAGTATGACGATACCCCATATGTGGTGGAAAACTACTGTTTGCGCACACGGCAGGGCCCGGAAGGGAAGGAGTGCCAATTGAATTCTGGAGCGCAATTTTTGCTGGAATAACGGATGCCATGTCACATTTCAAGAGCCCCTGACACGCCAAAACAGCAGAAACCACAAATGACACCATTTTGGAAACTAAAGCTCTTGAGGAATTCAACTAGGTATGTAGTGAGCATTTTAACCCTCAGATGATTCACAGAATTGTATATCAATCGGCTGAGTCAATGTAAAATTATAATTTTTTCCATTAAAATGTTGCTTTGGCCCCAAGTTTTCAAGTTTCAAAAGGGATAATAGAGGAAAATGAATGTTACAATTTATTACGTAATTTCTCCTGAGTACACCAATACTCCATATGTGGTTAAAAATTATTTTTGAGGCACAGTGCAAAGCTCAGAAGAGAAGAAGTGCCATATTGGAGTTCAGACTTTGCTGAAATGGTTTAAGGGTGCCATGTCACATTTATGGAGGACCCCAGAGGTGCCAGAACAGCAGAATCCCCCATAAGTGACCCCATTTTACAAACTACACCTCTCAATCAATTCATCTAAGGGTTTGGTGATCATATTGACACAACAGGTGTGTCACAGAATTTTAAACCATTGGGCAGTGAAGAAAAATAAATTACATTTTTAACACAAAAGTTTTGTTTTAGACCCAGATTTTACATTTTCAGAAGGGGAAATAGGTAAAAAATAGCATCAAAATGTGTCACACAATTTCTGATGAACGTGGCAATACCCCATATGTGGCTGTACTGTACTGGTTAGCCACACGGTGAAACTTGAGAGGGAAGGAGCGCTATTTGACTCTTGGAGAGCAAATTATCCTAGAATAGTTTGCGGATTCCATATACAGAGCCCCTAAGTGCTACAAGAGTAGAATCCCCCTTCAAGTGACCCCATTTTGAAGTTTATCTACAGGTGTAGTGACAATTTTTACTCCATTGGTGTTTTTCAGAAATAAGCAGCAGTGGATGTTTCTGAGTGAAAATTGCAAATCTGCCATTGTAGTGTCCATACATTGTAGTGCCCATACGTTGTGCCCAGCTCGTGCTTTTGGAGACACATAAATTATGCAGGCTCTCATTCCTACATGAATGCCAAACATTTGGACACTAAATGTGGTTTAGGCACATTGTGGGGCTCAGAAGGGAAGGTGGAATTTGGATCTGGGAGTGCAGAATTTGCTGTAAATGCACTTTGGGAGTGCATTTCCAGAGCCTTTGTGCTACCAGTAATGTGGACGCTCCCTATATTTCCATTGACAGATGATCGACCTGAGTTAGGACTTGATTTTTTTTGTAGATTGAGTTGAAGCTTTTATTGGAAACATTTTACATAACATTTTGGATCACATTTATCCTGCGCTCTACGCTAAGCACTTACATCGGGGTTTCCATCTAAATTTCCAAATGACACGATTCAGATGAAACATCTGAGGGATCCAATTACTATAATGAGGCAGCAGAATTACTCTGGACTTCATCTGGCCTCTGTTCAGTGGTATCCTTTTCAGAAGTGCACAAAACTGTGGCCAACCGTGCTTTTATGCTTGCTTAAAAAGACAGACACTGCTGGATCACAAGCCAGACGGCATCCATAGTGTCTCCATCTGCCTCACTATATGGAATCTTCCACCAGGGGTTCCATCTGTGTCATGTATTTCAGAAACTTACATGGAAGCGCAGGATAAATGTGAGCCGAGTCTTACTGCGATTTTTGGGAGACAGAATGAACAAATCAACAGCAGGCCAAGAATTGGTTTTATTTATTTTTTATGTCATTCCTCGTGCAGTACAAGTGATTAGACAACTTTGTTCTTAGGATCGGTGCGATTACAGCGATACCAGATATATATTGGGTTTTTATGTTTGGCTGCTGTCACACACAGGAAAAACTTTTTTTGGCAAAGCAAAGTTTTGCATCACCATATTTGACAACTATAATTTTTCTATATTTCTCCCTCATGTGAGGGCTTGTTTTTTACAGGATGAGTTGACATTTTTATTTTTACCATTTTCTGGCATATAACATTTTTTGATTGCTTTCTATTCCAATATTTGGGAAGCCGAATAAGCAAAAACCATGTATGTTATCCCCGTGGTTTCCTCCGGTTTCCTCCCTCACTCCAAAGACATACTGATAGGGAATATAGATTGTGAGCCCCAATAGCCAGTGCCGATAATGTTTGTAAAGCACTGTGGAATTAATGGCGCTATATGTGAGTAAAATAAAGAAAAAGATGGAAAAATTAAGGAGCGAGTCAGCAGTTAGTAGCAAAGTGAAGAGAGTGAAGTCACGAAGGCCACATATTGGGATGAAGTACTGTACTGGATAAAGCGGCAGTCTGGATCTTAATATGGCCAGACCTTTTTGATGCTGGAAAGTGTAACAGATAAGGAAGGAGAGCTCAGCTGCAGTGGTTACGGCCGGAAGCACAAGGACGAATAGCTATGGGTTTGTTCGAGTCCTGAGACAGCACAGGCAAAGTGTACCTAAAGGGACATAATGTAGGCTGTAGCTGGGACTCTTAGTGAAGAAATACTGGACTTGCTGGGCCAGGGCACGGTACCACTTTGACTTGTGCTGTAGTCAGTGAAGGACAGTTAGTTAAAATCGAATATGCAAGCTACCTATGTCGTCACATGGTGTGCCGTCACAAGAAACTGATATGTCTGTGTCTCTGTGTAAAACAGAATATATATAAAGCAAGCTTTGTACCTGCTACCTACTTGAAACTGGTAATATCGATGTTCCGTTGAGGTAACTGCCTATAAAACCCTTATATCCTTTACCCCTAAAAATCCCCTTACTGTAATTATAAATAAAAACTATGACACTGTATTTTGGATAATTTTGGCCACAGCAGACTTTATTTAAACAAACCTAGGATGATAAATTCAATTTAATATAATGGTAGGGTCCTTGAAGCTCTCAAAATCTGGTGATTACCAAAACAGCAACCATAAACCATAATTAATCCCAGACTTTACCCCACTGGCTTGGGAGCACCATAACCCAAAGGGTTCCATTGTACACTTAAACTTTGAGGAATCCGACATTCCATTGCCATAAGTCCCCCCAAAATTTACCAGATCAGAAACCATAATTTTCCAATTAAGGAATCCATATACTAATGGATCCCCCAGACCAATTTAGAACCAACTTCAAGGACCCCCCAACTGCCACAATGAGGTCACTTGGAATACCTCAAATGCCTGAGACCCCCCTTAAACAAACTGCTGTGGCCCTTTCTAACCCTTCCTGCAAACCCAATGCCAAAATGTCACTGCCTATCGCATTCAAGTGCACACCATCTGCCAAACAAAATTTGTCCCCACCCTATCCAGATCGAAATTACAAACAGCGATACCCCATTCCGATTAACAAAATTTGATACTGCCCTATTAACTTTTCTTTGCTCCTTATTAATCTTTTCGACTGACGAACCATTCCTCAGCACTTTCGCTGAACAATTTCTGACCACACCGTAACAATACCTGAAAATGACATCTACAGGTGCAACAAATCATAGCCCCTCAGAACCAATAGAAAACGCCAGAAGCGTCTTACCTTGGCCAAGGAGAAAAAGACCTGGACTGTTTCTCAGTGGTCAAAGGTGTTGTTTTCAGATGAAAGTAAATTTTGCATTTTATTTGGAAATCAAGGTCCCAGAGTCTGGAGGAAGAGTGGAGAGGCACACAATCCAAGCTGCTTGAGGTCTAGTGTGAAGTTTCCACAATCAGTGATGGTTTGGGTAGCCATGTCATCTGCTGGTGTATGTCCACTGTGTTTTATCAAGACAAAAGTCAGCGCAGCCATCTATCAGGAAATTTTAGAACATTTCATGCTTCCCTCTGCCGTCAAGCTTTTTGGAGATGGAAATTCCATTCTCCAGCAGGGCTTGGCACCTGTCCACACTTCCAAAAGTACCAATACATGGTTTAAAAACACCCTATCACTGTGCTTGATTGGCAAGCAAACTCGCCTGTCCTTAACCCCATAGAGAATCTATGGGTTATTGTCAAGAGGAAGATGAGGACACCAGACCCAACAATGCAGACGAGCTGAAGGCTGCTATTAAAGCAACCTGGGCTTCCATAACACCTCAGCAGTGCCACAGGCTGATCGCCTCCATACCACGCTGCATTGATGCAAAAATTGATGCAAAAGGAGCCCCAAGTATTGAGTGCATTTACTGAACATTCATTTCCGATTTTAAAATCATTTTTCAAGCTGTTGTTATTAAGTATTCTAATTTACTGATATAATGACTTTTGTGTTTTCATTGGCTGTAAGCCATAATCATCAACATTAACAGAAATAAACACTTGAAATAGATCACTCTGTTTGTAATGACTTTATATATGAGTTTCACCTTTTGTATTGAACAAGTGAAATAAATTAACTTTTTGATGATATTCTAATTTTGTGAGAAGCACCAGTATATAAAACTACACTGAACACTAACGTCCAACCACTTTCAATCATAATGAGGTAAACTCTCAACCAAACCCTGAGGACTAATATAAACCTGATACTGCTTAGACTCCAATGCCCGATACATTGCACCGCTCCAGCAGAACGCACACAGCTGCTTCCGTTGCCGTCCCGATCCAAAACGACTGTGACGTGAAACGGGATGCATCTAAACCCAAAGTCGTCAAACACTTATGAAACACTGAATTAAACTGGTATTTTGCCAGCAAGGACCCATCTGCATGACACAATAATGGCAAACCCCTGCTAGGCCTTAAGGCTCTGAAAAGCAACGTAACGGACACATTCCCGATTCAGGAACCGCTCCCAAAACTACCCACTTTCCCTTTCCATTCTGATCCGTTTTCGATTTTCGAATCCAGTACTAAACCCCACGTTGAGGTCACAACATCCATTGCCAAAATTCCCCTAGTCGCCTTTCTGCTGGGGGATACGATCTCCCCACCCTCAATATACCAAAGAAAGCGAGTGAGAAGGCTAACCGAAAAATACAAGTCTCATACTCCGAATTACAAATGGAACTCAATACTCCCCCTAACCGTTCTAAGACCCCAAAAGAAACCGAGCAACTATTATCCTTGTGTCCACTCCCCCTAAGGAGACCCTTCAGTGCTTGTTTTATTAGAAAACAATTAGTCAAATCCCTCTGTCTGCGCAACTTGGGCCCAAAAGCTATGGATGCAATAACCCAGGAAACCTTTGCCGATGACCAACCCTCGAATGCTCCTTGACTTAGCCACATAAACAGCACACCTACCCACCCAATCATCGTCCTGTAACCTACTACTGAAAGGTACTAACCAATCCTCCCACAAACACCATACCGACTGATAAGCCACCCACGTGCAAGCCTCCAAGGAAGAACTGATCAAGGATTCTGCGGCTCGGAGACCACGCTCCAAAGTTCCGACAGGCAATCCAGCCCCTTGTCCTCCGCCTCTGAGGCCAACAGCCAAAAACGCTCCCAATGAAAACGAGAGAGTGAATCATCAATTGAATTCTGTACACCTGGCACATGAGACGCCGTGACATAATCATTTATGGAAAGACAAGTCAACGCTAGCTGACGGAAGTATGCGAATACCCGGAGGGGATGATGCAGTAATGTTATTAATGGCACAGACTACCCCCATGTTATCACAAAACGTACCCTCCTATTTGGCAACTCCCGTTTCCATAAGTGAACTGTCACCAAGATGGGGAAAATTTCCAGCAATGCAATATTTTTGACCAAACCCGATCTAACCCACTCCTCAGACCATTTGTCCGCACACCACTGACCCTTAAAATAAGCCCAAAAACCAAGACCACCTGCAGCATCAGTAAACAAATCCAGCTCGCAATTGTCCACCACCTCTTCCATAAGCAACGATCTGCCGTTATATTGCTCTAAAAAATTCCCCCACACTACTAAATCGGCTTTGTGATTGTAACATCCCTGGCGGCGTGCTTGCATGGTTTACCACCTCCCACCATGCAAGAGCGCAATATTACCTATCAGGCCAGGCTGCACACTTTGCTCCAGTACCTGCTGTTTGTATGTCTCTTGTCTGCTGGCTTAGGGTGGCGGCGCTGTTACTTCCTGATTCTTAAAGCTACAGAGTGCGCAGTCCTAATGCGTCCCCAGCCTATTGCTGTGAGTCACTGGATACTTAAACCCCCTCCACCCAGTAGGAGGGGCCTGAGCAACACTTCCATTCAGTGTGTACTGTGCAACTGAGTTGCCAGGTCCTGTCCTGTATCTTGTCTGTTCCACCACCCTGGGGGCTGTATACCCAGGCCTGTTGCCTGTATCTGTGACTTCTAGTCTGTTTCCGCCACCCTGGGGGCTGAGTTCCCAGGCTCGTTCCTGTATCTTGTTCCTGGTTCAGTTCCTGTCTGAACAGTGTCCTAGCCCGTTACCTGTTTGTCTCTATGTCCGTACCTTCCCTTTTCCTGCAGTGTTCTGAACCTGCACCTAACTCGTTGTCTCTGTACTTCTGTTTGTGAGTTTTGTGTCCACTCGCTACTTCATTGTAAGTACCTTATGTATATCTGGTTCTGCTTGTCCCGTTTCCCTGCCTCCGTATCTACCTCCTGTGTTCTAACTATATTCCAGTATTTTCCAGTCTGTTCTATGTGAACAGAGCCCTGTCCTGTCTGCCTGCACCTTCTGCTCTGTTCTGCTCTGCTTGTTCGCCGCGCCTGCGGTTCCGCTCTGTTCTGCTTGTTCGCCGCACCTGCGGTTCCACTCTGTTCTGCTTGTTCACCGCATCTGCGGTTCCGCTCTGCTCTGCTTGTTCGCCGCGCCTGCGGTTCCGCTCTGCTCTGCTTGTTCGCTGCGCCTGCGGTTCCGCTCTGCTCTGCTTGTTCTCCGCACCTGCGGTTCCGCTCTGCTCTGCTTGTTCGCCGCACCTGCGGTTACGCTCTGCTCTGCTTGTGCGCCGCACCTGCGGTTCCGCTCTGCTCTGCTTGTTCGCCGCACCTGCGTTTCTGCTCTGCTTGTTTGCCGCGCCAGCGGTTCTGCTCCGCTCTGCTTGTTCGCCGCGCCTGCGGTTTTGCTCTGCTCTGCTTGTTCGCCGCGCTTGCGGTTTTACTCCACTCTGCTTGTTCGCCGCACCTGCGATTTTGCTCTGCTCTGTTTGTTCGCCGCACCGGCGGTTCTGCTCTGCTTGTTCGCCGCACCGGCGGTTCTACTCTGCTTGTTCGCGGCACCGGCAGTTCTGCTCTGCTTGTTTGCCGCACCTGCGATTTGCTCTGCTCTGTTTGTTCGCCGCACCGGCGGTTCTGCTCTGCTTGTTCGCCGCACCGGCGGTTCTGCTCTGCTTGTTCGCCGCACCGGCAGTTCTGCTCTGCTTGTTTGCCGCACCGGCGGTTTCGCTCTGCTCTGCTTGTTCGCCGCATTGGCAGTTTCGCTCTGCTCTCCATGTTCGCCACGTCTGTGGTTTTGCTCTGCTCTGCTGTCCGCCGCACCTGCGGCTCCGTTCCTGTGTCCCAGTCTGTACTGGTCACTATCCTGCCTGCGTTCCTACCTGCCAGTACCCGGCAGTCAGCATGCCAGCCGTGCCTGCCAGTGCCCACCTGTCTGCATGCCAGCCGTGCCTGCCAGTGCCCACCTGTCTGCTTACCAGCCGTGCCTGCCAATACCGACCTGTCTTCACACCAGCCAAGTCTGCTAGTACCCACCTGTCTGTATGCCAGCCTAACCTGCCTGTTCCCGCATTCCCCGGTGTGGGTCAACAGCTGTGACCGGGGTCTGACCTGGAGTAGCACCTGGTCCCTCTGCTCGGTTCCTCACTGGTTCACGGAGTCGACTGAGCCGCCATGTGACCTTGGTCGGACCGAGTTGATACTTAGTTACGCCCCTCCAGGCACTTCTCCGTTCATGGTCCAGTGGGATCAATAATCAAGCTCACGCCAGTCTGTCCGGGCGCGAGCGTAACAGTGATCAGCAGATAATCGTATGTAATAATGAGGGGCTCACACTCCAGAGGCAGCACTCGCCAACCTTTGGGAAATAACCCTCCCAATAGGAATGATCCGGCGCACAAAGTTAAGCTTACCAAGAAGCGACTGCACCTCCCTAGACGTCAATTTTTTTTAACTTGTATTGCCCTGGCTACCTCCTGGTTCAAAGCTGCTACCTTCTCTTCCGGAAGCCGAAATTCCTAATTTAAGGACTCACTTACAATTCCTAAAAAAACAGATACTCGTAGTCGGACCATCTGTCCTGCCTGACGCTAAATGGACAACAAATAGCTCCGCCATCCAATGAATAGTCCTAAGAATAGTCTCGCAATGAGGAGAATTACTGGGGCCGATACATAAAAAATCATCCAGGTAATGAATGATTGAATCAAGACCTAAAACATCACGAATGACCCATTCTAAGAAAAAAATTAATGTCTCAAATAGCGCACAGGACAAGGAGC
Source organism: Phyllobates terribilis (assembly GCF_046119375.1). Lineage (NCBI taxonomy): Eukaryota > Metazoa > Chordata > Amphibia > Anura > Dendrobatidae > Phyllobates > Phyllobates terribilis. The sequence continues at coordinate 638,305,696 of NW_027362762.1, forward strand.
AGCCCGTGGTTAAACATCTATCCACAAAAAATTGTGGTTAAACATCTATCCCCCAGTAACAGCCCAATAACCTAACACTGTCTGGATGAACCGACAGTAAACGAAATTGCGAAATCAACGTCTGTCTTGGAAAGCAGTACCCCCCTCCCACAACACCTAACCCACCACATTGCCTTGTCAAATGAAGTATAAACAATGGAATAAAGCTCCCAATCAATCCCATCATTTACCGACATCCCCTGAGGATAGGATAAATGTTGAATGAGCTGAAACTTATTCTGCTCTTTCTTGGGTACAATTCCCAAAGAAGAAACCACGACATCACTAAAAGGAGGTTCATTAAATGGTCCTGGCATACGACCCAAAGCCACTTCCTTGCTCAACTTCTCTGAAACTAACCACGCATACTGATCAGCCGATTTTAGATTATTATGTTACGTTGGGTATTACTCCCTTCCCAGGCTACAAATATCTGCCCACAGCTGTCCGCTTAACTTCTGCTGGTGTGTAAAATTAAGTGGGATCCCACGCCATTTTATTTTTAAATTCTTTAATTTAGCAATAAATTACATGTACAGTAAGCAACACAGTCACTGCACTAATTATACAGGGTGGGCCATTTATATGGATACACCTAAATTAAATGGGAATGGTTGGTGATATCAACTTCCTGTTTGTGGCACATTAGCATATGGGAGGGGGAAAACTTTTCCAGATCGGTGGTGACCATGGCAGCCATTTTGAAGTTGGCCATTTTGGATCCAACTTTATTTTTTTCAATGGGAAGAGGGTCATGTGACACATCAAACTTATTGAGAATTTCATTAGAAAAACAATGGTGTGCTTGGTTTTAACGTAACTTTATTCTTTCATGAGTTTTTTACAAGTTTATGACCACTTATAAAATGTGTTCAAAGTGCTGCCCCAGTGGATCTGAACAGCAGCGGCGGCCACTATAGTCGCATACCACGGGTGGTGTCGCGAAACTTTATCCCCAAAATCTTTATTCCCCTTTTTGCTATTGACCGCCCGGGGCCATGGACAGGGACTATCCTAAAAGAACCGACCAGACTGACTACCGAATACCCCACGGTCCCAGGGGGTGCATCAATTTGGCATCACGAACAGGATGTACCGAACCTTTACACCCGGTCTCGTGCGCCCAGAGACTGTGTTTGAGACTGAGTAGTGGCGCCCGCCCAGGAAGAACAGGCGCCATGTGTATGTCGAAAGAAGAAGAGAAACTTCCCATCGTGGGTTGGGTTGCCGAATGGCGCGAAAGGCCGTGCCCGTCCCTTGCAACAAAAGCCATATTAATAGACTTGTCCATTAGCCAGAGGGATCCGCCTCCTGGTGTGGCCAACAGCAAAATGGGAAAGATCCGCCCACGAAAGGGGAGAGGAAGGAAGGAGCCCTGGGAGAAGGGCAGATACACGTGCGACTGCGGAGGAGTCACAGCTAACCCGGTATGTGTAATGGAGGGAAACGGCAACCAGACTCCAGGCCGTGGCATGGAGGCAGAAGACTCCCCTAGTAACCTGGAAGGAGTCCTGAAACAACTACCCCCGGTGGATCTAGGGTTCCTGCAGACTGAGATGCAGGAGCTGGGCCAGCAAATGGAGCAGGCCCAGATGGCAGCAGTAGAGAGATGGAAAGACGCGCTGCTAGAAAAGATCATTCGGCAGTGGTCGGCGTCGCGGCCTGTAGCTACCGCCCCAGCCCCGGGGGGCTAAGGAGAAGGAGACGCGCAGCACCGGAGAGGCAGCCGCAGCAGGTAACGCCCCTGCCCTGGTAGCTGAGGAGACCCTAATCAAACCCCTGGGGCCACCAGCAGCCCCTGCACCCGGCTGGGTGTACAAAAGCGCTATGTGGGACTGGTCCGCAGGCATAGAGGATCAGCTAGGGGTCCCATTAATACCTGCGCCATCGCCCTGGGCAGTCTGTACAGGAAGGGTAGAGTACAGGTGGGAGAACCCGGAAGGTGTTCTAATGAGGTTCCCTAGAGAGGCCCAAGTGAAGGAGACACCGGGGAAGGCCCTGCAATGGGAAGAGTTCTGCCGGCAGCAGATCCGAACGTGGGAAGTGGAGGAGAAGGAGCGGCAGATCAGGTGGCAAGCCATGGAGGAGAGGAATATGAGGGTCAAGGCCCTGGCCCGGAAGGCCAAACCTGCCGAACCAGGGTGTGAGAGCGCTGGGCACTGTAGTGAAATTTGATCTACGCAAGGGCTGGGGTTTCATCAGAGAGCCCAATGCTGCCCAGGATTTCTTTGTCACCAGGAGGGACGTGGAGTCCCACCTTCAACAAGGACACCCTGACCGTGACTTGTACCCTGGCGATCGAGTCACCTACACCAGGCATTGGGGAGAGAGGGGGTGGTACGCGCTCAATGTGCGGAAGGCGAGTGCGGAGGACATGCCCCTGACATCCGGTGCCACTGACCCCAGTCGACAGCAAGCAGCAGCTTCAGCCCCGGATACAGCAAATAACCCGGATGCGCCATCTAACGACGGAGGATTACGTGCTACCCTGGAAAAAGGCACCACGGAAGAGGCAATAAGAACTGAACTGCGGAACCGCAGAGGAAGTGAGTGTAAATAGTTACCCTGTTGGGTGTTTATATCAAAACTTATAAGTTAATAACTGTGTGTGATGTTAACATAATTAGTACCCGGTAGAAAAAGAAAAGAAAAAGATGTTATGGTTTTGGACAGTGAACAGCCAGAACTTTTACTGTAAAAGATTGGCACTTCTTAATGTGCTTCTTGTTGGTTTTATAGGCCACTGAACAAAAACCCATTTGGCGTGGTCGAACACGTGTTCCAACGAGTGGATTAGCTATGCCCTGCAGCCACAGGCCCAGGGCCTACGTTGGGGGTTTTAGGATGGGTCCCCCATATTGCACTTGAAACAGGGAGATGGACACCCTGATAGGAATCTCATTGGAGCCTTCTGAACTTGCTGGAAAAAAAAATGTTGTTTAAAGTAATGTAGTGTTTTATATTTGAAAGAATGTTATTTAAAGTGATCTAATATTGTTTTATATATCTGGTAGTCTTATGCAACGTTTTAGAAAAAGTGCCTCCTATAAAGGGAAGAAAAAGTTATTTATTTACCGTTTTTACCTGTGAATGCATTCTAAAAATTTTGCACGTCTTAAATTCTTGTTTTTTATCTTTACTCTGTTCCAGCCCGCGGACGTGCTGTGTTTAACGGGGGTGGGGGGTGGGAATGTGGCGCCCCTGCGGGTCCAGTCGCCACAGAGGTACTGCATCTCAGCCAGAGGTGTGGTACCCCACTCTCGGGTAAGGAGGGAGCTGTTATGTTCTGCTACCAAAGCTAAGGAAAGAGAGGAGATCTGTCCCTACTATGAGACTCAGCTGAATCCCTACGATGTAACAGGGAACCTGATCCTGCGATCAGACCTGCTAAAGTCCTAATCTAGTCTGTACGAAGACCTATGGATGTGGGGAGGGAATCCCTCCAAGTACTAAGGACTGGGAGGAATATGGGACACCTCCTAACAGAAATAGTAGCAGACAGACGAACAAACAAAATAGATAGAACATAGAGGTCCGTAGACCAAGCAAACTAACAGAGTTAGATACAGAGCACAGGCTAGCTAGAAAGTAGATATACAATGAAGTCCAGCAAAGCCAGAAGGGCGGAGCAGGACTAAATAGGCCAACAAGGTCATGTGACCAGCAAAGGAAAAAAAACCTAACAGCAAGGTTCTAACAGTACCCCCCCTTCTAAGAGGATCCTCCGGATCCCCTAGGACCAGGCTTATCAGGAAATCTTCTGTGAAACGCTCTGATAAGTCTGGACGCGGAAACATCATCTGACCTCACCCAAGAGTTATCCTCGGGTCCGAAACCTTTCCAGGCCACAAGATACTGCAAACTACCTCTATACCGTCTAGAGTCAAGGATGCGAGAAATTTCATATTCCCCGTCCTCCACCACCGGAGGAACAGAGGCAGAGGCGTCACCATCCGACACAACAGCTTTTTTTAACAGAGAGACATGAAAGACCGGATTAATTCTCCAGGAGGTAGGAACCTCCAACCTAACAGCAGATTGGTTGACAACCTGAAGCACCTTAAAGGGCCCTACAAACTTGGGACCCAATTTCTTAGAAGGAATCCTCAACCGCAGATTCCTAGAGGACAACCAAACCATGTCACCAACAGCGAACAAAACCTCCTGTCGTTTCCTATCAAAGTAGTCTTTAGATTTTCTGTTGGCCTCCTGAAGATTACCACGCACATCCGTCCAAACTCTTTCCAAATCACCGGAAAAATTCTCCTCCTCAGGTACGGCAGATCCCAACTTGGAGAACGACCCAAACGACGGATGTCTCCCAGAACAACAAAAAAAAGGCGAACAACCAGCAGAAGAAGATGTATGATTGTTCAGAGCAAATTCGGCAAGTGGCAGAAACTCAGACCACCCCTCTTGATTGTCTGCCACAAAACAACGCAAGAACTGCTCAACATCCTGGTTTTTCCTTTCTGTCTGGCCATTAGATTCAGGATGATATCCGGACGAAAACGACAAATGAATTCCCAACCTGTCACAAAAGGCACGCCAAAAACGAGCCACGAACTGAGGACCCCCATCAGAAACAATGTCAGTAGGAACGCCATGAAGTCTGACAATTTCCTTGACAAAGGCCTTAGCGAGAGTTTTAGCGCAGGGCAGTTTGACGAAGGGAACCAAGTGACACATCTTGCTAAAGCGGTCCACGACCACCCAGATGACAGTAAAACCCTCAGAGGGGGGAAGGTCAGTTATAAAGTCCATAGCCAAATGTGTCCAAGGAGCACTGGGGACCTCCAAAGGACAAAGCAACCCCGCAGCAGGAGTATGTGAGGACTTAGATCTAGCACATATAGTACATTGGCGCACCCACTTAATGACTTCCTTCTGCCATCCAGGCCACCAAAAACTGCGACCCACCAGTCTCTTGGTCTCAGAGATTCCGGGATGACCTGCCAACCGAGATTCGTGACACTCAACAAACAAATCTCTCCTAAAGGTCTCAGGCACAAACAACCTCCCATGAGGAGTGTTAGATGGGGCATTCTCCTGAGCTTTAAGAATCTCATTTTCCAAAACGGAGTCTAAAGCAGCTATCACAACACCTTCTTGTAAAATGTTTTCCTCTTTCTCAGCACCGACTATGGGAGAAAAACTGCGAGACAAGGCATCCGCCTTAACATTCTTAGTACCAGGGATGTAAGTAACGGAGAAATTAAACCGCGAGAAAAACAGTGCCCACCTAGCCTGACGGGCATTCAGGCGCTTGGCAGCATCAAGATATATCAGATTTTTATGATCCGTAAGAACCTGAACGGGAAATTCCGCACCTTCCAAGAAGTGGCGCCAGTGTTCAAATGCGAGTTTAATAGCCAATAATTCCCGATTACCAATATCGTAATTCAATTCAGTCTCCGAAAATTTTTTTGAAAAAAAGGCACAGGGATGTAATCCATCCCCGTTATCCTGAGACAATACTGCGCCAACCCCCACAGAGGAAGCATCAACCTCAACCAAAAACAGCCTAGTAACATCAGGCTGCATAAGGATGGGAGCAGAGGTGAACCTCTCCTTGAGATACACAAAAGCTTCAATGGCCTCAGAAGACCACTGAACCGCATCAGCACCTTTCCTGGTGAGATCAGTCAGAGGTTTGACAATACTAGAAAAATTTTTTATGAACTTTCTATAGTAATTGGCGAAACCCAAAAACCTCTGTATCGATTTCAAACCAATAGGCCTAGGCCATTCCTGCACAGCCTGAACCTTAACCGGATCCATCTCAAAACCTTTGCTGGAGATAATGTAGCCCAAAAAACTAATTCTCTGTACAGCGAACTCACATTTCTCCAGCTTAGCAAAAAGCGAATTGTCCATTAATAACTGTAATACCTCACGCACGCTCCGCCAATGAGACTCCAGATCCGGCGAATAAATCAAAATGTCATCCAAATACACAACCACATTTTTACCGATCAAAGGTCTAAGGATGTCATTAATCAGATTCTGAAAAAATGCAGGAGCATTAGTGAGACCAAAAGGCATAACCAGATTCTCAAAATGACCCACAGGAGTGTTAAAAGCAGTCTTCCATTCATCACCCTCCTTCATGCGCAACAGATTGTATGCCCCCTTAAGGTAAATTTTAGAGAACCACTTGGCCCCCAATAACTGGTTAAACAGATCAGGAATCAATGGCAGTGGGTAAGGATTGCGTACCGTAATTTTGTTAATCTCACGAAAATCCAGACAAGGACGTAAACCGCCGTCCTTTTTTTTTACAAAAAAAAATCCAACCGCCACAGGAGACTTAGAGGGCCTAATGTGACCGGCGGCCAAGCTTGTCTGTATGTATTCCTCCAAAGCCTTCCTCTCAGGAATAGTAAGGTTAAATAAACGACTCTTAGGAAGAGTCGCTCCAGGGACAAATTCAATAGAACAATCATAGTCTCTATGGGGAGGCAAAACCTGCGATTCCTTCTCAGAAAAAACTCTCCAAAAATCCTGAATAGGAACAGGCAATTCTCTCCTATCCAAAGCTGAAATACGCCCGTTACAACACTTGTCATAACATTTATGGCTCCAGGATTTAATTTCACTGGTAGACCAATCCAGTACAGGATTGTGAAATTTTAACCAGGGCAAACCCAATATTACTGGAGAAGGCAAGTTATTCAACACTACCAAATCCAATTTCTCATGGTGAACACCATTAATAGTGAGAGGAAATTCACTGACCTTGAGAGTAATATTCTTCAAAGGGGAGCCATCCACAGAAACCACAGCAATGGGGGATGACAAAGGTTCAGGTTTTAAATTGAGTTTTTCCACGAATCCCCCATCAATTACATTCAGTGTAGACCCGCAATCAACAAACACCCGAAATTCCATTAATTTTTCCTGAGCAATCGTGGAAGCAGCTAAAAATATACCCTTGGAATTTAAACAGGCAATACGGGCGTGACTGACCATTTTTTTTTCTTTCTTCATACGAAGCTCACAGCCTTTAATCAAATGACCAGATTTTCCGCAGTAGAAACACAAGCCTTGCGAAAAACGACGGTCTTTTTCTTGAGAGCGAGGTGCCACCGATCCAATCTCCATCGGTTCACCACTGTTAGTACACACATTATCATAACCAGAAACTGACATAGCAGAGGATTTGCTCTCATTAACCCTAGCACGCAGTCTTCTATCCACCCGTATAGCTAATTGCATAGCCTGTTGCAAATCTTCAGGTGTAGGATAAGCAATTAGCAGGTCTTTAACCCTTTCACTGAGCCCAGCAAGAAATAGACTTTTCAGAGCAGAATCGTTCCACCCTGTTTGAGTGGACCAACGACGAAAATGTGTACAATATTTTTCCACATTACCCGATCCTTGTTTTAGACGTCTCAACTCAGTCTCAGCTGATGCGACACGGTCAGGATCATCATATAATAGTCCCAAAGCAGAAAAAAAACTATCCACTGATCTGAAGCATGAATCACTAGGTTGCAAAGAAAAGGCCCACTCCTGAGGCTCTTTGCGCAAAAGTGACATTATGAACCCTACGCGCTGGGATTCATCCCCAGAGGACTTAGGTCTCAAACGAAAATACAATAAGCAAGCATTTTTAAATGAAAAAAATTCTCGGTGTTCACCAAAAAACAAATCCGGCAAACATACCTTAGGCTCCAAGAAATGTGCTCCAGGACAGTTACTCACGTGCTGACGGAGCTCGGCCACCTCCAGAGAGAGTCCCTGCAGGCGATGAGCCAAATCCTGAACCGACACCATGATGGAACAGAAAAATCTTTCCTTAGAGAATTTGCTGGCTGGACTTACTGTTATGTTCTGCTACCAAAGCTAAGGAAAGAGAGGAGATCTGTCCCTACTATGAGACTCAGCTGAATCCCTACGATGTAACAGGGAACCTGATCCTGCGATCAGACCTGCTAAAGTCCTAATCTAGTCTGTACGAAGACCTATAGATGTGGGGAGGGAATCCCTACAAGTACTAAGGACTGGGAGGAATATGGGACACCTCCTAACAGAAATAGTAGCAGACAGACGAACAAACAAAATAGATAGAACATAGAGGTCCGTAGACCAAGCAAACTAACAGAGTTAGATACAGAGCACAGGCTAGCTAGAAAGTAGATATACAATGAAGTCCAGCAAAGCCAGAAGGGCGGAGCAGGACTAAATAGGCCAACAAGGTCATGTGACCAGCAAAGGAAAAAAAACCTAACAGCAAGGTTCTAACAGGAGCACTACCCGGGACCACACACCCACATCCCACACCACATCACTCCAGTAGGGAAGGGCGAGATTGCTCCCGAGGAAGAGCACAGTCCCTGTCCCTGTTTGGAGGAGGGAACTAGGTAGAGGAGGTGGGTGGAGGAAGTAGTTTAGGGGAGCACATAATGAAGGACTGAAGGTTGAGGGGACCACGTAGAGTGACAATTAGTGACGTGGGTCACATGACAGACAGTATAAAAAGACAGGTAGAAACATCTAAAATTATCTCTTTAACTGTCCTGGGGCCTAGCTCTACCCGTGGAGAGCTGAACCATCTCTGCTGCGTCACCAACGGCCCCAGTGGATCTGAACAGCAGCGGCAGGCCACTTATAGCCGCATACCACGGGTGGCGTCACAAAACTTTATCCCCAAAAACTTTATTCCCCTCTTTGTTATTGACCGCCCAGGGCCACGGACCGGGTCATGCCGCCGTGACTATCCTAAAAGAACCGACCCACCCGGGGGCGCGTCAATTGCATGTATACAATCTGCATACTTGCGGTCACGTGCCAACTAGACTTCATTTGGCTTCTCTCAATAAAAGTGAATTGAGGAAAGTCAAATGAAATTAGTCAGCATGCAACAACAAGTATGATAATTGCATACATGAAATCGCACACTCAAGCAAGCAATACCGGGGAATCATGACAGAGTGCACACCACACACTGTCACAAGTTGATATCTGCAGTCATACAGAGTGATGACAGACTTTTGTCAAAAGCCTGACAGTCCTGTTAACACTTTCTCACTTCTTTATGCATTTTCACAGTGTCTCCTTTTAAAACACTTTCTTTCTTTACATTTTTAATGCTCTTTAATACTTTAATCTTTGCACCACTTCCCTCAGTAAACAGCAATGGCTAAAAGTTATGTGATTCACAAAAATTGACAAATACATGAAGTTTATGTTAAGGCTCAATATTTACAGTGTTGACCCTTATTTGTTCAATTTGTCCTGAATTCCTGGATATCAGCTTCTCTGCCATATTATGTGTTGCTGTTGGTCCACCTACTTTTTGGGCTTGAGATCTCTGTAGTTTCCTGGCCATGGACCCAAAATTTCTATGTTATGTTCACCGAGCCAGTTACTTTTTACTTTTACATTGTGACAAATTTCTCCATCATACTGAAAAAAGCATTGTTTATTGCCAAAATGCTCCTGGATCATTGGGAGAAGTTGCCTTTAAAGGATGTTTAGATATCATTCTTTATTCATAGAGGTATTCTTAGGAAAAATTGTGAATGAGCTCATACTGTTAGATGAAAAATGACCCCACACAAGACTGGTCTCAGTATGCTTTACTGTCAGCATGACACAGGACTAGAGATGAGATCTTTTGAGATTTAAATTTGCCAGCTTTGGGAAATTAGATTTGCAGCAAATAAGTTTGCATATATCACATAATTAACAACCCTCTACTCATCTGGAAAATATGTGTAGAACACTTTAGTTACTCTTCAAGTCAATTGAACACATTCTGAGCTATGTAATGCAAAAACAACCTTTTTAATGTACAAATGACTAACTTATCTGGCTAGGGAAAAACAGTGGGTAACCAGAGGTGATCACAGCATATTTCACAACACACTGCAGTATCAGAATTTTTAGGCTACTTATATTTTATAAAAGGTATAAAAAATTATCCCCTTTTGGGGGGTAGATGAATGCATTGCTGTTGTTTATGGACAGACTGTGCAAACGGAACAAGCCATGGCATTCTCACATGGTTTGGTGCCACAATTACCAGTTTGGGAAGTATAAAGTGCTTTGTACTGATTGAATAAATTAGAAGATTTAGAGCCATCCAAAAATTATCCATTTAATTAGGGAGACAAAATAGGTGAACTGTACTGTTTTGAATGTAAAATAAGTAATGGCCTCTCAACTAGAAGAGAATTTTTTTTTCTAATTTTTAGCGTCCGCAATTGGTTTGCTAATCACAATATGAACAGGTAATTTTATAAAGCAATCCAAAAATTATCCCTTTTTCTTCTGGAGACAAAACAGTGGAACTGTTTTGAATGTCAAGAAATTATGGCTTCTCAAACAGGAGTGGGACATTTTCCCTTTTTTGGAGTTTGCAATTGGTTTGCTACTCACAAAATTGTTAGGCAATTATATAGGCTTTTTATAAAGCCTTCCAAAAAGTATCCCCCCTTTTCAGAGACAAAACAGGGGAGCTGTTTTAAACGTGAAGAAATTAAGTCTTGTTGTCACCAAACTTTTTAAACGATTAGCCCTATTTCGAGAGTTGTTACTTGAAAGTACAAAAACATGAGAGAACATCTCCCAGCATCAGTAGTACTGTCTAGCATTATAAAACACAGATGCTTGGCAGTTTAGGGCCAACAACAACAGCCCCTGCAGAAGCAGTATGGTCTAGCCCTATAAAACACTGTGGACAGCCTGGGGCTATGTGGCTGCATCACTGTGCAGTGGCTGCAGCAGGAGCAGAACAGTAGAGAATTAAAATTGGCTAGGCAAGAAGATGCTTGGCAGTTCTATAGTACAAATTACATACTAAACAAGGAGTAGATGCCTGGCAGAGTGTGGTCCATTGGCACTGACAGCAGCTGAACGGTGTGAACAACAGTCAATGGACAGCAGGGAGGCAGACAGATGGTATAGCTGGTTCAATCATTGGCATCAGCTGTTTGTTTTTCCACACTTATGGCAGATTACCTGGTCTGGTTTGGTGTGACAAATCTACCGGCCATACTGCACACCTTCTCTGACATGACACTGGAGGCTGACATGACAATACTCACATTGCAAACTGGGCTTGTTCTTGCCACTGGTCCAAATTGCTTATTCAGAATAGGATCGTAGCTTGCGGTATCTGCCTGATAAAGAACGCAGTCTAGGTATGACTGAACATGGTTGTTCAGATGGTGCGTCTGTGTTTGCTGAAGTGTACTAGGTTGTCACAATGGCAGTAAAAATATCTAACTCGGCTACTTGTTGTATCCCTAATGCTGCCACAGATGGGGGAATCTTGTGTCTGTGTGGATCGCAGAGGGGTCTGCTGTCTCTTCCTATGAGCGGCATGTGTTTGTTTGGCAAAAACTTTGTAGAGCTGGTAGGGTAACAGAGCTTATATTGTAAACTGATTTGGACTTTTGGAAGCTGGAAAAAATCCCCAATTTTGCTTTTATACAAAGGGTCTAAAAGTGGGCTATACAAGTCATCCCTTCATGTGTCATGTTAACAATTTGCCTGTCCTCCCGCAAGCATACAGCTTGCCATGCCCACTAGCATGACTGAACGCCCCATTGTTTCATTGTTGCAACCCATTGCGACATTTGGTTGTCATGGCCAGCCTTGTAGTCATCATTATTTTTGCTCAGTCTGACTCATCCCTTGCATGTGCCAGTCTAGGTCCTCCTCCACCTACTGCTCCTTCTATTCTTCCACCTCATTCTCCTCCAAATCCGGAAAAACATAACATGGACCTTGAGGGTCCTCAACAGAAACATGGCTCCTGCTCAACAGGTGCAAATTGATGGTCTTCCATCCCCTCATCTCTTACATACTGGTGTTTTTTCCAGGATAAAATCTGGATTACATTGCTGATTCCACATGTATTCCTACTGACAAATATTGTCACCTCCTCAAAGGACTTCAGTAGTCGACAAGCATGCCTCATTAGCTGCCAATGTCGGATCTCAAAGTAACCAACCCTCCAGTTTGACTACTGTATAATGTAGTCTGTCTTAGCTTTAGGCCTTCATCACACGTCTTGGTGATTCCTGTACAGGAAAAAACAGTACTGGTGACATCCGTGTCCGTGCCATCCGTATGTACGCATGTGACATCCGTGTGACATTTGTGTGTCAGTGTGTCCATGTGTGCATGTAACACATCCGTGTGCTGTTCATGTGTCCGTGTGACAAGTACCGGCGCTTGGGAGAAGCAGTACAGTCCACACTGATCCCAGGTGCTGGCTGCTGAAGGCTGCTCTCATCATTGTCCCCGGTTGCACTGTGATCAGACTCTGCAGAATCCCGGATCGCCATTCAAGGCTGTGTCTCCGTTTTGTGTGGGTATGTTTCAATGTGCAATGCTCTGCAAAATCCCGAATCGCCATTCAAGGCTGTGTCTTTGTTTTGTGTGGGTATGTTTCAATGTGCAATACTCTGCAGAATCCCGGATCGCCATTCAAGGCTGTGCCTCCGTTTTGTGTGGGTATGTTTCAATGTGCAATGCTTTACAGAATCCCAGATCGCCATTCGATGCTGTGTTTCCGTTTTATGTGGGAATGTTTCAATGTGGAAGGGGTGTCCCTATTATACTATTTCTACTCTGGTGAGATTGATGCCACTTTAGTGGTGTATGACAATAATTTTTTGAAATGTGGAGGCTCCAAATTGGATCTCCTTCATGTGTGTTGCCTGTAGCAGTAGGGCTTGCAGACCGGCAGGCCTGCATTAACTTTCAGACAACTAACTGTGTTACCATCCTTAAATTTTTCTAGCAATAGTAGTCTACAGCATTTTTATTTGTGCCACCTGAGTGTGGATGAGCAGAAAAGCAGCTTGAGCTGTTGCACGTGGTATCAGGGCTCCGAGCACATCAGACCTACACCAATCCCTCATCCACCTCATCTTAATTTGAACTTACATTCAAAGCTGTAAATGCCGCCCCTGATACCTAATGTATGGTCTATGGCTGACTGCTGCTGTTCCATTATAAAACTTGTACTGTGGGTCAATTGATGCCACTTTTCCTGGTGTCTGTGCCTAATTTGAGCTGTTTTGTCTATGCGTTTGGTTTTGCCTCCCATTGAATGCAATGGGATTCGGATACATTCAACAAACTATTCAGAGAACATTGTGAAATTCGTAGATCGGAACCGAATCGAACTTTGAAAGGTTTGCTCATCTCTAATCAGGACTACTATTTATAGGTTAAGAACAGGACTTATCTTTATGGAGCTCTTCTAGCTTATTGAATTATGGGACTGGTATTTTAATCTGAGTGTAAAACAGGTAGTTTTGCAGAGTCTAGGTGGTCAGGATACATCCATTTAGTCCAATTAATTACATTCATTAGTGCGCTTTATGTTAACCACACAGAAATATCAAACATCAATGTGATTCCTCTGTTCTCTCCAACTTTCAGACATTTTATAGTACAATTTGTCCACTGCCAAAAGGTGCTCAATACAAGTTTTACAGACTACGTGTGGAGCCCATGTCTTATCTTGGTCCCAGGCTTTATATTTAAATAGCTTAGGCATGACCTTTTCACAAACTCAGAAATGGATTTTTCTTGTTCACTCAATGTATACTCTCAACAAATGTAGCAAAAGTGATCGGGATGATTCAAACACTGTCTTCGTCAGGAGGCCATGTTATCACCTGCAAGGGTGGAAAATATAAAGATTAGACAAAATAAAAAATAAATTTAAGAATGATTCTTCTGCTGAATCAGTAAGCACCACAACTTTGAATTCTTAATTATGTTAGGAAGTAACATACATCTTGTTAATACCAACCTTTCACTCTTAAAGCCAGGAGCACACTGACTCAGCTTGAAGTGAAAAGACATCAGCGAGGTTGTCAAATGCTTTACTGCATTGCTACACATTTGTAAGGTGCTTCATCGAAGTAGTCGTGGGCGAGCTGGAGCCCATACTCACTCTGACACCCTACAGACAAAGTATGTTCTCCCTCTCATGTGCTGCAGTATATGTGGTGTTTTCCATTTACTTCTGACCATCCGGTCGCAGCTGTCTCCAGGCATTTCTATTCTGGAACCAGGGCAGCAATTAATTCAGAGGACACTAGGTTCATAACAATAACTGGGACTTTACATAAGAAATAGGAATATTTATAATATTTACAGGCAGATATAAAGGACAAGGCCCAACGGGTTGTCATCTTTCCCACAGGTACTTGATACAACTTCAGACCTGGTTCCCTCTTTAAGTGAAGCATCTCTGTTGCTTTGTTCTCCAGCCCAAGAGAATGTTCTTCACCAGTGACAGTATATCCGGATCCTAGTTCTCCCCACGTCCTAGCCTTGAGTCCTAATTTCTTCTGTCGCCTGCAGACAGAATGTGCCCCCGGATCCTCAATGACTCTCTTGAGTTTCCCAGGTCGGCTAAGATGACTCTTGAGGAGGGATTCTTCTCTCTGGTGATCCGCTGTCTGAGATATGGGCCCCACGTATACCCTAGTAGCCAGTTATATGAAGCCTGTCTGTCCTGTCCCAGGTGCTACACACTACTACTCCCTTCCTGCTCCTGGAAACTAACCAGAGATTTCCTACAGTGCCCACCCTCTATGGGCTGTCCTCACACACAGTTAACTCCCTCACTGCCCTAAATGCCTACAATGCTACTGACCAACTTCACCTGTCATCTGCATTCTAGACAGTGACATCTTGTAGCTGGTTGCTAATACTACAGCCCAAAAGGAAACATATCAGGAACAGAGCATTTATTCACATCCTGTGCTCAACCATAGCACTGGGTTCCCTCTCCCTCTACTGGGCTGGATTATCACAGCTAACTCCTTAAAGCTGAGTTCACGCGATATGGTTTTAATGCGTTTCCACTGCGGTTTTTCCACCACGGAAATGCATTAAAACCACTTGGTAATAGTTCTGCCATGTAGACCAATAATAATCCACATGTGCTGTGCACATGATGCGGAAATTTCCGCTGCGGATTATGATAGCGGCACAAACTGCAGCACAACCAATTCAGGCGCGATTTTGCGGCAAAATAGCGCTCATTGACTTGCATTGAATCGCAGCAAACCCGCATGTATAATATATATACATGCGGATTTGCTGCGTTTCAATATAAAACAATAGGCGCAGAATTGCGCACCGGCTGGTACCCGGGTCGGAAGAGGAGACTGCTACTCCTCTCATCCGACCGCTCCTCTGGCTGATAACAGCGAGAGCAGCGTAGATGGGAGAAGCAGCAGCCTGCTCCTCCCAGCCTGCGTGCCAGCGCCAGTATAAAAAAAGAATAAAAAAGTGAAAATGAAAAAAAAACCTTCATATTCACCTTTCCGATGGCCCCTGGTGTCAAGTGACCATCAACTAATTGCTGAAGCCGGTAATCAGCTGATCGGTAATAGCTCACCGGGGCTCATCAGCTGATCTTCAGCTGATGAACCCTAGTGACCCCCTGCAGCACTGTATACTGACAGGGGTGATTTTACAACCCTGTCAGTATACAGTGCTGTATTCTACATCTGTGACATCAGTGATTTCTGATGTCACAGCTATAGAAATTATATGGATTGTCGTGGGACAGTCGTGATCGCGGACTACGTCGTTGACAGCGGACAGGTGAGGAATACTGTTGTTTGCTTTTTTACGTTTTTTTTTCAGGAGATCGAGGGCTTCGCAGAGGCGAAAAATAAAAAAAATTGTAGAACCGTGTGTGTTTTTTATTTCATTAAAATACTTTAGTTAGTAATGGGAGCGTCTTATAGATGCCCTGCATTAATAACCTGGGCTTCACGTCAGCCGCCAATACAAGGCTGACGTGAACCCCAGCCCCATTACCCCCTGCCACCGCTACAGGGCAGTGTGGAAGAGCGAGGCTAAGCCCCAGATTTGGTGCATCTTATGGATGCACCATTTCTGAGACTGCTGAGGGGTGATATTAATAGCCGCGGAGGGGGCTAGTATCCATGACCCCTTCCCTGGCTATTATTATCAGCCCGCAGCTGTCTACTTTAGCCTTTGCTGGCTACATTTTATAGAGGGGCCCCATATAAATTTTTTCTGGGGTCCCCCTGTAATCTAGCCAGTAAAGGCTAAACAAGCAGCTGTGGGCTGATATTAATAGCCAGGGAACATTTTTGGCTAATGGCCCCTTCCGCGGCTACTAATATCAGCCCCCAGCGGTCAGCTTTCCCTCTGCTGGTTATAAAAATGACGCGGGAGCAACGCCATTTTTTAAAAAATTTTAGGCTTTGTGCCCATATTTCAGACGTAGCAGCAGCGCTTTGGACGGAAATTTTTGCTGCGTCCAAAATGTTGCATTCTATTGAACGCAGGTAAATCCACATGTGTTCACTCAACCATGCGGATTTACCACATTCAATACATTCTAGTGGTCAAATTTCTGTTGTGGAGACTAGCGACTCCGCAAGAGAATTTGACATGCTGCGGTACTGAAAGACCGGGTGATTCGCAGCCTCTGATGCATGCATAGTGGACGTGAGATTTCTAAAGATCCCATCCACAATACTGTAACATCTGGACGCTGCAGGTTTAACGCTGTATGTACACGCAGCGTCAAACCTGCAGTGGCTCCTGATAGTGGCCACGTACCCAAACACCCACAGCATGACAATTTCTGTAGCGGACAAGCTAGTCTCCACTGCAGATTTTGACCGATTGAAGTGTCATTATATGCAGTGGATTCTCATGTACCAACAACAAAAGTGCGGCATTAGAACATCACGTTTTGGACGCAACATAAATACGTTGTGTCCAAAGCGCTGGTGAGTGCTGATCGAGGGGACGTAGCAGCAAACAAACCAGCTGTGAGATGTTATTTAATGGCCTGGGAAAGGTTTGCCTAGTGGCACCTTCCCAGGCTAGAAAAAAACAGCTCACAGCAGTCGCATAAATTACATGAATAACAATGCTACTGAAGATTGGGTGAATGGAACAAGCTGACACCCAGCTCTTTTGTTTGGTTATGTCAAGGTGTCAATCAGACCTTTTCATGACCAAACAAAGTAAAGAAACACACAGACACAGTGTAAACACTTTATTTGAAATACAACAGACACATTATTTAATCATTTAAATGAACCAATATACTCACCCCAGTTCTTATGGTAATCCAAGGGCTTAAGCAATGTCCCACCAACTTTATTTAGCTCCAAAAATCATTCATTGATGCTCAAAAACGCATGTAAAAACGCGTAAAAGATGCATGCAAATCCGTGTTTTTTTCTGCCAGGGAGAGGCAAAAACGCTTAGGAAATTTCAGCTTCAATTCCTGAACTTGTGCACATACCTTTACTGGACCTAACTGCAACCTAGAGATATCTAACTGTCGGGAACATACTCTTTAACACTTTTAGTGCCAGAGGGAAGTTACTTCCTTCCCCAGTACTACACATTTCTGTGGAACACGCCACCACCAGAGTTGGTGTAGAATCACAGATTTTCAGGTATGTGTTTGACTAATACCTTAATACTTAATAAAGGCAATGCACATTTAAATAAGTATTCAAGTATTTTTTACATACCTTACAGACCATGAGTTGAGAGTGGGGGTGGGAGAGAAGAAATTATAATGAATTGAGAGATTATGGGCAGAACACTTCTTTGAATTCTAATGTGTTAAAAGGGTTGTCACCTACTAGGACAACCCCTTCTCACTTTGAATGTTTGCCCTGTCCCCTGTTAAAATAAAAAAACTTATACTCACCTCCTGTTCCAGTGCCGTTCCAACAGTGTCAGAGATTGACAGCGGCATTTAACTTTAACAGCTGCGGGTAGATCGCGATTCCACCCGCAGCTGTTGCGGGCACATGTCAGCTGTAATAATCAGCTGACATGCGCTCGGTTTAGTGTGGGCTCAGCGCCGGAGCCCCCGCTGAACCGGCCTTTCCGACGTGGTGCGTACTGTTACTGATCACGTTGGAAAGGGGTTAAATCACCCCCCTTTTGCCCCATTCAAAATAAAATAATAAAAAATAAACCCCACATACACATATTTGGTATCGCCGTGTTCAGAATCGCCCGATCTATCAATATAAAAAAAAAATTAATCCAATCGGTAAACGGCGTAATGAGAAAAAAATTCCAAACGACAGAATTACGTTTTTTTGTTCGCCACAACATTGCAATAAAATGCAATAACGGGTGATCAAAACATCGGATCTACCCCAAAATGGTATCAATAAAAACATCAGCCCAGTGAGCAAAAAATAAGCCCTCATTCGGCCCCAGATCCCGAAAAATGGAGACGCTACGGGTCTCAGAAAATGGCGACATTTTTTTTTTAAGCAAACTTTGGATTTTTTTTCACCACTTAAATATAAAAGAACCTATACATGTTTAGTGTCTACGAACTCATAATGACCTGGAGAATAATGGTGGCAGGTCAGTTTTAGCATCCAGTGAACGTGGAAAGAAAAAAAAAAAAACACAATTGTGGAATTGCATTTTTTTTGCAATTTTTCCACACTTGGAATTTTTTTCCCATTTTCCAGTACATGATATGGTAAAACTAGTAATGGCGTTTAAAAGTACAACTCGTCCTGCAAAAAATAAGCCCTCACATGGCCGTATTGATGACGCGCCCCCTGGGCCGTGGGGTACTCGATAGCCGGGGCGGTCGTTGCTAGGGGAAATGTTACAGTGGCGGTGACCCGGTCCTTGACCCAGGGCGATCAATAAAAGGGGAATTATAGTTTTATATTTTAATGTTCGTGACGCCACCTGTGGTATGCGGCTATATGAAGCCGTCGCTGCGGAGCAGGTCCTCTGGAGCTGTTGGTAATGCAGCAGAGTTGGTTCAGCTCTCCACAGGTAGAGCTAAGCTCCAGGGTGTTGCTGTGGTGATTATAGATGAGGTAGATGTTGTTGTGCAGTGTGGTGCAGCAATAATTCACAGAGACAGTGGGGTGCAGTCTTCAGGGTTTACTCACGATTATCACGTTGCTCCTGGTTACAACTGCAGATTATAACCACCCACGTCGTCCTGCGTTCACCACGGGAGGGGTTCAGCAATCCCTCAGGTAATTCGAGAGCACTTAACAGAACCCCATTCTGTGTGCCTTTCTCAGTCGTCTTCCTGCGCTGGCTCTCACCCTCCTGCCCTGCACTTCGCAAACAGTGTCCCAAGCCGGTAACCTCAGATCTTGGCTGGCAACCTGGAATTCCCTGGATCCAGTATGGCTACCTTTTTGGCGATTAATTGCGGCTGTGGTAACTACACCCTGAAAGTGCAGGAGCCTCCAGTTTCCTAGCTGAGCCTTATAGTTCTCCACTAGTTTAGGGGCCGGTCCCCTTTGCGGCAGGGGCGTACACAGGAATCATGGGGCCCCATAGCAGAAGTTCTAACTGGGTCGTCCCCCCCCCAAAAAAAAAGTAAAAATGTAAATAATTGTCGGGGTCACAGAAGAGCAGATCTCACAACCTTCCAGCCTTTACATAGTAATTTTCCTCCTGCTGAAGTCCTAGATCCCTTTTTCATTGCCCATAAAGTGTGGTGCCAACAAAAGTGCCCCCCAAACACGGTATGATACCCCCATGGTGAATTCCTCCACATGCGCAGTATAATGACCCTACTGTACCCCACCTCAACTCCCAGGGTAAAGTATGATGACACCAACACAGTATGATCCCCCAACTGCCCCACACCTATCCACACTCCATAGAGTATAATGCACTCGCCATGGTCCTCCACACAGTATAAGACTCTCGCCATGGTCCTCCACACAGTATAAGGCACTCGCCATGGTCCTCCACGCAGTATAATACACTCCCCATGGTCCTCCATGCAGTATAATGCACTCCCTCGTGGTCCTCCATGCAGTATAATGCACTCCCTTGTGGTCCTCCACGCAGTATAATGCACTCCCTCGTGGTCCTCCATGCAGTATAATGCACTCCCTCGTGGTCCTCCACGCAGTACAATGCACTCCCACATGGTCCTCCACACAGTACAATGCACTCCCCGTGGTCCTCCACACAGTATAATGCACTTCCACATGGTCCTCCACACAGTACAATGCACTCCTCCATGGTCCTCCACACAGTACAATACACTTCCCTATGGTCCTCCACACAGTACAATGCACTCCCCCATGATCCTCCACACAGTACATTGCACTCCCCCATGGTCCTCCACCCAGTACATTGCACTCCCCCCCCATGGTCCTGCACACAGTATAAGACACTCGCCATGGTACTCCACTCAGTATAATGCATTCCCCCATAGTCCTGTACGCAGTATAATGCAGCCCCCCATAGGGTAAAATACGCCCCCCCCCCTACCCGTAGACTGCTTCAGTCTCTGCAGCTCATCACCTCAGCAGCTGCCAGCTCTACTGTCTGACACAGCATGGCGCGTCATCATGCTGCTGCGTCAGACGCAGAGGAGGAATGATGGGAGAGGGAGTGTCACATGATGCTCCCTCCTCCAGGTTTTCGTGGGCCCTGGGCGAAAGAGTCTCAGTGGCCCCTTTAACACATCCAACCATTCATGATGCACAGATACAGCAGAAAAATTATAGATATATATATATCCGGGGCATGGGTACTAGCTGGTAGTAGAGGTCCAGGTGGCCTGGAAGCAAGTTGGGAATCCACCTCGCCAGGTGAAGTTGGAGGCCTTCCCTTTGCGCTAATCTCTTTGGCCCTGCTGCTTATAGCTGTGCTGTGGCCCTCATCCCTGAGTAAAACGTCTTTGTGCTCACCCGTATGGCAGGCAGCTTGGGCCTTCCTGGAGTGTCGCTCCCACGTGGCGGTGCTGGGCCCTATGTGCTGCTGAGCCTCCGGGCGTCTGATGGGGCCAGGAGACCTGCAGTCTTCTGCCCTCCGGTTTCTGCTGCCGGGCCTTCAGTGCCCCACAACCTCGGACTCCGGTGTCCGGTTCTTCTATGCTCCTCTCTGGGGTGAGCTGCCGTTCTGCTCCACTCCCCAGGTCTTTCTTCGTCGCTGTCCTGTATTCAACTCCTCACTAACTCTAACTAACCCTGCCTCCAGATTCCAGTTGCAACGGGGAGGAGCTCCCCTTGCTGGTCTGGAGCCAGGAAAGTGTTGCATGCTAGCATACCATACTAGGGGACCCCTGCTTGCTTCCAGGCATGGCATCACCCCTTGTGAGGGAGGCAATGCCACTGTGGCAACCGGACTCCTGGGGTGCCACACATCCTCCTGACAACTGAAAATGCTAACAGGCTGACTCTTATAAAAATGAACAAGGGCTGGATTGGGCCAGACTTCTCAACACCACAGAATGATAGCAGCATAACAAACTCAAATACAGTGTCTTTTTTTTTTGCGAGGTCTAACTCTATTCCCATGCACCTCTGTCTTCACACCCAGACATGGGTATCCGCGTCCTGATTTTGTCAATTTGCTCTTCTCATCCTCATCCTCCACCACCATATCTATGTCTATTGCAAGGGGCATTGGAGTCCTCCAATTTTTTGGCATTCACTGCATAGGCAATAACAGTATGGGAGACCCACTTCCTAATAATGGGAACATTTTTTCATGAGGCCTTCCTGTACGTCTCTTGCAAGGGGCATTGGAGTGCCTTCAAATTTTTGGCAGCCGTTGCATTCACTGCATAGGCAATAACAGTATGAGAGATCCACTTCATAATAATGGGAACATTTTTTTCATGAGACCCTCCTCTACGTCTCTTGGAAGGGGCATTGTCTCTTCTAAGGGACACAGACAAGAATGTGGATAGTCCAGGTAGGGGAAGCAAAGCATGTATCTAAACTGGATATACATGTAGTTCCCCAATACAGGTATTTTTCCCTTATGCGTATATGTATGACCATACTGCATGTATGCACTTAGTTATGTAATGTGGACGACTGTATCTCCTTCAATGCCCCTGTTACTTATTGTATATTGGAGAAACAACATGGGATTTTAAAACCAGGATTAACCATCACTGATACACCATAAGGAAAAAAAGACTAGCTCTCCCAGTCCTAAAACACTTTGTGGAGATGGGACACAGAAAAACCATTGAGATTCAAAATACTAGATATTATCTCTTCACAGAGAAGGGGCGGTGACAGAATTCACCACTTAAAGCGCAGGGAACTTGAATGGATCCATAAACTGAACACTCTCAAACCAAATAGTCTTCATGTGGAATTCAAAATCAATCCAATCGTATAGGGATGTTGCTTGCCTTCTTATCTTTGGATCCTTTTCTCCTCTAGTGATGTAATTGACAGTTTTTTTCTGATTTTTTGGTAATTTTTATTTTTATATTTTTCAGATCACTGATTTAACACTAATATTTTGAACACTGTAGAAGAATTTGACTCATCCATTCACTTTCTGATATTATTTTGGTCTAAAATTGGTTTTGCTTAATTTTTGTCATGGTTCGCTAGCCAATGGTATATACCGTATTTTGCAAATTATAAGACGCAGCTCAAATTTTGGGAAGGAAAATAAGCAACCTTTTTTTTTTCATAAAATAGTGATACGTCTTATAATCTGCTTTTATGGTAGCTTACCTGGGTGGGCAGCAGTGGAACGGGGTCCCAGATGGCAGGAAGCCGGCGGTGGCAGGAGTGAGGCGATGCTGGTAGGAGGTGGTGTTCGGTGGAGATAACAGTGGGGCGATGCTGTGGGCCCCAAGCTGGTAGGAGGTGGGGTTTGTCACTGCGGGGGCTCTGACAACATTTTGTGAAAGCTCGGTGTAACAGGCCAGATTAACCCCCCGCCCAGAATATACTCGGGGTTAAAGTGGCCTAGGCCAAACTATACCCTGGGGTATAAATTGGCCTAGGCCAGATTATACCCCTCTGGCCCAGAATATACCCCAGCTGCTGTAGATCAGATTTTTCAGGTTTTTGAGAACCATTGAGTGATATACTCAATAACGGGGCCCCAGACAGCACACAGGTGGGCAGAGACAGCGCGCAATGGGGGGGGGGACAGCGCTCAAGGGAAGGAAGAGACCGCGCAGGGCCCCTGTGCGCTGTCTCTGCCCCCCTGTGCTCTGTCTGAGACCCCCTTGGCACTGTTTGGGACTCCCTGTGCGATGTCTGGGGCCCCTGTGCGATGTGTGATGTCTGGGGCCCCTGTGTGATGTCTGGGGCCCATGTGTGATGTCTGGGGCCCCTGTGCGCTGTTTGGGTTACCCTGTGCGATGTCTGGGGCTGCGTTCTTGAGTATATCACTCCATCCTGTGCGATATCTCAGGCCTCTGTGCGACGTCTGGGGCCCCTGTGTGATGTCTGGGGCCCCTGTGTGATGTCTGGGGCCCCTGTGTGATGTCTGGGCCCCTGTGCGCTGTTTGGGTTCCCCTTTGTGATGTCTGGGGCCCCGTTCTTGAGTATATCACTCAATCCTGCGTGATGTCTGGGGCCCCTGTGTGATGTCTGGGGCCCCTGTGCGATGTCTGGGGCCCCGTTCTTGAGTATATTAAAGATTAAAGTATATTAAAGATCAGATTTTTCAAGTTTATGAGCACCATTGAGTGATATACTCAAGAATTACATAATTTTTCAACATTTTATTGCTTCAAACTCTAAACACACAGACTTTTGCTACTTCAACCAGAAAACCTTGACGGTTCATAAAAAACTTGACTGTTCAGGATATAATAAAAGTCATAACATTCTGAAACTTATAAAGGTACCTTTACATGGGGTGATTATTAGTTCCAGAGAGGCTTTCGGCTGATAACCGTACACATGACTGGTGACAGGACACTACAATATAAATGTTCAAAGGTAAACACTGATAACATTAAAATGATCATGCTTGTTTTCAAGATAAAGTGCATGTTCTGTTGTTGACTGCAGATTGAAGCTTGCCGGATAGGTCAACCAATCCATGGTGTCACTGACTTTTGTGTGGACTTTTGTGTGG
Source organism: Phyllobates terribilis (assembly GCF_046119375.1). NCBI lineage: Eukaryota > Metazoa > Chordata > Amphibia > Anura > Dendrobatidae > Phyllobates > Phyllobates terribilis. The sequence continues at coordinate 638,329,591 of NW_027362762.1, forward strand.
ATGACGATGTCACAACTCAACAGATTTGCTGTGGCCATTATTTCTGCATCAGTTGCCCAGACTCCATCATGAGAGATGCCAAAGGTGTTCACATATTCATTCACATCTTGATTAAAGTAGCCCTGTAGTTTTTTGGACAAGTCAGTTTTCATGTGGCAGGTGACTTTAGCTCTGAGAAGGGAGTAGTTGTCCTTTGTTCCTGTCAGGATACAGCTGATGGCCCGAAAGTAGCAGTTCTCATCACTTTTGGTTTATGTACGCTGTGATTGTCCAAGATCTCTTGTGCATCCAAAGTACACAACCCTACTAAATGTAAGGTCAAGAGTGGTGGTAAGATACTTCCTTCCTGAACTTGGTAGTGGGTTGAAAGTCTTGCTTTGCTTGTGTTTCTGTGTGTGTGAGTCGACTGGGACAGTCATCAGGGGACAGGGGTGGTAGAGAAGTCTCTTCATCCTGGTAAATCTTAAGGTTGCTGGCATGGTAGGTGTTGCTTAGTATCTTGCCAGTCTTATTGTTCTTAAGTTTTACTCGTCCCTTGGTTAAGGATTCCACAACTAAGTAGGGTCCAACCCAGTGTGGTTCCATCTTTGAACCCATGCGATGAATACGACATTGATTCTTGATATAAACAATGGTGCCAGCAGTGGTTTCTTTGTTGCTGTTGTGTCGGCGATCAAAGGGACACTTTTGGTGTTCCTGAGCAGAATGGATGTTGGTACTTAAAGCTGAGTGGATCCTGTTATGAATGGTTGTGAGTGTATTTAGCACATCAGGGTTGGCATCATCTGAAAGAGACATGACATCCACCCAGTTATTTCCTTGGTCATTGACAAGAGATTCTTTGAGTGTTCGATTGTCACGTTCCCGCTGGCCATTTGTTTGTGGGTGGTAGGCAGATGAAATGCGGTGATCTGTTTGAAAATGATCCATCAGGTTGTCGATGATCGAGTTCACAAAATCTCTTCCCTGGTCGCTAATCAAAGTGTCCATACAGTCTAAGCGGCAAATAATGGTGTACAAAAATTTTGCTACTGACATGGCACTCTTGTCTGGAACAGCTGTTGCTTCAGTCCACTTGGAGAAATGATCAGTGACAGCAACAATATATTTGTTGTCGTTTGATGTTTCCTGAAGAGGACTGATCATATCAATCCCAACTAAGCTCCATACTTTTCCAGGTAATGGTATACTGTTGAGTGGTGGAGCTTCTTTGCTCATTTTGGGACTTGTGACAAAATATTTTTGACAGGCTTTGACATGTTGGTGAACATCGTTCTTCATTCCCTTCCAGTAATAACGGTCAGAAATTTTGGCAAATGTTTTATCTCTGCCAAAATGGCCACCAGAAGTTGGGTTGTCGTGACAGGCCTTCAGGATATTTGGCAGTCGGCTTTTAGTGAGAACCTCCTTTTTTCCATAGTAAATAATCCCTTTCTCTGCTCGATATGGCCTAGATGTTTGTCTAAACTGGGACTTGGCATTTGAACATTTCTCTGGAGGTAGATCGTAGATCCACTGGGAGTACTTTTGTTCTGTTGCAGTGTAGAATCTCAAAAGCTGATCATACAGTTGGTCTTCCATTGTTGTCAAAATTGGAAAACTTATTTTTTTGTTGGAGGTGTTCCAAGTTTACTTTATATACCTTATCAGGATAGAATAGGAACTTACACTGGAGAACTTAAAGTGCATATCATAGAGAGCAGGGAGAAACATACATAACAAGTTACAACACATAACATTAACTATGCACTGATGGAACTGCACCATCAACTGTCAGTTCAATGTAATGCCTCCAACACATGCTGTAAGTCTAGTCCACCCGTTCCCATGCACTAGATTTGCTGCTGATTTTCCACAGGGAAAAAATCAGCATCCAATCTGCATCAAAATCTGCATCCCAATGATGTGGATTTTTTGTGCAGAATCACAGCAGATTTCTCCGTGTCACATGGAAGAGGGAAATCTGCTGCAGACCGCATCAAAGTCTGTCAAAAGCCGCATGAAATGGTATATTGTTTGTGTATGTGCATCTATATATACTGTAGAACTGCAGCTGCAAAAACACACTAATATTCTGCCCTAGAGGAGTATAGACCATGGGTATATTATAGCCTAGGCCAAACTATACCCCGGGGCATAAATTGGCCTAGGCCAGATTATACTCCTCCGGGCCAGAATATACCCCTGCTGCTGTAGATCAGATTTTTCACGCTTATAAGAACCATTGAGTAATATACTCAAGAACAGGGCCCCAGACGTTGCACAGGGGCCCCAGACGTCACACAGGGGCCCCAGACATCGCACAGGGGGTCCCAGATAGCACACAGGGGGGCAGAGACAGTGCACAGGGGGGCAGAGAAAGCTCACAGGGGCCCTGCGCTCTGTCTCTTCCCCCCCTTGCGCACTGTCTCTGCCCCCCTGTTCACAGCCTGGGGCCCCTGTGCAATGTCTGGGGCCTCTGTGCACTGACTGGGGCCCCGTTATTAAGTATATCACTCAATGGTTCTCAAAAGCGTGAAAAATCTGATCTACAGCAGCTGCAGTATATTCTGACCCAGAGGGGTATAATCTGGCCTAGGCCAATTTATACCCCGGGGTATAGTTTGGCCTAGGCCAGAATATACCCGGGTATAATCTGGCCTAGGCCACTTTAACCCCGGGTATATTCTGGACGGGGGGGTTAATCTGGCCTGTTACACTGGAGCCCCCACACTTTCCATGCATTTTAATGCAGTGGACTTCGGGAACATGGCTGCCGGAGGAGCAATTGAGATCTTGGGAGAAGGAATCTTGATGCCAGGATCTGAATCCTCGCATGTGCCATGTCCGATGGCCATATTCCAGAAGTCTACTGCACTGAAAAGCATGGAAAGTGGGGGGCTCCGGGCTTTCACAAAATGTTGGCAGAGCCCCTGCACCATTGAACACCCCCTCCTACCAGCCTGAGACCCACAGCATCGCCACACTCCTGCTGCCGCTGCCACCAGAAGCTTCCTGCAGATGCGACCCTGGGACCCCGATCCAACACAGTCGGTAAGCTACATTCAGAAAATAAGGATTTGGGTGAAAAAAGTGCATTTTATAATCTGAAAAATATGGTAAATGATGGTGCATTTTTTTCATTGTAATAATAATAATAATAATAATTTTTATTTCTATAGCACCAACATATTCTGCAGCACTCTACATTTTAGAGGGGACTTGAACAGACAATGAAAGACATTACAGAACAACAATAATCACATAAATCAACAGATACCAAAAGGACAGACGGCCCTGCTTGCAAGCTTACAATCTATGTAGAAATGGGTGAGACACGAAAGGTGGATGGTAACAATTGCTTGTATTGTACGGTCAAGCATCAATGTAATAAGAAGAGTAATCACATAATGCTAAATTTACCAGTCACCAACCAGTATTTGAACAAGTACAGACACAGTAGTCTAAGTGATGGGAAGTGTGAACAGAAGATACAAGGGACCTGATTTGAAATACTGAGGCCCTATACATCAATACATATGCATTTTCCTTTTGAGATAGAAATACTATAGGTCACAGTGTGAATGAAATCGTAATTAAAAAAAAAAAACCTGAAAGGGTTATAGTGGAGAACACTTGATTCAGGAGGCTCTGACTATTGTTTTGTTCGGTATATGGACTCTTTCTACAGGTGGGGGTAATTTCAGCAACTTGGTATGTATTATTTTGATGAAACATGCTTGAGTGACCTTTCCTTTATCTCCTTGGTGCTTATATAATGCACTGGATATGGTGGATGATCAAATTAAATTGGCATAATAGGATAATCTTTATATCTTCCTTCAGCATGGCGTCTTTAAATATATAATCTATTACTAAAATGCTTATACCATCATAATAACTACTGCATAGGGTTTAGTTCCAATCCTGAAACAGTTTCTATGTATTTTTTTCTCAAATATTTGCCCTTTTCCAAGATAGTGCCAGCGATCCTTGGGTGCTCAGTGTGCTTGTCTAATGCAGGTGTCTGGATTAGTGTTGAGCGAACGTGCTCGGATAACGTGTCCCAAAAACGGAATGAAGCCTACAAAAAAATGAACACCGTACCTACAGTCAAATATGGTGGAGGTTCAAAGATGTTTTCGGGTTGTTTTGCTACCTCTAGCACTGGATGCTTTGACTGTGTGCAAAGCATCATGAAATGTTAAGATTGCCAAAGGATTTTGAGTCACAATGTAGTGCCCAGTGTCAGAAAGCTGGGTTTGTGTCCTTAGGTCATGGGTCTCCCAGCAGGATAATGACCCCAAACATACTTCAAGAAGCACCAAAAAATGAATGGAAACAAGGGGCTGGAAATTTCTGAAGTGGCCAGAAATGAGTCCGGACCTAAATGGTATGCTTAGATTAAACTCTTTCCGAAATATGACGTACCAGTACATCATATTTTGCAGTGACTTACGACGTACCGTTATGTCATGCCGATTATGCGGGTACAGAAGCTGTGCCTGTGCGTTCGCACACAGGAGCCCGGCTTAAGGGATAGCCAAGCTCCAGCTGTCACAGCCAGGGTTGGTGCTAGTTTTGTGCACCTCTGAAATGAAAAACACCACTGAACAGAGGTCAGACGGAGTCCATAGTAAGTCGGCTGCTTCAATATAGTGAATGGATCCCTTGGGGGTTTCATCTGAATCATGTCATTAGGACATTTAGGTCTAAACCTTGATGTAAAGTGCTCAGTGTAGAGCCCAGGATAAATGTAATTTAAAAGTTTATGCCCCTTTCAGCTCGATTCACAAAACGGAAAAAAAACTAGTCCCCACTCAGGTCAGTCATCTGTTAAAGGAAATATAAGGAGGGCTTCCACGTTACTGGTAGTACAAAGGCTCTGGAAAAGCAAAATGGCTCCTTGTCCCCCAAAAGAAATACAGCGAATTCTGTGCTCCCTAATCCAATTGCCCCCCTCCGTTCTGAGCCCCAGCGTGCCTAAACTACATTTAGCGTTCATATGTTTGTCAGTACTGTAGCGATGGGAGCCTGCCTGATTTATGGGGTGCGTGTCTCCAGAAGTACGATCTGGGCACAATGTATGGGTACTACAACATACTGACCACAACAACGTAGGGGCACTACAATGCATATTTGCAATTTTCACTCAGCAACATCCACTGCTTCTTGTTTCTGGAAAACACACATGGAGTCAAAATCATCACTACACCTGTAGATAAATTCCCAGAGGGGAAACATTTCCAAAAAAGGGGTCATTTGTGGGGGGGTTTATGCTGTTCTAGCACGTTGTGAACTCCATATACAGAGACCCTAACTATTCTAGGATAATTTGTTCTCCAGGAGGCAAATAGAGCTCCTTCCCTCCAGAGTCTCACCTTGTGGCTAAGCAGTACTGTACAACCACGTTCAGCAGAAATTGTGTGACAAATTTTGGTGACATTTTTACCCATTTCACAGTGTGAAAATGTAAAATCTGGGGCAAAAACACATTTTCTGTGGTAAAAATGTAATTATGTTTTCTCCACCGCCCAATGGTATAAAATTCTGTGACACCTATTGAGCCAATATAATCACTGTACTTTTAGATGAATTCATTAAGATGTGTAGTTTGAAAAATGGGGTCACTTATGAGGGGTTCTGATATTCTTGCACTTCAGAGGCTCTGCCAATGTGACATTGCACCCTCAAACCATACCAGTTAAATCTGAATTCCAATATGGCGCTTCTTCTCTTTTGAGCCTTCCACTGTGCCTGAAAAGTTATTCCTAATTAAATGTAGAGTATTGGCACACTCAGGAGAAATTGCACAATAAACTGTGAGGTCTATTTTTTTCCTATTAGCCCTAAGAAAAATTAAAAACTTGGGGCTGAAACAATATATTAGTGATTGTGAAGATACAGGGTCTTCCGTGGGTGTAATGCTACTCAGACAACACAGAGTGAGGGTAAAACTGCATGGCATTACTTTATTGAACCACTAAGGGGACAATAAACACATAGAAAAGTCCCAGCAAATACCCAAGATGGTACAACATTACACAGTCTCACCCTTCTGCTGGCCCGTCTAGGATAGAATAGCTGCGACTTTGAGACTCCTAGGGCCAACTACCTCTACCAGTGGCCCCCCACCTTTGATGGGCCCCCACAGAGAGAAGGTAGCGGCAAGCTTAGGAAGCAGACAGTCCATCGAGGTACAAGGCCAGGAGACCCGAGGGTCCCACCCTGGCCTCTCCAAGAGTTTTTCATGGGGCCAGATGACCGGCTGGTCTCAATCTGGCTTCTCTGAATTTCTCCATGGGTTCCAGGTGCCGGAGGGTCCAACCTGGCAAACCCAAACAACATATCCATGGGGCAAGGTGACTTCATCGTCCCAACTTGGTCTCCCCAAATGTATCCATGGGCTCTCTGATGATCAATGGAGCAGATCCGTATCTTTCCAGTCAGGGCCATATACTCTTAGGCTGGAATCATGTAGAATACAAATTTGTGTCTCTTTGGATAAAGCCATGCTACCAAACTGATGGTCTGCAGAGAGTCTGGTCTTTGATTCTCCTTGTAAAGTCTCTTTCAATTCTGTTTCAAATCTCTCTACTATAGATGCACATGTTCCTTAAAAAGTTCACATTTGTTCTTTCAAGTACACATCCACAGGGCAAGGGTTAGGGAGGGTATTATTCTACAGGGCTCAGGTCTCATTGTTTGATCATTTAATCAATTTACATAGCTGGTATAGCAGGGGGCTTTTGTAATCAAACATCGAACTGGCTTTAGTACAATATGCAATTAGCATAGTAGCAAACATGATTGTTCACAGACCAATAGAAGACAACATTCAGGGTTATACAAATACTGGTCAGTCCTTCTTGACCCACCAAAGAAACACAAGTTCTAAAGTCAACACAAACACAATAATGTATTTCTCTTGACTTAACAAATCTAGACCTCTGATTAAGATAAGAAGTGGTTTCTTCACAGTGATAACGTAATTGTTCTTTTCTTCACCGCCAATGGCATAAAATTCTGTGACACATCTGAGGTGGTAATATGCTCACTGCACCCCTAGATGGATCCATTAAGGGGTGTAGTTTGTAAAATGGGGTCACTTATGGGGGGGGTCTGCTTTCTGGCGTTTTTGGGGCTCTGGCAAGGTAACATAGCACTTGTAAACCATTAAAGCAAAATATGAACTCCAATATGGAGCTACTGCCCTTCTGAGTTTTGCACTGTGCCTTAAAAGTACTTTTCGACAACATGTGATATTGGTGTACTTAGGAGAAATTGCATTACAAATTGTACCATTCATTTTCTCCATTCATTTTCTCCTATTAGCCCCTTTGAAAATAAAAACTCTGCGCCAAAGTAACATTTTAGTGGAAAAAAATGAAAAATTACCATTTACTCAGCCCAAGCTTATACAATTCTCTGAATCAATGATATAGAAAAATAAAAAGTCACTCATCATCCCATAAAATAGATCCTTTATTACAAACGCATTAAAAATTTGTTGAACAGCGACTTATTCAAGCATTAGTGTTATGCGAAATGGCTGTCATCCTCCACAGTGCTACCCGTATTCCTCTGCAACCAGTTTTTAATGCGTTTGTAATAAATTATCTATTTTATGGGATGGTGAGTGCCACTTTTTTCCATCTTATTGAAAACACTTAAATTGTGTTCTTTTTTGAAGTTGAGCACCATGATATCCCAGTGGTCTTATGGCGTGTCCTAGTTATCTGACAGTGAGGTTTTTGGATGGTGCCAAATCGTTCATGTGTTACAATTCTGTGAATTACCTGAGGGTTAAAAATGCTCACTACACCACTAGATGAATTTATTGAGGGTATAGTTTCCAAAATCGGTCACTTGTGTGGGTTTTTTGCTGTTTTGGCATGTCAGGGGCTCTTCAAATGCAACATGGCATCCACAATCTATTCCAGCCAAAAGTGTGCTGCAGAATTCAAATAATGGTCCTTCCCTTCCAAGCCTGCCGTGTGCCCAAGCAGTAATTTCCAACCACATATGGGGTATTTTCGTACTCAGAAGAAATTATACAACAAACTGTGGATTACATTTTCTCCAGTCATTCTTGTGAAAATTAAAAGTTTGGGGCTACAGTAACATTTTTGTGGGAAAAATTTTTTTTTAGTTTTCATATCTCAATGCTGTAAAATTTTGTGAACCACCTGTGGGTTTAATATGCTTACCACACCCCTTCTTGAATTCCTTGAGGGGTGTATTTTCCAAAATGAGGTCACTTGTGGGGGTTTCTAGTGTTTTGGCACATCTCGAGCTCTGCAAATCCGACATGGCGTCACTCTAGTCCAGACAAAATTGTGCTCCAAAATCCAAATAGCGCTCTTTCTCTTCTGAGCCCTGCTGTGCGACCTTAACGATAGTTTCTAAACACATCTGGAATATCATGGTGTTCAGGAGAAATTGCACAACAAATCGTATGGCTCATTTTCTCCCGCTACCCTTATAAAATTTGATTTTCCGCAGCCCACAATAGCACCATGAGAGATGGTCCACCTCCAAGGACAGCAATCCTGTGGATACAAAAGGCGGAACCTATGTTAAATATTAATTACGGATATTCATTTTATTCTTAATTCTGAATTCTGTACCATACATTACATAAGATTGCATCAGCCATCGTGCTAGGGTTTCTAGATGCCATACGCTATTTGTGTATTTTTAGTTCAGTGCCATATGCAGAAGAACAGGTGCTATGGGGGTGGGGCTATATAACCCCATGTTAGAGACTGGGGCACATAGGACACTGCACGAGAATCTATGTGTGAAGGAAACAGCTGCTGATGTAGGCCCAAGGAGACACGTCCTTTACCCGGTCACATGGTGTGATCCTGACACACGTGCTGAACACAGACAGACGCAATCTACCATCCAGGATCCCAGGGAACAATTAAGCTAATTATGGACAAATGGACAATCACTTTGTAGCTAACTATTTTATGTAACTATTGCAATCATTCTTTTTAATGGACAATCCAAGAATAAATCGATACATCTTTTTATAAGGATATCGTGATATAGTCTGTGATCGATCGCATCTGTTAAGAAGTCCTTGATAGAAAAAAATATACAGAAATAAGTATTTTTTACAACCTACCACCACCATTCCTCAGTGGTTCACAAGAAAGAGGTTGCCTTAATGTGTTTAGTTTTTGCTTTTTTTTTTATTTCTTTGCTGCACCCTTCATTAAAAAAATACAGAAGAAAAGGAAGGGAATGTACGAGTGCTGTCATGGGCTCCAGAAAAACTAAATTATCGGTTAGTGTAATTACACTGGTATACAATGATTCTGGTGGCTACAAGGTCTGAACGGTTTTATATTAAGTTTATGGTGCTGATTAAGAATATGATTTCGGTTTTGCTAGATGGGCTCTAGTTTCTGAAATATTTAATAATTAATTACAGTAGAATTCTGCCTTCAAAAAGTCACTCTGATAGCATTGTTAGTCTACAAATTGAAATACAAAATAATTATATGGGATATTTCATTACCTAACACACTATTAATGAGTCAAAAGACAGACCCAAAGCTATTGCATTTGTTATCACCCACAAGTCACATTGGGGGAATGCTTTATTTTAATGTATTAACTAACTGAAAAACTAGAACCAATTCAACAAAAGTAATGGGATTTTTTAATTCAGCGCCTACCCTAAATACACACAAAAAACATTGGCACCTGAAAATTTTTTTTTGCAGAACTGTGTTACTATTTTTCCTTTCACCCACGACAGCACCATGAGATATTAGCAAGGAATTGTCTCTTAGGGTGGGACCACCGCCTGCAACACTTTACGCACAAAAGACAGCTAAAAAAAAGACAAGAAATCAAGTCTGTAGTGTCTGGAAAAAGTAGATGAAGAGCAAGTGGCTGCTTTACATATAGAATCTATGGAAGCCTTGACCTTCTCTGCTCAAGACGTGGAAGTGGCTCTAGTGGAGTGAGCTGTAAAATCTCCTGAGGCCGGAGTAGATAGACTCGTAGGCACCCACAATAGTCTGTTTAAACCACATAGCTATGGTCCTCTTACTAGCTGCTTTCCCTTTATTTCATCCTTCAAACTGAACAGAAAAGCAATTACTCAAAAGAAGATGTAACCTGGAGATATCTAATAACACATCTCATATTTAGGCATTTAAACTCTCCTTCATTTTTCTGATTTAGGATTTCCACAAAAGGACGGAAGTACTATCTGCTGAGACCTATGAAATGTAGTTGAGACTTTAGGATATAAGGACTGGTCTGGTTTCATCACAATCCGGTTTTCTAGAATAATCACGTACGGATGAGAAAGTTCCCCACTATGCCTAGCGAATGCAATTGCGATAAATAAAACAGCATTTTAGTGTCAGGGTTTTAAGGAAAGTTTATGAATTGGCTCAAAAGGTGGTTTAGTGAGCACATTCAATACCAGATTTAAATCCCAGGGGTAAATTCTAGGTGTAGAGACTGGTTGGGACCTGGAGACATCTTTAAAAAACCCATGGATGGTCAGCAACTTTGTGTTGAAAAAAAACCCGCTATGGGCAGAGACCTGTACTTTTATGGAGTAACCCACAATTCTCCCCAGGTTCTGAATCCCTTTTGACTTTTCGCATGTAGATTGCAGCGGAAAAATCGTAGTTACTTGCCGGTAACGGGATTTTATAGAACCCATGACAGCACCACTTGAGAGAGGGTATCCGCCAACCAAGGACAGGAAATCTACTGACAAAAAAGGCGGTACCTCTCCTCCGCATCAGTTTTGTTTCAGAGCATGAGAGGACCTCCGGGAAATACGTTATTACACAACTTCCACCAATAAACATTTCTTGCTAAACACCCATCTATAGTGCACACCATAAGTGATAAAAGGGAGGGAATATAAGGGTGCTGTCATGGGTTCTGTATAATCCCGTTACCGGTAAGTAACTAAGATCCTTCCCCCACATGACAGCACCACCTGAGAGATTTATATAGAACAGACACCTGAGGGAGGGATCACCGCTTGTAACACCTTTCTCCCAAAGGACAGATCAGCAGATGAAGATAGATCAAGCCGGTTATGGTTATAGGAAGTAGAAGGAGATGACCATGTTGCTGCCTTGCATATGTTGTCAATGGACACCTCTGCCTTTTCGGCCCAGTAAGTGGCTACAGCCCTGGTGGAGTGGGCTTTCAAGTTCTCTGGAACTGGCACATCACTGGAGGAATATGCTAAGCTAATGGCGTCCCCGATCCATCTAGCTATAGTTCCCTTTGTAACTTTAAGCCCCTTCCTAGCTCTTTGGAAAGAAACAAATAAGGCACCACTCTTCCTCCAAGGCCTTGTTACCTCCAAATACTGAACCAAAACCCGCTTAACATCTAGAGTATGAAGCCTCCATTCCTCTAAATTTTGGGGGTTAGGATAGAATGAGGGGAGAATTATCTTCTGTGTACTGTGGAATCTGGAAGCCACCTTTGGAAGATAGGGATACTTTAAGACCAGACCCGGCCTATCTATAGTGACCTGTGTAAAAGGATGGTTTACTGACAGTGCGTGTAAGTCACTAACCCTATGGGTTGATGTTAGCGCTATCAGAATGACCGTTTCAAAGTGAGAATATTTTCAGTTACACTCTCCAAGGGCTCAAAGGGAGACTTAGCTAGAGCCTCCAGGACCAGGTTTAGATCCCAGGGAGGCATTCTTGGGATAGCAATAGGTCTGGATCTATCGCATGCCTTTATGAACCTAATGATCCATCTATCTGTTGCCAAATCATAGTTATATAGTGCTCCCAGAGCTGATACTTGCACCTTAAGGGTACTGGTAGCCAACACCATCTCTAAGCGCCTTTGAAGAAATTCCAGGATAGCAGAAATAGGAATTTTACCCTTAGCTGACTGCCCTGAGGTAGATAGGAATTTTGCCCAATTCCTACCATATATCTTAGTAGTCACTGGCTTCCTGCTTCTGAGCAAAGTAGTGACTAGACCTGGGGAAAATCCTTCCTGGATTAGTAACAACCTTTCAAACTCCAGGCCATCAAATGCAGGCCCGACCTCTGAGGATGGAAGACTGGGCCCTGCTTGAGGAGATCCGGAATGACTGGAAGGACCCATGGATCTGATTCGGACATCCTCCTTATCCAGGTGAACCATGGCCTCTTGGGCCAAAATGGGGCGATTAGTATGACTCTTGCCTGTTCTTGGATCTTCCTCAAAATCATCAGAATCAACATTAGTGGGGGAAACGCATAAGCTAGGCCAAAGTTCCAGGGAATTTGTAGTGCGTCCACTGCATAGGGTTTTTCCCTTGGATTTAAAGAGCAGAAGACCCTTGTCTTTCAGTTACATTTGCGAAAAAAGGTCTATTTGTGGTCGACGCCATCGATCCACAATTTGCTGGAACACTGTTGGATTCAGCTCCCACTTGTCCTGTTTTGGTACATTCCGACTTGGGAAATCGTCTCTTTCGTTTTCTTCGCTTTTTATATGCAGAACCGAGAGCATAAATTGATGCTTTTCCGCGAACTGTAGAATCTATTCTGTTAGTAACATAAGAGGTCGGGATCTTGTGCCCCCCTGATGATTGACATAGGCGACTGTCGTCCAGTTGTCCGACATATATATATATGTGGTCCTCGTAGTTGGGAACTGAACTTTAGCACTGCGTTCTTTACCACAAACAGTTCCTTCATGTTGGAGGAGAGACGCTTATCGCTGTCCGACCAGACTCCTTGTATTGCACGATCTGTCAGATGTGCTCCCCTACCATCCGCGCTTACATCCATCGTGATTATGTCCCTGACCTGGTACGACCAAGGCACTCCTTGTGACAGGTTCTCCGGATTCAGCCACCATCTGATTGAGTTGATGACTGAATTGGAGAGTGTCATCTTCCCATCCAAGTGTCCCTTGAGCTGTTTCTCTGCTGCTAGGATCTCTTGCTGTAGATGCCTGGAGTGTATCTGAGCCCACTGCACTGCTGGAATACATGATGTCATTGTACCTAAAAGAGACATTGCCTTCCTTAGGGTCATTGATTGATTCTTGACCACTTCTGAGACTAGGGTGGTAATTTTTACTTTCTTGTCCTCCGGCAGTAGACAAGTCTGTCCCTCTGAGTTCAAGATAAGTACTAAAAAAGACTGAACCTTCTGAGGCTCCAACTTTGACTTCTTTAGATTTAGCATCCATCCAAGACTGACTAAACTGGCTCTGACTTTTGTCAATGCAAGCTCGCAATGTTCTCTTGAACTGCCTACTACCCAGGTAAGGGACAATAAGAGTATCCTGCTCTCTCAAATGTGCCGTGACCTCCAGAATGATTTTCGTAAAAACCCTCGGAGCCATGGAGATGCCGAAGGGCAGAGCTGTGAACTGAAAATGCCTTACATGCCTGTTGATATACACAGCTACTCTCAGATACTGCTGGTATTCTATATGGATTGGGACATGGTAGCAGGTGTCCTTCAGGTCGAGGACGCTCATATAACACCCCGGGAACAATACCTTTATATATGATCTTATAGATTCCATCTTGAAGGGTCTGTATATTAGAAAGTTGTTTAGGCCCTTCAAGTTGATTATGGTTCTGAAGGAGCAGTCCGGCTTCTTTATCAGAATCCTTTCACCTGTTCGATTAATGGTGTCTCTATCAGAACCCTCATTTCCACTAGGCTGAGTACCTCTTGCTCCAAGGTTATTTGCTCTCTGGGACTCCTTGGGGCCGATATCCTGAAGGTCTGTGGGGGAATGGCTTAGAATTCCAGTTTTAGTCCATTGTTTATTATCCCTAATATCCAGGTGCTGGATGTAATGTAATTTTTTCCTAGGCAGTCAGGAAGTGGGACAGTCTTCCTCCTACCTGGGAAGGCCCGTCACTATTCTCGGAGGAAGGACCCCCGAACATGAAGCCTCCACTTCTTCGCTTCTTGTCTTTCCATCTGCTCTGGTCTCTGGAAAATTTACCCCTACCATACTTCCTTTTACGAAAGGACGTCTTGTACTGAGGGACAGACACCCTGGGAAACCCATGTTTTTTATTTGTGGCTTTGTCCTGTATGTCGTCCAGAGCCTTGCCGAAAAGAAACTCCCCTTCATACGGGACCGAACAGAGTTTCATCTTGGACTGCACATCCCCTGGCCACCTCTTGAGCCACAGAGCCCTGTGGGCTGCGTTGGATAAATTTGGAAGTGCATTGAGGTGAAGGGTACATTGCTGGAAAAAAAAAAAAAAAAAAACTCTTTAAATCTCTTAGTTTGCGAGTGTGAACGAGCTGCGTGTGTCCGGAGCGTAAGTGCGAACGAAAGTAAGTGTGTGACTTGTTTTTCAGTGAAGAGGTATTGGGAATCCTGCAGAAAATACCTGTGTGAATTGCGGTGAGTGCTGCATTGTGACCTGCTGAGTGCTTTTCTACCTGTTTAGATTTATTGGGCTTTTTAAAAACTATTTTCTCACTACAGTTTTAGTTTCTTAGTTTACTACCTGTGTATTTAAGGGTTAACTACATTGCCCTAAAATCCTGAGGTGTAGATTTACTCACAAGGGGTTAATTAAGGGGAAGGGGTCATGATTAAGGGTTTATAAGGGGCAGCTGGTTGGGCATCAAGTCCTTTGGAAGTGCATTGAGGTGAAGGGTACATTGCTGGAAAAGGAAAAAAAAAAAAAAAAACCTCTTTAAATCTCTTAGTTTGCGAGTGTGAACGAGCTGCGTGTGTCCGGAGCGTAAGTGCGAACGAAAGTAAGTGTGTGACTTGTTTTTCAGTGAAGAGGTATTGGGAATCCTGCAGAAAATACCTGTGTGAATTGCGGTGAGTGCTGCATTGTGACCTGCTGAGTGCTTTTCTACCTGTTTAGATTTATTGGGCTTTTTAAAAACTATTTTCTCACTACAGTTTTAGTTTCTTAGTTTACTACCTGTGTATTTAAGGGTTAACTACATTGCCCTAAAATCCTGAGGTGTAGATTTACTCACAAGGGGTTAATTAAGGGGAAGGGGTCATGATTAAGGGTTTATAAGGGGCAGCTGGTTGGGCATCAAGTCCTTTGGAAGTGCATTGAGGTGAAGGGTACATTGCTGAAAAAGGAAAAAAAAAAAAAAAGAAAGAAAAAAACTCTTTAAATCTCTTAGTTTGCGAGTGTGAACGAGCTGCGTGTGTCCGGAGCGTAAGTGCGAACGAAAGTAAGTGTGTGACTTGTTTTTCAGTGACTTTGGATTCAGGGAGTTTGGAAGGGAGGACTTAGGACTGAATTGCTGACTGTATTTCATTCTTTCTTTACTTTACTTTTTACTTAATTAATCCACCTGACCTACTTATCTGATTCCCCCGTCCATACTTGATACTTAATTGATCCCCCGTCCATACTTAACTGATCCCCGCCGATATCTAATTGATACACTTGCACATCCCTAATTGATCCCCGTCCATACACCTATATATAAATAATTGTGTTTTGTACTTGTATATATATACTGACTGTATCCCCATATTTAGAATGACGTCCATGTTGGCCGGAGCCGTGCAGTGTACATCTTGCGCAATGTATGCATTCCGTGAGCAACCGCTCGAGGATCCATACTGCTGCGAGAGATGTGAGCATATCGTGCACTTGGAAGCCCAAATTCTGGATCTAAGTGCTTAGATAGCGATACTGAGGAGCATCGACAACATGGAACGGAGTTTGCTGCTCACCGAGCAGACACTCAATGGGTCAATACTGGGGGTGGAGCATAGTGGGGAAGTGCAGGCTGAACAGGCAGGGAGCTGGATCACAGTTAGGAGGGATAGAGGGAAGAAGTATAGGAAGACTGGTTCAAAACCGGCATTATTGGAGCACGACAGATCCTCTGGCCGCCGGGGGAGTGTATGCTACAGTAATGAGGGGGAGGGGGGAAGTGTAGGGCAGGCAAGACGGGTTCTGGTAGTGGGTGACTCTATTATTAGGGGGACAGACAGGGCAATCTGTCACAAAGACCGGGATCGCCAAACGGTGTGCTGCCTCCCTGGCGCTCGAGTCCGGCACATCGCGGATCGGGTTGACAGGTTACTGGGTGGGGCTGGCGAAGACCCAGCGGTCATGGTCCACATCGGCACCAATGACAAAGTGAGTGGTAGATGGAGGGTCCTTAAAAATGATTTCAGGGACCTAGGTAGGAAGCTTAGGGCAAGGACCTCCAAGGTAGTTTTCTCAGAAATACTACCAATCCCGCGAGCCACACAGGAGCGCCAACGGGAAGTTAGGGAGGTGAATAAGTGGCTAAAGAGTTGGTGCAAGGCAGAAGGGTTTGGGTTCATGGAGAACTGGGCCGACTTCGCGGTCGGCTACAGGCTCTACCGTAGGGACGGGCTGCACCTCAATGGGGAGGGTGCAGCGGTGCTGGGGAAGAAGATGGCTAATAGGTTGGAGGAGTTTTTAAACTAGAGACGGGGGGGGGGGGGAAACCAAGGAAATAGGTGGGATGTGAGGCAAGCAAGGGGGAAGGGGAGAAGTGAATATAATGAGGGTGGAGAGGGGGGTGGGGATAGTACAGTTAGATCGTTAGAGAAGAATAGGATGCTAAATAACCCCAAAGTTTTATCTTGCATGCTGACCAACGCAAGAAGCCTGACCAATAAGGCGGATGAGCTGCGGGCGCTTATATCGGAGGAGAGGTATGACATCATAGGTATAACAGAGACTTGGCTAGACGATAGCTACGACTGGGCGGTAAATTTATTAGATTATAGTTTATTTAGAAGGGACCGGAAACAGGGGAAAGGCGGAGGAGTCTGCTTATATGTAAAGTCATGTCTAAAACCCAGACTAAGGGAAGATATAGGAGAGGGAGAAGAGGGGGTCGAGTCCATGTGGGTAGAGAAGATAGAGGGGGCAAAAAATAATAATAAAATATTACTGGGGGTCTGCTATAAGCCACCAAATATAACAGAGGAGAATGAGATTCTGCTATTAGGACAAATAGACAAAGTAGCAAAACACAATGAAGTGATTGTAATGGGGGATTTCAACTACCCGGATATTGACTGGGAAACAGAAACCTGTAGATCTCAGAAAGGAATAAAGGTTCTTGACAAATATTAAGGATAATTATCTCTCCCAACTAGTGCAGGAACCAACGAGAGGGAAGGCCGTGTTGGACTTAATATTGACTAATAGGCCTGATAGAATAACTGAGGTACAGATAGGGGGGCACCTAGGTAATAGCGATCATAATATTATTGACTTCAAAATGCCCTTCAGTAGGGTTATCAATAAGGGAACAACAAAAACATTAAACTTTAGGAGGGCGAAGTTTGATCAGCTGATAGAAAACCTTCAACTTATTGACTGGGACAAAGTACTTAATCAAAGGAATACGAATAGTAAATGGGAAACCTTCAAAAGAATTCTGAATACTCAGTGCGAGAGATATATACCGTATGGGAGTAAAAGGGCCAGAAATAAGAGGAAACCAATATGGTTGAACAAGAACGTAAAAGGGGCGTTAAATAGCAAAAAAGAGGCATTCAAGAGATTAAAACAGGAAAACAGTAAGGAGGCACTAATGTGTTACAAGGAAAAAACGAGAACCTGTAAAAAACAAATAAAAATAGCGAAGGAGGAAACAGAGAAACGTATTGCTAGGGAAAGTAGATCAAATCCCAAACTGTTCTTTACGTATATAAATAGTAAAAGGATTAAATCGGATAATATTGGACCGATAAAAAGTGAGGAAGGCAAAATCATAGAGAAAGATGAGGATAAAGCTAATCTATTAAATAATTTTTTTTCGACAACTTTCACAAAGGAAATAGAACTAACAAGCGAAATGAGAAGTGACAAGCTTAATCCTCCACTAAGTATGACTAATCTAACCCAAGCTGGGGTACAGAAACGCCTCAGTAACATTAAAATAAACAAATCACCAGGACCTGATGGCATACACCCACGGGTACTAAGGGAACTAAGTAATGTGATAGACAGACCGTTATATCTTATATTTAAGGACTCTGTTGAGACTGGGTCTGTACCACTTGATTGGCGACAGGCAAATGTAGTGCCAACATTCAAAAAGGGAGCAAAAAGTGACGCCGGAAACTATCGGCCGGTGAGTCTGACGTCTGTTGTGGGCAAAATTTTTGAAAGCTTCATTAAAGAGGCAATTACGGAGCATCTTGATGCTAATAATCTTTTAATCCCGAACCAACATGGATTCATGAGGAATCGCTCCTGCCAAACAAACCTGATTGACTTTTACGAGGAGGTTAGCTCTCGAGTAGATCAGGGGGAACCAGTGGATGTCGTGTATCTCGACTTCTCAAAAGCGTTCGATAGCGTGCCACATAATAGGTTGGTATACAAAATGAGAATGATGGGGCTGGGGGAAAATGTCTGCAAGTGGGTAGCTAACTGGCTAAGGGATAGAAGGCAGAGGGTGGTTATAAATGGAATATACTCAGATTGGGTAAGCGTCACTAGTGGGGTACCACAGGGGTCTGTACTAGGCCCAATGTTATTTAATATCTTTATTAACGACATAGTCAACGGGATAAATAGTAAAATATCAATATTTGCAGATGACACAAAGTTATGTAAAACAATTAATACAAAAGAGGACAGTACAGACCTACAGAGGGATTTGGATAAGCTGGGTAGGTGGAGCATTAAATGGCAAATGAGGTTTAACGAGGAGAAATGTAAGGTCATACATATGGGAAGGAAAAATGGAAGTCACCAGTACTAACTGAATGGGAAATCATTGGGGAATTCAGAGATGGAGAAGGACTTGGGCATCTTAATTGATAGCAAACTAAATTGGAGTGCCCAAAGTCAGGCCGCTGCCGTAAGGGCAAACAGGGTAATGGGATGTATCAGAAGAGGTATAGCTGCAAAGGATGAGAACATTGTTCTTCCACTGTACAAAGCACTTGTCAGACCACACTTGGAATACTGTGCTCAGTTATGGGCCCCAATATATAGAAAGGATATAAATGAGCTTGAAAAGGTACAAAGGAGGGCAACAAAATTAATAAAGGGAATGGAGGGACTGCAATACCCAGAGAGGTTGGCAAAACTAGGACTATTCAGCCTGGAAAAGAGAAGGTTGAGGGGGGACATAATAAATGTGTACAAATATGTTAGGGGACAGTATAGAGATCTTGCCAGGGATTTGTTCAAAAGGAGGAATATTACGGTAACAAGAGGGCATTCACTAAGACTGGAAGAGAAAAGGTTTCAGCACCAGCATAGGAAGGGGTTCTTTACGGTAAGAACAGTGAGAATATGGAATTCACTGAGTGAGGAGACGGTAATGTCGGATTCACTACACCAGTTCAAGCGGGGACTGGATGCATTTCTAGATACCAGGCAGATTTCAGCATATACTTAAAAACAAAATAAAATAGTAGGTTGATACAGGGATTTATTCTGACTGCTGGTTTCAGAGTCGGGAGGGAATTTTTCCTCAGGTGAATATTGGCTAAATCATTTGGGGTTTTTGCCCTCCTCTGGATCAACTTTAGCAATTACAGAACTAACAGGTCGAACTTGATGGACGCAAGTCTTTATTCGGCTTTACAAACTATGTTACTATGTTACTATGCTGATCTGGCAGCCAGCCTTACTGAATCTGCCAATGGATCCGCGAGGAAAGCAGCCGCTACCTGCATTAGCGGAAGACCTGCCAGGATCTTTTTCTCTTGGAACGTCCCCTTTAATCTGGTCTTCTAGCTGCTGCAACCAGACCATCATTGACCTGGCAGTGCAAGAGGCTGCGACTGCCAGTTTCAATGCTCCAGCTGATGAATCCCAGGTCTGCTTTAGGAAGGTCTCTGCTTTCTTATCAAGAGGATCTTTGAGAGCTCCTAAATCCTCAAATGGTAGGGTGGATTTTTTAGAGGATTCTGATACTGCCAATTCGATTTTTGGGGTTTTATCCCAGCTGGCATCATCCTCCTCTTCAAATGGATATCTTCTTTTTGAAGATGATGGCAACTGCCATTTCCTATCAAGCTTTATCCACTCCCTGTCATTAAGAGTTTTGATCCTCTCATTGACCAGAAATGTGCACCTCTTCTTCTGATCCAGGCCTCCAAACATGATGTTCTGAACAATCGTAGGAGTCTTGGTATCTGCTATGCCCATCGTTGTTTTGATGGCTTTGATCAGTTTATCCGTGTTTTCTGCTGGAAAACATGGTTTACCCCCTACATTGCTATCTGAGGAAGATGAAGAAGATGATGAGGAGGTAGGAGAGGAAATAGACTCCCACATGTTGTGGAACACTACCAATTCTTCAGAGTCTGATGTATGACGTTTCGGCTTCCTAATTCTTTTACCCAACGTCTTCAGGGAGTCCCTAACCTCCGTCTGGATTATGGATATTAAATCCATGGCAAAACTAGGTGTTCCTCTGCTATAGTTTTATGGATACAACCCGGGCAAAGCTTCTTATTGTGCGTGCTGGGAAGGTTAACCCCGCACAGTGCACACTCCTTATTGTTATTCTTGGAACCCGACTTTTTGCACTTTTCCTAACAGAAAAGATATATAGAAAAAAGGGACCCATTTACTATGATGACTTTCACGGAGATCACTCACCACTCTGCCGTTCAGTCTAGGGTACCGGAGATGGCGGCTGTATCTGTTCACATAATCGCTCCATCTGGAGGTGGTGGACTCTCGACTTGCTCTGCTCCTCTGGCTGGTCTTGCTGGCGCTTGTCCGACTGCCACTACTGCGGCCCTGGTGGCGGCGCCATTGTTGCTGCTCAGGTGGCAGCTGCTGCTCTTGGTCCTTGGTGGAGAAGATTGCAGACACCGCCATCTTTCAGCCCTCTCCCTCTTAAATACCTGAGGGATGCCATCCACCTCACATCCGGCACCTCCCGCGGAATTCCGGGCAGATACGGCTGTTTATTAAATGATGATTTTTTTTTTCTTTTTTACAACGCCTACTGACGTGCTCAGGCCCCAGGCTGTGCCACTTCCTGACCTGCGCCCTGTGCGTGCGCAGTCCCAGTGGCCCGGTATTCTGGCGCGCTATGTCATTAGGGCGCATCTGAAACTTCTCTACCTGCACGTGCGCAGCCCAGAAGTCTTGCTCACCGCCGTGCTCAGCCACGGGACACACTGAGCAACCTGTGCATGCGCAGCCCCGGCAGCAGGTCCTGGTGCACTCCATTGGAGGACACCTGCCCGGAGCAGCGCAGGCCCAGCTGAAACACTGGCTCACTACCCAGACCTCCCCAATGCGCGCAGCCCAGGATAAGTGCAGGTTGGGGACGTGCCTGAGTGGACCTTCACTTGCACAAATACTAACCGCCGACCTCCAGTCCACAGTAGAACCCCAACCAAGGATATCCCGGTTCCCGGACACCCTCAGCCAGGTAAGCACAAGGTACCACCCTAAGAGGTTCCCATCAAGGGCAGGAAACCAAAACTGATCTGGAGGAGAGGTACCACCTTTTTATTCAGTAGGTTTCCTGTCCTTGGTGGGCAGATATCCTCTCTCAGGTGGTGCTGTCTTGGGCTAAGTGGGAAATTACTAGATTCTACCACTTATTTAATGTAAACTGCATTATTCCATTCCCAGTACTTCAAGAGAAATCTAACCTTCCCCCTAGAGAAATATACCAATATTTCCAGCTCAAACATTTTATTTCCACACTACTAAGGAACTCCACCCCAACTTATACATTCACACCATTCGAACAAAGATGCTGTCATAACTCACATAAATTATATCACGCATACATGCAGTTTAACTTACACCTCACGCTGGGAATCGAATATTGGAACCACCCTAACAGACTCCAAATTGACCCAAATTTGGTCCACCTCTACTGGTGGAATATTAAATACCTTGATGCTGGAAAACTAATCACAAGGTATTTACAGGATGGTATCTGACCCTCACTAGGGTGGCCAAAGCAGTCCCCAACTGTTGACAATTGTTTTAGAGGCTGTAAATCCATTGGTGACATGTGTCACATACCGTGGTTATGCCCGATAGTTAGCAGGCTTTGGATCATTATATACTTCCTCATTCTTTCAGTCACTGACATTAATCTTAAAAAAGACCCCATGGGAAGCCCTGTTTAAGAAACATATCCCTCACATCCCCAACCACTCCCAAGCCCTTATCTCGTTTATATTTCTGGTGACTAAGCAAACCATAGCCCCTGACCCTTATATATGTGGAATCCCAGTACTTCCTGAAGAAAGGGCACATACTATTACAGGGCAACATTTTACTGATGCCCAACAAAAAGGAGAAAAACAAAACAAAAACAATGCAGTCTGTTTTAAGAGACAGATAAGAAAATATACAACATATCAGTGTGACACGTGCCCGAACAAACCAGAACTTTGTATGAAAGAATGTTTCAAAGTTCAGCACACGTCTTCAATATTACCTGAACCTCTTTATGGCATCTGAAAACCCATTTCCGCAAGATCTGTGCTTGAAAAAGCAGTCTCTCTGTTCTGAACTCTGCAGTGTGCCATGCCCGGGAAAACTTGACTAAAAATGCATAAGACTGATTTCTTTGGTAGCACACACTGCGCAGCATATATTTGGCACTAAAATTATTGAAACTTTGCCTTTTTTTTTTTTCTCTGTACCATTCCACTTTGCATCAAATTATGCAAAGCACCCACGGGGTCAAAACTCACTATACCCCTAGATAGGTACATTGAGAGGTGTAGTTTACAGAATGAGGTCAACTTCTAGGTTTTTTTTTTACTCAACTGGTAGCACAAGATTTCAACAAAAGACGTGGAGCGTGAAATCCATTTGTGCACAATCTATGATCCAAACAAAAACTGGTCCTTCCTAATTCCTGCTGTATGCCAAAGCAGCAGATCACAACATGTGAGGTAGCGCCATGCTCTGAAGAAACTGCTTACCAATTTGGGGTGATTTTATATTACTTGTGAGAATTATAAAATATAACAAAATATTGTTAATGTAAAAAAATTCATTTTAAAAAGGTCCAAATGTTCCTGAGGGAACATGAGTTATGAATAGTCTGTAAACCATCATTATATTGCAACAAGTGGTCTGGAATCAGAATAACAATCTTTAAGGGGTTGTCTTAGAAATGACATTTATATTCAAAATTCCATGAAAGTGACGGCAGAGAGCAGCATAGGCATGAGTGCCCCTCCTCCTATCACTGCGAGGAGAGGGAAATTCTGCCAGAGATGCGGGTTACATGGTGGGACCCACATTCTAAACAACCAGATTTCATTTAAGGGGTTATGCCACAAGCAATATTCAAAAAGGAAGCAATAATGATATTCTAAGTTATTTCTACTGTTGAACGTTGCAGCCATGTTTATATTTACCAGCTACAATACCATCAGTCTGTTCTGGGAGAAATGCAGAATAATCATTTTATAGTGGAACAAAGTATTATTCGATACTTTTTCGCCTGGACAATAAGCCTGGGGCTCAGACTCCTAGGGATCAGGGTTGCAAGCGAGTTATGTGACCGTAGTTAAGCGTGATAAAATAGGAAAATATAGCGATTTAAAGTGTTTTTTTCCCCTACATAACATTCGACAGGTCTAGTTAGTGAATGCCAGAATTTTTTTCTTTTTTAAGAAGGTTCCTGGGATAATTGCTTTGATTAAGTATGAAATCTGAGTGTTTATACATATATTAGTTTATAAGGCTACCATAATGTTAATGCCATGTTACCCATAAGCAATGAAGTTTAGACAACAGGTTGGGTCTTACTTATTTTTAAGATGGTCATGCTCAATACATTTGTTGGGAAATGTATGCTTGGAAGTGTTATTAAAGAGATGTATGGGATCTTGTTTTAAATTGGGCTCATGTTAAAATATTAAAATACTAAGAGAAACATTACTTGTTTATTCCCCCCCCCCAATGCTGTTGCTCCAGTATTCATCGGCCAGTTCAGCATAAATGACGTCCATCATCCACTACGACCATTACAGCCAATCACTCGATTCAGCAGGGTCATACATGTGCCAAACATTACTGCTTAAGCCATGACTGGCTGCAGTGGTCAGATGAGTGATGTACGGAACATCTCTGCAGGACTAAGGAGGACCAACTAGACTAGTGGTGATTGAATATGAGAATAATGGTTACTTTATTTTGTTTTTTTTTTAAATATATTTTCTTTTATTAGCCTTCATTTAAAAAATGCCAGACAACCCCTTTAAGTTCTCCCTCAGTGCAGCTTTCTCATTAACAGAATATATAAACTATAGCATTGCTGGTAACAGCACAAATAAATGTCTGAGAACGGCTATGATTCATTTATGTATGCATTTAATAGAAAGGCAAATTCCATCCTATATTGAGTTATGATTGTTTTTTTCCAGGGTTTAGGATGGGATAGAACATTTTCTCTGATTCATGCCATTACCAAATTATCAGCCACATGTTGTCACTATAAGCCCCACTGGCCAATCCTTGTTCTGATGAAACTGCAGGGAAAAGTGAGCGTCTCTGGCAGTAGTTGGGGAAACACAGCCTTTCACTATGATCCTATGTGACTCGCCCCTCGGGATAATAAAGTACCTGCAGACCTGTGTAAAACCACAGATCCTTGTGCCACATTAGGAGCCCTCTGCTCTGCTACAAGTATACATGCCGGATTAGAAAGATTACGTTTTTCCCTCCCATCCTACTTTATTTTTTGGATGGAGTTACACTTTATAAACAAAGGTTTCATATCTTTCTCATTTAAAAACACTGGATATTAAAATATTTCTAATGAAAATAGTCAAAGTTTGTCAATTTTATCACGCCTGAATACTTTCTGAATTGTTATATGGCTACGCAACATCATTTCAAGCATAAAAAAAATAAATCTGAATTTGGTGAGTTCCAGGTTGTATTTCTAAAATGTTGAAAATCTATTTTGGATTTGTAAACTCTTCTCCTCATGGAACATGCATTTCTGAACTTAAACCTTTAGGACACTTAGTGGTGATTAGAATGTGTAGCATGTGTCTTTATTCTGAAGACTTCAATGTGAAGATGAGAGGCTATTTGATTGCAGATGCTTACACTGTAACGGATCAAATCAACCATCGAAAGAACCTGAAAGAGATAAATACGAATGCATTACTACTATGTTTCATCTAGGACCAGTATTACCACTGTTTAATACCTAAAATGTTCCTTTCCATAACAGAGTGGGGGCAACACATACCAGGATAGAAGACCATATACCAATAAAAATGCTCGCCACCCTGGTATAGAACGGGTTCAATAGCTAATATATATATATATTGACAAGCACAGTCTGTGGAGTAGACATACTACAAAATCCCACAGTGCTACAAATAAAAAGAATTCAGGCAGCCCTATGGGGTAATTTGAGAAGAACTACCTGGGGGAATAAAGTTTTTTTTTTAAAGTTTTCTGTCCTGGACTTTGCAACGCCACCTCAATTATTTTAACATACAAATATAACATATTTAGGCCTTGTATTCCTCAATACTTTCTAATCCTTCTCCTTGTGTCCGCTGAACTGAATGTCCACTGAACTGAGCACAATTGTATGTACATGTTCAATTCTTCACTATCTCACCATCTGCCACTGGTCTAGAGGCGTCCTCACTAAAGCCACGTCACACATGTGCCACTGTTCCATCAGGGAAAGCCACATTGGAAGTGACAAAGCATCTCCATACAGTGTATAGGTGTCATGTACATTGCACAGACTGGAAAAGACAGATGCCATGTATGAACACCATGTAGTGATGGACACAGACAGGAGAGGCCCCTGTGCAGGAACAGTATATGAGTCCTTTGCAGTGCAATAGCTCATCATAATGCACAACCCCAACCTGCTTTGGAGGTGGAAATGGGCATCAGACCTCCAGGCCCCTGTGTGGCTGCACCAATGATGCCATGCATACAACTGCATTCACTGTCCATACAACTGCACTTTAAAAAAAAACAAAAAAAAACGATATTGCAAGAATATTTGCTTATGTATGTGTGTACATGAATACAGGTATATAGTTTTTGTTCCACTTTTAACCCATGGCACTGCAAGCCTAATTGGTGTTTTTTATGTAAAAAGGTAGCAGCCCTAAAGAACATCATACACATTAGATCGACATCAGCTGAACTTGAACTTGCCAAAATCAGAAGCTCAGCTGACCGTCTATTGTGTATGGGGGCTTCCCAACTCTCCCCCAACCTATGATGTAGGGGAGATAATCATCTGGCATGTCCGATTTCATACTCCTTTTGTTGTCTAGAGATAAGCCAGCACCAAAGATGTCTGGTAGTGACTCTTTCTTATAAGGGACAGAGAGCAGCAGAGCGAGCGCTCTAGTGTATGGGAGAGATGGCGGTCAGTGGAACGATTGGCCAGACCATCAGTCAGCCAACAGCGATCTAAAGCGTATGGAGGTTCAATGTTCACAAAAAAAAGTCTTGCCTTAATTTATTACTTTTGCCCTCAGATGTTTGCCTGACCCCATTGAGAGAGGCTATCAAAGGGAACCTGTCAAGCGATTAATGCTTCCCAACCCACTGGCAGCATGAATCGCATCCTGACTGCACAATTGCAGCCAGGTATATTTTCCTCTGAACCATTTCAGAGAATAATATACTTTTAAAGATCCCCTCCGCAAGATACCTGTCAATCACCTGATGCAGTGCTAGGAGACACCAGCCGGGGGTGAGCCCAATATTCTAATTATATTTTCTCTGAAACACTGCAGTGTTACAGAGAATTATATACATAGCAACAATCATGCAGACAGGATACCAATCATGCTCCTGTGGGTTGGGCAGTATGAACCAATCAACAAGTTCCCTTTAACTGCTAGACATCAACAATACAAATAGGAGCAAATGAAAGCCAACAAAAATCATTCTATGAAACAGTAGCTTACTACTAATGGTGGCAGACCTTGGGGTTGTCATGTAAAGATTGCTATGAGTGCCACCTAGTGGTCGGTGCTCATAGCACATGAGCATTTCTGCTACATAGAGGCAATCTGCTCGTGGTGAAAAAAAAAAACAACTGTGGAATTGCATTTTTTTTGCAATTTCACCGCACTTGGAATTTTTTTTCCTGCTTTCCAGTACACGATATGGTAAAACCAGTTATGGCATTTAAAAGTACAACTCGTTCCGCAAAAAATAAGCTCTCACATGGCGTTATTGAACAAAAAATAAAAAAGTTCTGGCTCTGGAAAGAAGGGGAGCAAAAACGAAAATGCAAAAACGGAAAATGCTCCGGTCATGAAGGGGTTAAGGAGCTTCAATAGGGGAAAAATTACTTTTTTAAGTGCCACGGTGCATGGGAAGTATGCCCTTCTAGGTCGATATTTTTTTTGCTGGTGAGATTTTCCCATTAGGACTTTTGCTATGGGGCCCCATAATTTCTATGTACGCCCCTGTTTGGGGGTAAAGGAATCAATAAGAGTTAGAGAAGAAGCAAAGAGGAATTTGATGGATAAATTACCTTTTAATGGGACTGGTACACAAAACATCTAATTTATACAAAGGGCTAAAATTAGTGAGTGAGTGCAGTGATAATTCACAACTATTTAAAACCTGGACGAATCAGATAGAGGGTGAAGAAATTGGAGAAAAAATATTGACAGGTTGTTGGGAGACAGACAACATCATCCGTTCCTTGAAAAAATATATGTCTGCCAGGGTGCATTTCACCACAGACACCGGGCCGAGCAATCATGGCCAGGGACATTACACCTCACTGACTGGGCACTGGGTGACTCTGGTGGCTGTGGGGGCCAGCGGGGAAGGGTCTGCTCCACAAGTCTTTGCGGGACAAACCTCTGTATGTAACACTTTCTCCACTGCTTCTGCCTTCTCCCCTTCCTCTAGGGCCTCCGCCTGCGCCCTCAACCTGTGCCTTAATGAGATATGTGTTCCACGTGAGAATCCCCCCACCTCCATACTGTGCAGCTAGGGCTAACTGCAATTAGGCAGTGTTAAAATTAATATGCCTTGGAGATCGCAGTCATAAAGCTCAAGAGTTGTGGACATCTATCCAGGCTGAGTTTGAGCAATGGCTGTCTCCACTGAACCTAGAACCAGGGAAGGCCATGTGCGATAACATTGCGAACCCGGTGGCGTGCCTACGCCGAGGCATGCTCGCACATGTGTCTTGCATGGATCACGTCCTCAACCTGATGGTACAGCAATTTCTCCGCCATTATCCCAGCCTGTATGCGCTGCTGCAGAAAACATGATCAATCTGTGCTCACTTCCACCGTTTGCAACCCGTAGGTCATCGACTTGCACCGCTACAGAGGTCTTTGGCCATATCGGTTAACCAGTTGATATGCTGTAGGGGGTTGGCGGGTGAAAAAGACACTGAGGCAACATGGCGGTTGTTAAGTTCTATATTTGTTATGTGTTCATGTTATTTATATGAGATGTTTGCTGTGTGAAATCCTATGACCGTTGTTGTATGCAGGTTCTCCTATAGGCTCTGCCTAAGGCATTACCTGGGATGCGGGAGGTCTGCCCAGAGGGGGAACCATACAATAGATAGGGATTTTGTTACACTACACTGCTTAGACACTAGTTAGTGTTAGAACCCTCCTGTTTGTTGTTGTTTCTATCTTGTGTTTTGCGGTCACGTGACCATCTTCCTATAAATTCCAGCTCCGCCCTTCTGGCTTTGCTGGACTTCAGTGCTGTTTTGACTGTCTCTCTAGCCAGGTGCTTTTGTGCCTTCTATCTCTAGTTTGCTTGGTCCGCTGGGACCTCTAGTACTTTTTGTCAGTTTATCTTTTGCTCTGCCACAACTTCTGTTAGGAGGTGTCCCATTTTTGTCCCAGTCCTTAGTTCCTTCAGGGACCCCTCCCTTTCTCTATAGGTCTCCGTTCAGACTAGCCGAGGACGAAGGCGTGTCTGTTCACAAGGAATAGGTAGCCCGCTACAACATAGGGGCTCAGCTTAGTCTTACTGTAGGGACAGCTCTCCCCTTCTTTCCTTAGCCTATGTTGCAGATCATAACAGTAAGTCCAGCCCAAACAAAAACTTTAAGGAAAGAAATCCAGGGATCAGTATGGTTTCTGTTCAAGATTTGGCTCAATGCCTGCAGGGATTGTCTCTGGAGGTGTCCGAGCTCCGGCAACACGTGAGTAGCTGTTCTGGAGCACATTTTGTCGAACCCAAGGTAGGACTGCCTGATATTTTTTATGGTAAACAACAAGATTTTTTTTCTTTTAAAAATTCTTGTTTATTATATTTTCGTTTGAGACCAAGGTCCTCTGGGAATGAATCACAGCACATTGGGTTTATCATGTCACTTTTGCGCAAGGAACCATAGGGGTGGGCCTTTTCTCTCCAACCTAATGATCCATGTTTTAGGTCAGTGGAGGATTTTTTTTCTGCTATGGGGCTATTGTATGATGATCCTGATCAAGTCTCATCTGCTGAGACAGAACTGAGACGTTTGAATCAGGGGTCAGGTGATGTTGAAAATTATTGTACACACTTCAGAAGATGGTCCTCAGAAGTGAAATGGAATGATTCGGCGTTAAAATGTTTTTTTCTTGCTGGTCTAAGTGAAAGGGTTAAGGATCTGCTTATTGCATTCCCTGCACCTGAGACCATGCAAGAAGCCATGCAATTAGCTATACGTGTGGACAGGAGACTGCGTGCCAGGGTTAATGATGAAAAGATTCCTGCAATGGCAGCTCCTAGTCTCCAGAGGGTTGCTCGGACGGCGGAGAACCGATGGAGGTTGAGGCGATGTCACTCCGCTCTCAGGAAAGAGACCACAGGTTTTCCAAGGGATTGTGTTTCTATTGTGGTAAACCTGACCATTTGATTAAGAACTGTGAGCTTCGTTTAAGTAAAGAAAAAAAAAAGGTCAGTTACGCCCGTATTACTTTTTTGAGCTCTAAGGGAGTATTTCTTTCAGGGAGTACCTCATTGCAGGAAGATTTGATTGAATTTCGGGTATTTGTGGATTGTGGTTCTACACTTAATGTGATCGATAAGGGTTTTTTGGAAAAACTTAAATTGGAATCCAAACCTTTGTCATCACCTATTTCTGTGATTGCAATTGATAACACTCCTTTGAAATGTATTACTCACAAGGTTGTGGCATTTCCCTTCACTATCAATGGTATTCACCAAGAAATTTTGGATTTGGTGGTATTAAATAATTTACCCTCTTCAGTTGTTTTAGGTTTGCCTTGGTTAAAACTGCACAATCCTTTACTGGACTGGTCTACTAATGAGATTAAGTCTTGGAGTCCTAAGTGCTATGATAAATGTTGTAATGGTCGCATTGCGCCTGTGGAAAAAGGGGAATTACCTGTACCTATTCAGGATTTTTGGAAGGTTTTTTCAGAGGAGGAGTCGCAAGTTTTACCTCCTCATAGAGACTATGATTGCACCATTGAGTTTGTTCCTGGAGCTACTCTTCCCAAGAGTCGCGTATTTAATCTGACTATATCTGAGAGAAAGGCCTTCGAGGAATACATACAGATGAGCTTGGCCGCTGGTCACATTAGACCTTCTAAGGACGGGGGTTTACGTCCATGTCTGGACTTTCGTGAAATTAATAAGATTTCTGTACGCAATTCGTACCCATTGCCGTTAATTCCTGACTTGTTTAACCAGTTAGTGGGGGCCAAGTGGTTCTCTAAAATTGATCTCCGAGGGGCATACAATTTGTTACGAATGAAGGAGGGTGATGAATGGCAAACTGCTTTTAACACTCCGGCAGGTCATTTTGAGAATCTGGTGATGCCTTTTGGTCTTACCAATGCACCCGCGTTTTTTCAGAACCTTTTTAATGACATCCTGAGACCTTTGATTGGTAAGAATGTGGTTGTGTATTTGGATGACATTCTGATTTATTCACCAGATCTGGAGTCCCATTGGCAGAGTGTACGTGAGGTGTTGCAGTTATTGAGTGATAATTCACTTTTTGCTAAGCTGGAGAAATGTGAGTTCGCTGTGCAGAGAATTAGTTTTTTGGGCTAAATTATCTCCAGCGAGGGCTTTGAGATGGACCGGGTGAAGGTTCAGGCTGTGCAGGAATGGCCTAGGCCTTTTGGTTTGAAATCGATACAGAGATTTTGGGGTTTTGCCAATTATTACAGGAAATTCATTAAGAATTTTTCTATAATTGTTAAGCCGCTGACCGATCTCACCAGGAAAGGTGCGAATACGGTCCAGTGGACTACTGAGGCCATTGAAGCTTTTGTGTATCTCAAGGAGAGGTTCAGTTCTGCCCCTATCCTTATGCAGCCTGATGAGACCAAGCCTTTTTTGGTCGAGGTTGATGCTTCTTCGGTGGGGGTCGGTGCAGTTTTGTCTCAGGAGAACAAGGATGGAGTACATCCCTGTGCCTTTTTTTCGAAAAAAAATTTCAGAAACCGAACTTAATTACGATGTTGGTAATCGGGAATTGCTGGCTATTAAACTCGCGTTTGAACATTGGCGTCATTTCTTGAAAGGTGCTAAATTTCCTATTCAGGTTTTCACAGATCATAAGAATTTGATCTATCTGGATGCTGCCAAACGCTTGAATGCCCGTCAAGCTAGGTGGGCACTTTTTTTTTCTCGGTTTAATTTTTCTGTTACTTATATCCCTGGTACTAAGAATGATAAAGCCGATGCTTTATCTCGCAGCTTTTCTCCCATGGTTGGTACCGAGGAGGAGGAGAGCATTTTACAGGAAGGAGTTGTGGTAGCAGCATTGGACTCCATTTTGGAAGATGGGATTCTGAAAGCCTAAGAGGATGCTCCATCCAACACTCCCCATGGGAGGTTGTTTGTGCCTAGAACCTTTAGGAGAGATTTGTTTGTGGAGTATCATGAGTCTCGGTTGGCAGGTCATCCAGGAATTTCTGAGACTAAGAGACTTATCAGTCGCAGTTTTTGGTGGCCTGGGTGGCAGAAGGAAGTCATCAAGTGGGTGCGTCAATGTACGGTGTGTGCTAGGTCAAAGGCTTCACATACCCTTGCTGCGGGGTTGCTTTGCCCTCTGGAGGTTCCTAGTGCGCCTTGGACGCATCTGGCAATGGATTTTATTACTGACCTTCCTGTGTCCGAGGGTTTCACTGTCATCTGGGTGGTTGTGGACCGTTTTAGCAAGATGTGTCATTTGGTTCCATTCATTAAGCTACCTTGCGCTAAGACACTCGCTAAGGCGTTTGTTAAGGAAATTGTCAGGCTCCATGGCATTCCCACCGACATTGTTTCAGATAGGGGACCTCAGTTTGTGGCTCGCTTTTGGCGTGCTTTTTGTGACAGGTTGGGAGTCCATTTGTCATTTTCATCTGGGTATCATCCTGAGTCTAATGGACATACAGAAAGAAAGAACCAAGATGTTGAACAGTTTTTGTGTTGTTTTGTGGCAGACAATCAAGAGGGGTGGTCTGAGTTTCTGCCACTTGCAGAATTTGCTCTTAACAACCATACATCCTCCTCTGCTGGGTGTTATCCTTTTTTTGTTGTACTGGGAGACATCCGTCTTTTGGTTCGTTCTCCAAATTGGGGTCGGAGGAGGAGAATTTTTCCGGTGATTTGGAGAGAGTTTGGACTAATGTACGTTGTAACCTTCAAGAGGCTAACAAAATGTCCAAGAAGTATTTTAACAGGAAACGTAAAGAGGTTTTGTTTACTGTGGGTGACATGGTTTGGTTGTCCTCAAAGAATCTGCGGTTGAGGATTCCCTCTAAAAAATTGGGTCCGAAGTTTGTGGGGCCATTTAAGGTGCTTCAGGTGGTTAACCAGTCTGCTGTTAGGTTGGAGGTTCCCTCCTCCTAGAAGATTAATCCTGTGTTTCATGTTTTCTTGTTGAAAAAGGCTGATGTATCAGATAGGGAGGCCACTGTCACAGCTCCTCCGGTGGTGGAAGACGGCGAATATGAAATTTCTCGTATCCTGAATTCCAGAGGGCATAGAGGGAGATTGCAGTATCTCGTCGCTTGGAAAGGTTTCGGTCCCGAGGATAACTCCTGGGTAAGGGCGGATGATGTCTCTGCCCCTAGACTTGTCAGAGCTTTCCACAGGAGATTTCCGGATAGGCCTGGGCCTGGAGGATCCGGAGGATCCTCATAAAAGAGGGGGTACTGTTAGAACCCTCCTGCTTGTTTTTGTTTCTATCTTGTGTTTTGTGGTCACGTGACCATCTTCCTATATATTCCAGCTCCGCCCTTCTGGCTTTGCTGGACTTCAGTGTTGTTTTGACTGTCTCTCTAGCCAGGTGCTTTTGTGCCTTCTATCTCTAGTTTGCTTGGTCCGCTGGGACCTCTAGTACTTTTTGTCAGGTTATCTTTTGCTCTGCAACAACTTCTGTTAGGATGTGTCCCATTTTTGTCCCAGTCCTTAGTTCCTTCAGGGACCCCTCCCTTTCTCTATAGGTCTCCGTTCAGACTAACTGAGGACGAAGGCAGGTCTGTTCACAAGGAACAGGTAGCCCGCTACAACGTAGGGGCTCAGCTTAGTCTTACTGTAGGGATAGCTCTCCCCTTCTTTCCTTAGCCTATGTTGCAGATCATAACAATTAGTTAATTCAAGGGTTACATCATTAACTGGGAGGGGTTTTAGAACAGTTTTTACAGAAAACAATTCCAGGTTACAGACAGTCGGCAGGAGAGTTAGTCAGAGAAGACTAGGTCAGTGAGACTGCCAATATGGGAGGCCTGTTTCAAGGCCATCCCAGTTCTGGGTTCATGACCCGAATACACAAGACCTATGTAGATCCTGTTCCGTACTAGAGAGAAGGAGATGGAGTGTGGAGGAAGACTGAGCAGACAGGAAAACAGACTCCATTAGCAGTTACAGCAGTGAAGAAAAAAGTGTTTGTTAGAACAAACAGCAAGTTGTTAGAACAGAATGAGGGCACGTTTGATACTGCATCTGGACGCCGGCACAGTCCTACGCTCACAGCCTGTAAGAGTTGCTCAAGGCGAGGCCTCCATTTCCGTGAAGGGGAGATTCTCAGCTGGGTGACAGAGAAGTGGATGATGTTGGGTCTCAGGACAGGACGAGAACAAACACTGGAAAGGCACATAACCAAGGGTACTTCACTAACTAAAGAACTTGTCTTGATCTGTATACTGCAGCTGTGTATGGAAGAATTGCACAGTAAAAGTGAGTTTGTTAACCTGGATCTACGATCTCCTCTCTAGTTTGAAGTCGGTTCCAGTCCCATGGATGGTGTAACAGTGAGTACAAAGAATACTCCAATGCAGCACACACTCCTGTCTCAGTCCTTAATAGAAGAGGGGCATTGGGTGAAGAGAATAGAGTTTCAGCAGACAGCGTGATAATGACAGGCTCCCCTCTTCAATGCGATGTGCTGACGCGGTGGAATTCCACTCTGCACATGTTGCAGCAATTGTGGCAGCAGCGATGAACCTTGACGCAGGATCTCATTTTGCATAACCTAGACCAATGCAGTACGGACGTAGTGCAAATCATGTTTGCAGAGTGCGCACAGATTAAGGACCTCTGCACCCTTCTGCACAGTTTCGAAATGGCTACTAAGATGGTTAGCGCTGATGATGCTGTCAACAGCATCACTATTCCAGTCATCTACATGCTGGAGCACACTTTAAATAGTCAGCAGGAGGAGGTGGTGGTCCCAGAGAAAGAGGAGGAAGCAGAGGAGGGTGTGGAAGGAATAACAATATATCTAAGTTCCAGACTGTGGCCGCACATGCGGGTGTCAAGAGAGAGTGGATTACAGCAGGGGGACTGGTGGTACCAGACAAACTGTTAGTGAAAGTGAAGGAGCCGAGGAACAAATGGAGGAGGATGAGGAGGAAAAGGTGATGGGCATGCACAAGTCAGTTCATCTGAAGAGGATAATGATCCCCTCTCTGTTGTCTGTGGTTGACGGGAGGGGAAGGAGGAAGCAAGCTTCAATGTTACCCCGCCACCAACACACCATGGGCTTGGACCTCATGGAAGAGCCCAACACATGGGCGCCTTCTTGCTGCACTATCTGCAACATGATCCCCATATTGTTAGAATCTGAAATAGTGCTAACTACTGGGTTGCCAGATGGTTCCGCCTTTGAAGGGACGTGCGCATGCTGGAGTATCTTAACACGCTTGTAGACAAACTTAAATGATAACATTTTATGACATATGAACACTTAATACAGATTCTATATTTCACAATTTCACTATTTCAAGCCCGAAGGTAAATCAAATTTCCCTTAGCTGGATAGAAATCTTTAATGTGAGTAAATGGAAAAAAAAAGCACTCTGTAAATTTGAACTCATGACAAGCGCATAAACCCAGTTAGCCACTGCAACATCACAGATGCAAGCTTTTGTCAAGAAGGGTATTGAACATTGAATCGCTAATTGGTAAATTAAAAAAGAAATCCATTGGTTTTACTTTGTAATTCTTAATGCCAATCTATACAGCGTATGATGACATTTTGTTCTTTATGAAGACTTAATTCAGATTCTATGTCTCACAATTGCACTATCTCAAGCCAGAAGGTAATGCAAATTTCCTTTGGCTGGATAGAAAGCTTTCTTGTGAGTAAATGGAGAAAGGCACTCCATGGATTCAACCTCATTGACCTCCTGTTTATAAGACAGGTGCATTAACACAGGATGCCACTGCAACAACACAGGTGCAAGGCTTTGTCAAGAAGGGCAGTAAACATTGAATCGCTAATTTCAAAAAGAAATTCAATGGTTCGACTATGTCATTCTTAATGCCATTCTACACAGCATATGATGACATTTTAGTTTTTATGAACATAAAATACAGATTCTATTTCTCATAATTGCACTATTTCAAGCTCAAAGGTAATGTAAATTTCCCTTGGCTGGATAGAAAGCTTTATTGTGAGTATATGGAAGAAGGCACTCCGTGGATTCAAACACACAAATTCTTGTTCACAAGACAAGCGCATTAACCCAGTAAGCCAGTAAGCAACTGGAACATCACACGTGCAAGGTTTTGTCAAGAATGGCTGTGAACATTGAATCGCTAAATGGTAAGTTCAAAAAGTAATCCATTGGTTTTAATATGTCATTCTAAATGCAAATCTATACAGTGTATGATGACATTTTGTTCTTAATGAACTCTTAATACATATTCTGTATCTCATAATTGCACTCAACCTTGAAGGTTATGCAAATTTGCCTTTGCTGGATAGAACATTGACTCACTAATTGGTAAATTCAAAAAGAAATCCATTGCTTTCTGTAAACGACTCTGGTCTGAACTCTCATTTTCATCCTCGTACCATTCTCAATCTAATGGGCAAACAGAGCAAACCAACCAGTGTCTTGAGTCCTAACTAAGATGTTTTTGCTCCCATACTAAGCATGAATGGAGATCATACTTAGCTTTGGCAGAGCTAGCCAATTTAGTAGATACCACGAGAGTTTGTGAATGTCTCCCTTCTTCTGTAATCTAGGATTTCATCCGAGGTCTCTATGTTTCAAGGGAGGATACGATGTACAGATGGCGGTCTCTGCAACTATCCACCGCCTCTGGAAGGTTTAGGGGAGGCCCATATTCATCTTAAGAAAACAGGGCAGAGCATGAAGAGGCAGGCCGATAAGCATCTTCAACAAGCTTGCAAACTCAGAGTGGGGGACAGAGTTTGGGTGTCTACTAAGAATCTCAAGATAAAGGTACCATGCCTTAAGCACCCAGGTTTATAGGACCATTTCCCACTATCGAGTCAATAAGGTGGCTTTTCGGGTAGGTCGGTCTGCCTTCTTCTATGTGGGTTTCCAATGTTTTTCATGAGACATTTTGGTAGATAATACTGAAGAATTTGAGATAGAAAGTATTGTGGACTCTCGTAGAGTTCGGAACTCGGTTCAGCATTTGATTCATTGGTAGGGGTATGGTCCTGATGAGAGGTCCTTGGTTTCGAGAGGTAATTTACATACCAACCGTCTCATTGCTGAGTTCCATAAGAGGTTTCCGAACAAGGTGGGTGGTGAAAGCCTGGAGGTCTCTCCTAAGGAGGGAGGTACTGTTAGGAATCATGATTCTGTGCTCCCACCTAGGAACCTGGGAATAGATCGGGTTAGGTGCCACACTACTCTGGTCGCAAGCGCTGCCGTTGTCCTGACCCTGGAAGCGGAGCTACCAAACACACACAGAAATTGTCCCAATCTCATTAAGCATTGTGTTCTGGAGTAGTAGGATGTGTGGGGATGTGGGACGCCATGTCTACCATGGATTTCACTACCTGGGAAACATGGGATGCTGTGTTGTCTGGGTGCCAGGCAATGCACAATGCTGCTGTATCTAGCACTGGGCAGTGGTGGGATTGTGTCCATTCTGTTGTGCAAGTTAGCAGGGAGTGATAGTCTGGGGATGATTGGGAGGTATTCAACACCTGATCATTTCCTTCAGCATTAGGCGGGCTATTTAACGTTGCTCCCAGCTCTGGCCTTTATGTTTATTGCAGTTCTGATGTGCTGTGGTGGTGAGTAGTGCTAGCAGTGGTGTTGCTATCTTTTCAGGTGTTTTTCTAGGGGTTTTTCTCCTACTCTCTTCTTGCTACAAACCTGG
This sequence comes from Phyllobates terribilis, assembly GCF_046119375.1. Classification (NCBI taxonomy): domain Eukaryota; kingdom Metazoa; phylum Chordata; class Amphibia; order Anura; family Dendrobatidae; genus Phyllobates; species Phyllobates terribilis. Next base: position 638,367,074 of record NW_027362762.1, read on the forward strand.
GGTTCTTGAAGAACCTAGTTCCTGACTAGGCACCGGCCGCATCACCAGACGCCAGCTGTACGGCGACAGTTGGCCTGGAAAGGGCTCTGCCAAAGACCCCCTTCCATTTACTGGAAGCTGGGTGAAGAGTACTCCCAGCCTTCAAGGGCTTGCCTACCTGGGAAGCTTGTGCTAAGTATGTCTGTGGTTGCGCCATTGTTGGTTTGGTCAGTCTTGCTGGGTCTCTCTGCCTTTAGTGCATAGGAGATCTGAAGCTGAAAATGTATGTGTTAGAACTCTCCTGTTAGGTTTTTTTCTATCTTGCTGGTCACATGACCTTTTTTGCCTATTTAATCCTGCTCCGCCCTCCTGGCCTTGCTGGACTTCATTGTAATTTCTACTCTTAAGTTAGCCTGGTGCTTAGTTACCTTTCTCAGTCAGTTTAGCTAGGTCTTCGGACCTTTATGTTCTATGTTGTGTGTTTGTCTTTTACTGCTACAATTTCTGCTAGGAGGTGTCCAACTTTATCCCAGTCCCTAGTTCTTGTAGGGATCCCTCCCTTGTATCTATAGGTCTTCGTACAGACTAGCCGAGGACTTTAGCGGGTCTGATCGCAGGATCAGGTTCCCCGTTACATCGTAGGGATCTAGCTTAGTTCTATTGTAGGGACAGATCTCCTTTCTTTCCTTAGTGCTTGTAGCAGATCATAACAGTAAGTCCAGCCCAAAAATATCTCTAAGGAAAGACTTCCAGTTTCCATCATGGTGTCAGTTCAGGATTTGGCTCAACGCCTGCAGGGACTCTCTCTGGAGGTGGCCGAGCTCCAACAACAGTAGCTGTTCTGGAGCACATTTTGTGGAGCCAAAGGTACGTTTGCCTGATTTATTTTTTGGTGATCAAGAAGAATTTTTTTCCTTTAAAAATGCTTGTTTGTTGTATTTTCGTTTGAGACCCAGATCCTCTGGTGATGAATCACAGCGCATAGGGTTCATAATGTCACTTTTGCGCAAAGAACCTCAGGGATGGGCCTTTTCTCTCCAACCTAGTGATCCATGCTTTAGATCAGTAGATAGTTTTTTTTCTGCTTTGGGTTTGTTGTATGATGATCCTGATTGTGTTTCATCAGCTGAGACTGAATTGAGACGTTTGAGGCAGGGATCAGGTAATGTGGAAAAATATTGTTCTCACTTCCGTCGGTGGTCTGCCCAGGTGGGGTGGAACGATTCAGCTTTGAAAAGTTTGTTTCTTGCGGGGCTAGGTGAAAGGGTTAAGGATTTGCTGATTGCTTATCACACACCTGGAAACTTGCAGGAGGCAATGCAATTAGCTATACGGGTGGACAGGAGACTGCGTGCAAGGGTTAATGAGAGTAAATCCTCTGCCATATCAGCTCCGAGTCTTGAGAGGGTCTGTACTGACTTTGGAGAGCCGATAGAGATTGGGGCGATGGCACCCCGCTCTCAGGAAAAAGACCGCAGATCTTCTGAAGGTTTGTACTTTTATTGCGGGAAATCTGACCATTTTATTAAGAACTGTGTGCTTCGTATGAACAAAGAAAAGAAAAAGGTCAGTTACGCCCGTATTGCCTGTTTAAATACTAAGGGGGTATTTCTTTCTGCTACTACTGCTGCTCAGGAAGAATTAATTAAATTTCGGATATTTGTGGATTGTGGTTCTACTCTGAATGTGATTGATGGGGAATTCTTGGAAAAACTTAAATTAAAACCCAAACCTTTGTCATCCCCTATTGCTGTGGTTTCTGTCGATGGCTCCCCCTTGAAGAGTGTTACTCACAAGGTCTGTGAATTTCCCCTCACTATTAATGGTATTCACCATGAAAATTTGGATTTGGTGGTATTAAATAATTTGCCTTCTCCAGTAATTTTGGGGTTACCCTGGTTAAAATTGCACAATCCTGTACTGGATTGGTCTACCAATGAAATTAAGTCCTGGAGCCCTAAGTGTTATGACAAGTGTTGTAACGGACGTATTGCTGCGGTGGAAAAAGGGGAATTACCTGTACCTATTCAGGATTTTTGGAGAGTTTTTTCTGAGGAGGAGTCACAAATTTTGCCTCCCCATAGAGACTATGATTGTACCATTGAATTTGTCCCTGGAGCGACTCTTCCTAAAAGTCGTTTATTTAATCTTACTATTCCTGAGAGAAAGGCTTTGGAGGAATACATACAGACAAGCTTGGCCGCCGGTCACATTAGGCCTTCCAAGTCTCCTGTGGCTGTTGGATTTTTTTTGTTAAAGAAAAGGACGGCGGTTTACGTCCTTGTCTGGATTTTCGTGAGATTAATAAAATTACTGTACGCAATCCTTACCCACTGCCATTGATTCCTGATTTGTTTAACCAGTTAGTGGGGGCCAAGTGGTTCTCTAAAATTGATCTCCGGGGGGCATACAATTTGTTGCGCATGAAGGAGGGTGATGAATGGAAGACTGCTTTTAACACTCCTGTGGGTCATTTTGAGAACCTGGTCATGCCTTTTGGTCTTATCAATGCTCCAGCATTTTTTCAGAATCTTATTAATGACATCCTTAGACCTTTGATCGGCAAAAATGTGGTTGTGTATTTGGATGACATTTTGATTTATTCACCGGATCTGGAGTCTCATTGGCGGAGCGTACGTGAGGTATTACAGTTATTAATTGACAATTCGCTTTTTGCTAAGCTGGAGAAATGTGAGTTCGCTGTACAGAGAATTAGTTTTTTGGGCTACAATATCTCCAGCGAGGGCTTTGAGATGGACCCTGTGAAGGTTCAGGCTGTTCAGGAATGGCCTAGGCCTATTGGTTTGAAATCGATACAGAGGTTTTTGGGTTTCGCCAATTATTACAGAAAATTCATTAAAAAATTTTCTATTATTGTCAAACCACTGACCAATCTCACCAGGAAAGGTGCTAATGCGGTTCAGTGGACTACTGAGGCCATTGAAGCTTTTGTGTTTCTAAAGGAGAGGTTCAGCCCTGCTCCCATCCTTATGCAGCCTGATGTGACTAAGCCGTTTTTGGTTGAGGTTGATGCTTCTTCGGTGGGGGTCGGTGCGGTGTTGTCTCAAAAAAACAAGGATGGAGTACATCCCTGTGCTTTTTTTTCAAAAAAATTTTCTGAGACTGAACTTAATTACGATATTGGTAATCGGGAATTGCTGGCTATTAAACTCGCATTTGAACACTGGCGTCATCTCTTGGAAGGTGCTGAATTTCCCATTCAGGTTTTCACTGATCATAAAAATCTGATCTATCTTGATGCTGCCAAGCGCTTGAATGGCCGTCAGGCTAGGTGGGCACTTTTTTTCTCGCGGTTTAATTTTTCCGTTACTTACATCCCGGGTACCAAGAATGTTAAAGCTGATGCTTTGTCTCACAGCTTTTCTCCCATGGAAGGTGCTGAGGAGGAGGGGAGCATTTTACAAGAAGGTGTTGTGATTGCTGCATTGGACTCCGTTTTGGAAGATGAGATTCTTAAAGCACAGGAGAATGCCCCATCTAACACTCCCCATGGGAGGTTGTTTGTGCCTAGGACCTTTAGGAGAGATTTGTTTGTTGAGTGTCATGAGTCTCGGTTGGCAGGTCATCCAGGAATTTCTGAGACAAAGAGACTTGTGGGTCGCAGTTTTTGGTGGCCTGGATGGCAGAAGGAAGTCATTAAGTGGGTGCGTCAATGTACGGTGTGTGCTACATCTAAGTCTTCACATACTCCTGCAGCGGGGTTGCTTTGCCCTCTGGAGGTTCCTAGTGCACCTTGGACACATCTGGCTATGGACTTTATTACTGACCTTCCCCCCTCTGAGGGTTTCACAGTCATCTGGGTGGACGTGGACCATTTTAGCAAGATGTGTCACTTGGTTCCTTTCATCAAACTGCCCTGCACTAAGACACTCGCTAAGGCCTTTGTCAAGGAAATTATCAGACTACATGGCGTTCCTACTGACATTGTTTCGGATAGGGGACCTCAGTTCGTGGCTCGTTTTTGGCGTGCTTTTTGTGACAGGTTGGGAGTTCATTTGTCGTTTTCATCCGGATATCATCCAGAGTCTAATGGCCAGACAGAAAGGAAGAATCAGGATGTTGAGCAGTTCTTGCGTTGTTTTGTAGCAGACAATCAGGAGGGGTGGTCTGAGTTTCTGCCACTTGCTGAGTTTGCTCTTAACAACCATACATCCTCTTCTGCTGGTTGTTCGCCTTTTTTTTGTTGTTCTGGGAGACATCCGTCTTTTGGGTCATTCTCCAAATTGGTATCGGCTGTGCCTGAGGAGGAGAGTTTTTCCGGTGATTTGGAGAGAGTTTGGACGGATGTGCGTGGTAATCTTCAGGAGGCTAACAAAAAATCTAAGAGGTACTTTGATAGGAAACGGCAAGAGGTTTTGTTTGCTATTGGTGACATGGTTTGGTTGTCCTCTAAGAATCTGCGGTTGAGGATTCCTTCTAAAAAATTGGGTCCCAAGTTTGTAGGGCCCTTTAAGGTGCTTCAGGTAGTTAACCAATCTGCTGTTAGGTTGGAGGTTCCTACCTCCTGGAAGATTAATCCGGTGTTTCATGTTTCTCTGTTGAAAAGAGCTTATGTGTCGGATGGAGACGTCTCTGCCACTGTTCCTCCGGTGGTGGAGGACGGGGAATACGAAATTTCCCGCATCCTAAATTCTAGACGGTATAGAGGGAGTTTGCAGTATCTCGTCACTTGGAAGGGTTTCGGACCCGAGGATAACTCATGGGTGAGGGCGGATGATGTTTCTGCTTCCAGACTTGTCAGAGCGTTTCACAAGAGGTTTCCCGATAAGCCTGGGCCTAGGGGATCCGGAGGATCCTCATAGAAGAGGGGGTACTGTTAGAACTCTCCTGTTAGGTTTTTTCTATCTTGCTGGTCACATGACCTTTTTTGCCTATTTAATCCTGCTCCGCCCTCCTGGCCTTGCTGGACTTCATTGTAATTTCTACTCTTAAGTTAGCCTGGTGCTTAGTTACCTTTCTCAGTCAGTTTAGCTAGGTCTTCGGACCTTTATGTTCTATGTTGTGTGTTTGTCTTTTACTGCTACAATTTCTGCTAGGAGGTGTCCAACTTTATCCCAGTCCCTAGTTCTTGTAGGGATTCCTCCCTTGCATCTATAGGTCTTCGTACAGACTAGCCGAGGACTTTAGTGGGTCTGATCGCAGGATCAGGTTCCCCGTTACATCGTAGGGATCTAGCTTAGTTCTATTGTAGGGACAGATCTCCTTTCTTTCCTTAGTGCTTGTAGCAGATCATAACAGTATGTCCCATTGATATCGGACCTATACAAACCCCAATATTCATAACTCTCCACCTGTGCCCTAGTGGCTGCCAACGATGTTTTGATGGAAGGACTCTCATCCTGGGGAACAATAGCTATCTCTAAAAGGTGTTAGACATTCGCTTCCCTTCCTTTCAAAATTTAACAGGTCTTTCCTGTCTAGTTACCTTTCCAATCTATAGATCTCAGTCTTTCACAGTACATATCTTCTTTCAGTCACCTGGATACTGCCTGGAGACTGGACTTCAAACAAAATATTAATTATATTTGTCACTTCCCTATGTCCACTGTGCAATTCTACATCAAGGAGGCTTAAAATGTCAGCTCTTTTTCCTACTGAAAATTCTGTGGAAGGGGGGAAGGGGTTCATCTTAATATTTTCTATGACACAGAGCATACGTCCACTTACTCACTGTTTTACCACAAGTTTTTAACCAGAATCTCTGCAGCAGTGCATTTTGGTGCAAAATATTTAATATAGTAATATTTTGTTGTATATAACACTGCAATTTCCACGTCAAAATCATCTGCAAATCCACAACTAAAAAACAATGATAAAAAAAAAAATTAGGCGCAAGTTCTCCACTTTTATCGGGGTTTCCATCCATGCCGGTCTCGGCACATCCCGGGCCCCTGTTTGGAGGCTGTAGTTGTTCCTGAGGAAAAAGTTCACCACAGGAGGCTGGGGTGCCACGAGACCTGAGAGGAAACCCTACTAGAAGCAGCAAATCGACAGCAGAAGTAGCCATCTTGTTTATGTTTTCGATTTAACCCCTTCGCTGTGAGCCTGTTATCACCTTACTGACCAGGACAAATTTTACAATTCTGACCAGAGTCACTTTATGTGGTAATAACTATGGAATGCTTCAATGTGTCCCACTGATTCTGAGATTGTTTTTTCATGGCACATTGTACTTTATGGTAGTGGTAAATTTAGGTCGCTATTTTTTGAGAAAATTTCAGAATTTTGCAATTTTCAAACTTCTACTTTATTTGTGCTCTTAAACCAGATAGTTATATTAAAAAAAATAGTTAATAAATAACATTTATCACATGTCTACTTAATGTCTACATAAGCATAATTTTTGAAACATAATTTTTTTTCGGTTAGGAAGTTTTAATTTGTATAAGGACTGTAGGGTTTTCTACTCACTTCAGCCGCGTTAGAGGTAGGCGCGGGACACTATCTCTTTAAAATGTCAAAGGCAGGTTTATTATGCTGCATAAACCACACTTTCAGAAGTAAACAAATGAAAGCCTTTTCCGGCACAGTGTAACAAAAACAGAAAATAAACAGTCCATACAATATGGCGGGTTCACCTGCTCACAGTCATGGTCAGTGTCCTTTTGGCAAAAATACTTTGGAGGTCTCCACACCTCCAGCTACAGACACTGAATGAGACACTTGGTCTCCATTTTATACACACGCCCTGGGGGTGGGGATATGTGAACATCCAATCCCCCCCATCTCTTATGACTGCTTGAAAAAACAGCCTTGATACACTTAATTAACCCTCTCAGCACTACTTGTGCTGGACCATGCTTTTCTCATTTTACATCACTGAAGTTGCCAACCTCAGTGATACATATCTCCCCACAAGGACATGTCTGGTGGCCATCTTACATACCCCCCTCCCTCTGCCCAAAGCCAGGGGGCTTGGCACCTTCTGCTAACATACAGTGGACCCTCGACAATGCGTCAGCATTGCCATGCAGTTTCCCAGGCCTATGCTTTACATGGAAGCTAAATTCCTGGAGGGCTAGGACCACCTGGTCACTCGGGCATTGTTACCCTTCTTCTCTCTCATCCACCTTAGTGGGGCATGGTCTGACACTAGCCTGAACTTCGAGCCTAAGAGGTAGTATTTCAGGGTGTCCAACGCCCACTTGATGGCCAAACATTCCTTCTCCACTATAGAGTAATTCTTCCCACAACATGTCAACTTCCGGCTTAAATACATTATGGGGTGCTCCTCCCCGTTCACCTCTTGTAATAGGACAGCCCCCTGTCCAACATCTGATGCGTCCGTCTGGACCACAAACTCCTTTTATAAATCCGGCGCCACCAGTACTGCTGTTTACACAGAGCCTGCTTCAGCTCCTAGAAAGCCGTCAAAGCTTCTGGAGACCACTTAGCCATAGCCGACTTTGTCCCTTTAAGGAGGTCTGTCAGAGGGGCGGTTATCATGGCGAAGTTAGGGATGAACCGGTGGTAGTAGCCCACGATGCCGAGGAAGGCTCTGACCTGTTTTTTTGAGAGAGGTTGTGGCCAACCCTGGATCACTTCAATTTTATTTATTTGGGGCTTTATCACGCCTCTGCCTACGACATAGCCCAAATATCTGGCTTCCTCCATGCTCATGGCATATTTCTTCGGGTTGATTGAATACCCCGCCTTCCGCAGAGCATTGAATATTGCCTGGACTTTACTCAAATGGCTTACCCAATTTTGTCTGTAGATCACGATATTATCCAGGTAGGCCGCTGCATACTTCTTGTGGGGAGCTAGGATCCGGTTCATGGCTCTCTGGAAGATAGCTGGAGCTCCTTGCAACCCAAACGGCATCTTGCTGTACTGAAAACACCCATCCTGAGTTGAAAAGGCCATCTTCTCCTTGGCATCTTGGGCCATAGGGATCTGGCAATACCCTTTTGTGAGGTCAAGGATGGTAATTAGTGATGAGCGAGCACTAAAATGCTTGGGTCGAGCCAACTGGAATACTCGGGTGCTCGCCACGAGCAATGAGCCCAATGTAAGTCTATGGGAAACTCGAGCATTTTTCCCCCCAGCGGTCTGCAGAGGGCCTAAAAATTGCCCAAATCAATGGGAACAGTGCTCAAATGACATGGGAACTGCATGGGGAAGACCCCTGGAAGAATTTCTGACTCCCAGGTCACTGCTGTCAACAGCCTTGTCAGAGGTGTTATGCCACTTTTACGGACTCACAATAAAACATACAAAAACAAATCCAAAATGGATTTTCCTGGGAAATATGTTAAGGAACATCCTTTCCAGGGTAATGACTAGTATATAAGGCAAAATAAATAACCAAAAACAAAAATACGCCGCCACACCTTGGGCAATGTTCATACATAGCGCTTTTGATGTGTTTTTGCACTTTTGCATTGCTTTCAACCAAGACAAATGCATTCACTGGGAAATGTAATTTTAACATTTTACAACCTTATCTGGCCATGTGGTGTGTGAGACATGATCAGACACATCCATACAGTGCTGAAAAGACATGGGAACAGCATGGGGAAGACCCCTGGAAGCATCTCTGACTCTCAGGTCACTGCCTAAAAGTGTGCCCATCATAAGTGATCCTTGGTGCATGCGAAGATGCCTCCAGCCATGCACCTGTCATTGCAGACTTGCAACAATCACCGTCCACGCTCTTGTCCCAGTGCAGCATTCAGTTGTCCCTACCCCATTCCTCGGAATGCAAACGCAAGTATGCAGCCAGCCACACACCCACAGGCTGCAATACTATACTGCCAAATTTTTGACAGCTGCTTGCACTTGAAAAGTGGCTTTTTAGGCTCGTGGAGGCGGAAGCTGTCCATAATCTTATGGCAGCGGCGACTGGGTATCCATACTTGGTCCCCAGCCGCCACTATTTGTCCCAGTGTTGTCTCCGCCTTCCACAACTACAGGTCCCACAACATTACCCGTACCCTCCCCAGTGAACTTACTGGGAAGGACTGCCTACCCACAAACACGTGGTCAAGTGAATGTGGCCAGGGACGGTACGGAGCCAGTCCACAGCTTTTTTTGCTGAGTTGTATTTCACCACAGCCATATTCTTTAGCTTGGCGAAAGGACTTGGGAAACCATATCTACTCCAGCTGTCATTTCTCCTAGAAAGTCCTCTAATGCAGCTTGTTGCAGAAGCAATGGCAGCCCGTCCAACATGAGCTCGCACTTGTCGGTGGTGCTTGGACACACAAACATCTTTCTTTGTGCATTTAATTTCAAGACTACTGAGTTGGGCAATGGCCTGATCTGCAATTCGGTTTGAGAAATAACTTGCATAAGCACGTTCGATCCACATTAAAAAAGCTGCCATAGAGTGTCCGGGAACCTTCCCCCACACTTTTCTTAGCCAGGGTTGCTTCTCAGCAGGGTTGGATGGGCCCACCAGAGACTCATTCGGTGGACTCTGGATTCCCCTTCAGGAGAGTTCATAGTGCCGAGGTAAGGCCATGATCATGATAGAGGCCACCATCTGCTTAGTTTTAAGTTACTTGGAATGCAAGCACAAGTATGCAGCCAGCCAAACAGGCCGCAATACTAAACTGCCAAATTTCTGGGCAGCTGCTTGCATTTGAAATGTGGCCTTTTAGGCTCATGGAGGCGGAAGCTTTTCACAACCTCATGCCGCCACTATTTCTCCCGGTATCGCCTCCGCCTTCCACAAGCAAGGGTCCCACAACATTACCCGTGCCCTCCCCAGTGCACTTACTGGGAAGGAACGCCTAGCCACAAACATGTGGTCAAGTGAATGTGGCCAGGGACAGTACGGAGCCAGTCCACAGCTTTTTTTTGCTGAGTTGTATTTCACCACAGCCATATTCTTTAGCTTGGCGAAAGGACTTGGGAAACCATATCTACTCCAGCTGTCATTTCTCCTAGAAAGTCCTCTAATGCAGCTTGTTGCAGAAGCAATGGCAGCCCGTCCAACATGAGCTCGCACTTGTCGGTGGTGCTTGGACACACAAACATCTTTCTTTGTGCATTTAATTTCAAGACTACTGAGTTGGGCAATGGCCTGATCTGCAATTCGGTTTGAGAAATAACTTGCATAAGCACGTTCGATCCACATTAAAAAAGCTGCCATAGAGTGTCCGGGAACCTTCCCCCACACTTTTCTTAGCCAGGGTTGCTTCTCAGCAGGGTTGGATGGGCCCACCAGAGACTCATTCGGTGGACTCTGGATTCCCCTTCAGGAGAGTTCATAGTGCCGAGGTAAGGCCATGATCATGATAGAGGCCACCATCTGCTTAGTTTTAAGTTACTTGGAATGCAAGCACAAGTATGCAGCCAGCCAAACAGGCCGCAATACTAAACTGCCAAATTTCTGGGCAGCTGCTTGCATTTGAAATGTGGCCTTTTAGGCTCATGGAGGCGGAAGCTTTTCACAACCTCATGCCGCCACTATTTCTCCCGGTATCGCCTCCGCCTTCCACAAGCAAGGGTCCCACAACATTACCCGTGCCCTCCCCAGTGCACTTACTGGGAAGGAACGCCTAGCCACAAACATGTGGTCAAGTGAATGTGGCCAGGGACAGTACGGAGCCAGTCCACAGCTTTTTTGCTGAGTTGTATTTCACCACAGCCATATTTTTTAGCTTGGTGAAAGGACTTGGGAAACTATATCTACTCCAGCTGTCATTTCTCCCAGGAAGTCCTCTAAAGCTGCTTTCACTTGAAATGTGGCCTTTTAGGCTCGTGGAGGCAGAAGATTTTCACAACCTCATGCCTCGTGTCCATACTCGGTCCCCAGCCGCCACCATTTCTCCCGGTATTGTCTCCGCCTTCTACAAGCGTGTGTTCCTGAACATTACTGCTGGTACTTTTCTGTGGGAATCTGCTTGCCTCCAACCAGCCTGGAATATTTCCAGTAAACTATGGTGTGACGCCATGGTATTAGAACTGCCCCCAGTACCAGTAGCGAATCCATCCCCAATTTCCTTCTCCGGAATTTTATTTGGTAGACTGAGTGGCTGCCCAAATACATTAGTTTCTCACAAAGGAACTGAAGATAAAGTGGCAGTAGGTGCAAGTTTTTCCAGCCTGTTAGATATGAGAGGGTGAACGGCAGCACATTGGATCAGTGGCTGTGGTTAACACTGAAGCCTTGCAGCGCTCAGATCCTGGGTTCAAATCCTAGCAAGGATGACATCTGCAATGATTTTGTATGTTTGCGTGGGTTTCCACCTCAAAGAAGCAGCCATAGAGTGTCTGGGAACCTTCCCACACACTTTTCTTAGCCAGGACTGCTTCTTGGCAGGGTTGGACGGTCCCACCAGAGAATCCTCTGGTGTGCCCTGGCTTCTACATCAGGAGAGTTCATGATAGCGCTAACTTTGCAGCTGCTATGGGGCTTTTGAGCGGGGGAGAAAGGTGAGCCCTCAGAATCAAATCCTCTGGTGGTCCCAATGTTTTTCATTCTGAAACATCTTCTCAGTGGGAGTTGTATTTCACCACAGCCATATTCTTTAGCTAGGTGAAAGGACTGGCATAGAGGGTAAGCGTATCTACTCCGGCTGTCATTTTTCCGTCACATGGTTCCGCCCATTGTCACACACAACCATACCTGGCTGTATGTTCAGCGGTGAGAGCCACAGATCAGGCTGCTGTGTTATAGCTTTCAACAACTCTGCAGCGCTGGGCGGTTTGTCACCTAAGGATTAATCATGTTATCTTCAGCACAGCCTGTTGCCGCTTGGCTGAGGCAGTGCTGCAGTGCTTTCAGCTTGTGACTGATGTGGTCATTTCGGAGATGGAGGAGGAGGTGCAGGAGCTGAACAATGTGATTACATTGAGGTTACATTGGCGACTCTGTTGTTTGTACTAAAGAAAGATCCTACTGTTTTGTTTTTTTTATGTTATTTTTTAAGACAAATGCATTCACCGGGAAATGTCATTTTAACATTTTACAACCTTATCTGGCAATGTGGTGTGTGACACATCATCAGACACATCCTGTTTCATTTATGATGTAGGGACTCTGAAAGTCACAAAGCCTATTTTTATAGGGCCATCAGGCGGCCCTTACTATTCTTAAAAGGCCAGCAGTTGGCCCTCGCTATTGTTAGAGAGCCATCAGCCGGCTATGCTTTGTTGTTCCCATTATTAACAAGTGGGTCTCCTATACTGATATTGCGTATGCAGTGACTGCAAGGGCTGCCAAAAATTCGGACGCAACCCAATACCCCTTTGAAGAGACATAGAGGAGAGTCTCTGTAAAAAAAAGTGTTCCTATTATAAAGGAGAAGGTCTCCTATAGTGGTAATGCCCATGCTGTGACTGCAAGGGTTGGCAAAATTTGGGAAAAACCCCACTAAGAATTTAAAGACACATAGAGCAGGGCGACAGTAACGAGTATGACATGTTCCCATTAGAAAGGAGAGAGTCTGCTATACAGTTATAGGGTATGCAGTGAGTCCAACGGCTGACCAAATTTAGGAAAAACCCCACTATGAATTTAAAGACACATAGAGCAGGGCCACAGTAATGAGTACGACATGTTCCCATTAGAAAGGAGAGGGTCTGCTATACAGTTATAGGGTATGCAGTGAGTCCAACGGCTGACCAAATTTAGGAAAAACCCCACTAAAAATTTAAAGACACATGGAGCAGGGCCACAGTAATGAGTACGACATGTTCCCATTAGAAAGGAGAGAGTCTGCTATACAGTTAAGGGGTTTGCAGTGAGTCCAACGGCTGACCAAATTTAGGAAAATGCCCACTAAGAATTTAAAGACATGTAGAGAAGGGCCACAGTAATGAGTACGACATATTCCCATTAGAAAGGAGAGGGTCTGCTAAACAGTTATAGGGTATGCAGTGAGTCCAACGGCTGACCAAATTTAGGAAAAACCCCACTAACAATTTAAAGACAAATAGAGCAGGGCCAGAGTAACGACAAATTCCCATTAGAAAGGAGAGGGTCTCCCATAGTGTTGGCCTATGCAGTGAATGCAAGGGCTGCCAAAAATTGGGAGGCACTCCAATGCCCCTTGGAAGGGACGTATGATGCGCCCCCTGGGCCGTGGGGTACCCGGAGCCGGGCCGGTAGACGCTGAGGGTTGTAGTCACCGTGGTGGTGAGCCGGTCCGTGACCCAGGGCGGTCAATCCAGGGGTAGTATTTGTGTGGGGGGTTTTATAATGTCTGACTACGCCACCTGTGGAGTGTGGCTAAAGGGACCGCCGCTGCGGGACAGTCCTCTGAAGCTGGTGGTATTGCAGCAAGGGTATTATTACTCCCCACAGGAAGAGTGTTGCTTCAAGGCAGTGTGGGTGGATGATGGTGGTTGTAGTACAGGGAGTCAGTAATGAACACAGAGTCCATGTGATGCAGTCCCAAGATCTTTACTCACAGTTGTTGCAGTCCAGATTCAGTGAATGCAAGGGCTGCCAAAAAATGGGAGGCACTCCAATGCCCCTTGGAAGAGAGGGGCCTCATAGAAAAAATTTTCCCATTGGAAAGGAGCGGGTCTCCTATACTTGTAATGCCCATGCACTAAGTGTATGGGCTGACAAACATTCACCCCTGGGGAGTATACATGAACATACTGTATAAAAAATTTTTTTTACGGGCATCATAAACACATTTTTAAAAAAATTATGTGGGTGTTGCATCACGGACCACGGTCACCCTGGTGATATGGTGGTGGAGGATGAGGATGAGGAGAAGGAGGAGGACAAGAGCAAATAGACAAAATCAGGAAGCGTTTACCCATGTGTGTGTGTGAAAAGGTGCATGGGAATACACTTCCCAGAAATAGACACTGGATTTGAGTTTATGTTACGCTGCAATCATTCGGTGGTGTTGAGAAGTCTGGCCCAATCCAGCCTTTGTTCATTTTTATAAGAGTCAGCCTGTCAGCATTTTCAGTTGACAGGCGGATGCGCTTATCAGTTATAATTCCACCAGCGGCACTAAAAACCCGCTCTGATAAAACGCTAGCGGCAGGGCAGGTGAGGTCCTCCAAGGTGTAGAGAGCCAGTTCATTCCACGTATCCAGCTTGGATACCAAATATTTATAAGGCACACAGGGATCACGGAGGACGTTGGTACCCGTCGGCAAGGTACTCCCTCAGCATCTTCCCAAACTTTGCGCTCCTTGTGAGAGTACCCCGCGCCTCAGAGCCTGTGCGATGGGAGGGGCTGAGAAAATTCCCTGCCGCTAGCGTTTTATCAGAGCGGGTTTTTAGTGCCGCTGGTGGAATTATAACTGATAAGCGCATCTGCCTGTTAACTGAAAATCCTGACAGGCTGACTCTTATAAAAATTAACAAGGGCTGGATTGGGCCAGATTTCTCAACACCATTGAATGAGAGCAGCGTAACATAAACTCAAATCCAGTGTCTTTTCTTGGGAGGTGTATTCCCATGCACCTTTTCACACCCACACATGGGTATACGCTTCCTGATTTTGGCTATTTGCTCTTGTCCTCCTCCTTCTCCTCATCCTCCACCACCATATCACCAGGGTGACCGTGGTCCGTGATGCAACACCCACATAATTTTTTAAAGGGTGTTTATGATGCCCGTAAAAAACTTTTTTTATACAGTATGTTCATGTATACCCCCCATGGGTAAATGTTTGTCAGCCTATACACTTAGTGCAAGTATAGGACATTGCAAGTATAGGACAACTGCTCATTTCTAATGGGAACATTTTTTATGAGGCCCTCCTTCACATCTCTTCCATAGGGCATTGGAGTGCCTCCCAATTTTTGGCAGCCCTTCCATTCACTGCATAGGCCAACACTATGGGAGACCCACTTCCTAATAATGGGAACATTTTTTCACGAGGCCCTCTACGTCTCTTCCAAGGGGCATTGGAGTGCCTCCCAATTTTTGGCAACCTTTGCATTCACTGCATAGGCCAACACTATGGGAGACCCACTTCCTAATAATAGGAACATTGTTTTCAGGAGGTTCTCTGACCTCCACGTCTGTTCCAAGGGGCATTGGAGTGCCCTCAAATTTTTGGCAACTCTTGCATTCACTGCATAGGCAAACACAATGAGAGACCCACTTCCTAATAATGGGAACATTGATTTCAGGAGGCCCTCTGACCTCCATGTCTCTTCCAAGGGGATTTAAAATTCTCCCATGCTTGACAAAAAAGCCTCACCCTAAATAAAGAGGTCACTACGTAAGTACACGCATTGAAAGTAATTTGTGGCATTAGCCAGCAGTATTATTCTGCCGCCTATGATTGTTAAATATGACTAGTCACACAGTTGTAAAACCTTAACCTCTTCGCCCCAAAGCCTGTTTTCTCCTTACTAACCAGGCCAAATTTTCCAATTCTGTCACTTTATATGGCAATAACTCTGAAACGCTTCAATGTATCCCAGTGGTTCTGAGATTGTTTTTGTGACACATTGTACTTTATGTTAGTGCTAAATTTAGGTAGATTTTTTTTGCATTTATTTGTGAAAATGTAGAAATTTTGGCTAACATTTTTAAAATTTAGCAATTTTCAAACTTTCAATTTTTTATGTAAATCACTGACTATTGTTATAGTCAAATATAACAGCAATGGATTCTGCTGATATTCACACATTGTGGATAGGGTCAAGCTAATTCATCACTTTAAAAGGTGTTATTGACACAAGCACCTGTAGGCCTATTTACATGTGGTAATTAGTTGCTTATATCACTTTTATGGTGTTGATGACAACTGACTTAGCCACAGACTCCTAAATCGGATTACTGGTGTCATCATACTGCCATTAATTAAATTAGTATCTGACACAGAACAGGATACAAAGTCACTGGTAGTGTGTCGGAAGGGAGATATGTGTCACTGAGACTCTTAGCCTCAGTGATGTGAAAATATGGAAGTTTATCCTGCATATTAGGTGCAGAGCGAGTTAACAGGACTAGTGTTGAGCCACCCCCGTAGTGTTCGAGTTCGGTTCGGTTCGTCGAACACCCGTGTGTTCGCCGAACTGTTCGTCGAACTGTTCGTCGAACACCTTCGAACACCGTTAAAACCAATGGCAGGCAAACAAAAACACATAGAAACACATAGAAAACACCTTCAAAGGTGTCCAAAAGCTGACAAACTGCTCAGAAGACACAACTAACACATGGAAAAGTGACAAGTACATATAGTCATGCGAAAAGAAAAGAGGTGGAGGAGTAAAAGGAGGGGGAGACACAGATATAGGCATGTCATGCCCTTCTAAAATCCAAAAAGTGAGAAGCCGACACGTTCAGTCCGCTCCTGCCCGTGCCACCTCCGCGTCGCCGGGTTTGTGCCAGAGCCGCGGTGAACCCTGACGGCCAGCCCCCCTCTCCCAATACTGGTGCCTGTCCGCTGGTGGGTCGAGCGAGCCCCCCTGTGGTGGAGGCAGCTCTAAGCTTTTTAATTTAAATTGTCTCTCTAATTTGAATGAATACACTTTAAATCCATTTACAAGGATCTATTGGAGGGCAAGTCTCATGCCAGCAGCCGCGTAATTCCAGCTCCAGTAGCGTCCACTAAAGCTGCTGCAGTTAAAAAGCTTTTATAAGGATCGAGCTCGGCTGTCCACCGCAAGGCATCCTACTGCCAGTCCCAGCCCCTATGCCTTGGGGTGCCTCCTGATGCTCTTCACTGAGTATCCCGTGGTCCCGAAGCATTTCCTTTGAAAAAATTAAGTGTCCAAACTACAGGTGGTGTAGCTTGCTTAACAGCCGGGATAATCCGCTGACTAGCAGACACTGCTACTAGGCACAAAGTATTTCCTGGGCTAGATGCAGTTAAAAATTTGTAATTAGATACTCTCGTTGGATGCTGAGAAAGCATTCCATAGAGTCTCCTGGCACGCCATATAAGATTCTCTTAAAAAGCTTGGGGTAGGGGTCTAGGGGACCCTTTTATAGCCAAAATCATGGCCCTGTATCGCAATACGTCACCTAGGCTGAAGATAAATGGAACTGTAGCACCCTGAGGGCTCGGTTGCTACAGAGGTATTGCACCTCACCCAGAGGTGTGATATCTCACTCTCAGGTAAGGATGTAGTGTGGATCAGGACCCGACACCTGCATGCATTACACCACATTGCCGTGCGGCAGGGCGACCAATATGCCCCTGAGATGGGCACGACAGTCCCTGTCCCTGGCTGGAGTGGGGGGAGGGAACACTGAGGAAGGGGAACCCTGTAGTGCAGGAGCAGGGAGGAAGCAGTTCCTGGGTGCATTGAGAAGGGAGTATAAAAGGTGGGCACCATCTTAGTTCAGTGCAGAGAAGTCTGAGCAGAAGTGGCAGGGAGCAGGGGCTCTGCATGAGCTCTGCTCCGGAGGCGGGCCTAGTAACAGAGGCCCAGGCCTGGAAGAGGGAGAAGGAAGGAAGAGGAGCGGAGAAGGCTCCAGGAACGAGGAACGAAGGGATCCCAGGGGTGCGGACGGGCGAGTCGCCACCGCACGCCCGAATCCACCTGCGTGGAGGGGTCAGGCCAAAGGGGGAGACCGGTCCCCGAAACTAGTGGAGGCAGGAAACGACCCTCAGCTACAAACAGGAGGCTGTGACATTTTATGTGGCGCAGCCCCTAGCTACACCCGCTAGGAAGGCACCACATAGGGTCAGGGAAACTGGCGCCAAGTTTACCAAGAGGAGGCCCGAGGCAGCCGGACAGAAGGGTTGGTAAGAAAGGCCAGACAAAGGACACACAAAGGGGGTCCTGTGAAGCGCTCCAAAGTTATCTGGGAGTTGTCTGAGCCCCTCACCTGGTGAGCACAGTACGACGTGGGCAGCCGTTACCTGCAGACGTGGTCTGGATAATAAGAACTGTGAGTAAAGGCCCTGGACTGCATCATTGACTCCGTGTCGTTACTGCTGCTGCCCTGCACCATCACCCCCATCCTCCGCATACACTGCCCTGAGGCTATACTCCTCCCGTGGGGAGTTATGCTACGCTCTGCTGCACCCACAACACCAGCCTCAGCGGTCTGCCCTGGAGCGGCGGTTCACTCTGACCGCAATCCACGGGTGGCGTAGTCGGACATTTAAACATCAAAACCACATAAATAGTTCCGCCACTGGTTTGACCGCCCTGAGCCACGGAACCGGGTCACCGCCACGGAGACTACAACCACCAGCAACCACCAAAAAGGGTCCGGCTCCGGGTGTCCCAAGGCCCAGGGGGCACGTCAGAACATTTTCATCACCTTTCACAATCACCAATGGGACAAGGCAGGGATGTTCTCTGTCCCCTCTCTTATACATCCTAGTGACGGAGCACCTGCTCTCATCAATTCGCCATAACCCCAATATTAGGTGGATTGAGGTGGGAGGCACCGAGTACAAGTGCTCTCTATTTGCTGATGATGTCCTAGTATATATCACTCAATCACATATATCCATCCATGCTGTTATGGCTGAAATAGATCACTTTGTTACATGGTCAAATTTTAAAATCAATGCAGCGAAGTCTGAGGCCCTCGATGTCTCCCTCCCCAAATCCATATAGGATTCCATCCAGTCCAACTTTCCCTTTGCCTGGCCCTCACAGGGTATCAAATACTTAGGAATTCCTATTCATAGAGACCTCTCCCATTTATGTTATCTTAATTTTGGGCCCTTTATTGAACAACTCCATACAGACCACGGTTGGCAAGTTAGAACTGTAAGATTCACTACGTGAACCACTGGTGTTTTGTGGAAAAGCACATGTACACTGTGTTCCAAATTATTATGCAAAAAGTGTTTAGGAGTGATAAGGGAAGAATTTGTTTGTTTGTCAGTTAAACTCATTGATGGTGATGTGTGTCAGGGCTCTTTATATCACTGTAAGCAATTGCAGACACCTGTGCTAATTAGTTTGGCAGGTGTGTCCAATGAAAGGCAAGACTACTTAAGAAGGCTGTCTCACATTATTAAGCAGCCTACATTTTCTGCCAAAATGGGAAAGAAAAAGGATGTGTCGGCTGCTGAGAAGCAACAAATTGTGGAGTGTTTAGGTCAAGGCATGACTACAATCAACATTGTGCGATGATCAGGATGAAGTGTCTTGGCAATCAAGAAGTATGTAGCTGATTCACAGTACACACGTGTGCGTGCTGATAAGGGCAAATTGAGGACTCTTTCCTACAGGCAATTACGTCAGGTTGAAAGAGCAGCGGCAAAAAAGCCTTGTCATAGCAGCAGACAAGTTTTTGAAGCTGCTGGTGCCTCCAACGTCCCCCGAACAACAAGATGCAGGGTCCTTCAGAGGTTTGCAGCTGTGCATACGCCATCCTGTCGACCTCCTCTATCCACTTCACACAAGCAGAAACGGCTCCAGTGGGCCAAACATTACATGAAGACTGATTTCAAAACTGTTTTGTTCACCGATGAGTGCCGTGCAGCGCTCGATGGTCCAGATGGATGGAGTGGAGGATGGCTGGTTGATGGACACCCCACGCAAACACGGCTACAGCGCCAACAAGGAGGAGGTGGAGTAATGTTTTGGGCTGGAATCATGGGGAGAGAGATTGTCGGCTCCTTTAGGATCCCTGAAGGCGCTAAAGATGAACTCCATAATGTATGTGGATTTTCTCAAACAGCACTTCCTGCCATGGTTCAAGAAGAAGAACCGTGTATTTCACAGCAAGATCATTTTTTTGCATGATAATGCACCATCTCATGCTGCACATAAAACATCTGCATCTCTGGCTGATATGGGCATAAAAGGGGACAAACTTATGGTGTGACCCCCATGCTCCCCTGACCTCTACCCCATTCAGAACCTTTGGAGCATCATTAAAAGGAGTGTCTATGATGGCGGGAGGCAGTTCACATCTAAGCAACAGCTCTGGGAGGGTATTCTGTCCTCATGCAAAACAATTGAAGCAGAAACCATCCAAAACCTGACAAATTCAATGGACAAGAGAGTTCAGAAGCTCCTTTCGAACAAGGGGTCCTATGTGAAAATGTAACATCACCTAGAATAAAGTTTTGAGTTGAAAACTGTTTGATTTCAGTTTCTAACAACCTGCTAATGCTTATAATTTCAAAAATGACCATTTTTTTGGTCTTTATTAAAATGAAAAGGTTGATCGAAAAGTTTGGGGGATCTAAGAGTGTGGCAACCCAGTAGTCATGATTACTTCGAATTCTGACAATATGAGGGTCATGCTGCAGGTAGTGCAGCAAGAAGGCACTTATGTGTCTTGCGCATCTCGGAGCCCCAAAATTATTTTCCGGGCTAGATGCAGCTAAAAATTATTATTAATTTTAAATCTGGTGAAGCTTTAGTATAGATGGCCTAATAGGATCAGTGCTGCACACTGCTACAAAGCCCAAATTATTTTCCAGTCAAGATACAGATAAACATGATTAGTAATTTTAAATCTGGTGGAGCTTATTATAGATGGCCTAATAGAATCAGTGCTGCACACTGCTACAAAGCCCAAATTATTTTCCAGTCAAGATACAGATAAACATGATTAGTAATTTTAAATCTGGTGGAGCTTATTATAGATGGTCTAATAGAATCAGTGCTGCACACTGCTACAAAGCCCAAATTATTTTCCAGCCAAGATACAGATAAACATGATTAGTAATTTGAAAGCTTAAAACGGTTGGTAGGGTGATTTTAACCAATCATCAAGCTTTTACTCTCCCCAGGATGACACATGGGTAGAAAAGTCGTTTCGGATCCATGATTTGTTCATCTTTATGAACGTGAGTCTGTCTACATTATCAGTGGAGAGCCGCGTGCGCTTATCTGTCAGCACACCACCAGCAGCGCTGAACACACGTTCAGACAGAACGCTGGCTGCGGGGCATGACAAGATCTCCAAGGCGTAAGTGGCTAGCTCCGGCCATTTATCCAGAGTGGAAGCCCAAAAAGAGCAAGGGTCCAGTGACACAGTCATGGCTTCAATGTTTACTTGGAGATACTCCTGTACCATCGTCTCTAGGCGTTGACTATGTGTCAGACTTCTTGTCTCCTGTGGCCTTGCAAAGGATGGGCTAAAAAAGTGGTGAAATGATTCCGCAAAATTGATGTTACCAGCAGATACTGTGGTTCTGTTACGGTTTGAGTGCTGAACACTTGACGGTCCCACGGTTGGCAAGTTGGAACTGTGAGATTCACTACGTGCACCACTGGTATTTTGTGGAAAAGCACATGTAAGATTCTGCAACAGTCTCTGCTGATACTCCTGCATGCGTGCATCCCTTTCTATGGCAGGAATAATTTCTGCAAATTTACTTTTGTACCGGGGATCTAACAGTGTGGCAACCCAGTAGTCAGGATTATTTCTAATTCTCACAATTCGAGGGTCATGTTGCAGGTAGTGCAGCAAGAAGGCACTCATGTGTGTTGCGCATCCAGGAGCACCAAGTCCCTGTTGTGTTGGTGGCGAGGTAACAATCATGCTTCCTTCCTCTGTCCTCTCCCCCCAACCTCGCACAACAGAAATGTGATCAAGGTCTCCCTCATCTGATGAGTCTTCCATCAGTTCGTCCTCCACTTCTTCCTGGGCTCCTGCACCTTCCTCACTAGTTTGGCTGCTACCATGCGCCCTGGTAAAACCATCTCCCCCACCCTCACATGCCTGCCGCCTTGGTGCTGCCGACCGTCTGGACCTTGCAGATGTTAGCCCTTCCGCATACAACTCCTCCTCCTCTACTTCCTCCACCTCCTCTTGTGCCACCACCTGACTCCGAATTCTGTTTAACATGTGCTCCAGCATGTAAATCACCGGAATAGTCATGCTGATAATGGCATCGTCAGCACTAAACATCTTCGTCGCCATTTCAAAACTGTGCAGAAGGGTGCATAGGTCCCTGATCTGAGACCACTCCTCCAGCGTGATTTGCCCCACCTCTGGATCTCGTTGGCCCAGGCTATACGTCAGAACGTATTGCACCAGGGCTTGTCGGTGCTGCCACAGTCGCTGCAACATGTGCAGAGTTGAATTCCACCAGGTAGGCACATCGCATTTTAGCCGGTGAAGTGGCAGGCCCAACGACTTCTGTAGAGATGTAAGTCGCTGAGCTGCGGGATGCGAACGGCGGAAGTGAGCACACAGCGACCGTGCCCTCTGCAGAAGGCCATCTAGTCTGGGATAGTGGGCTAAAAATTGCTGGACAACCAGGTTCAACACGTGAGCCATACAAGGCACGTGTGTGACATTGCCCCGGCGAAGGGCCGCACCCAGGTTTGCAGCATTGTCGCACACGGCCTTCCCTGGTTTCAGGTCCAGTGGAGACAACCATTCATGAAATTGGTTCTCCAGAGCTGACCACAACTCCTCAGCTGTGTGACTCACATTTCCCAGACATTTCAATGTAAAAACCGCCTGATGACGTTAAGCCCTGCTGCCAGCATAGTAAGGAGGTATGCAGGATCCCTTCTGCGCAGTTAGAAAGCTTGTGGCATGACCAGACAGGCTTTGGGTGCAGGTGGAAGACCGAGAGGAGGTTGAGGAGGCAGAAGCAGTGGAGGAACTTTGACATAAAGAGGATTGACGCACAACTCGTGGGGACGGCAAGACTTGGACAGCAGCCCCTTGTCCTGCTGTCACCATAGTTACCCAGTGCCCAGTCAGCGACATGTAACGCCCCTGTCCATGCCTACTCGTCCAAGTATCTGTGGTGAAATGCACCCTGTCACACACAGAGTTTCTCAAAGAAGCGGTGATGTTGTGTGCGACATGCTCGTGGAGCGCAGGCACACCTTTCTTTGAGAAGTAGTGCCGACTGGGCATCTCGTACTGGGGCACTGCGACGGACATAAGGTCTCGAAAATCCTCTGTGTCCACCAGGCGGAAAGGCAGCATTTCTGTAGCCAAGAGCTTGCAGATGGTGAAATTCAACCTCTTAGCTTTCTCATGGCTAGGAGGAAATGGTCTTTTACTTGTCCACATCTGAGGGACCGAGGGCTGGCTATTGTGCTTAGACGGGGTTGATAAGGGTGTCCCCGGCAAACTGCCGGTCTGTGAGGAAGATGCAGGCGGACATGTTAGGTTGCCTTGATCCAAAGGTGGTGCTATCGATGTCGGACAGCGCTCAACACCAGCTGGTGTTACCACCTCCAAAGAAAATGATGACCTGCCAATCACGCTGGCTGTTGCGGGTAAAGAGGTGGCAGGTCTGCGCCCCAAAACAGGTGTGACTGCTGTCCCCCCAGTCACAGAGGATGAAGAGGCCGCGGATGCACAAGATATGGCAGACGGTGGTTGGCCCGGCCGGCTAGGCCGCATTGTAGCACACTGAGCTTCCCACTGCAACTTATGCTTCATGTCCATGTGCCGGTTCATGCATGAAGTACTCAAACTATGTATTTTTTGGCCTCTACTTAGCTTTTGCTGACAAATGTTACAGATAACACGAGTTGGGTCATCTTTATCGATCTGAAAAAATGCCCAGGCTATGCAAGGCTTAGCACCCATGCGACCTGAAGAGCCACCACGACTTGTGGTGAGAGGCAGAGTTGTGTTTGAGGATGCAGTTGTTGACATGCTTCCAGTACTACGTCTCTGACCTCGTCGTCACTAGCATCTTCCTCCACCTCCTCTGCTGACCTCATCTCTTGGCTGACTGTGGGTTGACAGTAAGTGGGATCTCCAACCTCATCATCATCACCCTGTGCGTTATCACACCCGTCGTCCTCAGAGCCAACCTGTTCCTGCCCTGACAAAAAACTAAAGTTGTCGCTCCAATCAGGTATTTGAGTCTTATCATCGTCTTCCTCATTGTCTCCACCAACAGGAGTTACAGTTTGGGAATGAGGGTCTACATTATGGTCAGAACCTTCTGCGTCTGGTCCTGGATCCGACTCATAAAGATTCTGGGCATCAGTGCAGATCATTTCCTCGTCTGGATTCACAGAAGCGCTGGAGTCGACCTCTGATTCCCAGGCTATAGTATGAGTAAACAGCTCTGCAGACTCAACCATCTGTTCTACCTCATACTCAGACGGGCAGCTGGAGATTTGGGAGCTGTGAAGAAGCAAGTGCGATTGGGGTGACACCTTTGAGGACTGGAGTATTTGTGATGTTGAAGTTGATGTGGAGGAGAGCCCACTTAAAGGAGCACTTGATATCCGTTGAAGCACCTGCTGTTTTTGTGCCTCATCTGGAATTTGTAGCGATTAGCGTGGCCGTAAGAAAGGGATCTTATCACATTGTCCGCTAAAAGAAGTAGACATTTTAGTTTGGCTGGAAGATGGTCTTTCTTCTGCAGATGTTACTGTTGCTTTAACACCTACCCCACGGACACAACCTTTTTTCCCCTTCCCAACACGCCTATTCCCCTTTCCACCAGCAGCAGGCCTTTTTCCACTCATTTTGGTGGTTAACTAATTCACAACTCTGGAGTTGTTTGCACAAAAAAACAATGGATGGGAACCGAGCAGAGCTGAGTGGCCAAACTGTGGTATTAGGCCAAAACTATTGGCTGGGTTAGATGCAGAAAAAAATTATATTCAATTTGCAACCTGATGGAGGTCAGTATAGATGGACTAATAGAGAAAGTCCCACACACTGCTAGAAGGCCAAATATTTTTTCAGAGCTAGATGCAGATAAAAATTATATTCAATTTGCAACCTGATGGAGGTCAGTATAGATGGACTAATAGAACAAGTCCCACACACAGCTAGAAGCCCAAATATTTTTTCAGAGGTACTGTAGATGCAGATAAAAATTATTTTTAATTTGCAACCTGATGGAGGTCAGTATAGATGGAGTAATACAAAAAGTCCCACACACAGCTAGAAGCCCAATATTTTTTCAGAGGTAGATGCAGAAAAAAATATATTCAGTTTGCAACCTGATGGAGGTCAGTATAGATGGAGTAATAGAACAAGTCCCACACACAGCTAGAAGCCCAAATATTTTTTCAGAGGTAGATGCAGATAAAAATTATTTTTAATTTGCAACCTGATGGAGGTCAGTATAGATGGACTAATAGAGAAAGTCCCACAAACTGCTAGAAGGCCAAATATTTTTTCAGAGCTAGATGCAGATAAAAATTATATTCAATTTGCAACCTGATGGAGGTCAGTATAGATGGACTAATAGAGAAAGTCCCACACACTGCTAGAAGGCCAAATATTTTTTCAGAGCTAGATGCAGATAAAAATTATATTCAATTTGCAACCTGATGGAGGTCAGTATAGATGGACTAATACAACAAGTCCCACACACAGCTAGAAGCCCAATATTTTTTCAGAGCTAGATGCAGAAAAAAATTATATTCAATTTGCAACCTGATGGAGGTCAGTATAGATGGACTAATAGAGAAAGTCCCACACACTGCTAGAAGGCCAAATATTTTTTCAGAGCTAGATGCAGATAAAAATTATATTCAATTTGCAACCTGATGGAGGTCAGTATAGATGGACTAATACAACAAGTCCCACACACAGCTAGAAGCCCAATATTTTTTCAGAGCTAGATGCAGAAAAAAATTATATTCAATTTGCAACCTGATGGAGGTCAGTATAGATGGACTAATAGAATGATGCTATGCCCAAAAGATTTTACTTCACTAGGTGCAGTAAAAAAATTGGTATTCTATACACAGGTGGTATATCTTGCAACACAGATAGGCTACTCCACTGACTAACACACTCTGCAATAGGCCAAAAAGGATTAGCTTTGCTAGATTCAGCCAAATGCTGTGAAAAAAACTTGCACAGCACTGGCACAGACCTGCCTGGCAAAAACTGATAGGAACTGATGTAACCTAGTCCTGAAAAGGACTCCAATTACAATTAGTCTTTACTCCCACAATCTATCTATTTAAGAGCACAGACCTGCCTGATAAAAGTCGTAGGAAATGCTGTAACCTAGTCCTTAAAAGGACTGCAATCACAACTATTCCCTACTCCCAAGCTATCTGTAGATTTGTGCGAAAATTGGCTTGAAATTAACAAGGTATAGCGCACACAGCAACAGCGGTGCCGTCTAACACGCAGCTGCAGCAGTGAGAAAATGGTGGCGACGGGGAAAATGGCTTGGTCTTATAGGGCAAGGACATGTGACATACACTGCCAATGACACATGCCCTTGCTTGTGTGAAAAAAAAGCACTTCGCTCCGTGTGTGCGCTGCTGATAGGCTGACAGATTGCACCTCCCCACTGTAAATGCGGGAAAGAGAAAAAAAAATGGAGATCTTCATTGTTCCTGCAGAGATCCATCCCCTGCCCCTCCCCGAAACCCCGCTGTACACTCAAACTGCGTATTAACATTAATTTTCATCATTACTGAGAAAAAATCCAGTTATGATTTTGGTGCACGAACAGTTATCGAACATAACCTCGAACAGCCGAATTTTTCTCAAATTGTTCGTGTTCGCCGAACGGCTCGAACACCGCCCAAAACAGCTCGAATTTGAGATTGGCGAACAGTTCGAGTAGAACAACGCTCATCTCTAAACAGGACCACGTTTACAAGGGAATGTTTTTAGTGGATAATGAAGTGCAGGGCGGGACGTCATCCTCCCTATCTCCTCCAGGTAGTGTCTAGGCTTTAAATAGCCAGCCCTGACACTCAGATGTGTTCAGTACTTGGGGAAACCTGCTCCAGAGTGGATCTAGCACGTGCTGTGCTGAACCCGTGTGTGCCTATTCCTGAGTGGCCAGACCTTGGCCGAGATTCGGACTCTGCTACAAGCTTTATATTTTGTTTTTGTCTCTTTAGCTGAATGGGCTCTGTTTTTTTCTTTATGAACTACCAGGTAGTTTATGCCTGCTGAATAAACTAACCCAAAATTTAAAGAGACAGTATCATGTGTTTACCTCCGCATGCAGCTGATGTTGTCGCCACAATTAGAATTGCGGGCAAAACTCCCAGCGAACACGTGTTACTGTTGCAGGAAGGGCTGCATGTCCTGTGTGAAGTTGGCCATAAGCCAGCAAGTGACGCCGGACAAAATGGAGGAAATCCTTAAGCATCTGTTGCAGGCGCAGCAAGCACAGCACCAACAGCAGCAAGCACAGCACCAGCAGATGCTACAGCAACAGCAGATGGCGCAACAGGAGACCACCAAATTGCTTATGCAGCAGCAGGCCCAACAGGACCAGTGCCGACAACAGCAGAAGATCGATTTGCTCGCAGAGGCGATCTGTGGCTCGGCAACAGCTCTGACGATAAGGTCAGTGGATGACTTTGTGGTCCGAAAGGATGTAAGGGGAGCGCTGCAGAAAATGACTCTGGGTGATGATGTAGAAGCTTTTCTGACGGTATTTGAGAGGGTCGCAGAGAGGGAGAGGCTTCCGCCAGAGCAATGGGCAGAGGTGTTGGCGCCATACCTGACGGGGGAACCCCAGAAGGCGTATTATGACTCAGCCTAACAGGACGCCAAGGTGTATGCCAAATTTAAGACTTAAATTTTGGCATGCTTGGGGGTAACAATGACTGTCAGGGCACAGTGCATTCACCGTTGGGTGTATCACTGTGAGAAACCACCACGCTCCCAAATATTTGACCTGTTGCAAAAGTGTCTGCAACCGAAATCTTCTACCTCGGCGCAGATCAAAGAGCGAGTAGTGATGGATTGGTTCGTGCACTCCTTACCGAGGCCGGTGCAGACTTGAGTTGCCCAAGGTGATCCCCATAATGCTGATGACCTGGTCGGACTGGTTGAGAGGTACCAGGGGACTGAGGGTTCTGTGGGAAAACAGCCCACTCCATATTGGGGGTCCCAGTTGGGGGCAGAGGCCCAGCAGGGAGTGGCGCGTGTAAGGTCCAAAGAGGTGGGGGAGGTGGTGCCCAAAGTCCCCTCGGGAAAGATTATTTGTTGGCGATATCATGGCCCAGGCCATGTAGCTGACCTCTGAACAAATGGACTGTAGCCTGGGACGTTGCTGCTCCTACTATGCCTATCCCGCCTGCAGTGTGGACTCTCAGCCCGGTGAGGGGCCATCGTTGTGTCCGGTGACTGTTAATGGTATACTGGTGGTAAGACTCCTGGACTCAGGGAGTTTGATGGATCCCAGTGAAAAACATGGGTGTGCGTTGCATAAACGGGGATGCAAAGAATTACCCAATTGCCAGAGTGTGACTGTGAAGCTGAGTCCCATGAGGTGGGGGAGGTTAAGGATCTGCTCCACCCAGTGATAATAGGGCAAGACTTCAGTCTGTTCTGGGACTTGTGCCAGAAAGCGGGAGTGCTAAGTGTTTCATCATCAGGGAGCCAGTTACACCATGACTGTCCCAGTCTGAGGCAGAGGACTTGCAAGGGACAAAGATGAGGTGGTGACCCCAGAGGATGAGGTTCCAGACTTGGAGGAACTTTGGTACTGCACAGATGGTTGGTTGCTTTAAAGTTTGCCTTTGACAATGTATCTGTTATCAATGGGGTTGCCTGGCCCATCCTCACATCTTGAGTTGACATCTAGGGGTAGACAAGACTCAGGAGCAGCTCCTACAGAGTTTCTACTGGCCTGGGTGTCAGAGGGAGATGTGAGCTACTGCCAGTCCTGTCCCACCTGTCAGCTGATGGCTCCCATGTCCTATTGGCACAGACCTCTAATGCCATTACCTATCATAGAGGTCCCAATTTGACCTTGTCAGGCCCCTGGTGAAATCCACACAGGGGCACAATTACACATAGCACCCAACCATCCCATATTCTGCAGGTCTGACCCAATTTCTGAGCTCAGCCATTATCCCATCTTCTATTTAAACTTACCTCTCATCACTCTGTAGCTCCTCCTCAGGGAAGGGCCACTCACTGGTCAGTGAATAAATTTAATGATATTATACTCACCACTTCTTCTGTGATCACATCTGCTGGGACTTGAACTGTGAACTCAGATTTCAGAGGCTGCAGCTCTAACCACTGAGCTACAGCACTTTAGTTAACTTGACTCTACAATGCAGTCAGTGCATTGTAGAGTCAAGAAGCACAGACAGTACAGAAGCAGAGTATACATCTCCATAGAAATACATTGTGTATAGCAATGTATTTTTATGGTATCTGTATACTGAGCTGAAGAAAATGATTTTTTTGATCCTTTAACCCCTTAATAACATCTGACGTACTAATACGCGTCTGTGCCCTGGGACTTAAGAGCCAGACCCGTATTAGTACGTCATGGCGATCGCGCGCGCACACAGGCTGTGCGGGCGCGATCGCCGCCGGGTGTCAGCTGATTGTCATAGCTGACACCCGGTACTATGTGCAGGGAGCGGTCACGCACCGCTCCCAGCACATTAACCCCCGCGATGCCGCGATCGAAGTCGATCGAAGTCGATCGCGGCATTGCGGGGGCAAGGGGAGGTGATCGCCGATACTCACCTCCTCTTCCGGCTTCCAGCGCAGTCTGCAAAGGCTTCCCGGGTGTTGCCATGACGACCCGATGTCGTCATGACAACATCCGGGTCACCAGAGAGCAGGAAGATTGCTTGGACATGCGCAGTGCATCTCCAAGCAATCTTCACACTGTGCACTTCTGACAGCCTTCATGGCATAGGGATGGTGCTCCATTCCTGTGCCATGCAGGCGATCAGAAAAAAAAAAGTGAAAGTCCCAGAGTGGGACAAAGTAATAAAGTGTATAAACTGTGTGAAAGTGGAAAAAAAAAAAAAAAAAAAATGTGCAAAAATATTATAAAAAAATAAAAAAAATAATACACCAAAAATAAAAATATAATGTACCCATCAATAAATATTATTATAAAAAAAATAAAAAAAAAACAATAAAAGTACACATATTTGGTATCGCCGCGTCCGGAACAACCTGACCTATAAAACTGTCCCACTAGTTAACCCCTTCAGTGAACACGATAAAAAAAAAAAAAAAAAAACAAGCAAAAAACAATGCTTTATCACCATACTGCCAAACAAAAAGTGGAATAACACGCGATCAAAAAGACGCATATAAATAAAAATGATACCGCTGAAAACGTCATCTCGTCCCGCAAAAAACAAGCCGCCATATAGCTCCATCAGCCGAAAAATAAAAAAGTTATAGCTCTCAGAATAAAGCGATACTAAAAAATATTTTTTTCTATAAAATAGCTTTTATTGTGTATAAGCGCCAAAACATAGAAAAATTATACAAATGTGGTACCGCTGTAAACGTACTGACCCGAAGAGTAAAGCTGCCTCATCAATTTTACCACACGCGGAACAGAATAAAAAAAAAAAAAAAAAAACAATTCCTGAATTGTTGGTTTTTGTTTATTCTGCCTCCCAAAAATCGGAATAGAAAGCGATCAAAAAATGTCACGTGCCTGAAAATGGCACCAATAACAACGTCAAGTCATCCCGCAAAAAACGAGCCGTCACATGACTGTCTGCCAAAATTTGGAAAAATTATAGCTCTCAAAATATGGCGATGCAAAAACTAGATTTTACAAAAAATGCGTCTTTTAGTGTGTGACAGCTGTCAGTCATAAAAACCCCATATGATTCTGGCATTGCTGTAATCACACCGACCCGAAGAATAAAGTCGTCTAATCACTTATACCGCACAAGGAACGGCGTCAAAAATAAACTCTTGAGTTAGGATTGGGCTAGGGTTAGGGCTGGGTTTGGGGCTAGGGTTGTGCTGGGGCTAGGGTTGTGCTAGGGTTAGGGCTGGGGTTGGGATTTTTTTCAAAAGTAAGAAAAAAAGATGACGATATGGCGACTAGTGTTGAGAGCAAGTGCTCGCTACTTGAGTTTGCATCGGGTGCTCTGGTATGCATTTAGTATCGTGGGTATTTGAGTGACATGCTCGAGTCTCTGCCCCATATGCTTCGCGGCCAAAAAACTTTACGGGGATTGCCTGCCATGCACGAGCGATCCCCGCATGTTTTTTTTTGGGTGTCTAATAACCGTGAAACATGCGGAGCAGGGACTCGAGCATGTCACTCGAGCACACGCTGTACATGGTGCATACCTGAGTACCCGATGCAAACTCAAGTAGCGAGCACTTGCGCTCAAGAATAATGAAAACTTATTCAATATGATGACCTAATGTAAACAAATAATGTGCCGTACCTCTGGGTTCAAAATGTTCACTATACACCTTAATAAAATCTTTGAGGGGTATAGTTTCCAAAATGGGGACACTTGTGGGGGAGCTCCACTGTTTAGGCACATCACGGGCTCTCCAAACGCGACATGGTGTCCGCTAACAAATTGAATGGAAAATCGGCTCAAATTGTTAGCGGACACCACATTGCGTTTGGAGAGCCCCTCTGTGCCCAAACTTTGGAGCTCCCCCACAAGTGACCCCATTTTGGAAACTAGACCCCCCAAGGCACCTTTCTAGATGCATAGTGAGCACTTGGAACCCCCAGGTGCTTCACAAATTGATTCGTAAAAATGAAAAAGTGAAAAAAAAAACACTTTTTCATTTTTATGAATCAATTTGTGAAGCACCTGGGGTTCCAAGTGCTCACTATGAATCTAGATAGGTGCCTTGGGGGGTCTAGTTTCCAAAATGGGGTCACTTGTGGGGGAGCTCCAATGTTTGGGCACACAGGGACTCTCTAAATGCAACATGGTATCCGCTAACAAATTAAATGGAAAATCGGCTCAAATTGTTAGCGGACACCACATTGCGTTTGGAGAGCCCCTCTGTGCCCAAACTTTGGAGCTCCCCCACAAGTGACCCCATTTTGGAAACTAGACCCCCCAAGGCACCTTTCTAGATGCATAGTGAGCACTTGGAACCCCCAGGTGCTTCACAAATTGATTCGTAAAAATGAAAAAGGGAAAAAAAAAACACTTTTTCATTTTTATGAATCAATTTGTGAAGCACCTGGGGTTCCAAGTGCTCACTATGAATCTAGATAGGTGCCTTGGGGGGTCTAGTTTCCAAAATGGGGTCACTTGTGGGGGAGCTCCAATGTTTGGGCACACAGGGACTCTCCAAATGCAACATGATATCCGCTAACAAATTGTCGGCTCAAATTGTTAGCGGATATCATGTTGCATTTGGAGAGTCCCTGTGTGCCCAAACATTGGAGCTCCTCCACAAGTGACCCCATTTTGGAAACTAGACCCCCCAAGGCACCTATCTAGATGCATAGTGAGCACTTGGAACCCCTAGGTGCTTCACAAATTAATTCGTAAAAATGAAAAAGTGTTTTTTTTTTCACTTTTTCATTATTACGAATCAATTTGTGAAGCACCTGGGGGTTCCAAGTGCTCACTATGCATCTAGAAAGGTGCCTTGGGGGGTCTAGTTTCCAAAATGGGGTCACTTGTGGGGGAGCTCCAAAGTTTGGGCACAGAGAAGCTCTCCAAACGCAATGTGGTGTCCGCTAACAATTTGAGCCGATTTTCCATTCAATTTGTTAGCGGATACCATGTTGCATTTAGAGAGTCCCTGTGTGCCCAAACATTGGAGCTCTCCCACAAGTGACCCCATTTTGGAAACTAGACCCCCCAAGGCACCTATCTAGATGCATAGTGAGCAGTTGGAACCCCCAGGTGCTTCACAAATTGATTCATAAAAATGAAAAAGTGTTTTTTTTTTCACTTTTTCATTGTTACGAATCAATTTGTGAAGCACCTGGGGGTTCCAAGTGCTCACTATGCATCTAGATAGGTGCCTTGGGGGGTCTAGTTTCCAAAATGGGGTCACTTGTGGGGGAGCTCCAATGTTTGGGCACACAGCAGCTCTCCAAACGCAACATGGTGTCGCTAACAATTTGAGCCAATTTTGCGTTAAATTTGTTAGCGGACACCATGTTGCATTTAGAGAGCCGCTGTGTGCCCAAATATTGGAGCTCCGCCACAAGTGACCCCATTTTGGAAACTAGACCACCCAAGGCACCTATCTAGATGCATAGTGAGCACTTGGAACCCTCAGGTGCTTCACAAATTGATTCATACAAATGAAAAAGTGTTTTTTTTTTCACTTTTTCATTGTTACGAATCAATTTGTGAAGCACCTGGGGGTTCCAAGTGCTCACTATGCATCTAGATAGGTGCCTTGGGGGGTCTAGTTTCCAAAATGGGGTCACTTGTGGGGGAGCTCCAATGTTTGGGCACACAGGGACTCTCTAAATGCAACATGGTGTCCTCTAACAAATTTAACGGAAAATCGGCTCAAATTGTTAGCGACACCATGTTGCGTTTGGAGAGCCGCTGTGTGCCCAAACATTGGAGCTCCCCCACAAGTGACCCCATTTTGGAAACTAGACCCCCCAAGGCACCTATCTAGATGCATTGTGAGCACTTGGAACACTCAGGTGCTTCACAAATTGATTCATAAAAATGAAAAAGTGTTTTTTTTTTCACTTTTTCATTGTTACGAATCAATTTGTGAAGCACCTGGGGGTTCCAAGTGCTCACTATGCATCTAGAAAGGTGCCTTGGGGGGTCTAGTTTCCAAAATGGGGTCACTTGTGGGGGAGCTCCAAAGTTTGGGCACACATGGGCTCTCCAAACACAACATGGCGTCCACTAATTATTCAAGCAAATTTTACAATCAAAAAGTCAAATAGCGCTCCTTCCCTTCCGAGCCCTGCCGTGCGCCCAAACAGTATTTTTTCCCCAAATATTGGGTATCTGCGTGCCCAGGGGAAATTGCACAACAAATTTTGGGGTCCATTTTTTCTTGTTACCCCTGTGAAAATAAAAAAAATTGGGTCTAAATTAACATTTTTGTGAAAAAAGTTAAATGTTCATTTTTTTCTTCCACATTCAAAAAATTCCTGTGAAGCACCTGAAGGGTTAATAAAGTTCTTGAATGTGGTTTTGAGCACCTTGAGGGGTGCAGTTTTTAGAATGGTGTCACTTTTGGGTATTTTCTGTCATAAAGACCTCTCAAAGTGACTTCAAATGTGATGTGGTCCCTAAAAAAATGGTTTTGTAAATTTTGTTGGAAAAATGAGAAATCGCTGGTCAACTTTTAACCCTTATAGCTCCCTAACAAAAAAAAATTTTGGTTCCAAAATTGTGCTGATGTAAAGTAGACATGTGGGAAATGTTATTTATTAACTCTTTTGTGTGACATATCGCTCTGATTTCAGGGCTTAAAAATTCAAATTTTGAAAATTGCAAAATTTTCAAAATTTTCACCAAATTTCTGTTTTTTTCACAAATAAACGCAAGTGATATCGAAGAAATTTTTCCACAATCATGAAGTACAATATGTCACGAAAAAACAATCTCAGAATCAGGGGGATCCGTTGAAGCGTTCGAGAGTAATTACCTCATAAAGTGACAGTGGTCAGAATTGTAAAAATTGGCCCGGTCATTAACGTGCAAACCACCCGCGGGGCTTAAGGGGTTAAATAAAAGCAGAACATTTACAATTTTTTTTTCTGGGTGTCCATGGGTCTTGAACCCACAACCATAGAACATTACTGACACAGTCACTTAACCTGCTGAGCCACCACCTCTAGTGAAATCATTGCTAGAATTCTGTCCACTTGACCTGTACTGCAGACTTTGACTATAGGCTTATTGTACTGATCTAAATACACTGCTGGGTACTATATATGTAATTTTATCTTAAAGGAAGAATAAGAGATTTTTCAGCCTATAAAATTGCTAAAAAAATAACAAAAAAAATTAAATAATGAAAAAAATATTGTCATTTTTAATACGTTTTGTAAAAAATAATGAACATCACAAATCAGCAAATAACATGGACATTTGGTGTCCATGTAATCGTAATGACCCACAGAACACAGTGATCAGATTATTAGGCCGTATTCACACGTAGCGTAAATGCTGCGCTCTTTTTGCTGCTTTTTTCCTGCAGGTGTTTGCACCACGTTTCTTTTATGCGTTTTCCCGCTTATTTGATGCAATTTTGGGGCAGATGTGAAGCAGAGTTTTTAACTCTTTTTAATAGTACAGAAAAGCTTTGATTCTGCACTTAAAAATGCAACAGCGGTTTTTTTCACTATGCGTTTTTTTCAGATGAAGCCTATAGAGAGAAATGCTCCAAGACCACAGTAGTGATGAGCGACGTGTATTGTTAACCCTTTCGGTGCACACGCTCGTGTGTTCGCCGAGTATTTTCGGCGTGTTTGGCATCTATGTTTGAGCTGCGACACATGCAGCCGCGGCGGCACTAACATAAATGCCGAGTGTGCTTGCAGAAAGGGTTAACAGCTGGCTCATCACTACCGCAGAGTTCAGCAGCGTCTTCAGACGCTTCTATGTGAAGCATAAAAAAATTGCAGATACTTCCTTAAGTTCAAAATCAAAGTTTTACTGTACTATAAAAAGCACCTTAAAAACGAGGCTTCACATCTGCACCAGGAACGCATCAAATAAGGGGGAAGAGATTGTTATTGTGGAGTTTGGTGCAGACATCTGCAGAAAACAAAACACAGTATTTCTGCAACGTGTGAACAGGCCTTACAGACACAAGAGAGCCGGATGTTGTATAGTGAAGCTGCATAATGATGAGAAAGTTCTGGCGGCTAAAACTGTGAATGAGGGAACAAAAAATAATCTACAGGTCCCAGCAAGAGATAAGCAGGATGCACATATGGCGTCGCGCTGCCCTGGAAGATAAGAGATTCGCGGCCTCCTGTCCAGCCGCCAGGTAGCACTGATCTGGACTCTGGACTGGAGACCCGGGAATCCATCTGCTCATCTTTAGTCCTGACTGTCCCGGATACAGAGGACAGTCCCAGATTTGGGTCTACGCCCTGCAGTCTCGGCAGTCTGCTGAATTTCCCTCACTACTAGCGCCCCTCTGACAACTCCTCCTGCCAGGGGAGAAAGATAATGGTAAATGGGTATGGATTGAGGTGTGGCCAAAATGTGCCCGTTACACCCCATCGAAGTGTCATCGAGCATGTGGCCCAAATGCAGGACCGGATCGGAAGGGTGATGCCTATCGTGAAGGAGAACCTTCTACAGGCACAAAAGCCCAGGCAAGGGTCTACAATCGGGCCACAAGGCTGAGACAATTCAGGTGTTGGTGTTGGTGGCCACAGTTGAGAGTAAGTTCCTGGCTAAGTGGCAAGTGCCGTACGAAGTGTTTGAGAAATTGAGTGAAGTCAACTACAAAGTCCACCAACCAGGTAGAAGGAAGCCATACCAGATCTACCACATCAACTTACTGAAGCCGTGGCATGACAGGGAGCCTGTGGAAGCTCTGTCTCTAGGAGCCAATCCTGAAACCAGGGTAGAGGACGTCATAGTGGCAGAGACACTGTCACCGGGCCAAAAACAACAGTGCCGAGAACTCTTACAGAGAAACCAAGACCTGTTCTCAGAATCACTCGAATGTACGTAACTTGTGGAGCATCAGATCCTGACGGAACCGCAAGTTTGGGTGAACCAAAGGCCATATTGAATTCCCGAAGCACACAGCGAGGTGATCTCCAAGGAGATGAGGAGAATGTTGAGTCTGGGGGTTATCGAGGAGTCTAAGAGCGCCTGGTCCAGCCCGATTGTTCTTGTGCCCAAGCCGGACGGAGAATTAAGTTTCTGTAACGGCTACAGGAAGCTAAATGATGTGTCCAAGTTTGACGCCTACCCAATGCCCCAGGTCGATGAACTTATTGAGAGGCTGGGGCCGGCCCGGTACACCAATACCCTGGACCTAACGAATGGGTGCTGCCAAATTTGCCTGGCCCCAGATACTAAGGAGAAAATGGCCTTTTCTACACCCGACAGGTGTTTTCAGTACACCATGATGCCGTTCGGACTACAGGGAGCCCCAGCTACCTCCCAGAGGGCCATGGACCGGATTCTGGGCTCACATAAAAAATACGCTGCCACTTACTTGGACAACATCATGATTTTCAGCCCAAATTGGGGAACCCACCTGCAGAAGGTCCAGGCAGTACTGAATGCATTGAGAAATGCCAGGTTTACCATAAACCCAAAAATATGCGCCATAGGAAAGGAAGAGGCAAAATACTTGGGCTATGTGGTTGGAAGGGGCGAAATAAAACCGCAAATGAACAAAGTGGAGGCAACCTCAAGAAACAGGTACGGGCCTTTCTAGGAATCGTGGGGTATTATCGCCCGTTTATCCCGAATTTTGCATCACCATATTTTGAGAGCTATAATTTTTCTATATTTCTGCCAACAGAGTCATGTGAGGACTTATTTTTTGCGGGATGAGTTGACATTTTTATTGATATAATTTTCGGGCACATACATTTTTTATCACTTTCTATTTCGAATTTTTGGGAGGTAGAATGAAAAGAAAATAGTAATTCAGGAATGGATTTTTTTTATGCCATTCACCGTGTGGTAAAAGTGAAAAGACAGTTTTAGTCTTTGGGTCGATTACAGCAATGCCACATTTATATCATATTTTAATGTTTTTACACAATAAGAACAATTTAATAGAAAACAAGAATTGTATTTGCATCTCTATATTCCAAGAGCTACAGCTTTTTTATTTTCCGCTGATGAAACTGTATGGCGGCTTGTTTTTTGCAGGACACGATGATATTTTCAGCTATTCCATTTTTATTTATATTTGAATTTTTGATCATGCTTTATTCCACTTTTTTCCGGCGATAGTTGCTATTGCACACGCGCAGGTGCCATTTTGCTGGAGGAAAAAAAAATTGCCTGCAGCAATATGGCACCGCCAGATGCTCTTGTGCAGTAGCATCTATTGGCAAACAAGAAATGCTACTGAGCATGTGCGGGTGGCGGCGCCATATTGCTGCATGTAAATTTCTGGATTTGACCCACACAATTACAGATGGAGTATTTAAAATAGGAGGCAATTCACTGAAGGATCACTTACCTGTCCAAAATGCAGAAAGTGAATATATAAGCAGAGCACCAGATAAAGCACCTCCCCACAGGCCACCCCAGAGCATGGGAATACCATTATCTCAAAACTGAAAATAAAGATTACTCAAGAACCACTGGATGGATTTCACCAACCAAGGTATCATTTTAATCAGTGTAATGGCGCCCACCTGACAGTGTATGTGGTTTACTGAGCACAATCCTGCTGACAAGTGTGCTTTAAAGTGTCTCTTAGTATTTCCAAATTTTGTTGCAGGGATTGTATTCTGTTGGTGACAGCAGGGATGGTACCCAGAATTTGCGAAGAATGGTGTTTGTTTGGTCGAAGCATTTTGAGAATTCTATGCAAATTCTGCCATAGGAAGCAAATCAACCCAGTCATCCTGGAGATGACAAATGTCGCATCTGAGATATTGCTCTAAGGTTTGGTTTGTGCGTTCAGTCTGACCATTATATTGGGGGTGGAAAGCAGATAAACTGATATCAATGTCCAATGCTGCACAAAAATTCTTTCATAATCTTGTTGTAAATTGTGTTCCGCGATCAGAGACTACTTAATCTGGAACCCCATGAAGCCAAAACACATTTTGAATTATAAGATCAGAAGTATCTTTAGCAGAAGGCAAACCAGTGCACGGGATAAAATGTGCTAGTTTGGTGAGTCGGTCCACCACTACTAGGATTGAACTCTTTCCCTTTGAAACTGATAGTTCCACAATAAAGTCTATAGATACAGAGTCCCAAGGACGAGATAGAATTTTCAGAGGCTGCAATAATCCCATTGGTGATGTGTAGGGAATTTTATACATAGCACAGGTGTTACAGGAAGATTCATATTGTTTAACAACTTTTTGACAATTGAACCACCAAAAGAAACGAGATAGAAATTCTTGTGTTTTTTGAATCCCTTTGTGTCCTGCTAACTTGGAGTCATGGATTAGTTTTAATACTTTAAATCTCACAGATTCTGGAACATAGATGCAATGATTATGAGTCCATACTTTATTTTGAAAGGCAAGATATATCATCTGGTGGACCCTTCAGGGATATAATAGCTAGGGGCA
Source organism: Phyllobates terribilis (assembly GCF_046119375.1). Classification (NCBI taxonomy): domain Eukaryota; kingdom Metazoa; phylum Chordata; class Amphibia; order Anura; family Dendrobatidae; genus Phyllobates; species Phyllobates terribilis. The sequence continues at coordinate 638,405,755 of NW_027362762.1, forward strand.
CTGACTGCCATAATACAACCCCTGGCAAAAATTATGGAATCACCAGGCTCGGAGGATGTTCATTCAGTTGTTTAATGTTGTTGAAAAAAAGCAGATCGCAGACATGGCACAAAACTAAAGTAATTTCAAATGGCAACTTTATGGCTTTAAGAAACACTAAAAGAAATCAAGATAAAAAATGTGGTACTCAGTAAGGGTAATTTTTTTCAGACCAAGTAGAGGGAAAAAATTATGGAATCACTCAATTCTGAGGAAAAAATTATGGAATCACCCTGTAAATTTTCATTTCCAAAACTAACACCTGCATCAAATTAGATCATCTCGTTAGTCTGCATCTAAAAAGGAGTGATCACACCTTGGAGAGCTGTTAGACCAAGTGGACTGACATAAATCATGGCTCCAACATGAGAGATGTCAATTGAAACAAAGGAGAGGATTATCAAACTCTTTAAAGAAGGTAAATCATCACGCAATGTTGCAAAAGATGTTGGTTGTTCACAGTCAGCTGTGTCTAAAATCTGGACCAAATATAAACAACATGGGAAGGTTGTTAAAGGCAAACATACTGGTAGACCAAGGAAGACATCAAAGCGTCAAGAACAGAAACTTAAAGCAATATGTCTCCAAAACTGGAAATGCACAACAAAACAAATGAGGAACGAATTGGAGGAAACTGGAGTCAATGTCTGTGACCGAACTGTAAGAAACCGCCTAAAGGAAATGGGATTTACATACAGAAAAGCTAAACATAAGCCATCATTAACACCTAAACAGAAAAAAACAAGGTTACAATGGGCTAAGGAAAAGCAATCGTGGACTGTGGATGACTGGATGAAAGTCATATTCAGTGATGAATCGCAAATCTGCATTGGGGAAGGTGATGATGCTGGAACTTTTGTTTGGTGCCGTTCCAATGAGATTTATAAAGATGACTGCATGAAGAGAACATGCAAATTTCCACAGTCATTGATGATATGGGGATGCATGTGAGGTAAAGGCACTGGGGAGATGGCTGTCATTACATCTTCAATAAATGCCCAAGTTTACATTGATATTTTGGACAGTTTTCTTATCCCATCAATTGAAAGGATGTTTTGGGATGATGATGTCATTTTTCAAGATGATAATGCATCCTGCCATAGACCAAAAACTGTGAAAACATTCCTGAAAGAAGACACATAAGGTCAATGTCATGGCCTGCAAATAGTCTGGATCTCAATCCAATTGAAAATCTTTGGTGGAAGTTGAAGAAAATGGTCCATGACAAGGCTCCAACCTGCAAAGCTGATCTGGCAACAGCAATCAGAGAAAGTTGGAGCCAGATTGATGAAGAGTACTGTTTGTCACTCATTAAGTCCATGCCTCAAAGACTGCAAGCTGTTATTAAAGCCAGAGGTGATGCAACAAAATACTAGTGATGTATTGGAGTGTTCTTTTGTGTGTTTGTTTTTCACGATTCCATAATTTTTTCCTCAGAATTGAGTGATTCCATAATTTTTTCCCTCTACTTGGTCTGAAAAAAATTACCCTTACTGAGTACCACATTTTTTATCCTGATTTCTTTTAGTGTTTCTTGAAGCCATAAAGTTGCCATTTGAAATTACTTTAGTTTTGTGCCATGTCTGTGATCTGCTTTTTTTCAACAACAGTAAACAACTGAATGAACATCCTCCTAGCCCGGTGATTCCATAATTTTTGCCAGGGGTTGTAGTTAGCAGAGGTAGCAAATATATCAAATCAAATGTATCAAAATAGTAAGTGATTGAATTTACAAGTAATGTGCCCTAGGCTATATCTATATAGCACCAGAAAGTACCCAGAAAAGAGTGGAAATAATGGTCACAGAGCGTGGAAATAGTGGTTACGTCAAGTGGCAATTTAATAACAAATTAAGCCACAACAATAAATGACAATGTTAGATATACAAATCATTAATATACACTGCTCAAAAAAATAAAGGGAACACAAACAACGGAATATAATTCCAAGTAAATCAAACTTCTGTGAAATCAAACTGTCCACTTAGGAAGCAACACTGGTTGACATTTAATTTCACATGCTGTTGTGCAAATGGAATAGATGTAGCACCCCGAGGACTCGGCTGCTACAGGGGTATTGCACCTCGAACCAGAGGTGTGATATTCCACTCCCGGGTAAGGATGGAGTGTGGACCGGGGCTCAGTAAGCTGCATACACCACACACACCCCATTTCCGGGGGACAGATCAACGGTACTCCCACCAGATAGATGTGCAGGTACGACAGCGTCTGTCCCTGGCTGGAGTGGGGGGGGGAGGAACATCCCAGTGGTGTAGGAGCAGAGAGGGGAGGGACTCTGGGCATAGGTAGGAGCCCATTGGGTGCTGGTCACCTGGGCTCTGGTGTCAGAGGGAGGTATATAAGGTGGGCACCATCTTAGATCAGGGTCTGTCTGTCTGTCGGTCCAGTCAGTTCAGTCTGGAGGAGAAGCAGAGGAGCTCAGCCAGAGAGGGCTGACAGGGAGCTGTGGCTCAGTCCGGGCCCAGCTCCAGAGCCAGACCAGAGGCAGAGAGAGAAAAGGAAAGAAAATAAGAAAGGCCCAGAGACGCAAGTAAAGAGGGAACCCTGAGATCCCACAAGATAACGGGTGAAGGGTTGGCAGAGCAGGGTACCGGATCCCAAACTGGTGGAGGCCAATTATCCTTAGCCAGGAACCGGAGGTCGTGGTCAAGTCTTGGCGTGACCCCTCACCATATCCACCAGGAAGGCACGCCATATAGGGTCAGGGAAACCGGAGAGAGGTTTGACCAACAAAAGGCCCAAGGAAGCTGGACAAAGGTGGGTCCCTGGTGGGGACGGCCAGTAGAGAGGAAGAGAAGGGAGCTCTGAACCACGCTCTGGAATTGCCTGGGAGTTGGCCGAGTCCCGTACCTGGTGGGCGCAGCACGGCTCGGGTGGTCACTGCTGGCCGAAGTGACCGGAGCAACAACTGTGAGTAAAGCTTTGGAAACTGCACCACACGTCTCTGTGACTCCTTGCCGCACCAGCACCATCAGTACTGGGACACTCGCACCATCACTCCCATCATTATCCACGCTAGCTGCCCTGAGGCAATACTCCTCCCGTGGGGAGTCATCCCATACTCAGCTGCATAAACAACATCAGCCTCAGCGGTCTGCAGTGCAGCGGCGGTCCCCACTGACCGCAATCCACGGGTGGCGTAGTCGGACACTATAACATCTTATACTAAAATTCCGCCACTTAGTTTGACACCCTGGGCACGGACCGGGTCACCGCCACGAGGACTACTAACCCTATCGGATCCGGCTCCGGGTATTCCCCTAACATGGCCCAGGGGGCGCGTCATAGACAATAGATGGAAATTATTAGCAATTATCAAGACACCCTCAATAAAGGAGTGGTTCTGCAGGTAGGGACCACAGACCACATCTCAGTACCAATGCTTTCTGGTTGAAGTTTTGGTCACTTTTGAATGTTGGTTGTGCTTTCACACTCGTGGTAGCATGAGACGGATTCTACAACCCACAGAAGTTGCTCAGGTAGTGCAACTCATCCAGGATGACTCATCAATGCGAGCTGTGGCAAGAAGGTTTGCTGTGTCTGTCAGCGTAGTGTCCAGAGGCTGGAGGCGCTAACAGGAGACAGACTAGTACACCAGGAGATGTGGAGGGGGCTGTAGGAGGGCAACAACCCAGCAGTAGGACCGCTACCTTCGCCTTTGTGCAAGGAAGAACAGGAGGAGCACTGCCAGAGTCCAGTAAAATGACCTACAGCAGGCCACAAATGTGCATGTGTCTGCACAAACGGTTAGAAACCGACTCCATGAGGGTGGTAAGAGGGCCCGATGTCCACAGATAGGGGTTGTGCTCACAGCCCAACACCGTGCAGGACACTTGGCATTTGTCACAGAACACCAGGATTGGCAAAGTCGCCACTAGCGCCCTGTGCTCTTCACAGATAAAAGCAGGTTCACACTGAGCACATGTGACAGACGTGACAGAATCTGGAGACGCCGTTGAAAGTGATCTGCTACCTGCAACATCCTTTAGCATGACCGGTTTGGCAGTGGGTCAGTAATGGTGTGGAGTGGCATTTCTTTGGAGGGCCACACCACACAGCCCTCCATGTGCTCGCCAGAGGTAGCCTGACTGCTATTAGGTACCTAGATGAGATCCTCAGACCCGTTGTGAGACCATATGCTGGTGCGGTTGGCCCTGGGTTCCTCCTAATGAAGGACAATACCAGACCTCATGTGGCTGGAGTGTGTCACCAGTTCCTGCAAGATGAAGGCATTGAAGCTATGGACTGGCCCGCCCGTTCCCCAGACCTGAATCCGATTGAGCACATCTGGGACATCATGTGTCGCTCCATCCACCAACCACAGACTGTCCAGGAGTTGGTGGATGCTTTAGTCCACGTCTGGGAGGAGATCCCACAGGAGACCATGCGCTACCTCATCAGGAGCATGCCCATGCATTGTAGGGAGGTCATACAGGCACGTGGAGGCCACACACAATACTGAGCCTCATTTTGACTTGTTTTAAGGACATTACATCAAAGTTCAATCAGCCTGTAGTGTGTTTTTCCACTTTAATTTTGGGGTGACTCCAAATCCAGGCCTCCATTGGTTAATAAATTTGATTTCCATTGATGATTTTTGTGTGATTTTGTTGTCAGCACATTCAACTTTGTACAGAACAAAGTATTCAATGAGAATATTTCATTCATTCAGATCTAGGATGTGTTATTTGAGTGTTCCCTTTATTTTTTGAGCAGTGTATCTTGTTTCCACAGTAAGATAATAATTGACACAGAAGCAATACAACAGTGCTGAAGTGTATCAGTATCAGATGTTTTTAATAATTTAAGTACTAATGTATGTGTTCATTTAGGATTTTAGCATGAATAAATATTAAAAGTTAAATTGTATAAATATATTACTCCAATTGGATTTGACAGGGAATTATATAATCTGGTGGATGCAGAAGAATTGGGTCTGTCTCGTAAGCTTCCCGTATATCTTCTAGCAAGTCTATGTTATGAATCACCCCCAGGAAGTTGGAATCAGGCAGAATAGTTGTTGGTGGTGCTGCTGTATAAGGATCTTTGGAGAAGATTCTAGATGAAGCCTCAGCCTTAGGTTATGTGCCCACGTAGTGTTTTTGCGGCGTTTTTACGGCCGCAAAAACGCTTGTAAAACAGTCTGCCATGCAAAGCAATGTGAATTCGGATGTGCTGTGCACATGATGCGCTAATTTGTGCGCCAAATTCGCATTGCTTTGCAAAACGCAGCATGACCATTTCTACCGCGACTACGCTGCAGCGTAATCGCGGTGCGTGTGGTACCTGGGATGAAGATGAGACTACAACTCCTCTTCATCCCGGCTACCACGTGGTGAAAAAAAGAAATAAAAAAGTTAAAAATAAACAAAACCTGTATATTCACCTCTCCGGCGGCCCCCGGTCTGCTCTCCGGTCTCCTCCGGTCTGCTCCCGGCCGCGTCTTCTCTCTTCAGTGTCCCGCAGTGTACTATCAGGACCTGCGGTGACATCATTTAGTCAGCTGATGGTCACGCGACCGCTGACGTCGGCGGTCAGGTGATGGTCACGTGACCATCAGCTGACTAAATGACGTCACCACAGGTCCTGACAGTACACTGCGGGACACTGAAGAGAGAAGACGCGGCCGGGAGCAGACCGGAGAGCAGACCGGGGGCTGCCGGAGAGGTGAATATACAGGTTTTTTTTTATTTTTAACGTTTTAATTCTTTTTTTTTACTATAGATGCTGCATTTAAAGCATCAGTTGTTCACACATTATAAATCCATGCCGGTTGCATGGATTTAAATTGTGTGATCAACTTGTCAAGCATTTTTCCAAGTGATGCTCAAAATCGCTTGGAAAAGTGCTTGAAAAAACGCATGCGAAAACGCTGAAAAAACACTGAAAAAACTATTCTCTCTGGCAGAAAAAAAGCATGTAAATCTGCATGTGTTTTTTTCTGCCAGAGAGAGGCAAAAACGCTCTGCATCAAATCTGCTACGTGGGCACATAGCCTTACAGTTACGGGAGCCAGGCCTATAAGAGATAACAAAGTTGAATCGGTTCAGAAAGAGGTCACCTGGAGGGGGGACAAACATTTGGCAGACCTGATAAATTCAAGGTTACGATGGTCAGTTAGAACAACAATTTGTTGAGCTGCTCCTTAATCATAGAATGGTAGAGTTGGAAGGGACCTCCTGGGTCATCTGGTCCAACCCCCTGCTCAAAGCAGGATTCAAGATGATGTCTTCATTCCTTGAAAGCAGCAATGATAGCTAAGAGCTCTTTGTTCCCCACATCATAATTCTTCTCTGACACAGTCAAACTTCGGGAGAAATAAGCACAAGGATGTAGCATATCTTTTGTTCCTGTTCTTTGTGATAGAATGGCCCCTATTGCACTGTCTGTAGTATCCACTTTTACAAAAGAGGCATGTTCAGGATTGGGATGAATTAGTATATGAGCTGTGGTGAACTTCGTCTTCAGGCAAGAAAAAGCATCTTGTGCTTGAGGAGACAAAACAAACTATATGCCTTTCTTTGTTAATTCGGTGATTGGTGCATTTATACCTGAAAAATTCTTAATGAAACGTCTGTAAAAAATTGGCAAAGCCCACAAATCGTTGGACTTCTTTCACGTTTTTTGGCGTTGGCCACTCAGTGATAGCTTGAATCTTGCTAGAGTCCATTTGCAATCCTTGAGTAGAGATTATATAGCCCAAGAACTGGATCTCTGATGAAACTCACATTTTTTCAGTTTAATACAGGGAAAATATATATTTTTGTACCTTGTTAGCCAGTAGATAGAAAAATATTTAGATTTTAGAGTCCTCAGTGGTTTATACCTTTTAATGGCTAACTGAAAAGATGGTAACAAGTTGCAAGCTTTCGAGACTACGCAGGTCTCTTCATCAGGCTAGTATAACACAAAATCTGAAGAGTCACATATTTATACACAATAAGACACAGAAATAATGCAATAGGTAAGACGGGTGATGAAAAGCAGAGTTATTATGGAAGAGATAAACAGTTCTGGCTACAAATATTTTAGCAATTAATAGATAAGGAGTGTGAAGGTTTTATTGTCCTGTGATTAGGTCCAGTGTTATGATGGCCTCACAAGTCTGAGGGGCACATTCCTTAGTTGATGTAGAATGACATAAATCCATGCGACACATTCATTCCTGCTCTGAAAGTGTCAAAGGTCACAATCAGTTTATATTCTGAAATTCTTCTTTCTCTTTGAGATTTGAAGTTACCTTTTAATACCAGTAATTTCATGTCTTTGATGCTGTGATCAGGGGAACAAAAATGCTTGGCTACAGGTAGATCTATTCTTTTTTCTTTTATTGTGTGACAATGATGATACATCCTTGTCCTAAGTTTTTGCCCTGTGTCCCCTACATAAAGACCCCCAGCTGGACATTTGGTACATATAATTAAGTACACTACATTAGATGTGATACAGCTGAAAGTACCTGGGATCTTGTAGTCCTGATGTGAATTGGGGATCTTTATCTTGTCTGTGGTCATCATAAACGGACAGGTTTTACATTTCTTCTGGTTGCAAGGAAAGGTACCTTTAGCTGGTGGAGATGACATGGAGCTTCTGACAATGATGCTTCTTAGATTTGGGGGCTTCCTGAAACGCAGAAGTGGGGGGTCTGGAAATATGGATTGTAATCGGGCATCTTTTTGTAGTAAGGGTTGTAGTTGCCGTGCAGCTCTCCTTAGCACCTCCAGATTTGGATTGTAGGTGACTACTAGAGGCAATGTAAGAGATGATTCCTTGATATTCTGGTGGCTCTCGTAATCTGGTAATCAATGTATTCTTTGAGTGTTTTTCATTTCTGCTCTGCCAGTGAGTAAATGCTTCCAAACTGTATTGCTGCTTCAGGCAATAGATCAATTGGATAATCATACGGCCGATGAGGAGGGAATTTGTCGGCATTTTACTTGTCACCTACATCAACAAATTCCTCATATATAGATGGTAGTTTAGAAGTTTGTTCAAGAGCCTTTACAACGTTTTCATTTGGTGAAGCCTGTGGGGAGTGGACAGTAGATGGAAAAGACACTTCTTTGGTTCCCCAATTGATTGTGGGATTTTGAGTCTGTAGCCATGGCAACCCCAGGATTATTGTAAAATGCGGAGATGAGATTAGTAAGAAGGATAAGACCTCATGGTGATTAGGCTCCATAACTATCTCTAAGTCTCTTGATTCACTGGTCCTGAATTTAGTGGACATCCATCAACAGTTTTCATGATAATAGATGAAAGTCTGTTTTGAATTTTTACCCCATGTTCCTTTGCGAAAGAGATGTACATAAAATTTCCATTTGCTCCTGAATCAACCATGGCAGATGTGGAAATCCATTGAGAATCAACTTGATAGAAAGGAAGCAATGAGAGTGCTTCTTTTCTTTTTTAATGTTGGGTGCAATAGAAGAAATTGAATGGATGACTGCATTTAATGGAAGCGCTGGTTCAGACAAGACTGATTCTTCATCGGAAAAGTTGGGATCCGCTACCACTGCCACTGTTTTACATAGTCGAGAAGGACAATTAACGAGAAAGTGGTCAGTCTTACCACAATAAAAACACAGATTTTCCCGAAGTCTCCATTCTTTTCTCTCAGCACTTTCACATTTTAACAGGCTGTCGACCTGCATGGATTTAACTTGAGATATGTGACGACTCTTTATCTCAAAGTCTCTGAGACTGGTGGTTCAAGCAGATGGATAACGATTATTGTTGCGGGACCAGCTTGAATTCCACTTTTCCAATCTTCTCTCTGATAATCAGTTGTCTATACGAATACATGGTGAATGAAGTTATCAAAATTTGAAGGAGCATCGGCCCAGGCTAGTTCATCTTTGAGTTGACATGGAGAGTCTGTTCTTAAAAAAAGCTAATTTTGCAACATTATTCCATTCGGTATCAATCACCCACCGTCTGAATTCTGTGACGTACTCCGCAACAGAGCGTTTACTCTGACGTCCCGCCATCAGGGTAGATGAAGCTTTTGCACAATGATTAGGGTCATCAAACACCTGGCTCATGGCTGCGAGGAAAGCCATAGATTCAGAATCAGCCATCTTGGAAAAGGGCAATTGTAGAACACAACAGCAGCCTCCAATGGTAAGGAGTGAAAATGCAGCACAATTATTAAACTGAAAAATAGCGACCACTAGTGGTCAAACTGTAGAAGGCAACATAATTCCTGACACAGGGTTACACATAGCATGGGACAACTAGTCCTCTAGGGACAATCTTCTGATAAAACACTGATATTATTGACACTACAATAAGCAGCCTAGTCAGTGACACGTCACTGGAATCAAGGTCTCTACTATTATATTATCTTCTGCTATCATGCTGTTCTCAGGATAAATAGCAAAAAAATCTGCTGACAGATTCCTTTTAACAAAAATTTGAATACATAATTTGTATGTTTTAGCATGTAGAAAAAACATTGTACCCCATCTGCTTCCTTTATTCTTTCAGCAGTTGCTATTGCTTTTAACGTGGTTGTCTGGCCTAGAATGATAAGTTTGCAGTCACTCTGTGTGATTGCAGACTTGTGAATCCTCCCAGCGTATGCACTGTGCACTTTGAGGATTCGCCATTGTCTGCACCGGGAATGGCAGTCAAGTATGCAATATGCATACTCCAGGGCAGAACCCGTTTAGTGGGCGCAGCCTCGCTCAATACACTTGTATTGAGCCAGGCCGCGGCCAATAGGTGGCCGCAACCACTAGACTACATGGGGCGCGGCCTGGCTCAATATAAGTGTATTGAGCGAGGCTGCACCCACTAGACGGGGCCTTTAAGCTATTACAAAGCTTTTGCTATGCTACTGTAGAAATAAATAAATCACAAAGCCATGCAGTTTTAATGATTACTTATCTTTATATTCTTTAAGGAAAATTCAAATACACATTAAATAGAAATTGTGCTTTAAATAAAAGTATTTCAAACTGTACAAAGCAGGTTCAGTTAACTTTGCTGGTACAATCTAAACTAGTAAAGTAGTTTAGAGACTAAAATGTGCTTCATCCATAAGTAGGCCTTTAATAGTAAGTGGGTTTATAAGCAGAAGATTTTGTTGCAGAAATCTCCATCTATCTGTGAAGGGTTGTTAAGGCAGCAAGAACATACTTTTCTGCAAACTTTATGAATAGAACAGTCACTGAAATTTCTCCAACTAAATCTACCACGTGTGAATCTATCCTGAGGTAGAAACTTGCCCCTGGAGAATAGCTAAAACATATTTTGTTGTCTGACATCAGGATAGGAGCGTGCTTTTGCGGTGACTTATGAAAAACATGAAGAACATACTGGCAAATAGAAAGGTAAAGTATATAATACAGAAGTTTGGCAACAAAAAAAAACTTTTATGACAGAATGGTTCAAGAAACTTGACATAAGGAAAGTTATTATTTAAACACGATAGTTGTTTCAGAGTTCTCTTTTTTTCCATTTTTTTAAACATCATTTTTATGTTTTTGTATCAGCTTACTTTACATAACATTTCACAGGCAAATATAATGAAAATGATCTAGGTAAGCATTATTGTACTACAAAGACAGTGTGAGACACTACAAAATGTAATACCAGTGATAAAGTTCTTAATACCTTCATAAAAACAATACAATAAAAACGGTATTCAGCACTATGCTCTTAGTTCTGTTTTGATCAGGACTACATTTCTTGGGTCTTTTATGTCACCTGATCCTGAAATAGCCACCTCTTAAACTCCTCATCTTCACTGAGAGGTTGCTGCAGTGGCAGAGGTCATGGAAGTCCTCATATTTTCTTCACATAATAGATGCCAAGTTTATTGTATACATAATAAGAAACTCATCCATCGATACACTCCAGGGAGTGGCCCATACATTAGATGAAAGGGGGAGGGATAATGGAAATGAGAAGGACAGTTGGAAGAGGGACCAGGAATTAAAAGATAGAGGACACATTATGGAAGGCTAGTTGCTCGACCCTTGATTGCTAAAACACGACGTGGAAGACATGGAGTAAGACCAGGAACATAGACCCAAAGCTTGACCCGGCAGTCACTGAAAAAGAAAAGGGGTATTGTCATTATAACTCGGAGAGAAGAAAAATCAGTGCAGAGATATCCTGGTGTAAGTTTGGTCATATTAGTCTGAGAAGATCATGATAGGTACCCGTGATTAAGTGTGACTTTCTTTCTGAAAGATTAAGGGAATAGTTGACTCGGCTGCTATCATAAAGCCCACACACTTCAGCTGAGAAGGCAATGCAAATACTTGACCAACTCCCCAAGGCTGAGTTAACACGATGCGGTTTTAATGCATTTCCGCAGCCTTTTTTCCGCTGCGAAAACGCATTAAAACCGCTTGGTAATAGGTCTGCCATGTTCCCCAATGATAATCCGCATGTGCTGTGCACATGATGCAGAAATTTCCGCTGCGAATTATCATTGCGGCACAAACCGCAGCACAACCAATTCAGGTGCGATTTTGTGGCGAAATCGTGCCCATTGAGTTGCATTTAATCGCAGCAAACCCGCATGTATAATAACTATACATGCGGATTTGCGGCTTTTCAATGTAAATTGGCTGGTACCCGAATTGGGAGAGGAGACAGCTACTCCTCTCATCCGACCGCTGCTCTGGCTGATAACAGCGAGAGCACCGTGGGTGGGAGAAGCAGCATGTGCCACCGCCAGTGAAAATAAGAATAAAAAAGTGAAAATGAAATAAAAAAATCCTTATACTCACCTGTCCGGTGGCCCCCGGTGTCCTCCTTTGCGATGTTGTCCCGTCGGTGATTCACTGTACACTACTGGGCGCAGGCTTGCGCCCCACAGTGTACTTACAGGACCTCCGGTGACATCACTGATCACCTGATGGTCACGTGACCATGAGCTGATCGGTGATGTCAGCGATCACCTGATGGTCATGCGACCATCAGGTGATTGCTGATGTCACCGATCAGTTGATGGTCATGTGACCATCAGGTGATCAGTGGCGGCAGCAATCAGCTGATGGTAACATGACCGATCAGCTGATGCTTAGCATGGGAACATTCACAAGAATGTTCCCACGCTCTCTAGCTCACCGGGGCTCATCAGCTGATCTTCAGCTGATGAACCCTAGTGAGCCCTTGCAGCACTGTATACTGACAGGGGGTGATTTTACACCCCTGTCAGTATACAGTGCTGTATTCTACAGCAGTGACATCAGTGATGGCTGATGTCACTTCTGTAGAAGTGACACAGATCGTCGTGGGACACTCGCCGCTGATCGTGGACTACGTCGTTGACGGTGGACAGGTGAGGAATATTGTTTGTTTTTTTATGTTTTTTTCAGGAGATCGAGGGCTTCGCGGGGGCATGTAATAAAAAAATGTAGAACCGTGTTTTTTTTATTTCATTAAAATATTTTATTCTGGTCGTGTCTTTTATTGAAAAAGCAGCGACCACTTAACCACGCGGTTAGTAATGGAGGCGTCTTATAGAAACGCACATACCCTTATTAGAAACTGTGATAGTGGATCGGGGAATGATCTGTGATGCAAGAAACCAACAAACCAACAAACCAAATTCAGTCAGAAATATATACATAAAAATTTTACACCAATCAGCTGATGATAGAAAGAATATGGAAGATAGGAAATCATGATTACAAGGCTAAAAATAAGTTACATAAAAAATATATTCATGTATCCAATACATTTTCTTAAGGGGGTTTTTCACTACTTGGACTTCCCCTTCAAAAATGCTGTATTCTCCACTGTAAAATAAGCTCCTACATTACTGGGCTCAGTATAATTGTTGATTAGCTCACTTCACTTTATCCCTCCTACCCCCTTCCTTATGTCTTTGTCCATTGTCGATTTGTCTGTTTTTTTTTTGTTAATAAGCATTGTTTTCTTTAATCACTTGGAAAGGTTTTGTAACAATAAATGGAAAGCCTTGAAACAAAGGTGGGAGAAGAGACTGGTGCTAGGGCCCATTTGTCCCCTCAACTTCTCGAGCTTATTACTTCATTGTCAACCAGTCATAGGATAAAGAAAGTCTTCCCAGCTATAGGAATGTTGGTTTCCATTCAATTATCAGGCTACAATGTAACGTGTTATTTGTATTATTGTATTGTATCATTCTATTTTATAATTCAATAAAAATTACTGTTAAAAAAAAAAGCTCATGCATTGGCACAGTTGCAGTAATATTGGCACCGGATCTACCGGCGCTTGCGTGACATTATTATGCCACTTGAGTGCTGCAACTACCGATCTCTCCGTCATTCGAGCAAAGCAGGCCATTTGTGGCCGCAGCACTCACCACACATAACAATGTCCCAGCACCGACATCACAGCAGGTGACTATCGGTTTTTGTTTATTTTATCCTGGGAAATATACTATATAAGGTGGAGTTGTTCATGTAGTGTACAACAGCTTTTAATATTTCCCTTCTCACCTGGATGCTGTATATATATGACGGGAATTGTTACACATTGCATTAATAGGGCTGTCATGACCTTTAACTTCTCCAATAGAAGTGAAGTTGTCCATATTCCATACTTTGAGAAAACCTGCTCGGCATCCACTGAGCATCATGGGCCGTCCTGTTACAAAGCCCAAAGCACAGACCCAATCTCTATGTGCATTAGGAACTTGCTGTTGAAAAAAAACAAGGCTTCATGACTTCAACTTGTCTAACAGTAGTGCAGCAGCTGATAATGCTTCTTTACAGTGAGAAACATTTTTTACATAAAACAGGTAAATTCATAGTACACATGACAATAATACACTTTTTTATTCTATCTTATTTATTCTGGGGACAGAAATGAAAATGTCTGTAAAGTGCTGTGGAATATGGTGGCGCCATATAAGTGAGTAAAATAAATAAATAAATAATAATAATAAATATATATAAATAATAATAAATCTCAGAATTTGGGAAAATCTGTCTTCACTGAATACAGATCTTACCCATGAATTGAGAATGAAAGATCGATCCAAGAGGAGAAAGAAGCAGATATATCTGATAAAATATCATACAAAGTTGCTTCTTTTCATCTGTACTCTTGAATAATAATAGTAAAAATTGAAGCAACAGTTACTATTTAAGGCACAAAGTGAAGGAAACATTCAGCACAAACTAAAGGTCCATTTATATTTACCAATCGGCGGTTGTTAACAAAGGCAGACCGCTTCTGTAGTGAACCGTTTCATGTGCATAGGCTGCCATTGCTCTTGGCTGCACAGGTCCTGCTTAAAGGGGATATCTGGGACTTTAACAAAAATGGCATGTTGTTGCTAACAGAGGCAACTACCAGCCTGTTGTACCCGATGCCGGTCATTGACCGCTCCTGCCAGAGATTCAGCTGCTCCCTGTTAACAGACCAGTGGTTTCTCTTCCGGTTGACAGGACGGGACTACCGTCAAGCATGACACCAGAAGTCCCGCCCTGTCAACCGGAAAAGAAACTGATGCTCTTGGATCCAACTGAGGCTGTTAATCGGTTAAATGCCACTGTCAATTAAGGTCATAGAGTCCATGTTTTAGCATTAAAATGAGAAGTAGCCATTGAAGGGAATTTATTACCAGATCTTTGCTATCACTCTGAGAGCAATATGATGTAGGGGAAGAGACCCTGATTCCAGGGATGTGTCAGTTACTGGTTTGCTTGTTTTAGTTTTGATATAATTCTTATTATTTATTATTATAGCACCATTTATTCCATGGCGCTTTACATGTGAAAAAGGGGTATACATAGCAGAAACAATTACAAAAATCTTGAACAATAACGCAACGGCAAACTGGTACAGGAGGAGAGAGGACCCTGCCCGTGAACGCTCACAGTCTACAAGGGATACTCACTGTTTTATCAACAGGAGATCATAATTAGAAGACTGGTAAGCTTGCTGCTCATATTTATGAGTTCTTTATAACCTTGTCTCCACCACTGATTATACACTATGAATAGGTAGAAAGCTGCCAAAGATGGTGGTGTTGGCAGGGTTATACAGCACTTAGCATTCAGAGAACTGGTAAACATGCAGCAGACAAAACACTGATTTTATCAAAACAGCAGCAATCAGCTCAGTAAGTAATACATTGCTGAAATCAGCGTCTCTGTCTCTTCATCATGCTACTTTCAAATGGGTAAGCAAAAAATCTGGTAAGAGATTCTTTTTAATAACTGCTTCTCATTTGAATGCTAAAAACAAAACTAGTCCTGTGTTGGACACAATGACCTCAATTCATCACACTTCGAAATGTCTCAAAAGTTTTGTGCAACTCGAAGTTGTGCAAAAATGTTGCGAATTTTTGTGTTTTCATCATTTAATGAATAAGATGCATGTTAAGAATCTCATCTCTCAAGCAGGTTCATCAGGTAGTAATCTGTAATGGCTTCCAATTAATGACTGTGTCTCATCAAGAATTTATTTGTGGAATCACCTGCCCTTCAGAAAGTGTTTGTGACCCTCAGATTAGATATGTTTTGCAGAAGCAGTGTAGACAGTTTCATACAATGCTGAGACCTACTCTACAACTGTTCTAAACCAGAATCACTCAAATAAGTTAAGAGAAAGAACAGTCCATCATTACTTTAAGACATGAATGTCAGTCAGTCTGGGAAATTTTTTAAAACCTTGAATGTATTCTTAAGGACTGCCCATCGAAAAGAAGACCAAGAATTACCTCTGTTGCAGAGGATAAATTAGCAAACCGAAAACTGATGGCACCTAAAAAACTGATGCCCAGACATCAAGCAGCTGGCACATCTCAACATCAACTACAACCAGAGGAGCCTGTGAAAAGTAGGCTTTTATGGTCAAATTGCTTGAAAGAAGCCACTACTGAGGACCACAAACTAGAAGAGCCTTGTTTGGACCAAGCAACACAAAGACTGCACATTGCATTAGTGGAAATCTGTAGTGTGGTTTGATGAGTCATAATTGTAGACTTTTGGTACCAAACACCATGTCTTTGTTAGATGCAAAAGTTGAGTGGAAAGTTTCTGCATGTGTGTGTGAGGGGATTGTTAGTGACACTGTTGGTGATTTATTTCGTATTAAAAGGCAGTCTTACCCAGTATGGGTACCACAGCATTCTGCAATGACATGTCTTCCCATCTGGTTTGTGCTTTGTGAAAACATAATTTGTGTTGCAACAGGATAATGACCAAAAACACACCACCAGGCTATGAAAGGGCTATGTGACCAAGAAGGAGAGGGATAGAGTGCGTCAGATGAAATGGCCTCCAGAGTCAACTGACCTAATTGAGATGGTATAGGAGGAGTTGGACCGCAGAGCAAAGCCAAAGCAGCTAACAAGGGATGAACACCTGAGAACTCCTTCAAGATTGTTGGAAAGCTATCTGATGAAGTTGCTTGAGAGAATGCTGTGGGTGTGTAAAGCTCTCATCAAAGTAAAAGGCAGTTACTTTGCAGAAGTATGATACATTCTGGTTTGTTTCTTAACTCCTTGTTTCCATAAGTTTCTTCATGGTTTTACTTTTTTTTACTTCTTTCAGTCTGAATCTACAATGTGCACATTTTAATAAGAACAAGGAAAACCACTGCATGAACAGGTGTGTTCAAACTTTTTACCTCACACATCTGTTTTCATGAAAAAAACTACAGTATGTCCATAAAGGAAAAATATACTGTACATACAGTTAGGTCCATATATATTTGGACAGAGACAACATTTTTCTAATTTTGGTTCTAGACATTACCACAATGAATTTTAAACAAAACAATTCAGATGCAGTTGAAGTTCAGACTTTCAGCTTTCATTTGAGGGTATCCACATTAAAATTGGATGAAGGGTTTAGGAATTTAGGAAGTCTGAACTTCAACTGCATCTGAATTGTTTTGTTTAAAATTCATTGTGGTAATGTCTAGAACCAAACTTAGAAAAATGTTGTCTCTGTCCAAATATATATGGACCTAACTGTATTTGTACTCTGCAAGCCAGTAGATAGAAAATTATTAAAATTTGAGAGTCCTCAGTGGTTGATACCTTTTAATGGTCAATTGAAATGATGGTGACAAATAGCAGCTTTCAAGACTACTTAGGTCTCTTCATCAGGCTGGTATAACACAAAATCTAAAGATAGGAATCTCAGCACCACAGAAAGGGTAAGAGACTATAGGTCTTGCTGCAAGTGATATTTATTTTGATCTGGCAAGGAGTCAAAACAGATATGGTCCAACGTTTCTATGTGGTGCTGAGGTTCCTATTTTGATGAGTCTGGACCATGAGTTCCTTTCTTGAGGACACTACATTCAACAACAGTGCTGCCGATCTTCCTCCTCCTATCACAAAACCTGAAGAGTCACATATTTATACTCAACAGGACACAGGAATAATGCAGCAAATAAGACAAATGAGGTGAAGTAGAACTATTAATATAGGAAGGGGAGAAAATGGCAGTAAATATTGGAGCCGTTCATAGGTAAGGAGTGTGAAATTTTATTGTCCTCTGATTGAGGTCTGGTCCAGGGTTGTGATGCCTCCAAATGGCTTGAGGAGCACATTTCTTAATTGATGTAGAAAGACAAAAATCCATGCAACATTCTCATTCCTGCTCTGAATGTTTCAAAGGTCATCATAAGTTTGTACTCCCAGACTCTTCTGTCTCTCTGAGATGTGGAGTTACCTTTCAATACCAGCAATTTCATGTCCATGATGCTCTGATCAGAGCTACAAAAATGTTGCGAGGGTGCCGATGGGCGGTTTTAACGGCCAACCTCCCTGCTGGTGCACTGTAAACGCTGCTGTCACAAATTGATAGCGACATTTAACAGGTCACGCAAGGAGCTTTACTCCGTGTGCAGATGTTAGAGGCAGATGATGGCTTAATATAATAGCCATCATCTGCCAGTAGAGATTCAGGCTCAGTTTCTGAGCTCGTATCAATGTTAGGGAGATGACATATGATGTACAGTTAGGTCCAGAAATATTTGGACATTGACCGTATCTTCATGATTTGGGCTTTGCATGCCACTACTTTTGATTTAAAATTAAACAACTGATATGCAACTCAATTGTAGAATTTCTAGTTTAATTAAAGAGGTTGCACAAAAATATTCTGTGAAACATTTAGAAATTGCAATCATTTTTCTACAAAGCCTCCTTATTTTAGGAGCTCAAAAAGCAATTGGACAAATTATCTTTACCATAAATAAAATGTTCATTTTTAATACTTTGTTGAGGATCCTTTGCAGGCAATGACTGCCTGAAGTCTGGAAACCATGGACGTCACCAAATGTGGGGTTTTGACCTTTGTGATGATTTGCCAAGCCTTTACTCCAGCTGACTTCTGTTGTTTGTTTATGGGTTTTTCTGTGATTGACTCGACCATTGCAGAATATTCCAATTCTTTGCCTTAAAAATCCCCTGGGCTGCTTTTGCAGTATGTTTTGGGTCACAGTCCATCTGTACTGTGAAGCACCGTCCAATCAACTTTGCTGCATTTGGTTGAATCTGAGCAGAGAGTATAGTCCTGTAAATTTCAGAATTCATCTGGCTGCTTATGTCTTCGGTTACATCATCAATAAACACTAGTAACCCAGTGTTATGCACACGCCCGGGCTGAGCGGCGTGTGCGTGTGATTGTAGTGATTCCACTGGACCGTGCCGGAGAGTGAATGCCTGGAGGGGCGTGACTAAGTATTCACCCGATCCGACCAGGGTCGCACGACGGCATACGACGCCAGTGCACCAAGGAGGAACCGAGCAGAGGGACCAGGTGCTACTCCAGGACAGACCCCGGACACGGCTGTTGACCCACACAGGGGAATACAGGAACAGGCTGGTAGGCTGGCACACAGACTGGAGGGTATAGGCAGGCACGACTGGTATGCAGGCAGGCGGGTATGCAGGCAGGGGGGTAAAGGCAAGCACAGCTAGAGTGCAGACAGGGAGGCACTAGCAGGTAGGAACACAGGCGGGATAGGACCCAGTACACACCGGGACTCAGAAACAATACAGGCAGAGGGTTACAGGCAAGCACAGCTAGAGTGCAGACAAGGCTGAGCAGGGAGGACAGGGCTCTGTTCACACGGAACAGACAGGAAGGGAAAGAC
The DNA here is from genome assembly GCF_046119375.1 of Phyllobates terribilis. Lineage (NCBI taxonomy): Eukaryota > Metazoa > Chordata > Amphibia > Anura > Dendrobatidae > Phyllobates > Phyllobates terribilis. The sequence goes on from NW_027362762.1 coordinate 638,424,888, forward strand.
AGAGCCAGATACTCACACAGTACTTGCAGAGACAACAAGCAGGAGTTAGGTACGAGTTCAGACTCTGCAGAAAAAGGAAGGGAACGGACATAGAGGCAAAACAGGTAAAGGACAGGAGAGAGTTCAGACTGGAACTGAGTGTACGGAGGAGACCGACACTGCAGAGGGATACAGGAGCGGGTCTGGGAATACGGCCCCCAGAGAGGCGGAACGAACAGGCAAGGAGCGTGTTAAGACAGGACAGACCAGACACAGGAGCGGGTCTAGGAAATCGGCCACTAGAAGGCGAGAGGAACAGGCTAGGAGCGAGTACAGACAGGTCAGACAAGATACAGGAACGGGTCTAGGTAATCGGCCCCTAGAAGGCAGGAGGAACAGGCTAGGAGCGTGTTCAGACAGGACAGACAAGAGAACACAGAAAGGACTCAGTTCAGACACGGGAGCTGATACCGCAAAGCAGGAGACATACAGGACTCAGTTCAGACACGGGAACTGATACAAAAAGCAGGAGACAAGAGACGGGACCTGGCACCTTCAGAGTGCAAGCACACACTGAAGGAAAACACTATGCTCAGGCAGGGATAGAAGGGAGCTGCTGAGCTATATACCAAGTGTCAGACAGCAATAGGCTGAGGACGCACAAGGGGTGTGACCCACAGCAGGTACAAAAAGCAGGAAGTGATCGGGCGCCGCCCTTAAGCAGCAGAGACAGACACAAACAGACAGCATGGAGGGAAGCCAGAGAGACATTCCGGACAGGAGATCAAGTGCGCGCTCCTGCACAGTGGGAAATGGACCACTATGCAAGGACGCCGCCAGGTATGTTACAGTACCTCCCCCCTTACGCCCCCTCTTCTTCAGACCTGCCAGAATCTTCCGCAGGGAATTCGAGGACCAGTCGTTCACTGGGTTGGAGGGGGACAGAGACTTGAGGGTAATCTCTGCTTCGAGGTACATCTTGTCAAGCTCACAGGAAAAAATAGACGGGTTATCAGGTACATAATGAGGAAAAGTCACTGTCTCTTTGTTATCTGGTGGTACCCCGGAGGATTCAGGAAACAACTGGAGGTCCTCCGCCGGGTCAGAAGAGTGCAGAGGCTCAGAGAAAACAACTGCTTCAGAGTACACTAGGTCGGACTTACTGGAGGAAGCAGGCGAGGTATCGGGTACCGAGTATAGGAAAGTCTCTGTCCATTCACCACCAGGTGGCACCCCGAAGGGTTCTGAACACAACTGGAGGTCCTCCGCCTGGTCGGAGGGGTGTAGAGACACGGGAGTAACCTCTGCTTCGGAGTACACTAGGTTGGACTCACTGGAGGAAGCAGGCGAGGTATCGGGTACCGAGTATAAGAAAGTCTCTGTCCATTCACCACCAGGTGGCACCCCGAAGGGTTCTGAACACAACTGGAGGTCCTCCGCCTGGTCGGAGGGGTGTAGAGACTCGGGAGTAACTTCTGCTTCGGAGTACACTAGGTTGGACTCACTGGACGAAGCGAGCGAGGTATCAGGTACAGAGTATAGGAGAGTCTCTGTCCTTTCGTTACCAGGTAGCACCCCGAAGGGTTCAGGAGACAACTGGAGATCCTCCGCCTGGTCGGAGGGGTGTAGAGACTCGGAGGTAACTACCACTTTGGGGTACCCATTGTCAGGCTCACAGGACGAAGCGGACAAAGTATTGAGTACCGGGTGTAGAGAAGTCTCTCTCCATTTGTCATCGAGTGGTATCCCGGAGGGTTCAGGAGGCAACAGGGGATCCTCCGCCAGGTAGTAGAGGTGCACAGACTCTGAGGTAACCACAGCTTTGGAGCATCCTTGGACATGCACACCGGTTAAAGAGAAAGAAGCATCTGATGCCGGGTGCAGGAAGTTCTCCTGTGTGGAGTCTGGATGGGCAGAAGTCTCTTCGGCCAGGAGAACTGGTGCACTACCCACGCACATTACCCATTGGGGTTTCTCCGGGATACAGGGAGATGAAGCTTCAGTAGGGACTTCAAGGTTGGGGTCAGGAGGTCTCAGGGAGGACAGACCCTGGCGTGACGGCTTGCCTCTACGTCTAGCACGTCTGGACTGCCTCTTGAGGTTGAGAGAAGTATTCCGGAAAGCGTAGTCACCCTGTGAGGATTCTGGGTGGGCAGTAGTCTCATTGGGCTGGAGGACTATTGCGCTACCCACACACATTACCCGTCGGGGCTGCTCCGGGATATTGGGAAGTGAAGCTTCAGCAGGGGCTTCAGAGTTAGGGTCCTCGAAGACCATACGAAAGGCCACCAGGAAGGCCTGCAGGTCAAGGATGACAGGATCCCATGCTTCCCATAGGGGGGTGACCCATTTCAAGGCATCACCCGCTAGGTAGTCAATCATAAAGGCCACTTTAGCCCAATCGGAAGGAAAATAGAGAGGGTAGGCCTTAAAGTGTAGCATGCATTGCTCCACAAATGCACGACACTGTCTTGGATCCCCATAGTAACGTGGCGGATCCGCAGGAACGAGGGCTGATAGATCCATCTGGACGGGTGCGTAACTCGCCTGGAACTCAGCTAAAGGGGGAAAAAAATTTATTTATTTTATTTTAATGCATGTATTCGCTGGAAAAACTTCTCAAAGAGCGAAGGCCGTGGGGCTCAACGGGAACCATGGCCTGAGCATGCTGTTATGCACACGCCCGGGCTGAGCGGCGTGTGCGTGTGATTGTAGTGATTCCACTGGACCGTGCCGGAGAGTGAATGCCTGGAGGGGCGTGACTAAGTATTCACCCGATCCGACCAGGGTCGCACGACGGCATACGACGCCAGTGCACCAAGGAGGAACCGAGCAGAGGGACCAGGTGCTACTCCAGGACAGACCCCGGACACGGCTGTTGACCCACACAGGGGAATACAGGAACAGGCTGGTAGGCTGGCACACAGACTGGAGGGTATAGGCAGGCACGACTGGTATGCAGGCAGGCGGGTATGCAGGCAGGGGGGTAAAGGCAAGCACAGCTAGAGTGCAGACAGGGAGGCACTAGCAGGTAGGAACACAGGCGGGATAGGACCCAGTACACACCGGGACTCAGAAACAATACAGGCAGAGGGTTACAGGCAAGCACAGCTAGAGTGCAGACAAGGCTGAGCAGGGAGGACAGGGCTCTGTTCACACGGAACAGACAGGAAGGGAAAGACAGAGCCAGATACTCACACAGTACTTGCAGAGACAACAAGCAGGAGTTAGGTACGAGTTCAGACTCTGCAGAAAAAGGAAGGGAACGGACATAGAGGCAAAACAGGTAAAGGACAGGAGAGAGTTCAGACTGGAACTGAGTGTACGGAGGAGACCGACACTGCAGAGGGATACAGGAGCGGGTCTGGGAATACGGCCCCCAGAGAGGCGGAACGAACAGGCAAGGAGCGTGTTAAGACAGGACAGACCAGACACAGGAGCGGGTCTAGGAAATCGGCCACTAGAAGGCGAGAGGAACAGGCTAGGAGCGAGTACAGACAGGTCAGACAAGATACAGGAACGGGTCTAGGTAATCGGCCCCTAGAAGGCAGGAGGAACAGGCTAGGAGCGTGTTCAGACAGGACAGACAAGAGAACACAGAAAGGACTCAGTTCAGACACGGGAGCTGATACCGCAAAGCAGGAGACATACAGGACTCAGTTCAGACACGGGAACTGATACAAAAAGCAGGAGACAAGAGACGGGACCTGGCACCTTCAGAGTGCAAGCACACACTGAAGGAAAACACTATGCTCAGGCAGGGATAGAAGGGAGCTGCTGAGCTATATACCAAGTGTCAGACAGCAATAGGCTGAGGACGCACAAGGGGTGTGACCCACAGCAGGTACAAAAAGCAGGAAGTGATCGGGCGCCGCCCTTAAGCAGCAGAGACAGACACAAACAGACAGCATGGAGGGAAGCCAGAGAGACATTCCGGACAGGAGATCAAGTGCGCGCTCCTGCACAGTGGGAAATGGACCACTATGCAAGGACGCCGCCAGGTATGTTACACCCAGCGCCATTGGAAGCCATGCATGCCCATTCTATCACACTGTCTCCACCATGTTTTACAGAGGATGTGGTGTGCTTTGGATCTTGAGCCGTTACAAGTCTTCTCCACACTTTCTTCTTCCCATCATTCTGGTACAGGTTGATCTTAGTTTCATCTGTCCAAAAAATGCTTTACCAACCTGGGCTGGCTTCTTTAGATGTTTTTTTTTATAACATCTAATTTGGCCTTTCTATTTATAAGGCTGATTAATGGTTTGCACCTTGTGATGAACCCTTTATATTTGCTCTCATGAAGACATCTCTTTATGGTAGACTTAGATACTGAAACACCTACTTCCAGGACAGTATTCTTCACTTGGGTGGATGTAGTGAAAGGGTTTTCTTCACCATGGAAAGGATTTTGCGATCATCCACCACTGTTGTCTTCTGTGGATGTCCAGGCCTTTTGGAGTTGCAAGTAAACAATGGTGCAGCGGTCTCAGGGAGCGCCAAAGGAATACTGGACAATTTAATAGATGGCAACCGACTTTTATTCTTCCTCCAATACCACTGCCACAACGCGTTTCAACGGTCTAAGCCGTCTTCATCAGGTGGGGTAAAAGGAAGAATAAAAGTCGGTTGCCATCTATTAAATTGTCCAGTATTCCTTTGGCGCTCCCTGAGACCGCTGCACCATTGTTTACTTGTGAAATATCTCCATACGGAGCCAAAGCGGCAGGAGCAGCCTGGTCTATTTGGATGTTTGAGGACCTGCGGTTATCCAGCCACCGGGTTAAACTACTGAGGACCTGCGGTGACGTAGTATCTGGTCCAGCAGGATCGTGTGACCACTTGAGGAGCACGGAGTTGCGAGGCAAACACCGACAGGACGGTACTACAAATTGAGGCGACCCGGAGCCTCATTAATCACACGCTTAATCTTGGTTGTGTAGACGTACACAACCATCACAGGTGAGTGTACTGGCACTTTTTAAATTAATTAAATAGCCCTGTGAGTCTACACATGCGCCCTTTCTTTTCTTTTTATTTTGGAGTTCCCAAGCTCACCAGTGGCCTCTTTTTTGCAGAGTGTACCAAACCATTGATTTGGTTACTCCTTAGATTCCTGCGATCTCCCTGATTGATTTCTTCAGCCTTATGATGTTCTATTTTTCTTTTATTGAGAGTTCTTTTGACCGCATGTTGTGGATTCACAGCATCATCTGCCCAATGCAGATACAACACCTAGAATCAGCTCTAGACATTTTACCTGCTTAACTGATGATGGATTAATGAGGGAATAACCCATGCAGCCCATTAAGGAACTTTTGGGATTATTGTCCAATTACTTTTGGTCCTTTTAAAAAGAGGCAACTACATATTAAAAAGCTGTAATTCCTAAATCCTTTTCCCGCACTCCAATTAGGATGTGAATACCCTCAAATACCCAGTGTGAGATATGTAAAGATTGACACTTTGCTCTCATAATCACACACAGCTTTGCAGTGAGATGCAAAAAGTAACACCTTTGCAAAAATAAATGAATGCAAAAGATGTCACTTATGGCTAGTTATTTTCTCAAGCCAGGAAACACACTTTCTCAGACTAGCCTTCATTTCAGTATTTTTTTTTAGAAGGAAAAATAGAACTCGGGAGACTTAAGCTGCCCTCCTGGTTTGTAGCGCGTCAAGAATGCAAAAAATAAAACGTATAATTACATTTACAGGCAGCTGGAAAGTGTACCTAGAAGAATTGAATCTGATTTGAAGGAAAAGGGTGATCACACCAAAAATTTATGTGATTTAGATTTCTGTTTTGTTAGTTGATAAATAAACTAACACTATATCTATTTTTGAAAGCACTTTCACTTTGCAGCAATGTTTCCACATCCACCTTAAATCTTTTGCACAGTACTGTAAATATTCAGTGCCTTGAAAAAGTATTCATACTCTGTGAATTTTTCCACATTTTTTCATGTTAAACCCACGAACTTAAATGTATTTTATTGGGATTTTATGAGATATATCAACGCACAGTAGCAAGTATTTGTGAAGTGTAAAGTAAATGATACGATTTTATAAATATTTTAAAAATCTAAACCTGAAAATTATGATGTGCATTTGTATTCAGCCCCCTGTATTCTGATGCCCCTAAATAAAATCCTGAGTGACCAATTGCCTCCAGAAGTCACATAATTAATTAATTGCACACAGGTGGACTCAATTTACTTTCAGTATAACTACAGCTGTTCTGTAGGGCAGAACAGCTGTCCTGGGGCAGGATGGAGACACATGGGGCCAGGATGGGAGAACATATGTGGCCTGGGGGCAGTATGGAGACACATGAGGCCAGGATGGGAGAACATATGGGGCCTGGGGGAAGGATGGAGACACATGGGGCCACGAAGGGAGAATACATGGGGTCTAGGGGCAGGATGGAGACATGACGCGCCCCTGGGCCTGTGTCGCGCTGCGTTGCGCACGCGGGAGCTTACCCGGAGCCGGATCTCTTGAGGGTTGTAGTCTCGTGGCGGTGATCCGGTCCGTGCCCAGGGAGTCAGACTAAGTGGCGCTGTATCAGCGGTAGATGTAGGACGACTACGCCACCCGTTGAATGCAGCTATGGAGCTGCCGCTGCAGGGCAGACCGCTGAGGCCGGTGGTAGGATAGTGCAGCGTAGATGGTATAACCCCCAACGGGAGGGGTATGGCCTCAGGGCAGCCGACGTGGATGATGGGGGTAGCAGGAATCACTCAGAGACGATGCGGTGTGATTCAGGGTCTTTACTGGTAACAAAGATAGACCCTCCCGGAGTACTGGCTAGCGATCGGGGCCTGGTCAGTCCTTGAGCAGATGGGATCTCCCCTGGCCAGGCGGAGTTGTAGGCCTCCCAAACTGACTGTACTCTTCTGGCTACCTTGCTAGAGGCGGGTATAAGTAGCCCACGTCCCTGAGTGTACTGTGTGGTGCTCACCCGTATGGCCGGTGACTCGGGGCCTTCTAGTAGCTTCCGCTCCATGACGGCGGTGCTGGTCCCATGCGTGTGACCGTGCCTTCGGGTTTCTTGGCCAGAGGACCTGAAATCCCCTGCCTGACGGATTCTGCTGCTGGGTAGGAGTTAGTCCCCACAGCCTCGGACTCCGGGTCCGGTAAGAAATCTTCTCAGTCAGGGCGAGCTCTGCAGCTGCCAGCCCCTGACTCCTTGTAACACTGCTCCCACAGAGCTCCTGTTGTTTCTTCCTATGCTGCTTCTCTTCTCGACTTCTGGCATGGCCCAGGAGCTGGGCCCAGCCGGAGCCACAGCTCCCTGTCAGCCCTCCTGGCTGCACTCTCCCTCTGAACTCTCTCACCGTGCCTCAGCCCCAGGTTTTCATAGGGGAAGTTCTTCCCCTCCCAGGACTGGGCAGGAGGTGTGGCATGCATAGGATTCCTGACCAAGAGACCTCCCACCTGCTCTCAGACATAACATTGCCGTTACTGTGGAAACCAGACCCCTGGGGTGCCACAGACACATGGGGCAAAGATAGGAAGACATATAGGGCCAGGATGGAAGAAGATATTGGGGCGGGATGGAGACACATGGGGCCAGGATGGGAGAATATATGGGGACAGGAATGAGACATATGGAGGCAGGATGAGGACATATGGGGCTAGGATGGGGACACATGGGGTCAGGATGGAGACAGATGGGGCCAGGAATGAGACACATGGGGCCAGGATGGGGGATCTTATTACAAGAAGAGACCAGGATGTGGAACATTATTATTACAGGGACTAATTAAGGGATATTATTACTGCTGTGATGTATTTTATTTTTGAGGATTCTGTTTTCAGTGGGGATCCTGTTACAGTGCAGAGCAATATTATATCGCTTTTTTTCTTCATCTGGTGTAGTGGAGAAGTTAGGGAAAAATTGGGAAATGTGCTCTGAAAGCGGTGCTTTAGATAACTGTGTGTTATTTTCTGCAAAGATGAGTTCTGGCTGGAAGAAATGATGGCGGTCTGCGCTGGATGAAGAAATGCGAAGATGAGTATCTTCAACTAGAGACGTCACTGGTGAGTCAATGTTACCTGTACACTTACACTATACACCACATACTATATCCAGGGTCCTATGTATAATGTCACGGGTGATCGCTTTATTAACTGTACACTGAGACTATATACCGAGCTCCTGTGTAAAATGTCACTGGTGATCACTGTATTACCTGTACACTTACACTATATACAGGGCTCCTGTGTATAATGTCACTGGTGATCACTGTATTACCTGTACACTATATATTACATACAGAGCTCCTGTGTATAATGTCACTGGTGATCACTGTATTACCTGTACACTATATACTATACACTGAGCTCCTGTCTATAATGTCACTGGTGAGTTACTGTATTACCAGTACACTATACACTATATACAGAGCTCCTGTGTATAATGTCACTGGTGAGTCGCTGTATTACCTATATATTTACACTATACACTTTATACTATTCACAGAGCTCCTGTGTATAATGGCACTTATGATAATATTAGTATTGTGTTTTTTTATTAATGATCAATATTGTAGTATTCGGTCACTATGTTGTGGTAATATATGATCTGGTCATTGTGTGGTGGTATTTGTTCCTTGAAAGTGGTATTCTTCGGTCACTATGGTGGTAATATGTGGTCTGGTCATGGTGTGGTGGTATTTGTTCCTTGTATTTCGTATTATTCGGTCACTATGTGATGGTAATATGTGGTCCAGCCATGGTGTGATGGTATTTGTCCCGGTATGTGGTATTATTGGGCATTTTATAAATGTATGTGGCTCAATCTCATAAATAAAAATAAGGAAAACTATACCTAAAAAGAGTATTGGGTATTTTAAGACATTTTTAATAGGTTAGAGTAGAGTATGGCCCTGCCAAAAGAGTCTACCTTGTCGTGGTGGCAGGCTTAAAAAATCTTTTGGCCAAAGCAAAAGCTTATGGCTATGTACAGTACAGACCAAAAGTTTGGACACACCTTCTCATTTAAAGATTTTTCTGTATTTTCATGACTATGAAAATTGTACATTCACACTGAAGGCATCAAAACTATGAATTGACACATGTGGAATTATATACTTAGCAAAAAAGTGTGAAACAACTGAAAATATGTCTTATATTCTAGGTTCTTCAAAGTAGCCACCTTTTGCTTTGATGACTGCTTTGCACACTCTTGGCTTTCTCTTGATGAGCTTCAAGAGGTAGTCACCGGAAATGGTTTTCACTTCACATGTGTGCCCTGTCAGGTTTAATAAGTGGGATTTCTTGCCTTATAAATGGGGTTGGGACCATCAGTTGTGTTGTGCAGAAGTCAGGTGGATACACAGCTGATAGTCCTACTGAATAGACTGTTAGAATTTGTATTATGGCAAGTAAAAAGCAGCTAAGTACAGAAAAACGAGTGGCCATCATTATTTTAAGAAATGAAGGTCAGTCAGTGCGAAAAATTGGGAAAACTTTGAAAGTGTCCCCAAGTGCAGTTGCAAAAACCATCAATCACTACAAAGAAACTGGCTCACATGAGGACCGCTTCAGGAAAGGAAAACCAAGAGCCACCTCTTCTTCTGAGGATAAGTTTATCCGAGTCACCAGCCTCAGAAATCGCAGGTTAACAGCAGCTCAGATTAGAGACCAGGTCAATGCCACACAGAGTTCTAGCAGCAGACACATCTCTACAACAACTGTTAAGAGGAGACTTTGTGCAGCAGGCCTTCATGGTAAAATAGCTGCTAGGAAACCATTGCTAAGGACAGGCAACAAGCAGAAGAGACTTGTTTGAGCTAAAGAACACAAGGAATGGACATTAGACCAGTGGAAATCTGTGCTTTGGTCTGATGAGTCCAAATTTGAGATCTTTGGTTCCAACCACCATGTCTTTGTGCAGCGCAGAAAAGATGAACGGATGGACTCTACATGCCTGGTTCCCACCGTGAAGCATGGAGGAGGAGGTGTGATGGTGTGGGGGTGCTTTGCTGGTGACACTGTTGGGGATTTATTCAAAATTGAAGGCATACTGAACCAGCATGGCTACCACAGCATCTTGCAGCGTCATGCTATTCCATCCGGTTTGCGTTTAGTTGGACCATCATTTATTTTTCAACAGGACAATGACCCCAAACACACCTCCAGGCTGTGTAAGGGCTATTTGACCAAGAAGGAGAGTGATGGGGTGCTACACCAGATGACCTGGCCTCCACAGTCACCAGACCTGAACCCAATCGAGATGGTTTGGGGTGAAGTGGACCGCAGAGTGAAGGCAAAAGGGCCAACAAGTGCCAAGCATCTCTGGGAACTCCTTCAAGATTGCTGGAAGACCATTTCCGGTGACTACCTCTTGAAGCTCATCAAGAGAATGGCAAGAGTGTGCAAAGCAAAAGGTGGCTACTTTGAAGAACCTAGAATATAAGACATATTTTCAGTTGTTTCACACTTTTTTGTTAAGTATGTAATTCCACAAGAGTTAATTCATAGTTTTGATGCCTTCAGTGTGAATGTGCAATTTTCATAGTCATGAAAATACAGAAAAATCTTTAAATGAGAAGGTGTGTCCAAACTTTTGGTCTGTACTGTATGTGATATGGTGTTTGATGGGAACTACACTGCTCAAAAAAATAAAGGGAACGCTCAAATAACACATCCTAGATCTGAATGAATGAAATACTCTCATTGAATACTTTGTTCTGTACAAAGTTGAATGTGCTGACAACAAAATCACACAAAAATCATCAATGGAAATCAAATTTATTAACCAATGGAGGCCTGAATTTGGAGTCACCCCCAAAATTAAAGTGGAAAAACACACTACAGGCTGATCCAACTTTGATGTAATGTCCTTAAAACAAGTCAAAATGAGGCTCAGTATTGTGTGTGGCTTCCATGTGCCTGCATGACCTCCCTAGAACACCTGGGCATGCTCCTGATGAGGTTGCGGATGGTCTCCTGTGGGATCTCCTCCCAGACCTGCACTAAAGCATCCGCCAACTCCTGGACAGTCTGTGGTGCAACGTGACGTTGGTGGATGGAGCGAGACATGATGTGCTCAATCGGATTTAGGTCTGGGGAACGGGCGGGCCAGTCCATAGCTTCAATGCCTTCATCTTGCAGGAACTGCTGACACACTCCAGCCACATGAGGTCTGGCATTGTCCTTCTTTAGGAGGAACCCAGGCCAACCGCACCAGCACATGGTCTCACAAGGGGTCTGAGGATCTTATCTCGGTGCCTAATGGCAGTCAAGATACCTCTGGAGAGCACATGGAGGGCTGTGCGGCATTCAAAGAAATGCCACCTGACACCATTAATGACTGTTAGAACCCTCCTGTTAGTTTTTTCTATCTTGTGTTTTGCGGTCACGTGTCCATCTGCCTTTATATTCCAGCTCCGCCCTTCTGGCTGTGCTGGACTTCAGTGTTGTTTGACTGTTCTGCTAGCCTGGTGCTTCGGTGCCTATCTCTGTCAGTTTGCTTGGTCCTCTGGGACCTCTAGTACTTTTTGTCAGTTTGTCTTTTGTGTTCTGCAACAACTTCTGTTTAGGAGGTGTCCCATTTTTGTCCCAGTCTTTAGTACTTTTAGGGACTCCTCCCTTATTTCTATAGGTCTTCGTTCAGACTAACCGAGGACAAAGGCGGGTCTGTTCACAAGGAACAGGCAGCCCACTACATCGTAGGGATTCAGCTTAGTCTTACTGTAGGGACAGCTTTCCCCTATCTTTCCTTAGTACTTGTTGCAGATCATAACACTACCCACTGCCAAACCGGTCATACTGAAGGATGTTGCAGGCAGCGGATCGGTCTCCACGGCATCTCCAGACTCTCTCATGTCTGTCACATGTGCTCAGTGTGAACCTGCTTTCATCTGTGAAAAGCACAGGGCGCCAGTGGTGACTTTGCCAATCCTGGTGTTCTGTGGCAAATGCCAAGCGTCCGGCACGGTGTTGGGCTGTGAGCACAACCCCCATCTGTGGACGTCGGGCCCTCATACCACCCTCATGAAGTCGGTTTCTAACCGTTTGTGCAGACACATGCACATTTGTGGCCTGCTGGAGGTCATTTTGCAGGGCTCTGGCAGTGCTCCTCCTGTTCCTCCGTGCACAAAGGCAGAGGTAGTGGTCCTGCTGCTGGGTTGTTGCCCTCCTACGGCCCCCTCCACGTCTCCTGGTGTATTGGTCTGTCTCCTGGTAGCGCCTCCAGCCTCTGGACACTACGCTGACAGACACAGCAAACCTTCTTGCCACAGCTCGCATTGATGTGCTATCCTGGATGAACTGCACTACCTGAGCAACTTCTGTGGGTTGTAGAGTCCATCTCATGCTACTACGAGTGTGAAAGCACAACCAACATTCAAAAGTGACCAAAACATCAGCCAGAAAGCATTGGTACTGAGATGTGGTCTGTGGTCCCCACCTGCAGAACCACTCCTTTAATGAGGGTGTCTTGATAATTGCCAATAATTTCCATCTATTGTCTATTCCATTTGCACAACAGCATGTGAAATTGATTGTCAATCAGTGTTGCTTCCTAAGTGGACAGTTTGATTTCACAGAAATTAGATTTACTTGGAGTTATATTCTGTTGTTTAAGTGTTCCCTTTATTTTTTTGAGCAGCGTATTAATGTGTGATTGGTGAGGATGTGGTGCGGAAGTGGAATTTTCCAAAAGTGGGAGGTGGGACTGTGGAATGTTCGAGGGGTGGAGGCGGAGCTAGGGTGAAGCCTGGGCAGAGTCTCAAGGGGGCCCGAAAATTTTGCCAGTATGGGCCCCTGAAATTCCTGGTGGAATCCTGGATCCACAGCTAAGGTGGGAGAATCTGTCCACAGAGCAACTATTAGTTGTATACTCAGTGTCGGACTGGCGTGTCTGGGGCCCACAGGGTAAATTGACCCTAGGGGCCCACCCTACACCCTATATGCAAATATCTGTAAGCAGTTATCCCTGTTATAGTGGAGCATCGACTGGAAAACACAGGCGGCTCCTGCACATCTAACGTGCGCCATCATATCTGGGATGTACAATTACGGTAGTTTGCATTAAAGGGGTTCTTTTGTTAATACAAGTTATCACCCATCCATGGGCTCCACAGATTAGGTAGGTGATAACTAGAGATGAGCGTTGTTCTACTCGAACTGTTCGCCAATCTCAAATTCGAGCTGTTTTGGGCGGTGTTCGAGCCGTTCGGCGAACACGAACAATTTGAGAAAAATTCGGCTGTTCGAGGTTATGTTCGATAACTGTTCGTGCACCAAAATCATAACTGGATTTTTTCTCAGTAATGATGAAAATTAATGTTAATATGCAGTTTGAGTGTACAGCGGGGTGGGGGGAGGGGCAGGGGATGGATCTCTGCAGGAACAATGAAGATCTCCATTTTTTTTTCTCTTTCCCGCATTTACAGTGGGGAGGTGCAATCTGTCAGCCTATCAGCAGCGCACACACGGAGCGAAGTGCTTTTTTTCACACAAGCAAGGGCATGTGTTATTGGCAGTGTATGTCACATGTCCTTGCCCTATAAGACCAAGCCATTTTCCCCGTTGCCACCATTTTCTCACTGCTGCAGCTGCGTGTTAGACGGCACCGCTGTTGCTGTGTGCGCTATACCTTGTTAATTTCAAGCCAATTTTCGCACAAATATACAGATAGCTTGGGAGTAGGGAATAGTTGTGATTGCAGTCCTTTTAAGGACTAGGTTACAGCATTTCCTACGACTTTTATCAGGGAGGTCTGTGCTCTTAAATAGATCGGTTGTGGGAGTAAAGACTAATTGTAATTGCAGTCCTTTTCAGGACCAGGTTACATGAGTTCCTATCAGTTTTTGCCAGGCAGGTCTGTGCCAGTGCTGTGCAAGTTTTTTTCACAGCATTTGGTTGAATCTAGCAAAGCTAATCCTTTTTGGCCTATTGCAGAGTGTGTTAGTCAGTGGAGTAGCCTATCTGTGTTGCAAGATATACCACCTGTGTATAGAATACCAATTTTTTTACTGCACCTAGTGAAGTAAAATCTTTTGGGCATAGCATCATTCTATTAGTCCATCTATACTGACCTCCATCAGGTTGCAAATTAAAACTAATTTTTATCTGCATATACAGTACCTCTGAAAAAATATTTGGGCTTCTAGCAGTGTGTGGGACTTGTTCTATTAGTCCATCTATACTGACCTCCATCAGGTTGCAAACTGAATATATTTTTTTCTGCATCTACCTCTGAAAAAATATTGGGCTTCTAGCTGTGTGTGGGTCTTGTTCTATTAATCCATCTATACTGACCTCCATCAGGTTGCAAATTGAATATATTTTTTTCTGCATCTACCTCTGAAAAAATATTTGGCCTTCTAGTAGTGTGTCGGACTTTCTCTATTAGTCCATCTATACTGACCTCTATCAGGTTGCAAACTGAATATAATTTTTTTCTGCATCTAGCTCTGAAAAAATATTTGGCCTTCTAGTAGTGTGTCGGACTTTCTCTATTAGTCCATCTATACTGACCTCCATCAGGTTGCAAATTAAAACTAATTTTTATCTGCATCTACAGTACCTCTGAAAAAATATTTGGGCTTCTAGCAGTGTGTGGGACTTGTTCTATTAGTCCATCTATACTGACCTCCATCAGGTTGCAAACTGAATATATTTTTTTCTGCATCTACCTCTGAAAAAATATTGGGTTTCTAGCTGTGTGTGGGTCTTGTTCTATTAGTCCATCTATACTGACCTCCATCAGGTTGCAAACTGAATATATTTTTTTCTGCATCTACCTCTGAAAAAATATTTGGCCTTCTAGTAGTGTGTCGGACTTTCTCTATTAGTCCATCTATACTGACCTCCATCAGGTTGCAAATTAAAAATAATTTTTATCTGCATCTACAGTACCTCTGAAAAAATATTTGGGCTTCTAGCTGTGTGCGGGTCTTGTTCTATTAATCCATCTATACTGACCTCCATCAGGTTGCAAACTGAATATATTTTTTTCTGCATCTACCTCTGAAAAAATATTTGGCCTTCTAGTAGTGTGTCGGACTTTCTCTATTAGTCCATCTATACTGACCTCCATCAGGTTGCAAACTGAATATAATTTTTTTCTGCATCTAGCTCTGAAAAAATATTTGGCCTTCTAGTAGTGTGTCGGACTTTCTCTATTAGTCCATCTATACTGACCTCCATCAGGTTGCAAATTAAAACTAATTTTTATCTGCATCTACAGTACCTCTGAAAAAATATTTGGGCTTCTAGCAGTGTGTGGGACTTGTTCTATTAGTCCATCTATACTGACCTCCATCAGGTTGCAAACTGAATATATTTTTTTCTGCATCTACCTCTGAAAAAATATTGGGCTTCTAGCTGTGTGTGGGTCTTGTTCTATTAGTCCATCTATACTGACCTCCATCAGGTTGCAAACTGAATATATTTTTTTCTGCATCTACCTCTGAAAAAATATTTGGCCTTCTAGTAGTGTGTCGGACTTTCTCTATTAGTCCATCTATACTGACCTCCATCAGGTTGCAAATTAAAAATAATTTTTATCTGCATCTACAGTACCTCTGAAAAAATATTTGGGCTTCTAGCTGTGTGCGGGACTAGTTGTATTAGTCCATCTATACTGACCTCCATCAGGTTGCAAACTGAATATATTTTTTTCTGCATCTACCTCTGAAAAAATATTTGGCCTTCTAGTAGTGTGTCGGACTTTCTCTATTAGTCCATCTATACTGACCTCCATCAGGTTGCAAATTAAAACTAATTTTTATCTGCATCTACAGTACCTCTGAAAAAATATTTGGGCTTCTAGCAGTGTGTGGGACTTGTTCTATTAGTCCATCTATACTGACCTCCATCAGGTTGCAAACTGAATATATTTTTTTCTGCATCTACCTCTGAAAAAATATTGGGCTTCTAGCTGTGTGTGGGTCTTGTTCTATTAGTCCATCTATACTGACCTCCATCAGGTTGCAAACTGAATATATTTTTTTCTGCATCTACCTCTGAAAAAATATTTGGCCTTCTAGTAGTGTGTCGGACTTTCTCTATTAGTCCATCTATACTGACCTCCATCAGGTTGCAAATTAAAAATAATTTTTATCTGCATCTACAGTACCTCTGAAAAAATATTTGGGCTTCTAGCTGTGTGCGGGACTTGTTGTATTAGTCCATCTATACTGACCTCCATCAGGTTGCAAACTGAATATATTTTTTTCTGCATCTACCTCTGAAAAAATATTTGGCCTTCTAGTAGTGTGTCGGACTTTCTCTATTAGTCCATCTATACTGACCTCCATCAGGTTGCAAATTAAAACTAATTTTTATCTGCATCTACAGTACCTCTGAAAAAATATTTGGGCTTCTAGCTGTGTGTGGGACTTGTTGTATTAGTCCATCTATACTGACCTCCATCAGGTTGCAAACTGAATATATTTTTTTCTGCATCTACCTCTGAAAAAATATTTGGCCTTCTAGTAGTGTGTCGGACTTTCTCTATTAGTCCATCTATACTGACCTCCATCAGGTTGCAAATTAAAACTAATTTTTATCTGCATCTACAGTACCTCTGAAAAAATATTTGGGCTTCTAGCTGTGTGTGGGACTTGTTGTATTAGTCCATCTATACTGACCTCCATCAGGTTGCAAACTGAATATATTTTTTTCTGCATCTACCTCTGAAAAAATATTTGGCCTTCTAGTAGTGTGTCGGACTTTCTCTATTAGTCCATCTATACTGACCTCCATCAGGTTGCAAATTAAAAATAATTTTTATCTGCATCTACAGTACCTCTGAAAAAATATTTGGGCTTCTAGCTGTGTGCGGGACTTGTTGTATTAGTCCATCTATATTGACCTCCATCAGGTTGCAAACTGAATATATTTTTTTCTGCATCTACCTCTGAAAAAATATTTGGCCTTCTAGTAGTGTGTCGGACTTTCTCTATTAGTCCATCTATACTGACCTCCATCAGGTTGCAAATTAAAACTAATTTTTATCTGCATCTACAGTACCTCTGAAAAAATATTTGGGCTTCTAGCAGTGTGTGGGACTTGTTCTATTAGTCCATCTATACTGACCTCCATCAGGTTGCAAACTGAATATATTTTTTTCTGCATCTACCTCTGAAAAAATATTGGGCTTCTAGCTGTGTGTGGGTCTTGTTCTATTAATCCATCTATACTGACCTCCATCAGGTTGCAAACTGAATATATTTTTTTCTGCATCTACCTCTGAAAAAATATTTGGCCTTCTAGTAGTGTGTGGGACTTGTTCTATTAGTCCATCTATACTGACCTCCATCAGGTTGCAAACTGAATATATTTTTTTCTGCATCTACCTCTGAAAAAATATTTGGCCTTCTAGTAGTGTGTCGGACTTTCTCTATTAGTCCATCTATACTGACCTCCATCAGGTTGCAAATTAAAACTAATTTTTATCTGCATCTACAGTACCTCTGAAAAAATATTTGGGCTTCTAGCAGTGTGTGGGACTTGTTCTATTAGTCCATCTATACTGACCTCCATCAGGTTGCAAACTGAATATATTTTTTTCTGCATCTACCTCTGAAAAAATATTTGGCCTTCTAGTAGTGTGTCGGACTTTCTCTATTAGTCCATCTATACTGACCTCCATCAGGTTGCAAATTAAAACTAATTTTTATCTGCATCTACAGTACCTCTGAAAAAATATTTGGGCTTCTAGCAGTGTGTGGGACTTGTTCTATTAGTCCATCTATACTGACCTCCATCAGGTTGCAAACTGAATATATTTTTTTCTGCATCTACCTCTGAAAAAATATTGGGCTTCTAGCTGTGTGTGGGTCTTGTTCTATTAATCCATCTATACTGACCTCCATCAGGTTGCAAACTGAATATATTTTTTTCTGCATCTACCTCTGAAAAAATATTTGGCCTTCTAGTAGTGTGTCGGACTTTCTCTATTAGTCCATCTATACTGACCTCCATCAGGTTGCAAATTAAAACTAATTTTTATCTGCATCTACAGTACCTCTGAAAAAATATTTGGGCTTCTAGCAGTGTGTGGGACTTGTTCTATTAGTCCATCTATACTGACCTCCATCAGGTTGCAAACTGAATATATTTTTTTCTGCATCTACCTCTGAAAAAATATTTGGCCTTCTAGTAGTGTGTCGGACTTTCTCTATTAGTCCATCTATACTGACCTCCATCAGGTTGCAAACTGAATATAATTTTTTTCTGCATCTAGCTCTGAAAAAATATTTGGCCTTCTAGTAGTGTGTCGGACTTTCTCTATTAGTCCATCTATACTGACCTCCATCAGGTTGCAAATTAAAACTAATTTTTATCTGCATCTACAGTACCTCTGAAAAAATATTTGGGCTTCTAGCAGTGTGTGGGACTTGTTCTATTTGTCCATCTATACTGACCTCCATCAGGTTGCAAACTGAATATATTTTTTTCTGCATCTACCTCTGAAAAAATATTGGGCTTCTAGCTGTGTGTGGGTCTTGTTCTATTAATCCATCTATACTGACCTCCATCAGGTTGCAAACTGAATATATTTTTTTCTGCATCTACCTCTGAAAAAATATTTGGCCTTCTAGTAGTGTGTCGGACTTTCTCTATTAGTCCATCTATACTGACCTCCATCAGGTTGCAAATTAAAACTAATTTTTATCTGCATCTACAGTACCTCTGAAAAAATATTTGGGCTTCTAGCTGTGTGTGGGACTTGTTGTATTAGTCCATCTATACTGACCTCCATCAGGTTGCAAACTGAATATATTTTTTTCTGCATCTACCTCTGAAAAAATATTTGGCCTTCTAGTAGTGTGTCGGACTTTCTCTATTAGTCCATCTATACTGACCTCCATCAGGTTGCAAATTAAAAATAATTTTTATCTGCATCTACAGTACCTCTGAAAAAATATTTGGGCTTCTAGCAGTGTGTGGGACTTGTTCTATTAGTCCATCTATACTGACCTCCATCAGGTTGCAAACTGAATATATTTTTTTCTGCATCTACCTCTGAAAAAATATTTGGCCTTCTAGTAGTGTGTCGGACTTTCTCTATTAGTCCATCTATACTGACCTCCATCAGGTTGCAAATTAAAAATAATTTTTATCTGCATCTACAGTACCTCTGAAAAAATATTTGGGCTTCTAGCTGTGTGCGGGACTTGTTGTATTAGTCCATCTATACTGACCTCCATCAGGTTGCAAACTGAATATATTTTTTTCTGCATCTACCTCTGAAAAAATATTTGGCCTTCTAGTAGTGTGTCGGACTTTCTCTATTAGTCCATCTATACTGACCTCCATCAGGTTGCAAATTAAAACTAATTTTTATCTGCATCTACAGTACCTCTGAAAAAATATTTGGGCTTCTAGCAGTGTGTGGGACTTGTTCTATTAGTCCATCTATACTGACCTCCATCAGGTTGCAAACTGAATATATTTTTTTCTGCATCTACCTCTGAAAAAATATTGGGCTTCTAGCTGTGTGTGGGTCTTGTTCTATTAACCCATCTATACTGACCTCCATCAGGTTGCAAACTGAATATATTTTTTTCTGCATCTACCTCTGAAAAAATATTTGGCCTTCTAGTAGTGTGTCGGACTTTCTCTATTAGTCCATCTATACTGACCTCCATCAAGTTGCAAATTAAAACTAATTTTTATCTGCATCTACAGTACCTCTGAAAAAATATTTGGGCTTCTAGCTGTGTGTGGGACTTGTTGTATTAGTCCATCTATACTGACCTCCATCAGGTTGCAAACTGAATATATTTTTTTCTGCATCTACCTCTGAAAAAATATTTGGCCTTCTAGTAGTGTGTCGGACTTTCTCTATTAGTCCATCTATACTGACCTCCATCAGGTTGCAAATTAAAAATAATTTTTATCTGCATCTACAGTACCTCTGAAAAAATATTTGGGCTTCTAGCTGTGTGCGGGACTTGTTGTATTAGTCCATCTATACTGACCTCCATCAGGTTGCAAACTGAATATATTTTTTTCTGCATCTACCTCTGAAAAAATATTTGGCCTTCTAGTAGTGTGTCGGACTTTCTCTATTAGTCCATCTATACTGACCTCCATCAGGTTGCAAATTAAAACTAATTTTTATCTGCATCTACAGTACCTCTGAAAAAATATTTGGACTTCTAGCAGTGTGTGGGACTTGTTCTATTAGTCCATCTATACTGACCTCCATCAGGTTGCAAACTGAATATATTTTTTTCTGCATCTACCTCTGAAAAAATATTGGGCTTCTAGCTGTGTGTGGGTCTTGTTCTATTAATCCATCTATACTGACCTCCATCAGGTTGCAAACTGAATATATTTTTTTCTGCATCTACCTCTGAAAAAATATTTGGCCTTCTAGTAGTGTGTCGGACTTTCTCTATTAGTCCATCTATACTGACCTCCATCAGGTTGCAAACTGAATATAATTTTTTTCTGCATCTAGCTCTGAAAAAATATTTGGCCTTCTAGTAGTGTGTCGGACTTTCTCTATTAGTCCATCTATACTGACCTCCATCAGGTTGCAAATTAAAACTAATTTTTATCTGCATCTACAGTACCTCTGAAAAAATATTTGGGCTTCTAGCAGTGTGTGGGTCTTGTTCTATTAGTCCATCTATACTGACCTCCATCAGGTTGCAAACTGAATATATTTTTTTCTGCATCTACCTCTGAAAAAATATTGGGCTTCTAGCTGTGTGTGGGTCTTGTTCTATTAATCCATCTATACTGACCTCCATCAGGTTGCAAACTGAATATATTTTTTTCTGCATCTACCTCTGAAAAAATATTTGGCCTTCTAGTAGTGTGTCGGACTTTCTCTATTAGTCCATCTATACTGACCTCCATCAGGTTGCAAACTGAATATAATTTTTTTCTGCATCTAGTTCTGAAAAAATATTTGGCCTTCTAGTAGTGTGTCGGACTTTCTCTATTAGTCCATCTATACTGACCTCCATCAGGTTGCAAATTAAAACTAATTTTTATCTGCATCTACAGTACCTCTGAAAAAATATTTGGGCTTCTAGCAGTGTGTGGGACTTGTTCTATTAGTCCATCTATACTGACCTCCATCAGGTTGCAAACTGAATATATTTTTTTCTGCATCTACCTCTGAAAAAATATTGGGCTTCTAGCTGTGTGTGGGTCTTGTTCTATTAATCCATCTATACTGACCTCCATCAGGTTGCAAACTGAATATATTTTTTTCTGCATCTACCTCTGAAAAAATATTTGGCCTTCTAGTAGTGTGTCGGACTTTCTCTATTAGTCCATCTATACTGACCTCCATCAGGTTGCAAACTGAATATAATTTTTTTCTGCATCTAGCTCTGAAAAAATATTTGGCCTTCTAGTAGTGTGTCGGACTTTCTCTATTAGTCCATCTATACTGACCTCCATCAGGTTGCAAATTAAAACTAATTTTTATCTGCATCTACAGTACCTCTGAAAAAATATTTGGGCTTCTAGCAGTGTGTGGGACTTGTTCTATTTGTCCATCTATACTGACCTCCATCAGGTTGCAAACTGAATATATTTTTTTCTGCATCTACCTCTGAAAAAATATTGGGCTTCTAGCTGTGTGTGGGTCTTGTTCTATTAATCCATCTATACTGACCTCCATCAGGTTGCAAACTGAATATAATTTTTTTCTGCATCTAGCTCTGAAAAAATATTTGGCCTTCTAGTAGTGTGTCGGACTTTCTCTATTAGTCCATCTATACTGACCTCCATCAGGTTGCAAATTAAAAATAATTTTTATCTGCATCTACAGTACCTCTGAAAAAATATTTGGGCTTCTAGCTGTGTGCGGGACTTGTTGTATTAGTCCATCTATACTGACCTCCATCAGGTTGCAAACTGAATATATTTTTTTCTGCATCTACCTCTGAAAAAATATTTGGCCTTCTAGTAGTGTGTCGGACTTTCTCTATTAGTCCATCTATACTGACCTCCATCAGGTTGCAAATTAAAAATAATTTTTATCTGCATCTACAGTACCTCTGAAAAAATATTTGGGCTTCTAGCTGTGTGCGGGACTTGTTGTATTAGTCCATCTATACTGACCTCCATCAGGTTGCAAACTGAATATATTTTTTTCTGCATCTACCTCTGAAAAAATATTTGGCCTTTTAGTAGTGTGTCGGACTTTCTCTATTAGTCCATCTATACTGACCTCCATCAGGTTGCAAATTAAAACTAATTTTTATCTGCATCTACAGTACCTCTGAAAAAATATTTGGGCTTCTAGCAGTGTGTGGGACTTGTTCTATTAGTCCATCTATACTGACCTCCATCAGGTTGCAAACTGAATATATTTTTTTCTGCATCTACCTCTGAAAAAATATTGGGCTTCTAGCTGTGTGTGGGTCTTGTTCTATTAACCCATCTATACTGACCTCCATCAGGTTGCAAACTGAATATATTTTTTTCTGCATCTACCTCTGAAAAAATATTTGGCCTTCTAGTAGTGTGTCGGACTTTCTCTATTAGTCCATCTATACTGACCTCCATCAGGTTGCAAATTAAAACTAATTTTTATCTGCATCTACAGTACCTCTGAAAAAATATTTGGGCTTCTAGCTGTGTGTGGGACTTGTTGTATTAGTCCATCTATACTGACCTCCATCAGGTTGCAAACTGAATATATTTTTTTCTGCATCTACCTCTGAAAAAATATTTGGCCTTCTAGTAGTGTGTCGGACTTTCTCTATTAGTCCATCTATACTGACCTCCATCAGGTTGCAAATTAAAAATAATTTTTATCTGCATCTACAGTACCTCTGAAAAAATATTTGGGCTTCTAGCTGTGTGCGGGACTTGTTGTATTAGTCCATCTATACTGACCTCCATCAGGTTGCAAACTGAATATATTTTTTTCTGCATCTACCTCTGAAAAAATATTTGGCCTTCTAGTAGTGTGTCGGACTTTCTCTATTAGTCCATCTATACTGACCTCCATCAGGTTGCAAATTAAAACTAATTTTTATCTGCATCTACAGTACCTCTGAAAAAAATATTTGGACTTCTAGCAGTGTGTGGGACTTGTTCTATTAGTCCATCTACACTGACCTCCATCAGGTTGCAAACTGAATATATTTTTTTCTGCATCTACCTCTGAAAAAATATTGGGCTTCTAGCTGTGTGTGGGTCTTGTTCTATTAATCCATCTATACTGACCTCCATCAGGTTGCAAACTGAATATATTTTTTTCTGCATCTACCTCTGAAAAAATATTTGGCCTTCTAGTAGTGTGTCGGACTTTCTCTATTAGTCCATCTATACTGACCTCCATCAGGTTGCAAACTGAATATAATTTTTTTCTGCATCTAGCTCTGAAAAAATATTTGGCCTTCTAGTAGTGTGTCGGACTTTCTCTATTAGTCCATCTATACTGACCTCCATCAGGTTGCAAATTAAAACTAATTTTTATCTGCATCTACAGTACCTCTGAAAAAATATTTGGGCTTCTAGCAGTGTGTGGGACTTGTTCTATTAGTCCATCTATACTGACCTCCATCAGGTTGCAAACTGAATATAGTTTTTTCTGCATCTACCTCTGAAAAAATATTGGGCTTCTAGCTGTGTGTGGGTCTTGTTCTATTAATCCATCTATACTGACCTCCATCAGGTTGCAAACTGAATATATTTTTTTCTGCATCTACCTCTGAAAAAATATTTGGCCTTCTAGTAGTGTGTCGGACTTTCTCTATTAGTCCATCTATACTGACCTCCATCAGGTTGCAAATTCAAAATAATTTTTTTCTGCATCTAACCCAGCCAATAGTTTTGGCCTAATACCACAGTTTGGCCACTCAGCTCTGCTCGGTTACCATCCATTGTTTTTATGTGCAAACAACTCCAGAGTTGTGAATTAGTTAACCACCAAAATGAGTGGAAAAAGGCCTGCTGCTGGTGGAAAGGGGAATCGGCGTGTTGGGAAGGGGAAAAAAGGTTGTGTCCGTGGGGTAGGTGTTAAAGCAACAGTAACATCTGCAGAAGAAAGACCATCTTCCAGCCAAACTAAAATGTCTACTTCTTTTAGCGGACAATGTGATAAGATCCCTTTCTTACGGCCACGCCAATCGCTACAAATTCCAGATGAGGCACAAAAACAGCAGGTGCTTCAACGGATATCAAGTGCTCCTTTAAGTGGGCTCTCCTCCACATCAACTTCAACATCACAAATACTCCAGTCCTCAAAGGTGTCACCCAAATCGCACTTGCTTCCTCACAGCTCCCAAATCTCCAGCTGCCCGTCTGAGTATGAGGTAGAACAGATGGTTGAGTCTGCAGAGCTGTTTACTCATACTATAGCCTGGGAATCAGAGGTCGACTCCAGCGCTTCTGTGAATCCAGACGAGGAAATGATCTGCACTGATGCCCAGAATCTTTATGAGTCGGATCCAGGACCAGACGCAGAAGGTTCTGACCATAATGTAGACCCTCATTCCCAAACTGTAACTCCTGTTGGTGGAGACAATGAGGAAGACGATGATAAGACTCAAATACCTGATTGGAGCGACAACTTTAGTTTTTTGTCAGGGCAGGAACAGGTTGGCTCTGAGGACGACGGGTGTGATAACGCACAGGGTGATGATGATGAGGTCGGAGATCCCACTTACTGTCAACCCACAGTCAGCCAAGAGATGAGGTCAGCAGAGGAGGTGGAGGAAGATGCTAGTGACGACGAGGTCAGGTTGCGCCTTCCTGGACAGAGACGTAGTACTGGAAGCACGTCAACAACTGCATCCTCAAACACAACTCTGCCTCTCACCACAAGTCGTGGTGGCTCTTCAGGTCGCATGGGTGCTAAGCCTTGCATAGCCTGGGCATTTTTTCAGATCGATAAAGATGACCCAACTCGTGTTATCTGTAACATTTGTCAGCAAAAGCTAAGTAGAGGCCAAAAAATACATAGTTTGAGTACTTCATGCATGAACCGGCACATGGACATGAAGCATAAGTTGCAGTGGGAAGCTCAGTGTGCTACAATGCGGCCTAGCCGGCCGGGCCAACCACCGTCTGCCATATCTTGTGCATCCGCGGCCTCTTCATCCTCTGTGACTGGGGGGACAGCAGTCACACCTGTTTTGGGGCGCAGACCTGCCACCTCTTTACCCGCAACAGCCAGCGTGATTGGCAGGTCATCATTTTCTTTGGAGGTGGTAACACCAGCTGGTGTTGAGCGCTGTCCGACATCGATAGCACCACCTTTGGATCAAGGCAACCTAACATGTCCGCCTGCATCTTCCTCACAGACCGGCAGTTTGCCGGGGACACCCTTATCAACCCCGTCTAAGCACAATAGCCAGCCCTCGGTCCCTCAGATGTGGACAAGTAAAAGACCATTTCCTCCTAGCCATGAGAAAGCTAAGAGGTTGAATTTCACCATCTGCAAGCTCTTGGCTACAGAAATGCTGCCTTTCCGCCTGGTGGACACAGAGGATTTTCGAGACCTTATGTCCGTCGCAGTGCCCCAGTACCAGATGCCCAGTCGGCACTACTTCTCAAAGAAAGGTGTGCCTGCGCTCCACCAGCATGTCGCACACAACATCACCGCTTCTTTGAGAAACTCTGTGTGTGACAGGGTGCATTTCACCACAGACACTTGGACGAGTAGGCATGGACAGGGGCGTTACATGTCGCTGACTGGGCACTGGGTAACTATGGTGACAGCAGGACAAGGGGCTGCTGTCCAAGTCTTGCCGTCCCCACGAGTTGTGCATCAATCCTCTTTATGTCAAAGTTCCTCCACTGCTTCTGCCTCCTCAACCTCCTCTCGGTCTTCCACCTGCACCCAAAGCCTGTCTGGTCATGCCACAAGCTTTCTAACTGCGCAGAAGGGATCCTGCACACCTCCTTACTATGCTGGCAGTAGGGCTCAACGTCATCAGGCGGTTTTTACATTGAAATGTCTGGGAAATGTGAGTCACACAGCTGAGGAGTTGTGGTCAGCTCTGGAGAACCAATTTCATGAATGGTTGTCTCCACTGGACCTGAAACCAGGGAAGGCCGTGTGCGACAATGCTGCAAACCTGGGTGCGGCCCTTCGCCGGGGCAATGTCACACACGTGCCTTGTATAGCTCACGTGTTGA
Source organism: Phyllobates terribilis (assembly GCF_046119375.1). Classification (NCBI taxonomy): domain Eukaryota; kingdom Metazoa; phylum Chordata; class Amphibia; order Anura; family Dendrobatidae; genus Phyllobates; species Phyllobates terribilis. Next base: position 638,450,957 of record NW_027362762.1, read on the forward strand.
ACCTGGTTGTCCAGCAATTTTTAGCCCACTATCCCAGACTAGATGGCCTTCTGCAGAGGGCACGGTCGCTGTGTGCTCACTTCCGCCGTTCGCATCCCGCAGCTCAGCGACTTACATCTCTACAGAAGTCGTTGGGCCTGCCACTTCACCGGCTAAAATGCGATGTGCCTACCCGGTGGAATTCAACTCTGCACATGTTGCAGCGACTGTGGCAGCACCGACAAGCCCTGGTGCAATACGTTCTGACGTATAGCCTGGGCCAACGAGATTCAGAGGTGGGGCAAATCACGCTGGAGGAGTGGTCTCAGATCAGGGACCTATGCACCCTTCTGCACAGTTTTGAAATGGCGACGAAGATGTTTAGTGCTGACGATGCCATTATCAGCATGACTATTCCGGTGATTTACATGCTGGAGCACATGTTAAACAGAATTCGGAGTCAGGTGGTGGCACAAGAGGAGGTGAAGGAAGTAGAGGAGGAGGAGTTGTATGCGGAAGGGCTAACATCTGCAAGGTCCAGAAGGTCGGCAGCACCAAGGCGGCAGGCATGTGAGGGTGGGGGAGATGGTTTTACCAGGGCGCATGGTAGCAGCCAAACTAGTGAGGAAGGTGCAGGAGCCCAGGAAGAAGTGGAGGACGAACTGATGGAAGACTCATCAGATGAGGGAGACCTTGATCACATTTCTGTTGTGCGAGGTTGGGGGGAGAGGACAGAGGAAGGAAGCATGATTGTTACCTCGCCACCAACACAACAGGGACTTGGTGCTCCTGGATGCGCAACACACATGAGTGCCTTCTTGCTGCACTACCTGCAACATGACCCTCGAATTGTGAGAATTAGAAATAATCCTGACTACTGGGTTGCCACACTGTTAGATCCCCGGTACAAAAGTAAATTTGCAGAAATTATTCCTGCCATAGAAAGGGATGCACGCATGCAGGAGTATCAGCAGAGACTGTTGCAGAATCTTACATGTGCTTTTCCACAAAATACCAGTGGTGCACGTAGTGAATCTCACAGTTCCAACTTGCCAACCGTGGGACCGTCAAGTGTTCAGCACTCAAACCGTAACAGAACCACAGTATCTGCTGGTAACATCAATTTTGCGGAATCATTTCACCACTTTTTTAGCCCATCCTTTGCAAGGCCACAGGAGACAAGAAGTCTGACACATAGTCAACGCCTAGAGACGATGGTACAGGAGTATCTCCAAGTAAACATTGAAGCCACGACTGTGTCACTGGACCCTTGCTCTTTTTGGGCTTCCAATCTGGATAAATGGCCGGAGCTAGCCACTTACGCCTTGGAGATCTTGTCATGCCCCGCAGCCAGCGTTCTGTCTGAACGTGTGTTCAGCGCTGCTGGTGGTGTGCTGACAGATAAGTGCACGCGGCTCTCCACTGATAATGTAGACAGACTCACGTTCATAAAGATGAACAAATCATGGATCCGAAACGACTTTTCTACCCCTGTGTCATCCTGGGGAGAGTAAAAGCTTGATGATTGGTTAAAATCACCCTACCAAACGTTTTAAGCTTTCAAATTACTAATCATGTTTATCTGTATCTTGACTGGAAAATAATTTGGGCTTTGTAGCAGTGTGCAGCACTGATCCTATTAGGCCATCTATAATAAGCTCCACCAGATTTAAAATTAAAAATAATTTTTAGCTGCATCTAGCCCGGAAAATAATTTTGGGGCTCCGAGATGCGCAAGACACATAAGTGCCTTCTTGCTGCACTACCTGCAGCATGACCCTCATATTGTCAGAATTCGAAGTAATCATGACTACTGGGTTGCCACACTCTTAGATCCCCCAAACTTTTCGATCAACCTTTTCATTTTAATAAAGACCAAAAAAATGGTCATTTTTGAAATTATAAGCATTAGCAGGTTGTTAGAAACTGAAATCAAACAGTTTTCAACTCAAAACTTTATTCTAGGTGATGTTACATTTTCACATAGGACCCCTTGTTCGAAAGGAGCTTCTGAACTCTCTCGTCCATTGAATTTGTCAGGTTTTGGATGGTTTCTGCTTCAATTGTTTTGCATGAGGACAGAATACCCTCCCAGAGCTGTTGCTTAGATGTGAACTGCCTCCCGCCATCATAGACACTCCTTTTAATGATGCTCCAAAGGTTCTGAATGGGGTAGAGGTCAGGGGAGCATGGGGGTCACACCATAAGTTTGTCCCCTTTTATGCCCATATCAGCCAGAGATGCAGATGTTTTATGTGCAGCATGAGATGGTGCATTATCATGCAGAAAAATGATCTTGCTGTGAAATACACGGTTCTTCTTCTTGAACCATGGCAGGAAGTGCTGTTTGAGAAAATCCACATACATTATGGAGTTCATCTTTAGCGCCTTCAGGGATCCTAAAGGGGCCGACAATCTCTCTCCCCATGATTCCAGCCCAAAACATTACTCCACCTCCTCCTTGTTGGCGCTGTAGCCGTGTTTGCGTGGGGTGTCCATCAACCAGCCATCCTCCACTCCATCCATCTGGACCATCGAGCGCTGCACGGCACTCATCCGTGAACAAAACAGTTTTGAAATCAGTCTTCATGTAATGTTTGGCCCACTGGAGCCGTTTCTGCTTGTGTGAAGTGGATAGAGGAGGTCGACAGGATGGCGTATGCACAGCTGCAAACCTCTGAAGGACCCTGCATCTTGTTGTTCGGGGGACGTTGGAGGCACAAGCAGCTTCAAAAACTTGTCTGCTGCTATGACAAGGCTTTTTTGCCGCTGCTCTTTCAACCTGACGTAATTGCCTGTAGGAAAGAGTCCTCAATTTGCCCTTATCAGCACGCACACGTGTGTACTGTGAATCAGCTATATACTTCTTGATTGCCAAGACACTTCATCCTGATCATCGCACAATGTTGATTGTAGTCATGCCTTGACCTAAACACTCCACAATTTGTTGCTTCTCAGCAGCCGACACATCCTTTTTCTTTCCCATTTTGGCAGAAAATGTAGGCTGCTTAATAATGTGAGAGAGCCTTCTTAAGTAGTCTTGCCTTTCATTGGACACACCTGCCAAACTAATTAGCACAGGTGTCTGCAATTGCTTACAGTGATATAAAGAGCCCTGACACACATCACCATCAATGAGTTTAACTGACAAACAAACAAATTCTTCCCTTATCACTCCTAAACACTTTTTGCATAATAATTTGGAACGCGGTGTACATGTGCTTTTCCACAAAACACCAGCGGTTCACGTAGTGAATCTTACAGTTCTAACTTGCCAACCGTGGTCTGTATGGAATTGTTCAATAAAGGGCCCAAAATTAAGATAACATAGATGGGAGAGGTCTCTATGAATAGGAATTCCTAAGTATTTGATACCCTGTGAGGGCCAGGCAAAGGGAAAGTTGGACTGGATGGAATCCTATATGGATTTGGGGAGGGAGACATCGAGGGCCTCAGACTTCGCTGCATTGATTTTAAAATTTTACCATGTAACAAAGTGATCTATTTCAGCCATAACAGCAGGGATGGATATATGTGATTGAGTGATATATACTAGGACATCATCAGCAAATAGAGAGCACTTGTACTCGGTGCCTCCCACCTCAATCCACCTAATATTGGGGTTATGGCGAATTGATGAGAGCAGGTGCTCCGTCACTAGGATGTATAAGAGAGGGGACAGAGGACATCCCTGCCTTGTCCCATTGGTGATTGTGAAAGGTGATGAAAATGTTCTGACGCACCCCCTGGGCCTTGGGATACCCGGAGCCGGACCCTTTTTGGTGGATGCTGGTGGTTGTAGTCTTCGTGGCGGCGACCCGGTTCCGTGGCTCAGGGCGGTCAAACCACTATTTATGTGGTTTTGATGTTTAAATGTCCGACTACGCCACAAGTGGATTGCGGTCAGAGTGAACCGCCGCTACAGGGCAGACCGCTGAGGCTGGTGTTGTGGGTGCAGCAGAGCGTAGCATAACTCCCCACGGGGGGAGTATAGCCTCAGGGCAGTGTATGCGGAGGATGGGGGTGATGGTGCAGGGCAGCAGCAGTAACGACACGGAGTCAGTGATGCAGTCCAGGGCCTTTACTCACAGTTCTTATTATCCAGACCACGTCTGCAGGTAACGGCTGCCCACGTCGTACTGTGCTCACCAGGTGAGGGGCTCAGACAACTCCCAGATAACTTTGGAGCACTTCACAGGACCCCCTTTGTGTGTCCTTTGTCTGGCCTTTCTTACCAACACTTCTGTCCGGCTGCCTCGGGCCTCCTCTTGGTAAACTTGGCGCCAGTTTCCCTGACCCTATGTGGTGCCTTCCTAGCGGGTGTAGCGAGGGGCTGCGCCACATAAAATGTCAGAGCCTCCGGTTTCTAGCTGAGGGTCGTTTCCTGCCTCCACTAGTTCGGGGACCGGTCTCCCCCTTTGGCCTGACCCCTCCACGCAGGTGGATTCGGGCGTGCGGTGGCGACTCGCCCGTCCGCACCCCTGGGATCCCTTCATTCCTCGTTCCTGGAGCCTTCTCCGCTCCTCTTCCTTCCTTCTCCCTCTTCCAGGCCTGGGCCTCTGTTACTAGGCCCGCCTCCGGAGCAGAGCTCATGCAGAGCCCCTGCTCCCTGCCACTTCTGCTCAGACTTCTCTGCACTGAACTAAGATGGTGCCCACCTTTTATACTCCCTTCTCAATGCACCCAGGAACTGCTTCCTCCCTGCTCCTGCACTACAGGGTTCCCCTTCCTCAGTGTTCCCTCCCCCCACTCCAGCCAGGGACAGGGACTGTCGTGCCCATCTCAGGGGCATATTGGTCGCCCTGCCCCACGGCAATGTGGTGTAATGCATGCAGGTGTCGGGTCCTGATCCACACTCCATCCTTACCTGAGAGTGAGATATCACACCTCTGGGTGAGGTGCAATACGTCTGTAGCAACCGAGCCCTCAGGGTGCTACAGTTCCATTTATCTTCAGCCTAGGTGACGTATTGCGATACAGGGCCGTGATTTTGGCTATAAAAGGGTCCCCTAGACCCCTACCCCAAGCTTTTTAAGAGAATCATATATGGCGTGCCAGGAGACTCTATGGAATGCTTTCTCAGCATCCAACGAGAGTATCTAATTACAAATTTTTAACTGCATCTAGCCCAGGAAATACTTTGTGCCTAGTAGCAGTGTCTGCTAGTCAGCGGATTATCCCGGCTGTTAAGCAAGCTACACCACCTGTAGTTTAGACACTTAATTTTTTCAAAGGAAATGCTTCGGGACCATGGGATACTCAGTGAAGAGCATCAGGAGGCACCCCAAGGCATAGGGGCTGGGACTGGCAGTAGGATGCCTTGCGGTGGACAGCTGAGCTCGATCCTTATAAAAGCTTTTTAACTGCAGCAGCTTTAGTGGACGCTACTGGAGCTGGAATTACGCGGCTGCTGGCATGAGACTTGCCCTCCAATAGATCCTTGTAAATGGATTTAAAGTGTATTCATTCAAATTAGAGAGACAATTTAAATTAAAAAGCTTAGAGCTGCCTCCACCACAGGGGGGCTCGCTCGACCCACCAGCGAACAGGCACCAGTATTGGGAGAGGGGGGCTGGCCATCAGGGTTCACCGCGGCTCTGGCACAAACCCGGCGACACGGAGGTGGCACGGGCAGGAGCGGACTGGCCGTGTCGGCTTCTCACTTTTTGGATTTTAGAAGGGCATGACATGCCTATATCTGTGTCTCCCCCTCCTTTTACTCCTCCACCTCTTTTATTTTCGCATGACTATATGTACTTGTCACTTTTCCATGTGTTAGTTGTGTCTTCTGAGCAGTTTGTCAGCTTTTGGACACCTTTGAAGGTGTTTTCTATGTGTTTCTATGTGTTTTTGTTTGCCTGCCATTGGTTTTAACGGTGTTCGAAGGTGTTCGACGAACAGTTCGATGAACAGTTCGGCGAACACACGGGTGTTCGACGAACCGAACCGAACTCGAACACTACGGGGGTGGCTCAACACTACTCAACACTAGTGATAACTTGATCATTTAGGTCCAACCTTTGGAAAGCACATGATTGGAACTATGGGGAAGTTTTAACCCTGACAAGTCACTTTTATCCTCATTTTAAAATGCAGCGACAGGTGGGACGTCTAACGGCAGCTGCATTCATCCTCTTAGGCTTCCAGAAAAAAACAAGAACAGCACTCGCAGCTACTGAGGGAATGAATGGATCAGTGGTCAAGTCGCACATGCCGCTCCATGCTAATTGGGATAAAAGTCACATTCGGCCGATCTGTGCAGGTCCCAGCAGTCAGACCCTTGCCAATCAATAACTTATCACTTATCCTGTGGAAAGGTGATTACTTGTTTTCACCGGAGAACCCCTGTAAGTGCATCTCTGTCGCTGTGTTCCAAGTATTTAATCTTTAATGGAAATAAAAAATCTTCCCATATATAAGGGAGAAATACCACCACACCATGAACAGACCACATATTACCACCACATAGTGACCGAACAATACCACATACAAGGGACAAATACTGCCACACCATGACTAGACCACATATCTCCACCACATAGTGACTGAATAATACCACATACAAGGAAGAAATATCGCCACACCATGACCAGATTACATATTACTACCAAATAGTGACCAAATACTACAATACTGATCATGAATACAAACCACAATACTAACAACACTGTTATTACAACCAGTGACATTATACATAAGAGCTCTGTTTATAGTATACAGTGCACAGGTAATACAGTGATCACCAGTGACATTATACGCCTGTATATAGTGTCAGTGTACAGGTAACGCAGTGATCATCAATGAAATTGTACACAGGAGCTCTGTGTATAGTGTCAGTGTACAGGTAATACAATGATCACCAGTGACATTATACACAGTAGCTCTCTGTATAATGTACAGGTAATACAATGATCACCAGTGACATTATACACAGTAGCACTGTGTATAGTGTACAGGTAATACAGTGATCACCAGTGACATAATACACAGGAGCTCTATATATAGTGTCAGCGTAGAGGTCATACAGCGATCACCAGTGACATTATACACAGGAGCTCTGTATATACTGTCAATGTACAGGTAATACAGTGATCACCAGTGACATTATACACAGGAGCTCTGTATATAGTGTCAGTGTACAGGTAATACAGGGATCACCCGTCACATTATACACAGGAGCTCTGTATAAAGTACAGGTAATACAGTGGTCACTAGTTACATACAGAGGAGCTGTGTATATACTGTATAGTGTAAGTGTACATGTAATACACTGACTCACGAGTAAAGTCTCTAGGTGGAGTCCTTCAGCTTTTCTTCTTCAACTGGCACAGACTGCTATCACTTCTTCCAGCAAGGACTCGTCTCTGCAGAAAATAACATACAGTTATCAATAGCTGATCGCTCCTAGATCACATTCCCCACTTTTTCCCCGACTTCCACACTACACCAGATGAAGAATAAAAGCGACATAATGCCGCCCTGCACAGTAACAGGACCTCCCTTTTGTCCCACCCCCATAGAAAACAGTTTCCTAAAATGTAAATTATATTACAGAAGTAATAATGTCCCTAATTGGACCCTAAAGTAATTATATTCCCAACTTGTCACCATAAACTATGTATGTTCCTCAATCAATCCCCCAAACAGTAATTAAGTCCCCCAGCCTGACCCCCCCATGTCCCTTGTCCAACCACGTGGCCCCCCATGTCCCTTGTCCAGCCTGGCCCCCCATATATCCCTCCTGGCCCCCATGTGTCCAGCCTGCTCCCTATATATCCATACTGGCCCCCATGTATCCTGTCTGCACTCCCCCATATATCCATCCTGGCCCCCATGTGTCCAGCCTGCCCCTCCCCCCATATATCCAGCCTGCCCCCCATATATCCATCCTGGCCCCCATGTGTCCAGCCTGCCCCTGTATATCCATCCTGGCTTCCATGTGTCCAGCCTACCCCCCCCATATATCCATCCTGGCTACCATATGTCCATCTTGCCCCCCATATATCTATACTGGCCCCCATGTATCCAGCCTCCCCCCATATATCCATCCTGGCTCCCATGTATCCAGCCTGCACTCCCCTATATATCCATTCTGGCCCCCATGTGTCCAGCCTTCCCCTCCCCCCATATATCCAACCTGCCCCCCCCATATATCCACCCTGGCCCCCATGTGTCCAACCTGCCCCCTGTATATCCATCCTGGCCCTCATGTGTCTAGCCTGCCCCCCATATATCTATACTGGCCCCCATGTATCCAGTCTCCCCCCATATATCAATCCTGGCTCCCATGTATCCAGCCTGTACTCCCCTATATATCCATCCTGGCCCCCATGTGTCCAGCCTGCCCCTCCCCCCATATATCCAGCCTGCCCCCCATATATTCATCCTGGCCCCCATGTGTCCAGCCTGCCCCTTGTATATCCATCCTGGCTTTCATGTGTCCAGCCTGCCCCCCATATATCCATCCTGGCCACAATATGTCCATCTTGCCCCCCATGTATCCATCATGGCCTCTATGTGTCCATCCTGGCCCCCATGTGTCTATCCTGGCCCCCATGTGTCCAGCCTGCCCCCATATTTCCATACAGGCCCCCATGTATCCAGCCTCCCCCCATATATCCATCCTGGCTCCCATGCATCCAGCCTGCACTCCCCCATATATCCATCCTGGCCCCCATGTGTCCAGTCTGCCCCCTGTATATCCATCCTGGCACCCATGTGTCCAGCCTGCCCCCCCATATCCATCCTGGCCCCCATGCATCAAGCCTGCACCCCATATATCCATCCTGGACCCCTTGTGTCCAGCCTGTCCCCCCATATATCCATGCTGGCCCCCATGTGTCCATGCTGACCCACATGTGTCTAATCTGGCCCCCATATATCCATGCTGCCCCCCATGTGTCCAGCCTGCCCCCCATATATCCATGCTGGGTCCCATATATCCATGCTGGCCCCCATGTGTCCAGCCTGCCCCTCATATATCCATACTGGCCCCCATGTGTCCAGCCTGCCCCCCATATATCCACCCTGGCCCCCATGTGTCCAGCCTGCCCTCTGTATATTCATCCTGGCCCTCATGTGTCCAGCCTGCCCCCCATATATCCATACTGGCCCCCATGTATCCAGTCTCCCCCCCATATATCAATCCTGGCTCCCATGTATCCAGCCTGCACTCCCCCATGTATCCATCCTGGCCCCCATGTGTCCAGCCTGCCCCTCCCCCCATATATCCAGCCTGCCCCCCATATATCCATCCTAGCCCCCATGTGTCCAGCCTGTCCCTTGTATATCCATCCTGGCTTTGATGTGTCCAGCCTGCCCCCCCATATATCCATCCTGGCCACCATATGTCCATCCAGCCCCCCATGTATCCATCCTGGCCTCTATGTGTCCATCCTGGCCCCCATGTGTCTATCCTGGCCCCCATGTGTCCAGCCTGCCCCCCATATATCCATACAGGCCCCCATGTATCCAGCGCCCCCCCATATATCCATCCTGGCTCCCATGTATCCAGCCTGCACTCCCCCATATATCCATCCTGGCCCCCATGTGTCCAGCCTGCCCCCCCATATATCCATCCTGGCCCCCATGCATCCAGTCTGCCCCCCATATATCCATCCTGGCCCAGCATGTGTTCAGCCTGTCCCCCCATATATCCATCCTGGACCCCTTTTGTCCAGCCTGTCCCCCCATATATCCATGCTGGCCCCTATGTGTCCATGCTGACCCCCATGTGTCCAATCTGCCCCCCATATATCCATGCTGGCCCCCATGTGTCCAGCCTGCCCCCCATATATCCATTCTGGCCCCCATGTGTCCAGCCTGCCCCCCATATATCCAGGCTGGCCCCCATGTGTCCAACCTGCCCCAACATATATCCATGCTGGCCCCCATGTGTCCAGCCTGCCCATCCCATATATCCACGCTGGCCCCCATGTGTCCAGCCTGCCCACCCCATATATCCATGCTGGCCCCCATGTGTACAGCCTCCCCCCCATATATCCATGCTGACCCCCATGTGTCCATCCTGGCCCCTCCATATAACCATGCTGGCCACCCCCATATATCCATGCTGGCCCCCATGTGTCCAGCCTGCCTTCCCCTCTATATATTCATGCTGGCCTCCAAGTGTCCAGCCTACCCCCCATATATCCATGCTGGCCCCCATCCCATTCTGCATCTACACAAAAAAAAAAAAAGATTCCAATTACCCTTCTGCGCTACCGGCGACGTGCAGTGTCCTCTTCTTCTTAGATCCGGTGTGCTTGTCTTAAAATGGCTGCCGACCTAGCAGAGGCCAGCGGCTGACTTGAGTGCGCACATTGCAGCCGGCGCTTTACAGTGACGTCATACGCTGGCGACGTCAGCTTCATTGAGACGTGCGTCGCGGCGGTACAGGTAATGAATGCTGCATGCGCACGTCCCTACATATGCTCTGTCTGTGCTTTTAAAGGGCCTGTGCCCTTAAAAAACGCAAGTTTTTTTAAAAAATTCTTCGTCCCCCTCTTGTCTGCAGCAAGGGCCTACCAGGGATTTCCCCGATACCCCGCCAGGCCAGTCTGACCCTGTGTATACTCTGCAAATCTGGCCTTTATGAAAGAGTGATAGGAAGAAAGCCATTTTTGAAAGCAAGCCATGAGAAGTCCTGTTTGCAATTTGCAAAAAGCCATGTAGGAGACACAGCTGCCATTTGGAAGAAGGTGATCTGGTTATATGGAGACTAAAGTAGAACTTTTTAGGCTAAATGCAAAATGCTATGTGTGGTGGAAAACTAACACAGCACATCACTCTGAAAACACCACCCTCACCTTCAAACATGGTGATGGCAGCAGCATGCTGTGGGGATGCTTTTTCCAGTAGGGACAGGTAAGCTGGTCAGAGTTGATGGGAAGAAGGAAGGAGCGATATACAAGGAAATCCCAGAGGGAAATCTCTTAGATTCTGCCAAAGACTTGAGACTGGGGTGTGGGTTCACCTTCCAGAAGGACAACGACTCTAAAATTACTGCCAGAGTTACAATGGAATGGTTTGAAGCATAGCTTATTCGGTTTGAAGCATAGCTTATTCATGCGTTTGAATGGTCAAGTCAAAGTCTAGACCGAAATCCCATTTAGAATCTGTGGCAAGACTTGACAATTGCTGTTCACAAATCCTCTTCGTCCAATGTCACTGAGCTAGAGCTTCTTAAAAGAAGAATGGCCAAAGAAATTCAGCCTCCAGATGTGCAAAGCTGGTAGAGACATACCCCAAAAGAATTGCAGCAGTAATTGCAGCGCAATGTGGTCCTATAAAGAATTGACTCAGGGGGGCCAAATACAAATGCAAGTCACAATTTTCAGATTCCTATTTTTAAAATACCGCATTTTTCGGACTATAAGACGCACTCCCCCCAAAAAAATTTTGGAGGAAAGCGGGGGGTGCGTCTTATAGTCCGATATACATAAATACTGTGGCTGTGGGTGGTGGGGAATGTGGGGGAAGTGACAGTGGCGGAGTAGCGGTGCACAGGAGGCAGCAGCCGCCTGCGGCAGCCTACATTGTGCCCGCTACTAAAGAAAATGACTATTCACTGCTCCCCACCATATGGACCCTATGGGCGTGGGGAGCAGTGAATATTAATTTTCCTTAATAACCGGCACACTGTGCCCATAGCGCGGCTCCTGGTATGTATGGCATCCTTCATCCCTCATCCCAGTATGTATGGCATCCTTCATCCCTGTATGTATGGCCCCCCTCATCCAGGTATGCTTGGCACCCCATGATCCCCATCACACTGTACAGAAATAAAATAAAATTTCATACTCACCTCCTCTCTCCCCTCATGCCTCATCCCTGTATGTATGGCCCCCCTCATCCTTGTATGCATGGCCCATGGGTGTGGTGAATATTCATAACCTTTAATAGCGGGCACACTGACAGCCAAGCGCAGCAGGAGCCGTGCTGCGGCTACAGTGTGCGTGCTATTAGGGAGATGAATGGTCACTGCTCCTCACGCATGCAGTCCCAGCGCGGGGAGCAGTGACTATTCTGGCATAGAGCTGGACACAGCACTAAAGGAGAGAGGAGGTGAGGATGAAAGTTTCTTATTTTTCTGTGCAGCGTGACGGGGATCAGGGGGTGCCAAGCATACCAGGATGAGGTGGCCATACATACAAGGATGAAGGGGGCCATGCATACAAGGATGAGGGAGTCCATATATACAGGGATGAGGCATGAGGGAGGGCATACATACAGGGATGAGGCATGAAGGGGCTATACATACAGGGATAAAGGAGGCCATACATACAGAGATGAAGGGGGCCCTACATACCAGGATGAGGTGGCCATACATACAAGGATGAAGGGGGCCATGCATACAAGGATGAGGGAGTCCATATATACAGGGATGAGGCATGAGGGAGGCCATACATACAGGGATGAAGGATGAGGGGGGCTATACATACAGGGATGAAGGGGGCCATACATAACAGGATGATGGGGCCATACATACAGGGATGAAGAGTGCCATACATACCAGGAAGAGGAATGAAGGTACCATACATACCAGGAAGAGGGATGAAGGTGCCATACATACCAGGATGGGTGTAAGGGGGGCCATACAAAACAGGATGAAGGGTGCCATACATACCAGGAAGAGGGATGAGGGGGCCCTGCATACCAGAATGGGGGATTGGGGTGCCATGCATACCAGGATGGTGGATTGGGGTGCCATGCATATCAGGATGGGGATGAGGGCCTTGTATAACAGGAAAGAGGGGACCATATATACCAGGATGGGGGATATTAACAGAATTGGGGGACATTACCCCTATAACAGTGTCAGCAGCCGACCCCCTCCTCCTTAACAGGGCATCATGACCACATTTTTTGCTTAAATATTTTTTTTCTATTTTCCTCCTCTAAAACCTAGGTGCATCTTATGGTCCGGTGCGTCTTATGGTCCGAAAAATACGGTAATTAGAAAACTATAATTTCCTTTACACTTTACAAACACTTGCTAATTTGGGTTGGTATATCAAATAAAATCCCAATACAATATGTTGAAGTTTGTGGGTGTAAAGTGAAAAAATGTGGAAAAGTTCACGGGGTATTAATACTTTTTCACAGCACTGAATATGTATAGATTGTGTGAATGCTTCTTGTTCTATCAACAAGAAGCATGTTTTTTTTCTTGTAATTTTTCCTTGCTTTTTTTCCTTCAACATCGGGCTGCTAAGCTCTTTTTTGCAGATTTATCCATGAAGTTGTTACAACAGCTAATTAACTATAATTCTGTCACAGTTCTATGATAGCACTGGAATATAAAGCAAGGAGAGGTAAGTATGCAGCTGTGGAATTTGCATTTACCCAAGGCATGGGCTGTGTTCCTGTTCACCATGCCAGCATAGGCAACAAGTTTTAAAGGGAATTTGTCAGCAGGTTTTGCTATGTAATCTGAGGATATCATGAGGTAGGGGTTGAGACACAGATTTCAGCGATGTGTCACTTACTAGGCTGTGTGTTGTTGTTCACATGCAATGAAGGTTTTATCACCAGGACATTATCACTGGTGGTCATGTGAGCCTCCTCCTTTGATATGCAGCTTACTGTCCATTCACAATGTACACAGAAAACAATGGTGCGGGTGGGGGCAGCTTTCTGAGCTCCGCAACATCTAAGAACTCTGATTGTATCACAACTGCTGCACCCAGTAAACTAAGTTACAAATCACTGGAATCAGGGTCTCTTTTTCCACATTTTCTACATTATATTGCTCTCAAGTGAGGTAGCAAAAACTTGGTGACAGATTCCCTTTAAATTCCGCAACATGAATTAAAAACAACGAGATTGCACTTTATTTTTCAAACAGCCATGAAAATAAATATCTACAATAAATTTGCCACATGTGAATTTTCCCAAAGACAAATCAAACTGTACACCATAAATTGCAGTATAATTCGTGTTACTTTGCAGCATGAGTTTTTTTCTATGTGGTGTTTAGTCACACACAAAGTTTTTACAGATGAAACTCATTCTGCTTCACGTATACCAGCTTTGGAACTACAGTTGAAACCAGAAGTTTACATGCACTATATAAAAAGACACATCTGCATGTTTTTCTCTATCTGACATGAAATCAGAATAAACCTTTCCCGTTTTAGGTCAATTAGGATTACCATCATTTTTAATATTTCCAAAATGCCAGAATAATGAGAGAGAGAGAGAGAATGTTTTAAGGCATTTTCATTACTTACTGCAAAGTCAAAAGTTTACATACATTTCATTAGTATTTTAATTCATTGCCCTTAAACCGAATGACTTGGGTCAAACATTTGGGATATCGTTCAACATGTTTCTCACAATAGTTGGTCGGAATCTTGGCCCATTCCTCATGACACAACTGGTGTAACTGATCCAGATTTGTAGGTCGCCTTGCTCGCACCTGCCTTTTCAGCTTTGCACATACATTTTCAATAGGATTGAGATCAGTGCTTTCTGATGGCCACTCCAAACATTGACTTTGTTATCCTTAAGCCACTTTGTTACCATTTTGGCAGTTTGCTTCGGGTCATTGTCCATTTGGAAGACCCATTTCCGCCCAAGCTGTAACTTTCTCGCTGATGTCTTGAGATGTTGCTTCAGTATTGCCACATAATCTTCTTTTCTCATGATGCCATCTATTTTGTGAAGTGCACCAGTCCCTCCGGCAGCAAAACAACCCCACAACATGATGCTGCCACCCCCGTGTTTCACAGTTGGGATAGTGTTTTTAGGCTTCCAAGCTTTTCCCCTTTTCCTCTAAAAGTAATGATGGTCATTATGCCCAAAAAGTTCAATTTTAGTTTCATCAGACCACAGGACATGTCTCCAAAAATTAAGGTTTGTTCCTGTGTGAACTTGTAAACATTAATCTGTTTTTTTTATGTTTCTTTTGGCATAATGGCTTCTTCCTGGCAGAGTGGCCTTTCAGCCCATGTTGATACTGTACTCGTTTCACTGTGGATATCGATGCAATCTTACCAGCTTCCGCCATCATCTTCACAAGGTCTTTTGCTTTTGTCCTTGGGTTGATATGCACATGTCGGACCAAAGCACGTTCATCTCTGGGACACAGAACCCGTCTCCTTCCTGAGCGGTATGATGGCTGGACATTCCCATCTTGCTTGTACTTGCATATAATTGCTTGTAAAGATGAACGAGGCACCTTCAGGTATCTTGAAATTGTACCCAAGGATGAGCCAGACTTGTGCAAGTCCACAAGTCTCTTCCTGATATCTTGGCTGATTTCTTTAGACTTTCCCATGATGCTACACAAAGAAGCAGTGTGTTTCAGATGTGCATTAAAATACATCCACAGGTGTGTCTCTAATTAACTCAGATGTTGCCAAAAAACCTATCAGAAGCTTCCAAACACGTGACATCATCATATGGGCAGTCCAGAATTGTTTAAAGGCATAGTGTATGTAAACTTTTGACTTTGCAGTAAGTAATAAAAATGCCTTAAAAGATTCTCTCTCATTATTCCGGCATTTGGCAAATATTAAAAATTATGGTAATCCTAATTGACCTAAAACGGGAAAGGTTTATTCTGATTTCATGTCAAATATCAAGAAAAACATGCATATGTGTCTTTTTATATAGTGTATGTAAACTTCTGGTTTCAACTGTATAAACTGCACTGAAGTACTGCAGCAATTTATGCTTACGCTGTTGTATAGGTTTGTCATGCAACAAAGCCTAGATATTTGTAGAAGTTAGTTGATTACAAAACTTACCTGTATGAGCTCATGACGTTGAATATCCCATTTCTTAACACCATTGTCTCTGGAACCACTGCATAAGATGTTATCCTGCACTGCTAAGCACTCAATGCCATCATAATGCGGAGGTTCCAAATTATAAGTAGGAGATATGCTGCCACCCCATGCAGACGGTATGACAAACATCTGAATAAAAAAAAATATTGTGTCAGCAAATCAAAGCTACATATCACAGCAAGAAGTGAACATGTTCATACTGTATGTAATCCTAAAGTAAATGGAGACATTACAAAAGAAAATATGTTCTTTGGAAAAAGAGGAAAAGCTGGATTAAATAGAACTGGAACCGCTTAATAAACTGGATATATATACGAGTTAGCTATCTCTCCTGACTTCCCCCCGGCTGCTCATGTGTATGGGGTTATTCGGGAAAATATGGGGGGTCTATTCATCTATTCAAGAGAGATAGTAAGCCATTGACAGACGCCTATGCAGCTACTTATCTTCCTTGAAAACAAAAGGATCAGGTTTTGAAGTTACAGCTTCTCAATCATTCTTTCCCCCTACATCCTCTGTCAGGGGAGAATTAGGAGACCGTTATACATATCAGATGGTCAGCGAATCCTGTTGAAATTAAGAGCTTTGGAAGGCTTTCATCTAAACTGTATGAGGGTCATAAGCTCTGAAGATGAGTAGATATAATCATAGAAGTGACGCTGAGTCACTTCTCACGGACAAACCGTGAGTCAGGGTAGTAAAGGAGTCCAAGGTCAAGAGCCAGGAGGGTACGCCATAAACAGAGGAAAGAGACAAAGGCATAGTCAGGTAACGGTCTGAGGTCAGAATATCAGGAGGATAATAGATCAGAGCAAAGGGACTAGGCAAAATGGATGGTAAGAACGAGGTCCAAGGCCAGGCAGCAAAAAAGATCCACAAGCAAAGCAGAAGGCACAGAGAAACAAACCACACAGAGCTGAATCTACATTTGGCAAAGATCAGGGACTGAAGCCCAGATCGCTGGAATTGGGACAGGGAACCCCAGAAGGCTGCACCGAACCTCCCAGTCTTAGATTGGAAGGCCAAGCTGTCAATCAAAACAGACAGCTCAGTACGTCCCTGCACCAGACTGGATGACTGAGCTATCAATCAAAGTACTGACAGCTCCTGCACGCCCTGCACCAGAATGGACAACTGAGCTGTCAGTAACTGCATCCCAGACACACTGAGGGGTGGAATCAATAAGATTATCAGTCATCCAATGTAAATAAAGAAAGATAACATCATTCACTGACAGTATGTACAGATAAAAATAATAATGAGGAATTGTATCATAAAGTCAATAAAATGGTAGTCCCAAAAATAACATTCATTACCTATGCGCAGGATATATATGACAACTGGGACTGATTGCTCAGAACTCCAACAATGCTAACAATAGTGGTCAAAAGTAGTAACTTTTTATGGAACAACGCCTTTAAGAAGCTTTTTCATAAAACGGGAAGCTAAGAGGACATACTATTTAGGAATGTTCTAATTGGAAAACATTCATTTGTTTGACTCAAATTTTTATGTTATATTGCATTTAAAAAGAATCTGACACATGATCCATGCTGCCCGAACTGCAGGCAACTAGAATCAGAGAACGGTTTCCTTCATTACAAACATTTATGACGTCCCGGGAAAGAGGTGAATAGGGAGACTTGTTATAGAGGCAGGTCCTCACTGGCTTCTTCCACCCCACTCAGCTACACAGACACCCTCCATTTACACATATAAGAGATCTGTCAATCAAGTAAAATAGTGTGGGGCGAAGCCAGCGGGGACCTGCCTCAGTGACATGACTTTCTAGTCACCCTGTCCCCGATCCCCATTTTCAGTTATGTTTTCACTGAAATTAGAAAATAAAGAGAAAAAAATAGATGTCTTGCAATAAGGATGTCGTTCCATGTTACTATACTGTATATTTAAAAAAATAACAACATGCTGTTTTTTTCACACAGAGACCTCGTAATTGGATATCACTTCCTGTGGTGTAGAGATCAAAATGAACACATTTGATAAATATGTTGCTTTAAGATATTACTTTAAAGTTTGTAACAAATTACTAAGAATTTTATATAAAAGGCAAGTCCAGTTTTGTTGTTCCTATAGTGTTTTTTTCTGGTCAGTAGCATTTTTTTCCAGATATTTTCTGAATCATTGACCAGATGCCAAAAAAGGAAAAATACAAGGATAATGAACAATTGGTCACCAAAAAAACTTGCAAGAGAAGTTATTAAAATTATTTGAAACACCTAGGTTTTTACGTGCATTTTAAAATGCTGAAAAACAGTTGAAAAGACCCTTTTAGGATTATATACACATTTTGAAGAAACTCGTAGATAATGTTTCCTTACACTTTCGTTTAATTAGTAATAGACTTCCCTGGTTCATAGAACATAGCAAGGCCGTTAGATGTTTCACCATATTCCCCCAAATGTTTGTTGCTCAGTACGCTATCAGTCATTAACACTGTTAGGCTAGGGTAACAGCAGTGTATATTCTCTCATCCAATTATGCTAGTCACACTCTGTGCAAATGCTGATCATAGCTTGACCAGAGTGTGAGCTTAGTGTGCTTCAATTTTCTCGGATGAGCCAAAGATGGAAAAATAATTTCTTCATCTTCTCCATTCTGTCAGTTCGTGAAAATCAGACTGCACTCAGACTCATTGACTTGCATGGCCAAGTGTGATCCGAATATCAGATCAAACTTGGGCATGCAACAATAATTTTCTCATTGCGTGAATTGAATTAACTTTTTGTAGACCAGGTAATAGTTAATTAGTGTCTGGAGAAATTGCATAAGTTGGATTGTTGCACATTTTAAAGACTGTAACGTTCAGATGTGAAATTTGGATGATAAAGAAACAAGACAGAAAAAGAATCAATGCCTTCGAAATGTGGTGCTGGAGAAGGATATAATCAATACCATGGATGGCAAGAAGAACAAATAAATTAATTTTGGAACAAATGAGGCCAGACATATCATTTGAAGTTGAAGCAAGAATCACAAAGCTATGACTTTCCTACTTTGGACACATCATACGAAGAGAACAATAACTGGAGAAGGACATCATGGTTGGAAGAATAAAAGGAACAAGGTGGAAAGGAAGACCAGCTACCTGATGAATTGATACTATCAAGATAGCAACGGAGAAGACCCTGGTGGACCTATATTGGCTTGAACAAGATCGATCTTCATACAGAGCCTTCATTCATGAAGTTGCATTGGCTCAAGACTAAGCCGAAGACCGTTAAACAATATATTATTTTACATGTAACTTGATGAACAGTTTGGCGCTTGATCTGGCATTCATGTACTGATTTGGTCTCAACTAAACTGTGATGTGTAAAATGTGTCATAAAGGGTTTTGCTACTTTCTAATTATTCTTACATATGTGCAGCAATCTTTTTACTGATATAATGGAATTACTACAGCAGCTCCGATGTCCTGGTTTGAAAGATGCTGCTTCCATTCAGGTTGACGCTTTGGTCCAGGACATGGTCTTTGATAGAGGACTATGAGACCAGACCCATTTGTCCAATAAAACTGCACACGGAAATAGGAACTAGCGATGGCGTACTGCCATACAATGTTATTAAATGACTACCAACATAAAGAGCATAAATTCCTAAATAATGATCTCCGGAGAAACACCTGAGTTATAGAAACCATCAATAAAAAAAAAAATAATAGATGTATATAGCCTCTAAAATTTTTAGACTTTATTGAAAATTACCAATAAAAACAGAATATTACCTCAACAGAGTATCATAATGGAGGACCACATAATGCATTTATATAATTATGTCTAGTTTCCATAAAATAAATCACAAACAGTCCATGTACCTATTTTATATAGTATTCAACAACATTCAAAGATCAACGCCTCAGTGGCTACCTTATGTATATACAATGATTAAAAAATAAGGCTCATTTAAACTGATAGTACTTTATATATTTATTTAATGCAGGAAAATAACAATGAAAAGCTTACATATGTTGCAGACTGGTGTGATATGTGGTCCCTGTGCCCCGACGTATGTTTCACCCTTGCTTCATCAGTGGGCGTGATTTTTTCATCTTTGTATATACATAAGTTAGCCATTGAGGGGTTGATCTTTGAATGTTGTTGAATACTATATCAAAACAGGTCCTTGGACTGTTTGTAATTTAATATTATGGAAACAAGACATAACTATATAAATGCATTATGTGGTCCTCCATTACGATACTCTGTCAAGCTTATATTCTGTTTTTATTGGTAATTTTCAATAAAGTCTAAAGATTTTACAAACTATACACCTATTGTTTTGTTTTTTTGGTGGTTTCTAATATTATTAAATGAGTCTCATCACATGTCCGTCCATTGATCCAGACCGAAAAATACTGAAACAACAATTTTTGAAATGAGGACATTGCCACTGCTCTAATAATTTGTAAAAATAATTAAAAAGTGGCTAATTATTTCAGCTACCTTTAATCAGGGTAGGGCTACATGGCGAATTATTCTGCCATTGAAGTTCGCTTAGTGTCACTGCTACATTGCAGTGTTATAGAAGTGAGTGGGGTAGTACTGAAACACCTATACTACTGTGCCCGCAACAAGCAAATAATCAGACTTGGTTGAATTTTTGGTGACTTGCTTGTCGTGGTAGTCTAAGTGTCATAATGCGACGCCATCCACTTCTATAGTGACAGTGACTCCCCGGCGCCTGCGCAATAGAAACCTGCAGCACAGTGCACAGGCAGACGGGGCCGGGATGAAGCAAAGTGCACTCTATGTGAGCAGCACTTTGTGCATGCCCGGCAAAAGAGGGAGCGCAGTGCACGTCACAGGGTCTGTCACAGGGTCCTGCAGGGGAGGGGGGGATATGATAATTAAGCATATAGGCATGGATTTGGGGAAATAATAAGCACATAGGCGGTGATTGCTTGGCATCCCTTGGACGCCAAGAATGTACAAAATAGAATTGATTAAACCACTTTTCTTTGCAATCAGACCTCTACTATGGACCATACAGGTATGTATAGATTTACTTTCCTATACCCTGTATGACCATAGTAGGGGTCTGATAACTCCAAAGTGGTGACAGATTCCCTTTAATGCTTCCCTTGATGCACTGCCTTGATCAATTCCCAGGCTTTCCAGTAGCAGAGGAAGAGACTGATTGGCTGAGGAAGCTGGGCAATAAGGGAAGAGCTAACTGGCCACAGAGATGTGTAGGCTACTCCATTGAAGGCTGCAGAGAGCCTGACATTTGAGAGAACTGAAAAGTGGCACAGAGTGAGTGCTGACAGCCCAGCAGCTCTCTGTGTGAGGAGAGGAGATAACCCTGGTGCAGTATCCCAACTGCAAACCAGCCAAGTTACCAGGAGATATCCACATCTTCCTGGTCTTCCACAGAAAAGGACCTGCCACCCCCACTCCCAGTTATTTAGCTGCAGCCCCAAGCTGGATCTGGGGTTGATCACAGAGTTGCTGCATCAAGGAATAAGTAGACATTGCTGGGATTTGCAGTTCTATTACTGAGGGATTCATGAGAGAACTGTTGCAGAGGGTTGTGTAATGGTATATTGCACCAACAATTCCAAGTGTGCCAACCTCTGTGACAGTTAGAGGCACCAAGGGATGGCACAATGCAGAAGGGCATGCATGAAGGAATGATGAGTAAGTAAATGAAGTATATATATAAATAAAAAGAAGATGCAATAGTCAAAGGTGAATGATACCAGTAATAACAATAAGGTACAAATATATACAGTATATAGTGGCACCAGCTATAATTATATAGCTTATTGATTATAAGCAATATGCATAAATGAAGATAGTAATGCAAGACATCCAACATATATAAAGTAGTGACTGGAATCACATACAGCAGAGAAAAGCACCCAAACTATACAGGTGCATTTCACAAAATTAGAATATCATCAAAAAGTTAATTTATTTCAGTTTTTCAATACAAAAAGTGAAACTCATATATTATATAGAGTTATTACAAACAGAGTGATCTATTTCAAGTGTTTATTTCTGTTAATGTTTATGATTATGGCTTACTGCCAATGAAAACACAAAAAGTCACAAGGTCCCAGAGTTTCAATTTTCATTTGGAAATCAAGGTCCCAGAGTTTGGAGGAAGACTCGAGAGGCCACAATCCAAGCTGCTTGAGGTCTAGTATGAAGTTTCCACAATCAGTAATGGTTTGGGCAGCCATGTCATCTGCTGGTGAAGGTCCACTGTGTTTTATCAAGACCAAAGTCAGCGCAGCCGTGTGCCAGGAAATTTTAGAATCCCTTTGCTTCCCTCTGCCGACAAGCTGTTTTTGGAGATGGAAATTTCATTCTCCAGCAGGACTTGGCACCTGTCCACACTGCTAAAAGGACCAATACCTGGCTTAAAAACAACAGTATCACTGTGCTTGATTGGCCAGCAAACTCGCCTGACCTTAACCCAAAGAGAATCTATGGGGTATTGTCAAAAGGAAGATGAGAGACATCAGACCCAACAATGCAGATGAGCTGAAGGCTGCTATCAAAGCAACCTGGGCTTCCATAACACCTCAGCAGTGCCACAGGCTGATCGCCTCCATGCCACGCCGCATTGATGCAGTAATTGTTACAAAAGGATTCCCGGCCAAGTATTGAGTGCATTTACTGAACATACATTTCAGTAAGCCAACATTTTGGATTTTAAAAACATTTTTCAAGCTGTTGTTATAAAGTATTATAATTTACTGAGATAATGACTTGTGTTTTCATTGGCTGTAAGCCATAATCATCAACATTAACAGAAATAAACACTTGAAATAGATCACTCCGTTTGTAATGACTCTATATAATATACGAGTTTCACTTTTCGTATTGAAGAACTGAAATAAATTAACATTTTGATGATATTCTAATTTAGTGAGATGCAACTGTAATTTAATCAATGTTACAGCATGGTCAAATGCATGGTGTTACGGGTCCGGGTGGTGGAAACTCTGTGCTTCGGTGCAAGGAGGGACCAGAGGGGCGTAACTAAGTGCCTACTCGGACCGACCCAGGTCACACGGCGCCTTAGTCGACTCCGTGAACCAGGGAGGGACCGGGAAGGTGAACCAGGTGCTACTCTGGGACCGACCTTGTGTGAGAGCAGGTGACTCCCATGGGTCAGATGACAGGAGCTAACCAGTACAGCGGATGAGCACGGCAGGAAGGCTGGCGGGTGATCCGGGTAGATAAGCAGGCGGGTACGGCGGATAGCCAGACAGGTGCTCCGGGTAGGCAGGCTGGTGGGCACGGCAGGTAACTGGCAGGTGCTCCAGGTAGGCAGACTGGTGGGCACGGCAGGTAACTGGTGGTGCTCCGGGTAGGTAGGCTGGCGGGCACGGCAGGTAACTGGCGGTGCTCCGGGTAGGCAGGCTGGCGGGCACGGCAGGTAACTGGCAGGTGCTCTGGGTAGGCAGGCTGGCGGGCACGGCAGGTAACTGGCAGGTGCTCCGGGTAGGCAGGCTGGCGGGCATGGCTGATAGACAGACTGGCGGGCAAAGCTGACAGGCAGCGGGACCTAAGGGCTGAAGAAAGTATTAGCACACAAAACAACAACTTTGCACAGGCACCTCCATTTTGGAGGAGGTGCCTTATAAAGGGGAAGTCCTCGGCCATTGGCAGGGGACTCTTTAGGACTGCGCGCGCGGCTCCTTTAAGAGGGAGGGAGCGCGTGTGCGCCCGAAGCAAGGTGCCCAGGAAGTGCGCGCCACAGCAGCAGCAGGAAGACGCCGGACCGGGACCGCGGCGGTGAGGGGAACGGCGTCTCTGCCCGGCAGGAGGCAGAGACGCTGATGCTACAGTACCCCCCCCCTTTACGCCCCCTTTTCTTTAGGCCCGCAAGATATTTTTTAAGAAGATGAAGGGCATGAATGTTCTCCCTGGGTTCCCAAGACCTCTCCTCTGGGCCAAACCCCTTCCAATCCACAAGAAAGAAAGTCTTTCCTCTTACCCTCTTGGTGGCCAAAATGTTCTCTACCTCAAAGACGTCCTCAGCGGAGACTGGAGCTGGGGTGGTACCTGGATCGTCAGAGAAAGAATTAAGAACAACTGGTTTGAGTAGAGATACATGAAAGGAGTTGGGAATCCGTAAGGTGACCGGGAGTTTCAGCTTGTAAGCCACGGGATTAATTTGGTTCAGAACCTCGAACGGACCGATGAACCGCGGACCCAACTTATAAGAAGGTATCTTGAGATGGACATATTTGGAGGAAAGTCAGACCTTGTCTCCCGGATGGAATAGAGACGGATGCAGACGTCTCTTATCAGCATGTTTCTTCATCCGCTCGGAGGACAGAAGAAGCGCAGATATAGTGTCTTCCCAAATAGCGGAAAATTCGCTGACGAGAGACACTGCGTGGCAGGATTGTCCACTGAAGAGGAGACGGGGGTGTTGACCGTAGACCACAAAAAACGGGGATTTAGTAGAAGACTCGCTCTCATGGTTGTTATAGGAGAACTCGGTCCAGGGCAGGAGCTCAACCCAATCACTATGGTGAGCGTTGACAAAGTGCCGAAGAAAGTTGGTAAGGATCTGATTGATACGTTCCACTTAACCAGTGGACTGAGGATGATAAACAGAAGAGAAATCCAAAGAGACATCCAGCAGCTTGCACGTGGCTCTCCAGAAGTGAGAGGTGAGTGAACAGCGCGATCCGAGACAATGTGGAGGGGTAGGCCATGAAAACGGAAGATGTGATGGATGAAGTCCTTAGCCAGCACAGACGCAGACAGAAGACCAGGCAGAGGGATGAAGTGGACCATCTTAGAAAAGCGGTCGGGGGCCACCAAAATGACAGTACAACCGGCAGAAACAGGGAGATCCGTAATGAAGTCCATTGCAATGTGTTGCCACGGAGCGGAAGGCACGGGAAGAGGAAGGAGACGGCCGGCTGGAAGGTGCCTGGGAACCTTGTTAGGGGCACAAGAGGAACAAGCCGCGACAAAGTCCGCAACATCCTTGCGCAGGGAAGGCCACCAGTAATGTCGGGCAACGAGCAGAAAGGTCTTCCTCTGGCCAGCATGACCGGCTAGTTTGGATGAATGGCCCCAGAGTAGAACCGTCTTCCGATCCGGAACCGATACAAAGGTCTTACCGGGTGGAAGATGAGACAGGTCAAACGGAGCAACAGTCATTACTTTGGAGGGGTCAATGATATGTAGAGGCTCCTCCTCTTGGTTGGAAGACAGGAATGAGCGGGATAGAGCGTCAGCTTTAATGTTCTTGTCCGCCAGGCGGTAGTGTAGAGTGAAGCAGAATCGGGCAAAGAATAGAGACCACCTGGCCTGACGTGGATTTAGTCTTTGGGTGTTCTGCAAAGAATCGAGGTTCTTATGGTCAGTGTAGATGACCACCGGTTGCAAATCCCCCTCAAGCAAATAGCGTCACTCCTCCAGTACTAACTTCATGGCCAGCAGTTCTCGATCTCCTATAGAGTAGTTGCGTTCGGACGAGGAGAAGAGCTTGGAGAAGAATCTGCAGGTCACCATATGCCCGGCCGAGGATTTCTGGGTGAGCACTGCTCCGGCCCCAGAGGAGGAGGCATCAACCTCCAGGAAGAACTGCTTGTTGCAATCCGGACGGTGTAGCACAGGAGCGGAGGAGAAGGCTTGTTTAAGGGAGACAAAGGCCCTCTCCGCTTCGGAAGTCCATTCCCTGGGTTTTGCTCCTTTACGGGTGAGCGCAGAGATGGGAGCAGTCCGGGAGGAGAAATGAGGAATGAAGAGCCGGTAATAGTTTGCGAAGCCCAGGAATCGTTGAATCGCCTTCAACCGCTCCGGTCTGGGCCACTTTAAGATGGCAGAAACCTTCTTGGGATCCATCCGCAGATCAGTCTTGGAGATAATATAACCCAGGAACGGCAGAGAGGTCTGCTCAAAGAGGCATTTCTCGTATTTAGCATAAAGGCGATTCCTCCGGAGCCTCAGCAGAACCTGATGAACATCCCTCCGGTGTGAGGGCAGATCCGGAGAGAAAACCAAGATTTCGTCCAGGTACACCACCACGCAGGAATACAGGAGATCTCAGAAGATGTCGTTCAGCAGCTCCTGGAAGACGGCTGGAGCATTACAGATACCAAAGGGCATCACGCGGCATTCGTAGTGACTGTCCCGGGTGTTGAATGCCGTCTTTCACTCGTCTCCCTGGCGAATCCGGACCAAATTGTATGCCCCACGAAGATCTTCGCACCTTTAAGGCGGTCAAACAGCTCCGAGATGAGAGGCAGGTGGTACTTATTTTTGATGGTAATCTGGTTTAGGCCCCTGCAATCGATACAGGGACTTGGAGAGCCATCTTTCTTCTTGACGAAGAAGAATCCTGCTCCAGCCGGGGAGGTAGATTTCTGGATAAATCCCCTAGCAAGATTCTCCTCTATGTACTCAGACATGGCACGGGTCTCGGCCAGCGACAAAGGGTAGATTCGCCCGCGGGGAGGAGTAGCACCAGGTACCAGGTCGATGGAGCAATCATACGTCCTATGAGGTGGTAGTGTCTCCGCTTTCTTTTTGTCAAAGACGTCCGCATAGGACCAGTAGGGCACCGGTAGACCAGGTAGATTAGCCGGAGTAGATAGGGGTCGAGCAGGACGAACCAGAACCCGACAGGACTCATGGCATTCCTGACCCCAACGGAGCACTTCACCAGATCTCCAATTCAGGATGGGCTCATGTCTTTGTAACCAGGGTAGACAAAGTAAGAGGGAGTGAGAGAGACCGGACAGCACATGAAAGGAGATCTTCTCCGAGTGCAGCATTCCCACCTGAAGGGTTACAGGCTCAGTGACAAGCAAGATGGTTTCTGGGAGAAGCTTCCCATCCACAGAGGCAACCACCAACGGTTCAGCCAGACATACGGTAGGAATCTGATAACGCTCCACAACGGCCTGTTGAATGAGGTTCCCAGCGGCTCCAGAATGCAGATGGGCAGTCTCGAAGAAGCGGGTCTCACCACTGGAAATGGAAACAGACAGAGTCAAGGATGGAGAGGATTTACTCTTGCCTAGGACGACCTCTCCGAGCGGTCCTAGACACTGGATTTTCCCGGCCTCACTGGGCAGGAACGGATCAAATGCTCGATACTGCCACAGTAGAAGCAACTCCCCTCGGCTCGGCGTGTCTCCAGGCGAGACTTGACCATCTTGGTTTGGTCAATATGGATAGGCTCTGGTGAACATGCCCGGGGGATTGCTGGTTGGGAGGCTGGCCTTTGGAATGTTGGAGAGAGACGCGGAAATCTTCTCTCCCGAGTCGGCTCCTTAGCACGTTCTAGAAAAAGAATGTCAATCCGAGTAGCTAATGACACCAGGTCGTCCAGAGTGGAAGGGATGTCACGACTGCCAAGCTCATCCTTGATCCGTCCAGAAAGGCCCTCCAAAAAGGTGGACACCAGGGTCTCATTGTTCCAAGCAAGTTCAGATGCGAGGGTTCGGAAACGTACGGCATACTGGCCCACAGTGAGACTCCCTTGGCAGAGACGGAGACGTTAGGAGGCAGTAGAAGATTTTCATCCGGGCTCATTGAAGACCTTCCAGAAGGCAGCGAGGAAAGCCAGAAGATCAGACACCAGGGGATCCCCTCTCTCCCACAGAGGGTTAAGCCATGCCAATGCCTCTCTGGTGAGGTGAGACATGATGAACGCCACCTTGGCCTGGTCGGAGGTGAACTAGTGTGCCAGGAGTTCAAAGTGCAGCGTGCACTGATTTATGAAGCCCTGAAATAGGACGGGGTCACCACCAAAATGTGGAGGTGCAGAGAGCCGGGATCCAAAGCCAGGTGCCACATCGCCACTGGGTTGTGGTGCCGCTGGAGCGGGTGCTGCTCGGTTAGAGACGGACACAGTCGGGGTGGACAGAGCGTCCAGGCGGGAGTTGACTGTCCGCAGATAGGACAGGATAGTATCCTGTTGGGATCTCTGGCGAGAGACCTCTTGGTACAGGTCTGAGAGCAAAGGAGCCTGGGGGCCACCGGGTTCCATGGCCTGTGCAAACTGTTACGGGTCCGGGTGGTGGAACCTCTGTGATTCGGTGCAAGGAGGGACCAGAGGGGCATAACTAAGTGCCTACTCAGACCGACCCAGGTCATACGGAGGCTTAGTCGACTCCGTGAACCAGGGAGGGACCGGGCAGGTGAACCAGGTGCCACTCTGAGACCAACCATGTGTGAGAGCAGCTGACTCCCACGAGTCAGATGACAGAAGCTGACCGGTACAGCAGATGAGCACAGCAGGAAGGCTGGCGGGTGATCCGGGTAGATAAGCAGGCGGGTACGGCGGATAACCAGGCAGGTACTCCGGGTAGGCAAGCTGGCAGGTAACTGGCAGGTGCTCCAGGTAGGCAGACTGGTGGGCATGGCAGGTAACTGGCAGTGCTCCGGGTAGGCAGGCTGGTGGGCACGGCAGGTAACTGGCGGTGCTCCGGGTAGGAAGGCTGGTGGGCACGGCAGGTAACTGGCAGTGCTCCGGGTAGGCAGACTGGCGGGCATGGCAGGTGCTCCGGGTAGGCAGGCTGGCGGGCAGGACTGTTAGACAGACTGGCGGGCAAGGCTGACAGGCAGCGGGACCTGAGGGCTGAAGAAAGTGTTTGCACACAAAACAACAACCTTGCACAGGCACCTCCATTTTGGAGGAGGTGCCTTATAAAGGAGAAGTCCTCCGGCCCCTTTAAGAGGGAGGGAGCATGCGTGCGCCCTACGCACAGTGCATGGGAAGCTGCGCACGGTGCGCACCACAGAAGCAGCAGGAGGGGAGCAGGAAGACGCCAGGCCGGGCCTGCGGCGGTGAGGGGAACGGCGTCTGCCCGGCAGAAGGCAGAGACGCCGATGCTACACATGGTACCAACCAAAGGGAGACTCTTAGTGCCTGGCCGACTCAATGCATATTTCACACAGCGTGCTTCATCAGGAGTGATTAATGTTGTATTACAACAAACAACACTGTTCCTTTTTCATTTCCCTGGATTTTTTTACAATTTAACCTTGGTACAATAAACCTGTTAAGTTGTTTTGATCCTATCTCTTGTGATTGCGTAAGCAGTCTGAACTGGAGTTTCCCTAGTTGATCCCTGGCAGAAGGGGGAAAACCTCATGGAACCTATAGAGCTCCCAGCAAGATTCAGGTGGAGGCAGTGCACCATATTCAGGTGAGACATATCACACACATTGCCTACACAGTCAGCTTAAAAGGGTGTTAAAGTGGAGGCACTGTTCAAGACAGGAACAATTGTCATGGAGAATTTAACTGAAGTACAAGCATCCACATGAGATGGGAGAGCATAATAGAGGAATACAGTTTTGCAGTATGTGGTGAACTCACTGATGGTTACGATTAAGACGTACTGCAGATCGGGAACCAACTTCTTGAAGTTGTCTATTTCAGAGTGGTAGACAGACAGCAGGGTGAAGGGAGTCAATTCTCAGCAAGCCTGATAACTACTGAAAGTATCTTGAAGAAGGAGTACTTCCCATCAATCATAACTGTACTATTAAAACATGGGTGGCAATAGAAGATCACCTGACATGTGAGGCCTACAGCAAAGATTTTGTCTTTACAGTCTTGCACACAGACTAGGAGGCTTAGTGGGTGTTTACCTCCTCTCCCAACTCAGGATGAACATGAAGTAACTGCAACGATTATTCATGCTGTGGTGGCAGCCATGGAGCTACCATCATCTGAGAACCTTCCCAAGTGTCACCCCTGCTCCAGATGGTGAACAAGAGCATGACACTTGGAGGGATGTTGCCCTGCAGTATCTAGAAGAATGGCAGTGCAGCAATGCCTTGAAGAAGCTGAGAATTGTGTAGTCTAAAAGGTCCTGCTATGGAAGTGGTACAGGTTCCTTGGCGAAGTCAGCCATATGCGACTTATCATGATTAATTGACTGCACTAGAAGATGCTTTTGGGTCCACAAAGGACGCCACAGACCTCCGATATAAATTCAACACCACCTACACACGTATTTTTAGGATTTAGAATCACTACATCTGACCACCATTCTGGTGGGGACTCAGGTCCAAATTTTTGCATCGGGGCTCATAGGATTCTAGTTATACCACTGTCAGCAACACAACTATCCAACCAATTATTCTATTAGATCACATGCCCATGACCACAACATTCCTAGGTCTACTAATACACAAACATACAGTACAGACCAAAAGTTTGGACACACCTTCTCATTTAAAGATTTTTCTGTATTTTCATGACTTTGAAAATTGTACATTCACACTGAAGGCATCAAAACTATGAATTAACACATGTGGAATTAGATACTTAACAAAAAAGTGTGAAACAACTGAAAATATGTCTTATATTCTAGGTTCTTCAAAGTAGCCACCTTTTGCTTTGACGACTGCTTTGCACACTCTTGGCATTCTCTTGATGAGCTTCATGAGGTAGTCACCAGAAATGGTCTTCCAACAATCTTGAAGGAGTTCCCAGAGATGCTTAGCACTTTTTGGCCCTTTTGCCTTCACTCTGCGGTCCAGCTCACCCCAAACCATCTCGATTGGGTTCAGGTCTGGTGACTGTGGAGGCCAGGTCATCTGGCGTAGCACCCCATCAATCTCCTTCTTGGTCAAATAGCTCTTACACAGCCTGGAGGTGTGTTTGGGGTCATTGTCCTGTTGAAAAATAAATGATGGTCCAACTAAACACAAACCGGATGGAATAGCATGCCGTTGCAAGATGCTGTGGTAGCCATGCTGGTTCAGTATGCCTTCAAATTTGAATAAATCCCCAACAGTGTCACCAGCAAAGCACCATCACACCTCCTCCTCCATGCTTCACGGTGGGAACCAGGCATGTAGAGTCCATCCGTTCACCTTTTCTGCGTCACACAAAGACATGGTGCTTGGAACCAAAGATCTCAAATTTGGACTCATCAGACCAAAGCACAGATTTCCACTGGTCTAATGTCCATTCCTTGTGTTCGTTAGCCCAAACAAGTCTCTTCTGCTTGCTGCCTGTCCTTAGCAGTGGTTTCCTAGCAGCTATTTTACCATGAAGGCCTGCTGCACAAAGTCTCCTCTTAACAGTTGTTGTAGAGATGTGTCTTCTGCTAGAACGCTGTGTGGCATTGACCTGGTCTCTAATCTGAGATGCTGTTAACCTGCGATTTCTGAGGCTGGTGACTTGGATAAACTTATCCTCAGAAGCAGAGGTGACTCTTGGTCTTCCTTTCCTGGGGCAGTCCTCATGTGAGCCAGTTTCTTTGTAGCGCTTGATGGTTTTTGCAACTGCACTTGGGCACACTTTCAAAGTTTGCCCAATTTTTCGCACTGACTGACCTTCATTTCTTAAAGTAATGATGGCCACTCGTTTTTCTTTACTTAGCTGCTTTTTTCTTGCCATAATACAAATTCTGACAGTCTATTCAGTAGGACTATCAGCTGTGTATCCACCAGACTTCTGCACAACACAACTGATGGTCCCAACCCCATTTATAAGGCAAGAAATCCCACTTATTAAACCTGACAGGGCACACCTGTGAAGTGAAAACCATTTCCGGTGACTACCTCTTGAAGCTCATCAAGAGAATGCCAAGAGTGCGCAAAGCAGTCATCAAAGCAAAAGGTGGCTACTTTGAAGAACCTAGAATATAAGACATATTTTCAGTTGCTTCACACTTTTTTGTTAAGTATATAATTCCACATGTGTTAATTCATAGTTTTGATGCCTTCAGTGTGAATTTACAATTTTGAAAGTCATGAAAATACAGAAAAATCTTTAAATGAGAAGGTGTGTCCAAACTTTTGGTCTGTACTGTACATCAAAGAAACCATGATTTGTAAGGATGGGGTCACAAAACCTGTGAGGGATGAAGACAAGTGTGTGTCCCATCTGGGGTGCCAAATGTAGAATCTGCAGAGTTTTGGGATGCCAGTTAATATTAATTAACAAGAGCTACTGGATCTTTTTTTTTTTTTTTTTTTGTTCTATACCTTACTTATACTTATACTCCTGTATATCTATCACAAATTGTATAACTGCTGAAGTATAAAAGTATAAAATGCATCTGGATAGGTGTGAATGAGAGTGACTGTTGTGAGTGCGGCAGATTCTATGCCTTGTTACCTTGGATTGATGTTGCCCTGATTCAGTTACATGTGGAGTAAATGGAAGATAATCCTGGAGCAGAGTGCTATTTTGACATGACCTGGTCATAAGTTTGTGTATCATTCAGACACAAAGGGGCATATGTTGAAAGCCAACATGGAAAGACGGATTTTGGTAAGACCTTACCTGTAAAATCCTTTTCAGCGAAGGAAGGAAGGGAGACACAGATCCATTACTAGTGGGTAGGCAGAGCCCCACAGGATAGTTCACCTCAGATTAGAAAAAGTGACGACCGGCCCCTCCAGCTTAGGCTCCTCCTACTCCCATGTCCTTCAGTCCGTACACAAGCTAAGGAAGAGCAGACAACACCAGCGGAACAACACAACCCCTTCCGAAAATTCAGAAATGCGAGAGAACAGGTTATGCATATAACAGAAAAAACACACAGTCCCAGGCACTTGCTCACTGGACCTGACAACTGCGATGAGCTGGCAAATGCTGGAACAGAGCCCTAGTGCGCCGACCCCCGCCCAGATGACCACCATCAGAGAGGAGTCGCGCAGCATCTGGAAAGGCAATAATACACTTCTGCCATGGGAGGGTGCTGTGTCTCCCTTCCTTCCTTCGCTGAAAAGGATTTTACAGGTAAGGTCTTACCAAAATCCATCTTTCAGCAGCAGAAGGGAAGGAAGGGAGACACAGATCCATTACTAGTGGGACGTCCCAAAGCAGTCCAGAACTCAAGGGTGGGAAACAGTGGCAGAATCGCCAACACCCCAACAACTTAGGCAAGCGCGCAACAAGCGCCAAAACTAGATAAAGAGATAACCTAAACCACCGCCGCCTGCAGGACCCTGCGTCCCAAGGCCACATCGGCGGAAGCACTCACGTCCACTTTATACATTTTAGTAAAAGTGTGAACGGAGCGCCAGGTAGCTGCCCGGCAGAGCTGCGCTGCCGAGGCCCCCTGACGAAGAGCCCATGATGAACCAACAGCTCTCGTGGAATGAGCTCGAACCTTAACCGGACAAGGCTCGCCCTTGAGCCGGTACGCCTCCAGGATAGCAGAACGTATCCACCGAGCTATAGTATCCTTGGAAGCCCGCTGACCACGCCGACGACCAGCAGGAATCACAAAAAGAGAGTCCGACTTCCGAAACCCTTGCGTGATAGCAAGATAGAACTTCAATGCCCGCACCAAATCCAACGAGTGCAAGGCCCGCTCCTTTGGATTCTTCGGATTCGGACAGAGAGAGGGCAACACGATGTCCTGATTGACGTGGAAACGCGACACCACGTTAGGCAGAAAATCGCCACGGGTACGAAGCACCACGCGATCCGAGAGGAACTCCAGAAAAGGGGGCGAGCAAGACAGTGCCGCCAACTCAGAAACCCTTCTCAAAGAGGTGACTGCCACCAAGAAGGCCACCTTCCAAGAAAGCAAGTAGAGCGTAGCTGAATCCATTGGCTCAAACGGCCCATGCTGAAGAGCCTCCAAGACTAGATTGAGCCACCAAGGAGCCACAAACGCCCTCCGAGGCGGAAACTGACGTGCAACTCCGCGAAAAAACGAACGCACATCCCTGCGCGAGGCAATAGCCTTCCGAAAAAGCACGGATAGTGCAGATACTTGACCCCGCAAGGTACCAACCACCAGACCCTTAGCCAAACCACATTGCAGAAAAGCCAAGAAGTTGGGAATGGAAAAAACCCTCGGGTTCCTTGACGATTCAGAACACCATGAATAGAAGGCCTCCCAAGTTCTGTGATAAATCCTAGTCGTAGCTGGACCTCTGGCCGCCCGGAGGGTGGCAATGACCTCGGCCGAAAACCCACGACGGGTCAAGATCTCGGTCTCAAGTGCCACGCCGTCAAACGAAGCGACTTCAGGTCCGGATGGTGAATGGGCCCTTGGGTTAACAGGTCCGGGAGAAGAGGCAGTGGAAACGGAGGCGCCGCCAGAAGAGATACCAGCGTTGAATACCACACCCTCTGCGGCCAATCCGGCGCCATCAAAATCGCCGGAATTCGTTCGAGTTTGATCCGCCGGATCACCAGAGCAAGTAAGGATACCGGCGGGAACACGTAGATCAGCTCGAACTGGTCCCACGGGGCCACTAGAGCATCTACCGCCACAGCCTCCGGGTCCCTGTACCTGGACATGAACGTCGGAATCCTGGCGTTCAGCCTGGATGCCATCAAGTCCACCTGGGGAGTCCCCTAACGGGAGCACAGCAGTGTAAAAACTTCTGGATGAAGACTCCATTCTCTGGGATCCACCTGCTTGCGACTGAGGAAGTCCGCCGTGATATTCAGCACTCCTGGGATGTGAATCGCGGAGATGGCTGGAACCCTGGACTCGGCCCATACCAGGATCCGAGAGACCTCCATCATGAGTCTGGAACTCCTCGTCCCGCCCTGATGATTGATATACGCTGTCACATTGTCCGTCTGAATCCGGACCGGCAGGCCGCTCAAGGGGACCGTCCAATGTCGGAGGCAGAGAAATATCGCTCTCAACTCCAGGATGTTGATCGGCAGAGACGACTCCTCTGATGACCAGACCCCCTGAACCCAGAGATCGTTCCAAACCCCCCCCAGCCAGTCAGGCTGGCATCGGTGGTAATGACCGACCACCGTGGGAGGAGGAAGGATTTCCCCAGGGATAAAGCCTTCGGACATAACTACCATCCAAGAGACTCTCGCACCCTGCGGGAGATACCGACACAGCGATCTAGCGAAGCCGGCGATCGGTACCAACGGGTCAGAATAAGATTTTGGAGACCCCGGGAATGAAATTGTGCAAACGGTACCGCTTCCATTGCTGCCACCATCAGACCCAGAAGGCGCATACACTTCCGAAAGGACATCGCCATCGCCGACCTCATATCCTGGACATGGTGACGAAGGTTCGCTTGTTTGTCCGGAGGCAGGGATACCACTGCTCATACCGTGTCGAAATGCATCCCCAAGAACAGGATTGACTGCGACGGCTCCAATGACGACTTCTTCCAATTGACCAGCCACCCGAAGTCCTCCAGGTGCTGAAGGGAGAGATCGCGAGCTGTCACCGCTTCCTCCGCTGTGGGTGACACAATTAACAGGTCGTCCAGGTATGGCAGAATCGTAACTCCTTGCCTTCGAAGGAGCGCCATGAGCGGCGCCAGAATTTTTGTAAAAACCCTGGGCGCCGAGGCCAACCCGAATGGTAGGGCCACAAACTGGTAATGGGCCTGACCTATGGCGAAACGCAGGAAGCGCTGGTGAGCCCTGCCGATAGGGACATGCAAATAGGCGTCGCGGATGTCGATTGACACCAAGAAATCGTACTGCGACAGGGCCGCCACGACAGAGCGAAGAAACTCCATACGGAATTTCCGGGTCCGGACATGAACATTCAAATCTTTGAGGTCCAGAATGGGGTGAAACTTGTCCTCCTTTTTGGGAACCACAAAAAGGTTGGAGTAAAACCCCCTTCCCCGGTCCTCCGGCGGAACCGGAACCACCACACCCTGCTGCAGAAGAGAGTCGACCTCCCGCAGCAGTGCAGCAGCCAGCTTGGGCTCGGACGGGATGCATGACTGACGAAATCTGTCTGGGGGTCGAGAATGAAACTCTATGAAATAGCCTGCCGACATAACCCGCGTCACCCAGGCGTCCGATACGTTGAATGCCAAAATCGACCCGAATTGAAGCAGACGACCTCCCACCCGAGAGCCCTCGAGAGGGTTCCTGGCGTCAGTCCGCCTTAGCGGGCTTTTTGTCAACCTCTCGTTTGTCCTGACGGAAATGTTGTTTCCAGGGTGTACGGGATTTCTGGGTGGTCTTCTTTCCGGAAGATGAGGGACAACCCGATCTCCAAGAGGGCTGACCGAACCGTCCCCTGGGCCGAAAGGACCGACGACCACTACCGGCACTTGACTTGCCAGACGTAGAAGCCGCTGCTTTCCGCTGCGGCAAAGCCGAATCCTTGGCCTTGGCCTTAGCAATCAGCTCCGTGAGGTCCGAACCAAAAAGCTGACCGCCCTTGTACACCAGACTCAGCAAACCTTGTTTGGATACCGCGTCTCCAGTTCACTGTTTAATCCACAGTGCTCTCCTGACTGTGACGGCCGAGGATTGAGCCCTGGACAGAACCGAAGTAGTATCCTGCACTGCGTCCCTGCCATATCGGGCCGCCTCTTCCAACAGCTGGAAAAGCCTTTCCACCTGAGACAGCGGAGTCCCATCTTGCCACGCTGTCCGCAGCTGATCCAATCGGTTGGGACTTAGCTGATACCCAATGACCCAGGAGGTCAGTCAGACTGTCAATGGAGCGTGTGAGCGCTTCCACTTTAACATCACTGAGGCCCCCGACCAGTGTCGAACGTGACGCCGTCGAAGACCCCGGTGTATCAGATACGCGTGACCGATCCTGAAGCGGACCAGGAGAGAGGTCTGCGCCCCCTGGTCCCTGATCCGACATGACCCCACACAGTTGCGAGCGTCGCGGATAAGGCGGTAATAACCCATTACAATGGGTAAAGTAACCGAGGATGTGTGATTCCGCTACCACAGCCTGTTCCTTCACAAAAGCACTGAAGGGTTAAAGCTCCTCCATAGAGGGAGAGAGCTACCCCAGCTGCCTGCAGAGCAAAAGTTAACCTAACAGACTAGGGAGATGCAGGAGGCGCTGCACGTGGTAATGGACGCCGGACGAAGGACCCGGAAGAAGAAGAAGAAGGGGCCGGACAGCTCCAGCGCGCGCTTTCCAGGCGCTTCCTGCCTGAGGATTAGATGACAGGCAGCAGAGAAGCACGAAGCCACGCCCCCCCGCCGTCGCACACCAACGGAGCCCGCGCTCCCCCGTCCCTGCTCCCCTGCTAGCAGAGAGATCTTCAAACGCCGAATGCAGCGGTGATATCCCCTGTAACGGACAAAACAGCAGTCACCACTTGTACAGTAACAGCGGCTGCCGCAGCAGCCGCTGAAGCACTCAGAACTTGATGAGCACTTACCCAGCTGAGCGCCACAGGGACCCCCAGGGATGTGTGGCGCCGTGGCCCTTTGCTCCCCCCCACGGCGGAGCGCGCAGGGACCCCACAGAAGGGGTGTGCGTCTCCGCCAGGGAGCGCCCTGTATCCCCCGGGGCCGGCAGGCTTCTGCGGGGACCTCCTTAGGGGGTACGCAGATCCGCCAGGGGAGGGTCAGGGGTCCCAGCAGCGCCGAGACCCCCTGAGACCTCTAGACCACGGGGGGTCCAGGTCTCCGGAAATGTAAAATAAAAAATTCTTCTGAGGAGCTGCAAAGGCAGCGACTATCCTCTGCGACCTCAAATTTTAAACTGAAGGACATGGGAGTAGGAGGAGCCTAAGCTGGAGGGGCCGGTCGTCACTTTTTCTAATCTGAGGTGAACTATCCTGTGGGGCTGAGCCTACCCACTAGTAATGGATCTGTGTCTCCCTTCCTTCCCTTCTGCTGCTGAAAATGTATATATCAAAAGTACACTGAGCTCACAATTGAATCCATAAATTCTGGTTAACACCAAAGACCTACATCTAAGAGACCATGAGCTGTAAGGATGAGGTCATAAAACCTGTGAGGGATGAAGACAAGTGTGTGTCCTGTAGTGTGGTGCCTTTTGTTCTGTTGATAGAGTAAAGAGACCACCTACATGCGAGATGGACATCTTGTCTGGCCTCTTGGAAGGTACATAATCCATTGTGATGTTTGGATCACAAACCATTGTTCTTGATGGACATCTTGACTGCAGCCTAAGGCTATGTGCCCACGATGCAGAAATGAAGCAGAAAATTTCTGCAGCGTTTCTGCATCTCCCTTGCCAGAAAAAACGCATGCGTTTTTCCTGCAGAATACATGAGTATTCACATGCGTATTCACATGCGTTTATGCATGCGTTTACGCATGAGGACTACAAGCACTTTCCAGGCGATAGCATCACTTGGAAAGTGCTTGACAACTAGGTCACACTATATAAATCCATGCAAACCGTAAAAAATAAAGCTATACTTACCGATCCCCCGCCGCGTGTGCTGCCGCGTGTGTTGTCGCGCTCCTTCTGGGTTGCCGGCATATCGCGAGACAGCCTGCGGTCACATGACCGCGACGTCATCTCAGGTCCTGGAAGGAGAAGCGCTGCAGGGGCCGTCGGACAGGTGAATATAAACTTTATTTATTATTTTATTCTTTTTTTCACAGGTACAATGGTACCCAGGTCTGGATGAGAGTCTCCTCTCCTCCAGAACTGGGTACCATCCTCACATAGAGACGCATGATATCCGCGTGTACAAATGTACAGACACGGATATTATGCGTCTCAATGCAAGTCAATGGCGGCAATTCCGCTGTGCTTTCACAAAATTAATGAACATGCTGCGGATTTATGAGCGCTGCAGAAACGCTGCGCAAAAATCCGCAGCATGAGCATTGACATTGCGGAATGCCATTGGGGACCATGGGGTGCGGATTACCATGCGTTTTTGATGCGCTTCCGCTGTGGAATTTCCGCAGCGGAAACGCATGAAAAACGCATCGTGGGCACGCAGCCTAAATGGAATTTGAACCTGTCATCATGCCTTTTTAACACAATGACCTTTTGGCTATATACAAGGACGCCATCTGCAGGAAGATGAAGACCACTACCATCACGTTTGACCCTTGAGACTCTATCTCATCCATTCTGGACCTAAGAACGCCACCTATAGACAATACTCCCGAGTGGATCTTTTCATAGATTTCAAAACAATTTTACTCCCAAAATCAGATCACACCCAACTGTGTCCCCAATCTCCCTACTCAACAGTGGTTATAGGTTTCTTACAAAATGTTTAGCCTTTTTTACATGCTCACTGGGACACTGAGAATTCAGAATTTTTTTATATCACAGTCTCATTGACATAAGCACCAGAATTGTGATGAATGGTCATAACACTCCAAATCTGCACAAGCCAGGGATGTCCATTATCACCCATATAATTTAACTAATCCATGAACCATTTTTGTACCATGTGCAACCTCTTCTCAATAGCTAGAATCCACAAATACACCTACCAAATACCACGTTAACAGCATTTGCATGTAATGTATTATTGTCAAAAACCCATGGGTTTCATTACCCTCTTTGCTACAGACACTGGTACACTTTAAGGCTAGTGCCATACATTAGACAATAGGGGCCTCATTGATGAGATGACAGGACCTTCCACAATGTGGGAGGACCTATCTTTAAAAATGGCGGAGTTTGCTAATCTCTTATAACTCTAGCAACCTCTTCCGGTCTACAATACGTCAAATAGATTGGAAAAATGAGTCAACTTTCTCTACTATTCGTTTATATGGAAGAGGGCACCTACGAATACTATACACATTTTGCAACAAGCTAAATTAAATGTGGGACTCAACTTTTCCAACATTTGGAAGTTTAATATAGCAGCACTAATGAGCGTAGACACTAACACCTTTCCAATTTATTTTTGTTCTTAATATTCGTAGCACATTCAATGAACTGGAATCAGTTTATAAAAATAAAAAAAAACATTTAAAATAAACTTTTACACTTTCTTACAATAGGCTCCTAGTGTGACAGATGCCACCACTGTGTGCATCTGAAGCATTTGTTTAACATATATTTCTAAGTGTAAAAGATATGGGGTTAGTCTGCAGGTTAATAGCATTATTACGCTGGCCAGAGCCGGCACGTAGCCTAAAGCTGCAGGGAGAAAAAGAACTTTATTCCCCAGCAGCGTTCCCGTTTCAGTCACGGGGACGTCAGCGGCGCAAAATCAGTCACCGCTCTGAAATTCAGAGAAGCGGCTGTAACCATGCCCCCAATTGGCACTGGCTCTGCATTAGGGCCGACTATCAGTCAGGGCTGGGGGCACGGTTACAGCCGCTGCACTGTATTCTCAGAGTCATGACTGAATTTGCGCCAGCGCCGCCCTTGTGACTGAAACGGGAATGCTGCTGGGGAGAATAAAGTTCATTTTCTACACGCAGCATTAGGCTATGTTCACACATGTTGGGTTTTTCAGCGTTTTTTGCTGCAGATTTTTATGCAAATTTTCAGCTGCGTTTTGTAGTACCAGCAAAGTCTATGAGAAACCAGAATTCTCTGTTCACACATCTTGTTATTTTTTTCCTGCATATTTTGTGCCTTGGTTGGGTTTTTTGAAAATAAGCATATCACTTCTTTCAGCGTTTTTCCAGAGTTTTTTCAGCATTTTTTCACCCATAGGAAGTAATGGGTGGTGAAAAAAACACTGAAAATACACATCAAAAACGCAGAAGAGTTTAGTGTTTTTTCAGCGTTTTTGATGGAAAAATAGAATGGGGTTCTTTTTTTTCACAGAACTTTATGTACATGCATAAATAGAGACAGAAGGACACTGTAAAAAAACGCTGAAAAAACCCACAAAAAATGCGGCAAAACATGCGTTTTGACGCAGCTGATTTCCTGCCAGAGATAAGTTTTGCTGCAGATTTGTGAAGTAAAAAAACCCCAACATGTGTGAACATTGCCTTAGGCTAAGTGCTCCACTCCCACTAGTTAATTTTAAAGCAAATCATGAGTTTTAAGTTAAAAAAGTCACCATTTTTGTATTTTTAGAGGTCTTTGCAGTATCTGGATTATCAACGGAGTTATGACAATGAGAAAAGGTTTTTGTTTTCCAGCAAAAAAAACAACCACATACCGGCATGTGGGAATCAGTGGTACAGTTCACGCTTATCCCTGGTGCCAGGCTGCTGGAGGAGACCCTCATCATTGTTCCCTGCTCATGCTGAGATCAGCGCAAGCAGGGGACAATGTTGAGAGTAGTATTCAGCCCCCGCTGTCTACATCAAGTGTAAAAAGAATTAAATTTAAAAAAAGCACTTATACTCACCTTAACACCTAATCTACTGAAGCCCTTGTTCCCTGTAAAAAAAAAAAAAATAAACAACAATATCGCTCACCTGTCCGAAGTGGCAAGATTCCATAATGTCCCACGCCGCAATCCATCACTGCGATATTTGGTTTACACCCTGATTAGGTGTAAGGTGAGTATTTTCATTGTTTATTTTTTTCCGCATTTTACAGGGGACACAGACTTCAGAGGATTAGGCGTTAGGCTGCGCGCCCACTATGCGTTTTTTAAGCATTTCCGCAGTGTAATTTCCACTGCGGAAACGCTTAAAAAACG
This sequence comes from Phyllobates terribilis, assembly GCF_046119375.1. NCBI lineage: Eukaryota > Metazoa > Chordata > Amphibia > Anura > Dendrobatidae > Phyllobates > Phyllobates terribilis. The sequence continues at coordinate 638,491,983 of NW_027362762.1, forward strand.
CTTGGTAATAGGTCTGCAATGGTTCCCAATGATAATCAGCATGTGCTGTGCACATGCTTTGGAAATTTCCGCTGCGGAATATCATTGCGAAAAAATCCGCAGCACATCCATTAATTTTGCGAAATCGCGGCGTTTTAGCCACCATTGACTTGCATTGGACAGCATAACATACGCATGACTACACGTACACATGCGGATATTATGCGATTCAATGCGTGGATGGTATCCGGGTCTGGAGAAGAGGAGACTCTGATGCACCCCCTGGGCCGTGGGGTACTCGGTGACGGGCTGCTCGTGGCTAGGGGAGATGTCACAGTGGCGGTGACCCGGTCCGTGACCCAGGGCGGTCATTCAAAAGGGGTTTATTTATAGGGGATTTTTAGTTTATATATAAAGTTTGTGACGCCACCTGTAGTATGCGGCAAAAGGGAGCCGCCGCTGCGGAGCGGATCCTCTGGAGCTGAAGTTAGTGCAGCAAAGCTGGTGTGGCTCTCCACAGGTAGAGCTTAGCTCCAGGTCAGTGTAGATGTTATAGGTGGTGCTGGGCGTTGTAGTGCAGGGGTGATGGCGCAGATAATAATCACAGAGACAGTGGGGTGCAGTCTTCCGAGTTTACTCACAGTTGTTAAGTTCCTCAGGTTGCACTGTCCAGCTTACAGCCTCCCACGTCGCGCTGCGTTCACCAGGCGGGGGTTCAGCAATCTCCCAGGTGTTTCAAAAGTGCCTGACAGGACCCCGTTCTATGTGCCTTCCTCACTCGTCTTCCTGCGCTGGCTCTCGCCCTCCTGCCCTGCGCCTCACAATCAGTGTCCCAATCCGGTAGCCTCGGGTCTTGTCGGACGACCTGCAGTCCCCTGGACCCTCTGTGGCCACCTTTTCGGCGATCTAATTGTGGTTGTGGCCACTGCACCCTGCAAGTACAGCAGCCTCCGGTTTTTAGCTGAGCCTTGTAGTTCTCCACTAGTTTAGGGGCCGGTCCCCTCTGTGGCTCGATCCCTCCACACCAGGTAGATTTGGGCGTACTTGTGGCCTCCAGCACTGCCTGTACCCCTAGGATCCCTTCCTCCTCTTGGAGCCTTTCTTCCTTCTCCTTTCCTCTCTTCTTTCCTTCTCCTCCTGGGCCTCTCTGCTAGGCCCGCTCTGGGGCAGAGCTCGTGCAGAGCCCCTGCTCCCCTCAGACTGATCTCTCTGACTCCTCTGTACTCCCAAGATGGTTCCCCTTTTATACAACTTCCTTTCCTGTGCTCCCCTGATCTACATCCTCCACCCACACCCACTACATGGTTCCCCCTCACTCGGTTCCCCTCCACTCCAGCCAGGGACCAGGGACTGTGCTCTCCCTTAGGAGCAATCTCGCCCTGCCCTACTGAAGTGGACGTGTTGGATGCAGGTGTTAGGGTCCCGGGCAGCACTCTATCCTTACCTGAGAGTGGGATACCACACCTCTGGGTGAGATGCAGTACCTCTGTGGCAACTGAACCCTCAGGGGCGCCACAACTCTCCTCCAGACCCGGGTACCATAGTACCTGTAGTTAAAAAAGAATTAAAATAAAAAATAAACATATATTCACCTTCTGATGGCCCCCTGTCTGCTCCCGGCGGCGCTGCTGGTTCTTCGGCTGCTTGCGGTGGTAAAAGGACCCTCCATGGCGTCATTTAGTCATGTGACAGGTCACGCGACTGCTGACGTCGGCGGTCGCGTGACCTGTCACATGACTAAATGACGTCATGGAAGGTCCTTTTACACCACCGCGAGCCGCCGAAGACACCGGACGCATTGGAGAAGGGGGGCCATCGGAAGGTGAGTATAATGTTTTCTTTTTCTTTTTCACCATTTTTTTTTTTTTTTTTACTATTGATGCTGCATTTGCAGCATCGTAACTTGGTCACACTATATAAATCCATGCCGGTTGCATGGATTTATATAGTGTTAACAAGTTGTCAAGCACTTTTCCAAGTGATGCTAAAATCGCTTGGAAAAGCGTTTGACAACCATCATGCGAAATCACATGTTCAAAATGCTTCACAAACTCTTCTACCTGGCAGAAAAAACGCATTTAAAATCCGCATGCCTTTTTTATGCCAGGGAGATGCAGAAACGCTCAGGAAAAATCCGGAGCATTTCTGCTTCGTGGGCACATAGCCTTAGGTGAGTATAAATTAGTTTTTTATTTTTAAATAAATGTGTTAAACAGTGTGGACTTTTATTTCAAATAAATGATTTTATTCAGGCTCTGTGTTTATTTACAAACTTTTACTATGGGGTTAGTAATGGGGCGTCTTATGGACGCCTCTCCATTTCTAACTACTGGGCTTAATGTCAGCTGCAAATACAAGGCTAACATGATCCCCATCCCTATTACCCCACTTGTCACTGCACCAGGGCAAGTGGGATGATCCAAGGCTAAGCGTCAGATTTGGTGCATCTTATTGATGTGCCATTTCTGGGGCCACTAAGGTCTGATGTTATTAGCCTCAGGGGGGGCCAGGATCCATGGCCCCCTCCCTGGTTATTAACAGCAGCCTGAAGCTGTCTGTTTAGCCTTTGCTGGTTGTCTTTGTGTGGAGTATGTCTAGTGTAAGGTCTGTGTGAAGTTTCTTTACAGTTTGTGTGTAGTATTGGTATGAGTTATGTAAATGGTGAGCAGAAGGGTCTGGTCTGTGTCTTAATTTTTGGGGGGTCTGATCTGGGGGCCAAATTTATTAATAGGTCTTTTCTAATGCTGGAACTCATTTAAATATCTCATTATGATTCTGAATACTTTAAGGAGATGATTTTATTAAGGGATTTGGTCTGGGCTATCAATTAAATTAGTAGAGTCTGGGGTCTGAATTAATATAGTGGTCTAGTCTAAAGTCAGAATTATTTTTGGAGCCAGATCTGATGTCATTTTATAACTGCAATATTGACTCAAAAGCGAAGAATTGACTTCACATAATTTACACAGAGCAATATTAATTTTGTCGAATAAGAAACCATAAGAAAAAAATAATTACCTTCACATAATGATCTTTGGATCCTGTGATAACTAAATCCTGTTTATTGGCTGTGCTACTGATTGTCAAGCACATAACTGGTGCCATGTGTCCAGATAGTTTCCCTACGAATTGCAACCTACAAAAGTGTGAGAAGAAAATACAAAGATTTAAGTTGATTCTTCTGCTTTTCTATAGCCGTATGGCCTATTTAGATAGACCGATTGCTCTTAAGAACCGTCGTTCAAGATTATCGATTTGTCTAAACAGACTGGCAAACACCCGATGAACAAGCAATATGTTTGTTCACCGGATGCGATTATTTTTTAAGCAAAATGATTTTTAACCCCTTAGTGACAGAGACAATTTTGACCAAGCCTCATTTTTCAAATATGACACATGTAACTTAATATGGTAATAAATCTGTAACACTTCAACATATTCCGGTAATTCTGAGAAAGATTTATTGACACATTGTAATTGTATAATAATGGTAAATTTAGGTGAATACGTTTTTCTTTGTCAAAATATCTGGAATTTAACAAAAAAATTAGCAAGTTCCAAATTTGAATGCTTATACCTTTAAAGCAGGTAGTCATTCCACACAAACTAGTTAACAACCAATATTTCTCATACTTTGGGTCAGCATCATTTATCAAGCTAACTTTTATTTTGTTAGAGTGTTAAAAGTGTTAAAATTAAGCAGAAATTTTTCATTTTTTCAAGGAAATTTACAAATCCTATTTTTTTTTATGTACCTTTTCAGTTGTGAAGTAATTTAGAGTGGTCTATATATTTCAAAACCCCCTTAAATGAGACCATTTTAAAAACGGCTATTTTCAAAATATTCAAAACTAAGCTGTCAGGAAATGTGTTAATTCTTCAGGTGTTTCACGGAAATTAATGCAAAGTGGAATGAAAAAATGTAAACTTATATTTTTTGCAGTAAGATATTGTTTGGACACACCAGGGCTCAGAAGGGAATTAGCACTATTTGATATTTGGAATGCAAATTTGGCTGAAATAGATTGTGGACGCCATGTCACATTCCCAGAGCCCCTGAAGTGCCAAAACAGCAGAACCTCCACACACACACTTTTTGATACAACACTCCTCAAGAAATTCATCTAGGATTGTAATGAGCATTTTGAGCGCACAAGTTCTTCCTAGAACTTTATAATAGTGGTGCTTGAAAATGAAAAATTATATTCTTCCAGTAAAATTTGTTTTAGCCCAAACCTGTAATTTTCACTAGGGGTAATAAAATAAAATTTACTCCAAAATTTCACCTGATTTGAGAATACTGTTTGCACACATGCTGGGACTCGGAAGGGAAGGAGCGCCATTTGGGTTTTGATTCGCAGATTTTGTTTGAATTGATTGTTGGCACCATTAGCAGAGTTCGCTGATGTGCTAGAACAGCAAAAAAACAAACAAAGAAAACCAACAAGTGACTCCATTTTGGAAACTGCACTGCTCAATTAATTCACCTAGGGGTGTAGAGATCATTTTGAACTCTCAGGAGCTTCACAGAAATTTAGAACGCGGAAATAAAAAAAATTACAATTACGACTAAAATAATATTAGCTGCAAATTTTTCATTTTCACGATAGGTAATAGGTAAAAATGCACCCCACTATTTGATACGCAATTTCTATGGTGATACCCCATATATAATTGGAAACTACTGTTTGGCCAATGCAGGGTTTAGAAGAAATTAGCGCTATTTGAGTTTTTCAGCGAAGGTTTTGCTGGAATTGTTTGTATGTGCCATTCTCAGAACCCGTAACATTAGAAAATTCCCAAAAGTGAACCCACGTTGGAAATTACATTCTTCAATTGATGCATCTACGGTACACTGACTATTTTGACCAAACAGTTGTTATAACTCTCCAGTATCCACTCTATACTTTTTTTATAGAAAATTGCAAATATGCCATTTTAGTGTCCTATACATTGTGTACAGGTGTTTCTGGAGGCAATCCCCCTCTAAATTGTTAAGTGGGTTTCTCACAATAGAAATTCCATACATGTGGGTGCTAATGCAGTTTAGGCACACTGATGTGCTCAAAAGGCGGATGGCATTTGAATTTGGGAGCATATATTCCATAGAATTTTATTTGGGGGAGGAACCAAGTCACCTTTCCAAAGACTTTGAGCTATGTGTGATCTGGAACCCCTCATAGTTATGTAGACATCTTGCAGGATCAGTTAAAGATTGTATTGATAATATTTTGATCTAAATAATACATTTGATCATTTAACAAAACCATTCACTATAAGGAGGCAGATGGAAACACTTTGGACTCCATCTGGCCTCTGTTCTGGCGTCTGCATCTTTTTAGGCATGAAAAAACTGTGAACGACTGCACTTTTGTGCACTGCAAACACATCACGGAACAGAGTCCAGACAGAGTTCAAAGTGTCTAAATCTGCCTTATTACAGTGAATGGTTCCATCAGGGTTTAGCCTGAATCTAATTTTTTGGCGACTGAGATAAAAACCCCAAGGTAAGTGCTCAGCATAAAGCACAGAGTAAATGTGAACCGAGCCTTAGGCTATGTGCCCACGATGCAGAAATCAGATTTTTTTCCCAAGAGTTTCTGCATCTCCCTGGCAGAAAAAACGCATGCGGATTTTACATGCGTTTTTCTGCCAGGGACAAGCGTATGTCCCGCGTTTTTGACATGCGATTTGGCATGCGGGTTGTCAAGCGCTTTTCCAAGTGATTTTAGCTCCATTTGGAAAAGTGCTTGACAACTTGGTCACACTATATAAATCCATATAGTGTGACCAAGTTAATAGTTAAAAAGAATGGTAAAAAATAAAAAATAAACATTATATTCACCTTCTGATGGCCCCCGGTCTCCTTCTCCGGTGCATCCGGTATGTTGGGCGGCTCGCGGTGGTCTAAAAGGACCTTCCATGAAGTCATTTAGTCATGTGACAGGTCACGCGACCGCCGACGTCATGGAAGGTCCTTTTAGACCATCGCGAGCCGCCGGGGAGCCAGGTTGCATCGCTAAGGAGACCGGGGCCATCAGAAGGTGAGTATCATGTTTATTTTTTTTATTTTAAATTCTTTTTTTATTACAGGTACTATGGCACCGGCGTCTGGAGGAGAGCCGCTGCGGAAACGCTTAAAAAACGCATCGTGGGCACACAGCCTTATACTGATTTTCAGTAGGCAGAATAAACAAATAAACAGCAGTTGAAGAATTATTCTGAGACATAGCTTTGTAGTTTTTTTTTCCAACAGGAAGTATGAGAGCTTGTTTTTTTTTTGCAGCATTACTTGAAGTTTTTATTGATGCGATTTAGGGCTACATAACATTTTTTGATCGCATATTCAGATTTTTCAGATGCTGAGTAAGAAAAAACTGAAAAAGGACAGAAATAAAAAACAATGTCACAGAAAAAAGCAGCTGTGCTTACCAATAGAAGCTCACAATATTAATGCACTGCAGAACGCAGTGTAGGACCCCATGATAAAAGGCAGAGATAGCACACATGCAGTATACTGATAAAATGACAACTCACACATCTACCATTCATGGGGGAAGTAGTATTCTAGTATTCTAAATACAGAAGGATAGGGCTTGTATAGGATACCAGTCACACAGATAAATGTAGGCCACTATACTGGCTTACTGGCTAATAGTGACGACCATACTATCAGATCAGCCGGGCTGCCCAGCATTATATACAGTGCCTACAAGTAGTATTCAACCCCCTGCAGATTTAGCTGGTTGACACATGCGGAATTAACTTGGCATTGTGACATTTGTACTGTAGATCAGCCTGGAAGTGGGAAATGCACTGTAGCAAATTTTGTTTTTGTTTTTTTTTGTTTTTGTTTTTTTTAAACGTTAAAAGTTAATTCAGAGTGTCATTTATTATTCAACCCCTCAAACCACAAGAATTCTGTTTTGTCCCCCTAAAGTATTAAGAAGTAGTTCAGGCACCAAGAATAATGAGCTTCACATGTGTGGATTAAAGATCTCTTTTGCCAGCCTTTTCTGACTATTTAAGACCCTCCCCAAGCTTGTGAACAGCACTCAGACATGGTCAACATGGGAAAGACAAAGGAGCATTCCAAGGCCATCAGAGACAAGATCGTGGGGGGTCACAAGGCTGGCAAGGGGTACAAAACCCTTTCCAAGGAGTTGGGCCTACCTGTCTCCACTGTTGGGAGCATCATCCGTAAGTGGAAGGCTTATGGAACTACTGTTAGCCTTCCACGGCCTGGACAGCCTTTGAAAGTGTCCTCCCGTGCAGAGGCCAGGCTTGTCCGAAGAGTCAAGGCTAACCCAAGGACAACAAGGAAGGAGCTCCCGGAAGATCTCATGGCAGTGGGGACATTGGTTTCAGTCAATACCATAAGTAACATACTCCACCGCAATGGTCTCTGTTCTAGACGAGCCCGTAAGGTACCTTTACTATCAAAGCGTCATGTCAAGGCTCGTCTACAGTTTGCTCATGATCACTTGGAGGACTCTGAGACCGACTGGTTCAAGGTTCTATGGTCTGATGAGACCAAGATCGAGATCTTTGGTGCCAATCACACACGTGACGTTTGGAGACTGGATGGCACTGCATACGACCCCAAGAATACCATCCCTACAGTCAAGCATGGTGGTGGCAGCATCATGCTGTGGGGCTGTTTCTCAGCCAAGGGGCCTGGCCATCTGGTCCGCATCCATGGGAAGATGGATAGCACGGCCTACCTGGAGATTTTGGCCAAGAACCTCCGCTCCTCCATCAAGGATCTTAAGATGGGTCATAATTTCATCTTCCAACAAGACAACGACCCAAAGCACACAGCCAAGAAAACCAAGGCCTGGTTCAAGAGGGAAAAAGTCAAGGTGTTGGAGTGGCCTAGTCAGTCTCCTGACCTTAACCCAATTGAAAACTTGTGGAAGGAGCTCAAGAATAAAGTCCACATGAGACACCCAAAGAACCTAGATAACTTGGAGAAGATCTGCATGGAGGAGTGGGCCAAGATAACTCCACAGACCTGTGCCGGCCTGATCAGGTCTTATAAAAGACGATTATTAGCTGTAATTGCAAACAAGGGTTATTCCACAAAATATTAAACATAGGGGTTGTATAATAATTGACCCACACTTTTATGGTTAAAATTTAATAAAATTCAACTGAGCAACATAACTTTTTGGTTTGTAAGATTTATGCTTCTGTTCATAAAACCTACTCTCGTTTGCAGTTTGAAGGCTCTAACTTATTTGCATCTTATCAAACCAGCTAAATCTGCAGGGGGTTGAATACTACTTGTAGGCACTGTAACTGCACCCCACAGGGAACTACTACACATGCCTGTGTGACTGTCAACCGATACAAGCATTATCCGTGTGCATTTAGAATACTAATAAACAAAGCAGCACACTGTAACGCTAGGTATGCAAACATGAAATATATGAAATTTGAATAGCATTATTGCTCTAGAAAATAGAAATAAATGAGAAATCTTAGTGCATAAATCGGCCAATTCATGTGTACCGGTAGCCACGTTAAGGCGTTTCTTATCATACCGGGAACCTGCCTGGGTGAACTCCTCTCTAAGAGACAAAAGTCTGCTTGTGTGTGGGAAAGCATGATCCTGCTGCAATTATAACCGCCTGTGGCATAGAGGTGGAGTGACCAGTCAAAGCCTAGACATATAAACAGAAAAGACTGACCGGCACTTCCAAAACAAAAAATAGGTGTGTACAGGGGCTTACTAGGAGCAGCTACCTTCATATATAATTATAATAATATATATTTTTCTGTTTTAGTTAGAATACTAGGCAGCCCACTCTCCATAAATCATAGATGTGTGGAAGGCTGCTTTATCAGTAATTTGCACCAGTGCTATCTATGGGAGCCTGCTGCACCCTGCAATACATTAGTATTGTGACTTGTTAACAAATCAAGGCAACAAGTATTGAGACAGAAACTCATTGCGAAGGAAGGAAAGAAGAATCCAAAAATATTATTTACAGTGCATTGAAAAAGTATCCATAACCCTTTCATTTTTACAGATTTTTTTTTACGTTACATCCAAAAACTTAAATGTATTTTATTGGGATTTTATGTGACATGCATTTGTATGCAGCCCCTTGTAGTCTGATACCCCAAAATAAAATTGTGAGTGATCAATTGCCTCCAGATGTCACATAATTAGTAAATTGCGTTCAACTGTGTGGATCTGTCTAATTTATTCTCAGTATAACTACAGCTGTTCTGTGAAGACCTCAGAGGTTTGTTTGAGAACATTAGGGATCAAACGACACCATGAAAGTCAAGGAGCACACCAGACAGGTCAGGGATAAAGTTGTGAAGACGAGTAAAGCAAGGTTAAGTTATAAAACAATAGCCCAATCTCTGAACATCTCATGGAGCACTGTTCAAGCCATCATCCATGTTTCCCTTTTATTTTTTTCTGTGGTGCTCTATTGGATATTTCACAAAATGTGACACCCACAACTTGTCTGATTGATGCTTCATTGATCCAACATTCTATCCCTTATGGAAATTGGTCACTTTACAATATGTCTTAAATAAGCATTGTAACCTTCAGTGTGCATTTGAATACTTTATTGACCAAATCCTATACTGAAATGGTAGTGGATATTGATATATGCTAGATTAGATATTCTTTATTGAACAAAGCATTATGTATTACTAATTTAGGAAGATTTTGTTTACTACTTGTGACATGATAATAGGATGATTTATCCATATTATACAGAAGTATATATAATTAATTTTTTTCTTTTTTTCTTTATTTCTTATACTATGTTTGTATTTTATGTCAGAAAGTTTGAGAAAGACCCGTAATGTAGGGTTGAAACGTCACATTGTATGGATTGCCTTATAAATAAAATTTCATCTGTTTGAAATCTAAGCGTGCCGAGTACTTTACACCATTGTTTGTACGGAGTGGAACTCTTACTCGAACACCACACCCTGAGAGTGCCATATATTCATTTCCAAGAATTGCAATGTACTGATAAGAATCGGATGCAATAAGGATGATTCGTATGGAATACAAATGCACAAAGCATGGGCAACAAACAAAGAGAATTGGAACTACTAACGCAGGAAAAGGAATATGATGTCATTGGAATCACTGAAACTTGGTGGGACGATACACATGATTGGAATACAAGGCTAAAAGGATACAACTTATTTGCAAGAAGCAGACTTGATAAACGAGGAGTAGGTGTTGCATTGTATGTTAGAAAAGCGTATATCTGCAGAGAGATTGAAGCAGAGACTGGGAGTTCTGTGGAAACTGTTTTGGTAAGAATACAAGGAGAGAACAACGGAAAGGACACCATTGTAGGCATTTACTACAGGCCACCTGGGCAAGCTGAAGATATGGATGAACTCTTTATGTATCAAATGACCAAGTTCTCCAAAAAATATGACGTAGTGGTCATGGGAGATTTCAACTATCCAGACATTTGTTGGGAATCTCTCTCAAGTAAAACTAACAGGTCAAGCAAATTCTTATCCTCTCTTGCTGACAACTTTATCTTCCAAAAGGTAAGGGAGAAAACAAGGGGATCTGCTACTTTGGATCTAATCCTTATAAACAGGGATGAAATGGTTGAGGAGGTAAAAGTGGCTGGGACCCTAGGAGGCAGCGATCATGCTATTATAGAATTTTGGATAACTAGAGGAGGAAGACATGTGAAGACTCAAACTTCAAGGTTAGATTTCAGAAAGGCTGATTTTAAGCGACTCAGAAAGAGAATAGGAGGGATCCAATGGCTGGATGTCCTTAAGGACAAAAATGTCCAGGAAGGATGGGAAATTTTTAAAAATGAGATTCTCAAAGCACAATCGTTAACAATCCCGAAAAGTAGGAAGAATTAGAAGCATTTAAGGAAACCAGGATGGATGAACACAGAACTTAAACACATGCTAAAAAGAAAGAAAGAAATGTTTATCAAATGGAAAGAGGGAGGCATATCTAAAGAAGATTATAATGCAGTTTGCAGAAACTGCAGGGCATGTATCAGGTTAGCTAAAGCTGACAATGAATTAAGGCTTGAAAGAGATGTCAAAAGCAATAAAAAAGGATTTTGGGGGTATGTCAAAAGTAAAAGAAAAGTCAAAGATGCTATAGGATTTTTACAGGATGAAAATGGTGAAATGGTAAGAAAGGATGTTGAGAAGGCCAAACTTTTTAATTCCTATTTTGCATCTGTTTTCTCTCAGAAAGAAAATGTAACATCAACTGAACTTCACTGTCCTATTAAAGGAATAGAAGAATCCAGGTTATCTGTAAACAGAAAGACTGTGAGGGAATATTTAGCTAACATAAATGAGTTCAATTCTCCAGGTCCAGATGAATTACACCCCAGAGTACTGAAGGAGATCATAGAAGAAATTTTAGAACCACTCTCCATAATCTTTGAAAATTCTTGGAGAACAGGAGAAGTCCCAGAAGACTGGAGAAGAGCAAATGTTGTTCCTATCTTCAAAAAGGGGAAGAAGGTGGACCCAGGGAACTATAGGCCAGTGAGTCTGACTTCTATACCAGGAAAGATCTTTGAACAAATTATTAAACAACATGTATGTAAGTACCTGGATAAGAATGAAGTGATTAACCAGAGTCAGCATGGGTTTGTAACTAACAAGTCATGTCAGACTAACTTAATTTCCTTCTATGACAGAATCACTGACTGTGTGGATCAGGGAAATGCTGTAGATATAGTATATCTTGACTTTAGCAAAGCATTTGACAAAGTATCTCACACCATCCTTATTGAAAAAATTACCAAGTATGGAATGGACAAGGCAACTGTTAGGTGGATTCATAACTGGCTTAGTGATCGGACTCAAAGAGAGGTCGTAAATGGCTTCACATCCAGTTGGATGAATGTCTCAAGTGGGGTAACACAGGGCTCTGTCCTGGGACCTGCATTGTTCAACATCTTTATCAATGATTTAGATGAAGGAATTGAGGGTAAACTGATTAAATTTTCTGATGACACAAAGCTAGGAGGGATAGCTAACACTAGAAAAGAGAGAGGATTCAAAAAGACCTAAATAAACTGGAGCAGTGGGCAGTAACTAACAGAATGTTTTTTAACAGGGAAAAATGCAAAGTATTACATCTGGGCAATAAAAATGAAAAAAGCATATACAAAATGGGAGGAATAGATCTAAGCAACAGTACATGAGAAAAAGACTTAGGTATACTAATAGATCATAGACTAAACATAAGTCAACAGCGTGATGCAGCAGCAAAAAATGCAAATACAATTCTGGGATGTATTAACAGAAGCATACAGTCTAGATCACGTGAAGTCATTATCGGACTTTACTCCTCATCTGGAATACTGCGTCCAGTTTTGGGCACCACATTTTAAAAAAGACATCGACAAACTGGAGAAAGTTCAGAGAAGAGCGACCAGAATGGTAACCGGTCTGCAAACCATGTCCTATAAGGAACGGTTACAGGATTCGGGAATGTTTAGCTTGCAAAAAAGAAGACTGAGAGGAGACTTAATAGCTGTCTACAAATATCTCAAGGGCTGTTACATTGAAGAAGGATCATCTTTATTCTCATTTGCACAAGGAAAGTCTAGAAGCAATGGGATGAAACTGAATGGGAGGAGACACAGATTAGATATTAGAAAAAACTTTTTGACAGAGTGATCAATGAGTGGAACAGGCTGCCACGAGAGGTGGTGAGTTCCCCTTCAATGGACGTCATCAAACAGAGGCTGGACAGATATCTGTCTGAAATGATTTAGTGAATCCTGCTTTGAGCAGGGGTTTGGACCAGATGACCCAGGAGGTCCCACTCCCCTCCAACTCTACCATTCTATGATTCTATAAATCCATTTTTTTGCACACTAATACACTTTAATAGGCAAATCTCATCCAAAATAAGGTAAAGAATAGTGCGTGCTGCAATTTTTTTTTACATGGACACTTAGCATGTGTGAAAAATTGTCGTCTGAACAGCCCTATTGAATTACATTGGTTAGCGTGACGCCGGATTACTATTCGATTATAACACAGAAAACAGGCGTCCGTATAATACGGTCGCCTGAACAAGCCCTTAAAACGTAAATTTTACCACATAGTTTACTTTCATTGCAGCATTTTGCATTGGTATTTGTGGACCAAAACTAGGAGTAGGAGTTGGTTTATATTAAGTTGTATTCATGGTTTTGACTAACAAATATTAATGCAAAATACTGGCCAAATGTGCATGCATGAAAATGGCTTAATACTGAAATTAACCTCTTTGTGATCCGCCTTTAAAGGTGGTCATTTGAAGATGTTATTCTTCCATGCTGTTTTGTAAACGGCACTGAGGAATAAGTGTAAAGTGCGCCAGATGGGTGGCTAACACCTTGTGGCATTGGTCCTGATTGGTTTTAAATGCCACTGTCAATTGCGATAGAAGAATCTAGATGGTTAAAAGAGGGAGAAGGTTCCCTCTTTATCCTTATCGCACCTACACAAAAACAATAAAATATGTAGAAATATAAAAAAAAAAAAAAAAAACACAACACAAAAAATACAACAAAAAATCATGCAAAACTGCTTTGCCACTAAAAACACAGCTTTTGTGAAAAAACAAAAATAAAAAGTACACACAATTGGTATTACTACATCCTGAACAACCTGGACTACAAATCTACCAAATTATTTATTCTGTACAGTGAACATACCAAAAAAGTAGCTTTGTCATCATACCGACACATAAAAATAGAATAAAAAGTCATATGTAAAAAATGGTACCAATGAAAACATCAACTCGTTCTACAAGAACACTTTCAAAGTTTTCCCAATTTTTCGGACTGACTGACCTTCATTTCTTAAAGTAATGATGGCCACTCGTTTTTCTTTACTTAGCTTCTTTTTTCTTGCCATAATACAAATTCTAACAGTCTATTCAGTAGGACTATCAGCTGTGTATCCACCTGACTTCTGCACAACACGACTGATGGTCCCAACCCCATTTATAAGGCAAGAAATCCCACTTATTAAACCTGACAGGGCACACCTGTGAAGTGAAAACCATTTCCGGTGACTACCTCTTGAAGCTCATCAAGAGAATGCCAAGAGTGTGCAAAGCAGTCATCAAAGCAAAAGGTGGCTACTTTGAAGAACCTAGAATATAAGACATATTTTCAGTGGTTTCACACTTTTTTGTTAAGTATATAATTCCACATGTGTTAATTCATAGTTTTGATGCCTTCAGTGTGAATGTACAATTTTCAAAGTCATGAAAATACAGAAAAATCTTTAAATGGGAAGGTGTGTCCAAACTTTTGGTCTGTACTGTACGTATCAAGGGGAAAACAGGGTACCCAGAATCTATTGTAACTAAGGCGGGAAGCGGGTGTAAGATTGTATTCCTGAGAGGACCACCTGTCACGGTCACGGTAGAATTATGGGTAGGCCCTGCTCCTTACTGTGAAGCTGGCACTTAGGATCTCTCAGGCTGTATAAATTGTATTTTGTGGTTGTTGGCTGTTGTGGCCCATATCTTGTTTTAGAAGTGTAATACTGTCATTTATAGTAAGTTATAATAAGAGAAGTTCGATTGGTATCATATCGGAGTCGGAGTCAATTCATAGCAGCGCCGTATCTCACTCACTTCCACATATGACTGGCGTTACAGTCATTACACAGTCGCCCCCGGCAACGGTTGTTGTTGTATTGACTATTGTGGACAACCCGGCTGCGATCCGGAGGATAAAGCTACCTTTACTGTGTGAGTTTTTGCTAAATAAAGCAGTTTAAGTTGGACTTTCCTTGGGTCACTGCCTCATTACAGCACAGTGCGAACACCGCCGCACTACAATACTTAACAATTGCTCATTTTGCCTTTCTACCCAGCTACCCTTCTTGGAGTGTGACTGTTTGAGGTTGCGGACAGGTGTCTTTTATACTGATAACAAGTTCAAACAGGTGCCAGTACTACAGGTAATGAGTGGAGGACAGAGGAGCCTCTTAAAGAAGAAGTTACAGGTCTGTGAGAGCCAGAAATCTTGCTGGTTTTCAATTGACCAAATACTTATTTTCCACCAAGATTTGAAAAAAATTTTTTTCCAAATCAGACAATGTGATTTTCAGAATTTGTTTTCTCATTTTGTCTCTCATAGTTGAGGTCGACCTATGATGTCAATTACAGGCCTCTCTCATCTTTTTAAGTGGGAGAACTTGCACAATTGGTGGCTAACTAAATACTTTTTTCCCCACTGTAGTTCAATGAAACACCTGTGGCATCAAAATACTCAACACACCCCCATATGAATTTCTTGAGGGGTTTAGCTTCCAAAATAGAGTCACTTGTGGGAAGCAGATGCTGTTCTGGCATGTCTGGGTCGCTGCAAATGCGAAATGGCATCCACAATATATTCCACTCACATTTGCGCTACAAAAAATTAATAGCGCTATTTCCTCTCTGCCATGAGCCCAAACAATAGATTTTGACCATGTATTGTTTATCTTTACTTTCGGAAGAAATTGATTAACAAATTATGTGGACAATATTTTCCTTTTACCTCTAGTAAAAATTTCAAATTTGAGGCTAAAACATGTCACTGGGAAAAATGTAGTTCTTCACATTCACGTTCAAATGCTATAAAGTTTTGTGAAGCATCTAAGGGTACTAAATAGAGATGAGCGGTGTTCGACTAGAACTGTTCGCCAATCTCAAATTCGAGCTGTTTTGGGCGGTGTTCGAGTTGTTCGACGAACCCGAACGATTTGCAAAAAATTCGGCTGTTCGAGGTTATGTTCGATAACTGTTCGTGCACCAAAAGCGTGTCCTGCATGTCTGGCGCTATTTAGAGCACCAATCATGCAGGGATTGTCTGCCACTCACTGTAATGCCACAGCCATGGTGGTTGTGGCATTACAGTGATTGCCCAAATCGATGGGAACAGTGCCAACAGTGAAACATGAAAAGCCGGCAATTCAGCAGCGGCATACACCTGTACCCGACAATTTAGAACCGAAAGAATAGAGCTTCACACATAGATTAGATAGATATAAACATGTCAGCCACATATATACGAAGTACAGTGAAAGTGCTGCTTACTGTACTTGTCATTTAGCGTAAAGAATTTATCAAAAAAAATAATAGTGTTTTCATGCACCGTCTCTTTAAAAAAGCCGGCCGGCAATTCAGCAGCGGTACCCGACAATTTATAACAGACAGAATAGAGCTTCACACATAGATTAGATAGATAGAAACATGTCAGTCACATATATATGAAGTACAGTGATAGTGTTGGTTACTGTACTTGTCATTTAGTATTAAAATAAAGGATTTATTATTAAAAAAATTGGCGTGGGGTTCCCCTTAATTTTAGGCTCTAGCGGAGGTGAAGCAGACGGCTGGGGCAGATGTTTGAAGCCTGGGAAGGGGGTAATACCCACGGAGCTTCCCAGGCTACTAATATCAGCCCCCAGCTGAATACATAGCCTTTACTAGCTATTAAAATGGGGGACCCCCCAAAAAAAATGACGTGGGGTCCCCCCTAATTTAATAGCTAGCAAAGGCTAGGCAGACAGCTGGGGGCTGATATTAATAGCCCAGGAAGGGAGCCATGAATATTGGCCCCCTCCCAGGCTAGAAACACCAGCCGTCAGCCGCCCCAGAAATGGCGCATTCATAGGATGCGCCAATTCTGGCACTTAGCCTCGCTCTTCCACGCTGCCCTGGTGCGGTGGCAGGGGGTAATAGGGTTGGGGTTGATGTCAGCTTATAATGCCAGCTGACATCAAGCCCAGGTTAGTAATGGAGAGGCATCTATAAGACACCCCCATTACTAACCCCATAGTCAAAGTTAAAAAAAACACAAACACCCAGAATAAAGTCCTTTAATTGAAATAAAGACACAATCCTTTATTGTTCTAAATTAAACCATACTTACCGTCACGCCCATTCCAGCTGAAGCCAACGATCTCCTGCAATAAAAGAAAAATAATAAAGCAACCTCATCCTTACCTTTCCATGGTTCCCACGACAGCTTCAGCTCTGCTACATCGAGATGACAGGCTGGACCGCAGCAGAACGCTGCCATCCAGCCTCTCATCCCGCAGACACTGAGAAGCGCAGGCTTGCTTGCGCTGCTCAGCGTCTCTCTGTGACGACATCCAGATGAGCCGAGTTCATGTCCAATGAACTCGGCTCACCTCATGCACGTCACTGACAGCGTGGGAAAATTCTCACGCTGAAGCGGTGAGTGCAGGAGAATTCTCCCACGCTGTCAGTGACGTGCATAAGGTGAGCTCATGTCCAATGAACTCAGCTCACCTCCTGCACGTCACTGACAGCGTGGGAGAATTCTCCTGCACTCAGCGCTTCAGCGTGAGAATTCTCCCACGCTGAAGCGCTGAGTGCAGGAGAATTTTCCCACGCTGTCAGTGACGTGCATAAGGTGAGCTCATGTCCAATGAACTCAGCTCACCTCCTGCACGTCACTGACAGCGTGGGAGAATTCTCCTGCACTCAGCGCTTCAGTGTGAGAATTCTCCCACGCTGAAGCGCTGAGTGCAGGAGAATTTTCCCACGCTGTCAGTGACATGCATGAGGTGAGCCGAGTTCATTGGACATTAACTCGGCTCATCTGGATGCCCTCACAGAGAGACACTGTGGAGCGCAAGCAAGCCTGCGCTTCTCAGTGTCTGCGGGATGACAGGCTGGATGGCAGCGTTCTGCTGCGGTCCAGCCTGTCATCTCGATGTAGCAGAGCTGAAGCTGTCATGGGAACCATGGAAAGGTAAGGATGATGTTGCTTTATTATTTTTCTTTTATTTCAGGAGATCGTTGGCTTCAGCTGGAATTGGCGTGATGGTAAGTATGGTTTAATTTAGAACAATAAAGAATTGTGTGTTTATTTCAATTAAAGGACTTTTTTCTGGGTGTTGTGTTTTTTTTAAATACTTTACTAGAAATTCATGGTGGTCATGTCTAATATTGGCGTGACCCCATGAATTTCGGGCTTAGGGCCAGCTGATAATGCCAAGCTGGCCCTAAGCCCTTTATTACCCAGTGAGCCACCGCATCAGGGCCCTGGATGAGTTGGGTACAGCGCCAGAAGATGGCGCTTCTATGAACGCGCCATTTTCCGGGGTGGCTGCGGACTGCAATTTGCAGCGGGGGTGGCCCAGAAAGCTTGGGCCTCCCTGCGCTGCGGATTCCAGCCCCCAGCTGCCTAGTTGTACCTGGCTGGACACAAAAACAGGGCGAAGCCCCACGTCAATTTTCTTTAAATTATTTCATGAAATAATTAAGAAAAAAAGGGCTTCCCTATATTGTTGTGTCCGGCCAGGTACAAATAGGCAGCTGGTGGTTGGGGGCAGCCCGTTCCTGCCTGCTGTACCTGGCTGGACACAAACATAGTGCGAAGCCCCACGTCAATTTTTTTTAAATTATTTCATGAATTTCCTGAAATAATTTAAAAAAATTGAAGTGGGGCTTCGCACTATATTTGTGTCCAGCCAGGTACAGCAGGCAGGAACGGGCTGCCCCCAACCACCAGCTGACTATTTGTACCTGGCCGGACACAACAATATAGGGAAGCCCTTTTTTTCTTAATTATTTCATGAATTTCATGAAATAATTAAAAAAAATTGACGTGGGGCTTCGCACTATATTTGTGTCCAGCCAGGTACAGCAGGCAGGAACGGGCTGCCCCCAACCACCAGCTGCCTATTTGTACCTGGCCGGACACAACAATATAGGGAAGCCCTTTTTTTCTTAATTATTTCATGAATTTCATGAAATAATTAAAAAAAATTGAAGTGGGGCTTCGCACTATATTTGTGTCCAGCCAGGTACAGCAGGCAGGAACGGGCTGCCCCCAACCACCAGCTGCCTATTTGTACCTGGCCGGACACAACAATATAGGGAAGGCCTTTTTTTTTAATTATTTCATGAATTTCATGAAATAATTAAAAAAAAAGTACGTGGGGCTTCGCCCTATTTTTGTGTCCAGCCAGGTACAACTAGGCAGCTGGGGGCTGGAATCTGCAGCGCAGGGAGGCCCAAGCTTTCTGGGCCCCCCCCCGCTACAAATTGCAGTCCGCAGCCACCCCGGAAAATGGCGCGTTCATAGAAGCGCCATCTTCTGGCGCTGTACCCAACTCATCCAGGGCCCTGGTGCGGTGGCTCACTGGGTAATAAAGGGGTTAGGGCCAGCTTGGTATTATCAGCTGGCCCCAAGCCCAAAATTCATGGGGTCACGCCAGTATTAGACATGACCGCCATGAATTTCTAGTAAAGTATTTAAAAAAAACACAACACCCAGAATAAAGTCCTTTAATTGAAATAAAGACACAATTCTTTATTGTTCTAAATTAAACCATACTTACCATCACACCCATTCCAGCTGAAGCCAACGATCTCCTGCAATAAAAGAAAAATAATAAACCAACCTCATCCTTACCTTTCCATGGTTCCCACGACAGCTTCAGCTCTGCTACATCGAGATGACTGGCTGGACCGCAGCAGAACGCTGCCATCCAGTCTGTCATCCCGCAGACACTGAGAAGCGCAGGCATGCTTGCGCTCCTCACTGTCTCGCTGTGACGGCATCCAGATGAGCCGAGGTCATGTCCAATGAACTCGGCTCACCTCATGCACGTCACTGACAGCGTGGGAAAATTCTCACGCTGAAGTGCTGAGTGCAGGAGAATTCTCCCACGCTGTCAGTGATGTACATGAGGTGAGCTCATGTCCAATGAACTCAGCTCACCTCCTGCACGTCACTGACAGCGTGGGAAAATTCTCCTGCAATCAGCGCTTCAGCGTGAGAATTTTCCCACGCTGTCAGTGACGTGCATGAGGTGAGCCGAGTTCATTGGACATGAACTCGGCTCATCTGGATGTCGTCACAGAGAGACGCTGAGCAGCGCAAGCAAGCCTGCGCTTCTCAGTGTCTGCGGGATGACAGGCTGGATGGCAGCGTTCTGCTGCGGTCCAGCCTGTCATCTCGATGTAGCAGAGCTGAAGCTGTCGTGGGAACCATGGAAAGGTAAGGATGAGGTTGCTTTATTATTTTTCTTTTATTGCAGGAGATCGTTGGCTTCAGCTGGAATGGGCGTGATGGTAAGTATGGTTTAATTTAGAACAATAAAGGATTGTGTCTTTATTTCAATTAAAGGACTTTATTCTGGGTGTTTGTGTTTTTTTTAACTTTGACTATGGGGTTAGTAATGGGGGTGTCTTATAGACGCCTCTCCATTACTAACCTGGGCTTGATGTCAGCTGGCATTATAAGCTGACATCAACCCCAACCCTATTACCCCCTGCCACCGCACCAGGGCAGCGTGGAAGAGCGAGGCTAAGTGCCAGAATTGGCGCATCCTATGAATGCGCCATTTCTGGGGCGGCTGACGGCTGGTGTTTCTAGCCTGGGAGGGGGCCAATATTCATGGCTCCCTTCCTGGGCTATTAATATCAGCCCCCAGCTGTCTGCCTAGCCTTTGCTAGCTATTAAATTAGGGGGGACCCCACGTCATTTTTTGGGGGGGGTCCCCCATTTTAATAGCTAGTAAAGGCTATGTATTCAGCTGGGGGCTGATATTAGTAGCCTGGGAAGCTCCGTGGGTATTACCCCCTTCCCAGGCTTCAAACATCTGCCCCAGCCGTCTGCTTAACCTCCGCTAGAGCCTAAAATTAAGGGGAACCCCACACCAATTTTTTTAATAATAAATCCTTTATTTTAATACTAAATGACAAGTACAGTAACCAACACTATCACTGTACTTCATATATATGTGACTGACATGTTTCTATCTATCTAATCTATGTGTGATGCTCTATCTTTCTGTTATAAATTGTCGGGTACCGCTGCTGAATTGCCGGCCGGCATTTTTAAAGAGACAGTGCATGAAAACACTATTATTTTTTTAAATAAATCCTTTACACTAAATGACAAGTACAGTAAGCAACACTATCACTGTACTTATTATATATGTGACTGACATGTTTCTATCTATCTAATCTATGTGTGAAGCTCTATTCTTTCTGTTCTAAATTGTCGGGTACAGATGCTGAATTGCCGGCCGGCTTTTTTAAAGAGACGGTGCATGAAAACACTAATATTTTTTTTAATAAATCCTTTACACTAAATGACAAGTGCAGTAACCAACACTGTCACTGTGCTTCTTATATGTGTGACTGACATGTTTCTATCTATCTAATCTATGTGTGATGCTCTATTCCTTCTTGTCTAAATTGTCGGGTACCGGTGTATGCCGCTGCTGAATTTGCCGGCCGGCTTTTTTAAAGAGAGTGTCTTCTGAGCAGTTTGTCAGCTTTTGGACACCTTTGCAGGTGTTTTCTATGTGTTTCTATGTGTTTTTGTTTGCCTGCCATTGGTTTTAACGGTGTTCGACGGTGTTCTAAGGTGTTCGACGAACAGTTCGACGAACAGTTCCTCGAACATCCCGGTGTTCGACGAACCGAACCGAACCCGAACACTACGGGGGTGGCTCAACACTAGTACTAAATAGGTACCAACCAAACCCCTGGATAAATCCTTAAGGAGGTCAGTTTCCAAAATAGGGTTACTTGTGGTGGTTTCTACTGTTTTGGTACCTCAGGGCTCTGTAAGTGCGGCGTAGTATCTGCTCTTTATATTCTAGTCAAATTTATGCTCCAGAAATCAAATAGCACTGTTTCCCTACTGAACTCTGTGCCATGTGCCCAAAGAGGAGTTTTTTTTTACCATATATGGGATATTGCCAAGTTTGGGAAAAATTGCGTTTTACATTTTTGGGTCCATTTTCTCCTATTACCTTTTGTGAAAATTAACTATTTGCGGCTAAAGCAATAGTTAAGTATAAAAAATGTAATTTTAAATTTTTTCATTCAACTTTGCCCCAATACCTGCGTAGCACCTGAAGGGTTAACAAATTTCCTGACAGCAGCTTTCAATAATTTGCGTAATGAATTTTTTAAAATGGAATCACTTTTCAGGGTTTTCCAATATCCAGGCCTCTCAAAGTCAATTAAAAACTGAATAGATGTATACAAAATAGAATTTATAAATTCAATTGAAAAAAAAAATTTAAATTGCTGCTACATTTTAACCCTTCTAACATTGTTACAAAGTAAAAGAACATTTAAAAATGATGTTGACATACAGTAGATATATGAGAAATGTTATTTATTAACTATTTTGTGTCGTATGACTATCTGGTTTAAAGATATAAGCTTTCAAAAGTTTGAAAATAACTAATTTTTCTACATTTTCATCAAATTTCAGACATGTTCATAAAAAAACCTCAAAAAACATATTAACCTAAATTTACTGCTTAACATGAGGTACAATTTGTCACAAAATCACTGCGCTATGTTTAGACATAATGTCAAAGTTATTACCACCTATAATTAATATATTATTATTATTATAATTACCACACACGACAGATTTGAAAAATAGGGCCACGTCATTATAGTCAAAATTAACTCCATCACTAAAGGCTTAAAATACTGTATATAATTTTCTCAATCAAATTTTGATCATGTGCACTTCAATAAAACATAAGCGTACAATACAAGAATTATACATTTATATAAGCAATAGGCTTTGGAAAGCAATTAATCTGTGAACAAGCTTTCTATTCATTACAAAACTATTAATGTTAGAGTAGACTTACCTTCCCAGGTCCCAAGCTCTCACTGCATTTCCAGCTGCTACATATAATGTCGTCCCCCCAGGATTCAGAGCGATCTGATTAATTTGTAGCTCAGCCTGACTGCTAACAGAACGTAGACTTAAGCCTGAACATGGGTCTCCAGAGACCACCTGTCCCGAAGACCTGTTGAATGGCACAAAGTCATTATTATTATTTCTTCTTTTTTGTCCTCTAATTTTTATTAAGAGCTTATAAGAACTACATTAGCAGGGAAAATGAACAGAAATTCAATATAAAAAAAAAACTAATAACAAGAACCAGCAGAATAGCTAGGAGAAACAAAATGCAGTAGCCAAACTGAAGTTTAAAGGGAAAAGGTTGAGGGAGAAAAAGAAAAAAAAAGAAAGATATACACCAAGTATCAGACAGTAATAAACAAAACATCTCCTTGTAGTGCACTCAAATATCAGGGGAACAGGTGAACTGCATCCAGTAAAGTCTTTTCTTGTTTGACTACACAGAGCAACTTGTAGCAAAGGTCTGCATAAAGTTCTCCATACACACAATTTTACGAAACACCTGTTTTTTCTTTAGGGCCGAGCTCTACTTCCCTCCCTTGCGGCTGTCACCCTTTATTGTGCTCCGCGTTGGGTCTTACAAATGGCCAGGCGTTCCTCAGTGACATAATCTCCCACGGCCTTTTAAGGCCCCCTTGGACAAACTCCTTTGTGTGAGAATTGAGACTGTAATGTGTTTGGTTTCTATCTTTTCGAGTTTGCTACCATCCAGTGTCTTCTGTTGCTGTCATCTACTCAGACTCATGTGATTTCTACAATTAGCACCTACTTCTCCTGAAGACTTGTTGGTTAACTTACAGTGGCTTGCAAAAGTATTCACCCCCCTTGGCTTTTTACCTATTTTTTTTATTTTACAACCTGTGTTTAAATATTTTTGTAATCCAACTTGTTGTGATATATCAGTACTAAGTAGTTTAAGTTGGTGAAGTGAAATGTGAAAAATATAGGCAAAAATTACATTTATGGGATAAAATAAATAAAAATATCTATTCACCCCTTTTGCTATGAAGCCCCTAAAATTTTTTGGTGCAAGCAATTACCGTTATAAGTCATATGCTTAGTAAAAGGAAGTTCACCTGTGTGCAATCTAAGTTTCTCATCGTCTGTCAGCACATACACACCTTTTCTGAAAGGCCACAGAGACTGAAACACCATAAAGAGACACCACTAATGAAACAACACCATGCAGATCAAGCAGATCTCCAAACAAGTCAGGGACACATTTGTTGAGAAGTACAAGTCAGGGTTGGGTTATAAAAAAAAAAATAACCCGATCTCTGATGATCACCCCGGAGCACCATCAAATCCATTATCATCAAATGGAAAGAACATGGTACCACAACAAACCTGCCATAAGAGGGCCGCCCACCAAAACTCTCAGCCCGAACAAAAAGGGCATTAATTCAAGTGGCAGCACAGAGACCAAAGGTAACCCTGAAGGAGCTGCACAGTTCCCAAGCAGAATCTGGAGTATCTGTCCATATGCCCACAATAAGCCATATAGGAGGCCTTTAATGGAAGAGTGGGCAGAAAAAAGCCTTTACTTACACGCAAAAATTGTAAGGCTCGTTCTGAGTTTGCCAAAAGACATATAGGAGACTCCCCAAATGTATGTAGGAAGGTGATGTGGTTAGATAAAACCAAAATTTAACTCTTTGGCCACCAAGGTAAACACGATTTCTGACGCCAAATCAACACAGCTCATCAACCCAAGAACACCATCCCCACAGTGATACATGGTGGTGTCAGTATCATGCTATGGGGATGTTTTTTGACAGCAAGGACAGGGAAAATGGTCCAAGTTAAGGGGAAGATGAATGGTGCAAAATACAGTGATATTCTTGAGCAAAACCTATTTCCGTTTGTCAGTGAGACTGGAACGGTGGTTTACCTGCCAACAAGACAATGATCCTAAGCATATTGCTAAAGCAACACTCCAGTGGTTTAAGGGGAAATGTGTAAATGTTTTGGAGTGGCCTAGTCAAAGCCCAGACCTTAATCCAATTGAGAAACTGTGGTCAGACTTTAATTTTGCTGTTCACCATAAGAAACCATCTAACTTGAAGGAGCTGGAGCAATTTTGCCTTGAGGAATGGGAAAAATCCCAGTGGCCAGATGTGGAAAGCTCATAGAGACTTATGCAAAGGGACTTGCAGCTGTAATTGCCGCAAAAGGAGGCTCTAAAAAGTAGTGACTTTAGGAGAGTGAATAATGCACAGTGAAGTCTTCAGTTATTTTGTCCTATTTGTTGTTTGCTTCACAATAAAAAGAAAGTTGTAGGCATGTTCTTTACATGAACTGATGCAAACCCTAAAAAAACAGTGAAATTCCAGGTTGTGAGATAGCAAAACATGAAAAATGCCAAGGGGGTGAATACTTTCACAAGTCACTATAACTATTGCAGTAAAAATTATGAACTGATATTTAGAGACAAATTACTATGCTGAATTCAACTATGCAACCACATGTATTTCTTCAAATATTCAGAGCAGTTAGTTAACTCTCCACTTACTACCTGCTAGATA
Organism: Phyllobates terribilis; assembly: GCF_046119375.1. Taxonomy (NCBI): domain Eukaryota; kingdom Metazoa; phylum Chordata; class Amphibia; order Anura; family Dendrobatidae; genus Phyllobates; species Phyllobates terribilis. The sequence goes on from NW_027362762.1 coordinate 638,517,196, forward strand.
ATCCATAGTTTGCAGCAAGTAAATTGTGCCATTGCATCATCCCTGACAGACCTCCCAATGGATCTGCTGTGGTTTCACGGATCAGTTCTTCAATTCCAGAAAATAGTGAAATAGCAAATAACCACAACATTGGATAGAGATGAAATGATGGCTTACCACCTAATACAAATGCGAGATATGTGAATAGAGTCATTATCTTCTGAATAATCAGTCCAATAGAAAATCTGTAAGAGCAGGGAAACACTGCCATATAATTCATGCGAGGATCATCTCTCACTGCACGGACAGGCCTGCACTTCTCCTGATCTGAACATGACAGCATGATGGATTTCTATGCAGCTGTCAAGGTAAGGTCAGCAGAGGTGCCGGCCAGTACGTGTTTTATGATGCGATCCTCCCACGAGAAATACGGCAGTGTGTCTCTGCCCTAACAAAGTAACTGGTGTCTTTGTAAACATCACAGTTTACATGGAGTAGAGTGGATAAAGCTGATCGACAAGGTACCTATGTTGATAAGAATGGAATAGAAAATAGATTCACTAGACTGAATCTGGAGAAAGCTGTCGTTTGTAGGGCGAAACCCTGGGTCAGGCTGCAAACTCTGCATCTGCCACGAGGTGGATTGATCCATGCCTTTGTTTTTATTATATAAAGAGCTGTTTTTAATCACTTTTGTAAGAGTATAAAAAATACAATTTATACTGTTCATTCAGTTTAGTGGATCTGTCAATTGGATTTATTCACTCTATTTAAGCTGAACTATGCCGTTTATGATGATACCGGCTGCTATGTTAATGATTTTCTACTGGACTGATGATTCAGAAGATAAGGACTCTGTTTGCATTGTCTCTCATTTGCATTAGGTGATGAGCCTTTATTTCATCTCTCCTAATGTTGTAGTGTGGTGGTTGTTATGAAATTATATTTAGAAACTAATAGCTACACTGCATTCATCTTTGCAAACTCTTGTGATTTCTACAAACCCTCACACATGCTGGTTAACCCTTTATTTGCTACCTGCTGGTTAACCAATCATTTGCGGTAAGCATCGCTAAATGTTATTGGAGACTGATCACATTAAGCTATTATCTTCTGTGGCTTTTACTACCAAGATCTATGTACTGCTTCAGATCTGCCATTTTCTGCTTTATCAGTCCTCCTAGTTCTGTACGTTCTGTTATGTCCTGTGTGTTTGCCTGCCATCCAGCATAGCCTTCTGTCCAGGTCCTTATTGTTCTACATGCCTGCTGTGCCAACACCCGTAGTCCACTTGTTCACCCTGGCTTGTGGCTAAATGAATTCTCCTCACTAGGTGAGCCTAACAAATTTTAGTACCTTTTTGGAATATTATTTCTATGATGGTGGCTCAGATGATCTCCAGCTTGCTAGGGGCAAATATTATATACATTAAGAAGAAAAGAATTGGTAATACATTTTTGGATGAAATTATGTGAGGGGTTAAGGTATAGAAGTTAAATTAATTCATTTTTCTGTATTGCATTTACCCATGAAAATTGATTAACATTTTCAACTCTTTCCTACCAATAATTTTTTGCTTTTTGATTTATTCTTCCCCACCATTCAAGAGTCATTTTATTATTCAATCTGCATAGCCGAATGAGGTCTTGTTTTCTGCAGCAAGAGTTGTATCTGTTTTAATATCACTATTTTGTATATATACTCCACTACATCAAAATTGCAACACCAAGAAGTCGAGGAATTTTGGAAATCACATGATCAATGGACATCTTAACGATATGCAATTGATGAGAAATGGAAACAACATTTTCCAAACATCTTGATTCATTTAGTAACGTGCATGATTGCCATGTGCTGAAAGATGTGCACTCACACGCCTTGGCACACTATCAATGATGTTACTAATGGTTGCTGTCCTCACTTTGTACTTTATTATTTATATATATATTGATTGTAATTTTTATGATATTTATATTTTTTCCAATAAAGAATATTTTCTCTATTTTCCATTATATGTGTCTGTTTGGAGAATATTTATCAATAGATTTTATTATCACCTATTTTGGAGGGAAAGGCTTCTCCTCTCCCCCATTGCAACTTCTTTCTCCAGAATAGATCTTTTTGGTTTTGTTGTTACTAATGGTTGTCTGGAGAATATTCTGCCATGCCAAATGCATGTGGGCACAAAAAATCATCAAGATCTGCTGTTGGCAGCTCCATGTGCAATTGCCAACCAATGACATCCCAGATGTGCTTGATGGGAGACAAGTCCGGGGAAGCTGCATGTCCTGTTAGCATGTTATGATATGCAGGCTGCTTACAGTAGCCCAAGCGACATGCACCCTGGCATTGTAGTGTTGAAAAACAGCTCCTGGGACATCTTGGGGAAATGGTCACACCATTGTTTACATGATTTATCCATTCTGCACTGCAAATGAAATTGGATGTTACATATCAAAGCTAAGGCATCAAACAGTATTTACACAAACCATTAGAAGAAATTTGTAAGACATGAGGCTATGGGCCAGACATCGATCTGTAGGTGTTATATCGACCTCACGACGATGCTCTCAAAGGCTATCATTGCAGAGACAGCAATGAAGGCTGGAATGGAGGCCTGTCCTCTTCAGTCTCTCTTTTGTCTTTGACACAATAATAGTTGGACACTGATCCGGAGACCACGTGGGCACAGCCACAAAGAGGTCTTTTTGAGGGAGCGACACACCGGTGCTACTCCTGGGATTATGGTCTAGAGTGGTATAAAGTACAGTAACCAGACCCCTCTAGTTTTCATTCAAGGTATGTTAACAGCTCGGTATGTTAATCAGCATTAATTTGCCCGTGGAAATAGTATTATTGCCATTTCACCAAAGTGTCCCAAGGACCATCTTTCAACATGTGTTTTTCACATGGCTCCTGTGAGCAGCCTACATGGCCTAAACATGGTACTATGGCCTACAGCATCTCCAAATTTGTCTACCACTGAGCACATATAGAATGTCATTGGTTGGCAATAGTAAAGGGGATCTGCCAGAAGATCTTGATAATTTTAAATATACATATTTATATGCACATTGTATAAAATGGTCTCTAACTTGCCACAAATCAGGAAAAAACAGGTTGTTTGTTTGACCTACAGCCGTTATTGTATGCTTGAATAGTATATAAGGTAATATAAGGTAATAATAACAGTTTTCAAGTAAGTTTGCACGACTCACATCAATGTCCGCACACAACGTGCAGAGTCACGAATATCCCATACGCGTACACAGGAAGCAGATGCTGTGAGCACCAATCCAGAGTTTGCACAGTGCTTCACAGATACCACATTGTGAGGATGGCCACGGAGAGAGCTAATCTCTTGACCTGTCACCAGGTTCCATAGCTTGCAAGTACGATCTAAAAAAACAATAATAGAGGAAAGAGATATCAAAAAGGTTTGTTTTATTAATATTATAAGAAAATGAAAGAAAAAGTAACATGGTTGATTGCAATAGGTCTTCATTTTTATAAACAGAAATCGCTCCATAATGCAGTACATCCACATGCAGCTGTTAGAGGCAGACCATGGCTTAGCCATTATCTGCTGGGTAGGAGGCGAGCTCAGCCCAAGAGCCTGCTCCATACAGCCACTCCCGACTTGCGGCATACATTTATGGTGGATGTCAGTAAGGGGTTAAAAAAAAGAACCTATGTGTAACTACATAGCAATGTAGCATTTTAGGGTTGTATTTTTTTCAGAGGTGAATAATTACGAAAAATCCCCAAAAATCCAAAAAAAGATATGGTTTTGCAAGTGTTTTACTAAGGGTGTTAGCCAAGTGCCCTGTGTTCTTTACATGCATTGATGCTTGTTTACTTGCCGCAGGGTGCATGCGCATTATGTTTTACTAGATTAATGTAATAAGTGCACACTTTCAGGTTACAGAATATTAGTTAAAGAGGTAGGGGGTGTATTAAACCTTTAAAAAAGGTTAATTTTTAGAATAACTGTTTTACTAGTACAATTTTAACAATTTTACAATTTAAGTAGAATTCATGCCACACAATTACTGCTGTCTATTGCCGCAAGTTATTTTCCACATGTATTCGTGCCAACCAATGTAGCATTCTTGGTAATGTTTTTTTTCGCCAAGAATGATACTGTTTTACAACAAACATACATTTTTTTAACATTATACACACATTTTTACTTTTTGCATACTGTTTTAATACTCAAATTTGGGAACCATACACACTACACATATACTGTTACAGCATTTTTATGCCATGTTCCTTATTTCTAGCATTTGTTGTTATGTGGTCTTTTTTCGGCAGAGTGCAGGGAACAACATATCATTGGTACAACCTAAGAAGTCGCACAGGGGCCCAAGAGGTAAGGGGGGCCACTTACACTTCCAAAGCAGGTGTAACTGTGCATTATGATGAGCTATTGAACTGCAAAGGGTCCATGTATTGTTCTTCCACAATGGCCTTCTTCTGTCTCTGTCACCACTGGCAGATTAATTAATGTGCTTTAATGAAAAATGTGCAAACAATACTAACATTTTAAGGTATGTGCACATGACCTCTTTATCAGGCAGGTCCGCTTCATTAAATCACCTGAAAAAAAACAAACTAAAATGCTAAAAAAATGAACATATGCTTTTATAAGGAAAAATGACTTGCTGTTCATACATTCAGTCTTTTGTGCAGATAACTGCTTCAAAGACAAAAAGTGGTTAAAGAAGTGATCTGACTATTCTTCAGGCATTTTCCACTTGGAAGATTCTCTATACTTTACAATACAAGTTAATGAGAAGTCTCAGAAGATGCTCAGACATAATTTTGAGCGTTTTGTCTGTTTTTGTTAGCAGCTTTCACATTGTTGAATCAGGTTTAAAAAGATGTCCAGAAAACAGCGTTAAAAAAGACGTCAAAAATGCTCTTAGGAAACAATCTAAAAAGTGCTAAAAAGACAGTTCAGGACAAACCTCCAACATTTCCTTAAGAGTCTTTCTCTTAAGACGCTGGTTCAGCTGGTTCGCATGCCTTGAAAAGACGTTTTGTGCATGTAGCCTTAACCACTTAACGACTGCTGATACAGCTTTTAACGGCGGCAGTTAAGGGGCCTTATTCCTCAGCGATGCTTTTAAACAGCGCTGAGAAATAAGTCAATAGCACCCCCAGCTTCGGAAAATCTCTGAGGTCTCAGCTAACGGGAGTAGCGGAGACCCTGGAAACATGATCAGAGCCGGTTTTTCGGGTCCGCTGTCACATGATTCCATGGCGATTATTGGAAAAAAAAGGCAGTTTGATTTTAAAAATAATTTCTCTCTTCTTTGACATGATCTAACATGTCAGAAGAGAGAGAACTGATGTCCCCAAAGTACCTTAGTACCCGTGACGCCATCCCCCGGCCATCCTTCTGTTACCAAAGCAACATGGCAGGAGCATGTGCAGTGCAACCGGCAACAACAGGGATTTTTTCTATTGGTCCCTGACTTTTGTTCACTGTGACAGAATCTATCAGAGATCAAAAGCCCCATATTTGTCACTCCCCTAGTCAGATTAAATTTTTTTGCATTTAGGTAGGGTTCACGCTTAGGGATAGGGTTGGGCTCAGGCTTTAGGGCTGGGCTTAGGCTTTAGGGTTGGGCCTAGGCTTTAGAATTGGGTTTTAGGGTTGGGCTTTAGGGCAAGGTTTCAGGGTTAGCGTTTGTTCAAAGTAAAAAAGAAATTGAAATAAAAAAATAAAATAAAAAAATTACTAATGTTACATTAGGTGTTAGATTAGGTTTTTTTTTTTGTTAGGCATTCGTATAAAGTAAAATAATGGCCTGCAGAATGTTTACCGCGGAGCAGGCGTAAACCCTGATTTGCTCCAGCAGTTCCAGAAGTGAATCCGAATTTGCTTCTGAAGCAGATCATTTTTCAGACAGTGACGACTCCTCTTCCTCCATGGGATCCCATAGCCCAATGGTAGTGGAATCAGTCGTCACTGCTGAAGTATCAGAGGAAGGGCCAAATTCCGCAGTCCCTCCTCCATTGTATCCCGACAATGCATTTTCCACTCAATTTTTTCAGCAACCCCTGGAATAAAATTAGATGTCACCAATTTTACGCCCTACAATTAATTGCCCACCAAACAATTTATATGCCTGACAATATATTTCCCAAAAACCCACATTCTTTCATTCCCGTTCATGGATCCCCACAAATGTCCCTTAAATAAAAAATCTTTTGGGTTTTACCCTCAACATGGGTTTAGGGCAACAAATTCTGTCTACTTGACCCCTGTATTTGCAGCTGTCATGTCTCGAGCCCGTTATGATAAAGCCCTAATGAGATTCCTTCATTTTAATGACAATTCCCAAGCCACTCCAAGAACTGACCCCAACTGCGATCGCCTCGACAAATTGAGACCCCTAATTTCCCTCCTAACAGTTTAATTTCTAAATTCCTATACCCCAGAGCAAAATGTTGCAGTCGACAAGTCCCTCATGAGTGTCAAGGACCATATGTCATTCCACCAATTCATCCTCTCCAAGCGCGCCAAATATGGTGTAAAATTGTACAAAATGTGCGAGAGCTCAACAGAGTACACGTGAACCTTTCTAATATATGAAGGTAGGGACCGCCAAATAAATCCACCAAACTGCCCCCAGACAATTGGAATCCCAGGTAAAATTGTCTGGGAACTAATGATGCTATTTCTTCACCAAGGGTATCACATGTACACCGACAATTACTACAAAAACTACTGCAATAACATTTCAAGTGTGTTCCTCAGAACGTATAAAAAAGATTCAAATGCAAATTGTAATTTTTCAAACTTTTGTTGCATCAACTGCATAAAAAATGCACTCACTTCCTCCCTAGATAAACGCAGGAGGGTACAATTTACAAAAAAGACATTTATGGGGGGTTTTCTATTGCTCTTGAACCACACAGGCTCAATAATATGACAATGTATTCCAAATAGAGACAAATTTGTGTTCCAAAATTCACATTGTGCCCCTTCTGTTCTGAGCCCGGTCGTTTGTCCAAACAGAACTTTTTGACTACATGTGGGGCATTTCCACACTCCTAAGAACATGGGCAACAAACTGTGGGATTCACTTTTTGGTATTACCTGTTGAAAAAAGTGAGAAATTTGGGGACAAAGCAAGATTTTTTGTGAAAAAAAAGAACTTTTTCAATATGAAGACCTAATGTCATCAAATTCTGTGTAGTGCTCACTATACCTCTGGATAAAATCTTTGAGGGGTGTAGTTTCCAAAATGGTATCACTTGTGGGGGGTTTCTGCAGTTTAGGCATCTTAGGGGCCCTGCAAATGCGACATAGTGTCCGCCATCTCTTTCAGCCAAATTTGTGTTCCTAAATTCAAATATTACTCCTTCCGTTCCGAGCCCTGCCGTTTGTCCAAACAGAACTTTTTGACTACATGTGGGGTAGTGGTATCACCTTGCTCGTAAGAATGTGGGTAACAAACTGTGGGGTCCACTTTTTGGTGTTACCTTTTGAAAAATTGAGAGAGTTGGGGCTAAAGCAAGATTTTTGTGAAAAATATGAAGACCTAATAGTTAGTAAATTCTGTGTAGAACCTCTGGGTTAAAATGCTCACTGTACCCCTGGATGAAATCCTTGATGGGTGTAGTTTCCAAAACAGGGTCACTTTGGGGGATTTCCACTGTTTAGGCATATCAGGGGCTCTCCAAACGCGACATGACGTCCACTCTGGATTCCAGCCAATTTTGCATTCAAAATGTCAAATGGTGCTCCTTTCTTTCCAAGTCCTGCCATGCGCCAAAACAGTAGTTTCCCCCCACATATAAGGTATCGGTGTGCTCAGGAGAAATTGCATATCCAATTTTGGGGTCCATTTTCTCTTGTTAACTTTGTGAAAATAAAATAAGTTGGGTCTAAAGTAAGATTTTTTGCGAAAAAAAAAAATGTTCAAACGTTCATTTTTTCCTTCTACACTGCTTCAGTTCCTGTGAAGCACCTGAAGGGTTAATAAACTTCTTTAATGTGGCTTTGAGCACCTTGAGGGGAGCAGTTTTTAGAATGGTGTCACTTTGGGTATTTTCTGTCATAAAGGCCCCTCAAAGTCACTTCAAATGTGATGTGGTCCCTAAAAAAATGGTTTTGCAAATTTTGTTGTAAAAATGAGAAGTCGCTGGTCAACTTTTAAGCCTTCTAACTTCCTAACGAAAAAAAAATATGTTTCAAAAATTGTGCTCATGTAAAGTAGACATGTGGTAAATGTTATGTATTAACTATTTTACGTAATATAACTCTCTGATTTAAGATCATAAAAATCAAAAGTTTGAAAATTGCGAAAAATTTCCAAATGTTTGCCAAATTTCCGATTTTTCCACAAATAAATGCAAGCTGTATCAAACAAATTTTACCACTGTCATGAAGTACAATATGTCACAAAAAACAGTCTCTGGAATGCTTGAACGGATCCCACTGATACTGATTTATTACCTCACAAAGTGACACTGGTCAGAATTGTAAAATTTGGCTTGGTCATTAAGGTCAAAATTGGCTCTGTCATTAAGAGGTTAAGTGTGTAGGTCTGCTTTGGCACACCTGTTTAAATTGTCAATGCAGACACATATATGCTACATCAACTTTACGGGTTTTGCCTTTCACATGAACTCTAGCTAGCATTTCTGGTTGATTTCATATTTCTCTAGAACTTTCTAAGTGTATTAACCCCTTAGTGACGAATCAATTTTGACCTTAATGACCAGGCAAAATTTTTTAAATCTGATCAGTGTCATTTTATGTGGTAATAACTCTCAAATGCTTCAACGTAACACAGTAATTCTGAGATTTTTTTTCGTGACACATTGTACTGTATGGTAGTGCTCAATTTAGGTTGAAGATATGTATTTATATGTGAAAATATCAGAATTTCGGAGAACATTTTTAAAAATTCGCAATTTTAAAACTTTCAATTTTTATATCCTTAAATCAGTCAGTCATGCTGTACAAAATAATTAATAAGTAACATTTCCCATATGTCTACTTTATATCTGCATCATTTTTCAAGCGTCATTTTATTTTGTTAGGATGTTAGGCTACGTTTCCACGATGAGCTTTTGGGTGAGTTTTTGCTGTTGCAGATTTTCTGCTGCATTTTTGTACCTATTAAGTAAGATAAGTTACTTGCAAGAACTCACCAAAAACTCATAGCTGGTACATAGCCTTAGAAGGGTTAAACGTTAAGCAGCAATTTTTCAAGACAATTACAAAACCTATTTCTTTAGGGACCTATTCAAATTTAAATTGACTTTGAGGGGCCTAAATGTTCCAAACTCCCTAAAGTTGATACCATTTTAAAAATTGCACCCCTCAAATACTTCAGAACTGTTGACAGGAAATGTTTCAACCTTTCAAGTGCTACACAGGAAATAATGCAAAGTGGAATGAAAAAAAAATAATTTTTTCCTCAAAAATGTTGCTTTAACTGAAATTTTTTAACTTTTACAAGGGATAGCACATGTAGTCAGAAACCTCTTTTTGGACAAACGGCAGGGCTCAGAAAAGGAGGAGTACTATTTGAATTTTGGAACACACATTTGGCTGAAATAGATGGCGGGAACCATGTTGCATTTACAGGGCCACCAAAGTGCCTAAACAGCAGAAACCCCTCATATGTGACCACATTTTGTAAACTACACCCCTCAAGGATTTTATCAAGTGGCATAGGGAGCATTTTGAACCTACAGGTACTACACAGAATTTTATAACATTAGGTCATCATATAATAATAATTTTATTTACATAGCGCCAACATATTCCATAGCACTTTACAGTTAAGCGGGAACATGTACAGATATAAATAAAATACAAAGTAACACATAGTTCAACAGTTACAGGAGGAGTGAGGGCTCTGCGCGCAAGCTTACAATCTATAAGGATGTAGGGGGGGCACAATAGATATAAGTGCTTCTCACTAAATTAGAATATCAAAAAGTTAATTTATTTCAGTTCTTCAATACAAAAAGTGAAACTCATATATTATATAGAGTCATTACAAACAGAGTGATCTATTTCAAGTGTTTATTTCTGTTAATGTTGATGATTATGACTTATAGCCAATGAAAACACAAAAGTCATTATCTCAGTAAATTAGAATAATTAACAAAAAACACCTGCGAAGGCTTCCTAAGCATTAAAAAGGTCCCTTAGTCTGTTTCAGTAGGCTCCACAATCATGGGGAAGACAGCTGACTTGACAGATGTCCAGAAGGCATTCATTGACACACTCCACAAGTAAGCCACAAAACATCATTGCTAAAGAAGCTGACTGTTCACAGAGTGCTGTATCCAAGCATATTAATGGAAAGTTGAGTGGAAGGAAAAAGTGTTCTAAGAAAAGGTGCACAAGCAACCGGGATAACCACAGCCTTGAAAGAATTGTTAAGAAAAAGCCATTCAAAAATTTGGGGGAGATTCACAAGGAGTGGACTGCTGCTGGAGTCATTGCTTCTAGAGCCACCACACAAAGATGTATCCAGGACATGGGCTACAAGTGTCGCATTCCTTGTGTCAACCCACTCATGACCAATAGACAATGCCAGAAGCGTCTTACTTGGGCCAAGGAGAAAAAGACATGGACTGTTGCTCAGTGGTCCAAGGTGTTGTTTTCAGATGAAAGTAAATTTTGCATTTAATTTGGAAATCAAGGTCCCAGAGTCTGGAGGAAGAGTGGAGAGGCAAAAAAATTCAAGCTGCTTGAGGTCTAGTGTGAAGTTTCCACAATCAGTGATGGTTTGGGGAGCCATGTCATCTGCTGGTTTAGGTCCACTGTGTTTTACCAAGACCAAAGTCAGTGCAGCCATCTACCAGGATATTTAACAGCACTTCATGCTTCCCTCTGCCAACAAGCTTTTTGGAGATGGAAATTTCATTCTCCAGCAGGACTTGGTACCTGTCCACACTGCCAAAAGTACCAATACCAGGTTTAAAAACAACAGTATCACTGTGCTTGATGCCACCAGACCCAACAATGCTGACGAGCTGAAGGCTGCTATCAAAGCAACCTGGACTTCCATATCACCTTAGCAGTGCCACTGATCGCCTCCATGCCACGCCACATTGATGCAAAAAGAGCCATGACCAAGTATTGAGTGCATTTACTGAACATACATTTCAGCAGGTCAACTGAGTATGTAATAGCACAGTATAAATGTGAGCCAAGCCTTATTCTGATTTTTGGGAGGTAGAATGAATAAAAAAAGAGAAGTACGAGAATATTCCTTATTTTTGTTTTTTCGTGGTTCACCGTGCAGCATTAGTGATATGACGGCTTCATTCTTCGGGTCATTGCGATTACAGTGATACCAGATGTATATATATTTTTTTATGTTTTGCTGCTATCACACAGTAAAATTGCTTTCCTATAAAAAATACAGTTTTTTTCATCGCCATATTCTGAGAGCTGTAACTTTTTTGGCAAACAGAGCTGTATGAGGGCTTATTTTTTTGCGCAATGAGTTGGAGATTTGTTTGGCACCATTTTGGGGTTAATAACATTTTTTATTGCTGTTTATTTAGATTTTTTTCAGATGCAGAATGAACAAAAGAAAAGCAATTCACTTATTGTTTATAGATTTTTTTTTTTGCCCGGTTCACTGTGCCCAAAAGTGATGACTAATTAGATTTTTGGGTCAGTACGATTACAGATTTTTATAGTTTTTTTTTGCTATTTTCTATGGCTTTGCTATTTTTACACACTAAAAACAATATTTTCCAAAAATGAATTTCTTTTTGCATCGCCATATTCTGAGAGCTGTAACATTTTTTTTTCCCGAATGAGCTATTTAGAGCTTGATTTTTGTGGGACAATTTGGCATTTTCATTTTTACCAATTTTTTTAACTTATGACTTTTTGATTGCATTTTATTCAATTTTTTGTTTGGCGGTATACACTGTGTTCCAAATTATTATGCAAATAATATTTTCTCAGATTTTCCCAAATTACCTATATGAATTGCAGTCATTGTAATTTTCCAGTCAAATAACTATTAGAGTACAATTGAAAGGTTTTTGTACAAACTGCCTATGATAATAGCATATTTTTAAAAAAATAAAAAACTCAAACTGCACTCAAAATGCATGTTCCAAATTATTATGCACAGCAGAGTTTTCAACCTTTTCATTTTAATAAAGAACAAAAAAATTGTCATTTTTGAAATTATAAGCATTAGCAGGTTATTACAAACTGAAATCAAACAGTTTTCAACACAAAACTTTATTCTAGGTGATGTTACATTTGCACATAGGACCCCTTGTTCGAAAGGAGCTTCTGAACTCTCTTGTCCATTGAATTTGTCAGGTTTTGTATGGTTTCTGCTTTAATTTTTTTGCATGAGGACAGAATACCCTCCCAGAGCTGTTGCTTAGATGTGAACTGCCTCCCGCCATCATAGACACTCCTTTTGATGATGCTCCTGAGGTTCTCAATGGGGTTGAGGTCAGGGGAGCATGGGGGCCACACCATAAGTTTGTCCCCTTTTATGCCCACAGCAGCCAGAGATGCAGATGTGTTATGTGCAGTATGAGACGGGGCATTATCATGCATGAAAATGATCTTGCTGCGGAATGCACGGTTCTTCTTCTTGAACCATGGAAGGAAGTGCTGTTTGAGAAACTCAACATACATTATGGAGTTCATCTTTACCCCTTCAGGAATCCTAAAAGGGCCGACAATCTTGTTAGCGCCGTAGCCGTGTTTGCATGGGGTGTCCATCAACCAGCCATCCTCCACTCCATCCATCTGGACCATCGAGATCATTTCATGCATGATAATGCCCCGTCTCATGCTGCACATAACACATCTGCATCTCTGGCTGCTATGGGCATAAAAGGGGACAAACTTATGGTGTGGCACCCATGCTCCCCTAACCTCAACCCCATGGAGAACCTCTGGAGCATCATCAAAAGGAGTGTATGATGGCGGGACGCAGTTCACATCTAAGCAACAGCTCTGGGAGGGTATTCTGTCCTCATGCAAAACAATTAAAGCAGAAACCATCCAAAACCTGACAAATTCAATGGACGAGAGAGTTCAGAAGCTCCTTTCGAACAAGGGGTCCTATGTAGAGATGAGCGTTGTTCTACTCGAACTGTTCGCCAATCTCAAATTCGAGCTGTTTTGGGCGGTGTTCGAGCCGTTCGGCGAACACGAACAATTTGAGAAAAATTCGGCTGTTCGAGGTTATGTTCGATAATTGTTCGTGCACCAAAATCATAACTGGATTTTTTCTCAGTAATGATGAAAATTAATGTTAATACGCAGTTTGAGTGTACAGCGGGGTTTCGGGGAGGGGCAGGGGATGGATCTCTGCAGGAACAATGAAGATCTCCATTTTTTTTTCTCTTTCCCGCATTTACAGTGGGGAGGTGCAATCTGTCAGCCTATCAGCAGCGCACACACGGAGCGAAGTGCTTTTTTTCACACAAGCAAGGGCATGTGTCATTGGCAGTGTATGTCACATGTCCTTGCCCTATAAGACCAAGCCATTTTCCCCGTCGCCACCATTTTCTCACTGCTGCAGCTGCGTGTTAGACGGCACCGCTGTTGCTGTGTGCGCTATACCTTGTTAATTTCAAGCCAATTTTCGCACAAATCTACAGATAGCTTGGGAGTAGGGAATAGTTGTGATTGCAGTCCTTTTAAGGACTAGGTTACAGCATTTCCTACGACTTTTATCAGGCAGGTCTGTGCTCTTAAATAGATAGATTGTGGGAGTAAAGACTAATTGTAATTGGAGTCCTTTTCAGGACTAGGTTACATCAGTTCCTATCAGTTTTTGCCAGGCAGGTCTGTGCCAGTGCTGTGCAAGTTTTTTTCACAGCATTTGGCTGAATCTAGCAAAGCTAATCCTTTTTGGCCTATTGCAGAGTGTGTTAGTCAGTGGAGTAGCCTATCTGTGTTGCAAGATATACCACCTGTGTATAGAATACCAATTTTTTTACTGCACCTAGTGAAGTAAAATCTTTTGGGCATAGCATCATTCTATTAGTCCATCTATACTGACCTCCATCAGGTTGCAAATTGAATATAATTTTTTTCTGCATCTAGCTCTGAAAAAATATTGGGCTTCTAGCTGTGTGTGGGACTTGTTCTATTAATCCATCTATACAGACCTCCATCAGGTTGCAAACTGAATATATTTTTTTCTGCATCTACCTCTGAAAAAATATTGGGCTTCTAGCTGTGTGTGGGACTTGTTCTATTAATCCATCTATACAGACCTCCATCAGGTTGCAAACTGAATATATTTTTTTCTGCATCTACCTCTGAAAAAATATTGGGCTTCTAGCTGTGTGTGGGACTTGTTGTATTAGTCCATCTATACTGACCTCCATCAGGTTGCAAACTGAATATATTTTTTTCTGCATCTACCTCTGAAAAAATATTGGGCTTCTAGCTGTGTGTGGGACTTGTTCTATTAATCCATCTATACAGACCTCCATCAGGTTGCAAACTGAATATATTTTTTTCTGCATCTACCTCTGAAAAAATATTGGGCTTCTAGCTGTGTGTGGGACTTGTTCTATTAATCCATCTATACAGACCTCCATCAGGTTGCAAAGTGAATATATTTTTTTCTGCATCTACCTCTGAAAAAATATTGGGCTTCTAGCTGTGTGTGGGACTTGTTGTATTAGTCCATCTATACTGACCTCCATCAGGTTGCAAACTGAATATATTTTTTTCTGCATCTACCTCTGAAAAAATATTGGGCTTCTAGCTGTGTGTGGGACTTGTTCTATTAATCCATCTATACAGACCTCCATCAGGTTGCAAACTGAATATATTTTTTTCTGCATCTACCTCTGAAAAAATATTGGGCTTCTAGCTGTGTGTGGGACTTGTTCTATTAATCCATCTATACAGACCTCCATCAGGCTGCAAACTGAATATATTTTTTTCTGCATCTACCTCTGAAAAAATATTGGGCTTCTAGCTGTGTGTGGGACTTGTTCTATTAATCCATCTATACAGACCTCCATCAGGTTGCAAACTGAATATATTTTTTTCTGCATCTACCTCTGAAAAAATATTGGGCTTCTAGCTGTGTGTGGGACTTGTTCTATTAATCCATCTATACAGACCTCCATCAGGTTGCAAACTGAATATATTTTTTTCTGCATCTACCTCTGAAAAAATATTGGGCTTCTAGCTGTGTGTGGGACTTGTTTTATTAGTCCATCTATACTGACCTCCATCAGGTTGCAAACTGAATATATTTTTTTCTGCATCTACCTCTGAAAAAATATTGGGCTTCTAGCTGTGTGTGGGACTTGTTCTATTAATCCATCTATACAGACCTCCATCAGGTTGCAAACTGAATATATTTTTGTCTGCATCTAGCTCTAAAAAAATATTTGGCCTTCTATCTGTGTGTGGGACTTGTTCTATTAGTCCATCTCTACTGACCTCCATCAGGTTGCAAACTGAATATAATTTTTTTCTGCATCTACCTCTGAAAAAATATTTGGCCTTCTAGCTGTGTGTGGGACTTGTTCTATTAGTCCATCTATACTGACCTCCATCAGGTTGCAAATTGAATATAATTTTTTTCTGCATCTAGCTCTGAAAAAATGTTGGCCTTCTAGCAGTGTGTGGGACTTGTTCTATTAGTCCATCTATACTGACCTCCATCAGGTTGCAAATTCAAAATAATTTTTTGTCTGCATCTACCTCTGAAAAAATATTTGGCCTTCTAGCTGTGTGTGGGACTTGTTCTATTAGTCCATCTATACTGACCTCCATCAGGTTGCAAATTGAATATAATTTTTTTCTGCATCTAGCTCTGAAAAAATGTTTGGCCTTCTAGCAGTGTGTGGGACTTGTTCTATTAGTCCATCTATACTAACCTCCATCAGGTTGCAAATTCAAAATAATTTTTTGTCTGCATCTACCTCTGAAAAAATATTTGGCCTTCTAGCAGTGTGTGGGTCTCATTGTATTAGGCCATCTATACCAAGCTCCACCAGCTTTTCAATTAATAATAATTTTTCGCTGCATCTAGCCCTGAAAATAATTTTTCTTCCCAATAGTGGTAGCAATAGAAATATGGGGCGCGCTCCTGGCTTACAAAAATATACGCTTCATAACAAAAAACACCAGCTTAGCGCACTGCATTAATAAGATGGCATCATCGTCTCTCCCAGTGCTAGGCCTACTACCCAGGCTAGCATTCCTGTGCCTAAAACACAATGTATGGGTCCGCGCTAGCCACTATGCTGAGGGGTCTAAAGCTGCTGCTAACGCTTTATAACAATTCAATTGGCAGATTTTCACAGAGCTCTTCCACAATGCCCACCCATCGGGACAACAGTTGCCCACCTTCCCTATGGGATCTAGTGGCGAATAGTTGATGCCATTAATCAGAGCGTCAGTTGCCCCGTCGACGTGGCAAGCATACGGTAAGGCATGGGAAGAGTGGACACGACTAGTAGCAGGCAGACGGGTTGACCAATGTGAACAAGCCAGAACACAAGTCACCATAGAATTTCTCCACCAGCTAATGATGAGGGGCATATCAGGGGCGTCAGCGCAGCGGTGTCTGACCGGAGTAGCATTTCACTTCCAACTACTGAATTGGGGAGATGTGACAAAGATTCATCATCAGACAATCCATAAAAGGGTGGAAAAGGGGTCAGCCAAGTCAGGAGTGTAGACGTCCCGTCCCGTGTCACTAAAACTGATTTCTCACATCATATCCCTAACACCATTAACATGACACTCACAATTTGAAGCAACACTACTGTCTACTGCATTTGTGATCGCCTTCTTCGGGGCGCTATGCATAAGCGAATTAGTCCCTCAATCCAAAATTAGCACCAGTGGAGGCTTATTACACCAGGACGTAGTCATAGGCAATAATGCAATACGTCTACGCATACACAAATCGAAAATGGTGCCAGCGGGCAGGGGCACTTGGGTACTTCTACAACCCACAAACGGTACACTGAGTCGGGTAACAATAGTAAAACCATATCTAACCATCAGATCACAAAGTAATTTGTTCCTATCACACATTGATGGGACGCCATTATCAAGATACCAGTTTCAAGCTATATTTAATAAATGCATAACATCGGCAGGGAACCACCCCAAAGATTACGGGACACACTCATTCCGCATAGGCGCGGCCACAGAAGCAGCAAGAGCAGGACTGTCAGAAACGGAAGTTCAGAGGATAGAGAGATGGTGATCCACGTGTTTGGCAAGATACATAAGACCGGACTTGTTATCCTAACGTGGTTTGTTTCTTTTACAGGTGACGCTAAGCCAACAGTGTGGGTGATAGGCCACTCGTATATATATTGGGCAGATTAAAGGGCGAAAGTCCGCCCAGGCGGGAGGAAATTAGAGTTTCATAACACATATTTCAACTGGAGAGGTATTAGAGGCCTGCTATGGCCACAGGTACTAATGGAGGTAATCAAGGTAGGGAGAGAGGCAAGATGTCTGGTCATCTTAGTTATACAGGCCGGGGGAAACAACCTAGGTCATCACAAGAGCGCATAACTAATGGCAATAATGAAACTAGACACTGAGCGCTTCAGAGAATTTTTCACAAAACTAGCTATAGTATGGTCAGAGATTGTGCCGATAGCGGTATGGCAAGGTGCGCGAGACATCACGGCCATCGAACGGACAAGGCGGGTAATAAATATTCGGATGGCAAAATTTACAAGAGACAGAGGCGGTGTAGTGGTACGACACCGACAACTGGAAGGAGATAAAGCAGGCCTCATACGGCCCGACGGTGTTCACTTAATGGATATTGGACTGGACATATTCCTGTCAGGACTCCAGGACGGAGTGGAACAAGCGTTAAGAGTGATGGGTGGGGGTCAGAGTCCTGCATACGAGTATGCAGGATCCTCCGTGGCCTGGAAATAGAAAGGACATGTTGGAGAGTTACACTTGTTGGCCAAGTTGCCGGAGTGGAGACCCAGGGCATGCTGCAACAAGCTGAATTATTTTAGAAATAAAATGTCTTTCTAATGGAATGAGTATAAAGAGTTAATAAAGCTGTGACCGATCCTCACCCATCCAGTTGTAAGAGTTACATTATTGTATTGTCAAGGAAAGGGGGGCGGTAGGGGGGCTGAGCGTCTGGGTTTGGTTGGGGGTCCCCACAGTCTGCCTAGGCTAGATGCATTTAAAAATTCTTATTAGATACACAGGCGGTGCAGCTTGCTTCGCAGCTGGGCTACTACGCCCAAAGTATTGCCTAGGCTAGATGCAGTTAAAAATTCTACGCTGACTAGCAGACACTGAAGATTTGGAGCAGACCTCTGAGTAAACAGCTCTTCAGACTCAATCATCTGTGTTACCCCAAGCCATAGTGTATGTAGTTTCTTACAGTTAAAAGGGGGGGGGGAGCGACCCAACCCACCTGGAATTGACGATGCCAACGTCACGTAAGACACAGCAAGGGGACTCCAAAAAGAGTTTCCATTTTTTCCCAAAATTGTGGCACAGACACCACTTAACCCTAGAACGCATACCTGGGGCCTCGCAGTCCCGCCCTGTTAATTGTTTTCTATTTTTCTGCAAGATTACTTTAGTTAGAATTTTGAAACTCTAGGTATTCTTCATGTATATAGTTGTTTGTCATTTGAGTTTGAGTTATTCAATGTTATTTGCACACGGGCCTAAAAGGCCCCAGGTATATGAAAGTGTAGATTTTTATGGTCATGCGTTCTAGGGTTAAGTGGCATCAATTGCCCCACAGTTGCTTAAAACGGTTGGTGAGGTGATATTACCAAATCCTCAAGCTTTTAGCCTCCTAAGGATAACACAGGATTAGAAAAGTCCTTGCGAATCCATGATTTGTTCATCTTTATGAACGTGAGTCTGTCTACATTCTCAGTGGACAGCCGCGTGCGCTTATCTGTCAGCACACCATCAGCAGCGCTGAACACACGTTCAGAGAGAACACTGGCTGCAGGGCATGACAAGATCTCCAAGGCGTGAGTGGCGAGCTCCGGCCATTTTTCCAGATTGGAATACCAAAATGAGCAAGGGTCCAGTGACACAGTCATGGCTTCGATGTTCACTTGGAGATACTCCTGCACCATCCTCTCTAGGCATTGACTATGTGTCAGACTTCTTGTCTCCTGTGGCCTTGCAAAGGATGGTCTAAAAAAGTGGTGAAACGATTTCACAAAATTGCTGTTACCAGCAGATACTGTGTTACTGTTACGGTTTGAGTGATGAAGACTCGACAGTCCCGCGGTTGGCAAGTTAGAACTGTGAGATTCACTTCGTGCACCACTGGTGTTTTGTGGAAAAGCACATGTAAGATTCTGCAACAGCGTCTGCAGATACTCCTGCATGCGTCAATCCCTTTTTATGGCAGGAATTATTTCGGCAAATTTACTTTTGTACCGGGGATCTAAGAGTGTGGCAACCCAGTAGTCGAGATTACTTCGAATTCTGCAATCTGAGGGTCATGTTGCAGGTAGTGCAGCAAGAAGACACTTATGTGTCTTGCGCATCCAGGAGGACCAAGTCCTTGTTGTGTTGGTAGCGAGGTAAGAATCATGCTTCTTTCCTCTGCCCTCTCCCCCCAACCTCGCACAACAGAAATGTGATCAAGGTCTCCCTCATCTGATGAGTCTTCCATGCCCATCGCCAGTTCATCCTCCACTTCTTCCTCGGCTCCTGCACCTTCCTCAACAGTTTGGCTGCTACCATGCGCCCTGTTTAATCCCTCTCCCCCACCCTCCCATGCCTGCCTCCTTGGCGCTGCCAACCGTCTGGACCTTGGAGATGTTATCCCTTCCGCATACGACTCCTCCTCTACTTCCTCCACCTCCTCTTGTCCGACCACCTGACTCTGAATTCTGTTTAATGTGTGCTCCAGCATGTAAATCACCGGAATAGTTATGCTGATAATGGCATCGTCGTCAGCACTAAACATCTTCGTCGCCATTTCAAAACTGTGCAGAAAGGTGTGTGGCGCCCCTGAGGGTGCAGTCACCACAGAGTTACTGCATCTCACCCAGAGGTGTGGTATCTCACCCTCAGGTAAGGAAGGCGTATGGCTCGGGACCCTAACACCTGCATCCAACACATACCCGCAGTGGGGTTAGGGCGAGATTGCTCCTAAGGGAGAGCACAGTCCCAGGTCCCTTGCTGGTAGGAGGATCCTATGTAGTGGGTGCTTAGGGGAGCAGCTTAGGGGAGCACATGACAGGGAGAGTATAAATAGGAAGCCATCTTAGAAAGAGCAAGCCAGTCAGAGGAGGAAAAGTGACAGGAGCAGAGGCTCGGCATGAGCTCTGCTCCGGAGGCGGGCCTAGCCTGGGAGGCCCAGGAATGAAGGAGAGAAGAGAGGAGTGGGAGCAGGAAGGCTCCAGGAACCGAAGGGACCCTAGGGCTACGGGCCGTGCAGAAGGCCACCTGTACTCCCGCTGCTACCAGGAGGTAGAGGGGTCAGGCCAGATAAGGGGAACCGGTCCCTCAACTAGAGGAGAAACAGCAAGGCTCAACTAGAAACCAGAGGCTGCAGCATTTCATGTACTGCAGGCAAAAGTCCACACCAGTCTCACTAAGAAGGTAGCCACATAGGACCCAGGGGACGGAACACAAGTCGCCCGCCAAGGCCCGAGGATACCGGATAGAAGTGTCACTGGGTGTGAGGTGCAGGGAGAAGGCCAGAGAAAGGACACACAGAAGGGGGTCCTGCTAAGTACTCCGGAGCTATCTGGGGGTGGACTGAGCCCCTCACTGAGTACGCACAGCACGACGGGTGAGATAGCTCTGGTACCTGTAATCTGGACTGCAACAACTGTGAGTAAAGATCTTGGGACTGCATCACACGGACTCTGTGTTCATTACTGACTCCCTGCACTACAACCACCATCATCCACCCACACTGCCCTGAAGCTACACTCTTCCTGTGGTGAGTAATAATACCATTGCAGCAAAACCACCAGCTTCAGAGGACTGTTCCGCAGCGGCGGCCCCTTTGGCCGCACTCCACAGGTGGCGTAGTCGGACATTATAAAATCCATATATACAAATTACCGTTGGATTGACCGCCCTGGGTCACGGACCGGGTCACCGCCACAGTGACTACAACCCCCAGCGTCTACCGGCCCGGCTCCGGGTACCCCACGGCCCAGGGGGCGCGTCAACTTCATAGGTCCCTGATCTGAGACCACTCCTGCTGTGTGATTTGCCCCACCTCTGGATCTCGTTGGCCCAGGCTATACGTCAGAAACTATTGCACCAGGGCTTGTCGGTGCTGCCACAGTCGCTGCAACATGTGCAGAGTTGAATTCCACCGTGTCGGCACATCGCATTTCAGCCGGTGAACTGGCAGGCCCAACGACTTCTGTAGAGATGTAAGTCGTTGAGCTGCGGGATGCGAACGGCGGAAGTGAGCACACAGCGACCGTGCCCTCTGCAGAAGGCCATCTAGTCCGGGATAGTGGGCTAAAAATTTATGGACAACCAGGTTCAACACGTGAGCCATACAAGGCACGTGTGTAACATTGCCCCGGCGAAGGGCCGCACCCAGGTTTGCAGCATTGTCGCACACGGCCTTCCCTGGTTGCAGGTCCAGTGGAGACAACCATTCATGAAACTGGGTCTCCAGAGCTGACCACAAGTCCTCAGCTGTGTGACTCACATTTCCCAGACATTTCAAAGTAAACACTGATGCCGTTGAGCCCTGCTGCCAGCATAGTAAGGAGGTGCGCAGTTAGAAAGCAGGTGGCATTACCAGACAGGCTTTGGGTGCAGGTGGAGGACCGAGAGGAGGTTGAGGAGGCAGAAGCAGTGGAGGAACTTCTAGATAAAGAGGATTGACGTACAACTCGCGGGGACGGCAAGACTTGGACAGCAGCCCCTTGTCCTGCTGTCACCATAGTTACCCAGTGCCCTGTCAGCGACATGTAACGCCCCTGTCCATGCCTATTCGTCCAAGTGTCTGTGGTGAAATGCACCCTGTCACACACAGAGTTTCTCAAAGAAGCGGTGATGTTGTGTGCGACATGCTGGTGGAGCGCAGGCATACCTTTCTTTGAGAAGTAGTGCCGACTGGGCATCTGGTACTGGGGCACTGTGACGGACATAAGGTCTCAAAAATCCACTGTGTCCTCCAGGCGGAAAGGCAGCATTTCTGTAGCCAACAGCTTGCAGATGGTGAAATTCAACCTCTTAGCTTTCTCATGGCTAGGAGGAAATGGTCTTTTACTTGTCCACATCTGAGGGACCGAGTGCTGGCTGTTGTGCTTTGACGGGGTTGAGTAGGGTGTCCCTGGCAAACTGCCGGTCTGTGAGGAAGATGCAGGCGGACATGTTAGGTTGCCTTGATCCAAAGGTGGTGCTCTCGATGTCAGAGAGCTCTCAACACCAGCAGGTGTTTCCACTTCCCAATGAACTGACGACCTGCCAATCACACTGGCTGTTGCAGGTAAAGAGGTGGCAGGTCTGCGTCCAAAAACATGTGTGACTGCTGTCCCCCCAGTCACAGAGGATGAAGAGGCCGCGGATGCACAAGATGGGGCAGACGGTGGTTGGCCCAGCCTGCTAGGCCGCATTGTAGCACAGTGAGCTTCCCACTGCAACTTATGCTTCATATCCATGTGACGGTACATGCATGAAGTACTCAAACTATGGATTTTTTGGCCTCTACTTAGCTTTTGGTGACAGATATTACAGATAACACGAGTTGGGTCATCCTTATCGATCTGAATAAATGCCCAGGCTATGCAAGGCTTAGAGCCCATGCGACCTGAAGAGCCACTATGACTTGTGGTCAGAGGTGGAGTTGTGGTTGAGGATGCAGTTGTTGACGTGCTTCCAGTACTCCGTCTCTGTCCAGGAAGGCGCAACCTAACCTCGTCGTCAATAGCATCTGTGACGCCCCGCTGCGCTTGGTATCACAGATCCTAGAAGAGTGTATTGATGGAATCCTCCACAAGAGGCCCCCATAAACATTCACACATCTCCACCTTCCACCTCAGACCAGCAGAGGGAGCCCGTTAGGGATATAAATAGGGAAGGTGGAGCTAGGCAGTTCAGTTCCTCTGAAGAGTTCCTGCAGTAGAGAAGCCTAAGAGAGGTCAGTCTGCAGTGGAGCTCAGTCTAGTCTAGAGAACTCAGTTAATAGTTCAGCAGTGGAGCACGAGGCTCCTGCTAGCTAGATTCAGGGAGCCCAGATAGAGCTTAAGGTGTGCCGGCGTCATAAGATCGGTGAAGCGCGGCAAGCTGCCGTTAGTGTGTATAGCCTATTGAGGGCCCGAGTAGGCCGAAGGCGAGTGGCGAGTTAGTACATAAGGGGCAGAGGAGCTTAACCAGCTCACCCCGAAGCATTTACCGGACACCGGATCCGAGCTTACCGGGATCTCTATGACCCAGTAAGGCATAACCGGAATCCCTGGAGAACTACAAGTCCCAGGATCGCTAAGGTGCTGATACGTAACAGAGCCAGGAGACGCTTAGGCCCCGCATACTGGGAGCGTGAACTTCAAGAGAAGGCCCTACCACAAGGTCAGCCAGCGCAGGACAGAGACAAAGTTAGGCCTAGCTCCAGGCAGGTCAGAAACTTACTGCGCAGAGGCAAGAAACAGGAGGCCCTACACCCGCTCATTGGGGAGGATCCTGATATGCACCCTTCACTCTACAGTGCTCCAGGATGTGCCTGAATTTCCTCCAGTAAAAGGTACGGAAGTGACTACCGTGTCCGTTTCCGTTCTTGCTCTGACCCAGCTGGGTCTCGCCTGTCCTGCATTCCCCCTGCATACGCTGCCCTGAGACCTAGCTCCACCTGTGGGGAGCTATACCATCGAGCTGCCTTATCACGGGCCTCAGTGGACTGCTGCAGCGCTGGTGCTTCTCACCAGATACCACAGGTGGTGTCACAAACTCTTATAAAATTAACAATTATCCACCCTTTTAAAGAGTGACCCCAGGGTACGGGCCAGGGAGCCGACCACCGCGACATCCCAAAGGCCAGGCAAAGGCCCGGGTGACCTCATCGACTGGCTGACTGTGGGTTGACAGTAAGTGGGATCTCCAACCTTGTCATCATCACCCTGTGTGTTATCACACCCGTCGTCCTCAAAGCCAACCTCTTCCTGCCCTGACCGAAAAGTCAAGTTGTCGCTCCAATCAGGTATTTGAGTCTCATCATCGTCTTCATCATTGTCTCCACCAACAGGAGTTACAGTTTGGGAACGAGGGTCTACATTATGCTCAGAACCTTCTTCATCTGGTCCTGGATCCGACTTATAAAGATTCTGGGCATCAGTGCAGATCATTTCCTCGTCTGGATTAACAGAAGCTCTGGAGCAGACCTCCGTTTCCCAGGCTATAGTATGAGTAAACAGCTGTGCAGACTCAACCATCTGTGTTACCCCATACTCAGACGGGCAGCTGGAGACTTGGGAGCTGTGAGGAAGCAAGTGCGATTGGGGTGACACCTCTGAGGACTGGAGTATTTGTGATGTTGAAGTTGAGGTGGAGGAGAGCCCACTTAAAGGAGCACTTCATATCCGCTGAAGCACCTGCTGTTTTTGTGCCTCATCTGGAATTTGTAGCGATGGGCGTGTCCGTAACAAAGGGATCGTATCACATTGTCCACGAAAAGAAGTCGACATGTTAGTTTGGCTGGAAGATGGTCTTTCTTCTGCAGATGTTACTCCCCCCCCCACCGCGGGGGGCTCGACCCACCAGCGGACAGGCACCAGTATTAGGAGAGGGGGGCTGGCCGTCAGGGTCCACCGCGGCTCTGGCACATACCCGGCGACACGGAGGTGGCACGGGCAGGAACGGACTGGCCGTGTCGGCTTCTCACTTTTTGGATTTTAGAAGGGCATGACATGCCTATATCTGTGTCTCCCCCTCCTTTTACTCCTCCACCTCTTTTATTTTCGCATGACTATATGTACTTGTCACTTTTCCATGTGTTAGTTATGTCTTCTGAGCAGTTTGTCAGCTTTTGGACACCTTTGAAGGTGTTTTCTATGTGTTTCTATTTGTTTTTGTTTGCCTGCCATTGGTTTTAACGGTGTTCGAAGGTGTTCGACGAACAGTTCGACAAACAGTTCGGCGAACACACGGGTGTTCGACGAACCGAACCGAACTCGAACACTACGGGGGTGGCTCAACACTAGTCCTATGTGCAAATGTAACATCACTTAGAATAAAGTTTTGAGTTGAAAACTGTTTGATTTCAGTTTGTAATAACCTGCTAATGCTTATAATTTCAAAAATGTCCATTTTTTTGTTCTTTATTAAAATGAAAAGGTTGAAAACTCTGCTGTGCATAATAATTTGGAACATGCATTTTGAGTGCAGTTTGAGTTTTTTATTTTTTTAAAAATAAACTGTTATCATAGGCAGTTTGTACAAAAACCTTTCAATTGTACTCTAATAGTTATTTGACTGGAAAATTACAATGACTGCAATTCATATAGGTAATTTGGGAAAATCTGAGAAAATATTATTTGCATAATAATTTGGAACACAGTGTAATGAAAAAGCGACTTTTTTGGCGTGTTTCTTAATAATTTTTTATGGTGTTCACCATACAGAATAAATAACATAACAGGTTTATAGTTTGGGCTATACCAATTAAGTATAAGTTTTTGTTTATTTTTTGTTTTAATGCAAGTGCTGTGTTTATAGTGGTGAAACGAGTTTTCATCATTTTTGTGTGCTTTTTTTGTATGTTTCTTTACTTTTTTACACATTTTATGTAACTTTTTTTTACTTTTTCACTTAGTCCCACTGTGAAAAATGATGAGGGAATAAGGCCCCTGAATGAGCTTCGATACGCATTAGAACATTTTTGCAAGGCTATGCGCCCACGATGCGTTTTTTAAGCGTTTCCGCAGCGGCAAAAACGCTGCAGAAACGCTTAAAAAAAGCATGGTAGAAGGCCTGCCATGATCCTTAATGATAATCCGCATGTGCTGTGCATATGCAGCGGAAATTTCCGCTGTGGATTATCATTGCGGAAAAAACGCAGCACTACCAATTATTTTGTGGAAGTGCTGCGTTTTCGCCACCATTGACTTGCATTGGAACGTTTGGATTCCGCATCACTGCATCTGTAGATGCGCATTCCATGCGTTTCAATGTGCGGATGGTACCCGGGTGTGGAGGACAGGAGTCTCTCTTCCGGACCCGGGTACCATAGAACCTGTAAAAAAAAGAATAAAATAAAAAATAAATATTACCTTCTGATGGCCCCCGCTGAGCTTATCTTCACTTGCTGGCAGCTCGCGATGGACTGAAGGACCTGTGCTGACGTCATAGTCATGTGACGGCAGGTCCTTCAGTGTACCGCGAGCTGCCGGAAAGCCAGGACGGAGCGAAGCAAGACTCCGGGGGCCATCAGAAGGTAAGTATAGATTTATTTTTTTTATTTTTTTTACCATTCTTTACGGTCCACTATATAAATCCATGCCGTTTTCATGGATTTATATAGTGTGACCAAGTTGACAAGCACTTTCCAAGTGATGCTAAAATCGCTTGGAAAGGGCTTGACATCTCGCATGCGGAAATGCATGTGAAGAACGCTTCACTTCCGCATGTCCCTGGCAGGAAAACACATGTACAATCTGCATGTACAATCCGCATGTACAATCTGCATGTACAATCCGCATGTACAATCCGCATGCGTTTTTTCTGCCAGGGAGATGCAGAAACGCTCAGGAAAAATCCGGAACATTTCTGCATGGTGGGCACATAGCCTTAAGGACAAAAACATTATACTTGCATCCAAAATGTATGATAAACAAATACTTGCCATCGGTATGGTAGCATGAGAGACAGAAAACCCGCACCATGACTAAAAATGTAGGAGCCACATTGAGCAGCATCATTGACACTTCTGGCACCAGCTGTTTCAGCAGTGCTAGTACCAAACACAAGTCACAATTGGCCTCCTTTTCCTCTTGCAAGCGAATCAGTGGGGATGAAGCAAGAAGTGTAATGGAATATATACTCATCTCATTCACAGCAAGATGCTGTAGCCTCTGACAGTGAAAGCATTGACTTGAATCATTGTTTTACACAGTCCACCTCTTCCACTGCCATAACATTCAATGTTGTGCATAGCAGTATTTCCATTCCGTTAATTACTGTTTTTGTTCGGCCCCTTAATTCCCTCTAATGCACAGCCCCCTGGTGGCTACTGAATATATTTAATCAGAACAGCTTCACAGTTGATTTATTGGAAGAGATGACCAGTCAGCCTTTAAACTCGGATGACATGGGGCGGGAGGAGATGGAGGACATGATTCTAATGCTAAGTATTGTTGCTGACTCTGTAAGTTATTGTGATATGGGCACTGTCAGTGGTAGTAGCATTCTGAGACATGATGTCTCTGTGGGAATCAGGTGGGTTGGCAAAGAGATCTGGCCATTTTTCACATAGAAACATCTGTGAGCTAAGTCATGGATAATGCTGATGATAATTGGTAATCAAATCGATGTGCCAAAGAGGTGATGTCATCAGAGGGGGAGGGTAGTGGAATCAGCATTAAAGAGAAAAGCCAACGTCCAGCCAACAGATCTTCAGGGGAAAGGTTTCCTTATTCTGTAGTAAGCAGGGGATGGGATTGTAGCGACAGTTGTTGGTGTAGGAGGCTCAACAGTGCTTGAAAGCTCTGGTAGTAGCAATTCCTATGTGCAGACATCTCAGGAGTGGGATTTTTTTTCTACGTTGCTGGATGACAAATCTATTGCAGTGTGCAGGTCATGTTGTTGAAACATAAGCAGGGTACATCCTGGCACACATCAACTATGAACTACATTATTACTTCAGCACATGAAACGACAGTTTAATTCCTCTGGGTCAACCTCAGCTGAGTTTTCGTTATCTTCCACGACATTCTGGATATCCCAATGGACCAATTCCTGGATCAAATCCGACCAAGTGTCGGTGGCCCGGTATTCGATCCGTTGAAGCTGGCACAGCTCCTGTAGTTGCAATTTCCTGTTGAGGCAGTATATCCACTGTGGTCCTCTTCCCAAGGCTGAGCTGGCGGGGTTGGACATGGTCGCGTCCGAAACCTGCTGTGTATGCCTCACCTATGGTCTGCTGGGTCTGCCTATATGTCTCCCTGGTTGTGGAGCCCTTGGACAGTCTCTACGAACACCAGTCTGCTGCAGTTACCCCAGATCAGCTGGGCTGAGTAGTATCCCACTGCTGCCACCAAGTGTGGACACATGAGGGTCAGTGGGTGCTCTCATTCGCTGGCCTGACTGTCTTTAGAAAGACCACACATGCCAGGGCTCATCCCACTGAATGCCCGTAATCCTTCCTCATGGGCAGAATACTACTCAGACAACATAGGGTGAGGGTAACACACTGCAGTAATACTTTATTGGATCCCCAAGAGTCAATAACATATATTACATTCCCAGCAAGTACACAAGACGGTGCAAATGACCGTGGAGTCTCACCCTTTCGCTGGCTCCCGGGGATTAGAACCTCTATGACTTCAGGGCATCCAGGACCCACTACCCCAACCAATAGCACCCCGCTTTTGGCAGGCACCCACAGAGAGGAGGTAGCAGCAAGCTTAGGAAGCTGACCGAGTACAGTGAGGTATATGGCCAGGTGAGGTTATTGTCCCATCCTAGGTTCTCCAAACGTCTTCATGGGTTCAGTGATGGGCAGTAGAGCAGATCAGTATTCCACCAGCTGGAGCCATGGTTCCTCGACTGATGACTTGTGGAGTCTGTCTGGAGACAGAGGCAGGCCCCTTTTATATCCCACAGCTCTCATATAGGGTATTCTTCCACAGGATTGAGGGAGGGTGAGGGAGGTAATCTCCCATTGTTCGATTAGACTGCATATTTGTCCTCCAAGTTGTGCAGACTAGTACACTGCAAAGGGGCTGATGCAATATGTAATCAGCAGGCATTCCACAAATTAACATACAACAAGGGTCATGACAGTCTCACATGAAACAATGGCTCATGTCCCTTGACCTACTGAACAAAGTAACAGTACACAAGGTTCAATGAACAGTCTCACATGAAATAATGGCTCATGTCCCTTGACCCACTGAACAAAGTAACAGTACATTTGGCATAATTAAGAATAATTTACCCGTGCAACTGTAGCCAGATTGACACTGTGTTGTCACAGCATTAAATTAAAAATAACACAATATCAGTACTTAAATGCACATATAGCTAATTCATACGTCAAAAAGACCAGAAAAGATACAATCTATTAATCTATTCTGGTCTTTTTTTCCTTAAGGGTTAGTTTTTTTATGTGCATTGAGGCATTGATATTTCATTTATTAACTTCATCCACTGTAGCATCTTATTGTTTTACTATTTTCCACTTTATATTCTCTTATCAGAGACTGGGATTCTTTTCCGTATTAAATGTTTTATACTGATAGATTTAAAAGGACTCTGTCAGCCCAAATTGTCAGTATAAGTTAAGCACTAAGCCTTGTAGGGGATACAGCATATATACATTTATTTTTAGTGTTCTAATTGCTGCCTCTGTTCTGCAGAAACTGACATTTAATCAAATATGCTAATTAGGGTGCTCGCTCAGTGCACCCTTGGTTTGACCAAAAGGCTCAGCACACTGTTCCGCCCAGAGGCTTTGCATTTCTCCACCTCCCTCACTGTTAAATGACGTGGTTTGCCTGAGCTTTGCTTGCAGACAGTGCTCCCTCCAGGCAAGCCAGTGCTGTCAATCACCAGCGAGAAATCCGCGGGAATGCAAAATTAGTGGCTTCTGCCAGCATCTGCCTTTGTGGAGCGGGCTCAGCTTCTGATTCTACACTACATACCCTAAAAAGCTCTATTACTTATATATTCATGTTGGAGAATTACGGGGCTAAACATTTTTAACTGTTGTGTTTATTTTAAATATTTGTGTTTTATTTTTTTACAGTTTTTTAGTCTTCTTAGAAACTAGGGCCGGGCTTGATAGGAGTAGTAACATGGCAGACAAAGGGGCTTTCAGAAGGCCCCTGGCTGCCATGATTACCCATCAGCACCACACTGGGTTGCAGGGACCAATGGGAGTCGGAAAGAGATCAACTCACCTACCTCTTCCTAACGCCTAAATGCCACTGTCATGATTGGAGGTGACATCTTTGAATTGACCATATGGCCACGGCCCCACTATCAGTATTTGGTCACTATTCGGTCATTTCGGTATTTTTTCTCAGGAGTGGGAGTCAAAATCAGATGAGGAACAATCAGAGAAAAGGTATAACAGAAACAAGTCACCAATTCTGCATTTATCACCCACTCCTGGTTTTGGCTCCCACTCCGGAGAACAAATACTGACCGAATACTGACCAAATACTGATAGTGGGAGTGTGGCCTTATACTAAACCTTGGTCAATACCGGTATTAACCTTTGATCATGTGACCTTTTGGTCACATGGTCCGAGACTTTATGCACGCCAACAGATACACGTCTGTGTACTGTGGTGTTCGTGACCGCGAGACCTGAGGTCATGTGACCTTCCATTCCAGGACCTTTCTGATGTACATAGGGCATGCGCACTACCATCTAGCGCTTACTCAATGGGCTGAAACTTTCACACACGTGAGCGTCCACACTACTAATGAATATATTGAGATGCTGCATCTCACTCCTCGCAGCTGCAAATATTTTGGGAAATTGTTTCCCTATTTATAGGCTTGGATAAACCATTTGCAACAACACCCCTGATGAAGCCACAACTCTAGTGGTGATATGCATGGGGATTTCCCTCCCCACTGTCCTCTTTGACACCCACATACAGGTGAGTATCTTTTGATGCCAACAATAGGTGCTTATTTACCTTCATGTGCCATTATTTTTCTTGACACCCACATATAGTGTCTATCTTTTTATGCCAACAATAGGTGCTCATTTGCTATTATATATACAGTATATATCACTATTTTCTAATGTTGTGCTTATGACTATTGCTTCTATGTGTCTTGACTGCAGTTCAGACAGTCTAACTTTTCTATTGAGTACCTATATGAATTTATATGTGACATGTGGTATCTTAGGGGGTGTCTTTTATTAACCCCTTCCTGACAATTGAAGTATATATACATCATCATCTGGAAGAACTTCCTGACCAATGCAGTATATATATGCCATGGTGATCGCCCACGCACAGGGGGGTGATCACCACTTTGTGTCAGCTGATTCTGACAGCTGCCATCCAGGACTCAGTGCCTGCACCACTCCCAGCACTTTAACCAGATAAATGCAGCGATCGCAGCATTTAGCGTGCAGGCAGAGGGGCTGGCAAAGGTAAGAAAGCCCCTCTGCCCTTGGATAGGAGACTCCGCGACGCCATCGCTGGGCCCGATCGTTGCCATGGTGACCCAATGTCATGAAGACATCTGGGTCACCAGAGCTAGCAAAGGTGCTAGATCATGCACAGTGCATGATCTAACAAGTTTGCCTGTGCAGCACTGACAGTTTATGAGGCATAGGAATGCTGCTGCATCCCTATGTTTTATAAGCGATCTGGCTGAAAAAAGTGAAAGTTCCATATATACTGTATATGTGTATGTATGTATGTATATATATACATATATATATATATATATATATATGTGTATATATATATATATATATATATATATATATATATATATATATATATATATATATATATTATAGTAAAAACCACAGTCTCCTATGAAGCTCAGCCTGTGGCTAGGCTTCACAGTAGAACCAACATGGCAACTGCAACCCACAAAGGTGCCGAAGGGTGGCTGGAATGAATGATCAAACAGGATGGGGGTGTGAACATTTAGTGGGGTATCAGCAGCAGTCGGTGCTAGCTTCAGTCGCTGCAGTTAGAGGAGGACCCCAGCACGGGGGTCCCAAGGAAGCACTGCACAGATCATACAAATGCCAAACAAATGTTGCCCTTGGTTTGATTAAAGTCCAGAAACATTGTTTTGCAAGGCACCACTTGCTAACCACTAATCAACTGTGCTGCCCAATAATACAAAAGTATCAGATAATTCATTCAATATCAGGTTTGACATTTTATCAGTCTCTTTTCTCACCTTTTGAACCAGTAAATAATAATTCTTCAGTAGCATCTACGCAGAGTACAGGTTTTGTATGCCCTTCCGCAACAGCTATACATTGGAGCGGGGCTGTTCTGGACCCTTTAACACCGCCTACAGGTGTAATCATTCCCCTGTATGGCAGAAAATATAAAATATTATTATACCTAGAGCAATTAAATAAAAAAATCAACTCTATCTTTAGCAACATTTTTAGGCTAATGCTACATAGCAATTTGTTTCACTTGACACTGAAAACCAGTGACACTTTGCAACATTTGAGCTAATGAATAACTAGGGTGTCACACTGCTACTTGCGACACATATGTTTCACACAACACATCTGCCACAGATGTCAATACAACTCACATTAGACTTATAACTTCTTGGAAACTTGGCGGTTTTATTAGGCCTCCTTGACAAGTCTGTCTTTAACACCTTCGCGACCTTGGGATTTTCCGTTTTTGCTTTTTCGTTTTTTGCTCCCCTTGTTCCCAGAGCCATAGCGTTTTTATTTTTTGGTCAATATGGCCATGTGGGGGCTTATGTTTTGCAGGAAGAGTAGTACTTTTAAACGCCATTACTGGTTTTACCATATCGTGTACGGGAAAACGGGAAAAAAATTCCAAGTGCAGTGAAATAGCAAAAAAAATGCAGTTCCACAGTTGTTTTTTTTTTTTTCTTTCCACGTTCACTGGATGCTAAAACTGACCTGCCATTATTATTCTCCATGTCATTACGAGTTCGTAGACACCAAACATGTATAGGTTCTTTTTTATTTAAGTGGTGAAAAAAAAATAAAAAGTTTGCTAAAAAAAATTTAAGAAAATGGCGCCATTTTCCGAGACCCGTAGCGTCTCCATTTTTCTGGATCTGGGGCCGGGTGAGGGCTTATTTTTTGTGCGCCAAGCTGACGTTTTTATTAATACCATTTTGGGGTAGATACGATGTTTTGATCGACCGTTATTGTATTTTATTGCAATGAAGCGACGACCAAAAAAAGTAATTCTGGCGTTTGGAATTTTTTTCTCGTTACGCCGTTTACCGATCGGATTAATTCTTTTTTTATATTGATAGATCAGGTGATTCTGAACGCGACGATACCAAATATGTGTATGTGGGGTTTATTTTTTATTATTTTATTTTGAATGGGGCAAAAGGGGGGTGATTTAAACTTTTATATTTTTTTAATATTTTTAAAAACATTTTTTTAAGCTTTTTGCATGCTTCAATAGTCTCCATAGGAGACTAGAAGCAGCAATTACCTGATCGCCTCTGCTACATAGAGGCGATGAGCAGATCACCTCTATGTAGCAGAAATGCTCCTGTACTATGAGCGCCGACCACTAGGTGGAGCTCATAGTAATCTTTACATGACAACCACTGGAATCTGCTGCAGACCCCGGGTTGTCAAGATCACCCATCGGTGACCTGCGATCACGTGACGGGATCACCGATGGGCCGGGCTAATGCCGCGCTTCCGGCGCGGCGATGTTAAATGCCGCTGTCAGAGATTGACAGCGGCATTTAACATGTTAACAGCCGCGGGTGGATCGCGATTCCACCCACGTCTGTTGCGGACACTTGTCAGCTGTAGTAATCAGCTGACATGTGCCTGGTTCAGTGCGGGCTCAGCGCCGGAGCCCTCACTGAACCGGGGGTGATGGCCTGGGGCGTACTAATACGGGCCAGTAAGGGGTTAAACATATATGTGTAAGAAATGCTACCTGTGTCATCGTGTGTTTGTTTTTACCATCAGTGTGCCATCTGTGTTTTTTACGGATGGGTCAATAAATAAAAAAATTACAAAGGTTCTCTTACACTTTGCAATTTTATACACGTTCAGCACATTGATGCCATCTATGTGGTATTTGTGTTTTTCACGGACCCATAGACTTGTATTGTCCCTTGTCATCCATGCTGCTGGAAAAAAAATGGACATGTCTCCATTTGGTTTGCACGGACACACGGTCCATGTAAAAACAGCATAGGTTATAATGGGTATATGTAGTATGCGTGAAATTAACAGATACCACACGTACTGGAAACACGGATATGTGAAGGAGGTCTAACTTACAGCAAAATCAGAGCTCTAAAATAGCGACTTGTCAGAGAATTGCTGTCGCACCACACATATCGCCATATAACCTTAGCCTAGGCATCAGCTCCCTCCTGATCTCTCAAAAACAAGATCTGGAAGCCGGGACCCAATACACAAAATATATATCTAACATCTGCATTTTTACAGTTCGGAATATTGGATCTTAGTTTTAATAGGTCAGGAGGGAGCTGATACCTATCGATGATTGCTCAACACAATTTTTTTTTTCAATGTGTACATTTCTTTGAAATAAAAGTCTCTGAAATATAATTTTAAACATTTTCTGGTCTGCCTTAAATTATTTAAGGTTATTATAGAGGAGCTTTTGTTGTATTTTTTTTCAATTGGTACTGCTTCACTAATTCTGCAACAGATTAATTAGAGAGATTAGGCTTCTTAACAATTTTGAGCTTTATATTTTTAAAACATTTAGAGAACCATGTATCATTTCCTTTACACTTTACAAATACTTGCTACTTTGTGTTGGTATATCACATAAAAGCCCAATAAAATACATTTAAGTTTGTAGGTGTAACATTAAACAATGTGGAAAAGTTCATGGGGTATGAATACTTTTTCAAGGCACTGTAGTGTAAATGTAAGGCAGGGAGCTAGCCAGGGAAAGAGGGAAGAGGACAGAGATGTATTTTTTTAAATGTCAGGATTGCTCATGTAATATAATCATCTGGGCGGTCCCTGTTTTATTCTTCTGTGACGTTGTAAAACATCACTGCATAGTAGAGCTCCTGCACACATTGAGGAGCCAGGGAGCCATTTGTCAGGGAGTCAGACACAGCTTGCACCTGGCACACAAGGAAGACTTAATTCATGTCTACCTTCTCAATCACAGTATACACAGCGCTGAACAAGAGCTGTGTATACAGGTTAGGAAGCAAAGTGCTGTGTATACAGGTTAGGAAGCACTGGTCCTTCTTCCTCCTTTGGATCCAGAGATCATGTTATCTCTAGATGTAGGGAGCGAACATGAGCTGCTGCATTCTAAGAAGCCCAGACAGCTCTTCTGTGCAGAGAAGAAACTGATTTTCTCCTGCAACTGGGGTTAATATACCAGCCCAGCTACAGGGGAAATGAGCAATAAAAGAAATGTGTTCAAATACTCCCCACAAAGTAAATGAAAAAATAAATAAATAAAAAAACATGATGAAAAATAAATTAATAATAATAAAAAAAGACAATCGCGGTTTCTAGCTACACCCTTATTGAGAAAAAAAATATGTGTAATATATAAAAATTATTTTCAGGTATTAAATATTCTTGGTATAATTCAGCAGTTCTCCAGGTTCATGAGGGGGTAAGAACATTGTCTATTTCCTCTCTGGAGGATGGCCCATCTCTACTGCAACAATTAAATATGTTATGCTCTAACTCTCAAGCTCCTTCTTCTATCAGTTGGGAAAAAGTATATGACAATGATTATTATTGACATTCTGCAATGTTTGGTTTAAATATGGGATTATATACTTGAGTCTTCCTTACAAGATCATATAAGGATATTCTTGGTTCTTTTGTTCTATATGGGCATACGGATTACAAAATGGTTCCTAACTGGATTACTCCCTACTTTTTTAAGCATTACAACTGTCGCTGAGCGTGATATTTCTTCATCGTTTAAGGATTATTATAAAAACTAAAAGCTTCAAGATTAGTTCCTCTTCAAGGTTTCGACCTGGGATCTTGTCTTTATTCCTGGATTAACATCTATCCATTCTAAAAACATTCAAGCTAATTCAAACCGAACTTTCTCCCCCCTATAGGGTCTGGATTGTATTCCAGACCAAGACACGGGTACAATAAGCGACTAGTTGAAACAAGGTCTATTGTGTCTACTAATATGCCTTTTTTTTCTTTTTTTAACTGGACTTTTACATGATGCTACTATATCTTTGGTTTTATTACTCTTACATTTTATTAATAATAAGGTTTAAGCGTCATCATATTTTATTGTTAAGCAATTCCAAGGCAATATTTTGCATGATTGTCTTTATTTTTTCCCCTATCTTTATAGGGGGAATCCTTTCCCTCCTCACTTCCTACCCTTTTATCCCCTTTTAATAAAAATGTTTTTCTTACCCCCCCCATCCAAATTCCCTACCCCGTTTTCCTTTTCCCATTCATGTTCCCTTAATATTGTGTTAATTATTGTGCTTTAGTCTAATCCAGTTTAAAATGTGTTTAGCAGAATACCGTGGTCATAAAAAATATAAAATTTAAAAAGATGTAAAAAAGAATTTTGCATTTTCTTAATATTTCCCCACAATATCAGCAAAAAAGGCAATAAAAAAGGACACAAAAAAGGGTATAAAAATTACATAAAAATTA
This sequence comes from Phyllobates terribilis, assembly GCF_046119375.1. Classification (NCBI taxonomy): domain Eukaryota; kingdom Metazoa; phylum Chordata; class Amphibia; order Anura; family Dendrobatidae; genus Phyllobates; species Phyllobates terribilis. The sequence goes on from NW_027362762.1 coordinate 638,553,684, forward strand.
AGCCTGAAATATTGGAAAAAAAAAAAGAGTCAAAAATGTTTTTTACATCCAAGCGAGAATGTTTTTTTTTTAGAGCCATTAAAAGAGTATGTACAATATAACTTGTAAATGTACCTGATAGGAACTGGGGAAAATAGCCCGGTCATGAACTAGTTAAGTAATATAGTGAAAAGCACTGTGGAGGCATACCTCCGTAACCATATAAAAGGGCTGTATAAATGTATGGGGGCCATATAGGCGGCAGTTTTAATATATGGAGGCCACATAAGGGAGCAATATTAGTGCATGGGGGTCACGGCCAACTGGGAGGACATGCTTAGACAATAGGTGTATAATAGAATTTTATGCAGATATTGTATGTTTTCTAAATATTGAAATATGTAACAGAAAACATTTGAAAACATTTTTCCTTATACAGTAGTTACATTACACTGAAAGCACAAATGGCTTTTGTCTGTTGTAATGGAGATAATGAGTACAGATGTCATTTAAGGCTAAATCAATACTCTTGCACAAAGGACAACCTAAAAAAATGTTTTGATCGTCTTAAATATGATTATATGAAATACCTGGACATATCTGAAAAAAATGAGTCACCTTCCTCAGACCTGTAGAGAAAGAGCAATTTAAAAAGAAAGTTAATATATGATATAAAGAGAGGTCAAATGTAAATAGGTAACGACAGTATAAAGTGTGTGGACCTCAGTTTCTTACTTATCCAATACATTCCCAGTAGACTGACTGCTTGTTAGACGGGAGAAGACATTCTTGTCATTACGTAGACGCATTGGAGGTGATGAAGGAGGTATCAAAGGGGAGTCCGGACATCTAAAAAGTAAAATAGCAGGATATCAATAGAGAAAATGTAACTGGACTTGAGTAAATAATTGCGTCAAGTTTAATTAGATGAAACATAAGCATGTTTAAAGGGAATCTGTCAGCAGGTTTTTGACATGTAATCTGAGGACAGCAAGATGTTGGAGTTAAAACTGAATTCAGTGATGTAATCTGTAATTCAATGATCTGTTCAGTGAACAGAATTCAGTGATGTGTCACTTATCAGGCTGTGTGCTGTTGTTTACTAACAATGAAGGTTTTATCACTAGGACATTACCATTCTTGTGACTAGCTGCCACATGCCAAATTGTCTGACTCCGCCCTTCCTGTGATAAGCAGCTCGCTGACCATAGACAATGTACATAAAGAACCAGGTGTGGGCGGAGTTAGCTTTCTCAGCTCTGCTGCATTCTACATGGTGGGCCATTTATATGGATACAACTTTATTTTTTTCAAGGGAAGAGGGTCATGTGACACATCAAACTTAATGAGAATTTCATAAGAAAAACAATGGTGTGCTTGGTTTTAACGTAACTTTATTCTTTCATGAGTTTTTTACAAGTTTATGACCACTTATAAAATGTGTTCAAAGTGCTGCCCATTGTGTTGGATTGTCAATGCAACCCTCTTCTCCCACTCTTGACACACTAATAGCAACACCGCAGAAGAAATGCTAGCACAGGCTTCCAGTATCCGTTGTTTCCCCCTCCCATATACTAATGTGCCACAAACAGGAAGGTGATATCACCAACCATTCCCATTTAATATAGGTGTATCCATATAAATGGCGCACCCTGTACATCTAAGAACTCTGTTTCAGAACTGCTGCACCCAGTAAACTAAGTGATACCTCACTGGAATCAGGGTCTTTTTTTCTACATTATGCTGCTCTGAGATGAGGTAGCAAAAACCTGGTGACAGATTCCCTTTAATGAACACCAATATACTGTATAACATAGAACGCCTACAAAAATATACATATATTAAAAAATATTGAGAAATTTCCATATTAGTAAGCACCTTATACTAATATGTGTAGAGTGAATAAGCGATACTTTTTACAAGCTAGATAACTCCTTAATCTTTATAACTATACTAAACTTATTAAGTTATAGTAAAACAGGCAAATACAGAACAAATTTTTACCACACAGCAAAGTAACATTTATAATACCATAAATATTGTTAATACTTTATGCCAAATCAATAAAAGTTTGAGACAAGAATAGGGCTACTAAAGTGTGAGTCTCAGCAATAGTATTGGTATGTACAGTAGGGCACAGATTCAGGGGTCAAAAAGAGCATGCAAGATTACAGAGCAATATTGTATGTTGAGATCGCTGGAGGGTTTGACCTAGGCTTGTCCAACTCTTGTAGATAACTTGTAAATTCTTTATTGTTACGTCTGTCAAAGGCCACAGGCTCAGAAAGGCTACATTGGACAGACTTAGGCACAAGCCACTCTGTCTGGCCGATTTCAGAGAAACCTCAACCTTCAACCCTTGCACCCCTGTACAGGGATCTGATCTTACAACCAGGTACAGTGCAGGAAGGGTCAACAAGCAGGGTCGTAGCCAAGAAGTCACGTCAAGGACAAAATCAGGAGGCAAGCAGGTAGTCAAAATTCAAGCTCGAGTCAGAACACGGGAAATACAAATCAGTGCACAGGAGCCAAGCTAAAGAAACTAATAACTGGCAGCTAGAAACTGCTGGGGTTTATATAGAAGGGAACACTGCCCGAAGCTCACAGCAGACAGCTAACTACCTATCAGCTCACTGCAGCAAGACACAAGTGTATAGCAAAGGGAGAACCTAAACACCTGCCAGAATCCAGCAGTGACTATAGTGTTTGTGCGGTGCTGTGTAGTGATCAGGGCAGGGGATACAGCTGGGTGTTTGGACACAGATGTGACATTTATATTACAGCAACAGCCTGGACAACATAATCACTTCCGCTGTCATATATCAAATAAAACATAATTTAAGGTAGGTAATGGATAAACACCCAGGAGTCAGGTTATTGGGCACCTTCAGAATGGACACCCTAATACCAGCAAGATTAGTCCGTTAATACACAAAATGACTATAGACGAAACCAGAGGTGTACAACCTACATGTCACTCAGGGGCGAGGTGCTCAGGGCTACATGTCACTAAGGGGCGAGGTGCACAGGGCTATATGTCACTCAGGTGTGAGGTGCACAAGGCTACTTGTCACTCAGGTGTGAGATGCACAGGGCTACATGTCACTCAGGGGCGAGGTGCACAAGGCTACATGTCACTCAGGGGCGAGGTGCTCAGGGCTACATGTCTCTAAGGGGTGAGGTGTTCAGGGCTACATGTCACTCAGGGGCGAGGTGCACAAGGCTACATGTCACTCAGGGGCGAGGTGCTCAGGGCTACATGTCACTCAGGTGTGAGGTGCTCAGGGCTACATGTAATCAGGGGCGAGGTGCACAGGGCTACATGTCACTCAGGTGTGAGGTGCACAGGGCTACATGTCACTCAGGAGTGAGCTGCAAAGGGCTACATGTTACTCAGGGGCGAGGTGCTCAGGGCTACATGTCACTCAGGTGCGAGGTGCACAGGGCTACATGTCACTCAGGGGCGAGGTGCACAGGGCTACATGTCACTCAGGGGCGAGGTGCACAGGGCTACATGTCACTCAGGTGTGAGGTGCTCAGGGCTACATGTCTCTAAGGGGTGAGGTGCTCAGGGCTACATGTCACTCAGGGGCGAGGTGCACAGGGCTACATGTCACTCAGGTGTGAGGTGCACAGGGCTACATGTCACTCAGGAGTGAGGTGCAAAGGGCTACATGTTACTCAGGGGCGAGGTGCTCAGGGCTACATGTCACTCAGGTGCGAGGTGCACAGGGCTACATGTCACTCAGGTGTGAGGTGAACAGGGCTACATGTCACTCAGGGGCGAGGTGCACAGGGCTACATGTCACTCAGGTGTGAGGTGAACAGGGCTACATGTCACTCAGGGGCGAGGTGCACAGGGCTACATGTCACTCAGGGGCGAGGTGCACAGGGCTACATGTCACTCAGGTGTGAGGTGCTCAGGGCTACATGTCTCTAAGGGGTGAGGTGCTCAGGGCTACATGTCACTCAGGGGCGAGGTGCACAGGGCTACATGTCACTAAGGGGCGAGATGCACAGGGCTACATGTCACTCTAGGGCAAGGTGCACAGGGCTACATGTCACTCTAGGGAGAGATGTACAGGGCTACATGTCACTCAGTAGTGAGGTGCACAGGGCTACATTTGCTCAGGGGCGACATGTAGCCCGCAACACCATTTTGAGAGGCCCCAACCATTTGGTCATTGACTGTTGGGGTCTTGTAATTCTCATGTATTTTCCATGTAAGAAAGAAGTATAAAGCCAAGTAAGCACTAATAGTGTAATGTGTGGTGGCTAGTGTTGAGCGATACCTTCCGATATCAGGAAATATCGTATCGGATTGGATCGGACCGATACTCAAAAAGTATCGGATATCGCCGATTCCGATACCGGAAACCAATGCAAGTCAATGGGACACTAATATCGGAATGAAAATAAACCCTTTCTTTCCTTGTAGGTTAATTCTACATGAAGTAAAACAACTAAGAATAATGTAGAATGTATGCGAAAAGCCGGCAATTCATCAGCGCATACACCGGTACCCGACAATTTACAACAGAAAGAATAGAGCTTCACACATAGATTAGATAGATAGAAACATGTCAGTCACATATATATGAAGTACAGTGACAGTGTTGGTTACTGTACTTGTCATTTAGTGTAAAGGATTTATATAAAAAAATAATAGTGTTTTCATGCACCGTCTCTTTAAGAAAGCCGGCTGGCAATTCAGCATCTGTACCCGACAATTTAGAATAGAAGGAATAGAGAATCATACATAGATTAGATAGATAGAAACATGTCAGTCACATATATATGAAGTACAGTGATAGTGTTGATTACTGTACTTGTCATTTAGTGTTAAAATAAAGGATTTATTTAAAAAAAAATTGGCGTGGGGTTCCCCTTAATTTTAGTCTCTAGCGGAGGTTAAGCAGACAGCTGGGGCAGATGTTTGAAGCCTGGGAAGGGGGTAATACCCACGGAGCTTCCCAGGCTACTAATATCAGCCCCCAGCTGAATACCTAGCCTTTACTAGCTATTAAAATGGGGGACCCCCCCAAAAAAATGACGTGGGGTCCCCCCTATTTTAATAGCTAGCAAAGGCTAGGCAGACAGCTGGGGGCTGATATTAATAGCCCAGGAAGGGAGCCATGAATATTGGCCCCCTCCCAGGCTAGAAACACCAGCCGTCAGCCGCCCCAGAAATGGCGCATCCATAGGATGCGTCAATTCTGGCACTTAGCCTCGCTCTTCCCACTGCCCTGTAGCGGTGGCAGTGGGGTAATAGGGCTGGGGTTGATGTCAGCTTATAATGCCAGCTGACATCAAGCCCAGGTTAGTAATGGAGAGGCGTCTATAAGACACCCCCATTACTAACCCCATAGTGAAAGTTAAAAAAAAAACACAAACACCCAGAATAAAGTCCTTTAATTGAAATAAACACACAATTCTTTATTGTTCTAAATTAAACCATACTTACCATCACGCCCATTCCAGCTGAAGCCAACGATCTCCTGCAATAAAAGAAAAATAATAAAGCAACCTCATCCTTACCTTTCCATGGTTCCCACGACGGCTCCAGCTCTGCTACATCGAGATGACAAGCTGGACCGCAGCAGAACGCTGCCATCCAGCCTGTCAACCCGCAGACACTGAGAAGCGCAGGCTTGCTTGCGCTCCTCAGTGTCTCTCTGTGACGGCATCCAGATGAGCCGACAATGAACTCGGCTCACCTCATGCACGTCACTGACAGCGTGGGAGAATTCTCACGCTGAAGCGCTGAGTGCAGGAGAATTTTCCCACGCTGTCAGTGACGTGCATGAGGTGAGCCGAGTTCATTGGACATGACCTCACCTCATGCACGTCACTGACAGCGTGGGAAAATTCTCCTGCACTCAGCGCTTCAGCGTGAGAATTTCCCCACGCTGTCAGTGACGTGCATGAGGTGAGCTCATGTCCAATGAACTCAGCTCACTTCATGTACGTCACTGACAGCGTGGGAGAATTCTCACGCTGAAGCGCTGAGTACAGGAGAATTTTCCCACGCTGTCAGTGACGTGCATGAGGTGAGCTGAGTTCATTGGACATGAACTCGGCTCATCTGGATGCCGTCACAGAGAGACACTGAGGAGCGCAAGCATGCCTGCGCTTCTCAGTGTCTGCGGGATGACAGGCTGGATGCCAGCGTTCTGCTGCGGTCCAGCCTGTCATCTCGATGTAGCAGAGCTGAAGCTGTCGTGGGATCCATGGGAAGGTAAGGATGAGGTTGGTTTATTATTTTTCTTTTATTGCAGGAGATCGTTGGCTTCAGCTGGAATGGGCGTGATGGTAAGTATAGTTTAATTTAGAACAATAAAGAATTGTGTCTTTAGGACTTTATTCTGGATGTTGTGTTTTTTTTAAATACTTTACTAGAAATTCATGGTGGTCATGTCTAATATTGGCGTGACCCCATGAATTTCGGGCTTAGGGCCAGCTGATAATGCCAAGCTGGCCTTAACCCCTTTATTACCCAGTGAGCCACCGCACCAGGGCCCTGGATGAGTTGGGTACAGCGCCAGAAGATGGCGCTTCTATGAACGCGCCATTTTCCGGGGCGGCTGCGGATTGCAATTTGCAGCGGGTGGGGCCCAGAAAGCTTGGGCCTCCCTGCGCTGCAGATTCCAGCCCCCAGCTGCCTAGTTGTACCTGGCTGGACACAAAAATAGGGCGAAGCCCCACGTATTTTTTTTTTAAATTATTTCATGAAATTCATGAAATAATTAAGAAAAAAAGGGCTTCCCTATATTGTTGTGTCCGGCCAGGTACAAATAGGCAGCTGGTGGTTGGGGGCAGCCCGTTCCTGCCTGCTGTACCTGGCTGGACACAAAAATAGGGCGAAGCCCCACGTATTTTTTTTTTTAATTATGCGCCAATGGATGCGCCAATTCTGGCACTTAGCCTCGCTCTTCCACGCTGCCCTGGTGCGGTGGCAGGGGGTAATAGGGCTGGGGTTCATGTCAGCGCCAGCTGCCATGAAGCCCAGGTTAGTAATGATGGGCGTCTATAAGACACCCCCATTACTAACCTACAAAGTGTTAAAAAGAAAAAACACACTACACCCAGAAAAAAATTATTTATTTGAAATAAAACACACAATTTTATTAAATTCTTAGTTTACTAAAAAAAAATAGTTACCTGTCCACGTTCCTGCGCTGATCTCCCATGCACAGCTGTCACATCTGGAGATGGTGACAGCTGTGCATGGCTGCTGTAAGCTCACGCTGCCGGGAACACGTCCGCTCCCGGCAGCGGGAGCCACTGACTGAGGTCACCGGAGTGCATTCAGGCAGCGCAGCTCCGGAGACCTCCTTTACGGCACTGCTGTACCGTGGGAATTTCTCACGATACAGCAGGGCCGTAAAGGAGTTGACCGGAGCAGCGCTGCCTGAACTCCGGTGAACCCGCTTATGCAATGACGGGGCTGCTTTACGGCCCCGTCACTCTAGCGGCGGCAGCGGTTCAGAGCGGTCACATTCTATGTGGCTGCTCTGAACTGGAGATCTTCGTGGGACACTCGTGGACTACTACGGAGGGGTAAGGATAAGGTTGTGGTTTATTATTTTATATTTTATTACAGGAGATCGATGGCTTCGGGGAATTAGGTGTCTAGGTGAGTATAGGTGTAGTTTTTTATTTTTTACTTTATTTTAGGTGGCGATCAGCGGGGACAGGTAATGTATAAACTAATTTATTGTAGGCAACCACTGGCCACCAATGACATGTATTTAACATTTATTGGGGACACAGTAGGGCAATTTAAATAGCAGGATCAGGCTGATGGGAACTGCTGCTCCCATCAAGCTGATCCTGCTGGCACGAGTGGACGGGGGACAGACATAGGCCGATGGGAGTAGTAGTGTCACATCGGCCTATGTCTGCCTGCACGCACACACCCGCACACATCACACAGACACCGTGCACACCCGCGCACATCGCACAGGCACCGCGCACACCCGCACACATCGCACAGACACCGCACACACCCGCAGACATCGCACAGACAACGCACACACCCGCACACATCGCACAGACACCCACACACACCAATCATGACGGGTCTGGGAGGTGAGGCTGACCTGTGCGACCGTGGGAAAGTTCATGTGAGTTCATGCAATGCAGTCAAGCATGAACTCACATGAACCCTCTGAGGGCACCGCGGCGACTTCAAATGAACAGCTGATCGGCATCACCTGATACCGCAGTTGTTCATTTGAAATAACCGGCGGGAAAGCGCAGCACAGAACGGGAAAGCCGGCGGTGAAGTCTTTTCACTGCCGGCTTCCCCGCCCAGGTCCTTCGCTCCCCGCTCCTTGGTGCTGCGCTCCCCGCCCGGTCCTAACTTACGATCGGGATGGGAGGTGGCGAGGGGAGCGGAGGATCGGGGTGGGAGGCTGCGGGGAAGTAGTATGGGGTTGTGTGATTGTTTAAAAGCCGGCGGCTTTTTACCGCGCGCCGGCTTTTAAACAATCAGGAGAATTCTCCCACGCTGGGATGGCATTCTGATGACAGGCTGGATCGCAGCTGAGCGCTGCCATCCAGCTTGTCATCCTTCAGAGAAACGGCAGAGCACAGGCATTATGGGAACTTCCGATTCCGGTATTCGATATTGTAAAAGTATCGGAATTAAGTATCGGAATTCCGATACCGCGAATATCGGCCGATACCCGATATTTCAGTATCGGAATGCTCAACACTAGTGGTGGCATATCTGGAACCTCCTAATACTGTTATAATGAGAGTCTCATGACCCATGTGTGACATTCCAGAAAAGAATAGTTGAGGTGGAAAGGTGGCCATACATGTGCATGACTTTTTTTCAATGTAGCTTAGGAGTGGTGTCACACTGAGTTGTTTCAGCAACTCACATTACCTTCAATGGACAGAGATTTATTTGTGGTCTCTTCCTTTCTGGAGTACAAAAAAGAGAGTGCTCCTCTTCTCTGCTTCTCAGGTTCACCTACTTACCAGAATGCGCTTCAATCTTGATGATTGGTCTGAACTGTCCCAAGTTCTCTCAGATGCTGCAAGCAGAGGCACCGTTGAATCTACAGCATCGGAAATGAAGTTGTCTGTATCAAGCTAAAGAGCAGCGCTTGCAAGCTATACTGTAAAGAGCTTGCAAGCTCTGCCCTTCATGCCTAGGTGTCCGGCAACCATTCACAGACTGCAGAGATAACTTAGGGAACTAACTGTACTCTATAGAATTAAAAATCCCTCCATTCTTTAGAATGGAGATGATTTTTAATAACATGCAAATTGCAAAGTTGCTTTTTGCAATTTTATTTATCAAGCTACACTGCCCCCATAACGTTGTTAGTGATGCAATGTGCATCACTATCACGCTTTTTTCACTAAAATTGGTGCTAATATAATGAGTATATAGCATTTTAAATACTTATATCCTACCTGTTCGTTTTAGTCATAGGGGTGTGATCCTGGTATTCAGTCAGGGGCGGCGCCCACGTATTTGAATTTTGCTCCTGGCTAGCACTGATATAAGTGGGGCACTTGCGCAGTTTTACATCACCAGCCTCGGCTCCCTGTGCATGTGCGGTGAGGCTGTGTAGTTCACAGCTGCACTGCGCATACACTGTGACGAGCGACTTCCTGCGTATGCACAGTGAAGTTCCCAGCTTCACTGTGTGTGGTCGGAGCCGATCGTCACAGTGCATGCGCAGTGAAGCTGGAAACTACACAGCCTCACAAAGCACGCAAAATTCAAATACGTGGGCGGTGGCAGCCCTGACTGAATACCAGGCTGGTGCACGAGGTACGGGCCTTCCCAGGCCGCCTGAAGCTTGTCCTGGTGTATGGGGACCAGTACCCACACCCTTTGACCCACTTGGTAGGTCCTCTCACAAGCATTCTTGTCGTACCATTGCTTCTGGTCGTCCTGGGCTTGCGTCATATTGTCGTGAACCAGCTGAGCCAAGGTCTGCATTTTGTCACGGAAGCACACGACATATTCGATGACCGACACTCCAGAGGTAGCAAAATCCCCTTCCCAGACCTCCTTCACCAGAGCCAGTGGGCCCCGCGCACGCCGGACGTACAGGAGCTCAAAGGGGGTGAATCCCCATCCTCCCAGTCGCGCCCGTGGGAGTCAACCCACATCTTAAGCACCTGCTTCAGGGTGCCATTGAACTGATCGCACAGGCCGTTGGTCTGTGGATGGTACGGGCTGGTCACCAGATATTGCACCTGTATTTGCTTACAGAGGGGCTCCATTAGCTGCGACATGAACTGGGTCCCCCGGACGGTGAGCATTTCCTGGGGAAAACCCACTCGGGAGAAAATCTCCAGTAAGGCGGTGGCCACCTTGTCGGCCCGAATGGATGATAAGGCTACCGCTTCCGGGTAACGGGTGGCATAGTCTACTACCATCAGTATGAAGCGTTTACCAATCCACAGACACCTTCCTTCAATGATGGGCAGAGTTACAAATGGGGCTTTGTGGCACCGCCCTGCCTTCCCCATCCTCTGACAGGTGTCACACAACCGGCAGTAAGCAGTCACCTCGTTCCCCATCCTTGGCCAGTAGAAATGCTAGGCTAAACTGGCCTTGGTCTTAGTGATCCGTAGAAGTCCGGCCATCGGAATCTTGTGCACCATCCACAACAACTCCAAACTGAACGGATAGGGTACCTCTAACTGTCGGTCCCTGGGCCACACCTCCGGTGAATCTCGCTGGACCATTACCCGGTACAGCCATCCTTGGTCCCAGACCACCCCCTCGAGGTATGAGTCTGAGGGAGACTGTGTGCCGCCTGCTCCTTAAGACCTTTAAGGCTGTCATCAGTCTCTAACACCGCCTGAAACCCCTGACTGAATAGACGAAACTGCCACGTCTTCTGTTAGTTCCTCGGGACATGTCTCCTGGCCTCCGTCTGACCCGGCAGACGCTTGGTCGGAAGGGGAGAAGCCGTGGGACTACTGTGAGGCACCTGGGGCCCGGGTGCCCCCACTGCACGTTACAGCGGCCATGGCCGCTGGGAATGCAGGTTGCGCCCGCTTCTCCTCCGCTTCTGACCAAGCCTCCAGTCTAAACAGACTACTCTGGCCCTCTGACATCCCGGTTGTGGGGGAACCCTGCCATGCAGCCTTATCTGGGAGCTCTACCTCTACTGGGACTGCCCCACCCTCCATGGCATGCTCCTCTTCCGCAGCTGTTTGCCCCCTGTCTGTCCCCTCTGTGACGACCTCACAGGACAAACTGTTCCAGCCTGCCGGCTGGCCACACTCTAATGCCTTATCACAGCCGACTTGATTAATCTCCTCCCCCCTGAGGGGAGAGGGACACAGTACGTCACCCACCCCCACATCCCCATCAGTAAGCAGGTTAATAACCTTAGCAGCAATAGGGGTGGACATGACGTTGTCTGGAGAGTTAGGATGTGAGGGTTCAGTGGCCACATAGTGGGACAAAAGCCGCCCAAGTCTCTCCCAAGTAAAACACTTGTGGAAATGTTCAGAGTTACTCCCACTTCCCGCACTGGGAGGTCCTCCGGGCAGTTCCACAGAAACTGCTCAGTCGCGATGAGCTCCTTCAGCTGCTGGACGGTGGTGAGCTCCAGTCCTGTGGTCCATTGATCAATGTCTCTCAGTAGCATGTGATCGACCCAGCTGTCTGCAGGACCCCCCTGCAGACTCCAGAGCTTCTTCTGGTATGACTCAGGGGTCAAGTTATACTGCCAGACCAAATCCTGCTTGATGTCCTCATAGCTCTGGGTGGTCTCACTGGGCAGGTACCCAAAGATTTCCAAGGCCTTACCCCTAAGGTGAGGGGTTAAAAACTTGACCCACTGGTCCTCAGGCAGATGGTACTGACAGCGGGTTTTTTCAAATGCCAGCAACAAAGTGTCCAAGTCCCCTCCTTTGTCCATCAGGTGTTATTATCTGCTACAAGAACTAAGGAAAGAAAGGGAATCTGTCCCTACAATAAGACTGAGCTGATTCCCTACGTTGCAGCGTGCGACCTGTTCCTTGTGAACAGACCCGCCTTCGTCCTCCACTAGTCTGAACGCAGACCTATAGAATAAAGGGAGGGGTCCCTAAAAGAACTAAGGACTGGGACAAAATTGGACACCTCCTAGCAGATGTTGTAGCGGAGCAAAAAGACAAACAGACAAAAAGTACTTAGAGGTCCAAAGTACCAAACGAACTAGAGAGATAGGTACAAAAGCACCTGGCTAGATAGAGAGTAAAATAACACTGAAGTCCAGCAAAGCCAGAAGGGTGGAGCTGGAATAAATAGGCAGCAGGTCACGTGACCAAAATAGAAAAAAAGCTAACAGGAGAGTTCTAACAGCAGGGGGAAGTACTCCGCCCGTAGCTTCGGGACTCAGATTTCAGGGGACTCGGGAGTGCCTGCGACCAGCAGCCGGAACTGGAGCCGAAGTATATTTAACTGGTGCTCGCACTCCAGCTGACGTTCTGCTGCAGCTGTTGCCTCGCGATGTTCCACTGCAGCTGTGAGGGTCTTATAGGTGGCCTTGTCTCCAGCCATGAGTCTGGCCAGGGCAGCTTGCACAAGGTCATCCAAGCCTGCCTGTCTGGGGGGATGGTCAGGTGGTGGGCGGTCCACTGCGGGACAGTCCGCCCGAGACTCTCTCTCTGGGGGGCCTGAGTTGGACTCCCCTTCTCTTAGAGCGACATCGTCTTCCACCTCCTCAACACCATCCGTAGTATTGGCCATCTCTTTGATTTTGGCCCTGGTGCCACTAGCCTTCCTTGCACTCTATGGTCACTGACAAGGAACTGCAACCTGATGCACCCACACACCTTACAGTATTTGCACCTTACAGTACCTTACAGCACCTTACAGTATTTGACTGTCTAGTGCTGAGCTGATCTTAAGTCCCCAGCAGCAAAAGCTAATACTGGCAGTCTGTAGTGTCCGTGAGTATGAATTCGACACTCACACACACTATTATCTCGATCTCAATTCTACACGGACATCCCCTGTCCACACAGGTACAGGAAGGCAACAGGGAGTGAGAAGAGGAGGCCCACACAGTCACTGACATGGCACCACAGTCAGCCACAACCCTGAGAGGCTCCATCACTAGCTTCAGTGAAGCAGAGCCTGGTTGGCCTGGGAGAGCTGCCACCAGTTTCTATTAGACATAACGGACTTATATCGGGCTAGAAACCTGCCGTAGTGTGTTCGTTGGACCGAACAATGGACGAGGTATGTGGATCGAGATAAAAGAGCAGCCCAAGGTTAAATTATATATTTAATTGCCTTAGGGGTGCACTAGACAAACACTATATACATAAGGGTTATACATACACAATGGTCAGAGTTGCAAGTACAATAGTAGTGGTACAACAAGTATAAGCAGAACTTAAGAGTCAATTACCAGTCAGATGAAAAGGCCTGGCTTGTGGGGGAGGGCTGCCACATGGGAGGCTGTGGGCCCTCTCTTGATGAAAGGACTCCTTCCTCACGACGTGACGTCACGGCCTCCCCAGGAAGGAAAAAGACAATGGAACCAGGCCAGCCGGAGCTTTAACCCCTCTGGATCACTCCCACTCCTGCCTCCTGGCTGGACTCAAATCTCCTTCCCCTGGTCTCTCTCAACTACAAACTCTAAAAACTAAATTGGGCTATACCTCTTTAATGGGCGGTCCTAGAGAGTCGGTTCTGGTCTCATCGGATTCAGCCGGGCCCCTGCTACACATGGATACCAAGCACTGGGGCCCTAAGGCTGTGCCGGGTATCTCCTTTTCCCTACACGCTAGACTGTGTTGAAAGCCTGGACTATATTCTCCCGGTTCGCGTGTTTCCAAAAATCTAGTTTGTTTGTTACTGGGGTATATCGTATTCCCATAAATCGATGTTGAATTATAGTACCTTACACAAAAGAAGCACATGGCCAGGGGAGGGGCCGCCCTGTGCCACTCACAGCTGCTGCAAGGTAATTGTCACTCACTGTCACTCAGCCCCCTCTGTTCTGCTTGCTGCAAAAGGTGTCGAATTACACTGTGCATTGGAGTTCTCTATAAAACCCACCAAACAGTGCACAGTGATTGACATATTGAATATTCTTCACAACCTGCACCTGTTCTGCCCCTTATTCCTCTAATCCCCAGCATTCTGGGGGCTAAGGAAGGTATTGCATCATAACTACTTCTTCTAGTTAATTTATTGGAAGAGCTGAATAGCTAACTTTTGTAATCGGATGACTTGGGGCTGGAGGAGAGGATTCTTGGCACTAATGGCTTTGTAAGACATGGTAGCAGGGGCACTGGCAGTGATAACAGAAAATCTCTGTGCCTGGGCAAGTCTCAAGGTGGGAATCGGGCCAGTGGGTAAGGAGCTCAGAACAATTTACACACAACTGTTGAGTCAGAGGAGAGGATGACAATGATAATGAGGTTTCTGTGGTGGACAAGACCTGTGAATCAGATTGGGGTGCTGAGGAGGTGATGTTATCAGAGGAGGATGGTATTGGCCTATGCAAGTAGTGTACTTGGTTGGTGTCATCACCATAATTATCAATCACTAATACTGCTTGTTCTACTCTGAATATTCCTCATAATCCGTTGCACTGCCAGATAAGTATCAAAGTTTGTGACTCGAGGAAACAGGAGGATGCTCTTAGGCAATTGAGTGCTAACTCAACTTCCACATATTCAAGTTGCTTTGATGCAGTCACTGCCGCTGCCTTTCAAGAAATGATGGAATGCAGTCAGCCTTAGTTGAAAATACCCAATGTGACATGCAGAAGTAGTGCTGTTGCTTCAAAAGCATATAGCAACTATTAGAAGTAACACAAGCACAGGAGACAAGAAGTGTTGTGCTCCGGAAGCATCCAGCAACTAGAGGGGTTAACACAGTCACAGGAGACAGCGAGTGTTTAGCAGAGCCCCAGGGGGATTGTGGGGAAGTTGCGTACTGTCTGGCTGGAGCGTAAGAGAAAGGTGATATGTGATTTGTATGTCACAGAAGGCAAGGGAACAGAATTCAGGTCAGTAGGGAAGCTAAACACAGGTCAGATAGACTCCCTGAGCTAACAATGCGGAGTATTATCGGGCAAAAAGATAAGGACTGCAAGGAATCTGTCATAGGGATCATCTCACTCATCAAACCCCCCCCCTCCATCTCCATGCAGGATAAAGAATGCTGTGTACTATTGAATCCTTGTGAAGGAAAAGCCTGTGGTTGAGTATGCATAGAAGTGTGCTGCTAAGAGATCTAATCTATGCTGAATTATGCTGCTGAAGAGACTGTAATACTGTGCCTTGTGAAGAAACTACTGTATTGTTACTGGAGCCGGTTGCTAAAGAAACTCAGACTGTACTGTAATGAAGATTGCTGCTGTAATATCCCAGAATTGCACTGGTCATGCTTCAGATTAAATTCCACTGTTAAACTGTTGAAAAAGACTCTTGTCTGATCTGTCTGGTCAGCAATTGAATCTATCGTGTGCCTGAGAGAAGCTGCAGCCTATGGTCGCCCTGAGTAACGGTTCCCCCAGGATTCCAAAGAATTCATGAAACCCGTCTCGCCCTATCTGAACCTAGCAGTGTGCGTGTAACATTGGTGGCCCGTATAGGGAATCCTGAGCGGAAATTAGCGTGTAGAGGGAGAAGAGGAAAAGTGTCTGGAAAAACACAGCAGCACAGCACCTCAATTCAACTCTGCTATACCAGTTAAAGGGGACTAGCCCTAAAGAAAACTCACTAGCAGCAATGGATGTGGAAATACAAATGGACAGAATTAGTGAGCTGCTTCTTCAGTTAACCTGTGAAGAATTGAGAACAGTAGCAGAACATATAAAGATGTCAGAAGAACAGATTTCTAAAACACAAAACTGCAGGCAACTGTTAGCTGCATTAATGCAAAAATAGATGAGCTGGGGGAGAAAGAAGCTGAAGACATCATGGGGATGTTCCTCCAGGAGCTAACACAGTTTCTAACCAGGATGAAGTTGGAACGATTGAGGGACGATATCTGCCAGCTCTACTTGGATGACAATGTGGCACACAGTAAAACCTTCTGGGAACACGTTCAACACGTGAGGACCTTATTACAGCGGTATCAACAACACAGAGTTAAGTTGACCCCCAAGAAGTGTGAAATGTTCAAAAGGTAAGTCCGATTTCTAGGGAAAATTGTGTCTGGAGAAGGATATACCATGGACCCAGCAGAAATCGCTCCAGTACTGGCCTTAAAAGACAAGCGGCCCTCTACTGTCGGGGAGTTGAGGCAGATCTTCGGATTCCTCTCCTACTATTGTACTTACCTTCGGAACTTCTCCAGGATTGCCGCCCCGCTATACCTCCTCTTGGGGGGTGACGACAAAGTCAACAACACCCATGGAGAAAAAGAAGAACGCGGGTAGGACTGGGCTTAAAAGAAACAACGTCGTTTCGTTCCAACAGCCCATTCTTTGGACAGCAGACCACCAGGTGATATTGGAAGAACTAGTACACTACCTGGTAAAACCACCCATTTTGGGACATCTTGATTTCAACTTACCATTTGTTGTTCATTGTGACTCTTCTCAAGTTGGACTGGGAGCTGCCCTGTATCTGCACCAAGATGGAAAATTGAGAGTCATCGGTTACGGTTCTAATACGTTGACAGATGCCGAGAAGAATTACCATCTACATTCCAGAAAATTGGAGTTCCTGGCATTGAAATGGGCTATCTGTGAACGATTTAGAGATTATCTCTACTACAGCAAAGAGTTTGAGGTATACACTGACAGCAACCCTTTGATCTAGGTCCTCACTACAGCCAAACTGAATGCAACGGGTCAGAGATGGGTCGCTGAACTAGCTGACTTCAATTTCAGCATCAAGTACAGGCCAGGAAAATGCAATACGGGTGCTGGCGGATTGTCAAGAATGTTACTAGAGCCTGAGGAGTTCATGCAAGAATGCTCAGAGGAAGTCAGTCTGGAAACAATTAAGAGCACTACCCAAGCAGTACAAGCTTATCAAGAAGAAGACACACCATTGTGGTGTCCGTTGACGGTGGAAACCACCATAAAAGAGCGAGAACAAGATCACTCCCTGTCCATTCAACAACTACCAAAAGGAAAAATCTGTAGAGCACAACGGGAAGATCAGATATTTGGTAGAATATTACTTTATGTGGACCAAAATCAGTGTCTAAGTAAACGGGAGAGAGATAATGAGTCACCAGCAGTATCTGTTTTAATTAAAGAATGGACGAGGCTCTACCTCAGTGAAGATGGTATCCTGTATCGTAAAGGAGGACAAAACCGGCAGTTGGTACTATCCAGAGTATTCCGTAGGTTGGTCTTCAAAGAACTCCATGAAAACATGGGACACCTGGGAGTGGAAAAGACAACCAACTTGATCCGTGAACGTTTCTTCTGGCCGTACATGCAGAGAGATATTGAGAGGTACGTGACCAGGGAGTGTGGGTGTCTGAAAGATAAACGTCCCAACACATCAACCCGGGCACCTATGGGCAACATCCAAACTACGTATCCATTTGAGATGGTCTCAATAGACTTTCTACATCTCGAGACGTGCAAGGGTGGTTACGAATACATATTGGTGGTGGTGGACCATTTTACTCGATTTGCCCAAGCATATGCCACCACCAATAAAGCTGGTCGAACAGCGGCAGAGAAGAGCTTCAATGAGTTTGCTTTGAGGTTTGGGTTCCCTATGAGGTTACACCACGACCAAGGAAGATAATTTGAGAACCAGCTCTTTGCCAAGCTAGGAAAGTACTGTAGAATTCAGAGATCCCACACAACGCCATATCACCCTGAGGGTAATGGACAAGTGGAACGATTTAACCGGACATTATTGTCGATGTTGTGCACTTTAACAGCTGATGAGAAGAAAGACTGGAAGAGTTCTCTGTCAAAAGTGGTGCATGCCTATAACTGTACAAAGAGCGATGCAACAGGTTACTCACCCTTCTTCCTATTGTATGGACGATCGCCAAGACTGTCAATCGACATCATGTTCAATACTCCAGTGTCAGAGACTTACAGAACGTATCTGGAGTACATTCGGAAATGGAAGGAACAGATGGCACAGGCATACAGTATAGTGTTCAAAGTGGTTACGCAAGGACAGAGCAAGAGTAAGGAGTACTATGATCGAAAATGTTATGGAGCAGAATTGGCACCGGGAAGCCGGGTGCTAGTGAAAACGTACGTGAGAAAGGTGGTCCAGGAAAACTTCGTTCGTACTGGGTGTATGTGGTCGTAAAGAGGAAAGCCGATGACAGTCCAGTGTATGAAATCTGATTGGAAAGAGGGGACAAGAAAACCAGAATAGTCCATAGGAATTTATTACTACCCTGTGATTATCTCCCACCACAACAAGACTTCCCAGAAGCTGACCGACATCGACCGAGATCGACTAAGGGACCACCACAGACTGAAGCTCCGGAGGTGGATAGTGACCTTGAAAGTTCCGATGAGGAAAAGCACACCTTGTATTTCTCGGACAGGCAATGAGAGGGACATACCATCCTCAAGAGTGTGACCTAAGTCCCGAGGCTCCAGAGTTTGTACCAAGGAGTACAGATGAAGTCCAATTCAGATCTGATGATCGAACACCGGTCACTGAAGAGAACGATCGACACTTAGGAGTAGCAGAATTACCAGACCAGGTAGAAACGGACGATTCAAGGGAAGTACAGGAACTTACAGAGGCAGTTCCAAGATCATCTGAGGAAGTATGAGAAATGAGAGCGGCAAAAGAAACTCCTGTAACTGAAGAACCCGTGGTACTGAGGAACAACCCACCAGGAGGATGTCGACTTGAGAAGTGAGGAGGCCCGTGATGCTGATGTACGAAACACTTGGAGAACCGAATCAAGTGCCAAGGACTGTCGACTGGAAACAGGTATCTCTGCCTGCGAACCAGGTAAGCCCACTTGAGTGGTATTCACCACCGAGAGACAGTATGGACAGTGTTACCTGGTGGAAAGACTTGTTTTGGCCTAGTGAGAGAGAGTGCTGATTGAAGACATACGAAAAGCTCCAGTGGAAGAGATGCTGATTGTTTTAATTGTGTTAATTGTTTATTTCTTACAGGAGTCCTACAAAAAAAGGTCATAAGATTAGGTTATCAATGTTTATAAATGTTATACCAATTTGACAATGACAAATTTATATATATAGTTACTAAGCTTTCACCATTGTCTCAGAATTGGTCAGATTGACCAATTAAGACGAAAGGAGGGAAGAGTGTGACATGCAGAAGTAGTGCTGTTGTTTCAAAAGCATCCAGCAACTATTAGAAGTAACACATGCACAGGAGACAGGAAGTGTTGTGCTCCAGAAGCATTCAGCAACTAGAGGGGTTAACACAGTCACAGGAGATAAGGAGTGTTTAGCAGAGCCCCAGAGGGATTGTGGGGAAGTTGTGTACTCTCTGGCTGGAGCGTAAGAGAAAGGTGGTGTGTGATCTGTATCTCACAGAAGGCAAGGGTACAGAATTCAGGTCAGGAGGGAAGCTAAACACAGGTCAGATAGACTCCCTGAGCTAACAGTGCAGAGTATTATCAGGCAGAAAGATAAGGGCTGGAAGGAATCTGTCATAGGGATCATCTCACTCATCAAACACTCCCCCCTCCATCTCCATGCAGGATAAAGAATGCTGTGTACTATTGAGTCCTTGTGAAGGAAAAGCCTGTGGTTGAGTATGCATAGAAGTGTGCTGCTAAGAGATCTAATCTATGCTGAATTATGCTACTGAAGAGACTGTAATACTGTGCCTTTTGAAGAAACTACTGTATTGTTACTGGAGCCGGTTGCTCAAGAAACTCAGACTGTACTGTGATGAAGTTTGTTGCTGTAATGTCCCTGAATTGCACTGGCCGTGCTTCAGATTAAATTCCACTGTTAAACTGTTGAAAAAGACTCTTGTCAGATCTGTCTGGTCAGCAATCGAATCTATCGTGTGCCTGAGAGAAGCTGCAGCCTATGGTCGCCCTGAGTAACGGTTCCCCCAGGATTCCAAAGAATTCATGAAACGCACCTCGCCCTATCTGAACCTAGTGGCGTGCGTGTAACACCAACCACCATTATTTCTCACAGAAATATGTACTCAGTGCACTCACTTGCAGGAAAACTTGGACTGCTCTCTCTACTGGTCTTTGAACTTCAAAGTGCACTGCACTGTAGACACCTGGAGTAGCAACTATGGGCGGGGGCAATACATGAGTTTTATGGCAATTATGGCAATTTAAAAATTATGAGTTTTTAAGGCAATTAACATATTTAATTTAATCCCAGAGGATTATTGCAAGGTTTATAAGGTTGTAAGTATTAGAGTTGGACCGTCCCAAATAAGGTCACCATGAAGTGATGGGATGGCTTTTACAATTTTATTTTTTTTATCAAAATTATGTTAACTAAGCACCCTATATTATTTTCATGCAGTATTGGTGTTTATTTGCTTATTATATTTTTATCTTGGGTTTTTTCATTAACATAAAGTGCCTAAAGGTTCTTCCATGCTGCTGCTTGTATGCTACAGAGAAATAAGAGCAACAATAAATCTCCCTGCGTAGTGTGCAATGTGTAAGAGACATCTTAGCAGCTATTCTCCTCTACCATATCAGAAAAAATGAAAAAGTAGAGAATTAGAGTTGGAGTTGCAAATGTGAAAATTGGTGATAAATACAGAATACAAGTTAAATAATGTGCATAAATGGTGCTATTCCTCATGTACACACAAGCTAGCCTATTTTGAAAAGTTCCCTGAAATGACAGATACACTTTAATACGCAGATTCCACACCCCATTCCATTGTAAACTTTGAATCATTTATTTCACTTTATTTTTGTTTTGTGCCATTACCTGAGCTGTACTCTGTCATAAGATTTTCTGCGTGTCAAAGGTGATGTGTTAGAGCCTCGGGACTGTCTTGGGCTGCGGGAAAAACAAAACATAATGTTACATGTCAAATGCTTGAAATAAAGGCAAAAGTTGTCTATAAACAATTATTTGATGAAAAAAGGTGTAAGAATGATAAAACCTGACAGTTCAGTCTCTGTACTGTTGAATCGTGTAGGTGACAAAAGTATAAGATTGGGGTGCCAAGGGCCCACAGGTAAATTTGATTCTGAGGATTCACTCTCCAGCTACAAACGAATAATGCAGGACCCTTTAAGATAGTGCACCACATCACCTGTGATACGGAGGCAGTCTTTTATCACGCTAGCTGCCCATGTGACCTTATTTATATAGGCATGACCACAAGACCCTTTAAAATACGTGTCCAAGAACACATTAGAGGTATTAAGAATGCGACTAGTTCTCAAGACCCTCATCCGTTACTCCACACCGGGATGACGCGGGCCGTGTCGTGTTGCTGTAGTGATGGGAGGTGACGGCGTTGTCATCTCTCCCATCATGCGATTTGCTGTGTGTGACATCCAACAATCACTTAAATAGTACCTACCTATTAAACACCTCCTGACGAAGCCAAACAGCTGAAACGCGCGTCGAGATGCTCGTATATCCCCTCCTGCACTCCCATTTACTTTCGCTCATATACCATGTCTCAAGGTATTGCTTTTCATTCATATACCATTTTGTATTCTATACTCCTTATATCCTTGTACAGTGATGGCTGTATGGTCTTTTTTGCTATCTTATACATATACTTGGCACATATTTTCTTATTGCTGATGCATCCACCTGAGCACTGTCATATCTATTCTAATTCTAATTTTTTTTATTGTATCCTGAACTAGTTTGCATGTACCCAACCTATATATCTTGTCTAGATTTTGTAGGTATATTGATTCTGCCTATATAGGCCTGATTGTACCTTTCTACAGTTATTATTCAATATTGCATTGCATATATTTATATACCTAAATAACTTCTTCTTAGGTCTATATATGTTATCTATTAGTGGAGCATAGTGTTATGGGGATGTTTGTCTCCTTCTTATAGGGACTATTAGATCTTTTTCGCTATAAATTTTAGCCGTACTTCTCCCTTTCTTCCAAGATTGTATTATATTATTGTTATTATTATATATATATGTAATAAACTTTATTATTGTATTTAATTCCCCCTTGTCTTTGGGTTCTTCTACTGTCCCCCATATGAGACTTCCAGAATCATTTTTCCTGATATTTCCTCTGTCTGGACTTTGGAGAAACTTCTGTCTAAATACAGGACCTTTGTTCACAAGTTGAAGGTTGACCATTCTCTATACATGGGAAGAGTTAGGTGGCTGCATCTACTTGCAGTCACATCTTAGCCAAAGTATAAGGAGAAGGCAATGAGGGGGGAATTGGTTGACTCCTACTTATATGATAGGCGAGCATACTAAAAATGGCATTTACAGTGGCTTGCAAAAGTATTCACCCCCCTTGTCATTTCTCGTGTTTTGCTACCTCAGAACCTGGAATTTTCATTTTTTTAGGGTTTGCATCAGCTCATGTAAGGAACATGCCTACAACTGTGAGCATTTGGTTTTCTTTTTATTGTGAAGCAAACAGCAAACAGGACAAAATAACAACAAAGAGACTGTAAAAGCCAAATGATGCAAAACTTTTAATGAAACCCAATTGCAAAAATTATTTTTAGCACCAAAATATATGCATTTACCAGTGCATGTACCAATGGACAACGATTTCAGCAGGGCTGTTCCACTTTGTAGACCTTTTTATCCTTACGTATTACAAATTTATTGAGTGGTAAACGTTATTCAGACTGTGACCACTTTTTTGTGTGATGTGAACAACAGTAGTACTTACTTGAACTTTTTCCACATTTAAGGGATTATGGACTTTCCTTTGGTTTTTCTGTTGATGCTCATTGTAATTGTAATTTTTGGCTTGTAATACTCTCCCAATTAACATCAATATTGTTATATATTGGTTTTCAAAATGATAAGATGTATAATTTCCTACTTTTTATGTAAGGCCCTATTCTTCAATATTTCTAGCTGCCATTCTTACATTTTCCCTAACCTAGAGAAGTTCTGTTGTGTGCGTCTGGCCATTGACCTTTGTATAGGGAGGGCGATTATCATAAATCTGATAAACAGCTTTGATAAATAACACTTACAAGGTATTTCCACGTGCTGGGAGGGTAAAACTGTGTGAGCCTCTGCCCCGCAGAGAAGTAGTAGAAAATCCTCCAATGTCCTCTAGGATATCAGTCAATGATGCCAAAGACTTGGTAATGTTTTTGGAAGAGGCTTCTAACAATGGGCTTATTGACTCTGCAGACACAGCCTTCAATTGCCATGAAAGGCGAGGTTCTCCCTTAAAACACAATGAAAGAAAATAGAGACAAAATACATTTCAAAATTCCAAGACAATGTTATGCATAACTAATCAAGAAAACTTGGCACCGAGAACATTCAGAAGCTGATCATTTTTTAACATGTTTCCATGAACAGAATGAAAAATCCTAAAACCCTAAAATCAAAAAGTTTCATCCACACTTCCTCAGAGGCTGAGGGATGCAGGACGGACACCAGCACATTGTTCAGACCAGTAAGTTTCTAAATAGATTAGATTCTCCTACCTTCCCACTATATAAGTGATGATTTCTTGTTTGCATATAATTGGTGCTATCCTTCAATATAGTGGTAGTGGCATGGTTGATCATATAAGAGCAATACTCCAATTTATTTCAGTAGCTATGGAATGTCATTATGCATAAGCACTTTAGCAAATTATTATTATATTTATACTAGCTATTGAACCCGTTCTATGCCTGGGTGGCGAGCATTTTTATTGGTATATGGTGTCCCATGCTGGTGTGTGCTGCCCTCCTCCTGGTATTTGTGCTGCCCCCATCCTGTCCCCACCATCCTATCCTGGTACGCATGGCACCCCTCATCTCCAATCCTGGTATGCATGGCACACCTCATCCCCATCCTGGTATGCATGGTACCCTTCATCCCTAATCCTGGTATGCATGGCACCTCTCACCCCCAATCCTTTTATTCATGGCACCCCTCACCCCCAATCCTGGTATGCATGGCACCCCTTATCCCCAATCCTGGTATACGTGGCACCCCTCACCCCCAATCCTGGTATGAGTGGCACCCCTCATCCCCAATCCTGGTATGCATGGCACCCCTCATCCCCAATCCTGGTATGCATGGTACCCCATCCCTCATCCCTATCCTGGTATGTATGGTATCCCTCATCCTGGTATGCATGGTACCCCATCCCTCATCCCCATCTTGGTATGCATGGCTCCTAACCGAATCCAGGTATGCATGGCACTCCTCATCCCTATTCTAGTATGCATGGCCCCTCATCCGAATCCTGGTATGCATGGCCCCTCATCCCCAATCCCGGCATGCATGTCACCCCTCATCCCCAATCCCGGTATGCATGTCACCCCTCATCCCCAATCCCGGTATGCATGGCACCCCTCATCCCCAATCCCGGTATGCATGGCACCCCTCATCCCCAATCCCGGTATGCATGGCACCCCTCATCCCCAATCCCGGTATGCATGGCACCCCTCATCCCCAATCCTGGTATGCATGGCACCCCTCATCCCCAATCCTGGTATGCATGGCTCCCCTCATCCCCAATCCTGGTATGCATGGCTCCCTCATCCCCAATCCTGGTATGCATGGCTCCCTCATCCCCAATCCTGGTATGCATGGCACCCCTCATCCCCAATCCTGGTAGGCATGGCACCCCTCATCCCCAATCCTGGTATGCATGGCATCCCTCATCCTCAATCCTGGTATGCATGGCACCCTCATCCCCAATGTTGGTATGCATGATACCCCTCATCCCCAATCCTGGTATATATGGCACCCCTCATCCCCAATCCTGGTATGCATGGCTCCCTCATCCCCAATCCTGGTATGCATGATAACCCTCATCCCCAATCCTGGTATGCATGGCACCCCTCATCCCCAATCCTGGTATGCATGGCTCCCTCATCCCCAATCCTGATATGCATGGCACCCTTCATCCCCAATCCTGGTATACATGGCTCCCTCATCCCCAATCCCGGTATGCATGGCACCCCTCATCCCCAATCCTGGTATGCATGGCACCCCTCATCCCCAATCCTGGTATGCATGGCTCCCTCATCCCCAATCCTGGTATGCATGATACCCCTCATCCCCAATCCTGGTATGCATGGCACCCCTCATCCCCAATCCTGGTATGCATGGCTCCCTCATCCCCAATCCTGATATGCATGGCACCCCTCATCCCCAATCCTGGTATGCATGGCTCCCTCATCCCCAATCCTGATAGGCATGGCTCTCTCATCCCCAATCCTGGTATGCATGATACCCCTTATCCCCAATCCTGGTATGCATGGCACCCCTCATCCCCAATCCTGGTATGCATGGCTCCCTCATCCCCAATCCTGGTAAGCGTGGTACCCCTCACCCCCCAATCCTGGTATGTATGGTCTCCTCACCCCCAATCCTGGTATGTGTGGTACCCCTCACCCCCCAATCCTTGTATGCATGGTCCCCTCACCCACCAATCCTGGTATGCATGGTCCCCTCACCCCCCAATCCTGGTATGTGTGGTACCCCTCACCCCCTAATCCTTGTATGCATGGTCCCCTCACCCCCCAATCCTGGTATGTGTGGTACCCCTCACCCCCCAATCCTGGTATGCGTGGTACCCCTCACCGACAATCCTGGTATGCATGGTCCCCTCACCCCCCAATCCTGGTATGCATGGTCCCCTCACCCCCCAATCCTGGTATGTGTGGTACCCCTCACCCCCCAATCGTGGTATGTGTGGTACCCCTCACCCCCCAACCAATCCTGGTATGCATGGTCCCCTCACCCCACAATCCTGGTATATGCATGGTCCCCTCACCCAACAATCCTGGTATGTGTGGTACCCCTCACCCCCCAATCCTGGTATGCATGGTACCCCTCATCCCTTTCACACTGTACACACATACAAAAAAAATAAACAGTTATACTCACCTTTCTTCTCTGTACTCCAGCGCTGCTGCGTCCTGTTCTGCCAGAGGCCGGGGGAGGAGTGCAGTGACGGAGCACCGTGATGTCCGGCGCCATTTTGCTGAAGACACACTGTAAATGTGACTTCAGTAAAATGGCGCCGGATAGCGCTATGCGCACGCGCCGATCCAATGCCTCACTCCTGCCCCGGTCTCCGGCAAAGAGAGGCGCCCGGCAACGCTCCTCCCGGTCAGGTAAGTATGCAAGTATGGCGCCGGAGATCGCGGTATGCGTTCAGTGCCTACGCATACCGCAATCTCCAGCGCCATACACCTTCTCTTACCTGTAACGGCTGGATGCCTGCTTCTGTCTGGAGCCAGACTGCGCGACACGCATGCGCAGTCTATCGAGGCTTCAGACAGAGGGAAGCATCCCCGGTTATATTACAGATTGATTGATCCATAAGCAAGATATATTGTATAATTGGATTGTATTCCTCTTATTCTCCCCTTTTGAACGTGCACATACACTTTAGCAGCACAATTAATTTTCTGTGGAGTTGAATCATCTCTTGATTAGTATTAGTGTTGAGCGAGCACTAAAATGCTCGGGTGCTCGAAGCTCGGGCCGAGCTCACTGTGATACTCGGGTGCTCGACCCGAGCAACGAGCCCAATGTTAGTCTATGGGAGACCCGAACATTTTTGCGGCGGCTCCCCCGGCAGTCTGTAGAAAGCCTAAAAAGTGCCCAAAAAGATAGTGACAGTGCTCAAAAGACATGGGGACAGCATGGGGATCGCCCCTGGAAGCATTTCTGACCCCCAGGTCACTGCTGTCAACAACGTGGTCAGAGGTATTAAGCCACTTTTACAGGCTCACAATAAAATGTTCAAAAACGAAAGTGAAAGTGCTTTCCTGTGAAATATGTTAACTCCTTAACGACCATGGGTCTTTCTGTTTTTGTGTTTTCCTTTCTTGCTCCCCTTCTTCCCAGAGCCAGAACTTTTTTAATTTTCGTTCAATATGGCCATGTGAGGGCTTATTTTTTGCGGGACGAGTTGTACTTTTAAACACCATCACTGGTTTTACCATATCGTGTGCTGGAAAATGGGAAAAAAATTCCAAGTGCAGTGAAACTGCAAAAAAAATGCAATTCCAAAAAGTTGTTTTTTGGGTCCTTTTTTTACCACGTTCACAGATTGCTAAAACTGACCTGCCATCATTATTTTCCAGGTCGTTACGAGTTCATAGACACCAAACATGTATAGGTTCTTTTTTATTTAAGTGGTGAAAAAAAAATCCAAAGCTTGCTAAAAAAAAACAAAAAAATGACGCCATTTTCCGAGACCCTTAGCTTCTCCATTTTTCGAGATCTGGGGCCAGGTGAGGGCTTATTTTTTGCGTGCCGGGCTGACGTTTTTATTGATACCATTTTGGGGTAGATCCGATGTTTTGATCGCCCGTTATTGCATTTTATTGCAAAGTTGTAGCGACCAAAAAAACTTAATTCTGGCGTTTAAAATTTTTTTCTCGTTACGCCGTTTACGGATTGTATTAATTCTTCTTTTATATTGATAGATCGGGCGATTCTGAACGCGGCGATACCAAATATGTGTATGTGGGTTTTTTTTTAGATATATATATATTTTATTTTGAATGGGGCGAAAGGGGGGTGATTTAAACTTTTATATATTTTTTATTTTTTTTCTTTTTTTAAAAACTTTTTTTTTACACTTTCTGCTTGCTTCTATAGTCTCCAGAGGAGACTAGAAGCAGCAGTTGTCTGATTGCTTCTACTGCATACAAGCGATGAGCAGATCGCTTGTATGCAGGAGAAATGCTCACTTGCTATGAGCGCTGACCACTAGGTGGCGCTCATAGCAATTGAGACATGACAACCACAGGCGTCTGCTGCAGACTCTGAGTTGTCATGCCCACCCATTGGTGTCCCGCGATCACGTGACGGGGTCACTGATGGGCGGGGCTTAGGACTCCCGGAAGCCCGAGTTAAATGCCACTGTCAGAGATTTAACATGTTAACAGCCGCGGGTGGATTGGATTCCAATAATCAGCTGACATGTGCTCGCTTCAGTGCGGGCTCACCGCCGGAGCCCCCGCTGAACCGGCCTTCCCGACCTGGTGCGTACTATTACTGACCAGGTCGGAAAGGGGTTAAGGAACATCCTTTCCAGGGTAAAGACTTGTGTATAAGGTAAAATAAATAACCAAAAACAAAAATACTCCTCCACACCTTGGGCTATGTTCACAAGTAGCATTTTTTATGCGTTTTTGCACGTTTGTATTGCTTTCAACCGTGACAAATGCATTCACCGGGAAATGTCATTTTAACATTTTACAACCTTATCTGGCCATGTGCTGTGTGACACATGCATACAGTGCTAAAAAGACATGGGAACAGCATGGGGAAGACCCCTGGAAGCATCTCTGACACCCAGGTCACTGCCTAAAAGTGTGCCCATCAGAAGTGATCCTTGCCGCATCAGAAGATGCAGACTTGCAACTATCCCAGTGCAAGTCCTTGTCCCAGGGCCGTGTTCAATTGTACCTCCCCCATAACTTGCAATACAAGCGCAAGTATGCAGCCTGCCACCCACTCACCCCCAGGCTGCAATACCATACTGCTAGCTTGCTTGCACTTGAAATTGGGCCTTTTAGGCATGTGGAGGTGGAATCTGGCCACCACGTCATGGCTGTGTCGGTAGCCTGGTATTCATACTCAGTCTCCAGCCGCCCGGCGGCTGGGTGTCCACGCTTGGTCCCCAGCCACCAGGGGGCGGCCAGGTGTCCATACTCAGTCCCCAGCCGCCCCGCTGCCGGGTGCCCACACACAGTCCCCAGCCGCGTGGGGGTGGCCGGGTGTCCATAAACGGTCCCCAGCCGCCCCTATTTGTCCCGGTGCGCCTTATACACAAGCACGCATACCAAAACATTACCTGTGCCCTCCCCAGTGCATTTAGTGGGAAGGACAGCCTAACCACAAACACGTGGACAAGTGAATGTGGCCAGGAATGGTCCATCTCACTGACGCCTTCACACTGGGTTAATATTGTGGAAGCCGGGACACAGTTGGACACTGGGATGCAACACGTCCTCCAGACATAGAGGATTGCGGGTTCTGGGTCAATCAGGCTTCAACACAAAATTCAGAAGGTAGACAGCAGCAGTGGTCGGCCTCCTACACAACGAGTAAATTATTCATGATCATGAGGCCATCCACCTCCTTAGCTTTCTGTTCCTTGGAATGCAAGCGCATGTATGTAGTAGCAGCTAGGCCTGAGGTGGTCAGCGTTTTGGCGCATATTCTACCTCCTTCGAGGATTGCTGGATGTTTTCCTGCTACTATCCCAGTTCTATGACTCCCGTTAAAACAAAGCTTCAGGTGATGAATGATGGATGAGGTGGTGGCAAAGGAGAAAGAGCAGGAGGAACAGGGACCATTCACATCAATATCAGGCCAGCCAACCACACATGTCTTGTAGGATATGTTTCTGTATCAAAAGGAGCGGTTCAGCTACACAGTTATAAGGCATACAGTGAATGCAATGCCTACCAAAAATTTCGAGGCACTCCAATGCCCCTTGGAAGTGACATGGAGGTCAGAGGGCCTTAACTAAACCGTTTTTTCCATTTATAGCAACTGGGTCTCCTGTACACTGTTGGCCTAAGCAGGGAATGGAAGGCTTTCCAAAAATTATTAGGCACTGCAATGCCCCTTGAAACACACGTGGATTACAGTGTATTAAAAACCTTCTACTCATTATTGGGGAGTGGGTCTCCCTTAGTGTTCGCCTATGCTTTGAAAAGCAAAAGCTGACAAAAATTAGGAGGAAATGCAATGCCCGTTGCAAGAGTCGTGGAGGTTAGAGGTAATTAAAAACAACATGTCAATGCCCCTTGGAAGAGCTGTGGAGTTCAGAGTGGTTTAACAAGACGGTTTTAATGCCCCTTAGAAAAGACGTGGAGTTCAGAGTGGTTTAACAAGACAGTTTTAATGCCCCTTGGAAGAGATGTGGAGGTCACAGTAGCTTAACAAGATGGTTTGAATGCCCCTTGGAAGAGACGTGGAGTTCAGAGTGGTTTAACAAGACAGTTTTAATGCCCCTTGGAAGAGTGGTGGAGGTTACAGTGGAATAAAAAGACAATATCAATGCCCCGTGGAAGAGACGTGGAGGTCACAGTAGCTTAACAAGACGGTTTTAATGCCCCTTGGAAGAGTGGTGGAGGTCGCAGTGGAATAAAAAGACAATATCAATGCCCCTTGGAAGAGTGGTGGAGGTTACAATGGAATAAAAAGACAATATCAACGCCCTGTGGAAGAGACGTGGAGGTCACAGTAGCTTAACAAGACGCTTTTAATGCCCCTTGGAAGAGTGGTGGAGGTCGCAGTGGAATAAAAAGACAATATTAACGACCCTTGGAAGAGACGTGGAAGTCACAGTAGCTTAACAAGACGATTTTAATGCCCCTTACAAGAGCCATGCAGTACAGCATATTAAAAACATTATTCCCATTATTGGGGAGTGGGTCTCCAATAGTCTTTGCCTATGCCTTCCAAGCAAAAGCTGCCAAAAATTAGGAAGGGGGAACTTGCAATGTCCCTTACAAGAGCCATGCAGTACAGCATATTAAAAACATTATTCCCATTATTGGGGAGTGGGTCTCCCATAGTCTTTGCCTATGCCTTCCAAGCAAAAGCTGCCAAAAATTAGGACAGAGGAACTTGCAATGCTGGCAACATGGACCACGGTCACCCTGGTGGTATAGTGGTCGTGGAGGCTGAGGATAAGGAGAAGAGCAAAAAACAGCCAAAATGAGGAAGCGTATACCCATGTGTGGGTGTGAAGCGATGCATGGGAATACACCTCCCGAAATAACACAGTGGATTTGACTTTATGTTACTCTGCTGTCATTTGGTGGTGATGAGAAGTCTGGCCCAATCCAGCCCTTGTTCATTTTGATAAGGGTCAGCTTGTCAGCATTGTCAGTTGACAGGCGAGTGCGCTTATCAGTTATAATTCCCCCAGCGGCACTAAAAACACGCTCCGATAACACGCTAGCGGCAGGGCAGGCCAGGACCTCCAAGGCATACAGAGTGAGTTCATTCCAAGTGTCCAGCTTGGATACCCAATAATTAAAAGGCACAGAGGAATCACGGAGGACGCTGGTACTCCCTCACCATCTTTTGAAACTTTCCACTCCTTGTGAGAGTACCCTGCGCCTCAGGGCCTGTAAGCTGGGCAGGTCTCAGAAAACTGTCCTAGAACATTGACAGTGTTCCCCTGCCTCTGCTGGATTAGAGTTGCGTCTCTCTCGCCTGTATGCCTTAGTTGGGCAGCGAACTGTGACCTCTGCCGCTACCGTGTTCAGATGGGAATTTTTTTAATAGTTCTGCAGCAAGGGCCTTCTGGTACTGCCCCATTTTTGTAGACCTCTCCAACTCAGGAATAAGAGAGTGAAAGTTCTCCTTGTAGAGGGGGTCTAAAAGTGTCATCAACCAGTAATGACTGTCACCCAACATTTTGACAATGCGAGGGTCACGGTTAAGGCAGCGTAACATAAAGTCAGCCATGGGTGCCAGACTGGTAACGGGCAAGACTTCCGTGTCCTCACCAAGATGACGACTGATAGTGTTGAGCAATCACTAAAATGCTCGGGTGCTCGAAGCTCGGGCCGAGCTTACCGTGATACTCGGGTGCTCGACCCGAGCAATGAGCCAAATGTTAGTCTATGAGAGACCCGAGCATTTTTGCGGCAGCACCCCCGGCAGTCTGTAGAAAGCCTAAAAAGTGCCCAAAACGATAGTGACAGTGCTCAAAAGACATGGGGGCAGCATGGGGATCGCCCCTGGAAGCATTTCTGACCCCCAGGTCACTGCTGTCAACAACATGGTCAGAGGTATTAAGCCACTTTTGCGGACTTACAATAAAACGTTCAAAAACGAAACTGAAACGGTTTTCCTGTGAAATATGTTAAGGAATTTCCTTTCCAGGGTAAAAACTTGAGTATAAGGTAAAATAAATAACCAAAAACAAAAATACTCCTCCACACCTTGGGCTATGTTCACAAGTAGCATTTTTCATGCGTTTTTGCACTTTTGTATTGCTTTCAACCGTGACAAATGCGTTCACCGGGAAATGTCATTTTAACATTTTACAACCTTATCTGGCCATGTGCTGTGTGACACATGCATACAGTGCTGAAAAGACAAGGGATCAGCATGGGGAAGACCCCTGGAAGCATCTCTGACCCCCAGGTCACTGTCTAAAAGTGTGCCCATCAGAAGTGATCCTTGCCGCATCAGAAGATGCAGACTTGCAACTATCCCCGTGCAAGTCCTTGTCCCAGGGCCGTGTTCAATTGTACCTCCCCCATTCCTTGCAATGCAAGCGAAAATATGCAGCCAACCACCCACCCACCCGCAGGCTGCAATACCATACTGCTAGCTTTCATTTGAAATGGGGCCTTTTAGTTTGGAGGAGGCCGAAGCTGGCCACTACCTCATGGCCGCTTCGGCAGCGAGGTATCCATACTCTGTCCCCAGCCGCCCGGCGGCCGGGTGTCCACGCTCGGTCCCCAGCCGCCAGGTGGCGGCCAGGTGTCCATACTCGGTCCCCAGCCGCCCTGATTTCTCCTGTCACCTTCCCCCACACTTTTCTTAGCCTGGCCTGCTTTAGGGCAGCATTGGACGAGCCCACCAGAGAACCAGACTCCTCCGGTGGGCCCTGGCTTCTCCATCAGGGGAGTTGAGAGTGCCTAGGTGAGGAGCATGATGATGATGATAGAAGTTAGCATCTGCTTTGTTTTCTTGGAATGCAAGCGCATGTATGTAGTAGCGGCTAGGCCTGAGGTGGTCCGCGTTTTGGCGCATATCCTACCTCCTCCGAGGATTGCTGGATGTTTTCCTGCTACTATCCCAGTTCTATGACTCCCGTTAAAACAAAGCTTCAGGTGATAAATGATGGATGAGGTGGTGGCAAAGGAGAAAGAGCAGGAGGAACAGGGACCATTCACATCAATATCAGGCTAGTCAACCAGATATGTCTTGTAGGATATGTTTCTGTACCAAAAGGAGCGGTTCGGCTACACAGTTATAGGGCATACAGTGAGTGCAATGCCTACCAAAAATTTTGAGCCACTCCAATGCCCCTTGGAAATGACATGGAGGTCAGAGGGCGTTAACTAAACCTTTTTTTCGATTTATAGCAACTGGGTCTCCCGTGCACTGTTGGCCTAAGCAGTGAATGGAAGGCTTTCCAAAAATTATGAGGAACTGCAATGCCCCTTACAAGAGCCATGTGTGGCACCCCAGGGGTCTGGTCACCACAGTAATAGAGATATTACGTCGGAGAGCAAGTGGGAGGTTTCCTGGTCAGGATCCCTTAAACATGCAACATCCTCCTGCCCCAGTCCTGGGAGGGGAGAATTCTGCCCTTATAAACTGGATCTGGGGCGGGGTTGAGTGAGTCAGAGAACAGTCAGAGTCAGAGTGAGAGCAAGGGAAAGTAACAGCAAGGAGCTCTGTAGGAGCTAGGAGCTAAAGACCAGGGGCTGGAAACTGAGCAAAGCTCGCCCTGGCAGAAGACAATAGGAACCGGACACAGGAGTCCGAAGCTGTGAGGACTTATATATCCAGCAGCAGAAACCAGCCAGCAGGGGATTTCAGGTCCTCTGGCCATAGAAGCCCGGAGGCTCAGTCACAAACAAGGGACCAGCACCGCCGTCGTGGAGCGGAGGCTAACAGAAGGCCCCAAGTCACCAGCCATACGGGTGAGCACTACACGGTACACTCAGGGACGTGGGCTACTTCTACCCGCTTACAGCAAGGTAGCCAGGAAGAGTGCAGACAGACGGGGAGGCCTACAACTTCACCTGGCCAGGGGAACTCCTGCTTGCTCACAGACTGACCAGGCCTCTTATGCTAGCCAGTACTCCCGGGAGGGTCTACCTTATAATCATCAGTAAAGACCCTGAACTGCACTGCAAAGACTCTGAGTCGTTCCTGTTGCGCTCGTGCACCATCACCCCCATCATCCACACTCACTGCCGTGAGGCTATACTCCTCCCGAGGGGAGTTATCCCATTCTATGCTGCGCACACAACACCAGCCTCAGCGGTCTGCCTCGCAGCGGTGGTACTCCCTGACCGCAATCCACGGGTGGCGCAGTCGGACAATTAACCTCAAAACCTAAGAAAGACTGCCACTGGTTTGACCAGCCTGAGCCACGGGACCGGGTCACCGCCACGGAGACTACAGACCCCAGAGACCCGGCACCGGGTATCCCACACACATGTACACACGGCCCAGGGGGCGCGTCACATGCAGTACAGCATATTACAAACATAAGTCCCATTATTGGGGAGTGGGTGTCCCATAGTATTTGCTTATGCCTTGCAAGCAAAAGCTGCCAAAAATTAGGACGGAGCAACTTGCAATGCCCCTTACAAGAGCCATGCAGCACAGCATATTACAAACATAAGTCCCATTATTGGGGAGTGGGTCTCCCATAGTATTTGATTATGCTTTCCCAGAAAAAGCTGCCAAAAATTAGGATGGAGCAACTTGCAATGCCCCTTACAAGAGCCATGCAGTACAGCATATTACAAACATAAGTCCCATTATTGGGGAGTGGGTCTCCCATAGTATTTGCTTATGCTTTCCCAGCAAAAGCTGCCAAAAATTAGGACGGAGCAACTTGCAATGCCCCTTACAAGAGCCATGCATACAGCATATTACAAACATAAGTCCCATTATTGGGGAGTGGGTGTCCCATGGTATTTGCTTATGCTTTCCCCGCATAAGCTGCCAAAAATTAGGACGGAGCAACTTGCAATGCCCCTTACAAGAGCCATGCAGTACAGCATATTACAAACATAAGTCCCATTATTGGGGAGTGGGTGTCCCATGGTATTTGCTTATGCTTTCCCAGCAAAAGCTGCCAAAAATTAGGACAGAGGAACTTGCAATGCTGGCTCCCTGGTGGTATAGTGGTAGTGGAGGCTGAGGATAAGGAGAAGAAGATTAAACAGCCGAAACGGGGAAGCGTATACCCATGTGTGGGTGTGAAGCGGTGCATGTGAATACACCTCCCGAAATAACACAGTGGATTTGACTTTATGTTACTCTGCTGTCATTTGGTGGTGATGAGAAGTCTGGCCCAATCCAGCCCTTGTTCATTTTGATAAGGGTCAGCTTGTCAGCATTGTCAGTTGACAGGCGAGTGCGCTTATCAGTTATAATTCCCCCAGCGGCACTAAAAACACGCTCCGATAACACGCTAGCGGCAGGGCAGGCCAGGACCTCCAAGGTGTACAGAGCGAGTTCATTCCAAGTGTCCAGCTTGGATACCCAATAATTAAAAGGCACAGAGGAATCACGGAGGACGCTGGTACGATCGGCAAGGTACTCCCTCACCATCTTTTGAAACTTTCCACTCCTTGTGAGAGTACCCCGCGCCTCAGGGCCTGTAAGCTGGGCGGGTGTCAGAAAACTGTCCCTGAACATTGACAGTGTTCCCCTGCCTCTGCTGGATTGGAGTTGCATCTCTCTCGCCTGTACGCCTTGGTTGGGCAACGAACTGTGACCTCTGCCGCTAGCGTGTTCAGATGGGAATTTTTTTAAGAGTTCTGCAGCAAGGGCCTTCTGGTATTGCCCCATTTTTGTAGACCTCTCCACCTCAGAAATAAGAGAGTGAAAGTTCTCCTTGTAGCGGGGGTCTACAAGTGTCACCAACCAGTAATGACTGTCACCCAACATTTTGACAACGCGAGGGTCACGGTTAAGGCAGCGTAACATAAAGTCAGCCATGCGTGCCAGACTGGTAACGGGCAAGATTCCGTGTCCTCACCAAGATGACGACTGACCATGCTCTCCTCCTCCTCCCCCCTGTCCTCAGGCCACCCACGGTGAACCGACGGTATGACACTTGTACAGGTACTACCGTCTACAACGCATGATATCAGCTCCTGTTCTTCCTCCTCCTCCTCTCCCTCATTGTCCCCTAATGCACGTTGGGATGAGATGAGGCTGGGCTGTGTGTAATCGCCCGCTACGGCTTCTTGATCCATCTCATCATACTCTGGCTGCAATGCCTCCTCTTTAATTCTCTGCAGAGAGCGTTGCAAAAGACAGACAAGTGGGATGCTGACACTAATGATGGCGTCATCGCCACTCACCATCTTGGTGGCCTCCTCAAAGTTTGTCAGGATGGTACATATGTCAGACATCCAGGTCCACTCCTGAGGTCTTATGTGTGGAGTCTGACCTGAATATCGACGGCCTTGTTACAGCTGGTACTCCACAACTTCTCTCTTCTGCTCACAAATCCTTTGCAACATGTGGAGGGTAGAGTTCCAACATGTAAGGACATCACACACCAGTCGGTGTGCCGGAAGCTGCAAACGCTGCTGCAACACAGCAAGGGCGGCGGAAGCTGTAGCCGACTTGCGAAAATGAGCTGACAGGCGGCGTACTTTCACGAGCAGATCTGGCA
This sequence comes from Phyllobates terribilis, assembly GCF_046119375.1. Taxonomy (NCBI): domain Eukaryota; kingdom Metazoa; phylum Chordata; class Amphibia; order Anura; family Dendrobatidae; genus Phyllobates; species Phyllobates terribilis. The sequence goes on from NW_027362762.1 coordinate 638,590,084, forward strand.
ACTCGGGGTATGATTTAAGAAGCCACTGAACCACGAGGTTAAGCACATGAGCCAGGCATGGTACGTGTGTGATCTCACCTCGCCTCAGAGCCGCCACCAGGTTACGGCCATTGTCACACACGACCATGCCGGGATGTAGGTTCAGCGGTCTCAGCCACAGATCTGCCTGCTCTTTCACAGCTGTCCACAAACTCACAAGCAGTGTGAGGTTTATCACCTAAGCTTATGAGTTTCAGCACAGCCTGTTGCCGCTTGGCGGAGGCAGTACTGCAATGCTTCCAGCTTGTAACTGATGTGGTGATATCTGAGATGGAGGCTGAACATGAGGAGGAGGAGGAGGAGGATGCGCAGGAGCTGTACACTGTGGGGGCAACTCTGACTGACATAGGGCCCGCAATCCTCGGTGTGGGGAGGATGTGTTCCGTCCCAAGGTCCGACTGGGTCCCGGCTTTCACTATGTTTACCCAGTGTGCCGTCAGAGAGATGTACCGTCCCTGGCCACAAACAATTGTCCACGTGTCCGTTGTCAGGTGGACTCTCCCAGTAACTGCGTTGTTGAGGGCACGGCAGATGCTTTGGGACACGTGCTTGTGTAGTGCGGGGATGGCACACCGGGCAAAATAGTGTCGGCTGGGGACCGAGTACCGAGGGACGGCCACCGCCATAAGATTGCGGAAGGATTCCGTCTCCACCAGCCTAAAAGGCAGCATTTCCAATGCAAGCAGTCGTGAAATGTGCGAATTTAGGACTGTGGCCTGTGGGGCGTTAGCTGCGAATTTCCGCTTTTGTTCAAAGGTCTGGGATATGGACAATTGAACGCTGCGGTGGGACGTGGACGTGGACGTTGATGCTGTTTCTTGAGAAACTGCCATAACAAGTGAAGACTGAGAGGAGGGGGCATCTTTACATACACAACAGTGGAAGAAGCAGTGGTGACACACGCTGACACTGGTCGTGGACCCTGGGTTTCGCCCCACAAAGTCGGGTGCTTTGCTGCCATGTGCCTGATCATGCTGGTGGTGGTCAGGCTGGTAGTTTTGTCACCCCTGCTGATGCTGGCATGGCAGGTGGAACATATGGCCTTTTTGGGGTTATCAGCAGAGTCTTTAAAAAAATTCCAGACTCTGGAAGACCTACCGCTTGTACTGGCAACGTCCCTCGTGTTGGTGTTACGGGGAACGGTTGCCTGCCTTCTGTCTGCGGCCACCACACTGCTTCTTCCTGCCTGTTGGGGTACTCTGCCTCCCTCCCCCTGTGTGCTGCTGGCCTCACTCTGCATGTCCTCCTTCCACGTTGGATCAGTTACTAGATCATCCACCACCTCCTCCTCTTCCACTTGCGCACCACGATCCTCCTCCTCACTTCCTGGCAATTGTGTCTCGTCATCGTCCACCTCTTGTGAAAGATTGCCAACGTCGACTTCCTGTGGCCATGGCTGTTCAAATATTTGGGCATCGCAACATGGGATTTCCTCTTCCACCACTTCAAGCGTATCAGGCGAGGGGCCCAAATATGGAAATGGACCAGTGAACAGCTCTTCAGAGTGTCCAAGTGTGGGATCACTTGCTGTCTGATGACACTCGGCATGGTGGGAGGAAGGAGCATCAGGGTGAGGAGGATATGCGGTCGAGACTCACGGCTACTAAGAGTTGACCGTGTGGAAGACAGACTGGAGGTGGTGGTGCCCAGGTAACTGGAAGTATTGTCTGCTATCCAATTAATAACCTGTTCACACTGATCAGTTCTTAATACTGGTGTTGTTCTGTGCTTCCCTAGTAATTCGGTCAAGAAGTGGGAGCGAGAAGATGTGGCTGTTGGTTGTGGCACATTTTCACCTTGGCCACGGCCCCGTCCTCTGCACGAACCATCACCAGAACGTCCACTTCCACGTCCCCTGCCACGCGCCTTGCCCATTGTAAATGAAGTAAAATAGCTTACACTTGCACTATCAATGGAAAAAGGGTAATAAAGAGTAGATTAGAACCGTGGAAGAGGAAAACCACAGTTATTGTTTACTGGGGTAATACCACGCTTTTTTAAATAGAGATATTTGCGGCTGAACAGTGAGCGACACACTCAAACTGCTTTTTTTTTAGATACCAAAGGCCCAAAACTGGATAGTACAGCGATTTGACCCGTGGAACTGCGAAACCACACTGGGATGTCGGGCCTACACAAGACTATTTTCAACAAATATATTTTTGTGTCACAACAGTCAGGAGACACTACTGTTTTTCTTTACGGAAAAAACTACCAAAACCTGAATAATAGAGATTTTTTACCGTGGGATGGCAAAACCACAGTTATTGTTTACTGGGGTATACCACACTTTTTTAAATAGAGATATTTGCGGCTGAACAGTGAGCGACACACTCAAACTGCTTTTTTTTAAGATACCAAAGGCCCAAAACTGGATAGTACAGCGATTTGACCCGTGGAACTGCGAAACCACACTGGGATGTCGGGCCTACACAAGACTATTTTCAACAGATATATTTTTGTGTCACAACAGTCAGGAGACACTACTGTTTTTCTTTACGGAAAAAACTACCAAAACCTGAATAATAGAGATTTTTTACCGTGGGATGGCAAAACCACAGTTATTGTTTACTGGGGTATACCACACTTTTTTAAATAGAGATATTTGCGGCTGAACAGTGAGCGACACACTCAAACTGCTTTTTTTTTTAGATACCAAAGGCCCAAAACTGGATAGTACAGCGATTTGACCCGTGGAACTGCGAAACCACACTGGGATGTCGGGTCTACACAAGACTATTTTCAACAGATATATTTTTGTGTCACAACAGTCAGGAGACACTACTGTTTTTCTTTACGGAAAAAACTACCAAAACCTGAATAATAGAGATTTTTTACCGTGGGATGGCAAAACCACAGTTATTGTTTACTGGGGTATACCACACTTTTTTAAATAGAGATATTTGCGGCTGAACAGTGAGCGACACACTCAAACTGTTTTTTTTAGATACAAATGGCCCAAAAGTGGATAATACAGAGGTTTGAACTGTGGAACTGCAAAACCACACTTGTATTTCTCGGGCCTACACCAGACTATTTTCAACAGATATATTTGTGTCTGAACAATCAGGAGACACTATTTATTTTTTACGGCAAAAAATGCCAAAAGCAGGATAATAGAGATTTTTTACTGTGGAACAGCAAAACTACAGTTATAATTTACTGGTGTATACCAGGCTTTTTAAAATATATATATATTTGCGGCTGAACAGTGAGCGACACACTCAAACTGTTTTTTTTAGATACAAATGGCCCAAAAGTGGATAATACAGAGGTTTGAACCGTGGAACTGCAAAACCACACTTGTATTTCTCGGGCCTACACCAGACTATTTTCAACAGATATATTTGTGTCTGAACAATCAGGGAGACACTATTATTTTTTTTTTACAGCAAAAAATGCAAAAAGCAGGATAATAGAGATTTTTTACCGTGGAACAGCAAAAGCACACTTCTGTCTCTCTGGCCTACACCAGACTATTTTCAACAGATATATTTGTGTCTGAAAAATCAGGGAGACACTATTATTATTTTTATACAGCAAAAAATGCCAAAAACAGGATAATAGAGATGTTTTACCGTGGAACATCAAAACCACAGTAATAATTTACTGGTGTATACCAGACTTTTTTAAATATATATATTTGCGGCTGAACAGTGAGCGACACACTCAAATTGTTTTTTTTAGATACAAATGGCCCATAGAACTGCAAAACCACACTTCTATTTCTCTGGCCTACACCAGACTATTTTCAACAGATATATTTGTGCCTGAAAAATCAGAGGCACACTTTTTTTTTTTGGGGGGGGGGGACACCAAAAGGTTAATAAGATGGGTATTTATACATTGTGAAGGAGGAAAAAAAAACACTGTCTGATCCGGAGCGACTGTGTCCAAGATGGCGGCGCCCGGTTTTAAATACTCGAGGTGACGCTGTGCGGCCAGCCAATCACTGTAATGCCCACAAACAACATGGCTGTGGCATTACAGTGACTGGCTGGCAATCCCTGCATGTTCATTGGCTCTGTAAAGAGCGCCAAACATGCAGGGCGGAGACCCGAGCTCCCGCCCGAGTAACCCGGAAATGCTCGGTGCTCGCCGAACATCCCGAGTAGCGTGATGCTCGGGCGAGTACCGAGCAGTGTCGAGCATGTTCGCTCAACACTAATTAGTATCATTTGGTGGGTCATCAATTTCTGATATATATGGTCAGTGTAACCTCTTGTACTGGGTCTGTAGCCCATAGCGTCCCTCACACAAGAGGCATCTGTTTTTATTTTATTGTTCGTATGTTGATTCTATGTTCAATAAAGGATACATTTTTGTACCAATATCTTTAAGTGTCGGTGACTGACTACTTAGCCCCTGTTGGTTTGATACTATACTGAGTGGTACAACTTTGACATATGACTACCTGTGAGTTGATTATTATTTTGGACAACCACTATAATTCAATTCATGAGAAATCTTGAGGTTTCCTAGGATTTTAATATGTCATAGGTTTGTTATTACTTATATTAGGTACTAGATAAAGAAAAAAACTGGGCTATAAAGTAAAATAGCCTCAAAGTCATTGAGTAATTGGTCAAACAATGCAAAACAATAAATAGATGTCATGTATTTCAACCTCAAACTGTGGTCTTCATCAAACATTTTAAAAGTGGGTTTTTGCTAGTCATATTGCTTGTAATATGAGTATACAAAAAGGGTTATTCAGCCTTTTCAAAATGATGGTTTATTCACAGGCTATGGCATCAATATTAGACCAATGGTGGTGCGACCACTGATCAGCTATTTGAGGATGCTATGACATTCGTGCAAGCATCACTTAAACATATAAAGACATCAGGAATTATTACAACTCTGATGCACAATACCTTCTGATCTCTTGAATAGTGTTGAGCCACCCCCGTAGTGTTCGAGTTCGGTTCGGTTCGTCGAACACCCGTGTGTTCGCCGAACTGTTCGTCGAACTGTTCGTCGAACACCTTCGAACACCGTTAAAACCAATGGCAGGCAAACAAAAACACATAGAAACACATAGAAAACACCTTCAAAGGTGTCAAAAAGCTGACAAACTGCTCAGAAGACACAACTAACACATGGAAAAGTGACAAGTACATATAGTCATGCGAAAAGAAAAGAGGTGGAGGAGTAAAAGGAGGGGGAGACACAGATATAGGCATGTCATGCCCTTCTAAAATCCAAAAAGTGAGAAGCCGAGACGGCCAGTCCGCTCCTGCCCGTGCCACCTCCGTGTCGCCGGGTTTGTGCCAGAGCCGCGGTGAACCCTGACGGCCAGCCCCCCTCTCCCAATACTGGTGCCTGTCCGCTGGTGGGTCGAGAGAGCCCCCCTGTGGTGGAGGCAGCTCTAAGCTTTTTAATTTAAATTGTCCCTCTAATTTGAATGAATACACTTTAAATCCATTTACAAGGATCTATTGGAGGGCAAGTCTCATGCCAGCAGCCGCGTAATTCCAGCTCCAGTAGCGTCCACTAAAGCTGCTGCAGTTAAAAAGCTTTTATAAGGATCGAGCTCGGCTGTCCACCGCAAGGCATCCTAGTGCCAGTCCCAGCCCCTATGCCTTGGGGTGCCTCCTGATGCTCTTCACTAAGTATCCCGTGGTCCCGAAGCATTTCCTTTGAAAAAATTAAGTGTCCAAACTACAGGTGGTGTAGCTTGCTTAACAGCCGGGATAATCCGCTGACTAGCAGACACTGCTACTAGGCACAAAGTATTTCCTGGGCTAGATGCAGTTAAAAATTTGTAAGTAGATACTCTCGTTGGATGCTGAGAAAGCATTCCATAGAGTCTCCTGGCACGCCATATATGATTCTCTTAAAAAGCTTGGGGTAGGGGTCTAGGGGACCCTTTTATAGCCAAAATCACGGCCCTGTATCACAATACGTCACCTAGGCTGAAGATAAATGGAACTGTAGCACCGAGGGCCCGGTTGCTACAGACGTATTGCACCTCACCCAGAGGTGTGATATCTCACTCTCAGATAAGGATGGAGTGTGGATCAGGACCCGACACCTGCATGCATTACACCACATTGCCGTGGGGCAGGGCGACCAATATGCCCCTGAGATGGGCACGACAGTCCCTGTCCCTGGCTGGAGTGGGGGGAGGGAACACTGAGGAAGGGGAACCCTGCAGTGCAGGAGCAGGGAGGAAGCAGTTCCTGGGTGCATTGAGAAGGGAGTTTAAAAGGTGGGCACCATCTTAGTTCAGTGCAGAGAAGTCTGAGCAGAAGTGGCAGGGAGCAGGGGCTCTGCATGAGCTCTGCTCCGGAGGCGGGCCTAGTAACAGAGGCCCAGGCCTGCAAGAGGGAGAAGGAAGAGGAGCGGAGAAGGCTCCAGGAACGAGGAATGAAGGGATCCCAGGGGTGCGGACGGGCGAGTCGCCACCGCACGCCCGAATCCACCTGCGTGGAGGGGTCAGGCCAAAGGGGGAGACCGGTCCCCGAACTAGTGGAGGCAGGAAACGACCCTCAGCTAGAAACCGGAGGCTCTGACATTTTATGTGGCGCAGCCCCTTGCTCCACCCGCTAGGAAGGCACCACATAGGGTCAGGGAAACTGGCGCCAAGTTTACCAAGAGGAGGCCCGAGGCAGCCGGACAGAAGTGTTGGTAAGAAAGGCCAGACAAAGGACACACAAAGGGGGTCCTGTGAAGCGCTCCAAAGTAATCTGGGAGTTGTCTGAGCCCCTCACCTGGTGAGCACAGTACGACGTGGGCAGCCGTTACCTGCAGACGTGGTCTGGATAATAAGAACTGTGAGTAAAGGCCCTGAACTGCATCACTGACTCCGTGTCGTTACTGCTGCTGCCCTGCACCATCACCCCCATCCTCCGCATACACTGCCCTGAGGCTATACTCCTCCCGTGGGGAGTTATGCTACGCTCTGCTGCACCCACAACACCAGCCTCAGCGGTCTGCCCTGTAGCGGCGGTTCACTCTGACCGCAATCCACGGGTGGCGTAGTCGGACATTTAAACATCAAAACCACATAAATAGTTCCGCCACTGGTTTGACCGCCCTGAGCCACGGAACCGGATCGCCGCCACGAAGACTACAACCACCAGCATCCACCAAAAAGGGTCCGGCTCCGGGTGTCCCAAGGCCCAGGGGGTGCGTCAGAACATTTTCATCACCTTTCACAATCACCAATGGGACAAGGCAGGGATGTCCTCTGTCCCCTCTCTTATACATCCTAGTGACGGAGCACCTGCTCTCATCAATTCGCCATAACCCCAATATTAGGTGGATTGAGGTGGGAGGCACCGAGTACAAGTGCTCTCTATTTGCTGATGATGTCCTAGTATATATCACTCAATCACATATATCCATCCCTGCTGTTATGGCTGAAATAGATCACTTTGTTACATGGTAAAATTTTAAAATCAATGCAGCGAAGTCTGAGGCCCTCGATGTCTCCCTCCCTAAATCCATATAGGATTCCATCCAGTCCAACTTTCCCTTTGCCTGGCCCTCACAGGGTATCAAATACTTAGGAATTCCTATTCATAGAGACCTCTCCCATCTATGTTATCTTAATTTTGGGCCCTTTATTGAACAATTCCATACAGACCACGGTTGGCAAGTTAGAACTGTAAGATTCACTACGTGAACCACTGGTGTTTTGTGGAAAAGCACATGTACACCGCGTTCCAAATTATTATGCAAAAAGTGTTTAGGAGTGATAAGGGAAGAATTTGTTTGTTTGTCAGTTAAACTCATTGATGGTGATGTGTGTCAGGGCTCTTTATATCACTGTAAGCAATTGCAGACACCTGTGCTAATTAGTTTGGCAGGTGTGTCCAATGAAAGGCAAGACTACTTAAGAAGGCTCTCTCACATTATTAAGCAGCCTACATTTTCTGCCAAAATGGGAAAGAAAAAGGATGTGTCGGCTGCTGAGAAGCAACAAATTGTGGAGTGTTTAGGTCAAGGCATGACTACAATCAACATTGTGCGATGATCAGGATGAAGTGTCTTGGCAATCAAGAAGTATGTAGCTGATTCACAGTACACACGTGTGCGTGCTGATAAGGGCAAATTGAGGACTCTTTCCTACAGGCAATTACGTCAGGTTGAAACAGCAGCGGCAAAAAAGCCTTGTCATAGCAGCAGACAAGTTTTTGAAGCTGCTTGTGCCTCCAACGTCCCCCGAACAACAAGATGCAGGGTCCTTCAGAGGTTTGCAGCTGTGCATATGCCATCCTGTCGACCTCCTCTATCCACTTCACACAAGCAGAAACGGCTCCAGTGGGCCAAACATTACATGAAGACTGATTTCAAAACTGTTTTGTTCACGGATGAGTGCCGTGCAGCGCTCGATGGTCCAGATGAATGGACTGGAGGATGGCTGGTTGATGGACACCCCACGCAAACACGGCTACAGCGCCAACAAGGAGGAGGTGGAGTAATGTTTTGGGCTGGAATCATGGGGAGAGAGATTGTCGGCCCCTTTAGGATCCCTGAAGGCGCTAAAGATGAACTCCATAATGTATGTGGATTTTCTCAAACAGCACTTCCTGCCATGGTTCAAGAAGAAGAACCGTGTATTTCACAGCAAGATCATTTTTCTGCATGATAATGCACCATCTCATGCTGCACATAAAACATCTGCATCTCTGGCTGATATGGGCATAAAAGGGGACAAACTTATGGTGTGACCCCCATGCTCCCCTGACCTCTACCCCATTCAGAACCTTTGGAGCATCATTAAAAGGAGTGTCTATGATGGCGGGAGGCAGTTCACATCTAAGCAACAGCTCTGGGAGGGTATTCTGTCCTCATGCAAAACAATTGAAGCAGAAACCATCCAAAACCTGACAAATTCAATGGACGAGAGAGTTCAGAAGCTCCTTTCGAACAAGGGGTCCTATGTGAAAATGTAACATCACCTAGAATAAAGTTTTGAGTTGAAAACTGTTTGATTTCAGTTTCTAACAACCTGCTAATGCTTATAATTTCAAAAATGACCATTTTTTTGGTCTTTATTAAAATGAAAAGGTTGATCGAAAAGTTTGGGGGATCTAAGAGTGTGGCAACCCAGTAGTCATGATTACTTCGAATTCTGACAATATGAGGGTCATGCTGCAGGTAGTGCAGCAAGAAGGCACTTATGTGTCTTGCGCATCTCGGAGCCCCAAAATTATTTTCCGGGCTAGATGCAGCTAAAAATTATTTTTAATTTTAAATCTGGTGAAGCTTATTATAGATGGCCTAATAGGATCAGTGCTGCACACTGCTACAAAGCCCAAATTATTTTCCAGTCAAGATACAGATAAACATGATTAGTAATTTGAAAGCTTAAAACGGTTGGTAGGGTGATTTTAACCAATCATCAAGCTTTTACTCTCCCCAGGATGACACAGGGGTAGAAAAGTCGTTTCGGATCCATGATTTGTTCATCTTTATGAACGTGAGTCTGTCTACATTATCAGTGGAGAGCCGCGTGCGCTTATCTGTCAGCACACCACCAGCAGCGCTGAACACACGTTCAGACAGAACGCTGGCTGCGGGGCATGACAAGATCTCCAAGGCGTAAGTGGCTAGCTCCGGCCATTTATCCAGATTGGAAGCCCAAAAAGAGCAAGGGTCCAGTGACACAGTCGTGGCTTCAATGTTTACTTGGAGATACTCCTGTACCATCGTCTCTAGGCGTTGACTATGTGTCAGACTTCTTGTCTACTGTGGCCTTGCAAAGGATGGGCTAAAAAAGTGGTGAAATGATTCCGCAAAATTGATGTTACCAGCAGATACTGTGGTTCTGTTACGGTTTAAGTGCTGAACACTTGACGGTCCCACGGTTGGCAAGTTGGAACTGTGAGATTCACTACGTGCACCACTGGTATTTTGTGGAAAAGCACATGTAAGATTCTGCAACAGTCTCTGCTGATACTCCTGCATGCGTGCATCCCTTTCTATGGCAGGAATAATTTCTGCAAATTTACTTTTGTACCGGGGATCTAACAGTGTGGCAACCCAGTAGTCAGGATTATTTCTAATTCTCACAATTCGAGGGTCATGTTGCAGGTAGTGCAGCAAGAAGGCACTCATGTGTGTTGCGCATCCAGGAGCACCAAGTCCCTGTTGTGTTGGTGGCGAGGTAGCAATCATGCTTCCTTCCTCTGTCCTCTCCCCCCAACCTCGCACAACAGAAATGTGATCAAGGTCTCCCTCATCTGATGAGTCTTCCATCAGTTCGTCCTCCACTTCTTCCTGGGCTCCTGCACCTTCCTCACTAGTTTGGCTGCTACCATGCGCCCTGGTAAAATCATCTCCCCCACCCTCACATGCCTGCCGCCTTGGTGCTGCCGACCGTCTGGACCTTGCAGATGTTAGCCCTTCCGCATACAACTCCTCCTCCTCTACTTCCTCCACCTCCTCTTGTGCCACCACCTGACTCCGAATTCTGTTTAACATGTGCTCCAGCATGTAAATCACCGGAATAGTCATGCTGATAATGGCATCGTCAGCACTAAACATCTTCGTCGCCATTTCAAAACTGTGCAGAAGGGTGCATAGGTCCCTGATCTGAGACCACTCCTCCAGCGTGATTTGCCCCACCTCTGAATCTCGTTGGCCCAGGCTATACGTCAGAACGTATTGCACCAGGGCTTGTCGGTGCTGCCACAGTCGCTGCAACATGTGCAGAGTTGAATTCCACCGGGTAGGCACATCGCATTTTAGCCGGTGAAGTGGCAGGCCCAACGACTTCTGTAGAGATGTAAGTCGCTGAGCTGCGGGATGCGAACGGCGGAAGTGAGCACACAGCGACCGTGCCCTCTGCAGAAGGCCATCTAGTCTGGGATAGTGGGCTAAAAATTGCTGGACAACCAGGTTCAACACGTGAGCCATACAAGGCACGTGTGTGACATTGCCCCGGCGAAGGGCCGCACCCAGGTTTGCAGCATTGTCGCACACGGCCTTCCCTGGTTTCAGGTCCAGTGGAGACAACCATTCATGAAATTGGTTCTCCAGAGCTGACCACAACTCCTCAGCTGTGTGACTCACATTTCCCAGACATTTCAATGTAAAAACCGCCTGATGACGTTGAGCCCTACTGCCAGCATAGTAAGGATGTGTGCAGGATCCCTTCTGCGCAGTTAGAAAGCTTGTGGCATGACCAGACAGGCTTTGGGTGCAGGTGGAAGACCGAGAGGAGGTTGAGGAGGCAGAAGCAGTGGAGGAAAAATGACATAAAGAGGATTGACGCACAACTCGTGGGGACGGCAAGACTTGGACAGCAGCCCCTTGTCCTGCTGTCACCATAGTTACCCAGTGCCCAGTCAGCGACATGTAACGCCCCTGTCCATGCCTACTCGTCCAAGTGTCTGTGGTGAAATGCACCCTGTCACACACAGAGTTTCTCAAAGAAGCGGTGATGTTGTGTGCGACATGCTGGTGGAGCGCAGGCACACCTTTCTTTGAGAAGTAGTGCCGACTGGGCATCTGGTACTGGGGCACTGCGACGGACATAAGGTCTCGAAAATCCTCTGTGTCCACCAGGCGGAAAGGCAGCATTTCTGTAGCCAAGAGCTTGCAGATGGTGAAATTCAACCTCTTAGCTTTCTCATGGCTAGGAGGAAATGGTCTTTTACTTGTCCACATCTGAGGGACCGAGGGCTGGCTATTGTGCTTAGACGGGGTTGATAAGGGTGTCCCCGGCAAACTGCCGGTCTGTGAGGAAGATGCAGGCGGACATGTTAGGTTGCCTTGATCCAAAGGTGGTGCTATCGATGTCGGACAGCGCTCAAGACCAGCTGGTGTTACCACCTCCAAAGAAAATGATGACCTGCCAATCACGCTGGCTGTTGCGGGTAAAGAGGTGGCAGGTCTGCGCCCCAAAACAGGTGTGACTGCTGTCCCCCCAGTCACAGAGGATGAAGAGGCCGCGGATGCACAAGATATGGCAGACGGTGGTTGGCCCGGCCGGCTAGACCGCATTGTAGCACACTGAGCTTCCCACTGCAACTTATGCTTCATGTCCATGTGCCGGTTCATGCATGAAGTACTCAAACTATGTATTTTTTGGCTTCTACTTAGCTTTTGCTGACAAATGTTACAGATAACACGAGTTGGGTCATCTTTATCGATCTGAAAAAATGCCCAGGCTATGCAAGGCTTAGCACCCATGCGACCTGAAGAGCCACCACGACTTGTGGTGAGAGGCAGAGTTGTGTTTGAGGATGCAGTTGTTGACGTGCTTCCAGTACTACGTCTCTGTCCAGGAAGGCGCAACCTGACCTCGTCGTCACTAGCATCTTCCTCCACCTCCTCTGCTGACCTCATCTCTTGGCTGACTGTGGGTTGACAGTAAGTGGGATCTCCGACCTCATCATCATCACCCTGTGCGTTATCACACCCGTCGTCCTCAGAGCCAACCTGTTCCTGCCCTGACAAAAAACTAAAGTTGTCGCTCCAATCAGGTATTTGAGTCTTATCATCGTCTTCCTCATTGTCTCCACCAACAGGAGTTACAGTTTGGGAATGAGGGTCTACATTATGGTCAGAACCTTCTGCGTCTGGTCCTGGATCCGACTCATAAAGATTCTGGGCATCAGTGCAGATCATTTCCTCGTCTGGATTCACAGAAGCGCTGGAGTCGACCTCTGATTCCCAGGCTATAGTATGAGTAAACAGCTCTGCAGACTCAACCATCTGTTCTACCTCATACTCAGACGGGCAGCTGGAGATTTGGGAGCTGTGAGGAAGCAAGTGCGATTTGGGTGACACCTTTGAGGACTGGAGTATTTGTGATGTTGAAGTTGATGTGGAGGAGAGCCCACTTAAAGGAGCACTTGATATCCGTTGAAGCACCTGCTGTTTTTGTGCCTCATCTGGAATTTGTAGCGATTGGCGTGGCCGTAAGAAAGGGATCTTATCACATTGTCCGCTAAAAGAAGTAGACATTTTAGTTTGGCTGGAAGATGGTCTTTCTTCTGCACCTACCCCACGGACACAACCTTTTTTCCCCTTCCCAACACGCCTATTCCCCTTTCCACCAGCAGCAGGCCTTTTTCCACTCATTTTGGTGGTTAACTAATTCACAACTCTGGAGTTGTTTGCACAAAAAAACAATGGATGGTAACCGAGCAGAGCTGAGTGGCCAAACTGTGGTATTAGGCCAAAACTATTGGCTGGGTTAGATGCAGAAAAAAATTATTTTTAATTTGCAACCTGATGGAGGTCAGTATAGATGGACTAATAGACCAAGTCCCACACACCGCTAGAAGCCCAAATATTTTTTCAGAGCTAGATGCAGAAATTTTTTTTATTCAATTTGCAACCTGATGGAGGTCAGTATAGATGGACTAATAGACCAAGTCCCACACACTGCTAGAAGCCCAAATATTTTTTCAGAGCTAGATGCAGAAAAAAATTATTTTTAATTTGCAACCTGATGGAGGTCAGTATAGATGGACTAATAGACCAAGTCCCACACACCGCTAGAAGCCCAAATATTTTTTCAGAGCTAGATGCAGAAAAAAATTATTTTTAATTTGCAACCTGATGGAGGTCAGTATAGATGGACTAAAAGACCAAGTCCCACACACCGCTAGAAGCCCAAATATTTTTTCAGAGCTAGATGCAGAAAAAAATTATTTTTAATTTGCAACCTGATGGAGGTCAGTATAGATGGACTAATAGACCAAGTCCCACACACCGCTAGAAGCCCAAATATTTTTTCAGAGCTAGATGCAGAAAAAAATTATATTCAATTTGCAACCTGCTGGACGTCAGTATAGAAGGACTAATAGAACAAGTCCCACACACTGCTAGAAGCCCAAATATTTTTTTCAGAGCTAAATGAAGAAAAAAATTATTTTTAATTTGCAACCTGATGGAGGTCAGTATAGATGGACTAATAGACCAAGTCCCACACACTGCTAGAAGCCCAAATATTTTTTCAGAGCTAGATGCAGAAAAAAATTATTTTTAATTTGCAACCTGATGGAGGTCAGTATAGATGGACTAATAGACCAAGTCCCACACACCGCTAGAAGCCCAAATATTTTTTCAGAGCTAGATGCAGAAAATTTTTTTATTCAATTTGCAACCTGATGGAGGTCAGTATAGATGGACTAATAGACCAAGTCCCACACACTGCTAGAAGCCCAAATATTTTTTCAGAGCTAGATGCAGAAAAAAATTATTTTTAATTTGCAACCTGATGGAGGTCAGTATAGATGGACTAATAGAACAAGTCCCACACGCTGCTAGAAGCCCAAATATTTTTTCAGAGATAAATGAAGAAAAAAATTATTTTTAATTTGCAACCTGATGGAGGTCAGTATAGATGGACTAATAGACCAAGTCCCACACACTGCTAGAAGCCCAAATATTTTTTCAGAGCTAGATGCAGAAAAAAATTATTTTTAATTTGCAACCTGATGGAGGTCAGTATAGATGGACTAATAGACCAAGTCCCACACACCGCTAGAAGCCCAAATATTTTTTCAGAGCTAGATGCAGAAAAAAATTATATTCAATTTGCAACCTGCTGGAGGTCAGTATAGAAGGACTAATAGAACAAGTCCCACACACTGCTAGAAGCCCAAATATTTTTTCAGAGCTAAATGAAGAAAAAAATTATTTTTAATTTGCAACCTGATGGAGGTCAGTATGGATGGACTAATAGACCAAGTCCCACACACTGCTAGAAGCCCAAATATTTTTTCAGAGCTAGATGCAGAAAAAAATTATATTCAGTTTGCAACCTGATGGAGGTCAGTATAGATGGACTAATAGAATGATGCTATGCCCAAAAGATTTTACTTCACTAGGTGCAGTAAAAAAATTGGTATTCTATACACAGGTGGTATATCTTGCAACACAGATAGGCTACTCCACTGACTAACACACTCTGCAATAGGCCAAAAAGGATTAGCTTTGCTAGATTCAGCCAAATGCTGTGAAAAAAACTTGCACAGCACTGGCACAGACCTGCCTGGCAAAAACTGATAGGAACTGATGTAACCTAGTCCTGAAAAGGACTCCAATTACAATTAGTCTTTACTCCCACAATCTATCTATTTAAGAGCACAGACCTGCCTGATAAAAGTCGTAGGAAATGCTGTAACCTAGTCCTTAAAAGGACTGCAATCACAACTATTCCCTACTCCCAAGCTATCTGTATATTTGTGCGAAAATTGGCTTGAAATTAACAAGGTATAGCGCACACAGCAACAGCGGTGCCGTCTAACACGCAGCTGCAGCAGTGAGAAAATGGTGGCGACGGGGAAAATGGCTTGGTCTTATAGGGCAAGGACATGTGACATACACTGCCAATCACACATGCCCTTGCTTGTGTGAAAAAAAGCACTTCGCTCCGTGTGTGCGCTGCTGATAGGCTGACAGATTGCACCTCCCCACTGCAAATGCGGGAAAGAGAAAAAAAAATGGAGATCTTCATTGTTCCTGCAGAGATCCATCCCCTGCCCCTCCCCCCGCCCCGCTGTACACTCAAACTGCGTATTAACATTAATTTTCATCATTACTGAGAAAAAATCCAGTTATGATTTTGGTGCACGAACAGTTATCGAACATAACCTCGAACAGCCGAATTTTTCTCAAATTGTTCGTGTTCGCCGACCGGCTCGAACACCGCCCAAAACAGCTCGAATTTGAGATTGGCGAACAGTTCGAGTAGAACAACGCTCATCTCTACTCTTGAACTTTTGCCTGACAACCATTTGAAAGAGTTAGGATAAGTCATCAGTATAAGATTTGTGGGGGTCTAACACCTGACACCAATATTAATCAGGTCTGGAGGCCAGATATAAACAGTGAATGAAACTTAACCGCCCAGCTCTTCACTGTGTTGTAGCCGTTGCCAAGAATTGAAGCTAAGTTCCATTTCTATTCAATAGTGAACATTTTGTGCTGTTCAGCTCCATTCACTGCTTGTATACAGAGCTGATAACAGCTGATCTGATATTGATGACCTATCCTAATAATAGGTCATCAATATTGTAAACCCAGAAAACCCATGTAACAATCTATTGTCCTAAAGCACGAAGGACTGCACAAAGGCACCTTCTCTAGCTAGCTGTCTTTCAGCCAGACAAAGGATAGTGAGGAGGAGGGGAGCAATGGATGATCTTGGGAAACAAATATTTCTTTATACATTTCTCAGTTTTTAATTGTAATATTGTAATTGTAACATATTGGACCTGCAGTTTTAGGATGGACAGGAGTCCACATTGGGAAGTAAAGTCAAAGTTTAATATATACAACAAATGCAAGACACATAAGTGCAAATCACCCCCCTCTCTCCATTCACCAGTTAAAAATATACTTAAAGAAGACCTAAAGGTGGACTCAGCTTCCTGAACAATAAGGGTATGTGCACACGATGCAGAAATGAAGCAGAAAATTTCTGCAGCATTTCTGCATCTCCCTGGCAGAAAAAACGCATGCAGATTGTACATGCGTTTTTCCTGCAGAATACATGCGGATAAACATGCGGATTCACATGCGTTTCCGCATGTGGATTGACAAGCGCTTTCCAGGCGATTTTAGCATCACTTGGAAAGTGCTTGACAACTAGGTCACACTGTATAAATCCATGCAACCGGCATTCACTCCATTCTCCCTCGCCGGCAACTTTGAATTGAAAGACCTGCCGACGTCAGCGTCACATGACCCGGCACATGATTCTGACGTCAGCGCAGGTCCTTCAACTCACTGCAAAGTGCTGGGAACCAAGCAGGAACGTTGCGCGGGCCGACAGAAGGTAAGTATATATTTATTTTTTATTTTATTCTTGTTTTACAGCTATTTTAATGGTACCTGGGTGTGGATGAGAGTCTCCTCTCCTCTACACCCGGGTACCATCCGCACTTTAGAACGCGCCAATAGAGCAAGTACAAATGCAGTCTTGCGGAATTGGCGCGTTCTAATGCAAGTCAATGGCGGCGAAAACGCAGCGTTTACGCAAAATTAATTGACATGCTGCGGATTTTTGAGCGCAGCGTTTACGCTGCGGAAAAATCCGCATCATGGGCACAGCACTTGCGGATTTCAATTTGGTAACATTGCTGCCCTTCTACCATGCTTTTTTAATGCGTTTCCGCGGCGTTTACGCAACTGCAAAACCGCCGCGGAAACGCATTAAAAACGCATCGTGTGAACTCCGCCTAAAGCTTATAACCTGGTAGGCCTGTTTTGTCTCTTTGGAAGGGAGAGCTGGATTCCCTTTGGAGAGACTCCCCACGTGACCCTGATGAATCTCTGGCATGGCAAATGAATTTTGCCCTAGAATAAAGAAATGATGGGACAGTTATGTATCAACTCTATGGGAGATCCCTTTATACTGCTTTTTCATTCAGTCTTTCCTCTCCCTCCTCTATTACATGTTATAACTTTGATACAAATGAGATGTACATTTTTCATTGGTTAGTATTATAGATGATGAAATCGATCTACGGTTAAGTGACTTACAATAGAATTTCTTGAAATTTGCATGAGCTGGCAAATTAAAAAAATTGCAATTGGATTGGAGCAGATCACAAAAAAAATACCTGGTGCTATTGCACACATTGCAACAGCCAGAAAATGGTCTTACACAACCTCAGCAGTAGCTACGGGCTTCCACATAATGCCTTGCAGCTATTACTTCACATGGATTACATGGTTTAGCGCAACCAATCAGGCGAAATTATTAATGCTATTATAAAAGACAAGGCTCGAAAAGCAGAAGCAATTTTATGGTTTTACAGACTAGGGTTAGGAGCTCAGAGCATGCAGCACATCATTGGAGAAAGGGTTAGAACTGATTAAAGAGAGCATGTCATCAGGATTTAGCAGTATAAACGAAAGGCATAGCTATAATGGCGCTGTGATGCTGATTAATATGATACCTGTTGTGAATGGATCCGCTGAGTGGTAGTTTACTACTCACCGTATGAAGTTTTCAGGAAATGATGTCTTGTGTGCTTCGGGGGGCGGGATGCGTGGGCAGGGCCTTCTTGCCCGTCCCCCCACCAGTCCCCTCTGTTTCTTAGGCAGATCCCTGATTATTCAGTGACCTGCCTCCTTTTTAAAATTCAGCACCGCCTCCATCATTGTGTGGGAGCTGGTGTCCTGTGTGCCGAACTTCAATAAAATGGCGCCAGAGGCGGTGTATGCGCAGATCGAGATTTTGGCTCAACTGAAGTGTGGGGACCATTAAACAGTGTGGGAGCTTCTGGGGGGCCATTATACAGTGTGAGGACTACTGTGGGGTTTACAGTGGCATGTAAAAGTTTGGGTACCCCTGGCCAAAAGTACTGTTATTGTGACTTTAACCCCATAGAGAATCTATGGGGTATTGTCAAGAGGAAGATGAGAGACACCAGACCCAACAATACAGACGAGCTGAAGGCTGCTATCAAAGCAACCTGGGCTTCCATAACACCTCAGCAGTGCCACAGGCTGATCGCCTCCATGCCACGCCACATTGATGCAGTAATTGATGCAAAAGGAGCCCCGGCCAAGTATTCAGTGCATTTACTGAACATACTTTTATGTTTTAAGTATTCTAATTTACTGAGATAATGACTTTTGTGCTATCATTGGCTGTAAGCCATAATCATCAACATTTACAGAAATAAACACTTGAAATAGATCTTTGTAATGACTCTATATAATATACGAGTTTCATTTTTTGTATTGAAGAACTGAAATAAATTAACGTTTTGATGATATTCTAATTTAGTGAGATGAACCTGTACTTTCAAAAGGGGGTGCTACTAGGAACTAATCACGCAGGGTGCCAAAAATTTTGCATAGATCCAGTTTCCTTATTGTAATTTTCAAAATGTAAAAGATGAAGATATATATATATATATATATATATATATATATATATATATATATTGCCTAAAATACAAAGGAAATGTGTCATCTTTAACTTGCTTTTTAGAGATCATTTAATCTTGAACCAAACTTTTACTTGCCACTGTATTATACTCTGTATAGCGGGAGCAGTGGGGACATCACACTGTGTATAGGAAGCAGTGGGCCCATCATACTGTGTATAGGGGTGCTGTTGGCCTATCATACTGTGCATAGGGGAGCTGTTGGCCCATCATACTGTGTATAGCGGAGCTGTGGGCCCATGATATTGTGTATAGGGCAGCTGTAGTCCCGTCATACTGTGTAAAGGGGAGCTGTAGTCTCGTCATACTATGTATAGGGAATCTGTGGGCCCATCATACTGTATATAAGGGAGCTGTAATCCCATCATACTGTGTATGGCGAAGCTGTGGACCCATCATACTGTGTATAGGGCAGTTGTAGTCCCATCATACTGTGTAGAGGGGAGCTGTAGTCTTATCATATTGTGTATAGTGGAGATGTGGGCCCCTCATACTGTGTAGAGGGGAGCTGTAGTCTTATCATACTGTATATAAGGAAGCTGTGGACCCACCATACTGTGTATAAAGGAGCTGTGTGGGCATTATCCTGCGTATAGGGGAGCTGTGGGCCCATCATACTGTGTATAGAAGAGCTGAGGGGGTATCATAGTGTGTACAGGGGAGCTGTAGGCCCATCATACTGTGTATAGGGGAACTGTGGGGGCATTATTATGTGTATAGCAGAGTTGTGGGCCCATTGTAATGAGTATAGAGAAGCTGTGGATGACGGGTCCATCATACTGTGTATAGGTGAGCTGTGGGCACTTCAAACTGTGTATAGGGGAGCTGTGGGCCCATCATACTGTGTATAAAGGAGCGGTACATGGGGGTGCTCAGGGAACATTATTAAATGTTAAATAGGCACTTAAGAAGCATTAAAGGTGCACATTATCACTTTCTAGGGGCAAAATGTGGAGACTGTTTTCAAGCGCATTCGCATAGGGCATTAATATTTTCTAAGAAACTATTTTACCATCTAGAGTACACAAAGGAGATATTTTACTTTCTAAGAGGCACAATGGTGGGCATTATTACGCAGGGCAGTAAGAGGAGCGCTATTATTGTGCGAAACAGCAGGTGCAGTAATAGGGTCAGATACGGCAGCAGCTCAGTATTGGGGTGACAGCGGGATGAAGAGTTTGTGCAGGTGAGGAATAGATGGGGATGGTGCTGGAAATGTAAGAAGTCAATTGTGTCTATTTTGTAATCTCTGTAGACAAATTGTGGTTGGAAGAAGATGTTATTGTGGTGTGGGCAAGATGGAAAAGATGGGAAAAGTGAACGACTCCATAAGAACGAACATCAGCTGTAAGTCACTATCTGTAACTGTGCTGTAATCACTTAAATGTTCTGCAGGACCGGTATCTACCACTATATGGTAATATCAGTGTTGGTCTTTGTATAGAGATTTATTTTCAGTAGTATCATGGTGATCGGCTAATGTTCCGATTATGGTGTGCCACTGTAGTTATAATCAGGGTTACCTGGTTAGGGGCCTACTCAGATGTTTCACCTCCTTTGAGCTGTACATCTAGTTACACCTTTGCATGATACACTCCTTTATGGCACCTTTTCCGGGTGCCTGTCATTTTAAGTGTACAATTTTTATCATTCTTGATGCTCTACAAATCAGAATGGCAATTTACGATAAGTCCCCTCACTTTCAGTAATATTTTTCCTATTGAAGAAAAATATTGAATCCAAGACTAGTCGGTCAGACAATGTGTGTTTCCTGACTTATGAGACTGACAAGGCATACATAAGTGACATCTTTTGGCATTTCTATTTGTAAACGTTTTTTCGTATCTTATAATGATCTATAAAAAATTACAAAAAATGTTTAACCTTTTGCATAACTGTTTTTACTAATTCAATTTAACAACTAAACATCCCATAGCAATACTGTTACTGTATGTTCCTTCCTTTGTAGGCATGTACCTAAACAGCAATTTGGATTTTTAGGGTTAAGGACTTTTTTGTCAGTTGGTGGGGAGAATTAAGAAAATTAAAATAAATAACATGTAAAAAAAAACTATAAAAAAAGTTTACATTTTTGCTAAACTATTTTAATAATCCAATATGGCAACCATAAACCTCATGACTACACTGTTTGCTGTTGCCACAATTGCGAGCTGTGTACCCATGTGGCATTTATTCATTTTGAGTAGGGGGAGTTAATCTGCTTAATCAAAAATCCTTAAATAAATTGAAACAGTTAACTGTGCATGTCTGTTTTGGCACACCAGCTAATGTTAGCAAATTGGAGACACGTACAAGCCACATTGATACTTTTGGATTTTGTAGGGTCATTGTTGCATTATACTTTTTGGCTGTCATGTACACCCTATTCTACATTTCAGGTTGGTAACAAATTTTATCAGCGTTGGATAATTATGGTTAAATAATATTTATATTTGTGGCCAAAATTTATAGTAAATGAAAAAGCAACAGGACAATGGAAATGGTAGTCATTAGGCTACGTTTGCATGATGAACTTTTGGTGAGTTTTTGATGCTGCAGATTTTCTTCACCCATTAAGTAAATAGGTTACTTTCATTTTTTTTTCGAAAATACGCAGCATACAAAACTAACAAAAAGCTCATTGTGGGATTGTAGACTGAGAGGAAAAAAAAAAAAGATAAAATATCTGAAAATGTATGACCAGCTAGCAGCAGCACCACTGGCACTTGCAATCTCGGCTGTAGAAGTAACAAAGAAAGGTCAAAACTTTGTCTCCATTGTGACTCTCAAGTACATTAGTGAGAGACAGAAACACAGATGCAAACAACACAGTGAAGATAAATCTAATCCCAATGGACCCATGTTATTGCATATAGGACTAATAAAGAGAACGGGCCATCATCTTGTAACAGTAAAGGAAAGGGGGGATTGCTCCTCTGTGAAGCAGAGAAACAAAAAGATGGCCACACTGTTATGCACACGCCCGGACTGACTGGCGTGTGCGGGTGTTGTGGTTCCACTGGACCATGGACCGGAGAGTGCCTGGAGGGGCGTGACTAAGTATCTGGCCGATCCGACCAAGGTGGCACGACGGCATACGACGCCAGTGCACCAGGGAGAAACCGGGCAGAGGGACCAGGTGCTACTCCAGGTCAAACTCCGGACACGGGGGTTGACCCACACTGGGATTACTGGAACAGGCAGGTTAGGCTGGCACAGACTGGTGGATGTAAGCAAACACGGCAGGTATGCAGATGGGTGGATACAGGCGAGTATGCAGGCAGGGAGGTACTGGCCGAAAGGACGGGCTGGAGCACAGAAAGGTTAAGACCCAGTACAGACTGGGTCACAGAACCGCAGATGCGGTAGACAACCACAGCAGAGAGGGAACGCCCGAAGCGGTGGGCAAGAACAGAGCAGGACGGGGCTGCCGGAGCAGCGGGCACAAGCAGGGCAGGACAGGACTGCCGGAGCAGCGGGCACAAGCAGGGCAGGACAGGACTGCCGGAGCAGCGGGCACAAGCAGGGCAGGACAGGACTGCCGGAGCAGCGGGCACAAGCAGGGCAGGACAGGACAGGACTGCCGGAGCAGTGAGCAAAAGGGTCAGAGCGGAGCAAGGCTGCCGGAGCAGTGAGCAAAAGGGTCAGAGCGGAGCAAGGCTGCGGAGCGGTAAGCAAAGGAGTCAGAGCAGACTAGAACCGCCGGAGCGGTGAGCAAAGGAGTCAGAGCAGGCTAGAACCGCCGGAGCGGTGAGCAAAGGAGTCAGAGCAGGCTAGAACCGCCGGAGCGGTGAGCAAAGGAGTCAGAGCAGGCTAGAACCGCCGGAGCGGTGAGCAAAGGAGTCAGAGCAGGCTAGAACCGCCGGAGCGGTGAGCAAAGGAGTCAGAGCAGGCTAGAACCGCCGGAGCGGTGAGCAAAGGAGTCAGAGCAGGCTAGAACCGCCGGAGCGGTGAGCAAAGGAGTCAGAGCAGGCTAGAACCGCCGGAGCGGTGAGCAAAGGAGTCAGAGCAGGCTAGAACCGCCGGAGCGGTGAGCAAAGGAGTCAGAGCAGGCTAGAACCGCCGGAGCGGTGAGCAAAGGAGTCAGAGCAGGCTAGAACCGCCGGAGCGGTGAGCAAAGGAGTCAGAGCAGGCTAGAACCGCCGGAGCGGTGAGCAAAGGAGTCAGAGCAGGCTAGAACCGCCGGAGCGGTGAGCAAAGGAGTCAGAGCAGGCTAGAACCGCCGGAGCGGTGAGCAAAGGAGTCAGAGCAGGCTAGACTGAGTAGGGGGGACAGGGCTCTGTTCACACGGAACAGACAGGAAGGGAAAGGCAGAGCCAGACACCCACAGGGTACTTGCAGAGAAGTAGCGAGTGGACCACAAACTCACAAACGGGAGTACAGAGACAACAAGCAGGAGTTAGGTACGAGTTCAGACTCTGCAGAAAAAGGAAGGGAACGGACATAGAGGCAAAACAGGTAAAGGATAGGAGAGAGTTCAGACTGGAACTGAGTGTACGGAGGAGACCGACACTGCAGCGGAATACAGGAGTGGGTCTGGGAATACGGCCCCCAGAGAGGCAGGACGAACAGGCAAGGAGCGTGTTCAGACAGGACAGACAAGATACAGGAGCGGGTCTAGGTAATCGGCCCCTAGAAGGCGGGAGGAACAGGCTAGGAGCGTGTTCAGACAGGTCAGACAAGATACAGGAACGGGTCTAGGTAATCGGCCCCTAGAAGGCAGGAGGAACAGGCTAGGAGCATGTTCAGACAGGCCTGGAAATACAGCCTCCAGGATAGGCAGACAAGAGAACACAGAACAGGACCTGGCACCTTCAGAGTGCAAGCACACACTGAATGAAACACTATGCTCAGGCAGGGATAGATGGGAGCAGCTGAGCTATATACCAGGTGACAGACAGCAATAGGCTGAGGACGCACAAGGGGTGTGACCCACAGCAGGTACAAAAAGCAGGAAGTGATCGGGCGCCGCCCTTAAGCAGCAGAAACAGACACAAACAGACAGCATGGAGGTAAGCCAGAGAGACATTCTGGACTGGAGATCAAGTGCGCGCTCTTGCACAGTGGGAGATGGACCACCATGCAAGGACGCCGCCAGGTATGTTACAGTACCCCCCCCCCTTACGCCCCCTCTTCTTCAGGCCTGCCAGAATCTTCCGCAGGGAATTCGAGGACCAGTCGTTCACTTCAAGGAGATCACTTCCACTGTCCACAGGAAAAACTGATCTCATCTGGTTAGCTAGGATGCTACCTCCTATCCAGCCGTCCTCAGCAACAGACGAAACGGGTGGAGTACCAGGAACAGCACACAAGGAAGTCTCTCTCCACATATTTTCAGGTGGCACCCCAGAGGGTACAGGAGACAACTGGAAGTCCTTCACCGGGTTGGAGGGGGACAGAGACTTGGGGGTAATCTCTGCTTCGAGGTACATCTTGTCAAGCTCACAGGAAGAAATAGACGGGTTATCAGGTACATAATGAGGAAAAGTCACTGTCTCTTTGTTATCTGGTGGTACCCCGGAGAATTCAGGAAACAACTGGAGGTCCTCCGCCGGGTCAGAAGAGTGCAGAGGCTCAGAGAAAACATCTGCTTCAGAGTACACTAGGTCGGACTCACTGGAGGAAGCAGGCGAGGTATCGGGTACCGAGTATAGGAAAGTCTCTGTCCATTCACCACCAGGTGGCACCCCAAAGGGTTCTGGAGACAACTGGAGGTCCTCCGCCTGGTCAGAGGAGTGTAGAGACTCATGGGTAACCTCTGCTTCAGAGTACACTAGGTCGAACTCACTGAACGAAGCAAGCGAGGTATCAGATCCAGGATATAGGAAAGTCTCTGTCCATTCACCACCAGGTGGCACCCCGAAGGGTTCTGGAGACAACTGGAGGTCCTCCGCCTGGTCAGAGGGGTGTAGAGACTCATGGGTAACCTCTGCTTCAGAGTACACAAGGTCGGACTCACTGGACGAAGCAAGGGAGGTATCAGATCCAGGATATAGGAAAGTCTCTGACCATTCACCACCAGGTGGCACCCCGAAGGGTTCTGGAGACAACTGGAGGTCCTCCGCCTGGTCGGAGGGGTGTAGAGACTCGGGAGTAACCTCTGCTTCGGTGTACACTAGGTTGGACTCACTGGACAAAGCGAGTGAGGTATCAGGTACAGAGTATAGGAGGGTCTCTGTCCTTCCGCTACCAGGTAGCACCCCGAAGGGTTCTGGAGACAACTGGAGGTCCTCCGCCTGGTCGGAGGGGTGTAGAGACTCGGGGGTAACTACCACTTTGGGGTACCCATTGTCAGGCTCACAGGACGAAGCGGACAAAGTATCGAGTACCGGGTGTAGAGAAGTCTCTCTCCATTTGTCATCGAGTGGTATCCCGGAGGATTCAGGAGGCAACAGGGGGTCCTCCGCCAGGTAGTAGAGGTGCACAGACTCTGAGGTAACCACAGCTTTGGAGCATCCTTGGACATGCACACCGGTTAAAGTGGGTGAAGCATCTGATGCCGGGTGCAGGAAGTTCTCCTGTGTGGAGTCTGGATGGGCAGAAGTCTCTTCGGGCAGGAGAACCGGTGCACTACCCACGCACATTACCCGTTGGGGCTTCTCCGGGATACAGGGAGATGAAGCTTCAGTAGGGACTTCAAGGTTGGGGTCAGGAGGTCTCAGGGAGGACAGACCCTGGCGTGACGGCTTGCCTCTACGTCTAGCACGTCTGGACTGCCTCTTGAGGTTGGGAGAAGTATTCCGGAAAGCGTAATCACCCTGTGAGGATTCTGGGTGGGCAGTAGTCTCATTGGGCTGGAGGACTATTGCGCTACCCACACACATTACCCATCGGGGTTGCTCCGGGATATTGGGAAGTGAAGCTTCAGCAGGAGCCTCCGGGTTAGGATCATCAAAGACCATTAGAAAGGCCACCAGGAAGGCCATTAGGTCCAGGAGGATCGGATCCTGTGTTTCATATAGGGGGTTGATCCATTCCAAGGCATCACCCGCCAGGTAAGACATAATGAATGCCACCTTAACCCGATCGGTGGGAAAACATAGAGGGTAGAACTTGAAGTGTAGCATGCATTGCTCCACAAATGCACGACTTTGTCTTGGATCCCCATAGTAACGTAGCGGATCCGCAGGAACGAGAGCAGATAGATCCATCTGGACGGGTGCGTAATTCGCCTGGAACTCAGCTAAGAAAAAAAAAATTTTTTATTTATTTATTTTAATGCATGTATTCGCTGGAAAACTTCTCAGAGAGCGAAGGCCGTGGGGCTCAACGGGAACCATGGCCTGAGCATGCTGTTATGCACACGCCCGGACTGACTGGCGTGTGCGGGTGTTGTGGTTCCACTGGACCATGGACCGGAGAGTGCCTGGAGGGGCGTGACTAAGTATCTGGCCGATCCGACCAAGGTGGCACGACGGCATACGACGCCAGTGCACCAGGGAGAAACCGGGCAGAGGGACCAGGTGCTACTCCAGGTCAAACTCCGGACACGGGGGTTGACCCACACTGGGATTACTGGAACAGGCAGGTTAGGCTGGCACAGACTGGTGGATGTAAGCAAACACGGCAGGTATGCAGATGGGTGGATACAGGCGAGTATGCAGGCAGGGAGGTACTGGCCGAAAGGACGGGCTGGAGCACAGAAAGGTTAAGACCCAGTACAGACTGGGTCACAGAACCGCAGATGCGGTAGACAACCACAGCAGAGAGGGAACGCCCAAAGCGGTGGGCAAGAACAGAGCAGGACGGGGCTGCCGGAGCAGCGGGCACAAGCAGGACAGGACAGGACTGCCGGAGCAGCGGGCACAAGCAGGGCAGGACAGGACTGCCGGAGCAGCGGGCACAAGCAGGGCAGGACAGGACTGCCGGAGCAGCGGGCACAAGCAGGGCAGGACAGGACAGGACTGCCGGAGCAGTGAGCAAAAGGGTCAGAGCGGAGCAAGGCTGCCGGAGCAGTGAGCAAAAGGGTCAGAGCGGAGCAAGGCTGCGGAGCGGTAAGCAAAGGAGTCAGAGCAGACTAGAACCGCCGGAGCGGTGAGCAAAGGAGTCAGAGCAGGCTAGAACCGCCGGAGCGGTGAGCAAAGGAGTCAGAGCAGGCTAGAACCGCCGGAGCGGTGAGCAAAGGAGTCAGAGCAGGCTAGAACCGCCGGAGCGGTGAGCAAAGGAGTCAGAGCAGGCTAGAACCGCCGGAGCGGTGAGCAAAGGAGTCAGAGCAGGCTAGAACCGCCGGAGCGGTGAGCAAAGGAGTCAGAGCAGGCTAGAACCGCCGGAGCGGTGAGCAAAGGAGTCAGAGCAGGCTAGAACCGCCGGAGCGGTGAGCAAAGGAGTCAGAGCAGGCTAGAACCGCCGGAGCGGTGAGCAAAGGAGTCAGAGCAGGCTAGAACCGCCGGAGCGGTGAGCAAAGGAGTCAGAGCAGGCTAGAACCGCCGGAGCGGTGAGCAAAGGAGTCAGAGCAGGCTAGAACCGCCGGAGCGGTGAGCAAAGGAGTCAGAGCAGGCTAGAACCGCCGGAGCGGTGAGCAAAGGAGTCAGAGCAGGCTAGAACCGCCGGAGCGGTGAGCAAAGGAGTCAGAGCAGGCTAGACTGAGTAGGGGGGACAGGGCTCTGTTCACACGGAACAGACAGGAAGGGAAAGGCAGAGCCAGACACCCACAGGGTACTTGCAGAGAAGTAGCGAGTGGACCACAAACTCACAAACGGGAGTACAGAGACAACAAGCAGGAGTTAGGTACGAGTTCAGACTCTGCAGAAAAAGGAAGGGAACGGACATAGAGGCAAAACAGGTAAAGGATAGGAGAGAGTTCAGACTGGAACTGAGTGTACGGAGGAGACCGACACTGCAGCGGAATACAGGAGTGGGTCTGGGAATACGGCCCCCAGAGAGGCAGGACGAACAGGCAAGGAGCGTGTTCAGACAAGATACAGGAGCGGGTCTAGGTAATCGGCCCCTAGAAGGCGGGAGGAACAGGCTAGGAGCGTGTTCAGACAGGTCAGACAAGATACAGGAACGGGTCTAGGTAATCGGCCCCTAGAAGGCAGGAGGAACAGGCTAGGAGCGTGTTCAGACAGGCCTGGAAATACAGCCTCCAGGATAGGCAGACAAGAGAACACAGAACAGGACCTGGCACCTTCAGAGTGCAAGCACACACTGAATGAAACACTATGCTCAGGCAGGGATAGATGGGAGCAGCTGAGCTATATACCAGGTGACAGACAGCAATAGGCTGAGGACGCACAAGGGGTGTGACCCACAGCAGGTACAAAAAGCAGGAAGTGATCGGGCGCCGCCCTTAAGCAGCAGAAACAGACACAAACAGACAGCATGGAGGTAAGCCAGAGAGACATTCTGGACTGGAGATCAAGTGCGCGCTCTTGCACAGTGGGAGATGGACCACCATGCAAGGACGCCGCCAGGTATGTTACACACACAAGTTCAAAATTGTAAAGAAGTAAGAAAATTCCTTTATTAACACATGTAGTAAACACAAATTACAAAGATAAATGCGGACGACAGAGTAGACACAGAGTGCTGGATCCACATGAATAAAACAATGTTAAAAACTGTGACACAGCGCCCGAAAGGTCAGCCTATATAGCAAGTGGAAATATAAGGGGGACAGCAACAGGGTCACATGTATTAATAAATATATACCACCCATCAAGAATACCTTTTCCAAATTGTACCCCCAAAACAATAATATCCCATCACAATCAAAATACCCAGAAACAAAAGGGTTAAAACCCTTATACAGATGGAAGTAATACAAACAATTGGTCATAAATAAGCTAAAATAGCTATGTACCTGGGTAAGGCCACCAGACAGGCTCTGCTACCGTCACCCCGACGCACGTTTCGGTAGGAAAACCTTTTTCAAGTACATTAGTGGGATGGAAATAGAGGACGTACTGGAATAAGAGTCACAACACTTGTCTCAGTCACAGCAAAGTGATGTTACTACTGACAGCAACACTATCAGCTTGAGTTAGTGTTCTGCCGCATGCCTGCGCTCCTCAGTGTCTCTGAAGGATGGCATGATGGATGGCAGCGTTCTGCTACCATCCAGCCTACCATCTCAATGCCGTCCCAGCGTGGGAGAATTCTCCTGCTCAAGCGGTGACGTCATTTGCCGACACCGTATGCGCAGGAGAATTCTCCCACGCTGTCAGTGACGTGCATGAGGTGAGCTGAGTTCATTGGACATGAACTCGGCTCATCTGGATGCTGTCACAGCGAGACACTGAGGAGCTTCACTGAGGAGCTTCTCAGTGTCTGCGGCATGGCAAGCTGGATGGCAGCGTTCTGCTGCGATCCAGCCTGTCATGTCAATGTAGCAGAGCTGAAGCCGTCCTGGGAACCATGGAAAGGTAAGGATGAGGTTGGTTTATTATTTTACTTTTATTGCAGGAGATCGTTGGCTTCACTTGGAATGGGCGATACGGTAAGTAGAGTTTAATTTAGAACATTAAAGAATTGTGTCTTTATTTCAATTAAAGGACTTTATTCTGGGTGTTTGTGTTTTTTTTAACTTTCACTATGGGGTTAGTAATGGAGGTGTCTTATAGACGCCTCTCCATTACTAACCTGGGCTTGATGTCAGCTGGCATTATAAGCTGACATCAACCCCAGCCCTATTACCCCACTGGCACCGCTACAGGGCAGTGGGAAGACCGAGGCTAAGTGCCAGAATTGGCGCATCCTATGGATGCGCCATTTCTGGGGCGGCTGACGGCTGGTGTTTCTAGCCTGGGAGGGGGCCAATATTCATGCTATTAGTAGCCTGGGAACCTCCGTGGGTATTACCCCCTTCCCAGAAAATGCCTGGAATTTAATGAAAAACAAGGTTCAAGAGACACGACCCAGCAACATCAACAATCTAAAGGAGGTGCTGAAGACACTGTGGGTAAACATGGACTCCACATACTTAGCCAGCCTTGATGAATCCATGCCTAAACGACTGCAGATGGTGATAAAATGTAAGGGTGACATGACAAAATACTAATTGTAATAAAATATCCACAATAGAACACTTGAATCCACTTGAATATTAAGATTTTGTGGTTTCATTGAACTTGTAAAGATTTTTTTTGCCGGCACTGTAGATACACGTTTCTGCTTATGTATCCACAGTGAGTCCATCCAATTTACCCCTGGCTCACTGTCTTTGTCTCCCCACCTATGTGTTTTATAAATTATTTTATGATCTTTTAATCAATTCCATTTCTGATAATAATGAGTTTCAAAAATACATGTATCTTTATGGAAAAGACAGCAATAAAAGAAAGACATGGATAAATAAAAGACATGGATATTTCGTTCTTACCTTCCACTTAAAGTCATCATGGCTATTGGAGCCTTTCATTGAGAAAGATTGAGATGCACTAAAATAAAGAAAGTTTAGATTAATAATAATATGATAATATTTGCAGTAATAAAAGGACATTATTCCCAAATGAAAAAATGACTTGTAAAACATTATAATTTGTTGCATACTTTAATTTTCCATTTATAAGGTAATACAATTACTTTAACCTAAAAATGTTGTAGCATAACAATGTAGAGCAAAAACAAAGATGTGTACTTTATATATCGCTGAGAATATGCAGCTCGTTATGAAAATTGAAGACAGACACATGTGTATCAAGTATACCCTACAAACCAAACCAAAGAATACAGCAGAACTCTGAATGCGCGAAGATACGGCAAACATTAAATGTGTAACATTGAAAGTGCATTACTGCTATACAGAGTATATGAATAAATAAATGAAGGTACCTAGTGCAAAAATTGGCCAATTCCTGTGTGCCCACATTTCTCTAGAAGGACCCCAAACCAAATATTTATCAAACATGCCTCTTCCGGGCTAAATGCCTAATCAACTCATCAAGTATAACCTATAATCCTAACGTGTTAATCCTGTTAATGCTTTAGGGAAAGGTAATTACACAATTTTAACATATTTCGAATTCAGAAATAACAAGTATGTTCATTTTCTTAAAAAAATGTTAACATATTTTCTTTGGGGCGGGGGGTGGTAGAATAGGAGTCATTTAAACTGTATTTTTATATATATATATTTTAATTTTTTATTAATTTTTAGCTTTCTCGGGATTTGAACCCATGATTTCTTAACCACATATGCAATACACCAGTCATTACGGCGGCGATACCAATGATGTGCATTTTTGTTTTAAATTTATATTTTTACATTATAATACATCTTTAATAGGAAAATATGTTTATTGTAGGATATTTTTTTCTCTTTTTTTTATATTTTATCATTATTTTTACTTTTTTATTTGGTCACAGGGGAACCAAACTTCTATGAGCTTAATCATTGAAGTTTGATGATATTAAATACTATAATACTCCTCTGCATTATAGTATATAATACTATAATGCGCGCCCCCGGACATGACTGCTGGGTGAGTGGTGCGTGACGTGGCTCGCGATGTGCACATGTGCCGCTCCCGCAGTGCTACTGGCTGATCGCTGGTCACGTGTTAGACCACGTGCCTGATCACCAGGTCTATTAAAAGGTCCTGTCTGCACAATGATGTACCTTCCCTTGAGAAAGCCTTGTATGCTCAATGCGAGACGCGCGTTGGGAAGCGAGGTACGCCTACCACCACTACCTTTTGGGGCGCCTGTTTTATTCCGGGTAAGCAGTATACTATTATAATATTGCCAACATTGAGACTTGCCACTCAGGTCTTTTTTTCGGTCATATACCAAGTGTGGTGAACCACTAGGTTTATTTGGCTATTTAGTATACACAAGTCGGCCCTGTATAAGCACAAAGCAAAGAAACTTGCTGAAAGACTAGACACTGCCAGAATCAGCTGCAATATACCAACTCCAGAAGTATAATCAAACAAAGAGAAACAGAGGAGCTAAATGGTAGAAAACAGTGAATAATTTTGTTATATCAAAAAGTTTAACATCACATCATAAATAATTGGATCATAGCATAGATGAACAGAGGTGCATGATGTCAGAAACACACAGCACCCATTAGCACGCAAAACCATACCCACTGCATGGAGATGTAACCAGTGGGATTAGGAAACCATATGGATGGTTAACTTGGACACAGTGAGCCCACGGGGCCTGAATGAGGCTTTGGGCTTTGCCTCGTTTTGTAATTTGTACGTTCAGTTCTCCTGCTGACTCTGTGTTACATTTCTGTGGCATTGTTATTTTATTTTATTATATTTTTTTAACAGCTTTTCTTCCTCTTACAGAATATTTTTTTTTAATATATATCTTCCATTTAGCATACACTATTGAGGAATTGATGTACGCTCTTACATGGGCCTCTATTTGGAATTTTATCTACCTTCATTATTCTACTATGATACCTTGGGATGAATTTCCTTATACACACCCGGAAAATCAATATCTACCATTGTGATGTGGACTACATATCAGACTTATATGGTTGTCATTCTCCGTTTTGTTTTTAATATATGTAATATGTACAGATCTAGATTAATGCTGGCTGTGATGACACTTATTCCTGTTTTGGCCACTACCTCTGCTCCTGGCGCTGTGCGCATGCGTTCCGGCGGACTCCCTCGCTTGCCGCATGCCCGGCTATCTTCTGCCTCCCGCTCTGTGCGCAACGCGCATGCGGCGGGACGGCCCGGGCGTGCGTGCCAGTGACCAAGCACCGACTGCGCATGCGCCACTTATAGCGATATATTCATGCTTTTTGCTGCTATACTTTACCTGTGGTCATGTGCTGTGTCACATGACCACACCGGGGATGTATTTAAAGGTCCTTGTATGCATGATTAGACCAGCCTCTTGAGAAAGCCAATAATCCTCAGGCGAAATGTGCGTTGAGGCTTTTCTACCACAGATCTCTGTCTTCCAGCACCCTTTGGCCCTTTCAATTTAATTCCTGGTAAGGTTTCTGATATTTTATTTGACTATGGGCACATTCTAATGTTGCCGCAGACTGCTGCTTATAAATGCATACTATTCTTGCTCATAGCCTGTATTTATTTACTCTGTTCACCTTACTCAGGTTTCCTAATCCCACTGGTTACATCTCCATGCAGTGGGTATGGTTTTGCGGGCCAATGCGTGCTGTGTGTTTCTGACATCATGCACCTCTGTTCTTCTATGCTATGATCCAACTATTTATGATGTGATGTTAAACTTTTTGATATAATAAAATAATTCACTGTTTTCTACCATATAGCTCCTCTATTCCTCTTTGTTTGATTATTTGGCTATTTGCCCACCTTTAATCCCTGTGCCTGGCCTTTCTTTGTATGGTACTTGCTATTTGGGTTCCAGATATCATGACGCCCCACCTGTCTCTGTACTCTTATATCTTTGCACATGTCTGGTATTTATAATCTTTATGTATGTATTACCTTATATGTATTTAATAAAGATTTACATGTTTTTAGTCTTAAAGCTTAAACTCCTTTTTTTTTCTTCTGCTGTCTCCCATGTATTTTGGAGTGGTTCAATTGCGGTGACACACACACGTTTTCTCGTGTGGATGTATTCACTAGCAGTATGTTCTTTGGGATTTTGATTAATAATAGAACCATGCAGTGGTCACTTGACATCTGGACATAATATATGATATGACGAATTGACACATGAAGTATTATTTATTAGACTATATGCACTAGTCACTTTTTCTGTCTAGAATTATACTATATACAGGTGCATCTCACTAAATTAGAATATCATCAAAAAGTTAATTTATTTCAGTTCTTCAATCCAAAAAGTGAAACTCCTATATTATATAGAGTCATTACAAACAGAGTTATCTATTTCAAGTGTTTATTTCTGTTAATGTGGATGATTATGGCTTACAGCCAATGAAAACACAAAAGTTATTATCTCAGTAAATTAGAATGATTAACAAAAAACACCTGCAAAGACTTCCTACGCGTTTAAAAAGGTCCCTTTGTCTGTTTCAGTAGGCTTCACAATCATGGGGAAGACTGCTGACTTGACAGATGCCCAGAAGGCAGTCATTGACACACTCCACAATGAGGGTAAGCTACAAAAGGTGATTGCTAAAGAAGCTGGCTGTACACAGAGTGCTGTATCCAAGCATATTAATGGAAAGTTGAGTGGAAGTAAAAAGTGTGGCAGAAATAGGTGCACAAGCAACCAGGATAACCGAAGCCTTGATAGGATTGTTAAGAAAAGGCCATTCAAAAATTTTGGGGAAATTCACAAGAAGTGGACTGCTGCTGGAGTCATTGCTTCAAGAGCCACCACACACAGACGTATCCAGGACATGGGCCACAAGTGTCGCATTCCTTGTGTCAAGCCACTCATGACCAATAGACGACGCCAGAAGCGTCTTACCTGGACCAAGGAGAAAAAGACCTGGCCTGTTGCTCAGTGGTCCATGGTGTTGTTTTCAGATGAAAGTAAATTTGCATTTCATTTGGAAATCAAGGACCTAGAGTCTGGACAAAGAGTGGAGAGACCACAATCCAAGCTGCTTGAGGTCTACACTGTGTTCAGAATTATTAGGCAAATGAGTATTTTGATCACATGATACTTTTTATACATGTTGTCCTACTCCAAGCTGCATAGGCTTTAGAGCCAACTACCAATTAAGTAAATCTGGTGATGTGCATCTCTGTAATGAGGAGGGGTGTTGACTAATGACATCAACACCCTATATAAGGTGTGCTTAATTATTAGGCAACTTCCTTTCCTTTGGCAAAATGGGTCAGAAGAGAGATTTGACGGGCTCTGAAAAGTCCAAAATTGTGAGATGTCTTGCAGAGGGATGCAGCAGTCTTGAAATTTCCAAACTTTTGAAGCGTGATCACCGAACAATCAAGCGTTTCATGGCAAATAGCCAACAGGGTCGCAAGAAGCGTGTTGGCCAAAAAAGGCACAAAATAACTGCCCATGAATTGAGGAAAATCAAGCGTGAAGCTGCCAAGATGCCATTCGTAACCAGTTTCGCCATATTTCAGAGCTGCAACGTTACTGGAGTATCAAAAAGCACAAGGTGTGCAATACTCAGGGACATGGCCAAGGTAAGAAAGGCTGAAAAACGACCACCTTTGAACAAGAAACATAAGATAAAACTTCAAGAATGGTTCAAGAAATATCTTAAGACTGATTTCTGAAAGGTTTTATGGACTGATGAAATGAGAGTGACTCGTGATGGGCCAGAGGCTGGATCAGTAAAGGGCAGAGAGCTCCACTCCGACTCAGAAGCCAGCGAGGTGGAGGTGGGGTACTGGTATGAGCTGGTATCATAAAAGATGAACTTGTGGGACCTTTTCGGGTTGAGGATGGAGTGAAGCTCAACTCCCAGACCTACTGCCAGTTTCTGGAAGACAACTTCTTCAAGCAGTGATACAGGAAGAAGTCAGTATCGTTCAAGAAAAACATGATTTTCATGCAGGATAATGCACCATCACATGCATCCAACTACTCCACAGTGTGGCTGGCCAGTAAAGGTCTAAAAGAATAAAAAATAATGACATGGGCCCCTTGTTCACCTGATCTGAACCCCATAGAGAATCTATGGTCCATCATAAAATGTGAGATCTACAGGGAGGGAAAACAGTACACCTCTCGGAACAGTGTCTGGGAGGCTGTGGTGGCTGCTGCACGCAATGTTGATCAAAAACAGATCAAGCAACTGACAGAATCTATGGATGAGTGTCATCATAAAGAAAGGTGGCTATATTGATCACTAATTATTTTGGTTTTTGTTTTTGCATGTCAGAAATGATTATTTCTAAATTTTGTGCACTGATATTGGTTTACCTGGTGAAAATAAACAAGTGAGATGGGATTATATTTGGTTTTTATTAAGTTGCCTAATAATTCGGGACAGTAATAGTTACCTGCACAAACAGATATCCTCCTAAGATAGCCAAATCTAAAAAAAACCCACTCCAACTTCCAAAAATATTAAGCTTGGATATTTATGAGTCTTTTGGGTTGATTGAGAACATAGTTGTTGATCAATAATAAAAATAATCCTCTAAAATACAACTTGCCTAATAATTCTGCACACAGTGAAGTGTGAAGTTTCCACAATCAGTGATGGTTTGAGGAGCCATGTCATCTGCTGGTGTAGGTCCAGTGTGTTTTATCAAGACCAAAGTCAGTGCAGCCATCTACCAGGAAATTTTAGAACACTTTATTCATGCTTCCCTCTGCCGACAAGCTTTTTGGAGATGGAAATTTCATTCTCCAGCAGGACTTGACACCTGTCCACGCTGCCAAAAGTACCAATAGCTGGTTTAAAAACAACAGTGTCACTGTGCTTGATTGGCCAGCAAACTCGGTATTGTCAAGAGGAATATGAGACACCAGACCCAACAATGCAGACAAGCTGAAGGCTGCTATCAAAGCAACCTGGGCTTCCATAACACCTCAGCAGTGCCACAGGCTGATCGCCTCCATGCCACGCCGCTTTGATGCAGTAATTGATGCAAAATGAGCCCCGACAAAGTATTGAGGGCATTTACTGAACATACATTTCAGTAGGCTAACATTTGGGATTTTAAAAACAATTTTCAAGCTGTTGTTATAAAGTATTCTAATTTACTGAGATAATGACTTCTGTGTTTTCATTGGTTGCAAGCCATAATCATCAACATTAACAGAAATAAACACTTGAAATAGATCACTCAGTTTGTAATGACTCTATATAATATATGAGTTTCACTTTTTATATTGAAGAACTGAAATAAATTAACTTTTTGATGATATTCTAATTTAGTGAGATGCACCTGTATATAATGCTGCTAACATACAGTATCTATGCACTGGTCACTTGACAATTTGATACAATAAATGTTTTGATGAATGATGCATGAGGTATTATTTATTGGACCATATGCACTAGTCACTTTATTTATCTATAATTATACTGTATATATAATTAGTAACTTAGAGTCCTACCTCAGCATTTGGTCTTTGATAGAGTTTAATCCAGAGATTAATAAATACCTCAAGAATTAGGTGATTTATGACGGAAGAATCATGGATATAGTGTATTGATTAAGTGGAGGTATCTGTAAGACATCTAGAATCGGGTGCTGATCTGATCGAGGATATATTTTACATATATTTTTACATTTTAATATAACTAATAAAAGAATATATTGTTAAATATTATACGTGTGTGTGCCATTTATAGGATTGTATAGATTGTACAGATTGTATAATCTGAAGGCTCTGCAAGATGGAAACAAGCCATGGATGTCCTAGCTTCTACTGACTATAAACTGCTCATTTAGCACATGAAGTGACATCTCCTGCTCATTTGCGAAAAATAAGTCATCAAGTTGCCTTCCTCCCCTTTCTTTTCAAGCTCATATTTCTGTCATCCAGGACACATTCTCAAATAGTACCTGGTTGGTTTCATCATCATCATTATTATCATTGTCCACCACTACTGTCTGTCGTAATTCGAGTACTCTTCCTCTTCTTCTCTATCGCACTGTCAGGTAACCATCCCTGATTTTGCATAGAGGAAACAGGCACACATTCTCAGTAATCCACCTAATTGCCAAATAAACTCTACTTGGTCAAATTGCTGGTGGTATAGTCCGTTCCGTACTCTCTAGTGGAATCTGCTATATTTCGAGAAATGATGGTGTGCGCTGAGCCATGCTGAAAGATATCCATTATTTCTCGTAGAAAGGGTGCCTGCTCTGTGCTCTGACATGCAGGAAAACATAAGTCACTCTCTTGACTTAAAGGGGTTTTCCCAGGAACAAAAGTTCATTTTAAAAATTGGCTGTCTCTGACCGTGTACGGAACATACCACATCTCCTGGGCAGGGGAGGAAACAAAAGAGTATACAGACATTACAGCAGGGGTCACAGAGGATTCATATTGTGGGGTAAAATATTGTTTAAAAATAGGCAATGAAATATTTTACCTCACTAAATGAATCCTCTGTGATCCCCTGCCGTAATGTTTCTATTGTCTTTTGTTTCCTTCTCTGCCCAGGAACTGTGGTGTAGCATACCTGGCGGCGTTCTTGCATGGTGTTCCATCTCTCATCATGCAAGATCGCAAACTTCATCTCCCGCCCAGCTTCCTGGTCTGGCTTCTTTCCTTGTGCTCTGCTCTGCTCCACTTTGGCTGCATAGGGCGACGCCCGCTGAACTTCCTGTTTCTTGTACCTGCTGCGGACACGCCCCTGTTGCACCTTCAGCCTATTGCTGTCCATCTTTGGGTATTTATACCACCTTCTTCCTCAAGATGGCGCCTGAGCATTGTTTCTTGTCAGTTGGCTTTTTGTCTCTGACATGCCAGGTCCTATCCTGTTTTCCTGCCTGTTTTCCAGTTCTGTGTCTGAACTGTGGTCTGTTCTTGTGAACACCCTTCTTGCCTGTTCTTTCGCCTTCTAGGGGCCGTATTCCTAGATCTGCCTGTCTGTGCCTTGCGGTATCTGTTCCCGTCTGAACAGAGTCCTGTTTGTGTCTCTGCCTTGCGGTATCTGTTCCCGTCTGAACAGAGTCCTGTTTGTGTTCCTGCCTTGCGGTATCTGTTCCCATCTGAACAGAGTACTGTTTGTGTTCCTGCCTTGCTGTCTCTGTTCCCGTTCCTCTGTTCCCTGTTGTCTGTGCCTCGTTTCTACTTTAACCTTGTCTCCCTTTTCCCTCTATGTCTGTTTTCTGCGTCTTTCTGCAGAGTCTGAACCCGCTCCTAAATTCCTTCTCGTCGTCTCTGTACCTCTGTTGTGAATTTAGTGTACGCTCGCTACTTCTATGTAAGTACTGTGCGTGCTTCTGGTTCTGCCTTTCCTTCTCTGTCTGTTCTTTGTGAACAGAGTCCTATCCCCTTGCCTTGTTTACCGCTCTGCGGTGTCCGCTCTGCTCCTGCTTAGCTTGCCGCTCTTGCGGTTTCTGCTCTGCTCCTGCCTTGTTTACCGCTCTGCGGTGTCCGCTCTGCTCCTGCTTAGCTTGCCGCTCTTGCGGTTTCTGCTCTGCTCCTGCCTTGTTTACCGCTCTGCGGTGTCCGCTCTGCTCCTGCTTAGCTTGCCGCTCTTGCGGTTTCTGCTCTGCTCCTGCCTTGTTTACTGCTCTCTGGGTCCGCTCTGCTCCTGCTTAGCTTGCCGCTCTTGCGGTTTCTGCTCTGCTCCTGCCTTGTTTACCGCTCTGCGGTGTCCGCTCTGCTCCTGCTTAGCTTGCCGCTCTTGTGGTTACTACTCTGCTCCTGCCTTGTTTACTGCTCTGCGGTGTCCGCTCTGCTCCTGCTTAGCTTGCCGCTCTTGCGGTTTCTGCTCTGCTCCTGCCTTGTTTACCGCTCTGCGGTGTCCGCTCTGCTCCTGCTTAGCTTGCCGCTCTTGCGGTTTCTGCTCTGCTCCTGCCTTGTTTACCACTCTGCGGTGTCCGCTCTGCTCCTGCTTAGCTTGCCGCTCTTGCGGTTTTCACTCTGCTCTTGCCTTGCTTGCCGCTCCTGCGGTTTCTGCTCTGCTCTTATCTTGCTTACTGCTTCTGCGGTTTCCGCCCTGCCCTGCTTCTGCCCGCTGCTCCGGCAGTCCTGTCCTGCCCTGCTTGTGCTCGCTGCTCCTGCAGCCCCGTCCTGCTCTGTTCTTGCCCACCGCTTCGGGCGTTCCCTCTCTGCTGTGGTTGTCTACCGCATCTGCGGTTCTGTGACCCAGTCTGTACTGGGTCTTAACCTCTCTGTGCTCCAGCCCGTCCTTTCGGCCAGTACCTCCCTGCCTGCATACTCGCCTGTATCCACCCATCTGCATACCTGCCGTGTTTGCTTACATCCACCAGTCTGTGCCAGCCTAACCTGCCTGTTCCAGTAATCCTAGTGTGGGTCAACCCCCGTGTCCGGAGTTTGACCTGGAGTAGCACCTGGTCCCTCTGCCCAGTTTCTCCCTGGTGCACTGGCGTCGTATGCCGTCGTGCCACCTTGGTCGGATCGGCCAGATACTTAGTCACGCCCCTCCAGGCACTCTCCGGTCCATGGTCCAGTGGAACCACAACACCCGCACACGCCAGTCAGTCCGGGCGTGTGTATAACAGCATGCTCAGGCCATGGTTCCCGTTGAGCCCCACG
This sequence comes from Phyllobates terribilis, assembly GCF_046119375.1. NCBI lineage: Eukaryota > Metazoa > Chordata > Amphibia > Anura > Dendrobatidae > Phyllobates > Phyllobates terribilis. Next base: position 638,630,043 of record NW_027362762.1, read on the forward strand.
GCCTTCGCTCTCTGAGACGTTTTCCAGCTAATACGTGCATTAAAAATAAATAAATAATTTTTTTTTTTCTCTAGCTGAGTTCCAGGCTATTTTCGCACCCATCCAGATGGAGCTTTCTGCACCCGTTCCTGCGGATCCGCCCCAGTACTATGGGGATCCAAAACAAAGTCGTGCATTTGTGGAGCAATGCATGCTGCACTTCAAGTTCTACCCTCTTTCTTTTCCTTCTGATTGGTCTAAAGTGTCATTTATAATTGACTACCTAGCGGGGGATGCCTTGAAGTGGGTCACCCCCCTATGGGAAGCTTGGGATCCTATCGTCCTTGACCTGCAGGCCTTCCTGGTGGCCTTCCTAATGGTCTTCGATGACCCCAACCCTGGAGACCCTGCTGAAGCTGCACCTGCTCCCGCGGATCCACCACGGTACTACGGTGATCCAAAACAATGCCGTGCGTTTGTGTGGCAATGCTTGCTGCAGTTCCGGTTCTATGCTAATGCCTATTCTTCTGATCGGGTTAAGGTGGGATTTATAATGTCCAACCTAGCGGGTGATGCCTTGGAATGGATCAACCCCCTATGGGAAGCACAGGATCCTATCGTTCTTGACCTACAGGCCTTCCTGGTGGCCTTCCTTTTGGCTTTCGATGAGCCTAACCCTGAAGCCCCTGCTGAAGCTTCACTTCCCTGTATCCCGGAGCAGCCCCGACGGGTAATGTGCATAGGTAGCGCACAAGTTCTCCTGCCCGAAAAGACTGTTGCTTGCCCTGAATCCACTCAGGGTGACTACACTCTCCGGAATACTGCTCCCAACCTCAAGAGGCAGTCCAGACGTGCTAGACGCAGAGGCAAGCCGTCACGCCAGGGTCTGTCCTCCCTGAGACCTCCTGACCCCAACCTTGAAGTCCCTACTGAAGCTTCATCTTCCTGTATCCCGGAGAAGCCCCAGCGGGTGATGTGCGTGGGTGGTGCACCAGTTCTCCAGCCAGAAGAGACTGCTACCCATTCAGAGTCCACACAGGAGAGCTTCCTGCACCTGGCATCAGATTCTACACCTACTTTAACCAGTGTGCATGTCCAAGGATGCTCCGAAGCTGTGTTTACCTCCGAGTCTGTACACCTCTACTACCTGGCGGAGGACCCCTTGTTGCCTCCTGAATCCTCCGGGATACCACTCGATGACAATTGGAGAGAGACTTCCCTACACCCGGTACCCGATACTTCGTCCGCTCAGTCCTGTGGGCCTGACAATGGGTGCCTCAAAGTGGTAGTTACTCCCGAGTCTCTACACCCCTCTGACCAGGCAGAGGACCTCCAGTTGTCTCCAGAACCCTTCGGGGTGCTACCTGGTAGCGAAAGGACAGAGACTCTCCTATTCTCTGTACCTGATACCTCGCCCGCTTCTTCCAGTGAGTCCGACCTAGTGTACTCCGAAGCAGAGGTTACCCCCGAGTCTCTACACCCCTCCGACCAGGCGAAGGACCTCCAGTCATCTCCTGAACCATCCGGGATGCTACCTGATAGCGAATGGACAGAGACTCTCCTTTACTCGGTACCTGATACCTCGCCCGCTTCTTCCAGTGAGTCTGACCTTGTGTACTCCGAAGCAGAGGTTACCCTCGAGTCTCGGTATCCCTCCAACCTGGCGGAGGACCCCCAGTTGTTTCCTGAATCCTCCGGGGTACCACCACATAACAAAGAGGCAGTGTCTTCTCTACACCTTGTACCTGATACTTTGCCCATTTCATCCTGTGAGCTTGACAAGATGTACCCCAAAGCAGAGGCTACCCCCGAGTCTCTGCACCCCTCCAACCCGGCAGAGGACCTCCAGTTGTCTCCTGAACTTTTTGGGGTGCTGCCTAAAAATAAATGTAGAGAGACTTTTTTGTGTGCTGTTTCTGGTACTTCACCCGTTTCATCTGTTGCTGAAGATGGCTGGATGGGAAGTCGCATCCTAGCCATCCAGATTATAAGACCAGTTTTGTCTCCTCCTGTGGACAATAGAAGTATTCTCCTTGAAGAGAGGGATTGGCCCCCAAATTCCCTGCGGAAGATCCTTGCAGGCCTGAAGAAGAGGGGGCGTAAGGGGGGGGGGGTACTGTAGCATACCTGGCGGCGTTCTTGCATGGTGTTCCATCTCTCATCATGCAAGATCGCAAACTTCATCTCCCGCCCAGCTTCCTGGTCTGGCTTCTTTCCTTGTGCTCTGCTCTGCGCCACTTTGGCTGCATAGGGCGACGCCCGCTGAACTTCCTGTTTCTTGTACCTGCTGCGGACACGCCCCTGTTGCACCTTCAGCCTATTGCTGTCCATCTTTGGGTATTTATACCACCTTCTTCCTCAAGATGGCGCCTGAGCATTGTTTCTTGTCAGTTGGCTTTTTGTCTCTGACATGCCAGGTCCTATCCTGTTTTCCTGCCTGTTTTCCAGTTCTGTGTCTGAACTGTGGTCTGTTCTTGTGAACACGCCTCTTGCCTGTTCTTTCGCCTTCTAGGGGCCGTATTCCTAGATCTGCCTGTCTGTGCCTTGCGGTATCTGTTCCCGTCTGAACAGAGTCCTGTTTGTGTCTCTGCCTTGCGGTATCTGTTCCCGTCTGAACAGAGTCCTGTTTGTGCCCCTGCCTTGCGGTATCTGTTCCCGTCTGAACAGAGTACTGTTTGTGTTCCTGCCTTGCTGTCTCTGTTCCCGTTCCTCTGTTCCCTGTTGTCTGTGCCTCGTTTCTACTTTAACCTTGTCTCCCTTTTCCCTCTATGTCTGTTTTCTGCGTCTTTCTGCAGAGTCTGAACCCGCTCCTAAATTCCTTCTCGTCGTCTCTGTACCTCTATTGTGAATTTAGTGTACGCTCGCTACTTCTATGTAAGTACTGTGCGTGCTTCTGGTTCTGCCTTTCCTTCTCCGTCTGTTCTTTGTGAACAGAGTCCTATCCCCTTGCCTTGTTTACCGCTCTGCGGTGTCCGCTCTGCTCCTGCTTAGCTTGCCGCTCTTGCGGTTTCTGCTCTGCTCCTGCCTTGTTTACCGCTCTGCGGTGTCCGCTCTGCTCCTGCTTAGCTTGCCGCTCTTGCGGTTTCTGCTCTGCTCCTGCCTTGTTTACCGCTCTGCGGTGTCCGCTCTGCTCCTGCTTAGCTTGCCGCTCTTGCGGTTTCTGCTCTGCTCCTGCCTTGTTTACCGCTCTGCGGTGTCCGCTCTGCTCCTGCTTAGCTTGCCGCTCTTGCGGTTTCTGCTCTGCTCCTGCCTTGTTTACCGCTCTGCGGTGTCCGCTCTGCTCCTGCTTAGCTTGCCGCTCTTGCGGTTTCTACTCTGCTCCTGCCTTGTTTACCGCTCTGCGGTGTCCGCTCTGCTCCTGCTTAGCTTGCCGCTCTTGCGGTTTCTGCTCTGCTCCTGCCTTGTTTACCGCTCTGCGGTGTCCGCTCTGCTTCTGCTTAGCTTGCCGCTCTTGCGGTTTTCACTCTGCTCTTGCCTTGCTTGCCGCTCCTGCGGTTTCTGCTCTGCTCTTATCTTGCTTACTGCTTCTGCGGTTTCCGCCCTGCCCTGCTTCTGCCCACTGCTCCGGCAGTCCTGTCCTGCCCTGCTTGTGCTCGCTGCTCCTGCAGCCCCGTCCTGCTCTGTTCTTGCCCACCGCTTCGGGCGTTCCCTCTCTGCTGTGGTTGTCTACCGCATCTGCGGTTCTGTGACCCAGTCTGTACTGGGTCTTAACCTCTCTGTGCTCCAGCCCGTCCTTTCGGCCAGTACCTCCCTGCCTGCATACTCGCCTGTATCCACCCATCTGCATACCTGCCGTGTTTGCTTACATCCACCAGTCTGTGCCAGCCTAACCTGCCTGTTCCAGTAATCCTAGTGTGGGTCAACCCCCGTGTCCGGAGTTTGACCTGGAGTAGCACCTGGTCCCTCTGCCCAGTTTCTCCCTGGTGCACTGGCGTCGTATGCCGTCGTGCCACCTTGGTCGGATCGGCCAGATACTTAGTCACGCCCCTCCAGGCACTCTCCGGTCCATGGTCCAGTGGAACCACAACACCCGCACACGCCAGTCAGTCCGGGCGTGTGCATAACATGTGGTATGTTCCATACACGGTCAGACACAGACAATTCTTTTAAAATTAACTTTTGTTCGTGGGAAAACCACTTTAACTATGAGGTCTATAGTGCAATGCACTGTAGACACCTGGAGTAGCTAGTATAGGCAGGGACAATACATGAGTTTCATAACCCACTGGTTGAATGTTTTCAGAGACAGTGATGCACCACCACAACCAGTACAAGTGACAATATCTCTGCAACCACAGGCAGTGGTTATCTGTCTCCTTCTACAGCTCTTCCGCATCCTAATATACAGACATGGCCAATCCCCATCAGACACAGGGCACCATTTTAATTCCATACACCAACCTAATTGTTTTGTTTTACAGCTTAAAAGCATGGGTGACAAAAGACATACAGCGGATGAATTGCTGCTATACGCAGCTGCATTAACGAGTTACAACGTCCAGAAAATCCTGGCTTCCTCATGGTCAGGCGAAGTAACTCACACTCCCTGCATGGCACACATCTTGAAACTAACACATCTTGAAAGTGTCAGCCCATTGAAACCATTCTCATGTGACGAGGTATGCCCTCTTGGCTTTGCAACAACAAAATGGTCTTCCATAGTACCACCTGATTTGAAATGTTGCAACCTGCTGAAATTTGATGCTGCATATATTGAAGCGTCTGTCTGAGAAGTATAAAGGGGTGACATACTACATCATTCAGCAGCTAAACTGGTACATGGGTCATTTTGAGATCTGCCATAGGCAGCTGATGGGGGACACAGCTGATGAAGTCCTTCATGGAGGTCAAAAAATTTGTCAGTAGGGACAAGTGTTGAGTCAAGGATGTCACCTCCTTAGATTTATCCTAGAAAAAACATTTACCAGAATACAATAGGGAATGGAGGACGAGCAGCAACTTTCTCATGTTCATCACTGCTCTGTGTCAGTTGGGGACCCTCAAGGTCTATGAGTCATGTTGCGGGATTTAGAACCAGAGGAGAAGCATGCCGGTGTAGACGTGTAATAGTGGGGAGGACGTAGCCTTCCTTTGGCACTGATGTAGTTAAAAGAGAATGTTCCCGGAGTTAGACCTCTCTGAACTGTTGTTAGTCCAAGCCAAGGGGTTAGCTGCAGTGGTCCAGTTAGTAGTTTAGGGGGGAACTTAGTGCCATGATCAGACATTGAGTGTGTCTGGAGCATAGTTTAACATAATGCCTTGTGGGCTGCAGTACTTTTAACCAGCCACAAGATGCCACTGTCCCGAGCACAGTTGATAGTGCAAGTCTGCTAGCAGGATTGCAGACATGTATGACAGTGAAGAGTCAAGTGTGTGTGAGGGCAGCCCATAGAGGCTGGGCACTTTAGGAAATCTGTGGTGAGTTTCCAGAAAGAACTCAGTGAGAATTTGGACAGTGAACCTTACGGACAGCCTAATATAGTGGCTACTAGGGTAGACGGGAGCTCCGTACCCTCAGACAGTGGGATCACCAGTGTGAAGATCTCCCTACACAAGAGTCCTGTTAGCCGGCCAGAGAAATTCAACGGAGGTATTGAGGACCAGGGGCACTTTCAGTCTGCAGGCAGCAGAGGAATATAGGACTCCAGGCTAAGACATGGGGGAGATATGGGATCCAGCTATACTGTCGCTGGTGAGGAAGATTCTCTTGGGTTAGAGAATAGAGTCATAGAGATGCTTCACTTAAAGAGGGAACCAGGGCTGAAGATGTTCCCAGCGCCTGTGAGGGTGATGGCAACCTGTCGGGCCTTATCCATTGTATCAGTAAATACTGTATATATTCCTCTTCCTCAAGTAAAGTCCCAGTTATGGTTAAGAACCTCTGAATTTATTGCTGCCCTGGTCCCAGAAGAGAAATGCCTGGAGACAGCCGATATCGGATGGTCTGAAGTAAGTGGAGAGCACCACATACACAGCCACACATCAGAGGGAGGACACGTATTGTTTGTAGGGTGCCAGAGCGAGCAGGGGCTACAGCTCTGGCACCCTACATTTGGCGTAGTCAGCAGGATGCGAGCTCCTCGCATAAAGAAAACGGGGAAGAGCCGACCCAGAACACTGATGAGAAAGTGTTGGAAGACATGCGGCCCAAGATGGCGGCCAGAAGCATGGATTCCAAGATGGCGACAAAGGCAGTAAAGTACAGAAGAAGAACCACCTATCATGAGAGTGGACGGCGCCGGAGACCACAAAAAGATGCCTAGCCCCTACGCGTTCCGGCCAAGAGAAGGATGGGCCCAGCAGTGAAGATGCGTCCCAGGATGGGACGTTCAGTGAAGAAGATGGCACGGCGCAGAGCACAGTCCGGCCCAGTGAGTATCAGCTCGTCAAGAGAAGGGGCGTGGCTGAAGGCGGAGCTGCCGGGAGTGATGTGTGATACGACGGTCGTGTCAGAAGCCCGGCCCAGAAAGAGGAGGAGTCGGACGCGCAGGAAGCGCATCACCGGTAAGCAACCAGCGCCATTTTCTGTCCAGCGCACAAGGAGAAGGAGGTGTAGAAGTGGACGCTTCAGAAGGATGGCAGCCGAAGGATCCAAAAGCTTGATGGGGATGAGGGATGAGGAGGATATCCTTGAGATCGCTACCCCAGGGGCCGCAGCCGGAAGCCACCCACCCACGGGCGCTGCCCGTGAACCCATGCCACTACCACTGGTGGCCGTCCAATGGTCCACCAGGCCTCAGCCCGAGGTAGGCCTGCTCGTCCACGAGTTTCGAGTGTGGTGCTGGAGCCAGATGCCGGAAGATGCTCCCCCCTCGGTGGAGGATGAGACACATACCGGCGGAGCCGAAGAAGCAGCCGCAGCATGGCCTGGTGAAGGTGAGCAGTGTATACCCTTGTGGCTGGACCAGCGCGCGACGCCCATAGCAACAACCCCCAGGGTGACGGGAGATACTTCCAAGCCCGAAGGTGGCGCGATGGAGGCGAGGCCCCCAAAGAGAAAATTCCCATGCATCAACAACTGGTGGCAGATGGCGATGGAGGCCCTAAACACACTTCCACCGAAGCGCCACTCCGAGCCTAGTCGCATACAGTTGACAACGAGCAATCCCCCAATGATGCCACGGGAGCACTGGCAGTGGACTGATACTTTCTTGCGAAGCTGGCTGGAAGGGTCCAACGCGGTGCAGAGGGAGTTGGTGGATGCTTCCCAGACCTGGGGGAGGGTGACGGAGTTCAACCTGATAAAAGGCTACGGGTTCCTGGAAGAAGAGTGGACCGGTGACGAGGTATTCTTTAGTCAAGACATCGTCAAACGAAGCTACCTGCCTGCTCATCTCCACAACCTGCACGTGGGAGACATAGCTTACTTCGTAAAGTGCGAGTGTACCCGGGGGTGGTACGCGGCTGCTCTTACTCGGTACTACGAGTGGGAAGATATCATCAAAAGAGATGAGGAGGTCTTCCAACGAAGAGCCAGGAGAGAGGCTCTACAGCGTTGGGCTAGGGAAGCCCCCAAGGGATTCCTACCCCCGCCCAAAGCACGTAGTCCTCAGGAGGAGGAACAGAGGAGACACCCATGGGAGGAGTCTGAAAGTGAAGAGGAAGACTTCACGAGCTGGGGGGCAGCTGACTCTCCTAGCGAGGTGCACACTGCCAGCTTCCCACCAAAATACCCGAGGAGGCTGAGGGATCTGGTCAGAGGACTGCTGGGAGCTCACAAGCTGCTACCAGTCACGTGGTCCACAATTTCAAGGTCACCAGCTATGGCTCTACTTAAGTCAGCTGCGGCAGCGCTACGTCCTTGGATGAGGACCCTGGGCCCAGCATGTACCCTTACCAGCCTTGGAGGTGGAAGAAACAGCCTTCATCTACAGCATGGGCCGCCTTCATAAAGGCGCGGAACGAGGCCCAGAAGAAGTGAGCATTTCTGCCAAAAGGTCCGTTGACCTTCCTGTTTCTTTAAAAATAGGACCCACTGGTGGTGGTTCTGTTAGAATCTATGTTGTTTTACTATCGGCCATCTTGTTGTGGTTTGCTGGCTTCTAGTCATTTCCTTTGGTGCTGGGTTTCTTGGTCACGTGATCTCTGCACCCTTTATTACTCATCACCTGGTTCTCATTCCCCGCTGGACATCAGTGTTGTAACGCTTGTGCTCTGGCTAAGTAGCCTTGTTTAGTTCTTCTAGCTTTGGACTATTGTTATCCTGGGACTTCTTGTTCCACTAGTTTTGTTTCATTTAATTTTCGTTTCTGCAACTAACTTTTCTGTTAGGAGGTCTCCTGCTTTTGCTCCCAGTCCTTAGATCTTTTAGGGACCCCTTTCCCCTTCCTACAGATCTTCGTTTGAGTTCAGTGCAGGAGTTTCGGTGGGGCTATTCATAAGGAATAGGGCACCCACCCCAGCATAGGGTAAAGCTGAGTCTCAGTGCAGGGACAGCTTTTCCCTCCTATTCCTTAGTTCTAAGTTGCAGTACATAACAGTATGTCCAGCTGTGTTTAAAAAAAAAAAAAAAAGATTTTTTTTTTTCTTTTTCTTCTCCTCTCCTCTTCCTGGATTTTCTTCAGTATGGTTACCATCAAGGAGCTTGCTCAACGCTTGCAAGGGTTGACTCTGGAGGTTGCCGATCTTCAGTAGTACGTGAGTAAATACCCTGCAGAACGCTATGAAGAACCTAAGGTAGGATTACCTGAGTGTTTCTCTGGGAAACGACAGGATATTTTTCATTTAAAAATGCTTGTTTGTTGTATTTTCGGCTCAGACCTAGATCTTCTGGTAGTGAACTACAGCGTGTAGGAATTATTATGTCTCTATTGCGTAAGGAACCTCATATCTGGGCGTTTTCCTTGTCTCCTGATGATCATTGTCTGAGGTCTGTGGAGGCATTTTTTGATGACATGGGTTTTCTATATGATGATCCTGATCGGGTTACATCAGCTAAGGCAGAGCTCAGACGTCTCAAACAGGGTTCTCTTGATGCTGAGAATTATTACACCCTGTTCAGACGAGGGCCGCAGAGGTCAGGTGGAACGACCCTGCACTCAAGTTTCAGTTTCTGGCAGGCTTGATTGAAAGGGTTAAAGATTTGCTCATTGTATTCCCTGCACCTGATACTATGCAAGTTGCCATGCAGTTAGCTATCCGTGCGGATAGAAGGTTGAGGGCTAGACAAAATGAGAAGTTTCCTGTATTGCTGGATTCTGTTTCTCACCATATTCCTGCCGATACTGGGGAACCTATGCAGGCCGGGGCAATGTCATACCGTTCCAAGGAGAGGGACAGGAGGTTCTCTGAAGGACTTTGCTTGTATTGCGGTAAGGCTGATCATTTTTTAAAACAATGTGAGGTTCGCTTAAGGAAAGAAAAAAAAATGGTCAGTAGAAATAACACTCCCGTTCGCATTGCGCTTTGACGTTCTTCTGGGGTGTTTTTTTCTGGTAATAGCACCGGTCAGGGTCGTTTGATTGAGTTTCAGGTTATGGTGGATTGTGGTTCTGCACTTAATTTGATAGATCAACAATTTCTTGAAAAGTATAAGTTTGATTCTGAACCTTTGTCATCTCCTTTTCCTGTGGTGGCGATTGATAATACTCCCCTGGAGCATGGGAGCATTCTTCGAAAGGTCACTGGGTTTCCGCTTACTATGAATATGGAACATGAGGAGCAGATTGACTTATTTGTACTTGCTAAGTTGCCTTCCCCGGTCATCCTGGGGTTGCCCTGGTTTAAAGTGCATAATCCTTTGCTGGACTGGTCGTCTGGTTCCATAAGATCCTGAGGTCAGGGGTGTTATGGTAAGTGTTGTAATGTTCACATTGCGGCTGTTGTGAAGGGGGAGTTACCTGAACCCATTCAGGATTTTTGGAGGTTTTTTTCGGAGGTGGAGTCAAAGCTTTACCACCTCATAGAGATTACGATTGCGCTATTGACTTCGTCCCTGATGCTAAACTCCCAAAGAGTCGGTTATTTAATCTGATAATTCCCGAGAGGGAGGCTTTGAAGGAGTACCTTCAGACTAGTTTAGCTGCAGGTCACATAAGACCCTCTAAGTCTCCTGTTGCGGTTGGGTTCTTTTTTGTCAAAAAGAAGGATGGGGGTCTTAGGCCATGTCTGGATTTTCGGGAGATTAATAAAATCACTATGCGCAATCCTTACCCATTACCACTTATTCCGGATTTGTTTAACCAATTGACTGGAGCTAAATGGTTTTCTAAGATTGACCTTCTTGGGGCATATAATTTGCTGCGGGTGAAGGACGTAGATGAATGGAAGACAGCTTTTAACACCCCGGAAGGTCATTTTGAGTGTTTGGTGATGCCTTTTGGGCTTACTAACGCTCCTGAATTTTTTCAAAATATCATCAATGACATTCTGAGACCCTTGATCGGTAGGAGCGTTATTGTTTATCTGGATGAAATTTTGATTTATTCATCGGATCTTGAGTCTCATTGGCAGAGAGTCGGCAAAGTTCTTCAGATTCTGAGAGATAACACTCTTTGCTAAATTGCAGAAGTGTCAGTTTGCTGTCCAGAAAATTAGTTTTTTGGGTTACTTTGTCTCTTGTGATGGTTTTGAGATGGACCCGGTGAAAGTTCAAGCTGTGCTAGAGTGGCCGAGGCCTGAGGGTTTAAAGTCCGTACAGAGGTTTTTGGGGGTTGCCAATTATTACAGGAAATTCATAAAGAATTTCTCTGTCATCGCTAAACCCATTACTGATCTCACCAAGAAGGGTGCTAATACAGTCCAATGGTCCACTGAGGCTATTGAAGCATTTGAATATCTCAAGGAGAGGTTCAGCTCTGCTCCTGTTCTTATCCAGACGGATGAGACCAAGCCATTTTTTGGTTGAGGTGGATGCCTCATCTATAGGCGTAGGGGCAGTTCTGTCCCAGGAGGGTGAGGATGGGGTGCATCCCTGTGCTTTCTTTTCAAAAAAAATTTCTGAGACAGAGCTCAACTATGATGTTGGGAATTGTGAGTTGTTGGCTATTAAACTCGCGTTCGAGCATTGCCGACATTTTTTGGAGGGGGCTCGACATCTTATACAGGTTTTCACTGATCATAAGAATTTGATCTATCTGAATGCCCGTCAGGCTAGGTCGGCACTGTTTTTTGCCCGGTTCAATTTTACCCTAACCTTTGTCCCGGGGACAAGGAATGCTAAGGCTGACACTTTGTCTCGTAGTTTCTCTCCAGCAGTGAATGCCGAGAGGGTGGAGTGTATTTTACAGAAAGGGGTGGTGGTGGCCGCATTGGATTCTGAGTTGGAGAATAGCATCCTAGGTGCTCAGAGTGCGGCACCAACTAACACTCCGTGTGGTAAATTGTTCGTGCCTAGAGCCTTGAGGAGAGCGTTGTTTGTTGAATGTCATGAGTCTTGGTTGGCGGGTCACCCAGGGATTTCGGAAACTAGGAAGTCTATCGGTCGGAGTTTCTGGTGGCCAGGGTGGCAAAGGGAAGTCATTAAGTGGGTGCGTCAGTGTTCTGTGTGCGCTAGGTCGAAGGCCTCTCACGCTCCGGCTGCGGGGTTGCTATGCCCCTTGGAAGTTTCTAGTTCGCTATGGACGCACCTTGCCATGGATTTTATCACCGATCTGCCTTTATCGGAGGGTTTTTCTGTCATCTAGGTTGTTGTGAACCGGTTTAGTAAAATGTGTCCTCTGGTTCCGTTCAACAAGTTACCTTGCGCCAAGACTCTTGCTAAGGCTTTTGTGAAGGAGATTGTTAGGCTCCATGGTATTCACATGGACATTGTTTCCGATAGAGGACCACAGTTTGTTTCTCGCCTTTGGCGTGCTTTTTGTCATGGGCCTAAGACAGATTGAAAATTCATTTGCCATTTTCGTCGGGGTATCATCCAGAGTCCAATGGACAGACTGAAAGGAAGAACCAGGATGTCGAGAAGTTTTTGAGATGTTTTGTGGCAGACAATGAGGTCAGAATTTCTGCCACTTGCGGAGTTTGCCCTTAATAATCATACTTCTTCCTTGGCTGGTTGTTCTCATTTTTTTTGTTGTACTGTCAGGTATCCATCTTTTGGTCCAGTTTACAAAGTTGGGGCTGCTGTACGGGAGGAGGACAATTTTTCTGGTGATTTGGAGAGGGTTTAGACCAGTGTATGTCTGAACCTTAAAGAAGCTAACAGGAGATCAAAAAGGTATTTTGACAAAAAAAGAAAGGAGTCCTTGCTTGCTGTTGGGGATATGGTTTGATTGTCCTCTAGGAATCTTCGTTTGAAAATTCCTTCTAAAAAACTGGGGCCTAAATTTGTGGGTCCTTTCAAAGTGGTTCAGATTGTCAACTTGGCAGCGGTGAGGTTGGGCATTCCCTCATCCTGGAGGATTAATTCTGTGTTTCATGTGTCGTTACTTAAGAAGGCGGACACGCCTGATAAGCAGGTGAAGCCTACTGTTCCTCCTGTTGATGAGGACGGTGAATTTGAGATTTCTCGCATTTTGGATTCCAGGTGGCGTAGAGGAAGATTACAGTATCTTGTGTCCTGGAGAGGTTTCGGCTCCGAGGATAATTCCTGGGTGAAGGCCGAGGATGTCTCAGCCTCAAGGCTAATTAAGGCTTTTCACAGGAGATTTCCCGGTAAGGCTCAGCCTAGAGGATCCAGAGGATCCTCGTTAGAGGGGAGGTACTGTTAGAATCTATGTTGTTTTACTATCGGCCATCTTGTTGTGGTTTGCTGGCTTCTAGTCTTTTCCTCTGGTGCGGGGTTTCTTGGTCACGTGATCTCTGCACCCTTTATTACTCAGCATCTGGCTCTCATTCCCCTCTGGACATCAGTGTTGTAACGCTCGTGCTCTGGCTAAGTAGCCTTGTTTAGTTCTTCTTGCTTTGGACTATTATTATCCTGGGACTTCTTGTTCCACAAGTTTTGTTTCCTTTAATTTTCGTTTCTGCGACTAACTTTTCTGTTAGGAGGTCTCCTGCTTTTGCTCCCAGTCCTTAGATATTTTAGGGACCCCTCTCCCCTTCCTACAGATCTTCGTTTGAGTTCAGTGCAGGAGTTTCGGTGGGGTTATTCATAAGGAATAGGGCACCCACTCCATCGTAGGGTAAAGCTGAGTCTCAGTGTAGGGACAGCTTTTCCCTCCTATTCCTTAGTTCTAAGTTGCAGTACATAACAGGTTCTTACCAGGGACTGCTTCCCAATGAGAGCGGATCAAGCTATGTTAGCCTAAGGGCCAGAAAAGTAAGAGGACTGTTTCCCTACCTCCCAGGCCAAGGAGGCCTCAAGCAGCATTGAGTTGTGTGCCTATGTGAGCTGCTCTCTTTTAGTTTTACTTTCATTTTTATTGCGCCTTTTTTTGCTGGAATTTGCAGCGCTGAGGCACACCTTGAGGATGGATATCCTCTAATCATAAGAGACTTGCGGCCTAGCGGGAAGGACCGGTGACCCACGCTAGGGCCAAGAAGGAAGAGACTCATGGGGTGTTCCCTGTGACTGTGTGCCTCAGAATGCAGCCCTCGAAGGAGATTGAGGGCTATTGGTGTGTTGACCTGTCTTAATACTATGGACATGGACACTGTGTTTCCAGGGTCCTTACCAAGAAGGACCGGTACTTCTGAGAAAAGTTGAATGTTATGACAATGGACTGTCTGAATTGCTGTTCCGGGGCCCTTAACCGAGAAGGGCCAGTCTCCCACACAAGAAGAAGACTTCAGGACCAGTCTTATGCTAAAATGTTTTAGTAATGTGATATATGCTATGAGTGTTAATGTGTGATTTATTGCCTGGTATGGTCGAGGTCGACTATCATTAAAGTATGGGGCAATGTAATAGTGGGGAAGGACGTAGCCTTCCTTTGGCACTGATGTAGTAAAAAAGAATGTTCCCAGAATTAGCCCTCTCTGAACTGTTGTTAGGCCAAGCTAAGGGGTTAGCCGCATTGGTCCAGTTAGTAGAGTAGGGGGGAACTTAGTGCCATGATCAGACATTAAGTATGTCTGGAGCTTAGTTTAACATAATGCCTTGTGGGCTGCAGTACTTTTAACAAGCCACAAGATGGCACTGTCCCGAACACAGTTGATAGTGCAAGTCTGCTAGCAGTATTGCAAACATGTATGACAGTGAAGAGTCATGTGTGTGTGAGGACAGCCCATAGAGGCTGGGCACTTTAGGAAACCTGTGGTGAGTTTCCAGAAAGAACTCAGTGAGAATTAGGACAGTGAACCTTACGGACAGCCTAATATAGTGGCTGCTAGGGTAGACGGGAGCTCCGTACCCTCAGACAGTAGGATCACCAGTGTGAAGATCTCCCTAAGCAAGAGACCTGTTAGCCGGCCGGAGAAACTTAACGAAGGTATTGAGGACCCGGGGCACTTTCAGTCTGCAGGCAGCAGAGGAAGATAGGACTCCAGGCTAAGACGTGGGGGAGATATAGGATCCGGCTATACTGTCGCTGGTGAGGAAGATTCTATTGGGCTAGAGAAAAGAGTCATAGAGATGCTTCACTTAAAGAGGGAACCAGGGCTAAAGATGTTCCCAGCGCCTGTGAGGGAGATGACAAACTGTCGGGCCTTATCCATTATATCTGCCTGTAAATACTGTATATATTCCTCTTGCTCAAGTAAAGTCCCAGTTATGGTTAAGAACCTCATGTCCTCTGAATTTATTGCTGCCCTGGTCCCAGAAGAGAAGTAAGTAAGTGAAGTAAGTGGAGAGCACCACATACACAGCCACACATCATAGGGAGGACACGTATTGTCTGTAGGGTGCCAGAGCGAGCAGGGGCTACAGCTCGCCAATGACTACCTCACTGAGGCACCTTACAGACGAGTACATGGAGTTTGCACAGGAAAGGGACAAAGTTGACAGTCAGTGAAAATGATGATGATGACAGCGCTGGCCATTACAACCAATCATTGCAGCGAGGTGTTGAAAATGAACCAATGGTCATGCTGGGGAGCATGGCAAGCTATATGCTGAAATGCTTGAGTGATGACAGTTGTATTGTTACCATCAAGCAAAGAATATCCAGTCTTTTAGATCCTTGCTATACATGCAAAATGAGGAAATATTTCCAGGCTTCCGAAAGGCAGTCCAAATTGGTTTATTACCAGGATAAGCTATGTTACTTGCACTGCGAAAGATTTGATGAGTGGACACCTGCCCATGTCAGCAGTGAGGCTACAAAAAGTAGCCAAAACAGAAGAAGAGCAGAAGCAACATCTACAGTATACAACCCCTGGCAAAAATTAATGAATCACCGGGCTCGGAGGATGTTCATTCAGCTGTTTAATGTTGTTGAAAAAAAGCAGATCACAGACATGGCACAAAACTAAAGTCATTTCAAATGGCAACTTTAGGGCTTTAAGAAACACTAAAAGAAATCAAGATGAAAAATGTGGTACTCAGTAAGGGTAATTTTTTTCAGACCAAGCAGAGGGAAAAAATTATGGAATCACTTAATTTTGAGGAAAAAATTACGTAATCATGAAAAACAAACACACAAAAGAACACTCCAATACATCACTATCCAAAATATCAATGTAAACTTGGACATTTATTGAAGATGTAATGACAGCCATCTCCCCAGTGCCTCTACCTGACATGCAGCCCCATATCATCAATGACTGGAAATTTACATGTTCTCTTCATGTAGTTATCTTTATAAATCTAATTGGAACGGCGCCAAACAAAAGTTCGAGCATCATCACCTTGCCCAATGCAGATTTGCGATTCATCACTAAATATGACTTTCATCCAGTCATCCACAGTCCACGATTGCTTTTCCTTAGCCCATTGTAACCTAGTTTTTTTCTGTGTAGGTGTTAATGATGGCTTATGTTTAGCTTTTCTGTATGTAAATCCCATTTCCTTTAGGCGGTTTCTTACAGTTTGGTCACAGACATTGACTCCAGTTTCCTCCCATTCGTTCCTCATTTGTTTTGTTGTGCATTTCCTGTTTTGGAGACATATTGCTTTAAGTTTCCGTTCTTGACGCTTTGATGTCTTCCTTCGTCTACCAGTATGTTTGCCTTTCAACAACCTTCCCATGTTGTTTGTATTTGGTTCAGATTTTAGACATAGCTGACTGTGAACAACCAACATCTTTTGCAACATTGCGTGATGATTTACCTTCTTTTAAGAGTTTGATAATCCTCTCCTTTGTTTCAATTGACATCTCCCGTGTTGGAGCCACGATTCATGCCAGTCCACTTGGTGCAACAGCTCTCCAAGGTGTGATCACTCCTTTTTCGATGCAGACTAACGAGCATATCTAATTTGATGCAGGTGTTAGTTTTGGAAATGAAAATTTACAGGGTGATTACATAATATTTCCTCAGAATTGAGTGATTACATAATTTTTTCGCTCTGCTTGGTCTGAAAAAAATTACCATTACTGAGTACCACATTTTTTTTATCTTGATTTCTTTTAGTGTTTCTTAAAGCCCTAAAGTTGCCATTTGAAATGACTTTAGTTTTGTGCCATGTCTGTGATCTGCTTTTTTTCAACAACATTAAACAACTGAATGAACATCCTCCGAGCCCGGTGATTCCATAATTTTTGCCAGGGGTTGTATTTGACATGATGGACCAAATGCTTTATCAGCCATTCCGTTAACTGGACACACTTCAGGAAACAGAGATTCACCAGCTGGACAGCCAAGTTTGGTGATATCTAAACTATGTCTTTTCTCTGGCAGATACCCTGAGTCCTGATCCCATGGACCCCTAGGTCAGCAAATTGGTCTAGTGGCAAGAATTGGTCTAGTTTGCTATGGGCATACTGTCATTTTTAGCCTCCAGTGAAATGTCAGAGAGGGTATTTAGTGTGCAGATGGCTTCGTCACACCCAAGTAGACCAGTTTATCCACCACAAGTATGGAATACCTTACATTTGTCAAACTGAATGAGGCTTGGATTAGTGACAACTTTCATTCAGCTACGATTGATGCCAATGAGTAAATTGACCATACCATCTGCTTGCCTGATTATCCATTCTCGGTCTTCCACACAGTTTTGCTACACAGTTTGGTTGCTGTCAGTAATGGTGGTCAATGCACAGCCGATCATCTATTCCCTGTCCATAATGTCACCTGTAGTACTGCTGATGCTTGAGCTGCTATTTGTCCACTTACACAGCCTGACATCTCCATACTTTCCCGTCATAATTCTTTATGATGTTGTATGATGTTGCTTCTTCAGCAACACATCTCTTCAGTCCACTTTAAAACACTCTAGTACAGCTGCCATGGCTGCTGTTGCTGGCCCTACCCTGACAGACATCTCCTTGCTTGCCCGTCATTAATTCTCTTATCTTCTGCTGCTAATACTATCAAAAACACATCAGCCACACATTTCCTGGATCCCCACTGTTATCTATAGCAATATACTGTTCTGCTTCTGCTGGAACAGCCATGGCTGGTCCTACACTGCCAGAAACAGTAATTTCTGAAAGTGTTGGCACCCTTGAAATTGTTCCAGAAAATGAAGTATTTCTCCCAGAAAATTATTTCAATTACACATGTTTTGTTATACACATGTTTGTTTCCTTTATGTGTATTGGAACAAAATAAAAAAACAGAGAAAAAATGCAAATTGGACATCATTTCACACAAAACCCCAAAAATGGGCCAGACAAAATTGTTGGCATCTTTCCAAAATTGTGGGTAAACATCTTTGTTTCAAACATGTCATGCTCGTTCAAACTCACCTGTGGCAAGTAACAGGTATTGGCAATATGAAAATCACATGTGAAACCAGATAAAAAGGGGAGAAGTTGACTCAACTGTTGCATTGTGTGTCTGTGTGTGCCACACAAAGCATGGAAAACAGATAGAGGAGTAGAGAACTGTCTGAAAACTTGAGAACCCAAATTGTTGAAAAAGAACAATCTTAAGGTTACAAGTCAGTCTCCAGAGATCTTAATGTTACATTGTGCATGGTGCGCAACATAATCAAGAAGATTACAACCCATGGCACTGTAGCTAATCTCCCTGGATGTGGACGGACTGGAAAAATTGATGAAAGGTTGCAAAGCAGGATAGTCCAGATGGTGGATAAGTTTCAAAGAAATTCAAGCTGTCCTGCAGGCTCAGGGTGCATCAGTGTCAGCATGAACCTTCTGTCGACATTTGAATGAAATGCTATGGCAGGAGACCCAAGAGGACCCCACTGCTGACACAGAGACAAAAAAAAGCTGGACTGCAATTTGCCAAAATGTTTGTAAGCCAAAATTCTTCTGGGAAAGTGTCTTTTGGACAGATGAGATCAAGCTCGAGACTTTTGATAAAGCACATCATTCTACTGTTTACCGAAAACGGAATGAGACCTACAAAGAAAAGAACACAATACCTACAGTCAAATATGGTGGAGGTTCAAAGATGTTTAAGGGTTGTTTTGCAGCCTCTGGCACCGGGTGCCTTGATTGTGTACAAGGCATCATGAAATCTGATGATTACCAACGGATTTTCGGCTGCAATTTAGTCTCCAGTGTCAGACAGCTGGGTTTGCATCCTGGGTCATGGACAATAACCCCAAACATACTTTAAGAAGCACCCAGAAATGAATGGAAACAAAGTGGTGGAGAGTTCTGAAGAGGCCAGCAATAAGTCCGGATCTAAATCCCATTAAACACACTTGGAAAGATGTTAAAATTGCTGTTGGGGGAACGCATCCTTCAAATATGAGAGACCTGGAGCAGTTTGCAAAAGAAGAGTGGTCAAAATTCCAGTTGAGAGGTGTAAGAAGCTTGTTGATAGTTATAGGAAGTGACTGATTGCAGTTATTTATACCAAAGGGTGTGCATCCAAATATTAAGTTAAGGGTGGCAACAATTTTGTCCGGCCCATTTTGCCGGTTTGGTCTGAAATGATGTCCAATTTGCCTTTTTTACTCTGCTTTTTGTGTTGTTCAAATACACATAAAGGATTACAAATGTGTATAATAAAACATGTGTAATTGCAATAATTTTCTGGGAGAAATACTTAATTTTCTGGAACAATTTCAAAGGTGCCAACACTTTCACCATGACTGTATCTCCTTGCCTACCCCACCATAATTCTCTATTATGAGGCTTCTTCCTCTGCTGCTGCTACTGCTATTACACAGTTACGCCAGCGACAAATTTGGATGCACACTGCGTTTTATAGTGCTAGACTGTACTGTTGCTGGGAAATGTAATCTCTTACATAAACATGATACAACTCCCAAAGTAGGGAAATATTTTTGAAAAACTTGTTGACAAGCCATTGCTTCTTCAGTTTGAAAACAACTAGCCTGTTGCTGCTCCCTTATGAAAGGGCATAAGAAGACTTATATGCCATACAAAGCTCTTGTGGGAATTTAAATATGCAAATAGCAGACAGGAACGCTAATGCCTGTTGGAGAATAGCAACCCTTGTGGAGAGGGCCGTCTTAGAACTCTTCACAAGGAATAACTCTACCCCATAAATCACCTGTCAGAGGCTGCTCATCCAGCCAAACCGTATCTTCTGCTATGCATTGATGAGGGGTAAGCATCTCAAAACATATGTCTGCAAATAGAGTTTCTGGTTTGACTTCTTATCCTAAGTCATGGCAAAGCCTTTTAAAACATTGATACTGACTTTTAGGATTGCTACTAGTGATGATCGAGTATGTTTCATTAACCTTTTCCGGCGAGCATGCTCGGGTGCTTGCCGAGTATTTTGCCATGCTCGGGCTTTCTTTTTCTTTTATTGCCGCCGCAGCTGCAAGTGTCATGGCTGTTAGACAGCCGTGACACATGCAGAGATGGACTGATGGACAGTCAATCTCTGCATGTGTCACAGCTGTCTAACAGCCATGACACTTGCAGCTGCGGTGACAATAAAAGAAAGCCTGAGCACAGGCCATCCACTTAGGTGTTTTGTTGTGTGAATCATATTTAGTAATCTTTAGAGTTTATATAGTTTTGTCATACTCTACCAGTAATTCAGCTCTAAGGTTAGCTAAAAGAGAAAGAAATGGGGTATTAGTATCAATGCTGGAATGCGTTTGCTGTTGAACTTCTAGAATTTGGATAATCTCACTTAATTCTTCAATTTTTGTGTTCCTTTGTTTCTTATGTTTGAAAGATATTTGGGTAAGAACACCTCTTAATATGCTTTATGGGCATTCCATATGTTAAAAATCGACATATCTGGGTGATCTTCAGACTCAAAGAAATGTCTAACATTAGATTGCATTTCTAAGCTATATTTTTAAATCTGCATAAGATATGTATTATTCATCCAAGTTCTGGAAGTGAAGATTTAGGAAGGTTTAGTAAGAAAAGGGAAGGAGTGTGGTCTGATAAAGTTGCTTGAGCAATTCAAATTCTAGTTATGGTTTGCAGAGTATAGTTAGTAAAAGGTAAATTCTAGAAAAGTATCAGTGATGTTGAGAATAATATGGACATGTATATTCCATATACAATGCATGTTTACACCTAAAAACAACAAACAATTCTACTGTGAACAGTCAAGAGGAAAGAGTTAAAATAGGACCTTTACTCTGAAAGACGGAGTGAAGAGTTTTGTCAGGAATAGCATTGAAGTAACCAGAGAATAAAAGTCTATCCTGTTGTATCAAGAAGAAAAGTTGTTTTTTATTGGGAGTGTTGGGAGTATAGCTATAAATTATAGTAAATTGGGCATTATTTATAAGGCAGCTGAAAATATGGAATCAACTGTTAACATCGGAGATTTCAGAGATTAGAGTAAAATTAAGGGAGTCTCTAAATGCTATTAACACACCAGCTTTTTACAGTTGTTAGCTTGAAATATGTGGGAACATTTGGGGTGAGAGCATTTGATGTTATAAGGGTATGTGCACACGATGCAGAAATGCTCAGGATTTTTTCCTGAGCATTTCTGCATCTCCCTGGCAGGAAAAAACGCATGCGGATTGTACATGCGGTTTCCTGCCAGGGACATGCGGATGTGAAGCGTTCTTCACTTTCATTTCCGCATGCGGGTTGACAAGCGCTTCCCAAGCGATTTTAGCATCACTTGGAAAGTGCTTGTCAACTTCACACTATATAAATCCATGCAACCGGCATGGATTTATATAGTGTGTGAATGTCAAAAAATAAAAAATAAATATATACTTTACCCTCTGATGGCCCCCGGTGTCTTGCTTCGCTCGGCCCCGGCTACCGGCAGTGAAGACTGAAGGACCTGCCGACATCAGCGTCATGTGACCCGTCACATGACTCTGACGTCAGCGAAGGTCCTTCTTCATTCAACCGCTAAGTGCCGGGAACCAAGCAGGAGCGCTGCGCGGGCCGTCAGAAGGTGAGAATATATATATTTTTTATTTTATTATTATTTTTTTAATGGTACCTGGGTCTGGATGAGAGTCCTATCATCCACACCCGGGTACCATCTGCACATTAGACCGCATGGAATGCGCATCAACATATACAGTGATGCGGATTCCATGCGGTCTAATGCAAGTCAATGGCGCCAAAAAAGCAGCGTTTCCGCAAATTTAATTGACATGCTGCGGATTTCTGAGCGCAGCGTTTACGCTGCGGAAAAATCCGCATCATGAGCACAGCACATGCGGATTTCAATTGGGGAACATTGCTGCCCTTCTACCATGCGTTTTTAGTGCGTTTCCACGGCGTTTACGCAACTGCAAAAACGCCGCGGAAACGCATTAAAAACGCATCGTGTGAACTCAGCCAGAGTTGTTAATTTTTGTTTCTTATTAGCAGATGATATCTGCCTGAAACTTCAGCATCTCCTTCCAAGCTACTGAATTCTTGTGAGGAATAGTCAAATGGAGAACAATAGTATATATACAATATATGAAACAATAAATAATAACAAAGTAATAGATGTGTACTCAAACCAATAATAACCTACAGTATAATAAAATAAAGTTAAAATGCACACCAGTATAGAATATATATATATATATATATATATATATATATATATATATACAGTATATACACTGCTCAAAAAAATAAAGGGAACACTCAAATAACACATCTTAGATCTGAATGAATTAAATATTTTCATTGAATACTTTGTTCTGTACAAAGTTGAATGTGCTGACAACAAAATCACACAAAAATCATCAATGGAAATCAAATTTATTAACCAATGGAGGCCTGGATTTGGAGTCACCTCCAAAATTAAAATGGAAAAACACACTAAAGGCTGATCCAACTTTGATGTAATGTCCTTAAAACAAGTCAAAATGAGGCTCAGTATTGTGTGTGGCCTCCACATGCCTGTATGACCTCCCTACAACGCCTGGGCATGCTCCTGATGAGGTTGCGGATGGTCTCCTGTGGGATCTCCTCCCAGACATGGACTAAAGCATCCAAGCATCCACCAACTCCTGGACAGTCTGTGGTGCAACGTGACGTTGGTGGATGGAGCGAGACATGATGTTCCAGATGTGCTCAATCGGATTCAGGTCTGGGGAACGGGCGGGCCAGTCCATAGCTTCAATGCCTTCATCTTTCAGGAACTGGGGTCTGAGGATCTCATCTTGGTACCTAATGGCAGTCAGGCTACCTCTGCCGAGCACATGGAGGGCTGTGCGGCGCTCCAAAGAAATGCCACCCCACACCATTACTGACCCACTGCCAAACCGGTCATGCTGAAGGATGTTGCAGGCAGTAGATCGCTCTCCATGGCGTCTCCAGACTCTGTCACATGTGCTCAGTGTGAACCTGCTTTCATCTGTGAAGAGCACAGGGCGCCAGTGCCGACTTTGCCAATCCCTGTGTTCTGTGGCAAACGGCAAGCGTCCTGCACGGTGTTGGGCTGTGAACACAACCCCCATCTGTGGACGTCGGGCCCTCATACCACACTCATGGAGTCGGTTTCTAACCGTTTGTGCAGACACATGCGCATTTGTGGCCTGCTGGAGGTCATTTTGCAGGGCTCTGGCAGTGCTCCTCCTGTTCCTCCTTGCACAAAGGCGGAGGTAGCGGTCCTGTTGCTGGGTTGTTGCCCTCCTTCAGCCCCTTCCACGTCTCCTGGTGTACTAGCCTGTCTGCTGGTAGCGCCTCCAGCCTCTGGATACTACGCTGACAGACACAGCAAACCTTCTTGCCATAGCTCGCAATTGATGTGCCATCCTGGATGAGCTGCACTACCTGAGCAACTTCTGTGGGTTGTAGAGTCTGTCTCATGCTACCACGAGTGTGAAAGCACAACCAACAATCAAAAGTGACCAAAATATCAGCCAGAAAGCATTGGTACTGAGATGTAGTCTGTGGTCCCCACCTGCAGAACCACTCCTTTATTGGTGTCTTGATAATTGCCAATAATTTCCATCTATTGTCTATTCCATTTGCACAACAGCATGTGAAATTGAATGTCAATCAGTGTTGCTTCCTAAGTGGACAGTGTGATTTCACAGAAGTTTGACTTACTTGGAGTTATGTCCTGTTGTTTAAGTGTTCCCTTTATTTTTTTGAGCAGTGTATATTTTATTAGAGTACAAAACATGACAAAAATGAAAGTGAGATGATTAAAAACAAGTCATGATCGGCATGGAAAAGACACCACAGAGACAATGAAGGTAGAATGATGGAAACAATAATGGTATGCAGGATGGAAATCACTTCTATATACAATAGTGACCAATTACAATGTGCCAAATCAGCAGTACATGTGGTATAGAAATATGTAAAGTTTGTAATTTTTCAATGTTGAATCACCTTTCAAATACACACAGGATTTAAAAGTGCTTGTGCAAGCGCAAAAGAAAGGGACTGATGCAGGAGCAAGGTCACCTGGAGATCATGAGTAGTAATGCCTACAGTTTTAAATAAACCACCAGTCCATGTGGAGTGTAACAAAGTGCCTAGTGCACAAGCAAACAGAACAGCCCACCACACCTCTATCATTAATAGAGATGAGCGGTGTTCGACTAGAACTGTTCGCCAATCTCAAATTCGAGCTGTTTTGGGCGGTGTTCGAGTTGTTCGACGAACCCGAACGATTTGCAAAAAATTCGGCTGTTCGAGGTTATGTTCGATAACTGTTCGTGCACCAAAAGCGTGTCCTGCATGTCTGGCACTATTTAGAGCACCAATCATGCAGGGATTGTCTGCCACTCACTGTAATGCCACAGCCATGGTGGTTGTGGCATTACAGTGATTGCCCAAATCGATGGGAACAGTGCCAACAGTGAAACATGAAAAGCCGGCAATTCAGCAGCGGCATACACCTGTACCCGACAATTTAGAACCGAAAGAATAGAGCTTCACACATAGATTAGATAGATAGAAACATGTCAGTCACATATATATGAAGTACAGTGACAGTGTTGCTTACTGTACTTGTCATTTAGCGTAAAGGATTTATCAAAAAAAATAATAGTGTTTTCATGCACCGTCTCTTTAAAAAAGCCGGCCGGCAATTCAGCATCTGTACCCGACAATTTATAACAGAAAGAATAGAGCATCACACATAGATTAGATAGATAGAAACATGTCAGTCACATATATATGAAGTACAGTGATAGTGTTGGTTACTGTACTTGTCATTTAGTATTAAAATAAAGGATTTATTATTAAAAAAATTGGCGTGGGGTTCCCCTTAATTTTAGGCTCTAGCGGAGGTTAAGCAGACGGCTGGGGCAGATGTTTGAAGCCTGGGAAGGGGGTAATACCCACGGAGCTTCCCAGGCTACTAATATCAGCCCCCAGCTGAATGCATAGCCTTTACTAGCTATTAAAATGGGGGACCCCCCCAAAAAAAATGACGTGGGGTCCCCCCTAATTTAATAGCTAGCAAAGGCTAGGCAGACAGCTGGGGGCTGATATTAATAGCCCAGGAAGGGAGCCATGAATATTGGCCCCCTCCCAGGCTAGAAACACCAGCCGTCAGCCGCCCCAGAAATGGCGCATTCATAGGATGCGCCAATTCTGGCACTTAGCCTCGCTCTTCCACGCTGCCCTGGTGCGGTGGCAGGGGGTAATAGGGTTGGGGTTGATGTCAGCTTATAATGCCAGCTGACATCAAGCCCAGGTTAGTAATGGAGAGGCGTCTATAAGACACCCCCATTACTAACCCCATAGTCAAAGTTAAAAAAAACACAAACACCCAGAATAAAGTCCTTTAATTGAAATAAAGACACAATCCTTTATTGTTCTAAATTAAACCATACTTACCGTCACGCCCATTCCAGCTGAAGCCAACGATCTCCTGCAATAAAAGAAAAATAATAAAGCAACCTCATCCTTACCTTTCCATGGTTCCCACGACAGCTTCAGCTCTGCTACATCGAGATGACAGGCTGGACCGCAGCAGAATGCTGCCATCCAGCCTGTCATCCCGCAGACACTGAGAAGCGCAGGCTTGCTTGCGCTGCTCAGCGTCTCTCTGTGACGACATCCAGATGAGCCGAGTTCATGTCCAATGAACTCGGCTCACCTCATGCACGTCACTGACAGCGTGGGAAAATTCTCACGCTGAAGCGGTGAGTGCAGGAGAATTCTCCCACGCTGTCAGTGACATGCATAAGGTGAGCTCATGTCCAATGAACTCAGCTCACCTCCTGCACGTCACTGACAGCGTGGGAGAATTCTCCTGCACTCAGCGCTTCAGCGTGAGAATTCTCCCACGCTGAAGCGCTGAGTGCAGGAGAATTTTCCCACGCTGTCAGTGACGTGCATAAGGTGAGCTCATGTCCAATGAACTCTGCTCACCTCCTGCACGTCACTGACAGCGTGGGAGAATTCTCCTGCACTCAGCGCTTCAGTGTGAGAATTCTCCCACGCTGAAGCGCTGAGTGCAGGAGAATTTTCCCACGCTGTCAGTGACGTGCATGAGGTGAGCCGAGTTCATTGGACATTAACTCGGCTCATCTGGATGCCCTCACAGAGAGACACTGTGGAGCGCAAGCAAGCCTGCGCTTCTCAGTGTCTGCGGGATGACAGGCTGGATGGCAGCGTTCTGCTGCGGTCCAGCCTGTCATCTCGATGTAGCAGAGCTGAAGCTGTCAAGGTAAGGATGATGTTGCTTTATTATTTTTCTTTTATTTCAGGAGATCGTTGGCTTCAGCTAGAATGGGCGTGATGGTAAGTATGGTTTAATTTAGAACAATAAAGAATTGTGTGTTTATTTCAATTAAAGGACTTTTTTCTGGGTGTTGTGTTTTTTTTAAATACTTTACTAGAAATTCATGGTGGTCATGTCTAATATTGGCGTGACCCCATGAATTTCGGGCTTAGGGCCAGCTGATAATGCCAAGCTGGCCCTAACCCCTTTATTACCCAGTGAGCCACCGCATCAGGGCCCTGGATGAGTTGGGTACAGCGCCAGAAGATGGCGCTTCTATGAACGCGCCATTTTCCGGGGTGGCTGCGGACTGCAATTTGCAGCGGGGGTGGCCCAGAAAGCTTGGGCCTCCCTGCGCTGCGGATTCCAGCCCCCAGCTGCCTAGTTGTACCTGGCTGGACACAAAAACAGGGCGAAGCCCCACGTCAATTTTCTTTAAATTATTTCATGAAATAATTAAGAAAAAAAGGGCTTCCCTATATTGTTGTGTCCGGCCAGGTACAAATAGGCAGCTGGTGGTTGGGGGCAGCCCGTTCCTGCCTGCTGTACCTGGCTGGACACAAATATAGTGCGAAGCCCCACGTCAATTTTTTTTAAATTATTTCATGAATTTCCTGAAATAATTTAAAAAAATTGAAGTGGGGCTTCGCACTATATTTGTGTCCAGCCAGGTACAGCAGGCAGGAACGGGCTGCCCCCATCCACCAGCTGCCTATTTGTACCTGGCCGGACACAACAATATAGGGAAGCCCTTTTTTTCTTAATTATTTCATGAATTTCATGAAATAATTAAAAAAAATTGAAGTGGGGCTTCGCACTATATTTGTGTCCAGCCAGGTACAGCAGGCAGGAACGGGCTGCCCCCAACCACCAGCTGTCTATTTGTACCTGGCCGGACACAACAATATAGGGAAGGCCTTTTTTTCTTAATTATTTCATGAATTTCATGAAATAATTAAAAAAAAAATACGTGGGGCTTCGCCCTATTTTTGTGTCCAGCCAGGTACAACTAGGCAGCTGGGGGCTGGAATCTGCAGCGCAGGGAGGCCCAAGCTTTCTGGGCCCCCCCCCGCTACAAATTGCAGTCCGCAGCCACCCCGGAAAATGGCGCGTTCATAGAAGCGCCATCTTCTGGTGCTGTACCCAACTCATCCAGGGCCCTGGTGCGGTGGCTCACTGGGTAATAGAGGGGTTAGGGCCAGCTTGGTATTATCAGCTGGCCCCAAGCCCAAAATTCATGGGGTCACGCCAGTATTAGACATGACCGCCATGAATTTCTAGTAAAGTATTTAAAAAAAACACAACACCCAGAATAAAGTCCTTTAATTGAAATAAAGACACAATTCTTTATTGTTCTAAATTAAACCATACTTACCATCACACCCATTCCAGCTGAAGCCAACGATCTCCTGCAATAAAAGAAAAATAATAAACCAACCTCATCCTTACCTTTCCATGGTTCCCACGACAGCTTCAGCTCTGCTACATCGAGATGACTGGCTGGACCGCAGCAGAACGCTGCCATCCAGTCTGTCATCCCGCAGACACTGAGAAGCGCAGGCATGCTTGCGCTCCTCACTGTCTCGCTGTGACGGCATCCAGATGAGCCGAGGTCATGTCCAATGAACTCGGCTCACCTCATGCACGTCACTGACAGCGTGGGAAAATTCTCACGCTGAAGTGCTGAGTGCAGGAGAATTCTCCCACGCTGTCAGTGATGTGCATGAGGTGAGCTCATGTCCAATGAACTCAGCTCACCTCCTGCACGTCACTGACAGCGTGGGAAAATTCTCCTGCAATCAGCGCTTCAGCGTGAGAATTTTCCCACGCTGTCAGTGACGTGCATGAGGTGAGCCGAGTTCATTGGACATGAACTCGGCTCATCTGGATGTCGTCACAGAGAGACGCTGAGCAGCGCAAGCATGCCTGCGCTTCTCAGTGTCTGCGGGATGACAGGCTGGATGGCAGCGTTCTGCTGCGGTCCAGCCTGTCATCTCGATGTAGCAGAGCTGAAGCTGTCATGGGAACCATGGAAAGGTAAGGATGAGGTTGCTTTATTATTTTTCTTTTATTGCAGGAGATCGTTGGCTTCAGCTGGAATGGGCGTGATGGTAAGTATGGTTTAATTTAGAACAATAAAGGATTGTGTCTTTATTTCAATTAAAGGACTTTATTCTGGGTGTTTGTGTTTTTTTTAACTTTGACTATGGGGTTAGTAATGGGGGTGTCTTATAGACGCCTCTCCATCACTAACCTGGGCTTGATGTCAGCTGGCATTATAAGCTGACATCAACCCCAACCCTATTACCCCCTGCCATCGCACCAGGGCAGCGTGGAAGAGCGAGGCTAAGTGCCAGAATTGGCGCATCCTATGAATGCGCCATTTCTGGGGCGGCTGACGGCTGATGTTTCTAGCCTGGGAGGGGGCCAATATTCATGGCTCCCTTCCTGGGCTATTAATATCAGCCCCCAGCTGTCTGCCTAGCCTTTGCTAGCTATTAAATTAGGGGGGACCCCACGTCATTTTTTTTGGGGGGGTCCCCCATTTTAATAGCTAGTAAAGGCTATGTATTCAGCTGGGGGCTGATATTAGTAGCCTGGGAAGCTCCGTGGGTATTACCCCCTTCCCAGGCTTCAAACATCTGCCCCAGCCGTCTGCTTAACCTCCGCTAGAGCCTAAAATTAAGGGGAACCCCACGCCAATTTTTTTAATAATAAATCCTTTATTTTAATACTAAATGACAAGTACAGTAACCAACACTATCACTGTACTTCATATATATGTGACTGACATGTTTCTATCTATCTAATCTATGTGTGATGCTCTATCTTTCTGTTCTAAATTGTCGGGTACCGCTGCTGAATTGCCGGCCGGCTTTTTTAAAGAGACAGTGCATGAAAACACTATTATTTTTTTAAATAAATCCTTTACACTAAATGACAAGTACAGTAAGCAACACTATCACTGTACTTATTATATATGTGACTGACATGTTTCTATCTATCTAATCTATGTGTGAAGCTCTATTCTTTCTGTTCTAAATTGTCGGGTACAGATGCTGAATTGCCGGCCGGCTTTTTTAAAGAGACGGTGCATGAAAACACTAATATTTTTTTTAATAAATCCTTTACACTAAATGACAAGTGCAGTAACCAACACTGTCACTGTGCTTCTTATATGTGTGACTGACATGTTTCTATCTATCTAATCTATGTGTGATGCTCTATTCCTTCTTGTCTAAATTGTCGGGTACCGGTGTATGCCGCTGCTGAATTTGCCGGCCGGCTTTTTTAAAGAGAGTGTCTTCTGAGCAGTTTGTCAGCTTTTGGACACCTTTGCAGGTGTTTTCTATGTGTTTCTATGTGTTTTTGTTTGCCTGCCATTGGTTTTAACGGTGTTCGACGGTGTTCTAAGGTGTTCGACGAACAGTTCGACGAACAGTTCCTCGAACATCCCGGTGTTCGACGAACCGAACCGAACCCGAACACTACGGGGGTGGCTCAACACTAATCATTAACATTCCGGGTGCTTGACAGCCTGAGCAGGCATGAGGATAAATGCAGCTGAAGAAAAAGTTGGCACTCCGTCCTCCAGGGTGAACTCTTGTTCTTTATTCAAAAATCATGTGCATAGACAACATTTAAAAATATGCATCAGAACATCCTCTTATGCGTTTCGTAATGATGTTCTAATACGTATTTTCAAATGTTGTCTATGCATATGATTTTTGAATAAAGAACGAGAGTTCACCCGGGAGGACAAGTTGCCGACTTTTCCTTCAGCTGCATTTATCTTCATGCCATTGTTATAACACCAATAGAGAATAAATTAGAATTTAGTCACATAGAATTTACTAACCTTCCATCTGACATCTGACTCAGTTCTGAAGCTTCCTCGTCTGTGCTGGCATAGCCGTTCTCTGAAATAAAGTATTATTTTCATGAACCAACGTCTAAATTACTTAGTTATTATAAGTTAACTAAATTATCTAGTTTCCATACCCAAACAATCATTTCACAGTTGCAAAACAATCCTACTTTTAATGAGAATGCTCTGTAAATTAAAATAAAAGGATAGCTAGACTATACAGTGATTAGGGATTCCAAATATTCAGAGGTGCATTCTGACTAATGTAATATCAATAGTTAATAGCAGCTGGGATTTTTAATAACACATGAACTGCATATAATTTCCATTTACTCCTCAAATAGCAACAGATATTGGGTTGGGTGTGTAGGACATATAGGGTCCTAGGATTTCCTCCCAGCAGCAACTACATTCTACTCAGTTCAGTGATGAAGTGATTATAATGTTGTGTCCCGGCATTTGATGAGGGCTCTGGAGCTGAGCCTGCATCTTTTCTGGCACATGACAGCTGATTTGATCATCTGCCATGCGCCCTTAATAGCCGCAGGTGGAATCGCGATCCACCCAGAGCTGTTAACATGTTAAATGCCGCTGTCAATATCTGACAGCGGCATTTAACACGATCGCGCCAGAAGCGTGTCACAAACCCCAAAATCATGTGACAGGGGCACCGATGGGTTGGCAAGACAACCAGGGATGTGCAGAAGACCCCTGTGCTTGCCACTGCAGATCTGCTATGAACGTCGGCTCGTGGCCAGCGTTCATAGCAGATGATGATTTCTGCTACACATAGCAGGGCTGAAGCCCTGCTATGTGTAGCACAAGTGATCAGAATATCCCAGATTCTAGTCTCCTAAGGGGACTATTGAAGCAAGTAAAAGTGTAAAAAAAATGTTTTAAAAAATATTTAAAAAAATCTAAAAGTTCAAATCACCCCCTTTTGCCTCATTCAAAATAAAACAAGAAAAAATACACATATTTGGTATTGCTGTGTTCAGAAATGCCCGATCTATCAAAATATAAACTAAATTAAATGGCGTAACAAGAAAAAAAAATCAAAACGGCAGAATTACTTTTTTTTGGTCGCCGTAACATTGCCTTAAAATGCAATAAGAGGCGATCAGAACATTGTATCTACCTCCAAATGGTATCAATAAAAACATGAACTCGGTGCGCAAAAAAATAAGCTCTCACCCAGCCCCACATCCCAAAAAATGGAAGCGCTACAGGTTTCGAAAAATGGTACCCCCCTTTTTTTTTTTTTTTTTTTTTTTACAATCTTTGGATTTTGTTTTTACCACTTAAATAAAATTGAACCTATACATGTTTGGTATGTATGTAACTCGTAATTACCTGGAGAATCATAACAGCAGGCCAGTTTTAGCATTTAGTGAACATGGTAAAAAAAAACATTTGTGGAATTGCGCTTTTTTTGCAATTTCAACGCACTTAGAATTTTTTTCCTGTTTTGGAGTACACTATATGGTAAAATCAATGGTGTTCAAAAGTAAAAATCATCCCGCAAAAAACAAGCCCTCACACAGTCATATTGAAGAAGTACACTATATGGTAAAATCAATGGTGCTCAAAAGTAAAACTCATCCCGTAAAAGCGAGCCCTCACGCAGTCATATTAATGGAAAAATAAAAAAGTAATAGCTCTGCAAAGAAGGGGAGCAAAAAACAAAAACGCAAAATCCCAAGGTCGTGAAGGGGTCAATGTTCACAGATTCTATAACAATAGAGTCTGCATCACGGGACTGGGGCATAGAAAATGTGGTGACTATATTCAAAAAGGGGACAAAATCTGAGCTTAGAAATTATAGGCGGTTAAGTTTAACCTCTACTGTGTTTCAAGTCCTGTAGGCTACATGTCCCTCAGGAAATGACTAATACTAAATACTAAGAAAAACAGACAAACATTAACCCTCCGTCTTCATTATTTGTATAGGTCCAAAACCTTTACTTTGAACCCACCAACCTACATCAACAACTATCATCTCTACGAGTTTCTTCGTCCCTATTATGACGACTCATCAGGAGATATTTGCTGATAAGCAGCCACTATAACATTACAGACTCTCATAGCTTCATTGCTATTTCAGAGACTATCATTAAAACCTCCTAAAAATAAATGTGTGTGTGGAGTCAAATGTTGGGAAAACTCATCCCCTTAAATGCTGTAAGCTATCATGTAAGCATCGGTAATCACCACTGAGTCGATTCACCATGCAGTCTCTTCTATCTTGCCTAGCCCTTTAAATTATTTGCAGGATAGATAGCACAGACTTGGCAACAATCCATTATCAGCTACAACAAAAGATCAGCTTTGATTTATATTCTGCAGTAATGGAAAAACAAATGGGTTTAATACTGCGCTGCCGTGTAGAAAGGATGAGGGATACTAATCCAGTATAAGTGGTTTAGTTTGTCAATGCGTTTCAAAGTGTACAAACTTCTTCCTCAGGACAACCACTATAGAGATACATTCAGCAGAAGCTGGTAAAAAATGGACACAACATTTGAAAAAAGGCGTGTGGAAAAAGGGGTCAGGGAGATCATATGACCATGGAGTGACATTTCACCCCAGGCCTCAGGTATAGATCACATGTTGCAGCTAAAACAAACATTAATTGTACAAACACTATAATATAACACAAGTTGTCTAGTCCGTTTGCATCATATGTCACATCACGTTAAATGTAACAAAACGTGGGGATTAAAGAATGTATGGAAATATCCAAAATAAAATGCATAAATTCGAACCTGGCGGTTCATGTTCTTTTCAACCTATTTTAGTGGTGTGGAGTGTGAGTTCATTCATGCATATCACACTCAAAGTTAAGGTTTTGGTTAGTTCATGGGACCAATGCAGAAAAATACAGGCTGTTAGTAAAATTAAGGATGCTGTCATATAGAAAACAGGTGAGTCAATCTTGGGAGACATGCTCATTCATTTCATGAAAATATATCACAAATCACATCAGGATTGATTTATATTCTGTTCATAGCATCATAGCTGTCTGGATGGATCTCATCCTCTCAGACAGGTATCATTATCCCATATAAGAACATCACCTGACCTAATGTGTAATTTAGGAAAAGTATCCTCTTAGGTGTGCAGTCGCTCTAATTCATAGCAAGAGTATCTGCTCCTATCGACAGATTGCCCTATCGTCCCATATACTTGGAGTGCATACTGCAATGGTGTACCTAGTACATGCAACTCAGCCTGTTGGCTAATGTTTGAGGGCTTGCAGGAGTAGATATTACCATTATATAAACCTTGACGCTCCCTATGTTGCTGACCGTGAAGGGAGAGGCGCACAAAGGGTAAAACCATAATATAGGAGACAGTAAAAACAATAGGTTTGCTCACTTTGGGTGGTTGTGTGACGATACAACCACTATAAAGGTTTAGACAGCCAGCTGCCACTGTTCTGCGGCTGGGAGAAAGATCCGCCATAGGGAAATTACCAAAACAGAAAGAAGTCTCTTGCTGCGATATTTTTAGAAGGTTCTTTATTGCCTAATACGTGTTTCAATGCCGTACTAGCATCTTTATCAAGTGTAAAAAAACCAACAGCTTATCTGTTCTTCGTAGCATTTATAAGTAATTTCCTGAGGGACATTTAGCCTACAGAACTTGAAAAAATTTTGCGCACTTGTTGTAGTATATCTCTTTAAGGTTGTTTATATGTAAATTATTTCAAAGTTAAGTTTTAATTCCTTTTTCAGTGCGTTAAAAGATACCTGGGGATTTTTCAATAGGTTTTGTATCAGTGATATTTAACCTTTATTCCCTTCCCGACCGATGCAGTATATATACGTCATGTCGATTGACCGCGCAGTGCATGATCTAACAAGTTTGCCTGTCAGTGCAGGGCTGACAGTTTTCATAGCATAGAAATGCTGCTGCATCCCTACGAGCGATCAGCCTGCAAAAAGTGAAAGTCCCATAGTGGGACAAAGTGAAAAAGTAAAAAAAAGTAAAAAAAAAAATGAAAAAAAAATTGTAAAAATATTTTTTTTAAATATCACAAAATAATAATAAAAATATACATATATATTGTATCCATAAAGAAATAATTTTATGTAAAAAACAAAAAAAGTACACATATTTGGTATCGATGCGTCTGTCCCACTAGTTAACCCCTTCAGTGAACACCGTAAAAAAAAAAATTAATAAAAAACAAGGCAAAAAGTTATGCTTTATCATGATACCGCCGAACGAACAAAAAGTGGAATAAAACGCGATCAAAAAGACGAATGTATGACAGCTGTCAATCATAAAAACCCAATATAATTCTAGTATCGCTGTAATTCCACTAATCACTTATACCGCACGAGGAATGGCGTAAAAAATAAATAAAACCAATTCTTCACCTGCTGTTGATTTGTTCATTCTGCCTCCCAAAGATCACAGTAAGGCTCGGCTCACATTTATCCTGAACTTTGCACTGAGCGTTTACACCGGGGTTTCTGTGTTACTCTCTGAAATACGTGATTCAGACAGAACCCCCGGTGGAAGATTCCCTATAATGAGGCAGATGGAGGCACTGTGGATGCCGTATGACCTATGATCCGGCAGTGTCCGTCTTTTTATTAGGCGTGCATAAAAGTGCTGTCGGCCACAGTTTTGTACACTTCTGAAAAGACGGATACTGCTGAACAGAGGCCCGACAGAGTTTAGAGTAACTCTGCTGCCTCATTATAGTGAGTGGATCCCTCGGGGGTTTCTTCTGAATCACGTCATTTGGAGATTTAGATGGAAACCCCAATATAAGTGCTTAGCGTAGAGCGTCGGATAAATGTGATCCAAAATGTTATGTAAAATGTTCCTAACAAAAGCTTCAAAGCAATCCACAAAAAAAAGCAAGTCCCCACACAGGTCCGTCATCTGTTATCGGAAATATAGGGGGGCTTCCACGTTACTGATATACAAAGGCTCTGGAAAAGCGCAATGGCTCCTCGCTCCCCAAAAGAAATTCAGCAAATTCTGCACTCCCAAATCCAAATTCCGCCCCTCCCTTCTGAGCTCCACAGTGTGCCTAAACCAGTTAGCGTCCACATGTTTGCCTAATTTACAGGTGCCTGTCTACAGAAGCATGAGCTGGGCACAACTTAAACAAGAAGGCAGCGAGGAAGCGCTAATATCTTATAGGGAAAAAAACAAAATCTGTAAGAAACAAATAAGAATAGCAAAAGAGGAGACAGAGAGACTAATTGCCAAGGAAAGTAAAACGAATCCCAAACTGTTCTTTAACTATATAAACAGTAAAAGGATTAAAACTGATGGCGTTGGCCCATTGAAAAATAACCTGGGTAAAATCATAGAGGGCGATGAGGGTAAAGCAAACCTACTCAATAGCTTCTTCTCCACTGTTTTCACAAAAGAAAACAATTTATCGGAGGAAATGCAAAGTGATAAAGTAAACCCTCCGCTAAATATCACCCACCTAACCCAGGAGGAAGTTCAGAAACGCCTAAATAATATCAAAATAGACAAGTCACCAGGCCCAGATGGCATACACCCCCGGGTACTAAAAGAATTAAGTAATGTGATAGACAGGCCGCTGTATCTTATATTCAAGCACTCTTTATGGACAGGGACTGTCCCACTAGACTGGCGCCAAGCAAATGTGGTACCAATATTCAAAAAGGGGTCTAAAAGTGACCCTGGGAACTATAGACCAGTCAGCTTAACGTCTGTTGTGGGTAAATTGTTTGAAGGATTTCTTAGAGATGCTATTGTAGAATATCTTAATGATAATAACTGTCTAACTCCATATCAACATGGATTCATGAGGGATCGCTCCTGCCAAACAAACCTGATCGCCTTCTACGAGGAGGTGAGCTCACAGCTGGACCAGGGAGAGTCAGTGGATGTTGTATACCTTGACTTCTCCAAAGCGTTTGATACCGTGCCACACAAAAGGTTGGTATATAAAATGAGAATGCTTGGTCTGGGGGATAATGTGTGCAAGTGGGTAAATAGCTGGCTGAGTGATAGAAAGCAGGGGGTGGTTATCAATGGAGTAAGCTCAGGGTGTGTCAGGGTTACTAGCGGGGTGCCTCAAGGGTCTGTCTTGGGCCCTATATTATTTAATATATTTATTAATGATCTAGTGGAAGGGTTGCATAGTAAAATAGCAATATTTGCAGATGATACTAAACTTTGTAAAGTAGTTAATACAGATGAGGATAGGGCACAGCTACAGGAGGATTTAGATAAATTGGGGAGTTGGGCCAAAAAATGGCAAATGGGGTTCAATGCCGATAAATGTAAGGTCATGCACATGGGAAAGAAAAACAGCAGTCACCCATACATGTTAAATGGGAAACCGTTGGGGAAATCTGACATGGAGAAGGACCTGGGCGTCTTGGTTAATAGCAAATTAAATTGGAGTGCCCAGTGTCAGGCAGCAGCTGCGAAGGCAAATAGAGTCATGGCATGCATCAGAAGAAGAATAGGGACATATGATGAGAACATTGTTCTTCCTCTGTATAAAGCGCTGGTAAGGCCGCACTTAGAATATTGTGCACAGTTCTGAGCTCCGGTGCTCAGGAAAGACATATTGGAGCTAGAGAGGGTACAAAGGAGGGCGACTAAGGTAATAAAGGGAATGGAGGGACTAGAATACCCAGAGAGGTTGTCAAAATTAGGCCTATTTACATTGGAAAAGAGAAGGCTTAGGGGAGACCTCATAAACATGTATAAATACATCAGGGGGCAGTACAGAGATCTCTCCCATGACCTGTTTATACCAAGGATGGTGACAAAGACGAGGGGGCACACTATGCGTCTGGAGGAAAGGAGGTTCCTGCACCAGCATAGAAGGGGATTCTTTACGGTCAGAGCCGTGAGACTCTGGAACTCTCTGGGAGAGGAAGTGGTGATGTCCAACTCACTTAAAGAGTTCAAGAGAGGCCTGGACGCCTTTCTTGAGAACAATAAAATTACATCTAATGCTTAGTTAATTAATCCAGGGATTTAATCTGACTGCCAGATTGGTGTCGGGAAGTGAATTTTTCCTCAATGATGTAAATTGGCCTATACCGCATGGTTTTTTGTTGCCTTCCCCTGGATCAACGCTGCGGAATAGCTGCAGTGCACAAGAAATAGGCTGAACTGGATGGACGCTTGTCTTTTTTCGGCCTTATAAACTATGTAACTATGTAACTATGTAACAACGTACTGGTCACTACAACGTACTAGGCACTACAACATACTGGTCACTACAACGGCAGTTTGCAATTTTCACTCCGCAACATCTGTTGCTGCTTGTTTCTGGAAAATACCCATGGAGTCAAAATCATCACTACACGTATAGATAAATTCCCAAAGGGGTATCATTTCCAAAATGTGGTCACTTGAGGGGGGATTCTGCTATTATATCACTTAGGAGCTCTGCATATGGAGTCAGCATACTATTCTATAAAAATGTGCGTTCCAGGAGGCAAATAACGCTCCATCGCTCCCGAGTCTTGCTGAGTGGTTAAGCTGTACTGTACAGCCACATATGGGGTATTTCTACATTCAGCAGAAATTGTGGGACAACTTTTGGTGCCATTTTTACCCATTTCCCAGTATAAAAATGTAAAATCTGGGGCTAAAACAAACTTTTGGTGGCAAAAATGTAATTATTTTTTTCTTCACTGCCCAATGGTATAAAATTCTTTGACCCTCCTGTGGTGTCAGTATGATCACTGCACACCTAGATAAACTCATTGAGAGGTGTAGTTTGTAAACTGGGATCTCTTATGGAGGATCTGCTGTTCTGGCACCTCAGGGGCTCTGCCAATATGACATGGCACCCTTAAACCAGTCCAGCAAAATCTGAATTCCAATATGGTGCTTCTTCCCTTTGGAGCTTTGCACTATGCATCAAAAGTACTTTTCGATAACATGTAGGGTATTGGTGTACACAGGAAAAATTGTACAATAAATTTTGAGGTCCATTTTCTCCTGTTACCCCTTTGAAAATAAAAAAATTAGGGCTAAAAAACGTTTTTGTGGGAAAAATGGGATTTTTTTATTTTCACGGCTCTACATTATAAACTTCTGTGAATCACTTGGGGGTTCAAGGTGCTCACCACACATCTAGATAAGTTCCCTCAGGGGTCTAGTTTCATAAATGGGATTACTTGTGGGGGGTTTCCACTGTTTATGCACATCAGGGACTCTACAAATGCGACATGACGTCTGGTAATTATTCCAGCAAATTTTACATTCCAAAAGTCAAATGGCGCTCCTTCTCTTCTGAGCCCTGCCGTGCGCCCATACAGTTGTTTTCCCCCAATATGTGGTATCGGCTTACTCAGGAGAAATTTTACAGCAAATTTCATGGTACAATTTCTCCTGTTACCCTTATAAAAATTCAAATTTTGGGGCTGAAAACCATTTTTACGGTTCAATGTTATAAACTTCTGTGAAGCACCTGGGGGTTCAAGGTGTTCACCATACATGCTGCATGCTGTGCGCCCAATCAGTGGTTTTCCCCCACACATGGGGTATCGGCATTTTCAGGAGACATTGCACAACAAAGTTTGGGGTCCACTTTTTCCTGTTACCCTTGTAAAAATAAAAAAAATTGGGTCTAAAGTAACATTTTTGTGAAAAAAAAGTTAAATGTTCATTGTGTTCTTCCACATTCCAAAAATTCCTGTGAAGCACTTGAAGGGTTAATTAACTTCTTGAATGTGGTTTTGAGCACCTTGAAGGGTGCAGATTTTAGAATGATGTCACTTTGGG
Source organism: Phyllobates terribilis (assembly GCF_046119375.1). Lineage (NCBI taxonomy): Eukaryota > Metazoa > Chordata > Amphibia > Anura > Dendrobatidae > Phyllobates > Phyllobates terribilis. The sequence continues at coordinate 638,668,633 of NW_027362762.1, forward strand.
GTATTTTCTGTCATAAAGGACCCTCAAAGTCACTTCAAATGTGATGTGGTCCCTAAAAAAATGGTTTTGTAAATTTTGTTGGAAAAATGAGAAATAGCTGGTCAAAGTTTAACCCTTATAACTTCCTAACAAAAAAAAATGTTGGGTCCAAAATTGTGCTGATGCAAAGTAGACATGTGGGAAATGTTATTTATTAACTATTCTGTGTGACATATGTCTCTGATTTAATGGCATAAAAATTCAAAGTTTGACAATTGCAAAATTTTTTACAATTTTCGCCAAAGTTCTGATTTTTTCGCAAATAAACGCGATTCATATCAAATAAATTTTACCACTTTCATGAAGTACAATATGTCCCGAAAAAATATTCTCAGAATCAGTGGGATACTTCAAGCCTTCCAGAGTTATTACCTCATAATGTGACACTTGTCAGAATTGTAAAATTTGCCCTGGTCATGAAGGTGAAAACAGGCTCGGCGATGAAGGAGTTAAATTGGGTAAAATCCTTGAGGATTTACTAATAGATTCTGACCTGGAGTATCTCAAAAAGAATAACCTCATGACCCAGCACCAACATAGATTTATGAGGGATCGGTCCTGTCAAACTAATCTGATCAGCTTCTATGAGGAGGTAAGTTCCAGACTGGACAAGGGAAACGCACTGGATATTGTCTAGATGGACTTTTCAAAGGCATTTGATATGGTGCCACACAAAAGGTTGGTACATAAAAGGAGAGTAATGGGACTAAGGGAAAATGTCTAACTGGGTTAACAACTGTTAACAACAGTGAAAAGAAACAAAGGGTGGTTATAAACCCTTTCGCACCAGAGCCTGTTTTCACCTCCTGATAAGGCCAATTTTTTCAATTCTGACCAGTGTCATTTTATGTGCTAATAACTTTGGAACACTTCAATGCATCACAGTGTTTCTGAAATAGTTTTTTGTGACATATTGTACTTCATGTGAGTGGTAAATTTATATTTTTTGTAATTATTTGTGAAAATATAGGAATTTTGGCGAAAATTTTGCAATTTTCAAACTTTTTACACCCTTAAATCAGATAGTTGTATCACACACAATAGTTATTAAATAACATTTCCCATGTCTAATTTACATCATCAACATTTTTGAAACATATTTTTTTTCTTAGGAAGTTAGAAGGGTTAAAAGTTAATCAGCAATTTCTAATTTTTACAACAATATTTTTTTAGGAACCAAATGACATTTGAAGTGACTTTGAGGGGCTTAACCAAAAGTGACTCCATTTTAAAAACTGCACCCCTCAAAGTGCTCAAATCTACATTTGAGACGTTTACTAACCCTTCAGGTGCTTCACAGGAATTAAAGTAATATGGAAGGAAAAAATGAAAATTTTACTTTTTCCCACAAAAATACTACTTTAGCCCCAAATTTTGCATTTTCTCAATTGTAACAGGAGAAAATGGACCAAGAGATTTGTTGTGCAATTTCTCCTGAGTACGCCGATACCACGCATGTGGTGGAAAACTACTATTTGGGCGCACGGCAGGGCTTGGAAGGGAAGGAGCACCAACTAACTTTTTCCATCATGAAAGGTAAATTGCTCATGCCTATGTCCATTTTTTCAGTTCCTCTGTGCTCACGGGACCAGCACTTATTGATTCCGGAACAACAAAGAATTTTATGGACTTTTCTCTAGCCAAAAGGCTGAAAATTCCTTAAGTTTCTTTGCAGACGCTCTTGAAGCTAACGTCCATGAATGGCTCAACAATTACAGGTGGTCGTATCCAATTCCGGACAGTGAAAATAACTCTTCAGATTGGTGCACTACACATTGAGGACATTTATTTTTTAGTTTTGCCACTTTCTGATGCACTGGTGCTTTTGGAACTTATGGCTACACGCTCCAGTCATTGACTAATCATTCGACCAGATTGCCCAGTGGGAATTATCTTGTCTTCAAATTCTGCCTCAACTACCTTCTCCAAAATTCTGTTCTCTAAATTTTCTGCCTCCTATCAGAACTTTGCAGGTGTTTTCTCGAGGCAAGGGGCCAAGGAAAACTGCAAGGAAGACGTGACTGAGTATGTCAGGAGTATGTCCATGATTCTGCCTCTGTTTTCCAACTTGCCATCTGCAGGTCGTCCTCTGGTCCTCAACAGGTCCTCTTTAGCAGTCAAAACGGTTCCTGCTTCTACTTCTGATCTATTCACTGAGTTTGAAATCAATCAAGATCACGAATGTGAAATGATTTGTAGCCCTGAGGAGAGATACTGGGTGCCTAAAAAAGAAAGAGATGCTTTTATCCTGCTCAAAAGAATTCATGCTAAGCATCTTCTTTCTGCTGTCACTGGCTCATCTGAGAGGGGCCCTAAGAGGGGGTCCAAGTACTACAGTCTTTTAGCAACAAGAGATCCATCAGAAGACAGCTATGACATCACATGCTCAGGACTTGTGTCATTCATAGCCGGAGCCCTTGCTGCCGGACAGAGAGCGCGCCCTGTACATCGGACTTCTTACCTGAACACTGGATTTTGAACTTATCCTTCAGCACAAGAGAATAATTCCCCATGTCATCTGTGGAAGGAACATGTATACTGTCTCTACAGGACCAACTGTTTGCAGTTTCCTCTGCAGCACCATCTCAACAGTGAGTTTTGTAATCATATACAGTGGTGTGAAAAAGTGATTGCCCCCTTCCTGATTTCTTATTCTTTTGCATGTTTGTAACACTTAAATGTTTCAGATCACAAAACAAATTTAAATATTAGTTGAAGATAACAAAAGTAAACACAAAATGCAGTTTTTAAATGAAGGTCTTTATTATTAAGGGAAAAAGAAATCCAAACCTAAAGGGCCCTGTGTGAAAAAAATATTGCCCCCCCCCCCCTTTAAAACATGAATTAACTGTGGTTTATCACATCTTTGTGAAGCTGAGTTCAATTTCCCTAGCCACACACTGGCCTGATTACTGCAACAGCTGTTCTCAATCAAGAAATCACTTAAATAGGACCTGCCTGACAAAGTTAAGCAGACCAAAAGACCCTCAAAAGTTAGACATCATGCTGCGATCCAAAGAAATTCAGGAACAAATGAAAAACAAAGTAATTGAGATCTATTATGCCATTAAAGCAGAAATATACAGTACAGACCAAAAGTTTGAACACACCTTCTCATTTAAAGATTTTTCGGTATTTTCATGACTTTGAAAATTGTACATTCACACTGAAGGCATCAAAACTATGAATTAACACATGTGGAATTATATAGTTAACAAAAAAGTGTGAAACAAGTGAAAATATGTCTTATATTCTAGGTTCTGCCTAAGTAGCCACCTTTTGCTTTAATGACTGCTTCGCACACTCTTGGCATTCTCTTGATGAGCTTCAAGAGGTAGTCACCGGAAATGGTTTTCACTTCACAGGTGTGCCCTGTCAGGTTTAATAAGTGGGATTTCTTGCCTTATAAATGGGGTTGGGACCATCAGTTGTGTTGTGCAGAAGTTAGGTGGATACACAGCTGATAGTCATACTGAATAGACAGTCATGTGATCAGTCACTTGAGGGGGAGGTAAATGGTCAGCTAGAGCACACTCCCTGGACATTCTAGCAATGCAGCAAGCCACTGCATTACAACTGTTAGAATTTGTATTATGGCAAGAAAAAAGCAGCTAAGTAAAGAAAAACTAGTGGCCATCATTACTTTAAGAAATGAAGGTCAGTCAGTCTGAAAAATTGGGAAAACTTTGAAAGTGTCCCCAAGTGCAGTTGCAAAAACCATCAAGCGCTACAAAGAAACTGGCTCACATGAGGACCGCCCCAGGAATGGAAGACCAAGAGTCACCTCTGCTTCTGAGGATAAGTTTATCCGAGTCACCAACCTCAGAAATCGCAGGTTAACAGCAGCTCAGATTAGAGACCAGGTCAATGCCACACAGAGTTCTAGCAGCAGACACATCTCTACAACAACTGTTAAGAGGAGACTTTGTGCAGCAGGCCTTCATGGTAAAATAGCTGCTAGGAAACCACTGCTAAGGACAGGAAACAAGCAGAAGAGACTTGTTTGGGCTAAAGAACACAAGGAATGGACATTAGACCAGTGGAAATCTGTGCTTTGGTCTGATGAGTCCAAATTTGAGATCTTTGGTTCCAACCACCGTGTCTTTGTGCGACGCAGAAAAGGTGAACGGATGGACTCTACATGCCTGGTTCCCACCGTGAAGCATGGAGGAGGTGTGATGGTGTGGGGGTGCTTTGCTGGTGACACTGTTGGGGATTAATTCAAAATTGAAGGCATACTGAACCAGCATGGCTACCACAGCATCTTGCAGCGGCATGCTATTCCTTCCGGTTTGCGTTTAGTTGGACCATCATTTATTTTTCAACAGGACAATGACCCCAAACACACCTCCAGGCTGTGTAAGGGCTATTTGACCAAGAAGGAGAGTGATGGGGTTGCTACGCCAGATGACCTGGCCTCCACAGTCACCAGACCTGAACCCAATCGAGATGGTTTGGGGTGAGCTGGACCGCAAAATGAAGGCAAAAGGGCCAACAAGTGCTAAGCATCTCTGGGAACTCCTTCAAGATTGTTGGAAGATCATTTCCGGTGACTACCTCTTGAAGCTCATCAAGAGAATGCCAAGAGTGTGCAAAGCAGTCATCAAAGCAAAAGGTGGCTACTTTGAAGAGCCTAGAATATAAGACATATTTTCAGTTGTTTCACACTTTTTTGTTAAGTATATAATTCCACATGTGTTAATTCATAGTTTTGATGCCTTCAGTGTGAATGTACAATTTTCATAGTCATGAAAATACAGAAAAATCTTTAAATGAGAAGGTGTGTCCAAACTTTTGGTCTGTACTGTATGTCACACAAAATAGTTAATAAATAACATTTCCCACATGTCTATTTTACATCAGCACAATTTTGGTAACAAAATTTTTTTTTGTTAGGAAGTTATAAGGGTTAAAAGTTGACCAGCGATTTCTCATTTTTCCAACAAAATTTACTAAACCCTTTTTTAGGGACCACATCACATTTGAAGTGACTTTGAGGGGCTTTTATGACAGAAAATACCCCAAAGTGACACCATTTTATAAACTGCACCCCTCAAGGTGCTCAAAACCACATTCAGGAAGTTTATGAACCCTTCAGGTACTTCACCGGAATTTTTGGAATGTGGAGAAAACAATGAACATTTAACTTTTTTTTCACAAAAATGTTACCTTCGACCCAAATTTTTTTATTTTCACAAGGGTAAAAGGAAAGAATGGTCCATAAAATTTGTCGTGCACTTTCTCCTGACCACGCTGATACCCCATATGTGGGGGAAAACCACTGTTTCGGCATATGGCAGTGCACGATAGTGAAGGAGAACCATTTGACTTTTTGAATGTAAAATTTGGTTGAATAATTAGCGGACGCCATGTCGCGTTTGGGGAGCCCCTGATGTGCCCATGAACTGGAAACCCCCCCAGAAGTGACACCATTTTGGAAATTATACCCCTCAGGGAACTTATCTAGACATGTGGTGAGCACCTTGAACTCCCAAGTGCTTCACAGAAGTTTATAAAATTGAGCCGTAAAAATAAACTTTTCACATTTTTCCCACAAAAATGTTTTTCAGCCCCCAATTTTGCATTTTCATAAGGGTAAGAGGAGATATTGCACCATACCATTTGTTGTGCAATTTCTCCTGAGTAAGCCAACACCCCATATGTGGGGGGAAGCCACTGTTTGGGCGCACGGCAGGGTTCGGAAGGGAAGGAGCGACATTTGACTTTTTGAATGTGAAATTTGCTTGAATAATTAGCGAACGCCATGTTGCGTTTGGAGAGCCCCTGATGTGCCTAAACAGTGGAAACCCCCCATAAGTAACCTTATTTTGGACACTAGACCCCTCAAGGATTTTATCAAGGGGTATAGTGAACATTTTGAACCCAGAGGTATGACACAGAATTTGATAACATTAGGTCAACATATTGAATAAGTTGACAGTAGCCTTGAGCACAAGTGCTCGCTACTTGAGTTTGCATCGGGGACTCGGGCATGTATCGCAGGTGCTCGAGTGACATGCTTGAGTCCCCGCCCCGCATGTTTCATGGTTGTTACACATCCAAAAACAAACATGCCGGGATTGCCCATGCATAGCAGGCAATTCCTGCATGTTTTTTTTTGGCTGTATAACAGTCGCAAAACATATGGGGTGGAGACTCGAGCATGTCACTCGAGCACCCGCGATACTTGGTGCATACCCGAGCACCCTATGCAAACTCAAGTAGGGAGCACTTACAATCAACACTGGTCGCCATATCGTCATCATTTTTTTTTCTTTACTTTTGAAAAAATCCGAACCCCAACACAACCCTAACCCTAACCGTAAACCTAATCCTAACACTAACACAACCCTAAACCAAACACAACCCTAACCTTAACACAGCCCTAACGCTAACACAACCCTAACCCTGACCCAACTGTGGCACCCTGCTGTGCACAGGTACCACAGGACCAAGGGTGCATGGACGGACTTCTCCACAAGAGGCCCTCATTACATACAAACACCTCCACCCTTCCACCTCATACCACCAGAGGGAGTTCGTTAGGGATATATATATATGGAGGGTGGTGCCATGCAGTCAGTCAGTCAGAGATCAGTCAGACAGAGAGAGTCTGAGAGCGTGCTGATGCTGAGAGCAGCGAAGAAGCAGCGCGTCTGCTGCTGAGTTCTGAGGGTCCCGAGTGTGGCCGAAGGCAAGAGGATAAAGGAGAGAGGAGTTGAGGGGGCAGAGGAGCATCATAGGCTCACCCCAGTATACAAAATGGACACCGGGTCCGCGCCTACAGGGTCCCTTTATACCCAGTAGGGATCACCGGCATTCCAGGAGGACTACAGGTCCCTGGACGACCTGAAGCTAGACCCATTACAGGACCAGGAACCACAAGGCCCCAGCGTCCAGGGAGAGTGGTTACCAGCAGAAGGTCCTACTACCGAGCGACAGGTGAAGGAACAGCATGACACATAAGCTAGGCCCAGTTGCAGGCTGGCCAGGAGCATACAGAGAGGCAGACACGGACCAGGAGGCCTTATACCCGCTCACTGGGGAGAAGTGCTGAAGTGCACCCATCCTACTGAGTACCCTGGACTGTACCTGACATCCGCACCAGTAAAGGTATTGAAGCGAATCCCCTGTTTCTGTCAGTTACTCCTGCTGCGCCATCCGCCTGCACTACAAGCCCCAGCATCACCACCACCAAACTCAACACTGCCCCGGGGGCCCGCTCCACCTGTGGGGAGCAGAAACACCTCAGCTGCCATCCCATCACCCCCCGGAGGTCTGCAGCAGCGCTAGTAAACCTTACCAGGTACCACAGGTGGCGTCACGAACTATTTACTTTATCTTTATTTTCTATCCAAGTTACAATTCCCCCTTATTTGGTTGACCGCCCTGGGCCACGGGCCAGGCCAGCCACTGTGACATATCCCCCACCGGCATCCATAGGCCCGGCTGCCGAGTACCCCATTGCCCCGAGGGGGAGCGTCACAACCCTAATCCTAACCCAACCCTAACCCTAACACAACTCTAACTGTAACACAACCCTAACCCTAACACAACCCTAACCCTAACTGTAACTCTAATCCTAGAGTTTATTTTTTACGCCGTTCCTCGTGCGGTATAAGTGATTAGATGATTTTGTTCTTCTATGCGATTACAGCGATACCAGATTCATATCGGGTTTTTATGTTTGCCAGCTGTCACACACAAAAGATGCTTTTTTTTGCAAAGACTAGTTTTTGCAATATTTTTCCATATTTCGGCCGACATAGTCTTGTAATGGCTTGTTTTTTGCGGGACAAGTAGACGTTTTTATTGGTACCATTTTCGGGCATGTGACTTTTTTTATCGCCTTCTATACCGATTTTTGGGAGGCAAAATAAACAAAAACCAATAATTCAGGATTTTTTTTTTTTCTTATGCCGTTCAGCGTGTGAAATTGATAAGGCAGCTTTATTCCTCAGGTCAGTACGTTTGCAGTTATACTAAATTTATATCTTTTTTTATGTTTTGGTGCTTTTACACAATAAAAACAATTTTATAGAAAAAGTAAAAATTTTTGCATCTCTTTATTCTGAGAGCTATAACTTTTTTTAGTTTTCGGCTGATGGAGCTTTATGGAGCTTGCTTTTTGAAGGACAAGATGACGTTTTCAGCGGTATCATTTTTATTTATATTTGTCTTTTGATCATGTTTTATTCCACTTTTTGTTCGGCGGTATGATGATAAAGCATTGTCTTTTGCTTAGCTTATTTTTTTTTTTTACCGTGGTCACTAAAGGGGTTTAACTAGTGGGACAGTTTTATAGGTCAGGTCGTTCCAGACGCGACAATACCAAACATGTGTAGCTTTATTGTTTTTTTTTCATAATAATATTTATTCATGGGTACAGTATATATATATATATATTTATATATGTATATGTATATATACATATATATATATTCACTTTTTGTTATATTTTTACATATTTTTTTCCACTTTCTGATACTTTCTTTCACTTTTACGCTTTGTCCCACTATGGGACTTTCATTTTTTGCAGGCTGCATCCCTGTGCTATGCAGGCTTTCAGCTCTGCACTGGCACATGTTAGAAAGATCGTGCAGTGTACATGATCTATCTAACTTCCTGATGCCTGGTGACCCGGATAATGATGACATCGGGTCACCATGGCAACGATCGGGACCCTGCACTGTCAGCCTCAGCCTGCCTCGGAAATGCTGTGATCGACTTCGATTGCAGGATTTCGGGGGTTAATGTGCCCGGAGCGGTGTGGGACCGCTACTTGCGCAGAGTACCGGGTGTCAGCTGTTTGAATCAGCTGACACCCGGCAGCAATCACCCCGCACAGCTTCTGTGCGAGCGCGATCAGTGAGTCGTAATAATACATACCTGGTCATTAAGACCCAGGTCACAGAGATGTATTATTACGCCTCACGTCAGAAAGGGGTTAAACACTGCATTTTGTGATTACTTGTGTTATCTTTGTCTTATATTTAAATTTGTTTTGTGATCTGAAACATTTAAGTGTGACAAACATGCAAAACAATAAGAAATCAGGAAGGGGGCAAACACATTTTCACACCACTGTACATATGTATATATATATATATATATATATATATATATATATATATACATATTTATATTTATATATATATATACATGTGTAAGTAACAAATGGAATTGTGTGTGGTCTCACCATTTTGCAAAGACTGGCATTCTGATTTCTCCAGCAGCATTTGACTTTGTGAAAAACCAGTCATGTCTGTCTGTCGAATTCGTTCCTCCAATATTCGTATCTGCGCCTCCTTTTGGGCAACCTGCAGACCCTTAAAAACATTTAAAAAAAAATAAGAGGAATTAGCATTCTAGTAATCTATGTCCTAAAGGAGAAAGGAAGTAAATATATTTCATGCTTTCAGTATCATCCTTTGGTTATAATAGATGTTTTTACACAATATTAGAGATAATTGTTTCATTTCAATGAAGGAGAAGAACTGAACCCAAATCAAGAAATTGTTTTAAGCAGTTAGAACTGCCTAATATTTGCATGTCAGCTTCGAAGAAAATAGAGGGAAGCAATTTTTGCATTTAATGCATTTTTTGTACAGAAAAAGCTTTGATTCTGCATTTAAATATGCAGCTGCGTTTTTTGTATGCATTTTTTCATACTCCCCACAGAAGACAATAGAGAAAAATCACACCAAAACCCACACAGTTCTACAGCAACTTTAAACGCACAGTTGTTATGAGTTTCTATGAAGTCACATTGACTTTGCTTGGACAGTTAAAAGTGGTTATAATGGTGGACTTATCTAAGTGAATTCGCTAAGTACATTCCTGACAGCTTTCAAAGAGAAGGGACTCACATGCCCCTTTCAACTGACAGTCTATCAGGTCGAAGAATCAGCCATCTTTACAGAGAGGCTGTCATCTCCAAACCGCTAATTAAACCATTTATACATCTACATGTGCATCTCACTAAATTAGAATATCATCAAAAAGTTCATTTAAAGTTCTTCAATACAAAAAGTGAAATTCCCAACAGCCAATGAAAACACAAAAGTCATTATCTCAGTAAATTAGAATAATTTAGACTTTTGTGTTTTCATTGGCTGTAAGCCATTATCATCAGCATTAACAGAAATAAACACTTGAAATAGATCACTCTGTTTGTAATGACTCTATATAATATATGGGTTTCACTTTTTGCATTGAAGAACTGAAATAAATTAACTTTATGATGATATTCTAATTTTGTGAGAAGCACCTGTATACATTGGACTAGCTACTATAAAATCATATCTGCAGTATACTCCCCCTCAGTTTGCATACTGAACATTTTGCCATATCTTTCTTGACAGCACTGCCTGAATTCAATCGGGAGATATGCACCTCTATAAGGACAATGTAGGAGCTCAGCAGTTCTTACACATTACTGGCTCTCAACACTAGCTCCTGTCTGCGGCGGCTATTGTATCTACAGTACACTACAGCAGACAGGAGACAGCAATGACAGCCTGCAATGACACTGTGCGCACAGCTGGGCTATGGCACAGTGTTCGTGCAGAAGTGGAAATCAATAATTGAGTGCTGTCAATCAATATATGACAAAAGTGCTCAGTATAAGTGGTTTATTTGGCATTTGGGGGTGAGAGACTTCCTCTATAGGTTTAGGGGGCCAACCAAACTTTTCAGGTACTTTTGAGTTGCCCATGAATCCTCTACTGAACTGGCCAGCTTCATCTATTCCTCTAGGCATTCTACAGAGAGCATGGTGGTAAAGACATAAGGGGGACTGAACCACCAGTAAGAAATCAAGAAGCAGAAACTATACACTGGCTCTATATTAAGAGATTGACTGTATTTTGGACCTTTGGCAGCACGGATTCTCAATCACCACATTCCACATTCAATTGCAAGAGTTACATCAAGGCAACAGGTTTGTAATGTCATTAACTGTGATAGATCTGGTGCAGGTTAATGTGGAAAAAAGTTCAGTTCAGTTTTGTCCAGTGAGTTTTGGACTGTTTGCCATGCTTCCTCACATGTAAAGCTGGAGGGGGGTCTATTTGTAGACCTAATAAATGTTAGTCTCTGACTTCCAGTCACCTACAAGTTGACTGCAGCATCTATAGAAACCCTTCTGGCAGGTCTCAGATTCCTTCTCTTACCAAGCAACCTGTGGTTAGAAGGGAAGATACCACAACTCAGAAGTTGCAGGAAAGATGCCAGACTCTGCAGGGAAAGAAGTGAAGTCGAAACCACTAAAAGCAGGAAGATACAGGAGCTAATTGGTTTAGGGTTGTATGAGGAGAGGATGAATAGAACTTTAAAAGGGGGACTTTGTCGATATCACGCTCCAATAAAGAGCCAAATGGCGAATGGCGGGATGGATGGGAAGCACTGTGACTAAGGAAAGATTAAAGGGGCATCCCTGAATCTTGCCCTGTGCAACACTGAGCTCCCTGATGTCCCTAGATGGGTTCTTTCATCTTTCACCCCGTGCGGTGATCACGTTCCTAATCCCTGTCTTGCTCTAAGCACGGTCCTGGCTAGTGTGTGGGGTAGCAGGAATGCTAGTCCTGCTCTATAATAAAACCACAAAGGGAGTCAGACAAGGGTAAAGAAAACAGCAATCACTCTCAGTGCGCCCAGACTAAGGGACGGTGTATAACGGGAGAGGAAGAGTGAGATAAACCAAACTGGACGATAAGGAGAAGTATAGCATCAAACTTCCAAACAGCAATCTCCAAAGATGACTCCAAAACGGCTTCTCAATCCACTGTTCACAACTCCCAAACAAACTCCAAGGTATAGCAAGCTATCACTGGCAGCTAATAAAGCTAAGAGGTGAGTATTTATACCAAAGGGGAGTGGAGAACTACAAACAGCTTAGACAACTCAGGGCGAATAGCTGAAGGAGACAAACAGAACTGTTTAACCCTTGCAACAGAGCCAGGAAAATCTGCACAGCTTAACCTTTGCAACGCCAAAGCAAAGGAAATCTGCATAGCTTAACCTTTGCAACATCAGAGCAAAGGAAATCTGCACAGCTACCTGGAAGGCAAAGAAGATTCATCCAGTGCAGGTGAACGAATAGCCAGATGCCGCGATCTTCTGACCCCTGAACTAGAGGAGACCACTCTCTGGTCATGAAGTTTCGTGCCTGGCACATGTCATTATTTACTTAGACACGATCTTTAGCGCTGACAAGCTATACAACGGTCCAGCTAGATGGTGCTTGATGAGAAGTTTGCAGTCGCTCGGCTTTGTCAACTGAAATAGTTTGGGCATAAGAAGAAATCAATGTATCGTTGCAACTAACTTTGGCACAAAACAATCTCACTCCTTTTAATAAAAAGTTGCAGTCTTGAGATAAAATACTGCACCTACGGCTAAATGCCCAACAGGAGCTTGTTGGCTCTGAAGGGCACTGAAGATTTTTCTCAAATAGTACAATTCACGACGAGTGCTCCATTTGCAGGAGGCTCTCACTCAGTGCTCCATTATTTCTGCTGCTCAAAACAGCTGGCCAAAGTGGCCAGTCGCTTTTAAAATTAATGTAGCTGTTTGTATCAACATCTTTAAAGTATGTTTTTGTGCAGATATTCTTTCCTCTTAAAAATAATGTGAGATCCAAAAAATTGATAGTTTCAGGATTAACAAAGGGTGTAAAAGAGAGACCCCAAACGTTTCCATTCAGAAACTCAGCCGGACCAACAAGTTCAGTATCCCAAATAATGATCAAGTCATCAATGTACCGTTTATAAAGAATGATGTTCACAAAATAAGGGGAGTTATAGATATATATTTTTTCGAAGAGACCCACAAAAAGATTAGCGTATGTAGGTGCTATTTTTGACCCCATCGCTGTACCTGATACCTGATGATACATTTTATCTCTGAAGGTGAAATAATTAGTGTTCAATATAAACGACAACCCTTCAAATAAAAAATCCCTTTGTGTAACCGTAAGCCTATTATCTAAGTCTAGGAAGTGCCTAAAAGCCGCCAGACCAATTGTGTGTTCTAATTTAGAATATAAAGCTGCTACATCTAAAGTGATGAAAGTATAAGTATCTTTCCATTTGACCTCTTTTATTAAATTAATCAAATGTGTGGAGTCCCTAAGGAAGCTATCCAAATGCAATAAATGTATTTTCATAATTTTATCAATGTATTCGGACAATTTACTCGTTAGCGAGCCAATACTTGAAATAATGGGTCTACCAGGGGGATTTTTTTGATTTTTATGTAATTTGGGTAGAGTGTAAAAATATTGTAGGCCATAAAAACTCTCAGAATAAGGACATCATTATTCATTCAGCAGACAAAGGGTGGGGGGGGTATTGTTATACAGGATTATGATGATTAAGTCAAAGAAGCCTACAATATTTTGTCAGATACTAAATACTATAAAAATATTTATATTGATCCCTTCTTTGATTTAATTAAGGAATATACTACAAGAATCAAGCAGGCCTTTGCTAACAAGAGCATTAATGAAACAGAGAAAAAATTCCTGACTATTAGGAGTCCAAACACCCCCTTTTTTTACACTCTACCCAAATTACATAAAAATCAAAAAAATCCCCCTGGTAGACCCATTATTTCAAGTATTGGCTCGCTAACGAGTAAATTGTCCGAATACATTGATAAAATTATGAAAATACATGTATTGCATTTGGATAGCTTCCTTAGGGACTCCACACATTTGATTAATTTAATAAAAGAGGTCAAATGGAAAGATACTTATACTTTCATCACTTTAGATGTAGCAGCTTTATATTCTAATATAGAACACACAATTGGTCTTGCGGCTTTTAGGCACTTCCTAGACTTAGATAATAGGCTTACGGTTACACAAAGGGATTTTTTATTTGAAGGGTTGTCGTTTATATTAAACACTAATTATTTCACCTTCAGAGATAAAATGTATCATCAGGTATCAGGTACAGCGATGGGGTCAAAAATAGCACCTACATACGCTAATCTTTTTATGGGTCTCTTCGAAAAAATATATATCTATAACTCCCCTTTTTATGTGAACATCATTCTTTATAAACGGTACATTGATGACTTGATCATTATTTGGGATACTGAACTTGTTGGTCCGGCTGAGTTTCTAAATCTTCTGAATGGAAACGTTTGGGGTCTCTCTTTTACACCCTTTGTTAATCCTGAGACTATCAATTTTTTGGATCTCACATTATTTTTAAGAGGAGAGAATATCTGCACAAAAACATACTTTAAAGATGTTGATACAAACAGCTACATTAATTTTAAAAGCGGCCATTACTCTAAATGGATAAAAAACATTCCAAGAAACCAATTCTATAGGATTAGAAAAAATTGTACTCACAAAGATGACTTTATAGTACAATCTAGCACTCTTGCTAACAGGTTTAAAAACCAGGCTTACCCCGGTAATCTTATCAAAAAAGCATATCTGGAGGCTTTAAATATAGAAAACAGGGATAGTCTATTGATAGATAAAGAAAAAATTAAAAATACCAAGGAGAGTAATTATTCCTTGAATTTTATAACTTCCTACAACAAATCTCATGGACAAATACGAAAAATACTAGAAGATAATTGGAAAATTCTTCTAGATGATCCCATACTGAAAAAGATCTTGCCTAAAAAAACGGGTATTACTTTTAGGCGTGCCCCCACACTAAGAAATATCATAGCTCCGAGTAGGATAAGGAATACGACAAAGAGGAATTGTATGACTCCTATAACATCCTTTTTGGCAACAAAAATTGTCTATGTTGTAAAAGTATTACACATGGTCTTACTAACTTTCAATCAAAGACTAATATGGAGATTTTTGAGATCAATAAATATCTCACCTGCAATTCTACTTTTGTTATCTATCTAATAGAATGCAGTTGTAACAAACAATATGTGGGGAGAACGATACAGCCTCTCCACCTACGCCTAAATTCCCATAGGCATAATGTTCTTAAAGGGTTTCTTAAACAAGGTCTTTCTAGACACTGCACAATGGTGCAAAAATAAAGATTTTTTAAGTCTAAAGATCAGCCCTATTGATCAAATTCCCGAGAATAATCCTAATAGACTCCAAGAACTAAACAGAAAGGAAATTTATTGGATTTACAGACTGAATACTCTTAAGCCCTTTGGTCTGAATGATGTCTCTGAAGTTTTTTTTATAGTTAATATTGTTTTTTATATATACACACATAAATCTGTGTTTTTACATTCATCATAGTTTTTACTGACACACATATTGTGTTCCTCTAAAATCCTGCACGCCATTATAAATAGTCCCTCTTTTATGGTTTCCTTTTTGGAGCAGTACAACTCGAACCCACACCGTAGCGCTCTGCTGGTTGCTACAATCACACACCTCTCTCCTTCTACGCCACCGCACGTCAGGTGATTCACTACCTGTCTGTGTATCTACTTTATCTGTGCCGCACCCTCTGCACTACATCGCGGCGTCTTCTTTGTGGTCCTATTACTACACATTAAGTCTCTATGTCACTACATGATATAGGTCAGATAACCTGTTCCTTGTACTATTCCTCCGTTGATAGAGGTTATTACTGGCTATTTTTTGCATGGGGGTACTTTTTATTTTGTTTCTTCGTTTTCCATCTCCCTTTATGGATCGGGTGTATCCTCATTAGAGATTTTAATGTTATATATATATTTATATTGTTCTTATCTAATGTGAAGGCTTACTTATTAGTAAGTAATATTCCTTTCATGTATTTACTCCATTTGACTGATACATTTGACTATTCTGTATATTGATTATTTATACATCTCTACACTACATTATCTGTAATACGTGTCTTAATACATGTTTTTTATACTCCTTTTTTATATTGGTGACACTCATTGATAAAGTTTTGTTGAAGTTTTTTGCACACGGCCTCAGGTGCAAAGGTTATGTTGTTTTTTTCTGCTCTTCCTTTTTGAACACACTTTTTTTTTTTTTTTCACTTTATGTCTGTATATAAATGGAGTGCTTCAGTGCATACATTGATATATCTGTTGGTGCCCTGATGAAGGGGTGTGGAACACCCAGAAACGCGTAGGCATTTACCAATAAACAAGGATTTTATTACATGTTCCTGACTTGGGGATCTTTCAGCGGCGCGGACGTATATCTCTACCTTTACCGCCTTTGGATTTATTCTGGTCCTCTGGGACACCTATTGGAGATCCGCTGCAGCTGCTTTTTATACGTGATGGTAGTTGTGTCCTCACACAACCCAACCAGGTGAGAACCACCTTTTTACTATTATTCCCTATGCCTACAGGTGTAACCCTATTGGGCTTTGCGCTCTCTCTCTCTTTGTATTTTAAGCTCTAATATTTATTACAATTAGTCTGTTAGTATATGTCCTAGGATCCCCTGCACAACTCCTTCAGACCTGTGTTGTCTTGGGGCAACTCTCCATAGTATGGCCAAACATTCCAAGTAAAAATATCTAAGGCGCCAGGTATCTTTCTAAATCAACGTCTTTATTAATTACAGCAAATAAAAAATCTGCAACATTTCCGCTACTAACGGCCTATGTCAAGCCAGATCATGTTACCCTTCTCTTGACGTGACTTGACAAAAGCAGTTCATGGCCGAAACGTCTCAGATTTTGTATGTTCTGTAATTAATAAAGAAGTTTAATGAGGAAGATACCTGGTAAATTTTACTTAGTGGGTTAATATATGTCTGCCTACACCGCTCTGCTACAATTCTTGGTACTCTATCATAGCAGTGTGTGCATTTATAATTATGCCTGAAATAAATGTTATGCCTCTTAGGCTATGTGTCCGTGGTCAAGAATAGCTGCGTTCTACATTACAAGCACAGCGGATGGGATTTATAGAAACCCCATTCCCACTGTGCTTCTATTTAACACTGCGTAAACTTACGAGCTGCAGCCTAGTAATTATCTGCTATCGTCTCTCCTGAGTAGTTTCATCCATAACCATTCATTAGATGCGGTAAATCCGCATGGTTCACTGAACACATGCGGATTTACTTGTGTTCAATAGAACTCAGCATTTTGGACACAGCGAAAATAAGCTGTTTCCAAAACTCTGCTATTCCTGATCGTGGGCACATAGCCTAATTTTGCCTCAATGTCTTACTTCTAATGTGTGTACATTGGACACATCAGGAGGCTTAAAAGAAAATGAATATCAAGAGTCCGATTATTGAATTGAGTTGACTGTCTGAAATACACTGATAAATGAGTCGCAATAGTGATCTAAGCCAACTGCATGTGGTAAGTAATAAATCAGAGGCCCAATAATGGACCCTGGCAACTGCATACACATGGATCAACAGCACTCTAGAATAGACACACCAGGGCCCTGATGGTGGACTCTGGCAACATAAAGTGCATAACGTTAAACAGCACCCGAGGCCTGGTGATAATCTCTTGCCACTGCACATGTAAGATAAGACGCAGAACATTTGAGTCCGAGGTATCACTTCCATTGCTTACATCAATGTTGCAATAAAGCATATTGGTCTGTGTCACTACAGCGGTGAGGCATGCACTGGGTGTATGGATCGCATTGGTGAGGCATGAACATTTCCCCAATTTCACAACTTAAAAGAACCTGTAATGAAAAATTTGCCCTATCAATCTGCAGATATAGGGTTAATCTGCAGACTAATGGCGTTCTGACAGCATATGGTGTTGTCATTCAGACCCTTGCTGCCGGGAGGAAATTAACTTTATTCCCCCGGCAGTGTTCGGCGTTCAATCACAGGAGTGGCGCCGGCACAGTTAACATTAGAATCTGTAACAATATAATTGGGATTACATGCGTAAGACCTAGAAGAACTGAGAAAAAAATCTTTATTTCTTATTAAAGATTCTGTTGACTCTTGGATTTGATGTAAGAACAAAAAATCTGCATTTTTTACCTCAGGTAAGAAACAAGCATTGCCTGATTTAGGAGGAGAATATACCATCAGGAATTCCTTATAGTTCACAAGTTTTATTAAAGTAACATGGGATCCAAGGGGAAACGTTTCTCCTTGCAGAGAGTAACATGACAAGCATGCCAAGATGAGGAGACTTTTAAAGCCACAATGCTCCTCTGGGAAATATGCAAATTGTCTCTTCAGAGAGGAAGAGGACTAGAACTTTAGTGCCACCTATAGGAAGTAGCAATCCGAAAAGCCAATATCAACTCTCTAACAATCCTTGTCACATAACTTAGGATAAAAGCCAGAACCTCAATTTGCAGACACTGTGTTTCGGGGTACTGCCCCTTGTCAGTGCAAAGTGTGAGATATGGTTTGGTTGAGTGAGAAGCGTCTGACTTGTGTCCAAGGGGTAACGTTTCTCCTTGCGGACAGTGACATGTCAAGCATGCCAAGGTGAGCAGACTTTTAAGACGCAATGCTCCTCTGGGAAAGATGAGAAATGTCTCTACAGAGAGAAAGAGGACTAGAACTAGTGTCACCTGTAGCAAAGTGATTGGCAGGTGTGGGAAAAAAAGCTGCAAAGTAAGAAAGCTTTCATAAATAGGAGTGCTAATAGTTTATTTTTATCAATTAACAAAATGCAAAGTGAATGAACAAAAGAGAAATCTAAATCACATCAATATTTGGGGTGACCACTCTCTGCGTAAAAACAGCATCAATTCTTCTAGGATTACAGCCAGGTGTATGAGTAACCAATTATATCAAACCAGTGATAATGATCAGCATTTTCATATGAACAGTAGATTGACTGACAGTCGTTAACTGAAACAGAATTAGCTGTGTGGGAGGCTTAAAACTGAGTGAAGAACAACCAAACTCTGCTACAAAGGTGAGGTTCTGAAAGACAATTTTATGCCATAGGTCATACACTGTGCACAGAAACAAGACACAAGGTACATGAGTTAGGTCTTGTTCAAGCAAAGACCTCAAAAATGAGTTCAAGCGCGTTTAAAGAAGCACAAAAAATGGGCAACATTGAATATTGATAAAATAAGTAAAGTGAAAACATTAGTGCCCATGGGGATAGGTAATACTGAAAGCTGCTGACAGAAAATCAGTCCTGTGTGGCAAATCTGTAGAGAAAGATGATCAGATAAAAACTGGATACAGGGTACGATAAAGGGGAACTGAGAGCTCCTCAAATCACGTAGGTTGTGGACACTGCAGGACTTCAAAGCTTCTTACTTTGACGTCACACGCTACTCCAGCATTCTCCCACTCAGATACCAGAGACGCTACCGGCCAGAGCACCCTGGTCGCAGAGACTTATTATACAGACCAGAGGACTCACAGTGTCTTGCTGTGCCATGGCCATTTCTAATTGCTTCTGGATACAGGATCCCTACAGTGGACACCAGTACACACAGGAGCACTCAGAGGTACAGGGATGCCCTCCATCCTCCAGTGAACTACACCAAAGACGCTACATCAGCAAACTGTAGGTCTTCTTTTTGTAACTCCTTCTTATGTTTCACAAGCATGATTGTTAGCTGAAATGCTAGGTCTGCGGTGGTAACTATTTGTAGCATTAGAAACTGACACTTTTTAATAGAAAGAGATAGGTGAATTATTTATATTCTATATGAAAGATCTATAGCCCGAATACCAGATTTGAGGCGTCAGCAGACACACAACAAATTGTTCTTTCTTCTATTTATAAAGGGGTATTTTCAAAAATACCTGTGTGTAAATTTGAATTTCCATGATTTTTAAGGGATTATCTGAGCAATTCTTATTGATATATTTAACATGTCCATCCACTAGCTGTTTAGCGCTACAGTATCCAGTTTTTATCTGTTCAACATTGAATATTGTTGGGACTCAGATACATCCACATACTGTTCAGAAAAGTCTGTCCTGAAGTGGTCTTTATGGAAGAGTGGCAGTCAAAAGGCCATACCTTCGACATAGAAAAAAAGACAAGTGACTCAACTATGCAGGGATTGAAATGAATAAAAATAGCAGCTCTGAACTAAACATTTAAAATGTGAAATATTTGGAACAACTTCCCTGCTGAATTACACTGTGTGCAAGTTTACCTAGAAAAATTGATGCTGTTTCTAAGGCAAAGTGAGGTCACACCAAATATTGATTTGATTTAGATTTCACTTTTGCTCATTCACTTTGCTTTTTGTTAATTCATAAAAATAAACTTTTAACGCTATGTTCACATGTTGCATTTTTGAAGCGCTTTTTTTCTGCAAACAAAACCTTCTCTCATAGAAGTGAAAATGCTGCATATAACACACAGCTTATTGCTGTGTTTTTGAGGTTTGCTGTGATTTATTAGTGCACATTACATGTGTGATTTGTCTACAGTACATGCTTAATAAATTTAGTTTTAGTCACCAAAAGCGCAGCAAAACATGCTGCAAAAGCGCAGCAAAATCTGTTATTTGTACGTTGCAACATTTTTTCCTCAGCTGTCCAAACCTTTTGTGCAGTACTGTACACCCACATACCCGCATACACTGTAACCCAACTCTTTTCACCTTTTCTATAGACGCACGTAGGAAGTTCTCAAGAAGATGACGGGCTTCTGTCAGGGAACAGGAACTTATAACAACTGAGGTGTCTGTCGAGTCCAGATCTTCCTAAAAAACATTTAAATGAATATTCATGAAAAAGTATTCTTAAGCCTATTTAAATGATCAGAAATGTTCTACATTAATTTTCGTAATTATATTCATCATTCTTTTTCAATTTTTTTTATATATACATATTTTATACAGTACAGACCAAAAGTTTGGACACACCTTCTCATTTAAAGATTTTTCAGTATTTTCATGACTATGAAAATTGTACATTCACACTGAAGGCATCAAAACTATGAATTAACACATGTGGAATTATATACTTAACAAAAAAGTGTGAAACAACTGAAAATATGTCTTATATTCTAGGTTCTTCAAAGTAGCCACCTTTTGCTTTGATGACTGCTTTGCACACTCTTGGCATTCTCTTGATGAGCTTCAAGAGGTAGTCACCGGAAATGGTTTTC
The DNA here is from genome assembly GCF_046119375.1 of Phyllobates terribilis. Taxonomy (NCBI): domain Eukaryota; kingdom Metazoa; phylum Chordata; class Amphibia; order Anura; family Dendrobatidae; genus Phyllobates; species Phyllobates terribilis. Next base: position 638,689,659 of record NW_027362762.1, read on the forward strand.
ACTTCACAGGTGTGCCCTGTCAGGTTTAATAAGTGGGATTTCTTGTCTTATAAATGGGGTTGGGACCATCAGTTGTGTTGGGCAGAAGTCTGGTGGATACACAGCTGATAGTCCTACTGAATAGACTATGTAAGGTAGCGCTATTCATCACGCTGGGGGCACTCGCTTCACCGGGTCAATCAAAGCACACATGCAACGTCTTTCCGGCAATTCACAGTACAGCAGTTTATTACATCTAATAAACCGGTCATAACATAGTCCATCTCAGTAGCTCGCCGACATGTTACACATAATATCCCAGAGCCTTTCTAGTGACAGACATGCCCACTTGGCTCCAGATACAGCCTTCAGCAAGGTAACAATATCAATGTCCACATCAAGCAGCGTTTTTACCTTTGCCAGGTCGTAGCTGCTTCAGTCCGCTTGATTCTGCCACAGCTGTGGCTTTAAGGATTCCCAGATGGGGCCTCCGGGCCACATACCTTCAAAGGCTACTGGTATCTCAAACACAGGGGGATCCAGCCTCAGCCTTCCAGGCTTCACCAGGCCTCTCTTTCTAGGCCTCACCAGGCCACTCTTTCTCTACCTGTTTCAAAACTACCAGGGTTTATATATCCTTTTGTGCACACAGGACCTGTGAGGATGTCACAGTCACGTGATCAGTCACCTGAGGGGGAGGTATATGGTCAACTAGAGCACACCCCATGGACATTCTAGCAATGCAGCAAGCCGCTGCATTACAACTGTTAGAATTTGTATTATGGCAAGAAAAAAGCAGCTAAGTAAAGAAAAACAAGTGGCCATCATTACTTTAAGAAATGAAGGTCAGTCAGTCTGAAAAATTGGGAAAACTTTGAAAGTGTCCCCAAGTGCAGTTGCAAAAACCATCAAGCGCTACAAAGAAACTGGCTCACATGAGGACCGTCCCAGGAAAGGAAGACCAAGTCACCTCTGCTTCTGAGGATAAGTTTATCCGAGTCACCAGCCTCAGAAATCGCAGGTTAACAGCAGCTCAGATTAGAGACCAGGTCAATGCCACACAGAGTTCTAGCAGCAGACACATCTCTTCAACAACTGTTAAGAGGAAACTTTGTGCAGCAGGCCTTCATGGTAAAATAGCTGCTAGGAAACCACTGCTAAGGACAGGCAACAAGCAGAAGAGACTTGTTTGGGTTAAAGAACACAAGAAATGGACATTAGACCAGTGGAAATCTGTGATTTAGTCTGATGAGTCCAAATTTGAGATCTTTGGTTCCAACCACCGTGTCTTTGTGCGACGCAGAAAAGGTGAACGGATGGACTCTACATGCCTGGTTCCCACCGTGAAGCATGGAGGAGGAGGTGTGATAGTGTGTGGGTGCTTTGCTGGTGATACTGTTGGGGATTTATTCAAAATTGAAAGCATACTGAACCAGCATGGCTACCACAGCATCTTGCAGCGGCATGCTATTCCATCCGGTTTGCGTTTAGTTGGACCATCATTTATTTTTCAACAGGACAATGACCCCAAACACACCTCCAGGCTGTGTAAGGGCTATTTGACCAAGAAGGAGAGTGATGGGGTGCTACGCCAGATGACCTGGCCTCCACAGTCACCAGACCTGAACCCAATCGACATGGTTTGGGGAGAGCTGGACCGCAGAGTGAAGACAAAAGGGCCAACAAGTGCTAAGCATCTCTGGGAACACCTTCAAGATTGTTGGAAGACCATTTCCGGTGACTACCTCTTGAAGTTCATCAAGAGAATGCCAAGAGTGTGCAAAGCAGTCATCAAAACAAAAGGTGGCTACTTTGAAGAACCTAGAATATAAGACATATTTTCAGTTGTTTCACACTTTTTTGTTAAGTATATAATTCCACATGTGTTAATTCATAGTTTTGACGCCTTCAGTGTGAATGTACAATTTTCATAGTCATGAAAATACAGAAAAATCTTTAAATGAGAAGGTGTGTCCAAACTTTCAGTCTGTACTGTATATTCAACATATTTATTAGTTAGGGGATGTTTTAATAAGCTTAAATCAGCTGAATTCTCCATCTACAACACCAACTAACAGATACAGTAAGTGGAAAAGTATCTATATGGGCATTAAAAGTGCTCGTAACTCCGTAGCTCCCAACAATCCGGGATTCAGCGGGACCATCCCTCACTCTCCCCGACTTCCCCTCACTCTCTTCTCTGTGCGACGTCTTCATCGCTCTGTAACTCCTCCTTGGGAAGGGAGGGAATGGCATCTCTCAAGATGACAATTAACTAAATAAACAATTTTCTTCTTTGATTGTGATCCCCAGGAATCAAACCCACAGCCTTTATCATTGCAGGCAGAATCTAAAGTGACTCCATCTGCCTCGTGAGTGAGTGGTTCTGTGGGGATTTTGTCTGAATTGTGGCTTTTGGGATGTACACGGAAACCCTGATAAATGTGAGCCGAGCCTTGTTCCGATTTTTGGGAGGTAGTATGAACATATAGACAGCAGTTAGTGATGAGCGAGCATGCTCGTTTAACCCTTTAAATGAGCATGCTTGGGATCTCGCCTGTCAAACAGGCTATCACTGAATGTGTCACAGCTGTCTAACAGGTGTGACACATGCAGCCGCGGGGGCTGTTACCGAAATGACGAGCACGCCGAAACTGCTCGGCGAGTATCAGAGCGTGCTCGTTTAAAGGGTTAAACAAGCACACTCGCTCATCACTAATAGCAGTACAAGAACAGTTCTTATTTTTATTTTTGCGCTGTTCACCATGCAGTATAAGTGATAAGGCAGATTTATTCTTCGGGTCAATGTTATCACGGCAATACCAGACTTTTATCTGGTTCACATGTTCAGTATTTGGTCAGTATTTTACCTCAGTATTTGTAAGCCAAAACCAGGAGTGGAACAATCAGAGGAAAAGTATAATAGAAACACGTCACCACTTCTGTATTTATCACCCACTCCTGGTTTTGGCTCACAAATACTAAGATAAAAAACCTCACCAACTGCTAAATGTGTGCACATAGCCCTAAAATGCTTTTTTATTAAAAGAAAAAAATAAGTTATTTCGTCACCATATTCTGAGAGCTGTATCCTTTTTATTTTTTGGCAAACAGAGGTGTGTGACCGCTGCTTTTTTGCACGACGAGTTGCAGATTTTTTTTGGTACCATTTTGGTGTGAATAACATTTTCTGATTGCTTTTTATTCAGATTTTTCAGACATAGAGTGAACAAAAATCAGCAATTCCGTTATTGTTTTTATATATATTTTTTGCGCCGTTCACCGTGTGGTAAAAGTGTCAATTTTTTCGTTGGGTCGGTACGATTACAGCGATACCAGATTTATATAGTTTTTTTATGCTTAGCTACTTTTACACACTAAAAACAATATTTTGCAAAAATGAATTTGTTTTTGCACCGCCATATTCTGGGAATTGTAACTTTTTAATTTTTTTGCCAAATGAGCCATAACAGGGCTTGGTTTTTGCAAGACAATTTGGGGTTTTTATTTATACCATTTTTTTACATGTGACTTTTTGATCGCTTTTTATTCAATTTTTTTTGTGTCAGTATGATACAAAAGCGACACTTCTGACGTGTTTTTTTTTTACGGTGTTCACCATAAGGAATAAATAACTTGCCAGTTTTATAGATTGGGCCAGGGCGCGACAATATCAATTATGTGTATTTTTCCGTTTATTTTTGTTTTATCACAAAGGGTACGTTTTTAATGGTGAGTCGACTTATGTTGTTTTTTTGAGCGCTTTTTTTGTGTTTTTTTTTTTTTACTTTATTACATACATACTATCTTTTTAATTTTTGACCTAGGCCCACTCTGCATAAGATCTGTCATTGTCTCACTGGCACAGCCTGTGAGACCCTGCTTATAGATGGATTTTACAGGCCACTGTACCGTGGGGTCATCAGTTGACCTCAGGGTACCATGGCAACGACCAGCACCCACGATTATGATTGCAGGTGGTCGATCCTGTCAAATCCTGTTTAACCCCCTTTTATCCACTTCGATACCGTTGTCGCAATTTACAGCAGTATTTAAGGGGTTAATCGGCCCCGATCGGTTCCGGTACTGGCCGGGGCCGATACTGCAGGGTGTCGGCTGTCATGTGCAGCCGTCACCAGCGGGAATTTTGGGCATCGATATTTATTTATTCCCGATTGCCATTTTAAAACAGTGATAAAGGAATAAGACCCCTTAATGACCACTGTTTTAATGTGTATCAGGAGTGGTTAAGGGGTTAAAATGAGCTCTGGAGGTAGATTCTCAGGGAGACCTATGTCTGGCCCATAATTCTTAACAGCTCATTTACATATTAAAAAAAACATGGATGTCTCTGGAGTAAAATATCAGATTACAGATATAAAGGTATTATTTTATTCAACTTTCTATGACCTACATGCCCATGTACATGGCTTAGGAGGGTTGATCCTACTAACGGATTTCCTTTAATACCTAAAATAACAAACAGATCAGGTACATACCCTACTCAGGTCCAGCCCTAGCTCCCATCACTGATTGGGTATCGATGTTTTGGCTACAACGTTGATGTCACGTCTACATTGTGCATTACCACTGCAGCCAATCACTGAGCTCAGCAGCTTGTGGAGTCCACCTTGGCAGAGCTGCTGAGAACAGTGATTGGCTACAGCGCTGATGTGCACTGTCATTGTGCTGTCACTCCTGTAGGCACCAAAACCTGAGCAGTGCCAGAGATCCAGCAGGACCCGGGGAGGGTAAACTCCTGCTCTTTTTGTTACTTTAGGCATTTTAAAGTATTTGGTGTCCAGTTTCCTGAAAGTGGAAAAGCCATTAGAACAAATGAAACAATGTTTGACATCTGCTAGAAGTTGACAATGAAATGTGTGGACAAAATACAATTATCTATTTCAATTAGTTTCAGACATACTTTGGTTTCCTCCATTTGAACAATTATTGCCTGGCATTCCTGAATGCTGTCGTTAATATAATCAATATTTGCTGCCAAAGCTTCCAACTCCTCTGCTATATCTTGCTGTGTCTGCTGTTCCCCACTGCTTTCTTCTGGGGGAATGACTGGTCGACTTAGCAGTGCGTCTTGAAGAAGTGAAAGTTCCTCACGTTTCTTGAACACATGATAAAAGAATCAGTTAGAAGTGGAGCAGTAAAGTGAACAGAAAAGACATTGTTAGATGGCAGCTAGGTCATATAAATCTAAGAGCACAATTTACCAATAAAGCAAACTAATACCGATGTTTTACTGCTCTAAAGATGCTCTTATATATGTATAACTCAGGATTTAAAGGAGCAATCCTCCCATCAAAGTTTTTATCCTGTTATTATATTACAATCATCATATTATATAGAACTGTATACTTACAATTGCTTATTTTGCCTTTCTACCCAGATAATTCTCCTCTTTTCTCTGCTCTATGTAGAAACAGGAAGTCTCTTGTCCCTGCATTTATCATTCCCCTCTTTAACTCCTGACCAAGCTGTTCCCTCCTCCCCCTGCTGGGGACTTTGGAGTGACTTATACAGGGAAAATTGACCTCCTGTTTCTACCCAGAACTTAGAAGGATTCAGCTAGTCAGTTTTTAATCATGTGATGTCATAGGCCTAATGGACAGAGAAGAATTAACAGAATAGAGGGACAAAATGAGCAATTGTAAGTATACAGTGCTATATAATATGATGATTGCAATAAATTAATAGGATAAAAACTTTGATGGGAGGAGGAGTGCTTCTTTACGTATACAATCTAAATATCGTCTCAAATAAGTATAAATATGATGTACATAAGTCAAAATAAAAACAACATAAGATTGTTTTAGAGGTGTAGCTGATTAGTTAAAATTAGTTAAAACAAGCACTGATATAATGCACATTATGAGACTCACGTGAGACTCGCTGAATAATATATTTACCCCTCCACTCTACTATGAGATAGGATAGGAATTACAAAAATGCAATGAAGAAAATACTACAACATGGTTAGCCTTTAAAGGTTTCTTTAAATGTGGTAATAAAAGATGCAATGTTTGTATTAAAGGGGAGAGGAGACAGACCTTTAATGTACTGCATGGTGCTAGTCACAACATTGAATCGTTCATTAATTGCGACACACACCATGTGGTATATTGTAAGACTTGTAACATCAAATCTATTGGCTGCACAATTAGTTAAAATAAAATGGTGAACATAACTCCAATATTAATGGCAAAAACCTGTCCTATTCGGGAGCCGTTAAACACTTTGTAGAAATGCACAATGCCAGCACTGAGCACTTTGTCCTTTACGGAATACAGAAGGTTAATTGTCCGCTAAGAGGTGGTGATTTTCCAGAGACGAGTACTTTGAGAGAATCCTTTTGGATTTTAAAACTGAACACCAGATATCCAACCGGTATGAACGACAAATATGATTTGTCATTCATATATTATTATTTTGTATATTCTATATAAATTGCTCAATTATTAACACAGGTGATAAAAGAAAGGCATTACCACATGCATGCAATGGATTGTTGCTGATGTTGTAAATAGTTCCCAGGTTTCTTTTAGTATTGACTATGACTAAGGGCGGCGGTACGCCAGAAACCCGTCAGATCTTCAGAATGGGACGGCACGGTGCTGATTACTGATGCTTGTTGTTTAACCAAAATGGAATAAAAAAATATATTTTTTTTTACAAAAGGACTTTGGATGTGTTTTTCTTGTTTTTGATACAAATATCCTAGTTGATGGTCTGCCACTACAAATGGCACTCCTTTATCCTCGGGCTGGAACCTATGCAGGATTACAGATGTGGTAAGCCCCAACTTCTCTATTCGTGCATCATTATTCTACTGCAGGCAGGGGACATACATTAGTGATTCCACTCCAGGAGTGGGAAAAACAAACTTTAATAAAAATGTTTCTATAAATTATGCATTACAAGTAAAAGTATAGTAAAGCAAACGATAAGTTGAAATATCATCAGGTTATTCCACTCACTCGCAGCAGCCTTTCCATATCGTTCTCTAGATTGAGTAGAGTCAGTCTCTGTAAAACAACTTCGTGAACTCTCTTTTCCAAAGTTTGCCATTTCATATGCGCAGCCTTGCTCAAAGGAAGACGCGGTCTACCGGCTTTTCTCCTGCTGTAAATTGAGCAAAGAATATATGAGGTTTTATTAATAGTTAAAGGGAATCTGTCACATCGGAGAATGCTCTTTACATAGGGATAATCAGCAGGTAATTAGCGTTACAATGCTGTCTGGTCGCCTTACTGAAAATGTGGCTACAAGAAGAAAATGACCTTATTTCCTCCCAGAAGCCGTCGGTTTTTACCGTTCACAGTACGGCCCCATGACTAAAAGACGACAGCTCCAAAAAGGAAATGTGTTTATTTTCTGAGAACATTGGGGCAAAACTACTATGACAGTCTAACAGTATAGACGAAATGAAACAGTCAGAAGATGCCACATCGGTGGCATCACATTGGTGGCATCACATCGGTGGCATCAAACTGGTGGTATCACATTGGTGTATGCTGTTTGCTCAATTTGACGTGTCATTGTCACACGTTAGTCTCAGTTTCCTATTTCATGCCACCTACAAATACAAGTAATATATACAAATGTCTTGTTGCTATAAAGTGGCACACAACGCTAATGCATCTGGTGCGTCTTAGAGTTCGAGGTCTCTTTTCTATACATTTTTACAATGCGTTTAACAAACAATATTTGTTCTTTTTGGCACAATTAATTTCTTAATGTGTCTACAACCATTTGTGCCAGAATTTTTGCGCACTACTGTCAATATTCTGATATAGCAGTAATAGAAAATTTACACCAATATTTTGGAAAAATGTGTAGACCAGGCGTAAAGACTGCTTGCCTTGTAGTAATATTAGCCAGTTCTATCTGGGGCTGGAGGAGAGGACAGCTGGACCCCTTATCCTGTCACTGACACACGGAAAACACAACAAATGTTCTGTGACTGTAAAATCACACAACCAATAACTGCATTAGAAAACCATAGCAATTTGTAGTAAACCATGTGGGAAAACACAATACTGCCGTGTGAAATCCAGCATATTTAGTCCCAATGTAACTAATAAATAAAATAATTATAATATTAGTGCTGTCACCTGACTGCGGGACTCCAATTAGCTAAAGGCCCCGTTTCTCCTACTGTTGTTTTGCGGTTCCATTGGCGTACGATGCTGGATACAGTTCGTGAACTACAATCTTGTTCTGATGACGCGGTGCTTGACAGTTCTACGCCTGAGTCTGGAAGTGATGACATGTGACTGACAGAACGATCTGGAGCTGGCCTAGAAAGACGCCTTAGCGTGGACACCTAGGGAAAATTATTCATAATTAGAAAGTATGGAAAATAGATATATGTACTGAAGATACATACACAGATGATACTGGAGAATATAAGCATTTTATAGTGTTGCGCTTGAGTATATAGAATCTCCCATTCTAAATCATAGGAACTGCCATATTACATGTACATTTTTTAATAAAATATTGTTAACAAAAGATTGCTGATGATTTGTCCAGAAATTTTGATTCCTTCTTCTTTTTCTGCAAGTCCAGCCGTCCTGAAAATAGCTTTGTGTAGCTTCATGTACTCTTTCCGTCTACCCTTGATCCGTTGTGGCTCATTTAGTTTGTTCTTGTTGGCGTCTTTCAACATGTCCACTCTTGGTTGAAGATTTTTGATCTTTAGGTACGCTTTCCTGATCTTGCCCCTCAAATGTTTGTTTTCTATCTCTGCATATTTCTTTTAGTAATAAAGTGCTTTGTCTGCTTGAATGGCTTTCTTTAGTATTTTACTGATGCTGTCTGCATCCTGCTTGTTACCTTTTGCCATATATCTTTCTTCGACGATCTTTAGGGTCTCTTCTGCCCCTTGTTTATTGTCTTACTGGCTTCTTCAGTAATAATAGTCTTTATATGTGTCTATAATTCCTCAGGCTTTTTTTCATCCATGTCCAAATATGTACATTGGTTGTGCAGACCGTTCCAAAAAACATTAGGTATATTTGTCAAATCGAAGTTCAAAACAACCTGTTGTCTAGGCCGTGCGAAGCTTGACTCTAGTCTTTGATGTCAAAAGTTCATGATCAGTTCCACAGTTAGCACCTGGCCTTGTTTTCATGGTTATGATCAATGACCTCCATCTTAGGCGAATACATATGTAGTCAGTTTGATTCTTATAGGCCCCATTCGGTGATGTCCATATGTAGAATATCTGTGTGTGATTTTGGAAGAAAGTGCTTATGATGAACAGTTGATTTGTTGTCAAAAGTCAATGAGTCTTCCTCCAGCCTCGTTTCGTTCACCAAGTCCAAAGTTTCCAACAACAGTTCCATGTTTGCCACTTTGGCATCCAAATCTTCCATGATAATGAGTAAGTCTTGTTTTGGTGTCTTGTCAACTTCCACTTGAACTTGATGGTAGACTAGTTCAACGTCCTTCTCTTCGCCATCTGTTGTTGGTGAGTAAACTTTAATAACTGTGACATGGATTGACACTCCTTGTAGTTGTATCGAGAGGACTCTATCATTGACTACATTGTTCTTTAGGACAGTGCTGGCTAATCTTTGGTTAAGAATAAAAGCGACACTGTTTTGTCTTTGGTTATCGTTGCTAGAATAGTAGACCCAATGTTTATTTGACTGAAAATGTCTGGATTAAGTACATCTTAATTTGACAATTCCGAATAAGTTGAGTCCTGTTTTGTCCATTTCAGCTTTAAGGATGTTGAGTTTGCTTGGGTTTATGGTTCGTACAGTCCAAGTTCTGAACTTTATGATATCTCTGCAGCTTTAGAACTTCTCTTTTGAACAAGTGACATCAGCACCAAGACGACCTTCCAGCTTTACTATTGGAGCGTCATGAGCATTGATCATACTCAGGTTGACCATTAGCTCTTTCCCAGTAGCTTGTTGAGTGCCTTACGATCTAGTGGTGCATCTTCCATCACTATATCAAATTTCTTTAGTTGTGCTCTCTATCAAGTTTTCTTGGCATAATACAAAAGTAGATTGTCAGGTCTTTCTTCCGCACAGTAATGTGGCACCCGTAAAGGAGCCACACTGAATCAGTTGTATGTTGTCAATACAAACTGCCTCATCACGCAACGTCCTGCTGCCGATGAAGGGGTTGGGCAACATGCTTAGTCTGGTACCTCAATTGAAACCTGTCCACATGGGGTGTCGCTGATGGCAAAATGCATTGCCGATGGCATAGCTTTTAACATCACTGATGTATGCATATACACACAACTGATACACAATGCAAACATCAAAAACAAAATCCTCCACACATATAAGGCATGACATGGGGATCTAAATTGGAAACTAGTAGCCCCAATTGTGTTTTCCCTTTAGTCTGCTCATTGGATGCTGTGATATGTCATCCCGCAGGACAGACAGAACATTCATGAATAATATTGATTGGATGATGCATACACCTCCTAATACTTGAAAATAACACTCCCCCATCATGAGAAGTAGAAACTTCAGGAACTATCCATAAACATTTTCCCTCTGCTGCCAGTGCCATCAACAGGAAAGTAGCAACAACATCTGACAAGCCATCTGTGCTTAAAGGGAATCTGTCAGCAGGATTTCACCCCTTAAAATATTAATATCTGCATGTAGCTCTTTCAAAGATAAGTCCAGCAATACCTATAGATGGCCAGTCCATTCATCCAGCATTGAGAAATTAGCATTTTAATTCATATGTAGATGAAACTGAAGAGCTATGGTAAATCTGAAGCCTCTGTCACTATAGCTCTATTTCAACACCCAGCACGGCCTCCTTCTCCTGCTTGATTGAAAGCCTCTATGTTGTGTGACTTCAGGCCAAGGAGCCATCAGTTAAACAGGAGGCAGTGGCGCTGGGCAGGGAATAGAGCTTGAGTGATAGAGGCTTCAAATCTACAGTCTCATTTGCATATCAATTAAAACATTGGTTTTTCAGTAATGGAGGAACAGACTAATTATGTAAAGGTAATGGTGTGATAAGCATCTCGTACCCACTAATGCTTCACAGAATTCTACAGGGTGGGCCATTTATATGGATACACCTATATTAAATGGGAATGGTTGGTGATATCAACTTCCTGTTTGTGGCACATTAGTATATGGGAGGGGGGAAACTTTTCCAGATGGGTGGTGACCATCGTGGCCATTTTGAAGTCGGCCATTTTGGATCCAACTTTATTTTTTTCAATGGGAAGAGGGTCATGTGACACATCAAACTTATTGAGAATTTCATAGGAAAAACAACGGTGTGCTTGGTTTTAATGTAACTTTATTGTTTCATGCGGTTTTTACAAGTTTATGACTACTTATAAAATGTGTTTAAAGTGCTGCCCTTTGTGTTGATTTGTCAACGCAACCCTCTTCTCTCCCTCTTGACACACTGATAGCAACACCGCAGAAGAAATGCTAGCACAGGCTTCCAATATCCGTTGTTTCAGATGCTGCACATCTCGTATCTTGATGGTATGGGTGGTATATGGGGTACAAAGATAGTGGGGCCATTCTTCATCAATGGAAACCTCAGATGGATGCCTTCAGATGACCCCAAAGATAAAAGTCTAAGGGGGTCAGATCGGGAGACCTTGTTGGCCATTCAACTGGCCCACGACGACCAATCCACTTTCCAGGAAACTGTTCATGTAGGAATGCTCGGACCTGACACCCATAATGTGGTGGTGCACCATCTTGTTGGAAAAACTCAGGGAATGTGCCATCTTCAGTGCATAAAGAGGCTTCATTATATTACATTGTGAATGTGACTTCCGGTCCACACATACACCCCTGTGTACACCAACTAGTCTGAGTTGAGGTTACGTGATCCAGAAGAGGACCGGAGCGACGCTGAAAACCAGGCAAGATGGCAAATATTAAAGGGGTGGTCCGGAGGTCAAAGAAATTTTAATAAAAACCCCTGTCTATTTGATGCTGTAATCTAAACTAATTTCTAACATACCTGCATTAAAATTTCCCTACACTACATAACAGCTATTGTATTAATTTCCCCTACTTCCTGTGTGATGATGCTTCATTTGTCATTGTGCGATGTGCACAATCACAGCGTGCGCTCTCTGTTGCCGGGTCAGATCTGCAGTAACGAGCCTGCAACACAGAGGAAAGTGCACTGTCAGAGCGCGGTGTCAGGGTACCTAGAGTTCAGAGATCAGTGCCATCCCTGCAAGTGACAGCCCCTGCCCCCTGTTCTGATGATGCTTCATTTGAGTATTCCAGAATGCACTGGGGTTCTCAAAAAAAGCGTCATTGTAGTAGAAGGCAGTAAAATATCAAAAGAATTCTTGCAGGATGTGTTATTAGTGAGGAAAGACTGCCATCTGCTGGCCAGGCAAAATCAAGCGGAACCAAGTTGTGCTAGAAAATTTGAAGGGAGAGTTCATTCAGATGCCGGCCCTTGTCAGGTGACCCACAGGAGGGATTTCTTGGATATAAAAGCGCTGCGCGCCAAACCGCAGGCAGATTTGGTGCCAAGCAGGAGAGCAGAGCAGACGTGCTCTAGAGGTGGTGCAGAGCCGAGCGTGACAGGTATCAGGAGGAGGCCCACATCACCTTATTGTGGGACACTGTCTCACAAGGTCCAGACCCTTCACAGAAGTGCCTCAAGTTCTGCATATGATCATCAGGCACTGGACTCGTGCTCGGCATTGACTAATATTCTGGAACCTGACGTCGCTTATCAAGAGCCGAGGTCAGGACCCTCTTGCCCCAAGCCTGATAGACTAATATCGACAGTCAAGCCAAGAAGAGCTGAGAGAAGACTGCGACACGAGAGGCGCGCCGCAGTAGCGAAGGAATAGCACGAGTGAGCAGGGCCGTCACTTCCAACTTTCACCTACAGTATTGGGGACAGTTGGGATTAGGGCTTCAGGTTGGGAGGGGGCCGGTTGGTGCATGGGAGGCTCAACGGGACTTGATTGACTATATCCGGAAGAGACTTGCGGCCTAGCTGGAAGAACCGATGACCCCCGCTAGGGCCATATAGAGAGAAAGAGAACTTACATGGTGACTTCCACGACTTGGTGCATCACATTACAGAAAAAAACTTTACTGTTACTTGCTGAAAGATTCCTTTTGTTGTTTCAAGTTACTGTTGATTTCCATTGTTACTAACCCCTTTAAAATAATTGTTATATATAAAGTGGTTATATCAACCCCTGACTGTTCCTGCCTAGTTGTCTCTGTGCATTGCATTCCGGCACCTGTGTTACATTATCACACAGGAATTATGGAAAAAAATTCAATAGCAGTTAGTGTAGTTAGGGACATTTTAATGTAAGCATATTGGAAATTAGTTTACATTACGGCTTTAATTAGATAGGGATTTAGATTAAAATTTCATTGACCTCTGGACCACACCTTTAAGTATTTTAGTTCACCTACTCTACATTTCAATGCTCAAAAATGTACGCTGCAAACAAGCCGTTACACTCTAGAGAGGAATGGAAAGACTGCCTGCTTGAATGAGTCCTTGTGGCTGTAATTAATTACTTAGGTAAAATAGTCCAGTGATTTTAGCTGTATCTTTTATTCTCTATTTATCAAGCACTTAATGCTTCAAAAACAAGGAAGAGACATGCCTGATAGTGAATATACGGTAGCTAATAATCAGTATACCATAGATAAAGGTGTTGTCTGAGATATTTATATAATTTGTCAGAGAGTCTAACATCTGCAATCCTAACAGTCTGTAATGTGCTCACTGTCAGGAATCTGCTGTGTCTACAATTCTGGTGCTTGGGAAAGTAAGTGACTGCTCATATTTGATATGAATGGTCTGAATTGAGAGAAAAGGAAGAGTGGTCAATACATGATTGCAAGTATGCAAATCACATATGAGCGGCTATCTGATAAGCGCCGGGAGTGTGAAAACTGCGGAATCCTAACAGTGAGCTCATTGTACATTATTAGGATTCTGAATTTTAAACTCCTATACCAATTACATAAATGTCCCAAAAAAACTCTCTGATTTTTAAATACAGAACAGAATCTTGAATCTACACACAGAGGTGCAGATCCTAAGAGGGTTTTTAACTATTGGAGCTATGCTTACATTAATTATCTGTGATTTAGTGCTGTTATACAAAAAAACATGAAAAGTTCAAAGTCGATGAATTATTACGGCCCACTATCTATCGATATAAGGATTGTTACTGACCTCCTGTGTCTTTCGCCTTAGCACCATTTCTTGTTGTCGCTTCTGGGATTCTAGAGCTCTAATCTGGAGCTGTAAATTTAAACAAAAATATTCAGATTTTTTACTTTGCTTCAATAATGTATAAAAGCTAGGTATGCCATTTGTCAGGATAATGTTTTTCCTCTATATTCATAAGCTCAGAAAAAGTTTGCAACACATTTACCAATTTTTCCCATAAAATATAACCTGATGTATACCAACAAAGTATCAGTGTGTCTGCCTAAATTTTCTTTTCTTACAGTATGCAATAGTGCAGTCAACTATGAAGTTTTATATAAAGGCATCTCAAAAATATTGCTGCATGATTTATAATTTTGTATAATAGGAGACTATGAATGACATACAGATGTAGCAAAGGTTACCATAACTCACAATGCAGCATCTTGATAATTTGTCACAGAAAGATATCTCACTTTAGAGGAATAAGAAAATGTAGCCATTAGTGTTGATCGAGTATGCCTGGCGAACAGGCTATCTCTGCATGTGTCACAGCGGTCTAACAGCCGTGACACTTGCAAGTGCGGCGACAATGAATGAAACGACGAGCACGCCAAAATACTCGGCGAGCTCGCCGAAAGGGTTAATGGGGCATACTTAATCAACACTACAAGCCATTTACCAATGGTTAAGTCTCGAATTACACTTTTTGTGTGGTATGATATCCCACTGATGAGTCAAGATAACCTTTGCTAAACCTGTATGCCTACGAATTGGCAGATATATATTTTTTTAAACTTCTGTATGCTTTTGATTACAGCCTTCCAAAACATATTACACTGAGCTTAACAGTTTGAATATTATCTGTGTTTTTGCAAATGTACAACCACTGTAATCATACACAGCTTGTTCTTACCTCCTGCCTCCGCTGTTCCTTTTTCAGCTGAGAAATCTCTCTGTTTCTCTTAGATTCCACAAGTTTTCTTCGCTGTTGCTCCTCACGCATCTGTTTCACAAGTACAGCCTAGAAATTAAGATGATTAAAGTGTACATGTCATTTCATCAAAACAAGAAATAAATGCATAGGCTAAGAGCCCCTAAGATGCTGCAAGGTTAACAGTTATCCACGCTCTTTCAGTGGGTGGTTACTTATCCTAAGCAGTTTGCCAAATACATACTGTAAGGCTACATGCTCACGATCAGGAATAGCAGCATTTTGGATGCAACGTATTTTCGCTGAATCCAAAACGTTAATTTCTATTAAAATGCATGTGTTTAGTTAAGTATGTGGATTTACCGCATCTAATGACAGTCTATTGGGGAATTCACATGCTGCATCTTGTAAACCCGCACCGCAGGTGGTTTTAAGAAGCGTTAAATAGAAGCACAGTGGGCAGTGGGCATGAGATATGTCTAAATCCATCCACTGTGCTTGCAATGTAGAACACAGTGTTTTGGACGCAGCGAAAATACGCTGCGTCCAAAGTGTTGCTATTCCTGATAGTGGGAACATACCCTAACTTCCGCTCTTACTGTAGTCACTAATGAGATGCCAGCTCTAAATACAGTAGAAACCCCTCACAAATGTCTTTCCTTGGTGACAACTGACCAACAAAGACGTACACACCGAAAAAGACACTGAACCAGATTATCGCCTCACTAATTTGTCTTCATAAGATACAGTACTCACTGAATTAAAATTGGGAGCAAGTTTTATTAACACACCTGAAAATTTTGTGGATTTTGAATTATTGCAAGTAACTATTGATGTCTTACAGGGCTTTTCCCAGAATAGGAATATTTTTACAAAACATAAAATCTGTATAACTATTGTTAATACACACCACACACCCTTAATAAAGTTTATTTCTAGTACCTATGTCGGTTTTAATTTCCATCTGCCCCTCTGTGCATCCAGGTTCACAGAGCTGAATGGGTAATCCCAGTCTTATCTGCTAAACCTACTTTTCCCAGCAGCACACTGCTTCTTCTCAGTGCAGCAGGCCCCTTCCTCTGCTCTCCTGTGTACTTGCTCATAGAAATAGATAATTAGATAGATCTCAATATGGGGAATTCTTATTTATATAAAGTAACCATTGATATTTTTTAATGTAGTGACTGTGACTCACTAGTTTTCCCTGCAAGCACAGAAGATATGAGCATAGGAAAGCTTAACTGTGCTACAAAAGATCTCTAAAGGCAAAGAAAATGCCATGAGAGGGTATGGCGGATATTTTATTAAACAGGATCATAGATGTAACTTTTTTACATGAATTAGACAAGGCCATTCAGTGTAAGTGCAGCTGGGACAATTGATATCAGTGGGATCTTCAGCATAGCAAAGCTGAACTGTGCTGCACTACAACCCACCCGTCAAATATGTTATTAGATAGGGTCATTGGGTGCAAGTAACATGATTGACCGACAGCATAAGAACTACTAGAGGATAGGTTCAGTGGCAATAGAGGGTAGAGAGTCCTGGGCTCATCATTAGGTGATAGCTGCAAATCAATAAAGATTGAAAAATAAGTTGTATAAGACATATAGGGCCTTTATGTGCTACTTGACTCAAACATGGACCTTAGAAATAAAGGAGCACTTTGTGGGTATTTCGGCATTCTATGATATTCATTGAACAATATTTAGTTTTAGACAAGTTATTGTTTTTATTTTTCAAAGGAATAATAGTAGTAAAAGTACCCCTTAATTTGTTACACAATTCCTCCACAATGCGTCAATATCCTATATGTGGTCATATGCTATTGTTTGGGTGCAAGTCAGGGCTCACAAGGGGAGTATCACCATTTGGCCTTTGGAGTATGGATTCTGCTGCAATGATTTTTGCCCACTATGTCACCTTTGTAGAGCCCCTGAAGTAGTAGCACAGTGTAAAACTTCCAGGAGTGACCCAGTTTTGTAAACTACAACCCTCAAGGCAATTTTCAAGTGAATAATGAGCATTTTGACCCATAGAAGATTTATAGAAATAAGTGTGCAATGCATTTTGCACAGCGAAAACGTAAATTTTTCCATAGATATGCCATTTCGGTGCCCAGACGCGTTCACTGTATTACAAATATATTTATAGTTATGAATGTACCTAACATCAAATACATATCTAGGGAGAGGGGCTGACGGAGCATGTGCACAAGGAGCATTTAGCAGGGGGAAGGTGAGAAGATCGGCACTATCTATGGCGTAACAGAGAGCCATAGAAGATGCAGACTGCCCGAGGTCCAGATTGTTCTGACTTCAAGCAGCGTGATCACATCACTTCACATGCTGATTGTGCCGGAAGCAGAAAGATAGAAAACATCCTGTGGTCAGCACTTGGCGGTGCTATGTAGTGATGTTACTATGCTGCCTTTGCCGAGAGCAGAAAGATAGAATACATCCTGTGGTCTGCTTGTAGCATGCAGTGCTATGTAGCGCCATTACTACAATGCCTGTGCCAGGGATCAGGAAGAAAGGCGACTCCTGGATGCCATGTGGGAGCGGAGTGAGGAACGTTCAATGTTTGTTTGTTTCTTATTGGCACTGTGGTATGGGAAATATATTTAAGTGGCATATAGGGGGGGGGATACTACTAAGTAGCGACACAGAGAGGGATAAATATTGGAAAATATTACTAAGTGGGGATGCAAAAGGGGAAATATTGGTAAGTGGGGGTACAAATAAGGGAATATAACTAAATGGGGGCATACATAAGGGACAATTACTAAGTAGAGTTTCAAATGGGGAATATTGCAGATGCAAATGGGGGAATATTACTAAGTGGGGATATAAATGGGGAAATATTTCTAAGTGGGGTTACAAAAGAAGAATATTGCGAATTGCAAGTGCAAATGGCAGAATTTCTAAGTAAAGGCATGAACAGGGGAATGTTGTTAAGGAGGCATGCTATTGGGGAATATTGCTAAGCAGGAACGCAAATGGGGGACACTACTATGTTCAAGTATAAACAGTAATATTAATACTGTGTGGGGGAAATTGTTACAGTGGGGAGGCACAGAGGGAGCACTATTACTGTGTGTGGGGGACTAACACCCTGTGGGGGCATGTAAGTGACATTACCACCATGTGGGGGTAGTAATACCAGGTGGTTTCTGTTGACTGAAAAAAAAAGAGTTATGGCTATTGGAGGAAGGGGAGAAAAAAGTGAAAGTGTAAAAATGAAAAATTGCCCAGGATTGATGGGGTTAAACATTTCATTATCACAATTTATTGCACAGTTTCATTTAGCCATTGGGGTTTTTCTCTACTTTATAATGTGCTAATTCCAATAATGTAAATACTGTTCACAAGAATAGCTGTTCTTTTCAAATTCCCAAAATAAAAAATAGCTAATGTTTTTCAATAAAATGTATGTATCTAAAAATCCTGCAATTGAGAAAACACATACCACAAAAAAACAGCTCTCATATGTTTATTGAGCTATTAAAAAGTTACGCTTCTCAGAAGGCTAGGATGGGAAAAGGAATAACGAGTAATAAAGGTATAGGAGAAGTTAGTTATAAGTAGGACCCCAATATTGGAAAGAAACTTTTAATTATTTTTTCTATAGAAAGATCTTTCATTATTGTGATACACAATAAAAATTAGATTGTGGTTCTGTAAAAGACAGGAAAATCTACGTAAATGCTGAGATGAGAGGATCAGTTGAAATTCGAATTTGTCAGCTTCACCAAATTTTCCCCAAAAATGTAATTTAAGGTGAATAAAATTTCTCAATACTGCAAAGTTTTTAATTGCCCAGAAAATACATGCATAATACTCAAAGATCTCCAAGGACCATATTAATTTCCTTTAGAGCACTTAAATGCAAACATAACATTATTACTGTCTAAATAACCTCAATCTGTCTGGCTATAAGAAAACAGATGGTATCATTTGGTAACTAACAGCCTATTTAACAACACACTACAGTATCAGTCTTTTTAAGCTAGTTAAAATTTAAATTGAAAAATGGTCCAAAAATTATTCCTTGTAGGAGTTTTTACACAGGTGGTGCAAACAGAAGAAGATATGTTTTTTCACAAGGTGTGGTATAAAGATTATCCCTGTATTGGGAGTATGAAAAGCTTTGTTCTTTAGTAAATGAAGAAGCGATAGCTTTTCACAAATCATTCAAAAATGATCCATTTCATTTAGGGTGAAAAAACAGATGTGCTGTTTTTAAAGGAAAGAAGCAATAGCTTCTCAAATAGAAGTGAAACAATTATCCCTTTTGGGAGCCACAACAGGTTTGCTATTGCCAATCATTAATCAAATTCATCCGCTTTTTAAAAGGGGAATATCGACTACCTTTCAAAAAAATAGCTGTATTTAGGGAGGTTTTTCAGCTTTGTGTACCCTCCATCATTCTTCTGAATCTGTGGTAGTTTTCCTCTATCATTCTTCTGAATCTGTGGAAGCTTTCCTCCATCATTCTTCTGAATCTGTAGTAGCTTTCCTCTGTCATTCTTCTGAATCTGTAGTAGCAATTCTCTATCATTCTTCTGAATCTGTGGTATGTTTCCTCTGTCATTCTTCTGAATCTGTGGTAGGTTTCCTCTGTCATTCTTCTGAATCTGTGGTAGCTTTCCTCTGTCATTTTTCTGAATCTGTGGTAGCTTTCCTCCATCATTCTTCTGAATCTGTAGTAGCTTTCCTCTATCATTCTTCTGAATCTGTGGTAGCAATTCTCTATCATTCTTCTGAATCTGTGGTATGTTTCCTCTGTCATTCTTCTGAATCTGTGGTATGTTTCCTCTGTCATTCTTCTGAATCTGTGGTAGGTTTCCTCTGTCATTCTTCTGAATCTGTGTTAGGTTTCCTCTGTCATTCTTCTGAATCTGTGGCAGCTTTCCTCCATCATTCTTCTGAATCTGTGGTAGCTTTCCTCTATTATTCTTCTGAATCTGTAGTAGCTTTCCTCTATCATTCTTCTGAATCTGTGGTAGCTTTCCTCCATCATTCTTCTGAATCTGTAGTAGCTTTCCTCTATCATTCTTCTGAATCTGTGGTAGCTTTCCTCCATCATTCTTCTGAATCTGTGGCAGCTTTCCTCTATCATTCTTCTGAATCTGTGGTATGTTTCCTCTGTCATTCTTCTGAATCTGTGGTAGCTTTCCTCCATCATTCTTCTGAATCTGTGGTAGCATTCCTCTATCATTCTTCTGAATCTGTGGTAGCAATTCTCTATCATTCTTCTGAATCTGTGATATGTTTCCTCTATCATTCTTCTGAATCTGTGGTATGTTTCCTCTGTCATTCTTCTGAATCTGTGGTAGCTTTCCTCCATCATTCTTCTGAATCTGTGGTAGCTTTCCTCCATCATTCTTCTGAATCTGTAGTAGCTTTCCTCTATCATTCTTCTGAATCTGTGGTAGCTTTCCTCCATCATTCTTCTGAATCTGTGGTAGCTTTCCTCTATCATTCTTCTGAATCTGTGGTATGTTTCCTCTGTCATTCTTCTGAATCTGTGGTAGCTTTCCTCCATCATTCTTCTGAATCTGTGGTAGCATTCCTCTATCATTCTTCTGAATCTGTGGTAGCAATTCTCTATCATTCTTCTGAATCTGTGGTAGCTTTCCTCCATCATTCTTCTGAATCTGTGGCAGCTTTCCTCTATCATTCTTCTGAATCTGTGGTATGTTTCCTCTGTCATTCTTCTGAATCTGTGGTAGCTTTCCTCCATCATTCTTCTGAATCTGTAGTAGCTTTCCTCTATCATTCTTCTGAATCTGTGGTAGCTTTCCTCCATCATTCTTCTGAATCTGTGGTAGCTTTCCTCTATCATTCTTCTGAATCTGTGGTATGTTTCCTCTGTCATTCTTCTGAATCTGTGGTAGCTTTCCTCCATCATTCTTCTGAATCTGTGGTAGCATTCCTCTATCATTCTTCTGAATCTGTGGTAGCAATTCTCTATCATTCTTCTGAATCTGTGATATGTTTCCTCTATCATTCTTCTGAATCTGTGGTATGTTTCCCCTGTCATTCTTCTGAATCTGTGGTAGCTTTCCTCCATCATTCTTCTGAATCTGTGGTAGCATTCCTCTATCATTCTTCTGAATCTGTGGTAGCAATTCTCTATCATTCTTCTGAATCTGTGATATGTTTCCTCTATCATTCTTCTGAATCTGTGGTAGCTTTCCTCTATCATTCTTCTGAATCTGTGGTAGCTTTCCTCTGTCATTCTTCTGAATCTGTGATATGTTTCCTCTATCATTCTTCTGAATCTGTGGTAGGTTTCCTCTGTCATTCTTCTGAATCTGTGGTAGGTTTCCTTTATCATTCTTCTGAATCTGTGGTAGGTTTCCTCTGTCATTCTTCTGAATCTGTGGTATGTTTCCTCTGCCATTCTTCTGAATCTGTGGTATGTTTCCTTTATCATTCTTCTGAATCTGTGGTAGGTTTCCTCTGTCATTCTTCTGAATCTGTGGTATGTTTCCTCTGTCATTCTTCTCAATCTGTGGTATGTTTCCTCTGTCATTCTTCTGAATCTGTGGTAGGTTTCCTCTATCATTCTTCTGAATCTGTGGTATGTTTCCTCTGCCATTCTTCTGAATCTGTGGTAGGTTTCCTCTGTCATTCTTCTGAATCTGTGGTAGCTTTCCTCTGCCATTCTTCTGAATCTGTGGTAGCTTTCCTCTATCATTCTTCTGAATCTGTGGTATGTTTCCTCTGTCATTCTTCTGAATCTGTGGTAGGTTTCCTCTATCATTCTTCTGAATCTGTGGTATGTTTCCTCTGCCATTCTTCTGAATCTGTGGTAGGTTTCCTCTGTCATTCTTCTGAATCTGTGGTAGCTTTCCTCTGCCATTCTTCTGAATCTGTGGTAGCTTTCCTCTATCATTCTTCTGAATCTGTGGTAGCTTTCCTCTATCACACATCCCTCTTTAATTACATAGAGCAGGGAAAGGAATTTAACAGAATCTGTCAACAGGTTTTTGCTACCTTAATGGACAGCAGCATAATGTAGGAAAACAGACCCTGATTCCAACGATTTATCACTCAGTTGAATGGTTGCTGCATTTGTGACACAATCAGATTTTTTAGATGTAGTATATAGCAAAGCTGAGAAGACTTACCCTGCCCACACCACAGCTTTCTGTGTACACTGTCTATTGACAGTGAGCTGCTTATCACAGGAGGGGTCGTGGTCAGTCTAACAGGTACATGAGGCTTAGTACAGGCAGTGATAATCACTTATTAATAAAACCTTCATTATAAGAAAACAAAAGCACACAGTTTAATAAGTGACACATCCCTGAATTCAGTGTTTTAACCACTACAGCATGCTGTCCTCAGATTACATAGCAAAAACCTTCTGACAGACTCCCTTTTAAAGGGAACCTGTCAGAGCATGACTGCACAACTGCAGACAAGAAGGTTCTTCTCCGAAATGCTGCCGCCATGCTCCAGTTGATGAAAGGTCTTTCCCATTTGTGTACATAGGGAGATATCTATTAAACAACTGGATTGAGGCAGAGAGAATTGGGGCATGGCAGCATTTCAAAGAAAAATATACCTGGCTGCAATAGTGCAGCCATGCTCTGATTTATGCCACCTGCAGTTCGCTCAGCATGAATCTAGTGTCACATAGGAATAATAAACAGCTATCCCTAAATCAAAGAAAACTAGCTGGCAAATCAAGACTAATCTGCTTTCTGAGTCTGTTTCTTTCAGTTATTTTTATCCAGCTGTTTATACTACTTAGCTCAGTCTTTTCATGGGATTACTTAAGACCCCAATTGGGTTATATACTCCAACATGCCACATAGAGAAATATGTTTAAGATATTTGGGGTAACTTCAGTTAGGGTAAAACAAGTTGCGGTATATGCTTGGTCAAAAACTGCATGGGCTGTGGTATCCAAATTGGTATTCAATGGTATTCAAATTGCCCATTAAACAATTATTTCATTTTGGAGGCGAACAGTTGTTTCCCCCAATATACCAGGATGCTGATGGTCCTGGTTGTATAGTTGTTCCAACCGCAAAATCAAATAACTCTTTAACAGGCAATATGAAAACCACCGTGCCACGTGGCCACTGCGAATCTTGGATGCTACTGGTCACATCGATGAGAACGACGTGTTTGGCCTTATTCTATTCTATTTTCAATTTAAGTTGAAATACCAATTGCAATTAGTTTTATGGGATTTACATTAACTCTTGTGAGGGCATAAAATGGTGAAATTAAAAATCAAAATTAGTATGCTTACCCTAACTATTTTCACTTATTCCTGCTCAGTCGACTAGTGTTCTCCATATATAATTGTATGCAATGTAATTTTGCCATTGATGTCACTAGCAATAAGCTGTAACTGTGACTTTGCCACAGACCATAGATTTCTAGTACTGAAAAAAAATTACACCATACTAAGCAAATCTCTTTTCAAATGGAATTTGGCTGAAAACGCGCTGTACTGTATTTTACATTTTGGGAGTTATCTATGACATCAAAGAATCATTGTGACTGGATTTCCTTTGTAAGCTCTATATACATGTTAAATAATATCCTCTTGTCCAGGATCCTACCTTGGCTTTTTTCATGTCACTAAGTTCTCCCTGTAGCTTGCGTAACTCTCGCTCATAGCGTGACTGATTCTTGAGAAGACGTGCGTGCTCCCTCTGAGCTAACTGTAACTTCTGCAGGTCTCTGTTCATCTCTCGCAATCGCTTCTCATAATCAGCACGGATCTTATTAGCTTTCTCTTCCGTATAGCACTCCATAGAGCCTGTAGGATCAACGGTCTTGATATGTATGTGGCATATAGTAAGCATGGTAGTATGTAATGAAATGGTCAAAAATAATCACTGTGGGTTGCAGTTTAAAATAAATGAAAAGCACAGTACAAGGTTACATTAATATGGATTCCAAGAAATAAAATATCAATGGAGATATGTCGGGTTTTAAATACGGTATATCCCATACTAAGCTCCCGAAGCACACGATCCCTCTCGAGTTGTGTGTCTCGAATTCGACTTTGGAGCTGCTGAAGTTTCTCCTCATATTGAAGTTTGAGTGTCTGGAGCCGTCGTTGACTTTGTTCCAGTTCTTCAATCAGACGCTGTTTAATTTCAATCTCGCAGGTCAGGTCCGCTAGATCACCTCCAATTGAACCTGAGGCATTAAAAACAAACAATTGTAGCACCTTCATTGGATAGTTATGAAAAGTAAAAATACCATAGCTCTTTCTCACCTTTCTCCTCAGGCTCTGAATCAGACTCCGCATCGCTCTCCCTACTGTCCTCACTTTCTTCATCATCACATTCACTCTCTTCTTGTTCATCTTCCTAAAAAACATTAATACATTTTATTACATTTATTTTTAAAAAACAGGTAAGACTATGTTCACGTCTGTGTCTCATATAAATGGCAGAAACCAATGGACCCAATTAAAGGTCAATGGGGTCCATTGGATACCAGTGGTATCTGTCCTATCGACAATGCACTGTAGTTTATATAATAAAGGGAAATCATGATAAAGGTCTGAACAAAGCCCTAAATGCAAATGAGTCACAGTGTTATAAAGGCAGGAAAAAAGCTGGATCCATTTAATGGCATTAATTTTATTAATAGCCCAAAACCATTATGATTATCTTAAATGAAAATATGATTATAAATAAAAAACATTGGTCCTGGATATCTGTCATTGTATAAATTCTTGTATATATAATTACTGTAGTAATACTGCAGAACATGCTAAAAAGCCTACCACTCATACAAGGCACCAAATTACACGGCAAATAACCCATTCCTTTCTTCTCATGTTCAAATTTATTCCCCCCATTTTCTTTAACTGGTGTTGAGCTCTGTAGAAGGCAGTGAATGAGGTCACAACCAAACTCTTACAGAATTCCTAACTACCTAAGGTTCCTGGCTTTCATCGCACCTGCGTACGTCCAGACTGGACCAAATGGAAATGAGGGTGCTGTGTTGCTGCAGTAAGGGCAGTGGAGTTGGTCAGCCAAACCTCCGACTCCAACTCCTCAATTTCCATGACACCGACTCCCTCATACATGGCTCATGTGTAAGTGATAAATTCACTGTAGCACAGATTCATCTCAGCTAAAAGTCTAGACCCTTAGATCAGGAATAGGACAGACATTTATAGGACCTTTCATAACTTTCCCAAATTCTTATGAAAAAATATTCCCCACAAACTGCATTGAACTACTGTACCCAATTTATTGTATATTTTAGGAGTCGGTATCGGTCCATTTTATACTGACTCCACCAAAATGGGTTCCGCCTCCGCCTCCACCTCCACATCTCTGCTTCCTGCAGTAAGGGCTGCACTGTTAAATTCCCATGAAGGGGGGTGACCGTGTGCACAAATCAAGGGATGTGGTTTTAGTTGTGTGATAGTATTATGTCCTACCCAGCCCCTGTGACATGCTATAGCAAGCAAGAGAGACAGATTCCAGAGTGGACAGGAAGAACATTTAAAGAAATAAAGATATTACTGCCATGTTGTCTAAGGTTATGTGCACATGCCATCTTTTTTTAGGTACGCTCTGGAAGCGCTCAATAAATGTTAAAAAGAATAAACATATGCACTACAATGTAAAAACGACTTGCTGTACATATGTTCAGTCTTTTGATTGTCTTTCAACCACTTCACATTTGAAAAAATGTGAAGCGGTTAAAAGAAATGACTGGTACTTCTTCAGGTGGCTTCTGCTTGGAAGTCTCTCATTTATTGATATGAACAAGTCTACCCAAAAAATAAGGCCAATGCAAAAAACAACCATCCATTTCAAATATTTAGCTGCCTAATATGCTAAAATGTGTTCCATTTAACTGCAATCCAGCTGCAATTCTTTGTTTTTAAGCTTTTTCGGTATCAAAATATGTAGTCTACATAACTTTTTGTCCATCAAAAAAAATGAATAGCAACAGGATATGTTTTTTTTAACATTGAAGTCTACGAGGAAACAAATTATAATGGATGGTCATCTGTTATGTCATCCATTAGTAAATCCATTTTTTAAACACTGCACATGCCCAGAACACTAGACGTCTTCAGATAAATGGATCCGTTAGAAACAGAGCAAAACCAAACCCAAAGTGTGCATCCATTTTTGCTGCTTGTAACAGATCCAGTTTTGTTTTTTTTTAGTACTGGATCTGCTACAATTGGATGACAACTGGAGAAGTCAGCTTAGCCTTACTACAAGCAGGGAAAAACAGCGATATCAGATCACCAAGTGCGGAAAAATGCCTTTATTAGGGTGCGGTGCACGGAGACTCCAGACTGACTTCTGGGCGATGAATGCAACAAGAGAAGGGCAATAAATCCAGAATATGCATCACATTTATTTCAGACATTTATCTCAAAATTAAAAACAAGTTGAGAAAAAGAGAAGGGGAGAGACCCGCATAGACCCGGTGTCTTTCTCCCCCTCTCTTTTTCTCAACATGTTTTTAATTTTTTCCTTTTTTTTAATGGCTGAAATAAATGTGATGTTTTAACATACTAACTTATTTTTGCTGTGGATGCTTGATTTATTCCCCTTCTCTTATAGCCCTAGTACACCAGCCTCGCCAGGTCTAAGAGATGTATTTAATGATCTACAGTACAGACCAAAAGTTTGGACACACCTTCTTATTTAAAGATTTTTCTGTATTTTCATGACTATGAAAATTGTACATTCACACTGAAGGCATCAAAACTATGAATTAACACATGTGGAATTATATACTTAACAAAAAAGTGTGAAACAACTGAAAATAGGTCTTTTATTCTAGGTTCTTCAAAGCAGCTACCTTTTGCTTTGATGACTGCTTTGCACACTCTTGGCATTCTCTTGATGAGCTTCAAGAGGTAGTCACCGGAAATGGTCTTCCAACAATCTTGAAGGTGTTCCCAGAGATGCTTAGCACTTGCTGGCCCTTTTGCCTTCACTCTGGGGTCCAGCTCACCCCAAACTATCTCGATTGGGTTCAGGTCTGGTGACTGTGGAGGCCAGGTCATCTAGCGTAGCACCCCATCACTCTCCTTCTTGGTCAAATAGCCCTTACACAGCCTGGAGGTGTGTTTGGGGTGATTGTCCTGTTGAAAAATAAATGATGGTCCAACTAAACGCAATCCGGATGGAATAGCATGCCGCTGCAAGATGCTGTGGTAGCCATGCTGGTTCAGTATGCCTTCAATTTTGAATAAATCCCCAACAGTGTTACCAGCAAAGCACCCCCACACCATCACACCTCCTCCTCCATGCTTCTCGGTGGGAACCAGGCATGTAGAGTCCATCCTTCACCTTTTCTGCGTTGCACAAAGACATGGCGGTTGGAACCAAAGATCTCAAATTTGGACTCATCAGACAAAAGCACAGATTTCCACTGGTCAAATGTCCATTCCTTGTGTTCTTTAGCCCAAACAAGTCTCTTCTGCTTGTTGACTGTCCTTAGCAGTGGTTTCCTAGCAGCTATTTTACCATGAAGGCCTGCTGCACAAAGTCTCCTCTTAACAGTTGTTGTAGAGATGTGTCTGCTGCTAGAACTCTGTGTGGCATTGACCTGGTCTCCAATCTGAGCTGCTGTTAACCTGCAATTTCTGAGGCTGGTGACTCGGATAAACTTATCCTCAGAAACAGAGGTGACTCTTGGTCTTCCTTTCCTGGGGCGGTCCTCATGTGAGACAGTTTCTTTGTAGTGCTTGATTGTTTTTGCAACTGCACTTGGGGACACATTCAAAGTTTTCCCAATTTTTCACACTGACTGACCTTCATTTCTTAAAGTAATGATGGCCACTCATTTTTCTTTACTTAACTGCTTTTTTCTTGCCATAATACAAATTATAACAGTCTATTCAGTAGGACTATCAGCTGTGTATCCACCTGACTTCTGCACAACACAATTGATGGTTCCAACCCCATTTATAAGGCAAGAAATCCCACTTATTAAACCTGACAGGGCACACCTGTGAAGTGAAAACCATTTCCGGTGACTACCTCTTGAAGCTCATCAAGAGAATGCCAAGAGTGTGCAAAGCAGTCATCAAAGCAAAAGGTGGCTACTTTGAAGAGCCTAGAATATAAGACATATTTTCAGTTGTTTCACACTTTTTTGTTAAGTATATAATTCCACATGTGTTAATTCACAGTTTTGATGCCTTCAGTGTGAATGTACAATTTTCATAGTCATGAAAATATAGAAAAATCTTTAAATGAGAAGGTGTGTCCAAACTTTTGGTCTGTATTGTATGTAGTTTGTATTGTGAATACTGGTGACAGAACCGCTTTAAGACCTTCCAGTGCCTTGGGTAATAATATACACCATCCCTCTTTATCTGTGGAGAAAGTAATAAGCTTAAAGAAGCACTCCCATGTTTAGGGGTAACATTTCTCCTTACGGAGAGTGACTTTTAGGATTGCTACTTCCTGTAGATGGCACTAGAGTTCTAGTTCTCTGCCTCTCTGAACAAACAATTTGCATATTTCCCAGAGGAGCATTGCGGCTTTAAAAGTCTTCTCACAGTGACATGCTTAACATGTCACTCTCTGCAAGGAGAAATGTTACCCCTTAGATATCGGTCTGACGCCTCTCACCCAGCCAAACCAGAACTCACTCACATTTTGCACAGACAAGGGGCAGTACCCCGAAACACAGTGTCTGCAAATTGAGTTTCTGGTTCTGGCTTTTGTCCTAAGTCATGTGACAAGGCTCGTTAAAGGGTCAATATATAGCACTAGAGTTCTAGTTCTCTTCCTCTCTGAAGAGACAATTTACAAAAACAGGTATAATTCTTTTGGGGAAACAATCACCTACACAGTCATTCCACTACTTCCATATGTAAAAAAAAGTCCTGACAGGTTTCTTTTATTTGTGGGAATAACCAATCCCGTTATATGTGGGTAGCACACAGTCCTTAACTGTATATGTGTTATTGTCAAATAAGATTTTGGGGGAAATTTAATTGGCAAACACACTGGCTATTTTCACAATTAGAGACGCGGGAGCACTTGATTTACAGCACAAAATAAGAATAGACCTTTTTACTTCGACTGTGTAAATAAGACCCAGGACTGGGTCGAAACGTTACCTACTGTATATCGCTTTGATATCCTGGTCTTTAAGTTTTTTTGAACATATGTCTATCTGCACGTGGTTTTCCAATAAAAGAAACTGCATTTGAAATAAGAGTGTGCGTTGAATATTCCTGACTAGGTGTTCCAGTGGCTGAGGGCCTCCTTCCGCTTGCAACCCCTTCCACTACTGTCTGCACGCCAGTTCTGCTTACCCCTATGAGACCGTTTAGTTCGGGTTGGGAGATGCATAGCCAGTTTGGGAATCATGGATCATGGATCTCACAAGCTTCTCAATCACTGATCAAAAGTTTTTGTAAATGATTAAAAAAATACTTCTAGTTTGAATCAATAGGTATACTCATTTCGGGTAATATCAAATTGATTCAGGAAGATGTCAGTAGTAAAAGTGTGACTGCCTATGTTTCTAATTTTGTCCGGAAAATAAATTTTATAGAACTACATGCAGTCAGATCCAGGTGTCATATACTACTACCTTCCAATTGTCTACTCCGTTAATGTTTGCAGACAGGGCAAATACATGACTGCCGGATCAGACTACACACAATAGTAGAATTTACATGTTTAAAGGGTTGTCCAGGAACTATAAGAATTAGGCTAACTGCAGTACAATCAGCTAAAAAAGTTTATGATAACTCACTTGGTAACCTCTACTGCTAAAGAGCTCATCCTCTAGTGGTCAGAACTGGTCTCTTTATTTTCTTACATGGAGGATGAGCTACACATCATGTGACTGCTGCCCGCTCAGGCTGATTCTTGCACATACGGCACATTCCTGCTAAGGTCACTGATTGGCTGCTTTGGTCACATGGATGTAGCGCTCGTCACTACTGCAGCAAAAAATAAATAAAGACTGTCACGGATTACCAGAGCAGCAGCATCGGCATGGCTGGGGATGTAACCGATGAGTTATGTTGTATTTTTCACACACAACCTGTTTATATGCTGTAGAAAAATAAAAGGTTTCAGTATTTTAATTCACACCTCTCTTACCGCTTCTCCTTCATTTTCATCTGTTTCTTCACTGTTTTCATAGTGGCGTTTCTCTCTTTTTTTAATATTCTTTACTTCAGAGCTGTGATAAAAAGAAGAAGACAGTAGGTAGTAAAAACACGTTTTGGCTGTAGGACAGGGTCAAGAGAGTCATTCAGTTATTATAGAGGATGTGAGCTATATGTCACTGTCATTGCTGCGGCCAGTGATTGGCTGCAGTGCTCATGGGATTTAGGAAGGGATGCCATCACTGCAAAGACTCTGGATGGACTGTGCACTAGAGTAAGATTCGGCAAATTCATTAACAGGCGTGCACCACTTAATGAACTTAGAGCATCTTTCAGCCGTGCACCGCTGCAAGAAATGTACTTTGGTCAGGAACAAGAGAACATTTTTGACAGAAATTATGATGAGTCTGTCGATTGTGCTCGACTGTGCCCATTCCTGATAAAGCTCCACGCACTGTTTAAAAATTTGGCTAAGCTGGCGAGGACTGGCTAAATATGCCCGAGTTGCAAAATTTTTACATAACTATAACTGGCGCAAAAATTTTGCAAACATTCTAACAGTTTTACGATACAATTTTGCCAAAAATTGTTTGATGAATGGGCCCCTATGTATTTAATGTTATGTCATGTGTCGACCTTAGCAGCTGTTATGTCAGGTTAGAGTATGTGTCACTGGATTTTGAAGTATAAACTGAGTACCTCCTCCAATTGTCACTTTTTTCTGTGTTCCTCCTTTCCAAAGTTATGCACACCAGTAATAAACGTGTTCAATGTGCAAATCACCCTTCAACCAAGTAGTTATATCCCACAAAACTTCTCTGTGGACAATTGCTTTTTCTCTTCTATGACAATGGCCAATCAAAACTCTGGAGCATCATATAGGGAAAAAAGTACAAGCTCACAGAGAGGGTCAGAGCAGCTATCGGGCTCAGTGTGTTCTCCTGAAACGAGAATTCTCTCACCTGAACAAAGAGAATTCTTTAGTTGCCATGTCCCTTCCTGCTACTGAAGTGCAGGAGAATAGCAGCGCTGGCTAGGTGAGCACTGGAGAAAAGCAGCACAGTGTATCATCTGTATTATACTTGGGTCAGGCTCCTCAGCGCTGCTACTCTCCTGCACTCCAATA
Source organism: Phyllobates terribilis (assembly GCF_046119375.1). NCBI lineage: Eukaryota > Metazoa > Chordata > Amphibia > Anura > Dendrobatidae > Phyllobates > Phyllobates terribilis. The sequence goes on from NW_027362762.1 coordinate 638,720,990, forward strand.
GCAAGAACAAAAGCCGCGACTGCAGAGTTCTCAGAATATTTACTTGAGACACATCTCGTCTCAGGAGAACACACGAAGTCACGCTGCAGCTGTGACCTTCACTGTGGGCTTTTGCCTTTTCCCCTTTTTGTATTGCTCAGGTGAGAGCCTCTGCCAGTTTCTGATGCCTTAACAATAATTTCATCATCTGTGCAATACTAAGGAAATTCTGAAAACATGTCATGTTGGGGGCTATGAGGGCTGGAGTTTGGAAAATATTGATATAGCACCTATGAATACCATATGGTACATCTACAGCAACAACAACATAGTGCAGCATAAAATATTTCCATTGCAACAATAAACAGATACCACAATGCAGAACAATATACTTCCCCAGTATTGCCAAACAAAAAACATATTGCAGCACAAAATACTTCCCCAGAAATGCCAAAAAACACTACAGTGCAACACAAAATACATTTCCAGTAAAGGCAAACTGCAGCACTACAGGGCAGGTCAACATACTGCCCCAGCAATGCCAAATACAACAGTACAACACCAAATTTCTGCCCAGAAGTGCCAAACAAATGCCACAATGAAGCGCAAAATACTGTTAGAACCCTCCTGTTAGTTTTTTCTATCTTGTGTTTTGCGGTCACGTGACCATTTGCCTATATATTCCAGCTCCGCCCTTTTGTCTGTGCTGGACTTCAGTGTTGTTTGACTGTTTTGCTAGCCTGGTGCTTCGGTGCCTTTCTCTGTCGGTTTGCTTGGTCCTCTGGGACCTCTAGTACTTTTTGTCAGTTTGTCTTTTTTGTTCTACAACAATTTCTGTTTAGGAGGTGTCCCATTTTTGTCCCAGTCCTTAGTTCTTTTAGGGACGCCTCCCTTAATTCTATAGGTCTTCATTCAGACTAGCCAAGGATGAAGGCGGGTCTGTTCACTAGGAACAGGCAGCCCGCTGCATCGTAGGGATTCAGCTTAGTCTTACTGTAGGGACAGCTTTCCCCTATCTTTCCTTAGTTCTTGTTGCAGATCATAACAAATACCCAGCCAAGAGCATCAAGTACCACAGCACAGCATAAACTACTTCTCTAGAAGGGCCCAATAAAATAGTGCAGCACAACCTACCTCACCAATAGAGCTGATACCATGATGCAGCACAAAGCAACTCCCCAGTTGCCCCATACAAATATCACCATGAAGGGCAAAGTACCTCCCCAGCAACGCCAAACAAAAAACACAGCTCAGCACAGCATGCCTCAACAGTGCAGCACAGCATGCCTCAACAGTACAGCACAGCATGCCTCAACAGTGCAGCACAGCATACCTCCACAGCGCAGCACAGCATGCCTCCACAGTGCAGCACAGCATACCTCCATAGTGCAGCACATCATACCTCCACAGTGCAGCACAGTATATCTCCACAGTGCAGCACAGCATGCCTCCACAGTGCAACAGAGCAACCTCCACAGCCCAGCACAGCATAACTCCACAGCGCAGCACAGCATACCTCCACAGCGCAGCACAGCATACCTCCACAGTGCAGTACAGCATAGCTCCACAGCGCAGCACAGCATACTTCCACAGCGCAGCACAGCATGCCTCCACAGTGCAGCCCAGCACAGCATAACTCCACAGCGCAGCACAGCATACCTCCACAGCGCAGCACAGCATACCTCCACAGTGCAGTACAGCATAGCTCCACAGCACAGCACAGCATACTTCCACAGCGCAGCACAGCATGCCTCCACAGTGCAGCCCAGCACAGCATAACTCCACAGCGCAGCACAGCATACCTCCACAGCGCAGCACAGCATACCTCCACAGTGCAGTACAGCATAGATCCTCAGCGCAGCACAGCATACTTCCACAGCGCAGAACAGCATACCTCCACAGTGCAGTACAGCATGCCTCCACAGCGCAGCACAGCATACCTCAACAGCGCAGCACAGCATACTTCCACAGTGCAGCACAGTATACCTCCACAGTGAAGCACAACATAACTCCACAGCGCAGCACAGCATACCTTCACAGTGCAGTACAGCATGCCTCTACAGCACAATACAGCATACCTCCACAGTGCAGCATAGCATACTTTCACGGCAGCAGTAGACAAATAACATAGTGCAACATTAATTATATCCCAAGCAATGCAAACAAATACCAAAGCAGCATTTTCTCCATTTGTCAGCCCCAGTGCTAGACTAGGATTAAAAAGCAATCCTAGCACACAAACCCAGCGAATTATATACAATTTTACCTATGTCACCATCCCCATGTGAAAGATCACCAAAAATAGTGGTGGACAATACATAGAGCATATGTTCAGGACAAGAAGGAAAAGAAAAAATGGAACCCAGAAACACCCAATTACACAAGAGAGAATAGTAACAGCACATGATGCTATGTAAGGAATCCCAGCTGCGTGCCTAATGGTGTGCTGCCATCCATTGTAACACCAAGCAGCTTCTCCAAAGGTAAACAGTAAGAGCGGCGGCTCTCCATAAATCAATGAGAGAAAGGTATTGTAGTCCAATATGCAACACCTTATCTTACATCACAACCGTTTTCAATCATATAGCACATATAAATACCATATGGTGACATCACATGGGCAGGACAATACCAATGATATCTCTGTCCATGTACTACGAAGTACAAAGAATAACAGTGCATACAGTAAAGACTATCATCAGAGCACAGACCAGTGTGACAGTGGTAGATAGTGAAGCTACAGACAGGCAGGGAAAAGTTTCCTAATAAAGCAGCAATGTGTCCCCAGGACCAGTGTGAACTCACTCCACAACACTAAAAATTGTATCTTTTCTGAGCTGCTCAGAACAGACATGTCACTTCTGTGCTGTGGAGCCACTAGGTTTGTCAGGAAACAGCGGCAACCTTTTAGTGATATTTATCGCCTATTAATGAAAGCACTTTCCTTGCTGTTTTTTTTAATGACCTATATTTAGAATTGAGTTTACTTTTTATTTTACTAGTAATATATTAAAATAAAAAGCAAGGGTAATTTTTTGTTATAGTTCCTCTTTAAACAGCAGTGATCGGAGAAAGCTCTGGCTGCTGCTGTTAAATGATGGGTGCCATAGCCTACATTCTCCTGGCTATGATGTGGGCCCAGCTGTAAAGCCCGCCCCATCCATGGCCACCCAACATGTGACGTACTTCTATGTGACATGTCTGGAAAGGATAAGGAATTGGGGTTCAATAATAAAAAAAAAATTCTTTATATTGCATAAACATAAAGCAATATTAGAAATGGCAATAATATGATTGCAAAAGTAAACATTTTCTTTGAATATGAGGCTTTGGTTGGATTTGGAACGAACACCGAAGGTTTATGTTCTTTAGCAGTTACTCTGAATTTCTTCATTCAATTTTAGAACTATTCTGAATAAATGAATGAATGAAGTGCACTCAGAGATGTTGTACAGAAATGACCACTTGTCAAAGATATCTACTGCTTGATAAAATCATTAGAATACTGCTATCAGTTTATAACAGCAGCTATCAACCCTAAGGACAAAAGCATCGAGCTTGACGAAATCCAACTACATGATCCTTCTCGTCCCCAATATCTGCTATTTGAGAAGAGTCAAGAGGCTCCATACACATTAAATGGTCGACCAGTGGATCTGAAATCAGCATGGTCCTCTGGTATGAATCTCATGTGTGTTGCCACAGACCTACACAAGAATGGACATATGACAAATGTTATACAGGACCTTTTGACTGTTCATGTGATGAATATTAGATTATTGTGCTTATTGCTTAGTTGTTTTGCTTCGTTTGGTAGACCATCATGGGTGAGCACCTCACCAGTCATGTAGATTAATGCATTCTACAGCTCCTTTTGTGTTCAATGTTTTAACATTAATCATTATTAGCCAAAAGTAATCAAGTTTTATTTTAATTTTACACATCTTTACAGTATGCTTTTTATTGTAAATGGTGAAATACAGCACAAGTCCGTGCTAGAATTTACCCTCCTTTCTTCATTATACTTTGTACTTCCTCCTTTGCTCTCCGAACGACATCATTAACCTGAGCCTCAAATGAAGGTGTGGGGGGTGCAGGTCCGGACAGTACGGGGCGTGAGCTAGCTCTTGACAGACTGCGGCGCAGAGATTCATTCATGGCTTCACTTTCAACCAAACGAGTCCTGGGTAGAGAAGAATATGATCAGGTATGGCGATGGTATGAAAATTACTAGATGTGTAATTATTATAGTACGATTTTTGTACAACCTGTTCACTTGAATGTAATAAAAACTAAAACCTGTAGACCATGGGACAGTGTGACATCAAAACTAAAGAAAACCTTATAAAACTTTGACATCATCACACAGCTTCCGCATTATAGTTTTTAAGAATTAGAAAGTGTGATTATAATATTGATAAGGGCTCGCTCACATGAGCATATAACTCGGACGAGTGCTCTCTGATAGTTTATCGGATTACACTCAGACCAATGTTATACTATGGGACACTGCAGATCTGTATTTTTTTCACACATAGAGTCTGTCTCTGTAAAAAATCACAGCATGCTGTGAGTGGCTCCATAATATAAGATCACACGCACACATTCAAGTCTATGGGTATGTGTAAAACATCGGACTGCATTCGGACAACATCCATGTGCAGTCTGATTCTCAAACAATGGAGAAGATGGAGAAATCAAGTTCACCATCTTCACTTCACCTGTGCTATGATGCTTTCATCGGAGAGAATTGGATTATACTATGTTGACACTCTGATCAAACTCGGATCAGAGTTCCATTGGAATGTCATTAGCATAATCGAGCAGATTTTCTCACATGAGAGAATCCACACTGGTGTCACCCCGGTCTAGGGAAAATAATCAATACAGCTACTATAATCTATAAATTACCCATGTGTTCTATTACTTGTTATATATTGGGGGGGTGGCCCCCTCCTGGGATCAGCATCCTTATCCACCCATATTTCCAACACAAGGTTTTAATTGCGAGCTATGGCTGGTTTCCTTTCACTCTCCATTCAGATGAGGCCTGATTTGGCACATGGAGAGGTAGGATGTTGGTGAGACGAACCATCCATATTTAGGGACACCTTAACGTGGTTGGATGGCTTTTGCACCCTATGATCAAAAACACTAACATTTTTAATGTTTATAGCAATAGTGAAGTTTATGTAGCCATTAATCGCAGTGTGCTGACGCAACGTGTATCATAGAATCGTAGAATGTTAGAGTTGGAGGGGACCTCCACGGTCATCGTATCCAACCCCTACTCAATGCAGGATTCACTAAACCATCTCAGACAGATATCTGTCCAGGCTCTCCTTGAAGATTTCCATTGAAGGAGAACTCACCACCTCTCGTGGCCGCCTGTTCCACTCATTGAGCACCCTCACTGTCAAAAAGTTTTTTCTAATACCTAATGTAGCAGCTGTATCAGTTGTAAGTTGTACTGGACAGCCCGCCTGATCTAATAATGGTGTAAATCAGCAAGGTGCTCATCATGGAGCCATGGAACTGGCACCTTTTCTCAGAGAATTTGGTTTTGATTTCCTTCTCAGTGAATTGCAAAATATAGCAGGGCATCAAGAAAAATGTAGATTCTTGGTTGTTTTTTCTGAAGACTGTTGAGCAATTTTTCAAAAATTTCCAATTGGGATGACAATATTGCATGTCTGATTTTAGTTTGTATGTGAGAAGAGCCCTGTCCAATTGAAATTATTGATCCCAATAATCAAGCCCACTATACACATTAGACTAATGCCTGCCAAACCTTTCGATATTGTCTGGTTCGGCCAACAATCTAATGTGTATGGGAGCCTCGCACAATTTTTTGTTGGGGGAACTATCCAATTAAGGACTGTCTCTTGGAAATAAGCCTCAAACTGACGTGTCTGATGATGGCTCACTCATAGACTAAATGAGCTCTCCTATGTATGGGAGAACCGTCTGAGATAGCTGTCGATCAAACGATCGACTGAACCAACAATCAGCTAACTGCCATCTAATGTGTATGGTCGGCTTTACTAATGATCATTGTTCTTGTGTACAAAAGTCATTTTCTTTTTCCTACCCTTGATCTCTTAGTTGATTCAAGAACATATGTTTTTTTTTTTTAGAAAAGCAAAAAGAAATCCTCTGTGTTATCATGGTCAAAACAATTATCGAATGTGTATTGTGAAAACTGATTACTGAATTGTGGTTTCCAACCAAAAATCACTAAAGAAATTACTTCAAGAGAGAGACTACAGCACTAATCTACTTTGTCAATATATAGCAGCAAAATAAAAGAAATGGGCACCAACCTAGTAGTTGTAGACTAGTAGACTTAAGGTGCTCAAGAGGGAAAGGTAGGATAATGACCATGTGGCACTACACTATAAGGGTGAAGGGTAATGTCATACAGACGCTTGGCGGAGTTCTCCACAATAATAACACATATGAGAGAAAAGATGACATACTTTACAAAGTGGATTGGACTTTTGCATTCTAATGTATAACTACCTCAGCTCTTCTATCTCATGAATGTAGTTCTGTATTAGAGTCTGGATTTCTTCATTATTGTCACCTAAAATTGAAAAAAAATGCAAAGTCGTAAATTTAACCACAGTATATTAATTTGTTTCTAACAAAATAAAAAAAGACTAAACACAGTGGATAAATAGTATTTTACAAAGGAAGACATTTACAATCACCCCCTCTGCTCCAGCGGTCCTGCCACTGATGTTGCTATGTATTAGACTTGCTATTGATGTAAAAGTCATTTGCTAAACATCTGTTGCACATTTTCAAGTTCAAATTTTCACTTCTACATAGTTTCACTTTCGCTTAGACTTTATTCACACGACCGTATATTGGGTCCGAATGAAAAAAACTGAGAGCACTCAAACCAATATTATTCAATAATTAAAGAGATTTTCCAGTACTTTTTCATTGATGACCTATCAATGAAAGTCATCAATGGGATAAGTCATCAATGTCTGATTGGTAGGGGTCCAACACATGGCATCCTCGCCGATCACCTGTTATTAGTGTCGTCGGCCACCAGCCGGAACCGCTCGATTTCAGAGCTACTCCGTCTTCTGGTAGGGGCTGATTGATTCAAATCAATAGGGGGTGGATGTGTAGTACCCTGTTGAGGCCACTACCAGAAGACGGAGCAGCTCCACAATCGGGCAGTTCCAGCCAGAGGAGGTACCGGGTGTCAGACCCCAATCAATCAGACATAGATTACCTATCCCAGGGATGGGTCATCAATGAAAAAGTAGTGGACAACCTCTTTAATTCAGATGACCAATTTTTTTTCACAGAACAAACTTCTGCAGGAATAAATCACAGCATGCACTAGTGTCTTCAGTATTTTGGATGAAACTCATCTATTCAAGTCTATGGAGTGCGCAAAGCAATTGGATACCATATGGATCAACTGTATAGTATCCCATTTTTACAGATACTTTGCATTTCTTTAATAGAGGAAACTGGTTTTGATCTTGTAAATTTTAAAAACTGCTGATGTATAAAAACGGATGTCATAAAAAATGCATATTGGTGACAATGAGAATATATTTTTCCTGGGAGAAAATTGGACAATTTTCTATATACTTGTGTGAACTTAACTTAGGGTTGCAGTCACACTGCAAAATCATTATGAACGAAAGCTCCTACCCTGATAATCGTTCAGTCTAAACAGACCCAACAAACAATCAAAGCACTCATTCATCAGGTCAAATGATCTATAGGGTTGCATAAAAAAATCATCGTTCTCGGCAGCGTATCAGCTTGTGAAAATAGGGCAATAGGTTGCCAAGAACAATAACAGCCCATGCACTCCAAACCATCTATTAGGGATCACTGTGTACATGCACCCTGCCGTACATGGATGTCACAGTCAGGATGCACATGTATGGAGCGGGCTCAGGAGCTGTGCCCACTCTATACAGGGAATATGCCAGCTGTAATACATAGCCGGCATCTGCCTATAACAGAAGTGCTCTGCGCTTGCTGCAATTGCTGCTGTTTAACTATTTAAATGCTGCTATCAATCTCTGACAGTGGAATTGCCATTTTGGTACTTCTCTGAAGCTCAGCAATAAACTGAGCTTCAAAAGAAGCTGCGATTTATACTATGTACTGCAATATGGTATTGGTATTGCAGTATATAGTATAAGCGATTAAAGGCTAAAGTCTCCTAGAGAGGGAAAGGAATGGAAAGCAAAGGAAAGAAAGAAAGAAAGATAACATTACTGGTATCACCACATGCATTAGGCTGTGTGCCCACGATTAATTTTTGGTGCATTTTTGACATAGCGCATTTTCACTGGGTTGAAAACGCAGCATTCCAGCATAGTGGATAGGATTTATAGAAATCTCTTGCACATTGAGCTTCTTTTTTACCTGCGGTGCACATTTCAAATCCACAACATGTCAATTTCTGTCACGAGTACGCTGAGTTTTATGTTCACATTTTTCCTGCAGACTTGCATTAGAGGCGGAAAATCCGCATATACATTTTTAGTGCGTTCCCATGGAGGAGATAAACGCAATAAAATTGCATGTAACAAAACACACTCAAAAACACAAGTAACCTAATTTACTTAATGGGTGCAGAAAATCAAATCATCAAACACTCACCAAAAGCTCATCGTGGGAACGTAGCCTTAAAGTTTGGTCTACCAAAATATTAAATTGTTTAAAATAAATGCTGAACGCAATAAATAAATAAATGAATAAATAAAACCGCCAACTTTGCATTTTTTTTAGTCACCCCTGTTAGCCTAAAAATGCAATAAAAAGTGATTGATATATTGGATGTTTCCCCAATAAAAACATTAGCTCAGCAAAAAAACACGCTCTCACAGCCCCATTAATGGAAATTAACAAAAAATACTGCTCAAAACATGGAGGCATCTACAATTTTTTTTTTTTTTTTTTTTTTACAAATTTCAGATTTTTTTTTCCCTAGTAAAATTTAACAAAAGCCATAAAGTCTGGCATAGTCATAATACTGACCTTAGGAGTCATGCTTCCAGGTCATTTTTACTCTACAATGAATGTTGCAGAGACAAAACTCAAATCAGAGAACGAGTAATAAAATGTTTATTAATCATGTAGCAATTACTTACCAGCCCTTTGTAATAGGCGGGCAGCCTCTTGTCCAGCCATGCGAGTGACGCGAGCATTTATGGCTCTAATGGCTTCTTGTAAAGCGGTAACACGGAGACGCAATGATGCATTCTCACTACGCAGCATGGACAACTCTTCACACATGTCACTCAGAGCATCGGAACCGGGCACACGGTGACCCTGGTGACAAAGTAGTAGGAATTATTACGTTTTCCTATTAACTGTCTTTATCTGCAAACTTGTTAAAAATTATCTTCCACCAATATAATTGCTACTTAGTAATCTGGGAAATCTATGAGTCACAATGGCATCCACTACCTGCAACTTTAAAAGAAACCTGCCTCTTGAGAAAGCCCATAATATCGGGGCGAAACGCGAGTCGAGGCTCCTTTCTGGTCACTTGGTGCCTTGAGTTTACCCTGCTCCTGGTCTGCCTGTCACCTTTTTTCTGCTGGCCCTCCCTTATTTGTGACTGGTAAGCGGCATTTGAATGAATTTTTTTTTACATTCTATGCATACCTGCACACTTGTGCGGATACTCTCTACTTATGGTATATCTTATATGCTCGCTGCTTACCACTCCCCTTCTTTTGGGGGGGTTTTTGCTACACATACTCTCTATATATGCTACCATGTACTGTATTTTGTAATTTGTTATTTACTCTGTGTCGCCACTGTTGTGGCTTTTTTACTATTGTGTATCTAATAAAGCTATACTGGTTTTATGCCTATATAAACTCTGTTTCTCCTGCTATATTCATATTTAAAAGAAACCTGCCACATTGCATTATACATGCAGATCAATCTGTGATCAGCACATTATAGACAATGTATAGAGAAAGGGAAGCTGAGCAGAATAACATAGGCTTGTTTGCAAAGTTTCAGTAAAACTTGCATTTTGTTCATTGAAATCCCAGGTGTATGATTATTAGTCCAGTGGGAGGTCCTACTCAGTGACTGACAGCTATCTCTACATGCACAGTTATACAGGGAAGACAGGCAATCAGTGTATAGGACCACCCACTGGACTTAGATGCAATAAAGCAACAGAGATTTCAATTAATAAAATGCAACATTTTCTAAAACCTTTTCCACAAAAACGTATATAAACCTGATCAACTCCTACTGTTCTATCACATCCTTTCTGCTGTTCAGATACCATTTTTAATATAACAGGTTCCCTTTAAAACATTGAGGCAATGATTGTACAATACTTTACTGACACTTTTGGTTGAGATGCTTCCTCATCTTTCTGTGACTATGAATCTCATTGCTAATATGTACACAGCAAAATTTCATATTTTACAATGACACATTTTGAGGGTACGCGCCAATGAAGATGCCAAAATGGCATTGCCTTATAATTTCAAAAGATTTCCATATAAGCTACTCTGTATTCTGGCAATCCATAGCATCAGTCATATTCAGAAAACATTCTGACATTTGTAAAAAAAAATATTTTGGTTGACGCCACTTACGGAGACCCAGAATATTTTTTTATTTTTAGATAGATGCAGCTGTATGAGGGATTTTTATGTGTATGACAAGCTGTAGCTTTCATGTATATCATTTTGGGGTACATATAATGTTTTGATTCCTCTCTTTCTAAGGGAAGGTGCGGTGACCAAAAAAAATGTAATTCTGATGGTTAGATTTTTATTTTTTTTTACTTTACAGCATTTACCGTATGGGATAAATAATTTTGCAGATGAGCTGAAACCAAAAAAGTTTTTTTTTTTCTATTTTATTACTTTTAATTTCTTTATTTTAAACTGGGGAAAATTTTCTTCAAAAACTGTGTTCAAGTGTGCCTAGAAGAATTGATGCTTTCATAGAGGGTAAAGGGTAGTTACAACAAATATTGAATTTATTTAGGTTTCACTTTTGTTCATTTATTTTGCACTTTGTTAATTCATGAAAATAAACTAATTAATTAACACTTCTATTTTTAAAGCATTCTTACTTTGCAGCTTTCTTTCCACACCTGCCTAAATCCCATGCATGTGCAGATATACAGAGCAGACTCAAGAGCTGAGCAAGTGCCGGCTGTTTTTATACACCCGGCATCTGCAAGTAACAACAGATTACATGTAAATTTTGCTGTCAATCTCTTGTTCGATTGCTCATTATTTCCTTTTCCCCACAACATGATTACAAGGTGCCATGACAGCCTGGGACCTACCGAAGTCCCCATGTGTGAAGACCTGGGGTGTTCTGTGGGTGTAACGCTACTCAGACAACACATGGTGAGGGCAAAACAGCGTGGCAATACTTTATTGAACCAGGCCGGAATCATGTAGAATCCAAATCTGTGTATCTTTAGGTAAAATCCAAGCTTCCCAGCTGATGTTCTCAGAGAGTCTGATCCTTGACTCTCCCTGTAAAGTCTCTTTCCAATTTCTGTTCCAAGTCTGACTCCTACAGAAGCATATCTTCTATTTAAGTACACATCCACAGGTCAAGGGGTTAGGGAGAGAAGCCTCATGTCTCATTGTTTGAGATAATCAATTTACATAGTTGGTATACATTGGGCTCTTCAAATCAACATTCATCTGGCTATTAGTATAATACGTAATTATCATATCAGCAAACAACATTATTTCCAAACCCAAGAGGAGATAACAATCAGGGTTATACAAATACTGGTCTGTTCTTATTGACTATACACAAATGCAGGTCTCCAGTTGATTAGGAAAGTCTAAAGCCCCCGTCTCACATAGCGAGATCGCTAGCGAGATCACTGCTGTGTCACAGTTTTGGTGACGCAACAGCGACCTCACCAGCGATGTCGCTATGTGTGACACTTTGCAGCGATCAGGCCCCTGCTGTGAGGTCGCTGATCGCTGCAAAGTGTCCTGGACCATTTTTTGGTCGTTGCCCTCCCGCTGGTCAGCACACATCGCTGTGTGTGACCAGCGGGAGCAGCGATCAGGCTGGTAACCATGATAAACATCGGGTTACTAGGGGCACACGCGCACTTAGTAACCCGCTGTTTATCATGGTTAGGAGCCTGCTAAAGTGAGCGGTAACCTCCCGCTCACTGTAGCAGAGTGGTAACCATGATAAACAACGGGTTACTAGGTTCGCGTGTGCCCCTAGTAACCCGATGTTTATCATGGTTACCAGCCTGCTCCTGCTTCAGCAGGCTGGTAACCAGGAGCAGGACATCGTGGAAAGATTCTTTCCACGATGTCGCTGCTCCCCTGATCGTTGGTGAGCCTGCCTGTTTGACAGCTCACCAGCGACCACATAGCGACGCAGCAACGATCCCTGACAGGTCGGGATCGTTGTAGCGTCGCTAAGTGTGACGGGGCCTTAACTGATCTGTAGGAGCCAGAACTAATAATGGTTTGTAGGGGATCAAATACTTATTTCTCACTGCAAAATGCAAAAAAATGTATCTAATTTATACAATGTGATTTTCTTGATTTTTTTTTGGATATTCTATCTCTCAATGTTAAAATTAACCTACCCTTAAAATTATACATTGTTCATGTCTTTATCAGTGGGCAAACTTACAAAAACAGCAAGGGATCAAATAATTATTTCCTTCACTGTATATGTTGTAGTAAAAATGATCAATGGCAATCGTAGGTTCAAGTCCTCTAAGAAGACTAAAAAAAGTAACAAAACTGTTCTCAAAAAATTAAAAAAATTAGTCATACCTCTTTTTCCTAATAAAATCTCTTTAAAAATTGGTATTGTCTGATGTATCAAAATCTAAAACTATTGACTCAAAGGATACACGCCATAAAGCAAAAGAAAATGAATTGCTAAAATTGTCGTTATTTGGATACCACAGCTCTTCCCAGTCACTATTCTTTGATGGAGCTGTGCTGTGCAGATCATAGTTGAGCAGTTACGGCCGCCGCTGACACCAGTAGCAGCTGATCGGCAGGGATTGCTGGGTGTCACATCCCCACCGATCAGACATTCATGACCTAAAGATAGGCCATCATTGTTAAACTCCCGAAAAATTCTTTTAAAACTTATTTATTTGGGGAAAGCAACAGCTTTGAGGTGATCCAAACCTTGTATGCAAATATCAGCTGTCAGTAGAGAAATTGCCATCTGAGAAAAAAAAGAACCTCATCCACAACTACCACAAAAGACTTCAAGCTGTCATTGATGTTAGATGGGGCAATACATGGTATTAAGAACTTGGGTATGTGAACTTTTGATCCAGATCATTTGGATGTTTTTGGTTGTCATTAAGATTTAGAAAGAGAAAGCACAGTAGTTTGACAATAAATTGCTTCACCCAAACAATACCCATGAGTGGAGAAAAAGTTTTTTTGTTATCATTCATATTCTCTGAAACAAGGCCAAGAAAGGAAAAATTCTACTGGGGTATGTAAACTTTTGAGCACAACTGTAGCTTTCCCCTTTGTAGGTCCTTCCCCTTAGTTGTCTCTGAGCTGGTGGGTGGAGACTAGCTGCTATGATGTCTCCTGTATACAGCATACACAAAGAAAAGGATTTATGCTTTTTCATTCTGCAGGACATGTTTAGAAGCAACAGCATGGATGATATTACATGGCAGAACTGAGCAGTACTGCTGTGAATCCTCCTCTGGGGTAAGTTAAAATCACTTACTCCTCCTACCCCATCCCATCTCAGTACACATATGGAAAAAATATATATCTTTGTACCGTGTTAGCTAGTAGATAGAAAAATATTTAGATTTGAGAGTCCTCAGGGGTTGATACCTTTTAGTGGCTAACTGAAATGATGGTAACAAATTGCAGGCTTTCAAGACTACTCAGGTCTCTTCATCAGGCATAGTATAACACAAAATCTGAAAAGTCACATATTTACACAACAAGACACAGAAATAATGCATTAGATGAGACAAGTGACGTGAATCAGAACTATCATTATGGGAGAGGGATAAACAGTTGTGGAAGTAAATATTGAAACAGTTCATAGATAAGGAGAAAGTTTTATTGTCTTGTGATTGAGGTCTTGTCCATGATTGTGATGCCCCCACAAGGTCTGAGGAGTACATTCCTTAGTTGAAATAGAAAGACATAAATCCATGATACACATTCATTCCTGCACTGAGTGTGTCAAAGTTTGTCATTAGTTTGTATTCCCAGACTCCCCTGTCTCTCTGAGATTTGAAGTTACCGTTTAATACCAGTAATTTCATGTCCATGATGCTGTGGTCAGGGATACAAATATGTCTGGCCACAGGTGCATCTATTCTTTTTTCTTTTATTGTGTGGCAATGATAATTCTTCCTTCTTCTAAGTTTTTGTCCTGTCTCCCCTAGATACAGACCCCCAGTTGGACATTTGGTACATATAATTAAGTACACCACATTAGATGTGATGTAGCTGAAAGGTCCTGGGATCTTGTAGTCCTGATGTGAGTTGGGGATCTTTATCTTGTCCGTGGTCAATATAAATGGACAGGTTTTACACATTTTCTGGCTGCAGGGATATGTTTCTGTAGCTTTTGGAGAGGATAGGGAGCTTCTGACAATGATGCGTCTTAGATTTGGGGCTGCCTAAAACACAGATCTGGGGGGTCTGGAAATATGGATTGTAATCAGGCATCTTTCTGTAGTAAAGGTTGTAGTTTCCGTGCAGCTCCCCTTAGCACCTCCAGATTTGGATTGTAGGTGACTACTAGAGGCACCCGGTTGCTTTCTTTTTTAGTTTTGTAATTTAAGAGGTGATTACTTGATATTATATTCTGGTGGCTCTTGTAATCTGGTTCTCAATTGTTCCTGGATGGTAGCCCTGATTCAAAAAGGTCTTTCTGAGGCCACCAAGGTGTTTGTCTCTATCCATAGGGTTGGAACATATCCGATTGTATCTGATGGCTTGGCTGTACACAACAGAGTTTTTTTTATGTGTTTTGGATGAAAACTGTCCCATTTAAGGTATGTTGGACGATCGATGGGCTCCTGGTACAGGGATGCCTCTATTTCATTGTTTTGTAGCTTAATGATGTTGTTCACAAAGTTAATTTCAGTACAGGAGTAGTCGAGTGTTAGGTTGATGGTAGGATGAAATTGATTAAAGTGTTGATGGAACGTATTTAGCTGTTGCTCAGACTCCGTCCAGATGATTAAAATATCATCAATGTAATGGTAGTGGGCCAGAGGCTTGATGGGACATGAGGACAAAAAGTCCTTTTCAAGTCAAGCTTGGCCATGAAAATATTTGCGTACTGTCGAGCCATTTTACTTTCCATCACTGTACCAGTCTCCTGTAGATATATGTTGTTATCAAATTCAAAGTAATTGTGGGTGAGGATTAATTTTGTAAGTTTCACCACAGAATCAGCAT
Source organism: Phyllobates terribilis (assembly GCF_046119375.1). Taxonomy (NCBI): domain Eukaryota; kingdom Metazoa; phylum Chordata; class Amphibia; order Anura; family Dendrobatidae; genus Phyllobates; species Phyllobates terribilis. Next base: position 638,736,409 of record NW_027362762.1, read on the forward strand.
CAATTCCAGTATTTTCCATGAAGACTTTGCAGGAATTTAATCCATCTTGGTGAGCGACATTAGAGTACAAAGATTCCACATCCATGGTGGCCACAATGGTTCCTTCTGGCAGAGGGCCTATTGCTGCTAGTTTATTCAGTAGGTCAGTTGTGTCCTGAATGTAGCTGGGTGTATCCTTTAGGGTTTACGAATACCCTCTACCCATCCAGAAACTTGCTCAGTAAGGGTGCCCACACATGAAATAATTGGTCTGCCTGGATTTCCAGATTTGTGGATTTTGGGAAGCATATAGAATGTCCCTATTCTTGGACTCTCGGGTATTAGGTCTTCGGCTCTTATGGATTCATCAGGTAGACAAGATATCAATTTGTTTAGTTCCTTGTAGTAGTCCTGTGTAGGATCAGACTCCAGTTTTTTGTAGTAACGCATGTCCATCAGTTGTCTGTTTGCTTCCTTCATGTAGTCTGATGTGTTCATCATGACTATTGCACCCCCCTTGTCAACGGGTTCCATGAAACACTGGAGCAGTCGGCAGATCACAAACTGTGGGAGACCGATGGGAACAGTGAGGATAACAGATGAAGATGCCAGAATGTGAGTATAAGACAGGGGGCAGGTGACTAAATTATATGCACACCAATTTCTTGGCCAAAATCCATATCATCATTAACTAATTAGACTACTATAAATGTGTTGAAAATTATGAAGTTTTGGGCCACAGTACTGGAATTTGGCAACATTGGAGTGTTGATATTTTATATAACATTCCCACTTCCTGCATTGCTATAACCCGGTGACACTTTTAGGCCATTCTTAAGTTTTTGCATTAAAAAAATATCCAGGGACGACCTGATATTTTAGTGAGTGGGCAGTCCATCTTATTTTGATCAAGACAGATTTGATCTGTTTTTTTTAGTGTGAATAAGAAGTTCAAGACATAGTAGGGAAGGAGTGTAGAAAGATAAATGACTAATAGGTAGGCTAAGAAGCAAATTTCTCTGATAAGATATATTAAGAGTTTCTTATATTAGCTTGTACTATTGACTAATGCAAAGTTTGCTGGAACAACAGCAACCATATAAACATGCACAACTTACAGTTTTGTACTCTTGTAGCTCAAGTCTTAGCCGTGCTAGCTCCGACCTCAATGCCTGCACCTGCTGTACATTCTGTTCTTGATTTGCTGTTACGCGGTTCTTTATGTTACGAGCTCGGTTTGCATATTTTAATGTATTCAGCGTTTCCATGAAATCACGATCCGATGGAGAAACACAAGCTATCATCATGGTTTGACTGAATTTGTAAGGAAAAAAAGATCAGTTAACAAGACTGGTCAATGAAGGGAAAAAAAAGTTTTAAATCGAGGGGACTATAAAATGTTATATATTAATTGTTTTTAATGAAATGGTGTTGCTGCTTAACCCCTTGGTGCCAATTATGCCCTTAATAACCAAGCCAATTTTTACAATTCTGACCACTGTCACTTTATGAGGTAATTACTCTGGAACGCTTCAACGGATCCCCCTGATTCTGAGATTGTGTTTTCGTGACATATTGTACTTCATGATTGTGGTAAAATTTCTTCGATATCACTTGCGTTTATTTGCGGGGAAAAAAATGGAAATTTGCCAAATTTTTGAAAATGTTGCAATTTTCACACTTTGAATTCTTATGCCCTTAAATCAGAGAGATATGTCACACAAAATAGCTAATAAATAACATTTCCCACATGTGTACTTTACATCAGCACAATTTTTGCAACATCATTTTTTTTGTTTTTGTTAGGAAGTTATAAGGGTTAAAAGTTGACCAACGATTTCTCATTTTTCCAACAAAATTTACAAAACCATTTTTTTAGAGACCACATCACATTTGAAGTGACTTTGAGGGATCTATATGTCCGAAAATATGCAAAAGTGACACCATTCTAAAAACTGCACCCCTCAAGGTGCTCAAAACCACATTCAAGAAGTTTATTAACCGGTCACGTGCTTTACTGGAACTGAAGTGATGTGGAAGGAAAATAAGAACATTTAACTTTTTTGACAAAAATTTTAATTCATACCCCAATTTTTTTTATTTTCACAAGGGTAACAAAAGAAAATGGACCACACAATTTGTTGTGCAATCTCTCCTGAGTATGCCGATACCCCATATTTGGGGGAAAACCACTGTTTGGATGCAAGACAGGGCTTGGAAGAGAAGAAGCACCGTTTGATGTTTTCAACGCAAAATTGGTTGGAATCTAGAGCGGATGCCATGTGGCGTTGGGAGAGCCCCTGATGTGCCTAAACAGTGGAAACCCCCCCACAAGCGCGGAAAATACACAAATTTTCTCCTTTACTCTTAATACTCTTTTACTCTTACACAACTTCACCAGATTAGGACAAACTTTATTAATTTGTATAATTTATACTGGGTAAGATCCCGTTACGCTTTTCTGCTCCCCAGCTTGTGTATAATATTGATTGCTTATTATTACATTTTATTAGGTAGTGACAAAGACAGAAACGCAATTCTGAAGTTTTGATTTTTTTCTCTTTACGGAAATTATTTATCGGCTTAATTACTGTTATATTTTTTTAAACATTGGACTTTTACAAATGTGGTGATACCAAACATGTTTTCTTTCTTTTTAATGGAGGAAGGGTGATCTGAATTTTTTACTCTTTTTTAATTTTTTGAAGATTTTTTTATCTTTTTTTATTTTTAAAAGTCCTGCGATTGTTTGGTCGCTTGCACTATATACTTAAATTTTACTGTATTATATAGTGAAACTCTCGGTCTCCTATGGTGCTCAGTTTCAGAGGAGGTGACCGAGATGACAGCGATTGGGATCTTCAACTTGTCAGCAGACCTCAGCTGCAATAGTACCATTGGTCCCCAAGATTGCGTTAAGCCAGTGAGAGCTGGTGCACACAAGCATCGGCACTCTTCCATATAAATGCAGCTGTCAGAGATTGACAGCGGCATTTAAATGGTTAACAGCAGCGAACAGAAGAAGTCTAGAGCTCGTGGCTCTTAGAGACTGATGCTGCCTATAAAATATATCTGGCAAAAGCCAGGTATCAAGAGAGCCCAGCTCCAGAGCCCCCTCCACACAAGCGGACCCTTTCCAAGGACGTTAATTCACGTCCTAATTAGTGATGAGCGAGTATGTTCTGTTAACCCTTTTGGCGAGCATGCTTGGGTGCTCGCCCAGTTTCTTCAGCGTGCTCGGGTGTTATGTTTTAGTCACTCCGTGCACATGATTTGTGACTGTTTGACAGCTTTAATACATGTGAGGAATGCCTAATAAACATGCATTCCTCACATGTATTAAAGCTGTTAAACAGTTGCAAATCATGTGCACGGCGTGACTCAAACACAACACCCGAGCACGCTGGAGATACTTGGAAAACACCCAAGCATGCTCGTAAATCTCGAGTAACAAGCATGCTCGCTCATCACTAGTCCTAATATTAGAAAAGGTATAATTTATTATTTCTCTGAAAAAAACAAAACAAATGCAGCATTGTAGAGGAAACCTGAGAGCTGAAACATGCTGCCCATGGATCAGGCAGCATATACTGTATCAGACAATGGCTGTATGATTTCATTAATGCACATTTGACACTAAGGCGTTTTGGAGAAAAAACATATTTTAAAAGCTGCCGGGGACTGAGCCACATAGGAGACTTGTCGTAAAGGCGGGTCCCCAGCGCCTTAACTCCACATGCTCGGCTAGAGTAACTAGTCTCTCCCTGTGTGAAAGTATATGGAGAGACCTGGGACTGTGAGTCATTGGCAGAGGGCATGGAAAGGCCGCCAGAGACCCGCCTTTCTGACTAGTCTACCATGTGGTTTGGTCCCCGGTGGCTTTTAAAGTAAGCTTTTACTTGAAACATTTGACAGTCAAATATATATGGCTGAAATCGTATAGAAAGTAGCATGGATCTGCTGTCAGGTTCTTTAAAGTAAAGCACTGTTCCCTATAATAAGGGAGCCAGCCTCTCAGTATTTCATGCTGCCTGCAGGTTAGTCCTATTATATGCAGCAATATGGATAACACAAACATATATACTTTTGCAACTTTTATGCTGCTTCTTTCTGTAAGCAATGTTCAAGCCTGTGGGTAAAGCATAGACATAGACAACATAGAAAGTAGTTTCAAGGTAGGGAAGCATAATGGATTTCAAAATTGTGTTTCAGATGCAAAATATAGCTGATAACTTATTTGTTCTACTGTATGTCCTATGCACTCTGCATGCAAGATATTGTATTTAAGTGCTAAGAAAGAACTTTGATTACCTGTTACCACCCAGTGAGTCCTGGAGTAATCGGGTCAGTTTGGAATCTCTGTAGGGAATATGAAGCACTTTCTTACTCTGGTCTCCCAAGGCACTGATAACATTCCCCAGCGCAAGCTGTTAAAAGACAGAGCCACAGTGCAATCTTTGTTAAAGTAACTCACACATATAAAAATTGTTAGCATCACATCCATACACTCATTGCAAGAAACTTACTATGTAAAATGTAGCTGGCAAAGAAGAAGACTGAAGTGGTAATAAACTGTCTCAACTGTCTCCACAGGTTCAGACCTGCTACTGTTAGATTGCAGGAATAAGAGCTTTAACCCTGCACCATAAAGTTATAACGGTGAAGTAAACTTACAGTGCTTGGTCATTATTGGGTACACAACTTATGTATGTGTTTGAGGGCAGGTTATTAATTATACCTTACATTGGAAGCTGCCGAAGATTGTTGATCTCTACCACTTAAAATATATGTATTCAGGGTGTGAGTAGTGTGAGATATATGGCCTGTGTATGAGAAGCTTGTTATGTACTGTATACAGTACAGACCAAAAGTTTGGGCACACCTTCTCATTTAAAGATTTTTCTGTATTTTCATGACTATGAAAATTGTACATTCACACTGAAGGCATCAAAACTATGAATTAACACATGTGGAATTATATACTTAACAAAAAAGTGTGAAACAACTAAAAATATGTCTTATATTCTAGGTTCTTCAAAGTAGCCACCTTTTGCTTTGATGACTGCTTTGCACACTCTTGGCATTCTCTTGATGAGCTTCAAGAGGTAGTAACCGGAAATGGTTTTCACTTCACAGGTGTGCCCTGTCAGGTTTAATAAGTGGGATTTCTTGCCTTATAAATGGGGTTGGGACCATCAGTTGTGTTGTGAAGAAGTCAGGTGGATACACAGCTGATAGTCCTACTGAATAGACTGTTAGAATTTGTATTATGGCAAGAAAAAAGCAGCTAAGTAAAGAAAAACGAGTGGCCATCATTACTTTAAGAAATGAAGGTCAGTCAGTGAAAGTGTCCCCAAGTGCAGTTGCAAAAACCATCAAGCGCTACAAAGAAACTGGCTAATATGAGGCCCACCCCAGGAAAGGAAGACCAAGAGTCACCTCTGATTCTGAGGATAAGTTTATCCGAGTCACCAGCCTCAGAAATTGCAGGTTAACAGCAGCTCAGATTAGAGACCAGGTCAATGCCACACAGAGTTCTAGCAGCAGACACATCTCTTCAACAACTGTTAAGAGGAGACTTTGTGCAGCAGGCCTTCATGGTAAAATAGCTGCTAGGAAACCACTGCTAAGGACAGGCAACAAGCAGAAGAGACTTGTTTGGGCTAAAGAACACACGGAATGGACATTAGACCAGTGGAAATCTGTGCTTTGGTCTGATGAGTCCAAATTTGAGATCTTTGGTTCCAACCACCATGTCTTTGTGCGACGCAGAAAAGGTGAACGGATGGACTCTACATGCCTGGTTCCCAACGTGAAGCATGGAGGAGGAGGTGTGATGGTGTGGGGGTGCTTTGCTGGTGACACTGTTGGGGATTTATTCAAAATTGAAGGCATACTGAACCAGCATGGCTACCACAGCATCTGGCAGCGGCATGCTATTACATCCAGTTTGCGTTTAGTTGGACCATCATTTATTTTTCAAAAGGACAATGACCCCAAACACACCTCCAGGCTGTCTATGGGCTATTTGACCAAGAAGGAGAGTGATGGGGTGCTATGCCAGATGACCTGGCCTCCACAGTCACCAGACCTGAACCCAATTGAGATGGTTTGGGGTGAGCTGGACCGCAAAGTGAAGGCAAAAGGGCCAACAAGTGCTAAGCATCCCTGGGAACACCTTCAAGATTGTTGGAAGACCATTTCCGGTGACTACCTCTTGTAGCTCATCAAGAGAATGCCAAGAGTGTGCAAAGCAGTCATCAAAGCAAAAGGTGGCTACTTTGAAGAACATAGAATATAAGAAGTGGAATTATATACTTAACAAAAAGTTTTGATGCCTTCAGTGTGAATGTACAATTTTCATAGTCATGAAAATACAGAAAAATCTTTAAATGAGAAGGTGTGTCCAAACTTTTGGTCTGTACTGTTTGTATATAGGTTATGATTTGAGGGCTCAGTCCTGCCAAGTCAAGGCTTTTGTCCCGACTTCCTCTCACTCTCACTCTTCTTCATCGCTCCGTAGCTCCTCTTCCAGGGGTGAGGCCAGCAGCTCTGCACTTACAGTATTTAAGTAAACAATTCTCTTCTTGTGATCTGGTCTCTCCGGAAATTGAACCCCCATAACATTACCATTGCAGTCAGCAGCTAAACTGATGAGCCACAGCCTGCACTAATCAGCTTAAGAGAATTTGGTATACTTGAGCTGCAATGCAGGCTCTGACATCGCAGGCAGATCAAACTGGTACATAAAAATATACTGCTATGTATAGATGTATCTCTATGTACCTGTATTCTACAGGGAAAATAAAAGCAAGACTCTTTTCTTCCTACAAAATTTAATTTGCTGTCCGTGAGAAAAACAGACAGCACTTGGACCAATGTTATTCAATGGGGCAGTATAGATGAGAGATTTTTTTCACTGCCCAAATCTGCGTGTGAAAAAAATCGCAGCATGCACTAGTTTCTTCAGTGTGTTGGATGAGACTCACCTATGCAAGTCTATGGATGAATGAAAAATATTGGATGCCATACAGAGTATAGCATCCAATTTATAACACAGAAAAGGGTCTTGTAAAATGATTAATAGCTGCAGTTATAACAAAAACTGATTGCACACAGACTGCACACGAATGATAAGTGAGAAAAAAATTGTCCCACTTTTCTGGATGAATGATTTTTTTATACGCTTGTGTGAACCTACCCTGAGTCAAGCTTTTTCTCCGGATCCTTTTTTTGCAGCAGTTCTGTTTTTCTGGTCCTACAAAAACTTGTGTGAACCTAGGCTAGTCTTTAGTATTACATTTCTAGTCTGGTATAAAGGCATATTTCTTTATTGTTTACATGGCTAATATTTCCAGTCTTTTTGTACATTATTAGTGTAGATCAATATTCCTAAGCCTCGGTGCAGTCGTTTCTGTCTGTGCTGCTCACCTCAACAGTGGTTCAACAATATGTGATAACAGATCATATATGATGTATAAATGATTGAAATGTACAGTATTATAACCCAGTACACTGTTGTCGTGTTATTGTAAAATGACCGCTTATAATGCCTTCAGATATACAGTAGTTGGGAAGGATCAAACACTTGGAAAAGTATTCGGCCCCTTAATTGACTACTATCATACTATATATTTTTGATTGCCGCAACATTGCAATAAAATAATATAAAAGGCGATCAAAACCTCGCATGTACCCCAAAATGGTCTCAGTAAAATGTCAGCTCAGGGTGCAAAAAATAAGCCCCCACACAGCCTCAGATCCTGAAAAATGAGTAGGTTACGGGTCTCTGAAAATCGTGACAAAAGCAAAAAATGTTTTTTGAAAAATTTCTGTATTTTTTTCACCAGTTAAAAAAAAACTGGACATGTTTGGTATCTACGTACTCGAAATGACCTGGGGAATCATATTTGTCAGGTCAGTTTTACCATATATTGAACATGTTAAATAATAAAAAAACATTATGGAATTGCATTTTTGTTTGCAATTCCGTTGCACTTGGAATTTTTTTCCTGTTTTCCAGTACGCTGTGTGACAGAATGAATGGTGTCATTCAATAGCACAACTCTTCCCGCCAAAACAACCCTCATATGGCTATTTATCTGGAAAAATAAAAAAGTTATGGCTCTTGGAAAAAGGAGAGGAAAAAACGAAAACGGAAAAACAGATAACCACCCGGGGAGAAGGGGTTAAAGACCTACATTACAGACCATGGGTAACAAGGCAGGTTAAAGCCTCTGAATGCAGATTTTCAAGGACAACATTTGGAAACTGGAATGGAGGAAGAAGGAGGGGGAGTAGATTCCAGCACAACCATATAGTAAAAAATGTGTAAACTTTATTTCAATTTCTTAAAAACAGTTTTAAAAGAAGCTGACGCGTTTCTGGCACTGAGTGTGCCCTTAATCATAGGAATTTGGAAAACTGATTGCCTTTTTTGTAGTTTGAAATCAGATTAGTAGATATGTGAGCAATAGTGTCAGACATGCTTATGGCCCCAATATGTTGTGTTCTTGGGAAAAGCATTGTATTATACTCTGGGTAATTTACCAGCTTATTAGCTGCAGAGACCTGCAAGATCAGTGAAATTGGGAGTCCAGTGTATTCATGATCTTGAGACTCACCCTGCCACTAATTTACAATGTTCTCCCTATCTACAGTACAAGGGAAATAGCTGTAAACCAGCTGCTTTAAAGAGTACTGAAACTAACAAATAGTTGGTTTAGCCAGAATGTAACATTTTACCCCAGGAATGACTTTAACTTACAAAAAAAAGCAAAAAATAAAACTCTGTTTCAAAAGGAGCCCCGACGGGCACATAAAGTATGAAGCTTGTTAGACAAAACCGGTCACACTAAGTGCATAAACTTACCAGTCCACAATTGATGGAGATTCCTTCCCTGGCTCTCTCTCCAGTTGCCCCAGTTCTTTTCAAACGCTCAGAACCAGCCAGATCCACAAAATGAAACTTTGCAGTGAGTGTTGTATACTCCAGCGATGGTGCATCTGCCTACAAAAGAAATAGCTTTAAGGGCGCAGTCAGACAGCCGTTACACATGGACGAGGATCGCATCGCAATACTCGGAATGGCCGGCGGTTCTCCTGACCCGAGCGTGACAGCTGCATAGAAATACATATAACCTACATAAGAAACTAGGAGTGATAAAGCCAGTATAACATCTAATAAACTTTATTACGTATGTATACAATAAAACATGACAAACACAATAACATGGAGATGCTAAAACAGAAGTATTACCAGGGTATTACTGTGCAAGAAACATATTCATCACAACTCGATTACACAAAATAGATTAATAATTTGATATATCTCATACACATAATGGTGGTGTGTAGCTCATAGTCCCTCCTGCATAATCTGCATAGAGAAAACCGCAGAGAATGATAGAAGAATTAGAAACGTGCGACCCACAAACACCTACAAGGGTCTCTCTATCAACAAAAAGAAACAAAATTCTCCCCCTGAGTATGAAGCAAAGGCTAAAAATAAGAATCTCGAGGTAATTAAGCTATCACTCCATCCACTTTCAGAGACACAATGTGAGCTGCTTAAATTGGGCTTAAATTTTGTACCGCCTAATAGCTTTGATTTTTTTAGTCATGAAAGACGTACATTTATTTTGCCGTAAATTAATATTGAAGAAGCTACATAATCATCCTGACCCGAGCTCTGGCCTGAATAGTGTGATGGAGAAGCAAGCCTTGGCAGCATTGGAAGAATTACTCAGGGAACAACAACCTGAAGTGGTAGGTACAGTTCCTCAGTAGGTTATACCAAGGTCACTTACCTTTTCCTCCTTGTCTATCTGTCCACAGGGTAGAAATATTTAGCAGGATTTGAATGATAATAGAGGATTTGAATGATATGCCTGGCGGTATCTGTGGGGACAATCTTACAGCTCCACAAAGAAAAGCTCTGGGAGAACTTCAATTACTGGATGATGTGGTCATTAAACCGGCAGACGAGGATGGGAATGTGGTGATGTGGCCGACTGAGAAATACGAGAGAGAAGCCTTTTGCCAATTGAGGAATAGGGATACCTATCGGGTACTCTCTCATAATCCCATTGTGACCTTTACCCATAAATTGGAGGTGATTTTGCAAAATGCCTTTGAGTCGGGTATTATTCCCAAGAAAATTCTGGATGGACTGCTGCCCAAATATCCTAGGGTGGCGACCTTCTACCTTTTACCAAAGGTGCACAAGGATACCACAAATCCCCCCACCACCCGGTCGTCCTATTGTCTCTGGCATAGGAGGGCTGTGTGAAAATGTCTGTAACTTTATCGACCATTATCTAAAACCTTTGGTTTTGAGACGCTGCCCTCCTATGTCAGAGAGACAACTGTTGTCCAAAATGTGTAGAAACCAGCTACACCAAAGCTACTGTTTGAAGAAGTCTGTCTAGAAATGGTCTTCATGGAAGAATTTCCTTCAAATGGAAATAAGGTCAAACAAATGCTGAGCAAATTTACTCTAATCAAATATATTTTATTCAAATTCTACTCAAATTTTACAAACATCCATAATCTCCAGAATATGGATTTTTTGTAATTCATTCTGTGCAAATTTAGCAAAAATGGCACTCATTTGAAGGCCATTTTGCTGAGCCATAGAAAGCTGGCAAAAAGTTAAAAAACTAAAAAAAAAAGTAATACTTACCTCACCGCTCACCTCTCCGGTCACCTCAGCAGCTTGCTGTCCTCCATATGGTCTTTGGTGTCTCATTTAACCACGCGCCGAAACCTCATGCTTCTTCGCATTAAGCCGGGACTTATAGCCACAACCAATTCTGCGATGTCTGTGCACATGCTTGTTTTAAGGTCACAACATCATGACTTCACAAGGTGCGTGCGCCGCATCCTTATTGACGGGCACTCTAAGTCACATCATGAAGTTGTGATAGAAGTAGCGACCTAGCATGAAAAGGTTTCAGCACGCAGCAGTGATAAAAGGCGCCGATGAACATGCAGGGGACAATGAGTAGCGAGGGTGACCAGAGACTATCACGTTTTTTTTTCTACATCTTATTTTTAATACACTCTGTGATCTCTCCAGACCCCAGAGCATATTAAGGGACCAGACCCAAGATGCTGCTAATCGAATTTCCCGGTAAAATCTGCACAATTTGGCAGACATGAATCTCATCAGATACGCTCATTTTTACAAGAAAGTACTGAAATATACATGAAAACATTGCAACTGGGTGCAGAAAAATGGCAGCAGGTGCTATGGACTGATGAGTCAAAAACATAAATATTTGGCTGTAATTTTTTGGCAGTTTTTTCACCAAAAGGTTAAAGAACGGTATAATAATGAATGTCTACGTGCAACAGTGAAGCAGAGTGGAAGTATTTTTGCAAACTTGGGGCTTGGGGCTGAATGTTAGCAAATGGAGTAGGGAATTTGGTCAAGATTAAAAGTAACCTTTCACGAGGTTTTCCCAATATGAACTAAGACCAACACCTTTAATGCCCTCCCTCTGCATGCAGATTCAAAAAATTGCTTTTACAACACCCGCTCTTACGGCATGGTCCGATGGATGTTGTTGGTCTTGGTTCTCTATCCCTGCAATCGCCGTCCTCCTGCCCTGCTTCATGTGGATGATGCATCCTACGTCACCCACACAGGGCATCCAATCTCACTCCTGCACAGGTGAACTTCGTTCTGCCCTGCTGAGGGCAGAACAGAGTACTGTAATATTCATGCACTGGCATTACTTCCGGGTCATCAGTACTCTTTGGCCTCTCCCAGCACATGTGCATTACAGTACTGTGCTCTACCCTTCGGTGTGGAAAACTATGGTGGTGAGCCTAAGACCAGGGCCGGCTCTAGGTTTTTGTGGGCCCTGGGCTAAAGGAGTCTCAGTGGGCCTCTTTAACACATACCACGATTCATGATGCACAGATACCGCAGAGAAATATATATATAGTACAATGCCAAAGATTTCACTTCTTACATTACATGACAGATATCTATTGTAAATTCCACAAGCTCAGAAACCGGCGAATCGCTGCATACAGAATACTGGCCCCCATAAAATGCTCCATACAGGATACTGGCCCCCATATAATGCTCCATACAGGATACTGGCCCCCATATAACGTTCCCTACAGAATACTGGCCCCCATATAACACTCCATGCAGGCTGTGCCCCCACATAATGCTCCATGCAGGCTGTTCCCCCACATAATGCCTTATGCAGGCTGTTCCCCCCACATAATGCGCCACGCAGGCTGTCCCCCCTTATAATGCCCCATGCAGGCTGTTCCCCTCATATAATGCCCCATGCGGTATGTCACCCCCCCCTTATAATGCATCATGTAGGATGTCACCCCCCCCTTTATAATGCCCCATGCATTATGTCACCCACCCTTATAATGCCCCATGCAGGGTGTCACCCCCCCTTATAATGCCCCATGCAGGATGTCACCACCCTCTTATACTGCCCCATGCAGGATGTCACACCCCCCCCTCCCTTATAATGCCCCATGCCTCCATACATTAAAAAAAAATCAAATACTCACCTCACTCCTCACCTGCTGCGCTGCTCAGCTCCGGACTCCAGCGTCGCCGGCGTCTTCCCGCTTTGCGCTGTGACGGCTCAGGAGAGAGCGCGGTGGAAAGACCGGAGCTGCTGCGGAGGCACGGGGAGAGGTAAGTATTGTTTCGCTGGCTGCCGGGGCTCTGAGCAAGCGGGGGGAGCGGGCGCCGACACCGCTCTCCTCCGCTCACGGGTCCCATAGCGCGGCGGGGTGCCCAACAGCGAGTGGGCCCCCCCACATGCTCAGGGCCCCGACATTTGCCTGGGTGCGCCGGGTGCTGACGACGGCCCTGCCTAACACCACAGATGTACGATGCTCTGTTAATCCCTCCATCAGTATGTTCTGCTGTTATCCACCAGACTATAAGATGCTATTCTGTATAGACCTAGCATTAGCATCAGGACATGTCCTAACTAGAGTAACCTCATGTGACTATCTACCCTACTCAGTCTCAGATCATGCCCATCACTCTGTGGCTCTTGATGGATTCCCCCTAAACCCATTAAGTGCATGAATCCTTTCTAATTTTCCCTCTTTCCTCCAGGGTTCCTCTACTCGGATCTGTTGAACCTTTTTTTTCCGCCAAAACAGTATGGATGCCACAATTTTGCAGTTATGGGATGCCTTCATGGAATTTGCATATGGGGTTCTTCCCACAGCAGTAAGGGTCCTGAGAAGAGTACATGCAACCAAGGAAGTGGAAGTGGATGCCTCAATTTTGCAGGTATGGGATGCCTTCTTGGCCTTTGCTTATGGGATTCTTGCCCCAGTGGTAAGGGTCCTGAGAAGAGTAGATGCATCAGAGGAAGTGCAGCACTATGAAACAGTGTTGTGAATTGAGATTCAGTTCCTCAAAAACTATACAGCAGAAACTAGATGCCATTGAGCAATTATGCTTATTCCCTCCTGGGTAGAGATAGGGAACAGACTAGGTTTTTATATATGAGACAGAAATTCTTTGAAACAGAGGAGCTGAAAATGCATATTCAGTCCATGACCAACAGCAGTGTTTGTAGTGTGAATAGTTGCAGAGAAGAGCTTGTTATGCTTACAGCTGACAAACAGTTAACCAGCAAACAAGAGGATAGTTTATGTCACTGTCAGTAGCATGTAAAGCTCCATAAACTAGTTCAATAGCCTATAGCAGAAGAAAGGTTAATCAGCAGGTCTAAGCCAGAAGGTAGAAGCAGATTGTAGAAACACCAGATGTTTTCAGAAGTTATAGCCAGCTGAGATAACTAATGAAGCACATAGTAATTGAGTACTAGCTTACTCAATACTCAGCCACAAATGGGTTTCAGAGTCGGCCTTAAAATGGCTTGGGTGATGTCAATGGGGGCCACCGGGCAACTAGTAAAACCCAATATGGACAACAGGAAAGAGCCGAAGCCACAGTAAAAGGATATATGAAAAGTATTTGGAATGTTTTAACATTGAAGGTTGTTTCTTTTATTTAGACCTACTGTACATATCGTCTCAGAGACCCAAATTTGTTTTTTATAAAAAAGAAGCTTGCAATGGAAGATTTGAACCCCCTTTCTAGATTCTCTTTAACCCCTTTCTGACATTGTGCGTAATAATGTGTCCCTGTGCCCTGGGCCTTATTGGCCAGGTACGTATTATTACGCCATGGCGATCACGCCCGCACACATGCTGTGCGGGCGCGATCGCCGCCGGGTGTCAACTGATTCTGACAGTTGACACCCGGCACTCAGTGCCAGGAGAAGTGCCTGCACCGCTCCCGGCACTTTAACCCCTAAATGCTGTGATCGCTGCAATTGCAGCATTTAGCGAGCGAGCAGAGGGACAAAAACCCCTCTGCTCTTGGATCGGAGACCCCACAGTGCGGGGTCCCGATCGTTGCCATGGTGACTCGATGTCGTCAGGACAACATCCAGGTCACCAGGCACCAGCAAGTTAGTTTGATCATGCGCAGTGCATGGTCAAACTAACTTGTGTCTCCAGCACTGACAGGTTATAATGTATAGCAGTGATCGTAAAGTGCTGCGAAATACAGTATGTTGGCGCTATATAAATAAAAGTTATTATTATTATCCTGCACTGCTATGCATTAAAACATCGATCAGACTGCAGACAGTGAAAGTCCCATACTGGGACTAAGTAAAAAAGGTGAAAAAAAAAAGTTAAAAAAAAGTTGTAAAAATATTTTTTTAAAATAAAAAATATATAAATATATATTTATATATTGTATCCATAAATAAATATTATTATGAAAAAAAACAACAATAAAAGTACACATATTTGGTATTGCCGCATTCGACCGACCTGACCTATAAAACTTTCCCTTTAGTTAACCCCTTTAGTGAACACTGTAAAAAAATAAATAAAAACAAAGCACTGTTTTTTGCTTCAAAATCATACCGCCAAACAAAAAGGGGAATAAAACACAATCAAAAAGATGAATGTAAATAAAAATGGTACTGCTGAAAACGTCATCTTGTCCAGCAAAAAACAAACCATCATACAGCTCCATTGGCCGAAAAATAAAAAAGTTATAGCTCTCAGAATAAAGGGATGCAAAAAATTTTTTTTCCTATAAAATAGTTTTTAATGCGTAAAAGCGCCGAAACATTAAAAAAAACATAGAAATGTAGTATCGCTGTTAACGTACTGACCTGAACAATAAAGCTTCCTTATCGATTTTACCACACGTGGAACGGCATAAAAAAAAAAAAAAAAAACAATTCCTGAGTTGTCGGTTTTTATTTATTCTAGCTCCCAAAAATCGGAATAGGAAGCGATCAAAAAATGTCACATGCCCGAAAATGGTGCCAATAAAATCGTCAACTTGTCCAGCAAAAAACAAGCCCTTACATGACTCTGTTGACTGAAATATAGAAAAATTATAGCTCTCAAAATATGACGATGCAAAAAAAAGTCAAAAACTAAAAAAGGGTTTTTTAGTGCGTGACAGCAGCATCTGAATCTGGTATCGCTGTAATCGCACCGAGCTGAAGAATAAAGTTGTCTAATCACTTACCCCACATGAGGAACAGAGTAAAAAATAAATAAAACCAATCCTTCACCTGCTGCTGATTTGTTCATTCTGCCTCCCAAAGATCGCAGTAAGGCTCGGGTCACATTTATCCTGCCCTCTGCGCTGAGCGCTTACACTAGGGTTTCTGCGTAAATCTCTGAAATACATGATTCAGACTCAAACCCCAGAGGAAGATTCCCTGCAATGAGACAGATGGAGGCACCGTGGACACCGTCTGGCCTGTGATCCCACGGTGTCCGTGTTTTTATATGGCGTGCATAAAAGTGCCGTTGGCCACAGTTTTGTGAACCTCTGAAAAAACGGACACCGCTAAACAGAGGTCAGACGGAGTCCAGAGTAACTCTGCTGCCTCATTATAGTGAATGTATCCCTCGGGATAGGGTTGGGGTTGTGTTAGGGTTAGGATTAGGGTTCTGTTAAGGATAGGATTAGGGTTGTGTTAGGGTTGTGTTGGGGTTAGAGTTGTGTTAGGGTTAGGATTGTGTTAGGATTAGGGTTGTTAGGGTTGTGTTACGGTTAGGGTTGTATTAGGGTTAGGGTTGTGTTAGGGTTACGGTTAGGATTAGGGTTGTGTTAGGGTTGTATTAGGGTTGGGTTTAGAGTTGTGTTGGGTTTGGGATTTTTTCAAACGTAAAGAAAAAAAATGATGACGATATGGCGTCTAGTGTTGAGCACAAGTGCTCTCTACTTGAGTTTGCATCGAGTGCTTGGGTATACACCGAGTATCGTGGGTGCTCGAGTGACATGCTCGATTCCCCGCCCCGCATGTTTCACAGCTGTTATACAGCCTGCCATACATGAGCAATCACCGCATGTTTTTTTTTTGGGTGTCTAACAACCGTGAAACATACAGGGCGGGGACTCGAGTATGTCACTCGAGCACCCGCGATACATGGTGTATACCTGAGTACCCGATGCAAACTCAAGTAGCAAGTACTTGCGCTCAATACAAATGACAACATATTCAATATGATGACCTAATTTTATCAAATTCTGTTTCGTACCCCTGGGTTCAAAATGTTCACTATACCCCTTGATAAAATCCTTGAGGGGTGTAGTTTCCAAAATGGGGTCACTTGTGGGGGGTTTCCACTGTTTAGGTACATCAGGGGCTCTCCAAACCCGACATGGCCTCCTTTCCTGATTCCAGCCAATTTTGTGTTCAAAAAGTCACACAGTGCTCCTTCCCTTCTGAACTCTGCCGTGCACCCAAACAATGTATTTTCCCCACATATGGGGTATTGGCATACTCAGGAGAAATTGTACAACAATTTTTGGCGTCTATTTCTCCTCTTACCTTTGTGAAAATAAAAAATTGGGGCTAAAAGATCATTTTTGTGGAAAAAGTTAAGTTGTTTTTTTTTCACGGCTCCATGTTATAAACTTTTGTAAAGGTCCTGGGGGTTCAAGGTGCTCACCACACATCTAGATAAGTTCTTTGAGGGGTCTAGTTTCCAAAATGGCATCACTTGTGGGGGGTTTCCACTGTTTAGGCACATCAGGGGCTTCCCAAAACGCGACATGGCGTCCGCTAATTATTCAAGCAAATTTTACATTCAAAAAGTCAAATGGCGCTCCTTCCCTTCCGAACTCTGCCATGTGCCGAAACAGTGGTTTTCCCCCACATATGGGGTATCGGCGTACTCAGGAGAAATTGCACAACAAATGATATGGTGCAATTTCTCCTGTTACCCTTATGAAAATGCAAAATTGGGGGCTGAAACATTTTTGTGGGAAAAATGTGAAAATTTTATTTTTATGGCTCAATGTTAGAAACTTCTGTGAAGCACCTCGGGGTTCAAGGTGCTCACCACACATCTAGATAAGTTCCCTAAGGGGTCTAGTTTCCAAAATGGTGTCACTTGTGGGGGGTTTCCACTGTTTAGGCATATCAGGGGCTCCCCAAAGGCAACATGGTGTCCACTAATTATTCAAGCAAATTTTACATTCAAAAAGTCAAATGGCGCTCCTTCCCTTCTGAGACCTGCCGTGCGCCCAAACAGTGGTTTTCCCTGACATGTGGGGTATTGGCGTGCTCAGGAGAAATTGCACAACAAATTTTGGGGTTCATTTTTTCCTGATACCCTTGCAACAATAAAAAAGTTTGGGTCTAAATTAACATTCTTGAAAAAAAAAAGTTAAATGTTCATTGTTTTGTTCCACATTCCAAAAATTCCCGTGAAGCACCTGAAGGGTTAATAAACTTCTTGAATGTGGTTTTGAGCACCTTGAGGGGTGCAGTTTTTAGAATGGTGTCACTTTTGGGTATTTTCTGTCATAAAGGCCCGTCAAAGTCACTTCAAATGTGATGTGGTCCCTAAAAAAATGGTTTTGTAATTTTTTTTGGAAAAATGAGAAATCGCTGGTCAACTTCTAACCCTTATAACTTCCTAACAAAAAAAATGTTGGTTCCAAAATTGTGCTGATGTAAAGTAGACATGTGGGAAATGTTATTTATTAACTCTTTTGTGTGACATATTTCTCTGATTTAACGGCATGAAAATTCAAAGTTTGAAAATTGCGAAATTTTCACAATTTTCGCCAAATTTCAGATTTTTTCACAAATAAATGCAAGTCATATCAAATACATTTTACCATAACCATGAAGTACACTATGTCAAATATGTCATGAAAAAACATTCTCAGAATCAGGGGGATCCGTTGAAGCGTTCCAGAGTAATTACCTCATAAAGTGACAGTGGTCAGAATTGTAAAAATTGACCTGGTCATTAACGTGCAAACAACCTTCAAGGTTAAAGGGGTTAATGTAAGCAGAGAGAAAGAGGATAAAGTCTCCCTCTGGTGGCTCAGTGCCTGAAAGAAGGCAAAAAAGACATCTGTGAAGTCTAGGTAAAGAGCAGTCAAATTTCAGGCAATGGAGGTAGAACAGAGTTTCAGAGAAAGTGGTTGACTTAGAGCTTTAATGTAATTTTGAAAACAAGATGACACCCATTGGGTAATCTATTAGCCTGAAAAAGTCCAATAGTCTATGGAAGTATGAAAATCAATCAATAAAGCCAAAAAGTGGAAACTCCCATATGTGATAGAGGTAAAAAGTTTTTTTTTTTAATTTAACAAATATTCAAGAAACATACACAATAAAAACACTTTAAAAGGGAGAAAACTACTGCAAAAGGCAAGTCACAGGTAAATAAAGATTAAATCATCGATTGGTGTTATTAGAAGTGCAAAAAGAATCCATTTGGAGAAAGCTGCTCAAAATCATCAAAATCATAAATAAATAGATAAATTACCCCACAAAAAATATAGGTGATTAATAAAATTATAAGCAAACTATTGCACAATGTCCCTATCAAGTATAAATGTTAAATTAATTATTCAGATTACAAATGTGCAACTATAACAAATCTATGTGACTAAATAACAAAAGTAGAGCAAAAATTGTACATCTGGCTCCCCCATCTAGTGGAGCCAGATGGAACTGCAGTCAAAATGTAATTATGCAATAAATGATAGTGGCTGTAGATCTAAGTGTCAATGCTTCTCTCTGAAGAAGCAACTACGCGAAACACACGTTAGAGGGGTGCAAGTCCTGGTAAATATAATGTCCTTATGATTGGAAGTGTTTTACTATGAGCCTGTAAAAGTGGCTTAATACCTCTGAACATGTTGTTGACAACAGTGACCTGGGGGTCAGAAATGCTTCCTGGGGCGATCGCCATGCTGTCTGCCTAGCCTTTGCTAGCTATTAAAATAGGGGGGACCCCACGTCATTTTTGGGGGGGTCCCCATTTTAATAGCTAGTAAAGGCTAGGTATTCAGCTGGGGGCTGATATTAGTAGCCTGGGAAGCTCCGTGGGTATTACCCCCTTCCCAGGCTTCAAACATCTGCCCCAGCCGTCTGCTTAACCTCCGCTAGAGACTAAAATTACGGGGAACCCCACGCCAATTGTTTTTTTAATAAATCCTTTATTTTAACACTAAATGACAAGTACAGTAATCAACACTATCACTGTACTTATTATATATGTGACTGACATGTTTCTATCTATCTAATCTATGTGTGATGCTCTATTCTTTCTGTTCTAAATTGTCTGGTACCGGTGTATGCTGCTGATGAATTGCCGGACGGCTTTTTTAAAGAGACAAAAACACTTATTTTTTTTTAATAAATCCTTTATTTTAACACTAAATGACAAGTACAGTAATCAACACTATCATTGTACTTCTTATATATGTGAGTGACATGTTTCTATCTATCTAATCTATGTGTGATGCTCTATTCTTTCTGTTCTAAATTGTCGGGTACCAGTGCATGCCGCTGATGAATTGCCAGCCGGCTTTTTTAAGGAGATGAGTGCATGAAAATCGGAGGGCACTAGTGTGTTCCAAGTGCCCTGCTATGTTTTTCATGCACCCTCCTATATACCCTGCATGCCTGTCTGCCTATATATTCTGCCTGCCTGACGTTTAATTGAGCACCGTTCCCATTGATTTGAGCAATTTTTGACCTTCTGCAGACCGCCGGGGAGGACCACCAGAAAAATGCTCGAGTTTCCCATAGACTTACATTGGGCTCGTTGCTTGGGTCGAGCACCTGAGTATCACGGCGAGCTCGGCCTGAGCTTCGAGCACCCGAGCATTTTAGTGCTCGCTCATCACAATTATTTAACTGTTTATACGTTAAAGGGACATTGTGCAAGTGTTTGCTTAGAATTTTGTTAATCACCCATATTTTTATGGGGTAATTTATCTATTTATTTATAATCCTGATGTAAATTTGTGTCAAGCAGCTTTCTGCATATGGATTCAGTCTTTCTGCACTTCTTATAACACCAGTCGATGATTTAATCTTTATTTGCCTGTGACTTTCCTTTTGCAGTAGTTTTCCCCTTTTTGTTTTTATTGTGTATGTTTCTTGAGTATTTATTAAATGAAAAAAAAACTTTTTACCTCTATGACATATGGGAGTTTCCTCTTTTTGGCTTTATCCATTCCGTAATCTGGTTGGATGACAAGTCACTGACATAAGCAAGTACCAAAAGAACCAGTGCATTTGAAGGTGGTAAAAATAACAAAATAATGTCCTCAATGTGTAGTTCTCCAATCTAAAGAGTCCTTTTCTCACCAGGAATTGAGGAACTATTCATGGAAAATAGCTTCAGAGGCATAGGCAGAGAAACAAAAGGAATTTCAACCTTTTAGTCAGAGAGAACGCAATAAAATTCTCTACAGCTTCATAATCAATGAATTCTTGTCCCGTGTATGCAGAAGAAATAAAATAAAGGGACACAGGTATAAGCAATTTATCTTTAGTGGAGGATGGAGTTAACCCAAAGATCTTCTTCACACAGGGCCTGAAGTTTCTCTATTTTTCCTTCAGTTTGGAACAATGTATGTGAGAATGATCTTTTTCACCAAAATATAAACAATGTCCTTCAGTAAGGTGAGATGATCCTTCAGCTGATAACAATGTCTTACATCAGATTTGTATGGGTTTTGGTACAAACACACTGGAACAAGGTTTTGAAGACACTCTGGAATATGGGATATGATCACCAGGACTTACAGGAAGAGGAACAAATTTTAAGCTAGACCAGTAATCAACTGCAAATTATTAATCTCTCCACATATACTTTGACCAATATTGAGAGGTCGGTATTACAAAAGGGATTGACCTTTTGCCTATGATACCTGTTAATAAATTTACTTTGTTCAAGGATCTTTACCTGTTTTGTAGGAAAATCATCTTTAAAGTTATTTATAATAAACCCGACCTGTTGTCTGAATTCTCCTCTCCGACTGATAGACAAGTCCTTTTGGACTTGTTAGAATTGCTACAGGAAAACCAGGTTAATCAAGGTAGGCCCAAATTCCCACACCGGTTACCTTCTAAGACCTTACCGTCATCTATGGTCCCTGCAGTCTCATCCTTTTTCGAGGTTATGAAAGATGAGATAAAGAGGATGCCCACCAATAACATTTCTTATCAGAACTTGACCCCCCACAGAAAAACGTGCTCTCCTTAATATCCAAAAGAATCAGGAATTTTTGATTAAGGAGGCAGATAAGGGGGGCAATATTGTTTTGTGGCCTAGACATTTATATATCGCTGAGGTTCAGAGACAACTTGGTAACAACAATTATTATCTTAAGCTCCTCTCCGATCCTACAGATTTTTTCTGTCAAACTGGAACACTTATTATTTAGGACTTTCGCTATGGGTATAATAAACAACAAAAGGAATATACTGTATGCTTGTTAAAAAGCCAATAATACCAACTTATTACATCTTGCCCAAAGTTCACAAAAATTTGAAAAGCCCCCTAGGTAGACCAATTGTGTCGGGAATTGGAGGTATCTGTGAAAAAGCTTATATTTACATTGATTACTTCTTACAACCACTTGTCTCTAACCTGCCCTCTTATCTCAGGGATTCGTCCCATCTGATCCCGATCTTGGACTGCTTGAATCTACCTGACAAAATTCTACTCATAACCATTGATTTTGAATCGCTGTAATCGAATATAGCGCATAAAGATGGACTGGCAGCAGTGCTATATTTTTTGGACTCTATGAGTGGAGATAACCGTTTACATTATTCTTTTATTGTGGACCTCCTTGATTTTGTGCTTACCCACAATTATTTTGTTTTTGATTATACTTTCTATCGTCAGATTTCCAAAACTGCCATGGGTGAGCAATGTGCGCCCTCCTTTGCCAACCTATTTATGGGATGGTGGGAGGGCGCACATGTGTACCCTACACCTGAATTTACCAAACATGTCTGTAAATGGTTCAGTTTTATAGACGATATTTTTGTAGTTTGGACAGGGACTGAGAGGCACTTATCTTCATTGATAGACTAAATAAAAATTACCTCAATATATCCATCTTACCTTTCATATGTCTCCCACTGTAGTTACTTTCCTGGATTGGGAGATTAAGGTGATGGGTAATTCCCTGATGACCAAACTATACAGAAAGGTGACGGCAACAAACAGTCTCCTCTACAACCAAAGCTTTCACCCAAAAAATCTAAAGGACGGTATACCAGTGTGACAATTTTCACGGGTCAAGAGGAACTGTTCGGTGTCAGAGGACTATAAAGTTGAGGCCAGGAATCTAATGTCTCGATTTTGCGAAAGAGGATACCCGAAGTCGGTGGTACCCAAGGCGCACCAGAAGATCTTTGTTAAACCATGAGAATTATTTTTACAACCTCGTGTGAAAACAGAAGACTCACAAATCAGGTTCATCACCAGGTTTAACAACCAGTGGAAAGAATTTGATAGTTTGTTCCGTCAACATTGGAGTATTCTCAAGACGGATAACCGACCTACACCAGCAGATGACATTGCTCCCCAAACTATCACTGATTGTGGAAACTTCACACTAGACCTCAAGCAGCTTGGATTGTGTGCCTCTCCACTCTTCCTCCAGAAAATGAAAATTGGAACTCTGGGACCTTGTGAAGTGTGTCAATGACTGCCTTCTGGACATCTGTCAAGTCAGCAGTCTTCCCCATGATTGTGGAGCCTACAGAAAACAGACTAAGGGACCTTTTTAAACACTTAGGAAGCCTTTGAAGGTGTTATTTGTTAATTATTCTAATTTACTGAGATAATGACTTTTGTGTTTTCATTGGCTGTAAGCCACAATCATCAACATTAACAGAAATAAACACTTGAAATAGATCACTCTGTTTGTAATGACTCTATATAATATATGAGTTTCACTTTTTGTATTGAAGAACTGAAATAAATTAACTTTTTGATGGTATTCTAATTTAGTGAGATGCATCTGTATATTCATTTACCTGCATGTAGTAGGTTCTTTGTCACCTCAGTTATTATACCTGAACCTGTGTCTGTGATTTTCTAGGGCAATTTTTTGCCTATTTTAAATGTTTTTATCTTTTGTGTCTGTGGCTGTTCACATAATCACACAAGTTTGAAGCAGTCTGTCTATGTGGGCTGAGAGGATTATACACAGCCCGGACAATCTCTGTTGGGGTAGTGCAAGTTGTATAACCAGTACAGATAAGTATTCCATATCCAAAGACAAGGGTGTTGATGCCGCTACACCTTCAAAATCCATGGTCTGATTATTTTGCTATGTTCTCACCTAGAGAGATGGATTATCTAAACTGCAGGTCAGGGTGAACAACACAGACAAAAGGCGATGGCACACTGGGCAGGACTTGCATGATGGGATGTAGAACAGTAAGGATAAGAACAGAAGGCAGACCAGTGGAGTAGGAAATACCAGAAGACACAGAGCTAGGAGTGTAGACAAACACCGGAAGTTATGTAGTCAGTTCAGAACCAGCATCAACATTTATAGTGTGAAAAGTTCCAGAGAAGCTGATCGTTATGCTTACAATAAACAAAGGATTAATCTGCATGCCTGAGTCAGGAAGTAGATGCAGATTGGTGTTCAACTCTTAACTGGACATATACAAGGCCGATAGATTGGGTCTACAGATTCGCTGCTGGCCATTGAAATGGGCTGGCAGAAAAACATCGTAAAAGCTAGGTTCAAAGTCAAAGAACAAAGACAGAACTATCAGGCAGAGGCAAAGGTCAAAACAATCTGAGGTCAGTAAATATACACAGGTTCAGTGAAACAGAGATATAGGGGCAGAACCAGTGCCAGGTATAACCTTTAACTGGCAAGTGGAGGCAGGGACTAGAGTTTTGTATATTGAGAGCACCGCTCAAGGCTCACAGAAGGAAGTTAATGAGAACCATGTTCAGAAATTAATGACCAAGATCCATGCCAGGATGGCACCACAAGTCCCATAAATCAAATAGAGCAGCTGCATTGTGTAACGGGTCTGGGAGGCGGAACCTCTGAGCTACTATACAAGGGGGCAGTCCTTGTAAGGGAGCGGGTGGCGACCAGGCAGGCAGTCACAGCAGGTGACCGGGACAGTCTCTGGAAGAACGGGCAGGAGATCACGACAAGTGACTGGGGCAGTCTCTGGGTGAACGGGCAGATGGTCACGGCAAGTGACCGGGACAGTCTCTGGAAGAACGGGCAGGAGATCACGGCAAGTGACTGGGGCAGTCTCTGGGTGAACGGGCAGGTGGTCACGGCAAGTGACCGGGGCAGTCTCTGGGTAAAGGGTTGGTACGACCTGTGGCGGCTGATGGTAGACTTGAGCTCCCAGGTGAGCAGGCGAGAGTCTCTGGATAAACGGGTGGTCACAGCATGTGACGGCGGAGCCTCCAGGAAGACCAACAGACAGGCGGCAGATGAGCGCTCCCAGGAGAGCGGGCAGAAGTCTCTGGACAGGCGGGTGGTCACAGCACGTGACGGCAGAGCCTCCAGGTAGGCTAGCAGACAGGCAGCAGATGAGCGCTCCCAGGTGAGCGAGCAGGAATCACTGGACAGGCAGGTGGTCACAGCATGTGACGGCGGAGCCTCCAGGTAGACTAGCAGGCAGGTAGCAGGTGAGCGCTCCCAGGTGAGCGGGCAAGCTGGTCCATAGACAGACTGACGGGAGTAGGAAGGCAGACCGTCGGACCTCAGGCAAGCAGGCAGGTGGCTGGTGTGCGCTCCCAGGTGAGCGGGCAGGCTGGTCCTTAGACAGACTGACAGGAGTAGCAAGGCAGACCGTCGGACCTCAGACTAGCAGGCAGGTAGCAGATAATCAGGCAGGAATCTGGCAGGTAACTGGCAGGTAACTGGCAACGGGACCTGAGGGCTGAAGCAGAGTAGTGAACAGTGCAACAACATTGCTCGGGCACCTCCATTTTGGAGGAGGTGCCTTATATATGGTAAAGTCCTCCGGCCATTGGCCGGGGACTCCTTAGGACGGCGCGCGCGGCCCCTTTAAGAGGGAGGGAGGGCGCGCGCGCGCGCCCTAAGCACAGTGGCCGGGAAGGAGCGCGCGCTGCCAGCAGAGCGGGAGAGGGACGCCAGGCACGGAGCAGAGCGGTGAGGGGAACAGCGTCCCTGCCTAGCAGAGGGCAGGGACGCCGGCACTACAGTACCCCCCCCCCCTTTAGGCCCCCCCATTTTTAGGCCAGATAGAAATTTAGCTAGGATGAGAGGGGCATGGATGTTCTCCCGGGGCTCCCACGTTCTCTCCTCAGGACCAAACCCCTTCCAATCTACCAGAAAAAAGGTCTTTCCTCTTACCCTTTTGGTGGCAAAAATGTTCTCTACCTCAAACTCGTCCTCAGCAGAAACCGGAGCAGGAGGCGTACCTGTAGACTTGGAAAAAGAGTTAAGCACCACGGGTTTGAGGAGAGACACATGGAAGGAGTTAGGGATCCGTAAGTTGGCCGGGAGTTTCAATTTATAGGCCACCGGGTTGATCTGACTGATGACCTCCAGAGGACCGATGAACCGAGGCCCTAACTTGTAAGAAGGTATCTTGAGTCGAACATATTTAGATGAGAGCCAGACTTTATCTCCTCGACGAAATTGTGGAGGATCCAGGCGTTTTTTGTCAGCGCGGATGACAGAAGGAGTGCGGACCGGGTACTCTCCCATATGGAGGAAAATTTGCTAACGAGAGATTCCGCAGCCGGGTTGTCCACAGAGGTGGAGACAGGAAAAGGAATCCGAGGATGCTGACCAAAGACTACAAAAAATGGGGATTTGGAGGAGGATTCGCTCTCGTGATTATTATAAGAGAACTCGGCCCATGGTAGGAGATCCACCCAGTCAGAATGGTGGGCATTAACGAAGTGCCGGAGGTAACTGGTCAGGTTCTGATTGATCCGCTCCACTTGACCATTGGACTGTGGGTGGTAAGCGGAAGAGAAGTCCAGGGTGACGTCTAGTAGTTTACAAGTGGCTCTCCAGAAACGTGAGGTGAACTGTACCCCACGATCCGACACGATGTGGAGGGGCAGGCCATGAAGACGGAAGATGTGGCGGATAAAGTCTTTAGCCAGCTCGGGTGCAGACGGAAGGCCTGGCAGGGGAATAAAGTGAGCCATCTTGGAAAAGCGGTCAGCGACCACCCAAATGACCGTACAACCGGCAGAGACGGGAAGATCTGTTATAAAGTCCATTGCTATATGCTGCCAGGGGGCAGCAGGTACAGGAAGCGGAAGGAGGCGTCCGGCTGGCAGATGTCTCGGGACTTTGTTGCGGGCGCAGGACACACAGGCAGAAACAAAGTCTATTATGTCCTTGTGCAGGGTAGGCCACCAATAGTGCCGGGCAATAAGCTGGAGGGTCTTTTTCTGACCGGCGTGGCCAGCTAGTTTAGACCAATGGCCCCAGTGTAGGATCTTCTCCCGATCAGGTACTGAAACAAACGTCTTACCGGGAGGGAGACGATTTAGACTCACGGGAGCCACCTGCATTACTCTGGCGGGATCGATGATATGTTTAGGTTCTTCCTCGAGATCGGACACCAGAAAGGATCGGGACAAGGCGTCTTTGACGTTTTTGTCAGCCGGGCGAAAATGAAGAACAAAATCAAAGTGAGCAAAAAACAAGGACCACCGGGCTTGGCGCGGGTTAAGTCTCTGGGCATGCTGGAGGTAAGCCAAGTTCTTGTGGTCAGTGTAAATTATTACCGGATGAAGAGCCCCCTCGAGTAGGTAACGCCACTCCTCCAATGCCAGCTTGATGGCCAATAACTCTCGGTCTCCTATGGAATAGTTGCGCTCAGAAGAGGAGAAGAGTTTGGAGAAGAAGCCACAAGTTACCATTCTCCCGGAAGATGATTTTTGAGTAAGTACCGCTCCGGCTCCAGAGGAGGAGGCGTCAACTTCCAGGAAGAACTGCTTGTTGCCGTCCGGGCGATGCAGCACCGGGGCGGAAGAGAAGGCCTGTTTTAGGGAAAGAAAGGCCTCCTCTGCTTCGGGCGGCCACTCTTTGGGATTAGTACCCTTACGGGTGAGCGCGGAAATTGGGGCAGTCCGGGAAGAGAAGTGCGGGATGAAGAGGCGGTAATAGTTGGCGAAGCCCAGGAACCGTTGAATAGCCTTCAACCCCTCTGGTCGGGGCCATTTCTCGATGGCAGACAGTTTCTCAGGATCCATTTGTAGGCCGGTCTGAGAGATAATGTAGCCCAGAAACGGAAGCGAGGTCTGCTCAAAGAGGCACTTCTCATATTTAGCGTAGAGATGGTTCTGCCTGAGCCTGAGCAGGACCTGACGAACATCCCTCCGGTGAGTCTGGAGATCCGGAGAGAAGACCAAGATGTCGTCCAGGTACACCACTACGCAGGAGTAGAGAAGGTCCCGGAAGATGTCATTGACCAACTCTTGAAAGACGGCAGGAGCGTTACAGAGGCCAAAGGGCATTACCAGATATTCATAGTGGCCGTCCCGGGTGTTGAATGCCGTCTTCCATTCATCCCCCTGACGGATACGAACCAGGTTGTAAGCCCCACGGAGGTCCAGTTTGGTGAAGATTCTAGCCCCTCTCAGACGATCAAATAACTCCGGAATGAGCGGAAGGGGGTACTTATTTTTCACCGTGATCTGGTTAAGGCCTCTATAGTCTATACAGGGACGGAGAGAGCCGTCCTTCTTTTTTACGAAGAAGAAGCTTGCTCCCGCCGGGGAGGTAGACTTCCGGATGAATCCCCTGGCCAGATTCTCCTCAATATATTCGGACATCGACCGGGTCTCAGCAGCGGATAATGGATAAATACGCCCACGGGGAGGAGTAGTACCGGGTAACAAGTCGATAGGGCAGTCGTATGGTCTATGAGGGGGTAGTGTCTCTGCTTCCTTTTTATTAAAGACATCAGCATAAGACCAATAAGGAATCGGAAGTCCAGGTAGATTAGCTGGGGTAGGAGAAGGACGGACGGGATGGACGGGAACCAGACAGGTCTTATGGCAGTCCTGTCCCCAGCGAAGGACTTCCCCGGTCTGCCAGTCAAGCACGGGTGCATGTCTCTGGAGCCAAGGTAGACCTAGCAGGAGGGCGTGAGAGAGTCCAGGCAGAACATGAAAGGAGATACTCTCAGAATGCAGCATTCCCACTTGCAGAGTAATGGATTCGGTGATGAGTTGGATGGGGCGTGGTAAGAGACCCCCATCCACGGCAGCAACAGACAAGGGTACAGCCAGAGGTTTGGTGGGGATGCGGTACTTCTCTACCAGGGACTGTGAAATAAGATTCCCGGCTGCTCCAGAGTCCAGTTGGGCTAGTTCGAAATAACGGTTCTCCCCGCAGACGATTGAAACTGACAGCAGCAGAGATGGAGAGGATTTATTCTTGTCTAGGTCGACCTCTCTGAGCGAACCTAGACACAGGCGTTTCCCGACCTCTCTGGGCAGGCACGGATCCGGTGCTCCTTACTGCCACAGTAGAAGCAGCTCCCCTCGGCACGGCGTAAGTCCTGACGGGTTTTGACCATCTTGGTCTGGTCGGCCTGCATAGGCTCAGGAGAGTGTACCTGGGGAGAGACGGGTTTCTGAAAAGTAGGAGCTAGACGTGGAAACCTCCTCTCACGGGTGACCTCTTTGGCACGCTCCTGGAACCGTAGGTCAATCCGGGTGGCAAGAGTTATTAGGTCATCGAGAGTGGTAGGAACGTCCCGACCGGCAAGTTCATCTTTAATACGCCCGGACAGACCCTCCCAGAAGACGGATACCAGAGCGTCATTATCCCAGGCCAGCTCCGAGGCAAGGGTACGGAACCGTATGGCATATTGGCCCACGGTGAGACTTCCCTGACGGAGGCGTAGCAGAGACGATGCGGATGAGGTCTTCCGTCCGGGTTCATCGAAGACTTTCCGGAAAGCCGTGAGGAAGGCAGGCAGGTCGGACACCAGGGGGTCTCCTCTCTCCCATAGAGGATTTAGCCAGGCCAGGGCCTCCCCGGTGAGATGGGACATGATGAAGGCAATTTTGGCCCGGTCGGAGTTAAACTGGTGGGACAATAGTTCAAAGTGCAGGGTGCACTGATTAATGAAGCCCCGAGCCTGGGCGGGGTCGCCTCCGAAGCGAGGAGGTGCAGAAAGCCGGGGTCCGGGGTAGGATACCATGGTATTGGTGGGCAGCGGAGCTGCCGGGTTGCGAGTCATGGCACTGGCGGTGGTTGCTGGTGGAGCAGTCAGAGTGTCCAGGCGAGAATTGACATTCTGCAGGTGACCCAGGATGGACTCCTGTTGGGACCTCTGACGGGACAGTTCATGACAGAGGTCCGAGAGCGAGGGAGCTTGGGTGCCACCGGGTTCCATGGCCCGAGCAAACTGTAACGGGTCTGGGAGGCGGAACCTCTGAGCTACTATACAAGGGGGCAGTCCTTGTAAGGGAGCGGGTGGCGACCAGGCAGGCAGTCACAGCAGGTGACCGGGACAGTCTCTGGAAGAACGGGCAGGAGATCACGACAAGTGACTGGGGCAGTCTCTGGGTGAACGGGCAGATGGTCACGGCAAGTGACCGGGACAGTCTCTGGAAGAACGGGCAGGAGATCACGGCAAGTGACTGGGGCAGTCTCTGGGTGAACGGGCAGGTGGTCACGGCAAGTGACCGGGGCAGTCTCTGGGTAAAGGGTTGGTACGACCTGTGGCGGCTGATGGTAGACTTGAGCTCCCAGGTGAGCAGGCGAGAGTCTCTGGATAAACGGGTGGTCACAGCATGTGACGGCGGAGCCTCCAGGAAGACCAACAGACAGGCGGCAGATGAGCGCTCCCAGGAGAGCGGGCAGAAGTCTCTGGACAGGCGGGTGGTCACAGCACGTGACGGCAGAGCCTCCAGGTAGGCTAGCAGACAGGCAGCAGATGAGCGCTCCCAGGTGAGCGAGCAGGAATCACTGGACAGGCAGGTGGTCACAGCATGTGACGGCGGAGCCTCCAGGTAGACTAGCAGGCAGGTAGCAGGTGAGCGCTCCCAGGTGAGCGGGCAAGCTGGTCCATAGACAGACTGACGGGAGTAGGAAGGCAGACCGTCGGACCTCAGGCAAGCAGGCAGGTGGCTGGTGTGCGCTCCCAGGTGAGCGGGCAGGCTGGTCCTTAGACAGACTGACAGGAGTAGCAAGGCAGACCGTCGGACCTCAGACTAGCAGGCAGGTAGCAGATAATCAGGCAGGAATCTGGCAGGTAACTGGCAGGTAACTGGCAACGGGACCTGAGGGCTGAAGCAGAATAGTGAACAGTGCAACAACATTGCTCGGGCACCTCCATTTTGGAGGAGGTGCCTTATATATGGTAAAGTCCTCCGGCCATTGGCCGGGGACTCCTTAGGACGGCGCGCGCGGCCCCTTTAAGAGGGAGGGAGGGCGAGCGCGCGCGCCCTAAGCACAGTGGCCGGGAAGGAGCGCGCGCTGCCAGCAGAGCGGGAGAGGGACGCCGGGCACGGAGCAGAGCGGTGAGGGGAACAGCGTCCCTGCCTAGCAGAGGGCAGGGACGCCGGCACTACACATTGTTGTACCAGGTTGCACGCAAAGAAGGTACAGTGTTGTCCGGTGATAGAAGCAGGGTGAGCACAGACATGGATGTAAACGTATCCTCCTCTTACGAAGGGACTCTGGATATTTTGGACTAGGTTTTTCAGGAATAGGTTGCTGAGACCTCCAGATCAGGTTGTTGTCATTGATATTGTTAGCAGAAACCAAAGATCTTCCTTCTGGCCCATAACATTTCTAATGTACAAGACATTACAATGATCCTCTCACAACCCAAGAATCAAGGGGTTTTGTACCTCATCCTTCAAACTGCTTTTGTTCAACCCAGGAGGATTACTAACAAAGTGCACTGAGAGTATGTTTTAAGCAGGGAAACAATCTGAGTATACGGAAGGAGGGTGCAGTTTTAAATGGAAGGCTACTGAATTAATGACCTCAGTTGAGTTTGATATTGTTGTAATGGTATCTATCACCTTGTACACAACACTAAAGCTTTGCCCATTTGTCTCTTATTAGCAGAAGAGGTCTGTCTGCCCCTCTGACCCCTGCTCGGGTTTTTTTCTAACCTTGCATAAGATAAGCTTCAACTTATTTTTGGATTTTCTGACCTAATGAGTATCCAATTTGAAGACTGAAAAAGTACCAAAGTAAGGGTTGTACCCTAGATTACAGAAGAATGGAAAAGTCTTAATGGACTCATGATAGCGATGGCAAACTCAGCAAAAAGTAGATATTCCACGCAGTGAGACTGATGATCAGAGACATAAAATACCAGATAATGCTCTTCTTGAACCTTTACAATCTGGCTTACAGTCTACTGAAACTACCCTTAAAAAAAAATCCAAATTTAAGACAAACAAGGGGTTAATGAATCTGCAATTTGGGCAACCTAACAATAAATAATCATGGCTATATTTCAAAATAATACCAAAAACACAAAACCAATCAAGTAGTTTATAAATCCATTTTATTGAACATATTTCAACAAATTAAGGGAGAAAAAGGAGAAGCTAGAGAGCAACACTATATGCGTCAGAAACAACAGGAGGAGATGGGATATTTTGAAACTACCCTTACTAAAGTCTCTAACAGCTAAATCTAATGGTCACTACTCCCTGTTGATTCTCCTGGATCTCTCTGCAGCATTTGACACTGTGGATCACCAGCTCCTCCTCACTATGCTTCACTCTATTGTGCACAAGGATACTGCTCTCTTTTGGTTCTACTCTTACCTCTCTGACCTCTTCTTCACTGTATCTTCTGCCGACTCTTCTTCCTCTCCTCTTCCCCGTACTGTTGTGGTTCCTCAATGTTCAGTCCTTGGCCCCCTCCTCATCTCCCTATATACTGGTATTATTGGACAAACCATCAGTAGATTAGATTTTCAGTACCATCTATATGCTGATGATACCCAGTTATACACATCGTCTCCTGACTTCAGTACTGCATTACTACAAAACACCAGTGATTTGTTTTTCTGCTGTCTCTAACATCATGTCCTCCCTCCATCTAAAACTGAATCTGTCAACAACTGAACTCCTTGTGTTTTCTCCCTCTACTAACCTACCTGTGCCCGATATTGCCATTTCAGTGTGTGATTCTACCATTACTCCCCAGCAGCACGCCCGCTGTCTTGGGGTTATATTTGACTCAGATCTTTCCTTCACTCCCTAAATCTGATCACTCGCCCGCTCATGTCACCTACACCTCAAAAACATTCAAAATTCCCTTGAATGCAATACCCAGGGCAACTTAATTAATTCTCAATACCCACAGTTTTAAGGGTGTCCTAAAAACTCATTTCTTTAAACTGAGGTATCACCTCACCTCACTTATGTAACTATTCCCGTTTTGCCCTTCCAAAATTTCCTCCAAATCTGGTCCCTCATAGCATCTGTTTACACAACCTCCATGCACTTAATAGCACTCTGAATCTGTACTTATACAGACACTCGCTGGTGATTGGTTCATGCAGCTTTATTTGAATACCCTATATATTACAGTGAAGGAAATAAGTATTTGATCCCTTGCTGTTTTTGTAAGTTTGCCCGCTGAGAAAGACATGAACAGTGTATAATTTTAAGGGTAGGTTAATTTTAACATTGAGAGATAGAATATCCAAAAAAAAATCAAGAAAATCACATTGTATAAATTAGATCTACCAATGTTTTGGTTGTTTTGTTATTTTGACTATTTTAATGTTTACTAATAAATTATTAAATTTTAATAAGAAGGGTCTGTATATGATAGCCTAATTCTACAGTAGATACAGTACATAAGATTTTGTGGTCGGCGGTAACAGTGACTTTATGTTTGGCACCTTTAAGGAAGTGGCACCATTTTTCAAAGCGCCACTTGATTGCCAACAATTTATGCTTAATGATATCCTAGTTTCTCTCAGCAGGTAAAAACATTTGTGATAAGAAGGAACATGGAAAGATTATGTGAGAGACGGAGTATGACCAGGTAGCTTCAACTCCAACCTCTGGGGCATCTACCTCCACTACAAAAGGAGGTCAGAATGGGTCAGAACATACCAATACAGTGTCAGATAAAAAACACTCCTTTAACTCAAAGAAGGCAAATACTGAGTGGTTTAGCTATCTTTGAAAATGTTCTAATACATTTACAGTTAATTAGCAAACCCAAGAAAGCAGTGCAAAGCTTTCTGAGATTTAGATTTAACCCAGTCCTTAAAAGCGTAGACCTTAAAAGGCTTAAAATACATGATATACCCCAGGAAGTTTGCTTCTTAAGCTGGGAAAACACATTTTTCACGTTTTAAAAATAAAGAATTGTCTCTGAGTCTTTGAAGCACATTACAAACATGTAAGATGGGTGTAATCTGGTGGAAAAAGATAAGAAATCATTGAGATAGCAGGCTGAATACAGACAACTTATATCTCAATATATGTCATTAACCAGATTTTGAAAAAAAAAACAGTTGGGGCATTACTCAGTCCAAAAGGCATCATAAGCTACTCATAGGGACCCTGTCAAAAGTGTGTCATAAGTGACAGACAGTCACCCTGCAGTTGGTTGCAGGAGATCTTTTCGTTTGGCATTACAGACAACTTCTTAGAAGCTGTATCTCTAGGACTCAGTGGCTACCTTCCTCTGGATAATTAACACCTTGGCTTGGGTGTATAAATACCTGCTGTGGGCCAGAGGGAGGTGCCGGCAATATTCATTACTCCTTGGGAAGGCTAGAGCAAGAGCAGTACTTCTTCCTCTCTGGTGCTAGAGGACGTGTGCGCATTTGTCTGGAGTCAACTAAAGCTAAGCAATTTTTTTGTTTGTCCACCCTTGTTGTCGTTAGTGTTCAGTGGGGATCGACTAGTGCTCACCCCCTCCCTTCCCTAGGCTGAGTTTAACACCAGGGAAAGACAGGGCGAGGTACACGTGCGGCGATTGGTGAAGAACCAATATAGGGACATTAGTGGAGACAGGGTGACACTAGACCAGACTAGGAAGTCTCCAATCCCCCCTTTCCCTAGAGTCCGGGCTCCCTTTCCCTCTTCCCTTTGTGTTGCACTTAGTCTTTCCCACACCTTGGGTGACAGATCCTCAGGTGTATTAAATGCTGTCTTCAACTCATTCCTTTCCCTGATACGGATCAAGTTAAATGTTTCCCCCAGAGATCATGTTTTTTGAACCAAAAGCTTCCAACAGCTAGTTATAGAGATCAGGGATAAGTGGCAGAGAATCTTATTTCCCATTAGTCAATACATGGTCTTAGACCACCATCTTTTTTACCAACAAAAAAAAATCTGCCCCAACTGGTGACGTGGAAGGTCTGAAGAACAATTTTTTCAGACTGTAGTCTTTTGTGACCTGACGTTCCGTAGCTGAAAAATTATTTATTCTGCCTTGTAAAGACAGGAGTTTGGTACCAGATGATGGAAAAATCATAAACTCTGTATGTGGGTAATTTTACAGTCACAGCAGAAAAAAAAAAAATCCAATTATTTGACGTAAATCACTGAGTAAGGCTTTTGACAAATTCAATGACATATATTTGTTCTCACATTCCAGCGTACAATATCACTGTGGTGGCTGTCATTAACTCGGTTATATCTACATGCCCAAGATCGCTGCCACAGACAGGTTTTCCAGAATAAAGAACGAAATAGACTCATATTTTAGGTACCAATAAGCAAACAAGCCTCCATGATGGAGATATCGATATCCTTCACCACATACTGAGAAGGGAATTATCAATAGGAGTGACTTTCATAGGAAAATATAATTTGGCAACAACAAAATTTGCCGCAGAACCACAATCAATAAAGGCCTTAAGCCATACAGATTTCTAGATGGCATAAACAAACAGGGAGCAATAATTTTGCAGGCTCCTATGAAAATACTTGTGTGCCTAGGTGAGCATCCCCAGACCCAACTAGGCTCTAATGCTTCTTTGGCAGGGGTTGTCTTGGCCATGAATATATCAGATATCTGCACTCTCCAAAGTAGCTACATAAATCCTGCTTTAGTCACTTGACCCCTTGTTGATTGAACCAAGTCATCCTAATCTGAATGGCTTCCTCAGTAAAAATAGGTGTTGCACAAATCTTGATCAACCGCATTTTGATCAATATTTTTAAGCTAATTATACTGGTTCTGGTACAAAGTGATTCTGTTTGTGGTAGTGTGACAGGTTATAATACGGCATCAATAGATAGGTTTTGTGAAAACCACTCCATTTAGCAGGTCCCAGTGGAACCCTGGCCTTCATCCTTTAACCCCTGTACAGGGACCTGGACTTACATATAGCCCCCTGGGTTGGGTCCATGGGATGGATGGTGACCAGTGGAAGAGATAGGCAGAAACGGAGCACAAAAGCTAGGTCTATACCAGAGAGGTCAGAGAACAAAGACAGAATTGTCAGGCAGAGGCAAAGATTAAAACAACCCAAGATCAGCAATTATATGACACACAGGATCAGGGCAGTAGAGGAATAGGGAGGGCAGCAGAGTGATAAGTACAACCTATAACTGGTAACAGGAGGCGGGAAGCTAGAGGTTAATATAGTTAGAGCCCCACCCAAGATTCACAGAAGGTAGTCAATGAAAACCATGCCTGTTCAACACCATAATTCGCAGAAATTAAACAGAGCTGCGGCATTGTTGCCCCGCATCACCTTCAATGAAGACACCGTCTCCTGGTGATAGAAAAAGAAGCAGTGGGAATGAGCACAGACATGAATGTAGCACATGGTAAGTCCAAAGCCTTGACATTCAAATACAGTGGGTACGGAAAGTATGCAGACCCCTTTAAATTTTTCACTCTTTGTTTCATTGCAGCCATTTGGTAAATTCTAAAAAGTTCATTTTTTTCTGATAAAAGTACACTCTGCACCCAATCTTGACTGAAAAAAAACAGAAATGTAGAAATTGTTTCACATTTATTAAAAAAGAAAAACTGAAATATCACATGGTCATAAGTATTCAGACCCTTTGCTTAGTATTGAGTAGAAGCACCCTTTTGAGCTAGTATAGCCATGAGTCGTCTTGGGAATGATGCAACAAGTTTTTCACACCTGGATTTGAGGATCCTCTGCCATTCTTCCTTGCAGATCCTCTCCAGTTCCGTCAGGTTGGATAGTGAACATTGGTGGATAGCCATTTTCAGGTCTCTCCAGAGATGCTCAATTGGTTTTAGGTCAGGGCTGTGGCTGGGCCAGTTAAGAATGGTCACAGAGTTGTTCTGAAGCCACTCCTTTGTTATTTTAGCTGTGTGCTAAGGCTCATTGTCTTGTTGGAAGGCGAACCTTTGGCCAAGTCTGAGGTCCAGAGCACTCTGGAAGAGATTTTCATCCAGGATATCTCTGTACTTGGCCGAATTCATGTTTCCTTCAATTGCAACCAGTCATCCTGTCCCTGAAGCTGAAAAACACCCCCATAGCATTATGCTGCCATCACGATGTTTCA
Organism: Phyllobates terribilis; assembly: GCF_046119375.1. Lineage (NCBI taxonomy): Eukaryota > Metazoa > Chordata > Amphibia > Anura > Dendrobatidae > Phyllobates > Phyllobates terribilis. Next base: position 638,773,201 of record NW_027362762.1, read on the forward strand.
CTGTTGGGATTGTATTGGGCAAGTGATGAACAGTGCCTGGTTTCTCCACCCATACCGCTTAGAATTATCACCAAAAAGTTCTATCTTCGTCTCATCAGATCAGAGAATCTTATTTCTCATAGTCTGGGAGTCCTTCATGTGTATTTGAGCAAACTCTATGTGGGCTTGCATATGTCTTGCACTGAGGAGAGGCTTCCATCGGGCCACTCTGCCATAAAGGCCTGACTGGTGGAGGGCTGCAGTGATAGTTGACTTTGTGGAACTTTCTCCCATCTCCCTACTGCATATCTGGAGCTCAGCCACAGAGATCTTGGGGTTCTTCTTTACCTCTCTCACCAAGGCTCTTCTCCCACGATTGCTCAGTTTGGCTGGATGGCCAGGTCTAGGAAGACTTCTGGTGGTCCCAAACTTCTTCCATTTAAGGATTATATAGGCCACTGTGCTCTTAGGAACCATGAGTAATGCAGAAATTCTTTTGTAACCTTGGCCAGATCTGTGCCTTGCCACAATTCTGTCTCTGAGCTCCTTGGGCAGTTCCTTTGAGCTCATGATTCTCATTTGGTCTGACATGCACTGTGAGCTGTGAGGTCTTATATAGACAGGTGTGTGCCTTTCCAAATCAAGTCCTATCAGTTTAATTAAACACAGCTGGACTCCAATGAAGGAGTAGAACCATCTCAAGGAGGATCACAAGGAAATGGACAGAATGTGACTTAAATATGAGTGTCTGAGCAAAGGGTCTGAATACTTATGACCATGTGATATTTCAGTTTTTGTTTTTTAATAAATTTGCAAAAATTTCTACACTTCTGTTTTTTTCCAGTCAAGATGGGGTGCAGAGTGTACTTTAATGATAAAAAAATGAACTTTTTAGAATTTACCAAATGGCTGCAATGAAACAAAGAGTGAAAAATTTAAAGGGGTCTGAATACTTTCCGTACCCACTGTATATGGCCATTCAAGTGAATCATGTTAATGGAGGCGGATTAATTATATTCTTGCTTGATGCCAATAAAAAGTTTGATTCCACAATTCAAATCAAAGGATGGGCTTTGGACCATTGTTTACCAAATGAGTAAAATACCTGTATAAAACCTGAGTGGCATGAGTGCAAGTCAATGAGTATGTCTCTGATAGCTTCCCATTATTTTGCGGCATGCATCAGTGCAGCTTATTTTCTCCAGTGCTGTATAAAATAAGCTATGGAACACTTTGTGGCTCGCATCCACTGCTCCCCAAAGCTCCAATGGTTTATTCAGGGCTTGGTACAGACAGAATTAGTTTATATATAGTTCATACTATACACTATTTACAAGATGATGTGTAATAACTTCCAGTAGTGCTAAGTACTATAGATGATTATGGCCAATTTTCAGGCCTTAAAATAAACTGGAACATGGTTTATTTTCTCCTCATTGATTTGATGACTGTGCCTAGACAGATCTCCCTACTCCAACTAATTACGTAATTCAATTATTTAAGGATGCAGTTATGCAGAGTTTTAGACAATTTTTTGTAGCCTCATTTAAATGATCCTTATTCCAAAATATAAAAAACTGCCCCCCCTCTTGTTTCTTATACCAGGGTGTAATAGCGGCCATTAATACTATTGGCTCCCCACGATCGCGTTGAAGGGGTGCTAGTGGGCTGAGAGAGGCAACCCCCTACTTCTCACAACCTTCTAAATGACGTGATCACTATTGATTGCTGCATTTAGATGATTAAACAGCCAGGGAAGGTGCTGGCACCTACGCTACCTGTTACAGCAGTAGTTCAGCTGTCACTTAAGCAAAGCGCCCGGTGGCAATGGTGCAGGCACAGCTACTGTGCCACACCATTGTCATGATGTACCAATACGTAGGAAGTATTTGAAAAACATGAAATACCAGTAAATCATATGTATAGAAGGGATTAAGTTAACAGATACAATGTGAAAAAAAATTAAATATTCCATATTACAAAGGTACTCTCATGAAGGCAACACACACACTGCAACATGGGTCCACACTGCAGACTTGTTGACATTGAGCACTAACAAACTACTATAGAAAAACATCCACCAGACTATACTATTTTTATTAAATGGCTTACAGATGAGACATGAATGTCTATGTTACAGGTAGCAAAGTTAAGAAATGTTTAATTACTCACTGGACAAGAATCTGAAACACGCGTTTGATGCAGGTGAACAGTAAATATTGCATGAGAACGTGAGCTCTGAGAGTTCATTTGAGTGCTGGCAGTTGTACGAGACAGAGCACCTTCCTTCAGGAGTTGGAGAAGCTGAAATAGAAAAAATCCAATTAAATTCATCAAAAAATACATAAAAGTCAATCATAAAAATAACAGTTGAGCTGGAAATAATAATAGTACTATGGTTGAAAAAATACATTTGTCCATCAACATTAACTGAGGGATGGGAAAGGATAAAGAGAATAGGGTGAAGGTATAACAATAATTAATGCATTAGTCAGTCAGAAGAGAAAGGTTTTCCCTTCTGATCCTGAGTGTCAATCAACTAGATCAGCATTCAGAACAAGAATTTTATACATTTACATAAGGATGTACTGTATGTCGCCTTATTCAAAAGAAATACAACATCTAAGCCTTTTTTTGAAATTTTTGATAGTTCCCGCAGTGACTGGCTTTTGAGGTACTAGAACCCTTAAAACAGATGGTTAGTGATTATAAGGGGCCTAGATGCTGGAAAACTCCCAAAAGTGATACAATTTTAAAAGTGCACCCCTCATAGACTTCAAAACCACTTCAGGAAGTTTGTAATCCATTCAGGCAAATTACCACAAAGAAGAATGAGAAAATTAAAAATTTAATTTTTTTCCATTAAAATGATGATTAAATCCCCAAATTTTTCATGTTTACAAGGTGTAATAGGAAGACCATGTAAAGTTTAATGGACCAAATAATTTGTTTCACAATTTCTACTGAATCCATATGTAGTCAGAAAGTTATTTTTGGATACACGGCATTGCTTGGAAGGGTTATTTGGAACACAGATTTTGCTGGAATAGTTAGCAGATACAAACTGTAGAGCCCATGAGGTGCCAGAACAGCAGAAAACCCTCAAAGTGACCCCCTTTTGTGAATTACAGTCAAGGAATTCATCTAGGAGTGTAGTCAGCTGTCAGCAGATATTGCACCTAATTCTGTAGCATTATGTCACGAAAAATTATATGTTTTCCATTAAAATGTTGCTTTAGCCCCACATTTTATATTTTCACACAGGGTAATAGAAAAAATGCATCCCACAAATTGTTTTGCAATTTCTCCCAAATGCGACTGTGACGATACATCCTATAATCTTAATAAACCAGACAATTAGATTTGTTAAGTCAAGAGAAATACACTATTATCTTTTTGTTGACTTGTGAATGTATGTATATTTATGTGCCTGGTCAATAAGAACAGACCAGTATTTGTTTAACCCTGAATATTGTCTCCTCCTGGGTTTGGAAACAATGATGTTTGCTACTATGCTAATTGCACATTATACTAAGTCAGTTGAATGTTGATTTAAAGAGCCCCTGCTATACCAGCTATGTAAATTGATTAGCTCAAACAATGAGACCTGGTGACTCCTGCACCTTTACCTCTAACCCCGACCTGTGACTGATGACCTTGCACAAATTTAATTATAAACAGGGATGTCTGTAGTGCTGCAAGCAGAATCAAGGAGAATCAGAAAGGAGAATGAGAGACATCCTTCAGGATAGTAGATAAAATGCATGGCGGCTTCATCCAAAGAGACACAGATTTGGATTCTACATGATTCCAGTAAGGGTATCGGCCTTGACTGGAAAGATACCGATCTGCTCCACTGACCATCAGAGAGCCCATGGATACATTTGGGAAAACCAGGTTGGGAAAATGAAGTCACCTGGCCCCATGGATATGTTGTTTGGGGTTGCCAGGAGGGACCCACCAGTCGCCTGGAACTCATGGAGACATTTGGAGAAGACAGATTGGGACCCGCCGGTCACCTGGCCCCATGGAAACTCACGGAGAGGCCAGGGTGGGACCCTTGGGTCTCCAGCCCTTGTATCTCGATGGACTGCTAGCTTCCTAAGATTGCCGCTACCTTCTCTCTGTGGGTGCCCACCTGAAGTGGGGGTACACTGGTTGAGGTAGTTGGCCCTGGAAGTCCCAAAGTCGCAGCTGTTCTATCCCAGGTGGGCGGAGCGGAAGGGTGAGACTGTGTAATGTTGCACCATCTTGTGTATTTGCTGGGACTGTTCTATGTGTTTATTGTCAGTTTTGTGGTTCAATACAGTAATGCCACGCTGTTTTACCCTCACCCTGTGTTGTCTGAGTAGCGTTACACCCACAGAAAACCCCGGGTATTCACATTCGACAATACCTCATTATGTGGTCTGAAATTACTGTTTGGGCACACTGCAGGGCTCAGAAGGGAGGGAGCGCCATTTGACTTTTGTAGTGCAGATTTCACTACAATAGTTTGCGGGCGACATTTGTAGAATCTGAGAAATGTCAGAGAGGCAGAAAACCCGCAAAGTGGCTCGATTTGGAAGTGCCAAATACATTGTGCCCGGCCTCTTTTTATGAAGAAAAGCACTTTGCAAATTCTTAAATGAGTTCTCCATGTCACAGAAGTGCCAAAAATGTGGATGCTAACTGCAGTTTTTGCCCACTGCAGGCAGGGCTTAGAAGGGATGTGAGGTCATTTTGCTTGATTGTTTTTTGTGAGCCTTTAAAGGGATCTGTCACCCGGTTTTTGCCACCTAAGCTGAGAACAGTATGATTTGGAGCAGAGACCATTATTCCAGGGATATACATATCACTTACTGACTTGCTTGTTTTAATTTTAAGAAATTACCCATCAAAAAACATCAAAAATGTCACTTTTTCATCATATTGACATGCAAAACATAAAAATAAAATAAAGAATTCATAGATAAAAAAATGGTAGAACTAAAAATGGCATCTCATCCATCATACAGCTCTGTCAACGGAAAGACAAAAAAAAGTTATGGATCTCAGAATATGGAGGAAAAAAACATTATTTTTATTGTGTAAAAGTAGCATAACGTAGCATAACGAAAAAATCTATAAATCTGGTATTGCTGTATTAGTATTGACCCAAAGAATGAAGCCGTCTTGTAACTTATACCGCACAATGAATGGCGTAAAAAATATAATAAAATAAAAACAATTCTGGTACTACTGTTCATTTGTTCATTCTGCCTCTCAAAAATCAGTATAAGGGCTCATGCAGACGTTCATGGAAGTCGGTCCGAGCATGGACCACAATGCAAAGTCTGTCTGCGGGTCTCCCGACCCATATGTGACAGCCTCATATATGCCTATGCGCACTATATACCAAGGAACTGTGCTATACATAATAAGGCTATATTCCGGTATCCATGTGACGTGTCAGTGTGCGGCTCAATATTTTTCTTGTATAGCACACAGACCCGTTGAATATGTCCTATTCTGATCCTCAAAATCGGATAGGAACAGGACATGCTCTTGTGGCACCCCAGGGGTCCGGTTGCCACAGTGGCATTGCCTCCCTCAAAAGAGGTAATGCCATGCCTGGAAGCAAGCATGGATCCCCTAGTCAGGTATACTAAACATGCAACACTTTCCTGGCTGCAGACCAACAAGGGGAGCCACTCCCCTTTGTAACTGGGATCTGGGGGTGGGGTTAGTTAGTCTTAGTGTCAGGAGTTGAAGCGAGGACGTCGAGGAGAGGCGCTGGGGACTGGAGCTGCGCGGCAGCTCACCCCAGAAACATCAGCACAGAAGAACCGGACACCGGAGTCCGAGGCTGTGGGGCACTGAAGGCCCAGCAGTAGAAACCGGAGGGCAGGAGACTGCAGGTCTCCTGGCCCCATCAGACACCCGGAGGCTCAGCAGTACCGCAGGGTCCAACACCGCCACGTGGGAGTGACGCGCCAGCAAGGCCCGAGCTGCCTGCCATACGGGTGAGCACAGAAACGCCGCACTCAGGGACGAGGGTCGCCACACCGCTACAAGCAGCAGGGCCAAAGAGTTTAGTGGAAAGGGTAGGCCTCCAACTTCATCTGGCAAGGATTCTTTACTTGCTTCCAGGCTGCCTGGGCTTCCCCTTCTAGCCAGTACTCTAGTCCCGGCTTGTTTAATCACCACCAGTAAAGACCCTGGGACTGCACTTCCTTGTCTCTGTGTTTCTTGCTGCACTATCAACCCCTGCACTACAACGCCCAGCACAACCTGCAATATCTACACTGCCCTGGAGCTAGCTCTTCCTGTGGAGAGCCACACCATCCCTGCTGCAGTAACATCAGCTCCAGAGGACCTGCTCCGCAGCGGCGGCTCCCTTTAGCCGCATTCCACAGGTGGCATCACGAACTCTATAAAAACTCTATAAATCCCCTATATATAACCCCTTTTATTGACCGCCCTGGGTCATGGACCGGGTCACCGCCACTGTGACATTCCCCCAGCATCCACTGGCCTGGCACCGGGTACCCCACGGCCCAGGGGGCGCGTCACTCTAAGTCTCACAGATCTCATTCTCGGATCCGTGATTTTCACTGATATGTGAATGGATCTATGAAACTCTGAGTCTGTGTGCTGACCTTTAAAAAAATCTGGTAACACACGGACATTTCACACAAATGTGAGAATGTGGCCTATGTGAGGTAGTTTTACAAACAACAGAATTACTCCAAGTCATACAGTATAATGAATAAATACTTACAGCCAGTGACAGCTGACGTCTCGTCTGATTAGAGACGCTTTCTGTTGTTTCTTCTCCATCTGGTCAGACCTTCATGTCAACATCTCCCAGCCACGACTCGTCTTGTCACACTGATCACCGCAGCCCTGAAAATAACAAGTTCACATATCTTGTCTACATAGATTTGTCTCCTGAATAGAAAATACCCCATACTGCGCCCACACAAATATGTACCCCAATATTAATACGCTATTAGTCATGTGCCATTCTAAATATAAAGTGATAAGCCAGCGCTTTGCCCCTCCATACCCATAATCTCTGCATCCCAATAAATTAACCAGTCTCTGTGACTCTTCCCCAATTCATTTAAAGGCTATGTGCACACAGTGTGCTTTTGTTGCTTTTTTTTCCCACACAAATTTGTTGGGGAAAATATGCAATGTTTTACAGTACAAGCAAAGTGAATGAGATCCCTGAAGTCTCATGCACACGTTGCTTATTTTTTTCCTTGCTGATTTTCAGCAGATTAAAATCTGCATAATGTCAATTCTTGCAGCGTATTTCACACATACTAATGAGTGGGGGAAAATACACAACAAAAATGCATGTAAAAAAAAACGACAAAAATACGTATTTTATGCAGCTTTTTCCCGCCAACATTTCTGCTGCAAATTCTGAATGTGTGCTCAAAGCTTTAGTCCCTGTCCTGCGCCCCCCCACACATATTAATTATAAGTCCCTGATAGAATCATAATAAATTAGAGGGTGGGAAAAGATATTATCAGGGTCTTAAAATGAAATGGGGGGTGTGGGATGTGAGAAGATGCTATCAGGTAATAATTCAATCTTCCATTAATAATGTCCTGCATACTGGGCCCCTTCCTGGGATATCTTCCAACCTGGCCTCCTTCTTGGCATAATGCCCCTTATCCAGGTCCCCTTCCTGGTATAATGTGCCTCATCCTGGTCCCCTTCCTGTGGTAATGCGCCCCATCTTGGTCCCGTTCCTTGGGTAATGCGCCCCATCCTGGTCCCCTTCCTGGGTTAATGTGCCCCATCTTGGTCTTCTTCCTTGTATAATGTGCCCCATCCTGGTCCTCTCTAGGGATAATGTGCCCCATCCTGGTTCCCTTCCTGAGATAATTTGCCCCACCCTGGGCCACTTCCTAGGATAATGTGTCCCATCCTGGTTCCCATTCTGGGATAACATACTCCTTCCTAGGATGATATGCCCCATCTTGGTCCCCTTCCTAGGATAATGTGCACATTAATGGTATAATGTGCCCCATCCGTGTCACCTTCTAAGGATAATATACCCCAACCTTGGCCCCTTCCTAGGATAATGTTCCCCATCCTAGTCCCCTTCCTGGCATAATGTGCCCCACCCTGGGCCACTTCCTAGTATAATGTGCCCCATCCTGATCCCCTTCTTGGTATAATGTGCCCCATCCTGGTCCTCTTCCAGGGGTAATGTGTCCAATGCTGGTCTCCTTCCTAGGATAATGTGCCCCATCCTGGTCCCCTTCTTGGTGTAATGTGCACAATTCTGGTCTCCTTCTTGGTATAATGTGCTCCATCTTGATCCTCTTCCTGGGGTAATGTGTCCCATCCTGGGCCTTTTCCTGGGATAATGTGCACCTTCCTGGTATAATGTAACCCGTCTTGGGACCCTTCCTAGGATAAAGTGCCCCATCCTGGTCCCCTTCTTGGTGTAATGTGCCCCATCCTAGTCCTCTTACTGGGGGTAATGTGTCCAATCCTGGTCCCCTTCATGGGATAGTGTTACCTGTTGTGTTCTTCTCCAACACATGACAAAAAAATAAATGATTATTCTCACCTTCCCCCATGCTCCCATGTCACGTGGTGTCCTCTTCTACAGCCAGTGCAGGAGCTGCCAGCTGACTTCGGCATCACCGCCATGAGGCATGATGTCACTGCCATGCATCCCCCGTCAAGGGCAAGTCAACGTCAGCTACCGGCTTCTGATTTTCTAACAGCATGTATTGCAGCGCAGAGAGCTGGCAGGTCCCCAACGCTGCAACACATACCAGTTGAAATAGTCACTGGTGCTGGCAGGGCAGCAGCACCGGAGATATGTCCGCCCCTGCTTATTAGGTTGTGGAGTGATTGGTCGCATTTTTGTGCCTAAAAAGATGGAACACCTCCAGAACATAGGTCAGAAGTCCAAAGTGACTTTATCAGCCTCATTATAGTGAGTGGTTCTATCAGGGGATTTACTCTCAAACACATTTTTGAAAATTTAGATGGAAACCCCGATGTGAGTGCTCAGCCTAGAGCACATGATAAATATGAACCAAGCTTTATATTGAAAGTGGTTAAAACTGTTATGTACCCCCAAATGCTACCAATAAAAAATTTAAATCATCCCACAAAAAAACATGCCCCCAATCAAGTCCATCATCTGTCAATGGAAAAATAGGGGGTTTCCACATTACTGGTAGCACAAAGGCTCTGGTAAGGTGGCATGGCTCCCCCCAAAAAACAAAACAAACAAAAACAAAGCAACAATTCAGCAGAACCTATGCTCCCAATCCACCTGCCCCCTGCCTTCCCTGCTGAGTCCCGCAATGTACCTAAACCATAGTTATTGTCTACATGTTTGCCATTACTGTAGTGAAAAGAAGCCACTTAACAATTTACAGGGTCCGAGTCTCCAGAAGTACAAGCTGGGCATAATGTATGAGCATTAAAGGGGTTTTCCCATGAAGAAGAGTTCATTTTAATCAATAGATCTTTCTTAGAATAATAATAAACTTCCACAATTGGATGTGTATAAAATGTTCCTGTGCTGAGATAATCTTATAAATGTGCCCCTGCTGTGTACTGTGTAATGGCTGTGTCTGACCGTACAAGAACATGGTCTGTTCACATCTAATTGTGGAACTTATTATTATTCCAGGATCTATTGATTAAAATGAACTCTTGTTCGTGGGAAAACCCCTTTAAAGTGGCATATGCAAAATTTTCACTCTGAAACACCCAGTCCATGTTTTTTTCTGGAAAGAAGTAGTCGCTAGATCTGTAGATCAATTCACTGAGAGTGTAATTTCCAATATGTTGATGTTTTTCTGCTGTTTTGGCTTGTCGGGGGCTCTGCAAATGGTGTCTGCAATCAATTACTGCACAATCTGTGCTCCAAAAGTGAGAAAGCGCTCCTTCCACTCCAAGCCATGGAGTCTGTCCAAACAGTAGTTTCCGCCCATGTATAGAGTATCACTGCATTCAGGAGAAACTGAGTAATAAATTGTGTGTTCCAAATTTACCCATTACCCCTTGTAAAAAAAAAGAAAAAACATTTGCAGCAAATATAACAATTTAGTGCTAAAAATTTGGGAGAATTTGTAGAACAAATTATTGGGTTCATCTTCTCCTACTACCCTTGTGAAAATAAAGAAATTTAGCCTAAAGTAACATTTTTGTGGAAAAAATATCCTTTTTTATTTTGGGTTATAATCTTTTGTGAAGCACCTGTGGGTTCCACAATGGTGTCAACTGTGGAGGGTTAACCGTGTTTTGGCATTTATTACAGCAAAAATTTCTCTCCAAAAATCAAATAGTACTTCTTCTCCTACAAGCCCTGCCTCAAGCCAAATCAATCGTTTTTGACTGCATATAGGATATTGATTGATGCGTGTAAGAGAAATTGAGTAGTTAATTGTGGGGTTTATTCTTTCCTATTACCCCTTATGAAAATAAAAAATTTGGAGCTAAAGCAATATTTTAGTGGAAAAAATATATATTTTATTACAATTTGCATTAATTCTTTTGAAGCATCTGAAGGGCTAACAAATTTTCTGACAGCAGTTTTGAATACTACAAAGGGTGCATTTTTTAAAAATATTAATACTTTTTGGGTTTTCCAATAAATAGGTCCATCAAATTCACTTCAAACATGAATAGGTCTGTAAAAAAACAAGATTTGTTATGTTTAACTGAAGAAATGTAAATTTGCTGCTAAGCATCTTTCAAATTTGCTTCTAACATCCCAACAAAATAAAAGATTGCTTGAAAAATGAGGCCGATATAAAGCAGACATACGTAACATTTTATTTATTAACTATTTTGTTTGCTATGACTATCTGCTATAGGGGTTGAACAATTCAAAGTTTGAAAATTGCAAAACAAATGTAACATTTTTACTAAATTTCAGATAATGTCATAAATAAACACAAATTTTGTCAGCCTAAATTTACAAATATCATAGAGTACAGAATTCCAAAATGATTACCATATAAATTGACACATGTGAGAATTGAGAAATAGGGCTTGGACATTAAGGGGGTTGTCCACTTTTCTGGACAATTTTTTTTCTTACTTAAATGCATGCAATCAGGGCTAAAAATCATTTTTTCAAATGGTGTTCTTACAAATTTGAACTGTTTGCCTCCTATACCACTGTATTACACTATCTATTGCTGGCAGCAGATACCCTAAGGCCAGATCCCATGGACTTCTGGATCAGCAGATTTGATCAGTGACAAGAACTGGCCCAGCTTGCTATGAGCATACTATCATGTCCAGCCTTTAGTGTACTGTCAGAGATAGCATTATGCGCACCCAGAGGCTTTGTCACACCCAAGCAAACCAGTTTACCCTTGACAAGCTTGGAACAACTTACATTTGTAAAAATGAATTAGACATGGATCAGTGCTAACTCTCAATGATTACATTGGCTGTACCATCTGCCGGCATTGTCTGTCTTCTACACTGTTCTGCTGCTGCCAGTACCAAAGGCCCATGCTCAGCCAGGCATCTGCTCCCTGCCCATCATCTCATCTGATAAAAAAAATAATCAACATAGCTAATATAATCTATAAGTTGCCAATATTGCTTAGCCTGATTAATAATTCTGTTCATCATTGGTATGTACTGTACGTGTACTGCATTGCACACGTCTTTGTTCAAGTGCACAAAACAATAAATTAGAGCACAGACTTCTACTCTATGACTTAAGGACAGATGCTGACATTTTAGCAGTATGCTATCAGTGGGAAAAACAAGATATGATACCTAACAAAATAAAAGAAATGATGCTACAGAGCAAACTTTCCAGACATCTTAGGCCACTTCCTCAGGCATAGTACAACAACGTTTCTGAAGAAACACAAATATATACACAAAAAAAAAAATGCAGAGGCATGGCACACAGACAGCTGAAGGACATTTAATACTACACCAAATTGGATGATGACTCAACTCCGAAATATATGAGGGAGTTGAAAAGAGTCATCAGAGGTCTGTGTTCAGATTCCACATACCTTCTTTAACTTTATACCTGAGAATCCCAGGATAGTAATTTTCTATATGCTTCCCAAGATTCATAAGCCAGGGAGGCCAATCATCTCAGGGGTGGGGACACTCACTGAAAAAATCTCTGGGTGGGTAGAAAATGTCCATAAGTCGCTGGTAGGGAAGACAGCCAGCTATTTACAGGACACCATGGACCTTTTAAGAAAGCTATCTACAATAGGTCCTCTCCCTAAGAGTGCCAACTTAGCCACCATGGATGTGGAATCCCTATATTCAAATATCCCACATGAAGATGGACTATCCACCTGCCAAATGTTACTTGAAGCTAATGGGATCCCTTAGGAGTCTATATTAACACTCACCAGATTTATCCTCACACATAACTTTTTCTCTTTTGGCGAGTAGCAATAGCTACTGACACGCCCCCTGGGCAGCGTGGGGGCCCGGTTTTGTGGGATGCTGGGGGTTGTAGTCACCGTGGCGGCGACCCGGTCCCGTGGCTCAGGGTGGTCAAACCAGTGGCAGTCTTTTATGGGGATTTTATGGTTTTAATGTCCGACTACGCCACCCGTGGATTGCGGTCAGGATGAACCACCGCTGCAGGGCAGACCGCTGGGGCCGATTGTGTATGCAGCTGTGGTCGTGTAACTCCCCACGGGAGGAGTGCAGCCCCAGGACAGTGTAGTAGATGGTGGGGGTGATGGTGCGGGCGTCCCAGCACTAGTAGTGCTGTATGCGGTGAGAAAGCACAAAGACAAGGTATTGCAGTTCAAGTTCTTTACTCACAGTTCTCATCCAGGTCACTTATGCGCAGGTAGGACCTCCCGAGCCATGCTACGTCCACCAGGCAGGGGGCTCGATCAACCCCCAGGCAATTCCGGAGTGTGGCACAGGACTCCCTTCTATCCTTTCGTCAGCTGTGCCCCACCAGTGACACTACTTCTGTCCAGCTGCCTCGGGTCTTCTCCTGGGAGGACTGGGTGTCCACTTCCCTGACCCTATGTGGTGTGCCTTTCTAGTAGGTCTAGTGAGGGGTCGCACCAGTAAATGGTCACAACCGCCGGTCCTTGGCTGAGGATTAGTCGCCTCCACCAACTTGGGATCCGGTACCCTGTTCTGCCAACCCGTCACCCGCAATCTCCTGGGTCCTTAGGGTTCCTTCTGCTTCCGTGTCTCTGGGCCGCTCTTGGTGTTCTGTTCCTTCTTACTTTCCTTTCTGTTCCTTTCTGTTTCCGTTCCTCTCCTCTGGCCTTCCTCCTAGGCCTGCCTCGTGGAGCTGGGCCCAGACTGAGCCACAGCTCCCTGTCAGCCTTCTCTGGCTGAACTGACCTTCTTCTCTCCTCCTGACTCAACTGACCTTCTTCTCTGAGCACTGTTCTAAGATGGTGCCCACCTCTTATACCTCCCTCTAGTGTATGAGCCCAGGTGACTTGCAACCAATGGGCTCCTACCTATGCCCAGAAACCGTCCCCTCCTGCTCCTACATCACTGGGTTTTCCTCCCCCCCTCCCCACTCTAGCCAGGGACATGTTCTGTCATGCCTGCATTACTGTACTAATGGGAGCACCGTTGAGCTGTCCCCCGGAAATGGGGTGTGTGTGAAGCATGCAGCTAACTGAGTCCCGGTCCACACACCATCCTTACCCGGGAGTGGGATATCACACCTCTGGTTGAGGTGCAATACCTCTGTAGCGACCGAACCCTCGGGGCGCTACACTACAACGCTCTGAAACTGCTATGGGCAGCAAAATAGCACCCCAGTATGTCAACCTTTTCATGGCTAAATTGGAAAATGACTTTTTAGCATCCTGCTCCATGAAACCTTTGGCCTATTTCCATTACATCGATGACATCTTAATAATCTGGACTGAGTCTATACAAGAACTTCTAACATTCCAAGACAAATTCAATACATTTCATCCAACCATAAACTTAATATTGGACCACTCAAAAAGGGAAATCAACTTTCTGGATACCACCATAAAAATTCAAAATGGTTCAATGCAGACATCGACGTATCGGAAATCAATTTACCATCCCACATACCTCAGAAGGGACAGCTTCCACTCGAAACACATTAAAAAGTCCATCATCTAATGCCAGGCCTTTAGATATAATCATATCTGTTCCAGCCCAAAGGAAAGGGATGAACACTTAACCCATCTAAAAAAGACATTTTTAAACCAAGGTTACCACCCCACCTCCATTGATGATCAGATCATTAGAGCCACAAGGATTCCTAGAAGTCAATTACTTCAATACGGAGAAAAAGAGGAAAATAATCGTGTACCTCTGGTGGTGACCTACAACCCACAGCTTGAGGTACTGAGAAAAACTGCTAAAAAACTTCACCACATCTTACACAACGATAATCGGCTAAAACAATAAAAGACCCTCCCTTGCTGTGCTACAGGCAACCTCCAAATTTAAGAAACATCATGATCTGAAATTCAATGCCCTCGGATACACCAAGAGGAACTTTTCCTAGCAATGTGAAGAGCTGCAAAACCTGCACTGATATACAGGCCAAAGACAGGATACAGATACCCACCAAACAGCAAGACTATAATATTCCTACGACATTCACATGTTCCTCTTCCAATGTGATGTACTTAATTCTGTGCACTATATGTCCTATTGGGAGTCTCTATGTGGGAGATACAGGACAGAAACTGAGAGCAAGGATGAGGTCTCATCGCCACACAATTAAAGATAAAAGTGTCACGGTTCCACCCCTCACTATGTCTGCGACTCAGTTGCTGACAGCTCAGCCGTCCAATCTTGTACAGTGGCGTGCTGGAGCTGTCAGTACTGTGATTGACAGCTCAACTGTCCAATCTGGTACAGGGGCGTGAAATAGCTCAGTGTGGTGATTGACAGCTCAGCTGTCCAATCTGAGACTGGGAGGCACTGGCTATCTTCAGGTGTTCATTATCCCAGGTGAATGCCTGGCTACTTAACTGAGCTGTTTGTCCTAGATCTCTGCCAGACGTACATTCAGCTAGTGTGTAGTTTGTTCTCTGTGCCTTACGTTCTGTTTATTGATCTTCTGTTGCCTGACCTTGGACCTTGTTCTGACCATCCGACTGTTTAACCCCTCCTGCTCTGATCTGCTGTCCTCCTGGAATTCTGACCAACGGTACTACACCTTTGCCTCTTCCCTCTTCCCTCTGGTTATGACGTACCCTCCTGGCTTTGACTTCGGACTCCTTGACTATCCCGTCTCATGGCCTGGCTGTGAAAAGTGACTCAGCGTCACAAAAAGATAAACCATTTGCCGGTGGCCAAATTTTTCTGTGGTCCAGGACACGACATCAACAATATGAAAGTTGTCATATTAAAAGGTAACTTTAAATCACAAAAACACCGAAGCGTTTGGTAATACAAACTTATTAGAGTCTTTGATACCCTCCACACAGGAATAAATCTGTCAGAAGGATTTATGACTATGATGTACAATACATAGTTATATTGTGGTATAAAATCTGAGGAATCTGCTCCAGAGACAGTGAGGGCACCAGGCCTCTGATCTTACATGGATATTGAGACCATAAACCTTTCAAACCACTAATCTAATCCAATGAAGGATTCACTAGCTAAGCTCAGTTTGTTTGTTTATTTAAATGTCCATTTATTAAGCCATGCCTCTGCCTTTTTTTGTGCGTATATTTGTGTTTCTTCAGAAACACTGTTATATCATACCTGAGAAAGAGGCCTAAGACATCTTGAAATTTTGCCTTGCAACATCATTTATTTTATTTTCGTTAGGCATTAAAAGGTATCATAACTACAAGAGTATCTTGTATTTCCCACTGAGAGCAATGTATTTTCAACTGGCTAACACGGTACCAAACCTTTTTTTTTTACCAGAATGAGAACAGATGTTTCTCTCTTGGACATAAAAATCTCTTTATCTATGCTTTTTTAATTGCAAATGGCCATAATATCGGATCGCACTCAGACCAATGTTATGCTATGGGGTCGTGCACATGTCCGATTTTTTCCTACGACTCCACATGCCCGAGTTGGATCCGATATTCGGATTGCATTTGGCCATACAAGTCAATGAGTCCGTGGAAACTACTGGGCTGCACTTGGATGACATCTGAGTGCGGTCTGATTTCCATAGACTAAAAGAATGGAGAAGATGGAGACATTTTTATCTCTATCTTCTCCTCATCCAAAAGAATTGGTGCACACTATGATCATGCTCTGATCAAACTGTAATCAGAGTTTGATCAGAGTGTGATTTGCATAATTGACTGGATTCTCTTTGATAAGAGAAAATATGCTGGTGTGACCCTAGCCTTATTCTAGATATATT
Organism: Phyllobates terribilis; assembly: GCF_046119375.1. Taxonomy (NCBI): domain Eukaryota; kingdom Metazoa; phylum Chordata; class Amphibia; order Anura; family Dendrobatidae; genus Phyllobates; species Phyllobates terribilis. The sequence continues at coordinate 638,789,496 of NW_027362762.1, forward strand.
TCTGCTATATTGAAATCACCTGTGCACACCAGATCTTTGCTATGAGCACAGATTTCCACATGAAGTGATGGAGAAGTGGTGGTGTCCAGCAGCCTCGGTTCCCTTAGCAAAGCAGCCTCAACATGAAGATCTACAGCACGGATCTTACCCATCTCTCCTTTCTTCCTTCTCTATGGGTCTTACTTTGGGGATTTTGGCTACAAGAGATATTGCCGATTTCTCTCACAGGTGATTCTTTAGCTTTACGGATGTTATTAAAAGCACTGTTACAGATCGATTTAATTCCACTATGAAGGTGTGATCTGCGTGCATGTAGGTGTGTGTGGACATCTTTCCAGAGGGGATATAAGTTAGGGGAGCACAAGCCATTGTAGAAGATACTGTCTGAGGCAGTTTGCAGATTAACGTAGTAAACAGGAATAAGACAAACAGAAAACTGTTATATGAAAAGAATATATAGTCACGTCCCACCTCAGCCTCAGAATTAACACTGCGAGTGCTTGCTCCACTGACGTAGATTCCACCACTGGCATCTTCATGGATGCGGATATTGGATTTTCGATGACGAGCATCTGGGTCACGGGAGATATCAAACAAGTCCAAAATCTCTTCATTATATAACTAAGCAAGAAATGAAGAAATAAAATCCAAAAATAAATCTAAAGGAAAAAATGAGACAATAAAAGTAATAACTACTGCATGTGTCATGTCAATGAAAAAAAAAGAATATGAATTAGGCCAATCAAACCCAATGGAAGCCAAGATGAAACTTTTAACTCCTTAGTGACCAGGTTATTTTGGGACTAGATGAGTTTCTATATATCTGTAGCTCTTGTTTTTTTATAGAAAGAGTTGTACTTTTAATAGCACAATTTTGGGATATATATAATTGATTAATTGTCTGGGAAAAAAAAAATCATAATTCTGCCATTTTAGAGTTTTCAATTTATACCCTTCAGCGTGCAATATAAATAACATGATAGATCTACTCCGCAGGTCGGTATGATTAGCAGGGGCGGACCTACCGCCCGTGCAGCCGGTTCATTGAACGGGGGCCCCGGAGGGAGAGGGGCCCCTCCAGCCTCCAGCAGGGCTGCCATCAGGGCATGACTGCCTTGACTCCAGCATGGGGCCCGGGCTGTTGGGGCCCTCTCGGAGCCCCGTTGGGGCCCCCCTCTTGTGCGTCTCCTCATGGGGCCCCCCCGCAGGACCCCCCGCCGTCACATGACCGGAGATGTCTCTGCGCTCAGCATGGTTCCCCGGCCCCATGCTGAGCGCAGGGACATCTCCAGTCATGTGACGGTGCCGGCACAATACTTACCCCTCCCCATTTCTCCGCAGCGTCTTCTGCGTCCTCTGACTGTGAAGTCTCAGGTCAGAGGGCGCGGTGATATGTTTACAGCGCGCTATCTCTCCTGAGCTGTCACAGCGGGAAGATGCGGGCGATGCTGTGGAGTCCGGATCAGCATCAGGTGAGAAGTGAGGTGAGTATTTGATTTTTTTTTTATGTATGGGGGCATGGGGCATTATATGGTGGGGGGAGAGTGGGTGTGACATCCTGCATGGGGCATTATATGGGGGGTGGTGACATCCTACATGGGGCATTATATGGGGAGTGACATACTGCATGGGGCATTATATGGGGGGGGTGACATACCGCATGGGGCATTATATGGGGGGGGTGACATACCGCATGGGGCATTATATGGTGGGGAGAGAGTGGGTGTGACGTCCTGCATGGGGCATTATATGGGGGGGTGACATACTGCATGGGGCATTATATGGGGGGTGACATACTGTATGGGGCATTATATGGGGGGGTGACATACTGCATGGGGCATTATAAGAGGGGAAGGGGGGAAAGTGACGTCCTGCATGGGGCATTATAAGGGAGGGGGTGTGACATCCTGCATGGGGCATTATTTGGGGGTGGGGGTGACATCCTGCATGGGGCATTATTTGGGGGTGGGTGGTGTGTGACATCCTGCATGGGGCATTATAAGAGGGGAAGTGGGGAAGTGACATCCTGCATGGGGCATTATAAGGGAGGGGGGGTGACATCCTGCATGGGGCATTATAAGGAGGGTGGGTGTGTGACATACTGCATGGGGCATTATAAGGAGGGGGAGTGTGACCTCCTGCATGGGGAATTATAAGGGAGGGGGTGGTCTGACATACTGCATGGGGCATTGAAAAGGGGGGAAGTGACATCCTGCAAGGGGCATTATATGGGGGGGGGAGAGGTGACATCCTGCATGGGGCATTTTATGGGGGGTAGAGGTGACATCCTGCATAGGGCATTAAAAGGGGGGTGTCATCCTGCATGGGGCATTATAAGGGGGGAAGAGCCTGCATGGAGCGTTACATGGGGGCCAATATTCTGTATGGAGTCTTAGATGGGGGACAGTATCCTGTATGGAGCGTTATATGGGGACCAGTATCCTGTATGGAGCATTATATGGTGCCCATAATACTGTATGGAGGACTATACTGTCCGGTCTGCACTGTGCGCTGTGAGGATTCGCCGGTTTCTGAGCTATTGTAGAATTTACAATAGATATCGCTCGTGTAATGGGGCATTATAAGGGGGGAACAGCCTGCATGGAGCGTTATATGGGGGCCAATATTCTGTATGGAGCGTTATATGGGGGTCAGTATTCTGTATGGAGCGTTATATGGGGACAGTATTCTGTATGGAGCGTTATATGGGGGCCAGTATTCTGTATGCAGTGTTATATGGGGACCAGTATCCTGTATGGAGCGTTATATGGGGACCAGTATCCTGTATGGAGCATTATATGGGGACCAGTATCCTGTATGGAGCATTATAAGGGGGTCAGTATCCTGTATGGAGCATTATATGGTGCCCATAATACTGTATGGAGGACTACACTGTCCGGTCTGCACTGTGCGCTGTGAGGGTTCGCTGGTTTCTGAGCTATTGTGGAATTTACAATAGATATCGCTCATGTAATGTAAGAAGTGAAATCCTTGTCCTTGTATTATATATATATTTCTCTGTGGTATCTGTGCATCATGAATCATGGTATGTGTTAAAGGGGCCCACTGAAACTCTGTCGCCCAGGGCCCACTAAAAACTGGAGCCGGCCCTGGGGGTAAGTATAACAGGTTTTATTTTTTTTTAATACAATTAATTAACTAGGAGTGGGGGGAATCAGAGATGCACAGGGGGGGTGAGAGATGCACGGTGGGGCCCTTCATGCCCCCTATGAAGGGCAGGGGAGGGGGCCCAAAAATTCTTGCACAGGGGCCCACTACAGTCTGTGTCCGCCCCTGATGATTAGTGAATAAATAATAAAATAAACACTTAAAAAAAGGTTGGGGTCACATTCCTCCTACCTGCCAGAATCTCCAGTGCCTCTTTTGATTAGCAGGCCCTACTGCTCATCATCATTGAGACAACGTAGGACGTCACGCCAGGCCTACTAATCAGAAAAGGCACTGGAGAGGTCAGCAGGTAGGAGGAGGTTCAGGCTGTGTGCCCACTATGCGTTTTTCAAGCGTTATTGCGGAATTTCCGCAGCGAAAACGCTTAAAAAACGCTTGGTAATACGTGCCCCATGGTCCCCAATGATAATCCGCATGTGCTGTGCGCATGCTGCGGAAATTTCCGCTGCGGATTATCATTGCGGAAAAAAACGCAGTATGTCCATTAATTTTGTGGACACGCAGCGTAATTGCCGCCATTGACTTGCATTGAATCGCTTAATATCCGTATGAGCACATGTGAACAAGCGGACATTATGCGATTCTATGTGCGGATGGTACCCAGGTTTGGAGAAGAGGAGACTCTCCTCCAGACTCTGGTACCATAGATCCTGTTAAAAAAATAATTTAAAATAAAAAATAAAGATTATACTTACCTTCTGATGGCCCCCAGTGTTTTCTCTGGTGCGTCTGTTGTATGGGTCGTGGTGGTGTGAAAGGACCTGCCATGACGTCATTTAGTCATGTGACAGGTTATCGGCGGTCGCGTGACCTGTCACATGACTAAATTACGTCATGGCAGGTCCTTTCACGCCACCGCGAGCAGTGCAAGAGAGCGGACGCAGGAGAGAAATGACCAGGGGCCATCGGAAGGTAAGTATAATCTTTATTTTTTACCATTCTTATTCTTTTTTTTAACCATTACTTGGTCACACTATATAAATCCATGCCAGTTGCATGGATTTATATAGTGTGCCCAAGTTGTCAAGCACTTTTCCAAGTGATGCTAAAATTGCTTGGAAAAGCGCTTGATAACCCGCATGCAGAAATGCATGTGAAGAACGCTTGACAAACGCTTCTACCTGGCGGGAAAAACGCATGTACAATCCGCATGTACAATCCGCATTTACAATCCGCATTTACAATCCGCATGCATTTTTCCTGCCAGGGAGAAGCAGAAAAAATCAGCAGCATTTCGGCATCGTGGGCACATAGCCTCACAGGGCTCCAATTTGGTACTAAGGATGACCGCGGCACGAGGATCCTGGGAATCTTTTTGCTGAACTCTAGTTTAGTAACTCCTGAAAGGATTTAGTTCTTTTTACTGACATAACACAAATGCTCTGCTATCCTTTTTTTTTACTTTTCTGATAGTATAACCTACAGTGAATCTTACATGTTGTACACAATACACTACTGCAGTTACATAATAAAACTCTCAATCCTGCGACACGCGGCATATGGTATCTCTACCTTTCTTATTTGTGCCAAATCCACATACGTACATTATACCTACTATCTCAACATTTGCTTGATGTGCTTTTGTGATGTGTGCACTTTGCTTGTGTGACATGCGTACATAATGCTTGTGTGGGCTGTGCTTGTGTGACGTGTGCATAATACTTGTGTGATGTGCGCACTGTTCTTGTGTGACGCGTGTATAGTGCTTATGTGACATGTGTGCATAGTATGTGTATGACATGTGCGCTGTGCGTGTATGACATGTGCATTTTGCTTGTGTTATATATGCTTAGTTTGTGTGATGTGCGCTGTGCTTGTGAGACGTGTGCATAGTGCTGGAATAGTGTGAAAATTGTAAAATGCTATTTATTGCAGTGATTCGGCCTTAGTAAAATACAGTATATGAATTGCATTGCAGGGTGTGGGATTTATACTGCAGGGAGGTACACAATGTTAGGCAGGCGCTACACAATGTCTTTGACTGAGACACTTTGTGGGTCCAATGATCATGTTGTGCTGTGGTCCCTGTCAACAAAAAGAGGAGCAGCAACGGAGAGCTGGCGCAGGAGCAGGGTAGGGTGAGCATTGTTTTCTTTGGTATTTTTTATCTGCAAACTATGGGCAAATGAAAATTAACTGAGGACAACCTGTTTAATGAAGCAATAAGGGGCATGACAAAGTAAAACAGTACTTGTTGAACCTTGCATTCTACACTGTTATTTTTCATTGATTGCTGGGTGAAGGATAAAATAAATTGTATATGGGCTTGTGGGGTTTGTGTGTCAGAGCAGCCTTCTAGTACCAGTCCTGTTAATGACTGACCGCAATTAGAGTTCATGAGAACTCAGTCCGCGCTGTGGAAAATTGCCTCACTTGGCTGCTCTCAGAGGTAGACACAGGAACAGTTATTTTTCTGGTTTATTTAAAATGTGGTATAAACCAGAGCGGAGGTTAACAAAATAAACATGGTCTTTCTGGCATAACGACAATGCAAAAGATAGCGTACAGCATAGTCCTTATACATGTGGGATTCGCACGCTCAGGATACAACAGGCTTGAGCTCTCACTGGAGTACTACACTGGAGTCTTTCCTGTCTCCAAACACACCACAGAAAAAAAACCTCAGTGGCTGGACATTTTAACTTGCCCAACCATACCCAGAGGTGGAGATATGGTGAGTAGGCGTCTGGCCCATCTCTTATACACCTACTCACAAAAAACCCAACCCTGCCATGGCTGATTAACCCCTAAGCACAAAACAAGCTGGAGAGAAACTTCAGGGTTTCGCATCACGGAAGATAACAATCTTCATGATACATACAGTACAGACCAAAAGTTTGGACACACCTCATTTAAAGATTTTTCTGTATTTTCTTGACTATGAAAATTGTACATTCACACTGAAGGCATCAAAACTATGAATTAACACATGTGGAATTATATAGTTAACAAAAAAGTGTGAAACAACTGAAAATATGTCTTATATTCTAGGTTCTTCAAAGTAGCCACCTTTTGCTTTGATGACTGCTTTGCACACTCTTGGCATTCTCTTGATAAGCTTCAAGAGGTAGTCACCAGAAATGGTCTTCCAACAATCTTGAAGGAGTTCCCAGAGATGCTTAGCACTTGTTGGCCCTTTTATCTTCACTCTGCAGTCCAGCTCACCCCAAACCATCTCGATTGGGTTCAGATCTGGTGACTGTGGAGGCCTGGTCATCTGGCGTAGCACCCCATCATTCTCCTTCTTGGTCAAATAGCCCTTACACAGCCTGGAGGTGTGTTTGGGGTCATTGTCCTGTTGAAAAATAAATGATGGTCCAACTAAACGCAAACCGGATGGAATAGCATGCCGCTGCAAGATGCTGTGGTAGCCATGCTGGTTCAGTATGCCTTCAATTTTGAATAAATCCCCAACAGTGTCACCAGCAAAGCACCGCCACACCATCACACCTCCTCCTCCATGCTTCACGGTGGGAACCAGGCATGTAGAGTCCATCCGTTCACCTTTTCTGCGTCGCACAAAGACACGGTGGTTGGAACCAAAGATCTCAAATTTGGACTCATCAGACCAAAGCACAGATTTCCACTGGTCTAATGTCCATTCCTTGTGTTCTGTAGCCCAAACAAGTCTCTTCTGCTTGTTGCCTGTCCTTAGTAGTGGTTTCTTAGCAGCTATTTTATCATGAAGGCCTGCTGCACAAAGTCTCCTCTTAACAGTTGTTGAAGAGATGTGTCTGCTGCTAGAACTCTGTGTGGAATTGACCTGGTCTCTAATCTGAGCTGCTGTTAACCTGCGATTTCTGAGGCTGGTGACTCGGATAACTTATCCTCAGAAGCAGAGGTAACTCTTGGTCTTCCTTTCCTGGGGTGGTCCTCATGTGAGCCAGTTTCTTTGTAGCGCTTGATGGTTTTTGCAACTGCACTTTGGGACACTTTCAAAGTTTTACCAATTTTTCGGACTGACTGACCTTCATTTCTTAAAGTAATGATGGCCACTCGTTTTACTTTACTTAGCTGCTTTTTTCTTGCCATAATACAAATTCTAACAGTCTATTCAGTAGGACTATCAGCTGTGTATCCACCAGACTTCTGCACAACACAACTGATGGTCCCAACCCCATTTATAAGGCAAGAAATCCCACTTGTTAAACCTGACAGGGCACACCTGTGAAGTGAAAACCATTTCTGGTGACTACCTCTTGAAGCTCATCAAGAGAATGCCAAGAGTGTGCAAAGCAGTCATCAAAGCAAAAGGTGGCTACTTTGAAGAACCTAGAATATAAGACATATTTTCAGTTGTTTCACACTTTTTTGTTAAGTATATAATTCCACATGTGTTAATTCATAGTTTTGATGCCTTCAGTGTGAATGTGCAGTTTTCATAGTCAAGAAAATACAGAAAAATCTTTAAATGAGAAGGTGTGTCCAAACTTTTGGTCTGTGCTGTATCTCCCCTCACATACATTTTCAGCGACCCTGTCACAGTGTATACTGTATGTATAGTGACAATCCCACTTACCTCTAGAAATTGTGCACTGACTTTAAATATGGGTACCGGTAGTCCATTTGCACGAGATGCACCTACATGCTCCTGGATTGTCCCAAATAGCTGACGGACAGCGCGAGGAATGATACCAAGCTCTGTTTCACTAACCATAAGATCAAAGCCACTGCCCATTGTATGTGTTTTTCCAGCACCAGTCTGAAATCATTAAAATCATGCAAACATGACACTGTTAAAAAAGGCAATAAAACAGGCATACAATTAAATAGAAATGACAGATATAAAGTAGAGAAAAAAAATGTCCATATTTACCTGACCATAAGCCAGAACTGTAGCATTGTAGCCCTGGAAGCAACCCTCCACCAAACCACGTGCACAAGTATCGTAGACTTTGACTTGTTCAGTTTCTATGTCAAACACATAATCATAAGTGAAGGCCTTGTCCTTACCCAAAAGTACCTGGGGTTCTCCTGGGTAAACCCATGTGCATATATGGCATCCTTCAGCCTGTTCTTTATTGCTTTGAGGACGAATCCTAAATGAATCAGTAAAAAAGAAATTTATTAGCAAAGTGTAACATTATAAAATTAAAGACTTGGCCACATTTTCTTTTTCTTTTCAAGAAAAAGAGTCACCAGAAAATGACCTATTGTGTAAAAAATATTTTTTATGTTAAATGTATTTTTAATATTAGTATTTTTTTCACATCACTATCTATATTTAAAAATATCATTAATTTTGCAATTTTCATACTGGCTACTAAATCTAATATTAGACTCAATTGAACATTAAGCAGCAACAGACGAGCTCTGACACATTTATTTCTACACGGTAGCTTTCTAGGCATGCTCCGATCTAGACAAAGTCAGTGTGAATGGAGGGGGAGTAGGTGAGCTGTGACCATCACCTATTGTGAATGGTGGATCCTGTGTTATTTACTATATTACAGGTGTTACACTTCATTGTAATCATGTTTGTAATGATAATGACTGCTGAAAAGTAATCTGTACAGAAAAGAAATATCAGTCTAGTATGAGCATTCACTGCCAGTGTCAAAATTGCAAGTTTACTGATTTTATTTTTTTAATATACAGTACAGATCAAAAGTCTGGAAAGACCTCTTCATGCAATGGTTTCCTTGTTCTTATTGCAATTGCACATTCAGACTGATTCAGGCAGCAAAACAGTGAAGGAACGCATATAAAGATCGATTGTTCTCAGTGGGAGAAACCAAATAATAATCTTCTAATAAGTGATGTTACAAAGCAAGCTTTCCAGACTTCTTGTAACCACTTATTTTTGTTAGTCATTAAAATGTATCATAACTACAAGATTGTTATTTTGTTTCTCCCACTGAGAACAATCAATCTTTTTTCAACAGGCTAACATGGTACCAAACCTTTTTTTTCTTGGAACACATATAGAAACAAGGAATAACTTGTCCATTCCACTCTCCCCCACATGTCTCCCCTCTCCCCGCCACGATGTCCTGTTTGAAGCAATAAAGGACGATTTTAATCATAGGATTTGGTGAGTGCTGCCTTTCTTTTTTCTATTCTTCATGAAGTTTGATGTACTTGGCTACTTACTGCCCCACCTTATGAATCCCTGGAGTATTGACTTGGCACCTGTCCACACTGCCAAAAGTACCAATACCTGGTTTACAAACAACAGTATCACTGTGCTTGATTGGCCAGTAAACTCACCTGACCTTAACCCCATAGAGAACCTATGGGGTATTACCAAAAGGAAGATGAGAGACACCAGACCCAACAATACAGACGAGCTGAAGGCTGCTATCAAAGCAACCTGGGCTTCCATAACACCTCAGCAGGGCCACAGGCTGATCGCCTCCATGCCACGCCGCATTGATGCAGTAATTGATGCAAAAGGAGTCCCAACCAAGTATTGAGCGCATTCACTGAACATACATTTCAGTAGGCCAACATTTCGGATTTTACAAACATTTTTCAAGCTGTTGTTATAAAGTATTCTAATTTACTGAGATAATGACTTTTGTATTTTCATTGGCTGTAAGCCATAATCATCAACATTAACAAAAATAAACACTTGAAATAGATCACTCTGTTTGCAATGACTCTATATAATATATGAGTTTCACTTTTTGTATTGAAGAACTGAAATAAATTAACTCTTTGATAATATTCTAATTTTGTGAGAAGCACCGGCATATGCACTAACAAACTTTAGTTTACTCTTTTTTAAGTCCATAGCAAGGGTTGGGCTAGGCACCCTCCTGTTGCCGAAGCATAGGTAGAGGCTGTCTTTCTCCCGACTTCCCCTAGGGCTGCCACTCCAGTGTTGGCCAAGGGTGCACAATGTTGTAGATATGCAGGAAACTTCACACTCTGAATTGCAAAAGGTCATGGTTGTAACTAACGCACACTGAAGACACCCAATCTATGAAGACACCCAGTATATGGAGACCTATACAAAGGGGTTATCTGGGACATCGCATATTTTTCTCTATGGGGCTAAGAACTTACAGCCAGGTAGTTGGCTACCTGGCGCCACCTCAGAGCTGTCAAGGACAGCTGCTGACGACGATTCTGTGGCTTCCAGTGATGTCATGTCGACAGAGCATCTTCTTCTCTTCAGCTCTGCACAGTCAATGGGACATCACTACCAATGTCTTACTGATTGACAGCCACTTCCTAACTGCAGGGAGCAGGCGGTGAATCAGCATGACATTGGTAGCAACGCCCCGTCGACAGACCAGAGTGGAAGAGAAAGATTCTTTGTTGACATGAAGTTAAATGAAGCAGGAGAATCACCAGAAACAGTGGTCCATGACTACAGAGATGAGCACCGGGCAGAACAGGCAAGTAGTTAGCAACTATCGGCCTGTAAGTTCTTAGCCTCATATGGAAAAATAAGCAAAGTCCCACACAACCCCTTTGAAGACAATCCTCCATGGGACAAAATTATACAAAGTAGCTCATATCTAAAGCATCTCATTCAGCCAACTGGTACCCAACTCTGTACTAAAGAGCAGCAATAAACAGAAACACTGCTGTCTACAGACTTGTCTCATCATTTTACCACATAATGCACTGAAAAACGACAAAATAAATTTCAAGTACGGGTAAATGGTTAAAAAAAAATAGGTTTTGCTGTTATAACATTCATTGAGCACTAAAAATGACCGGACAACATAATCTTTCAGGTGAGTATTATTACGACGATACCAACTTTGAAAATTTTTTATTTTGCTGTTATTGGTGTAAAAACATTTCACATTTTAAAAAAATATATATATATTTTTTGAGACATGTTATACTTTAATTTTTATGGCTATTGAGCTGTGTGAAGACTTGTTTCTTGTGTGGCGAGTTGTTTTCATAATTATCATTCCGATGTTTTTATAGCAAATTTAGAGGAAGGTTTCCGAACCAAAAATGGCAATTCCGTAGTTTAATTTTACTTTGTAATAAGGGCAGTTTTTCTGTGAGGAGATGATGGTCAAATTTATTTTTAGCAGCATAGATTTGGAAGTAGTGACCGCCTCTACAGTTGGCCGATCTCTCCTCCCCTCAGTCTAAGCGCTTATTTATAATGGCCAATTATTGGGATTGAGCGTTCCTGTGAATGCTTGTTTACATAATTGTTTCCATAATTGGCCAGGCTGCCAAGCACACCAGCAAACAAACAAATTGTTTATTTGTTGGGTAGCATGATTTTTAAGCTTGTTTATAAATCATTGTTTTCGGTGGTACATGTCCTGTGTTATATAGACAGGTCAAATTCATATGTTATATCATTCAATAGTAAGTGTGACAAAGAAGAGTAAACAATTTATGCATAAAAAATATTTTTCCCATATTAAAATTATAAAAAGTGTCTAATTAACTTAATTACCTATGTCCAAAACATCTGTATACATAATATACAGTGGCTGGAGAAAGTATTCACCCCCCTTGGCATTTTTTGTGTTTTGCTACCTCACAACCTGGAATTTCACTATTTTTTTTGAGGGTTTGCATCAGCTCATGTAAGGAACATGCCTACAACTGTGAACATTTGGTTTTCTTTTTATTGTGAAGCAAACAACAAATAGGACAAAATAACTGAAAACTTCAGTGTGCATAACTATTCACCGCCCCTAAAGTCAGTACTTTGTAGAGCCTCCTTTTGCAGCAATTACAGCTTCAAGTCGCTTTGGATTAGTCTCTATCAGCTTTCCACATCTGGCCACTGAGATTGTAGCCCATTCCTCAAGGCAAAATTGCTCCAGCTCCTCTAAGTTAGATGGTTTCCTCTGGTGAACACCAATCTCAAAGTCTGACCACAGATTCTCAATTGGATTAAGGTCTGGGCTTTGACTAGTCCACTCTAAAACATTTACAAGTTTCCCCTTAATCCACTCGAGTGTTGCTTTAGCAGGATGCTTTGTGTCATAGTCTTGTTGGAAGGTGAACCTTCATCCCAGTCTCAAATCACTGACAGACTGAAACAGGTTTTGCTCACAAATATCCCTGTAGCTTGTACCATCCATCAACTCTGACCATTTTCCCTGTCCCTGCTACCGAAAAACATCCCCACAGCATGATGCTGCCACCACAATGTTTCATTGTGGGGATGGTTTTCTTGGGGTGATGAGCTGTATTGGTTTGGTGCCAGACATAGCGTTTACCTTGGTGACCAAAATGTTCAATTTTGGTCTCATCTGACCACAGCACCTTCCTCCATACATTAGGGGAGTCTCCCACATGTCTTTTGGCAAACTCAAAACGAGGCTTACAATTATTTGCTGTAACTAAAGGATTTTTCTGCCCACTCTTCCATAAAAGACACCTCTATGGAGTGTACGGCTTATTGTAGTCCTATGGACGAATACTCCAGTCTATGCTTGGGAACTCTGCAGCTCCTTCAGGGTTACCTTTGGTCTCTGTACTGCCTCTTTGATTAATGTCATCCTTGCCTGGGCTGAGAGTTTTGGTGGGCAGCCCTCTGGCAGGTTTGTTGTGGTACCATGTTCTTTCCATTTGACGATTATGGATTTGTTGATACTCCGAGGGAATCATCAGATATTGGGATATTTTTTCATAACCCAACCCTGACTTCTACTTCTCAACAACTTTGTCCCTGCCTAGTTTGGAGAACTCCTTGATCTTCATGGTGTTGTTTGGCTAGTGGTGCCTCTTGCACATGCCAATTTTTAGTTATTTTTTCTGTTTGATTTGTTTATTCATGCCTATATTTTTATCACTTCACCAACCTAGACTATTTATTGATGATGCATCACACACAAATCAGATTACAAAATATTTAAACACAGGTTGTAATGTAACAAAATAGGTAAATAGCTAAGGGGGTGAATACTTTCCTCATACATCCCACCTGTCTGTCCATACCTTATGGTGACCGCCATTTATCGGTGTCTGACCATCCTCCAAGTGCATGCCTGCACTGGCTTCCCCTGCGCTCGGGTCATATGATAGTTACAGGCCAAATTCCCAAAGTACATCACCTGGAGGCCGCCTGTTTTTCTAGTTATGATCTATCTATTATCATAAACCTCTTGGCGTCACAGCTAGTTTTGGCCTGTATGTCTGACAATTTTTTTTCTTCACTTTTCTCGTCTCGTTCCAGGTGCCATAACTTTTATATTTTTTAGTTTTTTCCAGGATGAGTTTTATTTCTCAGTGGCATCATTTTGAGTTTACATCCCTTGTTTATTTTTTTTAATTATTATTTTTTTGAGCAGATATGAACAAAAAAACATTAAATCAGGAATTCTTTTTTACATTTTATTTTTTTCAGAGTTCAATGTGTAGTATAATTGACATGATAATGGCATTCTGCAGGTCGATACTTTTACAATGATACCCAATTTATAACTTTTTTTTATGCTTTACTACTTTTTCACAAGAAAAATTACTTATTTCAAAAAGTCACTTTTTTCAGTTCTTTTTCATTTTCTCTTTAGCGAACTTTAGTGGGGATTGTATTTTGTATAACAATCTGTAGATTTCAATGGTGCATTTTGAAATACAAATGAATTAAAAAAAAATGGCAATTAAGGCATAGTTTTCCATATTTTGCTTTACAACATTGACCATTTAGGATCGAAATGAATAGTTTTATAGTATGGGTCATTAAGAATGCGACAATTCCAAATATGCAATGTTTTTGCAGAGAGTTAATTAAAACAGTGATTTTACGATTTCATAATACAAGGTGAGTTGAGTGAGGCCAGACACGTTTGCGTTTAAATGTGGCCAAAAATATGCAAATTGCATACTTGTGGTCATATGACTGCCCATTCCCAGCGACAGCACTGGAGAATCCTGACAGCATGCATTTTGCACACTATGAGGATTCACAAGTCTGCAGTCACACTGACGAATTAAACCCCAAGTCTGAAGAGCGTGGTAAAAGTGGTGTGCGCATCGCTACAAATCTTACCTCAATCGAAGACTGAAGTTAACTTTGATGCAGAAAGTACGCCACAGCTCATAATGAATTAGACGAGTGAGCATCACCACGCCCCGTCCCACCTATTTTGGCAGAGCTGGCCAATGTTGAAAATATATATAACTTTTTGAAGCCTTTACACCAATTTTGTGGCATAAAAGCTTAATTAATTGAGGCATATGTATTTTATCCTTAATTACCTCTGACTTTCTTTTACAGTTGATTCTTTTTCTCCTACATATTCCTCTACAATATTCATGGAAACTGAGCATATACCACTCAGCTGAGATCAGACAGCCGGTGGGAAACAGAAAGTATGAATACATTTTTGAAATACAGTATCTGAATATATATGACTTGCTATTAAACCCAATCTACGCCCGGGTGGTGAGCATTATTGTTGGTATATGGTCCTCTATCCTGGTATGTGCTCCCCAATTCTGGTCCCCCATTCTGGTTTATGCTCCCCCATCCTGGTCCACGCTCCCCCATCCTGGTATATGTTCCTCCATCCCCTGGTCCCCCATCCTGGTATATGCTCCCCCATCCTGGTATATGCACCCAATCATGGTATATGACATCCTGGTATATGCACCCAATCATGGTATATGATCCCCCATCCTGGAATATGCTCCCTCATCCTGGAATATGCTCCCTCATCCTGGTATATGCTTCCCCATCCTAGTATATGCTTCCCCATCCTAGTATATGCTCCCTCATCCTGGCATACGCTCCCCAATCCTGGTATATGGTCCCCCATCCTGGTATATGGTCCCCTATCCTGGTATATGCTCCCTCATCCTGGTATATGGTCCACCATCCTGGTATATGGTCCTCCATCCTGGTACATGCTCCCTCATCCTGGTATATGCCCCCCTCATCCTGGTCCCCTATCCTGGTATACGTTTCCCCATCCTGGTAGATGCTCCCCCATCCAGGTCCATGCTCTCACATAGTTGTATAAGCTCTCTGCCATCCTGGCATATGCTCCCACATCCTGGTATATGCTCCCCAATCCTGGTCCCCCATCCTGGTATATGCTCCCTCATCCTGGTATATGATTTCCTATCCTGGTAAATGCTCCCTCATCCTGGTATATGGTCCACCATCCTGGTAAAAGGTCCTCCATCCTGGTATATGCTCCCCCTCATCCTGGTCCCCTATCCCGGTATACGTTCCCCCATCCTGGTCCCCTATCCTGGTATATGCTCCCCCATCCTAGTCCATGCTCTCACATCGTGGTATATACTTTCTGCCATCCTGGTATATGCTCCCCCATCCGGGTATATGCTCCCCAATCCTGGTCCCCCATCCTGGTATTTTCTCCCTCATCCTGGTCCCCCATGCTGGTATATGCTCCCCAATTCTGGTCCCCCATCCTGGTATATGCTCCCCAATCCTGGTCCCCCATCCTGGTATATGCTCCCTCATCCTGGTATATGATTTCCTATCCTGGTAAATGCTCCCTCATCCTGGTATATGGTCCACCATCCTGGTAAAAGGTCCTCCATCCTGGTATATGCTCCCCCTCATCCTGGTCCCCTATCCCGGTATACGTTCCCCCATCCTGGTCCCCTATCCTGGTATATGCTCCCCCATCCTAGTCCATGCTCTCACATCGTGGTATATACTTTCTGCCATCCTGGTATATGCTCCCCCATCCGGGTATATGCTCCCCAATCCTGGTCCCCCATCCTGGTATTTTCTCCCTCATCCTGGTCCCCCATGCTGGTATATGCTCCCCAATTCTGGTCCCCCATCCTGGTATATGCTCTCCAATCCTGGTCCCCAATCTCCTTCCATCCATAAATTTAAAAAAAAAAAAAAACTCCTACTCACCTTTCCACCGCTCCCCTGCAGAATGTCGCCTACATTATTTAAATAAAATGGCGCCGGAATCAGCACGTGCACATACCGCGCTATCTGGCGCCATTTTGTTGAAGACACCAATCTCCGGAGAGGCCGGAGGAGGAGTATGGCGCCTGAGTCAGTGACTGCACATAGCGCGATTTCCGGCGCCAAAATTTTTTTTTCTTAACTCTTACAAAAAAAAGCAATACAAAGCCACAGAAAAAAACAACTAAAATCAATATCAACTACAGTTGGTGTGCATGCTAGTTAAAAGTGACTGTACACAGTTTCTTCATATCTTGAGTAATCCTTTTTGTGAAGGGGGAATAATTGTTTTTTAAAAAATACAAAAGAAAATTCCTCAAAATGCAGACGTTTAACTGCAAAGGTCTACCTCAACATGTGTGCATTTCAAAACCATCCATTTTTTTGCATATGTTTTACGAATCAAACATTAAATGTGTACAAGCCACACTAATACAGTGCCTTGTTGTATGCGTTGGCCTTTTGGATATATAACGTATTTTTCGGACTATAAGACGCACTGGACCATAAGACGAACCCCAAATTTTAGGGTGGAAAATGGGAAAAAAAAATATTTTTTATAAGATGGGGGTCCGTCTTATAGTCTGAATAGGTATCTTACCTGGGGGGGCGGTGGAGCTGGGGTCACAGGAGGCAGGGTCCTTCAGGAAGCTGGCGGAAGTGGAGGCATGCTGGTACCTGGTGGCTGGGGGCCTGGTGCTGGGGGCCTGGTGCCCTGGTACCTGGGGTGCTGGGGGCCTGGTGCGGGGGCCTGGGGTGCTAGTGCGGGGGCCTGGGGTGCTGGTGCCTGGCCTGGGGTGTGGGTGCCTGGCCTGGGTGCTGGGGGCCTGGGGTGCTTGTGCGGGGGCCTGGGGTGCTGGTGCCTGGCCTGGGGTGCGGGTGCCTGGCCTGGGGTGCTGGTGCCTGGGGTGCTGGGGGCCTAGGGTGCTGGTGCGGGGGCCTGGGGTGCTGGTGCGGGGGCCTGGGGTGCTGGTGCGGGGGCCTGGCCTGGGGTGCTGGTGCCGGAACAAGAGGTGAGGCAAGCCGGTATCTGGCTGGGGGCCGGGCCTGGCCGGGTACCAGGGCCGGTGTATTGCTGTGAGCGGAGTTTGCAGAGCAGAGTGAGCGGCTTCCGGTGGCCGTGGCCATGTTCCTTAAGATGTGCTCTACAGGAAAATGGCCGCCGACTCGGCAGAGAGCATGCGCCGGCTCCGGCGGCCATTTTCCTGTAGAGCACAGCTTCAGAAACATGGCCACGGCCACGGGAAGCCGCTCACTCTGCTCTGCAAACTCCGCTCACAGCAATACACCAGCCCCGGTACCCGGCCAGGCCCGGCCGCCAACCAGATACGGGCCCTCCTCACCTCTTCTTCCGCCGCCGCCCTGCGATACCGCTCCACCACCACCGGTAAGTTGCGTTCGGACCATAAGACGCACCCCCTATTTTCCTCCCAAATTGGGGGGAAAAAAAGTGCGTCTTATGGTCCGAAAAATACGGTATATACTTAGAATTTCTTATCTTGTCATAAGGGGAATTTGCTGAAAAAATAGATGTTTTTTTTAATCTATACATTTAAATGTGCATGTCTGTTTTTGCACGTGTTTTACTAGCTCAACTTGAAAACCATACATGTCACACGTATACTGTGGCCTACAGCCACTTTTCGCTTTCTGTAGGTTTATACCTACCTAGTATTTATTGTTAAGTCCTTTTTGTCAATAGTTGAATAATTGGGGTTGAAATGATTGTCAAAAATTAATTACAGTCTTGTGCAAAATGTATGGTAAAATACAAAGTGGCAATGACAATGAACAAGGTAGTGTAAAAGAAAAAAAAACATGGCCAAGAATGTAGGAGCTACTAGCACCACCACCACCGGCACCAGCCGTCTAGGTAGTATTACTACCAAGAGCAGGTCACAATTGGCTTTCTTTACTTCCAACATAGATAATTGTGGAGATAAAGTAGAGGGCATTATGGAAAATAAGGCACATCAATTGTCTCAGTCACATCGGTATTGATGTCACCTCTGACAGTGACACTATCAGTAAGCGTTCTGCACACAACGTTCTGTTTAATTACAAATGACTAACAACAATAATTTTTGGACTTGTTTTTTTATTTTAGAGAACATGAAAAGTCTATTAGTGTTATTAAATCGGCTGATGATTACTAGCAGATTACCATCCATCTCTATCGTGAGATCACTTTGGCTTTACTAAGGCTGTAATTGTTTTAAATAGCTTAAAAGGGAGTGCTAGGAGACCTCAGAGTATTAAATATGTCTTTTCAGGGTCATTGTAAGCTTGTGATTTGCCGCAAATCACATTTCCTAGTACATAAAATATTTGAACATGCTGGTGTCCCTTGGCTATTCTCTTACATTACCATACACCTTGGGCCATGATATTATGCATTCCAGCTCCTTATGAACCATTTAAAGGGAACATGTCAGCAGAAATAATGCTATTAACCTGCATATATGCGGTTAATCTGCAGGTTAACAGCATTATTATGCTGCCCGGCACCAGCACGCAGCAGAATGCAGCAGGGAGAAAATGAACTTTATTCTCCCTGCCAGCATTCAAGTTTCAGTCATGGGGCGGGGACGCCGTGGGTTCAGTCATCGCTCTGAGAACACAGAGTGGCATCTGTAACCGCACCCCCAACTGACACTCCCTCTGCATTGGGGCTGTCTATCAGTCAGGGCTGGAGGCGTAGTTACAGCCATATACAGTTCATTTTCTCCCCGCTGCATTTGGCTGTGTGCAGACGCCGGGCAGCATAATAACGCTGTTAGCCTGCAGATTAACTTCATATCTACAGGTTAATAGCGTTATTTCTGGTGACAGGTTTCCTGTAAGTCACTTTTTTAGATAATTTGTTCACCGTCTGCATTCGTCCATGAGTATGACATTATACAGAAATTTCCTGTTATGTGTCATGTATTGTTTTGTATTATTATATTCCTCTTTGACGCTTGAAGATAATTTTTATTTTCCACAGTGCAGTTTTTTAATTGCTGAGTCTTAAACTGAATCATTATAAGTTGTAGCACCATATCCCAAGCTACGGATTTTTTACTTACCATGATTGATCTCCCACTTTGTTTGTTGAGCACATTATCTGTTACCCTAAATATCTTATACCCGTTAATACTTTCTGAAACTGTAGTATGTTTTTGTATTTATATTTAGCCTGATGAATGGTCTGTAACCCAAAATCATGCGCTCACAAGAAAATATATTCATAAATGCAGAGAGTCTTGTTTGGATCTGGAAAAACTGCAATAAATAAGTTTTGACATAAACCTGCTTATTTTGGAGTGATGTTCATTCTCTTTCATTATGTTATGAAGCTAACTGAGCAAATGGTCAGCTCAACTGAAACATGCATCCTTGCTCTAGTTATGTTTTCTAGGAGTTCTGCTACCTGGATTTGTACACACATGGTCAAAATTGTTGGTATCCTTCAGTTAAACTAAAAAAAAAAACCACATTGGTCACTGAAATAACTTGAACTTCAATAGAAATTTACTGAATATTGACTGATAAAGTTATAGCTTCTGAATTGTGATTCAACAGAAAATTTAAAAAAAAATCCCTAATGAAAACGGCCTTGACAGAAATGATGGTAACCATAGAAGATTCAAAATAATTTGACCATAGGGATATGTTAAACTCAGGTGTGTCCTATAATTAGCATCACATGTATCTACAAACTTGTAATCACTCAGTCTGCCTATTTGAAGAGTGAAAAGTAGTCACTGCGTCGGCGACCGATCTTTGCCACATAAGAACAGTTGATCTGCCCACACACTCTTCTGGCACTGAATTCAACTTTGATCCAGCAGACCTATTTTTAAAAAAAAAACAGAATAATCAAATTGAATAAGTGTACTATGGAGAAAGCATGTGATACTTTATCTAATTGCATGGCAGACACTATGTTTCTGGGATTGACGCTAGATTACCTGATTGTAGTTGACAAGGAGTTGCAACAAATGATACAATGTAACTGCTGGTGTTGGATGTGGTTCCTGGCTGTGGTTTTGTAAAAGACTCCCTGCATAAAGATATACCCACATCTGTGGTTCAGGTCATCATCCACAGGTCAAGGGGAAGGTGTGATGAGATTAACTCACATTGTTTGAGTATTTAAACAATCTACCTAGTTTGTCCTACACTGCTCTGCAGGTCAACAAGCCACGCGAACCCACACAATGGTCAATCAACATATTAACAAACATTGATTGTTCAATGACCCTGCATCCCTGTCTTGTAAAGATAGCAGACAATAATCTCTAGTAGCTGATATAAGAGGTAAGCAGCAGCCATTCATCAATTCAGAAACAACAGTTCAATAGTTAAACATTCAAACAACAGTCTATGTCTCTGGGCCTACTGAATTTACGTCTGGCATAATTAAGATTAAATGCTGTGTATAATATAAAATGGCCATCAGTAGGAGACAAGCAGGACAGGGAATGGGAGAGTCCATCAAGGTAGCTTCTCTGAACAATTTCAAGAGTGCTGCATCCCTCTGTAAGACTTTTAACAGCTTTTAACTTTTCCAAGTCAGTTAAATCTCTATTTTGGCCCATTTTGCCTGAGTAAAACAAGCTGCCTAATAATTCTGCACACCTACACAAAGGGTGATGATTTCCTTAGGCCACATCCCCTCCCCTCATTACAGAGATATACATCATCTGATATTATTCATCCAATAAGCGTTCAGGGTTATACAGCTTGGAGTTGGAAAATCTGCATAAAAATGATAATATGGTCAAAATATTAATTTGCCTAATAATTCTACACATAATGTATAAGCTACCACATATGTGTACATGGTATAGGGGTCTTATATTAATTGTTGGGTGATTCCCACTGTTTATACTTATTAGCATGTGCAGAACAAAGCTCGCACCCGATGTCGGGCTAGCCACGTTTTATTTGTTTGCTATGTACTGTGTAAGCAATTTTTGGGATGTGAGCATTGTTGTGCGATGGGGTGTTTTAAAGTTTTCTATGATCAGTCATCGTGCCTTAGAGTGCCAACCTCTGAAGCAAGGTAGAACTATATACTCTTTTGGGGTTAGTCCATCTCAAAGTGAGCAGAATGTTTATTGAATTGAATAATACTATTGGGTGATGTATAATAGAGTCCCAAGTGATTATTTCAGTGATTGTAGTGCAGATTCCTAGAGTATGTTACTAATGATTGCTATATAGAAGTAATTCACAACACTACTGTATATTTCTTGTCAGACATTCCCTATACTATCATTTTATTGATTTATAAAGTCCCCTTGACCTGTATCAATCTTTTATATAAATAAAAATGTAAATGTTCGTTTGTTCAATATCTTAAATCTCCGAAAGTTCTTCACCGATTGCTTTGAAATTTTGACACAACGTTGCATTCGAATACACGCATGTTTTTATATACCTACTATGTTTTTATATACCAGCTGTTGTAAGGATTTGCATGAAGTTGTGACGAAGAATATGATACATGGACCTTGCGGTACACTGAATCCAAATTCACGATGCATGATAGACGGAAAATGCTCTAAGCGATATCCTCGAGCATTAGTATCCAACACAGTTACAGGAAACGATGGATATCCTTTATACAGAAGATGATCAGCAGAAGATGGCGGTAAATTAGCAACCATACAAAAGCGAAATGATGACATCGAAGTAGATAACCGGTAGGTTGTTCCATATTCGCCTTTACAATCAAAAACATACAAAGCGCACATAAACGTGGAATACTGTAACTCCATTAAATCGATCAAATACATTTGTAAGTATGTGAATAAAGGCAGCTACATGGCAGTTTTTGGCGTGCAACCAGATGAAGTGATAGGAATGCGGTCATACATATCGATGAAATCGTACAGTATCAGGCTGGAAGATACATAAGCAGCAATGAAGCTGTATGGCGAATTCTTTCATTTCCCATACATGAACGAAGTCCAGCTGTTGTTCACTTAGCAGTACGTCTAGAAAATGGACAACGCATGTATTTCACAGCTGCAAATGTGCAACCAGTAGCCCTGAATCCACCGGCCACAACGTTAACTGTTTTCTGCATTAATGACGCGTGCAACACGTCACATCCCAATCAAATTCGTGCATTGTTTGCAATCGTATTGACCGCCTGCTCTCCTTCATCTCCAACAGAGTTATGGGAGAAATATAAATCACACATTACTGAAGATATTTTCCGTCCAATATGCAAGGAAAATTCAAATATGAACATGGATTTTACAGCAGAAATCTACAATGAAGCATTGATAATGATTGAAGATTTGTGCTTAGAAATCGCAAACAAAGTTCTCAACCAATTGGAAATGCCATCACTGAATCGATCTGCTGCTGCTTCGTTCGATGTAGAAGCGTCGTGAACAAAATTACAACACGGGTGATCTTTTGTCATATGTGCAATCAAATATTGCTAAGCTAACGCTTGAGCAAAAAGGCATTTACGATCAAATAATGCCGACTATCAATAACGGAGTTGGAGAAATCTTCTTCTTAGATGCGACAGGAGGAACTGGTAAAACATTCCTAATTAGATTGATTCTGGAAGCAATTCGATCCCAAAATGACATAGCCTTAGCTCTTGCGTCGTCCAGAATAGCTGCGACATTGCTACCAGGTGGAAGAACTGCTCATTCCGCTTTGAAATTGCCATTGAACATTGAAACTCCCACGTGCAACATTTCCAAAGCATCCGGCATGGGAAAAGTATTACAGAAATGCAAACTTATTGTTTGGTATGAATGGACAATGGCGCACAAAAAATCGCTAGAGGCTCTTGATCGATCATTGGAAGATTTACGTGGAAGCATCAGACCATTTGGGAACGCATTAATATTGCTTGCAGGAAATTTCAGGCAAACATTACCTGTAATTCCTCGATCGACACCAGCGGACAAAATAAATGCTTGCCTGAAGTACTCTACTTTGTGGTGACACGTAAAGACGATAAAATTAACTACAAATTTGCGTGTCCAGCTGCAAAACGATCGATCAGTTGAAAAATTCTCACATCAATTGCTGGAAATTGGGAACGGAAAGTTGCCGGTTGATCTGACCTCAGGACGAATTTCATTGCCTCATAACTTCTGCAATTTAGTGACGTCAAAAGAACAATTGGTTGAAAAAATATTTCCCAATATTCAAACCAATTATAAGAATCACGATTGGCTGAGTGAACGAGCTATTCTTGAGGCCAAGAACAAAGACGTCTGTGAAATTAACAATATTATTCAGTCTAACATTCAAAGCAAGGCAGTCCCATACAAGTCCTTCAACACTTTTGTGGAAGCAGATGAAGCAGTGAATTAGCCAACAGATTTTTTGAATTCACTCAATCTGCCAGGGATGCCACCGCACATACTGCAATTGAAAACTGACGTGCCAATAATCATGTTGCGAAATATCAACCAGTCAAAGCTTTGCAACGGCACGCGGCTTGCAGTAAAACAATTAATGAGCAAAGTCAATTAATAAGCAACGTCGTTGAAGCAACAATCTTGACAAGATGTCCTCATTCCTCGCTTTCCTATGATTCCAACGGATATGCCATTTCAATATAAGAGATTGCAATTCCCAATTCGATTAGCATTTGCAATCACCATCAACAAAGCTTGGGGCCAATCTTTAGAATTGTGTGGTTTAAATCTAGACACGGATTGCTTCTCACATGAACAATTATATGTTGCGTGTTCTAGAGTCGGCAAACCAGACAATCTCTATATCTACTCAGACAATGGAACCACAAAAAATACTGTATACCCACAAGCATTGTGAAATGAAACATTTTAGAAACGTGAGCTTTCTCTTTTCTTTCTTTTCCATTTAACCAGACTGGGCCACAGCAACGCGTGACTGGGTACAGCTAGTATATTAATATTATCTACAATAGTGGCATACATTGTGCATATTTCACAGAGTGGATTTTGACTGCAGCATTCATTTTGGTGTAATACATTATGGATGATTGGACTTCCATATTTGCTACATATTTTACCACATTCTGCATGGTTACTTTTCCATTTTATTTCCTACACCATTCCTGACTCATCTAGAACATATTGTTGGCATTTGCATTGTAGGTATTCTAATTATTCTTTTTAAGGATTGACATTAAAAGTGAAGCTTTACAGGGTTTGTTTTTCTTTTGTAAGCAAACTCAAGTAA
The DNA here is from genome assembly GCF_046119375.1 of Phyllobates terribilis. NCBI lineage: Eukaryota > Metazoa > Chordata > Amphibia > Anura > Dendrobatidae > Phyllobates > Phyllobates terribilis. Next base: position 638,813,716 of record NW_027362762.1, read on the forward strand.
TTCTTTTATTATGCGGAAATCCATAAATTATGCCAAAATATTACCAATAAAAACTGCAGCTCATTACACAAAAACAAACCCTCATATAGCTACATCAACAGAAAAATTAAAATGTTATGGCTCTCAAAACTGATGACTAAAAAAATATTATTAATTTTTTTTCCCTTTGCGAAAGTTCTATTACATAACTACTATATAAAGTGGTGTGAAAAAGTGTTTGCGGCCTTCCTTTTTCACACAGGGCCCTGTAGGTTTGGATTTCTTTTTTTCCCTAATAATAAAGACCTTCTCTTAAAAACTGCATTTTGTGATTACTTGTGTTATCTTTGTCTAATATTTAAATTTGTTTTGTGATCTGAAACATTTAAGTGTGACAAACATGCAAAACAATAAGAAATCAGGAAGGGGGTAAACACTCTCACACCACTGTACTATATAAATAGGGTATCACTGTAATAATATCGACCATACTATGCATCTCTATATTTATTATGTAACAGTATAAAAAATATACAAAATACAACGCCAGAATTTCAGTTTTTTTGGCCATCTCTCCTACAATAAAGATTTTAAAAAAACTGATCAAAAAGTCATATGTGAAAACTGTATCTTGATAACAAAAAAAACATATCATCATACAAATCTGTGCATGAAAGAAAATTAAAAAGTTTTTAAACTCTGAATATGATGTCCCAAAGATTATTTTGTGTGTGTGAGCAAAAGTAGCAGTGGCAGAAAAGACAATTTTCATATTTCCCTGAGGAGCATTGCGGCTTAAGTCTCCTCACCTTGACATGCTTAAAATGTCACTCTCCGCAAGGAGAAATGTTACCCTTGCAGTCAGACGCCTCTCACCCAGCCAAACCATATCTCACCCTTTGAACTGACAAGGGGCAGTGCCCCGAAGCACAGTGTCAGCAAACTGAGATTCTGGTTCTGACTTTTAGGATTGCTACTTCCTGTAGGTGGCACTAGAGTTCTAGTTCTCTTCCTCTCTGAAGAGATAATTTGCAAAAGTAGCAAAAACATAAAAAAGTAGATAAATTTGACATAATCATAATCGTATCGACCCGCAAAATAATTTAATATTGTTAACGTCATTATACAGAATAGTGAACAGAAGGTCATTTCATCTCCCAAAAAGTGTAATAAAAAAAAGCTATGTTTTTAGATGTCTTGCGGGAGAGATTTTATGATGTCTAGCTGTGATTACTTTTTAAAATCTTCAATAAACTTATTGTGAACTAAATAATAATGATGGAATAATGTAAAGCTGATGGCTCTCAGAATACATCTTTTTTTATTTATTGTGCAAAAGTATAACATAAATAAAACTATATCATTTGGTTATCACTGTAATTGCAATAACCACAAGAATAAAGTGAACACATTTTAATTTGCGGCACATGAAAACAGTAAAATATAAGACATAAAAAATCAAAAGCAGAATGGCTGTATATATTTATTCTCTAATTTCTTCACATTATTTTAACCCCTTCCACACACAACTTTTCAGACAGTATTCTTGAACTCTGTCTCATAAGGGCCCATTTACACAGAGCAACCAGCGGCATTAAACAACTGTTGGTCGGTAAATATTTCATGATTGGCAGTTGTTTTATAGCCAGGCAGACCAAAGTAATCTGTAAAAGAATACTTGTTCATGATAATCTTTCTGTGGCCGGTCCCCCTGAATGCACTATAAAAGGGAACCTTTTTTTCTAAGATAAAGAGTAAGTCAAATAAATTCTACTTAATTCTATAAGACTTAAGTAAAGAGTGTAGCATAGCCATTTTTGGGTGTTTCCATAGCCCCAGTACCATTGATCAGCTCCTTAGGTGATGTATTGTTTCTCATCTTGCTGACGGACTTTTCTTTTGGGTTCAGTCTTAAGAATTTTTTTCTCTACGCGCAGATCTGTCTTTCAGTACTATGTCGACAGTGATGACACCCAATTATACACATCCTCTCATGACACCACTTCTGTCCTTCTTCAACACACCAGTGACTGTTTGCAGCTGTCTCTATCATGTCCTCTCGCTGAATATTTCAAATCTGATCTTACTGCATTTCAGCTTCCTACTAACCTAACTAATCCTTATATTTCCATTTCAGAGTGGTTCTACCAGAACACTTAGGCAATATGATTGCTATATTTGGGTTATATTTGACTCAGATCTTTCCTTCACACCCCGTATCCAATCACTCACACACACCTGTTACCAACAGCTCCAAAACAAGTATGTTCCAGAATCCACTCTTTTCTTGTGCTACACCAACTTTCTCGAATATACAAAAAGAGCAAGAAAGAGACACACATGGGTGTATGTTATATATGAGAATGACCTATATTAACCCAATCATGGACATATTAGAAGAATGTGACCAACTAATGATAAGAAACAAGAGAAACACACTTCGAGATTGGTCAAGTATATCATAAAAAAATATTTATTAGATTTTAAGAAGCATAGGTGATGAATCACAGAACACAGGAAATATTAAAAACAATGCGGTGGAGGGGCACCAATAGAAGGAGGTGCAATGAATAACATCAAATATATAATCTACAGTACATTAGACATCCATCTATATACGCTGCTGAATAAAGTTTATATAAGTAAAGTGTGAACTTTATAAAAGTGCCTAACAGTATAATAAAGTGCAGATATTGTATGCTGATAGATAATGCCAAGTGGCAGATGCCTATGAGTCAAGTCATGAATGAAATAGATTAGTCAGGTAAGGTATGAACTAGAGATGACATAACGTATATAATATACAGTATATTAGACATCCATCAATATACACGGCTGAATGAAGTTTATGCAGGTAAGGTGTGAACTTTGCCCCTCCACGGCATTGTTTTTAATATTGCCTGTGTTCTGTGATTCATCACCTATGCTTATTAAAATCGAATAAATATTTTTCTATGATATACTTGATCAACTTTCTCGAAAGCACTATCCCAGACAATCAGGCTAATTTCCAATGTTGAGATTTTTACATAAAAACAGATAATTTTAGGAAAGTCTATCACATAATATCATAATTGAGCTTTTCTCTGTTTCACCCTATGTACATTTTCCCTTAAAGCCTAGTCCCTCAGAACACTTGCCCTCACTCTCAGCCCTTCTTTCCATATACAGATACTGACTGGTGAATGGCGCATGCAGCTTTACATATAAAACCTTAAGAAATGGAAAAAGATGGCTTGACCATGAAAAACATGCCTATTTCTTCATAGATTTTAAGTTCTCGCTTAAACACTTGACTAATGTGTTGTTCCGTAATGTCTGATACTGTTTCTACATGTAATGTGCTGTCTTGCCGCTCTATATTACTACTATTTGTATGGGCCGCATGCTTTTCAGGGTTAGAGCGTTGGGGCTGAGGGAAAAGTTATAGTTGTTGTTTTTTTTAAATGTATTTTTAACCCCTTAAAAACGTAACTTGTTTTTCCTTAAATGCTATGGGCACTCTTGGGGGTATTTTTTTTAAGTCCATTTATTTTTGGCTGCTAAGCATTTCACAGTATTTTTTTTTTTAGAAAACTTTTGGGTTTTCTAGCCATCATCCGGGTTCTTCAGGTGTAGCAAGACCCATTGTTGAGAAAAGTCCCATCATACAAAGTAAATGAACAACAGCCTACACTACCAGCGTTGGTATATACACTGCTGAAAAAAATAAAGGGAACACTTAAACAACAGAATATAACTCCAAGTCAATCAAACTTGTGTGAAATCAAACTGTCCACTTAGGAAGCAACACTGATTGACAATCAATTTCACATGCTGTTGTGCAAATGGAATAGACAATAGATGGAAATTATTTACAATTATCAAGACACCCTCAATAAAGGAGTGGTTCTGCAGGTGGGGACCACAGACCACATCTCAGTACCAATGCTTTCTGGCTGATGTTTTGGTCACTTCTGAATGTTGGTTGTGCTTTCACACTTGTGGTAGCATGAGATGGACTCTACAACCCACAGAAGTTGCTCAGGTAGTGCAGCTCATCCAGGATGGCACATCAATGCGAGCTGTGGCAAGAAGGTTTGCTGTGTCTGTCAGCGTAGTGTCCAGAGGCTGGAAGCACTACCAGGAGACAGGCCAGTACACCAGGAGACATGGAGGGGGCCGTAGGAGGGCAACAACCCAGCAGCAGGAACGCTAACTCCGCCTTTGTGCAAGGAGGAACAGGAGGAGCACTGCCAGGGCCCTGCAAAACAACCTCCAGCAGGCCACAAATGTGCATGTGTCTGCACAAACGGTTAGAAACCGGCTCCATGAGGGTGGTATGAGGGCCTGACGTCCACAGATGGGGGTTGTGCTCACAGCCCAACACCATGCAGGATGCTTGGCATTTGCCACAGAACACCAGGATTGGCAAAGTCACCACTGGCGCCCTGTGCTCTTCACAGATGAAATCAGGTTCACACTGAGCACATGTGACAGAGTCTGGAGACCCCGTGGAGAGCGATCTGCTGCCTGCAACATCCTTCAGCATGACCGTTTGGCAGTGGGTCAGTAATGGTGTGGGGTGGCATTTCTTTGGAGGGCCGCACAGCCGTCCATGTGCTCGCCAGAGGTAGCCTGACTGCCATTAGGTACCGAGATGAGATCATCAGACCCCTTGTGAGACCATATGCTGGTGCGGTTGGCGCTGGGTTCCTCCTAATGCAGGACAATGCCAGACCTCATGTGCCCGGAGTGTGTCAGCAGTTCCTGCAAGATGAAGGCATTGAAGCTATGGACTGGCCCGCCCATTCCCCAGACTTGAATCTGATTGAGCACATCTGGGACATCATGTCTTGCTCCATCCACCAACGTCACGTTGCACCACAGACTGTCCAGGAGTTGGTGGATGCTTTAGTCCAGGTCTGGGAGGAGATCCCACAGGAGACCATCCGCAACCTCACCAGGAGCATGCCCAGGCGTTGTAGGGAGGTCATACAGGCACGTGGAGGCCACACACAATACTGAGCCTCATTTTGACTTGTTTTAAGGACATTACATCAAAGTTGGATCAGCCTGTAGTGTGTTTTTACACTTTAATTTATTTTGGGGGAGACTCCAAATCCAGGCCTCCATTGGTTAATAAATTTGATTTCCATTGATGATTTTTGTGTGATTTTGTTGTCAGCACATTCAACTTTGTACAGAACAAAGTATTCAATGAGAATATTTCATTCATTCAGATCTAGGATGTGTTATTTGAGTGTTCCCTTTATTTTTTTGAGCAGTGTATAATAGCATGCACTGCGTGTCCTTTTTATGTCTGCTACGTACGTATCTATCATATTTCATAGCTTGCTGAGGAATAATATTTAAAATGAGATCTGTCATCAGGCTTTTGCAATTGCTTGGGTCTGTAGTCCCTTCTCTCTTCTCCTAAACAATCTTCAAAGCTGATTTATGAACAAATCAAAGCTTAAAGTGGTTGTCTGAAAGACAAAAAAAAGACAATTTAAGGCATGGATGCAGTTAAAATAAAAACCGATGGCATACTCACCTTCCAGTGCCCCTCAGATCCAGTGAAACTGCTCCAGAGGTCTGTGGCAGCCAATCACAGCTGACTAGGAGATGTTTTCTGACTTCCCAATGGAGCTGCCGAAGACCTCTGGAGTGGCATGCGCTGGATGCACGGGGTGCTGGAAGTTAAGTATTCCATGATTAATTATTTTAAGAGCATCCATGTCTCTATTTTTTTTCTATATATGACAACCACCTCCTTAAAGCACCACTCCAGCGTTTCCTTTAATATCAGCGCTACATTGGTGCCACTAATGTATATTCCCTGACCCTAGTATTATACTTACCAGCCGACATCTTCTCTTCGCGGCACCACTCTGCTCCCCCGCTGCCATCTTGATCACAACTTCTGACTGCGCAAAAGTCAGAGGTAAAGGTCACAAGCTCTCAATGCAAGTCCATTGGAGCACGGTTCTGGCTCTCATAGACTTACATTGAGTTGTTACTCGTCCAGCAAACACTGGAGCGATCCGACAGGTCACAACCTGCGGAAGATCGACCGAAACGGTGCTGATAACAGATGAAGATGGCAGCTGGTAAGTATAATACTAGGAGCAGGGAGCTTAGATTAGTAGCACCACTCCAGTGTAAAATAAAAAAAATCACTGGAATGCTATTTTAGGCACAATATACTACCTTATGAGGCTTCTAATAAAGCACTGTATTATGGGGATATTCACAATCCCCTTGGAGTATCATGGATCATGTAATTATATTTTCGTGTCAGATTCAAGAAAAATGTGAAAGAAAAAAGCCTCTATATAAAACTGGAGGCATATAGAAGTACAGTACAGCCCCATAGACTGCTAGTGATGCTATTAATATACTGGAGTGCATAGCCCGCCATCTAATATGTAAGGCCAACTTTCCATCATTAAAGTCTTCCGATTTTCGGCAGAAGATATCAATCAATTAATTATAGTCTGCTATTCACTTATTTACTGGTTTCCAATAAAATAAATAAACCAATCCAATCATTTACATTTATGGAGGCACAGGCAATTTAATGCACTTAAAGGGGCAGTTTGTAAATGTTTGAAACTTTCCTACAAGCAGAAATGCAGTGAAAAAAATAAAGAAATAAATATATATATATACAGTACAGACCAAAAGTTTGGACACACCTTCTCATTTAAAGATTTGTCTGTATTTTCATGACTATGAAAATTGTACATTCACACTGAAGGCATCAAAACTATGAATTAACACATGTGGAATTATATACTTAACAAAAAAGTGTGAAACAACTGAAAATATGTCTTATATTCTAGGTTCTTCAAAGTAGCCACCTTTTGCATTGATGACTGCTTTGCACACTCTTGGCATTCTCTTGATGAGCTTCAAGAGGTACTCACCGGAAATGGTCTTCCAACAATCTTGAAGGAGTTCCCAGAGATGCTTAGCACTTGTTGGCCCTTTTGCCTTCACTCTGCGGTCCAGCTCACCCCAAACCATCTCGACTGGGTTCAGGTCTGGTGACTGTGGAGGCCAAGTCATCTGGCGTAGCACCCCATCACTCTCCTTCTTGGTCAAATAGCCCTTACACAGCCTGGAGGTGTGTTTGGGGTCATTGTCCTGTTGAAAAATAAATGATGGTCCAACTAAACGCAATTCGGATGGAATAGCATGCCGCTGCAAGATGCTGTGGTAGCCATGCTGGTTCAGTACGCCTTCAATTTTGAATAAATCCCCAACAGTGTCACCAGAAAAGCACCCCCACATCATCACACCTCCTCCTCCATGCTTCACGGTGGGAACCAGGCATGTAGAGTCCATCCGTTCACCTTTTCTGCGTCGCACAAAGACACGGTGGTTGGAACCAAAGATCTCAAATTTGGACTCATCAGACCAAAGCACAGATTTCCACTGGTCTAATGTCCATTCCTTGTGTTCTTTAGCCCAAACAAGTCTCTTCTGCTTGTTGCCTGTCCTTAGCAGTGGTTTCCTAGCAGCTATTTTACCATGAAGGCCTGCTGCACAAAGTCTCCTCTTAACAGTTGTTGTAGAGATGTGTCTGCTGCTAGAACTCTGTGTGGCATTGACCTGGTCTCTAATCTGAGCTGCTGTTAACCTGCGATTTCTGAGGTTGGTGACTCGGATAAACTTATCCTCAGAAGCAGAGGTGACTCTTGGTCTTCCTTTCCTCATGTGAGACAGTTTCTTTGTGGCGCTTGATGGTTTTTGCAACTGCACTTGGGGACACTTTCAAAGTTTTCCCAATTTTTCGGACTGACTGACCTTCATTTCTTAAAGTAATGATGGCCACTCGTTTTTCTTTACTTAGCTGCTTTTTTCTTGCCATAATACAAATTCTAACAGTCTATTCAGTAGGACTATCAGCTGTGTATCCACCAGACTTCTGCACAACACAACTGATGGTCCTAACCCCATTTATAAGGCAATCCCACTTATTAACCCTGACAGGGCACACCTGTGAAGTGAAAACCATTTCCGGTGACTACCTCTTGAAGCTCATCAAGAGAATGCCAAGAGTATGCAAAGCAGTCATCAAAGCAAAAGGTGGCTACTTTGAAGAACCTAGAATATAAGACATATTTTCAGTTGTTTCACACTTTTTTAAGTATATAAATCCACATGTGTTAATTCATAGTTTTGATGCCTTCAGTGTGAATGTACAATTTTCATAGTCATAAAAATACAGAAAAATCTTTAAATGAGAAGGTGTGTCCAAACTTTTGGTCTGTACTGTATATATGTATATATAAATATATATATGATAAGTTATTAGGGCACCCAGTTTCTCCATCAGCAATGCATAATTCACATTTTGTACATCACTCACACAATCACTGCAGCCAACCAATCCCTAACCTCCAAACTGCATTATTGAAGGGGTGGGCTCTTCTGATTGACTGACTGACAGTTCATGCCGGCACTGTCATTGCTGCTGGACCGAACTGTGAGCTCCCAATATTGCTACATGAGACAGCTTTGTGTCTGCAGCATCAGAAGCCCAGTGGAACTGAAGCTGGCAGGGAGCAGGAGCTGATATTGTCTTCCAGCGTAAGTGGAGGGCGTTCAAGATCAGTATGAAACAGCTAGTAAGCACTATGCATGTTCAGACAGCAGCGGTGGCCGGTCTCCTAGACAACAAGCAGTAATCAATAAAATAAAAAAGTAAAGATGTAGGGAGAATGGGGTCAAATTTTAACAAATAGATTGCAAAGTTGCCTGTTTTTGCAAGCTGTTTGCTAATTTAGACATCTTAAAAGATGAATAACCCTTTAACAGGTGAATAATAGTTAATTTTTCATTTTAGCTTTTAAATATTTAACATAGTTTTTTTCATTCAATAATAAAATTGATGAAAAAATAGGCAATACAATATTATATTGATTTGAATATTAACCCCTTTACCCCTGAAGGCTGTTTGCACATTAATGACCAGGCCAATTTTTACAATTCTAACCACTGTCACTTTATGAGGTAATAACTTTGGAACGCTTCAACGGATCCCACTGATCCTGAGACTGTTTTTTCATGACGTATTGTTCTTCATGATTGTGGTAAAATGTATTTGATCACTGGCGTTTATTTGTGAAAAATCGGAAATTTGGCAACAATTTTGAAAATTTCACAATTTTCAAACTTTGAATTTTCACGCCCTTAAATCAGAGAGATATGTCACACAAAATAGTTAATAAATAACATTTCCCACATGTCTACTTTACATCAGCACAATTTTGGAACCAAATTTTTTTTTGTTTGGAAGTTATAAGGGTTAAAAGTTGACAAGTGATTTCTAATTTATCCAACAAAATTTACAAAACCATTTTTTTAGGGACCACATCACATTTGAAGTGACTTTGAGGGGTCTTTATGTCAGAAAATACCCAAAAGTGACAGCATTCTAAAAACTACACCCCTTAAGGTGTTGAAATCCACATTCAAGAAGTTTATTAACCCTTCAGTTGCTTCACAGGAATTTTTGGAATGTGGAAGAAAACAATGAACATTTTTTTTCATAAAAATTTTACTTTAGACCCCAATTTTTTTATTTTCACAAGGGTAACAGGAAAAAATGGACCCCAAAATTTGTTGTGCAATTTCTCCTGAGCACACAGATACCCTATATGTGGGGAAAACCGATGTTTCGGAGCATGGCATGGTTCAGAAGGGAAGGAGCGCCATTTGACGTTTTGAATGTAAAATTTGCTTGAATAATTAGCGGACGCCATGTCGCATTTGGAGAGCCCCTGGTGCGCCTAAACTGTGGCACCATTTTGGAAACTAGTGACACCATTTTGGAAACTAGACCCCTCAGGGAACTTTAGATGTGTGGTGAGCACCTTGAGCCCCCAGGTGCTTCACAGAAGTTTTTAACATTGTGCCGTAAAAATAAAATTTTCAAATTGTTCCCACAAAAATGTTTTTCAGCCCCCAATTTTGCGCTTTCATAAGGGTAACAGGAGAAATTGAACCAAACCATTTGTGTAATTTCTCCTGAGTAAGGTGATACCCAATATGTGGTGGAAAACCACTGTTTGGGAGCATGGCAGAGCTTGGAAGGGAAGTAGCGCCATTTGACTTTTTGAATGTAAAATTTGCTTGAATAATTAGAGGATGCCATGTCGCGTTTGGAGAGCCCCTGAAATGCCTAAACAGTGGAAACCCCCCACAAGTGAAACCATTTTGGAAACTAGACCACTCAGGGAACTTATCTAGATGTGTGGTGAACATCTTGAACCCCCAAGTGCTTCACAGAAGTTTCTAAAGTGGAGCTGTGAAAATAAAAAAAATCAATTTTTCCCGCAAAAATGTTTTTAACCCCAAATTTTTTACTTTCAAAAGGGGTAAAATGAGAAAATGGACCCCTAAATTCGTTATGCAATTTCTCCTGAGCACACAGATACCCCATATGTTGTGGAAAACTATTGTTTGTGCGCATGGCAGGCTCAGAAAAGAATGAGTGACATTTTGGAACGCAGACTTGGTCTGTGGATGTCATATCGCGTTTGTGCCGAAACAGTGGAAACCCCACACAAGTGACCCCATTTTGGAAACTAGTCCCCTCAAGAAATTTATTTAGATGTGTGGTGAGCACCTTGAACCCACAGGTGCTTCACAGACTTTTGCAACGTGGATCTGTAAAAATGAAAAAAATATATTTTTCCCACAAAAATGTTGTTTTAGCCTCCAATATTTTCATTTTCACAAGGATAGCAGGAGAAAATGAACCCAAAAATTAGTTGTGCAAATTCTCCTGAGAACACTGATACCCCATGTGTGGTCAAAAACTACTTTTGAGGCACAGTGCAAAGCTGCGAAGTGAAGAAGCGCCATATTGGAGTTCATATTTTGCTAGGCTAGTTTGACAGTGCCATGTCACATTGGCAGAGCCCCTAAGGTGCCAGAACAGAGCAACTCCTTATAAGAGACCCCATTTTACAAACTACACCTCTCAATGAATTCATCTAGGGGTGCAGTGAGCATGTTGACACCACATGTGCCTCACAGAATTTTACACCATTGGGCGATGAAGAAAGATAATTACATTTTTACCACCAAATTTTGTTTTAGCACCAGATTTTACATTTTCACACTGGGAAATGGGTAAAAATGGCACCAAAATTTGTCACACAATTTTTGATGAATGTAGAAATACTCCATATGTGGCTGTACAGTACTGCTTAGCCTCACGGCGAGACTCGGGAGGGACGACGGAACACTATTTGCCTCCTGGAGCGCAGATTTTCCTAGAATAGTATGCAGACTCCATATACAGAGACTCTAAGTGCTAGAAGAGCAGAATCCCCCCTCAAGTGACCCCATTTTGGAAATTATACCCCTTTGAGAATTTATCTACAGGTGTGGGGAGGATTTTAACTACATGGGTGTTCTCCAGTAACAAGCAGCAGTGGATGTTGTTGGGTGAAAATTGCAAACTGCCATTGCAGTGACCAGTACGTTGTGCCCAGCTCATGCTTCTAGAGACATGCACCAAAATTAGGCGGGCTCTAATTATTACAGAAATGCCAAACATGTGGATGCTAACTGCGGTTTAGGTACACTGGGGGGCTCAAAAGGGAAGTGGGCATTTGTATTTGGGAGCACAGAATTTGCTGAATTTCATTTTTTTAGAACGGGGGAGGGCAAAGGCCATTTTGCTTTTCCAGAGCTTTTGTGCTACTAGTAACGTGGAAGCCTCCTATATTTCCATTAACAGATGAGGGACCTCAGTGGGGATTTGCTTTTTTTGTGGATTGAGTCGAAGCTTTTATTGTGATCCAAAATGTTATGTAAAATGTTCCTATTTATCCTGTGCTCTCCGCTGAGTTTTTCATTTAATCTCCAAGTGACATAATTCAGATGAAACCCCTGAGGGATCCATTCACTATAAAGAGGCAGCAGAGTTACTCTGGACTCCGCCTGGCCTCTGTTTAGCGGTGTTTTTTTTCAGATGTTCACAAAACTGTGGCCAACGGCACTTTTATGCACGCCTAATAAAAAGACGGAATCACAGGCCAGACGGCATCCACAGTGCCTCCATCTGACTCATTACAGGGAATCTTCCGCCGGGGGTTCTGTCTGAATCACGTATTTCAGAGATTTAAATGGAAAACCCCGTTGGAAGTGCTCAGCGCAGAGCATGAGATAAATGTGAGCCGAGCCATACTGCAATTTTTGGGCGGCAGAATTAACAAATCAGCAGAAGGTGAAGAATTGGTTTTATTTATTTTTTACATCATTCCTCGAGCGGTATAAGTGATTTGACGACTTTATTTTTCGGGTCGGTGTGATTACAGCGATACCAGATTTATATCAGGTTTTTATTTTTGCCTGCTGTCACACACTAAAAGCTCCTTTTTTTTTGCAAAAACTAGTTTTTGAATTGCCATATTTTGAGAGCTATAATTTTTCCATATTGCTGCCAACAGAGTCATGTAAGGGTTTGATTTTTGCGGGACAAGTTGATGTTTTTATTGGTACCATTTTCAGGCACGTGACATTTTTTGATCGCTTTCTATATACCGATTTTTGGGAGGCAGAATAGACAAAAAACAATTCAGGAATTGTTTTTTGTTTTTATTCCGTTCCGCGTGTGGTAAAATTGATAAGGCAGATTTATTCTTCGAGTCAGTACGTTTAAAGCAATGCCACATTTATATAGTTATTTTTATGTTTTGGTGCTTTTACACAATAAAAACTAGTTTATAGAAAAAATATTTTTTTTTGCATCGCTTTATTCTGAGAGGTATAATTTTTTTATTTTTCGGCTGATGGAGCTGTATGACGGCTTGTTTTTTTGCGGGACAAGATGACATTTTCAATGGTACCCTTTTTATTTACATTCGTCTTTTTGATAGAGTTTTATTCCACTTTTTATTCGGCGGTATGATGATAAAGGTATAGGTCCTGGTATAGGTCAGGTTGTTCTGGACGCGGCGATACCAAATATGTGTACTTTTATTGTTTTGTTTTTTTCATGATAATATTTCTTTATGGGTTAACTGATGATGTGTTGGTGCCATTTTCTTTCATATGTACAGTATATCTATAATATAACCGGGGATGCGTGTCTCTGTCTGAAGCCTTTATAGACTGCGCAAGAGCGACACGCCTGCGCAGTCTGGCTCCAGATAGAAGCACGCATGGAGCCGTTATACAGGTAAGAGGAGTGTATGGCGCCGGAGATCATGGTATGCGTAGACACTGATGCCATGCATACCAGGATAGGGATGAGGAGTGCCATGAATACCAGGATGGGGGTGAGGGAGCCATGCATACCAGGATGTGGGGGGCCATGCATATCAGGATTGGGGGTGAGGGGTGCCATGCATACCAGGATTGGGGGTGAGGGATGCCATGCATACCAGGATTGGGGGTGAGGGATGCCATGCATACCAGGATTGGGGGTGACGGGTGTCATCCATACCAGGATAGGCATGTGGGGGGGCCATGCATACCAGGATTCGGATAAGGGGCCATGCATACCAGGATAGGGATGAGGGGTACCATGTATACCAGGATAGGGATGAGGGGTACCATGTATACCAGGTTAGGGGATGATTGGCCCATGCATACCAGGATAGGGATGAGGGGTACCATGTATACTAGTATAGGGATGAGGGGTACCATGTATGCCAGGATTGGGGATAAGGGGCCCATGCATACCAGGATAGGGATGAGGAGTGCTATGCATACCAGGATAGGGGTGAGGGAGCCATGCATACCAGGATTGGGGATGAGGGAGCCATGCATACCAAGATTGGGGATGAGGGAGCCATGCATACCAGGATTGGGGATCAGGGAGCCATGCATCTCAGGATTGGGGATGAGGGAGCCATGCATACCAGGATTGGGGATGAGGGGTGCCATGCATACTAGGATTGGGGATGAGGGGTTCCATACATACCAGGATTGGGGATGAGGGAGCCATGCATACCAGGATTTGGATGAGGGGCCATGCATACCAGGATAGGGATGAGGAGTGCCATGCATACCAGGATGGGGGTGAGGGGTGCCATGCATACTAGGATGAGGGATACCATACATACCAGGAAAGGGATGAGGGATGGGGTACCATGCATTCCAGGATAGGGATGAGGAGTACCACACATACGAGGATTGGGGGTGAGGGGTGCCATGCATACCAGGATTGGGGGTGAGGGATGCCATGCATACCAGGATTGGGGGTGAGGGATGCCATGCATACCAGGATTGGGGGTGAGGGGTGCCATGCATACCAGGATTGGGGGTGAGGGGTGCCATGCATACCAGGATTGGGGGTAAGGGGTGTCATGCATTCCAGGATTGGGGGTGAAGGGTGCCATGCATTACAGGATAGGGATGAGGGGTGCCATGCATACCAGGATAGGGATGAGGGATGCCATGCATACCAGGATGGAGATGAGGGGTGCCATGCATACCAGGATAGGATGGTGGGGACAGGATGGGGCAGCACAAATACCAGGAGGGGGCAGCACATACCAGCATGGGAGACCATATACCAATAAAAATGCTCGCCACCCGGGCGTAGAACGGGTTCAATAGCTAGTATATATATATATATATATATATATATATATATATATATATATATGAAAGAAAATGGCACCAACATATCATCAGTTAAAGAGAATACCTGTTGTTTAAGAGTATACCTTCGCAATTAAAATGTAAAAAATATTTTTACAACTTTTTTTCACTTTCTTACTTAGTGCCACTATGGGACTTTCACTTTCTGCAGTCTAATCACTGCTATAAGGCATTGAGGTGCAGGATCACTGCTATGCCTTATAGCTGATAGTCCTGCAGACACCAGATACTTAGATCATGAACTGAACATGATCTAACTATCTTGCTAGTGCCTGGTGACTCGGATGTCGTCATGACATTGAGTCACCATGGCAACGATCGGGAACCCTACGATGACGTCGCGGGGTCTCCTATCCAAGAGCAGAGGGGCTTTTGTCCCTCTGCTTGCTCGCTAAAAGCTGTGATCACAGCATTTAGGGGGTTAAAGTGCAGGGAGCGGTGCGGGCAACGATCCTGGCACTGAGTGCCGGGTATCAGCTGTCAGAATTAGCTGACACCCGGTGGCAATTGCGGCCACGCAGCCTCTGAGCGGGCGTGATCGCCGAGACGTACAGTACAGACCAAAAGTTTGGACACACCTTCTCATTTAAAGATTTTTCTGTATTTTCATGACTATGAAAATTGTACATTCACACTGAAGGCATCAAAGTTATGAATTAACACATGTGGAATTATATACTTAACAAAAAAGTGTGAAACAACTGAAAATATATCTTATATTCCAGGTTCTTCAAAGTAGCCACCTTTTCCCTTGATGACTGCTTTGCACACTCTTGGCATTCTCTTGATGAGCTTCAAGAGGTAGTCACCAGAAATGGTCTTCCAACAATCTTGAAGGAGTTCCCAGAGATGCTTAGCACTTGTTGGCCCTTTTGCCTTCACTCTGCGGTCCAGCTCACCCCAAACCATCTCGATTGGGTTCAGGTCTGGTGACTGTGGAGGGCAGGTCATCTGGCGTAGCACCCCATCACTCTCCTTCTTGGTCAAATAGCCCTTACACAGCCTGGAGGTGCGTTTGGGGTCATTGTCCTGTTGAAAAATAAATGATGGTCCAACTAAACGCAAACCGGATGGAATAGCATGCTGCTGTAAGATGCTGTGGTAGCCATGCTGGTTCAGTATGCCTTCAATTTTGAATAAATCCCCAACAGTGTCACCAGCAAAGCACCCCCACACCATCACACCTCCTCCTCCATGCTTCACGGTGGGAACCAGGCATGTAGAGTCCATCCGTTCACCTTTTCTGCATCGCACAAAGACACGGTGGTTGGAACCAAAGATCTCAAATTTGGACTCATCAGATCAAAGCACAGATTTCCACTAGTCTAATGTCCATTCCTTGTGTTCTTTAGCCCAAACAAGTCTATTCTGCTTGTTGCCTGTCCTTAGCAGTGGTTTCCTAGCAGCTATTTTACCATGAAGGCCTGCTGCACAAAGTCTCCTCTTAACAGTTGTTGTAGAGATGTGTCTGCTGCTAGAACTCTGTGTGGCATTGACCTGGTCTCTAATCTGAGCTGCTGTTAACCTGCGATTTCTGAGGCTGGTGACTCGGATAAACTTATCCTCAGAAGCACAGGTGACTCTTGGTCTTACTTTCCTGGGGTGGTCCTCATGTGAACCAGTTTCTTTGTACCGCTTGATGGTTTTTGCAACTGCACTAGGGGACATTTTCAAAGTTTTCCCAATTTTTCGCACTGACTGACCTTCATTTCTTAAAGTAATGATGGCCACTCATTTTTCTTTACTTAGCTGCTTTTTTCTTGCCATAATACAAATTCTAACAGTGTATTCAGTAGGACTATCAGCTGTGTATCCACCAGACTTCTGCACAACACAACTGATGGTCCCAACCCCATTTATAAGGCAAGAAATCCCACTTTTTAAACCTGACAGGGCACACCTGTGAAGTGAAAACCATTTCCGGTGACTACCTCTTGAAGCTCATCAAGAGAATGCCAAGAGTGTGCAAAGCAGTCATCAAAGCAAAAGGTGGCTACTTTGAAGATCCTAGAATATAAGACATATTTTCAGTTATTTCACACTTTTTTATTAAGTATATAATTCCACATGTGTCAATTCATAGTTTTGATGCCTTCAGTGTGAATGTACAATTTTCATAGTCATGAAAATACAGAAAAATCTTTAAATGAGGTGTGTCCAAACTTTTGGTCTGTACTGTATCTATACCTGGTCATTAAGGCTTAAGGCTCAAGGCACAGGGACGTATAGATACATTTCGAGTCATACAGGGGTTAAATATGCTAACATATAGTGTAAAAAGTTGAATATTTTGTATCAATTCAATTACAATTATATAAATGAAGAAGAATACAGAATAAGGATTTGATATATGAATGTCATGATAAATTAAAATGTGTATTAGGACATACAGTATTTAGATGTACACATTCTTTAAATTCTATGGTTTCATGTACTAGGAGATAATAAAACATCTGGCCCTTAGAAGGCAGTGTCGTAACTTGAAGCCTGTGGGCCCCAATGCAAAATCTCCAAAAAGGTCCCCAACTATCATAGGTTTTTAGTAGTATTGGTCTCCCCATATGTGACAAAGGGACCTTTTGGCACTACAAAGTCAGATGCGACTGTAACCCTTGCCCCCATTGTAGTTACATCCCTGTTGGAAGGTCTTAAAAGTAGGTGAATAGAACCTCAGATTAACAACAACACATAACAAATTATACTATGGCATTATATATTTAAAATAAATTAATACAATTCCTTAATTGCTGAGTTTGCTAATAGGATCAACCATCCTAAACCATCTATATGGACATACAGGTCATAGAAAATTGAATAAAATGACCCTGATATCTCCGATCCGATATTTTATTCCAGAGAGATCCATATTTTTCGTAATATTTAAATGAGCTGTTAAGATCTATGGGCCAGACATAAATCACCCTGAGAATCTGTCTCCAGAGCTGGTCAGAAATTAAAGTGGGTATTACCAGTGTGAGACATGCTTATCTTGTATGGTGGGCTACAATTGTCACATACCTCCAGATCTGAGAATAGACAAGGTGGAGGTGTTGGGTGGCTCCTTTCATCACAATGTGCTTTCCATGTTTTCCTCCTGCTACCCTCACTTATGTTTCCGTCCTCTGAAGTCCACACCGTTAGATTCTTCAAACCCTACTCCCTGTGGATTTAGGTTGTGTACTGCCCTCTGGGATCCTCTCATCAGTTTCTAGATCACTTTGCCACCAGACTTCCACACTTTCTGTCCTGTGACATTCCCATTCTCATCATGGGGGACTTTAACATCTCCATTGATGATCTGCTCTCCCCATCTGCCCCTCATCTTCTTTCTCTAACCTCCTCCTTTGGTCTATCACAGCTTACTAACTCTCCTACACATGAAGACGGGAATACTTTGGACCTGGTCTTCTCCTGGCTCTGCTCCGTGCACGTCTTTACTAACTCCTCTCTCCCGCTCTCTGACCACAAGCTTCTTTTCTTCTCTGTCAAGAACTGTCTCCACACCCAGGACACACCCACTTATCACACATACAGAAAGCTACGTGCCATCAATACCCAGCAGCTTATGAACAATATACAGTCATCTTTAACTCCCATCTCCTCCCTCTCCTATCTAGACTCAGCATTGTCATATTATAAAAATACATAGCAGAGTGCCCTGGATGAAGCAGCACCAGCTACATGCAGAAAGACCCGACACAAACAGCGGCAACCCCGGTACACGCTGCAAACACGTTTTCTCCAGCGTTGCTCAAAGTGTGCAACGCTGTGTAGACTTCATCCACTGAAAGTTCATGCTCAAAACTTATAACTCTGCTCTCCGTCTTGCAAATCAAGTCTACTTTGCCACCCTCATCATATCACTAGCCAACAATCCAAAACAACTCTTCGAAACCTTCCACAGCCTCCTCAGCCCTAAAGAACAGGGCACGGTCACCAACCTCAGCGGTGACGATCTAGCCACATATTTCCTACAAAAAAATCAACCAAACCCGTTAAGACATTTTAGCACAATCCCCCCAGAGCCTGGATCCACTTCCCTCCCACACCTCAAGCTCATTTTCCAGCTTAGAGCCTGTAACAAAAGAAGTGACCAGGCTCCTTGTCTCTTTTCGAACTGCACCAGTGATCCTATTCCATCCCATCTCCTCCAGTCCCTCTCCCCAGCTGTCACTATCTAAAATATTTAACCCCTCTCTTTCTTCTGGTATCTTTCCCTCTTCATTCAAACATGCCATCATAACTCCTTTACTTAAAAACCATCCCTCGACCAAAACTGCGCTGCTAACTACCGACCATTCTCTAATCTTCCCTTATCTCTAAACTCCTGGAATGCTTGGTCCACTCTTGTCTAATCCGCCATCTCTCAGATCTCTCTCTTCTTCACCCTTTACAATCTGGTTTCCGCTCTTTACACTCAACTGAAGCTGCTTTTTCTAAAGTCTTTAATGACCTATTAACAGCAAAATCCAATGTCCACAACTCCCTGCTGTTTCTCCTGGATCTCTCAGCCGCATTTGACACTGTGGATCACCAGCTCCTTCTCACTAGGCTTCGCTCTATTGGCCTCAAGGATATCATTCTCTCCTGGTTCTCCTCCTACCTCTCTGACCGCTCCTTCACTGTATTTTTGCTCTCACTCCTCTCCTCTTCCCTTTACTATCAGGCTCCTCAAGGCTCAGTCCTAGACCCCTCCTTTTCTCTATACACAGCCCCTATTGGATAAACCATCAGCAGATTTGGTTTCCACTATCATTTCTATGCTGATGACACCCGATTATACACCTCTCCTCCTGAGATCACCCCTACCTTAATACAAAATACCAGAGATTGTCTGTCCGCTGTCTCTAACACCATCTCCTCCCTCTATCTGAAACTGAATCTCTCCAAAACTGAACTTTTCATGTTTCCTCCCTCTACTAACCTACCTATACCCGATATTGCAATGACCTTGGGTGGTTGAACCATAACTCCCAAGCGGCACGCTCACTGTCTTGGTGTCATATTTGACACAGAAATTTCCTTTATTCCCTATATCCAATCACTCACTAGCTCGTGTTACCTGTATCTTAAAAACATCTCCAGAATCCGACCTTTTCTCACCTTTGAAACGCCAAAAACACTTACAGTCGCTCTAATTCACTCTCATCTGGACTACTGCAACGCTCTCTTGATCAGTCTCCCTCTAACCAAACTTTCTCCTCTCCAATCCGTCCTAAATCCGGCAGCCAGGGTCGTATTTCTGTCCAGCCGCTTCACAGATGCCTCTACCCTGTGCCAGTCAATGCTGGTTGCCCATCCGCTACAGAATACAATACAAACTTATCTCTCTCATTCACAAAGCTCTACACAGTTCTGCACTGCCCTATGTCTCCTCCCTCAGTTTATCTCCCTACACGTGCCCTCCGTTCTGCAACTGATCTAAGACTAACATCCTCCATAATCCGAAACTTGCACCTCCGTCTCCAAGACTTTTCTCATGCTGCGCCAGTGTTCTGAAATCCACAACCCCAAACAATACAATTAATATCTAGCCCCCCTGTTTTTAATCCTACTTTAAAAACACACCTCTTTAGGCAGGCCTATCACCTCAACTCACTAACTTAACTCTCCCCTGTTCCCTCCTTCTAAATGTTAATCATAATTTTCTCCCTCCTATTCATCTGTCTCCACATCCTCCATGCACTTAATAGCACATGGTAACTGCACTTAGACAGATTCTGGCTAATGACCTGATCAAGAAGCTTTATATGAAAACCGTTATTTATTATAATGATGGCTGGACCGTACATAACAGCACGTTCTACCTATTGTGTCCCCCTATTTCCTTATAGATTGTAAGCTTGGAAGCGGAGGCCTCACTCCCTCTGAAAGTGTTGAAATATTTCTTACTGTATATTGTTTTTAATGTCTGTACATGTTCCCGCTTACTTGTAAAGTGCTACGGAATTTGTTGGCGCTATAAAAATAAAATTATTATTATTTATTATTATATCAGGAGAGTAGACTGTCAGTCAGTACAAGTCTCACACTGGTAATGCCCTCTTTCATTTAAAATCAGCTCTGGAGGCAGATAGTCGGGGAAGATCTATGTCTGGCCCATATATCTTAATAGCTCATTTAAATATTACAAAAAATATGGATTCTCTGGAATAAAACATCGGATTGGAGATATCAAGGTATCACTTGATTCAACTTTTTATGACCTCTATGTCTATATAAATGACTTAGAGGAGGGTTGAATCTACTGACAGATCCTTGAAAGAAATAAAAAAATGTTATGTACCCCCAAACGGTATCAATAACTTCAACTTTTCCCACAAATTAACAAGCCCCCATTCCAGTTCATCATCTGCCAACAAAAAATAGGTTTCTACATGACAGGTAGCACAGAAACTCTGTATAAGCAACAATCTAAGGACATACTGATATGGAATTTAGATTGTGAGCTCCAAAGCGGACAGTGATGAAGACGTGTAAAGCGCTGTGGAATTAATTGTGTTAAATGAATAAAATAAATAAAATGGCTCCCCTCAATAAAATCCAGTGAAATCTGTACTCCTAAATCTAAATGGGCCGCTCACTCCTGAACCCCACAGTGATCTTAAACCGCAGTTATCATCCACATGTTTGACACTGCTGTGGTGGGACGAACCCACTTAACAATTTATGTGCTGCGTTATCTCCAGAAGCACAAGCTGGGCACAATGTATGGACACTAAATTGGCATGTTTGCAATATTAAATCTGCAAAATCTGCTGCATGCTTTTTTTCTGGATTATACGTTAGACCAAAATAGTCACTGTACCTGTAGATGAATGCATCAAGAGGTCTAGTTTTCAACAGTTTTGTTTTTTTCTGCTGCTCCTGAAAGCTTAGGGCAAATGGAGCCCACAAACTATTCCTTTCTTCAGAGCCCTCCAGTGTGACAAAACAGTAGTTTCAGATGATAAATAGGGTTTCACCAAACTTGGTAGAAATTGCACAATAAACTAGGTCTATTTTCTACTATTACCCCTTACTGAACAATTTTCTGCTAACACAACATATTAATGTAAAAAAATGTATTTACTTATTTTCATGGTCCAATCTTATAAAATTCTGTGAGGCACATTTGTGTTCAAAGTTCTTACTACACCTTTTCAGCAGTAATACCTATAAGTGGTTTAATGCTAAATAAGGTACAACAAATAAGAAAATCCGAAAAGAAAATGAAGTAAAAGAACATGACGCACCCCTGGGCCTTCGTCGCGCGGCATCGCGCGCACGGGAGCTTACCCGGAGCCGGATCTGTTGAGGGTTGTAGTCTCGTGGCGGTGACCCGGTCCGTGCCCAGGGAGTCAAACTGAGCGGCGATGTATCAGCGGTAGATGTTGGACGACTACGCCACCCGTTGAGTACAGCTAAGGAGCTGCTGCTGCAGGGCAGACCGCTGAGGCCGGTGGTAGGATTGTGCAGCGTGATAGTATAACCCCCAACGGGAGGGGTATGGCCTCAGGGCAGCCGACGTGGATGATGGGGGTAGCAGGAACCACTCGGAGACGGTACGGTGTAGTTCAGGGTCTTTACTGGTGACAAGGATAGACCCTCCCGGAGTACTGGCTAGCGATTGGGACCTGGTCAGTCCTTGAGCAGATGGGATCTCCCCTGGCCAGGCGGAGTTGTAGGCCTCCCAAACTAACGATACTCTTCCGGCTACCTTGCTAGAGGCGGGTATAAGTAGCCCACGTCCCTGAGTGTACCGTGTGGTGCTCACCCGTATGGCCGGTGACTCGGGGCCTTCTAGTAGCTTCCGCTCCACGACGGCGGTGCTGGTCCCATGCGTGTGACCGTGCCTTCGGGTTTCTTGGCCAGAGGACCTGCAATCCCCTGCCTGACGGATTCTGCTGCTGGGTAGGAGTTAGTCCCCACAGCCTCGGACTCCGGGTCCGGTAATAACTTCTCAGTCAGGGCGAGCTCTGCAGCTGCCAGCCCCTGACTCCTTGTAGCACTGCTCCCACAGAGCTCCTGTTGTTTCTTCCTATGCTGCTTCTCTTCTCTACTTCTTCTCTACTTCTGGCATGGCCCAGGAGCTGGGCCCAGCCGGAGCCACAGCTCCCTGTCAGCCCTCCTGGCTGAACTCTCCCTCTGAACTCTCTAACCCTGCCTCAGCCCCAGGTTTATATAGGGGAAGTTCTTCCCCTCCCAGGACTGGGCAGGAGGTGTGGCATGCATAGGATTCCTGACCAAGAGACCTCCCACCTGCTCTCAGACATAACATTGCTGTTACTGTGGAAACCAGACCCCTGGGGTGCCACATTCCCCCCTAGTGAAATTTAGTACTCCGGGACTAAACATATTTTTAGAAAAACATAACAAGGTATAAACAATAATAATACAATAAGAAAAACACATAAAGATGGTTACGGCGTGTCCGCAACCGGGTGCAGTTTTTGAAGAAAAGCAAGGTGTCCATTTCACCAAAACAGGGAGACGTAACCAGGTAGGGGTCTGTCCTGCCCCGAGTCCTTAACAGTCTTTAGTCCGTCCTGGGTTACGCTCCAACTATGTACAAAGGATTCCCGGTAAATCCACCAAAGACTCCCATAAATTACTAGAAACACATAATTATTTACAGGATATGGCCGCTCTCAGTCCTCGGCCAGTGGGGATAAGGAATGGCTGCTCACAGTCCTCAGCCTGGTTTAAGATAGGGGCACATGGGGAACAATTCACTAATCCCAACGGGGACCATATTTTAATTAGCAGCAGTCCTTGTACCCTTACGGGTAACTATTTACAGCTCTTTATTCACGCTACTTCCCTTCAGTAGCTATGTCCTCTTTGTGCTCCCTCCTGAGGGTAGTCCTCAGACCCGTCCGGGTCCTCTTGGCTTTCCTCGTATTGGTAGTACTGCAGCTCCTCCTCGGTTAGCTGGGTTAGTATCTCTGCGACAGTCCTCCTCCCAGGTGGCCAGGACTTTACCTCCCTTTGGGCTGCCCCGGTTAATTGGGCCACCAGGATGCTCACTTTTTGCTCCTCTGTGAGGGGGTACACCTGGAAGAGGCTATCCAGCTTTTCTCTAAAGTCATGCAGGGTATGTGACTCCCCTGAGTACTGGGGTAGCCAGGCTGCCCCCGGGATATAGGGCATGGTGAAAGGCATGACCGCAACAGCGGTGGCGCTGGCGGGGGTTGAAGCGGTGAAGCTCTCCTCTGTATCCGGCATCCTTCTCCCCCCTAGTGGACCGTGGCCTACCTTGCGATGATCCTCTTCCGTAGGCCGCGGCTCCGCAGTGGATCGTCAGGGTTGAGGACCTTCCGTCGCGCTCCTGTGACGTCGGCGTCTGCTGGGCTCCTTCCAGGACCTTACGCAACGTCCGGACGTGAGGCGGGGCTTCAGTTCTCGCGCGCTTTCGGAGTCCACGCCCCTCTTCTTCCCGCGCGGCGTCCTCAAGATGGCGTCCAATGGCGGGAAAACTCCACGTATGGCGGGAAGAAGGCTGAAGATGGCGCCGGATGGCGGGAAAACTCCACCGATGGCGGGAAGGAAGCGGAAGATGGCGCCGGATGGCGGGAATCTTCACCACAGGTAAGTTTGAACAGTCTTTTTCAGGCACGCAGTACCCGGTGGTTGCGGGCACGAAATCCTGCCGACTACGCCAAAAGTTGACGCACCCCTGGGCCTTCGTCGCGCGGCATCGCGCGCACGGGAGCTTACCCGGAGCCGGATCTGTTGAGGGTTGTAGTCTCGTGGCGGTGACCCGGTCCGTGCCCAGGGAGTCAAACTGAGCGGCGATGTATCAGCGGTAGATGTTGGACGACTACGCCACCCGTTGAGTACAGCTAAGGAGCTGCTGCTGCAGGGCAGACCGCTGAGGCCGGTGGTAGGATTGTGCAGCGTGATAGTATAACCCCCAACGGGAGGGGTATGGCCTCAGGGCAGCCGACGTTGATGATGGGGGTAGCAGGAACCACTCGGAGACGGTACGGTGTAGTTCAGGGTCTTTACTGGTGACAAGGATAGACCCTCCCGGAGTACTGGCTAGCGATTGGGACCTGGTCAGTCCTTGAGCAGATGGGATCTCCCCTGGCCAGGCGGAGTTGTAGGCCTCCCAAACTAACGATACTCTTCCGGCTACCTTGCTAGAGGCAGGTATAAGTAGCCCACGTCCCTGAGTGTACCGTGTGGTGCTCACCCGTATGGCCGGTGACTCGGGGCCTTCTAGTAGCTTCCGCTCCACGACGGCGGTGCTGGTCCCATGCGTGTGACCGTGCCTTCGGGTTTCTTGGCCAGAGGACCTGCAATCCCCTGCCTGACGGATTCTGCTGCTGGGTAGGAGTTAGTCCCCACAGCCTCGGACTCCGGGTCCGGTGATAACTTCTCAGTCAGGGCGAGCTCTGCAGCTGCCAGCCCCTGACTCCTTGTAGCACTGCTCCCACAGAGCTCCTGTTGTTTCTTCCTATGCTGCTTCTCTTCTCTACTTCTTCTCTACTTCTGGCATGGCCCAGGAGCTGGGCCCAGCCGGAGCCACAGCTCCCTGTCAGCCCTCCTGGCTGAACTCTCCCTCTGAACTCTCTAACCCTGCCTCAGCCCCAGGTTTATATAGGGGAAGTTCTTCCCTTCCCAGGACTGGGCAGGAGGTGTGGCATGCATAGGATTCCTGACCAAGAGACCTCCCACCTGCTCTCAGACATAACATTGCTGTTACTGTGGAAACCAGACCCCTGGGGTGCCACAAACATATCAATAATATTTATTTAAGCAAATCAAAAATAAGATAAAATCAGATAAAAATGGGAGAGTGGAACAAAGAAGCCCACTTTAGGTGGTGAAAAAAAAATCAGAAATTTGTAAAATAAAATAATTTTGCTTTTGTAGCCATTTTCCAAGACCCATAACTTTTTCATTTTTCAGGATCTGGTGCTGTTGATGGCTTATTTTTCGTACACTAAGCTGCCATTTTTATTGATACCATTTTGGGGTATAAACGATGTTCTCACCGCCTCTTATTGCATTTTATTGCAATATTGTGGCGGCCAAAAAAAAGTATAATTCTGGCGTTTTGATGTTTCTCTTGTTACTCCTTTTACAGATCGGATTAATTTATTTTATATTTTGATAGATCGGACATTTTAGAATGCAGCGATATCAAATGGGTGTATTTTTTTTTATTATTGTTTTATTTTTAATGGGGCAAAGGGGGGGAGATTTGAACTTTTGTGGGGGGGGGGGGGGTTTCACTCTTTGCTGAATGCAGTGAGTTCCCTTAGGAAACTTGAAGCTGTGATCATCCGGACACCTGTGCTATACATAGCAGGGCTATAGCACTGCTATGAATAGCAGAAATCACAATCTCCTATGAACGTCGGCCACTGGCCAGCATTCACAGGAGGCTCGTAATGACAGGCACAGCTGTCTTGAGAACTCATAGGTGCATTGTGATCATGTCACTGGCACACCGTTAGGAGCGTGGAATGATGCGCTACCCACAGTCACTTGTTAAATGCCTCTGTCAGTGATTGACAGCGGCATTTAACTGTTTGTTAGAGGCAGTTAATGGCTGATTAAAACAGCCATCAATTGCAGGAAAGATGCAGGCTCAGCATGTCCCGCATCAAAGACATCAAAGAATGAGACTGAAACGGAGAAGATACAGATTAGATATTAGAAAAAACTTTTTGACAGTGAGGGTGATCAATGAATGGAACAGGCTTCCACGAGAGATGGTGAGTTCTCCTTCAATGGAAGTCTTCAAACAGAGGCTGGACAGACATCTGTCTGAGATGGTTTAGTGAATCCTGCATTGAGCAGTGGGTTGGATACGATGACCCTAGAGGTCCCCTCCAATTCTGCCTTTCTATGATTCTATGATTCTAAGGGGTTAATGTCTCTATTATCTCCTGTCTTTCCTAATTTAGATTTTCTTTAATGTTATCGTATACACTATATTTATTGGGGCATCTATCTTTTTCTCATCTCAAATATGAATAACTTAAATGGGTTACCCACTACTCCATTGAATGGATCATTATCATTGGAGTGGTGATGGGGCCGACTCCTATTTATCACAGTTGCCAAGACGTCTCATGAGCCAAACTACTAATGGTAAAATGCATTAAAAATAAAATTACCTTCCTATTAGTTTTCCATGGCGTCGTGTGCTGCCTACAGTGATTCGAGTGAGACCATGATTCATCTGGCGTCATCATGACGTGTCATGACATCATGTCATCGCGAAGCATACTGGGTGTTTTTCTCACCAAGCATTAAATACACTCTGGGATCTGGAGGGTTCCCAGAGCATTATAAGGCACATTAGATTCACAAAGAATACATTTTATGCTATTTACATTTTCTGCCAAAATGTATGCAAAGTGCCGAATTTGAATTTGCAGATTTACTCATTGGTATTACAAATGATATTATTATTATTTTTAAAGCACCATTAATTTCATGGTACTGTACATGTGAAAAAGGTTACCATACAGAATACATATAAAAATTACAATGAAGGACCTGCGGTGACGTCATTGAGTCATGTGATGGGTCACATGACTCAGTGACATCATGGCAGGTCCTTCACAACAGCGCGAACATTGCAAGAGACCGGACGGCGTGGACAAAACACAGGGAAGACATCGGAAGGTGAGTATAAACTTTATTTTTTATTTTAAATTCTTTTTTTTACAGATTCTATGGTACCCAGGTCAGGATGAGTCTCCTCTCCTCCAGACTTGGGTACCATCCGCACATTAGAACGCGCCAATTACGCAAGTACAGATGCAGTCTTGCGGAATTGGCGCGTTCTAATGCAAGTCAATGGCGGCGATTAAGCTGCGTGTCAGCAAAATTAATGGACATGCTGCGTATTTTTGAGCGCAGCATAAACGCTGCGGAAAAATACGCAGCATGGGCATTGAAAGTGCGGAATTGCATTGGAGACCCTGGGGGAAGGTTTACCAAGCGTTTACGCTGCGGAAATTCCGCAGCGTAAACGCTTGAAAAACGCATTGTGGGCACATAGCCTAATACATGCTCTCTTGGTATCTGACCCCGGAACTTTTGACTACCCTGCCTCACAGCATGTTCGTGAGTAGAGACTAGCATCACACATTATACACAGTGTACCAAATTTTTTGGAATTGGGGTTGTATATTAAATATATACACATTATACAATGGGGAAAATAAGTATTTGATACACTGCCCATTTTGCAAGTTTTCCCATCTACAAAGAATGGAGAGGTCTGTAATTTTTATCGTAGGTACACTTCAACTGTCAAACACAAAATCTTAGAAAAATCGAGAAAATCACATTGTATGATTTTTACATAATTATTTTTCATTTTATTTCATGAGATAATTATTTGATACAATAGAAAAACAGAACTTTTGTTTGCAATTACATAGGTCAAAATTTTCCTGTAGTTCTTGACGAAGTTTGCACACACAGCAGCAGGGATTTTGGCCCACTCCTCCATACAGATATTTTCCAGACCTTTCAGGTTTTGGGGCTGTCGCTGGGCAACATTGAGTTATAGCTCCCTCCAAAGATTTGGGTTCAGGTCGGGAGACTGGCTAGGCCACTGCATGACCTTCAAATGCTTCTTACGGAGCCATACCTTAGTTGCCCTGGCTGTGTGTTTCGGGTCATTCTCATGCTGGAAGACCCAGCACGACCCATCTTTAATGCTCTTACTAAGGGGAAGGAAGTTGTTGGCCAAAATTTCACGATACATGACCCCATCCATCACCCATTCAATACGATGCAGTAGTCCTGTCCCCTTTGTAGAAAAGCACCCCAAAGTATGATGTTTCTCCCACCAATGTTCTTGGTTGGGACAGTGTTCTTGTGGGTTGTACTCATCCTTCTTACTCCAAACACAGCGAGTGGAGCTGATTCCAAAAAGTTCTATTTTGGTCTCATCTGACCACATGACCTTCTCCCATGCCTTCTCTGTATCATCCAGATGGTCAATGGGGAACTTTAAACAGGCCTGGACATGTGCTGGCGTGAGCAGGGGGACTTTGAGTGCCCTGCAGGATTTTAACCCATAACGGCGTAGTGTGTTACTAACGGTAATGTTTGAGACCAGCTCTCTTCAGGTCATTGACCAGGTCCTCCCGTGTAGTTCTGGGCTGATTCCTGACCTTTCTCAGAATCATCCTTACCCCACGAGGCGAGAGCTTGCATAGAGCCCCAGACCGAGGAAGATTGACAGTCATCTTGTGTTTCTTCCATTTTCTAATAATTGTGCCAACAACTGTTGCCTTCTCACTAAGCTGCTTGCTTATTGTCCTGTAGCCCATCCTAGCCTTGTGCAGGTCTACAATTTTGTCCCTGGTGTCCTTAGACAGCTCTTTGGTCTTGACCATGGTGAAGAGGTTGGAGTATGATTGATTGAGTTGTGGACAGGTATCTGTTATACAGATACAGGTGACGAGTTCAAACAGGTGCAATTAATACTGGTAATGCGTGCCGAGTAGGAGGGCTTCTTAAAGAAAAACTAACAGGTCTGAGAGTCAGAATTCTTGCTGTTTGGTACGTGATCAAATACTTATTTCATGCAATAAAATGCAATTAAATTAATTTAAAATTGTACAATGCGATTTTCTTGTTTTTGTTTTTAGATTTTGTCTCTCACATTTGAAGTGTACCTACGATAAAAATGACAGACCTCTCCATGCTTTGTAGGTGGGAAAACTTGCAAAATCTGCAGTGTATTAAATACGTATTTTCCTCACTATATATATATCTATTTATATATATAGATATATATATATATAGATATATATATCTATATATATATGTATAGATATACAGTGGGTACGGAAAGTAATCAGACCCCTTTAAATTTTTCACTCTTTGTTTCATTGCAGCCATTTGGTAAATTATAAAAAAAAAAAAAAAAAAAATTTCTCATTAAAGTACACTCTGCACCCCATCTTGACTGAAAAAAAACAGAAATATAGACATTTTTTGCAAATTTATTAAAAAAGAAAAACTGAAATATCACATGGTCATAAGTATTCAGATCCTTTGCTCAGACACTCATATTTAACCCCTTTACAACCCAAGGTGGGTTGCACGTTAATGACCAGGCGAATTTTTACAATTCTGACCACTGTCACTTTATGAGGTAATTACTCTGGAACGCTTCAATGGATTCCCCTGATTCTGAGATTGTTTTTTCGTGACATATTGTACTTCATGATTGTGGTAAAATTTCTTTGATATCACTTGCGTTTATTTGTGAAAAAAACGGAAATTTGTCAAAAATTTTGGCGAAAATTTTGAAAATTGTACAATTTTCAAAATTTGAATTTTTATGCCCTTAAATCAGAGAGATATGTTACAAAAAAAGTTAATAAATAACATTTCCCACATGTCTACTTTACATCAGCACAATTTTGGAACCAACATTTTTTTTTATTAGGGAGCTATAAGGGTTAAAAGTTGACCAGCGATTTCTCATTTTTCCAACAAAATTTACAAAACCATTTTTTTAGGGACCACATCACATTTTAAGTCACTTTGAGGGGTCGTTATGGCAGAAAATACCCAAAAATGACACCATTCTAAAAACTGCACCCCTCAAGGTGCTCAAAACCGCATTCAAGAACTTTATTAACCCTTCAGGTGCTTCACAGGAAAAAAATTAACAATGAACTTTTTTGACAAATATGTTATTTTAAACCCAATTTTTTTATTTTCGCAGGGGTAACAGAAAAAATGGACCCCAAAATTTGTTGTGCAACTTCCCCTGAGCACGCAGATACCCCATATGTGGGGAAAAACCACTGTTTGGGCGCACGGCAGGGTTCGGAAGGGAAGGAGCGCCATTTGACTTTTTGATTGTAAAATTTGCTTGAATAATTAGCGGACGCCATGTTGCGTTTGGAGAGCCCCTGATGTGGCTAAATATTGGAAACCCCCCCACAAGTGACCCCATTTTGGAAACTAGACCCCTCAAAGATTTTATCAAGGGGTATAGTGAACATTTTGAACCCAGAGGTACGACACAGAATTTGATAACATTAGGTCATCAGTTGTCATTAGTCTTGAGCGCAAGTGCTCGCTACTTGAGTTTGCATCGGGCACTCAGGTATGCACCATGTATCGCGGGTGCTCGAGTGACATGCTCGAGTCCCCACCCACATGTTTCACGGTTATTAGACACCCAAAAAAAAAACATGCGGGGATCGGTCGTGCATGGCAGGCAAGGATTTTTTGGCCGCGAAGCATATGGGGCGGAGACTCGAGCACCCGCGATACTCAGTGCATACCCAAGTACCTGATGCAAACTCAAGCAGAAAGCACTTGCGCTCAACACTAGTCGCCATATCGTCATCTTTTTTTTTTTTTTTACTTTTGAAAAAAATCCCAACCCTAACCCTAACCCAAACCTAACCCTAACCCTAGCACAACCCTAACCCGGGAGTTTATTTTTTACGCCGTTCCTCGTGCGGTATAAGTGATTAGACGTCTTTATTCTTCGAGTCGATGCGATTACAGCGATACCAGAATCATATCGGGTTTTTATGATTGACAGCTGTCAGACACTACAATTTTTGGTAAAATCTAGTTTTTGCAGCCATATTTTGAGAGCTATAATTTTTCCAGATTTTGGCCGACAGTCATGTGATTGCTAGTTTTTTGCGGGATGAGTTGACGTTTTTATTGGTGCCATTTTCAGGCACGTGACATTTTGTGATTGCTTTCTATTCCGATTTTTGGGAGGCAGAATAAACAAAAAACAACAATTCAGGAATTGTTTTTTTTTTTAATTTTTTTATGCTGTTCCGCGTGTGGTAAAATTGATAAGGCAGCTTTATTCTTTGGGTCAGTACGTTTACAGCGGTACCACATTTATATCATTTTTCTGTGCTCTGGCGCTTTTACACAATAAAAGCGATTTTCTAGAAAAAAATATTTTTTTGCATCGCTTTATTCTGAGCGCTATAACTTTTTTATTTTTCGGCTGATGGAGCTGTATGGCGGCTTGTTTTTTGCAGGACAACATGACGTTTTCAGCGGTACCATTTTTATTTACATTCCTCTTTTTGATCACGTGTTATTTCATTTTTTGTTTGGCGGTATGGTGATAAAGCATTGTTTTTCGCTTCGTTTTTTATTTTTATTTTTTTACAGTGTTCACTAAGGGGTTAACTAGTGGGACAGTTTTATAGGTCAGGTCGTTCCGGATGCGGCGATACCAAATATGTGTACTTTTATTGTTTTGTTTTTTTTCATAATAATATTTATTGATGGGTACATTATATTTTTATTTTTGATGGATTTTTTTTTATATATATATATATATATATAAAAAGGAAGCGCAGCAGCACTCCATTATGGCCAAGATACATAAAGACAATAAAACCATTTAATTTAAACTGTGTTATTACTCAATAAGCTTTACTTACAAAAAATGGAGGTTCTTAGCGCATAAATTGGCCAATTCATGTGTGCCCATCAACCGCTGCAAGGTGACCTCCCATCTGATGGGTACTACTCTGCCTACATGCCTCTCTTGGGCTACAAGCCTATAACTCTGGACAGAACATGTCACTTCTGGGCTAAAACACCTACAATTTAAATGGGCTGGTAGAATAGAATATACATCACCTGCTGGTTAAATGGGGGGAGTGCAAGGTCAAGCAGGAGGCAGTTCCCACCTCCTATAGTAATATGTTAAAAAAACTGACCAGCACATCCCAAATGTGAACAGGTGCAAGCTGCAGAAACTGCATAAGATATATAAAAAGGAAGCGCAGCAGCACTCCATTATGGCCAAGATACATAAAGACAATAAAACCATTTAATTTAAACTGTGTTATTACTCAATAAGCTTTACTTACAAAAAATGGAGGTTCTTAGCGCATAAATTGGCCAATTCATGCGTGCCCATCAACCGCTTATATATATATATATATATATATATATATATATATATATATATATTTACAATTTTTTTTCTATTTTTTTCTTTCACTTTCTGATACTTTTTTTTTACTTTTATACTTTGTCCCACTATGGGACTTTCACTTTTTTTATTCTGGTCGCCTGCATAGCACAGGAATGGAGCACCGCCTCTGTGCTATGCAGGCTGTCAGCACTGCACAGGGAGAAGATTGTTTGGTCATGCACTGCGCATGACCAAACTATCTTACTGCTGTCTGGTGACCCGGATGTTATCATGACGACATCGGGTCGTCATGGCAACATCCGGGAAGCCGCGGCAGACAGCGCTGGAGGCCGGAAGAGGACGTGAGTATTGTGATCACCTCCCCTTGCGATTGACTTCGATCGCAGCATTGCGGGGGTTAATGTGCCGGGAGCGGTGCGGGACCGCTCCCTGCACATAGTACCAGGTGTCAGCTGTGACAATCAGCTGACACCCAGCGGCGATCGCGCCTGCACAGCCTGTGTGCGGGCGCGATCGCCATGACGTACTATTCCGTACCTGG
The DNA here is from genome assembly GCF_046119375.1 of Phyllobates terribilis. Lineage (NCBI taxonomy): Eukaryota > Metazoa > Chordata > Amphibia > Anura > Dendrobatidae > Phyllobates > Phyllobates terribilis. The sequence goes on from NW_027362762.1 coordinate 638,846,763, forward strand.
CTCTTAAAGCCCAGGGCGCAGGTATGGAATAGTACGTCATGGGCTTTAAAGGGGTTAAGTCACATGCTGTCTATTTCCTTATGATCCTCCTTGAGATGGTTCTACTCCTTCATTGGAGTCCAGCTGTGTTTATTTAATCTGATAGGACTTGATTTGGAAAGGCACACACCTATCTATATAAGACCTCAGAGCTCACAGTGCATGTCAGACCAAATGAGAATCATGAGCTCAAAGGAAATGCCCAAGGAGCTCAGAGATGAATTGTGGCAAGGCACAGATCTGGCCAAGGTTATAAAAGAATTTCTGCATTACTCAAGAGCACAGTGGCCTCCATAATCCTTAAATGTAAGAAGTTTGGGACCACCAGAAGTCTTCCTAGACCTGGCTGTCCAGCCAAATTGAGCAATCGTGGGAGAAGAGCATTGGTGAGAGAGGTAAAGAAGAATCCCAAGATCACTGTGGCTGTGCAGTAGGGAGATGGGAGAAAGTTCCACAAAGTCAACTATCACTGCAGCCCTCCACCAGTCGGGCATTTGTGGCAGAGTGGCCCGACGGAAGCCTCTCCTCAGTGCAAGACATATGACAGCCCGCATACAGTTTGCTCAAAAACACATGAAGGACTCCCAGACTATGAGAAATAAGATTCTCTGGTCCGATAAGACGAAGATAAAACTTTTTGGTGATAATTCTAAGCGGTATGTGTGGAGAACACCAGGCACTGCTCATCACCTGCCCAATACAATCCCAACAGTGAAACATGGTGGAGGCAGCATCATGCTATGTGGGGGGTTTCATCGGCATGGACAGGACGACTGGTTGCAATTGAAGGAAACATGAATACAGCCAAGTACAAAGATATCCTGGATGAAAACCTCTTCCAGAGTGCTCTGGACCTCAGACTTGGCCGAAGGTTCACCCTCCAACAAAACAATAACCCTAAGCACACAGCTAAAATAACAAAGGAGTGGCTTCAGAACAACTCTATGACCATTCTTGACTGGCCCAGCCAGAGCCCTGACCTAAACACAATTGAGCATCTCTGGAGAGACCTAAAAATGGCTGTCCACCAACGTTCACCATCCAACCTGATGGAACTGGAGAGGATCTGCAAGGAAGAATGGCAGAAGATCCCCAAATCCAGGTGTGAAAACTTGTTGCATCATTCCCAAGAAGACTCATGGCTGTACTAGCTCAAAAGGGTGCTTCTACTCAATACTGAGCAAAGGGTCTGAATACTTATGACCATGTGATATTTCAGTTTTTCTTTTTTAATAAATTTGCAAAAATTTTTACATTTCTGTTTTTTTTTTCAGTCAAGATGGGGTGCAGAGTGTACTTTAATGAGAAAAAAAACAACTTTTTAGAATTTACCAAATGGCTGCAATGAAACAAAGAGTGAAAAATTTAAAGGAGTCTGAGTACTTTCCATACCCACTCTATATACCGTATTTTGTGGAATATAAGATAAGTCGTACTTTTCCCTCCCCAAATTTGGGACGAAATTGTGTGTCTCTTATAGTCCGAATATAGCTTACTGGGGGAAAGGTCACAGGAGGCGATGCTGCCGGCCCTGGGCTGAGAGGAGGGGGTGTCCAAGCGCTGGGCTTCAAGAAAATGTTGGCGGTGCGAGGCAGGAGTGGAGTCCCTGCACTGCACATTGATCTGTCGGCTGTGGCCTTCAGGAAAATGACCGCCGTAGGCAACACATGCGTCACTGAGCAGAGATCTCAAACAGCGAATGCTCCGCCTCCAGCGGTCATTTTCCTGAATCCTACCGCCGGGATATCAATGTGCAGAGCGGGGACTCCACTCCTGCCTGCACCGCCGGCATTTTCTTGAAGCCCACGGCCGGGATATCAATGGCTCTTGCCTCGCACCGACGGGACATCCCATCCTCCGTGCCCAGGGTCTGCAGCATCACTCCACTCTTCCTGCTGCCGGCTTCCTGCATTGGCGACCCTACTTCCTGTGACCCTGCACCACCGCCCCTGCATCCTGGTAAGCTAAATTTGGACTATAAGACGCATCCCCATTTGATACATTAAAACATTTTCTTCCTATTTTTCTACTCAACATTTGGGGTGCATCTTATATTGAATTAAATACAATATACATTTTTGTTACATATACAGTACAGACCAAAAGTTTGGAAACACCTTCTCATTTAAAGATTTTTCTTTATTTTCATGACTATGAAAATTGTACATTCACACTGAAGGCATCAAAACTATGAATTAACACATGTGGAATTATATACTTAACAAAAAAGTGTGAAACAACTGAAAATATGTCTTATATTCTAGGTTCTTCAAAGTAGCCACCTTTTGCTTTGATGACTGCTTTGCACACTCTTGGCATTGTCTTGATGAGCTTCAAGAAGTAGTCACCGGAAATGGTCTTCCAACAATCTTGAAGGAGTTCCCAGAGATGCTTAGCACTTGTTGGCCCTTTTGCCTTCACTCTGCGGTCCAGCTCACCCCAAACCATCTCGATTGGGTTCAGGTCTGGTGACTGTGGAGGGCAGGTCATCTGGCGTAGCACCCCATCACTCTCCTTCTTGGTCAAATAGCCCTTACACAGCCTGGAGGTGTGTTTGGGGTCATTGTCCTGTTGAAAAATAAATGATGGTCCAACTAAACGCAAACCGTATGGAATAGCATGCCACTGCAAAATGCTGTGGTAGCCATGCTGGTTCAGTATGCCTTCAATTTTGAATCCCTAACAGTGTCACCAGCAAAGCACCCCCACACCATCACACCTCCTCCTCCATGCTTCATGGTGGGAACCAGGCATGTAGAGTCCATCCATTCACCTTTTCTGCGTCGCACAAAGACACGGTGATTGGAACCAAAGATCTCAAATTTGGACTCATCAGACCAAAGCACAGATTTCCACTGGTCTAATGTCCATTTCTTGTGTTCTTTAGCCCAAAAAAGTCTCTTCTGCTTGTTGCCCGTCCTTAGCAGTGGTTTCCTAGCAGCTATTTTACCATGAAGGCCTGCTGCACAAAGTCTCCTCTTAACAGTTGTTGTAGAGATGTATCTGCTTCTAGAACTCTGTGTGGTATTGACCTGGTCTCTAATCTGAGCTGCTGTTAACCTGCGATTTCTGAGGCTGGTGACTCGGATAAACTTATCCTCAGAAGCAGAGGTGACTCTTGGTCTTCCTTTCCTGGGTGGTCCTCATGTGAGACAGTTTCTTTGTACCGCTTGATGTTTTTTTCAATTGCACTTGGGGACACTTTCAAAGCCCAATTTTTTGAACTGACTGAACATCATTTCTTAAAGTAATGATGGCCACTCGTTTTTCTTTACTTAGCTGCTTTTTTCTTGCCATAATACAAATTCTAACAGTCTATTCAGTAGGACTATCAGCTGCGTATCCACCTGACTTCTGCACAACACAACTGATGGTCCCAACCCCATTTATAAGGCAAGAAATCCCACTTATTAAACCTGACAGGGCACACCTGTGAAGTGAAAACCATTTCCGGTGACTACCTCTTGAAGCTCATCAAGAGAATGCCAAGAGTGTGCAAAGCAGTCATCAAAGCAAAAGGTGGCTACTTTGAAGAACCTAGAACATAAGACATATTTTCAGTTGTTTCACACTTTTTTGTTAAGTATATAATTCCACATGTGTTAATTCATAGTTTTGATGCCTTCAGTGTGAATGTACAATTTTCAAAGTCATGAAAATACAGAAAAATCTTTAAATGAGAAGGTGTGTAAAAACTTTTGGTCTATACTGTATATATATATATATATATATACACACAGTGCATTGTGAAAGTATTTGGCCCCCTTGAACTTTTCTACCTTTTACCACATTTCTGGCTTCAAACATAAAGATATAAAATTCTAATTTTTTTGGGAAGAATCAACAACAAGTGGGACACAATCGTGAAGTGGAACGAAATTAATTGGATATTTTTAACTTTTTTAACAAATTAAAAACTGAAAAGTGGGGCGTGCAATATTATTCGGCCCCTTTACTTTCAGTGCAGCAAACTCCCTCCAGAAGTTCAGTGAGGATCTCTGAGTGATCCAATGTTGTCCTAAATGACTAGTAATGATAAATAGGATCCACCTGTGTGTAATCAAGTCTCCGTATAAATGCACCTGCTCTGTGATAGTCTCAGGGTTCTGTTTCAAGTGCAGAGAGCATCATGAAGACCAAGGAACACACCAGGCAGGTCCGAGATACTGTTGTGGCGAAGTTTAAAGCCGGATTTGGATACAAAAAGATTTCCCAAGTTTTAAACATCTCAAGGAGCACTGTGCAAGCGATCATATTGAAATGGAAGGAGTATCAGACCACTGCAAATCTACCAAGACCCGGCCGTCCCTCTAAACTTTCATCTCAAACAAGGAGAAGACTGATCAGAGATGCAACCAAAAGGCCCATGATCAATCTGGATGAACTGCAGAGATCTACAGCTGAGGTGGGAGAGTCTGTCCATAGGACAACAATCAGTCGTACACTGTACAAATCTGGCCTTTATGGAAGACTGGCAAGAAGAAAGCTATTTCTCAAGGATATCCATAAAAAGTCTCGTTTGAAGTTTGCCACAAGCCACCTGGGAGACACACCAAGCATATGGAATAAGGTGCTCTGGTCAGATGAAACCAAAATCAAACTTTTTGACCACAATGCAAAACGATATGTTTGGCGTAAAAGCAACACAGCTCATCACCCTCAAAACACCATCCCCACTGTGAAACATGGTGGTGGCAGCATCATGGTTTGGGCCTGCTTTTCTTCAGCAGGGACAGGGAAGATGGTTAAAATTGATGGGAAGATGGACGGAGCCAAATACAGGACCATTCTGGAAGAAAACCTGTTGGAGTCTGCAAAAGACCTGAGACTGGGACAGAGATTTATCTTCCAACAAGACAATGATCCCAAACATAAAGCAAAATCTACAATGGAATGGTTCAAAAATAAACGTATCCAGGTGTTAGAATGGTCAAGTCAAAGTCCAGACCTGAATCCAATCGAGAATCTGTGGTAAGAGCTGAAAACTGCTGTTCACAAACGCTCTCCATCCAACCTCACTGAGCTCGAGCTGTTTTGCAAGGAAGAATGGGCAAGAATTTCTGCCTCTCGATGTGCAAAACTGATAGAGACATACCCCAAGCGACTTGCAGCTGTAATCGCAGCAAAAGGTGGCGTTACAAAGTATTAACTCAAGGGGGCCGAATAATATTGCATGCCCCACTTTTCAGTTTTTAATTTGTTAAAAAAGTTTCAAATATCCAATAAATTTCACCCCACTTCACGATTGTGTCCCACTTGTTGTTGATTCTTCCCCAAAAATTAGAATTTTATATCTTTAAGTTTGAAGCCAGAAATGTGGCAAAAGGTAGAAAAGTTCAAGGGGGCCAAATACTTTCACAATGCACTGTATGTATATGTACACACATATATATATCTACAATTATTCCCTGAGGAAGCCGAATTTCAGCTATACACGTGGGAATTCTTTTGTCCCTCGTGGGGATTCTTTTGTCCCTCACGGGGATTTCTTGTATTACTTTATTCCTTGTATTTAATAAACTGGTATTTATTAAATGTGTCAATTCATATTTTTATTACTGGTATTGCTCATGTGATATCTGATGCTGTGCTATTTTTTCCACTACTGTTAATATTTTCTGTATGTCTGCATTTGTTTGTCACATGCTTTCTTAAACAGCCCCAGGTGGTCTTTTATTTGGATATTTATTGATATTTCCCGTTCAGGAGTCTATTGTCTCATTATTTGAGCCCAGACTGTTATTTTCACTGTGGCACATTGGTTTGTGCATGTTTTTAATAGGTTTTAATCTGTATGTAGTAGGTGTTTTTTGCATTACTGAATACAATTATTACATTTCGGCATGTGCCTGATTAGGCATAGGGCCTTTTCATTTCTCTAGGGATCACTCAGACGACCATATAAATCAGACTAGTACAATCCGATAAAAAAAAGGGATTGCACTCAGACCAATGTTATTCGATGAGGCAGTGCAGATCTGCGTATTTTTTTCTCCACCGTATTCAGAGTTGGAAAAAAATCGCACCATGCTGCAATATGACACCGAAATCGAGTGCAAAAAAAACGGATGCCATACGGACCATCAGTATAGCATCCAATTTTTAAAGATACATTGCAATTCTGTAAGATGATAAACTGTAAATGGCCCTGTAGATGATTAACCCCTTCACCTTCACCACCTTGCGATTTTCCATTTTTGCGCGTTTCAGTTTTTGCTTCCCTTCTTCCAAGAGCCATAACTTTTTTTCAATATGGCCATATGAGGGCTTGTTTTTTGCAGGACAAGTTGTACTTTTGAATGACACCAATTGTTCTTTGTAACATACCTGGCGGCGTCCTTGCATGGTGGTCCATCTCCCACTGTGCAAGAGCGCGCACTTGATCTCCAGTCCAGAATGTCTCTCTGGCTTCCCTCCTTGCTGTCTGTTTGTCTGTTTTGGCTGCATAGGGCGACGCCCGCTGAACTTCCTGTTTCTTGTACCTGCTGCGGACACGCCCCTGTTGCACCTTCAGCCTATTGCTGTCCATCTTTGGGTATTTATACCACCTTCTTCCTCAAGATGGCGCCTGAGCATTGTGTCCTGTCAGTCGGCTTTTTGTCTCTGACATGCCAGGTCCTATCCTGTTCTCCTGCCTGTTTTCCAGTTCTGTGTCTGAACTGTGGTCTGTTCTTGTGAACACGCTTCTTGCCTGTTCTTTCGCCTTCTAGGGGCCGTATTCCTAGATCTGCCTGTCTGTGCCTTGCGGTATCTGTTCCCGTCTGAACAGAGTCCTGTTTGTGTCCCTGCCTTGCGGTATCTGTTCCTGTCTGAACTGAGTCCTGTCTATTTCTCCTGTCTTGCAGTATCTGTTCCCGTGTCTGAACTGAGTCCTGTCTATGTCTCCTGCCTTGCGGTATCAGTTCCCGTGTCTGAACTGAGTCCTGTCTGTGTACTCTTGCCTGCTGCCTTTCCTGGAGGCTGTATTTCCAGGCCTGTCTGAACACGCTCCTAGCCTGTTCCTCCCGCCTTCTAGGGGCCGATTACCTAGATCCGTTCCTGTATCTTGTCTGTCCTGTCTGAACACGCTCCTTGCCTGTTCGTCCCGCCTCTCTGGGGGCCGTATTCCCAGACCCGCTCCTGTATCCCGCTGCAGTGTCGGTCTCTTCCGTACACTCAGTTCCAGTCTGAACTCTCTCCTATCCTTTACCTGTTTTGCCTCTATGTCCGTTCCTTTCCTTTTTCTGCAGAGTCTGAACTCGTACCTAACTCCTGCTTGTTGTCTCTGTACTCCCGTTTGTGAGTTTGTGGTCCCCTCGCTACTTCGCTGCAAGTACCCTGTGGGTATCTGGCTCTGCCTTTCCCTTCCTGTCTGTTCCGTGTGAACAGAGCCCTGTCCGTCCTGCTCTGACTCCTTGCTCACTGCTCCGGCAGCCTTGCTCCGCTCTTACCCTTTTGCTCACTGCTCCGGCAGTCCTGTCCTGCCCTGCTTCTGCCCGCTGCTCCGGCAGTCCTGTCCTGCCCTGCTTCTGCCCGCTGCTCCGGCAGTCCTGTCCTGCCCTGCTTCTGCCCGCTGCTCCGGCAGTCCTGTCCTGCCCTGCTTCTGTCCGCTGCTCCGGCAGTCCTGTCCTGCCCTGCTTCTGCCCGCTGCTCCGGCAGTCCTGTCCTGCCCTGCTTCTGCCCGCTGCTCCGGCAGTCCTGTCCTGCCCTGCTTCTGCCCGCTGCTCCGGCAGTCCTGTCCTGCCCTGCTTCTGCCCGCTGCTCCGGCAGTCCTGTCCTGCCCTGCTTCTGCCCGCTGCTCCGGCAGTCCTGTCCTGCCCTGCTTGTGCTCGCTGCTCCTGCAGCCCCGTCCTGCTCTGTTCTTGCCCACTGCTTTGGGCGTTCCCTCTCTGCTGTGGTTGTCTACCGCATCTGCGGTTCTGTGACCCAGTCTGTACTGGGTCTTAACCTTTCTGTGCTCCAGCCCGTCCTTTCGGCCAGTACCTCCCTGCCTGCATACTCGCCTGTATCCACCCCTCTGCATACCTGCCGTGTTTGCTTACATCCACCAGTCTGTGCCAGCCTAACCTGCCTGTTCCAGTAATTCCAGTGTGGGTCAACCCCCGTGTCCGGAGTTTGACCTGGAGTAGCACCTGGTCCCTCTGCCCGGTTTCTCCCTGGTGCACTGGCGTCGTATGCCGTCGTGCCACCTTGGTCGGATCGGCCAGATACTTAGTCACGCCCCTCCAGGCACTCTCCGGTCCATGGTCCAGTGGAACCACAACACCCGCACACGCCAGTCAGTCCGGGCGTGTGCATAACATTCTTCCATATTGTATACTGGAAAACGGGAAAAAAATACCAAGCGCGATGAAGTTACAAAAAAAGTGCCATTTCACAGTGGTTTTTTTATTTACTATGTTCACTAAATGCTAAAACTGACCTGACAATATGATTCCACAGGTCAGTACGAGTACGTAAATACCAAAAATGTATAGGTTTGTTTATAAGTGGTGAAAAAAAAATCCAAAATTTATAAGAAAAAAAATAGCATTTTCTGAGACCTCCGAAGCGTCTCCGTTTTTCATGATCTGGGGCCGGGTGAGGGCTTATATTCTGCACCCTGAGCTGACGTTTTCATTTTGGGGTAGATACGATATTTTGATTGCTTGTTATTGCATTTTATTGCAATGTTGGGGAGGCAAAAAGTACTGTAATTCTGGTGTTTCGATTTTTTTTCTCATTACGCCCTTAACCGATCTGATAACTTTATATTTTGATAAATCAGACATTTCTGAATACAGCGATACCAAATATGTGTATTTTTTTTAATTGTTTTATCTTGAATGGGACAAAAGGGGGAGGTTTGAACTTTGGTGCTTTTTTTTTTTATTCTTTACTGGCTTCAATAGTCCCCTTAGGAGACTTGAAGCAGGTGATTGTCCATTCGCCTGTGCTAGAGACAGCAGGGCTTCAGCCCCGCTACGGTATGTGTAGTAAAAATCATAATCTCCTATGAATGCCGGAACAGGTCGGCATTCATAGAAGATTCATAATGACAGGCATGGAGTTCTTCTGCAGACCCTTGGCGGTCATGACAACCCATCGACACCCCGCACTCACGTGACGCATGTTAAATGCCGCTGTCAGTGATTGACAGTGATATACGACATCTGGCTTTTTGGTGTCTGTAAGACCGTGTTCACACGTACCATAAATACTGTGAAATCCCATCCACTTTGCTTAGAGACTTAAACGAAGCAGAATTTCTGTGCAAACAAGCAACAAAATAAACAAAGCATTACGCTACATGTTGTATTGTGTGTGTGTAAACTGAAAAAAACGCAAGGAAAAAAATCCTGTTGCATTTTTAAGTGCAGAATCAAAGTTTTTCTGTACTATTAAAAAAGCTTTAAAAATGCAAATTCACATCTGCACCAAAAACGCATCAAATACGGGGGAACACGCATAAAAGAGACGCTGAAAACATGCAATAATAAAACTCGATGCGTACCCGAGCACCCCGATGCTCACTAGAATAGCAAGCACGCTTACTCGCCACTACTATTAAAAGTAATAAATAAATAAGATTAGATAAAGTCATCTTTATTAAATTGCTGCATATCTTTGAAAAGATACCCTGGAATTAACAGATGACTACACTGATTAGTCAATTACGCACTTTAGAGGCAACCCTAGTGACATGACTCTGCAAAAATATTTTAAGAAAAATAATTGACATATGATTTCAAATGAAAAACATGAAAACTATGAAAGGGTAATAATAAACCCATTCTATTCTAGCATGACAACCACATGAAACCACATGCATCACATGTTCTAAGACACACCTATGGCTCCCTTGTTTGTGATCCAACTACCATTTCAAATTTTTCAAATTTATTAAGAAACTCCTTCTGTAAATCATATACACTACCTGATAGTTTGTCCTACAACTTCTCAAGAAGAAAGGAATTAATTAGGGAATTCCTATCGTCATGTGTCCTACTGACACTATCTTCTGAGGCTAATGCCTCTCTAACCATAGATCTCCCGCAAGATAAAGCACCAGGCCCAGACAGGTTCACTTACCAAATTATCAGACGTTTGGTTCTTTGTTAACCTCCCACCTTAGTGCTTCATTTAACTGATTTCCTTACTATCCTCGTCCAATACTCCACTCATAGATTACTCTTCTATCTAAGCAGGACATGGACCCTAAGTGCTAACTATATGTAGATTGCCCTCCTCAATTTGGACCTTTAAATTTTCTGCAAAACATTGGCCAATTGCCTCTTAATATGGCTTCCTCAAATGACTCATAAGGATCAAGTGGGTTTTATCCCATGAAGGCAGGAAGGTGATAATACAAGGAGGATTATTGATCTAATGGATGCAATGAATAAAATAGGAGGAGAAACCATCTTATGTCTAAACGCAGAAAAAGCATTTGATGGCTTGGGATGGTGTGCCGCTGAATCAGCACTCACGGACAAGCCATGAGACAGGGTAATCAGGAGGTCCAAGGTCAGATACCAGTAGGGCTTGTAGTACAGGGGGGCAGCACAAAGGCATAATAGTCTGCAGTCAAATGCCAGGAGGGTATGTCAAGATAAGGGGATAAGACAAACAGATAGTCAGAGGTCAAGTCTGGGGTCAGGTACCTGAGGTCAGAGAGCGTCAAAAGGGATAACACACATGAATAGTCAAACCAAATCCAAGGTCCAGCAACAAGATCCGGAAATCACACACATAGCAAAGGACACACATCACCAAGCAAAGATACAGCAGACAATGGTTTGCTCAGAGTTAGCTAGCAAATTAACCAGAATGGCAACCACCTGGAGGAAAGCCGGCAGGCTAGGCCAGATTGAGCAACAGGGCCATCAATCAAACTGCTGAAAGCCCAGCACTCCCCAGCCTCAGATTGGACAACTGGGCTGTCACTCACAATACTGACAGTCCAGCACACTCCAGATGCTATAAGGCGGCTAAGCTATCATTCACAGGGTCCCTAGGCCACAGTGAGTGATGAAACCGTGACAGATGGTCTTTAATGTTTGCAACGCTTTAACTCTTTGGCCGCTCCAATCCCATTATAATGGCCTTAAACAGCTTATATTCCTCCCCTTCTGCGTCTACTAAATTCCCTCATACCACTTCACAACCAATATATATAGCAAATGGAACCAGGCAGGGGTGCCTATTATCCCCATTGCTATTTGTTTTATGTACTGAACCCTTAGCAGCGGCAATTAGGCAAAATGACAACATCCATAGTATTAAAATACAAAATAATTGAAACTCTCTTTTTGCAGACGACATCTTATTGTCATTGATATAACTCCACATTTTACTTAACAATTTACAAGCCTTACTGTGATCTTATGGGGTTTTATCTGGATATAAAGTACATAGTACAAAGAGGGAAGCGCTAATGCTGAAGCTCCCATATAACCTTTTAAACACTCTAAATACTAATTTTTATTACCAATGGAGGGCCTCCTCAGTAAAATATCTGGGATTTAATCTAACAACATCTTCTTCGAGAATGCTTTAATGAACCTGTCAGCACGATTTTGTAATGTAATAATACTCATTAAACTGATACATTGGTGAGGAAATCCGCTTTGTGGTTCTTCTTTAATCACCATTTGCAGTTTTCTCCTAATTTCTCCTAATTAGATTTCGGTGCACAGTGGCCGGACTGTACACGGGGTCTTCTCCCTGTCTGTGATTCTCCAGCCCCTCCGTCTGCCTCCGGGGAGAAGACCCAGTGCACAGTCCAGCCCCTGTGCACCGAAATCTAATGGATTAGACATGGGTTATTCCATATTTCGGATTTAGTCAATTTTAAGACTATAGAACTATTACCCTTCTCTGCATTACAGAGTATTTTTCAAATGCCATAGCAATGTTTCAGTCAATAGCTCCAAATTAGGCACTATATTCAAGCATTATTTAGTTCTTTCAAAGTCTTGACCCCCCACATCTTTTGAACGATTAAGCAGATCAGAGATTTCTACTAAAAGACTAATATCTGACATTTATAAACTTTTCATTGACCCCACTCCAACTGTGCAAAAATGTGACTAATTTCTAAGCTTTTTTCTTCCTGGTAAAACTTGGCAACTAAAGCTATGTTCCCACATGTTGTGTTTTTTTTCAGTCAGAAATCTGCAGCAAAACTTATCTCTGGCAGGTCAAAAATGCATGTTTTGCTGCGTTTTTTGATGCGTTTTTCAGCATTTTTTTCACTGTTCTGTCTCTATTTATGCATGTACATAAAGTTCTGTGAAAAAAAAGAACCCCATTCTATTTTGCCATCAAAAACGCTGAAAAAACACAGAAAAAATTTACCTGCGTTTTTTGTTGCATTTTTTTTCACCACCCATTACTTCCTATGGGTGAAAAAAATCTGAAAAAACACTGAAAAAACGCTGAAAGAAGTGACATGCTCTATTTTCCAAAAACCCAACCAAGGCACAAAATACTGAACAAAAAAAAATCATGATGTGTGAACAGAGAATTCTGGTTTCTCATAGACTTGGCTGGTACTGCAAAACGCAGCGTGCGGGAGCATCGCCTAATTTGGACGAAGGCAGCTAAATCATCTATTTGCTCAATAAATACAAAGAAAACTAATACAAACTTGTTTTTCTGGTATCACAACCCCTCTCTTCTTCATAAACTTAATGCAAATATTTCAGACCGGCTGTGTAGGGGAAGTACTGGCCTAGATACAACTACCATCTTTGGACTTGTACCTCTATCCAAATTTTTTGGGTGGTGGTTGAGGACCAATGTCTAATTTCCCTAAAATGCACATGCCAAATGGGAGTAATCTCCACCCTGACTCTGGATCTATTTGTGGACTGAGGATTCACCTCGGATTTGTATCTGATCAAAACTAAATTCTAGTGACTATCAATCTATTTCCTAGTACGAAATCTCAGAAAGGTCAGTACTCAGTTTATATACAATTCATATGTGCTAATAGTTTTTAATATTTATTAGTATTATACATTTAGGCACATTTTGATGGATTAATGTGATATCGTGCAGCAATTGGACTTTGGGACAGGAGTACCTAGTGATTTTTTACATATAATTTAGCATAAAAAATATTTAAAAAACCTGTTTAAATGGTTATTCCCAAGTTAGGAAGTTATCCCCTATCCTCTGAATAGGGGATAACTTTCCAATCGCTAGGGATCCAACCACTGGGACCCCCCACGATCCCGAGAACTGGAGCTCTGAAGAGCACCATGTGAATGTAAATGTCTCTGTGGTCGATCATGCGCACTGCTGCCCCATTCACATGTGGCTCTTCAAATAACGTCTTTCATAGAATCATAGAATGGTAGAGTTGAAGGGGACCTCCTGGGTCATCTGGTCCAACCCCCTGCTCAAAGTCTTTAATAGAGAGATGAGTGACATGACCAAGTAAAGCAAAATTCACTGATCTTGGGGTGGGGAGGTGTTATATTACCGTATGTGGGCTGGTGGGGTTTCTGTATCAGGGCTGCTTTCTGTCCCTGTCCGGCCCTTACACAATGTCTCACTTTTTTTTAATTAGGGGTTGTATTTTAAAATAACATTTTTATTGGAATGAATTAATTTCAGCCTAGTGGTTCAGCCCTCCAAGACAGTCACGGTCTCTCATGTGACCCCTCTTAAAATGTAATTAACAATCCCTGTCCTAAGATAAGGTACATTTTATATACAGTACAGACCAAAAGTTTGGACACACCTTCTCAATGAAAGATTTTTCTGTATTTTCATGACTTTGAAAATTGTACATTCACACTGAAGGCATCAAAACTATGCATTAAAACATGTGGAATTAAATACTTAACAAAAAAGTGTGAAACAACTGAAAATATGTCTTATATTCTAGGTTCTTCAAAGTAGCCACCTTTTGCTTTGATGACTGCTTTGCACACTCTTGGCATTCTCTTGATGAGCTTCAAGAGGCAGTCACCGGAAATGGTTTTCACTTCACAGGTGTGCCCTGTCAGGTTTAATAAGTGGGATTTCTTGCCTTATAAATGGGGTTGGGACCATCAGTTGTGTTGTGCAGAAGTCAGGTGGATACATAGCTGATAGTCCTACTGAATAGACTGTTAGAATTTGTATTACAGCAAGAAAAAAGCAGCTAAGTAAAGAAAAATGAGTGCCCATTATTACTTTAAGAAATGAAGGCCAGTCAGTCTGAAAAATTGGGCAAACTTTGAAAGTGTCCCCAAGTGCAGTTGCAAAAACCATCAAGCGCTACAAGGAAACTGGCTCACATGAGGACCGCCCCAGGAAAGGAAGACCAAGAGTCACCTCTGCTTCTGAGGATAAGTTTATCCGAGTCACGAGCCTCAGAAATCGCAGGTTAACAGCAGCTCAGATTAGAGACCAGGTCAATGCCACACAGAGTTCTAGCAGCAGACACATCTCTACAACAACTGTTAAGAGGAGACTTTGTGCAGCAGGCCTTCCATGGTAAAATAGCTGCTAGGAAACCACTGCTAAGGACAGGCAACAAGCAGAAGAGACTTGTTTGGGATAAAGAACACAAGGAATGGACATTAGACCAGTGTAAATCTGTGCTTTGATCTGATGAGTCCAAATTTGAGATCTTTGGTTCCAACCACCGTGTCTTTGTGCGACGCAGAAAAGGTGAACTGATGGACTCTACATGCCTGGTTCCCACCGTGAAGCATGGAGGAGGAAGTGTGATGGTGTGGGGGTGCTTTGCAGGTGACACTGTTGGGGATTTATTCAAAATTGAAGGCATACTGAACCAGCATGGCTACCACAGCATCTTGCAGCGGCATGCTATTCCATCTGGTTTGCATTTAGTTGAACCATCATTTATTTTTCAACAGGACAATGACCCCAAACACACCTCCAGGCTGTGTAAGGGCTATTTGAACAAGGGGGAGAGTGATGGGGTGCTACGCCAGATGACCTGGCCTCCACAGTCACCAGACCTGAACCCAATCGAGATGGTTTGGGGTGAGCTGGACCGCAGAGTGAAGGCAAAAGGGCCAACAAGTGCTAAGCATCTCTGGGAACTCCTTCAAGATTGTTGGAAGACCATTTCCGGTGACTACCTCTTGAAGCTCATCAAGAGAATGCCAAGAGTGTGCAAAGCAGTCATCAAAGCAAAAGGTGGCTACTTTGAAGAACCTAGAATATAAGACATATTTTCATTTGTTTCACACTTTTTTGTTAAGTATATAATTCCACATGTGTTAATTCATAGTTTTGATGCCTTCAGTGTGAATGTACAATTTTCATACTCATGAAAATACAGAAAAATCTTTAAATGAAAGGTTGTTTCCAAACTTTTGGTCTGTACTGTACATAAAAAGATTTATAGCTGCTCAAGAATTAGAAACACCGTGCTGGCTAAAAAAAAATTGGTGACACTCAAGGAAGACATTGTGTATCATGGAAACCTAGTTGGCTTTCACACTGGTTCTCACCTGCAAAACAACAGTAAGACTATTAATACTCACCATTACCTTTGGGCAAGTAACAACTCTGGGGGTCATATATATACTGATGCAGCCCTTCTAATCCTCATTTTCTCTTTGGTAAAATAGCAGATAGAAGCTTGACATAGAAGAAACGTAATAGCACTAGGATATACCACATAAGCAATATGGCTCACCAGCATCCACTGGAGCGGTTACTGATATACTGGCATATACATTACAAAAAGACCCCCTCATGGATTGATAAGTGTGGTCTATGTACTAGTGTCAATAAAAGAAATACCATTGTTAATGTTGAGCTGCTTTGCTTTTATGAATATTTACAGTCTAAAGGGAAGACTCAACTAATTTCTCCAAGCACTGCATGGACTAGAGGCACAAGACTCAGATGTCCCCATGTCATCTTTAGGGTTGGCTCACACTGACGTATATTCTCTAATGCGAGAGAATTGGGACGATTATGCTATAATGACACTCGGCTCGAGCTCTGTCAGAGTTTGAGCCGATTATCATCTGAGTGTGAGTCGATTATCATCTGAGTGTGAGCCGATTATCATCTGAGTGTGAGCCGATTCTCTCTCATGAGAGAATCGTAGCACAGGTGGGAGAAGATGGAAAACTTAATTTCTGCACATCTGAGAGCAGTCTGATTGTTTCACACGCACCCATAGACTTGTATGGGTGCGCATGATCCGAATATAGGATGCAATTGCAGCATAATACGGTTTATTCATGCCGAATCGGATACATCGGAGAGCACTTGATCGTGTTACACGGCCGTGTGAGCGTACCCTTAGCATACATTCATTTCCTTTCTAGGCATATCTAATATATATCTAATGAAAACATTGGTATTCCTCTCTCTGGGATTGTGGAATTCATATACCAATGTTCTGACTTAGACTTACCTATTTTCCCTCAAGATTCAGCATAAATAGCCAATAATTTTTAATAAATTTACTGTAGGAGAGGTCATAATAATGTTTCCTAGAAGTTCCGTAACTAAAAAAGAGTTTGTGATTAAGTGTCAGCCCGATCTCTCTTAAGTGACAGGGAGCTGAAATAATCATTCAATATGACAAAAATGCTTATCACAGAGCTCAAAGGGCTGTGGTAATCAATTAGAAACAACTGCAAGCCACTTCCTTCCTGCAACCAGGCTGTTGGAAACCCGTGATTGCTGACGTCACAAGCTTTCAGCCGTCTGATGGGAGAGAGTAGCATGCTGGGAGGGCATGATACTGTATGTGTCCTCCCAGCAATCATCTGTGAGCAGATAATAATAATAGTAATTTTTATTTTTACAGCGCCAACGTATTCCGCAAGCACTTTACAATTTTATATCTGCTAATAATGATCTAAGGGCCAGCAGACATTAGATCACTGCTATCTGTGTACTGCTCACATAGGAATTCTGAGATCAAACAAATCACGATAAGTAAAGAAAAACAGAAAATAAAAAACTATTTTTGCTGCAGTCAATGTAATTGTGGGTGGGCTACAGGGGTTTGCTTCTATCACGTATTATGGATGAGTTTAAAGAGTCTGTCACTATCACTCTTACTATAGAGAGTGGGGAGTTGCGGGTTTCCTGCTGTTAATGAACATGGTTAACGTGTATGAGAGCATCCCTATATGCGGTGAATGGGCATGTGAAGGCATTCATGTGTGTGGATAATATGTGTAGTAGAACACCTACTGGTTGTGTGTGATGAACATACGAGTGTGTCCATGCACAAGGGAAAGTGTATGGGAGTGCAAACATGTACGTTCTATGTTCCTACATGTGCATCCCTGTTTGTAGTGAGTACTCTGTATAGGGCATCTGTGGCTGCCTCTATGAAAGGGACATTAAAAGGAACCTGTCACCTGAATAAATGCTGTTAATCTGCCATATGTAGTTGTGTTGGTGGCAATTTGATGTCTTGTGTTGGTGGTAATTACTTCTTCATTTTTAGGGCTTCAGATAATTAAAGAGGTTGTCCACTACTTTAGCACTGAAGACCTATGTTTAGGATAGGTCATCAATGTCTCACCGGTCAGGAGGATCCGACACCTGGCACCCCTGCCAATCAGCTGTTATCGGTGACAGTGGCAACAGCCACCGGCCAGAAGTATTCACTTGCAGAGCTAAGTAGAGGTATCTTCACAGGTTACCTTCAACTCTAAATGTGTTTATTTAAAGAGGTATTCCCATCTCCAAGATCCTATCCCAATATGTAGTAAGTGTAATAATAATAATATTAGCAAATACCTCCAATTAGAAATGTAGAATAGTTTTTGTGATTTGCTGAGTCTCTTTCCTGATGTGCAGGCATTGCAAGGCCTTAGGTATCCATGGTTACGACCACTAGCAGCTAGCTAACTAACTGTGACTTTATCAGTGGACGTAACCATGGATACCTAAGGTCCTGCAATGCCTATACATGAGGAAAGAGACATGGAGAATCAAAAATACTATACTACATTTCTAATTGGAGGTACTTGCTAATCTAAGAATGCACTGAACTTTAGGGGTGTATAGTAACCAATGATATCAAACAAGTTAAAATTGAAAATGGTCAGCATTCTCACATGCAGGTTCAATCACAGTCATTTAAAACTGGGTGAGGAACAGCCAAACACTGCTATAAAGGTGAGGTTCTGGAAGAGAGGTCATGTCCCAGTTCATACATCTTGGCAAAACTGAGCACAGCAACAAGACATGAGGTAGACTAGGGATTTGGTCAGGAATAATAATAATAATAATAATAGTGTCTTCAATTACGAAAAATACAGCCTGACGCTTATTGGTCATGCATTACCATCAGGGAGGCTCTTGAATGGTTCCAAATGTATTCTGCAAAAGGACAATGACCTCAAACATACAGCCAATGTCATTAAGGAGTATTTTTAGAAAAAAGAAGAACACGGAGTCCTGGAAGTGATGATATGGTCCCCACAGAGCCCTGATCTCATTGTAAGGAGGTGGACATATTGCTTGCGTTTCCCCCTTGAAGAACAAGTGTTATTGTAATGTGAAATGGGAATTGTGACTTGCGTTAGTAATGCTGATAATGTGTCTTGTTTGACAGTAGGGACAGCAAGAGTTAATGTTTGGGACTAGCTCAGAGTGGGAGGGGCTAAGATGAAGGGAAATATTCAGTTCCTGTCAGGAAGGCAGAAAGGGCCCAGTGTGCCTAAAGAAAAGACCTAAGGTCTAGTGTGAGCAGTGCCGCATGACGTGGGTGTCCCTTAACCGAGAGACGAGAAAGAGACAGAGGATAGCGAGATCCTGAGCGGAGAAGTAGAAGAGAAGAGAGTGAAGGAATAGAGTGATGGGAGACGGATCTTGGGTCAGGACGCCTAGCAATACGGCCTAGAGTTTATAAATTACAGAGGTAACAAGCCTAAATGGGACAGAGTATGTAAGATGAATAGAGTGCCCCGGGCGGGAATTCCAGAGCATCAGAGACAGGAGAGATAAGTAACGGACATAGTGGCACAGTAGCTCCCCCAAGGGGAAAAAGGACGGCGAACCGCAGGTTGAGAATAGGAGTCTTACAAACTGGACTGTAATACTGAGCTGGGCTGTGGTGAAGTGAAGAGGAACAGTAAACATAGAGAATAAGTGAGTTAAGAGGAAGGCATTAAAACTGTGTGAAAAATGCACCGTATTGGAAGGAAACGTTCATAAAGTTGTGTACCCGCTACTACAGTATATAGTTCCCTACCAAGTTCTCATTTAGTAAAAAGTTTAATTTTGAATGGTGGTCTGTGAAACATCTGGTCCTGGCAAATCAAAGTCATCGGTTACATGTGGCCTGCACGGGCATAATGCCCTCACAGCACAAGTGCATACACCAAGCAAGGATCCCCACCTTCATGTAACGTGCCAGGGCGCAAGAGACGAGTACCTCGCCCACGGCTAAAACCGCGTGCCCCGTTACATCGTCATCATTGAGTAAGTCTCGAATTACATAAAGAAGACAAGGATTTGCACATTATTATACTATATACTCTGCCTATGGGGGTGCATTATACTATAGACTGCCTATGGGGTGCATTATATTACAGAAGGTCTATGGGGTGCATTATACTATAGACTGCCTATGGGGTGCATTATATTACAGACGGTCTATGGGGTGCATTATACTATAGACTGCCTATGGGGTGCATTATACTATAGACTGCCTATGGGGTGCATTATACTATAGTCTGCCTATGAGGGTGCATTATACTATAGTTTGCCTATGGGGGTGCATTATACTATAGACTGCCTATGGGGTGCATTATACTATAGTCTGCCTATGGGGTGCATTATACTATAGTCTGCCTATGGGGTGCATTATACTATATACTCAGCCTATGGGGGTGCATTATACTATAGTCTGCCTATGTGGTGCATTATACTATAGACTGCCTATGGGGTGCATTATACTATAGTCTGCCTATGGGGTGCATTATACTATAGACGGCCTATGGGGTGCATTATACTACAGACGGTCTATGGGGTGCATTATACTATAGACTGCCTATGGGGTGCATTATACTATAGTCTGCCTATGGGTGTGCATTATACTATAGACTGCCTATGGGGTGCATTATACTATAGTCTGCCTATGGGGTGCATTATACTATATCCTCTGCCTATGGGGTGCATTATACTATAGACTGCTTATGGGGTACATTATACTATAGTCTGCCTATGGGGTGCATTATACTATATACTCTGTCTATGGGGGTGCATTATACTATAGTCTGCCTATGGGGTGCATTAAACTATAGACTCTGCTTATGGGGTGCATTATACTATAGACTGCCTATAGGGGTGCATTATACAATAGTCTGCCTATGGGGGTGCATTATACTATAGACTGCCTATGGGGTGCATTATACTATAGAGGCATATGGAGGTACATTATACTATATGGAGGCCTATGGAGCTGCATTATACTATATGGAGGCCTATGGGGGTGCATTATACTATATAGAGGCCTATCTGGTGTATTATACTATATGTAGGCTATTTATACAGTGTGGGAGATAATGTGGGGTCTTTGCACAGTATCGGGGCCTTCATACAGTGTGGGAGATAATGTGAGGTCTTTGCACAGTGTGGGGGCCATCATACAGTGTTGGAGCCATCAGTTTGGAGGCTACCAAGGGGTCAGTATACTGGGTGGTGGGTACTATACAGTGAGGAGGAATTATACTGTGTATAAGAGAGCATCATACTGTGTAGAGGGGAGCTGTACAGGGGGAGACTCAGGACATTATTAAATGTTAAGTGGGTACTTATCGTTATTGGGGAACTCAAATCATTATGACTGTCAAAGGGGCACACAGAGGGCATTATTACTTTATATGGGGAACTGTTTTCTATTGCACTTGCACACGGCATTACTATATTCTAGAGGTTTGTTTTACCATCTAGACTAGATGGTACACAGTAGGTGCAGTAATAGGGACACATACAGCAACAGAGGCTCAGTATTGGGGTATCAGAATGATGAGGGGTTTGTGCAGGTTGGGAATAGATGGGGACAGAGCCTGAAATGTAAGGAGTCAAATGTGTCTTTGTTGTAATCTCTGCAGATGAGTCCTGGAGAAGTTGTCGTATCGGTCTGGGCCAGATGGAAAAGACGGGAAAAGTGAACAATTTAATCAGAAAGAACGTCAGCTGTGATCTCTTATATGTTCTGCAGGACCGGTATCTATCAATATATATTACCATATGTCAGTAATATCAGTGCTGGTCTTTGTATAGAGATTATTTTCAGTAACAGCGCGGTCATCTGCTGAAATTCTCCTACATCCACTATCTGGGTGCGCCACCATAGTTGTAATCAGGGTTACATGGTTAGGGGCCCATCAGAAGTTTTGTCCTCCCTGAACCAAAACCCTAGCTACGTTTCTGCTGACAATACAATGGTTTTCATTTTCTTTCTCCCCATAGAGCTGCATATGATGAAAATCCCAGAGCTGGTACTCACCAGGACCAGCGCTGCCTCTTCACCACTGCCCGTTGGTATTCACCAGGTCCAGTGCTGCGTCTCCACCACTGCCCCTGTTGGTACTCACCAGTACCAGCGCTGCCTCTCTATCACTGCTCCTATTGGTACTCACCAGTAACAGCGCTGCCTCTCTATCACTGCTCCTGTTGGTACTCACCAGGTCCAGAGCTGCCTCTCTATTATTGCCCCTGTTGGTACTCACCAGGTCTAGCGCTGCCTCTCCACCGCTGCCCCTGTTGGTTCTCACCAGGTCCAGCGCTGCCTCTCTATACTGCCCCTGTGTTTATCTACTGGCTACACATCACAATAACACGTATATAAGAGTAATCCCTGGAACTATGTAGGATGAGGGCTGGCTCTAGTTGTCTTTCCATCAAAATCCCCTTTAAGTAAGGCCTCATTCAGATGTCTGATGTTCTTGTGCAAGTATTTCCCGTGGTTTTAGAACTCATACCTGTGATAGTCAATGGGGCCATTCACATATCCACGATTTTTCAAAGACCAAGCGGTACACAAAGAATTGCGGCGATATGTCCGATTTTTATCTGAGCGTCACATCAAAATAGGCAATGCATGTCTATGGGTCTGTGAAAAAAAATCGGACTGCACTCGGATGCCAATTTTCACGTACTTTCACATAGGAAAAGGTGGAGACGCATGTTTTTTTTCTTCACGTATGAGAAAAATGGATGACGCTCGAAACACACTATGATCAAAGTCTGATAAAAGTAATCAGTCCCTTTTTTCTTGTACGTGAGAAAAACGGAGTTCTGAACGAAGCCTAAGGCAGATGAGCGTGCCTGCTTACCGATAAAACTTTTTTCCTCCCTTCTTACGGATGGTAAAAAGTGGCAGAGCCTAAATCAGATTTACAATTCCCACCAAATCCAGAATTAATTTGACTAATTACCCAGTCCGAGTCTGGCATAGTGTGTTACAGTCCACCCGCTCCTGAAGTAGTAGTACGCTATGCAGTGGGAAGGTGTTAAAGGGGTTATCTACTTAGATGTTTTTTTAATTTGAGTAGAAAACCCCTGTTTTATTTTGTTATACTAGATTGGCATAATTACCCAAAAAGGTGATACCTCATCATCCCTCCCCCCACCACTTCTGATTCAGAGTTGCAGTCGATCTCTATCTCTTGTCCAGCTGCAGCACTGTCATCATGACGGCAGCTATCAATCACTGACTGAGTTGGGTCACTACTGCGGCCAAACACTGGCTGAGCGGTTATTACCTGCTTGTTGTGACCCGCCAAAAAGTTGAGACCAATGGAGGCAAAATTGCATTTTTTTCTACATTCTACCCCAAGAAGATTTTTGTTTTTCATTTTTCAGCACATTAGATGGTAAAATAAAACGACAAATCGGTCCACAACAATAAGCCCTCCTATGTCGACAGAAAGACCAAAAGACAAATCTCTTGGTAGATGGGGCCCCGAGAAACCTAAAACAATAAAAAATAACAACGGACAGGGTTAAAGGGGTTTTCCACTTTTAGAAACTCTGACCCCAAATGATTCCTGTAGTGTAAAACAGCAGATAATAATCACTCTGCCCCTCCCCCGACTCTGCACCATTGCTCTGGTCTTCGTTTTTTAGGCTGCAGCAGTGACGTCATGTTGACAGTTCACTTCAATGCTGCAGCCAATCATTGAGCTCTGTTGATGTACAGTTGAAACCAGAAGTGTACATACACTATATAAAAACATCCTCTCTCTCTCATTATTCTGGCGTTTGGCAAATATTAAAAATTATGATAATCTTAATTGATCTAAAACGGGAAAGGTTTATTCTGATTTCATGTCAGATATTGAGAAAAACATGCATATGTGTCTTTTATATAGTGTATGTAAACTTCTGGTTTCAACTGTAGATATCACTAGCCACTGATTTCATTGATTGGCTGCAGCGGTAATGTGTGCTCTCAATATGACGTCACCGCTGCAGCCAAAACACAGAAAACGGAGCAGTGGCAGGGAGCCGAGGGAAGAGAGGGTGAGTGCTAACTGTTATTTTACATTACAACATTGGTTTGGGTGGAAAACCCCTTTAATGACAGATCTGCAGTCACCAGGGGTCACATCTCTGCTGCAGGATGGAAGCTTCAGCTGTATGAACCTGGACCAGTGTAGACTGAGCATCTCCAGACTGCTGGGCATGGGGCTGCCACCCATCCATCATGAGGCTGTCACCCATCCATCATGGGGCTGCCACCCATCCGTCATGGGGCTGTCACCCATCCGTCATGGGGCTGCCACTCATCCGTCATGGGACTGCCACCCATCCGTCATGGGGCAGTCACCCATCCGTCATGGGGCAGTCACCCATCCATCATGGGGCTGCCACCCATCCATCATGGGGCAGTCACCCATCCGTCATGGGGCAGTCACCCATCCATCATGGGGCTGCCACCCATCCATCATGGGGCTGCCACCCATCCATCATGGGATTGCCACCCATCCATTAGGGGCTGTCACCCATCCATCATGGGGCTGCCACTCATCCATCATGGGGCTGCCACTCATCCATCATGGGGCTGCCACCCATCCATCATGGGGCTGCCACCCATCCATCATGGGGCAGCCACACATCCATCATGGGGCTGTCACCCATCCATCATGGGACTGCCCCCTATCCATCATGGGACTGTCACCCATCCATCATGGGGCTGCCCCCCATCCATCATGAGGCTGTCACCCATCTGTCATGGGGCTGTCACCCATCCATCATGGGGCTGCCACCCATCATGGGGCTGTCACCCATCCATCATGGGCCTACCACCCATCCATCGTGGGCCTACCACCCATCCATCATGGGACTGTCACCCATTCATCATGGGACTGCCCCCCATCCATCATGGGGCTACCACCCATCCATTCATCATGGGACTGTCACCCATCCATCATGTGACTGCAACCCATCCATCATGGGCCTACCACCCATCCATCATGGGGCTGCCACCCATCCATCATGTGACTGTCACCCATCCATCATCAGACTGCCACCCATCCATCATCAGACTGCCACCCATCCATCATGTGACAGGCACACAGCAGGGCACGCTCTGCAATAGCAGCATCCTCTGTCAGACTCCAGCCCCACCCAAACAGCACACCGACCCCCAATGAATGGAGAAGCAGAGCTCTCATGTCAGGAGCTGTCACCCTGCACCGATCGTTGCACAGCTACCCTGCGGCGCTGCACCGATCACTGCACGGCTACCCTGCTGCGCTGTAACGATCACTGCGCGGCTACCCCGCGGCGCTGCACCGATCACTGCACGGCTACCCGGCGAACTGCCATCCTGCCAACTCTATGATCTGCAAGAATCGCGACAGCCATGCGCATCCAGCTGATCATGACACTGCCCCTTACCTCAATGCCACCCTGACGCTGCAGTCTCCTTGGCTGCTCATGCTGCAGCCTGCGTGCCCTCCGTAGCACAGGAGCTCACACAATGGGCAGCTGCTGCCATCCGTGCGCCGGCCTTATCCCGTGCCCATGTCCGCTCTGTGATGCCATAGTCTTCCCAGGCAGAACAATAGGTAGAGGGAGGACACAGAGCCGGCTGCTCCCAGACCAGACAGCGCACACCCACCCACAGGCTGGGAAGCTGCACACACTCCTCCGGGGGCGGGCCTTCCACTCTGTGGGCTCGGGGGTCCTGGCTGCTACAGCAATGAGGGGGAAAGGTGAGGACAGGCCGGGGAGCAGAGGCAGAATGCTGACAGAAAGTGGCGCCATTTGGAGGAGTAAGAAGAGGAGCTGGTGCTGAGCGTGCAGGGAAGCAGATAGGCTGTGCGGGTCACCGAGTCACCTAATGGGGGTTATTCATGATGAGGGTCTTCAGTAATGACCGCAGGCTTCGCCTCCATCACTGGGCAGTGAAGCTGAACTGCATGTTATTGGTGCAGTCAGCAGCCTTCCTTCATATGATGGCGGGCTATAGTCCCCTCATGGAGACCCTATCTGCAGGCCACTATAGAACTAAAGGAACAGCCTCTAGCTGGATGGCAGAGGGCTGGGGCCCGCACCGCACCCCATTGGCACACCCATGCCAACAACTGGTCAGCCATGACTGTGCGTTAGTCAGGGGCGGACATATCATTGGTGCAACCCCTGCACCCGGGGCCATTTGTGCCTGTAAATCAGTTGGGATGGTGCATTCTGATCAGCTATTAGACTACAAAGGGCCCTTACATTGTTCATGCACAGGGGCCCCTCGTCTGTCTGTGTCCGTCAGTGGTGTTACTGGACGGGCTCATTCAGACGTCCATGATTTTTTACGCACACAAACACTGCTCAGACTTTCCTCAGGGGTTTCGTTCCCATCTTATCGTCAGTGTTTGGTCAGTCTGTCCGTCTTTACCATCAGTTTCATCTTTTATGAAGAAAAAAAATATATGACGGAGCAAACAGAGAAAATGAGGCAGCATCCGAGAGGCGTCCGATTTTCCTATGGCTCCATAGACTTGCATTGCTGAGTTTGATCCATGACTAGGATAAAATTTAGACATGTCTCTGTGATTTGGTGACGTATATACAGTACATAGGAAAAAGACATACTGGCAGTATGAATACCAAATGCAAAGAAGGGTGCTACATACATAAGTCATGGAAATAATGCTATCAAAGAGAAAAAGACAATATTTATAACAGTGGGCACACCTGTATAGAAAATAATTATTAAACCAAATCGACAAACCATGCTTAAAACCAATGAAAACCTAAATAGAAATATATCCCCTACAGTCACCATGATTATATAGAATATATATAGTTCTCTCCAGCATAAATGTATATACAATGTAATATGCTGAGATACCAAATATAGACACAATAATGGTAAATAAATTAAAGAAATATAAATAATTAGCAATGGCCATGCAACAATGCATCCATTACATACAGAATGAAGCAAAACATGCATACCTGATATCATAATAGCAACATATATACAAAATATTTATATAATAAAGTGCAAATGCATCCAATTACCGTATTTTTCGGACTATAAGACGCACCGGACCATAAGACACACCTAGGTTTTAGAGGAGGAAAACAGAAAAAAAAATTTAAGCAAAAAATGTGGTCATGATGCACTGTTATAGGGGAGGGGGATTTGCTGCTGACACTGGTATTGGGGTAATGTCCCCCAATTCTGTTAATATCCTCCATCCTGGTATGTATGGCCCCTCTTTTCTGGTATACGTGGCCCTCATCCCCATCCTGGTATACATGGCCCTCATCCTCATCCTGGGATACATGGCCCTCATCCCCATCCTGTTATACGTGGCCCTCATCCCCATCCTAGTATACATGGCCCTCATCCCCATCCTGGTATACGTGGCCCTCATCCCCATCCTGGTATGCATGGCACACCAATCCCCCATCCTGGTGTGCATGACACCCCTTGATCCCCCATCCTGGTATGCATGGCACCCTTTGATCCTGGTATGCATTGCACCCCTTGATCCGCCTTCCTGGTATGCATGGCACCCCTTGATCCCCCATCCTGGTATGCATGGCACCCCTTGATTCCCCCATCCTGGTATGCATGGCACCCCTTGATTCCCCCATCCTGATATGCATGGCACCCCTTGATCCTGGTATGCTTGGCACCCCTCCATCGTGGTATGCTTGGCACCCCCTGATCACCATTCACACTGCCCACAAAAAAAATAAACAATCATACTCACCATCTCTCTCCTCCAGCGCTGCGTCCCGCTCTACTGCCGGCACTTTCACTGTGTGAGCCGCGCATGGCGCCCCTGCCATGCGCCCTCACACAATAACTTCTCTGCTCCCCACGACAGGACTGTGCGTGGGGAGCAGTGACCATTCACTCTCTTCAATAACGTGTACACTGTAGCCGCAACGCGGATCCTGCTGCTCTCGGCGGTCAGTGTGCCCGCTATTAAAGACCATGAATATTCACTACAACCCATGGGAGTGGATTGTAGCGAATATTCATGAGCTTTAATAGTGGGTACACAGACCGGCTGCCACAGCAGGAGCGGCGCTGCAGCTACAGTGTGCACGCTATTAAGGAAAATGAATATTCATTGCTCTCCACGCCCATGGGCGTGGGGAGCAGGAAATATTCATTTTCTTTAGCAGTGGGCACAGCGTAGGCTGCAGCAGGCGGCTGCTGCCTCCTGTGCCCCGCTTCTCCGCCTCTATGGCTCCCCCCCACCACCCCACAGCCACAGAACATATGTTTGGACTATAAGATGCACCCCACACTTTCCTCCAAAATTTTGGAGGAAAAAAGTGCGTCTTATAGTCCGAAAAATATGGTAAGTCATGAGTGTACAAATGATATGTGAATAACAAAAGAAGAGAAGGAATATACAGATGTATATACAGTAGTGTTCAAAATAATAGTAGTCCAATATGACTAACCAGATTAATCACTGTTTTTGGTATAAATTATATTACCACATGTCAAACAATTTACCAGTTGGTTCAGTAGATTCTAAGAAAACCAACAGACTCAGCATTCATGATCTGCATGTTTTGGAGTCTGTGTATTTGAATAATTAATTGAAAGGGGTGTGTTCGGAATAATAGCAGTGTGGAGTTCAATTAGTGAGGTCAGTCATGTGAAGAAACAGGTGTGAATCAGGTGGCCCTTATTTAAGAGTGAAGCCAGCACATGTTGTACATGCATTTCTCCTTGAAAGCCTGAGAAATATGGGTTGTTCGAGACATTGTTCAGAAGAACAGCGTACTTTGAGTAAAAAGTTGATTGTAGTAGATAAAACTTATAAAGAAGTGTAGACAATGATAGGCTGTTCAGCTAAAATGATCTTCAATGCTTTAAAATGCGAAACCAGAAAGACGTGGAAGAAAATGGAAGACTATCATTCAAATGGATCGAAGAATATCCAGAAAGGCAAAGGCTCAGCCAATGATCAGCTCCACAATGATCAAAGACAGTCTCAAGTTACCTGTGAGTGCTGTGGCAGTTAGAAGACCCCTGTGTGAAGCTAATCTCTTAGCAAGAAGTCCCCGCAAATTCCCACAGTTAAAAAAAAGACATGTACTGAAGTGGATACAATTTGCCAAAGAACACATCAACAGCCTAAAGAGAAATGGAGAAACATTTTGTGGACTGATGAAAGTAAAATTTTTCTTTTAGGGTTCAAGGGCCCGAGACAGTTCATCAGACGACCCCCAAACTCTGCATTCAAGCCAAAGTACACTCTGACGACAGTGAAGCATGGTGGTGCAAGCATCATGATATGGGCATGCATACCAGGGATCATGGACCAGTTTGAATATATTAAAATATTTGAAGAGTTAATGTTGCCTTACGCTGAAGAGGATATGCCCTTGAAATGGGTGTTTCAACAAGACAGCGACCTTAAACACACCAGTAAATAAGCAAAATCTTGGTCCCAGTCCAACAAAATTGAGGTTATGGAGTGGCCAGTCCAATCCCCGAAACTTAATCCGATAGAACGCTTGTAGGGTGACATAAAAAATGCCGTTTCTGAGGCAAAACCAACAAATGCCCAAAAATTGTGGGACATAGTCAAAGCATCCTTTGGAATAACAGTTGACAGGTGCCAGAAGTTGGTTGACTCTATGCAACATAGATGTGAGACAGTTCTAAAAAACTGTGGGTATACAACTAAATATTAGGTTAGTGATTCACAGGAATGCTAAATCCTCAAAAAAAGAGTACATATTGTGAATTTGTAAAGACAAATGCTAACACTGCTATTTTTTAGAACAGCCCAGTGTTATTTTCTATAAAGTAATTAAAATTATATACATTTATCTTCATGCTTTGAATTAGAAAATAGTGTGTAATGTTCCCAATGCACTAGTATAAAGATTTTGTGCTTAACTCATGTTTTTGAACACACTGCTGTGAGAGCAGGATTTATACTTTATCTATCCTGACTCCATTTTGATTTTTGTACGTGTAACTCCTTGCTTTCTGAAATGGAGTTTGAGCCAGTATGTGTGTTTTCAGCTAAGAGGATTTTAGGAATGTTTTTGTCTAGAGCCTTAGAGATAAGGAAGAAATTAACTAGAAGGTAGAGAGATTCCTAAAATCCAAAAGATAGGTGCAGACAGAATTACCTTTAGCCAATTAGATTTATGTATGCTAATGCCAGCACATATGTAGAGATAAGCTGAGCCAATTATATTGCTTCAACGAATGTCCAAGAAATGTCTATATATATAAGTGACCGATGATGTAATAAAGACAGACCTTCCCTGATGCTCAAGAGTATCAGTGTAGTTCTTCCGTGCACGTATTTGAATTTTACATTTTAATTTGGAACAGGCAGAAGGTCTCAGAACATCCCACATTATGTGGCGACGACACTGCTATTATTTTGAACACAACTGTACACTGCTCAAAAAAATAAAGGGAACACAATTTGACTGGAAGTCAGTCACACTTCTGTGATATCAACCTGTCCAGTTATGAAGCAACACTGATTATAAATCAATTTCTCCTGCTGTTATGCAACTGGAACAGACAACTGGTAGAAATTATAGGCAATTAGCAAGACACCCCCTATAAAGGAGAGGTTCTGAAGGTGGTGACCACAGACCATTTCTCTGTTCTCATACTTCTTGGCTGTTGTTTTGGTCACTTTTTCATTTTGCCATTGCTCTCACACCTAGAGGTACAGTAGCATGAGGCGGTGTCTACAGTACAACCCACAGAAGTTGCTCAGGTAGTGCAGTTCATCCAGTATAGCACATCAATGAGAACTGTGTGTCAGTACAGTGTCCAGAGCATGGAGCAAATACTGTGCCATGAGACAGGCTAGTATACCAGGAGACGTGGAGGAGGCCGTAGGAGGGCAACAACCCAGCATCAGGACCGCTACCTCCTCCTTTGTGCAGGGGGGGAGCAATGCCAGAGCCCTGAAAAATTGCCTCAAGCAGGCCGCTAACATCCATGTGTCTACTCAAACTGTCAGAAACAGACTCCATGAAAGTGGTATGAGGGCCAGATGTCCACAAGTGGGTGTTGTGCTTACAGCCCAACACTGTGCAGGGCTATTGACATTTGCCAGAGAACACCAAGATTGGCAGATTCCACATTGGCGCCCTGTGCTCTGTCCTGTTCCCCCATAGATAATTACTATTCAGCTGTTTGGTTTGCATATCTTAGAAAATGAGTTCTGCATTTGTTTGTTATCTGCTAAATGTATTTTTTTGCTACATTGCCATCTGCTGGCCAGTATTTGTTTACCACTCACTCTTGTTCATTCAAATTAAGTTGGTTCAAACTGGGCATGGCTTTGCATGGCAGTTGGTGGGCACTTGCTCTTGGCAGCCATTTTATAACCAGAGTTACTGTGAGACAGGAAGCACTTACTGGGCTTGCAAAGTTATCAATTTCTGACCAGCAGCAACCGACATCAGCGGCTTCAGTGTAAGTTACAGGATTGTACCATCAAGTATTATTTCTTTATCCGGTTATTAATAAACCAAGTCTTAAATTGCACCCTCGCTGTGGTTCTACATTCAAGTCTGAGTCTGCGCTGGTTCTGTATGCTCTGTTTCTTGGATACGGAGGTAGGAAAAATCTCACAGTATCTTATCTATCAGCTACACCTCCAATAGCCTTAAGTGGAGACAGAACAGTCAGAAATTGTCTTAGAGTCCTGTCATCGTGTCTGCCTTATGCCTGCACACCAGAGCACAGCTGCATCGCACACAGGAATCTCCCTAGCAACAGGAAAGTCAGAGAGGGGCGCAGCACGTCGGCAATAATCTACATTTGCCTAGAAGTCTTCTACAAACTTCACCAAGACAGTTTCACATTTAAATTAACCCCTTGCTTGCACAATTAAAGAACAGTTTATGTATGTGCAGTTTCACCTCAGATCACACCTTTTAAAGAGACTTTCTGTGTTTTTACCTTAGACTGTTATAACAATTTACCATGAAGCAATGGTCACCCAGACTAGAAATCCCTCAGTTCACCCAAAATATTTTGGAAATCTTATTGGAGTGACCCATAGGAGCTGTGCACTAATTTTAGCACCCCAAAATCAAAATGGCTGAAAAATGTCCAGCGCAGTCTCCCGGTGCTGAAATACTGCAAGGGCACCCTGATTCTGAACATTATGTAGAGCAGGAAGCAGAACCCACACTTGCATTAGACAAAATCGCACGACCAATGCGCTCTCTCAAACTGACGCTAAAAGCCATTGAAAACTACCATACAACAAAAGATGAGCTCTGCGATAACCTGGAAGGTCTATGGGAACGAGTCGGGTTTTTAACACTACAAAAGTGATGCAGTGAGTTTACAAGACGCTATTAGACGGCTGAACACAGCTCACAAAAGATGCAAGAGACTGTCTGCAAAGTATGCGACAAAACCAGATAACTAAATAATAAATCGCAAAAAAACATAGTTTTCGTATTTTTGGAAGCATACAAGCCTGTAGAACACATAGCATACAGTGTGGTAAAACTTATAAAAACGTAAAAAGTAAAAATTAATCACATGATGCCAGCAGTGCTGTTTCAAATTCATATAGCCTCCCAGAAAAATGTGAAAAAAAGCTGTCAAAAATCGTATGCATCTTAAAGTGATATCATTGAAGGGGGGCTTAGCCTGACTGCCTATGAGGGCGGACCCTGTTTGGTTATGACAATGAGCAGCTGTGCTATGCGAACTCTCCTTCCTCGCATAAGAAGCTAATATTGATGCCTGTCCTTATGGGAAAATGCACTAAGACGATGGGTGCTTTATCCATACATTCTACTCTGCTAATGGTCTACATTGATATTTGTCAGAGGTAAGAACAGGTTTTTGGGTTGGCGTCTGCATCATCATTGCTGTGGTGTACTAGTGACGCGCCCCTGGGCCTGTGTCGCGCTGCGTTGCGCATGCGGGAGCCTACCCGGAGCCGGATCAGTAGAGGGTTGTAGTCTCGTGGCGGTGACCCGGTCCGTGCCCAGGGAGTCAAACTAGACGGCAGTCTATTAGTAGTAAATAGTTGATGACTACGCCACCCGTTGAGTGCAGCCAGGGAGCTGCTGCTGCAGGGCAGACCGCTGAGGCCGGTGGTAGGATTGTGCAGCGTGATAGTATAACCCCCAACGGGAGGGGTATGGCCTCAGGGCAGCCGACGTGGATGATGGGGGTAGCAGGAACCACTCAGAGACGGTACGGTGTAGTTCAGGGTCTTTACTGGTAACAACGATAGACCCTCCCGGAGTACTTGCTAGCAAACGGGGCCTGGTCAGTCTTTGAGCAGATGGGATCTCCCCTGGCCAGGCGTAGTTGTAGGCCTCACAAACTGACTGTACTCTTCTGGCTACCTTGCTAGAAGCTGATGTAAGTAGCCCACGTCCCTGAGTGTACCGTGTGGTGCTCACCCGTATGGCCGGTGACTCGGGGCCTTCTAATGGCTTCCGCTCCACGATGGCGGTGCTGGTCCCACGCGTGTGACCGTGCCTTCGGGCTTCTGGGCCAGAGGACCTGAAATCCCCTGCCTGACGGATTCTGCTGCTGGGTAGAAGTTAGTCCCCACAGCCTCGGACTCCGGGTCCGGTAAAGAATCTTCTTAGTCAGGGCGAGCGCTGCAGCTGCCAGCCCCTGACTCCTTGTAACTCTGCTGTTTCCTATGCTGCTTCTCTTCTCCACTCTCCTTGTCTGACTCTCCCTGCCTCAGCCCCGGGTTTTTACAGGGGAAGCTCTTCCCCTCCCAAGACTGGGCAGGAGGTGTGGCATGCACAGGATCCCTGACCAAAGGACCTCCCACCTGCTCTCAGACATAACATTACATTACTGTGGAAAACCAGACCCCTGGGGTGCCACATTCCCCCCTAGTGAAATTTAGTACTCCGGGACTAAACACATTTAGAAAAACATAACAAAGTATAACAATAACAACACAATAAGAAAAACACATAAGATGGTTGCGGCGTGTCCGCAACCGGGTGCAGTCTTTGAAGAAAAGCAAAGGTGTCCATTTCACCAACACAGGGAGACGTAACCAGGTAGGGGTCTGTCCTACCCCGAGTCCTTAACAGTCTCTAGTCCATCCTGGGTTACGCTCCAACTATATACAAGGATTCCCGGTAAATCCACCAAGGTTTCCTAAAAACAACTGGAAACACAAAATTATTCACAAGCAACAATACACAGAAAAACATAAATAAAACAATTTATACACTTTAAATTCTCCAGCGTGCGGGTAACTGGCCTCTAGTGGCCCGAGTGGACCTACGGAGCTGACTGTCTGGCCCTGAACTGCAGGGTGTAGGAGCTGTCAAGGGTAAACTGGGCAGCTGTCTACCGGCTCTTTGTCTCACTAGGGGTACGGCAGGCTCACTATAAGCAGAGGGTTGATTCTCCTGTTCTGCTTGTGTGGAGTCTTCTGCCTCCTGGACCGGCTGTTCTTCCAGCTCTACCCGTTGCTCCGTAGGTTCTTGGGATGATGGTTGGAGGAAGGTGAGTACGGGTACCACAACTGCACCATTGACTTGAGTCCAAGACTGAGGGAAGTCCCCGAGCACGGTACTAACCATATCTTCCCTTTCTTCCACGGGTCGATGGTCTTCTTGTTCCTCTTCAGGGTTCCTCAGTTGTTCGGGACACTTCTTCAGGTGGTCCCGGGATACAATGGCTGTGGTTTCCCCTCCGTCTTTACTGATGGTACAGACCTTCGGGTTCTCGTGGCTTGAGGGCAGTACGGTGTACGGGTCCTCCTCCCACTGGTCATCCAACTTGTGGAGCCGTCTTTTCCTCTTCAAGACCTGCTCTCCGGGTACCAGGGGAACAGCGGGAGCATACTGGTTGTAAGTCTTCTCTTGTCTTTCCCTAGCCTGACAGAGACTTCGCTCCACGCTCTCTTGTACTCTCCGGTACTGCTGCTGCCTCTCTGTGTCCCAGTCTGTTTCTGGTGAAGTGTCCTCAGGTGTCAGGACTCCCATTTCCAGGTCAACAGGTAACTTACCAGGTCTCGCCCTCATTAGGTAAGCCGGGGTACAGTTGGTGGAACCTACCGGGATGTGGTTGTATAGGTCCACCAGATCGGGCAACTTCTCAGGCCACAGACTGCGTTCTTCCAGGGGCAATGTTTTTAGCAGATCCATTACCACCTGGTTCATTTTTTCACAAAGTCCATTAGTTTGCGGATGGTAGGGTGTCGTCCTTATCTTCCGGCAGCCATACAAATTGCAGAATTCCTGGAAGACCTCCGCTTCAAAGGCAGGTCCCTGGTCCGTCAGCACTTGGTCCGGGTACCCATGTGGACGGCAGAAGTGCTGCTGGAAGGCTCTAGCTGCTGTTTGAGCCGTTAAGTCCTTGACGGGGACGACAACCAAGAACCGGGAGTAATGATCCACGATGGTTAACGCGTAGACGTAGCCACTTCTGCTTGGGGTCAGTTTTACATGATCCAAGGCTACCAGTTCCAACGGTTGCCGGGTGACGATGGACTGCAGGGGAGTCTTCTGGCTGGCCCGGTCCTTCCTTCTCAGATTGCACGGGCCACAGTCTCTGCACCACTTCTCGATGGTTCCCCTCATGCCTACCCAGTGGAACCGCTCGCGCAGCAGGAACTCCAGCTTTTTCCACCCGAAGTGTCCAGCTCCGTCGTGGTATGCCTCCATCACCATGGCTGCGTCTCTTCGTGGCACCACTACTTGCCAGAGTAGTTCATGCGTCCGGGAGTTGACCATTCTGCGGCACAACTTCCCCTTGTAAAGGAATAGTCGACTCTTCTCCGCCCATAGTTGTTTGGCTTCCTCCGGAGCGTCTGGTTCAAGTCGAGCCTCCGGCCGAGTCAGCATCTCCTTCACCAGTCGGACGGCAGGGTCGCTGTCTTGCGTTTCCGCCCAGTTGTAGTGGGGTAAGGGGTTCAACGTAGCAGCCTGTTTACCCCTTACCCGGTGGGAATACTGGATAGTCCCATGACGGTGGAACGCAGGGAGTTCAACTTCTTCCAGTCCCTCCGGATCTTCTCCTTCGTCCGGCAGGTTGGGCATCCTGGACAGGGCATCCGCGTTAGTATTGGAGCGTCCTGCCCGGTATTTGATTGTGAACTCGTAGTTGGACAGACGGGCCATCCACCTCTGCTCCAGGGCACCGAGTCTTGCCGTGTCCAGGTGTATCAACGGGTTGTTATCCGTGTATACGGTGAACCGGGAAGAAGCGAGGTAATGCCTAAAGCGCTCGGTGACTGCCCATACCACGGCCAGGAACTCTAGCTTAAATGAGCTGTAATTCTCGGGGTTCCTTTCGGTGGGTCGCAGTTTTCGGCTGGCATAGGAGATCACTCGTTCTCTCCCCTGCTGAATCTGGGATAGTACGGCTCCTAGCCCGATGTTACTGGCGTCGGTGTAGAGGATGAAGGGCTGGCTATAGTCTGGGTACGCCAAGATTTCATCCCCCGTGAGGGCCATCTTCAGCTGGCGGAAGGACTCTTCTTCTAGCTCTTCCCATTTGAAGGGCGGCTTCTGGTTCTTGGCCTTCCGGGACTGGCCTATCAGGAGGTCCTGCATAGGCGCTGCCTTTTTGGTGAAACCGGGAATAAACCTTCGGTAGTAGCCTACCAACCCTAGGAACTGCCGCACTTCTTTTACGCTGGAGGGGCTTGGCCATCCCTTAATTGCGGTGATCTTATCGGGGTCGGGAGCCACTCCGTCAGCGCTCACCACGTGTCCCAGGTATTGCACCTTTGGTTTCAGGAGGTGACACTTGGAGGGTTTCACCTTTAGGCCGTAACTCGCCAGAGCTTCGAACACCTCTGCCAGGTGTTTCAGGTGGTCCTCATAAGTTTTGGAGTATACGATGACACCGTCCAGGTACAACAGGACCGTCTCGAAGTTTCTGTGGCCCAGACAGCACTCCATTAATCGTTGGAAGGTTCCTGGGGCGTTGCACAGTCCGAACGGCATGCAGGTGAACTCGCTAAGTCCCATCGGGGTGGTGAATGCGGTCTTCTCCCGGTCCGCCTCTGCTACAGGAACCTGCCAGTACCCGCTAGTGAGATCCAAGGTAGAGAAGAAGTTAGCAGATCTTAAAGCAGCCAATGACTCCTCTATCCTTGGTAAGGGGTACGCATCCTTGTGTGTGATACGGTTGATTTTCCGGTAATCTACACACATCCTCATGGTGTTGTCTTTCTTTTTGACTAAAACTAGTGGGGCTGCCCAGGGGCTACAGCTATCCCGGATTACCCCAGCCTCCTTCATGTCTCTAAGCATCCCCTTGGCGTGTTGGTAATGTGCAGGGGGTACGGGTCGATACCTCTCTTTTATGGGAGGATGATCTCCCGTGGGGATGCGGTGTTCTACCCCCTTGACTCGCCCGAAGTCTAACGGGTGTTTACTAAACACTCTCTCATACTCTTGAACCACCCGATAGACTCCTTGTTTCTGATGTGAGGGAGTGGAATCAGTACCCAAATGTAGTTGCTGACACCAGTCCTCCATGTCTTTCTTAGAGCCGTTACCTTCCTCCGGGTGAGATGGAGGCAAGGGTTCCACAGATTGTATAGAATTTTGATTAGTGGTATATAATTTGGCTAGCGTGGCATACCGGGGCAGGTACACTTCCCTCTCCCCGATATTTATTATGCGAATGGGCACCCTCCCATGGCGTACATTGACCACCCCCCGTGCTGTCAAAATGGTGGGCCTACTGTCTGAGTAAACTGGTTCTACCATTGCCTGGTAATCTCTTCCTCTCAGACCAATAGCTGCCCGGCACCAAATCATCATTTCACTTTTTGGGGGCATGGCAATAGGAAAAGGGTCACACATTCTTACGCTACCAATCTCACCGCCGGAGAGTTCCACTTGTTGCCGTTGCATCAGTGCCCGGATCTCTTTCTGGAGCACCCGCTGCTCGCCGGAGCTGGCGTTCTTGGCAACCTGCTGTAAAAGGAAAATCACCTCTGCAAGACAATTTTCAATTACGTTAGTTCCTAGAGTTATTTTTGGGTGACTCTCATGTTTATCAATATCTACAATGATCAGTCCCTGTGCGGCCAGTTCGACTCTACCGATTTTGAGGGCCACCTCCTTAAATCCGATCTGTGGCACGGGCTGGCCATTGCTGGCGATGATACTCAAGTCGTCGTCAGGGTAGTGGGTAATATCCGAGTCATTCCAGTACTGCTTGAAGAGCACGTACGGGATGGTGGTGACCTGTGACCCGGTATCCAGTAGGGCACTCATGGGAATGCCATCCAGTACCACAGGCAAGACTGGACGTCCTCCCACATATCTGTCGCGCCAGTTCGATGGGCCTGGTGATCTTTTTCCTGGGGGTTGGCCCTCTACCCCAGGTTGTGCCCGTTTAAAGAACAGTACCTTTCCATATGTCCGGGTTGATTGCAGCGGCGGCAGATGGGTCGTCCGTCCTCGCTGTATCGGTCACTGGGTCTTCCTCTGGCCGGTGGGGTCCTCCTTGGTCGACGCCACGGGATGTCCTCCGGTCCGGATGCCAGCTGGATCTTCCCTGGGGTGGAAACCTGTAAAGACTGCACAGTTCGGGTTAGCGCAGCAACGCTCTTAGCTAGCTCTTGGACCTGATGGTGTAGGTCTGGAGCCGGGTCATTGTCCAAAGCCTGCGCATCAGCTCCCACAGGCCCTGCTGACAAGGGCGCCGCCTCCTGGTAGTAAGTGGTAGTGGGGCGTCTGTGGGTCACAACGCCACCTGGTGCCGGTTCTCGGAGCACCCGGATGGCTCTCTCCTTGAACTGTGCAAAGTCCAGATGGGGATCCTGTAAGGCCATTGCCCGCAACTGGGTTCGGTGGGCATTGCAACATAAACCCTCTATAAATTGTTCAGTCAACAGCCTGTCCTCGTTTCCCACCCCATCAGGGTCGGTCTGCTTTATGGCCCTCAGGGCCTCTTGTAGGTTTAGTGCATAGTCCCTTATACTCTCATGCGCTCGCTGCTTGCACCCGTAGAATCTAAGCTTAATCTCGGCTGAGGTGCGGGTATCAAAGGTGTCCTTCAGCCGGGTTAGTATCCCTGCGACAGTCTTCCTCCCAGGTGGCCAGGATTTTACTTCCCTTTTGGCTGCCCCGGTTAGTTGGGCCACCAGGATGCTCACTTTTTGCTCTTCTGTGAGGGGGTACACCTGGAAGAGGCTATCCAGCTTTTCTCTAAAGTCATGCAGGGTATGTGACTCCCCTGAATACTGGGGTAGCCAAGCTGCTCCCGGGATATAGGGCATGGTGAAGGGCATAACTGCAGCAGCGGTAGCGCTGGCGGGGGTTGGGGCAGTGAAGCTCTCCTCCGTATCCGACATCTTCCTCCCCCCTAGTGGACCGTGGCCTACCTTGCGATGATCCTCTTCCGTAGGCCGCGGCTCCGCAGTGGATCGTCAGGGTTGAGGACCTTCCGTCGCGCTCCTGTGACGTCGGCGTCTGCTGGGCTCCTTCCAGGACCTTACGCAACGTCCGGACGTGAGGCGGGGCTTCAGTTCTCGCGCGCTTTCGGAGTCCACGCCCCTCTTCTTCCCGCGCGGCGTCCCCAAGATGGCGTCCAACGGCGGGAAAACTCCACGGATGGCGGGAAGAAGGCCGAAGATGGCGCCGGATGGCGGGAAACTTCACCGATGGCGGGAAGAAGGTAGAAGATGGCGCCGGATGGCGGGAAACCTCCACGGATAGCGGGAATCTTCACCACTGGTAAGTTTGAACAGTCTTTGCTTTTCAGGCACGCAGTACCCGGTGGTTGCGGGCACGATCTCCTGCCGACTACGCCAAAGTTGACGCGCCCCTGGGCCTGTGTCGCGCTGCGTTGCGCATGCGGGAGCCTACCCGGAGCCGGATCAGTAGAGGGTTGTAGTCTCGTGGCGGTGACCCGGTCCGTGCCCAGGGAGTCAAACTAGACGGCAGTCTATTAGTAGTAAATAGTTGATGACTACGCCACCCGTTGAGTGCAGCCAGGGAGCTGCTGCTGCAGGGCAGACCGCTGAGGCCGGTGGTAGGATTGTGCAGCGTGATAGTATAACCCCCAACGGGAGGGGTATGGCCTCAGGGCAGCCGACGTGGATGATGGGGGTAGCAGGAACCACTCAGAGACGGTACGGTGTAGTTCAGGGTCTTTACTGGTAACAACGATAGACCCTCCCGGAGTACTTGCTAGCAAACGGGGCCTGGTCAGTCTTTGAGCAGATGGGATCTCCCCTGGCCAGGCGTAGTTGTAGGCCTCACAAACTGACTGTACTCTTCTGGCTACCTTGCTAGAAGCTGATGTAAGTAGCCCACGTCCCTGAGTGTACCGTGTGGTGCTCACCCGTATGGCCGGTGACTCGGGGCCTTCTAATGGCTTCCGCTCCACGATGGCGGTGCTGGTCCCACGCGTGTGACCGTGCCTTCGGGCTTCTGGGCCAGAGGACCTGAAATCCCCTGCCTGACGGATTCTGCTGCTGGGTAGAAGTTAGTCCCCACAGCCTCGGACTCCGGGTCCGGTAAAGAATCTTCTTAGTCAGGGCGAGCGCTGCAGCTGCCAGCCCCTGACTCCTTGTAACTCTGCTGTTTCCTATGCTGCTTCTCTTCTCCACTCTCCTTGTCTGACTCTCCCTGCCTCAGCCCCGGGTTTTTACAGGGGAAGCTCTTCCCCTCCCAAGACTGGGCAGGAGGTGTGGCATGCACAGGATCCCTGACCAAAGGACCTCCCACCTGCTCTCAGACATAACATTACATTACTGTGGAAAACCAGACCCCTGGGGTGCCACACTAGCACTACTGCCAACCACTCAGAGGCACACAGCAAACACCTTAGAGATGAGTGGATCATACACAATTCTAATTTGCCTGTTTGTGTGGATTTTTCATGGAAACTCGATTTGCAAGAAATTTCTCTGGAAATTTAATGCACTTTATTATGATCTGAAGTCTTGCTCCCTGTCCGCTGTCCCGTCCTCGGTGCCTCAGTCGCATTGCTTCTCCGGCCTGGTGTTCACTCTAGGCTGGGGCTTCCATCAGATAGCAGGCCCTGGAGGTAACTACGCATGTGCAGTGACCTCCAGGACCTGCAGCCAGAAGTCACAGCCCGGGGATGGGACTTCCAACTTCAGGCCCTGGAGCATGTGCAACAAACTTTGTTGGCTCCTGCATAGAATGAATGCCAAGGAAGACATGCAGCATGAAGGAGGACCAGACAGTTGGCAGGGAGCAGCTGGGGCATCTGGAGAGGTAACTAAACAGCAGAAGGCAAAAAAGAAAAAAAACATGCTCACTTCATCGCTCACCTTTCTCTCCATTCACACTGCTTCCTGCCATCTGTCTGGTTGCAATGCCAACTCGGCACTCACCTAGGCTGGGTTTTCTGGCCATGAGCAGCTCCTGGTGTTCACCACCGGGTCTTGCATCCAAAACTAGTATCCCAATGTTCAAGTTAGGCCTGGATCAGAATCCACTGCTGGCAGCAAAATTGCTGACCAATGATATCCCAAATGTGCTCTATGTGAGACAGTTCTTGAAATTCTGCAGGTCCTGGTAGCAAATTTAAGCCAATTAGGCTGCTCACAGTAGCATGAAATACTGTGTTGAAAAACTGTTCTGGGACACTTTGGAGACATGACCATACCACTGGTTCCTCAAACCAATCAACGTAATACTGTGCATTTAGTATACATGGAATAAAGACTTGGCTAGTTTCTTTTTGCCACTGGTCCAATCCACTGAAAAAAAAAGTCCATGGGATTGGGGCTCAGGGTATCTGCTGGAGAAAGGACACAGTCAAGGTATGACTGTTCAGCCCGGGTGTGTCTGCTGAAGTGCGTCAGGTTGGCACAGCAGCAAATAAAACATCTGGTTCATCATGTGAAACATGCTGTAGTTGCTGCTGCTGCTTTTGCTGTCTTGACTTGTTCTAGGAGTAGTGCTGGCACAGGCAAGGAGCACTTGCAGAGGGCAATCTCATGGTCAGCCAGTGAAGGTGTCTAAAAGTTTTGATGAGCAAAGAACACAACTTATCCTGGTAATACACCAATTAGACTCCCTTTCAGAAGCCGGAAAAAATGCCCACATTTTTCTTTTATAGTAAGGGTCGAAAAGCTTGGTTATCCGATACATATCCCTTTGCTTTTTGGTGACAAAACACTTGTCATCATTCAAGGATACAACTTTCAAATCCTAGCCAGCACAGGAGAGGGTCCAGTTGCGTCATTTTCCACATTCCACTGTGATGGTTGGTCATCAAAGAAACATCATAGAAAAAGATACAGCCTTACCAACACCATGTCAGATTACCAATGCACAAGCAGAATGCAACAAACCCCCATGATAAAGGCGGGGGCACCACAGGTGCAAAATACTGATGCAAACAGCCACTCACAAATCTACCATTTCATGGAGGGGGTGACTGTGTATTATTAAACATGCACACAGATGAAGCTTGCATAGGACGCCTGTCAGAAAGATACGTGTGATGCACAGTGTCTGGCTTACAGCCAATTGATGACGCCCATACTACTAGATCAGGCAGCCTGCCCAGCAGTATATAAGTGCACCCCACAAGACAGACGCCCCAGTTCATCCATTGGTTGGGTGCCTTTATCATGGGAATCTACTGCTTCACGATCTCATTTATGAACACCTGAGCAAGTGTCTTGGCATTTGGAAGTGCAGGCAATGCGACAAAATGAACCATTTTAATGAACCTATCTACTACCACCAAAACCAGTGTTTTGCCTTCAGAAACCGGTAGGTCAGTAATAAAAGTGTGTCCATGGCCTACTAGGGATAGGTAGCGGAAGAAGAGTACCAGACGGATGGGTATGCGAAACCTTAGAATGCACGCAAATACTACAAGCAGCTACGTGTTCAATTATATACCGTTGAAACCCCGGCTACCAGAAATGACGAGAGAGGAGGTCCGCGGTTGCCTTACCACCTGGATTCCCAGTAAGCACAGAGTTATGATGTAACTTTGCGGCGCAAATTAGATGGTACCAATAACTTTCCTAAAGGGCAGGAGTCAGGGGCATCCCCCTCAGCCTCCAACACTTCACCCTCCAGTTCAGGATATAATACCGAAATGACTACCCTTTTCTGTAATATCGGGACAGGGTTCTCATGGTCATCACCACCAGGGAAGCTCCAGGACAAAGCATTAGCCTTGACATTTTTGACCCCTGGACGAAAAGTGACAACAAAATTGAACCTAGTAAAAAACAGGGACCATCTGGCTTGCCTAGTGTTGAGATGTGTAGCTGACTGGAAATATGACAGGTTCTTATGGTCAGTAATAACAGTAATAGGGTGGACAGCCCCCTCAAACCAATGTCGCCATTCCTCGAACGCCAATTTGATCGCCAAAAGTTCCCTGTTACCCACGCCAATTCCTCTCAGCTGAAGACAATTTTTTAGAAAATAAGGCGCATGGACGCCATTTACCGGGGATGAACCCTGAGACAACACAGCCCCAACATCCGACGCATCAACCTCCACAATAAAGGGTTGAGAATCATCGGGTTGACTGAGTATAGGTGCAGTGGCAAAATGATTCTTTAAGGTAGGAAAAGCCTGGAGGGAAGAATCCGACCATTTGGAAAAATCAGACCCATTCTTAGTCATGTCAGTAAGGGGTTTCACTATAATAGAGTAATTTTGGATGAATTTCCGGTAACAATTAGTAAAGCCCAGAAAACGTTGTAGAGCCTTCAGGTTCTTGGGACATTCCCAGTCAAGGACTGCACGGATCTTCTCTGGATCCATCCGAAAACCTGAAGATGACAAGTACCCCAAAAACTACACCTCCTGAACAGCGAAAACACATCTTTCTAGTTTGGCATAAAGTTTGTTATCCCTTAATATTTGGAGAACCTGCTTAACATTCCCCCGATGAGTCTCAAAATCAGGTGAGTAAACCAAAATATCGTCCTGATAGACCACCACAAACCTCCCCACCAAATGATGGAAAATATAATTTATGAAATGCTGGAATACCGCAGGTGCATTGGTCAAACCAAAAGGCATAACCAGACTCTCTACATGCCCTTCCGGGGTATTGAACGCTGTTTTCCATTTGTCCCCTTCTCTGATTCTAACCAGGTTGTATGCTTCCCTTAAATCCTACTTGGAGAATACCTTAGCTCCCACAACCTGGCTGAACAAATCAGGAATCAGAGGAAGAGGGTATGGATCATGGATGGTAATTTGATTTCATTCCCGGAAATCTAAACAGGAATGTAGACTGCCATCTTTTTTTCTTCACAAAAAAGAACCCTGCCGCCATGGGCGAAGATGAGGGTCTGATATGTCCCTTCTCCAGACTTTCCGCAATGAAATCTTTCATGGCTTGTCTCTCAGGGCCAGAAAGATTATACAGTCTGGACTTTGGTAGTTTAGCACCGGGAGTCAGGTTAATAGGGCAGTCATAAGCATGATGAGGAGGCAAATCCTGACACCCCCACTCAGAAAAAACGTCCTCAAAACCAGACAGAAAAGCAGGTAATATTTCCGTAGACACAGTAGCAAGGGAAATCTCTAAACAGTTCTCATGGCAGTAATCTCCCCTTTCAATAATCTCCCTGGCTTGCCAATCCAACAACGGATTATGTTTAACAAGCCAAGGGATACCCAAGACAATTGGTGTGGGAAGATTGTCCAGAACATAGCAAGGGATCATTTCACAATGAACTGACCCCACCCTCAGTTTTACATTATATACAATCTGAGTAAATGCTTTCTGTGCAAGTGGTGCTGAGTCAATGGCAAAGATGGAAATAGGTTCAGCAAAAGCATAACAAGCAAGATCATGAGTTTTCACAAACTCAGCATCCACCATGCTGACTCCGGCTCCACTGTCAACAAACACAGAGATTTTCTCGGTTTTGCTCTCTAGCACTACCTCAGCTGTCAGGTCAAAGTGGGAACTGCAGTTTGGCCACAAATGCACCCCTTGTTTATCCAACTCCAGACTACCAAGAGGTAATCAAGTCTCCTTTTGTTTAGGAATTGAAGGACAGGTCCCAACAAAATGTCCCTTTTTCCCACAAAAAAAAACATAAGCCTTTTTTTCTTGCGAATCTCTGGGGAGATGTATGATATAGAGACACACCCTAACTACATGGGTTCCTCCACCTCCCCAAATACTGGCTCAACCCCAGA
Source organism: Phyllobates terribilis (assembly GCF_046119375.1). Lineage (NCBI taxonomy): Eukaryota > Metazoa > Chordata > Amphibia > Anura > Dendrobatidae > Phyllobates > Phyllobates terribilis. The sequence goes on from NW_027362762.1 coordinate 638,891,334, forward strand.
CCGCTCCCCCAGCAGAGGTACACAACCCCGACAAGAAGTCCCCGGAGAAGGTGGTCTCGCCCGTCTATCAAGACGTATGGCCAACAACATGGCAGACTCCAAGGACTGAGTGGTTTCACATACTGCCAATGCATGTTTCAACCTTTCAGTAAGCCCCTCACAAACTTGACTTCTAAGGGCTGAGTCATTCCATGTGAAATCCGTTGCCCATCTACGGGATTCCAAACTACAGTACAGACCAAAAGTTTGGACACACATTCGCATTTAAAGATTTTTCTGTATTTTCATGACTATGAAAATTGTACATTCACACTGAAGGCATCAAAACTATGAATTAACACATGTGGAATTATATTCTTAACAAAAAAGTGTGAAACAACTGAAAATATGTCTTATATTCTAGATTCTTCAAAGTAGCCACCTTTTGCTTTGATGACTGCTTTGCACACTCTTGGCATTCCTCTTGATGAGCTTCAAGAGGTAGTCACCGGAAATGGTTTTCACTTCACAGGTGTGCCCTGTCAGGTTTAATAAGTGGGATTTCTTGCCTTATAAATGGGGTTGGGACACCAGTTGTGTTGTGCAGAAATCTGGTGGATACACAGCTGATAGTCCTACTGAATAGACTGTTAGAATTTGTATTATGGCAAGAAAAAAAGCAGCTAAGTAAAGAAAAACGAGTGGCCATCATTACTTTAAGAAATGAAGGTCAGTCAGTCCGAAAAATTGGGCAAACTTTGAAAGTGTCCCCAAGTGCAGTTGCAAGAACCATCAAGCGCTACAAAGAAACTGGCTCACATGAGGACCGCCCCTGGAAAGGAAGACCAAGAGTCACTTCTGCTTCTGAGGATAAGTTTATCCGAGTCACCAGCCTCAGAAATCGCAGGTTAACAGCAGCTCAGATTAGAGACCAGGTCAATGCCACACAGAGTTCTAGCAGCAGACACATCTCTTCAACAACTGTTAAGAGGAGACTTTGTGCAGCAGGCCTTCATGGTAAAATAGCTGCTAGGAAACCACTGCTAAGGACAGGCAACAAGCAGAAGAGACTTGTTTGGGCTAAAGAACACAAGGAATGGACATTAGACTAGTGGAAATCTGTGCTTTGGTCTGATGAGTCCAAATTTGAGATCTTTGGTTCCAACCACCGTGTCTTTGTGCGACGCAGAAAAGGTGAACGGATGGACTCTACATGCCTGGTTCCCACCGTGAAGCATGGAGGAGGAGGTGTGATGGTGTGGGGGTGCTTTGCTGGTGACACTATTGGGGATTTATTCAAAATTGAAGGCATACTGAACCAGCATGGCTACCACAGTATCTTACAGAGCATTGCTATTCCATCCGGTTTGCGTTTAGTTGGACCATCATTTATTTTTCAACGGGACAATGACCCCAAACACACCTCCACGCTGTGTAAGGGCTATTTGACCAAGAGGGAGAGTGATGGGGTGCTACGCCAGATGACGTGGTCTCCACAGTCACCAGACCTGAACCCAATCAAGATGGTTTGGGGTGAGCTGGACCGCAGAGTGAAGGCAAAAGGGCCAACAAGTGCTAAACATCTCTGGGAACTCCTTCAAGATTGTTGGAAGACCATTTCCGGTGACTACCTCTTGAAGCTCATCAAGAGAATGCCAAGAGTGTACAAAGCAGTCATCAGGAAAAGGTGGCTACTTTGAAAAACCTAGAATATAAGAAATATTTTCAGTTGTTTCACACTTTTTTGTTAAGTATATAATTCCACATGTGTTAATTCATAGTTTTGATGCCTTCAGTGTGAATATACAATTTCCATAGTCAAGAAAATACAGAAAAAACTTTAAATGAGAAGGTGTGTCCAAACTTTTGGTCTGTACTGTACGTTTCCATTGACCGATTCCCCTACTGAAGGTGACATAGCCTAGACTCAGCCAAGGCGACTAGGTCAGGGTCATCATAGATGAGGGCCAGAGCCCGAAAAACCCCTCCACAGACTGGAGACAAACCAAATCCTGCGGTAACAAAAACGCCCATGACTGAAGATCTCCCTGCAATAGTGAGATCACAATACCAACCCGTTGCTTCTCATTTCCGGAAGAATAAAGAAAAAGTTTAAAATACAGTTTGCAGGCCTCCTTGAATACAAAAAACTTGTCCCTATCTCCAGAAAACCTGTTCGGAAGGGCAACTTTAGGTTCAGGCTGGAAAGGCCTACCTGCAGAGACCTCCTCATTGGCGACCTGTAGATGCTGATGCTGCTGCTGTACCTCACCGCGGAGGTCATTCACCTCCAGAGACAGCCTGTGCAGTCGCTCTACAAGCTCTGCAGCTGAACCCATACCAAGGGAGAAAGGAAAAAAAAAAAGTCCACGCCCAAAAACACACAGAGAAAAAAAAAATGTCAGTTTTTTTTTTTCTTTTTCCTTTTCAAAATGTGCTTGGCCGGTGATAATGTTGCACAGGGTGTGGGAAAGACTTAGTGTAACACAGAGGGAAAGGGAGCCCAGACACTAGGGAAAGGGGGGAGTGGGGACCTCCTAGTCTGGTCTAGTGTCACCCTGTCTCAACTACCGTCCCTATATTGGCTCTTCACCAATCGCTGCACGCATGCCTCGCCTTGCCTTTCCCTGGTATATGGCTAAGTTTAGGGAAGGAAGGAGATGAGCACTAGTTGGTCTCCACTAAGCTCTATAGACAACAAGGGTAGACAAACAGGGGGTGATTGCTTAGCTTTAGACGACTCCAGCCAAATGCGCACACGACCTCAAGCTCCAGAGAAGACGAAGTACTGCTCTTGCTAAAGCCTCACAAGTAGTAATGAATATCGCCGGCATCTCCCTCTCAGACACACCAGGTATTTATACACTCAGGCTAAGGAGCTAATTAGCCAGAGGGAGGTAGCCTCTGGGTCCTAGAGACATCCAGCCTCTAAGAAGATGTCTGTAATGCCAAACGTAGAGATCTCCTGCATCCAACTGCAGGTCGACTGTCTGTCACCTCTAACACACCCGTGACATGTAGTGGTTGATGATAATGACAATGATGACACAAAAGAGGTAAGACAAGCAGCGTGAAGAGAAGGGTTAGGAGGACAATTTGGCCAATTTGCTTCTCTTAAATGAGCATGTGTTGATGGAGAGCAATAGGTCATAGTGTATTCAAACCTGGCTTATTTTCCTGTTGTAAAGCCTGCAGACTGCCAAAAATTTGTGAGCAATTTGCAAAAGAATTCCCACACTCGAGATGCCCATGTGTATGAGTCTCCACCACCACGACCAGAGCTTTCAGACACTGCTAAACTTCTCCAACCACATTGCATGCAGCATCACTTACTCCTGAGTCAACTGCAGAAGGAGCAGATTTTACCCCATGGGATCTGTTAGCCGCATGCTGCCTCAGCTGTGTATCACCAAGGCAAACATCCTTCTTCTCTGATGACATTACCTCCTCAACATCCCTATCTGGTTACCAGGTTTTGTTCACCACAAAATAATCTTCATTGACATCATTATCCATGACTCAGCAGACAGTTGCCTCTATGGAATGTCATGGGCTCCTTGCACCCCGCCTGATTCCCATCTTGAGATTTGCCCAAGCTCAGCATGTCACTGCCAGTGTCCTAATCATACAGCTCCTTCAGTATTCCTCTACAGTAAAGTGCTCCCACAGTCCCCCCACACACTGTATGATGGCCCCTTTAATATCATGGCTCTACAGTTCCCCCACACATTATGATGGTCTCCCACAATTTCCCCACACTAAGGGTACACCTACAGACTCCCACACATTATTATGCCCTCCGAGCACCCTATTCCCATTATTATTAGAACCCTACAGTTTCTCCACACAATATGATGTTCCCACAGCCCCTTACACAGAATGATGACCTCACACTCTATAATGCTCTCACAGTCCCCATAAGCAGTATGATGACCCTTACAGTCCCCACATACACCATTATACCACAACAGTCTCTCCACACAAAATATTATTCCCCCACAGTCTCCTCACATACACAGAATGATGATTCCTCAGTTCAAGGCACTCACAGCTCCCTACATGCACACGCACAGTACGCAGACATGCAAACACACAGTACGCAGACATGCACACACAGTACGAAGACATGCATACACACAGTACGCAGACATGCACACCCACACAGTACGCAGACATGCACACACACAGTACGCAGACATGCACAACCACAGTATGCTGACATATACACATACAGTACGCAGACATGCACACACAGTACGCAGACATGCACACACACAGTATGCAGACATGCACACACACAGTACGCAGATATGCACACACACAGTACGCAGACATGCACACGCACAGTACGCAGACATGCACACACGCACAGTACGCAGACATACACACATGCACAGTATGCAGACATGAACACACTACGCAGTAATGCACACAAACACGGTACGCAGACATGCGCTCACACACTGTATGCAGGCATGCACACACATGCACATGGTACACAGATATGCACACATGCAATATGCAGACATGCACAGACATAAACGTATACACAGATAGACACATACAGACATATGTACATATTTGAACACAAAATCTTAAAAACACATATAAAACAGATATAAATATATATACACATCATACACACTGACATACAGAGATTTTCACATCATACACACATTAGAAATATTTTTAATATGGGGATTGGGGAAGCTCACTCACCTGCCCCTTGGCTGGTTCCCGTCCAGCTCCACGGGTGTGTCACAGACATGGCCCTGGACCATCACGGTGGCCCACTTGCTGCTGAGGCCCTAACCGCTCCCCCAGCAGCTGTACAGGACCGCGGGCGCTGTTTGAGTGCTGTCACTTTCCAGACATGGCCGCTCACAGTGCACTGTCCGGCTGTGTCTGGTAGTAATGACGCGGCAAGGGCGACGCACAAGCACAATTAAAGGCGCAGTACCGACCCTGCCATGTCATTACTAGCTAAGCAGACACAGCTCACTGCGCTGCCATGTCTGGAAAGTGACACCGTTAAAACAGCACCGGTGGTCCTGCACAGATGCCGGGAAAACGGCCCGGGCCCCGACGACGAGTGGGCCCCCCTGATGTTCAAGGGCCCCGGCACTTGCCCGGGTGCTGACGCCAGCCCTGCCAAGGAAGAAACCATTGCTGAAGAAAAGACGTAAAAAAGGATGACTGATCTTTGCCAAAGAGTACCTTGACAAACCACAATCCTTCTGGGAAAATGTTCTGTGGACAGATGAAACTGTTGTAAGCAACAGTTTGTTTACAGACAGCGCAATGATGCTTATAAGGAAAAGAACACCTTACCAAAAGTTAAACGTGGTGGAGAATCCATAATGCTGTGGGGTTGCTTTGCTGCTTCTGGTACTGGAGGCTTTGACCGTATCACAGGAATCATGAAATCAGAAAATTATCAAGAGATTTTAGAGCGAAATGTCCTGCCCACTGTAAGAAAACTTGGTTTGAGTCGAAGATCTTGCAGCAAGACAATGACCCAAAGCACACACCCAAAAGTACACAAGAATGTTTGAAAAAGAAAAAATGGACTGTTATAAAATGGCCAGCAATGAATCCTGACCTCAATCCCATTGAAAATCTTTGGGGTGAGCTGAAATCTGCCATTGGGAAAAAGAACCCTGCAAACATTCAAGAGCTCGAACAAACTGCACAGGAAAAGTGGGAGAAAATACCACCTGAGAAGTGCAAGAAGCTTATAGATGGCTACAAGAAATGTTTGGGGGCTGTCAGCAATGCCAAAGGGTGTACAACCAAATATTAATTAGGGGTGGCTTTATTGCTGCACATGCTGTTTATTCTGTTTTTTTCTTTGAAATTGCAACATGGAAGTTGAAAAACAATGTTTTATTGCTGTATTACTTTGGACCACTAATTAAAAAATCCTGAGGATATAACTTTGGTACATATCCATTTATTTCTGAAGATATTGTACAGTCTATGAAAAAAATAAAGGGGTCCCAATAATGGTGAGCAGCACTGTAAGTTTATTGTTCTGTTTACATGTGGTTGTCCTGAAGAAGGAGTCAGTTGACTTCCACATTTAACCACTTTTAACAAATCTCGGTCCTTGGATCCTTGACTGGAAAATCAGCAGCACAGAGTAAATCCGCTTTCCTGGTATCTTGACACGCGTACATGCGTGACATATTGTGAGCCAGCTCTCTGGCTGTTGCAATCATCAATGTGAATCGTCAATGTGTGAAATGGTGCCCTTCATCTTTTGGCAATTTGCAAAAATCAAATCATATATTGTTCAATTTCACCGGAACATTCAAATTTCATGAAATTCAACTCTGAGTCAATTCGTAGCAGATTGATTCGATCATCTCTGTAGATTAATTTGTAGATTGTGAGGCTCGTGGGCAGGGTCCTCTCTCCTCCTGTACCAGTTGCTGACTCGTTTTGTTCAAGATTATTATAAGTGTATTTGCTATGTATACCCCTTTTCACATGTAAAGCGCCATGGAATAAATGGCGCTATAATAATAAATAATAATAATCTCTGTGGATAATCAAAGAACTTGGGAAGCTTAAACAGAAACTTAAAAGCTTATACTGGGAGAAGATATAAGGGATCTGAAACAACAAATGGCAGCCATGCCTACAGATCAAGACATGGGTCATTATATATAATGTCTTGAGGCCATGTAAAAAAAGGAAACTCAGTCTCTCAGTGCCAATATGCCTCAACTACCTGACTAAGTTTAAAGGATTGAAAGCAGTGTGATGTCTGTAATAGATAATAATCCTGAGAAACTGCTAGATGTCCTGTGTAGAATACATTTTTTTGTCAACAAAGAAGGCCATTATACGCTAATCACGAGATAAAGGCAATCTTCAATTTGGAGGCAGGCGCAAACAGCTACTTTCTGACCTCTTCAGAATGACTCTTATTAAAAGGAAAGCTTTAAAACATCTATTGGAAGTATTTCATGATAGATGCAGAGAGGTGGTACCCAGAGCTGGCCTTAGGCTGAACTGTGCCCTCTGCTAAATTGACCTTTGGTGCCCTCATCTCAATGTTTTCTTTTTAGTCGATTTTCCCTGAAAGCTATCTTTTATATCCTGGGAAAATCCAATTTAAGGCACTGTTCATATCTTCATTTTGTGTTTCGTTCTTCTACCACATGTTAGGAAAAAAGAAACAGAATTCATGTGTAATATAGATCTTTTACATAATGGTTACTGTTTGCGTTCTCTATGAAATGGATTCATTTTCTACATGAATTTAATTTATCCAATAGAAGAGTACAAATTGGGCCTCCATCACAAAGAGGCACCCTGCAAAACCCTACAAAGCGGCAGCTATGGCGGGCTGGACAGTCTGTAGCCGCCTGCCTTTACAAACCAGAAACTGTACTGATAATGCCACTCCAGCAGTTACTGAGGTCAGAAGTGTACAAGGGGCTTTGGTAACATCATGGTCTTGTGACCAAAGATCCTTCACCCAGCAGGAGTGTGAAGGAACTGAAAAGGAGTAGAGAGCCTGGAGGAATTCACAATCAAGTCATTGATCCCAGCTCCCCAGCAAGAATAGCAGAAAATAATTTCACTATAAGCACTCTACACTAAAAACCCACTCAGTGTCCTAAGGCTGCGTGCACACGATGCGTTTTTCATGCGTTTCCGCTGCGGAATTTCCGCAGCGGAAACGCATCAAAAACGCATGGCAATCCGCACCCCATGGTCCCCAATGGCATTCCGCAATGTCAATGCACATTGCTGCTGATTTTTCCGCAGCGTTTCTGCAGCGCTCATAAATCCGCAGCATGTTCATTAATTTTGCGGAAGCGCAGCGGAAGCGCCGCCATTGACTTGCATTGAGACGCATAATATCCGCGTCTGTACATTTGTACAAGCGGATTTTATGCATCTCTATGGGCGGATGGTACCCAGTTCTGGAGGAGAGAAGACTCTCACCCAGACCTGGGTACCATTGTACCTGTAAAAAAAGAATAAAATAACAAATAAAGTTATATTCACCTGTCCGGCGGCCCCTGCAGCGCTTACCTTCCAGGACCTGAGATGACGTCGCGGTCATGTGACCGCAGGCTGTCTCGCGAGATGCCGGCAACCCGGAAGAAGCCAGGACGAGCGCTACAGCACACGCCGGTGCATCGGGAGTGAGTATAGCTTTATTTTTTTTATTTTTACGGTCACACTGTATAAATCCATGCCGGTTGCATGGATTTATACAGTGTGATCTAGTTGTCAAGCAGTTTCCAAGTGATGCTATCGCCTGGAAAGTGCTTGTCAGTCCGCATGCGGAAACACATGCGTTAACGCATGTGGATACGCAGGTGAATCCGCATGTATTCTGCAGGAAGAACGCATGCACAATCTGCATGCACAATCTGCATGCGTTTTTTCTGCCAGGGAGATGCAGAAATGCTGCAGAAATTTTCTGCTTCATTTCTGCATCGTGGGCACATAGCCTAAGAGATGCTGACAGTAGTGCTGGGGGTGGGGGTGATAATAGCTAGGGGCTTCCTCAGTGATACCATGACAGTATTGAGCTCTGATTGGTAAAGAAACCCACTGACCGCAGTTCCAACATTCAGCTCTTTACTCGCTTTTTACATGTTGCAGGAGAGTGAGGAAGAGCATTGATGATTTTATCCCTTTATTCTGATTACTGTCCCTCCCCCATTAGAGACACCACTGTGCTTAAGGCAGAGGAAGGTGCTGAAGAAAAAACTATCACTGACACACTTCCCTCATAACTAGTGGCCCTATGGCCCTACTCGCCCCCAGTGGAGTTTGGTGGCTAGCTCCACATGCGATCGCACAGGTTGCATTTAGCTAAGGTGGCACATTATATAGCCTTAGAGATTCAGATGATAACTGGAACTTCTGCTAAATCTTAATAGGATTCCTACTCCGGAATGACCATATGCACTACTGCTTCCTCAAACACCAAAAGCCTTTTTATCGTTTGTAAGCATTGGAAGCCGAAGTTTCCTTTTGCCTTTCCCAATGCTGTGTTTTTATTGCTCACTCTATCTTGTTACTATATACACTGTGTGCACTATTATTATTAGGCATTTGTATAATAGAGAATGCGCACAAAAAAAACTATTGGAGTAACAGAAATTACCCACCAGATAATAATATATTATTAATGTATATACTATTTTATTGAAAAATAATATTTAAAATTGATTAAAATGCAAAGAGGTCAGCAAGAGAAATTACAAGATGAAGAGGAACAACAATACTATGACGAAATCCAAAAGGAGTGACACAACTGAGCCGATGCCACAATAATTCACAATCACAGTACAACCATGATCTATAAATATGATCTTAAAATAAACAAAAGGAATTGATGTAAAAAGTCCCAATTAAATAGTTGATATCAATATATATAACACTACAAATATTGTAAAGTAACTTTATCATACATAGTGATCCAAATCAATACAGACATGATGATAAAGTATGATTATAAGATGCTATCAACTATGTTCAGGAAATAATTCCACTGACATATCTCTCATGGGAATGAATAGCAGGCGACAATGAGCATGATCAATAATATGTACATAGCAAGTGTTTACCCATAACTGTGTAACCTCAGTCTACCCCATTTTTATCATTAGGCATTTGTATTTTTTTTATGATTAATTTTATTATTAAGCAACTACAATGCTGTCGGTCAGACTGAAATGATAATAAATCTGAAACCTGAATATTTAAGAAAGCAAAAGTGAGGTTTGATTTTGCTTAGGAGAATATCTGTGTGCAGAATTATTGGGAAACTATTTGTGTGCCGAATTGTTATGCAACTAAATGATAAATGTATATTTTCCCGTCTCAATTGTTTATTTTCATCTGTTGAAGAGAACAATAACCAAACAACTCAATGTGTAAAAATACATCTTAGATATTTAACAAAAATCTCAGTGACCCATATAGCCACCCTTCTTCTCACTAACAGTCATAAGGCTTTCATCCATTGAGTCAATCAACTTTTTGGCAGCACCAACCACAACCTACCAGACACTGTTTAGAGAAGTCCACTGTTTTCCTTCCCCATAAATCTCCTGTTTAAGAAGGACCCACAAGTACTCAATAAGGTTTAGGTCAGGGGACGAACAGGGCCATGTCATTATTCTTTCATTTTTAAAGAAAACCTGTCACCATGGAAATGCAGTTCAATCTACAGGCATTATGTTATAGAGCAGGGGGAGTGGAGCAGACAGCTTTTTTTTGTATAAGTGTGCATACAAAGATACCTGTCAGTCACTGATAGGACCGCTCACTGGATCAAAAATTACAGAAAGAACAGAGGATTAAATGATGAAAGCATGGGTCATAATGAGAATTTTCTCACAAAACTGTATAGCAATCCTCTCAGCTCCTTCTGATATAACACGATGCTTGCAGATTGGACTCCATTTTGATGGTGACAGGTTCCCTTTAAGGCCTTTACTGACTAGCCAAGCAGTTGAGTACTTCAATACATGTGATGAATCATTGTTGTAACGGATCCGGGAGGCGGACTGTAACGGGTCCGGGAGGCGGAACCTCTGAGCTACTATACAAGGGGGCGGCCCTTGTAAGGGAGCGGGTGGCAGTCTCTGGGTGAACGGACAGGGAGTTACGGCAAGTGATCAGGGCAGTCTCTGGGTAAGGGGTAGGTACGACCTGTGATGGCAGAGCCTCCGGGTAGGCTAGCAGGCAGGTGGTAGATGTGTGCTCCCAGGTGAGCAAGCGAGAGTCTCTGGAATAGCTGATGGTCACCGCACGTGACAACGGGACCTCCGGGCTGGCAAGCAGGCAGGTAACGGAGATGCGCTCCCAGGTGAGCGGGCAAGAGTCTCTGGAATAGCTGATGGTCACCGCACGTGACAACGGGACCTCCGGGCTGGCAAGCAGGCAGGTAACGGAGATGCGCTCCCAGGTGAGCGGGCAAGAGTCTCTGAGATAGCTGGTGGTCACAGCACGTGACAACGGAGCCTCCGGGCTGGCAAGCAGGCAGATAACGGAGAAGCGCTCCCAGGTGAGCGGGCAAGCTGGTCCATAGACAGACTGACCGGAGTAGTAAGGCAGACCGTCGGACCTCAGGCAAGCAGGCAGGTAGCTGACATGCGCTCCCAGGTGAGCGGGCAGGCTGGTCCTTAGACAGACTGACAGGAGAAGTAAGGCAGACCGTCGGACCTCAGACTGGCAGACAGGTAACAAGTATTCAGGCAGGAATCAGGCAGGTAACTGGCAGGTACTGGCAGGTAACTAGCAGGAAACTGGCAGGTAACTGGCAACGGGACCTGAGGGCTGAAGCACAGGTGAGACACAGGTGCAAACAACATTGCTCGGGCACCTCCATTTTGGAGGAGGTGCCTTATATATGATGAAGTCCTCCGGCCATTGGCCGGGGACTCTTTAGGGCGGCGCGCGCGGCCCCTTTAAGAGGAGGGGAGCGCGCGCGCGCGCGCCCTAAGCACAGGGGCCGGGAAGGAGCGCGCGCTGAGAGCAGAGCAGGAGGAGGACGCCGGGACGGAGCGCGCGCTGACAGCAGAGCGGGGGGAGGAAGCCGGGCACGGAGCAGAGCGGTGAGAGGAGCAGCGTCCCTGCCTAGCAGAGGGCAGGGGCGCCGGCACTACAGTACCCCCCCCTTTAGGCCCCCCCTTTTTTAGGCCAGACAGAAATTTAGCTAGGATGAGAGGGGCATGGATGTTCTCCCGGGGCTCCCACGTTCTCTCCTCAGGACCAAACCCCTTCCAATCTACCAGGAAAAAGGTCTTTCCTCTTACCCTTTTGGTGGCAAGAATGTTCTCTACCTCAAACTCGTCCACAGCAGAAACCGGAGCAGGAGGCGTACCTGTAGACTTGGAAAAAGAGTTAAGTACCACAGGTTTGAGGAGAGACACATGGAAGGAGTTAGGGATCCGTAAGTTGGCCGGGAGTTTCAATTTATAGGCCACCGGGTTGATCTGACTGATGACCTCCAGTGGGCCGATGAACCGAGGCCCTAACTTATAGGAAGGGATCTTGAGCCGGACATATTTGGACGAGAGCCAGACTTTATCCCCAGGGCGGAATTGAGGAGGGTCCAGACGTTTTTTGTCAGCGTGTCTTTTCATACGCTCGGATGACAGAAGAAGTGCGGACCGGGTACTCTCCCATATGGAGGAAAATTTGTTAACAAGAGATTCCGCAGCCGGATTGTCCGCCGAGGTGGAGACGGGAAACGGGATCCGAGGATGCTGACCGTAGACTACAAAAAACGGGGATTTGGAGGAAGACTCGCTCTCGTGATTGTTGTACGAGAATTCGGCCCATGGCAGGAGATCCACCCAGTCAGAATGGTGGGCATTAACGAAGTGCCGAAGGTAACTGGTCAGGTTCTGATTGATCCGCTCCACTTGACCATTAGACTGTGGGTGGTAAGCGGAGGAGAAGTCCAGGGTGACGTCCAGCAATTTACAAGTGGCTCTCCAGAAACGGGAAGTGAACTGTACCCCACGATCCGACACGATGTGACGGGGCAGGCCATGAAGACGGAAGATGTGGCGGATAAAGTCTTTAGCCAGCTCGGGTGCAGACGGAAGACCTGGCAGTGGAATGAAGTGAGCCATCTTGGAGAAGCGGTCAGCGACCACCCAAATGACCGTACAACCGGCAGAGACAGGCAGATCAGTAATGAAGTCCATCGCTATATGCTGCCAGGGGGCAGCAGGTACTGGCAGAGGTAGGAGGCGGCCGGCCGGCAGGTGTCTCGGAACTTTGTTGCGGGCGCAGGACACACAGGCAGAAACAAAGTCTATTACATCCTTGTGCAGGTTAGGCCACCAGTAGTGCCGGGTAATAAGCTGGAGGGTCTTTTTCTGACCGGCGTGGCCAGCTAGTTTAGACGAATGACCCCAGTGTAGAATCTTCTCCCGATCAGGTACTGGTACGAACGTCTTACCAGGAGGAAGACGATTTAGACTCACGGGAGCCACCTGCATTACTCTGGCGGGATCGATGATATGTTTCGGATCCTCCTCGAGATCAGACACCAGAAAGGATCGAGACAAGGCATCCGCCTTGACGTTTTTGTCAGCCGGGCGAAAATGAAGGACAAAATCAAAACGAGCAAAAAACAAGGACCACCGGGCTTGGCGCGGGTTAAGTCTCTGGGCATGCTGGAGGTAAGCCAAGTTCTTGTGGTCAGTGTAAATTATTACCGGGTGAAGAGCCCCCTCGAGCAGGTAACGCCACTCCTCCAATGCCAGTTTGATGGCCAATAACTCTCGGTCTCCTATGGAATAGTTGCGCTCAGAGGAGGAGAAGAGTTTAGAGAAGAAGCCACAAGTTACCATCCTCCCGGAAGATGATTTTTGAGTAAGTACCGCTCCGGCTCCAGAGGAGGAGGCGTCAACTTCCAGGAAGAACTGCTTGTTGCCATCTGGGCGATGCAGCACCGGGGCGGAAGAGAAGGCCTGTTTAAGGGAAAGAAAGGCCTCCTCTGCTTCGGGTGGCCACTCTTTGGGATTAGTACCTTTACGGGTGAGCGCAGAAATTGGGGCCGTCCGGGAAGAGAAGTGTGGTATGAAGAGGCGGTAGTAGTTGGCGAAGCCCAGGAAACGCTGAATGGCCTTCAACCCCTCCGGTCGGGGCCATTTCTCGATGGCAGACAGTTTCTCAGGATCCATTTGAAGGCCGGTCTGAGAGAAAATGTAGCCCAGAAACGGAAGCGAGGTCTGCTCAAAGAGGCACTTCTCAAATTTAGCGTAGAGATGGTTCTGCCTTAGCCTGAGCAGGACCTGACGAACGTCCCTCCGGTGAGTCTGGAGATCCGGAGAGAAGACCAAGATGTCGTCCAGGTACACCACTACGCAGGAGTAGAGAAGGTCCCGGAAGATGTCATTGACCAACTCTTGAAAGACGGCAGGAGCGTTACAGAGACCAAAGGGCATTACCAGGTATTCATAGTGGCCGTCCCGGGTGTTGAATGCCGTCTTCCATTCATCCCCCTGACGAATACGAACCAGGTTGTACGCCCCACGAAGGTCCAGTTTGGTGAAGATCCTAGCCCCCCTCAGACGATCAAATAATTCTGGAATGAGCGGAAGGGGGTACTTATTCTTCACCGTGATCAGGTTTAGGCCTCTATAGTCTATACAGGGACGGAGAGAGCCGTCCTTCTTTTTGACGAAAAAGAAGCCTGCTCCCGCCGGGGAGGTAGATTTCCGGATGAATCCTCTGGCCAGATTCTCCTCAATATATTCGGACATTGACCGGGTCTCAGCAGCGGATAAAGGATAGATACGCCCACGGGGAGGAGTAGTACCGGGTAGCAGATCGATGGGACAGTCGTATGGTCTATGTGGTGGTAATGTCTCTGCCTCCTTTTTATTAAAGACATCTGCATAAGACCAATAAGGAATCGGAAGTCCAGGTAGATTAGCTGGGGTAGGAGAGGGACGAACGGGATGGACGGGAACCAGGCAGGTCTTATGACAGTCTTGTCCCCAGCGAAGGACCTCTCCGGTTTGCCAGTCTAGCACGGGTGCATGTCTCTGGAGCCAGGGCAGACCTAGCAAGAGGGCGTGAGAGAGTCCAGGCAGAACATGAAAGGAGATACTTTCAGAATGCAGCATTCCCACCTGCAGGGTAATGGATTCGGTGATGAGTTGAATGGGGCGAGGTAAGAGGCCCCCATCCACGGCAGCGACAGACAAGGGTACAGCCAGAGGTTTGGTGGGGATGCGGTATTTCTCAACCAGGGACTGTGAAATAAGGTTCCCGGCTGCTCCAGAGTCAAGTTGGGCTAGTTCGAAATAACGGTTCTCCCCGTAGATGATCGAAACTGACAACAGCAGGGATGGAGAGGATTTATTCTTGTCTAGGTGGACCTCTCTGAGCGAACCTAGACACAGGCGTTTCCCGACCTCTCCGGGCAGGCACGGATCCGGTGCTCCTTACTGCCACAGTAGAAGCAGCTCCCCTCGGCACGGCGTGAGTCCTGACGGGTTTTGACCATCTTGGTCTGGTCGACCTGCATAGGCTCAGGAGAGTGTACCTGGGGAGAGATGGAGGGAATGACGGGTTTCTGGAAAGTAGGAGCTAAACGTGGAATCCTTCTCTCACGGGTGACCTCTTTGGCACGCTCCTGAAACCGTAGGTCAATTCGGGTGGCAAGAGTTATTAAGTCATCGAGAGTGGTAGGAATGTCCCGACCGGCAAGTTCATCTTTAATACGGCCGGACAGACCCTCCCAGAAGACGGAAACCAGGGCGTCGTTATCCCAGGCCAGCTCCGAGGCAAGGGTACGGAACCGTATGGCATATTGGCCCACGGTGAGACTCCCCTGACGGAGGCGTAGCAACGATGATGCAGATGAGGTCTTCCGTCCGGGTTCGTCGAAGACTTTCCGGAAAGCCGTGAGAAAAGCAGGCAAGTTGGACACCAGGGGGTCTCCTCTCTCCCATAGAGGATTCAGCCAGGCCAGGGCCTCCCCGGTGAGATGGGACATGATGAAGGCAATTTTGGCCCGGTCGGAGTTAAACTGGTAGGACAAAAGTTCAAAATGCAGGGTGCACTGATTCAAGAAGCCCCGAGCCTGGACGGGGTCGCCTCCGAAGCGAGGAGGTGCAGAAAGCCGGGGTCCGGGGTAGGATACCATAGTATTAGTGAGCAGCGGAGCCGCCGGATTGCAAGATATGGCACTGGCGGAGGTTGTTGGTGGATCAGACAGAGTGTTCAGGCGAGTATTAACATTCCGCAGGTGACCCAGGATGGCCTCCTGTTGGGACCTCTGACGGGACAGTTCAAGAGCGAGGTCCGAGAGCGAGGGAGCTTGGGTGCCACCGGGTTCCATGGCCCGAGCAAACTGTAACGGATCCGGGAGGCAGACTGTAACGGGTCCGGGAGGCGGAACCTCTGAGCTACTATACAAGGGGGCGGCCCTTGTAAGGGAGCGGGTGGCAGTCTCTGGGTGAACGGACAGGGAGTTACGGCAAGTGATCAGGGCAGTCTCTGGGTAAGGGGTAGGTACGACCTGTGATGGCAGAGCCTCCGGGTAGGCTAGCAGGCAGGTGGTAGATGTGTGCTCCCAGGTGAGCAAGCGAGAGTCTCTGGAATAGCTGATGGTCACCGCACGTGACAACGGGACCTCCGGGCTGGCAAGCAGGCAGGTAACGGAGATGCGCTCCCAGGTGAGCGGGCAAGAGTCTCTGGAATAGCTGATGGTCACCGCACGTGACAACGGGACCTCCGGGCTGGCAAGCAGGCAGGTAACGGAGATGCGCTCCCAGGTGAGCGGGCAAGAGTCTCTGAGATAGCTGGTGGTCACAGCACGTGACAACGGAGCCTCCGGGCTGGCAAGCAGGCAGATAACGGAGAAGCGCTCCCAGGTGAGCGGGCAAGCTGGTCCATAGACAGACTGACCGGAGTAGTAAGGCAGACCGTCGGACCTCAGGCAAGCAGGCAGGTAGCTGACATGCGCTCCCAGGTGAGCGGGCAGGCTGGTCCTTAGACAGACTGACAGGAGAAGTAAGGCAGACCGTCGGACCTCAGACTGGCAGACAGGTAACAAGTATTCAGGCAGGAATCAGGCAGGTAACTGGCAGGTACTGGCAGGTAACTAGCAGGAAACTGGCAGGTAACTGGCAACGGGACCTGAGGGCTGAAGCACAGGTGAGACACAGGTGCAAACAACATTGCTCGGGCACCTCCATTTTGGAGGAGGTGCCTTATATATGATGAAGTCCTCCGGCCATTGGCCGGGGACTCTTTAGGGCGGCGCGCGCGGCCCCTTTAAGAGGAGGGGAGCGCGCGCGCGCGCGCCCTAAGCACAGGGGCCGGGAAGGAGCGCGCGCTGAGAGCAGAGCAGGAGGAGGACGCCGGGACGGAGCGCGCGCTGACAGCAGAGCGGGGGGAGGAAGCCGGGCACGGAGCAGAGCGGTGAGAGGAGCAGCGTCCCTGCCTAGCAGAGGGCAGGGACGCCGGCACTACAATTGTCCTGCATAAAAATCATGGTTTGAAAGATGCAGACCTTTTTCTGTACCACTGCTTGAAGACAGTGACTTGGCAGTAGGTTTGGAAGTTGATTTTAAGTCCATCATCAACCTGAAAAGGTCCAACCAGGTTATATTTGATAATACCAGCCCATAGCAGTACTACACCTCCACCTTTCTGGTGTTTGAGTCAAAGTGAAGGTCTGTGTCCGTTACTGATCCAGCCACGAACTTCTGTCTTCAGATAATTCTTGGCCAAGTTTTGACGCTTCAACTTATATATCAAGTTCAGTTGTGATTGGGTTTCAGCCTTGCTTACCTTGGCCATGTCTCTGAGCACTGAACAGCTTGTAGTTCTAGGCCTTCCAGGAAGATTGCAGTTCTGGAGTATGACAGCAATGGAGGATAATTGGTTCCTGTTCGCGTCATGTTTTTCATTCTTCTCAATCTTTGGCAATTTGCCATTTACAACAAAACTTTTGATGATTCTGTGATCACGCCCCAATATCTTAACAATTTCAAGACTTGTAACACTTTTACTTTTCAGAGTTAGTTAAATCTCTTTTTTGGCCTATTTTGCCTGAGGACCACAAACTGCCTAATAATTCTGCACACCTTGATAAAGGGTGATGATATCCTTAGATCATACCGTCCATCATTACACAAAACACTCATTCAAGTTTCTACAGCGTGGAGTTGGAAAATATGCCTAAAAATGATGATTTGTTCAAAATACTCATTTGCCTAATAATTGTGCACACGGTATAGGCCAGGGCCTCTTCTGCTGATGAGCATCTCACCTGAGGCTGCAGTCTAAGGTGTATGTCACTGGGGGGCAAAATGCCTCCTCCTGAGAAATCAGCCTTAGTAACTCAGCAGAGCAGGTCACCGTGTGTGGAGGGGGCTCAAGAGCTGAGCCTGTTTCAAATGTGACAAAGCTGGCTGTGTTATATAGCCTTCAACAGCAGCTGCAACTGAGCTCTTATCGCTACTGTTAACCATTTAGATGTCACTGTCAAGCTCTGACATCAGCATTTCAATGGAAAGCACTGTCTCTCATCAGCCCCCAACATGATTTTGGAGAACAAATGGGTTAACATATCAGCCAGGAACCTGCTCAAGGCCTCCCTCGTTGCCATTTAGCCTCTCCTGTGAGCTTCATATGAGGTTGTGATTTTTATTGTATACTGCAATTCTGTTGTAGTACAGTATATAGTATAAGCCATCAAATGTTCGCAGGGTCAAGTCCCATAAGGGCACTACCAAAAATAAAGTAAAAAATGATTTTTTTCTTTAAATATATAAAATAAATATATGAAACTTTGAATCACCACCCTTTTTGTACACATGACAGTGTATGTATTGCACACTGCCTCAATTCAGCAGTCTGCAGTCGCAGAGAGTGACTGCAGACTTTTTTATTTCAGCCAGGACAGTCCCATTAACCCATATAGTAAATAGCATAAAAAGATATCAAAACCCCAGAATTTTCTTTGTCACCTTATGTCCCTAAAAAAATAAATAAAAAAAGCAATCAAAGTACCTTATGTAGCCCAAATTGATATAAATAAAACCGCCAGGTAAGCGCACAAAAAGAAGCTCGTACACAGCGACACTGACTGAGAGGTAAAAACATTACATTGGAAAATGGTACTCAAACAAAAATTTTTTTAACAAAGTTCGGAATTTTTTTTCACAAGTAAAATGAAAAAAAAAATCTCAATACAAGTGTGACATCACCGTAATTGTATTGACCTGGAAAATTATTATTATTATTATGCTTTGCTTATATAGCGCCATCATTTTCCGTAGCATTTTACAGAAATTATCATCACTGTCCCCAATGGGATTAACAATCTAAAGTCACTATCAGTATGCTTTTGGCATGTGGGAGGAAACCCACGCTAACAAGGGGAGAACATACAAACTCCTTGCAGATGTTCTCCTCCCTGGGGTTTGAACCCAGGACCCCAGCGCTGCAAAGTAACAGTGCTAACCACTGAGCCACAAAATCATGTTGACGGGTCATTTTTACAATACAGAAAAATTCTGTAAAATCAAGAACATCAAAACACAATATATTATTTTGCACTGCAGGGAGGACATCATTTCAGTTTTCACCTTAGGGAGCAGTAAAGCTAGAAACTACTAGCTATGGACCTATGGCAACTAAATAGGCATATGTTGGTTTTTATGATGTGTTATATGTCTTTATGTAGGCAGAGGAAACAAATATCAAGGGAAAAAGTGCAAGGCAAATATCCAAGATAAAAGCACATCTTTATTAATATAAGATAGCATGAATATCAATAAATAGAATTGGATAAGAATGTACACCATGCAAATTCAATGTTTACCACAAGATGGCAGTGTATAAGTACATTTGCAAAAAAACATAAGTATGTATGTACTGTCATGGAGAAACAATATAGCAAATGGAATAATGAAGTAAAGCCAAGGGATTCCCCCACACACATTCCAATGTAAGCCTGCAAGAAAGGCTGATAACCAGAGGCATACATAGAAATCATGGGGCACCATAGAAAAAGTCCAAATTGGTCTTCCCTGCCTAAAAAAAATAAAACATTCTGAGGAGTAGGTAGTTCCCCACAATCAGGAATAGTAGCGTTTTGGAAGCAGTGTATTTTTGCTGCGTCCAAAACTCTGCATTCTAATTACGGCACTTGTATTTAGGTACATGTGCATTTACCACATGTAATGTCATTCTATTGTTGAAAATACTAGCGTCTCCACTACAGAAAATGACATGCTGCGGCTCGTAAACCCGCACCGTGGGTGAGTTTACGCAGCGTTAAATAGAAGCACAGTAGACATGGGATTTCTATAAATCCAATCCACTGTGCTTGCAATGTAGAACGCAGCATTTTGGACGCAGTGAAAATACGCTGCTTCCAAAACGCGGCTATTCCTGATCGTGGGCACATACTCCAAGTGGAATCACAGTATATAGGCGCAGCAACAAAAAGGCACTATCTCTCAACTTTTGAAGACAGGAAAATGGACATGTCTTGTGGCATGTACATAGTAAATGTGCCTATACTCAAGACCTTTAGTGTTCTCATTCCTTTTATCGCCCTATAGATTTAAATTCCCCCAAAAATGCACTGTATGATATGAATTCCCCTACTGTGACCCCCACCCGCATAGTATGATGCCACCACAACCACCCACACAGTATGATGGCTCCCACAGCACCTCAGCACCAGAGACAGGCGCTCACACATTATAACTATACACAAATTCAAAAAGTTGTAAACATAGTACAAATCTCATGGACATAGAATAAAGTGCATATTAGTGAGAGATCAGCACATATAGCGCATAGCCTGACGAAGGCCCACACCGAAACGCGTGTCGGGGTACCCAATGTGGCCACAAGATAGTATTTTTGCCTTACATGTTACTCATGCGATATGTGGAATTGTTTAACCCATTCCACAAAGTACCACACTATCATATATTATATCAATCCATACCTCAAAATATAATTTAATCCATATATTACATTATAATAATCCATTATTTATGTATAATGTTAATCCTTTTTAACGTACAGTATCCATATTGTCGAATAATATATATAAAATAATCCACACAAAAGTCCAGAAAACACACTATCATTAATAATAGTAAATGGTTAAGAAATACGTGACTCCCCATTGCTATTTTCATAGCAGTGTCGTCGCTACATGAGAAATAGAGCGAAGCTCACAAGGTCATTTAAGCCCTTAGGCTTAGTATCTAAGGTGGTGATCCATTTTATTTATCTTTATTGTAATAATTTTTTAACATCTCCCCCTCATGTTCCAAAGTGGATTTTATCAATTCCGCAAAAATGTGAAATACGCCAATTGTAATTATGAAATGTTTGGTAATATTCTTTAATTTGGCTATTTTCTCCATTTCTTCAATTTTGGCAGCATTTTTAATGTCACATATATGTTCCATAATTGTTACACGGAACTCCCTAGAAGTTAGGACAATATACGTATATTAATTTACCAGGACAAATTGCCCAATAAGTCACCTCTGTTGACCGACAGTTAATGTACTGGAGGATATGAAAAGTTCAAGTATCTGTGGAGTCATGAAAATCAAATGTCCTGTCTACTTGGAGACAGGCTCCACATGAGCCACAGGGTAACAACCCCATTTTAGGCCAGATGCTAAAAATAATACTTGTGATGTTGGTGGTATATAGTGGCTCCATACAAGTATATAATTTAGTGTTTGAGATCTCCTTGGGGTTATAAGGGGTCTAGAGGGTATAACCCTATTTAATATAGGGTCTGAGAGTAGAATTTGCCAATATCTTCTAAACATATCCCCATACGTTGTGCCCAGCTTGTGCTTCTGGACACACGCACCCCGTAAATTGTTAATTGGGCTCTCCAATACAATAATGCTACAATAATGCCAAACATGTGGCTGCTTACAGCGGTTTAGGCATGGTGAAGCCCAGAAAGAGGGGGCATTTGGATTTGGGAGCGCAGATTTCACTGGATTTTATTTGAGGCGATGTTGGAGCCATGTTGCTTTTCAATAGTCTTTGTTCTAGCAGCAGTGTGGGAACCACTATATTTCCAGTGACAGATGATGGACCTGAGTGGGGCTGGTTTTATGCGGGATAAATTAAGATTTTTGTCAGTAACATTTTGGGGTACATAACATTTTTTGATCGCTTACAGTATAAGGTTGGAGCCAAGTGTCAGTGCTCTGTGCTCCAATCCTTTTGCTAGAGAGGTTCACAGCACAGCTGCGGAGGAGACGGAGAAAGTAATTTCTCCATCTCTGTAGACGACGTCCACGGGAATCGCACTGCACTCAAGTGATATCCGATTGCAGTGCGATGTTTCACACGCACCTATAGAGTTGTATAGGTGCGTGCAATCCGAATTTCGCATGCAATCGCAGCATGCTGCAATTTTTTTTTAGTCTGATCTTGATCGGATCGGAGTTAAAAAATAAACCGCAGATGAACACACAATCATAGAATAACATTGGACCGAATGCAATGTGATTTTTTATCGGCTTGCATTCGTCTGATTGTGCGATGTGTCGGTTCACCAGAGCGATATAATTGTGTAAACCTGTATCCGCACCAGTATAACACTGTATTTGTTGAAAGACTGTATATATATTTTGATGTAAGGTTTTAACTCTGTGTGAATGATTTAAAATGCATTGTATTACATGATTATATAGGGATGTAAGAATAAATAGTTACTGTATTGATTATAGGGAGTTCAGTGCATGCTGTTAGAGGGTAGTAACGATGAAATGTGCCAAACAACCAAAGGAGAGTTGCTGATTGGTTTAGCTCCAGTGTGGGAGGGGCTTAGTTACTGTGCTCAGGAGATTTCCCAGTAGTCATTTGAAAGTACGTGACAGGAAGAAGTGGTGTGGCCATCTTGGGGGTAGTCTGGAATATGTCCTGAACAGGAGAGGATGTGCTGGAAGGGAATTCAGCAGCATCTGCTTGTGAGAACACCCCACTGACACCAGAGAAGCGGCAGATTGGAGCGGAGCTTGCTCGCGACCGGAACCTGTCCAGGTTTGAGGATATTCCTGTCAGAAATGGTGTTATGAGATGATAAAGGCCAGGACCTACAGTGAAGGGGTGTTGGACACCGCTGAGGAATTAAGCCACAATCATAAATGGTACCGCTCACCGGTTGAAGGGGCCCTGCGGTGAGTAACTGTTCACGCATCACATATCATTTTGATGCCAAAATATTTAAGGCTGAAATATAATCTGTAGTTAGTTAGGTATATTGACTGCTTCACACAAAGTTTGTTGCTAATACCAGCGTCCAGAACTTTCAGATTCACTGGCACGGTTTCTGTTTGTTTAATAACTAAAAATCCCAATCCACTTTGAGGCGCCAACATGGCACACAATGGACTCCGGACCATACTTGAACTCCATTTTATTACAGGATAAAGTTTTTGCAGAGCATTTTAGTATTGGACAGTTACTCAACAGTGTAAGACTTTATTACAGCTAAACTGCCGTCACCGTAGTTTTTTTGGGTATCTTCAATACAGTTGAGGATGGACTGTTCCACCAAGTTTGCTGTAGACACCACAAGAAGGGAGAGGGAAATTTGGTTGGGGAAATAGAGGAAATATTTGTAAGATTGTAAACTTCAGTGTTGTACCGCAGGCTAGCCTTTACGTTACACTCATACAATTAATCCAATTCTCAGGGTGTAAAACGGCAATAGGTGGTCGGTTTAGACAGGCACACCAGCAGGCTAATCTAAAGAAAAATAGTGAACACAGATTGCTTAGGTGGCATGCTGTATAGCACAGAGGTTTCAGCTGTTGACTAATGTCTGAATAACATTTAAATGTTTTCTAGGGTAAAAATATTCACTTAAATAAGTAAAATAGTTATTTTGGGAACAAACTGTGTAAGAGTTGGTTTTCTCGCCCTCCTAACTGATGATTCACTATAATGAGACAAATGGAGACCTGGCAGTGTCTGTCTTTTTAGAAACAGTTAAAGAGCTTGTCCACTACTTTTTCATTGAAGACTTATCCTGTCTGACACCCAGCACCCCCACCGATCACCTGTTATCCGTGTCGGCTGTGGCAGCTGCTGGCTGGAAATATTCACTTGGGGAGCTGCTCCGTCTTCTGATAGTGGCCACCGCAGGGTAGTACAGATCCACCTCCTATTGATTTGAATAGAAGGCGGATGTGCAGTACTAAGCCTTAGCCTCTACCAAAAGATGGCCAGCTCCGCAAGTGAGTACTTTCGGCCAGCGGCCGCCACACCCGAAACCGATAACAGCTGATCGGCAGGGGTGCAGGGTTTCGGACCCCAACTGATCAGGCATTGATGACCTATACTAGGGATAGGTCATCAATGAAAAAGTAGTGGGCAACCTCTTTAATTACAGTTTTGTGTACCACTGAAAAGATGGACACCACTGAACAGAAGCCAGCCAAAGTCCAGAGTAACTGTGCATAACTCATTATAGTGAATGGATCCATTGGGGGTTCTCTCTGAATGACATATTTCAGAGATTTACACAGAAACCCAGGTGTGTTTAGCATAGAGCAGAGGATAAATGTGAACTGAGGCTTAAAAAAGATCCAAAATGTTATGTATGCCAAAATGCTACCAATAAAAGCTTCAATTTAACCCACAAAAAAACAAGACTCCACTCTGGTCCGTCATCCGATAACATAAATATAGTGGGGTTCCACATAATTGGTAGCACATAGGCTATGGCAAAGTGACACGGTTACCCCCAAAAGAAATCCAGCACTACAAACACCTATTTGCACTGCAAACCTCTATTAGCACTTAAAC
Organism: Phyllobates terribilis; assembly: GCF_046119375.1. Classification (NCBI taxonomy): domain Eukaryota; kingdom Metazoa; phylum Chordata; class Amphibia; order Anura; family Dendrobatidae; genus Phyllobates; species Phyllobates terribilis. Next base: position 638,915,646 of record NW_027362762.1, read on the forward strand.
AATACTATACAGCCACATATGGAGTATTATCACATTCAGGAGAAATTTTGTATCAAACTATGGGGCCATTTTTACCTCTATTTCCCCTTGTGAAAATAGAAAATTTGGAGCTTAAACAATATTTTAGTGGTAAAAATGTAATTCTGTTTTGATCCCCGTACAATGGTATAACATTTTATGAAACATCTGTGGTGTCAATATGCTCACTGAACCACCAGATAAATTAATTGAGGAGTGTAGTTAAAAAATGAGGTCACTTATGGGTACTACTATTATGGCACCTCAGGGGTTCTGCCAATGTGACATGGCACCTGCAAACCATCCTAGAAAAATCTGAAATCCAATATAGTGCAAAGGTCTAATATTCACTTCTGAGCTTTGCACTATGCCTAAAAAGTCATTTCCAACCTCATATCGGGGATTCCTGTAATTTTTCATTTCCACAGCCCAATGGCAATTCTGTGAATTATGTGTGTGTTTAAAATGCTCACTCCTCCCTAGATGAAGTCCTTGAGGTTTGGCATTTCAAAAATCGGATGTCATACTGATGCTCTGTATGGCTTCCGATTTTTTTGTTGCACCCATCTGATTTTGAAGTCTAATCGCATCATACTGATTTTTTTCCTCATGCCAAATACAGCTGAGAAAAATACGCAGATCTGCACTGCCTCATTGAATAACATTGGTCCGAGTGCAATCCCTTTTTTCATTGGATTACGCTCGTCCGATTTATACAGTCTTGTAAGCAAGCCCTAAGGCAGTAAGTAGTCAGTTAATAGGACTAGAGGCTGCCATAATATCAATAGGAATATTGTTCGACAATAACAATCATTTTGAATTGCTACTATAAGTGCTATTTTCTGTAAACTGGAGCTTTGTCATGACATTACATTTTAATGAATTGGGTATATATTATACTTTGAACTTACAAAGGATTTTGATTGTTGGCGTTTCCTTATGAGCATCAATCAACTGTTTGATCAATGAAGGTCTGTCAATTCAGACCGCCACTGGTTAACAGCACTCTCTTAAGCAACACAACCTTCATTGTTTAGACAGACAAATATGAATATGTTTGTTATTTATGGCTGTACAGTCAGTAATTAGCACCTAGAGCCAGAGGTGTATCTAGGTTTTCTGGCACCCTGGGCAAGAGTTCAGTTTGGCGCCCACCCTTCCCCCCCAGCACATATGTGATTTGCACACTTAGTCATGTGGCGACGAGCTGCTCTCCCTAATTCTCTCAATGTTCAGTGAAAAACTGAGAGAAGCAGGAAGAGAAGCTAGTTGTCACATGACCGTAAGTATGAATGAGATGGCCATGTGACGACTGCTGGAACCAGCAAGCAGAGCTGAATCCTGACAGTGAGTATATTACACGCTGTTAGGATTGGCTACAGGGCTTCATTTTATAATTAAAGGGCTCATCCAGGTTTGAGATGAAAGTCTGCAGTCATTCTATGTGACCGCAGGCTTCTGAATTCTCACAGCGCATGCACTGTACACTTAGGATTCTCCCTTGCACAACTATGTGATTTGTATACTTATGGCCACATTACGACTAGACGTGTCCGGACTCACTCAATTCATTTTCATTGAGGCCACGCATGTCTAGTCAGCACGTGACCGCATGTATGTAAATCGCCGGCACCAGAGAATCCTGACAGCGTGCGGTGCACACTGTGAGAATTCAGAAGTCAGCAATCACATAAAATGACTGCAGACTCATCACAAACTTGGACAACCCCTTTAATGCTCCTAACATAAATAAAAATATATGAGAATTAGTCAGTATCACAAAAAACGTTTACATCCAGGTACCTGATACATGACTTTGTCGCTGGAGTTGTTCTCTTTCTTTTCTTCATCTTGTCCTGGCGCCATGATGACTTTTCTCATCCACAGCTCGTCTCTGCAGACTTCCATCTTCTCCGGTCTTCTGCACCACATCCTCGCACGATGCCCTTAAAGACAGCAGTGTCATTATAATGCTCCTAAATAAAAATATCTGCTATACGTTGAGCCCCTGAATAACTGATTGCCCCTCACTATATTCCCTGCACAAAATATGACTCTCACACTGTCCCTCTTATGGTACATGCTCTCCACACTGCCCTCTCCTTTCCATACTGGGCCCCCTCTTCACATTGTCCTCTCACACTGTCCCCTCTATAGGGCCCAGTCTCTATACTGTGCCCCCTCATTACACTCCCCCTCCTTGGCATACTATCCCTTCCTGGCTGTGCGCTTACACTCTCCACATGCTACTCTTGCATACACACACACACACACACACTACTCAGTCTTTATTCTGTGTCCACTCACGCTTTTCTCCCCCCCATACTGTCTCCTCATAACATTCCCCTCAATAGTCTCCTCACATTTTTCCCCCTCCCACTTTCAATACTGCCTCCTCACACATCCCCCCTGACTTATCATACATGCCCCCATCTCACTCCTTGCTTCACATATTATGTCTTCAAATTTCTCCTGCTTCCCATATTGTGTCTGCACCGAATCCTCCCTTGCTCCCTTGTGTCCTCAAATCATCCCCACCCCGTTACACTAAATCTCCCCACCCCGTTACATTAAATCTCCCCCACACAGTAAATCTCCCCCACCCCATTACACTAAATCTTCTAAATCCTCCCTCTCCTCTTATTTCAGCCGAAGACTTTGTCTCATTCTTCAAGCAGAAGATTGACACCATCAGACAAAGTTTTTGCCTAAAGCCCCCACCGCCCCTCCCCACACCTACTCAACCCTCCTCCAAAACTACATTCTCCACCATTTCTGAAGACCAACTTTCCTCCTTACTCTCCAAATCACACCTCACCACCTGTAAACTTGACCCAATCCCGTCCCACCTCATCCCAAACCTTACCACTATCTTCATCCCAGCCCTAGCCCACCTCTTCAACCTGTCACTAACAACTGGTGTCTTCCCCTCATGCTTCAAACATGCCTCAATCACACCCATCCTCAAAAGTCCTCCCTTGACCCATCCTCCGTGTCTAGCTATCGCCCCATATCACTTCTCCCCTATGCCTCAAAACTACTGGAACAACATGTCCATTCTGAACTGTCCTCCCACCTCTCCTCCTGCTCCCTCTTTGACCGCCTACAATCTGGTTTCCGACCGCACCATTCTACTGAAACTGCACTGACTAAAGTCACCAACGACCTTCTAACCGCCAAATCTAAGCGACACTACTCTGTCCTCCTCCTCCTGGACCTGTCATCTGCCTTTGACACAGTGGACCATTCCCTCTTACTCCAGACTCTTTCATTTCTCAGCATCACAGACTTGGCCCTATCCTGGATCTCCTCATACCTAACAGACCGGACATTCAGTGTCTCCCACTCACACACCACCTCTTCATCTCGCCCCCTATCTGTCGGTGTCCCCCAAGGTTCAGTTCTAGGACACCTGCTCTTCTCCATCTACACCTTAGGCCTAGGACAGCTCATAGAGTCTTATGGCTTTCATTATCACCTCTATGCTGATGACACACAGATCTACCTCTCTGGACCCGATATCACCTCCTTACTAACCAAAATCCCACAATGTCTGTCTGCTATTTCATCCTTCTTCTCTGCCAGATTTCTAAAACTTAACATGGACAAAACAGAATTCATCATCTTTCCGCCATCTCATTCAACCCTCCCAACTGACCTATCTATCAACGTCAATGGCTGCCCACTCTCCCCAGTCCCTCAAGCTCGCTGCCTTGGGGTAACCCTGGACTCTGACCTCTCCTTCAAACCACATATCCAAGCCCTTTCCACTTCCTGCCGACTCCAACTCAATAATATCTCACGGATCCGCACATTCCTAAACCATGAATCTGCAAAAACACTAGTGCATGCCCTCATCATCTCCCGCCTTGACTACTGCAACCTCCTGCTCTGTGGCCTCCCCTCTAACACTCTCGCACCCCTCCAATCTATCCTAAACTCTGCTGCTCGACTAATCAACCTGTCCCCCCGCTATTCCCCGGCCTCTCCTCTCTGTCAATCTCTTCACTGGCTCCCCATTGCTCAGAGACTCCAGTTCAAAACCCTAACCATGACATACAAAGCCATTCACAACCTGTCTCCTCCATATATCTCCGACCTAGTCTCCCGTTACATACCTGCACGCAACCTCCGATCCTCACAAGATCTCCTGCTCTACTCCCCTCTTATCTCCTCCTCCCACAACCGTATACAAGATTTCTCCCGTGCTTCCGCCCTACTCTGGAACTCTCTACCCCAACGTATGAGACTCTCGCCTACCGTGGAAACCTTCAAAAGGAACCTGAAGACCCACCTCTTCCGACAAGCCTACAACCTGCAGTAACCACCGCTCCACCACACCGCTGCACGACCAGCTCTACCCTCACCTACTGTATCCTCACCCATCCCTCGTAGATTGTGAGGGGTCCTCGCTCCTCCTGTACCAGTCGCTGTCACATTGTGTTCAAGATTATTGTAATTGTTCTTGTATTATACCCCTTTTTCACATGTAAAGCGCCATGGAATAAATGGCGCTATAATAATAAATAATAATAATAATCTTCCACACACAGTAAATCTCCCCCACCTCGTTACACTAAATCTCCCCCACAGAGTAAATCTCCCCCACCTCGTTACACTAAATCTCCTCCACACAGTAAATAGCCCTCCACACAATAAATCTCCCCCACACAGTAAATCTCCCCCACACAGTAAATACCCCTCCATACAGTAAATCTTCCCCAGCCCTGTTACACTAAATCTCCCTCACACACATTAAATAGCCCCCTCCCACACACACACACACACACAGTAAATATACCCCCCACAGTAAATATACCCCCCATACACATAGTAAATAACCCCCCCACACACAGTAAATATCCCCCTCCCACACACACACACAGTAAATACCCCCCTCCCACACACACACACACAGTAAATATACCCCCACACACAAAGTAAATACCCCCTCCCACGCAGTAAATATCTCTCTCCCACACACACAGTAAATACCTCCCTCCCACACACACAGTAAATACCACCCTTCCACACACACACAGTAAATACCCCCCTCCCACACAGACACAGTAAATATCCCCCAACACGCACACAGTAAATAACCCCCCCACACAGAAAATATCCCCACACACAGTAAATATGCCCCCCACACACACACAATAAATATTCCACCCCACACAGTGTATTTAACCCAACCCAGCATAAATATCCCCCACATACAGTAAACCCCCCCAACATCAAATATCTCCCAACCTTCCGTTACATTTACTCTTCGGTGTCTTCCACCTGTTTCTCTGGCGAGTGATGTCAGCTGCGTGATCACATTACCTGATCACGTTGCTGACGTTGCTCTGACCTGGAAGTCAGAGCTTCAATTGTACTCACATCTGAGAGACGCGAGTACAATCACCAGGAGCCGGCGCGCTGCAGCTTCTGTGAGCCGCCTGTCAGTTTGACAGCCAGCTCGTAGAACTTCAGACTCTCAGTCCAGGAGGCGACAGAATGCAGCTGTCAGGGGAGGCACATTGGACCGCTGCATTAGGCGGCCCGACTGCGCCCCCCTGCCGGCTGCGCCTGGGGCGCATGCCCCGGCTGCCCCCCCCAGATATGCCTCTGCCTAGAGCCATGCATTTGAATACAGGGTCATGTAAGAAAATAGAGTACACCTCCCTCTTGCCAAATTAAGCTCTAATGAACCTCATAGTTCTGAACTGTCCAGGTCTGCTATTGTTGGTTTCTGAAGGTTACCATTAACCTTGCTAAAATTAAGAATATATCTGGTTGTATCAAGTTATTGAAATGTTATTTCATTTTTTTTTTGCTTGACTTATGCCATTGTCGTCACTGAATTTTGGGTCTTCTATCCTTTGGATTACGAGCTCGGAGAGAATGAAGACACAGGACAGGATGTTTGTGTCTAAACATACTCTAAAAACTTAATTACAAAACACAGGGCTAATATACACCCTAAAGGCAGGAAACGGATTTGCCATATATGGTTCGATTATACAGTTTAGCTGAACAAGCGAAAAAAAGCTAGTTTCTGTATGCTTTAAAATATTTAATTAGACTTATCTAGTTAGCAAGGTCATTTCATCTTTCTGCAAGAACACATTATTGCTACAAGAAGAAACATCTGGCCAGGGAGAATCACTTTATCTTCTCCCAAGGACACGCTATTGATACAAGAAGGAACATTCATAGCTGTTGTTTTCACCTAAAATAACTGTCAGACTTATATAGCATAGATGAGGCCCTTAAACTTGAGCGACTCCATCTTCTGCTATAACATTCCATCCTTTTGTTCCTTCATTTATCAATACGAATTTCTATGTTTTCTTTTAGTACAACGGTGAATACACATTAAAAAAAGCTTAAAAACCAAATAAACCGCAAGACACATTAGCAAAACCTGTAAAATAGCTTGTACTATACCAGCCAACCACCCACCAATACCTTTAAACCAATTTGCGGGATTTAGAAAGGAAAATCTCTGTGTGGAATTATTGGCCAAAGTATCTGAACAGTTCACCCAAAAGTTTATCTCTTCCCATGAGACCGGGACAGCGAGAAAGGGTATGCTAGTGGACGTCACAGGGGCATGTGTACATATCCAACAATTAGCAATGGTCTGGTTTTGCTCCTTTAGTCCATCGATTAGAGCAAGATGGTGTCTAATGAATCTATTGTCGTCTCCATCCATGGTGCCTAACCTAGTCCATGCACCTGTGGTCGCAAGTATGCAGGTAAGTATAAACAATGTCATCATTCTTTGTCCGCTGGTTCTCCTAGTATCTTTTTGCAATGGGACGCGTGGATCCAGGTCTCTTTTCCCTCTAGCTTAACGGCTGTACTTGTGGTCAGCAGAACTTGAAAGGGTCCGTCAAACCGTGGATCTAGGCTTTTCCTCACGTGTCTTTTTATAACCACCCAGTCTCCAGGTTGCAGCGTATGGCTGCTAGAGTCTTGATCTGGATCTGGAAGAGAACTGAAGACATTATCATGTACTTGCTTAATCTTTTTGTGTAAAGCCCTCACATAGGAACTTAGCACATGGTTGTTCATTTCTAATGCTTGCGGATAGAAACACCCTAGGCTGGGTACGTTGCCAAACAATATCTCATATGGAGAGAGTCCAGTCTTTCTATTAGGCGTGTATCTTACTGAAAACAGAGCAAGTGGTAAACAGTCCGGCCATGGTTTTCCTGTCTCAGCCATGGCTTTCTGAATTTTTAATTTCAATGTCCCATTCAGTCTTTCCACTTTACCACTACTTTGTGGGTGATATGGGGTATGGAATGCTTGTTGAATTCCTAGAGCTGACATGACTTCATTCATTATTTCACCTGTGAAGTGTGTACCTCTGTCACTCTCAATTACCTCTGGTACCCCATACCTGCAGACCACCTCCGCAAGCAGTTTCTTTGCGGTTGCCGCAGCCGTGGCTTTGGCAATCGGGAAAGCCTCTGGCCATCCTGAGAACAAATCAATACAGACCAACACATATTCCCATGATCCTGACTTTGGCAGCTGAATATAATCAATTTGCAGTCTCTGGAATGGATAGAGGGGCCGGGGGGTGTGTTTGGGTGGTGTTTTAACTACTCTACCCTGATTATGTGTAGCACATATCATGCACCCTTGTACCAGGTTTTCAATACAGGTGGAGAATCCTGGTGCCACCCAATGTTTCTGCATCACACTCATCACACCCGTTTTAGATTGGTGTGTCGGCCCATGTAGTATCTGGGCAGCTGCTGGGTACAGTGCCCTTGGAAGGCATCGTCGTGTCCCTTTCCCCCATACCCCATTTGCTTCATTCAGGCATGCACCTTCCTTTAACCACTTATCAACCTCCTCCTTTTGAGCCTGAGCCTGCATTTGGGATAAGATGTCCTCCGACACAAAGGGGTTTTTAGGGGCACTTAACTGACGTACTGTTGACCCTTGTTACGGCTTACAGGCTGCTGTTTTTGCCGCTGCATCTGCCATCGCGTTTCCTCTGCTTACCTGGTCGGTGCGTCTGGTATGTGCTCTTACCTTTATGACAGCTAGTTGTTTAGGTAGTTGTAGCGCATCAATTAACTGCTGGACCGCATCAGCATTCTTAATGGGGTGTCCTGCTGCCGTCAGGAAACCTCTTGACTTCCATATTGGACCAAAATCATACGATATACCGAATGCGTACCTAGAATCTGTGTAAATGTTAACAATACTACCTTCCGCTAGTTTACAGGCCTCGGTTAGGGCCCTAAGTTCAGCTTCTTGAGCCGACTGGTGTGGGAGCATTGGTTCTGCCTTGATTACTGCATTGAGGGAGACAACTGCATATCCAGTATGGAAGGTACCTGAATCGTCCTGATGACGGGATCCATCTACAAAAAATTCAAAATCTGCATTTTGTAATTCATGTTCAAATACAGTAGGTAAACCTGCCGTTTCTTGTGCCATCATTTGTACACAGTCATGAGGAACTTACTCTCTTGGATCTTCCTTAAAAAGCACAGTACCTGACTCCTCCTTTAGATCCGAGAGAGGTAACAAAGTTGCTGGATTCAGGGTAGTACACCTCTGTAAAGAAACATTGGGAGGCATTAACAGTGCACATTGTAACCTGAGATGACGTGCTGCTGAGAGGTGAGCGGGTTGCACTTGATTCAATATAGTGTAGACATCATGAGGTGTTAGAACGGTGAGCGGGTGGTCAAGAACAATGTCTGCAGATTTATGAGTAATAGTCCAACAGCATGCAGAGCACGTACGCGGGATGGTGCACCTCTGGCTACCGCATCCAATCTGCCACTAAAGTAGGCAACAGGTCTCTGATTATCACCGTGTGTTTGAGTTAAAACTCCTGCTGCATGTCCAGCTTGTTCATGAAGGTACAGAGTAAATGGGAGCTCATAATTAGGGGTACCCAAAGCTGGAGCGGCCAAAATACGGTTCTTGAGAGAATAAAAACAGTCTATTGCCTCTGATGTTAGTACAAAAGGTGTTGGGGTAAGACAGTCATAGAGGGGCTGCATTAAAACAGAGACGGCATGAATCCACTGTCTGCAATAGGAAACAAGTCCAAGAAAAGTTCTGAGGGCTGCAACATTAATGGGGACGGTGAATGCCTGTACTGCTAGTTTACGTGCATTTGTTAAATGACGAGCTCCTGGTGTAATGCAATGTCCCAAAAAGGTGACTGAAGATTTACAAAACTGAAGCTTATCTTTCGATGCCTTGCAGCCAGCGTGATAGAGAAACAACATAAGCGATATAGTTGCACTATGACATTGTTTCCTGGAGGGGGCACAAATGAGCAGGTCATCGACATATTGCAAAACAACGATATGTGGTTCAGACCATCCCTCCAGTATTTCCTGCAGACTTGCAGTGTACATTGTGGGTGAATTCTGGGCACCCTGTGGCAACACTGTCCATGTATATTGATTACCCTGGAATGTGAAAGCAAACAGGTACTGGCAGTCAGGATGTAATGGTACACTGAAAAATGCATTTGCCAAATCGACCACTGAAAAACAAAGAGAGTTAGAAGGTATCTGTGACAGAAGAGTATGTGGGTTGGGCACAACTGGTGTTAGAAGTTCTGTGGCTTTGTTAACCAACCGGAGGTCATGGACCATTCTATATGCGGCTGGTTGTCCTGGCACGCTCTTTTTCTTTACTGGGAACAGGGGAGTGTTGCAAGGGGACTGGGTTTTGACTAGGACTCCTCTCTGTAGTAATTTTTGGACCTGCTGGGCTATGGCATTCTCCTGAGCCGAGCTAAGGGGATACTGCCTCTGTTGAGGCAAGATGGCTACTGGTTTTAATTTCACCATTACTGGTTGAACTCTTAACCTACCAACATCTGTTTTGTCTGAGTCCCAAAAATCATGTGGTACAGCCTGCTCCAATATCGGGGGAAACTCATTTGTCTCTTCTATGCTGGCAATATCTAGTGACATAATTTTGCAAAGGGTACTTGGTTTTAAACCTGGGGTCATGGTGACAGTGCCATCGGGATGATACTCAATATGTGCTTGTAATTGGGACAACACATCATTTCCCAAAAGGTTACATTGGCCTCGGGGCGATACCATGAGCTGGCTATGTACAGTAGCTCATTGAATTTGCAGGGGAATTTTCTTAGTGACAGGGAGCAGGACAGACGGGGAATTGAAGGGGGTGGCAATGACATGATGTGAAAAATCAGTGTCAGTGTATGGCCAATCACCTTGCGTAATTACTGAATTGTCGGCCCCCGTATCTACTTGGAAATCGATTTCATGTCCCCCTGGTAGGTTCACCTGCACTATACAACTGGGAGTTGGGGGTAAGGAGATGAGGGGGTTCATGTGCAAGCTACCCTCATCCTATGGGGGCGTTGTTTGGTCGGCTGGAGAACCCGTACTCTGAGCATTTTGATACGGGTTGGTCCTACAGTTCTTTCTAAAATGTCCTGGCTTTTTACATCCGTAACACAGTTTCTGTCCTCCTCCTTCAGTCCGTCCTCTGCCTCTGTTGTCTCTGGGGGTCGTCTCTACTATATGTATTCTGGCAGCTCTTTTTGCCTGCGCTATGTCATGTTGTGCCCCCTGAGCTATTCTAGCTAAATCTTCTGCCTTCACTGATCTCCAGTCCGGTCTACTTGCTTTTACCTTCTCTGCAATCTCTTTCTTTAGTCCATTCATGAAAGCACTTGCTAATACCCTCTCACTAGTCTTATTCCCGGGGTTGAATCCCATTTCTGACCAGGTTTTCTTTAGTGCATAGAAATAATCCTTAGGATCTTCCTCCTTTCCCTGCACTCTATCTTCTAGTGTAACTTGCTTTTCTGCTTGCCTGTCTTGACATGCTTTTACCAACGCTGCTGCGAATAGGACTCCAGCTGCTGCATCATTAGATTCTGCATCTACGGGTCCGGTCCTATTGGCATACTGTTTTTTTTTGTCTCATCTATCAACCTATCATAGCGGGCTTCATCTGCCAATTTTCCCTTAATTACCCCCTGCAGATCTATTCTAGTGGCATGGTACGTATCCTGTATGGTGGTGATCATTCTAGCGAAACCCATAGAGGACTGGGATGGGTCTGGCAGCTGGGAGATCAGTGCCAACTGCTCTGAAGGACTCCATGGTCTATACATTAACATTGTGCGAGCTTCCTGACCTGGAACCACTGCATCCCCCCCTGCTGCTGCTGCTGCTCCCGGTGCTCCTGGCACAACTACCGTCCTCATTGGGAATTGTCTAGCTGGGTGGGGTCTCGGTCCTCCACATGCCACACAGATGTCTACTGTCAAGGGATTCTGCTGTCCACATCTGGGGCAAACCCAACAATTAGGTTCCTGGGAATTCTGGTACTGGGGTGGGGGGTGACATTGGGAGCGGACAGGGAGGAAAATCTGTCATTCCAGTTTTTGTCAGTCTGTAACGTCCGTCTCCTAATTCTTCAATCTTTCCTTCAAAATAAGCGCATGCATTCATCCATACATCTACTGTCCCTAACAGACCCTTATCTTTCAGCCATCCATGATAGGAGTTAAAGAAGGATTTCCATTTCTCTCCATTCATCTCTCCATTCTCATTCATTCCCGCTTTACACAATATTTTGTCAATTCCAATCAGTGCCTGTTTCCCTTCTCTGCGTACCACTAAATCTTTGGCTATAATGCCTTCCTTGGCATTTTGGTTCCCCATTTTTTTTGGTTCTCCTCACCTAGAAGAGACTCCTCAGTCACTTAGACAATGGGCCACAAAGGTTTCTGAACCATTCCACTACTAGCCTCTCTAGGACTTATACGCCAACCAGAAAAACAGACCAAAAACATCAATCCCGGGACACATCCACAACACAATCATTGGATCCATACTTTCATTCTTAAATTCTCCAAAGGATAGAAGGCAGGACTGTCAATTTATCTGAGGGGATTCTACTGGTTCAAAGGGACCTGAGTAGAGATTAGCGTTGTTCTACTCGAACTGTTCGCCAATCTCAAATTCGAGCTGTTTTGGGCGGTGTTCGAGCCGGTCGGCGAACACGAACAATTTGAGAAAAATTCGGCTGTTCGAGGTTATGTTCGATAACTGTTCATGCACCAAAATCATAACTGGATTTTTTCTCAGTAATGATGAAAATTAATGTTAATACGCAGTTTGAGTGTACAGCGGGGCGGGGGGAGGGGCAGGGGATGGATCTCTGCAGGAACAATGAAGATCTCCATTTTTTTTTCTCTTTCCCGCATTTGCAGTGGGGAGGTGCAATCTGTCAGCCTATCAGCAGCGCACACACGGAGCGAAGTGCTTTTTTTCACACAAGCAAGGGCATGTGTGATTGGCAGTGTATGTCACATGTCCTTGCCCTATAAGACCAAGCCATTTTCCCCGTCGCCACCATTTTCTCACTGCTGCAGCTGCGTGTTAGACGGCACCGCTGTTGCTGTGTGCGCTATACCTTGTTAATTTCAAGCCAATTTTCGCACAAATATACAGATAGCTTGGGAGTAGGGAATAGTTGTGATTGCAGTCCTTTTAAGGACTAGGTTACAGCATTTCCTACGACTTTTATCAGGCAGGTCTGTGCTCTTAAATAGATAGATTGTGGGAGTAAAGACTAATTGTAATTGGAGTCCTTTTCAGGACTAGGTTACATCAGTTCCTATCAGTTTTTGCCAGGCAGGTCTGTGCCAGTGCTGTGCAAGTTTTTTTCACAGCATTTGGCTGAATCTAGCAAAGCTAATCCTTTTTGGCCTATTGCAGAGTGTGTTAGTCAGTGGAGTAGCCTATCTGTGTTGCAAGATATACCACCTGTGTATAGAATACCAATTTTTTTACTGCACCTAGTGAAGTAAAATCTTTTGGGCATAGCATCATTCTATTAGTCCATCTATACTGACCTCCATCAGGTTGCAAACTGAATATAATTTTTTTCTGCATCTAGCTCTGAAAAAATATTTGGGCTTCTAGCAGTGTGTGGGACTTGGTCTATTAGTCCATCTATACTGACCTCCATCAGGTTGCAAATTAAAAATAATTTTTTTCTTCATTTAGCTCTGAAAAAATATTTGGGCTTCTAGCAGTGTGTGGGACTTGTTCTATTAGTCCTTCTATACTGACCTCCAGCAGGTTGCAAATTGAATATAATTTTTTTCTGCATCTAGCTCTGAAAAAATATTTGGGCTTCTAGCGGTGTGTGGGACTTGGTCTATTAGTCCATCTATACTGACCTCCATCAGGTTGCAAATTAAAAATAATTTTTTTCTGCATCTAGCTCTGAAAAAATATTTGGGCTTCTAGCAGTGTGTGGGACTTGGTCTATTAGTCCATCTATACTGACCTCCATCAGGTTGCAAATTAAAAATAATTTTTTTCTTCATTTATCTCTGAAAAAATATTTGGGCTTCTAGCAGCGTGTGGGACTTGTTCTATTAGTCCATCTATACTGACCTCCATCAGGTTGCAAATTAAAAATAATTTTTTTCTGCATCTAGCTCTGAAAAAATATTTGGGCTTCTAGCAGTGTGTGGGACTTGGTCTATTAGTCCATCTATACTGACCTCCATCAGGTTGCAAATTAAAAATAATTTTTTTCTGCATCTAGCTCTGAAAAAATATTTGGGCTTCTAGCAGTGTGTGGGACTTGGTCTATTAGTCCATCTATACTGACCTCCATCAGGTTGCAAATTGAATAAAAAAATTTTCTGCATCTAGCTCTGAAAAAATATTTGGGCTTCTAGCTGTGTGTGGGACTTGGTCTATTAGTCCATCTATACTGACCTCCATCAGGTTGCAAATTAAAAATAATTTTTTTCTGCATCTAGCTCTGAAAAAATATTTGGGCTTCTAGCAGTGTGTGGGACTTGGTCTATTAGTCCATCTATACTGACCTCCATCAGGTTGCAAATTAAAAATAATTTTTTTCTTCATTTAGCTCTGAAAAAATATTTGGGCTTCTAGCAGTGTGTGGGACTTGTTCTATTAGTCCTTCTATACTGACGTCCAGCAGGTTGCAAATTGAATATAATTTTTTTCTGCATCTAGCTCTGAAAAAATATTTGGGCTTCTAGCGGTGTGTGGGACTTGGTCTATTAGTCCATCTATACTGACGTCCAGCAGGTTGCAAATTGAATATAATTTTTTTCTGCATCTAGCTCTGAAAAAATATTTGGGCTTCTAGCGGTGTGTGGGACTTGGTCTATTAGTCCATCTATACTGACCTCCATCAGGTTGCAAATTAAAAATAATTTTTTTCTTCATTTAGCTCTGAAAAAATATTTGGGCTTCTAGCAGTGTGTGGGACTTGTTCTATTAGTCCTTCTATACTGACCTCCAGCAGGTTGCAAATTGAATATAATTTTTTTCTGCATCTAGCTCTGAAAAAATATTTGGGCTTCTAGCGGTGTGTGGGACTTGGTCTATTAGTCCATCTATACTGACCTCCATCAGGTTGCAAATTAAAAATAATTTTTTTCTGCATCTAGCTCTGAAAAAATATTTGGGCTTCTAGCGGTGTGTGGGACTTGGTCTATTAGTCCATCTATACTGACCTCCATCAGGTTGCAAATTAAAAATAATTTTTTTCTGCATCTAGCTCTGAAAAAATATTTGGGCTTCTAGCAGTGTGTGGGACTTGGTCTATTAGTCCATCTATACTGACCTCCATCAGGTTGCAAATTGAATAAAAAAATTTTCTGCATCTAGCTCTGAAAAAATATTTGGGCTTCTAGCGGTGTGTGGGACTTGGTCTATTAGTCCATCTATACTGACCTCCATCAGGTTGCAAATTAAAAATAATTTTTTTCTGCATCTAACCCAGCCAATAGTTTTGGCCTAATACCACAGTTTGGCCACTCAGCTCTGCTCGGTTACCATCCATTGTTTTTTTGTGCAAACAACTCCAGAGTTGTGAATTAGTTAACCACCAAAATGAGTGGAAAAAGGCCTGCTGCTGGTGGAAAGGGGAATAGGCGTGTTGGGAAGGGGAAAAAAGGTTGTGTCCGTGGGGTAGGTGCAGAAGAAAGACCATCTTCCAGCCAAACTAAAATGTCTACTTCTTTTAGCGGACAATGTGATAAGATCCCTTTCTTACGGCCACGCCAATCGCTACAAATTCCAGATGAGGCACAAAAACAGCAGGTGCTTCAACGGATATCAAGTGCTCCTTTAAGTGGGCTCTCCTCCACATCAACTTCAACATCACAAATACTCCAGTCCTCAAAGGTGTCACCCAAATCGCACTTGCTTCCTCACAGCTCCCAAATCTCCAGCTGCCCGTCTGAGTATGAGGTAGAACAGATGGTTGAGTCTGCAGAGCTGTTTACTCATACTATAGCCTGGGAATCAGAGGTCGACTCCAGCGCTTCTGTGAATCCAGACGAGGAAATGATCTGCACTGATGCCCAGAATCTTTATGAGTCGGATCCAGGACCAGACGCAGAAGGTTCTGACCATAATGTAGACCCTCATTCCCAAACTGTAACTCCTGTTGGTGGAGACAATGAGGAAGACGATGATAAGACTCAAATACCTGATTGGAGCGACAACTTTAGTTTTTTGTCAGGGCAGGAACAGGTTGGCTCTGAGGACGACGGGTGTGATAACGCACAGGGTGATGATGATGAGGTCGGAGATCCCACTTACTGTCAACCCACAGTCAGCCAAGAGATGAGGTCAGCAGAGGAGGTGGAGGAAGATGCTAGTGACGACGAGGTCAGGTTGCGCCTTCCTGGACAGAGACGTAGTACTGGAAGCACGTCAACAACTGCATCCTCAAACACAACTCTGCCTCTCACCACAAGTCGTGGTGGCTCTTCAGGTCGCATGGGTGCTAAGCCTTGCATAGCCTGGGCATTTTTTCAGATCGATAAAGATGACCCAACTCGTGTTATCTGTAACATTTGTCAGCAAAAGCTAAGTAGAGGCCAAAAAATACATAGTTTGAGTACTTCATGCATGAACCGGCACATGGACATGAAGCATAAGTTGCAGTGGGAAGCTCAGTGTGCTACAATGCGGTCTAGCCGGCCGGGCCAACCACCGTCTGCCATATCTTGTGCATCCGCGGCCTCTTCATCCTCTGTGACTGGGGGGACAGCAGTCACACCTGTTTTGGGGCGCAGACCTGCCACCTCTTTACCCGCAACAGCCAGCGTGATTGGCAGGTCATCATTTTCTTTGGAGGTGGTAACACCAGCTGGTCTTGAGCGCTGTCCGACATCGATAGCACCACCTTTGGATCAAGGCAACCTAACATGTCCGCCTGCATCTTCCTCACAGACCGGCAGTTTGCCGGGGACACCCTTATCAACCCCGTCTAAGCACAATAGCCAGCCCTCGGTCCCTCAGATGTGGACAAGTAAAAGACCATTTCCTCCTAGCCATGAGAAAGCTAAGAGGTTGAATTTCACCATCTGCAAGCTCTTGGCTACAGAAATGCTGCCTTTCCGCCTGGTGGACACAGAGGATTTTCGAGACCTTATGTCCGTCGCAGTGCCCCAGTACCAGATGCCCAGTCGGCACTACTTCTCAAAGAAAGGTGTGCCTGCGCTCCACCAGCATGTCGCACACAACATCACCGCTTCTTTGAGAAACTCTGTGTGTGACAGGGTGCATTTCACCACAGACACTTGGACGAGTAGGCATGGACAGGGGCGTTACATGTCGCTGACTGGGCACTGGGTAACTATGGTGACAGCAGGACAAGGGGCTGCTGTCCAAGTCTTGCCGTCCCCACGAGTTGTGCGTCAATCCTCTTTATGTCATTTTTCCTCCACTGCTTCTGCCTCCTCAACCTCCTCTCGGTCTTCCACCTGCACCCAAAGCCTGGCTGGTCATGCCACAAGCTTTCTAACTGCGCAGAAGGGATCCTGCACACCTCCTTACTATGCTGGCAGTAGGGCTCAACGTCATCAGGCGGTTTTTACATTGAAATGTCTGGGAAATGTGAGTCACACAGCTGAGGAGTTGTGGTCAGCTCTGGAGAACCAATTTCATGAATGGTTGTCTCCACTGGACCTGAAACCAGGGAAGGCCGTGTGCGACAATGCTGCAAACCTGGGTGCGGCCCTTCGCCGGGGCAATTTCACACACGTGCCTTGTATGGCTCACGTGTTGAACCTGGTTGTCCAGCAATTTTTAGCCCACTATCCCAGACTAGATGGCCTTCTGCAGAGGGCACGGTCGCTGTGTGCTCACTTCCGCCGTTCGCATCCCGCAGCTCAGCGACTTACATCTCTACAGAAGTCGTTGGGCCTGCCACTTCACCGGCTAAAATGCGATGTGCCTACCCGGTGGAATTCAACTCTGCACATGTTGCAGCGACTGTGGCAGCACCGACAAGCCCTGGTGCAATACGTTCTGACGTATAGCCTGGGCCAACGAGATTCAGAGGTGGGGCAAATCACGCTGGAGGAGTGGTCTCAGATCAGGGACCTATGCACCCTTCTGCACAGTTTTGAAATGGCGACGAAGATGTTTAGTGCTGACGATGCCATTATCAGCATGACTATTCCGGTGATTTACATGCTGGAGCACATGTTAAACAGAATTCGGAGTCAGGTGGTGGCACAAGAGGAGGTGGAGGAAGTAGAGGAGGAGGAGTTGTATGCGGAAGGGCTAACATCTGCAAGGTCCAGACGGTCGGCAGCACCAGGGCGGCAGGCATGTGAGGGTGGGGGAGATGATTTTACCAGGGCGCATGGTAGCAGCCAAACTAGTGAGGAAGGTGCAGGAGCCCAGGAAGAAGTGGAGGACGAACTGATGGAAGACTCATCAGATGAGGGAGACCTTGATCACATTTCTGTTGTGCGAGGTTGGGGGGAGAGGACAGAGGAAGGAAGCATGATTGTTACCTCGCCACCAACACAACAGGGACTTGGTGCTCCTGGATGCGCAACACACATGAGTGCCTTCTTGCTGCACTACCTGCAACATGACCCTCGAATTGTGAGAATTAGAAATAATCCTGACTACTGGGTTGCCACACTGTTAGATCCCCAGTACAAAAGTAAATTTGCAGAAATTATTCCTGTCATAGAAAGGGATGCACGCATGCAGGAGTATCAGCAGAGACTGTTGCAGAATCTTACATGTGCTTTTCCACAAAATACCAGTGGTGCACATAGTGAATCTCACAGTTCCAACTTGCCAACCGTGGTCTGTATGGAATTGTTCAATAAAGGGCCCAAAATTAAGATAACATAGATGGGAGAGGTCGCTATGAATAGGAATTCCTAAGTATTTGATACCCTGTGAGGGCCAGGCAAAGGGAAAGTTGGACTGGATGGAATCCTATATGGATTTAGGGAGGGAGACATCGAGGGCCTCAGACTTCGCTGCATTGATTTTAAAATTTTACCATGTAACAAAGTGATCTATTTCAGCCATAACAGCAGGGATGGATATATGTGATTGAGTGATATATACTAGGACATCATCAGCAAATAGAGAGCACTTGTACTCGGTGCCTCCCACCTCAATCCACCTAATATTGGGGTTATGGCGAATTGATGAGAGCAGGTGCTCCGTCACTAGGATGTATAAGAGAGGGGACAGAGGACATCCCTGCCTTGTCCCATTGGTGATTGTGAAAGGTGATGAAAATGTTCTGACGCACCCCCTGGGCCTTGGGACACCCGGAGCCGGACCCTTTTTGGTGGATGCTGGTGGTTGTAGTCTTCGTGGCGGCGATCCGGTTCCGTGGCTCAGGGCGGTCAAACCAGTGGCGGAACTATTTATGTGGTTTTGATGTTTAAATGTCCGACTACGCCACCCGTGGATTGCGGTCAGAGTGAACCGCCGCTACAGGGCAGACCGCTAAGGCTGGTGTTGTGGGTGCAGCAGAGCGTAGCATAACTCCCCACGGGAGGAGTATAGCCTCAGGGCAGTGTATGCGGAGGATGGGGGTGATGGTGCAGGGCAGCAGCAGTAACGACACGGAGTCAGTGATGCAGTTCAGGGCCTTTACTCACAGTTCTTATTATCCAGACCACGTCTGCAGGTAACGGCTGCCCACGTCGTACTGTGCTCACCAGGTGAGGGGCTCAGACAACTCCCAGATAACTTTGGAGCGCTTCACAGGACCCCCTTTGTGTGTCCTTTGTCTGGCCTTTCTTACCAACACTTCTGTCCGGCTGCCTCGGGCCTCCTCTTGGTAAACTTGGCGCCAGTTTCCCTGACCCTATGTGGTGCCTTCCTAGCGGGTGGAGCAAGGGGCTGCGCCACATAAAATGTCAGAGCCTCCGGTTTCTAGCTGAGGGTCGTTTCCTGCCTCCACTAGTTCGGGGACCGGTCTCCCCCTTTGGCCTGACCCCTCCACGCAGGTGGATTCGGGCGTGCGGTGGCGACTCGCCCGTCCGCACCCCTGGGATCCCTTCATTCCTCGTTCCTGGAGCCTTCTCCGCTCCTCTTCCTTCCTTCTCCCTCTTGCAGGCCTGGGCCTCTGTTACTAGGCCCGCCTCCGGAGCAGAGCTCATGCAGAGCCCCTGCTCCCTGCCACTTCTGCTCAGACTTCTCTGCACTGAACTAAGATGGTGCCCACCTTTTATACTCCCTTCTCAATGCACCCAGGAACTGCTTCCTCCCTGCTCCTGCACTGCAGGGTTCCCCTTCCTCAGTGTTCCCTCCCCCCACTCCAGCCAGGGACAGGGACTGTCGTGCCCATCTCAGGGGCATATTGGTCGCCCTGCCCCACGGCAATGTGGTGTAATGCATGCAGGTGTCGGGTCCTGATCCACACTCCATCCTTATCTGAGAGTGAGATATCACACCTCTGGGTGAGGTGCAATACGTCTGTAGCAACCGAGCCCTCGGTGCTACAGTTCCATTTATCTTCAGCCTAGGTGACGTATTGTGATACAGGGCCGTGATTTTGGCTATAAAAGGGTCCCCTAGACCCCTACCCCAAGCTTTTTAAGAGAATCATATATGGCGTGCCAGGAGACTCTATGGAATGCTTTCTCAGCATCCAACGAGAGTATCTACTTACAAATTTTTAACTGCATCTAGCCCAGGAAATACTTTGTGCCTAGTAGCAGTGTCTGCTAGTCAGCGGATTATCCCGGCTGTTAAGCAAGCTACACCACCTGTAGTTTGGACACTTAATTTTTTCAAAGGAAATGCTTCGGGACCACGGGATACTTAGTGAAGAGCATCAGGAGGCACCCCAAGGCATAGGGGCTGGGACTGGCACTAGGATGCCTTGCGGTGGACAGCCGAGCTCGATCCTTATAAAAGCTTTTTAACTGCAGCAGCTTTAGTGGACGCTACTGGAGCTGGAATTACGCGGCTGCTGGCATGAGACTTGCCCTCCAATAGATCCTTGTAAATGGATTTAAAGTGTATTCATTCAAATTAGAGGGACAATTTAAATTAAAAAGCTTAGAGCTGCCTCCACCACAGGGGGGCTCTCTCGACCCACCAGCGGACAGGCACCAGTATTGGGAGAGGGGGGCTGGCCGTCAGGGTTCACCGCGGCTCTGGCACAAACCCGGCGACACGGAGGTGGCACGGGCAGGAGCGGACTGGCCGTCTCGGCTTCTCACTTTTTGGATTTTAGAAGGGCATGACATGCCTATATCTGTGTCTCCCCCTCCTTTTACTCCTCCACCTCTTTTCTTTTCGCATGACTATATGTACTTGTCACTTTTCCATGTGTTAGTTGTGTCTTCTGAGCAGTTTGTCAGCTTTTGGACACCTTTGAAGGTGTTTTCTATGTGTTTCTATGTGTTTTTGTTTGCCTGCCATTGGTTTTAACGGTGTTCGAAGGTGTTCGACGAACAGTTCGACGAACAGTTCGGCGAACACACGGGTGTTCGACGAACCGAACCGAACTCGAACACTACGGGGGTGGCTCAACACTAGACCTGAGCCAGACAACAATCTGTTGAATTACCTGGGGAGCCGACCGCTCGGGGGTGAGGGAGTCTCTTCTATGCAGTGATATAATTAGGTAGAATATAACAGTTATTCTTACCTTAGCGCTGTATATATCACCAACAGAGAGCTTCACTCGTCCCACGTCTCGGACCGGTCGAGCACCCTTGGGTAGATTAACTCAAGGTCCCTGTTCGAGGCGCAAGCTGTCGTCACTGAATTTTGGGTCTTCTATCCTTTGGATTACGAGCTCGGAGAGAATGAAGACACAGGACAGGATGTTTGTGTCTAAACATACTCTAAAAACTTTATTACAAAACACAGGGCTAATATACACCCTAAAGGCAGGAAACGGATTTGCCATATATGGTTCGATTATACAGTTTAGCTGAACAAGCGAAAAAAGCTAGTTTCTGTATGCTTTAAAATATTTAATTAGACTTATCTAGTTAGCAAGGTCATTTCATCTTTCTGCAAGAACACATTATTGCTACAAGAAGAAACATCTGGCCAGGGAGAATCACTTTATCTTCTCCCAAGGACACGCTATTGATACAAGAAGGAACATTCATAGCTGTTGTTTTCACCTAAAATAACTGTCAGACTTATATAGCATAGATGAGGCCCTTAAACTTGAGCGACTCCATCTTCTGCTATAACACCATCAGCAATGTACTGTTGCAATGTTATATTACACTCTTTATTTAGTTGTGCCTCATTGCACTGCCATGTGTGATACATATAATATAACTTTAAGTGTATGTGACAAATCTGAGTGAGACACTGCATAATAGATTATAGTTGGTAGTGATGTCAGATCTAGTGAACATATAGAACGTAAGCCTCAGGTCAATAAATGACTTATGCAAGATATCACTAGTTAGTGGCTCAGATGTTTAGTAAAAGTAATTATTTTACACTGTGTATTTTAAGAATAATTCATTAAGTTGCTGATGACACTGCTAGGTTAATGGCTATGGTGGGTATAAACATGTGTCTTTAACACCTCTGTAGCAGACAGAGAGTATATAAGCCAGGACATTCCTGCTAGTGGAGGTCAGACACACACAGTCGATGCAGGCCGGCAGAGGACACGAAGCTATATAGCACAGAAGAAACTCTTGTGTTACATAAAAATCATGGTTTTATTTTTTACCACTGCTTCAAGAAAGTGTCTTCTAAAAACTGCCTGCAGGTTTGGGAGATGATTTTGAGTCCATCTTAAACCTACCAACTAGCTTATCTTTAATAATACCAGCCCCTAGCAGTACCCCACCTCCACCCTGCTGATGTCCTGAGTCGAAGTGGAGGTCTGTGCCTGTTACCAACCCAGCCACAGGCTCATCCATCTGGCCCATCAAGAGTCACTCTTATCTCATCAGTCCATAAAACCTTTGAAAAATATGTCTTCAGATATTTCTTGGCCCAGTTTTGATGTTTCATCTTCTGTGTTTTGTTCAGTGGTGGTCAGGTTCCAGACTTCCTTACCTTGGCCATGTACAGTATCTGAGCACCAAAGACCTTGTGCTTCAGAGCACTGAAGTGTGGTGGTTGCAATTCTGGAATATGACAGCACTGGAGGATAATGGGTTCTAGTCACTTTACATTTAACTCGTCTCAAATTTTAGGCTGTTTTGTGCATCTTTTTTGTTTCAACATTTTTTTGCAACCCTGTTGACTATTTGCAACAAAACTGTTGATGGTTCTATGATCACACCCTAATATCTTAGTACTTTCAAGAGTGATGCATCCCTCTGTAAGACTTGCAACAATTTCGACTTTCCAGTCAGTTAAATCCCTTTTTGGTCTATTTTGCCTGAGGGAAATATAACATGACAGATAACATCTACATCACTTGTACTCAGTTATCACTATATGTTATCTGTGATGTTAAATAATCCTGCAGATAATATCTAATAAACCAAACCAGAAAAAAACGAAAAAGGAGCCCACAATATTACAAAAATATCAAAATTTTATTGGTTAATACATATATGAACAGACAGATACAGGAATCAGTGTGGAAAAAGAGGGAGGCAATAAAAAGCCGCAACAACCCTCTCCACACGGCAGACCCAATTCAGGACATCAAAAAGTATTCAAACCCATATAAAGAATATCCAGGTACATAAGAGATAACCACCACAAAAAAATGCACTGTACTCTATCCTCTCTATGGGATATACAGAGAGAGCGATCTGAAATTACATAGTTTATAGTAAAACATATCTGCAAAACTATCCACCCTGTCCTAACCATGCTAAATATGAATTCACTCATGTGCTAAAATATAGTTTATGTTGATTTATTAGAATCACCATTATGTACATACCAGGGATGTCAGGATAGCAGAGAACAGTCGGAGGGTGGCCAAGGAGTACTGCGTCCATCTGGGGTCAGCACGTGCGGAGCAGGGGTGCCCCGACATGCGTTTCGGTATTACCCTTCGTCAGGGGGCGTGTCTGTTCCCTCACTGTCACCTGCTTTTATCGGCGCCAGAGAGCTCCGCAAACAGGAAGTGACTCGCGCGTCACCATGGTGACCAGGACGCCGGCCGGCATCTGCGTCACGTGACAGCGGCGGGGAGGAGCTGCAGCCCCAGCGCCGCACGCCACTCAGAGAGAAGGCTTGTCGGCGCCCCAATCCTCACAGCACGCACGCATATGAGATCGTCTCCCACACTAAGTAGAAAGATGACAGGACAGAAAAAGAAAGAAGGAGAGGGGGGAAAAAAGGGGAAGGGGGAAAGGACAACAAGGGGAAGGGGTGCAGTGCGAAAAGTGAGGAAAAGGAAGAAAAGAGAGGGGGGGAAGAGGATAAATGATGGATGATATTTAATCCAGCCATGTCTGGCATCCCAGGTCATATACTTTACAAATGGCACACATATATATAATTAATATTATTATTTGTAAGACACATCTTGGACAAACTAGATAAATAATGACCATAACCAACTATGTAATCAGATGTGCATCACAACAATTATCCAGATATGCAGATACATACTATATTACATATCCGTACCTATATATATATATATATGCATATATATACATGTGAAATGTGCTAAAGACACACACATGTATATACATACCTCATGGCACAGACATTACAATATTTCATATACCCATTACATAAGAGACATCATATATGCTATGGAGATATATTGACCAGACAGTAACACCATTGTAATACAGATGTCAAAGTATATCATAAAAATAAATCAACTTTCTTATTTTGTCTAGTATTATCATCTAAGTTTACATTCATAATTAATAAAGAAGATCTTATTACTAAAGATATAATTATAATTTCTTCTTTATAGATCCAATTATTTAGTGTCTCCACCATGCTAGCTGTACTCCATGATCTCTCTTAGTCTTGTATGAGCCAAAACGAGGTAGTGCGTCTGACAGAGAAACTGTCCACAGGCCGGATCCAACAGACCCCCCAGCGTAGGAAGAAAAACGACCAAAGATGGGTAAAGACCTATTACGTGCAGGAAAAACAGTGAGTTAAAATCCTTTTAAAACATATATAAAGGTTAAAATATATACGGCCTCCACTCATTATGGCCACTATAAATAAAACTATGGCTAGAAGTTACATGTATAGCCATATTGTGGTAGGATACTGGGGACTAGAGGAAAGGAGAATAGCTGATGCTCTCATTCAATCCCTTCGGATGCAACGTGTTCAGGGTCCAAATCCAGCGAGATTCCATTTGGGCCAATTTTTGACCCATCTTACCCCCCCGTATATTAGGTATGATACAATCAATACCCCTTATTCTGAGCTTAGATGCATCACAGTTATGGTGGGTCTTAAAGTGACGAGGTAATGTTTTGAGGGTGGATGTGTCCATGTGGTCAGCCGCCGCAATGATGCCCAAGTCGTGCTCGCGGACACGCACCTTAAATTGGCGGGTGGTCATACCCACATATATGAGTCCACATGGACAGATGGCAAAATATATAACATGTTTAGTGTTACAGGTGATAAATCTATTAATCCTGTAGACTTTAGATCCGTCAGACTTAAAGAACGTGTCACAGCGTTCCACGTTTGGGCATGCAACGCACCGACCACAAGGGACACATCCACTCCTCCTGTTAGGGATATCTAAAAATGTAGTCCCCACTGACCCCTCATAATGTGAACGCACCAGATGATCACGTAGATTCTTTGATCGTCTAATGGTAATGGATGGTTTATCCGGGATGAATTTGGATATGATGTTATCTGCCCTAAGGATGTGCCATGATTTAGACAGTATCTCTCTCATCCGAGGGAATTGAGAGTGAAAATTGGTGATAAACCTCACTTTTTCTTGGTCATCCCTTCTATTTTTATTACCATAGGTCAAATTCTGCCGAGAAGAGGATTTAGCCCTATTGTATGCCCTCTTAATTGTGCGGCGACTATATCCTCTCTCAAGGAATCTCTCTTTCAATTCTAGAGCCTGTTTCTCAAATTCAACATCAGTGGAGCAGATCCTCTGGACCCGAAGGACTGCCCCACCGGTATCGATCTGAGCATATGCGTGGGATGTGAGGATGTTGCATGCAGCAACATATTAGTAAAAGTGAGTTTACGGAACAGTGTCGTTTGTAGGCAATTATCCTCATCCCTTGTAAGCGACACATCCAAGAATTCAACATGATGTGTGCTAGATTGATAGGTAAGATGTATATTAAAATTATTACCATTTAGTTGGTCCATGAATTTCTGCAAAGATATTGAAGAGCCCTGCCAGATCATGAAGATGTCGTCGATGTAGCGTGTCCAAAAGAGGACACGGCACATCGACTCATCACGATCCGACAGGTAGAGGTCCCTTTCCCACAGACCCAGGAACAGATTAGCATAGGCCGGCGCAAAGGCCGCGCCCATGGCTGTCCCCTGGGTCTGAAGAAAAAAGGACCCCTTAAACGTAAAGAAATTGTGTTTAAGAGAGAACTCCAATAGCTCCAAAATAAGCGATATCAGGGTATGTGGTAGAGCTGAAGTGCCCAGGAAGAAACTAACAGCGGAGAGACCATCTACATGCCTGATGTTGGTGTAGAGTGACTGTAAAAAACAAATAAAAATAGCGAAGGAGGAAACAGAGAGACGTATTGCTAGGGAAAGTAGATCAAATCCCAAACTGTTCTTTACGTATATTAATAGTAAAAGGATTAAATCGGATAATATTGGACCGATAAAAAGTGAGGAAGGCAAAATCATAGAGAAAGATGAGGATAAAGCTAATCTATTAAATAATTTTTTTTCGACAACTTTCACAAAGGAAATCGAACTAACAGGAGAAATGAGAAGCGACAAACTTAATCCTCCACTAAGTATGACAAATCTAACCCAAGCTGGGGTACAGAAACGCCTCAGTAACATTAAAATAAACAAATCACCAGGACCTGATGGCATACACCTACGGGTACTAAGGGAACTAAGTAATGTGATAGACAGACCGTTATATCTTATATTTAAGGACTCTGTTGAGACTGGGTCTGTGCCACTTGATTGGCGACAGGCGAATGTAGTGCCAATATTCAAAAAGGGAGCGAAAAGTGACGCTGGAAACTATCGGCCGGTGAGTCTGACGTCCGTTGTGGGCAAAATTTTTGAAAGCTTCATTAAAGAGGCAATTACGGAGCATCTTGATGCTAATAATCTTTTAATCCCGAACCAACATGGATTCATGAGGAATCGCTCCTGCCAAACAAACCTGATTGACTTTTACGAGGAGGTTAGCTCTCGAGTAGATCAGGGGGAACCAGTGGATGTCGTGTATCTCGACTTCTCAAAAGCGTTCGATAGCGTGCCACATAATAGGTTGGTATACAAAATGAGAATGATGGGGCTGGGGGAAAATGTCTGCAAGTGGGTAGCTAACTGGCTAAAGGATAGAAGGCAGAGGGTGGTTATAAATGGAATATACTCAGATTGGGTAAGCGTCACTAGTGGGGTACCACAGGGGTCTGTACTAGGCCCAATGTTATTTAATATCTTTATTAACGACATAGTCAACGGGATAAATAGTAAAATATCAATATTTGCAGATGACACAAAGTTATGTAAAACAGTTAATACAAAAGAGGACAGTGCAGACCTACAGAGGGATTTGGATAAGCTGGGTAGGTGGAGCATTAAATGGCAAATGAGGTTTAACGAGGAGAAATGTAAGGTCATACATATGGGAAGGAGAAATGGAAGTCACCAGTACTCACTGAATGGGAAATCATTGGGGAATTCAGAGATGGAGAAGGACTTGGGCATCCTGATTGATAGCAAACTAAATTGGAGTGCCCAAAGTCAGGCCGCTGCTGTAAGGGCAAACAGGGTAATGGGATGTATCAGAAGAGGTATAGCTGCAAAGGATGAGAACATTGTTCTTCCACTGTACAAAGCACTGGTCAGACCACACTTGGAATACTGTGCTCAGTTATGGGCCCCAATATATAGAAAGGATATACCGTAAATGAGCTTGAAAAGGTACAAAGGAGGGCAACAAAATTAATAAAGGGAATGGAGGGACTGCAATACCCAGAGAGGTTGGCAAAACTAGGACTATTCAGCCTGGAAAAGAGAAGGTTGAGGGGGGACATAATAAATGTGTACAAATATGTTAGGGGACAGTATAGAGATCTTGCCCGGGATTTGTTCAAAAGGAGGGATATTACGGTAACAAGAGGGCACTCACTAAGACTGGAAGAGAAAAGGTTTCAGCACCAGCATAGGAAGGGGTTCTTTACGGTAAGAGCAGTGAGAATATGGAATTCACTGAGTGAGGAGACGGTAATGTCAGATTCACTACACCAGTTCAAGCGGGGACTGGATGCATTTCTAGATACCAGGCAGATTTCAGCGTATACTTAAAAATAAAATAAAATAGTAGGTTGATACAGGGATTTATTCTGACTGCTGGTTTCAGAGTCGGGAGGGAATTTTTCCTCAGGTGAAGATTGGCCAAATCATTTGGGGTTTTTGCCCTCCTCTGGATCAACTTTAGCAATTACAGAACTAACAGGTCGAACTTGATGGACGCAAGTCTTTATTCGGCTTTACAAACTGTTACTATGTTACTATGTTACATCTGCAGTCACTAAGAAGGTATCCTCATCAATGTATAGTCCGTCCACCTTTTTAAACAACTCACCAGTATCCTTGAGGAATGAAGCCAGACATTCCACCAGTGGCTGCAGATGAGAGTCAATCCACCTATTCACATGTTCAAGAAAATTCCCCCTACCCGAAATAACGGGACGTCCAGGAGGGATTGCGGCATCTTTGTGGATCTTGGGTAGGAAGGTAAAGGGTGGGGATAGTCGGTTCAGTAATCATAAGAGCTGAGGCCAGTTCTTGAGTGATGGTTTCTCCCACTATGGCTCTATTAATAATGGTTTTCAACTCAGCCATGTATGAGATTAGAGGATTATACGTCAATTTTTTATAACAAATTTTATTATTTAATTGGCGACATGCCTCCCTCTCATACATGGGTTTTGGCCAGACGACAATATTCCCCCCTTTATTAGCAGGTTCAATTAGAATGTCAGGTAGGTTCTGTAATACATGTAACCTGTCACGTTCCTCTTTGGATAGATTGTCCCGAGAGACATGGCGGGGAATGGACATGAACTCATCCGCGACAATCTTCACAAAGAGATCCACATTAGAACACGCCGCAAGTGGTGGAAATTTCTTGGATCTAGGTCTAATAGACTCAGGAATCTTACCTCCTCCCCGCCGCTGTCATGTGACGCGGATGCCGGCCGGCGTCCTGGTCACCATGGTGACGCGCGAGTCACTTCCTGTTTGCGGAGCTCTCTGGCGCCGATAAAAGCAGGTGACAGTGAGGCAACAGACACGCCCCCTGACGAAGGGTAATACCGAAACGCGCGTCGGGGCACCCCTGCTCCGCACGTGCTGACCCCAGACGGACGCAGTACTCCTTGGCCACCCTCCGACTGTTCTCTGTTATCCTGACATCCCTGGTATGTACATAATGGTGACTCTAATAAATCAACATAAACTATATTTTAGCACATGAGTGAATTCATATTTAGCATGGTTAGGACAGGGTGGATAGTTTTGCAGATATGTTTTACTATAAACTATGTAATTTCAGATCGCTCTCTCTGTATATCCCATAGAGAGGATAGAGTACAGTGCATTTTTTTGTGGTGGTTATCTCTTATGTACCTGGATATTCTTTATATGGGTTTGAATACTTTTTGATGTCCTGAATTGGGTCTGCCGTGTGGAGAGGGTTGTTGCGGCTTTTTATTGCCTCCCTCTTTTTCCATACGGATTCCTGTATCTGTCTGTTCATATATGTATTAACCAATAAAATTTTGATATTTTTGTAATATTGTGGGCTCCTTTTTCGTTTTTTTCTGGTTTGGTTTGTAGATTTTTGGCGATGGAGCCTTATTACGTCCTTAATAGGGGTAGTATCGAATATGGTCATCATTTAAGTTTATAATATGTGATGTGATAATTGATATGATAGTTACTACCTGGTCATGATTAGTGTGTATTATAGATAATATCTACTGCATTATCTATTCTCAGAATTATGACTGTCATTTTAGTGTTACATAGAACTGCAGGTAACATCCATTATCATTATCTTTAAAAAATTTTGGGGGAGGGGGTGGGGTGGAGAGATGAAAAACCATAGGTTTTGAGGTCTTTTCTAACCCTACCAATGCTCTTAGCCCATACATTAAATTATTTCTAATAACGCCAATGTATAACCTAAGAATTATATGTGTACACTTAAGCACTTATACAAGCGTCCTATTTTAGGCCAAATCCCAGCATCCTACACACCCCTGCCATACCAGTTTTCTTCTAGAACAGGGGTCTCAAACACGCGGCCCGCGGGCCGCATGCGGCCCCTGAGGCTGCTTTATGCGGCCCGCAGGCACAGACCCCTTGACGATCCCGACCTGGTCCAGGAGGAGCCGCCGACAGCAGCGCTGAATTGCCGCACAGAGACTGTTTCCCAGCACTGCATTTCCAATGCCAGCCGCTGGCCAATCAGAGGCCAGCAGCTGATATCTGCGTGTCGGCGCAGCGAGTATGACGTCATTGCCATATGCAGATGTCAGCTGCTGGCCTCTGATTGGCCGGCGGCTGACATTGAAAATGCTGTGCTGGGAGACAGTCTCTGTGCGGCAATGCAGCGCTGCTGTCGGCGGCTCCTCCTGGACCAGGTCGGGATCGTCAAGGGGTCGGACTCTGTGGTGCCTGCGGGCCACATCTGCAGGAAGGCCGCCGAGGGAACGGAGGACAGGTGAGAATCATCTTTTTTTTTTTCTATTTTATGTGTGTGAAGAACAGCAGAGGGGGCACATAGCCACAAGAGGGGACCTGGATGGGGCACATAGCCACAACATGGGGACCGGGATGGGGCACATAGCCACAAGAGGGGACCTGGATGGGGCACATAGCCACAAGAGGGGACCTGGATGGGGCACATAGCCACAAGAGGGGACCTGGATGGGGCACATAGCCACAGGATGGGGACCTGGATGGGGCACAGAGCCTCAAGATGTGGACCTGGATGGGGCACATAGCCTCAAGATGTGGACCTGGATGGGGCACATAATGGGGACCTGGATGGGGCACAGAGCCACAAGATGGGGACCAGAGCCACAAGATGGGGACCAGAGCCACAAGATGGGGACCTGGATGAGGCACATTAGTACAAGATGGGCGCAAGGATGGGGGACGTTGCCACAGGATGGGGACCTGGATGGGGCACATAGCCACAGGATGGGGGATCTGGATGGGGCACATTAGTACAAGATGGGGACTTGGATGGGGAACATTACTACAAGATGTTTTCCATTATTACTATATGATGCTAATTGTAAGACAATATTACTGTATGTGGCCAATTGGGGGAAATAAAATTGTAAAAAAAATGAAAAATAAAATAAAGCATGAAAAAATATTGGGCACTAAAAATGCTGTTTTATATGTAAACTAAAGTAAACACAAAAAAGTGCACGTTTATTATCGCCACATCCATAACGACCCAAGCCATAAAAAAATAAACACGGCAAAAATGTTCAAAAGGTGTATACAAAAAAAATGGTATCACTAAAAATGTCACATTGAACAAAGAATGCGGCCCCCCAAATTCAAATTTTTTCCATGTGCGGCCCATATACCCAGCCGAGTTTGAGACCCCTGTTCTAGAACAATACTGGTTTGGCAAGTTCCATGTCAATTTTTGATCACATCACAGAACAACCTAGTTAAGGATTAATGCACACAACCATATTAAGTCACAGAAAGGGTGCCATTGAGGTCCAGGAACCATTTGCTGTACAAAAATCAGATGCTTATACAGTAGAGGTCTTTTCTGTTTAAACAAAAGTGTTTCTCCATATGCACAGAGCCTGTCTGTTAGTGCTCAGCAGCTGTATGATTCATGCTCAGGAGCTGTGCCGGTCTCATTAACGCTGAGTTCTATTTATGACATAGAAGGCTTTTACTTCATGGTGACTGCACTGCAGGGGCTGGCTGGCAAGGTTTGGTCTAGGGGGCAAGCATACAGCAGTGGCCCATGAGCAGCAGCACAGCCTCACTTCGAAGGCGCGGGACC
The DNA here is from genome assembly GCF_046119375.1 of Phyllobates terribilis. Classification (NCBI taxonomy): domain Eukaryota; kingdom Metazoa; phylum Chordata; class Amphibia; order Anura; family Dendrobatidae; genus Phyllobates; species Phyllobates terribilis. The sequence continues at coordinate 638,947,146 of NW_027362762.1, forward strand.
AGCGCCGGACATGTAGAAATGCGCATGCGCCCCACAATCATAGCGCTTGCCGGGAGCAATATTCAAATACGTGGGCGACGCCAGCAGCGAGTGAATGCCACCCCTGACTGAATAGCAGGATCACACCCCTATGACTGAAGAGCAGGATCACACCCCTATAACTGAATAGCAGGATCACACCCCTATGACTGAATAGCAGGATCACACCCCTATGACTGAATAGCAGGATCACACCCCTATGACTGAAGAGCAGGATCACACCCCTATAACTGAATAGCTGGATCACACCCCTATGACTGAATAGCAGGATCACACCCCTATGACTGAATAGCAGGATCACACCCCTATGACTGAATAGCAGGATCACACCCCTATGACTGAATAGCAGGATCACACCCCTATGACTGAATAGCAGGATCACACCCCTATGACTGAATAGCAGGATCACACCCCTATGACTGAATAGCAGGATCACACCCCTATGACTGAATAGCAGGATCACACCCCTATGACTGAATAGCAGGATCACACCCCTATAACTGAATAGCAGGATCACACCCCTATGACTGAATAGCAGGATCACACCCCTATGACTGAATAGCAGGATCACACCCCTATGACTGAATAGCAGGATCACATCCCTATGACTGAATAGCAGGATCACACCCCTATGACTGAATAGCAGGATCACACCCCTATGACTGAATAGCAGGATCCCACCCCTATGACTGAATAGCAGGATCCCACCCCTATGACTGAATAGCAGGATCCCACCCCTATGACTGAATAGCAGGATCACACCCCTATGACTGAATAGCAGGATCACACCCCTATGACTGAATAGCTGGATCACACCCCTATGACTGAATAGCAGGATCACATCCCTAAGACTGAATAGCAGGATCCCACCCCTATGACTGAACAGCAGGATCACACCTCTATGACTGAATAGCAGGATCACACCCCTATGACTGAATAGCAGGATCACACCCCTATGACTGAATAGCAGGATCACACCCCTATGACTGAATAGCAGGATCACACCCCTATGACTGAATAGCTGGATCACACCCCTATGACTGAATAGCAGGATCACACCCCTATGACTGAATAGCAGGATCACACCCCTATGACTGAATAGCAGGATCACACCCCTATGACTGAATAGCAGGATCATACCTCTATGACTGAATAGCAGGATCACACCCCTATGACTGCATAGCAGGATCACACCCCTATGACTGAATAGCAGGATCACACCCCTATGACTGAATAGCAGGATCACACCCCTATGACTGAATAGCAGGATCACACCACTATGACTGAATAGCAGGATCACATCCCTATGACTGAATAGCAGGATCACACCCCTATGACTGAACAGCAGGATCACACCTCTATGACTGAACAGCAGGATCACACCCCTATGACTGAATAGCAGGATCACACCCCTATGACTGAATAGCAGGATCACACCCCTATGACTGAACAGCAGGATCACAGCTCTATGATTGAACAGCAGGATCACACCCCTATGACTGAATAGCTGGATCACACCCCTGTGACTGAATAGCAGGATCACACCCCTATGACTGAATAGCAGGATCACACCCCTATGACTGAATAGCAGGATCACACCCCTATGACTGAATAGCAGGATCACACCCCTATGACTGAATAGCAGGATCACACCCCTATGACTGAATAGCAGGATCACACCCCTATGACTGAATAGCAGGATCACACCTCTATGACTGAATAGCAGGATCACACCTCTATGACTGAATAGCAGGATCACACCCCTATGACTGAATAGCAGGATCACACCCCTAAGACTGAATAGCAGGATCACACCCCTAAGACTGAATAGCAGGATCACACCCCTATGACTGAATAGCAGGATCACACCCCTATGACTGAATAGCAGGATCACACCCCTATGACTGAATAGCAGGATCACACCTCTATGACTGAATAGCAGGATCACACCCCTATGACTGAATAGCAGGATCACACCCCTATGACTGAATAGCAGGATCACACCCCTATGACTGAATAGCAGGATCACACCCCTATGACTGAATAGCAGGATCACACCCCTATGACTGAATAGCAGGATCACATCCATATGACTGAATAGCAGGATCACACCCCTATGACTGAATAGCAGGATCACACCCCTATGACTGAATAGCAGGATCACACCCCTATGACTGAATAGCTGGATCACACCCCTATGACTGAATAGCAGGATCACATCCCTATGACTGAATAGCAGGATCACATCCATATGACTGAATAGCAGGATCACACCCCTATGACTGAATAGCAGGATCACACCCCTATGACTGAATAGCAGGATCACACCACTATGACTGAATAGCAGGATCACATCCCTATGACTGAATAGCAGGATCACACCCCTATGACTGAATAGCAGGATCACACCCCTATGACTGAATAGCAGGATCACACCCCTATGACTGAATAGCAGGATCACACCCCTATGACTGAATAGCAGGATCACATATCTATGACTGAATAGCAGGATCACACCCCTATGACTGACTAGCAGGATCACACCCCTATGACTGAATAGCAGGATCACATCCCTATGACTGAATAGCAGGATCACACCCCTATGACTGAATAGCAGGATCACATCCCTATGACTGAATAGCTGGATCACACCCCTATGACTGAATAGCAGGATCACACCCCTATGACTGAATAGCAGGATCACACCCCTATGACTGAATAGCAGGATCACACCCCTATGACTGAATAGCAGGATCACACCCCTATGACTGAATAGCAGGATCACACCCCTATGACTGAATAGCAGGATCACACCCCTATGACTGAATAGCAGGATCACATCCCTATGACTGAATAGCAGGATCACACCCCTATGACTGAATAGCAGGATCACACCCCTATGACTGAATAGCAGGATCACACCCCTATGACTGAATAGCAGGATCACACCCCTATGACTGAATAGCAGGATCACACCCCTATGACTGAATAGCAGGATCACACCCCTATGACTGAATAGCAGGATCACACCCCTATGACTGAATAGCTGGATCACACCCCTATGACTGAATAGCAGGATCACATCCCTATGACTGAATAGCAGGATCACATCCATATGACTGAATAGCAGGATCACACCCCTATGACTGAATAGCAGGATCACACCCCTATGACTGAATAGCAGGATCACACCCCTATGACTGAATAGCAGGATCACATCCCTATGACTGAATAGCAGGATCACATCCCTATGACTGAATAGCAGGATCACACCCCTATGACTGAATAGCAGGATCACACCCCTATGACTGAATAGCAGGATCACACCCCTATGACTGAATAGCAGGATCACACCCCTATGACTGAATAGCTGGATCACACCCCTATGACTGAATAGCAGGATCACACCCCTATGACTGAATAGCAGGATCACACCCCTATGACTGAATAGCAGGATCACATCCCTATGACTGAATAGCAGGATCACATCCCTATGACTGAATAGCAGGATCACACCCCTATGACTGAATAGCAGGATCACACCCCTATGACTGAATAGCAGGATCACACCCCTATGACTGAATAGCAGGATCACACCCCTATGACTGAATAGCAGGATCACACCCCTATGACTGAATAGCAGGATCACATATCTATGACTGAATAGCAGGATCACACCCCTATGACTGACTAGCAGGATCACACCCCTATGACTGAATAGCAGGATCACATCCCTATGACTGAATAGCAGGATCACACCCCTATGACTGAATAGCAGGATCACACCCCTATGACTGAATAGCAGGATCGCATCCCTATGACTGAATAGCAGGATCACACCCCTATGACTGAATAGCAGGATCACATCCCTATGACTGAATAGCAGGATCACACCCCTATGACTGAATAGCAGGATCACACCCCTATGACTGAATAGCAGGATCACACCCCTATGACTGAATAGCAGGATCACACCCCTATGACTGAATAGCAGGATCACACCCCTATGACTGAATAGCAGGATCACACCTCTATGACTGAATAGCAGGATCACACCCCTATGACTGAATAGCAGGATCACACCCCTATGACTGAATAGCAGGATCACACCCCTATGACTGAATAGCAGGATCACACCCCTATGACTGAATAGCAGGATCACACCCCTATGACTGAATAGCAGGATCACACCCCTATGACTGAATAGCAGGATCACACCCCTATGACTGAATAGCAGGATCACACCCCTATGACTGAATAGCAGGATCACACCCCTATGACTGAATAGCAGGATCCCACCCCTATGACTGAATAGCAGGATCCCACCCCTATGACTGAATAGCAGGATCCCACCCCTATGACTGAATAGCAGGATCACACCCCTATGACTGAATAGCAGGATCACACCCCTATGACTGAATAGCTGGATCACACCCCTATGACTGAATAGCAGGATCACACCCCTATGACTGAATAGCAGGATCACACCCCTAAGACTGAATAGCTGGATCACATCCCTAAGACTGAATAGCAGGATCCCACCCCTATGACTGAACAGCAGGATCACACCTCTATGACTGAATAGCAGGATCACACCCCTATGACTGAATAGCAGGATCACACCCCTATGACTGAATAGCAGGATCACACCCCTATGACTGAATAGCAGGATCACACCCCTATGACTGAATAGCAGGATCACACCCCTATGACTGAATAGCAGGATCACACCCCTATGACTGAATAGCTAGATCACACCCCTATGACTGAATAGCTGGATCACACCCCTATGACTGAATAGCAGGATCACACCCCTATGACTGAATAGCAGGATCACACCCCTATGACTGAATAGCAGGATCACACCCCTATGACTGAATAGCAGGATCACACCTCTATGACTGAATAGCAGGATCACACCCCTATGACTGCATAGCAGGATCACACCCCTATGACTGAATAGCAGGATCACACCCCTATGACTGAATAGCAGGATCATACCCCTATGCTGAATAGCAGGATCACACCACTATGACTGAATAGCAGGATCACATCCCTATGACTGAATAGCAGGATCACACCCCTATGACTGAACAGCAGGATCACACCTCTATGACTGAACAGCAGGATCACACCCCTATGACTGAATAGCAGGATCACACCCCTATGACTGAATAGCAGGATCACACCCCTATGACTGAACAGCAGGATCACAGCTCTATGATTGAACAGCAGGATCACACCCCTATGACTGAATAGCTGGATCACACCCCTGTGACTGAATAGCAGGATCACACCCCTATGACTGAATAGCAGGATCACACCCCTATGACTGAATAGCAGGATCACACCCCTATGACTGAATAGCAGGATCACACCCCTATGACTGAATAGCAGGATCACACCCCTATGACTGAATAGCAGGATCACACCCCTATGACTGAATAGCAGGATCACACCTCTATGACTGAATAGCAGGATCACACCTCTATGACTGAATAGCAGGATCACACCCCTATGACTGAATAGCAGGATCACACCCCTAAGACTGAATAGCAGGATCACACCCCTAAGACTGAATAGCAGGATCACACCCCTATGACTGAATAGCAGGATCACACCCCTATGACTGAATAGCAGGATCACACCCCTATGACTGAATAGCAGGATCACACCCCTATGACTGAATAGCAGGATCACACCTCTATGACTGAATAGCAGGATCACACCCCTATGACTGAATAGCAGGATCACACCTCTATGACTGAATAGCAGGATCACACCCCTATGACTGAATAGCAGGATCACACCCCTATGACTGAATAGCAGGATCACACCCCTATGACTGAATAGCAGGATCACACCCCTATGACTGAATAGCAGGATCACACCCCTATGACTGAATAGCAGGATCACATCCATATGACTGAATAGCAGGATCACACCCCTATGACTGAATAGCAGGATCACACCCCTATGACTGTGTGGCACCCCAGGGGTCTGGTTTTCCACAGTAATGTAATATTATGTCTGAGAGCAGGTGGGAGGTCCTTTGGTCAGGGATCCTGTGCATGCCACACCTCCTGCCCAGTCTTGGGAGGGGAAGAACTTCCCCTGTATAAGCCCGGGGCTGAGGCAGGGTGAGTCAGACAAGGAGAGTGGAGAAGAGAAGCAGCATAGGAAACAGCAGATTTACAAGGAGTCAGGGGCTGGCAGCTGCAGAGCTCGCCCTGACTAAGAAGATTCTTTACCGGACCCGGAGTCCGAGGCTGTGGGGACTAACTCCTACCCAGCAGCAGAATCCGTCAGGCAGGGGATTTCAGGTCCTCTGGCCCAGAAGCCCGAAGGCACGGTCACACGCGTGGGACCAGCACCGCCATCGTGGAGCGGAAGCCATTAGAAGGCCCCGAGTCACCGGCCATACGGGTGAGCACCACACGGTACACTCAGGGACGTGGGCTACTTACATCAGCTTCTAGCAAGGTAGCCAGAAGAGTACAGTCAGTTTGGGAGGCCTACAACTACGCCTGGCCAGGGGAGATCCCATCTGCTCAAAGACTGACCAGGCCCCGTTTGCTAGCAAGTACTCCGGGAGGGTCTGTCGTTGTTACCAGTAAAGACCCTGAACTACACCGTACCGTCTCTGAGTGGTTCCTGCTACCCCCATCATCCACGTCGGCTGCCCTGAGGCCATACCCCTCCCGTTGGGGGTTATACTATCACGCTGCACAATCCTACCACCGGCCTCAGCGGTCTGCCCTGCAGCAGCAGCTTCCTGGCTGCACTCAACGGGTGGCGTAGTCATCAACTATTTACTACTAATAGACTGCCGTCTAGTTTGACTCCCTGGGCACGGACCGGGTCACCGCCACGAGACTACAACCCTCCACTGATCCGGCTCCGGGTAGGCTCCCGCGTGCGCAACGCAGCGCGACACAGGCCCAGGGGCGCGTCAACTTTGGCGTAGTCGGCAGGATTTCGTGCCCGCAACCACCGGGTACTGCGTGCCTGAAAAGCAAAGACTGTTCAAACTTACCAGTGGTGAAGGTTTCCCGCCATCCGGCGCCATCTTCTACCTTCTTCCCGCCATCCGCGAAGTTTTCCCGCCATCCGGCGCCATCTTCGACCTTCTTCCCGCCATCCGTGGAGTTTTCCCGCCATTGGACGCCATCTTGAGGACGCCGCGCGGGAAGAAGAGGGGCGTGGACTCCGAAAGCGCGCGAGAACTGAAGCCCCGCCTCACGTCCGGACGTTGCGTAAGGTCCTGGAAGGAGCCCAGCAGACGCCGACGTCACAGGAGCGCGACGGAAGGTCCTCAACCCTGACGATCCACTGCGGAGCCGCGGCCTACGGAAGAGGATCATCGCAAGGTAGGCCACGGTCCACTAGGGGGGAGGAAGATGTCGGATACGGAGGAGAGCTTCACTGCCTCAACCCCCGCCAGCGCTACCGCTGCTGCAGTTATGCCCTTCACCATGCCCTATATCCCGGGAGCAGCTTGGCTACCCCAGTACTCAGGGGAGTCACATACCCTGCATGACTTTAGAGAAAAGCTGGATAGCCTCTTCCAGGTGTACCCCCTCACAGAAGAGCAAAAAGTGAGCATCCTGGTGGCCCAACTAACCGGGGCAGCCAAAAGGGAAGTAAAATCCTGGCCACCTGGGAGGAAGACTGTCGCAGGGATACTAACCCGGCTGAAGGACACCTTTGATACCCGCACCTCAGCCGAGATTAAGCTTAGATTCTACGGGTGCAAGCAGCGAGCGCATGAGAGTATAAGGGACTATGCACTAAACCTACAAGAGGCCCTGAGGGCCATAAAGCAGACCGACCCTGATGGGGTGGGAAACGAGGACAGGCTGTTGACTGAACAATTTATAGAGGGTTTATATTGCAATGCCCACCGAACCCAGTTGCGGGCAATGGCCTTACAGGATCCCCATCTGGACTTTGCACAGTTCAAGGACAGAGCCATCCGGGTGCTCCGAGAACCGGCACCGGGTGGCGTTGTGACCCACAGGCGCCCAGCTATCACTTACCACCAGGAGGCGGCGCCCTTGTCGGCAGGGCCTGTGGGAGCTGATGCGCAGGCTTTGGACAATGACCCGGCTCCAGACCTACGCCATCAGGTCCAAGAGCTAGCTAAGAGCGTTGCTGCGCTAACCCGAACTGTGCAGTCTTTACAGGTTTCCACCCCAGGGAAGATCCAGCTGGCATCCGGACCGGAGGACATCCCGTGGCGTCGACCAAGGAGGACCCCACCGGCCAGAGGAAGACCCAGTGACCGATACAGCGAGGACGGACGACCCATCTGCCGCCGCTGCAATCAACCCGGACATATGGAAAGGTACTGTTCTTTAAACGGGCACAACCTGGGGTAGAGGGCCAACCCCCAGGAAAAAGATCACCAGGCCCATCGAACTGGCGCGACAGATATGTGGGAGGACGTCCAGTCTTGCCTGTGGTACTGGATGGCATTCCCATGAGTGCCCTACTGGATACCGGGTCACAGGTCACCACCATCCCGTACGTGCTCTTCAAGCAGTACTGGAATGACTCGGATATTACCCGCTACCCTGACGACGACTTGAGTATCATCGCCAGCAATGGCCAGCCCGTGCCACAGATCGGATTTAAAGAGGTGACCCTCAAAATCGGTAGAGTCGAACTGGCCGCACAGGGACTGATCATTGTAGATATTGATAAACATGAGAGTCACCCAAAAATAACTCTAGGAACTAACGTAATTGAAAATTGTCTTGCAGAGGTAATTTTCCTTTTACAGCAGGTTGCCAAGAACGCCAGCTCCGGCGAGCAGCGGGTGCTCCAGAAAGAGATCCGGGCACTGATGCAACGGCAACAAGTGGAACTCTCCGGCGGTGAGATTGGTAGCGTAAGAATGTGTGACCCTTTTCCTATTGCCATGCCCCCGAAAAGTGAAATGATAATTTGGTGCCGGGCAGCTATTGGTCTGAGAGGTAGAGATTACCAGGCAATGGTAGAACCAGTTTACTCAGACAGTAGGCCCACCATTTTGACAGCACGGGGGGTGGTCAATGTACGCCATGGGAGGGTGCCCATTCGCATAATAAATATCGGGGAGAGGGAAGTGTACCTGCCCCGGTATGCCACGCTAGCCAAATTATATACCACTAATCAAAATTCTATACAATCTGTGGAACCCTTGCCTCCATCTCACCCGGAGGAAGGTAACGGCTCTAAGAAAGACATGGAGGACTGGTGTCAGCAACTACATTTGGGTACTGATTCCACTCCCTCACATCAGAAACAAGGAGTCTATCGGGTGGTTCAAGAGTATGAGAGAGTGTTTAGTAAACACCCGTTAGACTTCGGGCGAGTCAAGGGGGTAGAACACCGCATCCCCACGGGAGATCATCCTCCCATAAAAGAGAGGTATCGACCCGTAACTCCTGCACATTACCAACACGCCAAGGGGATGCTTAGAGACATGAAGGAGGCTGGGGTAATCCGGGATAGCTGTAGCCCCTGGGCAGCCCCACAAGTTTTAGTCAAAAAGAAAGACAACACCATGAGGATGTGTGTAGATTACCGGAAAATCAACCGTATCACACACAAGGATGCGTACCCCTTACCAAGGATAGAGGAGTCATTGGCTGCTTTAAGATCTGCTAACTTCTTCTCTACCTTGGATCTCACTAGCGGGTACTGGCAGGTTCCTGTAGCAGAGGCGGACCGGGAGAAGACCGCATTCACCACCCCGATGGGACTTAGCGAGTTCACCTGCATGCCGTTCGGACTCTGCAACGCCCCAGGAACCTTCCAACGATTAATGGAGTGCTGTCTGGGCCACAGAAACTTCGAGACGGTCCTGTTGTACCTGGACGATGTCATCGTATACTCCAAAACTTATGAGGACCACCTGAAACACCTGGCGGAGGTGTTCGAAGCTCTGGCGAGTTACGGCCTAAAGGTGAAACCCTCCAAGTGTCACCTCCTGAAACCAAAGGTGCAATACCTGGGACACGTGGTGAGCGCTGACGGAGTGGCTCCCGACCCCGATAAGATCACCGCAATTAAGGGATGGCCAAGCCCCTCCAGCGTAAAAGAAGTGCGGCAGTTCCTAGGGTTGGTAGGCTACTACCGAAGGTTTATTCCCGGTTTCACCAAAAAGGCAGCGCCTATGCAGGACCTCCTGATAGGCCAGTCCCGAAAGGCCAAGAACCAGAAGCCGCCCTTCAAATGGGAAGAGCTAGAAGAAGAGTCCTTCCGCCAGCTGAAGATGGCCCTCACGGGGGATGAAATCTTGGCGTACCCGGACTATAGCCAGCCCTTCATCCTCTACACCGACGCCAGTAACATCGGGCTAGGAGCCGTACTGTCCCAGATTCAGCAGGGGAGAGAACGAGTAATCTCCTATGCCAGCCGAAAACTGCGACCCACCGAAAGGAACCCCGAGAATTACAGCTCATTTAAGCTAGAGTTCCTGGCCGTGGTATGGGCAGTCACCGAGCGCTTTAGGCATTACCTCGCTTCTTCCCGGTTCACCGTATACACGGATAACAACCCGTTGACACACCTGGACACGGCAAGACTCGGTGCCCTGGAGCAGAGGTGGATGGCCCGTCTGTCCAACTACGAGTTCACAATCAAATACCGGGCAGGACGCTCCAATACTAACGCGGATGCCCTGTCCAGGATGCCCAACCTGCCGGACGAAGGAGAAGATCCGGAGGGACTGGAAGAAGTTGAACTCCCTGCGTTCCACCGTCATGGGACTATCCAGTATTCCCACCGGTTAAGGGGTAAGCAGGCTGCTACGTTGAACCCCTTACCCCACTACAACTGGGCGGAAACGCAAGACAGCGACCCTGCCGTCCGACTGGTGAAGGAGATGCTGACTCGGCCGGAGGCTCGCCTTGAACCAGACGCTCCGGAGGAAGCCAAACAGCTATGGGCGGAGAAGAGTCGACTATTCCTTTACAAGGGGAAGTTGTGCCGCAGAATGGTCAACTCCCGGACGCATGAACTACTCTGGCAAGTAGTGGTGCCACGAAGAGACGCAGCCATGGTGATGGAGGCATACCACGACGGAGCTGGACACTTCGGGTGGAAAAAGTTGGAGTTCCTGCTGCGCGAGCGGTTCCACTGGGTAGGCATGAGGGGAACCATCGAGAAGTGGTGCAGAGACTGTGGCCCGTGCAATCTGAGAAGGAAGGACCGGGCCAGCCAGAAGACTCCCCTGCAGTCCATCGTCACCCGGCAACCGTTGGAACTGGTAGCCTTGGATCATGTAAAACTGACCCCAAGCAGAAGTGGCTACGTCTACGCGTTAACCATCGTGGATCATTACTCCCGGTTCTTGGTTGTCGTCCCCGTCAAGGACTTAACGGCTCAAACAGCAGCTAGAGCCTTCCAGCAGCACTTCTGCCGTCCACACGGGTACCCGGACCAAGTGCTGACGGACCAGGGACCTGCCTTTGAAGCGGAGGTCTTCCAGGAATTCTGCAATCTGTATGGCTGCCGGAAGATAAGGACGACACCCTACCATCCGCAAACTAATGGACTTTGTGAAAAAATGAACCAGGTGGTAATGGATCTTCTAAAAACATTGCCCCTGGAAGAACGCAGTCTGTGGCCTGAGAAGTTGCCCGATCTGGTGGACCTATACAACCACATCCCGGTAGGTTCCACCAACTGTACCCCGGCTTACCTAATGAGGGCGAGACCTGGTAAGTTACCTGTTGACCTGGAAATGGGAGTCCTGACACCTGAGGACACTTCACCAGAAACAGACTGGGACACAGAGAGGCAGCAGCAGTACCGGAGAGTACAAGAGAGCGTGGAGCGAAGTCTCTGTCAGGCTAGGGAAAGACAAGAGAAGACTTACAACCAGTATGCTCCCGCTGTTCCCCTGGTACCCGGAGAGCAGGTCTTGAAGAGGAAAAGACGGCTCCACAAGTTGGATGACCAGTGGGAGAAGGACCCGTACACCGTACTGCCCTCAAGCCACGAGAACCCGAAGGTCTGTACCATCAGTAAAGACGGAGGGGAAACTACAGCCATTGTATCCCGGGACCACCTGAAGAAGTGTCCCGAACAACTGAGGAACCCTGAAGAGGAACAAGAAGACCATCGACCCGTGGGAGAAAGGGAAGATATGGTTAGTACCGTGCTCGGGGACTTCCCTCGGTCTTGGACTCAAGTCAATGGTGCAGTTGTGGTACCCGTACTCACCTTCCTCCAACCATCATCCCAAGAACCTACGGAGCAACGGGTAGAGCTGGAAGAACAGCCGGTCCAGAAGGCAGAAGACTCCACACGAGTAGAACAGGAGAATCAACCCTCTGCTTATAGTGAGCCTGCCGTACCCCTAGTGAGACAAAGAGCCGGTAGACAGCTGCCCAGTTTACCCTTGACAGCTCCTACACCCTGTAGTTCAGGGCCAGACAGTCAGCTCCGTAGGTCCACTAGGGCCACTAGAGGCCAGTTACCCGCACGCTGGAGAATTTGAAGTGTAAAAATAGTTTTATTTATGTTTATCTGTGTATTGTTGCTTGTGTATAATTTTGTGTTTCCAGTTGTTTTTAGGAAACCTTGGTGGATTTACCGGGAATCCTTGAATATAGTTGGAGCGTAACCCAGGATGGACTAGAGACTGTTAAGGACTCGGGGTAGGACAGACCCCTACCTGGTTACGTCTCCCTGTGTTGGTGAAATGGACACCTTTACTTTTCTTCAAAGACTGCATCCGGTTGCGGACACGCCGTAACCATCTTATGTGTTTTTCTTATAGTATTGTTATTGTTATACTTTGTTATGTTTTTCTAAATGTGTTTAGTCCCGGAGTACTAAATTTCACTAGGGGGGAATGTGGCACCCCAGGGGTCTGGTTTTCCACAGTAATGTAATATTATGTCTGAGAGCAGGTGGGAGGTCCTTTGGTCAGGGATCCTGTGCATGCCACACCTCCTGCCCAGTCTTGGGAGGGGAAGAACTTCCCCTGTATAAGCCCGGGGCTGAGGCAGGGTGAGTCAGACAAGGAGAGTGGAGAAGAGAAGCAGCATAGGAAACAGCAGAGTTACAAGGAGTCAGGGGCTGGCAGCTGCAGAGCTCGCCCTGACTAAGAAGATTCTTTACCGGACCCGGAGTCCGAGGCTGTGGGGACTAACTCCTACCCAGCAGCAGAATCCGTCAGGCAGGGGATTTCAGGTCCTCTGGCCCAGAAGCCCGAAGGCACGGTCACACGCGTGGGACCAGCACCGCCATCGTGGAGCGGAAGCCATTAGAAGGCCCCGAGTCACCGGCCATACGGGTGAGCACCACACGGTACACTCAGGGACGTGGGCTACTTACATCAGCTTCTAGCAAGGTAGCCAGAAGAGTACAGTCAGTTTGGGAGGCCTACAACTACGCCTGGCCAGGGGAGATCCCATCTGCTCAAAGACTGACCAGGCCCCGTTTGCTAGCAAGTACTCCGGGAGGGTCTGTCGTTGTTACCAGTAAAGACCCTGAACTACACCGTACCGTCTCTGAGTGGTTCCTGCTACCCCCATCATCCACGTCGGCTGCCCTGAGGCCATACCCCTCCCGTTGGGGGTTATACTATCACGCTGCACAATCCTACCACCGGCCTCAGCGGTCTGCCCTGCAGCAGCAGCTTCCTGGCTGCACTCAACGGGTGGCGTAGTCATCAACTATTTACTACTAATAGACTGCCGTCTAGTTTGACTCCCTGGGCACGGACCGGGTCACCGCCACGAGACTACAACCCTCCACTGATCCGGCTCTGGGTAGGCTCCCGCGTGCGCAACGCAGCGCGACACAGGCCCAGGGGCGCGTCAACTGAATAGCAGGATCACACCCCTATGACTGAATAGCTGGATCACACCCCTATGACTGAATAGCAGGATCACATCCCTATGACTGAATAGCAGGATCACATCCATATGACTGAATAGCAGGATCACACCCCTATGACTGAATAGCAGGATCACACCCCTATGACTGAATAGCAGGATCACACCACTATGACTGAATAGCAGGATCACATCCCTATGACTGAATAGCAGGATCACACCCCTATGACTGAATAGCAGGATCACACCCCTATGACTGAATAGCAGGATCACACCCCTATGACTGAATAGCAGGATCACACCCCTATGACTGAATAGCAGGATCACATATCTATGACTGAATAGCAGGATCACACCCCTATGACTGACTAGCAGGATCACACCCCTATGACTGAATAGCAGGATCACATCCCTATGACTGAATAGCAGGATCACACCCCTATGACTGAATAGCAGGATCACACCCCTATGACTGAATAGCAGGATCACACCCCTATGACTGAATAGCAGGATCACACCCCTATGACTGAATAGCAGGATCACACCCCTATGACTGAATAGCAGGATCACATCCCTATGACTGAATAGCAGGATCACACCCCTATGACTGAATAGCAGGATCACACCCCTATGACTGAATAGCAGGATCACACCCCTATGACTGAATAGCTGGATCACACCCCTATGACTGAATAGCAGGATCACATCCCTATGACTGAATAGCAGGATCACATCCATATGACTGAATAGCAGGATCACACCCCTATGACTGAATAGCAGGATCACACCCCTATGACTGAATAGCAGGATCACACCCCTATGACTGAATAGCAGGATCACACCCCTATGACTGAATAGCAGGATCACATCCCTATGACTGAATAGCAGGATCACACCCCTATGACTGAACAGCAGGATCACACCTCTATGACTGAACAGCAGGATCACACCCCTATGACTGAATAGCAGGATCACACCCCTATGACTGAATAGCAGGATCACACCCCTATGACTGAACAGCAGGATCACAGCTCTATGATTGAACAGCAGGATCACACCCCTATGACTGAATAGCAGGATCACATCCATATGACTGAATAGCAGGATCACACCCCTATGACTGAATAGCAGGATCACACCCCTATGACTGAATAGCAGGATCACACCCCTATGACTGAATAGCAGGATCACATCCCTATGACTGAATAGCAGGATCACACCCCTATGACTGAACAGCAGGATCACACCTCTATGACTGAACAGCAGGATCACACCCCTATGACTGAATAGCAGGATCACACCCCTATGACTGAATAACAGGATCACACCCCTGTGACTGAATAGCAGGATCACACCCCTATGACTGAATAGCAGGATCACACCCCTATGACTGAATAGCAGGATCACACCCCTATGACTGAATAGCAGGATCACACCCCTATGACTGAATAGCAGGATCACACCCCTATGACTGAATAGCAGGATCACACCCCTATGACTGAATAGCAGGATCACACCCCTATGACTGAATAGCAGGATCACACCCCTATGACTGAATAGCAGGATCACACCCCTATGACTGAATAGCAGGATCACACCCCTATGACTGAATAGCAGGATCACACCCCTATGACTGAATAGCAGGATCACACCCCTATGACTGAATAGCAGGATCACACCCCTATGACTGAATAGCAGGATCACACCCCTATGACTGAATAGCAGGATCACACCCCTATGACTGAATAGCAGGATCACATCCCTATGACTGAATAGCAGGATCACACCCCTATGACTGAATAGCAGGATCACACCCCTATGACTGAATAGCAGGATCACACCCCTATGACTGAATAGCAGGATCACACCCCTATGACTGAATAGCAGGATCCCCCCCCTATGACTGAATAGCAGGATCCCCCCCCTATGACTGAATAGCAGGATCACACCCCTATGACTGAATAGCAGGATCACACCCCTATGACTGAATAGCAGGATCACATCCCTATGACTGAATAGCAGGATCACACCCCTATGACTGAATAGCAGGATCACACCCCTATGACTGAATAGCAGGATCACACCCCTATGACTGAATAGCAGGATCACACCCCTATGACTGAATAGCAGGATCACACCCCTATGACTGAATAGCAGGATCACACCTCTATGACTGAATAGCAGGATCACACCCCTATGACTGAATAGCAGGATCACACCCCTATGACTGAATAGCAGGATCACACCCCTATGACTGAATAGCAGGATCACACCCCTATGACTGAATAGCAGGATCACACCCCTATGACTGAATAGCAGGATCACATCCATATGACTGAATAGCAGGATCACACCCCTATGACTGAATAGCAGGATCACACCCCTATGACTGAATAGCAGGATCACACCCCTATGACTGAATAGCAGGATCACACCCCTATGACTGAATAGCAGGATCACACCCCTATGACTGAATAGCTGCATCACACCCCTATGACTGAATAGCAGGATCACATCCCTATGACTGAATAGCAGGATCACATCCATATGACTGAATAGCAGGATCACACCCCTATGACTGAATAGCAGGATCACACCCCTATGACTGAATAGCAGGATCACACCACTATGACTGAATAGCAGGATCACATCCCTATGACTGAATAGCAGGATCACACCCCTATGACTGAATAGCAGGATCACACCCCTATGACTGAATAGCAGGATCACACCCCTATGACTGAATAGCAGGATCACACCCCTATGACTGAATAGCAGGATCACACCCCTATGACTGAATAGCAGGATCACACCACTATGACTGAATAGCAGGATCACATCCCTATGACTGAATAGCAGGATCACACCCCTATGACTGAATAGCAGGATCACACCCCTATGACTGAATAGCAGGATCACATCCCTATGACTGAATAGCAGGATCACACCCCTATGACTGAATAGCAGGATCACACCCCTATGACTGAATAGCAGGATCACATATCTATGACTGAATAGCAGGATCACACCCCTATGACTGAATAGCAGGATCACACCCCTATGACTGAATAGCAGGATCACATCCCTATGACTGAATAGCAGGATCACACCCCTATGACTGAATAGCAGGATCACACCCCTATGACTGAATAGCAGGATCACACCCCTATGACTGAATAGCAGGATCACACCCCTATGACTGAATAGCAGGATCACACCCCTATGACTGAATAGCAGGATCACACCCCTATGACTGAATAGCAGGATCACACCCCTATGACTGAATAGCAGGATCACACCCCTATGACTGAATAGCAGGATCACACCCCTATGACTGAATAGCTGGATCACACCCCTATGACTGAATAGCAGGATCACACCCCTGTGACTGAATAGCAGGATCACACCCCTATGACTGAATAGCAGGATCACACCCCTATGACTGAATAGCAGGATCACACCCCTATGACTGAATAGCAGGATCACACCCCTATGACTGAATAGCAGGATCACACCCCTATGACTGAATAGCAGGATCACACCCCTATGACTGAATAGCAGGATCACACCCCTATGACTGAATAGCAGGATCACACCCCTATGACTGAATAGCAGGATCACATCCCTATGACTGAATAGCAGGATCACACCCCTATGACTGAATAGCAGGATCACACCTCTATGACTGAATAGCAGGATCACACCCCTATGACTGAATAGCAGGATCACACCCCTATGACTGAATAGCAGGATCACATCCCTATGACTGAATAGCAGGATCACACCCCTATGACTGAATAGCAGGATCACACCCCTATGACTGAATAGCAGGATCACACCCCTATGACTGAATAGCAGGATCACACCCCTATGACTGAATAGCAGGATCACACCCCTATGACTGAATAGCAGGATCACACCCCTATCACTGAATAGCAGGATCACACCCCTATGACTGAATAGCAGGATCACACCCCTATGACTGAATAGCAGGATCACACCCCTATGACTGAATAGCAGGATCACACCTCTATGACTGAATAGCAGGATCACACCCCTATGACTGAATAGCAGGATCACACCCCTATGACTGAATAGCAGGATCACACCCCTATGACTGAATAGCAGGATCACACCCCTATGACTGAATAGCAGGATCACACCCCTATGACTGAATAGCAGGATCACATCCCTATGACTGAATAGCAGGATCACACCCCTATGACTGAATAGCAGGATCACACCCCTATGACTGAATAGCTGGATCACACCCCTATGACTGAATAGCAGGATCACATCCCTATGACTGAATAGCAGGATCACATCCATATGACTGAATAGCAGGATCACACCCCTATGACTGAATAGCAGGATCACACCCCTATGACTGAATAGCAGGATCACACCACTATGACTGAATAGCAGGATCACATCCCTATGACTGAATAGCAGGATCACACCCCTATGACTGAATAGCAGGATCACACCCCTATGACTGAATAGCAGGATCACACCCCTATGACTGAATAGCAGGATCACACCCCTATGACTGAATAGCAGGATCACACCCCTATGACTGAATAGCAGGATCACATATCTATGACTGAATAGCAGGATCACACCCCTATGACTGAATAGCAGGATCACACCCCTATGACTGAATAGCAGGATCACACCCCTATGACTGAATAGCAGGATCACATCCCTATGACTGAATAGCAGGATCACACCCCTATGACTGAATAGCAGGATCACACCCCTATGACTGAATAGCAGGATCACACCCCTATGACTGAATAGCAGGATCACACCCCTATGACTGAATAGCAGGATCAAACCCCTATGACTGAATAGCAGGATCACACCCCTATGACTGAATAGCAGGATCACACCCCTATGACTGAATAGCAGGATCACACCCCTATGACTGAATAGCAGGATCACACCCCTATGACTGAATAGCTGGATCACACCCCTATGACTGAATAGCAGGATCACACCCCTATGACTGAATAGCAGGATCACACCCCTATGACTGAATAGCAGGATCACACCCCTATGACTGAATAGCAGGATCACACCCCTATGACTGAATAGCAGGATCACACCCCTATGACTGAATAGCAGGATCACACCCCTATGACTGAATAGCAGGATCACACCCCTATGACTGAATAGCAGGATCACACCCCTATGATTGAATAGCAGGATCACACCCCTATGACTGAATAGCAGGATCACACCCCTATGACTGAATAGCAGGATCACACTCCTATGACTGAATAGCAGGATCACACCCCTATGACTGAATAGCAGGATCACACCCCTATGACTGAACAGCAGGATCACACCCCTATGACTGAATAGCAGGATCACACCCCTATGACTGAATAGCTGGATCACACCCCTATGACTGAATAGCAGGATCCCACCCCTATGACTGCATAGCAGGATCACACCCCTATGACTGAATAGCAGGATCACATCCCTATGACTGAATAGCAGGATCCCCCCCCTATGACTGAATAGCAGGATCACACCCCTATGACTGAATAGCAGGATCACATCCCTATGACTGAACAGCAGGATCACACCCCTATGACTGAACAGCAGGATCACACCTCTATGACTGAACAGCAGGATCACACCCCTATGACTGAATAGCAGGATCACACCCCTGTGACTGAATAGCAGGATCACACCCCTATGACTGAATACCAGGATCACACCCCTATGACTGAATAGCAGGATCACACCCCTATGACTGAATACCAGGATCACACCCCTATGACTGAATAGCAGGATCACATATCTATGACTGAATAGCAGGATCACACCCCTATGACTGAATAGCTGGATCACACCCCTATGACTGAATAGCAGGATCACACCCCTATGACTGAATAGCAGGATCACACCCCTATGACTGAATAGCAGGATCACATATCTATGACTGAATAGCAGGATCACACCCCTATGACTGAATAGCTGGATCACACCCCTATGACTGACTAGCAGGATCACACCCCTATGACTAAATAGCAGGATCACATCCCTATGACTGAATAGCAGGATCACACCCCTATGACTGAATAGCAGGATCACACCCCTATGACTGAATAGCAGGATCACACCCCTATGACTGAATAGCAGGATCACACCCCTATGACTGAATAGCAGGATCAAACCCCTATGACTGAATAGCAGGATCACACCCCTATGACTGAATAGCAGGATCACACCCCTATGACTGAATAGCAGGATCACACCCCTATGACTGAATAGCAGGATCACACCCCTATGACTGAATAGCTGGATCACACCCCTATGACTGAATAGCAGGATCACACCCCTATGACTGAATAGCTGGATCACACCCCTATGACTGAATAGCAGGATCACATCCCTATGACTGAATAGCAGGATCACATCCATATGACTGAATAGCAGGATCACACCCCTATGACTGAATAGCAGGATCACACCCCTATGACTGAATAGCAGGATCACACCACTATGACTGAATAGCAGGATCACACCCCTATGACTGAATAGCAGGATCACATATCTATGACTGAATAGCAGGATCACACCCCTATGACTGACTAGCAGGATCACACCCCTATGACTGAATAGCAGGATCACATCCCTATGACTGAATAGCAGGATCACACCCCTATGACTGAATAGCAGGATCACACCCCTATGACTGAATAGCAGGATCACACCCCTATGACTGAATAGCAGGATCACACCACTATGACTGAATAGCAGGATCACATCCCTATGACTGAATAGCAGGATCACACCCCTATGACTGAATAGCAGGATCACACCCCTATGACTGAATAGCAGGATCACACCCCTATGACTGAATAGCAGGATCACACCCCTATGACTGAATACCAGGATCACACCCCTATGACTGAATAGCAGGATCACATATCTATGACTGAATAGCAGGATCACACCCCTATGAATGAATAGCAGGATCACACCCCTATGACTGAATAGCAGGATCACACCCCTATGACTGAATAGCAGGATCACACCCCTATGACTGAATAGCAGGATCACACCCCTATCACTGAATAGCAGGATCACACCCCTATGACTGAATACCAGGATCACACCCCTATGACTGAATAGCAGGATCACACCCCTATGACTGAATAGCAGGATCACACCCCTATGAATGAATAGCAGGATCACACCCCTATGACTGAATAGCAGGATCACACCCCTATGACTGAATAGCAGGATCACACCTCTATGACTGAATAGCAGGATCACACCCCTATGACTGAATAGCAGGATCACACCCCTATGACTGAATAGCAGGATCACACCCCTATGACTGAATAGCAGGATCACACCCCTATGACTGAATAGCAGGATCACACCCCTATGACTGAATAGCAGGATCACACCCCTATGACTGAATAGCAGGATCACACCCCTATCACTGAATAGCAGGATCACACCCCTATGACTGAATAGCAGGATCACACCCCTATGACTGAATAGCAGGATCACACCCCTATGACTGAATAGCAGGATCACACCTCTATGACTGAATAGCAGGATCACACCCCTATGACTGAATAGCAGGATCACACCCCTATGACTGAATAGCAGGATCACACCCCTATGACTGAATAGCAGGATCACACCCCTATGACTGAATAGCAGGATCACACCCCTATGACTGAATAGCAGGATCACATCCCTATGACTGAATAGCAGGATCACACCCCTATGACTGAATAGCAGGATCACACCCCTATGACTGAATAGCTGGATCACACCCCTATGACTGAATAGCAGGATCACATCCCTATGACTGAATAGCAGGATCACATCCATATGACTGAATAGCAGGATCACACCCCTATGACTGAATAGCAGGATCACACCCCTATGACTGAATAGCAGGATCACACCACTATGACTGAATAGCAGGATCACATCCCTATGACTGAATAGCAGGATCACACCCCTATGACTGAATAGCAGGATCACACCCCTATGACTGAATAGCAGGATCACACCCCTATGACTGAATACCAGGATCACACCCCTATGACTGAATAGCAGGATCACATATCTATGACTGAATAGCAGGATCACACCCCTATGACTGAATAGCAGGATCACACCCCTATGACTGAATAGCAGGATCACATCCCTATGACTGAATAGCAGGATCACACCCCTATGACTGAATAGCAGGATCACACCCCTATGACTGAATAGCAGGATCACACCCCTATGACTGAATAGCAGGATCACACCCCTATGACTGAATAGCAGGATCAAACCCCTATGACTGAATAGCAGGATCACACCCCTATGACTGAATAGCAGGATCACACCCCTATGACTGAATAGCAGGATCACACCCCTATGACTGAATAGCAGGATCACACCCCTATGACTGAATAGCTGGATCACACCCCTATGACTGAATAGCAGGATCACACCCCTATGACTGAATAGCTGGATCACACCCCTATGACTGAATAGCAGGATCACATCCCTATGACTGAATAGCAGGATCACATCCATATGACTGAATAGCAGGATCACACCCCTATGACTGAATAGCAGGATCACACCCCTATGACTGACTAGCAGGATCACACCCCTATGACTGAATAGCAGGATCACATCCCTATGACTGAATAGCAGGATCACACCCCTATGACTGAATAGCAGGATCACACCCCTATGACTGAATAGCAGGATCACACCCCTATGACTGAATAGCAGGATCACACCACTATGACTGAATAGCAGGATCACATCCCTATGACTGAATAGCAGGATCACACCCCTATGACTGAATAGCAGCATCACATCCCTATGACTGAATAGCAGGATCACACCCCTATGACTGAATAGCTGGATCACACCCCTATGACTGAACAGCAGGATCACACCCCTATGACTGAATAGCAGGATCACACCCCTATGACTGAATAGCAGGATCACACCCCTATGACTGAATAGCAGGATCACACCCCTATGACTGAATAGCAGGATCACACCCCTATGACTGAATAGCAGGATCACATCCCTATGACTGAATAGCAGGATCACACCCCTATGACTGAATAGCAGGATCACACCCCTATGACTGAATAGCAGGATCACACCCCTATGACTGAATAGCAGGATCACACCCCTATGACTGAATAGCAGGATCACACCCCTATGACTGAATAGCAGGATCACACCCCTATGACTGAATAGCAGGATCACACCCCTATGACTGAATACCAGGATCACACCCCTATGACTGAATAGCAGGATCACATATCTATGACTGAATAGCAGGATCACACCCCTATGACTGACTAGCAGGATCACACCCCTATGACTGAATAGCAGGATCACATCCCTATGACTGAATAGCAGGATCACACCCCTATGACTGAATAGCAGGATCACACCCCTATGACTGAATAGCAGGATCACACCCCTATGACTGAATAGCAGGATCACACCCCTATGACTGAATAGCAGGATCACACCCCTATGACTGAATAGCAGGATCACACCCCTATGACTGAATAGCAGGATCACACCCCTATGACTGAATAGCTGGATCACACCCTTATGACTGAATAGCAGGATCACACCCCTGTGACTGAATAGCAGGATCACACCCCTATGACTGAATAGCAGGATCACATCCCTATGACTGAATAGCAGGATCACACCACTATGACTGAATAGCTGGATCACACCCCTATGCCTGAATAGCTGGATCGCACCCCTATGACTGAATAGCAGGATCACATCCCTATGACTGAATAGCAGGATCACACCCCTATGACTGAATAGCAGGATCACACCCCTATGACTGAATAGCAGGATCACACCCCTATGACTGAATAGCTGGATCACATCCCTATGACTGAATAGCAGGATCACACCCCTATGACTGAATAGCAGGATCACACCCCTATGACTGAATAGCAGGATCACACCCCTATGACTGAATAGCAGGATCACACCCCTATGACTGAATAGCAGGATCACACCCCTATGACTGAATAGCTGGATCACACCCCTATGACTGAATAGCAGGATCACACCCCTATGACTGAATAGCTGGATCACACCCCTATGACTGAATAGCAGGATCACACTCCTATGACTGCATAGCAGGATCACACCCCTATGACTGAATAGCAGGATCACACCCCTATGACTGAATAGCAGGATCACACCCCTATGACTAAATAGCAGGATCACACCCCTATGACTGAATAGCAGGATCACACCCCTATGACTGAATAGCAGGATCACACCCCTATGACTGAATAGCAGGATCACACCCCTATGACTGAATAGCAGGATCACACCCCTATGACTGA
Organism: Phyllobates terribilis; assembly: GCF_046119375.1. NCBI lineage: Eukaryota > Metazoa > Chordata > Amphibia > Anura > Dendrobatidae > Phyllobates > Phyllobates terribilis. The sequence continues at coordinate 638,971,408 of NW_027362762.1, forward strand.
ATAGCAGGATCACACCCCTATGACTGAATAGCAGGATCACACCCCTATGACTGAATAGCAGGATCACACCCCTATGACTGAATAGCTGGATCACACCCCTATGACTGAATAGCAGGATCACACCCCTATGACTGAATAGCTGGATCACACCCCTATGACTGAATAGCAGGATCACACCCCTATGACTGAATAGCAGGATCACACCCCTATGACTGAATAGCAGGATCACACCCCTATGACTGAATAGCAGGATCACACCCCTATGACTGAATAGCAGGATCACATCCCTATGACTGAATAGCAGGATCACACCCCTATGACTGAATAGCAGGATCACACCCCTATGACTGAATAGCTGGATCACACCCCTATGACTGAATAGCAGGATCACATCCCTATGACTGAATAGCAGGATCACATCCATATGACTGAATAGCAGGATCACACCCCTATGACTGAATAGCAGGATCACACCCCTATGACTGAATAGCAGGATCACACCCCTATGACTGAATAGCTGGATCACACCCCTATGACTGAATAGCAGGATCACACCCCTATGACTGAATAGCTGGATCACACCCCTATGACTGAATAGCAGGATCACACTCCTATGACTGCATAGCAGGATCACACCCCTATGACTGAATAGCAGGATCACACCCCTATGACTGAATAGCAGGATCACACCCCTATGACTAAATAGCAGGATCACACCCCTATGACTGAATAGCAGGATCACACCCCTATGACTGAATAGCAGGATCACACCCCTATGACTGAATAGCAGGATCACACCCCTATGACTGAATAGCTGGATCACACCCCTATGACTGAATAGCAGGATCACACCCCTATGACTGAATAGCTGGATCACACCCCTATGACTGAATAGCAGGATCACACCCCTATGACTGAATAGCAGGATCACACCCCTATGACTGAATAGCAGGATCACACCCCTATGACTGAATAGCAGGATCACACCCCTATGACTGAATAGCAGGATCACATCCCTATGACTGAATAGCAGGATCACACCCCTATGACTGAATAGCAGGATCACACCCCTATGACTGAATAGCAGGATCACACCCCTATGACTGAATAGCAGGATCACATCCCTATGACTGAATAGCAGGATCACACCCCTATGACTGAATAGCAGGATCACACCCCTATGACTGAATAGCAGGATCACACCCCTATGACTGAATAGCAGGATCACACCCCTATGACTGAATACCAGGATCACACCCCTATGACTGAATAGCAGGATCACATATCTATGACTGAATAGCAGGATCACACCCCTATGACTGAATAGCAGGATCACACCACTATGACTGAATAGCAGGATCACATCCCTATGACTGAATAGCAGGATCACACCCCTATGACTGAATAGCAGGATCAGACCCCTATGACTGAATAGCAGGATCACACCCCTATGACTGAATAGCAGGATCACACCCCTATGACTGAATACCAGGATCACACCCCTATGACTGAATAGCAGGATCACATCCCTATGACTGAATAGCAGGATCACACCCCTATGACTGAATAGCTGGATCACACCCCTATGACTGACTAGCAGGATCACACCCCTATGACTGAATAGCAGGATCACATCCCTATGACTGAATAGCAGGATCACACCCCTATGACTGAATAGCTGGATCACACCCCTATGACTGAATAGCAGGATCACACCCCTATGACTGAATAGCAGGATCACACCACTATGACTGAATAGCAGGATCACATCCCTATGACTGAATAGCAGGATCACACCCCTATGACTGAATAGCAGGATCACACCCCTATGACTGAATAGCAGGATCACACCCCTATGACTGAATAGCAGGATCACACCCCTATGACTGAATACCAGGATCACTCCCCTATGACTGAATAGCAGGATCACACCCCTATGACTGAATAGCAGGATCACATCCCTATGACTGAATAGCAGGATCACACCCCTATGACTGAATAGCAGGATCACACCCCTATGACTGAATAGCAGGATCACACCCCTATGACTGAATAGCAGGATCACACCCCTTGTATACCCCATAGTGCTCTGTACTGTATACATGGCCCCACATGGTGCTCCGTACTGTATACATGGCCCCGCAAAGTGCTGTGTACTGTATACACAACTCCGCATAGTGCTCCATACTGTATACACGGCCCAGCATAGTGCTCCGTACTCTATACACGGCCCCGCATAGTGCTCCGTACTGTATACACGGCCCCGCATAGTGCTCCGTACTGTATACATGGCCCCGCATAGTGCTCCGTACTGTATACACTGCCCCGCATAGTGCTCCGTACTGTATACACAACTCCGCATAGTGCTCCATACTGTATACACGGCCCAGCATAGTGCTCCGTACTCTATACACGGCCCCGCATAGTGCTCCGTACTGTATACATACTGTATACAGTATGGAGCACTATGCGGAGTTGTGTATACAGTACACAGCACTATGCGGGGCCATGTATACGGCCCATAGTGCTCTGTACTGTATACATGGCCCCACATGGTGCTCCGTACTGTATACATGGCCCCGCAAAGTGCTGTGTACTGTATACACAACTCCGCATAGTGCTCCATACTGTATACACGGCCCAGCATAGTGCTCCGTACTCTATACACGGCCCCGCATAGTGCTCCGTACTGTATACACGGCCCCGCATAGTGCTCTGTACTGTATACATGGCCCCACATGGTGCTCCGTACTGTATACATGGCCCCGCAAAGTGCTGTGTACTGTATACACAACTCCGCATAGTGCTCCATACTGTATACACGGCCCAGCATAGTGCTCCGTACTCTATACACGGCCCCGCATAGTGCTCCGTACTGTATACACTGCCCCGCATAGTGCTCCGTACTGTATACACGGCCCCGCATAGTGCTCCGTATTGTATACACGGCCCCACATAGTCCTACGTACTGTATACATGGCCCCGCATAGTGCTCCGTACTGTATACACAACTCCGCATAGTGCTCCATACTGTATACACGGCCCAGCATAGTGCTCCGTACTGTATACACTGCCCCGCATAGTGCTCCGTACTGTATACACGGCCCAGCATAGTGCTCCGTACTGTATACACTGCCCCGCATAGTGCTCCGTACTGTATACACTGCCACGCATAGTGCTCCGTACTGTATACACAGCCCCGCATAGTGCTCCGTACTGTATACACGGCCCCGCATAGTGCTCCGTACTGTATATATGGCCCTGCATAGTGCTCCGGACTGTATACATGGCCCCGCATGGTGCTCCGTACTGTATACATGGCCCTGCATAGTGCTCCTTACTGTATACACGGCCCCGCATAGTGCTCCGTATTGTATACACGGCCCCACATAGTCCTACGTACTGTATACATGGCCCCGCATAGTGCTCCGTACTGTATACATGGCCCCACATGGTGCTCCACACAGTATACATAGCCCCGCATAGTGCTCCATACTGTATACATTGCTCCACATGGTGCACCACACAGTATGCATGTCACCACATGGTACTCCATACTGTATACACCGCCCCGCATAGTGCTAAGTACTGTATACATGGCCCCGCATAGTCCTCCATACTGTATACACGGCCCCGCATAGTACTCTGTACTGTATACAAGGCCCCGCATAATGCTCCATACTGTATACATGGCCCTGCATAATGCTCCATACTGTATACATGGCCCCGCATAGTGCTCCATACTGTATACATGGCCCTGCATAATGCTCCATACTGTATACACGGCCCCGCATAGTGCTCCATACTGTATACATGGCCCCGCATAGTGCTCCGTACTGTATACATGGCCCCGCTTAGTGCTCCATACTGTATACACGGCCCCGCATAGTGCTCCGTACTGTATACATTGATCCACATGGTGCTCCACACAGTACACATAGCCCCGCATAGTGCTCCATACTGTATACATGGCTCCACATGGTACTCCACACAGTATACATGGCCCCACATGGTGCTCTGTACTGTATACACGGCCCCGCATAGTGCTGAGTACTGTTTACATGGCCCCGCATAGTGCTCCGTACTGTATACACAGCCCAGCATAGTGCTCCGTACTGTATACATGGCCCCGCATAGTGCTCCATACTGTATACATGGCCCTGCATAGTGCTCTGTACTGTATACATGGCTCCACATGGTGCACCACACAGTATACATGGCCCCACATGGTGCTCCGTACTGTATACACGGCCCCGCATAGTGCTCCATACTGTATACACGGCCCCGCAAAGTGCTCCGTACTGTATACATGGCCCCGCATAGTGCTCCATACTGTATACAAGGCCCCGCATAGTGCTCCATACTGTATACAAGGCCCCGCATAGTGCTCCATACTGTATACACGGCCCCGCATAGTGCTCCGTACTGTATACACGGCCCCACAGAGTGCTCCGTACTGTATACACGGCCCCGCATAGTGCTCCATACTGTATACACGGCCCTGCATAGTGCTCCATACTGTATACACGGCCCCTCATAGTGCTCCGTTCTGTATACATGGCCCCGCATAGTGCTCCATACTGTATACACGGCCCCGCATAGTGCTCCATACTGTATACACGGCCCTGCATACTGCTCCGTACTGTATACACGACTCTGCATAGTGCTCCGTACTGTATACACGGACCCGCATAGTGCTCCGTACTGTATACACGACTCCGCATAGTGCTCCATACTGTATACACGGCCCTGCATACTGCTCCGTACTGTATACACGACTCTGCATAGTGCTCCGTACTGTATAAACGGACCCGCATAGTGCTCCGTACTGTATACACGGCCCCGCATAGTGCTCCATACTATGTACACGGCCCCGCATAGTGCTCCATACTGTATACACTGCCCCGCATAGTGCTCCGTACTGTATACACGACTCCGCTTAGTGCTCCATACTGTATACACGGCCCTGCATAGTGCTCCGTACTGTATACATGACTCTGCATAGTGCTCCGTACTGTATACACGACTCCGCATAGTGCTCCTTGCTATATTTACGGCACCGCATAGTGCTGCGTACTGTATACACGGCCCCGCATAGTTCTCCGTACTGTATACACGGCCCCGCATAGTGCTCCATATTGTATATATGGCCCCGCATAGTGCTCCATACTGTATATGTGGCCCCGCATAGTGTTGCATACTGTATACATGGCCCCACGTAGTGCTCCGTACTGTATACATGGCCCCGCATAGTGCTCCGTACTGTATACATGGCCACGCATAGTGCTCTGTACTGTTTACATGGCTCCGCATAGTGCTCCTTGCTATATTTACGGCACCGCATAGTGCTGCGTACTGTATACATTGCCCCGCATAGTGCTCCGTATTGTATACACGGCCCCGCATAGTTCTCCGTACTGTATACACGGCCCCGCATAGTGCTCCATATTGTGTATATGGCCCCGCATAGTGCTCCATACTGTATATATGGTCCCAGATAGTGCTCCACACAGTATACATAGCCCCGCTTAGTGCTCCATACTGTATACATTGCTCCACATGGTGCTCCACACAGTATACATGGCCCCACACGGTGCTCCGTACTGTATACACGGCCCAGCATAGTGCTCCGTACTGTATACATGGCCCCGCATAGTGCTCCATACTGTATACATGGCCCTGCATAGTGCTCCATACTGTATACATGGCTCCACATGGTGCACCACACAGTATACATGGCCCCAAATGGTGCTCCGTACTGTATACACGGCCCCGCATAGTGCTCCGTATTGTATACACGGCCCCGCATAGTTCTCCGTACTGTATACATAGCCCCGCATAGTGCTCCGTATTGTATACACGGCCCCACATAGTCCTACGTACTGTATACATGGCCCTGCATAGTGCTCCGTACCATATACATGGCCCCGCATAGTGCTCCGTACTGTATACATGGCCCCACATGGTGCTCCACACTGTATACATAGCCCCGCATAGTGCTCCATACTGTATACATTGCTCCACATGGTGCTCCACACAGTATACATGGCCCCACATGGTGCTCCGTACTGTATACACGGCCCCGCATAGTGCTGAGTACTGTATACATGGCCCCGTATAGTGCTCCATACTGTATACACGGCCCCGCATAGTGCTCTGTACTTTATACATGGCCCCGCATAGTGCTCCATACTGTATACATGGCCCTGCATAATGCCTCATACTGTATACACGGCCCCGCATAGTGCTCCGTACTGTATACATGGCCCCGCATAGTGCTCCGTACCATATACACGGCCCCGCATAGTGCTCCACACAGTATACATGGCCCAGCATAGTGCTTCGTACTGTATACATGGCCCCACATGGTGCTCCACACAGTATACATGGCCCCACATGGTGCTCCACACAGTGCACATGGCCCCACATGGTGCTCCACACAGTATAACTGTCACGCCAGGTGTGGGAAAGACTTAGTACAACACAGAGGGAAAGGGAAAGGGAGCCCAGACACTAGGGAAAGGAGGAAGTGGAGACCTCCTAGTCTGGTCTAGTATCACCCTGTCTCCCCTAATGTCCCTATATTGCCTCCTCAGCAATCGCCGCCCGCGTGCCTCGCCCTACTCTCCCTGGCATATGGCTACGGCTAGGAATGGAAGGAGATGAGCATTAGTCAACCTCCACTAAATTCTATAGACAACAAGGGTGAACAAAACAGGGGAAATGGCTTAGCTTTAGATGAACTCCAAATAAGCACATGGCCTCAAGCTCCAGAGAGGACGAATTACTGCTCTTGCTAACCTTCACAAGTAGAAATGGATATAGCCGGCGACTCCCTCTCAGACACACCAGGTATATATACACCCAGGCCAAAGAGCTAATAAGCAATAGAGAGGTAGCAGCTCAGTCCTAAAGACAGCCTCTTATTTAAGTGCAAAAAAAAGAAGAAGCATGGACCGCACATCCAAAAATCATACATTTGATCTAATGCCTCTCGGCAAAAATATATATAACTGAACATGAGGTTCTTAGTTTAACATTCTGATCAGACTGTATGAAGCCCACTGCCACGTCACGGCAAACCTCGTAGTGGGTCCTAACATTTCCTACCTGAACGGGAGCGGAGCCGTGCGCCAACCACCGCCACAGCAACAATGCACCAGCAGGGCGGGCGCCCTGGTGCCTCACAGCACCCATGCTGCAAGACCGAGTCCCCATGACTCCAGGCCGCGCCGCCCCACAAGCACAAAACCACAGCAACAATGGCCGACACACTGCACCAACACCACATGAAAGGAGCATTGTAGCTCACCTTCCTTCCTCTTATTTAAGTAACTGTCTGCAATGTCAAACGTAGAGATCTCCTGCAACCCACTGCAGGGCGACTGTCTGCCACCTCTGACACACCCGTGATAATAATGGCCCCAGATTAAAATAATAAATGCTCACCTCTGCCATTCCAACACTGATCACTACCTACCTGTGGGCCCACGGGCAATCCCCTCATCCTTGTCAGCGCACGCGCCATTCCCCTTTCACTAGTGCTGTGGCCACTCTCCACTGCGTGTGCCCTCCCATCAGACCGCGCGCCCTCCCATCAGGACGCGCACTCTCCCATCATGCCACGCACTCTCCCATCAAGCCGCGCGCCCTGATGGGAGGGCGCTTGCAGAGGAGAGTGGCAGCGGTAGTATTGAGGAGATGGCTGGCGGCCAGGCGGCCCAAAACCTCTGCTGGAGGACCGGCCTGGGGGGCATTTTCCCCTCTGCCCCCCCGGCCCGGCCCAGCCCACTCCTGCTGCACTGTCATAGAAGCTGTGCCTGTGTGTTCCCTGTACCCTGTAGAAGCCTGAGTGTGGTTGATATCTGAGCTCACCACTCACTTAACAGACCATATGTGAACCTGTCAGAAGCAGCTGATTGTGGGGCTTCCTGGACAGTTTGTGAACCTCTCTGAATCTGCTGGACCATGTGTGAGCATTCTGGAGGCAACTGAGTGGCTCCTGAATTGTCTTCTGCTAAAGAACCTTCTACTAATGGAGGAGAAATGCATGTAGGACTAGTATACTAATCTGAACATGTGTATATGTGTTTGATGTTACATTTGAATTTGTCCTTTAATTGTCTCAGTATCTTACCTGAGCCAAGTGTACTAATGTGAACATGTGTATACTGTGATACTGTAACTCAGTAAGGACACTGTCTTCCGTTATACAGGCTAGTCATGTATTAGATCTGTGATAACTGAGAGGTCAGCAATATATGTGTGGAGATGTTTATCTATGAAAGCCCGCATCAGGGCCTGCTGACAATGAGGAAGGGGTGCCATTTGTGGTTTATCTTAGAGTGCCTACCTCCATATTTAATGACAAATAAAGTAGCACACTGTAACACTGAGTATATAGACATGAAATATGAATAGCATAACTGCTGTAGAAAATAGAAATAAATGAAAACATTTTTGAAAAATTTTTTTGCGCATGTAAATATGAAGTATGGAAAATGAATAGCATTACTGCTGTAAATAAATGAGAAATCTTAGCGCATAAATTGGCCAATTCATGTGTACCTGACAGCCGCGGTAAGGCGTTTCTCGATGTCAGAACCTACCAATGTGAATACCTCTCTAAGAGACCTCCGTCTGCTTATGTGTGGGAAAGACAGATCCTGATGCATTTAAAACCACCTGCGGCATGGGGGTGGGGGTGGAGTGCCCCTATTTCTTGTAGTGGAAGTGCCGTCATTCTCTTTGTTACTAGATTTAGCGTTGACTGAGCACTCCACCCCCACCCCCATGCCGCAGGTGGTTTTAAATGCATCAGGATCTGTCTTTCCCACACATAAGCAGACGGAGGTCTCTTAGAGAGGTATTCACATTGGTAGGTTCTGACATCGAGAAACGCCTTACCGCGGCTGTCAGGTACACATGAATTGGCCAATTTATGCGCTAAGATTTCTCATTTATTTACAGCAGTAATGCTATTCATTTTTCATACTTCATATTTACATGCACTAAAAAAAATTTTCAAAAATTTTTTCATTTATTTCTATTTTCTACAGCAGTTATGCTATTCATATTTCATATCTATATACTCAGTGTTACAGTGTGCTACTTTATTTGTTCATTAAATATGGAGGTAGCAGCTCTTAGTAAGCACCTGTTCACACCTATTTCTTGTAGTGGAAGTGCCGGAATTTTCTTTGTATCTTAGAGTGCCAACCTCTGGCAAGGCATGGACCTAAATTATGGTATATTACGGTTTTTTGAGGACTTATACCACTTTGACATAGTGTTAAAACTTACCCTATGTAATAATAATACTGAAGACTGACTCATATGAATCTGTGTCTCTACATACAGTAAGATAGATGAGATAGATCAAGGCCTTACCTACTGTATGTATGACTGATGTGTATTCTGATCGGGCATGTCATAATATAACCAATATAGATTCAGATTGCTCAGGTCTCTTTGAAGCCACGTGTGATATTTCTGTTACTGGCAAAACAGGGGGAATTCTGATTATTGTGCATCTGTTTAGAGAGTCCTGATGGTGTCAAAAGACCCCTCCCTAGCTTGCTGCCCTTCTGATCCCCCATTTTAATGAACTTATATGTCTATGATACTTTCATAGTCATAGTTATTCTGTTTTTAACTCCTTTTTTTGTTTTGACTCGTTATTAAGTGGTTCCTTTTTAACGCTTATCTAGGGGATACTATGATATTATGAGGTTTGAATATTTAATGTTTGGATATTCCACTTGGGCAGGAAGGAGCAATATTGGACTTTTCATGTGCAAATATGGCTGAAATATATTGTGGATGCTATGGCACACTTGCAGAGTCTCTGAGCTCTAACATAAGCAGATACCACCCACAAGTGACCACATTTTGTAAACTACACCCCTTAAGGAATTCATCTAGGCATATGGTGAACATCTTGAACCCATAACTGATGCATTTTTTTCTACCAAAATGTTGCTTCAGACCCTTTTTTTTTCCATTTATACAATGGTAACAGGAGAAATTGGACCACACAATTTGTTGTGCAATTTCTCCTGAGTACATTAATGCCCCAAATGTGGTAGGTATTTGGCTGGAATGCATTGTGGAATGCAATTTCCATATATTGTGGTCAGGATAAGGACACGAAGGACAAGAAGATACAGATTAAATATTAGAAATTTTTTTTTGACAGTGAGGGTGATCAATAGTTGAACAGGCTTCCACGAGAGGTGGTGAGTTCTCCTTCAATGGAAGTCTTCAAACAGAGGCTGGACAGACATCTGTCTGAGATGGTTTAGTGAATCCTGCATTGAGCAGAGGGTTGGACACGACCACCCTGGAGATCCCTTCCAACTCTAACATTCTACGATTCTATGAGTTGGATACTAGTGTCTAAGTTAACGACATAGACTTGATGACCATGGTCCAGTAGTGGGCGTACCAATTCCCACACAATTTTCCCACTCATTCCCAAGTCAGGGGGGAATTCAAGCCATTCAATCTAGGTTGTCTTCCCTATATAAACCCTAAATCTGTGCGTGTACCCTGAATTACTCTCAAAGAGTTTATACTCATATTGTGCAGTCTTACTGGGCAGGAATTTAATTTAATCTACAAATTAAGTAAATTATCCATAGTAAATAACTAAAAAAAATTAATAAAACGTGCAGGTTCCTTTACGACCTTGCAAGTTTCCGTTTATGCATTTTCATTTTTTGGTCCCTTTCTTCCCAGAGCCACTGTTTTATTTTTCTGTCAATATGGCCATGCGAGGGCCTGTTTTTTGCAGGGCAAGTTGTACTTTTGAACGAAACCATTGATTTTACCATATAGTTTACTGGAAAATGGGAAACAAAATTCCAAGTGCGGTGAAATTGCAAAAGAAGTGCAATTCCACATTTGTTTTTTTTATCATGCTTACTAAATGCTCAAACTGACCTGCCATTATGATTCTCCGGGTCATTAAGAGTTTGCAGATACCAAACATGTATCGTTTTTTTTTCATTTAATGGTAAAAAAAAGAGAAAAAGTTGCTTTCCAGCTCCAGAATGAATATAAAATGTTTTTTATTTGACAAATGCTAAAACAGCATGGCACTAGGCATAATACAAAAGAGAAAAAGCGATGCGTTTTAACACACTGTGGTATGAATCTAAGCCAGGGGTCTCAAACTCAGCTGGGCATATGGGCTGCACACGGAAAAACATTTAATTTGGGGGGCCGTTGAAGCGCCGGAAGGCAGCGAAACAGCCGTTGTCCCTTTTTTCCTCTCCCCCGCATACCCTTCGGGGTCTCAGTCCAATGCTGCACGCTGAAATGCTCCCCACACAAAAATAAAGGAATGTTTTAAAGAAGACTGGGTGAGTGCTGCCTTTCCTTCTATTCTTGCTTGTGATTGAACTGGTCCTCATCTTGCAGACATGGTCTCCCATCCAGGTCCCCCATACTGCAGACATGGTCTCCCATCCAGGTCCCCCACACTTCAGACATGGTCTCCCATCCAGGTCCCCCATACTGCAGACATGGTCTCCCATCCAGGTCCTCCACACTGCAGACATGGTCTCCCACCCAGGTCCCCCATACTGCAGACATGGTCCGCCATCCAGGTCCCCAATATTGCAGACATGGTCCCCCATCCAGGTCCCCCATATTACAAACATGGTCCCCCATATTGCAGACATGGTCCCCCATCCAGGTCCCCCATATTGCAGACATGGTCCCCCATAATGCAGACATGGTCTCCCATCCAGGACCCCCATCCAGGTCCCCCATATTACAAACATGGTCCCCCATATTGCAGACATGGTCCCCCATCCAGGTCCCCCATATTACAGACATGGTCCCCCATCCAGGTCCCCCATATTACAGACATGGTCCCCCATCCTGGTCCTTATCTTGCAGACATGTCCCCCATCCAGATTCCCCCATATTACAGACATGGTCTGCCATCCAGGAGCCCCATCCAGGTCCCCCATATTACAAACATGGTCCCCCATATTGCAGACATGGTCCCCCATACTGCAAACATGGTCCCCCATACTGCAAACATGGTCCCCCATACTGCAAACATGGTCCCCCATATTGCAGACATGGTCCCCCATCCAGGTCCCCCATATTACAGACATGGTCCCCCATCCAGGTCCCCCATATTACAGACATAGTCCCCCATCCTGGTCCTTATCTTGCAGACATGTCCCCCATCCAGATTCCCCCCATACTGCGGTCAGGGTCCCCGTCCCCATCCTCCCATACTGCGGTCAGGGTCCCCATCCCCCCATACTGCGGTCAGGGTCCCCGTCCCCCCATACTGCGGTCGGTCAAGGTCCCCGTCCCCCCATACTGCGGTCAGGGTCCTCGTCCCCCCATACTGCGGTCAGGGTCCCCGTCCCCCCATACTGCGGTCAGGGTCCCTGTCCCCCCCATACTGCGGTCAGGGTCCCCGTCCCCCTATACTGCGGTCAGAGTCCCCGTCCCCCTATACTGCGGTCAGAGTCCCCATCCCCCCATACTGAGGTCAGGGTCACCGTCCCCCCATACTGCGGTCAGGGTCCCCGTCCCCCCATACTGCGCACAGTGCCCCCCTGTGCTGTATTTCACATGACAGAGAAAAAAAAAAAAAAAGATTCTCACCTGTCCTCCGTTCCCTCGGCGTCCTTTATGCACCTGTGGCCCGCAGGCACAGACCCCGTAACGATCGCGGCTCTCTCCAGCAGCCGCCGACATCAGCGCTGTAGTGCAGTGTATTGCCGCGCAGAGACCGGCTCTCTGCACAGCAATACCAGTATCAGCCGTCGGCCTATCAGAGACCAGCAGCTGACCTCTGCGCAAGGCAGTGACGTCATACACCGCTGCGCTGGGACACAGATGTCAGCTGCTAGCCTCTGATAGGCTGGCGGCTGACACTGATATTGCTGTGCAGAGAGCCGGTCTCTGCGCGGCAATACACTGCATTACAACGCTGATGTCGGCGGCGGCTGGAGAGAGCCGCGATAGTTACGGGGTCTGTGCCTGCGGGCCGCAAGAAGCAGCCGGAGGGGCCACATGCTGCCCGCAGGCCGCGTGTTTGAGACCCCTGATCTAAGCTGATCTCTTCACAGATATACACAGATTAAATACATCAGTGCACCAATATGACAAAGGAATCACAATCACATGATTAAAACACATAAAGGTCCTAACACCAACCAACGCCCATTTAGACCAATGGAAAAGCTAATCACAATCACATGATTAAAAATGATTTATATGAAGACGAGATTTTGGGTAATATATTGCAAAAGGGGTGCAAAGTAGTAGCTAGGCGAGTGGCCACGTTGGGCAACATATTGTCTCCAATTTTATTTTTGTCCACTAAATCTAATAGTACTTGGTTAAATTGTAGGGGATTTTACATATGTGGGGGAAAACAGTGCAATATCTGTAAATATACAATAAAAACAAAAACTTTCAGCAATAATAGTAATACCATCACATTTAATATTAAACATTTTATTAACTGTAATTCCCCAATTTAATTTATGCTATCAGTTGCACATCATGTTGTAAAATATATGTCGGTTGTACTTCCAGAAAATTGAAAGTACGCATTGCCAAGCACCTGCATGATATCCTGAGTCCAAGTGTGATATGTAGAGGTAGTGCTGTTGCTTGCAAAGCATCCAGCAACTGTTACAAATAACACAAGCACAGGAGACAGGAAGTGTTGTGCTTCAGAAGCATCCAGCAACTAAAGGGGTTAACACAGTCACAGGAGACAGGCGAGATCGTTGAAGGGGTGGTGAAAGCGATCAGCCCAGGATTGAACCTCCGTAATATGCTAGAAATGAAGAGTCAATTGACCTTGCAACAGCTGCAGATGATTTTAAAAGGGCACTCTAAAGAAGAGAGTACTTCAGAATTGTTCCACCGACTCATTAACCTCTCACAGAAAAATAATGAATCACCCCAAAGTTTCTTGTTCAGAGCAATTGAACTGAAGGATAAAATGTTATTTGCATCCAGAGATGTAGAAGCGGAGGAGAGGTTTGATCCTGGACTAGTTCAGAAGAAGTTCTTGAGATCATTGGGAACGGGGTTAATCAGCAAAGACATCAAGTTGCAGCTGAAACAGTACCTAGAAGATCCTGGCATTCTGGACGAAGTCCTAATTGAAAAAATGAATGAGGCAGCTAGTTTGGAGTCAGAGAGCGAACAAAAGTTAAAGAAAGGCTCTGCTTCTAAAATCACCAAAATGAGTCAGCTGAAGTTGGAGACCCCCGGTGGCCAATCCAAAGATAATCATGGAGACCCTATAGTGCCACCTCTGAGAGGGAACCTTAAAGCACCAACAAAAGAGAGGACCGTTAGCACTGACTGGGAGGAAGTAATAGGAGATCTGCGAGCTGAGTTGATTGAGTTGAAAAAGTTGATTCGTTCCAGGCCAGAACCTGTATCCCTTAGACCCAGGAGTGAGTTCCAAAACAGAAGATACCCGACTTGTGAAGCGTGCCCTTCATCAAATCAGAGTATGGTGTGTGTCCACTGTCTAAGATGTGGTGAGGAAGGACATTATGCCAAGGAATGCCAATGGTCACGGTCGTTTGGGGTTAAAAGACAGGAGGTTGCCAGTGCGGGGCGACTGGTAGCTGCGACAAGGAGAAGGCCCCAGAAGCAAATCCAAATCTCAACAAACCCCAGAACGGTGCATGAGGTAAAATGGCTGCGTCAGTACTATCCCCAAGTGTGTTCCCATCTACAACAGCTGCAAGAGAGACAGGGGCATCAGTTACTTAATGCCCAGTGCGGAGGTCAAATGATGTACTCCTGGGAGGAGGATTCCTCGGTCAGTAAAGATAGCCTCATCAGCCTAATCGATGAAAGATGCTTTATACAGTGCCAGCTAGATGGACTCCTGGTAAAAGCACTGTGGGACCCAGGAGCCCAAGCGAGCCTATTAACTGAAGAATGGAGAAGGCGTTACTTGCCACATACCTGCCTTCGGTCGCTAAAAGAACTCTTAGGACCAGTGGAACTCCACGGCAAAGCCGTAAACCAGACCGAAATCCCTTTCATAGGCTGGATGGAAGTGACTTTACAACTGAGGACCACGAAGAACAGCAACACCGTTGGGCTTTTGGTACCTTTTCTCGTGTCCAGTGATCAGAACGTGGCAGAGGATCCTATCCTGGGTTATAATGTAATCAGTGAGATCATCACGAAACATAAGTCAGGGACGCTTGTGGTGGATGCAATTGCCACATCACTTGCCATACCCAACGCCATGTCGGAAAATGTGATTCATAGAGTAAAGAAAGCACAGAATACAATGGACCTAAAAGAAGTCAAGGTAGGCTGGCGCCCAACCATCATCCCTGCAAACCAAATGGTGGGGGTGAGGTGTGGAGTCCGGGTAGAACCGGGAAGAATAGTCCAGAAAAGACTGTTCATGCCAAAAGACTCCTCAGAACTTCCGGTGATGAATACTATGAAACACAAAATTAGACTGGATCCAAAGACTGTGTTAGGTCACATCGAAACCATTAAAACTGTATATCCAACCAGTGTGAGACCCGCCCAGGGGTCTACTGTGAATTCAGTCTCCCCACCAAGGAACAGGAGTTGACCAGGGGAGGGAATTGCACGACCCACCTTGGGGTCCTGGGATCCCCCAGTACCCTTGGAACACTTGTGTGCTGAAGATAGAGCGGTAGCAAAACAGATGCTGAGAGAAGAGTGTCATGCATTCTCCAAAGATTACTCTGATATAGGCTGTATTCAGTTGTTGCAGTTGAAAATCAATTTGAAAGACACGACCCCAGTAACCAGAAGTTACATGTCTGTGCCGAAACCATTACACCGTTAAGGGAAAGAATATTTACAAGACCTAATCAACAGAGATTGGGTTCAAAAGTCGAAGTCGTCTTATTCCTCTCCTATTGTTTGTGTTAGGAAGAAGGACGGTACGTTGAGACTCTGCTGTGATTACCAGGAACTAAACCGAAAGTCAGTACCAGATCGGCACCCGATACCAAAGATCCAAGATATGCTGGATAGCCTATCACGAAGTACCTGGTTCTCTGTCCTCAATCGGGGTAAAGCATACCATCAAGGGTTTGCTGAAGAGTCCAGTAGACCATTGACAGCATGCATCACACCGTGGGGGTTATACGAGTGGATCCGCATACCGTTTGGGCTCCAGCAGCTCAACCCAGGCACCTATGGGCAACATCCAAACTACGTATCCGTTTCAGATGGTCTCAATAGACTTTATACATCTCGAGACGTGCAAGGGTGGTTACGAATACATCTTGGTGGTGATGGACCATTTTACTCGATTTGCTCAAACATATGCCACCACCAATAAAGCGGGTCGAACAGCGGCAGAGAAGAGCTTCAATAATTTTGCTTTGAGGTTTGGGTTCCCTACAAGGTTACGCCATGACCAAGAAAGAGAATTTGAGAACCAGCTCTTTGCCAAGCTAGGAAAGTACTGTAGGATTCAGAGATCCCAAACAACGCCCTATCACCCAGAGGTTAATGGACAAATGGAGCATTTTAACCGGACATTATTGTCGATGTTGCGCACTTTAACAGCTGATGAGAAGAAAGACTGGAAGAGTTCTCTGTCAAAAGTGGTACATGCCTATAACTGAACAAAAAGCGATGCAACGGGTTACTCACCCTTCTTCCTATTGTATGAACGATCGCCAAGACTGACAATTGACATCATGTTCGATACTCCGGTGTCAGAGACTTACAGAACGTACCTGTAGTGTGTTTGGAAATAGAAGGAACAGATGGCAGAGGCATACTACATAGCATCCAAAGTGGTTACGGAAGGACAGAGCAAAAGTAAGAAGTACTATGATCGAAAATGTTATGGAGCAGAATTGGCACCGGGAAGCCGGGTGCTAGTCAAGAACCCACGTGAGAAAGGTGGTCCAGGAAAACTTCGCTCGTACTGGGAAGACAAGGTGTATGTGGTCGTAAAGAGGAAAGCCGATGACAGTCCAGTGTATAAAATCCGATTGGTAAGAGGAGACAAGAAAACCAGAATAGTCCTTCGGAATTTATTACTACCCTGTGATTATCTCCCACCACAAGAAGATTTCCCAGAAGCAGACCGACATAGACCGAGATCGACTTAGAGACCACCACAGATTGAAGCTCCTGTGGTGGATAGTGACCTTGAAAGTTCCGATAAAGAAGAGCACACCGTTGTATTTCTTGGACTGGCAAGGAGAGGAATGTAGCATCCTCAGGAGAGTGAACTAAGTCCAGAGGCTCCAGAGTTTGTAACAAGGAGTACAGATGAAGTCCAATTCAGATCTGATGATCGAACACCGGTCACTGGAGAGACCGATCGACACTCAGGAGAAGCAGAATTACCAGACCAGGTGGAAACGGACGATTCAAGAGAAGTACAGGAACTTACAGGGGCAGTACCAAGATCATCTGAGAAAGTACGAGAAATGAGTGCGGCAGAAGAAACCCCTGCAACCGAGGAACCCGTAGTACAGTGCATTGTGAAAGTATTTGGCCCCCTTGAACTTTTCTACCTTTTGCCACATTTCTGGCTTCAAACATAAAGATATAAAATTCTAATTTTTTTGGGAAGAATCAACAACAAGTGGGACACAATCGTGAAGTGGAATGAAATTTATTGGATATTTTAAACTTTTTTAACAAATTAAAAACTGAAAAGTGGCGCGTGCAATATTATTCGGCCCCTTTACTTTCAGTGCAGCAAACTCACTCCAGAAGTTCAGTGAGGATCTCTGAATGATCCAATGTTGTCCTAAATGATTGGTAATGATAAATAGAATCAACCTGTGTATAATCAGTTCTCTGTATAAATGCACCTGCTCTGTGATAGTCTCAGGGTTCTGTTTCAAGTGCAGAGAGCATCATGAAGACCAAGGAACACACCAGGCAGCTCTGCGATACTGTTGTGGCAAAGTTTAAAGCTGGATTTGGATACAAAAAGATTTCCCAAGTTTTAAACATCTCAAAGAGCACTGTGCAAGTGATCATATTGAAATGGAAAGAGTATCAGACCACTGCAAATCTACCAAGACCCGGCCGTCCCTCTAAACTTTCATCTCGAACAAGGAGAAGACTGATCAGAGATGCAGCCAAAAGGCCCATGATCACTCTGGATGAACTGCAGAGATCTACAGCTGAGGTGGGAGAGTCTGTCCATAGGACAACAATCAATCGTACACTGCACAAATCTGGCCTTTATGGAAGAGTGGCAAGAAGAAAGCCATTTTTCAAAGATATCCATAAAAAGTCTCGTTTGAAGTTTTCCACAAGCCACCTGGGAGACACACCAAACATGTGGAATAAGGTGCTCTGGTCAGATGAAACCAAAATCAAACTTTTTGGCCACAATGCAAAACGATATGTTTGGTGTAAAAGCAACACAGCTAATCACCCTCAAAACACCATCCCCACTGTCAAACATGGTGGTGGCAGCATCATGGTTTGGGCCTGCTTTTCTTCAGCAGGGACAGGGAAGATGGTTAAAATTGATGGGAAGATGGACGGAGCCAAATACAAGACCATTCTGGAAGAAAACCTGTTGGAGTCTGCAAAAGACCTGAGACTGAGACGGAGATTTATCTTCCAACGAGACAATGATCCCAAACATAAAGCAAAATCTACAATGGAATGGTTCAAAAATAAACGTATCCAGGTGTTAGAATTGCCAAGTCAAAGTCCAGACCTGAATCCAATCAAGAATCTGTGGTAAGAGCTGAAAACTGCTGTTCACAAACGCTCTCCATCCAACCTCACTGAGCTCGAGCAGTTTTACAAGGAAGAATGGGCAAGAATTTCAGCCTCTCAATGTGCAAAACTGATAGAGACATAGCCCAAGCGACTTGCAGCTGTAATCGCAGCAAAAGGTGGCGCTACAAAGTATTAACTCAAGGGGGCCAAATAATATTGCACGCCCCACTTTTCAGTTTTTAATTTGTTAAAAAAGTTTAAAATATCCAATAAATTTCATTCCACTTCACGATTGTGTCCCATTTGTTGTTGATTCTTCCCCCAAAAATTAGAATTTTATATCTTTAAGTTTGAAGCCAGAAATGTGGCAAAAGGTAGAAAGGTTCAAGGGGGCCAAATACTTTCACAATGCACTGCATCTGAGAAACAACCCACCAGGAGGATGTCGAATCGAGAAGTGAGGAGGCCTGTGATGCTGACAAATGAAACACTTGGTGAACCAAGCCAAGTGCCAAGGACTGTCGATTGGAAACAGGTATCTCAGCCTACGGACCAGGTAAGCCCACTTGAGTGGTATTCACCACCGAGAGACAGTATGGACAATGTTACTTGGTGGAAAGACTTATTTTGGCCTAGTGAGAGAGAGAGCTTGTTGAAGACGTACGAAAAGCTCAAGCGGAAGAGATGTTGATTGTTTTATTTGTGTTAATTGTTTTTTTCTTACTGGAGTCCTACAAGAAAAGGGTCATACAAGAAAAAGGTTTATAAATGTTATACCAATTTGACAATGATACATTTATATATATAGTTACTGAGCTTTCACCACTGTCTCAGAATTGGTCAGATTGACCAATTAAGATGAATGTCGAGGAAGACATTCAAAAAGGAGGGAAGAGTGTGACATGCAGAAGTAGTGCTGTTGCTTCTAAAGCATACAGCAACTGTTACAAATAACACAAGCACAGGAGACAGGAAGTGTTGTGCTTCAGAAGCATCCAGCAACTAGAGGGGTTAACACAGTCACAGGAGACAGGGAGTGTTTTAGTAGAGCCCCAGGGGGATTGTGGAGAACTTGTTATTGTAGGCTGGCTGAAGCCGAAGAGGAAGGTGGTGTGTTATCTGTATTTGACAGAAGGCAATTGAACAGGATTCAGATCAGGAGAGAAACTAAACACAGGTCAGATAAACTCCCTGAACTAACAGTGCAGAGTATTATCAGGCAGAAAGATAAGTACTGGAAGGAATCGTGTCATAGGGATCTTCTCCCTCATCAAATCCTCCCCCCTCCATCTCCATGCAGGATAATGAATGCTATGTACTAGTGAGTCCTTATGAAGGAAAAGCCTTCTGTTTATGCATTGAAGTGTGCTGCCAAAAGATTTAATCTGTGCTGAATTATGCTACTGAAGAGACTGACATTACTGTGCCTGCTTTATGAGACTGTACTGTAATGAAGATTGTTGCTGTAATATCCCTGAATTGCACTGGTCGTGCTTCAGATTAAATTCCACTGTTAAACTGTTGAAAAAGACTCTTACCAGATGTGTCTGTCAGTAACTGAATCTATCCTGTGCCTGAGAGAAGCTGCAGCCTATGGTCGCCCTGAGTAACGGATCCCCCAGGATTCCAACGAATTCATGAAACCCATCTCGCCCTATCTGAACCTAGTGGCGTGCGTGTGACTCGCCCCCTGGGCCGTGGGGCACTCGGAACCTGTCACGAAAACAACACCCACTCTTGGGCCAGACCTTGCAGCTCTCTGGCGCCCCCTTATCCTGCTGGTCAAACACGGTATTGACAGAGGATAAGCACGGGTGCAGCTGCTCTCATTTATGTCGACTATTGCGGCACGTGATGTGACAGGACGTATATATACCACCAGTTCCTTCCAGGAACGTATATATACCTCCGACCAGCCACCCTCAAACCACAATATCACATAAATACTGGTATACTGCCACCACCGATCGCTTAACAGGTGGATCGGGTACCTGGTAGGTAACGTGAATTAGCGGGTGAGGAACGTGTTTGCTCGACATAGGACAAGAAGAAAGAAACTGGTAAATAATTAATGATTTACTCCCAAAAGGTGGGCAGTGTTTACAAAATATATACAAGATATTATAAAGGAGACAATTTACATGTGTGCATCAACAGTTATTAAAATAAAAGGGATAAGTAATAGCAAAACCTGCTTCACAAGGTGATGGTCTCAGATTCTGTGGGAGGGACGGCTCCCCGGAAATTAGAGGTGATTCTTCTTACGCCGCGTGATGTGCGTGCGTTCGACGTCCCTGAGAAGAATGACCTGAAAATGGCCGATTTGCTTTTTAGTAAGCAGCCAAAACTCTGGGGAACACCCCTTATTTACCTTACAAGGGGGGCTCGGCTTTGCGAGCCCACCCAGCTGCAGAAGACCTAACAGATCCTTCAGATTCCATATCTTGGTGTGGGGGGGTCCCACATCCAAGAGGGAGACATCATCTTGACCGTCACCAATGTTCATGAAGATAGATATTAAATATGAAACCTCTATGACGCTCAGAAGCTCAGAATCCATTATCTCAGTTCCCGGTCATTCCTTAGTTATGCAAGTTATACTATTGTAATGGGAAAAAGGTAAGCATTCAAAAAACGTGGTTCCGATGTTTCTGTCAGACCTGTGCGTGATTAAAATTGGCATAAAACGTTTGTACAATTAAACAATGGGATTTTTTGGAGGGATTTTCCGGTTTGTACTAGCGCTTGCCCTGGACTGAGGTTTTATGGCGGGTCATAAAAATTCCTGGTTTGGGGAAAAGCAAAAGTGAGTTCTATGTCTTCACTTACAAACAGATAGGGGGTGGGGTTTTTTTTTTTTCCTTTTTTAAAACATCTCTCATTTTTAAAAACTCGGGCAAAAATACCTTTTGCCTGACACCTCCCCCTTTTTGACTGCGCTATGGAGGTAGGACCTTCTGGTACTCCTCCAAGCGTATGTCTGGAGGCTCCCCTCGCCGGGACAACCCATCGGCATTGCCATGCTCGCTGCCCTTGCGGTGTTGAACAGTAAAGTCGTACTGCTGGAGGGTGAGGCTCCAGCGTAACAACCTTCCGTTGGCACCTGACATGGTGTGCAGCCAACTCAGGGGGTTGTGGTCAGTCACGACAGTGAAGGGGCGCCCGTACAAGTAAGGCTGTAAGCGGTTGAGGGCCCATACAATGGCCAGGCACTCCTTCTCTATGGTGGAATAGGCCACTTCCCTCGGCAGCAGTTTCCGGCTTAGGTACAACACGGGGTGTTCTTGGTTCCCCGAGTCGACCTGGCTGAGTACAGCACCGAGGCCAAATTCACTGGCGTCGGTCTGTACTAAGAGTGGCCGTGTGCCGTCGACCGCCTTTAGTACAGGAGAGCTGCTCAGGGCAGTCTTCAAAGCCCTAAAGGCCACCTCGCATTCATCCGTCCATTTGACGGAATGGGGTAGGCTCTTCCTGGTGAGGTCTGTCAAGGGCTTCGCAAGGCTACTATAGTCCTGCACAAAGCGTCTATAGTACCCTGCGGTGCCCAAGAAGGACTGCACCTGCTTCTTGGTCCTGGGGGTGGGCCAGGACACGATAGCGTCCACCTTCCCAGGCTCTGGCTTCAGAGTACCCCCACCTACCCGGTGCCCCAGGTAGTGGACCTCGTTCATGCCCATCTGGCACTTTCCCGGCTTGATGGTCAAGCCCGCCTGGTGAATGCGCCCGAGCACCTGCTGCAGATGCTCGAGGTGATCCTCCCAGGTGGGACTGAAGATGGCAATGTCATCCAGGTACGCTACTGCGTACCTCTCCAGTCCCTGGAGCAGGTGGTTGACCATTCGCTGGAACGTGGCAGGGGCATTTTTCATGCCGAAGGGCATGACCGTGGATTCATACAATCCGAAGGGGGTGATAAAGGCGGACTTCTCCTGAGCCCCGGGGCTCAAGGGAATCTGCCAATATCCCCGACTCAAATCCATAATGGAGAGATAGCTCGCGCTGGCTAACCGCTCCAGCAGCTCCTCAATGCGTGGCATTGGTTGTGCGTCAGAGGCGGTGATAGCGTTGAGCCCCCTGTAGTCCACACAGAACCGGGTGGTCCGGTCCTTCTTAGGCACCAGGACTACAGGTGAGGCCCACGCGCTCTTGGACCGCTTAATCACCCCCAACTGCAGCATCTCCTCGACCTCCTGGCGCATGACATGCTGCACCTCGTCGGAGATTCGATAGGCTGTCCGCCGGAGTGGGGCATGATTCCCGGTGTCCACTTCATGGACCGCCACTTCAGTCCTGCCAGGCAAGTTGGTGAACACTGCTTGGAATGGTTTCAGCACTGCTTGCATCTGAGACCTCTGGTCTGCGGATAGCAAGTCGCTTAGCTCTACATCCTCTAGGGACCCGCTGGCCTTTGCTTGGGCGAGCATGTCCAAGAGGGGGTCATCCTCCCCATCCTCAGGCAGGTTGCAGACCGGTAGGACGCAGGTTCCACGTTCTTGATGAGCCTTCATCATATTAACGTGAAACGCCTTCCGCCTACCCCGCTCGTGGTCAAGGGTGATCACGTAGGTGACCGGGTTGAGCTGTTGGTGAATGACGTACGGGCCTTCCCAGGCCGCCTGAAGCTTGTCCTTTGGTACGGGGACCAGCACCCACACCTTCTGACCCACCTGGTAGGTCCGTTCTCGGGCGTTCTGGTCGTACCAATGCTTCTGGTCAGCCTGGGCTTGCGCCATGTTGTCATGCACCAACTGCGTCAAGGTCTGCATCTTGTCACGGAAGCGCATGACATACTCCACGATGGACACTCCTGGGGAGCTCGGCTCTTCTTCCCAGAATTCCCTTATCAACCCAAGGGGTCCTCGGACACGCCTGCCATACAGGAGCTCAAAGGGGGAGAACCCCGTCGAGGCCTGTGGAACCTCTCTGTAAGCAAATAGCAGGTGTGGGAGGTAACGCTCCCAGTCGCGACCCTGGGTCTCAACCAGCATTTTTAACATCTGTTTGAGGGTACCGTTGAATCGCTCACACAAACCATTGGTCTGTGGGTGATACGCACTCGATACCAGATGCTGCACCTGCATTTTCTTACATAGGGCCTCCATTAAGCGTGACATGAACTGAGTCCCCTGGTCGGTAAGCATCTCCCTGGGAAATCCTACTCGCGAAAAGATGGCCAAGAGGGCGTCCGCCACCTTATCCGCCCTAATTGAGGACAGGGCTACTGCCTCCGGATACCGGGTAGCATAGTCTACCACGGTAAGGATGAATCGTTTTCCAGAGCTGCTGGGTATGGCCAGTGGTCCCACAATGTCCACAGCAATCCTCTGGAAAGGCTCCTCTATCACTGGCAAAGAGATCAGGGGGGCTTTGGGGGCCGGCCCTGACTTTCCCACTCTTTGACACGTGGTACAGGAGCGACAGTAGTTCACCACATCTGTCCTCATTTTGGGCCAATAAAAGTGATGAGACAGCCGGGCCTTGGTTTTGCTAACCCCCAAGTGTCCAGCGAGTGGAATTTCATGGGCGATCCGCAACAACTCGTCCCTGAATTGGTAGGGGACGACCAGCTGTCTTTCCCTCAGCCACTCCTGTTGGGGTGTACAGGGAACTGTCTCCCGGTACAACCTCCCTTGGTCCCAGAATACCCTCTCCTTATCCGACTCGGAGGTGGGTTTCTCCGCGAGGCTCCTTAACGTCTCCAGACTATCATCTGAGTGCAGAGCTGCCTGAAACTCCTGGCTGGAGGAAGCCAGAAGTGAGGTTAAGGCCACGTCCTCACTGGGACCCTCTGGGACCGGCTCTGGGTCCATACCTGATCCTGTTATTCCTCTGTCCGAGGAGGGTCCAGAAGGCAGGGCGTTACTTGCATTCTGGGCACTCTGACTGCGGGTAACAGCGGCTATATAGGCCGTCTCCCCGGGGAATAACACCGTCTCATTAGCCTGAGAGGCCATGAGAACTACTTCTCCATCATCCTCCATTACCTCAGGCACAGTGCTACGTATGCGGCAGCTACCATCAGCCAGGTCACCTTCTGTTGTGACAATGGTCACTGGCACAGCACCACCTGCTTCATGGTCCTCGTGCCTCTCCCCATTACCCTTGGCACTGACATTTGCTCCTGCTAGGGGATCCTCAGCAACATCACCCCGCAGAGTGACATGGCTGAGTTCTCCTGCACCTTCCAATACAACAACATCCTCATCATCATCATCATCATCATCATCATCATCACCATCATCATGTAAAGCATTGACATTCACATTATTAGCATTAACCTTACCAACCGTATCAGATCGGGGAGGGGTGTCAGGGACATAATAAGCAAACATCCTCCCCAAATCAGTTCCCAACAAAACATTTGCAGGTAGGTTTTTGGATACTCCCACTTCCTTCACCCCACTCCCCGCACCCCAATCAATAAAAACCCGGGCCATGGGCAAGGGGCATCGGACGCCCCCAATCCCAGTGACAGTCAGGGTCTTTCCTGGAATAAGCGCTTCAGGGGACACCAGTTCGGGTCGGATGAGGGTTCGTTCGGCCCCAGTGTCCTTGAGGCCTACAGTGAGAGTGTCCCCCACCCTGACAGACTGAAAGTTTTCACAGGCCCTCCCAACCGGCCCACCCACCAAAAGAACTGAAGCATTAGGCCCTGGGGCCTTGGATGGGGGGTTCTTCCTCTGCTTCTCTGGGCAAGTGGCGCTGAGATGACCAGTCTGGTTGCAGGAATAACACCTGCGGGCATCGGATGCAGGCAGGGCCTTGGCAACGGGAAAAAGGCCTCCGGAAGGTCGGCTGGCAGGGGCAGGGATGGTGGTTGATGGCTTACCCCCTTTCCAGCTGGCGACGACCGGCTTCCGCACCTCTGGTCTCCGGTTGGCCTCGTAGGTGTCTGCGATCTGCGCTGCTTTATTGGCATCAGGTGGCTCCCGATCCATCACGAACTGCCGTACCTCAGTCGGACACAGATGCAGGAACTGGTCTTTCACCATCAGGTCCTTTAGCTGCTCAAAGGTGGTCGCTGACAGTCCTTGGATCCACTGCTCAAAGTTGGTTCTGAGCCCGTCTAACACATCGCTGTAGGTGACATGTGGTCCACGTTGGAGGGTTCTGAATTTTTTCCGGTAAACCTCCGGAGTCAGCTGGTACTTTTTTATCAGGGCCTGCTTGACGGCCCCATAGTCTCCATCCTGCTCTCGAGGGAGGGAAGCAAACACCTCTAAAGCTTTTCCTCTGAGCCCTGGAGTCAAATATCTTGCCCATTGGTCGATGGGCAGCTGATACTGCCTGCAGGCCTTTTCAAAGCCTCGCAGAAATGTGTCCAAGTCCCCATCCTTTTCCATCACAGGGAAGTGCTCAGGACGAGGTTTAAAGCAGCTGGCACTGTTGGACTCACGGGTCTGCGTAGAGGGCGACTCCTTCTGAATCCGGGCTAGCTCCAGCTGGTGTTGTCGGTCAGCTTGTCGCTCAGCAGCCTCTCGGTCAGCTTGTCGCTCAGCCCGCTCCTGGAATTTCAGGATCAGCTCCAGTCGTCCATCATGATTGTCTGTGGCGAGCTCCTCCAAGGCCATCTGCAGGTGGGGGTCCACACTACCCTGGTTGCGGGTATGGCTGGCAATCACAGGTTGGACCCCTGCAGCAGCGCCATCCGGGCCTTGGCTGGCTGCCCCCTCATCAGGGCTCTGCTGTCGGACGGGCTCTGCAGCACCTTGTAACAGTTCAGAAATCATTTGTTCTTTGCTTTTGCCGTGGGGGTCAATGCCTTTGATTATACATATTCCAGTAAGAGTGTCCTTTTTCTGCTGGTGATACCAGGACTCCCCAACTACGACCATGATCACCAAAATAAAAATAGAAAAGAAAAAGCGAAGAAGGGTAGGGGTAACTGCTACACATACAGTATTGTCTCAGATCTAATAAACACTGAGTTCGATCTTCAAAACTTTTGTGCAAGTTTTTAGTGAGAGGAATGATTGCTCAAACCAGATCACTAATGTCCTATGATCCCACCGCTGCCACCAATTTGTCACGAAAACAACACCCACTCTTGGGTCAGACCTTGCAGCTCTCTGGCGCCCCCTTATCCTGCTGGTCAAACACGGTATTGACAGAGGATAAGCACGGGTGCAGCTGCTCTCATTTATGTCGACTATTGCGGCACGTGATGTGACAGGACGTATATATACCACCAGTTCCTTCCAGGAACGTATATATACCTCCGACCAGCCACCCTCAAACCACAATATCACATAAATACTGGTATACTGCCACCACCGATCGCTTAACAGGTGGATCGGGTACCTGGTAGGTAACGTGAATTAGCGGGTGAGGAACGTGTTTGCTCGACATAGGACAAGAAGAAAGAAACTGGTAAATAATTAATGATTTACTCCCAAAAGGTGGGCAGTGTTTACAAAATATATACAAGATATTATAAAGGAGACAATTTACATGTGTGCATCAACAGTTATTAAAATAAAAGGGATAAGTAATAGCAAAACCTGCTTCACAAGGTGATGGTCTCAGATTCTGTGGGAGGGACGGCTCCCCGGAAATTAGAGGTGATTCTTCTTACGCCGCGTGATGTGCGTGCGTTCGACGTCCCTGAGAAGAATGACCTGAAAATGGCCGATTTGCTTTTTAGTAAGCAGCCAAAACTCTGGGGAACACCCCTTATTTACCTTACAAGGGGGGCTCGGCTTTGCGAGCCCACCCAGCTGCAGAAGACCTAACAGATCCTTCAGATTCCATATCTTGGTGTGGGGGGGTCCCACATCCAAGAGGGAGACATCATCTTGACCGTCACCAATGTTCATGAAGATAGATATTAAATATGAAACCTCTATGACGCTCAGAAGCTCAGAATCCATTATCTCAGTTCCCGGTCATTCCTCAGTTATGCAAGTTATACTATTGTAATGGGAAAAAGGTAAGCATTCAAAAAACGTGGTTCCGATGTTTCTGTCAGACCTGTGCGTGATTAAAATTGGCATAAAACGTTTGTACAATTAAACAATGGGATTTTTTGGAGGGATTTTCCGGTTTGTACTAGCGCTTGCCCTGGACTGAGGTTTTATGGCGGGTCATAAAAATTCCTGGTTTGGGGAAAAGCAAAAGTGAGTTCTATGTCTTCACTTACAAACAGATAGGGGGTGGGGTTTTTTTTTTTTTCCTTTTTTAAAACATCTCTCATTTTTAAAAACTCGGGCAAAAATACCTTTTGCCTGACACCTCCCCCTTTTTGACTGCGCTATGGAGGTAGGACCTTCTGGTACTCCTCCAAGCGTATGTCTGGAGGCTCCCCTCGCCGGGACAACCCATCGGCATTGCCATGCTCGCTGCCCTTGCGGTGTTGAACAGTAAAGTCGTACTGCTGGAGGGTGAGGCTCCAGCGTAACAACCTTCCGTTGGCACCTGACATGGTGTGCAGCCAACTCAGGGGGTTGTGGTCAGTCACGACAGTGAAGGGGCGCCCGTACAAGTAAGGCTGTAAGCGGTTGAGGGCCCATACAATGGCCAGGCACTCCTTCTCTATGGTGGAATAGGCCACTTCCCTCGGCAGCAGTTTCCGGCTTAGGTACAACACGGGGTGTTCTTGGTTCCCCGAGTCGACCTGGCTGAGTACAGCACCGAGGCCAAATTCACTGGCGTCGGTCTGTACTAAGAGTGGCCGTGTGCCGTCGACCGCCTTTAGTACAGGAGAGCTGCTCAGGGCAGTCTTCAAAGCCCTAAAGGCCACCTCGCATTCATCCGTCCATTTGACGGAATGGGGTAGGCTCTTCCTGGTGAGGTCTGTCAAGGGCTTCGCAAGGCTACTATAGTCCTGCACAAAGCGTCTATAGTACCCTGCGGTGCCCAAGAAGGACTGCACCTGCTTCTTGGTCCTGGGGGTGGGCCAGGACACGATAGCGTCCACCTTCCCAGGCTCTGGCTTCAGAGTACCCCCACCTACCCGGTGCCCCAGGTAGTGGACCTCGTTCATGCCCATCTGGCACTTTCCCGGCTTGATGGTCAAGCCCGCCTGGTGAATGCGCCCGAGCACCTGCTGCAGATGCTCGAGGTGATCCTCCCAGGTGGGACTGAAGATGGCAATGTCATCCAGGTACGCTACTGCGTACCTCTCCAGTCCCTGGAGCAGGTGGTTGACCATTCGCTGGAACGTGGCAGGGGCATTTTTCATGCCGAAGGGCATGACCGTGGATTCATACAATCCGAAGGGGGTGATAAAGGCGGACTTCTCCTGAGCCCCGGGGCTCAAGGGAATCTGCCAATATCCCCGACTCAAATCCATAATGGAGAGATAGCTCGCGCTGGCTAACCGCTCCAGCAGCTCCTCAATGCGTGGCATTGGTTGTGCGTCAGAGGCGGTGATAGCGTTGAGCCCCCTGTAGTCCACACAGAACCGGGTGGTCCGGTCCTTCTTAGGCACCAGGACTACAGGTGAGGCCCACGCGCTCTTGGACCGCTTAATCACCCCCAACTGCAGCATCTCCTCGACCTCCTGGCGCATGACATGCTGCACCTCGTCGGAGATTCGATAGGCTGTCCGCCGGAGTGGGGCATGATTCCCGGTGTCCACTTCATGGACCGCCACTTCAGTCCTGCCAGGCAAGTTGGTGAACACTGCTTGGAATGGTTTCAGCACTGCTTGCATCTGAGACCTCTGGTCTGCGGATAGCAAGTCGCTTAGCTCTACATCCTCTAGGGACCCGCTGGCCTTTGCTTGGGCGAGCATGTCCAAGAGGGGGTCATCCTCCCCATCCTCAGGCAGGTTGCAGACCGGTAGGACGCAGGTTCCACGTTCTTGATGAGCCTTCATCATATTAACGTGAAACGCCTTCCGCCTACCCCGCTCGTGGTCAAGGGTGATCACGTAGGTGACCGGGTTGAGCTGTTGGTGAATGACGTACGGGCCTTCCCAGGCCGCCTGAAGCTTGTCCTTTGGTACGGGGACCAGCACCCACACCTTCTGACCCACCTGGTAGGTCCGTTCTCGGGCGTTCTGGTCGTACCAATGCTTCTGGTCAGCCTGGGCTTGCGCCATGTTGTCATGCACCAACTGCGTCAAGGTCTGCATCTTGTCACGGAAGCGCATGACATACTCCACGATGGACACTCCTGGGGAGCTCGGCTCTTCTTCCCAGAATTCCCTTATCAACCCAAGGGGTCCTCGGACACGCCTGCCATACAGGAGCTCAAAGGGGGAGAACCCCGTCGAGGCCTGTGGAACCTCTCTGTAAGCAAATAGCAGGTGTGGGAGGTAACGCTCCCAGTCGCGACCCTGGGTCTCAACCAGCATTTTTAACATCTGTTTGAGGGTACCGTTGAATCGCTCACACAAACCATTGGTCTGTGGGTGATACGCACTCGATACCAGATGCTGCACCTGCATTTTCTTACATAGGGCCTCCATTAAGCGTGACATGAACTGAGTCCCCTGGTCGGTAAGCATCTCCCTGGGAAATCCTACTCGCGAAAAGATGGCCAAGAGGGCGTCCGCCACCTTATCCGCCCTAATTGAGGACAGGGCTACTGCCTCCGGATACCGGGTAGCATAGTCTACCACGGTAAGGATGAATCGTTTTCCAGAGCTGCTGGGTATGGCCAGTGGTCCCACAATGTCCACAGCAATCCTCTGGAAAGGCTCCTCTATCACTGGCAAAGAGATCAGGGGGGCTTTGGGGACCGGCCCTGACTTTCCCACTCTTTGACACGTGGTACAGGAGCGACAGTAGTTCACCACATCTGTCCTCATTTTGGGCCAATAAAAGTGATGAGACAGCCGGGCCTTGGTTTTGCTAACCCCCAAGTGTCCAGCGAGTGGAATTTCATGGGCGATCCGCAACAACTCGTCCCTGAATTGGTAGGGGACGACCAGCTGTCTTTCCCTCAGCCACTCCTGTTGGGGTGTACAGGGAACTGTCTCCCGGTACAACCTCCCTTGGTCCCAGAATACCCTCTCCTTATCCGACTCGGAGGTGGGTTTCTCCGCGAGGCTCCTTAACGTCTCCAGACTATCATCTGAGTGCAGAGCTGCCTGAAACTCCTGGCTGGAGGAAGCCAGAAGTGAGGTTAAGGCCACGTCCTCACTGGGACCCTCTGGGACCGGCTCTGGGTCCATACCTGATCCTGTTATTCCTCTGTCCGAGGAGGGTCCAGAAGGCAGGGCGTTACTTGCATTCTGGGCACTCTGACTGCGGGTAACAGCGGCTATATAGGCCGTCTCCCCGGGGAATAACACCGTCTCATTAGCCTGAGAGGCCATGAGAACTACTTCTCCATCATCCTCCATTACCTCAGGCACAGTGCTACGTATGCGGCAGCTACCATCAGCCAGGTCACCTTCTGTTGTGACAATGGTCACTGGCACAGCACCACCTGCTTCATGGTCCTCGTGCCTCTCCCCATTACCCTTGGCACTGACATTTGCTCCTGCTAGGGGATCCTCAGCAACATCACCCCGCAGAGTGACATGGCTGAGTTCTCCTGCACCTTCCAATACAACAACATCCTCATCATCATCATCATCATCATCATCATCATCACCATCATCATGTAAAGCATTGACATTCACATTATTAGCATTAACCTTACCAACCGTATCAGATCGGGGAGGGGTGTCAGGGACATAATAAGCAAACATCCTCCCCAAATCAGTTCCCAACAAAACATTTGCAGGTAGGTTTTTGGATACTCCCACTTCCTTCACCCCACTCCCCGCACCCCAATCAATAAAAACCCGGGCCATGGGCAAGGGGCATCGGACGCCCCCAATCCCAGTGACAGTCAGGGTCTTTCCTGGAATAAGCGCTTCAGGGGACACCAGTTCGGGTCGGATGAGGGTTCGTTCGGCCCCAGTGTCCTTGAGGCCTACAGTGAGAGTGTCCCCCACCCTGACAGACTGAAAGTTTTCACAGGCCCTCCCAACCGGCCCACCCACCAAAAGAACTGAAGCATTAGGCCCTGGGGCCTTGGATGGGGGGTTCTTCCTCTGCTTCTCTGGGCAAGTGGCGCTGAGATGACCAGTCTGGTTGCAGGAATAACACCTGCGGGCATCGGATGCAGGCAGGGCCTTGGCAACGGGAAAAAGGCCTCCGGAAGGTCGGCTGGCAGGGGCAGGGATGGTGGTTGATGGCTTACCCCCTTTCCAGCTGGCGACGACCGGCTTCCGCACCTCTGGTCTCCGGTTGGCCTCGTAGGTGTCTGCGATCTGCGCTGCTTTATTGGCATCAGGTGGCTCCCGATCCATCACGAACTGCCGTACCTCAGTCGGACACAGATGCAGGAACTGGTCTTTCACCATCAGGTCCTTTAGCTGCTCAAAGGTGGTCGCTGACAGTCCTTGGATCCACTGCTCAAAGTTGGTTCTGAGCCCGTCTAACACATCGCTGTAGGTGACATGTGGTCCACGTTGGAGGGTTCTGAATTTTTTCCGGTAAACCTCCGGAGTCAGCTGGTACTTTTTTATCAGGGCCTGCTTGACGGCCCCATAGTCTCCATCCTGCTCTCGAGGGAGGGAAGCAAACACCTCTAAAGCTTTTCCTCTGAGCCCTGGAGTCAAATATCTTGCCCATTGGTCGATGGGCAGCTGATACTGCCTGCAGGCCTTTTCAAAGCCTCGCAGAAATGTGTCCAAGTCCCCATCCTTTTCCATCACAGGGAAGTGCTCAGGACGAGGTTTAAAGCAGCTGGCACTGTTGGACTCACGGGTCTGCGTAGAGGGCGACTCCTTCTGAATCCGGGCTAGCTCCAGCTGGTGTTGTCGGTCAGCTTGTCGCTCAGCAGCCTCTCGGTCAGCTTGTCGCTCAGCCCGCTCCTGGAATTTCAGGATCAGCTCCAGTCGTCCATCATGATTGTCTGTGGCGAGCTCCTCCAAGGCCATCTGCAGGTGGGGGTCCACACTACCCTGGTTGCGGGTATGGCTGGCAATCACAGGTTGGACCCCTGCAGCAGCGCCATCCGGGCCTTGGCTGGCTGCCCCCTCATCAGGGCTCTGCTGTCGGACGGGCTCTGCAGCACCTTGTAACAGTTCAGAAATCATTTGTTCTTTGCTTTTGCCGTGGGGGTCAATGCCTTTGATTATACATATTCCAGTAAGAGTGTCCTTTTTCTGCTGGTGATACCAGGACTCCCCAACTACGACCATGATCACCAAAATAAAAATAGAAAAGAAAAAGCGAAGAAGGGTAGGGGTAACTGCTACACATACAGTATTGTCTCAGATCTAATAAACACTGAGTTCGATCTTCAAAACTTTTGTGCAAGTTTTTAGTGAGAGGAATGATTGCTCAAACCAGATCACTAATGTCCTATGATCCCACCGCTGCCACCAATTTGTCACGAAAACAACACCCACTCTTGGGTCAGACCTTGCAGCTCTCTGGCGCCCCCTTATCCTGCTGGTCAAACACGGTATTGACAGAGGATAAGCACGGGTGCAGCTGCTCTCATTTATGTCGACTATTGCGGCACGTGATGTGACAGGACGTATATATACCACCAGTTCCTTCCAGGAACGTATATATACCTCCGACCAGCCACCCTCAAACCACAATATCACATAAATACTGGTATACTGCCACCACCGATCGCTTAACAGGTGGATCGGGTACCTGGTAGGTAACGTGAATTAGCGGGTGAGGAACGTGTTTGCTCGACATAGGACAAGAAGAAAGAAACTGGTAAATAATTAATGATTTACTCCCAAAAGGTGGGCAGTGTTTACAAAATATATACAAGATATTATAAAGGAGACAATTTACATGTGTGCATCAACAGTTATTAAAATAAAAGGGATAAGTAATAGCAAAACCTGCTTCACAAGGTGATGGTCTCAGATTCTGTGGGAGGGACGGCTCCCCGGAAATTAGAGGTGATTCTTCTTACGCCGCGTGATGTGCGTGCGTTCGACGTCCCTGAGAAGAATGACCTGAAAATGGCCGATTTGCTTTTTAGTAAGCAGCCAAAACTCTGGGGAACACCCCTTATTTACCTTACAAGGGGGGCTCGGCTTTGCGAGCCCACCCAGCTGCAGAAGACCTAACAGATCCTTCAGATTCCATATCTTGGTGTGGGGGGGTCCCACATCCAAGAGGGAGACATCATCTTGACCGTCACCAATATTCATGAAGATAGATATTAAATATGAAACCTCTATGACGCTCAGAAGCTCAGAATCCATTATCTCAGTTCCCGGTCATTCCTCAGTTATGCAAGTTATACTATTGTAATGGGAAAAAGGTAAGCATTCAAAAAACGTGGTTCCGATGTTTCTGTCAGACCTGTGCGTGATTAAAATTGGCATAAAACGTTTGTACAATTAAACAATGGGATTTTTTGGAGGGATTTTCCGGTTTGTACTAGCGCTTGCCCTGGACTGAGGTTTTATGGCGGGTCATAAAAATTCCTGGTTTGGGGAAAAGCAAAAGTGAGTTCTATGTCTTCACTTACAAACAGATAGGGGGTGGGGTTTTTTTTTTTTTCCTTTTTTAAAACATCTCTCATTTTTAAAAACTTGGGCAAAAATACCTTTTGCCTGACAGAACCGGGCAATAGGGAGACGATGGGGGTAGTAGTGGCGACCCGGTCCCGTGGCTCAGGGTGGTCAGACCAGTGGCAGTCTTTTAGATGTTTTAGATAATGTCCGTGGATTGCGGTTATTAGGAACCACCGCTGCAGGGCAGACCGCTGGGGCCGATGATGTATGCAGCTGGGATGGTGTGACTCCCCACGGGAAGAGTGCGGCCCCAGAGCAGTGTAGTGAATGGTGGGGGTGATGGTGGTGAGAGTCCCAGTACCGGTAGTGCCGGAGGAGCGAAAAAGCACACAGACAACATACTGCATTCCAGGGTCTTTACTCACGGTTAATATCCAAGTCACTTCAGCTGGCAATGACTGCCCGAGCCGTGCTGCGTCCACCAGGTGAGGAGCTCAGTCAACTCCCAGGCAGCTCAGGAGTATGGCTCAGGACCCCCTTCAATCCTTCCTCTGGCCTGCCTCACCAGTGACCCACTTTTGTCCAGCTACCGCGGACTTGTTTGTTTAAACGTGGGCCCCGTCCTCCGCTGTCCTATATGGTGCCTTCCTAGCAGGTTTGATGAGGTGTCGCACCAATGAATGATCACGACGTCCGGTCTTTGGCTGAGGGTAGTTTCTCCTCCACCAACTTGGGATCCGGCACCCTTAATCTGCCTGATCCTTCACCCTGTATTCTCGTGGGTTCTTAGGGTCCCTTCTACCTTCTTGTTCCTGAGCCCTTCGGTTTCTCTGTCTCTCCTCCTTCCTTCCTGTTCCTTCTTCTCCTCCCTTCTCGTGGAGCTGGGCTGAGGTGACACCACAGCTCCCCTTCACCTCCTCCTCGGCCTCCCACTAGGCCCTCCTGGAGTAGAGCTCCTACAGAGCCTCTACTCCCTGTCTTCTCCTCTCTGGACAGAACCCAGATCTAAGATGGTGCCCACCTTTTATACCTCCCTCTGACCATGAGCCCAGGTGACCAGCAACCAATGGGCTCCTTCCTACGCTCAGGAACCAACCCCTATCTGCCCCTACAGCACTGGGTATTCCACCCCCCCTCCCCACTCCAGACAGGGACATAGTCGGTCGTGCCTGCACTTCTGTCTAGTGGGAGCACCGTTGAGCTGTCTCTCGGAAAAGGGGTGTGTGTGCTGTATGCAGCTAACTGAGCCCTGGTCCATACTCCATCCTTCCCCTGGAGTGGAATACCACACCTCTGGCAGAGGTGCAATACCCCTGCAGCGGCCGAACCCTCGGGGCGCTACACGTGTAACACAAGGAATACTTACCATAACAGTTCTTCAGCCGCTAAGCATTTCATCAATGGCCATCAACGTAACCTGTCTCCATTACAAACCTTTGGACTGGAAAGGGTAACTCGACCATTCCGAGGGGGAAACATGAGAAGACTGCTTCTTACCCGTGAAGCATATTGGATTTATAAACTTGGAATTCGGTCTCCTGAGGGTCTTAACAAACGGACTGAGATTATGTTCCACTATTGATCGCAGATGAATTTTCCGCATTTTCTCATATGAAATTATTGGCAATTTGTTTGATATGCATATCTTTATCTGTTGTCGGTGTCCTACAATCAATTCGGATGAATATATAGGTGTTTATATCTCATAGAAATGTTTGTGTCCGGACTTTTTGTTTTCAATCATGTGATTGTGATTAGCTTTTCCATTAGTCTAAATGGGTGTTGGTTGGTGTTAGGGCCTTAATGTGTTTTTAATCATGTGATTGTGATTCCTTTTCTCTATTTGTGCACTGATGTATTTAACCTATGTATGTCTGTGAAAAGATCAGCTTAGATTAAGACCGCTGTGTGCGGTTGAAACGCATCGCTTTTTCTCTTTTATATTATGCCTAGTGCCATGCTGTTTTAGTATTTGTCAAATAAAAAACTTGTTATATTCATTCTGGAGCTGGAACGCAACTTTTTCTCTTTTTTACCATTTGATGCGTTTGATCAGGACTGAGTTCCGTGCACCCGGAGGATTCATAGTGGTGAGCTGACTTTTTCTACATATTGCCTTTTTTTATTTAAGTCTTAAAAAAAATCCAAAGTTTTTTTTAAAAGAAAAAGTAAAAAAAGGCATCATTTTCTGAGACCCGTAGTGTTTCATTTTTTGGCATCTGAGGCTGGGTGGGAGCTTATTTTTTGCGTGCTGAGCTGATGTTTTTATTGATACCAATCTGGAGTAGATATGATGTTTTGATCGCCTATTATTGAATTTTATTGCAATGTTGTTGTGGCGCCCTGCTGCGCATTGGTGCCACAGATCCTAGAGGCCCTCACAGCATACACACACCTCCACCTTCCATCTCAGACCACCAGAGGGAGCCCGGATAGGGATATAAATAGGGCAGGTGGAGCTAGGCAGTCAGTCTGGGAGAGAATGTACAGTCTGGTCTGAAGTCTGAGTCTGCAGTCTAGAGTCTACAGTCTGCTGCAGCCAGAAAGAGGTTGTCAGTCCAGCCCAGACTCATTGAGCTCAGGTTAGTGAGCCTAAGGCGTGCCGACGCCATAAGAGCGGTGAAGAGTAGCGAGGCCTACTGCCAGTGTGAAGCCTAGTGAGGGCCCCGAGCGTGGCCGAAGGCAAGTGGAGTAAGCGAGCTACATCGGGGGCAGAGGAGCTTAGCCAGCTCACCCCAAGACCATATACCGGACACCGGGTCTGTGTTTGCAAGGATCTCTAGGACCAGCAGAAACAACAGGAACCCCTGGCGAACTACATGTCCCAGGAACACCAAAAGCTGACTGTCATACCAGGGTCAGGAGTCACAGAGGCCCAAGAGACCAGGGAGAGTGATCTCCAACAGAAGGCCCTACCACCAGGTCAGCTGGTGCAAGACAGAGACCAAGTTAGACCTAGCTTCAGGCAGGTCATAAACTTATCAGAAAAAGGCAAGAAACAGGAGGCTCCACACCCGCTCACTGGGGAGAGTCTTGAAATGCACCCTTCACCCTACAGTGGCCTGGATCATACCTGAAACACCACCAGTAAAGGTACTGTGAACTGTTGTGAGTGTGCCTATTCTTCTCCTGACCTGGCTGGGTCCCTTCTGTCCTGCATCCCTTTTCCTACACTGCCCTGAGGCCCTGCTCCACCTGTGGGGAGCCGCACCAACTAAGCTGCCTGATCACTGGCCTCAGAGGACTGTAGCAGCGCTGGTGATCCTCACCAGACGCCACGGGTGGCGTCACGAACATTCCCCTTTCCCATACACCTTTCTCCCACCATTCCTTGCTTTTAAGCGTGACCCCAGGGTACGAGCCCGGGAGCCGACCACCGCGACATCCCTCCCCCAAAACTAACAGCAAGGCCCGGGCGCCGAGTCGTCCCCATCCCCTGGGCGCGTCATTGTGTCGACCAAAAAACGTAATTCTGGCATTTTGATTTTTTTCTTGTTACGCCGTTTACTGATCAGATTAATTTACTTTATATTTTGATAGATCGGATATTTTTGAACGCATTGATACCAAAAGTGTATTTATTTATTTATTTGTTTTTTGTTTTATTTTGAATGGTGCAGAAGGGGGTGAATTGAACTTTTATATTTTTAAAAAATTGTAAATATTTTTTAAAACATTTTTTACTTGCTTTAATAGTCAACTTAAGAGACATGTAGCTGCGAACATCTGATCACTTGTGCTATACATTACAGGGCTTCAGCCTTGGCAACGGGCCCGCATTCCTAGGAGTTCTGCAATGCATCATCTGCAATGACGGGTCTTCTGCAGACTTTTGGCTGTCATGCCAACCCATCGGCTTCCCTCAATCATGCGATGGAGCTCCAATGGGTGGGTCTTATGATGCGCTTCAAGTGTGCTTGAGCTAAATGTCGCGGTCCGTGATTGACAGCGGCATTTAACAAGTTAACCGCCGCAGCAATTCCAGCCGCGGCTGTTAGGGTCTCCGCGCCATAGCCCACATCATAGGGAGGGACATGACCTTTGATGTATCTATATATTTTTGAAAAAATACATATAATGGTTTAGTTATACACAAGTGGTTACATAGATATAAAAACACGTACATTTCATGAAAGATAAATTAAAAATAAGGGGAAAAATCCCAGAATAAGGATCTGTACATCCAAGCTTTATTTATGAAAGATTGACAGTGTCAATAGGAATAGAACCAAGTCCTTCCAATAAAGAATTAGACAATTATTTATACCCATCCAATTTTAAAAGATTTTAATTTTTTTTTTGTTAAACCTATGGTGTTTACTAATATGAATACAGGCATATAGAGCAACATGGTGGTTCAGTGGTTAACTCTGTTGCTTTGCAGCGCTGGGGTCCTGGGTTCAAATCCCAAAAAGGACAACACCTGCAAGGAGTTTCATGTTTTCCCCATGTTTGCATGGGTTTCCTCCCACACTCCAAAGACATACTGATAGGAAATGTAGATTGTGAGGTCCCAGTGCCCATAATGTCTGTAAATTGTAAAGCACTGCAGAATATGTTAGTGCCATATAAATAAAAAGATTATTATAGGTATTAATTTTCAGAATTGAAGACTCCCTTGAAGTGGATTAGGGACTTATTTATGCAGATGTCCCTTTGGGGAATGCAGATTTCAGCTTATTTGTTGCTAAATTGATCAATGACTGGCCTAACTTTAAATAAGCTGTGCATTATCATTGTGATGCAAAAACTTGAGAATAGCCTTAAGTGTTATTCCCTTTCTATTAAACTGGTTGTCCACTACTTTATATTACCCCCTCAATGTATCCCTCCGAGACCCCTAAGGATTTTTGTAATTACCT
This sequence comes from Phyllobates terribilis, assembly GCF_046119375.1. Taxonomy (NCBI): domain Eukaryota; kingdom Metazoa; phylum Chordata; class Amphibia; order Anura; family Dendrobatidae; genus Phyllobates; species Phyllobates terribilis. Next base: position 639,010,423 of record NW_027362762.1, read on the forward strand.
TATGTTGCAGATACTGCCTGTGAGCGGCGCTATCACAGGCATCACGTGACCCCAGGCTGCAGCCGGCTTTGACATCTGCTGACGTCATGACAAGTGCTGGCAGCAGCCACGGGTCTCTGTCTGAGTTCCACGGTGGATGCCAGGCTGTGAGCGGGGTTACCCTCCACCCGCGTCAAACCCGGCATCCACCGCATGCTTTATCTCTCCTCATTCCTTGGGAAAGAGCGCCGTGGATGCTGGGTGTGATGTGGGGGTAACCCCCGCCTACAACCCAGCAGCCACTGTGGGACCCCAGCGCTGAGTCACGCCTCATTTGTCGTGACGTCAGCTCGGGGTCACCTGATGCCTGTGAGCAGCCAAGGATAGCGCCGCTCACAGGGAGACACAGCAACGTAAGGTATTTACAAAAATCATTAAGGGCCCTGGGGGGATACATTGGGGGGGGGTAATATAAAGTACTGGACAACTTCTTTAACCACTTCGCGCCAGAGCCTGTTTTTGCCTTCGTGACCGGGCCAATTTTTTCAATTCTGACCACTGTCACTTTATGAGGTAATTACTCTGGAACGCTTCAACGGATCCCCCTGATTCTGAGACTGTTTTTTCGTGACATATTGTACTTCATGATAGTGGTAAAATTTCTTCGATATCACTTGCGTTTATTTGTGTAAAAATCAGAAATTTGGTGAAAATTTTGAAAATTTTGCAATTTTCAAACTTTGAATTTTCATGCCCTTAAATCAGAGAGATATGTCACACAAAATAGTTAATAAATAACATTTCCCACATGTCTACTTTACATCAGCACAATTATGGAACCAAATTTTTTTTTTTGTTAGGGAGCTATAAGGGTTAAAAGTTGACCAGCAATTTCTCATTTTTCCAACAAAATTTACAAAAACATTTTTTTAGGGACCACATCATATTTGAAGTCACTTTGAGGGGTCTTTATGACAGAAAATACCCAAAAGTGACACCATTCTAAAAACTGCACCCCTCAAGGTGCTCAAAACCACATTCAAGAACTTTATTAACCCTTCAGGTGCTTCACAGGAATTTTTGGAATGTGGAAGAAAAAAATTAACATTTAACTTTTTTCACAAAAAATTTACTTTAGACCCAATTTTTTTTATTTTCGCAGGGTTAACAGGAAAAAATGGACCCCAAAATTTTTTGTGCAATATCTCCTGAACACGCCGATACCCCATATGTGGGGAAAACCACTGTTTGGGCGCACGGCAGGGTTTGGAAGGGAAGGAGCGCCATTTGACTTTTTGAATGTAAAATTTGCTTGAATAATTAGCGGACGCCATGTTGCATTTGGGGAGCCCCTGATGTGCCTAAGCAATGGAAACCCCCCACAAGTGACACCATTTTGGAAACTAGACCCCTTAGGGAACTTATCTAGATGTGTGGTGAGCACCTTGCACCACCAGGTGCTTCACAGAAGTTTATAATTAGAGATGAGCGTTGTTCTACTCGAACTGTTCGCCAATCTCAAATTCGAGCTGTTTTGGGCGGTGTTCGAGCCGGTCGGCGAACACGAACAATTTGAGAAAAATTCGGCTGTTCGAGGTTATGTTCGATAACTGTTCGTGCACCAAAATCATAACTGGATTTTTTCTCAGTAATGATGAAAATTAATGTTAATACGCAGTTTGAGTGTACAGCGGGGCGGGGGGAGGGGCAGGGGATGGATCTCTGCAGGAACAATGAAGATCTCCATTTTTTTTTCTCTTTCCCGCATTTGCAGTGGGGAGGTGCAATCTGTCAGCCTATCAGCAGCGCACACACGGAGCGAAGTGCTTTTTTTCACACAAGCAAGGGCATGTGTGATTGGCAGTGTATGTCACATGTCCTTGCCCTATAAGACCAAGCCATTTTCCCCGTCGCCACCATTTTCTCACTGCTGCAGCTGCGTGTTAGACGGCACCGCTGTTGCTGTGTGCGCTATACCTTGTTAATTTCAAGCCAATTTTCGCACAAATATACAGATAGCTTGGGAGTAGGGAATAGTTGTGATTGCAGTCCTTTTAAGGACTAGGTTACAGCATTTCCTACGACTTTTATCAGGGAGGTCTGTGCTCTTAAATAGATAGGTTGTGGGAGTAAAGACTAATTGTAATTGGAGTCCTTTTCAGGACTAGGTTACATGAGTTCCTATCAGTTTTTGCCAGGCAGGTCTGTGCCAGTGCTGTGCAAGTTTTTTTCACAGCATTTGGCTGAATCTAGCAAAGCTAATCCTTTTTGGCCTATTGCAGAGTGTGTTAGTCAGTGGAGTAGCCTATCTGTGTTGCAAGATATAACACCTGTGTATAGAATACCAATTTTTTTACCGCACCAAGTGAAGTAAAATCTTTTGGGCATAGCATCATTCTATTAGTCCATCTATACTGACCTCCATCAGGTTGCAAACTGAATATAATTTTTTTCTGCATCTAGCTCTGAAAAAATATTTGGGCTTCTAGCGGTGTGTGGGACTTGGTCTATTAGTCCATCTATACTGACCTCCATCAGGTTGCAAATTAAAAATAATTTTTTTCTGCATCTAGCTCTGAAAAAATATTTGGGCTTCTAGCGGTGTGTGGGACTTGGTCTATTAGTCCATCTATACTGACCTCCATCAGGTTGCAAATTAAAAATAATTTTTTTCTGCATCTAGCTCTGAAAAAATATTTGGGCTTCTAGCAGTGTGTGGGACTTGGTCTATTAGTCCATCTATACTGACCTACATCAGGTTGCAAATTAAAAATAATTTTTTTCTGCATCTAGCTCTGAAAAAATATTTGGGCTTCTAGCAGTGTGTGGGACTTGGTCTATTAGTCCATCTATACTGACCTCCATCAGGTTGCAAATTAAAAATAATTTTTTTCTGCATCTAGCTCTGAAAAAATATTTGGGCTTCTAGCGGTGTGTGGGACTTGGTCTATTAGTCCATCTATACTGACCTCCATCAGGTTGCAAATTAAAAATAATTTTTTTCTGCATCTAGCTCTGAAAAAATATTTGGGCTTCTAGCAGTGTGTGGGACTTGGTCTATTAGTCCATCTATACTGACCTACATCAGGTTGCAAATTAAAAATAATTTTTTTCTGCATCTAGCTCTGAAAAAATATTGGGGCTTCTAGCGGTGTGTGGGACTTGGTCTATTAGTCCATCTATACTGACCTCCATCAGGTTGCAAATTAAAAATAATTTTTTTCTGCATCTAGCTCTGAAAAAATATTTGGGCTTCTAGCAGTGTGTGGGACTTGATCTATTAGTCCATCTATACTGACCTCCATCAGGTTGCAAATTAAAAATAATTATTTTCTGCATCTAGCTCTGAAAAAATATTTGGGCTTCTAGCGGTGTGTGGGACTTGGTCTATTAGTCCATCTATACTGACCTCCATCAGGTTGCAAATTAAAAATAATTTTTTTCTGCATCTAGCTCTGAAAAAATATTTGGGCTTCTAGCAGTGTGTGGGACTTGGTCTATTAGTCCATCTATACTGACCTACATCAGGTTGCAAATTAAAAATAATTTTTTTCTGCATCTAGCTCTGAAAAAATATTTGGGCTTCTAGCGGTGTGTGGGACTTGGTCTATTAGTCCATCTATACTGACCTCCATCAGGTTGCAAATTAAAAATAATTTTTTTCTGCATCTAGCTCTGAAAAAATATTTGGGCTTCTAGCAGTGTGTGGGACTTGGTCTATTAGTCCATCTATACTGACCTCCATCAGGTTGCAAATTAAAAATAATTATTTTCTGCATCTAGCTCTGAAAAAATATTTGGGCTTCTAGCGGTGTGTGGGACTTGGTCTATTAGTCCATCTATACTGACCTCCATCAGGTTGCAAATTAAAAATAATTTTTTTCTGCATCTAGCTCTGAAAAAATATTTGGGCTTCTAGCAGTGTGTGGGACTTGGTCTATTAGTCCATCTATACTGACCTCCATCAGGTTGCAAATTAAAAATAATTTTTTTCTGCATCTAGCTCTGAAAAAATATTTGGGCTTCTAGCGGTGTGTGGGACTTGGTCTATTAGTCCATCTATACTGACCTCCATCAGGTTGCAAATTAAAAATAATTTTTTTCTGCATCTAGCTCTGAAAAAATATTTGGGCTTCTAGCAGTGTGTGGGACTTGGTCTATTAGTCCATCTATACTGACCTCCATCAGGTTGCAAATTAAAAATAATTTTTTTCTGCATCTAGCTCTGAAAAAATATTTGGGCTTCTAGCGGTGTGTGGGACTTGGTCTATTAGTCCATCTATACTGACCTCCATCAGGTTGCAAATTAAAAATAATTTTTTTCTGCATCTAGCTCTGAAAAAATATTTGGGCTTCTAGCAGTGTGTGGGACTTGGTCTATTAGTCCATCTATACTGACCTCCATCAGGTTGCAAATTAAAAATAATTTTTTTCTTCATTTAGCTCTGAAAAAATATTTGGGCTTCTAGCAGTGTGTGGGACTTGTTCTATTAGTCCTTCTATACTGACCTCCAGCAGGTTGCAAATTGAATATAATTTTTTTCTGCATCTAGCTCTGAAAAAATAGTTGGGCTTCTAGCGGTGTGTGGGACTTGGTCTATTAGTCCATCTATACTGACCTCCATCAGGTTGCAAATTAAAAATAATTTTTTTCTGCATCTAGCTCTGAAAAAATATTTGGGCTTCTAGCAGTGTGTGGGACTTGGTCTATTAGTCCATCTATACTGACCTCCATCAGGTTGCAAATTAAAAATAATTTTTTTCTGCATCTAGCTCTGAAAAAATATTTGGGCTTCTAGCGGTGTGTGGGACTTGGTCTATTAGTCCATCTATACTGACCTCCATCAGGTTGCAAATTAAAAATAATTTTTTTCTGCATCTAGCTCTGAAAAAATATTTGGGCTTCTAGCAGTGTGTGGGACTTGGTCTATTAGTCCATCTATACTGACCTCCATCAGGTTGCAAATTAAAAATAATTTTTATCTGCATCTACAGTACCTCTGAAAAAATATTTGGGCTTCTAGCAGTGTGTGGGACTATTTGTATTAGTCCATCTATACTGACCTCCATCAGGTTGCAAATTCAAAATAATTTTTTTCTGCATCTAACCCAGCCAATAGTTTTGGCCTAATACCACAGTTTGGCCACTCAGCTCTGCTCGGTTACCATCCATTGTTTTTTTGTGCAAACAACTCCAGAGTTGTGAATTAGTTAACCACCAAAATGAGTGGAAAAAGGCCTGCTGCTGGTAGAAAGGGGAATAGGCGTGTTGGGAAGGGGAAAAAAGGTTGTGTCCGTGGGGTAGGTGTTAAAGCAACAGTAACATCTGCAGAAGAAAGACCATCTTCCAGCCAAACTAAAATGTCTACTTCTTTTAGCGGACAATGTGATAAGATCCCTTTCTTACGGCCACGCCAATCGCTACAAATTCCAGATGAGGCACAAAAACAGCAGGTGCTTCAACGGATATCAAGTGCTCCTTTAAGTGGTCTCTCCTCCACATCAACTTCAACATCACAAATACTCCAGTCCTCAAAGGTGTCACCCAAATCGCACTTGCTTCCTCACAGCTCCCAAATCTCCAGCTGCCCGTCTGAGTATGAGGTAGAACAGATGGTTGAGTCTGCAGAGCTGTTTACTCATACTATAGCCTGGGAATCAGAGGTCGACTCCAGCGCTTCTGTGAATCCAGACGAGGAAATGATCTGCACTGATGCCCAGAATCTTTATGAGTCGGATCCAGGACCAGACGCAGAAGGTTCTGACCATAATGTAGACCCTCATTCCCAAACTGTAACTCCTGTTGGTGGAGACAATGAGGAAGACGATGATAAGACTCAAATACCTGATTGGAGCGACAACTTTAGTTTTTTGTCAGGGCAGGAACAGGTTGGCTCTGAGGACGACGGGTGTGATAACGCACAGGGTGATGATGATGAGGTCAGAGATCCCACTTACTGTCAACCCACAGTCAGCCAAGAGATGAGGTCAGCAGAGGAGGTGGAGGAAGATGCTAGTGACGACGAGGTCAGGTTGCGCCTTCCTGGACAGAGACGTAGTACTGGAAGCACGTCAACAACTGCATCCTCAAACACAACTCTGCCTCTCACCACAAGTCGTGGTGGCTCTTCAGGTCGCATGGGTGCTAAGCCTTGCATAGCCTGGGCATTTTTTCAGATCGATAAAGATGACCCAACTCGTGTTATCTGTAACATTTGTCAGCAAAAGCTAAGTAGAGGCCAAAAAATACATAGTTTGAGTACTTCATGCATGAACCGGCACATGGACATGAAGCATAAGTTGCAGTGGGAAGCTCAGTGTGCTACAATGCGGCCTAGCCGGCCGGGCCAATCACCGTCTGCCATATCTTGTGCATCCGCGGCCTCTTCATCCTCTGTGACTGGGGGGACAGCAGTCACACCTGTTTTGGGGCGCAGACCTGCCACCTCTTTACCCGCAACAGCCAGCGTGATTGGCAGGTCATCATTTTCTTTGGAGGTGGTAACAGCAGCTGGTGTTGAGCGCTGTCCGACATCGATAGCACCACCTTTGGATCAAGGCAACCTAACATGTCCGCCTGCATCTTCCTCACAGACCGGCAGTTTGCCGGGGACACCCTTATCAACCCCGTCTAAGCACAATAGCCAGCCCTCGGTCCCTCAGATGTGGACAAGTAAAAGACCATTTCCTCCTAGCCATGAGAAAGCTAAGAGGTTGAATTTCACCATCTGCAAGCTCTTGGCTACAGAAATGCTGCCTTTCCGCCTGGTGGACACAGAGGATTTTCGAGACCTTATGTCCGTCGCAGTGCCCCAGTACCAGATGCCCAGTCGGCACTACTTCTCAAAGAAAGGTGTGCCTGCGCTCCACCAGCATGTCGCACACAACATCACCGCTTCTTTGAGAAACTCTGTGTGTGACAGGGTGCATTTCACCACAGACACTTGGACGAGTAGGCATGGACAGGGGCGTTACATGTCGCTGACTGGGCACTGGGTAACTATGGTGACAGCAGGACAAGGGGCTGCTGTCCAAGTCTTGCCGTCCCCACGAGTTGTGCGTCAATCCTCTTTATGTCAAAGTTCCTCCACTGCTTCTCCCTCCTCAACCTCCTCTCGGTCTTCCACCTGCACCCAAAGCCTGTCTGGTCATGCCACAAGCTTTCTAACTGCGCAGAAGGGATCCTGCACACCTCCTTACTATGCTGGCAGTAGGGCTCAACGTCATCAGGCAGTTTTTACATTGAAATGTCTGGGAAATGTGAGTCACACAGCTGAGGAGTTGTGGTCAGCTCTGGAGAACCAATTTCATGAATGGTTGTCTCCACTGGACCTGAAACCAGGGAAGGCCGTGTGCGACAATGCTGCAAACCTGGGTGCGGCCCTTCGCCGGGGCAATGTCACACACGTGCCTTGTATGGCTCATGTGTTGAACCTGGTTGTCCAGCAATTTTTAGCCCACTATCCCAGACTAGATGGCCTTCTGCAGAGGGCACGGTCGCTGTGTGCTCACTTCCGCCGTTCGCATCCCGCAGCTCAGCGACTTACATCTCTACAGAAGTCGTTGGGCCTGCCACTTCACCGGCTAAAATGCGATGTGCCTACCCGGTGGAATTCAACTCTGCACATGTTGCAGCGACTGTGGCAGCACCGACAAGCCCTGGTGCAATACGTTCTGACGTATAGCCTGGGCCAACGAGATTCAGAGGTGGGGCAAATCACGCTGGAGGAGTGGTCTCAGATCAGGGACCTATGCACCCTTCTGCACAGTTTTGAAATGGCGACGAAGATGTTTAGTGCTGACGATGCCATTATCAGCATGACTATTCCGGTGATTTACATGCTGGAGCACATGTTAAACAGAATTCGGAGTCAGGTGGTGGCACAAGAGGAGGTGGAGGAAGTAGAGGAGGAGGAGTTGTATGCGGAAGGGCTAACATCTGCAAGGTCCAGACGGTCGGCAGCACCAAGGCGGCAGGCATGTGAGGGTGGGGGAGATGGTTTTACCAGGGCGCATGGTAGCAGCCAAACTAGTGAGGAAGGTGCAGGAGCCCAGGAAGAAGTGGAGGACGAACTGATGGAAGACTCATCAGATGAGGGAGACCTTGATCACATTTCTGTTGTGCGAGGTTGGGGGGAGAGGACAGAGGAAGGAAGCATGATTGTTACCTCGCCACCAACACAACAGGGACTTGGTGCTCCTGGATGCGCAACACACATGAGTGCCTTCTTGCTGCACTACCTGCAACATGACCCTCGAATTGTGAGAATTAGAAATAATCCTGACTACTGGGTTGCCACACTGTTAGATCCCCGGTACAAAAGTAAATTTGCAGAAATTATTCCTGCCATAGAAAGGGATGCACGCATGCAGGAGTATCAGCAGAGACTGTTGCAGAATCTTACATGTGCTTTTCCACAAAATACCAGTGGTGCACGTAGTGAATCTCACAGTTCCAACTTGCCAACCGTGGGACCGTCAAGTGTTCAGCACTCAAACCGTAACAGAACCACAGTATCTGCTGGTAACATCAATTTTGCGGAATCATTTCACCACTTTTTTAGCCCATCCTTTGCAAGGCCACAGGAGACAAGAAGTCTGACACATAGTCAACGCCTAGAGACGATGGTACAGGAGTATCTCCAAGTAAACATTGAAGCCACGACTGTGTCACTGGACCCTTGCTCTTTTTGGGCTTCCAATCTGGATAAATGGCCGGAGCTAGCCACTTACGCCTTGGAGATCTTGTCATGCCCCGCAGCCAGCGTTCTGTCTGAACGTGTGTTCAGCGCTGCTGGTGGTGTGCTGACAGATAAGCGTACGCGGCTCTCCACTGATAATGTAGACAGACTCACGTTCATAAAGATGAACAAATCATGGATCCGAAACGACTTTTCTACCCCTGTGTCATCCTGGGGAGAGTAAAAACTTGATGATTGGTTAAAATCACCCTACCAACCGTTTTAAGCTTTCAAATTACTAATCATGTTTATCTGTATCTTGACTGGAAAATAATTTGGGCTTTGTAGCAGTGTGCAGCACTGATCCTATTAGGCCATCTATACTAAAGCTTCACCAGATTTAAAATTAAAAATAATTTTTAGCTGCATCTAGCCCGGAAAATAATTTTGGGGCTCCGAGATGCGCAAGGCACATAAGTGCCTTCTTGCTGCACTACCTGCAGCATGACCCTCATATTGTCAGAATTCGAAGTAATCATGACTACTGGGTTGCCACACTCTTAGATCCCCCAAACTTTTCGATCAACCTTTTCATTTTAATAAAGACCAAAAAAATGGTCATTTTTGAAATTATAAGCATTAGCAGGTTGTTAGAAACTGAAATCAAACAGTTTTCAACTCAAAACTTTATTCTAGGTGATGTTACATTTTCACATAGGACCCCTTGTTCGAAAGGAGCTTCTGAACTCTCTCGTCCATTGAATTTGTCAGGTTTTGGATGGTTTCTGCTTCAATTGTTTTGCATGAGGACAGAATACCCTCCCAGAGCTGTTGCTTAGATGTGAACTGCCTCCCGCCATCATAGACACTCCTTTTAATGATGCTCCAAAGGTTCTGAATGGGGTAGAGGTCAGGGGAGCATGGGGGTCACACCATAAGTTTGTCCCCTTTTATGCCCATATCAGCCAGAGATGCAGATGTTTTATGTGCAGCATGAGATGGTGCATTATCATGCAGAAAAATGATCTTGCTGTGAAATACACGGTTCTTCTTCTTGAACCATGGCAGGAAGTGCTGTTTGAGAAAATCCACATACATTATGGAGTTCATCTTTAGCGCCTTCAGGGATCCTAAAGGGGCCGACAATCTCTCTCCCCATGATTCCAGCCCAAAACATTACTCCACCTCCTCCTTGTTGGCGCTGTAGCCGTGTTTGCGTGGGGTGTCCATCAACCAGCCATCCTCCACTCCATCCATCTAGACCATCGAGCGCTGCACGGCACTCATCCGTGAACAAAACAGTTTTGAAATCAGTCTTCATGTAATGTTTGGCCCACTGGAGCCGTTTCTGCTTGTGTGAAGTGGATAGAGGAGGTCGACAGGATGGCGCATGCACAGCTGCAAACCTCTGAAGGACCCTGCATCTTGTTGTTCGGGGGACGTTGGAGGCACAAGCAGCTTCAAAAACTTGTCTGCTGCTATGACAAGGCTTTTTTGCCGCTGCTCTTTCAACCTGACGTAATTGCCTGTAGGAAAGAGTCCTCAATTTGCCCTTATCAGCACGCACACGTGTGTACTGTGAATCAGCTACATACTTCTTGATTGCCAGGACACTTCATCCTGATCATCGCACAATGTTGATTGTAGTCATGCCTTGACCTAAACACTCCACAATTTGTTGCTTCTCAGCAGCCGACACATCCTTTTTCTTTCCCATTTTGGCAGAAAATGTAGGCTGCTTAATAATGTGAGAGAGCCATCTTAAGTAGTCTTGCCTTTCATTGGACACACCTGCCAAACTAATTAGCACAGGTGTCTGCAATTGCTTACAGTGATATAAAGAGCCCTGACACACATCACCATCAATGAGTTTAACTGACAAACAAACAAATTCTTCCCTTATCACTCCTAAACACTTTTTGTATAATAATTTGGAACGCAGTGTACATGTGCTTTTCCACAAAACACCAGTGGTTCACATAGTGAATCTTACAGTTCTAACTTGCCAACCGTGGTCTGTATGGAGTTGTTCAATAAAGGGCCCAAAATTAAGATAACATAGATGGGAGAGGTCTCTATGAATAGGAATTCCTAAGTATTTGATACCCTGTGAGGGCCAGGCAAAGGGAAAGTTGGACTGGATGGAATCCTATATGGATTTGGGGAGGGAGACATCGAGGGCCTCAGACTTCGCTGCATTGATTTTAAAATTTGACCATGTAACAAAGTGATCTATTTCAGCCATAACAGCATGGATGGATATATGTGATTGAGTGATATATACTAGGACATCATCAGCAAATAGAGAGCACTTGTACTCGGTGCCTCCCACCTCAATCCACCTAATATTGGGGTTATGGCGAATTGATGAGAGCAGGTGCTCCGTCACTAGGATGTATAAGAGAGGGGACAGAGGACATCACTGCCTTGTCCCATTGGTGATTGTGAAAGGTGATGAAAATGTTCTGACGCACCCCCTGGGCCTTGGGACACCCGGAGCCGGACCCTTTTTGGTGGATGCTGGTGGTTGTAGTCTTCGTGGCGGCGACCCAGTTCCGTGGCTCAGGGCGGTCAAACCAGTGGCGGAACTATTTATGTGGTTTTCATGTTTAAATGTCCGACTACGCCACCCGTGGATTGCGGTCAGAGTGAACCGCCGCTACAGGGCAGACCACTGAGGCTGGTGTTGTGGGTGCAGCAGAGCGTAGCATAACTCGCCACGGGAGGAGTATAGCCTCAGGGCAGTGTATGCGGAGGATGGGGGTGATGGTGCAGGGCAGCAGCAGTAACGACACGGAGTCAGTGATGCAGTTCAGGGCCTTTACTCACAGTTCTTATTATCCAGACCACGTCTGCAGGTAACGGCTGCCCACGTCGTACTGTGCTCACCAGGTGAGGGGCTCAGACAACTCCCAGATAACTTTGGAGCACTTCACAGGACCCCCTTTGTGTGTCCTTTGTCTGGCCTTTCTTACCAACACTTCTGTCCGGCTGCCTCGGGCCTCCTCTTGGTAAACTTGGCGCCAGTTTCCCTGACCCTATGTGGTGCCTTCCTAGCGGGTGTAGCGAGGGGCTGCGCCACATAAAATGTCAGAGCCTCCGGTTTCTAGCTGAGGGTCGTTTCCTGCCTCCACTAGTTCGGGGACCGGTCTCCCCCTTTGGCCTGACCCCTCCACGCAGGTGGATTCGGGCGTGCGGTGGCGACTCGCCCGTCCGCACCCCTGGGATCCCTTCATTCCTCGTTCCTGGAGCCTTCTCCGCTCCTCTTCCTTCCTTCTCCCTCTTCCAGGCCTGGGCCTCTGTTACTAGGCCCGCCTCCGGAGCAGAGCTCATGCAGAGCCCCTGCTCCCTGCCACTTCTGCTCAGACTTCTCTGCACTGAACTAAGATGGTGCCCACCTTTTATACTCCCTTCTCAATGCACCCAGGAACTGCTTCCTCCCTGCTCCTGCACTACAGGGTTCCCCTTCCTCAGTGTTCCCTCCCCCCACTCCAGCCAGGGACAGGGACTGTCGTGCCCATCTCAGGGGCATATTGGTCGCCCTGCCCCACGGCAATGTGGTGTAATGCATGCAGGTGTCGGGTCCTGATCCACACTCCATCCTTACCTGAGAGTGAGATATCACACCTCTGGGTGAGGTGCAATACGTCTTTAGCAACCGAGCCCTCAGGGTGCTACAGTTCCATTTATCTTCAGCCTAGGTGACGTATTGCGATACAGGGCCGTGATTTTGGCTATAAAAGGGTCCCCTAGACCCCTACCCCAAGCTTTTTAAGAGAATCATATATGGCGTGCCAGGAGACTCTATGGAATACTTTCTCAGCATCCAACGAGAGTATCTAATTACAAATTTTTAACTGCATCTAGCCCAGGAAATACTTTGTGCCTAGTAGCAGTGTCTGCTAGTGAGCGGATTATCCCGGCTGTTAAGCAAGCTGCACCACCTGTAGTTTAGACACTTAATTTTTTCAAAGGAAATGCTTCGGGACCATGGGATACTTAGTGAAGAGCATCAGGAGGCACCCCAAGGCATAGGGGCTGGGACTGGCAGTAGGATGCCTTGCGGTGGACAGCCGAGCTCGATCCTTATAAAAGCTTTTTAACTGCAGCAGCTTTAGTGGACGCTACTGGAGCTGGAATTACCGCGGCTGCTGGCATGAGACTTGCCCTCCAATAGATCCTTGTAAATGGATTTAAAGTGTATTCATTCAAATTAGAGAGACAATTTAAATTAAAAAGCTTAGAGCTGCCTCCACCACAGGGGGGCTCGCTCGACCCACCAGCGGACAGGCACCAGTATTGGGAGAGGGGGGCTGGCCGTCAGGGTTCACCGCGGCTCTGGCACAAACCCGGCGACACGGAGGTGGCACGGGCAGGAGCGGACTGGCCGTGTCGGCTTCTCACTTTTTGGATTTTAGAAGGGCATGACATGCCTATATCTGTGTCTCCCCCTCCTTTTACTCCTCCACCTCTTTTATTTTCGCATGACTATATGTACTTGTCACTTTTCCATGTGTTAGTTATGTCTTCTGAGCAGTTTGTCAGCTTTTGGACACCTTTGAAGGTGTTTTCTATGTGTTTCTATGTGTTTTTGTTTGCCTGCCATTGGTTTTTACGGTGTTCGAAGGTGTTCGACGAACAGTTCGACGAACAGTTCGGCGAACACACGGGTGTTCGACGAACCGAACCGAACTCGAACACTACGGGGGTGGCTCAACACTATTTATAATATTGAGCCGTAAAAATAAAATTTTCACATTTTTCCCACAAAAAATGTTTTTCATCCCCTAATTTTGCATTATCATAAGGGTAACAGGAGAAATTGCACCATTAAATTTGCTGTGCAATTTCTCCTGAGTATGCCGATACCCCATATGTGGGGGAAAACCACTATTTGGGTACACTGCAGGGTTCGGAAGGGAAGGAGCGCCATTTGACTTTTTGAATGTAAAATTTGCTTGAATATTTAGCGGACGCCATGTCGCATTTGGGGAGCCCCTAATGTGCCTAAACAGTGGAAGCCCCCCACAAGTGACACCATTTTGTAAACTAGACCTCTTAGGGATCTTATCTAGATGTGTGGTGAGCACATTGGGAGACATAATAAACAAATCAGTAGCAGGTGAAGAATTGGTTTTATTTATTTTTTACGCCGTTCCTCTTGCGGTATAAGTGATGAGATTACTTTATTCTTCGGGTCGGTGCAATTACAGAGATACCAGATTTATATCGGGTTTTTATGATTGACAGCTGTCACACACTAAAAGACGCTTTTTTTTGCAAAATCTAGTTTTTGCATCGCCATATTTTGAGAGCTATAAGTTTTCCATATTTCGGCCGACAGAGTCATGTGATGGCTTGTTTTTTGCGGGAGGAGTTGACATTTTTATTGGTACTATTTTTGGGTACGTGACATTTTTTTATCGCTTTCTATTCCGTTTTTTGGGAGGTAAAATTAATAAAAACCAACAATTCAGGAATTGTTTTTTGAGGTTTTTTTTTATGCCGTTCTGCATGTGGTAAAAGTGATAAGGCAGCATTATTCTTCGGGTCAGTACGTTTACAGCGATACTACACTTACTGTATTTTTTTTATGTTTTGGCGCTTTTACACAATAAAACAATTTTATAGAAAAAATATTTTTTTTGCATCGCTTTTTTCTGAGCTATAACTTTTTTATTTTTCGGCTGATGGAGCTGTATGGCGGCTTTTTTTTGCGGAACAAGATGACGTTTTCAGCGGTACCATTTTTATTTCCATTTTGCTTTTTGATCGCATTTTTTCCACTTTTCCATTTGACTATGACCCAGATATGCCCTTTCATCCTGAAGCCTGTTTTCACCTTCCTGACAAGGCTAATTTTTTAAATTCTGACCAGCGTCATTTTATGAGGTAATAACTCTGGAACACTTCATTGGATCCCACTGATTCTGAGACAATTTTTTGTGACATATTGGACGTCATGATAGTGGTAAAATTTCTTTGATATCACTTACATTTATTTGTGAAAAAAAAACGGAAATTTGGCAAAAATTGTAAAAATGTAGCAACTTTCAAACTTTTAATTTTTATGCCCTTAAATCAGAGAGTTATATCACACAAAATAGTCAATAAATAAAATTTCCCACATGTCTACTTTACATCAGCACAATGTTTGAAACTTCATTTTTTTGTTAGTAAGTTAGAAGGATTAATGAGCGATTTCTCATTTTTACAACAAAATTTACAAAACCATTTTTTTAGGGACCACATAACATTTGAAGTGACTTTGAGGGGTCTATATAACAGAAAATACCCAAAAGTGACACTATTCTAAAACCTGCACCCCTCAAGGTGCTCAAAACCACATTCAAGAAGTTTGTTAAGTTTTCAGGTGCTTCACAGGAATTAATGGAATGTGGAAGGAAAAATAAACATTTAACTTTTTTCAAAAAAATTTTCCTTTAGACCAATTTTTTTTTACATTCACAAGGGTAAAAGGAGAAAATGGATCACAAATTTGTTGCGCATACCAACACCCTATATGGGGGGGAAACCACTGTTTGGGCTCACGACAGGGCTTGGAAGGAGCACCATTTGACTTTTAGCGGACGCCATGTCGCGTTTGGAGAGTTTTTGATGTGCCTAAACAGTGGAAACCCCCCAGAAATGACACCGTTTTGGAAACTAGATCCCTCAGGGAACTTATCTAGATGTGTGGTGAGCACCTTGAACCCCCAGGTGCTTCACATAAGTTTATATCCCTGAGATGTGAAAATAAAAAAATCATATTTTTCCACAAAAATGTTTTTTTTAGCTCCATATTTAGCATTTTCATAAGGGTAACAGGAGAAATTGCACCATACAATTTGTTGTGCAATTTCTCCGGAGTACGCAGATACCCAATATTCTGAGGAAAACTACTGTTTGGGCGCACAGCAGGGCTTGGAAGGGAAGGAGCGGCATTTGACTTTTT
This sequence comes from Phyllobates terribilis, assembly GCF_046119375.1. Taxonomy (NCBI): domain Eukaryota; kingdom Metazoa; phylum Chordata; class Amphibia; order Anura; family Dendrobatidae; genus Phyllobates; species Phyllobates terribilis. The sequence goes on from NW_027362762.1 coordinate 639,026,038, forward strand.
GAATGCAAAATTTGTTGAAATAATTAACGGATGCCATGTTGCATCATTTAGAGAGCCCCTGATGTGCCTAAACAGTGGAAACCCCCACAAGTGACACCATTTTGGAAACTAGACTACGCAAGGAATTTATCTAGATGTGATGAGCACATTGAACCCACAGGTGCTTCAGATCTGTGAAAATGAAAAAAATATGTATTTTTTTCCACAAAAATGTTGTTTTAGCCCCAAATCTTTTCATTTTCACAAGGATAGCAGGAGAAAATGGACCCCAAAATTTGTTGTACAATTTCTCCTGAGTACGCTGATAACCCGTATGTGGTCAAAAACTACTTTTGAGGTACAGTGCAAAGCTGAAAAAGAAACGGAGCGCCATATTTGAGTTCAGATTTTGCAGAACTAGTTTGAGGGTCACATTGGTAGAGACCCTGAGGTGCCAGAACAGCCAAACCCCCCATATGTGACCCTATTTTACAAACTATACCTCAATGAATTCATCTAGGGCTGCAGTGATCATATTGACACCACAGGTGTGTCACAGCATTTTATACCATTGGGCAGTGAATAAAAAATAATTACATTTTTACCACCATAATTTTGTTTTAGCCTCAGATTTTACATTTTCACTCTGTACGTGGGTAAAAATGGAATCAAAATTTGTCCCCCAATTTCTGATGAATGTAGAAATACCACATATGTGGCTGTACAGTACTGTTTAGCCACACGGTGAGACTCAGGAGGGAATGAGTGCTATATGCCTCCTGGAGCACAGATTTTTTTAGAATAGTTTGAGGACTCCATGTACAGGGCCTCTAAGTGCTAGAAGAGCAGAATGCCCCCTCAAGTGACCCCATTTGGGAAATTATACCCCTTTGGTAACATTTCTACAGGTGTAATGATGATTTTGACTCCATAGGTGTTTTCCAGAAATAAGCAGTAGTGGATGTTGCTGAGTGAAAATTGAAAACTGCTGTTGTAATGTCCAGTATGTTGTAATGACCAGTATATTGTAGTGACCAGTACGTTGTAGTGCCTGTACACTGTGCCCAGCTCATGCTTTTGGAGACACGCACCCGTAAATTAGGCGGGCTACCATCGCTACAGAAATGCTAAAATGTGGTTTAGGCACACTGGGGCTCAGAAGGGAGGGGGTCATTTGGATATGGGAGCACAGAATTTGCTGAATTTCTTTTGGGGCTCGAGGAACCATAGCGTTTACAGAGCCTTTGTACTACCAGTAACGTGGAAGCCCCCTATATTTCTGATAACAGATGACGGGCCTGAGTGGGGGCTTTTTTGTGGATTGAGTTGAAGCTTTTATTGGGAACACTTTACATAACTGTCACACACTAAAAGACGCTTTTTATTGCAAAAAATAGCTTTTGCATCCCCATATATTGTAAGCTATAATTTTTCGGTATTTCAGCAGACAGAGTCATGTGAGGGCTTGTTATTTGCGGGACAAGTTGACTTTTTAATGGTACTATTTTCAGGCACATGACATTTTTTAATTGCTTTCTATTCCGATTTTTGGGAGGTAAAATTAACAAACACAAGCATTTCAGGAATTGTTTTTTTTTTTTTTTTTTTGTACCATTCCACGTGACGTAAAATTTCTAAGGCAATTTTGTTCTTCAGGTCAGTACGATTACAGCAATACCACATTTATATTGTTTTTTCATGTTTCAGGGCTTTTACACAATAAAAGCTACTATAAACAGTAGAAAAAAATATTTATTTTTGCATTGCTTTATTCTGAGAGCGATAATTTTTTTCATTTTTCCGCTGACAGAGCTGTGTGGTGGCTCATTTTTTGTGGGACAAGATGAAGTTTTCAGCTGTACTACTTTTATTTACATTCATCTTTTTGATTGCGTTTATTCCACTTTTTGTTCAGCTGTATGATGATAAAGCATTATTTTTTAGCTCGTTTTTAAATAATTTTTTTTTTACAGTGTTCACTGAAGGGGTTAACTAGTGGAACAGTTTTTTATAGGTTGGGATGTTCTGGATGCGGTGATACCATATATGTGTATTTTTTTGTTTATTTTTGTTTTTACACAAATAAATGTATTTATTAGATTAATATTTTTTCTTTTTTTTGTTCTTTATTTTTTTAATATTTTTACAATTTTTATTAACTTTGTTTTTACTTTTTCACATTGTCCTAGGATGGGACATCATCTTTACACTGTCAGATCGCTGATCTGATACTCTGCAATACTTCTGACCCTGAAGGACCCCGTGGCCATCTTAGGACTCAGGGTCACCATGGAGATCATCTGCACAACGCGTTGCTGATGGAAGCACAGACCCAGCTCACTCTATCTGCGATGCCCCGCGATGTCGCTGTCACTATTGACCGCGGCATCACAGGGATTAAACGCCCACGATCGGTGCTAGCACCAATTGTTGGCGTTGCTGTGGGGTGGCAGCTCTCACATAGAGCTGACACCCTCATTTGATCACGGTGGTGTTTAGCACGAGCACGCACGATCACGGCGTTGTATATATACTGCGCTTTGCAGAAACACAGCTCTTGCAGCGCAGTATACATATGGTGCATGTCAGGAAGGGGTTAAAGTGATTGTTCCCTTTCATCATGTCTCTACCCTGTCTGCAGTCTTTAGTGATCTCCTTAGCTCAGGAGAAAGGGTTAATGGATAAGGCAGCTGATATCGCTCTGTCATACTGATTTAATTATCAGAGCAGATTGGTTGCTTTAACTGGGGGCTAGTACTTGAAATCAATGACTTCTTTTAACTATGGTTATCTCAAGGGGCCGACACTGACAGCTTGGGACCCCTGTTCAAGAAATGTGTCTGGGCCCTCCTCCCAGGCTGGTATGCCTCCTGTGACAAGGGCAAACTGACAATGGGACCCCTGGAGCTTCGGACTCCGAGCAACAGGCCAGATTGCCCTCATTATTACCGTCCTACAAGCAGTAGCGTACATAGAAATCACAAGACCCCCATAGCAAAAGTTCTATTTGTGCCCCGCACACCTCTAAAAATATATATAGTTATATTTTTGACTGAGATGGAGGTATATATACATTCCAGCGCAGTCATACATGCAGTCAAGAGACAACTAGAGAGTCAGCTATGTCGGCAAATAGAACATTGCAAGACATGGCTGACACTCTAGTTGGTTCATGACAAAAAGTAAACAAAGTGCATACTTGTTGTTACGTGATAACTGCTGGAAGCGGCAGATACCAACCATGTACAGTCATGGCCGAAAGTGGTGGCACCCTTGAAATTGTTCCAGAAGATTAAGTATTTCTCCCCAAAAATTATCGCAATTACACATGTTTTCTTATACATTCTTGGGATTTTTGGCATCACATTGTTGTGTTCTGCGCTGAGCATTTACAACAGGGTTTCTGTGTAATTTCCCAAAAACGCGATTTATACAAATCCTCCAATGGAACCACTCACTATGATAAGGCAAATGGAAAAACTTTGGACTATGTTTGAAATCTGTTCTGGTGGTGTCCTTCTTTTTAAGTGTTCACAGAACTGTGGTTGACTACACTTGTGCTTTAAAAATATGCCAAAAATGATGGGACACCTCCAAAACAGAGATCAGACAGAGTCCAAATTGTCTCCATCTCCCTCATTTTAGTGAGTGTTTTTGGGGAATTCACAAGGAAACTCCTATGTTAGTGCTCAGCGAAGAGCACAGAATAAATGTGAACTGAGCCTTATTCCAATATTTTGGGAGGCGGAATGAACAAATAAACAGCAGTACAGGAAGTTATTATTTTTGTGCCGTTTTTCAAGCAGTAAGAGTGATAAGACGACTTTATTCTCCAGGTCAGGGCGATTACAGCGATACCAGATTTATAATATTTTCTTATTTTTTGCTACTATCACACTATAATTTTTTTTTGCAACAAATCGTTTTTTCGCCACCATATTTTGAGACCTGTAATTTTTATATTTTTTGGCAAACTGAGCTGTGTGAGGGCTCATTTTTTGCGGAACAAGTGGAAGATTTATTTGGTACTATTTTGGGATACATAAATTTTTTATCATTTTTTATTATGATTTTTCAAGTGCAGAATGAACAAAAACCAGCAATTCAGTAATTGCTTATATATATATTTTTTTGCGCCATTCAGCATATTCTAAAAACTATAAGACCGATTTATTCTTTGGGTCAGTACGATTATTGAGATAATAGATTTATATCAGTTTTTTATGCTTTGCTGCTTTTACACACTAAAAAAGATATTTTACAAAAGTAAATGTTTTTGTATTGCCATATTCTGAGAGCTGAAACATTTATTTTTTTGCCGAATTAACCATATTAGGGATTGTATTTTTCTGTCACGATTTGGCAATTTCAGTTATACAATTTTTTTTACATATAACTTTTTGATCGATTTTTATTAGATATTTTTTGTGTGTCAGTATGATGAAAAGGCAACATTTTTGCCATATTTTTTTATGGTGTTCGCCATATGAAATAAATAACGTGACAGTTTTATAGTTTCAGTCTTTCTGGGTGTGGCAATACCAATGATGTGTTTGCTTATTTTTGTTTTAACAGAAAAGCTTTTAATTGTGAAACTGCTTTTTGTGATTTGTGTGTGCTTTTTTTGCATATTTTATTTAAATTAGTTTTTTTACTTTTTGACATAGTCCCACTGTGGATCACAAATATTTAACACTTTGATCATTGGTCTCATGCACTGCAATACTCGTGTACTGCAGTGCCAAAGACCTGTCAGTCTCTCACTGACAGAGCCTGTTAGACCTGGCTGGATATAACAGGCCACCGTACCCTGAGGTCATCAGATGACCTCAGGATGCAATGGCAACTATCGGCACCTCTGATTACGATCACGGGAGCTGATAATGTTAAAGGGGATGTTTTAACCCCTTTTAACCACTTAGATGCCGCTATCGTGGTTGACAGCTGCATTTAAGGGATTAATCATCCCTGATTGGTTCAAATAACGGCTGGGAATCTTGTCGCAGGGTGTCAGCTGTCATATACAGCTGTCACCCGAAGGAGTTTTGCCTGCTGGGAGCTCTATACACTTATTCTTCAGCACTGTGAAAAAGCAGCTCTGAGGAATAAAGCCCCTTAAAGGCTGCTGTGAAAATACGTATTGGCAGTTGTTAAGAGGATGATTGAACAGTTTCAGCTCTGGCATCCCCTGCATTAGGAGGCAGCGCTGTGACTTTCTTTGAAATGCTACATGTGAACAAGGTCTAAATGTCCAAGCAAAATGGATGTGATTTCATGAAAATTCCACCCTCGGTGCATCTGAAGACGCTGTTGTACCATGCGGTTTTGGTGTTTTTTTTTTCTCTATAGGCTTCTATGTAAAAGCATGTAAAAAAACGTCATTGCATCTTTAAGAGCAGAATCAAATCTTAAAGATGCAAGGGTGCCCAAACTTTTCCATCGACCCATTTTCCTTTTCTTAATTTTTAAAATGTAAAACATGAAAGCATATATATTGTATTGCCATATTCTAATGAACACCTATCTTCATTATACAGTGGTGGCAAAAAGTATTGGCACCCCTGCAATTCTGTCAGATAATACACAGTTTCTTCCTGAAAATGATTGCAATCACAAATTCTTTGGTATTATTCTCTTCATTTAATTTGCTTGCAAGGAAAAAACACAAAAGAGAATGAAGCAAAAATCAAATCATTGATCATTTCACACAAAACTCCAAAAAAGGGCCAGACAAAAGTATTGGCACCCTCAGCATAATACTTGGTTGCACAACCTTTAGCCAAAATAACTGCGAACAACCGCTTCCGGTAACCATCAATGAGTTTCTTACAATGCTCTGCTGGAATTGTAGACCATTCTTCTTTGGCAAACTGCTCCAGGTCCCTGATATTTGAAGGGTGCCTTCTCCAAACTGCCATTTTGAGATCTCTCCACAGGTGTTCTATGGGATTCAGGTCTGGACTCATTGCTGGCCTCCTTAGAAGCCTCCAGTGCTTTCTCTCAAACCATTTTATAGTGCTTTTGGAAGTGTGTTTTGGGTCATTGTCCTGCTGGAAGACCCATGACCTCTGAGGGAGACCCAGCTTTCTCACACTGGGCCCTACATTATGCTGCAAAATTTGTTGGTAGTCTTCAGACTTCATAATGCCATGCACACGGTCAAGCAGTCCAGTGCCAGAGGCAGCAAAGCAACCCCAAAACATCAGGGAACATCCGCCATGTTTGACTGTAGGGACCGTGTTCTTTTCTTTGATTGCCTCTTTTTTTTCCTGTACACTCTATGTTGATGCTTTTTCCCAAAAAGCTCTACTTTTGTCTCATCTGACCAGAGAACATTCTTCCAAAACGTTTTAGGCTTTCTCAGGTAAGTTTTGGCAAACTCCAGGCTGGCTTTTTTATGTCTCGGGGTAAGAAGTGGGGTCTTCCTGGGTATCCTACCATACAGTCCCTTTTCATTCAGACGCCGACGGATAGTACGGGTTGACACTGTTGTACCCTCGGACTGCAGGGCAGCTTGAACTTGTTTGGATGTTAGTCCAGGTTCTTTATCCACCATCTGCACAATCTTGCGTTGAAATCTCTCATCAATTTTTCTTTTCTGTCCACATCTAGGGAGGTTAGCCACAGTGCCATGGGCTTTAAACTTCTTGATGACACTGCGCACGGAAGACACAGGAACATTCAGGTCTTTGGAGATTGACTTGTAGCCTTGAGATTGCTCATGCTTCCTCACAATTTGGTTTCTCAAGTCCTCAGACAATTCTTTGGTCTTCTTTCTTTTCTCCATGCTCAATGTGGTACACACAAGGACACAGGACAGAGGTTGAGTCAACTTTAATCCATGGTAACTGGCTGCAAGTGTGATTTAGTTATTGCCAACACCTGTTAGGTGCCACAGGTAAGTTACAGGTGATGTTAATTACACGAAGTAGAGAAGCATCACATGATTTTTCAAAGGGTGCCAATACTTTTGTCCACCCCCTTTTTTTAGGTTTGGTGTGGAATTGTATCCAATTTGACTTTAGGACAATTCTTTTTGTGTTTTTTTCATTGAAGACAAATTAAATGAAGATAATACTACCAAAGAATTTGTGATTGCAATCATTTTCAGGAAGAAACTGAGTATTATCTGACAGAATTGCAAGGGTGCCAATACTTTTGGCCACCACTGTAGATAATCACTAGCATATTTTTGGCGGTCATGCACCCCGCACACACAATGTTCAGATGTTGTTTGCTGCTGCGGTGAAAGAAAACAAACACTTTCAACTTATCTGCTCAGGTAAAATTCTAATGGCCTCTGCTGGTTATCCAATCTACTGTGCTACACCTTCTATTGTAAGCAGCAGGAGGTGTCCAGCAATACCGTCATCAGCCAGCAGAGGCCTCTCTACTTTCACGTGAGTTCTGTTCAGTTTACCTTATAAAAATGAGTACATTTCCATGCTGATATCATAGAATCATAGAATCATAGAATCATAGAATGGTAGAGTTGGAAGGGACCTCCTGGGTCATCTGGTCCAACCCCCTGCTCAAAGCAGGATTCACTAAATCATCTCAGACAGATGTCTGTCCAGCCTCTGTTTGAAGACGTCCATTGAAGGGGAACTCACCACCTCTCGTGGCAGCCTGTTCCACTCATTAATCACCCTAACTGTCAAAAAGTTTTTTCTAATATCTAATCTGTGTCTCCTCCCATTTAGTTTCATCCCATTGCTTCTAGTCTTTCCTTGTGCAAATGAGAATAAAGATGATCCTTCTACAATGTGACAGCCCTTGACATATTTGTAGACAGCTATTAAGTCTCCTCTCAGTCTTCTTTTTTGCAAGCTAAACATTCCCAAATCCTGCAACCGTTCCTCATAGGACATGGTTTGCAGACCAGTCACCATTCTGGTTGCTCTTCTCTGAACTTGCTCCAGTTTGTCTATGTCTTTTTTAAAATGTGGTGCCCAAAACTGTACACAGTATTCCAGATGAGGTCTGACCAAAGAGGAGTAAAGACCGATAATGACTTCACGTGATCTAGACTGTATGCTTCTGTTAATACACCCCAGAATTGTATTTGCCTTTTTTGCTGCTGCATCACACTGTTGACTCATGTTCAGTCTATGATCTATTAGTATACCTAAGTCTTTTTCACATGTACTGTTGCTTAGCTCTATTCCTCCCATTCTGTATATGCTTTTTTCATTTTTATTGCCCAGATGTAGTACTTTGCATTTTTCCCTGTTAAAAACCATTCTGTTGGTTGCTGCCCACTGCTCCAGTTTATTTAGGTCTTTTTGAATCCTCTCTCTCTCTTCTCTAGTATTAGCTATCCCTCCTAGCTTTGTGTCATTAGCAAATTTAATCAGTTTACCCTCAATTCCTTCATCTAAATCATTGATAAAGATGTTGAACAATACAGGTCCCAGGACGGAGCCCTGTGGTACCCCACTTGAGACATTCATCCAGCTGGATGTGAAGCCATTTACAACCACCCTTTGAGTCCGATCACTAAGCCAGTTATGAATCCACCTAACAGTTGCCTGGTCCATTGCATACTTGGTCATTTTTTCAATAAGGATGGTGTGAGATACTTTGTCAAATGCTTTGCTGAAGTCAAGATATACTATATCTACAGCATTTCCCTGATCCACCCAGTCAGTGATTCTGTCATAGAAGGAAATTAAGTTAGTCTGACATGACTTGTTAGTTACAAACCCATGCTGACTCTGGTTAATCACTTCATTCTTATCCATGTACTTACATACATGTTGTTTAATAATTTGTTCAAAGATCTTTCCTGGTATAGAAGTCAGACTCACCGGCCTATAGTTCCCTGGGTCCACCTTCTTCCCCTTTTTGAAGATAGGAACAACATTTGCTCTTCTCCAGTCTTCTGGGACTTCTCCTGTTCTCCAAGAATTTTCTAAGATTATGGAGAGTGGTTCTAAAATTTCTTCTACGATCTCCTTCAGTACTCTGGGGTGTAATTCATCTGACTGATGGGCATGCCGGTTGTTGGTCGACCATTGATCTGCATATTCTCTGTTTACACTGGTGATCTGCTGCAGATAACTATGATTTTTATGCTATCCTAAACTATCTAGTCACCCAACAAAGGAGAATTTTGCATGTACATTGAGTGACCACTTTCAAATTTACATGGGCTCATAACTAAAAACAAGCGTTCTTACTCTAGTCTAAGCAAAATATATAGTGTACCATAGCATCATCAATGGTATATGTGCTCTTTGTTTAACTAGTGGTCTGCCTTAAGATTCTCTGACTGTAATTAACTAAACACTTGAAAATGTCCTCGTTTTGATAATCTTGATAACCTCGTTTTGAAAAGCCTCCAATTAATTGAAGGGTTAAAACCAACAAATTTAATTCTTATTATAATACATTTATAAAGAATCAGCAGCTTTTATCCGTCTCAGAAACATGCCCATTCTTGTGAGTGAAGAAGATTCCCACACGAAAACCAACCCAGCCCTGCTGTGTCACCGGACCTCGCCCTGCCTTATGGAAACTAAACTTCAGCATAATCAGTACCTTCTCTATTATATCCAAGGCTTTTTGTAAATCTCCTCTTTGACTACTATATTCCCACAATAATCCCCTTTTTTAAGAACTCATTCCAATGGATGTAATGTGCTACAGAGCATATAGTAGTCTATGTATCAGTGCACCAGATCTTTTGTCTTTGTGTAAAAAAAAAATGTAATGGACTAGAATAATGAAAGCCATAGAAGGCATATGGATGTGAACACAAAGCTGCACACTTAGATAATCAAGTCCTCAATTTGCTGACATGACTGGACCAATTTTTGTTGTCTGAACCTGCTCTAAAGGATTGTTGGCCTTTTTATGTTTTTTAAAATTGAAAATTAAAAGAACAAAAACAAACAGTCCAGAAATTATCCCTTTTGGGTGATGGAATATATGGAAGAGGTCATACATTTGTCATAAATTGTTAAAAAATTATCCCTTTTTTGGAACTAGCACAAGGTTTGGTGTTTGGAAAGAGAAGCTTGCAATGACTTTTTATAGCTGTCTATTTATACTTTGTTTATTACATTTTTCCTATTTAGGGTAGGTTTCTTTCCCCGAAACATAAGGTCAGTGTGGACCTTGAATAAACAATGACTTCTATTAGCCATCAAAATGCATCACTTTTTTGCGGAGTAGTTTCAGGTTTCATGTGAACTTACAGCTCCGGCCATCCTATGGTCCCTATCGCTCTTTCTCCTTAAAACCCCATACTTTGCTTTCTGCATTACTTTTTAAAAAACGACAATGCTCACAAAATCTCTTGTCAGCATATTTCTTAGTTTTCCTCAATCACATTGTCTCCTCTATGGCGTTTCAAATTTGGTGTTTCAAATCACGACTTCCTCCTTATAACCTTCACTCCATACCATTATTTTCCTTATTTGTTTCTCTCCCAACACTTCTTTTCTTCCTACCTTCTACTTTAGCAAATTTGTTTCTCATTGGAGACTTCAAATGCAATCTTGCATCCAAGCCGGGATTGCTTGTTTGGGAGTTTGAACTCCTCGTTTGCGCACACACACACACACACACACACGTCTTCACACTTCTAACCTTTACGCCTCAGTCCGGGTCTGCCACCCGTAGCTCTGTGTTCTCTCCTCAACAACTGTCTCCCCTTTTGTCCTGTCCATGTCCTCTTGTTTCCAGTTTGTTGCTTCCTCCACCTCTTCACCAATCCTTGCCTTATATTTTTCTCCACGCTACATTATCAATTACTAGTTTGGCTCAATGAATTAGTGTTCCATTTTCTTTTAGATTTTATCTGTTTTCCAGGTTTTACTGCCGCTTTCTTCTAGCCATGATTTGTAAACAGCTTACAACACAGCACGGGCTCTCATTGTGGAAAGTTATCAGTCAGGAGACGAGTACAAAAACCCTTTTTAACGCATTAGATATTCCATGGAACACTGTGAAGACTGTCGACAAGAAGTGAAAAAAAATTAAAGAATCCGGCACTCTGTTCGGTGAGTTTTATTCAATAATCAGAATAGTGTATAAGAAAAATGTTCCGGTCATATGACCTTCATCAGTTATACACTAAGTAATTCATATAGTTTCATGAAAATTCATAAGCAAAGCATAAGAGAATCTGGCACTTTGTATTTCAAATAATAGCAATATGCCTGCGGTGAACAGAGTCTGATAGCAGCACGCAGTATTGTAACATCCGTCGCTGGGGTGACCACCTAGTATCTTAGGGGTTGAGACCCTATCTGTGCACCTACATTTTTTCTGGACTGCTGTTCTTCCTTTACATTATTCGTCATCAAGAAATGGCGTGCAATATGGTGTTACCAGATAATGGTTTAGAAAATGTCAAAGTAGCAATGAATTGTCACAAATACCCTCAAGTTGTAAATATTGGAACAACATGAAAGCAGGATTAGCCACATACGTAAATCACAAATTACAATGATTCAAATTCAGATATTGAACAAATTCTGGTATGGCAAATCAAATACATCCCCCTCTGTCAATTATGCATGAACTTCCAAAGTTCACAAGGCTTTCATTCCACCTCTAGTTAGCCCCATTGTTTCGAGCATAGGATTGAACACAGAACATCTCAGTCAATGGTTAAATTCTCTTCTTCAACCATTATGTCAGAGGACTCCAGGATTTCTTATGGATTCCAGGAACATTTTGGATCAATTTTCCAATATTATCTGGACAAAAGATTTTTTGGGTTAAGTTGCGACACAGTCGCCTTGTATACATCAATTCCTCAAGATGAAATGAGGGGATATGTGACAGTGGCGCTAGAAGGATCTTGCCATCAGGACTGCTGTGAATTCAGAGGCAAAACCACAGTTTGCCCAAGGAATAGGATAAATAAATAAATATAATATGTTGAATTCGCGCTGAACTGCTGGATAAATGAGCTAAAAATTAATAATTAAAAGACACTTTATTAATATAAAATCATACAACTAAAATTTATAAAATATAATTTAGGACGAAATAGAAGAATGATTTGTCCTCCAATGCTAAAGAGTTGAGTATATCATCGACTTGATGAGTTTAAGTCCTGTTGCTAGGAGTGGTTCTATAGATTTGGAGTTTGTGGTGGTTGGTAGTAGGCCCTAGATAGAGGGAGGACGTTTTTTTAGATATGACGATAGTGGTTAATTCTGATAAGAGACCTAAGTATGAGCATGTGCGGTACTTACCCGTATGGAGTAGTGAGAGGAAAGTCCCCGTAATAGTGTCTGGGGTTGCAGAGCCGTGCAATAGGTTCAGAAGGGGGACTGTGGGTAGAAAGAGTATTAAAAACAATATCCTGATATGTACCTGATTGGGTAGAGAATATTTACCTAGTTGGTGAGGGTTCTGCGTGATGTCCTTTAGAAGTCTCAGGGAACTGAGGATAATTAAAGTGCAGAAGTGCTGGACACTGGAATATGAAAGGTACAACCGTTATTTGATAGGGTATAGGGGTGTGTTTGTGGTAGAGTGCCTATTGATATGGTAATACTAGTACCTGATTGTATGTGTGGTGATATGAAATAGGCTGGTAAGGTATTACATAAAATGGACTTCCTCCTTCGGAGGCGGTGGTTTATGCTGGGGGGATCCGCATGGATCCTTGCAGATATATGGAGAGTATGTTCAGTCAATATGGTATGGCCCTATTTCCAGGATTGCCAGATAGCTGGATGGGTAGTGCGGTCATAAATTGTTCCTAGCGGACCCTTGTAGCAGCATGATACTGTTGCGGCTGCTGCGGGAGAGAGAGAGGCGCACAGGGGAAGTTTCCAATATGCTGCGGTCTAGATACAATGCGCAGTCATCAGTATTGGCGAGACCTGTGAAGAGACCTCCGGTAAGTGCAAAGTCCATGCATAGCGTTTGCGGTGCTTGCAATACCTTAGTGCAGCGTGAGTAGAATGCAGCTGCTTCGCTGAATATGCCGTCAGTGCGTGGCTGTAGTGGTAATTTTCCCTCGGCGGTATCTGAGAGTCCTGAGGGAAGGCACGTGTGGCGATTCTGGCTGGTAGTGTGGTGAAGCAGAGTCCCGGCCGGTGACTCGTGCTTACGGTGGTATAGTGCTCATTGGCGCGCTTGCTTGTGGTGAGGCAGGCGGAATGAGCAGGACCTCATGTGACGTGATGAAGCAGCTAAGGATAGCTAAGAGGACCAAAATTCCAACGCGTTTCGGAAACAAATGCGGTTTCCTTCTTCAGGGATGGTTCTAGGTGGTGTTTCTGCTTCTTATATATGCTAATTCCTGATGTGGGCAGTCTTTTAATCATTGAATGCAAATAACTCTATCTCACTGTTCAGCCCTGTGGGTTTTAGTGTGTCCAAATTGCAAATCCATTGACTTTCAATCCGGAACATGAGTTTTAGATGGTCGCCCTATCGCCAATGTTTTGGCACCGTTTGGATGCCTATTATCTGTGTGCCCTGAATTTTTCCCCCATGTTTTATTAAATAATGTTTTGAGAGGGGGTGGCCTGTGAATTTATTACTAATATTCCTGAGATGTTCATTAATTCTTACATGCATTGGTCACTTGGTACGTCCAATGTATAATTTATGACATCGGCATCTAAGACCATATATGACTCCCTTAGTAGAGCATGTGATGAAATTCCTAATAGGGAATTCGTTGTTATAATTTTTAATAGATTTGTGTTTCTGCATAGGTAGAAATTTGCAGACGGAACATCTTTTGCATGGAATAAAACCTTTGAGGTTGTTGAAGAGAAAATGTTCAGTGTTCTGGGGGGCCTCTTTTGAGGGATTTTGGACTGAAGGGGCAACAATAATGCCCAGGTTGTTTGCCTTTTTAAAAATAAATTTTGGTTGTGATGGTATTTGATCACCTATTATTTTATCATTTTTCAAAATATTCCAGTGTTTCCTAACAATATTTTTGAGGAGATGCTTGTTGGCATTAAACTTAGTAATGATTGGGAGATCTGTTATGATGTTATCCTGTCCAGAATTTTGTGGGCTTTTATTAATCAGGAGGTTTTCCTTGGTATATCGGAGACGGCTTTGTGTGCGGTTTGCAAAAACTTTTTTTGGCAACCTTTTTCTAAGAATTTTTTTCTCAGAGTTTTTGCTTCATCTTCGAAGTAATTTCTTTTGGAACATTTCCTGTATAGTCGCATACATTGGCTTCTGGGTATATTCAGTAGCCAATTTGGGAGATGACAACTGTCCAAAGGGATAAAACTATTGACATCCGTTGGTTTGGAGAAGGTTCATGTGTGTAATTGGCCTTGATCAATGAAAATATTTATGTCCAGAAAATTGACTTGCTGAGAACTAGTATTTGAGGAGAATTCAAGGTAGAATTCATTGGTGTTGATTTTCTGCAGGAATTCATCCAATAATTTTTGATTGCCTGACCATATAAACATGATGTCATCTATAAAACGTTGCCAGAGGACCAGGTTTGCGCGTAGTAGGCCATCGGGGTAGATAGCGGAGTCTTCCCATCTACCCACGTAGAGGTTGGCATAACTGGGCGCAAACCTGGTCCCCATGGCAGTACCCCATTCCTGGGTGTAGTAGTTCCTTTCGTATTGGAAATAGTTGTGGGATAAAATAAAGGACATGCATTCTTGAATGAATATAATTTGTTCTGGTGGTGTTTTGCTAAATTTTTGAAGGAAAAATGTAGCGGCCTCGCAACCTATTTTATGTTGTATGGTGGTATAGAGTGAAGATATGCCCAGCGTGCCCAAAATGTAATTTTCTTTCCAAGCAATTTTTTATAGGAGTTGTAGGACGTGTTTGCTGTCTTAATGTATGCTGGTAGGAGGGGGACAAGGTTTTGGAAGTGAAGGTCCACAAATCTTGAGAGGTTTGAAGTGAGACATTGGATACCAGATATAATTGGTCTACTCAGAGGGTTTATTAAGGATTTGTGTATTTTCGGAAGGTAGTAGAACACTGCCATTCTTGGATGAGGTATATTAATGAAGTCAAATTCTTGTTTATTAATGAATCCTGCATTAAAACCTTTTATTGTGAGATTTTTCATTTCTTTTTGGTATATTGGGGTTGGGTCTTGTTGGACTTGCTTATAGGTACGGGAATCATTCAAGAGTCTGTGGGCTTCCTGTTGGTAGTGGTCGTGGTCTAGTAGTACTATTCCCCCTCCTTTGTCAGCAGGTCTAATCACGATGTTGTGGTTGGTTTGAAATTGTCTGATAGACCTCTGTGTTCTGATGTTGTTAGGTTATCTCTAAATCTAGAACATTTTTTGTCGTTGATGCTGCGTATGTCGTTGATGACATTCTTTTGGAAGCTGTGGAAGGCTTCAGAGTATTCGTGAAGTGGATGAAAGTTGGATTTATTTTTGAGATTGGTATAGATGTATGGTGTAGTGTGAGAATTATGCAGATCGTGTATGTTTAGGAGGGGTTCTTTTTTAATAAAATATTTTTTGATCACCAGTTTTCTCATGAATTGCTTAATACTGATGAAGGCTTGAAATTTGTTGAATTTTGAGAAGGGTGCGTATTTTAGACCTTTATTGAGTAGAGAGATTTCGTTAGTCTTTAGGCAGTGTTGGCTAAGGTTAAAAATGTTAGGGTTGCATTGAGCTATTTCTTGGTGTTGTTTTTTCTTCTTTTGGGTGAGTTTCCCCCCCTACAGCCCCTCTTACATTTTATCTTGGTGCTAATTGAAAAAAATCAGGGTTGATGTTTCTTTACCGAACTTGTGGGCAGTTGCTGGTCCTTTCCTCATGTGGTGTTTCTGTGGCTGACGTTCTATTGATTGTGTTCCAATGCTCAAGCGGGGAAGTTTCATTCGTATGTTCCAGGAGATGATATCTGTTCCGTGTGAGGATTGGGGTATGTTGTGTAGTGTTAATATTTGTAGGAGGAGTAATGGTGGATGGGTTTGGTAAACCCCATTCTTGGGAGGGTTGGGTGGTGTGCCGTTGGGGTGTTGGATGATCCGTTTCAGAGGTTGGGTACACTGAGAATCTATCTTCTGATAGTGGGGTGACTGAAGGTGTTGCCTCTACTTGATCGATAGTTTCAAAAATAATGCTGATTCTTCTTTGAGGGCGAGGTTCACATTCTACGATTGAACCCCTGCCAAATTTCCACCGTTTTTTTGCGGTAATTTCTTTTTCTTTGTAATAAATTCTATTCCCGATGCTGTTAGATAATTTTATGATCTCTGGATGACTTTGATATGGTTTGATTTCATTGTAGAGTTTGGAAATTTCTGTTTTTGATTCCATTATGTGTTGCGACACAGTTGCCTTATATACATCCATTCCTCAAGATATTGCTCTTATTGCTTTGGAGTTCCATTTGTCAAAGTACAGTGATTATACAGTTGATTTGTGTCCATACATTATTCAGGTGACTCATTTTTTAATGGCACATAATTATTTTTCATTTGATAACCAATTTACCAATTTTATTTACAGTACAGGGGAGTCTCCATGGGAAGGAAACATTCACCATCTTTGGTAAACTGTCAAAGTAATGTCCTACTGGGAAGAGAATTATTTATATTGTGACATTAATCCCTTTATCTCCCAATTGTTCTGGTATGGCAGAAACATTGACAATATGCTTTTCATATGGAGGGGGGATGTATCTGTCGTACCAAAATTTGTTCAATATTTGTATTTTAATAACTGTAATTTATCATTTACATATGTGGCTTCCATGTTGTTCCTAGATTTACAACGTGAGGGCATTTGTGACAAACTCATTGCTACTTCGACATTCTCCAAACCATTATCATGTAACACCATATTACAGACCAAAAGCAGTAATCCCAGACACACTGTTAAAGGGGCTGTGTCACAAACAAAAGCACATTTTAATCAACAGATCTTGGGATGAAAATAAGTTTCACAACTGGATGTGTTTAAATAAAATGTTCCTGTGCTGAGATAATCTTATAAATGTTCCCCTGCTGTGTACTGTGTAATGGCTGTGTCTGACCGTACAGGAACATGGTCTGATCATACCACATCTCCTGGGCAGGGGAGGAAGCAATAGAGTATACAGACATTACAGCACTGGATCACAGAGGATTCTTTTGGTAAGGTAAAGCATTTCCCTGTCTATTTTTAAACAATATTTTACCTCAAAGAAAGAATCAGCTGTGATCCCATACTGTAATGTCTGTATAATCTTTTGCTTCCTCCCCTGGCCATTACCTGTGGTATGATCAGACCATGTTCCTTCACAGTCAGACACAGCCATTACACAGGAACACATTTATAAGATTATCTCAGTACAGGAATATTTTCTTAACAGAAGTGTAACTAGTTAATTAGTGTCACCTTAGTGTTATAAGGTGTCAGGTTAAAGTTTAAATGATACTTTATATATGAGGATGAGGTGCAATTTATTTTCTACTGATTCCTCACTAGGTGAATATCCTCACAGACGCCTTTGAAATAATGCTCAGGCACTGCCCCCTGAAAGTGACCCTAGCTGCCCCCCTGCAATTTCCTATATGAGAGGTGCAATTTCTACAATCCACAAATGTCGCCCGCAAACACTTCTAGCAAAATCTGTTCTCCAAAAGCCAAAGAGCGCTCCTTCTTCTCAGCCCCAACACGGGGCCTAACAGCAGTTTCCGATGACATATGGGGCATCATCACGTTCGGGAGAAATTGCAAAATAAATTGTGGGGTCCAGTTTCATCTATTAAACCTTGTGTAACTGACAAATTTGCAGCAAATAAAAAAAATTACATTTTTACCACTAAAATGTCATATTTCCACCTCCCAATTTTATAAAATTCTGTGAGGCATCTGTGGGTTCTAAATACTCACTACACCCCTGGATAAAATCCTTTAGGCAGTGAAGTTTCCAATATGGGGTCACTTGTGGGTTTTTCTGCTCTTTTGGCACCTCAGGGGTTCGGCTAATGGAGCCCAATATCAATTCATGCAGAATCTGCATTCTCAAAGCCAAGTAGCGCTCCTTCACATCTGATCCCTCAGTGTGCTCAAACAGTGGTAAACAACCTCATATCACTGTGTTCAATAAAAATTGCATAACAAATTATGGGATCCATTTTCAGAATGGACCCCATAAACAGAATTTTAGTGGAAAAAATGTCATTTTTAGTTTTCACATCTAAAAAATTGGGGTCACTTGTGGGGGTTTCTGCTGTGTTGGCACCTCAGGGCCTCTGCAAATGTGACATGACACCCGCAATCAGCCAAATTTGTGTCCCAAAAATCAAATGGTGCTCCTTCCCTTCCAAGCCTGCTGTTTGTCCAAATAGAGGTTTATGACCACATGTGGGGTATCAGTGCGAAAAGAAACTAGGTAACAAATTGTGGGGTCCATTATCTCATGCTGTAAAAGTGAAAAAAATGGGTCTAAATCTAATTTTTAGAGGTAAAGTTAATTTTTTTTTCATTCTACTTTGCATGAATTCCTGTGTATCACCTGAAGGATTACAAAAAATCCTGACAGCAGTTTTGAAGCATTTGATGGTTTTTAAAATGGTATCACTTTTGGGAAGTTTCCAATATACAGTACAGACCAAAAGTTTGGACACACCTTCTCATTTAAAGATTTTTCTGTATTTTCAAGACTTTGAAAATTATACATTCACACTGAAGTCATCAAAACTATGAATTAACACATGTGGAATTATATACTTAACAAAAAGTGTGAAACAACTGAAAATATGTCTTATATTCTAGGTTCTTCAAAGTAGCCACCTTTTGCTTTGATGACTGCTTTGCACACTCTTGGCATTCTCTTGTTGAGCTTCAAGAGGTAGTCACCAGAATTGGTTTTCACTTCACAGGCGTGCCCTGTCAGGTTTAATAAGTGGGATTTTTTGCCTTATAAATGGGGTTGGGACCATCAGTTGTGTTGTGCAGAAGTCAGTTGGATACACAGCTGATAGTCCTACTGAATAGACTGTTAGCTGCTTTTTTCTTGCCATAATACAAATTCTAAGTAAAGAAAAACGACTGGCCATCATTACTTTAAGAAATGAAGGTCAGTCAGTGCAAAAAATTGGGCAAACTTTGAAAGTGTCCCCAAGTGCAGTTGCAAAAACCATAAAGCGCTACAAAGAAACTGGCTCACATGAGGACCGCCCAGGAAAGGAAGACCAAGAGTCACCTCTGCTTCTGAGGATACGTTTATCCAAGTCACCAGCCTCAGAAATCGCAGGTTAACAGCAGCTCAGATTAGAGACCAGGTCAATGCCACACAGAGTTCTAGCAGCAGACACATCTCTACAACAACTGTTAAGAGGAGACTTTGTGCAGCAGGCCTTCATGGTAAAATAGCTGCTAGAAAACCACTGCTAAGGACAGGCAACAAGCAGAAGAGACTTGTTTGGGCTAAAGAACACAAGGAATGGATATTAGAACAATGGAAATCTGTGCTTTGGTCTGATGAGTCCAAATTTGAGATCTTTGGTTCCAACCACCGAGTCTTTATGCGACGCAGAAAAGGTGAACGGATGGACTCTACATGCCTGGTTCCCACCGTGAATCATGGAGGAGGAGGTGTGATGGTATGGGGGTGCTTTGTTGGTGACACTGTTGGGGATTTATTCAAAATTGAAGGTATACTGAATCAGCATGGCTACCACAGCATCTTGCAGTGGCATGCTATTCCATCCGGTTTGCGTTTAGTTGGACCATCATTTATTTTTCAACAGGACAATGACCCCAAACACACCTCCAGGCTGTGTAAGGGCTATTTGACCAAGAAGGAGAGTGATGGGGTGCTACGCCAGATGACCTGGCCTCCATAGTCACCAGACCTGAACCCAATCGAGATGGTTTGGGGTGAGCTGGACAGCAGAGTGAAGGCAAAAGGGCCAACAAGTGCTAAGCATCTCTGGGAACTCCTTCAAGATTGTTGGAAGACCATTTCCGGTGAGTACCTCTTGGAGCTCATCAAGAGAATGCCAAGAGTGTGCAAAGCATTCATCAAAGCAAAAGGTGGCTACTGTGAAGAACCTAGAATATAAGACATATTTTCAGTTGTTTCACACTTTTTGTTAAGTATATAATTCCACATGTGTTAATTCATAGTTTTGATGCCTTCATACTCATGAAAATGCAGAAAAATCTTTAAATGAGAAGGTGTGTCCAAACTTTTGGTCTGTACTGTACAGGCCCTGCAAAAGTCCATTTAAATCTGAATAGGTCCCTTGTAAATTTCTTGAAAAAATGAGAAATTGCTGCTAAACTTTTAACCCCTATAACATCCTAACAAAATAAAATCACAATTGAAAAATGATGCAGATGTAAATGTAGATGGGAAATGTTATACACTGCTCAAAAAAATAAAGGGAACACTTAAACAACAGAATAGAACTCCAAGTAAATCAAACTTCTGTGAAATCAAACTGTCCACTTAGGAAGCAACACTGATTGACAATCAATTTCACATGCTGTTGTGCAAATGGAATAGACAATAGATGGAAACTATTGGCAATTATCAAGACACCCTCAATAAAGGAGTGGTTCTGCAGGTGGGGACCACAGACCACATCTCAGTACCAATGCTTTCTGGCTGATGTTTTGGTCACTTTTGAATGTTGGTTGTGCTTTCACACACGTGGTAGCATGAGACGGACTCTACAACCCACAGAAGTTGCTCAGGTAGTGCAGCTCATCCAGGATAGCACATCAATGCGAGCTGTGGCAAGAAGGTTTGCTGTGTCTGTCAGCGTAGTGTCCAGAGGCTGGAGGCACTACCAGGAGACAGGCCAGTACACCAGGAGACATGGTGAGGGCTGTAGGAGGGCAACAACCGAGCAGCAGGACCGCTACCTCCACCTTTGTGCAAGGAGAAACAGGAGGAGCACTGCCAGAGCCCTGCAAAATGACCTCCAGCAGGCCACAAATGTGCATGTGTCTGCACAAACGGTTAGAAACCGACTCCATGAGGGTGGTATGAGGGCCCGACGTCCACAGATGGGGGTTGTGCTCACAGCCCAACACCGTGCAGGACGCTTGGCATTTGCCACAGAACACCAAGATTGGCAAAGTCGCCACTGGCGCCCTGTGCTCTTCAGAAATGAAAGCAGGTTCACGCTGAGCACATGTGACAGACGTGACAGAGTCTGGAGACGCCGGTGAGAGCGATCTGCTGCCTGCAACATCCTTCAGCATGACTGGTTTGGCAGTGGGTCAGTAATGGTGTGGGGTGGCATTTCTTTGGAGGGCCGCACAGCCCTCCATGTGCTCGCCAGAGGTAGCCTGACTGCCATTAGGTACCGAGAGGAGATCCTCAGACCCCTTGTGAGACCATATGCTGGTGCGGTTGGCCCTGGGTTCCTCCTAATGCAGGACAATGCCAGACCTCATGTGGCTGGAGTGTGTCAGCAGTTCCTGCAAGATGAAGGCATTGAAGCTATGGACTGTCCCAACTGTTCCCCAGACCTGAATCCGATTGAGCTCATCTGGGACATCATGTCTCACTCCATCAACGTCACGTTGCACCACAGACTGTCCAGGAGTTGGCGGATGCTTTTGTCCATGTATGGGAGGAGATCCCACAGGAGACCATCCGCAACCTCATCAGGAGCATGCCCAGGTATTGTAGGGAGGTCATACAGGCACGTGGAGGCCACATACAATATTGAACCTCATTTTGACTTGTTTTAAGGACATTAGATTAAAGTTGGATCAGCCTGTAGTGTGTTTTTCCACTTTAATTTTGGGGGTGACTCCAAATCCAGGCCTCTATTGGTTAATAAATTTGATTTCCATTGATGATTTTTGTGTGATTTTGTTGTCAGCACATTCAACATTTTACAGAACAAAGAATTCAATGAGAATATTTCATTCATTCAGATCTAGGATGTGTTATTTGAGTGTTCCCTTTATTTTTTGAGCAGTGTATATTGTGAGCTGTGTCAGCATTTTTATGCCATGTTCCTACCTCCTGGCATAAGTTGTTATGTGGTCCTTTTTGGCAAGGCGGAATTTAAATTGCCAAAAATCTGCAAACAAATTATTACACTAAATAAAAAACTAATAGCTTTTAGAGGTCTGTTTTGGCATACCTGTTGAAATTGTCAAATTGGAGACACATATACAGTCACTACACCAATATTACAGACAGGTTTTTGTGCCATTAACCTTTTTGGCCATCATGTGAACCCTCATTAGCATTTTTTATTGCTTCCATACTTACTGGGTTGGCTAAGTGTAGTAACAAATTTTTGTAAACAACTTAAACATTATTCTTGTGTCAAAAATGTATGTTAACCATAATATTGCACTGTCAATGGATGTGTGATCATGAGTGAAAAAAATCATACCACGGCTAAATATGTGGTAGCCACTAGCAGCATCACTACATACACTGCTCAACAATCCCACCAGTAATAGTACCAAATGCAGATTATACTTGGGCTTCTTTGTATCTGTCAAGAATATCAATGGGGAGGAAGCAAAGGGTGTAATGAAATATATGTCACCACTTGTCTCAGTCACAGCAGGATGAAGTGATCTCTGACAGCAACATCATCAGCTTGAGTCAGTGTTCTGTTCAGTCCATCTTTGCCGTTGAAAACCACTTCTGGGATTTGGGGAGGTGATGTCATTATTCAGGAAAGGATACTGTAGTCGGAATAAAAGAGCAGAGATGATATGTGGCCAAAAAATATTTTCACAAGGATCTACTTGTTCTCCATTAAGCTAAAGAGCAGGTGATGTGGTGACTGTTGTTGATTTAGGAGGCTTAACAGTGCCTGAAATCTGGGTTTGTTGGTCATGGTGTGGCTATTCCTAAGTGCAAATATTTCAGATGTGGGAATTCTTTTCCACATTTCTGGAGGACCAATCTATTGCAGTGTGATGGCTGTGCTGTTGGAAAATAAACAAGTTATATCCTGGCACACATTGACTAGGAGCTACGTCACTCTGTCAGCACATGAAACATCATTATCTGCTCATGTGAGGAAAGCAAATTGACAAGCAAGATGACAAGGCTCACGGTGTCCTTCTCCTAATGATCATCTTTCTGTTAACCAGTCTGCACTTGCAAATAGTGTCTTGTTGTTGTCATCTGCCCCATCATCATCCTCATCTACTGCTTTCCATACTTTTCCTCCTATTAGTCCATTGCATCATCAGTTACCCTTTTGTTTGCCCAAGAACATGCATCTAGTCATCTGTTTTATTTGGAAACTGAACTCCCACATGTCCAAGTTCACTACTGAATTACCTGTTGCGAAACAATCAATTGTGTTCTGCCTCAATAGAAGCTATCTAGCTGCTATTATTTATGAAATAAAAGCCGTGCCTATAAAGTTTTGCACAAAATACATTTTTAAGAAAACAAAATTTATCGTATTGCGTTTAAATTTCCAATATGTCTCACCACTCTCACCTTCTTTGTAATTTTTTATTACATTAAATTATATTATGTATGTATCAAGGGTGAGTTTCCGTAGTAGCACCCTGCAAAGGATTTGACCCATGTGCTAGACATGATACAAAGGGAAAAATGTATGTAACTTATTAAATAAAAATTCTTGGAATTGTGTAAATTCTAATTCACAATTTTTGTTGAAATTGTTAATGATTTTTTGGGTGAATTGGCTGTTTTCTCTGAGAGAAACATTTGCAGATTAGATGGCTGCTGAAAATATGTCTGACCAGGAGATCCTTTTCCACTTCCGTGTGTGTGCAAATCTTGCACAGGGAAGATACACAAAGGGCAAAATTGTAAATTATCAAACACAAATTGTCAGAATTCTGTAAATGCAATAATGTTTGTTAAAATTGTTAATGATTTTTTTAAGTCGCACTACACTGCGTTTGCCCGTCCTACAGTTACAACAAATAGTGTGGGCAGCAGAAGCGATTACAGAATATGTGACATGATGATGATGATTATTATTATTATTATTTATTTATATGGTGCCATTGATCCCATGGTGCTGTACATGAAAAAGGGGTTACATACAAAATATAGATATCACATACAGTAAACAAATTAACAATGATAGATTAGTACAGAGGGAAGAGGACCCTGCCCTTACATTCCACAGGATGATGGGGAAGGAGACAGTAGGTTGGGGGGTTGCAGCAACTCTGGTGGTGGTGAGGAGGCAGCGTGGTCATTGCAGGTTGTAAGATTTCTTGAAGAAATGGGTTTTCAGGTTCTATCTGAAAGATTTGAATGTGGAGGCTAATCGGACATCTTGAGGGACAGAATTCCAGAGGATGGGGGATATTCGGGAGAAGTCTTGAAGGCGATTGGGTGAGGAACAAATAAGTGTGGAGGAGAGAAGGAGGTCTTGGGAGGACCAGAGATTATGTGAGGGAAGATATCGGGAGATTAGTTTGGAGATGTTCGGCTTGTAAGGTTATGGATGGCTTTGTAGGTCAGTGTTAGTAGTTTGAACTAGATACGCTGGGGAATTGGGAGCCAGTGCAGGGATTTGCAAAGTGGAATAGCAGAGGAGTAGCGAGGAGAGAGATGAACTAGTCGGGCATCGGAGTTAAGGAAGGACTAGAGAGGTGCAAGAGTGTTAGCAGGTAGGTCACAGAGGAGGATGTTGCAGTAGTCAAAATGGGAGATTATAGGGGCATTCACAAGCAGTTTAGTAAATTTAGTTGAGGAAAGGATGGATTCTGGAAATATTTTGAGCTGGAGGCGACAGGAGGTGGCAATAGCCTGGATGTGCGGTTTGAAGGACAGGGTAGAGTCAAGGATTACACCGAGGCAGTGGATTTCCAGTACAGGGGAAAGCGTGAGGTTATTTATTGTGATAGATAGAACAGATGGGGAAGATACGTGGGATGGAGGAAAGATAATAAGTTCAGCTTTGTCCACATTGAGCTATAGAAAGAAGCTTGAGGAGAAGAAGGAGGATATGGCTGAAAAACACTCTGGGAATTTGGACACGAGAGAGGTGATGACTGGGCCAGAGAGGTAGATCTGAGTGTCATCTGTTTACAGATGGTACTGGAAGCCATGGGATTTTATGAGTTGTCCCAGGCCAATGGTATAAATTGAGAAGAGTAGGGGTCCTAGGACGAAGCCTTGAGAGAGAGGGAGGGATGAGGATGTAGTGTGAAAGTGAGAGATGTGTGGTTGGAAAGGTATGAGGAGATCCAGGATAGGGCAAGGTCTTTGTCGTCAAAGGAAGAGAGGATGTTTAGTAGGAGGCGGTGGTCAACTGTGTCGAAGGCAGAGGACAGGTCTAGAAGGAGGAGTCGGTTATCTTTGACTGTAAGTAAGTCATTAGTAATTTTGGTCAGGGCAGTTTCGGTGGAATGGTGGGGACGGAAGCCAGATTGTCGAAGTGAGAGTTAGATGAGAGGTGAGAGGAAAGTTCAGCGTGAACATGTTGCTCAAGTAGTTTGGAGGCAAATGGGAGTAGCGATATGGGGCGATAGCTAAACAAAGCGGTTGGGTTGAGGGATGGCTTTTTGAGGATGGCATGTTTGAAAGCAGAGGGGAAGGTACCAGAAGTTAGTGAAAGGTTAAAGAGATGGGTTAGTTAAGTAAGTAAGTTAGGTAAGTTGATGTAAGATGTATTGAAAATTTTGTTTCCATTTTTTCATCATTTGCATATCATTAACTTGTCTATCAATCCTGGAATTTTCATAGCTCTATGACTTTTCCTTTTTGTTTTATCAATTCAGTGTTGAAGTGTAAATACCTACCATCCCCTGATGCCCAAGACACATCAACTGTTAAAGGGAATAAGTCAGCAGGTTTTTGCTATGTAATCTGAAGACTGCATGAGATAGTGGCTGAAACACAGATATCAGAGATGTGTCACTTGTCAAAGTGTTGTTTATTAACTGAAAAGGATTTATCACTAAGAGATTATCATTGCCGGACTAGTCCGGCAACTTAGCACCTTACTGTCTATGGACATTGTATATACAGAGCCTGGTGTAGGCTGGGGCAGCTTCCTCAGCTCTGCATCATTCAAAATCTAAAAGCTCTGATTGGGTCAGAACGGCTGCACCCAGTAGACTAAGTGCTACATCTTTGAATTCAGCTTCTCTTTGCCTACATCAGGCCACTCTCAGATGAGGTAGCAAAAACCTGCTGACAGATTCCCTTTTAGGACGCACTTATCTATATTATCTTTATCTTATCCATGGGTAACTCCATTTAATTAATGGAAAAATCTAAATGATTTGTTAGGAAAAGCTGATGTAGGCCCACATAAACCAATCTTATGACAATCTACACTCACAGCAGGCTGTACCACACTTTTCCATGTGTGAACGATGGACAGTGCTCCAATGTTCCACAGTGCAATCACATTGTATAATCCCCATTCTGGTCAAGTGTTTTATATTGAAGATTTTTTCACCTCTGAATCATTCTTCATTGTATATTGCCCCTGTAATCTCATATACAGGGTAGATCACCCAGTGTATACAAGATCATAT
Organism: Phyllobates terribilis; assembly: GCF_046119375.1. NCBI lineage: Eukaryota > Metazoa > Chordata > Amphibia > Anura > Dendrobatidae > Phyllobates > Phyllobates terribilis. The sequence goes on from NW_027362762.1 coordinate 639,052,421, forward strand.
ATCTACATACAAATCTAACATTGGATGAATACTTAAATTATCGATCCCATACCATTTCATAACATAGGATTTAGCCAACTTCACTTCTACTTACTCAAGCATGTGCCACCTATAAGATGTGATGGGCAAAGGGTTACACAATTGAAGATGAGTCCTTTTGAATCCACCAACTTTAAACCTTATTTCCATTAGGTATCAATAGAGAATATACTTTAGTATCATTTTACAATCTCATTAACCATGCTGTTTCATGGTAATTATTCTATGTTTCATGTGATTAACCTCTAATTTATATACACATCTATATACTAGTCTATATATACTAACAATCAGTCTGTTTTTTTCCTTAGTTCAGCTCCTTTTTGTTTTCTCTCATCTTTGTGACTAATCCCATCATCTTCCATCATGATTGTTTGCTATTCATATACTAATCTCTGCTGTTATTCTGGTATAACACTTTAATACTGTTGATACATGATTAATATGATATATTGTCTGTAACAAGTATACTTACCTGTCACAGGTGTATCAGGTTTGACAGACAGTCGCTCTGGATCCGGCTGTAGAAGGTCACTGTGCTTGGCATTGCAGATGCCTTATTGATCCTCTCATCTCTGTAGTGTAGTGATATCATTCTACCTTTAGGACCCAGCAGCAACCTCCACCTTCTGCTGCTAATTGACACACCTTTGCTTGGTTTTTAAAAACTCTGTGTCTCCAGAGAATTGCCGGTGATAGCTCTATGTTCCCTTTTCCATGCCTGGAGTACTAGTAGTTGGCTAGTTTCTTCTTAGAGTTCCCTTGGAGGACAGTTGATGTAATCTCTCTGGTATCTTCTCAAGCTAAGTGTATCCCCCTTGTTTGTTTACCTTGCTGTCTTTAGTTTCAGTGGGGTCTGACTAGTGTTCACCCCGTCCTCTCCCTACCTAGGGCCTAGTTCTAGTGACATTCAGGGATTAGGTTTTCTACTCGGCGATAGGTGCAGAACCTATTTAGGGATGATAGGGTAGTCAGGGTGATATTAGATCTGCCTAGAGGTCTCCACTCCCTGTTTCACTAGTTGTTGGGCTCCCTTCCCCCTCTTCCCATCATTGTACACTTGTTCCTTCCCTCACCTTGCGTGACATTACCTCCATCGACCTATTATGCCTACAGTATATTCCTAATATATGTTTGTCGTGATTGTATGCGTCGGTTCTTTGTCGTTGCCGTAGTTATTGACATCACCTATTTCATCTTGACAGCCTCGTACACATCTCCTGGCTGCCCACTGTGTATTATGAGTATAATGTAATGCCGATATCTGAAGCTCTTATCCCTTTTACACTGTGTTCCAAATTATTATGCAAATAATATTTTCTCAGATTTTCCCAAATTACCTATATGAATTGCAGTCATTGTAATTTTCCAGTCAAATAACTATTAGAGTACAATTGAAAGGTTTTTGTACAAACTGCCTATGATAACAGTATATTTTTTAAGAAAATAAAAAACTCAAACTGCACTCAAAATGCATGTTCCAAATTATTATGCACAGCAGAGTTTTCAACCTTTTCATTTTAATAAAGAACAAAAAAATGGTCATTTTTGAAATTATAAGCATTAGCAGGTTATTACAAACTGAAATCAAACAGTTTTCAACACAAAACTTTATTCTAGGTGATGTTACATTTGCACATAGGACCCCTTGTTCGAATGGAGCTTCTGAACTCTCTCGTCCATTGAATTTGTCAGGTTTTGGATGGTTTCTGCTTCAATTGTTTTGCATGAGGACAGAATACCCTCCCAGAGCTCTTGCTTAGATGTGAACTGACTCCCGCCATCATAGACACTCCTTTTGATGATGCTCCAGAGGTTCTCAATGGGGTTGAGGTCAGGGGAGCATGGGTGCCACACCATAAGTTTGTTCCCTTTTATGCCCATAGCAGCCAGAGATGCAGATGTGTTATCTGCAGCATGAGACGGGGCATTTTAAAAATGATGTTCAATATGTGGCAGTAAGCAGAAAATCATTAGGAAATATTTTATATTTTAGCCTTTACGAAGAGTAATCAATAAAACCAATTTATCTTTTTTTTAGATGTGGTATCACTTCATGTAATATAGGCAAATATGCAGTCAAGCAACAATACTTTTTCATGGACGATTGTATTGAAACTGAAATGAAACATTTTATAAATTGTAACACGACACATTTTTTTATGTAATAGAATGTATCAGTTGTTAATGCATTGGGGGTACCATAAGAAAATAAAAAAACGAATTGCAGAATTTGTAGATTATTCACTTAATAAGTTTACTGGTATATCAGGTGCAGCAATTAAATTTTTTTACATTTTACTGCATAGAATATGTGAATAAACCAAAACATGGACGTGATTAGCGTAAACTCATTCACAAAAGAGAAGCTGCGTAAATTTTAAATGTAAATACTACAAAAATGAGATTTGCACTATTTTTAAAATGTATTAATAAAGGATTTTGTTTTTATGGGGTGTCAAATTTTTTTTAGTAGAATTTAGCAAGAGGTTGAGTGCATCCACAACAATAAAAATATTACATTTTGAGAGTCCTCATTACAAAACTAAATAAGAAAGCAACTGGGTACTTCTAGTAGTCACCTACAATCCAAATCTGGAGGTGCTAAGGGGAGCTGCAGAGAAACTGCAACCTTTATTGAAAAAAGATGCCCGATTAAAAATTATATTTCTAGACCTCCCCCCACGTCTGTGTTTTAGGAAGCCCCCAAATCTACTGTAAGAATCATTTTTGTCATAAGCTCCCTGTCCTGTCCAACCAAAACAGGAACCTCTCCCTGCAACCATAAAAATGTAAAATCTGTCCATTTAAAATGACAACGGACAGGATAAAGATTCCCAACTCACATAAGGACTACAAGATTCCAGGTACTTTCAGCTGTGCCACATCTAATGTGGTGTAATTAATTATATGTACCAAATGTCCAACTGTGGGTCTATATATAGGGGAGACAGGGCAAAAGCGTAGAACAAGGGTGAAGTCCCATCGCCACACAATAAAACAAAAAATAATAGATCTACCTGTGGCCAAACATTTTTGTATCCCTGATCACAGCATCATGTACATGAAATTGCTGTTATTGAATGGTAACTTCACATCCCAGAGAGACAGAAGAGTCTGGGAGTACAATCTTATGATAACCTTTGAAACATTCAGAGCAGGAACAAATGTGTCCCATGGCTTTATATCTTTCTACGTCAATTAAGGAATGTGCTCCTCAAACCATTTGGGAGCATCACAATCCCGGACTAGACTTCAATTAAGGGACCTAAAAGTTTCACACTCCTTATCTAAGAACTGCTCCAACATTTACTGCCACAACTGTTTTCTCCCAGTCCGACATTAATACTTCTGCTTCACATTCACTTGTCTTATTTACTGAATTATTCCTGTTTCCTGTTGTGTATAAATATATGACTCTTCATATTTTGTGTTGTACTTTTTCCTGATGAAGTGACCTGAGTAGTTTCAAAAGCTGCTATTTATTAACATCTTTTCAGTTAGCAATTAAAAGGTATCAACCACTGAAGAGTCCAAATTTTAACAATTTTAATATTTTTCTATCTACTGGCTAACAAGGTACAAAGATATATCTTTCCCCACTACAATAAGGGATACAGACTAACTTCCTGGGGCAGAATTTGGATTGAAGCACTTTTTGACTACATACAGTACAGACCAAAAGTTTGGACACACCTTCTCATTTAAAGATTTTCTGTATTTTCATGACTATGAAAATTGTACATTCACACTGAAGGCATCAAAACTATGAATTAACACATGTGGAATTATATACTTAACAAAAAAGTGTGAAACAACTGAAAATATATCTTATATTCTAGGTTCTTCAAAGTAGCCACCTTTTGCTTTGATGACTGCTTTGCACACTCTTGGCATTCTCTTGATGAGCTTCAAGAGGAACTCACCGGAAATGGTTTTCACTTCACAGGTGTGCCCTGTCAGGTTTAATACGTGGGATTTCTTGCCTTATAAATGGGGTTGGGACCATCAGTTGTGTTGTGCAGAAGTCAGGTGGATACACAGCTGATAGTCCTACTGAATTGACTGTTAGCTGCTTTTTTCTTGCCATAATACAAATTCTAAGTAAAGAAAAACGAGTGGCCATCATTACTTTAAGAAATGAAGGTCAGTCAGTGCGAAAAATTGGGCAAACTTTGAAAGTGTCCCCAAGTGCAGTTGCAAAAACCATCAAGCGCTACAAAGAAACTGGCTCACATGAGAACCGCCCCAGGAAAGGAAGACCAAGAGTCACCTATGTTTCTGAGGATAAGTTTATCCGAGTCACCAGCCTCAGAAATCGCAGGTTAACAGCAGTTCAGATTAGAGACCAGGTCAATGCCACACAGAATTCTAGCAGAAGACATATCTCTGCAACAACTGTTAAGAGGAGACTTTGTGCAGCAGGCCTTCATGGTAAAATAGCTGCTGGGAAACCACTGCTAAGGACAGGCAACAAGCAGAAGAGACTTGTTTGGGCTAAAGAACACAAGGAATGAACATTAGACCAGTGGAAATCTGTGCTTTGGTCTGATGAGTCCAAATTTGAGATCTTTGGTTCCAACCACCATGTCTTTGTGCGACGCAGAAAAGGTGAATGGATGGACTCTACATGCCTGGTTCCCACCGTGAATCATGGAGGAGGAGGTGTGATGGTGTGGGGGTGCTTTGCTGGTGACACTGTTGGGGATTTATTCAAAATTGAAGGCATACTGAACCAGCATGGCTACTACAGCATCTTGCAGCGGCATGCTATTCCATCCGGTTTGCATTTAGTTGGACCATCATTTATTTTTCAACAGGACAATGACCCCAAACACTCCTCCAGGCTGTGTAAGGGCTATTTGACCAAGCAGGAAAGTGATGGGGTGCTACGCCAGATGACCTGGCCTCCACAGTCTCCAGACCTGAACCCAATCGAGATGTTTTGGGGTGAGCTGGACCGCAGAGTGAAGGCAAAAGGGACAACAAGTGCTAAGCATCTCTGGGAACTCCTTCAAGATTGTTGGAAGACCATTTCCGATGACTACCTCTTGAAGCTCATCAAGAGAATGCCAAGAGTGTGCAAAGCAGTCATCAAAGCTAAAGGTGGCTACTTTGAAGAACCTAGAATATAAGACATATTTTCAGTTGTTTCACACTTTTTTGTTAAGTATATAATTCCACATGTGTTAATTCATAGTTTTGATGCCTTCAGTGTGAATGTACAATTTTCATAGTCATGAAAATACAGAAAAATCTTTAAATGAGAAGGTGTGTCCAAACTTTTGGTCTGTACTGTATATTTGTTAAATTTATGGACAATTGGACCACAGGACTAGGTGTGGTCAGAACAATATTGAAAATAGTTAGTAAGTGTCCTTGAAAATAAACCGCAGGCGTGGCCGAAAACCAGGCCCAATGACAGATTGCCCTGAAGCCACCCCCATGGACGATACACAAAGTGGGTTGATGTGGTTCCCACCAGCCAAATAGTTATCCGGATTGTGGCGTAAAGACTATGTGCCGCAATGACTGTTTTCAATTCTAGTTTGGTTTTTGTAATTTTTGACTTTGTAAACTATTTGTAATGTGAATTGTTATTGTTAATTGTTAATTCAAAAAGGTATCCTCAGTCCAGGAGTACTGAAGTTAACTAGGGGGGAATGTGGCACTCCAGGGGTCCGGTTGCCACAGTGGCATTGCCTCCCTCACAAGGGGTGATGCCATGCCTGGAAGCAAGCAGGGGTCCCCTAGTCAGGTATACTAGCATGCAACACTTTCCTGGCTTCAGACCAGCAAGGGGAGCTCCTCCCCTTAGCAACTGGAATCTGGAGGCGGGGTTAGTTAGAGTTAGTGAGAGGAGTTGAAGTCAGAACAGCGAAGAGGAAAGACCTGGGGAGTGGAGCTGCACAGCAGTTCACCCTAGAGAGGAGCGTAGAAGAACCGGACACCGGAGTCCGAGGTTGTGGGGCACTGAAAGCCCAGCAGCAGAAACCAGAGGGCAGGAGACTGCAGGTCTCCTGGCCCCATCAGACGCCCGGAGGCTCAGCAGCACATAAGGCCTAGCACCGCCACGTGGGAGCGACACTCCAGGAAGGCCCGAGCTGCCTGCCATACGGGTGAGCACAAAGACGTTTTACTCAGGGACGAGGGCCACAGCACAGCTATAAGCAGCAGGGCCAAAGAGATTAGCGCAAAAGGAAGGCCTACAACTTCACCTGGCGAGGTGGATTCCCAACTTGCTTCCAGGCCACCAGGACCTCTATTACCAGCTAGTACCCGTGCCCCGGTCTGCCTAACCACCGCAAGTAAAGATAAAAGGAAACCGCCATTAAGTTGTGGACTGATTAGTAACTGCGCCACCCCCTGCACTACACTGCACAGCAACATCAATGACATCACCATTTCCTGCCCTGGAGCTGAGCTCTGCCTGTGGAGAGCTGAACCAACTCTGCAGCGTCATCATCAGCTCCAGAGGATCTGCACAGCAGCGGCGGCTCTATATAGCCGCATACCACATGTGGCGTCAAGAACATTATATATAGAAACTCTATTCCCTTTAAAACCCCTTTTATTGACCGCCCTGGGTCACGGACCGGGTCACCGCCACTGTGACATCCCCCAGCATCGACCGGCTACCGAGTACCCCACGGCCCAGGAGGCTCGTCAACAGCATAGTCCTTGCAGATACTCTAAGTATGGCATAGTCCTTGCAGATATTGGGCTGTGTGTGCAGATCCAACAGTCGACAGTCTTTGGGCTTCCCTCCTTCCATGTCCTTTATAAGAAAAGCATGATGTTGAATAAGTTGTTGTCCCAGTCCATATTTAAAAGTTTATCCAGAGTCTCTGTAGGATGCAATAATTCTGCTGCTCCCAGCAGGGTGATAAAAATGACAGTCATTCTATCGATGAACTGACTGTTTTGAAGTGACCGACATGGATCCAGGTGGGCCTTCCCTCAAGCTTCACTGAGGTGGATGTAGTCAGCTGGACTTGGAATGGGCCATCAAATCGTGGATCTAGGCTCCTTCTCACGTGTCTGCATATGACCACCCAAATTACCTGGATTCAACTGATGCACGTCTGCACTTGCATTAGGATCTGGAATGGATGAAAACACCTGTTTATGCACTACGTTAAGTTTTTTTCTGCAAGGTCTGCACATAGGCTGTCATAGTACCGTGTTGCATTTGCAGTACCTGTGGGAAGTACAGACCATGTCTTTTGAGCACTTCCAAACAGGACTTCAAAAGGAGACAACTTGTCTTTCTATTTGGAGTATTTCTGACTGAAAAGAGTGCAAGTGGCAAGCGCTCTACCCAGTTCTTTCCTGTGCCTGCCATGTTTTTAGTTTAAGTGTCCCATTCAACCTCTCTGCTCTCCTACTGCTTTGTGCCCTATGTGGGGTGTAAAATGCTCGTTTTATTCCTAGAAGTGAAGTGTGTACCCCTGTCATTTTCTGTGGTTTCTGGGACACCATATCAGCAGATCAGTTCTTTCATGAGTGTGTCTGCAGTTGTTTTAGCATTGGCAGATTTTTCTGGATAAGCTCGTGGCCAACTTAAGAAGAGATCTACACATACCAGGACATATTCATACACTCCTACCTTGGGTAATTGTATGTAGTCAATCTGCAGTCTCTGAAGCGGGTAGAGAGGCCTTGGTGTCGCTTTCTTGGGGACATTTACTCCTGCACATGTTTCGCGGCTGCGTAACTGAAACCAGAAGCGATCCAGAAGGCATTTACCATGGTACACATTTGACTTTTTGAGGCATGAGTTGGGTCATGTGTTGCTTGCGCCATCACAGGGAACAGGGATCTCGGTAAGCACAATCTATCCCTAATCTCCCATGCTCCATTCAAGTTTAGCACAGCTCCCATTTTTCCCCAGTGTTCCTTCTTTGATAGAGTAGCCTAATGCTGAAGGGATTTTAGGACCTCCAGAATGGCCATGGCTTGAATTTGCTGACTCCCCACCACAGTCCTCTGCTCCCTAGGCCGCCTTGCTGTTACTTTAACAGCCTCGTCCGCCCTTCTGTTGCCCGCTACCTTCAGGGAGTCACCTTTTGTGTGTCCTTCACCTTGATTTTGCCAACCTGGACTGGTGATATGAATGGCTCCATTAATTGTTTCACCAGCTCTGCATTTTTAATGGGCTCACCAGCTGATGTAAGAAAATCTCTGCTTCTCCAGATGGGGCCATAATCATGTGAAATTCCTCATCCATAACTAGAATCTATGTAAATATTAGCGACTTTACCTGCAGCAGCTCTACACGCCTCAGTGAGTGCCTTCAACTCTGCCTCCTGCGCTGACATGTGAGGAGAGAGTGGTTCAGCTCGGATTACCTCATGGGAGGATACTACTGCATATCCAGTGTAGAATCTCCCATCCTGGTGGTATCTGGAGCCATCTACAAAAAAACTCAAAATCTGCATTAGGAACAGGTTTATCATGAACATGTGAAAAACCCACTGTCTCTTGACTCATTAGTTCAATGCAGTCATGTTCGTGCGTCATGTCAAAGTACTCTTCCTTACTTGCTAACACTATCACCAATTCCCCTTTTTCTGAATCCACAGATAGAATGGTGGCTGGATTCAAAACAGTACATCTTTTGAGGGTGAGGCTATGTGCCCACAATGCAGAAATGCTCAGGATTTTTTCCTGTGCGTTTCTGCATCTCCCTGGCAGAAAAAAACGCATGCGGATTGTACATGCAGATTGTACATGCGTTTTCCTGCCAAGGACAAGCGGATGTGAAGCGTTCTTCACATGCATTTCCGCATGCGGGTTGTCAAGCGCTTTCCAAGCGAATTTAGTATCACTTGGAAAGTGCTTGTCAACTTGGTCACACTATATAAATCCATGCAAACGGCATGGATTTATATACTGTGACCCGAGAGAATGTCAAAAAATAAAAAAATAAATGTATACTTACCCTCCGATGGCCCGGTCTTGATTCCCTCCATCCCGGCAGCGGTAAAGTGAAGGACCTGCCGACGTCAGCGTCACATGACTCTGAGGTCAGCGCAGGTCCTTCATTCCATCGCGAACTGCTGCCAAGCAAGGAGGAGCGCACTGCGGGCCGCCAGAAGGTAAGTATATATTTATTTTTTATTTTATTTTATTTTTACAGTTTTGAATGGTACCCAGGTCCGGAGGAGAGTCTCCTCTTCTCTAGACCTGGGTACCATCCGCACATTAGAACGCATGGAATGCGCATCTACTTATGCAGTGATGCGTAATCCATGCGGTCTAATGCAAATCAATGGCGGCAAAAACGCAGTACTTCCGCAAAATAATTGGTAGTGCTGCGTTTTTTTCCGCAATGATAATCCGCAGCGGAAATGTCTGCAGCATGTGCACAGCACATGCGGATTAACATTGGGGAACATGGCAGACCTTCTACCATGCGTTTTTTAAGCATTTCTGCAGTGTTTTTGCCGCTGCGTGGGCACACAGCCTGACATACTCAGGAATCAGAAGAGCACATTCAAGTCTGAGTTGTCTGGCCATAGACAGGTGTTTTGGCTGAACCTGTATGGGTATAGAATGGATGTCATGTGGGGAATAAATTGTCAAAGGGAAAGTCAATGTGATCTCACAAGCCTTTCCTAGCAGCAGTGCAGCAGCACCTACAGCACGGACACACGTATGGAGATCCTCTGATCACTGGGCCTAATTGTGCTGAGTAGTAAGCTATTGGCCTTTGTCTGTCACCATGCTGTTGTGTCAGTACCGCTGTCGCATGACCTCCTTGTTCTGTGCAAAACAAGAAAATAACTAATCATAGTTTGGGATGCCTAAGGCCGGGGCTGGCACAATGAGCAGTTTGAGAAAATGAAATGAATCAATAACACTATCACCAATTCCCCTTTTTTTGAATCCACAGACAGAATGGTGGCTGGATTCAAAACAGTACATCTTTTGAGGGTGAGGCTATGTGCCCACAATGCAGAAATGCTCAGGATTTTTTCCTGTGCGTTTCTGCATCTCCCTGGCAGAAAAAAACGCATGCGGATTGTACATGCGGATTGTGAAGTGAAATCAAAGGGATCTGATGATAGACAATCATAGAGTGGTTGCATCATTTGGGAAGCGGACCTTATCCAAGGCCTACAATAGGACACCAAGCCTAAAAAGGTGCGTAACTGTTTGCGCGACCTGAGTAAAGAGATTTTGAACTGCCTGTTTCCTCTCCTTAGTCAGGTGCCTTGTACCTTCAGCAATACAATGGCCTAAAAATGTCACCTTTTGTTTGCAGAATTGTAATTAGTCACGTGAGACTTCGCAACCTTTTTTTCTGCTAAGAAGCACAGCAAGGAAATTGTGGCTTCCTTGCAGGATGTCTGGTCTGTGCAGCAGAGCAAAGGGTCATCCACTTACTGTTTCCCTTCATGTGTGAAGGTGAAAAGGTACTGACAGTCAGTGTGAAGGGGCACAGAGAAAAGTTGTCAACATCAGGTTTGTCCAGTAGTCCGTGCAGTAACCGGCACAGAGAAAAAAATGCATTCGTCAAGTCAATTACTGTGAAACATTTAGAGGTCACTGGGATCTGCGCCAGTAATGTGCGTATTAGAAACAGTCGAGGTCACACTCTCTGTAACATCATTAACTGCTCTCAAATCATGTACTATTCTGTAAGTGTCAGGGAAACCTTTTTTTCTTTTTTTTTGTATGGGATACATATTCCTTATGTCCCTGGTCAGGGCCATTGATTTTTAAACAGGGAGGAGTGGCTCCTAGGCTGAAGGCAGAGGAGGTGGAAGGTCAGTCAGTCTGCTCTGTCTCACTCCTAGAGTTTTTACAATGTTTGGCGTAATGTCCGTCTTCCCCACAATTCCAGCACTGCACTCTTGTCAGGTCATTTGGTCCCCTACTGTGTCTCCACTGTTTTCCTTGTGCTCTAGCATACATGACTGGTCACTTGGTCCTTGCCTGCTCAACTCCTCTAGCAACTTTTAAGAGATATTTTGGGTCCATATTTCTCCATTCAGGTCTGGCTGTCTGTACTTCCTTACGTAAGCCTTTGTTCATACTGTCAATGAATGTACTTATCAGTAGAGATGAGCGTTGTTCTACTCGAACTGTTCGCCAATCTCAAATTCGAGCTGTTTTGGGCGGTGTTCGAGCCGTTCGGCGAACACGAACAATTTGAGAAAAATTCGGCTGTTCGAGGTTATGTTCGATAACTGTTCGTGCACCAAAATCATAACTGGATTTTTTCTCAGTAATGATGAAAATTAATGTTAATACGCAGTTTGAGTGTACAGCGGGGTGGGGGGAGGGGCAGGGGATGGATCTCTGCAGGAACAATGAAGATCTCCATTTTTTTTTCTCTTTCCCGCATTTGCAGTGGGGAGGTGCAATCTGTCAGCCTATCAGCAGCGCACACACGGAGCGAAGTGCTTTTTTTCACACAAGCAAGGGCATGTGTCATTGGCAATGTATGTCACATGTCCTTGCCCTATAAGACCAAGCCATTTTCCCCGTCGCCACCATTTTCTCACTGCTGCAGCTGCATGTTAGACGGCACCGCTGTTGCTGTGTGCGCTATACCTTGTTAATTTCAAGCCAATTTTCGCACAAATATACAGATAGCTTGGGAGTAGGGAATAGTTGTGATTGCAGTCCTTTTAAGGACTAGGTTACAGCATTTCCTACGACTTTTATCAGGGAGGTCTGTGCTCTTAAATAGATAGGTTGTGGGAGTAAAGACTAATTGTAATTGGAGTCCTTTTCAGGACTAGGTTACATCAGTTCCTATCAGTTTTTGCCAGGCAGGTCTGTGCCAGTGCTGTGCAAGTTTTTTTTCACAGCATTTAGCTGAATCTAGCAAAGCTAATCCTTTTTGGCCTATTGCAGAGTGTGTTAGTCAGTGGAGTAGCCTATCTGTGTTGCAAGATATAACACCTGTGTATAGAATACCAATTTTTTTACTGCACCTAGTGAAGTAAAATCTTTTGGGCATAGCATCATTCTATTAGTCCATCTATACTGACCTCCATCAGGTTGCAAACTGAATATAATTTTTTTCTGCATCTAGCTCTGAAAAAATATTTGGGCTTCTAGCAGTGTGTGGGACTTGGTCTATTAGTCCATCTATACTGACCTCCATCAGGTTGCAAATTAAAAATAATTTTTTTCTTCATTTAGCTCTGAAAAAATATTTGGGCTTCTAGCAGTGTGTGGGACTTGTTCTATTAGTCCTTCTATACTGACCTCCAGCAGGTTGCAAATTGAATATAATTTTTTTCTGCATCTAGCTCTGAAAAAATAGTTGGGCTTCTAGCGGTGTGTGGGACTTGGTCTATTAGTCCATCTATACTGACCTCCATCAGGTTGCAAATTAAAAATAATTTTTTTCTGCATCTAGCTCTGAAAAAATATTTGGGCTTCTAGCAGTGTGTGGGACTTGGTCTATTAGTCCATCTATACTGACCTCCATCAGGTTGCAAATTAAAAATAATTTTTTTCTTCATTTAGCTCTGAAAAAATATTTGGGCTTCTAGCAGTGTGTGGGACTTGTTCTATTAGTCCTTCTATACTGACCTCCAGCAGGTTGCAAATTGAATATAATTTTTTTCTGCATCTAGCTCTGAAAAAATAGTTGGGCTTCTAGCGGTGTGTGGGACTTGGTCTATTAGTCCATCTATACTGACCTCCATCAGGTTGCAAATTAAAAATAATTTTTTTCTGCATCTAGCTCTGAAAAAATATTTGGGCTTCTAGCGGTGTGTGGGACTTGGTCTATTAGTCCATCTATACTGACCTCCATCAGGTTGCAAATTAAAAATAATTTTTTTCTGCATCTAGCTCTGAAAAAATATTTGGGCTTCTAGCAGTGTGTGGGACTTGGTCTATTAGTCCATCTATACTGACCTCCATCAGGTTGCAAATTAAAAATAATTTTTTTCTGCATCTAGCTCTGAAAAAATATTTGGGCTTCTAGCGGTGTGTGGGACTTGGTCTATTAGTCCATCTATACTGACCTCCATCAGGTTGCAAATTAAAAATAATTTTTTTCTGCATCTAGCTCTGAAAAAATATTTGGGCTTCTAGCAGTGTGTGGGACTTGGTCTATTAGTCCATCTATACTGACCTCCATCAGGTTGCAAATTAAAAATAATTTTTTTCTTCATTTAGCTCTGAAAAAATATTTGGGCTTCTAGCAGTGTGTGGGACTTGTTCTATTAGTCCTTCTATACTGACCTCCAGCAGGTTGCAAATTGAATATAATTTTTTTCTGCATCTAGCTCTGAAAAAATAGTTGGGCTTCTAGCGGTGTGTGGGACTTGGTCTATTAGTCCATCTATACTGACCTCCATCAGGTTGCAAATTAAAAATAATTTTTTTCTGCATCTAGCTCTGAAAAAATATTTGGGCTTCTAGCAGTGTGTGGGACTTGGTCTATTAGTCCATCTATACTGACCTCCATCAGGTTGCAAATTAAAAATAATTTTTTTCTGCATCTAGCTCTGAAAAAATATTTGGGCTTCTAGCGGTGTGTGGGACTTGGTCTATTAGTCCATCTATACTGACCTCCATCAGGTTGCAAATTAAAAATAATTTTTTTCTGCATCTAGCTCTGAAAAAATATTTGGGCTTCTAGCAGTGTGTGGGACTTGGTCTATTAGTCCATCTATACTGACCTCCATCAGGTTGCAAATTAAAAATAATTTTTTTCTGCATCTAGCTCTGAAAAAATATTTGGGCTTCTAGCAGTGTGTGGGACTTGGTCTATTAGTCCATCTATACTGACCTCCATCAGGTTGCAAATTAAAAATAATTTTTTTCTTCATTTAGCTCTGAAAAAATATTTGGGCTTCTAGCAGTGTGTGGGACTTGTTCTATTAGTCCTTCTATACTGACCTCCAGCAGGTTGCAAATTGAATATAATTTTTTTCTGCATCTAGCTCTGAAAAAATAGTTGGGCTTCTAGCGGTGTGTGGGACTTGGTCTATTAGTCCATCTATACTGACCTCCATCAGGTTGCAAATTAAAAATAATTTTTTTCTGCATCTAGCTCTGAAAAAACATTTGGGCTTCTAGCAGTGTGTGGGACTTGGTCTATTAGTCCATCTATACTGACCTCCATCAGGTTGCAAATTAAAAATAATTTTTATCTGCATCTACAGTACCTCTGAAAAAATATTTGGGCTTCTAGCAGTGTGTGGGACTATTTGTATTAGTCCATCTATACTGACCTCCATCAGGTTGCAAATTCAAAATAATTTTTTTCTGCATCTAACCCAGCCAATAGTTTTGGCCTAATACCACAGTTTGGCCACTCAGCTCTGCTCGGTTACCATCCATTGTTTTTTTGTGCAAACAACTCCAGAGTTGTGAATTAGTTAACCACCAAAATGAGTGGAAAAAGGCCTGCTGCTGGTGGAAAGGGGAATAGGCGTGTTGGGAAGGGGAAAAAAGGTTGTGTCCGTGGGGTAGGTGTTAAAGCAACAGTAACATCTGCAGAAGAAAGACCATCTTCCAGCCAAACTAAAATGTCTACTTCTTTTAGCGGACAATGTGATAAGATCCCTTTCTTACGGCCACGCCAATCGCTACAAATTCCAGATGAGGCACAAAAACAGCAGGTGCTTCAACGGATATCAAGTGCTCCTTTAAGTGGGCTCTCCTCCACATCAACTTCAACATCACAAATACTCCAGTCCTCAAAGGTGTCACCCAAATCGCACTTGCTTCCTCACAGCTCCCAAATCTCCAGCTGCCCGTCTGAGTATGAGGTAGAACAGATGGTTGAGTCTGCAGAGCTGTTTACTCATACTATAGCCTGGGAATCAGAGGTCGACTCCAGCGCTTCTGTGAATCCAGACGAGGAAATGATCTGCACTGATGCCCAGAATCTTTATGAGTCGGATCCAGGACCAGACGCAGAAGGTTCTGACCATAATGTAGACCCTCATTCCCAAACTGTAACTCCTGTTGGTGGAGACAATGAGGAAGACGATGATAAGACTCAAATACCTGATTGGAGCGACAACTTTAGTTTTTTGTCAGGGCAGGAACAGGTTGGCTCTGAGGACGACGGGTGTGATAACGCACAGGGTGATGATGATGAGGTCGGAGATCCCACTTACTGTCAACCCACAGTCAGCCAAGAGATGAGGTCAGCAGAGGAGGTGGAGGAAGATGCTAGTGACGACGAGGTCAGGTTGCGCCTTCCTGGACAGAGACGTAGTACTGGAAGCACGTCAACAACTGCATCCTCAAACACAACTCTGCCTCTCACCACAAGTCGTGGTGGCTCTTCAGGTCGCATGGGTGCTAAGCCTTGCATAGCCTGGGCATTTTTTCAGATCGATAAAGATGACCCAACTCGTGTTATCTGTAACATTTGTCAGCAAAAGCTAAGTAGAGGCCAAAAAATACATAGTTTGAGTACTTCATGCATGAACCGGCACATGGACATGAAGCATAAGTTGCAGTGGGAAGCTCAGTGTGCTACAATGCGGCCTAGCCGGCCGGGCCAATCACCGTCTGCCATATCTTGTGCATCCGCGGCCTCTTCATCCTCTGTGACTGGGGGGACAGCAGTCACACCTGTTTTGGGGCGCAGACCTGCCACCTCTTTACCCGCAACAGCCAGCGTGATTGGCAGGTCATCATTTTCTTTGGAGGTGGTAACACCAGCTGGTGTTGAGCGCTGTCCGACATCGATAGCACCACCTTTGGATCAAGGCAACCTAACATGTCCGCCTGCATCTTCCTCACAGACCGGCAGTTTGCCGGGGACACCCTTATCAACCCCGTCTAAGCACAATAGCCAGCCCTCGGTCCCTCAGATGTGGACAAGTAAAAGACCATTTCCTCCTAGCCATGAGAAAGCTAAGAGGTTGAATTTCACCATCTGCAAGCTCTTGGCTACAGAAATGCTGCCTTTCCGCCTGGTGGACACAGAGGATTTTCGAGACCTTATGTCCGTCGCAGTGCCCCAGTACCAGATGCCCAGTCGGCACTACTTCTCAAAGAAAGGTGTGCCTGCGCTCCACCAGCATGTCGCACACAACATCACCGCTTCTTTGAGAAACTCTGTGTGTGACAGGGTGCATTTCACCACAGACACTTGGACGAGTAGGCATGGACAGGGGCGTTACATGTCGCTGACTGGGCACTGGGTAACTATGGTGACAGCAGGACAAGGGGCTGCTGTCCAAGTCTTGCCGTCCCCACGAGTTGTGCGTCAATCCTCTTTATGTCAAAGTTCCTCCACTGCTTCTGCCTCCTCAACCTCCTCTCGGTCTTCCACCTGCACCCAAAGCCTGTCTGGTCATGCCACAAGCTTTCTAACTGCGCAGAAGGGATCCTGCACACCTCCTTACTATGCTGGCAGTAGGGCTCAACGTCATCAGGCGGTTTTTACATTGAAATGTCTGGGAAATGTGAGTCACACAGCTGAGGAGTTGTGGTCAGCTCTGGAGAACCAATTTCATGAATGGTTGTCTCCACTGGACCTGAAACCAGGGAAGGCCGTGTGCGACAATGCTGCAAACCTGGGTGCGGCCCTTCGCCGGGGCAATGTCACACACGTGCCTTGTATGGCTCACGTGTTGAACCTGGTTGTCCAGCAATTTTTAGCCCACTATCCCAGACTAGATGGCCTTCTGCAGAGGGCACGGTCGCTGTGTGCTCACTTCCGCCGTTCGCATCCCGCAGCTCAGCGACTTACATCTCTACAGAAGTCGTTGGGCCTGCCACTTCACCGGCTAAAATGCGATGTGCCTACCCGGTGGAATTCAACTCTGCACATGTTGCAGCGACTGTGGCAGCACCGACAAGCCCTGGTGCAATACGTTCTGACGTATAGCCTGGGCCAACGAGATTCAGAGGTGGGGCAAATCACGCTGGAGGAGTGGTCTCAGATCAGGGACCTATGCACCCTTCTGCACAGTTTTGAAATGGCGACGAAGATGTTTAGTGCTGACGATGCCATTATCAGCATGACTATTCCGGTGATTTACATGCTGGAGCACATGTTAAACAGAATTCGGAGTCAGGTGGTGGCACAAGAGGAGGTGGAGGAAGTAGAGGAGGAGGAGTTGTATGCGGAAGGGCTAACATCTGCAAGGTCCAGACGGTCGGCAGCACCAAGGCGGCAGGCATGTGAGGGTGGGGGAGATGGTTTTACCAGGGCGCATGGTAGCAGCCAAACTAGTGAGGAAGGTGCAGGAGCCCAGGAAGAAGTGGAGGACGAACTGATGGAAGACTCATCAGATGAGGGAGACCTTGATCACATTTCTGTTGTGCGAGGTTGGGGGGAGAGGACAGAGGAAGGAAGCATGATTGTTACCTCGCCACCAACACAACAGGGACTTGGTGCTCCTGGATGCGCAACACACAGGAGTGCCTTCTTGCTGCACTACCTGCAACATGACCCTCGAATTGTGAGAATTAGAAATAATCCTGACTACTGGGTTGCCACACTGTTAGATCCCCGGTACAAAAGTAAATTTGCAGAAATTATTCCTGCCATAGAAAGGGATGCACGCATGCAGGAGTATCAGCAGAGACTGTTGCAGAATCTTACATGTGCTTTTCCACAAAATACCAGTGGTGCACGTAGTGAATCTCACAGTTCCAACTTGCCAACCGTGGGACCGTCAAGTGTTCAGCACTCAAACCGTAACAGAACCACAGTATCTGCTGGTAACATCAATTTTGCGGAATCATTTCACCACTTTTTTAGCCCATCCTTTGCAAGGCCACAGGAGACAAGAAGTCTGACACATAGTCAACGCCTAGAGACGATGGTACAGGAGTATCTCCAAGTAAACATTGAAGCCACGACTGTGTCACTGGACCCTTGCTCTTTTTGGGCTTCCAATCTGGATAAATGGCCGGAGCTAGCCACTTACGCCTTGGAGATCTTGTCATGCCCCGCAGCCAGCGTTCTGTCTGAACGTGTGTTCAGCGCTGCTGGTGGTGTGCTGACAGATAAGCGCACGCGGCTCTCCACTGATAATGTAGACAGACTCACGTTCATAAAGATGAACAAATCATGGATCCGAAACGACTTTTCTACCCCTGTGTCATCCTGGGGAGAGTAAAAGCTTGATGATTGGTTAAAATCACCCTACCAACCGTTTTAAGCTTTCAAATTACTAATCATGTTTATCTGTATCTTGACTGGAAAATAATTTGGGCTTTGTAGCAGTGTGCAGCACTGATCCTATTAGGCCATCTATACTAAAGCTTCACCAGATTTAAAATTAAAAATAATTTTTAGCTGCATCTAGCCCGGAAAATAATTTTGGGGCTCCGAGATGCGCAAGGCACATAAGTGCCTTCTTGCTGCACTACCTGCAGCATGACCCTCATATTGTCAGAATTCGAAGTAATCATGACTACTGGGTTGCCACACTCTTAGATCCCCCAAACTTTTCGATCAAGCTTTTCATTTTAATAAAGACCAAAAAAATGATCATTTTTGAAATTATAAGCATTAGCAGGTTGTTAGAAACTGAAATCAAACAGTTTTCAACTCAAAACTTTATTCTAGGTGATGTTACATTTTCACATAGGACCCCTTGTTCGAAAGGAGCTTCTGAACTCTCTCGTCCATTGAATTTGTCAGGTTTTGGATGGTTTCTGCTTCAATTGTTTTGCATGAGGACAGAATACCCTCCCAGAGCTGTTGCTTAGATGTGAACTGCCTCCCGCCATCATAGACACTCCTTTTAATGATGCTCCAAAGGTTCTGAATGGGGTAGAGGTCAGGGGAGCATGGGGGTCACACCATAAGTTTGTCCCCTTTTATGCCCATATCAGCCAGAGATGCAGATGTTTTATGTGCAGCATGAGATGGTGCATTATCATGCAGAAAAATGATCTTGCTGTGAAATACACGGTTCTTCTTCTTGAACCATGGCAGGAAGTGCTGTTTGAGAAAATCCACATACATTATGGAGTTCATCTTTAGCGCCTTCAGGGATCCTAAAGGGGCCGACAATCTCTCTCCCCATGATTCCAGCCCAAAACATTACTCCACCTCCTCCTTGTTGGCGCTGTAGCCGTGTTTGCGTGGGGTGTCCATCAACCAGCCATCCTCCACTCCATCCATCTGGACCATCGAGCGCTGCACGGCACTCATCCGTGAACAAAACAGTTTTGAAATCAATCTTCATGTAATGTTTGGCCCACTGGAGCCGTTTCTGCTTGTGTGAAGTGGATAGAGGAGGTCGACAGGATGGCGCATGCACAGCTGCAAACCTCTGAAGGACCCTGCATCTTGTTGTTCGGGGGACGTTGGAGGCACAAGCAGCTTCAAAAACTTGTCTGCTGCTATGACAAGGCTTTTTTGCCGCTGCTCTTTCAACCTGACGTAATTGCCTGTAGGAAAGAGTCCTCAATTTGCCCTTATCAGCACGCACACGTGTGTACTGTGAATCAGCTACATACTTCTTGATTGCCAAGACACTTCATCCTGATCATCGCACAATGTTGATTGTAGTCATGCCTTGACCTAAACACTCCACAATTTGTTGCTTCTCAGCAGCCGACACATCCTTTTTCTTTCCCATTTTGGCAGAAAATGTAGGCTGCTTAATAATGTGAGAGAGCCTTCTTAAGTAGTCTTGCCTTTCATTGGACACACCTGCCAAACTAATTAGCACAGGTGTCTGCAATTGCTTACAGTGATATAAAGAGCCCTGACACACATCACCATCAATGAGTTTAACTGACAAACAAACAAATTCTTCCCTTATCACTCCTAAACACTTTTTGTATAATAATTTGGAACGCAGTGTACATGTGCTTTTCCACAAAACACCAGTGGTTCACGTAGTGAATCTTACAGTTCTAACTTGCCAACCGTGGTCTGTATGGAGTTGTTCAATAAAGGGCCCAAAATTAAGATAACATAGATGGGAGAGGTCTCTATGAATAGGAATTCCTAAGTATTTGATACCCTGTGAGGGCCAGGCAAAGGGAAAGTTGGACTGGATGGAATCCTATATGGATTTGGGGAGGGAGACATCGAGGGCCTCAGACTTCGCTGCATTGATTTTAAAATTTGACCATGTAACAAAGTGATCTATTTCAGCCATAACAGCATGGATGGATATATGTGATTGAGTGATATATACTAGGACATCATCAGCAAATAGAGAGCACTTGTACTCGGTGCCTCCCACCTCAATCCACCTAATATTGGGGTTATGGCGAATTGATGAGAGCAGGTGCTCCGTCACTAGGATGTATAAGAGAGGGGACAGAGGACATCACTGCCTTGTCCCATTGGTGATTGTGAAAGGTGATGAAAATGTTCTGACGCACCCCCTGGGCCTTGGGACACCCGGAGCCGGACCCTTTTTGGTGGATGCTGGTGGTTGTAGTCTTCGTGGCGGCGACCCAGTTCCGTGGCTCAGGGCGGTCAAACCAGTGGCGGAACTATTTATGTGGTTTTCATGTTTAAATGTCCGACTACGCCACCCGTGGATTGCGGTCAGAGTGAACCGCCGCTACAGGGCAGACCGCTGAGGCTGGTGTTGTGGGTGCAGCAGAGCGTAGCATAACTCGCCACGGGAGGAGTATAGCCTCAGGGCAGTGTATGCGGAGGATGGGGGTGATGGTGCAGGGCAGCAGCAGTAACGACACGGAGTCAGTGATGCAGTTCAGGGCCTTTACTCACAGTTCTTATTATCCAGACCACGTCTGCAGGTAACGGCTGCCCACGTCGTACTGTGCTCACCAGGTGAGGGGCTCAGACAACTCCCAGATAACTTTGGAGCACTTCACAGGACCCCCTTTGTGTGTCCTTTGTCTGGCCTTTCTTACCAACACTTCTGTCCGGCTGCCTCGGGCCTCCTCTTGGTAAACTTGGCGCCAGTTTCCCTGACCCTATGTGGTGCCTTCCTAGCGGGTGTAGCGAGGGGCTGCGCCACATAAAATGTCAGAGCCTCCGGTTTCTAGCTGAGGGTCGTTTCCTGCCTCCACTAGTTCGGGGACCGGTCTCCCCCTTTGGCCTGACCCCTCCACGCAGGTGGATTCGGGCGTGCGGTGGCGACTCGCCCGTCCGCACCCCTGGGATCCCTTCATTCCTCGTTCCTGGAGCCTTCTCCGCTCCTCTTCCTTCCTTCTCCCTCTTCCAGGCCTGGGCCTCTGTTACTAGGCCCGCCTCCGGAGCAGAGCTTATGCAGAGCCCCTGCTCCCTGCCACTTCTGCTCAGACTTCTCTGCACTGAACTAAGATGGTGCCCTCCTTTTATACTCCCTTCTCAATGCACCCAGGAACTGCTTCCTCCCTGCTCCTGCACTACAGGGTTCCCCTTCCTCAGTGTTCCCTCCCCCCACTCCAGCCAGGGACAGGGACTGTCGTGCCCATCTCAGGGGCATATTGGTCGCCCTGCCCCACGGCAATGTGGTGTAATGCATGCAGGTGTCGGGTCCTGATCCACACTCCATCCTTACCTGAGAGTGAGATATCACACCTCTGGGTGAGGTGCAATACGTCTGTAGCAACCGAGCCCTCAGGGTGCTACAGTTCCATTTATCTTCAGCCTAGGTGACGTATTGCGATACAGGGCCGTGATTTTGGCTATAAAAGGGTCCCCTAGACCCCTACCCCAAGCTTTTTAAGAGAATCATATATGGCGTGCCAGGAGACTCTATGGAATGCTTTCTCAGCATCCAACGAGAGTATCTAATTACAAATTTTTAACTGCATCTAGCCCAGGAAATACTTTGTGCCTAGTAGCAGTGTCTGCTAGTCAGCGGATTATCCCGGCTGTTAAGCAAGCTGCACCACCTGTAGTTTAGACACTTAATTTTTTCAAAGGAAATGCTTCGGGACCATGGGATACTTAGTGAAGAGCATCAGGAGGCACCCCAAGGCATAGGGGCTGGGACTGGCAGTAGGATGCCTTGCGGTGGACAGCCGAGCTCGATCCTTATAAAAGCTTTTTAACTGCAGCAGCTTTAGTGGACGCTACTGGAGCTGGAATTACCGCGGCTGCTGGCATGAGACTTGCCCTCCAATAGATCCTTGTAAATGGATTTAAAGTGTATTCATTCAAATTAGAGAGACAATTTAAATTAAAAAGCTTAGAGCTGCCTCCACCACAGGGGGGCTCGCTCGACCCACCAGCGGACAGGCACCAGTATTGGGAGAGGGGGGCTGGCCGTCAGGGTTCACCGCGGCTCTGGCACAAACCCGGCGACACGGAGGTGGCACGGGCAGGAGCGGACTGGCCGTGTCGGCTTCTCACTTTTTGGATTTTAGAAGGGCATGACATGCCTATATCTGTGTCTCCCCCTCCTTTTACTCCTCCACCTCTTTTATTTTCGCATGACTATATGTACTTGTCACTTTTCCATGTGTTAGTTATGTCTTCTGAGCAGTTTGTCAGCTTTTGGACACCTTTGAAGGTGTTTTCTATGTGTTTCTATGTGTTTTTGTTTGCCTGCCATTGGTTTTAACGGTGTTCGAAGGTGTTCGACGAACAGTTCGACGAACAGTTCGGCGAACACACGGGTGTTCGACGAACCGAACCGTACTCGAACACTACGGGGGTGGCTCAACACTACTTATCAGTATTTTAACATCAAGAGTGTTCCTGGCACTGTACCTCATGTCTGCCCACTTCACCTGTAACCGTCCAAAATATGTCTCTATACTTTCTCCTTTTTGCTGTGCCATGTCAGTCAGGAGTAGAGACTGCTCTGATTGTTTCAGTGTAGCCCATTCTCTCAGTGCTTCACAGTACATCTCCCCAGACCGTACAGATTGATCACTCATGCTCCATGATTGATCATTTGTCACATCTGTATGAATCTTAATCATGTGTCCTAGTATGTCACCTGCCTTTGCAGTCACCCAACTCTCTAGATCTGTCCAAGTGCACTTATACGTCCATTGTATTCTCTGTATTTGTCTGTAAAATGGGAAAGGTCGATTCTTAGGGTCAGGCAACTGTTACAGCATAACTAACTGGTCAGAGGGGCTCTAGGGATAATACTCCCCTGTCTGTCTTACTGTTACGCACACGCCGCTAGGTTCAGATAGGGGCGAGACAGGTTACATTAATTCTTTGAAATCCTGGGCGAACCGTTACTCAGGGCGACCATAGACCAGCTTCTCTCAAGCACACAGGGGTATTGACCTTCAGGCACAGACACATAAGTTGTTTCACTTGCTCACCAGACACACTTGACAAGAGTCCTCATAAACGGTAGAAGAGTAGCATTTAATAAGAAGCCGCACAGCCAGTGCAAGTTAAGTCACTCCTGGCTTGAATCCTTTTCACTTGCAGGGGAGCTTCTGAGAGATACAGAACACACACACCACCTTTCTCTTCAGCTCCAGCCAGACAGTAAACAACTTCCCCACAATCCCCCTGGGGCTCTGATAAAACACTTCCCTTCTCCTTTGACTGTGTTAACCCCTCTAATTGCTGGATGCTTTTAAAGCACCAGCACTACTTCTGAATGTCACACTTTGCAAAAGCACTACTTCTGCATGTCACACTCTTCCCTCCTTTTTGAATGTTGTTCTCGACATTCGTCTTAATTGGTCAATCTGACCAATTCTGAGACAGTGGTGAAAGATGGATAACTTTATATACAAATTGGCATTGTGAAATTGGTATAACGTTCATAAACATTGATAACAACCTACTCTTATGACCTTTTTCTTGTAGGATGCCTGTAAGAAAACAACACAGTTAAAATAATCAACATCTCTTCAGCTGGAGCTTTTCGTACGTCTTCAACCAGCTCTCTCTCTCTATGCTTTAACAGTTCTTTGTTTCTACAAAGTCTTTTAAGGAAAATCAAAGCATGAAAACAAGTCTTTCCAGTAGGCAACATCTTCCATACTGCCTCTTTGTGGTGAATACCACTCAAGTGGGCTTACCTGGTCTGCAGGCAGAAATACCTGTTTCCAGTCGACAGTCCTTGGCACTTGACTCGGTTCACCAAGTGTCTCATACGTCAGCATCACGAGCCTCCTCACTTCTCGAGTCGACATCCTCCTATTGAGTTGTTCCTCAGAGACCACAGGTCCTTCGGTCACAGAAGTTTCTTCGGACACACTTGTTTCCCGTGATTCCTCAGATGCTCTTGGAGCTGCCTCTAAGTTCCTGTACTTCTCCTGAGTCGCTGGTTTCCGCATGGTCTGGTAATTCTGCTCCTCCTGAGTGTCGATCGGTCTCTTCAGGGGCCAGTGTTCGATCATCAGATCTGAATTGGACTTCATCTGTACTCCTTGGTACAAACTCTGGAGCCTCAGGACTTAGTTCACTCTCCTGAAGATGGTACATCCCACTCCTTACCGGTCCATGAAATACGAGAGTGTGCTCTTCTTCATCGGAACTTTCAAGGTCCCTATCCGCCTCCAGAGCTTCAGTCTGTGGTGGTCCCTTAGTTGATCTCGGACGATGTCGGTCTACTTCTGGGAAGTCTTGTTGTGGTGGGAGATAATCACAGGGTAGTAGTAAATTCCGATGGACTATTCTGGTTTTCTTGTCTCCCGTTTCCAATCAGATTTCATACACTGGGCTGTCATCAGCTTTCCTCCTTACGATAACATACACCTTATCTTCCCAGTACGAACAAAGTTTTCCTGAACCGCCTTTCTCACGTACGTTCTTGACTAGCACCCGGCTTCCCGGTGCCAATTCTGCTCCATAACATTTTTGATCATAGTAGTCCTTACTCTTGCTCTGTCCTTGCGTAACCACTTTGGACGCAATGTTGTGTGCCTCTGCCATCCGTTCCTTCCATTTACGAACGTACTCCGGATACGTACTGTAAGTCTCTGACACCGGAGTATCGAACATGATGTCGATTGGCAGTCTTGGCGATCGTCCATACAATAGGATCGCTCTTTGTACAGTTATAGGCATGTACCACTTTTGACAGAGAACTCTTCCAGTCTTTCTTCTCGTCAGCTGTTAAAGTGCGCAACATCGACAATAATGTCCGGTTAAAACGTTTCACTTGTCCATTACCCGCTGGGTGATAGAGCGTTGTGTGGGATCTCTGAATTCTACAGTACTTTCCTAGCTTGGCAAAGAGCTGGTTCTCAAATTCTCTTCCTTGGTCGTGGTGTGACCTTGTAGGGAACCCAAACTTCAAAGCAAAATCATTAAAGATCTTCTCTGCTGCTGCTCGAGCAGATTTATTGGTGGTGGCATATGCTTGAGCAAATCGAGTGAAATGGTGCATCTCAACCAAGATGTATCCGTAATCACCCTTGCACGTCTCGAGATGTACGAAGTCTATTGAGACCATCTCAAACGGATACGTAGTTTGGATGTTGCCCATAGGTGCCCGGGTTGATGTGTTGGGATATTTATCTGTCAGACACCCACACTCCCTGGTATCGTACATCTCAATATCTCTCTGCATGTATGCATGTACGGCCAGAAGAAAGGTTCACGGATCAAATTTGTTGTCCTTTCCACTCCCAGGTGTCCCAGGTTTTCATGGAGTTCTTTGAAGACCAACCTGCGGAATACTCTGGGTAGTACCAACTGCCGGTTATGTCCTCCTTTACGATACAGGATACTGTCTTCACTGAGGTAGAGCTTCGTCCATTCTTTAATTAAAACAGATACTGCTGGTGACTCATTGTCTTTCTCCCGTTTACTTGGAAACCGATTTTGGTCCACAAAAAGTAGTATTCTACCAATTATCTGATCTTCCCACTGTGCTCTATGGATTTGGTAGTTGTTGAGTAGACCGGGGGTGATCTTGTTCTCTCGCTTTTATGGTGGTTTCCACCGTTAACGGACACCACAATGGTGTGTCTTCCTCCTGATAAGCTTGTACTACTTGGGTAGTGCTCTCAATTGCTTCCAGACTCACTTCCTCCGAGCATTCTTGCATGAACTCCTCAGGCTCTAGTGGTATTCTTGACAATCCGTCAGCATCCGCATTGCATTTTCCTGGCCTGTACTTGATGCTGAAATTGAAGTCAGCTAGTTCAGCGACCCATCTCTGACCCGTTGCATTCAGTTTGGCTGTAGTAAGGACATAGGTCAAAGGGTTGTTGTCAGTGTATACCTCAAACTCTTTGCTGTAGTAGAGATAATCTCTAAATCGTTCACAGATAGCCCATTTTAATGCCAGGAACTCCAGTTTTCCAGAATGAATATGGTAATTCTTCTCGGCATCTGTCAACGTTCTGGAACCGTAACCGATGACTCTCATTTTTCCATCTTGAGGATGATACAGGGCAGCTCCCAGTCCAACTTCAGAAGCGTCACAATGAAGAACAAATGGTAAATTGAAATCAGAATATCCCAAGATGGGTTTTACCAGGTAGTCTACTAGTTCTTCCAATACCTCCTGGTGGTCTGCTGTCCAGAGAATGGGCTGTTGGGACGAAACGGCATTGTTTCTTTTAAGCCCGGTCCTACCCGAGTTCTTTTTCTCCGTGGGTGTTGTTGTCTCTGTCGTTGTCCCCAAGAGGAGGTATTGTGGTGCGGCAATCCTGGAGAATTTCCGACTGTAAGTAGGATTCCTCTCCTACCATCGTAATATCTGCCTCAACTCCCCAACGGTAGAGGGCCGCTTGTCTTTTAAGGCCAGTACCGGAGCGATTTCTGCTGGGTCCATGGTATATCCTTCTCCAGACACAATTTTCCCTAGAAATCGGACTTGTCTTTTGAACAGTACACACTTCTTTGGGGTCAACTTAACTCCGTGTTGTTGATACCGTTGTAATATGGTCCTCACGTGTTCAACATGCTCCTGGAAGGTTTTGCTGTGTACCACATTGTCATCCAAGTACGGCTGGCCGATATCGTCCCTCAATCCTTCTAAACATGTCTCTATGCTCCCCTGGAATTCTGCTGGAGCTGAACTGAGCACAAACAGTATGCAGATCCACTCATATAATCCCCACGGTGTGATGAATGCTGTCAAGGGTCTACTAGAGTCTTCTTGGTGGTATGCCTTACCCTAATCGAGGACAGAAAACCAGGTGCTTCCTGATAGGCTATCCAGCATATCTTGGATCTTTGGTATCGGGTGTCGATCAGGTACTGACTTTTGGTTTAGTTCCCAGTAATCACAACAGAGTCTCAGTGTACTGTCCTTCTTCCTAACACAGACAATAGGAAAGGAATAAGACGACTTTGACTTTTGGACCCAACCTCTGTTGATGAGATCTTGTAAATATTCTTTCACTTCACGGTGTAATGGTTTTGGCACAGACATGTAATTTCTGGTTACTGGGGTCGTGTCTTTCAAATTGATTTTCAACTGCAACGATGGGATACAGCCTATATCAGTGTCATCTTTGGAGAATGCATGACACTCTTCTCTCAGAATCTGTTTTGCTATGGCTAGATCTTCCGCACACAAGTGTTCCAGTGGTACTGGGGGATCCCAGGACTCCGAGGTGGGTCGTGCAATTTCTTCCCCTGGGCAACTCCTGTTCCTTGGTGGGGAGATTGAATTCACTGTAGACCCCTGGGGAGGTCACACACTGGGTGATATACCGTTTTAACGGTTTCAATGTGACCTAACACAGTCTTTGGATCCAGTCTAATTTCGTGTCTCGTAGTATTCATCACCGGTATTGTCACAAACCCACCAGTAGGAATCGTAAGCACAGTCTCACCTTGAAGTAGGCCTTCTGGAAGTTCTGAGGAGTCTTTTGGCACGAACAGTCTTTTCTGGACTTTTCTTTCCAGTTCTACCCGTACTCCACACCTCACCCCCACCATTTGGTTTGCAGAGATGATGGTTGGGCGCCAGCCTACCTTGACTTCTTTTAGGGCCATTGTATTCTGTGCTTTCTTTACTCTATGAATCACATTTTCCACCACGGCATTGGGTATTGCAAGCGATGTGGCAATTGCATCCACCACCAGTGTCCCTGACTTGTGTTTCGTGATGACCTCACTGATTACATTATAACCCAGGATAGGATCCTCTGCCACGTTCTGATCACTGGACACGAGAAAAGGAACCAACAGCTCAATGGTGTTGCTGTTCTTCATGGCCCTGAGTTGGAAAGTCACTTCCACCCAGCCTTTGAAAGAGATGTCGGTCTGGTTGGCGGCTTTGCCATGGAGTTCTACTGGTCCCAAGAGTTCTTTTAGTGACCGAAGGCAAGTGTGTGGCAGGTAGCGCCTTCTCCATTCTTCATTTAAAAGGCTCGCTTTGGCTCCTGTGTCCCACAATGCTTTTACTAGGAGTCCATCTAGCTGGCACTGTATAAACCACCTTTCACCGATTAGGCTGATGAGGCTATCTTTACTGACTGAGGAATCCTCCTCCCAGGAGTACATCGTTTGACATTTGCACTGGGCATTATGTAACTGATGCCCTGTCTCCCTTGCAGCTGTTGTAGACGGGAACACACTTGGGGATAGTACTGACAAAGCCGTTTTACCTCATGCACCGTTCTGGGGTTTGGTGAGATTTGGATTTCCTTCTGAGGCCTCCTCCGTGTCGCGGTTACTAGTCACCCCACACTGGCAACCTCTCGTCTTTTAACCCAAACGACCGTGACCATTGGCACTCCTTGGCATAATGTCCTTCCTCACCACATCTTAGACAGTGGACACATACTGTACTCTGATTTGATGAACGGCACGCTTCACAAGCTGGGTATCTTCTGTTTTGGAACCCACTCCTGGGTCTGAGGGATACAGGTTCTGGCCTGGAATGAATCAACTTTTTCACCTCAATCCACTTGGCTCGCAGTTCTCCTATTACTTCCTCCCAGTCAGCGTTGTCAGGCCTCTCTTTTGTTGGAGATTTAAGGTTCCCTCTCGGAGGTGGCACTGGAGGGTCTCTATGATGATCTTTGGACTGGCCACCAGTGGTCTGCAACTTCAGCTGACTCCTTTTGGTGATTTTAGGAACAGAGCCTTTCTTTAACTTCTGTTCGCTCTCTGACTACAAACTAGCGGTCTCATTCATTTTTTCATTTAGGACTTCGTCCAAAATGCCAGGATCTTCTAGGTGCTGTTTCAGCTGCAACTTGATATCTTTGCTGATTAATCCCCTTCCCAATGATCTCAAGAACTTCTTCTGGACTAGTCCAGCATCAAACATCTCTTCCGCTTCTACATCTCTGGATGCAAACAACAGTCTATCCTTCAGTTCAATTGCCCTGAACAAGAAACTTTGAGGTGATTCATTATTTTTCTTTATAGTGCCCTTTTAAAATCATCTTCAGCTGTGGCAAGGTCAATTGACTCTTCATTTCTAGTATACTATGGAGGTTCAGTCCTGGGCTGATCGCTTTCACCACCCCCTCAACGATCTCATCTGGCTGGTAGCCTTTCTGTAATCCTGCATCGATTGGTGCAACAAGTTCATATAAGACCGTTTCTCTTTCTGTTCACACTCTCCAATCTGTCCCAGGATCTTGAATTCTTCCCTTATGGTGATTTGTGGTGTTAGAGAGGACTGCCTCCCTGATTTATCTAACCCAAGCAGGTTAAAGGTTCTGTCTGAGTCTTTCACCCGTTTAGAGGTTTTGGTTGATCCCTGCAGAGCTGTTGTTAGGGTTTTGAATTGTTCTTTCAATTCCTGTAGTTCAGTCTGTGGACGGAGATTCCTGCTTTTGGTAATTGGTGCTGCCCCTCCATCCTCCAACTTCAACCTGATTAGAAACTGTGTTAGTTCCTGGAGGAATGTCCCCCTGATGTCTTCAGCTTCTTTCTCCCCCAGCTCATCCATTTTTGCATTAATGGCAGCTAACAGTTGCCTGTGGTTGTGTGCTTTGGAAATCTGTTCTACTGACATCTTTATATGTTCTGCGACTGTTCTCAATTCTTCACAGGTTAACTGAAGAAGGAGCTCACTAATTCTGTCCATTTGTATTTCCACATCCATTGCTGCTAGTGAGTTTTTCTTTAGGGCTGGTCCCATTTAACTTGTGTAGCAGAGTTGAGTTTAGGTGCTGTGCTGCTGTGTTTTTCCAGACACTTTTCCTCTTCTCCTTCTACGCGCTAATTCCCGCTCAGGATTCCCCGTACGTGCCACCAAAGTTACGCACACGCCGCTAGGTTTAGATAGGGGCTAGACAGGTTACATGAATTCTTTGGAATCCTGGGGGAACCGTTACTCAGGGCGACCATAGACCATGTGCTGCAGCTTCTCTCAGGCACACAGGGGTATTGCCCTTCAGGCACAGACACGTAGGTTGTTTCACTTGCTCACCAGATGCACTTAACAAGAGTCCTCATAAACGGTAGAACAGTAGCATTTAATAAGAAGCCACACAGCCAGTGCAAGTCAAGTCTTATGAGCAACAGGCTGCAGTGACAAACAGTACAGTTCCTTAGCAGCACAGCAGTTCACAGTCTTCCCAGTAGTACAGGACAGCACAGTTCTAATGCAAAGGCACATTAATGAATGCAGCATTCTTTACAGCACAGTGAGATGGAGTAGGGTTTGCTGAGGGAGATGATCCCTGTGACACCATTTCTTCCAGTCCTTATTTTTATGCCTGACAATACTCTGCACTGCTAGTTCAGGAACTCTACTTGACCTAT
This sequence comes from Phyllobates terribilis, assembly GCF_046119375.1. Lineage (NCBI taxonomy): Eukaryota > Metazoa > Chordata > Amphibia > Anura > Dendrobatidae > Phyllobates > Phyllobates terribilis. Next base: position 639,082,950 of record NW_027362762.1, read on the forward strand.
GCTTAGCTTCACTCCTGACTTGACTCCTTTTCACTTGCAGGGGAGCTTCTGTGAGATACAAAACACACACACCACCTTTCTCTTCGGCTCCAGACAGACAGTAAACAACTTCCCCACAATCCCCCTGGGGCTCTGCTAAAACACTCCCCTTCTCCTGTGACTGGGTTAACCTCTCTAATTGCTGGATGCTTTTAAAGCACCAGCACTACTTCTGCATGTCACACTTTGCAAAAGCACTACTTCTGAATGTCACATTACTCTAGTCACCCTTCTCGGTCCTGATGTGGGTTGTTGTCTGGTGGTGGACGTGACAGGATGTTGGGTGGAGGTGACATGGGGGTCTACACCTTCCTCCCTCTCAGGGTTGCCGTTAGCTTTCTTCCCAAAAGTCAAAGCCCCCACTTCCGTGTCAGCGTCTTCTGTCATGCATGTGATTTTGTCTGAACAGGATTCAGTGTAACTTTGCTTAGGTCGGGTGGTAACACATGTCACATAAGTATCTCTCCAGTCTGGGTTTTGCTGATCACAATGTTTACAAGTCCATCCGTCTTGTCTGAGTCTCTGGTCACACAATGGTGGAGCTGTAGTAGTCATAGTCTTAGATTTTTGTCCATCAAAATATTCCGAATACACCTTACACTCCACTGCAGTCTTTTTACAGCCATACTGATATGTTTCCTAAGCCACCTGACACCATGTATTCCTGTCCTTGAAACTGTGTCTCTTTTGTACATCCAAACATCCACACTCTGGCATGTCTGCCTTTTTCATTGTTAGCCCCACACTCTTCACTGCTTCCACTCCATGCCTATCATTTTCTGTCTTTTTGCATGTCTTTTACAGCTGTTTTGGATCCCATTGGGGGCCCTGACTGCACCCAGAACAAGTTGCCCATGGCTTCAACTTATTCTACACATAGCTCCCTTTCTGCAAATGCCCTCTCTCAGTGTGCCTGGACCTTGTCTATAAGCCACACTCTAGCAAGTCAGATTGAGCTGGAAAGATGTAGCGGGAAGGCTCTCATAGCTCTTTCACCCGGTAGACTTACAGGGGGAAATGGGAAGGCTCTGATAGCTCTCTCACCCGTTAGACCAGCTGACTGTAATAGGAAGGTCCAGGTGTGATAGGCCTCTCACCTACCAGACCAGCTCCATCGACCGTGGGAAGGCTCACGCGGCCTCTCACCCACAGAACCCACTGACTAAAGTAGGAAGTCCCAGCCACTCACCTACTAGATAAGCCTTGCAGCTGGCTACTCACCTCTGGTGATCCTTAACCAGCTGTATGGCAGCCACACAGCACACAACTGGAAGCAGGTACAATCACACACTGAGGACCAAATAATCACTTTCAGATTCAGTCCCGCTCTCTCATACACAGGAGCCGAGTAGCCCCTCGCGTCAGCACACAGCATGCACGGGGATGAGATAATAACAGTATTTGAGGAATGTAGCAATATGACAGCTTCTTAACAAGCTTATTACTTTTGTTAAAAAGGAATAATTAATATACAGTCTTCAAAACCTTAATTCTCATAGTTAGGGTGATAAAACCAAGTTTGTTCACTATAGGGACAGATCAATGACACCCTAGGATAAATTGAACAGAATGATCATACATAATATACAGGAAGTTTATATCAAAAGGGTCAATGAATATTCTTCCACCATAGACATATTACACACACAAACCACAGTTGTATAGACTTGGTTTTAAGGAAGATATACTACAGAATCCAATAAAATCATTATTTTTATTTCATCAATTTCAAAACATAGTAAAAGATAAGTAAAAGCAGGAACCCTAAAAAACGAATCAAAGAGGCCTTTCCAGATCAATTCAATCACATATAGTGCTATTTCCTATTGGAAGTATCTATAGAGATGTTGGTATTGCATCAATCCCAAATAATAAATAGCTATAACACCTATTTTATAAAAAATTGCAGTAAAACATAAATTGCATTATTCCCATAAATATAAAGTGCGCTCAGTAATATTATGCACAGTGCATTAGAACAAAAATATTGTATAGAAATATAAAGTGTCTAGATAAATAAATAATATACAATATCTTCCAAATATACAGTGCCAAAAATATTCAGTATATATTTATAATTCATGTGTAGTATGAATTATAAATATATACTGAATATTTTTGCCTGGGTACAAAGAGAGACACTTGTCTAAACAATTTTTGGCACTGTATATTTGGAACATATTGTATATTATTTATTTATCTAGGCACTTTATATTTCTATACAATATTTTTGTTCTAATGCACTGTGCATAATATTACTGAACGCACTTTATATTTATGGGAATAATGCAATTTATGTTTTACTGCAATTTTTGATATAATAGGTGTTATAGCTATTTATTATTTGGGATTGATGCAATACCAACATCTCTATAGATACTTCCAATAGGAAATAGCACTATATGTGATTGAATTGATCTGGAAAGGCCTCTTTGATTAGTTTTTTAGGGTTCCTGCTTTTACTTATGTTTTACTATGTTTTTAAATTGATGAAATAAAAATAATGATTTTATTGGATTCTGTAGTATATCTTCCTTAAAACCAAGTCTACACAACTGTGGTTTGTGTGTATAATAATATACAGGAACCATTCCAAATGTCATACCATTTATGAGATAGGCTTATTATTTGTTCAACATAACACAGTAAACTCCAAGAATTCCACATGAAACTCCTGTAGGACTCAGCCTGATATATTATAACCAGAATCACAGAATAACAGAATCACAAAAATGACAAATAACGATTCTTTCATGCGTGCTCATTCAGGGATCTACTTCACTGCGATTTTTTTTTCTTCTTTCTTTCACGTAGAGTCCCTTATCTCAATCACTCCGCCTGTTTCAACTCAAAGTGAGTTGAATATCCCCTGTCACATTACAGGGGATCACCTCTAATGGAACCTCTTATCTCAACCAGGGACTTATTTGTTTGTTCCTTATACCCAGTTACTCATCATGTCATTCAAATGTCATTCAGAGGTTCTCATAACATGTATGCAAAAAATTCACACAAACCTCAAATCTCACAGCCTGCCTATTGAACCTAGCAATAAGTACACGCTTATAAGGACTGTGGTGTTCAGTGATGCGTAGAAAGAGATTCACCGCACTCTCAGTTGTAAATTTTTTCAATGCAATAAAGTTTATTAAACACAAATAGTGATTGCACATTTGCACATGAATAAGAAGGTGCAGTGTGTGCAACCGTAAAATATAACGTTTCGACCCACCAGGGTCTTATTCATCTAGAGTCACTGTGAAAAAAAGAAATGATAAAGTGAGATTATGTACAAATCGTGACACAGAAAAAAGGATGAGATATTACATTATATACAAAGATCATACAATGGTGGTCTAAGGGGGATATGCACCGTACATGATGGGGAACAAGGACAAGTAAGCAGTAGCTTAGTGAAGAGGGGTGAACCCTGAGCCTCAGGTTGCACAGTGCACTGACCAGAGCAGACATGGGGAGAATGGCGGTAGTTGAGTAGTTTGTATTTTTTGCTGTTGTCAGTACTTGTGAGGGACTTGATGCCTTGTGGGGGGGATCATAGTGTGTGTGTGTGTGGGGGGGGGGGTACAGGACTATCAAACTGTAGGGATCCCTATGTTGCACTTGGACTGTGTACGCCCTTAAAATGAGTAGAAGGTTGTGGGGGCCATCATATTGTTTGTGAGGGGTCTTATACTGTGTGGGGGCCCTGAAACTGCATGCTTTGGCTGTGCGGGACATTGTGTGGAGCTGTGGGGGCTCTCATTCTTTGTGTGGGGCTGTGGATGACATAGACTCTCATACTGTGTGGGGGCCCTAATATTGTATGTTCGGCCTTTAGGAGACATTGTATTGTGTGCAGATGGCCCTCAAACTGTGTGTGTGAGTTGTGGGGATCATCATACTGTATATAGGGAGCTATAGAGCAATCATACTTTGTGGGGGGTACTGTGGTGTCATCATAATGTGCATGACTTGGGTCTGTGGGGGGAATTCACTGTGGGGGTATCATGCAGTATGTGGGGCATTTTTTGTGACATTATATTCTATGAGGGGGTATAGTAGTGTGTGAGAACACCAAGGGGATTCAGTATTGGCATAATTAGTGTTTAACTGCCGTAATACTTGTACCTCTCCATGATTTAAAAAGTTGGGTGGTATGACCCTGCTTACTTGCTTAGGACTTTTACTATGGGGCCCCATGATTCTTTGTATGCCATTGACCATTACATATAAAATTACAGCAAAATTTAAACCAGGAAGAAATGTATAAATTGACCATGAATTTAGCCAAGCTTGTTCCAAATGGGAACTGGAGCTATAACAACTCAAAATATTCCAGTGTGACTTTCTGGCTTAACAACAAAACAAATTATTTAAGTAACTGACTTGTTTCCTTGTTTCCTAATTAAATAATTTGATTTCTTAAACTGATTTGCAAGTTAAATTTAACAAATTTCAAGTACTAAAATATCGATTGGATCAAAATGAACCAACTCATTAAAGAAGATAACATTCCTCAGATAAATTCCCTTCATTTTCACCCATAACATTTGGCTCACCAGTAAAAAATTTTGATAAGATAGTCTGCGATGTGTTATACAAATTGCCCATTTGATACGATTCTATACGATGAGATACGATACACTTTGTTGATCCCGGGGGAAATTGCAGTATCACAGCAGCAGAACATAGACATGAATTACAAAATAGCAGTAAAATTTTGCAGATATACAGTGCTGCTCACCAGTATTGGCACCTCTTCATTTTTTTATAGACTGTACAATATCTTCAGAAATAAATTGAAATGTACCAAAGTTATATCCTCAGGATTTTGTAATTAATGGTCCAAAGTAATACAACAATAAAATATTGTTTTTCAACTTCCATGTTGCAATGTCAAAGAAGAAAGAGAATAAACAACATGTGCAGCAATAAAGGCACCCCTAATTAAAACGTGGCTGAACACCTTTTGGCATTGATGACAGCCTTTAAACGTTTCTTGTAGCCATCTATAAGCTTCTTGCACTTCTTAACTGTAATTTTCTCCCACTTTTCCTGTGCAGTTTGTTCAAGCTCTTCAATGTTTGCAGGGTTCTTTTTCCCAATGGCAGATTTCAGCTCACTCCAAAGATTTTCAATGGGATTGAGGTTAGGAATCACTGCTGGCCATTTTAAAACAGTCCATTTTTTCTTTTTCAACCCTTCCTGTGTACTTTTGTATGTGTGCTTTGGGTCATTGTCTTGCTGGAGGACCCATGATCTTTGACTCAAGCCAAGTTTTCTTACACTGATTAGGACATTTCGCTCTAAAATCTCTGTTTTCAGGTTTCCTGTGGTATGGTCAAGGCCTCCAGTACCAGACGCAGCAAAGCAACCCCACAGCATTATGGATCCTCCACCATGCTTAACTTTTGGTAAGGTGTCCTTTTCCTTATTATAAGCTTCACTGCATCGTCTGTAAACAAACTTGCTTTGCATTGCCGAAAAGCTCTATTTTTGTTTCATCTGTCCACAGAACATTTTTCCACAAGGATTGTGGTTTGTCAAGGTACTCTTTGGCAAAGATCAGTTGTTCCTTTTTATGTCTTTTCTTCAGCAATAATTTCTTCCTTGGCCTTCACCTATAAAGCTCTGCTTATTTTAGTGTGTGGCGTATGGTACTTGTTGAAACCATGACCCCAGACTGTTCCAGGTTGGCCTTCAGGTCTTTGGATGTTTGACGTGGTGTTTTTTCCACTATTCACACCAACCTTCGAAGACATCTCTTGTCAATTTTCCGTCCAGGGAGGTTCTTGACGGTTCCATGCTTGCCAAACTTCTTAATAACATTGCGCACTATTGAAACTGGGATACCAAGGTCTTTGGAGATGGCCTTATACCCTTTGGAAGTCTTGTGTTTGCTAATAAAAGCAACTCTGATGTCATCAGACAGCTCATTTGTCTTCACCATTGTGAAAAAGGAGCAGGGCCTATCATGTGGCTTTTTAAAACACTGAAGTCATCATTCATTGGTTAATTAATGTCACATGGGCACCGACAATCACACGAGAATCTCTTTTGTGATTTACCACAGGCGAGTTAAGATGCATCCTAAATTAATGTAAAGGGTGCCAATACCAGTGACACAGGAAGCGTTAAGTTTTTCTATTTTTCCCTCCCATTGTTTTTAGTTTTAAATTATTGTTTATCATTTGCTCTTTTGTATTTAACACAATTGCTCTATACAAAAAAACGGTTTTACTTGATAATTTTTTTCAGGAGATATTCCACATTATGTACTTAAATGGGTGCTAATAACAATGAGCAGGACTGTAATCTCATACATTCCTATTCATGACCTGTCAGCATGATACACAATTAGAACGCCAATAATACACCAGTCACTTAGAGAATTTCACACTTAGGTAGTTGTTGTACATTCCCATAACAGTCAGCCCGAATGATTTCCTGCATCTTTCCTTCTTAAACCTTAGTAGGATTAGACGGTTACTGAAGGTGCTCCTCTGCCTCATGAACAGCTCATATAGTGGGTGTGCATTATTCTTAAAACGTAACATTTAATATCTCATTAAAATGTCTAAAATAACAAAAGCAATACACATAGAAAAGCCAAAAGAACGGGCCTGCCTGCCCATGTAGTTTTGGCTAAAGCAAATGTTTGCTACAAAAAGTGCCCTATAGATTACACTTAATCACATCAGCACATAAACATTAGTTAGTTAGGAATCAAAATACCATTTTTACCATATATAGGCACTAAGCCACATAGAATAATGGAATGGTCTCACCCAACTTGCAGGCAAAGATAGAGACCTCAGACATCCGTCCTCCAACTTTCATATACAGATATCAGCATACATCATGCGAATCCTCATTCCCAAAAATAAGTTGGGACCATGATGTCCTTTTAAAGAAAAAACGCCTCCCAACATGTTTATCCCACCTGGGACTTATCAGGGAATATGGCAGCCAGAATGGAGGACTCAGCTGTACCAAGCAGCAAACACAGCCTCCTGTCGAGTAAATGCCCTTAGTCAGAGTCTGTTTAAATACAGATCTAGTTCCCGGGCTAAATCTCTATTTCTGGTCACCTGACCATTACATCCTTCCTACCCATGAAGCGTGGAGTGAGCACCTGTGGTCACAGTGACATCATGTCCATCGCATTAGCAGCGGGTGGAATGCGGCAAACCGCAAACGTCACTTCCTGTGCGCCCCATCACAACCACCACGTCACCCATGGGTGGAATGCTAGAGCGGTGACCAGCACGTGTCACTTCCGGTGTGTGAGCACCACTCATCGCTCCCTGTCGCGATGACCCTCACAGCTCACCACCAGTGTCCGGACATTAGCGTGGCCATATCGATATGTATCACCTCTGGTGTGCAAGCTCCAATGCCAGCCGCAGTGAACCGCTTACATAATTTCCGGTGTGCAGTCAGCGAACCACCATCTTAAACAGCTCACTATCACTTGAGGTGGGTGTTGTAAAGGTGACCAAAAAACGTATAAACAAACATTAAATTTTCTCTTTGTCCCTCATTTTAAATGTCAGTTTTTTCCTGTTTAGTAAGTGTTTTAATTCTCTTGTTATCCAGGGCTTGTTATTTGCAAAACACCTAGTATTCTTTACAGGTACCAGCATATCAGTACAAAAGTTAATGTAATCAGTAATTCTACCAACCACCTCATTTAGATCAGCTTCATTAACATTCTCTCCCCCACTTCCACACAACAGTCCAAGTCTGAAAGATGAAAGCATTCTTGTAACGCCTCATCTACCTCCGGACACCAAATTCAGATTTTTTTTAATTGTAACAGTTTGTCTACTAACAACTGGTTGATAGGCTGGTGACAATAGTGTAAGATTGTGGTTGGAGTTCCCCAAGGTGGGTAGGTCAGACAATGAATAAGTGTGAAGAATATTCTAGAATAATCACATGTGCCCTGGTTGTCAGGTTTCCAGGGACAGTGTAACTCAACTTCTAGCTGTAAGAGAGAAGGGAGGGGGGCTTCAGTGCGAGTGTCCCTCTGCAGCTGTGAGCTGAGCTGACAGGCAGGCCCCCTGCAGTGATCCTTTCCTTTGTTCACTAACGTGCTGGTTTGTTAAGGTACTATATTTCAATACCGAGTTGTGGAAGAACTATATGTCCCAGCTCTTCACAAAATGGATTCTCTAGCTCAGGGGGAGATAGCAAATGCCAGACTGCATCCCAGCCCAATCTAGCGTGTAGGGACGAGGAGATACACATCCCAGCCTTTTGGAACCTTTTGGTATCCACACGTAGCAGGGGCCCGGCTGGGTCTGCTGACACCAGAACCGGTTCCCTGGGACTTTCCAGTTAGGAGGTATGGCCCACTTTAGTTCTTGGAGTCTCTTAGATAAGAAGGAACAGGGGTGGAGACTTGGGCTTGAGCCGGGGGGTGGTAGTGGGAATTCCCAGAGAGTTTGAAGGTCTTTGTAGCTAAAGCCTATTGTCGTTTCCTGGGGAAGCTGGTGACATCAAGACGTGTGGGAGAAGTCCAGCAACCAAGCAGTGCCCACATACCTTCCCCATGTGGCCGCCCATCCCCCGAGCCATGCTTTCCATCTACTGGTAACTGACTTTAAGATCTGTTATGCTTGATGTACCATGCATTTGTATTTGTAACTCTGACCATTGTATATGTATAACCTTGTGTATATAGTAGATTGTTTACACTGTGTTCCAAATTATTATGCAAATAATATTTTCTCAGATTTTCCCAAATTACCTATATGAATTGCAGTCATTGTAATTTTCCAGTCAAATAACTATTAGAGTACAATTGAAAGGTTTTTGTACAAACTGCCTATGATAACAGTATATTAAAAAAAAAATTTAAAACTCAAACTGCGCTCAAAATGCATGTTCCAAATTATTATGCACAGCAGAGTTTTCAACCTTTTCATTTTAATAAAGAACAAAAAAATTGTCATTTTTGAAATTATAAGCATTAGCAGATTATTACAAACTGAAATCAAACAGTTTTCAACTCAAAACTTTATTCTAGGTGATGTTACATTTGCACATAGGACCGCTTGTTCGAAAGGAGCTTCTGGACTCTCTTGTCCATTGAATTTGTCAGGTTTTGGATGGTTTCTGCTTTAATTGTTTTGCATGAGGACAGAATACCCTCCCAGAGCTGTTGCTTAGATGTGAACTGCCTCCCGCCATCATAGACACTCCTTTTGATGATGCTCCAGAGGTTCTCAATGGGGTTGAGGTCAGGGGAGCATGGGTACCACACCATAAGTTTGTCCCCTTTTATGCCCATATCAGCCAGAGATGCAGAAGTGTTATGTGCAGCATGAGACGGGGCATTATCATGCATGAAATGATCTCGATGGTCCAGATGGATGGAGTGGAGGATGGCTGGTTGATGGACACCCCATGCAAACACGGCTACGGCGCTAACAAGGAGGAGGTGGAGTAATGTTTTGGGCTGGAATCATGGGGAGAGAGATTGTCGGCCCTTTTAGGATCCCTGAAGGGGTAAAGATGAACTCCATAATGTATGCTGAGTTTCTCAAACAGCACTTCCTGCCATGGTTCAAGAAGAAGAACCGTGCATTCCGCTGCAAGATCATTTTCATGCATGATAATGCCCCGTCTCATGCTGCACATAACACATCTGCATCTCTGGCTGCTATGGGCATAAAAGGGGACAAACTTATGGTGTGGCACCCATGCTCCCCTGACTTCAACCCCATTGAGAACCTCTGGAGCATCATCAAAAGGAGTGTCTATGATGGTGGGAGGCAGTTCACATCTAAGCAACAGCTCTGGGAGGGTATTCTGTCCTCATGCAAAACAATTGAAGCAGAAACCATCCAAAACCTGACAAATTCAATGGACGAGAGAGTTCAGAAGCTCCTTTCGAACAAGCGGTCCTGTGTGCAAATGTAACATCACCTAGAATAAAGTTTTGAGTTGAAAACTGTTTGATTTCAGTTTGTAATAACCTGCTAATGCTTATAATTTCAAAAATGACCATTTTTTTGTTCTTTATTAAAATGAAAAGGTTGAAAACTCTGCTGTGCATAATAATTTGGAACATGCATTTTGAGTGCAGTTTGAGTTTTTTATTTTTTTAAAAATATACTGTTATCATAGGCAGTTTGTACAAAAAACCTTTCAATTGTACTCTAATAGTTATTTGATTGGAAAATTACAATGATTGCAATTCATATAGGTAATTTGGGAAAATCTGAGAAAATATTATTTGCATAATAATTTGGAACACAGTGTAGTGAGCCCTTATGGCGATTAAATATATAATTTAATCTTGGGCTGTTCTTGTATCTCGATCCACGAACCCTACATCTGTTGTTCGATCCAACGAACGCGCTACCGGGCTGGTTTGTAGCCCGATATAAGTCTATTATATCAAATAGAAACTGGTGGCAGCTCTATCCAGGCCGACAAGACTCTGCTACACTGGAGTAGTGAAAGAGCCTCTCAACCTGTCAGGAGTGTGGGAGAGTGTGGGTCCATGTCAGCATCTGAGTGGATCACCTTGTCCCACTCCATGGTGTCCCTCTGTACCTGTGTGGACAGGAGGTGACAGTGTAGAACTGTGTTGGGGGTGCGGAACGTCACGGTGCAAAGGGTAGAACTGTATCACGTGCTCCGTCTGGCGTAGTGTGACGTCAGGCGGGTGGCGGGGTGTGGATCCACTGGAAGATGCGGCGACAGCCGGATTCTGTGCGGCCCCCCTGGTGCCGTTTCTTCACATTGGTGGCAAGCGGTATAGGATCGAGATAATAGTGTGTGTGTTAAGCATACGCACAGACACTAAGGACTGCCAGTAGTAGCTTTTGCTGCTGGGGTCCTAAGATCAGCTCAGCACTAGACAGTCAGAGTGCAAATACTGTAAGGTGTGTGAGTGCATTAGGTTGCAGTTTGGTGTCAGTGACTGTAGTGTGCAAGGACGGCCAGCGGCACCAGGAGCTGAGCCAATGAGATGACCAATGCTCCAGATGATAGGGAGGAGGTGAAAGTTGATGTCGCTTCAGAAGGAGGGTAGTCCTGCCCAGGCACCACGGAGGAGGTGGAAGTCGATGTCGCTCCAGAAGGAGGGGAGTCCCGCCCATGCACCCCAAGGAGAGAGCTACCAGCAGTCGGTCCCGCAGTGGGCCACCCACCACCTGACCCCCTCACGCAAGTTGCTCTTGCGAGTCTCCAGGCTGGGGACATGGCCACCTTCGAGACCCTCATGGCGGAATTTCAGCGGGAGCGCGAGCACCAGGAGAAAATGCTTCAGCTCCAGCTTTAGGGGCAGGCCCCAGCCAGTACAGAGTCCCCCAAGATCCGAGTCCCGAAGCTACGAGTGGAGGACATCCCCCTGCTGGACAAAGGAGGGGACTTGGACACTTTCTTGCTGGCATTTGAAAAAAACTGCCGTCAGTACCATCTGCCTGAGGGCCAGTGGGTCCGGTTCTTAACCTTTTAACCCCTCGCCTTAGGGGTAAGGCCCTGAAAATCTTTGGATACCTGCCCAGTGAGACCACCCTGAGCTATGAGGACATCAAGCAGGCTCTGGTCCGGCAGTACATCCTAACCCTTGAGATGTACCGGAAGAAGCTCCGGAGTCTGCAGCGGGGTCCTGCAGACAGTTGGGTCAATCACATGCAGGCCCTACTGAGAGCCTTTGATCAATGGACCGCAGGACTGGAGCTCACCACCATCCAGCAGCCTAAGGAGCTCATTGCGACTGAGCAGTTTCTGTGGAACTGTCCGGAGGACTTCCAACAGTACCTCCGTGACCGGAAGCCGCAGGGGGCCTGTGCAACAGCGACACTTGCAGACGAGTATTCCAACAACAGGACTCCAGAGGCGAGGAAACTTGCGGGCTTTAGAGGGAGTAAGTCGAATGTGGTGTCTGCTGTCCCTGCCCCCAGGCACCTACCCATGCTTCCCTCTCCACACCGGTAGGGGAACCCTGACTGTGTCACCTTTGTTGACAGCCAGGCCACTTCAAAGCCATGTGTCCTCGGCGCCGCAAGGGCCCGTCCCCATCCCAGAGACTGGCCACTGTTTTGTGTGTGGGTGGGAGTGGTGGGAGGTTCCTTGACAACCTGCAAACTGTGACCATAGGCCAGGCCAGGGCCTTGGGACTACGAGACACCGGCGCTGAGATGACTCTAGTGCAGCCTGAACTAGTGTCGTCCCAGGATTTGATACCTGGAAAAACTCTCGCCGTCTCCGGGATTGGAGGCGTCGAGCCGGCACTGCCCGTTGCCAAGGTGTATGTGGACTGGGGCGCCGGTGGCCACTGAACCACCAAGGTCTGACTCCACGGACAACATCATGTCCACCCCTATTGAGTCCAATGTTATTAACATGCCTACTGATGGGGATGCGGAGGTGGGTGATATACTGTGTCACTCTCCCCTAGGGGGGGAAGAAATTGATCAAGTTGTCTGTGATAAAGCCTTAGATTGTGGCCAGCCGGCCGGCTGGAACAGTTCGTCTTGTGAGGGTGTCACCAAGGTGACCGACAGGGGGCAAACAGCGGAGGAGGAGGAGATTCCCATGGAAGGCGGAGCAGTCACAGGAGAGGTAGGGCTCCCAGGTAAGGCCACATGGCAGGGTTCCCCCACAACCGGGATGTCTGAGGGCCAGAGTAGTCCATTTAGACCGGAGGCTTGGTCAGAAGCAGAGGAGAAGCGGGCACTACCAGCAGACACAGCAGCCGTGGCCGCTGTGAAGCGCATTGGTGGCACCCGGGCCCCAGAGGCCCCTCGGGAGTCCCACGGCTTCCTCCCCTTCTGGTCAATTGGCTGTCGGGTCAGGCAGAGGTCAGGAGACAGGTCCAGGGGAACTGACAGAAGACGTGGCAGTTTCGTCTATTCTGACAACGTCCAGTCAGGGGTTTCAGGCAGCGTTAGAGACTGACGACAGCCTGAAAGCTCTTAAAGAGTAGGTAGCACAGCCTCCCTTGGACTCAGACCTCGAGCGGGTGGTCTGGGACCAAGGACGGCTGTACTGGGTAACAGTACAGCGAGGTTCACCGGAGGTGTGGCCCAGGGACCTACAGTTAGTTGTACCCTATCCGTTCAGGGCGGAGTTGTTGAAGATGGCACACGAGATTCCAATGACTGGACATCTAGGGATCCATAGGACCAAGGCCAGGTTAGCCCAGCATTTCTACTGGCCAAGGATGGGGGGCAGAGTTGACTGCCTACTGCCATTCGTGTAACACCTGTCAGAGGGTGGGGAAGGTGGGGTGGCACCCCAAAGCCCCACTGGTAACTCTGCCCATCATTGAAAATCCTTTCAGGAGAGTAGCTGTGGATTTGGTTGCCCTGATGGCCACTCCCAGCAGCTGCGGAAAACGCTTCATACTGACGGTAGTAGACTATGCCACCCGGTACCCGGAAGCGGTAGCCTTGTCGTCCATTCGGACCGACAAGGTGGCCACCGCCTTACTGGAGATTTTCTCCCGAGTGGGTTTTCCCCAGGAAATGCTCACCGACTGGGGGACCCAGTTCATGTCACAGCTGTTGGAGTCAAACTGTAAGCAAATACAGGTGCAACATCTGGTGACCAGCCCGTACTATCCACAGACCAATGGCCTGTGCAAACGGTGCAATGGCACCCTGAAGCAGATGCTTAAGATGTTGGTCGACTCCCACAGGCATGACTGGGAGCGGTACTTCCCACACCTGCTATTTGCCTAACAGGAGGTTCCACAAGCCTCAATGGGGTTCTCCCCCTTTGAGCTCCTGTATGGCCGGCATGCGCGGGGCCCTCTGGCTCTGGTGAAGGAGGTCTGGGAAGGGGTCTTAGCCAACCCCTGGAGTGTCGGTCATCAAATACGTCGTGCAACTCCGTGACAAAATGCAGGCCTTGGCGCAGCTGGTACACAACAATATGAAGCGAGCCCAGGCTGACCAGAAGCGATGGTATGACCAGAATGCTTGTGAGAGGACCTACCAGGCGGGTCAAAAGGTGTGGGTACTGGTTCCCGTACCCCAGGACAAGCTTCAGGTGGCCTGGGAAGGCCCGTATCTCGTGCACCAGCAGCTCAATGCCGTGACGTACCTGGTCACCCTGGATCACGCCAGGGGAAGGTGGAAGGCCTTCCACGTGAACATGAAGAAGGCACATCATGAACGGGAGGCCTGCGCCCTTCCCGTGTGCAACTTGCCAGAGGAAGGAGAGGCGGAGACCCTCCCAGACATGCTCGCCCAGGCCATGGCGGGTGGGACCATCAAGGACGTGGAGGTTTGTCACCAGCTGTTGTCGGACCAACGGTCCCAGCTGTGGGCAATCCTGCACCCCATTCCAGGATTTGCTCAGCAACAAGCCTGGAAGGACAGAGTTGGCTGTCCATCACGTGGACACCGGGGATCACCCCCCAATCCGGCGTTCCGCATATTGGGTCTCCCTGGAAGTGCAGCAGCACATGCGCCAGGAGACTGACGAGATGCTGAAGCTCGGGGTCATACAACCCTCCAGCAGTGCTTGGGCCTCGCCTGTGGTCCTCGTCCCAGAAAAGGACCAGACAACCCGGTTCTGCGTGGACTACAGGGGGCTCAACACTGTCACCGATGCATACCCAATGCCGCGCATCGATGACCTGCTCGATCAGCTGGCCGGGGCTAAGTACCTGATCATCATGGATCTGAGCAGGGAATATTGGCAGATTCCCCTGACCCCCGAGGCACGGGAATGCCTTTATCACCCCATTCGGACTGTACGAGTCCACAGTGATGCCCTTCGGCATGAAGAATGCCTCTGCCACTTTTCAGCGGATGATCAATACGCTGCTCAAGGGAAGCGAAGGGTACGCAGCCGCGTACCTGGATGATATTGTCATCATCAGTCCCACCTGGGAGGATCACATAGAGCATCTGGCGCAGGTGCTCGGGCGGATCCAATTGGCAGGCTTTACCATTAAGCCAGAAAAGTGCCAGCTGGGTATGAGTGAGGTCTACTACCTGGGACACCGGGTAGGTGGGGGAGCTCTGAAGCAAGAGCCCGGGAAAGTGGATGCCATCACATCCAGACCCCCCCTAGGATCAAGAAACAGGTGATGTCCTTCCTGGGCACCGCTGGGTACTATAGGAGGTTCATCCCTCCCTATAGTAGCCTGGCGAAGCCCCTGACGGACCTCATCAAGAAGAAGCAGCCCTCCGCAGTTGGTTGGACAAGCGACTGTGAGACGACCTTCCGGGCGCTGAAGACCGCCCTTTCTAGCTCCCCTGTACAACAGGCAGCCGACTTCACATGGCCGTTTGTAGTGCAGACTAACGCCAGTGACTTTGGCCTCGGTGCAGTGCTCAGCCAGGTCGACAATACGGGCCATGAACACCCCGTTTTGTAACTGAGCCGGAAGCTCCTGCCGAGGGAGGTGGCCTATTCCACGATGGAAAAGGAATGTCTAACAATTGTGTGGGCCCTGCAGCGTCTGCAGCCATACTTGTATGTATGCGAATTCACCATGGAAACAGACCACAATCCCCTCAGCTGGTCACACACTGTGTCCGGAACGAATGGGAGGTTGCTGCGCTGGAGCCTCATGCTCCAGCAGTACCACTTCGCCATTTGCCACAGAAAGGGCCGCGAGCATGGCAATGCTAACGGCTTATCCCGACAAGGGGAAGTTGCGGATGGGCGCGTAGGGGAACACCGAGTGGTGCTGCCCCCTAGCGCCCTCTAAAGGGGGAGGTGTGAAGAATATTCTAGAATAATCACATGTGTCCTGTTTGCCAGGTTTCCAGGCACAGCGTAACCCGACTCCCAGCTGTAAGAGAAAAGGGAGGGGGGCTTCAGTGCGAGTGTCCCTCTGCAGCTGTGAGCTGAGCTGACAGGCAGGCCCCCTGCAGTGATCCTTTCCTTTGTTCACTAGCATGTGCTGTTTTGTTAAGGTACTATATTTCAATACCGAGTTGTGGAAGAACTATATGTCCCAGCTCTTCACAAAATGGATTTTCTAGCACAGGGGGAGATAGCGGATGCCAGACTGCATCTCAGCCCAATCTAGCATGTAGGGATGAGGAGATACACGTCCCAGCCTTTTGGAACCTCCTAGGACAAGTGTGTTTGGTATCCACACGTAGCAGGGGCCCGGCTGGGTCCATTGACACCAGAGCCGGTTCCCTGGGACCTCCCAGTAAGGAGGTATGGCCTACTTTAGTTCTTGGAGTCTCTTAGCTAAGAAGGAACAGGGATGGAGACTTGGGCTTGAGCCGGGGGGCGGTAGTGGGAGTTCCCAGACAGTTTGAAGGTCTTTGTAGCTAAAGCCTATTGTCTTTTCCTGGGGAAGCTGCTGACATCAAAATGTGTGGGAGAAGTCCAGCAACCAAGCAGGGCCCACATACCTTCCCCATCTGGCCGCCCATCCCCCTAGCCATGCTTTCCATCTACTGGTAACTGACTTTAAGATCTGTTATGGTTGATGTACCATGCTATTTGTAACTCTGACCACTGTATATGTATAACCTTGTGTATATAGTAGATTGTTTAGTGATATATAATTAATATATAATTTAATCTTGGGCTGTTCTTGTATCTCAATCCATGAACCCTACGTCAGTTGTTCGGTCCAAGGAACGCGCTACCGGGCTGGTTTCTAGCCCAATATAAGTCTGTTATATCAAATAGAAACTGGTGGCAGCTCTATCTAGGCCAACAAGGCTCTGCTTCCCTGGAGTAGTGAAAGAGCCTCTCAGCCTGTCAGGAGTGTGGGAGAGTGTGGGGCCATGTCAGCGGTTGAGTGGACCACCTTGTCCCATTCCCTGGTGCCCCTCTGTACCCATGTGGACAGGAAGTGACGGTGTAAAACTATGCCGATTTGACCTTACGCGTCCTTGAAGGGGTGCGGAACGTCACATTGGTGCAAACGGTAGATCCATATCACGTGCTCCATCTGGCGTAGTGTGACATCAGGCAGGTGGCGGGGTGTGGATCCACCGGAAGAAGCGGCGACAGCGGGATTCTGCGGGGCCCCCCTGGTGCCGTTTCTTCACAATAAGCATTTTTAACACTAGCATAGGGGAGATCCAATATACTGCTGTCATGTGTAGTACATTTGGCATATTGATAGAACTTTGTTAAAGCAGTTGAGATCTTAGCTCAATTAAAATGCCCAGAAATTAAAGTTTGAGAGTTAGGGTGTTTCATCTTTAGCCGATCCATAACCCCTGACAACACTACCTCAGCTGCCTCATGGTTCGCTGATGGTGGTACATACATCACTAATGCAATTGCAAGAGAGACTTCTCTTGGTAGATAGTAAGGCCTGAGGCCAACAGCTAGCAGCTCAATATTTGGTCAGCAATAACGCTCCTTTACAGTCACATGCTCCTGATTACACCATTTGTTGTTTATGTAGAATATCACCCCACCACCCTTCTTCTCGCCGCTCCTCATCATGTCTCTATATGCCCGGACCATGTAAAACCCTGGTACCGAGACACTTGAATCAGACCATTTGACAATTTGACATCACAACAGAGATTAGCTTTTATTGAGCTTATTAAGATAAAACAAGTTATCTTCAATTCAGCTAAGGGGACATAGTAGTTTGTCAGTGGACCAATATGAATGGGAAAAGCTAAGACAGTTGAAGGAGTACGAGTGTTTTCAATGGTTACCCAGTAGTAACCATGGTATATCAAAAACTCATTTTCTCCATCTTAGACCAAGCCTTGGAGAAAGGATGGTTTCTGAAAACACTTTGGGAAAGTTTGAGGGTTAAACAGCACACAGTCACCACCCTTTTATCTACTTCCCAAAATGAATAAAAATCTCTGACTGCCGTATCTCCTGCCTGCGCCAAGTCTACGTCTTCTTTCACTTCTACCTGCTCACCCTCTACCTCCTCCTCTTTCTCCAAATCCTGCAGCATGTGTCATAGACCTTAGGGGTCTCCAACAGACACAGGGGCTGAACAGCTTCAAATTGGTGTTCTTCCTCAATTTTCTCTTGCATACTTTTTAGTGTTTTTTCAAGGATAAATAATAAGTGGACTGCATTGCTGATGTCATACCTGCCCTACAGATATATTTTCTTGCCTCTTCAAAGGGCTTAAGTAGGCAACACGCATCCCTCATCAACTGCCAATGTTAGATCTTAAAGTAACAAAGTTTACAGCAACTCTTCCACCATCTGGCTCTTCTCGGCCAGGCTTTCAAGATGTAAAACTGCTTTGCAGCTGTGAGGCAGTGAGCATAATTATATGTGAACAATGGTATGTATTCCCCAGGATGCGCATAGAAGCATTTTGAACCCGCTGGAGTGCATTGCAGTCACAGGGACAGCTGTGGTTGCAGTGCAGAATAAAAGTAAGTTTGGACTTGGTCAAGCTATTTGACCAAGCAGATTTAGTAAAACACGACATGGGCTTTTATTCTTGGAGTGGACTACAGGATGGCAGTAGGGCGGTCCACTCCCTCCAGCCCGGGTTTTGCATGTGGCTCATGGCTACAGTTTTCATTTAAAAATCTGCAACAAAGGTTTGGGTGTGTCAGTGGTTTGTTTGCAAGCTGCGGGGCAGGAGGCTCTGTGCACTACAGGCTTGTGCGAAGGCGCAACACAGGTCTGTGAAGGCAACGCAACTGGCGCACCGCAGAGCGAATCGGTGTGGCCGTCTCCCATGGCAACAGGTTAACATGGACTGTTTAGATATCCCAGCTGCGAACTGGATGACAGCTTTTGCATTTGAGTTGTGAGTTTTTGGCAAATAAAGACATTTAAGTTGAACTTTCCTTGGGTCACTGCCTCATTACCGCACAGTATGAATACCGTCGCACTACACAGCGCTTTGAGTCGCATGAGTGAAAACAATGAGGGTGGTGTGTGGAATCAAGAAATGTGCACTGTGCTTGTTGGGAATGTGTTCATTTCAGTTTTCACCACCTGTCTCAGATGCGATGGTACATCACTGAAGATGAAAACTTTCACCTAATAAGTTGTAAAACTCATGTATTGTTCCTGGCCATAGTTGCTGCTCCAGGTATCTGTATTATAGTGCAGAGAGCGACCTATGTCCTCCTTGACATGAAAACAGACAGTGGGTACCACTTTCTGTGAGAAAAAATGGCACCTTGCTATCTTCCAGCAAGCCATCATTTCTCTAAAGGCAGCAGAATCCAAAAACTGTCAGTGACTGCACCAGCAGTAACTTGACATGATGTGAGTTTAGTTGGCAAACCAGGAGATGACTGGGAGTGTGCAGTTGTTTTCTCAACACACAATCAATGGAATGAACATTTGCTCGTTCGATGGAGAAGGAGGAGGCATATTCAGAGTATAACATGCTGTATAGCAGGATGACAATTATGATGGTGGTGATGATGAATGATAACAATAAACAGGTGACACCTAAGGGTGCGGTTTGGCTGACAGAGAAACGAGCATGGTGAGAAGAGGGAGAAGGACAACTCGAGACTTGCTCTGATTGAAGGCTGTCTTAACCTTGCCAAATGATCAGGTTATGTTGCCTCATTTGGTGATGTAGAGCCATATTTCCTAGTCTATAAAAGCCGGGACATCCATGGCTTATTTTCCTATGGCAGGACCTGCAGAGTTCCAAAAAATGTTATTTTGGCAATGTGCAAAAGAACTCCCGAAAACGAGAAGCCCATATGTATGACTCGCTACAACCAAGATCATACCTTCCCGCCCAACAGACCCTCTTCTAACAACAGCACCGGAGCAGCACAAACGGCTTTAGCTGCTCCAGAGCCGACTGTGGGAACAGATGGTTTTAGAGATGAGTGGAGCAATTCACGGAAGATTGAGTTTGAGTCGAATTTCCTGAAATCTGTACTTTGATTGGAATTTGAACAACCTGTGATATGATCCACGGTTCGTAATTTAAAAAAACAGCACAATTTCACACATGATGCACACTCATGGAGCGTCTTATGTCATGTGTGTATATATATATATATATATATATATATATATATATATATATATATATATACATACACATATACATATACACATGGTTCTAGTGATGACTATGCAGGGAGGAAGTGTAGAGAGCACCTTATCTATCAACGCGCTCGCCGGAGGTCACTAGAGCAAAAGTTTCAGTGAATTGCCGGCGCCTGCGCAGAAGATCCCTAAGTACACTGCCCATAGAAGGGAGGAAAAGACATGGATTGTGGAGAGAGTGCAGGGTGCAGGCGCAGGATTCCGGCGCCATACCTGCACGTCACAGGGCACTGTGACGTGCATGGGAGGGGGGGTGGTATTATAATGAAGAGAACAGGCATGGATTTCTTCCGTGCACCCTATGCCTCGAAGCCTGGAAGAAATCATTTGCATAGAGAAATGAAATAAGATCTCTGAACAACAAGACTGCTAATATGAGGCATACAGGTAGGACTGGTTTAACATTTCTGTCACCTGTATGCCCATATTAATAGGTTATACAGTACAGACCAAACGTTTGGACACACCTTCACATTTAAATATTTTTCTGTATTTTCATGACTATGAAAATTGTACATTCACACTGAAGGCATCAAAACTATGAATTAACACATGTGGAATTATATGCTTAACAAAAAAGTGTGAAACAACTGAAAATATGTCTTATATTCTAGGTTCTTCAAAGTAGCCTCCTTTTGCTTTGATGACTGCTTTGCACACTCTTGGCATTCTCTTTATGAGCTTCAAGAGGTAGTCACCGGAAATGGTTTTCACTTCACAGGTGTGCCCTGTCAGGTTTAATAAGTAGGATTTCTTGCCTTATAAATGGGGTTGGGACCATCAGTTGTGTTGTGCAGAAGCCTGGTGGATACACAGCTGATAGTCCTACTGAATAGACTGTTAGAATTTGTATTATGGCAAGAAAAAAGCAGCTAAGTAAAGAAAAACGAGTGGCCATCATTACTTTAAGAAATGAAGGTCAGTCAGTGCGAAAAATTGGGAAAACTCTGAAAGTGTCCCCAAGTGCAGTTGCAAAAACCATCAAGCGCTACAAAGAAACTGGCTCACATGAGGACCACCCTAGGAAAGGAAGACCAAGAGTCACCTCTGCTTCTGAGAATAAGTTTATCCGAGTCACCAGCCTCAGAAATTGCAGGTTAACAGCAGCTCAGATTAGAGACCAGGTCAATGCCACACAGAGTTCTAGCAGCAGACACATCTCTTCAACAGCTGTTAAGAGGAGACTTTGTGCAGCAGGCCTTCATGGTAAAATAGCTGCTAGGAAACCGCTGCTAAGGACAGGCAACAAGCAGAAGAGACTTGTTTGGGCTAAGGAACACAAGGAATGGACATTAGACCAGTGGAAATCTGTGCTTTGGTGTGATGAGTCCAAATTTGAGATCTTTGGTTCCAACCACCTTGTCTTTGTGCGATGCAGAAAAGGTGAACGGATGGACTCTACATGACTGGTCACCACCGTGAAGTGTGGAGGAGGAGGTGTGATGGTGTGGGGGTGCGTTGCTGGTGACACTGTTAGGGATTTATTCAAAATTGAAGGCATACTGAACCAGTATGGCTACCACAGCATCTTGCAGCGGCATGCTATACCATCCGGTTTGCGTTTAGTTGGACCATCATTTATTTTTCAACAGGACAATGACCTCAAACACACCTCCAGACTGTGTAAGGGCTATTTGACCAAGAAGGAGAGTGATGGGGTGCTACGCCAGATGACCTGGCCTCCACAGTCACCAGACCTGAACCCAATCGAGATGGTTTGGGGTGAGCTGGACCGCAGAGTGAAGGCAAAAGGGCCAACAAGTGCTAAGCATCTCTGGGAACTCCTTCAAGATTGTTGGAAGACCATTTCCGGTGACTACCTCTTGAAGCTCATCAAGAGAATGCCAAGAGTGTGCAAAGCAGTCATCAAAGCTAAAGGTGGCTACTTTGAAGAACCTAGAATATAAGACATATTTTCAGTTGTTTCACACTTTTTTGTTAAGTATATAATTCCACATGTGTTAATTCATAGTTTTGATGCCTTCAGTGTGAATGTACAATTTTCATAGTCATGAAAGTACAGAAAAATCTTTAAATGAGAAGGTGTGTCCAAACTTTTGGTCTGTACTGTATATGTCCCAGGGGGTGACAGGTTCCCTTTAATACCTGCTTTTTTGTTTGTTTTCCCACAGTAACAGCAAGAAAAGGTAGTGTTAAACCACTCATTGCAGATTTTGCAACTTAATCTGAATTCAAGGATTGCTTCTGTTTGCACATGAAAGTGTGATCCCTGTGTTTTGAGATACACCATGCTTTTTAAAAAAGATAAATATCCCAAATTCTGAAACTTAAACACAAGTGTTTATAGACCAATTTGTACGTGCTGTTTCTAATAATTTTTTGAGCCTAATACATTTCTCCAATAGTCTGATTTTAGACGCGTATACACACCACCTGAATACAGCAGCCGGTTACACTTGGTTTTTATTGGGACGCGATTCTACCTAGAATTCCTGGTTCCTTACTATTTGGTAAAAACTCGTTGTTTTTTTTTGTTTTTTTTTTTTTAATAATTAATATTTTTTTAAGAGAAAAAAACACTACATAATCCTTAAATTTAAACACAAGTGTTCACTGAATAAAGTTTGCACATAATTTGAAATAATTTGTTGAGCCCTCTTCATTGCTCCAATTAGTCTAATAATAGACGTTACACATGCCACCTGAGTAAAGTAGCCAATTGCACGTGCTTGCTTTTGGTAAGTTATTGTACCTACATTTTCTGGTCTTATCCGATTTTGCAAAGGCGCTTGGACTTTTTTATTTCTTTTTTTTTATGAAACAGAAAAAAACAAAATAATTCTGAAGCTTAAACACAACTGTTCACCTACTAAAGTGTGCGCATTGTTTGAAATAATTTGTTGAGCCATCTTCATTGCTCCAATTAGTCCAATAATAATAGACGTGTACACATGCCACCTGTATGCAGCAGCTAGATGTACATGCTTACTTGTGGGAAGCGATGCAATGAACCGTATTTTTCGAACTATAAGACTCACCGGACCATAAGACACACCCCAAATTTTGGGATGGAAAATAGTAAAAAAATATTTTTTATAAGATGGAGGTCCATCTTATAGTCCGAATAGGTATTTTACCTGTGGGGCGGCGGTGGTGGTGGAACGGGGGTCACAGAAGGCATGCTCCCTCAGAAAGCCGGCGTTGGCAGAAGTGGAGTAATGCTGCAGGCCCTGGGTGGGAGTAGGGGATATCCCAGCAGCGGGGGGTTGCGGCGATGGTGGTGGAGAGGGATTGCAGGGTCCCTACCTCAGGAACCCGGCGGCGGCAGAAGTGGTAAGATGCTGCGGGGCCGGTGTCGGCGGTGGGACAAAGCAGAGTACATTGCTTTTCCGGCGCCCATCTTCCTGGTAAATGGTCGCCTGAGCCAGTGCATGCGCAAATTGGGATCTCGGCGGCCATTTCCCTGAGGCCCATGGCTTCAGTAAGATGCCCGCCGCAGGTGGTGCGTGCACAGTTGAGATCTTGGCTGGGCCAAGATGCCAGTCTGCGCATGCAGCCAACGGCTTTTGGAAAATGGCCACCAGGAAAGCGCTGCCAATACCGGGCCTGCAAAATCGCACTGCTTCTGCCGCCGCTGGGTTCCTGAGGGAGGAACTCCGCTTCCTGCGATCCCGTTCCACCACTACCACCGCATCTTCCCGGTAAGCTAAATTCGGACTGTAAGACTCAGCCCCCATTTTCCTCCCAAATTTGGGGGAAAAAAGTGTATCTTATGGTCCGAAAAATAAGGTACATTTTCTGGTCCCATTGATTTTGTAAAGGCACGTGAACTTTTTTCTTTCTTCAACTTTTATATGAAAGGTCTCATTAGTTTTGACTTACCTGTGTTAATTGTCTACTGTAGATTCTGTAGACCCCACATCCATACTATCGTTGTTGCCACATATTTCTTACCAGTTGTGAACCTATGTTTAGTAATTTTGCAACATAGCATATTAGTTTTCATTAACGTACTTTTCATTTTGGTTGAACATCATTATTTAAAAAAATAATAATAAAAATAATAAAAACAATTAGAGGTTAAGGTTTTGAATGGTTTGATAGTCACATTTAACAATCATAGGCACCACAATAATTGTCAAGGGTGTAAGAATTTTAAACCAAAAATTGGTTAAGGTAGATGGATGTGGCAGCGCGATAGACAAAAACCCTAATATCATAGATGAGAATGTGGTTGCTGTTGGCAGCAGCTCTAACAACACCAGACGTGCTAGCACCACCATCCTGGAAGTATTAGTAATAGTGTTGAGCGAACATGCTCGACACTGCTCGGTACTCGCCCGAGCATCACGCTACTCCAGATGTTCGGCGAGCACCGAGCATTTCCGGGTTACTCGGGCGGGAGCTCGGGTCTCCGCCCTGCATGTTTGGCGCTCTTTACAGAGCCAATGAACATGAAGGGATTGCCAGCCAGTCACTGTAATGCTGCAGCCATGTTGGTTGTGGGCATTACAGTGATTGGCTGGCCGCATAGCGTCACCTCGAGTATTTAAAACCGGGCGCCGCCATCTTGGACACAGTCGCTCCGTATTAGACAGTGTAGGGACAGCGCTGCTGATTTAGGGAGAGATATAAACTGCGAAATAGTTAGTGTAGGGTCTGTAAAGGCTGCCAGAACAAACAAACAGTCCTTTTCAGGACTAATATCCATCCCAGATACCAGGCAGGCAGGCTGTATAGGAGACACAGTGGTTATACCAGCAAACGCTGCATTACAGTCCTTTGTGCTCCTGTTGCTGAAATTGCTGGACTTAGCACCAGGTGTTGGGGGCCAGGAAAAATCCTTTTTTTTTTTCATCTAAATCCTCCTTTTTTTTTCCTCCTTCACACTGTACAAATACCTGTCTTATTAACCTTTTGGTGTGTCCCCCCCCCCCCCCC
Organism: Phyllobates terribilis; assembly: GCF_046119375.1. Lineage (NCBI taxonomy): Eukaryota > Metazoa > Chordata > Amphibia > Anura > Dendrobatidae > Phyllobates > Phyllobates terribilis. The sequence continues at coordinate 639,107,868 of NW_027362762.1, forward strand.
CCAAAAAAAAGCGTGTCTCTGATTTTTCAGACACAAATATAACTGTTGAAAATAGTCTAGTGTAGGCTAGAGAAACAGAAGTGTTGTTTTGCACTTCCACGGTTCAAACCTCTGTATTATCCATTTTGGGCCATTTGTATCTAAAAAAAAAAACAGTTTGAGTGTGTAGCTCACTGTTCAGCTGCAAATCTATATATTTAAAAAAGTCTGGTATACCCCAGTAAACAATAACTGTGGTTTTGCCATCCCACGATAAAAAAATCTCTATTATTCAGGTTTTGGTATATTTTCCGTAAAGAAAAACAGTAGTGTCTCCTGACTGTTGTGACACAAAAATATATCTGTTGAAAATAGTCTTGTGTAGGCCCGACATTCCAGTGTGGTTTTGCAGTTCCACGGGTCAAATCGCTGTACTATCCAGTTTTGGGCCTTTGGTATCTAAAAAAAAAAAGCAGTTTGAGTGTGTCGCGCACTGTTCAGCCGCAAATATCTCTATTTAAAAAAGTGTGGTATACCCCAGTAAACAATAACTGTGGTTTTGCCATCCCACGGTAAAAAATCTCTATTATTCAGGTTTTGGTATATTTTTCGTAAAGAAAAACAGTAGTGTCTGACTGTTGTGACACAAAAATATATCTGTTGAAAATAGTCTTGTGTAGGCCCGACATCCCAGTGTGGTTTCGCAGTTCCATGGGTCAAATCGCTGTACTATCCAGTTTTGGGCCTTTGGTATCTAAAAAAAAAAGCAGTTTGAGTGTGTCGCTCACAGTTCAGCCGCAAATATCTCTATTTAAAAAAGTGTGGTATACCCCAGTAAACAATAGCTGTGGTTTTGCCATCCCACGGTAAAAAATCTCTATTATTCAGCTTTTGGTAGTGACGCGCCCCCTGGGCCTGTGTCGTGCGTACGGGGAATACCCGGACCCGGATCGCTGGGGGTTGTAGTCTCCGTGGCGCTGACCCGGTCCGTGCCCAGGGCGGTCAATTCAGTGGCAGTCTTAATGTTGTAACAAGTGTCCGACTACGCCACCCGTGGATTGCGGTCAGTGGGGACCGCCACTGCGCTGCAGACCGCTGAGGCTGATGTTGTTTGCGCAGCTGAGTTTGGGATGACTCCCCACGGGAGAAGTATTGCCTCAGGGCAGCTAGTGTAGAGGATGGTAGTGATGGTGGGAGCGTTCCAGTACTAATGGTGCTTGTGCGGCGATGAAACACAGAGACGTGTGGTTGCAGTTTCCAATGCTTTACTCACAGTTCTTTACTGGTCCTAGTCACCTCGGTACCGGCGGTGACTGCCCAAGCCGTGCTGCGTCCACCAGGCAAGGGGCTCGACCAACTCCCAGGCAATTCCAGAGCGTGGCACAGGACTCCCTTCCTTTCCTTTCTCTGGCCGTCCCCACCAGTGACCCACCTTTGTCCAGCTTCCTCGGGTCTTCTGTTGGCGAAACCTATCTCCGGTTTCCCTGACCCTATGCGGTATGCTTTCCTGGTGGATGTAGTGAGGGGTCGCACCAAGATGTGGTCACAACCTCCGGTTTTGGCTGAGGATTAGTCGCCTCCACCAATTTGGGTTCCGGTACCCTGCTCTGCCAACCCTTCACCCGTTATCTCGTGGGTTCTTAGGGTTCCTTCTTCACTCGTGTCTCTGGGCCTTTCTCTGTGTTCCTATTCCTTGCTTCCTTTCCTACTGTCCTTTCTGTTCCTTCTCTTTTCTCTCTCTCCCAGGCTCCAGCCTCCTGACAAGGCCTGCCTGCGGAGCAGAGCCCATGCAGAGGCTCTGCTTCCTGTCTTCTCCTCTGACTCAACTGAACTCTGTCCTAAGATGGTGCCCACCTTATATACCTCCCTCTATGTGTGAGCCCAGGTGACTAGCAACCAATGGGCTCCTACCTATGCCCAGAGACCCACCCCTATCTGCTCCTACACCACTGGGTGTACTTTCCCCTCCCCAATCCAGCCAGGGACAGATGCTGTCGTGCCTGCACTTCTGTCTAGTGGGAGCACCGTTGAGCTGTCCCTCGGAAATGGGGTGTGTGTGGTGCATGCAGCCTACCGAGTCATGGTCCACACTCCATCCTTACCCGGGAGTGGAATATCACATCTCTGGTTCGAGGTGCAATACCCCTGTAGCAGCTAAGCCCTCGGGGTGCTACAGTAGTTTTTTCCGTAAAGAAAAACAGTAGTGTCTCCTGACTGTTGTGACACAAAAATATATCTGTTGAAAATAGTCTTGTGTAGGCCCGACATCCCAGTGTGGTTTTGCAGTTCCACGGGTCAAATCGCTGTACTATCCAGTTTTGGGCTTTTGGTATCTAAAAAAAAGCAGTTTGAGTGTGTCGCTCACTGTTCAGCCGCAAATATCTCTATTTAAAAAAGTGTGGTATACCCCAGTAAACAATAACTGTGGTTTTGCCATCCCACGGTAAAAAATCTCTATTATTCAGCTTTTGGTAGTTTTTTCCGTAAAGAAAAACAGTAGTGTCTCCTGACTGTTGTGACACAAAAATATATCTGTTGAAAATAGTCTTGTGTAGGCCCGACATCCCAGTGTGGTTTCGCAGTTCCACGGGTCAAATCGCTGTACTATCCAGTTTTGGGCCTTTGGTATCTAAAAAAAAAGCATTTTGAGTGAGTCGCTCACTGTTCAGCCGCAAATATCTCTATTTAAAAAAGTGTGGTATACCCCAGTAAACAATAACTGTGGTTTTGCCATGCCACGGTAAAAAATCTCTATTATTCAGCTTTTGGTATATTTTCCGTGAAGAAAAACAGTAGTGTCTCCTGACTGTTGTGACACAAAAATATATCTGTTGAAAATAGTCTTGTGTAGGCCCGACATCCCAGTGTGGTTTTGCAGTTCCACGGGTCAAATCGCTGTACTATCCAGTTTTGGGCCTTTGGTATCTAATAAAAAAGCAGTTTGAGTGTGTCGCTCACTGTTCAGCCGCAAATATCTCTATTTAAAAAAGTGTGGTATACCCCAGTAAACAATAACTGTGGTTTTCCTCTTCCACGGTTCTAATCTACTCTTTATTACCCTTTTTCCATTGATAGTGCAAGTGTAAGCTATTTTACTTCATTTACAATGAGCAAGGCGCATGGCAAGGGACGTGGAAGTGGACGTTCTGGTGATGGTTCGTGCAGAGGTCGGGGCCGTGGCCAAGGTGAAAATGTGCCACAACCAACAGCCACATCTTCTCGCTCCCACTTCTTGACCGAATTACTAGGGAAGCACAGAACAACACCAGTATTGAGAACAGATCAGTGTGAACAGGTTATTAATTGGATAGCAGATAATACTTCCAGTTACCTGGACACCACCACCTCCGGTCTGTCTTCCACACGGTCAACTCTTAGTAGCCGTGAGTCTCGACCGCATACTTCTCCTCACCCTGATGCTCCTTCCTCCCACCATGCCGAGTGTCGTCAGACAGCAAGTGATCCCACACTTGGACACTCTGAAGAGCTGTTCACTGGTCCATTTCCATATTTGGGCCCCTCGCCTGATACGCTTGAAGTGGTGGAAGAGGAGATCCCATGTTGCGATGCCCAAATATTTGAACAGCCACGGCCACAGGAAGTCGACGTTGGCAATCTGTCACAAAAGGTGGACGATGACGAGACACAATTGCCAGGAAGTGAGGAGGAGGATCGTGGTGCGCAAGAGGAAGAGAAGGAGGTGGTGGATGATCTAGTAACTGACCCAACGTGGAAGGAGGACATGCAGAGTGAGGCCAGCAGCACACAGGGGGAGGGAGGCAGAGTACCCCAACAGGCAGGAAGAAGCAGTGTGGTGGCTGCAGACAGAAGGCAGGCAACCGTTCCCCGTAACACCAACACGAGGGACGTTGCCAGTACAAGCGGTAGGTCTTCCAGAGTCTGGAATTTTTTTAAAGACTCTGCTGATAACCCCAAAAAGGCCATATGTTCCACCTGCCATGCCAGCATCAGCAGGGGTGACAAAACTACCAGCCTGACCACCACCAGCATGATCAGGCACATGGCAGCAAAGCACCCGACTTTGTGGGGCAAAACCCAGGGTCCACGACCAGTGTCAGCGGGTGTCACCACTGCTTCTTCCACTGTTGTGCGTGCAATAGAACCCCCTGTTGTGTGTGCAAGGCAATCCCCTGTCCATACTGCATGTAAAGATGCCCCCTCCTCTCAGTCTTCACTTGTTATGGCAGTTTCTCAAGAAACAGCATCAACATCCACGTCCACGTCCCACCGCAGCGTTCAATTGTCCATATCCCAGACCTTTGAACGAAAGCGGAAATTCGCAGCTAACGCCCCACAGGCCACCGTCCTAAATTTGCACATTTCACGACTGCTTGCGTTGGAAATGCTGCCTTTTAGGCTGGTGGAGACGGAATACTTCCGCAATCTTATGGCGGTGGCCGTCCCTCGGTACTCGGTCCCCAGCCGACACTATCTTGCCCGGTGTGCCATCCCCGCACTACACAAGCACGTGTCCCAAAGCATCTGCCGTGCCCTCAACAACGCAGTTACTGGGAGAGTCCACCTGACAACGGACACGTGGACAAGTGCTTGCGGCCAGGGACGGTACATCTCTCTGACGGCACACTGGGTAAACATAGTGGAAGCCGGGACCCAGTCGGACCTTGGGACGGAACACATCCTCCCCACACCGAGGATTGCGGGCCCTATGTCAGTCAGAGTTGCCCCCACAGTGTACAGCTCCTGCGCATCCTCCTCCTCCTCCTCCTCATGTTCAGCCTCCATCTCAGATATCACCACATCAGTTACAAGCTGGAAGCATTGCAGTACTGCCTCCGCCAAGCGGCAACAGGCTGTGCTGAAACTCATAAGCTTAGGTGATAAACCTCACACTGCTTGTGAGTTGTGGACAGCTGTGAATGAGCAGGCAGATCTGTGGTTGAGACCATCCCGGCATGGTCGTGTGTGACAATGGCCGTAACCTGGTGGCGGCTCTGAGGCGAGGTGAGATCACACATGTACCAAGCCTGGCTCATGTGCTTAACCTCGTGGTTCAGCGGTTTCTTAAATCGTACCCCGAGTTGCCAGATCTGCTTGTGAAAGTACGCCGCCTGTCAGCTCATTTTCGCAAGTCGGCTACAGCTTCCGCCGCCCTTGCTGTGTTGCAGCAGCGTTTGACAAACTTTGAGGAGGCCACCAAGATGGTGAGTGGCGATGACGCCATCATTAGTGTCAGCATCCCACTTGTCTGTCTTTTGCAACGCTCTCTGCAGAGAATTAAAGAGGAGGCATTGCAGCCAGAGTATGATGAGATGGATCAAGAAGCCGTAGCGGGCGATTACACACAGCCCAGCCTCATCTCATCCCAACGTGCATTGGGGGACAATGAGGAAGAGGAGGAGGAGGAGGAGGAAGAACAGGAGCTGCTATCATGCATTGTAGACGGTAGTACCTGTACAAGTGTCATACCGTCGGTTCAGTGTGGGTGGCCTGAGGACAGGGGGGAGGAGGAAGAGGAGGAGGAGGAGAGCATGGTCAGTCGTCATCTTGGTGAGGACACGGAAATCTTGCCCGTTACCAGTCTGGCACGCATGGCTGACTTTATGTTTCGCTGCCTTAACCGTGACCCTCGCGTTGTCAAAATGTTGGGTGACAGTCATTACTGGTTGGTGACACTTGTAGACCCCCGCTACAAGGAGAACTTTCACTCTCTTATTCCTGAGGTGGAGAGGTCTACAAAAATGGGGCAATACCAGAAGGCCCTTGCTGCAGAACTCTTAAAAAAATTCCCATCTGAACACGCTAGCGGCAGAGGTCACAGTTCGTTGCCCAACCAAGGCGTACAGGCGAGAGAGATGCAACTCCAATCCAGCAGAGGCAGGGGAACACTGTCAACGTTCTGGGACAGTTTTCTGACACCCCCCCCAGCTTACAGGCCCTGAGGCGCGGGGTACTCTCACAAGGAGTGGAAAGTTTCAAAAGATGGTGAGGGAGTACCTTGCCGACCGTACCAGCGTTCTCCGTGATTCCTCTGTGCCTTTTAATTATTGGGTATCCAAGCTGGACACTTGGAATGAACTCGCTCTTTACGCCTTGGAGGTCCTGGCCTGCCCTGCCGCTAGCGTGTTATTGGAGCGTGTTTTTAGTGCCGCTGGGGGAATTATAACAGATAAGCGCACTCGCCTGTCAACTGACAATGCTGACAAGCTGACCCTTATCAAAATGAACAAGGGCTGGATTGGGCCAGACTTCTCATCACCACCAAATGACAGCAGAGTAACATAAAGTCAAATCCACTGTGTTATTTCGGGAGGTGTATTCACATGCACCGCTTCACACCCACACATGGTTATACGCTTCCTCGTTTCAGCTGTTTTATCTTCTCCTTATCCTCAGCCTCCACCACCACTATACCACCAGGGTGCCAGCATTGCAAGTTCCTCCATCCTTATTTTTGGCAGCTTTTGCTTGCAAGGCATAAGCAAATACTATGGGACACCCACTCCCCAATAATGGGACTTATGTTTGTAATATGCTGTACTGCATGGCTCTTGTAAGGGGCATTGCAAGTTGCTCCGTCCTAATTTTTGGCAGCTTTTTCTTGGAAAGCATAAGCTAATACTATGGGAGACCCACTCCTCAATAATGGGACTTATGTTTGTAATATGCTGTACTGCATGGCTCTTGTAAGGGGCATTGCAAGTTGCTCCGTCCTAATTTTTGGCAGCTTTTGCTTGCAAGGCATAAGCAAATACTATGGGAGACCCACTCCACAATAATGGGACTTATGTTTGTAATATGCTGTACTGCATGGCTCTTGTAAGGGGCATTGCAAGTTGCTCCATCCTAATTTTTGGCAGCTTTTGCTTGCAAGGCATAAGCAAATACTATGGGACACCCACTCCCCAATAATGGGACTTATGTTTGTAATATGCTGTACTGCATTTGACGCGCCCCCTGGGCCGTGTGTACACGTGTGTGGGATACCCGGTGCCGGGTCTCTGGGGTCTGTAGTCTCCGTGGCAGTGACCCGGTCCCGTGGCTCAGGCTGGTCAAACCAGTGGCAGTCTTTCTTAGGTTTTGAGGTTAATTGTCCGACTGCGCTACCCGTGGATTGCCGTCAGGGAGTACCACCGCTGCGAGGCAGACCGCTGAGGCTGGTGTTGTGTGCGCAGCAGAGAATGGGATAACTCCCCACGGGAGGAGTATAGCCTCAGGGCAGTGAGTGTGGATGATGGGGGTGATGGTACACGAGCGCAGCAGGAACGACTCAGAGTCTTTGCAGTGCAGTTCAGGGTCTTTACTGATGATTATAAGGTAGACCCTCCCGGGAGTACTGGCTAGCATAAGGGGCCTGGTCAGTCTGTGAGCAAGCAGGAGTTCCCCTGGCCCAGTGGAGTTGTAGGCCTCTCCGTCTGTCTGCACTCTTCCTGGCTACCTTGCTGTAAGCGGGTAGAAGTAGCCCACATCCCTGAGTGTACCGTGTAGTGCTCACCCGTATGGCTGGTGACTTGGGGCCTTCTGTTAGCCTCCGCTCCACGACGGCGGTGCTGGTCCCTTGCTTGTGACTGAGCCTCCGGGCTTCTATGGCCAGAGGACCTGAAATCCCCTGCCGGCTGGTTTCTGCTGCTGGATATATAAGTCCTCACAGCCTCGGACTCCTGTGTCCGGTTCCTATTGTCTTCTGCCAGGGCGAGCTCTGCTCAGCTTCCAGCCCCTGGTCTTTAGCTCCCAGCTCCTACAGAGCTCCTTGCTGTTACTTTCCCTTGCTCTCACTCTGACTCTGACTGTTCTCTGTTCTCTGACTCACTCAACCCCGCCCCAGATCCAGTTTATAAGGGCAGAATTCTCCCCTGCCAGGACTGGGGCAGGAGGATGTTGCATGTTTAAGGGATCCTGACCAGGAAACCTCCCACTTGCTCTCCGACGTAATATCTCTATTACTGTGGTGACCAGACCCCTGGGGTGCCACACATGGCTCTTGTAAGGGGCATTGCAGTTCCTCATAATTTTTGGAAAGCCATCCATTCACTGCTTAGGCCAACAGTGCACAGGAGACCCAGTTGCTATAAATGGAAAAAAAGGTTTAGTTAACGCCCTCTGACCTCCATGTCATTTCCAAGGGGCATTGGAGTGCCTCGAAATTTTTGGTAGGCATTGCACTCACTGTATGCCCTATAACTGTGTAGCCGAACCGCTCCTTTTGTTACAGAAACATATCCTACAAGACATATCTGGTTGACTGGCCTGATATTGATGTGAATGGTCCCTGTTCCTCCTGCTTTTTCTCCTTTGCCACTACCTCATCCATCATTTATCACCTGAAGCTTTGTTTTAACGGGAGTCATAGAACTTGGATAGTAGCAGGAAAACATCCAGCAATCCTCGGAGGAGGTAGGATATGCAGCAAAACGCTGACCACCTCAGGCCTAGCCGCTACTACATACATGCGCTTGCATTACAACAAAACAAAGCAGATGCTAACTTCTATCATCCTCATCATGCTCCTCACCTTGGCACTCAACTCCCCTGATGGAGAAGCCAGGGCCCACCGGAGGAGTCTGATAGTCCGGTGGGCTCGGCCAATGCTGCCCTAAAGCAGGCCAGGCTAAGAAAAGTGTGGGAAAGGTTACCGGGACAAATAGGGGTGGCTGGGGACTGAGTATGGACACCCGGCCACCCCCTGGAGGCTGGGGAGCAAGCGGGGACACCCGGCCACCAGGCGGCTGGGGACTGAGTATGGATACCAGGCCGCCGACACAGCCATGGCATGGTGGCCAGATTCCGCCTCCACATGCCTAAAAGGCCCAATTTAAAGTGCAAGCGAGCAAGCAGTATGGTATTGCAGCCTGGGGGTGGGTGGGTTGCAGGCTGCATACTTGCGCTTGCATTGCAAGGAATGGGAGAGGTACAATTGAACACTGCCCTGGGACAAGGACTTGAATGGGGATAGTTGCAAGTCTGCAACGACAGGTGCAAGGTGGGAGGCATCTTCACATGTACCATGAACAGGGGTTTGGCATGCACACACTACAGTGGAATAGGCTCTCCTTCCCACTAAATGCACTGGGGAGGGCACAGGTAATGTTTTGGTATACGCGCTTAATCTTATGTATAAGGCACACCAGGACAAATAGGGGCGGCTGGGGACTGAGTATGGATACCTCGCTGCCGGAGCAGCCATGAGGTAGTGGCCAGCTTCGGCCTCCTCCAAACTAAAAGGCCCCATTTCAAGTGCAAGCTAGCAGTATGGAATTGCAGTCTGGGGGTGGGTGGGTGGCAGGCTGCACACTTACACTTGCATTAAAAGAAAACATAGCAGATGCTAACTTCTGTCATCATCATCATGCTCCTCACCTTGGCACTCTCAACTCCACCGATGGAGAAGTCAGGGCCCACTGGAGGAGTCTGGTTCTTTGGTGGGCTCGTCCAATGCGGCCTAAAGCAGGCCGGGCTAAGAAAAGTGTGTGGGGGGATGTTCCAAGGAGAAATAGGGGCGGCTGGGGACCGTTTATGGACACCCGGTGCCCCCAGGCGGCTGGGGACCGTGTGTGGACACCCGTCCGCGGGGCGGCTGGGGACCGAGTATGGACACCCGGCCGCCGGGCGGGGACTGAGTATGGATTCCAGGCCGCCAACACAGCCATGACGTGGTGGCCAGATTCCGCCTCCACATGCCTAAAAGGCCCAATTTCAAGTTCAAGCAAGCAAGCAGTATGGTATTGCAGCCTGGGGGTGGGTGGGTGGCAGGCTGCATACTTGCGCTTGTATTGCAAGGAATAGGGGAGGTACAATTGAACACTGCCCTGGGACTAGAACTTGCATGGGGATAGTTGCAAGTCTGCATCTTCTGATGCGGCAAATATCACTTATGATGGGCACACTTTTAGACAGTGACCTGGGAGTCAGAGATGCTTCCAGGGGTCTTCCCCATGCTGTTCCCATGTCTTTTCAGCACTTTATGCATGTGTCACACAGCACATGGCCAGATAAGGTTGTAAAATGTTAAAATGACATTTCCCGGTGAATGCATTTGTCATAGTTGAAAGCAATACAAAAGTGCAAAAACGCATAAAAAATGCTACTTGTGAACATAGCCGAAGGTGTGGAGGAGTATTTTTGTTTTTGGTCATTTATTTTAACTTATACACAAGTCTTTTCCCTGGAAAGGATGTTCCTTAACATATTTCACAGGAAAAAAGTTTCACTTTCGTTTTTGAACGTTTTATTGTGAGCCCGTAAAAGTGGCTTAATACCTCTGACCACGTTGTTGACAGCAGTGACCTGGGGGTCAGAAATGCTTCCTGGGGCGATCCCCATGCTGTCCCCATGTCATTTGAGCACTGTCACTATCATTTTGGGCACTTGTTAGGCTTTTAAAAGACTGCCGGGGGTGCCACCGCAAAAATGCTAGAGTCTCCCATAGACTAACATTGGGCTCGTTGCTCGGGTCGAGCACCCGAGTATCACGGCGAGCTCGGCCCGAGCTTCGAGCACCCGAGCATTTTAGTGCTCGCTCAACACTAATTAGTAACGAATGCAAGTCACATTTGGCCTCTTTTGCCAACTCTGACAAGCTCATTAGCAAAGAGGAAGCAGAGGGCATAATGGGAGAATATGTCCCATCACTCATCTCAGTCAAAGCAGGACGATGTAGCTGGAGTCAGTGTTCTGCTCAGTCCACCTCCTACGCCGCCATAATGTTTAATGATGTGCAGAGCAAAGTTTCCAATCTGTCAATGACACCTGTTTCTATTCTACCCCAAAGTCTCCTAACCCACAGCACCCTGGGGACTAAGGAACATACTACACCAGAAAAGCTTCTTCCAGTTAATACTTTTGAAGACATGAACAGTCAGCCTTTGGTCTCAGAAGACATGGTGCCAAGTGAGTTGAAATATGCCAATATGTGTTGCAGGCTCTGGGAGCTGAGGTGGTAAGGACACTGTCCATGGTAACAGCTCCCTGAGAATCAGGCAGGGAGGGCAAGAACCACAAAGGGCTAATTTCTCACCCAGAGGCACTTGTCAGCCGAATCATGGAGGAAAATGAAGATGATGATTCTGTGTTGGACAAAACCTGGGAAACAGGCAGGGGTGATGAAGAGTTAATATTATCAGAGGAGGAGGTTGCTGGCCTTGGCAATATACAATGCAGTTGTGCATCTGGGCTTCTCAAGCATGGGATTTCTTTTCCATGCTGCAGGAGGACCAATGTATTGCATTGTGCAGGCTGTGCGGTAGGAAAATAAGCTGAATACATCCTGGCACACAACATATAGGAACTACTTCACTCCAAAAGCACATTAAACAGCATCACATGTTGATGTGGAGAAAGCACACTGACCAGTCATTGTCATCAGCCCCATCATTATTTTCACCTATTGCTTTCCATATGTAAGAAGGTATGATGCAAAGGATGAGGATCCTCAGAGCTGTGTGGCATTTGTGTATAAGGACTGCCATTTAAGGTCCAAACGGGACCCTGTAGAACCAACCAGAACGAGGAGAGTTTCAGGAGGGAGGCCTTTTAACAGGGCACCATGTCAGGTGAACTTGATAATGCAGTTCTCTGGTTGTCAGCTATATACTTTATACTTATGGAGATCGATAGCGTGGGTCGGAGTGAAGACAAACACGATATATCGTATTAACAGGATATATTGAAGCAGGCAAGCATATATTATAGCAGGCAGGTATAGGCAATAAGCGATCAGTAAACAGTCTCTGGAAACGGTTGTGATGTCAGTACAAACCGATAGATGTCCCAGGTCCAGAAATGCAGAGTCCACGAGATCCTGAGCCTGGACCAGGCTCCTTGCAGAGAGCAAGCTGAACTGCAGGTGGATGCAGAGCGGGTCTTTGCACACAGATGAAAATCCGGATAAACGGCAGGCAGGTAACAGGTGGGGAATCCCAATGTAGAGAAGCAACAGGCACGATGCAAGTCCTTCAAGCTTGGCAGCAGCTAAGATACAAGATACACAAGCAAAGTATAGTTGGCCAGAGTCTCTTTATATATATAGCAAACAGGAAACAGGAGATATCAGACAGGAAACAAGATGGCCCCCGAGGCAGTCAACTCCATTTTGGATGAGGGCAGAACCAAACAGAACAGGTACATGCAGCTCCATCTTGGATAAGGGCAACACAGGTACATGCGGCTCCATTTTGGATAAGGGCAAAAACCGGACAGAACAGATACATGATTCAGATCCTTACACTGGTATAAAAGGGACGCCAACAAGAGGGACAGTCAGGACACGTGTCGAGGAAGAAGCTGAGGCCATGGTGCCAGGCCGTGACAGGAAGCTTGAATCAGCATGTTGTGGCGCTTCTGGAAGCAGAATCCAGATGGCGCCAGGCAAGTTCCAGATCCAGATGATGATGGTCAAGGCCCGAAGACCAGACCTGCGCCAGTCAAGATCCGGAGTCCAGAAGACGCCAATGTACAAGAGACTTCCGTCGATGGTCAAGCACCGAAGATTCATTGGGAAACTCCACTCGGGGGGTGGATGCATGCGGTTGGTGAACAGGCCTGGGATAGTACAGCAGACAGGACGAGGGCGGGTTGATGCAAAAGAGACGCACCGAGCCTTGCTAGACTTTGTTAGAAGGACTTGCAGCCTAGCGGGAAAAAATGGAGACTCTTGCTAGGGCCTGTGCTAGAGGAAGAAACAGTACAGTGACTCTCATAGTACTGGGATTACTACCCCTGTTAGGAAGTTATAAGATTATATAACAAGAGACTGTTATAATAGTTGTGGCGAACCTGAGGATTCATTGTATATCTGATATTGTATATTTCATACTGTAATTACTCTGCCTTGCACTATTCACCATTGCCATAGTTACCGCATTTTCCAGCCACAATAGAGAAATAAGCATCTCAATTGGTTACATCTCCCTTGTCCCTGTCTGCGTGTTGCATCCGGTCACCTGCTTACATTTGGCGTAATCAGTAGGATGCAAAATTCATAGTTACTAAGTTACAGAGGTTGAAAAAAGACCTAGGTCCATCAAGTTCAACCTTTCTTCACCAATTGTACATTTTGTCAGTAAATTAACTATAACCCACAATGTTAAGTGTATTGAGGAAGTCATCCAGCCCTTTTGTAAAAGGTATTATAGTGTCTGCCATTACTACCTCTTGTGGTAGGGCATGCCACAGTCTGACTCCTGTAACTGTAAAGAACCCTGTTACGCACACGCCCGGACTGACTGGCGTGAGCGTGGTTAGTGATCCCACTGGACCATGAACTGAGGAGTTCCTGGAGGGGCGTGACTAAGTATCAACTCGGTCTGACCAAGGTCACACGGCGGCTCAGTCGACTCCGTGAACCAGGGAGGAACCGAGCAGAGGGACCAGGTGCGACTCCAGGTCAGACCCCGGTCACAGCTGTTGACCCAAACCGGGGAATGCAGGAACAGGCAGGTTAGGCTGGCATACAAACAGGTGGGTACTGGCAGGCACAGCTGGTATGCAGACAGGTGGGTACTGGCAGGCACGGCTGGTATGCAGACAGGTGGGCACTGGCAGGCACGGCTGGTGGGCAGACAGGTGGGTACTGGCAGGTAGGAACGCAGGCAGGATAGGGACCAGTACAGACTCAGATACAGGAACAGAGCCGCAGGTGCGGTAGACAAGCAGAGCAGAGCAAAACCCGCAGGTGCGGTAGACAAGCAGAACAGAGCAAAACCCGCAGTTGCGGTAGACAAGAAGAGCAGAGCAAAAGCCGCAGGTGCGGTAGACAAGCAGAGCAGAGCAAAACCCGCAGGTGTGGTAGACAAGCAGAGCAAAACCCACAAGTGCGGTAGACAAGCAGAGCAGAGCAAATACACACAAGGTACTTACAATGAAGTAGCGAGTGGACACTAAACTCACAAACAGAAGTAGAGAGACAACGAGTTGGAGTTAGGTGCAGGTTCAGACACTGCAGGAAAAGGGAAGATACGGACATAGAGACAGACAGGTAACGGGCTAGGACACTGTTCAGACAGGAACTGAACCAGGAACAAGATACAGGAACGAGCCTGGGAACTCAACCCCCAGGGTAGCGGAAACAGATTAGAAGTCACAGATACAGGTAACGGGCCTGGGTATACAGCCCCCAGGGTGGCGGAACAGACTAGAAGTCACAGATACAGGTAACGGGCCTGGGTATACAGCCCCCAGGGTGGCGGAAACAGACAAGATACAGGACAGGACCTGGCAACTCAGTTGCACAGAACATACTGAAAGAAAGTGTTGCTCAGGCCCCTCCTACTGGGTGGACGGGGTTTAAGTATCCAGTGACTCACAGCAATAGGCTGGGGATGCATTAGGACTGTGCACACAGTAACTAAAAGAAACAGGCAGTAACCGTGCCGCCACCCTAAGCAATCAGACAAGAGACACGCACACAGCAGGTACTGGAGCAAAGTGTGCAGCCTGGACTGATAGGTAAGATGGCGGTCTCGCATGGTGGGAGGTGGTAAGCCATGCCAGCACGCTGCCAGGGATGTTACAAACCCTTTCCTATTTAGCTGCCGGAGTCGTCTTTCTTTCACCCGTAATGAGTGCCCTCTGGTCCTTAGTATGGTCTTTGGAAGGAATAAGTCATGTGCCAGTCCTTTGCATTGACCATGTATATAATTATACATGTGAATGAGATCTCCTCTGAGGTGTCTTTTTTCTAAGCTAAACAAGCCCAACTTTTCCAACCTCTCATAATAGGAGAGGCTTCCATCCCTTGTAATAATCTAGTTGCTTGTCTTTGAACTGACTCTAACTTCTGAATATCCTTTTTAAAATGTGGAGCCCAAAACTGGATCCCATATTCTAGATGTGGCCTCACAAGTGATTTATAAAGGGGTAGCAAAACGAAGGATTTTATCTCTCTTTTTATACATCTTAAAATCTTGTTTGCTTTTGCGGCTGCCGCTTGACATTGAGTACTGCTCCTCAGCTTACTTGTAATCAGAATACCCAAGTCCTTCTCCTGTTCTGTAGTCCCAAGTATACTCCCATTTAATGTGTATGCAGCAATAGGATTACACAGTCCTAGCTGCATAATCCTACATTTATCTACATTAAATTTCATTTTCCAAGTTTTTGCCCAGACATAGTTTCCAGATCATTTTGTAATATTGTACTGTCATGGTCAGTTTTTAATATCCTACATAGTTTGGTATTGTCAGCAAAGACGAACACTTTACTCTCAATCCCATCCACAAGGTCATTAATAAAAAGATTAAAAACAATCGGTCCTAGTACAGATCCAGTGGTCCCCACTGCTGACTATATCCCATTTAGAGAACGTACCATTTATGACGATTCTTTCTTTCCTGTTATTTAGCCATTTCCTTACCCATCTACATATGGTTTCCCCCAGTCCTTGCTTCTGTAGCTTCAATATAAGGCTGTTATGTGGTACAGTATGAAATGTCTTTGAAAAGTTCAGATAAATCACATCAGCCGCATTACCAATATCCAGATTTGCACTTACCTCCTAATAGAAACCCAACTTGTTGGTTAGACATGGCTTATCTTTCATGAAGCCGTGTTGGTTGTCAGTTAATTTATTATTCTCTGCAATATATTTCTGCAGGTCATCTCTTATAATGCCCTCAAAAACTTTCACACTACTGATGTCTGACTTACTCGACAGTAGTTGCCTGGATCCACCTTCTTACCTTTCTTAAATATCGGTACCATGTCAGCCATCCTCCAAACCTGTGGCACCAACCCTGTTACAAGAGAGTCTAAGAAGATGAGATACAGCGGTCTGTCAATTACTGAGCACAATTCCCTCAATAACTGTGGATGAATGCTTTCTGGCAGGGTCTCTATCCTGACTCAATGGACAGTTTTATACACTGCCATTTCTCACTACTGATGAAGGAAGCCATCATCAACCTTACCCTTTGTGAATCAGGGAGTCCAGGGAATTCCAGCAGTTCAAGCCTGCTGACCTACCCAGGTCTTCACTCTCAGTATCAAAGGGATAATGTCATAGTCCTGAATTCAACATATCTAAGTCACGTGCTTAAAGACAAACGAAGCACATGAAACAAGCATAGACGCATAGAATAGAATCCCAAAAGTTATTTAAAACATCTGACTTTGTTACTTCACGTCTCAGTCAGAAAAGCCCGGAGGCTTAGTGGATCCCAGGGGGATACGGACGGAGCGGAGTCGCCACCTGTATCTCTCAAAATGCGTTTACCCAGTGGGACCCGGCCTTACACCACGTTCATTCCACACACAGTCAGGAGAAGACTCAGTGGGAGAACTTACGAAGGAGAGGAACACACACCAGCGGGGTCTCGACAGGTGCTCCTCATCTACCTGGGAAGTGCTGAACCCCCTTCCCGGTGGCCGCAGTACGCCGTGTGTAGCAGAGAGAAGCTTTGCGACTGAAAGTTCATCTAAAGTGAGTAAAGACCCGGATGACTTCATTCACCGCCTCCGCTTGTTTATTCCCGCGCGGCACTGCACCCACCATACCTCCACACAGTTTCTCCAAACACTGCCCTGAGGCCTACTCCGCCTGTGGGGAGTAGTACCAACCGAGCTGCCAAAACACCAGCCTCAGAGGACTGTTGCAGCGCTGGTGGCCTTCAACAGAAACCACAGGTGGCGTAGTCAAACAACCACTCATCCCCAAAGAAGCCCATTTTTCAGGTGACAGCCCTGGGCACGGAACGGGTCAAGGCCATGACTGCATCCCCGCAACACCTACACTGACCCGGCTCCGAGTACCCCACTGCTCAGGGAGGGCGCGTCACTCACAAGCACAGCAGTCAGACATTTTTAGTAGTTGATGATGAGGGTAGCGCACATGTCAGGAGGAATTTTGGTCCACTCCTCTTTGCAGATCATCTCTAAATCATTCAGATTTTGAGGCTGTCGCTTGGCAACTGGAGCTTCAACTCCCTCCATAAGTTTTCTATGGGATTAAGGTCTGGAGACTGGCTAGGCCATTCCATGACCTTAATGTGCTTCTTTTTGAGCCACTCCTTTGTTGCCTTGGCTGTACAGTATAGACCAAAAGTTTGGACACACCTTCTCATTTAAAGATTTTTCTGTATTTTCATGACTTTGAAAATTGTACATTCACATTGAAGGCATCAAAACTATGAATTTATACATGTGGAATTATATACTTAACAAAAAAGTGTGAAGCAAATGAAAATATGTCTTATATTCTAGGCTCTTCAAAGTAGCCACTTTTTGCTTTGATGACTGCTTTGCACACTCTTGGCATTCTCTTGATGAGCTTCAAGAGGTAGTCACCGGAAATGGTTTTCACTTCACAGGTGTGCCCTGTCAGGTTTAATAAGTGGGATTTCTTGCCTTATAAATGGGGTTGGGACCATCAGTTGTGTTGTGCAGAAGTCTGGTGGATACACAGCTGATAGTCCTACTGAATAGACTGTTAGAATTTGTATTATGGCAAGAAAAAAGCAGCTAAGTAAAGAAAAATGAGTGGCCATCATTACTTTAAGAAATGAAGGTCAGTCAGTCCAAAAAATTGGGCAAACTTTGAATGCATCCCAAAGTGCAGTTGCAAAAACCATCAAGCGCTACAAAGAAACTGGCTCACATGAGGACCGCACCAGGAAAGTAAGACCAAGAGACACCTCTGCTTCTGAGGATAAGTTAATCCGAGTCATCAGCCTCTGAAATCGCAGGTTAACAGCAGCTCAGATTAGAGACCAGGTCAATGCCACACAGAGTTCTAGCAGCAGACACATCTCTACAACAACTGTTAAGAGGAGACTTTGTGCAGCAGGCCTTCATGGTAAAATAGCTGCTAGGAAACCACTGCTAAGGACAGGCAACAAGCAGAAGAGACTTGTTTGGGCTAAAGAACACAAGGAATGGACATTAGACCAGTGGAAATTTGTGCTTTGGTCTAATGAGTCCAAATTTGAGATCTTTGGTTCCAACCACCGTGCCTTTGTGCGACGCAGAAAAGGTGAACGGATGGACTCTACATGCCTGGTTCCCACCGTGAAGCATGGAGGAGGAGGTGTGATGGTGTGGGGGTGCTTTGCTGGTGACACTGTTGGGGATTTATTCAAAATTGAAGGCATACTGAACCAGCATGGCTACCACAGCATCTTGCAGCGGCATGCTATTCCATCCGGTTTGCGTTTAGTTGGACCATCATTTATTTTTCAACAGCACTATGACCCCAAACACACCTCCAGGCTGTGTAAGGGCTATTTGATCAAGAAGGAGAGTGATGGGGTGCTACGCCAGATGACCTGGCCTCCACAGTCACCAGACCTGAACCCAATCGAGATGGTTTGGGGTGAGCTGGACCGCAGAGTGAAGGCAAAAGGGCCAACAAGTGCTAAGCATCTCTGGGAACTCCTTCAAGATTGTTGGAAGACCATTTCCAGTGACTACCACTTGAAGCTCATCAAGAGAATGCCAAGAGTGTGCAAAGCAGTCATCAAAGCAAAAGGTGGCTACTTTGAAGAACCTAGAATATAAGACATATTTTCAGTTGTTTCACACTCAGTTGTTAAGTATATAATTCCACATGTGTGTGAAAATACAGAAAAATCTTTAAATGAGAAGGTGTGTCCAAACTTTTGGTCTGTACTGTATATATACTCACATACACATATATATGTTGGAATATGTCAAGGATAACAGTCAGGGGAGTCGCGCAGGTCTCACCGCTGTCAACAGTTTGTCAGGGGGCGCAACTCCACTGCCTCCAATCATCAGGACAATTACACAATTGACTGATGAGTGTTATGTTCTGCTACCAGAGCTAAGGAAAGAGAGGAGATCTGTCCCTACGATAGAACTCAGCTGAATCCCTACGATGTAACAGGGAACCTGATCCTGCGATCAGACCTGCTAAAGTCCTAAGCTAGTCTGTACGGAGACCTATAGATGTGGGGAAGGAATCCCTACAAGTACTAAGGACTGGGAGGAAAATGGGACACCTCCTAACAGAAATAGTAGCAGACAGACGAACAAACAAAATATATAGAACATAGAGGTCCGTAGACCAAGCAAACTAACAGAGTTAGATACAGAGCACAGGCTAGCTAGAAAGTAGTTATACAATGAAGTCCAGCAAAGCCAGAAGGGCGGAGCAGGATTAAATAGGCCAACAAGGTCATGTGACCAGCAAAGGAAAAAACCTAAGAGCAAGGTTCTAACAGTACCCCCCCTTCTAAGAGGATCCTCCGGATCCCCTAGGACCAGGCTTATCAGGAAATCTCCTGTGAAACGCTCTGATAAGTCTGGACGCGGAAACATCATCTGACCTCACCCAAGATTTATCCTCGGGTCCGAAACCTTTCCAGGCCACAAGATACTGCAAACTACCTCTATACCGTCTAGAGTTAAGGATGCGAGAAATTTCGTATTCCCCGTCCTCCACCACCGGAGGAACAGAGGCAGAGGCGTCACCATCCGACACAACAGCTTTTTTTAACAGAGAGACATGAAATACCGGATTAATTCTCCAGGAGGTAGGAACCTCCAACCTAACAGCAGATTGGTTGACAACCTGAAGCACCTTAAAGGGCCCTACAAACTTGGGACCCAATTTCTTAGAAGGAATCCTCAACCGCAGATTCCTAGAGGACAACCAAACCATGTCACCAACAGCGAACAAAACCTCCTGTCGTTTCCTATCAAAGTAGTCTTTAGATTTTCTGTTGGCCTCCTGAAGATTACCACGCACATCCGTCCAAACTCTCTCCAAATCACCGGAAAAATTCTCCTCCTCAGGCACGGCAGATCCCAACTTGGAGAACGACCCAAACGACGGATGTCTCCCAGAACAACAAAAAAAAGGCGAACAACCAGCAGAAGAAGATGTATGATTGTTCAGAGCAAATTCAGCAAGTGGCAGAAACTCAGACCACCCCTCTTGATTGTCTGCCACAAAACAACGCAAGAACTGCTCAACATCCTGGTTTTTCCTTTCTGTCTGGCCATTAGATTCAGGATGATATCCGGACGAGAACGACAAATGAACTCCCAACCTGTCACAAAAGGCACGCCAAAAACGAGCCACGAACTGAGGACCCCTATCAGAAACAATGTCAGTAGGAACGCCATGAAGTCTGACAATTTCCTTGACAAAGGCCTTAGCGAGAGTTTTAGCGCAGGGCAGTTTGACGAAGGGAACCAAGTGACACATCTTGCTAAAACGGTCCACGACCACCCAGATAACAGTAAAACCCTCAGAGGGGGGAAGGTCAGTTATAAAGTCCATAGCCAAATGTGTCCAAGGAGCACTGGGAACCTCCAAAGGACAAAGCAACCCCGCAGCAGGAGTATGTGAGGACTTAGATCTAGCACATATAGTACATTGACGCACCCACTTAATGACCTCCTTCTGCCATCCAGGCCACCAAAAACTGCGACCCACCAGTCTCTTGGTCTCAGAGATTCCGGGATGACCTGCCAACCGAGACTCGTGACACTCAACAAACAAATCTCTCCTAAAGGTCCCAGGCACAAACAACCTCCCATGAGGAGTGTTAGATGGGGCATTCTCCTGTGCTTTAAGAATCTCATCTTCCAAAACGGAGTCCAAAGCAGCTATCACAACACCTTCTTGTAAAATGTTCTCCTCTTTCTCAGCACCGACTATGGGAGAAAAACTGCGAGACAAGGCATCCGCCTTAACATTCTTAGTACCAGGGATGTAAGTAACGGAGAAATTAAACCGCGAGAAAAACAGTGCCCACCTAGCCTGACGGGCATTCAGGCGCTTGGCAGCATCAAGATATATCAGATTTTTATGATCCGTAAGAACCTGAACGGGAAATTCCGCACCTTCCAAGAAGTGGCGCCAGTGTTCAAATGCGAGTTTAATAGCCAGCAATTCCCGATTACCAATATCGTAATTCAGTTCAGTCTCCGAAAAAATTTTTTAAAAAAAGGCACAGGGATGTAATCCATACCCGTTATCCTGAGACAATACTGCGCCAACCCCCACAGAGGAAGCATCAACCTCAACCAAAAACGGCTTAGTCACATCAGGCTGCATAAGGATGGGAGCAGAGGTGAACCTCTCCTTGAGATACACAAAAGCTTCAATGGCCTCAGAAGACCACTGAACCGCATCAGCACCTTTCCTGGTGAGATCGGTCAGAGGTTTGACAATACTAGAAAAATTTTTTATGAATTTTCTGTAATAATTGGCGAAACCTAAAAACCTCTGTATCGATTTCAAACCAATAGGCCTAGGCCATTCCTGTACAGCTTGAACTTTCACCGGGTCCATCTCAAAACCATCGCTGGAGATAATGTAACCCAAAAAACTAATTCTCTGTACAGCGAACTCACATTTCTCCAGCTTAGCAAAAAGCGAATTGTCCATTAATAACTGTAATACCTCACGTACGCTTCGCCAATGAGACTCCAGATCCGGCGAATAAATCAAAATGTCATCCAAATACACAACCACATTTTTGCCGATCAAAGGTCTAAGGATGTCATTAATAAGATTCTGAAAAAATGCAGGAGCATTAGTAAGACCAAAAGGCATAACCAGATTCTCAAAATGACCCACAGGAGTGTTAAAAGCAGTCTTCCATTCGTCACCCTCCTTCATGCGCAACAGATTGTATGCCCCCTTAAGGTCAATTTTAGAGAACCACTTGGCCCCCATTAACTGGTTAAACAGATCAGGAATCAATGGCAGTGGGTAAGGATTGCGTACAGTAATTTTGTTAATCTCACGAAAATCCAGACAAGGACGTAAACCGCCGTCCTTTTTTTTTACAAAAAAAAATCCAACCGCCACAGGAGACTTAGAAGGCCTAATGTGACCGGCGGCCAAACTTGTCTGTATGTATTCCTCCAAAGCCTTCCTCTCAGGAATAGTAAGGTTAAATAAACGACTTTTAGGAAGAGTCGCGCCAGGGACAAATTCAATAGAACAATCATAGTCTCTATGGGGAGGCAAAACCTGCGATTCCTTCTCAGAAAAAACTCTCCAAAAATCCTGAATAGGAACAGGCAATTCTCCCCTATCCAAAGCTGCAATACGCCCGTTACAACACTTGTCATAACATTTATGGCTCCAGGATTTAATTTCACTGGTAGACCAATCCAGTACAGGATTGTGAAATTTTAACCAGGGCAATCCCAATATTACTGGAGAAGGCAAGTTATTCAAAACTACCAAATCCAATTTCTCATGGTGAACACCATTAATAGTGAGAGGAAATTCACAGACCTTGAGAGTAATATTCTTCAAAGGGGAACCATCCACAGAAACCACAGCAATGGGGGATGATAAAGGTTCGGGTTTTAAATTGAGTCTTTCCAAGAATCCCCCATCAATTACATTCAGAGTAGACCCGCAATCAACAAACACCCGAAATTCCATTAATTTTTCCTGAGCAATCGTGGAAGCAGCTAAAAATACACCCTTGGAATTTAAACAGGCAATACGGGCATGACTGACCATTTTTTTTTCTTTCTTCATACGAAGCTCACAGCCTTTAATCAAATGACCAGATTTTCCGCAATAGAAACACAAGCCTTCAAAAAATCTACGGTCTTTTTCTTGAGAGCGAGGTGCCACCGATCCAATCTCCATCGGTTCACCACTGTTAGTACACACATTCTCATAACCAGAAACTGACATAGCAGAGGATTTGCTCTCATTAACCCTTGCACGCAGTCTCCTATCCACCCGTATAGCTAATTGCATAGCCTGTTGCAAATCTTCAGGTGTAGGATAAGCAATTAGCAGGTCTTTAACCCTTTCATTGAGCCCAGCAAGAAATAGACTTTTCAGAGCAGAATCGTTCCACCCTGTTTGAGTAGACCAACGACGGAAATGAGTACAATATTTTTCCACATTACCTGATCCCTGTTTCAAACGTCTCAACTCAGTCTCAGCTGATGCGACACGGTCAGGATCATCATATAATAGTCCCAAAGCAGAAAAAAAACTATCCACTGATCTGAAGCATGTATCACTAGGTTGCAAAGAAAAGGCCCACTCCTGAGGCTCTTTGCGCAAAAGTGACATTATGAACCCTATGCGCTGGGATTCATCCCCAGAGGACTTGGGTCTCAAACGAAAATACAATAAGCAAGCATTTTTAAATGAAAAAAATTCTCGGTGTTCACCAAAAAATAAATCCGGCAAACATACCTTAGGCTCCAAGAAATGTGCTCCAGGACAGTTACTCACGTGCTGACGGAGCTCGGCCACCTCCAGAGAGAGTCCCTGCAGGCGATGAGCCAAATCCTGAACCGACACCATGATGGAACAGAAAAATCTTTCCTTAGAGAATTTGCAGGCTGGACTTACTGTTATGTTCTGCTACCAGAGCTAAGGAAAGAGAGGAGATCTGTCCCTACGATAGAACTCAGCTGAATCCCTACGATGTAACAGGGAACCTGATCCTGCGATCAGACCTGCTAAAGTCCTAAGCTAGTCTGTACGGAGACCTATAGATGTGGGGAAGGAATCCCTACAAGTACTAAGGACTGGGAGGAAAATGGGACACCTCCTAACAGAAATAGTAGCAGACAGACGAACAAACAAAATATATAGAACATAGAGGTCCGTAGACCAAGCAAACTAACAGAGTTAGATACAGAGCACAGGCTAGCTAGAAAGTAGTTATACAATGAAGTCCAGCAAAGCCAGAAGGGAGGAGCAGGATTAAATAGGCCAACAAGGTCATGTGACCAGCAAAGAAAAAACCTAAGAGCAAGGTTCTAACAATGAGTAGGGATGAGCGGACCCATGGCTGTTTGGGTTCATTGGGTTCGGTTGAACTGTATTCCAAAGTTTGGTTTGGGCATCAGAAATTGACCGGAACTTGATCCCGAATCCAAAAGAAGTCAATGGGAACCCAAGCTTTGGTGATGTAAAATGGTTGTAGCAAGGGCTAGGGGGCTGCAAAAGGAAGCAAAATGGGGGTAAGAGCAGGACAATTGCTCTGATAGCAAATGTGGATAGGAGAATGACTTAAAATGGCATAGAATAATAATAAAAAAATTAAAATAATCTTGAACCAGGAGTCAGAGGTCCAAATGGAGGAGGAGGTAGATGTGGAGGTGGACATGGCAGTGTAGGTGGAAGAGATGGAGAAGGAAGTAGCTGTTATGCACACGCCCGGGCTGAGCGGCGTGTGCGTGTGATTGTAGTGATTCCACTGGACCATGAACCGGAGAGTGCCTGGAGGGGCGTGACTAAGTATCTGGCCGATCCGACCAAGATGGCACGACGGCATACGACGCCAGTGCACCAGGGAGAAACCGGGCAGAGGGACCAGGTGCTACTCCAGGTCAAACTCTGGACACGGGGGTTGACCCACACAGGGATTACTGGATCAGGCTGGTTAGGCTGGCGCACAGACTGGAGGGTATAGGCAGGCACGACTGGTATGCAGGCAGGCGGGTAAAGGCAAGCGCAGCTAGAGTGCAGACAGGGAGGCACTAGCAGGTAGGAACACAGGCGGGATAGGACCCAGTACACACTGGGACTCAGGAACAATACAGGTAGAGGGGTACAGGCAAGCACAGCTAGAGTGCAGACAGGGAGGCACTAGCAGGTAGGAACACAGGCGGGATAGGACCCAGTACACACTGGGACTCAGGAACAGGCAGGTTAGGCTGGCACAGACTGGTGGATATAAGCAAACACGGCAGGTATGCAGATGGGTGGATACAGGCGAGTATGCAGGCAGGGAGGTACTGGCCGAAAGGACGGGCTGGAGCACAGAAAGGTTAAGACCCAGTACAGACTGGGTCACAGAACCGCAGATGCGGTAGACAACCACAGCAGAGAGGGAACGCCCGAAGCGGTGGGCAAGAACAGAGCAGGACGGGGCTGCAGGAGCAGCGAGCACAAGCAGGGCAGGACAGGACTGCCGGAGCAGCGGGCAGAAGCAGGGCAGGACAGGACTGCCGGAGCAGCGGGCAGAAGCAGGGCAGGACAGGACTGCCGGAGCAGCGGGCAGAAGCAGGGCAGGACAGGACTGCCGGAGCAGCGGGCAGAAGCAGGGCAGGACAGGACTGCCGGAGCAGCGGGCAGAAGCAGGGCAGGACAGGACTGCCGGAGCAGCGGGCAGAAGCAGGGCAGGACAGGACTGCCGGAGCAGCGGGCAGAAGCAGGGCAGGACAGGACTGCCGGAGCAGTGGGCAGAAGCAGGGCAGGACAGGACTGCCGGAGCAGTGGGCAGAAGCAGGGCAGGCTAGAACCGCCGGAGCGGTAAGCAAAGGAGTCAGAGCAGACTAGAACCGCCGGAGCGGTGAGCAAAGGAGTCAGAGCAGGCTAGAACCACCGGAGCGGTGAGCAAAGGAGTCAGAGCAGGCTAGGCTGAGTAGGGGGGACAGGGCTCTGTTCACACGGAACAGACAGGAAGGGAAAGGCAGAGCCAGACACCCACAGGGTACTAGCAGAGAAGTAGCGAGTGGACCACAAACTCACAAACGGGAGTACAGAGACAACAAGCAGGAGTTAGGTACGAGTTCAGACTCTGCAGAAAAAGGAAGGGAACGGACATAGAGGCAAAACAGGTAAAGGATAGGAGAGAGTTCAGACTGGAACTGAGTGTACGGAGGAGACCGACACTGCAGCGGAATACAGGAGCGGGTCTGGGAATACGGCCCCCAGAGAGGCAGGACGAACAGGCAAGGTGCGTGTTCAGACAGGACAGACAAGATACAGGAGCAGGTCTAGGTAATCGGCCCCTAGAAGGCAGGAGGAACAGGCTAGGAGCGTGTTCAGACAGGTCAGACAAGATACAGGAACGGGTCTAGGTCTTCGGCCCCTAGAAGGCAGGAGGAACAGGCTAGGAGCGTGTTCAGACAGGCCTGGAAATACAGCCTCCAGGATAGGCAGACAAGAGAACACAGAACGGGACCTGGCACCTTCAGAGTGCAAGCACACACTGAATGAAACACTATGCTCAGGCAGGGATAGATGGGAGCAGCTGAGCTATATACCAGGTGACAGACAGCAATAGGCTGAGGACGCACAAGGGGTGTGACCCACAGCAGGTACAAAAAGCAGGAAGTGATCGGGCGCCGCCCTTAAGCAGCAGAAACAGACACAAACAGACAGCATGGAGGGAAGCCAGAGAGACATTCTGGACAGGAGATCAAGTGCGCGCTCTTGCACAGTGGGAGATGGACCACTATGCAAGGACGCCGCCAGGTATGTTACAGTACCCCCCCCCTTACGCCCCCTCTTCTTCAGGCCTGCCAGAATCTTCCGCAGGGAATTCGAGGGCCAATTCTTCACTTCGAAGAGATCACTTCCCCTGTCCACCGGAAAAACTGGTCTCCTCTGGGTAGCTAGGATGCTACCTCCCATCCAGCCACCCTTAGCAACAGACGAAACGGGTGGAGTACCAGGAACAGCACACAAGGAAGTCTCTCTCCACATATTTTCAGGTGGCACCCCAGAGGGTACAGGAGACAACTGGAAGTCCTCCACCGGGTTGGAGGGGGACAGAGACTTGGGGGTAATCTCTGCTTCGAGGTACATCTTGTCAAGCTCACAGGAAGAAATAGACGGGTTATCAGGTACATAATGAGGAAAAGTCACTGTCTCTTTGTTTTCTGGTGGTACTCCGGAGGATTCAGGAAACAACTGGAGGTCCTCCGCCGGGTCAGAAGAGTGCAGAGGCTCAGAGAAAACATCTGCTTCAGAGTACACTAGGTCGGACTCACTGGACGAAGCAGGCGAGGTATCGGGTACCGAGTATAGGAAAGTCTCTGTCCATTCTCCACCAGGTGGCACCCCGAAGGGTTCTGGAGACAACTGGCGGTCCTCCGCCTGGTCAGAGGGGTGTAGAGACTCACGGGTAACCTCTGCTTCAGAGTACACTAGGTCGGACTCACTGGACGAAGCAAGCGAGGTATCAGATCCAGGATATAGGAAAGTCTCTGTCCATTTACCACCAGGTGGCACCCCGAAGGGTTCTGGAGACAACTGGAGGTCCTCCGCCTGGTCAGAGGAGTGTAGAGACTCGGGAGTAACCACTGCTTCAGAGTACACTAGGTTGGACTCACTGGACGAAGCGAGCGAGGTATCAGGTACAGAGTATAGGAGAGTCTCTGTTCTTTCGCTACCAGGTAGCACCCCGAAGGGTTCAGGAGACAACTGGAGGTCCTCCGCCTGGTCGGAGGGGTGTAGAGACTCGGGAGTAACCTCTGCTTCGGAGTACACTAGGTTGGACTCACTGGACGAAGCGAGCGAGGTATCAGGTACAGAGTATAGGAGAGTCTCTGTCCTTTCGCTACCAGGTAGCACCCCGAAGGGTTCAGGAGACAACTGGAGGTCCTCCGCCTGGTCGGAGGGGTGTAGAGACTCGGGGGTAACTACCACTTTGGGGTACCCATTGTCAGGCTCACAGGACGAAGCGGACAAAGTATCGAGTACCGGGTGTAGAGAATTCTCTCTCCATTTGTCATCGAGTGGTATCCCGGAGGATTCAGGAGGCAACAGGGGGTCCTCCGCCAGGTAGTAGAGGTGCACAGACTCTGAGGTAACCACAGCTTTGGAGCATCCTTGGACATGCACACCGGTTAAAGTGGGTGAAGCATCTGATGCCGGGTGCAGGAAGTTCTCCTGTGTGGAGTCTGGATGGGCAGAAGTCTCTTCGGGCAGGAGAACTGGTGCACTACCCACGCACATTACCTGTTGGGGCTTCTCCGGGATACAGGGAGATGAAGCTTCAGTAGGGACTTCAAGGTTGGGGTCAGGAGGTCTCAGGGAGGACAGACCCTGGCGTGACGGCTTGCCTCTACGTCTAGCACGTCTGGACTGCCTCTTGAGGTTGGGAGAAGTATTCCGGAAAGCGTAGTCACCCTGTGAGGATTCTGGGTGGGCAGTAGTCTCATTGGGCTGGAGGACTATTGCGCTACCCACACACATTACCCATTGGGGCTGCTCCGGGATATTGGGAAGTGAAGCTTCAGCAGAAGCCTCCGGGTTAGGATCATCGAAGACCATTAGAAAGGCCACCAGGAAGGCCATTAGGTCCAGGAGGATCGGATCCTGTGTTTCATATAGGGGGTTGATCCATTCCAAGGCATCACCCGCCAGGTAAGACATAATGAATGCCACCTTAACCCGATCGGTGGGAAAACATAGAGGGTAGAACTTGAAGTGTAGCATGCATTGCTCCACAAATGCACGACTTTGTCTAGGATCCCCATAATAATGTAGCGGATCCGCGGGAACGAGAGCAGATAGATCCATCTGGACGGGTGCGTAATTCGCCTGGAACTCAGCTAAAGGAAAAAAAAATATTTATTTATTTATTTTAATGCATGTATTCGCTGGAAAACTTCTCAGAGAGCGAAGGCCGTGGGGCTCAACGGGAACCATGGCCTGAGCATGCTGTTATGCACACGCCCGGGCTGAGCGGCGTGTGCGTGTGATTGTAGTGATTCCACTGGACCATGAACCGGAGAGTGCCTGGAGGGGCGTGACTAAGTATCTGGCCGATCCGACCAAGATGGCACGACGGCATACGACGCCAGTGCACCAGGGAGAAACCGGGCAGAGGGACCAGGTGCTACTCCAGGTCAAACTCCGGACACGGGGGTTGACCCACACAGGGATTACTGGATCAGGCTGGTTAGGCTGGCGCACAGACTGGAGGGTATAGGCAGGCACGACTGGTATGCAGGCAGGCGGGTAAAGGCAAGCGCAGCTAGAGTGCAGACAGGGAGGCACTAGCAGGTAGGAACACAGGCGGGATAGGACCCAGTACACACTGGGACTCAGGAACAATACAGGTAGAGGGGTACAGGCAAGCACAGCTAGAGTGCAGACAAGGAGGCACTAGCAGGTAGGAACACAGGCGGGATAGGACCCAGTACACACTGGGACTCAGGAACAGGCAGGTTAGGCTGGCACAGACTGGTGGATATAAGCAAACACGGCAGGTATGCAGATGGGTGGATACAGGCGAGTATGCAGGCAGGGAGGTACTGGCCGAAAGGACGGGCTGGAGCACAGAAAGGTTAAGACCCAGTACAGACTGGGTCACAGAACCGCAGATGCGGTAGACAACCACAGCAGAGAGGGAACGCCCGAAGCGGTGGGCAAGAACAGAGCAGGACGGGGCTGCAGGAGCAGCGAGCACAAGCAGGGCAGGACAGGACTGCCGGAGCAGCGGGCAGAAGCAGGGCAGGACAGGACTGCCGGAGCAGCGGGCAGAAGCAGGGCAGGACAGGACTGCCGGAGCAGCGGGCAGAAGCAGGGCAGGACAGGACTGCCGGAGCAGCGGGCAGAAGCAGGGCAGGACAGGACTGCCGGAGCAGCGGGCAGAAGCAGGGCAGGACAGGACTGCCGGAGCAGCGGGCAGAAGCAGGGCAGGACAGGACTGCCGGAGCAGCGGGCAGAAGCAGGGCAGGACAGGACTGCCGGAGCAGTGGGCAGAAGCAGGGCAGGACAGGACTGCCGGAGCAGTGGGCAGAAGCAGGGCAGGCTAGAACCGCCGGAGCGGTAAGCAAAGGAGTCAGAGCAGACTAGAACCGCCGGAGCGGTGAGCAAAGGAGTCAGAGCAGGCTAGAACCACCGGAGCGGTGAGCAAAGGAGTCAGAGCAGGCTAGGCTGAGTAGGGGGGACAGGGCTCTGTTCACACGGAACAGACAGGAAGGGAAAGGCAGAGCCAGACACCCACAGGGTACTAGCAGAGAAGTAGCGAGTGGACCACAAACTCACAAACGGGAGTACAGAGACAACAAGCAGGAGTTAGGTACGAGTTCAGACTCTGCAGAAAAAGGAAGGGAACGGACATAGAGGCAAAACAGGTAAAGGATAGGAGAGAGTTCAGACTGGAACTGAGTGTACGGAGGAGACCGACACTGCAGCGGAATACAGGAGCGGGTCTGGGAATACGGCCCCCAGAGAGGCAGGACGAACAGGCAAGGTGCGTGTTCAGACAGGACAGACAAGATACAGGAGCAGGTCTAGGTAATCGGCCCCTAGAAGGCAGGAGGAACAGGCTAGGAGCGTGTTCAGACAGGTCAGACAAGATACAGGAACGGGTCTAGGTAATCGGCCCCTAGAAGGCAGGAGGAACAGGCTAGGAGCGTGTTCAGACAGGCCTGGAAATACAGCCTCCAGGATAGGCAGACAAGAGAACACAGAACGGGACCTGGCACCTTCAGAGTGCAAGCACACACTGAATGAAACACTATGCTCAGGCAGGGATAGATGGGAGCAGCTGAGCTATATACCAGGTGACAGACAGCAATAGGCTGAGGACGCACAAGGGGTGTGACCCACAGCAGGTACAAAAAGCAGGAAGTGATCGGGCGCCGCCCTTAAGCAGCAGAAACAGACACAAACAGACAGCATGGAGGGAAGCCAGAGAGACATTCTGGACAGGAGATCAAGTGCGCGCTCTTGCACAGTGGGAGATGGACCACTATGCAAGGACGCCGCCAGGTATGTTACAGTAGCCAACAGTGTTTTTGTGTGTTTTTTTACTTATTTTTTGGGGGTACTCTGAAAACAGGCTTTGTGGGGGCACTCTGCATACACGGAGTTTAATAATCTGCTGGCCACTCTCTCTCTGTATACAGGCCGTCTAATAATGTGTACTTTCTTGGGGTGCAAAGAATGAGGAGAGCATCAAATAGGGGACGTGGCTATGTTGCTGCTGGTGGTGGTGTAGTTGCTGCAGGGAGAAAGAGGACGTGGTGGATCTGTGCCTGCTAAGCTCCCAAATGAAACACTTTCCTCTGGTGCACATAGGTGACAGGATGTTGAGCGTAATTTCTTAGGCCCGAGTACCGCTGGAGAAATGGTAAGGTCAGAAAAAGTAGAGGCAGTTTTAGATTGGATGGTTGAGATTGCCTCCAGGTCCTTCGCTTTGTCTTCCACCCGGTCCGCTGCTGAAAGCAGAGAACTTGCACCTGCGGCCCATGGGCATCTGTCTTCTACCGGACCTTCTTGTAAATTAGGCAAGCAGTCTGAGCCCCAGGTCATGCAGCAGTCACTTCTGCTTTTTGATGACTCAGCTGGCTGTGATTCCGTGGACAATATTGTAATGCCAGTAATGCACTACTCTGCCATAGGTCACACACAGGTGGTGTGCTATTATTATCACTTCACTAAGGCAGGAAGAAAAGTAAAAGAGAATGTAGTTTGTGACGCCAGGGTGCACTGTGTTAACTTCTGTTTCCTGGTGTGATGGTATGTTGTGCACCCGATAATCCAGAAAAACAGATAAATGGATAGGCTATTGGTAAACTTTACTTCTTGCAAACAACTACAGATAAATCCAGACAGATGATTCAGCAGAGTTTCAATTCCAATGCAGCCAGTACAGTTATTTTCAGTACAGCAATGCAGGTGCATAAATAGTGCAGCAATTCCTGAGTACTATCTTCTGCTTATATGCACAGTCTATCACACAGCTGATTGCAGCTGAAGCTATGGTCTCTCATGTACAGGAGCTCTGTCTGAGCTTCCTACCTGCTCCTTCAGCTTGCAGGCAAAACCAGACACCACAGGATGTCTCCTCTCTCCTTCTCTCTCTGAGCACAAACTGCTTTAAACTCAGGAACTTGGCATGCGGTCATACCATGTGACCTTATTGCCATATATGGAAAGCATGGCTAAATCATTAACTCTTGGTAATCTGTTATTGTGTTCTGTTAAGAACTTCACTCTATGCATATATAAAACATTCTGTATTGGATTCTCATGTACATTACCTGCAAAGGGAATATGAACATTGTGCAGACATAATGAGATAGCTGCTAGCTCTGCTACCTCTTAAAGGGGCATACACATACAACTTTGGGGCACTACACATACACCTGGCCCTGCCCCACAAGTAGAAGAGATTGAGTGCACTAATGCCCAATAACTTATTCTGTTTGAAGATGAGTACGTGGGAGGGGTAGTACAAACTGTCAGCGGACCACCGCAGCACATATCAGATGATGATGACAAAACCCCCGTGCCAACTGCTGAGGCTTTCTGCTGTGTGCATACCGGCAATGAGGGCAAGGGTGAAGACTGGGTGGAAGATCAAGTGGGGGATTATTGTTATTCATTTTTAGAGCACTATTTATTCCATGGTGCTGTACATGAGGAGGGGTTATATACAAAACACAAATAGAAATTACAATGAACAAACTAATAGTGACAGGCTGGTATAGAGAGGAGAAGACCCTACCCTTGCAGGCTTACATTCTGCAGGATAATGGGGAAAAACACAATAGGTTTCGGGGGTTGCAGAGCTCTGGTGTTGGTGAGGCAGCAGCTCTGATAGTGGTGATGTGGCAGCAGGGTCATTGCAGGCTGTAAGCTGTTCTGAAGAGATGGGTTTTCAAGTTCCACTTGAAAGTTCTGAATGTAGGGGATAATCGGACTTGTTGGGGCACAGAATGGGGTATACTGATGAGAAGTCTTTCAGGCGATTGTATGAGGAAAGTACAATTGTGAAGGAGAGAAGGAGGTCTTGGGATGACCGGAGATTACGTGTGGGAGATTTGTTCAGAGATATATGGGGGAGACAAATTATAGACGGCTTTGTAGGTCAGTGTTAGTAACTTGAAGTGGATACATTTTGGAATTTGGAGCCAATGAAAGGATTTGCAGAGGGGAGAAGTGAAGGAGTAGCGAGGAGAGAGGTGGATTAGTCGGGTAGCAGAGGTAAAGAGGTTGTCCACTACACAGTGTAGTGGGCAGATCGATTTAAACCTTGGAAATAAGGCTTTTTTCAAATACCTTGCATGTCTAAAAGTGCCTGTGAGTGGCGCTATCACTGACCCAGCATAACCGAGGCGTGACCCAGTCTCCCTGAGTGACTGGGCTCTGGGCGGAATTTCACCCAAGGCACAGCCCAATCACTGAGGGAGACTGGGTCACGCCTCAGTGATGCCGGGTCAGCTTCCAATTCCGGTAGTTGACGTGACATCACTGGACATAAGAGGCATCTGGAGCCAGGGGTCACGTGATGGGAATGAGTGGACAGTGATAGTGCCGCTCACAGGCACATTTGGAAACGCAAGGTATTTGAAGAAAGCCTTATTTCCAAGGTTTAAATCGATCTACTCACTACACATTGTAGTGGTCAACCTCTTTAAGGACAGACTGGAGAGGTGCGATGATGCAATGGTGCGATGATGAGGTCATAGACCCCACATTGAGTCAAGACCATCCAAGTGACGTGGGCAGTTCGGAGGAAGAGGTGGTGGTCATGCTGCCCCAGGTGCACAGCAAAAGAGGCCCTCAAACTAGTCAATAATTCTAAACTTGTAGGACACCCTGGAGACATGAAAACTCAAGAACTACTGCTTCATTCTTTTTGGTGGCCTAATTGTAGGAAGGATGTGAGAAACTATGTTTTCTCCTGTTTAACATGTGCACAGAACAAGACTCCTTAGGACTCCTTCAACCTCTTCCAGTTCCATCCAGGCCTTGGGGATCAATCTCAATGGATTTTATCGTTGACCTACCTCCATCTAAAAAAATTACTTTTATCCTTGTTGTGGTGGATCGGCTCACTAAGATGGCCCATTTTATTCCAAGTAAATGGATTCCTTCCACTGAACAAAGCGCAGAAATAATGGTCAGATAGATATTTAGGTTGCATGAAATTCCTGACAGTGTAATTTCTGGCAGAGGTGTTCAGTTTACATCAAGATTTTAGAAAAGCTTCTGTACAGCTTTAGGAGGTAGTGTCAATTTGTCTACTCCATTCCATCCACAATCCTATGGCCAGACTGAAGAACTAAATAAACTCTCTAACAATGCTGCGTGGTTGATTTCTTACTTGGGTGGACTATTTACCAACAGCAGAATTTGCCTATAATAACTCAAAACACAGTTCTACATCCCAAATTCAATTTTTGCTAATTATGGCTTGCACCGTTATTTATTCCTAATCTTCCATTTAATACTTTGGTTCCTGCTGTTATTAACAGACTTACAAAGTTGCAGAAATCTCAGAAAGAACTAATTGAGATGTTACAAAAGGCCCAAGAGGATTATAAAGATGCTGCAGATAAACATCGTAAAGCCTCTAGTACCCTTCAGGTCGGTGACAAGGTTTGGCTATCTATAAAAAATCTGAAAACTAAGATATCATCTTTCAAATTGCTTCAAAAATTCATGGGACCTATTCAAATTTCTGCACAAATTAAGCAAGTTGCTTTCCGTTTAAAACTTTCCAACAGCCTGAAAATTCACCCTGTTTTCCATGTATCCTTGCTCAAATCATTCAGTGAGAACCCATTTCCAGGAAGAACTCAGCCACCTCCTCCACCAGAAAAAGTCCATGGTAAAGAAGAGTACATTGTAGATATGACGCGCCCCTGGGCCTGTGTCGCGCTGCGTTGCGCACGCGGGAACTTACCCGGAGCCGGATCTCTTTAGGGTTGTAGTCTCGTGGCGGTGATCCGGTCCGTGCCCAGGGAGTCAGACTAAGTGGCGCTGTATTAGCGGTAGATGTTGGACGAC
This sequence comes from Phyllobates terribilis, assembly GCF_046119375.1. Lineage (NCBI taxonomy): Eukaryota > Metazoa > Chordata > Amphibia > Anura > Dendrobatidae > Phyllobates > Phyllobates terribilis. Next base: position 639,142,267 of record NW_027362762.1, read on the forward strand.
TACGCCACCCGTTGAGTACAGCTAAGGAGCTGCTGCTGCAGGGCAGACCGCTGAGGCCGGTGGTAGGATTGTGCAGCGTGATAGTATAACCCCCAACGGGAGGGGTATGGCCTCAGGGCAGCCGACGTGGATGATGGGGGTAGCAGGAACCACTCGGAGACGGTACGGTGTAGTTCAGGGTCTTTACTGGTGACAAAGATAGACCCTCCCGGAGTACTGGCTAGCGATTGGGGCCTGGTCAGTCCTTGAGCAGATGGGATCTCCCCTGGCCAGGCGGAGTTGTAGGCCTCCCAAACTAACGATACTCTTCCGGCTACCTTGCTAGAGGCGGGTATAAGTAGCCCACGTCCCTGAGTGTACCGTGTGGTGCTCACCCGTATGGCCGGCGACTCGGGGCCTTCTAGTAGCTTCCGCTCCACGACGGCGGTGCTGGTCCCACGCGTGTGACCGTGCCTTCGGGTTTCTGGGCCAGAGGACCTGCAATCCCCTGCCGGTCGGTTTCTGCTGCTGGATAGGAGTTAGTCCCCACAGCCTCGGACTCCGGGTCCGGTGATAACTTCTCAGTCAGGGCGAGCTCTGCAGCTGCTAGCCCCTGACTCCTTGTAGGACTGCTCCCACAGAGCTCCTGATGTTCTTTTCCTATATCTGCTTCTCTGTCTCTACTTCTTCTCTACTCACTAACCCTGCCTCAGCCCTAGGTTTATATAGGGGAAGTTCTTCCCCTCCCAGGACTGGGCAGGAGGTGTGGCATGCATAGGATCCCTGACCAAGAGACCTCCCACCTGCTCTCAGACATAACATTGCTGTTACTGTGGAAACCAGACCCCTGGGGTGCCACATTCCCCCCTAGTGAAATTTAGTACTCCGGGACTAAACATATTTTTAGAAAAACATAACAAGGTATAAACAATAATAATACAATAAGAAAAACACATAAAGATGGTTACGGCGTGTCCGCAACCGGGTGCAGTTTTGAAGAAAAGCAAGGTGTCCATTTCACCAAAACAGGGAGACGTAACCAGGTAGGGGTCTGTCCTGCCCCGAGTCCTTAACAGTCTTTAGTCCATTCCTAGGTTACACTCCAACCAATTGTACAAGGATTCCCGGTAAATCCACCAAGGACTCCTAAAAATAACTAGAAACACATAATTATTTACAAGTAACAAGAAAAACAGGTAACCATAAATAAAACAACTTATACACTTCAAATCCTCCAACGTGCGGGTAACTGGCCTCTAGTGGCCCTAGTGGACCTACGGAGCTGACTGTCTAGCCCCGAACTACAGGGTGTAGGAACTGTCAAGGGTAAACTGGGAAGCTGTCCACGGGCCCTTTGGCTCACTAGAGGCATGGCAGGTTCACTATAAGCAGAGGGTTGATCCTCCTGGTCTGCTGGTGTGGGGTCTTCTGCCTCCTGGACCGGCTGTTCTTCCAGCTCTACCTGTTGCTCCGTAGGTGCTTGGGATGCTGGTTGGAGGAAGGTGAGTACGGGTACCACAACTGCGCCATTGACTTGAGTTCAAGACCGAGGGAAGTCTCCGAGCACAGTACTAACCATATCTTCCCTTTCCTCTACGGGTCGAGGGTCTTCTTGTTCCTCTTCAGGGTTCCCTAGCTGTTCGGGACACTTCTTCAGGTGATCCTGGGATACAATGGTTGTGGTTTCCCCTCCGTCTTTACTGATGGTACAGACCTTTGGGTTGTCGTGGCTTGAGGGCAGTACGATGTATGGGTCCTTCTCCCACTGGTCGTCCAACTTGTGGAGCCGCCTTTTCCTCTTCAAGACCTGCTCTCCGGGTACCAGGGGAACAGCGGGAGCATACTGGTTGTAAGTTTTCTCTTGTCTTTCCCTAGCTTGACAGAGACTTCGCTCCACGCTCTCCTGTACTTTCCGGTACTGCTGCTGCCTCTCTGTGTCCCAGTCTGCTTCTGGTGAAGTGTCCTCGGGTGTCAGGACTCCCATCTCCAGGTCAACAGGTAGCTTACCAGGTCTTGCCCTCATCAGGTAAGCCGGGGTACAGTTGGTGGAACCTACCGGGATGTGGTTGTATAGGTCCACTAGGTCGGGCAGCCTCTCAGGCCACAGACTGCGTTCTTCCAGGGGCAATGTTTTCAGAAGATCTATCACCACCTGGTTCATTTTCTCACAAAGTCCATTAGTTTGCGGATGATAGGGTGTCGTCCTTATCTTCCGGCAGCCATACAGAGTGCAGAATTCTTGGAAGACCTCCGCTTCAAAGGCAGGTCCCTGGTCTGTCAACACTTGGTCCGGGTACCCGTGTGGACGGCAGAAATGCTGCTGGAAGGCTCTAGCTGCTGTTCGAGCGGTTAAGTCCTTGACGGGGACGACAACCAAGAACCGGGAGTAGTGATCCACGATGGTTAGTGCGTAGACGTAGCCACTTATGCTTGGGGTCAGTTTTACATGATCCAAGGCTACCAGTTCCAACGGCTGCCGGGTGACGATGGATTGCAGGGGAGTCTTCTGGCTGGCACGGTCCTTCCTTCTTAGGTTGCACGGGCCACAGTCTCTGCACCACCTCTCGATGGTTCCCCTCATGCCTACCCAGTGGAACCGCCCGCGCAGCAGGAACTCCAGCTTCTTCCATCCGAAGTGTCCAGCCCCGTCGTGGTATGCCTCCATCACCACGGCTGCGTCTCTTCGTGGCACCACTACTTGCCAGATTAGTTCATGCGTCCGGGAGTTAACCATTCGGCGGCACAACTTCCCCTTATAAAGGAACAGTCGACTCTTCTCAGCCCACAGTTGCTTGGCTTCCTCCGGAGCGTCTGGGTCAAGGCGAGCCTCTGGCCGAGTCAGCATCTCCTTCACCAGTCGGACGGCAGGGTCACTGTCTTGCGTTTCCTCCCAGTTGTAGTGAGGCAAGGGGTTAAACGTAGCGGCTTGCTTACTCCTTACCCGATGGGAATACTGGATAGTCCCATGACGGTGGAACGCGGGGAGTTCGACTTCTTCCAGTCCCTCTGGATCTTCTCCTACGTCCGGTAGGTTTGGCATCCTGGACAGGGCGTCCGCGTTGGTATTGGAGCGTCCTGCCCGGTATTTGATTGTGAACTCGTAGTTGGACAGACGGGCCATCCATCTCTGCTCTAGGGCACCGAGTCTTGCCGTGTCCAGGTGTGTCAACGGGTTGTTATCCGTGTACACGGTGAACCGGGAAGAAGCGAGGTAGTGCTTAAAGCGTTCGGTGACTGCCCACACCACTGCCAGGAACTCTAGCTTAAATGAGCTGTAATTCTCAGGGTTTCTCTCGGTGGGTCGCAGTTTTCGGCTGGCGTAAGCGATTACTCGTTCTTTCCCCTGCTGGATCTGGGACAGCACGGCTCCTAGCCCGATGTTACTTGCGTCGGTGTAGAGGATAAAGGGCTAGCTGTAATCAGGGTACGCCAGGATTTCATCCCCCGTGAGGGCCATCTTCAGCTGGCGGAAGGACTCTTCTAACTTCTCCCATCTGAAGGGTGGCTTCTGGTTCTTGGCCTTCCGGGACTGGCCTATCAGGAGGTCCTGCATAGGAGCTGCCTTTTTGGTGAAACCGGGGATGAATCTGCGGTAATAGCCTACCAACCCGAGGAACTGCCGCACTTCCTTTACACTGGAGGGACTTGGCCATTCCTTAATTGCGGTGATCTTATCAGGGTCGGGAGCCACTCCATCAGCGCTCACCACGTGTCCCAGGTACTGCACCTTTGGTTTCAGGAGGTGACACTTGGAGGGTTTCACCTTTAGGCCGTAGCTTGCCAGAGCTTCGAACACTTCCGCCAGGTGTTTCAGGTGGTCCTCATACGTCTTGGAATATACGATGACATCGTCCAGGTACAGCAGGACCGTCTCGAAGTTTCTGTGGCCCAGACAGCACTCCATTAATCGTTGGAAGGTTCCTGGTGCGTTGCAGAGTCCGAACGGCATGCAGGTAAACTCGCTAAGTCCCATCGGGGTGGTGAATGCGGTCTTCTCCCGGTCCGCCTCTGCTACAGGAACCTGCCAGTACCCACTAGTGAGATCCAAGGTAGAGAAGAAGTTAGCAGATCTTAAAGCAGCCAAAGACTCCTCTATCCTTGGTAAGGGGTACGCATCCTTGTGTGTGATACGGTTGATTTTCCGGTAATCTACACACATCCTCATGGTGTTGTCTTTCTTTTTGACTAAGACTAGTGGAGCTGCCCAGGGGCTACAGCTATCCCTGATCACCCCAGCCTCCTTCATGTCTCTAAGCATCCCCTTGGCGTGTTGGTAGTGTGCAGGGGGTACGGGTCGATACCTCTCTTTTATGGGAGGATGGTCTACCGTGGGGATGTGGTGTTCTACCCCCTTGACTCGCCCGAAGTCTAACGGGTGTTTACTAAACACTCTCTCGTACTCTTGAACCACCCGATAGACTCCCTGTTTCTGGTGTGAGGGAGTGGAGTCAGTACCCAAATGTAGTTGCTGACACCAGTCCTCCATTGTTTTCTGAGAGCCGTTACCTTCCTCCGGGGAAGATGGAGGCAAGGGTTCTACGGACTGTATGGAATCTTGATTGATGGTATACAATTTGGCTAGCGTGGCATACCGGGGCAGGTACACTTCCCTCTTCCCAATATTTATTATGCGAACGGGCACCCTCCCATGGCGTACATTGACCACCCCCCGTGCTGTCAAAATGGTGGGCCTACTGTCTGAGTAAACTGGTTCTACCATTGCCTGGTAATCTCTACCTCTCAGACCAATAGCTGCCCGGCACCAAATCATCATTTCACTTTTCGGGGGCATGGCAATAGGGAAAGGGTCACACATTCGCACGCTACCAATCTCACCACCGGAGAGTTCTAGCTGTTGCCGTCGCATCAGTGCCCGGATCTCTTTCTGGAGCACTCGCTGCTGGCCGGAGCTGGCGTTCTTGGCAACCTGCTGTAAAAGGAAAATCACCTCTGCAAGACAATTTTCAATTACATTAGTTCCTAGAGTTATCTTTGGGTGACTCTCGTGTTTGTCAATGTCTACAATGATCAGTCCCTGTGCTGCCAGTTCGACTCTACCGATTTTAATGGTCACCTCTTTAAATCCAATCTGTGGCACGGGCTGACCATTGCTGGCGATGATACTCAAGTCGTCGTCAGGGTAGCGGGTGATATCCGAGTCATTCCAGTACTGCTTGAAGAGCACGTACGGGATGGTGGTGACCTGTGACCCGGTGTCCAGTAGGGCACTCATAGGAATGCCATCCAGTACCACGGGTAAGACTGGACGTCCTCCCACATATTTGTCGCGCCAGTTCGATGGGCCTGGTGATCTTTTTCCTGGGGGTTGGCCCTCTACCCCAGGTTGTGCCAGTTTAAAGGACAGTACCTTGCCATATGTCCGGGTTGATTGCAGCGGCGGCAGATGGGTCGTCCGTCCTCGTTGTATCGGTCGCTGGGTCTTCCTCTGGCCGGTGGGGTCCTCCTTGGTCGATGCCACGGGATGTCCTCCGGTCCGGATGCCAGCTGGATCTTCCCTGGAGTGGAAACCTGTAAAGACTGCACAGTTCGGGTTAGCGCAGCAACGCTTTTAGCTAGCTCTTGGACCTGATGGTGCAGGTCTGGAGCCGGGTCATTGTTCAAAGCCTGCGCACCAGCTCCCACAGGCCCTGCCGACAAGGGCGCCGCCTCCTGGTGGTAAGTGGTAGTGGGGCGTCTGGGGGTCACAACGCCACCTGGTTCTCGAAGCACCCGGATGGCTCTGTCCTTGAACTGTGCAAATCCCAGATGAGGGTCCTGTAAGGCCATTGCCCGCAACTGGGTTCGGTGGGCATTGCAATATAAACCCTCTATAAATTGTTCAGTCAACAGCCTGTCCTCGTCTCCCACGCCGTCAGGGTCGGTCTGCTTAATGGCTCTCAGGGCCTCTTGTAGGTTCAGGGCATAGTCCCTTATACTCTCATGTGCCCGCTGTTTGCACCCGTAGAATCTAAGCTTGATCTCGGCTGAGGTGCGGGTATCAAAGGTGTCCCTCAGCCGGGTTAGTATCCCTGCGACAGTCCTCCCCCCAGGTGGCCAGGACTTTACCTCCCTTTGGGCTGCCCCGGTTAATTGGGCCACCAGGATGCTCACTTTTTGCTCGTCTGTGAGGGGGTACACCTGGAAGAGGCTATCCAGCTTTCTCTAAAGTCATGCAGGGTATGTGACTCCCCTGAGTACTGGGGTAGCCAGGCTGCCCCCGGGATATAGGGCATGGTGAAAGGCATGACCGCAACAGCGGTGGCGCTGGCGGGGGTTGAAGCGGTGAAGCTCTCCTCCGTATCCGACATCCTTCTCCCCCCTAGTGGACCGTGGCCTACCTTGCGATGATCCTCTTCCATAGGCCGCGGCTCCGCAGTGGATCGTCAGGGTTGAGGACCTTCCGTCGCGCTCCTGTGACGTCGGCGTCTGCTGGGCTCCTTCCAGGACCTTACGCAACGTCCGGAGGTGAGGCGGGGCTTCAGTTCTCGCGCGCTTTCGGAGTCCACGCCCCTCTTCTTCCCGCGCGGCGTCCTCAAGATGTCGTCCAATGGCGGGAAAACTCCACGTATGGCGGGAAGATGGCCGAAGATGGCGCCGGATGGCGGGAAAACTCCACCGATGGCGGGAAGGAAGCGGAAGATGGCGCCGGATGGCGGGAATCTTCACCACAGGTAAGTTTGAACAGTCTTTTTCAGGCACGCAGTACCCGGTGGTTGCGGGCACGAAATCCTGCCGACTACGCCAAAAGTTGACGCGCCCCTGGGCCTGTGTCGCGCTGCGTTGCGCACGCGGGAACTTACCCGGAGCCGGATCTCTTTAGGGTTGTAGTCTCGTGGCGGTGATCTGGTCCGTGCCCAGGGAGTCAGACTAAGTGGCGCTGTATTAGCGGTAGATGTTGGACGACTACGCCACCCGTTGAGTACAGCTAAGGAGCTGCTGCTGCAGGGCAGACCGCTGAGGCCGGTGGTAGGATTGTGCAGCGTGATAGTATAACCCCCAACGGGAGGGGTATGGCCTCAGGGCAGCCGACGTGGATGATGTGGGTAGCAGGAACCACTCGGAGACGGTACGGTGTAGTTCAGGGTCTTTACTGGTGACAAAGATAGACCCTCCCGGAGTACTGGCTAGCGATTGGGGCCTGGTCAGTCCTTGAGCAGATGGGATCTCCCCTGGCCAGGCGGAGTTGTAGGCCTCCCAAACTAACGATACTCTTCCGGCTACCTTGCTAGAGGCGGGTATAAGTAGCCCACGTCCCTGAGTGTACCGTGTGGTGCTCACCCGTATGGCCGGTGACTCGGGGCCTTCTAGTAGCTTCCGCTCCACGACGGCGGTGCTGGTCCCACGCGTGTGACCGTGCCTTCGGGTTTCTGGGCCAGAGGACCTGCAATCCCCTGCTGGTCGGTTTCTGCTGCTGGATAGGAGTTAGTCCCCACAGCCTCGGACTCCGGGTCCGGTGATAACTTCTCAGTCAGGGCGAGCTCTGCAGCTGCCAGCCCCTGACTCCTTGTAGCACTGCTCCCACAGAGCTCTTGATGTTCTTTTCCTATATCTGCTTCTCTGTCTCTACTTCTTCTCTACTCACTAACCCTGCCTCAGCCCTAGGTTTATATAGGGGAAGTTCTTCCCCTCCCAGGACTGGGCAGGAGGTGTGGCATGCATAGGATCCCTGACCAAGAGACCTCCCACCTGCTCTCAGACATAACATTGCTGTTACTGTGGAAACCAGACCCCTGGGGTGCCACAGATAAAATTCTGGACTCAAGGAGATTACAATACAACACAGGGTTCAGCCTGCCCCCCTCATCCTTCACATATGCAGACATGCACACACGCACAGTAGACAGACATACATGTGTGGCACCCCAGGGGGTCTGGTTGCCACAGTGGTAGAAATACCATCTCTGAGAGTGAGCATGGGTTTTCCTGGTCAGGAGCACTATTGCATGCAATGCCTCCTGCCCCAGTCCAGGGAGGGGAGGAACCTGCCCTTTATAAACTAGATCTGGGGCGGGGTTAGTTAGTTAGTTCCAGAGGAAGGGACAGAGGAGCAGCAAGGAGCTCTGTAGGAGCCAGGAGCTGAAAGCCAGGGATTGGAGCTAATAGAGCTCATCCTGGCAGAAGACGCAGAGAACCGGACACCGGAGTGCGAGGCTGTGAGGATATCCACATCCAGCAGCAGAAACCACCTGGCAGGGGATTTCAGGTCCTCTGGCCATAGAAAGCCCGGAGGCTCAGTCACACGCAAGGGACCAGCACTGCCATCGAGGAGCGGAAGGCACCAATTGCCCCAAGTCACCAGCCATACGGGTGAGCACCACACGGTACACTCAGGGACGTGGGCTACTACATGACTACAGCAAGGTAGCCAGGAAGAGTGCAGTCAGACTGGAAGGCCTACACCTCCTCCTGGCCAGGGGGACTTTTGTTCGCTCACAGACTGACCAGGCCTCTAATGTTAGCCAGTACTCCCAGCAGGGCCTTCTTCATTGCCAACAGTAAAGACCCTGAACTGCACTGCACGGACTCTGAGTCATTTCTGCTGCGCCCATGCACCACAAGCCTCACCATCTACACACGCTGCCCTGAGGCTATACTCCTCCCGTGGGGAGTTATACTACCCTCTGCTGCGCACACAACATCAGCCTCAGCGGTATGCCCCGCAGCGGCGGTTCTCAGTGACCGCAATCCACGGGTGGCGTAGTCGGACATTTCAACATTAAAAACCAAGTAAACAGATCCGCCACTGGTTTGACCACCCTGAGCCATGGGACCGGGTCGCCGCAACGGAGACTACAACCCTTGACATTACACAGAGACCCGGCTCCGGGTATTCCCCCACACACGGCCCAGGGGGCGCGTCAACTTTGGCATAGTCGGCAGGATTTCGTGCCCGCAACCACAGGGTACTGCGTACCTGAAAGGAAGGAGAAAGGGACTGTTTCACTGTAGTGGATGTGGCGCCCGCCCCAGAAGAACGGGCGCCATTATGTGCGCGCCAAAAGACAACAAGAAGCCACCTCCCATCGTAGGCCAGGTCCCAGAATGGCGCCAAAGACGGAGCCCACCACCAACAGCCATGAGTGCAGCTGTAGAGATGTCCATCAACGTGGGGGGGCTGCCCCTGAGAGTGATTGTCTGCAGATTGTCCCGGGACCACCCCCAACAGGGGCGGAAGGGAAAGGAAACCGAAGAGCAGGGTGTGGTTTGGATCAGTCTTGGCAGACCACACCCAGAGATGGCGAGGAGCGCTAGCCCCGGTACCCTGACCTGTGGCCTGTTGCAGGCCGAAGCGGCTCCGTACAGCCTCGCGGAGCTGATGGCCCAGCTCCCCGGAGAGAACCCTGAATTCCTCCGGGCTGGACTGAAGAATTTGGACAGTAGAATGGTCCATGCGAAGCGGGAGGCCATCGCAGGGTGGAAAGAAGAGATGGACCGGCGGGTCGCGACCCAGCAGCAAGTGGCGCTGCAAGCACCCGACAGCATGCCTGCCCCTGAGGACAGAGAAAGACCACCGGAGGCTGAGAGCAGCGCTACCACGGGAGCAGGTAAGGGGGATGCCCCTGCTACCAGACCTGGCGCCACTAGCCTGCCCCTGGACCGCGTCGCGGAGCCGATCGCCCCGGAAGTCGCTACACCTCCTCCGCTCCCGCCGCTCACACCTAGGCCCCAAGCCCCGAGCGCAGCCGCTGGACCATGCCCCACGCCGTGCCCCATGATCCCGGGTGCGGCAGGAAGCGGCCCGCTCCAAGCCTGGTCGCAAGGTCTGATGCCCCCGGGCGCCTTCCACCAATTTGCGCCCCTGGTCCCAAAGCTACCACCCCTGGGCACGGACTTGTACAGTCAGATTACAGGTCCTGATGGAGAGCCGGTCCCCCTACTACGTGGATGGGTTCGCCCTTGCCACCGGAGGGACCCGTCCGCGGAGGCCAAAGCTCCGCTCCCGCCCGCTCCGCAGCCAGTCACCATTCCCCAGCTCCTGGATGAAGAGGTCCAAATCGAGTGGGATCAGACCAGGGAGAACCTGATGGGGTTTTCGCAAGAGACGCGGGCGGACGCAGCCCGCAAGCGAGAGTTCTGCCACCGGGAGATAGCGCAGCTGGAAAGGGAGAAACAGGCGCAGCGCCAAAAACAGGAGCAGCTACAGGCCCGGAGTGCGTAGGAAAAGACCCGGACCCGCCGAGACCCCCAGGCTGCACGCGGTCCCAAAGTCACCGGGATCGTGGTCACGTTCCACCAGGAGAAGGGGTGGGGGTTCATTCGGGACTCGACGGCAAACACAGACTTCTTCGTTAACCGGAGGGATGTGGAGAGTCGCCTGCCCGCGGGTCACCTGAAACGGGATCTGTTTCCTGGGGATCAGGTGTCATACACCCGACACCGAGGCCTGCAGGGGTGGTACGCCCTCAACGTTCAGCGGGTAGAAGAGCAGCGCTACAGTGAATGCTTCTACACGGAGGACCCGGACGGGTCTGAAGAGTACGAGGAGCAGGAACGTCCACAAGGGGGACACCGCTACTAGAGAGCAGCAGCACGCACTGTACATAGTTACCCGTCAGGGTGGAAGAGGAAGAGTCACTCCCGTTTGCGGATTATAAAAAAAAAAGTTCACCCGGTTCGGGATTGTTATCCGTATATTTGTTAAGTTACCCGAAAAGGGTCAGTGAACTATCCGGCTGAGGACTGGGAGCAGCCAACCCTTTCTATCCGGCTGAGGACTGGGAGCAGCCAACCCTTGTAAATAGTTGCACTTCTTAAAGTGCCCCCTATTGGTTTTATAAACGCCTACCTCAATAGACACCTGAAGGTGTTTGAAAGTTTGCACTTAGAAAAAATTGCACCTTGTTGGGTGACATGGACACCTGGTCACGGCGAGGACTGTGGCCTGTTAAAGAGACTTCGCCGTTGAAATGTTGCTGATAATGTTTCGTATTTTCTACTTAAAAGAATGTTTTATATGTGACAAATGTGTTTATGCAAGTGAAAAGAGTTTTATAATGTCTTATGTATGTGAAGAAAGTATTATAATATTTTTTGAAAAGAGAAAAGTTTTATGACAAGTAACGTTAAAAAAAAACAAAACAAAAAAAAACTTTAATTCTGCATGTCTTGAAATCAATTGTCTTTTGCTCTGTTCCAGCCCGCGGACGTGCTGTGATTTAACAGGGGGGAATGTAGAATGTAGAATGTAGGGGGTATGAATTTAATGGGCCATGATCGAGGATTAACAATGGTTATAATCGAAAAAACAATTGTGACTTACAGAAAATGCACTAGTTTAAGGGACATTTTAGACCGGAATCATTTAAAAACTAGTTTAAGCAATTGGTTAAGAGATTTGCAGCCTGTAGGAAACCATAAATGGGGAAGTTGCCCATTTTGCAATCTACATCTGGTATCAAAAAGTATCCAAATAGGGCATGTAAATCACCAAGATCAAGATCTTATTACATGTAAATCTAAATTTATTGTATATGTTATTCTTTTGTCCTTGTCAACATTTGTACATAGGAAAGACAATTAGACCTCTCTACATAAGGTTCAGGGAACATTATAAATCTTTTTCATCTGGAAAAGGTTCCAGCAGGCTAATTCAACACATTCGGGCAGAACACTTCAGACCCGAATGGCCTGCGTTTTGCAGGATTAGAAAAAGTGTCCTATCCTCCATGAGGTGGTAATCATCTTAAACTGTTGTTAATGTCAGAATCAAAATGGATTATGCGGACTAAGGCATAAGGTCCTATGGGCTTCAATGATAAATTTGAAATGTTCGTGTTTTTGTGAAACTGTTTTTATGCACCCTGTATTGTGTGGTAGTTTGTTTGTCCAGATCTGTGAGGAGGTGATTTGAACAGGTGTGGAAAGGTGGAGTGAGGATATTTAAATCTATTCTTTTCCACCCACCTGCACTTCAGGACCCGTTGAAGCGCACACCGCGCAAAATGGCCGTTGTCCGTTCACTGTGCTACATCCCTCCTGGCAAATAATTTTTTATGCCTTAAATAAAGACTTTAAAGTTTGAAGAACTGGTGAGTGCTACTTCTACTCTCTTTTTTACTATTTCATAACACTAACACTGTCCCTCACTTGAGCTGCGTCTTGTCCCTACACTAATCAGAGCAGGATAATGGCTCTACCCGTGATCCGGCGGTTATACAGACTGGGTCACGTGGTGAGCCAGCAATCACAGCCATACCAATAGTTGGCATGGCTGTGATGGCTCCGGAAGTGCCCACATGCTAAAAGCGTATTCATTGGCTACGCTGCAGCCTTTGAACAAGCTTTATTCAGCGTCCGAACACCAACAATACATTGGACTTCCAGAAAAAGTTCATGTTCGGAGTTAAGCACCGCACACTAAGTGTCCAGTACCCCCAACTTTACAGTTTGGGTTTCGCTTATCTCTACTCATTTCCATCAGATGATATTGACATTTGACAAGAAATAAAACAAGATGGGACAAAGCAAGAACTTGACTTGGCCTTAGAAAATTTTTTTGGATGATTTTAAAAATATTGTGAATTGGATTGGAAAAAGTTTGGAAGACGAGGCCCTCTCCCATGATTACCGCGTACATACAGATGGACAGTGAAATTGAAAATGGTCATTAAATCAGTTAATTTTGCATTTTTCTTAAATTTCTGTGTACAGTTTAAATAATATAAACATGGAGTAAAATGTTCATTCATGGAGCATAACAAACTTTTATTGAAATGACATTATAAAAAGCATATACAGTGGGGAAAATAAGTATTTTATACACTGCCGATTTTGCAGGTTTTCCCACCTACAAAGAATGGAGAGGTCTGTAATTTTTATCGTAGGTACAATTCACCTACAGAATTTAAAAATAAAAAACAGAAAATCACATTGTATTATTTTTACATAACTAAATTGCATTCTATTGCATGAAATAAGTATTTGATCATCTACCAACCAGCAAGAATTCTGGCTCTCACAGACCTGTTAGTTTTTCTTTAAGAAGCCTTCCTGCTTTGCACTCATTACCTGTATTAATTGCACCTGTTTGAACTCATTACCTGAATAGAAGACACCTGTCCACACACTTAATCAATCACACTCAAACCTCTCCACCATGGTTAAGACCAAAGACCTGTCTAAGGACACCAGGGATAAAATTGTAGACCTGCACGAGCCTGGGATGGGCTACAGGACAATAAGAAAGCAGCTTGGTGAGAAGATAACAACTGTTGGCACAATTATTAGAAAATGGAAGAAACACAAGATGATTGTCAATCTTTCCCAGTTTGGGGCTCCATGTAAGATCTCACCTCGAGTGGTAAGGATGATTCTGAGAAACGGGAGGACCAAGGACCTGAAGAGAGCTGAGACCACAGTCTCAAACATTACAATTAGTAACACACATTGCCATCATGGATTAAAATCCTGCAGAGCATGCAAGGTCCCCTAGCTCATGCCAGCACATGTCCAGGCTTGTTGAAGTTCACCAATGGCCATCTGGATGATCCAGAGGATGCATGGGAGAAGGTCATGTGGTCAGATGAGACCAAAATAGAACTTTTTGGTGTCACCCCCACTCACCATGTTTGGAGGAAGAAGAAGAAGAATGAGTACAACCCCAAGAACACCACCTCAACTGTGAAGCATGGTGGAGAAAACATCATACTTTGGGAGTGCTTTTCTGCAAAGGGGACAAGACAACTGCACTGTATTGAAGGGAGGATGGATGGGTCATGTATCGCAAGATTTTGGCAAACAACCTCCGTCCCTCAGTAAAAGCATTGAAGATGGGTCGTGGCTGGGTCTTCCAGCATGACAATGACCCAAAACACATAGCCAGGGCAAGTAAGAAGTCACTCTGTAAGGCTATGTTCCCACGATGCAGAAATGCTCCGGATTTTTTCCTGAGCCTTTCTGCATCTCCCTGGCAGAAAAAACGCATGCGGATTGTACATGCGTTTTTCCTGCCAGGGACATGCGGATGTGAAGTGTTCTTCAGATGCATTTCCGCATGCGCTTTCCAAGCAATTTTAGCATCACTTGGAAAGTGCTTGACAACTTGGTCACACTATATAAATCACATGACTAAATGACGTCAGCGCAGGTCCTTCAGTCTACCGCGAGCTGCCGGCAAGTGAAGACAAGGAGACCGGGGGCCATCAGAAGGTAAGTATAATATTTATTTTTTATTTTATTCTTTTTTTTACAGGTTCTATGGTACCCGGGTCCGGAGGAGAGTCTCCTCTCCTCCACACCCGGGTACCATCCGCACATTGAAACGCATGTAATCCGCATGTACAGATCCAGTGATGCGGATTACATGCGTTCCAGTGCAAGTTAATGGTGGCGAAAACGCAGCGCTTCCGCAAAATAATTGGTAGTGCTGTGTTTTTTTCCGCAATGATAACCCGCAGCGGAAATTTCCGCCGCATAAGCAGATTATCATTGGGGAACATGGCAGGCCTTCTACCATGCGTTTTTTAAGCGTTTCTGCAGCGTTTTTGCTGCTGCAGAAATGCTTAAAAAAACGCATCGTGGGCACACAGCTTAAGAAGCATTTCAAGGTCCGGGAGTGGCGTAGCCAGTCTCCAGACCTGAACCCAATAGAAAATCTTTGAAGGGAGCTGAAACTCAATGTTGCCCAGTTATAGCCCTGACACCTGAAAGATCTGGAAAAAATCTTTATGGAAGAGTGGGCCAAAATCTCTGCTGCAGTGTGTGCAAACTTGATAAAGAACTACAGGAAACATCTGACCTCTGTAATTGCAAACAAAGGTTTCTGTACCAAATATTAAGTTCTGTTTTTCTATTCTATCAAATACTTATTGCATGCAATAAAATGCAAATTAGCTATGTAAAAATCATACAATTTGATTTTCTCAATTCTGTCTCTCACAGTTGAAGTGTACCTATGATAAAAATTACAGTCCTCTCCATTCTTTGGAGGTGGGAAAAGTTGCAAAACTTGCAAAATTGACAGTGTATCAAATACTTATTTTCCCCACTGTATATGAGGCACATGAGTACAGGCATGATCAGTAGCAGAATTCAGGTGTTAAAGGCATGTCATCCACTAAAAATGTATGTTGGGGTGGGATGAGCACATAACATATTAGATTGCTATAAAGTGCTAGTACTAAAAGTATCAGGTGTAGCGCCGGTACACTCACCGTCACGGTCCCGCACTTCCTTCCTCCTCTCTTGCTGCTGATATCTGGGGTACGTGCACTGGGCACAGATCCCCGGGTAATGTGCTTAGGGTGCATGCTCCCTCCTTCTCAAAGGGGCCACACGTGTGCCATCCTAAAGTGTGTCCAGCCAATGACAATTACTATTTAAAGCACCTCCACCTGCATGGAGGTGTCTGTGCAGCATTGCTAGTCTGTTTCTAAATACGCTTGCTAGTTCTCAAGTCCCAGTGCTTGTATATCAGCATACCTGTCCTGTATATCAGCCGTACCCACCTGCCTCCCTGTATATCAGCTGTGCCCACCTGCACCTGCCTGTCTGTGTATCAGCCGTGCTCGCCTGCCTGTATATCGGCCATGCGTGCCTGCACCTGTGTATCTGTATATCAGATGTGCCCACCAGTCTGCCTGCCTGTGTGTCAGTCATGCCAGTCACTATACTAGCCAGTACTTGCCAAGTTTTCCACTCCTGGCCATTCCTGCCTCCTGTCCCTTGGGAGTCAGCTGCCATTCATCCAAAGTCAGTCCTGGTGTAGCACCAGGTTCCGCCTCCCTCATCTCTCCTCGGATCACGGTATCGTCAGCCCTGTGCATCTGAGATTGGACTTGGTGATGCACTTAGTCACGCCCCTCTAGGCTCTCCTCAGAACACGGTACAGTGGTTCCACCACCCAGTCTGTTACATCAAGTCACAGTGACTGCTAACTACAGCTATATTAATAATAGAACATAGTAATCATTATCAAACAAGCATATAAGTGCTTGGCAGCAGCATAACATGTAAAGTTACGAGTGCCAGATCCAGAACGCGTTCAGTCACATTGACAATCAAAAAAGAACTCATACCCATATTTTCCCCATATGGAGTGTCACACCAGCAGCCCCCATAATGACCATTATGGATGACCATAAACAACCTGAATCTGTCAATGAATGCATGAAAGAAGATATCATGTTGTGGACTATGGAAGAGATGTATGTGACCAGAAGGATCACTCATTTCCATCAGATGATATTCATGTGAGACAAAAGGAAACAGAACAAGCTGGCAAAAAGTAAGAACTTGACTTGGCCTCCGTAAAAATTTTGGGACAATTTTAAAAAGATTGTGATATGGCACTGTGCACCAGACTGTTAGGGCACCCTGCACCAGGCTGTTATGTCACTCTACATCAGGCTGCTATGACACATTGCACCAGGCTTTTATGGCATGTTGCACCAGGCTGTTAGGGCACTCTACACCAGGCTGGTATGACACATTGCACCAGGCTTTTATGGCATGTTGCACCAGGCTGTTAGGGCATGCTGCACCAGGCTGTTAGGGCACGCTGCGCCAGGGTGTTAGGGCACAGTGCACCAGGGTGTTAGGGCACGGTGCACCAGGGTGTTAGGGTACTCTACACCATGCTGTTAGAGTATAATGCACCCTCATAGACATCCATAGTATATTGCACCCCATAGACATCCATAGTAGTATAATGCATCCCATAGAAAGCCACATTGTATAATGCACCCCATGGACATCCACAGTGTATAATTCACCCCATAAACATCCACAGTAGTATAATGCACCCCATAAACATCCATACTAGTATAATACAACCCATAGACATCCATAGTAATATAATGCACTTCCATAGACATCCACAGTAGTATAATGCACGCCCATAGTCATCCACAGTAGTATAATGCACCACCAAAGACATCCATGGTAGTATAATGCACCCCCATAACCATTCACAGTAGTATAATGCACCCCAAATACATCCATAGTAGTATAATGCACCCATAAACATCCATACTAGTACTAATGATTTTTTTAAAAATAACTCAATGTTCCTTCGCTCCCACGCTGCATGCGTCCTCTTGTGAAGCCAGCAGGACTCAGCGTGCACCCCGTCACATGCTTATCGATGTCAGCTGCTGGCCACTGATTGGAAGGCAGCGTGAGTTGCAGCGCGCCGCACTACACCTCGGACGCACATCCAGCTGAAGCTTTAACTGGTGTTGGCGGGCCCTGGCCCTCACTCGCCGGGCCCCTGACCCACTGGGCCCAGCTGCAGTTGCGACTCCTGCAACCGCGGTCGTTACGGCCCTGTCTGGCCCACCCACTGCACTCACAGACGTCTAGAGAATGCTATATAATCGCAAAATGGAAAAAAACAGTATAGTCTGCTCTAATATGTCTGCTACCTGTCATGCTCCACCTCCACAGCCTCTCTGCATACTCCAGCAACACTGCTCTCATCCTCCCTCTTCCTCCACAGACTTCATACTAGAGATGTGTCGGTCGCAAACGATCCGACACAAAGAGCCGGCTCCCTGCTGTCACTGATGGGAACCGGCACCCCAGTGAGAGCCACTAACTTCTCTAAATGGCTCTCACTGGGTGTAAAATCGCGGAGTTCGGCTGTCGTAACTCCGCCCACCCGAGCCAAACTCTGCTCACTCTTCAATTTAATTGGCTACTTGCGAGTGGGTGGAGCTTCGGGCATGAGTGGGCGGGGATTTGACGGTATCTACGTCATCTTAAATATGTGTTCACCTATGGTGAACACATATTCAATAGGGATCCATTTAGGATCTAAAAGAGCCGACTCTTTTTGGTGAGCGGAGCCAGAAGAGCCAATCACCAAAAAGAGCTGGACTGCCCATCACTACTTCATAGATAACCACAACAGCAGTCTGTGCATCTATGCTGTGGACCGAGGATTTGGAAAGGGGTCAGTTATGGAAGGAGGCTGTGGAGTAATAGGGCAGCTGGGAGAAGGTATTCTTCTATTGCAGGTCAGCAGTGTCTGATGATCTCTTTCATGCTTCTATCGCTGCTATTTCTACCTTACTCCTTCCCTCTGACTTTAAGGAAGCACTCCCATCAAGTTTTTTATCCTCTTAATATATTGCAGCCATCATATTACACAGCACTGTGTACTTAAAATTGCTCATTTGCCTGTGATGCTAGTCACAACTCATGGACAAGCCACGAGGTTGGGTAGTCAAGAGGTCCAAGGTCAAAAGCCAGGAGGTTACGTCATAGACAGAGGGGTGAAACAAAGGCATAGTCAGGGCACAGATTGGGGTCAGAGTTCACAGAAGGTAGTGGATCACGACAAAAGGGCAAGGCAAACGGAAGGTCAAAGGCAAACCCAAGCTCGAGCAACAAAGATCAGAATGCAAGACTAGGAGCACAGCGCGCACACACAGACTGCTTAACAGGGGCGGACTGGCCCACCGGAGGATCGGGAGAACCCCTGGTGGGCCCCAGGTCCTGATGGCCATGCCCCTCTATCCCCCTGGGTCCTGTACGGAGAGGAGAGGGCCCCCCTGTCCGGGAATATCGCTAATCATATCGGCAGCACTGCCAATATGATTAGTGATTCGCCCTCTTTGCAGCGGCAAAGCAGGGAGAGCGATCTCCCTGCTTTGCCTGCTGCCGCAGTGCCGCTCAGTCCTCTGCGCAGCCCGACACTGCCGGCGTGTGCACAGGAGATCAGACAGTCTCTGGGACTGCTTCCTTCCTGTGTGGGTGCCGGCGCTCATCGTGCTGCAGAGGACGGACCTGGCATCGCCCCAGGCCTGCAGCAGTTCAACGTGAGTATGGAAGGCGGGGGCCTGGGGAGGTTGAGCGGGGGGGCTGGTGACTGAGGAGCCCATCTCTTCTGCCAGAAGAGATGGACTCTTCAGTCACCAGCCTGGGGCCAAGGGTCCAGACAGTGCTCCACTCATCTGTCCTGCTGCTGGCTGGGAGTCCTGTAGTGCGGCATGTAGTGTGATGTGAATGCCACACTATGGAGATGCTGCTTCTACTACTGCCAAGTGAGGATTTCACCTCCTCAGTATGGTGTCCTCAGGGAGCTCCCACAGGGCATCACAGGCCTTAGTATGAAGCAATACCAGAAGGTATTGCTTCATACTAAGGCCTGTGATGCCCTGTGGGAGCTCCCTGAGGGCACCACACTGGGGCGGTGAGAGCCTCACCTCATGGGGCCCCATGATTTCTATGTACGATCCATGACTGGGCCCCATGATCTTTATACATGTCCCTGACTGGGCCCCATGATCTCTATGTATGCCGCTGACTGGGCCCCATGATCTCTATGTACACCTCTGATGGGGCCCTATGATCTCTATGTACGCCGCTGACTGGGCCCCATGATCTCTATGTATGCCGCTGACTGGGCCCCATGATCTCTATGTACGCCGCTGACTGGGCCCCATGATTTTTATGCACGCCCCTGACTGGGCCCCATGATCTCTATGTACGCCTCCGATGGGGCCCCATGATCTCTATGTACGCCGCTGACTGGGCCCCATGATCTCTATGTATAATCCTTGACTGGGCCCCATGATCTCTATGTACACCCCTGACCTGATTGGCCCCATGATCTTTATGTCCACTCCTGACTGGGCCCCATGATCTCTATGTATGCCCCTGACTGGGCCACATGATTTCTATGTATGATCCCTGACTGGGCCCCATGATCTCTATGTCCGCCCCTGACTGGACCCCATGATCTCTACGTACGCCCCTGTTTGGCCCCATGATCTCTATGTACGCCCCTGACTGGGCACCATGATCTTTATCTACGCACCTGACTGGGCCTCATGATTTCTATGTACGACCCTGATGGGGCCCCATGAACTGTATGCATGCCCCTGATGGGCCCCATGATCTCTATGTATGCCCCTGATCCCTATATACGCCCCTGATGGGGCCCCATGATCTCTATGTATGCCCCTGATGGGGCCCCATGATCTCTATGTATGCCCCTGATGGGCCCCATGATCTCTATGTATGCCCCTGATCCCTATATACGCCCCTGATGGGGCCCCATGATCTCTATGTATGCCCCTGATGGGGCCCCATGATCTCTATGTATGTCCCTGATGAGGCCCCATGATCTCTATGTACGCCCCTGATCTCTATATACGCCCCTGATTGGCCCCATGATCTCTATGCACGCCCCTGATAGGGACCCATGTCCGCCCCTGATGGGGCCCCTGTAATCTCTATGTGGCCCTCGCCTCCCCTTGGCAGTAGTAGAGCAGTATCTTCATAGTGTGGCATTCACACTACATGCTGCATTGTACAGGACTCCCACTCAGCAGCAGGGCTGGTGACTGAGGAGCCCATCTCTTCTACCAGAAGAGATGGACTCCTCAGTCACAAGCATGGGGCCAAGGGTCCCAGACAGTTACCTCCTCATCTGTCCTGCTGCCGGCTGGGAGTCCTGTAGTGCAGCATGTAGTGTGATGTGAATGCCACACTATGGAGATGCTGCTTCTACTACTGCCAAGTGAGGATCTCACCGCCCCAGTATGGTGCCCTCAGGGGCTCCCACAGGGCATCACAGGCCTTAGTATGAAGCAATACTAGAAGACTTCTGGCAGACATATTTATCTGATGGCAAAGATGTAGCAGAGCTGAAGACAGAAGACCTGTGGATTACGTCAGAGTGAGGATTTTTTTTTTACTAAAGATGGAGTCCCTAAATGTATTTTGTGTTTTATTTTTACTAAAAAAAAATTCTCTGTGTTAAGTGTTTTTTTTCTGTTTACTAGAAATTCATGGTGGTCATGTCTAGTTTGGTGTGACGCCATGAATTTCAGGCTTAGTACCAGCTGATAATACAAAGCTGGTACTAACCCCATTATTACCCAGCGTGCCACCCCCCACCAGGGCCGTTGGAAGAGCTGGATAAAGCACCTGGAAATGGCGCTACGATGAATGATGCCGTTTTCAGCATGGGGGGCACAGAATGCTTGGGCCTTACCATGCTTAGAATCCCAGCCCCCAGGTTTTACCTGGCTGGCAATCAAAATATGGCGGGAGCATACGCATTTTTTTTTTAATTATTTTTTTAAATAATTAAAAAGAAAACATTGGCCTTTCCTGACTTGATCACCAGCCAAGATAAAGCCAGGCAGCTGGAGGTCGCTGCCCGTAGCTGTCTGCTTTATCTGTGCTGAGAATCAAAAATTCGGCGGAGCGCTATGTCATTTTTTTTAAATTTATTTATTTTCACACTTCTATGTCACAGACCCAACAGCTAATCACAGACGCTGACACAGAGAATGGGCGTCTGTGATTGGCTGCTTGAGTAACCTGAAAGAAGCCCATACATAGTACCATACTAGAATGTATGGGCTGATTGTAGATTACTCGAACAGCCAATCACAAACGCCCATCCTCTTTGACAGCATCTGTGATTGGCTGTTGGGTCTGTGACATATAGAAGTGTGAAAATAAATCCTTTTTAAAAACATGACGTAGCGCTCTGCAGAATTTTTGATTCTCACCGCAGATAAAGCGGACAGCTACGGCCTGCCACCCCCAGCTGCCTGGCTTTACCTTGGCTGGCGATCAAAAGACAGAGAAGAGAAGCCGAATATTTGTTTTAAACTTATTTAAAATATTTTGTTTTAGAAAAAGGCGTGTGCTCCTGCCATATGTTGATCGCCAGCCAGATAAAACAAGGCAGCTGGGGGCTGAGATTCTCAGCATGGTAAGGCCCAAGTGTTCTTGGCCCCCCACGCTGAAAATCGCAGCCCGCAGCTACCCCTGAAAATTTCCAGGCGCTTTACCTGGCTCTTCCAGCAGCCCTGGTGGTGAGTGGCACCGTGGGTAATAATAGGGTTAGTACCAGGCCAGCTTTGTATTATCAGCTGGTACTAAGCCCGAAATTCATGGTGTCACGCCAAATTAGACATGGCCACCATGAATTTCTAGTAAACAGAAAAAAAACACAGAAATTTTTTTAAAATTAAAAATAAAACACAAAACACATTTAGGCTACGTTCATACGCGGTGCTTTTGGCCGCGTATTCGGCAGTGGCGCTTTTTTGCGCGCAAAAAATCGCTACTGCATGCCAACGTTGCGGTTTTCTCAGCGCACTTTTCCCGAGGCCATGTTAACATGTAGCCTATGGGGAAAGTGCGCCGAAAAAAATGCCAAGAATTGGCATGTCAATTCTTTTTGCGCGGCCGCTTTTGCAGTGAAAGCGCCCGCGCAAAAATACGTGGCAAAACGTGGCGTCTGAACGCCTTTCAGCAAAAGCCATAGCTTTTGCTGGAAGGCGTTTCCAGCTTTCTTTGGCACTGCTTTTACACGAGCGCTCTAAAGCGCTGCATAAAAGCAGGAATATGCGGCTATTACGCCGCGTGGGAATGTAGCCTAAGGGACTCCATCTTTAATTAAAAAAAATCCTCGCTCATAATCCATGGGTCTTCTGTCTTCAGCTCTGCTACATCTTTGCCATCAGACCAAGCAATGTGAACTGAGGTCTAAGATGGTAGACATGCAAGAAATAGGAGCATGTTCACACTAGCAAAAAGAAGCAAAACCTACAAAAGGCAAAAATATATCTCATACCCTACCATCATTATATATAAATGTAAAGCAAAGTTGCATAATAAATATAGGGTACTTAGTGGACTATTTTTGATCAAAAAAGCATACAGACAAATATGTCTGCTGAAAGATGAGCAGGCACAGAATGACACTGGAGCACTGCTACTGTGTAGTGCGGCACTATGTTGCTTTTTTGTCATTTCATGTAGTGTAGAAGTCTTGGGAAAAGTTTGGATTGTGCTCTGGAAGTGATCAGTTATAGCTAACTATGTTATTTTCTGCAGAGATAAATCCTGCATAGAAGATGTGATATCGGTCTGCGACAGATAAAGAACTTGTGAGTATGTATATTACCTATACACGCACAATGACACTATATACAGAGCTCCTGTGTATAATATCAATGGTGATCATTGCATTACCTGTACACTTACACTATATGCAGAGCTCCTTTGTATAATGTCACTGGTGATCACTGTATAACCTGTACACTGACCCAATATACAGAGCTTTTTTACATTGTTATTATTTTAGTATTATTTGTCACTATGTGGTAGCATTATGTGCTTTGGTCATGACATGACGATATTTGTCCTTTGTATGTGGTATTATTCGGTCACTATGTTGTGGTAATATGTGGTCTTATGGTGTGTCAGTATTTATACCTTGTATCTGGTAGCATTTGATCACTATGTGGTGGTATTATGTGCTTTGGTCATGGTGTGGCAGTATTTGTGTCTTGTATGTGGCATTATTTGGGCACTATGTGGTGGTAATATGTGATCTGGTCACGGTGTGGTGGTATTTCTGCCTTCTATCTGGTAATATTGATCTTGGTAGAGTGGATTGTGGTTGGTCATTTGTTTTATCTGATATCAATAAGGGATAACCTCTTTATTTCCAATAGATATTAAATACTTGGATGTTTAACCCCTCCCTGTCCTGTGACTATTACACAACAGCAGAGATGCAGTTACAGAGGTTCACCAGAGAAAGCAAGTTGGCATTTGGTGAGATTTTCACCTCTGTATTTATAAGACAAAACCAGGAATGGGTGAGAAATGCATAAAACATTACCTCGGATTGCTCCACTCCTGGTTTTGTCTTACAAATACTGAGGTAAAACTCTCACCAAATACTCAAAGTGCCACAATCTTCTGACAGTGCGGATTCCACCAATAAATAAGTGATCACCTTCCCAACCTGTGCATCGCTGATAACTTGTTTTCACCAATAAAACCCTTTAATGCAAACTACAGTAATTGTACATCGCAGTTCTGGTGAGCGAACAGTGATGTGCAGGAGCTGCCAATATAATGGGTATAACGGCTAACAGGTATTTGCAAATAGCTGAAGGGTGGGTGGGCCCCTGGAGTCAATTTCCCTGGTGGGCCCCAGACACCCCAGTCCGGCGCTGCCGCTTAAGCAAAGTTACAATTGGCAGAAATCTAAGGCAGAGAACTGGCTAACAAGTCAAGTAATTACTCTGAACAGGAGACACATGGATGAAGCCCCGGAACACCCTGGTCCTGGTTGGATGGCTAAACTGTCACTCAAGACACTGATAGCTCAGCACGTCCCACCATCCATTTGAACGGCTGAGCTGCCCATCACCATCAGTGACATTACACTGAATAAAATATCTTGGTTGATGAAATCCGTCCAGTGGTTCTTGTGTAATCTTTTTCTTTCAGTTTGGAGATAATGATATGCTCGTGCTTCAGGGCGGCCTGTGGGGTGGGCTCTATCTGGTGCTTTGCTTATATATTCATCTATATGCACTTATGACAGGTCACTGAACAATCAGTGACCTGCCTTCTATTTTATATAATGCATCTAGTAGTGCCCTTTAAGCATATTAAATTAGCTACACTATGGAATAGTACATGCAGTGCAGAGCTGAGAAACACATTGTCTTTATTTTTTAATTTCTTATCTACATTGCATAGATATCACCTTGTAAAGTTTAGGTTATAATTTGTCCAACGGGGCATTACTAGAGATTTGTCTCTGAGGGCGTGCACGTTTTCCCCTTGCATTCACCAATCATAAGCAGGAGGCATCATGCAGTGGAAAAAAGAAAGCAGCCCCAGAAGGTCAGAACACCATGCTTTTTCCTGTGAGATGTAATAATAGATAGACCTGCTCTCATGCCTGATCATTGTACCTACTGTGTAGTATAGATCAGAGCTGAGAGTGATTACAAACACCTCTAACAGCTTTCATCTCAAATGTAGTATGTAGTATGTGGTAGGGGGAGTAGAGCAGAGCTGAATGTAATTACAAATACTTTCAGCTTTCTTCTCAGCTGTCAGTGTGGAGGGGGCAGAGCTGACAGCTCTACTCCCCACCCTTCCACACTGACTGTCATGAGGTGAAAGCTGGAAGTGTCTATGTTCTGATCAGGTCTGAATTTGAGGTTTTACTATTGCAACCACTTAGGGGAGCAGAGGCAGTTAGCATAGTTAAAGGAAGCCAGATGTCGGTACACAGAAGTGGCAGTGCGTTATTGGAGGATTAACAGGTCATATAGTCATTAAAGAAGCCAGAGGTCGGTACACAGGAGACAATAGTATGATATGAAGCAGCAGCAGGTGAGAGAGCTAGACTAATGGCTGGGATCTCAAAAATCTCGCAAGGAAGGAGGTGTCAGGCCAGGTTTATAGAGGGTGTTCAATCTGGAAATCACAGGATGAAGCCAATCAGGAACAACACAGGTACTGGTATCTGGATTAACAAGGAACTGTCCAGAGAGCTGAATAGCTCAAGTGGAAGAGCTTCTACCTGGTGCATAGGAGTTGGTAGGTTCGAGTCCGGACAGTCTACTGAGTGTGCCAATCTATGGTAGTTTCCATGACACAGGCGCTATGCACTCACATAATAGTCTGACAAGCTGGCGAGACCTTTGACTCTTAAAGCAGTAGATGTTGCATGTGCCGATAATATAGCTCAGGAGGTCAGATATTTCATATGTGATGGATGCTGAATAATGCTTTTTTAGACCGGTATTGGCCAGTCATAATTGATTCTCACTATATTTGTCCGACGTGCTCCCTCCCCTGACACGCCCTGTGACAAAGCTGGGCAAAACACTCGTTGGGGCGCAGGGTCACACACCAGGAGGATGATATACTATGGAAGTAATCATCTTATTTACTTTTAGTCACATCCCTTTCAGTGCTTTGTTGCCCACAAGGTTTTCTAATTTCTATTTCAGGTCACATGAATGACTTTGAATTATTGCACTGTAAATGTAATAGTTGTTTTGTCCTATTTTTTGTTCTTAATCTGTTTTAACAGAAGTCATGAGATTAAGATTTTTGTTGGTTTTGGTTCTGTATTTCAAACTGTTTGAGGTGTCTCAGTTATTTTTTAATATATTGATGGCTTAGAAATATAGGAATTAAATCTATGCATGTTACTCAAGTAGGGCACCAAAAAAAAAAACTTGAAAGATTATTTGCCAAGGAAGCTATGGCTGCAGATTATACTAGGTTCACACTAACTTTTCTCTTAACTCTTTTACTGTCTCCATTAAAGACTTCGCTAGCAAGGCCAAAAAAAATGGATTCAGAGGAAAGCCACAGAGACGTGAGAAGATGCACAATCGTCAAACTAGCCTAAACTTTGATTTACAGTTTGAATTTGGAGTTTGTATGTACTGTAATGATGATTTAGGTACTTAGTAGGAACTTTTGGGGTACTTTTCTGTATGGCTCATTTTCAGGAGATTTAGGAAATAGTTAATTGGAGGATAAGCCAAAACGTTGAGGAACAGGTCTGAAGGTGTGATGCTAAAGGTGTGGTTCTTAGTCTATAAAGTTGGTGTGTATGTCAGAGTGGTAGTGCTTGTATTATATATGGGTGTGTATAACACGACAGGCATAACAAGCTATGTGACACAGTATGTGACTATGCCTTACTCTGAGTAATAGTCGCTTACACCCACAGGTTGCATCATAACCTGCCTTATACTGAGACGATGCACATCTCTGGAGCTCGTCTATTTAGACAGTAGCAGTAGTATTCTCTTGTCATTACAGCTCTACTAATATGCATAGGCTGAAATGCACAAAAATACATCTTTATGTATTTCTTACGTATGTGTGAAGGATGCCTTGCAGAGCCCTGCCCGAATCTATGTGACTAAACTGGTCATAAACAGATTTTAAGACACAACTAAGGAGTGGTTCAAAATATCAAGGTGTGTCATACAAACGCCGACACGCCCTTAAAGAATTAGACTTGTACAGACTTCACTGTCAAGTAAGACACCAGAGAGATACATCTATTCAGCTGTGTGAGGCTTTTGCATTCGTCCTTTACCCAGGAATTTGTTATCCGTGGCATAGACCTTCATTTCTAAACTCTGTGCATACGCACTGCGCTCACCATGCTGTCTTCACCCTCCCCACTGAAAACTGCCCTGGCATCAGAGGTCTTTCTGTGGCAAAACGAATCTTCCTTAGCTGTCCCTTCAGATAATCATCTGAGAAGTGGGACTAGCAGGGACCAGCGTGTTCAAGAGCAAGTAATGATGACAGTAAGGCGGCAGAAGCCAAGGAATTCACAGTCTTCTGCCGTGAATTACAGCACTAGAGGTAAGTGTGCTTTCTATGTCATGTACCATTGTCTGACGATTAATCTGTATTTGTTCTAATTTATGGTAATAGTATATTGTCATTATAGATTTTTTATTTCGTGAGGCTTCATGACTCCACACATAGTGTTATTATGGTGTTTTTTCCTGCAGAATTGCCATAGCCATATCTTGGCTATTACATGGTGCTGTGATGGTTTCTTTCATAGTTTGCCAAAAAAATGACCACATGTGCAAGGGGAATTTATACATTTTATGGTTCTCTGGTAATTTTTTTGTCAAAGGCAACATGCTCTAGGTGTGGCATTATTTCATGTTTATTTTTTTCATAGACTTCTCTACAAAGAAAAAGCATTAAGGAAGATTTATTAGTATTGTCTAATTGTTAGTGCAAAATTAAGATCCATTGAGATTGCAAGATAATATGGACGAGCATTCCCAGAAATGTTCGTTTCCCGATAATCATGTAGTATAAACAGCTTGCCGATCACCCGAAAAACAAGCTCATTTGTCTGGTGAAATGATCTTTTGTTCTGCACAAAAGATCATCTCTTTCGGCAGCGCATCATAATGTGTAAACAGGACGTATGCTGCTGAG
The DNA here is from genome assembly GCF_046119375.1 of Phyllobates terribilis. Taxonomy (NCBI): domain Eukaryota; kingdom Metazoa; phylum Chordata; class Amphibia; order Anura; family Dendrobatidae; genus Phyllobates; species Phyllobates terribilis. The sequence goes on from NW_027362762.1 coordinate 639,169,966, forward strand.
AACATTGGCAGCCTAGATGCACTGAACAATCTGTTACAGATCAATCTGTGTGCATTGTTAAGCGTGGTCTGCCTATCTAAGCAGACTAGTAAACGACTGCCAATCGGAAAAAAAATTACCGTGAGCACTGTGGCTGTGGGTCAGATCATGTAAATCAGAGATGTAAAGCTCAAATACACAGAGGGACAAAATGAAAAACTTGGACAAAGTCACAGGCCAACCAGTATACAGTATAATGGGCCCCACAAAGTCATCCAAACAGAATAATAGGCCATACATAGTCCTACATACAGAATAATGGGCTCCACATAGTCCTCCATACAGTATTCTGGGAACCACATAGTCCTCCATACAGTGTAATGGGCTTCACTGAGTCCTCCATAAACTATTATGGGAACCACATAGTCCGCCATGCAGTACTATGGGCACCACATAGTCCTCCATACATAATAATGGGCCCCACATAATCCTCCATACAGAATAATGGGCCCCACATAATCCTCCATACAGAATAATAGCCCCACATAGTCCTCCATACAGAATAATGAGCCCAACATAGTGCTCCATACAGAATAATGTGCCCCACATAGTCCTCCATACAGAATAATGGGCCCCACATAGTCCTCCATACAGAATAATGAGCCCAACATAGTGCTCCATACAGAATAATGCCCCCCCCCATAGTCCTCCATACAGAATAGTGGGCCCCACATAATCCTCCATACAGAATAATGGGCCCCACATAGTCCTCCATACAGAATAATGAGCCCAACATAATGCTCCATACAGAATAATAGCCCCACATAGTCATCCATACAGAATAATGCGCCCCACATAGTCCTTAATACAGTATTATGGGCACCACATAGCGCTCCATATAGTATTATGGGCACCACATAGTCCTCCATACAGTATTATGGGCACCACATAGTCCTCCATACAGTATTATGGGCACCACATAGACCTCCTCCATACAGTATTATGGGCACCACATAGTCCTCCATACAGTATTATGGGCACCACATAGACCTCCACCATACAGTATTATGGGCACCACATAGTCCTCCATACAGTACTATGGGCACCACATAGTCCTCCATACAGAATAGTGGGTCCCACATAGTCCTCCATACAGAATAATGGGTCCCACATAGTCCTCCATACAGAATAACGGGTCCTACATAGTCCTCCATACAGTACTATAGGCACCACATAGTCCTCCATACAGAATAGTGGGTCCCACATAGTCCTCCATACAGAATAATGGGTCCCACATAGTCCTCCATACAGAATAACGGGTCCTACATAGTCCTCCATACAGTACTATGGGCACCACATAGTCCTCCATACAGAATAATGGGTCCCACATAGTCATCCATACAGAATAATGGCTTCACATTGTCCTCCATATGGTATTATGGGCCCCACATAGTGCTCCATACTGTATAATGGCCCCACATAGTCCTCCATACAGAATAATAGCCGCACATAGTCCTCCATACAGAATAATGGGTCCCACATAGTCCTCCATACAGAATAATGGGTCCCACATAGTCCTTCATACAGAATAACGGGTCCTACATAGTCCTCCATACAGAATAATGGGTCCCACATAGTCATCCATACAGAATAATGGGTCCCACATAGTCATCCATACAGAATAATGGGTCCCACATAGTCCTCCATACAGAATAATGGGTCCCACATAGTCCTCCATACAGAATAATGGGTCCCACATAGTCATCCATACAGAATCACGGCCCCACATAGGGGTGGTGGTTTTGGTGTCGAGGGCCAAATATAATCACCTTGCGGGCCAGATTTGGCCCACGGGCCAGAGTTTGACACGTATAATGTAAATGAACCTTTAGACTAGACAATCTTAAAGTGTGCTAGATTTGTCAAAGTGACTAATGCTAATCTGGCATATTTTTAGAGTGCCTATTAATTGGCTTACTTTGTTCCAGAAATGTGCTCCAAAGTTTTGGTGCATGATGTTGCATGTCAGACCATTCCCTCTTTCCCCTAAACCATGCTCCTTTTCATCAAAACCTGCCCCTTTTTTAACAGGAGGCAGAAAGTGTCCAAAACACATAAATATGGCAGAATCCTGGTGCACTTAGTTTATTAAATCTTCCCCAATGCATTTAAAAATGTCTGCGAAAAAACAGCAGTTCTTGTCTATACAAGCCAGAAAAAAAATCTGTAAAAAAAGTGCTGTGTGAAGAAAGGCTGAGGATTGTTTAGGGTTTAGGTTTGTATCCCTCTACAGCTCTGTGTGTGTTTATGTGCATTGTGAATGTATGCATAGCTGTAAGCTGTTGAGACTACCACTCTTATCAGCTAAATGAACTAGTATAGTACATGATGGATCCACACGCAGCAGAAAGGCTCAGGCTCACTAGTATTAGTCAGTGTGCTGTCTGTGTGAAGTCTGTTGTGTACACAGAGCATTAAGTGGTACGTAGGGCTGAATTCATTATTGTCAGACAGATCAAGACTGCACTAAGAAATACCCTGATTCCAGCAATGTGTCACTTACTGGGCTGCTTGCTGTAATTTTTTATAAAATCTATGTTTAATTAGCAGACGATTATAACTAGAGGACTACTTGGCCTACTGCCAGGTCCTCAAACCATGCCCTCATCATGGATTGGCAGCTTTCTGCCTATGCACAGTGTACACAGAAAGCTGCCAATCAGTGGTGTAGGCGGGGTCATACAGAGCTCAGCATTCAGATAATCAGGGTCCCTGCCTCTACATGATGGTGCTCTCAGATAGGGTTGTAAAAACCTGGTGATAAATTCCCTTTAAATGTGGAAAAGGGCTGCTCAGCGACATTGCCTGTGACACAGCTCACGCTTTGTGACAATGACAAGCAGCTTGCAAAGTATCCAGCTAATTCAAACTGTTTGCAACTTTCTTGTTGTGGTACTATGAAGATCGTTATACTGCAGTGTAACATCCGTGAAATCTTTGGCATGGCCAAAGGAACCTTGTATCCCCAGACTTAAAGGGAACCTGTCAGCTTGGACATGTTGTGCCCAGAACGAGCAATTATGTAAATGAATTATATAAAAGTTATATTGACTATACTAAGACAAACATATATATCCCAATCTGCTCAGCTCCTCTTGTTCTATAACATAATTCCCATAAATTGCACAGTAGTCTCAAGCCAGCAGGTTCCCTTTAAGCATACCTTTTGTACCTGGAAAAATGTATTGAAAAATCTGTACTGCATTACGGTTCTGTTTGTCTACATTGATTTTTATTGTTGAAAAAGTTCACATGAATGACAGCTTGACATTTAATAGTATGATTAGCAGTTTTCTCTCAAGTTTATGCTATATTTTTAACATACTGTATGTATAACCCATACAGCAATATGAATATAGAAAAGTACTATGCACTTTTTTGCTTGGCATCTGGATGTATTCTTCTGACATAAGGAAAAAGGTTGCACACCACATGCCAAAATCATGACATTAAAGGGGTATTCCCATTTCCAAGATCTTATCCCAATATGTAACAATAATAATATTAGCAAATACCTTCAATTAGAAATGTAGTATAGTTTTACTGATTCGCTATGAATCTTTCCTCATGTGCAGGCATTGCAGGATCTTAGGTATCCATGGTTACGACCACTGATATAGTGACAGTTATCTAGTTGCTAGTGGTCGTAACCATGGCTACCTAAGGTCCTGCAATGCCCTGCACATGAGGAAAGAGACAATACGAGTCAGAAAAACTATACTACATTTCTAATTGGAGGTATTTGCTAATATTATTATTATTACACCTACTACATATTGGGACAGGATCTTGGAGAAGGGAATACCCCTTTAAGTGTAAAAGCACCCTGTTAGGATTCCATTCTACATATTTCACAGTTCATTCACATGCAACCACTTTCTCTTTTGCTTCTTCTTACTATCAGACTCTTCATAGGTATAGCTTTCAGAAAATGGGGGGAAACATCTTTCCTACTAATAATTATTATTTTATTATTATTATTTATTATTATTATAGCACCATTTATTCTATGGCGCTTTACATGTATGAAAGGGGGTATACACAGCAAAAACAATTACAATAATCTTGAACAAAAACAAGTCAGCGACTAGTACAGGAGGAGAGAGGACCCTGCCCGCGAGGGCTCACAGTCTACAAGGGATGGGTGAGAATACAGTAGGTGAGGGTAGAGCTGGTCGTGCAGCGGTATGGTGAAGCGAGGGTTACTGCAGGCTCTAGGCTTGTCAGAATAGGTGGGTCTTCAGGTTCCTTTTGCTGGTTTCCATGGTAGGTGAGAGTCTGATGTGTTAGGGTAGAGAGTTCCAGAGTAGGGGGGATGCACGGGTGAAATCTTGTATGCGATTGAATGCGAAAGTACTGGGAGACTAGGTCACAGATGTATGGAGGTGACAGGTTGTGGATGGCTTTGTTAGGGTTTTGAACTGGTTAGGTTAGGATTTTGAACTGGAGTCTCTGGGCAGTGGGGAGCCAGTGAAGGGATTGACAGAGAGGAGAGGCTGGGGAATAGCTTTGATGGATAGGTCAAGATGGGGGGGTTGAGTGAGATGGGGGAAAGATGATGAATTCAGTTTTATCCATGTTAAGATTTAGAAATCTAGCGGAGAAGAAGGATGAAATAGCGGACACACATTGGGGGATTCTGGTTAGTAAGGAAGTGATATCAGGTCCAGGGAGGTAGATCTGTGTGCCATCAGCATAGAGGTGATACTGAAAGCTGTGAGACTCTATGAGCTGTCCCAGAAGGAGAAGAGCAGGGGCCCTAGGACTGAACCTTGGGGGACACCGACAGGGGTCGAGATGAGGAGGTGGTGTGTGAGTGGAAGACGCTGAAAGTCCTTTCTCTTAGATAAGAGGAGATCCAAGATAGAGCCAAGTCTGTAATGCCAAGAGATGAGAGAGTCTGTAGTAAGAGGGAATGGTCCACTGTGTTGAAGGCAGATGACAGATCCAGGAGGATAAGGACAGAGTAGTGTCGCTTGGATTTGGCAGTTAGTAGGTAGTTGGTGACTTTAGTCAGGGCAGTTTCAATGGAATGATGCAGTCGGAAGCCAGATTGTAAATTGTCACAGGGAGCAGGAGGAGAGGTGGGAGGACAGTTCAAAATGGATGTGTTGTTCCAGTAGTTTTCAGGCATAGGGGAGAAGTGATATGGGGCGATAGCTAGTCAGAGAGGATGGGTCAAGGGGGGGCTTTTTGAGGATGGGTGTGGTTGAGGCATGTTTGAACCATGTGTGTCCCCCATTCTGGCCTCCATCCTGTAATAATGTCCCCCATTCTGGCCCCCATCCTGTAATAATGTCCCCCATCCTTGTCCCTTCCTGTAATCATGTTCCCACTCCTGGTGCTCTCCTCAAATACATTTAACCACAAAAAAATAAAGGATTCTTCTTATTTTTCCTCACTCTCATGGTGAGCAATGTCATCTTCCTCCTCCATAGCTGGCGCAGGGGGGAAGAGTAGTGCATGGCAGTGACTTCATGCACAGCCTGTGACAGACACACCAAACTCAGCTGACAGCAATTGATAGGCCAATGGCCACCATCGCTAATGAGGTGCAGAGAGCTGGTGGATCTCTGTGCAGGAATGCATTCCAGCTCAATGTGCTTCCGACGACAGACATTCAACTGGAAAGGGGGCTGTCATTGGCGGGCCCTCTGACCCCACGAGCAGCTCTCCGCGATTGCGCAGTGAAGTTCCCAGCTTCACTGTGTGCGGTGAGAGCCGCTCGTCACAGCGCATGCGCAGTGAAGCTGGTAAATACACAGCCTCGCAGCACTGCAAAGCTTTACTGCCGACCGTATCATACTGCGCAAGCGTCCATAAGTCCTGCTCTCTCCGGGAGAAAAATTCAAATACATGGGCGACGCCAGCCCTGACTGATATGGCGCCACCCATGACTGAATGTGAGGATCACATCCCTATGACTGAACGAGCAGGTATGATTATAAGTACTGTATATAAAATGTTATATACTATATTTGCACCAATTTTAATGAAAGAAGCCTGTTAGTGATGCACATTGCATCGCTAACAATGGTATGGGGGCAGTTTACATAGTAGCTAGGACATGACAGGCTCCCTTTAACAGTGTCTTACGTAATGAAATATCCCATATAATTATTTCAATTTGTAGGCTTACAATGCTATAAAAGTGACTTTTTGAAGCCAGAATTCTACTGTAATTAAAGGGAACCTGTCAGGTTCCCCATGCCCTCCAATCCATCAGCATTCAGCTATTGGTAATTAAACCCCCTCCCTAACCAGCCCCATATAACAGAATTCAGTTGCTTTAAATAAAGCATTTTTAACCTCCACTTTCCCTATGCTAATTAGGGCTTTGACTAGTCAGTGGGGCGTTAGTTCCCGAGACTAGTAAGCCTCCTTTCCATGTTATCACACCCCTGTGGACGTGATAACATAATTTGCACGAGCGGCGTCATTGCCGCTCATGCAAATCTGCCCATGCGCACCACTCATTTTGGCAGCATCACTGAAGCCAGGTGTACATTTCCCAGCTTCAGATGCGCACTGCACATGACCGGAAGCCAACTTCTGAACTTCCAGTCATGCGCAGTGCGCTCCTCTGAAGTGGGGCAGCGTACACCTTGCCTCAGAAACGCAATGACGCTTCCGGAATGAGTGGCGCGCCTGTGCAGATTTGCATGAGCTGGCGATGACGCCGCTTGTGTAAATTATGTTATCCATGCCCATAGAGGCATGATAACATGGAGAGAGGGCTAACTAGTCTGTGAAACTAACGTCCCATCAACTAGTCAAAGCCCTCAATAGAATAGGGAGAGCTGAGGTTGAAAATACTTTTTTAAAGCATTTATTTAACTAAATTACCATTGAAACCAGAAGTTACATACACTATATAAAAAGACACATATGCATATTTTTCTCAGTATCTGACATGAAATCAGAATAAACCTTTCCCATTGTAGGTCAATTAGTATTACCATAATTTTTAATATTTGCCAAATGCCAGAACAATGAGCGAGAGAGAATGTTTTAAGGCATTTTATTACTTACTACAAAGTAAAAAATTTACATAAACTAAGATTACTATGCCTTTAAACAATTCTGGACTGCCCATATGATGATGTCATGTGTTTGGAAGCTTCTGATAGTTTTTTGGCAACATCTGAGTTAATTAGAGACACACCTGTGGATGTATTTTAATGCACACCTGAAACACACTGCTTCTTTGTGTAGCATCATGGGAAAGTCTAAAAATATCAGCCAAGATATCAGGAAGAGAATTGTGGACTTGCACAAGTCTGGCTCATCCTTGGGTACAATTTCAAGATACCTGAAGGTGCCTCGTTCACCTGTACAAACAATTATACGCAAGTACAAACAAGATGGGAATGTCCAGCCATCATAACGCTCAGGAAAAAGACGGGTTCTGTGTCCCAGAGATGAACGTGCTTTGGTCCGACATGTGCATATCAACCCAAGGACAAAAGCAAAAGACCTTGTGAAGATGATGGCAGAAGCTGGTAAGATTGTGTCAATATCCACAGTGAAAAGAGTACTGTATCAACATGGGCTGAAAGGCCACTCTGCCAGGAAGAAGCCATTATTCCAAAAGAAACATAAAAAAGCCAGATTAAGGTATGCAAATGCACACAGGAACAGAGACTTTCATTTTTATAGACATGTCCTGTGGTCTGATGAAACTAAAATTTAAGTTTTTGGGCATAATGACCATCGTTATGTATGGAGGAAAAAGGGAGAAGCTTGGAAGCCTAAGAACACCACAACATCTATGAGACACGGGGGTGGCAGTATCATATTGTGGGGTTGTTTGGCTGCAGGAGGGACTGGTGCACTTCACAAAATAGATGGCATCATGAAAAAAGATTATGTGGCAATACTGAAGCAACATCTCAAGACATCAGCCAGGAAGTTAAAGCTTGGGCAGAAATGAGTCTTCCAAATGGACAATGACCCGAAGCATACTGCCAAAATGCTAACAGAGTGGCTTAAGGATAACAAAGTCAATGTTTTGGAGTGGCCATCACAAAGCCCTGATCTCAGTCCTATTGAAAATTTATCGGCAAAGCTGAAAAGGCAGGTGCGAGCAAGGCGACCTACAAACCTGGATCAGTTACACCAGTTTTGTCAGGAGGAATGGGCCCAAATTCTGACCAACTATTGTAAGAATCTTGTGGAAGGATATCCCAAACGTTTGACCCAAATCAGTCAGTTTAAGGGCAATGGTACCAAATACTAATGAAATGTATGTAAGCTTTTGACTTTGCAGTAAGTAATAAAAATGCCTTAAAACATTCTCTCTCTCATTATTCTGTCATTTGGGAAATCTTAAAAATCATGGTAATCCTAATTGATCTAAAGCGGGAAAGGTTTATTCTGATTTCATGTCAGATATTGAGAAAAACATGCATATGTGTCTTTTTATATAGTGTATGTAAACTTCTGGTTTCAACTGTAAGTTATGCAGGGCTGTTTAGGCAGGGAGTTTAATCACAAATGCCTGAATGCTGATGGATTGGAGGGCACGGGGGACCTGACAGGTTCCCTTTAGTTATTAACCCCTTTACTCCCGAGAGTGGTTTGCACGTTAATGACCAGGCCAATTTTTACAATTTTGACCACTGTCACTTTATAAGGTAGTAACTCTGGAACGCCTCAACGGATCCAACTGATTCTGAGATTACTTTTTAAAGTGACATATTGTACTTCACGATAGTGGTAAAATTTCTTCAATATGACTTGCGTTTATTTGTGAAAAAATTGGAAGTTTGGTGAAAATTTCACAATTTTCAGACTTTGCATTTTCATGCCCTAAAATCAGAGCCATATGTCACACAAAATAGTTTATAAATAACATTGCCCACATGTCTACTTTACTTCAGCACAATTTTGGAACCAAAATTCGTTTTTGTTAGGAAGTTATAAGAGTTAAAAGTTGACCAGAGAATTCTCATTTTTCCAACAAAATTTACAAAACCATTTTTTAGGGACCACATCACATTTGAAGTGACTTTTAGGGGCCTTTATGACAGAAAATACGCAAAAGTGACACCATTCTAAAAACTGCACCCCTCAAGGTGCTCCAAACCACATTCAAGAAGTTTATTAACTCTTCAGGTGCTTCACCAGAATTTTTGGAATGTGGAAGAAAAAAATGAGCATTTAACTTTTTTTTAAAAAAAAATGTTACTTTAGACCCAATTTTTTTTTATTTTTACAATGGTAACAGGAAAAAACGGACACCAAAATTTGTTGTGCAATTCCTTACGAGCACGCCGATACCCCATATGTGGGGGAAAACCACTGTTTGGGCACACGGCAGGGTTCAGAAGGGATGGAATACCATTTGACGTTTTGAATGTAAAATTTGCTTGAATAATTAGCGGACGCCATGTTGCGTTTGGGGAGCCCCTGATGTGCCTAAACAGCGGAAACCCCCCACAAGTGACACCATTCTGGAAACTAGACCCCTCAGGAAACATTTCTAGGTGTGTGGTGAGCACCTTGAACCCCCAGGTGCTTCACAGAAGTGTATAACATTGAGCTGTAAAAATGAAATGTTCGCATTTTTCCTACAAAAATGTTTTTGAGCCTCCAATTTTGCATTTTGATAAGGGTAACAGGAGAAATTTCGCCATGAAATTTGTTGTGCAATTTCTCCTGAGTAAGCCGATACCCCATATGTGGGGGAAAACCACTTTTTGGGCGCACGGCAGGGTTCAAAAGGGAAGGAGCGCCATTTGACTTTTTGAACGTAAAATTTGCTTGAATAATTAGCGGATGCCATGTTGTGTTTAGGGAGCCCCTGATGTGCCTAAACAGTGGAAACCCCCCACAAGTGACACCATTTTGAAAACTAGACCCCTCAGGGAACATATCTAGATGTGTGGTGAGCACCTTAAACCTTCAGGTGATTCACAGAAGTTTATAACATTGAGCCGTAAAAATAAAAAAATCAAACTTTTTCCACAAAAATGATCTTTTAGCCCCAATTTTTTAATTTTCACAAGGGTAAGAGGAGAAAATGAACCCCAAAAACTGTTGTGCAATTTCTCTTGAGTACGCTGATATCCCATATGTGGGGAAAATACACTGTTTGGGTGCACGGCAGAGTTCAGAAGGGAAGGAGCACTGTGTGACTTTTTGAACGCAAAATTGGCTGGAATCGAGAGCAGACGCCATGTTGCATTTGGAGAGCCACTGATGTGCCTAAATACTGTAAACCCCATTTTGGAAACTACACCCCTCAAGGATTTTATCAAGCGGTATAGTGAAAATTTTGAACCCAGAGGTACGACGCAAAATTTGATAACATTAGGTCACCATATTGCATGATAGTTTGCATCGGGTATTCGGGTATGCACCGAGTATCGCGGGTGCTCGAGTGACATGCTCAAGTCCCCGCCCCGCACGGTTTCACGGTTGTTAGACACCCAAAAAAAACATGCGGGGATCGCTCGTGCATGGCAAAAAATCTCTGCAAGTTTTTTTTGGCCGCAAAGCATATGGGGTGGAGACTCGAGCATGTCACTTGAGCACCCGTGATACTCGGTGCATACCCGAACACCCGATGCACACTCAAGTAGCGAGCACTTGCGCTCAACACTAGTCACCATATTGTCATCATTTATCGTTTTCTTTACTTTTGAAAAAATCCCAACCCCAACACAACCCTAATCCTAACACAACCCTAAGCCTAGCACAACCCTAAGCCTAGCACAACCCTAACCCTAGCAGAACCCTAACCCAACCCTAACCCTAGAGTTTATTTTTTAAGCCGTTCCTCATACGGTATAAGTGATTAGACGACTTTATTCTTCGGGTCGTTGCGATTACAGCGATGCTAGATTCATACCTGGCTTTTATGATTGACAGCTGTCACACACTAAAAGACGCTTTTTTTGCGAAGACTAGTTTTTGCATCGCCATATTTTGAGAGCTATAATTTTTCCATATTTCGGCCGACAGAGTCATGTAACGGCTTGTTTTTTTTGCGGGATGAGTTGACATTTTTATTGGCATCATTTTCGGGCACATCACATTTTTTGATCGCTTTCTATTCTAATTTTTGGGATGCAGAATAAACAAAAACCAACAATTCAGAAATTGTTTTTTGTTTTTTTTCTTTATGCCGTTCCGCATGGAGTAAAATTGATGAGGTAGCCTTATTCTTCGGATCAGTACTTTTACAGCGGTACCACATTTATATCTTTTTTTATGTTTTAGCACTGTTAGACAATAAAAACTATTTTATTGAAAAAATATTTTTTTGTAGCGTTTTATTCTGAGAGCTATAACTTTTTTATATTTCGGCTGATGGAGCTGTATGGCGGCTTGTTTTTTGTGGGAGAAGATGACATTTTTAGCGGTACCATTTAAATTTACATTTGTCTTTTTGATCACGTTTTACTCCATTTTTTGTTTGGCAGTATGATGATAAAGCATCGTTTTTTGCTTCTTTTTTTTTCACTGTGTTCACTAAAGGGGTCAACTAGTGGGACAGGCTTATAGGTCAGGTCGTTACGGACGCGGTGATACCAAATATGTGTACTTTTATTTTTTTTGTTTTTTTCATAATATTTATTTATGGGTACAGTATATTTTTATTTTTTTTGGAATATTTTTTTCATTTTGTTTTAAATATTTTTACAATTTTTTTTCACTTTCTGACACATTATTAACTTTTACACTTTGTCCCACTATGGGACTTTCACTTTTTGCAGTCTGATTGCCTGTATAGCATAGAGATGCAGCAGCAGCATCTCTATGCTATACAGGCTCTCAGCCTGCATGCAGAAGTTACTTTGAACGCTCACTGCACATGATCAAAGTAACTTTCTGGTGTTTGGTGATCCGGATGTCGTCATGACCACATCGGGTCACCATGCCAGCTACCGGGACTCCGCACAGACAGCGCAGGACGCTGGTGAGCAAGTAAGAAGTAACGGCGCTTACCTCCTCTTGCTCCCAGAATGCTGGGATCGACTTCCATCTCAGCATTTCGAGGGTTAATGTGCTGGGAGCGGTGAGGGACTGTTCCTAGCACTTAGCTTGTCATAGCTGACACCCGGCAGCAATCGCGCCCTCACAGCCTCTGTGCGGGTGAAATCGCCAGTGCGTTCTAATACGTATCTGGCCCAAAAGGCCCAGAGCACAGATACGTATTAGTACGGCCTATGTCAGAAAGGGGTTAAATATCTCAGAAACTAGAGCCAATCTGGAAAAACTGAAGTCATATTCTTAATCAGCACCATAATTGTAATATAAAACTGTTCAGACACTGTATACCATAGTTATTGTTTCTGCTCAAAACAGTATGTGCAATATAGACGCACAGCTCTGTAGCAACCAAATTAGGTACACAAACAACTTTGCAAGTCACATGTGCACAAAACACTTCTGTACACACGGTAGGAGGACATGTATGGAGCTCTGCAGCACAGACAGGAGATATACACATAGCACTCCTTCATACACACAGTTTTGCTGCAAATATACACACACACAGATTAGCTGAATACATCTACACACTCTCAAAGCAATGTTGTGTGTACACAGCTCTATTACAAATACACACTTAGTACATTGCTGTATACATTTAACTCTGTTGCAAATATGCACACATTCGAACAGCATTGCCTTGGTGAATAGTAATATTCTAATATTAGTAGAACTGTAAAGCTCTACACAAGTTCTGCTATAACACATTCAGCTATCAGTGGTTTGTTCTAATTCTCCATTGTTCTCTCTATATTTACGCATAGAGATAACAGGGAATTTGATCAAACACACAGGTCAGGTAAGGGAGAGCAAAACGCTGTGATTAGGAGACCTGCAGTGAAAGCTGCTGGCTGGTGATTTTATAACTGTATCTCTTCAGAAGATGAGAGAAAGGAGAGCAACTAATTGCTGTATAGAAATCAATGGGCTGGAGAGAGGTGGCTAGTATGTTAAGCGTTAACTCCTCTCTTGGACTGTAACTACTGCACACTGGGCCAGGCCCATAAGTCTGGCTCCATGGAAGCAGGCTGTACACTATTAAAGATAAAAGCTCTCATTGCATCAGAATGACAGCAGATAGAAAAAGCAGATCAAAAGCAAACTTGTTTATGTTCATGCTAACAATTTAAAGCAATTTAAGAACACTCTTTTTATAAAAAGTATATCTTAGGGCTGATTCAGACATTTGTTTTTTTTATGTATGTGTTCTGTGTTCTATCTTTAAATTTCATGGGTAGAACACCTATCTATTATAATCTATGCAACCGTTCACATATCCATGTCCATTTTTTTTGCCAACCATGTTTTTGCAAAAAAAAATCACAGAGAGATGGCCGTTTTGCGAGATGTCATTATTCAATGTAAACAAGCATGGTTTGCTCTTTCATACCTTAGAGCTATTTGACGGTTATATTCGTTATGAGCACATGATCCATAAAAGATATGTACGTCATGCTGATCGCACGGCACAGTTAGCTGCAGGACCCTGACTGATATTCACAGCCAAGCTCATCCTGTAACTTCTAGACATCCGGGTCTGAGCTGCGGCCTGATAAGCTCTTGTCAGTCAAGGACTGACAAGATATTGTAATACACAGAACCACCTAAGCAGTGCAGTTATACAGACCAAACAAGACAAATATCCATTTAAGTTTAAAACAGATATGAATGCATGGGATAATGAATAGTCAGTGTCCCAACAGACTATCCTATTTCTTGTAAGGCAATACCCCAACAATATGTGGAAATACTGGTAAATAGAGACACAGTAAAACTTGTAATAGGGATACCTGCAAAGGAGACCAGCAGTAACAATCCTAAAGCTGCCTAACAGTGCAGGAATAACATGCTAAGCATGAAACATGAGAGCACACATAAGAAAAAATACAGATATTAATACAAGAAATACAATGCTAGGGATAAGGGAGTAGAGCTGGGTGGATCTCCGGCACGTCTTTTCATTAGCCGGGATGGCTCAATGTCATCACTGCTGCCCAACTAATCAAAAGTCCCAGGAGGGATCCCAGAAGGTAAGAGATTCACAAGCCTCCCATTCAGCAGCCAGAGACTACTAACTTGGTCAAAGGACCAGAGTCCCACAAATCGATCTGCCCAACTCTAGTTATAAGCCTTAGGACTCTGATTTTACATCCTTCTCCCAGCATAGTGTGTCCACCGCTTGTAATATGTTTTATCAGTTTCTGTCCTGTGTGCAGTAAGCTCCGTACTCTTCCTCCTGGGTCACTCTTTCATTCCTCCTGTTCCACTGCGCATAATTATACCTCCTTTTAACAGCATGGTCCCTCTACCCCTGAGGGTATGTGCACACGACACGGTACGCTTTTTGTGCAGTAAATCCAAGCGGGATTGGCCCCAAAAACGCATTGCAAACCTTATCCCAGCATTTTCTATGAGAATTTACAAGATCTGTTCACATGATCGGGATTTTTTCCTGACAGGATTTCATGTGCGTTTAAATAAGCAGCATGTCCATTCTTTGTGCGTTTTTGCCTGTGTTCTCCCTATGTAATGCATTGGAAAAAAACGCATGGCAAATCCGCAGGCAAAAACGCATAAAAAATGCTGCAGATTTGCCAAGAGGTGCAGAACCTTGCATAAAACGCTGCAGAAATTTCTGCAAGCAAATACTGATTGTAAACACATAGCCTTATACTCTGTTTCATCAGTTTCTGTCTCGCGCAGTGAGTCCCATACTCTCCCCCTTCCTCCTATGTCAGTTGTCACATACAGAGCTCCGGGCAGTCTTCCTTACCTGAGCTTCATTCTGGGACCTGACAGCCCTCCCCCACGCCTCCTGCGCAAGCCTTTGATTACAGAGACAAAACTCAGAAGCACTCATTGCATCCAATCCCTGCACACTCATTAAAGATAAGACCTGTAAGGCCTCATGTAGACATCCGTGAGTCACTTACGTATTCTATCTTTGATTTTCACATATAGAACATATTCCCATTATAATCTATGGGGCTGATCACATGTCCCAGAAACATGTCTATTTTTGATCGGAGACAGATCAATATTACCCATATTAGATAGAATCAGTGTCCCTGATCAAAGGGGGTGTCTACTACTCAGAAAACTTCTCAATCACTATGTTTTCCTCAAGTAAAATAATAACACCTTTACTTACCACCAGTGCCAGTGTGACCGGCCAAAGTATACCCCGAGTCCAGACCGGGGTTAAAGCGGCCTAGACTTCATTATACCTTAGGTGTATTATGGCCTAGGCAAAATTATACTCCGGCCTATAAATTGGCTTAGGCCATTTCATAACCCCTCATGACAGATAATACTCCCTTTTATATCAGCGGCGTTGAGTGATATGCACAAGAATTACTTATTTTTTCAACATTCAAGTAATGAGAGAAGATAACTGACTTAAATCTTAAAGTTATAGACACATAGACTTTTATTCCTTGAAGCAAAAAAAATTTCAATCAGTAAAAATATTAGACTTCCACAAAGATATAATGAGGTAAAGAATCCTACCACACTTCTCACATTAAAAGCAGTTGTGTGTCTGAGTATGATAGAAAGAGATCTGCACACTTTTCAACCAATCAGAGACAGGGTTAGAAAACCAGTGAAGTGATAAGATTAAGTTCCAATTGCATTCTAAGGTTTTAGATACATGCTTTTATTTTAATGTGTAAACACTACTGAGAAGTGGGCAAGTCATCTTTTATCTTTGTGGAACTCTAAAATCTAAGTCATTACAACAAACATCACACATCTCAGATATTAGACTTCCACAAAGATAAAAGATGACTAGCACACTTCTCAGTAGTGTATACACATTAACTCAAAACACTTACCTTAATGGACAACAGTGTTATATCAGATGTAATGACTGTTATCTGTTACCAGTCACATTCTATTGTAAGATCAATCTTCATCATGTGATTAACAACACAAATACCTTCCCACTATGTGTAAGTCAGTTTTAAGTTATTAAAAAATGGCATCTAAAATCTATCTAATTTACAAGGGCTCATAAAATAGAGGGGTATAGTTTGGCCTCGGCTATTTTACACCCCCGGGTATAGTTTGGCTTAGGGCAGTTTATCCCCCAGGGTAGACTCTGGCCTGGGCCAAACTATACCTGGGTTTAATATGAACAGGAGTTAATTTGGCCTGTTACACCAGTGCTGTTCCAGCGGTGTTGGCACTGGCTCTCCCGAAACGCGTGTGACATTCTTACGTCACTCGATACCTGAGGCCAATCAGTTGCCACTTTGCAGTCCCCTCCTTTGGACTAAGTTAATTGTTTGTCAATTGGCGATCGTTAATAGCCTGTTTGCACATGTGGATCATGGTTCAGATGCTGACTGAACGATCTGTAATAGATTTTCCAGTGTGCATAGACTGCAGTTGTTCTTGGCAGAGCAGGTCCTGTTTACACAGGATGATAAACTATTCATAATGATGATCTTTTGCAAACTATAAACATCATTTCACCCAAAGCAGTTTATGTAACGGATGATCGGCAGCCTATTTAGACTGCATGATTATCCAAGTAACCAGTGGTGTAACTAGAGCCCAATGGGCCCAGGTTCAAAATTTGGACCTGGGCCCCCAACAGCATGCTGTGTTAGCTAGATGTACAGGTCCCTGTAGTGTTTTAGATTCTGTAAAGACAGATTTGTTTGCTCCTCTTCACCCCTATAAAAAAGTTGGCATACAGCTACCAAATATCATCATATTGTTACTATAATAGTCCTCTATGCCAAAACTGATGTACCAATAATAAACCACAAAAAGGGAATAAATACCATCATTCAAAGGCCATATATAATCACCACATAGTGTCTGAGTATAATCACCATCCTGTTACTGAAAAAAATTCTGCAATATCAAGACCAATAAACCAATAATATCATATACAAGGTATGAATACCGCTACACCATGACCAGACCACATATTACCCCCACATAGTAACTGAATAATAGCACAATACTGATCATTAACAAAAAACACAGTACTAACACTAATACTACCATCGGTGATATCATACACAGGAGCTCTCTAGATCATGTAATCTATATATGGTAAATCTAGGGACTTACTGGTAATGCCTCTAATTGAACACATTCTTTTTTGCTTTTTCTTCATCTGGCGCAGACCGCTATGACTTCTTCCAGCTAGGACTCGTCTCTGCAGAAAGTAATACACATGCATCTATGATTGATCAATTCTACGTCACACTCCTCACTGTTTCACCCACTTTTACACTGCGCCAGAGGAAGAAGAAAATTTCACCCTGGTACCTTACACAGTAACAGAACCTCCCTTTTGTTCATCCCACCTTAACAGTATTGGGGAAAAAATAAAATCTTATAATAATGATATCTCCTTTTATGACCCCATACCGTAGAACTGTCCTCCTCTGTGGATCCCATATAATAATGGATATATAATCCACATGCAATAATAAAATTCCCCTTTATGCTCCCATACTATAGTAATGTCTGTCTTTGTGCTCAAATAAAACAGTAATGCCCCTTCCCCAGTGGCAACAATACAGTAGTAACTTACACCATTTCTGCCCTCATACAGTAATAGTCCACCTTTTATGCCTCAATACAGTTCGATTATCCCATATTGTGGCTTCATAAATTAATAATAGATAATGTATGGCCACACTGCGGAAAATTATTAATGTCCCCTATTGTGGAGTAATAGTGTACCCCACTCTGGTCTCCATACATTACATTGGCCCATAATTGGCCCCTTACAATAATAATGTCCCCCAGTTGGTCTCCTACAAGAATTATATCTCCCACTTGCTGCATAAACTAATAACGTATGTTCCTCATTCTGGTTCCCATACAGTAATTATGTCACTCATCCTGTAATAATGTCTCCCATCCTGGCCCCATCATGAAATAATGTCCTTCATCCTAGCATGTACCCTGTAATAATGTCCCCTATCCTGTAATAATGTCCCCCATTGTGGCCCCTTTATTTAATTAGGCACCCAATCCTGAACTCTTTCTTTAATAAAGTCACCTATCCTGGCCCCTTTACTTAATAATATTCCTTGTACTGCCACCGATCCTGTAATAATGTCTCCCATCCTGCCACTCTTTTTCAACAAATTAAAAAAAAATAAATGTATTATTCTTACCTGTCCTTACTCCCACAACTCACAGTGTGCTCTTCCTCCTCTGTAAAATGTGCAGAGGGGAAGGACAGAACATATTAGTGATGCCATATGCCGCCCATGAAGAGCACGCTGATATGAGCGTGTACAGCCATTGTGGTGCAGGGAGCTGGCGACTCTTTGCGCCACAATATATTTCAAATGAATGTGCATCCGATGACGCACATCCGGTGAAATATGAATCAGCGTGCCCCCTTCATCCACGGGCTTAGTAGCAGTCGCACCCTCTGTGACAGCGATCATTATGCCCCTACTAGGAAGGCTTCTCCATGATAATCATGCTTTGGGAATGGACCTTAAGCCTCAGTAAAGATAAGAACTGCAAGCTGTACATCACTCAGAAATAGTGTGGAGAGAAGTTGTAAAGCGATCCTCTGTGTCCCTGAGATGAGAGAAATAACTGTTGGCCCTAATAACTGTGAATGGTGGTCAATGGTGCTGCTTCATCCAGAGATCCTGATGTCGGCTGTGCAGTCTGCACAGTGTGATCACAGCATCACTTAAATCTCCCAATCCCTGTTAAAGTTCCCAGTCTACTGATGGCTCTTGGTGTTGATGGGGGTCAAATGAGATAACTAAATAACTAGATTCTCGCTGACCAGGTTTGCCAGGAGATCCTCTTAGTAGACAGATACCAGCAGAAGAAGCTCGAATCATATTCAATAGAGTTCATTTGTTTGGGTAGCACTGTTCTAAAGGTGCTGTTCTTTAAAATCTGCAGCATGTCAATTATTTCTGTGGACTTTCTTGCCAAACGTTAACCTTTGTAATGCATAGGGAAATTATGCAAGGCAAAAAAGTCAAACTCTGACAAAATTAAGGCAAAACAAGTGCATTCAGCATGGCAGAATATTCCTCAAAAAAAAACAATAATAACCTAATTTATAGCTTGCGAAGGCATGCAAGTGAATGGATATCTGCGTCTGGCACTCATACTGAGAAAAAAATTAGATGTTTTGAAAATTTTGTTTCCATTATTTCATTAATAAGTCTATAAATTCTGTGATTTCCATATTTCCACAACTTTTCCTTCTTAGTATTGCAATTTCAATGTTGAGGAGTGTATAAAAGGAAAACCACAAAGCAGATGTGGACAGTCACCGTTTTTGATTTCGCATTAACACTAAATTATGTTTAAATTGTTTGTTTTCTGTCTTAATAGCTGGCTCAATGTACGAGACCCTGGAAGATTCTCACAACATCAATCGCAACAGTGCAGGCAATAATTATGCAAAATACACATGGGGTTATCCGGTAAGTTTGCGTGAAAGTTATAAGCTGATTAAAATAGGTTATTGATAGAATGTTATAGGTGTTTTCCTGCATAATTTTTTTTTTGATCATGTTGTGTTGGCACCATTTTAGGTACATACTGTACAACTTTTTGTATTCCTTTTCCAGATTTTTTGGAGCTACCATTAAAAATTAAACAAGAGAGTTAGCCAAGCTAAAATTGCATGCCATTCTAAGAGACAAATGGCCAGATTCATCATTTTCATTTATTTTATGTCACTTTTCTTTTTAGCTTTTTGTATTCGTTACCGTTTTTGCACCAAAAACTTCAAAATAGCGCATGCGATTCATGAATTTTGTGCAGTATCAAACATAATCTTTTTTTTTTTGTCTTTCACCTGTTTTCCAACCTGTGGAACAAAAGTCGCACCTTTCGCAACATGGCACCAAAATTTGCTCCAAAATATCATAAAATCACTATAGGGAGGCTCTAGAGTACATCTATACAAAGTGATGCGACTTAACAAGTTGCAATTGAGTTAGCCCAAGACATTTGGAAACATCCGCTGCTGACATCGGTGACAGCTGATCGGCGGGGGTGCCGGGTGTTGGACCCCGACTGAGCAGACATTAATGCCCTATCCTAAAGATAAGGCATCTATGAAAAAGTAGTGGACATACCTCTTTGATTGTTGTTCCATATAAAGAATTAATAAAAGTTAGGTAAGTTATATATACTCCAAAATCCTGCCACTGACAAATACAACATCCTGAAACAAATATGCCCTCATATGGCTACATCTAATAAAAATGCTATGGCTCCTGCAATGTGACACTGAAAAGAAAAAATTGCTATCCTAAAGGCCCACAATCAGCAAGTGCCTAGCAGGTTAACACAGCTATGGAAAATGTAAGAAGTTTATAATGTTTTAATATCATAACATTTAAAACACAAAACACTATTATCTCCCCAGCAAAAATCCCTAATAACGAATGGTACGTTGGTAGGTAGGTACACGCCCAGAAAGGTATTTTTGTGGCATCTACAGTTGCTAAATTCTGCTACTAAAGAAGTTGCAAAATCCTTATCTTTTTTGGATTTTATTTATATTTTTTTTGCTTCATTTTGGCTTAAAGTATTCCCCCCTTGACCAAAAAAATACCCTGTAACCCTAAAATTGTAATGTGCACATAGATTCATTACCAGAAAAGAACATGCAGCAACATGAAGCAGTGGGGTGTGGAGTACGGTTGCTAAATTGGACTATTAAAACAAGTATTCAAACAGTAAAATGTATCCCTGTGTTTTTTGTTTTTTAAGTTTCCTCTTTGGCCTTTTCATTACTAACCGGGACTTCTGGCATGACAAGGCCTCTGAAATTGCTGGTGTCATGCAATAACGGCATACATCGTGTTGTGATGCACATCGCCTGCGTCACAACATGAAAAAGTACCGGACAATCTTTTTAAGTGCTACACAAATAAGGTGTTCATTTTCCTCTGTGTGTAAGCACGATTATTAAACAAAAGTCATTTGTTTTTGTGTCGTCACCTTATTCTGACAGCCATAAGTTTCACACTTTTCCATCAATGGAGCTGTATAAGGGTTTACAATATTTGTTTGTGTGACAAGATGTAATTTCACTAAACCATCTCAGACAGATGTCTGTCCAGCCTCTGTTTGAAGACATCCATTGAAGGAGAACTCACCACCTCTCGTGGCCACCTGTTCCACTCATTGATCACCCTGTCAAAAATATTTTTTTTAATATCTAATCTGTATCTTCTCCCTTTCAGTTTCATTCCATTGCTTAATAAGGATTATACCTCTACACTGTGACATCCCTTCAGATATTTGTAGACCGCTATTAAGTCTCCTTTTAGCCTTCTTTTTTGCAAGCTAAACATTCCCAGATCCTTTTATCTGCCAACGTTTTGCTCCCAAGCTAAACTTCCACTCAGACCAACAGACATAGAGCATGCTGCTCTATGGTAGCTTGCTTTCAATCATGCTTCGTCCCACCTGAAACTACTGTTCAAGAGGGAAAAATATTGAAGAGAGTATTGGAGTGACTTACTCAACCTGATTCTTCAGTCACTCCAAAAACCTGGACCTAAACTTCCGTTAAATAATTTACTCAGTGACATATCATCACTGGTCATTACATTTCCAGGCAAGAAGCCTCAGTGACAAATTCCTGTTCATCCACCATTTTACCTCCTGATTGTTTTCATATCCCCCTCTTTTGCTTAAAGCTGTGGGGCTTGGAACCTTCAGTCACCAAACAGGGGACGCTTGACAATGCATCATGTTTTACTACAAAATCAAAGTCTTGTAAGACCAGGAACCATTGTGTTACCCTAGCATTTTTTCCCTTGTTCTGACTCATCCACTTCAAAGGAGCATTGTCTGAGACAAACCTGAACTTTCTACCCAACAGGTAGTACCTTAGTGACTCCAGTGCCCAATTTATTGCTAGACATTCTTTCTACAATATTGTCATATTTTTATATGAGTTAAGATTTCTGCTTAGATACCTAACTGCTCACTTCCATTACTTTCCTGAGACAACAGATCCCTAGACCCACCTCTGATGCTCCTGTTTGTACCACAAATTCTTTAGAAAAATGTAGTACTACCAACGCTGGCTGTCTACACAAATCACATTTTCATTTCTTTAAAAGCTTTCTCTGCCGCAGGGGAACATTGAACCACTACTGATTTCTTGTCTTTAGTAAAGTCAAACAAAGGAGCTGCCCAAGAAAGTTCTTACTTACTTTTTAGTGAGCATTTGTGGCCAACCCTATATTGCCTCTACCTTATTGACTTGGGGTTTAAGTCTTTAAATTAGTTATAGGGAAAGAAATAAAGGTGATATGTTAAAAAATACAACCTTTTATTAAATATATTAAAAAGACCAATACATGGTTTTAATTTATTTCATATAAATAAATTATATTTCATGATGCATGTAATGTAGTCGTATATATTGTAAGACTGTATAGGGAAATGGCCAGCGTCCCCTTATTTATGCTTGCCCATAATGAATTCTCTTTTTGTATGTAGTATACGGATTTCTTACTGTAGGTATTTATGGCTCAGTATTAAATATATATTAAATATATACCAATCTATATAAAAGACTGGAGAAAGGATAATTATGTGGTTGATGTGATAAACCAGAGGGTGAGGAATATAACATATGAGTATAGGAAAAGTTATTCCAAGTGTGAAGATAGATGTTAGTATATGACAACTTTAATGAAGAATATTATATATTTGGAATGATCAGTGTGCTGTATTCTATTCTAGTGTGTGTCACGTTGTTCCAAAGGGGAAGAATAGGCTTCATAGTATATAACTTATTATGATACTTAGTATAGATGATGTATGATAATATGGTAGATCACATCTACTGTACAGTAGTTTCTATTTGATACAGTATAAGCCCAATGATAATTCCAAATATAAACATTTTTTCAATAAAGTTTGTCATATACTAACATTTCACACTTTGAATAAATGCTTATGCAGCAGGGGAAATATGCTCAGCAGCTGCATTCCATTCTAATGTGTGTCACTTTACTTCAAAGGAGAAGATTTGGCTACATAATATTTAACCTGTTACGATACTTACGATACATGGTGCTTATAATAGATCTTAAGATTTTCAGCATGGTTCCTGGCAAGTGATAGGCAGGCTTTTTTCTGTATGGGCCTTAGGAGAGGCTTCCTTTATGAACGACTCCCATACATGCCACTCCACTGGAGAGTCTTGGGAAACACCCTCCAGGCTTGACTTTCCAATCTTTAGGTAACTGTAATGAACTTGCATGTCGATTTTCTTCAACCCTTCTCCTCAGAAGATGCTCCTATTTAGGTTTTACTTTCTGTGGTTGGCTTGAAAGTCTCTGTGAGATGTTTGCAGTTCTATTTTTGTTAATTTTTTATTACTTTTGCTACAGTATTTTGACTAAGTGATGATTTGCTGATTTTATTGTAGCCTTCACCTTTCTTATGTAAAGAAATTATTTTCTTTCTGTCATGGCTAGGTTTCAAGTTTTGATCTGGTGACCTTTTGTTGTATGGTCACTTTCCTTCTCTGCTAAGCTACAGTCCTTTTTGTCTTTGTCCAAATACTGATGATTTCTTTTGTCTTGGTTTTCCTTTCTTGGTTGGCTTTTCTATAGGTGTTTTCCATTTTCTGTTTTGGCTCTGTCCTATAACATTTTCGGATGGGCTTTATGTGTTCACCTTTCACTTACCTCACTTGCTGGCTATATTTCCATGTAGATTAGTGTTTGGATTTCCAGCCACTCAGCTAGGGTTTACCTTGCCCTGTGTAACCCAAGTTGTTTTTTACTGCTGCGAATCTGTGAGTTTTCCTTCCTAGCACCTTTCCCTTCTCCATGTTTGGGGGTCCAGGAGGTTTCATTTATTCTGTTTGTTTTTTGGTTCTCCTTATTTATCCCTGTCTATCATTTGTGAACGCGTTTTAGTTTCTCACACTGGGTTCTTGTATCTACCTGCACGCTTTCCTCTTCTTCTACCATTGATGGGTTTGTGTTGCGGCCTCCCATCTGGTTCCTCAGAAAGTATGAGAAACCCCTCGGCAAGTGCGACTTCTATATTTGGTAGTTCTTTTCCTCTTCAATTATCTGTGTGAGTGTGTGAGCACGATCATAATACTTTTTTTTTAGATCTTGTGACATTTCTCTTCCATATGATGCCATTGCTGACAGAATGAAATGGAAGGGGGTTTTCTTTGTAATACCCTTTTATAGTCACTTGTCTTCTGGAAACCTTTTTAATACATAATTAGACTTACCTGTGATTGAATTTGTTAATTAGAATTTTGAAGTCTAAGCTTTAACTTTGCTCCTAAGACTTTTGTTGGGGTTTACTCATTTTTGCAACATGGCCTTGAATGAATTAGTTATGAAAATTACTTTTTTGGGTGGTAAAAATAACAAATCTTGTTTTTAATAATTTGTTGGAGTATTTTACACTATGGTATCCCATAGAAAATGTTGATTCTGAAAGAAAGCTAAAGGTTTTCTGACAAAAATGTTGGGGTGTAATCATTTATGCTGAGCACTGTATAATCATATGTCATGTTCCTCACCATCTGGAATAAAAAAAACAATTGATTTATCACATCAGTCACATATTTATTTTATTCGCCTGGAGGAAACTCACCAAACACTGGGAGAACATATAAATTCCTTGCAGATGTTGAGACCTATAAGGAGACAAATATCCACTAATAATAATTAAACAAAGTAGTTTTATTGAATAATATATCATAGAAATATATTACATAGACATGATAAAAACAAATGCGGTGCCCCACAGTAAGTATTGTGAGAGTAACAACATATATGGGGCGAAAAGTTATTGCAGTATGTCGAAAAAGTATATACAGTATATGTGCAGTGAAATTGTAAAAGTAAAAAAAAAATATTTTATAAATAATAATAAAGTATAACCAAGGTGCTTGCTTATAAGTAAAAAGTGTATATCAATATCTAATGAATTAAATTAATAAGCATACCAATGAATACTAGTAGATCACTCATTGAGAAATCTTTTTGCGAAACGTACATTGGAATGGGGGCCCTCCTCTTCGATATGTCTTATTATGTTTTATTATGTCTGTGATACTTTATCTTTAATTTCTTATAACCATCTCTACTAGTAATCATCTGACCAGTTATATGTTCTATTTGTTTCCATGTTATATGTTTCATTCTTAGACACAATTCTATATTAACTATAAGATTTTCTGTTTATCTAAATTGGTAAGATTTAAAAAGACTCAAAGAAACATTAGCTCTTAAGCAGGGCCGGCGTCAGCACCCGGCGCACCCGGGCAAATGCCGGGGCCCTGAGCAGGCAGAGGGGCCCACTGGCGGTCGCGCACCCCGCTGGGCTATGGGTCGGAGGAGAGCGGTGTCAGCGCCCGCCCTTCTCCGCCGCTTGCTCAGGGCCCCGGCAGCTGGATACTTACCTCTCCCCGTGCCTCCGCAG
Organism: Phyllobates terribilis; assembly: GCF_046119375.1. Taxonomy (NCBI): domain Eukaryota; kingdom Metazoa; phylum Chordata; class Amphibia; order Anura; family Dendrobatidae; genus Phyllobates; species Phyllobates terribilis. The sequence goes on from NW_027362762.1 coordinate 639,195,454, forward strand.
ATCAGCTGTCTTCCTGCTCTGCGCTCCCTGTGACGTCTCAGGTCAGAGGGCGCGGTGACGTCTTTACACCGCTCCCTCCCCTGAGCCGTCACAGGGAGCGCAGAGCGGGAAGATACCGGCGTCGCTGGAGTCCAGACCAGAGCAGCGGCAGCAGGTAGCAGGTGAGGAGAAGGGAGGTGAGTATTTGATTTTTTTTTTAATGTATGGAGGCATGGGGCAGTATAAAGAGAAGGGGAGTGGTGGCATCCTCCATGGAGCATTATAAAGAGAGGGGGGGAGGTAACATCCTGCATGGGGCATTATAAGGTGGGGAACAGCCTGCATGGAGCATTATAAGGGGGGGGGGCAGCCTGTATGGGGCATTATGTGGGGGGTAACAGCCTGCATGGAGCATTAAAAGGGGGGGCCTGTATGGGGCATTACGTGGGGGGTAACAGCCTGCATGGAGCATTATAAGGGGGGGACAGCCTGTATGGGGCTTTACGTGGGGGGTAACAGCCTGCATGCAGCATTATATGGGGGCCAGTATCCTGTATGGAGCGTTATAAGGGGACCGGTATCCTGTATGGAGAGTTATATGGGGGCCAGTATCCTGTATGGAGTTTTATAAGGGGACCAGTATCCTGTATGGAGCGTTATATGGGGGCCAGTATCCTGTATGGAGCTTTATAAGGGGACCAGTATCCTGTATGGAGCGTTATATGGGGGCCAGTATTCCGTATGGAGCCTTATATGGGGGCCAGTATTCCGTATGGAGCCTTATATGGGGCCAGTATTCCGTATGGGGCCTTATATGGGGGCCAGTATTCCGTAAGGAGCCTTATATGGGGGCCAGTATTCCGTATGGAGCCTTATATGGGGGCCAGTATTCCGTAAGGAGCCTTATATGGGGGCCAGTATTCCGTATGGAGCCTTATATGGGGGCCAGTATTCCGTATGGAGCCTTATATGGGGGCCAGTATTCCGTATGAAGCATTATATGGGGGCCAGTATTCCGTATGGAGCCTTATATGGGGGCCAGTATTCTGTGTGGAGCGATTCACCGGTTTCTGAGCTATTGTGGAATTTACAATAGATATCACTCATGTAATGTAAGAAGTGAAATCTTTGCATTGTACTATATATATATATATATATATATTTCTCCGCCGTATCTCTGCATCATGAATCGTGGTATGTGTTAAAGGGGCCCACTGAGACTCTTTCGCCCGGGGCCCAGAAAAACCTGGAGCCGGCCCTGCTCTTAAGGACTGGGCATTTTTTTGAGCTTTTCTTTCTCCCCTTTCTTCCAAGAGTCATAACTTTATTTTTCCATTCACATAGCCATATGAGGGCTTGTTTTTTGCGGGACGAGCTGTGCTTTTGAATTACACAATTCATTTTCCCATATAATGTACTAGAAAAAGGGGAAATAATTCCAAGAAAAATGAAATCGTGATAAAATACAGTTCTACATTTGTTTTGGGGGTTTTCTTTCATTTTGCAGTAAAAATGACATGGAAATATATTTCTACAGGTCAACATGATTATGGCATTACTAAGCTTGCATGTTTTTTTCTTTTTTATTTAAGTGGTAAAAAAAAATTCAGAAATTTGTTCATAGAAAAAAAAAAAATTGCTTGTGTTGGCATTTTCCAAGACCCATAACATTTTATTTTTCAATTTATGTAGATGTGTGAGAACTTGTTTTCTGCAGGGTGAACTGATGTTTTTATTGACACCATTTTTGGATAGATGTGACATTTTCATCGATTCTTATTGCACTTTTTGGTGACCTAAAAACCATAACTCTGCCATTTTGATTTATTTTTCCTTTAGAGTTTTGTAGGCACTTTAAAGTCTAACGTTTTCAACATTTAAAGTATGTATAATGGTTGAGATGTAAATGCAATCATCTGGAGCTTTACTGATACAGTCTGCTATAAATGTCATGTTGCTCTTTCACACCAGAAACATACTGGAATAGTGATCAGTATATTTGCAGCTTCCAACTGCTCTATGACCATTACCTTGGGGCACATAGGTCACACATTAGGTTCTGAAGAGCTTGAGTGGCATTCTTTACCCATTTCTGATATTGGTTTGCATTATGCTTTAATTTGTTGCTCCTATATTATTACCTATATGTATCATGCCATAATTTTTATACACTTGATTCATTTTTATTTCCCCTTCTTTGTCCTTATTGACATCATGACATCACAGCTGAGCCTAGTGCATGTGCAAGGTCACCCCTGGGATGCCATACTATGTACAGTATGTTTACTGACATCAGTCAGCAGTTGGGGGAGCAGTTTTTAATTATAACGCAGGTGTTATCACATTATCATCATGCAATTAATTTTTTCCAATATTATATACACAATACATGTGACCTGCCACAGATGAATTATTGTTATATGTGCAATGACACAATGGGAGATTGATGTTATTGTACTGTATACATATGCACTTTCCTGATGGATATTGCCTAATCACTGATTATTGTAACCTATATACACCTTCTTTATGTACTGTGAATGTTCGTGGCTTGAGAAAGACTCACAGTTTAAAAAGCCAAAATAGCACACATTATGGGTGAATAAAGACCACCGTTTTTTCAATATCTCATGTCTTAAGTTCTGCCATTTTTGCTGTATGTACCGTATTTTTTGGACTGAGACGCACTTTTTTCCTCCAAAATTTTGGAGGAAAGTAGGGGGTGTGTCTTATAGTCCGAATTATACATGTCCGTACTACAGTACAGACCAAAACTTTGGACACACCTTCTCATTTAAAGATTTTTCTGTATTTTCATGACTATGAAAATTGTACATTCACACTGAAGGCATCAAAACTATGAATTAACACATGTGGAATTATATACTTAACAAAAAAGTGTGAAACAACTGAAAATATGTCTTATATTCTAGGTTCTTCAAAGTAGCCACCTTTTGCTTTGATGACTGCTTTGCACACTCTTGGCATTCTCTTGATGAGCTTCAAGAGGTAGTCACCGGAAATGGTCTTCCAACAATCTTGAAGGAGTTCTCAGAGATGCTTAGCACTTGTTAGCCCTTTTGCCTTCACTCTGCGGTCCAGCTCACCCCAAACCATCTCGATTGGGTTCAGGTCTGGTGACTGTGGAGGCCAGGTCATCTGGCGTGGCACCCCATCACTCTCCCTCTTGTGAGGTGTGATGGTGTGGGGGTGCTTTGCTGGTGACACTGTTGGGGTTTTATTCAAAATTGAAGGCGTACTGAACCAGCATGACTACTACAGCATCTTGCAGCGGCATGCTATTCCATCCGGTTTGCGTTTAGTTGGACCATCATTTATTTTTCAACAGGACAATGACCCCAAACACACCTCCAGGCTGTGTAAGGGCTATTTGACCAAGAAGGAGAGTGATGGGGTGCTACGCCAGATGACCTGGCTTCCACAGTCACCAGACCTGAACCCAATCAAGATGGTTTGGGGTGAGCTGGACCACAGAGTGAAGGCAAAAGGGCCAACAAGTGCTAAGCATCTCTGGGAACTCCTTCAAGATTGTTGGAAGACCATTTCCGGTGACTACGTCTTGAAGCTCATCAAGAGAATGCCAAGAGTGTGCAAAGCAGTCATCAAAGCAAAAGGTGGCTACTTTGAAGAACCTAGAATATAAGGCATATTTTCAGTTGTTTCACACTTTTTTGTTAAGTATATAATTCCACATGTGTTAATTCATAGTTTTGATGCCTTCAGTGTGAATGTACAATTTTCATACTCAAGAAAATACATAAAAATCTTTAAACGAGAAGGTGTGTCCAAACTTTTGGTCTGTACTGTATATCACACTCATATGTGTTTTAGAATCCATCATACAACCTATCAAAAATCAATACTATGGATTAAATAATTAATTTTTTCATTGTTCTCCCGATTATTCTTAGAGAACCTTCTAAATCATTTTTATTATTATTATTAGAATAACTATTATTACCATTAATATTATTCTCGCAGTCATTTTTATCATTAGAAAATCTCACATTTGTATACATATAATGTAAATCACCTATTCTAGCAGGTGTTGATGGTAATGTATATATTTAACATAGAATAAGTCTCTTTTGATAACCTCAAATTATGCAGCACTATACAAGACTGATATATTCAGTATCCTCCATGTACCGTATTTTTCGAACTACAAGGCTATGTGCCCACAATGCGGATATAATGCGTTTCCGAGGCGCCATTTCCGCTGCGAAAACGCATTAAAAACACATGTTAAGTTGTCTACCATGGTTCCCAATGTGCACATGCTGCGTTAATTTCCGCTGCGGATTATCATTGCAGAAAAAAACGCAGCACAACCATTTCTTGTGTGTAAACTTAGCGAAATCGCCGCCATTGACTTGCATTGTACCGCCTAATATCCGCATGTATACATGTATACATTTGTACTTTCCAAATACACCTCAAAAACTTAAACTCCTTAAAAATGTGGAGGTTCTGCTCAGTATCTGCTCCAAAAACACTGCAAAAAGACTCTGTGTGCTCACGCCCTAAGTATGGAAAGCGCCATCGGCGTCCTGTCAACACGTGGACTGTGTGTGATTGATAGCTCCGAGCAGGAGAAATAAGCGCAGCAGCTGCATTCCAATCTAGTGTGTGTCACTTTGCTTCAAAGGGGACGATTTCCCTACAGAGTATTTAACCTCTTACGATACTTAGGATAGATGGTGCATGATAATAGATCACATCTACCCTTACTGTAGTTTCTATTTGATACATTATAACTATTTTCCTCACCCTCTAGAAGAAAAAAGAATTGGTTTATCACATCAGCCACATAATTATCCTTTCTCCACTCTTTTATATACACTGGCATATATTTAATACTGATGATATGGACAAATACATATACTGTAAATTCCTATACTGCATAGTAAAAGATAATTAATTAATTAAAAGGGTTGTCCCTTGAACAAAGTTGATTTTAATCAATACATCTTGGAATAATAATTATTATTATTCCAAGATGTATTGATTAAAATCAACTTTAAAATTAACTTTGTTCATGGGAAAAGCCCTTTAAGGACAAGCATAAGCCATTTATCTATTCAGTCTTACATTATATATGACTGTATTACATGCATCTGGAGTTCATGAAACTCAATTCATTTATTTAGAAGAAATATATTGAAACCATTTATAGGTCTTTTCTTTTAATATATATAATAATCAATGTTATATTTGTAGCACCCTGAGGACTCGGCTGCTACAGGGGTATTACACCTCAAGCCAGAGGTGTGGTATTCCACTCCCGGGTAAGGATGGAGTGTGGAACTGAGCTCAGATAGCTTCATACACTACATACATCCCATTTCCGGGGGACAGATCGACGGTACTCCCACCAATATATGTGCAGGTACGATAGTGTCTGTCCCTGGCTGGAGTGGGAGGGGGGTGGAACATCCCAGTAGTGTAGGGGCAGATAGGGGGAGCAGTCTGGGTAAGGCTAGGAGCTCATTGGGTGCTGGTCACCTGAGCTCACACATAGAGGGAGTATATAAGGTGGGCACCATCTTAGGACAGGGTCTTTTGTAGAGTGAGTCTGTCAGAGTTTAGCCAGAGGAGCAGAGCAGAGAAGCTCAGCCAGAAGGGCTGACAGGGAGTTGTGGTTCCGGCTGGGCCCAGCTCCAAGGCCAAGTCTGAGAGAGAGAGAGGAGTCAGAAGGACCCAGAGAGAAGAAGAAGGAACCCCAAGACCCCAGAATACAAACAGCAGGGTGAAGGGTTGGCACCCAGGGTACCGGATCCCAAGCTGGCAGAGAGAAAAACCAGGGGAGGAGTCCTGAGGAGATAATTTGCATATTCCCACTGCATTTTGGGGTAAGTGAAGAGTCTCCGCGAGCTCAAAGAACACTGGATTTTGGCTGTTGGAGCTGAAAAGAGGACATCGGTAAACCAGGGGAGGAGTCCTGAGGAGATAATTTGCATATTCCCACTGCATTTTGGGGTAAGTGAAGAGTCTCCGCGAGCTCAAAGAACACTGGATTTTGGCTGTTGGAGCTGAAAAGAGGACATCGGTAAACCAGGGGAGGAGTCCTGAGGAGATAATTTGCATATTCCCACTGCATTTTGGGGTAAGTGAAGAGTCTCCGCGAGCTCAAAGAACACTGGATTTTGGCTGTTGGAGCTGAAAAGAGGACATCGGTAAACCAGGGGAGGAGTCCTGAGGAGATAATTTGCATATTCCCACTGCATTTTGGGGTAAGTGAAGAGTCTCCGCGAGCTCAAAGAACACTGGATTTTGGCTGTTGGAGCTGAAAAGAGGACATCGGTAAACCAGGGGAGGAGTCCTGAGGAGATAATTTGCATATTCCCACTGCATTTTGGGGTAAGTGAAGAGTCTCCGCGAGCTCAAAGAACACTGGATTTTGGCTGTTGGAGCTGAAAAGAGGAAATCGGTAAACCAGGGGAGGAGTCCTGAGGAGATAATTTGCATATTCCCACTGCATTTTGGGGTAAGTGAAGAGTCTCCGCGAGCTCAAAGAACACTGGATTTTGGCTGTTGGAGCTGAAAAGAGGACATCGGTAAACCAGGGGAGGAGTCCTGAGGAGATAATTTGCATATTCCCACTGCATTTTGGGGTAAGTGAAGAGTCTCCGCGAGCTCAAAGAACACTGGATTTTGGCTGTTGGAGCTGAAAAGAGGACATCGGTAAACCAGGGGAGGAGTCCTGAGGAGATAATTTGCATATTCCCACTGCATTTTGGGGTAAGTGAAGAGTCTCCGCGAGCTCAAAGAACACTGGATTTTGGCTGTTGGAGCTGAAAAGAGGACATCGGTAAACCAGGGGAGGAGTCCTGAGGAGATAATTTGCATATTCCCACTGCATTTTGGGGTAAGTGAAGAGTCTCCGCGAGCTCAAAGAACACTGGATTTTGGCTGTTGGAGCTGAAAAGGGGACATCGGTAAACCAGGGGAGGAGTCCTGAGGAGATAATTTGCATATTCCCACTGCATTTTGGGGTAAGTGAAGAGTCTCCGCGAGCTCAAAGAACACTGGATTTTGGCTGTTGGAGCTGAAAAGGGGACATCGGTAAACCAGGGGAGGAGTCCTGAGGAGATAATTTGCATATTCCCACTGCATTTTGGGGTAAGTGAAGAGTCTCCGCGAGCTCAAAGAACACTGGATTTTGGCTGTTGGAGCTGAAAAGAGGACATCGGTAAACCAGGGGAGGAGTCCTGAGGAGATAATTTGCATATTCCCACTGCATTTTGGGGTAAGTGAAGAGTCTCCGCGAGCTCAAAGAACACTGGATTTTGGCTGTTGGAGCTGAAAAGAGGACATCGGTAAACCAGGGGAGGAGTCCTGAGGAGATAATTTGCATATTCCCACTGCATTTTGGGGTAAGTGAAGAGTCTCCGCGAGCTCAAAGAACACTGGATTTTGGCTGTTGGAGCTGAAAAGAGGACATCGGTAAACCAGGGGAGGAGTCCTGAGGAGATAATTTGCATATTCCCACTGCATTTTGGGGTAAGTGAAGAGTCTCCGCGAGCTCAAAGAACACTGGATTTTGGCTGTTGGAGCTGAAAAGAGGACATCGGTAAACCAGGGGAGGAGTCCTGAGGAGATAATTTGCATATTCCCACTGCATTTTGGGGTAAGTGAAGAGTCTCCGCGAGCTCAAAGAACACTGGATTTTGGCTGTTGGAGCTGAAAAGAGGACATCGGTAAACCAGGGGAGGAGTCCTGAGGAGATAATTTGCATATTCCCACTGCATTTTGGGGTAAGTGAAGAGTCTCCGCGAGCTCAAAGAACACTGGATTTTGGCTGTTGGAGCTGAAAAGAGGACATCGGTAAACCAGGGGAGGAGTCCTGAGGAGATAATTTGCATATTCCCACTGCATTTTGGGGTAAGTGAAGAGTCTCCGCGAGCTCAAAGAACACTGGATTTTGGCTGTTGGAGCTGAAAAGAGGACATCGGTAAACCAGGGGAGGAGTCCTGAGGAGATAATTTGCATATTCCCACTGCATTTTGGGGTAAGTGAAGAGTCTCCGCGAGCTCAAAGAACACTGGATTTTGGCTGTTGGAGCTGAAAAGAGGACATCGGTAAACCAGGGGAGGAGTCCTGAGGAGATAATTTGCATATTCCCACTGCATTTTGGGGTAAGTGAAGAGTCTCCGCGAGCTCAAAGAACACTGGATTTTGGCTGTTGGAGCTGAAAAGAGGACATCGGTAAACCAGGGGAGGAGTCCTGAGGAGATAATTTGCATATTCCCACTGCATTTTGGGGTAAGTGAAGAGTCTCCGCGAGCTCAAAGAACACTGGATTTTGGCTGTTGGAGCTGAAAAGAGGACATCGGTAAACCAGGGGAGGAGTCCTGAGGAGATAATTTGCATATTCCCACTGCATTTTGGGGTAAGTGAAGAGTCTCCGCGAGCTCAAAGAACACTGGATTTTGGCTGTTGGAGCTGAAAAGAGGACATCGGTAAACCAGGGGAGGAGTCCTGAGGAGATAATTTGCATATTCCCACTGCATTTTGGGGTAAGTGAAGAGTCTCCGCGAGCTCAAAGAACACTGGATTTTGGCTGTTGGAGCTGAAAAGAGGACATCGGTAAACCAGGGGAGGAGTCCTGAGGAGATAATTTGCATATTCCCACTGCATTTTGGGGTAAGTGAAGAGTCTCCGCGAGCTCAAAGAACACTGGATTTTGGCTGTTGGAGCTGAAAAGAGGACATCGGTATACCGGCGCGCGCATTTTGAAGCTTTTTTTTTAAGCTTTTTTTCACTGTTTTCAGAACATTAACAATAAGAACATGGAAGAGTCCAGGAGCCATTTGGTGAGCTGCATATCCTGCTACATGTTCACAGACTTGCCAGTGGAAAAGCCAAACTTCACATGCCAGAAATGCAAGCTTGTGTCCCTATTGGAGGAAAAGTTGCGAAATCTAGAAGAGAGGTTAACTACCTTGAAAATCATTAAGGAAGGTGAAGAGTTCTTAGACAGAGCAGAATTATCTCTTCATGATTCAGAAAGAGAAGAAATTCGAACTGCACCTGACGAAACAGAGGAATGGAAGCATGTGACCCACAGAAGCAGGAGGATCGAGAGGCAGTCAGCACCCATACTGCTCAGGAACCAGTACCAGGCTCTCACGCAGGAGAACCATGAAGAAATACTGCAAAATAAGACTTTGCCAGCAATGAATAACCTTGTAATCCCTCAGAATCCTCCTGGATGGAGAAAGAAGAATGTTGTGAAGAAAAAACGGAGAGTGGTGGTCATGGGGGATTCCCTGTTAAGAGGAACAGAGGCCGCTATCTGCAGACCAGACATAACCTCAAGAGAAATGTGCTGTCTTCCAGGAGCAAAAATTAAAGATGTGTCTGACAGGATATCAAGACTCTTCAGACCTACAGATCACTACCCATTCCTGCTAATACATGTGGGGACAAATGACACCGCAAGAAAGGACCTGGAAACCATCTGCAGTGACTTTGAAGACTTAGGCAAGAAAGTGAAAGAATTGGGAGCGCAGGTGGTCTTCTCATCCATCCTCCCAGTGGATGGCCATGGAACAATGAGGTGGAATAAGATTCTACAGGTGAACAACTGGCTACGTCGATGGTGCCGTCAACAAGGATTTGGATTTCTGGATCACGGAATGAATTACCTATACGATGGACTACTTGCTAGAGATGGGGTGCACCTTACGAAGACTGGAAAACATGTATTTGGAAGTCGCCTTGCTACACTCATCAGAAGAGCTTTAAACTAGAACAATGTGGGAAGGGAAGCAAAAGGCCAGAAAAAGCCATACAGCTGACAAATACTATTGAGATCTCTGCTACTGGAAGTGGAAAGGAAGAACAAAGACAAAACAATTTAAATAATAAAAATATGGGAGGAAGAGAAACCAATCACAAACTAAAATGTTTTTATACAAATGCACAAAGCATGGGCAACAAACAAGGAGAATTGGAACTACTAATGCAGGAAAAGGAATATGATGTCATTGGAATCACTGAAACTTGGTGGGACGATACACATGATTGGAATAAAAGGCTAAAAGGATACAACTTATTTGCAAGAAACAGACTTGATAAACGAGGAGGAGGTGTTGCATTGTATGTTAGAAAAGCGTATATCTGCACAGAGATTGAAGCTTCAGAGACTGGGAGTTCTGTGGAAACTGTTTGGGTAAGAATACAAGGAGAGAACAACGGAAAGGACACCATTGTAGGCATTTACTACAGGCCACCTGGGCAAGCTGAAGATATGGATGAACTCTTTATGTATCAAATGACCAAGTTCTCCAAAAAATATGACGTAGTGGTCATGGGAGATTTCAACTATCCAGACATTTGTTGGGAATCTCTCTCAAGTAAAACTAACAGGTCAAGCAAATTCTTATCCTCTCTTGCTGACAACTTTATCTTCCAAAAGGTAGGGGAGAAAACAAGGGGATCTGCTACTTTGGATCTAATCCTTATAAACAGGGAGGAAATGGTTGAGGAGGTAAAGGTGGCTGGGACCCTAGGAGGCAGCGATCATGCTATTATAGAATTTTGGATAACTAGAGGAGGAAGACATGTGAAGACTCAGACTTCAAGGTTAGATTTTAGAAAGGCAGATTTTAAGAGACTCAGAAAGAGAATAGGAAGGATCCAATGGCTGGATGTCCTTAAGGACAAAAATGTCCAGGAAGGATGGGAAATTTTTAAAAATGAGATTCTCAAAGCACAATCGTTAACAATCCCGAAAAGTAGGAAGAATGGGAAGCATTTAAGGAAACCAGGATGGATGAACACAGAACTTAAACACATGCTAAAAAGAAAGAAAGAAATGTTTATTAAATGGAAAGAGGGAGGCATATCCAAAGAAGATTATAATGCAGTCTGCAGATCCTGTAGGGCACGTATCAGGTTAGCTAAAGCTGACAATGAATTAAGGCTTGCAAGAGATGTCAAAAGCAATAAAAAAGGATTTTGGGGGTATGTCAAAAGTAAAAGAAAAGTCAAAGATGCTATAGGATTTTTACAGGATGAAAATGGAGAAATGGTAAGAGAGGATGTTGAGAAGGCCGAACTTTTTAATTCCTATTTTGCATCTGTTTTCTCTCAGAAAGAAAATGTAACATCAACTGATCTTCACTGTCCTTTTAAAGGAATAGAGGAATCCAAGTTATCTGTAAACAGAAAGATTGTGAGGGAATATTTAGCTAACATAAATGAGTTCAAGTCTCCAGGTCCAGATGAATTACACCCCAGAGTACTGAAGGAGATCGTAGAAGAAATTTTAGAACCACTCTCCATAATCTTTGAAAATTCATGGAGAACAGGAGAAGTCCCAGAAGACTGGAGAAGAGCAAATGTTGTTCCTATCTTCAAAAAGGGGAAGAAGGTGGACCCAGGGAACTATAGGCCAGTGAGTCTGACTTCTATACCAGGAAAGATCTTTGAACAAATTATTAAACAACATGTATGTAAGTACATGGATAAGAATGAAGTGATTAACCAGAGTCAGCATGGGTTTGTAACTAACAAGTCATGTCAGACTAACTTAATTTCCTTCTATGACAGAATCACTGACTGGGTGGATCAGGGAAATGCTGTAGATATAGTATATCTTGACTTCAGCAAAGCATTTGACAAAGTATCTCACACCATCCTTATTGAAAAAATGACCAAGTATGCAATGGACCAGGCAACTGTTAGGTGGATTCATAACTGGCTTAGTGATCGGACTCAAAGGGTGGTTGTAAATGGCTTCACATCCAGCTGGATGAATGTCTCAAGTGGAGTACCACAGGGCTCCGTCCTGGGACCTGTATTGTTCAACATCTTTATCAATGATTTAGATGAAGGAATTGAGGGTAAACTGATTAAATTTGCTGATGACACAAAGCTAGGAGGGATAGCTAATACTAGAGAAGAGAAAGAGAGGATTCAAAAAGACCTAAATAAACTGGAGCAGTGGGCAGCAACCAACAGAATGGTTTTTAACAGGGAAAAATGCAAAGTACTACATCTGGGCAATAAAAATGAAAAAAGCATATACAGAATGGGAGGAATAGAGCTAAGCAACAGTACATGTGAAAAAGACTTAGGTATACTAATAGATCATAGACTGAACATGAGTCAACAGTGTGATGCAGCAGCAAAAAAGGCAAATACAATTCTGGGATGTATTAACAGAAGCATACAGTCTAGATCACGTGAAGTCATTATCGGTCTTTACTCCTCTTTGGTCAGACCTCATCTGGAATACTGTGTACAGTTTTGGGCACCACATTTTAAAAAAGACATAGACAAACTGGAGCAAGTTCAGAGAAGAGCGACCAGAATGGTAACTGGTCTGCAAACCATGTCCTATGAGGAACGGTTGCAGGATTTGGGAATGTTTAGCTTGCAAAAAAGAAGACTGAGAGGAGACTTAATAGCTGTCTACAAATATGTCAAGGGCTGTCACATTGTAGAAGGATCATCTTTATTCTCATTTGCACAAGGAAAGACTAGAAGCAATGGGATGAAACTAAATGGGAGGAGACACAGATTAGATATTAGAAAAAACTTTTTGACAGTTAGGGTGATTAATGAGTGGAACAGGCTGCCACGAGAGGTGGTGAGTTCCCCTTCAATGGACGTCTTCAAACAGAGGCTGGACAGACATCTGTCTGAGATGATCTAGTGAATCCTGCTTTGAGCAGGGGGTTGGACCAGATGACCCAGGAGGTCCCTTCCAACTCTACCATTCTATGATTCTATGATTCTATGAAAAGCACACCTTAGCCAGGAACCGGAGGTCGTGGGCAGGATCTGCCACGACCCTCACTAAATCCACTAGGAAAGCATACCAAGTATAGGGTCAGGGAACCCCGAAGAGGTGTACCCACCAAGAGACCCGAGGGAGCCGGACATAAGTGGATCCCTAGTGAGAACGGCCAGAAGAGAGGGAAAGTCAGACAGGAGCTCAGGACCACGCTCCAGAATTGCTTGGGGGTTGGCCGAGTCCAGGACCTGGTGGACGCAGCACGGCTCGGGTGGTTGCTTCAGGCCAGAGTGACCATAAGAACACCCGTAAGTAAAAACCCCTGAACTGCACAGCCCGACTCTGAGTCTTCTTGCTTAGCTCTCCTGTACCTTCACAACCACCATCCTCTACATCTGACCCCCTGAGGCTATACCCCTCCCGTTGGGGGTTATACTACCACAGCTGCACATATACCACCAGCCTCAGCGGACCCTGCTGCAGCGGCGGCCTTTTGACCGCAAATCAACGGGTGGCGTAGTCGACACTAAGAACATTTAACAACATCTGTAAAGACTGCCACACACTGAGTTTGACACCCTGGGCACGGACCGGGTCGCCGCCACTCGGAGACTACAACCCCCATCTGATCCGGCTCCGGGTAATCCCCAAACAGCACTGGCCCAGGGGGCGCGTCATATTTTAACACCTTTGACTTGGCGCTTATTCATGCTTCTCCCCACAATGTAGCCCAAATGTTTTACCTGTTCCATACAGACATTATGGGCGCTGTCCCCATTGGGGCTCACAATCTACATTCCCTATCAGTATGTCTTTAGAGTGTGGGAGGAAACCCACATAAACACGGGGAGAACATAAAAACTTGCAGATGTTGTCCTTGGTGGGATTTGAATCTAAGACCCCATTGCTGCAAGGCAACAGTGCTAACCACTGAGCCACCATGCTGCTAGGCTGAATATGACAATGTCCTCCAAGTAGGCTGCTCTATAAACCCTGTGGGAAATTAAAGTTTCAATAATTTCCCTTTGAAATGTAGAAGGAGCTCAATTTAACCAAAAGGCATTCTAATGCACTAAAAACACACCCGGGAACAGAGAAGCAGTTTTTCTCATGCTTCTTTTGACTATGGTATTTGCCAATAGCTTTTGTGAAATTTATAGTTGTTATTCTCCTAGCTGGTTCCGACCGTTGAAAACAGTTCATCCAACCTCAGCATAGGGTAGGCATAGGCATCTATTTTAAAAACCTCATCAAGTTTTCTAGTTTAGTAATAATATCATACTCAATAACCTTAGTGCAACCTGGCAAGCTGGAGAACATGTCCCTCTTATGCTACAAAATTCCTTGGGAAACACCATCACCTGGGAAAGACTATCTATAGGAAGCTTTATCAGGAGTGCAGTCATACTGTTGCCATTCACAGTCATCTGGCACACCTGAGGCCCCTCAACTTGGCACAGTACTGCACTACAGACAGGGTGTGCAAACAAAGAGAACTGTTGGGCTAAAGCACACTCTATAGGATCTGCTGTCTTCGGGGAATTTGCTGGTATGTGTCCAGGGGAACGACACCTCCAACAGATCACTGTATGGGGCTAGGCTTTGGAATGCATTTCTTTGTCAGCCAGCATTATTCTCTCCTCTTTCTTAAGTTTATCCAAGATTATCCAGGACCATTGAGGTCATAATACATTTTTTTGTGGCTTACTACTCAAGAAAAGAGTGAGTACTCCAGCCCACTGAACTAAAGGGAGTTTTCCTCTATATGCAATTTACTCAAATAAAGTTAGATAGACCTCCACATCATCCTCATTGGTCATTTTTTGTAACGCATTCTGGATTGGTTTCCGCACATTAACACAAGAGCTTTGTCAAGCTACAGGCACACTTCACTGCAATTTTAAGGCTCCTCTAAGTGCAGTCATTTACTCTGATAAGAGGAGATTACTTTTGCTGTTACAGATTGGCCTGCACCATCTGTTTAATAAGTTCCTCCATTACAACAATCTCTTCATGCAGTCCTGCGACCACTGTTACCTAGGACATAGACAAGTTTGTGGAACTTAACACAACTTAACTAGCAATAGGGATGTCTACAGCCTCTACCATATGTGAACGGGACCCTTCAGATAGTCACACAAAACAGGCACATGCTGGTACGCTGGCAGTGAAAGTTCAAATGTCCAGGATTTGTTGTTCACATCTAAAAGAAACAGTAATGGAAAACCGGCATACTTCTGCAGCAAAACAGAAAATGAACATTCTTGACATCAGACTTTGTCACTTGCACATAAATTAATGTTTATCACCCTAGCATTATTCTTTCTTAGGCAGGGGTCACATCACCTTTACCCCTACGTTCAGTGGCTCCATCGGGGCTCAAGTCCGAACCCCCACAAAATGGGATTCAGGAGTATATGCTGACGGGGCCATTGACTATAATGATGCAGATGGAGTCAGAGTAACCTCTGTCGTACATCAATTTTGCCCATATACCCCTCATTGAGGCGGGCAGTAGGACTCAGTCTTCAGTTCTTTAAAAGCAGCAAAATCAAAAATAATCATTCTTGATGTCACCAAATTTTGCAGGTTCAGTTAAAAAATAATCCTTCAATTTTCACAGTTATATCTTCAGACCTTTTCCTCCCAAGCTGAATTTCCAGTTGGACCAACCAATATAGAGCACTCTCCTCTCTTGTAGTTTGCTTTTAATCAATAATGCGTAATCCCTCTTGAGACTTTTGGTCAGGAGGATAATATGTGGAATGTTAATGGGAGTGGCCTACCCACCCAAACTCTTTAGTCACTCCTAAAACCTGGACCCAAACTCCAGTTAAATAATCTACTCGATGACATACCACTGGTCATATTATTTTCGCGACTTACATCACAAAGGCAAAAAGCATCAATGACACATACCTGCAATCCACCACTTTACCTCCTGATTGTTTACATGCTTCTTATGCTAGATGTTGCTGTTCTTTCTGGAATCAAGGTGTAGGATCTTTCTTTGATTCTTGATATGTTTTATAATCTTCTATACCCTGCAAGTTCTGCATTCAAGACTGCAATTGCTTCCACCTTTCCCCATCAGTGGTGATTACTTCTCAGTTCCATCAGAGATAGAAAGAAAAACTAAGTTATACTCCTTTATTGTCTGATTTGACTTCTTTATAGAAACTCAGTCTTTTTCAACTAAGTCTTGAAGCATATCAAAAGCAGGTGGTCAAAAAATGCTGATCATAAAAGTGTCATGCTAGGTATGGGGAGAAACCAGCATATAACGATAGGAAAACGGGAGGGAGCCCTACAACTAGGGAAAGGGAGAGTGGAGACCCCTAAACAGATCTGACGACAAACCCTGACTCCCCTATAAACCCTAAATAGGTTCTGCACCTATCGCTGAGCAGGAGACCTGGCCCTAGCTGACCCTAAGGCTAGGCTCTAGTTACGGAGCTGGAGGGGTGAGCACTAAGTCAGCCCCACTACAAGCTAAAGTACACACAGGGGAAACAAATTGGAATACACTTAGCTCCAAGATGACACGGGAGAAAGCATGACAACAATCCACGAAGGAACTCCAAGGTAATTCTAGTCAACTACTAGAATCCCTGGCCTGAATAGGTATACACGCTATCACCAGCAACTCTCTGAGGATCTGAGTGTATTTAAGGACACAGCAAGGAAGTGCTGATTAGCAGCAGAAAGGTGAAGATACCTCAAAGTGAAAGTTATGATCCCCGAGCAAGGTGAGGATCACCGCTGGGTCCTAAAGAGAGAGGAATCATAAAAGCATCAGGGAGATGTTTGTAAGGCCAAACGCAGCGACCTTCTACTGCTGGACACTCTGTCAACCCTGACACATCCGTGACAAAAAGTATCTCCAAGTGATGCTTTGCAATCTTACCAATTTTTTCCTAATAATTTTAACTTTAGCAACTTACGCTGTCTATCAATTATTACTATTATTAGAATATTAGATTATTAGTATTATTATTAGAAGTGGTTGGTAGGAGAACAGCCAGAAACTTTGAGAGAAGTGGTATTTGGGCTTTAGACACTGGTACAGTCTGTTAGACCAGAAGTTTATGAGGTCAGGTATCTGCTGGAGAAAGGCCACAAACCAGATACAATTGACCCATCTGTTCATGTGCCACAGATTGGCTCTGTGGCTGATAAAACCTCAGGTCCATCATGTCATATATAAACTGTAAAAGCTGCTGCTTGTGGTGTAGTGTTGACTACAAAGATGGGGCCCGGTCAGGCACACAGCTAGTAGCCGTCTACTTAGTGAAATTTTCCTCAAACAAGGAACACAATTTATCCTGCTAAAACAATTTAGACCCCTTGTTGGAAGATAGACTAAACTTCCCCAATTTTCATTTATAGGGAAGGTCTAAAAACATGTCTACCCAATAGTCATATGTTTGCTTGATACTAATAATGTGCAAGCAATTGAGCATGCAGCTTGCCATACACGTCAACACAACAAATGGCCTTGTTGGTTCACTCCCTCTATGGTTGGTCATCAAAACCAGCGTTGCCGCCATCAGTAACTTCATTTTCTTATCTTTGTCCCTCGTCTGACATGGATAACTCAATGTCTCCCTCCACATCCACCTAGTGCTGCTCATCATCTTCCTCATCCAGTAACACTTGACATTGTCCCTGAGGGTACCTAACAGCTCTAGGGCAGCAATAAACATGTAGAAGCTGCTGGCGTCTTTTTTCCTAATATGAACATGAAGTGCTATTGCTACTTTTTCTTTTTCCATGCATTTTTACTACACTAGAATTAACTTTTCTCTTTGGAACCACAACTTCCACCTTCCCAAAAGTAGCTACCAAAAATGCTAAGTAAATGCCAAAAAACTAGTAACAGCAACATGTTGTTGCCAGCGGAAAAATCACTACTGTGTGTAACATGCCCACATAGTAAGCCAGGCACAGAGTTGAATGATTGAAAATTTTTATTTATTTCTTTATATTCTTTGAACACAGTTTCCTCCTTCCAAATAAGGAGCAGCAAAAAACAAAAATGTTACATAAATGTCATAAAGAAAATATCAGCAACAGGCCCAGACATATAGAAAGCAGTACTGGTGTGACATGTACATATGACAAATTAGTCTTATAATAAAAGTGTAAGAAAAATCAGTCCTGTGTGTAGCACACACACTTTGAGAGGCTGTCACAAAGTTAAATGTTTTTTATTTCTTTCCCCAATATTAGTGGCTTGTTTTTACATAAATGCAAATTTAAATATGTGATTGAATTGCAGCAACATTATAACCACACTGATCAAGCAAGCAGGAGCCAGCTATGTGTCTCTCCCTAGTCCTTCCTCACAGGAAATCAGACACTGTGTCTCAGTCTATCAATAAAATAAGTATTATTATTTTTCTTCACACACTAATCCTCTTCACTGCACCGCTGTGCTATTACAGTTTTTTCAGTGTTTACACGTAAAAACCCCGATTGTAAATGCTCAGTGTAGAACACAAGAAGGTGATCCAGCCTTATTCTGGAAGCATCAAAAAATATTATGTACCCCAAAATATTACCAATAAAAACCCTAATTTATCCCGCACAAAACCAGCCCCCACTCAGGTCCGTCACTTATCACTGGAACTATAGGAAGTTCCCATGTGGCAAGGCTCCCATCCCCTCAAATAAAATCCAGTAAAAGTATGCACTCCCAAATTCAAATGCCCCTTCCTTCTGAGCCCCACTGTGCCTAAACCACAGTAAGCGGCCACATGTTTGGCATTATGGTAGTGGGGAGAGAGCACTTAACAATTTACAGGGTGTGTGTTGCCAGAAGCACAAGCTGGGCACAGTGTATTGGGTCACTACAATATGTGGGGGCTCTGCACTATATAGGGGCATAATTTATGGGCACTAAACTGGCATATTTGCAATTCTCCAGAAAAAAAGCCTGGCGTGGATGTTACAAAATAGTCACTGCAGCCATAGATGAATTCATTGAGAGTTGTAATTTCTACAATGGGGTCACTTTTGGGGTTTTTCTACTGCTCTGGCACCTTCGGGGTTCAAAAAATGTCACCCGTAAACTATTCTAGCAAAATCTCTGCTCTTAAGCCAAATAGCGCTCCTCAATTCTCAGCCCTGACATGTGGCCTAACAGTAATTTCTGACTACATATGGGGCATCACCGCGTTCAGGAGAAATTGCGCAATAATTTATGGGGTCCAGTTTCAACTATTAACCCTTGTGTACCTGACAATTTTGCAGCAAATACAAAAATTACATTTTTACCACTAAAATGTCATATTTCCACATCTCAATGTTATAAAATTCTGTGAGGCACCTATGGGGTCAAAATACTCACTACTGCCCTAGATGAATTTCTTAGGCAGTCAAGTTTCCAAAAAGGGGTCACCTGCCGGGGGTTTCTGCTGTCCTGGCACTTAAGGAGCACGGCTAATGGTGCTCACAATCTATTCAAACAAAATCTGCATTCTAAAAGCAAAGTAGCACTCCTTCCCATCCGATCCCCGCCATGTGCTCCAACAGTAGTGTACAACCACATATGGGATACTGCCACATTCGGGAGAAATTGCATAACAAATTGTGGGGTCCCATTACCCCTCATGTAAATTATAAATTTGGTGCTAAAACAGTATTTTAGTGGAAAATTTTTTTTTGCTCTAACATCTAAAAATTTTTGTCAATCACCTGTACGTTAAAAATGCTCAGTATACCCCTAGATTAATTCAATGAGGGGTCTAGTTTCCAAAATGGGATCACTTGTGGGGGGTTTCTGCTGTTTTCACATGTCAGGGGCTCTCCAAATGTGACATAGCATTCACAATTTATTCCAGACAAATAGTGCTCTTTTTTTCCTAGCTCTGCCACGTGCTCAAACAGAAGTTTTTGACCACATATGGGGCATCATTGCGTTCGGGAGAAATTGCATAACAAATTATGGGTCTTTTTTCTCCTATTATCCATTGTAAAAATTACAAATTTGGGGCTAAAGCAACATTTTTGTGAAAAAATGAAAATTTTCAATATGACGACCCAATGTTATCAAATTCTGTGTAGTACCTGTGATTTCAAAATGCACACTATACCACTGGATAAAATCCTTGAGGGTTGTAATTTCCAAAATGGGTTAACTTGTGGGGGTTTCCACTGTTTAGGCACATTAGGGGCTCTCCAAACGCAACATGACGTCTGCTGACCATTCCATCAAAGTCTGGTTGCAAAACGTAAGGCACTCCTTTCTTTCCGAGCCCTGCCGTTCACCCAAACAATAGTTTTCCTCCACATATAGGGTATCGGCATACTCAGGAGACATTACACAACAAAGTTTGGAGTCTATTTTCTCCTGTTACCCTTGTGGAAATAAAAAAATTGGGGCTAAAAGTAATATTTTTGTGGGAAAAGTTTGATTTTTTTCAGTGCTCTATGTTATAAACTTCTGTGAAGCACCTTGGGGTTCAAGGTGCTCACCACCTTCAGGGGTGTTCTTTGAGGGGTCTAGTTTCTAAAATGGGGTCACTTGTAAGGGGTTTCCACCGTTTAGGCACATCAAGGGCTCTTGAAACGCGACATGGCATCCGCTCGCAATTCCAGTCATTTTTGCATTCAAAAAGTCAAATGGTACTCCTTCCCTTCCGAGCACTGCCGTGTGCCCAAACAGTAGTTTTCCTCTACATATGAGGTATTGGTGTAGTAAGAAGTAATTGAACAACAAATTTTGGGGTCCATTTTCTCCTGTTACCCTTGTGAAAATGAAAAAAAAATGGGGCTAAAGTAAAATTTCTGTGAAAAAAAGTAAAATGTTAATTTCTTCGTTCCACATTACTTTAGTTCCTGTGAAGCACCTGAAGGATTAATAAACTTTTTGAATGTGGTTTTCAGGACTATATAATTGTACGGCTTTTAGAATGGTGCAACTTTGGGGTATTTTCTACCATATAGGCCCGCCAAAGTCATTTCAAATGTGATGTGGTCCCTAAAAAAATGGTTTTGTAAATTTTGCTGGAAAAATGCGAAATTGGTGATTAACATTTTTTAACCCTTCTAACTTCCTAACCAAAAAAATTATATTTCAAAAATGATGCAGATGTAAAGTAGACATGTGGGAAATGTTATTTATTAACTATTTTGTGTGACATAACTCTCTGGTTTAAGGGCATAAGAATTGAAAGTTTGAAAATTGCAAAATTTTCAACATTTTTGCCAAATTTCCAATGTTTTCACAAATAAACGCAATTCATGTCAAACAAATTTTACCACTATCATGAAGTACAATATGTCATGAAAAAATAGTCTCAGAATCACTGGGATCCGTTGAAGAGTGCCAGAATTATTATCACATGAAGTGACATCGGTCAGATTTAAAAAATTTGGCCTGATCATTAAGGTCAAAATTGCCTCAGTCACTAAGGGGTTAATTTACGTGGTAATATTGATTTGATCACTGTAAAAGTCTAGAACCATCACAAGACACCTCTTCTAAATGTCCGCTAATAGGCAATAATACATTGAATTTAAACAGAATTATTTTTTTTAGGTTTAGCATTCATTGTGCACAACTAGATGTTCATAAATTATATGAGACTTGGCACTCCAAAATAGATACAAGGAAGTGGTAGATGTATTGTATTTCACGTAAGCAATCCACCTTATGACGTTTCACCAAATTGTTTGGCCTTAAACAGAAATACAAATGTAAAGAAAAAAATCCAAATTCAAATTTCATGTACAAAGATAAATGCACTACATTGATATGATAAGTGGAGAAAAGATAAAAAACAATACACAATATTAAATATCTCTGTATACAAGAACAGCCAAAAAGATAACGTGGAGGATATACATCTAGATCACAGATTGGAACCTAAGGCTAATGAATTACCACTCAATCTGAGAAATATATATTAAAGGGAATCTGTCACCCCCTGTCACCGCCCATCTTCTTAATTATCATATTTCCCCCTCCCCTGCCCATTACAGGACCCTGTGCACTGTGCTCCCTGACTTCCCGGGCATGCGCAAAGCGCCTCTTACATAGAGCGCGCTTTGCTTCCTCCCGGCCCCGTCTACTTGTGCTCTGCGCCGCAGGAATCTATTGTGCAGGCGCCGAGAAGTGACAGTGACTCCCCGGCGCCTGCACAATAGAACCCTGCGGCGCAGTGCAGGGAGACACGGGGCCGGGATGAAGCAAAGTGCGCTCTATGCGAGCTCTATGTGAGCCGTGCTTTGCGCATGCCCTGGAAGTCAGGGAGCACAGTGCACAGCACCCTCTGACGTGCAGGGGAGGGGGGAATATGACAAGCATATAGGCAGGAATTTAGGGGAATAATAAACAGATAGGTGGGGATTTCTTGGCGTCCCTCGGATGCCAAGCCTATGCACAACGGAGTTTATAAAAACACTTTTCTCTGCAATCAGACATCTACTATAGGCCATACAGGTAAGTATAGATTTACTTTTCTATAACCTGTATGGCCATAGTAGAGGTCTGATATCTCCCAGAGGGTGACACATTCCCTTTAATCATTATTGAAGGTAAAGAGTGATATTTTCTAATACTGAAAAAACAAATGGCTCATTGGACCTGCAAATGGTGGACACTGATCATATTGAGGCAGAAGTAAGAAGTAGTAATAACTGTTCAGGCAGATCCCACAACACATTCCACTGGAGAAAAAAATGTGTGTAGATAAATGAAGAAAAGATAAACCACAGAAGAAAAAGCAGTGACCCCCAATATAAAATATACGCAGAGCATTCTAAGGATATAGAGCGTACTACTGAAACCATAACTGTATAACTCATGGGATTGCACCAGCACCAAGGTGTAGATGGAACATGAGCAGCGTTTGGGGGGGAAGCACATCTGTGTTGAAGGTAAGGTGCTATGATGCTGCATGTTGAGCGGCTTTAAATAGAGTTGAAACTGGTGACCGGAGACTTAGGAGTGCCGCGCAGTCATATTGATTTGCAACTACATGTAATGGAACGTATAATTTAAGCTTGTTTTTTTGTCATGGGTTTGATATCAAACGTTACAATATTTAGTTCGTCATATATGTTTTATTAGCAGTAAACATTGCCATAGCCTATGGTGAGGCATATTTTGCAAACTTTCAAATGAAAAAAAACAACAACTGTGTTTCCTTTAATTAGCCATCTAAAAGAAGAGAAAATTAACCTATCTTTACTTCTTTTTTTTCTCCCCTACTTTTGTGCAGCCTCATTACAATGGTACTATGAAGAAGGAGAACAAGCGGTTTAGCTCACAAAGTCAATTCGACAACTGGGGAAAACAACAGTATATCTCTTTGGGAAGTCCAATTGGTCCAGGAAATGATTATGGTACAATACAAACCTTGAAGACCAGTCAAAGTGAGAATGACCTTACAATTCAAAATCAGAAAGCCACACTGAAACGCCAAAACCCCTATTATGCACAGAACCATTATTCTCAGCAGCAATGGTCTGGAAGGGGTGGTGGCCAGAACTCAAGTTTCTACAGTCATCAAAGTTCACAGCCATGGAAGCAAACAAGTGTTCCAGCAGCACGTACGCCATCTTCCATCTCGGCTACACAGCGGCAAACATATCAGCAGGTTCACAGCACAATGCAGAGAAATGATGGGTGTTATAGTCAGAAGCAAGAAAATTATGCAGGCATGCAGGCACCATCCAGGTTAGTAAGCAGAAAATAGCTACTTTAATGCCTTTATGCTAATCTGCAGTTACACTATTTGACATTATACTGTATGTGTGTGTGTATATATATATATATATATATATATATATATATATATATATATTATATCACAAAAGTACACCCCTCACATTTTTGTAAATATTTTATTATATCTTTTCATGGTGACGCGCCCCTGGGCCTGTGTCGCGCTGCGTTGCGCACGCGGGAGCTTACCCGGAGCCGGATCTCTTGAGGGTTGTAGTCTCGTGGCGGCGACCCGGTCCGCGCCCAGGGAGTCAAACTGAGCGGCGATGTACTAGCAGTAGATGGTTGGTGACTACGCCACCCGTTGAATGCAGCTATGGAGCTGCCGCTGCAGGGCAGACCGCTGAGGCCGGTGGAAGGATGGTGCAGCGTGGATGGTATAACCCCCAACGGGAGGGGTATGGCCTCAGGGCAGCCGACGTGGATGATGGGGGTAGCAGGAACCACTCAGAGACGGTGCGGTGTAGTTCAGGGTCTTTACTGGTGACAAAGATAGACCCTCCCGGAGTACTTGCTAGTGATAGGGGCCTGGTCAGTCCTTGAGCAGATGGGATCTCCCCTGGCCAGGCGGAGTTGTAGGCCTTCCCAACTAACTGTACTCTTCTGGCTACCTTGCTAGAGGCGGGAATAAGTAGCCCACGTCCCTGAGTGTACCGTGTGGTGCTCACCCGTATGGCCGGTGACTCGGGGCCTTCTAATGGCTTCCGCTCCACGATGGCGGTGCTGGTCCCACGCGTGTGACCGTGCCTTCGGGCTTCTGGGCCAGAGGACCTGAAATCCTCTGCCGGACGGTTTCTGCTGCTGGGTAGGAATTAGTCCCCACAGCCTCGGACTCCGGGTCCGGTAAGAAATCTTCTCAGTCAGGGCGAGCTCTGTAGCTGCCAGCCCCTGACTCGTTGTAACACTGCTCCCCACAGAGCTCCTGATGTTTCTTGCTATGCTGCTTCTCTTCTCTACTTTTGTTCTGTCTTCTTTCTCACTCCTTGACTCCAGGCTCAGGCCCCTGGACAGGGCCTGCCTGTGGAGCAGAGCCCATAGAGCAGCTCTGCTCCCTGTCTTCTCCTCACAGAACTCCCTACCCTGCCTCAGCCCCAGGTTTATCTAGGGGAAGTCCTTCCCCTCCCAAGACTGGGCAGGAGGTGTGGCATGCACAGGATCCCTGACCAAAGGACCTCCCACCTGCTCTCAGACGTAATATCTCTATCACTGTGGCAACCAGACCCCTGGGGTGTCACATTCCCCCCTAGTGAAATTTAGTACTCCGGGACTAAACATATTTTTTAGAAAAACATAACAAGGTATAGCAATAACAATACAACAAGAAAAACACATAAGATGGTTACGGCGTGTCCGCAACCGGGTGCAGTTTTGAAAAGCAAGGTGTCCATTTCACCAAAACAGGGAGACGTAACCAGGTAGGGGCCTGTCCTGCCCCGAGTCCTTAACAGTCTTTTAGTCCATCCTGGGTTACGCTCCACTAACTGTACAAAGGATTCCCGGTAAATCCACCAAGGACTCCTATAAATAACTGGAAACACATAATATTTACAAGATATGGCCGCTCTCAGTCCTCGGCCAGTGGGGATAAGGATTGGCTGCTCACAGTCCTCAGCCTGTGGGGAGATGGGATGGCTGCTCACAGTCCTCAGCCTGGTTAAGGATAGGGGACACACGGGAACAGTTCACACTTGTCCCAACGGGGACCATATTTTAATTAGCAACACAAGTACCCCTACGGGTAACTATGTACAGTTCCACTTTACCGTACTTCAGTAACGGCATCCTCCTGCTCCTTCTTGTGTGTAGGCTTCAGACCCGTCCGGGTCCTCTTGGCTTTCCTCGTATTGGTAGTACTGCAGCTCCTCCTTGGTTAACGTGGAGGGCGTACAGTCCTTTTGCACCTGGGGAGTTCAGGCCTTGCGACCAGGCATGGAGAGGGTCGCCGTTGATGACGCCCGGGGTCAGAGGGTGCAACTTTGGGCCTGGGCGCGGGCTGGTGGTGGTAGTGCCCAGGGCTGGAGAGCTTGGCCGCAGGGCTTGTTGCGGGGGCTGGAGCAGGTCGGTGTCTGCAGCGCCCGGAATCGGCGGCTCCACCAGGGGGCCCGGGAGCAGGCTGACGCTGGCAGCGTCCGGGACAGGGAGACTCCTCTTACCTGCTCCCGCGACCGCTCCTGCGTCACGCGTCTTCTCCCGGCGCTGGTCGGGGCCGGCGACGACTGGGGCACTGCCGATGCTGGGCAGCTTAGTCTGCTGCCGGTCCGCCATCTTGCTGTCCGTTCCTGGTGTCCTCCTCCCCCCTAGTGGACCGTGGCCTACCTTCCGGAGATCCTCTTCCGTAGGCCGCGGCTCCGCAGTCAATCGTCGGGGTAGAGGACCTGGCGTCGCGCTCCGGTGACGTCGGCGTCTGCTGGGCTCCTTCCAGGACCTTACGCAACGTCCGGACGTGAGGCGGGGCTTCAGTTCTCGCGCGCTTTCGGAGTCCACGCCCCTCTTCTTCCCGTGCGGCGTCCTCAAGATGGCGTCCAATGGCGGGAAAACTCCACGGATGGCGGGAAGAAGGTCGAAGATGGCGCCGGATGGCGGGAAAACTTCGCGGATGGCGGGAAGAAGGTAGAAGATGGCGCCGGATGGCGGGAAACCTCCACGGATAGCGGGAATCTTCACCACTGGTAAGTTTGAACAGTCTTTGCTTTTCAGGCACGCAGTACCCGGTGGTTGCGGGCACGAGATCCTGCCGACTACGCCAAAGCTGACGCGCCCCTGGGCCTGTGTCGCGCTGCGTTGCGCACGCGGGAGCTTACCCGGAGCCGGATCTCTTGAGGGTTGTAGTCTCGTGGCGGCGACCCGGTCCGCGCCCAGGGAGTCAAACTGAGCGGCGATGTACTAGCAGTAGATGGTTGGTGACTACGCCACCCGTTGAATGCAGCTATGGAGCTGCCGCTGCAGGGCAGACCGCTGAGGCCGGTGGAAGGATGGTGCAGCGTGGATGGTATAACCCCCAACGGGAGGGGTATGGCCTCAGGGCAGCCGACGTGGATGATGGGGGTAGCAGGAACCACTCAGAGACGGTGCGGTGTAGTTCAGGGTCTTTACTGGAGACAAAGATAGACCCTCCCGGAGTACTTGCTAGTGATAGGGGCCTGGTCAGTCCTTGAGCAGATGGGATCTCCCCTGGCCAGGCGGAGTTGTAGGCCTTCCCAACTAACTGTACTCTTCTGGCTACCTTGCTAGAGGCGGGAATAAGTAGCCCACGTCCCTGAGTGTACCGTGTGGTGCTCACCCGTATGGCCGGTGACTCGGGGCCTTCTAATGGCTTCCGCTCCACGATGGCGGTGCTGGTCCCACGCGTGTGACCGTGCCTTCGGGCTTCTGGGCCAGAGGACCTGAAATCCTCTGCCGGACGGTTTCTGCTGCTGGGTAGGAATTAGTCCCCACAGCCTCGGACTCCGGGTCCGGTAAGAAATCTTCTCAGTCAGGGCGAGCTCTGTAGCTGCCAGCCCCTGACTCGTTGTAACACTGCTCCCCACAGAGCTCCTGATGTTTCTTGCTATGCTGCTTCTCTTCTCTACTTTTGTTCTGTCTTCTTTCTCACTCCTTGACTCCAGGCTCAGGCCCCTGGACAGGGCCTGCCTGTGGAGCAGAGCCCATAGAGCAGCTCTGCTCCCTGTCTTCTCCTCACAGAACTCCCTACCCTGCCTCAGCCCCAGGTTTATCTAGGGGAAGTCCTTCCCCTCCCAAGACTGGGCAGGAGGTGTGGCATGCACAGGATCCCTGACCAAAGGACCTCCCACCTGCTCTCAGACGTAATATCTCTATCACTGTGGCAACCAGACCCCTGGGGTGTCACAATGGGACAATACTGAAGATATGACACTTTAATACAATGTAAAGTAGTCAGTGTACAGCTTGTATAACGGTGTAAATTTGGTGTGCCTTCTAAATAACTCAACACACAGCCATTAATGTCTAAACCGCTGGCAACAAACTTGAGTACACCTCTAAGTAAAAATGGCCAAATTGTGCCCAATTAGCCATTTTACCTCCTTGGTGACATGTGACTCATTAGTGTTACTGGGTCTCAGGTGTGAATGGGGAGCAGGTGTATTAAATTTGATGTTATTGCTCTCACACTCTCTCATACTTGTTACTGGAAGTTCCACATGGCACCTCATGGCAATGAACTCTCTAAAGATATATTAAAATATTTACAAAAATGTGAGAGGTACATTCACATTTGTGATATGCTGCGTGTGTATATATATATATATATATATATATATATATATATATATATATATATATATATATATATATATATATATATATATATATATATAATTTGGCCATTTTTACTTAGAGGTGTACTCAAGTTTGTTGCCAGCGGTTTAGACATTAATGGCTGTGTGTTGAGTTATTTAGAAGGCACACCAAATATATATATATACACACGCAGCATATCATAAATGTGAATGTACCGCTCACATTTTTGTAAATATTTTAATATATCTTCAGAGATATATTGTATATAGATGTGTATATATATACACATACATAAATAGATACAGTGGGTGAAATAAATATTGAACACGTCACCAGTTTTCTAGGTACATATATTTCTAAAGGTGCTATTGACATGAAATTCCCACCAGATGTCGGTAACAACCCATCCAACCCACACAGGCAAAGAAATCAAACCATAAATGTCCATAAATAAATAAATTTATGTGTAATAATGAGAAGTGACACAGGGAAAAAGTATTGGAATACATAAAGAAAGAGAGGCACAAAAAGCCATGGAAAGTCATGACACCAGCTGAAACCTATCAGTAACTAGAAAGCAATTCTATGAAATAATATTAGCTGGTTCAATTGATGGCCTATAAAAAGGTGTCTAAGTACCAGGGTGCCACACAAGAGACATCCCATAATAGGTAACACCAGTGAGCTGTCTCAGAACCTTTCCAAATTTTTTGTAACAAAACGTACTGATGACATTGGTTACAGAACAATTTTTAAACTACAGAAGGCTCCAGTGAGCAGTGTTGGGGCCATAATCCGAAACTAGAAAGGCCTTTATTTCACCATAAACCGGCCATGACCAGGTGCTCCTTGCAAAATTTCAGACAGAGGAGTGAAAAGAATTATCATAAGAGTTGTCCAAGTGCTGAGGACCACCTGTGGAGAGCTACATAAAGATCTGGAATCAGCAGGTACAATTGTTTCAAAGAAAACTGCAAGTAATGCACTCAACCTCCATGGTCTATATGCAAGACTCCACTGCTGAACAAAAGCGCGTTCTCTCTCGGGTCACACTA
Organism: Phyllobates terribilis; assembly: GCF_046119375.1. Taxonomy (NCBI): domain Eukaryota; kingdom Metazoa; phylum Chordata; class Amphibia; order Anura; family Dendrobatidae; genus Phyllobates; species Phyllobates terribilis. The sequence continues at coordinate 639,224,252 of NW_027362762.1, forward strand.
TATAAATCCATGCAGTTTGCATGGATTTATATAGTGTGACCTAGTTGTCACAAGAACTTTCCAAGTGATGCTAATCGCTTGGAAAGCGCTTGTCAATCCGAATGCGGAAATGTCAGTGAATATGCATGAAATGATCTCGATGGTCCAGATGGATGGAGTGAAGGATGGCTGGTTGATGGACACCCCATGCAAACACAGCTACGGCGCTAACAAGGAGGAGGTGGCGTAATGTTTTGGGCTGGAATCATGGGGAGAGAGATTGTCGGCCCTTTTAGGATCCCTGAAGGGGTAAAGATGAACTCCATAATGTATGTTGAGTTTCTCAAACAGCACTTCCTTCCATGGTTCAAGAAGAAGAACCATGCATTCCGCAGCAAGATCATTTTCATGCATGATAATGCCCCGTCTCATGCTGCACATAACACATCTGCATCTCTGGCTGCTATGGGCATAAAAGGGGACAAACTTATGGTGTGGCCCCCATGATCCCCTGACCTCAACCCCATTGAGAACCTCTGGAGCATCATCAAAAGAAGTGTCTATGATGGCGGGAGGCAGTTCACATCTAAGCAACAGCTCTGGGAGGGTATTCTGTCCTCATGCAAAACAATTGAAGCAGAAACCATCCAAAACCTGACAAATTCAATGGACGAGAGAGTTCAGAAGCTCCTTTCGAACAAGGGGTCCTATGTGCAAATGTAACATCACCTAGAATAAAGTTTTGAGTTGAAAACTGTTTGATTTCAGTTTGTAATAACCTGCTAATGCTTATAATTTTAAAAATGACCATTTTTTTGTTCTTTATTAAAATGAAAAGGTTGAAAACTCTGCTGTGCATAATAATTTGGAACATGCATTTTGAGTGCAGTTTGAGGTTTTTTTTTTTTTAATATACTGTTATCATAGGCAGTTTGTACAAAAACCTTTCAATTGTACTCTAATAGTTATTTGACTGGAAAATTACAATGACTGCAATTCATATAGGTAATTTGGGAAAATCTGAGAAAATATTATTTGCATAATAATTTGGAACACAGTGTATTAATGCTGTATGTGGATAAGCAATACACAATATCTTTGAGAGGTCAAAAAGGATAGCACATCTAGATAGTATCCAACATAGCCAGCACTAGATCAATGTAACAGCATACTAACATATAAGCAAGGATATAAAGTGCTGATAGTGCTCAATAGTATATCAGGAGCTGATCCCTAAATTAGGGAATGAGCAAGCTCCTGGAAAAAAAAATACAGATACCAATGGTGTGTGCTACTGAAACCACAAAAGAGCATGATAACCTGGACCATGAATGGTCGAAGAAGTAGACAGGGCACACTGCCAAACGCGTGTCCCCAATGTGTGGCTCCCTCAGGGGCTTGTGAGTAGCAATGTATAGCCAGCAATATATACACAAATTAGAGAATTGTTTATTAGAATCAGCTGTTTGGGCTCACCGGAGGTACAAAGTGGTAACCAGCGTGTTTCAACTGCGCCTGTGCCGAAGATCAGGTAAGTAACGCATGCGTACAAAGTCGCCGCATATTAACAAGGACACAGTGTGATATCGTGAGTATTTAGACGGCGCATGTGCAGACTGTCAAACAATCACCGCATTCGTGCCGGATCACCCCACAATAGTGCTTGCACATGTCCTCACCGCAAATCAGCACATACACAGGGAAGAAAGATCATTGCACACGTGCACAGCAGAGGAGAGATGGATGAGAGACTAAGTTATCTACATATATAAACGCAGGGCGATGAGGATGATTACCTTTGCGCAAACACTGGCCAGTGAACACATGAACAAAGAAGATGCATTAATGACATAGAGCATACATATAAAACAACGCCTTAAAGTGAAACACACCCAAATAAATTATGCATATGTGTCACCCTGGCCTGGATGCCACAAGTGTAATTAAAGCTGTGTCTGAGAGCAAGGGGGAGGTTCTCTGGTCAGGGGAACATTAGCATGCAATGCCTCCTGTCTCAGGCCAGTAGGTGGAGCTGGCTGCCCCTATAAAAGCTGGTGCTGAGGGCAGGGTTAGAGAGAACTGGAAAGCCTGTCTCAGCACTGAGACGTGTCCCAGAGTGGAGCAGGGACAGAAAGTTGCATTGTAACCTAAGAGGAAGTGTGGCAGGAGGAGAGCCACAAGCCAGAGACAAGAGGCGAAGAGAGCCTGTCTTGGCAGAGAAAAGACTTAACTTTACCAGACTTTGGTGTCTGAGGCTGGAAGGATTCCACATCCCCCAGCAGAGAACCAGTCCGCAAGGGACTGTACATTCCTTGGCCTAAGAAGCCTGGAGGCCCTGCCACAACCGAAGGGACCAGTAAAGCCGTACAAGGCTGGGAGCAGAAAGGAACCCACGTCGCAGGCCATACAGGCAAGAATACACGGAAAGCTCGGAAACGTGGGCTGTTACCCTATCAGGAGGAGATAGCCAGAAGGAGCGCAGAAAGCACGGTAGGCCTACACCCTCACCCTGACCAGGGCCAATTTCCCCGTTGCTCTCAGACATCCAGGTCCCCTCCTAGCCGGGACTGTTTGTGGGTCAGTTTACCTGTTTAGTAAAGACCCTGGACTGCAACCTGTTGTCTGTGTGCTCCTTGCTCCTCCAGCACTATCAGCACTGGGACTCCCACTACCATCACTCCCAACATCCATTATACTGCCCTGGGGCCGCACTCTTCCCGTGGAGAGTCACACTACCCTAGCTGCACACCTCATCAGCCCCAGCGGTCTGCATGCAGCGGCGGTTCCTAATAACCGCAATCCACGGGTGGCGTAGTCGGACATAAACATCAGCACATAACGGACTACCACTGGCCTGACCACCCTGAGCCACGGAACCGGGTCGCCACTACTACCCCCACCGTTTCCCTATTGCCCGGATCCGAGTGCCACACGGCCCAGGGGGCGAGTCACATACTGGTAGGATATACTGTAGTCTGGTCAGATGAGACCAAAATTGAACTCTTTGGATGCCATAATACACACCATGTTTGGAGGCCAAAAAGCACTGCATATCACCTCAAAAACACCATACCAACAGTGAAGTTTGGAGGTGGGAACATGATGATGTGGGGCTGTTTGTCAGCATACGTTACAGGCAAACTTCATATTGAAGGTAGTATGAATGGACAAATGTACAGAGACATTCTTGATAAAAATCTGCTGCCATCTACAGGATGACAAAGATGAAATGAGGGTGGACATTTCAGCAAGATAATGATCCCAAACACACAGCCAAGGAAACTCTCAATTGGTTTCAGAGAAAGAAAATAAAGCTGCTAGAATGACCCAGCCAATCAATGGATCCAATAGAAAATTTCTGAATGAACTAAAGCTCAGTGTTCATAGAAGGAGCCCACGGAACCTTCAGGATTTGAAGAGTGTTTGTGTGAATAAATGGGACAAAGTCACACCCGAGCAATGCATGCGACTAGTTTCTCCATATAGGAGGCGTCTTGAAGCTTCATCTCCAACAAAGGCTTTTGTACGAAGTATTAATTACATTTCAGTAAGCGTGTTCAATACTTTTTTCCTGTATCATTTCTCATAAATTGTCACGCTGTCTCTGTATACTGGAGGTAGGGGGCCTAAGCTGACCCTAAGCTGGGGCCCTGACTAATCCCTCAACCTGGAGGTACTGTTAAAGGTACAGAGGTCCAGGCCGCCAGCGTAACCCCTACCTCCTGAGGATCCCTGCACCTAAGTAATCTAGTCCTGAGAAGGACTCCGATCACAACAAAAGGGGACAAGTAATAATATGCCCACACACAGTACTTAGACGAACGAGACAGTACAAGGGAAAAACCAAAACCACCTTGCATACAAAAACTACACAACTACAACAGAGGGAACACCAACGGGAAAGGAGATAAATGATAAAGCGAGGAAGGGAAAAAACGCTCCAAATACACTTATCTCTGAAACTCCAAATACCACGATCCGCTCTGTTAGTCTGCATGAAATGCTTTCACCGACACTTCCCTAACAGACCAGCAGGCATTTGAAGGAGTCTCACTACAGCAGCATTGATTGCAGCTGGGCGAGGCTGGACCTCGTCAAGCACAGAGAGAGAGAGAATTAACTCCCTCACTGCCGAAAAACACAAAGCACCAAAAAGTCAGCTGCGAGAAGTTAGGCTGTGTAATTGTGACGATCTTCGTGGCGACACACCCGTGACAGTACCCCCCCTTCTACGAGGGGCCTCCGGACCCTCAGGGCCAGGTTTATCCGGGTGAGTCGTGTGGAAGGCCCGAACTAATCGGTCTGCGTTAATATCCGACGCAGGAACCCACATCCTCTCCTCAGGACCATACCCTTTCCAATGAACCAGGTACTGAAGGGACCGGCGATTAAAGCGTGAATCGATGACCCTCGATACCTGGAACTCCAAGTTACCATTGACCACCACTGGAGGGGGAGGTAAAGGTGACGGTACCACCGGCGCCACATACCTCTTAAGCAACGATCTGTGGAACACGTTGTGAATTTTAAACGTAGGGGGGAGGTCAAGACGGAATGCCACCGGATTAATTATAGAACTGATTCTGTACGGCCCGATGAACCTGGGACCCAGTTTCCAGGAGGGAACCTTAAGTTTTATATTCCTGGTAGACAACCATACCCGATCGTTCACACTTAGGTCCGGACCAGACACTCTCCTCCTGTCAGCCATACGTTTGTAACGGTTCCCCATAGTACTCAGATTATTCAGTACCCCTCTCCATACTGAAGCGAGTGATGAGGAAAATCGTTCCTCCTCAGGAACCCCCGAAGAGCCCCCCCTACTGAAAGTACAAAACTGGGGGTGAAAACCATATGCCCCAAAAAACGGGGACTTACCAGTGGACTCGCTCCGCCTATTATTAAGAGCAAACTCTGCCAGAGGTAAGAAAGAAGCCCAGTCCTCCTGGTTCTCTGACACAAAACACCGGAGATATGTCTCCAAGCTCTGGTTCATTCGTTCCGTCTGACCATTGGTCTGAGGATGAAAAGCCGATGAGAACGACAAATGCATCCCCCGCCGTGCACAAAACGCCTTCCAGAACTTGGACACAAACTGAGACCCCCGATCAGACACCACCTCGGAGGGTACCCCGTGAAGCCTCACAATCTCCCCAATGAACACCTGCGCAAGAGTTTTAGCATTAGGGAGAGCAGGAAGAGTGATAAAATGTGCCATCTTGCTGAACCTGTCCACTACAACGAGTATGACCGCTTTACCCGAAGACGGAGGGAGGTCCGTAATAAAGTCCATAGACAGATGAGTCCAAGGACGCTCCGGGATCTTCAAAGGTAAGAGGGCCCCAGACGGACGGGTATGTGAGGTCTTAGAGCGCGCACAAACCCCACAGGACGCGACAAAAGTTACCACCTCCTTATGTAAGTTAGGCCACCAAAACCGACGCGAGAGGAGATCCACAGTTGCTTTACTCCCCGGGAGTCCTGCAAAAACTGAGTTATGGTGTGCCTCGATCACCTTTTGTCGCAACTGATCTGGAACAAACAGTCTCCCCGGAGGTCCAACAGGGGCGTCCCCCTGAGCCTCCAATACCTCCTCCTCCAGCTCAGAGCATACTGCCGAAACCACCACCCCCTCCTGAAGGATAGGAATCAGGTCGTCCGTATTCCCGGCCCCAGGGAAACTACGAGATAAGGCATCCGCCTTTACATTTTTTGACCCAGGACGATATGTAACGACAAAATTAAACCTGGTAAAAAACAATGACCACCTAGCTTGTCTGGGATTCAGACGTTTCGCGGACTCCAGATATAGCAGGTTCTTGTGATCGGTGACGATGGTGACCGGATGGACTGCCCCCTCCAAAAAATGGCGCCACTCCTCAAAAGCTAACTTAATGGCCAAGAGTTCCCTATTGCCGACATCGTAATTCCTCTCAGCGGACGACAATTTTTTAGAGAAAAAGGCGCACGGATGCCACTTACCAGGGGACGAACCTTGTGACAATATTGCTCCCACCCCTACCTCGGAAGCGTCTACCTCTACAATGAATGGCTGTGACGCATCAGGTTGAATGAGTATGGGTGCCGAGGCAAAACATTTTTTCAAGGAGGAGAATGCTTGACAAGCCTTGTCAGACCACCTAGAAAAATCCGTCCCCTTTTTAGTCATGTCTGTGAGAGGCTTAACCATGGACGAGAAATTACGAATGAACTTCCGGTAATAATTAGCAAACCCCAGGAAACGTTGTAGTGCCTTAAGATTCTCTGGCCGATCCCACTCAAGAACTGCCCGCACTTTCCCAGGGTCCATACGAAAACCGGACGCTGAAACCAGGAAGCCTAAAAACTGGAGTTCCTGTACGGCGAACACACACTTTTCCCATTTGGCATACAGTTTATTATCCCGCAAGATCTGTAACACCTGCCTAACGTGCTCCTGATGAGACACCAGATCCGGCGAGTAAATTAAGATATCATCCAGATATATGACAACAAACTGTCCCACCAGGCGGCGAAAAATGTCATTAACAAAGTGTTGGAACACCGCCGGGGCATTAGTCAGACCGAATGGCATGACAAGGTTCTCATAATGCCCCTCCGGAGTGTTAAACGCTGTCTTCCACTCATCCCCCTCCTTCATCCTAATCAGATTGTACGCCCCCCTGAGATCCAACTTAGAGAACCATTTGGCGCCCACGATCTGATTAAAGAGATCGGGAATAAGTGGGAGCGGATACGGATCTCGGACCGTAATTCGATTAAGTTCACGGAAATCCAGGCAAGGGCGTAGGCCTCCATCTTTCTTCTTAACAAAGAAGAACCCCGCAGCCACCGGTGAAGATGAAGGTCTAATATGCCCCTTAGCCAGACTTTCTGAAATATAATCCTTCATGGCCTGCCTCTCAGGACCAGAAAGGTTATACAACCTAGCTTTAGGTAACTTGGCCTCAGGGAGCAGTTTTACAGAACAGTCATTCTCGCAATGAGGAGGTAGTTCCTGACACCCTTTCTCCGAGAATACATCCTCAAAGTCCGCCAGAAATGGAGGTAAGACCCAAGGAGTAACCGCACCGATGACCGTGTTCATGCAGTTTTTATTACAGAATTTACTCCATTGGCTTATCTCTCTGGTTTGCCAATTAATAACCGGGTTATGCTTAGTTAACCAAGGAAGGCCCAACACTATAGGAGTGGGAAGACCCTCCAACACGTAGCAAGACAACAGTTCTTTATGTATCGCCCCCACCTGAAGTTTTACATCATGCACAGCTTGCAAAAAACTTCCCTGACCGAGAGGCCTGGCATCGATCGAGAATATGGGGATGGGTTTAGCCAACTCACTCAATCGCATACCTTGAACCCGGGCAAACCGAGCATCAACCAGATTAGCCCCGGCCCCACTATCCAGAAGAACAGATATCCTCTCAGTTCTCGTACCCACCACCACCTCCGCCGGTACGAGAAACTGAGACGAACCTAGGGACGAAATACCTACTCCCAGATTGCCGTCCACCACACAACCTGGGATCAACAGTTTTCCGACGACTCTTCACTCTGCAAGGGACGGGATGGAGACCCCCCAATAAAATGTCCCTTTCTCCCGCAGAAGAAACACCTTCCTGTCTTATGGCGCACCACCGGTCCCCTCCCCCGAAATGATGTCCCTCCTAATTGCATAGGCTCCTCTGGACTGACCAGGGGAACCACCATATGAGGGGACCTTGTAGGAGGTGGAGTCATCACAGGGGGTGGAGTTATCCCGCACCTCTCCCGAAGCCGTCTGTCAACGCGAATAGCAAGGGCCATAGCGGCTTCCAGTGACGCGGGAGAGTCATACTGTGCCAACACATCCTGTAATTTGTCGGATAAACCTTGACAAAACTGGCTCCTAAGAGCCGGGTCATTCCACTGGGTGTCCGTGGTCCACCTACGGAACTCCGAACAGAATTCCTCCGCCGGACGATCTCCCTGCTGAATCCTACGTAACTTAGACTCAGCAAGGGAGATCCGATCTGGGTCATCATATACGAGTCCCAGAGCAGCGAAAAACCTATCCACTGACTGGAGAGCCGGGGAGCCCGGGGGAAGAGAGAACGCCCAAGATTGTGGGTCCCCTTGTAGGAGCGAGATGACAATTCCCACCCTTTGTTCTTCACTCCCCGATGAGCGAGGCCGCAGCCGAAAGTACAACTTGCATGCCTCCCGGAAAACAAAAAACTTGTCTCGCCCCCCAGTGAACCTGTCAGGGAGAGCTACTTTAGGTTCTGGTCCGGCTTGCTCCTGAGGATACAAAACCTTGGACCTAACGTCCGCCAGCTCCATGGACAAACTCTGCAACTGCCGAGCTAGACCGGCTACTGGATCCATGGTAGCTGGAGAAAAACTAAGTGGTCGGTGAAAATGTCACGCTGTCTCTGTATACTGGAGGTAGGGGGCCTAAGCTGACCCTAAGCTGGGGCCCTGACTAATCCCTCAACCTGGAGGTACTGTTAAAGGTACAGAGGTCCAGGCCGCCAGCGTAACCCCTACCTCCTGAGGATCCCTGCACCTAAGTAATCTAGTACTGAGAAGGACTCCGATCACAACAAAAGGGGACAAGTAATAATATGCCCACACACAGTACTTAGACGAACGAGACAGTACAAGGGAAAAACCAAAACCACCTTGCATACAAAAACTACACAACTACAACAGAGGGAACACCAACGGGAAAGGAGATAAATGATAAAGCGAGGAAGGGAAAAAACGCTCCAAATACACTTATCTCTGAAACTCCAAATACCACGATCCGCTCTGTTAGTCTGCATGAAATGCTTTCACCGACACTTCCCTAACAGACCAGCAGGCATTTGAAGGAGTCTCACTACAGCAGCATTGATTGCAGCTGGGCGAGGCTGGACCTCGTCAAGCACAGAGAGAGAGAGAGAATTAACTCCCTCACTGCCGAAAAACACAAAGCACCAAAAAGTCAGCTGCGAGAAGTCAGGCTGTGTAATCGTGACGATCTTCGTGGCGACACACCCGTGACATAAATACACATAAAGGACATCTATGGTTTGATTTCTTTGCCTCAGTGGATTGGATAGGTTGTTACCGACATCTGGTGAGAATTTCATGTCAACAGCACCTTTAGAAATATATTTACTTAGAAAATTGGTGGCATATTCAATATGTATGTAAGTTCTCCATCCGAGAAAAATGATTTATGCCAATCAGACTCTGGATCAGAGTTTGAACAGAGTTTGATCAGAGTGGGATCCAATTTTCTCGAATGTGGAGAATAAAAAAAAAAGTTTCTCCATCTTTTCCATTCTGTCAGTTCATGGAAATTGGACAGCACTCGAATGTTCTTTGAGTTCAGTCCAATTTTTTTTGCGGACCCATTGGCTTGAATGGTGGAGTGAGATCCGATTATCAGAGGAAATAGTGTATACTGCAAATATATTCCTTGATCTGCTCAATCTGAGGAAAAAAATTGGACATGTGCATGGCCTCATAGAATAACATTGTTCTGAGTACGATCTGATGTTTGATGAATCATACTCAATATAACACTACGGTCATCTGCACGAGCCCTTACCATTAGTGTCACATGTGTTCAGCACTGTCCCTCAAATCAATGCAGTCCTCAAAGTGACACATGTACAACAATAGCCAATAATGGTGGTGCCCTATTGAATAAAAGCTAGTGCATCTAATCCCGATAAGGAAAAACAAAGACAACCCTTATCAATGGTGTTATTCTCATCAAACGTGCCAGGCAACATGCAGAAATAATTAGCAGGACACATCTCCGGTGCCACTGACTAGAGGTTGCGTCTGAGTGATGTAAAATGGTCTTTGCGTGAGAGGCTTACTGCTAATCCTTATTGCATGTTGCTTGGCACATTTTCAATGTATTGAAGCTGGTGAAACAAGAATGACACAATTGAGTGATGCAGCCTTTAATTTTTTTTCTTACTGGAAATTGGATACATTTGTTAATATGTTTCTAGATTTTACAAGAATCTCCTGCACCATGAGAACAACTTATGAATATCCCATTATTGAGATTGGAAACACGTGCTAACCAACCTGCTGTAACTATTATGTGTCACAGCACTTTCAGACCCTACTTATTTAATTCCCTTATTGCAGGATGGATTCCCAAGATGAGTTTGATGGCGCGTCTATGACCTTAGAACGAGCAATGGAATTTCTTGCGGGAAATAATGCAAAATACCAGGCGATAGGAGCAAACTACATACAGCATACTTGCTATCAAGATGAGAATGCAAAAAGTCTGGTATGTCTTGCGCACATTTTTGACATAGCAAAGTGTACAGATGCAGTATTATTGTTTCAGCTTAAAAATAAAATAATAATTCTCTGCATAACGAAAAGTGAATAATAATATTAATAATAATGTTTCAATATACATGCTGTATCAAACCCCTATTTCAATATTTATGCTCCATGTCATTTAAAGAGGTTGTACACTACTTGCACAATCCCTTCTTAATCCATATGCTTCCTCCTTTTAAAATAACAAGACTTATATTTACCTCTGGCACTCCTGGGGCTCATGTAACAGTGTGACGTCAAGTGAACCCTGCTGCCAATCAGTGGCTGCTTCAATCTCCCTGCCTTCGGACATTTCACATACATCCAGAGGAAGAGAGAGTGCTGCTGCTCTCAATTACTCCGGATGTAAGCGATTTGTCTGAAGGCAGGGAGATTGAAGCAGCCACTGATTGGCCGCAGGGTTCATGTGACATCACACTGTTATGCGATCACCCGGAGGTGAGTATAGGTGTTGTCATTTTAAAAGGGGAAAAAATACAGATTGAGAAGGGATTGTCCGAGTAGTGGACAAACCTTTTGAGAATCCGTAACCATCTTTTTACTGTGGACTGTCCTAAGCCTCATCTCATTAGAAGAAAGATCTTTAGTTACTGTGCTCTTACAAACTATGAACCTGTGTGCCTAGAACAGACCAGAACAAATGGAAGTGAAAAATGAAGGCTCCAGGCCAAAGCTGTAAGCAGAGATCTTAAAATCTGTGTCTGTTTAATACGGATGAGAATGTGTATTGGACCATGCACACAATGTAAAACTAAGATAACAAGTGGCGTAACTACAGACTTAGTATTCTTTTGTTAATAAAAATAAGAGAATTCTTTTTAATAATGCTGTCTCTTAAATGGAATGTGTCATCACAAAATGACCTGTAGTTTATCAGGTTTTAATGTTACAAGTATTTTAAAAAAATTGGCAATATTTTTTTCAGAAAATATGTTGTCTTGCAATTTTCATGCTGATCACTGGGACTTTTTTTAGACTCTTACTTCCTGTAATTTCAGGAAGAATTTTCAGAAGGCTCTTTATCTTTAGAGACAGGATTACAATAACGGATTACATTTACATACACGGCTAATAACACATCTACCAGACACAATAAGTGATTTCACAGTTTTCTCTCTTTCCGTTCCCTTCCCAATGACTTTTGCACACCCTCATTAGACGCTTCAATAAAAAAGATAGGGTCTGTTCATTGCTGCTATTGTACATGTGAATTTACCTCCAGTGTCTTCTGTAAAAATTGAAATTTTTTAATATTTTTAATGCCTTTCTGGCATATGATGTACTATTAGGTGAGTCTGCAGAATTTCTAGAAGTTGATGACTATGTTACACATCCTAGCATCTGCCTCTAATAGCAGCGAGTAGCATTGAGCTCACTAATGTTAAAGCCTGGAATGGCGCTGTCAATCTCTGACAACAGCACTTCTGAGAAGGGGTGCAATTTCACGTGACCATTGGACCCATTGCAGGGTGCCAATGAGTTACTATAGTAGCTGGGCGCCTACTGAACTTGTTGTGCCCGCCATGATGTTGCTCCTGGATGTTGTCCATAAGAGACAATGATTTGTACTGTATATTGTAATAATGTGGTATTGTAGCAGTATATAGTAGAAGCAATCAGATGATCGCAAGTTCAAGCCCTCTTAGGGGGCTATAAAATAAAGTTAAAAAATGTTTTTTTGAGATATAAAAAATCTAAAACTTCGAATCGCCCCACTTTTCCTCCATTAACAATAGAGAAATTAAAATAAAAGTATACTGGTGTAGCCGTGTGTGTAAAAGTCCGGTATATCAAAATATAAAATGAATTGACCCATTTGGTTAATGCTACAAGGAGAAAAAAAAAACGTTTTTTTGGTTGCTGTAATTCTGCAATAAAATCTAATAACAAATTATCAAAACATCACATTTATCCTAAAATGGTATCCAGTTCCGGCGCCAGCACCCAGCGCACTCGGGCAAGTGCCCGGGCCCTGAGCAGGTGGGGGAGCCCACTCGCTGTCGGGCACCCCGCCGCGCTATGGGACCAATGAGCGGAGGAGAGCATTGTCAGTGCCTGCTCCTCCCCGCTTGCTCACAGTCCAGGCAGCCTCCGCAGCAGCTACGGTGTCTTCCACGTCCTCTGACTGTGACGTTTAAGGTCAGATGGTGCGGTGACGTCTTTCCACTGCACCCTCTACTGAGCCGTCACAGTGCAGAGCGGGAAGATGCTGGCGGCGCTGGAGTCCAGAGCAGTGGCAGCAGGTGAGAAGTGAGGTGAGTATTTGATTTTTTATTTTTAATGTATGGGGGCATTATAGGGGGGGGGGGGGTTGTGACATCCTGCATGGGCCATTATATGGGAGTGGTTGACATCCTGCGTGGGGCATTAAAGGGGGAGGATTATATGGGAGGGAGTTACATCCTGCTTAGGGCAGTAAAAGGGGGGGGAGTGAAATCCGGCATGGTGCATTATAAGGGGGGGGTGACATCCTGACATCCTGCATGGGGCATTATAAGGGGGGGTGACATCCTGCATGGGGCATTATAAGGGGGGGAGTGACATCCTGCATGGGGCATTATAAGGGGGGAAGTGACATCCTGCATGGGGCATTATAAGGGGGGTGACATCCTGCATGGGGCATTATAAGGGGGGTTGACATCCTGCATGGGGCATTATAAGGGGGGGGTGACAGCCTGCATGGAGCATTATGTGGGGGCACAGCCTGCATGGAGCATTATATTGGGGCCAGTATCCTGTATGCAGCGTTATAAGGGGGCCAGTATCCTGTATGGAGCATTTTATGGGGGCCAGTATTCTGTATGGAGCGATATATGGGGACCAGTATTCTGTATGGAGCGTTATATGGGGGCTACTATCCTGTGTGGAGCATTTTATGGGGGCCAGTATTCTGTATGGAGCGATTCGCTGGTTTCTGAGCTATTGTGGAATTTACAATAGATATCGGTCATGTAATGTAAGAAGTGAAATCTTTGGTCTTGTACTATATATATATATATTTCTCTGCGGTATCTGTGCATCATGAATCGTGGTATGTGTTAAAAGGCCCCCTAAGACTCTTTCGCGCAGGGCGCACAAAATCCTGGAGCCGGCCCTGATGGTATCGATAAAAACCATGCAAGCCCTTACAAAGCTCCAGGAACATAAAATTAAATTGTTACAAGTCTTAAAATGTGGAAACACTGTTTTTTTTATGCATTTTCAATGTTTTCACCACATAAATAAGAAAAAAAACTATACAAGCTTGATATCACAATTATTGTACTGACCTGGAGAATCATATTGCCATGTTATCTTTCCAGCATTATGATTGCTATATAAACCAAACCCCAAAAAATATTTGCAGAATTACATTTTTTTTTGTGCAATTTCTCTGCACTTGGATATTTTTCCCATTTTCCAGTACATTGAATGGTAAAATGAATCATGCCATTCAAAACTATAACTCATCCCACAAAAAACAAGCCCTCATACCGCTTCCCTTTAAGATATTCATGTGTTAATGTTTAACCATATATGTTGAAGTCACTTAAATTTTATCTTCAAAAGGGGTGTCTCACGTATGCTTCACATTTTATCCCAGTGTCTGACATATTGGAAGCATACAGGTGTAATTTGCGGCAGAAGAGCGGAATATTCATTTCACATTTACATGCGAAATCGCATCGTAATCCTCGGACTGGCCATCTGCTCTCCTGACATGAGCAAAGCAGCATGTATTTCTATGCAGCTGTGACTCTCAGGTGAGGAGAGCAGATGGTCAGTCTGAAGATTGCGAAACTATCCTTAGACATATGATAGTCTGACTAAATCAGTGCAGATTAGTGGGCGGGATTATGGTTGGCGGAAGGGGTGACTATTCATTTCCCATTTACATATGCATGACTTGCCGGCGCGCGTCAATAAGTTTGTCTGGGGCTTACAGCAACACAATAAGGCCACGTACAGAAATAAAAGTTACATATCCTGAAAGGGCTGCCCAACCCCTATTTCAGGATACTATTAGTACACTACACAAAAATTACCTGACGGATTCCCTTGAATGACACTGACTGTGTGTCGTCCTACTGCAGAATAAATTTGGAGCCAATCAGCTGCCTCTCTGATGGTTTTGCATGATGGATAAATATCTGCCTCTATTTCTCAGTATTGAGGACACCCTTAATCTTAACCAAATCTTCAACTCCATTGCAGAAATACAGCCCCAAATTTGCAAGGAAATTCCACTATGCTTCACTATTGCTTCCACACACTCATTATTGTACCACTCTCCAGCCCTTTGAAAACAAACTACCTTCTGTTACAGTCATATATTTAATATTTTAACTCAGAAGTCGAGAGCACTTGCTGCCATTTTTTACACCCAAGTTCCTATGTTTTGTGCATAGATGAGTCTCTTGACTTTGTCTTCCATGAATACCACTTCTGGCTAGGATTTACCGACTAGTAAATGGGTGTAGCAGGGTCCTGTTAGTTGCTGTTAGTTCTGAGCCAAGGGCACTTCTGGATATCTTACAATTTGACAGTGACCCCAGGCCTACATCCAATACTATTAAGGACTATCTTCAGTGTAAAGAAGGAGTCAATGAATTGAGGATTTGGCCCTAACAGAGCCCTTATGTCAACATCATCGAGTCTTTGTTTGATTGCATTAAGAGAACTTGTGCAAACCTACATTCACAGACCATATATGGTTAGTTCTCCAAAATGATTGGGACAGCCAATCTTCCACGTTCCTTTAACCCTTTCATGCCACAGCCTGTTTTCAACTTCCTGACAAGGACAAATTTTTCAATTCTGACCAGTGTCACTTCATGTGGTGATAACTCTGGAATGCGTCTATATATCCCAGTGATTCTGAGATTGTTTTTTTCTAAACACATTGTACTTCACGATAGTAATAAATTTAGGTCGATATGATTTGCGTTTTTTATGACAATATCGAAATTTGACAAAAAATTTGAAAAATTCGCAATTTTTGAACTTTGAATTTTCATGCCCGCAATAAATAGTCATACCGCACAAAATAATTAATAAGTAACATTTACCACATGTTTACTTTTGGCAGCATCATTTTTGAAACATTATTTTTTTAATGAGGTTAGAAGGGTTAAAAAATTAGCAGCAATTTTTCATTATTCCAGCGAAATTTGCAAATCCTATTTTTTAAGGGACCACTTCACTTTTGAAAGCCCCCAAACAAGAAAGCCCCCAAACAAGACCCTATTGTAAAAACTGCACTCCTCACAGTATTTAAATCCACATTCAGGAAGGTTGTTAACCCTTCAAGTGCTTCACAGAAATAATTATAAAATTATGTGTTTTTCACTAAAATGTTGCTTTAGTTCCAAATTCTTTATTTTCACAAGGGTAACAGGAGAAAATGGACTACCCAATTGTTGTGCAATTTTTCCTACGTACACTGATGCCCCATATGTAGTGGAAAACTACAGTTTGTTCACATAGGAGGGCTCGGAAAGGAAGGCGTGCTATTTGACATTTCAAGCTCAGATGTGGCCGGAATAGACAATAGGACATGTTGCATTTGAAGAGCTGCTATGGTGCCAAAACACCAGAAAACCCACAAAAGTGACCCCATTTTGGAAACTACATCTATCAAGGAATTTATATAGGTGTGTGTTGACCATCTTGACACCCACAGGGTCTTCTCAGAATTTTAAAACATTGGACTGTAAGAATGAAAAATTACTTTTTTCCACAAATTTATTGCTTTAGTGTCTAATTTTCACAATGGTAACAGGAGAAATTGCACAACAAATTGAGTGGTCCATTTTGTTCTGAGTATGTTGGCCGGAGCCGTGCAGTGTACATCTTGCGCAATGTATGCATTCCCTGAGCTACCGCTCAGGGATCCATACTGCTGCGAGAGATGTGAGCATATCATGCACTTGGAAGCCCAAATTCTGGATCTAAGTGCTCAGATAGCGGTAGTGAGGAGCATCGACAACATGGAACGGAGTTTGCTGCTCACCGAGCAGACACTCAATGGGTCAACACTGGGGGTGGAGCTTAGTGGGGAAGCGCAGGCTGAACAGGCAGGGAGCTGGGTAACAGTTAGAAAGGATAGAGGGAAGAAGTATAGGAAGGCTGGTTCAGAACCGGCATTATTGGAGCACGACAGATCCTCTGACCGCCGGGGGAGTGTATGCTCCAGTAATGAGGGGGAGGGGGGAAGTGTAGGGCAGGCTAGACAGGTCCTGGTAGTGGGTGACTCTATTATTAGGGGGACAGATAGGGCAATCTGTCACAAAGACCGGGATCGCCGAACGGTGTGCTGCCTCCCTGGCGCTCGAGTCCGGCACATCGCGGATCGGGTTGACAGGTTACTGGGTGGGGCTGGCGAAGACCCAGCGGTCATGGTCCACATTGGCACCAATGACAAAGTGAGTGGTAGATGGAGGGTCCTTAAAAATGATTTCAGGGATCTAGGTAGGAAGCTTAGGGCAAGGACCTCCAAGGTAGTTTTCTCAGAAATACTACCAATCCTGCGAGCCACACAGGAGCGCCAACGGGAGGTTAGGGAGGTGAATAAGTGGCTAAAGAGTTGGTGCAAGGCAGAAGGGTTTGGGTTCATGGAGAACTGGGCCGACTTCACTGTCGGCTACAGGCTCTACCGTAGGGACGGGCTGCACCTCAATGGGGAGGGTGCAGCGGTGCTGGGGAAGAAGATGGCTAATAGGTTGGAGGAGTTTTTAAACTAGAGACGGGGGGGGAACCAAGGAAATAGGTGGGATGTGAGGCAAGCAAGGGGGAAGGGGAGAAGTGAATATAATGAGGGTGGAGAGGGGGGTGGGGATAGTACAGTTAGATCATTAGAGAAGAATAGGATGCTAAATAACCCCAAAGTTTTATCTTGCATGCTGACCAACGCAAGAAGCCTGACCAATAAGGCGGAAGAGCTGCAGGCGCTTATATCGGAGGAGAGGTATGACATCGTAGGTATAACAGAGACTTGGCTAGACGATAGCTACGACTGGGCGGTAAATTTAACAGATTATAGTTTATTTAGAAGGGACCGGAAACAGGGGAAGGGCGGAGGAGTCTGCTTATATGTAAAGTCACGTCTAAAGCCCAGACTAAGGGAAGATATAGGAGAGGGAGAAGAGGGGGTCGAGTCCATGTGGGTAGAGATAGAGGGGGCAAAAAATAATAATAAAATATTACTGGGGGTCTGCTATAAGCCACCCAATATAACAGAGGAGAATGAGAAACTGCTATTAGGACAAATAGACAAAGTAGCAAAACATAATGAGGTGATTGTAATGGGGGACTTCAACTACCCGGATATTGACTGGGAAACAGAAACCTGTAGATCGCAGAAAGGAAAAAGGTTCTTGACAAATATCAAGGATAATTATCTCTCCCAACTAGTGCAGGAACCAACGAGAGGGAAGGCCGTGTTGGACTTAATATTGACTAATAGGCCTGATAGAATAACTGAGGTACAGATAGGGGGGCACCTAGGTAATAGTGATCATAATATTATCAATTTCAAAATGCCCTTCAGTAGGGTTATCAATAAGGGAACAACTAAAACATTAAACTTTAGGAGGGCGAAGTTTGATCAGCTGAAAGAAAACCTTCAACTTATAGACTGGGACAAAGTTCTTAATCAAGGAAATACGAATAGTAAATGGGAAACCTTCAAAAGAATTCTGAATACTCAGTGCGAGAGGTATATACCGTATGGGAATAAAAGGGCTAGAAATAAGAGGAAACCAATATGGTTGAACAAGAACGTAAAAGGGGCGTTAAATAGCAAAAAAGAGGCATTCAAGAGATTAAAACAGGAAAACAGCAAGGAGGCACTAATGTGTTACAAGGAAAAAACGAGAACCTGCAAAAAACAAATAAAAATAGCAAAGGAGGAAACAGAGAGACGTATTGCTAGGGAAAGTAGATCAAATCCCAAACTGTTCTTTACGTATATAAATAGTAAAAGGATTAAATCGAATAATATTGGACCGATAAAAAGTGATGAAGGCAAAATCATAGAGAAAGATGAGGATAAAGCTAATCTATTAAATAAATTTTTTTCGTCAACTTTCACAAAGGAAAAAGAACTAACAGGCGAAATGAGAAGTGACAAACTTAATCCTCCACTAAGTATGACAAATCTAACCCAAGCTGGGGTACAGAAACGCCTCAGTAACATTAAAATAAACAAATCACCAGGACCTGATGGCATACACCCACGGGTACTAAGGGAACTAAGTAATGTGATAGACAGACCCTTATATCTTATATTTAAGGACTCTGTTGAGACTGGGTCTGTGCCACTTGATTGGCGACAGGCGAATGTAGTGCCAATATTCAAAAAGGGAGCGAAAAGTGACGCCGGAAACTATCGGCCGGTGAGTCTGACGTCCGTTGTGGGCAAAATTTTTGAAAGCTTCATTAAAGAGGCAATTACGGAGCATCTTGATGCTAATAATCTTTTAATCCCGAACCAACATGGATTCATGAGGAATCGCTCCTGCCAAACAAACCTGATTGACTTTTACGAGGAGGTTAGCTCTCGAGTAGATCAGGGGGAACCAGTGGATGTCGTGCATCTCGACTTCTCAAAAGCGTTCGATAGCGTGCCACATAATAGGTTGGCATACAAAATGAGAATGATGGGGCTGGGGGAAAATGTCTGCAAGTGGGTAGCTAACTGGCTAAAGGATAGAAGGCAGAGGGTGGTTATAAATGGAATATACTCAGATTGGGTAAGCGTCACTAGTGGGGTACCACAGGGGTCTGTACTAGGCCCAATGTTATTTAATATCTTTATTAACGACATAGTCAACGGGATAAATAGTAAAATATCAATATTTGCAGATGACACAAAGTTATGTAAAACAATTAATACAAAAGAGGACAGTGCAGACCTACAGAGGGATTTGGATAAGCTGGGTAGGTGGAGCATTAAATGGCAAATGAGGTTTAACGAGGAGAAATGTAAGGTCATACATATGGGAAGGAAAATGGAAGTCACCAGTACTCACTGAATGGGAAATCATTGGGGAATTCAGAGATGGAGAAGGACTTGGGCATCTTGATTGATAGCAAACTAAATTGGAGTGCCCAAAGTCAGGCGGCTGCTGTAAGGGCAAACAGGGTAATGGGATGTATCAGAAGAGGTATAGCTGCAAAGGATGAGAACATTGTTCTTCCACTGTACAAAGCACTGGTCAGACCACACTTGGAATACTGTGCTCAGTTATGGGCCCCACTATATAGAAAGGATATAAATGAGCTTGAAAAGGTACAAAGGAGGGGAACAAAATTAATAAAGGGAATGGAGGGACTGCAATACCCAGAGAGGTTGGCAAAACTACGACTATTCAGCCTGGAAAAGAGAAGGTTGAGGGGGGACATAATAAATGTGTACAAATATGTTAGGGGACAGTATAGAGACCTTGGCCGGGATTTGTTCAAAAGGAGGGATATTACGGTAACAAGAGGGCATTCACTAAGACTGGAAGAGAAAAGGTTTCAGCACCAGCATAGGAAGGGGTTCTTTACGGTAAGAGCAGTGAGAATATGGAATTCACTGAGTGAGGAGACGGTAATGTCGGATTCACTAAACCAGTTCAAGCGGGGACTGGATGCATTTCTAGATACCAGGCAGATTTCTGCATATACTTAAAAATAAAATAAAATAGTAGGTTGATACAGGGATTTATTCTGACTGCTGGTTTCAGAGTCGGGAGGGAATTTTTCCTCAGGTGAAGATTGGCTAAATCATTTGGGGTTTTTGCCCTCCTCTGGATCAACTTTAGCAATTACAGAACTAACAGGTCGAACTTGATGGACGCAAGTCTTTATTCGGCTTTACTAACTATTACTATGCCAATGCCCCATATGTTGGGGAAAAACTACTGATTGGCCATACGGCAGGGCTCGGAAGGGAAGGAGGGCTATTTGACTTTTCGAGTGCATATTTGGCCAGAATAGACTGCAGATGCAAAAATTGCACTTGAAGAGCCATTATGGTGCGAAAACAGCAGATAACCCCCAAAAATTACCCATTTTAGAAACTACACACCTCAAGGAATTTATTAAGCCATGTAGTGACCATTTTGAACCCATAGGGACTTCCTAGAATTTTAAATCATTGGACTGTAAAAGTGACAAACTACATTTTTTTCTTTAGTAAAATATTTCTTTAACCCCAAATTTTTCATTTTCAATAGGTTAACAGGAGAAAATGCACTGCTCAATTTGTTGGTCAATTTCTCTCGAGTACAACGATTCACAATATGTGTTTGGAATATACAGTTTAGGTACACGCGGGGCTCGGAAGAGAAGGAGCATTATTGACTTTTCGAGCGCAGACTTGGCTGGAATTGACTGCTGACACCATGTTGAATTTGAAGAGGCCACAAGGTGCCAAAGCAGCAGGAACATCCCACAAGTGACCCCATTTTGGAAACTACACCCCTCAAAGAATGTATCTAAGAGTTTGGTGAACATTTTGAAACCACAGGTGCCTCACAAAATTTTAAAACATTAGAACATAAAAAAAATACCTTTTTTCCTCAAAAATTTTGCTTTAGCTCCAAATTTTTCCTGGACCACCAAATTTGTTGTGCAATTCTTCCTGAGTATGTTGAGACCCCACATGTGGGGTAAAAAAACAGTTTGGGCAAATGGCAGGGCTCGAAAGGCAAGATTTACTATTTGACTTTCAGAGCGCAGATTTGGCAGGAATTGGCGTGCCGCTATGGTGCAAAAACAGCAGAAACCCCACATACATGACACCATTTAGGAAACCACACCTTTGGAAGAATTCTTGTAGGGGTGTAGTGAGTATTTTAAACCCACAGATGATTCACAGAATTGTGTAACATTAGGCTGTGGAAATGAAAAAAAAATGTTTCCACTAAAATGTTGTTTTAGCCCCAAGTTTTAAATTTTCAAAAGGGCTATTAGCAGAAAATGAACCACATAATTTGTTACACAATTTTTCCTTAACTATGCCAATATCCTTTATGTGGTCAGAAACTACTTTTCAGGCACAATGTAAAGCTCAGAAGGGAAGGAGCGCCATATTGAAATGCAGATTTTGCTGGATGGTTTGTGTGTGTCATATTATATTGGCAGAACCACTGAGGTGCTAGAACAGCAATACCCTCTATAAGTGACCCTATTTTACAAACTGCACTCCTCAGTGAATACATCTAGTGATGTAGCGAGGATATTGACACCACAGGAGTGTCACCGAATTTAAGAAATAATAATTAAATTTTTATCACTAAAATACAGTTTTTTTCCTCAACGTGGCAATACACCATATGTGTCTGTACAGTACTGTTTGGCCACATGATAGGGCTCGGGTGGGAAGGTGCGCTATTTCACTTTTTAAGGCGCAGATTTTTCTAGAATAAATTGCGGTCTCCATTTGCAAAGACTCTAAGTGCCAGAACAGCAGAAACTCCCCTCAAGTTACCACTTTTTGGAAATTACACTCTCTGAGAATTCATCTATGGGGATAGTGATGATTTGGATGCTGATGTTCTTCAGAAACAAACACACAGTAGAAGTTGCAGAGTGAAATTTGAAAATATGCCATTGTTGAGCCCAATACATTGAAGTACCCAGCACATTTTAGTGCCCAATACAATGTGCCCAGCTTGTGCTTCTAGAGCCACATATCTGCAAATTAAGTGGGCTCTCCTCACTACATTAATAACAAACACATGGACGCTAACTGCAGTTTAGGCAAATTGTGGGGCTCAGATGGGAGGAGGGAATTTGGATTTGGGAGCACATATTTTGCTGGATCTGGTGGAAGCCGTTGTGGGAGCCATGTCAGGTGTTTATTCTGGTGGGAGCTATGTTACTTTTCTAGAGCCTTTATGATGCCAGTAATGTGGACACCTCCTATATTGGACAGGCCCGAGTGGGGCTTGTTTTTTTGTGGGTTAAGTTGAAGCTTTTATTGGTAGCATTTTGGGGTACAGAACATTTTGGGTCAGTTCATATTTATCATGCGCTCTAAGCTGAGCACTTACATCAGGGTTTCCACCTAAATCTCTGAAATACATGATTCAGATGAAACCCCTGACTGATCCTTTCAATAATGAGACAGGGAGAGTTACTTTGTGTTCTGTTTGACATCTGTGGCTGACTGTGTTTTTGTGCACTCCTAAAAAGACGCCTAAACAGACGGACACTGCCGGATCATAGGCTAGACGGAATCTAAAATGACTTCATCAGGATAAATGTGAAGTGAGCCTTACTGCAATTGTTGGGAGGCAGAATGAATAAATCAACGGCAGTTCAAGGGCTGATTTTATTTTTATCTTTTTTTATTGTTACCATTTTTCGGCACATAACATTTTTTGATCACTTTCTATTCCGATTTTTGATCATGTTTTATTCTATGTTTTGTTTGGCTGTATGATGAAAAAACATAATTTTTGCTAAGTTTTTTTTTTTTTTACTGTGTTCACATAAGAGGTTAAATAATGTGACAGTTTTATAGATCAGGTCATTCCGCATGCAGCAATACCATGTATGTGTACTTTTTCATTTAATTTAGTTTTTTGGGCGTAATATTTGTTGACAATTGTTCTTTGTTTGTTAAAAAAAATAACTGTTTTTTACTTTTTACTTTTCTGCTTAGTCCCTCTATGGGACTTCAACTTTTACTTTGATTTTGATCACTGTTGTAATGCATTACAATACATAGTACTCAAAAAATGCATTACATCCGTCAGTGTTACACTGACAAAATGCCTTTTAGGCCATGCTCCTGGAATAGCCTAACAGGCCACCATAGCTGTCAGATCTGTAGGTCATGACTACTATCAGCAGCCTACGATTACGTCGCGGGTGCCGATCGGGTGGGAGAGGGAGCCCCCCCCATTCCTCTCCTAGCCTTCTAAATACTGCGATCGCTATTGATCGTATCATTTAGGTTGTTAAACATTTAGGGGGTTAAACAGCCAAGGGCCCTGGCTGTTACAGCCGGAGCTCGGCTATCACTTAAGCCGAGCCCCTGGAGGGATCGTGAAGGCACAGCTTATGTGCTCGTATGATTGCCATGACGCAACTGTATGTCAAATTGCGGGAACTCATTCCCAGTCATAAAGTACAGTTACTGTATGTCATATGTCGTGAAGGGGTTAAAAGCTGTATGCAAGTTTACTTAGAAGAATTGAAGCTTTGATGCTCTTTTGAAGCTTAAGGGTGGTCACACCAAATATTGTTTTTTGAATATTGTCATCCGAGTGCAGTCCAGTGATTTCCACACACTCATTGACTTGTATGGCTGAGTGTTATCCGAATATGGGATCAAACTCAGCCATATACTAGTGTCACATGAGCGTATAAAAAGATCGGTCCCATTCTCTTCCAGGAGAGTGGGTCAATTTTTTTCTCACTTGTCATCCGTGTGCAATCCATATACAATCAGCTTTTTTACTCAGCAGCTATTAATCTTTAACAGGATCACTTATAGTTTCCCATCTTACAAAATTGCAATGTATGAAAAAAGTAGATGCCAAACTGATGGTCAGTATGGCATCTGATTATTATTTTTCCTGCACCCATCCAATTTCAGAGCCAAATCACAGCATGCTGCCATTTTTTACTGATGCCGAATACAGCTGAGAAAAATACACAGATCTGCCCTGTTTCATTGAATAACAATCCCTTATTTTTATCGGATTGCACTCGTCTGATTTATACGGTCTTGTGAGCCAGCCCATACAGCAGATATTGGACAAGCGCAATACCCCATAGACTAACATTGGTCTGCGTGCAATCTAATGTTTTTGTTGGATCGCATTCGGAATGAAAATATTTGTTTTGTTAGTTTTTCAGATGCAATGATAACAAATGTTTCTTTTTTATAGTTTCTTTTTTTATTTTTGATGGGGGGAAATAGTGTTATTCAAATTTTTGATTTTTTGCATGCTTTATAAAACTTGATTTTACTTTACATTTTTAGTATTGATCTCACTCATACAATATATAGCAGTAGTTTAGTATTGTAGTAAATACTAAAAATCATGATCTCACATAAAGCCAAACCACAGACAGACAGATCTTCATAGGTCTACCATTATAACAGGCATGGGGGCTTTCAGTGGGCTCTCAGTTATCATGTCAAGGGAAGTAGAAGAGAGTCGGTAGCTCTGCAGAACGGTGCGCCTTCTTGACCACAAGCCTTAAATACTATTGTCGGAGATTGACACTAGTATTTAAGATGTTAACAACAATGATTGGCACTCACTAGCGCTGACTTCAGCTGTTAAAGGCAGATGTGGGCTTTCTAACACAGCCATCTGCCAAGTATGATGCAGGTTCATGGTACACAAGGAGCCAACATTGGATATACCAGTACATCCATTGACTGTAAGTGGTTAAGATACTGTATCCTTAAGCTGTGAGTTCAACAAAACAAGTTAAAAATAATAATAATGATTGTTTTATGTCACCATATTCTAAGAGCAAAAATGTGTTTTTATTTCTCTAATAATGGAGCTGCATAAGGTCGTTTTGCTTTTTTTATAGGGCAGGGTCGTTTCTAATCGTACCATTTTGGGATATATCAATTCTGGCATCATTTTTTTCTCTACTGAGTTCACCAAGCTGGATAAATACAATGAATTCAACCTACGATGATTTTTTAGTTTAGAAACATTAATAATTTTAAATGATTATACTTAACATCGGTATTTTATTTATTTGTTTTTTTCTTCTTCTCAGATTAACCAATATAATGGCATACAAAAATTAATAAACCTCTTCAAGAGTCCCAATCAAAATGTGCAGCTAGCAGCTGCGGGAGCTGTAAGGAATCTCGTCTTCAAAAACAACCCAAATAAGCTGGAGACCAGCCGACAAGGAGGTGTCTATGAGGCTGTTAGCCTTTTACGGAGGAGTCCAAATCAGGAGATTCAAAAGCAAATAACAGGTAAATAGTTTGATGTGTTCTGTTAATATGCTGGATGAGCAATAATGATGATTTGAATTCAATTGCATAAAGCCTCATTCATGCTTTCTTAGTATTTTTCATTTGTATTTGTACAGCAAAAACAGGAGTGAAGTCTAAGATTGTAATTTTCTGGACCTCTCAAATGATACACATCCTTTACTAAGCAGTTATCAAACAGAAACCGCTCTAAATACAGGTGCATCTCTCTAAATTAGAATATCATCAAAAAGTTAAATTATTTCAGTTCTTCATTACAAAAAGTAAAACTCGTATATTATATAGAGTTATTACAAACAGAGTGATATATTTCAACTGTTTATTTCTGTTAATGTTGATGATTATGGCTTACAGCCAATAAAAACACAAAAGTCATTATCTCAGTAAATTAGAATACTTTATAACAACCGCTTGAAAAATGTTTTTAAAATCCGAAATGTTGGCCTACTGAAATTGTATGTTCAGTAAATGCACTCAGTACTTGGTCGGGGCTCCTTTTGCATCAATTACTGCATCAATGCGGCGTGGCATGGAGGCGATCAGCCTGTGGCACTGCTGAGGAGTTATGGAAGCCCAGGTTGCTTTGATAGCAGCCTTCAGCTTGTCTGCATTGTTGGGTCTGGTGTCTCTCATCTTCCTCTTGACAATACCTATGGGGTTAAGGTCAGGTGAGTTTGCTGGCCAATCAAGCACAGTGATACTGTTGTTTTTAAACCAGGTATTGGTACTTTTGGCAGTGTGGACAGGTGCCATGTCCTGCTGGAGAATGAAATTTCCATCTCCAAAAAGCTTGTCGGCAGAGGGAAGTATGAAGTGCTCTAAAATTTCCTGGTAGACGGCTGCACTGACTTTGGTCTTGATAAAACACGGTGGACCTGCACCAGCAGATGACATGGCTCCCCAAACCATCACTGATTGTGGAAACTTCACACTAGACCTCAAGCAGCTTGAATTGTATGCCTCTCCACTCTTCCTCCAGACTCTGGGGCCTTGATTTCCAAATGAAAATTTGAACTCTGGGACCTTGTGGAGTGTGTCAATGACTGCCTTCTGGACATGTGTCAAGTCAGCAGTCTTCCCCATGATTGTGGAGCCTACTGAAACAGACTAAGGGACCTTTTTAAACGCATCGGAAGCCTTTGCAGGTGTTTTGTTAATTATTTTAATTTACTGAGATAATGCTTTTGTGTTTTCATTGGCTGTAAGCCATAATCATCAACATTATCAGAAATAAACACTTGAAATAGATCACTGTTTGTAATGACTCTATATAATATATGAGTTTCACTTTTTGGATTGAAGAACTGAAATAAATTAACTTTTTGATGATATTCTTATTTATTGAGATGCACCTTTATGTTACCATTCTGTAACCGCTTATTGAAGGACGCAGCAGATCTTGGTTAGTGGAAAAGGGTGAGATCTTGTGTTTTCACAGCGAGGGGTTGGGGTGCACCCATGCATGGAGGATCCCACAACCCAGAAGTTGCTTGAAAGTTGGGTCCTTTACAGCATGGTTCCCCAACTCCAGTCCTCAAGGCCCGCCATCAGGTCATGTTTTCAGGATTTCCTTAGTATTGCACAGGTGATAATTATATCACCTCTACAGGCTATAATTCCATCACCTGTGCAATATTAAGGAAATCCTGAAAACATGATCTGTTGGTGGGCCTTGAGGACTGGAGTTGAGGAACACTGCTTTACGGGGACATTAGGAACACTCAAGGCTATTTTTAATAATATATTATATTTAGAAAAGTAACAAGACTGTTGCTGTCCGCTGATCTTTTAAATAAAAAGGGCAGCCAAAGAGTAATGAGAGGTAGTCTATGAGTCAGGACAGTTAGCCTAAGAATCAGGAGAGGTAGTCTGCGAGTCAGGACAGGTATTCTGCGAGTCAGGAGAGGTAGTCTGAGAGTCAGGATAGGTAGCCTAAGAGTCAGGCAAGGTAGTCTGAGAGTCAGGACAGGTAGTCTGTGAGTCAGGAGAGGTAGTCTGCGAGTCAGGAAAGGTAGTCTGCAAGTCAGAACAGGTAGTCTGCGAGTCAGGAGAGATAGCCTAAGAGTCAGGACAGGTAGTGTAAGAGACAGGACAGGTAGCCTAAGAGTCAGGGCAGGTAGTCTTTGATATGGAAATTTGCACTCCTAGCAAAGATACGTTCTTTACTGGTGATTTGAATAAAATGTAATTCATTTGGAATTGAAGTTAAATTATAATTAAAAAAGGATATATAAGAGATAAAAAAAAACTTGAAGATCAAATGAATTGAGAGACAGTGAGATTTGACCTCCAACAAAAGGGTCCAGTATTTAAGTAAAAAAATATGGTTCACAGCCATGGTGCCCCTACACATGTCTATGCAACAGAATGTTGTACTTCAGAAATAATTAAGCAATGCATAAGCAAAATATAAATAATCCTCCTTGGTTTTCAATGACCTGAGTCTCAAAGATGTTTCTGCCAGAATATCTTATCAGAAAATCTACTAGTAAACAACATCTTACAGGTAATACCAAGGGTATCTGTAGGCTTAGCTTTGGTTTCTTTAACTGAAATGAACAAAAACATGATCTTATAAAACTAATATATAGCTGGCATTAATAAGCAATATAACATATTGTCAGTTTCTAAATTATGGTAGCTGTATTGATCATTTTCTTTATCAGTTCCCTCTTTTTATTTATACATAAACACTTTTATCAGTCACAATCAATGGCGCTATATAAATTAATAATAATAATAATAATAATAATAATAATAACAATATCCATTACAATCAATAGCTGCTTTTACGAGCTGAGAATACACTGTTTGCAAATACACCTGAAAATCCCAAAAACAGGAGTTTTACTATGATAGTAAATGCATTGCGTGAAAATTACCCTTAAAATATAGCCTTTGTTAGTAACGATTAAAAAACACCCTCCCCATAGGTGATTATACACACATATACATCACAAATATAGAATTGATAATTTTCCAGTACCATATAAATGGATTAGCAAGCCACCAAACAAAGTTACAGAAGGAGCCTATTATTCTCTATAAATCCTTGGGTAGATCCTTTTCCTGTCTCATGTTACTCGGGTACGTAGCCTTATATCTGGTATATGGATCTATGGTTCCTCATGTTGAATTAAGATTGATCTATGTTTATGGTCATCAAGGGACATAGAGGGATAGTTCTTGGTTAACAGGGGCACTATTGACATAAATCCTAGGGTGCCAATCTGTGCGGCAAGGCAGGGTTCTGCCCAGAGATTTATAAGGACTAATAGGCTCCTTCTGTAACTATTTTGATGGCTAGCTAATCCTTTCTGTGGTGTTAGAAATTTAACAATTCTATATTTTTGATGTACAATCATGGCCGAAAGTGTTGGCACCCTTGACATTTTTCTATAAAAATGAACAATTTTAATTTGGGAGAAGACACCCTTCAAATATGAAAGACCTGGAGCAGTTTGGAAAAAAAGAAGAGTGGTCCAAAATTCCAGTTGAGAGGTTTAAGAGGCTTGTTGATGGTTATAGGAAGTGATTGATTGCAGTTATTTATTCCAAAGGGTGTGCAACCAAATATTAAGTTGAGGGTGTCAACAATTTAGTCTGGTCCATTTTTGTGGTTTTGTGTGAAATTATGTCCAATTTGCAATTTTTTCCTCTGTTTTTTTTTGTGTTGTTCCAATACACATAAAGGAAATAAATATGTAAATAACAAAACATGTGTAATTGCAATAATTTTCTGGGAGAAATACTTCATTTTCTGGAACAATTGCAAGGGCGCCAACACTTTCGGCCATGACTGTACATGTGTATATAATCAACTATAGGGAGGGTGTTTTTAATAGTTGCTAATAAAGGATATATTTTAAGGGTAATTTTGTAAGACAACTTTTGATTATCCTTTACTGAAACCAATATTCAGTAAATTCAGTCGTAAATGCATTGCATGTAAAAGATCTTTGAAAAACAATAAACTTTTTATATACAATTAATTTTCAAAATTGCATTATTTTACTATTCCAAACTGCTAATGATATATTGTAGCTGCTTCAGTAGCGGGCTTCTCTGGTCGAGCATGCGCAGGTATTTTCTATATATCTAATGGGCTGTGTGTGTGGAGACTGAGGAGCACATAAACCACTCTAGGTAGTGCACATAATACTGCCCATAAGGAAATTGGAGAGTTTATGTGAGGGAGAAAGACAGCATTGTGCTATCTGCCTAAACTATCGCTGAGAACTCACAGTGAGCATAGTTACATAGTTTATAAGGCCGAAAAAAGACAAGCGTCCATCCAGTTCAGCCTATTTCTTGTGCACTGTAGCTATTCCGCAGCGTTGATCCAGGGGAAGGCAACAAAAAAACATGCGGTATAGGCCAACTTACATCATTGAGGAAAAATTCACTTCCCGACTCCAATCTGGCAGTCAGATTAAATCCCTGGATTAATTAACTAAGCATAAGATGTAATTTTATTGTTCTCAAGAAAGGCGTCCAGGCCTCTCTTGAACTCTTTAAGTGAGTTGGACATCACCACTTCCTCTCCCAGAGAGTTCCAGAGTCTTCAATGACTGAATGCTGACTTGTAAGTGCTGTGGAATATGTTGGCACTGTATAAATAAAATTATTATTAATTATTATTACCTGTACTATATAACTGTCTGGTTACACAGTACAAGCCATCCATCATATACAGTCACAGAAGATGCGGTCATTATCGGTTCTCGGTGATATTGTAGGCAGAGAGCTGCATAGAACAATGCTGTCTGCTCAGAAAGCAAAATATCACTGTCATCTGAAGGAGACAGACAGCACTGTTCTGCCGGCACTGTTGCCGAGAACTGATAATGACCGCATATTCCGTGACTGTGTGTGATGGCTGAATTTTGCTGTGTAGCCAGAAAGCTATACAGAAGAATGCTGCCTGATTGGGGCATGCACAGTAAAAACTACTCACCATCATGGTAGAAGTGCTCATGTACTGTCACAGAAGAACAGCTCACACCCTGTGCTGCCAATGAAAATAATCTTCTAACTTATTCTGTAAATCTACTCTATATATCTATGGTAAACTAACCCACATAGAAATAACAAGCAACCACTTATAGGCTCTGTGGCCACAAAGAAAATACAGATTTCCAGGCAAAATCAGAGATGTATTTATATAATGGGATAGAAGAACTTTAGTTGTTCAGTTGTTCACTTCAAGAATAAATCAATCCTGCTGCTGTAGATTCAAAGTTTTTCTGCCAGGCTACTTTCAGCAGTGTGTGCATAGGATTTATCTATGTGTTGTGTTTTGCCAAAATGATGAAATTGATGTGTTTTTTTTAAACATTCTTGCACATGATTATAGTGCAAAATGGATCAGGACATTTCTAGGACTCTTCCAAGATCTAGTTATATTTTTCCTAAAATAATTTACTAGACAAAAAATAGCATTTCAACATACAATGGATATAATAAGTGTACACACGCATGTTAAATTGCCACGTTTTCGTCATGTAAAAAATCATACCAAGAATAATCATTTCAGAACTTTTTCCAGTTTAAAGCTCAAGTATAATGCATATAAATTCATTGAGAAACAAGCTGAAATAATTTTGATGGGGAAAATAAAAATAACTAAAGCAAATTAATGTGGTTGCATAAGTATGAACACCTTCTTATAATTGTTGATGCTCTTATCTTTAGAATTAGCCAATCACATGTAAACTCATGCTAAATAGTAGTCAGTACAAACTTAAATTGATTCTGATTAGCTGTTCTAGTAGGATTTTCCTGGCATTTTCTTAATTGCATTTTACAGCAAAAGCCATGGTCTGTAAACAGCTTATAACACATCAAAGGGATCTCATTATTGAAAGATACAAGTAAAGAGAAGGCTATAAAAAATTCCAAGGCATTAGATATACCATGGAACACAGTGAAGTCAGCCATCAAGAAGTGGCTTAAATTTGGTACAAATGTTACATTACCTTGAACTGGACATCCCTCAAATACTGATAAAAATATGAGAAGAAAATTGGTATGGAGGCTGCCAAGTGGCCTACACCAACATTAAAGGAGCTGTAGGAACTTCTGGCAAACACTGGTTGTGCACTACATGTGACAACAATCTCCAATATTCTTAACATGTCTAACATGTGGGGTAGGTTGGCAACATGGAAGACTTTTCTAACAAAGTAAAAAAACATACTCGCCTGTCTTTGTTTTGCCAATATCTACAACAATTCTGCATGTGGGAAAATGTGTTGTGGTCTGATGAGATGAAGATTGATTTTTTTGGCCATAACTCCAAAAGGTATGTTTGGTGCAAAGGCAACACTGTGCATCACCAGCAGAACACCAAACCCACAGTGAAGCATGTAGAAGGCAGCAGTGATACACTGTGTGTTATTTCTTTTTTATTTTTATAGCTAATCCATTTCTTAAAATTCAATTAAGGGATTGGTGTTACAAAAGATTTAAAAAAAAAATTGAGTGAAAAGGGTAACATTCAAACATCCTTTGGAGTGTTACCATTTCAGTGGCAATAATGTAATATTCAATTTCTATGACCCAATGTTATAAAATTCTGTAAGGCACCTTTGGGTTTAAATTACTAACTACACATCTACATGAATTCATTGAACCAGACAATGTGAACTGAGGTCTAAGATGGCAGACATACAAGAAACAGAGGCATGTTCGCACTAGCAAAAAAGAAGCAAGACAAAAATATATCTCATACCCTACCATAATTATATATAAATGTAAAGCAAAATTGCATAATAAATATAGGGTACTTAGTGAACTATTTTTGATCAACAAAAGTATACAAGCCGTCCCACCAGCGGCAAGGTGACCCTAAATTGGGACGGTACCTATACTGCCTATATTAAAAACCTTACTGTATATCAAAGTTGAAGTAATGCATATAAAAGGGTAGACAAATAGGACCGGGTCCCAACTCCAGACCACCTAGGCCCGTGGTAAGCTACATATATACCAATCAGCTCAACAAAGGGCATGCCACACCCTTAAATTGCACAGAATGCAAACAAGTCAAAAAACCAGACAATGTGAACTGAGGTCTAAGATGGCAGACATACAAGAAACAGAGGCATGTTCACACTAGCAAAAAAGAAGCAAGACAAAAATATATCTCATACCCTACCATAATTATATATAAATGTAAAGCAAAATTGCATAATAAATATAGGGTACTTAGTGAACTTCTACACTACATGAAATGACAAAAAAGCAACATAGTGCCGCACTACACAGTAGCAGTGCTCCAGTGTCATTCTGTGCCTGCTCATCTTTCAGCAGACATATTTGTCTGTATGCTTTTTTTGATCAAAAATAGTTCACTAAGTACCCTATATTTATTATGCAATTTTGCTTTACATTTATATATAATTATGGTAGGGTATGAGATATATTTTTGTCTTGCTTCTTTTTTGCTAGTGTGAACATGCCTCTGTTTCTTGTATGTCTGCCATCTTAGACCTCAGTTCACATTGTCTGGTTTTTTGACTTGTTTGCATTCTGTGCAATTTAAGGGTGTGGCATGCCCTTTGTTGAGCTGATTGGTATATATGTAGCTTACCACGGGCCTAGGTGGTCTGGAGTTGGGACCCGGTCCTATTTGTCTACCCTTTTATATGCATTACTTCAACTTTGATATACAGTAAGGTTTTTAATATAGGCAGTATAGGTACCGTCCCAATTTAGGGTCACCTTGCCGCTGGTGGGACGGCTTGTATACTTTTTTTGATCAAAAATAGTTCACTAAGTACCCTATATTTATTATGCAATTTTGCTTTACATTTATATATAATTATGGTAGGGTATGAGATATATTTTTGTCATGAATTCATTGAGTAGTGTAGTTTCTAAAATGTGGCAACTTGTGGGAGGATTTTGCTGTTCTGGAAGTTACAGGGGTTCTACCAATGGTGCTTACAATCTATTCAAACAAAATCTACATTCCGAAAGCCCCTTCCCTTCTGAGCCCTTCCATGTGTCCAAACAGTAGTTAACAACCACAAGTTTAGTATTGCCACATTCTGTAGCAATTGAATAACAAATTATTCAGTCCATTTACTCTTATTATCCCACGTGTCAAGAAAAAGTTGAGGATAACTTTTTTAGCAAAAAAACATAAAATATTGTTTTCGCAGCTCAATTTTATAAAATTCTGGAAGCACGTATGGGTTAAAAATGCTCACTACAACCTTTGATGCATTGAGTTTTCAAAAT
Source organism: Phyllobates terribilis (assembly GCF_046119375.1). Taxonomy (NCBI): domain Eukaryota; kingdom Metazoa; phylum Chordata; class Amphibia; order Anura; family Dendrobatidae; genus Phyllobates; species Phyllobates terribilis. Next base: position 639,257,775 of record NW_027362762.1, read on the forward strand.
GGGATCACTTGTTGAGGGTATGGGGTGGTAAATTGTGTTGTATCCTATTACCCCTTGGGAAAATAAAAAAAAATTGTGACTAAAGCAATATTTTAGTCAAAAAAAATGTAATTCTTTTACTTTTGCATTTCACTTTCCTGTGAAACGCCTTAACAAATTTCGTGATAGTAATTTTGAATAATTTAAGAGATGCAGTTTTTAAAATTGAATCACTTTTGGGGGATTTCTAATATATAAACCCTAAAAGTCACTTCAAAACTCAATAGCTCCAAAAAAATAGGTTCAGTAGGTCCATAAAAAAATAGGATTTGTAAATTTTCTTAAAAAAATTAAAACTTGTTGCAAAATTTTAACTCTTCTAACAGAAGAAAAGGAAGTTTGAAAAGTGATGCTGACGTAAAGTAGACACATGAGAAATGTTGTTTTAACTAGTTTGTGTGGTATGATTAACTGGTCTGAAGGTATAAGCATTCAAAGTTTGAACATCGCTAATTTTTCTACATTTTCATCAAATTTCAAATATTTTCATAGAAAAATGCAAAAGATATCAACCTAAAGTTACCATTTACATGAAGTACAAAGTGTCATGAAAAAAAAGAGACTCACTCGGATATGTTGAAACATTCCAAAATTGTTACCACACAAAGTGACACATCAGATTTCCAAAAATTGGTTGAGAAAGCCAATGCTCCCATGTGGCATACTTTTTTTTACAATATATCCCTATAGTGGACGGATGCCTCGGCATTTATGCTGAATATGCATAGTCACACATATGCTCAGGAGGTATGCACCCAACAGTAGCCACGAAAGTAATATTGTAGTGTGGACCTAGCCTTATTTTTTATATCGGACAGCACTTAGACCTGAAAAATGAAAAAGTGAAAAAAAAAACACTTTTTCATTTTTACGAATCAATTTGTGAAGCACCTAGGGGTTCCAAGTGCTCACTATGCATCTAGTTAGGTGCCTTGGGGGGTCTAGTTTCCAAAATGGGGTCACTTGTGGGGGAGCTCCAATGTTTGGACACACAGGGACTCTCCAAATGCAACATGATATCCGCTAACAAATTGAGCCGACAATTTGTTAGCGGATATCATGTTGCATTTGGAGAGTCCCTGTGTGCCCAAACATTGGAGCTCCCCCACAAGTGACCCCATTTTGGAAACTAGACCCCCCAAGGCACCTATCTAGATTCATAGTGAGCACTTGGAACCCCAGGTGCTTCACAAATTGATTCATAAAAATGAAAGTGTTTTTTTTTTCACTTTTTCATTTTTACGAATCAATTTGTGAAGCACCTGGGGGTTCCAAGTGCTCACTATGCATCTAGATAGGTGCCTTGGGGGGTCTAGTTTCCAAAATGGGGTCACTTGTGGGGGAGCTCCAATGTTTGGGCACACAGGGGCTCTCCAAACGCAACATGGCGTCCGCTAACAATTTGAGCCGATTTTCCATTCAATTTGTTAGCGGACACCATGTCGCGTTTGGAGAGCCCATGATGTGCCTAAACAGTGGAGCTCCCCCACAAGTGTCCCCATTTTGGAAACTATACCTATCAAGGATTTTATTAAGGTGTATAGTGAACATTTTGAACCCAGAGGTACGGCACAGAATTTGTTTACATTAGGTCATCATATTGAATAAGTTGTCATTATTCTTGAGCGCAAGTGCTCGCTACTTGAGTTTGCATCGGGTACTCAGGTATGCACCATGTACAGCGTGTGCTCGAGTGACATGCTCGAGTCCCTGCTCCGCATGTTTCACGGTTATTAGACACCCAAAAAAAAACATGCGGGGATCGCTCGTGCATGGCAGGCAATCCCCGTAAAGTTTTTTGGCCGCGAAGCATATGGGGCAGAGACTCGAGCATGTCACTCAAATACCCACGATACTCAATGCATACCAGAGCACCCGATGCAAACTCAAGTAGCGAGCACTTGCTCTCAACACTAGTCGCCATATCGTCATCTTTTTTTCTTACTTTTGAAAAAAATCCCAACCCCAGCCCTAACCCTAGCACAACCCTAGCCCTAGCACAACCCTAGCCCTAGCACAACCCTAGCCCCAGCACAACCCTAGCCCCAGCACAACCCTAGCCCCAGCACAACCCTAGCCCGAGCACAACCCTAGCCCCAAACCCAGCCCTAACCCTAGCCCAATCCTAACCTAAGAGTTTATTTTTGACGCCGTTCCTTGTGCAGTATAAGTGATTAGACGACTTTATTCTTCGGGTCGGTGTGATTACAGCAATGCCAGAATCATATGGGGTTTTTATGACTGACAGCTGTCACACATTAAAAGACGCATTTTTTGTAAAATCTAGTTTTTGCATCGCCATATTTTGAGAGCTATAATTTTTCCAGATTTTGGCAGACAGTCATGTGACGGCTCGATTTTTGCGGGATGACTTGACGTTGTTATTGGTGCCATTTTCAGGCACGTGACATTTTTTGATCGCTTTCTATTCCGATTTTTGGGAGGCAGAATAAACAAAAACCAACAATTCAGGAATTGTTTTTTTTTTTTTTTTTTCTGTTCCGCGTGTGGTAAAATTGATGAGGTAGCTTTATTCTTCGGGTCAGTACGTTTACAGCGGTACCACATTTGTATCATTTTTCTATGTTTTGGCGCTTATACACAATAAAAGCTATTCTATAGAAAAAAATATTTTTTAGCATCGCTTTATTCTGAGAGCTATAACTTTTTTATTTTTCGGCTGATGGAGCTGTATGGTGGCTTGTTTTTTGCGGGACGAGATGACGTTTTCAGCGGTATCATTTTTATTTATATGCGTCTTTTTGATCGCGTGTTATTCCACTTTTTGTTTGGCGGTATGGTGATAAAGCATTGTTTTTTGCTTCGTTTTTTTTTTTTTTTTTTTACCGTGTTCACTGAAGGGGTTAACTAGTGGGACAGTTTTATAGGTCAGGTTGTTCCGGACGCGGCGATACCAAATATGTGTACTTTTATTGTTTTTTTTGTTTTTTTTTTTAAATAATATTTATTGATGGGTACATTATATTTTTATTTTTGGTGTATTATTTTTTTTATTTTTTTTTTATATTTTTGCACATTTTTTTTTTTTTTTTTCACTTTCACACAGTTTATACACTTTATTACTTTGTCCCACTCTGGGACTTTCACTTTTTTTTTTCTGATAGCCTGCATGGCACAGGAATGAAGCACCATCCCTATGCCATGAAGGCTGTCAGAAGTGCACAGTGTGAAGATTGCTTGGAGATGCACTGCGCATGCCCAAGCAATCTTCCTGCTCTCTGGTGACCCGGATGTTGTCATGACAACATCGGGTCGTCATGGCAACACCCGGGAAGCCTTTGCAGACTGCGCTGGAAGCCGGAAGAAGAGGTGAGTATCGCCGATCACCTCCCCTTGCCCCCGCAATGCCGCGATCGACTTCGATCGCAGCATCGCGGGGGTTAATGTGCTGGGAGCGGTGCAGGACCGCTCCCTGCACATAGTACCGGGTGTCAGCTGTGACAATCAGCTGACACCCGGCGGCGATCGCGCCCGCACAGCCTGTGTGCGCGCGCGATCGCCATGACGTACTAATACGGGTCTGGCTCTTAAGTCCTAGGGCACAGACGCGTATTAGTACGTCAGATGTTATTAAGGGGTTAAATATACATATAAACATACAAATAATAGAAAAGCACCTCCAAACTGTGAGGGACTATAGATTGCATCTAATCCAAGGTGTATATTTGCATGGGATATACTGCTTCTGTTGAGTGTACTAAAATAAAGATGTTTCCCTGTATGTTTAATCCTCAGGCCAGTGACAATACTGGTAATCATATGATGTACAGTGGTAACATACTGCAGCAAAAGTCCAATGTTAACACCGGCGTGATGCAGAGTCCCTCATCCCCTACGCACGTTTCATCGTCCGACTTCCGCAGGGGGCGTCAAGTATGTCAGTATGTAAGATCCACTTGTAAAATGTCCAGCATTCCACTAATCTCATCTTTATCTCAGGAGTCCATTGTTTCAGCAGCCAATAATCTCATTAGGTGAGTGTAGATTGAGACACAGTGGAGCCGTCACCACAGGGGGTCTTACAGGCAGTCTCAGGTGAAGGCTTCTACAATATTCTTCATTGTTTTAGCAAACAGTAAATGCTTAAGGGGAAGGGTGTCAGCACTTCTGAGCTGGGAGGGGGCTGACCCCAGAGAAGGAGAGGAGAGACATTTTTTAGTCAGAGTTGTGTGGAAGGATTGATGGAGACCGTGGATTTGGAAGGATGGATGGATAAACATGTTACCATTATGGAGTATGTCATTTGGATTTAAACTTTCTTCAAAGGACTTCTGCTACTGGATACCTGTGCTTTCATCATTTTATCGCCCGTCTAGAGAATCATGAACTGTGGCTACCGATTATACTGGCTGGTGATACGAAATCTATGGGCCAACCAAAAGTTGGGAGACAGTGAGTATGGCCTTGTACAAAGCCAGTGGAACTACTGAACCCAGATTGGGAATTTGAGGACTGAGAGAACTGTATTTTGGCCATTTACCTGGAATTGCTTTATTACCATGGCTGTGGTCAATAAAATATTGTTGCATCGTTAACCTGCCTAGGTGATTACTTACAACCCACAACCTCAGATCTTTACAAGTGGTGGCAGTGGTGGGATCACCTATCTCTGGAGAGCATACCAGGGAAAGTTACCGAGCGGTAACTTGGCAGAAGAGATGACAGAGGATGGACCGACTGAGTTGAGGAGGATGCTGGACGCACTAGGATAGCGGGCCACGGAGATGGAGCGGGGGGCAGTGTCAAACAAATTTCTGGGTGTGCATGAAGCACTACCCCCACGTGCCTCATCGCAGATGACAGTGAATAACAGGCGAGAGGGGCCTGCATCTTTAAGGTACCAGGATATACCACAGTTTAATGAGGACACCTCAGATATTGATGAACATCTATGGTTATTTGAGAACCTCTACCTGCTGCATGTGGTGTTAGTCAGTGACTGGCCCAGATTTTTGAGCATTGGCTTGACTGGAAAAGCAAGAGAAGCTTTTAATAACTTGTCTTCTGGGGATCAGAGATGTTACTCTACCATTCGCAGCGCATTACTAGAGAGGTATGCCATAACGCCGGAAACCTACCGGCCGAAGTTTCGGGAGACTGACAAGCCCGCTGCACACACGCATCGGGAGTTTGCTAACACACTACATACGGCATGCACTCGGTGGATAGAAGGACTGGGGGCTCGGGAAGCAGAACATGTAATGGATATAGTCATGCTGGAGCAATTTATGTCAAAGCTCCCAGGTAATTTAAAAGAATGGGTGGCAGATAGAAAACCACTCAGCCTGGATGAGGCTGCAAGATTGGCTAATGATTGGTCTGCTAATCGACCAGGGCAATGTGGAAGTACAGCCCCAGTGAGTCAGGAATAGGATCTTACAGGGAGGCCATTGAGACCTATGGACCGGCCAGATGAGGAACTGCAGGGATTTTGGACTTCACAAAGAGGGGGAGGTTTCCCAAGCCTCCAGGTTCGGTCTGTGTTGGGGCGAGAAGGGCTAAACTGCCATAACTGTGGCCGCATGGGGCATTTTGCCAGGAAATGCTGGGAACGTTCTGGCCCACATCACAACCTAGGACGATGATTGGTGTGCCACTGGGCCAATGTCGTAACCCAAAGCCAAATACTGGTTCTCACTGCTTCAGCCAAGAGGGAGCGGCACTATCTGCAGACTAATCCCCCACTTGTGGTGAGTAATACACAAAATACAATAACTGCTACCATGAAGGAATGTGACCTGGGGGAGGGAAATGACATCAGGGAGGAGGGCCAGGGACTTTGGCACACTGGTTCTACCATCACTCTGGTCAGCCCAGATATTGTCCCCCCAGAACACTATTTATCAGGCCGCCAAGTGACCATCCCCCTAACTGGGTGTCAGCACTCTGGGGCTGGTTTCAATGGATACAAGTTTGGCTCTCATTGGGCACGTGTGGAGTTTCCCAGGACAAACTGGGGATCAGGGAGAGGATATGTAGGACCCCGTGGAAGGGACAGACCCCTGATCCAGCGAACTAAATACAGAGTCCTTGTCTCAGGGCTTCCCGCATCGGGAAGTTGGCAAGATCTGAAAGACCATATGAGAGAAGCTGGAGATGTCTATTACACTGACGTATACCAGGGTGGAATGGGGACTGTGGAGTATATTTGCAAGGACGACATGGAATATGCTTTGAGGAAACTGGATGATACAAAGTTTAGTTCTCATAAAGGCGAGACCTCTTACATTCGTGTCCGTGCTGAAAAAATGGGGGATGTATGTGAGGAGCTGCCCACTTACTAAAGACTATGATCATTTTCCAGCAATGGACCACCATTTTTATCAATATTATTATTGTGTTTTATTAGTGATTTACTTGTTATGTTTTACATAGTTCTGCTTACTTGTCAGTATGTAAGATTCACTTGTAAAATGTCCAGCATTCCACTAATCTCATCTTTATCTCAGGAGTCCATTGTTTCAACAGCCAATAATCTCATTAGGTGAGTGTAGATTGAGACACAGTGCAGCTGTCACAACAGGGGGTCTTACAGGCAGTCTCAGATGAAGGCTTCTAGAATATTCTTCATTGTTTTAGCAAAATGTAAATGCTTAAGGGGAAGGGTGTCAGCACTTCTGAGCTGGGAGGGGGCTGACCCTAGGGAAGAAGAGGAGAGACATTTTTTAGTCAGAGTTGTGTGGAAGGATTGAAGGAAGAGGATGGAGACCATGGACTTGGAAGGATGGATGGATAAACATGTTACCATTATGGAGTATGTCGTTTGGATTTAAACTTTCTTCAAAGGACTTCTGCTATTGGATACCTGTGCTTTCATCGTTTTATCGGCCGTCTAGAGAATCATGGACTGTGGCTATTATACTGGCTAAAGATACGAAATCTGTTGGCCAACCAAAAGTTGGGAGACAGTGAGTGGGAGCCAATGGAACTACTGAACCCAGATTGGGAACTTGAGGCCTGAAAGAAATGTATTTTGGCCATTAACCTGCAATTGCTTTATTACCATGGCTGTGATCAATAAAATATTGTTGCATCGTTAACCTGCCTAGGTGATTACTTACAACCCACAGCCTCAGATCTTTACAGTATGGAATCTACTTTAAATATAGCATAATTTAAGTGACTTACCTGAGAATGAGAGGCATGGTGTATGCAGACTATGCTGCCATTTTTGGGGGATGTGTGACACCCAGGAGCGCAGGGGGCACCCAGTACACCGGGCATGGGTCGGATCCTTCCTTAGTGTCACATGGGGTTTTGTGTGGCCGTGCCCGGTGCCTGGCGCTCTGGTGCACAGTAAAAATAAATAATGGACACACGGCTATGGGTGTGGGGGGAATTAATGCTGCGTTTACTGTTCCCTCTTCTTTGTGTGGTGGCAATGGTAGCGTTTCCCGAGATGTTGAGGCGGAGGGTAACAGGTGAGTCAGGAGGCAGATGTGCTTTCAAAAACAGATGAAACTTTTACTGTAAATGTTCAGCTTTAACAAAGTATCACAGCCAGAAAGATGAATTACAGCCATAGATGTAACAACATAACATGAGCAGATGACAAAGTTCCTCAGAAGGGCGTTTAGTGACAGATGCAGGAAATGGCATATATGAGGTGTGATAAACAGCAAGTGTGTACAGAGCCTATCCTGTTATCCAAGCTGACACGATAGAGTATTCTCCTATCCCACTGGGGTGGCTTTCCCCAGCAGACCCCCATATCCCTGTTTCCTCTGACCTTTATTTTGTAGGACTCCTGTTACCCATCTTCATTATGGGGGGCTACCCTCCAGGCCCATACTCCTCCTATCTCCACGGCATGGTATTCTGGTAGGCTTAGGGTGCTGTGCAGACCAGGGAATTCCATCTGCCTCAAGTGTGATAGTCCTCAGGCTATCCTACAGGTTTACTCAGGTCAGTCCATCCATATTAAGCCTACTGGGAAAAAGGGAAAATTAATCCCCTCACATGTTTTCTGGCTGCTTCACTGGCTGGTCCCCAACTGTCCTCTGAGGAGCTCACTGGAGCTCTGACTGAAATAACGGTTGCAGCTATCTTTAGTAAACCCAGAGGCTCCACCCACTAAGCCATCCGCCTAGCAACTGCCTCAGTGGGGATCCTAGCTTATCACTACTTGGGTTGCTGCAATGAGTGTTGATATACAGCGTCACTGAGACCAATTCTTACATGAAATAATGCTAAACTCTAATATTATGAGTAACAATGCATACAATTATAATGATACCCATCTTTGGGGTATTACAGATGTACCTTTTATGTTGCCCCATTGCCCCAAGTACAGTGATTTCAATTACAGTTACACTACGAGGCTGATTTAAAATTATCTGCCCTCTAGCTATAGAAATTATTTTAATTGACTTTCCAAAAAAACAAATGCATCATTTTCAACATAATCTCCCAGCTTTTCAATACACATAGGAGTCAATTCTTCTAGACTAGTGTAGTGCACATTCATGCTATACCAGTCTTGATGAAGTACACAAGGTGCCAAATTCTTTAAGAGGCGCACTCCACCTCTGCTGAGTGTTGTATGCCTCTGTGCACCGTGCCAGAAATGCTACTCCAGTCAAAGACTGGAGTAGCATTTCTGACATCCAAAACATCGGCATTTTTGATCAGTTAGAAGGTTGGCTCAGCCACGCCCCACATCATACCTATTTAAACCCCTGAACATCAGTTCCCACTGCCAGTTATAGTCTAACTAGCTCTTGTGTGTTTTAGTGTGTATACCTGATCGTGACTTCATTGACCATTCTCCTACATTACAATTTTATACCTACCTATACCTCCTGGTTCTTACCCAACTACTTGACTATTTTTCTTGCCAGCTTGTAGCACCGAATAGCAGCTGACTCCTTGGCCCTAGCCCATGGGCCACTGTGTAAGTCCAGATCCTTGTACAGAGGTTAAAGGATGAAGACCAGTGCAACTCATGAGCTTTTGTAAACTGAGTGGCCAGTCCCAAGCCTGCTAGAGCTGCCAGGTGACCACAAACAGTGCCCTCGTGACATGTATCAGCTATATGCAAGCTAATTGGTAGTCATTTAACAGCATATTTACACACTGCCAAAAACAATGATTTTTCAGCAAGCTGAAAAATAATTTCACTTTCGACGTACTGTTTACATAGGCTGTCAATTGGGAACGAACATTCATCATGTAAATTTTATTAACTACTAATTAGAGATAAGCAAGTTTAAGTGAGTACAATTTAATTCTACTTCAATATACAAAAAATCTGCATTTTTGTGAGCACAGTTTTTTGTTCATTAGCTTTGCGAGCCATGCATTATTTTGCTAAATCAAAAATAGCTTGCAAACATTTCAAAAATATGAAAAAAAATATACTTACCTCACTGCTCATCTATATGGCTCCACTGATACTCGTTGTTTGGTCTACAAAGCCGTCACTTCTTTTTCTCATCCCGAGCTGCATCACCCAGCCTGATCACTCTAGGCAGGGACCCTTTGGTCAGGACCAAGCCTTGGAGGTCAATGTCCATCATAATGACACAGATGTGTGATGTGTGGTGACCTCTGAGGCCTTGTCTCGGATGGAAGCCCTTGTATAGAGTGAAGAGATCGAATATGCAACATCGGAAAGAAAAGGACTAGATTCGGGCATCACTGCTACCTGCCGCTCTGTCCTCACGACTTCTTTTTTCTGCCCTCATGGCTCCGGCCTGTTCACTCTAGGCCGAGACTTCCTGTCATAATGTGTTGCATAATGCGTGACCTCAAAGCATGGTCATGGCTGAAGTGAACAGTCTAGAAGATGTGGCTCGTGATAGTGGAAGGAAGAGGCGGCTTTGAGGACGGGACAGTAGGCAAAAGAGCAGCTGGACTCGTGAGTGGTGAGGTGAGTATAACTTGTTTTCTTTGTTGTTTTTCACATCTTACGTTGTCTTCAAACACCAGAGTATAAGAAAGGAAATTCAATTTTCAGAGAATAACTTCTCTGAGAATCAAATTTACTTATAAAATCCTTGCGATTTGGCAAATTTGAATTTTGTCAGATCTTTTCATCGTTACTGCTGATGCAATATGGATGTAAAATAAACAAATATTTGGATAGCCTACAGATGGAATATTGATGATGTAGCACCCCGAGGACTCGGCTGCTACAGGGGTATTGCACCTCAGACCAGAGGTGTGGTATTCCACTCCCGGGTAAGGATGGAGTGTGGGACCGAGCTCAGTAGCTGCATGCACTACACTCATCCCATTTCCGGGGGACAGAACAACGGTACTCCCACTAGGTAGATGTGCAGGTACGACAGCGTCTGTCCCTGGCTGGAGTGGGAGGGGGGGAGGAACATCCCAGTAGTGTAGGAGCAGACAGGGGAGGGACTCTGGGCATAGGAAGGAGCCCATTGGGTGCTAGTCACCTGGGCTCGGGTGTCAGAGGGAGTATAAGAGGTGGGCACCATCTTTAGACAGGGTCCTGTTCAGAGGAGAGTCTGTTCTGAGGGAGAGTTCAGCCAGAGAGGGCTGACAGGGAGCTGTGGCTCCGGCTGGGCCCAGCTCCAGGGCCAGGCCTGAAGCGCAGAGAAAGAGGAAGAAGAGGAAAAACCCAGTGAAAGGCCCAGAGACACAATTAGAGGGAACCCTGAGATCCCACAAGTGAACTAAGACGGGTGAAGGGTTGGCAGAAGAGGGTACCGGATCCCAAACTGGTAGAGGCTAAACATCCTTAGCCAGGAACCGGAGGTCGTGGACAAGTTTTGGTGCGACCCCTCACCATATCCACCAGGAAGGCAAACCACGCATAGGGTCAGGGAAGCCGGGAAAGGTTTCGCCACCAAAAGACCCGAGGGAGCCGGACAAAGGTGGGTCCCTGGTGAGGACGGCCCGTAGGAAGGAATAGAGGGGAGCTTGGGACCACGCTCTGGAACTGCCTGGGGGTTGGCCGAGTCCCGCACCTGGTGGACGCAGCACGGCTCGGGTGGTCACTGCTGGCCGAAGTGACCGGAGCAACACCTGTGAGTAAAAGCCTTGAAACTGCACCACACGTCTCTGAGCTTCCTTGCTGCACCATCACTACCACTATCTTCCACATCTGCTGCCCTGAGGTCATACCCCTCCCGTTGGGGGTTCTACCAGCTACGCTGCACAATCTTACCACCGGCCTCAGCGGTCTGCCCTGCAGCGGCGGCTTCATAGCTGCATTCAACGGGTGGCGTAGTCGAACATTCTAACATCTACTGCTAAAGACTGCCGCTCAGCTTGACTCCCTGGGCACGGACCGGGTCACCGCCACGAGACTACTACCCCCATCTGATCCGGCTCCGGGTAAGCCCCCCGTGCGCGCGATGCCGCACGACACAGCAGGCCCAGGGGCGCGTCAACTTTGGCGTAGTCGGCAGGATTTCGTGCCCGCAACCGACGGGTACTGCGTGCCTGAAGAAAAGTTCACATTTACCGTAAAAAGGAGTCTCCCGCCAATTCCGGAGGGTCCCCGCCATCGGACGCCATCTCGGATCGTTTCCCGCCGTTTGCCCGCCATCTGCAGCCTTTTCCCGCCATCCACGGAGTTTCCCGCCATAAAGAGACGATTCCCGCCATCTGAGACGATTTCCCGCCCTGGCAGAGCGGACACCATTGTGGGCGTGCCAGAGGGTGGCAAGAGGCCACCTCCCATCATGGGCCAGGTCCAGGAATGGCGCCAAAAGCGGAAACCGCCCCCACCAGCAGAGACTGCAATGATAGAAATGTCCATCAGTGTGAGAGGGCTGCCCCTGGAACTGACAATCACTAAGTTGCCCCGAGACCACCCTCAATGGGGGCGGATACAGAACAAAACCAAGAAGATGGGTGCGGCCTGGAGGAGTCTGGACAGATCGCACCCGGAGATGGAGGGAGAGTCGATCAGCACCGACCCTGTGGTCCGGAACATGTTGCAGGCTGCCACCCCGGAAGGCCTGGTGGAGATCCTGGCACAGCTCCCCAGAAATCGGGAGCGTGCACAGACCGCGCTGGAGGCCTTGGCCCGGAAGATGGCCCGGGTACAGCAAGAAGCGCTGGCCGAGTGGAGGAGAGAGATGGTCCAGCAGGCTGGAACCCGCCAGCAGAAGACGCCACCCGCAACGTGGAGCATGTCTGCCCCTGAGGATGGTGCAGGAGGAACGGAGGCAGGAGACGATGCCGCAGAGGGAGCCGCAGAGATGGAAGCAGGTAATGGGGACGTCATCACCCCGTGCCCAGTAGCCGCAAGCCTGCCCCAGCTCCCCGTCGCAGAGCCCGAAGTTCCACTTACCGCGCCCGTTGCCGCACCGCCGCTGCTTCCAACTAGGCCTCAAGCGGCAGGAGCCGCGGTCGTGCCCTCTGTTACGCCACGCCCCTTGACCCTGAGCGCGGCAAAAGAGGAAGTGCCCCCGGCCTGGTCGCAGGGCCGAGTACCCCCGGGCGCCGCAGTCTCCACAGCGCCCTCTACCTCCACAGCGCCACCGTCCTGGTCACAGGGCCAAGTACCCCCGGGCGCCGCAGTCTCCACAGCGCCCTCTACCTCCACAGCGCCACCGTCCTGGTCGCAAGGCCGAGTACCCCAGGGCGCCGCCGTCTCCACCGTACCCTTCATCTTCAGAGTGCCACCGGCCTGGTCGCAAGGCCAGGTGAATCCGGGCGCCGCTGCCCCCACCGCGCCCTCAACCTCCACAGTGCTGCCCCTGGGTGAAGACCTATTCACGCAGCACACTTGCCCGGATGGGCAGTCCTTCGTGTGGCCACCGGAGTACGTCAACCCCCGACTCCGGAAGGAGTGGCCCCAGTGTGAGCCTCTGATCCCGGCTCCGGCGCCCGCCAACATTGTCCAGCTCCCATTGGAAGAGGCCCAATTTGCGTGGGACCCCACCGGCGAAGACCTCATGGGGTTCACTCAAGAGACCCGGGCGGCCGCAGCCCAACGTGAGGAGTGTTGCCGACAACAACTGGAAGTCTTTCAGAGGGAACGGCGAGAGAGGCGGGTCCGCGAGGAGCGGCTGCAGGTCCAAAGCGCGGAGCAGAAAAGCCGGACCCGACGAAACCGCCGTGCGGCCCACGGTCCCCGTGCCACCGGGACTGTAATAAAGTTTCAAATGGAGCACGGCTGGGGCTTTATCCGGGATCACAGAACCCCCGGCGATGTCTTTGTTACCCGCAGGGATGTTGAGAGCCACCTGCCGGAGGGACACCGAGGACGTGACCTCTACCCGGGTGATGAGGTTACCTTCACCTGGCACCAGTGTGCCAAAGGACCATACGCCCTTCACGTGCACCGGTTGACGGAGGAGGAGTTGCAGTATGGGGAAGATCAAGAGGACCCGGATGGGTCTGAAGACTATCCTCAGGAGGAGACAAGGAGAAGACACCGCTACTGAAGGGAAGTAGCCCAAATAAAGTACTGTAAATAGTTACCCGTAAGGGTACTTGACATGCTGCTAATCAGAGTATGGTCCCCGTTGGGACTAGTGTGGAACTGTTTAAAGGGACTGTTTCCTGTGTGCCCCTATCCCTTACCAGGCTGAGGACTGTGAGCAGCCATTCCCCTATCCCCACTGGCCGAGGACTGAGAGCGGCCATACCCTGTAAATAGTTGCGCTTCCTAAAGCGCCCCCTTCTGGTTTTATAAGGAACTGTTTTTCTATTAGTGACTGTTGCACTTAACCCGGTCACAAGTTGCACCGTGGCCGGAAGAACAAGAACGTTTTATATAAAAGAGTTTTATATTGAAAATTTATACTGCTAAAATGATAATATAAGAAGTTACCCGTAACGTTATATTTTCTGATAATGTTTTTTTATAATGTTTTATATGTTAGTGTGTACTTTAAAAATTTTGTATGTTTTGTTTTATTCTTTTACAGCCCGAGGACGTGCTGTGGTTTACCAGGGGGGAATGTAGCACCCCGAGGACTTGGCTGCTACAGGGGTATTGCACCTCAGACCAGAGGTGTGGTATTCCACTCCCGGGTAAGGATGGAGTGTGGGACCGAGCTCAGTAGCTGCATGCACTACACTCATCCCATTTCCGGGGGACAGAACAACGGTACTCCCACTAGGTAGATGTGCAGGTACGACAGCGTCTGTCCCTGGCTGGAGTGGGAGGGGGGGAGGAACATCCCAGTAGTGTAGGAGCAGACAGGGGAGGGACTCTGGGCATAGGAAGGAGCCCATTGGGTGCTAGTCACCTGGGCTCGGGTGTCAGAGGGAGTATAAGAGGTGGGCACCATCTTTAGACAGGGTCCTGTTCAGAGGAGAGTCTGTTCTGAGGGAGAGTTCAGCCAGAGAGGGCTGACAGGGAGCTGTGGCTCCGGCTGGGCCCAGCTCCAGGGCCAGGCCTGAAGCGCAGAGAAAGAGGAAGAAGAGGAAAAACCCAGTGAAAGGCCCAGAGACACAATTAGAGGGAACCCTGAGATCCCACAAGTGAACTAAGACGGGTGAAGGGTTGGCAGAAGAGGGTACCGGATCCCAAACTGGTAGAGGCTAAACATCCTTAGCCAGGAACCGGAGGTCGTGGACAAGTTTTGGCGCGACCCCTCACCATATCCACCAGGAAGGCAAACCACGCATAGGGTGAGGGAAGCCGGGAAAGGTTTCGCCACCAAAAGACCCGAGGGAGCCGGACAAAGGTGGGTCCCTGGTGAGGACGGCCCGTAGGAAGGAATAGAGGGGAGCTTGGGACCACGCTCTGGAACTGCCTGGGGGTTGGCCGAGTCCCGCACCTGGTGGACGCAGCACGGCTCGGGTGGTCACTGCTGGCCGAAGTGACCGGAGCAACACCTGTGAGTAAAAGCCTTGAAACTGCACCACACGTCTCTGAGCTTCCTTGCTGCACCATCACTACCACTATCTTCCACATCTGCTGCCCTGAGGTCATACCCCTCCCGTTGGGGGTTCTACCAGCTACGCTGCACAATCTTACCACCGGCCTCAGCGGTCTGCCCTGCAGCGGCGGCTTCATAGCTGCATTCAACGGGTGGCGTAGTCGAACATTCTAACATCTACTGCTAAAGACTGCCGCTCAGCTTGACTCCCTGGGCACGGACCGGGTCACCGCCACGAGACTACTACCCCCATCTGATCCGGCTCCGGGTAAGCCCCCGTGCGCACGATGCCGCACGACACAGCAGGCCCAGGGGCGCGTCAATGACAGTACATATGAAAAACCATTTGTTCTTTCTGGATGAAAATCAGGTGAACTTAGGCTAAATTCACTCATCTGTGTCAATGATACCATACAAGAAAAATTTAAAAAAGTTGAACAGCACTTGGACGTGTCACACGTTTGTATGAATGCCACCTTACAAAGATATCGGCTACTGGTTGAGATTCAAAATTCCCTATGTAATTTTTCTATGAACAACTATTTTTCCTGCTCTTGTCTGAGACCTCATTCTGAGGTCAGGCTGTGGAACGCTTTGTAATAGTTTACCACCAATGCTTTAAAAAAAATGTCATTCTGTGTTTTATATAGGTTTGCTTTGGAATTTGTCATCCACTGATGAGCTGAAGAAGGAACTGGTTAATGAAGCTCTTCCTGTACTGAATGAATATGTTGTGGTTCCATTTTCCGGCTGGACAGACAATGCAGTGTCTGGTCAGAAGAGTTCACTGGATCCTGAAATCTTCTTTAATGCAACTGGATGTTTAAGGTAACACATGTATAAACAGTTTGCTGGTGTAAGCACAATTGTAATATATTCTTTCAATTAGTTGTTCAAAGTAAGCCCATAGTGGCCCAAGGCCCTCCTCTCAGCACAACTTATTAGGACACGTGGATATCATAACAGGTGTCTGCTTGAAATGTTGTTTATTAGTCAGAATAGAAAGCTATTGAAAAGAGTACTTCCAGTTCGGAAGAAAAGAACTTATATTCGTGGTTGTCCTTTAATGTGAATGGGCACTTTGTACTGCTGGATTTCATACAGGAAAAAAGGATGACAGCTAGAAATGTTTGAATTGATTCGATCTAAATTGAATTCAAGTTGAATCTCATGAAATCTGTAGATCCCGATAAATTCAAATAATCTATGACTTGATTCAAACAAAATGTCTATAAGATTCCTGCCACCTTTTTACACATTGCAGAACATTGCATCAGTAACAGAAGGCTGACATGATCTCATGTGTGAATGCACAGATTTCCCCATAATTCCTTGCAGCAATCACATTACAATCTATAGTGCAGCCAATTAAGAGGAACTATCATAGCCTGTATAAAAACCTATGCAAGGAATGCAGCCGCCATTTTAGAGTGATTTTAGGATAACGAGAGAGTACATCAGAGGTGACAGCTCAGCAATAGAGGTTAGAAGAAAATGCCCAAAACATTGGACAAATACTGCAGACAGTAATATGATGAGTAACCGCAGGAGTGAAGGTGAGTAGCAGTCTGCGAATAATACAGAGATTCAATTTGGGAGAGTGAGATAGGAGAGATGCCAGACTTAGTGTCATTGATCAGTGATTCAGTGATACACATTTTTTTAAATCTCAAACTACTAAAAAGCAGAACAAAAACAGCAAAATAGTTCTTATAGAAAAATAATTACAATGTTTCCGGCAATGTGGTTACTTGACACAATTGATTGTACTGAGTTTTTGCATTCCTAGTGCAATTGTTTTTGTGGAGGGAATAATTGTCCTTTTAAAAATACAAAACAAAAGTTCCTAAATTCCACACGTGTGCATATCAGATACATTATTTTTTGCACATCTGTTTTACAAGAAAGAATTTACACCTAAACACGCCACACTAATACAACTCTCTGTTGTAGATGCTTGCTTTTTAGTTGTGTAGCTACAAGGCATTTTTGTAATTTTTTTGGAAGTGGGTTGAGCATGCAGCATTCTACATAAAAAGCACCATCTAACCTTAACTCTAAGCACCATCACCACCGGAACAGCCGTCCAGACAGGATTCCTACCAAATGCAGGCCACATTTGGTTTCCTTTTGCCTCTGGCAAGTGAGGAAGAAGCGAGGATATTGTGGAATATATGGCACATAACTTGTTTCAATCACAAAAAGATGGTGTTACATTTAACAGTGACACCATCAGTTTGAGTTAGTGTTCTGCACAAACTAGTCTGCCTGATTACAAATGACTAAGAAGGATTATTTTTGGACCATTTTTTGTCATATTAAACCACATGAAAAGTCTGTCACTGCACTATTTTATTAAATGGGATGTTGGTTATTATTGGATTACCATTAGTTTCTATGTTGAGGTCCATTTATATGTTATGCTGCCCCTCTCCACACGTGGACTGCCTGGGACTTTATCGTAAAGGTATTAGTCATCCGTGCTTTACTCCCAGCACTTCTAATCATGCAGGAGGTTAGACCAGGAGATCAGGGCTGTCAGACATTGTGCATCTCACACACTGAGAAACCTGCTCTAAGCTAAGGTGAGCACATTTTCACCTGAGTATTACTGCCTTCTTATGATTGGTCAACATTATACAAGAGGACAAAGGTGCATTAGGTGGCAAATATTTTGATTGCTAATATGTCGACAATGGACAGGCAAAATAGAAAATGTAAAAAAGTTTTACTGCACTCTGTAGCAAATATTAAATCGCGTGTCCAGCTAAACATGAAAAATTTGGTGAAAGGTCCTTTTTAGCTTACCTTTTATTATTCTTTGCTGTGTTTTGTTTGGATAATGAATAGAAGAATTGGAGGTTTTCTTCATTGCAAAGCCTAAGATATGTACGCACAACTGGAGTAGGAGTTCCTGGGTGAATAATGATGTGGCAAATGTGAGCATGCTGCCCACCTAAAAGCTTAGTTTAGAGATCTGGAGAAGCAAACTGCAACAGAGTAGGTAATTGACAATTATGAAAGGAGCATGCGGCTAAACGAGCCTGGGAGTAGTGGGGAAGACATGGAGAGTGGAGAACAATGCCGTAACTTGAAGCTTGTAGATCCCAATGCAAAATCTTCAACAAGGCCCCCAACTGTCACAGGTATTTAATTGTAATAATATTTTCATATGGGGCAAAGGTACCTTTTGGCCCCCCTACCTTCCAGGTCCCGGGTAAGATTCCAACTCCTGCATATCACGTTAGGGGTGGACATGTCTTTGGTGCAGCTGCACAGGAGCTCAAGAGGTAAGGGGGCCCACTATCACCTCCAAAGCAGGTTGAATTGTGCATTGTGGTGAGCTATTGGAATGCAAAGAGCCGTTATATTGTTCTCTCCTATCCATCTCTGTCACTGCTGCATATGTTATAGTTATTATAGTTATGTTCCTGGTGGAAAAGTGTTTAACGACGAGCAGGTAAGTAGCTAAATTAATGTAGTAAGAGGAAGTGGAAAGGGGTCTAAGAAAAGAAAGGCCATTCCGGTTTTTGTACTTCCAAGCAAAATTGCAAAATTGAGTGATGATGCAAGGGTGTCAGTCTTCAAAATTGCAACCCTAGTTGATGTCACTTTTCATAACAGCCATGAGAACAACCCAGTAAGTAGCTCAGTAAAGGGTAATGTATGTAGAGTAAGAACTTGTCAATCTGACTGTATTATCGGTCCGAGTGCAAACATTGGATTGCACTTGGACTAATGTTAGTGTATGCGGCCATGCACAAGTCTGATTTTTTTCTCAGACTGAGACTGTCTGAGGAAAAGATTGCTGCATGCCTGTGTTTGATGCAATATTCTATTTATTTTTTTCATTCGAGAGAATCGGATCACACTATGCTGACACTCTGTTCAAACTCTGATCAGTGTCATTTGCATATTTGATCCGATTTTCTGGATGACAAAAAATACTCTCGTCTGCACCTAGCCTAAGACAGTTGGTGATTATTGGGAGTTCTGTAATCAGGATGACTGATTTATATGACGTCAAAAGCATCTCAAGCAAATGGGTTGATAAATTACTGTGGAGGGTGGTGATGATATGGCCAGCATAGTGATCGTGAAAACCAATGACAAAATATGTGGTAATGGAGGATCCTTAAAGAAGACCTACCACCAGGTCAAAAGTGGCAAGTTTTTGCTTTTATTTTAATCCCCCTGCTACCCTGATTATTCCATTTTATTTATTTTTTTTACAAAACCACCATATGGTTTCAGAGATTTGGGCCTTTTTATATAGTTTAAATTTTATGGTCCTTTGGGTATTAATTTGTGGAATAATCTACCTCAAGCACTGGTAACAGTGGGAAATGTTGATGGTTTAAAAAAAAAAGGTATGGATGCTTTTTAGAAGAAAATAAGCTAAATATTTATGTAAATGTATAATTTTTTTTCTGATTGTTTGGTCCAGTGGATTGACAATTGGAATCAGGAGGGAAAGATTACTTCTTTTGGAGTGGACTTTATTATGCATTGTGATTGTGCAAATGCCTGTTGAATTTGTTTTCCCGTCCCTCAGTTGAACTTGATGGACAATTGTCTTTTTTCATCCATACTGTAGGAATGCTACTCACATGGGTGCATGGTGAGGTAACACAGGAACTTTTTCGATTTAAATGTCCAGCCTGGTTTATTGGTGCTTCACAAAACAGGCCACAAGCAAAGGAAAATAAACTGCCTTTCAGTGCGGCAAAACAAAGTAAACAGTTCCAACAAAGTCACTTTAGAGACAGCCCAGTACACACAGGCATGATAGCATCCAGCATACTACCGGCTCAGTCTGGAAATATCACAGAGGCGGTCTTCTTACCTCCACACACAGGCCATGTGTAAAACAAACAGAATCCATTTTACCATGTGAACCACACCCAGAGATGGGGTATGTGGTCAGCCAGACCCGCCCATCTCTCAGGCTGCCTGTAAACCTGACCCAGAAGCACAAAACAAAAAACAAACCTCTTAGTACAATGTGCACTAGAGCATTATTCCAGGTTTATATCACATGGGACATTCACCTCTGTGATACATACCTCCCATCAGCCATGTGTCCTATTAGCCACCTTACAGTACAAACTATGTAATTAGTATGTAATTCCAGATAAACTTGATAATAATGAGATCAGGGCTCTGCGGGGGGCATATTATCACTTACAGAGCTTGTTGTTCATCTTCATGCTGAAGATAGCACTCAATTATAGACAAAACCCCCGTTTACTCACGTCACACATGCTCCTTGCTGTATCCTCATATCAGTTGTGTCTTAGAAATGCACTATGAATTTGCTTTAAAATAACTGGATTGAATATGCTCCTTGTGTATGTCTGATGAAGGTCAATGGGACCGAAACATCATTTTTTCATATGCAACTTATGCATTGGATACAATAAATTGCATCAGAAAAAGAGTGCTGGATTCCTTTTGTATTATGGAAATAAAAATGATGATGATTATTATTATTATTATTACAATTCAATGTTTAATAAGAAGATAAAAAGAAAAGATGAAGGTAGGGGTAGGACAAAAAGAATCAAGGAGGGAGGAGTTATGGTCCTGACTTCACCAGATGTTAAGGAAGATGGTTATGGCATTATACACGTCCTAAGGGTCTCAGAACTACACAAATTTGTCCAGGGTGTTTTTGAGAGAGGCCGTAAGGTACTGCAGTAAGTGACTTCTTTCAGTCGCCCATATCAATCTAGAGGAGATGGGGGGATCACTGTTAGTTTTCAAGCTCTTGCTATCAAAGACTTAGCAGCTGCGTAAATTTATAGAAACAGCCTGGCTGACTCCTTTGCCAGTCCCCTTGGGTGAACATTCAGTAAGTAATTTAGGTTGTCCTGTGTAATGTGAATAGAGAATAGGCCCTCCATCAACTTCCCCACCATGCCTCAAAAAGGAGTAATAAGATTACATTCCAAAAAGATATGAATGAGGGAGCCAGTATGCGCTAAGCACCTCTAGCAGGCGAACGTAATTGACAGGTTTAGGAAATGAAGAATGGCTAAGCATGGTTTCAAAGCATGAGTAGTTTGAACTGTGTTTCTTTGTAGGTGGTACAGATAGAGGATTTAGCTGCTTGGCCTCATATAGTGTTTAATATTTCTGGGGAGATATTTACACCATTTCAGGCAATCCAACTGGGTAGGTGGTTGCGCGAACGAAGACAGGAACTCTCTACTGACTCTGCACCTCCACAAAAGACTTGTGTACCTATTACCCATACTGAAGAACCCATACTAATTGGGGTGACTCATTCCCATCAACAACAAGGGGTCAAGTGACAAAAATTGGTTCTTAGTAATAACTGAGGAGAGTCTAGATGTCAGATATATTTCTGCCTAAGACAGCTGTGCCAAAAAGAAGCCAGTGACTAGGTGGAACACAGGATGCCCAACTGGGTGCATGGGTATTTCCCTATGATTCTGCAAGATTATTTCTCCCAATTTGTTTATCCTATCTAGAGAAATCTGCGAGGCTTGAGGCCTTTATTAATAGCGGTTCTGCAGCAAATTTTGTTAATGCCGTGGTGGCAAAGAATCTTGGTTTACATTTGCTAAAATTTTGTTTTCCTATGAAAGTCATTGCTATTGATGATACACCTCTCAACAAGGACATTGTGGAGTATGTCACTAAGGAGCTGTCCCTGCTTATTGGAGCTTTACATTTAGAATCGGCCATTTTTTGTCTTCGATAACCTTATCGACTGCTGTGGTCTTGGACATGCCTTGAATACGTAAACATAACCTGGTTATTGATTGGCGCCAGGGTCATAGTCTACACTGGAGCCCCAGGCACCAAAACAAACACATTTCCTTATTTGTGAATATGTCTATAAATGTATTAATTTTGCTGATGCATTTTCTATGGCTGAATCTTAAAAATTACCCCCATACATTGATTGATTTTCCCATTGATCTGGTACTTAACTCCTGTCTGTGCTAAGGGAAAAAATATATAATAGTTGAGGTCCAATATTATTTAAGATACTTATAAAACTGTCCGATTTACTATGTGTACTTTTAATTTTGAGGACATAATCTTGATTTCATAAACTGAAATGATCTCTTAGCTGATAAAAATTAGCTTTACAGAAGTTGAGTGTTTTTGCAGCCCCTCCACTAAACATCTGACAAACCGATACATTGAAGCGTTTTACTTTGTGATCACTACTACTAAGGTTGCGTGCCCACTGTGTTTTTCAAGCGTTTCTGACGCGGAATTTCCACAGCGAAAACGCTTAAAAAACGCTTGGTAATACGTGCCCCATGGTCCCCAATGATGATCCGCATGTGCTGTGCATATGCTGCGGAAATTTCCGCTGCAGATTATCATTGCGGAACAATCCGCAGCATATCCATTAATTTTGCGGACACGCAGCGTAATCGCCGCCATTGACTTGCACTGGACCGCGTGACATCCGCATCACTGCATCTGCACATGCGGATATCACACGGTTCAATGTGCGGATGGTACCCAAGTCTGGAGGAGAGGAGACTCTCTTCCAGACCTGGGTACCATAGAAACTGTAAAAAAAAAAGAATTTAAAATAAAAAATAAAGATTATACTTACCTTTCGATGTCCCCCGGCCGCCTCAGCGATGCGTGCGATGTGTTGGGCAGCTCGCGGTGGTGTGAGGACCTGACATGACGTCATTGAGTTATGTGACAGGTCACGCGACCGCTGACGTCGGCGGTCGCGTGACCTGTCACATGACTCAATGACGTCATCGCAGGTCCTTCACACCACCGTGAGACACCAGGGAGACCGAACGGAGTGGAGAAGGAGACAGGGGGCCACCGGAAGGTAAGTATAATCTTTATTTTTTATTTTTTACCATTCTTATTCTTTTTTTTTAAACTATTACTTGGTCACACTATATTAATCCATGCCGGTTGCATGGATTTATATAGTGTGACCAAGTTGTCAAGCACTTTTCCAAGTGATGCTAAAATCCCTTGGAAGAGCGCTTGATAACCCGCATGCAGAAATGCATGTGAAGAACGCTTGACAAATGCTTCTACCTGGCGGGAAAAACGCATGTAAAATCCGCATGCGTTTTTCCTGCCAGGGGGAAGCGTAAAAAATATGCAGCATTTCTGCATCGTGGGCACAGAGCCTAAGAGTTAGTTAAAATTTCTGCTGTTAGAGGAAGGTGCTGACTATATAACACGTGAACTACTCGCTGCATATGGACAGTAGTAAAATATAGTAATTTTGCATGCAACTGTGTGAGACAATGACACATTCCAATACCAAGCTGGTATTCTAGAATGGCATATGTTAGAGGGACACATATTAGAATAAGTCACTAATCCCATGCTATAACTGGCCATGAGTCCATATTCCCAAAGATACATATCAGATTTGAAAAATCTGGCTTGGTCCTAAGGTCAAAGTAGGTTGTGCCCTTAAGAGGTTAATTTGGCCATAAATAAGAAATCACTGGACAGTTGTTAATGTTTTGATGCCCCAAGTTATCCCTGAGTTCTACTTTCGGATAAAACAAGGATTGAGCTTTTTGGATTTTAAAATACCTGAGCATATACGCCATTTACATACAGAGGATGATTGAATTTTGTGCATGTAAATTTATAATGGCAAAAGTTTAACAGTGGAGTGTACTATATGTGAAAATTTGTTTTCATTATTCAGACATTAAAAAATACAAAGTTATTAAAGGTTGTCTGTTTTTTAAAAAAAAAATTTTAGAGGAAAAGTATATGAGCATATTTGTTTCTGCTACATACTTTTTAAAGATCTTTACATTTTCTAGACTGATGTTTTAATATTTCCATCAGGAACCTTAGCTCTGCAGATGTAGGACGACAGGCCATGCGCAACACTCCAGGGCTAGTGGACTCACTAATGCATTATATCCAGCAGCGAGTGGCTGCCCAATGTGCTGACGACAAGGTAATACTTGCATCTAATATTAGCTTGTCACTTAAAAACAATATTTCTTTATTTATTATTTCTATATATTTGCTTCATTTTAGTCAGTTGAGAACTGTGCCTGTATTCTTCACAATCTGTCTTACCATTTGGACTCAGAAGTGTCCAATAAATATACACAACTGAATGAGCAAATGATGCGTAACCAGCAAACCAACAAGACATCTACAGGATGCTTCAGCAACAAAAGCGACAAAGTACAGGTAAGCAAAGAATGTGACTAGTTAGGGTATGTGCCCACGTAGCGTTTTACAAGCGCATTTGTGGCGGAATTTCCGCAGCGGAAACACTTGTAAAACGCTTGTCAATCCGCACCCCATGGTCCCAATGCGAATCCGCAAGTTCTATGCCCATGCTGCGGATTTTTCCGCAGCTTTTTTGATGCGCTCAAAAATCCGCAGCATGTCCATTCATTTTGCGTTTCCGCAAGCGGAATTGCCTTTTCAATGCAATAAAAAACGCAAGGCAATTCCGCATGTAGAAAACGCGCGAAAAACGCGCGATAAACTCTTGAGAAATTCCGCATGCATTTTTCCGGGAGAGGACATGCGGAAATGAAGCAGAAATTTTCTGCTTCATTTCCGCAACGTGTGCACATAGCCTTACAGTCTTCAAGGGAACCTGTCACCTCAGAAAAT
Source organism: Phyllobates terribilis (assembly GCF_046119375.1). NCBI lineage: Eukaryota > Metazoa > Chordata > Amphibia > Anura > Dendrobatidae > Phyllobates > Phyllobates terribilis. The sequence continues at coordinate 639,282,275 of NW_027362762.1, forward strand.
ATTATTTAGATGTAGGGTTAATATGAAGGTAAATAGCATTACAATGATGCCTTACCACCTTACTGATAGTGGGGATATGGGAGTAAACTTATTTCCTCCCAAGAGCCACTGACTTTCAGGCATGGGGTGTACACGGAGTGCCTACAGTCACTGTTCACATCACTGCTCTGCACTGCCCCAGCACTTTGAGTGACAGTTCACTCATAACTATTGTTTCAGGTATAAGTGCTATAGTTTGTGATTGGATGTTAATCTGAACTAGTCTGATTGCCATATGTGGAATCAAGAAAGCTTTTTTATTAATATAGGCAATTAGCATCTGCCCCATCGCTGTTTTGCCTTCATCTGGATCAACATGTTAGGTAACAAGTTGAAATAGATGGCCTTGTGTCTATTTTTAGCTATCAAGTATAAAATTATAACAATAAAAATGGCACATATCCATATTACTGTTTCCAATTTACACTGTATATGCTTCTTAGAAATATTTACTGTGATACATATGCTGCTATTGAGTACTCTCCTTCCCTTCTGAGTTGCTCGGTCACAGATCTGGAGGCATGGCTTGCTTCTTGCTCTGAATTCAAACCATCAAACTGAAAAAGCCTTCTTCCCTGCAGTTCTGCTTTTTATGCAGGCTATTCCCCTGAGCATGCTTGAGGTTGATTGTATGCCTGTTTGTACTTTTATAGCTCATTTTGTGTTGTGCCTCCATGTGCTCTATATCTGCTTCTTTAACGCTTTTATGTAACATTCATAGTTTCCCTCCACACATCTTGACATGTCACATACAAGCCATGAAGCTGCAGGCTGGGAGCTCAGAATAAACCATGACAATGCCAGTGTACATCTTCAATGCTTGCATGTGACATGTCATGGCTCTTCTATTGCTTCATAAGTTTGTACTCCAATATCTTTAAAAAGTTGGCAGGCAACAGTAAAATCTTGAATTGCCAAAAAAATGTCTTTAGTATTCATGCGCTTACACTGTGTTTATGACAGTAAGATTTTCATTGGCCTGCACAGTGGCTCAGTGGTTAGCACTGTTGCTTTGCAGCGCCCCACCAAGGACAACATCTGCAAGAAGTTTGTATGTTTTGCTCGTATTTACGCAGGTTTCCTCTGGGTTCTCCAGAATAAGGGGAGGAAAAAACAATAGTGTAAAAATGTAAAAATCGCCCAGCCAGGAAGGGGTTGAAAAAAACTTTATTCTCTATGTTAAAAGCTGTATAAAAAGATTTATGCATAAAAATCTACATGATTTATTGAATACCAAACTAACATACACAAAATTAAAAAAGCAAAGAATCAGACAGGGGAAAAGACTATATATGGGAAGCACCAACACACTGGGTCAAAGATATTAGTAAGACTTTCATGATTCTGTGGAAATTCATCTATAATAGCAGCTCAACCCAAGAAAAAAGAAGGGATCATAGTATGTAGCTGGGCAAATTAGCATACATAAATAATTAATGTTCCAAGAAATATGATGACAGTACATAATAAAAATATCTAGCAATACTTAGTATAACGTAAAGTGCCCAGGTGCATGGGAAACAGCACGCCACAGTGCAAATAAGCGTTAACCAGCACAAATGATTTATATATCAAAAAGTAAAGTGACAATGCATAATAAATATAGCTAGCAATACATGGAGTAAGATAAAGTGCCCAGGTGCATAGGAGGCTGCAGACCACAGTGCAAACAAGCATAACAGATTAAAGTAGCATACCATATACAATGAGGGTGTCCCAACCAAACTCCCAACGCTCGTTTTGCCTTACTGAGGGCTTCGATGAGGATTCCACAGATTCATGAAAGTCTTACTAATATCTTTGACCCAGTGTGTTGGTGCTTCCCATATCTAGTCTTTTCCTCTGTCTGATTCTTTGCTTTTTTATATTTGTGTATGCTAGTTTGGTATTCAACAAATCATGTACTCGTTTGGAAACTTTGCTGTGTTATCTAAAAAAGTTTGTCTATACAGTTGTGCTCAAAAGTTTATATACCCCGGCAGAATTTTTGCTTTCTTGGCCTTGTTTCAGAGAATATGAATGAACAAAAAAACTTTTTCTCCACTCATGGTTATTGGTTGGGTGAAGCCATTTATTGACAAACTTCTGTGTTTTCTCTTTTTAAATCTTAATGACAACCAAAAGCATCCAAATAACCCTGATCAAAAGTTCACATACCCTAGTTCTTAATACCGTGTATTGCCCCCTCTAACATCAATGACAGCTTGAAGTCTTTTGTGGTAGTTGTGGATGAGGTTCTTTATTTTCTCAGATGGTAAAGCTGCCCATTCTTCTTGGCAAAAAGCCTCCAGTTCCTGTAAATTCCTGGGCTGCTTTATGCTTTACATGCTTTACAGTCTAGCATGAACTGCACACTTGAGATCTCCCCAGAATAGCTCAATGATATTGAGGTCAGGAGACTGAGATGGCCACTCCAGAACCTTCGCTTTGTTCTATTGTAGCCAATGACAGGTCGATTTCTCCTTGTGTTTTGGATCGTTGTCATGTTGGAACGTCCAAGTACATTCCATGCACAACTTCCGGGCAGATGAGTGCAAACTTGCTTCCGGTATTTGTGGTAACGTGCTGCATTCATCTTTCCTTCAACCTTTACCAAGTTTCCTGTGCCTTTGTAGCTCATACATCCCCAAAACATCAGCAATCCACCTCCGTGCTTTACAGTAGGAATGATGTTCCTTTTATCATAGGCCTTGTTGACCTCTCTCCAAATGTAATGTTTATGTTGTGGCCAAAAAGTTCAATTTTGGTCTCATCACTCCAAATTACCCTGTTCCTGAAGTTTTGAGGCTTGTCTCTGTGCTGTTTGGCGTATTGTAGGTGAGATACTGTAACATACCTGGTGGCGTCCTTGCATAGTGGTCCATCTCCCACTGTGCAAGAGCGCGCACTTGATATCCAGTCCAGTTTGCTAGCCTGGCTTCCCTCCATGCTGTCTGTTTGCCTCTGTGTGCTGCTGCTTAAGGGGGCGGCGCCCGATCACTTCCTGCTTTTTGTACCTGCTGCAGGCACACCCCTTGTGCGTCCTCAGCCTATTGCTGTCTGTCACCTGGTATTTAAACCAGCTGCTCCAATTAACCCATGCCTGAGCATCTTGCCCTGTCAGTTGGCTTTTGTCTCTGACATGCCAGGTCCTTTCTATGTTACCTGTCTTGCAGTATCTTTTCCCATGTCTGTACTGTGTCCTATCTGTGTACCTTAACCTGCAGTCTGTACTCGTTCCTTGCCTGTTCGTTCCGCCTTCCTGGAGGCTGTATTTCCAGGCCAGTCTGAACACGCTCCTTGCCTGTTCGTCCCGCCTCTCTGGGGGCCGTATTCCCAGACCCGCTCCTGTATCCCGCTGCAGTGTCGGTCTCTCCGTACACTCAGTTCCAGTCTGAACTCTCTCCTATCTTTTACCTGTTTTTTCTCTTTGTCCGTTCCTTTCCTTTTTCTGCAGAGTCTGAACTCGTACCTAACTCCTGCTCCTTGTCACTGTACTTCCGTTTGTGAGTTTGTGGTCCACTCGCTACTTCTCTGCAAGTACCCTGTGGGTATCTGGTTCTGCCTTTCCCTTCTAGTCTGTTCCGTGTGAACAGAGCCCTGTTCCCTCTGCGTCTGCGGTTTTCGCTTTGCTCAGCTCTGTCCACCGCGTCTGCGGTTTTCGCTTTGCTCAGCTCTGTCCACCGCGTCTGCGGTTTTCGCTTTGCTCAGCTCTGTCCACCGCGTCTGCGGTTTTCGCTTTGCTCAGCTCTGTCCACCGCGTCTGCGGTTTTCGCTTTGCTCAGCTCTGTCCACCGCGTCTGCGGTTTTCGCTTTGCTCAGCTCTGTCCACCGCGTCTGCGGTTTTCGCTTTGCTCAGCTCTGTCCACCGCGTCTGCGGTTTTCGCTTTGCTCAGCTCTGTCCACCGCGTCTGCGGTTTTCGCTTTGCTCAGCTCTGTCCACCGCGTCTGCGGTTTTCGCTTTGCTCAGCTCTGTCCACCGCGTCTGCGGTTTTCGCTTTGCTCAGCTCTGTCCACCGCGTCTGCGGTTTTCGCTTTGCTCAGCTCTGTCCACCGCGTCTGCGGTTTTCGCTTTGCTCAGCTCTGTCCACCGCGTCTGCGGTTTTCGCTTTGCTCAGCCTTGTCCACCGCGTCTGCGGTTTTCGCTTTGCTCAGCTCTGTCCACCGCGTCTGCGGTTTTCGCTTTGCTCAGCCTTGTCCACCGCGTCTGCGGTTTCGAATTTGTCTCCCAGTCTGTACTGGACCCTACCCAGCCTGCGCTCTAGTCTGCCTGTTCCTGTATTCCCCGGTGTGGGTCAACAGCCGTGTCCGGAGTCTGACCTGGAGTAGACCCTGGTTCCTCTGCTCGGTTCCTCCCTGGTGCACTGGCGTCGTATGCCGTCGTGCGACCTTGGTCGGATCGGGCAGATACTTAGTTACGCCCCTCCAGGCACTCTCCGGTTCATGGCACAGTGGAATCACTACATAAACACGCACACGCCAGTCAGTCCGGGCGTGTGCATTACAGCATGCTCAGGCCATGGTTCCCGTTGAGCCCCACAGCCTTCGCTCTTTGAGACGTTTTTCAGCGAATACGTGCATTAAAAATAAATTTAAAAAAAAAATTTTTTCTCTAGCTGAGTTTCAGGCAAATTACGCACCCGTCCAGATGGATTTATCAGCTCTCGTTCCTGCGGATCCGCCACGGTACTATGGGGATCCAAGACAGAGTCATGCATTTGTGGAGCAATGCATGCTACACTTCAAGTTCTACCCTATTTATTTTCCCACCGATCGGGTTAAGGTGGGATTCATTATGTCTAACCTAGCGGGAGATGCCTTGGAATGGATCAATCCCCTATGGGAAACACAGGATCCTATCGTCCTGGACATAATGGCCTTCCTGGTGGCCTTTCTAATGGTCTTCGATGATCCTAACCCGGAGGCTCCTGCTGAAGCTTCACTTCCCAATATCCCGGAGCAGCCCCGATGGGTAATGTGTGTGGGTAGCGCAATAGTCCTCCAGCCCAATGAGACTACTGCCCACCCAGAATCCTCACAGGGTGACTACGCTCTCCGGAATACTTCTCCCAACCTCAAGAGGCAGTCCAGACGTGCTAGACGTAGAGGCAAGCCGTCACGTCAGGGTCTGTCCTCCCTGAGACCTCCTGACCCCAACCTTGAAGTCCCTACTGAAGCTTCATCTCCCTGTATCCCGGAGAAGTCCCAACGGGTAATGTGCGTGGGTAGTGCACCAGTTCTCCTGCCCGAAGAGACTACTGCCCATCCAGATTCCACACAGGAGAACTTCCTGCACCCGGCATCAGATACTTCATTCACTTTAACAAGTGTGCATGTCCTAGGATGCTCCGAAGCTGTGATTACCTCCGAGTCTGTGCACCTCTCCTACCTGGCGGAGGACCCCCTGTTGCCTCCTGAATCCTCCGGGATACCACTCGATGACAAATGGAGAGAGACTTCTCTACACCCGGTACTCGATACTTTGTCCGCTCCGTCCTGTGAGCCAGACAATGGGTACCCCAAAGTGGTAGTTACCCCCGAGTCTCTACACCCCTCCGACCAGGCGGAGGACCTCCAGTTGTCTCCTGAACCCTTCGGGGTGCTACCTGATAGCGAATGGACAGAGACTCTCCTATACTCGGTACCTGATACCTCGGCTGCTTCATCCAGTGAGTCTGAACAAGTGTACTCCGAAGCAGAGGTTATCCCCGAGTCTCTACACCCCTGAGACCAGGCGGAGGACCTCCAGTTGTCTCCTGAACCCTTCGGGGTGCTACCTGATAGCGAATGGACAGAGACTCTCCTATACTCGGTACCTGATACCTCGCCTTCTTCTTCCAGTGAGTCCGACCTAGTGTACTCCGAAGCAGAGGTTATCCCCGAGTCTCTACACCCCTCCGACCAGGCGGAGGACCTCCAGTTGTCTCCTGAACCCTTCGGGGTGCTACCTGATAGCGAATGGACAGAGACTCTTCTATACTCGGTACCTGATACCTCGCCCACTTCTTCCAGTGAGTCCGATCTAGTGTACTCCGAAGCAGAGGTTATCCCCGAGTCTCTACACCCCTCCGACCAGGCGGAGGACCTCCAGTTGTCTCCTGAACCCTTCGGGGTGCTACCTGATAGCGAATGGACAGAGACTCTTCTATACTCGGTACCTGATACCTCGCCCACTTCTTCCAGTGAGTCCGATCTAGTGTACTCCGAAGCAGAGGTTATCCCCGAGTCTCTACACCCCTCCGACCAGGCGGAGGACCTCCAGTTGTCTCCTGAACCCTTCGGGGTGCTACCTGATAGCGAATGGACAGAGACTCTTCTATACTCGGTACCTGATACCTCGCCCACTTCTTCCAGTGAGTCCGATCTAGTGTACTCCGAAGCAGAGGTTATCCCCGAGTCTCTACACCCCTCCGACCAGGCGGAGGACCTCCAGTTGTCTCCTGAACCCTTCGGGGTGCTACCTGATAGCGAATGGACAGAGACTCTTCTATACTCGGTACCTGATACCTCGCCCGCTTCTTCCAGTGAGTCCGATCTAGTGTACTCCGAAGCAGAGGTTACCCCTGAGTCTCTGCACCCCTCCAACCCGTCGGAGGGCTTCCAGTTGTCTCCTGAACCCTCTGGGGTGCTACCTGATAAGTGGAGAGAGACTTCCTTGTGTGCTATTCCTGGTACTCCACCCGTTTCGTCTGTTGCTGAGGATGGCTGGATAGGAGGTAGCATCCTAGCTACCCAGAGGAGACCAGTTTTTCCAGTGGACAGTGGAAGTGATCTCCTTGATGTAAAGGATTGGCCCTCGAATTCCCTGCGGAACATTTTGGCAGGCCTGAAGAAGAGGGGGCGTAAGGGGGGGTACTGTAACATACCTGGCGGCGTCCTTGCATAGTGGTCCATCTCCCACTGTGCAAGAGCACGCACTTGATATCCAGTCCAGTTTGCTAGCCTGGCTTCCCTCCATGCTGTCTGTTTGCCTCTGTGTGCTGCTGCTTAAGGGCGGCGCCAGATCACTTCCTGCTTTTTGTACCTGCTGCAGGCACACCCCTTGTGCGTCCTCAGCCTATTGCTGTCTGTCACCTGGTATTTAAACCAGCTGCTCCAATTAACCCATGCCTGAGCATCTTGCCCTGTCAGTTGGCTTTTGTCTCTGACATGCCAGGTCCTTTCTATGTTACCTGTCTTGCAGTATCTTTTCCCATGTCTGTACTGTGTCCTATCTGTGTACCTTAACCTGCAGTCTGTACTCGTTCCTTGCCTGTTCGTTCCGCCTTCCTGGAGGCTGTATTTCCAGGCCAGTCTGAACACGCTCCTTGCCTGTTCGTCCCGCCTCTCTGGGGGCCGTATTCCCAGACCCGCTCCTGTATCCCGCTGCAGTGTCGGTCTCTCCGTACACTCAGTGCAGTCTGAACTCTCTCCTATCTTTTACCTGTTTTTTCTCTTTGTCCGTTCCTTTCCTTTTTCTGCAGAGTCTGAACTCGTACCTAACTCCTGCTCGTTGTCACTGTACTTCCGTTTGTGAGTTTGTGGTCCACTCGCTACTTCTCTGCAAGTACCCTGTGGGTATCTGGTTCTGCCTTTCCCTTCTAGTCTGTTCCGTGTGAACAGAGCCCTGTTCCCTCTGCGTCTGCGGTTTTCGCTTTGCTCAGCTCTGTCCACCGCGTCTGCGGTTTTCGCTTTGCTCAGCTCTGTCCACCGCGTCTGCGGTTTTCGCTTTGCTCAGCTCTGTCCACCGCGTCTGCGGTTTTCGCTTTGCTCAGCTCTGTCCACCGCGTCTGCGGTTTTCGCTTTGCTCAGCTCTGTCCACCGCGTCTGCAGTTTTCGCTTTGCTCAGCTCTGTCCACCGCGTCTGCGGTTTTCGCTTTGCTCAGCTCTGTCCACCAAGTCTGCGGTTTTCGCTTTGCTCAGCTCTGTCCACCGCGTCTGCGGTTTTCCCTTTGCTCAGCTCTGTCCACCGCGTCTGCGGTTTTCGCTTTGCTCAGCTCTGTCCACCGCGTCTGCGGTTTTCGCTTTGCTCAGCTCTGTCCACCGCGTCTGCGGTTTTCGCTTTGCTCAGCCTTGTCCACCGCGTCTGCGGTTTCGAATTTGTCTCCCAGTCTGTACTGGACCCTACCCAGCCTGCGCTCTAGTCTGCCTGTTCCTGTATTCCCCGGTGTGGGTCAACAGCCGTGTCCGGAGTCTGACCTGGAGTAGACCCTGGTTCCTCTGCTCGGTTCCTCCCTGGTGCACTGGCGTCGTATGCCGTTGTGCGACCTTGGTCGGATCGGGCAGATACTTAGTTACGCCCCTCCAGGCACTCTCCGGTTCATGGCACAGTGGAATCACTACATAAACACGCACACGCCAGTCAGTCCGGGCGTGTGCATTACAGATACTTTGTGGCATTTGTGCAGTAATGGCTTTCTTCTGACGACTCAACCATGCAGCCCATTTTTCTTCAAGTGCCTCCTTATTGTGCATCTTGAAACAGCCACACCGCTAGTTTTCAGAAAGTCCTGAATTTCAGCTGATGTTATTTGTGGGTTTTTCTTTGTATCCTGAACAATTTTCCTGGCAGTTGTGGCTGAAATTTTTGTTGGTCTACCTCACCGTGGTTTGGTTTTTACAGAGCCACTGATTTTCCATTTGTTAATCACAGTTTGAATGCTTGTGACTGGCATTATCAATTCCTTGGATATCTTTTTGTATCCCTTTCCTGTGTTATACAATTGAACTACATTTTCCCGTAGATCCGTTGAAAATTCTTTTGCTTTCCCCATGACTCACAATCCACAAACATCAGTGGCTGCATGAAAGATGCAAGAGTCTGTCTGGATCCCAGAAACTCACTTAGCTTTTATGCACACACACTGATTACAAGCAAACAGGTCACAGGTTAGGATGTTACCTTTAGTAACCCATTTGTGTCAAATTCTGTGCATGTTATCAGGCCAAAATCACCAGAGTATGTGAACTTTTGATCAGGGTCATTTGGATGTTTTTGGTTGTCATTAAGATTTAAAAAGAGAAAACACAGTAGTTTGACAATAAATGGCTTCACCCAACCAATAACCATGAGTGGAGAAAACGTTTTTTTGTTATTATTCATATTCTCTGAAACAAGGCGAAGAAAGCAAAAATTCTGCCGGTGTATAAAAGCTTTTGCGCACAACTGTATATATAATCATTAGGATACTATAAGAATGAAAACAATTAATTTTCACTGTTCAATTCTTTTGGAATCAATGTATTTATATAAGGCAGGTAGGTGTTTTACACTGTTTTCAATGCTAATGTATACATTGAGTTCTTTTATTTTAGTGCACAACTGCACTGTTATTACTCACTTGTTTGTGACTTACACAATCCTCCCTGATACCAAGAAGGCTGGTGCTCTTTTATACATAGCATTTTTCACAATTTTTTCCATTTTTTAATACATTGCATGGTGAAATGGATGTTGAAATACAACTTGTCCCACAAAAACAAAGCCACATATGGCTATGTAGATGGAAAAATAAACAAAGTTATGGCTCTTGGAAGAATAGGAGGTAAAAGTGCAAAAATGTAAAATTGACCAGTCCATAAGGCAGTGGTTCTAAACTCGTGTCCTCAAGAGAAAACAACAGTTCATGTTTTCAGAATTTCCATTCACATTGCACAAGTGATGGAATTATCACCTGGGCAATACTAATACTAAAATCCTGGAAACATGACCTATTGGTTTCTCTTGAGGACACGAGTTGGGAACCACTGCCATAAGCGGTTAACCATTTCTCTTTAATTCGGTATTCTTTTTATACCAATACATTATTGCCTGTCTGTAATTAAATGACAATCTTTTAGGCTGTGCCTTTGGTATAAATCCATAGCAGGCCTTGGCGGCTTTGTTAAGTTCCTGACTGCCCTACCAACCTATCCAACCTATCCTCATCCAAATACTGAGCCCCCTCACTCCATCAAACTCCATAAGTGCTGTAGACAGCATTGACCATATCTCCAAAGGGACCAAAGGGATTGAATGGGTGGATTAGCATTTTTTTCTTCTTCCAGCTATTGCAGCAGGATGTTGGCTGTATATTATGGCTGCTGATTTTTTAACCCATGATGTTACAACATTAATTGTTGATATGCGATAAATGCCTGAGATGAAAACACCACTATGACTATATGCCTATATGCTTGTAACTATGCTTGTGAGTTGTGCACCTTGCATCAGTGTTCAGATCTAATGTATCTTTAGCAACATATGCATCTCCTTGCATGCTTGACATTGATAAGCTACCAGGGCACTTTGGAAAACTTAACTAGTAGTTTTATACAAATCTTACAGTTTTGATACTTTGAAATGCCCTGTTGTGGAGACCTCGTGAAAGTCCATCAATTTCACTGTTTTGTTGTGTTTTTCTTTTTCTTCTGTTGCAGAATAATAATTTTGAGTTGCCACTTCCAGAAGAGGATGCTAATCCTACAGGGTCTGCTCTTCTGTCCCACTCGAATGCCATTAGAACTTACCTGTCTCTTCTAGGACAGAGCAAGAAGGACTCAACATTGGAGGCTTGTGCTGGAGCTCTACAAAATCTTACTGCTAGCAAAGGATCAGTAAGTATCCTAAACTTTGAAACAGTATGACATTTAAATTTTTACAAAATTGTTACTAATTGTTATAACCAGATCACCCATTTTTTGTTACTTTTTTAAACCTTTTGGCTACAGAATCAGGTGCTGCATACTGGCATTTTGTGTTTATCTTGTTTTTATTATACACTCTGACAACAACATAGAGGGAGATTCACTCGCTACTTTACCCGGAAAAATTGAAGTCATTTCTGAAAGGAACAATCTATTGTACTGAAATTTGGACTGTACATACATTGGTTCATGAGAAACTGATATTTTAAAGCAGGTGTTGAAAATGTCCACCGTTCACATCCAAGCCCGCCTGCATTTACCGTTCCATATTGTTGAATGTATTCTGCAGGACGTCTGGGGTCATAGCATAGTTTAGGATTTGGTAACAAAAGTCTCACAGAAGACAGATTACATGTAAGGGCTATGTGAATTTTGCCCAGTGCTGTCTACCTCCAATATTAGTTATAGTGGCAACTCCAAAACATGAGCTATATTGCAAACAAAAACGTCAACAACCATTTCAACATAAAAAAAAAATTAAAAATAAGATCTTATAGACAGATACAATAATACTATTCTATAATGACCCCATGCATTATTGCAACAATGGCAATAAGTACATAGAGCATATTAATGGTGCTTCACATACAGTGAATACAATAAGTATTTGATCCACTGCCGATTTTGTAAGTTTTCCCACCTACAAAGAATGGAGACATCTGTAATTTTTATCGTAGGTACTTTTCAACTGTGAGAGACAGAATCTAAAAAATAATCCAGAAAATCACATTGTATGATTTTTACATAATTAATTTGCATTTTATTGCATGACATAAGTATTTGATACAATAGAAAAACAGAACTTAATATTTGGTACAGAAAGCTTTGTTTGCAATTACAGAGGTCGTACGTTTCCTACAGTTCTTGACCAGGTTTGCACACACTGCAGCAGGGATTTTGACCCACTCCTCCATACAGATCTTCCCCATATCTTTCAGGTTTCGGGGCTGTTGCTGGTCAACATTGAGCTTCAGCTCCCTCTAAAGATTTTCCATTGGGTTCAGGTCTGGAGACTGGCCATGCCACTCCGGGATCTTAAAATGCTTCTTACGGATCCACTCCTTAGTTGCCTGGCTGTGTGTTTTGGGTCAGGGGAGGAAAGGCGGTTGTTGGCCAAAATCTCACATGACCTTATACATCCTCCCTTCAATGCGGTGCAGTTGTCCTGTTCCCTTTTCAGAAATGCTCCCCCAAAGTATGATATTTTCCCCACCATGCTTCACGGTTGGCGCGGTGTTCTTGGGGTTGTACTCATCATTCTTTTTCCTCCAAACACAGTGAGTAGAGTTCATGCCGAAAAGTTCTATTTTGGTCTCATCTGACCACATGACTTTCTCCCATGCCTCCTCTGGATCATCCAGATTGTCATTGGCTGACTTCAAACGGGCCTGGACATGTGCTGGCATGAGCAGGGGAACCTTGTGTGCCCTGCAGGATTTTAATCCATTGTGCCGTAGTATGTTACTAATGGTAACGTTAGAGACTGGGGTCACAGCACTTTTCAGGTCAATGACCAGGTCCTCCAATGTAGTTCTGGGCTGATTCCTGACCTTTTCAGAATCATCTTTACTCCACAAGACGAGACCTCGCATGGAGCCCCAGACTGAGGAAGATTGGCAGTCATCTTGTTTCTTCCGTTTTCTAATAATTGTGCCAACAATTGCCTTCTCACCAAGCTGCTTGCCTGTTGTCCTGTAGCCCATCCCAGCCTTGTGCAGGTCTACGATTTTGTTCCTGGTGTCCTTAGATAGCTCTTTGGTCTTGGCCATGGTGGAGAGGTTGGAGTATGATTGGCTGAGTGTGTGGACAGGTGTCTTTTATACAGGTAACAAGTTCAAACAGGTGCAATTAATACAGGTAATGAGCGCAGAGTTAAGAGGGCTTCTTAAAGAAAAACTAACAGGTCTGTGAGAGCCATAATTCTTGCTGATTGTTAGGTGATCAAATACTTATTACATGCAATAAAATGCAGTTTAATTATGTAAAAATGATACAATGTGACTTTCTGGATTTTTTTTAGATTCTATCTCTCACAGGTGAAGTGTACCTTCAATAAAAATTACAGACCTCTCCATTCTTTGTAGATGGGAAAACTTGCAAAATCGGCAGTGTATCAAATACTTACTTATCCCATTGTGTATAAATGTAAATTCTTAATAATTGTGCCTTATCAAATTTAAACCACCTGTAATCCTAAATGTTTTGCCCATAATGGAAGTGGAGGTAAGTGCTGTTCCCCGATGCGCCTATTGTGATTGATAACTTCCTCAAGGAGACCCCATGAGGCCATTGTGGAATATTGCTGTTTAATCTGTATTGTGGAATTTCTTCTTGAGATTATTTATGACTGAGATCTTATTTTAAGATTAATATTTAGTCAAATAGATTATTTATATTGTGATATGTGGTTGTGACCCCTGTTTTTCTTTGCAATATGTCTCATAATTTAGGATTGTTTAGAACATGTTATTGCATGTGGAATCTGTGTCTGAGCCAAAACTCCTCAAATCCATCTGCCTGCATTTCTCCAGTCCTTATCTATTCCTAAAACTCATTGGAACCACCTCTTCATGGACTTCATTACTGATCTGCCATGCTCAGAAGGGAAAACTGTGATATGGGTGGCGATGGATAGATTTAACCCTCCGTCACATACAATATCGGTTCTAACGAGTTCACATACAATGTGACTGTCAGGCGCAGGCTAGAAAAATACCTATAATATCTAATGTTTGCAATTTCAGTGCTCTAAAAGTGATCAGTGACCTTCATAGGGATGTAATAAAAGAGACTACACATAATCAGGTGCAAAAAAAAACCATTTACTTAACATAAAACTAATAACTCTGAAATACAAACATTTCAAAACTCCCGCCAAATAGTCCCCAGTTCGACTCTGTCAAAAAACTCTACAAAGAAAATTTATGGAAACAAACTTAATTTTAAGGTACCTTAAGTACTATTAAACACATATTCAATCAGAATTAGATCCTGAAGTTTCCCCAGAAAAATTACACTTGCAGAGCAAAGAGCAAGAATTACACATCATTTTTGCATGTGTCAGGCAGATTGCATTATGACATTTGTGACATTCATAATTAGAAAGCCTTCTGATTCCGCTTTCCGTGGTGCAGGTGGTGCATCTCCTTCTTTTGCGAGGTGGTGCAGGTGGTGAATTTTCACTATCATCTTCTGGGCGGAATCTTTTGAGCTGAACTTGAAGGCGAGAGGGGATACCGATTGTTTTCATACTTCTCCTGCGTAGCTCTCCAAGCACTAGTTCATGGGCCAATTTTTTCAGATAGAATCGTCTACGGAGTGGTTCAAGCTTGTTTTCAAGGTAAATGACTTGTGAATTTATACCACCCAAATTCAACATAGCAAAAAATATGACCATTGGCCAGCGTTTGGTGTTTCTGCTGACGTTGAAAGTTGAGCACATCTGATCAACTGTATCAACACCCCCTTTGGTTGCATTATAAAATGTAATTATCTCCGTTTTTTTTTGTGCCTCAGTCCCAGGATCGATGGCATCATCATCATGAAGTGTTGATAGAAGAAGTACAATTTTTTTTGCTTGTGGTACATAGGAAACCAAAACCTTTCCATTATGGAATGCAAACATACTGCTGTACTGTTGTCTCCCTTTCACACTTACAAACTGTGTAGGCAATTCTTTTTTATTTTTTCTTACAGTTCCGACATATGAAAGCTTCTGCATTTTCAGATAATCAATCAGATCACAATTTGAAAACCAATTGTCAGCTGTTATATTGCGACCCAATCCAAATAAAGGCTCAGCCTGTCTTTTTACAACATCCCTGGGTTTGTTGCTGACACAGTAAGGACCTTCTGGTAGTTTTCCTGCATAAACTTCCAGGTTGTAGGTGTAGGTCTTGCTGGCATCAACAAGGGCATACATTTTTATTCCATATTTGTTAGGCTTTGATGGAATATATTGACGAAAGGCACATTTACCACGAAAACCAGGGAGCATTTCGTCAATAGTGAGATTCTCCCCAGGGCAATAGCTTTTTTTACAGTTTTCAACAAATTTTTGGAATATATCACGAATTGGAGCAAGTCGGTCATGTGTTTTACGTTCGGTTCGGGTAGTTCTGTCGTCAAACCGAAGGCAACGAATTAGAAGCTTGAATCTGTTTATGGACATAACAAGGCCAAATTTTTCAACTCCATCCCCATCTTTACTCCAAAGTTCCTCCAAACTTTGTCTATTTGCCCTATAAGCTCCTGCAAGGTATAATAATCCAAAAAAAGCACACAGTTCTATTTCATCTGTGGCCTTGATGGTTCTGTTACAGATGAACTTGTCCTTTATAATGTCTATATATTGGTTGGTATATGTGACAATAGAGTCCAGAATGTCATCTGTGAATAAACTATTCTAGCATTCAACTGCAGTTTTTGCATTACTTGCAGTTCCTATAACTGCAGGAAGGTGAGTAATAATGTTTTGAGGTTCCCTACGTTTTTTCTGGAGTGGCTTCTTGTTCCATTGGTTTTTTAATCTTTTCCCATATAATAATATTCTACATCTTCATCCTCATCACTGTCACCATCTTGCTCTGTTTCAGAATCCACTTCACATACTTCCACCTCATCATGAGAATCAATCTCACTTTCCTCTCCTAAATCCTCATTCAGTGTGGGGTCTGCATCATCTAACAGCATGTTTGTTACTTCCTCAACATCAAGGTTTTTTGATAAATTGTACATTGTCCTCTCCATTTCAGCAGATAATCTGAAGCAAGAGAAGGAATATGTGTTAGGGAACTACTGTATATGCCTGAGCAGCACACTTTCTTTTTTAATCTGCCTTATTTCTATGAAATATCCTCACACTTTGTGCTATACATTCATAAAACAAGCTAAATAAACAATTGTGATGAATAAAAACATAAAATACCAACCTTATTGAGTGTGACGTGTTCACATACAATGAGCCTGAGAGATTAGCGCAGTTATATCTGTCCTCCTGAAGCTCTGCAATCCAACTGTGGTATGAGGTTTCACAGAGCTGCTAGAGACAGGAGACTACCTGGAGGGAGGGGATTTCCTCACAATCCGGTGAGGAAGGAGAAATGAAAGTAAAAGAGATGTGCCTGTCAGGCCTATTGTATGTGACGGAGGGTTAACAAGCAATGTCACTTAATCCCACTGTCTAAATTACTTACCTCTCAAATCTTGTGCAAGTTATTCATCAAACTCATTATATCTCTACATGGTATTCTGAAAAATAATGTTTCCAACCAAGGAACTCAGTTCATTTAAAGGTTTTGGGGGGCTTTCTGTAATAAGATAAGCATTGAATTGTCTTTTTTTTCTGCCTACCATCTGGAGACTAATGGTCAGACTGAATGTGCTAATCAGACACTCAAGCAATATCTTTAGTGCTAGGTTTCTGATCATCAATCTGACTTGGTTGAACATCTGCCATTAGCTGAGTTTGCAATTAAGAATCAGTACCAAGAGTCCATTTAATCTTCTCTGTCCTTCTTTAATCTTGGGTATCATCCTCAATCTAATTCTTTTTTGGCCCCTGAGATGGATGCTATAGAGGTCGATAAATCCATGGATAGACTAAAAATGAACAGTTCTGAGGTCGGAAAGAACTTGAGGGCTCAGGATAGCCAGACCTCTTTCGATAATAAGTGGATGTCGGGGGGGGCCCAAGCTTTGCTGTTTGGTATCAGGTGTGGTTATTAGTGATCAGCGAGCATGTTCGTCACTACTCGTCACTCACCTAAGCATCACAGTGCTCGAGATGCTCGGTACTCGGCGAGTATTTTTATAATGTTCAGGTGGGAGTTCAAGTCCCCGCCCTGCATGTTTGGCACTTTTTAGGCAGCCAATAAATATGCAGGGATTGCCTGACAGTCACTGTAATGTTGTAGCCATGTTGGTTTTGGCATTACTGTGATTGGCTGGCCGCACAGCGTCATCTGGTCTATATAAGACCCGGGACCCTATGCTCATCACATTCTACCACAGAAATAGGTAGAGTAGGGAGAGCTGCGACTGAGTGAGGGAGAGAATTTGTGCTTATTTTAAGCAGGGATTCCACACCAGTTGTATTTATTTCATATGCACCAACAGCCCTTATAAGGGCTCATTTTGATGAATATTAATACTGCTGTTAGCAGTTATTATTATTATTATTATTATTTATTTATATAGCACCATTGATTCCATGGGGCTGTACATGAGAAGGGGTTACATACAAAATATAGATATCACTTACAATAATAATTTTTATTTATATAGTGCCAACATATTCCGCAGCGCTTTACAATTAAGTAGGGACATATACAGACAATATAAACAATACAATGTATAACATTCAACAGTTACAGGAGGAATGAGGGCCCTGATCACAAGCTTACAATCTATATGGAAATGGGGGGACACAATAAGTAGAACATGGTCATCAGCCAGCATCTGTCTAAGAACAGTTACCATGTGGTATTTTGTATTAGAGTGGGGGTGATGTCAGGTGAAGAGGTGTACTGTATAGTTGGGTGTCATCAGCATAGAGATTATACTGGAAACCAAATCTGCTGATGGTTTGTCCAATAGGGGCAGTATACAAGGAGGAGAGGAGGGGACCTACGACTTATCCTTGTGGATCCCCGATAGTGAGGGGAAGTTTAGTTAGGGGAAGAAGAACAGGCAAAAGATACCGTGAAGGAGCAGTCAGAGAGATAGGAGGAGAACCAGGAGAGAGCGATGTCCTTGACGCCTGTAGAGCAGAGCATAGTGAGGAGGAGCTGGTGATGCACATAGGAGAAACAGCAGGAAGTCTTGACCATTAGATTTAGCTGTTAGGTTCATTAGAGACTTTAGTGAGGGCAGTTTCAGTAGAGTGTGAGGAGCGGAAACCGGATTGTAAAGGGTTGAGAAGAGAGTTATCTGAGAGATAGCGGATTAGACGGGAGTGGACCAGGCATTCCAGGAGTTTAGAGATGAAGGGAAGATTAGAGACCGGGCTGTAGTTATCAGTGCAGTCCTGTTCCAGGGATGGCTTTTTCAGTAAAGGGGTTATGATGGCATGTTTGAATTAAGAGGGAAAGGTACCCAAAGAAAGAGAGAGGTTAAATATTTTAGTTAGGTGGGTAGTAACAGCTGGGGAAAGGAACTGAAGGAGGTGTGAGGGAATACGGTCACTGTTGCAGGTTATAGGACGGGAAGAAGGGAGGAGTCTGGTCCCTTTTCTTCTGTGACCAGCTCAAAGTTGGAAAGTGAACTTGAGGTGCGGGAGGGAAGGGGATCCAGTAACAAATCCTGTCTGACTTCCTAGGGGGCGCGGAACACCACTCTTGAAGCCAGACCAGTGTGAAAAGGTTGTTGGTTGGATAGCAGATAATGATTCCAGTCAGTTTGCCACCACCCTGTCTTCCACCTGGTCCAGTCTCAGTAGCCGTGAATCTGGACCACATAATACTCACCCTGATCCTCCTTCCTCCCACCATGCCCGGAGACAAGTGATTCCACACTTGGACACTCTGAAAGAGCGGTTCACATTTCCATTTATAGATTCTGGCCTATCGCCCTGCCGGCTTCAAGAGGGACATGAGGAGATCACATGTAGCGATGCCCAAATATTTGAGCAGCCACGGTCACAAGAAAGCGACGGTGGGAAAGTGCAATTGCTGTTGCAAGAGGTGGATGATGATGAGACACAATTTTCAGTAAGTCAGGAGGAGAACCAGAGTGCGGGGGTGGAAGACGGTGGACGATGAAGTCACTGACCCAACCTGGGAAGGTGACATGCAGAGTGAGAACAGCAGCGCAGAGGGCGAGGGATCCGTAGCACCACAACAGGCAGGAAGAGAAAGTGGAGTGGCTACAGACAAAAGGCGGGAAACTGTTCCCCAAAATATCAACAAGAGGGAAGTTGCCAGTCCAACTGTCAGGTCTTCCCAAGTCTGTCACTTTTTTAAAGACTGTCCAGTTAACCCAAAAAAGGCAATTTGCAACATCTGCCATGCTATCATCAGCAAGGGCCGCAAAACTACAAGTCTGATCACCACCAGCATACTCAGGCACATGACAGCAAAGCACCCGACTAATTGGGCCAAACGCCAGGGTCCAGAAACAGTGTCTATGGGTGACACCAATGCCTTCTCTGCTATTGTACGTGCACGCCAATCCCCTATCCATGACGCAGGCGAAGATGCTTCCCACCCTGCACCTGTCGTTGCACATTTGCAACCACCGTCAGCAACTTGTCCCAGCGCAGCGTTCAGGTGTCCCTACCCCAGTCCTTGGAACGCAAGCGCAAATATGCAGCCACCCACCCACAGGCCACAATACTAAACTGCCACATTTCTCTACTGGTTGCACTGGAAATTTTGACTTTTAGAATTGTGGAGATGGAAGCTTTCCGCGACCTCATGGAGGCGGCCATCCCTCGGTACTCGGTCCCCAGCCGTCACTATTTCTCCCGGTGCCGTCTCCGCCTTACATAACCACGTGTCCCATAACATTACCTGTGCCCTCACCAACGCAGTTACTGGGAAGGTCAAGCTTACCACGGACATGTGGGCAAGTGGATTGTGAGCACGGATGCTACATTTCCCTGATGGCACACTGGGTGAATATTGTGAAAGCCGGGACCCAGTTGGACCCTGGGATGGAACATGTGCTATCAATGCCGAGGATTGCGGATCCTCGTTCAATCAGGGTTGCCCCCACCTTCTACAGCTATTCCTGCACCTGCTCACCCTCCATCTTCGGGAAGGCCAACATCAGCCGCAAGCTAGAAGCACTTCAGCACTGCCTCGGCCAAGCGGCAACAGGCTCTGCTGAAGCTAATCTGCTTAGGTGACAAACCGCACACCGCTTCAGAGTTGTTGAAAGATCTAACAGAGCTGATAGAACTGTGGCTCTCACCCCTGAACCTACAACCAGGCATGGCCGTGTGTGACAATGGCAGTAACCTGGTGGCGGCTCTGAAGCTTGCCAACTTTGCACACTTACCATGCCTAGTCCACGTACTCAATTTAATGGTTCAGTGGTTTGTCAAAACCTACCCTGATCTGCCTGAGCTGCTTGTGAAAGTATACCGCGTGTGTGCCCATGTTCGCAAGTCAGCTACAGCTTCCGCTGTCCTGGCAGTGCTTCAGCAGCATTTGCAGCTTTCAGCTCACCGACTGGTGTCACTAAGCATTGGAACTCAAGGTTGCATATGTTGGCAAGGCTTTGTGAGCAGCAGAGGGCAGATATTGAGTACCAGTTCCAACACGCCCGTCGGTATTCCAGTCAGCCTCCGCACATAAGAGCTCATGAGTGGGCATGGATATCTGACATATGTGCGGTTCTCCAAAACTTTGGGCATTACCAGTCTAGAAGACCCACTCCTTAATAATGGGCAAAAAATGTTTTACTGAAACCCTCCACTATGTCTCTTCAAAGGGGTATTGGAGTGCGTCCTAATTTTTGTCAACCCTTGCAGTTACTGCAAACGCATTTACAGTATAAGAGACCCACTCCTCAATAATTTAAAAAAAAAATTTCTGAGGCCCTTCATTACATCTCTGCAAAGGGGTATTGGAGTGCATCCTAATTTTTGGCAGCCCTTGCACATACTGCATACGCATTAACAGTTTAGTAGACCCACTCCTTAATAATTTTTAACACAGTTTTTCTGAGGCCCTTCACTACGTCTCTTCAAAGTGGTATTGGAGTGTGTCCTAATTTTTGGCAGCCCTTGCACTTACTGCATATACATTAACAGTATAGGAGACCCACTCCTTAATTATGGGAAGGCCAATTCAAATTGATTCTATATTCTACACCATTACCTTTGTTATCTGCAATTCGTGAATGGGTGAACTATCGTACTATGGATAGATAGACTACCAGTCTAGGAGACACACTGGTTAATAGTGGGAAAAAAATGTTTACTGAGGCTCTCCACTACATCTGTTCAAAGGAGTATTGGAGTGCATCCTACTTTTTGGCAGCCCTTGCACTTATTGCATATGCATTAACAGTATAGGAGACCAACTCCTTAATCATTTTTAGTACAATTTTTCTGAGGCCCTTCATTATGTCATTGCAAAGGGGTAGTGGAGTGCATTCTAAATCTATATTATATTCTACAATATTACCTCTCTTATCTGCAATTCGTGTACGGGTGAGCTACTATCATACTAATGATAGCGTATTACAGGCATCTAGTCAGGAATTATTGTCTTATACTCCGTGCTGCTGCAAGAAATAAAATCTAATCTATTCCTATTAATACCGCTGATAGCTGCATTTAGAATAGGGACAGGTGCTAGGCATCATCAGCTGGAAATGAGTGTTCATTGTCATCAAATACATCTCTTACACTGTCTAAAACTTGATTGCTTTTTTCAAAAAATCATTGACAGATTCATGTTTTTAACATAATCTGCACTCAGAAATTCATCTAAGCAGGTATCTCTTCCACAGTCCATAACTTGATTGATTTTTACCATACACTCATCGATCGATTCATAATTTTTACGGTGATCTGTACTCATAAATTCATCAAAGCAGGCAGCTCTATCTTGGTCTCATCTGTCCCGAAGACACCTGCTGGCCCTCTAAAAATAGTGGAGGCCGCCTGCTGGCACTCTATAAATAATGAGGGCCACCTGCTGGCCCTCCAAGAATCAAACTTTACAGTATTAATATGAAAAAGAAAATTTGCCCACCTCAGATGGATAAATTATATTGCAGTAGCAATATACAGCTATGCAAAGCCGGCTGCTGGCGCCCTACAAATAGTGAGGGCACCTAATGGCCCTGTAAAAATAGGCTTTATTACTTTAAGAGTCCCTCCTTCATAAATTAAACAGGATGTGTCTGATTATTTCTCACACCACATGACAAGATAAAGTAGTAAAATGTTAAAATTACTTTTACTAGTGAATGTATTTTTCACCGTTGAAAGCAATGCGAATATTCAAAAATGCAGCAAAAACACTACGTGTGAACATAGCCAAGGTGCAGAGGAGCATTTTTTTTCTGTTATTTATTTTGCCTTAGATATCAAGTCATTATCATGGAAAGAATGTTTCTTAACATTTTTTTCCAGGAAAATCGATTTTATCTTCATTTTCGTATGTTTTATTGTCAGTCTGTAAAAGTGGCATAATATTGACAATATTGCTCACAGCAGCAACCTGGGATTCAGAGATGCTTTCAGGGGTCTTCCCCATGCTGCTCCCATGACATTTCTGCGCTGTGCCCATCAATTCAACCAATTTTTCAACCTCCTCTAGACCTCCGGGGGCGTGCCGGCGGAAAAATGCTCGACTTTCCCATTGACTTCCATTATACTCATAACGAGTACCTGAGCATTTTAGTGCTCGCTCATCATCAGTGTATGTGGCAGACTGCAGAGCATATAATGCAAGAGGGTCCATTGAACATTCCTGTTGCTGCTGTTTTTACAGATATTTGTAGACATAGCCTCAGATATCAGGGGCCAGGGAAATTTTTTTTTATTTTAATCCTGGTTATTTGCTTAAAAAGCAATCCAGAGAACACCATTTTTCTGCTCCATTTGCTTGTTCTCACTGCAGAATAAAGCCAGATCTGTTGCACATTTCAGCGATAAAAATCCAGAAATTTAAACTGAACGTGGAAAATATTGGCCTCCTTTTCTGATCTGTTGCAGTGTGTCGGTCAAGCTATTCATACTGGGTGTCTAAGAAGGATAGTATTAGCAAATTACAGGCCTGCTATTTAAAAGCGTGGTTCTCTGTCAGACATTGCACCTATAAGAGTGTTCCAAAATCAGACATTTATACCATTTTCATTTCATTGTAGTGTGTCGGTCAAGCTATTCACACTAGGTGTGTGTGAAGAATAGTATTAGCAAATTACAGGCCTGCTATTTAAAACTGTGGTTCTCTGTCTGACGTATCACATATAATTGCGTTCCATAATCAACCATTTCTCGTGAACTAGGAAAATATTGTCCTCCATTAAAAATGGGCACGGTGTGTGGCAAGGGACGGGGAGGTGGACGTGATGGTGATGGTGCTTGCAGAGGCTGAGGACAAGGCCATGGCTGTGGGCAAGCTGAAATTGTGGCACAACAAACACCCACATCTTGTCACTCAACCTTCCTGTCCCAATTACTAGGGGACCGCAGAACACCACTATTGAGCATAGAGCAGTGTCAAAAGGTTATTGGTTGGATAGAAGATAATGCTTCCAGTCACTTATCCACCACCACCCTGTCTTCCACATGGTCAAGTTTCAGTAGCCGTGAATCTGGAAGGCATATTCCTCACCCTGATCCTCCTTCCTCCCACCCTGCCGAGTGGCCGGAGACAACTGATCCCACACTTGGACACTCAGAAGAGCTGTTCACTTTTCCATTTGTAGATTCGGGCCTCTCGCCCGGCCAGCTTCAAGCGAGTCAAGAGGAGAATGCGTGTAGCAATGCCCAAATATTGGAGCAGCCATGGTCACACGAAGGCGATGGTGGGAAAGTGCAATTACTGTCGCAAGAGGTGGATGATGATGATGATGAGACACAATTGCCAGAAAGTCAGAAGGAGGACCAGGGTGCGGAAGTGGAAGACGAGGTGGTGGATGATATAGTAACTGACCCAACCTTGCAGGGGGATATAAAGAGCGAGGACAGCAGCACACAGGGGGAGGGAGGCGTAGCACCACAACAGGCAGGAAGAAGCAGTGTGGTGGCCGCAGATACAAGGCAGGGAAGTGTTCCTCGTAACGCCAACATGATGGAAGTTGCCAGTACAACTTTTAGGTCTTCCCGAGTCTGGTTATTTTTTAAGGAATCTACAGATAACCCCAAAAAGGCCATTTGCACCACCTGCCAGACCAGCATCAGCAAAAACTAGCAAAACTAGCAGCCTGACCACCACCAGCATGATCAAAGCATTCAACTAAGTGGGCCGAACCCCATGGTCCAGCAACAGTGTCTGCGGGTGACACCACTGCTTGTTCCGCTGTTGTGCATGTATGTCAATCCCCTGTCCATGGAGCATGCCAAGATGCCTCCCACCCTGCACCTGTCGTTGCACACTCTCAACTAGCACCATCAGCAAGCTTGTCCTTGTCACAGCGCAGCTTTCAGTTGTCCCTGCCCTAGTCCTTGGAACACAAGCCCAAATACGCAGCCAACGCCCCACAGGCCACAATACTAAACTCACACATTTCACGAATGCTTGCGCTCTAAATGTTGCCTTTTAGGCTTGTGGAGATGGAAGCTTTCCGCAATCTGATGCCGCCGGCTGTCCCTCGGTACTCGGTCCCCAGCAGCCACTATTTCTCCCGGTGTGCCGCCCCCGTATTACATCAGCACGTGTCCCACAACATTAGACTTGCTCTCAACAACGCAGTTACCGGGAAAGTCCACCTAACCCGAACACGTGGACGAGTGCTTGTGGGCAGGGACAGTACATCTCGCTAACGGCACACAGGGTTAATATAGTGGAAGCCGGGACCCAGTCGGACCTTGGAACAGAACACGTCCTGCTGACGGTGAGGATTGCGGGCCCTGGGTCAATCAGGGTTGCCCCCACATTCTACAGCTCCTGCACCTCCTCCTCTTCAACCTCCATCTCTGAAGTGACCACATCAGTTGCAAGCTGGAAGCACTGCAGCACTGCCTCGGCCAAACGGCAACAGGCTGTGCTGAAGCTAATATGCTTAGGTGACAAACCGCAAAAAACTGAAGAGCTGTGGACAGCTCTGAAAGAGCAGGCAGATCTGTGGCTGACATCGCTGACCCTACAGCCAGGCATAGTCGTGTGTGACAATGGCCGGAACCTGCTGGCGGCTCTGAGGCGAGGCGAGCTCACACACGTACCATGCTTGGCCCATGTGCTTAACCTCGTGATTCAGCGGTTTCTCAAAACCTTCCCGGATCTGTCGGATCTGCTTGTCAAAGTATGTTGCTTGTATGCCCATTTTAGAAAGTCAGCTACAGCTTCCGCCCCCTTGCCATGCCTCAGCAACGTTTGCATCTTCCAGCTCACCGACTGGTTTGTGATGTTCCCACGCATTGGAACTCTACATTGCAGATGTTGGGAAGGATTTGTGAGCAGAAGAGGGCAGTTGTTGACTACCAGCATCAACAAGGCCATCGGTATTCAGGTCAGACTCCACACATAAGACCTCAGTAGTGGACATGGATGTCAGACATTTGTACCATCCTCCAAAACTTTGAGGACTCCACCAAGATGGTGAGCGGCGATGATGCCATAATTAGCATTACCATCCCACTTCTCTGTCTTCTGAAATGCTCTCTGCTCACAATTAAAGAGCATGCATTGCAAGCGGAACATGATGAGATGGAGCAAGGAAACATACATGGTGATTACACACAGCCCAGCCTCATCTCATCCCAACGTGGTTGGGTGACAATGAGGAAGAGGAGGAGGAAGAACAGGAGCTAGTTTCCTGCGCTATAGACAGTACTACCTGCACAACTGTCATACCGTCTGTTCAGGTAGTTGGCCTGAGTACAGCGAGGAGGTGGAAGAGGAGGAAAGCATGGTCAGTCGTCCTCTTGGTGAGGACACGGAAGTCTTGCCTCTTTGCAGTCTGGTACACATGGCTGAGTTTATGTTACGCTGCCTTTCCCGTGACCCTCGCGTTGTCCAAATTTTGGGTGACATTCATTACTGGTTGGTGACACTTCTAGACCCATGCTACAAGGAGAACTTTTTGTCTCTTATTTCCTTGCAGTACAGGACTAATAAAATGGGGCAGTACGAGAAGGCCCTTGTTGCGGAATTATTTAAAAAATTCTCATCTGAAAACGCTTGCGGCAGAGGTCACAGCTCGTTCGACAACCAAAGAGTACAGGCAAGAGAGACACATATGCAATCCAGTACAGGCAGGGGAACACTGTCAAAATTCTGGGACAGTTTTCTCAGACCCTCCCATCGCACAGGCCCTGAGGCGCGGGGTATTCTTCCAAGGAAGGAAAAGTTTTGGAAGATGGTGAAGAAGTACCTTGCCCACCGTACCAACGTCCTCCGTGATTCCTCTGTGCCTTATAATTATTGGGTATCCAAGCTGGACACGTGACTTGAACTGTCTCTCTATGCCTTGGAGGTCCTGGCCTGCCCTGCAGCTAGCGTTTTGTCAGAGCGAATTTTTAGCGCCGGGGAATTATAACCAATAGGCGCATCCGCCTGTCAACTGAAAATGCTGACAGGCTGACTCTTCTAAAAATGAACAAGAGCTGGATTGGGCCAGACTTCTCAACACCACCGAATGATAGCAGAGTAACATAAATTCAAATACAGTGTCTTTTTTGGGGGGAGGTCTAACTCTATTCCCATGCACCACTGTCTTCACACCCAGACATGGGTATACGCTTCCTGATTTTGTCTATTTGCTCTTGTCCTCCTCCTTCTCCGCATTCTTATCCTCTACCACCATATCACCACCATAGGTACCATATCAACATATCTACGTCTCTTGCAAGGGGCATTGGAGTTCCTCCAAATTTTTGGCAGCAGTTGCTTCACTGCATAGGCAAACATTATGGGAGACACACTTCCTAATAATGGAGGAGCATTTTTGTTTTTGGTTATTTATTTTGCCTTATATACAAGTCATTTCCCTGGAAAGGATGTTCCTTAACATATTTCCCAGGAAAATCCATTTTGGTTTAGTTTTTGTATGTTTTATTGTGAGTCCGTAAAAGTGGTGTAATACCTCTGACATTGTTGACAGCAGTTACCTGGGGCTCAGAGATGCTTCCAGGGGTCTTCTCCATGCTGTTCCCATGTCATTTGAGCACTGTTCCCATCTATTTGGGCAATTTTTAGGCCCTCTGCAGACCGCTGGGGGGAGCTGCCAGAAAAATGCTTGAGTTTCCCATAGACTCACATTGGGCTCGTTGCTCGAGTCAACCACCCAAGTATTCCAATTTGCTTGACTCGAACAACGAGTACCCGAGAATTTTAGTGCTCACTCATCACTAGTGGTTGTGCATTAAAAACATCAAACTTAAAGTTCCTTCTTCTAACCTTGGACTCAAATTTATTGGTCCATATGAAATCACTGAGCTACTAAACTACCTCATTGCTTCCAATTGTGTTTCACAAATTCCTGCTTTTAATTTATAATGCACCAGTTGACCTTGTTAATGACCCCGTTTCCCCTGTGTTAGTCAGAGGCAGCCAGGCAAACGGAATTCATAAGTGTTCAGAAAAAAATGGATTCTCATGTTGTCAGAGGGTACTTAAAGTATTTATTGCATAGGAAAGATTTTGGTCCAGAGGAAAGATCTTGGGTCAGAGCTATTGACATTAATGCAGAAAACTTAGGAAGTTTCATGTTATTCCATGTTAAATTAGGTCCTAAGAGCTTAGAGGCCCCTCTTAAAAGGGGAGATTCTGTCACCCCCATGTCAAAACATGCTCCTAACATCTCTGCTCATCACTAGGTGGCACTGCACTAAAACTGTCGATGCCGCTGAGCGTCATAAGCAAGTTTCGGTTCAATTCTACTATTCTTGGGACTTGTGTCCCTTCAGCCAGTACTTGAGTTTCTGCAGTAAGCTGATTATTCTTTTATAATTAGCTCTCTGCTGGAAACCAGGGGCAGAGTTCTTCCCTATTTAAACTCATATCATTCTGTACCTGGTTGCCAGTTATAAGTTCAACTTACCCTCGTTCACTCCGGTAACTCTCCTCCTACTCTGCTAGGTAAATTCCAATTACTGAACTCTTCATCCTTCTGTTTGCATGCCAGCTTGAAAAGCATTTTTTCTGCCAGCTTGCTCCACCAGCTACTTCGATGTAACAAAAGGGATGCTGTGTAAGTCTAGAAACCTGTACATGGGTAAAAGGGTAAAGGCCAGGGCTCCCCTGTTATCTGCAACACAGAGTGGCTAGTGCAAAAAAAATCTAAATGAAATCAATATTTGGTGTGAACACCCTTTGCCTGCAAAACAGCATCAAATAATCCATTATTCTAGGTATTGCACACAATTTTTTAAGAAACTTGGTTGAGAGGTTGTCCAAAACATCTTAGAGAAGTAATGTGATTATAGGCTTGTGCAAATCTTTCTATCTTTTTATTTAATCATAGACAAACTCGATTATGTTACAATTAGGACCCTATATTATCACATCCAAGGCTCCTTGTTCTTCTTTATGCTGAGGATAGTTCATTATTATATTGGCTGTATGTTTAGGGTTGGTGTCTAGCTGCAGAATAAATTTGGAGCCAATCAGATGCCTCCTTGATGGTATTGTCTGATGGATCTGTATCTGCCTTTATTTCTCAGTTTTGAAAACATTAATTCTGACCAAATCTCCAACTTAATTTGCTGAAATGCAGCCCCAAAATTGCAAAAAAAATTCCACCATGCTTCAATGTTACCTACAGTTTCTCTTTATTGTATGGCTCGACAGCCTAATGGTGACTAAACTGCCTTCTGTTACAAACAAATATGAACAACATTACTCACATCGGCACTCCCTATTTAATAATGTGCCTACATTAAGTCATAAAGTATGTCGAACCCAACAAAAGTGCTTAGTTGGTTCTAACAAATGCAATATACTAAATACACTCTACTAATATTCTGTTTATAATCACAATCCAAAGTAGTACTACTATGCCTATAATAGAGGCGTTTTGTAACCAATGTTGCATAGCCAATACATGTTGCACATTACAAGTGTGGCATTCCAACACAGATATATATAAAAATTGAGGACCAGAATAAAATCTTTGCTACACTCAGATAACTAATGTAGCAAATACTGAAGATATATGTTTTCTAATACTTCAGTATAATAATAGAATTATTTGTTTACTAAAGTATATCCAAGAATTTCATCCAAATACAGTATAACAATTCTATTAACAAGTTTGTGATCATATGGCAACTTTTAAATAATAACAATCTGAACAATACAAACTTATGATGACATACATTACAGTATTTACTAAAATATAATCATTTTATACCATAAATACTTAGTGCCCACTGTATCTACCAACAATAACTGAATAAGTTACTGGAATACAGTATATCTTTTTGCTCTGGTGTATACACACATGATACTAGTTGTACATGTGATTCATTGAACCATAGAATATTAGAGTTGGAGGGGACTTCTAGGGTCATCGTGTCCAACCCTCTGCTCAATGCAGGATTCACTAAACCATCTCAGACAGATGTCTGTCCAGCCTCTGTTTGAAGACTTCCATTGAAGGAGAACTCACCATCTCTTGTGGAAGCCTGTTCCATTCATTCATCACCCTCACTGTCAAAAAGTGTTTTCTAATATCCAATCTGTATCTTCTCCCTTTCAGTTTCATATCATTGCTTTTCATGTTTCCATGTGCGAATAAGGATGATCCATCTTCTGTGACATCCCCTCAGATATTTGTAAACAGCTATTAAGGCTACTCTTAGCCTTCTGTTTTGAAAACAAAACATTCCCAGATCCTTTAACCGTTCCTTGTAGGACATAGTTTGCAGTCTGCTCACCATCCTGGTAGCTCTTCTCTGAATTTGCTCCAGTTATTCAATGTCTTTTTTAAAATGTGGTTCCCAGAACTGGACACAGTATTCCAGATGAGGTCTGACCAAGGAGGAGTAGAGGGGGATAATTAATTCACGTGATCTAGACTCTATACTTCTCTTAATACATCCCAGAACTGTGTTTGCCTTTTTTGCTGCTTCATTACATTGTCGACTCATGTGCGTGCTGCGTTCTATTAGTATACCCAAGTGTTTTTCACACGTACTATTACTTAGTTCTATTACTCCCATTCTGTAGATGTCATCTTCGTTTTTCTTGCCCAGATGTAGAATTTTGCATTTCTCACTGTTAAATATATCATGATACAATTATACTACTAATGAAAGTGCAGAATCAGGTATCCAAATTAAATTTCTATCAGAAATAGTACATTGATTCGTTATTGGTACCTGAGATGAAACATGATATAAATCAATACAAATTAAAAGTATTTTATGTACTTTACCTGCAAGGTACATAGAAATAATGTAAACATGTATACATGAGCATGGTTGATGTCAAATAGAACAGTATCATGGCTCCCTAGGAAGTCTAGGAAATTAAAGGTTTGTGCATTTTTCTGGGGTCAGAATGGACATACTTGCCAGGCCTGCGTGTTCTGTCCTGCCAGACCGGAAGAACTTCCTGGCCTAAGTTTCACAGGATAAATCACCTTAGGCGAGACTTGAGCATCTAAGGAAAAATACTTCTTCCTTCTCTTAAAGGGTAACTATACTTTAAAGTAACTTTACAGAATATGCTTTCATGAGCCTATGTGAGCAATAATGCTATCTCTGGTCATTATATATCTTGGTTCTGGCATTTTCACTAATTCTCTTGAAGAGGTTGTCCAGTACTTTATCATTGATGACCTACCTAGGTCATCAATATCTGATCGGTCTGGGTCCGCCACCCAGCAACCGCACGATCAACTGCTCTCGGTGGCGGCGGTGGCTGCCAGACGGAAATCCATCTTCTGATAGTGGCGCTGAGGAGGAGGAGATGGATGTGAAGTACCCAGCTGCAAGTAAGCATTTCCGGCCGGCGGCTACCACCACCAACACCGAAAACAGCTGATTGGTGGAGATGTCGGATGTCGGAGCCCGACCGATTAGACATTGATGACCTATCCTAAGGATAGGTCATCAATGGTAAAGTAGTGTACAACCTCTTTAATTTAAAATTTCACTCTAAGCTGGTGGGAGTAGAGTAGCTATTCTGTCTCCCATAGAAACACATCACACCAAGAGTGATTCTTGCTCTTCATTCCTTGGTTAGCACACAGTTAGAAGCAGTAGTATAAGGAAATGATACAGCATAACTGAGCTTTGTAGATGTGAATCTAGCTCAGGGGTGACATAAAGTACTTGAGATAAAGATCAGCACAATCTTTCTGCATCTTCCTAGGCCTTTTTTCAGCTTAATACAAATTTCAGTATCAAAACAGAGAAACTATCACATCTTGTCTATGACCTGCACTTGCAATGACTGCATCTGTCAGCAAGCGCCGTCATATTTATTCTGTCTGCGGCACTGGTGATGAAGAAGATGTCAGGACCAGTAGCTGTGAGTGGCTCAGTCTGTCCAGCCACTAAGATTAGGATGGCTTGGACCTGTAGTGTTGTCCAGTCTGGCAGTATGTGTGTGCCGTCTAGCTGGAGTAATCAGCTCCTTGTTTTGGCAAATTTGGAAAGCACCATACCCCACTAAAGCTTCCAGCTTACTGCTGGAAGCTGCTAGATATAGTTTGTTCTTCCCCTGATTTGCTGCTACTTCTCAGATTCTGTCTTATGTTTTGGTTTACTGTCCTGACCTCGTCCTGTATTCTGACTTCTCTTCTGTATTCTGATTTTGTACCTTTACTTCCATCCTATTTCCTATTTCTGATTTATTCCTGACCACTCCCGCTATAATGCACTAGCGACCAGCGCAGCTGATTCCATGGACTCAACCAATGGGCCTTTGTGTAAGTCAAGATCACTGTACAATAGTTAAAGGGTGAAGGTCACGACTACCCCTGTGATCCGGTAAACTGAGTGGATTGCGCTAAGTGTATTCCTGGTAGCCATAGCCATTTTTAGAGTTTCCCAGCGAACAGTGACAGAGCCCCAACTCCAAGCTAAAGAAACCTAAATGTTTATTGGATGAAGCATATGAGGTGATGTATATTTGTGTAATGAGGGAGGGTGCGATCTAAGGATATCAACACACTTTATCAAGGTGTGCAGAATTATTAGGCAGCTTGTTTCCCTCAGGCAAATTTGGCCAAAAAGAGATTTAACTGACTGTGGAAAGTAAAAAAAATGGAAAAGACTAATAGAGGAATGCAGCACTCTTCAAATTGCTAAGATACTGTAGAAACATCAAAAGTTTTGTTGCAAGCAGTTAACAGGGTCAGAAAAAACATATTGAGAAAAAAAACGCACATTGACTGCCAAAGATTGAGAAGAATGAAACATGAAGCGACCAGGAGCCCATTGTCATCTAGTGCTGTTATATTCCCAAATTACAACCGCCTTGGAGTTCCTAGAAGTACAAGGTGTTCAGTGCTCAGAGACAGGGCCAACTTAAGGAAGTCTGAAACCTAACCATCACTGAACAAAAAAATAATTGACTTACAGTGGAATTCAGGACTCTTGAAATTGCTAAGATATTTGGGCATGATAAAATAACCAGCAAAACTTTTGTTACAGATAGTCAACAGAGTTCCGTGTTCAGACAAAAAGAAGTGTATTAACTGCCAACGATTTGAGAAGAACCAAACATGAAGGGATGAGGAATGCATTATCCTGCAGTGCTGTAATATTCCGGAACTGCATTGGATTTGGAATTGTTCACAATTCCCTCCACCTTGACTAAAGCCCCAGTTCTAGATGCCGAAAATCAGTCCTAAAGCTTAATACTGCCTCCACCATGCTTCACTTTGGATATGGTATTCTTTTGGTGATGTGCAGTGTTATCATTGTGCTAAACATATATTTTTGAATTATGGTCAAAATGTTCAACCCTGGCCTCAACAGACCATGACAGATTTTTCCACATGCTTTTGGCAGCCTTGATGTAGTTTTGGCAAAACATAGCCGAGCTTGGATGTTTTCCTTTGTAAGAAAAATCTTCTGTCTTGCCACCCTACCACACAGGGCAGATTTATGAAAAATGTGGGATATTGTTATCACATGCAGTAAGTAACCTTGCCAGAAATTCCTGCAGCTCCTTAAAGTTGCTGTAGGCTTCTTAAAAGCTTCCTTCTTGTATTTTCATCAATTTTTGAGGGACGTACAGTTCAAGGTAATGTCACTGTGCCAAATTGAAGCCATTTCTTGATGACTGTCTTCATAGTGTTCCATGGTATATCTAATGCCTTGGAATATTTTTTATACCTTTTTCCTGACTGATAAATTTCCACAATAAGATCCATTTGCTATGTTGTAAGCTTTTTATAGACTATGGCTGTTGCTGTAAAATGCAACTAAGAAAATGTCAAGAAGAATCTTACTAGAACAGCTAAACTTTATATGGGGCTATTTCGAATCATTTTAAATGATGTGTACTGACTATTTAACATGAGTTTAAAAGTGGTTGGTTAATTTTGAAAACAACCACATCCCAATTATAAGAGGGTATTCATGCTTATGAAACCCCATTATTTTAGTTTTGTTATTTTTATTTTCCTCCTCAAAATTATTTCAGTTTGTTTCTGTATGGATTAGTTAATTAATAGTGGAAAAAGTTCTTAAATGTTTCTTCTTGGTATGATTTTTTTTACATGACAATAACCTGGCATTTTAACAGTTGTGTGTAGACTTTTTATATCCACTGTATACGATCGCGGGGTTGTCCTTGTGTAGAAAGGTATTAAAGGGGTTGTCCACTACTTTTACATTGATGCCCAATCCGCACACGACACCCCCCGCCAATCAGCTGTTATATGTGCCGGCGGCGGCCGGAAGTACCGCGGTGTACTGCACATCCGCCTCCTATTCAATTGAATGGATCATACTAGCTTCTTCAGAACCCTGTGATATTTGGCCTGTGATGTCTTTAAAGGGAATCTGTCAGCAAGTGTTTGCTATGTAATCTGAGAACAGCATGATGTAAGGGCAAATACCTTGATTTCAGTGATGTTTCACATACTGGTCTGCTTGGTGTGGCTTCAATAAAATCAGTGTTTTATCAGCAAGAGATTATCACTAAAGGATTAGTTGTCTCATGCCATGTAGTACTCCTGCTCTGTGTAAACAAAGCCCCACTGCTGATTGACAGATTTCTGCATATGAACAGTGTACAAAGAAAGCTGCCAATCAGTAGTGTGAATGGAGTCAAACAGTGCTCAGCATTAAGATAACTGCTACAGTTAGGTCCAGAAATATTTGGACTGTGACACATGTTTTGGTAAACAGATAAAATGACAAAACTTATTAGAGACACAGTTATATAATCAATATTTGCTTAAAGTGCAGACTCTCAGCTTTAATTTGAGGGTATTCACATTCTAATTGGAGTAAGGGTTTAGGAATTACAGCTCTTTAATATGTAGCTGTCTCTTTTTAAAAGGAACAAAAGTAATTGGACCATTATCTCATAAGCTGTTTAGTGAGCTGCATAGGCTATTCCATCAATAATCCACCATCAATTACGCAGGTAAAAGGCCTGGAGCTGATTCCAGGTCTGACATTTGCATTTAGAAGCGGTTGCTGTGAACCCACAACATGCAGTCAGCGTAATGATGGTCTGTTTCTCTTCTATTGAGAGCTCCTCTCAATAGAAGAGAAACAGACCAACATTAGGCTGAAAAAAGAAGAAATCCATCAGAGAGTTAGCAGAAATGTTGGGAGTGGTCAAATCAACAGTTTGGTACATTCTGCAAAAAAAAGAGGAGACTGGTAAGATTGGTAACTCAAAAAGGCCTGGACTTACACAGAAGATATCAGCAGTGGATGATAGCAGAATCCTTTCCATGGTGAAGAAAAACCCCTTCACAACATCCACCCAAGTGAAGAACACTCTCTATGAAGTAGGTGTTTCAGTATCTAAGTCTACCATAAGAGAAGACTTCATGAGAGCAAATACAGAGGGTTCACCACAAGGTGCAAACCATTATTCAGCCTTAAAAATAGAAAGGCCAGATTAAACTTTGCCAAAAAAACATCTAAAGTAGCCAGCCCAGTTCTGGAAAAGCATTCTTTGGACAAATGAAACTAAGATCAACATCTGCCAGAATAATGGGAAGAAGAAAGTATGGAGAAGGCTTGGAACAGCCCATGATCCAAAGCACACCACATTCTCTGTACAACAAGGAGGAGGCATTGTGATGGCATGGGCATGCATGGCTTCCAATGGCACTTGGTCACTGGTATTCTGAAGTGTACAGGGTGGTACTCAGATTCAACCAAATGTAGCAAGGTTGATTGGACGTCACTTCACAGTACAAATGGATAATGAACAGTTGCGGACACTGACAGTGAAGGGCACCTGTGCAGGACTTTTGTCTTGGTCCCCCTATCTAGCCCAACCCATATAAACACACAGGTATTTACATGTATATTCACATTAAACACAATATAATAAAATATGCATATAACCATTTACACATTACACACATGCACAAAATAATATATATAATATGCACATAACACAATGACATTTTTGTGAAACACGAAGCTGATGCGCGTTTAAACTGGCAATCATAATTTAAATGCAGCTGTCAGTGATTCACAGCAATATTTAACTGGTAAGTCAGCAGCGATCATAGCAAGGTACGGTTTCTACTGTTATGGGTAGATGCTGGCTGTGTAATGATGACTGCGTCTGGTGGGTATGGTGCAGGCTCAGCTCCTGAGCCCACTCCGTACATGGGGACCCAACATAGGACATACTATTATGTTTTATGTCGTGCAGGGGTTAAATTTATTTAAAGAGTGTACTGTCCACTGAGCATAGGCAGCACACGGAATGCATATACAATTAATCGTCATACAATTTTTCAATCGGATTGACGGTCTGTGTTAAAAAAAATTGCAGCATGTAACAGAGTGATCTGTTTTATAGACTAGGCTAGTGAATGTCAATTGCAGCCAGCTGTTGTGCTGGTTTCCTATGCACACAGAACCTGTCACAGCTGCAATTCGTGGACATGACTGGCTCTTCCGTCAGGTGACCACTGCTGCCAAAATGTTATTTAAAGGGTTGTCTACTATTCGGACAACCCAGTGTCAATCAGCATGTTTTCAACCAGTAAAATAACAACACTTATACTCACCTCCAGTGTTGACACTGGCTCTCCTGGGGTTCACGTGAGATTATGTCATGCAATCTGTAATGCACACGCCCGGGCTGAGCGGCGTGTGCGTGTGATTCCACTGGACCGTGCCGGAGAGTGAATGCCTGGAGGGGCGTAACTAGGTATTCACCCGATCCGACCAGGGTCGCACGACGGCATACAACGCCAGTGCACCAAGGAGGAACCGAGCAGAGGGACCAGGTGCTACTCCAGGACAGATCCCGGACACGGCTGTTGACCCACACAGGGGAATACAGGAACAGACAGGTTAGGCTGGCACACAGACTGGTGGGTATAGGCAGGCACGACTGGTATGCAGGCAGGCGGGTATGCAGGCAGGGGGGTACAGGCAAGCACGGCTAGAGTGCAGACAGGGAGGCACTAGCAGGTAGGAACACAGGCGGGATAGGACCCAGTACACACTGGGACTCAGGAACAGAACCACAGATGTGGCAGACAAACACAGCAGAGTAAGGCCGCCCAGAGTGGTGAGCGAGAGCAGGGCAAGACGAGGCCGCCTAGAGCGGTGAGCGAGAGTAGAGCAGGACGAGGCCGCCTGGAGCAGTGAGCGAGAGAAGAGCAGGACGAGGCCGCCTGGAGCGGTGAGCGAGAGAAGAGCAGGACGAGGCCGCCTGGAGCGGTGAGCAAGAGTAGAGCAGGACGAGGCCGCCTGGAGCGGTGAGCAAGAGTAGTCAGAGCAGAGCGAGACTGCCGGAGCAGTGAGCAAAGGGTCAGAGCAGAGCGAGACTGCCAGAGCAGTGAGCAAAGGGTAAGAGCGGAGCGAGACTGCCGGAGCAGTGAGCAAAGGGTCAGAGCGGAGCAAGACTGCCGGAGCAGTGAGCAAAAGGTCAGAGCGGAGCAAGACTGCCGGAGCAGTGAGCAAAGAGTCAGAGCGGAGCAAGACTGCCGGAGCAGTGAGCAAAGGGTCAGAGCGGAGCAAGACTGCCGGAGCAGTGAGCAAAGGGTCAGAGCGGAGCAAGACTGCCGGAGCAGTGAGCAAAGGGTCAGAGCGGAGCAAGACTGCCGGGGCAGTGAGCAAAGGGTCAGAGCGGAGCAAGACTGCCGGAGCAGTGAGCAAAGGGTCAGAGCAGGCCTGAACCGCCGGAGCGGTGAGCAAAGGCAGAGCAGGCTAGAACCGCCGGAGCGGTGAGCAAAGGCAGAGCAGGCTAGAACCGCCGGAGCGGTGAGCAAAGGCAGAGCAGGCTAGAACCGCCGGAGCGGTGAGCAAGGCAGAGCAGGCTAGAACCGCCGGAGCGGTGAGCAAGGCAGAGCAGGCTAGAACCGCCAGAGCAGTGAGCAAGGCAGAGCAGGGGGGACAGGGCTCTGTTCACACGGAACAGACAGGAAGGGAAAGGCAGAACCAGATACCCACAGGGTACTTGCAGTGAAGTAGCGAGAGGACCACAAACTCACAAACGGAAGTACAGTGACAACGAGCAGGAGTTAGGTACGAGTACAGACTCTGCAGAAAAAGGAAAGGTACAGACACAGGAAACAGGCTAGAAGAGTAAACAGACAAGAACAGACACAGTAGCAAGATACAGGAGCGGGTCTAGGTATGCAGCCCCTAGAAGGCGGGAGGAACAGGCTAGGAGCGTGTTCAGACAGGACAGACAAGATACGGGAGCGGGTCTAGGAATGCGGCCCCTAGAAGGCGGAAGGAACAGGCTAGGAGCGTGTTCAGACAGGACAGACAAGATACGGGAGCGGGTCTAGGTATGCGGCCCCTAGAAGGCGGAACGAACAGGCAAGGAGCGTGTTCAGACAGGACTGGAAATACAGCCTACAAGAAAGGCAAGCAAGCAAACACAGAAAGGGACCTGGCACATTCAGAGTGAAAGAGCACACTGAATGAAACACAATGCTCAGGCAGGGATTCATTGGAGCAGCTGAGTTAAATACCAGGTGACAGACAGCAATAGGCTGAGGACGCACAAGGGGTGTGCCCGCAGCAGGTACTAAAAGCAGGAAGTGATCGGGCGCCGCCCTTAAGCAGAGCAGACACAGAGGCAAGAAGACAGCATGGAGGGAGGCCAGGCTAGCAGACTGGACTGGAGATCAAGTGCGCGCTCTTGCACAGTGGGAGATGGACCACTATGCAAGGACGCCGCCAGGTATGTTACACAATCCCTGCGGCCAATCAGTGCTGGCTTCACTGTCCCCTCCTTCGAACGAATCCAGACATCCAGAGGAAGTGAGAGTTGCTGCTGCTCTTTCACTTCCTCTTCCTCTTGGTGTCTGATACGTCCGAAGGTGGGGACAGTGAAGCCAGCGCTGATTGGCCACAAGAATGGCGATCCCCAGGAGAGCCAATGCCAGCACCACTGGAATGGTGCTGGCAGCAAAGTTGAGTATAAATGTTATTATTTTACTAGAGACAAGCATGCTGATTGACATGGAGCTGTTTGAGTAGTGGATAACACTTTTAAAGAGGTTGTCCACTACTTTAGCATTGATCATCTATTCTTAGGCTAGGTCATCAATGTCTGATCGGTCGGGGTCTGACACCCAGCATCTCCGCCGATCAGCTGGTCTCAGTGTCAGCAGCAGCCACCTGCCGGAAATGCTCACTTGCAAAGCTGCTCCGTCTTCTGGTAGTGGCCGTGGCAGGGTATTACACATCCGCCTCCTATTCAATTCAATAGTGCCTAGTACTGAGAGTGAAACCCATGAAGTTGAGACATAAAGGCTTTGACAGTTGTTTAACTGCTAGATAACAAGGGTAGGTCATCAATGCAAAAGTACTGGACAACCTCTTTAACATAAATTAAGTTTTATTTTGTTAAAATTCGTACAAATTTTTCCCAAGATTCTTCCTGCTCAAAGCTGTGAATCAATGATACAGAAGAAATAAAAGCGTTTCGACAATACCAGCTTTTATCAAGCATTGTCAAAATGTTGCACTGTATTTGGCAGAATAAAATGATTTTTTTTACTTCACTCAAGTTTGGATGCTGTCCTTCTATTTTTTTGGATGATTATTTTGTCCAAGTGAGCTCCTTGGAGATTGGGACACTGCATCTGTGTGGGTATGATGACCTGGTTCCTGGAAGGTTTTATTGAGTGCTGCAGTTAATTTTCTACTTCCAGTGATAGAGAAGACATCCCCTGTCAGCCCACCATAGATGTACTCATAAAGCAGAGTATATGATTAACTGACAGGGGATGAGACCTAAGTGTCCTTGTGTGCAGGGCTTATAACTGTATAAGGCTATGTTCATACATGTTGGGTTTTTCAGTGTTTTTTTGCTGCAGATTTTTATACAATTTTTCAGCTGCGTTTTGCAGTACCAGCAAAGTCTGTGAGAAACCAGAATTCTCGGTTCACACATTATGTTTTTTTTGTGGTTGTATATTTTGTGCTTTGGTTGTTTTTTTTGTAAAATAGCATGTCACTTCTGTCAGCGTTTTTTTCAGCATTTTTTCAGCGTATTTTCACCCATAGGAAGTAATGGGGGGTGAAAAAAATGCTGAAAAAAATGCACCAAAATTTACATCAGCGATTTTTCAGCATTTTTGATAGCAAAATAGAATGGGTGGGGTTCTTTTTTTCCACAGAACTTTATGTACATGCATAAATAGAGACAGAAGGACAGTGAAAAAAAACGCACAAAAAACGCAGCAAAACCTTGATGAAGCTGATTTCCTGCCAGAAATTGGGTTTTGCTGCAGATATGTGACGCAGAAAAACCCAACATGTGTGAACATACCTTACAGTGGCTATGTGCAATGTACACAATTGTCTGTCCCTCCCTAGCAAACCCTCCTCTCACCCATCTCGTACAGAGCGACATGAAAGACTGGTATCATGGCACACAGAGCACCCCTCCCCTCACAGGGCTGTGCAGATGGAGAGAAAGAGGGAGTCACACACACTATGTGACTGTGAGATTCATCTTGAGTGATTTTCCCCTGCAGTCTTGTGAGTCGAGTCTCCAACATCACAGATCCAGCAGCATCAGCAAGAGGAGAGGAAGGAGGCCCCGCTTAACGTCTTTTGCAGAGTGCAGTAGAGCGACCGCCCCCCTCTGTCTGCAAATGACTCTGGTATGGCCCCCTTCCGCTGAGCTCTGGACATTGCAGAAATATCATCAAGAGATTCCAGTAAGGCCTCCTACTGCCTTGAAAGATAGCTGCCTGCCCAGTGCAATTTAAATTTGGCCTTGGTTACTGTACTTCCCTATCTGACTATCAGGAAGAAGTCCCTTTTTACAGAGGATTTCCCCTCCCACTAAGGGCTAGTCCCAAACTTTAACCATGTCTCTCCCTACAGTATGTAGCTGGGCAGCTCTCCATCACAAGCACTATGTATTACACTTACATACATTTAACATATTATATTTAGAATGCTTATTGAAGTCTATATTATGTCCTAAGCCTAACCTATGTCTTACTCTATACTTTACACTAGACATCTTACTTAAACATTACACATTGACATATATATACATAAATATATATATATATATATATGCAGTACAGACCAAAAGTTTGGACACACCTCATTTAAAGTTTTTTCTGTATTTTCATGACTATGAAAATTGTACATTCACACTGAAGGCATCAAAACTATGAATTAACACATGTAGAATTATATACTTAACAAAAAAGTGTGAAACAACTGAAAATATGTCTTATATTCTAGGTTCTTCAAAGTAGCCACCTTTTGCTTTGATGACTGCTTTGCACACTCTTGTCATTCTCTTGATGAGCTTCAAGAGGTAGTCACCGGAAATGGTCTTCCAACAATCTTGAAGGAGTTCCCAGAGATGCTTAGCACTTGTTGGCCCTTTGCCTTCACTCTGCGGTCCAGCTCACCCCAAACCATCTCGATTGGGTTCAGGTCTGGTGACTGTGGAGGCCAGGTCATCTGGCGTAGCACCCCATCACTCTCCTTCTTGGTCAAATAGCCCTTACACAGCCTGGAGGTGTGTTTGGGGTCATTGTCCTGTTGAAAAATAAATGATGGTCCAACTAAACGCAAACCAGATGGAATAGCATGCCGCTGCAAGACGCTGTGGTAGCCATGCTGGTTCAGTATGCCTTCAATTTTGAATAAATCCCCAACAGTGTCACCAGCAAAGCACTCCCACACCATCACACCTCCTCCCTCATGCTTCACGGTGGGAACCAGGTATGTAGAGTCCATCCGTTCACCTTTTCTGCGTTGCACAAAGACACGGTGGTTGGAACCAAAGATCTCAAATTTGGACTCATCAGACCAAAGCACAGATTTGCAATGGTCTAATGTCCATTCCTTGTGTTCTTTAGCCCAAACAAGTCTCTTGTGCTTGTTGCCTGTCCTTAACAGTGGTTTCCTAGCAGCTATTTTACCATGAAGGCCTGCTGCACAAAGTCTCCTCTTAACAGTTGTTGAAGGGATGTGTCTGCTGCTATAACTCTGTGTGGCTGTAACATACCTGGCGGCGTCCTTGCATGGTGGTCCATCTCCCACTGTGCAAGAGCGCGCACTTGATCTCCAGTCCAGAATGTCTCTCTGGCTTCCCTCCATGCTGTCTGTTTGTGTCTGTTTCTGCTGCTTAAGGGCGGCGCCCGATCACTTCCTGCTTTTTGTACCTGCTGTGGGTCACACCCCTTGTGCGTCCTCAGCCTATTGCTGTCTGTCACCTGGTATATAGCTCAGCTGCTCCCATCTATCCCTGCCTGAGCATAGTGTTTCATTCAGTGTGTGCTTGCACTCTGAAGGTGCCAGGTCCCGTTCTTTGTCTCCTGCTTTGCGGTATCAGTTCCCGTGTCTGAGCTGAGTCCTGTCTATGTCTCCTGCCTTGCAGTATCAGTTCCCGTGTCTGAGCTGAGTCCTGTCTATGTCTCCTGCCTTGCGGTTTCAGTTCCCGTGTCTGAACTGAGTCCTGTCTATGTCTCCTGCCTTGCGGTATCAGTTCCCGTGTCTGAACTGAGTCCTGTCTGTGTTCTCTTGTCTGCCTATCCTGGAGGCTGTATTTCCAGGCCTGTCTGAACACGCTCCTAGCCTGTTCCTTCCGCCTTCTAGGGGCCGATTACCTAGATCCGTTCCTGTATCT
Organism: Phyllobates terribilis; assembly: GCF_046119375.1. Lineage (NCBI taxonomy): Eukaryota > Metazoa > Chordata > Amphibia > Anura > Dendrobatidae > Phyllobates > Phyllobates terribilis. Next base: position 639,323,815 of record NW_027362762.1, read on the forward strand.
TGTCTGTCCTGTCTGAACACGCTCCTAGCCTGTTCCTCCCGCCTTCTAGGGGCCGATTATCTAGACCCGCTCCGGTATCTTGTCTGTCCTGTCTGAACACGCTCCTAGCCTGTTCCTCCCGCCTTCTAGGGGCCGATTATCTAGACCCGCTCCGGTATCTTGTCTGTCCTGTCTGAACACGCTCCTAGCCTGTTCCTCCCGCCTTCTAGGGGCCGATTACCTAGACCCGCTCCTGTATCTTGTCTGTCCTGTCTGAACACGCTCCTTGCCTGTTCATCCTGCCTCTCTGGGGGCCGTATTCCCAGACCCGCTCCTGTATTCCGCTGCAGTGTCGGTCTCCTCCGTACACTCAGTCCCAGTCTGAACTCTCTCCTATCCTTTACCTGTTTTGCCTCTATGTCCGTTCCCTTCCTTTCTCTGCAGAGTCTGAACTCGTACCTAACTCCTGCTTGTTGTCTCTGTACTCCCGTTTGTGAGTTTGTGGTCCACTCGCTACTTCACTGCAAGTACCCTGTGGGTATCTGGCTCTGCCTTTCCCTTCCTGTCTGTTCCGTGTGAACAGAGCCCTGTCCCCCCTGCTCAGCCTTGCCTGCTCTGACTCCTTTGCTCACCGCTCCGGCGGATCTAGCCTGCTCTGACTCCTTTGCTCACCGCTCCGGCGGTTCTAGCCTGCTCTGACTCCTTTGCTTACCGCTCCGGCGGTTCTAGCCTGCTCTGACTCCTTTGCTCGCTGCTCCGGCAGCCTTGCTCCGCTCTGACCCTTTTGCTCACTGCTCCGGCAGTCTCGCTCCGCTCTTATCCTTTTGCTCACTGCTCCGGCAGTCTCGCTCAGCTCTGACCCTTTGCTCACCGCTCCTGGCGGCCTTGTCCTGCTCTACTCTTGCTCACCGCTCCAGGCGGCCTTGTCCTGCCCTGTTCTCGCTCACCTCTCTGGGCGGCCTCACTCTGCTGTGTTTGTCCGCCACATCTGTGGTTCTGTTCCTGAGTCCCAGTGTGTACTGGGTCCTATCCCGCCAGTGTCCCTACCTGCTAGTGCCTCCCTGTCTGCACTCTAGCTGTGCTTGCCTGTACCCCTCTGCCTGCATACCCGCCTGCCTGCATACCAGTCGTGCCTGCCTATACCCACCAGTCTGTGTGCCAGCCTACCAGTCTGTTCCTGTATTCCCCTGTGTGGGTCAACAGCCCTGTCCGGGGTCTGTCCTGGAGTAGCACCTGGTCCCTCTGCTCAGTTCCTCCTTGGTGCACTGGCGTCGTATGCCGTCGTGCGACCCTGGTCGGATCGGGTGAATACCTAGTTATGCCCCTCCAGGCATTCACTCTCCGGCACGGTCCAGTGGAATCACTACAATCACACGCACACGCCGCTCAGCCCGGGCGTGTGCATTACAGTGGCATTGACCTGGTCTCTAATCTGAGCTACTGTTAACCTGCGATTTCTGAGGCTGGTGACTCGAATAAACTTATCCTCAGAAGCAGAGGTGACTCTTGGTCTTCCTTTCCTGGGGCGGTCCTCATGTGAGCCAGTTTCTTTGTAGCGCTTGATGGTTTTTGCAACTGCACATGGGGACACTTTCAAAGTTTGACCAATTTTTCGCACTGACTGACTTTCATTTCTTAAAGTAATGATGGCCACTCGTTTTTCTTTACTTAGCTGCTTTTTTCTTGCCATAATACAAATTCTAACAGTGTATTCAGTAGGACTATCAGCTGTGTATCCACCAGACTTCTGCACAACACAACTGATGGTCCCAACTCCATTTATAAGGCAAGAAATCCCACTTATTAAACCTGACAGGGCACACCTGTGAAGTGAAAACCATTTCCGGTGACTACCTCTTGAAGATCATCAAGAGAATGCCAAGAGTGTGCAAAGCAGTCATCAAAGCAAAAGGTGGCTACTTTGAAGAACCTAGAATATAAGACATATTTTCAGTTGTTTCACACTTTTTTGTTGAGTATATAATTCCACATGTGTTAATTCATAGTTTTGATGCCTTCAGTGTGGATGTACAATTTTCATAGTCATGAAAATACAGAAAAATCTTTAAATGAGAAGGTGTGTCCAAACTTTTGGTCTGTACTGTGTATATATAAGACACATAACCTTGTTCACACTATACTATAAGACGACTGGTGACTTCAGGGTCAGGAACACGATAGTACAGTCCACTACTCTTACACAATCACCAGATCTCAACCTCATCGAGCATGTAGTTCACAAGCTTAAGACAAAATTTAAGGCAGAAAGACCCACAAATAAGCAACAACTGGAGTCAGCTACAGTTAAGACCTGATAAACCATCACAAAGGAGGACCCCAATGTTTGGTGACATCCATGGCTTCCAGACTACAGACAGTCATTACCTGCAAAGGATTCGCTACAAAGTATTAAAATGAACATTTTATTTATGGTAAAGTTAATTTGTCCAATTACTTTTCAGCCCCTGAAAGCAGGAGGCTTTGTAGAAAAATTGTTACAATTCCTAAATGTTTCTCGGGATATTTTTGTTCATCCCCTTTAATTAAGCCTGAAAGTCTGCACTTCAATTACATCTCAGTTGTTTCATTTGAAATAAAAAATAGTGGCCTGTAGAGCCCATATCATAAAGATTCTGTCACTCTCCAAATATTTCTGGACCTAACTGTAGATATACAGCAGAGAAAACAGTGATTTTATCAAAATGACAGCATGCATACTAGTAAGTGACGCATCACTGAAATCAGGATTTGTGGCTCTACATCATATTGCTCTCAGATTCCATAGCAAAACCCTTGTCACAAATTCCATTTAAGGGACTTTTTCCACCTAGGTTCTTAATTTATCATCCAAAAGCATATGGTCAACAGTATCTTCCAGCTTATTAATTAATTCACTCTTCTCTTTTAGCTTTCATGGTGACAGATGCAGATAACTTTAATTTGGCAATTTTTTCAATGTTAAGGGTCATTTAGACGAGTCGATAATCATAACTCATTTGACGATTATCTACTTGTGGAAACATGTCAACTGGCACCTGACAAATGAACAAAATGCTCATTCATCGGAAATACAAACATAATATACTAACAATTGTTTTCTATGCATAGTATTTGAGTCAGTCGACAGCCTCCAGGAAGTGACCTATTTATTTCCAAGGGATTTGCTATTACATCAGACAGCATGCTGTTGATCACAGTAGTAGTTGAAGATTTACTTCCAGTTGTCTGTATGAGTGAAGCTCAAATGATAAATCTCTAACAGGGTCCAAAACTATCACTGGCAATAATGTTGGTCTTATAATATTCGTTTTTTCACCTTTTGGCTCCCCTCGGCTCCAGGGCTACCCCTGCACCCACTACTGTTATTGTTAAGGGGACGGTTGCAAACAACTTTATTAATAATGGAAAGCAACCGAACCCGGGGTCCGCGATGCAGCCTGGAGGACTGCGGCTGAACACCTTCCGGGTAAGAAGGTAAAACAACCAACTGAAGTAACAATCCCTTCCGTGTTACTGCACACCGGAACGGGAATAGGGATTCGCACTATCTCCGTTAACTGCACGAGAGATGTGCGACAAATAATGCATCCGTAGCCCTGTTTACTGCACAGGGACTACACAGCAGGCGCTAGGATGCGTGTGTGATTCACGCCGGCGTATACGTGCTCCCAGCCGGCGTGCTACCGGACTGAGGCGTATCTCTCCACGTGGCTAACAGGCGGTGCCGGGAATACGGAGTCTGCAGTCCGCTCGGGGTGTATAGCGACCCCCTTGTCGGAGCCAGACTGTCAGACGAAGCTACCTGCCTCCCTCCATCTAAGGCTGCCTATCCCCTGCTAAATCTGCCTGTCAGAAGCTATAACAGCAATAGCACACGTGGAGCCCAAACAACCAAGCGTCCACACAATAACACCATCACAGCTCAATGATCAGAGCGCGCCGCCATGTTTGTGGGCGGGATAGTTAAAGATTAAGCCCTGCCCACCGTTGCAATATTGGTGACGTCACCCGCGACCAATCAGGCGGTGCCAGGTCACCGGATCAGCTGACTCCCAAACCACCAATCACGGTCCGCCATGTCACGGGCATGCTCAGTGCAGTGAATCCTGGACTTGGGCTGTAGCAGCCCTGTTTCCCTCCGCAACCTATCCTTCATGTTGCTATGAACAAAGACACAAGAGACAACCTGTACATCTCGTGCACCAGCTAGATGTTGGGATCGATGATGATGCTGAGCAGCATCTGCCCCAGCTGGACCAGAATGGGAGACTACAGAATCCACTGATGATTCTGAACCCATTTCAGATCCAGAAAACACCTGACAGTTATACTCCATGCAGATTCATAATTCACAGTTTGTGCAAAAAACATGTTTAGAAGTTATGGAAACGTGTTGCTCTTGTGATGGGACAGCCCCATTTAATGCATTTTGAAAGGAAGTTATGAAAGCTCTAGCATAATGTTTCTAATATTTAGTATGTATTTAGCATTTCTATTTTAGTATTATGTATTTAGCATTAGGTTTCTAGTATTGCGTTTCTGTTCTAGATGTCTAGTGGAATGAGCCAAATCATTGGACTGAAAGAAAACGGACTTCCCCAAATTGCACGTCTGCTTCAGTCTGGAAACTCTGATGTCGTAAAAACCGGAACTTCACTTCTTAGCAATATGTCCCGTCATCCATCTCTTCACAAGAGCATGGGTAGGATGCCATATTACATTGCTGGTTGTGTTCATCATTTACTAACGTCATATAATTATTTTTATAATTTGCTTATTACACTTTTAGTTAGTTCATTTTATTAATATACCTTTATTTGCAGGTACACAGTTGCTCCCTGATGTATCTCGACTTTTGTCACAAACGTCTGGAAATACATCAAACTCAGAGGATATTCTGTCTTCTGCATGTTACACCATGCGAAATCTTATAATGGCCCAGCCACAGCTGGCAAAACAAAGCCTTTCTTCAAACTTGCTAGGAAATTTGGTCAACATGTGCAAATCTGGGTAAATGTTTGCATCCTAATTTTTTGTTATGTTACATCATGTTCATTTTGTGATGGTTTTCCATTTTCTTTCATGTCTCTTCTTTTAAAGGGAATCTGTCAGCAGATTTATGCTTCTCCATCTGAGAGCAGCATGAAGTAGAAGCAGAGAGACTGATTTCTGCAAACAATGATGGAATCAGGGTCTTTGTCCCCTTTGTAGGCTGACCTCAGATTGAGAAGCATACAGCAAATCAGGGGGTAGACTGAATTTAAAGGGAACCTGTCATGTAACCTGTCTCCTGGTTTTGTCTCCCACTCCTGAGAAAAAATACTGACCGAATACTGACCAAATACTGATAGTGGGGCTGTGGCCTTAGTCAACTGCTGACGAGCAGCTCACCCTAATTCTCTAAATGTTCAGTGAAAAACTGAGAGAAGCAGCAAGTAAAGCTCATTGTCACGTGATCGTAAATATGACAATTGCATATGAGTGAAGTGGCCATGTGACGACTGCTGGAACTAGCAAGCAGAGCTGAATCCTGACAGTGAGGATATTACACGCTGTTAGGATTGGCTACAGGGCTTCATTTTATAATTAAAGGGCTCATCCAGGTTTGAGATGAAAGTCTGCAGTCATTCTATGTGACCGCAGGCTTCTGAATTCTCACAGCACATGCACTGCACACTTTTAGGATTCTGCCTTGCACAAGTATGTGATTTGTATACTTCTGCCCACATTCCGACTAGACGTGTCCGGACTCACTCAGTTCATTTTCATTGAGTGAGGCCACGCATGTCTAGCTGGCACGTGACCGCATGTATGTAAATCGCCAGCACCAGAGAATCCTGACAGTGTGCAGTGTGCACTGTGAGAATTCAGAAGTCTGCAGTCACATACAGTAGAATGACTGCAGACTCATCACAAACTTGGACAACCCCTTTAATGCTCCCAACATATATAAAACTAAGAGAATTAGTCAGTATCACAAATAACATTTACATCCAGGTACCTGATAGCTAACGTCTCTGGAATCGTTGTCTTTCTTTTCTTCTTCATCCTGTCAAGAATCCATCGTCTCTGCAGACTTCCATCTTCTCCGGTCTTCTGCAGCACATCCCCACAAGACGCCCTTAAAGACAGCAGTATCATTATAATGCTCCTGAATTAAAATACCTGTCCTACGCTGAGCCCCTGAATAAATAATTGCCCCTCACTATATTCCCTGCACAAAATATGACCCCCAGACTGACCCTCTTGTGGTACATGATCTCCACACTGCCCTCTTCTTTCCATACTGGGCCCCCTCTTCACATTGTCCTCTCACACTGTGTCCCCCTGTAGTGCCCAGTCTCTGCACTGTGCCCCCTCATCACACTCCCCATCGTTGACATACTGTCCCCTCCTGGCTGTGACCTTACATTGTCCCCCCATGTTACACCCCCCAACACTACTCACTCTCTAATCTGTGCCCACTCACACTTTTCTCCCACCCATACTGTCTCCTCACACTATTCTCCTCAATAGCCTCCCAACACGTTTCCCCCTCCCTCCTCATTCTATCTTCACCTACATCCCCCTGCTAACTATACTGTCTCCTCATATATTTACCCCCTCACACATTCCCCCCAATTCCCCATACTGTGTCTGCACCCATTCTTCCACGAACCATACTATGTCCGCATACATTCCCCTCCTTCTCTCCCTATATAGCGTACGCACCCATCCTCCCCATTCTGTGTCCACACCAATCTTCTCAATACTGAGCAAAGGGTCTGAATACTTATGACCATGTGATTTTTCAGTTTTTCTTTTTTTAATAAACTTGCAAAAATTTCTACATTTCTGTTTGTTTTCAGTCAAGATGGGGTGCAGAGTGTACTTTAATGAGAAAAAAATGAACTTTTTAGAATTTACCAAATGGCTGCAATGAAACAAAGAATGAAAATTTTAAATGGGGTCTGAATACTTTCCGTACCCATTGCAGTTTGTTGATTTTTTGAACAATCTGCATCTGAGGACGCAACTGACTTGAAAATGGAAAAACACTTTAAGCCCCCATACACATTAGATATATGTCAGCCCGAACCTAATAGCATTCTCCCCTTTAATTTTAAAGTGTCACGGATTTGTTCTAATTGTTATGACTGGAGTCTGGATTTTTTGTCCCTGATGCAGGTCAAATATGACCCACCTCATTGATGGGATTATAAATTGGACTTGATGGATTTGTGTCTGTGCAAAGTGATCTTTCACTTTCGAAGGGAAAAAATAAATCCACACTGTTTTTGTATTGATTGCACTAACAGATTGATCTCCACCCCTGAATAAAGCTCAATTTTTATTTGTATTTTTTTGTCGGGTGCTTCTTTTATATCTTTTAACATTTAACTTTTTTTTTGCTCTATTCTTGGATTTTAAATTTGGCTACCAAAAAAGTTTAATTTTACCAAATTGTTGGTGATATTTTCTATACATTGTTTTTTTTAACTCTTTGTACTTTTACAGAGCTTCACCTAAAGCTGCAGAAGCAGCGCGCCTTTTTTTGACAGACATGTGGTCTCAAAAAGAGTTGCAAGGAATTTTAAAACAGGTACAGTAGCATTTGATATTTTTACAGAAAGTACCAGAAAGTTGAAGTTATTTAGAAGATTTCTCAATTATGTTATTGCATTTTCCATCAATGTAAGATCATTAGCAGTGTAAATTTCCAAAACTAAAAACTTCCGATATAAAACTTACTGCTAGTCCTGTGTTTAATCCAAACTTCTGAATATTCTGTTATTGTTGTTTTGTTAGGCTGACCAACCAAACTTATATAAAACGTAAATAATGTATTAGATACACAAAATTATGGTATGATAAAATTTAACACATTTAAAACAAATTAACAAATTTGACTATCGGGCCAAGAACTTACCGGCAAGTAGTTGCTAAACTACCTACCTGTTCTGCCCTGCAACAATTTGTTCTGGCTCAGGTGGTGATTCTCATTTAACCTTTCATCAGCAGAGCAGCTCTTTCCCTTCTGGTCTGCTTTGTCGACAGAGCGTCACTACCGATGTCTTGATTATTGATAGCCAGCTCCCCGCAGTTAGGTAGTGGAGAGCCGGCTGTCAATCAACATGACATCGACACTGTACCCCATCGACATAGCAGAGAAGAAGCTGCTCTGTCAACGTGAAATCACCTCAAACAGGAGAATTGATTGTAGAAGTGGTCAATGACTGCTCTGAGCCGGAGGAGATTGGCATGAGGCAGAGCAGGCAGGTAATTAGCAACCACCTAAGGCCACCTTCACACATTCGTGTTTAAATATGTACATGAAAAACCGGTACCAGTGTCATCAGTGTTTTCCAACAGTGTGGCATCCATGTGTCCATTTTAACCATCAGTGTTTTTCCGGTATGGATAAAGAAAGAAATAATTTACAAAGCTCTACTATACTTTGCAATGTTAGACATGGAAAGCACACTGATGGCACACATGATGAGCTAGATGGAGACACTTTGGACTCCGTTTGGCGTTAGCTCTGGTGGAATCCATCTTTATAGACATGCACAAAACTGCGGTCAAACACACTTGTGCCCTAGCAAAACACTTAAAATGATGGGACACCACTGGAACACAGACCAGATGGAGTCCAAAGTGACTTCATCTGTCTGATAAGTGAGTGGTTCCATTGGAGGTTCTGTCTGAATCGCAGTTTTGGGGATGTACACAGAAACACTGATGTAAGCGCTCAGTGGAGAGCACAGGATAAATGTGAGCCAAGCCTTATTCTGATTTTTGGGAGGCAGAATGAACAGAGAGCGGTACAAGAATAGTTCATATTTTATTTTTGCACGATTCACCGTGCGGTATTAGTGATAAGGCGGCTTTATTCTTTGAGTCAGGGCAATTACAGCGATTCTAGATTATTTATTTATTTATTTTATGTTTTGCTGCTATCACACAGTAAAAATGCTTTTTTTTTGTGAAAATAGGTATTTTGTCCCCATATTCTGAGAGCTGTAACTTTTTTGTAACTCATTCCCATTGACTTTTTTTAGGATCGACCCCCCGCAATTGTAATTGTCGAACTTTGCCATAGTACCCTGAGGTCCTCTGATGACCCCAGGCTACGGTGGCCTGTGAGATCCAGCTATAAGCCACTGTTTTGGTACCTCAGAGGCTCTGCAAATGAGGCATGGTGCCTGCAATTTATTGAAGCCAAATTTGTACTCCAAATACCAAATGTTGCTTCTCCCTGCCGTGTGTCCAAACAGAGCTTTTTGCCTACATGTGGGATATCGTCATGCTCAGAAGAAAGTGGGCAACAAACTGTATGGTCTGCTTTTTCATGTTATCTCTTGCAAAAGTGAAAAATTTGGGGCTAAAACATTTGTGAAAAAAATGAATATTTTTCAATTTGACCTCCTAATGTTATCAAATTCTGTGTAATTCCTGCGAGTTGAAAATGTTAAATATAACCTATGATAAAATACTTGAAGAGTGTAGTTTCCAAAATAGGGTCATTTGTGTGGGGTTTCTGCTGTTTGGGTGCCAAAATTCAAATGGTGCTCCTTTCGTTCCGTGCCCTAAGCATCCAGTATCCAGTATCAGTGAGCTCAGAAGAAACTAGGTAACAAATTGTCGGGTCCATTTTCTTGTGCTTGTAAAAGTGAAACAATTGAGGCTAAAGCAATATTTTAGAGTAAAAACTAAAAAAAAAAAAATTCATTCGACTTTGCATTAATTCCTATGTAGCACCTGAAAGGTTAAACAAATTCCTTTTTTGCAGGACATTTAGTGAATATTGTAGAGGATCAAGTGGGAGACAGGTCAGGAAAACATTTTCTTCCAGCTTTTTGGCAATATTCCCAAAAGGAGAAATGAGATTACACCCCCCAAAAAATATGGAGGAGGGTGCCAGTATCTAATACGCATCCCTTGCAAGAGATAGCAAGATTAAGGCAGTGCAAAGTCAGCGTATGTGTTTCCTTATCAGTAGTAAAAATGATCTACTTAGTCGTTCTCTACCATACAATTCACCTTAAATCTAGGGAGATATTTGTACCAAGAATTTGCTGTCACCTTTTTATGGCAGTGGGAAGCATTATCTCAAAGGATGTAGGTGAGAAATTACCTTCTGACCCAAAAGTATAAGACATATTATGAAATACTTGTTGATAATGAAAATATTATATTAAATATAAGATAGCCATAGGAGATTAGTTCCTCAAAAAAGTTCCAAGGTAAATGCATTTATCTTAGGCCTCATTCTCACATCCATGTTTAAACGGACGTGAAGAAATGGTACCGGTGTCATCAGTGTTTTGGATCAGGGTGTCATCAGTGTATGGTCTGTGTGTTTTTGCCATCTGTGTCATCAGTGTTTTTCACGGATGGATGGATGAATAAATAAATGACAAAGCTTTTCCTATCCTTTGCAATGCTAAATACAGATAGCACATGGAGGGGTCGGATTAAAATCGGCAATGCAAGTCTATTAGTCTGTGAAAAAATCGGACCAGACTTGGATGACATCTGAGTGCATTCCGATTTTCACAATTTGTCAGAAAGGAGGAGGTGGAGAAACTTTTTTTTTCCTCAACGTACATGGTGCTACAGCTCAAATAATTCATGACGAGCTAAGGCATATCTTAAGCCAGAAATCTTACTCCAGTCACCACTTTGCAAATTTGCCTGATTCATTAAGTCTGAATTTAGGATGGCTATGGACCTGTAGTTAGAGCAGTTTGGGATCTTGGCCTGATTTGGGAATGATCATATGGGATTGTGATTTTATGGGACTATGGCATGGTGAAAGGGTCTTTCATAAGTTAGCTCAGTAATACAGGAATCAGTGAGCTAGCTCTGCCGGACATATTTTATAATAAAGTAAGGGAAACCCATCTGAGCTAGATGTTTTACCATTAGGAATGCTTTTAATTCATTTATGACAGTTCATACATGGTAATGCAGGAATTAAGAGGAGTAACAACTACATTTTTAGGGAGAAAAGTTTGCACTCTCGGAGGTATTGGCTAAGACAATTAGGTCAAGCAGTGGGGGCTGTAGGAAGCGTATTAGGCGGAATACAGCGTTTAGAATACTAAAATGTATCCCTTTGGTTGTTATTGAAGAGTTCCTGAATTATCTTTGATAGCTTGCAGAGCCTTAGCAAGCGATCAGTTCTGAAAGAGTCTGGCAAGAAGAGGATGGGACATTACTTTTTTCATAGTAACACTGTTTATAATAAAGCAAGAGGCATTTGACTTTGCGAATTGCCAGATACTTCAATTTATTCTACAGATCTAATGGTAGCTCTAAGTTCTTTATCTTTAGCTTCAGAGTTTCTCCTAAGATGTGACGCAAAGATTATACATTGACTTCTTAGCACAGCTCTGTCAGCTTCTCATAACAAAGCAATAGATTAGACTAAGTGATGATTTTTGTGGAACATGTTTATAGTGTTGAACATTTCACTCATTTTAGGGCTCTAGATTAAGGATTCATGTAGATGCCAATTACATGCTCGAAAAAAAATTAGGTGGCCAGGGAGTATGGTCAGACCAGGATATGGGCTCAATATTGGCTTGAGACTGAGAGTAAAGAAGTAATCTAGCCTAGAAGTGAATATTATGAGGATGGGACAAAAAAAAAAAAAGATTAAAACACCCCAATTTGTATAATGCGTGGGTGTGAATCAGTAATTGAAAAGTAGGATGATGCTGATGCTTGTATACATTTGGGGGTTTAATCACTCAGAGATAGTTTATTTGCAACTTCAGAGAATGGAAGGTTAAAGTTCCCGCCAACAACCCAAGATGATCTTGGAAGTCTCTGCAATTTATTGAAAACCCGCTGCAAGAATAAAGAAAATGGTAGGGAAGTGAAAAACAAGTCATGACACACATAGAAAAAGGAACCAAAAAAGTAACAGAAATTCATGCCACTGTGAGAACATTACAGTCTTAGTAAGAAAGCTAATAGATTAAGATGGCAAAAAATATCATATACTTTCGAGAAGCTTCTGGCCCAATTGTTTGCCATTAAGTTGGACAAGAAAGGAGTTGAGTACCTAGAGTACTGAGAACTTAAGGTTGAAGTTTGCAACACTCTCTTTCTGATGTGGATGAGGGAGGTAGAGTCCCTTAGATTTTTGTCATGGTCCTGAGGACATGCTGGAAGTGTAGGTTTTAGAAAGGATTGCTTGTGTGACTTAGGTGCAGGAGGCACAATTAGCATTTTTGAGACTTATTTTTACTGGCTTCTGCTGGTATATCCTGTGCTGCTTCAGTTGAAGTAGTTGAGCACTGTGCAGTAAAACGCATAGATGTTGATGCCCGATGTGGTACCAGGACACATTAAAACTAATTTTTCTGTAGTTTATTACAAGCCTGCAGGCTTGAGGCTGGTGAAGTTGAATAAACACATGGGGCTGGCATATGGGTGTTAGCCTAGGAACCTGAAATGTTATTGTGGAGGTTTCACCAATTTAAGATACACTAGGTAACTGCTCTCCTCCAAATTAAAGATGTCCGAGTGAATGCAAAGAAGCTAATTAACCAGATTTGCTAATCTGGTTGAAAAACTTCACTCAGAGACTGAACCACGCAAAATGGCATACTTTATTACGTAGACATGGGGTTATATAGTATTCTAGTTCTAGGTGGGATTAGTAAAATTCCTTGCTTTTTCTGATAACTTGGCACACTGCAATTTGCTCATCCATGTATCTCTTAGTCTCAGTAATGCCTTAGGAAAAATCTTGGAGGCAATTGGGTGAGGAATGTACAAGAGCGGAGGAGAGAATGAGATCTTGTGAGAACAGGAGATTATGTGTGAGAGGCCACAGGAGAAGAATATTGAAGTAGTTTTGTCCACATTAATATTGGAAGTGATGGAACGTTCAGTTGTCCCAGGCCAAAGGTATAGATCAAATGTAGTAGGGATTGCAACACAGAGGCTTGAGGGATACCAATAGAGAAAGGGTGGAATGAGGAATTAGTACGGGAATGGGAGAAGTTAAATGTGTGGCTAGTAAAGTATGAGGATATCCAGGAGAAGGCAAAGTCTTTGATGACAAGGGAAGATAGGAACTGAAGTAGGAGGGAGTAATCAACTGCGCTAAAGGCAAAGGATAGCTCTACAAGGAGCAGTACAGAATATTGTCTGTTAGCTTTGGCAGTTAGTTTGTAACTTTGATTAGGGAAGTTTCAGTAGATGAAAGTGAGACCAGATTGAAGGTTGCCAAAAAATGTATTAGAAGAGAGGTGGGTGGAAAGTTCAATGTGGAAATGCTCAAGAAGTTTTGAAGTGAAAGTAAGTAGTAATATGGGGCGATAGCTGGATGTAGAGGTTGAGTCAAGGGATGGCCACTTTATGATATTATTATTATTAGTTATTTATATAGCGCCATTGATTCCATGGTGCTGTACATAAGAAGGGGTTACATACCAAATACAGATATCACTTACAGTAAACAAACTAACAATGATAGACTGGTACATTGGGAAGAGGACCCTGCTCTTGTGGGCTTACATTCTACAGAAATGGGGAAGGAGACAGTAGGTTGGGGGGGTTGCAGTAGCTCCGGTGTTGTTGAGGTGGCAGCAAGCAAGGTCATGGCAGGCTGTAAGCTTGTTTGAAGAGATGGGTTTTCAGGTTCCGTCTGAAGGATCCAAATGTGGAGGCTAATCGAACGTGTTGAGGCACAGAATTCCATAGGATGGGGAATATTCAGGAGAAATCTTGGAGGCGATTGGGTGACGAACGAATAAGTGTGGAGGAGAGAAGGAGGTCTTGGGAGGACCGTAGATTATATAAGGGAATGTATCGGTAGATTAGTTTAGAGATGTATGGGGAAGAAAGGTTATGGATGGCTTTGTAGGTCAGTGTTAGTAGTTTGAACTGGATACGCTGGGCAATTGGGAGCCAGTGAAGGGATTTGCAAAGGGGGGTAGCAGAGGAGTAGTGAGGCGAGAGATGAACTAGTCGCACAGCAGAGTTAAGGATGGACTGGAGGGGTGTAAGAGTGTTAGCAGGTAGGCCACAGAGGAGGATTTTGCAGTAGTCGAGGCTGGAGATGATGAGGGCATGCACAAGCAGTTTAGTAGATTGAGGGTTGAAGAAAGGATGGATTCTGGAAATATTTTTGAGCTGGAGGCGACAGGGGGTGGCAAGAGCTTGGATGTGGGGTTTGAAGGACTGGGCTGGGTCAAGGGTTACTCCGATGCAGCAGATTGCCGGTACAAGGCAAAGCGTGATGTCATTTATGTGAAAGAAAGATCAGGTGGGGAGGATATGTGAGATGGGGGAAAGATGATGAGTTCAGTTTTGTCCACATTGAGCTTGAGGAAGAGAGAGGAGAAGAAGGAGGATATGGTTGATAGACATGCTGGGATTCTGGACAGCAGAGAGGTGACATCTGGGCCAGAGAGGTAGATCTGGGTGTCATCAGCGTATAGATGGTATTGGAAGCCATGGGATTTTATGAGCTGTCCCAGGCCAAGGGAATAGATTGAGAAGAGTAAGGGTCCTAGGACAGAGCATTGAGGAGGTAGTGTGAGAGAGGGGGCGGGATGAGGAGGTAGTGTGGGAGTAGGAGACACTAAATGTGCGGTTAGAAAGGTATGAGGAGATCCAAGATGGGACCAGGTCTTTGACGCCAAAGGAAGAGAGGATCTGAAGTAGGAGGCAGTGGTCAACTGTGTCGAAAGCAGAGGACAGGTCAAGAAGAAGGAGTACAGAGAATTGTCTGTTAGCTTTGGCTGTAAGTAAGTCATTAGTAATTTTGGTAAGGGCAGATTCGGTGTAATGGTGGGGGCGGAAGCCAGATTGTTGGTTGTCGAAGAGAGAGTTAGATGAAAAGTGAGAGGAAAGTTTAGCGTGAACGTGTTGCTCAAGGAGTTTGTCGGCAAATGGGAGCAGCGATATGGGGCGGTAGCTGGACAAGGCGGTTGGGTCGATGGATGGCTTTTTGAGGATGGCTGTGATTGTGGTATGTTTGAAGGAGAGGAGAAGGCAGCAGAAGTTAGTGATAGGTTGAAGAGATGGGTTAGGGATGGGTTGAGTGTGGGGGTGAGGTTGGGGAGGAGGTGTGATGGGATAGGCGTGATTGTTGCTTGTTTGAAAGCAGGAGAGACAAAGTTAATGATAAGTTGAAGAGATGGGTTGGCGCTAGGAAAGCAGGATGGTAAGGTTGGGGAGGAGGTGGGATGGTATAGAGTTAAGTGTATAAGTAGTGAGGTGCGATTTGGAGAAAAAATGAGTAAGCTTTTCTTCAGTGACAGTAGGATTGAAGGTTATTGGGAAGGGCATTGGTCTGTTATGCAAAGGGGTTGTAGTGGTGGAACACTAAAGCTTTGTCTGATGGGGTCAATATTATTTCTGAAATGTGCTGTAAAGTCTTCTGCAGAAATGAGGGAGGTCGGAGGAGGCAAAGTGTGATGGAGAACAGAATTAAGTGTTGAACTAGTGTTTAGGGTTATGGGATAGATGTAATAACAGTATGTAGTGGACATGCACGCTGTGGGAGTCCAGGGTGGTGTTCTAGGTGAATTGAATTCTCCAAAGAATGAGGCACCCTGTTGAAGGAACCAAGACGTTTTGTGAAATTGCCCTCCTAAGTGCCACGTGGTTGGACAGTAAAAATAGGTCACTGTGAATTTTTCTTGAATGCCTTTTTACTAGTTGAAGGAGCAATGAAAAATATCTGGTCTGATGTAGCAGTAACGCATATAGAGTGTACCTACATGCCCATAGCAATAAGCGCCATTTCAGTGGCACACTATCATGCAGATTTAGAAGAAGGAGATCCAGTCCTTTTAAGTATTGTAATTATAATAAAACTGATATGATAATAGGGCCACAAGTAGAAAATAAGCAATTCTAGAAGCAGTGTCCTTTTAAGTGTTATATTTCAAATAATGGATAAGCTATACTAGAGACACTGTCCTTTTTAAATGTTATACTTTGAATAGAATGGATAGAATTAGTCACAAGTAGAGGGTTGGCTGTGCCAGGATAGAAAACTTGAAACACTCACAGTGCCTGAGAAGGGTTAAGACAGTTTTTTGTTGAGACTTTCAGCTATATTAGGCAGCTGTGCTCATTCTTACTGTGCTCATTCTGGACAATAGAAAATACAGCAATCAGATTATCCCAATAGTATATGCATAAGGAAGCCTGTCCCGGATCGTGGTCCTGGTGGAGCATCTGCAGCAATCCAGGCGCAGTTCTTGAAGGCCCTGATGGCAGTGATTTTTTGTTAGCAGAGGATTAATCCGCGTGACATCCAGAGTTTAGAACACAGAATGTAGGTTTATTCATATCCAGCATAGGCACAGCATGGAGTCTGGTGTTACTGCAGCATGAGGAAATCAAAAACATATATAACAACAACACAGGAAGAGAAGGAGGGGGCATCCTGTCTGTGGGAGTTTTTTTTTGTTTTAACTAAACTTTGTTAACAACCTCACAATATGCACAACATATGAAACAGCACAGTAGTTGTTGCAATACACATACAGATTAATATGTATTATTCCAACACCCCCACTCAACAACTACTTATCCTCTTAGTCCCATTGTGGTTCTCAATTCTTGGAACCTAGCTCGTGGCAATGGCTTTGTCATAATGTCAGCTACCATCTTATCAGTTTCACAATAGACAAACTGAATTATCCCACGATCTATCAAATCACGTAGATGATGATGTCTGACGTCAATGTGCTTGGTTCTAGCACTGATCTTTTCACTGCATGCAAGTTTAATGCATCCTTGGTTGTCCTCATAAATCACCGTCGGCTGAGTTGTCGGTTTGCCAAGATCGTCCATCAATTGTCTTAGCCAAATAACCTCCTGGCTTGCATAGGCTGCGGACACATACTCCGCTTCTGTAGATGACAAGGCAACAGACATTTGTTTCCTACTAGACCAGGAGATTGAACTTTCTCCAACTTTAAACAAGTATCCACTTGTGGATTTACGATCACGCGAATCACCAGCCCAATCCGCATCTACATAGCCGGTAAGTTCTAGATCTCCTGCTGCAGATAGTTTTAAATTTACATCTTGCGTTTCTTTCAAATATCGGAGAAGTCTCTTAACAGCATTCCAGTCTCTTTGGCGCGGTTTTTCCACATATCTGCAAAGGATTCCAACTGTTGTTGTGATATCCGGTCGAGTCATAGTTGATATGTATAGAAGTGCCCCCACTGCCTGACGATATTTCTCATTGTTAGGCAATAGGTCATCTTCTCCTTCCAGCTTCAGGTAGGATGGTTCCATTGGGGTTGATATACCTTTGGCCTCTGACATTTTAAACTGATTCAGAATCAAATTAATTTTTGCACTTTGGTTTAGAAGAAAACTTCCATCTTCCTCTCTCTGGATTTGGATTCCTAGATAATATGTCACACTTCCAAGGTCTTTTGTTTCAAAGTGCTTATTCAGAATTTCAGTCATTTTTCCAATTTCTGCGTCGTCTTGATGAACAACAATCATGTCGTCCACATATAAGAGAATATACAACCACTTTCCATCTGTATATTTTGTGTATAAGCACGGATCTGCTTGACCTCTTTTAAATCCTTCTTCCAACAAGACTTTATTCATCTTGGTGTTCCATGCTCTTGCTGATTGCTTAAGACCATAGAGAGATTTTTGTAGTTTGCAAACAAGATTCTCTTCACCTCTTTTTACATAACCTTCAGGTTGAGTCATGTATAAGTCCTCCTCAATGTCACCATTTAAAAAGGCAGTTTTTATATCCAAATGTCTGACATACATCTTTTGTACAGCAGCTACAGCAAACAAAGCTCTGAACATGGTCTGTTTAGCGACTGGAGCAAATGTAGCATCGTAATCTTCGCCATACTTTTGAGAATATCCTTTTGCGACCAACCTTGCTTTGAATCTGTGGACTTTACCTTCAGAGTCATATTTGGTTTTGAAGACCCACTTGCACTTGATTGCCTTTTTGCCCTGTGGTAGCTTGGTGAGTTTCCAAGTTTGGAGTTGATGAAGCGATTTGATTTCCTCATTAGCGGCATCGATCCACTTTGTTCTTTCATGGACAGGTAGTGCTTGCATTTCATCCCATGACTGCAGCTCTGACTCAGGTAGTGTCTTGACAATGTAGGATAGACGTTTAGCTGGTATACCTTTATTTGATCTTGACGATCTCCTGATTTCAGATTCACCTGATTTTTCTGTTGTTCCTTCATTAGTTGAAGAATCCAGCCAGACCTCTACATCTTCCTTGTTGCTGTCTTGTAATTGTGACTTCAGCTGGACTACTGGCGTGATGTCAGAAAACTTGGGTGATACAAAGTTCTCATCAATCACTACATCTCTTGTTTGTTTCTGGGTGTAGAATCCTTTAACCTTTCTGGGTTTCGCTGTAGCCTACCAGGATACCTTCTTTAGCGTGAGATTCCCACTTAGTTCGCTTTTCCTTGGGAACATGTACAAATGCTTTACTTCCGAATATTCTTATGTGATGTAGTTTTGGCTTTCTGCTATTCCATTGCTCAAATGGAGTTTTCTCTGTAGCTTTACCTGGTAGTCTGTTCTGAAGCTAGCAAGCTGTCATGATTGCTTCACCCCAATATGCTGTTGGCAGATTTGCATCAAATAACATGCTTCTTCCACTTTCACATAGTGTTCGGTTCCTTCTTTCTGCGAGACCATTTTGCTCTGGGTTGTACGGTACAGTGGTCTGAAATAGGATTCCATTTTTCTTTAAAATGCTCTGTGTCTCATTACTTGTATATTCAGTCCCATTATCTGCACGTAGAATCTTTGGCATTCTTCTAAATTTATTATATACTTCAGCTAGGTATATTTCAAGTTTCTCTGGAACTTCCTTCTTGCTGTGTAGCAGGTGGACAACTGTATATCTTGAATGATCATCAATAAATGTGAGAAAATATCTCTTCTTCCCTGGAGTCAGAGTGCTCATTGGACCACAGACATCTGTGTGTATTAAATCTAGTGGCTGTGCTGTTGTTGTACTAATTCTCTTAGGAAAAGCTTTCCTAGACATTTTCCCTTTGATGCAGCTAGTACACTTCATTGTCTGGTTACATAGATCAATTGTAATATCCTCAGCTAGTTGCTTTTGGACTAACTTTCTTATTGCTTCTGTGTCTCTGTGTGCCAGATGCCTATGCCACAAATGAATACAGTTTTTATGCTCTTCTTGTTGCGCTGTATACACACACTCTTTGCATTTCAGCTGATAAAGTTCATCTGTGATGTTTCCATCTGCTAGTGTGTGATCTTCCTTTGAGATGATGCAGCTATCATGCTTAAATGTAACTTCATTTCCTTGTTTTGTGAGTTTCTTCACAGATAGTAGATTACTTTCAAGACTAGGCACATACAGCACATCCTTTACTGGGATCTTCCTGCTTTGTGTTGGTGAGATTTGACAATCAATATAACCATCTCCAATGCCTTCTGAAGTCATGTACTGACCATTAGCCATAATCACTTTCTCTGATTTACCTTGGTTAAGCTTAGAAAAGAAGTCTCTGTTATTAGTCATGTGACTAGTTGCTCCAGAGTCTATACACCATGCATGCTTTGATGTATTTGCACTGACAGTAAATGCAGTTTCAGTATTCACAGAATCATTTTCTCCAGATACAGCACTTTTAACCCTTTGATGACTGCTTTGCTTTTTCAGCTGATTCATTCTAGATTTCCAGACTCTGCAGTCAGCTTTCAATTGTCCTAATTTCTTGCAAACAAAACATTCACGTGTTTCTTTTATGTGCTTCCTGTTATCAGTTAGGTTTTGTGTCTGTAAAGCAGATTCTGTGTTGCATGTCCTACTGTTTACACCTTCTGCCTTTCGCTTATATTCATCTATGAGCTTCCCTCTGACATACTCCAGTGTAAGCTCATCATCTGGACGCGCATCTAGTGCGGTTACAAGCGTATCATAGCTCTCTGGAAGGCCACTAAGCAGTAATGCGGCCACATGAAAGTCCTTTAGATCTTCCCCAATGCCTCTCAGGCGTTCTACAATTTCCAGAACACTTCTTATGTAATCCTGCATATCCTGGCCTTTCTGTAGCTTAGACTGGTACAGCTTTCTCATGAGATAGAGCTTATTGCTTAAATTTATCCTCTCATGTACCTTTTGCAACTGCTCCCACATTTCCTTTGCAGTATTACATTTACACACATGCACAATCTGGTCATCATCTATACTGAGTGATATGGTACTTTGTGCTTTCTGATCCATCTCTGTCCACTCCTGTGCCACTGGGTCAGGTTTAGGCTCCTGTGTGTATTTCCACGTACCTTCTCTTATCAGCAGCATTTTCACTTTGAATTTCCAGGATTGATAATTATGGTTAGTGACACTTGGCACTGTAAATTTCATGGAGCTGCTGCTGGTGGCCATCTTTGCTTCTTCTCAGTTTACTGTCTTTCTTTCTTTTCTTTCCTCTGTGTTTTGGGGATCTGTGACTCTGGGACTCAGGTACATCTGGGCCCATAACCTGTTAGCAGAGGATTAATCCGCGTGACATCCAGAGTTTAGAACACAGAATGTAGGTTTATTCATATCCAGCATAGGCACAGCATGGAGTCTGGTGTTACTGCAGCATGAGGAAATCGAAAACATATATAACAACAACACAGGAAGAGAAGGAGGGGGCATCCTGTCTGTGGGAGTTTTTTTTTTTTTTAACTAAACTTTGTTAACAACCTCACAATATGCACAACATATGAAACAGCACAGTAGTTGTTGCAATACACATACAGATTAATATGTATTATTCCAACATTTTTACATTTGTGAAATGAAAGGTAATAAACTTTTTGCAGCACATATCCTTGGTTAGGGGCAACAGTTGGGATACAAAGGGGGTAGTTAGGCCCTAGAGGCAGAGTATGGCACTGTGGAGCAGCATTCTTGTCCATCAATACTACAAATTGAGGCAGCAGCTTCACTTGCCAATGTAGTCCGTAAATTTAAAGTCTGCCTGCTATGGACAAGGAGGGTATTTATGGGCTTGGGAAGGAATTTGATCACCACCATGTGTAGGATAAGGAAAAATATATGAAATCTGAGTTTTCCTACACATACTGCAGCAGGATCTATAAGAACAGATGGAAATGATTTTCATTTGCAACAATCTCTCCAAAATGTTGCTGTTTGTGAAAATACCCCAAACTGGGAATGATTTTTAATGCATGTAAATGACTGTAATACATGCAGCTAATTTCCACCACTCTTACACCCATTGGACCCCAGGAGAGTTTTAGGAAAGACGCCAGAGAAAAGAAGCAGAAATGTTCTAGAACATACATGTCAAGCTCTGGCCCATGGGCCAAATCTGGCCTTCAGGGTGGTTATATTTGGCCCGCGACACCAGAACTGCTACCCCTATGTTGGGCCATTATACTGTGTGGGGGACTGTGTGGGGCCCATTATTCTGTATGGAGGACTATGTGGGCCCATTATTCTGTATGGAGGACTGAGTGAGACCCATTATACTTTATAGAGGACAATGTGGGTCCTATTATACTGTATGGAGGACTATGTGGTTCCCATTATTCTGTATGAATAACTATGTGGGGCCCATTATACTGTATACTGGTTGACCTGCAACTTTGTCCAAGTTTTCATTTTGGCCCTCAGTGTGTTTGAGTTTGACATCCTTGTACTAGAGGTTAGGCGAATCAAAAAGTTGTTCTCTGTTATTGTGCTCTTTCATTGATTAGTTTATAGGGTTTGCTTTATAATACTATTAATACATTTTTTCTTATACTTTTTTTTACTGTTATATTGTGTTGAGTTTCATTATTTATCTCATTCTCATAAATCTTCTCTTAAACAGCAAGGTCTAGACAAGAGTCTTATGGGATCCCTAGCAAGTTCTACCCTTCGAAATACAGTGAACCAATTATTCTAACATCAAATACAATCTAAATTACTTAAGGTAAAAATTATATATATTATTAATGTGCTTCATAAAATAGAAGAAATAATTTGTTTTGTGGTCTGAATAGTGTCATGCTTTTCACTTGGTAAAGAAAAGTTTTGTAAAAACATAAAAAAATGTTTCCTTTGTTTGCAGATGCTCTTCCTTATCAACAAACTTGTCATTCTGCTGGAGTCAACAAAAGCACAAGGGAAGAAATTCACATTTGTAAATGAAAAACATAAAATGAAAAAGCATTCAAGTTATCCTTTTTTTAATGGAGTTCTGAAAGTTCTGAAAGTTAGGCTTTGTATAGTTATATAGTTACTTATGTTGACAAAAATAAACATTTTCATTGCAACCTTTCTAACCTTCTGGGCTTAAAAGGATTGTGTCATCAGAAAATGACCTATTGTTTAAATCAGGTTTTTCGGTAATATAATGTTTGGTAATGTTTTTTTCCCATATTATAAGCTATATTAAAAATAAAAATTATAAATGTTGCAATTGCAAACTGGTTACTGGGGCTATTTTCCACTTGTACTTCCTGTTGTTTCAGGAAATCCACATGTACAATCTTTTGTATTGAATCAATGAAAGGAAGTATGAAAATGTCTTTGATGTGATGGGGAGCGGTGACATTCCCTATTGTGAAAGGTGGATTCTGTGTTATCAGCTGTGTGTAGAGGTGCAGTTAGGGCTCATTCAGACATCCGTTTTCCATCTACGAGTTAAATTCATGTTTTTTTATCATCCAAGAAAAACTGCAGAAACTTGAATGACACTCTGCTTCAACTCTGAACAAAATCACAGCTGAAATTATCTCATCGGTACAAAAAATGGATGTCCAAATGAGCTCTTATGGTAATCCTGCTTTTTAGGGTTCGCACTGTATAAATTGGACTAGTGCAATCCGATAGAAAAAGGTATTGCAATGTTATTCAATGAGGCAATGCAGATCTCCGTACTTTTTCATAGCTGGATTCGGTGTGAGTAAAAAATTGTAACATGCTGAAATTGCATGGGTGTGAGAAAAAAATTGAATGCCATACGCACCATCAGTTTATCATCCAGTTTTCACGGATACATTGTAATTCTGTAAAATAGGAAACTGTAAATGGTCCTGTAAAGGATTAATAGCTGCTGAGTAAAAAATGGATTGCACACAGATAACAAATGAGAAAAAAATCATCCCATTCTCTTGGGCAAGGATGGAACCGATTTTTTTTTAATATAAACTCTCATGTAATTCTAGCCAGACTTTTCCTGAAAGGTCAAGAAATATGAGTCTAAAACCACTTGAGTGATCAGTATGAATTATTTATTTATTTTTTTAAAATACACATTGTGATATGAACAAAAAAAATTGCAAGAAAAGTAAAAGAAAAAAAAAATACATGTATCACAAAAATCTGATCTAAACAATTGGTCATTTATCGAGACATTTCCTTTAAAAATGTTTCAATATACTGTACTAATCTTACCTATTTTGCACTATTCTGCTCAGTTTGCCGTTGAGCGCTAAGTCATGACAATAGCTGACTGTCATGGTCCTGCAGCTCAACAATATATTATATCTTAAAGAGTAAGTAAACTTTGTTTTAAATTATTGATCAACTTTTGTAAAGTTCTTATTCTTTGTGATATACTCCATTACCTTATGTTACTTTCTTCTATCTTTAACACCATGCTGAAAGTGCTGGCTTGTCTGCTTAGTTCATCCTGACGTAGTAGCTAAATTGACCTGCAGATCAAGCAAATATCTTTACTCAAGAGAGTGGTCTGCTCAAGCTCCCCTTCCCCATGCTCGCGCAGGGAATATTATCTGAACATGGCGGTGGGGAGCAGAAAACATCCTTCTCTACAGTGCTGCTCACCATTATTGGCACCCCTTCATTTTTTCATAACTGTACAATATCTTAAGAAATAAATATCCTCAGAAAGTTATATCCTCAGGATTTTTTAATTAGTGCTCCAAGGTAATACAACAGTAAAACATTGTTTTTCAACTTCCATGTTGTAATTTCAAAGAAAAAACTGAATAAACAGCATATGGAGGCACCCCTAATTAATACTTGGTTGCACACTCTTTGGCATTGCTGACAGCCTTCAAACGTTTCTTTCAGCGATCTATAAGCTTCTCAGATGGAATTTTCTCCCACTCTACCTTTGCAGTTTGTTCAAGCTCTTGAATGCTTGCAGGGTTCTTTTTCCCAATGGCAGATTTCAGCTCACCCCAAAGATTTTCAATGGGATTGAGGTCAGTTGCTGGCCATTTTAAAACAGTCCATTTTTTTCTTTTTCAATCATTTCTGTGTACTTTTGGATGTGTGCTTTGGGTCATTGTCTTGCTGGAGGACCCATGATCTTCGACTTAAACCAAATTTTCGTACACTGGGTAGGACACTTAGCTATAAAATGTCTAGATAATTGTCTGATTCATGATTCCTGTGATAGGCCTCCAGTACCAGACTCAGCAAAGCAACCGCACAGCATTATGGATCCTCCACCATGCTTAACTGTTGGTAAGGTGTCCTTTTCCTTATAAGCTTCATTGCACAGTCTGTAAACTAACTGTTGCTTTGCGTTGCCAAAAAGCTCTATTTTTGTTTCATCTGTCCACAGAATATTTTCCCAGAAAGATTGTGGTCTGGCAAGGTGCTCTTTGGCAAAGATCAGTTGATCCTTTTTATGTCTTTTCTTCAGCAATGGTTGTTCATTGGCCTTCGCCCATAAAACTGTACTTGGTTTAGTGTGGGGTGTATGATACTTGCTGAAATCATGACCCCAGACTGTTCCAGGTTGGCCTTCAGGTCTTTGGTTGTTTGATGTGGTGTTTTTTCCACCATTCACACCAAACTTCGAAGACATCTTTTGTCAATTTTCCTCTTCCCCCCATATCCAGGGAAGTTCTTGACGTTTCCATGCTTGCCAAACTTCTTAATAACATTGCGCACTGTTGAAACTGGGATACCAAGGTGTTTGGAGATGGCCTTATACCCTCTGGAAGTCTTGTGTTTGCTAATAATAGCAGTTCTGATGTCCTCAGACAGGTCCTTTTTCTTCATCATTGTGGCAAAGGAACAGGGCTTGCCTGTGGCTTTTTAAAACACTGAAGTCATCAATCATTGGCCAATTCATGTCACATGGGTACCGACAATTAATCACAGGTGAATGTCTATTGTGATTTACCATAGGTGAGTCCAAATGTGTTTCCCTTCTAAATTAATGTAAAGGGTGCCAAAACCAGTGTCACAGCAAGCGTTAGGTTTTTATATTTTTCCCTCTCATTGTTTTTTGTTTAATTATTGTTTATCATTTGCTCTTTTGTACTTACACAAGTGCTTTACACAAAACAACTGTTTCACTTGATACATTTTTTTAGGAGATATTCTACATTATGTACTTAAACTTCATGGGTGTCAATAGCGATGAGCAGGATTGTATGGTCTATACAGAACTTAGCTAGGCCTGCAGTTGAAACCAACCACTAAGACAGAATGAAGTAGACAGACAAGTCAGCACTTTCGACATGGTGTTAAGGATAGAATAAAGTAAAACATAGTCATGGAGTTTATTGTTAAGATTCCTAATTTTACCAAGACTGATCAACAGTTATATAAGAAAGTTTAATTACTCTTTAAGCTTTGCAGTATAATTTCATAACAGCTTTTGTAATGGTGTTAAAAAATGTGTAACCACAAGTAACCTAGCTTTTTTTTCCTATTATTTGTTTTCATATGTTTCTTATATCGGTTTTGGGAGAAGTTTGACAATTTAATGATAAGTTCAAAGAAAACATCCATGAAAGAGTAACCGTCATTTTAATTTTTTTTTTCAGGCGAAAATAAGAAATTTTGTAATATGTCTTATATAGGAAATCTTTCTCCTCCTGGACTAATTTTTCATTCTTAAAATTCTCAATTCACGAGCAAAATCTGTCTTCAGTGACTAAAGATTTTCCCATTACTGATATAGGAGATGGCAGTTGGTGCTCCAAAAGTTCTATGGAGAACTGTAACTGTAGTTTCAGGAGAACATACAGAGAAATGTCTGTGTCTTTACTAAATACAGATTTTACCTATGAATTAAGGGTAAAAACTCAGTCCGGGTGGAGAAATAAAATTAACACAAGGAGGAGAAAGAAATTAAAATGATGATTAGTCTTTAAAGCAAGACAAGAAATGAACAACAAAAAAAGTATCAGTATTTGTTATTTTTAATAAAAAATGTTTAAATGACTGCAAGCAATCTATGGCTGAGTGACATACACATGATGTAAAGTATATGTACTTTGCTTTATTAAAATAAACAATGATTTATGTAAGCTAAAATGAGAAAAAATCATAGAAAAAGAGTTTTCTTTATTCAACATCAGTGACTCTCATTGGCCTTTGAGTGTACAGATGCAGTTCACCAAACCAGGATTTGCTAAAGCAAATCCACTGTACATTTGCAGTGAAATCTGAAGTAGAAATCCATAGATAATCAGTAGATTTTTTTTATTTGGAATCTATGGTAATAATGAGCTTGCTGTGGATCACAACCTTGGTGGCTTTATTCTCCACTGTATCTGCTTTTTCCTGGCAGAATTACAGCAAACTCTATATTTTTCTGTGGCCAGAAGCTACTGAGCTGCTCAGTAAATCATCAGCACTTTCCCTCATTACAGAGGAGAGCCGATCGGGAATTGGATGTTTCGCCCCCAGCAGTTCGACCCCAGCAGTTCGCCCCCGGGTACATTTCGCCCCCGCACATTTCGTCCCCAGCATTTGGCCCCCAGGATGTTTTGCCCCCGCACATTTCACCCCCGCACATATTGCCCCCAGGGCGAAACGTCCCGGGGCGAAACTGTTAGTGGCAGTGACTGGCTGACTGCATGATCCATGAGCGTTTTCCTAGTAAAAACAAAGTGTTCATTGGTTAATGAATTGATCCTATCACACAGAGAAATTTCTGCACTGTGTGACAGGTGTGTCTGCTGTGAAGAAAATCATAGGTGCTGTGTTGGTGCAATGAAAGCTTAACGCTGTGTTGCGGCAGGCTTATCAGTAAGTGGGCAGGGCTTGATGATACCATCATAGCTCCCAACCATCAGGATTTAGCGGGACTGTCCTGATTTGAGGGGGTCCCGGCAGGTGAGGGTATTGTTTCGACTTCCACTGACTCTGTGTGATGTCTTCTCTCCGACGCTGTCAACCCCCCATACCTCCTCCTTATCGGGAGACGCCAATGGTATCTCTGCTCTGCACACACTTAAATTTATTAAATAAACAATTTTCTTCAGATCTGGTCTCCCCACGAATCAAACCCACAACCTATATCATTGCAGGCAGCAGCTAAAACTACGAGCGTCAGCCTACACTGACAAGAGTGGGAGGATTTTATTTGCTTGAAGCTGCATTGCAGGCCCTGAACCTACAGGCAGATGATACTGATACATAAAGATATACCGTTACATAACAGTGCATTTCTATGCCCCTGTATTCTAGGGGGAAAATAAAACTCAGTTTTTTCTTCCTAAAAAATGACTAAAAAATAATGAAAACCAATTTCAAAATGGCATTTTTAATGAGTTTTTTTTAAGAAAATAATAAACCTTGCAAATCAGCAAATTATATGGACATACAGTACAGACCAAAAGTTTGGACACACCTTCTCATTTAAAGATTTTTCTGTATTTTCATGACTATGAAAATTGTACATTCACACTGAAGGCATCAAAACTATGAATTAACACATGTGGAATTATATACTTAACAAAAAAGTGTGAAACAACTGAAAATATGTCTTATATTCTAGGTTCTTCAAAGTAGCCACCTTTTGCTTTGATGACTGCTTTGCACACTCTTGGCATTCTCTTGATGAGCTTCAAGAGGTAGTCACCGGAAATGGTTTTCACTTCACAGGTGTGTCCTGTCAGGTTTAATAAGTGGGATTTCTTGCCTTATAAATGGGGTTGGGACCATCAGTTGTGTTGTGCAGAAGTCTGGTGGATACACAGCTGATAGTCCTACTGAATAGACTGTTAGAATTTGTATTATGGCAAGAAAAAAGCAGCTAAGTAAAAAAAAACGAGTGGCCATCATTACTTTATGAAATGAAGGTCAGTCAGTGCAAAAAATTGGGAAAACTTTGAAAGTGTCCCTAAGTGCAGTTGCAAAAACCATCAAGCGCTACAAAGAAACTGGCTCACATGAGGACCGCCCCAGGAAAGAAAGACCAAGAGTCACCTCTGCTTCTGAGAATAAGTTTATCCGAGTCACCAGCCTCAGAAATCGCAGGTTAACAGCAGCTCAGATTAGAGACGAGGTCAATGCCACACAGAGTTTTAGCAGCAGACACATCTCTTCAACAACTGTTAAGAGGAGACTTTGTGCAGCAGGCCTTCATGGTAAAATAGCTGCTAGGAAACCACTGCTAAGGACAGGCAACAAGCAGAAGAGACTTGTTTGGGCTAAAGAACACAAGGAATGGACATTAGACCAGTGGAAATCTGAGCTTTGGTCTGATGAGTCCAAATTTGAGATCTTTGGTTCCAACCACCGTGTCTTTGTGCGACGCAGAAAAGGTGAATGGATGGACTCTACATGCCTCGTTCCAACTGTGAAGCATGGAGAAGGAGGTGTGATGGTGTGGGGGTGCTTTGCTGGTGACACTGTTGGGGATTTATTCAAAATTGAAGGCATACTGAACCAGCATGACTACCACAGCATCTTGCAGAGGCATGCTATTCCATCCGGTTAGCGTTTAGTTGGACCATCATTTATTTTTCAACAGGACAATGACCCCAAACACACCTCCAGGCTGTGTAAGGGCTATTTGACCAAGAAAGAGAGTGAAGGGGTGCTACGCCAGATGACCTGGCCTCCACAGTCACCAGACCTGAACCCAATCGAGATGGTTTGGGGTGAGCTGGACCGCAGAGTGAAGGCAAAAGGGCCAGCAAGTGCGAGGCATCTCTGGGAACTCCTTCAAGATTGTTGGAAGACCATTTCCGGAGACTACCTCTTGAAGCTCATGCCAAGAGTGTGCAAAGCAGTCATCAAAGCAAAAGGTGGCTACTTTGAAGAACCTAGAATTTAAGACATGTTTTCAGTTGTTTCACACTTTTTTGTTAAGTATATAATTCCACATGTGTTAATTCATAGTTTTGATGCCTTCAGTGTGAATGTACAATTTTCATAGTCATGAAAATACAGAAAAATCTTTAAATGAGGTGTGTCCAAACTTTTGGTCTGTACTGTATTTGGTGTCCCTTGATTTTTTTCCTCTATTAAACCCATATAAAATGTAATAAAAATGTAATGCTGACGCTGTGCTCACATGCAGCATAACTGCTGAAGTTTTAAAAACTGCTTGTTTTCTGCACGTGTCTGTACCACACAACGCAATAACAATCTTTACGGATTATTTCGGATGTGCTGTGTTTTTTAATCTGTTTTCCCCCTTATTTGATGCGGTTTTGGTGCAGATATGAAACGGAGTTGTTAACGCTTTTTAACCCCTTTACAACCCAGTGTGGTTTGCACGTTAATGACCAGGCCAATTTTTACAATTCTGACCACTGTCACTTTATGAGTTAATTACTCTGGAACGCTTCAACGGATCCCCCTGATTCTCATGTTTTTTCGTGACATATAGTACTTCATGATTGTGGTAAAATTTCTTCGATATCACTTGCGTTTATTTGTGAAAAAAACGGAAATTTGGCGAAAATTTAGAAAATTTAGCAATTTTCAAAATTTGAATTTTTATGCCCTTAAATCAGAGAGACAAGTCACACAAAATAATTAATTAATAACATTTCCCACATGTCTACTTTACATCAGCACAATTTTTAAACCAAATTTTTTTTTTATTGGGGAGCTATAAGGGCTAAAAGTTGACCAGCGATTTCTCATTTTTCCAACAAAATTTACAAAACCATTTTTTTAGGGACCACATCATATTTAAAGTCACTTTGAGGGGTCTTTATGACAGAAAATACCCAAAAGTGACACCATTCTAAAAACTGCACCCCTTAAGGTGCTCAAAACCACATTCAATAACTTTATTAACCCTTCAGGTGCTTCACAGGAATTTTTGGAATGTGGAAGAAAAAAATTAACATTTAACTTTTTTCACAAAAATGTTACTTTAGACCCAATTTTTTTTATTTTCGCAGGGGTAACAGGAAAAATGGACCCCAAAATTTGTTGTGCAATTTCTCCTGGGCATGTAGATACCCCATGTCTGGGGAAAAAAACACTGTTTGGGCGCACGGCAGGGTTCAGAAGGGAAGGAGCGCCATTTGACTTTTTGAATGTAAAATTTGCTAGAATAATTAGCGGACACCATGTTGCATTTGGGGAGCCCTTGATGTGCCTAAACAGTGGAAACCCCCCACAAGTGACACCATTTTGGAAACTAGACCCCTCAGGGAACTTATCTAGATGTGTGGTGAGCACCTTGAAGCCCCAGGTGCTTCACAGAAGTTTAAAACATTGAGCCATAAAAATAAAATTTTCACATTTTTCCCACAATAATGTTTTTCAGCCCCCACTTTTGCATTTTCATAAGGGTAACAGGAAAAATTGCACCATGCAGTTTGTTGTGCAATTTCTCCTGAGTTAGCAGATACCCCATATGTGGGGGAAAACCACTGTTTGGACGCGCGGCAGGGTTCGGAAGGGAAGGAGCGCCATTTGACTTTTTGATTGTAAAATTTGCTTGAATAATTAGCAGATGTGCCCCTGATGTGCCTAAACAGTGGAAACCTCCCACAAGTGACACCATTTTGGAAACTAGACCCCTCAGGGAACTTATCTACTGTAGATGTGTGGTGAGCACCTTGAACCTCCAAGTCCTTTACAGAAGTTTATAACATGGAGCCGTGAAAATAAAAAAATCAAACTTTTTCCACAAAAATGATGTTTTAGCCCCAATTTTTTTATTTTCACAAGGGTAAGAGGAGAAAATGGACCCAAAATACTTTTTTGCAATTTCTCCTGAGTACGCCAATGCCCCATATGTGGCGAAAATACAGTGTTTGGGCGCATGGCAGAGTTCAGAAGGGAAGGAGCACTGTGTGACTTTTTGAACAGAGCGGATGCCATGTCGCGTTTGGAGAGCCCCTGATGTGCCTAAATAGTGGAAACCCCCCACAAGTGACCTCATTTTGGAAACTACACCCCTCAAGGATTTTATCAAGGGGTATAGTTAACATTTTGAACCCAGAGGTATGACACAGAATTTGATAATATTAGGTCATCATATTGAATAAGTTGTCATTAGTCTTGAGCGCAAGTGCTCGCTACTTGAGTTTGCATCGGGTACTCAGGTATGCATCATGTATCACGGGTGCTCAAGTGAAATGCTCGAGTCCCCGCCCGCATGTTTCACGGTTATTAGACACCCCAAAAAAAACATGCGGGGATCGCTCGTGCATGGCAGGCAATCCCCGCAAGGTTTTTTTTGTCTGCGAACCATATGGGGCGGAAACTCGAGCACCCGCGATACTCAATGCATACTCGAGCACCCGATGCAAACTCAAGTAGCGAGCACTTGCCTTCAACACTAGTTGCCATATCGTCATCTTTTTTTTTTTTTACTTTTGAAAAAAAAAACAACCCTAACCCTACCCTAGCACAACCTAACCCCAACCCTAACATTAGCACAACCCTAACCCCAACCCCAGCCCTAGCGTTTATTTTTTACGCCGTTCCTAGTGCGGTATACGTGATTAGACGACCTTATTCTTCGGGTCGGTGCGACTACAGAGATACCAGAATTATATCTTTTTTTATGATTGACAGTTGTCACACACTAAAACACACATATTTTGTAAAATCTAGTTTTTGCATCGCCATATTTTGAGAGCTATAATTTTTCCATATTTTGGCCGACAGAGTCATGTGACGGCTTGTTTTTTGCAGGATGAGTTGACATTTTTATGGGTGCCATTTTCAGGCATGTGACATTTTTTGATCGCTTTCTATTCCAGCTTTTGGGAGGCAGAATAAACAAAAACCAACAATTCAGGAATTGTTTTTTTAAATTTTTTTTTATTCTACTCCGCATGTGGTAAAATTGATAAGGCAGCTTTATTCTTCGGGTCAGTTCGTTTACAGCGGTACCACATTTATATAGTTTTTCTATGTTTTGGCGCTTATTTTTTTGCATCGCTTTATTCTGAGAGCTATAACTTTTGGATTTTTCGGCTGATGGAGCTGTACGCGGCTTGTTTTTTGCGGGACAAGATGACGTTTTCAGCGGTACCATTTTTATTTATATTCGCCTTTTTGATCGCGTGTTATTCCATTTTTTGATTGGCGGGATGATGAAAAAGCATTGTTTTTTGCTTCGTTTTTTATTTATTTTTTTTACCGTGTTCACTGAAGGGGTTAACTAGTGGGACAATTTTATAGGTCAGGTCGTTCCAGACGCGGCAATACCAAAGATGTGTACTTTTATTGTTTGGTTTTTTTTTTTTTTCATAATAATATTTATTGATGGGTACATTATATTTTTGTTTTTGGTGGATTTTTTTTTTAAAAATTTCTAAATATTTTTACAATGTTTTTAAAAAAAATTTTCACTTTCTGACAGTTTTTTTATATGTTTACTTTGTCCCACTGTGGGACTTTCACTTTTTTTATTCTCATCGCCTGCATAGCATAGGGATGGAGCACCATCCCTGTGCTATGCAGGCTGTCAGCGCTGCACAGTGAGAAGATACTTTGGTCATGTACTGCGCATGACCAAAAAATCTTCCTGCTGTCTGGTGACCCGGATGTTGTCATGTCATGGAAGCCGCGGCAGACAACACTGGAGGCCAGAAGAGGAGGTGAGTATACCGATCACCTCTCCTTAGCCACCGCAATGCTGCGATCGACTTCGATCGCAGCATTGCGGGGGTTAATGTGCCGGGAGCGGTGTGGGACCGCTCCCTGCACATAGTACGGGGTGTCAGCTGTGACAATCAGCTGACACCCGGCGGCGATCGCGCCCGCACAGCCTGTGTGCGCACGCGATCGCCATGACGTACTAATACGGGTCAGGCTCTTAAAGCCAAGGGCACAGATGCGTATTAGTACGTCATGGGCTTTAGAGGGGTAATAGTACAGAAAAGCTTTGATTCTGCACTTAATGCAACATTATCTTTTTTTTACTTGTGTTTTTTTCAGGCTCCTCATAGAAGTTTATAGAAAAAAAATGCACCAAATCCGAACAGAAAAACAGCATCTTTAGACTCACTGAGGGAGACGTTTTCATGAAATCAAACACACTTTATTTGGACATTTTGACCATGTTAACATGTAGCGCAAATGCTGCGTTTTTTTTATGCTGCTTGTTTTGCATAGAAATTCTGTTGTGTTTAACTGTTCAAGCAAATCAGATGTGATTTCATAAAGACTCTGCCCCCATAAAGACGATGAAGTTTTGGCACTTTTTTTCTCTAAAGGCTTCTATGTGGTGCTTAAAAAAAATGCAGTTACTTTTGTAAGTGCAGAATTACAGCTTTTCTCTACTATAAAAACCACATTAAAAAAGCAGCTTCACATCTGCACCAAAGTTGCATCAAATAAGGGGGAAAACACATAAAATGCAGCAAAAATGCAATAATCAGAAAAAATTGTTATGGTCTAGTTTGGTGTGTATAGCTGCAGAAAACAAAGAACAGAGCATTTATGCAACATGTGATCACAGCCTTCAGACACCAAAAAAAACAGATGTCATATAGCAGTTTACATAAAGATGATAAAGTTCTGGCAGCTACGACTGTGAATGAATGAACAAAAAATAAATCCACAGGTCCCAACTAGAGATGAGCAGGACGCACAGATGACCTCACGCCAGCTCTGGCAAATCAAAAACAGTGTCGGAAATGCTGAAAGGCAAGAGATTTGCGAACCTCCCTTCCAGCCGCCATGGGGCACTGACCTGACGGAATTCCATTAATTGGTACGCTCATCTCTAGCCCCAACCTTCCCAGATAAAGTGGGGCAGTCCCGGATTTGGGTATCGGACATCTGCTGAATGTCCTTCACTGCCACCGCACCTCTTACATCTCCTTCTGACATGGTAGAAAGAAATTGTAAATGGGTGTGGCAATGGGCATGGTCAAAAATTGTTGTGGCATGCTACATGCGCCGCATGGTTTGTCCCTCTTTCTCTTCTGTAAAAGTTGCGAGGTATGGGTACTATGGACCTGCTACTACCCAAGGGAAGATGGATATTTCCAGCCTACAACAAGAGAAAGCAGGTAAGTATTACAATGTATCTAAGGGCCAATTTAGACTTGTCAACTGCTGCCACTGCACTGGGATTCTCAAACAAAGCACCATCAAAGACGAAGTTTAAAAAAAAAAAAGAAAAGCAGTTGGAATTTTTATTAAAGTATATTAGAAAATATAATATGGCATCAAATTGATAGTCATTTAAGATGAAAATTAATATGTATTTCGGACCACACCTGTTTGCACGTTAATGACCAGGCCAATTTTTACAATTATAACCAGTGTCAATTTATGTGGTAATAACTCTTGAACGCTTCAATTGATCACACTGATTCTTAGAATGTTTTTTTTTGTGACATATTGTACTTCATGATAGTGATAAAATTTATTTGATATGACTGGCGTTTCTCATTTTTCCAACAAAATTTAGAAAACCATTTTTTTAGGGACCACATCACATTTGAAGTCACTTTGAAGGGTCTATATGAAAGAAAATACTACCCAAAAGTGACAGGATTCTAAAAACTGCACCCCTCAAGGTGCTCAAAACCATATTCAAAAAGTTTATGAACCCTTCAGGAGCTTCACAGCAATTAGTGGAATGAGAAATGAAAAAATTAACATTTAACTTTTTTCACAAAAATTGTACTTTAGGCCCAAATTTTTATTCACAAAGGTAACAGGAGAAAATGGACCTCAAAAGTTGTTGTACAATTTCTTCTGAGTAAGCTGATACCACATATGTGGGGGGCAACCACTGTTTGGGCGCACGGCTGAGCTTGAAAGGGAAGGAGCACCATTTGACTTTTTCCATGCAAAACTCGCTGGATATGAGAGCTGATGCCATGTCACGTTTGGAGAGTCCCTGATGTGCCTAAACAGTGGAAACCCCCCACAAGTGACACCATTTTGGAAGCCAGACCCCTTATGGAACTTATCTGATGTGTGGTGAGCACTTTGAACCCCCAAGTGTGTCATAAAAGTTCATAACGTAGAGCCGTGAAAATAAAAAAAAATCATATTCCACAAAAATTATCTTTTAGCCACAATTTTTTATTTTCACAAGGGTAACAGAAGAAATTGTAACCCAAAAGTTGTTGTGCAATTTCTCCTGAGTATGCTGATATCTGACATGTTGGAGAAAACTACTGTTTGGGCGCACATTAGGGCTTGGAAGAGAAGGAGTGACATTTTGGAATGCAGAGTTTGATGGAATGGTCTCCCGGCGTCATGTCGCGTTTGCAGAGCCCCTGATGTGCCCAAACAGTGAAAATGCCCAACAAGTACCCCCTTTTTGGAAACTAGACCCCCCCAATGAATTTATTTAGATGTGTGGTGAGCACCTTGAACCCACAGGTGCTTAACAAAATTTTACAATGTGAATATGTAAAAATGAAAAAATACATTTTTCCCACAAAAATGTTGTTTTAGCCCCCAATATTTTCATTTTCACAAGGATAGCAGGAGAAAATGAACCCCAAAACTTGTTGTGCAAATTCTCCTGAGTACGCCCATACCCCATATGTGGTTGAAAACTACTTTTGAGGCACAGTGCAAAGCTCAGAAGGGAAGAAGCACCATATTGGAGTTCATATTTTGCTGGACTGGATTGACGGTGCCAAGTCACATTGACAGAGCCCTTAAGGTGCCAGAACAGCAAAACCCCCATAAGAGACCCTATTTTACAAACTACACCTCTCAATGAACTTATCTAGGAGTGCAGTGAGCATGTTGACACCACATGTGCCTCACAGAATTTTACATCATTGGGCGATGAACAAAGAATAATTAAATTTTTACCACCAAAGTTTTGTTTTAGCCCCAGATTTTACATTTTCACACTGGGAAATGGGTAAAAATGACACCAAAATTTGTCACACAATTTTGCTGAATGTAGAAATACTCCATATGTGGCTGTACAGTACTGCTTAGCCGCACGGCGAGACTCGTGAGGGACGAAGAGCTATTTGCCTCCTGGAGGGCAGATTTTCCTACAATAGTATGCAGCCTTCATATACAGAGACCCTAAGTGCTGGAATAGCAGAATCCCCCCTCAAGTGACTCCATTTTGGAAATTATACCCCTTTGAGAATTTATCTACAGGTGTGATGAGGATTTTAACTACATGGATGTTTTCCAGAAACAAGCAGCAGTGGATGTTGCTAAGTGAAGATTGCAAACTGCCGTTGCAGTGACCAGTACGTTGTGCCCAGCTCAGGCTTATGGAGACATGCACCTGTAAATTAGGTGGGCTCTCATTGCTACAGAAATGCCAAACATGTGGACGCTAACTGCGGATTAGTCACACTGTGGGGCTCAAAAGGGAGGTGGACATTTGTATTTGGGAGCACAGAATTTGCTGAATTTCTTTTGGGGGCAAGGGCCATTTTGTTTTTCCAGAGCCTTTGTGCTAGTAGTAACGTGGAAGCCCCCTATATATCCGTTAACAGATGACTGACCTGAGTGGGGACTTGTTTTTTTTGTTGATTCAGTCAAAGCTTTTTGTCATGGGTGTGTCAGAAGTGACAGACAGTCATATTGCTGTGAGTTGCAGGAGAGCTCTACATTTGGCATTGCAGGCACCTTCTTAGAGGCTGTCTCTTGGACCCAGCAGCTACCTTCCTCTGGCTAATTAACACCCTGGCCTGGGTGTATAAATACCTGCTGTGTTCCAGAGGGAGGTGGCGGCGATATTCATTACTTCTTGTGAAGTCTTTAGCAAAAGCAGTAGTTCCTCATCACAGGTGTTTGAGGACGTGTGCGCATTTGTCTGAAGTCATCTAAAGCTAAGCAATTTCCCCCTGTTTGTCCTCCCTTGTTGTCTTCAGTGTTCAGTGGGGATTGACTATTGCTCATCTCCTTCCTTCCCTAGCCTTAGCCAAATGCCAGGGAAAGACAGGGCGAGGAACACGTGCGGCGATTGGTGAAGAGCCAATATAGGGACGTTAGGGGAGACAGGGTGATATTCTATCAGCCAGGAGATCTCCACTCCCCCCTTTCCCTAGAGTCTGGGCTTCCTTTCCCTCTTCCCTTTGTGTTGCACTAAGTCTTACCCACACCTTGCGTGACATTATCGCCAGCCGAGCACATTTTGAAAAGGAAAAAGAAACGGACACTTTGGGGTTGTTTTTGCGTGTGGTTTTGGGAATCAACCTTTTTTTTTTCCTTTCTCCTTGGTTTAGGTTCAGTTGCAGAGCTCGCGGCTGCAGGTCGACAATGTGGGGGTCTCTGCAGGTAGGCCTGTCCAGCCTGCACCCAAGGTTGTCCTCCCAGACAGGTTTTCAGGAGGTAGTGGCAAGTTTTTTGTTTTCAAGGAGGCCTGCAAACTGTATTTTAAACTTCGTCCTTACTCCTCTGGAAATGAGGAGCAATGGGTTGGAATTGTGATCTCTCTATTGCAGAGAAATCCTCAGTCGTGGGCGTTTCCTTTACTGCAGCACTCGGTTTGTCTCCAGTCTGTGGAGGGGTTTTTCGGAGCTTTGGCCTTCATCTATGATGACCCTGACCGAGTCTCCTTTGCTGAGTCTAGGCTACGTTGCCTTCAGCATGGGAATCAGTCAGTGGAGATGATGTTCAGTTCAGAATTCCGTAGATGGGCAATGGATTCCAAATGGAATGACTCAGCCCTTAGAAGTCAATTTTGTGAGGGGCTTACTGAAAGGTTGAAAGATGCCTTTGCAGAATATGAAACCCCTCAGTCCTTGGAGGCTGCCATGTTGTTGACCATATGTCTTGATAAACGCTTTCAGGATAGATGGGTGAGACCACCTTCTCCGGGGTCTTCTTGTCAGGGTTGTGTACCTCTGCCAGGAGAGCGGTCTGGGGGTGAACCAGTACTGGGGGAGTTGGAGGAACCCATGCAGTTAGGGGGTGTTTCTGCATCATACATCTCCCCAGAGATTCAGAAGAAAAAAGGAGTATGTTTTTTTGTGGGAAAAAGGGACATTTTATTGGGACCTGTCCTTTTATTCCTAAACAAAAGTAGACTCGATTAACTCTCGGTAGTCTAGAGTTGGATAATCAAGGGATGCATTTGTGGCCAACCTGCAGTTCCCGCTTTGTCCTGACAGCAGAAGTGGTGCTAGAGAGCAAAACCGAGAAAATTTCTGTGTTTGTTGACAGTGGAGCCGGAGTCAGCATGGTTGATGCTGAGTTTGTGAAAACTCATGGTCTTGCTTGCTGTACTTTAGAAAAACCTATTTCCATCTTCGCCATCGACTCGGCGCCACTTGCACAGAAATCATTTACTCAGATTGCAAATAATGTAAAACTGAGGGTGGGATCAGTTCATTGTTAAATAATCCCTTGCTATGTCCTGGACAATCTTCCCATACTGATTGTGTTGGGTATTCCTTGGGTTGTTAAATATAATCTGTAGGTGGATTGGAAACCAGAGAGATTATTGAATGGGGAGATTACTGCCATGAGAACTGTTTAGATATTTCCCTTGCTGCTGCCTCTACTGAAATATTACCTGCTTTTCTATTTGGTTTTGAAGATGTTTTTTCTAAGAGGTGGTGTCAGGATTTGCCTCCTCATTATGCTTATGACTGTCCTATTAACCTGACCCCCGGAGCTAAACTACTGAAGTCCAGACTGTATAATCTTTCTGGCCTTGAGAGACAAACCATGAAGGATTTCATTGCGGAAAGTCTGGAGAAGGGACATATCAGACCCTGTTCTTCGCCAGTGGCGGCAGGGTTGTTCTTTGTGAAGAAAAAAGATGGCAGTCTACGTCCTTGTTTAGACGTAGACTGCCATTAAATCAAATTACCATCCATGATCCATACCCTCTTCCTCTGATTTATGATTTGTTCAGCCAGGTTGTAGGAGCTAAGGTATTCTCCAAGTTGGATTTAAGGGCAGCCTACAATCTGTTTAGAATCAGAGAAGGGGACGAATGGAAAACAGCATTCAATATCCCGGAAGGACATTTTGAGAGTCTGGTTATGCCTTTTGGTTTGACCAATGCACCTGCGGTATTCCAGCATTTCATAAATGATATTTTCCATCATTTGGTGGGGAGGTTTGTGATGGTTTATCTGGACGATATTTTGGTTTACTCATCTGATTTTGAGACACATCGGGGGCATGTTAAGCAGGTGCTCCAGATATTAAGTGATAACAAACTTTATGCCAAACTGGAAAAATGTGTTTTCGCTGTTCAGGAGGTGCAGTTTTTGGGGTACTTTTTGTCATCTTCGGGTTTTCGGATGGATCCGAGAAGATCCGTGCAGTCCTTGATTGGGAGCGTCCTGAGAACCTGAAGGCTCTACAACGCTTTCTGGTCCTTACTAATTTTTACTGGAAATTCAACTCTGTAATTGTGAGACCCCTTACTGACATGGCTAAGAAGGGGTCTGATTTTTCTAAATGGTCGCATACCTCCCTCCAGGCTTTTTCTTCCTTAAAAAATCATTTTGCCACTGCACCTATAATCAGTCAACCTGATTTCTCCCAACCCTTTATTGTGGAAGTTGATGCGTCGGATGTCGGGGTTGGGGCCGTGTTGTCTCAGGGTCTGTCCGCTGGTAAATGGCGTCCATGCACCTTCTTTTCTAAAATATTGTCTTCGGCTGAGAGAAATTATGACGTGGGTAATAGGGAACTTTTGGCGACCAAATTGGCATTTGTAGAATAACGACATTGGTTGGAGGGGGGTGTCCATCCTATTACTGTTTTTACAGATCATAAGAAACTGTCATATCTCCTGTCAGCTAAACAACCCTAGGCAAGCCAGATAGTCCCAGTTTTTTACTAGGTTCAATTTTGTTGTCACTTTTCGTCCAGGGGTCAAAAATGTCAAGGCTAATGCTTTGTCACGGAGCTTCCCTGGGGATGGTAACCATGAGAATTCTACCCTGATATTACAGAAAAGGGTAGTCATTTCGGCACTGTATCCTAAACTGGAGGGTGAGGTATTGGAAGCTCAGGGGGACGCCCCTGCCTCCTGCCCTTCAGTAAAGTTATTTGTACCATCTGATCGGCGCCGCAAAGTAATTAAGGAACATCATAACTCTGTGCTTGCTGGTCATCCAGGTGGTAAGGCAACCGCAGAGCATGGCTTTCGTCATTTTTGGTGGCTGGGATTTCACCGGGATGTGATTGAACACGTAGCCGCTTGTAGTATTTAGTATTACCTCAGGAAAGAGGCCGACATATGAGTGTGTTCTTGCTGCACTATCTGCAACATGATCCGCGAGTAGTTATTCAAAATAGTGCTAACGACTGGGTTGCCACTCTGTTAGATCCACGTTATTAGAGTAAATTTTGCCAGATGCTTCCCGCCCTGGAAAGGGACTCGCGAATGCTGGAATATCGAAACACACTTTTACACAACCTTAAGATAGGTTTTCCACAAGCCAGCGGGAGACACAAAGAGTTCAACGCAGCTCTACACTTCCAACCTCTAGCACGTCAATTCGTCAATGCCAAAATATTAGCAGCAGCAGTAGTGTAAGTGGCAAAAGCAATTTCTTTGAGTCCTTTCACACATTTTTTAGACCAGCTCGTGCACCTGCACAACAGAGTACAAGTCTGACATATGGTGAACGACTGGAGATGAAGGTGCACTGCTGATTGAGTCTCCATCTGCTGGGTTGGCTGTAGTGGAAGAGGTTTTGGTTTTTTATTCTACAATTTCTACTGTAGTGAAATTAATGCCACTTTGCTGGTGTCCGCCACTAATTTTTGGAAAAGTGGAGAATCCTGATTGGGTCTTCATCTATTGGGTTTGGCTGTAGTGGAAGAGGTTTCTAACTCCATTAAACTACTTTTACTCTGGCGAAATTGATGCCACTTCGCTGGTGTCTGCAACTAATTTTTGGAAATGTGTGGAATCCTGATTGGGTATCCATCTATTGGGTTTGGCTGTAGTGGAATAGTTTTCTATCGCCATTAAACTACTTCTACTCTGGTGAAATTGATGCCACTTTGCTGGTGTCTGCAACTAATTTTTGGATATATGGGAAATCCTGATTGGGTCTCCATCTACTGGGTTGGCTGTAGTAGAAGCGGTGTCGGTCCCCATTACAGTACTTAAACTATTGGGCCTAATAGGCCACTTTGCTGGTGTTAGGCCCTAATTTAGGGAAATGTAAACACTTCTGATCTGTACTGGAAGAGGTTTCGGTACTAATTACACTATTTCTACTGTAGTGAAATTGATGCCACTTTGCTGGTGTCTGCCACTAATCCTGATTGGGTCTCCATCTATTGTGTTTGCTGTAGTGGAAGAGGTTTCTGTCTCCATTAAACTACTTCTACTCTGGTGAAATTGATGCCACTTTGGTGGTGCTAGGCCTTAATTGAGGGAAATGTAAACACTTCTGATTGAGTCTCCATCTACTGGGTTGGCTTTACGGGAAGAGATGTCATTCCTAATTCTACAATTTCTACTGTACTGAAATTGATGCCACTTTGCTGGTGTCTGCCACTAATTTTTGGAGATGAGGGGAATCCTGATTGGGTCTCCATCTTTTGGGTTGGCTGTAGTAGAAACGTTGTCGGTCCCCATTATACTACTTACACTCTAGTGAAATTTATGCCACTTTGGTGGTTTTAGGCCCTCATTTTTTTATGTGAACACTCCTGATTGTATCTCCATCTATTGGGTTTGGCTGTAGTGGAAGCGGTTTCTGTCTCCATTAAACTACTTCTACTCTGGTGAAATTGATGCCACTTTGCTGGTATTAGGCCCTAATTTAGGGAAATGTAAACACTTCTGATTGAGTCTCCATCTATTGGGTTGGCTTTAGGGGAAGATGTGTCATTCCTAATTCTACAATTTCTATTGTACTGAAATTGATGCCATTTTGCTGGTGTCTGCCACTAATTTTTGGAAATGTGGGAAATCCTGATTAATTCTCCATCTATTGGGTTGGCTGTAATAGAAGCGTTGTCGGTCCCCATTATACTACTTAAACTCTATTGAAATTGATGCCACTTTGGTGGTTTTAGGCCCTCATTTTTTTAAATGTGAACACTCCTGATTGTATCTCCATCTATTGGGTTTGCCTGTACTGG
The DNA here is from genome assembly GCF_046119375.1 of Phyllobates terribilis. Classification (NCBI taxonomy): domain Eukaryota; kingdom Metazoa; phylum Chordata; class Amphibia; order Anura; family Dendrobatidae; genus Phyllobates; species Phyllobates terribilis. The sequence continues at coordinate 639,365,963 of NW_027362762.1, forward strand.
AAGAGGTTTCTGTCTCCATTAACCGCTTCCAGACCGCCCACTGTACATAAACGTCGGCGCTGCCTGAGCTCTGTGCAGCGCCGAAGTTTATGAACAGTGGGTGGTCCCGCAGCCCTCAGTACCCCCAGGGGTCAGGTCCCAATGATGTTAACCCTTTGCTATCTTCTATATGCCGCGATCTATAGTGATCATTTAGAAGATAGTGAGAGGAGAGGGGGTTGTCCACATGACCGCCTCCGGGTCTGCCATGTACGGTTTCCTGCTAGACTCAGCCTGCAGCTGAAGTCTAGCAGGAGACAGACAGTGTAAAACTGTCTGCAGAGCTCTCATGCAATGCAATGCATGTCTATTGCATTGCATGAGACCGGTGATTAGAAAAATAAAAATTAATGTCCCATACAGGGACTAAGTAAAAATGTAAAAAAAAAGTCTAAAAAATGTCTTCAAACTGTTAAAAAAAATCACAAAATAAATAAAAATAAATAAATAAAATATTAACCAATAAATCCGTATATTTATACAAAAACAAAAAAAGTACACATATTTGGTATCGCCGCATCTGAAACAACCCGATCTATAAAACTGTCACACTAATTAACTCCTTCTGTGCACACCGTAATAAAAATAAATAAAAAATGGAGCAAAAAACTATGCTTTTTCATCATATCGCCAAACGAAAAGTGGAAAAAAATGCGATCAAAAAGCAAAATGGAAATAAAAATGGTAGAGCTGAAAAAGTAATCTTGTTCTGCAAAAAAAAAGCCGCCATACAGCTCCATCAGCCGAAAAATAAAAAAGTTATAGCTCTCAGAATAAAGCGATGCAAAAAAAATATTTTTTCTATAAAATTGTTTTATTGTGTAAAAGCGCCAAAACATAAAAAAAAAATACAGTAAGTGTAGTATCGTAAATGTACTGACTCGAAGAATAATGCTGCCTTATCACTTTTACCACACGCAGAACGGCATAAAAAAAACCCTCAAAAAACAATTCCTGAATTGTTGGTTTTTGTTAATTTTACCTCCCAAAAAATGGAATAGAAAGCGATCAAAAAATGTCATGTACCCAAAAATGGTACCAATAAAAATGTCAACTCGTCCAGCAAAAAACAAGCCATCACATGACTCTGTCGGCCAAAATATGGAAAAATTATAGCTCTCAAAATATGGCGATGCAAAAACTAGATTTTACAAAATATGTGTCTTGCAAAAAAAGCGTCTTTTAGTGTGTGACAGCTGCCAATCATAAAAACCCGATATAAATCTGGTATCTCTGTAATCACACCGACCCGAAGAATAAAGTAATCTAATCACTTACACCGCATGAGGAACGGCGTAAAAAATAAATAAAACCAATTCTTCACCTGCTACTGATTTGTTTATTAGGTCTCCCAAAGATCGCAGTAAGGCTCTGCTCACATTTATCCTGCGCTCTGCGCTAAGCGCTTACACCAGAGTTTCCGTGTACATCTCTGAAATACGTGATTCAGACGGAACCCATGACGGAAGATTCCCTGTAATGAGGCAGATATAGGCCACTGTGGATGCCGTCTGGCCTGTGATCCCACGGTGTCAGTTTTTTTAGGCTTGCATAAAAGTGCGGTTGGCCACAGTTTTGTGCACTTCTGAAAAAAAGGACACCGCTAAACAGAGGCCAGACAGACTCCAGAGTAACTCTGCTGCCTCATTACAGTGAATGGATCCCGCAGGGGTTTCATCTGAATTACATTACTTGGAAATTTAGATGGAAACCCCGATGTAAGTGCTCAGCCTAGAGCGCCGGATAAATGTTACGTAAAATGTTCCCAATAAAAGCTTCTACTCAGTCCTCAAAAAAAGCTAGTCCCCACTCAGGCCCGTTATCTGTTAAAAATATAAGGGACTTCCAAGTTACTGGTAGCAGAAAGGCTCTGGAAAAGCGAAATGACCCTTGCCCTCCAAATGAAATTCAGAAATGTTTGTGCTCCCAAATCCAAATGCCTATTCTACAATAATTTGTTCTCCAATTGTCAAATAGCGCTCCGTCCCTCCCAGATCTCGCTGTATGGCTAAGTGGTACGATACAGCCACATATGGGGTATTGCCACTTTTAGAAGAAATTGTGTGACACATTTCGGCACCATTTTTACCCATTGCCCTGTGTGAAAATGTAAAATCTGAGGGTACAACATTTTTTTGTGGTAAAAATATAATTATGTTTTCTTCACTGCCCAATGGTATAAATTTAAAAAGTTAAAAATTAAAAAATACTCACTACTTCCCTAGATGAATTCCTTGAGCGGTGTAGTTTACAAAATGGGGTCACTTGTGGGGGTTTCTGCTGTTTCGGCATGTCAGCGACTCTTCAAATGTGACATGGTGTCTGCAACCTATCCCAGCCCACATAGCGCTCCTTTTTCTTCCGAACCCTGCCGTACACCAAAGCAGTGGTTTCCCCCCACATATGGGGTATCGGCGTTCTCAGGAGAAATTGCCCAACAAATTTCATGGTGCAATTTCTCCTGTTATCCTTATGATAATGCAAAATTAGGGGATGAAAAACATTTTTTGTGGGAAAAATGTGAAAATTTTATTTTTATGGCTCAATATTATAAACTTTTGCGAAGCACCTGAGGGTGCAAGGTGCTCATCACACATCTATATAAGTTCCCTAAGGGGTCTAGTTTCCAAAATTGTGTCACTTGTGGGGGGTTTCCACTGTTTAGGCACATTAGGGGCTCCCCAAATGCGACATGGCGTCCGCTAATTATTCTAGCAAATTTTACATTCAAAAAGTCAAATGGCGCTCCTTCCCTTCCAAACCCTGCCGTGCGCCCAAACAGTGGTTTTCCTCCACATATGGGGTATCAGCGTGTTCAGGAGAAATTGCACTACAAATTTCATGGTACAATTTCTCCTATTACCCTTATGATAATGCAAAATTAAGGGATGAAAAACGTTTTTGTGGGAAAAATGTGTAAATTTTATTTTTACAGCTCAATATTATAAACTTCTGTGAAGCACCTTGGGGTTCAAGGTGCTTACCACACATTTAGATAAGTTCCCTAAGGGGTCTAGTTTCCAAAATGGTGTCACTTGTGGGGGGTTTCCACAGTTTAGGCACATCAGGAGCTCTCCAAACGCAACATGGCGTCCGCTGATTATTCAAACAAATTTTACATTCAAAAAGTCTAATGGCGCTCCTTCCCTTCCAAACCCTGCCATGCACCCCAACAGTGGTTTTTGCACTACAAATTGTGTAGTCCATTTTTTCCTGTTACCCTTGTGAAAAATTAGGGTCTAAAGTAACATTTTTGTGAAAAAAAGTTAAATATTCATTGTTTTCTTCCACATTCCAAAAATTCCCGTGAAATACCTGAAGGGTTAATAAACTTCTTGAATGTGGTTTTAAGCACCTTGAGGGGTGCAGTTTTTAGAATGGTGTCACTTTGGGGTATTTTCTGTCATAAAGGCCCCTCAAAGTCACTTCAAATAAGATGTGGTCCCTGAAAAAATGATTTTGTAAATTTTGTTGGAAAAATGAGAAATCGCTGGTCAACTTTTAACCCTTATAGCTTCCTAACAAAAAAAATTTGGGTTCCAAAATTGTGCTGATGTAAAGTAGACATGTGGGAAATGTTATTTATTAAGTATTTTGTGTGACATATCTCTCTGATTTAAGGGCATGAAAATTCAAAGTTTGAAAATTGCAAAATTTTCAAAATTTTCGCCAAATTTCCGATTTTTTTCACAACTAAATGCAAGTGATATCGAATAAATTTTACCATTATCATGAAGTACAATATGTCACGAAAAAACAATCTCAGAATCAGGGGAATCCGTTGAAGCATTCCAGAGTAATTACTTCATAAAGTGACAGTGGTCAGAATTGAAAAAATTGGCCCGGTCACGAAGGCAAAAACAAGCTTTGGCGCGAAGTGGTTAAACTACTTGAAATTGATGCCACTTTGCTGGTATTAGGCCCTCATTTAGGGAAATGTAAACACTTCAAATTGAGTCTCCATCTATTGGGTTGGCTGTACTGGAATAGGTTTCAGTCCTAATTACACTATTTCTATTGTAGTGAAATTGATGCCACTTTGCTGGTGTCTGCCTCTAATTTTTGGAGATGTGGGGAATCCTGATTGGGACTCCATCTATTGGGTTGTCTGTAGTAGAAGCGGTGTCGGTCCCCATTATACTACATAAACTCTAGTGAAATTGATGCCACTTTGGTGGTTTTAGGCCCTCATTTATTTAAATGTGAACACTCCTGATTGTGTCTCCATCTATTGGGTTGGCTGTAGTGGAAGAGGTTGCTGTCTCCATTAAACTACTTCTACTCTGGTGAAATTGATGCCACTTTGGTGGTGCTAGGCCCTAATTGAGGGAAATGTAAACACTTCTGATTGAGTCTCCATCTACTGGGTTGGCTATAGGGGAAGAAGTGTCATTCCTAATTCTACAGTTTCTACTGTACTGAAATTGTTGCCACTTGGCTGGTGTCTGACACAAATTTTTTGGAAATACAAAATAAATGTATATGAGAAAAAGCCTCACCATGTGCTAAATATCAAAGGTAGCTCCTCAGTTGTTCCACCAGGACCAAGCAGCTAGCCAGCGGAAAATCCAAAAAAAAAAGGAGAGAAAAACCAGTATCCACAAGGTGCAAGCAACTTAAAATTTCTTCAGGTTAAAAGCATAAGTGTTTTTTCTCTCCTTTTTTCTTTGGATTTTCCGACGGCTTGGGATCCTGGTGGAACAACTGAGAAGCTACCTTTGATTTTTAGCACATGGTGAGGCTTTTTCTCATATACATTTCTTTTATCTTACCATACATTGGCAGTCTGAAATAGCCCCATGTGTCGACATTGCATAATTGTGATGAAATTTAATATGGACATTATGCTCTAAATTAGATATTTCACCACAAATGATATTCAAATTTGAGGGTATTCTTTTGGTATGCTCCTCTATATGGCAATCTGTGATATATATTCCACACAGACCTATAAAGTTTTTTTTCATTGGCTCAAAAAATCCCGCATTTATACATATATATACCTTCTTTTTAAGACTTTTCTACATCTATGGATAATTGGCAAGCCAAACTAGTGGAAATTTTTGGTGACAGCAACCACAGCATATCATCGAATTCTGAACTCAATGAGTTAATGATATGTTTGGAAAAAATTAGTAATCAAGAACTAAGAACTTGGTGGGATAGAAATACCCTGGACACTTATGTTGAAAAACAAATGATACCAAGAGGTTTGAGAATTAAAAAGATGCCAACTTATATCTTCTCAGATCAATTTCTGGTGAATTGGAATAGTATTTTATCTGAGTGTTCCTTACAATTAATGAAATTAATTATTAAAGAAGAGGAAACCAGATTGGAAACTTTGAAAGTCGAAATGGATGACCTTATGGGTTCAGTTTCTAAATTCTCAACCTCACATAATTATGATGCATTAAATAATGCTATGAAAGACAATATTGCCAAACTTGAAAATAACACCATGAATATAAAGAAAAAGAAATTCATGAGAGACAGTTTGGATTACAAGCATAATCAAGTGTATCAGTGGAAGAAATCAACACCTAACCATAATCCTAAATCTATTTTGAAATCAGCTAAACATAAGAAAGATCAGCAATTTTACAGGAATGTCAGCTTTTCCTCATCAGATTTTGAAACTTCGGACTCTTATAAAGACGTTTCCGACTCCACAATGGGAGCGTCTATTGAACCTAGCGCTGCTAATTTTTCAAAAAATGACGTAGGCGGAACAAAATGCGTTAACTTTAGAAACATTGGCTAATGAAAATGATAACAATACTTTGGTTTCAGTTTCTCAAGTAGATAAGTATATACCTAATCCTGCCGATTATCCTGTAAAATCATGCATGCCTGCACTGGACCTCTTTCAATCATTATCAATCATTAGTAGAAAAAGATGTAAAATTATTACCTACTCAAACAACATCTTCCCCTATGGAATATCATAATTTAACTAAATCAGAAAAAGAAACTTTACATAAATTAAAAAATAATAAGAATATTGTCCTAAAAAAAAGCAGGTGTCATTGTTGTCATGGATGCGTCCCTTTATAATAAATCTGTCTTAGAAATCCTCAATGATGAAAAAACATCTAGAAAAATCTCTTGTGATCCTACTAATGAATGTAAAGGGATTTGGAGTGAATATCCGGCTAAATAAGCGCTCCCGGGGTCACAAGGAATAGCTATCCAAAGATGACTTTCTTCATCAGAGAATTACCTTAGTATCATAAAAAAACACTCCTGTGTGTCATCTGATATAATGCATGGTGTGAATTAGTTGTTCTCCCACATCTCAGCGTAGTATAGGTTTTGGAGCAGCGTTACTACGTGCCTATACTACGCTGAGATGTGGGAGAACAACTAATTCACACCATGCATTATATCAGATGACACACAGGAGTGGATTTTTATGATACTAAGGTAATTAATCAAACTATATTTTTTATTAAAATATCATTTTTCCTATGACAAGTTTTACAACTAATATGTTTTAGAAATTTTGTATATAATTAGAAGGAATGCCGGAAAATCTTTATTCAGAGAAAACTGAGTCTCTACAGAATGGGATTTGGGTGTGCCAACCAAAACAAATCCACATGTGATTAGGATAATCATCTTATTAGATGTGTTTGTACTGACTATATAACCACCATTACTGACTCTCCTGCATTAAACCTGAGGAAGGCCATATATTTTTTATTTTAATAGCCGAAACGCGTTGTTTTATATATCAGTTTATGTATTAATTACTTTTTATTCATATTTATGTTTTTGAATAAATTCTCTGATGAAGAAAGTCATTTTTGGATAATCATTCCTTGTGACCCTGGGAGCGCTTATTCAGCCGGATATCCACCCAATGAATGTAAAGGCAAACTTGAAGAACTTGCTCTAGAAGGTGAAAGACTTGGGTGTCCTGGACAAAAAAACGAGTAAATTTATGTTAAAGAATTCGTCCACTATCCCTATCTTTCACAGTCTTCCTAAAACTCACAAACTTATTTTTCCTCCACCTCTACGACCCATTATTTCTGGGATTAATTCTCTGAATGAAGGCCTTAGCATGTGCATAGATCGCCATCTGCAACCGTTGGTGTTCAGGACCCCAGGCTTTCTCAAAGACAGTTCCCATATCTTGAATGAATTAAATTCTTTTTCATGGCAGGAGCATTATAACTTAATCTCGTGCGACATTGCCAGTCTTTATTCATGTATACCACATGAATTAGCTTTGTTATCAGTCGCACACCATCTTAACAAATATATTAGTTATGATACACCACTAAAATAACTTATTCTTAATGGCATAACATATCTGCTTAAGGCTGTGTGCCCACTATGCGTTTTTCAAGCGTTTTTGCCGCGGAATTTCCGCAGCGAAAATGCTTAAAAAACGCTTGGTAATACGTGCCCCGTGGTCCCCAATGACAATCCGCATGTGCTGTGTCCATTAATTTTGCGGACACGCAGTGTAATTGCCGCCATTGGCTTGCATTGAAACGCTTGATATCCGCATCACTACATGTGCACATGTGGATATGAAGCGATTCAATGTGCGGATAGTACCCAGGCCTGGAGAAGGGGAGACTGTCATCCAGACCTGGGTACCATAGAAACTGTAAAAAAAAGAATTTAAAATAAAAAATAAAGATTATACTTACCTTCTGATGTCCCCCGGTCTCCAAAGCGATGCGTGCAGTGTGTTGGGCGGCTCGCGGTGGTGTGAGGACCTGACATGACGTCATTGAGTCGCTTGACCTGTCACATGACTCAATGACGTCATTGCAGGTCCTTCACACCACCGCGAGACACTGGGGAGACCAGACGGAGCGGAGAAGGAGACCGGGGGCCATCAGAAGGTAAGTATAATCTTTATTTTTTATTTTTCACCATTCTTATATATTTTTTTAACTATTACTTGGTCACACTATATAAATCCATGCCGGTTGCATGGATTTATATAGGGTGACCAAGTTGTCAAGCACTTTTCCAAGTGATGCTAAAATCGCTTGGAAAAGCGCTTGATAACCCGCATGCAGAAATGCATGCAAAACCACTTGGCAAATGCTTCTACCTGGCGGGAAAAACGCATGTAAAATCTGCATGCGTTTTTCCTGCCAGGGAGAAGCGGAAAAAATATGCAGCATTTCTGCATCATGGGCACATAGCCTCAGAATAATTTTTTTATGTTTGATTCCCAGTTTTTCTTTCAGATCGTTGGTGCTCCAATGGGTTCTCGTTTTCACCTTCCCTTGCTATTTTATCTGTTGCTTCGTGGGAGGAGTTTTTTGTGTTTTCTGAATATAAACCCTTCTTTCAAGACATAGCGTGGTACGACCGCTATGTGGATGATATACTTCTCATTTGGAAGGGTGACATATCAGCCGTACCTACGTTTATTAACATAGTAACATAGTTTTTAAGGTTGAAGGAAGACTAAGTCCATCTAGTTCAACCCAAAGCCTAACATGTTGATCCAGAGAAAGGCAAAAAAAAAACATGTGGCAAACACTAAGCTCCACATTGGGGAAAAAAATTCCTTCCTGACTTCATACGTATTACGGATCCGGGTGGTGGTGTAAGGTGCCCCAGCGAGGTAGTCGTGGGCGAGCTGTAGCCCCCTCTCGCTCTGGCACTCTACAGACAATACGTGTCCTCCCTCTGAAGTGTGGCTATGTATGTGGTGCTCTTCACTTACTTCAAGCCATCCGATCGTGGCTGTCTCCAGGCATTTCTCTTCTGGGACCAGGGCAGCAATAAATTCAGAGGACACAAGGTTCTTAACCAGAACTTGGACTTTACTTGGGGAAGAGGAATATGTACAATATTTACAGGCAGATATAATGGATAAGGCCCGACAGGTTATCATCTCTCTCACAGGCGCTGGTAACTCCTTCAGCCCTGGTTCCCTCTTTAAGTGAAGCATCTCTGTGGCTCTAATCTCTAGCCCAAGAGAGACTCTTCTGGATCCAATATCTCTCCCCCACGTCTTAGCCTGGAGTCCTATTTGTCTTCTTCTGCTTCCTGCAGACTTGAAGTGCCCCGGGTTCTCACTACCTCTGATGAGCTTCTCCGGCCGGCTAACAGGACTCTTGCTCTTGCGTAAGGAGACTTTAACACTAGTGATCCCACTGTCTGAGGGTATGGAGCTCCCGTATACCCTAGCAGCCACTATAGTCAGGCTGCCCGCACAATTCATTGTCCAATCTCTTAATGCTCTCTGGACACTAAAACAGAGGCTTTTTGCTAGTGTGCCCACCCTCTGTGTGCTGTCATCTCACAGCATTAACTCATCACTGTCTGTAACACTGCTGGCAGACTAAACCTGACATCTGCACCCAGAACAGTAGCATCTTGTGGCTGTTTACAGGTACTGCAGCCCACAAGGAATTATGCCAGGAACAAGCTCTTTGTCACTCAAGGCTTGATCAGGGTACTAAGTTCCCCCTCTACTCTACAGACTGGACCACTAAAGCTAACCCCTTAGCTTGGTCTATCAACAGTTCAGAGAAGTCTGACTTCAGTAACACTTCCTTTAACTATCTCAGTGCCAAGGGAAGGCTACGCCCTTCCCCACTATTACATTCCCCGACACTTTAATGTTGGTCGTCCCCGACCACACTAAACAATAAACACAAATCAGCAGCTATGACATTATATCACATTACTAAATTTTACTAAAACATTTTAGTAAACGACTGGTCCTGAGGTCATCTTCTTGGATGGGAGACCGGCCCTTCCGGGGCCCTTAACAGCAATTCAGGACAGTCCATTATCAACTTTTCAAAAAAAAAAACTTCTCAGAGGTACCGGTCCTTCTTGGCAAGGACCCTGGAAACACAGTGTCCATGTCCATATTTTTAAGACAAGTTACCCACCATTAGCCCTCATTCTTCTTCTCAAGGGCTGCATTCTGAGGCACGCAGTCACAGGTAACACCTTGTGAGTCTCTTTCTTCTTGGCCCTAGTGGGGGTCACCGGTTCTTCCCGCTAGGCCGCAAGTCTCTAAGATTTGGAGGATATCCATCCTCAAGCTGTGTCTCAGCATTTTAAATTCCAGCAGAAAAAGGCGCCACAAACGCAACAAAAATAAAAGTAAAAACAAAACGAGCAGCTCTCTTAGGCACACAACTTTTGGTGCTGCTTAAGGACTTCCTGGCCTGGGAGGTAGGGGAACAGTCCTCCATTTTTCTCTCCAACTTAACTCAACATGGGGCACTCCACCCCCATTGGGAAACAGTCCCAGAATCAGGACCGCAGCTGGTGGGTCCTAGTAAACGAAAAAGTGAGAGGTCAACGGACCTTTTAGCCAGCTCACTTCTTCCGGGCCTCCTTGCGTTCCTTCATGAAGGCGACCCATGCTGCAGAGGAAGGGGGCTTTTTCCACCTCAAAGGCTGGTCAGGATATCGGCCGCGCCCAGGGTCCTCATCCGAGGATGTAGCGCTGCCACAGCCGACTTGAGTAGGGCCGTAGCTAGTCACTGTGAAGCTGTGGACTTCCTGACTGACAGCAGCCTGAGCCCTTCCGACGGCTCCTTGTTTTACCGCCTCAGCCCCTTATGGGTGTTTGGTTGCAGAATCAGCCTCGCTGGGATAGTCGGCTCCACTGCAGCTCGGGAGATCTTCCTCCTCTTCACCTACTACATCTCCCCACTGTTTCCTGGGTTCATCCTTCTGCAGGACGCCAACCTTCGGAGGGGGCGAGAATCCTTTAGGGGCTTCCCTAGCCCGGCGCTGCAGGGCCTCTCTCCTAGCTCTTCGCTGGAGGACCTGCCGGTCCTTCTCAAGGATATCCTCCCACTCATATGGACGGGTGAGTGCAGCCACATACCACCCTCTGGGGCACTCACATTTCACAAAGTGCACGATGTCCCCCACGTGCAGGTTGTGGAGACGGTCGGTCAGATAATCCCGCTTTACCACTTCGCAGGTCACGAACACCTCGTGCCCGGTCCATTCCTCCTCCAGAAACCCGTACCCCTCACGGACACGGAACTCTATGACCCGCCCCCGGGTCTGGGCTTTCTCCAACGACTCCCTTCTCGCCGCATTGGACCCCTCCAGCCAGCCTCTCAGGAAGGTATCGGTCCATCGCGGCTGTTCTCGTGTGGTCATCGGGGGCTTGCGGGTAGTCCATTTCAGACTTCCGAGCTCGGCGTACCGCTCTGCCGAGGGAGAGTGGACGGCCTCCAAGGCCAGCGACCAGAAACTCTCCCGTGTGGCCTTTCTTTTAGGGGGCCTCCCTTCCGCACCATCCTCGGTAGGCCTCGGGGCCCCTGTTGCCACAGAAGCTATCGCGGCGGATACCACAGGTGTAACTGGCCACTGGGGCATAGACCGCTCACCTTCCTCAAGCTCCGCTGCAGTTATGGCTCCGGCCCCACCGGGATGTTCTCCTCCCTCAGCCGAGGGGGACGTTTCCTCCGGCATCCGACTCCAGCACCACATGCGAAGCTCGTGGACTAGCAGGCCCAGCTCCGGATCAGGCCTAGTGGCCCACTGGACAGTCACTGGGGGTAGGGGCAACGGCTCGCGGGCAGCGCCCACAGGTGAATGGCTCCCAGCCGCGGCCCCTGGGGTGGTAATCTCCAGGAGTTCCTCCTCACTGCTTGACTCACGCATGTCGTCAGATTCTGGGGCTGCCATCTTCTCAAGAAGTCCGCTGCCGTACCTCCTTCCCCTTGCGTGCCGTACAGAAAATGGCGCCGGTCGCTTACCGATAACACGCGTCCTGCGCGTCCAGCTCCGCCTCTTCCTGGGCCGGCTTCCTGACGCGACCGCCGCGTCACTCGTCACTCTTGGCAGCTCCGCCTTCAGATGCGCTCCTTCTCTGTGCGCGCTGATACTCACGGGGCCGGACTTCACTTTACGTCGTGCCCTCTTCCTCACTGGACGTCCCATCCTGGGACGCATCTTCACTGCTGGGTCCATCCTTCTTCGGGCCGGAACTCGTAGGGGCTGGACATCTTTTCGTGCTCTCCGGCGCCGTCCACTCCCACGATAGGCGGTTCTTCTCCCAGACTTTACCGCCATTGTCACCATCTTGGAATCCATGCTTCGGGCCGCCATCTCCAGCATTAACTCATCACTGTCTGTAACACTGCTGGCAGACTAAACCTGACATCTGCACCCAGAACAGTGGCATCTTGTGGCTGTTTACAGGTACTGCAGCCCACAAGGAATTATGCCAAGAACAAGCTCTATGTCACTCAAGGCTTGATCAGGGCACTAAGTTCCCCCTCTACTCTACAGACTCGACCACTAAAGCTAACCCCTTAGCTTGGTCTATCAACAGTTCAGAAAAGTCTGACTTCAGGAACACTTCCTTTAACTATTTCAGTGCCAAGGGAAGGCTACGCCCTTCCCCACTATTACAGTGGAACCTCTGTGCTGCGGTGCAAGGAGGGACCAGAGGGGCGTGACTAGGTATCAACTTGGACCGACCAAGGCCGTACGGCGGCTCAATCGACTTCGTGACCAGGGAAGGACCAAGCAGAGGGACCAGGTGCTACTCTGGGGACCGACCTTGTATGAGAGCAGGTGACTCCCATGGATCATAAGGCAGGGACCGACCGGTACAGCAGATGAGCACGGCAGGCAGGCTGACGGGTGATCCGGGCAGACGGACTGGCAGGCATGGCAGGTAACAAGCAGGAGCCTCCAGGTAGGTGGGCTGGTAGGCACGTCTGGTAACAGGCAGGTGCTTCTAGGTAAGCGGGCTGGCAGGCATGGCAGGTAACAGGCAGGAGCCTCCAGGTAGGCTGGCTGGTAGGCACGGCAGGTAACAGGCAGGAGCCTCCAGGTAGGCTGGCTGGTAGGCACAGCAGGTAACAGGCAGGTGCTTCCAGGTAAGCAGGCGGACAGAGCCCATAGACAGACTGGCGGACTGGACTGTAGACAGACTGTTGGGCTCGAGAGTAGACAAGCAGGCGGAATGGACTTGTAGTCAGGTTGGCGGGCTGGACTTGTAGTCAGGCCGGCGGACTGGACTTGTAGTCTGGCTGGCGGGCTGGACTGGTAGTCAGGCTAGCAGTGGGACCTGAGGGCTGAAGTAGAGTATCACACACAAAGCTACAACCTTGCACGGGCACCTCCATATTGGAGGAGGTGCCTTTTATAGGGGAAGTCCTCCGGCCATTGGCTGGGGACTTTTTAGGACGGCGCGCGCGGCCCCTTTAAGAGGGAGGGAGCGCGCGTGCCCTAAGCACAGAGCCGGGGAAGCTGCGTGCACCAGAAGCAGCTGCAGGGAGGCCAAAAGACGGCGGAGCAGGACCGCGGCGGAAAGGGGGATGGCGTCTCTGCCGGGCAGGAGGCAGAGACGCCGATGCTACAATTCGGCAATCAGACTAGTTCCCTGGAACAACGCCCTATCAAGGAATCTAGTATATATAACCAGTAATATTATACTTTTCAGGAAAGGCATCCATGCCCTTCTTAAATTTTAGTAGTGAATCACTCATTACAACATCATGCGGCAGAGAGTTCCATAGTCTCACTGCTCTTACAGTAAAGAATCCGCATCTGTGATTATGAATAAACTTTCTTTCCTCCAGACGTAGAAGATGCCCCCTTGTCCCCGTCTCAGGCCTCAGAGTAAAAAGATCAGTAGAAAGATCTTTGTACTGTGCCCTCATATACTTGTACATAGTAATAAGATCATCCCTAAGCCTTAGTTTTTCAAAACTAAATAACCCGAAATGTAATAACCTGTCTTGGTATTGCAGACCCCCCAGTCCTCTAATAACCTTGGTCGCTCTTCTCTGCACCCGCTCTAGTTCAGCTATGTCTTTTTTATACAGCGGAGTCCAGAACTGTACACAGTATTCTAAGTGTGTTCGCACTAATGACTTGTATAGAAGTAAAATTATGTTCTCCTCATGAGCATCTATGCCTCTTTTAATGCATCCCATTATTTTATTTGCCTTTGCAGCAGCTGCCTGACACTGGCCACTAAACGTGAGCTTGTCGTCCACCAATATACCCAGGTCTTTTTCAGTTACTGTTTTGCCCAGTGTCTTACAATTAAGCATATAATTTTACATTTTATTTCCTCTGCCCAAGTGCATTACCTTACATTTATCCCCATTAAAGCTCATTTGCCATTTATCAGCCCAAGCTTCTAGTTTACATAGATCCTCCTGTAATATAAAATTGTCCTCCTCTGTATTGATTACCCTGCAGAGTTTAGTGTCATCTGCAAATATTGAAATATTACTCTGTATGCCCCCTACAAGGTCATTAATAAATATGTTAAAAAGAAGGTGGCCCAATACTGACCCCTGTGGTACCCCACTGTTAACTGAGAGTCAGTCTGAGTGTGTTCCATTAATAACCACCCTTTGTTTCCTATCACTGAGCCAGTTTTTAACCCACTTACATATATTTTCCCCTATCCCCATTGTTCTCATTTTATGTATCAACCTTTTGTGTGGAACCGTATCAAAAGCTTTTGAAAAGTCCATATACACAACATCCACTGCATTTTCTTGGTCCAGTCCAGAACTTACCTCTTCATAAAAGCTGATCAGATTAGTTTGACAGAAACAGTCCCTCTTAAACCCATGTTGATATTGGGTCATTAGGTTATTCTTCTTCAGATACTCTAGTATAGCATCTCTTAGGAAACCCTCGTGGGATTTTACCCACAGTAGAGATTAAGTTTACTGGCCTATAATTTCCAAGTTTGATTTTTGTCCCCTTTTTGAATATTGGCACCACATTTGCTATACGCCAGTCCTGTGGTACAGACCCTGTTATTATGGAATCTTTAGAGATTAAAAATAATGGTCTATCTATGACGTTACTTAATTCCTGCAGTACTCTCGGGTGTATCCCATCCGGACCCGGAGATTTGTCAACTTTAGTGATTTTTAGATGCCGCCGTACTTCCTGCTGGGTTAAGCAAGTGTCATTTAATGGAGAATTTTGTTATCACTGATCATGTTTTATGTCATGCTATTTTCTTATGTAAATACTAGTGAAAAAAAATCATTTAGCATATTGGCTTTTTCCTCATGCTCATCCACCATTTCACCCATACTATTTTTAAGGGGGCCAACACTATAATTTTTTAGTTTCTTACTATTTATGTAGTTAAAGAATATTTTGGGATTATTTTTAGTTTCTGTGGCAATGAGTCTCTCTGTCTCAATCTTTGCTGCCTTGATTTGTTTTTTACTGAATTTATTTAATGTATTTGTATTTATTTAATGCCTCATCAATACCTACTTGCTTTAGCTCTCTAAATGCTTTCTTTTTGTCACTTATTGCGCCCCTTACAGCTCTATTTAGACATAGTGGTTTCCTCATATTTCTTGCATATTTATTCCAATAGGGTATATATTGTGCACAGGTCCTATTCAGAAGGCTAATAAATGTCTCCGAAGGAGTTTGCTCGTTGTCTAGTAGTCTGGCTTTTATACTGGATTCTTCTCAGACCCTACTTCGTCTGGGCCCGGATCTACTGAAAAAATTTTTAGACATCGCTACACAGGCTTTCCCCCTCTTGAGTCTGTGAAGCTTTGGATCAGACCTCTGATGCCCCGGAAAGAAATGTGTGACAGCTCAGCAGACTCACCCATCTGTGCTTTCCCATAGTCAGTTGGCCAGTTGGAGAGTTGTGACGAGGGGGAAAACAAGGGTAATTGGGGTGGCACCTCTGAGGACTGTACTGTGTGTGATGTTAAGGTGGAGGAAGAGGAGCAGAGGCCACTTGATGCAGCGCTTGTCATCTACTGGAGCAAATGTTCTTCCTGCCCCTCATCTACAAAGCGTACCTCTATGCGACTGCCAAAGAAAGGGAGTGGAGTCCAGTAACAGAAGTTTTCAAAATGCTGCATAATTGTTCACTGCAGCAAAACAAACCTACTTCTCATCTCTCATATCGTACGTGTTTCACAACCCTAAACAGCTATTCAGTACTTTCAAGTCCCTCCTCTGTCCGCCAACTATACCTCTTTCTCCTCTCATCTCAGCTGAAGACTACTTAGCCTCATTCTTCAAGCAGAAGATTTACAACATAGATCAAAGCTTTTGCTTAAAGTCCCAAAAGCCCCTTCCTATAATGACTCAACTCTACCCCTCCAAAACCAGCTTCTCCGCCATCATGAAAGATCATCTTTTCTCTCCAAATCACATCTCACCACCTGTGAACTTGACCTAATACCATACCACCTCATTCCAAACTGTACCACAGTCTTCATCCCGAGCCTAGCCCTACTCTTCTACCTGTCACTAACAACTGGCGTCTTCCCCTCATGATTTAAACATACCTCGATCACACCCATCCTCCAAAAGCCCTCCCTTGACCCATCCTATGTTTAGCATTGCCCCATCTCACTTCTCCCCTATGCCTCCAAACTACTGGATCAACACGTCAATTTTGAACTGTCCTCCCACCTCTCCTCCTGCTCACTCTTTGACTGCTTACAATCAGGCTTCTGCCCTCATCATTCCACTGAAACTGCCCTGACTAAAGTCACCAATGACCTACTAACTGCCAAATTCAAGCTAGACTACTCTGTCTTCCTCCTCCTAGACCTGTCATCTGCCTTCGACACAGTAGACCATATTCTCTTACTACAGACTCTCATCTCTCAGCATCACAGACTTGGCCCAGTCTTGGATCTTTTCATACCTAACCGACAGGACATTTAGTGTCTCCCACTCACACACCACATCCTCATACACCCCCTATGTGTCGGTGTCCTTAAAGGTTCAGTTGTAGGACCCAGGCTCTTCTCCATCTACACCTTCAGCCTGGGACAGATCATGGTCTCATAGCTTTCAGTATCACCTCTATGCTGATGACACACAGATCTACCTTTCTGGACCTGATATCACCTCCTTACTAACAAGAATCCCACAATCCTGTATTTCATCTTTCTTCTCTGCTAGATTTGTAAAAATTAACATGGATATAACAGAATGCATCATCTTTCCACCATCTCATTCACCCTCCCCCCAACTGACCTATCCATCAAAGTGAAAGGCTGCTCACTCTCCCCAGTCCCGCAAGCTTGACTCTGATCTGTCCTTCAAACGTCAGATCCAAGCCCTTTCCACTTGTTGCTGACTTCAACTCCAAACTATCTCGGGGATCCGCACATTCCTCAACCATGAATGCAGAAAAACACCAGTGCACGCCCTCACCATCTCCTGCCCCGACTACTACAAGCTCCTGCTCTGTGGACTCCCTTCTACCACTCTCGCACCCCTCCAATCTATCCTAAACTGTGCTGGCCAATTAATCCACCTGTCACCCCGCTATTCCCAGACTTCTCCACTCTGTCAATCCCTGCGCTGGCTCCCTGTTGCCCAGAGACTCCAGTTGAAAAGCCTAACTTTGGCATACCAAGCCATCGAAAAACCTGTCTCTTCCATACATGTGTGACCTAGTCTTCCTGTACTAGTTACCTGCATGCAGCTTCCCATCTTTCCAAGATCTCCTTCTCTACTTCCCTCTTATCTTTTCTTGTCACGATTGCATGCAAGATTTGTCTCGTGCATTTCCGCTGTGTAACTCTGTACCCCAACACATCAGACTCTCGCCTACCGTGCAAATCTTGAAAAGGAAGCTGAAGACCCACTTCTTGTGACAAGCGTACAATCTGCGGCAACCCTCGCTCCAGCATACCGTTGCACGACTAGCTGTACCCTGACCTACTGTATTCTCACCCATCCCTTGTAGATTGTTTGTGAGCCCTCGCGGGCAGGGTCCTCTCTCCTCCTGTACCAGTCGATGAGTCACCGACGGTGACTCTTTTTCACATGTAAAGTGCCACGGAATAAATGTCGCTGTGATAGTAATAATAATTATAGTACTTGTACTCTGGGTCAATTGATAGCACTTTCCAGGTGTCTACCCCTAATTTGATGTGTTATGGCAGCTTTTGGGCCCGTTTAAAGGTGTTGTGTATGCGTTTTTTTATCCCCCCATTGAATCCTATGGCGTTCGGTAACGTTTGACGATCATTCGACGAATAAATCGGCGAATATTGCAAATTTGGCGATCATAATCCGAATCGAATATTGAAACATTCGCTCATCTATAGTTAAGATACACATATATGATATCTTATATTTAAGAGGTAAGAGGGGAAGAAAAGGAATGGGAAATGCAAGGAAAGAAAAGGGAAAAGAAGAACACCTGTAAAAACAGGTGAAGAGAAAAAGCATATACAGTAGATAAATACTAACTTCTAAATATTGCAAAATGCTGTTTGGGTACTCGTTGGTCGGGTTGAGCAAATTGGAATGCTCGAGTGATGGGAACAGTGCTCAAATGACATGAGAACAGCATGGGGAAGCCCCGTGGAAGCATCTCTGACACCCAGGTCACTGCTGTTAACAATGTTGTCAGAGTATTGCGCCACTTTTACGGACTCACAATAAAACATACAAAAACTAAACCAAAATGGATTTTCCTGGTAAAAATGTTAAGGAACATCCTTTCCTGGGTAATGACTTGTACACTGCTCAAAAAATAAAGGGAACACTTAAACAACAGAATATAACTCCAAGTAAATCAAACTTCTGTGAAATCAAACTGTCCACTTAGGAAGAAACACTGATTAACAATCAATTTTACTTGCTGTTGTACAAATGGAATAGACAATAGATGGAAATTATTGGCAATTATCAAGACACACTCAATAAAGGAGTGGTTCTGCAGGTGGGGACCACAGACCACATCTCAGTACCAATGCTTTCTGGCTGATGTTTTGGTCACTTTTGAATGTTGGTTGTGCTTTCACACTCGTGGTAGCATGACACGGACTCTACAACCCACAGAAGTTGCTCAGGTAGTGCAGCTCATCCAGGATAGCACATCAATGCGAGCTGTGCCAAGAAGGTTTGCTGTGTCTGTCAGCGTAGTGTCCAGAGGCTGGAGGCGCTACCAGGAGACAGGCCAGTACACCAGGAGACGTGGAGGGGGCCGTAGGAGGGCAACAACCCAGCAGCAGGACCGCTACCTCCGCCTTTGTGCAAGGAGGAACAGGAGGAACACTGCCAGAGCCATGAAAAATTACCTCCAGCAGGCCATAAATGTGCATGTGTCTGCACAAAAGGTTAGAAACCGACTCCATGAGGGTGGTATGAGGGCCCGACGTCCACAGATGGGGGTTGTGCTCACAGCCCAACACCGTGCAGGATGCTTGGCATTTGTCACAGAACACCAGGATTGGGAAAGTCGCCACTGGCGCCCTGTGCTCTTCACAGATGAAAGCAGGTTCACACTGAGCACATGTGACAGACGTGACAGAGTCTGGAGACGCCGTGAAAAGCGATCTGCTGACTACAATATCTTTCAGCATGACCAGTTTGGCAGTGGGTCAGTAATGGTGTGGGGTGGCATTTCTTTGGAGGACTGCACAGCCCTCCTTGTGCTCGCCAGAGGTAGCCTGACTGCCATTAGGTACCGAGATGAGATCCTCAGACCCCTTGTGAGACCATATGCTGGTGCGGTTGGTCCTGGGTTCCTCCTAATGCAGGACAATGCTAGACCTCATGTGGCTGGAGTGTGTCAGCAGTTCCTGCAAGATGAAGGCATTGAAGCTATGGACAGGCCCGCCCGTTCCCCAGACCTGAATCCGATTGACCACATCTGAGACATCATGTCTCACTCCATCCACCAATGTCACGTTGCACCACAGACTGTTCAAGAGTTGGCGGATGCTATAGTCCAGGTCTGGGAGGAAATCCCACAGGAGACCATCCCTAACCTCATCAGGAGCATGCCCAGGTATTGTAGGGAGGTCATACAGGCACGTGGAGGCCACATACAATACTGAGCCTCATTTTGACTTGTTTTATGGACATTACATCAAAGTTGGATCAGCCTGTAGTGAGTTTTTCCACTTTAATTTTGGGTGTGACTCCAAATCCAGGCCTCCATTGGTTAATAAATTTGATTTCCATTGATGATTTTTGTGTGATTTTGTTGTCAGCACATTCAACTTTGTACAGAACAAAGTATTCAATGAGAATATTTCATTCATTCAGATCTAGGATGTGATATTTGAGTGTTCCCTTTATTTTTTTGAGCAGTGTATATAAGGCAAAATAAAAAAACAAAAACATAAATGCTCCTCCACACCTTGGGCTATGTAAACACATAGCGTTTTTAATGCGTTTTTGCACTTTTGCATTGCTTTCAACAGTGAAAAATACCTTCACCGGTAAATGTCATTTTAACATTTTACTACCTTATCTGGCCATGTGGTGTGTGAGACACGATTAGACACATCCTGTTTCATTTATGAAGGAGGGACACTGAAAGTCACAAAGACTATTTTTATAGGGCCATTAGGCGGCCCTTACTATTCTTAAAGGGCAAGCAGTCGGCCCTCACTATTGTTAGAGGGCCAGCAGCCGGCTATGCTTTGTTGTTCCCATTATTAAAGAGTGGGTCTCCTATACTGTTATTGTGTATGCAGTGACTGCAAGGGCTGCGAAAAATTTGGACGCACACCAATACCCTTTTGAAGAGACACAGAGGAGGGTCTCAGTAAAAAAATATTCCCGTTATAAAGGAGTGGGTCTATTATAATGGTAATGCCCATGCAGTGACTGCAAAGGCTGCCAAAATTTGGGAAAAACCCCAATAGCAATTTAAAGAGAAATAAAGGTGGGACACAGTAACGACATGTTCCCATGTAAAAGGAGCGGGTCTGCTATCCAGTTATAGGGTATGCAGTGAGTACAACGGCTGCAAAAATTTGGGAAAAACCGCAATAACAATTTAAAGACACATAGAGGTGGGCCTCAGTAACGACATGTTCCCTTTAGAAAGGAGCTGTTCTACTATCCAGTTATAGGGTATGCAGTGCGTACAACGGCTGCCAAAATTTAGGAAAAACCCCAATACAAAGGAGTGGGTCTCCCATACTGTTCTTGCCTATGCAGTGACTGCAATGGCTGCTAAAAATTTGGAGGAACTCCAATGCCCCTTGCAAGAGACGTAAAGGTTGGAGGGCCTGAAAACAATGTTCCCATTATTAGGAAGTGGGTCTCCCATACTGTTTGCCTATGCAGTGAATGCAATGGCTGCCAAAAATTTGGAGGAACTCCAATGCCCCTTGCAAGAGACGTAGGGGTCGGAGGGCCTCCTGAAAACAATGTTCTCATTATTCGGAAGTGGGTCTCCCATACTGTTTGCCTATGCAGTGAATGCAACGACTGCCAAAAATTTGGAGAAACTTCAATGCCCCTTGCAAGAGACGTAGGGGTCGGAGGGCCTCCTGAAAACAATGTTCCCATTATTAGGAAGTGGGTCTCCCATACTGATTGCCTATGCAGTGAATGCAACAGCTGGCAAAAATTTAGAGGAACTCCAATCTCCAATGCCCATTGCAAGAGACGTAGATATAGTGATATGGTAGATATGGTGGTGATATGGAGTATGATGTGGAGGAAGAGGAGAAGGAGGAGAACAAGAGCAAATAGACAAAATCAGGAAGCGTATACCCATGTCTGGGTGTGAAGACAGTGGTGCATGGAAATAGAGTTAAACCTCCCAAAAAAGACACTGTATTTAATTTTATGTTACACTGCTATCACTTGGTGGTATTGAGAAGTTTGGCCCAACCCAGCCCTTGTTCATTTTTATAAGAGTCAGCCTGTCAGCATTTCAGTTAACAGGCGGATGCGCTTATCGGTTATAATTCCACCAGCAGCACTAAAAACCTGCTCTGACAAAGCGCTAGCGGCAGGGCAGGCCAGGGCCTCCAAGGCATAGAGAGTCAGTTCATGCTACGTGTCCAGTTTGGATACCCAATAATTATAAGGCACAGAGGAAACATGGAGGACGTTGGTACGGTCGGCAAAGTACTCAACATCTTCCGAAACTTTTCCCTCCTTGTGAGAGTGACCCGCGGCTCACGGCATGTGTGATGGGAGGGTCTGAGAAAACTGTCCCAGAACTTTGAAAGTGTTCCCCTGCGTCTGCTGGATTGGATTTGTGTTTCTCTCCCCTGTACTCCTTGGTTGTCCAACGAACTGTGACCTCTGCCGCTAACATTTTCAGATAGGAATTTTTTTAAGAATTCCGCAACAAGGGCCGTACGGCCCCATTTTATTAGGCCCGTCTGGCACGGGAATAAAAGACAGAAAGTTCTTGTAGCATGGGTCTAGAAGTGTCACTAATCAGTATGACTGTCACCCAAACTGTGGACAATGCGAGGGTCACGGGAAAGGCAGAGTAACATAAACTCAGCCATGTGTGCCAGACTGCTAACAGACAACACTTCCGTGTCCTCAGCAAGAGGACGACTGACCATGCTCTCTTCCTCCTTCCTGTCCTCAGGTCATCCACGCTGAACAGATGGTATGACAGTTGTGTAGGTAGTACCGTCTATAGAGCAGGAAACTAGCTCCTGTTCTTCCTCCTCCTCTTCCTCATTGTCACCCAATCCACGTTGGAATGAGACTTGAGGCTGGGCTGTGTGGAATCACCCTGTATGGTTCCTTGCTACATCTCATCGTGCTCGGCCTGCAATGCATCCTCTTTAATTGTGAGCAGAGAGCGTTTCAGAAGACAGAGAAGCGGGATGGTGACGCTAATTATGGCGTCATCGCTGTTCACCATCTTGATGGAGTCCTCAAAGTTTTGGAGGATGGTACAGATGTCTGACATCCATGTCCACTCCTGCGGTCTATTGTGTGGAGTCTGACCTGAATACCGATGGCCTTATTGATGCTGGTAGTCAACAACTGCTCTCTTCATCTGCAATGTAGAGTTCCAACACGTGGGGATATCGTACACCAGTCGGTGAGCTGGAAGCTGCAAACATTGCTGAAGCACGGCAAGGGCGGAAGAAGCTGTAGCTGACTTTCTAAAATGGGCACACAAGAAGCGTACTTTGACAAGCAGATCTGGAAGATCTGGGAAGGTTTTGAGAAATCGCTGAGCCACGAGGTTAAGCACATGGGCCAGGCATGGTATGTGTGTGAGCTCGCCTAGCTTCAGAGCCGCCACCAGGTTCCGGCCATTGTCACACACGACCATGCCTGGCTGTATAGTCAGCGGTGTCAGCCACAGATCTGCCTGCTCTTTCAGCGTTGTGCCGGTTTGTCACCTAAACATATTAGCTTCAGCGCAGCCTGTTGAAGCTTGGCTGAGGCAGTGCTGCAGTGCTTCCAGCTTATGACTGAAGTGGTCATTTCGAATATTTAGGCTGAAGAGGAGGTGCACGAGCTGTAGAATGTGGGGGCGACCCTGACTTGATCCAGTGCCCACAATCCTCAGCGTCGGGAGGACGTGTTCCATCTGACTGGGTCCCGGCTTCTACTATATTAACCCAGTGTGCCGTCAGCGATATGTACCATCCCTGCCCACAAGCACTTGTCCACGTGTCTGTGGTTAGGTGGACTTTCTCAGTAACTGCATTTTTGAGGGACACGTGCTCGTGTAATGCAGGGGGGGGCAGATCGGGAGAAATAGTGTCAGCTGGGGACCTAGTACCGAGCGACGGCCACTGCCATCAGGTTGCGGAAAGCTTCCGTCTCCACGAGCCTAAAAGGCAACATTTCGAGCAAATGCATTTGCGAAATGTGTGAAATTAGCAGTGGCCTGTCGGGCACTGGCTGCGTATTTGTACTCATGTTCCAAGGACTGGGGTAGGGACAACTGTACGCTGCGCTGGGACAAAGACAAGGACGTGCTTGCTGATGGTGCTAGTTGAGTGTGTGCAATGACACATGCAGGGAGGGAGGCATCTTCACATCCGCCATGGACAGGGGATTGGCGAGCACCCACAACAGTGGAAGAAGCAGTGGTGTCACCTGCAGACACTGTTTCTGGACCTCCCGGGCTAGTGGTAGGACAAAGAGCACTGAAGTACTATTTTCCAACACAATTCGGAATACACAGATTCCTTCATCAGGGATAGTTCTACAGTGCTGGGTGTTCCCTTATACATGCATGCACAGGTGTTGTTCTCATTTGGTTAATTGGTTTGTTCATCAGGTTAATTGAAAGCAAAAAGCAAAAACGGTAAAAAAAAAAAAACTACGCAAAAAATGAATTCTTTATCATCATACTGCTAAACAAAAAATGGAATAAAACAGATCAATAAGACGAATGGTAAGTCCATCTCTGACCTCCCTTCATCCACCCTAATCCCCCTCTCCCCACACCCTCTTTTTACCCCCCTTCACACCCCAACACCCTCCCCCCAGTTTTTTTTTTTTGTGCGTCCGGCAGCGGCCGAGCACTGACCAGTGACTACGTCACTGATCAACGTCCGTGCTCGCTGCTTTTCAGGACTTTTTTTATCCCAGTCAATTCTCCCCCTCCCTCCACTTTGCACCACCTCCGAGCGTGCATCCAGCAGCCGCCGAGAGATGATCGGTGACGCAAATCACCAATCATAACCCGCGCTCGCTACTTTACCCTTTTTTTTTAACTAAACTTTTTTTTCTGTTCTAGAGGGCGGTTGTGCTGTCCGATTGTGCACCGTGCTGGGCCTTGCCGTGCCACAGAAGCCTGTGACACCCCAATCGCTGCTCCTGCTCCAGAAGACATCTTATAAACGACAACCACCTGTAAGTAGGATTTTTTTTATCACTCCTCGTCCATCCCAATCCTCCTCTCTCCCTTCCCCTCCTTCCCATCCTCCCTTCTGCCACCAAGTGCTGATCATTACTTGGCTTTTGTTTGTTTTTTTCTCGTGCTTCCTGCAGCGGCCGAGCGCTGATCAGTGACCACAGATCATTGATCCGCACTCGTGCTCACTGTTTTACACAGCCTCATCCTTTGCACCACATCCGCGCGCACACCCAGCAGCCGCCGAGTGTTGATCTGTGACATCGTTCACCGATTCGCACTCGTGCTCGCTGTTTGCTCCACCTACGGTAGTGCCTTTTTTTCTTTATTTTTTCAGAAAAAAAAAGTTCACACCAAGCACACTGACCCACATACACACTCTAAATTAAGTACTGACACATACGTGCCACATACATAACAAAAAAAAAAAAGTCCCGCTCATCTAAAACTCACTATTCAGCGGAGGATGCATATGCTTTTCTAGCCTCCGACACTGACAGTGAGGGCGAGGATCCCACCTTTATTTTTCTGATTCCTGATCTTCTTCCTCTTCAGATGATGTTGAACCGCCACGCAGACTCCCCAGGAGAGAAGATGAACCAGCGCCCCCCCCACTACTGACCCCGCCAGTGAGCTACTGATTCCTGATTTCGTGGCGGAAACAGGAATCAAGTTTGACACCACCAACTTCACAGAAATAGACATTTTCAAAGTCTTTTTCTCTGAGGATTTTGTAAACCTCATGGTGGGCCAAACTAATTTATACGCTCATCAATTTTTGGAACAAAACCCCTCTTTATCATTTTCTAACTGGTCTCCTGTAGACGCAGTAGAAATTATTAAGTTTTGGGGCCTGGTCCTTCATATGGGGATCCTGAAGAAGCCAGAAGTTCGGCAATACTGGAGTGCTGACGTTTTGTATAACACTTCAGTGTTCCGAATGGTCATGGCCCGGACACGTTTTGAGGCCATCCACAAGTTCTTGCATTACAATGATAATGCAAGGTGTCCTGCACGCAATGACCCGAACTTTGATAGTCTTTTCAAAGTTCGGCCGGTCATCAAGCACTTCAACATCAAGTTTGCTGAAGTGTATGTGCCCCAAAGGGACATCTGCATGGATGAGTCCTTAATCCATTTTAAAGGGCGACTTGGATTGAGGCAATACCTGCCCAGTAAGAGGGCCAAGTACGGAATCAAGGGAAGGACTCTCGGATTGAACCCCCTGAATATCCCATTGTTCTGGGAGTGAGTGGGTAAATTGTGTAGGATTTGGCGCACGCACTGCTGGATAAAGGTTATCACTTCTATGTGGATAACTTTTATACCGGTGTCCCTTTCTTCAAGTCCCTCTCTGTGCGACGTACCGCAGCCTGCGGTACTGTCCGCAAAAATCAGAGAGGCCTCCCGAAGTGGCTAATTGGGCAGCTGCTCAGAAGGGGTGAGAGCAGAGCCCAACGTAGCGACCACCTGCTGGTGATCAAGTACAAGGACAAGAGGGATGTCCTTTTCTTGACCACCATACATGGTGATGGCAGCACCCTTAGCACTGTACGATGTTCCACTACACAGGTCGTCAAACCAGACTGGGTACTGGGGTACAACAAGTACATGGGGGGAGTTGATCTCTCTGATCAAGTCCTCTAGCCGTACAGTGCTTTGAGAAAGGCTAAGGTTTGGTACAAGAAGTTGGTCGTGCATATCGTACAGATGGGAATGCGCAACGCTTTCCTTCTGTCACAATGTGTAGGCCAGACTTCTACGTCGTACCTTCACTTCCAGGAGGTAGTTATCAAGGCACTGATATTTGGTAGTGGTGACGGAGAGGGCCCCAGTACTTCTGGAACTAAAGGACCTTGAATTGTACCAGGCCAGTAGTTCCCAGGGAAGGTCCCTCAAGTCGCAAAAAAAGTTAAGTCACAAAAGAGGTGCCGAGTGTGTTACAAAAGGGGAATAAGCAAGGATACCACTTATCAATGCAACACCAGCCTCGACAAACCTGGCCTGTTATGAAAGAATGCTTCAAAAGGTACCATACTTCCATGCACTACTAAATTAATTGCAGATGTATGACAACCTGATGAACACTACACACTGTGTAGTGTTCATCAGGCTGTCATAATTCGGTTGTGTAGTGTTCGTCAGGTTGTCCTGCACAACTGACATATGACGCTACATTATAAACTTCACAAATCAGGTATCAGTTCCAAAAAGGGGGGCACTTGTTAGGCATTTCAACTGTTTAGGCACATCAGGGCTCTGAGAACATGACATGACGCCCGCAGACCGTTCCATCAAAGTCTGAATTGCAAAGCATCACTCCTTCCCTTCCGAGCCCTGACATGCGCCCAAACAGTAGTTTTCTCCAACACATGGGGTATCAGCGTACTCAGAAAAAAGTTGACCTCAAAATCTGTTGTGCAATTTCTCTTGTTACCCTTGTGAAAATATTTTTTTTTTAACATCTTTGTGGAAAAAATGTTTTGTTTTTTTATTTTCAAAAGTCAACATTATAATTTTCTGTGAAGCACCTGGGGGTTCAAGGTGCTCACCACACATCTAGATAAATTAATTGGGGGTCTAGTTTCCAAAAGGGGGGCACTTTTTGGACTTTTCCACTGTTTAGGCACATCAGGAACTCTGCAAACGTGACATGCTGCCCACAGACCATTCCATCAAAGTCTGCATTCCAAAGCGTCACTCCTTCCCTTCCGAGCACTGATATGTGCCCAAACAGTAGTTTTCTCGAACACATGGGGTATCAGCGTACTCAGGAGAAATTGCACAACAACTTTTGGGGTCCAATATCTCCTGTTACCCTCGTGAAAATAAAAAAATTGCGGCTAAAACATCGTTTTTGTGGAAAAACAATGATTTTTTTTTCACGGCTCTACGTCATGAACTTTTGCGAAACACATTGGGGATCAAAGTGCTCACCACACATCTAAATAAGTTCATTAAGGGGTCTAGTTTCCAAAAAGGGGTCATTTGTGGGGGGTTTCCACTGTTTAGGCACATCAGGGGCTCTTCAAACGTGACAAGGCGTCCGCTGTCAATTCCAGTGAGTTTTGCGTTGAAAACGTCAAAGGGTGCTCCTTTCCTTCCGAGCCCTGCCGTGCCCCCAAACAATGGCTTTCCCCCACGTATGGTGTATAAGCGTACTCAGGAGAAATTGCACAACAACTTTTGGGGTTCAATTTCTCCTATTACCCTTGTGAAAATAAAAAAATTGGGGTCTAGATGAAAATTTTAGTGAAAAAAAGTTAAATGTTCATTTTTTACTTTCACGTTCGATTAATTGCTGTGAAGCACGTGACGGGTTAATAAACTTCTTGAATGTGGTTTTGAGCACCTTGAGGGGTGCAGTTTTTTAGAATGGTGTCACTTTTGGGTATTTTCTGTCATATAGACCCCTCAAAGTCACTTCAAATGTGATGTGGCCCCTGAAAAAATGGTTTTGTAAATTTTGTTGTAAAAATGAGAAATCGCTGGTCAACTTTTAACGCTTATAACTCCCTAATAAAAAAAATTTTGGTTCCAAAATTGTGCTGGTGTAAAGTAGACATGTGGGAAATGTTATTTATTAACTATTTTGTGTGACATATCTCTCTGATTTAAGGGCATGAAAATTCAAATTTTGAAGATTGCAAAATTTTCTAAATTTTCGCCAGATTTCCAATTTTTTCACAAATAAACGCAAGTGATATCAAAGAAATGTTACCACAATCATGAAGTAAAATATGTCACGAAAAAACAGAATCAGAATCAGGGGGATCCGTTGAAGCGTTCCAGAGTAATTACCTCATAAAGTGACAGTGGTCAGAATTGTAAAAATTGGCCCGGTCATTAACGTGCAAAACACCGTCGGGGGTAAAAGCGTTAAAAACAACATGCATCCTCACTCCTCTATAGCCAGGTCACGCTTTTTGTGAGTTGTGGGTTGTTTTTTTTTACATAATTTAATTTAACTTTTTCCCTGTGAGACATGAATAATTTTTATTTTGATTTCTGGTCTCATACACTGCAGTGCATGAGAGCAGTCAGCGAGTCACTGACTCACCCTGTGAGACCCAGCTTATAGTTGGATCTCACAGGCCACCATACCCTGGGGTCATCACATGACCTCAGGGTAAAATGGTAACCATTAAGATCCGCGATTCTCACTGCGAGGTTCCGACGGTTACTAAGAGGGTCTTGCAACATGCACAGCTGACACCCACAGAAACTGCAGCTGCCGGTATTTCCTTATTCCCAATCGCCGTTTTAAAATGGCGATCAGGAATAAGGCCCCTTAACAATCACCTTTTCTAATGCGTATCGGTGGTCATTAAGTCATTAAGGTGTTAAAACCACATGTTATCTGGTTAAAGCCCTATGTCCCTAATTTATTATGGAGATTTTTGAGCCATTAGAAAATGATGTTTTTCATGCAAAAACCACCTCAGAAAACTCCTTTTCTAGGAAGCTGTTGGAGCAGTTTCTCTCCTAAAGTATCTTTTGCAGCCTTTTGATATGACAAGGCCTAGTATGGAGCAGATTCTGCAACAGAATGAGGGAAACAGATTAGGAAACAAGCGGTTAAGGCTCTCATAAGATGCTATTGGGTTCATGAACTTTTTTTGACTGGAGGTATAATTTGTTGTATTGTATAATGGTACAGTAACAACTGCAACCAAAATAAGCTCTGCAGATAATGACCTCAATAAGCACAATCTGAACAAACAAAGAGGCAGTGTAAAGCATAAGGGATGGAAAGAGCAAAAGTCTGAATCACTCAGTCGGTGGATTTCACACTGTCTACTGCTCCAAAGGACAATGCAGCTAAGCTCCATTCAATGATCACAGCTGAGTCCTAACAGACAGAAGTGTAACAACAAAGTAATAAACAAACATCCTTATTTTATTAATATACAAAACACAACTGAATAAAATAAAGCATTAAAGTGATACAAAATAACAAATAACTTTATGAACGGAACGCACCTCCCCGCATGAGTGTTAGAGCCCCCCATACACATTAGACTAACATCAGTCTTTACACCAATCCCATTAGAATTCCTCATTGCTACCAGCAAAATCTTTGGTTACAAATCACATAGCATTTACCCCCATAATAAATGGAAACATGCCAGCACCGAACTAATGCCAGAAGGGGGCACTAAAGCTGGCTTACCTTCAAACTTCTGTATTTTTATGAAACTTGGGAAAATAACGTTTTTATTCATGGGGACTTTTCATTGGGAAGATTAACAACTTTGGAAATGATGATTGTAACATGACATATTATCCCATGTCACGCGTGATGCCGCGGATTCTGCGTGCAAGCTGTATGTCCTTTGCGTAGAGAGTGACTCTCTTGGCATGGAGACTGCACTGGTAGGAGTCTTCAAGGAGCCGCACGAGGAAGGCCTCAGCTGCCTGCGGATACAGGAAAAGGTATGAGCATTAAAGCATTCTGAATAATGAATGTGTACACATGAGGATTAACACTAGTTTAGGCCATTATATAACTTTTATGCAGCATTTTCACTGGTTTCCCCTCTGAGGTTTCTCTGATTTTCAGTTTTTGCTGAGCTGGTGGGTGGAGATTAGCTGCTATGATGCCTCACATACACAGCAGATACAGACATGAGGAATTCCTGCTCTCCTGTTTATATATACAGAACATGTTAAAAAGCATCAGCAACATGCAGGATATTAAAATGCAGTACTAAGCAGTGCAGCTGTGAATCCAGTACTGCACTAGAAAGCAGCATCACATTCTCTGCCTCCCCTTTTTATATATTCCAAGAGTAGCTGTAATCTGATCCCTCAACAAATACATGCAGCGTGATGGCTCAGTGGTTAGCACTGCAGCCTTACAGTGCTGAGCTCCTGGGTTTAAATCCCACCAGAGACTCCATTTGCAAAGAATTTGTATGTTTGTTTCTTGTATTTGTATGTTCTTCCTGTCTTTGCGTGGGTTTCTTCTGGGTCCTCCAGTTTCCTCCGACACTCCAAAGACACAATGATAAGGGATTTAGATTGTGAGCCCCAGTGGGGACAGTGATGATGTATGTAAAGTACTGCGAAAGATGATGGCAAGGAAAAATAAATCTACATTCCTCAAAATTGAAATTGCAACACCAAAACAGAAAAGTTGTGGAATTATAGAAATGAAAGGATGGATAGACACATGACAGATATGCAGACATCTCAGTTTATTCAGTATTGAGCGCCATATCCAGAAATTCCCGAACTTACACCTATTGGCTGCTATCAATAAGGTTATTAATGGTTGTCTCAGGAATGTTCTGCCAAAGCAGAATGCTCTTCGGCAAATCATCAAAGTCCACTGCTGGCAGATCTCCTTGCAATTGTCAACTAATGATGTCTCAGATGTGCTCAATGGGAGACAAGTCTGGAGACGCTGCAGGCCAACGCAGCATTTTTGGGTTACTCCAAGCAAAATGTGGCCTGGCTTTGTAATGTTGAAAAAATGTCTCATGAGAAGCTTTATTGAGAAATGACTGTACCACTGGTTCCATAACCAAATCAATGTAACACTGAGCTGTTAGTTTACGTGTAATGAAGACTACAAGTGTCTGGATAGTGTACATTATGCCATCCCACACCATAATCCCTGAAGTAGGACCAGTGTGACCTTACACTCATGAAGGCCTCTTCCCATGAGGATATCTGCAGGTTAATAAAGTTATTAACCTGCCCTGTGCAAGCACTTAGCCGAACGCTAAGGGGAGAAATTTAACTTTATTCCCCCCACAGCATTCAGGTTTCAGTGACAGGGGTGACGCCAGTTTAGTCACAGCTCTGAGCATACAGGGAAGCGGCTGTAACCGTGCCCTCGGCACTGCCTGACAGCCGGCCTCAATGCAGAGTGAGTGTCAGTCAGGGCCAAGAACATGATTACAGCCGCCGCTCTGTGCACTCAGAGCAGTGACTGAACCCGGAACGCTGCCGGGGGTAATAAAATCAAATTTCTCCCTGCGGTGTTCGGCCAAGTGCGGGCACCGGCAGGTTAATTAACCCCATATCTACAGGTTAATAGCGTTTTTTTCTGGGGACAGATTCTCTTTAATAACCTCATTGAAAGCAGCCAAGGCTTTAGGAACATGGGTTCCTGTGCTCAGACTAGATGCTGCATAAGTTGAGATGTTTTGAAACTTTTGCTTTGATTTTTTCATCATTTGCACATCAGTAACGTGTATCCATCCTGTGATTTCCATGACTCCACCACTTTTCCTTCTTCGTGCTACAATTTCAATGTTGAGTGTATTTTATAGGATGCTTTATATGCAGTACTTAACAACCCTATTCATAAGCATATTGGTATAATGGAGGGTGGCCCTACTCAGCCCCCAATTACTTATCGTGTCCAAGCATTAGGACGGTATACTGACCTCCTGTAGCGCTGTTAGTGCTGTGCTTTGCCAGGAGTACGGCATGCCGCAGGAATACTCCAGGCAGATCTCTCTCACCTAAAGGAATGAAAGGAAATAAGACTTTTCCTACTGATCACTAAAAACGAAAGACCCATTACAGCAGCCACCAAGATCAAATCCACTCACCAGTTTGGCAAATGGGAGTCTCCGGATGAGCAGCTCCGTCGACTTCTGGTACTTTCTTATTTCCATCAGCGCTCGAGTTCGCTGAGAGCAGCGTCTTCTCCGTGTAGGAGCCACCTCTTCACCCCTTCCTAGTTTGTTCGAAAAGAATACATCACAGCTTTAATGCTTCTTGCAATTATCACAGGGGGGCACTTTATACAGATTCATACATGACATAGAGTTATAATCCAAAAATCGGATCAATATTAAAGTTTATTGGTACAAAAAAATTGAAACAAAATCGGGTCAAAGACATATATCACACAATATAAAAACATTCAGAAATAGCAAGGACACAGGTGTTTGTAGCTTCTGGTCCACTTATTATATTGGGCAGGGGTGGTATGCAACCTTAGTGTCAAAAATCGTCACATCCCCAATTAGTGGCATGAGCCGGTGATTAGATTACATCACCATTATATCACTTCGGAGTACTGACAAAAGATCAATCATCATTTAGTATATCTACAAATATCTCATTAAATTGCTCTACCCTATAAAGTGCTGGTGCATTTAAAGTAAATTAGGACATATATCACAACACATACGCCAATAAGCTGATCCATGTAGCCCCGGCCAGGGTCACATGCAGCAGCACACAGATAGTGTTGTTCACACAATCAAATGGGGGAACCATAGTCACAAGTCAAGGAGGCAACCTTACCCATAATGTAACCCAGTGGACACAAGCTAACAGCTAATTTACTTTAAAGAAGTTGTCCACTACTTTATATGAACCCCCCAATGTATCCCCCCGGGGTCCAGAAGTATTTTTATAAATACCTTGCAATACCTTTTGTGCCTCTGAGCGGCGGGTCACGTGATACCTGTGAGCGGTTAGTGATAGCGCCGCTCACAGGCAGAAAAGGCACCACAAGGTATTTAGAGAAACACTTATGGGCCCTGGGGGAATACATTGGGGGATCATATAAAGTAGTGGACAACCCCTTTAAATGCACCAGCACATTATAGGGTACTGCAATTTAATGAGATATGTGTAGATATACTGAATGATTGATTTTGTGCCATTTCTGGCTTTTTTATATTGTGTGATATACGTCTTTGGCCCAATTTTGTTTAAAGTTTATTGGTACAAAAAAAATAATTATGATCAGATTTTTGGATTATGACTCCATATCTCTTATCAGAACTGAAGTTTTCTAGTGGAATATCCACTACAGCCTGCATCATTTGGGCAATAGGCTGTATTAATATATTCATGACAATTGTGAATCTGTTTTGGATGATATTGATTCTAGATTCATACATGAGCTCAGGAAAGTATTAAATAATGAGAGTCCTCAGTGGTTCATACCTTTTAATGGCTAACTAAAAAGATGGTGACAAATAGCAAAAACCGAGAGGGTTCCAGCATCCGCCAATGATTAGAAGCTTAAAACATGACTTTTCATGAAAACTAAGATTTCACAGCTTGAAACGCATAGACCAGTGTCCTTTTTATCTTCCTCCCCCATGTCTCCCCCATCCCCTTCCCCAACTTCATTGATATGTTTTTGCAAAAAAAACCTTTTTTTGTCCTTTTTCATTAAAAGTCTTGTTTTACATTTCTAATCATTGGTGGATGCTGGAACCCTCTCGTTTTTTCCTCTGCTACTGCCCAGCTGCCGCTCTGAAGTCCGTACACCACATTCTTCATATGGAGGCTTCAAACCATCTGTACTTGAAGAGCTGAACATTTCCTTTTCCCCTCTCCCATGATTTTTTAACTCACATATTTATACACAACAGAAAACAGGGATAATGCAGAAATAAGACAAGTGATGGGAAGCAGAACTATCAATGTGAGAAACAGTTGTGGCAGTAAATATTGAGGCAGATCATAGATAAGGAGCGTGATAGTTTTATTGTCCTCTGATTGAGGTCTGTTCCAGAGTTGTGATACCCCCAAATGGTCTGAGGGGCACATTTCTTAAACGATGTAGAAAGACATAAATTCATGCGACACATTCATGCCTGCTCTGAGTGTGTCACTTGTTGTCATAAGTTTGTACTCCCAGACTCTCTTGTCTCTCTGTGGTGGGAAATGTGAAGTTACCGTTCAATACCAGCATCTCCCTGAAGAGTCTGGGAGTAGAAACTTATAACAAATGACAAACTGAGAGCAGGAATGAATGTGTCACATGAATTTATATCTTTCTACATCAATTAAGGAATGTGTTCCTCAAACTATTTGGGGGAATCACAACCCTGGACCAGACCACAATCAGAACGCAATAAAACTATCACACTCCTTATCCATGATCTACTCCATTATTTACTGCCACAGCAGTATCTCTGCGTCCCACATTGGTAGTTCTGCTTCCCGTCACTTGTCTTATTTCTGCATTATTATTGTGTCCTGCTGTGTATAAATATGTGACTCCTCAGATTTTATGTTCTACTGAGCCTGATGAAGAGACCTGAGTAATCTAGAAAGCTGCCATTAAAAGATATTAACCACTGAGGACTCTCAATCTTTAATATTTTTCTAGCTACATGGTACAAAGTTATGTTTCCTATATACGAGCACGGTCATCCTGCATACATCAGCACAACCTGCTCCCCCTAGTGGCTGCAGAAAAGTTTGCATCTGCGTGCATAGACATTAGGATTTAAAAAAGATGCAATTGTGTTTTACCTGGGGACAACTGAGAAGTTGAGGGCCCTTCAAATTCTGGTGCTTTACGGAAGGACAGGCGCATTTTACTCTGGGGAGATTGAGAAGTTGAGGGCCCTTCAAATTCTGGTGCTTTACGGAAGGACAGGCGCATTTTACTCTGGGGAGATTGAGAAGTTGCAGAACTCTTTCTCTGAGGAGACTGAGAGGTTGAAGGCCTTGTACTTTGGGAGGATGGAGAAGCTGCAGTCCTCTTTTGTGGCTGCTTCAACTTTCTGCGGTGTTGAGGGCTCTGCTGATTTTTCATGATGTAAAATGTTGAGACACAATCAAAGCTGCAAACAAGACAATTCAACAGGATCATAAATTATTATTATTATTTATTATTATAAGCGCCATGGAATAAATGGCGCTTACATGTGAAAAAGGGGTATACGTAATAAAAACACTTCCAATAATATTGAAAAAAAGAGTCAGCGACTGGTACAGGAGGAGAGAGGACCCTGCCCGCGAGGGCTCACAATCTACAAGGGATGGGAGAGGATACAGTAGATGAGGGTAGAGTTGGTAGTGCAGCGTTATGGTGGAGCGGTGGTTACAGCAGGTTGTACGCTTGTCGGAAGTGGGTCTTCAGGTTCCTTTTGTAGGTTTCCATGGTAGGCGAGAGTCTGATATGTTGGGGTAGAGTGTTCCAGAGTAAGGGAGATACACGGAAGAAATCTCGGTAATCAGTGGCCACTAGACCAGAGTCCTGTGAACTACCTCTTCAAACCAGGGTAGGAGTCCTGAGGAGATAATTTGCATATTCCCACTGCATTTTGGGGTAAGTGAAGAGTCTCCGCGAGCTCAAAGAACACTGGATTTTGGCTGTTGGAGCTGAAAAGAGGACATCGGCAAACCAGGGGAGGAGTCCTGAGGAGATAATTTGCATATTCCCACTGCATTTTGGGGTAAGTGAAGAGTCTCCGCGAGCTCAAAGAACACTGGATTTTGGCTGTTGGAGCTGAAAAGAGGACATCGGCAAACCAGGGGAGGAGTCCTGAGGAGATAATTTGCATATTCCCACTGCATTTTGGGGTAAGTGAAGAGTCTCCGCGAGCTCAAAGAACACTGGATTTTGGCTGTTGGAGCTGAAAAGAGGACATCGGTAAACCGCGCTTTTTTTTTAAGCTTTTTTCACTGTTTTCAGAACATTAACAATAAGAACATGGAAGAGTCCAGGAGCCATTTGGTGAGCTGCATATCCTGCTACATGTTCACAGACTTGCCAGTGGAAAAGCCAAACTTCACATGCCAGAAATGCAAGCTTGTGTCCCTGTTGGAGGAAAAGTTGCGAAATCTAGAAGAGAGGTTAACTACCTTGAAAATCATTAAGGAAGGTGAAGAGTTCTTAGACAGAGCAGAATTATCTCTTCATGATTCAGAAAGAGAAGAAATTCGAACTGCACCTGACGAAACAGAGGAATGGAAGCATGTGACCCACAGAAGCAGGAGGATCGAGAGGCAGTCAGCACCCATACTGCTCAGGAACCAGTACCAGGCTCTCACGCAGGAGAACCATGAAGAAATACAGCAAAATAAGACTTTGCCAGCAATGAATAACCTTGTAAGCCCTCAGAATCCTCCTGGATGGAGAAAGAAGAATGTTGTGAAGAAAAAACGGAGAGTGGTGGTCATGGGGGATTCCCTGTTAAGAGGAACAGAGGCCGCTATCTGCAGACCAGACATAACCTCAAGAGAAATGTGCTGTCTTCCAGGAGCAAAAATTAAAGATGTGTCTGACAGGATATCAAGACTCTTCAGACCTACAGATCACTACCCATTCCTGCTAATACATGTGGGGACAAATGACACCGCAAGAAAGGACCTGGAAACCATCTGCAGTGACTTTGAAGACTTAGGCAAGAAAGTGAAAGAATTGGGAGCGCAGGTGGTCTTCTCATCCATCCTCCCAGTGGATGGCCATGGAACAATGAGGTGGAATAAGATTCTACAGGTGAACAACTGGCTACGTCGATGGTGCCGTCAACAAGGATTTGGATTTCTGGATCACGGAATGAATTACCTATATGATGGACTACTTGCTAGAGATGGGGTGCACCTTACGAAGACTGGAAAACATGTATTTGGAAGTCGCCTTGCTACACTCATCAGAAAAGCTTTAAACTAGAACAATGTGGGAAGGGAAGCAAAAGGCCAGAAAAAGCCATACAGCTGACAAATACTATTGAGATCTCTGCTACTGGAAGTGGAAAGGAAGAACAAAGAAAACAATTTAAATAATAAAAATATGGGAGGAAGAGAAACCAATCACAAACTAAAATGTTTTTATACAAATGCACAAAGCATGGGCATCAAACAAGGAGAATTGGAACTACTAATGCAGGAAAAGGAATATGATGTCATTGGAATCACTGAAACTTGGTGGGACGATACACATGATTGGAATAAAAGGCTAAAAGGATACAACTTATTTGCAAGAAACAAACTTGATAAACGAGGAGGAGGTGTTGCATTGTATGTTAGAAAAGCGTATATCTGCACAGAGATTGAAGCTTCAGAGACTGGGAGTTCTGTGGAAACTGTTTGGGTAAGAATACAAGGAGAGAACAACGGAAAGGACACCATTGTAGGCATTTACTACAGGCCACCTGGGCAAGCTGAAGATATGGATGAACTCTTTATGTATCAAATGACCAAGTTCTCCAAAAAATATGACGTAGTGGTCATGGGAGATTTCAACTATCCAGACATTTGTTGGGAATCTCTCTCAAGTAAAACTAACAGGTCAAGCAAATTCTTATCCTCTCTTGCTGACAACTTTATCTTCCAAAAGGTAGGGGAGAAAACAAGGGGATCTGCTACTTTGGATCTAATCCTTATAAACAGGGAGGAAATGGTTGAGGAGGTAAAGGTGGCTGGGACCCTAGGAGGCAGCGATCATGCTATTATAGAATTTTGGATAACTAGAGGAGGAAGACATGTGAAGACTCAAACTTCAAGGTTAGATTTTAGAAAGGCAGATTTTAAGAGACTCAGAAAGAGAATAGGAGGGATCCAATGGCTGGATGTCCTTAAGGACAAAAATGTCCAGGAAGGATGGGAAATTTTTAAAAATGAGATTCTCAAAGCACAATCGTTAACAATCCCGAAAAGTAGGAAGAATGGGAAGCATTTAAGGAAACCAGGATGGATGAACACAGAACTTAAACACATGCTAAAAAGAAAGAAAGAAATGTTTATTAAATGGAAAGAGGGAGGCATATCTAAAGAAGATTATAATGCAGTCTGCAGATCCTGCAGGGCACGTATCAGATTAGCTAAAGCTGACAATGAATTAAGGCTTGCAAGAGATGTCAAAAGCAATAAAAAAGGATTTTGGGGGTATGTCAAAAGTAAAAGAAAAGTCAAAGATGCTATAGGATTTTTACAGGATGAAAATGGAGAAATGGTAAGAGAGGATGTTGAGAAGGCCGAACTTTTTAATTCCTATTTTGCATCTGTTTTCTCTCAGAAAGAAAATGTAACATCAACTGATCTTCACTGTCCTTTTAAAGGAATAGAGGAATCCAAGTTATCTGTAAACAGAAAGATTGTGAGGGAATATTTAGCTAACATAAATGAGTTCAAGTCTCCAGGTCCAGATGAATTACACCCCAGAGTACTGAAGGAGATCGTAGAAGAAATTTTAGAACCACTCTCCATAATCTTTGAAAATTCTTGGAGAACAGGAGAAGTCCCAGAAGACTGGAGAAGAGCAAATGTTGTTCCTATCTTCAAAAAGGGGAAGAAGGTGGACCCAGGGAACTATAGGCCGGTGAGTCTGACTTCTATACCAGGAAAGATCTTTGAACAAATTATTAAACAACATGTATGTAAGTACATGGATAAGAATGAAGTGATTAACCAGAGTCAGCATGGGTTTGTAACTAACAAGTCATGTCAGACTAACTTAATTTCCTTCTATGACAGAATCACTGACTGGGTGGATCAGGGAAATGCTGTAGATATAGTATATCTTGACTTCAGCAAAGCATTTGACAAAGTATCTCACACCATCCTTATTGAAAAAATGACCAAGTATGCAATGGACCAGGCAACTGTTAGGTGGATTCATAACTGGCTTAGTGATCGGACTCAAAGGGTGGTTGTAAATGGCTTCACATCCAGCTGGATGAATGTCTCAAGTGGGGTACCACAGGGCTCCGTCCTGGGACCTGTATTGTTCAACATCTTTATCAATGATTTAGATGAAGGAATTGAGGGTAAACTGATTAAATTTGCAGATGACACAAAGCTAGGAGGGATAGCTAATACTAGAGAAGAGAGAGAGAGGATTCAAAAAGACCTAAATAAACTGGAGCAGTGGGCAGCAACCAACAGAATGGTTTTTAACAGGGAAAAATGCAAAGTACTACATCTGGGCAATAAAAATGAAAAAAGCATATACAGAATGGGAGGAATAGAGCTAAGCAACAGTACATGTGAAAAAGACTTAGGTATACTAATAGATCATAGACTGAACATGAGTCAACAGTGTGATGCAGCAGCAAAAAAGGCAAATACAATTCTGGGATGTATTAACAGAAGCATACAGTCTAGATCACGTGAATTCATTATCGGTCTTTACTCCTCTTTGGTCAGACCTCATCTGGAATACTGTGTACAGTTTTGGGCACCACATTTTAAAAAAGACATAGACAAACTGGAGCAAGTTCAGAGAAGAGCGACCAGAATGGTGACTGGTCTGCAAACCATGTCCTATGAGAAACGGTTGCAGGATTTGGGAATGTTTAGCTTGCAAAAAAGAAGACTGAGAGGAGACTTAATAGCTGTCTACAAATATGTCAAGGGCTGTCACATTGTAGAAGGATCATCTTTATTCTCATTTGCACAAG
Source organism: Phyllobates terribilis (assembly GCF_046119375.1). NCBI lineage: Eukaryota > Metazoa > Chordata > Amphibia > Anura > Dendrobatidae > Phyllobates > Phyllobates terribilis. The sequence continues at coordinate 639,405,677 of NW_027362762.1, forward strand.
GAAAGACTAGAAGCAATGGGATGAAACTAAATGGGAGGAGACACAGATTAGATATTAGAAAAAACTTTTTGACAGTTAGGGTGATTAATGAGTGGAACAGGCTGCCACGAGAGGTGGTGAGTTCCCCTTCAATGGACGTCTTCAAACAGAGGCTGGACAGACATCTGTCTGAGATGATCTAGTGAATCCTGCTTTGAGCAGGGGGTTGGACCAGATGACCCAGGAGGTCCCTTCCAACTCTACCATTCTATGATTCTAATTAGTAGGCCCTGTGGGGTAATTACATTGTGTCGCAATGTAGGCATGATGTTGAGGGGGACTCCTAAGCAGAAGAGGTGTTGGGAATGTCACGAGTAGCAGAAGGCTTGCAGGGTTGTGGTCCAGCAGGCACTAAGGTGCAGCGAATCTGTTTGTGAAACTGTTTAACCTCATATACCTTTGCAAAAGTTCTCAGGTCTCCTGTCTGGAGGAGTTGTAAGAATTGTCAGAAGTCTGGCCCATCCTCTAATAAGGAGCAGAGAAGATGAGATAAGACACGCAGGGCCACGTCACATGGGATTATCTCACTGAGAGGCTATGTTCACATGTTGCGTAACTTTTGCTGTGTTTTTTATTCAAATTAAAAGGCTGCTTTTCACGGTATCAGCAAAGTTAAAAGATTTCAGAAATATAATTCACAGGCTTGTTTTTTTCCACAACTATATTGGAAAACTGCTGCGTTTTTTAAAACTGCAGCATGTCAATTCTTTCAGCATTTTTTCATCCATATAAAGCAATCAGTTTTTGTAGTGATTTTGTTTGAAAAAAATATATACAGGTACAGCAAGATGTGAAACACATTTATTTTGGGGATTTTCTTAAATTTGTGTCTTGGTATCCTCAAATGAGCATGGTTGTTAGTATTAGTACAGTTTACTTTAACACATACCACAAATTTAATTAAACAATGTCTGACCAACTCAATGCCCTACCAATGTGTGAGTGTCCTACCAATGTCTGAAAGTAAACAATGCCCTACAAATGTGTTAGGTTAAAAGTGGGCACCACACAGCCAGTACCACGTACAGTGGGAACCATGCGGATGGTAGCTTGATCCAATCACTGCTGGTTAACCATTAAATGGCACTGTAACCCCTGACAGGCATTTATGTGGCACAGTCCTGGGGCCGTCTCCGTTCCTTCCCCATGATCCGATATCGGAGAGCTGATGTGCCACCATGGCAGCTGGGGCCCTGCTGATGCCACTGTTGCCGCCTTCTTGATACTCGTGTACAGCTGAGCCACAAGGGCCACATACGAGGCCGTGATCGCCACATACTGAAGTCCCGCACTATATACAACATTTCATGAGCACAGATGGAAGGGATAGAAAAGTAAGTAATAAATTCCCACCGCCTCCATTTTCCTTGTTTAAAAATCCCCAAGTTATGAAAAATAAGAAGAATATCTGGTAACACTGAGCAAAACCATTCCCAGGACCCCGGAGTAGTGGCCCGGCTACTGCCTCACTAGCTGCCGGCATCCCTGGAGCCTCTTAGGACTAGTAGGCCAGAACAGCCATTGCAGAGACCCGGGGGTGGAGCAGGTAGGGGGGCTGGCATGGAGCCTCTACAGCACGGCCCTGACACTATTTTGCCCAATGCTAATATCTGGCATCACATATAAAGCCTCATGTAGCAGAATAACACCAGTAGGCGGTGCTGACACCCACGATTGTTTGCTGTGGATGTACAGTGTGAACGGAGCCGCTGAGCGCAGATCTGGGGGCGGAGTTGCGGCCGCTGCCGGGAACCACTGCTTTGTGCGCTGCAGTAACCACGGGAGGCCAGCAGAGGCCGCCACAGCCTGAGCGAGGCCCAGCAGCTCCAGTGTAAAATGACAGCTTATCTGTGAGGAGTCGGGTGGGAGTTGTAGTCCCACACGCTGCAGACCTCTGCTGCATAGAGTGGTGGGCACGTACAGGCAATCCCCCCGGTAATCCCCCCTCACCAGTCAGGACGCGTCTATCTCCTGCCGACAAGTTTCCACCTACGGCCCGCGCGCTGCTGCTTAGGAAACGGGGAGGGGCTTACATCCAGCCAATAGCTGCGGCCCATTTTTTCTCTCGTCTCAATAGACTTTATTGTACAAGACAATGAGAACATTATTCTGGAAGAGGAGATACAAAAATACACTGAGCCTATGGGGGTGACTGGCAGGGCGGGGGCCCAGAGAGTTGCCTGCTGTGGCACAGGTCAGGGAAGGAAGGTGCACGCTTCTATGGGGGGCACACATTCTCCCCCAGAATGCCTCAGGCCTCTTTCACACGTCAGTATTTCCGGTACGAGTGGTGACAGTTTCCACACATACCGGAGACACTGACACACGTAGACCCATTCTAATCTATGGTCTGCGCTCATGTCAGTGCGTTTCCACGGACCGTATGTCCCACACATAGACATGTCCGTTTTTGGCCGGCAGCACGGGTCACACGGACCCATTCAAGTCAATAACTCCGTGTAAACACGTACCGCACATGGATTTCTTCTGTGTGACACGTACCGGCACCTGAGAATCAGCGTACAGTTAGCGCTGTTCCCGAGCGCTGGGTGCTGAACGCTGCCCTCATCATGGTTCCCTGCGATCAGCACCAACAGGGACAATGATGAGAGTAGTAGTGTCTGCTCCCGCAGTGTCCAACTGTAAAAATAAGAACAAAATTTAAATTACTCACCTGTCCTAAGTGTCCCCTGCTGTAATCCATCCCTGCAGTGAGCGGGCCCCGCAGCTGTGCTCTGCGAGTGACAGGATAGCGCTCAATGAGCTCAGCGCAGCTTCGGGGTCCACTCACTGCAGGAGTCAGTCTCCTCGGTGTGAGCGATCGTATGGATTACAGCGGGGGACACTTAGGATTTTATTCTTATTTCTACACCAGGTCACAGCGGGAGCAGAATACTTCTCTCCTCATTGTCCCTGCTGGTGCTGATTGCAGCGCAAGCAGGGGACAATGATGAGGGCAGTGTTCGGCACTTGGAAACAGCGCTAACTGTACCACTGATTCCCAGGCGTCAATACATGTGTTCCTGATGCGGCACATGGTTGCCACGTGTATGTGTGGCGCCCCTGAGGGTACAGTCGCCACAGAGGTATTGCATCTCACCCAGAGGTGTGGTATCCCACTCTCAGGTAAGGATAGAGTGCTGCCCAGGACCCTAACACCTGCATCCAACACGTCCACTTCAGTAGGGCAGGGCGAGTTTGCTCCTAAGGGAGAGCACAGTCCCTGGTCCCTGGCTGGAGTGGAGGGGAACCAAGTGAGGGGGAACCATATAGTGGGTGTGGGTGGAGGACGTAGTTTAGGGAAGCACTTCAGTAGCTGTATAAAAAGGGGAGCCATCTTAGGCAGACAAGCCAGTCAGAGGAGGAGAAGTGAAAGGATCAGGGGCTCTGCAGGAGCTCTGCTCGGGAGGCGGGCCTAGCCCGAGAGGCCCAGGACTGAGAGAGGAGAGGGAGCAGGAGAAAGGCTCCAGGAACAGAAGGGATCCCAGGGGTAAGGGAAGTGCTGGAGGCCACTCGTACGCCCAAATCTGCCAGGCGGTGGAGGGATCGAGCCGCAGAGGGGACCGGCCCCTAAACTAGTGGAGAACTACAAGGCTCAGCTAGGAACCGGAGGCTGCTGTACTTGTAAGGTGCAGTGGCCACATCCGCAATTATATCGCTGAAAAGGTGGCCACAGAGGGTCCAGGGGACTGCAGGTCGCCCGACAAGACCCGAGGCTACCAGATTGGGACACTGGTTGCGAGGCGCAGGGCAGGAGGGCGAGAGCCAGCGCAGGAAGACGACTGAGGAAGGCACATAGAAAGGGGTCCTGTCAGGCACTCTTGAATTACCTGAGGGATTGCTGAACCCCTGCCTGGTGAACGCAGCACGACGTGGGAGGTTGTAGTCTGGAACCTGTAACCTGAGGAACTTAATAACTGTGAATAAACTCGGAAGACTGCACCCCCCTCTCTCTGTGATTATTATGTGCGCCATCACCCCTGCACTACAACGCCCAGCATCATCTGCATCACCTACAACATCTACACTGCCCTCGAGCTAAGCTCTGCCTGTGGAGAGCTGAACCAACCCTGCTGCACTAACATCAGCTCCAGAGGTTCTGCACCGCAGCTGCGGCTCCACATAGCCGCATACCACAGGTGGCGTCACAAACTATATATATAAAAACTATAAATCCCCTGTAAATATCCCGCTTTTGATTGACCGCTCTGGGTCACGGACCGGGTCACTGCGACTGTGACATCTCCCATAGCCACGACCGGCCCGGCACCGAGTACCCCACGGCCCCGGGGGCGCGTCATATGCCACACAGGTGCACCTGGATATCTTCGGTACTGTTTTTTTCCGGTACCGAAATATCAGGATGTGTGAAAGAGCCCTCAGTGTAATGTCTCCAATTTTCCACCAGCCATTCCAGCTCTTCATCTTCCCCACACAAATCCAGCTGCTGCCACTGCATTACATGTGGCTGCTGTGGGCCCATCACTATCTGACAGTGTTCATCTGTGAAGATGGGAATAACCCTTTAAGGATTGTCATTCAAAGTCTATATAAAAAATGTTGCCACTTTTCATAGACGAGAATTACTTGCCTCCAGTACTTTAGGCCACAGTTTGGATGCAGTCCCACAAAGCTACCGTCGGATGCCAGCAAATTGCAGTCAAGATCCGAAGTCACCGGAGTTGTCAGATTGATTGGTCATTATTAATGGGATTGTCCACTACTCAGACAACTCCTTCTCAATCACCATATTTTCTCATATAAAATAATAATAGCCTTTACTCACATCCAGTGCCGGCGCCGTTAAAGTGACATCGGTGATGGTTCATAACTGATATCCAGAGGGAGTGAGAGAGTATCAGCAGCTCTCACTTATTCTGTGTGTCAGTTTCGTCTGAACTAAGTGAGCGTGAAGCGATCCATTATCAGTCGCTGATAGGCTGCTGGGCTCACGTAACATAACGTCACTATAGACCCAAGCCAGTAAGTACAGGCTGTTATTATTTTACACGGTGGAGTATTGTAATTAGGGGGGTGTTGCTAGCATCAAAGATCCGTGGCTCTGGCCCTACACTTCTTAGCCGGAACTCCGGATCACCTGTGACCGCCGCATTGAACTGTGTCAACATGATGCCTATACAGTTAAATCCCGTGATAGAGCAGGGAACAAAATATCCCTTCTCTATTGCTGCCCATTTCCTAAGCCCCAGAGTGCTATAAGCCTGCAGCTCACGAGGCGCCACTTCTGCAGGTCCACTATAGAAGCCAGAAGCAGAGACACAGGCTGCGGTGCTGGGAGTCTGGATGAGGTGAGTATAATCTTTATTGTTTTTCATATTATTGCGTTGTGGGAGAACATTACCTGTATATTAGGGAGCTGTGGGAGACCATCGTCTATATACAGAGGGGGCTGTGGGAGACCATCAGTATACACAAGAGGCTGTGTGGGACCATGATAATGTATACAGAGGGGGCCATAGGAGACCATCATCTGTATACACAGAGGGCTGTGGGAGACCATAATTGTTATGCGCTTCGCAGAGGGACTCAGCAATACTGGTACAGAACCAGCAAAGGCGTGGCCACAGATGCACTTGGCTCAAACTGCCCCGCTAGGCGAGCCCTTTAGGGTTGGGAGTACTCTTTTCCCAGCTCGCAGTAAATGGAAGAGGGACTTCGGCAGAGCCCTTCCCTAGGCCTACTGTTGCCAGACAGCTGGAATCTGGTGACGCAGCTGGTGACTAGTCAAGAACCAAGGTGAGTACCACTGCAAGAACCCGAGGAAGTAAAACCAGACGAGAAAATGAGAAAACCCCTGAAAAGTTAGCAAGACTAATGCTAGCACCACTCACCACCATGCACATAGGGAACTGAAATAAACAGCAAAGGACTGAGCAGGGAGCAGGGTTATATAGCCTGCTTAATGATCAGGTACTGAATACCTCCCAATTATCCCCAGACAACCACTTCCTGCTAGCTTCAACAGCCGACTGGACAAAATTTCACCATTGCTTAGTACAGGACAAAACAGCGTCCTGTGTTGCCTGGCAACCGGGGAAGACAGCGTCCCATCTTCCCTGGGAGAGAAATCAGGAAGAGAAAGGGATAAAAAAAAATCGGAGCATGATCTGACCACAATATATCTCCGATTGATGCCTCAGGGTGCCAGGACAAAGCATGATGACTCAAAAGAAAAAAAGTCTATGCGACTGTATGAATTATTCACAGGTGAAAAATATGTATAATCCTTACTCCGAGGATTCATTATCTGCCACACATCTGTCAGTCGGAGGGAATGGAGGACCCGCTTGAGAGAACGCAGATGTCTTACTGGAACTATTCCCCTCCCAGAGGAAGAATCCTCCGGCAGATTAAAAGTGAACTTGAAGTCTCCACCTGCAATCAACGTGACGTACCCTCTGTAAAATTAGAGAGTGATGCTAGGAAGGAGCGGCAGGAAGAGATCTGACCCTTATTAGGAAGGTACCAATTAGCTGTGGTATAAAATGAATTTGCAGTCTTTAATTTGTGAAATATGTATCTGCCTTGATCTTCTGTAAGTGTATCAATGAGAGAAAATCCTAGTGACTTATGGACTGCAATTGAAACACCATTAGATTTTTACTCTGCATTAGTACTATGGAACCAATTAGTGAAATATCTGTTCTTTATTTTAGGACTATGTTCAGATTTAAAGTGTGTCTCTTGTAATAAAAGAATATGAACCCTTTTTTATGCATAGTATAGAGGATCTGTGAGCGTTTTTGAGGAATATTAAAGCCTCGAACATTAAGTGAACTGATTTTAACAGAGGTCATATCTGGGACCAGGGAAAAAAGTAGGGAAAGTAAAAAAGGAGAGAAAAAAAGGAAAGAAGTAAGAAAAGAACAGAATCCCTAACCAATCAGGAATGACTCCCTCCAGAAACCAATGGAGAATAGTCTCCCTAACCACCAGGGAATTCCCCAAAAATGGAAAGACAATGGAGGGGAGAAAAAAAATTCCACATCCGTCCAGCACAGCATAGATCCCCTTAGCGGAAGCGAGCTTTCTAAAGAGGGTAACATCCCCCTTAGGGCCTAACCGCAGGCCCTATACAACATAAGAATAAAACACTTTAAGACGCATAAGATATTTAACTTGAATATATATATCCATATCATGTGTAGATATATACCAACCCATATACTGTATATCAGGGGTCTCAAACTCGGCTAAGTATATGGGCCGCACAGAAAAAATGTGAATTTGAAGGGCCACATTCATTGCAGAGTGATATTAAATTTTTAATGGTACCAAATTGTTTTTTCTATACACCTTTTGGATCATTTTTGGGCTTTTTTATTTTATTCTTTTACATGGCATTCATTTTATGGGCTATGGTACAGTTTTACAGTTTTTACAATTTTTATTTCCCCTAATTGGTAACATACAGTGATTTGTGTTCTTACAATTTGCACCATATAGTAATTCTGACCAACTTCTCATAGTAATGTCTCCATCGTGTAGTAGTTTCCCCATCTCGTGGTAATGTCCCCATCCTGGTCCCCATCTTGCAGTAATGTCCCCATCCTTGTCCGCATCTTGTAATAATGTCCTCCATCTTGGTCCCCATCTTGCAGTAATGTCCCCATCTTGTAATAATGTCCTCCATCTTGGTCCCCATCTTGTAGTAATGTGCCCATTCTGGTCCCCATCTTGTAGTAATGTATCCATCTTGTAGTAGTTTCCCCATCTTGTAGTAATGTCCCCATCCTGGTCCCCATCTTGCAGTAATGTCCCCATCCTTGTCCGCATCTTGTAATAATGTCCTCCATCTTGGTCCCCATCTTGTAGTAATGTGCCCATACCGGTCCCCATCTTGTAGTAATGTGCCCATACCGGTCCCCATCTTGTAGTCATGTTACAACTGCCAGCAGGTTATAACAGCCCACCGAGTCCTGTGTCCTCCGGGGAAGTGATCCAGCCAACTCTCAGGTAACTTGAGTGCACTTGATCGGGACCCCATTCTTGTGTACCTTTCTCGGGTCGTCTCTCTCTGCGCTGGCTTTCGCCCTCCTGCCCTGCGCCTCACACACAGTGTCCCGAGCCAGTGGCCGCAGGCCTTGTCCTCTCTGTCCTATATGGCCACCTTTTCAGCGAATGTGTGTGGTTTTGGCTACGGCACTTAGAGATACCGCAGCCTCCGGTTTGCTAGTTGAGTCTTGCAGTCCTCCACTAGTCTGGGGCCGGTCCCCTACTGTGACCTGATCCCTTCTCCCGACTACGGTCGGTGTGAGTTCGGGCGCACGGGTGGACTCCGCACTTCCCGTGGCCCTAGGATCCCTTCTCTGTCTCTGGAGCCCTTCTCTGACTCCCTCGCTCCTCTCATTCTCTCTCCTACTGGGCCCCTCTAACTGGGTCCTCACTCTGTCTGGACCCTACTCCTCAATGGTCCTCACTCACTGGGCGCTTCTAGATGTTTCTACCTGTCTTTTTATACTGTCTGTCATGTGACCCACGTCACTAACTGTCACTCTACGTGGTCCCCTCTACCTTCAGTCATTCCTTGTGTGCTCCCTTAAACTACTTCCTCCACCCACTTCCTCTACCTAGTTCCCTCCTCCAGACAGGGACAGGGACTGTGCTCTCCCTCAAGAACAATCTCGCCCTTCCCTACTGGAGTGATGTGGTGTTGGATGTGGGTGTGTGGGTCCTGGGTAGTGCTCCCTCCTTACCCGAGAGTGGGGTACCACACCTCTGGCTGAGATGCAGTACCTCTGTGGCGACTGGACCCGCAGGGGCGCCACACTCACCTAAAGAGGGCACCAGGGCTGAAGATGATTTTAGCAACTGTATGGGAGACAAGAACCTGTTGGGCCTTATCCAATCTACCAGACTGTAAATATTGTAATTACTCCTTTCCCCCAAGTAAAACCCCAGTTATGGTTAATAACTTTGTGTCCTCTGAAATTATGACTGCCCTGGTCCCAGAAGAGAAATGTCTGGAGACAGCCACGACCGGATGGTGTGAAGTAAGTGAAGAATGTCACATGCACTGCCACACATCAGAGGGAGGACACGAATTGTCTGCAAGGAGCCAAAAAGAGCAGGGGCCACAACTCGCCCACGACTACCTCGCTGGGGCACCTTACAGGCCAATGCTGGTCCTTAACTTGTAGAACATTCAACTGAAAAGAATCACGGATTTCGGCGGCCCTCAGAACCAGGTCGTAATCATTACGGGGGCTCCGGTGCCTGCTGGCCTCATTAAGCAGCCTCAGGGGCCGTATGCGGCCCTCGGGCCGCATATTTGAGTCCCTTGCTGTATATGAACATACATACAAGCAAACCTAGGCCTGTTACCAAACAGTGAACTTGAAACTAGATAGATGTTCTGAACTGATTACTATAGAGGACTATCAACCTCCTATACAACATAGCTTATTCCTGTTTGAGAGGTATTGGAATGAAGAGGGAAATAAAAAATCACTCAAATACAAAAGACCAATCAGTCGGGAGGAGAAGGGTCAGATTATCTCTAGAATTGTGACTCAATTTTTGCTGGGGACGAGGCACATCTTCCATCCCAGGGCCTACAGGTAGGTCTGGCCAGTCCGATGATGACACTGAAACAAGAGGCAAACCAAGTCCTGCAGTAAACGCCGTAAATCTCCCATGCAGAGCTGAACATGTAAAGTACCAGAATGACGTACTTGTAGACAGAAGGGAAAACCCCATGAATAAAGAATTTCTTGATGTCGCAATATGTCCAATAAAGGTCTCAGAGCTCTTCTCTTTTGTAGAGCGTGGTGTGATAGATCATGTTTAACATGTTCCTGGTAGGTTATAGAATCCATCCCACGGGCCTTATTAAGAATATTTTGCTTCACTTTATATCTTACAGACACGGCGATACCAATTAGGTGTACTTTTTTGTTTAGTTTTTTTTAATTACAAACGCTGCGTTTTGAGTGCCAAAATGGTTTTTCGTGATTTGTGTACGTTTTTTTTTTTACATATTTTAACTTTTTTAAAATTTTTCCCTGTGGGACATGTATAATTTTTACTTTGATTTCTGGTCTCATACACTGCAGTGCATGAGAGCAGTCAGCGAGTCACTGACTCACCCTGTGAGACCCAGCTTATAGTTGGATCTCACAGGCCACCATACCCTGGGGTCATCACATGACCTCAGGGTAAAATGGTAACCATTAAGATCCGCGATTCTCACTGCGAGGTTCCGACGGTTACTAAGAGGGTCTTGCAACATGCACAGCTGACACCCACAGAAACTGCAGCTGCCGGTATTTCCTTATTCCCAATCGCCGTTTTAAAATGGCGATCAGGAATAAGGCCCCTTAACAATCACCTTTTCTAATGCGTATCGGTGGTCATTAAGTCATTAAGGTGTTAAAACCACATGTTATCTGGTTAAAGCCCTATGTCCCTAATTTATTATGGAGATTTTTGAGCCATTAGAAAATGATGTTTTTCATGCAAAAACCACCTCAGAAAACTCCTTTTCTAGGAAGCTGTTGGAGCAGTTTCTCTCCTAAAGTATCTTTTGCAGCCTTTTGATATGACAAGGCCTAGTATGGAGCAGATTCTGCAACAGAATGAGGGAAACAGATTAGGAAACAAGCGGTTAAGGCTCTCATAAGATGCTATTGGGTTCATGAACTTTTTTTGACTGGAGGTATAATTTGTTGTATTGTATAATGGTACAGTAACAACTGCAACCAAAATAAGCTCTGCAGATAATGACCTCAATAAGCACAATCTGAACAAACAAAGAGGCAGTGTAAAGCATAAGGGATGGAAAGAGCAAAAGTCTGAATCACTCAGTCGGTGGATTTCACACTGTCTACTGCTCCAAAGGACAATGCAGCTAAGCTCCATTCAATGATCACAGCTGAGTCCTAACAGACAGAAGTGTAACAACAAAGTAATAAACAAACATCCTTATTTTATTAATATACAAAACACAACTGAATAAAATAAAGCATTAAAGTGATACAAAATAACAAATAACTTTATGAACGGAACGCACCTCCCCGCATGAGTGTTAGAGCCCCCCATACACATTAGACTAACATCAGTCTTTACACCAATCCCATTAGAATTCCTCATTGCTACCAGCAAAATCTTTGGTTACAAATCACATAGCATTTACCCCCATAATAAATGGAAACATGCCAGCACCGAACTAATGCCAGAAGGGGGCACTAAAGCTGGCTTACCTTCAAACTTCTGTATTTTTATGAAACTTGGGAAAATAACGTTTTTATTCATGGGGACTTTTCATTGGGAAGATTAACAACTTTGGAAATGATGATTGTAACATGACATATTATCCCATGTCACGCGTGATGCCGCGGATTCTGCGTGCAAGCTGTATGTCCTTTGCGTAGAGAGTGACTCTCTTGGCATGGAGACTGCACTGGTAGGAGTCTTCAAGGAGCCGCACGAGGAAGGCCTCAGCTGCCTGCGGATACAGGAAAAGGTATGAGCATTAAAGCATTCTGAATAATGAATGTGTACACATGAGGATTAACACTAGTTTAGGCCATTATATAACTTTTATGCAGCATTTTCACTGGTTTCCCCTCTGAGGTTTCTCTGATTTTCAGTTTTTGCTGAGCTGGTGGGTGGAGATTAGCTGCTATGATGCCTCACATACACAGCAGATACAGACATGAGGAATTCCTGCTCTCCTGTTTATATATACAGAACATGTTAAAAAGCATCAGCAACATGCAGGATATTAAAATGCAGTACTAAGCAGTGCAGCTGTGAATCCAGTACTGCACTAGAAAGCAGCATCACATTCTCTGCCTCCCCTTTTTATATATTCCAAGAGTAGCTGTAATCTGATCCCTCAACAAATACATGCAGCGTGATGGCTCAGTGGTTAGCACTGCAGCCTTACAGTGCTGAGCTCCTGGGTTTAAATCCCACCAGAGACTCCATTTGCAAAGAATTTGTATGTTTGTTTCTTGTATTTGTATGTTCTTCCTGTCTTTGCGTGGGTTTCTTCTGGGTCCTCCAGTTTCCTCCGACACTCCAAAGACACAATGATAAGGGATTTAGATTGTGAGCCCCAGTGGGGACAGTGATGATGTATGTAAAGTACTGCGAAAGATGATGGCAAGGAAAAATAAATCTACATTCCTCAAAATTGAAATTGCAACACCAAAACAGAAAAGTTGTGGAATTATAGAAATGAAAGGATGGATAGACACATGACAGATATGCAGACATCTCAGTTTATTCAGTATTGAGCGCCATATCCAGAAATTCCCGAACTTACACCTATTGGCTGCTATCAATAAGGTTATTAATGGTTGTCTCAGGAATGTTCTGCCAAAGCAGAATGCTCTTCGGCAAATCATCAAAGTCCACTGCTGGCAGATCTCCTTGCAATTGTCAACTAATGATGTCTCAGATGTGCTCAATGGGAGACAAGTCTGGAGACGCTGCAGGCCAACGCAGCATTTTTGGGTTACTCCAAGCAAAATGTGGCCTGGCTTTGTAATGTTGAAAAAATGTCTCATGAGAAGCTTTATTGAGAAATGACTGTACCACTGGTTCCATAACCAAATCAATGTAACACTGAGCTGTTAGTTTACGTGTAATGAAGACTACAAGTGTCTGGATAGTGTACATTATGCCATCCCACACCATAATCCCTGAAGTAGGACCAGTGTGACCTTACACTCATGAAGGCCTCTTCCCATGAGGATATCTGCAGGTTAATAAAGTTATTAACCTGCCCTGTGCAAGCACTTAGCCGAACGCTAAGGGGAGAAATTTAACTTTATTCCCCCCACAGCATTCAGGTTTCAGTGACAGGGGTGACGCCAGTTTAGTCACAGCTCTGAGCATACAGGGAAGCGGCTGTAACCGTGCCCTCGGCACTGCCTGACAGCCGGCCTCAATGCAGAGTGAGTGTCAGTCAGGGCCAAGAACATGATTACAGCCGCCGCTCTGTGCACTCAGAGCAGTGACTGAACCCGGAACGCTGCCGGGGGTAATAAAATCAAATTTCTCCCTGCGGTGTTCGGCCAAGTGCGGGCACCGGCAGGTTAATTAACCCCATATCTACAGGTTAATAGCGTTTTTTTCTGGGGACAGATTCTCTTTAATAACCTCATTGAAAGCAGCCAAGGCTTTAGGAACATGGGTTCCTGTGCTCAGACTAGATGCTGCATAAGTTGAGATGTTTTGAAACTTTTGCTTTGATTTTTTCATCATTTGCACATCAGTAACGTGTATCCATCCTGTGATTTCCATGACTCCACCACTTTTCCTTCTTCGTGCTACAATTTCAATGTTGAGTGTATTTTATAGGATGCTTTATATGCAGTACTTAACAACCCTATTCATAAGCATATTGGTATAATGGAGGGTGGCCCTACTCAGCCCCCAATTACTTATCGTGTCCAAGCATTAGGACGGTATACTGACCTCCTGTAGCGCTGTTAGTGCTGTGCTTTGCCAGGAGTACGGCATGCCGCAGGAATACTCCAGGCAGATCTCTCTCACCTAAAGGAATGAAAGGAAATAAGACTTTTCCTACTGATCACTAAAAACGAAAGACCCATTACAGCAGCCACCAAGATCAAATCCACTCACCAGTTTGGCAAATGGGAGTCTCCGGATGAGCAGCTCCGTCGACTTCTGGTACTTTCTTATTTCCATCAGCGCTCGAGTTCGCTGAGAGCAGCGTCTTCTCCGTGTAGGAGCCACCTCTTCACCCCTTCCTAGTTTGTTCGAAAAGAATACATCACAGCTTTAATGCTTCTTGCAATTATCACAGGGGGGCACTTTATACAGATTCATACATGACATAGAGTTATAATCCAAAAATCGGATCAATATTAAAGTTTATTGGTACAAAAAAATTGAAACAAAATCGGGTCAAAGACATATATCACACAATATAAAAACATTCAGAAATAGCAAGGACACAGGTGTTTGTAGCTTCTGGTCCACTTATTATATTGGGCAGGGGTGGTATGCAACCTTAGTGTCAAAAATCGTCACATCCCCAATTAGTGGCATGAGCCGGTGATTAGATTACATCACCATTATATCACTTCGGAGTACTGACAAAAGATCAATCATCATTTAGTATATCTACAAATATCTCATTAAATTGCTCTACCCTATAAAGTGCTGGTGCATTTAAAGTAAATTAGGACATATATCACAACACATACGCCAATAAGCTGATCCATGTAGCCCCGGCCAGGGTCACATGCAGCAGCACACAGATAGTGTTGTTCACACAATCAAATGGGGGAACCATAGTCACAAGTCAAGGAGGCAACCTTACCCATAATGTAACCCAGTGGACACAAGCTAACAGCTAATTTACTTTAAAGAAGTTGTCCACTACTTTATATGAACCCCCCAATGTATCCCCCCGGGGTCCAGAAGTATTTTTATAAATACCTTGCAATACCTTTTGTGCCTCTGAGCGGCGGGTCACGTGATACCTGTGAGCGGTTAGTGATAGCGCCGCTCACAGGCAGAAAAGGCACCACAAGGTATTTAGAGAAACACTTATGGGCCCTGGGGGAATACATTGGGGGATCATATAAAGTAGTGGACAACCCCTTTAAATGCACCAGCACATTATAGGGTACTGCAATTTAATGAGATATGTGTAGATATACTGAATGATTGATTTTGTGCCATTTCTGGCTTTTTTATATTGTGTGATATACGTCTTTGGCCCAATTTTGTTTAAAGTTTATTGGTACAAAAAAAATAATTATGATCAGATTTTTGGATTATGACTCCATATCTCTTATCAGAACTGAAGTTTTCTAGTGGAATATCCACTACAGCCTGCATCATTTGGGCAATAGGCTGTATTAATATATTCATGACAATTGTGAATCTGTTTTGGATGATATTGATTCTAGATTCATACATGAGCTCAGGAAAGTATTAAATAATGAGAGTCCTCAGTGGTTCATACCTTTTAATGGCTAACTAAAAAGATGGTGACAAATAGCAAAAACCGAGAGGGTTCCAGCATCCGCCAATGATTAGAAGCTTAAAACATGACTTTTCATGAAAACTAAGATTTCACAGCTTGAAACGCATAGACCAGTGTCCTTTTTATCTTCCTCCCCCATGTCTCCCCCATCCCCTTCCCCAACTTCATTGATATGTTTTTGCAAAAAAAACCTTTTTTTGTCCTTTTTCATTAAAAGTCTTGTTTTACATTTCTAATCATTGGTGGATGCTGGAACCCTCTCGTTTTTTCCTCTGCTACTGCCCAGCTGCCGCTCTGAAGTCCGTACACCACATTCTTCATATGGAGGCTTCAAACCATCTGTACTTGAAGAGCTGAACATTTCCTTTTCCCCTCTCCCATGATTTTTTAACTCACATATTTATACACAACAGAAAACAGGGATAATGCAGAAATAAGACAAGTGATGGGAAGCAGAACTATCAATGTGAGAAACAGTTGTGGCAGTAAATATTGAGGCAGATCATAGATAAGGAGCGTGATAGTTTTATTGTCCTCTGATTGAGGTCTGTTCCAGAGTTGTGATACCCCCAAATGGTCTGAGGGGCACATTTCTTAAACGATGTAGAAAGACATAAATTCATGCGACACATTCATGCCTGCTCTGAGTGTGTCACTTGTTGTCATAAGTTTGTACTCCCAGACTCTCTTGTCTCTCTGTGGTGGGAAATGTGAAGTTACCGTTCAATACCAGCATCTCCCTGAAGAGTCTGGGAGTAGAAACTTATAACAAATGACAAACTGAGAGCAGGAATGAATGTGTCACATGAATTTATATCTTTCTACATCAATTAAGGAATGTGTTCCTCAAACTATTTGGGGGAATCACAACCCTGGACCAGACCACAATCAGAACGCAATAAAACTATCACACTCCTTATCCATGATCTACTCCATTATTTACTGCCACAGCAGTATCTCTGCGTCCCACATTGGTAGTTCTGCTTCCCGTCACTTGTCTTATTTCTGCATTATTATTGTGTCCTGCTGTGTATAAATATGTGACTCCTCAGATTTTATGTTCTACTGAGCCTGATGAAGAGACCTGAGTAATCTAGAAAGCTGCCATTAAAAGATATTAACCACTGAGGACTCTCAATCTTTAATATTTTTCTAGCTACATGGTACAAAGTTATGTTTCCTATATACGAGCACGGTCATCCTGCATACATCAGCACAACCTGCTCCCCCTAGTGGCTGCAGAAAAGTTTGCATCTGCGTGCATAGACATTAGGATTTAAAAAAGATGCAATTGTGTTTTACCTGGGGACAACTGAGAAGTTGAGGGCCCTTCAAATTCTGGTGCTTTACGGAAGGACAGGCGCATTTTACTCTGGGGAGATTGAGAAGTTGAGGGCCCTTCAAATTCTGGTGCTTTACGGAAGGACAGGCGCATTTTACTCTGGGGAGATTGAGAAGTTGCAGAACTCTTTCTCTGAGGAGACTGAGAGGTTGAAGGCCTTGTACTTTGGGAGGATGGAGAAGCTGCAGTCCTCTTTTGTGGCTGCTTCAACTTTCTGCGGTGTTGAGGGCTCTGCTGATTTTTCATGATGTAAAATGTTGAGACACAATCAAAGCTGCAAACAAGACAATTCAACAGGATCATAAATTATTATTATTATTTATTATTATAAGCGCCATGGAATAAATGGCGCTTACATGTGAAAAAGGGGTATACGTAATAAAAACACTTCCAATAATATTGAAAAAAAGAGTCAGCGACTGGTACAGGAGGAGAGAGGACCCTGCCCGCGAGGGCTCACAATCTACAAGGGATGGGAGAGGATACAGTAGATGAGGGTAGAGTTGGTAGTGCAGCGTTATGGTGGAGCGGTGGTTACAGCAGGTTGTACGCTTGTCGGAAGTGGGTCTTCAGGTTCCTTTTGTAGGTTTCCATGGTAGGCGAGAGTCTGATATGTTGGGGTAGAGTGTTCCAGAGTAAGGGAGATACACGGAAGAAATCTCGGTAATCAGTGGCCACTAGACCAGAGTCCTGTGAACTACCTCTTCTAATTAGTAGGCCCTGTGGGGTAATTACATTGTGTCGCAATGTAGGCATGATGTTGAGGGGGACTCCTAAGCAGAAGAGGTGTTGGGAATGTCACGAGTAGCAGAAGGCTTGCAGGGTTGTGGTCCAGCAGGCACTAAGGTGCAGCGAATCTGTTTGTGAAACTGTTTAACCTCATATACCTTTGCAAAAGTTCTCAGGTCTCCTGTCTGGAGGAGTTGTAAGAATTGTCAGAAGTCTGGCCCATCCTCTAATAAGGAGCAGAGAAGATGAGATAAGACACGCAGGGCCACGTCACATGGGATTATCTCACTGAGAGGCTATGTTCACATGTTGCGTAACTTTTGCTGTGTTTTTTATTCAAATTAAAAGGCTGCTTTTCACGGTATCAGCAAAGTTAAAAGATTTCAGAAATATAATTCACAGGCTTGTTTTTTTCCACAACTATATTGGAAAACTGCTGCGTTTTTTAAAACTGCAGCATGTCAATTCTTTCAGCATTTTTTCATCCATATAAAGCAATCAGTTTTTGTAGTGATTTTGTTTGAAAAAAATATATACAGGTACAGCAAGATGTGAAACACATTTATTTTGGGGATTTTCTTAAATTTGTGTCTTGGTATCCTCAAATGAGCATGGTTGTTAGTATTAGTACAGTTTACTTTAACACATACCACAAATTTAATTAAACAATGTCTGACCAACTCAATGCCCTACCAATGTGTGAGTGTCCTACCAATGTCTGAAAGTAAACAATGCCCTACAAATGTGTTAGGTTAAAAGTGGGCACCACACAGCCAGCACCACGTACAGTGGGAACCATGCGGATGGTAGCTTGATCCAATCACTGCTGGTTAACCATTAAATGGCACTGTAACCCCTGACAGGCATTTATGTGGCACAGTCCTGGGGCCGTCTCCGTTCCTTCCCCATGATCCGATATCGGAGAGCTGATGTGCCACCATGGCAGCTGGGGCCCTGCTGATGCCACTGTTGCCGCCTTCTTGATACTCGTGTACAGCTGAGCCACAAGGGCCACATACGAGGCCGTGATCGCCACATACTGAAGTCCCGCACTATATACAACATTTCATGAGCACAGATGGAAGGGATAGAAAAGTAAGTAATAAATTCCCACCGCCTCCATTTTCCTTGTTTAAAAATCCCCAAGTTATGAAAAATAAGAAGAATATCTGGTAACACTGAGCAAAACCATTCCCAGGACCCCGGAGTAGTGGCCCGGCTACTGCCTCACTAGCTGCCGGCATCCCTGGAGCCTCTTAGGACTAGTAGGCCAGAACAGCCATTGCAGAGACCCGGGGGTGGAGCAGGTAGGGGGGCTGGCATGGAGCCTCTACAGCACGGCCCTGACACTATTTTGCCCAATGCTAATATCTGGCATCACATATAAAGCCTCATGTAGCAGAATAACACCAGTAGGCGGTGCTGACACCCACGATTGTTTGCTGTGGATGTACAGTGTGAACGGAGCCGCTGAGCGCAGATCTGGGGGCGGAGTTGCGGCCGCTGCCGGGAACCACTGCTTTGTGCGCTGCAGTAACCACGGGAGGCCAGCAGAGGCCGCCACAGCCTGAGCGAGGCCCAGCAGCTCCAGTGTAAAATGACAGCTTATCTGTGAGGAGTCGGGTGGGAGTTGTAGTCCCACACGCTGCAGACCTCTGCTGCATAGAGTGGTGGGCACGTACAGGCAATCCCCCCGGTAATCCCCCCTCACCAGTCAGGACGCGTCTATCTCCTGCCGACAAGTTTCCACCTACGGCCCGCGCGCTGCTGCTTAGGAAACGGGGAGGGGCTTACATCCAGCCAATAGCTGCGGCCCATTTTTTCTCTCGTCTCAATAGACTTTATTGTACAAGACAATGAGAACATTATTCTGGAAGAGGAGATACAAAAATACACTGAGCCTATGGGGGTGACTGGCAGGGCGGGGGCCCAGAGAGTTGCCTGCTGTGGCACAGGTCAGGGAAGGAAGGTGCACGCTTCTATGGGGGGCACACATTCTCCCCCAGAATGCCTCAGGCCTCTTTCACACGTCAGTATTTCCGGTACGAGTGGTGACAGTTTCCACACATACCGGAGACACTGACACACGTAGACCCATTCTAATCTATGGTCTGCGCTCATGTCAGTGCGTTTCCACGGACCGTATGTCCCACACATAGACATGTCCGTTTTTGGCCGGCAGCACGGGTCACACGGACCCATTCAAGTCAATAACTCCGTGTAAACACGTACCGCACATGGATTTCTTCTGTGTGACACGTACCGGCACCTGAGAATCAGCGTACAGTTAGCGCTGTTCCCGAGCGCTGGGTGCTGAACGCTGCCCTCATCATGGTTCCCTGCGATCAGCACCAACAGGGACAATGATGAGAGTAGTAGTGTCTGCTCCCGCAGTGTCCAACTGTAAAAATAAGAACAAAATTTAAATTACTCACCTGTCCTAAGTGTCCCCTGCTGTAATCCATCCCTGCAGTGAGCGGGCCCCGCAGCTGTGCTCTGCGAGTGACAGGATAGCGCTCAATGAGCTCAGCGCAGCTTCGGGGTCCACTCACTGCAGGAGTCAGTCTCCTCGGTGTGAGCGATCGTATGGATTACAGCGGGGGACACTTAGGATTTTATTCTTATTTCTACACCAGGTCACAGCGGGAGCAGAATACTTCTCTCCTCATTGTCCCTGCTGGTGCTGATTGCAGCGCAAGCAGGGGACAATGATGAGGGCAGTGTTCGGCACTTGGAAACAGCGCTAACTGTACCACTGATTCCCAGGCGTCAATACATGTGTTCCTGATGCGGCACATGGTTGCCACGTGTATGTGTGGCGCCCCTGAGGGTACAGTCGCCACAGAGGTATTGCATCTCACCCAGAGGTGTGGTATCCCACTCTCAGGTAAGGATAGAGTGCTGCCCAGGACCCTAACACCTGCATCCAACACGTCCACTTCAGTAGGGCAGGGCGAGTTTGCTCCTAAGGGAGAGCACAGTCCCTGGTCCCTGGCTGGAGTGGAGGGGAACCAAGTGAGGGGGAACCATATAGTGGGTGTGGGTGGAGGACGTAGTTTAGGGAAGCACTTCAGTAGCTGTATAAAAAGGGGAGCCATCTTAGGCAGACAAGCCAGTCAGAGGAGGAGAAGTGAAAGGATCAGGGGCTCTGCAGGAGCTCTGCTCGGGAGGCGGGCCTAGCCCGAGAGGCCCAGGACTGAGAGAGGAGAGGGAGCAGGAGAAAGGCTCCAGGAACAGAAGGGATCCCAGGGGTAAGGGAAGTGCTGGAGGCCACTCGTACGCCCAAATCTGCCAGGCGGTGGAGGGATCGAGCCGCAGAGGGGACCGGCCCCTAAACTAGTGGAGAACTACAAGGCTCAGCTAGGAACCGGAGGCTGCTGTACTTGTAAGGTGCAGTGGCCACATCCGCAATTATATCGCTGAAAAGGTGGCCACAGAGGGTCCAGGGGACTGCAGGTCGCCCGACAAGACCCGAGGCTACCAGATTGGGACACTGGTTGCGAGGCGCAGGGCAGGAGGGCGAGAGCCAGCGCAGGAAGACGACTGAGGAAGGCACATAGAAAGGGGTCCTGTCAGGCACTCTTGAATTACCTGAGGGATTGCTGAACCCCTGCCTGGTGAACGCAGCACGACGTGGGAGGTTGTAGTCTGGAACCTGTAACCTGAGGAACTTAATAACTGTGAATAAACTCGGAAGACTGCACCCCCCTCTCTCTGTGATTATTATGTGCGCCATCACCCCTGCACTACAACGCCCAGCATCATCTGCATCACCTACAACATCTACACTGCCCTCGAGCTAAGCTCTGCCTGTGGAGAGCTGAACCAACCCTGCTGCACTAACATCAGCTCCAGAGGTTCTGCACCGCAGCTGCGGCTCCACATAGCCGCATACCACAGGTGGCGTCACAAACTATATATATAAAAACTATAAATCCCCTGTAAATATCCCGCTTTTGATTGACCGCTCTGGGTCACGGACCGGGTCACTGCGACTGTGACATCTCCCATAGCCACGACCGGCCCGGCACCGAGTACCCCACGGCCCCGGGGGCGCGTCATATGCCACACAGGTGCACCTGGATATCTTCGGTACTGTTTTTTTCCGGTACCGAAATATCAGGATGTGTGAAAGAGCCCTCAGTGTAATGTCTCCAATTTTCCACCAGCCATTCCAGCTCTTCATCTTCCCCACACAAATCCAGCTGCTGCCACTGCATTACATGTGGCTGCTGTGGGCCCATCACTATCTGACAGTGTTCATCTGTGAAGATGGGAATAACCCTTTAAGGATTGTCATTCAAAGTCTATATAAAAAATGTTGCCACTTTTCATAGACGAGAATTACTTGCCTCCAGTACTTTAGGCCACAGTTTGGATGCAGTCCCACAAAGCTACCGTCGGATGCCAGCAAATTGCAGTCAAGATCCGAAGTCACCGGAGTTGTCAGATTGATTGGTCATTATTAATGGGATTGTCCACTACTCAGACAACTCCTTCTCAATCACCATATTTTCTCATATAAAATAATAATAGCCTTTACTCACATCCAGTGCCGGCGCCGTTAAAGTGACATCGGTGATGGTTCATAACTGATATCCAGAGGGAGTGAGAGAGTATCAGCAGCTCTCACTTATTCTGTGTGTCAGTTTCGTCTGAACTAAGTGAGCGTGAAGCGATCCATTATCAGTCGCTGATAGGCTGCTGGGCTCACGTAACATAACGTCACTATAGACCCAAGCCAGTAAGTACAGGCTGTTATTATTTTACACGGTGGAGTATTGTAATTAGGGGGGTGTTGCTAGCATCAAAGATCCGTGGCTCTGGCCCTACACTTCTTAGCCGGAACTCCGGATTACCTGTGACCGCCGCATTGAACTGTGTCAACATGATGCCTATACAGTTAAATCCCGTGATAGAGCAGGGAACAAAATATCCCTTCTCTATTGCTGCCCATTTCCTAAGCCCCAGAGTGCTATAAGCCTGCAGCTCACGAGGCGCCACTTCTGCAGGTCCACTATAGAAGCCAGAAGCAGAGACACAGGCTGCGGTGCTGGGAGTCTGGATGAGGTGAGTATAATCTTTATTGTTTTTCATATTATTGCGTTGTGGGAGAACATTACCTGTATATTAGGGAGCTGTGGGAGACCATCGTCTATATACAGAGGGGGCTGTGGGAGACCATCAGTATACACAAGAGGCTGTGTGGGACCATGATAATGTATACAGAGGGGGCCATAGGAGACCATCATCTGTATACACAGAGGGCTGTGGGAGACCATAATTGTTATGCGCTTCGCAGAGGGACTCAGCAATACTGGTACAGAACCAGCAAAGGCGTGGCCACAGATGCACTTGGCTCAAACTGCCCCGCTAGGCGAGCCCTTTAGGGTTGGGAGTACTCTTTTCCCAGCTCGCAGTAAATGGAAGAGGGACTTCGGCAGAGCCCTTCCCTAGGCCTACTGTTGCCAGACAGCTGGAATCTGGTGACGCAGCTGGTGACTAGTCAAGAACCAAGGTGAGTACCACTGCAAGAACCCGAGGAAGTAAAACCAGACGAGAAAATGAGAAAACCCCTGAAAAGTTAGCAAGACTAATGCTAGCACCACTCACCACCATGCACATAGGGAACTGAAATAAACAGCAAAGGACTGAGCAGGGAGCAGGGTTATATAGCCTGCTTAATGATCAGGTACTGAATACCTCCCAATTATCCCCAGACAACCACTTCCTGCTAGCTTCAACAGCCGACTGGACAAAATTTCACCATTGCTTAGTACAGGACAAAACAGCGTCCTGTGTTGCCTGGCAACCGGGGAAGACAGCGTCCCATCTTCCCTGGGAGAGAAATCAGGAAGAGAAAGGGATAAAAAAAAATCGGAGCATGATCTGACCACAATATATCTCCGATTGATGCCTCAGGGTGCCAGGACAAAGCATGATGACTCAAAAGAAAAAAAGTCTATGCGACTGTATGAATTATTCACAGGTGAAAAATATGTATAATCCTTACTCCGAGGATTCATTATCTGCCACACATCTGTCAGTCGGAGGGAATGGAGGACCCGCTTGAGAGAACGCAGATGTCTTACTGGAACTATTCCCCTCCCAGAGGAAGAATCCTCCGGCAGATTAAAAGTGAACTTGAAGTCTCCACCTGCAATCAACGTGACGTACCCTCTGTAAAATTAGAGAGTGATGCTAGGAAGGAGCGGCAGGAAGAGATCTGACCCTTATTAGGAAGGTACCAATTAGCTGTGGTATAAAATGAATTTGCAGTCTTTAATTTGTGAAATATGTATCTGCCTTGATCTTCTGTAAGTGTATCAATGAGAGAAAATCCTAGTGACTTATGGACTGCAATTGAAACACCATTAGATTTTTACTCTGCATTAGTACTATGGAACCAATTAGTGAAATATCTGTTCTTTATTTTAGGACTATGTTCAGATTTAAAGTGTGTCTCTTGTAATAAAAGAATATGAACCCTTTTTTATGCATAGTATAGAGGATCTGTGAGCGTTTTTGAGGAATATTAAAGCCTCGAACATTAAGTGAACTGATTTTAACAGAGGTCATATCTGGGACCAGGGAAAAAAGTAGGGAAAGTAAAAAAGGAGAGAAAAAAAGGAAAGAAGTAAGAAAAGAACAGAATCCCTAACCAATCAGGAATGACTCCCTCCAGAAACCAATGGAGAATAGTCTCCCTAACCACCAGGGAATTCCCCAAAAATGGAAAGACAATGGAGGGGAGAAAAAAAATTCCACATCCGTCCAGCACAGCATAGATCCCCTTAGCGGAAGCGAGCTTTCTAAAGAGGGTAACATCCCCCTTAGGGCCTAACCACAGGCCCTATACAGCATAAGAATAAAACACTTTAAGACGCATAAGATATTTAACTTGAATATACAGTCATATGAAAAAGTTTGGGCACCCCTATTAATCTTAAGCTTAATGTTTTATAAAAATTGGTGTTTTTGCAACAGCTATTTCAGTTTGATATATGTAATAACTGTTGGACACAGTAATGTTTCTGCCTTGAAATGAGGTTTATTGTACTAACAGAAAATGTGCAATCTGCATTCAAACAAAATTTGACAGGTGCATAAGTATGGGCACCCTTATCATTTTCTTGTATTAAATACTCCTACCTACTTTTTACTGACTTACTAAAGCACTTTTTGGGGTTTTGTAACCTCATTGAGCTTTGAACTTCATAGCCAGGTGTATGCAATCATGAGAAAAGCTACTTAAAGTGGCCACTTGCAAGTTGTTCTCCTGTTTGAATCTCCTCTGAAGAGTGGCATCATGGGCTCCTCAAAACAACTGTCAAATGATCTGAAAACAAAGATTATTCAACATAGTTGTTCAGGTGAAGGATACAAAAACTGTCTCAGAGATTTAACCTGTCAGTTTCCACTGTAAGGAACATAGTAAGTAAATGGAAGAACACAGGCACAGTTCTTGTTAAGGCCAGAAGTGGCAGGCCAAGAAAAACATCAGAAAGGCAGAGAAGAAGAATGGTGAGATCAGTCAAGGACAATCCTCAGACCATCTCCAGAGAGCTGCAGCATCAACTTGCTGCAGATGGTGTCACTGTACATCGGTCAACTATACAACGCACTTTGCACAAGGAGAAGCTGTATGGGAGAGTGATGCGAAAGAAGCCGTTTCTGCAAGCACGCCACAAACAGAGTCGGCTGAGGTATGCAAAAGCACAATTGGAGAAGCCAATTTTTTTTTGGAAGAAGGTCCTGTGGACTGATGAAACCAAGATTGAGTTGTTTGGTCATACAAAAAGGAGTTATGCATGGCGGCAAAAAAACACAGCATTCCAAGAAAAACACTTGCTACCCACAGTAAAATTTGGTGGAGGTTCCATCATGCTTTGGGGCTGTGTGGCCAATGCCGGCACCGGGAATCTTGTTAAAGTTGAGGGACGCATGGATTCCACTCAGTATCAGCAGATTCTTGACAATAATGTTCAAGAATCAGTGATAAAGTTGAAGTTACGCAGGGGATGGATCTTTCAGCAAGACAATGATCCAAAACACCGCTCAAAATCTACTCAGGCATTCATGCAGAGGAACAATTACAATGTTCTGGAATGGCCATTCCAGTCCCCAGACCTGAATATCATTGAACATCTGTGGGATCATTTGAAGAGGGCTGTCCATGCTCGGCGACCATCAAACTTAACTGAACTGGAATTGTTTTGTAAAGAGAAATGGTCAAAAATACCTTCATCCAGGATCCAGGAACTCATTAAAAGCTACAGGAAGCGACCAGAGGCTGCTATTTTTGCAAAAGGAGGATCTACTAAATATTAATGTCACTTTTCTGGTGAGGTGCCCATACTTATGCACCTGTCAAATTTTGTTTGAATGCAGAGTGCACATTTTCTGTTAGTACAATAAACCTCATTTCAAGGCAGAAACATTACTGTGTCCAACAGTTATTACATATATCAAACTGAAATAGCTGTTGCAAAAACACCAATTTTTATAAAACATTAAGCTTAAGATTAATAGGGGTGCCCAAACTTTTTCATATAACTGTATATATCCATATCATGTGTAGATATATACCAACCCATATACTGTATATCAGGGGTCTCAAACTCGGCTAAGTATATGGGCCGCACAGAAAAAATGTGAATTTGAAGGGCCACATTCATTGCAGAGTGATATTAAATTTTTAATGGTACCAAATTGTTTTTTCTATACACCTTTTGGATCATTTTTGGGCTTTTTTATTTTATTCTTTTACATGGCATTCATTTTATGGGCTATGGTACAGTTTTACAGTTTTTACAATTTTTATTTCCCCTAATTGGTAACATACAGTGATTTGTGTTCTTACAATTTGCACCATATAGTAATTCTGACCAACTTCTCATAGTAATGTCTCCATCGTGTAGTAGTTTTCCCATCTCGTGGTAATGTCCCCATCCTGGTCCCCATCTTGCAGTAATGTCCCCATCCTTGTCCGCATCTTGTAATAATGTCCTCCATCTTGGTCCCCATCTTGCAGTAATGTCCCCATCTTGTAATAATGTCCTCCATCTTGGTCCCCATCTTGTAGTAATGTGCCCATTCTGGTCCCCATCTTGTAGTAATGTATCCATCTTGTAGTAGTTTCCCCATCTTGTAGTAATGTCCCCATCCTGGTCCCCATCTTGCAGTAATGTCCCCATCCTTGTCCGCATCTTGTAATAATGTCCTCCATCTTGGTCCCCATCTTGTAGTAATGTGCCCATACCGGTCCCCATCTTGTAGTAATGTGCCCATACCGGTCCCCATCTTGTAGTCATGTTACAACTGCCAGCAGGTTATAACAGCCCACCGAGTCCTGTGTCCTCCGGGGAAGTGATCCAGCCAACTCTCAGGTAACTTGAGTGCACTTGATCGGGACCCCATTCTTGTGTACCTTTCTCGGGTCGTCTCTCTCTGCGCTGGCTTTCGCCCTCCTGCCCTGCGCCTCACACACAGTGTCCCGAGCCAGTGGCCGCAGGCCTTGTCCTCTCTGTCCTATATGGCCACCTTTTCAGCGAATGTGTGTGGTTTTGGCTACGGCACTTAGAGATACCGCAGCCTCCGGTTTGCTAGTTGAGTCTTGCAGTCCTCCACTAGTCTGGGGCCGGTCCCCTACTGTGACCTGATCCCTTCTCCCGACTACGGTCGGTGTGAGTTCGGGCGCACGGGTGGACTCCGCACTTCCCGTGGCCCTAGGATCCCTTCTCTGTCTCTGGAGCCCTTCTCTGACTCCCTCGCTCCTCTCATTCTCTCTCCTACTGGGCCCCTCTAACTGGGTCCTCACTCTGTCTGGACTCTACTCCTCAATGGTCCTCACTCACTGGGCGCTTCTAGATGTTTCTACCTGTCTTTTTATACTGTCTGTCATGTGACCCACGTCACTAACTGTCACTCTACGTGGTCCCCTCTACCTTCAGTCATTCCTTGTGTGCTCCCTTAAACTACTTCCTCCACCCACTTCCTCTACCTAGTTCCCTCCTCCAGACAGGGACAGGGACTGTGCTCTCCCTCAAGAACAATCTCGCCCTTCCCTACTGGAGTGATGTGGTGTTGGATGTGGGTGTGTGGGTCCTGGGTAGTGCTCCCTCCTTACCCGAGAGTGGGGTACCACACCTCTGGCTGAGATGCAGTACCTCTGTGGCGACTGGACCCGCAGGGGCGCCACACTCACCTAAAGAGGGCACCAGGGCTGAAGATGATTTTAGCAACTGTATGGGAGACAAGAACCTGTTGGGCCTTATCCAATCTACCAGACTGTAAATATTGTAATTACTCCTTTCCCCCAAGTAAAACCCCAGTTATGGTTAATAACTTTGTGTCCTCTGAAATTATGACTGCCCTGGTCCCAGAAGAGAAATGTTTGGAGACAGCCACGACCGGATGGTGTGAAGTAAGTGAAGAATGTCACATGCACTGCCACACATCAGAGGGAGGACACGAATTGTCTGCAAGGAGCCAAAAAGAGCAGGGGCCACAACTCGCCCACGACTACCTCGCTGGGGCACCTTACAGGCCAATGCTGGTCCTTAACTTGTAGAACATTCAACTGAAAAGAATCACGGATTTCGGCGGCCCTCAGAACCAGGTCGTAATCATTACGGGGGCTCCGGTGCCTGCTGGCCTCATTAAGCAGCCTCAGGGGCCGTATGCGGCCCTCGGGCCGCATATTTGAGTCCCTTGCTGTATATGAACATACATACAAGCAAACCTAGGCCTGTTACCAAACAGTGAACTTGAAACTAGATAGATGTTCTGAACTGATTACTATAGAGGACTATCAACCTCCTATACAACATAGCTTATTCCTGTTTGAGAGGTATTGGAATGAAGAGGGAAATAAAAAATCACTCAAATACAAAAGACCAATCAGTCTGGAGGAGAAGGGTCAGATTATCTCTAGAATTGTGACTCAATTTTTGCTGGGGACGAGGCACATCTTCCATCCCAGGGCCTACAGGTAGGTCTGGCCAGTCCGATGATGACACTGAAACAAGAGGCAAACCAAGTCCTGCAGTAAACGCCGTAAATCTCCCATGCAGAGCTGAACATGTAAAGTACCAGAATGACGTACTTGTAGACAGAAGGGAAAACCCCATGAATAAAGAATTTCTTGATGTCGCAATATGTCCAATAAAGGTCTCAGAGCTCTTCTCTTTTGTAGAGCGTGGTGTGATAGATCATGTTTAACATGTTCCTGGTAGGTTATAGAATCCATCCCACGGGCCTTATTAAGAATATTTTGCTTCACTTTATATCTTACAGACACGGCGATACCAATTAGGTGTACTTTTTTGTTTAGTTTTTTTTAATTACAAACGCTGCGTTTTGAGTGCCAAAATGGTTTTTCGTGATTTGTGTACGTTTTTTTTTTTACATATTTTAACTTTTTTAAAATTTTTCCCTGTGGGACATGTATAATTTTTACTTTGATTTCTGGTCTCATACACTGCAGTGCATGAGAGCAGTCAGCGAGTCACTGACTCACCCTGTGAGACCCAGCTTATAGTTGGATCTCACAGGCCACCATACCCTGGGGTCATCACATGACCTCAGGGTAAAATGGTAACCATTAAGATCCGCGATTCTCACTGCGAGGTTCCGACGGTTACTAAGAGGGTCTTGCAACATGCACAGCTGACACCCACAGAAACTGCAGCTGCCGGTATTTCCTTATTCCCAATCGCCGTTTTAAAATGGCGATCAGGAATAAGGCCCCTTAACAATCACCTTTTCTAATGCGTATCGGTGGTCATTAAGTCATTAAGGTGTTAAAACCACATGTTATCTGGTTAAAGCCCTATGTCCCTAATTTATTATGGAGATTTTTGAGCCATTAGAAAATGATGTTTTTCATGCAAAAACCACCTCAGAAAACTCCTTTTCTAGGAAGCTGTTGGAGCAGTTTCTCTCCTAAAGTATCTTTTGCAGCCTTTTGATATGACAAGGCCTAGTATGGAGCAGATTCTGCAACAGAATGAGGGAAACAGATTAGGAAACAAGCGGTTAAGGCTCTCATAAGATGCTATTGGGTTCATGAACTTTTTTTGACTGGAGGTATAATTTGTTGTATTGTATAATGGTACAGTAACAACTGCAACCAAAATAAGCTCTGCAGATAATGACCTCAATAAGCACAATCTGAACAAACAAAGAGGCAGTGTAAAGCATAAGGGATGGAAAGAGCAAAAGTCTGAATCACTCAGTCGGTGGATTTCACACTGTCTACTGCTCCAAAGGACAATGCAGCTAAGCTCCATTCAATGATCACAGCTGAGTCCTAACAGACAGAAGTGTAACAACAAAGTAATAAACAAACATCCTTATTTTATTAATATACAAAACACAACTGAATAAAATAAAGCATTAAAGTGATACAAAATAACAAATAACTTTATGAACGGAACGCACCTCCCCGCATGAGTGTTAGAGCCCCCCATACACATTAGACTAACATCAGTCTTTACACCAATCCCATTAGAATTCCTCATTGCTACCAGCAAAATCTTTGGTTACAAATCACATAGCATTTACCCCCATAATAAATGGAAACATGCCAGCACCGAACTAATGCCAGAAGGGGGCACTAAAGCTGGCTTACCTTCAAACTTCTGTATTTTTATGAAACTTGGGAAAATAACGTTTTTATTCATGGGGACTTTTCATTGGGAAGATTAACAACTTTGGAAATGATGATTGTAACATGACATATTATCCCATGTCACGCGTGATGCCGCGGATTCTGCGTGCAAGCTGTATGTCCTTTGCGTAGAGAGTGACTCTCTTGGCATGGAGACTGCACTGGTAGGAGTCTTCAAGGAGCCGCACGAGGAAGGCCTCAGCTGCCTGCGGATACAGGAAAAGGTATGAGCATTAAAGCATTCTGAATAATGAATGTGTACACATGAGGATTAACACTAGTTTAGGCCATTATATAACTTTTATGCAGCATTTTCACTGGTTTCCCCTCTGAGGTTTCTCTGATTTTCAGTTTTTGCTGAGCTGGTGGGTGGAGATTAGCTGCTATGATGCCTCACATACACAGCAGATACAGACATGAGGAATTCCTGCTCTCCTGTTTATATATACAGAACATGTTAAAAAGCATCAGCAACATGCAGGATATTAAAATGCAGTACTAAGCAGTGCAGCTGTGAATCCAGTACTGCACTAGAAAGCAGCATCACATTCTCTGCCTCCCCTTTTTATATATTCCAAGAGTAGCTGTAATCTGATCCCTCAACAAATACATGCAGCGTGATGGCTCAGTGGTTAGCACTGCAGCCTTACAGTGCTGAGCTCCTGGGTTTAAATCCCACCAGAGACTCCATTTGCAAAGAATTTGTATGTTTGTTTCTTGTATTTGTATGTTCTTCCTGTCTTTGCGTGGGTTTCTTCTGGGTCCTCCAGTTTCCTCCGACACTCCAAAGACACAATGATAAGGGATTTAGATTGTGAGCCCCAGTGGGGACAGTGATGATGTATGTAAAGTACTGCGAAAGATGATGGCAAGGAAAAATAAATCTACATTCCTCAAAATTGAAATTGCAACACCAAAACAGAAAAGTTGTGGAATTATAGAAATGAAAGGATGGATAGACACATGACAGATATGCAGACATCTCAGTTTATTCAGTATTGAGCGCCATATCCAGAAATTCCCGAACTTACACCTATTGGCTGCTATCAATAAGGTTATTAATAGTTGTCTCAGGAATGTTCTGCCAAAGCAGAATGCTCTTCGGCAAATCATCAAAGTCCACTGCTGGCAGATCTCCTTGCAATTGTCAACTAATGATGTCTCAGATGTGCTCAATGGGAGACAAGTCTGGAGACGCTGCAGGCCAACGCAGCATTTTTGGGTTACTCCAAGCAAAATGTGGCCTGGCTTTGTAATGTTGAAAAAATGTCTCATGAGAAGCTTTATTGAGAAATGACTGTACCACTGGTTCCATAACCAAATCAATGTAACACTGAGCTGTTAGTTTACGTGTAATGAAGACTACAAGTGTCTGGATAGTGTACATTATGCCATCCCACACCATAATCCCTGAAGTAGGACCAGTGTGACCTTACACTCATGAAGGCCTCTTCCCATGAGGATATCTGCAGGTTAATAAAGTTATTAACCTGCCCTGTGCAAGCACTTAGCCGAACGCTAAGGGGAGAAATTTAACTTTATTCCCCCCACAGCATTCAGGTTTCAGTGACAGGGGTGACGCCAGTTTAGTCACAGCTCTGAGCATACAGGGAAGCGGCTGTAACCGTGCCCTCGGCACTGCCTGACAGCCGGCCTCAATGCAGAGTGAGTGTCAGTCAGGGCCAAGAACATGATTACAGCCGCCGCTCTGTGCACTCAGAGCAGTGACTGAACCCGGAACGCTGCCGGGGGTAATAAAATCAAATTTCTCCCTGCGGTGTTCGGCCAAGTGCGGGCACCGGCAGGTTAATTAACCCCATATCTACAGGTTAATAGCGTTTTTTTCTGGGGACAGATTCTCTTTAATAACCTCATTGAAAGCAGCCAAGGCTTTAGGAACATGGGTTCCTGTGCTCAGACTAGATGCTGCATAAGTTGAGATGTTTTGAAACTTTTGCTTTGATTTTTTCATCATTTGCACATCAGTAACGTGTATCCATCCTGTGATTTCCATGACTCCACCACTTTTCCTTCTTCGTGCTACAATTTCAATGTTGAGTGTATTTTATAGGATGCTTTATATGCAGTACTTAACAACCCTATTCATAAGCATATTGGTATAATGGAGGGTGGCCCTACTCAGCCCCCAATTACTTATCGTGTCCAAGCATTAGGACGGTATACTGACCTGCTGTAGCGCTGTTAGTGCTGTGCTTTGCCAGGAGTACGGCATGCCGCAGGAATACTCCAGGCAGATCTCTCTCACCTAAAGGAATGAAAGGAAATAAGACTTTTCCTACTGATCACTAAAAACGAAAGACCCATTACAGCAGCCACCAAGATCAAATCCACTCACCAGTTTGGCAAATGGGAGTCTCCGGATGAGCAGCTCCGTCGACTTCTGGTACTTTCTTATTTCCATCAGCGCTCGAGTTCGCTGAGAGCAGCGTCTTCTCCGTGTAGGAGCCACCTCTTCACCCCTTCCTAGTTTGTTCGAAAAGAATACATCACAGCTTTAATGCTTCTTGCAATTATCACAGGGGGGCACTTTATACAGATTCATACATGACATAGAGTTATAATCCAAAAATCGGATCAATATTAAAGTTTATTGGTACAAAAAAATTGAAACAAAATCGGGTCAAAGACATATATCACACAATATAAAAACATTCAGAAATAGCAAGGACACAGGTGTTTGTAGCTTCTGGTCCACTTATTATATTGGGCAGGGGTGGTATGCAACCTTAGTGTCAAAAATCGTCACATCCCCAATTAGTGGCATGAGCCGGTGATTAGATTACATCACCATTATATCACTTCGGAGTACTGACAAAAGATCAATCATCATTTAGTATATCTACAAATATCTCATTAAATTGCTCTACCCTATAAAGTGCTGGTGCATTTAAAGTAAATTAGGACATATATCACAACACATACGCCAATAAGCTGATCCATGTAGCCCCGGCCAGGGTCACATGCAGCAGCACACAGATAGTGTTGTTCACACAATCAAATGGGGGAACCATAGTCACAAGTCAAGGAGGCAACCTTACCCATAATGTAACCCAGTGGACACAAGCTAACAGCTAATTTACTTTAAAGAAGTTGTCCACTACTTTATATGAACCCCCCAATGTATCCCCCCGGGGTCCAGAAGTATTTTTATAAATACCTTGCAATACCTTTTGTGCCTCTGAGCGGCGGGTCACGTGATACCTGTGAGCGGTTAGTGATAGCGCCGCTCACAGGCAGAAAAGGCACCACAAGGTATTTAGAGAAACACTTATGGGCCCTGGGGGAATACATTGGGGGATCATATAAAGTAGTGGACAACCCCTTTAAATGCACCAGCACATTATAGGGTACTGCAATTTAATGAGATATGTGTAGATATACTGAATGATTGATTTTGTGCCATTTCTGGCTTTTTTATATTGTGTGATATACGTCTTTGGCCCAATTTTGTTTAAAGTTTATTGGTACAAAAAAAATAATTATGATCAGATTTTTGGATTATGACTCCATATCTCTTATCAGAACTGAAGTTTTCTAGTGGAATATCTACTACAGCCTGCATCATTTGGGCAATAGGCTGTATTAATATATTCATGACAATTGTGAATCTGTTTTGGATGATATTGATTCTAGATTCATACATGAGCTCAGGAAAGTATTAAATAATGAGAGTCCTCAGTGGTTCATACCTTTTAATGGCTAACTAAAAAGATGGTGACAAATAGCAAAAACCGAGAGGGTTCCAGCATCCGCCAATGATTAGAAGCTTAAAACATGACTTTTCATGAAAACTAAGATTTCACAGCTTGAAACGCATAGACCAGTGTCCTTTTTATCTTCCTCCCCCATGTCTCCCCCATCCCCTTCCCCAACTTCATTGATATGTTTTTGCAAAAAAAACCTTTTTTTGTCCTTTTTCATTAAAAGTCTTGTTTTACATTTCTAATCATTGGTGGATGCTGGAACCCTCTCGTTTTTTCCTCTGCTACTGCCCAGCTGCCGCTCTGAAGTCCGTACACCACATTCTTCATATGGAGGCTTCAAACCATCTGTACTTGAAGAGCTGAACATTTCCTTTTCCCCTCTCCCATGATTTTTTAACTCACATATTTATACACAACAGAAAACAGGGATAATGCAGAAATAAGACAAGTGATGGGAAGCAGAACTATCAATGTGAGAAACAGTTGTGGCAGTAAATATTGAGGCAGATCATAGATAAGGAGCGTGATAGTTTTATTGTCCTCTGATTGAGGTCTGTTCCAGAGTTGTGATACCCCCAAATGGTCTGAGGGGCACATTTCTTAAACGATGTAGAAAGACATAAATTCATGCGACACATTCATGCCTGCTCTGAGTGTGTCACTTGTTGTCATAAGTTTGTACTCCCAGACTCTCTTGTCTCTCTGTGGTGGGAAATGTGAAGTTACCGTTCAATACCAGCATCTCCCTGAAGAGTCTGGGAGTAGAAACTTATAACAAATGACAAACTGAGAGCAGGAATGAATGTGTCACATGAATTTATATCTTTCTACATCAATTAAGGAATGTGTTCCTCAAACTATTTGGGGGAATCACAACCCTGGACCAGACCACAATCAGAACGCAATAAAACTATCACACTCCTTATCCATGATCTACTCCATTATTTACTGCCACAGCAGTATCTCTGCGTCCCACATTGGTAGTTCTGCTTCCCGTCACTTGTCTTATTTCTGCATTATTATTGTGTCCTGCTGTGTATAAATATGTGACTCCTCAGATTTTATGTTCTACTGAGCCTGATGAAGAGACCTGAGTAATCTAGAAAGCTGCCATTAAAAGATATTAACCACTGAGGACTCTCAATCTTTAATATTTTTCTAGCTACATGGTACAAAGTTATGTTTCCTATATACGAGCACGGTCATCCTGCATACATCAGCACAACCTGCTCCCCCTAGTGGCTGCAGAAAAGTTTGCATCTGCGTGCATAGACATTAGGATTTAAAAAAGATGCAATTGTGTTTTACCTGGGGACAACTGAGAAGTTGAGGGCCCTTCAAATTCTGGTGCTTTACGGAAGGACAGGCGCATTTTACTCTGGGGAGATTGAGAAGTTGAGGGCCCTTCAAATTCTGGTGCTTTACGGAAGGACAGGCGCATTTTACTCTGGGGAGATTGAGAAGTTGCAGAACTCTTTCTCTGAGGAGACTGAGAGGTTGAAGGCCTTGTACTTTGGGAGGATGGAGAAGCTGCAGTCCTCTTTTGTGGCTGCTTCAACTTTCTGCGGTGTTGAGGGCTCTGCTGATTTTTCATGATGTAAAATGTTGAGACACAATCAAAGCTGCAAACAAGACAATTCAACAGGATCATAAATTATTATTATTATTTATTATTATAAGCGCCATGGAATAAATGGCGCTTACATGTGAAAAAGGGGTATACGTAATAAAAACACTTCCAATAATATTGAAAAAAAGAGTCAGCGACTGGTACAGGAGGAGAGAGGACCCTGCCCGCGAGGGCTCACAATCTACAAGGGATGGGAGAGGATACAGTAGATGAGGGTAGAGTTGGTAGTGCAGCGTTATGGTGGAGCGGTGGTTACAGCAGGTTGTACGCTTGTCGGAAGTGGGTCTTCAGGTTCCTTTTGTAGGTTTCCATGGTAGGCGAGAGTCTGATATGTTGGGGTAGAGTGTTCCAGAGTAAGGGAGATACACGGAAGAAATCTCGGTAATCAGTGGCCACTAGACCAGAGTCCTGTGAACTACCTCTTCTAATTAGTAGGCCCTGTGGGGTAATTACATTGTGTCGCAATGTAGGCATGATGTTGAGGGGGACTCCTAAGCAGAAGAGGTGTTGGGAATGTCACGAGTAGCAGAAGGCTTGCAGGGTTGTGGTCCAGCAGGCACTAAGGTGCAGCGAATCTGTTTGTGAAACTGTTTAACCTCATATACCTTTGCAAAAGTTCTCAGGTCTCCTGTCTGGAGGAGTTGTAAGAATTGTCAGAAGTCTGGCCCATCCTCTAATAAGGAGCAGAGAAGATGAGATAAGACACGCAGGGCCACGTCACATGGGATTATCTCACTGAGAGGCTATGTTCACATGTTGCGTAACTTTTGCTGTGTTTTTTATTCAAATTAAAAGGCTGCTTTTCACGGTATCAGCAAAGTTAAAAGATTTCAGAAATATAATTCACAGGCTTGTTTTTTTCCACAACTATATTGGAAAACTGCTGCGTTTTTTAAAACTGCAGCATGTCAATTCTTTCAGCATTTTTTCATCCATATAAAGCAATCAGTTTTTGTAGTGATTTTGTTTGAAAAAAATATATACAGGTACAGCAAGATGTGAAACACATTTATTTTGGGGATTTTCTTAAATTTGTGTCTTGGTATCCTCAAATGAGCATGGTTGTTAGTATTAGTACAGTTTACTTTAACACATACCACAAATTTAATTAAACAATGTCTGACCAACTCAATGCCCTACCAATGTGTGAGTGTCCTACCAATGTCTGAAAGTAAACAATGCCCTACAAATGTGTTAGGTTAAAAGTGGGCACCACACAGCCAGCACCACGTACAGTGGGAACCATGCGGATGGTAGCTTGATCCAATCACTGCTGGTTAACCATTAAATGGCACTGTAACCCCTGACAGGCATTTATGTGGCACAGTCCTGGGGCCGTCTCCGTTCCTTCCCCATGATCCGATATCGGAGAGCTGATGTGCCACCATGGCAGCTGGGGCCCTGCTGATGCCACTGTTGCCGCCTTCTTGATACTCGTGTACAGCTGAGCCACAAGGGCCACATACGAGGCCGTGATCGCCACATACTGAAGTCCCGCACTATATACAACATTTCATGAGCACAGATGGAAGGGATAGAAAAGTAAGTAATAAATTCCCACCGCCTCCATTTTCCTTGTTTAAAAATCCCCAAGTTATGAAAAATAAGAAGAATATCTGGTAACACTGAGCAAAACCATTCCCAGGACCCCGGAGTAGTGGCCCGGCTACTGCCTCACTAGCTGCCGGCATCCCTGGAGCCTCTTAGGACTAGTAGGCCAGAACAGCCATTGCAGAGACCCGGGGGTGGAGCAGGTAGGGGGGCTGGCATGGAGCCTCTACAGCACGGCCCTGACACTATTTTGCCCAATGCTAATATCTGGCATCACATATAAAGCCTCATGTAGCAGAATAACACCAGTAGGCGGTGCTGACACCCACGATTGTTTGCTGTGGATGTACAGTGTGAACGGAGCCGCTGAGCGCAGATCTGGGGGCGGAGTTGCGGCCGCTGCCGGGAACCACTGCTTTGTGCGCTGCAGTAACCACGGGAGGCCAGCAGAGGCCGCCACAGCCTGAGCGAGGCCCAGCAGCTCCAGTGTAAAATGACAGCTTATCTGTGAGGAGTCGGGTGGGAGTTGTAGTCCCACACGCTGCAGACCTCTGCTGCATAGAGTGGTGGGCACGTACAGGCAATCCCCCCGGTAATCCCCCCTCACCAGTCAGGACGCGTCTATCTCCTGCCGACAAGTTTCCACCTACGGCCCGCGCGCTGCTGCTTAGGAAACGGGGAGGGGCTTACATCCAGCCAATAGCTGCGGCCCATTTTTTCTCTCGTCTCAATAGACTTTATTGTACAAGACAATGAGAACATTATTCTGGAAGAGGAGATACAAAAATACACTGAGCCTATGGGGGTGACTGGCAGGGCGGGGGCCCAGAGAGTTGCCTGCTGTGGCACAGGTCAGGGAAGGAAGGTGCACGCTTCTATGGGGGGCACACATTCTCCCCCAGAATGCCTCAGGCCTCTTTCACACGTCAGTATTTCCGGTACGAGTGGTGACAGTTTCCACACATACCGGAGACACTGACACACGTAGACCCATTCTAATCTATGGTCTGCGCTCATGTCAGTGCGTTTCCACGGACCGTATGTCCCACACATAGACATGTCCGTTTTTGGCCGGCAGCACGGGTCACACGGACCCATTCAAGTCAATAACTCCGTGTAAACACGTACCGCACATGGATTTCTTCTGTGTGACACGTACCGGCACCTGAGAATCAGCGTACAGTTAGCGCTGTTCCCGAGCGCTGGGTGCTGAACGCTGCCCTCATCATGGTTCCCTGCGATCAGCACCAACAGGGACAATGATGAGAGTAGTAGTGTCTGCTCCCGCAGTGTCCAACTGTAAAAATAAGAACAAAATTTAAATTACTCACCTGTCCTAAGTGTCCCCTGCTGTAATCCATCCCTGCAGTGAGCGGGCCCCGCAGCTGTGCTCTGCGAGTGACAGGATAGCGCTCAATGAGCTCAGCGCAGCTTCGGGGTCCACTCACTGCAGGAGTCAGTCTCCTCGGTGTGAGCGATCGTATGGATTACAGCGGGGGACACTTAGGATTTTATTCTTATTTCTACACCAGGTCACAGCGGGAGCAGAATACTTCTCTCCTCATTGTCCCTGCTGGTGCTGATTGCAGCGCAAGCAGGGGACAATGATGAGGGCAGTGTTCGGCACTTGGAAACAGCGCTAACTGTACCACTGATTCCCAGGCGTCAATACATGTGTTCCTGATGCGGCACATGGTTGCCACGTGTATGTGTGGCGCCCCTGAGGGTACAGTCGCCACAGAGGTATTGCATCTCACCCAGAGGTGTGGTATCCCACTCTCAGGTAAGGATAGAGTGCTGCCCAGGACCCTAACACCTGCATCCAACACGTCCACTTCAGTAGGGCAGGGCGAGTTTGCTCCTAAGGGAGAGCACAGTCCCTGGTCCCTGGCTGGAGTGGAGGGGAACCAAGTGAGGGGGAACCATATAGTGGGTGTGGGTGGAGGACGTAGTTTAGGGAAGCACTTCAGTAGCTGTATAAAAAGGGGAGCCATCTTAGGCAGACAAGCCAGTCAGAGGAGGAGAAGTGAAAGGATCAGGGGCTCTGCAGGAGCTCTGCTCGGGAGGCGGGCCTAGCCCGAGAGGCCCAGGACTGAGAGAGGAGAGGGAGCAGGAGAAAGGCTCCAGGAACAGAAGGGATCCCAGGGGTAAGGGAAGTGCTGGAGGCCACTCGTACGCCCAAATCTGCCAGGCGGTGGAGGGATCGAGCCGCAGAGGGGACCGGCCCCTAAACTAGTGGAGAACTACAAGGCTCAGCTAGGAACCGGAGGCTGCTGTACTTGTAAGGTGCAGTGGCCACATCCGCAATTATATCGCTGAAAAGGTGGCCACAGAGGGTCCAGGGGACTGCAGGTCGCCCGACAAGACCCGAGGCTACCAGATTGGGACACTGGTTGCGAGGCGCAGGGCAGGAGGGCGAGAGCCAGCGCAGGAAGACGACTGAGGAAGGCACATAGAAAGGGGTCCTGTCAGGCACTCTTGAATTACCTGAGGGATTGCTGAACCCCTGCCTGGTGAACGCAGCACGACGTGGGAGGTTGTAGTCTGGAACCTGTAACCTGAGGAACTTAATAACTGTGAATAAACTCGGAAGACTGCACCCCCCTCTCTCTGTGATTATTATGTGCGCCATCACCCCTGCACTACAACGCCCAGCATCATCTGCATCACCTACAACATCTACACTGCCCTCGAGCTAAGCTCTGCCTGTGGAGAGCTGAACCAACCCTGCTGCACTAACATCAGCTCCAGAGGTTCTGCACCGCAGCTGCGGCTCCACATAGCCGCATACCACAGGTGGCGCCACAAACTATATATATAAAAACTATAAATCCCCTGTAAATATCCCGCTTTTGATTGACCGCTCTGGGTCACGGACCGGGTCACTGCGACTGTGACATCTCCCATAGCCACGACCGGCCCGGCACCGAGTACCCCACGGCCCCGGGGGCGCGTCATATGCCACACAGGTGCACCTGGATATCTTCGGTACTGTTTTTTTCCGGTACCGAAATATCAGGATGTGTGAAAGAGCCCTCAGTGTAATGTCTCCAATTTTCCACCAGCCATTCCAGCTCTTCATCTTCCCCACACAAATCCAGCTGCTGCCACTGCATTACATGTGGCTGCTGTGGGCCCATCACTATCTGACAGTGTTCATCTGTGAAGATGGGAATAACCCTTTAAGGATTGTCATTCAAAGTCTATATAAAAAATGTTGCCACTTTTCATAGACGAGAATTACTTGCCTCCAGTACTTTAGGCCACAGTTTGGATGCAGTCCCACAAAGCTACCGTTGGATGCCAGCAAATTGCAGTCAAGATCCGAAGTCACCGGAGTTGTCAGATTGATTGGTCATTATTAATGGGATTGTCCACTACTCAGACAACTCCTTCTCAATCACCATATTTTCTCATATAAAATAATAATAGCCTTTACTCACATCCAGTGCCGGCGCCGTTAAAGTGACATCGGTGATGGTTCATAACTGATATCCAGAGGGAGTGAGAGAGTATCAGCAGCTCTCACTTATTCTGTGTGTCAGTTTCGTCTGAACTAAGTGAGCGTGAAGCGATCCATTATCAGTCGCTGATAGGCTGCTGGGCTCACGTAACATAACGTCACTATAGACCCAAGCCAGTAAGTACAGGCTGTTATTATTTTACACGGTGGAGTATTGTAATTAGGGGGGTGTTGCTAGCATCAAAGATCCGTGGCTCTGGCCCTACACTTCTTAGCCGGAACTCCGGATCACCTGTGACCGCCGCATTGAACTGTGTCAACATGATGCCTATACAGTTGAATCCCGTGATAGAGCAGGGAACAAAATATCCCTTCTCTATTGCTGCCCATTTCCTAAGCCCCAGAGTGCTATAAGCCTGCAGCTCACGAGGCGCCACTTCTGCAGGTCCACTATAGAAGCCAGAAGCAGAGACACAGGCTGCGGTGCTGGGAGTCTGGATGAGGTGAGTATAATCTTTATTGTTTTTCATATTATTGCGTTGTGGGAGAACATTACCTGTATATTAGGGAGCTGTGGGAGACCATCGTCTATATACAGAGGGGGCTGTGGGAGACCATCAGTATACACAAGAGGCTGTGTGGGACCATGATAATGTATACAGAGGGGGCCATAGGAGACCATCATCTGTATACACAGAGGGCTGTGGGAGACCATAATTGTTATGCGCTTCGCAGAGGGACTCAGCAATACTGGTACAGAACCAGCAAAGGCGTGGCCACAGATGCACTTGGCTCAAACTGCCCCGCTAGGCGAGCCCTTTAGGGTTGGGAGTACTCTTTTCCCAGCTCGCAGTAAATGGAAGAGGGACTTCGGCAGAGCCCTTCCCTAGGCCTACTGTTGCCAGACAGCTGGAATCTGGTGACGCAGCTGGTGACTAGTCAAGAACCAAGGTGAGTACCACTGCAAGAACCCGAGGAAGTAAAACCAGACGAGAAAATGAGAAAACCCCTGAAAAGTTAGCAAGACTAATGCTAGCACCACTCACCACCATGCACATAGGGAACTGAAATAAACAGCAAAGGACTGAGCAGGGAGCAGGGTTATATAGCCTGCTTAATGATCAGGTACTGAATACCTCCCAATTATCCCCAGACAACCACTTCCTGCTAGCTTCAACAGCCGACTGGACAAAATTTCACCATTGCTTAGTACAGGACAAAACAGCGTCCTGTGTTGCCTGGCAACCGGGGAAGACAGCGTCCCATCTTCCCTGGGAGAGAAATCAGGAAGAGAAAGGGATAAAAAAAAATCGGAGCATGATCTGACCACAATATATCTCCGATTGATGCCTCAGGGTGCCAGGACAAAGCATGATGACTCAAAAGAAAAAAAGTCTATGCGACTGTATGAATTATTCACAGGTGAAAAATATGTATAATCCTTACTCCGAGGATTCATTATCTGCCACACATCTGTCAGTCGGAGGGAATGGAGGACCCGCTTGAGAGAACGCAGATGTCTTACTGGAACTATTCCCCTCCCAGAGGAAGAATCCTCCGGCAGATTAAAAGTGAACTTGAAGTCTCCACCTGCAATCAACGTGACGTACCCTCTGTAAAATTAGAGAGTGATGCT
This sequence comes from Phyllobates terribilis, assembly GCF_046119375.1. NCBI lineage: Eukaryota > Metazoa > Chordata > Amphibia > Anura > Dendrobatidae > Phyllobates > Phyllobates terribilis. The sequence continues at coordinate 639,447,457 of NW_027362762.1, forward strand.
AGGAAGGAGCGGCAGGAAGAGATCTGACCCTTATTAGGAAGGTACCAATTAGCTGTGGTATAAAATGAATTTGCAGTCTTTAATTTGTGAAATATGTATCTGCCTTGATCTTCTGTAAGTGTATCAATGAGAGAAAATCCTAGTGACTTATGGACTGCAATTGAAACACCATTAGATTTTTACTCTGCATTAGTACTATGGAACCAATTAGTGAAATATCTGTTCTTTATTTTAGGACTATGTTCAGATTTAAAGTGTGTCTCTTGTAATAAAAGAATATGAACCCTTTTTTATGCATAGTATAGAGGATCTGTGAGCGTTTTTGAGGAATATTAAAGCCTCGAACATTAAGTGAACTGATTTTAACAGAGGTCATATCTGGGACCAGGGAAAAAAGTAGGGAAAGTAAAAAAGGAGAGAAAAAAAGGAAAGAAGTAAGAAAAGAACAGAATCCCTAACCAATCAGGAATGACTCCCTCCAGAAACCAATGGAGAATAGTCTCCCTAACCACCAGGGAATTCCCCAAAAATGGAAAGACAATGGAGGGGAGAAAAAAAATTCCACATCCGTCCAGCACAGCATAGATCCCCTTAGCGGAAGCGAGCTTTCTAAAGAGGGTAACATCCCCCTTAGGGCCTAACCACAGGCCCTATACAGCATAAGAATAAAACACTTTAAGACGCATAAGATATTTAACTTGAATATACAGTCATATGAAAAAGTTTGGGCACCCCTATTAATCTTAAGCTTAATGTTTTATAAAAATTGGTGTTTATGCAACAGCTATTTCAGTTTGATATATGTAATAACTGTTGGACACAGTAATGTTTCTGCCTTGAAATGAGGTTTATTGTACTAACAGAAAATGTGCAATCTGCATTCAAACAAAATTTGACAGGTGCATAAGTATGGGCACCCTTATCATTTTCTTGTATTAAATACTCCTACCTACTTTTTACTGACTTACTAAAGCACTTTTTGGGGTTTTGTAACCTCATTGAGCTTTGAACTTCATAGCCAGGTGTATGCAATCATGAGAAAAGCTACTTAAAGTGGCCACTTGCAAGTTGTTCTCCTGTTTGAATCTCCTCTGAAGAGTGGCATCATGGGCTCCTCAAAACAACTGTCAAATGATCTGAAAACAAAGATTATTCAACATAGTTGTTCAGGTGAAGGATACAAAAACTGTCTCAGAGATTTAACCTGTCAGTTTCCACTGTAAGGAACATAGTAAGTAAATGGAAGAACACAGGCACAGTTCTTGTTAAGGCCAGAAGTGGCAGGCCAAGAAAAACATCAGAAAGGCAGAGAAGAAGAATGGTGAGATCAGTCAAGGACAATCCTCAGACCATCTCCAGAGAGCTGCAGCATCAACTTGCTGCAGATGGTGTCACTGTGCATCGGTCAACTATACAACGCACTTTGCACAAGGAGAAGCTGTATGGGAGAGTGATGCGAAAGAAGCCGTTTCTGCAAGCACGCCACAAACAGAGTCGGCTGAGGTATGCAAAAGCACAATTGGAGAAGCCAATTTTTTTTTGGAAGAAGGTCCTGTGGACTGATGAAACCAAGATTGAGTTGTTTGGTCATACAAAAAGGAGTTATGCATGGCGGCAAAAAAACACAGCATTCCAAGAAAAACACTTGCTACCCACAGTAAAATTTGGTGGAGGTTCCATCATGCTTTGGGGCTGTGTGGCCAATGCCGGCACCGGGAATCTTGTTAAAGTTGAGGGACGCATGGATTCCACTCAGTATCAGCAGATTCTTGACAATAATGTTCAAGAATCAGTGATAAAGTTGAAGTTACGCAGGGGATGGATCTTTCAGCAAGACAATGATCCAAAACACCGCTCAAAATCTACTCAGGCATTCATGCAGAGGAACAATTACAATGTTCTGGAATGGCCATTCCAGTCCCCAGACCTGAATATCATTGAACATCTGTGGGATCATTTGAAGAGGGCTGTCCATGCTCGGCGACCATCAAACTTAACTGAACTGGAATTGTTTTGTAAAGAGAAATGGTCAAAAATACCTTCATCCAGGATCCAGGAACTCATTAAAAGCTACAGGAAGCGACCAGAGGCTGCTATTTTTGCAAAAGGAGGATCTACTAAATATTAATGTCACTTTTCTGGTGAGGTGCCCATACTTATGCACCTGTCAAATTTTGTTTGAATGCAGAGTGCACATTTTCTGTTAGTACAATAAACCTCATTTCAAGGCAGCAACATTACTGTGTCCAACAGTTATTACATATATCAAACTGAAATAGCTGTTGCAAAAACACCAATTTTTATAAAACATTAAGCTTAAGATTAATAGGGGTGCCCAAACTTTTTCATATAACTGTATATATCCATATCATGTGTAGATATATACCAACCCATATACTGTATATCAGGGGTCTCAAACTCGGCTAAGTATATGGGCCGCACAGAAAAAATGTGAATTTGAAGGGCCACATTCATTGCAGAGTGATATTAAATTTTTAATGGTACCAAATTGTTTTTTCTATACACCTTTTGGATCATTTTTGGGCTTTTTTATTTTATTCTTTTACATGGCATTCATTTTATGGGCTATGGTACAGTTTTACAGTTTTTACAATTTTTATTTCCCCTAATTGGTAACATACAGTGATTTGTGTTCTTACAATTTGCACCATATAGTAATTCTGACCAACTTCTCATAGTAATGTCTCCATCGTGTAGTAGTTTCCCCATCTCGTGGTAATGTCCCCATCCTGGTCCCCATCTTGCAGTAATGTCCCCATCCTTGTCCGCATCTTGTAATAATGTCCTCCATCTTGGTCCCCATCTTGCAGTAATGTCCCCATCTTGTAATAATGTCCTCCATCTTGGTCCCCATCTTGTAGTAATGTGCCCATTCTGGTCCCCATCTTGTAGTAATGTATCCATCTTGTAGTAGTTTCCCCATCTTGTAGTAATGTCCCCATCCTGGTCCCCATCTTGCAGTAATGTCCCCATCCTTGTCCGCATCTTGTAATAATGTCCTCCATCTTGGTCCCCATCTTGTAGTAATGTGCCCATACCGGTCCCCATCTTGTAGTAATGTGCCCATACCGGTCCCCATCTTGTAGTCATGTTACAACTGCCAGCAGGTTATAACAGCCCACCGAGTCCTGTGTCCTCCGGGGAAGTGATCCAGCCAACTCTCAGGTAACTTGAGTGCACTTGATCGGGACCCCATTCTTGTGTACCTTTCTCGGGTCGTCTCTCTCTGCGCTGGCTTTCGCCCTCCTGCCCTGCGCCTCACACACAGTGTCCCGAGCCAGTGGCCGCAGGCCTTGTCCTCTCTGTCCTATATGGCCACCTTTTCAGCGAATGTGTGTGGTTTTGGCTACGGCACTTAGAGATACCGCAGCCTCCGGTTTGCTAGTTGAGTCTTGCAGTCCTCCACTAGTCTGGGGCCGGTCCCCTACTGTGACCTGATCCCTTCTCCCGACTACGGTCGGTGTGAGTTCGGGCGCACAGGTGGACTCCGCACTTCCCGTGGCCCTAGGATCCCTTCTCTGTCTCTGGAGCCCTTCTCTGACTCCCTCGCTCCTCTCATTCTCTCTCCTACTGGGCCCCTCTAACTGGGTCCTCACTCTGTCTGGACCCTACTCCTCAATGGTCCTCACTCACTGGGCGCTTCTAGATGTTTCTACCTGTCTTTTTATACTGTCTGTCATGTGACCCACGTCACTAACTGTCACTCTACGTGGTCCCCTCTACCTTCAGTCATTCCTTGTGTGCTCCCTTAAACTACTTCCTCCACCCACTTCCTCTACCTAGTTCCCTCCTCCAGACAGGGACAGGGACTGTGCTCTCCCTCAAGAACAATCTCGCCCTTCCCTACTGGAGTGATGTGGTGTTGGATGTGGGTGTGTGGGTCCTGGGTAGTGCTCCCTCCTTACCCGAGAGTGGGGTACCACACCTCTGGCTGAGATGCAGTACCTCTGTGGCGACTGGACCCGCAGGGGCGCCACACTCACCTAAAGAGGGCACCAGGGCTGAAGATGATTTTAGCAACTGTATGGGAGACAAGAACCTGTTGGGCCTTATCCAATCTACCAGACTGTAAATATTGTAATTACTCCTTTCCCCCAAGTAAAACCCCAGTTATGGTTAATAACTTTGTGTCCTCTGAAATTATGACTGCCCTGGTCCCAGAAGAGAAATGTCTGGAGACAGCCACGACCGGATGGTGTGAAGTAAGTGAAGAATGTCACATGCACTGCCACACATCAGAGGGAGGACACGAATTGTCTGCAAGGAGCCAAAAAGAGCAGGGGCCACAACTCGCCCACGACTACCTCGCTGGGGCACCTTACAGGCCAATGCTGGTCCTTAACTTGTAGAACATTCAACTGAAAAGAATCACGGATTTCGGCGGCCCTCAGAACCAGGTCGTAATCATTACGGGGGCTCCGGTGCCTGCTGGCCTCATTAAGCAGCCTCAGGGGCCGTATGCGGCCCTCGGGCCGCATATTTGAGTCCCTTGCTGTATATGAACATACATACAAGCAAACCTAGGCCTGTTACCAAACAGTGAACTTGAAACTAGATAGATGTTCTGAACTGATTACTATAGAGGACTATCAACCTCCTATACAACATAGCTTATTCCTGTTTGAGAGGTATTGGAATGAAGAGGGAAATAAAAAATCACTCAAATACAAAAGACCAATCAGTCTGGAGGAGAAGGGTCAGATTATCTCTAGAATTGTGACTCAATTTTTGCTGGGGACGAGGCACATCTTCCATCCCAGGGCCTACAGGTAGGTCTGGCCAGTCCGATGATGACACTGAAACAAGAGGCAAACCAAGTCCTGCAGTAAACGCCGTAAATCTCCCATGCAGAGCTGAACATGTAAAGTACCAGAATGACGTACTTGTAGACAGAAGGGAAAACCCCATGAATAAAGAATTTCTTGATGTCGCAATATGTCCAATAAAGGTCTCAGAGCTCTTCTCTTTTGTAGAGCGTGGTGTGATAGATCATGTTTAACATGTTCCTGGTAGGTTATAGAATCCATCCCACGGGCCTTATTAAGAATATTTTGCTTCACTTTATATCTTACAGACACGGCGATACCAATTAGGTGTACTTTTTTGTTTAGTTTTTTTTAATTACAAACGCTGCGTTTTGAGTGCCAAAATGGTTTTTCGTGATTTGTGTACGTTTTTTTTTTTACATATTTTAACTTTTTTAAAATTTTTCCCTGTGGGACATGTATAATTTTTACTTTGATTTCTGGTCTCATACACTGCAGTGCATGAGAGCAGTCAGCGAGTCACTGACTCACCCTGTGAGACCCAGCTTATAGTTGGATCTCACAGGCCACCATACCCTGGGGTCATCACATGACCTCAGGGTAAAATGGTAACCATTAAGATCCGCGATTCTCACTGCGAGGTTCCAACGGTTACTAAGAGGGTCTTGCAACATGCACAGCTGACACCCACAGAAACTGCAGCTGCCGGTATTTCCTTATTCCCAATCGCCGTTTTAAAATGGCGATCAGGAATAAGGCCCCTTAACAATCACCTTTTCTAATGCGTATCGGTGGTCATTAAGTCATTAAGGTGTTAAAACCACATGTTATCTGGTTAAAGCCCTATGTCCCTAATTTATTATGGAGATTTTTGAGCCATTAGAAAATGATGTTTTTCATGCAAAAACCACCTCAGAAAACTCCTTTTCTAGGAAGCTGTTGGAGCAGTTTCTCTCCTAAAGTATCTTTTGCAGCCTTTTGATATGACAAGGCCTAGTATGGAGCAGATTCTGCAACAGAATGAGGGAAACAGATTAGGAAACAAGCGGTTAAGGCTCTCATAAGATGCTATTGGGTTCATGAACTTTTTTTGACTGGAGGTATAATTTGTTGTATTGTATAATGGTACAGTAACAACTGCAACCAAAATAAGCTCTGCAGATAATGACCTCAATAAGCACAATCTGAACAAACAAAGAGGCAGTGTAAAGCATAAGGGATGGAAAGAGCAAAAGTCTGAATCACTCAGTCGGTGGATTTCACACTGTCTACTGCTCCAAAGGACAATGCAGCTAAGCTCCATTCAATGATCACAGCTGAGTCCTAACAGACAGAAGTGTAACAACAAAGTAATAAACAAACATCCTTATTTTATTAATATACAAAACACAACTGAATAAAATAAAGCATTAAAGTGATACAAAATAACAAATAACTTTATGAACGGAACGCACCTCCCCGCATGAGTGTTAGAGCCCCCCATACACATTAGACTAACATCAGTCTTTACACCAATCCCATTAGAATTCCTCATTGCTACCAGCAAAATCTTTGGTTACAAATCACATAGCATTTACCCCCATAATAAATGGAAACATGCCAGCACCGAACTAATGCCAGAAGGGGGCACTAAAGCTGGCTTACCTTCAAACTTCTGTATTTTTATGAAACTTGGGAAAATAACGTTTTTATTCATGGGGACTTTTCATTGGGAAGATTAACAACTTTGGAAATGATGATTGTAACATGACATATTATCCCATGTCACGCGTGATGCCGCGGATTCTGCGTGCAAGCTGTATGTCCTTTGCGTAGAGAGTGACTCTCTTGGCATGGAGACTGCACTGGTAGGAGTCTTCAAGGAGCCGCACGAGGAAGGCCTCAGCTGCCTGCGGATACAGGAAAAGGTATGAGCATTAAAGCATTCTGAATAATGAATGTGTACACATGAGGATTAACACTAGTTTAGGCCATTATATAACTTTTATGCAGCATTTTCACTGGTTTCCCCTCTGAGGTTTCTCTGATTTTCAGTTTTTGCTGAGCTGGTGGGTGGAGATTAGCTGCTATGATGCCTCACATACACAGCAGATACAGACATGAGGAATTCCTGCTCTCCTGTTTATATATACAGAACATGTTAAAAAGCATCAGCAACATGCAGGATATTAAAATGCAGTACTAAGCAGTGCAGCTGTGAATCCAGTACTGCACTAGAAAGCAGCATCACATTCTCTGCCTCCCCTTTTTATATATTCCAAGAGTAGCTGTAATCTGATCCCTCAACAAATACATGCAGCGTGATGGCTCAGTGGTTAGCACTGCAGCCTTACAGTGCTGAGCTCCTGGGTTTAAATCCCACCAGAGACTCCATTTGCAAAGAATTTGTATGTTTGTTTCTTGTATTTGTATGTTCTTCCTGTCTTTGCGTGGGTTTCTTCTGGGTCCTCCAGTTTCCTCCGACACTCCAAAGACACAATGATAAGGGATTTAGATTGTGAGCCCCAGTGGGGACAGTGATGATGTATGTAAAGTACTGCGAAAGATGATGGCAAGGAAAAATAAATCTACATTCCTCAAAATTGAAATTGCAACACCAAAACAGAAAAGTTGTGGAATTATAGAAATGAAAGGATGGATAGACACATGACAGATATGCAGACATCTCAGTTTATTCAGTATTGAGCGCCATATCCAGAAATTCCCGAACTTACACCTATTGGCTGCTATCAATAAGGTTATTAATGGTTGTCTCAGGAATGTTCTGCCAAAGCAGAATGCTCTTCGGCAAATCATCAAAGTCCACTGCTGGCAGATCTCCTTGCAATTGTCAACTAATGATGTCTCAGATGTGCTCAATGGGAGACAAGTCTGGAGACGCTGCAGGCCAACGCAGCATTTTTGGGTTACTCCAAGCAAAATGTGGCCTGGCTTTGTAATGTTGAAAAAATGTCTCATGAGAAGCTTTATTGAGAAATGACTGTACCACTGGTTCCATAACCAAATCAATGTAACACTGAGCTGTTAGTTTACGTGTAATGAAGACTACAAGTGTCTGGATAGTGTACATTATGCCATCCCACACCATAATCCCTGAAGTAGGACCAGTGTGACCTTACACTCATGAAGGCCTCTTCCCATGAGGATATCTGCAGGTTAATAAAGTTATTAACCTGCCCTGTGCAAGCACTTAGCCGAACGCTAAGGGGAGAAATTTAACTTTATTCCCCCCACAGCATTCAGGTTTCAGTGACAGGGGTGACGCCAGTTTAGTCACAGCTCTGAGCATACAGGGAAGCGGCTGTAACCGTGCCCTCGGCACTGCCTGACAGCCGGCCTCAATGCAGAGTGAGTGTCAGTCAGGGCCAAGAACATGATTACAGCCGCCGCTCTGTGCACTCAGAGCAGTGACTGAACCCGGAACGCTGCCGGGGGTAATAAAATCAAATTTCTCCCTGCGGTGTTCGGCCAAGTGCGGGCACCGGCAGGTTAATTAACCCCATATCTACAGGTTAATAGCGTTTTTTTCTGGGGACAGATTCTCTTTAATAACCTCATTGAAAGCAGCCAAGGCTTTAGGAACATGGGTTCCTGTGCTCAGACTAGATGCTGCATAAGTTGAGATGTTTTGAAACTTTTGCTTTGATTTTTTCATCATTTGCACATCAGTAACGTGTATCCATCCTGTGATTTCCATGACTCCACCACTTTTCCTTCTTCGTGCTACAATTTCAATGTTGAGTGTATTTTATAGGATGCTTTATATGCAGTACTTAACAACCCTATTCATAAGCATATTGGTATAATGGAGGGTGGCCCTACTCAGCCCCCAATTACTTATCGTGTCCAAGCATTAGGACGGTATACTGACCTCCTGTAGCGCTGTTAGTGCTGTGCTTTGCCAGGAGTACGGCATGCCGCAGGAATACTCCAGGCAGATCTCTCTCACCTAAAGGAATGAAAGGAAATAAGACTTTTCCTACTGATCACTAAAAACGAAAGACCCATTACAGCAGCCACCAAGATCAAATCCACTCACCAGTTTGGCAAATGGGAGTCTCCGGATGAGCAGCTCCGTCGACTTCTGGTACTTTCTTATTTCCATCAGCGCTCGAGTTCGCTGAGAGCAGCGTCTTCTCCGTGTAGGAGCCACCTCTTCACCCCTTCCTAGTTTGTTCGAAAAGAATACATCACAGCTTTAATGCTTCTTGCAATTATCACAGGGGGGCACTTTATACAGATTCATACATGACATAGAGTTATAATCCAAAAATCGGATCAATATTAAAGTTTATTGGTACAAAAAAATTGAAACAAAATCGGGTCAAAGACATATATCACACAATATAAAAACATTCAGAAATAGCAAGGACACAGGTGTTTGTAGCTTCTGGTCCACTTATTATATTGGGCAGGGGTGGTATGCAACCTTAGTGTCAAAAATCGTCACATCCCCAATTAGTGGCATGAGCCGGTGATTAGATTACATCACCATTATATCACTTCGGAGTACTGACAAAAGATCAATCATCATTTAGTATATCTACAAATATCTCATTAAATTGCTCTACCCTATAAAGTGCTGGTGCATTTAAAGTAAATTAGGACATATATCACAACACATACGCCAATAAGCTGATCCATGTAGCCCCGGCCAGGGTCACATGCAGCAGCACACAGATAGTGTTGTTCACACAATCAAATGGGGGAACCATAGTCACAAGTCAAGGAGGCAACCTTACCCATAATGTAACCCAGTGGACACAAGCTAACAGCTAATTTACTTTAAAGAAGTTGTCCACTACTTTATATGAACCCCCCAATGTATCCCCCCGGGGTCCAGAAGTATTTTTATAAATACCTTGCAATACCTTTTGTGCCTCTGAGCGGCGGGTCACGTGATACCTGTGAGCGGTTAGTGATAGCGCCGCTCACAGGCAGAAAAGGCACCACAAGGTATTTAGAGAAACACTTATGGGCCCTGGGGGAATACATTGGGGGATCATATAAAGTAGTGGACAACCCCTTTAAATGCACCAGCACATAGGGTACTGCAATTTAATGAGATATGTGTAGATATACTGAATGATTGATTTTGTGCCATTTCTGGCTTTTTTATATTGTGTGATATACGTCTTTGGCCCAATTTTGTTTAAAGTTTATTGGTACAAAAAAAATAATTATGATCAGATTTTTGGATTATGACTCCATATCTCTTATCAGAACTGAAGTTTTCTAGTGGAATATCCACTACAGCCTGCATCATTTGGGCAATAGGCTGTATTAATATATTCATGACAATTGTGAATCTGTTTTGGATGATATTGATTCTAGATTCATACATGAGCTCAGGAAAGTATTAAATAATGAGAGTCCTCAGTGGTTCATACCTTTTAATGGCTAACTAAAAAGATGGTGACAAATAGCAAAAACCGAGAGGGTTCCAGCATCCGCCAATGATTAGAAGCTTAAAACATGACTTTTCATGAAAACTAAGATTTCACAGCTTGAAACGCATAGACCAGTGTCCTTTTTATCTTCCTCCCCCATGTCTCCCCCATCCCCTTCCCCAACTTCATTGATATGTTTTTGCAAAAAAAACCTTTTTTTGTCCTTTTTCATTAAAAGTCTTGTTTTACATTTCTAATCATTGGTGGATGCTGGAACCCTCTCGTTTTTTCCTCTGCTACTGCCCAGCTGCCGCTCTGAAGTCCGTACACCACATTCTTCATATGGAGGCTTCAAACCATCTGTACTTGAAGAGCTGAACATTTCCTTTTCCCCTCTCCCATGATTTTTTAACTCACATATTTATACACAACAGAAAACAGGGATAATGCAGAAATAAGACAAGTGATGGGAAGCAGAACTATCAATGTGAGAAACAGTTGTGGCAGTAAATATTGAGGCAGATCATAGATAAGGAGCGTGATAGTTTTATTGTCCTCTGATTGAGGTCTGTTCCAGAGTTGTGATACCCCCAAATGGTCTGAGGGGCACATTTCTTAAACGATGTAGAAAGACATAAATTCATGCGACACATTCATGCCTGCTCTGAGTGTGTCACTTGTTGTCATAAGTTTGTACTCCCAGACTCTCTTGTCTCTCTGTGGTGGGAAATGTGAAGTTACCGTTCAATACCAGCATCTCCCTGAAGAGTCTGGGAGTAGAAACTTATAACAAATGACAAACTGAGAGCAGGAATGAATGTGTCACATGAATTTATATCTTTCTACATCAATTAAGGAATGTGTTCCTCAAACTATTTGGGGGAATCACAACCCTGGACCAGACCACAATCAGAACGCAATAAAACTATCACACTCCTTATCCATGATCTACTCCATTATTTACTGCCACAGCAGTATCTCTGCGTCCCACATTGGTAGTTCTGCTTCCCGTCACTTGTCTTATTTCTGCATTATTATTGTGTCCTGCTGTGTATAAATATGTGACTCCTCAGATTTTATGTTCTACTGAGCCTGATGAAGAGACCTGAGTAATCTAGAAAGCTGCCATTAAAAGATATTAACCACTGAGGACTCTCAATCTTTAATATTTTTCTAGCTACATGGTACAAAGTTATGTTTCCTATATACGAGCACGGTCATCCTGCATACATCAGCACAACCTGCTCCCCCTAGTGGCTGCAGAAAAGTTTGCATCTGCGTGCATAGACATTAGGATTTAAAAAAGATGCAATTGTGTTTTACCTGGGGACAACTGAGAAGTTGAGGGCCCTTCAAATTCTGGTGCTTTACGGAAGGACAGGCGCATTTTACTCTGGGGAGATTGAGAAGTTGAGGGCCCTTCAAATTCTGGTGCTTTACGGAAGGACAGGCGCATTTTACTCTGGGGAGATTGAGAAGTTGCAGAACTCTTTCTCTGAGGAGACTGAGAGGTTGAAGGCCTTGTACTTTGGGAGGATGGAGAAGCTGCAGTCCTCTTTTGTGGCTGCTTCAACTTTCTGCGGTGTTGAGGGCTCTGCTGATTTTTCATGATGTAAAATGTTGAGACACAATCAAAGCTGCAAACAAGACAATTCAACAGGATCATAAATTATTATTATTATTTATTATTATAAGCGCCATGGAATAAATGGCGCTTACATGTGAAAAAGGGGTATACGTAATAAAAACACTTCCAATAATATTGAAAAAAAGAGTCAGCGACTGGTACAGGAGGAGAGAGGACCCTGCCCGCGAGGGCTCACAATCTACAAGGGATGGGAGAGGATACAGTAGATGAGGGTAGAGTTGGTAGTGCAGCGTTATGGTGGAGCGGTGGTTACAGCAGGTTGTACGCTTGTCGGAAGTGGGTCTTCAGGTTCCTTTTGTAGGTTTCCATGGTAGGCGAGAGTCTGATATGTTGGGGTAGAGTGTTCCAGAGTAAGGGAGATACACGGAAGAAATCTCGGTAATCAGTGGCCACTAGACCAGAGTCCTGTGAACTACCTCTTCTAATTAGTAGGCCCTGTGGGGTAATTACATTGTGTCGCAATGTAGGCATGATGTTGAGGGGGACTCCTAAGCAGAAGAGGTGTTGGGAATGTCACGAGTAGCAGAAGGCTTGCAGGGTTGTGGTCCAGCAGGCACTAAGGTGCAGCGAATCTGTTTGTGAAACTGTTTAACCTCATATACCTTTGCAAAAGTTCTCAGGTCTCCTGTCTGGAGGAGTTGTAAGAATTGTCAGAAGTCTGGCCCATCCTCTAATAAGGAGCAGAGAAGATGAGATAAGACACGCAGGGCCACGTCACATGGGATTATCTCACTGAGAGGCTATGTTCACATGTTGCGTAACTTTTGCTGTGTTTTTTATTCAAATTAAAAGGCTGCTTTTCACGGTATCAGCAAAGTTAAAAGATTTCAGAAATATAATTCACAGGCTTGTTTTTTTCCACAACTATATTGGAAAACTGCTGCGTTTTTTAAAACTGCAGCATGTCAATTCTTTCAGCATTTTTTCATCCATATAAAGCAATCAGTTTTTGTAGTGATTTTGTTTGAAAAAAATATATACAGGTACAGCAAGATGTGAAACACATTTATTTTGGGGATTTTCTTAAATTTGTGTCTTGGTATCCTCAAATGAGCATGGTTGTTAGTATTAGTACAGTTTACTTTAACACATACCACAAATTTAATTAAACAATGTCTGACCAACTCAATGCCCTACCAATGTGTGAGTGTCCTACCAATGTCTGAAAGTAAACAATGCCCTACAAATGTGTTAGGTTAAAAGTGGGCACCACACAGCCAGCACCACGTACAGTGGGAACCATGCGGATGGTAGCTTGATCCAATCACTGCTGGTTAACCATTAAATGGCACTGTAACCCCTGACAGGCATTTATGTGGCACAGTCCTGGGGCCGTCTCCGTTCCTTCCCCATGATCCGATATCGGAGAGCTGATGTGCCACCATGGCAGCTGGGGCCCTGCTGATGCCACTGTTGCCGCCTTCTTGATACTCGTGTACAGCTGAGCCACAAGGGCCACATACGAGGCCGTGATCGCCACATACTGAAGTCCCGCACTATATACAACATTTCATGAGCACAGATGGAAGGGATAGAAAAGTAAGTAATAAATTCCCACCGCCTCCATTTTCCTTGTTTAAAAATCCCCAAGTTATGAAAAATAAGAAGAATATCTGGTAACACTGAGCAAAACCATTCCCAGGACCCCGGAGTAGTGGCCCGGCTACTGCCTCACTAGCTGCCGGCATCCCTGGAGCCTCTTAGGACTAGTAGGCCAGAACAGCCATTGCAGAGACCCGGGGGTGGAGCAGGTAGGGGGGCTGGCATGGAGCCTCTACAGCACGGCCCTGACACTATTTTGCCCAATGCTAATATCTGGCATCACATATAAAGCCTCATGTAGCAGAATAACACCAGTAGGCGGTGCTGACACCCACGATTGTTTGCTGTGGATGTACAGTGTGAACGGAGCCGCTGAGCGCAGATCTGGGGGCGGAGTTGCGGCCGCTGCTGGGAACCACTGCTTTGTGCGCTGCAGTAACCACGGGAGGCCAGCAGAGGCCGCCACAGCCTGAGCGAGGCCCAGCAGCTCCAGTGTAAAATGACAGCTTATCTGTGAGGAGTCGGGTGGGAGTTGTAGTCCCACACGCTGCAGACCTCTGCTGCATAGAGTGGTGGGCACGTACAGGCAATCCCCCCGGTAATCCCCCCTCACCAGTCAGGACGCGTCTATCTCCTGCCGACAAGTTTCCACCTACGGCCCGCGCGCTGCTGCTTAGGAAACGGGGAGGGGCTTACATCCAGCCAATAGCTGCGGCCCATTTTTTCTCTCGTCTCAATAGACTTTATTGTACAAGACAATGAGAACATTATTCTGGAAGAGGAGATACAAAAATACACTGAGCCTATGGGGGTGACTGGCAGGGCGGGGGCCCAGAGAGTTGCCTGCTGTGGCACAGGTCAGGGAAGGAAGGTGCACGCTTCTATGGGGGGCACACATTCTCCCCCAGAATGCCTCAGGCCTCTTTCACACGTCAGTATTTCCGGTACGAGTGGTGACAGTTTCCACACATACCGGAGACACTGACACACGTAGACCCATTCTAATCTATGGTCTGCGCTCATGTCAGTGCGTTTCCACGGACCGTATGTCCCACACATAGACATGTCCGTTTTTGGCCGGCAGCACGGGTCACACGGACCCATTCAAGTCAATAACTCCGTGTAAACACGTACCGCACATGGATTTCTTCTGTGTGACACGTACCGGCACCTGAGAATCAGCGTACAGTTAGCGCTGTTCCCGAGCGCTGGGTGCTGAACGCTGCCCTCATCATGGTTCCCTGCGATCAGCACCAACAGGGACAATGATGAGAGTAGTAGTGTCTGCTCCCGCAGTGTCCAACTGTAAAAATAAGAACAAAATTTAAATTACTCACCTGTCCTAAGTGTCCCCTGCTGTAATCCATCCCTGCAGTGAGCGGGCCCCGCAGCTGTGCTCTGCGAGTGACAGGATAGCGCTCAATGAGCTCAGCGCAGCTTCGGGGTCCACTCACTGCAGGAGTCAGTCTCCTCGGTGTGAGCGATCGTATGGATTACAGCGGGGGACACTTAGGATTTTATTCTTATTTCTACACCAGGTCACAGCGGGAGCAGAATACTTCTCTCCTCATTGTCCCTGCTGGTGCTGATTGCAGCGCAAGCAGGGGACAATGATGAGGGCAGTGTTCGGCACTTGGAAACAGCGCTAACTGTACCACTGATTCCCAGGCGTCAATACATGTGTTCCTGATGCGGCACATGGTTGCCACGTGTATGTGTGGCGCCCCTGAGGGTACAGTCGCCACAGAGGTATTGCATCTCACCCAGAGGTGTGGTATCCCACTCTCAGGTAAGGATAGAGTGCTGCCCAGGACCCTAACACCTGCATCCAACACGTCCACTTCAGTAGGGCAGGGCGAGTTTGCTCCTAAGGGAGAGCACAGTCCCTGGTCCCTGGCTGGAGTGGAGGGGAACCAAGTGAGGGGGAACCATATAGTGGGTGTGGGTGGAGGACGTAGTTTAGGGAAGCACTTCAGTAGCTGTATAAAAAGGGGAGCCATCTTAGGCAGACAAGCCAGTCAGAGGAGGAGAAGTGAAAGGATCAGGGGCTCTGCAGGAGCTCTGCTCGGGAGGCGGGCCTAGCCCGAGAGGCCCAGGACTGAGAGAGGAGAGGGAGCAGGAGAAAGGCTCCAGGAACAGAAGGGATCCCAGGGGTAA
Source organism: Phyllobates terribilis (assembly GCF_046119375.1). NCBI lineage: Eukaryota > Metazoa > Chordata > Amphibia > Anura > Dendrobatidae > Phyllobates > Phyllobates terribilis. The sequence continues at coordinate 639,462,981 of NW_027362762.1, forward strand.
GGGAAGTGCTGGAGGCCACTCGTACGCCCAAATCTGCCAGGCGGTGGAGGGATCGAGCCGCAGAGGGGACCGGCCCCTAAACTAGTGGAGAACTACAAGGCTCAGCTAGGAACCGGAGGCTGCTGTACTTGTAAGGTGCAGTGGCCACATCCGCAATTATATCGCTGAAAAGGTGGCCACAGAGGGTCCAGGGGACTGCAGGTCGCCCGACAAGACCCGAGGCTACCAGATTGGGACACTGGTTGCGAGGCGCAGGGCAGGAGGGCGAGAGCCAGCGCAGGAAGACGACTGAGGAAGGCACATAGAAAGGGGTCCTGTCAGGCACTCTTGAATTACCTGAGGGATTGCTGAACCCCTGCCTGGTGAACGCAGCACGACGTGGGAGGTTGTAGTCTGGAACCTGTAACCTGAGGAACTTAATAACTGTGAATAAACTCGGAAGACTGCACCCCCCTCTCTCTGTGATTATTATGTGCGCCATCACCCCTGCACTACAACGCCCAGCATCATCTGCATCACCTACAACATCTACACTGCCCTCGAGCTAAGCTCTGCCTGTGGAGAGCTGAACCAACCCTGCTGCACTAACATCAGCTCCAGAGGTTCTGCACCGCAGCTGCGGCTCCACATAGCCGCATACCACAGGTGGCGTCACAAACTATATATATAAAAACTATAAATCCCCTGTAAATATCCCGCTTTTGATTGACCGCTCTGGGTCACGGACCGGGTCACTGCGACTGTGACATCTCCCATAGCCACGACCGGCCCGGCACCGAGTACCCCACGGCCCCGGGGGCGCGTCATATGCCACACAGGTGCACCTGGATATCTTCGGTACTGTTTTTTTCCGGTACCGAAATATCAGGATGTGTGAAAGAGCCCTCAGTGTAATGTCTCCAATTTTCCACCAGCCATTCCAGCTCTTCATCTTCCCCACACAAATCCAGCTGCTGCCACTGCATTACATGTGGCTGCTGTGGGCCCATCACTATCTGACAGTGTTCATCTGTGAAGATGGGAATAACCCTTTAAGGATTGTCATTCAAAGTCTATATAAAAAATGTTGCCACTTTTCATAGACGAGAATTACTTGCCTCCAGTACTTTAGGCCACAGTTTGGATGCAGTCCCACAAAGCTACCGTCGGATGCCAGCAAATTGCAGTCAAGATCCGAAGTCACCGGAGTTGTCAGATTGATTGGTCATTATTAATGGGATTGTCCACTACTCAGACAACTCCTTCTCAATCACCATATTTTCTCATATAAAATAATAATAGCCTTTACTCACATCCAGTGCCGGCGCCGTTAAAGTGACATCGGTGATGGTTCATAACTGATATCCAGAGGGAGTGAGAGAGTATCAGCAGCTCTCACTTATTCTGTGTGTCAGTTTCGTCTGAACTAAGTGAGCGTGAAGCGATCCATTATCAGTCGCTGATAGGCTGCTGGGCTCACGTAACATAACGTCACTATAGACCCAAGCCAGTAAGTACAGGCTGTTATTATTTTACACGGTGGAGTATTGTAATTAGGGGGGTGTTGCTAGCATCAAAGATCCGTGGCTCTGGCCCTACACTTCTTAGCCGGAACTCCGGATTACCTGTGACCGCCGCATTGAACTGTGTCAACATGATGCCTATACAGTTAAATCCCGTGATAGAGCAGGGAACAAAATATCCCTTCTCTATTGCTGCCCATTTCCTAAGCCCCAGAGTGCTATAAGCCTGCAGCTCACGAGGCGCCACTTCTGCAGGTCCACTATAGAAGCCAGAAGCAGAGACACAGGCTGCGGTGCTGGGAGTCTGGATGAGGTGAGTATAATCTTTATTGTTTTTCATATTATTGCGTTGTGGGAGAACATTACCTGTATATTAGGGAGCTGTGGGAGACCATCGTCTATATACAGAGGGGGCTGTGGGAGACCATCAGTATACACAAGAGGCTGTGTGGGACCATGATAATGTATACAGAGGGGGCCATAGGAGACCATCATCTGTATACACAGAGGGCTGTGGGAGACCATAATTGTTATGCGCTTCGCAGAGGGACTCAGCAATACTGGTACAGAACCAGCAAAGGCGTGGCCACAGATGCACTTGGCTCAAACTGCCCCGCTAGGCGAGCCCTTTAGGGTTGGGAGTACTCTTTTCCCAGCTCGCAGTAAATGGAAGAGGGACTTCGGCAGAGCCCTTCCCTAGGCCTACTGTTGCCAGACAGCTGGAATCTGGTGACGCAGCTGGTGACTAGTCAAGAACCAAGGTGAGTACCACTGCAAGAACCCGAGGAAGTAAAACCAGACGAGAAAATGAGAAAACCCCTGAAAAGTTAGCAAGACTAATGCTAGCACCACTCACCACCATGCACATAGGGAACTGAAATAAACAGCAAAGGACTGAGCAGGGAGCAGGGTTATATAGCCTGCTTAATGATCAGGTACTGAATACCTCCCAATTATCCCCAGACAACCACTTCCTGCTAGCTTCAACAGCCGACTGGACAAAATTTCACCATTGCTTAGTACAGGACAAAACAGCGTCCTGTGTTGCCTGGCAACCGGGGAAGACAGCGTCCCATCTTCCCTGGGAGAGAAATCAGGAAGAGAAAGGGATAAAAAAAAATCGGAGCATGATCTGACCACAATATATCTCCGATTGATGCCTCAGGGTGCCAGGACAAAGCATGATGACTCAAAAGAAAAAAAGTCTATGCGACTGTATGAATTATTCACAGGTGAAAAATATGTATAATCCTTACTCCGAGGATTCATTATCTGCCACACATCTGTCAGTCGGAGGGAATGGAGGACCCGCTTGAGAGAACGCAGATGTCTTACTGGAACTATTCCCCTCCCAGAGGAAGAATCCTCCGGCAGATTAAAAGTGAACTTGAAGTCTCCACCTGCAATCAACGTGACGTACCCTCTGTAAAATTAGAGAGTGATGCTAGGAAGGAGCGGCAGGAAGAGATCTGACCCTTATTAGGAAGGTACCAATTAGCTGTGGTATAAAATGAATTTGCAGTCTTTAATTTGTGAAATATGTATCTGCCTTGATCTTCTGTAAGTGTATCAATGAGAGAAAATCCTAGTGACTTATGGACTGCAATTGAAACACCATTAGATTTTTACTCTGCATTAGTACTATGGAACCAATTAGTGAAATATCTGTTCTTTATTTTAGGACTATGTTCAGATTTAAAGTGTGTCTCTTGTAATAAAAGAATATGAACCCTTTTTTATGCATAGTATAGAGGATCTGTGAGCGTTTTTGAGGAATATTAAAGCCTCGAACATTAAGTGAACTGATTTTAACAGAGGTCATATCTGGGACCAGGGAAAAAAGTAGGGAAAGTAAAAAAGGAGAGAAAAAAAGGAAAGAAGTAAGAAAAGAACAGAATCCCTAACCAATCAGGAATGACTCCCTCCAGAAACCAATGGAGAATAGTCTCCCTAACCACCAGGGAATTCCCCAAAAATGGAAAGACAATGGAGGGGAGAAAAAAAATTCCACATCCGTCCAGCACAGCATAGATCCCCTTAGCGGAAGCGAGCTTTCTAAAGAGGGTAACATCCCCCTTAGGGCCTAACCGCAGGCCCTATACAACATAAGAATAAAACACTTTAAGACGCATAAGATATTTAACTTGAATATATATATCCATATCATGTGTAGATATATACCAACCCATATACTGTATATCAGGGGTCTCAAACTCGGCTAAGTATATGGGCCGCACAGAAAAAATGTGAATTTGAAGGGCCACATTCATTGCAGAGTGATATTAAATTTTTAATGGTACCAAATTGTTTTTTCTATACACCTTTTGGATCATTTTTGGGCTTTTTTATTTTATTCTTTTACATGGCATTCATTTTATGGGCTATGGTACAGTTTTACAGTTTTTACAATTTTTATTTCCCCTAATTGGTAACATACAGTGATTTGTGTTCTTACAATTTGCACCATATAGTAATTCTGACCAACTTCTCATAGTAATGTCTCCATCGTGTAGTAGTTTTCCCATCTCGTGGTAATGTCCCCATCCTGGTCCCCATCTTGCAGTAATGTCCCCATCCTTGTCCGCATCTTGTAATAATGTCCTCCATCTTGGTCCCCATCTTGCAGTAATGTCCCCATCTTGTAATAATGTCCTCCATCTTGGTCCCCATCTTGTAGTAATGTGCCCATTCTGGTCCCCATCTTGTAGTAATGTATCCATCTTGTAGTAGTTTCCCCATCTTGTAGTAATGTCCCCATCCTGGTCCCCATCTTGCAGTAATGTCCCCATCCTTGTCCGCATCTTGTAATAATGTCCTCCATCTTGGTCCCCATCTTGTAGTAATGTGCCCATACCGGTCCCCATCTTGTAGTAATGTGCCCATACCGGTCCCCATCTTGTAGTCATGTTACAACTGCCAGCAGGTTATAACAGCCCACCGAGTCCTGTGTCCTCCGGGGAAGTGATCCAGCCAACTCTCAGGTAACTTGAGTGCACTTGATCGGGACCCCATTCTTGTGTACCTTTCTCGGGTCGTCTCTCTCTGCGCTGGCTTTCACCCTCCTGCCCTGCGCCTCACACACAGTGTCCCGAGCCAGTGGCCGCAGGCCTTGTCCTCTGTGTCCTATATGGCCACCTTTTCAGCGAATGTGTGTGGTTTTGGCTACGGCACTTAGAGATACCGCAGCCTCCGGTTTGCTAGTTGAGTCTTGCAGTCCTCCACTAGTCTGGGGCCGGTCCCCTACTGTGACCTGATCCCTTCTCCCGACTACGGTCGGTGTGAGTTCGGGCGCACGGGTGGACTCCGCACTTCCCGTGGCCCTAGGATCCCTTCTCTGTCTCTGGAGCCCTTCTCTGACTCCCTCGCTCCTCTCATTCTCTCTCCTACTGGGCCCCTCTAACTGGGTCCTCACTCTGTCTGGACCCTACTCCTCAATGGTCCTCACTCACTGGGCGCTTCTAGATGTTTCTACCTGTCTTTTTATACTGTCTGTCATGTGACCCACGTCACTAACTGTCACTCTACGTGGTCCCCTCTACCTTCAGTCATTCCTTGTGTGCTCCCTTAAACTACTTCCTCCACCCACTTCCTCTACCTAGTTCCCTCCTCCAGACAGGGACAGGGACTGTGCTCTCCCTCAAGAACAATCTCGCCCTTCCCTACTGGAGTGATGTGGTGTTGGATGTGGGTGTGTGGGTCCTGGGTAGTGCTCCCTCCTTACCCGAGAGTGGGGTACCACACCTCTGGCTGAGATGCAGTACCTCTGTGGCGACTGGACCCGCAGGGGCGCCACACTCACCTAAAGAGGGCACCAGGGCTGAAGATGATTTTAGCAACTGTATGGGAGACAAGAACCTGTTGGGCCTTATCCAATCTACCAGACTGTAAATATTGTAATTACTCCTTTCCCCCCAAGTAAAACCCCAGTTATGGTTAATAACTTTGTGTCCTCTGAAATTATGACTGCCCTGGTCCCAGAAGAGAAATGTCTGGAGACAGCCACGACCGGATGGTGTGAAGTAAGTGAAGAATGTCACATGCACTGCCACACATCAGAGGGAGGACACGAATTGTCTGCAAGGAGCCAAAAAGAGCAGGGGCCACAACTCGCCCACGACTACCTCGCTGGGGCACCTTACAGGCCAATGCTGGTCCTTAACTTGTAGAACATTCAACTGAAAAGAATCACGGATTTCGGCGGCCCTCAGAACCAGGTCGTAATCATTACGGGGGCTCCGGTGCCTGCTGGCCTCATTAAGCAGCCTCAGGGGCCGTATGCGGCCCTCGGGCCGCATATTTGAGTCCCTTGCTGTATATGAACATACATACAAGCAAACCTAGGCCTGTTACCAAACAGTGAACTTGAAACTAGATAGATGTTCTGAACTGATTACTATAGAGGACTATCAACCTCCTATACAACATAGCTTATTCCTGTTTGAGAGGTATTGGAATGAAGAGGGAAATAAAAAATCACTCAAATACAAAAGACCAATCAGTCTGGAGGAGAAGGGTCAGATTATCTCTAGAATTGTGACTCAATTTTTGCTGGGGACGAGGCACATCTTCCATCCCAGGGCCTACAGGTAGGTCTGGCCAGTCCGATGATGACACTGAAACAAGAGGCAAACCAAGTCCTGCAGTAAACGCCGTAAATCTCCCATGCAGAGCTGAACATGTAAAGTACCAGAATGACGTACTTGTAGACAGAAGGGAAAACCCCATGAATAAAGAATTTCTTGATGTCGCAATATGTCCAATAAAGGTCTCAGAGCTCTTCTCTTTTGTAGAGCGTGGTGTGATAGATCATGTTTAACATGTTCCTGGTAGGTTATAGAATCCATCCCACGGGCCTTATTAAGAATATTTTGCTTCACTTTATATCTTACAGACACGGCGATACCAATTAGGTGTACTTTTTTGTTTAGTTTTTTTTAATTACAAACGCTGCGTTTTGAGTGCCAAAATGGTTTTTCGTGATTTGTGTACGTTTTTTTTTTTACATATTTTAACTTTTTTAAAATTTTTCCCTGTGGGACATGTATAATTTTTACTTTGATTTCTGGTCTCATACACTGCAGTGCATGAGAGCAGTCAGCGAGTCACTGACTCACCCTGTGAGACCCAGCTTATAGTTGGATCTCACAGGCCACCATACCCTGGGGTCATCACATGACCTCAGGGTAAAATGGTAACCATTAAGATCCGCGATTCTCACTGCGAGGTTCCAACGGTTACTAAGAGGGTCTTGCAACATGCACAGCTGACACCCACAGAAACTGCAGCTGCCGGTATTTCCTTATTCCCAATCGCCGTTTTAAAATGGCGATCAGGAATAAGGCCCCTTAACAATCACCTTTTCTAATGCGTATCGGTGGTCATTAAGTCATTAAGGTGTTAAAACCACGTTATCTGGTTAAAGCCCTATGTCCCTAATTTATTATGGAGATTTTTGAGCCATTAGAAAATGATGTTTTTCATGCAAAAACCACCTCAGAAAACTCCTTTTCTAGGAAGCTGTTGGAGCAGTTTCTCTCCTAAAGTATCTTTTGCAGCCTTTTGATATGACAAGGCCTAGTATGGAGCAGATTCTGCAACAGAATGAGGGAAACAGATTAGGAAACAAGCGGTTAAGGCTCTCATAAGATGCTATTGGGTTCATGAACTTTTTTTGACTGGAGGTATAATTTGTTGTATTGTATAATGGTACAGTAACAACTGCAACCAAAATAAGCTCTGCAGATAATGACCTCAATAAGCACAATCTGAACAAACAAAGAGGCAGTGTAAAGCATAAGGGATGGAAAGAGCAAAAGTCTGAATCACTCAGTCGGTGGATTTCACACTGTCTACTGCTCCAAAGGACAATGCAGCTAAGCTCCATTCAATGATCACAGCTGAGTCCTAACAGACAGAAGTGTAACAACAAAGTAATAAACAAACATCCTTATTTTATTAATATACAAAACACAACTGAATAAAATAAAGCATTAAAGTGATACAAAATAACAAATAACTTTATGAACGGAACGCACCTCCCCGCATGAGTGTTAGAGCCCCCCATACACATTAGACTAACATCAGTCTTTACACCAATCCCATTAGAATTCCTCATTGCTACCAGCAAAATCTTTGGTTACAAATCACATAGCATTTACCCCCATAATAAATGGAAACATGCCAGCACCGAACTAATGCCAGAAGGGGGCACTAAAGCTGGCTTACCTTCAAACTTCTGTATTTTTATGAAACTTGGGAAAATAACGTTTTTATTCATGGGGACTTTTCATTGGGAAGATTAACAACTTTGGAAATGATGATTGTAACATGACATATTATCCCATGTCACGCGTGATGCCGCGGATTCTGCGTGCAAGCTGTATGTCCTTTGCGTAGAGAGTGACTCTCTTGGCATGGAGACTGCACTGGTAGGAGTCTTCAAGGAGCCGCACGAGGAAGGCCTCAGCTGCCTGCGGATACAGGAAAAGGTATGAGCATTAAAGCATTCTGAATAATGAATGTGTACACATGAGGATTAACACTAGTTTAGGCCATTATATAACTTTTATGCAGCATTTTCACTGGTTTCCCCTCTGAGGTTTCTCTGATTTTCAGTTTTTGCTGAGCTGGTGGGTGGAGATTAGCTGCTATGATGCCTCACATACACAGCAGATACAGACATGAGGAATTCCTGCTCTCCTGTTTATATATACAGAACATGTTAAAAAGCATCAGCAACATGCAGGATATTAAAATGCAGTACTAAGCAGTGCAGCTGTGAATCCAGTACTGCACTAGAAAGCAGCATCACATTCTCTGCCTCCCCTTTTTATATATTCCAAGAGTAGCTGTAATCTGATCCCTCAACAAATACATGCAGCGTGATGGCTCAGTGGTTAGCACTGCAGCCTTACAGTGCTGAGCTCCTGGGTTTAAATCCCACCAGAGACTCCATTTGCAAAGAATTTGTATGTTTGTTTCTTGTATTTGTATGTTCTTCCTGTCTTTGCGTGGGTTTCTTCTGGGTCCTCCAGTTTCCTCCGACACTCCAAAGACACAATGATAAGGGATTTAGATTGTGAGCCCCAGTGGGGACAGTGATGATGTATGTAAAGTACTGCGAAAGATGATGGCAAGGAAAAATAAATCTACATTCCTCAAAATTGAAATTGCAACACCAAAACAGAAAAGTTGTGGAATTATAGAAATGAAAGGATGGATAGACACATGACAGATATGCAGACATCTCAGTTTATTCAGTATTGAGCGCCATATCCAGAAATTCCCGAACTTACACCTATTGGCTGCTATCAATAAGGTTATTAATAGTTGTCTCAGGAATGTTCTGCCAAAGCAGAATGCTCTTCGGCAAATCATCAAAGTCCACTGCTGGCAGATCTCCTTGCAATTGTCAACTAATGATGTCTCAGATGTGCTCAATGGGAGACAAGTCTGGAGACGCTGCAGGCCAACGCAGCATTTTTGGGTTACTCCAAGCAAAATGTGGCCTGGCTTTGTAATGTTGAAAAAATGTCTCATGAGAAGCTTTATTGAGAAATGACTGTACCACTGGTTCCATAACCAAATCAATGTAACACTGAGCTGTTAGTTTACGTGTAATGAAGACTACAAGTGTCTGGATAGTGTACATTATGCCATCCCACACCATAATCCCTGAAGTAGGACCAGTGTGACCTTACACTCATGAAGGCCTCTTCCCATGAGGATATCTGCAGGTTAATAAAGTTATTAACCTGCCCTGTGCAAGCACTTAGCCGAACGCTAAGGGGAGAAATTTAACTTTATTCCCCCCACAGCATTCAGGTTTCAGTGACAGGGGTGACGCCAGTTTAGTCACAGCTCTGAGCATACAGGGAAGCGGCTGTAACCGTGCCCTCGGCACTGCCTGACAGCCGGCCTCAATGCAGAGTGAGTGTCAGTCAGGGCCAAGAACATGATTACAGCCGCCGCTCTGTGCACTCAGAGCAGTGACTGAACCCGGAACGCTGCCGGGGGTAATAAAATCAAATTTCTCCCTGCGGTGTTCGGCCAAGTGCGGGCACCGGCAGGTTAATTAACCCCATATCTACAGGTTAATAGCGTTTTTTTCTGGGGACAGATTCTCTTTAATAACCTCATTGAAAGCAGCCAAGGCTTTAGGAACATGGGTTCCTGTGCTCAGACTAGATGCTGCATAAGTTGAGATGTTTTGAAACTTTTGCTTTGATTTTTTCATCATTTGCACATCAGTAACGTGTATCCATCCTGTGATTTCCATGACTCCACCACTTTTCCTTCTTCGTGCTACAATTTCAATGTTGAGTGTATTTTATAGGATGCTTTATATGCAGTACTTAACAACCCTATTCATAAGCATATTGGTATAATGGAGGGTGGCCCTACTCAGCCCCCAATTACTTATCGTGTCCAAGCATTAGGACGGTATACTGACCTCCTGTAGCGCTGTTAGTGCTGTGCTTTGCCAGGAGTACGGCATGCCGCAGGAATACTCCAGGCAGATCTCTCTCACCTAAAGGAATGAAAGGAAATAAGACTTTTCCTACTGATCACTAAAAACGAAAGACCCATTACAGCAGCCACCAAGATCAAATCCACTCACCAGTTTGGCAAATGGGAGTCTCCGGATGAGCAGCTCCGTCGACTTCTGGTACTTTCTTATTTCCATCAGCGCTCGAGTTCGCTGAGAGCAGCGTCTTCTCCGTGTAGGAGCCACCTCTTCACCCCTTCCTAGTTTGTTCGAAAAGAATACATCACAGCTTTAATGCTTCTTGCAATTATCACAGGGGGGCACTTTATACAGATTCATACATGACATAGAGTTATAATCCAAAAATCGGATCAATATTAAAGTTTATTGGTACAAAAAAATTGAAACAAAATCGGGTCAAAGACATATATCACACAATATAAAAACATTCAGAAATAGCAAGGACACAGGTGTTTGTAGCTTCTGGTCCACTTATTATATTGGGCAGGGGTGGTATGCAACCTTAGTGTCAAAAATCGTCACATCCCCAATTAGTGGCATGAGCCGGTGATTAGATTACATCACCATTATATCACTTCGGAGTACTGACAAAAGATCAATCATCATTTAGTATATCTACAAATATCTCATTAAATTGCTCTACCCTATAAAGTGCTGGTGCATTTAAAGTAAATTAGGACATATATCACAACACATACGCCAATAAGCTGATCCATGTAGCCCCGGCCAGGGTCACATGCAGCAGCACACAGATAGTGTTGTTCACACAATCAAATGGGGGAACCATAGTCACAAGTCAAGGAGGCAACCTTACCCATAATGTAACCCAGTGGACACAAGCTAACAGCTAATTTACTTTAAAGAAGTTGTCCACTACTTTATATGAACCCCCCAATGTATCCCCCCGGGGTCCAGAAGTATTTTTATAAATACCTTGCAATACCTTTTGTGCCTCTGAGCGGCGGGTCACGTGATACCTGTGAGCGGTTAGTGATAGCGCCGCTCACAGGCAGAAAAGGCACCACAAGGTATTTAGAGAAACACTTATGGGCCCTGGGGGAATACATTGGGGGATCATATAAAGTAGTGGACAACCCCTTTAAATGCACCAGCACATTATAGGGTACTGCAATTTAATGAGATATGTGTAGATATACTGAATGATTGATTTTGTGCCATTTCTGGCTTTTTTATATTGTGTGATATACGTCTTTGGCCCAATTTTGTTTAAAGTTTATTGGTACAAAAAAAATAATTATGATCAGATTTTTGGATTATGACTCCATATCTCTTATCAGAACTGAAGTTTTCTAGTGGAATATCCACTACAGCCTGCATCATTTGGGCAATAGGCTGTATTAATATATTCATGACAATTGTGAATCTGTTTTGGATGATATTGATTCTAGATTCATACATGAGCTCAGGAAAGTATTAAATAATGAGAGTCCTCAGTGGTTCATACCTTTTAATGGCTAACTAAAAAGATGGTGACAAATAGCAAAAACCGAGAGGGTTCCAGCATCCGCCAATGATTAGAAGCTTAAAACATGACTTTTCATGAAAACTAAGATTTCACAGCTTGAAACGCATAGACCAGTGTCCTTTTTATCTTCCTCCCCCATGTCTCCCCCATCCCCTTCCCCAACTTCATTGATATGTTTTTGCAAAAAAAACCTTTTTTTGTCCTTTTTCATTAAAAGTCTTGTTTTACATTTCTAATCATTGGTGGATGCTGGAACCCTCTCGTTTTTTCCTCTGCTACTGCCCAGCTGCCGCTCTGAAGTCCGTACACCACATTCTTCATATGGAGGCTTCAAACCATCTGTACTTGAAGAGCTGAACATTTCCTTTTCCCCTCTCCCATGATTTTTTAACTCACATATTTATACACAACAGAAAACAGGGATAATGCAGAAATAAGACAAGTGATGGGAAGCAGAACTATCAATGTGAGAAACAGTTGTGGCAGTAAATATTGAGGCAGATCATAGATAAGGAGCGTGATAGTTTTATTGTCCTCTGATTGAGGTCTGTTCCAGAGTTGTGATACCCCCAAATGGTCTGAGGGGCACATTTCTTAAACGATGTAGAAAGACATAAATTCATGCGACACATTCATGCCTGCTCTGAGTGTGTCACTTGTTGTCATAAGTTTGTACTCCCAGACTCTCTTGTCTCTCTGTGGTGGGAAATGTGAAGTTACCGTTCAATACCAGCATCTCCCTGAAGAGTCTGGGAGTAGAAACTTATAACAAATGACAAACTGAGAGCAGGAATGAATGTGTCACATGAATTTATATCTTTCTACATCAATTAAGGAATGTGTTCCTCAAACTATTTGGGGGAATCACAACCCTGGACCAGACCACAATCAGAACGCAATAAAACTATCACACTCCTTATCCATGATCTACTCCATTATTTACTGCCACAGCAGTATCTCTGCGTCCCACATTGGTAGTTCTGCTTCCCGTCACTTGTCTTATTTCTGCATTATTATTGTGTCCTGCTGTGTATAAATATGTGACTCCTCAGATTTTATGTTCTACTGAGCCTGATGAAGAGACCTGAGTAATCTAGAAAGCTGCCATTAAAAGATATTAACCACTGAGGACTCTCAATCTTTAATATTTTTCTAGCTACATGGTACAAAGTTATGTTTCCTATATACGAGCACGGTCAACCTGCATACATCAGCACAACCTGCTTCCCCTAGTGGCTGCAGAAAAGTTTGCATCTGCGTGCATAGACATTAGGATTTAAAAAAGATGCAATTGTGTTTTACCTGGGGACAACTGAGAAGTTGAGGGCCCTTCAAATTCTGGTGCTTTACGGAAGGACAGGCGCATTTTACTCTGGGGAGATTGAGAAGTTGCAGAACTCTTTCTCTGAGGAGACTGAGAGGTTGAAGGCCTTGTACTTTGGGAGGATGGAGAAGCTGCAGTCCTCTTTTGTGGCTGCTTCAACTTTCTGCGGTGTTGAGGGCTCTGCTGATTTTTCATGATGTAAAATGTTGAGACACAATCAAAGCTGCAAACAAGACAATTCAACAGGATCATAAATTATTATTATTATTTATTATTATAAGCGCCATGGAATAAATGGCGCTTACATGTGAAAAAGGGGTATACGTAATAAAAACACTTCCAATAATATTGAAAAAAAGAGTCAGCGACTGGTACAGGAGGAGAGAGGACCCTGCCCGCGAGGGCTCACAATCTACAAGGGATGGGAGAGGATACAGTAGATGAGGGTAGAGTTGGTAGTGCAGCGTTATGGTGGAGCGGTGGTTACAGCAGGTTGTACGCTTGTCGGAAGTGGGTCTTCAGGTTCCTTTTGTAGGTTTCCATGGTAGGCGAGAGTCTGATATGTTTGGGTAGAGTGTTCCAGAGTAAGGGAGATACACGGAAGAAATCTCGGTAATCAGTGGCCACTAGACCAGAGTCCTGTGAACTACCTCTTCAAACCAGGGGAGGAGTCCTGAGGAGATAATTTGCATATTCCCACTGCATTTTGGGGTAAGTGAAGAGTCTCCGCGAGCTCAAAGAACACTGGATTTTGGCTGTTGGAGCTGAAAAGAGGACATCGGCAAACCAGGGGAGGAGTCCTGAGGAGATCATTTGCATATTCCCACTGCATTTTGGGGTAAGTGAAGAGTCTCCGCGAGCTCAAAGAACACTGGATTTTGGCTGTTGGAGCTGAAAAGAGGACATCGGCAAACCAGGGGAGGAGTCCTGAGGAGATAATTTGCATATTCCCACTGCATTTTGGGGTAAGTGAAGAGTCTCCGCGAGCTCAAAGAACACTGGATTTTGGCTGTTGGAGCTGAAAAGAGGACATCGGTAAACCGCGCTTTTTTTTTAAGCTTTTTTCACTGTTTTCAGAACATTAACAATAAGAACATGGAAGAGTCCAGGAGCCATTTGGTGAGCTGCATATCCTGCTACATGTTCACAGACTTGCCAGTGGAAAAGCCAAACTTCACATGCCAGAAATGCAAGCTTGTGTCCCTGTTGGAGGAAAAGTTGCGAAATCTAGAAGAGAGGTTAACTACCTTGAAAATCATTAAGGAAGGTGAAGAGTTCTTAGACAGAGCAGAATTATCTCTTCATGATTCAGAAAGAGAAGAAATTCGAACTGCACCTGACGAAACAGAGGAATGGAAGCATGTGACCCACAGAAGCAGGAGGATCGAGAGGCAGTCAGCACCCATACTGCTCAGGAACCAGTACCAGGCTCTCACACAGGAGAACCATGAAGAAATACAGCAAGATAAGACTTTGCCAGCAATGAATAACCTTGTAAGCCCTCAGAATCCTCCTGGATGGAGAAAGAAGAATGTTGTGAAGAAAAAACGGAGAGTGGTGGTCATGGGGGATTCCCTGTTAAGAGGAACAGAGGCCGCTATCTGCAGACCAGACATAACCTCAAGAGAAATGTGCTGTCTTCCAGGAGCAAAAATTAAAGATGTGTCTGACAGGATATCAAGACTCTTCAGACCTACAGATCACTACCCATTCCTGCTAATACATGTGGGGACAAATGACACCGCAAGAAAGGACCTGGAAACCATCTGCAGTGACTTTGAAGACTTAGGCAAGAAAGTGAAAGAATTGGGAGCGCAGGTGGTCTTCTCATCCATCCTCCCAGTGGATGGCCATGGAACAATGAGGTGGAATAAGATTCTACAGGTGAACAACTGGCTACGTCGATGGTGCCGTCAACAAGGATTTGGATTTCTGGATCACGGAATGAATTACCTATATGATGGACTACTTGCTAGAGATGGGGTGCACCTTACGAAGACTGGAAAACATGTATTTGGAAGTCGCCTTGCTACACTCATCAGAAAAGCTTTAAACTAGAACAATGTGGGAAGGGAAGCAAAAGGCCAGAAAAAGCCATACAGCTGACAAATACTATTGAGATCTCTGCTACTGGAAGTGGAAAGGAAGAACAAAGACAAAACAATTTAAATAATAAAAATATGGGAGGAAGAGAAACCAATCACAAACTAAAATGTTTTTATACAAATGCACAAAGCATGGGCATCAAACAAGGAGAATTGGAACTACTAATGCAGGAAAAGGAATATGATGTCATTGGAATCACTGAAACTTGGTGGGACGATACACATGATTGGAATAAAAGGCTAAAAGGATACAACTTATTTGCAAGAAACAGACTTGATAAACGAGGAGGAGGTGTTGCATTGTATGTTAGAAAAGCGTATATCTGCACAGAGATTGAAGCTTCAGAGACTGGGAGTTCTGTGGAAACTGTTTGGGTAAGAATACAAGGAGAGAACAACGGAAAGGACACCATTGTAGGCATTTACTACAGGCCACCTGGGCAAGCTGAAGATATGGATGAACTCTTTATGTATCAAATGACCAAGTTCTCCAAAAAATATGACGTAGTGGTCATGGGAGATTTCAACTATCCAGACATTTGTTGGGAATCTCTCTCAAGTAAAACTAACAGGTCAAGCAAATTCTTATCCTCTCTTGCTGACTTTATCTTCCAAAAGGTAGGGGAGAAAACAAGGGGATCTGCTACTTTGGATCTAATCCTTATAAACAGGGAGGAAATGGTTGAGGAGGTAAAGGTGGCTGGGACCCTAGGAGGCAGCGATCATGCTATTATAGAATTTTGGATAACTAGAGGAGGAAGACATGTGAAGACTCAAACTTCAAGGTTAGATTTTAGAAAGGCAGATTTTAAGAGACTCAGAAAGAGAATAGGAGGGATCCAATGGCTGGATGTCCTTAAGGACAAAAATGTCCAGGAAGGATGGGAAATTTTTAAAAATGAGATTCTCAAAGCACAATCGTTAACAATCCCGAAAAGTAGGAAGAATGGGAAGCATTTAAGGAAACCAGGATGGATGAACACAGAACTTAAACACATGCTAAAAAGAAAGAAAGAAATGTTTATTAAATGGAAAGAGGGAGGCATATCTAAAGAAGATTATAATGCAGTCTGCAGATCCTGCAGGGCACATATCAGGTTAGCTAAAGCTGACAATGAATTAAGGCTTGCAAGAGATGTCAAAAGCAATAAAAAAGGATTTTGGGGGTATGTCAAAAGTAAAAGAAAAGTCAAAGATGCTATAGGATTTTTACAGGATGAAAATGGAGAAATGGTAAGAGAGGATGTTGAGAAGGCCGAACTTTTTAATTCCTATTTTGCATCTGTTTTCTCTCAGAAAGAAAATGTAACATCAACTGATCTTCACTGTCCTTTTAAAGGAATAGAGGAATCCAAGTTATCTGTAAACAGAAAGATTGTGAGGGAATATTTAGCTAACATAAATGAGTTCAAGTCTCCAGGTCCAGATGAATTACACCCCAGAGTACTGAAGGAGATCGTAGAAGAAATTTTAGAACCACTCTCCATAATCTTTGAAAATTCTTGGAGAACAGGAGAAGTCCCAGAAGACTGGAGAAGAGCAAATGTTGTTCCTATCTTCAAAAAGGGGAAGAAGGTGGACCCAGGGAACTATAGGCCGGTGAGTCTGACTTCTATACCAGGAAAGATCTTTGAACAAATTATTAAACAACATGTATGTAAGTACATGGATAAGAATGAAGTGATTAACCAGAGTCAGCATGGGTTTGTAACTAACAAGTCATGTCAGACTAACTTAATTTCCTTCTATGACAGAATCACTGACTGGGTGGATCAGGGAAATGCTGTAGATATAGTATATCTTGACTTCAGCAAAGCATTTGACAAAGTATCTCACACCATCCTTATTGAAAAAATGACCAAGTATGCAATGGACCAGGCAACTGTTAGGTGGATTCATAACTGGCTTAGTGATCGGACTCAAAGGGTGGTTGTAAATGGCTTCACATCCAGCTGGATGAATGTCTCAAGTGGGGTACCACAGGGCTCCGTCCTGGGACCTGTATTGTTCAACATCTTTATCAATGATTTAGATGAAGGAATTGAGGGTAAACTGATTAAATTTGCAGATGACACAAAGCTAGGAGGGATAGCTAATACTAGAGAAGAGAGAGAGAGGATTCAAAAAGACCTAAATAAACTGGAGCAGTGGGCAGCAACCAACAGAATGGTTTTTAACAGGGAAAAATGCAAAGTACTACATCTGGGCAATAAAAATGAAAAAAGCATATACAGAATGGGAGGAATAGAGCTAAGCAACAGTACATGTGAAAAAGACTTAGGTATACTAATAGATCATAGACTGAACATGAGTCAACAGTGTGATGCAGCAGCAAAAAAGGCAAATACAATTCTGGGATGTATTAACAGAAGCATACAGTCTAGATCACGTGAATTCATTATCGGTCTTTACTCCTCTTTGGTCAGACCTCATCTGGAATACTGTGTACAGTTTTGGGCACCACATTTTAAAAAAGACATAGACAAACTGGAGCAAGTTCAGAGAAGAGCGACCAGAATGGTGACTGGTCTGCAAACCATGTCCTATGAGAAACGGTTGCAGGATTTGGGAATGTTTAGCTTGCAAAAAAGAAGACTGAGAGGAGACTTAATAGCTGTCTACAAATATGTCAAGGGCTGTCACATTGTAGAAGGATCATCTTTATTCTCATTTGCACAAGGAAAGACTAGAAGCAATGGGATGAAACTAAATGGGAGGAGACACAGATTAGATATTAGAAAAAACTTTTTGACAGTTAGGGTGATTAATGAGTGGAACAGGCTGCCACGAGAGGTGGTGAGTTCCCCTTCAATGGACGTCTTCAAACAGAGGCTGGACAGACATCTGTCTGAGATGATCTAGTGAATCCTGCTTTGAGCAGGGGGTTGGACCAGATGACCCAGGAGGTCCCTTCCAACTCTACCATTCTATGATTCTAATTAGTAGGCCCTGTGGGGTAATTACATTGTGTCGCAATGTAGGCATGATGTTGAGGGGGACTCCTAAGCAGAAGAGGTGTTGGGAATGTCACGAGTAGCAGAAGGCTTGCAGGGTTGTGGTCCAGCAGGCACTAAGGTGCAGCGAATCTGTTTGTGAAACTGTTTAACCTCATATACCTTTGCAAAAGTTCTCAGGTCTCCTGTCTGGAGGAGTTGTAAGAATTGTCAGAAGTCTGGCCCATCCTCTAATAAGGAGCAGAGAAGATGAGATAAGACACGCAGGGCCACGTCACATGGGATTATCTCACTGAGAGGCTATGTTCACATGTTGCGTAACTTTTGCTGTGTTTTTTATTCAAATTAAAAGGCTGCTTTTCACGGTATCAGCAAAGTTAAAAGATTTCAGAAATATAATTCACAGGCTTGTTTTTTTCCACAACTATATTGGAAAACTGCTGCGTTTTTTAAAACTGCAGCATGTCAATTCTTTCAGCATTTTTTCATCCATATAAAGCAATCAGTTTTTGTAGTGATTTTGTTTGAAAAAAATATATACAGGTACAGCAAGATGTGAAACACATTTATTTTGGGGATTTTCTTAAATTTGTGTCTTGGTATCCTCAAATGAGCATGGTTGTTAGTATTAGTACAGTTTACTTTAACACATACCACAAATTTAATTAAACAATGTCTGACCAACTCAATGCCCTACCAATGTGTGAGTGTCCTACCAATGTCTGAAAGTAAACAATGCCCTACAAATGTGTTAGGTTAAAAGTGGGCACCACACAGCCAGCACCACGTACAGTGGGAACCATGCGGATGGTAGCTTGATCCAATCACTGCTGGTTAACCATTAAATGGCACTGTAACCCCTGACAGGCATTTATGTGGCACAGTCCTGGGGCCGTCTCCGTTCCTTCCCCATGATCCGATATCGGAGAGCTGATGTGCCACCATGGCAGCTGGGGCCCTGCTGATGCCACTGTTGCCGCCTTCTTGATACTCGTGTACAGCTGAGCCACAAGGGCCACATACGAGGCCGTGATCGCCACATACTGAAGTCCCGCACTATATACAACATTTCATGAGCACAGATGGAAGGGATAGAAAAGTAAGTAATAAATTCCCACCGCCTCCATTTTCCTTGTTTAAAAATCCCCAAGTTATGAAAAATAAGAAGAATATCTGGTAACACTGAGCAAAACCATTCCCAGGACCCCGGAGTAGTGGCCCGGCTACTGCCTCACTAGCTGCCGGCATCCCTGGAGCCTCTTAGGACTAGTAGGCCAGAACAGCCATTGCAGAGACCCGGGGGTGGAGCAGGTAGGGGGGCTGGCATGGAGCCTCTACAGCACGGCCCTGACACTATTTTGCCCAATGCTAATATCTGGCATCACATATAAAGCCTCATGTAGCAGAATAACACCAGTAGGCGGTGCTGACACCCACGATTGTTTGCTGTGGATGTACAGTGTGAACGGAGCCGCTGAGCGCAGATCTGGGGGCGGAGTTGCGGCCGCTGCCGGGAACCACTGCTTTGTGCGCTGCAGTAACCACGGGAGGCCAGCAGAGGCCGCCACAGCCTGAGCGAGGCCCAGCAGCTCCAGTGTAAAATGACAGCTTATCTGTGAGGAGTCGGGTGGGAGTTGTAGTCCCACACGCTGCAGACCTCTGCTGCATAGAGTGGTGGGCACGTACAGGCAATCCCCCCGGTAATCCCCCCTCACCAGTCAGGACGCGTCTATCTCCTGCCGACAAGTTTCCACCTACGGCCCGCGCGCTGCTGCTTAGGAAACGGGGAGGGGCTTACATCCAGCCAATAGCTGCGGCCCATTTTTTCTCTCGTCTCAATAGACTTTATTGTACAAGACAATGAGAACATTATTCTGGAAGAGGAGATACAAAAATACACTGAGCCTATGGGGGTGACTGGCAGGGCGGGGGCCCAGAGAGTTGCCTGCTGTGGCACAGGTCAGGGAAGGAAGGTGCACGCTTCTATGGGGGGCACACATTCTCCCCCAGAATGCCTCAGGCCTCTTTCACACGTCAGTATTTCCGGTACGAGTGGTGACAGTTTCCACACATACCGGAGACACTGACACACGTAGACCCATTCTAATCTATGGTCTGCGCTCATGTCAGTGCGTTTCCACGGACCGTATGTCCCACACATAGACATGTCCGTTTTTGGCCGGCAGCACGGGTCACACGGACCCATTCAAGTCAATAACTCCGTGTAAACACGTACCGCACATGGATTTCTTCTGTGTGACACGTACCGGCACCTGAGAATCAGCGTACAGTTAGCGCTGTTCCCGAGCGCTGGGTGCTGAACGCTGCCCTCATCATGGTTCCCTGCGATCAGCACCAACAGGGACAATGATGAGAGTAGTAGTGTCTGCTCCCGCAGTGTCCAACTGTAAAAATAAGAACAAAATTTAAATTACTCACCTGTCCTAAGTGTCCCCTGCTGTAATCCATCCCTGCAGTGAGCGGGCCCCGCAGCTGTGCTCTGCGAGTGACAGGATAGCGCTCAATGAGCTCAGCGCAGCTTCGGGGTCCACTCACTGCAGGAGTCAGTCTCCTCGGTGTGAGCGATCGTATGGATTACAGCGGGGGACACTTAGGATTTTATTCTTATTTCTACACCAGGTCACAGCGGGAGCAGAATACTTCTCTCCTCATTGTCCCTGCTGGTGCTGATTGCAGCGCAAGCAGGGGACAATGATGAGGGCAGTGTTCGGCACTTGGAAACAGCGCTAACTGTACCACTGATTCCCAGGCGTCAATACATGTGCTCCTGATGCGGCACATGGTTGCCACGTGTATGTGTGGCGCCCCTGAGGGTACAGTCGCCACAGAGGTATTGCATCTCACCCAGAGGTGTGGTATCCCACTCTCAGGTAAGGATAGAGTGCTGCCCAGGACCCTAACACCTGCATCCAACACGTCCACTTCAGTAGGGCAGGGCGAGTTTGCTCCTAAGGGAGAGCACAGTCCCTGGTCCCTGGCTGGAGTGGAGGGGAACCAAGTGAGGGGGAACCATATAGTGGGTGTGGGTGGAGGACGTAGTTTAGGGAAGCACTTCAGTAGCTGTATAAAAAGGGGAGCCATCTTAGGCAGACAAGCCAGTCAGAGGAGGAGAAGTGAAAGGATCAGGGGCTCTGCAGGAGCTCTGCTCGGGAGGCGGGCCTAGCCCGAGAGGCCCAGGACTGAGAGAGGAGAGGGAGCAGGAGAAAGGCTCCAGGAACAGAAGGGATCCCAGGGGTAAGGGAAGTGCTGGAGGCCACTCGTACGCCCAAATCTGCCAGGCGGTGGAGGGATCGAGCCGCAGAGGGGACCGGCCCCTAAACTAGTGGAGAACTACAAGGCTCAGCTAGGAACCGGAGGCTGCTGTACTTGTAAGGTGCAGTGGCCACATCCGCAATTATATCGCTGAAAAGGTGGCCACAGAGGGTCCAGGGGACTGCAGGTCGCCCGACAAGACCCGAGGCTACCAGATTGGGACACTGGTTGCGAGGCGCAGGGCAGGAGGGCGAGAGCCAGCGCAGGAAGACGACTGAGGAAGGCACATAGAAAGGGGTCCTGTCAGGCACTCTTGAATTACCTGAGGGATTGCTGAACCCCTGCCTGGTGAACGCAGCACGACGTGGGAGGTTGTAGTCTGGAACCTGTAACCTGAGGAACTTAATAACTGTGAATAAACTCGGAAGACTGCACCCCCCTCTCTCTGTGATTATTATGTGCGCCATCACCCCTGCACTACAACGCCCAGCATCATCTGCATCACCTACAACATCTACACTGCCCTCGAGCTAAGCTCTGCCTGTGGAGAGCTGAACCAACCCTGCTGCACTAACATCAGCTCCAGAGGTTCTGCACCGCAGCTGCGGCTCCACATAGCCGCATACCACAGGTGGCGTCACAAACTATATATATAAAAACTATAAATCCCCTGTAAATATCCCGCTTTTGATTGACCGCTCTGGGTCACGGACCGGGTCACTGCGACTGTGACATCTCCCATAGCCACGACCGGCCCGGCACCGAGTACCCCACGGCCCCGGGGGCGCGTCATATGCCACACAGGTGCACCTGGATATCTTCGGTACTGTTTTTTTCCGGTACCGAAATATCAGGATGTGTGAAAGAGCCCTCAGTGTAATGTCTCCAATTTTCCACCAGCCATTCCAGCTCTTCATCTTCCCCACACAAATCCAGCTGCTGCCACTGCATTACATGTGGCTGCTGTGGGCCCATCACTATCTGACAGTGTTCATCTGTGAAGATGGGAATAACCCTTTAAGGATTGTCATTCAAAGTCTATATAAAAAATGTTGCCACTTTTCATAGACGAGAATTACTTGCCTCCAGTACTTTAGGCCACAGTTTGGATGCAGTCCCACAAAGCTACCGTCGGATGCCAGCAAATTGCAGTCAAGATCCGAAGTCACCGGAGTTGTCAGATTGATTGGTCATTATTAATGGGATTGTCCACTACTCAGACAACTCCTTCTCAATCACCATATTTTCTCATATAAAATAATAATAGCCTTTACTCACATCCAGTGCCGGCGCCGTTAAAGTGACATCGGTGATGGTTCATAACTGATATCCAGAGGGAGTGAGAGAGTATCAGCAGCTCTCACTTATTCTGTGTGTCAGTTTCGTCTGAACTAAGTGAGCGTGAAGCGATCCATTATCAGTCGCTGATAGGCTGCTGGGCTCACGTAACATAACGTCACTATAGACCCAAGCCAGTAAGTACAGGCTGTTATTATTTTACACGGTGGAGTATTGTAATTAGGGGGGTGTTGCTAGCATCAAAGATCCGTGGCTCTGGCCCTACACTTCTTAGCCGGAACTCCGGATTACCTGTGACCGCCGCATTGAACTGTGTCAACATGATGCCTATACAGTTAAATCCCGTGATAGAGCAGGGAACAAAATATCCCTTCTCTATTGCTGCCCATTTCCTAAGCCCCAGAGTGCTATAAGCCTGCAGCTCACGAGGCGCCACTTCTGCAGGTCCACTATAGAAGCCAGAAGCAGAGACACAGGCTGCGGTGCTGGGAGTCTGGATGAGGTGAGTATAATCTTTATTGTTTTTCATATTATTGCGTTGTGGGAGAACATTACCTGTATATTAGGGAGCTGTGGGAGACCATCGTCTATATACAGAGGGGGCTGTGGGAGACCATCAGTATACACAAGAGGCTGTGTGGGACCATGATAATGTATACAGAGGGGGCCATAGGAGACCATCATCTGTATACACAGAGGGCTGTGGGAGACCATAATTGTTATGCGCTTCGCAGAGGGACTCAGCAATACTGGTACAGAACCAGCAAAGGCGTGGCCACAGATGCACTTGGCTCAAACTGCCCCGCTAGGCGAGCCCTTTAGGGTTGGGAGTACTCTTTTCCCAGCTCGCAGTAAATGGAAGAGGGACTTCGGCAGAGCCCTTCCCTAGGCCTACTGTTGCCAGACAGCTGGAATCTGGTGACGCAGCTGGTGACTAGTCAAGAACCAAGGTGAGTACCACTGCAAGAACCCGAGGAAGTAAAACCAGACGAGAAAATGAGAAAACCCCTGAAAAGTTAGCAAGACTAATGCTAGCACCACTCACCACCATGCACATAGGGAACTGAAATAAACAGCAAAGGACTGAGCAGGGAGCAGGGTTATATAGCCTGCTTAATGATCAGGTACTGAATACCTCCCAATTATCCCCAGACAACCACTTCCTGCTAGCTTCAACAGCCGACTGGACAAAATTTCACCATTGCTTAGTACAGGACAAAACAGCGTCCTGTGTTGCCTGGCAACCGGGGAAGACAGCGTCCCATCTTCCCTGGGAGAGAAATCAGGAAGAGAAAGGGATAAAAAAAAATCGGAGCATGATCTGACCACAATATATCTCCGATTGATGCCTCAGGGTGCCAGGACAAAGCATGATGACTCAAAAGAAAAAAAGTCTATGCGACTGTATGAATTATTCACAGGTGAAAAATATGTATAATCCTTACTCCGAGGATTCATTATCTGCCACACATCTGTCAGTCGGAGGGAATGGAGGACCCGCTTGAGAGAACGCAGATGTCTTACTGGAACTATTCCCCTCCCAGAGGAAGAATCCTCCGGCAGATTAAAAGTGAACTTGAAGTCTCCACCTGCAATCAACGTGACGTACCCTCTGTAAAATTAGAGAGTGATGCTAGGAAGGAGCGGCAGGAAGAGATCTGACCCTTATTAGGAAGGTACCAATTAGCTGTGGTATAAAATGAATTTGCAGTCTTTAATTTGTGAAATATGTATCTGCCTTGATCTTCTGTAAGTGTATCAATGAGAGAAAATCCTAGTGACTTATGGACTGCAATTGAAACACCATTAGATTTTTACTCTGCATTAGTACTATGGAACCAATTAGTGAAATATCTGTTCTTTATTTTAGGACTATGTTCAGATTTAAAGTGTGTCTCTTGTAATAAAAGAATATGAACCCTTTTTTATGCATAGTATAGAGGATCTGTGAGCGTTTTTGAGGAATATTAAAGCCTCGAACATTAAGTGAACTGATTTTAACAGAGGTCATATCTGGGACCAGGGAAAAAAGTAGGGAAAGTAAAAAAGGAGAGAAAAAAAGGAAAGAAGTAAGAAAAGAACAGAATCCCTAACCAATCAGGAATGACTCCCTCCAGAAACCAATGGAGAATAGTCTCCCTAACCACCAGGGAATTCCCCAAAAATGGAAAGACAATGGAGGGGAGAAAAAAAATTCCACATCCGTCCAGCACAGCATAGATCCCCTTAGCGGAAGCGAGCTTTCTAAAGAGGGTAACATCCCCCTTAGGGCCTAACCACAGGCCCTATACAGCATAAGAATAAAACACTTTAAGACGCATAAGATATTTAACTTGAATATACAGTCATATGAAAAAGTTTGGGCACCCCTATTAATCTTAAGCTTAATGTTTTATAAAAATTGGTGTTTATGCAACAGCTATTTCAGTTTGATATATGTAATAACTGTTGGACACAGTAATGTTTCTGCCTTGAAATGAGGTTTATTGTACTAACAGAAAATGTGCAATCTGCATTCAAACAAAATTTGACAGGTGCATAAGTATGGGCACCCTTATCATTTTCTTGTATTAAATACTCCTACCTACTTTTTACTGACTTACTAAAGCACTTTTTGGGGTTTTGTAACCTCATTGAGCTTTGAACTTCATAGCCAGGTGTATGCAATCATGAGAAAAGCTACTTAAAGTGGCCACTTGCAAGTTGTTCTCCTGTTTGAATCTCCTCTGAAGAGTGGCATCATGGGCTCCTCAAAACAACTGTCAAATGATCTGAAAACAAAGATTATTCAACATAGTTGTTCAGGTGAAGGATACAAAAACTGTCTCAGAGATTTAACCTGTCAGTTTCCACTGTAAGGAACATAGTAAGTAAATGGAAGAACACAGGCACAGTTCTTGTTAAGGCCAGAAGTGGCAGGCCAAGAAAAACATCAGAAAGGCAGAGAAGAAGAATGGTGAGATCAGTCAAGGACAATCCTCAGACCATCTCCAGAGAGCTGCAGCATCAACTTGCTGCAGATGGTGTCACTGTGCATCGGTCAACTATACAACGCACTTTGCACAAGGAGAAGCTGTATGGGAGAGTGATGCGAAAGAAGCCGTTTCTGCAAGCACGCCACAAACAGAGTCGGCTGAGGTATGCAAAAGCACAATTGGAGAAGCCAATTTTTTTTTGGAAGAAGGTCCTGTGGACTGATGAAACCAAGATTGAGTTGTTTGGTCATACAAAAAGGAGTTATGCATGGCGGCAAAAAAACACAGCATTCCAAGAAAAACACTTGCTACCCACAGTAAAATTTGGTGGAGGTTCCATCATGCTTTGGGGCTGTGTGGCCAATGCCGGCACCGGGAATCTTGTTAAAGTTGAGGGACGCATGGATTCCACTCAGTATCAGCAGATTCTTGACAATAATGTTCAAGAATCAGTGATAAAGTTGAAGTTACGCAGGGGATGGATCTTTCAGCAAGACAATGATCCAAAACACCGCTCAAAATCTACTCAGGCATTCATGCAGAGGAACAATTACAATGTTCTGGAATGGCCATTCCAGTCCCCAGACCTGAATATCATTGAACATCTGTGGGATCATTTGAAGAGGGCTGTCCATGCTCGGCGACCATCAAACTTAACTGAACTGGAATTGTTTTGTAAAGAGAAATGGTCAAAAATACCTTCATCCAGGATCCAGGAACTCATTAAAAGCTACAGGAAGCGACCAGAGGCTGCTATTTTTGCAAAAGGAGGATCTACTAAATATTAATGTCACTTTTCTGGTGAGGTGCCCATACTTATGCACCTGTCAAATTTTGTTTGAATGCAGAGTGCACATTTTCTGTTAGTACAATAAACCTCATTTCAAGGCAGAAACATTACTGTGTCCAACAGTTATTACATATATCAAACTGAAATAGCTGTTGCAAAAACACCAATTTTTATAAAACATTAAGCTTAAGATTAATAGGGGTGCCCAAACTTTTTCATATAACTGTATATATCCATATCATGTGTAGATATATACCAACCCATATACTGTATATCAGGGGTCTCAAACTCGGCTAAGTATATGGGCCGCACAGAAAAAATGTGAATTTGAAGGGCCACATTCATTGCAGAGTGATATTAAATTTTTAATGGTACCAAATTGTTTTTTCTATACACCTTTTGGATCATTTTTGGGCTTTTTTATTTTATTCTTTTACATGGCATTCATTTTATGGGCTATGGTACAGTTTTACAGTTTTTACAATTTTTATTTCCCCTAATTGGTAACATACAGTGATTTGTGTTCTTACAATTTGCACCATATAGTAATTCTGACCAACTTCTCATAGTAATGTCTCCATCGTGTAGTAGTTTCCCCATCTCGTGGTAATGTCCCCATCCTGGTCCCCATCTTGCAGTAATGTCCCCATCCTTGTCCGCATCTTGTAATAATGTCCTCCATCTTGGTCCCCATCTTGCAGTAATGTCCCCATCTTGTAATAATGTCCTCCATCTTGGTCCCCATCTTGTAGTAATGTGCCCATTCTGGTCCCCATCTTGTAGTAATGTATCCATCTTGTAGTAGTTTCCCCATCTTGTAGTAATGTCCCCATCCTGGTCCCCATCTTGCAGTAATGTCCCCATCCTTGTCCGCATCTTGTAATAATGTCCTCCATCTTGGTCCCCATCTTGTAGTAATGTGCCCATACCGGTCCCCATCTTGTAGTAATGTGCCCATACCGGTCCCCATCTTGTAGTCATGTTACAACTGCCAGCAGGTTATAACAGCCCACCGAGTCCTGTGTCCTCCGGGGAAGTGATCCAGCCAACTCTCAGGTAACTTGAGTGCACTTGATCGGGACCCCATTCTTGTGTACCTTTCTCGGGTCGTCTCTCTCTGCGCTGGCTTTCGCCCTCCTGCCCTGCGCCTCACACACAGTGTCCCGAGCCAGTGGCCGCAGGCCTTGTCCTCTCTGTCCTATATGGCCACCTTTTCAGCGAATGTGTGTGGTTTTGGCTACGGCACTTAGAGATACCGCAGCCTCCGGTTTGCTAGTTGAGTCTTGCAGTCCTCCACTAGTCTGGGGCCGGTCCCCTACTGTGACCTGATCCCTTCTCCCGACTACGGTCGGTGTGAGTTCGGGCGCACAGGTGGACTCCGCACTTCCCGTGGCCCTAGGATCCCTTCTCTGTCTCTGGAGCCCTTCTCTGACTCCCTCGCTCCTCTCAT
Organism: Phyllobates terribilis; assembly: GCF_046119375.1. NCBI lineage: Eukaryota > Metazoa > Chordata > Amphibia > Anura > Dendrobatidae > Phyllobates > Phyllobates terribilis. The sequence goes on from NW_027362762.1 coordinate 639,490,648, forward strand.
TCTCTCTCCTACTGGGCCCCTCTAACTGGGTCCTCACTCTGTCTGGACCCTACTCCTCAATGGTCCTCACTCACTGGGCGCTTCTAGATGTTTCTACCTGTCTTTTTATACTGTCTGTCATGTGACCCACGTCACTAACTGTCACTCTACGTGGTCCCCTCTACCTTCAGTCATTCCTTGTGTGCTCCCTTAAACTACTTCCTCCACCCACTTCCTCTACCTAGTTCCCTCCTCCAGACAGGGACAGGGACTGTGCTCTCCCTCAAGAACAATCTCGCCCTTCCCTACTGGAGTGATGTGGTGTTGGATGTGGGTGTGTGGGTCCTGGGTAGTGCTCCCTCCTTACCCGAGAGTGGGGTACCACACCTCTGGCTGAGATGCAGTACCTCTGTGGCGACTGGACCCGCAGGGGCGCCACACTCACCTAAAGAGGGCACCAGGGCTGAAGATGATTTTAGCAACTGTATGGGAGACAAGAACCTGTTGGGCCTTATCCAATCTACCAGACTGTAAATATTGTAATTACTCCTTTCCCCCAAGTAAAACCCCAGTTATGGTTAATAACTTTGTGTCCTCTGAAATTATGACTGCCCTGGTCCCAGAAGAGAAATGTCTGGAGACAGCCACGACCGGATGGTGTGAAGTAAGTGAAGAATGTCACATGCACTGCCACACATCAGAGGGAGGACACGAATTGTCTGCAAGGAGCCAAAAAGAGCAGGGGCCACAACTCGCCCACGACTACCTCGCTGGGGCACCTTACAGGCCAATGCTGGTCCTTAACTTGTAGAACATTCAACTGAAAAGAATCACGGATTTCGGCGGCCCTCAGAACCAGGTCGTAATCATTACGGGGGCTCCGGTGCCTGCTGGCCTCATTAAGCAGCCTCAGGGGCCGTATGCGGCCCTCGGGCCGCATATTTGAGTCCCTTGCTGTATATGAACATACATACAAGCAAACCTAGGCCTGTTACCAAACAGTGAACTTGAAACTAGATAGATGTTCTGAACTGATTACTATAGAGGACTATCAACCTCCTATACAACATAGCTTATTCCTGTTTGAGAGGTATTGGAATGAAGAGGGAAATAAAAAATCACTCAAATACAAAAGACCAATCAGTCTGGAGGAGAAGGGTCAGATTATCTCTAGAATTGTGACTCAATTTTTGCTGGGGACGAGGCACATCTTCCATCCCAGGGCCTACAGGTAGGTCTGGCCAGTCCGATGATGACACTGAAACAAGAGGCAAACCAAGTCCTGCAGTAAACGCCGTAAATCTCCCATGCAGAGCTGAACATGTAAAGTACCAGAATGACGTACTTGTAGACAGAAGGGAAAACCCCATGAATAAAGAATTTCTTGATGTCGCAATATGTCCAATAAAGGTCTCAGAGCTCTTCTCTTTTGTAGAGCGTGGTGTGATAGATCATGTTTAACATGTTCCTGGTAGGTTATAGAATCCATCCCACGGGCCTTATTAAGAATATTTTGCTTCACTTTATATCTTACAGACACGGCGATACCAATTAGGTGTACTTTTTTGTTTAGTTTTTTTTAATTACAAACGCTGCGTTTTGAGTGCCAAAATGGTTTTTCGTGATTTGTGTACGTTTTTTTTTTTACATATTTTAACTTTTTTTAAATTTTTCCCTGTGGGACATGTATAATTTTTACTTTGATTTCTGGTCTCATACACTGCAGTGCATGAGAGCAGTCAGCGAGTCACTGACTCACCCTGTGAGACCCAGCTTATAGTTGGATCTCACAGGCCACCATACCCTGGGGTCATCACATGACCTCAGGGTAAAATGGTAACCATTAAGATCCGCGATTCTCACTGCGAGGTTCCGACGGTTACTAAGAGGGTCTTGCAACATGCACAGCTGACACCCACAGAAACTGCAGCTGCCGGTATTTCCTTATTCCCAATCGCCGTTTTAAAATGGCGATCAGGAATAAGGCCCCTTAACAATCACCTTTTCTAATGCGTATCGGTGGTCATTAAGTCATTAAGGTGTTAAAACCACATGTTATCTGGTTAAAGCCCTATGTCCCTAATTTATTATGGAGATTTTTGAGCCATTAGAAAATGATGTTTTTCATGCAAAAACCACCTCAGAAAACTCCTTTTCTAGGAAGCTGTTGGAGCAGTTTCTCTCCTAAAGTATCTTTTGCAGCCTTTTGATATGACAAGGCCTAGTATGGAGCAGATTCTGCAACAGAATGAGGGAAACAGATTAGGAAACAAGCGGTTAAGGCTCTCATAAGATGCTATTGGGTTCATGAACTTTTTTTGACTGGAGGTATAATTTGTTGTATTGTATAATGGTACAGTAACAACTGCAACCAAAATAAGCTCTGCAGATAATGACCTCAATAAGCACAATCTGAACAAACAAAGAGGCAGTGTAAAGCATAAGGGATGGAAAGAGCAAAAGTCTGAATCACTCAGTCGGTGGATTTCACACTGTCTACTGCTCCAAAGGACAATGCAGCTAAGCTCCATTCAATGATCACAGCTGAGTCCTAACAGACAGAAGTGTAACAACAAAGTAATAAACAAACATCCTTATTTTATTAATATACAAAACACAACTGAATAAAATAAAGCATTAAAGTGATACAAAATAACAAATAACTTTATGAACGGAACGCACCTCCCCGCATGAGTGTTAGAGCCCCCCATACACATTAGACTAACATCAGTCTTTACACCAATCCCATTAGAATTCCTCATTGCTACCAGCAAAATCTTTGGTTACAAATCACATAGCATTTACCCCCATAATAAATGGAAACATGCCAGCACCGAACTAATGCCAGAAGGGGGCACTAAAGCTGGCTTACCTTCAAACTTCTGTATTTTTATGAAACTTGGGAAAATAACGTTTTTATTCATGGGGACTTTTCATTGGGAAGATTAACAACTTTGGAAATGATGATTGTAACATGACATATTATCCCATGTCACGCGTGATGCCGCGGATTCTGCGTGCAAGCTGTATGTCCTTTGCGTAGAGAGTGACTCTCTTGGCATGGAGACTGCACTGGTAGGAGTCTTCAAGGAGCCGCACGAGGAAGGCCTCAGCTGCCTGCGGATACAGGAAAAGGTATGAGCATTAAAGCATTCTGAATAATGAATGTGTACACATGAGGATTAACACTAGTTTAGGCCATTATATAACTTTTATGCAGCATTTTCACTGGTTTCCCCTCTGAGGTTTCTCTGATTTTCAGTTTTTGCTGAGCTGGTGGGTGGAGATTAGCTGCTATGATGCCTCACATACACAGCAGATACAGACATGAGGAATTCCTGCTCTCCTGTTTATATATACAGAACATGTTAAAAAGCATCAGCAACATGCAGGATATTAAAATGCAGTACTAAGCAGTGCAGCTGTGAATCCAGTACTGCACTAGAAAGCAGCATTACATTCTCTGCCTCCCCTTTTTATATATTCCAAGAGTAGCTGTAATCTGATCCCTCAACAAATACATGCAGCGTGATGGCTCAGTGGTTAGCACTGCAGCCTTACAGTGCTGAGCTCCTGGGTTTAAATCCCACCAGAGACTCCATTTGCAAAGAATTTGTATGTTTGTTTCTTGTATTTGTATGTTCTTCCTGTCTTTGCGTGGGTTTCTTCTGGGTCCTCCAGTTTCCTCCGACACTCCAAAGACACAATGATAAGGGATTTAGATTGTGAGCCCCAGTGGGGACAGTGATGATGTATGTAAAGTACTGCGAAAGATGATGGCAAGGAAAAATAAATCTACATTCCTCAAAATTGAAATTGCAACACCAAAACAGAAAAGTTGTGGAATTATAGAAATGAAAGGATGGATAGACACATGACAGATATGCAGACATCTCAGTTTATTCAGTATTGAGCGCCATATCCAGAAATTCCCGAACTTACACCTATTGGCTGCTATCAATAAGGTTATTAATGGTTGTCTCAGGAATGTTCTGCCAAAGCAGAATGCTCTTCGGCAAATCATCAAAGTCCACTGCTGGCAGATCTCCTTGCAATTGTCAACTAATGATGTCTCAGATGTGCTCAATGGGAGACAAGTCTGGAGACGCTGCAGGCCAACGCAGCATTTTTGGGTTACTCCAAGCAAAATGTGGCCTGGCTTTGTAATGTTGAAAAAATGTCTCATGAGAAGCTTTATTGAGAAATGACTGTACCACTGGTTCCATAACCAAATCAATGTAACACTGAGCTGTTAGTTTACGTGTAATGAAGACTACAAGTGTCTGGATAGTGTACATTATGCCATCCCACACCATAATCCCTGAAGTAGGACCAGTGTGACCTTACACTCATGAAGGCCTCTTCCCATGAGGATATCTGCAGGTTAATAAAGTTATTAACCTGCCCTGTGCAAGCACTTAGCCGAACGCTAAGGGGAGAAATTTAACTTTATTCCCCCCACAGCATTCAGGTTTCAGTGACAGGGGTGACGCCAGTTTAGTCACAGCTCTGAGCATACAGGGAAGCGGCTGTAACCGTGCCCTCGGCACTGCCTGACAGCCGGCCTCAATGCAGAGTGAGTGTCAGTCAGGGCCAAGAACATGATTACAGCCGCCGCTCTGTGCACTCAGAGCAGTGACTGAACCCGGAACGCTGCCGGGGGTAATAAAATCAAATTTCTCCCTGCGGTGTTCGGCCAAGTGCGGGCACCGGCAGGTTAATTAACCCCATATCTACAGGTTAATAGCGTTTTTTTCTGGGGACAGATTCTCTTTAATAACCTCATTGAAAGCAGCCAAGGCTTTAGGAACATGGGTTCCTGTGCTCAGACTAGATGCTGCATAAGTTGAGATGTTTTGAAACTTTTGCTTTGATTTTTTCATCATTTGCACATCAGTAACGTGTATCCATCCTGTGATTTCCATGACTCCACCACTTTTCCTTCTTCGTGCTACAATTTCAATGTTGAGTGTATTTTATAGGATGCTTTATATGCAGTACTTAACAACCCTATTCATAAGCATATTGGTATAATGGAGGGTGGCCCTACTCAGCCCCCAATTACTTATCGTGTCCAAGCATTAGGACGGTATACTGACCTCCTGTAGCGCTGTTAGTGCTGTGCTTTGCCAGGAGTACGGCATGCCGCAGGAATACTCCAGGCAGATCTCTCTCACCTAAAGGAATGAAAGGAAATAAGACTTTTCCTACTGATCACTAAAAACGAAAGACCCATTACAGCAGCCACCAAGATCAAATCCACTCACCAGTTTGGCAAATGGGAGTCTCCGGATGAGCAGCTCCGTCGACTTCTGGTACTTTCTTATTTCCATCAGCGCTCGAGTTCGCTGAGAGCAGCGTCTTCTCCGTGTAGGAGCCACCTCTTCACCCCTTCCTAGTTTGTTCGAAAAGAATACATCACAGCTTTAATGCTTCTTGCAATTATCACAGGGGGGCACTTTATACAGATTCATACATGACATAGAGTTATAATCCAAAAATCGGATCAATATTAAAGTTTATTGGTACAAAAAAATTGAAACAAAATCGGGTCAAAGACATATATCACACAATATAAAAACATTCAGAAATAGCAAGGACACAGGTGTTTGTAGCTTCTGGTCCACTTATTATATTGGGCAGGGGTGGTATGCAACCTTAGTGTCAAAAATCGTCACATCCCCAATTAGTGGCATGAGCCGGTGATTAGATTACATCACCATTATATCACTTCGGAGTACTGACAAAAGATCAATCATCATTTAGTATATCTACAAATATCTCATTAAATTGCTCTACCCTATAAAGTGCTGGTGCATTTAAAGTAAATTAGGACATATATCACAACACATACGCCAATAAGCTGATCCATGTAGCCCCGGCCAGGGTCACATGCAGCAGCACACAGATAGTGTTGTTCACACAATCAAATGGGGGAACCATAGTCACAAGTCAAGGAGGCAACCTTACCCATAATGTAACCCAGTGGACACAAGCTAACAGCTAATTTACTTTAAAGAAGTTGTCCACTACTTTATATGAACCCCCCAATGTATCCCCCCGGGGTCCAGAAGTATTTTTATAAATACCTTGCAATACCTTTTGTGCCTCTGAGCGGCGGGTCACGTGATACCTGTGAGCGGTTAGTGATAGCGCCGCTCACAGGCAGAAAAGGCACCACAAGGTATTTAGAGAAACACTTATGGGCCCTGGGGGAATACATTGGGGGATCATATAAAGTAGTGGACAACCCCTTTAAATGCACCAGCACATAGGGTACTGCAATTTAATGAGATATGTGTAGATATACTGAATGATTGATTTTGTGCCATTTCTGGCTTTTTTATATTGTGTGATATACGTCTTTGGCCCAATTTTGTTTAAAGTTTATTGGTACAAAAAAAATAATTATGATCAGATTTTTGGATTATGACTCCATATCTCTTATCAGAACTGAAGTTTTCTAGTGGAATATCCACTACAGCCTGCATCATTTGGGCAATAGGCTGTATTAATATATTCATGACAATTGTGAATCTGTTTTGGATGATATTGATTCTAGATTCATACATGAGCTCAGGAAAGTATTAAATAATGAGAGTCCTCAGTGGTTCATACCTTTTAATGGCTAACTAAAAAGATGGTGACAAATAGCAAAAACCGAGAGGGTTCCAGCATCCGCCAATGATTAGAAGCTTAAAACATGACTTTTCATGAAAACTAAGATTTCACAGCTTGAAACGCATAGACCAGTGTCCTTTTTATCTTCCTCCCCCATGTCTCCCCCATCCCCTTCCCCAACTTCATTGATATGTTTTTGCAAAAAAAACCTTTTTTTGTCCTTTTTCATTAAAAGTCTTGTTTTACATTTCTAATCATTGGTGGATGCTGGAACCCTCTCGTTTTTTCCTCTGCTACTGCCCAGCTGCCGCTCTGAAGTCCGTACACCACATTCTTCATATGGAGGCTTCAAACCATCTGTACTTGAAGAGCTGAACATTTCCTTTTCCCCTCTCCCATGATTTTTTAACTCACATATTTATACACAACAGAAAACAGGGATAATGCAGAAATAAGACAAGTGATGGGAAGCAGAACTATCAATGTGAGAAACAGTTGTGGCAGTAAATATTGAGGCAGATCATAGATAAGGAGCGTGATAGTTTTATTGTCCTCTGATTGAGGTCTGTTCCAGAGTTGTGATACCCCCAAATGGTCTGAGGGGCACATTTCTTAAACGATGTAGAAAGACATAAATTCATGCGACACATTCATGCCTGCTCTGAGTGTGTCACTTGTTGTCATAAGTTTGTACTCCCAGACTCTCTTGTCTCTCTGTGGTGGGAAATGTGAAGTTACCGTTCAATACCAGCATCTCCCTGAAGAGTCTGGGAGTAGAAACTTATAACAAATGACAAACTGAGAGCAGGAATGAATGTGTCACATGAATTTATATCTTTCTACATCAATTAAGGAATGTGTTCCTCAAACTATTTGGGGGAATCACAACCCTGGACCAGACCACAATCAGAACGCAATAAAACTATCACACTCCTTATCCATGATCTACTCCATTATTTACTGCCACAGCAGTATCTCTGCGTCCCACATTGGTAGTTCTGCTTCCCGTCACTTGTCTTATTTCTGCATTATTATTGTGTCCTGCTGTGTATAAATATGTGACTCCTCAGATTTTATGTTCTACTGAGCCTGATGAAGAGACCTGAGTAATCTAGAAAGCTGCCATTAAAAGATATTAACCACTGAGGACTCTCAATCTTTAATATTTTTCTAGCTACATGGTACAAAGTTATGTTTCCTATATACGAGCACGGTCAACCTGCATACATCAGCACAACCTGCTTCCCCTAGTGGCTGCAGAAAAGTTTGCATCTGCGTGCATAGACATTAGGATTTAAAAAAGATGCAATTGTGTTTTACCTGGGGACAACTGAGAAGTTGAGGGCCCTTCAAATTCTGGTGCTTTACGGAAGGACAGGCGCATTTTACTCTGGGGAGATTGAGAAGTTGCAGAACTCTTTCTCTGAGGAGACTGAGAGGTTGAAGGCCTTGTACTTTGGGAGGATGGAGAAGCTGCAGTCCTCTTTTGTGGCTGCTTCAACTTTCTGCGGTGTTGAGGGCTCTGCTGATTTTTCATGATGTAAAATGTTGAGACACAATCAAAGCTGCAAACAAGACAATTCAACAGGATCATAAATTATTATTATTATTTATTATTATAAGCGCCATGGAATAAATGGCGCTTACATGTGAAAAAGGGGTATACGTAATAAAAACACTTCCAATAATATTGAAAAAAAGAGTCAGCGACTGGTACAGGAGGAGAGAGGACCCTGCCCGCGAGGGCTCACAATCTACAAGGGATGGGAGAGGATACAGTAGATGAGGGTAGAGTTGGTAGTGCAGCGTTATGGTGGAGCGGTGGTTACAGCAGGTTGTACGCTTGTCGGAAGTGGGTCTTCAGGTTCCTTTTGTAGGTTTCCATGGTAGGCGAGAGTCTGATATGTTGGGGTAGAGTGTTCCAGAGTAAGGGAGATACACGGAAGAAATCTCGGTAATCAGTGGCCACTAGACCAGAGTCCTGTGAACTACCTCTTCTAATTAGTAGGCCCTGTGGGGTAATTACATTGTGTCGCAATGTAGGCATGATGTTGAGGGGGACTCCTAAGCAGAAGAGGTGTTGGGAATGTCACGAGTAGCAGAAGGCTTGCAGGGTTGTGGTCCAGCAGGCACTAAGGTGCAGCGAATCTGTTTGTGAAACTGTTTAACCTCATATACCTTTGCAAAAGTTCTCAGGTCTCCTGTCTGGAGGAGTTGTAAGAATTGTCAGAAGTCTGGCCCGTCCTCTAATAAGGAGCAGAGAAGATGAGATAAGACACGCAGGGCCACGTCACATGGGATTATCTCACTGAGAGGCTATGTTCACATGTTGCGTAACTTTTGCTGTGTTTTTTATTCAAATTAAAAGGCTGCTTTTCACGGTATCAGCAAAGTTAAAAGATTTCAGAAATATAATTCACAGGCTTGTTTTTTTCCACAACTATATTGGAAAACTGCTGCGTTTTTTAAAACTGCAGCATGTCAATTCTTTCAGCATTTTTTCATCCATATAAAGCAATCAGTTTTTGTAGTGATTTTGTTTGAAAAAAATATATACAGGTACAGCAAGATGTGAAACACATTTATTTTGGGGATTTTCTTAAATTTGTGTCTTGGTATCCTCAAATGAGCATGGTTGTTAGTATTAGTACAGTTTACTTTAACACATACCACAAATTTAATTAAACAATGTCTGACCAACTCAATGCCCTACCAATGTGTGAGTGTCCTACCAATGTCTGAAAGTAAACAATGCCCTACAAATGTGTTAGGTTAAAAGTGGGCACCACACAGCCAGCACCACGTACAGTGGGAACCATGCGGATGGTAGCTTGATCCAATCACTGCTGGTTAACCATTAAATGGCACTGTAACCCCTGACAGGCATTTATGTGGCACAGTCCTGGGGCCGTCTCCGTTCCTTCCCCATGATCCGATATCGGAGAGCTGATGTGCCACCATGGCAGCTGGGGCCCTGCTGATGCCACTGTTGCCGCCTTCTTGATACTCGTGTACAGCTGAGCCACAAGGGCCACATACGAGGCCGTGATCGCCACATACTGAAGTCCCGCACTATATACAACATTTCATGAGCACAGATGGAAGGGATAGAAAAGTAAGTAATAAATTCCCACCGCCTCCATTTTCCTTGTTTAAAAATCCCCAAGTTATGAAAAATAAGAAGAATATCTGGTAACACTGAGCAAAACCATTCCCAGGACCCCGGAGTAGTGGCCCGGCTACTGCCTCACTAGCTGCCGGCATCCCTGGAGCCTCTTAGGACTAGTAGGCCAGAACAGCCATTGCAGAGACCCGGGGGTGGAGCAGGTAGGGGGGCTGGCATGGAGCCTCTACAGCACGGCCCTGACACTATTTTGCCCAATGCTAATATCTGGCATCACATATAAAGCCTCATGTAGCAGAATAACACCAGTAGGCGGTGCTGACACCCACGATTGTTTGCTGTGGATGTACAGTGTGAACGGAGCCGCTGAGCGCAGATCTGGGGGCGGAGTTGCGGCCGCTGCCGGGAACCACTGCTTTGTGCGCTGCAGTAACCACGGGAGGCCAGCAGAGGCCGCCACAGCCTGAGCGAGGCCCAGCAGCTCCAGTGTAAAATGACAGCTTATCTGTGAGGAGTCGGGTGGGAGTTGTAGTCCCACACGCTGCAGACCTCTGCTGCATAGAGTGGTGGGCACGTACAGGCAATCCCCCCGGTAATCCCCCCTCACCAGTCAGGACGCGTCTATCTCCTGCCGACAAGTTTCCACCTACGGCCCGCGCGCTGCTGCTTAGGAAACGGGGAGGGGCTTACATCCAGCCAATAGCTGCGGCCCATTTTTTCTCTCGTCTCAATAGACTTTATTGTACAAGACAATGAGAACATTATTCTGGAAGAGGAGATACAAAAATACACTGAGCCTATGGGGGTGACTGGCAGGGCGGGGGCCCAGAGAGTTGCCTGCTGTGGCACAGGTCAGGGAAGGAAGGTGCACGCTTCTATGGGGGGCACACATTCTCCCCCAGAATGCCTCAGGCCTCTTTCACACGTCAGTATTTCCGGTACGATTGGTGACAGTTTCCACACATACCGGAGACACTGACACACGTAGACAGGGTCGGTCTGGGCTGGCGGGATACCGGGAAATTTCCCAGTGGGCCCCGCTCCCTGCTGCAGAGTAGAGGGGGGAGAAGAGAACAAAAAAAAATCCTGCGGTTTTAAGGGGCACGGGCCCTTTAAAAGCTCAGGCACAGTGTATGCAGGGACGCGCGCACGCAGCGTTCATTACCTGAACCACCGCGGCGCACATCCCAGTGAAGCAGCTGAAGCTGCGTGTCTCCCTTCGCCGGCCGGCGTATGACGTCATCGTCATGCGCCTGCTGTGAAAGAGGCGCGCAACTCAGGAGAAGGAGGACACCGCACGGGAGCGCAGGAAGGTAAGAGGTGTGTGTGTGTGTGTGTGTAATGGTCTGGACCCACTGGCTGGACACACAAGGCGGGGGCCAGCTGGACACACAAGGGGAGGCCAAGCTGGACACACAAGGGGGGGCCCAGCTGGACTCACAAGCGGGGGCCCAGCTGGACACACAAGGGGGGGCCCAGCTGGACACACAAGGGGGGGCCCAGCTGGACAGACACACAAGGGGGTAGCCTGGCTGGACACAAAGGGGGGGAACCCTGGATGGACACACAAGGGGGGAGCCAACTGGACACAAAAGCGGTGGTCCTGGATGGACACACAAGGGGGGAACCCTGGATGGACACACAAGGGGGGGCCCAGCTGGACACACAAGGAGGTAGCTGACTGGACACACAAGGGGGGAACCCTGGCTGGACACACAAGGGGGAACCCTGGCGGGACACACAAGGGGGGAACCCTGGTGGGACACACAAGGGGGGAACCCTGGCTGGACACACGAGGGGGGGCCCTGGCTGGACACATGAGGGGGAACCCTGGCTGGACACACGAGGGGGGCCAAGCTGGACACACGAGGGGGGGGCCAAGCTGGACACACGAGGGGGGAGCCCTGGCTGGACACGCAAGGGGGAACCCTGGCTGGACACGCAAGGGGGAACCCTGGCTGGACATGCAAGGGGGGGCCCGGCTGGACACACAAGGGGGGGAGCCCTGGCTGGACACACAAGGGGGGGGAGCCCTGGCTGGACACACAAGGGGGGGGGCCCTGGCTAGACACACAAGGGGGGCCCTGGCTGGACACACAAGGTGGAACCCTGGCTGGACCCAGGCAAAGGGGGGTGGGCAGGTTGGACACATGGAGGCCAGGATGGATATATGGGGGTAGGATGGATATATGGGGGGGCAGGCTGGACTCATGGAGGCCAGGAAGGATATATGGGGGAGGCAGGCTGGACTCATGGAGGCTAGGATGGATATATGGGGGGGGCAGGCTGGACTCATGGAGGCCAGGATGGATATATGGGGGGGCAGGCTGAACACATGGAGGCCAGGATGGATATATGGGGGGGGGGACAGGCTGGACACATGGGGGGCTAGGATGAATATGTGGGGGGGGTGGGCTCGATACACATGGGCTAGCATAAATATATGGAGGGGCACACTGGATATATGGGGGGTGTCAGGATGGATATATGCAGGGGGTAAGGGCAGTATGGATATATGAGGGGGGAGGCTGGACACATGGAGGCCAGGATGGATATGTAGAGGGCAGGCTGGACACATGGACGATATATGGGTGGGATATATGGGGGCGCAGGCTGGAAACATGGAGGCAAGGATGGATATGTGGGGGGGGCAGACTGGCCACATGGGGGGGCTAGGATGGGTATATGGGAGGGGGCAGGCTCGATACACGTCTGCTAGGATAAATATATGGAGGGGTCACACTAGACAAATGGTGGCCAGAAGGGACATATGGGCGTGCCTGGCTAGACAAGGGACTTAATTACTGTTTGGGAGCCAGATTGAGGAACATACTTTATTAGTTTATGGTGACCAGTGGGGAACATTATTACTTTAGATTCCAATTATTATTATTACATTATTACTTCTGTAATATAATTTACTTTTTAGGAAATTGTTTTCCATGGGATGGGACAAAAGAGGGGTCCTGTTACTGTGCAGGACGGCACTATGTTGTTTTTTTTCTTCAACTGGTGTAGTGTAGAAGTCGGGGGGAAAAGTGGGAATGTGCTCTAGAAGAGATCAGTTATTGATAACTGTGTGTTATTTTCTGCAGAGATGATTCATGACTGGAAGAAGTGATGGCCGTCTGTGCCAGATGAAGAAGAAAAGCGAAGATGAAGGACTTCACCTAGAGACATCACTGGTGAGTCAGTGTATTACATGTACACTTACACTACACACGTGGTCAAAATTGTTGGTACCCCTCATTTAATGAAAGAAAAACCCACAATGGTCACAGAAATAACTTGAATCTGATAAATTACTAATTTTTGAAAATGAACAAATGAAAGTCAGACATTGCTTTTCTGCTTCCACAGAATTTTAAAAAAAATTAACCTCATGAAATAGGCCTGGACAGAAATGATGGTTCTTCTTAACTTAATACTTTGTTGAACGACCTTTTGAGGCAATCACTGCAATCAAACAATTCCTGTAACTGTCAATGAGACTTCTACACCTCTCCACAGGTATTTTGGCCCACTCATCATAAGCAAACTGCTCCAGTTGTCTTGTGTGTGAAGGTTGCCTTCTTCAGACGGCATGTTTCAGCTCTTTCCAAAGATGCTCCATAGGATTTAGGTCAGGGCTCATAGAAGGCCACTTCAGAATAGTCTAATGTTTTCCTCTTAGCCATTCTTGGGTGTTTTTAGCTGTGTGTTTTGGGTCATTATCCTGTTGCAAGACCCATGACCTGCGACTGAGACCAAGCTTTCTGACACTGGGCAGCACATTTCTCTCTAGAATCCCTTGATAGTCTTGAGATTTCATTGTACCCTGCACAGATTCAAGACACCCTGTACCAGATGCAGCAAAGCAGCCCCAGAACATAACAGCCTCCCCCATGTTTCACAGTAGGGACAGTGTTCTTTTCTTGATATGCTTCATTTTTCCATCTGTGAACATAGAGCTGATGTGCCTTGCCAAAAACTTCCATTTTTGTCTCATCTGTCCATAGTACATTCTCCCAGAAGCTTTGTGGCTTGTCAACATGTAGTTTGGCAAATTCCAGTCTGGCTTTTTTATTATTTTTTTTTTCAACAATGGTGTTCTCCTTGGTCGTCTTACATGAAGTTCACTTTGGATCAAACAACGGTGGATAGTACGATCTGACACTGATGTTCCTTGAGCTTGAAGTTCACCTTTAATCTCTTTAGAAGTTTTCCTGGACTCTTTTGTTACCATTCATATTATCCGTCTCTTTGATTTGTCATCAATTTTCCTCCTGCGGCCACATCCAGGGAGGTTGGCTACAGTCCCATGGATCTTAAATTTCTGAATAATATGTGCACCTGTAGTCACAGGAACATCAAGCTGCTTGGAGATGGTCTTATAACCTTTACCTTTTAACATGCTTTTCTATAATTTTCTTTCTAATCTCCTGAAACAACTCTTTCCTTTGCTTCCTCTGGTCCATGTTGAGTGTGGTACACACCATGTCACCAAACAACACAGTGAGTATCTGTAGCCCTATATACAAGCCCACTGACTGATTACAAGATTGTAGACACCCGTGATGCTAATTAGTGGACACAACTTGATTTAACATGTCCCTTTTGTCACATTATTTTCAGGGGTACCATCATTTCTGTCCAGGCCTATTTCATGAGTTTAATTTTTTTTTAAATTCAGTGGAAGCAGAAAAGCAATGTCTGACTTTCATTTGTTCATTTTCATAGATTTTTAATTTATTATTACTTTTGTCAGATTCAAGTTATTTCTGTGACCATTGTGGGTTTTTCTTTCATTAAACGAGGGGTACCAACAATTCTGACCACCTGTGTATATAGTATATACAGAACTCCTGTGTATGTCACTGGTGATCACTGTATTATGTATACACTATATACAGAGCTTCTGTGTATGTCACTGGTGACCACTGTATTACCTGTACACTATATACAAAGCTCCAGTGTATAATGTCACTGGTGATCACTGTATTACCTGTACACTGACACTATATACAGAGCTCCTGTGTATAATGTCACTGGTGATCCCTGTATTACCTGTACACTATACACTATATACAGAGCTCCTGTGTATAATGTCACTGGTGACCACTGTATTACCTGTACACTATATACAGAGCTCCTGTGTATAATGTCACTGGTGACCACTGTATTATCTGTACACTATATACAGAGCTCCTGTGTATAATGTCACTGGTGACCACTGTATTACCTGTGCACTATATACAGAGCTCCTGTGTATAATGTCACTGGTGATCACTGTATTACCTGTACACTATACACTATGTACAGAGCTCCTGTGTATAATGTCACTGGTGACCACTGTATTACCTGTACACTATATACAGAGCTCCTGCGTATAATGTCACTGGTGACCACTGTATTACCTGTACACTATATACAGAGCTCCTGTGTATAATGTCACTGGTGACCACTGTATTACTTGTACACTATATACAGAGCTCCTATGTATAATGTCACTGGTGATCACTGTATTACCTGCACACTATATACAGAGCTCCTGTGTATAATGTCACTGGTGACCACTGTATTACTTGTACACTATATACAGAGCTCCTGTGTATAATGTCACTGGTGACCACTGTATTACTTGTACACTATATACAGAGCTCCTGTGTATAATGTCACTGGTGACCACTGTAATACCTGTACACTAAATACAGAGCTCCAGTGTATAATGTCACTGGTGATCACTGTATTACCTGTACACTGACACTATATACAGAACTCCTGTGTATAATGTCACTGGTGAACCCTATATTACCTGTACATTGACACTATATACTGAGCTCCAGTGTATAATGTCACTGGTGGTCACTGTATTACCTGTACACTATATACAGAGCTCCTGTGTATAATGTCGCTGGTGGTAATAGCAGTGTTGTTAGTATTGTGGTTTGTATTCATGATCAGTATTGTAGTATTTGGTCACTTTGGGGTGGTAATATGTGGTCTGGTCATGGTGTGACCGTATTTGTTCCTTGTATGTGGTATTATTCGGTCACTATGTGGTGGTAATATGTGATCTAGTCATGGTGTGGTGATATTTGTCCCTTTTGTATGTGGTATTATTGGTGTTGATATAGTGGACTGTGTTGTGTATGGCAGTCATTTTGTTCTTGCTGATATTAACTAGGAAAATATTTTTTTCCATTAGGCCACAGCCCCACCATTAGTATTCGGTCAGTATTTTTTCTCAGGAGTCGCTGCCAAAACCAGGAGTGGGTGATAAATGCAGAATTGGTGACTTGTTTCTATTATACCTTTTCTCTGATTGTTCCTCACCTGGTTTTGGCTCCCACTCCTGAGAAAATATACTGACCGAATACTGACCAAATACTGATAGTGGGGCCATGGCCTTAGAGATTAAATACTTGGACCAGAGCGGCAGAGATGCACTTACTCTCTGGTGAAAACAAGTAATCACCTCTACACAGGATCAGTGATAATATTGATTGGTGGGGGTCTGACTGCTGGGACACAATCGGCAGAATGTGAAGCTTTTCACCCCATTAGACTGGAGTGGCATGTGAGATGCGACCACTGATCCATTCATTCCCTCAGTGACTGTGAGCGCTGCTCTTTTTTGGAAGCTGCATTTTAAAATGGGGATAAGTGTCCTGTCAGGGATGAAACTTCCCCATTCTTCTGATAGGTGCGTTTTCCAATGTTCGGACCCAAACGATCAATAAGTGATCACCGATCCTGTGGATCCCATGGATCGGTGATAACTTGTTTTAACCAAAGAAGCCCTTTAATGCAAACTACCGTAATTGTACATCCCAGTTAGTGTCGCACAGTAGATGTGCAGGAGCCGCCAGTCAATGCTCCACTATAACAGGGATAGCGGATAACAGATATTTGCATATTGCTGTAGGGTGGGCCCCTAGAGTCAGTTCTCCCTGTGGGCCCCAGACACCCCAGTCCGACCCTGCACGTAGACCCATTCTAATCTATGGTCTGCGCACATGTCAGTGCGTTTCCACGGACCGTATGTCCCACACATAGACATGTCCGTTTTTGGCCGGCAGCATGGGTCACACAGACCCATTCAAGTCAATAGCTCCGTGTAAACACGTACCGCACATGAATTTCTTCTGTGTGACACGTACCGGTGCCTGAGAATCAGCGTACAGTTAGCGCTGTTCCCGAGCGCTGGGTGCTGAACGCTGCCCTCATCATGGTTCCCTGCGATCAGCACCAACAGGGACAATGATGAGAGTAGTAGTGTCTGCTCCCGCAGTGTCCAACTGTAAAGAGCTGTGCTCAGCAAGTGACAGAATAGCGCTCAATGAGCTCAGCGCATCATTGGGGTCAACTCACTGCAGGAGTCAGTCTCCTCGGCATGAGCAATCACATGGATTACAGCGGGGGACACTTAGGACTGGTGAGTATAAGGATTTTATTCTTATTTCTACACCAGGTCACAGCGGGAGCAGAATACTACTCTCATCATTGTCCCTGCTGGTGCTGATCCCACCGCAAGCAGGGGACAATGATGAGGGCAGCGTTCAGCACTTGGCGCTTGGAAACAGCGCTAACTGCACCGCTGATTCCCAGGCGTCAATACGTGTGCTCCTGATGTGGAACATGTGTAAGGTGCCCCAGCGAGGTAGTCGTGGGCGAGCTGTAGCCCCCTCTCGCTATGGCACCCTACAGACAATACGTGTCCTCCCTCTGAAGTGTGGCTGTGTATGTAGTGCTCTTCACTTACTTCAAGCCATCCAATCGCGGCCGTCTCCAGGCAATTTTCTTCTGGGACCAGGGCAGCAATAATTTCAGAGGACACGAGGTTCTTAACCAGAACTTGGACTTTACTTGGGGAAGAGGAATATATACAATATTTACAGTCAGATATAATGGATAAGGCCCGACAGGCAATCATCTCCCTCACAGGCGCCGTTAACTGCTTCAGCCCTGGTTCCCTCTTTAAGCGGAGCATCTCTGTGGCTATAATTCCTGGCCAAAGAGACTCCTCTGTATTAACAGTGAACGGATCCGATATCTCTCCCCCACGTCTTGGCTTGGAGTACTGTTTAGCTTCCTCTGCTGCCTGCAGACCAGAAGTGCCCCGTGTCCTCACTACGCTTTGGTGAGTTTCTACGGCGAGCGAACAGGACTCGTGCTCTTGCGTGGGGAGAACTGCGCACTGGGATCTCACTGTCTGAGGGTTCGGAGCTCCCGTCTACCCTAGCAGCCACTATAGTAAGGCTGTCTCATCAGGTCGCAATCCCTTCTTGTACTACTGAATCACTTCCTGATTCAGGAAATTAAAACAGAGACTTTCCTAATATGCCCACCCTCAGTGAGCTGTCATCACAGAACCTTAACCCATCACTGTCTATAGCTCGGCTGGCAGACTCAACCTGACATCTGCACCCCGAACAGTGGCATCTTGTGGCTGTTTTCAGGTACTACAGCCCAGAAGGAACTATACCAGGAACAAGCTCTATATCTCTCTAGGCTTGATAAGGGCACTAAGTTCCCCCTCTGCTCTACCAACTGGACCACTAAAGCTAACCCCCTTAGCTTGGCCTACCACAGTTGGGGAGGTCTGTCTTCAGGAACTCTTCCTTTTACTCTCTCAGTCTCAAGGGAAGGCTACGCCCTTCCCCACTATTACATTCCCCGACACTTTAATGTTGGTCGTCCCTGACCACACTAGGCAATAAACATCAATCAACAGTTATAAAATTACATTACTAAATTTTACTAAAACATTCTTAGTAAGCGACTGGTCCTGAGGTCATCTTCTTGGATGGAAGACCGGCCCGTCTCGGTTAAGGGCCCTGGAACAGCAATTCAGGACAGTCCATTATCAACTTTTTCAGAGGCACCGGTCCTTCTTGGTAAGGACCCTGGAAACGAAGTGTCCATGTCCACATTTTTAAATCAGGTCAACTCTTCAATAGCCCTTAATCCCCTCCTGGGGCTACATTCTGAGGCACACAGTCACAGGTAACACCCTGTGAGTCTCTTTTCTTCTTGGCCCTAGCGGGGGTCACCGGTTCTTCCCGCCAGGCCGCAAGTCTCTTAGATTTGGAGGATATCCATCCTCAAGGTGTGCCTCAGCATTTTAAATTCCAGCAGAAAAAGGCGCAACAAGCGCAACAAAAAGAAAAATAAAGAGTAAAAACAAAAAGAGCAGCTCTCTTAGGCACACAACTTAGTGCTGCTTAAGGCCTTCCTGGCCTGGGAGGTAGGGGAACAGTCCTCATATTCTTTTTTTCAGGAAGAAAAAAAACACACAGGCCTTCTGGCCATGAAGGTATAAACAGTCCTTCCTAGAATAACAAAGGCGAGGCGCCTTAAACTTTGTTTCCTGAGACTCGACTGGTCTCCAGCCTTTAAATAGGGGTTCCTCGGAACTCGACCCCTCAGAATAGCCTGCTGGACGAATCGAGTAACTGCAACTGCCCAGAGGACACCTTGGTCACTGCTCAGGTGTCTCCTGGAATTTCTCCATCTTCTTCCAGACTCCTCTCAGGCAGAACCAAGCCACTTCCAGCTGAAGTTATCACAGGTACTACCTGCACATCTGCATCAGGCTCCCAGAGTGAAGTCAAGGCCCAAAGTCCTTCTTGAAGCTCCTCTACCATCTTCCTCCCCTCGGCATACCACAGCTCTATGCTTCTGAGGAATTCACCGCAGCTTCTTTGGGTTGGCAACTGAGCAGCATGCAATAGTTGCTGGCCTGCGTCCGGCCTTACTGAACGGGATGGAGCTGAGGCTTGCATAACTTCTGCAGTGGGCTCCACCTCTTCTTGGTATTCTAGAGCGGTCACGGACTCTCCATTCCCCGGAGTGGTGTACACTGAGTGCCTCCCTTCAGGCTGAGCCACAATAACTGGGGATGGTAGTATCTCTGGAACTACTTGATCGCGGTGATCAGGTCCCCAGGGCAGACAAAAGACTCCAAGTCTCCGCTAGTACGCGTCCACTGCATACGGGTCCCCATATTCACTCTCACCGCTCATGTCTTCCATCTCTTGATCATCACCGCCAATGCTCATTCTCAATACAGGCTGGGCTCTTGCCTCGTGATCACGATGTGTCATCACAACTAATATCTTCCCCAGCTCCTTACCTCTCATGGGCTGGGACGAAAATGGCGCCGGTCGCTCTCCGGTGACGCGCGTCCTGCGCGTCCAGCTCCGCCTCTTCCTGGGCCGGCCTTCTGACGCGACCGCCGCATCACTCATCACTCTTGGCCGTTCCGCCTTCGGCCGCGCCCCTTTTCTGTGCGCGCTGATACTCACGGGGCCGGACTTCACTTTACGCCGCGCCCTCTTCCTCACTGGACGTCCCATCCTGGGACGCATCTTCACCGCTGGGCCCATCCTTCTTTGGGCCGGAACTCGCAGGGGCTGGACATCTTTTCGCGCTCTCCGGCGCCGTCCACTCCCACGATAGGCGGTTCTTCTCCCCGACTTTACCGCCGTTGTCACCATCTTGGAATCCATGCTTTGGGCCGCCATCTTGGGCCGCATGCCTTCCAACACCTTCTCCTCAGTGTTCTGCGTCGGCTCTTCCCCGCTTTCTTCATGCGAGGAGCTCGCATCCTGCCGACTACGCCAAATGTAAGGTGCCCCAGCGAGGTAGTCGTGGGCGAGCTGTAGCCCCCTCTCGCTATGGCACCCTACAGACAATACGTGTCCTCCCTCTGAAGTGTGGCTGTGTATGTAGTGCTCTTCACTTACTTCAAGCCATCCGATCGCGGCCGTCTCCAGGCAATTTTCTTCTGGGACCAGGGCAGCAATAATTTCAGAGGACACGAGGTTCTTAACCAGAACTTGGACTTTACTTGGGGAAGAGGAATATATACAATATTTACAGTCAGATATAATGGATAAGGCCCGACAGGCAATCATCTCCCTCACAGGCGCCGTTAACTGCTTCAGCCCTGGTTCCCTCTTTAAGCGGAGCATCTCTGTGGCTATAATTCCTGGCCCTAGAGACTCCTCTGTATTAACAGTGAACGGATCCGATATCTCTCCCCCACGTCTTGGCTTGAAGTACTGTTTAGCTTCCTCTGCTGCCTGCAGACCAGAAGTGCCCCGTGTCCTCACTACGCTTTGGTGAGTTTCTACGGCGAGCGAACAGGACTCGTGCTCTTGCGTGGGGAGAACTGCGCACTGGGATCTCACTGTCTGAGGGTTCGGAGCTCCCGTCTACCCTAGCAGCCACTATAGTAAGGCTGTCTCATCAGGTCGCAATCCCTTCTTGTACTACTGAATCACTTCCTGATTCAGGAAATTAAAACAGAGACTTTCCTAATATGCCCACCCTCAGTGAGCTGTCATCACAGAACCTTAACCCATCACTGTCTATAGCTCGGCTGGCAGACTCAACCTGACATCTGCACCCCGAACAGTGGCATCTTGTGGCTGTTTTCAGGTACTACAGCCCAGAAGGAACTATACCAGGAACAAGCTCTATATCTCTCTAGGCTTGATAAGGGCACTAAGTTCCCCCTCTGCTCTACCAACTGGACCACTAAAGCTAACCCCCTTAGCTTGGCCTACCACAGTTGGGGAGGTCTGTCTTCAGGAACTCTTCCTTTTACTCTCTCAGTCTCAAGGGAAGGCTACGCCCTTCCCCACTATTACACATGGTTGCCACATATGAACATCTCCGGCACTGTTTTTTCCGGGACCGGAAATATCAGGACGTGAAAGAGCCCTCAGTGTAATGTCTCCAAGCTTCCACCAGCCATTCCAGCTCCTCAACTTCCCCACACAAATCCAGCTGCTGCCACTGCATTACATGAGGCTGCTGTGGGCCCATGTAAGTGCACGTGGCTTCTGCCTATTGTAGTAGATCGACTCACTCGGCTTCTTAAAGAGGCAGTCACAGGAACAATTTAAAGTATGGCTAATTTATTGTAGTCCTCATAAATCACATCACAAGAAAACGTAAATACAGCCTTTGTCCGGCAGAAGGTAAAACATAAAATAGCAAGTCCATACATAGTGCTGTTTAGCCCACCCAGCTTAAAGTTCAGCGTCCATGTCCTTTAGCAAAGGAATTCACACCAGGAGACTTGCAATGTCCATATTTCCAGCATGCATCCCACAAACAGCTCAGAGATCTCACCTCCAGCCCAGCAAACACTCAAATGCTCTGGGAGGCTGTGTTTTTCTATCCACTCAGTTACTCCCTTTCTACAGGTGCTTTAATCACCCTAGGTCCAAGATGGTGGTTTAAACTACTCGTGTGCTGGAAACTTTTCACTATGCACAATCACTGAAGCTATCAATATCAGTGCTACACATCTCTCTCTCCAGTAACCTACTAGTAACTGTCACATATTCCCCCCCTCTGCCCAAAAGCCATTGGTTTTGGCACTTTCAGTCACCAAACAGGGGAGTCTAAACTGGTATCTGTGTTACTATGCAGCTTCCCAGGCCTGTGTTCACATGAAAGATTAAATTTTTAATTCTTTTTCCCGATGGTACTCTTCTTTGGGTTTATGGTAAACCCCACTTTCCTCAGCGCATCCAGCACGGCCTGGACCTTCTGCAGATGACTTCCCCAATCCGGGCTGAATACCACAATATCATCGAGGCAAGCTGCGGCACACTTTTTGTGAGGGGCTAAGATCCAGTCTATGGCCCTCCGGAGGGTAGCTGGGTCTCTTTGCAGGCCCAATGGGCTTCTGGTATACTTGAAACAACCATCAGGTGAAAAGGAGGTCATCTTCTGCTTGGCACTTTGATAGAAGATTGCCAGCAACCCTTCGTCAGGTCCAGGGAGGTGATGTATCTGGCTGAACCTAGCTTCGATCTGAGATCATCGTTGCGGGGTATTGGATACGCGTAATTTTTAGCCCCTTCCTTCGAAATCACCTTTCGGCGGTCTTCAGGAGTTCTATATGGCTTTTGGTTCACCTGCACATGTGGCTCCATCAGGATTTGCCATTCACCAACCTGCCTACGTCTTGGTAGCTCCGAAAACAGGTCCCGGTTCTGCTGAAGAAGTTCTCGGCACTGTTGTTTCTCGGCTGGTGACAGTGTTTCTGCCACAGGTATGCCATTAATGTCACCTTCTGGTCCGTCCAGCTGACATGGAGTTTCAACTTGGCTTATCTGTTGCCCTGCCTTGATGGATAGCTGTATGAGAGGATTTTAGACTAGAGAGGTGGTTGCGGTTAACTGGCAGGTGGGACAGGAATTGCAATATTTTAGGATTTCACGATGACATCTGGTCCAATAGTACCTCTGCATGACCCTTTGTAGAGTTTTGTCCACCCCCAGATGACCACCCAAAACATGTGAATGGGATCTGTCCAGCACCCTTTGTCTATAGGGTGCTGGTACCAATAATTGCTCCACTATCTCCTCCCTCACCTTGTAACTCGGTACAATAAGTCCCCCCTCAACATAAAATAGGGAAACCTGGTGTCAGCCCCTGACTCCTGTGCTATGCCATTTATGACTGTTACCTTATTGAATGCTTCGTTTAGTGAAAGGTCTCTATGTTGGGTGAGCCCCAATTTTTGTCTGGTCACCCCTATCTCAGGAATGTCTGCCTCAGGGAATACTACTTTCTCCTCATTTCCCATTACACAGAAGGGAAATCCATCAGACTCTGGAGTTGGTGAGACTTTTTTAGGGCCAACCCATTTCTTACCTGAGTAATCCAGGTCTCTGCCCCTCCCCCACAAGTCCCAAAACAACACAAAGTCCCGGCCTATGATGATTGGGTGCAACAAATCCGGGACCACGCCGACCTCATGGACTCAGTTCCTCGGGCAGTCTCAATAACCACTCTGGCCACCCGATAGTCTATAGCATCCCCGTGAATGCAGTGGACGCCAACCTTCTTTCCAGGGATCAATTGGAGAGGGAGTGTGTCCCTCACGAGGGTCACCAAACTTCCTGAGTCCAGTAGTCCAGTCATTTGCAGGCCATTCACTGTTACAGGACAAGCTTAGGCCCCCTTGCTGGGTGGACAGTCCACACTGCCAGCAGGATATGCGTAGAAGGAACATCGGCGTTCCATGCTACAGTCCATTTGCTCGGTGGTCAGGGAACAATGGGCTGCTATATGACCTGGACCGTGACATCTCCAGAAAATTACATCCCCCGATGAGGGTCTTGGCATGACCTCTGTCGCCCCCTTGGATTTTGGACACGCCACCCCTTTTTTAACCTCCGCCCCCCCAGTATGGAGTGGGTTGTCTCTCCACGGACCCTTCAACACCATGATACCTTTCGACCAGTCCAACTAAGTCATCGGCGTTCTGGGGATCTCTCTGGGCAACCCGGGTCTGCATCGGGCTTGGAAGAGATTGCACAAAGCGATCCATTACAACTCGCTCCACCATCTGCATTGGGATAGAGTACTCCTGCTGCAACCACTTTTGGATGAGGTGCAGCAGATCAAACATTTGGAAGCGAGGGGGTTTGTCACGGTGATATGCCCAGCTATGGACCTGTTGTGCCCTGACAGACAAAATTTCTGTTTTCAATTTTTCATATTCTTTAGCGACCTGTAAAGCCAAATCATAGTAGGCCTTTTGTTGCTCCCCCATTAAGGATGACGCCAGGACTTCCGCCCACTCCACCGGCGGGAGTTTCTCTCTATTGGCGACCCTTTCAAAACCGGTTAAAAAGGCCCCTGTGTCATCATCCGGGGTCATTTTCTGCAAGGCTTTCCTCACCGCCTTCCGGACAGAGAAATCATCAGCTAACGTTGGAGTCGGAGCTGCTGCCGTGCCAACCGCCTCAGTGAGTAAATCAATCTGTTACTGCTGTTGTCGGCTCTGCTGCTGGAACTGCTGCTGCTGTTGGAACTGTTGTTGCTGTTGCTGCAGCTGTTGCATAAGCAGCTTACTTGTTTCCTGTTGTGCCAGCTGTTGCTGCTGCATCTGCTCCCAATGCTGCTGGTGCTGGTGTTGCTGGTTCTGGTGTTGGCTTTGGACCAGGTGCTTGATCAGCTCCTCCATTTTGTCTGAACGCTGTTCAGTGCTCATAGCCGCCTTCACCAAGGACATGCAGTCAGTTCACAGGCGTCACACTTGCTTCCTGGGGTTCTTGCTCGCATTCTGCACCAACTGTAGTAGATTGACTCACTCAGCTTCTTAAAGAGGCAGTCACAGCAACTATTTCTGTTTAAAGTACGGCTGATTTATTGTAGTCCTCATAAATCACATCACCAGAAAACGTACATACAGCCTTTGTCCGGCAGAAGGTAAAACATAAAATAACAAGTCTATACAATAGTGCTATTTAGCCCACCTGGCTTAAAGTTCAGCGTCCATGTCCTTTAGCAAAGGAATTCACACCAGGAGACTTGCAATCTCCATATTTCCAGCATGTATCCCACAAACAGGTCAGAGATCTCACCTCCAGCCCAGCAAACACTCAAATGCTCTGGGAGGGTATGTGCCCACACTGCGGAAATTTAGCAGAAATTTTCTGCTTCATTTCTGCATGTCCCCTCCCGGATAAACGCATGCGGAATTCCGCACGCGTTTATCGTGTGTTTATCGCGCGATTTCCACATGCGGAAATGCCTTGCGTTTTTTATTGCATTGCAAAGGCAATTCCGCTTGCGGAAACGCAAAATTAATGGACATGCTGCGGATTTTTCCACGCATCAAAAACGCTGCAGAAAAATCCGCAGCATGGGCATTGAACTTGCGGAATCCCCTTGGGGACCATGGGGGGCGGATAACATAGCGTTTCACAAGCATTTACGCTGCGGAAAATCCGCAGCATATACGCTTGAAAAACGCTACGTGGGCACATACCCGGAGGCTGTGTTTTTCTATCCACCCAGTTACTCCCTTTCTACAGGTGCTTTAATCACCCTAGGCCCAACATGGTGGTTTAACCTACTAGTGTGCTGGAAACTTTTCACTATGCACAATCACTGCAACTATCAGGCTGCGTGCACATGATGCGTTTTTCATGCGTTTCCGCTGCGGAATTTCCGCAGCGGAAACGCATAAAAAACGCATGGCAATCCGCACCCCATGGTCCCCAATGGCATTCCGCAATGTCAATGCACATGCTGCGGATTTTTCCGCAGCGTTTCTGCAGCGCTCATAAATCCGCAGCATGTTCATTAATTTTGCGGAAGCGCAGCAGAAGCGCCGCCATTGACTTGCATTGAGACGCATAATATCCGCGTCTGTACATTTGTACAAGCGGATATCATGCATCTCAATGTGCAGATGGCACCCAGTTCTGGAGGAGAGGAGACTCTCATCCAGACCTGGGTACCATTGTAAAAAAAAAGAATAAAATAAAAAATAAAGTTATATTCACCTGTCCGGCGGCTCTCTCTGCATGCAGGCAGCGCTTCTCCTTCCAGGACCTGAGATGACGTCGCGGTCATGTGACCGCAGGCTGTCTCGCGAGATGCCGGCAACCCGGAAGAAGCCAGGACAAGCGCTGCAGCACGCGCCGGTGCATCGGGGGTGAGTATAGCTTTATTTTTTTTATTTTTACGGTCGCACTATATAAATCTATGCCGTTTGCATGGCTTTATACAGTGTGACCTAGTTGTCAAGCACTTTCCAAGTGATGCTATCGCCTGGAAAGCGCTTGTCAATCCGCATGAGGAAACACATGCGTTAACGCATGTGGATACGCATGTGAATCCGCATGTATTCTGCAGGAAAAACGCATGCACAATCTGCATGCACAATCTGCATGCGTTTTTTCTGCCAGGGAGATGCAGAAATGCTGCAGAAATTTTCTGCTTCATTTCTGCATCGTGGGCACATAGCCTCAATATCAGTACTACACATCTCTCTCTCCCCAGTAACCTGCTAGTAACTCTGTCACACTATGCTCTGCTCCACCAGCTCAGGAGGGAAACTGTTTGGGATCCTGCGCATTCCTGCTTCTGATAATCGTTCCCGGGAATTATTGCAGCCATGTGATTATGAGAACTGACCAGGTCTGCCCCTCCCCCTAATAAGGGATGACACCTCAAGGCAACATTGATAATGGATGTGGTGCTTCATCCTACAAATGGAGAATCCCTTTCTTGTGGATGTGTCGTCATACGACTAGGAAAAATGCTTCTATCAAAGTAATGTTTAAACTCTCTGACAGCAAGCAGAGTTCTTTAGCCAATGACAGGGTTATTCACAACTTAATACATGGGTACTGTCAGATAGTGCTTGTAAATACAAGCAATTTACTACTTATTAACGCCATTTTAAGCCATTTTGGAGATACAAACGCTTCTTTTGTTTACCACTCATTGCCATGGTGACCGACCACCGCTGCTATACAGCAGAATGTGCAGTGCTTACAAGAGCTTTACTATTGAGCGGATAAGTACCGTTGGTAGTTGGCCAGGATGACTGGAGCACGCTGTTACCTCCTCATCCTGCCCAGCTTCAGCACAGCGCTTATATTTACATACTAGACTTCAGCTTTGTTCGCTCTCATAGGCAATAAGCTGCTAAAAAAAGAAAAGTGTTAATTATTCAAGGAAAGTTGCAGCTAATTGCAAAAGTGCTTGTTTTTACCATCACTATCTGACAGTGTTCATCTGTGAAGATGGGAAAAACCCTTTAAGGATTGTCATTCAAAGTCTATATAAAAAATGTTGCCACTTTTCATAGACGAGAATTACTTGCCTCCAGTAGTTTAGGCCACAGTTTAGATGCAGTCCCACAAAGCTACCATCAAATGCAGGTGAATTGCAGTCAAGATCTGAAGTCACTGCAGTTGTCAGATTGATTGGTCATTATTAATGGGATTGTCTACTACTCAGACAACTCCTTCTGAATCACCATATTTCCTCATATAAAATAATAATAGCCTTTACTCATATCCAGTGCCGGCGCCATTAAAGTGACGTCGATGCTGGGTCATAACTTAACCAGAAGGAGTGAGCGAGTATCAGCAGGTCTCACTTATTCTGTGTGTCAGTTTTGTCTGAATTAAGTGAGCGTGAAGCGATCCATTATCAGTCGCTGATTGGCTGCTGGGCTCACGTAACATAACGTCACTATAGACCCAAGCCAGTAAGTGTTGGTATATGCAACAGTTGTGGACTTCTTTGTTTGTGTGAAGGAGGACTTTATGCTGATCTGACTGTAGATGGCGATGTTGTATAAGGTTTCCTTGTTTACTGTATTGTAAAAAGAAAAAAAGTCTCTCTTGTATTTTCTGTTTTGTTCTTACTTCCTGGTGCAGTACTGTGTGACTGTGCGTTTTTTTCCTTTACCTCATGTTCTGAGAAGTAAAAGCTTGTTATCCCATGTAATCTGCTCTGTGAAGTTTATACCGCAACTGTGGGTATCCAGAAGCTGTGCAACAGTAAGTACAGGCTGTTATTATTTTACACGGCGGAGTATTGTAATTAGGGGGGTGTTGCTAGCATCAAAGATCCGTGGCTCTGGTCCTTCACTTCTTAGCCGGAACTCCGGATCAACTGCGACCACCGCATTGAACTGTGTCAGTGTCAACATGATGCCGACACAGTTAAATCCTGTGATAGAGCAGGGAACAAAATCTCTCTTCTCTATCGTTGTCCATCTCCTAAGCCCCAGAGTGCTATAAGCCTGCAGCTCACGAGGTGCCACTTCTGCAGGCCCACTATAGAAGTCAGAAACGGAGACACAGGCTGTGGTGCCGGAAGTCAGGATGAGGTGAGTATAATCTTTATTGTTTTTCATATTATTGGGTTGTGGGGGACCATAATCTGTATACTCAGAGGGCTGTGGGGGACCATAATCTGTATACTCAGGGGGCTGTGGGGGATCATAATCTGTATACTCAGGGGACTGTGGGGGACCATCATCTGTATATGTGGCACCCCAGGGGTCTGGTTGCCACAGTAACAGAAATATTATGTCTGAGAGCAAGTGGGAGGTTTCTCTGGTCAGGAGCCTAAGCATGTTACACTGCCCGCCCAGACCTGGGAGGGGAGGAATCTGCCCTTATAAACTGGGTCTGGGGCGGGATTAGATCAGACAGAGACAGAGCCTGCAGAACAAGCAGAGCAGACAGAGTCTGAGAGTCAGAGCCTGGAGAGGGAAAGTGACAACAGGAGCTCTGTGTAACATACCTGGCGGCGTCCTTGCATGGTGGTCCATCTCCCACTGTGCAAGAGGGCGCACTTGATCTCCTGTCCAGAATGTCTCTCTGGCTTCCCTCCATGCTGTCTGTTTGTGTCTGTCTCTGCTGCTTAAGGGCGGCGCCCGATCACTTCCTGCTTTTTGTACCTGCTGTGGGTCCCACCCCTTGTGCGTCCTCAGCCTATTGCTGTCTGACACTTGGTATATAGCTCAGCAGCTCCCTTCTATCCCTGCCTGAGCATAAGTGTTTCTTTCAGTGTGTGCTTGCACTCTGAAGGTGCCAGGTCCGTTCCTGTTTCCCTGTCCGCCTTTCCTGGAGGCTTATTTCCAGGCCTGTCTGAACTAAGTCCTGTATGTTTCCTGCTTTGCGGTTTCAGCTCCCGTGTCTGAACTGTGTCCTGTATGTCTCCTGCTTTACGGTATTAGTTCCCGTGTCTGAACTAAGTCCTGTATGTCTCCTGCCTTGCGGTATCAGCTCCCGTGTCTGAACTGTGTCCTGTATGTCTCCTGCTTTTCGGTATTAGTTCCCGTGTCTGAACTAAGTCCTGTATGTTTCCTGCTTTGCGGTGTCAGCTCCCGTGTCTGAACTGAGTCCTGTATGTCTCCTGCTTTACGGTATTAGTTCCCGTGTCTGAACTAAGTCCTGTATGTCTCCTGCTTTACGGTATTAGTTCCCGTGTCTGAACTGAGTCCTTTCTGTGTTCTCTAGTCTGTCCTGTCTGAACACGCTCCTTGCCTGTTCGTTCCGCCTCTCTGGGGGCAGTATTCCCAGACCCGCTCCTGTATCCCGCTGCAGTGTCGGTCTCCTCCGTACACTCAGTTCCAGTCTGAACTCTCTCCTATCCTTTACCTGTTTTACCCCTCTGCCTGTATTGTTCCTGAATCCCGGTGTGTACTGGGTCCTATCCCGCCTGTGTTCCTACTTGCTAGTGCCTTTCTGTCTGCACTCTAGCTGTGCTTACCTTTACCCGCCTGCCTGCATACCCGCCTGCCTGCATACCCGCCTGCCTGCATACCCGCCTGCCTGCATACCCGCCTGCCTGCCAGTCTACCAGTCAGTTCCTGTATTCCCCTGTGTGGGTCAACAGCCGTGTCCGGGGTCTGTCCTGGAGTAGCACCTGGTCCCTCTGCTCGGTTCCTCCTTGGTGCTCTGGCGTCGTATGCCGTCGTGCCACCTTGGTCGGATCGGGCAGATACTTAGTTACGCCCCTCCAGGTATTCACTCTCCGGCACGGTCCAGTGGAATCACTACCAATCACATGCACACGCCGCTCTAGCCCGGGCGTGTGCATAACAGCATGCTCAGGCCATGGTTCCCGTTGAGCCCCACGGCCTTCGCTCTCTGAGAAGTTTTTCCAGCAAATACATGCATTAAAATAAATAAATAAATTTTTTCTCCTTTAGCTGAGTTCCAGGCGAATTACGCACCCGTCCAGATGGATCTATCAGCTCTCGTTCCTGCGGATCCGCCACGTTACTATGGGGATCCAAGACAGTGTCGTGCATTTGTGGAGCAATGCATGCTACACTTTAAGGCCTACCCTCTCTATTTTCCTTCCGATTGGGCTAAAGTGGCCTTTATGATTGACTACCTAGCGGGTGATGCCTTGAAATGGGTCACCCCCCTATGGGAAGCATGGGATCCTGTCATCCTTGACCTGCAGGCCTTCCTGGTGGCCTTTCGTATGGTCTTCGAGGACCCTAACTCTGAAGCCCCTGCTGAAGCTTCACTTCCCAATATCCCGGAGCAGCCCCGTCAGGTAATGTGTGTGGGTAGCGCAATAGTTCTCCAGCCCAATGAGACTACTGCCCACCCAGAATCCTCACAGGGTGACTACGCTTTCCGGAATACTTCTCCCAACCTCAAGAGGCAGTCCAGACGTGCTAGACTTAGAGGCAAGCAGTCACGCCAGGGTCTGTCCTCCCTGAGACCTCCTGAACCCTTCGGGGTGCTACCTGGTAGCGAAAGGACAGAGACTCTCCTATACTCTGTACCTGATACCTCACTCGCTTCGTCCAGTGAGTCCAACCTAGTGTACTCCGAAGCAGAGGTTACTCCCGAGTCTCTACACCCCTCCGACCAGGCGGAGGACCTCCAGTTGTGTTCAGAACCCTTCGGGGTGCCACCTGGTGGTGAATGGACAGAGACTTTCCTATATCCTGGACCTGATACCTCACTCGCTTCGTCCAGTGAGTCCAACCTAGTGTACTCCGAAGCAGAGGTTACTCCCGAGTCTCTACACCCCTCCGACCAGGCGGAGGACCTCCAGTTGTGTTCAGAACCCTTCGGGGTGCCACCTGGTGGTGAATGGACAGAGACTTTCCTATATCCTGGACCTGATACCTCGCTCGCTTCGTCCAGTGAGTCCAACCTAGTGTACTCCGAAGCAGAGGTTACTCCCGAGTCTCTACACCCCTCCGACCAGGCGGAGGACCTCCAGTTGTGTTCAGAACCCTTCGGGGTGCCACCTGGTGGTGAATGGACAGAGACTTTCCTATACTCGGTACCCGATACCTCGCCTGCTTCCTCCAGTGAGTCCGACCTAGTGTACTCCGAAGCAGAGGTTACTCCCGAGTCTCTACACCCCTCCGATCAGGCGGAGGACCTCCAGTTGTGTTCAGAACCCTTCGGGGTGCCACCTGGTGGTGAATGGACAGAGACTTTCCTATTTCCTGTACCTGATACCTCGCCTGCTTCCTCCAGTGAGTCCGACCTAGTGTACTCTGAAGCAGATGTTTTCTCTGAGCCTCAGTACTCTTCTGACCCGGCGGAGGACCTCCAGTTGTTTCCTGAATCCTCCGGGGTACCACCAGATAACAAAGAGACAGTGACTTTTCCTCATTATGTACCTGATAACCCGTCTATTTCTTCCTGTGAGCTTGACAAGATGTACCTCGAAGCAGAGATTACCCTCAAGTCTCTGTCTCCCTCCAACCCAGTGAACGACTGGTCCTCGAATTCCCTGCGGAAGATTCTGGCAGGCCTGAAGAAGAGGGGGCGTAAGGGGGGAGGTACTGTAACATACCTGGCGGCGTCCTTGCATGGTGGTCCATCTCCCACTGTGCAAGAGGGCGCACTTGATCTCCTGTCCAGAATGTCTCTCTGGCTTCCCTCCATGCTGTCTGTTTGTGTCTGTCTCTGCTGCTTAAGGGCGGCGCCCGATCACTTCCTGCTTTTTGTACCTGCTGTGGGTCCCACCCCTTGTGCGTCCTCAGCCTATTGCTGTCTGACACTTGGTATATAGCTCAGCAGCTCCCTTCTATCCCTGCCTGAGCATAAGTGTTTCTTTCAGTGTGTGCTTGCACTCTGAAGGTGCCAGGTCCGTTCCTGTTTCCCTGTCCGCCTTTCCTGGAGGCTTATTTCCAGGCCTGTCTGAACTAAGTCCTGTATGTTTCCTGCTTTGCGGTTTCAGCTCCCGTGTCTGAACTGTGTCCTGTATGTCTCCTGCTTTACGGTATTAGTTCCCGTGTCTGAACTAAGTCCTGTATGTCTCCTGCCTTGCGGTATCAGCTCCCGTGTCTGAACTGTGTCCTGTATGTCTCCTGCTTTTCGGTATTAGTTCCCGTGTCTGAACTAAGTCCTGTATGTTTCCTGCTTTGCGGTGTCAGCTCCCGTGTCTGAACTGAGTCCTGTATGTCTCCTGCTTTACGGTATTAGTTCCCGTGTCTGAACTAAGTCCTGTATGTCTCCTGCTTTACGGTATTAGTTCCCGTGTCTGAACTGAGTCCTTTCTGTGTTCTCTAGTCTGTCCTGTCTGAACACGCTCCTTGCCTGTTCGTTCCGCCTCTCTGGGGGCAGTATTCCCAGACCCGCTCCTGTATCCCGCTGCAGTGTCGGTCTCCTCCGTACACTCAGTTCCAGTCTGAACTCTCTCCTATCCTTTACCTGTTTTACCCCTCTGCCTGTATTGTTCCTGAATCCCGGTGTGTACTGGGTCCTATCCCGCCTGTGTTCCTACTTGCTAGTGCCTTTCTGTCTGCACTCTAGCTGTGCTTACCTTTACCCGCCTGCCTGCATACCCGCCTGCCTGCATACCCGCCTGCCTGCATACCCGCCTGCCTGCATACCCGCCTGCCTGCCAGTCTACCAGTCAGTTCCTGTATTCCCCTGTGTGGGTCAACAGCCGTGTCCGGGGTCTGTCCTGGAGTAGCACCTGGTCCCTCTGCTCGGTTCCTCCTTGGTGCTCTGGCGTCGTATGCCGTCGTGCCACCTTGGTCGGATCGGGCAGATACTTAGTTACGCCCCTCCAGGTATTCACTCTCCGGCACGGTCCAGTGGAATCACTACCAATCACATGCACACGCCGCTCTAGCCCGGGCGTGTGCATAACACTCTGTAGGAGCAGGAGCGAGTGCCAGAGGCTGGAAGCTAGAAAGCTCGCCTTGACTGAAGACACTAAACCCAGACACGGAGTCCGAGGCTGTGGGGACATCCAGGTCCAGCAGCAGAATCCAACCGGCAGGGGATTCCATGTCCTCTGGCAAATAGAAGCCCGGAGGCACGGTCACAAGCAAGGGACCAGCACCGCCATCGTGAAGCGGAGGCTAACGGAAGGCCCCAAGTCACCGGCCATACGGGTGAGCAGCACACGGTATACTCAGGGACGTGGGCTACTTCTAACCGCATAGAGCAAGGTAGCAAGGAAAGAGTGCAGATAGTCGGGGAGGCCTACAACTCCACCTGGCCAGGGGAGATCCTACTTGCTTACAGACTGACCAGGCCCCTACTGCTAACCAGTACTCCCGGGAGGGTCTGCATTATTCCATCAGTAAAGACCCTGAACTGCACCACACGTCTCTGTGTTTCATCGCCGCACCAGCACCATCAGTACTGGGACGCTCACACCATCACTCCCATCATCCACACAAGCTGCCTAGAGGCAATACTTCTCCCGTGGGGAGTTATCCCATACTTGGCTGCGCATACAACATCAGCCTCAGCGGTCTGCAGCGCAGCGGCGGTCCCCACTGACCGCAATCCACGGGTGGCGTAGTCGGACATTTGTTATCACACTCAGACCGCCACTGGTTTGACCGCCCTGGGCACGGACCGGGTCACAGCCACGGAGGACTACAACCCCCAGCGATCCGGCTCCGGGTATCCCCTGCACAGCACAGGCCCAGGGGGCGCGTCAACTTTGGCGTAGTCGGCAGGATTTCGTGCCCGCAACCATCGGGTACTGCGTGCCTGAAAGAGACTTTTATACTTACCTGTGGCGAAGTTTCCCGCCGTCCGGAGCCGCTTCCCGCCATCGGACGCCATCTTGGGTCGTTTCCCTCCGTCTTCTGCCATCTTCCCGCCATCCGCAGCCGCTTCCCGCCATCTGAAGCCATCTTCGTGATGCCGCACGGGAAGAAGAGGGGCGTGGACGCCGAAAGCGCGCAAGATCCGAAGCTCCGCCCCACGCACTGACGCTGCGCAAGGTCCTGGAAGGGAGGAAGAGCGACGCTGACGTCATCGGAGCGCGACGCCAGGTCCTCTACCCCGACGATTGACTGCGGAGCCGCGGCCTACGGAGGAAGGGCATCGCAAGATAGGTCACGGTCCACTAGGGGGAAAGGAGGATGTCGGACACCGAGGGGAGCTCCATCGCCACACCGGCCGCCAGCGCAACCGCTGCTGAGGTCATGCCATTCACCATGCCCTATTTCCCGGGGGCAACCTGGCTACCCCAGTACTCAGGGGAGTCACATACCCTAAGTGACTTTAGGGAAAGACTGGATAGCCTCTTCCAGGTATACCCCCTCACGGAAGAGCAAAAAGTGAGCATCCTGGTGGCCCAGTTAATCGGGGCAGCCCAAAGGGAGGTAAAGTCCTGGTCACCTGGGAAGAAGAGGACTGTCAAAGAAATACTAGCCCGGCTGAAAGACACATTTGATACCCGAACCTCAGCCGAAATAAAGCTCAGATTTTACGGGTGCAAACAGCGGGCACATGAAAGTATAAGAGACTATGCTCTAAACCTACAAGAGGCCCTGAGAGCCATTAAGCAGGCAGACCCTGACAGCGTGGGAAATGAGGACAAGCTGTTGACCGAACAATTTATTGAGGGTCTACTGTGCAATGCCCACCGAACCCAGTTGCGGGCAATGGCCTTACAGGACCCTGACCTGGACTTTGCACAGTTCAAGGACAGAGCCATCCGGGTGCTCCAAGAACCGGCACCAGGTGGCGCTGTGACCCACAGGCGCCCTGCTATCACTTATCACCAGGAAGCGGCGCCCTTGTCTGCAGGGCCTGTGGGAGCTGATGCGCAGGCTTTGAACAATAACCCGGCTACAGACCTGCACCATCAGGTCCAAGAGCTGACTAAGAGCGTTGCCGCGCTAACCAGAACTGTGCAGTCTTTACAGGTCTCTTCTCCAGGAAAGATCCAGCTGGCATCCGGACCGGAGGACGTCCCGTGGCGCCGACTGAGGAGGACCCCATCGGCCAGAGGGAGACCCAGCGACAGATACAACGAGGACGGACGACCCATCTGCCGCCGCTGCAATCAACCCGGACATATGGCAAGGTACTGTCATTTAAACGGGCACAACCTGGGGTAGAGGGCCAACCCCCAGGCCTAAGATCATCAGGCCCATCGAACTGGCGTGACAAATACGTAGGGGGACGTCCGGTCTTGCCTGTTGTACTGGACGGCATTCCTATGAGTGCCCTACTAGACACCGGGTCACAGGTCACCACCATCCCGTACGTGCTCTTTAAGCGGTACTGGAATGACTCGGACATAACCCGCTACCCAGATGATGACCTGAGCATTATCGCCAGCAATGGTCAGCCCGTGCCACAGATAGGATTTAAGGAAGTGACCATCAAGGTCGGTAAAGTTGAACTGCCGGCACAAGGACTGATCATTGTGGACATTGACCGTCGCGAGAGTCACCCAAAAATAACCCTAGGTACTAACGTAATTGAAAACTGTCTTGCAGAGGTGATTCTTATTTTGCAACAGGTTGCCAAGAACGCCAGTTCCAGCCAGCAGCGTGTCCTCCAAAAAGAGATCCGGGCACTGATGAAGCGGCAACTAGTGGAATTATCTGGTGGTGAGATAGGTAGCGTGAGAATGTGTGACCCGTTCCCTATTGCCATGCCCCCAAAAACTGAGATGATGATTGGGTGCCGGGCAGCTATTGGTCTAAGAGGTAGAGACTACCAAGCAATGGTAGAACCCGTCTACTCAGACAGTAGGCCCACCATTTTGACAGCACGGGGGGTGGTCGATGTACGCCATGGGAGGGTGCCCGTCCGCATCTTAAATATCGGGGATAGAGAAGTATACCTGCCCCGGTATGCCACGCTAGCCAAATTGTTCACCATCAACCAGAACTCTGTACAGGCCGTGGAACCCTTGCCTCCATCTCAACCAGAGGAAGGTAACGGCTCTAAGAAACCAATGGAGGACTGGTGTCAGCAACTGCATTTGGGTACTGACTCCACTCCCTCACACCAAAAACAGGGAGTCTATCGGGTGGTTCAAGAGTACGAGAGAGTGTATAGTAAACACCCGCTAGACTTCGGGCGAGTAAAGGGGGTAGAACATCACATCCCCACGGGAGACCATCCTCCCATAAAGGAGAGATACCGACCCGTACCCCCTGCACACTATCAACACGCCAAGGGGATGTTAAAAGACATGAAGGAGGCTGGGGTAATCAGGGACAGCTGTAGCCCCTGGGCAGCTCCACTAGTCTTAGTGAAAAAGAAAGACAACACCATGAGAATGTGTGTAGACTACAGGAAGGTCAACCGTATCACACACAAAGATGCGTACCCGTTACCAAGGATAGAAGAGTCCTTAGCTGCATTAAAATCTGCTAACTTCTTCTCTACTTTGGATCTCACTAGCGGGTACTGGCAGGTTCCTGTAGCAGAGGCGGACCGTGAGAAGACCGCATTCACCACCCCGATGGGACTCAGCGAATTTAACTGTATGCCATTCGGGCTCTGCAACGCACCAGGAACCTTCCAACGGTTGATGGAATGCTGTCTGGGACACCGGAACTTCGAGACGATCCTACTATACCTGGACGACGTCATCGTCTATTCCAAGACCTATGAGGACCATCTGGAACACCTGGCAGAAGTGTTTGAAGCCCTGGCAAACTATGGCCTAAAGGTAAAACCCTCAAAGTGTCATCTACTGAAGCCAGAGGTACAGTACCTGGGACATGTGGTGAGTGCTGACGGAGTAGCCCCCGACCCTGACGTGATTAAGGACTGGCCAAGACCATCCAGCATAAAGGAAGTGCGGCAGTTCCTCGGGTTGGTAGGCTACTACTGAAGATTCATTCCCGGTTTTACCAAGAAGGCAGCTCCTATGCAGGACCTCCTGATAGGCCAGTCCAGGAAGGCCAAAAACCAGAAGCCACCCTTCAGATGGGAAAAGCTGGAAGAGGAGTCATTCCGCCAGCTGAAGATGGCCCTCACGGGGGATGAAATCCTGGCGTACCCTGATTACAGCCAGCCCTTTATCCTCCACACGGACGCAGGCAACATCGGGCTAGGGGCCGTACTGTCCCAGATCCAGCAGGGGAGAGAATGGGTAATTGCTTACGCCAGCGGAAAACTGCGACCCACGGAAAGAAACCCTGAGAATTACAGCTCGTTCAAGCTGGAGTTCCTGGCAGTGGTGTGGGCAGTAACCAAACGTTTCAAGCATTACCTTGCCTCTTCCAGGTTCACCGTGTACACGGACAACAACCCGTTGACACACCTGGACACTGCAAGACTGGGTGCCCTGGAGCAGAGATGGATGGCCCGCCTGTCCAATTATGAGTTCACGATCAAATACCGGGCAGGGCGCTCCAATACCAACGCGGACGCCCTGTCCAGGATGCCAAACCTACCGGACGAAGGGGAGGATCCAGAAGAATTGGAAGAGATCGAACTCCCTGCGTTTCACCGTCATGGGATTACCCAGTATTCCCACCATGTGAGGGGCCAGCGATCCGCTACGTTCAACCCCTTACCCCACTACAACTGGGTGGAGACGCAAGACAGTGACCCCGCAGTCCGTCTGGTAAAGGAGATGCTGACCCAGGCTGACGCCCGCCTGGACCCAGATGCTCCGGAAGAGACCAAGCAACTGTGGACGGAAAAGAGCAGAGAAGTTGTGCCGCAGAATGGTCAATTCCCGGACACATGAACTGATCTGGCAGGTTGTGGTACCGAGGCGGGACGCAGCTATGGTGCTGGAGGCCTACCACAATGGGGCAGGGCACTTCGGATGGAAGAAGCTGGAGTTCTACTGGATAGGCATGAGAGGAGCCATTGAGAGGTGGTGTAGAGACTGTGGCCCGTGCAATCTAAGAAGAAGGGACCGCGCCAGCCAGAGGACTCCCCTGCAGCCCATCATCACCAGGCAGCCGCTGGAACTGGTCGCTCTGGACCATGTTAAACTGGCTCCAAGCAGAAGCGGGTATGTCTACGCCCTAACCATCGTGGATCACTACTCCCGGTTCTTGGTGGTGGTCCCTGTCAAAGACCTGACGGCTCCGACAGCAGCCAGAGCCTTCCAGCTGCACTTCTGCCGCCCACACGGGTACCCGGACCAAGTGCTGACGGACCAAGGACCAGCCTTCGAAGCAGAGGTCTTCCAGGAGTTCTGCAACCTGTATGGCTGCAAGAAGATAAGAACAACGCCCTATCACCCCCAAACCAATGGACTCTGCGAGAAGATGAACCAGGTGGTGATAGATCTGCTAAAAACATTGCCCCTGGAAGAACGCAGTCTGTGGCTTGAGAAACTGCCCGATCTGGTGGACCTGTACAACCACATCCCGGTAGGTTCCACCAACTGTACCCCGGCTTACCTAATGTGAGCAAGACCTGGTAAGCTGCCTGTTGACCTGGATAGGGGAGTCCTGATACCCGAGGACACCTCGCCAGAGGCAGACTGGGATACAGAACGGCAGCAGCAGTACCGGAAAGTACAGGAGAGCGTCGAGCGAAGTCTCTGTCAATCAAGAGAAAGGCAGGAGAGGACTTATAACCAACATGCTCCCGCTGTTCCCCTGGTACCTGGAGAGCAGGTCTTGAAAAGAAAAAGGCAGCTCCATAAGTTGGACGACCAGTGGGAAGAGGACCCGTACACCGTACTGCCCTCAAGCCACAATAATCCAAAGGTGTACGTCATCAGCAAGGATGGAGGAGAGACCACAGCCACTGTCTCCAGAGACCACCTGAAAAAGTGCCCCGAGAAGTTGCAAAGCACGGATGAAGATCAGGAAGACCCTCAACCCGTAGAGGAAAAGGAGGAAATGATCAGCACCGTACTCGGAGACTTTCCTCGGTCCTGGACACAAGTAAACAATGCTATCGTGGTGCCCGTCCTCACCTTTCTCCAGCCAGCCCCTCAAGTGCCTACAGAAGACCAGGTAGAGCTGGAAGAGCAGCCGGCCCAGGAGGCAGAAGAGTCCACACCAGCAGCGCAGGAGGATCAACCCTCTGCTAGTAGTGAGCCTGCCGTGCCCCTAGTGAGCCAAAGAGTGCGCAGACAGCTGCCCAGCTTACCCATAACACCTCCTACATCCAGTAGTAGGCCGGGGACTCCTTAGGACGGCGCGCGCGGCCCCTTTAAGAGGAGGGGAGCGCGCGCGCGCGCGCCCTAAGCACAGGGGCCGGGAAGGAGCGCGCGCTGAGAGCAGAGCGGGAGGAGGACGCCGGGAAGGAGCGCGCGCTGACAGCAGAGCGGGGAGAGGACGCCGGGCACGGAGCAGAGCGGTGAGGGGAGCAGCGTCCCTGCCTAGCAGAGGGCAGGGACGCCAGCGCTACAGTACCCCCCCCTTTAGGCCCCCCCTTTTTTAGGCCAGACAGAAATTTAGCTAGGATGAGAGGGGCATGGATGTTCTCCCGGGGCTCCCACGTTCTCTCCTCAGGACCAAACCCCTTCCAATCTACCAGAAAAAAGGTCTTTCCTCTTACCCTTTTGGTGGCAAGAATGTTCTCTACCTCAAACTCGTCCTCAGCAGAAACCGGAGCAGGAGGCGTACCTGTAGACTTGGAAAAAGAGTTAAGTACCACAGGTTTGAGGAGAGATACATGGAAGGAGTTAGGGATCCGTAAGTTGGCCGGGAGTTTCAATTTATAGGCCACCGGGTTGATCTGACTGATGACCTCCAGTGGGCCGATGAACCGAGGCCCTAACTTATAGGAAGGGATCTTGAGTCGGACATATTTGGACGAGAGCCAGACTTTATCCCCAGGACGGAATTGAGGAGGGTCCAGACGTTTTTTGTCAGCGTGTCTTTTCATACGCTCGGAAGACTGAAGGAGTGCGGATCGGGTACTCTCCCAAATGGAGGAAAATTTGCTAACGAGAGATTCCGCAGCCGGGTTGTCCACCGAGGTGGAGACAGGAAAAGGAATCCGAGGATGCTGACCAAAGACTACAAAAAACGGGGATTTGGAGGAGGATTCGCTCTCGTGATTATTGTAAGAGAACTCGGCCCATGGTAGGAGATCCACCCAGTCAGAATGGTGGGCATTAACGAAGTGCCGGAGGTAACTGGTCAGGTTCTGATTGATCCGCTCCACTTGACCATTGGACTGTGGGTGGTAAGCGGAAGAGAAGTCCAGGGTGACGTCTAGTAGTTTACAAGTGGCTCTCCAGAAGCGTGAGGTGAACTGTACCCCACGATCCGACACGATGTGGAGGGGCAGGCCATGAAGACGGAAGATGTGACGAATAAAGTCTCTAGCTAGCTCGGGTGCAGACGGGAGGCCTGGCAGGGGAACGAAATGAGCCATCTTGGAGAAGCGGTCAGCGACCACCCAAATGACCGTACAACCGGCAGAGAGTGGGAGGTCAGTTATGAAGTCCATTGCAATATGCTGCCAGGGGGCAGCAGGTACTGGGAGCGGAAGGAGGCGACCGGCTGGCAGATGTCTCGGAACCTTGTTGCGGGCGCAGGACACACAGGCAGAAACAAAGTCTATTACATCCTTGTGCAGGGTAGGCCACCAGTAGTGCCGGGAAATAAGCTGGAGGGTCTTCTTCTGACCAGCGTGACCAGCCAGTTTAGACGAGTGACCCCAGTGAAGGATCTTCTCCCGATCAGGTACTGATACGAACGTCTTTCCGGGAGGGAGACGATTTAGACTCACGGGAGCCACCTGTATTACTCTGGCGGGATCGATGATGTGTTTCGGATCTTCCTCGAGATCAGATACCAGAAAGGATCGAGACAAGGCGTCCGCCTTGACGTTTTTGTCAGCTGGGCGAAAATGAAGGACAAAATCAAAACGAGCAAAAAACAAGGACCACCGGGCTTGGCGCGGGTTAAGTCTCTGGGCATGCTGGAGGTAAGCCAAGTTCTTGTGGTCAGTGTAAATTATTACCGGGTGAAGAGCCCCCTCAAGCAGGTAACGCCACTCCTCCAATGCCAGTTTGATGGCCAATAACTCTCGATCTCCTATGGAATAATTGCGCTCTGAGGAGGAGAAGAGTTTAGAGAAGAAGCCGCAAGTTACCATCCTCCCGGAAGAAGATTTTTGAGTAAGTACCGCTCCAGCTCCAGAAGAGGAGGCGTCCACTTCCAGGAAGAACTGCTTGTTGCCGTCCGGGCGATGCAGCACCGGGGCGGAAGAGAAGGCCTGTTTTAAGGAAAGAAAGGCTTCTTCTGCTTCGGGCGGCCACTCTTTGGGATTAGTGCCCTTACGGGTGAGCGCGGAAATTGGGGCAGTCCGGGAAGAGAAGTGTGGTATGAAGAGGCGGTAGTAGTTGGCGAAGCCCAGGAACCGCTGAATGGCCTTCAGCCCCTCCGGTCGAGGCCATTTCTCGATGGCAGACAGTTTCTCTGGATCCATTCGTAGGCCGGTCTGAGAAATAATGTAGCCCAAAAACGGAAGCGAGGTCTGCTCAAAGAGGCACTTCTCGTATTTAGCGAAGAGGTGATTCTGCCTGAGCCTGAGCAGAACCTGACGAACGTCCCTCCGGTGAGTCTGGAGATCCGGAGAGAAGACCAAGATGTCGTCCAGGTACACCACTACGCAGGAGTAGAGAAGGTCCCGGAAGATGTCATTGACCAACTCTTGAAAAACGGCAGGAGCGTTACAGAGACCAAAGGGCATTGCCAGGTATTCATAGTGGCCGTCCCGGGTGTTGAATGCCGTCTTCCATTCATCCCCTTGACGGATACGAACCAGGTTGTACGCCCCACGGAGGTCTAGTTTGGTGAAGATTCTAGCCCCCCTCAGACGATCAAATAATTCTGGAATGAGCGGAAGGGGGTACTTATTCTTCACCGTGATCTGGTTTAGGCCTCTATAGTCTATACAGGGACGGAGAGAGCCGTCCTTCTTTTTGACGAAAAAGAAGCCCGCTCCCGCCGGGGAGGTAGATTTCCGGATGAATCCCCTGGCCAGATTCTCCTCAATATATTCGGACATCGACCGGGTCTCAGCAGCGGATAAAGGATAAATACGCCCACGGGGAGGAGTAGTACCGGGTAACAGGTCGATGGGACAGTCGTATGGTCTATGAGGGGGTAATGTCTCTGCCTCCTTTTTATTAAAGACATCAGCATAAGACCAATAAGGAATTGGAAGTCCAGGTAGATTAGCTGGGGTAGGAGAGGGACGGACGGGATGGACGGGAACCAGGCAGGTCTTATGACAGTCTTGTCCCCAGCGAAGGACTTCTCCGGTTTGCCAGTCAAGCACGGGTGCATGTTTCTGGAGCCAAGGCAGACCTAGCAAGAGGGCGTGAGAGAGTCCAGGCAGAACATGAAAGGAGATACTCTCAGAATGTAGCATTCCCACCTGCAGAGTAATGGATTCGGTGATGAGTTGGATGGGGCGTGGTAAGAGACCCCCATCCACGGCAGCCACAGACAAGGGTACAGCCAGAGGTTTGGTGGGGATGCGGTATTTCTCTACCAGGGACTGTGAAATAAGATTCCCGGCTGCTCCAGAGTCCAGTTGGGCTAGTTCGAAATAACGGTTCTCCCCATAGACGATTGAAACTGACAACAGCAGGGATGGAGAGGATTTATTCTTGTCTAGGTGGACCTCTCTGAGCGAACCTAGACACAGGCGTTTCCCGACCTCTCCGGGCAGGTACGGATCCAGTGCTCCTTACTGCCACAGTAGAAGCAGGTCCCCTCGGCACGGCGTAAGTCCTGACGGGTCTTGACCATCTTGGTCTGGTCGACCTGCATAGGCTCAGGAGGGTGTACCTGGTTAGAGACAGAAGGAGTGACGGGTTTCTGAAAAGTAGGAGCTAGACGTGGTAACCTCCTCTCACGGGTGACCTCTCTGGCACGCTCCTGGAACCGTAGGTCAATCCGGGTGGCAAGAGTTATTAAGTCATCGAGAGTGGTATGAATGTCCCGACCGGCAAGTTCATCTTTAATACGGCCGGACAGACCCTCCCAGAAGACGGAAACCAGAGCGTCGTTATCCCAGGCCAGCTCCGAGGCAAGGGTACGGAACCGTATGGCATATTGGCCCACGGTGAGACTCCCCTGACGGAGGCGTAGCAACGATGATGCAGATGAGGTCTTCCGTCCGGGTTCGTCGAAGACTTTCCGGAAAGCCGTGAGAAAAGCAGGCAAGTTGGACACCAGGGGGTCTCCTCTCTCCCATAGAGGATTCAGCCAGGCCAGGGCCTCCCCGGTGAGATGGGACATGATGAAGGCAATTTTGGCCCGGTCGGAGTTAAACTGGTAGGACAAAAGTTCAAAATGCAGGGTGCACTGATTTAAGAAGCCCCGAGCCTGGACGGGGTCGCCTCCGAAGCGAGGAGGTGCAGAAAGCCGGGGTCCGGGGTAGGATACCATAGTATTAGTGGGCAGCGGAGCTGCCGGATTGCAAGATATGGCACTGGCGGAGGTTGTTGGTGGATCAGACGAAGTGTTCAGGCGAGTATTAACATTCCGCAGGTGACCCAGGATGGCCTCCTGTTGGGACCTCTGACGGGACAGTTCAAGACAGAGGTCCGAGAGTGAGGGAGCTTGGGTGCCACCGGGTTCCATGGCCCGAGCAAACTGTAACGGGTCTGGGAGGCGGAACCTCTGAGCTACTATACAAGGGGGCGGCCCTTGTAAGGGAGCGGGTGGCAGTCTCTGGATGAATGGACAGGGATATACGGCAAGTGATCAGGGCA
This sequence comes from Phyllobates terribilis, assembly GCF_046119375.1. Classification (NCBI taxonomy): domain Eukaryota; kingdom Metazoa; phylum Chordata; class Amphibia; order Anura; family Dendrobatidae; genus Phyllobates; species Phyllobates terribilis. Next base: position 639,534,563 of record NW_027362762.1, read on the forward strand.
GTCTCTGGGTAAAGGGTAGGTACGACCTGTGATGGCAGAGCCTCCGGGTAGGCTAGCAGGCAGATGGTAGATGTGTGCTCCCAGGTGAGCAAGCGAGAGTCTCTGGAATAACAGGTGGTCACGGCACGTGACGGCGGAACCTCCGGGCTGGCAAGCAGGCAGGTAACGGAGAAGCGCTCCCAGGTGAGCGGGCAAGAGTCTCTGAAGTAGCTGATGGTCACAGCACGTGACAACGGAGCCTCCGGGCTGGCAAGCAGGCAGGTAACGGAGAAGCGCTCCCAGGTGAGCGGACAAGAGTCTGAAGTAGCTGATGGTCACAGCACGTGACAACGGAGCCTCCGGGCTGGCAAGCAGGCAGGTAACGGAGAAGCGCTCCCAGGTGAGCGGACAAGAGTCTGAAGTAGCTGATGGTCACAGCACGTGACAACGGAGCCTCCGGGCTGGCAAGCAGGCAGGTAACGGAGAAGCGCTCCCAGGTGAGCGGGCAAGCTGGTCCATAGACAGACTGACCGGAGTTGTAAGGCAGACCGTCGGACCTCAGGAAAGCAGGCAGGTAGCTGATGTGCGCTCCCAGGTGAGCGGGCAGGCTGGTCCTTTAGACAGACTGACAGGAGTAGTAAGGCAGACCGTCGGACCTCAGACTGGCAGACAGGTAACAAGTATTCAGGCAGGAATCAGGCAGGTAACTGGCAGGAAACTGGCAGGAAACTGGCAGCGGGACCTGAGGGCTGAAGCACAGGTGAGACACAGGTGCAAACAACATTGCTCGGGCACCTCCATTTTGGAGGAGGTGCCTTATATATGATGAAGTCCTCCGGCCATTGGCCGGGGACTCCTTAGGACGGCGCGCGCGGCCCCTTTAAGAGGAGGGGAGCGCGCGCGCGCGCGCCCTAAGCACAGGGGCCGGGAAGGAGCGCGCGCTGAGAGCAGAGCGGGAGGAGGACGCCGGGAAGGAGCGCGCGCTGACAGCAGAGCGGGGAGAGGACGCCGGGCACGGAGCAGAGCGGTGAGGGGAGCAGCGTCCCTGCCTAGCAGAGGGCAGGGACGCCAGCGCTACAAATGCTGTCTTCCACTCATCTCCATCTCTTATGATGGTGAACCAACGGGCTCCCAACAGCTGATTATAGAGATCATGAATGAGTGGCAGAGGATTCTGATTCTTTACAGTAATTGAGGTAAGTTCACGATAGTCAATACAAGGTCTGAGACCACCATCTTTTTTATCAACAAAAAAGAAGCCGGCGCCTACTGGTGACGTGTACGGTTTGATAAACCCTTTTTGAAGACTGTCTGCTATAAAATCTTTCATGGCCTGACGTTCTGTACCAGAAAGATTATATAATTTTCCCTTGGGGAGATGGGAGTTGGGTACCAGGCCTAAGGGACAATAATAATCTCTGTGTGGGGGTAGTTTTTCAAATTCAGACACTGAAAATACATCAGCAAAATTTCTGAATGAGGTAAACCATTGCTTATGGCTTTAGACAGATTCACAGATAAAGACATTTATTCATGCTGACACTAGGGGCTCCAGCTTACAATATCACCCTGGTTCAAGTCAATGACCAGGTTATGTTCACATAACCAAGTCATGCTCAAAACCACAGCGTGAACAAGTTTTCAAGGACAAAAGATGACACAAATTGAAAATACAAGGTTCCAACGAGTAGGGACACCTCCTTAGTAACGTACTTCACCACACTCTGGATGAGAGGTGTATCAATAGCAGTAATTTTCATAGGAAAACATGACTTTAGTAACAGTAAACCAACCTTTGCCACCATGAAATCAACAAAATTTTCTGCAGAATTGCAGTCAGTAAAGGCCTAAAGCTTCACAGATTTTTCTAGGTAAGATAAACAGGTAGCAATAATTTTGCAGAATCATAGGGAAATACCTGTTCCCCCAGCTTAGTCTTACTGCAGGGATAGCTTTCCCCTTTCTTTCCTTAGTACTTGTTGTAGTTCATAACAGTAAGTCCAGACCAAAAAAAAAATAAAAGAAAAGAAATTCGGGGATCAATATGGCTTCCATCCAGAATTTGGCTCAACGCTTGCAGGGATTGTCTCTGGAGGAAGCCGAACTCCAGCAACACTTGAGTAGATGTTCTGGAGCGCATTTTGTGGAACCCAAGGTAGGACTGCCTGGTGTTTTTATGGTAAACAGCTAGATTTTTTTTCCTTTAAAAATACTTGTTTGTTATATTTTTGTTTGAGACCAAGGTCCTCTGGGAATGAATCACAGCGCATTAGTTTTATTATGTCACTTTTGTGCAATGAACCACAAGGGTGGGCTTTTTCTCTCCAACCTAATGATCCATGCTTAAGGTCGGTAGAAGAATTTTTTTCTGCCATGGGTCTATTATATGATGATCCTGATCGAATCTCATCTGCTGAGGCAGAACTCAGGCATTTGAATCAGGGGTCAGGTGCTGTTGAAAATTATTGCACACACTTTAGAAGATGGGCTTCAGAAGTCAAATGGAATGATCCTGCTCTGAAATATCTATTTCTTGCTGGTCTGAGTGAAAGGTTTAAGGATTTGCTCGTGTGGATAGGAGGCTGAGATCTAGGCAGAATTAGGTAAAGACTCCTGTAATGCCAGGTCCTAGTCCCCAGAAAATCTGCTCAGACGGCGGAGAACCAATGGAGGTTGGGGCGATGTCACTCTTCTCTCAGGAAAGAGACCGGAGGTTCGCCGAGGGATTGGGTCTTTATTGTGGTAAAGCTGACCATTTGATTAAGTATTGTGAGCTTCGTTTAAGTAAAGAAAAAAAAAGGTCAGGTACGCCTGTATAGTTTGTTTACGCTCTGCAGGAGTATTTCTTTCAGGGAGTACTACTTTGCAGGAAAATTTGATTGAATTTCAGGTATTTGTGGATTGTGGTTCAACACTTAATGTGATTGATAAAGGGTTTTTGGAAAAACTTAAATTGAAATCCAAACCTTTGTCATCACCTATTTCTGTAATTGCAATTGATAACACTCCCTTGAAATGTATTACTCACAAGGTTGCTCCATTTCCCCTCACTATCAATGGATTTCACCAAGAAATTTTGGACTTGGTTGTATTAAATAATTTACCCTCTCCGGTCATTCTAGGATTGCCTTGGTTAAAACTGCACAATCCTTTGCTGGACTGGTCTACTAATATGATAAAGTCTTGGAGTCCGAAGTGCTATGATAAATGTTGTAATGGTCGCATTGCAGCTGTGGAAAAAGGGGAATTACCTATACCTATTCAAGATTTTTGGAGGGTTTTTTCATAGGAGGAGTCGCAAGTTTTACCTCCTCATAGGGATTATGATTGCGCCATTGAGTTTGTTCCGGGAGCTACTCTTCCCAAGAGTTGCTTGTTTAATCTGTCTATCCCTGAAAGGAAGGCCTTAGAGGAGTACATACAGACTAGCCTCGCTGCTGGTCACATCAGACCTTCTAAGTCACCTGTGGCAGTTGGATTTTTCTTTCTTAAAAAAAAGGGCGGGGGTTTACATCCATGTCTGGATTTTCGTGAAATGAATAAGATTACTGTACGCAATTCCTACCCATTGCCGTTAATTCCTGACTTGTTTAACGAGATAGTACAGGCCAAGTGGTTCTCTAAGATTGATCTCCGGGGGGCATACAATTTGTTACGAGTGAAGGAGGGTGATGAATGGAAAACTGCTTTTAACACTCCGGTAGGTCATTTTGAGAATCTGGTGATGCCTTTTGATCTTACCAATGCACCTGCATTTTTTCAGAACCTTATTAATGACATCCTGAGACCTTTGATTGGTAAGAATGTGGTTGTGTATTTAAATGACATTTTGATTTATTCGCCAGATTGGGAGTGTATGTGAAGTTTTGCAGTTATTGAGTGATAATTCACTCTTTGCTAAGCTGGAGAAATGTGAGTTCGCTGTGCAGAAAATTAGTTTTTTGGGCTACATTGTCTCCAGCGAGGGCTTTGAGATGGACCCGGTGAATGTTCAGGCTGTGCAGGAAAGGCCTAGGCCTATTGGTTTGAAATCTGTACAGAGATTTTTGGGTTTTGCCAAATATTACAGGAAATTCATTAAGAATTTTTCTGTAATTGTTAAGCCTCTAACCGATCTCACCAGGAAAGGTGCGAATACGGCCCAGTGGACTACTGAGGCCATTGAAGCGTTCGAGTATCTCAAAGAGAGGTTCATTTCTGCCCCTATCCTTATGCAGCCTGATGAAAACAAGCCTTTTTTGGTCGAGGTCGATGCTTCATCGGTGGGGGTCGGAGCAGTTTTGTCTCAGGAGAACAGGGATGGAGTACATCCTTGTGCCTTCTTTTCGAAAAAAATTTCGGAAACCGAACTGAATTATGATGTTGGAAATCGGGAGTTGCTGGCTATTAAACTCGCGTTTGAACATTGGCGTCATTTTTTGGAAGGCGCTAGATTTTCTATTCAGGTTTTCAAAGATCATAAGAATTCAATATATCTGGATGCTGCCAAGCGCTTGAATGCCCGTCAAGCTAGGTGGGCATTTTTTTTTTCTCGGTTTCATTTTTCTGTTACCTATTTCCCTGGTACTAAGAATGTTAAAGCCGATGCTTTATCTCGCAGCTTCTCTCCTGCGGTCGGTGCCGAGGAGTAGGAGAGCATTTTACAGAAAGGAGTTGTGGTGGCGGCATTGGACTCCGTTTTGGAGAATGAGATTCTGAAAGCTCAAGATGATGCTCCATCTAGCACTCCCAATGGGAGGTTGTTCGTGCCTAGAACCTTTAGGAGAGATTTGTTTGTGGAGTGTCATGAGTCTCGGTTGGCAGGTCATCCAGGAATTTCTGAGACTAAGAGACTTATCAGTCGCAGTTTTTGGTGGCCTGGATGGCAGAAAGAAGTCATCAAGTGGGTGCGTCAATGTACTGTGTGTGCTAGGTCAAAGGCTTCACATACTCCTGCTGTGGGGTTGCTTTGCCCTCTGGACGTTCCTAGTGCGCCTTGGACGCATCTCACAATGGATTTTATTACTGATCTGCCTGTGTCCGAGGGTTTTACTGTCATCTGGGTGGTTGTGGACCGTTTTAGTAAAATGTGTCAATTGGTTCCATTCATTAAGTTGCCCTGCGCCAAGACACTCGCTAAGGCATTTGTTAAGGAGATTGTCAAGCTTCATGGCGTTCCCACAGATATTGTTTCTGATAGAGGACCTCAGTTTGTGGCTCGCTTTTGGCATGCTTTTTGTGACAGGTTGGGAGTCCATTTGTCATTTTCGTCTGGGTATCATCCTGAGTCTAATGGACAGACTGAAAGAAAGAACCAGGATGTAGAACAGTTTTTGCGTTGTTTTGTAGCGGACAATCAAGATGTGTGGTCTGAGTTTCTGCCTCTCGCAGAATTTGCTCTTAACAATAATACATCCTCCTCAGCTGGGTGTTCTCCTTTTTTTTGTTGTACTGGGAGACATCTGTCTTTTGGTTCGTTCTCGAAATTGGGGTCGGCGGTGCTGGAGGAGGAGAATTTTTCCGCTGATTTGGAGAGAATTTGGACTAATGTACAGTACAGACCAAAAGTTTGGACACACCTTCTCATTTAAAGATTTTTCTGTATTTTCATGACTATGAAAATTGTACATTCACAATGAAGGCATCAAAACTATGAATTAACACATGTGGAATTATATACTTAACAAAAAAGTGTGAAAGAACTGAAAATATGTCCTATATTCTAGGTTCTTCAAATTAGCCACCTTTTGCTTTGATGACTGCTTTGCACACTCTTGGCATTCTCTTGATGAGCTTCAAGAGGTAGTCACCGGAAATGTTTTTCACTTCACAGGTGTGCCCTGTCAGGTTTAGTAAGTGGGATTTCTTGTCTTATAAATTGGGTTGGGATATTCAGTTGTGTTGTGCAGAAGTCTGGTGGATACACAGCTGATAGTCCTACTGAATAGACTGTTAGAATTTGTATTATGGCAAGAAAAAAGCAGCTACGTAAAGAAAAACGAGTGGCCATCATTACTTTTAGAAATGAAGGTCAGTCAGTCCGAAAAATTGGGAAAACTTTGAAAGTGTCCCCAAGTGCAGTTGCAAAAACCATCAAGCGCTACAAAGAAACTGGCTCACATGAGGACCGCCCCAGGAAAGGAAGACCAAGAGTCACCTCTGCTTCTGAGGATCAGTTTATCTGAGTCACCAGCCTCAGAAATCGCAGGTTAAGAGCAGCTCAGATTAGAGACCAGGTCAATGCCACACAGAGTTCTAGCAGCAGACACATCTCTTCAACAACTGTTAAGAGGAGACTTTGTGCAGCAGGCCTTCATGGTAAAATAGCTGCTAGGAAACCACTGCTAAGGACAGGCAACAAGCAGAAGAGACTTGTTTGGGCTAAAGAACACAAGGAATGGACATTAAACCAGTGGAAATCTGTGCTTTGCTCTGATGAGTCCAAAGTTGAGATCTTTGGTTCCAACCACTGTGTCTTTGTGCGACGCAGAAATGGTGAATGGATGGACTCTACATGCCCGGTTCCCACCGTGAAGCATGGAGGAGGAGGTGTGATGGTGTGAGGGTGCTTTGCTGGTGACACTGTTGGAGATTTATTCAAAATTGAAGGCATACTGAACCAGCATGGCTACCACAGCATCTTGCAGCGGCATGCTATTCCATCCGTTTTGCGTTTAGTTGGACCATCATTTATTTTTCAACAGGACAATGACCCCAAACACACCTCCAGGCTGTGTAAGGGCTATTTGACCAAGAAGGAGAGTGATGGGGTGCTACGCCAGATGACCTGGCCTCCACAGTCACCAGACCAGAACCCAATCGAGATGGTTTGGGGTGAGCTGGACCGCAGAGTGAAGGCAAAAGGGCCAACAAGTGCTAAGCATCTCTGGGAACTCCTTCAAGATTGTTGGAAGACCATTTCCGGCGACTACCTCTTGAAGCTCATCAAGAGAATGCCAAGAGTGCACAAAGCAGTCATCAAAGCAAAAGGTGGCTACTTTGAAGAACCTAGAATATAAGACATATTTTCAGTTGTTTCACACTTTTTTGTTAAGTATATAATTTCACATGTGTTAATTCATAGTTTTGATGCCTTCAGCGTGAATGTACAATTTTCATAGTCATGAAAATACAGAAAAATCTTTAAAATAGAAGGTGTGTCCAAACTATTGGTCTATACTGTACGTTGCAACCTTCAAGAGGCTAACAAGAAGTCCAAGAAATATTTTGACAGGAAACCTAAGGAGGTGTTGTTTACTGTGGGTGACATGGTTTGGTTGTCCTCAAGGAACTTGCTGTTGAGTATCCCCTCTAAAAAACTGGGTCCTAAGTTTGTGGGTCCATTTAAAGTGCTTCAGGTTGTTAACCCGTCTGCTGTTAGGTTGGATGTCCCTACTTCCTGGAAGATTAATCCTGTGTTTTGTGTTTCCTTGTTGAAAAAGGCTGATGTATCATATAGGGATGCTACTGTCACAGTTCCTCCTGTGGTGGAAGACGACGAATATGAAATTTCTCGTATCTTGAATTCTAGATGGCATAGAGGGAGATTACAGTATCTCGTCTCCTGGAAGGGTTTCGGTCCCGAAGATAACTCCTGGGTAAGGGCAGATGATGTCTCTGCTCCTAGGTTTGTTAGATCTTTCCACAAGAGGTTTCCGGATAGGCCTGGGCCTGGAGGATCCGGAGAATCCTCAAAAAAGAGGGGGTACTGTTAGAACCCTCCTGTTTGTTTTTTTCCATATTGTGTTTTGCGGTCACGTGACCATCTGCCTTTATATTCCAGCTCCGCCCTTTTGGCTGTGCTGGACTTCAGTGCTGTTTGACTGTTTTGCTAGCCAGGTGCTTCTGTGCCTATCACTGTCAGTTTGCTTGGTCCTTCTGGGACCTCTAGTACTTTTTTGTCAGTTTATCTTTTTGTGTTCTGCAACAACCTTCTCTGTTCAGGAGGTGTCCCATTTTTGTTCCAGTCCTTAGTTCTTTTAGGGACCCCTTCCCTTTATGCTATACGTCTTCGTTCAGACTAGCCGAGGACTAAGGCGGGTCTGTTCGCAAGGAACAGGCAGCCCGCTACATGGTAGGGATTGAGCTTAGTCTTATTGTAGGGATAGCTTTCCCCTTTCTTTCCTTAGTACTTGTTGCAGATCATAACAATCACACATGATCCTATATTACTGCAGTAATAATATTGACATTTTTGGTAACGTGGCAAATATTAAGCTCCATTTAAAATGGGCAAGGCGAGTGGCAAGGGACAAGGAAGTGGACGTAATGATGATGGTGCACACAGAGGCCGTGGGCAAGATGAAACTGTTCCTGCTGAGGGAGCACAACAAGCAACCACATATTGTCGACCTAGCCTCTGTCCCACTTTCTAGGGGGCCCGAGAATACCACTATTAAAGCCAGACCAGCGTGAAAAGGCTATGGGTTGGATAGCAGATTAATAGATACTGCTTCCAGTCAGTTTGCAACCACCACCACCCTGTCTTCCACACGGTCCAGTCTCAGTAGCCATGAGACTGGACCACATTATTATTTATTATTAGAGAGCCTTACATGTGAAAAAGGGGTATAACAAAAACAATTACAATAATCTTGAACAAAAACATGACAGCGACTGGTACAGTAACAGAGAGAACCTTGCCCTCGAAGGCTCACAGTCTACAAGGGTTGGGTGAGGATATAGTAGGTGAGCTGGTCCTGCAGCAGTATGGTGGAGTGAGGGCTACTGCAGGTTGTATGCTTGTCGGAAGAGGTGGGTCTTCAGGTTCCGTTTGAAGGTTTCAACAATAGATGAGAGTCTGCTATGTTGGGGTAGAGAGTTCCAGAATAGGGGGGTTGCATGGGAGAAATATTGTATGTGTTTGGGGGAAGAAGAGATAAGTGTCACGTTGAGTATGGGGAGAACCCAGCATATAACAGCAGGAAAAGGGAAGGGTGCCCTACAAGCGGGAAAAGGGGGAGTGGAGACCCCTAAATAGCTCAAACGACAAACTCTGACTCCCCTATGGACCCTAACCCTATATAGGTTCTGCACCTATCACCTATCACCGAGCAGGAAACCTGGCCCTAGCTGACCCTAATGCTAGTCCCTAGGTAGGGAGGGGGAGGGCTGAACACTAGTCAGCCCCACTGCAAACTAAAGTACACACAAGGGAAACAAACAAGGGAATACACTTAGCTTAAAGATGACACCTGGGAAAACAAGGCAACAACCGACGAAGGAACTCCAAGAAAATTCTAGCCGACTACTAGAATTCCAAGTCTGAATAGATAAGAACAGTCTATCACCAGTAGAAACTGAGTGTATATAAGGATACAGCAAGAAGATGAGGATCACCACTGGGTCCTAATGGTATAATCCCCAGGCAAGGTGAGGATCACCGCTGGTTCCTATAGAGAGAGGGATCATGAAAGGATCAGGAAGATGTTTGCAAGGCCAAACGCCGTGACCATCTACAGTCTGACCCAGTATGACTGTCTGTCAAACCTGACACACCCGTGACAATAAGAGGGGAGTAGAGAAGGAGGTCTTGTGAGAATCGGAGTTTGCGTGTAGGTATGTACTGGGATAGAAGGTCACAGGTGTATGGAGGAGGTTGTGGATGGCTTTGTATGCCAATGTTAGGGGTTTGAACTGGAGTCTCTAGGCAATGGGGATCCAGTGAAGGCATTGACAGAGAGGAGAGGCCGGGGAATAGAGGGCACAGGTGGATTAGTCAGGCAGCAGAGTTTAGGATAGATTGGAGGGGTGCGAGAGTGTTAGAAGGGAGGCCACAGAGCAGGAGGTTGCAGTAATTGAGGCGGGAGATGACGAGGGCATGCACTAGTGTTTTTCCAGATTATGGTTTGAGGAATGTGCAGTCAGCATATTCCTCACCCTGACCCTCCTTCCTTCCACCATGTCGAGTGCCTGGAGGCAACTCATCCCACACTTGGACACTCCTAAGAGTTGTTTTGTTCATCTTTCCATTTATAGATTCTGACCTCTGGTTCGGTCCGCCTCAAGTGGGGCAACAGAAGATCGCATGAGGCGATGGCCAAATATTTGAGCAGCCATGGTCACCTGAAGGTGACGGTGAGAAAATGCAATTACTGTCACAAGAGGTGGATGATGATGAGACACAATGGACAAAAAGTCAGGAGGAGGACCAGGTTGCGGAAGTGTAAGACAAGGTGGTGGACTACGAAGTCGATGGGCCGGAGGCCCAGGGTCCAGAAACAGTGTCTGCAGCTGACACCACTGCCTCTTCCCCTATTGTACGTATGCCAAGCCTACGTCCATGACGCAGACGAAGATGCCTCCCACCCTGCACCTGTCATTGCACACTTGCAACCATCACCATCAGCAAGCACGTCCACGTCCTTGTCCCAGCGCAATTCAGTTGTCCCTACCCCAGTCCTTGGAATGCAAGTGCAAATATTCACTATTATAGTGACATTTTTATTAATTATTTAGAGGGCTCATCATAGTAATTTGTTCGCAATATTAGGATTATTGGATCTTATATTATACCTATGTCATACAGATCATTCAGAGGGCTTATAGCAGTTTGCTTATACTACCAGGATCATTGGATCTCACATTATATTTGTGCCATATATTCTTTGATGTAGATATCTGTATGCACACTATATTGGATTCACATGTTAGAACTCTCTAGAGGGTTATTTTTGTCCATGCGTTTTTTCTTGTCTTATATGTTTTTTAATTGTATTTTTTAACTAAGTGGTGTTGTATGTGTTTTCTATAATAAAAGTTCTACAATGTTTTCAATACACTGCCTCTATATTTGATTATTTACTATGCTTGGTGCCTACTCTACCCTTTGCTTTTCCTCTCTCATTTACTTCTCAGGGATTTTGGCACAGGTGTATGTCTTATCATAAGGTGGTGCTGGGTCTTATATTTTTTGACACCATAATTAGCGTCACCATCCTGCTTCACTGTCTACTGAAAGGCTTGCTGCTCACAATTAAAGAGGAGGCATTGCCGCCAGAGCACGATGAGATGGACAAGGAACTATACAGGGTGATTCTACACAGCCCAGCCTCATCTCACTGCAGATTGGGTGATAATTAGGAGGAGGAAGAGGAAGAAGAGGAGAACATGGACAGTCATCCTCTTGGTGAGAACAGGGAAGTCTTGGCTGTTGGCAGTCTGGCACACATGACTGCCTTTATGTTCCGTTGTCTTTACTGTGACCATCGCATTGTACGCATTTTGGGCATTAAAGAAAACTGGTCCGGCACGAGAGAAGCCTTGGAAACAGATGTGGGAGGTTTGGATTAAGGAGCATGTTAGTTTTAGATCAGTTGCAGAACGGAGGGCACGGGAGGGGTGATAGACAGAAATGAGGGATGAGATATATGGCGGTGCAGAATTGTGGAGAGATTGGTGGATGAGAGAGATGAGTTTGTTTTGCATTCTGTAGTGAATAGGTACCATAACCAGTGCAATGACTGGCACAGGGTAGACACGTTGGTGAAGCGGCTTGATAGAAATACGACCTTGGCTGTTGCATTCAGAATGGATTGGAGAGGAGACAGTTTGTCTACAGGAAGGCCAATTAGAGGAGAGTTCCAGTAGGGAATAAGAGTGACAGTAAGAGTTTTTGCAGTATCAAAGGTGAGAAAAGGTCGGATTTTGGAGATGTTTTTAACCCCTTAATAACATCTGACATACTAATACGCGTCTGTGCCCTGGGACTTAAGAGCCAGACCCGTATTAGTACGTCATCGCGATCGCGCGCGCACACAGGCTGTGCGGGCGCGATCGTCACCGGGTGTCAGCTGATTGTCACAGCTGACACCCGGTACTATGTGCAGGGAGCGGTCCTGCACCGCTCCCAGCACATTAACCCCCGCGATGCTGCGATCGAAGTCGATCGAAGTCGATCGCGGCATTGCGGGGGCAAGGGGAGGTGATCGGCGATACTCACCTCCTCTTCCGGCTTCCAGCGCAGTCTGCAAAGGCTTCCCGGGTGTTGCCATGACGACCCGATGTCGTCATGACAACATCCGGGTCACCAGAGAGCAGGAAGATTGCTTGGACATGCGCAGTGCATCTCCAAGCAATCTTCACACTATGCACTTCTGACAGCCTTCATGGCATAGGGATGGTGCTCCATTCCTGTGCCATGCAGGCGATCAGAAAAAAAAAAGTGAAAGTCCCAGAGTGGGACAAAGTAATAAAGTGTATAAACTGTGTGAAAGTGGAAAAAAAAAAAAAATGTGCAAAAATATTATAAAAAAATAAAAAAAATAATACACCAAAAATAAAAATATAATGTACCCATCAATAAATATTATTATAAAAAAAATTAAAAAAAAACAATAAAAGTACACATATTTGGTATCGCCGCGTCCGGAACAACCTGACCTATAAAACTGTCCCACTAGTTAACCCCTTCAGTGAACACGGTAAAAAAAAAAAAAAAAAAAAACGAAGCAAAAAACAATGCTTTATCACCATACCGCCAAACAAAAAGTGGAATAAAACGCGATCAAAAAGACGCATATAAATAAAAATGATACCGCTGAAAACGTCATCTCGTCCCGCAAAAAACAAGCCGCCATACAGCTCCATCAGCCGAAAAATAAAAAAGTTATAGCTCTCAGAATAAAGCGATGCTAAAAAATATTTTTTTCTATAAAATAGCTTTTATTGTGTATAAGCGCCAAAACATAGAAAAATGATACAAATGTGGTACCGCTGTAAACGTACTGACCCGAAGAATAAAGCTACCTCATGAATTTTACCACACGCGGAACAGAATAAAAAAAAAAAAAAAAACAATTCCTGAATTGTTGGTTTTTGTTTATTCTGCCTCCCAAAAATCGGAATAGAAAGCGATCAAAAAATGTCACGTGCCTGAAAATGGCACCAATAACAACGTCAAGTCATCCCGCAAAAAACGAACCGTCACATGACTGTCTGCCAAAATCTGGAAAAATTATAGCTCTCAAAATATGGCGATGCAAAAACTAGATTTTACAAAAAATGCGTCTTTTAGTGTGTGACAGCTGTCAGTCATAAAAACCCCATATGATTCTGGCATTGCTGTAATCACACCGACCCGAAGAATAAAGTCGTCTAATCACTTATACCGCACAAGGAACGGCGTCAAAAATAAACTCTTGGGTTAGGATTGGGCTAGGGTTAGGGCTGGGTTTGGGGCTAGGGTTGTGCTGGGGCTAGGGTTGTGCTGGGGCTAGGGTTGTGCTGGGGCTAGGGTTGTGCTGGGGCTAGGGTTGTGCTAGGGCTAGGGTTGTGCTAGGGTTAGGGCTGGGGTTGGGATTTTTTTAAAAAGTAAGAAAAAAAGATGACGATATGGCGACTAGTGTTGAGAGCAAGTGCTCGCTACTTGAGTTTGCATCGGGTGCTCTGGTATGCATTGAGTATCGTGGGTATTTGAGTGACATGCTCGAGTCTCTGCCCCATATGCTTCGCGGCCAAAAAACTTTACGGGGATTGCCTGCCATGCACGAGCGATCCCCGCATGTTTTTTTTTGGGTGTCTAATAACCGTGAAACATGCGGAGCAGGGACTCGAGCATGTCACTCGAGCACACGCTGTACATGGTGCATACCTGAGTACCCGATGCAAACTCAAGTAGCGAGCACTTGCGCTCAAGAATAATGACAACTTATTCAATATGATGACCTAATGTAAACAAATTCTGTGCCGTACCTCTGGGTTCAAAATGTTCACTATACACCTTAATAAAATCCTTGAGGGGTATAGTTTCCAAAATGGGGACACTTGTGGGGGAGCTCCACTGTTTAGGCACATCACGGGCTCTCCAAACGCGACATGGTGTCCGCTAACAAATTGAATGGAAAATCGGCTCAAATTGTTAGCGGACTCCATGTTGCGCTTGGAGAGCCCCTGTGTGCCCAAACATTGGAGCTCCCCCACAAGTGACCCCATTTTGGAAACTAGACCCCCCAAGGCACCTATCTAGATGCATAGTGAGCACTTGGAACCCCCAGGTGCTTCACAAATTGATTCGTAAAAATGAAAAAGTGAAAAAAAAAACACTTTTTCATTTTTATGAATCAATTTGTGAAGCACCTGGGGTTCCAAGTGCTCACTATGAATCTAGATAGGTGCCTTGGGGGGTCTAGTTTCCAAAATGGGGTCACTTGTGGGGGAGCTCCAATGTTTGGGCACACAGGGACTCTCTAAATGCAACATGGTATCCGCTAACAAATTGAATGGAAAATCGGCTCAAATTGTTAGCGGACACCACATTGCGTTTGGAGAGCCCCTCTTTTTACAATCAAAAAGTCAAATGGCGCTCTTTCCCTTCCAAGCCCTGCCGTGCGCCCAAACAGTGTTTCTTCCCCAAATATTGGGTATCTGCGTGCCCAGGGGAAATTGCACAACAAATTTTGGGGTCCATTTTTTCTTGTTACCCCTGTGAAAATAAAAAAAATTGGGTCTAAAGTAACATTTTTGTGAAAAAAGTTAAATGTTCATTTTTTTCTTCCACATTCAAAAAATTCCTGTGAAGCACCTGAAGGGTTAATAAAGTTCTTGAATGTGGTTTTGAGCACCTTGAGGGGTGCAGTTTTTAGAATGGTGTCACTTTTGGGTATTTTCTGTCATAAAGACCTCTCCAAGTGACTTCAAATGTGATGTGGTCCCTAAAAAAATGGTTTTATAAATTTTGTTGGAAAAATGAGAAATCGCTGGTCAACTTTTAACCCTTATAGCTCCCTAACAAAAAAAAATTTTGGTTCCAAAATTGTGCTGATGTAAAGTAGACATGTGGGAAATGTTATTTATTAACTCTTTTGTGTGACATATCGCTCTGATTTCAGGGCTTAAAAATTAAAATTTTGAAAATTGCAAAATTTTCAAAATTTTTGCCAAATTTCCGTTTTTTTTCACAAATAAACGCAAGTGATATCGAAGAAATTTTTCCACAATCATGAAGTACAATATGTCACGAAAAAACAATCTCAGAATCAGGGGGATCCGTTGAAGCGTTCCAGAGTAATTACCTCATAAAGTGACAGTGGTCAGAATTGTAAAAATTGGCCGGGTCATTAACATGCAAACCACCCGCGGGGCTTAAGGGGTTAAGGTGCAGGTGACATGAGCGAGTGAGTGATTTTCCATGGGGAATAAAGGTAAGTTATGTGTCAAATATGACTTCAAGACAGTGGTGCTGAGTGGGAGTTATGGTGGCACCACCTAAAGGAAATTGCAAAGTCAGGTATAGGTAGGAAAGTAAAAGTCTTATATACGTAGGTTAGTAAAAGTCAGGCATAGGTAGGTTAGTAAAAGTCAGGTATAGGTAGGTTAGTGAAGGGAGGAAACAGATGGAGTTAATTTTTGAAGATATTCAGATCAGGCCCTTGTTGAAGAACTATAAAAAAAAATAATTCCATCTGACATTGCTGGCGTCAGAGGTCACAGACAGTTCATTGGACAACCAAGAAGTACAGGCGAGGAAGACACAAACCAAATGTGACAGAGGCAGGGGAGCGCTGTCAAAGTCTGGGACAGTTTACTCAGATCCTCCCAGTTCCCAAGGCCTGATACATGGGGTACTCTGACAGGCAGGAAAAAGTTTTGGAAGATGCTGAAGGACTACCTTGGCAACCACACCAGCGTCCTCCATGATTCCTCTCTGTGCCTTACAACTGTTGGGTATCTAAGGTGGATACGTGGCATGAACTGTCTCTGTTCGCCTTGGAGGTCATGGCCGCTAACGTTTTATCAGAGATGATTTTTAGTGCCGCCGGCGTCATTATAACTGAAAGGTGCATCCACCTGTCAACTGAAAATGCTGACAGGCTGACTCTTATCAAAATGATCAAGGGCTGGATTTGGCCAGACATCTCAAAACTACCAGATTATAGCATCGAACATGAACTCAAATGCAGTGATTATTTTTTTTGGGTGGTCTATGCCCATGTGTGGCACCCCAGGGGTCCGGTTGCCACAGTGGCATTGCTTCCCTCAAAACAGGTAATGCCATGCCTGGAAGCAAGCAGGGACCCCCTAGTCAGGTATACTAAACATGCAACACTTTCCTGTCTCCAGACCAGCAAGGGGAGCCACTCCCCTTGGCAACTGGGATCTGGGGCCGGGTTAGTCAGTCTTAGTGTGAGGAGTTGAAGAGAGGATGTCGAGAAGAGAGGAGCTGGGGACTGGAGCTGCGCGGCAGTTCACCCCAGAAGTATCGCACAGAAGAACCGGACACCGGAGTCCGAGGCTGTGGGGCACTGAAGGCCCAGCAGTAGAAACCGGAGGGCAGGAGATTGCCGGTTTCCTGGCCCCATCAAATGCCCGGAGGCTCAGCAGCACAGAGGGCCCAGCACCGCCACTTGGGAGCGACGCGCCAGCAAGGCCCGAGCTGCCTGCCATACGGGTGAGCACAGAAACGCCGCACTCAGGGACGAGGGCCACCGCACAGCTACAAGCAGCAGGGCCAAAGAGTTTAGTGGAAAGGGAAGGCCACCAACTTTACCTGGCAAGGAGGATTCTTTGCTTGCTTCCAGGCTGCCCGGACTCCCACTTCTAGGCAGTACCCTAGTCCCGGCTTGTTTAATCAGCACCAGTAAAGACCCTGGGACTGCATTTCCTTGTCTCTGTGTTTCTTGCTGCGCCATCAACCCCTGCACTACAACGCCCAGCACAACCTGCAATATCTACACTGCCCTGGAGCTAGCTCTTCCTGTGGAGAGCTACACCATCCCTGCTGCAGTAACATCAGCTTCAGAGGACTGCTCCGCAGCGGCGGCTCCCTTTAGCCGCATTTCACAGGTGGCGTCACGAACTCTATAAAAACACTATAAATCCCCTATCCATAAACCCCTTTTATTGACCGCCCTGGGTCACAGACCGGGTCACCGCCACTGTGACATTCCCCCAGCATCTACCGGCCCGGCACCGGGTACCCCACGGCCCCGGGGGGGCGTGTCAACTTGTCGTCACGAACAGGATTCACGAAGCCCGGTATAACCGGGTCCTGTGTGCCATAGACTTTATTGAACTGTGCTATCACGTGGTTTGCCGCCTGCCGAGGGAGAAGAAAGAAGCCCCGATCCGGAACCGCCGGGTAAGAGATCCTTCCGCCTGCAGAGCAGCATACTGGTGCGTGAGGAGACGCCCAGGACCTGGCTGAGGTTCACTAGGGGGGAGGAAGATGCCCAACATGGAGGAGGGTTCAGCCGCAGGCACGGCCGCCACCACTGTGATGCCGTTATCAATGACGTACATACCGGGGGCGGCGCGGCTTTCCCAGTACTCAGGGGAGTCACACACCCTGAACGACTTTGAGGAGAGACTGCGCAGTTTGTTTAAAGTATACCCCCTGTCTGAGGAGCAAAAAGTCAGCATCCTCATAGGCCAGCTAATCGGTGCAGCCCAGAGAGAGGTGAAGTCCTGGCCGGGCAGAGACAAAAGCACTGTAAAAGAAATACTGGCCCTATTGAAGGATACTTTTGACACCCGAACAGCAGCAGAAATTAAAATGAAGTTTTACGGGTGCAAACAAAGGGTGCAGGACAGTGTGCGGGACTATGCTCTAAACCTGCAGGAGGCGCTGCGGGCCATCAAACAGGTAGACCCTGACAGTGTGCATGATGAGGACAGATTGCTAACTGAGCAGTTTATTGAGGGGCTCCTGTCCAGCGTTCACAGGACACAGCTGCGCATTATGGCTCTGCAAAACCCTGATCTGGACTTTGCACAATTTAAAGACAGAGCCATCCGGGTGCTGCGAGAATCAACACCAGGCGGCGCTGCATCCCACTGGCGCCTAGCTATCACCTACCACCAGGAGGTGGCATCCGTTTCCCCAGAACCTGTGGAGGCTGACGCGCAGACTCTGGACAATGACCCGTCTGCAGACCTGCGCCTTCAGGTCCAGGAGCTGACCAAAAGTGTGGCTGTGTTAACCAAAACTGTGCAGGCCATTCAAGTGTTCCCCAAGGAAAAGATCCAGCTGTCTTTCAGTCCAGATGATGTCCCGTGGCGACGACAGAAAAGGATTCCACCGATCAGAGGGAGGAACAGCGAATGCTACAACCAGGACGGACAACCCATCTGCCGCCGCTGTCAAAAGGTGGGGCACTACGCAAGGTTCTGTCATTTAAATGAGCGACCCCTGGGGCAGAGGGCCAACCCCCAGGAGTAAGGGGACCAGGCTCACAAAGCTGGCGAGACAAGTACATGGGAGCATGGCTGGTCCTACCTGTCGTGCTTGATGGCATCCCAATGAACGCGTTGCTGGACATTGGGTCCCAAGTGACCACGATGCCATATATCCTTTATAAACAATACTGGACTGATTCAGACATTACTCGCCGTCCAGATGAACATCTTAGTATATATTCCAGCAATAGTCAGCCCTTGCCTCAGGTGGGGTATAAAGAGGTGACCATAAAAGTTGGCAAAGTAGAATTGCCATCACAAGGAATGATTATTGTTGATATTGATCGCCGAGAAAGTCATCCCATGATAACCTTAGGCACTAATGTGATAGAAAATTGTCTTGGATAAATTATTGTTTTGTTGCAACAGGTCGCAGAGACTGCCAGTTTCAGTCAGCAGCCGGTTCTACAGAAAGAAATCAGAGCTCTGATGAAAAGACAAAAGGTAGAGCTGTCTGGTGGAGAAATTGGCAGTGTCAGGATGAGTGATCCATTCCCCATTGCAATGCCCCCTAGGAGCGAAATGTTAATATGGTGTCAGGCAGCAATTGGTCCCAGGGTTCAAGATTATCAGGCCCTGGTAGAACCTCTATACTCTGACAGTAGGCCCACCATCTTGACAGCCAGGGGGGTAGTCGATGTCCGCAAGGGGAGAGTGCCGATCCGCATCCTGAATTGTGGGGAGAAAGAAGTCCATTTACCCCGGTATGCTACCCTTGCTAAGTTATTCACTGTCAGTAACTACTCAATAAAGACAGTGGAACCCTTGCCTCCATCCAAACCGGCGGAGGATAATGGCTCCAAGGGGCAGATGGAGGATTGGTGTCAGAAGCTACAAGTGGGCACTGACTCCACCCCTTTGCACCAAAAGCATGGCGTATACCGGGTGGTCCAAGAGCATAAGTGGGTCTTCAGTAAACACCCATTAGACTTTGGGCAGGTAAAAGGGGTCCAACATCATATCCCCACGGGAGATCATCCACTCATTAAAGAGAGGTACCGGCCTGTACCCCCAGCTCACTATCAATGTGCCAAAGGAATGTTACGGGAGATGAAGGAGGCTGGGGTGATAAGAGATAGTTGTAGTCCCTGGGCAGCTCCATTAGTTCTCGTTAGAAAGAAGGATGGTACAATGAGGATTTGTGTTGATTACAGGCAAATTAACCTCATTACACATAAGGATGCCTACCCATTACTCAGAATTGAGGAGTCATTAGCTGCACTAAGATCTGCTAATTATTTCTCCACTTTGGATCTCACCAGTGGGTACTGGCAGGTTCCTGTGGCAGAGGCGAACAAAGAAAAGACTGCGTTTACAACACCTATGGGCCTCAGCGAGTTCAACTGCATGCCATTCGGGCTCTGCAACGTCCCAGGAACCTTCCAGCGGTTAATGGAGTGCTGCCTAGGACACAAGAACTTCGAAACTGTCCTGCTGTACCTGGACGACGTAGTTGTCTACTCGAAGACATATGAAGACCACCTGGAGCACCTGGCCGTGTTGTTTGAAGCCCTACCTGGGTTTGGCCTGAAGGTAAAGCCGTCCAAGTGCCACCTGTTGAAGCCCAAGGTGCAGTACCTAGGTCATGTGGTAAGCGCCGAAGGTGTAGCGCCAGACCCTGAAAAAGTCACCGTAATCAAGGACTGGCCAAGACCCTCCACTATTAAGGAAGTGCGGCAGTTCCTCGGGCTGGTAGGCTACTACTGAAGATTTATCAAGGGTTTCACCAAGATAGCGGCACCCATGCAGGACCTCCTAGTGGGCCAGTCCAAGAAGGCCAAGAACCCGAAACCTCCGTTCAAATGGGGTAAACCAGAAGACGAATCCTTCACCCGACTGAAAATGGCTCTCACCGGAGATGGAGTTCTGGCCTACCCCGACTATGGCCAACCCTTTATACTTCATACAGATGCCAGCACAGCAACGTGGGATTGGGAGCGGTGCTGTCCCAAGTAAAGCAAGGCAGAGAGAGAGTGATTGCCTACGCCAGCAGGAAGCTCCATCCTACGGAAAGGAACCCCGACAACTACAGTTCCTTCAAGTTGGAGTTTCTCGCCATAATCTGGGCTGTAACGGAGCACTTCAAGCCCTATCTCGCCTCCTCCAAATTTACAGTCTTCACGGACAATAACCCGCTGACGCACCTGGAGACTGCGAAGCTTGGTGCCCTAGAACAACAATGGATGGCCCAACTGTCTAACTACGAGTTCACCATCAAGTATCGGGCGGGGCATTAAAATGCAAATGCTGATGACCTGTCCAGAATGCCCAACTTGCCAGATGGGGGAGAAGACCCGGAAGAGCTGGAGGAGATTGAGATACCCACTTTCCATCGTCATGGGGTGACCCAGTGCTCCCACTGTGTAAGGGACAAGTGCTCCGCCAACAGAGAGGCCACATTCAACCCATTGCCCCACCATGGATGGGCAGAAACGCAGGATAGCGACCCGGCTGTCCGCCTAGTCAAGGAGTTGCTGACGCAACCTGACGCGTACCCTGATCCAGATGCTCCACAGGATACCCAACAGTTGGGGAAGGAGAAGGGAAAACTGTTCATCTACGAAGGAAAGCTGTGTTGAAGAAGCATCAACTCCCGGACACATGAACTGGTCTGGTAGGTGGTAGTCCCAAGGCGGGATGTGTCAATGGTCTTAGAAGCGTACCATGATGGAGCAGGACACTTCGGGTGGAAGAAGTTGGAAGTCCTGCTACGTGAGCGATTCTACTGGGCTGGCATGAGGAAAGCAATCGAGAGATGGTGTCGAGAATGTGGTCCATGCAACCTGAGACGAAAAGACCGTAACAGCCAGAGGGTTCCCCTGCAGCCCATCATCACCAAACAGCCACTAGAACTGGTAGCCTTGGACCACGTGAAGCTAGCCCCAAGCAGGTCAGGCTATATCTACGCTCTAACCATAGTAGACCACTACTCCCGGTTCCTGGTAGTAGTGCCATTAAAAGACCAGACGGCTCAGACGGTAGCCAAAGCGTTCCAACAGCACTTTTGTCGCCCCACGGTTACCCTGAACGGGTGCTTACCGACCAAGGTCCAGCATTTGAAGCAGAGGTGTTCCAGGAATTCTGTAACTTGTACAGCTGCAAGAAAATCAGGACGACGCCGTATCATCCCCAGACCAATGGGTTGTGTGAAAAGATGAACCAGGTGGTGATAGACCTGTTGAAGACGTTGCCCCTTGAAGAACGTAGCCTGTGGCCAGAGAAGTTACCTGATTTGGTGGACCTATATAATCACATCCCGGTGAACTCCACCAACTGTACACCCGCTTGCCTGATGAGAGCAAGACCTGGTAAACTACCCATCGACTTAGACATGGGAGTCTAAACACCAGAGACGACCTCACCAGATGTGGATTGAGATACCGAGCGGCAGCAACAATACCGCAAGGTGCAAGAATGTGTTGAGAGAAGTATGTCCCAGGCAAGACAGAAGCAAGAGAAAACTTATAATCAGCACGCACCTGCCGTTCGCTTATCACCTGGAGAACAGGTACTTAAGAGGAAGAGACTAATCCATAAATTAGATGACCAGTGGGAGGTTGAGCCATACACTGTCGTACCCTCGAATTACGACAACACCAAAGAGTGCCTCATCAGCAAAGATGGAGGGGAAACTTCAGCGGCAGTCTCAATAGACCACTTGAAGGTATGTCCGGAACAGTTGAAACACAAAGAAGATCAAGACAGCCCTCAGCCCACCGAAGAAGTGGAAGAAACGGTCCAGACAGTCCTCAGAGAATTTCCCCGGTATTGGACGCAGGTGAACAGTGCAATTGTAGTACCGGTCCTAACCTTTCTTCAAGCTACCTCACCGGAAACTGCAGAGGCTCCAGAACATCTGGAAGACCAGTCGGCCCCAGAGACAGAGGTTTCATCATCAGCAGACCAGGAGACTGCTAGCAGTGAACCTGTCATACCATGGTGAGCCAAAGAATTCGTAGGAGGTTACCCAGCCTACCAGTGTTACCTCAGACTAACCGTAGGGTAGTTCACACTGAACCCACCACACCAGGGGTAGACACAAGGGACCATGGTAGAGCAGTGACTACCAATGTACTACGTATATCGACCAGGAGTACAAAAGGTCAGCTCTCTGCCTGTTGGAGAAACTAAAATGTAAAGAATTAAAGTATGAGAGAACTAAAATGTATGCAGTATATAGTTACCCGTAAGGGTAAAGCATAAAAGTTGTGTTTTCACAGTGAATTGCAAAAGTTGGTCATGTGTGCATTTAGTTACCCGGTAAGGGTATAAAGACTTGTAGGTTATGGACGGTGAATAACCAAAGAACTTTCCATTGTAAATAGTTGCACTTATTAGAGTGCCCCCTATTGGTTTTATGGTTACAACAAATGACCTCAGAGCAAAAACCCGTTTGGCGTGGCCGAAGACGTGGTTCAACACCTGGATCATCTATGCTCTGCAGCCACACCCAGGGCCTACGTTGAGTGTTTTCGGGCGGGTCCCTCATGTTGCCCAAAATTGCACCTTACTAAAGAAGAATGGACACCCGGTTACAGAATGTACTGTAACCTGTTGAAGAATGTTATTAACAGTGTTTTATAATGTTTTGATAACCAGTAACGTTCAAGAAATGTTAAATTCATAATCTTCTAATGTGAATTGTTATTGTTATTTGTTAATTTTGAAAAGTATCCTTGTTATTTGTTAATTTTGAAAAGTATCCTCAGTCCGGGAGTACTGAAGTTAACTAGAGGGGGAATGTGGCACCCCAGGGGTCCAGTTGCCACAGTGGCATTGCCTCCCTCAAAAGAGGTAATGCCATGCCTGGAAGCAAGCAGGGATCCCTACTCAGGTATACTAAACATGCAACACTTTCCTGTCTCCAGACCAGCAAGGGGAGCCAATCCCCTTGGCAACTGGGATCTGGGGGTGGGGTTAGTCAGTCTTAGTGTGAGGAGTTGAAGAGAGGACATCGAGGAGAGAGGAACTGGGGACTGGAGCTGCGCGGCAGCTTACCCCAGAAGTACCGCACAGAAGAACCGAACACCGGAGTCCGAGGCTGTGGGGCACCGAAGGTCCAGCAGTAGAAACCGGAGGGCAGGAGATTGCAGGTCTCCTGGCCCCATCAGACGCCCAGAGGCTCAGCAGCACAGAGGGCCCAGCACCGCCACGTGGGAGCGACGCGCCAGCAAGGCCCGAGCTGCCTGCCATACGGGTGAGCACAGAAACGTTGCACTCAGGGACGAGGGCCACCGCACAGCTACAAGCAGCAGGGTCAAAGAGTTTAGTGGAAAGGGAAGGCCTCCAACTTCACCTGGCAAGGAGGATTCTTTACTTGCTTCCAGGCTGCCTGGACTTCCACTTCTAGCCAGTACCCTAATCCCGGCTTGCCTAATCAGCACCAGTAAAGACCCTGGGACTGCACTTCCTTGTCTCTGTGTTTCTTTCTGCGCCATCAACCCCTGCACTACAATGCCCAGCACAACCTGCAATATCTACACTGCCCTGGAGGTAGCTCTTCCTGTGGAGAGCTACACCATCCCTGCAGCAGTAACATCAGCTTCAGAGGACCTGCTCCGCAGCGGCGGCTCCCTTTAGCCGCATTCCACAGGTGGCGTCACGAACTCTATAAAAACACTATAAATCCCCTATCCATACACCCCTTTTATTGATCGCCCTGGGTCACGGACCGGGTCACCGCCACTGTGACATTCCCCCAGCATCTACCGGCCCGGCACCGGGTACCCCACGGCCCAGGGGGCGCATCACATGCATCCCTTCATACCCAGACATGGGTAATATATATGCCTCAGGATTGTATGTCGTCCTCCTCCTTCTTCTTCTCCTCATCCTTCACTGCCATATCACCAGGGTGACCATCATGCAATGCGCACATAATTTTTTTTAAGGGTGTTTATGATGCATGTAGGAACTATTTTTAGAGGCATACCTCTAACTTCATATATAATATGTATGTATACCCCCCAGGGGTCAATGATTTTCAGCCCATGCACTTAGTGCATGGGCATTACCAGTCTAGGAGACCCATTCCTTAATTATAGAAAATACATTTTTAACTGTGATCCTCTACTACTGTGACGAAACCGCTTATAATCTTAATCAGCCAGATGGTTAGATTTGTTAAGCCAAGAGAAATACACTATTCTGTTTGTGTTGACTTGTGAATGTATGTGTACAGTACAGACCAAAAGTTTGGACACACCTTCTCATTTAAAGATTTTTCTGTATTTTCATGACTATGAAAATTGTACATTCACACTGAAGGCATCAAAACTATGAATTAACACATGTGGAATTATATACTTAACAAAAAAAGTGTGAAACAACTGAAAATATGTCTTATATTCTAGGTTCTTCAAAGTAGCCACCTTTTGCTTTGATGACTGCTGTGCACACTCTTGGATTTCTCTTGATGAGTTTCAAGAGGTAGTCACTGGAAATGGTCTTCCAACAATCTTGAAGGAGTTCCCAGAGATGCTTAGCACTTGTTGGCCCTTTTGCCTTCACTCTGGGGTCCAGCTCACCCCAAACCATCTCGATTGGGTTCAAGTCTGGTGACTGTGGAGGCCAGGTCATCTGGCATAGCACCCCATCACTCTCCTTCTTGGTCAAATAGCCCTTACACAGCCTGGAGGTGTGCTTGGGGTCATTGTCCTGTTGAAAAATAAATGATGGTCCCACTAAACGCAAACCGGATGGAATAGCATGCCGCTGCAAGATGCTGTGGTAGCCATGCTGGTTCAGTATGCCTTCAATTTTGAATAAATCCCCAACAGTGTCACCAGCAAAGCACCCCCACACCATCACACCTCCTCCATGCTTCACGGTGGGAACCAGGCATGTAGAGTCCATCCGTTCACCATTTCTGCGTCGCACAAAAACACGGTGGTTGGAACCAAAGATCTCAATTTGGACTCATCAGACCAAAGCACAGATTTCCACTGGTCTAATGTCTATTCCTTGTGTTATTTAGCCCAAACAAGTCTCTTCTGCTTGTTGCCTGTCCTTAGCAGTGGTTTCCTAGCAGCTATTTTACCATGAAGGCCTGCTGCACAAAGTCTCCTCTTAACAGTTATTTAGAGATGTGTCTGCTGCTAGAACTCAGTCTGGCATTGACCTGGTTTCTAATCTGAGCTGCTGTTAACCTGCGATTTCTGAGGCTGGTAACTCGGATAAACTTATCCTCAGAAGCAGAGGTGACTCTTGGTCTTCCTTTCCTGGGGCGGTCCTCATGTGAGCCAGTTTCTTTGTAGCGCTTGATGGTTTTTGCAACTGCACTTGGGGACACATTCAAAGTTTTCCCAATTTTTCACACTGATTGACCTTCATTTCTTAAAGTAATGATAGCCACTTGATTTTCTTTACTTAGCTGCTTTTTTCTTGCCATAATACAAATTCTAACAGTCTATTCAGTAGGACTATCAGCTGTGTATCCGCCAGACTTCTGCACAACACAACTGATGGTCCCAACCCCATTTATAAGGCAAGAAATCCCTCTTAATAAACCTGTCAGGGCACACCTGTGAAGTGAAAACCATTTCCGGTGACTACCTCTTGAAGCTCATCAAGAGAATACCAAGAGTGTGCAAAGCAGTCATCAAAGCAAAAGGTGGCTACTTTGAAGAACCTAGAATATAAGACATATTTTCAGTTGTTTCACACTTTTTTGTTAAGTATATAATCCCACATGTGTTAATTCATAGTTTTGATGCCTTCAGTGTGAATGTACAATTTTCATAGTCATGAAAATACAGAAAAATCTTTAAATGAGAAGGTGTGTCCAAACTTTTGGTCTGTACTGTATTTCTTGAGTAAGGACCTGTGGAAAACATTGTGGACCTTAAGGGCCTGTGGGAGCTCAAGACAAAACGCTGCTGGGTTAATGACGGCGTTTATTTTATAGGGACTAGTGATGAGCGAGTATGTTCTGGTAATCCTTTCGGCGAGTATTTACAGCTGCTCGGTGTTATGTTTGAATCACTCCCGTGTGCATGATTTGCGACTGTTTGACAGCTTTAGTACATGTAAGGAATGTCTATTTTTTACACATTCCTCACATGTATTAAAGCTGTCAAAACAGTCGCAAATCATGCACACGGGAGTGATTCAAACATAACACCGAGCAGCTGTAACTACTCGGTGCTCGGCCTGAGCATACTCGCCGAAAGGGTTAACAGAACATACTCGCTAATCAATGATAGGGACCAATTAACCTTGGTTCCAGCTTCCAAGAAGGGACTTTCAACTTGATATTCCTGGTAGACAACCACACAGAGTCATTCACATTCAGGTCCATACCTGGCAAGCATTTTCTCTCAGCCATGAATTTATACCTGTCTCCCATGATCTTTAAATTACTTAGAACACACCGAGGAGAGTGATGAAGCAAAACGTTCCTCCTCAGGAACTCCCAAAGCTCCTTCCCCAGTAAAGGTACCAAACTGTGGGTAGTACCGTATGCACCAAAGAACGGTAACCTTCCAGTGGATTCTTGACGATGATTATTAATGGCAAATTCTGCCAGCGGTAAGTAAGATGCCCAATCCTCCTGATTTTCGGAGACTAAACACTTGAGGTAGGTCTCCAAATTCTGATTGACACGCTCGGTCTGTCCATTCGACTGAGGGTGGAAGGCAGAGGAAAAGGAAAGCTGCACCCGCAGTTGAGAACAGAATGCTTTCCAGAACTCGGAAACAAACTGGGTCCCACGATCTGACATTACCCCGTGAAGCTTCACGATCTCATTTATAAACACTTGAGCAAATGTCTTGGCATTTGGAAGTGCCAGTAATGCGACAAAATTAACCATTTTACTGAACCTATCTACAACTAAGAAAACCACCGTTTTGCCTGCAGAAACCGATAGGTCAGTAATAAAATCCATGGACACGTGTCCTGCTAGAGGCAGTGGAAGAAGAGCACCAGACAGACAAGTATGTGAAACCTTAGAACGCGCACAAATACTACAAGCGGATACATGTTCAATCACATCCCGATGCAACCCCGGCCACCAAAAATGACGAGAGAAGCAGTTGCCTTACCACCTGGATGACCAGCAAGCCCAGAGTTATGATGTTCCTTGATTACTTTGCTATGCAGATTAGATGATACGAATAACCTTCCTGAAGGGCATAAGGCAGGGGCATACCCCTGAGCCTCCAACACCTCACCCACCAGTTCAGGATATAATGCCGAACTGCCTACCGCCTTCTGTAATATCGGGGCAGGGTTCTCATGGTCACCGCCACCAGGGAAGCTCCAGGACAAAGCATCCGCCTTGCCATTTTTGACCCCTGGACGAAAAGTGACAATAAAATTGAACCTAGTAAAAAACAGGGACCATCTGGCTTGCCTAGGGTTGAAATGTTTAGCTGACTGCAGATATGACAGGTTCTCATGGTCAGTAATAACAGTAATAGGATGGACAGCCCCCTCCAACCAATGTCGCCATTCTTCGAACGCCAATTTGATTGCCAAAAGTTCCCTATTACCCACGTCATATTTTTCTCAGCTGAAGACAATTTTTTACAAAAGAAAGCGCATGGACGCCATTTTCCAGGAGACAGACCCTGAGACAACTCAGCCCCAACCCCCACATCCAACGCATCAATTTCCACAATAAAGGGTTGGGAAACATCGGGTTGACTGAGTATAGGTGCAGTGGCAAAATAATTCTTTAAGGAAGAAAAAGCCTGGAGGGAGGCATCCGACCATTTGGAAAAATCAGAACCCTTCCTAGTCATGTCAGTAAGGGGTTTCACAATTAGGCTGTGTGCCCACTATGCGTTTTTTAAGCGTTTCCGCAGCAGAAACACTTAAAAAACGCTTGGTAGAAGGTCTGCCATGTTCCCCAATGATAACCCGCATGTGCTGTGCACATGCTGCGGGAATTTCCGCTGCGGATTATCATTGAGGAAAAATCCGCAGCACTATCATTAATTTTGCGTAAATGCGGCATTTTCGCCGCCATTGACTTGCATTGGAACGCATAGATTCTGCATCACTGGATCTGTACATGCGGAATCCATGCGTTTCAATGTGCGGATGGTACCCGGCTCTGGAGAAGAGGAGACTCTCCTCCGGACCCGGTTGCCATAGAACCTGTAAAAAAAAGAATAAAATAAAAAATAAATATTATACTTACCTTCTGATGGCCCCCGGTATCCTTGCCTCTGCTTGCCGGCAACTCGCGGTAGACTAAAGGACCTGCGCTGACGTCATTTAGTCATGTGACGGGTCACGCGACGCTGATGTCGGCAGGTCCTTAAATCTACCGCGAGCTGCTGACAAGGACTCCGCGGGCCATCAGAAGGTAAGTATATATTTATTTTTTATCATTCTTTACGGTCACACTATATAAATCCATGCCGGTTGCATGGATTTATATAGTGTGACCAAGTTGTGAAGCACTTTCCAAGTGATGCTAAAATCGCTTGGAAATCGCTTGAAAACACGAAGGCAGAAATGCATGTGAAGAACGCTTCACTTCCGCTTGTCCTTGGCAGGAAAAATGCATGTACAATCCGCATGCGTTTTTTCTGCCAGGGAGATGCTGAAACGCTCAGGAAAAATCCGGAACATTTCTGCATCGTGGGCACATAGCCTTATTGAGTAATTTTGGATTATGTTTCACCAGCCAGGGAAGACCCGGGTAGGAAGACTGTCCAGGACATAGCAAGGGATTATTTCACAATCACCCCACCCCACCCTCAGTTTTACATTATGTACAATCTGAGTAAATGCTTTCTGTGCAAGTGGCACCGAGTCGATGGCGAAGATGGGAATAGGTTTAGCTAAAGTACAGCAAGCAAGACAATGGGTTTTCACAAACTCAGCATCAACAATGTTGACTCCGGCTTCACTATCAACAAACACAGAAATTTT
Organism: Phyllobates terribilis; assembly: GCF_046119375.1. NCBI lineage: Eukaryota > Metazoa > Chordata > Amphibia > Anura > Dendrobatidae > Phyllobates > Phyllobates terribilis. The sequence continues at coordinate 639,563,582 of NW_027362762.1, forward strand.
CTCAGTTTTGCTATCTAGCACCACCACTGCTGTCAGGATAAACTGGGAACTGCAGATTGGCGACAAATGCACCCCTTGCTTATCCATCTCCAGACTACTAAGAATTAATCAAATCTCCCTTTGCTTAGGAATTGAAGGACAGGTCCCAACAAAATGTCTCTTTTTCCCCAAAAATACACCTTTTTTCTTGCAAACCTCCAGGGAACAGTATGATGTAAAGGCACCCCCTAACTGCATGGGTTCTCCACCTCCCCCAGCACTGGTTCACTGCCAGACCGCTCTACCCGCAGAGGTACACAACCTCGAGAAGAAGGCTCCAGAGAAGGTGGTATCACCTGTCTATCCCGAAGGCATCTATCATAACGCATGGTCAACAACATGGCAGCCTTCAATAACTGAGGGGTTTCATACACTGCCAAAGCATCTTTCAACCTTTCAGTAAGACCATCACAAAATTGGCTTCTAAGGGCTGAGTCATTCCATTTAGAATCCGTTGCCCATCTACAGAATTCAGAACTGTACGTCTCCACTGACGATTCCCCTACTGAAGGTGACGTAGCCTAGACTCAGCCAAAGCGACTCGGTCAGGGTCATCATAGATGAGGGCCAGAGCCCCAAAACAAACTGTACAGACTGGAGACAAACCGAATCCTGCGGTAAAGAAAAAGCCCAAAATTGTGGATCTCCCTGCAACAGAGAGATAACAATTCCTACTCGTTGCTCCTCATTTTCAGAGGAGTAAGGACAAAGTTTAAAATACAGTTTGCAGGCCTCCTTGCATACAAAAAACGTGTCCCTACCTCCCAAAAACCTGTCCAGAAGGGCAGCCTTGGGTTCAGCTGGACAGGCCTACCTGCAGAGACCCCCACATTAGCAACCTGTAACCGCTGATGCTGTTGCTGAACCTCACTGCGGAGGTCATTCACCTCCAGAAACAGACGGCCTGAAAAAAAACCACACACAATTAAACCCAAATATCAGCTTTTTTTATTTTTTTAAATGTGCACGGCCGGTGATAATGTCACGCAAGGTGTAGGAAAGACTTTATGCGACATGAAGGGTTGAGGGGAAGGGAGCCCAGACATTAGGGAAAGGGGGAGTGGAGACCCCCAAGGTGATCTGATATCACCCTGTGTCCCCTACCGTCCCTATATTGGTTCCTCACGAATCGCCGCACGGAAACCTAAAACCCTGTATTTCCCTAGAGCTAGGCTAGCCTTCACAAGGGGTCATGTGAATATCATCGGCACCACCCTATAAAAAACAGAAAGTATTTAAGCATCCAGGCCTAGGTGTCAATCAGCAGGAGTGAGATTGCCGCTGGGTCCTAGAGTGAGACAGATCTAAGAAGGTGTCAAATGCTAAACGAAGGTATCTCCTGCAACCAACTGCAGGGTGACTGTCTGTCACAACTGACACACCCGTGACAGTGTATTTCTGTGGTGTGTCAAGAAGGACAGACCAGTATTTGTATAACCCTGATTGTTGTCTTCTATTGGGTCTGAAACAATGATAGTTATTACTATTCTAATTGTATATTATTCTAAAGCCAGCTAGATGGTTATTCACAAGAGCCCCCTGATTGATAAATTGATTAAATTCTCAAACAATGAGCCCTGTGGAATAATACCCTCCCTAATCCTTGACCTGTGGATGTGTACTTCAAAGTGAACTATTCAAGGAACATATGCCTCTGTAGCAGGAGATTAGAGACAGAGAATTGAAAGAGACTCAAGGATAATCAAAGATCAGACTCTCTGCAGACCATCAGCGTGGTAGAATGGCTTTATCCAAAGAGACACAGACACTGTAGGAGAGTAGCCATGGAGCGGAAGGGAGCAGCCAGTGTGGCCTGTAAGCCTCAGATATGGCTCAACTCTGTTAAAAAGAAAAATAAAGCTGGACTCATCGAGTGGATGAGGAGCGCTAATCAGGGGTAGATTAAGGGTAACAAGTACCCGGGCAGTTCAGACTGTTTGGGTTCCCCCATGTGATGGGTCAAGTACAATAATGCGCCGCTCACTGACGCGAGCATGTAACTCGGATAAGTGCAATTCGATAGATACAGTAAGGTATTGCAGTTGGACCAATGTTATTCAATGAAGCCGTTCAGATCTGAGTTTTTTTCTCAGCTGTGTGGTGTGAGAACTAAATCGCAGCCTGCTGTGATTTCACTCAGAAATCGGATGGATACAAGAAAAAAAAAATTGGATGCTATATGCGGATCATCAGAATGGCATCCAATTTCTACGGATGCATTGCAATTCTGTAACATAGACAACTGTTAATGGTCCTGTAAATAATTAATAGCTGCTGAGTAAAAAACATATTGTATACGGATGACAAGTAGAAAAAAATTGTCCCACTTTTCTGGAAGAGAATGGGACCGATTTTTTTTAACCCCTTCACGCTTCGGCCATTTTCTGCTTTTGCACTTTTGCTTTTCTCTCCTCTTCTTCCCAGAGCCCCCACCGTAACCCCAAAACAGCCCCATCCCCAACCCTAACACTACTATAACACGGTCCCGACCCCAGCCGTATCCCTAACACAGCCCCAACCCCAACTGTAACCCCAACACAGCCCCAACCCCAACTGTAACCCCAACACAGCCCCAACCACAACCGTAACCCCAACACAGCCCCAACCCAAACCCTAACCCTACTATAATGCAACCCCAACACAGCCCAAACCATAACCCCAACACAACCCCAACACAACCCCAACCATAACCCCAACACAGCCCCAACCCTAACTGTAACCACAACACAGCCCCAACCCCAACCGTAACCCCAACACAACCCCAACCGTAACTCCAACAAAGCCCCAACCGTAACCCCAACACAGTCCCAACCCTAACCCTACTATAATGCCATTGGCCGGAAGTGCTTACCTGTGGTGCTTGTCCGTCCATCTGTAGTAGCCGCGGGTACTGCACATCCGCCTCCTATTCAGTTCAATGGTAGGCGGATGTGCAATACCCCGCGGTGGCTATTACAGATGGACGGCCAAGCACCGTAAAAAAATATGGCATCACTTGCTAACTTCTGCCATCAACCAGCGAGAAGTTATCGTGGAAATTAGAAGTGTAATAAAAACCATTAAGGGCGGAGACCAGCCCACATGAGGTCATCACAAGAGAGTGTGTGGGCCCCCCTTCGGCATAAAGCTAAACTGAATCGTCTCTGTGATCAGTCTAGTAAGTTTCTTCTGTTAATCCATTTTATTTGGTGTAACTGTATATGCTGTATCGTCTTGTCCCCCTTTGTAAAATCTTTTGTATATTTTTTCATAAACACTTCCTCCCTTTTAGATGTTGGAGCATTTCATAAGACCAGCCTCCCACATTTGTTTGAAGGTGGAGGAAATATAGAGACCCTTAGCCCATGTGGTATAATTCCAGCCCTCGGGTATTCCCCCAAGCTGCGAATATTTCTCCACAATCTCATGGCAGTTTTATGGGCTATCATAATATCAGAAGATAATGTCATGAACTACGAATTTACTGGGGGAGTACCTACTGTATCAAAAACATCGGTGGATTGTGCCCGCCAAGCAGCCTCCCTAGACTCCAATCCATGTAGAATGTCATAAGGAAAATTACCAAACCACAAAAGCCTGCCCCAGCCATATACCAAAATGCTGACCCCTTCTTTTTCTCTGGTCCCTGCAATAAAGATCTTCTTTGAATTGGTCAAAAGGGATATTATGAACATGCCAGTACGTCTCTCCCCTCTCTACAACCTCACTTCTGGTAAGAGGAAGGCCTTGCGGTCCCAGCAAAATAACAACAGCTTCCTCATCGAGGAGGCTGATAAGGGGGGCCAATTTTGCGCTCTGGCCGGTCGATCTTTATTTGGAGGAAGCACAGAGGCCACTTGACAATCCCCACTTCTATCAGGGGTTGCCTTCGGATCCAACTGAAGTATTTACCAAGATATTTCGGGGATTGCTAAATCGGTTCTGTGATCTTGGCATCATTACATCGGGTGAAAAGAAATTCATGTAGGTAGACTCTCCGGTAATTTCTACCTTCTACCTTCTTCCCATGGTGCACAAGAGTACAACAAAGCCCCTCGGAAGGCCGATTGTCTCCAGTTTGGGAAGTTTATGTGAGAAGGTGGGGGCTTATCTAGATTTTTTCTTGCAGCCGATTGTTTCTACCTTGCCCTCTTACATCAGGGATTCCTCCCACTTCATTGACGCCTGTCGCATTTCTCTTCCGGATTCAGCACTTATCGTTACCTGTTATATAGAATCCCTATATTTCAATATCGATCCCCGGGATGGGATAAAGGCACTTATCCATTTTATGGACAAACTGGACGAACAAGATCATATGCATAACTCCTTTGTGCTTGATCTGTTGAGCTTTGTGCTTCATCACAATTACTTCTCATTTGATCATCAATTTTATCACCATGTCTCCGGCGTGGCCATGGGCGCACGATGCCTATCTAATCATGTATTGTCTCCTGATGAAACCTCAGTTTTGCAAAGAGGTCTCATTTTTTCAACTACTCAAAGAGTTTGACAAATTTTCCTTGATTAAAGATCTTTACGTGTTTTGTAAAAGACTGGTATTTCAGACTGTTTTCAGGAAGCCAGACATCACTCTGAACCTGCCAGAAGAGGATCGTCAGGTCTTTAATGATCTTCTTCAACTCCTACAGGAAAATGAAAATATGCCAGGTAGGAAATATGCCTTGTAAGAGAACCTTCCCGCACAAGGCCAGATCCACTGTCCCTACTTCTTTTTTTCTGGTGCCTGCGATAAAGATCTTCTTTGAATTGGTCAAAAGGGACATTATGAACATGCCAGTACGTTTTTCCCCTCTGTACAACCTCACTGCTGATGAGAGGAAGGCCTTGTGGTCCCTTCAAAATAACAACAGCTTCCTCTTCAAGGAGGCTGATGAGGGGGGCAATGTTGTCCTCTGGCCGGTCGACCTTTATTTAGAGGAAGCACAGAGGCAACTTGGCAACTAAAGTATTTACCAGGAGATTTCAGGGATTTCAAGGATTGCTAAATCGGGCCTGTGATCTTGGCATCATTACTTCGGGTGAAAAGAAATTCATGTGGGTAGACTCTCTGGTTATTTCCACTTTCTACCTTCTTCCCAAGGTGCACAAGAGTACAACAAAGACCCACGGAAGACCGATTATCTCCAGTTTCGGGAGTTTATGTGAGAAGGCGGGGGCTTATGTCGATTTTTTTCTTGCAGCGGATTGTTTCTATCCTGCCCTCTTACATCAGGAGTTCCCTCACTTCATTGATGCCTGTCGCAGCATTTCTCTATCGGATTCAGCACTTATTGATACCAGTGATAAAGAATCCCTATATTCCAATATCAATCCCCGGAATGGGATAAAGGCACTTACCCATTTTAATGGACGTATGCATAACAAGATCCTACGCATAACTCCTTTGTGATTGATCTGTTGAGCTTTGTGCTTCATCAACATTACTTCTTATTTGATCGTCAATTTTATCACCAGGTCTCTGGCGTGGCCGTTGGCGTACTATGCGCACCAGTGTATGCAAATATTTTTCGTGGGAGGAGAGCGTGGTGTATCATTCAAGCAAATTCCAACAGTATGTACCAAATTGGCATTGTTATTTTGACAATTTATTTTTTGTCTGGTCGGACACGGAAGCAGAATGCTTGCGCTTTATAGAGGAACTTAATCGTAATGATTTGAACATTTTTCTTACTTACTCTCTTTCATCTAACACAGCTACCTTTCTGGACCTTAGGATTTCCGTTTCAGATGCTCGACTAATTATGGATCTATATTGGAAACCTACTTCAACTAATAGCTTACTTCAATATGGCAGTAAGAACGGCATACTCACTGGACAGTTTATCGGGGTTCGCCGGAAGTGCACCCGAGATGAGGAGATGAGGATTTCCGTATACAGGCAAAGGGCTTTGACACTAAGATTTGAACTGAGAGGCTACCCCAAACGGATAATATCTACAGCCTTTCAGAGGGCAAAGAGGTGTAATCAGGACTCATTTTTGGTGCCTTAGATCCGTGTACAAGACTCCAGGCCAAGATTCGTCATGGACTATAATACTGGTTGGGGACCAGGTGAGGCACATTTTGAAACAACATTGGCCTGTCCGCACACTGGATGCACAGGCATCTCCCGTTGTAAGTCCAGAGCCGCTGGTGGCAGCCAGAAGGGCACCGGACTTATACGACATATTGTCTACCAGTCATTTTATAAGACAAACGTCCAGACTGAAAGGAGGCATAATTTTGAAGGGTTCCTTCCCATGTGTAATATTTGCCGCTTTATGTGTTGCACGAGGAAAGAGTTTTTGAACCACTTTAACCAACAGTGGTTCCCCCTTAGGTCTTACATCAATTGTAAGACGAGGAATGTTGTTTACGCCATAGTCTGCCCTTGCTCGAAAGTTTATGTGCGTCAGACATCCCAGGAACTGAGGAGGAGGGCATAAAAACATTAAACATCTATCAACAATACATTTGGCATCCTCTGACCTTGAAAAAGGAAAAACATTGACCCCTAGAGCTTCATATTTTCTTACGGTGCATAGGGGAAGGACCAATGACATTTAATTTTTTGGTTTACAGAGAATCCAGATGAATAACAGAAGAAGCAATAGTCAGAAACAATAGCTACGTTCCAAGTCGAGATGGATATGTCTTCTACAATTGGTTGCTCCTAATGGACTGAATGAGGAACTATTATATACAGGGCTCCTCGGCTGATCGTGGGGTCTTCTTTTCGCCATGGTATTTAATTCCGACTATCCAATTGCATACTTCGGTTTTGGACATTTTTCTATGGACATTGATTCTTCTCCTTTCTTTCTTGTAGGATGCTACTGGATACATCTGGAGTGGCATATGTGTTTTTCTCTCTAGGATGCACATCCCGACTTTGGGGCTCAACACATAGTTAGCTACATGCTGTCCTTTGTGTAGTATTGATTGTATTGTAGATTGGACCATTGTCCGACATAGTGATCATATGGGGAGCGGTATCTACTAAGATCCATGAGCATCGTGCCCATAATATCGCCGCTGGGTGCCATGCTGGCTTTGGGTATCAGGTTTGGGACATGTGTGCCCATGTGCACCTGGACACAAATGTCCCGTTTCACATGGTTTCAACTCTTCACATGGTTTCAAGTTGGTCCTTCCAGGTCTGTGGTCCTAGTATGGTATCCTCTCTCCTTATGGCTGACTATGTTCAGCACAATGAGCATGCCATTGGTGGTTAGCTTACCAGCATAGGGGGCTTCTTTAGGGTCATATACCTTCTGGTTTACTTATGCGGTTCTTCCTTATTCCCCCTTCTCTTTGATCATTTGGTTGGATTACTCACTCTGCAGTTATTGCATTTATAGTCTATCATATGCCCTCTCATATGAACATCTATATTTATTGATCTGCAATTGCCATATGATCATTGAGAGATTTTTTTTTTATTCTGGTATGGTTTGACTTCATGATATGTGTACATGCTTTCCCAGACGGACGAACTGGGTAATTCCATTGTGTTGATAAGCACTAATGGTTCTCAAATATTTCATTTTGAGGTCTTTCTGTTTTTAAATTTTTTTAATGTTTGTGCGCAGTGATTTTACTAATAAAATTATTGTTTTTTTATTTTGGTGTGCATAGCCTTCCCTTTGCATTGGTCTTTCCTCTCCCTTGTTGCATGATTTTGTATCCAATGCAGGCTATAGCACCCACGTCCTAATCTATATATGGTATTTTGGTGCACTCCAATTTATTTGCCTTTACATATAAAATAACCGCTGTCATTAACCCCGCAGCGTTTCGTCTTGACCTACCTCAGGCCCTTAAGATCCATAATGTTTTTCACAGGTCTCTGCTCAAGAAATATGTAGAACCTCTTGAGTCCTCTCCCCTACCGCCCACCCCAGTCATGGTCGATGGTAATTTGGAGTTTCAGATTTCGAGGATTGTAGATTCTCGTCTCCAGCATCATTCCCTACAGTACTTAGTGCACTGGAAGGGTTATGGTCCAGAGGAAAGGATGTGGGTTTCAGCATCAAAGGTGAATTCCTCCAGGTTGGTTTGTGCATTCCACACCTCTTATCCTGAGAAACCTGGTCCTGAGTGTCTGGAGGCCACTCGTAAAAGGGGGGTACTGTCACGGGTGTGTCAGTGTGTATTAGACAGTCGCTCTGGATCTGGCTGTAGTCACTGTGCTTGGCATTGCAGACACCTTCTTAATTCTTTCTTTAAGACCCAGCGACGACCTCCCTCCTGCTGCTAATTGACACACTCTTGCATGGGAGTTAAAAACACTCAATTTGCTCCAGGAAATCGTCGGTGATACTTTTATATACCTTTTTGCAAGCTTGGAGCACTAGCTGTTGGCTGGCTTCTTCTATGGTGCCCTTGGAGGACAGTTGGCGTTACTCCTCTGCTCAAGCTTAGTTAATCCGCTTTGTTTGTCTACCTTTTTGTCTTTAGTTTGTAGTAAAGCCTGACCAGTGCTCACCCCTCCCCTCCCTATCTAGGGCCAAGCTCTAGGGACATACAGGGTTTAGGGCCCTGCTCGGCGATAGGTGTGGAACCTATATAGGAATGGTAGGGTAGGTAGGGTGTTATTAGATCTGCCTAGGGGTCTCCACTCCCCCTTTCCCTAGTGTTTGGGCTTCCTCCTCCTCTTCCCTTCGTGTTGCACTTATTCTTTCTCACACCTTGCGTGACAAACACCATCTCACTGTGACTACTTCAGACTATTCCTTCAACACTAAACCAGGAAGTTGAAAATTATCACCAGCAAATCACTAATGCAAGGTGTGAACATATATACCTGAGAACAGGAGTGGCCAACAAAGAACAGTTGAGACAATTCTGGATGTAAAGCTCCAGGAGACAGACAGAACTGATTAACCCTTGCAACAGCACGGTAAGGAAGATCTGCACTGCTAAAAGGAAAGTGAAGCAGATCTAATAAGTACAGGGGTTTGTGTAACCAGACACCGCAGTCTTCTGGTCCCACTCTCTCCCGTGACACCCGTAGTCTTGAATTATTAGAAATTGCTAGAATATGTATAGTACTGTTCCAGTTGCTAGTAGCCTCCTCAGACATTTTGTTGACCCTAAACTACCCATTTTATACAGGTTTGAAAGGGTATAATGAATTTGCTGTAAATATATATATACAGTTATATGAAAAAGTTTGGGCACCCCTATTAATCTTAAGCTTATTGTTTTATAAAAATTGGTGTTTTTGCAACAGCTATTTCAGTTTGATATATGTAATAACTGTTGGACACAGTAATGTTTCTGCCTTGAAATGAGGTTTATTGTACTAACAGAAAATGTGCAATCTGCATTCAAACAAAATTTGAAAGGTGCATAAGTATGGGCACCTCACCAGAAAAGTGAAATTAATATTTAGTAGATCCTCCTTTTGCAAAAATAACAGCCTCTAGTCGTTTCCTGTAGATTTTAATGAGTTCCTGGATCCTGGATGAAGGTATTTTTGACCATTCCTCTTTAAAAAACAATTCCAGTTCAGTTAAGTTTGCTGGTCGCCGAGCATGGACAGCCCTCTTCAAATGATCCCACAGATGTTCAATGATATTCAGGTCTGGGGACTGGGATGGCCATTCCAGAACATTGTAGTTGTTCCTCTGCATGAATGCCTGAGTAGATTTGGAGCGGTGTTTTGGATCATTGTCTTGCTGAAAGATCCATCCCCTGCGTAACTTCAACTTTATCACTGATTCTTGAACATTATTGTCAAGAATCTGCTGATACTGAGTGGAATCCATGCGTCCCTCAACTTTAACAAGATTCCCAGTGCCGGCATTGGCCACACAGCCCCACCAAATTTTACTGTGGGTAGCAAGTGTTTTTCTTGGAATGCTGTGTTTTTTTGCCGCCATGCATAACGCCTTTTTGTATGACCAAACAACTCAATCTTGGTTTCATCAGTCCACAGGACCTTCTTCCAAAAAGAAATTGGCTCCTCCAAATGTGCTTTTGCATACCTCAGCCAACTCTTTTTGTGGCGTGCTTGCAGAAACGGCTTCTTTCGTATCACTCTCCCATACAGCTTCTCCTTGTGCAAAGTGCGTTGTATAGTTGACGGATGCACAGTGACACCATCTGCAGCAAGTTGATGCTGCAGCTCTCTGGAGGTGGTCTGAGGATTGTCCTTGACTGATCTCACCATTCTTCTTCTCTGCCTTTCTGATGTTTTTCTTGGCCTGCCACTTCTGGCCTTAACAAGAACTGTCCCTGTGTTCTTCCATTTCCTTACAATGTTCCTCACAGTGGAAACTGACAGGTTAAATCTCTGAGACAGCTTTTTGTATCCTTCCCCTGAACAACTATGTTGAATAATCTTTGTTTTCAGATCATTTGACAGTTGTTTTGAGGAGCCCATGATGCCACTCTTCAGAGGAGATTCAAACAGGAGAACAACTTGCAAGTGGCCACTTTAAGTAGCTTTTCTCATGATTGCATACACCTGGCTATGAAGTTCAAAGCTCAATGAGGTTACAAAACCAAAAAAAGTGCTTTAGTAAGTCAGTAAAAAGTAGGTAGGAGTATTTAAAACAAGAAAATGATAAGGGTGCCCATACTTATGCACCTGTCAAATTTTGTTTGAATGCAGATTGCACATTTTCTGTTAGTACAATAAACCTCATTTCAAGGCAGAAATATTACTGTGTCCAACAGTTATTACATATATCAAACTGAAATAGCTGTTGCAAAAACACCAATTTTCATAAAACATTAAGCTTAATATTAATAGGGGTGCCCAAACTTTTTCATATAACTGTATATAACTGTAATATATATATATATATATATATATATATATATATATATATATATATATATATATATAAATGCACCAACTTACAGTGGGTATGGAAACCATTCAGACCCCTTTAAATTTTCACTCTTTGTTTCATTGTAGCCATTTGGTAAATTCTAAAAAGTTCATTCTTGACTGAGAAAAAAACAGAAATGTAGAAATCTTTGCAAATTTATTAAAAAAGAAAAACTGAAATATCACATGGTCACACAGGTGCTTCTACTCAATACTGAGCAAAGGGTCTGAATACTTATGACCATGTGATATTTCAGTTTTTCTTTTTTAATAAATTTGCAAAAATTTCTACATTTCTGTTTTTTTTCCAGTCAAGATGTGGTGCAGAGTCTACTTTAATGAGAAAAAAAATGAACTTTTTAGAATTTACCAAATGGCTGCAATGAAACCAAGATTGAAAAATTTAAAGGGGTCTGAATACTTTCCATACCCACTGTACAAGTGGATAACTCAAACCAGCAAGAATAATAATACAATCTTCATAATCAATTTCAGGAATATTATCATTCCACTTCTACCAAACCTTCTTAGATGGCCATAGAAACTAAACAATGGTTTTGTAATATTTGCATCCTGAGCCAGATCCTCTAGAAGAGTAAGGCTTTTCCTGCCCCACGTGTACACTCCTTGGACGGACCCTTATCTTTCCCTGTGACTGCCTAGTGACCTTTGGTATGTACATCACTACCATACTATGAATGATTAGAGATTGGAATTGGAGGTAGTAAAGGGCAGTAGTCACTAATAGGTGCAATCATTTAGCCGAATTATTAATGAATATGGATATGTTGCGTTTTAAATTGCGCAATTGAGGATCTGTCGTTAAGTTGTGTCATGTGGGGTGGGATATTTTATACTTCGCATATTTTGCACACATTACCCCCTTGTCTGTTGTATGCATATTTATAATAAACTTATGAATTTAATATGTTTATAATTTGAGGCTCTGGTTTCGTCTTTTTTTCTCTTTTTTTGTTTTAGAAGAGTAAGGTGTAGGGAGATGATGAGCCCTCCAAACTGTGTCCCAATTGCATTTCTAAGTTGATAATCGCAGAGGGATGAATGGTCTGGAAGGCCAGATTACAATTGTAATTTCTGAAATGTATAGAGCATACCATCATTTTTGATGTCACAAAGAAAAAAATCCCATGTGTTTTCCTGAACTGAATGCCACCAATGCCTCTATGAACAGGAACATGTGGGTTTAGCCATAATTTTGTATGGAGCGACCGTTCAGCTTCATTTTCGGGAGTAAGGCAGAGAGCCGTCTGTCATACATTTAGGGTTACATGGGATCAGGGTTATCCAGGATACTAGACATTGCGCCTCTCAATAGAAATCCCCTCAGTGTTTGTTCCAGATCTATTATCTCATTTCTAGGCAAACCCCTGGGTTATACTCAGATGAAGTCAGCCACCAATGCGGATAGACCAGCTGGCTTGACGAATGGTAGCAGTTAAACAAGGAAGCGGAAACCCTCACTCCCAGTCTCTCATGAGGTTCAAAGAATCTGGTTTTGTTTTGGAGGGGAATACACTAGGGATGGGAACCAACCAATAATATTTTGTGATGCTTTTTATGAAAGGCTGTAAATAAGCTTTTAAAACAACAAAGCTGGAAAATGAAAAATATATAGAAAATTTTGAAGCATCTTCATTTTCTACCAATGTACCAATGTTTCATTCTTTCTACCAATGTTAGATCAAGAGTGCCCAGTGGGTGGTGGCTTTTTTTCTAGACCCAACAAGAGTTTTAATTTTCCTCAAAGAATTGATTGATCTGTCTACTTACTTTAATGTTTAGGTATGTAGTCTGTTCAGCCGACTGTAGTGGAGCCACAGCTTTTTTGATTGAATATAATCTTTTATTAGCATAATAAATAAGTTAACGGACAGTGTACAGTGCCACAGCCCAGTACACACAGAATTCTGCATCATATGTACATAGCATAAGGATACGACTCACTAACTAGACACATCACACCCTTATGCTACACAAAACACTCAATCTGAAAGAAAAAGCATGTCAATCAATACAGTACGACCAACCGTGATAGGGAGTGGGGAGTGGGAAAGAGGGGATAGGGAGGGGAAAATCACAGGCCCGAAGCTTTATTGAAAGACAAGACACATAAGGGGAAAGGGGGGGGGAGGGGTTTAGCCCTCATCCTCGTCCTCTGGACCGTCCACGATGGAATAGTCTCTGAGCAGGCTGTGGATTAGCCTGCGGCAGTCCTGGATGGTCATCCTCTCCTTCCTCAAGATGAGCCGGTTCCTGGTGACCCAAACAGCGTCCTTGAAGCAGTTCATAAGGCGCCAAGCCTCCTGGATGGCTCCGATGGTATGAACCCCAGGGAAGAGTCACAGAATGGTGCGATAGGCTCGCCTTGGGGACAGAGTTCCTCAGGTCGTTCTCAAGGGCAGTCAACAGGCGCTGTGCAAATCGGCAATCTCAAAAAGTGTGCAAAGATGTTTCCTCCACGAAGGGGCACCTTGAGCAGTACCGGGCCTTGCACAGGTTCTGGGCATGCATGAAGGACCAGACGGGCAGTCCGCCCTGAATCGCCATCCACGACAAGTCCTTGTGTCCGTTGGTCAGCCTGTCAGATGACACATTTGTCCACACAGTCTCCAGTGTGTCCTGGTGAAGTCCTGTGATGTTCTCTACGTCATCCTTGGCTCTGATGAGCTTGTGGATAGTTTTGGGCTTCCACAAGTCGGGCTTGAGTCCCTCCAGTTCGTGTTCCCCCACAAATCGAACAACGTCTCCGTAGAACCATGGCGTCGTCCAGTTGTAGGGGAAGGAGCTGTCCCACTTGTCCCAGCCGAGTCGCCTCCAAAGAGGAAGCATGAAGAAGCGAGACATGGACCTGCCCGCGGAGCCATTCTTGACTTGCAAAGTCAGGCAGACCCAATCACACACAAAAGAGGACCGCAGGAGGGTGGGGATATACGGAACGCCCTTCCCACCCTTGCGTGGCTCCTTGTGCATGACGGCCCACCTGACTCTGTCCATCTTGGAACCCAAGACAAAGTGAAACACCATCCTGGTAATGGCCCTGCACACGGTGACGTGTGGGGGCCAGGCCTGCGCCGTGTACTGCAACACGGGCAGAACCTCGTTACGCAGGACGAGTGCCTTACCCTCACAAGTGAGGTGTCTGAGGCTCCAAAGTCCAATCCGTTGATTCACCTTGGCCAAGCGTTCTTGCCAGGACTTGACGGCCGCTCCTTCCTTCCTGAACCAGACTCCCAGCACCTTGAGGAAATCCGGTTGGATTTTGAAGGAGAAGGGGGTGGAGGAGGCCGGCTGCCAATCCCCGAAGAGCATGGCTTCCGACTTCCCGCAGTTGACTTTGGCCCCTGAAGCCCGGCCGAACCTCTCACACGTCTGTACGAGGGCTTCGCCTGAACCACGATCAGCGCAGAAGACGGTGACGTCGTCCATGTAGAGCGAGCACTTGACCTCGTGTCGTCCCGGACACTGTGCGGTGATCCCTCTGATCTCTCCATTCTGTCGGATAGCCTCTGCGAAGAGTTCTATAACACAAACCAAAAGAAGAGGTGATAGAGGGCAGCCTTGTCTGACCCCAGAGAGAACAGCGAAGGGGTCAGTCTTCCAATCGTTCACCAACACCGAGCTGTGGATGTCAAAATACATGAGACGGACATACGAACAAAACATGTTACCCAAACCTAACCGGTGCTGAGCTCGGTCCATGAACTCGTGGGAAACCCGGTCGAAGGCCTTCTCTTGATCCAAGGAGACCAGGGCAGGGTGTGTGCAGCGGACCTTGATGTACTCGACCGTCTCCAGCATGAGAGCGAGGCTGTCTGCGATGCGACGTCCAGGGATGCTCCAGGTCTGGTCTGGGTGGATGATCAGTCTGATGACCGTCTTCAGTTGTGTCGCCAACGTCTTGGCCAGCATCTTGTAGTCCACGTTGAGCAGAGTGATGGGACGCCAATTCCTCAGGTCGCACCTCTCTCCCTTCCACTTGTACAGGATCGTGACCATTCCTTCCCTCAATGACGGAGGCATTCTACCCTCCACCACCATCTCCTCGTACAGGTCCAACAGGTCTGGACAGATGAGGTGTCCCAGCGCTACATAGAGCTCCGCTGGAAGCCCAACACTGCCCGGGGTCATGCCGGTCCTAAAGGATTTAGCGGCAGAGAGCAATTCGCCCACCGTCAGAGGTTTGTCCAAGGCTGCCGTGCCTGCAGGATCAAGATGGTTAGTAATACCTGACAGGAACTTATCAGCAGCGTCGGGGTCGGTAGTCTTGTGGGATTAGAGTTTGCTGTAGAAGTCGCTGACGACCCACATCACGTCCTCCTTCCCACGTCGCATGTTTCCGCTTTCGTCTCCCAGCTTGTTCAGGGGCGTGTGGTCGGCATGGAGTTTCTTTAAAAAGAATGAGTTACATTTCTCACCCTTCTCCAGATTCTCCACCTTGGAACGAAAGACGATTCGCTTGAACTCCTCCTCAAAGTGCCTTTTCAGGCTCTTCTTGGCCTCCTCCAGCTCCTCCCTCACGTCCCAGCCGCAGTGAAGGAGGTCCTGCAGCGACCACAGTTCGCGCTGCAGCCCTATGAAGTCCCTCCTCTTCTCACACGCCTGTTGTCGACCCATGGCCTGAAAAAAACAGCGAAACTCAAGTTTAACATACTCACACCAATCAGAGACTGTTTGGAAGCTACCCTTGTAGGACCGCCACATTGCGTAGGCTGCTCTCAGCTCCTCCATGACTTCAGCCTGAGCCAGAAGAGCGCAATTCAGCTTCCAGGAGCCGGGGCCGGATGGAAACCCGTCGCCGAAGACACCTTGTAAGTGAATGGCTCTGTGGTCGGAGAAGAAGCAGGGGACCATCGAGTGCCTACTCTGCCTGACTGCCTGAGAGGTGAACATGAAGTCAATCCTGGAGCGGAGCGAGCCATCGGGTCGGCTCCACGAATAGTTCGTGGAGCCTCTCCTCATGGAGCCCACCACGTCTTGAAGAGAGGCCTCGGTTATCATCTCGATGAGCAGCTTGGACGTGATGTCCAACTTGGCAGATGTGTCGGAACTACGACTGTCCTCCTCGATGGGGCAGTTGAAATCACCGGCCATCACTAAGGTCCTGGTGGTGGCAAGCTGAAGCCGCAGGGTCTGGAAAAGCTCGAAACGCTCATTCCTCAGTGGGGACGCATACTCGTTGATGAACCTGACTGGTTCTCCCACCCAGTTGCCGTCTACGACAAGAGCCCTGCCGCAGACGAGCTCCTGGATGGACTCAAGAGTGAATGCGCCCCCCCGATCAGAATTGCGACCCCCTCAGACTTGCAGTCACCCCCACTGGACCAGTAGGATGGACCGTGGGACCACTCCCTGGCCAGATGTTTGAAGGACCTAGAGGAGGGAAGGGAACACTCCTGCAACATATAAACATCACACAACTGGGAAGTAAGAAAGGCGTAAACAGTCTGACGTCTGAACTTGTCCTTGATGCTCCTGACATTAATGGAAAATAAGTTAATATTAGCCATCATGTAGGGAAAAAGGAAAAAGTTAGCGCAGGCAATACACCTTAGTTACTACTTCAGTCGGGTGGTCCCTCGTCGGTGTTGACTGCTGGTGACGGGATCACCAGTAGGCCCTCTTCCTCCATCTGGTCGAGCAGCGCGGCCTCGATCTTGCCGACCACCAGTTCCTCCTCTTCTGTCTCGGCCATGTGCTCCATCTCTTCTGGCTCAGGGAGGGTGTCCTCCTTTTTGCCTATGATATCCAGAATCTTATTTTTGGAGGATTCAGTAGCAGGGCTGTCCTCCACCTTCCTCTTTCCCTGGGTTGGACCTGGGGAGACAAGAAGGGGAAAATCCTCCTCGGAATAGATAGCAGCGGGTGGAGGAAAGGTTAATTCCACTGCTACCATGGTCTGGGAAGGGAGAGAGGCTGCCGGGGCAGGAGAAAGGACACCTGCTGAGGAGTAGGGGAAGGAGGAAGAGGAAGTGGAATCCTCAGCAGGGGTGGCCGGGGTGGGGGGAGACTGGACGAGGGTGGCAGGGAGAGGGATCAGGAGAGGGGCGACAGAACTCTTACCCTCCTTTGACTTCTTCTTTTCCTTCTGCTTTGGGGCTGCTGGGACCGTTGCTGGGGCTTTGCGGCTACCGACTCCTTGCCCGCTTTGGCCTTGGTGGTCTCGGCCTTGGCCGCTGGGGCCTTGGTCGTTGCGTCCTTGACCTTCACAGGCCTGGTCGTCGGGGCCTTGTCCTCCGTAGCTGGGGTTGTCGCAACAACCGATGCCCAGGATCTCTCACGCTTGGGGCAATCCTTGTACAGATGAGCCGCCAGCCCACATTGGTTGCAGGACGTCTTCTTCGGGCAGTCCTTCGAGCTGTGTCCCGTCACTCGACAAATCCTGCAGGTGTCCTCCTTGCAGTTCTTCATCTCGTGGCCGTTCCTGCCGCATCTCCTGCAGTTCCGCAGCATGTCTGGGTAATAGATGACGCCATAGGAGTTGCCCAGGGAGAATGTCAGGGGCAGGTGCCGAAGACCATCCGAGTAAGCCAGGCCCCTGTGGAGTCTAACGGTCACCGATCACTTATCTGTCCAGAAGCAGAGTCCATTCAGGATGTGAGAGGGTTCCTTCACAACCAAACAGAAGCGTCTTAGGAAGGTACAGATGTCTTTGCCTGGGGTGTGCGGGTTGTGCATGGAGACCATGATCCTCCTCTCATCCCTCTGGATAGGTCAGCTACCTGTAAAGGCAGAGAAAGAAGTATCCGGTCCTTTTGCGCTTACCATTTCCCAGAACCTCCTGCAAGTGTTCACCGTGGTGAAGGTGATGAAGAAGATCCCCGTCAAGAAGGTCATCCAGAGGGTGTCCGACCTGGAGAAGCCTCAATCCAGCAGCATCTTCTGGCAGAACACGTCCGAGGACATGTCCGGTACCCTCCAATCCACTTCCTTCACCTTCGGGGCCACTGTCTGCCGCATCAAGGGCTCCAGGGCTGGAGCTTCGTGGCAGGGCTTCTGGGGTCCTTTCTGCTGGCCAGTCATGGAGGCAGAGTCCTTGGGGGTAGAATTGGCTCCTGGCTGGTCCCTCCTGGCGGTCCCCTGCTCCAGGCTCTTCTTTTTGGCCTTCCTCGCTAAGCTCGCCATGGCTTTCCTCCTGCAGTTACTTCTTGGAGCTGGATCTGGAACTCTTCCTGGAAGGGGTGGAGCTATGTAGATTCTTCTCCCGTCATTTTCTGGACAAATTCCCCAAAAGGTCTTTTCTCGCTGATTTTCTTCCTCGAAGATTCCTCAGGACAGCCCGATTCTTCTGCGAGTCTTCGTCTTCTTCTGGATTCCTTAGAGCTTCTTCCTCCGACCGATATCCACCTTCCTTCTTCGATGTCTCCTTCCGAGTTCGATCGCTCTCGTCAAGTGTAGATCGTAGCTCTTGTGTTCTTAAAAGAACAGATACTACACTTGATCTTAGCCAAAAGGCCGAGAAGCGTAGTGGAGCCGCAGCTGGTATATTCGCTGCTACGATGCCCAAAGTAAAAAGGTGATTCGTCTCCCAATTAACCTTGATATCCAAATATGTCCCAAATACATTAGATATAAAGAGGATTTTGTGTAAGGATGTCTCTGGATCTTACACAAATAACAGTATTATTTGAATACAGCACTATAGGTTCCTCCCACTGAACAAATTTAAAGCCAGTAAGGAAAAGCAAATCTAGATTATCTGTGGTTTAATGATAACAGCAAACAATACAAGGGAGAAGAGGAGTACCTCTAC
The DNA here is from genome assembly GCF_046119375.1 of Phyllobates terribilis. NCBI lineage: Eukaryota > Metazoa > Chordata > Amphibia > Anura > Dendrobatidae > Phyllobates > Phyllobates terribilis. The sequence continues at coordinate 639,582,217 of NW_027362762.1, forward strand.
TTACTTAGAACTTAGGGGAGGTATGGTTGTTACTCCTATCGCTAGCCACTGAATAATTGTTTAGTATTTGCATTTAAAGAGAACCTGTCGCCATGAAATTTCAGTGCAATCTGCAGACACCATGTTATAGAGTGGGAGAGCTGAGTAGATTGGTATATAGTTTTGTGAGAAAAGATTCAGTATAACCTGTAGTTTAATCATTTAACTCTCTGCTCTTTCTAGAATTTACATCCAGTGGGCGTTCCTACCAGTGACTGACAAGATGTTTCTCTCTGCACACTTATACAAAGAAAATTGTCAGTCACTGATAGGACAGCCCACTGGGCCAAAAATCCCAGAAAGAGCAGAGTTAAATTATTAAAACAAAGGTTACCAACGGGAAACAATTCTCCTTGCGGAGAGTTCCATGTTAAGCATGTCAAGGTGAGGAGACTTTTAAGCCGCAATGCTCCTCTGGGAAATATGCAAATTTTCTCTTCAGAGAGGAAGAGGATTAAAATTCTAGTGCCACCTATAGGAAGTAGCAATTCTAAAAGTCAATATCGACCCTTTAACAAGCCTTGTTATATGACTTAGGATAAAAGCCAGACCCATAATCTCAGTTTGCAGACACTGTGTTTCAGGGTACTGCTCCTTGTCAGTGCAAAGTGTGAGATATGGTTTGGCAGGGTGAGAGGCATCAGACCGGTATCCAAGGGGTAACGTTTCTCCTTGCGGAGAGTGACATGTTTAGCATGTCAAGGTGAGGAGACTTTTAAGCCTCAATGCTCCTCTGGGAAATATGCAAATTTAAGTACCCCGAAACACATTGTCTGCAAATTGAGATTATGGTTCAGGCGTTTTTTTAAAACCTTGTTTTTATTGAATAGAAAAAATGTACATACATCAATGCAAATGCTACTCAAAGCATATATACTGGTGACAAGGATTAACCAAAGCCTACTAACATTTGCATGCCATGTTGTTATAAGATGGTAAGTAGCAAAATACCTATTGTGGGCACAATTACATTGATTTAAAAAGAAAATGAACCAAAAACTGGGAGGTGGGAGGGAAGGAGGGGAAAGGAGGATATATCTGAAACAGGTACATCTTTGTATATTGATCACCCAACATGGGTGTGTAACCTTAGACTCTCTTTGAGAGTTATGCAAGACCCACCGACACCAGAGCAGACTTCCAACACCTAGAAATGACTCTAAGCAGCAGTTCTCCCAAAAATTTTTCTATATAGGCGCTTCTCCCAGTAGTAGTTGCTCTTGATACTATGCTTTTGGTTGAAAACAGGTTCTAATATCATCCTGAATTTGTTGTGGAAGCAGGGAGATGAAACTTTCCCAAGTTTCAAAAAAGGACGGCACCCTTCCCTCTTTATGCAAGGAGGCCTCAGCCCAATCCATCTGAAGCAGAAACAACAGTTTGTATAGAAAGATCTTGAAAGGAGGAGCTTAGTTGCGTACCTGCAGAATCGCCCTAGTACCGGCTGCTGCCACTAAATGTAGTAGTTTACGGGCTCCTGGAGAGCATGCGAATTTATCTTGTTTTAAGTATGCAAAGATGGCCCATAGAGGCTCATCAGGAGAAAATGTGTCACCCCAGGCCTGGATGCCACAAACAAAGGCTGTGTCTGAGAGCAGGAGGGAGGTTCCCTGGTCAGGGACCATTAGCAAGCAGCACCTCCTGTCCCAGGCCAGTAGGGGGAGCAGGCTGCCCCTATAAAAGCTGGAACTGAGGGCAGGGTTAGAGAGACCAGGACCCACTTCTGAAGCATCCAGAAGGGTTCCCAGAGGAGAGGGACAGGTCAGCAGCAGCTGAGGAATCCGGGAGGCAGAGGAGGAACAGCAAGCCAGGGACAGAGGCGACGAGAGCCGGTCCTGGCTGAGAGAGAACTACACAACCGGACACTGGGGTCCGAGGCTGTCAGGGTTGCAAGCCCGGCAGCAGATAACCAACCCGCGAGGGATTCCAGGTCCCTTGGCCTGAGAAGCCTGGAGGCTCCGCCACACAGAGGGACCGGTACAGCACGGTGAAGCAACAGGTACCTAAGGCCCGAGTCGCAAGCCATACGGGCATAGTACACGGCCAGCTCAGGGACGTGGGCTATCATACCACGAAAAGGGGAATAGTCAGTAAGGGCAGAGAGAACGGTAGGCCTACCCACTCACCCTGACCAGTGGGGCTCGCCCGAATGCTCTCAGACACCCAGGCCCATTCCTACCCTGTACTCCTGTTTGGTCATTAGTACTAACTACAATAAAGACCCTGGACTGTTTGAAGCAGACTCTGAACCCTTATTATTGCGGCCTGCACCATCACCCCCAGCATCCTATTTCACTGCCCTGAGGCTACACTCTTCCCGTGGGGAGTTATTCTATCCCTGTGCTGCATACCAACATCAGCCTCAGCGGTCTGCCTTGCAGCGGCGGTCATCCCTGACCGCAATCCACGGGTGGCGTAGTCGGACATTCAAAACCCTACAAATAGACTGCCACAGCATTTAGTCTGACCACCCTGAGCCACGGGATCGGGTTGCCACTACTACCCCCAACACTACACTGAAGCCCGGTTCTGAGTGCCCCACGGCCCAGGGGGTGAGTCAAAAAGTTTGTCAGATCCATGGTGGTGAATTGTCACACTCTGACCCAAAATGGCTGAATGACCGTGCATGTCCACAAGCAATGGAACAAATTGGCTTCAGGGGGGTGGCACTTAAAACACATGGAGGTTGTGCACAGCCCCATTCTATGACTTTTTGTGGAGTTAAATAGGATCTATGACACATTTTCAGTCTCATTTCTAGAAAGCGAGCTGAAGGGAAGAATTTGTGGACTTGATCTAGAACTTTAAGAATAGTGCTACAGGACAAGGTAGAGTCCTCAATCTGCCACTTTGTTAGTGGAAATTGGGATTGTTCATAATCCAGGGCAACATGGATGAATTTGTAATTGGTGGCTATTTGGCCAGACGAAGAATTAGATTTAGTAAACCATCTCAGCAGGCATGGTCTCCACTCCTGCTCAGGAAGATGTGCTAGTATCTTTGTTACGTAATTCTTGCTTTGTAGATATTGGAAAGAAGGAATTATAACGGTACGGTATTTAGGCTGCATCTTCTCTGTTGAGTACATATAGTGCTCCTCTAAGTGGATCAAGTGTTTAATAGATGTTATACCATGAGATTCCCACCGATAAAAGACAGGGTGCGAATGTCCATTTTGAAAATGAGGGTTACCAAGAAGTTGGTTGAGCGACTCCTGGGCAGAGAACCGAAATTGTCGGCGTATTTTCTGCCATGCCTTCCATGTAGACACCAGGAGTGGATTTGCTCTTATCTCATCCAACAACTCAGTATAAGGGAGGTGTAAGAGAGCAAGAAGAGCCAGCCCCAGTGTGAGATAGCACTCCAGGCCATATTGAGCGTAGTAGTATGTCCCTCCCAGCCAGTCCACCACCACCCGGAATAGGGATGCTAGGTTATAGTTTCTAATATTAGGGAAGTTTATCCCCCCATTTTTCCTTAGCTGTTGGAGTAATTTAAAGGCTATACACAGCTTTTTTCCCTCCAAGATAAATGAGTGGTATAAATAGTTGATCTGTTTCTCCTCTTTAGGAGCTAGATAGTGTGGTATAGCGACAAGCTTGGCTGTATGCGTAGGTACAACACAAGATTCAGTCTCTTTAAATTTTTGGGTTCGTTTATTTAGTAGGCATAAAGTACCCGGTAGTCCATAAAGAAAACACAGCCTTATTCGGCAAAAGAGACAAAATACAAAAACTTGCAGCACAGTTCGTATCTCTGCCAAGGTCTGGCCACTCATAAGTCAACACACAAAGGTTCAGCACACCCTGTGCTAACTCCTTCCTGGAGCAAAATTTCCCTAGGTATTGAACACACCTGGGCAATTTAAAGCCCAGACACTCCCCTGATTGGGAGGTAGGGTGGATAACGTCCCGCCCAGCACTTTCGTTATCCACTAAAAACATTCCCTTGTAAATGTAAACCTATTAACTCTCTCTGCACCGAATGTGCATGAGAAACTTGAATGTTTTCACATCACTGAGTTTAAGAGTCTCAGCGACACATACTTCCCTTCTGACGCACTACCAGTAACTCTGTCACATATTCCCCCCCTCTGCTCAAAACAGGGGGTTTTGGCACCTTCACTCACTAGACAGGGAAGTCTGGACAGGGCATCGGCATTAGCATGCAGTTTCCCGGACCTGTGCTCTACCAAAAAACTAAAGTCCTGGAGGGCCAGGACCCACCTGGTCACCAGGGCATTTTTCCCCATCCGTTCCCTCATCCATCTCAGAGGGGCATGGTCTGATACCAGTCTGAATTTGCAGCCTAATAGGTAGTACCTAATGGTATCAACCTCCCACTTGGCGGCCAGGCACTCCTTTTCCACGATTGCATAGTTCTTTTCACAGGCCAAGAGTTTTCTGCTCAGGTACAGAATAGAGTGTTCCTCCCCATTTACCTCCTGCTATAAGACGGCTCCTATGCTGACGTCTGAGGCATCCGTCTGGAGCACAAACTCTTTACGGAAGTCAGGTGCTATCAGGATCGGCTGGTTATATAGAGCGTGTTTCAGCTTTCAATCCGGTCCTGCATTTGGGCAACATGCTCGATGACACTCCGGTGGGGTGTAACCTCTGCTTCAAAGGTCTCCTTTGCTATGTCCAGAAGTCCCCGGGGGTGTCGTCTGTAAAGCAGTTCAAACGGCTAGAACCCTGTAGAGCTCTGGGGAACTTCCCTAATGGAGAACAGTATGTATGGCATCGGGCAATCCCAGTCTCGCCCATCCTTCTCCACAACTTTCCTTAACATCGACTTTAAGGTCTTGTTGAAACGTTCTACCAGTCCGTCTGTCTGCGGGTGGTACACAGACGTTCGGAGTTGAGTAACTGGGAGGGCTTTACACAATTCTCTCATCGCCTTTGACATAAACGGAGTTCCCTGGTCCATCAGGATTTTCTTAGGCAGACCTGTCCGAAAGAAAATATGTACCAGCTCTCTGGCGATACTTCTGGCGGAGGAATTTCTTAATGGCACCGCTTCCAGATATCGCGTTCCATAGTCCAACACAACCAGAATGTATTGGTGATCCCGGGTGGACTTTACCAGGGGCCTGACAAGGTCCATGGCGATCAGGTCAAATGGGACCTCTATGATAGGTAGCGGGACTAGGGGGCTCCGGAAATGGGACACGGGGGCCGTTAGCTGAGAGGTGGGACATGACCGGCAGTAGCTCACAATCTCCCGGTGAAATCCAGGCCAGTAGAACCTCTGTAGGACCCGCTCCCGAGTCTTATCTACCCCTAGATGCCCACCCAAGATGTGAGAATGGGCCAGGCCTAACACTCTACGCCTATAGGGTCCCGACACTACCAGCTGCTCTATTAATTCCCAATTTGGGTTAATGACCCTGTAAAGAAGCTCCCCATTAAGTGCAAAATATGGGAACCTGGTGTCAGCCCCCGGCTCCTGAGCAACCCCATTGATCACAGACAGATTGTCAAATGAATAATTCAGCGTGAGATCCTGCATCTGCGCAGTACAAAAGTTCCCCCCAGACACCCCAAAGTCTGGAACCTCTTCTTCCGGGGTTACCACCTCATCTTCGTCCCCTGCAAGGGCACACAGCAGGAAGTCATCTGCCTCTGACTGTGAGGGTGATGCCTCATAGTGTGAGCGGCTCCCGGTTGAGACACTTGGCACCCCCGCTATCCACCACAAGTCCCAGAACAGACTGAAGTCCCACCCTATTATCACTGGGTGGAGCGGGATCCCTAACCACCCCCACCTCATGGGACTCAGCACCACAGTCAGTGTGTATTGTTACTCTGGCAATAGGGTAATCCTTTGCATCCCCGTGTATGCACCGCACACCCACGTTTCTCCTGAGGATCAACTGGTGTGGGAGTGTGGCCCTTATGAGAGTCACCAAGCTCCCTGAGCCCCGGAGTCCTGCCACCAGTACCCCATTAACAGTCACTAGACACGACTGTGGCCCTTCACGGGGCTGATAGTCTACACTGCAGGAGGGGTAGGCATAGTAGGAGCAGCGACGTCCCAGGCTACAGTCCATCTGTTGAGAGGTCAGAGGGCAGCGGGCAGCTACATGACCTGGGCCGTGACACCGCCAACAAATAATCTCTCCCGAGGAGACTTTGGGCACCACCTCCCCCGCCCCTTTGGACATTGGACACTCCACCCCATTTTGGGCCTTCGCCCCCAACTGGGACCCCCAGTAGAGAGTGGGCTGTTTTCCCACAGAACTTTCAACCCCCTGGTACCTCTCAACCAGTCTGACCAGTTCATCAACATTCAAGAGATCGCCCTGGGCAACCCAAGTCTGTACGGACCTCGATAAGGAGTGCACGAACCGATCCATCACGACTCACTCTATGATCTGTGCCGGGGTAGAAGATTCTAGCTGCAGTCATTTTTGCACCAGGTGCAAGAGGTCAAACGTTTGGGAGCGCGGTGGTTTCTTGAGGTGATACGCCCAACGATGGACGCGCTGCGACTTGACAGTCATTGTTACCCCCAAGCATGCCAAAATTTCAGTCTTAAGCTTGGCATACTCCTTGGCGTCCTGTAAGGCCAAGTCATAATACGCCTTCTGGGGTTCCCCCGTCAGGTATGGAGCCAACACCTCTGCCCATTGCTCTGGTGGAAGCCTCTCCCTCTCGGTGACCCTCTCGAACACCGTTAGAAAAGCCTCCGCGTCATCACCCGGAGTCATTTTCTGCAGCGCTCCCCTTACCGCCTTTCGGACCGCAAAGTCATCCACTGACCTTGTCGTTGGAGCTGTTGCCGAGCCAAGGATCGCCTCTGCAAGCAAATCGATCTGCTGTTGCGCCATCTGCTGTTGCTGTAGCATCTGCTGGTGTTGCGCTTGCTGCTGCTGGTGCTGCACTTGTTGCGCCTGCAACAGATGCTTAAGGAGTGTAACATCCTTGGCGGCGTGCTTGCATAGTGCACCACCTCCCACTATGCAAGACCGCAATCTTACCTGTCAGTCCAGCCTGCAAATCTTGCTCCAGTTCATGCTGTGTGCATGTCTCTTGACTGACTGCTTAGGGCGGCGGCCCGGTTACTTCCTGATTCTTACAGCTGCTGTGAGCGCACCCCTAATGCATCTCCAGCCTATTGCTGTGAGTCACTGGATATTTAAACCCCTTCCACCCAGTAGGAGGTGCCTGAGCAACACTAACATTCAGTGTGCTCCTTGACTCTGAAGTTGCCAGGTCCAGTTCTGCTTCTTGTCTGTTTCCGCCATCTCTGGGGGCTGCATACCCAGACCTGTTATCTGTGACTTCTTGTCCGTTTACGCTATCTGTGGTGGCTGTATACCCAGACTCGTTCTTGTATCTCTTTGCAGTAGCAGTTCCTGTCGGAACTGTATCCTAGCCTGTTACCTGTTTGTCTCTATGTCCGTACCTTCCCTTTTCCTGCAGTATCTGAACCTGCACCTAACTCCAACTTGTTGTCTCTGTACTTCTGTTTGTGAGTTTGTGTCCACTCGCTACTTCATAGGAAGTACCTTGTGTGTATCTGGTTCTGCTTGTCCCTTTTCCCTTCCTCCATATCTTCCTGTATTTTGCAGTCTGTTCCATGTGAACAGAGCCCTGTCCTCTCTGCCTTGTCCACCGCACCTGCGGTTTCGCTCCACTCTGTCTTGCCCACCGCTCCGGCGGCTTCCCTCTGCTCTGCCTTACCCACCGCTCCGGCGGCTTCTCTCTGCTTTGACTCACCCACCGCTCCGGTGGCTTATCTCTGCTCTGCCTTGTCCTCCGCTCCGGCGGTTTCGCTTTACTCTGCTTGTCTACTGCATCTGCGCCTCTGTACCTGTCTCCCAGTCTGTACTGGACCCTATCCAGCCTGCGCTCCAACCTGCTAGTACCTCCCGGTCTGCACTCCAGCCGTGCTTGCCAGTATCTCCCTGTCTGCATACCAGCCGTGCTTGCCAGTGCCCACCTGTCTGCATACCAGCCATGCTTGCCAGTGCCCACCTGTCTGCATACCAGCCGTGCTTGCCAGTGCCTACCCGTCTGCATACCAGCCGTACTTGCCAGTACCCACCTGTCTGCATATCAGCCGTACTTTCCAGTACCCACCTGCCTGTATGCCAGTCTAACCTGCCTGTTCCTGCATTCCCCAGTGTGGGTCAACAACTGTGACCGGGGTCTGACCTGGAGTCGCACCTGGTCCCTATGCTCGGTTCCTCCTTGGTCCACAGAGTCGACTAAGCTGCCGTGCGACCTTGGTCGGATCGGGTTAATACTTAGTTATGCCCCTCCAGGCACTCCTCGGTTCATGGTACAGTGGGATCACTAGTCACGCTCACGCCAGTCAGTCCGGGCACGAGAGTAACAGTTTGCTCAGGCCATGGTTCCCGTTGAGCCTCACGGCCTTTCACTCTCAGAGACATTTTTATTCCTTGTCTGGCGAATACGTGCACCAAGAAAAAATTTTTTCTCAAGCTATGGCCCAGGCGATTTATGCACCAGCCCAAATGGATCTATCAGCACTCGTTCCTGCAGATCCACCACGATACTATGAGGATCCAAAATGAAGCCGTGCATTTGTGGAGCAATGCATGCTGCATTTCAAGTTCTATGCTCACTATTTCCCTACTGATCGGGTTAAAGTAGCATTCATGATGTCCAACATAGCGGGTGATGCCTTGAAATGGATCACCCCCCCTATGGGAAGCATGGGATCCTATAATCTTTGACCTGCAGGCCTTCCTGGTGGCCTTTCTAATGGTCTTCGATGACCCTAATACTGAAGCCTCTGCTAAAGCTTCCCTTCCCAATATCCCAGAGCAGCCCCTATGGCTAATGTGTGTAGGTAGCCTACCAGTCCTCCTGCCCGAAGAGACTGCTGCCCACCCAGAATCCACACAGGATGACTATGCTCCACAGAATACTTCTCTTCCCAACCTCAAGAGGCAGTCCAGATGTGCAAGGCGTAGAGGAAAACCATCACGCTAGGTTCTGTCCTCCCAAAGATCTCCTGTTCCCCTGCCTGTAGAGGCAGCTTTCCGCACAGAATCCATGAAGGATGACTATGTTCGTCAGGCAAAGCAGAAGCCAGAACTCAGTCACAAAATCGGATTGCGGTCCCGCCGCGGTGGTTTGGGACCCCCTGACGGTCTTTGTCCAGCGAAGGTTGGAGAATCCCAAGACATTAGGCCTGTAGGAGAGGCTGCCCTTGGCGTTAGTGTTTCCTCTCCACAGATGACCATGTCTGTCTCCGTGGTAAGTGAAGGCCTCGGATTAACTGGAAGTTTCAGGCTTAAAGCCTTGAAGAGTCGGTGTCTGATTCTCGTCCGACAACTCCAGAAGCCTGTTTGGGCATTGTCAGCAGAAGGACGAGCCCTATTCAGAAACAGTCAAAATATGTCTGTACAAATTAAGCTCCAGATTGGAGCATTACATATGAAGAAGTTCACATTCCAGGTGCTGACTGGCTTACCCACAGGTCGTCCAGAGCCGAGAGATCTAGTGCCCGCTCAGGTCTGGAGATCCTGCATGGTGTATCCTGGGGAACTGCTAAGGTACAAGGGGTGTCCAGTCCCCACATCTTCAGGACAGTCAGCAGTTTCTTCTTCTTCTTCACCAGATCTGCTAGTCGCTGACTTGCTGTGTGCTGAAGTCTCCGAAGGAAGAGAAGCGGAGGCGTTGTCATCACACAGTCTCGACGATTGTACCAATGATCTGGCTTCAGGTACCGTCCCGCCTTACAGACAAGTCATCTCTGAAACCAGTCTGAAGATGGTCCTAAAGCAAGGACCCTCCGTCTCTAATAAATCTGGTCCTACATCCATCAAGGCGGTATTTACCCCCGAGTCTCTGCATCCCTCCAACCAGGCGGAGGACCTCCAGTTGTCTCCTGAATCCTCTGGGGTGCTACCTGATAACAATGGTCGAGAGAATTTCCTACACCCTGTACCTGGTACTTCGCACACTTCATCCAGTAAGCTTGGCAAAGTGTACATCATAGCAGTGATTACCCCCGAGTCTCTGCACCCCTCCAACCATGCGGAGGACCTCCAGTTGTCTCCTGAATCCTCCGGGGTGCTACCTGATAACAAAGTGAGAGAGACTCTCCTACAGCCTGTACCTGGTACTTCGCCCACTTCATCCAGTAAGCTTGGCAAAGTGTACATCGAAGCAGTGATTACCCCCGAGTCTCTGCACCGCTCCAACCAGGCGGAGGACCTCCAGTTGTCTCCTGAATTCCCCCGGTGTGCTACCTGTTAAACAGAGAGAGACTTTCCTACACCCGGTACCTGGTACGCCGCCCAGTTCATCCAGTAAGCTTGGCAAAGTGAACATCAAGGCGGTGGTTAACCCCGAGTCTCTGCACCCATCCAACCAGGCGGAGGACCTCCAGTTGTTTCCTGAATCCACCAGGGTGCTACCTGATAACAAACGGAGAGAGACTTTCCTGTGTGCTGTTCCTGGTACTTCACTCATTCTTGTATCTCTTTGCAGTAGCAGTTCCTGTGGGAACTGTATCCTAGCCTGTTACCTGTTAGTCTCTATGTCCGTACCTTCCCTTTTCCTGCAGTATCTGAACCTGCACCTAACTCCAACTCGTTGTCTCTCTACTTCTGTTTGTGAGTTTGTGTCCACTCGCTACTTCATAGGAAGTACCTTGTGTGTATCTGGTTCTGCTTGTCCCTTTTCCTTTCCTCCATATCTTCCTGTATTTTCCAGTCTGTTCCATGTGAACAGAGCCCTGTCCTCTCTGCCTTGTCCACCACACCTGCGATTTCGCTCCACTCTGTTTTGCCCACCGCTCCAGCGGCTTCTCTCTGCTTTGCCTTACCCACCGCTCCGGCGGCTTCTCTCTGCTTTGACTTAGCCACCGCTCCGGCGGCTTCTCTCTGCTCTGCCTTGTCCTCCGCTCCGGCAGCTTCTCTCTGCTCTGACTTGCCCACCGCTACGACGGCTTCTCTCGGCTCTGCCTTGCTCACCGCACCTGCGGTTTTTCTCTGCTCTGCCTTGCCCACCGCACCTGCGGTTTTCGCTCCGCTCTGCTTGCTCACCGCACCAGCAGTTCCTCTCTGCTCTGCCTTGTCCTCCGCTACGGCGGTTTCGCTTTACTCTGCTTGTCTACTGCATCTGCGGCTCTGTACCTGTCTCCCAGTCTGTACTGGACCCTATCCAGCCTGCGCTCCAACCTGCTAGTACCTCTCGGTCTGCACTCCAGCCGTGCTTGCCAGTATCTCCCTGTCTGCATACCAGCCGTGCCTGCCAGTGCCCACCTGTCTGCATACCAGCCGTGCTTGCCAGTGCCCACCTGTCTGCATACCAACCGTGCTTGCCAGTGCCCACCTGTCTGCATACCAGCCGTACTTGCCAGTACCCACCTGTCTGCAAACCAGCCGTACTTGCCAATACCCACCTGCCTGTATGCCAGTCTAACCTGCCTGTTCCTGCATTCCCCGGTGTGGGTCAACAACTGTGACCGGGGTCTGACCTGGAGTCGCACCTGGTCCCTCTGCTTGGTTCCTCCTTGGTCCACGGAGTCGACTAAGCCGCCGTGCGACCTTGGTCGGATCGGGTTGATACTTAGTTACGCCCCTCCAGACACTCCTCGGTTCATGGTACAGTGGGATCACTAATCACGCTCACGACAGTCAGTCCGGGCACGAGTGTAACAAGGAGGTCCTCCATTTTCAAAGTCGCTTGCTAGCTCACAGCCAGCTTCAGCCAGGACATGCAGGTCTTCCTGTGAGTTTTGCCCGCATTCTCCACCACTTGTGGTATAGCGACAAGCTCAGCTGTATGCGGAGATAAAACATGGGATACTGTCTCTTTAAATTTTCGGGTTTGTTTATTTAGTAGGCATAAACTACCCAGTAGTCCATAAAGAAAACACAACCTTATTCGGCAAAAGAGACAAAACAAAATACAAAAACTTGCAGCACAGTCCGTATCTCGGCCAAAGTCTGGCCACTCACAAGTTAGCCACACAAAGGTTCAGTACACCCTGTGCTAGCTCCTTCCTGGAGCAAAATTTCCCCAGGTACTGAACACACCCGAGTGTCAGGGCTGGCTATTTAAAGCCAAGACACTCCACTGATTGGGAGGTAGGGTGGATAACGTCCTGCCCAGCACTTTTGTTATTCGCTAAAAATATTCTCTTGTAAATGCAAACCTATTAACTCTCTCTGCACCAAATGTGGAGGAGAAACTTGCACGTTTTCACATCACTGAGTTTAAGAGTCTCAGTGACACATACCTCCCTTCTGACACACTACCAGTGACTTTGTTACAATAGATAGGGAGAGTATAGAAAAGATAGAGAAGACATGGAAATTCTGTGATTAAATTGGCTCTACCTAAGTATGACAGACTAAAATTGTTCCATTTAGCCAAGGTGGATTCTAACTTATTGAGATATAAATTGATATTAGTTTTATAGAATTTAGCCGGATATCTTATCACTTGTACTCCCAAGTATTTCAATGAGCAAGTAGTCCATTGACAAGGGAATCCCAATGCCCATAACGATCTGGAGGAGCCACGTAGCATCATCACCTCTGTTTTAGTAGTTACTACCAGCAGAATATCATCTGCAAATGCCGCGGCCTTTAACTCTCTAGAGCCCACCATAAGCCCCCTAAAAGTAGGGGTCCGCATTAGGTGGCGTAACAAGTGGTCTATAGAGAGGTTAAATAGAAACAGTGACAGAGGGCATTCCTGTTTGACTCCCCGAAAGAGATCTATTGCTGGTACACTACATCCATTAACAATCACACAAGTATTTGCATTTATGTGAAGGTATTGAATATATTGTAGGAATCTCGGACCAAATTTTCGCCTGCCCAGGACTTCATACAAAAAAGGCCATGCCACCTTGTTAACCGCTTCAAGACCGCCCACTGTACATAAACATCGGCGCTACCTGGGCTCTGTGCAGCGCCGATGTTTATGAACGGTCGGTGGTCCCGCAGCTCTCAAGACCCCCAGGGTTCTGCAAGCGCTGCGGTTGCGGTGCAGGGCAGTAGCTCTGACAGGGGACATCATCGGGACCTGATTGGATCAGGGCCCAATGATGTTAACCCTTTGCTATCTTCTATATGCCGCGATCTATAGTGATCGCGGCATATAGAAGATAGTGAGAGGAGAGGGGGTCGTCCACTTACCTCTCCGACGGCCCCCTGATATCTTCCAGGACCTGCCGTTGTCATGGCAGCCGGAGGTCACATGACCGCCTCCGGATCTGCCATATATGGTGTCCTGCTAGGCTCAGCCTGCAGCTGAAGTCTAGCAGGAGACCGACAGTGTGAAACTGTCAGCAGTGCTCTAATACAATGCAATACATGTCTATTGCATTGCATGAGAACAGTGATGAGAAAAATAAAAATTAATGTCCCATACAGGGACTAAGTTAAAATGTAAAAAAAAGTGTAAAAAATGTTTTCAAATTGTTAAAAAAAATCGCAAAATAAATAAATAAAATATTAAACCAATAAATTCATATATTTATGCAAAAACAAAAAAAGTACACATATTTGGTATCGCCACATCCAAAACAACCCGATCTATAAAACTGTCACACTAATTCTCCTTCTGTGCACACCGTAATAAAAATAAATAAAAAACGGAGCAAAAAACTATGCTTTTTCATCATATCGCCAAACAAAAAGTGGAAAAAAATGCGATCAAAAAGCAAAATCGAAATAAAAATGGTACCGCTGAAAACGTCATCTTGTTCCGCAAAAAAAAAGCCACCATACAGCTCCATCAGCCGAAAAATAAAAAAGTTATAGCTTTCAGAATAAAACGATGAAAGAAAAATATTTTTTCTTTAAAATTGTTTTATTGTGTAAAAGCGCCAAAACATAAAAAAAATACAGTAAGTGTAGAAGTGTAGTATCGCTGTAAACGTACTGACCCGAAGAATAACGCTGCCTGATCACTTTTACCACATGCAGAACGGCATAAAGAAATACCTCAAAAAATAATTCCTGAATTGTTGGTTTTTGTTAATTTTACCTCCCAAAAAACGGAATAGAAAGCGATCAAAAAATGTCACGTACCCAAAAATGGCACCAATAAAAATGTCAACTCGTCCCGCAAAAAACAATCCATCACATGACTCTGTCGGCCGAAATATGGAAAAATTATAGCTCTCAAAATATGGCGATGCAAAAACTAGATTTTGCAAAAAAAGTGTCAGTCATAAAAACCCGATATAAATCTGGCATCTCTGTAATCGCACCGACCCAAAAAATAAAGTAATCTCATCACTTATACTGCACGATGAATGGCATAAAAAATAAATAAAACCAATTCTTCACCTGCTACTGATTTATTATGTCTCCCAAAGATCGCAGTAAGGCTCTGCTCACATTTATCCTGCGCTCTGCGCTGAGCACTTACACCAGAGTTCCTGTGTAAATCTCTGAAATACGTGATTCAGACGGAACCCATGACGGAAGATTCCCTGTAATGAGACAGATATAGGCACTGTGGATGCCGTCTGGCCTGTGATCCCACGGTGTCAATTTTTTTAGGCGTGCATAGAAGTGCGGTTGGCCACAGTTTTGTGCACTTCTGAAAAAAAGGACACCACTAAACAGAGGCCAGACAGAGTCCAGAGTAACTCTGCTGCCTAATTACAGTGAATGGATCGCGCAGGGGTTTCATCTGAATTACATCACTTGGAAATTTAGATGGAAACCCCGATGTAAGTGCTCAGCCTAGAGCGCTGGATAAATGTTACGTAAAATGTTCCCAATAAAAGCTTCAACTCAGTCCTCAAAAAAAGCTAGTCCCCACTCAGGTCCGTCATCTGTTTAAAATATAAGGGACTTCCAAGTTACTGGTAGCAGAAAGGCTCTAGAAAAGCGAAATGGCCCTTGCCCCCCAAATGAAATTCAGAAAATTTTGTGCTCCCAAATCCAAATGCCTATTCTACAATAATTTGTTCTCCATTTGTCAAATAGCGCTCCGTCCCTCCCAGATCTCGCCGTATGGCTAAGCGGTACGATACAGCCACATATGGGGTATTGCCACTTTTAGAAGAAATTGTGTGACACATTTCGGCACCATTTTTACACATTGCCCTGTGTGAAAATGTAAAATCTGAGGGTAAAACATTTTTTTGTGGTAAAAATATAATTCTGTTTTCTTCACTGCCCAATGGTATAAATGTAAAAATTAAAAAATACTCACTACTTTCCTAGATGAATTCCTTGAGAGGTGTAGTTTACAAAATGGGGTCACTTGTGGGGGTTTCTGCTGTTTCGGCATGTCAGTGACTCTTCAAATGTGACATGGTGTCTGCAACCTATCCCAGCCAACATAGCGCTCCTTTCTCTTCCGAACCCTGCCGTACACCAAAGCAGCGGTTTTCCCCCACATATGGGGTATCGGCGTGTTCAGGAGAAATTGCACAACAAATTTTATGGTGCAATTTCTCCCGTTATCCTTATGATAATGCAAAATTAGGGGATGAAAAACATTTTTTGTGGTAAATATGTGAAAATTTTATTTTTATAGCTCAATACTATAAACTTCTGTGAAGCACCTGGGGGTGCAAGGTGCTCACCACACATCTAGATAAGTTCCCTAAGGGGTTTAGTTTCCAAAATGGTGTCACTTGTGGGGGGTTTCCACTGTTTAGGCACATTAGGGGCTCCCCAAATGCGACATGGCGTCCGCTAATTATTCAAACAAATTTTACATTCAAAAAGTCAAATGGCGCTCCTTCCCTTCCGAACCCTGCAGTGTACCCAAATAGTGGTTTTCCCCCACAAATAGGGTATCGGCATACTCAAGAGAAATTGCACAGCAAATTTCATGGTGCAATTTCTCCTGTTACCCTTATGATAATGCAAAATTAGAGGATGAAAAACGTTTTTGTGGGAAAAATGTGAATATTTTATTTTTACAGCTCAATATTATAAACTTCTGTGAAGCACCTTGGGGTTCAAGGTGCTCACCACACATCTAGATAAGTTCCCTAAGGGGTCTAGTTTCCAAAATGGTGTCACTTGTGGGGGGTTTCCACTGTTTAGGCACATCAGGGGCTCCCCAAACGCAACATGGCGTCCGCTAATTATTCAAACAAGTTTTACATTAAAAAAGTCTAATGGCGCTCCTTCCCTTCCGAACCCTGCAGTGCGCCCAAACAGTGGTTTTCCCTCACATATGGGGTATCAGCGCTCTCATAAGAAATTGCACTACAAATTGGGTAGTCCATTTTTTCCTGTTACCCTTGTGAAAATAAAAAAATTGTGTCTAAAGTAATATTTTTGTGCAAAAAAGTTAAATGTTCATTGTTTTCTTCCACATTCCAAAAATTCCCATGAAACACCTGAAGGGTTAATAAACTTCTTGAATGTGGTATTGAGTACCTTGAGGGGTGCAGTTTTTAGAATGGTGTCACTTTTGGGTATTTTCTGTCATAAAGACCCCTCAAAGTCACTTCAAATAAGATGTGGTCCCTAAAAAAAATGTTTTTGTAAATTTTGTTGGAAAAATGAGAAATCGCTGGTCAACTTTTAACCCTTATAGCTTCCTAACAAAAAAAAATGTTGGTGCCAAAATTGTGCTGATTTAAAGTAGACATGTGGGAAATGTTATTTTTTAACTATTTTGTGTGACATATCTCTCTGATTTAAGGGCATAAAAATTCAAAGTTTGAAAATTGGAAAATTTTAAAAATTTTCGCCAAACTTCTGATTTTTTCACAAATAAACGCAAGCGATATTGAAGAAATTTTACCACTATCATGAAGTACTATATGTCTCGAAAAAACAATCTCAGAATCAGGGGAATCCGTTGAAGCGTTCCAGAGTAATTACTTCATAAAGTGACAGTGGTTAGAATTGAAAAAATTGGCCCGGTCACGAAGGCAAAAACAGGCTCTGGCGCGAAGTGGTTAAAGGCCTTTTCGGCATCCAGACTGATCAGCATTGCAGATGGTCTCGTCTTGGGACCTAAGATCTTCGCCTGGAGTTTATAATTATGGTTGAGAAGTGAGATTGAGCGGTAGAATTGGGGCAATAATGAGTCTGTTAGGTTTAGGGATAACTATAGTGCGTGAGTCAGTATATTGAGGCCCCCGAAGGAAAGCTGCATTAAAAAGGTTAGTCAGAATGGGTACTAAGTCAGAGGATATAATCTTATAATATTCAGTAGAGAATCCATCAGGACTCGGGGTCTTACCATTGGATGCGTCTGCTATAGCTTGTCTGACTTCATCTTCCATTATCATTGAGTCTAACATCACTTGCTGTTCAGTGGTCAGTATGGGAGATTATTCGAGTTCAAAAAAGGAGTTAATCACCGGAAGGTTGGCAGGGGAGGGTCTGTACAGATTCTCATAATATTCACTGAAAACTTGTGTGGTCTCTTCTCGGTCAGTTGTCTGCAAACCCGTTGTGGGATTCTGCAGGTTAATAACTGGTGTGTAGGGTTGCTTGTGTTTAGTTAACAATTTGCCAGTCTTATTTCCCCAGCGGTAGAATTTATTTCAGGTTAATTGGACCTGTCAGTTTGATTGGGAATGTATAAGAGTCCAGGAGATGTTTGGCCATACTATAAGCTTGTTGTGCATCAGGTGATGGGCACAGGGAGAGCATTGTCTGAGTCTGAAGAAGGGAGGTGTGTAAGGCGTCAAAGTTCTTTCAATGTGCCTTCCTCCTACATGACAGATAACTGATGATATGGCCTCTCATAACAGCCTTAGAAGTGAGCCAGAGTAAAAGAATATTGTCAGTGTGGATGATATTGTCATCTGGGAAGTCATTCCAGTGGATTTAAGAAAGGCTTTGAAATCATCTGATTCTGCCAGTTAGGACGGAAACCTCCAATGACACGTCCGGAAGTCAGGAATAATGAAATAGGAGCATGATCTGAGATCAAGATTGGGTGGATGCGGGAATCATGATGTTGGGTAAATAGTTGTGTGGAGATGAGGAAATAATCAATATGGGAGAAAGACTGATGAGTAAGGGAGTGGCATATAGCTGCGGAATCTGTCCTTCTCCATGCGTGAAAGCTGTTACATGAAGTGCCGGAGGGAAGCGGTGGCTACTGAGGTCTGAGGAGAGGGCGAGGAGCGGTCTAAGGTAGGACTTTGTGCAAAGTTAAAATCTACTCCAACTATTAGATGGTTAGGCCCAAGTCCCAAAATAATCTGGAGAATAGATGTGTAGAAGTAGTGTTGGTCATGGTTGGGAGCATAGAGATTAACCAAGAAATATATTTTGCCGGCTATTTCCACTTTCAAAATCAGATATCTACCCTGGCTGTTGCTAATAGAATCTTGAATCGAACATAGCAGGTCTTTCATAATAAGAATAGCTACTCTGCATGATGATGAAGTATGCGAGGCAGCATAGCAATCGCCTATCCAAGGTGCTATTAATTTACCAGGCTTGTCAGCCCTCCAGTGTGTTGCCTGAAGAAAGACCACATCTGACAAGAATAGTTTCAGGTGGATTAAAAAAATTTTTAGTTTAAGAGGGGCGTTAAGGCTTGCCACATTCCATGACAAAAAAAGCAAATGTGGTGAGGTATAAGTGGTGTTGGGAGTCTGGTGTCTGAGGTATACTCATTCTGGGTCCAGGGCAAGGTCTGAGTAGTATTCAGCAACAAGGTGTATTTATCCCTTTCGGTCCCAGGGAGCCACAGGAATGAACAAATATTAGAGGTGTCATCAAAGGTGGGTCCTGCACAGATTAGTACCTGAGCTGAGAAAGGGAAAAGCATAGGAGGGTAAAAACAGTAAAGAACGACAGATAAAAAACTATACTCAACTTTACAAATCAGTGATAGCAGCCCGTCAAGAATACACCAGGCGAGCAATGCCAACAGGCGAGCAACAGTCCCCCTACAATAAAGGATAATGGGTACAACGAGTTCTCTAGATCATCCCACTGCGATATCTTGTGCACAATAAAATCTTCTTTCCTCCACCTCTGGGTCTTTGTAAACAGTTACACGATCTCCATCTTGGACTTTCAGTTTAGCTGGGTAGAGTAGCTGAAATGTAATATTTTCTTCACTCAGTAGACGACAGATAGATACAAATGCCTTGGGTTTCTGAGCTACAGCCGCAGAGAAATCCTTGAAGATTAGGATCCTAGAATCATGGATAGTCTGTTCTCGTTGCGGTCGATATACTATTAAGACCTTTTCTTTCACGGCCCAATTGAGGTACTTTGCTATAACCGGGCGAGGTCTAGTAATTCCGCAGTGTCGGGTAGTCTTTGGGGGCCCCAGTCTGTGCACCCTTTCTATCAAGATTGGGTCTTTACCAAGGTCCAATTGGAGGACACCAGGGAGATCTTTGGTAAGGTATTCCAAAAGACATTCACCGCCAACTGATTCCTGGTATGCCCACAAAAGGCAGATTGTTGCGACAATCTCTGTTTTCCAAGTCCTCAAGCTTATCGCGCATTTCTCGCTCTGTAGCTTGACCTTGTTGGAGAGAGGTCCTCAGTGCTGTAAATTAAGTTATATTGAACTGGATCCTATTTTCCAGTTCCTCAATTTTTTGAGAATTGGTGGTAATTTGGGCCATGTCTATAGTAATAGGGGCATGAAGAACTTCAAACCGTTTGTCAAATTGTGCCATCAGTAACTTATAGACTTTTTGGGCCACCAAAATTGCCTGTATAGAATCTTGCCCAGAGGGTTTAGATCAGCTTAGCAGCAGAGAAAGCTGTGGCGGGTATAAACTGTCCTACATCAGTACCACAGACGGGCTCCCCAGCGATGGAGAAGTGGGTTGGTGATGTGAGTCTTTAGCAGATTGTATAGGTGGTTTCAAGGTGGGTTTATCTTTGTGCATTGTAGATGGTGATTGTGTGCTGGGCAGTAAGGCACTTGCGAGCGGGTAGGTTTCTCTTCTTGGGTTTTTATTAAATATTTGTCCATTACAACTCCCCACTAGTAGGGGAAAGTAGCAGGTCAGTGGGCGGCAGAGGAGTTTAGCAGATTAACAGGTTATAGGCCGCAGTGGATTGGAGAGTAGGAAGACTGACATAGTCCAATTATAATATCATGGTCCTGGGCAGTGGGTTCCAGGGGGGTAAGACGTGATTATTTGCCTCATATATCTCCAGACAGTAGAATAGAGAAGATCCGTGTGGCGAGTGTAGTCAGTAGTGCCAGGGGTGCGTGGGGGGCTGCGGCAAATCTCCCACACAGTCAGTCAGATCCTTTGCTGATAGTGGTGGTATTCAGCAGATGGGGCAGTATAAGCAGGAGCTGGTTTAAAAGGCGGTAATACTAGATATCCCGCTTCCAGAATCCCTCAGTGCACTACTTTAGTTAAGCTTGTGTCTAGCTGTCCAAGAGGCCCCCTCAGATAGTGTGAAGGAGAGAAATAAACTTCAGAGTTTAATGCAAGGGGGAAATTCCTCCAGCCAGCTACTCTTATGTAGCGGGAACAGCAGCAGGGCCCCAAGGTGGGTGTCAGTGACAGCCGTATAGTCTTAGCCCACCAGGGAAAGATGGTTCATGAAAAGAGTTATAGTCCCTTTATGTAGGTAGTCGGTGAGGGAGACAAAAAGTAAACAGCAGGACAAGTCCGATCAGGGGAGGGTCTCTCAGGGATAGAATGTGTTGTTTTCAGCAGGGGTTGCACAGGACCGCTTCACAAAATAGCCGTTTCGGCGCCAAAAAATCTGTGCAGTGTCACCCTGAGGAGAAGGAGCACCAAGGGGGTCAGAAAAAGGGAAGAGGGGAGGAAAGAGCCCCCCAAAATGTTAGCAAAAAGTGCCCCCTGAATGTAAACAGCAGTCAATTAATCTGTAGTGCAGGGGCTCTGCAGCACCTGGAACACGATCCCCACTACTTTCCCAGTCTCTTCTGTGCGAGTTGCGCTGACTGAACTCTATGGGGGAATCCCTTCACCTCACCTCTGATGCATCTGATGGTGGTTGGCTCCTGAGGTTCCTACAGAGGTAGGTTTGAACTCTCAGATCTTTCAGGCAGGCGGGAGATAGGGTCAGTTTTGGCTTTTATCCTAAGTCTTATGACAAGGCTCATTAAAGGGTCACTGTTGACTTTTAGGATTGCTACTTCCTGTAAGTGTCATTAGAGTTCTAGTCCTCTTCCTCTCTGAAGAGACAGTTTGCAAAAAACAAAGGTTGGATTGCATTTTCATGGTGACAGGTTCCCGTTAAGAAAAACTAGGCTAAACCCAAATCTAATAATCTAATAATAACAGTACAAACATATTTTTAACTTTACAGTCAAATGCATTAGCCTGGTTGATGTAAACCCAAGTTCTCTCTTACCTGGCATAAAGCCAGACTGATCAACATGAATAATATAAAATAAAACACTATTAATGCAGATAGCCCAAATTTTGGGCAGGATTTTAATATTGCTATTCTGGAATGAAAGAGCTCTGTAAGACTCGCAATCAGCATGGTCCTTCCCAGGCTTAGAGATGAAAACCACCAAGACTTCCCATAATGAATGTTGTATTTTACCAGTTTGTAAAATGGGGTTGTGAAACTTAAGTAGTTTTGAGGGCAAAAAGTTGAGTCACAGATAGCAAAAGTGTCATTGTCTCCTGCAAGGTTGGCCAATAGATGGTAATTTTTGGCATTTTTGTGTGCGTTTACCTAGTAATAGTTTGTATTTCCTTCCTGCTCAAATTGGGAATAGTACGGTGGTCTACTAGTTAGATTCTGGACTTCTACTGACTAGCCCAGGGGATGGGGATGACTCGGTACCCGGCC
Source organism: Phyllobates terribilis (assembly GCF_046119375.1). Lineage (NCBI taxonomy): Eukaryota > Metazoa > Chordata > Amphibia > Anura > Dendrobatidae > Phyllobates > Phyllobates terribilis. The sequence continues at coordinate 639,603,959 of NW_027362762.1, forward strand.
CTTTGCCTTTAGGGATTGTCGCGGTGGTCGGCTCCCGGGCCCGTACCCTGGGGTCACTCTTTAAAAGGGTGGATATTTGTTAATTTTATGAAAGTTCGTGACGCCACCTGTGGTATCTGGTGAGAATCACCAGCGCTGCGGCAGTCCGCTGAGGCCGGTGATAAGGCAGCTCAATAGTACAGCTCCCCACAAGTGGAGCTAGGCCTCAGGGCAGTGTATAAGGAGGGGATGCAGGACAGGCGAGACCCAGCCGGCTCAGAGCAAGAAAGGGGACGGACACGGTAGTCACTTCAGTACCTTTTACTGATGGAAATTCAGGCATATCCCGGAGCACTGTAGGGTGAAGGGTGCATATCAGGATCCTCCCCAATGAGCGGGTGTAGGGCCTCCTGTTTCTTGCCTCTGCGTAGTAAGTTTCTGACCTACCTGGAGCTAGGCCTAACTTTGTCTCTGTCCTGTGCTGGCTGACCTTGTGGTAGGGCCTTTTCTTGGAGTACACGCTCCTCAGCTTGTGGGGCCTATATGTCTCCCAACTCTGTTACGTATCAGCGCTTTAGCAATCCTGGGACTTGTAGTTCTCCAGGGATTCCGGTTATGCCTTACTGGATCATAGAGATCCAGGTAAGCTCGGACCCGGTGTCTGGTAAATGCTTCGGGGTGAGCTGGTTAAGCTCCTCTGCCCCCTATGTACTAACTCTCCACTTGGCTTCGGCCTACCCGGGCCCTCACTAGGCTACTCACACTAATGGCAGCTTGCCGTGCTTCACTGATCTTATGGTGTCGGCACACCTAAAGCTCACTATTCTGAGCTACAACTCAACTGAGCTCGACTCTGTATTCAGACCTGTACTTGCTGAACTCTCCAGAGGAACTGAACTGCCTGGCTCCACCTTCCCTATTTATACCCCTAACGGGCTTCCTCTGCTGGTCTGAGATGGAAGGTGGAGATGTGTGAATGTTTATGGGGGCCTCTTGTGGAGGAATCCATCAATGCACTCTTCCACGATCTGTGATACCAAGCGCAGCTGGGCGTCACATTCCCCCCTAGCAAAGCTCAGCACTCCCGGGCTGAAGTACATTTTATAAAACAACAATAATAACATGAACAATCTTCCCTTTATGGGAGGAACCAAGCTTAAACGTTACATCTATAATATAACGGGAGATGCGGGTCTCTGTCCGAAGCCTCGATAGACTGCGCATGCGTGACGCGCAGTCTGGCTCCAGACAGAAGACCGCATCCAGCCGTTACAGATATGAGAGCCACTGCTATGGGGCCCGGGCCCGTGGCCGGAGGGGGCCCGTGAGGGCCCCAAGCAGCGTGGGAACGAGGAGGATAGGTGAGTAGGAGGTTGCGGCGGCAGAGGAGCGGGTTGCGGCAGTGGAGGAGCGGGGCACACGCTGTAGCCGCTGCTGTAGCTATCACGTGTGCCCGCTGCTAAAGGGACATGAATATTCCCTCTGAGGCCACTCCCATGGGCGTGGAGAAGACGGAATATTCATTCTCTTTAGTAGCGGCCGCGGAGGAGCGCTGAGCTCCGGCTCCTGCTGTCAGTGGCCGCCGCTAAAGAGAAAGCATATTCACGCTTCTCCACGCCCATAGTCCCGGCGTGGAGAGGAATGAATGTGTGGCAGCAGCTCACCTCGGCTTCTGAGAGCGCGCACAGCTCAGATGCCGACATGAGCTGCTGCAGACAGGACTCAGCGCTGGAGCAGAGGTGAGGAAGGAAGGTGAGTATAAGTGTTTATTGTTTTATGTGTGCAGTGATTGGGGGATTGAGGAGACCACACATACCAGGATACTTGGATTGAGGAGGCCACACATACCAGGAATGGGGGATTGAGGAGGCCACACATACCAGGAATGGGGGATTGAGGAGGCTACACATACCAGGATACTTGGATTGAGGAGGCCACACATACCAGGAATGGGGGATTGAGGAGGCCACACATACCAGGAATGGGGGGTTGAGGAGGCCACACATACCAGTAATTGGGGATTGAGGAGGCCACACATACCAGGAATGGGGGATTGAGGAGGCCACACATACCAGGATTGGGGGGTTGAGGAGGCCACACATACCAGGAATGGGGGATTGAGGAGGCCACACATATCAGGATTTGGGGATTGAGGAGGCCACACATACCAGGAATGGGGGATTGAGGAGGCCACACATACCAGGATTGGGGGGTTGAGGAGGCCACACATACCAGGAATTGGGGATTGAGGAGGCCACACATACCAGGATTTGGGGATTGAGGAGGCCACACATACCAGGATTTGGGGATTGAGGAGGCCACACATACCAGGATTTAGGGATTGAGGAGGCCACACATACCAGGATTGGGGGGTTGAGGAGGCCACACATACCAGGAATGGGGGATTGAGGAGGCCACACATACTAGGAATGGGGGATTGAGGAGGCCACACATACCAGGATTGGAGGGTTGAGGAGGCCACACATACTAGGAATGGGGGATTGAGGAGGCCACACATACCAGGATTTGGGGATTGAAAAGGCCACACATACCAGGATTGGGGGGTTGAGGAGGCCACACATACCATGATTGGGGGATTGAGGAGGCTACACATACCAGGATTGGGGGGTTGAGGAGGCTACACATACCAGGATTGGGGGGTGAGGGGTGCCACGCATACCAGGATTTGGGGGGTGAGGGGTGCCACGCATACCGGTATTGGGGGTGAGGGGTGCCACGCATACCGGGATTGGGAGTGAGGGATAGGGTGCCATGCATACCAGGATGAGGGATACCATACACACCAGGATAGGGATTAGGGGTGCCACGTACACCAGGATTGGGGATGAGGGGAGCCACGCATACCGGGATTGGGGATGAGGGGAGCCACGCATACCAGAAATGGGGATGAGGGGAGCCACGCATACCGGAAATGGGGATGAGGGGAGCCACGCATACCGGAAATGGGGATGAGGGGAGCCACGCATACCGGAAATGGGGATGAGGGGAGCCACGCATACCGGAAATGGGGATGAGGGGAGCCACGTATACCGGAAATGGGGATGAGGGGAGCCACGCATACCGGAAATGGGGATGAGGGGAGCCACGCATACCGGAAATGGGGATGAGGGGAGCCACGCATACCGGAAATGGGGATGAGGGGAGCCACGCATACCGGAAATGGGGATGAGGGGAGCCACGCATACCGTAAATAGGGATGAGGGGAGCCACGCATACCGGGATTGGGGATGAGGGGAGCCACGCATACCGGGATTGGGGATGAGGGGAGCCACGCATACCGGAAATGGGGATGAGGGGAGTCACGCATACCGGGATTGGGGATGAGGGGAGCCACGCATACCGGGATTGGGGATGAGGGGAGCCACGCATACCGGAAATGGGGATGAGGGGAGCCACGCATACCGGGATTGGGGATGAGGGGAGCCACGCATACCAGTATTGGGGGTGAGGGGTGCCACACATACCGGGATTGGGAGTGAGGGATAGGGTGCCATGCATACCAGGATGAGGGATACCATACACACCAGGATAGGGATTAGGGGTGCCACGTACACCAGGATTGGGGATGAGGGGAGCCACGCATACCGGGATTGGGGATGAGGGGAGCCACGCATACCGGAAATGGGGATGAGGGGAGCCACGCATACCGGAAATGAGGATGAGGGGAGCCACGCATACCGGAAATGGGGATGAGGGGAGCCACGTATACCGGAAATGGGGATGAGGGGAGCCACGCATACCGGAAATGGGGATGAGGGGAGCCACGCATACCAGAAATGGGGATGAGGGGAGCCACACATACCGGAAATGGGGATGAGGGGAGCCACGCATACCAGAAATGGGGATGAGGGGAGCCACGCATACCGGAAATGGGGATGAGGTGAGCCACGCATACCGGAAATGGGGATGAGGGGAGCCACGCATACCGGAAATGGGGATGAGGGGAGCCACGCATACTGAAAATGGGGATGAGGGGAGCCACGCATACCGGAAATGGGGATGAGGGGAGCCACGCATACCAGAAATGGGGATGAGGGGAGCCACGCATACCGTAAATAGGGATGAGGGGAGCCACGCATACCGGAAATGGGGATGAGGGGAGCCACGCATACCGGAAATGGGGATGAGGGGAGCCACGCATACCGGGATTGGGGATGAGGGGAGCCACGCATACCGGGATTGGGGATGAGGGGAGCCACGCATACCGGAAATGGGGATGAGGGGAGTCACGCATACCGGAAATGGGGATGAGGGGAGCCACGCATACCGGGATTGGGGATGAGGGGAGCCACGCATACCGGAAATGGGGATGAGGGGAGCCACGCATACCGGAAATGGGGATGAGGGGAGCCACGCATACCGGGATCGGGGATGAGGGGAGCCACGCATACCGGGATCGGGGATGAGGAAGCCACGCATACCAGGATCGGGGATGAGGGGAGCCACGCATACCGGGATCGGGTATGAGGGCAGCCACGCATACCGGGATCGGGGATGAGTGGAGCCACGCATACCGGGATTGGATGGTGGGGACAGGATGGGGGGAGCATATACCAGCATGGGAGACCATATACCAATAAAAATGCTCGCCACCCGGGCGTAGAACGGGTTCAATAGCTAGTAACAATATAACCAAATACAAAGTGTCCTCAGAGTTCAAGTCTCTTATGGTGAGGTTCCCAAACAGGATGTCTATCTCACAGGGTAGAGTACTTGGTGGTTTGAGGGACCTGTCCCAAACCCTCAACGTAGGCCCTGGGGTGGCTGCAGGGCATGAAGATCCCGAGTTGGACCTCCAAGAGAGTCACTCCAGACAGGTTTTCCTTCTGAGGTCACCTAAAAGGGCACTCCAAGGAGTGCAATTATATACAAAAAGCAGTTTTTGGGCTGCACATAGTCCTCAGCCACGAAGTTCTTAGGTAAACAACAAAGGAATTAATAAGGTAAAGTGTCCATATCACTTGAACTGTTCAATAATAAAGCAAAGCACAAAATAATATACATATTCATGAAAATACACAATAATTCAGTACACTACAATTTAATACCCCAGGAGTAACTATTTACATTTTCAGAAGTTTGACTAGTTTATTGCTTGTACCTGACAGGGGGTTGACCTCGCGTGCTACGTGTTGATCTGCGTAGTACCGGGATTCGTGAAGTACTAGTAGGTGCACTACCTCCCAGTGTGTCAGTACTAGGTGTGGAGGGGCTACATGACTATATTGACCTCACTACTGGACTAGCAAGCATACCATTGGCTGGGCCTTCTTGCTCTGTTCCAACTGGGGATCCTTCTTCCGGGGATTCTGCTTGAGCAGGCTCTTCTGCAGCACTTACAGGCTCTTCTTGCTGTGGGTAGAAGGTAATTACAGGGATGACTACTGCTCCTCCTATTTGAGGCCAATCTGCCGGGAAATCTCCTAAGTCAGTGTGGATCACTGCTTCTTCAGGCTCCTCCGGTTTGGTGAGAGGCACTTCCTCTTGGGGTTTTAGTAGGTTTGGACACAACTTTAGGTGGTCCCTAGACACTGTTGCAGACGTTCTTCCTGCATCTCGACTGATTAAGCAGGTCTTCTTGTTATCGAATCTTGAATTCAACACAGTGTAGGGTTCTTTTTCCCACTGGTCATCAAGTTTATAATTTCGTCTTTTCCTTCACCAGGTGTGAAAGGTTCTGCGGGTGCGTTTTTGTTGTAGTGCGCCTCCTGCTTATCTCTCACCCGATTGAGACTGTCCTCGACACAGGCTTGTACCCTCCTGTACTGTTCTTGTCTGGTCGTGTCCCAGTCCTCAGTGGTCATATCAGCTTCAGGCTCAACAACACCAAGCTCCAGGTCCATGGGCAGCTTTCCTGGCCTTGCCCACATGAGATATGCCGGAGTACAGTTGGTGGAACTTACTGGTATATGATTATACAGATCCACTACGTCAGGTAGTAGGTCTGGCCACTGGTTTCTCTCCTCAAGTGGTATGGTCTTCAGCTGGTCGATGATGATGTTATTCATCTTTTCACAGAGACCGTTTGTTTGTGGATGGTACGGTGTAGTTCTGATCTTTTTACAACCGTATAGATGGCAGAACTCCTTGAACAACTCAGCCTCAAAGGCCGGGCCTTGGTCCATCAGCACCTGCTAAGGATAACCATGGGGTCTACAGAAATACGCCTGGAACGTTTTTGCTGCTGTCTCTGCCGTCAGGTCTTTGACGGGGGCGACCACCAGCAAACGTGAGTAGTGATCCACTGTTATGTTCTGCTACCAGAGCTAAGGAAAGAGAGGAGATCTGTCCCTACGATAGAACTCAGCTTTATCCCTACGATGTAACAGGGGACCTGATCCTGCGATCAGACCTGCTAAAGTCCTAAGCTAGTCTGTACGAAGACCTATAGATGTGGGGAAGGAATCCCTACAAGTACTAAGGACTGGGAGGAAAATGGGACACCTCCTAACAGAAATAGTAGCAGACAGACAAACAAACAAAATATATAGAACACTGAGGTCCGTAGACCAAGCAAACTAACAGAGTTAGATACAGAGCACAGGCTAGCTAGAAAGTAGTTATACAATGAAGTCCAGCAAAGCCAGAAGGGCGGAGCAGGATTAAATAGGCCAACAAGGTCATGTGACCAGCAAAGGAAAAACCTAAGAGCAAGGTTCTAACAGTACCCCCCCTTCTAAGAGGATCCTCCGGATCCCCTAGGACCAGGCTTATCAGGAAATCTCCTGTGAAACGCTCTGATAAGTCTGGACGCGGAAACATCATCTGACCTCACCTAAGAGTTATCCTCGGGTCCGAAACCTTTCCAGGCCACAAGATACTGCAAACTACCTCTATACCGTCTAGAGTTAAGGATGCGAGAAATTTCATATTCCCCGTCCTCCACCACCGGAGGAACAGAGGCAGAGGCGTCACCATCCGACACAACAGCTTTTTTTAACAGAGAGACATGAAATACCGGATTAATTCTCCAGGAGGTAGGAACCTCCAACCTAACAGCAGATTGGTTGACAACCTGAAGCACCTTAAAGGGCCCTACAAACTTGGGACCCAATTTCTTAGAAGGAATCCTCAACCGCAGATTCCTAGTGGACAACCAAACCATGTCACCAACAGCGAACAAAACCTCCTGTCGTTTCCTATCAAAGTAGTCTTTAGATTTTCTGTTGGCCTCCTGAAGATTACCACGCACATCCGTCCAAACTCTCTCCAAATCACCGGAAAAATTCTTCTCCTCAGGCACGGCAGATCCCAACTTGGAGAACGACCCAAACGACGGATGTCTCCCAGAACAACAAAAAAAAGGCGAACAACCAACAGAAGAAGATGTATGATTGTTCAGAGCAAATTCAGCAAGTGGCAGAAACTCAGACCACCCCTCTTGATTGTCTGCCACAAAACAACGCAAGAACTGCTCAACATCCTGGTTTTTCCTTTCTGTCTGGCCATTAGATTCAGGATGATATCCGGACGAGAACGACAAATGAACTCCCAACCTGTCACAAAAGGCACGCCAAAAACGAGCCACGAACTGAGGACCCCTATCAGAAACAATGTCAGTAGGAACGCCATGAAGTCTGACAATTTCCTTGACAAAGGCCTTAGCGAGAGTTTTAGCGCAGGGCAGTTTGACGAAGGGAACCAAGTGACACATCTTGCTAAAACGGTCCACGACCACCCAGATGACAGTAAAACCCTCAGAGGGGGGGAAGGTCAGTTATAAAGTCCATAGCCAAATGTGTCCAAGGAGCACTGGGAACCTCCAAAGGACAAAGCAACCCCGCAGCAGGAGTATGTGAGGACTTAGATCTAGCACATATAGTACATTGACGCACCCACTTAATGACTTCCTTCTGCCATCCAGGCCACCAAAAACTGCGACCCACCAGTCTCTTGGTCTCAGAGATTCCGGGATGACCTGCCAACCGAGATTCGTGACACTCAACAAACAAATCTCTCCTAAAGGTCCCAGGCACAAACAACCTCCCATGAGGAGTGTTAGATGGGGCATTCTCCTGTGCTTTAAGAATCTCATCTTCCAAAACGGAGTCCAAAGCAGCTATCACAACACCTTCTTGTAAAATGTTCTCCTCTTTCTCAGCACCGACTATGGGAGAAAAACTGCGAGACAAGGCATCCGCCTTAACATTCTTAGTACCAGGGATGTAAGTAACGGAGAAATTAAACCGCGAGAAAAACAGTGCCCACCTAGCCTGACGGGCATTCAGGCGCTTGGCAGCATCAAGATATATCAGATTTTTATGATCTGTAAGAACCTGAACGGGAAATTCCGCACCTTCCAAGAAGTGGCGCCAGTGTTCAAATGCGAGTTTAATAGCCAATAATTCCCGATTACCAATATCGTAATTCAGTTCAGTCTCCGAAATTTTTTTTGAAAAAAAGGCACAGGGATGTAATCCATCCCCGTTATCCTGAGACAATACTGCGCCAACCCCCACAGAGGAAGCATCAACCTCAACCAAAAACGGCTTAGTCACATCAGGCTGCATAAGGATGGGAGCAGAGGTGAACCTCTCCTTGAGATACACAAAAGCTTCAATGGCCTCAGTAGTCCACTGAACCGCATTAGCACCTTTCCTGGTGAGATCGGTCAGAGGTTTGACAATACTAGAAAAAATTTTTATGAATTTTCTGTAATAATTGGCGAAACCTAAAAACCTCTGTATCGATTTCAAACCAATAGGCCTAGGCCATTCCTGTACAGCTTGAACTTTAACCGGGTCCATCTCAAAACCTTCGCTGGAGATAATGTAGCCCAAAAAACTAATTCTCTGTACAGCGAACTCACATTTCTCCAGCTTAGCAAAAAGCGAATTGTCCATTAACAACTGTAATACCTCACGTACGCTCCGCCAATGAGACTCCAGATCCGGCGAATAAATCAAAATGTCATCCAAATACACAACCACATTTTTGCCGATCAAAGGTCTAAGGATGTCATTAATAAGATTCTGAAAAAATGCAGGAGCATTAGTAAGACCAAAAGGCATAACCAGATTCTCAAAATGACCCACAGGAGTGTTAAAAGCAGTCTTCCATTCGTCACCCTCCTTCATGCGCAACAGATTGTATGCCCCCTTAAGGTCAATTTTAGAGAACCACTTGGCCCCCATTAACTGGTTAAACAGATCAGGAATCAATGGCAGTGTGTAAGGATTGCGTACAGTAATTTTGTTAATCTCACGAAAATCCAGACAAGGACGTAAACCGCCGTCCTTTTTTTTTACAAAAAAAAATCCAACCGCCACAGGAGACTTAGAGGGCCTAATGTGACCGGCGGCCAAACTTGTCTGTATGTATTCCTCCAAAGCCTTCCTCTCAGGAATAGTAAGGTTAAATAAACGACTTTTAGGAAGAGTGGCTCCAGGGACAAATTCAATAAAACAATCATAGTCTCTATGGGGAGGCAAAACCTGCGATTCCTTCTCAGAAAAAACTCTCCAAAAATCCTGAATAGGAACAGGCAATTCTCCCCTATCCAAAGCTACAATACGCCCGTTACAACACTTGTCATAACATTTATGGCTCCAGGATTTAATTTCACTGGTAGACCAATCCAGTACAGGATTGTGAAATTTTAACCAGGGCAATCCCAATATTACTGGAGAAGGCAAGTTATTCAAAACTACCAAATCCAATTTCTCATGGTGAACACCATTAATAGTGAGAGGAAATTCACAGACCTTGGGAGTAACATTCTTCAAAGGGGAACCATCCACAGAAACCACAGCAATGGGGGATGATAAAGGTTCGGGTTTTAAATTGAGTCTTTCCAAGAATCCCCCATCAATTACATTCAGAGTAGACCCACAATCAACAAACACCCGAAATTCCATTAATTTTTCCTGAGCAATCGTGGAAGCAGCTAAAAATACACCCTTGGAATTTAAACAGGCAATACGGGCATGACTGACCATTTTTTTTTCTTTCTTCATACGAAGCTCACAGCCTTTAATCAAATGACCAGATTTTCCGCAATAGAAACACAAGCCTTCAAAAAATCTACGGTCTTTTTCTTGAGAGCGAGGTGCCACCGATCCAATCTCCATCGGTTCACCACTGTTAGTACACACATTCTCATAACCAGAAACTGACATAGCAGAGGATTTGCTCTCATTAACCCTTGCACGCAGTCTCCTATCCACGTATAGCTAATTGCATAGCCTGTTGCAAATCTTCAGGTGTAGGATAAGCAATTAGCAGGTCTTTAACCCTTTCATTGAGCCCAGCAAGAAATAGACTTTTCAGAGCAGAATCGTTCCACCCTGTTTGAGTAGACCAACGACGGAAATTAGTACAATATTTTTCCACATTACCTGATCCCTGTTTCAAACGTCTCAACTCAGTCTTAGCTGATGCGACACGGTCAGGATCATCATATAATAGTCCCAAAGCAGAAAAAAAACTATCCACTGATCTGAAGCATGTATCACTAGGTTGCAAAGAAAAGGCCCACTCCTGAGTCTCTTTGCGCAAAAGTGACATTATGAAACCCTATGCGCTGGGATTCATCCCCAGAGGACTTGGGTCTCAAGCGAAAATACAATAAGCAAGCATTTTTAAATGAAAAAAATTCTCGGTGTTCACCAAAAAATAAATCCGGCAAACATACCTTAGGCTCCAAGAAATGTGCTCCAGAACAGTTACTCACGTGCTGACGGAGCTCGGCCACCTCCAGAGAGAGTCCCTGCAGGCGATGAGCCAAATCCTGAACGGACACCATGATGGAACAGAAAAATCTTTCCTTAGAGAATTTGCAGGCTGGACTTACTGTTATGTTCTGCTACCAGAGCTAAGGAAAGAGAGGAGATCTGTCCCTACGATAGAACTCAGCTTTATCCCTACGATGTAACAGGGGACCTGATCCTGCGATCAGACCTGCTAAAGTCCTAAGCTAGTCTGTACGGAGACCTATAGATGTGGGGAAGGAATCCCTACAAGTACTAAGGACTGGGAGGAAAATGGGACACCTCCTAACAGAAATAGTAGCAGACAGACAAACAAACAAAATATATAGAACACTGAGGTCCGTAGACCAAGCAAACTAACAGAGTTAGATACAGAGCACAGGCTAGCTAGAAAGTAGTTATACAATGAAGTCCAGCAAAGCCAGAAGGGCGGAGCAGGATTAAATAGGCCAACAAGGTCATGTGACCAGCAAAGGAAAAAACCTAAGAGCAAGGTTCTAACATCCACATGGTCAGTGCGTAGGAGTACCCTGACCTGCTGGGTGACAGCTTGACATGGTCCAGGGCCACGATCTCCAGGGGCAGAGTCGTCTTGATGGGTTGCAGGTATGCCTTCTGGCTGCTGTAGTCTTTTCTTCTGAGGCTACAGGGTCCACAGTCTCAGCACCACCGTTCAATGGAGCTGAGCATTCCTACCCAGTAGAATCGACACTTCAGCAGGGTCTCTAGCTTTTTCCAGCCAAAGTGTCCCGCTTGATCGTTGTAAGCCTCTAATACCATCTGGATGTCTGTCTTCGGGACCATCTCATCTGCCATACCATCTCATGGGTTTTTGGATTAACGTACCTCCGGCACAGCTTCTCACGGTAGATAAACAGCCGGTTTCTCTCGTTCCACAGCTGCTTTGCTTGGAGAGACGCTTCTTTTTCCAGGGAGGAACCTTCTTGGGTTATCAGCTCCTTATGCGGCTTACAACCGGGTCACTGTCCTGGCTCTCTTTCCAGCTGTGGTGAGGCAGGGGGTTTAATGTATTTTCACGCTGCTTCCTGGAGGCTCGTTGCTCATGGATCATCCCATTCCAGTGAAAGGCAGGTAGCTCAATCTCTTCCAGGTCATCCACTTCTTCTTCTGTGTCTGACTGGTGAGGCATCCTGGACAGAGCATTGGCGTTGGCGTTCTTGCGGCCCGCCCGGTATTTAATTGTGAATTGATAATTTGACAGCCGAGCCATCCATCGTTGTTCCAGTGCCCCGAGCTTAGCTGTTTCAAGATGGGTCAAGGAGTTGTTATCAGTGAAGGCAGTGAACTTGCTGGAGGCCAGGTAGTGCTTAAACCTTTCAGTGATGGCCCAGACCAAGGCCAGGAACTCCAACTTAAAGCTGCTATAGTTCTCTGGGTTCCTCTTGGTCGGGCGGAGCTTCCTGCTTGCGTATGCGATCACTTTCTCTGGGCCATTCTGCTTCTGACTTAGGACAGCTCCCAGTCCTTCGTTGCTGGCATCTGTATACAGCAGGAACGGTTGGCTGTAGTCAGGGTAGACTAGGATCTCATCGCCTGTCAGGATCTCCTTCATCTCCTGAAATGACTCGGCTTGCTCCTTACCCCAGTGGAATGGGGGGTTTCTGCCTTTGGGGGACTGCCCTACCAGGAGGTCTTGCAGAGGAGCTGCTTTCTTGCTGTAGTCTTTTACAAACCTCCGGTAGTATCCTACTAGTCCCAGGAACTGACGCACCTCCTTGAGGTTCTTCGGCTCCGGCCACTTCTGGATGGCAGTGATCTTCTCCGGGTCTGGTGCTACCCCTTCCGGACTGACAATGTGCCCCAGGTACTGTACCTTTCTCTTGAGCAGGTGGCACTTTGAGGGCTTCAGCTTCATCCCGTACCGGGACAGTGACTCAAATACCTCCGCCAGGTGCTTCAAGTGGTCCTCTACAGCTTTGCAAAGCGGTGACCTGGTCTCCCTTTCACATGTTTGACAAGTTTTACAGGGTCCATTCCTGCGCTTTGGCAGATGCCAGCCTAGGTAGGAGAATCCTACAAGCGGCAGTGGTTAGCTCTCCTTCCTGAATATAGTTTCTCTGCTGTTTCCTTCCCCAGGGACTGCTTTGGGACGTCCCATGGTTTCCTGTGTCCGCCAATGAAGCAATAGCAAAAACAGGATTTTTGGTTACTCACTGTAAAATCTGTTTCTCTGAGCCTTCATTGGGGGACACAGCACCCTCCGCTAAGCACAAAAAGCAAACTAAGAAGAATTAAAATTCCCAAAAGATTCAAGAAAAAACACAGCAAAAAAGGGGCAGCAGTGTTTACCTGCCCAGATCTTCAGAACTAAATGCACTACCAGGGTGCAGAAAACCCACATAAAGATGGCGGCTACACAGGTGCAAAAAAATGATGAGACAATCACTCACAGCCTACCATTTCATGGAGGGGGTGACTGCTTAGTATTTGAATTGCACACAAAAAGGATTGTATAGGGTGCTGTTCACACTTGGGTAGTGCACAGTGTATAGGGTCCTGGTATTTTGAGAAACGCCTTAACGTGGCTACCAGGTACACATGTATTGGCCGATGTATGCGCTAAGATTTCTCATTTATTTCTATTTTCTACAGCAGTAATGCTATTCAAATTTCGTATATTTCATGTTTGCATACTTAGCGTTACAGTGTGATGCTTTGTTTGTTAGCTGTATAAGGAGGAAGCTGCTCCTAGTAAGCACCTGTTCACACCTATTTCTTGTTTTGGCAGTGCCGGACAGTTTTTTCTGTTTCTGTGTGTAAGCTTTGACTGAGCACTTCGCCTCTATACCACAGGCGATTTTAATTGCAGCAGGATCTTATTATCCCACACATAAGCAGACAGTCTCTTAGAGAGGAGTTCACATTGATAGGGTCCTGGTATTTTGAGAAATGCCTTAACGTGGCTACCAGGTACACATGAATTGGCCAATTCATGCGCTAAGATTTCTCATTTATTTCTACTTTCTACAGCAATAATGCTATTCAAATTTCATATATTTCACGCTCGCATGCCTAGCGTTACAGTGTGCTGCTTTGTTTGTTAGTTGTATATGGAGGTAGATGCTCCTAGTAGCTGCTTCTGTCTTTTGCATTCATACTTTCTTCTATTTTTTGCCTCACATTCAATACTGTAGAGTTGCTTACATCTAGTTATTTTTTTGTAAACATCATCAAATAAATGTAACACGTATGTACATATGCATATCTATATGTATGTGTATATGATGCGCCCCTGGGCCCGAGTCGCGCAGCGTTGCGCACGCGGGAGCCTACCCGGAGCCGGATCGGATAGGGGTAGTAGTCTCGTGGCGATGACCCGGTCCGTGCCCAGGGAGTCAGACTAAGTGGCGGTATATTAGCAGTAGATGTTGGACGACTACGCCACCCGTTGAATGCAGCTATGGAGCTGCCGCTGCAGGGCAGACCGCTGAGGCCGGTGGAAGGATGGTGCAGCGTGGATGGTATAACCCCCAACGGGAGGGGTATGGCCTCAGGGCAGCCGACGTGGATGATGGGGGTAGTAGGAACCACTCAGACGATGCGGTGTAGTTCAGGGTCTTTACTGGTGACAAAGGTAGACCCTCCCGGAGTACGGGCTAGCGGTCGGGGCCTGGTCAGTCCTTGAGCAGATGGGATCCCCCTTGGCCAGGCGGAGTTGTAGGCCTCCCCAACTAATTGTACTCTTCTGGCTACCTTGCTAGAGGCGGGTAAAAGTAGCCCACGTCCCTGAGTGTACCGTGTGGTGCTCACCCGTATGGCCGGTGACTCGGGGCCTTCTAGTGGCTTCCGCTCCACGACGGCGGTGCTGGTCCCACGCGTGTGACCGTGCCTTCGGGTTTCTTGGCCAGAGGACCTGAAATCCCCTGCCGGGCGGTTTCTGCTGCTGGGTCTGGGTTAATCCCCACAGCCTCGGACTCCGGGTCCGGTGGTAACTCTTCAATCAGGGCGAGCTCTTCAGCTGCCAGCCCCTGATTCCTTTTAGCACGACTTCCCCAGAGCTCCTGATCTCTCGTTCCTATGCTGCTCCTCTTCTTCTCTCTACTCTACTCTACTCACTAACCCTGCCTCAGCCCCAGCTTTATATAGGGGAAGTTCTTCCCCTCCCAGGACTGGGCAGGAGGTGTGGCATGCATAGGATTCCTGACCAAGAGACCTCCCACCTGCTCTCAGACATAACATTGCTATTACTGTGGAGACCAGACCCCTGGGGTGCCACATTCCCCCCTAGTGAAAGTTAGTACTCCGGGACTAAACATACTTTTGTAAACATAACAAGGTGCAAACAATAACATTCTAATAGAGACAACACATAAGGGGGTCACGGCGTGTCCGCAACCGGGTGTAACTTTTGAGGAAAACAAGGGTGTCCATTTCACCAACACAGGGAGACGTAACCAGGTAGGGGTCTGTCCTGCCCCGAGTCCTTAACAGTCTTTCAGTCCGTCCTGGGTTACGCTCCAACTATATGCACAAAGGATTCCCGGTAAATCCACCAAAGACTCCTATAAATAACTAGAAACACATAATTATACACAAGCAACAATAAACAGGTAAACATTAATAAAATAGCTTGAACATTTTAGATCCTCCACCGTATGGGCAGCTGGCCTCTAGTGACCCTAGTGGACCTACGGAGCTGGTTGATTGGTCCTGAGCTACAGGGTATAGGGGCTGTCAAGGGTAAACTGGGCAGCCGTCTACGGACTCTTTGGCTCACTAGGGGTATGGCAGGCTCACTATAAGCAGAGGGTTGATTCTCCTGGTCTGCTTGTGTGGGGTCTTCTGCCTCCTGGACCGGCTGTTCTTCCAGTTCTACCTGCGTCTCCGTAGGCACTTGGGATGCTGGTTGGAGGAACGTGAGGACGGGTACCACAACAGCACCATTGACTTGAGTCCAAGACCGAGGGAAGTCTCCGAGCACAGTACTAACCATATCTTCCCTTTCCTCTACGGGTCGAGGGTCCTCTTGTTCCTCTTCAGGGTTCCGTAGCTGTTCGGGACACTTCTTTAGGTGATCCCGGGATACAATGGCTGTGGTTTCCCCTCCGTCTTTACTGATTGTACAGATCTTCGGGTTGTCGTGGCTTGAGGGCAGTACGGTGTACGGGTCCTTCTCCCACTGGTCGTCCAACTTGTGGAGCCGTCTTTTCCTCTTCAAGACCTGCTCTCCGGGCACCAGGGGAACAGCGGGAGCATACTGGTTGTAAGTTTTCTCTTGTCTTTCCCTAGCTTGACAGAGACTTCGCTCCACGCTCTCCTGTACTTTCCGGTACTGCTGCTGCCTCTCTGTGTCCCAGTCTGCTTCTGGTGAAGTGTCCTCGGGTGTCAGGACTCCCATCTCCAGATCAACAGGAAGCTTACCAGGTCTTGCCCTCATTAGGTAAGCCGGGGTACAGTTGGTGGAACCTACAGGGATGTGGTTGTATAGGTCCACCAGGTCGGGCAGCTTTTCAGGCCACAGACTACGTTCTTCCAGGGGCAATGTTTTCAGAAGATCTATCACCACCTGGTTCATTTTCTCACAAAGTCCATTAGTTTGCGGGTGATAGGGTGTTGTTCTAATCTTCCGGCAGCCATACAGGGTGCAGAACTCCTGGAAGACTTCCGCTTCAAAGGCAGGCCCCTGGTCCGTCAGCACCTGCTCCGGGTATCCATGCGGACGGCAGAAGTGCTGCTGGAAGGCTCTAGCTGCTGTGTGAGCCGTTAAGTCCTTGACGGGGACGACAACCAAGAACCGGGAGTAGTGATCCACGATGGTTAACGTGTAGACGTAGCCACTTCTGCTTGGGGTCAGCTTTACATGATCCAAGGCTACCAGTTCCAACGGCTGTCTGGTGATGATGGACCGCAGGGGAGTCTTCTGGCTGGCACGGTCCCTCCTTCTTAGGTTGCATGGGCCACAGTCTCTGCACCACCTCTCGATGGTTCCTCTCATGCCTACCCAATGGAACCGCCCGCGCAGCAGGAACTCCAGCTTCTTCCATCCGAAATGCCCAGCTCCATCGTGGTATGCCTCCATCACCATAGCTGCGTCTCTTCTTGGCACCACTACTTGCCAGATTAGCTCATGCGTCCGGGAGTTAACCATTCTGCGGCACAACTTTCCCTTATAAAGGAACAGTCGACTCTTCTCAGCCCACAGTTGCTTGGCTTCCTCCGGAGCGTCTGGGTCAAGGCGTGCATCTGGCCGAGTCAGCATCTCCTTTACCAGACGGACGGCAGGGTCACTGTCTTGCGTCTCCACCCAGTTGTAATGAGGTAAGGGGTTGAACGTAGCGGTTTGCTTACTTCTTACACGGTGGGAATACTGGATAGTCCCATGACGGTGGAACGCGGGGAGCTCAACTTCTTCCAGTTCCTCTGAATCTTCCCCTACGTCCGGTAGGTTTGGCATCCTGGACAGGGCGTCTGCGTTGGTATTGGAGCGTCCTGCCCGGTATTTGATTGTAAACTCATAGTTGGACAAGCGGGCCATCCATCTCTGCTCTAGGGCACCGAGTCTTGCAGTGTCCAGGTGTGTCAACGGGTTGTTATCCGTGTACACGGTGAACCGGGAAGAAGCGAGGTAGTGCTTAAAGCGTTCGGTGACTGCCCACACCACTGCCAGGAACTCTAGCTTAAATGAGCTGTAATTCTCAGGGTTTCTTTCGGTGGGTCGCAGTTTTCGGCTGGCGTAAGCAATTACCCGTTCCCTCCCCTGCTGGATCTGGGACAGTACGGCTCCTAGCCCGATGTTACTGGCGTCGGTGTAGAGGATAAAGGGCTGGCTATAATCAGGGTACGCCAGGATTTCATCCCCCGTGAGGGCCATCTTCAGCTGGCGGAAGGACTCTTCTTCCAGCTTCTCCCATCTGAAGGGTGGCTTCTGGTTCTTGGCCTTCCTGGACTGGCCTATCAGGAGGTCCTGCATAGGAGCTGCCTTTTTGGTGAAACCGGGAATGAACCTTCGGTAGTAGCCTACCAACCCGAGGAACTGCCTCACTTCCTTTACGCTGGAGGGGCTTGGCCATTCCTTAATTGCGGTGATCTTATCAGGGTCGGGAGCCACTCCGTCAGCACTCACCACGTGTCCCAGGTACTGCATCTTTGGCTTCAGGAGGTGACACTTGGAGGGTTTCACCTTTAGGCCGTAACTTGCCAGAGCTTCGAACACTTCCGCCAGGTGTTTCAGGTGGTCCTCGTAGGTCTTGGAATAGACGATGACATCGTCCAGGTATAACAGGACCGTCTCAAAGTTTCGGTGTCCCAGACAGCATTCCATCAATCGCTGGAAGGTTCCTGGTGCGTTGCAGAGTCCGAACGGCATGCAGGTAAACTCGCTAAGTCCCATCGGGGTGGTGAATGCGGTCTTCTCCCGGTCCGCCTCTGCTACAGGAACCTGCCAGTACCCGCTAGTGAGATCCAAGGTGGAGAAGAAGTTAGCAGATTTTAAAGCAGCCAAAGACTCCTCTATTCTTGGTAAGGGGTACGCATCTTTGTGTGTGATACGGTTAATTTTCCGGTAATCTACACACATTCTCATGGTGTTGTCTTTCTTTTTGACCAAGACTAGTGGAGCTGCCCAGGGGCTACAGCTATCCCTGATTACCCCAGCCTCCTTCATGTCTCTAAGCATCCCCTTGGCGTGTTGGTAGTGTGCAGGGGGTACGGGTCGATACCTCTCTTTTATGGGAGGATGGTCTCCCATGGGGATGTGGTGTTCTACCCCCTTGACTCGCCCGAAGTCTAACGGGTGTTTACTAAACACTCTCTCGTACTCTTGAACCACCCGGTAGACTCCCTGTTTCTGGTGGGAGGGAGTGGAGTCAGTACCCAAATGTAGTTGCTGACACCAATCCTCCATTATTTTCTCAGAGCCGTTACCTTCCTCCGGATGAGATGGAGGCAAGGGTTCCACAGACTGTATAGAATTTTGGTTGATAGTATATAATTTGGCTAGCGTAGCATACCGGGGCAGGTATACTTCCCTTTTCCCAATATTTATTATGCGAACGGGTACCCTCCCATGGCGTACATCAACTACCCCCCGGGCTGTCAAAATGGTGGGCCTACTGTCTGAGTAGACTGGCTCTACCAGGGCCTGGTAATCTCTACCTCTCAGACCAATAGCTGCCCGGCACCAAATCATCATTTCACTTTTCGGGGGTATGGCAATAGGGAAAGGGTCACACATTCTTACGCTACCAATCTCACCGCCGGAGAGTTCCACTTGTTGCCGTCGCATCAGTGCCCGGATCTCTTTCTGGAGCACTCGCTGCTGGCCGGAGCTGGCGTTCTTGGCAACCTGCTGTAAAATGAAAATCACCTCTGCAAGACAATTTTCAATCACATTAGTTCCTAGAGTTATCTTTGGGTGACTCTCACGCTTGTCAATGTCCACAATGATCAGTCCCTGTGCTGCCAGTTCGACTCTACCGATTTTAATGGTCATCTCTTTAAATCCGATCTGCGGCACGGGTTGACCATTGCTGGCAATAATACTCAAGTCGTCGTCAGGGTAGCGGGTTATATCCGAGTCATTCCAGTACTGCTTGAAGAGCACGTACGGGATGGTGGTGACCTGTGACCCGGTGTCCAGTAGGGCACTCATAGGAATGCCATCCAGTACCACAGGAAAGACTGGACGTCCTCCCACATATTTGTCGCGCCAGCTCGATGGGCCTGGTGATCTTTTTCCTGGGGGTTGGCCCTCTACCCCAGGTTGTGCCAGTTTAAAGGACAGTACCTTGCCATATGTCCGGGTTGATTGCAGCGGCGGCAGATGGGTTGTCCGTCCTCGTTGTATCGGTCGCTGGGTCTTCCTCTGGCCGGTGGGGTCCTCCTTGGTCGACGCCACGGGATGTCCTCCGGTCCGGATGCCAGCTGGATCTTCCCTGGAGTGGAAACCTGTAAAGACTGCACAGTTCGGGTTAGCGCAGCAACGCTTTTAGCTAGCTCTTGGACCTGATGGTGCAGGTCCGGAGCCGGGTCATTGTTCAAAGCCTGCGCGTCAGCTCCCACAGGCCCTGTCGACAAGGGCGCCGCCTCCTGGTGGTAAGCGGTAGTAGGGCGCCTGTGGGTCACCACGCCACCCGGTGCCGGTTCTCGGAGCACCCGGATGGCTCTGTCCTTGAACTGTGCAAAGTCCAGATGAGGATCCTGTAAGGCCATTGCCCGCAACTGGGTTCGGTGGGCATTACAATATAGTCCCTCTATAAATTGTTCGGTCAACAGCCTGTCCTCGTTTCCCACGCCGTCAGGGTCGGTCTGCTTAATGGCTCTCAGGGCCTCTTGTAGGTTTAGTGCATAGTCCCTTATACTCTCATGTGCTCGCTGCTTGCACCCATAGAATCTAAGCTTAATCTCGGCTGAGGTGCGGGTATCAAAGGTGTCCCTCAGCCGGGTTAGTATCCCTGTGACAGTCCTCCTCCCAGGTGGCCAGGACTTTACCTCCCTTTGGGCTGCCCCGGTTAGTTGGGCCACCAGGATGCTCACTTTTTGCTCCTCTGTGAGGGGGTACACCTGGAAGAGGCTATCCAGCTTTTCTTTAAAGTCATTCAGGGTATGTGACTCCCCTGAGTACTGGGGTAGCCAGGCTGCTCCCGGGATATAGGGCATGGTGAAAGGCATGACTGCAGCAGCGGTGACGCTGGCGGGGGTTGAGGCAGTGAAGCTCTCCTCCGTATCCGACATCTTTCTCCCCCCCTAGTGGACCGTGGCCTACCTTGCGATGATCCTCTTCCGTAGGCCGCGGCTCCGCAGTGGATCGTCAGGGTTGAGGACCTTCCGTCGCGCTCCTGTGACGTCGGCGTCTGCTGGGCTCCTTCCAGGACCTTACGCAACGTCCGGACGTGAGGCGGGGCTTCAATTCTCGCGTGCTTTCGGAGTCCACGCCCCTCTTCTTCCTGCGCGGCGTCTTCAAGATGGCGTCCAACGGCGGGAAAACTTCGCGGATGGCGGGAAGAAGGTAGAAGATGGCGCCGGATGGCGGGAAAACTTCGCGGATGGCGGGAAGAAGGTAGAAGATGGCGCCGGATGGCGGGAAACCTCCACGGATGGCGGGAATCTTCACCACTGGTAAGTTTGAACAGTCTTTTTCAGGCACGCAGTACCCGGTTGCGGGCACGAAATCCTGCCGACTACGCCGAAAGCTGACGCACCCCTGGGCCTGAGTCGCGCAGCGTTGCGCACGCGGGAGCCTACCCGGAGCCGGATCGGATAGGGGTAGTAGTCTCGTGGCGATGACCCGGTCCGTGCCCAGGGAGTCAGACTAAGTGGCGGTATATTAGCAGTAGATGTTGGACGACTACGCCACCCGTTGAATGCAGCTATGGAGCTGCCGCTGCAGGGCAGACCGCTGAGGCCGGTGGAAGGATGGTGCAGCGTGGATGGTATAACCCCCAACGGGAGGTGTATGGCCTCAGGGCAGCCGACGTGGATGATGGGGGTAGTAGGAACCACTCAGAGACGATGCGGTGTAGTTCAGGGTCTTTACTGGTGACAAAGGTAGACCCTCCCGGAGTACTGGCTAGCGGTCGGGGCCTGGTCAGTCCTTGAGCAGATGGGATCCCCCTTGGCCAGGCGGAGTTGTAGGCCTCCCCAACTAATTGTACTCTTCTGGCTACCTTGCTAGAGGCGGGTAAAAGTAGCCCACGTCCCTGAGTGTACCGTGTGGTGCTCACCCGTATGGCCGGTGACTCGGGGCCTTCTAGTGGCTTCCGCTCCACGACGGCGGTGCTGGTCCCACGCGTGTGACCGTGCCTTCGGGTTTCTTGGCCAGAGGACCTGAAATCCCCTGCCGGGCGGTTTCTGCTGCTGGGTCTGGGTTAATCCCCACAGCATCGGACTCCGGGTCCGGTGGTAACTCTTCAATCAGGGCGAGCTCTTCAGCTGCCAGCCCCTGATTCCTTTTAGCACGACTTCCCCAGAGCTCCTGATCTCTCGTTCCTATGCTGCTCCTCTTCTTCTCTCTACTCTACTCTACTCACTAACCCTGCCTCAGCCCCAGCTTTATATAGGGGAAGTTCTTCCCCTCCCAGGACTGGGCAGGAGGTGTGGCATGCATAGGATTCCTGACCAAGAGACCTCCCACCTGCTCTCAGACATAACATTGCTATTACTGTGGAGACCAGACCCCTGGGGTGCCACATATACATATAGATATAAATATATATTAGATATACTATTTATACAGTTGCTGCTCACAAAATTAGAATAACATCAAAAATTTAATTTATTTCAGTTCTTCAATACAAAAAGTGAAACTCATATATTATATAGAGTCATTACACACAGAGTGATCTATTTCAAGTGTTTATTTCTGTTAATGTGGATGATTATGGCTTACCGCCAATGAAAACACAAAAGTCATTATCTCAGTAAATTAGAAAAATAAAAAAAAACATCTGCAAAGGCTTCCTAAGCATTTAAAAAGGTCCCTTAGTCTGTTTCAGTAGGCTCCACAATCACGGGGAAGACTGCTGACTTGACAGATGTCCAGAAGGCAGTCATTGACACACTCCACAAGGAGGGTAAGCCACAAAAGGTCATCTACTATATAATTGTCTTATCCCGTCTGTCTGTCTGTCTGTCTGTCTGTCTGTCTGTCCTGGAAATCCCGGGTCGCTGATTGCTCCGGCCGCGGCCAATCAGCGATGCGGTATTTCTGAAAAACATGGCGGCCGTTAGCGGCTCATGTGCGGCACGGGAGTCAGCGGCGATGCAGCCGGGAGATGCAGCCGGCTACTCGCAGCATAAGTCCCCCGACCGCAGGCGCCGCTGACCTACATGCGGCTATCGTCGGAAGATCAGCGGCTACGGCCGTTTATCTCCCGAGGACAAGTGTGATGCCCCTCCCCTCCTCTCCTTCCCTCTTCTCCCGTCCCTCCCCCCGCTCGATCAGGACCCCGGCACCCGGCGTCATACTTACCCCTCCCCTCCTCTCCCCTCCTCTCCCCTCCCCTCTCCTCTCCTCTCACCTCCCCTCTCCTCCCGTCCCTCCTCCCGCTCAATCAGGACCCCGGCACCGGCGTCATACTTACCCCTCCCCGTGCCTCCGCAGCAGCTCCTGTGTCTTCTGCTGATGCTCTGAGACGTCTCAGGTCAGAGGGCGCGGTGACGTCTTTACACCGCGCTCTCTCCTGACCAGTCACAGCTCACAGCGTCAACATGCGGGCTACGCTGGAGTCCAGAGAAGCAGCTGAGAAGGGAGGTGAGTATTGGATTTTTTTTTTTTATGGGGCTATAGGGGACCTGCATGGGGCACTATGGGGGGATGGATATACAGGGGATATGACTTCCTGCATGCGGCATTATATGGGGGGGAGAGGTGACATCCTACATGGGGCATTATATGGGGGGGAGAGGTGACATCCTACATGGGGCATTATATGGGGGAGAGGTGACATCCTGCATGGGGCATTATATGGGGGAGAGGTGACATCCTGCATGGGACATTATATGGGGGGAGAGGTCACATCCTGCATGGGGCATTATATGGGGGGAGAGGTCACATCCTACATGGGGCATTCTATGGGGGAGAGGTGACATCCTGCATTGGGCATTATATACGGGAGATGTGACTTCCTGTATGGGGTATTATATACGGGGGATGTGACTTCCTGCATGGGGCATTATATGCGGAGGATGTGACATCCTGCATTGGGTATTATATACGGGGGATGTGACTTCCTGCATGGGGCATTATATGCGGGGGATGTGACTTCCTGCATTGGGTATTATATACGGGGGATGTGACTTCCTGCATGGGGCATTATAAAAGAGGGTCGGGAGACATATGCTAGAATACCCGATGCGTTAGAATCGGGCCACCATCTAGTTGCTAAAGAAGCTGGCTGTCCACAAAGTGCTGTATCCAAGCATAATAATGGAGAGGTTAGTGGAAGGAAAAAGTGTGGTAGAAAAAGGTGTACAAGCAACCAGGATAACCACAGTCTTGAAAGGATTGTTAAAAAAAGTCCATTCAAAAATTTTGGGGAGATTCACAAGGAGTGGACTGCTGCTGGAGTCATTGCTTCCAGAGCCACCACACACAGATGTATCCAGGACATGGGCTACAAGTGTCGCATTCCTTGTGTCAAGCCACTCATGACCAATAGACAACATCAGAAGCGTCTTACCTGGTCCAAGGAGAAAAAGACCTGGACTGTTGCTCAGTGGTCCAAGGTGTTGTTTTCAGATGAAAGTAAATTTTGCATTTCTTTTAGAAATCAAGGTCCCAGAGTCTGGAGGAAGAGTGGAGAAGCACGCAATCCAAGCTGCTTGAAGTCTAGCGTGATGTTTCCACAATGAGTGGTAGTTTGGGGAGCCATGCGATCTGCTGGTGTAGGTCCACTGTATTTTATCAAGACCAAAGTCAGCGCAGCCGAATTTTAGAGCACTTCATGCTTCCCTCTGCTGACAAGCTTTTTGGAGATGGAAATTTCATTCTCCAGCAGGACTTGGCACCTGTCCACACTGCCAAAAGTACCAATACCTGGTTTAAAAACAACAGTATCACTGTGCTTGATTGGCCAGCAAACTCACCTGACCTTAACCCCATAGAGAACCTATGGGGTATTGTCAAAAGGAAAATGAGAGACACCAGACCCAACAATGCAGAAGAGCTGAAGGCTGTTATCAAAGCAACCTGGGCTTCCATAACATCTCAGCAGTGCCACAGGCTGATCGCCTCCATGCCACACCGCATTGATGCAAAAGGAGCCCCGACCAAGTATTGAGTGCATTTACTGAACATACATTTCAGTAGGCCAACATTTTGGATTTTAAAAACATTTTTCAAGCAGTTGTTATAAAGTATTCTAATTTACTTAGATAATGACATTTGTGTTTTCATTGGCTGTAAGCCATTATCTTCAACATTAACAGAAATAAACACTTGAAATAGATCACTCTGTTTGTAATGACTCTATATAATATATGGGTTTCACTTTTTGCATTGAAAAACTGAAAAATATTAAATTTTTGAGGATATTCTAATTTTGTGAGAAGCACCTGTATATATACAGTAGGGAAAATAAGTATTTGATACACTGCCGATTTTGCACGTTTTTCCACCTGCAAAGAATGGGGGGTCTGTAATTTTTATTGTAGGTACACTTCAATTGTGAGAGGCAGACTCTAAAAAGTTAATCCAGAAAATGACATTGTATGATTTTTACATAATGAATTTGCATTTTATTGCATGAAATAAGTATTTGATACAATAGAAAAACAGAACTTAATATTTGGTACAGAAACCTTTGTTTTCAATTACAGAGGTTTACAGATGTTTCCTGTAGTTGTTGACCAAGTTTGGGCACATTGCAGCAGGGATTTTGGCCCACTCCTCCTTAGAGATCTTCTTTTGATCTTTCAGGTATCGTGGCTGTCCAAGGGCAACATTGAGGGAGTTGCAGCTCCCTCCAAAGATTTTCTATTGGATTCAGGACTGGAGACTGGCTAGGCCACTCCGGGACATTGAAATTCTTCCTACGGAAGCACACATTAGTTGCCCTGGCTGTGTTTTTCTGGTCATTGTCATGCAGGAAGACCAAGCCATGAGAGAAGGAGATTGTTGGCCAAAATCTTGCGATACATGACCCCATCCATCCTCCCTGCAATATGGTGCAGTCATCCTGTCCCCTTTCCAGAAAAGCACCCCAAAGTATGATGTTTCTCCCACAATGCTCTATGGTTAGGACGGTTTTCTTGGGGTTGTACTCATCCTTCTTCTTCCTTTAAACGCGGCGAGTGGAGTTGAAACCAAAAAGTTCTATTTTTGTCTCATTGGATCACATGACCTTCTCCCATGCCTTCTGTGGATCATGTAGATGGTCATTGGCGAACTTCAAACAGGCTTGGACATGTGCTGGTGTGAGCAGGGAGACCCTTCGTGCCCTGCAGGATTTTAATCCATAATTGCGTAGTGTGTTACTAGCGGTAATGTTAGAGACTGTGGTCTCAGGTTTCTTCAGGTCATTGACCAGGGCCTCCCATGTAGTTCTGGGCTGATTCCTGACCTTTCTCAGAATCATCCTTACTCCACGAGGCGAGATCTTGCATGGAGTCCCAGACCAAGGAAGATTGACAGTCATCTTATGTTTCTACCAATTTCTAATAATTATGCCAACAGTTGTTGCCTTCTTACCAAGCTGCTTGCCTATTGTCTTGTGTCCCATCCCAGCCTTGTGCAGGTCTACAATTTTGTCTACAATCCTTAGACAGCTCTTTGGTCTTGGCCATGGTGGAGACGTGGAAGTGTAATTGATTGAGTGTGTGGACAGGTGTCTTTTATAGGTAATGAGTTGAAACAGGTGCAATTAATGCAGGTAATGAGTGCAGAGTAGGAGGGCACACTAACAGGTCTGAGAGAGACAGAATTCTTGCTGGTTGGTAAGTGAGTAAATACTTATTTCATGCAAGAAAATGCAATTTAATTATTTAAAATTCATACTATGTCATTTTCGTTTTTTATTTTTAGATTCTGTCTCTCACAATTGAAGTGTACCTACGAAAAAAATGACAGACCGCTCCATTCTTTGAAGGTGGGAAAACTTGTAAAATCGGCAGTGTATCAAATACTTATTTTCCCCACTGTATGTATGTGTTGTAAGGTGGCTAATGGTCGCATAGTCGATGGGAGGTATGTGTCACAGAGATGGCTGGTCTCTGTGATGTAACCCGGAGTGTTTCTCTAGTGCACGTAAGCACTAAGAGGATCGTTTGGTGCACCTGGGACCAGGTTACGGGTAGTTTAGAGAGATGGGCGGGTCTAGCTACCCACATACCTCATCTCTGAGTGTGATTAACAGCCTATATAATGGAGGCTGTTGTTTGGCACATGTTCTGTGTGTCTAGATGGAGAAGGCCTCCTGTGTGTGGTTGTCTCCAGACTGGGCCATCTACTGAATGCATTCCAGCCTGTGTGACCACAGCGCTGGCTAACCAGAGACTTTTCTAAAAGGACTGTTTTCTTTGTTTTTGCCTGCACTAAAGGCTCTTTGTTTGCATTTTGCTTTTAACCAGTTTATGAAGCCAATAAACCTTTATGGAAATTTAAAGGAACATACCTCCTGTTTGCCTCTCATCGCACCTGAGTGAGTACCATCCCTACAATTGGTGCTAGACGTGCGGGCAGTATTCCCAGCAGAGACGTGTGACTGCTACAGGAAGGACTATATGTCCTGGGTTAAGTCTGTCACAAGCCAGCAAGCATCGCCAGACAAAATGGAGGACCTGCTGAATCACCTGGTCCAGTCACAGCAGCAGAAAGAGACCAACAGGGTGTTGTTACAGCAGATCCAGGAGCACCAGCAGGAACAACGGCAGCAGATGCAGCTACTGGCAACCGCCATCCTGGGCAGAACGAGCGCCCTAACCCCAAGTCCGGCTGATGACGCCCACATCCGGAAGACGGTAAATGGGCCTTACAGAAAATGACCCCGGGGGATGACGTTGAGACCTTCCTGACGTTGTTTGAAAGGGTCACCGAGAGGGAGAAACTTCCGCCAGAGCAGTGGGCAGAGGTACTGGCGCCATACTTGACGGGAGAGCCCCAGAAGGCGTATTATAATTTAGCTTTGCAGGATGGCAAAGAGTATTGCAAGGTAAAAACTGACATTCTCGCGCGATTGGGGATGACAGTGACTATCAGGGTGCAGCGGGTTCACTGCTGGGCGTACCACCGGGATGATGGGGGTAGTAGGAACCACTCAGAGACGATGCGGTGTAGTTCAGGGTCTTTACTGGTGACAAAGGTAGACCCTCCCGGAGTACTGGCTAGCGGTCGGGGCCTGGTCAGTCCTTGAGCAGATGGGATCCCCCTTGGCCAGGCGGAGTTGTAGGCCTCCCCAACTAATTGTACTCTTCTGGCTACCTTGCTAGAGGCGGGTAAAAGTAGCCCACGTCCCTGAGTGTACCGTGTGGTGCTCACCCGTATGGCCGGTGACTCGGGGCCTTCTAGTGGCTTCCGCTCCACGACGGCGGTGCTGGTCCCACGCGTGTGACCGTGCCTTCGGGTTTCTTGGCCAGAGGACCTGAAATCCCCTGCCGGGCGGTTTCTGCTGCTGGGTCTGGGTTAATCCCCACAGCATCGGACTCCGGGTCCGGTGGTAACTCTTCAATCAGGGCGAGCTCTTCAGCTGCCAGCCCCTGATTCCTTTTAGCACGACTTCCCCAGAGCTCCTGATCTCTCGTTCCTATGCTGCTCCTCTTCTTCTCTCTACTCTACTCTACTCACTAACCCTGCCTCAGCCCCAGCTTTATATAGGGGAAGTTCTTCCCCTCCCAGGACTGGGCAGGAGGTGTGGCATGCATAGGATTCCTGACCAAGAGACCTCCCACCTGCTCTCAGACATAACATTGCTATTACTGTGGAGACCAGACCCCTGGGGTGCCACATATACATATAGATATAAATATATATTAGATATACTATTTATACAGTTGCTGCTCACAAAATTAGAATAACATCAAAAATTTAATTTATTTCAGTTCTTCAATACAAAAAGTGAAACTCATATATTATATAGAGTCATTACACACAGAGTGATCTATTTCAAGTGTTTATTTCTGTTAATGTGGATGATTATGGCTTACCGCCAATGAAAACACAAAAGTCATTATCTCAGTAAATTAGAAAAATAAAAAAAAACATCTGCAAAGGCTTCCTAAGCATTTAAAAAGGTCCCTTAGTCTGTTTCAGTAGGCTCCACAATCACGGGGAAGACTGCTGACTTGACAGATGTCCAGAAGGCAGTCATTGACACACTC
Source organism: Phyllobates terribilis (assembly GCF_046119375.1). NCBI lineage: Eukaryota > Metazoa > Chordata > Amphibia > Anura > Dendrobatidae > Phyllobates > Phyllobates terribilis. Next base: position 639,632,440 of record NW_027362762.1, read on the forward strand.
CACAAGGAGGGTAAGCCACAAAAGGTCATCTACTATATAATTGTCTTATCCCGTCTGTCTGTCTGTCTGTCTGTCTGTCTGTCTGTCCTGGAAATCCCGGGTCGCTGATTGCTCCGCCCGCGGCCAATCAGCGATGCGGTATTTCTGAAAAACATGGCGGCCGTTAGCGGCTCATGTGCGGCACGGGAGTCAGCGGCGATGCAGCCGGGAGATGCAGCCGGCTACTCGCAGCATAAGTCCCCCGACCGCAGGCGCCGCTGACCTACATGCGGCTATCGTCGGAAGATCAGCGGCTACGGCCGTTTATCTCCCGAGGACAAGTGTGATGCCCCTCCCCTCCTCTCCTTCCCTCTTCTCCCGTCCCTCCCCCCGCTCGATCAGGACCCCGGCACCCGGCGTCATACTTACCCCTCCCCTCCTCTCCCCTCCTCTCCCCTCCCCTCTCCTCTCCTCTCACCTCCCCTCTCCTCCCGTCCCTCCTCCCGCTCAATCAGGACCCCGGCACCGGCGTCATACTTACCCCTCCCCGTGCCTCCGCAGCAGCTCCTGTGTCTTCTGCTGATGCTCTGAGACGTCTCAGGTCAGAGGGCGCGGTGACGTCTTTACACCGCGCTCTCTCCTGACTAGTCACAGCTCACAGCGTCAACATGCGGGCTACGCTGGAGTCCAGAGAAGCAGCTGAGAAGGGAGGTGAGTATTGGATTTTTTTTTTTTATGGGGCTATAGGGGACCTGCATGGGGCACTATGGGGGGATGGATATACAGGGGATATGACTTCCTGCATGCGGCATTATATGGGGGGGAGAGGTGACATCCTACATGGGGCATTATATGGGGGGGAGAGGTGACATCCTACATGGGGCATTATATGGGGGAGAGGTGACATCCTGCATGGGGCATTATATGGGGGAGAGGTGACATCCTGCATGGGACATTATATGGGGGGAGAGGTCACATCCTGCATGGGGCATTATATGGGGGGAGAGGTCACATCCTACATGGGGCATTCTATGGGGGAGAGGTGACATCCTGCATTGGGCATTATATACGGGAGATGTGACTTCCTGTATGGGGTATTATATACGGGGGATGTGACTTCCTGCATGGGGCATTATATGCGGAGGATGTGACATCCTGCATTGGGTATTATATACGGGGGATGTGACTTCCTGCATGGGGCATTATATGCGGGGGATGTGACTTCCTGCATTGGGTATTATATACGGGGGATGTGACTTCCTGCATGGGGCATTATAAAAGAGGGTCGGGAGACATATGCTAGAATACCCGATGCGTTAGAATCGGGCCACCATCTAGTTGCTAAAGAAGCTGGCTGTCCACAAAGTGCTGTATCCAAGCATAATAATGGAGAGGTTAGTGGAAGGAAAAAGTGTGGTAGAAAAAGGTGTACAAGCAACCAGGATAACCACAGTCTTGAAAGGATTGTTAAAAAAAGTCCATTCAAAAATTTTGGGGAGATTCACAAGGAGTGGACTGCTGCTGGAGTCATTGCTTCCAGAGCCACCACACACAGATGTATCCAGGACATGGGCTACAAGTGTCGCATTCCTTGTGTCAAGCCACTCATGACCAATAGACAACATCAGAAGCGTCTTACCTGGTCCAAGGAGAAAAAGACCTGGACTGTTGCTCAGTGGTCCAAGGTGTTGTTTTCAGATGAAAGTAAATTTTGCATTTCTTTTAGAAATCAAGGTCCCAGAGTCTGGAGGAAGAGTGGAGAAGCACGCAATCCAAGCTGCTTGAAGTCTAGCGTGATGTTTCCACAATGAGTGGTAGTTTGGGGAGCCATGCGATCTGCTGGTGTAGGTCCACTGTATTTTATCATGACCAAAGTCAGCGCAGCCGAATTTTAGAGCACTTCATGCTTCCCTCTGCTGACAAGCTTTTTGGAGATGGAAATTTCATTCTCCAGCAGGACTTGGCACCTGTCCACACTGCCAAAAGTACCAATACCTGGTTTAAAAACAACAGTATCACTGTGCTTGATTGGCCAGCAAACTCACCTGACCTTAACCCCATAGAGAACCTATGGGGTATTGTCAAAAGGAAAATGAGAGACACCAGACCCAACAATGCAGAAGAGCTGAAGGCTGTTATCAAAGCAACCTGGGCTTCCATAACATCTCAGCAGTGCCACAGGCTGATCGCCTCCATGCCACACCGCATTGATGCAAAAGGAGCCCCGACCAAGTATTGAGTGCATTTACTGAACATACATTTCAGTAGGCCAACATTTTGGATTTTAAAAACATTTTTCAAGCAGTTGTTATAAAGTATTCTAATTTACTTAGATAATGACATTTGTGTTTTCATTGGCTGTAAGCCATTATCTTCAACATTAACAGAAATAAACACTTGAAATAGATCACTCTGTTTGTAATGACTCTATATAATATATGGGTTTCACTTTTTGCATTGAAGAACTGAAAAATATTAAATTTTTGAGGATATTCTAATTTTGTGAGAAGCACCTGTATATATACAGTAGGGAAAATAAGTATTTGATACACTGCCGATTTTGCACGTTTTTCCACCTGCAAAGAATGGGGGGTCTGTAATTTTTATTGTAGGTACACTTCAATTGTGAGAGGCAGACTCTAAAAAGTTAATCCAGAAAATGACATTGTATGATTTTTACATAATGAATTTGCATTTTATTGCATGAAATAAGTATTTGATACAATAGAAAAACAGAACTTAATATTTGGTACAGAAACCTTTGTTTTCAATTACAGAGGTTTACAGATGTTTCCTGTAGTTGTTGACCAAGTTTGGGCACATTGCAGCAGGGATTTTGGCCCACTCCTCCTTAGAGATCTTCTTTTGATCTTTCAGGTATCGAGGCTGTCCAAGGGCAACATTGAGGGAGTTGCAGCTCCCTCCAAAGATTTTCTATTGGATTCAGGACTGGAGACTGGCTAGGCCACTCCGGGACATTGAAATTCTTCCTACGGAAGCACACATTAGTTGCCCTGGCTGTGTTTTTCTGGTCATTGTCATGCAGGAAGACCAAGCCATGAGAGAAGGAGATTGTTGGCCAAAATCTTGCGATACATGACCCCATCCATCCTCCCTGCAATATGGTGCAGTCATCCTGTCCCCTTTCCAGAAAAGCACCCCAAAGTATGATGTTTCTCCCACAATGCTCTATGGTTAGGACGGTTTTCTTGGGGTTGTACTCATCCTTCTTCTTCCTTTAAACGCGGCGAGTGGAGTTGAAACCAAAAAGTTCTATTTTTGTCTCATTGGATCACATGACCTTCTCCCATGCCTTCTGTGGATCATGTAGATGGTCATTGGCGAACTTCAAACAGGCTTGGACATGTGCTGGTGTGAGCAGGGAGACCCTTCGTGCCCTGCAGGATTTTAATCCATAATTGCGTAGTGTGTTACTAGCGGTAATGTTAGAGACTGTGGTCTCAGGTTTCTTCAGGTCATTGACCAGGGCCTCCCATGTAGTTCTGGGCTGATTCCTGACCTTTCTCAGAATCATCCTTACTCCACGAGGCGAGATCTTGCATGGAGTCCCAGACCAAGGAAGATTGACAGTCATCTTATGTTTCTACCAATTTCTAATAATTATGCCAACAGTTGTTGCCTTCTTACCAAGCTGCTTGCCTATTGTCTTGTGTCCCATCCCAGCCTTGTGCAGGTCTACAATTTTGTCTACAATCCTTAGACAGCTCTTTGGTCTTGGCCATGGTGGAGACGTGGAAGTGTAATTGATTGAGTGTGTGGACAGGTGTCTTTTATAGGTAATGAGTTGAAACAGGTGCAATTAATGCAGGTAATGAGTGCAGAGTAGGAGGGCACACTAACAGGTCTGAGAGAGACAGAATTCTTGCTGGTTGGTAAGTGAGTAAATACTTATTTCATGCAAGAAAATGCAATTTAATTATTTAAAATTCATACTATGTCATTTTCGTTTTTTATTTTTAGATTCTGTCTCTCACAATTGAAGTGTACCTACGAAAAAAATGACAGACCGCTCCATTCTTTGAAGGTGGGAAAACTTGTAAAATCGGCAGTGTATCAAATACTTATTTTCCCCACTGTATGTATGTGTTGTAAGGTGGCTAATGGTCGCATAGTCGATTGGAGGTATGTGTCACAGAGATGGCTGGTCTCTGTGATGTAACCCGGAGTGTTTCTCTAGTGCACGTAAGCACTAAGAGGATCGTTTGGTGCACCTGGGACCAGGTTACGGGTAGTTTAGAGAGATGGGCGGGTCTAGCTACCCACATACCTCATCTCTGAGTGTGATTAACAGCCTATATAATGGAGGCTGTTGTTTGGCACATGTTCTGTGTGTCTAGATGGAGAAGGCCTCCTGTGTGTGGTTGTCTCCAGACTGGGCCATCTACTGAATGCATTCCAGCCTGTGTGACCACAGCGCTGGCTAACCAGAGACTTTTCTAAAAGGACTGTTTTCTTTGTTTTTGCCTGCACTAAAGGCTCTTTGTTTGCATTTTGCTTTTAACCAGTTTATGAAGCCAATAAACCTTTATGGAAATTTAAAGGAACATACCTCCTGTTTGCCTCTCATCGCACCTGAGTGAGTACCATCCCTACAATTGGTGCTAGACGTGCGGGCAGTATTCCCAGCAGAGACGTGTGACTGCTACAGGAAGGACTATATGTCCTGGGTTAAGTCTGTCACAAGCCAGCAAGCATCGCCAGACAAAATGGAGGACCTGCTGAATCACCTGGTCCAGTCACAGCAGCAGAAAGAGACCAACAGGGTGTTGTTACAGCAGATCCAGGAGCACCAGCAGGAACAACGGCAGCAGATGCAGCTACTGGCAACCGCCATCCTGGGCAGAACGAGCGCCCTAACCCCAAGTCCGGCTGATGACGCCCACATCCGGAAGACGGTAAATGGGCCTTACAGAAAATGACCCCGGGGGATGACGTTGAGACCTTCCTGACGTTGTTTGAAAGGGTCACCGAGAGGGAGAAACTTCCGCCAGAGCAGTGGGCAGAGGTACTGGCGCCATACTTGACGGGAGAGCCCCAGAAGGCGTATTATAATTTAGCTTTGCAGGATGGCAAAGAGTATTGCAAGGTAAAAACTGACATTCTCGTGCGATTGGGGATGACAGTGACTATCAGGGTGCAGCGGGTTCACTGCTGGGCGTACCACCGGGATGATGGGGGTAGTAGGAACCACTCAGAGACGATGCGGTGTAGTTCAGGGTCTTTACTGGTGACAAAGGTAGACCCTCCCGGAGTACTGGCTAGCGGTCGGGGCCTGGTCAGTCCTTGAGCAGATGGGATCCCCCTTGGCCAGGCGGAGTTGTAGGCCTCCCCAACTAATTGTACTCTTCTGGCTACCTTGCTAGAGGCGGGTAAAAGTAGCCCACGTCCCTGAGTGTACCGTGTGGTGCTCACCCGTATGGCCGGTGACTCGGGGCCTTCTAGTGGCTTCCGCTCCACGACGGCGGTGCTGGTCCCACGCGTGTGACCGTGCCTTCGGGTTTCTTGGCCAGAGGACCTGAAATCCCCTGCCGGGCGGTTTCTGCTGCTGGGTCTGGGTTAATCCCCACAGCATCGGACTCCGGGTCCGGTGGTAACTCTTCAATCAGGGCGAGCTCTTCAGCTGCCAGCCCCTGATTCCTTTTAGCACGACTTCCCCAGAGCTCCTGATCTCTCGTTCCTATGCTGCTCCTCTTCTTCTCTCTACTCTACTCTACTCACTAACCCTGCCTCAGCCCCAGCTTTATATAGGGGAAGTTCTTCCCCTCCCAGGACTGGGCAGGAGGTGTGGCATGCATAGGATTCCTGACCAAGAGACCTCCCACCTGCTCTCAGACATAACATTGCTATTACTGTGGAGACCAGACCCCTGGGGTGCCACATATACATATAGATATAAATATATATTAGATATACTATTTATACAGTTGCTGCTCACAAAATTAGAATAACATCAAAAATTTAATTTATTTCAGTTCTTCAATACAAAAAGTGAAACTCATATATTATATAGAGTCATTACACACAGAGTGATCTATTTCAAGTGTTTATTTCTGTTAATGTGGATGATTATGGCTTACCGCCAATGAAAACACAAAAGTCATTATCTCAGTAAATTAGAAAAATAAAAAAAAACATCTGCAAAGGCTTCCTAAGCATTTAAAAAGGTCCCTTAGTCTGTTTCAGTAGGCTCCACAATCACGGGGAAGACTGCTGACTTGACAGATGTCCAGAAGGCAGTCATTGACACACTCCACAAGGAGGGTAAGCCACAAAAGGTCATCTACTATATAATTGTCTTATCCCGTCTGTCTGTCTGTCTGTCTGTCTGTCTGTCTGTCCTGGAAATCCCGGGTCGCTGATTGCTCCGGCCGCGGCCAATCAGCGATGCGGTATTTCTGAAAAACATGGCGGCCGTTAGCGGCTCATGTGCGGCACGGGAGTCAGCGGCGATGCAGCCGGGAGATGCAGCCGGCTACTCGCAGCATAAGTCCCCCGACCGCAGGCGCCGCTGACCTACATGCGGCTATCGTCGGAAGATCAGCGGCTACGGCCGTTTATCTCCCGAGGACAAGTGTGATGCCCCTCCCCTCCTCTCCTTCCCTCTTCTCCCGTCCCTCCCCCCGCTCGATCAGGACCCCGGCACCCGGCGTCATACTTACCCCTCCCCTCCTCTCCCCTCCTCTCCCCTCCCCTCTCCTCTCCTCTCACCTCCCCTCTCCTCCCGTCCCTCCTCCCGCTCAATCAGGACCCCGGCACCGGCGTCATACTTACCCCTCCCCGTGCCTCCGCAGCAGCTCCTGTGTCTTCTGCTGATGCTCTGAGACGTCTCAGGTCAGAGGGCGCGGTGACGTCTTTACACCGCGCTCTCTCCTGACCAGTCACAGCTCACAGCGTCAACATGCGGGCTACGCTGGAGTCCAGAGAAGCAGCTGAGAAGGGAGGTGAGTATTGGATTTTTTTTTTTTATGGGGCTATAGGGGACCTGCATGGGGCACTATGGGGGGATGGATATACAGGGGATATGACTTCCTGCATGCGGCATTATATGGGGGGGAGAGGTGACATCCTACATGGGGCATTATATGGGGGGGAGAGGTGACATCCTACATGGGGCATTATATGGGGGAGAGGTGACATCCTGCATGGGGCATTATATGGGGGAGAGGTGACATCCTGCATGGGACATTATATGGGGGGAGAGGTCACATCCTGCATGGGGCATTATATGGGGGGAGAGGTCACATCCTACATGGGGCATTCTATGGGGGAGAGGTGACATCCTGCATTGGGCATTATATACGGGAGATGTGACTTCCTGTATGGGGTATTATATACGGGGGATGTGACTTCCTGCATGGGGCATTATATGCGGAGGATGTGACATCCTGCATTGGGTATTATATACGGGGGATGTGACTTCCTGCATGGGGCATTATATGCGGGGGATGTGACTTCCTGCATTGGGTATTATATACGGGGGATGTGACTTCCTGCATGGGGCATTATAAAAGAGGGTCGGGAGACATATGCTAGAATACCCGATGCGTTAGAATCGGGCCACCATCTAGTTGCTAAAGAAGCTGGCTGTCCACAAAGTGCTGTATCCAAGCATAATAATGGAGAGGTTAGTGGAAGGAAAAAGTGTGGTAGAAAAAGGTGTACAAGCAACCAGGATAACCACAGTCTTGAAAGGATTGTTAAAAAAAGTCCATTCAAAAATTTTGGGGAGATTCACAAGGAGTGGACTGCTGCTGGAGTCATTGCTTCCAGAGCCACCACACACAGATGTATCCAGGACATGGGCTACAAGTGTCGCATTCCTTGTGTCAAGCCACTCATGACCAATAGACAACATCAGAAGCGTCTTACCTGGTCCAAGGAGAAAAAGACCTGGACTGTTGCTCAGTGGTCCAAGGTGTTGTTTTCAGATGAAAGTAAATTTTGCATTTCTTTTAGAAATCAAGGTCCCAGAGTCTGGAGGAAGAGTGGAGAAGCACGCAATCCAAGCTGCTTGAAGTCTAGCGTGATGTTTCCACAATGAGTGGTAGTTTGGGGAGCCATGCGATCTGCTGGTGTAGGTCCACTGTATTTTATCAAGACCAAAGTCAGCGCAGCCGAATTTTAGAGCACTTCATGCTTCCCTCTGCTGACAAGCTTTTTGGAGATGGAAATTTCATTCTCCAGCAGGACTTGGCACCTGTCCACACTGCCAAAAGTACCAATACCTGGTTTAAAAACAACAGTATCACTGTGCTTGATTGGCCAGCAAACTCACCTGACCTTAACCCCATAGAGAACCTATGGGGTATTGTCAAAAGGAAAATGAGAGACACCAGACCCAACAATGCAGAAGAGCTGAAGGCTGTTATCAAAGCAACCTGGGCTTCCATAACATCTCAGCAGTGCCACAGGCTGATCGCCTCCATGCCACACCGCATTGATGCAAAAGGAGCCCCGACCAAGTATTGAGTGCATTTACTGAACATACATTTCAGTAGGCCAACATTTTGGATTTTAAAAACATTTTTCAAGCAGTTGTTATAAAGTATTCTAATTTACTTAGATAATGACATTTGTGTTTTCATTGGCTGTAAGCCATTATCTTCAACATTAACAGAAATAAACACTTGAAATAGATCACTCTGTTTGTAATGACTCTATATAATATATGGGTTTCACTTTTTGCATTGAAGAACTGAAAAATATTAAATTTTTGAGGATATTCTAATTTTGTGAGAAGCACCTGTATATATACAGTAGGGAAAATAAGTATTTGATACACTGCCGATTTTGCACGTTTTTCCACCTGCAAAGAATGGGGGGTCTGTAATTTTTATTGTAGGTACACTTCAATTGTGAGAGGCAGACTCTAAAAAGTTAATCCAGAAAATGACATTGTATGATTTTTACATAATGAATTTGCATTTTATTGCATGAAATAAGTATTTGATACAATAGAAAAACAGAACTTAATATTTGGTACAGAAACCTTTGTTTTCAATTACAGAGGTTTACAGATGTTTCCTGTAGTTGTTGACCAAGTTTGGGCACATTGCAGCAGGGATTTTGGCCCACTCCTCCTTAGAGATCTTCTTTTGATCTTTCAGGTATCGAGGCTGTCCAAGGGCAACATTGAGGGAGTTGCAGCTCCCTCCAAAGATTTTCTATTGGATTCAGGACTGGAGACTGGCTAGGCCACTCCGGGACATTGAAATTCTTCCTACGGAAGCACACATTAGTTGCCCTGGCTGTGTTTTTCTGGTCATTGTCATGCAGGAAGACCAAGCCATGAGAGAAGGAGATTGTTGGCCAAAATCTTGCGATACATGACCCCATCCATCCTCCCTGCAATATGGTGCAGTCATCCTGTCCCCTTTCCAGAAAAGCACCCCAAAGTATGATGTTTCTCCCACAATGCTCTATGGTTAGGACGGTTTTCTTGGGGTTGTACTCATCCTTCTTCTTCCTTTAAACGCGGCGAGTGGAGTTGAAACCAAAAAGTTCTATTTTTGTCTCATTGGATCACATGACCTTCTCCCATGCCTTCTGTGGATCATGTAGATGGTCATTGGCGAACTTCAAACAGGCTTGGACATGTGCTGGTGTGAGCAGGGAGACCCTTCGTGCCCTGCAGGATTTTAATCCATAATTGCGTAGTGTGTTACTAGCGGTAATGTTAGAGACTGTGGTCTCAGGTTTCTTCAGGTCATTGACCAGGGCCTCCCATGTAGTTCTGGGCTGATTCCTGACCTTTCTCAGAATCATCCTTACTCCACGAGGCGAGATCTTGCATGGAGTCCCAGACCAAGGAAGATTGACAGTCATCTTATGTTTCTACCAATTTCTAATAATTATGCCAACAGTTGTTGCCTTCTTACCAAGCTGCTTGCCTATTGTCTTGTGTCCCATCCCAGCCTTGTGCAGGTCTACAATTTTGTCTACAATCCTTAGACAGCTCTTTGGTCTTGGCCATGGTGGAGACGTGGAAGTGTAATTGATTGAGTGTGTGGACAGGTGTCTTTTATAGGTAATGAGTTGAAACAGGTGCAATTAATGCAGGTAATGAGTGCAGAGTAGGAGGGCACACTAACAGGTCTGAGAGAGACAGAATTCTTGCTGGTTGGTAAGTGAGTAAATACTTATTTCATGCAAGAAAATGCAATTTAATTATTTAAAATTCATACTATGTCATTTTCGTTTTTTATTTTTAGATTCTGTCTCTCACAATTGAAGTGTACCTACGAAAAAAATGACAGACCGCTCCATTCTTTGAAGGTGGGAAAACTTGTAAAATCGGCAGTGTATCAAATACTTATTTTCCCCACTGTATGTATGTGTTGTAAGGTGGCTAATGGTCGCATAGTCGATGGGAGGTATGTGTCACAGAGATGGCTGGTCTCTGTGATGTAACCCGGAGTGTTTCTCTAGTGCACGTAAGCACTAAGAGGATCGTTTGGTGCACCTGGGACCAGGTTACGGGTAGTTTAGAGAGATGGGCGGGTCTAGCTACCCACATACCTCATCTCTGAGTGTGATTAACAGCCTATATAATGGAGGCTGTTGTTTGGCACATGTTCTGTGTGTCTAGATGGAGAAGGCCTCCTGTGTGTGGTTGTCTCCAGACTGGGCCATCTACTGAATGCATTCCAGCCTGTGTGACCACAGCGCTGGCTAACCAGAGACTTTTCTAAAAGGACTGTTTTCTTTGTTTTTGCCTGCACTAAAGGCTCTTTGTTTGCATTTTGCTTTTAACCAGTTTATGAAGCCAATAAACCTTTATGGAAATTTAAAGGAACATACCTCCTGTTTGCCTCTCATCGCACCTGAGTGAGTACCATCCCTACAATTGGTGCTAGACGTGCGGGCAGTATTCCCAGCAGAGACGTGTGACTGCTACAGGAAGGACTATATGTCCTGGGTTAAGTCTGTCACAAGCCAGCAAGCATCGCCAGACAAAATGGAGGACCTGCTGAATCACCTGGTCCAGTCACAGCAGCAGAAAGAGACCAACAGGGTGTTGTTACAGCAGATCCAGGAGCACCAGCAGGAACAACGGCAGCAGATGCAGCTACTGGCAACCGCCATCCTGGGCAGAACGAGCGCCCTAACCCCAAGTCCGGCTGATGACGCCCACATCCGGAAGACGGTAAATGGGCCTTACAGAAAATGACCCCGGGGGATGACGTTGAGACCTTCCTGACGTTGTTTGAAAGGGTCACCGAGAGGGAGAAACTTCCGCCAGAGCAGTGGGCAGAGGTACTGGCGCCATACTTGACGGGAGAGCCCCAGAAGGCGTATTATAATTTAGCTTTGCAGGATGGCAAAGAGTATTGCAAGGTAAAAACTGACATTCTCGCGCGATTGGGGATGACAGTGACTATCAGGGTGCAGCGGGTTCACTGCTGGGCGTACCACCGGGACAAACCACCTCGCTCCCAAATGTTTGACCTTTTGCACCTGGTCCAGAAGTGGCTGCAGCCAGAGTCCTCTACGCCTGTGCGGATGGTAGAGCGATGACCATCCATCCGGGTGATGGATCAGTTTGTGCACTCTCTGCCGAGGACCATATAGACTTGGGTTGCCCAGGGTGAACCCCAGAATGCTGATGAACTGGTCGGACTGGTCGAGAAATACAAGGGTATTGAAGGTTCCTTGGGAAGGCAGCCTACTCCATACTCGGGGTCCCAACAGAGGCGGAGGCCCAAAAGGGATGGGGTGTCCAAGGTCCAAAGGGGCGGGGGAGGTGGTGTCCAAGATCCCCACGGGTGATATTGTAGCACCCTGAGGATTCGGCTGCTACAGGGGTATTGCACCTCAGCCAGAGGTGTGATATTCCACTCCCAGGTAAGGATGGAGTGTGGAACTGAGCTCAGATAGACTGCATGCACTACATACATCCCATTTCCGGGGAGCAGGCCGACGGCACTCCCACTTAGAAATGTGCAGGTGCGACCGAGCCTGTTCCTGGCTGGAGTGGGAGGGGGGAGGAACATCCCATGTAGTGTAGGGGCAGATAGGGGGAGCAGTCTGGGTAGTGATAGGAGCTCATTGGGTGCTGGTCACCTGAGCTCACACATAGAGGGATATATAAGGAGGGCACCAACTAGGATCAGGGTCAGACGCAGAGGAGCCTGTCAGACGCAGAGAGTCAGTCAGTGCAGAGGACAAGTCAGCAGGAGAGGAGGAGCGGAAGCTGGCAGAGGAGCAGCTGAAAGAAAGAGAGGCCCTGAAGAGAGAGAGTGGAGTGAAGAAAGACCCAGAGGGAGACAAAGAAGGGACCCAAGAACCCAAATTAGAGCACCGGGTGAGGAGTCAGCAAGAGGGTACCGGAACCCAAGCTGGTGGGGGTAAAGACATTCCCCAGCCAGAGACCGGAGACCGTGGGCAGTGTCTGTCACGGTCACCCACTACATTCACCCTGAAGGCACACCACAGGAAGGGTCAGGGAACCTAAGGCCAAAGGTTGCCCAACAGAAGGCCCGAGGGAGCTGGACTTAGGTGAATCACTGGTGGGGACGGCTGAAGAAAGGACAGAGGGGGAGCTCAGGGCCACGCTCCGGACTTGTTTGGGGGTTGGCCGGATCCAGGACCTGGTGGATGCAGCACGGCTCGGGTGGTCACTTGGAGCTAGAGTGACCAGGAACATCAGCAGTGAGTAAAACCCTTAACTGCACAACCCGACTCTGTCTTCCTTTATCATCTATGCTGCACCACCACAACCCCCATCCTCTGCGCCTGTCCCCTCTGAGGCTATACCCCTCCCGTTGGGGGTTATCCCACCAAGCTGCACATCCACCATCAGCCTCAGCGGACCCTGCTGCAGCGGCGGCCACAGTGACCGCATTACAACGGGTGGCGTAGTCGACACAAAAGAACTCTTATAACATCAGTAAGGACTGCCACATAACACTTAGCTTGACGCCCTGGGCACGGGACCGGGTCACAGCCGCTCGGAGACTACAACCCCCCATCTGATCCGGTGCCGGGTATTCCCCTCAAAAAGGAATATGTCCCAGGGGGCGCGTCAACTTTGGCGTAGTCGGCAGGATTACGTGCCCGCAACACCCGGGTACTGCGTGCCTGAAGAAAAGTGCAAGTTTACCTCAGAAAGAAGTCTCCCGCCGGTTCCGGAGGGTCCACGCCATCGGACTCCATCACCAGTCGTTTCCCGCCGATTGTCCGCCATTTCCAGCTTGTTCCCGCCATCTGCAGAGTTTCCCGCCACTGGGCGACGCTTCCCGCCAAAACCGCAGATTTCCCGCCTTGGAAGAGCAGCGGACGCCATTATGGGCGTGCCAAAGGAGGGCAAGAGGCCACATCCCATCGTGGGCCGGGACAGAAAATGGCGCCAAAAGTGGAAACCGCCCCCACCAACAGAGACTGTGATGCTGGAGGTGTCAGTCAGCGTGAAAGAACTACCCCTGGAGCTGACAGTCACCGAGTTGCCCCGGGACCGCCCTCAAAGTGGGAGGAGACGAAAGAAAAGAGAAAAGATGGGTGTCGCTTGGAGCAGTCTAGAACGAGCGCACCCGGAGGCGAGGTGTCCAGAGCAAGAGCACCCGGAGTCGAGGAGAGAAAGAGTAGACCCGGGAATGGAGCGGCAGCAGTGCAGCACCGGCCCGCTGGCCAGGAGCCTGCCGGAAGAAGAGCAGAGCAGCACCGACCCGATGGTCAGGAGCCTGCTAGAGTCAACAACCCCGCTAGGCTTAGCGGAGATCCTGGCGCAGCTTCCCCGAGATCGGGAGTGCGCGCGGAGTGCCCTGGAGGGCCTCGCGGGAAGGATGGCCCGAGTGCAGAGGGAGATCCTGGCGGAGTGGGGCCGGGAGATGGCCCAGCAAGCTGGAACCCGTCCACGGAACCCGCTCCCTTGGAAGAAGACACCGACTACCTCTGCGGATGACGCGGGAGGACCCAAGGCCGGAGACGGCGCAGAAGAGGGAGCGAGACGCATGGCAGCAGGTAAGGGGGATGCCTATACCCCATACCGGAAGACCACTTACCTGCCCCAGCTCCCCGTCGCAGAGCCCGAAAGTCCCCCTGCCGTACCCGAGACCGCCATGACACCGCCACCGACTAGGCCCCGACCGGAAGCCGCCGTCACGACCCCAGTGACGTCACGCGTCGTGACCCGGAGCGTGGCGAAGGAAGGGAAGCCTCCGGCCTGGTCGCAGGGCCTAGCGTTTCCGGGCGCCGCATCCCCAGCAGAGCCATCTACCTCCGCGGAGCCTCCGGCCTGGTCGCAAGGCCAGGTAGCCCAGGGCGCCGCCGTGTTAACAGTTCCATTTACCTTCCAGATGCCCCAGGCCTGGCCGCAAGGCCTGGGCAACCTGGGCGCCCCCACCATCGCGCCCGCACCCGTAACATCAAGGGTGCCAAATCTGGGAGAGGACCCCTTCAGCCAGCTAGCGTGGCCGGACGGGCGGCCCTTCATCTGGCCCGAAGAATTCTTGGAACTGGAGCGACAAAAGAAGTTAGGTCCCCTGTGTGAGCCCCTGATCCCGGCTCCAAAGCCCGTGACTCGGGTCTCGCCTCCACTAGAAGAAGCCCAATTCGTGTGGGACCCCACGGGAGAAGATTTGATGGGGTTCACCGGAGAGACTCGGGCAGCTGCAGCTGAACGCACAGAGTGTTGCCGTCAACAGCTGGCCGAGTTTAAGAGAGAACGGGAGGAGAGGCGGGTCAGAGAGCAATGGGCCCGGACCCGCAGCGCGGAGCAAAAGAGTCGGACCAGAAGGGACCCCTATGCAGCAGATCGTCCCCGTACCATCGGGACGGTAATAAAGTTTAATGCGCAGCATGGGTGGGGCTTCATAAAGGACCGGAACACCATGGGTGACGTCTTCGTTACCCGACGGGATGTCGAGTCCCACCTGCCAGAGGGTCACAAAGGCCGTGACCTCTACGTCGGTGACGAGGTAACGTTCACCCGGCACAAGTGTGCCAAGGGACCTTACGCCCTCCACGTGCATCGCCTGACAGAGGAGGAGTTGCGGTGTAGGGAGGAGGAGCCAGAAGACCCGGACGGGTTCAAGGCTAGAAGGTACTATGACTGAGATAGTACAAAGGACTGTATATAGTTACCTGTCGGGGTACCCAAGTAACCGTGGCTGCTTTAAAGTTTAGTCCCCGTAGGGACCAGTGAACAGTTTAACCCGTGTGTCCCCTACCCAAACCAGGCTGAGGACTGTGAGCAGCCATCCCTTTACTTGGCCGGGGACTGAGAACGGCCAAACTCCCCTGTACATAGTTGCGCTTTCTAAGGCGCCCCCTACTGGTTTTATGAGAAACTGCTTTTCGGTCGCACTTTACCTGGTCACGAGTTGCACGGTGACCAGAGGAGGAAGAAAGAAAGAGACGACGAGAATGTTATTTATATAAATATATCTACTGTTTTATATAATGTTTTATATGTTTTATATGTTTATATGAAAAAAAAAAAAAATTTTTGTATGTTTTGGTGTTTTGTCTTACAGCCCGAGGACGTGCTGTGATTTACCAGGGGGGAATGTAGCACCCTGAGGATTCGGCTGCTACAGGGGTATTGCACCTCAGCCAGAGGTGTGATATTCCACTCCCAGGTAAGGATGGAGTGTGGAACTGAGCTCAGATAGACTGCATGCACTACATACATCCCATTTCCGGGGAGCAGGCCGACGGCACTCCCACTTAGAAATGTGCAGGTGCGACCGAGCCTGTTCCTGGCTGGAGTGGGAGGGGGGAGGAACATCCCATGTAGTGTAGGGGCAGATAGGGGGAGCAGTCTGGGTAGTGATAGGAGCTCATTGGGTGCTGGTCACCTGAGCTCACACATAGAGGGATATATAAGGAGGGCACCAACTAGGATCAGGGTCAGACGCAGAGGAGCCTGTCAGACGCAGAGAGTCAGTCAGTGCAGAGGACAAGTCAGCAGGAGAGGAGGAGCGGAAGCTGGCAGAGGAGCAGCTGAAAGAAAGAGAGGCCCTGAAGAGAGAGAGTGGAGTGAAGAAAGACCCAGAGGGAGACAAAGAAGGGACCCAAGAACCCAAATTAGAGCACCGGGTGAGGAGTCAGCAAGAGGGTACCGGAACCCAAGCTGGTGGGGGTAAAGACATTCCCCAGCCAGAGACCGGAGACCGTGGGCAGTGTCTGTCACGGTCACCCACTACATTCACCCTGAAGGCACACCACAGGAAGGGTCAGGGAACCTAAGGCCAAAGGTTGCCCAACAGAAGGCCCGAGGGAGCTGGACTTAGGTGAATCACTGGTGGGGACGGCTGAAGAAAGGACAGAGGGGGAGCTCAGGGCCACGCTCCGGACTTGTTTGGGGGTTGGCCGGATCCAGGACCTGGTGGATGCAGCACGGCTCGGGTGGTCACTTGGAGCTAGAGTGACCAGGAACATCAGCAGTGAGTAAAACCCTTAACTGCACAACCCGACTCTGTCTTCCTTTATCATCTATGCTGCACCACCACAACCCCCATCCTCTGCGCCTGTCCCCTCTGAGGCTATACCCCTCCCGTTGGGGGTTATCCCACCAAGCTGCACATCCACCATCAGCCTCAGCGGACCCTGCTGCAGCGGCGGCCACAGTGACCGCATTACAACGGGTGGCGTAGTCGACACAAAAGAACTCTTATAACATCAGTAAGGACTGCCACATAACACTTAGCTTGACGCCCTGGGCACGGGACCGGGTCACAGCCGCTCGGAGACTACAACCCCCCATCTGATCCGGTGCCGGGTATTCCCCTCAAAAAGGAATATGTCCCAGGGGGCGCGTCAATATTGTTTGCTGGAGGTGCCACGGCACAGACAAATAGCCGCCCTTTGTCTCCCGACCAACAAGCCGATGGACTGCAGCATAGGACGCCGTTGTTCATATTATGCATATCCGGCCTGCAGGGGCCTCAAGCGTGTCCCGTGAAGGTGAACGGGCGGAAGATAATGGCACTGCTAGACTCCGGGAGTCTGGTGACCCTTGTGAAGGCCATCCTTCCTCTCCAACTGATCCCAGGAAAAAAAAGTCAGCATTCGCTGCATTCATGGTGACACTAAGGGCTACCCCCTTGGCCAACGGGACTGAGTCCCACGAGGTCAGCGTTGATCAGAACTTGTTGCATCCCATTATTATAGGCCGGGACTTTTGTTTATTTTGAGATCTGTGGGGGATAGGGAACCAGTTAACCCCAATGAGGTATCACCACAACAAGAGTCAGACAGATTTCCCTTTTGTGTCCTTGTGGGAGAGGAGGAAGTAGTATTCCCTGAGTCTGTCATTCCGGAGTTAGGGATGACAAGTGGAAACTTTGAGTCTGCCCAACATAGGGATCTAACTCTGAAGGAAGCCTTTAATAATGTCATCATCATAAATGGGGTGGCACAGGAGCCAGGGGCTGACACAAGGTTTCCCTATTTTTACGATAAGTGGGGAATTGTTGTACCGGGTCACGAAAGTGAGGGAAGAGCTGGTGAAAGTTAATAGTGCCTAAAGACAGAAGGTGTTGGATATGGCCCATTTGCCTATCTTGGGGGGACATCTAGGGGTGGAAAAAACGCAGGAACGGATTATGCAGAGGTTGAATTGGCCTGGGTGTCACCGGGAAATATTAAAGTATTGCAGGTCCTGCCCTACGTGCCAGTTAACTGTCCCCACCACTCACTTTGGAGTGCCGTTGGAGAAAATTGCTATGAACTATGAACTTGGTCAGTCCCCTGGATAAATCTGCTCGTGGGCATCAATATATCTTTGTCATCCTGGACTATGCTACTCGCTATCCGGAAGAAAGTCTCCTGAGAAACTCCTGCGCAAGGAGTATAGCCTGCAAACTGGTCCACGTTTTTTCCAAGACAGGTTTACCAAAGGAGATCCTGACCGACCAGGGAACTACTTTTATGAGTAAGGTGATGAGGGAGTTATGCAAGGTCTTCAGTGTACCATTCTCAGGCAGATGGCCTTGTGGAAAGGTTTAATAAAATGCTAAAGAGTATGCTGAAGAAGGCCATAGAAAAGGACGGTAGAGACTGGGACTGTCTCCTACCGTATCTGTTGTTCTCTATCCAAGAGGTTCCACAGGCCTCTATGGGGTTCTCACCATTCGAACTTCTGTACGGCCGACATCCGCGAGGTCTCCTGGAGATAGCTAAGGAAACCTGGGAAGTCGAAGTCACGCCCCACTGAGCACGTGGCACTGATGCAGCAGAGGATTGCGAAGGTGATGCCCATTGTAAAAGGACATCTCCTCCAGGCACAAGAATCTCAGGCCTGGGTCTACAACCGGTTAGCCAGAGTGAGGCAGTTGAATCTGGGAGACCGAGTCCTTGTGCCAATTCCTACTGTGGAGAGCAAGTTCTTGGCCAAATGGCAAGGGCTGTATGAGGTGATGGAGAAGCTTGGTGATGTGAACTATAAGATTCATCAACCAGTAAGACGGAAACCCTATAAGATCTACCATGTCAACCTCTTCAAACCATGGCAAGACAGAGAGCCGCCTGACACTCCGTGCTTGCTGGGGAAGCCAGAAGGCGAGATTGGAGGTGTCGCCATAGCAGAAACGCTGTCGAAGGTCCAAAAACAGCAGTGCCAGGAGTCGCTCTAGAAGAACAGGGACATGTGCTCAAAGGTCATAGAAGCCACATGTGCGCGTAAACGTGAAGCTCTATCAAATTCTGGAGACCCGACGAGAAGTGATTTCCAAGGAAGTGGAGCGTATGTTGAAACTCGGGGTCCCTGAGGGATCCAACAGCGGTTAGTCGAGTCTGATTGTCCTGGTCCCAAAGCCCGATGGTGAATGCAGGTTCTGCAATGACTATCAGAAGTTGAATGAGGTCTCCAAGTTCGACGCATATCCCATGCCATGCATCGATGAGCTGATCGAGAGACTTGGGCCAGCAAGGTACATAACCACTTGGATTTGATGAAGGGATATTGGCAGATCCCCATGGCACAGGAGGCCAAGGAGAAGACAGCGTTTTACAGTATGTCAGGATGCCGTTTGGACTGCAGGGGCCCCCTGCAACCTTCCATAGAGCTATGGATCGAATCCTTGCAGCCCATAAGCAATAGGCCACGGCATACTTGGATGATATTGTTATCTTCAGCCCGGACTGGGAGAGTCATCTTGAAAAGGTCCAGGTGGTGTTTGATGCTCTAAGGAATGCAGGGGTTTCAATAAACCCGAAGAAATGTGCCATGGGGAAAGAAGAAGCCAAATACCTGGGATATTTAGTGTGTATAGGCGAGATCAAACTCCAAATTAGTAAAGTGGAGGCAATCCAAACCTGGCTGAGACCGCTGTCAAAAAAACAAGTTAGAGCCTTCCTGGGGATCATGGGATACTACAAGAAGTTCATCCCAAACTTCGCCATTATGACCGCACCCCTGACTGACCTTCTAAAGAGGACAAAATCAGCCATGGCCAAATGGATGGTAAAGACAGAGACGACCTTTCAAGAGATGGAAGTGGCTTTGTGTAGACAACCAGTCCTGGTGGCCCCCGACGAAAGAGTTTACACTCTGACGCCTCAGATGTCGGTTTAGGAGCAGTCCTTTCCCAGGAGATACATGGGGAGGAGCACCCTGTTCTCTACCTGAGTAGGAAGCTGTCCTCATGTGAGAGGGATGATTCAGTCATAGAGAAGGAGTGCTTGACCTTAAAGTGGGCGGTGGACACATTACTGTACTATTTGGTAAGACGTAAGTTTAGATTGGTATCCGACCATGCCCCACTCAGATGGTTGAGAGAAACAAAGGGTAAAAATGCTAGGGTCACATTTTTATTGGTACCATTTTCGGGTATGTGACATTTCTTGATCACTTTCTATTCCGATTTTTGTGAGGCAGAATAACAATAAATCAAACCAATACTATGCAACACAGAGACACATATCGGTACTGATAGTAAAGAAGACAAAATCACTGCGTTACACAGTCTTAATACAGTAAATACAGTATTTAACAATTTTCTCTTAACAAGCAGAGAAATAATATTAATCGAAACAGTTCAAAACATTCCCAATTACAGAAGATTATCAATAAAGCATTAGCTCATTCCTAGAAATTAAGTAATTCTTGAGATATACCGATGATGAGTATACATTAGAGAAATCTGCAATTCCCGTCCCCCATTAGACCAGTGCCCACAGGGCAGCATACTCCCAAGTCTCCCTGCAAAATTTGGCAATATATGTGAAGGGTTAGTATTGTTATACACAACACCTAACGGTGATTTGATACTCAGCTGACCACTGTGGAGCCCCCCCAGACACTCATGGACTAAGAGGCGATGCCCCCCCATATATTGTATCCACGGGGCCCAGATCTACTTAAACTTCTCATGCATCAGGGAATTCCAACTCGTCAGTTCCTCCAACCTAAATAGGTCTCTCATTTTACATTTCCATTCATCCAAAGTTGGTGGGGTTCACTGCTTCCACTTGAAGGCTGTTGTTTCGCAGCCCCTAACATCAGTGGGGCCAACTCATGCTTTTTAGGGTGGAAGTTGTTTGTGGGAAGGGACAAAAGCACCTCTACTGCCGTCAAATCCATAACAAGTAGTTTGAGAAAACGCATAACCCCCATAACCTCAGACCAAAATTGTCGAAGGACCGGGCAGAACCAGAAGACATGGGACAAAGTACCTCACGACCCCTCACACCTCCAGCATTGAGGAGAGCTAGTTAATCCCAAATGATAAAGTTTATCCGGTGTGTAGTACCATCGCTAGAGCAATTTGTACGCCATTTCCTGGGACACCACACATCGTGAAAAACCATGTGAATTGAGGCATATCATTTGTTTATCTTTTGGGGAGAGTTGGATATTCAGTTCAGATTCCCAAGAGTGTAAGAATATCGGTGGGTGAGATTAGAGTAAAGTTTAGAAACAATTTTCGGAACAAGATGATTGACTTTTGTTAGAATCTCAAGCCAAAGCCATTTGGTGTGGGGTTGAGGTAATTTTGTGATCAAGTTCATATAGTGGGCAACATGTAAGTGTTGTAGAAAATTGAGAGGGCGTTTCCCCGCCGCCAATGGCCAACGGAATTTTCCCTTGAAGCAGATGTGAAATGGGTTTAAGTGGTAAGGAGGACCACAGATCGTAAGGATCTGTAAAATCCGGAGGGAAGAGGTAAGGGAGAAGACCTATTGGTATTTTATAGCTAGAAAATTACAAGTTGGTGCTTGGATTGGAATCAGTGCACATCTGGTTTGTAGAGTAGCTAGGAGAATGTCTCCCAGTCCCTCTCTAGGAAGAGGGCAGTCTGTCCATAAATATTTCAATGCATGTTTTCCCAAAAGTTGCATTTCAATGTGCGAGTCATGACCTTTTTCTGCCCATCTTATTAATTTTAGCCAGTTTGCCAGGAGAATGGCCTGATGATAAAAAGGTAAACCCACGCCTCCCCCGCATTTTGAGCGCATCAAGAGTTTCAAAGGTAATCTGGCTTTTTTATATTTCCAAACAAATTTGGCTATTAACTGATTGAGAGAGCGTATGAAAGAAACGGGGAGTTGAATTGGGATCATATTCATCACATAAAAAATCTTGGGGAAAACGTAAGACTTAAACACGTTAACTCTACCGAGCTAGGATAGGAGAGGAGTATTATAGGAGTGTAGGAGAGTTTCAGTTTGTCCTATCAGAGGGGAGAAATTATGTTGGAAAAGCGTACTGGCATCATCTGATATATATTTCCCAAGATATTTAAGTTTGTGTTGTTGCCATTTAAAGGGGACAAGGCCGTTCAAGATTTGTACATAATTTTCGGCTGCCGATATATTCAGTGCTTCCGATTTGTCCAGGTTAATCTTAAAGTTGCAGAGTTCTCCAAATAAGGAGAAAAGCTCCAAAATCTTTGGGACTGCCATTTTTGGGTTGGACAGGAGGAGTAAGAGGTCATCTGCGAAGGCAGCCGCCTTCAACTCTAAATGGTTGATCTTCAAACCCTCAATCCCAGGCTGTTGTCTGATTGCTTGGATAAGAGATTCCATCACTAGAACAAATAAAGAAGGAGAGAGAGGGCAACCCTGCCTGGTGCCATTAGTGATATTAAAAGGCGCAGATAAAATCCCATTCACCCTGACCCTAGCCGTAGGGAAAGTATACAGTGACATGATTGCGTCTATGAAAGGAGGGGGGAAGGCGAACTTCCGCAGAACACACGCCATAAAATGCCAACTGATACGATCGAATGCCTTTTCAGCATCCGTGGAGAGTAATATAAGCGGCTGACGGTTGTGCTTGGCATAAGAAATCGCCTGTAAGACTTTAATAGTATTGTCCTTTCCCTCTCTTCCATGAACAAATCCAGCCTGATCAGAGTGAACTAGGTCTGCCAACACTAAGTCTATTCTATTAGCTAAAATTTTTGCCCATAGTTTGAGGTCCGCATTCAGCAAGGAAATAGGACGGTAGCATACGGTGCATACGGTGCCGTCTCTTCCCTCCTTAGGGAGCACAGTGATATGTGCCTCTAGAGCCTGTGGTGGGGGTACCGAACCTGAGAGGAAGAGGTTAAATAATTCAACCAGATGAGGAACGAATACCTCCGCAAACGTCTTGTAATATATGATGGGGAAGCCGTCCGGTCCGGTGGTCTTTCCATTAGGAGTAGAGGCAAGTGCTTCCTCAACCTCACGAGAGGAAATTGGGGCAAGTAGAACAGAATGACCTGAAGCGGAAATCTCCGGTAGCGCAAGAGTAGAGAGAAAATCATGTATGCGGTGGAGTGCTGAAGGAGGGTCGGACATGGAATCATGGGGGTTTAGATTATACAGGGAGTGATAATATGTGCAGAAGGCCTCTGCTATCCCCCCTGACTCCGAAACTACCCCCCCCCTCAGATCGAATCTGCCTGATGAAGCATTTGTCTTTCTGTGCCTTTAGCATTCTAGAAGTAAGTTTGCTACCTCTGTTGCCGTGTACATATATTTTTTGCTTGCAGCGTGCATACATTTTAGCTGAGCGCACATTAAGTACGTCCTTTAACTCTGTTCGGATGCTATCTGTTTTTTTTTGTTTATGTAAACGCTCCATAACATTAATTTGATGCAAAAGAGAGAAAATTTCTTTGTCTCTTTTCTTTTTTATGTGGGAACCCAGGGAAATCAGTTCCCCCCTTAAGACAGCTTTATGGGCTTCCCATACCATGGGGGTAATTTTCCCATTGACCTTATTCTCTCTAAAGAACCTTTGCAATGAGGAGGCAATCTGGGAAACATTATCAGCGTTACCTAAGACTGTTTCGTTCAGACGCCAAGAGGGAGGATGTCGCGATAAAGAGTCTATTTTAACCGACAAGAAGATCGGGGCGTGATCTGATAATGTTATGGATCCGATTGAAGCAGAAGTGATCAATTTAATGGCCGAGGTTTGAACTAATAAATAATCTATTCTGTGGTACGTGTCATGAGGGGAGGAATGAAACGTATAATCCTTTTCATTGGGGTGGGCCAATCTCCAGGGATCCAATAAGTGGATAGTTTGCAATTTATTAATCAATTTTCTCCGGTCTTTATTAGAAATTGTAGACTTCCCTGAGGAAGAGTCCAGGTCCGGTTGTAACGTCAAATTAAAGTCTCCCCCCAAAGTTAATAGTCCTTCCATGAACAGTGAGAGCGTGTCCAAAGTATCTGACAACCACTCCACCTGTCCCTGGTTCGGAGCATAAACGTTTGCAAATGTAATTGGGGTATTAGTCAGAAAACCCTTCACAAAAACGTATCTGGCCTCCGAGTCCATGATGCTATCTTTTAAGGTGAAAGGAAGTCCCCTCTTTAAGCCTATACTGACCCCCTTAGAAGCCGACCCTGGACAGCTATGGAACCAAATTGGGTATTTAGAGAAGGACATGTTTGGAGATCTACCCCTCTTAAAATGGGTTTCCTGGAAAAAAACTACCTGAGAGTAAGCTTTATTCAGAAGGGACAAGATCTGGCCACGTTTGGCGGGGCTATTCAGTCCCTTTGTGTTGAGGGACGCCACAGTGAGCGAACCTTCCCTAACGCCACTAGCCATATTCAGATATATCATCGGTGATCTCAACCTGCAAAATAGACCTGTAGTGGGAATTAAACAAATTCAAAACAGAATTATGTACATAAACAAAGATAGTCTCATCTTCCGCAGGGGGGGGGGGGGGGGTTGTAAGGACCCAATTGTTGAAGATGAGTTCCATAGCAACCAAGTGGTGTTCAAATATAAATCAGGTAATATTCTCATATAACAAGAGAGTGACCTATACACATTAAGCTATCAGCTATAAACCAGAAAGGATTTATAAGAGGCAAGCGCAGCCCTACACCTTTATGTACCACACCAAAAATTGGAGGGGACCAAAGTCCGCAAACTCCCAGGTGCTCTAGGCAAAAGTACGAGAGATCCCCACCGTTACCTTAGTAACCCCTGAGGGGAAAAGGACAGCATGGGCGATCGGTCTCGAAATCCATTTAAAGAAAGGTGATAGTCACATTCATGTGTGTTGCTGCCTATTTGCTTGCTTTTTGGCCTTAGATGATGTCGACTTTTTTTTGTTCGACCAATCGTCGGGCTTATCAAGCCGTGGAATGGGCAAACCGATGTCAAGTGGCATCCACGAGGGAATGGGTATGGGGTCCATTTGTAAAGGTTCCCAGGCTGCTTCCAGGTCTTCCGGGGTGCGGATGATGATCTGACTATCTTCTTTAGTGATACCCACCCCAAAGGGGAACAACCACCTGAATCATAGGCCTTGGCCTAATATTGCATCTGTCAATGGTTTGAGGATTTTTCTCTTGAATGTAGCTGGGGAGATATCCTGGAAAATTTGAAACTTGATGTCTCCATACGTCAGGGGTGATTTTTCCCTTGCTCCAGACAAAATGGCCGCCGTGTCGACATAGCTGAGCAGACCACAAATTATATCCCTTGGGCGTTCATTAGGTTTGGGCTTTGGTCTAAGAGCCCTATGAACCCTCTCGATGATAACAGCGTCTGCCCTTTCAGTGCCCAATATAGCCGTGAATATTTCTTTGGACACCTTTTTAAGGGATTCTGGTGCAAACTACTCGGGGATGCCGCGGAGGCGCAAGTTTTTTCTCTTGCTCCTGTTCTCCTCATCCTCTAGCGCCAGATAAACGGAATTAAGGTGTTGCTGGTGGACAAGGATATGGTCGCCAAGGGTGTTAGAGGCGTCTATTAAGTCCGTCTGTGTGTTCTCAAGTGTTTCAACCCTATGCCCTATATGTCTTACATCGGATCTGAGTTCAGCCAATTCCTGGAGCAAGGGTTGTACAGTAGATTCCAGCAAAGATTTCACATAGGACCTAGAGAGAGGAGCCGAGTCTTCCGAAGTGGACCCGCAGTCCGAGTCGCCCGGGCCTTCGTCAGAGAGATCATTAGCCACAGAAGTCTCCTCATTGCGGTCTTTCTGTTTGTCTGATGGTTGCGACATTCCCAATTTTTTTTTTAGGAATTTATCAAAGTATCCCTTAGATGTGGTAGACAGAGTTGTAGAGGTTTGTCGTTGAAGGCTTTTTGCCCGTATTTTTTTATCTGTGCAAATCATTATAAGGCGGCTGAATACGGGCGGTTATAGACACCACTTGGTTACATCAAAAAAGTCAATATATCAGCATATTTATGCGTCTTTGGGCATAATTATGGAGTTTATAAACCCAACATTGTAGAAATGTAGTAACCCAGTTCTTCCAGCAGGTGGAGCTCACACTCCACAAATTGGTGAGACCCATCAATAGTCAGAGAAGATGTGTATAAGAGAATCTGAAATGGAATCTGTGCCTGTATATGGACAAAGCACAATAAGAGGGTCTCGGCTCTTCCCCTCCAGCAGATTGTCACTATCACACAGATGTGCACCTCCAGAAGTGCTATCAGAATTTATATCTTATTGTTGCCGCAGACACTGTGGACTGCTTCCCCACCGTGTAGTTAGGGGATAAGGAATAATCAATTCAGTTGTTCCTAGGGTTCAGGCGACTATGAAGTGGTGCCAAAGTCCTAGCAAGTTCCTCTCCAGGCGCTTGGGGGTTAACTGAGCCCTCAGCTGAAGGGAGCAGCAACAGGAGCGGAAGCACCAGTATGATGGAGCCTCTCCCACTCCTTGGGCTTCGTGGGCGGAGCTATACAGGGGAAGATGGCGCTGGATTCTCGCACTCCAGGGTAAGCAGAGACATCCACTACCGGACCTCACCTACTGTTCCCCTTCTGTCCCGTGCGGGCACAGAACCCCGGACACCAGCCGATGGCTCCTGCTCCGTTCTAGGAGCAAAGTCGGGTAAGTCGTCACCGCCCTCTTGTCCCGTGCTCACCAGGTAGCTCTGACCCTGCAGCCGCCATCCGCGCCGGCTCTCCTTGATTGCTGGTGGACCGGCCGGAACAATCTCCCAGGGACTCCCGGAGCTGCACATCTCACAGCTGCGCCGGCGGCTCACCCGGTGTGGCGCAGGCGGTACCGACCGGGCGGGGAGCTCCACAACCGATCCAGCCGCACCGCTCCAAGGTTTCCTCAATGTCCTCCTCGCTCTTCCCAGCCGACACCGAGGTAAAAACGATCCGGTGTCTCCACAACGTGGTAGAGAGAGGTCACTAGGGGTTACAGCTCTTAAAATAATAAAAAAGCCGGGTTTTTTAGCACTTTTCGTGACTTGGGAGCAGGAGCAATGATCAAACACAACCAGCCATGCCATGCCAGAGCCCAGGCCACGCCCCCCCAGGAATTGTTTTTTGAGGATTTCTTTCTGCCGTTCCACATGTGATAAAATTGATAAGGCAGCTTTATTCTTTGGGTCAGTACGTTTACAGCGATACTACATTTACACTATATCTTTTTTATGTTTTGGCACTTTTACACAATAAAAACTACTTTCTAAAAATGTAAAAAAATTTCAGTGTGTCAGTGAAGCAATTGGCACCAGTTTGCTGTTCAAAATAGTTACCTACAGGTCAGGTATTTAAAACTGTGTTTTCTCCGTCACACGGATCACATATACATTTTCAGAAAATGCTGCCATTTCTGGCATCCATTAAATTTTTTTTTCAGTGTGTCAGTGAAGCAATTGACACCAGTTTGCTGTTCAAAATAGTTACCTACAAGCCAGCTATTTAAAACTGTGTTTTCTCTGTCACACGGATCACATATACATTTTCAGAAAATACTGCCATTTCTGGCCTCCTTTAAAAAATTTTTCAGTGGGTCAGTGAAGCAATTGACCCCAGTTTGCTGTTCAAACTAGTTACCTACAGGCCAGCTATTTAAAACTGTGTTTTCTCCATCACACGGATCACATATACGTTTTCTGAAAATACTGCCATTTCTGACCTCCATTAAAAATTTGTTTCAGTGTGTCAGTGAAGCAATTGACACCAGTTTGCTGTTCAAAATAGTTACCTACAGGCCAGCTATTTAAAACCATGTTTTCTCCATCACACGGATCACATATACGTTTTCAGAAAATACTGCCATTTCTGGCCTCCATTAAACTTTTTTTTGAGTGTGTCAGTGAAGCTATTGACACCAGTTTGCTGTTCAAAATAGTTACCTACAGGCCAGCTATTTAAAACTGTGGTTTGTCCACCATACGGATCACATATACGTTTTCAGAAAATACTACCATTTCTGACTTCCATTAAAAATTTGTTTCAGTGTGTCAGTGAAGCAATTGACACCAGTTTGCTGTTCAAAATAGTTACCTACAGGCCAGCTATTTAAAACTGTGTTTTCTCCGTCACACGGATCACATATACGTTTTCTGAAAATACTGCCATTTCTGACCTCCATTCAAAATTTGTTTCAGTGTGTCAGTGAAGCAATTGACACCAGTTTGCTGTTCAAAATAGTTACCTACAGGCCAGCTATTTAAAACCATGTTTTCTCCATCACACGGATCACATATACGTTTTCAGAAAATACTGCCATTTCTGGCCTCCATTAAACTTTTTTTTGAGTGTGTCAGTGAAGCAATTGACACCAGTTTGCTGTTCAAAATAGTTACCTACAGGCCAGGTATTTAAAACTGGTTCGTCCATCATACGGATCACAAATAAGTTCGCTCGAAATTCAGTCATTTGTAGGGAGTGTGGAAGATATTGTCCTCCATTTAAAATGGGCAAGGCAGGTGGCAAGGGACGGGGAACTGGACGTGATGGTTATGGAGCATGCAGAGGCCAAGGCCGTGGGCAAGCTGAAATTGTGGCACAACAAACACCCACATCTTCTCACTCGACCTTCCTGTCCCAATTACTAGGGGACCGCAGAACACCACTATTGAACATAGAGCAGTGTGAAACGGTTATTGGTTGGATAGCAGATAATGCTTCCAGTCACTTAGCCACCACAACCACCACCTTGTCTTCCACAAGGTCAAGTCTCAGTAGCTGTGAGTCTGGACCGCATATTCCTCACCCTGAACCTCCTTCCTCCCACCATGCCGAGTGCCCGGAGACAACTGATCCCACACTTGGAAAAGTGGACAGCTCTTCGCAGTGTCCATTTATATATTTAGGCCTCTCGCCCGGTCCACTTGAAGTGGGGAAGAGGAGATCGCATGTAGCGGTGCTCAAATATTTGAGCAGCCACGGTCACACGAAGGCGATGGTGGGAAAGTGTCACAAGAGGTGGACGATGAGAGACAAAATTGCCAGAAAGTCAGGAGGAGGACCAGAATGCAGAAGTGGAAGACGAGGTGGTGGATAATATAGTAACTGACCCAACCTGGAAGGAGGACATGCAGAGCGAGGAGAGCAGCAAACAGGGGGAGGCAGTCAGAGCACCCCAACAGGCAGGAAGAAGCAGTGTGGTGGCTGCAGAAAGAAGGTAGGCAACCATTCCTCGTAACACCAACATGAAGGAAGTTGCCAGTACAACTGTTAGGTCTTCCTGAGTCTGGATGTTTTTTAAAGACTCTGCCGATAACCCCAAAAAGGCCATTTGCAACACCTGCCAGGCCAGCATCAGCAGGGGTAGCAAAACTACCAGCCTGACCACTACCAGCATGATCAGGCACATGGCAGCAAATCACCCGACTAAGTGGGCTAAACCCCAGTGTCCAGGAACAGTGTCTGCGGGTGGCACCACTGCTTCTTCCGCTGTTGTGCGTGCACGCCAATCCTCTGTCCATGGTGCATGCGAAGATGCCTCCTGCCCTGCACCTGTCATTGCACACTCTCAAGTAGCAGCATCAGGAAGCACATCCACGTCCTTGTCCCAGCGCAGCGTTCAGTTGTCCATACCCCAGTCCTTGGAATGTAAGCACAAATACGCAGTCAACGCCTCACAGGCCACACTAATAAATTCCCACGTTTCGCGACTGCTTGTGCTAGAAATGTTGCCTTTTAAGCTCGTGGAGACGGAAGCATTCCGCAACCTGATGGCAGCGGCTGTTCTTCAGTACTCGGTCCCCAGCCACCACTATTTTTCCTGGTGTGGAGTCCCCGCATTACACAAGCATGTGTCCCAAAACATTAGCCGTGCCACCTAACCACGGACACGTGGACAACTGCTTGTGGGCAGGGATGGTATATCTCGCTGATGACACACTGGGTTAACATAGTGGAAGCCAGGACCCAGTCAGACCTTGGGACTGAACACGTCCTCCCGACGCCAAGGATCGCAGGCCCTAGGTCAATCAGGGTTGCCTCCACAGTCTATAGCTCCTGCATCTCATCCTCCTCAGCCTCCTCTTCAGCCTCCATCTCTGAAATGACCACATCAGTCACAAGCTGGAAGCACTGCCTCGGCCAAGCGGCAACAGGCTGTGTTGAAGCTAATATTCTTAGGTGACAAATCGCACAATGCTGAAGAGTTGGGGACAGCTCTGAAAGAGCAGGAAGATCTGTGGCTCACACCGTTGAACCTACAGCCAGGAATGGTCGTGTGTGACAATGGCCGGAACCTGGTGGCGGCTCTGAGGCGAGGCGAGCTCACAAACGTACCATGCCTGGCCCATGTGCTTAACCTCGTAGTTCAGCGATTTCTCAAATCCTGCCCGGAGCTGCCAGATCTGCTTGTCAAAGTACGCCGCCTGTGTGCCCATTTTAGAAAGTCAACTACAGCTTCGGCCACCCTTGCCGTGCTAAAGCAGCGTTTGCAGCTTCCGGCTCACAGACTGATGTGTGATGTCCCCACGCATTGGAACTCTACACTGCAGATGTTGGGAAGGATTTGTAAGCAGAAGAGGGCAGTTGTTGAGTGCCAGTGACTCACCCCCTGGGCCGTGGGGCACTCGGGACCGGTCTTCAGGGCAATGCTGGGAGTAGTAGTGACGACCCGGTCCCGTGGCTCAGGGTGGTCAGACCAGTGGTAGTCTATGATGTGCTGTAGGTAATGTCCGACTATGCCACCCGTGGATTGCGGCCAGGGAGGACCGCCGCTGCAAGGCAGACCGCTGAGGCTGGTTTTGGGGATGCAGCAGGGAATAGTACAACTCCCCACGGGAGGAGTGTAGCCTCAGGGCAGTGTAATAAGATGCTGGGGGTGATGGTGCAGGCGCAGCAGTAACCACAGTAGTCCAATAATGCAGTCCAGGGTCTTTTACTGATCTTATCATAGACCCAACAGGAGTACAGGGTAGGAATGGACCTGGGTGTCTGAGGGCATTCAGGCGAGCTCCGCTGGTCAGGGTGAGTGGGTAGGCCTACCGTTCTCTCTCTGCCCTTGCTGACTATCTCCCCCTTTAGTGGTATGATAGCCCACGTCCCTGAGCTTGCCGTGTACTACGCCTGTATGGCTTGCGACTCGGGCCTTAGGTACCTGTAGCTTCTCCGTGCTGTACCGGTCCCTCTGTGTGGCGGAACCTCCAGGCTTCTTGGCCAAGGGACCTGAAATCCCTTGTGGGTTGGTTATCTGCTGCAGGGCTTGCAACCCTGACAGCCTCGGACCCCAGTGTCCGGTTGTGTAGTCTCTCTCTGTCAGGACCGGCTCTCGTCGCCTCTGTCCCTGGT
Source organism: Phyllobates terribilis (assembly GCF_046119375.1). Classification (NCBI taxonomy): domain Eukaryota; kingdom Metazoa; phylum Chordata; class Amphibia; order Anura; family Dendrobatidae; genus Phyllobates; species Phyllobates terribilis. Next base: position 639,663,356 of record NW_027362762.1, read on the forward strand.
TTTCTGTTCCTCCTTTGCCTCCTGGACTCCTCAGCTGCGGCTGACCTGTCCCTCTCTTCTGGGAACCCTTCTGGATACTTCAGAAGTGGGTCCTGGTCTATCTAACCCTGCCCTCAGTACCAGTTTTTATAGGGGCAGCCTGCTCCCCCTACTGGTCTGGGACAGGAGGTGCTGCTTGCAAATGGTCCATGACCAGAGAACCTCCCTCCTGCTCTCAGACACAGTCTTACAAGTTTGTGGCATCCAGGCCTGGGGTGACACACCAGCATTAACAAGGCTGTCGGTATTGAGTTCAGACTCCACACAAAAGACCTCAGGAGTGGACATGGATGTCAGACATATGTACCATCCTCCAAAACTTTGAAGACTCCACCAAGATGGTGAGCGGCGATGACGCCATAATTAGCGTCACCATCCCGCTTCTCTGTCTTCTGAAACGCTCTCTGCTCACAATCAAAGAGGATGCATTGCAGGCGGAGCACGATGAGATGGATCAAGGAACCATACAGGGTGATTACACACAGCCCAGCCTCATCTCATTCCAACATGGATTGGGTGACAATGAGGAAGAGGAGGAGGAGGAGGAAGGACAGGAGCTAGTTTCCTTTAACTATAGATGGTACTACCTACACAACTGTCATACCGTCTGTTCAGTGTGGATGACCTAAGGACAGAGAGGAGGAGGAGAGCATGGTCACTCGTCCTCTTGGTGAGGACAAGGAAGTCTTGCCTGTTAGCAGTCTGGCACGCATGGCTGAGTTTATGTTATGCTGCCTTTCCCATGAATCTCGCGTTCTCAAAATTTTGGGTGACAGTCATTACTGGAGGTGACACTTCTAGACCCACGCTACAAAGAGAACTTTATATCTCTTATTCCTGAGGCGGACAGATAGGTCTACAAAAATGGGGCAGCACCAGAAGGCCTTTGTTGCGGAATGTTACGGGTCCGGGTGGTGGAACCTCTGTGCCGCGGTGCAAGGAGGGACCCAGAGGGGCGTAACTAAGTATCAACCCGAACCGACCCTAATCGGACGGCAGCTAACGACTCCGTGACCAGGGAGGATCCGGGCAGAGGGACCAGGTGTTACTCTGGGGACGACCTTGTAAGAGAGCAGGGGGCTCCCACGGGTCAGATGGCTGGAACTGACCGGTAAGACGGATGGACACAGCAAGCAGGCAGAAGTCTCTGGTTAACTGACAGGTGGTCACGGTACGTGACAGCAGAGCAAGTAGTAGTCTCTAGGTTTACCAGGCAGGTGGTCACAGCAAGTGACGGCAGAGCCTCCAGGTAGGCTAGCAGGAAACCGGCGGGTGCTCCCAGGTGAGCGGGCAGACAGACAAGGCAGGTAACAGGCAGGTAACAGGTGGGCGCTCCCAGGTGAGCGGGCTGACGGACAAAGCAGGTAACAGGCGGGTGCTCCCAGGTGAGCGGGCTGACAGACACAGCAGGTAACAGACGGATGCTCCCAGGTGAGTGGACTGATAGGCTCGGCAGGTAACGGGCAGATAACAGGCTGGCAGGCAGGAAGAAGAGTCAGGCTAGCAGCGGGACCTGAGGGCTGAAGCAGAGATAAGAAACTGTGCAACAACTTTTGCTCGGGCACCTCCATTTTGGAGGAGGTGCCTTAAATATGGGAGGTCCTCCGGCTATTGGCCGGGGACTCCTTAGGACGGCGCGCGCGGCCCCTTTAAGAGAGAGGAAGCGCGCGCGTGCCCTAAGCACAGTGCCCGGGAGAGAACGCGCGCCGCCCGCAACAGGAAGAGGAGCGCAGGAGGACGCCGCGCGGGGAGCGGGGAGGTGAGAGGAACGGCGTCTCTACCTGGCAGGAGGCAGAGACGCTGATGCTACACGGAACTATTAAAAAAATTTCCATCTGAAAACCCTGGCAGCAGAGGTCATAGTTCGTTCGACAACCAAGGACTACAGGCGAGAGAGACACAACTCCAATCCAGCAGAGGCAGGGGAACACCATCAAAGTTCTGGGAGAATTTTCTCAGCCCCTCCCATCGCACAAGCCCTGAGGCGTGGGGTACTTTCACAAGGAGTGCAAAATTTGGGAAGATGCTGAGGGAGTACCTTGCCGACCGTACCAACATCCTCCGTGATCCCTCTGTGCCTTATAATTATTGGGTATCCAAGGTGGATACGTGGAATGAACTGGCTGTCTACACCTTGGAGGTCCTGTCCTGCCCTGCCGCCAGCGTTTTATCAGAGCGGGTTTTTAGTGCCGCTGGTGGAATTATAACCGGTAAGCGCATCCGCCTGTCAACTAAAAATGCTGACAGGCTGACTCTTATAAAAATGAATAAGGGCTGGATTGGGCCAGATTTCTCAACACCACTGAATGATAGAAGCATAACATAAACTCAAATCCAGTGTCTTTTTTTTGGAGGTATATTCCAATGCACCTTTTCACACCCACACATGGGTATACGCTTCCTGATTTTGGCTATTTGCTCTTGTCTTCCTCCTTCTCCTCATCTTCATCCTCCACCACCATATCACCAGTGTGACCGTGGTCCGTGATGCAACACCCATATCATTTTTTTAAAGGTTGTTTATGATGCCCGTAAAAAATTTTTTTTATACAGTATGTTCAAGTATACCCCCCAGGGGTAAATGTTTGTCAACCCATACACTTACTGCATGGGCATTATAAGTATAGGAGACCCGCTCCTTTCTAATGGGAACATTTTTTTATAAGGCCCTTAAGTCTCTTCCAAGTGCCTCCCAATTTTTGGCAGCCCTTGCATTCACTGCATAGGCCAACACTATGGGAGACCCTCTCCTTTCTAATGAGAATTTTTCGTTACTGTGGCCCTGCTCTATGTGTCTTTAAATTTGTAGTGGGGTTTTTCCTAAATTTGGTCAGCCGTTGGACTCACTGCATACCCTATAACTGTATAGCAGACTCTCTCCTTTCTAATGGGAATTTGTCATTACTGTGGCCCTGCTCTATGTGTATTTAAATTCTTAGTAGGATTTTTCCTAAATTTGGTCAGGCGATGGACTCACTGCATACCCTATAAGTGTATAGCCGACCCTCTCCTTTATAATGAGAATTTGTCGTTACTGTAGCCCTGCTCTATGTGTCTTTAAATTCTTACTGGGGTTTTTCCTAAATTTGGTCAGCCGTTGGACTCACTGCATACCCTATAAATGTATAGCAGACTCTCTCCTTTCTAATGGGAACAAGTCGTACTCGTTACTGTTGCCCTGCTCTATGTGTCTTTAAATTCTTAGTGGGATTTTTCCTAAATTTGGTCAGCTGTTGGACTCACTGCATACCCTATAACTGTACATCAGACTATCTCCTTTCTAATGGGAATTTGTTGTTACTGTGGCCCTTCTCTATGGGTCTTTAAATTCTCAGTGGGGTTTTTCCTAAATTTGGTCAGCCGTTGGACTCACTGCATACCCTATAACTGTATAGCAGACTTTCTCCTTTCTAATGGGAATTTGTCGTTACTGTGGCCCTGCTCCATGTGTCTTTAAATTCTTAGTGGGGTTTTTCCTAAATTTGGACAGCCGTTAGACTCACTGCATACCCTATAACTGTATAGCAGACTTTTTCCTTTCTAATGGGAACATGCCGTACTCGTTACTGTGGCCCTGCTCTATGTGTCTTTAAATTCTTAGTGATTTTTCCCAAATTTTGGCAGCCCTTGCAGTCACAGCATGGGCATTACCACTATAGGAGACCCGCTCCTTTATAATGGGAACATTTTTTTTACTGAGACCCTCCTCTACGTCTCTTCAAAGGGGTATTGGGTTGCGTCCGAATTTTTGGCAGCCCTTGCAGTCACTGCATACGCAATAACAGTATAGGAGACCCACTCATTATAAATGGGAACAACAAAGCATAGCCGGCTGATGGCTCTCTAACAATAGCGAGGGCTGACTGCTGGCCCTTTAAGAATAGTAAGGGCCGCCTGATGGCCCTATAAAAATAGGCTTTGTGATTTTCAGAGTCGCTCCATCATAAATGAAACAGGATGTGTCTGATGATGTGTCACACATCACATTGCCAGATAAGGTTGTAAAATGTTAAAATGACATTTCCCAGTGAATGCATTTGTCTTAAAAAATAACGTAAACAAAAAAAAACAGTAGGATCTTTCTTTAGTATAAAAAACAGAGTCGCCAATGTAACCTCAATGTAATCACATTGTTCAGCTCCTGCACCTCCTCCTCCATCTCCGAAATGACCACAAGCTGAAAGCACTGCAGCACTGCCTTGGCCAAGCGGCAACAGGCTGTGCTGAAGATAACATGCTTAATGCTTAGGTGACGAACCGCCCAGCGCTGCAGAGTTGTTGAAAGCTGTAACACAGCAGCCTGATCTGTGGCTCTCACCGCTAAACAGACAGCCAGGCATGGTCGTGTGTGACAATGGGTGGAACCTGGTGACAGAGAAATGACAGCCGGAGTAGATACGGTTTCCCTCTATGCCAGTCCTTTCACCGAGCTAAAGATTATGGTTGTGGTGAAATACAACTCCCACTGAGAAGCTGTTTCAGATTGAAAAACATTGTGCCAACCAGAGGATTTGATTCTGAGGGCTCATCTTTATCCCCCGCTCAAGAGCCCCATAGCAGCTGCAAAGTTAGCGCTATCATGAACTCTCCTGATGTAGAAGCCAGGGCACACCAGAGGATTCTCTGGTGGGACCGTCCAACCCTGCCGAGAAGCAGTCCTGGCTAAGAAAAGTGTGTGGGAAGGTTCCCGGACATTCTTTGGCTGGTTTTTACTGAGGTGGAAACCCATGCAAACACGGGGAGAACATACAAAATCATTGCAGATGTTGTCCTTGCTGGGATTTGAACCCAGGATCCCAGCGCTGCAAGGCGTCAGTGCTAACCACTGATCCAATGTGCTGCCGTTCACCCTCTGATATCTAACAGGCTGGAGAAACTTGCACCTACTGCCACTCTAGCTTCAGCTCCTTTGTGAGAAACTAATGTATTTGGGCAGCCACTCAGTCTACCAAATAAAATTCATGAGAAGGAAATTGGGGATGGCTTCGCTACTGGTACTGGGGGCAGTGCTAATACTATGGCGTCGTACCATAGTTTACTGGAAATACTCCAGGCTGGTAGGAGGCAAGCATATTCCCACAGAAAAGTACCAGCAGTAATGTTCAGGGACCCGCGCTTGTAGAAGGCGGAGACAACACCAGTAGAAATAGTGGCGGCTGGGGACCGAGTATGGACACCCGGCCGCTGCCGGCATGAGGTTGTGATAAGCTCATGTGAAAGCAGCTTTAGAGGACATTCAAGTGAAAACAGCTTTAGAGGACTTCCTGGGAGAAATGACAGCTGGAGTAGATATGGTTTCCCAAGTCCTTTCACCAAGCTAAAGAATATGGCCGTGGTGAAATACAACTCTCAGCAAAAAAAAAAGCTGTGGACTGGCTCCGTACCGTCCCTGGCCACATTCACCTGTCCACGTGTTTGTGGTTAGGTGGTCCTTCTCAGTAAGTGCACTGGGGAGGGCACGGGTAATGTTGTGGGACCCGTGCTTGTGGAAGGTGGAAACGATACCAGGAGAAATAGTGGCGACTGCGGACCGAATATGGACATCCGGCCGCCACTGGCATGAGGTTGTGAAAAGATTCCAACTCCACAAGCCTAATAGTCCATATTTCAAGTGCAAGCAGCTACCCAGAAATCTAGCAGTTTAGTATTGCGGCCTCTGGGTGGGTGGCTGGATGCATACGCTTGCATTCCAAGTAACAGAAAACTAAGCAAATGGTGGCCTTTATCATCATCATCATAGCCTCACCCCTGCACTGTGAACTCTCCTGAAGGAGAAGCCAGGGCCCACCTCAGGAGTCTCCGGTTTTCTGGTGGGCCTGTCCAACCTTGCCGAGAAGCAGCCCTTGCTAAGAAAAGTGTGGGGGAAGGTACCCGGACACTCTATGGCTGCTTTTTTAATGTGGATCGGACGTGCCTATGCATGTTATTTCTCAAACTGGATTGCAGATCAGGCCATTGCCCAACTCTGTAGTCATGAAATTAAATGCGCAAAGAAAGAAGTTTGTGTGTCAAAGCACCACTGACAAGTGCAAGCTGATGTTGGACGGACTGCCATTTCTTCTGCAACAAGCTGCATTAGAGGACTTCCTGGGAGAAATGACACCAAGAGTAGATACGATTTCCCTCTATGCCAGTCCTTTCACCGAGCTAAAGAATATGGTTGTGGTGAAATACAACTCAAAAAAAATGCTGTGGACTGGCTCTGTACCGTCCCTGGCCACATTCACCTGTCCACGTGTTTGTGGTTAGGCGGTCCTTCCCAGTAAGTGCACTGGGGAGGGTACGGGTAATGTTGTGGGACCTGTGCTTGTGGAATACGGAGACGATACCGGGAGAAATAGTGGCAGCTGGGGACCGAGTATGGACACCCGGCCACCGCTGGCATGAGGTTATGATAAGCTTCCGCCTCCATGAGCCTAAAAGGTCATATTTCAAGTGAAAGCAGATTTAGAGTGCTTCCTGGGAGAAATCACAGCTGGAGTAGATATGGTTTCCCAAGTCCTTTTACCAAGCTAAAGAATATGGCTGTGGTGAAATACAACTCAGCAAAAAAAGCTGTTGACTGGCTCCGTACCGTCCCTGTCCACATTCACTTGACCACGTGTACTTGACCACGTGTTTGTGGGTAGGCGGTCCTTCCCAGTAAGTTCACTGGGGAGGGCACGGGTAATGTTGTGGGACCCGTGCTTGTGGAAGGCGGAGACGACACAGGGACAAATAGTGGCGGCTGGGGACCGAGTACGGATACCCGGTCGCTGCCACCATAAGATTGTGGACAGCTTTCGCCTCCACGAGCCTAAAAGGCCACATTTCAAGTGCAAGCAGCTGCCAAAAATTTGGCAGTATAGTATTGCAGCCTGTGGGTGGGTGGGTGGCTGGCTGCATATTTGCGCTTGCATTCCAAGGAATGGGGTAGGGACAACTGAACGCTGCACTGGGACAAGGACGTGGACGGTGATTGCTGCAAGTTTGCAATGACAGGTGCATGACGGGAGGCATCTTCTCATGCACCAAGGATCACTTATGATGGACAAACTTTTAGGCAGTGACCTGGGAGTCAGAGATGCTTCCAGAGGTCTTCCCCATGCAGTTCCCATGTCTTTTCAGCACTGTGTGCATGTGTCTGATGATGTGTCACACACCACATGGCCAGATAAGGTTGTAAAATGTTAAAATGACATTTCCCAGTGAATGCATTTGTCTTGGTTGAAAGCAATGCAAAAGTGCAAAAACGCATCAAAAACGCTACGTGTGAACATAGCCCAAGGTGTGTAGGAGTATTTTTGGTTTTGGTTATTTATTTTGCCTTATACACAAGTCATTACCCTGGAAAGAATGTTCCTTAACATATTTCCCAGGAAAATCCATTTTGGATTTGATTTTGTATGTTTTATTGTGAGTCCGTAAAAGTGGCGTAATACCTTTGACAACGTTGTTGACAGCAGTGACCTGGGAGTCAGAAATGCTTCCAGGGGTCTTTCCCATGCTGTTCCCATGTCATTTGAGCACTGTTCCCATTGATTTGGGCAATTTTTAGGCCGTCTGTAGACCGCTGGGGGGAGCCGCATGAAAAATGCTCGAGTTTCCCATAGACTTACATTGGGGTCGAGCACCCGAGTATTCCAATTTGCTCGACCCGAGCAACGACTACCCGAGCATTTTAGTGCTCACTCATCACTACACTTAATGAGAAAGGGGAGTTCATGGAGTGGTTTGAGAGCCAGACACATACAACTTTTGACTTCAAGTCTGAGCTAAAATCTTATTGCCAGCAAGATGTTGAAATTTTGAGATGCTCCTGTGAGATCTATAGAGAGAGTATTATTTACATGACACAGAAAAATGTTAAAACATACTGTAAAAAGTGTCAAAAGAAAAAAAATTGTAATGGCCAAATGTGTTGATCTTTTTCAGCTCATCACCCTGGCAGATGTATATGACAATGTATAGATTTAAATTTCTCCCAAAATAGACCATTGCCATTTTACCTAGCGATAATTACCACAAGACAAAAAAGCGCTACTCATCACCTGCTATACAATGGCTCACGTATGTAGCGCACACAGAGAATATTGCCATTCAGCATGCTTTGAGAGGGGGCAAAAAACAAGTTGGGAAATATTTTTTAGACGGGTACGCTGTCACCGTTCCACCCCTCAGTGTGTCTGGGATGCAGTTAATGACAGATCAGCAGTCCAATCTGGTACAGGGGCGTGCTGAAGCTGTCAGTACATTGATTGAAAGCTCAGCAGTCCAATCTGGTACAGGGGCATGCTGAAGCTGTCAGTACGTTGATTGGCAGCTTGGTCATCCAATCTGGTTCAGGGGCGTGCTGAAGCTGTTAGTACGTTGATTGAAAGCTCAGCCATCCAATCTGGTTCAGGGGCATGCTGAAGCTGTCAGGTGTTTATTGTTCCAGATCACTGCCAGGCTACTTAACTAAGCTGTTTCTCCCAGACTTCTGCCAGACGTGTAAGAGGGTGACCAGGATGGTCATATGCCTCTTCCCTCTTTATGCACATAACTTTATACTCTGTTTTATATATGAGTATGTGTTATGACCTACTGTCTGATGTGTTAGTTATAGGGTCAGTATAGGATAGGTATAGATAGGGTGTTAGATTAGGAATCGGTTAGTGCAGCTTTGGGCACTATAGGATAGGAGGCACTTGGTCATTAGTTAGGAAAGAGTTAATGTTAGAACTCTCCTGTTAGGTTTTTTTTAGTTTGCTGGTCACATGACCATTTTTGCCTATTTAATCCGGCTCCGCCCTCCTGGTCTTGCTGGACTTCATTGTATTTACTACTCTTGAGCTAGCTTGGTGCTCTGTTGCCGTTCTCTGTTAGTTTTGCTAGGTCTTCTGACCTCTATGCTTTTTGTTGTGTGTTTGTCTTTGACTGCTACTATTTCTGCTAGGAGGTGTCCAACTTATCCCAGTCCCTAGTTCTTGTAGGGATCCCTCCCTCACATTTATAGGTCTTCGTTCAGACTAGCCGAGGACTTTAGCGGGTCTGATCGCAGGATCAGGTTCCCCGTTACATCGTAGGGATCTAGTTTAGTTCTATTGTAGGGACAGTTCTCCTGTCTTTCCTTAGTCCCTGTAGCAGATCATAACAGTAAGTCCAGCCCTAAAAGAAAAAAAAAATTTTTCTCTAAGGAAAGACCTCCAGTTTTCCATCATGGTCTCGGTTCAAGATTTGGCTCAACGCTTGCAGGGACTCTCTCTGGAGGTGGCCAAGCTCCAACAACACGTGAGTAGCTGTTCTGGAGCACATTTTGTGGAACCAAAGGTACGTCTGCCTGATTTATTTTTTGGCAAACAACAAGATTTTTTTTCTTTTAAAAATGCTTGTTTATTGTATTTTCGTTTGAGACCCGGATCCTCTGGTGATGAATCACAGCGCATAGGGTTCATAATGTCACTTTTGCGCAAAGATCCTCAGGGATGGGCCTTCTCTCTCCAACCTAGTGATCCGTGCTTTAGATCAGTGGATAGTTTTTTTTCTGCTTTGGGTTTGTTGTATGATGATCCTGATCGTGTCTCATCTGCTGAGTCTGAATTGAGACGTTTGAGGCAGGGATCAGGTAATGTGGAAAAATATTGTTCTCACTTCCGTCGGTGGTCTGCCCAGGTGGGGTGGAACGATTCAGCTTTGAAAAGCTTGTTTCTTGCAGGGCTAGGTGAAAGGGTTAAGGATTTACTGATTGCTTATCCCACACCTGGAAACTTGCAGGAGGCAATGCAATTAGCTATACGGGTGGACAGGAGACTGCGTGCAAGAGTTAATGAGAGCAAATCCTCTGCTATGTCAGCTCCGAGTCTTGAGAGGGTCTGTGCTGACAATGGAGAGCCGATGGAGATTGGGGCGATGGCACCCCGCTCTCAGGAAAAAGATCACAGGCTTTCTGAAGGCTTGTGCTTCTATTGCGGAAATTCTGGTCATTTTATTAAGAACTGTGTGCTTCGTATGAAGAAAGAAAAAAAAAAGGTCAGTTATGCCCGTATTGCCTGTTTAAATTCTAAGGGAGTATTCCTATCTGCCACTACCACTGCTCAGGATGAATTAATTGAATTTCGGGTATTTGTGGATTGTGGTTCTACTCTGAATGTGATTGATGGGGGATTCTTGGAAAAACTTAGATTAGAACCTAAAACTTTGTCATCCCCTATTGCTGTGGTTTCTGTTGATGGCTCTCCCTTGAAGAGTGTTACTCATAAGGTCTGTGAATTTCCCCTCACTATTAATGGTATTCACCAAGAAAATTTGGATTTGGTGGTATTGGATAATTTGCCTTCTCCAGTAATATTGGGGTTACCCTGGTTAAAATTGCACAATCCTGTACTGGATTGGTCTACCAATGAAATTAAGTCCTGGAGCCCTAAGTGTTATGACAAGTGTTGTAATGGACGTATTGCTGCTGTGGATAAAGGGGAATTGCCTGTACCTATTCAGGATTTTTGGAGAGTTTTTTCTGAGGAGGAGTCACAAATTTTGCCTCCCCATAGAGACTATGATTGTACCATTGAATTTGTCCCTGGAGCGACTCTTCCTAATAGTCGTTTATTTAATCTTACTATTCCTGAGAGAAAGGCTTTGGAGGAATACATACAGACAAGCTTGGCCGCCGGTCACATTAGGCCTTCCAAGTCTCCTGTGGCTGTTGGATTTTTTTTTTGTAAAAAAAAAAGATGGCGGTTTACGTCCTTGTCTGGACTTTCGTGAGATTAATAAAATTACTGTACGCAATCCTTACCCACTGCCATTGATTCCTGATTTATTTAACCAGTTAGTGGGGGCCAAGTGGTTCTCTAAAATTGATCTCCGGGGGGCATACAATTTGTTGCGCATGAAGGAGGGTGATGAATGGAAGACTGCTTTTAACACTCCTGTGGGTCATTTTGAGAATCTGGAGATGCCTTTTGGTCTTACCAATGCTCCAGCATTTTTTCACAATCTTATTAATGACATCCTTAGACCTTTAATCAGCAAAAATGTGGTTGTGTATTTGGATGACATTCTGATTTATTCGCCTGATCTGGAGTCTCATTGGCGGAGCGTACGTGAGGTATTACAGTTATTAATGGACAATTCGCTTTTTGCTAAGCTAGAGAAATGTGAGTTCGCTGTACAGAGAATTAGTTTTTTGGGCTACATTGTCTCCAGTGAAGGTTTTGAGATGGACCCGGTTAAAGTTCAAGCTGTGCAGGAATGGCCTAGGCCTATTGGTTTGAAATCGATACAGAGGTTTTTGGGTTTCGCCAATTATTACAGAAAATTCATAAAAAATTTTTCTATTATTGTCAAACCGCTGACCGATCTCACCAGGAAAGGTGCTAATGCGGTTCAGTGGACTTCTGAGGCCATTGAAGCTTTTGTGTTTCTAAAGGAGAGGTTCACCTCTGCTCCCATCCTTATGCAGCCTGATGTGACTAAGCCGTTTTTGGTTGAGGTTGATGCTTCTTCGGTGGGGGTCGGTGCGGTGTTGTCTCAGGAAAACAAGGATGGAGTACATCCCTGTGCCTTTTTTTCAAAAAAATTTTCTGAGACTGAACTTAATTACGATATTGGTAATCGGGAATTGCTGGCGATTAAACTCGCATTTGAACACTGGCATCACCTCTTGGAAGGTGCTGAATTTCCCATTCAGGTTTTCACTGATCATAAAAATCTGATCTATCTTGATAGTTACATAGTTACATAGTTTATAAGGCCGAAAAAAGACAAGCGTCCATCCAGTTCAGCCTATTTCTTGTGCACTGCAGCTATTCCGCAGCGTTGATCCAGGGGAAGGCAACAAAAAACCATGCGGTATAGGCCAATTTACATCACTGAGGAAAAATGATGCTGCCAAGCGCTTGAATGCCCGTCAGGCTAGGTGGGCACTTTTTTTCTCGCGGTTTAATTTTTCCGTTACTTACATCCCGGGTACCAAGAATGTTAAAGCGGATGCTTTGTCTCGCAGCTTTTCTCCCATGGTCGGTGTTGAGGAGGAAGAGGAGAGCATTTTACAAGAAGGTGTTGTGATTGCTGCTTTGGACTCCGTTTTGGAGGATGAGATTCTTAAAGCTCAGGAGAATGCCCCATCTAACACTCCCCATGGGAGGTTGTTTGTGCCTAGGACCTTTAGGAGAGATTTGTTTGTTGAGTGTCATGAGTCTCGGTTGGCAGGTCATCCAGGAATTTCTGAGACCAAGAGACTTGTGGGTCGCAGTTTTTGATGGCCTGGATGGCAGAAGGAAGTCATTAAGTGGGTGCGCCAATGTAGTGTGTGTGCTAGATCCAAGTCTTCGCATGCTCCTGCTGCGGGGTTGCTTTGCCCTCTGGAGGTTCCTAGTGCACCTTGGACACATCTGGCTATGGACTTTATTACTGACCTTCCCCCCTCTGAAGGTTTCACGGTCATCTGGGTGGTCGTGGACCGTTTTAGCAAGATGTGTCACTTGGTTCCCTTCATCAAACTGCCTTGCGCTAAGACACTCGCTAAGGCCTTTGTCAAGGAAATTGTCAGACTACATGGTGTTCCTACTGACATTGTTTCTGATAGGGGACCTCAGTTCGTGGCTCGTTTTTGGCGTGCCTTTTGTGACAGGTTGGGAGTTCATTTGTCGTTTTCATCTGGATATCATCCTGAGTCTAATGGCTAGACAGAAAGGAAGAACCAGGATGTTGAGCAGTTATTGCGTTGTTTTGTGGCAGACAATCAAGAGGGGTGGTCTGAGTTTCTGCCACTTGCTGAATTTGCTCTTAACAACCATACATCCTCTTCTGCTGGGTGTTCGCCTTTTTTTTGTTGTTCTGGGAGACATCCGTCTTTTGGGTCATTCTCCAAATTGGTTTCGGCTGTGCCTGAGGAGGAGAGTTTTTCCGGTGATTTGGAGAGAGTTTGGACGGATGTGCGTGGTAATCTTCAGGAGGCTAACAAAAAATCTAAGAGGTACTTTGATAGGAAACGGCAAGAGGTTTTGTTTGCTGTTGGTGACATGGTTTGGTTGTCCTCTAAGAATCTGCGATTGAGGATTCCTTCTAAAAAATTGGGTCCCAAGTTCGTAGGGCCCTTTAAGGTGCTTCAGATAGTTAACCAATCTGCTGTTAGGTTGGAGGTTCCTACGTCCTGGAAGATTAACCCGGTGTTTCATGTTTCTCTGTTGAAAAAAGCTGATGTGTCTGATGGTGACGCCTCTGCCACTGTTCCTCCGGTGGTGGAGGACGGGGAATATGAAATTTCCCGCATCCTAAATTCTAGACGGTATAGAGGGAGTTTGCAGTATCTCGTCGCTTGGAAGGGTTTCGGACCTGAGGATAACTCATGGGTGAGGGTGGATGATGTTTCTGCTTCCAGACTTGTCAGAGCGTTTCACAGGAGGTTTCCTGGTAAGCCTGGGCCTAGGGGATCCGGAGGATCCTCTTAGAAGAGGGGGTACTGTTAGAACTCTCCTGTTAGTTTTTTTTTAGTTTGCTGGTCACATGACCATTTTTGCCTATTTAATCCGGCTCCGCCCTCCTGGTCTTGCTGGACTTCATTGTATTTACTACTCTTGAGCTAGCTTGGTGCTCTGTTGCCGTTCTCTGTTAGTTTTGCTAGGTCTTCTGACCTCTATGCTTTTTGTTGTGTGTTTGTCTTTGACTGCTACTATTTCTGCTAGGAGGTGTCCAACTTATCCCAGTCCCTAGTTCTTGTAGGGATCCCTCCCTCACATCTATAGGTCTTCGTTCAGACTAGCCGAGGACCTTAGTGGGTCTGATCGCAGGATCAGGTTCCCCGTTACATCGTAGGGATCTAGTTTAGTTCTATTGTAGGGACAGTTCTCCTGTCTTTCCTTAGTCCCTGTAGCAGATCATAACAGTTAAAGCGTTTGGAGCTGCTCCCGTGTGGGAGGAGCAGGTTCAATGTACAACTAAGGGACTTCCTGATTGCAGGCAGTTCTAGTGGGAGTTAGAGTCAGAAGGAGAGATGTGACAGGAGCAGTTGGAGATCCAGGGGGCACCAGTAGCACAGCCTGTCCAGCAGCAGAGGGACATCAGTCAGATACTCTGAAATAGGATTTCCTTTAACATTCGGGGCCTACGGTAAAATCTTACAGGAAGGGAAGTTGGATGGGGAATAGTACAGAGAAGACAGTACGGGACTCTCAAGACTGCGAGCGCCTCATAGGCCAAAAAGGTCAACTATGAAAGGGACAGTTCAGGACAAATGGACATTGAACATCACGGTGTGCGGTGCAGTAAACGGTAAGACTGGAAAAGTATGTGATCAATGCTGCATGCTGTATGAAGTTGAATCCAAACGTTCAAGTAAAGTTATTTTTTATAAAAAGGAGTGGAAGTTCCTAAATTTGTGTGCGGCAGTTCCTGGAGTGGAGGAACCGAAGACAGCAGAGACCTGCGACCGAAATATGAGTGTTACACACCACACGCACAGCGCAGGAAAATTGGGACATTTGTCTTTGTCAGGGAGCCAGGGTGTGGGAACACAGCAGCCCCTCGCCACAACTACCACCCTGAGCCCCTCACAGATGTACATTCCGCTTGCGTGATGTTAATTTCTCTGTGCCTAATGTCCTGTTTATTGATCTTCTGTTGCCTGACCTTGGACTTTGTTCTGACCACCCGTCTGTTTAACCCCTTCACTTAGAGAGTGAATAAGAGCGACAGTAAGGTGTAACGGGTCTGGGAGGCGGAACCTCTGAGCTACTATACAAGGGGGCGGTCCTTGTAAGGGAGCGGGTGGCGACCAGGGAAGACGGGCAGGCAGTCACAGCAGGTGACCGGGACAGTCTCTGAGTGAACGGGCTGGAGGTCACGGCAAGTGACCGGGGCAGTCTCTGGATGAACGGGCAGGAGATCACGGCAAGTGACCGGGGCAGTCTCTGGATGAACGGGCAGGAGGTCACGGCAAGTGACCGGGGCAGTCTCTGGATGAACGGGCAGGAGGTCACGGCAAGTGACCGGGGCAGTCTCTGGATGAACGGGCAGGAGGTCACGGCAAGTGACCGGGGCAGTCTCTGGGTAAAGGGTAGGTACGACCTGTGATGGCAGAGCCTCCAGGTAGGCTAGCAGGCAGATGGTTGATGTGTGCTCCCAGGTGAGCAAGCGAGAGTCTCTGGAATGGCAGTTGGTCACAGCACGTGACGGCGGAGCCTCCAGGTAGGCTAGCAGGCAGGTAACAGGTGTGCGCTCCCAGGTGAGCGGGCAGGAGTCTCTGGAATGGCAGGTGGTCACAGCACGTGACGGCGGAGCCTCCAGGTAGGCTAGCAGGCAGGTAACAGGTGTGCGCTCCCAGGTGAGCGGGCAAGCTGGTCCATAGACAGACTGACAGGAGTTGGAGGGCAGACCGTCGGACCTCAGGCTAGCAGGCAGGTAGCAGAGGAGCGCTCCCAGGTGAGCGGGCAAGCTGGTCCTTAGACAGACTGACAGGAGTCGGTAGGCAGACCGTCGGACCTCAGGCTAGCAGGCAGGTAAGCAGAATATCAGGCAGGAATCAGACAGCAAACTGGCAGGAATCTGGCAGGTAACTGGCAACGGGACCTGAGGGCTGAAGCAGAGTAGTGAACAGTGCAACAACATTGCTCGGGCACCTCCATTTTGGAGGAGGTGCCTTATATATGGTGAAGTCCTCCGGCCATTGGCCGGGGACTCCTTAGGACGGCGCGCGCGGCCCCTTTAAGAGGGAGGGAGCGCGCGCGCCCTAAGCACAGTGGCCGGGAAGGAGCGCGCGCTGCCAGCAGAGCGGGAGGAGGACGCCGGGCTCGGAGCAGAGGGGTGAGGGGAACAGCGTCCCTGCCTAGCAGAGGGCAGGGACGCCGGCGCTACATAAGGGTATGTGCGCACATTCAGGATTCGATTACAGAAATTTCTGCAACGTTTCTGCATCTCTTGGCAGCAAAAACGCTGAGGCAATAACACGCCTTTTGCCACAATTTTGGTGCGTTTTAGTACAGCAATGAATGCTTTTTGGAGCTAAATATATTTGAAAAAAAGAAACGTGTGGCATCACTTAAATCCTTGGATTACCATCGGACCTGGGGTGAGTATATTGGTTAATTTAAATCATTAAAGAATGTGTCTATTGTAGTTCAAATAAAGTGTTTTATTCTGTGTGTGTTAATTTAACTCTTTACTTACAGGTTTAGTAATGAGAGTGTCTGGTTGACACCTCTTCCTTACTAAACAAAGGGCTTGGTGTCAGCGACACTTAGGCTATGTGCCCACGATGCAGAAATGCTCACGATTTTTTCCTGAGCGTTTCTGCATCTCCCTGGCAGAAAAAAATGCATGTTTATTGTACATGCGTTTTCCTGCCAGGGACATGCGGAAGTGAAGCGTTCTTCACTTGCATTTCCGTAAGCGGGTTGACAAGCGCTTTCCAAGCGATTTTAGCATCACTTGGAAAGTGCTTGACAACTTGGTCACACTATATAAATCCATGCAACCGGCATGGATTTATATAGTGTGACCCGAGAGAATGTCAAAAAATAAATATATACTTACCCTCCGATGGCCCCGGTGTCCTGCTTTCCCTCCGTCCTGGCGGCCAGCAGCGGTACACTGAAGGACCTGCCGACGTCAGCGTCGCGTGACCCGTCACATGACTATGACGTCAGCGCAAGTCCTTCAGTACATCGCGAACTGTTGGCATGCGAGGAGGAGCGCACCGCTGGCCGCCGGAAGGTAAGTATATATTTCTTTTTTATTTTATTCTTTTTTTTTACAGTTTTCTATGGTACTTGGGTCCGGAGGAGAGTCTCCTCTCCTATAGACCCGGGTACCATCCGCACATTAGAACACATGGAATGCGCATCTACATATACAGTGATGCGTAATCCATGCACTCTAATGCGTCAATGGCGGCGAAAATGCAGCACTTCGGCAAAATAATTGGTAGTGCTGCGTTTTTTTCCGCAATGATAATCCGCAGCGGAAATTTCCGCAGCATGTGCACAGCACATGCGGATTATCATTGGGGAACATGGCAGGCCTTCTACCATGTGTTTTTTAAGCGTTTCTGCAGCGTTTTTGCCGCTGCGGAAACGCTTAAAAAATGCATCGTGGGCACCCAGCCTTAATCTCATAAACCCTAATCCCATTAGCCCTAATTCCCATTCATGTCATTTCTGGGGCAGCTGAGAGCTGCTATTTTTAGCCTAGCAAGGGGCCATTAGGCCAACATGTTCCCTGGATATTAATAACAGCTCACAGCTGTTTGGTTAGCCGCTACGTCCCCATGATCAGCAACCAACAGCACTTTGGATGCAGCGTATTTTTGCTGCGTCCAAAATGCTGTGTTCTAGTGCCGCACTTGTTTTGTTTGTACATGCGAATCCACTGCATGTAATGACATTTCAGTTAATCAAAATCTGAAATTAACATGCTGCGGGTGAGTTTGGGTATATGTCCATGATCAGGAAATGCTGCGGCTTTGATGCTGCGTATTTATGCAGCGTCAAACCCGCAGTGGTCAGATGTTACAGCATAATGGATGGTATTTCTAGAAATCCCATGTCCACTAAGCGTGCATCTGACGTTGTGGATCACTTGTAGACACTGACATGATGCGCGTCTTTCAGAACTGTGGCCTGTCAAGTTCACTTGCGGAGTCGCTAGTCTCCGCAACAGAAATTTGACCACTAAAATGTATTGAATTCGGTAAATCTGCATGGTTCATTTAACACATGCAGATTTATGTGTGTTCAATAGAATGTAGCGTTTTGGACGCAGCAAAAAAAGAAAACCCCATTACTAACCACGTAGTAAAGTTTTTGAAATAAAGACACGGCCAGAATAAAGTCTTTTATTATAAATAAAATTCCACATGGTTTTAATCATTTAGTTAAAAATAAAAAACATTGTACACTTACCTAACACCTATTCCATTTGAAGCCATTGTCCCCTGTAAGAAACCAAAAATAAAAAAACAACCATATCCCTCACCTGTCCGTTGTGATGACATAATCCAATATCCCACGAAGATCTGGGTCACTTCTACAGCAGTAACACCAATAATCACTGGTGTGACTGTTGTAGAGGGTAGCACTGTATACACTGACAGGAGTGTAATCAGTCCTGTCAGTCTATAGCGCTGAGCTGCCAGGACTGAGGTCACTTGATTTCATCAGCTGAGAGCTTTGGTGACCTCACTTACTGCATCAGTGTTGTGTGGGAAAATTCTCACGCCGCACCGGTGCAGTAAGTAAGGTTACTGGAGCTCTCAGCTCATCTTCAGCTGATGAACTCAAGTGACATCAGTCCCAGCAGCTCAGCGTTATACACTATTGGGAGCGATCGCGCTCCCTTCAGTATATCGCAGGCTGTCAGGTGATTGGATCGCCGTGGGGTGTATGGCGGACAGGTGAATGTAAGGTGAGGTGACTACTTCTCTCCTCAGCAGCACCTGTTCTTGATATTATCAGCGGGTGCGGCCGTAGGATGATGGGATGACTAATCTCCCGCGGGCAATTCTTTGTGCATTTTTGACTCATCGACTTGAATTGAGTCAGTCAAATACACAGAAAACATCCGCAGCAAATCCTCAAATATTTTATACCTGCGTTTTTGCTACGGATTTGACAAACTCAATTGAAGTCAAAGGGTGAAAACCGCGGCAAAAACGCACAAAGAATTAGCATGCTGCAGATTTAAACACAATCACAATCCTGACAGGAAAATTCCTGATCATGTGCACAGCACTTCAGGATTGTCATTGTATTAGCTGGCACATGGATTATCTAGCATTTTTGGTCTCCCTTGTTGGTATTTGTGCTTCTCCCATTCTGGTATTTGTGCTGCCCCCAACCTGGTATTTGTGCTGCCCTCATCACTACCCTGGTATGCATGGCACCCCTCATCCCTATCCTGGTATGCATGGCACACCTCATCCTCATCCTGGTATGCATGATACCCCTCATCCCTATCCTGGTATGCATGGCACCCCTCAACCCTATCCTGGTATGCATGGCACCTCGTCCCTCATCCTGGTATGCATGGTACCCCTCATCCCTATCCTAGCATACATGTTACCCCTCATCCCTATCCTGGTATACATGGTACCCCTCATCCCTATCCTGGTATGCATGGCCCCCCCAGATCCCTATCCTGGTATGCATGGTACCCCTCATCCCTTTCCTGGTATGCATGGCACCCCTCATCCCCTAATCCTGGTATGCATGGCACGCCTCATCCCTATCCTGGTATGCATGGCACGCCTCACCCCCAATCCTGGTATGCATGGCACCTTTCACCCCCAATCCCGGTATGCATGACACCCCTCAACCCCAATCCTGGTATGCATGGCACCCCTCATCCCAGTCCTGGCATGCATGGCGCACCTCATCCTGGAATGCATGGCTCCCTCATACCCAATCCTGGTATGCATGGTACCCCATCCCTATCCTGGTATGTATGGTACCCCTCATCCTGGTATGCATGACACCCCTCATCCCTATCCTGGTATGCATGGCACCCCATCCCTCATCCTGGTATGCATGGTACCCCTCATCCCTATCCTGGTATACATGATACCCCTCATCCCTATCCTGGTATGCATGGCCCCTTATCCGAATCCTGGTATGGATGCCCTCCCAAGTTCCCAATCCTGGTATGCATGGCACACCTTATCCCCCAATCCTGGTATGCATAGCACCCCTCATCCCCCAATCCTGGTATGCATGGCACCCCTAATCCACCAATCGTGGTATGCATGGCACCCCTCATCCCCAATCCTGGTATGCATGGCACCCCTCATCCCCAATCCTGGTATGCATGGCACCCCTCATCCCAGTCCTGGCATGCATGGCGCACCTCATCCTGGGATGCATGGCTCCCTCATACCCAATCCTGGTATGCATGGTACCTCATCCCTATCCTGGTATGTATGGTACCCCTCATCCTGGTATGCATGACACCCCTCATCCCTATCCTGGTATGCATGGCCCCTCATCCGAATCCTGGTATGGATGCCCTCCCTAGATCCCTATCCTGGTATGCATGGTACTCCTTATCCCCCAATCCTGGTATACATAGCACCCCTCATCCCCAATCCTGGTATGCATGGCACCCCTCATCCCCAATCCTGGTATGCATGGCACCTCCCATCCTGGTATGCATGACACCCCTCATTTCGAATCTGGTATACATGGCACCCCTCATCCCAATCCTGGTATGCATGGCACCCCATCTCTCATCCTGGTATGCATGGCACCCCTCATTCCTATCCTAGCATACATGTTACCCCTCATCCCTATCCTGGTATGCATGGCCCCCCCAGATCCCTATCCTGGTATGCATGGTACCCCTCATCCCTATCCTGGTATGCATGGCACCCCTCATCCCTATCCTGGTATGCATGGCACGCCTCATCCCTATCCTGGTATGCATGGCACGCCTCACCCCCAATCCTGGTATGCATGGCACCTTTCACCCCCAATCCCAGTATGCATGGCACCCCTCAACCCCAATCCTGGTATGCATGGAACCCCTCATCCCAGACCTGGCATGCATGGCGCACCTCATCCTGGGATGCATGGCTCCCTCATACCCAATCCTGGTATGCATGGTACCCCATACCTATCCTGATAGGTATGGTACCCCTCATCCTGGTATGCATGACACCCCTCATCCCTATCCTGGTATGCATGGCACCCCATCCCTCATCCTGGTATGCATGGTACCCCTCATCCCTATCCTGGTATATATGGTACCCCTCATCCCTATCCAGGTATGCATGGCCCCTTATTCGAATCCTGGTATGGATGCACTCCCCAGTTCCCTATCCTGGTATGCATGGTACACCTTATCCCCCAATCCTGGTATGCATAGCACCCCTCATCCCCTAATCCTGGTATGCATGGCACCCCTAATCCACCAATCGTGGTATGCATGGCACCCCTCATCCCCAATCCTGGTATGCATGGTACCCCTCATCCCAGTCCTGGCATGCATGGCGCACCTCATCCTGGGATGCATGGCTCCCTCATACCCAATCCTGGTATGCATGGTACCTCATCCCTATCCTGGTATGTATGGTACCCCTCATCCTGGTATGCATGACACCCCTCATCCCTATCCTGGTATGCATGGCCCCTCATCCAAATCCTAGTATGGATGCCCTCCCTAGATCCCTATCCTGGTATGTATGGTACACCTTATCCCCCAATCCTGGTATACATAGCACCCCTCATCCCCAATCCTGGTATGCATGGCACCCCTCATCCCCAATCCTGGTATGCATGGCACCTCCCATCCTGGTATGCATGACACCCCTCATTTCAAATCTGGTATACATGGCACCCCTCATCCCAATCCTGGTATGCATGGCACCCCATCTCTCATCCTGGAACGCATGGCACCCCTCATCCCAAATTTGATATACATGGCACTCCTCATCCCCGAATCCTGGTATGCATGGCACCCCCAATCCTGGTATGTATGGTACCCAATCCCTCATCCTGGTATGCATGGCTTTCTCATCCCCAATCCTGGTATTTATGGCACTCCTCATCCCTATCCTGGTATGCATAGCACCACTCAATCCTGGTATGCGTGGTACCCCTCATCCCCCAATCCTGGTATGTGTGGTCCCCTCACTCCCAATCCACTCTTCAGATGTCAATTAACACCGAACAAATATATCAAATATATCACCGGAGATGAAACATACCAAAGACTCCTGGAACCAGATGTTTTACCATTCTATGAACACAGCATATTCTCACCAAATATTTCTAACAAATATAAACATGCATCATTCTCACTAAACATTGATAAAATAGTTATGTGGTACTGGGTGACACTATAACTAAACATTGATAATGGAGCTATGCAGTCCAGGTGTTGGGAAAATCACAGAAAGTACAAGGCTAACAAGCTGAACTGTTACTGTGAAATATCTTAAAGGGTTCTTTAAAAACAGGCTACCAATATGAATTCCTGATGGCCATTAACATTTTAGCACTACAGTATTTTAATAAAATAAAAATATGCACGGTTTTAATTATTTTTTATTTCACGTCCAGTCCCCGAATCCCTCGATCTTCTGTAAAAAAAAAAATATAAAAAACAACTATATCCCTCACCTATCCGCCGTCACAACGTAATCCAGATTGTCCCTCGGCGATCCGGGTCACTTCTCCAGCAGTGACATCATCAATCACTGATGTCACTACTGTAGAAGATAACAAAGTACACTGACAGGTGTGTAAAATCACTGCTCTCAGGCTGCGTGCCCACGATGCGTTTTTCATGCGTTTCCGCTGCGGAATTTCCGCAGCGGAAACGCATCAAAAACTCTTGGTAATCCGCACCCCATGGTCCCCAATGGCATTCCGCAATGTCAATGCACATGCTGCGGATTTTTCCGCAGCGTTTCTGCAGCGCTCATAAATCCGCAGCATGTTCATTAATTTTGCGGAATCGCAGCGTAATCGCCGCCATTGACTTGCATTGAGACGCACATAATCCGTGTCTGTACATTTGTACACGTGGATTATGTGCGGTTCAATGTGCGGATGGTGCCCAGGTCTGGAGGAGAGAAAACTCTCATCCAGACCTGGGTACCATTGTACCTGTGAAAAAAAGAATAAAATAATAAATAAAGTTATATTCACCTGTCCGGCGGCTTCTCTCTGCTTGCCGGCAGCGCTTCTCCTTCCAGGACCTGAGATGACATCGCGGTCATGTGACCGCAGGCTGTCTCGCGAGAGCCCGGCAACCAGGAAGAAGCCAGGACGAGCGCGACAGCACACGCGGCGGGTCATCGGAGGTAAGTATAGCTTTATTTTTTTATTTTTACGGTCAAACTATATAAATCCATGCTGTTTGCATGGATTTATACAGTGTGACCTAGTTGTCAAGCACTTTCCAAGTGATGCTATCGCCTGGAAAGTGCTTGTCAGTCCGCATGCGGAAATGCATGCGTTAACGCATGTGGATCCGCATGTGAATCCGCATGTATTCTGCAGGAAAAACGCATGCACAATCTGCAAGCGTTTTTTCTGCCAGGGAGATGCAGAAATGCTGCAGAAATTTTCTGCTTCATTTCTGCATCGTGGGCACATAGCCTCAGTGTACATTGCTGCTGCAGAGGTGAGGTCACTTGGGTTCATCAGCTGACCAGCCCCAGTGATCTCATACTTTATCAGTGATACGTGGGAACATTCTTGAGAATGTTCCCACGAAGTACCAATGCCGCAAAGCGAGGTCACTTTAACTCACGTGAACTCAGGTCCTGGCAGCACAGCGATGTACACTGTTGGGAGAGAGCACGCTCCCAGCAGTGTACCGCCGGCTGCCGAGGCATCAGGATGCCGGGGGACATCGCGAGGACACTGGACAGGTGAGCATAGAGTTTTTTTTATTTTTCACACCGCGCGCAGTCCTGTTTCAGCTGAGGACACTACTACTCCCCTCAGCCACGCTGCTCTCGCTATTATAAGCGGGACCGGAGGTCGGACGATGGGAGTAGTACACTTCCCCAGCAGACCTGGGTACAACTCTATGCTGCGTTTCTGCGGCCCATTGACATCATGTGGTCAGCACATCAGGATTACTATTGCATTAGCTGGCAGACCGATTAACAAGTGTTTTTGATGCATTTACACGCGGAAAAACCGCAGTGAAAATGCATAAAAAAAAAACAGGGCTGTGGAGTCGGAGCCCATTTTAGTGGAGTCGGAATAAAATAATAACTCCGAAAATATATAATAAATTGGGTACAGTAGTTCAATGCAGTTTGTGGGGAATATTTTTTTCATAAGAATTTGGGAAAGTTATGAAATGTCCTATAAATGTCTATCTTATTCCTGATCTAAGGGTCTAGACTTAGCAGAGATGAATCTGTGCTACAGTAAATTTAGCACTTAAACATGAGCCATGGATGAGGGAGTCGGAGTCGTTGGCATGGAAATTGAGGAATCTGAGCCCGGCAAAAAAAACCGCTACGTGTGCACTAAACCTAAGGCAGTCTCCACAGTCCTACAGTATTATGGCCACCAGGTCACTGATTTAAATAATAATTACAATACTCGCCGCTTCTCCTCATACCCCCACTGCTCCGGTCTCTGCAGAGTGTCTCAGTAGCCCCACTGCCCAGTGCGCAGTGAAGTGACATCATTGCGCCTGCTGCATCAGAAGCAGAATGATGGGAGAGTGAATATCACAAGATGCTCCGTCCTCCATCATTGCTTTTCAACTGTGTCGGCCGATACACTTGAATGCAGGGGAGGACTGGTGATGGCCCCCCTGACCCACAGGCCCCATAGTGGCAACTGGCAGGGCCGTATTTACACTTAGGCACTCGTGGTCCGGTGCCTAGGGCGGCAGATCGCAGGGAGCGGAGCCAGGGGAGAGTTTTTTTTTTATTATTTATTTATTTACTTCCCTCCCCGAGACTCCATATGAAACCGGAGTCTTTGTAGGGGAGGGGAGGGTGTCGCCGGTGCAGAGCGCGGTGCTGCAATAGCATTGCCGCCCGCATGTGCCTCGATGCTGAGAGCGCTCCTGTCGCCGGGTCAGACAGGAAGCTACTGGGAGCTGTACGGAACCCGCACTTCTGGGTTCTGTACAGCTCTGTTCCTTCCTGTCCCGCGGTGGCTCCCAAGTGCTGCTGCTGCGGTGGTGGTGGCGTTGAGACGGATCCAGAGGACGGGGAACTGGCGGAGGTGCAGCCGGCGCCCCCGCACTCTGCTGCAGCTGCCGCCGGAGATCCTGGTGGAGATCTTCTCCTGCCTGCCCAGCACCGAGCTGCCGCCACTCGCCCTGGTGTGCGAGCTGTCATGGTGGTACATGGCGGTACACTGTGAACAGCACAGAGCTAGGACATGGTGGTACACAGTCTCCTGCCAGTGGCGTACCGCCAATGGCGGCAGACCATGCGACTGCTATGGGGCCCGTGAGCCGGGGGGGCCCCATAGCAGTCCAGGGGTGGGCATACCGCCGCTGGTGCAGCTGCGCCAGGTCCCCACCATGCAGCTGCACCAAGGGGCCTGCAAGGTGCAGTTGTCTCTGCACGCGGCGGTCAGGGAAGATGTCATCATGCAGGGCGCGCCTGGGTCAGGAAGAAAGCTGCTGGCAACCAGGAGGATGCTGCTGCAGAGGAGTGAGCTGAGGTAAGTTGTTGCTTTTTTTTACTGAAATGCTGGGGAGGGCAGGTGGAGGGAGAGCAATGGTGGGATGGTGGGGCTGGGGAGAGGAATGATGGGGCTGGGAAGAGCAATAATGGGGCTGATGGGACTGGGGAGAGCAATGATGGGGCTGGGGAGAGAAATATTGGGGCTGGAGAGAGGGCTGATGGGGCTGGAGAGAGGAATAATGGGGTTGATGGGGCTGAGGAGAGCAATAATGGGGCTTATGGGGCTGGAGAGAGGAATAATGGAGTTGATGGGGCTGGGGAGAGCAATAATGGGGCTGATGAGAGGAATGATGGGGCTTGGGATAGGAATAATGGGACTAATGGGGCTGGGAAGTGCAATAATGGGGCTGGGGAGAGGAATGATGGGGCTGGGGAGAGCAATGATGGGGATGGTGGGGCTGGGGAGAGCAATGATGGGATGGTGGGGCTGGGGTGAGCAATAATGGGGCTGGGGAGAGGAATAATGGAGTTGATGGGGCTGGGGAGAGGAATGATGGGATGATGGGGCTGGGGAGAGCAATAATGGGGCTGATGGGGCTGGGGAGAGTAATGATGGGGCTGGGAAGAGCAATAATGGGGCTGATGGGGCTGGGAAGAGCAATAATGGGGCTGGTGGGGCTGGGGAGAGGAATGATGGGGCTGGGAAGAGCAATAATGGGGCTGATAGGGCTGGGGAGAGCAATGATGGGGATGGTGGGGAAGGGGAGAGCAATGACGTGTTGCTGGGAGAGAGCAATGATTGGGGTGCTGGGAGAGAGCAATGATAGGGGTGCTTGGACAGAGCAATGGTGGGGGGCTGGGAGAGAGCAATGATGTGGGGCTGGGAGAGAGCAATGATGGAGGTGCTGGGACAGAGTAATGATGGGGGTGCTGAGAGGAAATGATGGGAGTGCTGGGAGAAGCAATGATGGAGGTGCTGGGACAGAGCAATGATGGGGGGCTGGGAGAGAGCAATGATGGAGGTGCTGGGACAGAGCAATGATGGGGGTGCTGGGACAGAGCAATGATGGGGGTGCTGGGACAGAGCAATGATGGGGGTGCTGGGACAGAGCAATGATGGGGGTTGGAAGAGAGCAATGATGGGGGTGCTGAGAGAGAGCAATGATGGGGGTGCTGGGAGAGAGCAATGATGGGGGTGCTGGGAGAGAGCAACGATGAGGGTGCTGGGAAAGAGCAATGAAGGGGGTGCTGGGACAGAGCAATGACTGGGGTGCTGGGAGAGAGTAATGATGGGGGTGCTGGGAGAGAGCAATGACGAGGGTGCTGGGAGAGAGCAATGATAGGGGTGCTGGGAGAGAGCAATTATGGGGGTTTCACTTTGCTTGTACTGTGAAGCCTTGTATGTTTTCCGTGTGCACATAGCCTAACAGTTAATTGGGGAGAATCACAGAGACTGAATAATTTATATTATTGGCCGGTGCAGATTATAGTTAATGAGGGGCACAGTGCTGCTTATCACTTTATATTTTGATTACTAAGTGGCTAATAGTATATTAATGGGGGGGTTACATATCTGTATTCGAGGAAGCAGAGCGGGGGAGACACATGTATACATACAATATGTGACCTGGTTATTTTCTAGGCTGGAGATCATCGTGACAAGACGAGTCGTGGCTGGGAGATGTCGACATGAAGGTCTGACCAGATGGAGAAGAAGCAGCAGAAACCGACTCTGATCAGACGAGACGTCAGCGGTGAGTGCCTGGATGTAAATATTATTCTGTATCTGCACTGTGTGACTTGGAGTGATAATGTTATCTGTAAAATCCCTTAGGCCACATTCTCACATTTGTGTGAAATGTCCGTGTGCTGCCAGATCTTTTTATTGGATGGTCCACGGACTCGTACAGTTTTATAGATCCATTCACACATCCATGAAAATCACGGATCTGAGAATGAGATCTAAGGGTCAGAGAATGTCCTGTTCTGATCCGATTTTGAGGATTAGAATAGGACATACTCAATGCGTCAGTAAAACAGGGCAGCACACCGACACTGCACACAGATGCAGGAATGTAGCCTTATTATGTATAGCACAGTTTCTTAGTATATAGTGTACTCACTTATTATGTATAGCACCATCCTTAGTTACAGTGCTGGCCAAAAGTATTGGCACCCCTGCAATTCTGTCAGATAATACTGTTTCTACCTGAAAATGATTGCAATCACAAATTCTTTGGTATTATTCTCTTCATTTAATTTGTCTTCAATGAAAAAAACACAAAAAGAATTGTCCAAAAGCCAAATTGGATATAATTCCACACCAAGCCTAAAAAAGGGGGTGGGCAAAAGTATTGGCACCCTTTGAAAAATCATGTGATGCTTCTCTAATTCGTATAATTAACAGCACCTGTAACTTACCTGTGGCACCTAACAGGTGTTGGCAATAACTAAATCACACTTGCAGCCAGTTAACATGGATTAAAGTTGACTCAACCTCTGTCCGGTGTCCTTGTGTGTACCACATAGAGCATGGAGAAAAGAAAGAAGACCAAAGAACTGTCTGAGGACTTGAGAAACCAAATTGTGAGGAAGCATGAGCAATCTCAAGGCTACAAGTCCATCTCCAAAGACCTGAATGTTCCTGTGTCTTCCGTGCGCAGTGTCATCAAGAAGTTTAAAGCCCATGGCACTGTGGCTAACCTCCCTAGATGTGGACGGAAAAGAAAAATTGACGAGAGATTTCATCGCAAGATTGTGCGGATGGTGGATAAAGAACCTCGACTAACATCCAAACAAGTTCAAGCTGCCCTGCAGTCCAAGGGTACAACAGTGTCAACCCGTACTATCCGTCGACGTCTGAATGAAAAGGGACTGTATGGTAGGATACCCAGGAAGACCCCAATTCTTACCTCGAGACATAAAAAAGCCAGGCTGGAGTTTGCCAAAACTTACCTGAGAAAGCCTAAAACGTTTTGGAAGAATGTTCTCTGGTCAGATGAGACAAAAGTAGAGCTTTTTGGGAAAAAGCATCAACAGTACAGTAAAAAAAAGAGGCATTCAAAGAAAAGAACACGGTCCCTACAGTCAAACATGGCGGAGATTCCCTGATGTTTTGGGGTTGCTTTGCTGCCTCTGGCACTGGACTGCTTGACCGTGTGCATGGCATTATGAAGTCTGAAGACTACCAACAAATTTTGCAGCATAATGTAGGGCCCAGTGTGAGAAAGCTGGGTCTCCCTCAGAGGTCATGGGTCTTCCAGCAGGACAATGACCCAAAACACACTTCCAAAACCATTATAAAATGGTTTGAGAGAAAGCACTGGCGACTTCTAAGGTGGCCAGCAATGAGTCCAGACCTGAATCCCATAGAACACCTGTGGAGAGATCTCAAAATGGCAGTTTGGAGAAGGCACCCTTCAAATATCAGGGACCTGGAGCAGTTTGCCAAAGAAGAATGGTCTACAATTCCAGCAGAGCATTGTAAGAAACTCATTGATGGTTACCGGAAGCGGTTGTTCAACCAAGTATTAGGCTGAGGGTGCCAATACTTTTGTCCGGCCCTTTTTTGGAGTTTTGTGTGAAATGATCAATGATTTGATTTTTGCTTCATTCTCTTTTGTGTTTTTTCCTTGCAAGCAAATTAAATGAAGAGAATAATACCAAAGAATTTGTGATTGCAATCATTTTCAGGAAGAAACTGAGTATTATCTGACAGATTTGCAGGGGTGCCAATACTTTTGGCCAGCACTGTATATAGTTTCCTCTTTTATAATGTATAACACCCTCCCTTATTATGTACCATCCTCTCTAGCGGCTCACAGTTGGGGGATCATACTGTGTTGGGGTCAGCATACTTTACCCTGGGCGTTGAGGTGGGGTACAGCAGGGTCATTATACTGTGCATATGGAGGAATTCACCATGGGGGTTTCATACTGTGTTTGGGGGGCCATTTTATTGGCATCACACTTTATGGGGCAATGAAAGAGAGATCTAGGACGTCAGCAGGAGGAAAATTACTACGTAAAGGATGGAAAGTTGTGAGATCTGATCTTTGGTGACCCCGACAATTATTTAATTTTTTTTTTGGGGGGGGGGCCCAATTAGAGCTTCTGCTATGGGGCCCCATGATTCCTATGTACGCCCCTGTCTCCCGCCGCCTTAAAATCGGTCCGTCTCTCATCCAGGAGAGTCGGATGAGTGTCATCGGTTTTTTGGTCTGTTTGGCATGCAACTGCTATGCAAGTGTCCGACATTTTTCTCAAATCACATCCGAGTGCTGTCCGTGTTCAATCTGTTTTTTTGTCAGCAGCTATTACTGTATAATCATTTACAGGAACATTTTACAGTGTTCTCTGCTGCAGAATGAGAATGTATCAGTGAAAAAAATGAATGCCTCTCGGATGGTCCGTGTGCGATCCGTGATTTTGTCGGACCATAGACTTGCATTGGCGAGTCTCGCGTGTGAATCGCATACTGTCGCAGCATGTTGCGACTTTTTTCTCATCCTGAATCTGGATGAGGAAAAAAGCGTCCGACACTCACCAATGTGCTCTCAGACACTGATTAACATTGGTCCGACTGCAATGTGATAAAATCACGCATTGCGCTCATCCAAGTTTCACGCCAGTGTGTCCGTAGCCTAATAATAAAATCCATATAGTAATCCTGCAATGTCTGCTGGACATGGTATGGGGAGGGTTTATGGCTCAGTTAGTACACACTCCATATTTCTTGTTATTAACTAGTTAATGCTCTCTTGTCTACCGCACTGCAGTGTCAAGAGGAAGACAGCGAGACAGGCAGCAACATCGCATCAGGGAGCCCCTGACCTCGAAATAGAAGGTCCTCAGATCCTGGTATTGTGACATAATATTAGGAATAATATTTTTTGCATTTATATTACACTATGAACTCCACAGCACTTTACAGACATCATCAACACTGACCCCATTGGGGCTCACAATGTAAACATCCTATCAGTATGTCTCTGTAGTGTGGTTGGAAACCCATGCAAACACTTGGAGTATAAACTTGCACATAAACAAATTAAAATCATTAAAAGATTATTTTTTCTATTTATCTCAAGGTAGTCTGTCTGCAGGATTTTACCCCTACAAACCTTTTATATGTGCTACCTGGAATGTGGGGGGAGAAGCTGCAAGGATGGGGGTAGAAGCTACATAAAACTTGGGCCGCGACAGGAGGGAAGATTGTCTGCGATTGGGGGGGTCCGAGGGGGAGGGGATTGTACGCAACGGGGCCGTGACGGGGGAGGGCTGCGACAAGGGGGGGCGCCACCGCTGACAGTGCCTAGGGCAGCAGGAACTCCAAATATGGCCCGGGCAACTGGCTGGGGGTCCCTGGGCAAATACCTAGTCTGCCTGCCCCAAACACCAGCCCTGTTAACAAGACGTCAGTGCTGCAAGCAGCGGCTCCACCCGCATAGACAGGAAGGCCGCTCAGTGATTGTCTGCAGCGCTGTTGCCATCACACCAGGAGCAGTGCAGACTCCGCATTGGACCCAGGACAGTGAGTGTTTTTTTCTTGTTTTCTATAAGGAACTGTTCCCGGAGACCTGGATTTTCTGAAAGGAGACAACCCTTTTCACTGCCATAAAGTAAATTAGGCCAAAGCAGTAACGCTAAACTTTGGGATCCTAAAAAAAACAGCAAAAAAGCAATGTGTGAATAATAGCCTAAATTGCTAAAGCTGTTCCTCTTGTTCGCTGAGGTAACATTTTGCCACCTGAAGGCCCATGTTCTGCACGTGGTAAAGGTGAGCCAAGCACAGAGCCAAACAGTCATGAGAACTAAGCGCACTGCTACGGAAGCCTGAAAGCACACGGGCTTCTCAGAGCCGAGTGCCGCCCGGTGCTCCCATGTCTCCCTGCAGATCTGAGAAAAAAAACCCGGAAACTGCTCTCACCCGCTGACCGGGCTCGCACATGCGCAGAGAGAAGAGGAGATTGCGTAACGCCTGCTGAATCTCGCGGTACTTCTGTGCTGTGCTCTGGTCACCGGGGGCTGCACAGTGTGTGGAGGTCTGGAGTCGGGCGGACCCGCGAGTGCGTAGCCTGGGGTGCAGCAGCAATGTCCTCTAACTCCCCTTCTGGATTCTACCGGCAGGAGCTGAACAAGACCCTGTGGGAGGTGCCCGAGAGGTACCAGAACCTGAGTCCTGTGGGCTCCGGGGCGTACGGCTCGGTCTGGTGAGTGCAGCGCTACTAGCTCGTCAATCCCGGCGGTTCTGCGTGCAGATTGGGGGGCCCGTGGGTCCGGGGGTGAATCCTCTGGCATATTCCTTGCTGGGGCCTAGCGGGATTGGGCAATGCAGGCACTGTCTCTAGTTCCGCATTACACAGCAGGCGCATTCCCGGGGCCAGCGTGAGGAGCCTGACTGCTGCCTGCAGAGCCCCCCCCCCCCGGGGGCCAGTGTGAGGAGCCTGACTACTGCCTGCAGAGCCCCCCCCCCCCCGGGGGCCAGTGTGAGGAGCCTGACTACTGCCTGCAGAGCCCCCCCCCCCCCGGGGGCCAGTGTGAGGAGCCTGACTACTGCCTGCAGAGCCCCCCCCCCCCCGGGGGCCAGTGTGAGGAGCCTGACTACTGCCTGCAGAGCCCCCCCCCCCGGGGGCCAGTGTGAGGAGCCTGACTGCTGCCTGCAGAGCCCCCCCCCCCCCGGGGGCCAGTGTGAGGAGTCTGACTGCTGCCTGCAAACCCCCCCCTCCCCCCCCCGGGGCCAGTGTGAGGAGCCTGACTGCTGCCTGTAGAGCCCCCCCCCTCCCCCCCGGGGCCAGTGTGAGGAGCCTGACTGCTGCCTGTAGAGCCCCCCCCCCCTCCCCCCCGGGGCCAGTGTGAGGAGCCTGACTGCTGCCTGCAGAGCCCCCCCCCCCCGGGGGCCAGTGTGAGGAGCCTGACTGCTGCCTGTAGAGCCCCCCCCCTCCCCCCCGGGGCCAGTGTGAGGAGCCTGACTGCTGCCTGTAGAGCCCCCCCCCCCTCCCCCCCGGGGCCAGTGTGAGGAGCCTGACTGCTGCCTGCAGAGCCCCCCCCCCCCCCCCCCCGGGGCCAGTGTGAGGAGCCTGACTGCTGCCTGCAGAGCCCCCCCCCCCCCCCCGGGGCCAGTGTGAGGAGCCTGACTGCTGCCTGCAGAGCCCCCCCCCCTCCCCCCCGGGGCCAGTGTGAGGAGCCTGACTGCTGCCTGCAGAGCCCCCCCCCCCCCCGGGGCCAGTGTGAGGAGCCTGACTGCTGCCTGCAGAGCCCCCCCCCCCCGGGGCCAGTGTGAGGAGCCTGACTGCTGCCTGCAGAGCCCCCCCCCCGGGGGCCAGTGTGAGGAGCCTGACTGCTGCCTGCAGAGCCCCCCCTCCCCCCGGGGCCAGTGTGAGGAGCCTGACTGCTGCCTGCAGAGCCCCCCCCCGGGGGCCAGTGTGAGGAGCCTGACTACTGCCTGCAGAGCCCCCCCCCCCCTCCCGGGGGCCAGTGTGAGGAGCCTGACTGCTGCCTGCAGAGCCCCCCCCCCCCCCCCCTGGGGGCCAGTGTGAGAAGCCTGACTGCTGCCTGCAGAGCCCCCCCCTGGGGGCCAGTGTGAGGAGCCTGACTGCTGCCTGCAGAGCCCCCCACCCCCCCCCGGGGCCAGTGTGAGGAGCCTGACTGCTGCGAGTCTTTGGGGAAAACCTGCACAGAAAACAGCGTACACGCAAAGGAAATTGTCGTGCTGCAGATGTGAAGCGCACCGCAGGTCAGCTTACTCTGAGGAAAAAATAACACAGCGGTCAGGAGATTTCTATAAATCCCACCCACTATGCTGGAACTATAAGACGCTGTGTTTTTTTTTTTTCCACCAAAAGCTCATCGTGGGGAAAAAAAGCCTTAATCTGGAAGGCGTTACCAGAAATTCACTTACTGGTACCACTTTGTGTTTTTCAAGCGTTTTTGCCGCAGAATTTCCGCAGCGAAAATGCTTAAAAAATTCTTGATAATACGTGCCTCATGGTCCCCAATGATAATCCCCATGTGCTGTGCACATGCTGCTGAAATTTCTTCTGCGGATTATCATTGCGGAAAAATCTGCAGCATGTCCATTAATTTTGCTGACACGCAGCGTAATTGCCGCCATTGACTTGCATTGAATCGCCTAATATCCGCATGACTACGTGTGCACATGCGGATGTTAAGCGATTCAATGTGCGGACGGTACCCGGGTCTGGAGAAGAGGAGACTCTCCTCCAGACCCGGGTACCATAGAACCTGTAAAAAAAAACAAACAAACAAATAAAAAAAACCTTAAAATAAAAAATATACATTATACTCACCTTCTGATGGCCTGTGGTCTCCTCCCCGGTGGCTCGCGGTGGTGTAAAAGGACCTTCCATGACGTCATTTAGTCATGTGACAGGTAACACGACCGCAGACCCAGACAGTCGCGTGACCTGTTACATGACTAAATGACGTCATGGAAGGTCCTTTTACACCACAATGAGCCGCCGAAGACACCAGACGCATCGGAGAGAAGACCACGGGCCATCAGAAGGTGAGTATAATCTTTAATTTTTATTTTTTACCATTCTTATTCTTTTTTTTCTTTTTTTTTTAACTATTACTTGGTCACACTATATAAATCCATGCCGGTTGCCCATGCTGGTTGCATGGATTTATATAGGGTGACCAAGTTGTCAAGCACTTTTCCAAGTGATGCTAAAATCGCTTGGAAAAGCGCTTGATAACCCGCATGCAGAAATGCATGTGAAGAACGCTTCTACCTGGCAGGAAAAAACGCATGCGGATTTTACATTCGTTTTTGCACGCGTATTTGCCATGCGTTTTTCCAATGCATTGTATAGGCCAATACACATGCAGAAACGCACAAGAAGGCTATGTGCCCACGTTGCAGAAATGAAGCAGAAAATTTCTACTTCATTTCTGCAAGTCCTCTCCTGGAAAAACGCATGCGGAATTCCGCAAGCGTTTATTGCGTGTTTTTTGCGCGTTTTCTACATGCGGAATTGCCTTGCGTTTTTTCATGCATTGAATAAGGCAATTCCGCTTGCGGAAACGCAAAATTAATGAACATGCTGCGGAAAAATTCGCAGCATGGGCATAGAACTTGCGGATTCTCATTGGGGACCATGGGGGGCGGATTACATAGCGTTTTACAAGCGTTTACGCTGCGGAAATTCCGCATCAAAAACGCTTGTAATCCGCAACGTGGGCACGCAGCCGAATTGGTCATGTCCGTATTTTTTCTGCGAGTAAAATCTGTTCAGAAAAAATCCTGACCATGTGCACAGAACTTGCAGAATGTCATAGGAAGTCATGGGAAAAGGTATGCAATGCGTTTCTGGAGCGTTTACGCGCTGCAAATACGCACCAAAAACGCATCGTGGGCACACAGCCTTAAGGTTACCATGTCAAGACATGGTGATTGACTGAGGATGACCTCTGTCGCTGACAGCAAATCATCTTCCCTCATTGCCTACAAGGGAATTGCAGCTTTGCTATCCCACGGCATTGGTGATCACTGCAATTTACTGGCCTATAGTCCCCTAATTCACCACACCACATCCGTGATGCCGGTTGCTTATCAGTATTTGTGCCCTGTTTTTGGTGCAGGGTGTTTATTTTTCTTTTCCTCTTTGGTTCTATTATTTGCACCCACCCTTATGTGTATCCTGCGTCCATCTGTGCTCAATTCTTGGCCTGGACTTTTTTTTCTGGACTTTTTTTTTTTTTCTTCCTCCTTTCAAATTTTTAAACAGGTTGTCCACTATTATTAACAATGCCCTCATCGATTTAAACTGTGGAAATAACAAGTGTTTTTGTAAACACCTTCTGTGGTCATTCTTGCCTGTGAGCGGCGCTATCGCTGACCGCTCACAGGCATCACGTGACCCCCGTCTGCCGACTCCAACATCCGCTGATATCTTGTCAAGCTCCGGCTGCAGTCGTGCGTGACCCACTGACACACATTTCCCCGTGTGTCACAGGCCAGCATCCACCACACTTTTCCTTGCTTTCGTTGGTAACCTGCGCAGGGGATGCTGGGCTGTGACGTGCCCACAGCCCATCAATCAGGGGCGTATGCGTCCACTGCGTCACGCCCAGTTGCCATCAAATGTACCGGAAAATGAAAAAATTCTAAATTGGGTCAAGTAGTGAAAAAATGCAAGTACACCTTGATTTTTTTTTTTTTTTTTTTGGTGTTTTGTTATTGCGGAGTCCATTATGCTGTGAAAGTGAACCTGACAATAGGATTCTTTAGATCAGTACAATTATGGCGATACAAAACCTAAGGTTTCTGAATTTAACAACTAAAATCTAAAATAAAAATTAGCACAAAAAATAAAGTTTTGATTTGAATCACTATTTGCTACTGAGACCCATAACATTTAATTTTTTCGTTGATGAGTTCTGTGATGGCTTCCCCCTACATGTCAACACATAACACAACTTTAGGGTCAACATTTTTTTTTTTTCTTTAAATCTCATTTTTTGAGCCTGCATGACTGGGGAAAAAAAAACCATTCTGGCATTTATTTATATTTTTCCCATTATCCCTCTGACGACACAGCCAGTTTTAATTTCTGGGTTTAAAGTTTTCCTCCCCTTCTTCCAAGAACCATAATTTTATTTTTCCACTGACATAGGCATAATAGGGCTTGTTTTTTGCGCAATGAGTTAGGCTATGTGCCCACGATGCATTTTTGCTGCGGAATTTCTGCTGCGGAAACTCTTGAAAAACACTTGGTAATATGTGCCCCATGGTCCCCAATGACAATCCGCATGTTCTGTGCCCATGCTGCGGAAATTTCCACAGCGGATTTTATGTGCGGAAAAACCGCAGCATGTCCATTATTTGTGCGTTTATGCGGAATTGCCTACTCAATGCATTAGAAAAATGCATGACAAATCTGCGTGTAAAAATCCGCACGCGTTTTTACTGGCAAGGACATGCAGAAATGATGCGGAAATTTTCCTCTTCATTTCTGCATCGTGGGCACATAGCCTTAGGCTATGTGCCCACGTTGCATTTATGAAGCAGAAAATTTCTGCTGCATAAATGCAAGTCCTCTCCCGGAAAAACGCATGCGGAATTCCGCACGCGTTTATCGCGCGTTTTTCGCGCGTTTATCACGCGTTTTCCACATGCGGAATTGCCTTGCGTTTTTGATGCATTGAACAAAGGCAATTCTGCTTGCGGAAACGCAAAATTAAATGACATGCTGCGGATTTTTGAACGCAGCATAAACGCTGCGGAAAAATCCGCAGCATGTGCATAGAACTTGCGGAATCCCATTGGGGACCATGGGGTGCGTGTTACCAAGCGTTTTTCAAGCGTTTACGCTGCGGAAATTCCGCATCAAAAACGCTTGAAAAATGCTACGTGGGCACACAGCCTTATACTTTTCAACCCATTTTACCATACAGTGTACTGAAAAAGGAAAAGTTTTCCAAGTGTGGTGAAATTACGGAAAAAACATAATTCCAACATTGTATTTTGGATTTTGTCATTACTGTGTTCATTATACTGTGAAAATTGATGGTATTAAAATTGATCCCAACTGTGCGATTACGGCAATACAAACAAGTCTATTTTTTTTTTTTTTTTTTTATTTTACTGGTGAAAAAATGCAGTTTTTTTATTTTAATACAATACCTGGCGTTTTGAATTTTCTCTTTTTACGACATTAACAATCGGGTTAATTAGGATTATGAGCTCGCATGGTGGTAGAGGAAGGAGATATGAGCCGGTACATATTGGCCATTAATCAGTGTTAGTTTAGGTCACTGCCGTTACAGGCTGTATAACACAGCTAGCATCTGCCCACTCCATACACTCTGCATGCGGCCTATGACAAAAAATATACTTTAGAGTTCTTAAGGGGTTAAACACTACTACACTCAGTGCTCTTGGCATTTTTATAGACTCCCTCCTGCCTTCAGCTCATTTGCACACCCCTATGTAACTATGTCACAATCAGGTATGTGCCCACGATGCAGAAATGCTCTCCATTTTTTCCTGAGCGTTTCTGCATCTCCCTGGCAGAAAAAAACACATGCAGATTGTACATGCGGATTGTACATGCGGATTGTACATGCGTTTTCCTGCCAGGGACATGCGGAAGTGAAGCGTTCTTCACATGCATTTCCGCATGCGGGTTGACAAGCGCTTTCCAAGCGATTTTAGCATCACTTGGAAAGTGCTTGTCAACTTGGTCACACTATATAAATCCATGCAACTGGCATGGATTTATATACGGTGACCGTAAAGAATGGTATAAAAATAAAAATAAATCTATACTTACCCTCTGATGGCCCCCGGAGTCTTGATTCCCTCCGTCCCGGCAGCAGTACACTGAAGGACCTGCCGACGTCAGCGTCGCGTGACCCGTCACATGACTATTTCACACTGACTGACCTTCATTTCTTAAAGTAATGATTGCCACTCGTTTTTCTTTACTTAGCTGCTTTTTTCTTGCCATAATACAAATTCTAACAGTCTATTCAGTAGGACTATCAGCTGTGTATCCACCTGACTTCTGCACAACACAACTGATGTTCCCAACCCCATTTATAAGGCAAGAAATCCCACTTATTAAACCTGACAGGGCACACCTGTGAAGTGAAAACCATTTCCGGTGACTACCTCTTGAAGCTCATTAAGAGAATGCCAAGAGTGTGCAAAGCAGTCATCAAAGCAAAAGGTGGCTACTTTGAAGAACCTAGAATATAAGACATATTTTCAGTTGTTTCACACTTTTTTGTTAAGTATATAATTCCACATGTGTTAATTCATAGTTTTGATGCCTTCAGTGTGAATGTACAATTTTCATAGTCATGAAAATACAGAAAAATCTTTGTTATAAGCTTTCTTCATATTTTGTAATACATTATTTTTAGAAACCTTTTATGGTATGTGTTCGTCGCCTCAGGGAACTTTGAACGGTCTCTATCAGCACGGAATTACTATTTAAAACTAGGCATCGGTTCTTCATTTTGGGGGCCAATTATTAAAAATACACCTTTCCACCTGATTGTTTTCCCTCAGTCTCCACTCCCCCTCTTCTTTGACAGCTCTGGCTTTATCGGGCTAGAGAAGGGAGGAGAAAACAAGCAAGCGGGAAGGTGTATGTAAATGATTTGTCCCGCTGCGCCTGTACTTGGCTTGAACAGTCATTCTGTGCTGACAGTCCCTTTAACGTGCTATTGCTTGTGTTGCTGTATATAGTAAAAATCGTGGTCTTCTATTAATGCAAGCCATGTTCTGACTCACTCCAAGTGTGTTACTCCCAATATAAGACACAGCGAGCAAAGAACTGTGTATCCTTAGCTGCCTGGGTTGTGACCCGGCACAACTCTGTACTTGTAAGAATGAAGGGCTGCTGCCCTGACCTCTGACCCACACGCCGGTGGGAAGAAACCTATTCAAACTAAACAGGAATATCCTCAAAAAGTGAAACTTATATAGAGTCATTACAGAGTGATTTATTTCTGTTAATGTTGATGATTATGGCTTACAGCCAATGAAAACACAAGTCATTATTTCAGTAAATAAGCGTTTAAAAAGGTCCCTTAGTCTGTTTCAGTAGGCTCCACAATCATGGGGAAGACTGCTGACTTGACAGATGTCCAGAAGGCTGTCATTGACACACTCCACAAGGTCCCAGAGTTCCAATTTTAATTTGGAAATCAAGGTCCCAGAGTCTGGAGGAAGAGTGGAGAGGCCACAATCCAAGCTGCTTGAGGTCTAGTATGAAGTTTCCACAATCAGTGATGGTGTGGGGAGCCATGTCATCTGCTGGTGAAGGTCCACTGCGTTTTATCAAGACCAAAGTCAGTGCAGCCGTCTGCCAGGAAATTTTAGAGCACTTCATGCTTCCCTCTGCCGACAAGCTTTTTGGAGATGGAAATTTCATTCTCCAGCAGGACTTGGCACCTGTCCACACTGCCAAAAGTACAAATACCTGGTTTACACACAACAGTGTCACTGTGCTTGATTGGCCAGCAAACTCACCTGACCTTAACCCCATAGAGAATCTATAGAGTATTGTCAAGAGGAAGATGAGACATCAGTCCCAACAATACAGACGAGCTGAAGGCTGCTATCAAAGCAACCTGGGCTTCCAGAACACCTCAGCAGGGCCACAGGCTGATCGCCTCCATGGCACGCCACATTGATGCAGTAATTGATGCAAAAGGAGCCCCGACCAAGTATTCAGTGCATTTACTGAACATACATTTCAGTAGGCCAACATTTCGGATT
Source organism: Phyllobates terribilis (assembly GCF_046119375.1). NCBI lineage: Eukaryota > Metazoa > Chordata > Amphibia > Anura > Dendrobatidae > Phyllobates > Phyllobates terribilis. The sequence continues at coordinate 639,702,715 of NW_027362762.1, forward strand.
TTAAAAACATTTTTCAAGCTGTTGTTATAAAGTATTATAATTTACTGAGATAATGACTTGTGTTTTCATTGGCTGTAAGCCATAATCATTGGCTGTAAGCCATAAACATTAACAGAAATAAACACTTGAAATAGATCACTCTGTTTGTAATGACTCTATATAATATGAGTTTCACTTTTTGTATTGAAGAACTGAAATAAATTAACTTTTTGATATTCTAATTTTGTGAGATGCACGTGTGTGTGTATAGATATCTATCTATGTTTAATTTTTGATATTTTTTTAATTATATTTGCCACATCACTATTTAATAAAAAGATTCAGATTGGGGTCTCTGCCCCAACATTTTTCTGCTCTCAGATTACGTGGAAAAACCTGGTGACATATTTATTGTAACTGGTGGTAAGTGGTGAAGGAAAAGTATTGGCACAGAGGGTTTCCAACCACACATTTCTTTGGACAGTCTGTAAAAATGGGGGACTTGCCTGTGTTGGATGTGCCATGTTGCATGTGCCTTTTGATTTTCTTTTTGTACAGATGAGGCTGGGCATAGTGCTTGCCGTTACATACAGTGGCCCTGTCAGGACTTGCGTCCGAACCTCAACAGAACAGGATTCAAGCTTATGTGCTGACGGGGCCATTGATTATAATGATGCCGACTAAGTCAACTATGTCTTGCTGCCCACCAACAATAGGTGTATACTGCCATCAATGGCCCAGCCGGTGCATGCATCCAAATCCTGTTTTGTGGGGGTTCGAACGTAAGTCCCAATGGGGCCACTGAACGTAGTAGCAAATGCTATGTGATCCCCGCTTATTCTGTGATGACAGTTATGTCTATTTTGTTTCTCAGTGAAAGCCACTGTTGTGCTTATTGCTGTATTTTGGACAGCAGACAAATCTTTAAAATCCATTTTTTTATATCTCCAACATCTATAAAACGACTAACCGTTTATGGGATATCTACAGTATAACACTACGGGGGAAATCTTGGCACTAAACTAAACCAAATAGTAAGTAGAAAATACTGTTGTCTGCCACTCAGACTGATTCCGTGCTAACGCCACTTTTCTATTTTTTTTTTACACCTAGTTCGGCCTATGATACGAAGACAGAACAGCGTGTTGCAGTTAAGAAACTCTCCCGGCCGTTTCAGTCTATCATCCATGCCAAGCGTACTTACAGAGAACTTCGTCTGCTAAAGCATATGAAGCATGAAAATGTGAGTTTCTCTCCTCTTTTTGTGGATCACATTTAATCTATAGATGCATTGTACAAAATCTGTTTTATACAGTGTGTTGAGTTTAGATGACCTTGATTACACATTTATTTTTTGAAAACTTTTCAAGCAGAAACAGAATAGGAAATAATGTAGCATCAGTATTAGTTGTTCCTGAAGTGAACCAAAATAGGCAATACAGAAAACTTTAGCTATGTGCACACGATCAGGAGCTGCTGTGGGTTTGAAGCTTCGTGTCTATGCAGCGCCAAACCCGCAGAGTCCAGATGTTACAGCGTAGTGGATGGATTTCTAGAAATCCCATGTCCAGTATGCCTCTGTGCTACTGCTGATCACCTGCGGAAACTGACACGTCTTTCAGATCCGCAGCACGCAAATTTCTCTTGCTGGTCTGCATGTAGACTTTCCCCATAGACTAACATAAATGAGGAAAGTCCGCATGTGACAAAAAAAAACAAAAACGTGGCTGTCCATTTGCATAATGAGGGCAGAAGTGGTGTGGCTACTCTGCAGCTTCGGGGCCACAGCATCTCTGGATACAGCCCAAGAACCAAAGTATGTAGGACACACCTTATAATTACTTCCTTCAAAGGATGATAGTCAAATCGTATTATATTAAAGGGAATCTGTCACTACATTTGACCTACAATACAGACCAAAAGTTTGGACACACCTTCTCATTTAAAGATTTTTCTGTATTTTCCTGACTATGAAAATTATACATTCACACTGAAGGCATCAAAACTATGAATTCACACATGTGGAATTATATACTTAACAAAAAAGTGTGAAACAACTGAAAATATGTCTTATATTCTAGGTTCTTCAAAGTAGCCACCTTTTTGCTTTGACTGCTTTGCACACTCTTGACATTCTGTTGATGAGCTTCAAGAGGTAGTCACCGGAAATGGTTTTCACTTCACAGGTGTGCCCTGTCAGGTGTAATAAGTGGGATTTCTTGCTTTATAAATGGGGTTGGAACCATCAGTTGTGTTGTGCAGAAGTCAGGTGGATAAACAGCTGATAGTCCTACTGAATAGACTGTTAGAATTTGTATTATGGCAAGAAAAAAGCAGCTAAGTAAAGAAAAACGAGTGGCCATCATTACTTTAAGAAATGAAGGTCAGTCAGTGCGAGAAATTTGTCAAACTTTGAAAGTGTCCCCAAGTGCAGATGGAAAAACCATCAAGCGCTAAAAAGAAACTGGCTCACATGAGGACCGCCCCAGGAAAGGAAGACCAAGAGTCACCTCTGCTTCTGAGGATAAGTTTATCTGCGTCACCAGCCTCAGAAATCGCAGGTTAACAGCAGCTCAGATTAGAGACCAGGTCAATGCCACACAGAGTTCTAGCAGCAGACACATCTCTACAACAACTGTTAAGAGGAGACTTTGTGCAGCAGGCCTTCATGGTAAAATAACTGCTAGGAAACCACTGCTAAGGACAGGCAACAGGCAGAAGAGACTTTTTTAGACTAAAGAACACAAGGAATGGACATTAGACCAGTGGAAATCTGTGCTTTGGTCTGATGAGTCTAAATTTGAGATCTTTGGTTCCAACCACCGTGTCTTTGTGCGACGCAGAAAAGGTGAACGGATGGACTCTACATGCCTGGTTCCCACCGTGAAGCATGGAGGAGGAGGTTTGATGGTGTGGAGGTGCTTTGCTGGTGACACTGTTGGGGATTTATTCAAAATTGAAGGCATACTGAACCAGCATGGCTACCACAGCATCTTGCAGCGGCATGCTATTCCATCCGGTTTGCGTTTAGTTGGACCATCATTTATTTTTCAACAGGACAATGACCCCAAGCACACCTCCAGGATGTGTAAGGGCTGTTTGACCAAGAAGGAGAGTGATGGGGTGCTACGCCAGATGACCTGGCCTCAACAGTCACCAGACCTGAACCCAATCGAGATGGTTTGGGGTGAGCTGGACCGCAGAGTGAAGGCAAAAGGGCCGACAAGTGCTAAGCATCTTCCATAGCCTGGAAGAGGTCATTTATATAAAGTGATAAAGATGATTTTTCCACAACACCTCTGATATGAGACCTACAGAGATCACCCTCCTCAGCTAGGTCATTTATATAAAGTGATAAAGATGATTTTTCCACAACACCTCTGATATGAGACCTACAGAGATCACCCTCCTCAGCTGTCTATTTCCTGTATGCCCATATTAATAGTTTACATAGGTCAAATGTGGTAACTGATTCCCTTTAAGTGTGTATATATATATATATATATATATATCAGTACATGCATCCATACAGCTACTCAAACAAGATGAACTGGAGTATTTGTACGTTACAACCCTGCTCACACCACAGCTTTTTGTGTACATTGTATAGAGAGAGCTGTTAATCAGTGCTGAGGTTGGGGCTGGTCTAGGACGCACAAGGCCAGTTGTCCTATACTGATAATTTCCTGCTGATAAAACACTGATTATATTGAAACAGGGAAACTTAGCCAAGTAATTGACACATTGCTGGAATATGTGTCTCTGTGCTCCTTTGACATGGTGTGCTTAGATTACATAGCAAAACCCTTCTGACAAATTCCCTTTAACCTCTTTTTGTGTTAGGACTGCAATAAACATCCTGGGCAGGGTTTTTTAAGTTTGGAGTGAGTTCAGAAGTTTCATCATTTCAGCCAGCTTGAAATCTTTTATTTTCAGTTTTCCAGTATGTTATTTTATATCCGCTTGTCCTGCAAAAAAACAAGACCTCATACCTGTCAATGAGGGCTCTGGAGTCGGAATCTGTCTATTTTGGTGGAATCAGTATAAATTGGACCGATTCGTAAAATATGTAATAAATTGGGTACAGTAGTTCAATGCAGAATGTGCTGTAAATGTTTTCGGAAGTATTTGGGAAAGTTATGAAAGGTCCTATAAATGTCTGTTCTGTTCCTGTTCTAAGGATCTTGGCTTTTAGTTGAGATGAATCTGTGCTGCACTTTATGTACACGCTCAGTAGTGAGGCAGTGAGATGAATCTGTGCTGCACTTTATGTACATGCTCAGTAGTGAGGCAGTGAGATGAATCTGTGCTGCACTTTATGTACACGCTCAGTAGTGAGGCAGTGAGATGAATCTGTGCTGCACTTTATGTACACGCTCAGTAGTGAGGCAGTGAGATGAATCTGTGCTGCACTTTATGTACATGCTCAGTAGTGAGGCAGTGAGATGAATCTGTGCTGCACTTTATGTACATGCTCAGTAGTGAGGCAGTGAGATGAATCTGTGCTGCACTTTATGTACACGCTCAGTAGTGAGGCAGTGAGATGAATCTGTGCTGCACTTTATGTACACGCTCAGTAGTGAGGCAGTGAGATGAATCTGTGCTGCACTTTATGTACATGGTGAGGCAGTGAGATGAATCTGTGCTGCACTTTATGTACACGCTCAGTAGTGAGGCAGTGAGATGAATCTGTGCTGCACTTTATGTACATGGTGAGGCAGTGAGATGAATCTGTGCTGCACTTTATGTACACGCTCAGTAGTGAGGCAGTGAGATGAATCTGTGCTGCACTTTATGTACATGGTGAGGCAGTGAGATGAATCTGTGCTGCACTTTATGTACATGCTCAGTAGTGAGGCAGTGAGATGAATCTGTGCTGCACTTTATGTTCATGCTCAGTAGTGAGGCAGTGAGATGAATCTGCTGCACTTTATGTACAAGCTCAGTAGTGAGGCATTGAGATGAATCTGTGCTGCACTTTATGTACACGCTCAGTAGTGAGGCAGTGAGATGAATCTGTGCTGCACTTTATGTACACGCTCAGTAGTGAGGCAGTGAGATGAATCTGAGCTGCACTTTATGTACACGCTCAGTAGTGAGGCAGTGAGATGAATCTGAGCTGCACTTTATGTACACGCTCAGTAGTGAGGCAGTGAGATGAATCTGTGCTGCACTTTATGTACATGCTCAGTAGTGAGATGAATCTGTGCTGCACTTTATGTACACGCTCAGTAGTGAGATGAATCTGTGCTGCACTTTATGTACACGCTCAGTAGTGAGGCAGTGAGATGAATCTGTGCTGCACTTTATGTACACGCTCAGTAGTGAGGCAGTGAGATGAATCTGTGCTGCACTTTATGTTCATGCTCAGTAGTGAGGCAGTGAGATGAATCTGAGCTGCACTTTATGTACATGCTCAGTAGTGAGGCAGTGAGATGAATCTGCTGCACTTTATGTACAAGCTCAGTAGTGAGGCATTGAGATGAATCTGTGCTGCACTTTATGTACACGCTCAGTAGTGAGGCAGTGAGATGAATCTGTGCTGCACTTTATGTACACGCTCAGTAGTGAGGCAGTGAGATGAATCTGTGCTGCACTTTATGTACATGCTCAGTAGTGAGGCAGTGAGATGAATCTGTGCTGCACTTTATGTACATGCTCAGTAGTGAGGCAGTGAGATGAATCTGTGCTGCACTTTATGTACACGCTCAGTAGTGAGGCAGTGAGATGAATCTGTGCTGCACTTTATGTACACGCTCAGTAGTGAGGCAGTGAGATGAATCTGTGCTGCACTTTATGTACACGCTCAGTAGTGAGGCAGTGAGATGAATCTGTGCTGCACTTTATGTACACGCTCAGTAGTGAGGCAGTGAGATGAATCTGTGCTGCACTTTATGTACACGCTCAGTAGTGAGGAGGGCTGTGGAGTCTGGAGTCAGGGAAATTGAGGAGTTGGAGGTTTGGCTTACCGACTCCACAGCCCTGCTGTCAACTTAAAAGTTTAAAAAAAAATATGGTTCTTGGAACAAGTCAAGGGAAAAGAATAAAAAATGCAAAAAACGATAAATTTAGTGCATTTTACCTAGATTTTAAGAAGTCATTAGCACTTGACATAGAGGAGAAATCTGACTCCTCCATCTCTTTCCAAGTCTCCTCTTACAAGTCCTGGTTGTCATTCAGCCTCTTAGTGTATGCCTTGTTACAGGTTTTCAGGTTGCTAGATTGCAGACAGATATATGGGTCAGAGGTTTAGAAAATTGAGGTGTGCCAGTAGTTATTCTAATTCTGTTAACGAGGGAGAGAAGATTAGAAATCGAACTTGAATGTTGCTGAAAGGTTAGTCCCAGGAGTATGGTCAAAAAAATGTTTTGTCACTGTAACACCGACAGGTGTAATACATAGCAGTACGCATGTATTGCCATAAATTATACCAGTGATCACAATAACAAAAGTTATGTCCCATAGTGGGACTAAAAAAAAATCACAAAATAAAGAACAAAAAAGTGAAAAAAGATCTACCAATAACTGTATATTTATGTAAAAACAAAAATAAACAAAAGTACACATTTGGTATCGCCACATCCAGAACTACCCAGTTTATAAAACTGTCACGCTATTTAACCCCTTCAGTGAACACTGTAAAAAAAAAAAGTGTCAAACTGCTTTTTCATCATACTAAGTGGAATAAAACCTGACCAAAAAGTCGAATGCAAATAAAAATATTATATCTGAAAACGTCATCTTGTCCCGCAAAAAAAGAAGCCGCCATACAGTTCTGTACGCGGAAAAATAGAAAAGCTATAGCTCTCAGAATACTGCGATGCAAAAGCAATTTTTTTCTATAAAATTGTTTTTATTGTATAAAAGTGGCAAAACAAAAAATGATATAAATGTAATATAACTGTAATCATACCGACCCGAAGAATAAAGCTGCCTTATCACTTTTGCCACACAGTGGACGGCATGAAAAGCAATACGAAGAACAATATCTGAATTGCTGGTTTTTGTTCATTTTGTCTCCTAAAAATTGTAATAGAAAGCGATCAAAAAATCTTATGTACTCCAAAAATGGTACCAACAAAAATATCTACTTATCCACAAAAAACAAGCCTTAACATGACTGCACAAATATAGAAAAATTATATCTTTCAATATATGGTGATGAAAAATCTTACAAAAAACTTTTTTTTTTTTTTTTTTTTTGCGTGTCATAGTAGCCAAACAAATACAAATCTGTTCAGCATTGCCCTTTTCAGAAGTGCACAAAACTGTGCCGGACCGTGCTTTTATGCACTCCTAAAAATACGGACATTCCTGGATCCCAGGTCAGACTGCATCCACAATGCCTCCATCTGCCTCATTACAGGGAATCTTCACCAGTGGTTCTGTTTTGAATCGCATATTTCAGAGGTTTACACAGAAACCCTGGTGTTAGCTCTCAGCATAGAGACCAGGATAAATGCGAGCTGAGCCTTACTGCGATCTTTGGGAGGCAGAATGAACAAATCAACAGCAGGTGAAGAATTGTTTTTTTTATTTTTTTCGTCGTTCCTTGTGCGTTATAAGTGATTAGACGACATTATTCTTCGGGTCGGTGCGATTACAGCTGGATCTTTGCTATGCCTTAAACTGTCGGTGCTGGACCGACAGACAAACTTCCTACATCATGCTCTGAGCATGGTATAGCAAGTTTGCTAGCTCTGGTGACCTGTATGTTGTGATGACTACGATGGGTCACCATGGCAACGATCGGCCCCAGCGATGACGTTGCGGGGGCTCTGATCCAAGGGCAGTGGGGCTCCCTGCTTGTGCCTGCTCACTAAATGCTGTGATCGATATTGGCGTTTAGCGGGTTAAAGTACCGTTAGCGGGGCGGGCACCGCTCCTGGCACGGAGTGTCGGGTGTGATGTCCCTCCCGACCCATGACGTACAGTACAGACCAAAAGTTTGGACACACCTTCTCATTTAAAGATTTTTCTGTATTTTCATGACTATGAAAGTTGTACATTCACACTGAAAGCATCAAAACTATGAATTAACACATGTGGAATTATATACTTAACAAAAAAGTGTGAAACAACTGAAAATATGTCTTATATTCTAGGTTCTTCAAAGTTGCCACCTTTTGCTCTGATGACTGCTTTGCACACTCTTGGCATTCTCTTGATGAGCTTCAAGAGGTTGTCACCGGAAATGGTCTTCCAACAATCTTGAAGGAGTTCCCAGAGATGCTTAGCACTTGTTGGCCCTTTTGCCTTCACTCTGCGGTCCAGCTAACCCCAAACCATCTCGATTGGGTTCAGGTCTGGTGACTGTGGAGGCCAGGTCATCTGGCGTAGCACCCCATCACTCTCCTTCTTGGTCAAATAGCCCTTACATAGCCTGGAGGTGTGTTTGGAGTCATTGTCCTGTTGAAAAATAAATAATGGTTCAACTAAACGCAAACCGGATGGAATAGCATGCCGTTGCAAGATGCTGTGGTAACCATGCTGGTTCAGTATGCCTTCAATTTTGAATAAATCCCTAACAGTGTCATCAGCAAAGCACCCCCTACACCATCACAGCTCCTCCTCCATGCTTCACGGTGGGAACCAGGCATGTAGAGTCCATCCGTTCACCTTTTCTGCGTCGCACAAAGACACGGTGGTTGGAACTAAAGATCTCAAATTTGGACTCATCGGACCAAAGCACAGATTTCCACTGGTCTAATGTCCATTCCTTGTGTTGTTTAGCCCAAACAAGTCTTCTGCTTGTTGCCTGTCCTTAGCAGTGGTTTCCTAGCAGCTATTTTACCATGAAGGCCTGCTGCACAAAGTCTCCTCTTAACAGTTGTTGTAGAGATGTGTCTGCTGCTAGAACTCTGTGTGGCATTGACCTGGTCTCTAATCTGAGCTGCTGTTAACCTGCGATTTCTGAGGCTGGCGACTCTGATAAACTGATCCTCAGAAGCAGAGGTGACTCTTGGTCTTCCTTTCCTGGGGTGGTCCTCATGTGAGCCAGTTTCTTTGTAGCGCTTGATGGTTTTTGCAACTGAACTTGGGGACATTTTCAAAGTTTTCCCAATTTTTCGGACTGACTGACCTTCATTTCTTAAAGTAATGATGGCCACTCGTTTTTCTTTGCTTAGCTGTTTTTTTTTCTTGCCATAATACAAATTCTAACAGTCTATTCAGTAGGACTATCAGCTGTGTATCCACCTGACTTCTGCACAACACAACTGATGGTCCCAACTCCATTTATAAGGCAAGAAATCCCACTTATTAAACCTGACAGGGCACACCTGTGAAGTGAAAACCATTTCCGGTGACTACCTCTTGACGCTCATCAAGAGAATGCCAAGAGTGTGCAAAACAGTCATCAAAGCAAAAGGTGGCTACTTTGAAGAACCTAGAATATAAGACATATTTTCAGTTGTTTCACACTTTTTTGTTAAGTATATAATTCCACATGTGTTAATTCATAGTTTTGAAGCCTTCAGTGTGAATGTACAATTTTCATAGTCCTGAAAATACAGACAAATCTTTAAATGAGAAGGTGTCCAAGCTTTTGGTCTGTACTGTACATACACTGCTGTCGGGAAGGTGTTTTTCTATAATCAGAGTTGGTAACACAACAGATGCCGCACTCTGTTGCACCCCCAGTGATCCGACATCCTATCCTATGGATTGTTGATATGAGTTTTTTTTCATAAATCACAGCTGAACACCTCCACTACCTTTGACGTACATTTATGTCAAAGACCGTGTCCCTGCCTTTGATGTGGGCTCGCATTCTGATGACTGATTTAATGGGGCGTGGGCCCTGCACATGATGACACTTTTTTAATCAGCCAGCATGTACCTTAACAGTCATGGATGGAATGGTGCTCTACCCGCATCTGTTAACCACTTAAATTCCACTGTCAATTACTGGACACACCCCGGCCGGAAGATTGTCATTCATCCCACCCATTGGTGCTCCTATCACATGATCACGGAGCACCGATGAGTTGTCATGACAGCTTGGGGGGTCTGCTGAAGACCCCCATGCTTGTCATTATGATCTTCCTGTGAACGCTGGCATGTGGACGACATTCATAGATTGTGATTTCTGCTACACATAGCAGTTCACAAGCACTGCTATGTGTAGTACAGGCGATTGAACAATCACAGCTTCAAGACTCCTAAAGGTACTATTAAACACCGTAAAAAGAAACGTTTTTGAAATTATGAAAAAATAAAGTTCAAATCACCCCTCCCCTTTAGCCCAATTAAAAATAAAATAAAAAATACACATTTGGTGTCACTGCTTTCGTAAAAGTCGGATCTATCAAAATGTAAAATTTTAATCTGATCTGTAAACAGTGTAGCTAGAAATAAAAAATGTAAGCGCCACACTAGAACACCAGTTGTTTGGCCGCCACATCATTGTAATAAGAGGTGATCAAAACATCGTATCTAACCCAAAATGGTATCAATACAAAGTTCAGCTCAGGGCGCAAAAAATAAGTGCCATCACCCAGCCCCAAAACCTGAAAAGTGAAAACCCTACAGTTCACGGAAAATGGGCACATAAGCGAATTTTTTTTTTTTACTTACAAATTTTTTTCCACCACAAATGAAAACAAACAAACACCTATACATGTTTTGTATCTGCTTACTCATACTGACATGGAGAATGATATTACCATGTCTATTTTACCATATAGCGGACATGGTAAATAAACCTGCCCCCCAAAAAAACAGTTGTGTAATTGCAGTTTTCTTTTCAATTCCAACGCACTCTGAATTTTTTTTACTTATTTCCAGTACATCCAATGATAAAAAGAATGGTGTCCCGCAAAAAATAAAGCCCACACACTGCTATGGGAACGGAAAAAAAAAAGTTATGGCTCTTGGAATAGGGGGAGGAAATAAACAAAAGTAGAAAAAAAGCAGAAAATTACAAGGTCAAGAAGGGGTTAAAGACCCAGGAATTTTTAGTTTACACCTTTCACCCAGAAAATTATTGTAATTACACATGTTGTTATTCATATAGAACTCATGTAGCTGGTGACTGCATGCAGGGGTTAAACTGCAGCCATCAATTGTCCTTCATCATTTAAGTACCTTAAAGTCATATCCTTCGATTTTTTCCCTTCTGACATTCAGAAATCCTCTTGCGTACATTACACAGAGTTTGTAGGAGGCAGGACCTTTCTGTATACCTTTCAATTTAGTTTAACATGTTTGTGTTTTTTCAACAGGTTATTGGACTCTTAGATGTTTTTACCCCTTCAAAGTCATTTGAGGAATTCAATGATGTGTAAGTACATGTCTGCTGTGTATAACGTGACTAATGTATCCACCCTAAATGGGTTGTCTGGCTAAATAACAAATCTAGTTAAATGCATATACCGGTAAATTACGGTAGTAAGTTATGCTACTTGATTTATTCTTGAAAGTTGTCTCGATTTTCAACTATAAGCTTTTGGCCCTACAGGTCTTTTTCCAGTTCGTCTCAGACACAGGTCAGCATTTTTTGTCACCATGTGACGAGAGCATTGTGTGAGGGCGCCTGGTTGACTGCTTACTTCAGTATCTAAGCCAATCCCTTTCTCTGGCACAGCCGAGGTATAGATAAAGAAGCCGTCCAGTTTGATTATTGAAATGAAGCAGAATTCTTCACAGCAGACCCTTCATCACTTATTTCAGGCTGCAACCTGTCAATAGGTACTCATTAGAACGACTTGCTTAAAGAAATTCGGTTAGAGATTGATGTCTGTGCGCAATGTTACAGCAAGTTCCTGTTTTGGCTGAGGAGAGCATCTTGGGGTGGTATAACTGACTTGCTCACTCAACCCAATAGGTTTACAACTGGACATGCCGTGCTGAAGTTTGATTAAAAAAAAACTCCTCAGCTGAATGAGCTGAACAGACTTGCTTTTTTGCTGCTTCAGTCCTGTTTCTGTGCCTAGCTGCAAGACTGTCAGGCTGACGAAAATGAGATTACAACTGAGCACAGCCGGATTAAAGCATGAAATAAAATAGAAGCCTGTTATGCTTGGTCAACCAAGGAGATTTTTTTTTTCTTAAGTCACTGCTTCTGCTCCATGTCTAGTTGTAAACCTGGCAACCTTTGTACCTAACAAGGGTTGCAGCTTGAAATATGTGGTGGCAGTCATAGACAACTTCTTGCATTCAGTTCTCAACAGCCAACCTGAATCTCTTGTCCATGACTGCTTTTGTTTCTGTATTACTTTTTTATATTCTTTTTATTCCTTTTCATGTTTAGGTATTTGGTGACGCATTTAATGGGAGCTGACCTGAATAATATAGTGAAATGTCAGAAACTGACTGATGATCATGTTCAGTTCTTGATCTACCAGATCTTACGAGGACTTAAGGTACTCTCTAACCTTTTTTAGGATGTGTAAGTCTGTTGTAGTTGTAAACTAATCTTGTTTAGTCAAATTGATTGATGGTGTTCCACCGTTTTTTTTTGTGTCCTATCTCACAAATTTAGATTGTGCTTACAAATGTACATCAGAAATATACAAATAACGCATTCTACTTGTATGGATCAACAATGTCACAATTATGTATCTCCTGCTAATGTTATGAAACTTACGACTTGGTAAACATGGTCAGAGTGGCAGAGCCATTAAATGCAGTTGATGCTCCAAAGAGGAGACTGCATCCTGCCTTTTACTCCATTCCTGACATTGAACGTACTGATACGTCCAGTGTTGGGTCCCCATGTGTGATTCAGGCTCAGTAATGCAAGTAGTTAGAACTATTGATGAGCGAGCATGCTTGTTACTCGAGATTTACGAGCATGCTCGGGTGTTTTCCGCGTATCTTCGGCTTGTTCGGGTGTTATGTTTGAGTCACTCCATGTGCATGATTTGCGACTGTTTGACAGCTTTAATACATGTGAGGATTAATTGCGCTCTATATAAGCGAGTAAAATAAATAAATAAAATGTGAGGAATGCCTGTTTCTTAGGCATTTCTCATGTATTAAAGCTGTCAAACAGTCGCAAATCATGTACACTGACTCAAACATAACACCCGAGCACGCTGAAGATACTCTGCGAGCACCTGAGCATGCTCGCCGAAAGGGTTAACAGAACATACTCGCTCATCACTAGTTAGAACAAGTGATCAGCCAATTGCTTGCTCAAGTCCCCAAGGGACAGAAAAAGGGGAAAAACGTTTTAAAACCTACATATATAACAAATATAAATTTAATATAATTACACGCTATCCCCCATTAAAAATAGTAGAAAAAAAATAGTTAAACATTTTCTATTGCTGCTTTCATGAAAATCCTGTCTAACAAAATAATGTTATATTATGGTAAAAGCTTTAACTGAAAAAAATATATATTAATGCTCCAGAATTCCGTTTTTTTTCTCTTCTGGGCACATCTTTGGCGTGAAATATGATTAGTAATCAAAATATCATAGTTACTCCAAGATAGTATTGATAAAAATGTCAGCTCACAGCTCAACAAATAATCCTCACTTGGGTTTTTACATGGTGAGCTGATGGTTGCATTTTGTACATTGATGGAACTATTTCTTTACATATTTCTGATTTTTTTTTTTCCACTACTTTACAAGTTTGGTATCACCATAATCATACTGACCTGGGCAATCATATTGGCAGGTCATTTTATACTACACATTGAATGCCATAAAATCAATAACTCACAAAATTTTTTCCTGTGATTTCACCGCTCTTATTTTCTAGTACATCAAATTGTAAAATAGTGTCATTCAGAACTACAACTTCTGTCAAAAAAGTAAGCCTTTGTAAAACTTTTTTGGATGGTAAAATAAAAAAAAAGTTGTGACTCTTGAAAGAAGGAGGAAAAAATGTAAGTGCAGAAGAAGAAAATAACAGTCAAGAAAGGGTTAATTTCACTACATACTACAATATTATAGATTAAAAATAAATAAAAAGGAGTGTATTTGGTATTGGCCTATCCATAAGTCCAGTATATTAAAATTTGAAATTAATTGCCCATATGGTAAACTCTGTACTTAAAAGGGTTGTCCACTACTATGACAACCCCTCCTCATAAGCCACGCTTGGCCCTTATTTAAAATAAAAAAGCCTATACTCACCTCCTGTGCCGGCACCAATCCCGCTGTGTCGTCACTCGCTCTTGTGTTGTGTTGTCGCCAGCCTCCAATCAGCGCTGGCGTCACTGTCCTCACTTTCTGTCGAATTGAACATGGAGGAAGTCCGGCATGCCGATGATTTGACTTCATGTTCATTTCGTACAAAGGTGGGGACAGTGACGCCAGTGCTGAGTGGGCGCTGGGGTCACGTGTCATACAGCAGCACAAGGGACCCGGGGAGAGCGAGTGCCTACACCGCGGGAACCGTGCCGCCACGGGATGTGAGTATAGGCTTGTTTATTTCATTGGGGCCAAGCGTGGGTTATGAGAAGGGGTTGTCATAGTAATGGAGAACCTCTTTAAAAAAAAAAAAAAAAAATCAGAGGGAACAAAATATAGATCGATAATATCAATCTATATCTCTATCTAATATCTTTATTTTTTTTATGAAATTTGTTAAATTAGGATTAAATCACCCCTTTTTCCGGTTCAAGCATGAAAAAAAGTTATATCTGTGCCTGCTAAAGTTTGAAGTAACCAGATATAAAATGATATAAACCGTATGTTAACCGGACACAGCTTTCACACTTTCCTCACACAGATCTGTGGGAATTGTGAAGCTTGCTTCTTTTAGCAGCTGTTGATTGTCTGCAGTGCTCTCGTGACATAATAATGTCCCGAGAGTGACGGCTGGCACAGTGCTGACAATGCTGCAACAGCGGCCTGGAGGTGTGCATATGGGAGACTATAGCATTTAAGAAGTGGTTGTTCAAGTAGTGGACAACCCCATTAATGTGGAGGGTTGCTTTAATACAGTCTTATCTTCATACAATCTTTCCTGTTTTCAAAGTTGTATTAATGTAATAGTGTCAATGTAAGCAATTTTTCCATCCACTGACAATAAGGTGACTTGGAAAAGTGAGCTCTGACCTATGTATATATTACACAATATACTTGCATCTAACCTAAAATGAAAATTCTCTATCCGCTTTTCATAGAACATCACTCTGTGTCAGTGTCCAATTGTTTAAGGGGCAGGCACACTGTTAACATGAGTTGTTCTTTTGTATTCACTGTCATTTAAAACAAAGATCTCTAATAATTTCCTTTTTCTCATTTCAGTATATTCACTCAGCTGATATTATCCATAGAGTAAGTAGCATCACTGATATATTTCTGATAAAGCTATATGTGACCAAATAGTTAAAACCTTAAAGGGTACTTCCATCTCAGACACTTAGTAATATCCAGAGGATATACCACAAATGTCTGATGCGGTTCAAATCTCTGGATCTGCACCTATCTTGAGAATGGGTCTTGAATCTTTTCTTGTAATGGAAGTTTACAAAATGGGCCAACTAAGTGTGTGTTGGTTTGAAAAATTGACAAAGAGAATGAATGCATATGCGGCCACTGCTCCATTCCTCGTAGGAGAGAGATCTATTTTATGATCTGAGATTGATGACATACTAGCAGCCCGAAAAGTGTGCTCTACATAATAAAAACTAACTCCAGTTACCCATGTCTATTTACTTTCTCACCTTCAGCTGATCCTGTTCAAATCTCTGCCTCAAGAACGTTTCTATTTAAATGATGTTACAACTAATCATGTACTATTGCAGAGTTTTGTATTCAAATTTCTCAACAACATAATAATGCTTCCCACCCCAAGTCTAAGGCAATGACTTGACATGCCTGATGGGGTTAAGCTATTTAAAAATTGAATAGGAAAATGTTTCCTTTCATCATCGTCATCGCTCCGTCAGCTGATGTTTTTCTCGGTCTCACCTCAACATTAAGCTCTTTATGTGGTACGATTATGAAGATATGCAAAAAAGAGAGGCGTAGTGCTCCCCACACTTGTCCAAAAGATACTGAGCTGAGTAGACTGCATCAGAGGTAATTTTTTGTATTTCTAGCCTATGAACAAAAAATTCCTTTTATTGTACATTCATAAAAACGAGCAAATCCATCTAAGAGTCAATAAAATACTGACTGATTTCTGGCCTACACAGACGCCCTTAATCGTAGTATTCTAGATTAAAGGGAATCTGTGTGCACCAGAATTGCATCAGGTTTTAACTCACACTCGCATGTATTTGCTCGGTTTTATGGATTTACTATAAAGGAATTTTTTTTGATTGGGTGGAAGTGCTCGAGATTTATTCTTTTACCACCCCATGAAGATATGCAATAGATGTTCAGTATGTTCTTGCTGGTTAAAATTTATAGGGGGACCCTACGTCAATTTTTTTGTTCTGGGGTCTCCCTGTATACTAACCAGTAAACACTGAGCAAATATCTGTGAGCTGTTATTAATAGCCTGGGAACATTTAGGGCTATTGGGCCCCTTTCCCTGGCTATTCATATCAACCCCTTGCAGGCGGCTTTCCCTCTGGTGGTTATGAAAAATTGTCGGGAGCCCACAGGTTTTTTTTTTTTTATTTTTATTTTATTCTTTCTGTGTAAAACAATATACACAGCGGATGCTGAATACAACTCCCATCATTGTCGCCTGCTCTCGCTGATCATAGGGCGCATGGGATAGCATGCACAATAGGCATGGGATTTCTTATAAATGAAATAAAACGAAGAACTAAATGAAATGGACATAAATGGCGTGAGTTCCCCCATCAGTTTAATAACCAGCAGAGGGAAAGCCGACCGCTGGGGGCTGATGATACTAGCCAGGGAAGGGGCTATTAGCCAAAAATGTTCCCTGGCTATTAACAGCCCACAGCTGTTTACTTAGTGTTTACTGGCTAGAGTACAGGGGGACCCCAGAAAAAAATTGACGTAAGGCCCCCCTATAAAATCTAATCAGCAAAGGCTAAACAGACAGCTGTGAGCTGATAATCATAGCCAGGGAAAGGGCCATGGATCCTGGCCCCCTCTGCAGCCTCAGAAATGGCGCATCCATAAGACTCGCCAAATCTCATGCTTGGCCTCTCTCTTCCCACTTGCCCTTGTGCGGTGGCAAGTGAGGTAATAGGGTTGGGGTTCATGTCAGCCTTGTATTGACATGAAGCCCAGGTTAGTAATGGAGAGGTGTCTATAAGACTCCCCCATTACTAATCTCATAGTAAAGAGTTTTAAATATACACACGGCCTGAAAAAAATCTTTTAGGCTATGTCCATACGATGCGGTTTTAATGCATTTCCGCGGCAATTTTTCCGTCACGGAAACGCATTAAAACCGCTTGTTAATAGGTCTGCAATTTATAGCAATGGTAATCCGGATGTGCTTTGCACATGATGCGGAAATTTCCTCTCCGGATTACCATTGTGGCAAAAACCTCAGCATTATCATTTATTGCACGATTCCGCTGCAAATTTGCACCCATTGACTTGCATTGAATCGCAGCAAAATCACAAGTATAATATCTATACCTGCGGATTTGCGGTGTCTCAATGAAAGTCAATGGGCGCAAATTCGCGCCAGAAACGCGCTGCGGGTGGTACCCTGGTCAGGAGAGGAGGCTACTAACTCTTGTCATCCGACCACCGCTCTGGTTGATAACATTTGAGAGCGGTGTGAATGGGTGGAGCAGTAGTCTGCTATTCCCGCGGTTAAAAAAAAAAAAAAAAAAGAGTAAAAATAAACCTCTATACTCGCCTGTCCGGCGACCCCCGATGTCCTCCTGGTCCCCGGCGGCGATGTCTTCAGCCCGCGGCTAGCGGTACACTACACGGAGCGGGCTCGCTCCCAGCTGTGTACTGCTCTGCCAGGACCTGCGCTGACGTCACCTATCAGCTGATCGGGCACGTGACCGATCAACTGATGCTCACCTGACCCTGAGAACAGTCGCAAGAATGTTCCCAGGGAGGTAAGTTCACCGGGACTGATCAACTGATCAACCCCAGTGACCTCCTGCAGCCTGTATACTGACAGGGAGTGATTTTACACCCCTGTCAGTATACAGTGCAGTATTCTACAGCTGTGACATCAGTGATTGCTGATGTTACAGCTGTTGAAGTGACCCAGATCGTCGTGGGACACTCGGCGTAATCGTGGACTGCGTCGTTGACGGCAGACAGATGAGGAATATGGTTGTTTGTTGTTTTACGTTTTTTTTCAGGAGATCGAGGGCTTTGCGGATGCGTACAATAAAAAAAAAAAATTAAAAACAGTGTGTTTTTTATTTCATTAAAATAATTTATTCTGGCCGTGTTTTTATTGAAAAGGCGGCGACTATTTTACCATGCGGTTAGTAATGGGGGCGTCTTATAGACACCCTCCATTACTAATCTGGGCTTCACGTGAACCCCAACCCCACTCGCCACCGCTACAGGGCAGTGGGAAGAGCGATGCTAAGTGCCAGATTTGCCGCATCTTATGGATGCGCCATTTCTGGGACTGCTGAAGGGTGATATTAATAGCCGCGGATGGGGCTACTATCCATTGCCACTTCCATGGCTGTTAATATCAGCCCGCAGCTGTCTAGTTTAGCCTTTTCTGGTTATATTTTATAGGGGAACCCCATGTCAATTCTTTTCTGGGGTCCCCCTGTAATCTAGCCAGTAAAGGCTAAGCAAACAGCTGTGGGCTGATATTAATAGCCAGGGAACATTGTTGGCTAATGGCCTCTTCCGTGGCTACTAATATCAGCCCACAGCGGTCGGCTTTCCCTCGACTGGTTATAAAAATGACGGGGGAGCCCACGCCATTTTTTTTTTTTTTTTTTTTTTTTTTTTTAAATTTTAGGCTTTGTGCTTAATTCAGACGTAGCAGCGCTTTGGACGCAAATTTTTTTCTGCGTCCAAAACGTTGCATTCTATTAAACGCAGGTAAATCCACATGTGTTAACTGAACCATGCGGATTTACCACATTTAGTACTTTCTAGTGGTCAAATTTCTGTTGCGGAGACCAGCGACTCCGCGAGAGAATTTGACATGCTGCGGTCCTGAAAGACTCATCCCATATCAGTGTCCACGGGTGATTAGCAGCCTCTGCACGCATAGTGTATATGGGATTTCTAGAGATACACTGTAACATCTGAACGCTGCAGGTTTGATGCTGTATAAACACGCAGCGGCTCCTGACCGTGCCCACGTACCCAAACTCACCTGCTGCATGTCAATTTCTTTAGTGACACGCCAGTCTGCGCTGCAGATTTTGACCAGTCTAAGTTTCATATGCAGTGGATTCACATGTATCGACAACAAAAGTGCGACATTAGAACACCGCATTTTGGACGCAACAAAAATGTTTTGTGTCCAAACGCTGCTGAGTGCTGATCGGGGTACGTAGCGGCTAACGAACCAGCTGTGAGATGTTAATTATGGCAAGGGACCATGTTTGCCTAATGGCACCTTCCCAGGCTAAAATTAGCAGCTCACAGAAGCCGTATAAATTACTTGAATAGAAATGCTAATGAAGATGATATGTACTGTATACTCATACTTTCTGGTTAGTGTGCCTTTATTGTGCGCCTTCTCTAATGAAGAAATTGTTTTTGGAAGAAACTAGCTATGTTTTCCGAGACAATCCCTTAAAGGGAAACATTGTGACTGGTCTGCAGAGCTATTAAACCAAAATGGGAAAGCTGGGTAAGAAAGCTAAGTATTTATGAGCTCAGCATTCTCCCCGCCTCCTTCCATGAGGTTGATCATTCGTGAAGTGCTTAGATTTAGTCATTTATTTATGGAGCCTGTTGACCGCTTTTAAAACATTTGGATTTTTTTTTTCTTCTCAGCAGTAGAGCTTGTAAAATTCACCTTTCTCAACCCTTAGACTATGTGCACACGATGCGGATTTGGTGCTTTTTTTGTGCGTTTTTTTTTTCTTTCCTGTTCGGAAACGCAGCAGAAACGCATTGTACATCTTATCCCATGACTTCCTATGACATTTTGTAAGTTCTGTGCACATGGTCAGGATTTTTTCTGCGCGGATTTTACGTGCAGAAAAAAACGCAGCATGACCATTTCTTGTGCCTTTCTGCATGCAGATTTGACTATACAAAGCATTGGAAAAATGCATGGCAAATCCACAAGTAAAAATGCATCAAAAACCGTGTGTAAAATCCGCATGTGCTTTTTCTGCCAAGGACATGCAGAAATGCTCCGGAAAATTTCTGCTTCTTTTCTGCATTGCGGGCACATAGCCTCACAGATGATTGTACTCAAATATGTGCTTTACATATAACTTGTCAGTTTATGCCATGGCGTATGTGTTATTTATAATCTATATCTTATTGGATTGTGTCTTACATCTTGTGTTTCTCCTCATGTCTGCAGGACTTGAAACCTAGCAACCTTGCTGTAAATGAAGATTGCGAGCTGAAAGTGAGTGACTCTACAATGCTTAAAGCGATTGTCCTATAAAAAAAGCCCCTTCACCAACATGCCGATCCCTTTGTTTCATTACCCCTGATATCTGGAGTAGTTAGGTGCCCCAGCTGATATAAATTTGGAAAGCTTTTTTAGGTATACTGAAGTATCCACGTTAGTAGCCCTTTCACACGTTCTCCTACATACCTAATAGATGAATCATCTGTGTTGTCCATTTGCCATAATGGAAAGAGGTTGTGCTAATGAAAAGAGAAACCCTATTGTGTTTGTGTAATTGGACACAGGCAGCTTGGTTATGTGTGACAGCTTTATCAAAGTGGTTAGGAACCATCTCAAAGTTAAGGACTCAGTCTTCCTCCTGCAAGGCCCATCTTTGCATATGCCTGAGTAAGCAGAACTTTATTGAATTGGGGTTTATGTTCATCACTATATCCTTTCGCTGGTGCCACAGAAGGAATTGGTAGACAGCTGGAGCATGAGCTCTATTTCATGGACATATCAACTTTTGTTGCAGCCATGTGTAGATTGGCCTGGCTCGAATGCTGGTCAGCAGATACAACTTCTAAGGGTACGTGCCCACCATCCGTTCCAGCAGCGGATTGGACGCAGCACACCTGTACAGTAGAACAAAAGTGGATGGGATTTGTAGAAATCCAGTCCCCACTGTGCTTCTATTAGACGCTGCGTAAACTCAGGGCGGCATGGGTTTAGGAGCCACAGTATGTCAATTTCTGTTGCGGAGCCAGAAATTTCACCCATAGAATGGATAGGGTCCGGTAACTAAACAGTGAACACATGCAGATTTACCTGCGGAATCGGACGCAGCAAAAACATGCTGCGTCCAAAGCGCTGCAATAGCCTGATCGTGGGCACTACTTCTTGCTACTTCTCATCTGCCTGGAAACCGCTTGATCAGAAGTGGAAAGACATTTCATTCGCCTTATTAATGCTTTGACACTTCATAATTCTTATGTGGTTATTGTAAAAATATACCAAAGTGAAAGCTCTACCTTTTGATATAATATTGCATACATATTTTTGCTGTCTTTTCTATGTCTTTACTTATCTTGTAATACTTGTTAATTACAATGTCCATTTATGCATTCCTTCTCTTCTAAGACCCAACACAAAATTCTGCAGCAGGGTTCCTGTTAGCATGGAGTAATTGGTAGAGCACACGAGAGGTTCTTAGTCCTTAGGGATGTTCTTAAATTGCTGTAGTTTGTATGAAAATAAGCAAGTTTACAGTTGACTTGCTTTTGCTATCTGCTATATTTGTCCAGCAATGAGAGATGTTATCTGTTTATAGTGTACAGCTTGTTTCCATGGAGTCTGGCCAGAGTGCACAGTAGTTAACCCTTCCCCTGGAATATAGCTCTTAACATCCCAGTCACCTCTCTCCAGCCCATTGATTTCAATACAGCCATTAGCTGCTCACCTCCTTCAACCCCCTCTCAGCTTCTGCAAGAGAGATGCAGTTATATATCGCTGGCATATCCGCTTTCACCGCAGGTCTCCTAATCACCATTCTCTGCTCTCCCTGTCCTGACTTGTGTGCTTGTTAAAATGCCCTGTTATCTCTGTGTGTGATTACAGTGTAGCAAAACATGTGCTGGGCTTTATAGTTCTACTAATACTACAGGTTCTATTCATCAGAGCAGTCACTATAGGAGAAGAGCCCTCCTTCCTAGAAACCCGGAAGTAAGGAGATTGCATAGCTCTGAGCTGCTCCAGACAACCTGACAATACCTCTCTAAGTATAGTTGAATTCAGTGGTAATGCATTTGGCGTCTTGCATGCTGCTGTATTTCCATATAATAGTATACATTTGGTTTCAGGTTTTTTTTTGTGAATTCTAAATTTAAAAATTTGCTGTTTGTTCCACTGGATTCTGTTAATCTTGCCATATTCCAAATGAATACGATGCGAACTATAGGTCCACTATCCACTCGCTTGCAAACATGAGGTCTTAGGCTGTGTGAAAACGTTGCTTTTTTGCTGCATTTCTTTCAGTGCAGATTTGTCACAAAACTTGAAGGGAGGGATACCTGATGCCAGCAAAGTGAGTGAGAATCCTGAAGTGTCATGCACACGTTGCTTATTTGTGACTTGCAGATTTAAATCTGCAGGATGTCAATGCTTTCAGCTTCTGCTTTTGCTTCAGATTTCACCCATACTAATGAGTGGGGAAAAAGATGCAGAAATAGTGCTGAAATTTCTGAACCAAATACTTAATGTGCACATACCCATAGCGATAATAGTGATAAACTGCATGGAGATGGCTGGAATTGCGGTTTATTCATTTACTGTAGTGATTTAATTGGAAACCAGTATCTTGAAGTCAATATAAGATAAGAAAATAATTATCCCACAGTCAATCTTTCATGTAGAGTTTTTGAATATAGATGTATTGCTGTATCCGTTATTTCATTATTGTAGACCTTAATTTCTTATTATATAACTTTCATAACCGTATTTATACCAGGGGAATTGGTAATCTGCTTGAGACCCTGGGCTTATTGCATTAGGGGACATCTGTCATGAGGATTTTATACCTCAAACTATTGGCATATATGTACAAGCGCTTTTATGCTGATTAAATCCATACGTTGATTGTAAAAATCAACTTTTTTTTTTTTTTTTTTTTTTTTTTTTAGCGTTTCTAGCAATCCAGTCATGAAATCGTATGCAAATGAACTGCAAGTGCTTTGGGGAGGGACAGTGCACTTGCAGTTCCCCTGCCCTCCTTCCCTATTCACCCATTGGTCTATTGTCTCACTGACAGTGAGTGATCTGCTTCCACCCCCACCCTTCCTGTTAGTGAGACAAAGGAGGGAGGGCCAGAGAGCTGCAAGTTGAATCTCCCACCCTGAAGGACTTGCATTTGCGTATGATTTCAAAGCTGACACTAGAACGGATTTCTACAGTTAAGGAATGGATTTAGTCCGCATGACTGCGCCTGTACATACATCCCATTAGTTTGAGATATAAAATCCTCATGAAAAGTTCACCTCAATGTCAGGAAACTTTTACATTTAATTTCAAAGTCGATCTTTACTAAATTTTATTCTTTTCATAGATTCTCGACTTTGGCTTGGCTCGGCACACAGATGAGGAGATGACCGGCTATGTTGCCACAAGGTGGTACCGGGCACCAGAAATCATGCTAAACTGGATGCATTATAATCAGACAGGTATATAATTTCCTTTAATATCATATATTATAAACTTTCACTACTACTGGCTTCACAGTTTGTAAACTTGCTAGATGAAAGAATAACTTTTTTTCTAACTTGATATGGATTCTATGTTCTCTTTAGGTGGCTGAAAATAGGTGTGTGCATATAGACCCCTGTAAGCAATTTACATAAAATGTATCACTTCTGAACACTTCACATGATTTTACATAAACACAGCAAATAAAAAAGTTCAGCAATTCCTCCTTTAACCTCTCTTTGTAAGGTCTAACTTGTACTCCAAGTTTAAAGGGGTTGCCCGGCCCAAATTGATAAATCTGCAGTCACTATGTGTGACTTCTGAATCTCCCCAGTGCAAGCACTGCGGGGATTGGCTGGAGGGTATGTATGCATTCTACATATTCCCGGCCAGGGCCCTCTAGTGGGAGTGGCATCTCTCCATACTCTTGCATGGAAGCAAGGCCATGCCCTGTCTAGTGATGTGGCAGTCCATTGGGTGTGGCCAACTAGAGTGTGCAGCCTTGCTCCATACAAGTGTGTGGAGCAAGATCGCACCCACCGGGTGGGCTCTGGTTGGGAGTATATATAACTCATACATGCCATCCTGTCCCGGCTCAGAAACTGGCGAATCCCCACAGCACACGAGGGGGGGATTCAAAAGTCTGCAGTCACACAGAGTGACTGCAGACTTATCGATTTTAGACCGGACAGCTCCTTTAATGTATAAATATTTCTATACCTCAGTACCACCACCTTGTGGATGTGATCCATATCACAGAATCAGTACCGAATAAACAACACAACCCATATTGATTTTTAATTCTGGCACTCGCTGAGCGCAGTTCCGGAGCTGCTCATTCTCCCCGCCTTCAGCGGTCAGAGGATTACAGTGGGGGACACCCAGGAGAGGTGAGTATGTGGATGTTATTTCTCCTTCCCCCATGACGGCACCACGGAGAGAGGATCCGCCCTTCAAGGACAGGAAACCTACAGATAAAAGGGCGGTACCTCTCTCCCGCATCAGTTGGTTTCCTGTCCTTGACGGGATCCTACAGTTCCGGAGGAGGCATACCTGCGGGGTGCCAGAAGATGGACGTCGTGGGATGCCAGGCCCGACCAGTCCAATCCAGGCAGCGGGGGTGCCCTGCCTCGGCTGGTGCAGTGCCCTGATGCGCCACCGCTGGGGTCAGTGGGCCTTTAGGGTGTGCGGGGGAGTTCAGACGAAGAGGACAGGGCCTGTCGGGGCCCGCCGAGGTGCTGTGCTGGACCCCCCTGGTTGCGGCAAGTGGGAGCGCGCCGGGCGCCTCTGGATGACGCGGCGCAGCAATGCATGACTGGGTAGCCAGTCTGCGCAGGCACGGGCGTCCTCCTGCAGGTGCGGGGGAGGTGGGGGCGCCGGGTCACCACAGGCGCTATGGGAGGGAATCCCAGTGCCTTAAAAGACAGCGGAGGACGCCAGAAGCTGCTTCTTAAAGCTCTCTCAAAAAAAAGTGACCAAGAGCTGCTTCCTCAGTCGCCACCGCGAACCCAACGAAAGAAGAAGCCGGAAGAAACTGGGCACCAGGGCCGTAACAGTGAAAGCGGGCGCTCCGGCAGATCGTCGCAGCACAGCAAAGACTCCACCTCAACATCTTCCAGGAGGACTCCGTCTACAAAGATGGCTCCACCTCCTGAACTGGTACCTGCTCTTCCGTCTGGTTGGTAAGTGATCTTTGTGAAAGTCCACTTTGTAACTAGGGGCCCTCGCTCTCTCTCTTTTTGTCTCTTATTAGGGAAGAAAGAGTACGGGGAAAACAAAAAATAGGACCTGTGCACTATGCACAGAAGCCTTACCCACTACTTGGGATAAGAGACTCTGCAGCTCCTGCATTGAGCAAACTATATGCGAGGAAACCCCCCTAAATTTGCCTCTGAACTTAGAGACCTAATTAATTCGCAGGTCGAAGATACCATTAAATCCTTTCGGGGGGGTAAAAGGTTAAGGAAAACTAAAAAACATATCCCCCGAGTCCGGTTCTAGCAGTTCTGAGAATGGCGGAGATTCGGACACTTCCATCTCTTCATCTTCCTCTTCCTTGTCTACAGATAGAGGAGGACGGAGCTGCTTCCCTATCGAGGAAACAGCCTCATTAAGGCAGTCAGGTCTACCATGGGGTTAGAAAATTCCTTGCCCAAAAAATCTATCCAAGACGTAATGTTCAGCTTTCTAGAGCAAAAAAAGAGGAGATCTTTTCCAATAAATGAGCATGTTCACGCTTTGATTAAGAAAGAGCGGAAAAAAACTGAGAGGAAGGGCTTCCTTTCCCCTAAACGAAAGTACCCGTTCGATGACCCTGCATGTTCCTTTTGGGAGAAGGCGCCAAAACTGGATGTTCCCATAGCCAAAGCCTCAAAGAAATACTCCCTTCCATTTGAGGACATGGGTGTCTTAAAAGACCCCATGGATAAAAAAGCAGACGCCTTCCTAAAGGGTTCCTGGGAAGCCGTTGGGGGGGGGGGGGGGTGTTAAAACCTGCGGTAGCTGCCACATGTACGGCCAGGTCATTAATGGTCTGGCTGGATCAGCTTGAAACACAACTGAGGCAGAAAACCTCTAGAGAGACCATTCTTGAAACTATCCCATTAATGAAAAGGACAGCGGCCTTCCTAGCTGACGCCTCAGCGGACTCCGTCAGATTAGGTGCTAGGGCGACAGGGCTCGCTAACGCGGCCAGACGAGCCCTCTGGCTCAAATGTTGGCCCAGGGATCTACAGACTAAATCAAGATTGTGCTCCATCCCCTGTGAGGGCGAGTTTCTATTTGGGCCTGCCCTTGATGACATCTTTGAAAAAGCAGGGGACAATAAGAAGCGGTTCTCTATCCTGTCCAACACTGCTTACAGGAAACCTTTTCGGAGTAAAAGGTTTATCTGTAGAAAACCCCCTAAAGAGCAGGATAGGTGGGAAGACAGGAGAAGGCAGACCAAAGGGTTCCTATTTAACAACCCCCCCCCCCCCCAACGATAACAAAGCCCGCCCAATGAGGATTTGCCCCGGGTGGGGGGAAGGCTATCAGGCTTTCCCCAGCCTGGGAGTTAATATCCGACAGCTCTTGAATTCTGAGCCTAATACAATCGGGCCTGAAACTCCTATCCTCACATTCCCTCAGCAAAACTTTGTTGTGACCCCCGAAAGGTCCTCAAACGAGGAGCAGCTGGCCTTGGAGCAGGAAATCCGGGGACTGGTAGAGAAGGCAGTCCTTCTGGAGGTCACGTGGGGGGAGGAAGGCAAGGGCTTCTATTTTCCGTTATTCCTGAGGAAAAAAACAGATGGGACGTACAGGACGATTGTAAATCTAAAAAAGCTGGACAAACTTTTGAAGGTGGAAGCCTTCAAAATGGAAACCATAAAATAATCAGTAAAAATGCTGTTTCCCGATTGTTTCATGGCCGTCCTGGATTTAAAAGACGCTTATTATCACGTCCCGATACACAAAGACTACCGGAAGTTCCTCAGAGTAGCAGTTCCAATGGGTGGAGTGGTCAAACACTCAATATACGGCCCTCCCATTCAGCATCGCCATAGCCCCAAGGGTGTTCACCAAAGTTATTGCAGAGGTAATGGCTCATCTAAGGGAACAGAACACCCTGGTCGTCCCATACCTAGACGACTTCCTGGTAATAGGTTGCTCCTTCCTGAACTGCAAAAACCATCTGGGAAAGGTCATGGATTCTTTGACTCGCTTAGGATTGCTTTTGAATCTAGAAAAATCCAAAATAGAACCATGCCAGATACAGGAATACCTAGGCATCTTGCTGGATTCAAAAAGACAGGAGTGTTGTCTCCCCACAGAAAAAAATCACAAAATCATGGGCCAGATATCACGGGCAAAGTCCCACCCGTCTATGTCCATCCGGAAAGCCATGTCCCTTCTAGGCTCCCTGACGGCATGTTTCCCGGCCGTCCAATGGGCTCAAATACATACCAGGATCCTACAGTGGGAAATCTTAGAGACAGAAAAATCCCTAAGAGGGCATTTAGAAGGGCAGCTAACTCTATCTGCAGAAACCACACTTTTCCTAGAGTGGTGGGGGAACATAGACAATCTAGCCCAGGGGATTCCTTGGACAATCCCGACACCTCAAATCCTGACCACAGATGCAAGTCCCGGGGGCTGGGGGGCTCACCTCAACAACCTTGTAGCTCAGGGGGTCTGGACAGAACGCTTAAAGCTAGTGTCCTAAAACATGGAGGAGCTCCTAGCAGTAGAGCGGGCACTCCGGGAATTCATGCACACATTACAAGGACACCACGTGAGGGTCTTTTCAGACAACCAGGTAGTAGTAGCGTACCTGAACCACCAGGGGGGTACACGGTCCCATTCCCTAATGCAGACGACTGGTCATCTTTCGCTTAGCCGAGGAAAACGTACAATCCCTATCAGCCCTACACATAAAAGGGATAGAAAATCGCATCGCAGACTGAGTCGGACACAGCTAAAGCAGGACGAATGGGAGTTAAATCAGTCAGTTTTTCGGCAGATTGTACAAATGTGGGGAGGTCTCTCCATAGATCTGTTCGCCAACAATCGGAACAAGAAAACACACTCTTTTTGCTCCCTAGACCCCAAAGGGAGCCCCTTAGCCATGGATGCCTTCATGATCCCGTGCAGTTACCCTCTAGCTTACGCTTTTCCTCCGACCGCTCTGATTCCAGCTGTTCTGAGGAAAATCAGAGAAGAGAAAGCGAGGGTAATCTTGATAGCCCCCTTTTTGCCAAAGAGGCCGTGGTTTTCTTGGCTGAGGATGTTATCACTCTCCGACCCATGGGTTCTTCTGGAGCTTTCGGACCTTCTTTCTCAGGGTCCGGTTCTCCATCCTCCGGCTTCAAACTTACACTTGACAGCCTGGAATTTGAAAGGGCTCTTCTGAAGGACAAAGGTTTCTCCCCAAATCTTATCACCACGCTACTTCAAAGTAGGAAATCTGTGACCACCAAACTGTACGGGAAAACCTGGAAGAAATTCCTTTCAGTCTCAGGTTGCAGGCTGGGTGGGGAGGTTCCATTAACAGCTATCCTGGAATTTTTGCAGAGGGGATTGGAGCAGAGTCTGGCCACAGGTACTTTAAAAGTTCAAGTTGCGTCCCTGGAGCTCTACAATTTTGATCTGGCTAGGGATAGATGGGTATCTAGGTTCATTAAAGCATCATCTAGATCCCGACCCATCTCATCCCGAAATACTACACCATGGGATTTAAACTTGGTCCTTTCAGTTTTAACGGAGGTCCCTTTTGAACCTCTGTCAGAAGCATCCCTAAAAATTCTGTCCCTCAAAACAGCGCTCTTAGTAGCTCTCACATCCGCATGTAGGGTTAGTGATATTCAGGCCCTATCGGCAGGCCCCACCTTCACACAAAACTTGGAGGATAGGGTTACTCTGAAAACCGACCCTGCCTATCTGCCAAAAGTGGCGTCAAGATTTCACAGGTCCCAGGAAATTACCCTCCCTTCTTTCTGCCCCAACCCTAGGAACACTAAAGAGAAGGTCTTGCATACACTAGACGTCAGAAGGTGCCTAATCCAATACCTAGAGGCGACACAAGTGTAGGGAGGATAGTTCTTTGTTTGCTTTCAGGGCCCTCTTAAGGGGAAGAAAGCTTCTAAGGACATACTGGCCAGATGGATAAGGGAGGCCATCACACTATCGTACTTCTCATGTGGGGAAGCTGCCCTGGAGAAACTAAAGGCCCACTCAACAAGAGCGGTGGCAGCCTCCTGGGTGGAGAAGGCTGGTGCTACAATAGAGCAGATATGTAGAGCAGCAACCTGGTCTTCCCCCTCTACCTTCTTCAATCACTACCGGCTAGACTTAACCTCTTCTTCAGACCTTACTTTTGGGAGAGGGGTTCTGGAAGCTGTGGTCCCCTTCCCCCAATGAGTCACTTCTCTGTAATTCTCTCCGTGGTGCCGTCAAGGGGGGTGGGGGGGAAGGAGAAAGACGTAGTTACTTACTGATAACGGGATTTGTCAGAGCCCATGACGGCACCCGGACATTCCCTCCCTTCACGTGTGGGTGCGCACACTTATTAGTTACCTGTTGTAGCCACGTGGTGTCTCTGACGAGTTCTTAAATTGTAAAATTTTGTGTTACTAACCTGGTGGTCCTCTCATGCTCTGTAAACAACTGATGCGGGAGAGGTACCGCCCTTTTATCTGTAGGTTTCCTGTTCTTGAAGGGCAGATCCCCTCTCTTCGTGGTGCCGTCATTGGCTCTGAGAAATCCTGTTACCGGTAAGTAACTACGTCTTTTATTCTTACTTTTACAGGTGGGGACACTGCGGGAGCAGACACTACCACTACCCTCATCGTTATCACTTGCGGGTGGTGATCGCAGCGCCGGCAGGGAACCATGATGAGGGCAGCGCTTGGGAACAGCGCTAACTGTAGCGCTGATTCCCAAGTGCCGGTCCGTGTGATCCTGATGCGGCACATGGTTGCCGCACGTGTGATACACTGGGACACCGATACCTCCAGTACCAGCTTTTCCGGTACCGGAAATATCCGGACGTATGAAACTGACCTGCTGCGTTTTTTAGCGTTTAACAGGATCAGTATTTGTTTATGCAAAAACTACATGCAGTTTGCATCAAAACAGCAATGCAACTTCAGCATCTGAACTTTCAAGGGATTGTGCCATAATGTTTGTTTTTTGTATTAATTATTGATTTATATATGGTAATTAAAAAAAAATAATTTTTTTCACAAATTGCAGACATTTGTTTTATTTGTCTGTATTTTTACTTTTTCAGTCGATATCTGGTCTGTTGGCTGTATAATGGCTGAGCTTCTGACAGGTCGAACACTATTCCCAGGAACAGATCGTATCCTTTTAAACAATATTAAATAATGTGAAAAGTTCTAATAACTAATTCCTCTGCAATCTTCTCCCACCGTCTAAATCTGTTTTATGTTTGCAATAAGTTGTCCTAACTGATAGAAAGAAATTTAAATTGTCTTGTTAATTATTGTTTGAAATGTTCACTTTTAAATTTTTGCTATTGTTGAATATTGGTAGCATTATACAAAAAGGGTAATCTTTATATAATGGAAAGACAATGAAATTATATAATATATATTTTTTGTTTGGAATCCCTTTTTACACATGGGCTTTGTATATTTCATGAGTAAATTTCTTGTTCTGTCACATTCAGTGCTTGAGGTAAGTGATGCATGAATAATTGCTGGTACCCTAACAATGACATGAATATGGGGCACTAGGTCCTCCCTTTTCTCCTTGTTGCATAACTTTGGTAAGTAGAGTTTACTTTACTTGACAAAATAACAGTTCATTTTATAACTGAACAGAATTAATTGTAAAAAATAAAATTAATGTAAAAATATTTTGTGAAATTGTGAGGACCCTGAGATTCTAAATTAACAGGAGCAGTCTATTTCTCCTCTTCCTGACCAGACATATTATATATTTCTTTTGCTTATATCGGGAACAACGTGCAGAAAAATAAGACTTCTATTATTTGCTTCTTTCTTTTTTTAACTATTTCTTTTAATGACTACTAAGGACTGCTATAAAGCTTTAATTGCGTTTTCTCTCTGTAGTGATTATTTTTAATGTATTGGACTTTTAATTTTTAAATGGGATGAGGCCACAAATGGCGATTCAGAAAGGCATAATATCCTTAGTTTACTTTTTATTTTTTTTCACTTATTTCACACTCTAATCCCCATAAGATTTAAAACAAAAAAAAATATTTACATTCTTTTTTTATTTCCGATTTTTTTCCTTGCAACTGTGCCTGGTTTATTATCCCGTTACATGGCAGAGCGGACTAAATCTTCTAGTGCCAAACAACTCCTGTTCTCCGCCTATGCCCATTGATCAAACAATCACTCGGTGTGCTTTCTATACTGTAGTACACAGGGCTTCGTCAGCACTGTGTATTAAACGATCAGGAAGGCAGAAATGGTAGTGTGTCATCTCTGCCTTCTCTATGGATATTTTTAATGGATGGTAGTGTTTATTTTTAGTGGAATATTTCAGGAGGCGATTAGAGTGCACAATTATACTCAACTCTGTTGGTTAGCTTCTCCTCTTCCACTGGAAAAAGACGCATTGTGATCATACTCTAATAGTAGATGGGAGATTGAAATTCTACACTCCATTGTTGCCACTGGGCTCAGCACGATCGATGTAGGCACTCCTCAAATTCGATCCCTAGTTTAATTTGAGGGTATTTTTTTTTTTTTTTTTTTGTATAGTGCACGGACCTACCATTCCTCAGCATTCAACACTCAACCAGTGCGTGTCGCGATTGGTCCTGCCACTTAAAAAATCCATACGCAAATCTGAGGGGGGAGGGAGTCAGATCTTCCACTGAATGGGCTTGTTCGTGCACAGCTCTGTTTAAGAGAGCATCTGTAGGCTACTAGTGGTGCCTCACCAAAACCACCTCCTCAGCAACGTAGCTCAGATATACTTTACTAAGGGAGCCTTCTTTTATAGTACAGGTACGGTCGTTTTTTGTGTTCTTTGTTTATTTACACAACAAACAGAAGTTCCTGTGTTTTGTATAGCCCATAATCGAGCCCTGTGTTTACATGAGGGGATTGTTATAGTTACAGTTGGGGGTCTACAGTGTACCACTGGCATATGTCCGAGACTTCTCCACCCTGTGATTCCCATTCTACTTTCCCTACGACAGTGCTTTCACTACCTATGTTACACTAACCAGCTATTTTACCCAATTAAATAGCTGGAGTCAGCCAAACATACAGCGGGTGAAATAAGTATTGAACACGTCACCAGTTTGCTAACTGTTTCTAAAGGTGCTATTGACATGAAATTCTCATCAGATGTAGGTAACCCATCCAATCCACACAGGCAAAGAAATCAAACCATAGATGTCCATAAATTATGTAGAGTAAAGAGAAATGACACAGGGAAAAAGTATTGAACACTCTTACTGAAATTTAAGTAATACTTGCTACAAAATCATTTTGTTGGTGTTGACAGTTTCAATACACCACCTGTATGGAGAAACTAATCACATGTATTGCTCAGGCTTGTCTAAATGTTGTTGAGCAAACTTTAAACACGCTGGAACATACTTTTTGTTCAGCTTTGGAGTCTTGTTCGGTGAGTGTGCATACAGGCCATGGAGGTTGAATGCATTACTTATTGTTTTCAATTGTACCTGTTGATTCCAGGTTTTTCTGTAGCCCTCCATAAGTGGTCCTTGGATAACTCTTCGGATTCTTTTCACTCCTATGTCTGAAATCTTGTGGGGAACACCTGTTTTTGGTTGGTATACTGTGAAATTATGTTATTTCTACTTCCAGATTAATCAGTGTGTTTTACAACAATAAGGTTGCAAAGGTCTAGAGACAGCTCACTGGTTTTAATCATCATGAGATGTTTCTTGTGTGGCACCTTGAATAACGCACCTTTTTTTTTTATAGGCCATTAGTTGAACCAGCTGACATTATTTTTCACTAAGTAGCAGGACTGCTTTCTAATCACAGATCAGATTTCTTCATGTGTTCAATACTTTTTTCCTGTGTCCTTTCTCATTATTACATATAACTTAATTCATGGACATCTATGGTTTCATTTTTTGCCTGTGTGGATTGGATGGGTTGTTACTGACATATGGTGAGAATTTCATTTCAATAGCACCTTTACAAATATATTTACTTAGAAAATTATCATGTTCAGTACTTCACCTGCTGTGTATGCAATATCCAGCTATATTTGTTCTGGCTTACATTGTATATTTTATACCCATCAAGGCAATATAGAATCTGTATCTCTGCCCTGCAAGAGCTTATTCAGACATCCATGCAAATCCATCAGAGTTCATTGCACGGACTGGCTATAGTTTTCCCAATCCGAGCGTGACAGTCTCATAGAAATGCATAAAGCTGTCGTGCTCTGGTCAGAAGTGTGGCAAGTCTGTGCTTGGACTGATTTACATGTCTGCATGAGCCCTAAGGAAGATAATCTGTATATTCTAACATAATGTCTCATATTGTTTTTTTACTTGGTTAGTGTACAATGATCACAAACTATTTTCTGTTCATGTTACCGCAGGAAATACCGCCATAAAGCTGTCATTAATTTAATCTCAAACAATGTAAAATTGTCACTTTATTGTTGAATTTTATTACAATAATGTGTGATGAATTAAAGAGACTGAATCCTTATCTCTCTAAGCTCTCTTTCACTTTCCTGCAGTAAGAATGCATGTGCTTTTATAGCAATTCATACTCAAGACTCCAAACCTTAAACCAACAGTGTAGAATTCATAAATGACTCTTTTTAGCATGTGAAGCACAAGGCACTTGCAGGCCAACTGCCCAAAGTGAAAGTAAGTTCAGAAATAAGAATGGCATCCTCAGAATCTGTGTCTTTTCCACTATCCAAGCATTTTGAGGCATTTAGGATTTTGTTTCATGGTAATAGATTGTCTCTAAAATTTAGATGAAAATTCACTTCTTAGTTTAATACATTGCTAGTGTCTGTACAGTCCTTAAAGTGGTATGTTATGAAATTTGGTATATTTAGCATGAAAATATGCAAGTTTGCAATTGATTTAAATGTTCTGTCTGCTGTCGTTCTCCTGCTATTAGAGCTATTATCTTGCATAGTTTACAGCTTGTTGTCAAGATTGACTACCAGGGCCTGGCCAAGTGCAGTAGCTTTATTCCAGTTTGAGGAGTTAACTCCTGAGATACCAGTGGACAGCTCCCGCCCATTGATTTCTATACAGCAGCTAGCTGTTTACTTCTCTTCTATATCCGCTCCTGAAAGGTCAGGAGCCCAGCGGTGAGTGACTCGCCTGCACACAAGTTCCCTGCTGCACAACACTACACAGACTGCAGGGAGAAGAGCGCCGTCCGTACAGAGGAAACAGCGCAGGCGCGGGATCCGGCCGGGAACTGCACGTCACAGGGCCCTGCAGAGGAGGTGGGGTGAGTATGTAAACCAAAGTAGTAGGCAGGCATTTCTTGGCGTCCGGGGGACGTGAAGCTTAGCAGAAATAATTTAATAAAAAAGCTATTACACAGAAACCAGACCACTAATATGAGCCATACAGGTAGGTATAGATTCACATTTCTATCACCTGTATGCCCATATTAGCGGTCTGAAAAGTCCCAGGGGGTGACAGATTCCCTTTAATAGCCTGCTTTGCAAAAGCCAAAATACACGCTGCACAAACAACCCACCTACTTCTCCAGGATCTGCGAACCATTTAATATCAAAGACAGATTTCAACTGCAGAGATATGCATCATTTCTGCTGCATATGAACATGTACATAAAGGGAATCTGTCAGCAGGTTTTGCTTTGTAATCTGAGAACACCACAATGTAGGAGCAGACACCCCGATTCCAGCGTTATCATTTACTGTTGTGTTTTGCTGTTTCAATACTATCAGTGTTTTATCAGCAGGAGATTATCACTACAGGACAACTGGTCTCATGTATCCTAGTCCAACAAGGCCCCCAGCACTGATTAGCAGCTCTGTCACTATACAATGTACACAGAAAGCTGTGGTGTTGACGGATTATACACAGATCAACATCTCAGCTCTGCTAGATCTACAAAAACCTGCTGACATATTTTCTCCAGTCCCAGTTGTCTTTGTATGCATGTGATGTTTGTATGTGTGCAGAGCAGGGTTCCCCATCTCCAGTCCTCAAGAGCCACCAACAGATCATGTTTTCAGGATTTCCTTAGTATTGGGCAGGTGATAATTCCATCACTTGTGCAATACTAAGGAAATCCTGAGATGGTCTGCTGGGGGCTCTTGAATACTGGAGTTGGGGAACACTGATGTGAAGCATTTATAGGTTAAAGAGGTAACTGCAATATATCTTATCGGAGAAATCTGCTTCTTTCTCCTTCTGGACTGATTTTTCACTCTCAATTTCATGGGTAAATTCTGTATTCAGTGAGCACAGATTTCCCCACTACTAAGAGGTGAATTGACAATCAGTTCTTATAAACTTCTATGTAGGGGAGAAGCTAGACAGTCTGTTGGAAGTTCTCTTGAAGCAATGCTTACAGTTCTCCATAGAACTTTATGAACACCAAATGTCATCTTTTTCAGGAATGGTAAAAACTATAGTCGCTGAAGAAAATTTACCTGTAAATTGAGGAGAATTTTGAAAATGATCAGTCGAGGAGCAAGAAGCCCGTATATTACAAAGTTTTATTTTCACGTGTACTTTTGATTTACGAGGAATGAAAAAGTTGGTTACTCTTTAATCATTGTTTGTTTCGGGCTCTTGAGTCCGTTTTAGGTTTTTCAGTTCTTCAGTTGGCAATCTATTCCAAACTAGCAACAAGATGGTTTTTTATTATTAAAGTGATTAACTTTATATGTGTATTTCCTTTTCTGGACATTGGAAACCACTGTAAACACTACTTTTGCTACCAAGAAAATATTGCCTTGTGATGCAGTAAGCAGTTGCCACTTTAATCCTCATCAATAAGGTCAGTATATGTGAAGTCTTGCGAGCTGTAAACCTAGAATGCCTGCTTACTGAGCTTCTGCTGCTTCTTATTGTGAAAGTAATGTCTGTCGCTTCAGTTGGTGACTTTTCTTTGCCTAGAAGAGGACCTGTCACCAGGTTAAAAGTGGCCAGTTTTTTGCTATTGTTTTATTGTTGCTGCTCCCCTGAGTATTCTGTCTTTGTTCTTTTTTGAAAATCCACCATACTAATAAATAATAATAATACGGTTGTAGATAAATTGGCCTTATTACTGGTACTTTTTGTGGTCTTTACAAGTGGGCATGGCTGATAGGATACTGCTGTCTAGAGAAACCTGTGAACCACGCCGCCTTGTAAAGACAATAAAAATTAGCACCAGATAAAAGGCCCATGTCTGTAGACAAAAAAACAGCGTATTGAGGGGACAGCAGGAGAAAAAACAAGCTGCATGGACTGGTGACTTTTGACCTTGTGACGGGTACTCTTTAAGCCAGTGGATGAATGATAAATTTTGTTCCTTTTCTTTTGGATTTTGGTTTTGTTTTCTGTTGTATCATATCCCTGTTTACATTTCACACCCTTCTTCCACCCATAGAATGTGCAGAGGACATCTCTATATTTTGGTGGTGTGATCTGTGGCTGCTGCCTCACATATTGCACATTTTCCTTCATAATCCATATGTAGATATTGATCAGCTGAAGCTCATTTTGAGGTTGATTGGAACCCCTGAGTCAGAGCTCCTGCAGAAAATTTCCTCGGAGGCTGTGAGTGTTTAATATGTCACAATGGGTAATCCTGCAACCCGAGTGCCAATACTCAAGTGTTGATGTTAATTTGACATTCAAACATTACTAATCAATTGTATGAATGTTCTAAAATTAATTAGATTTCAGATTTATTACTGCCCATGAAGTTTGCACACTTAAACAAATTTTCAGCATTTTTCCCATTTTTCTTTAACAAAGGCATTGCATGGTTCTTATACCCATGAAATTAAATCAAGCTCTAATTCCAAACGTTATTGCGGGTTGTAGTGACCTAAATTATCAAATGAGGTCATGTTCCCACGTGGTGTAAATGCTGTGGTTTTTTTTTTTCATTGCATTCTTGTGCATAAAATGCACATTTATCAGTTCAAGCAAAGCAAAGTGGCGGTGATTTCAAGGAAATGCATGCTCACTATCATTTGAAAACACTGAAACTAAGTTTGCTGGTGCATTTTTCCCCATAGGCCTCTATGGGGAGTCTTAAAAATCCTTGTAAAAAATACTATTGCTTTTTTTAACAAGATCCTGGCAGCTGTCCTAGCTCCTGAAAACAACTTCCTTGTATGTATAGAACGCTTTCCCTGCATTCCAACAAGTCCTATTATGTGGCGTAGCGATTGCTGAATCAGTATGAAAGTAACTTTGAAGCTTGGCCCACACTATACGAAGTGGCTGACTAGCGGGAGGATTAGTCCATGGTAAACACCCCCACTCCTCCCACCGACTAATCATGTAAGCAGGGGCTGGTGAGCGTCACGATTTGCAAGAGTGATGTCACTCCTTGCCCTTGGCAGATATTGCACATGGTCTCCCTCTCCCTGAGAATTCGCAATAAAGCCAGGTGTAAGTCCCTGGCTTCATCGGCACACTGCGCATGCCCAGGGAGGCAGCAGTGACACAGATTTTACAGCCACCAGTCATAACTATATTTATATTGTTTTTGATGGGTAAATTTGGAGTTCCTTTGCAGCAGTCACAGTCCACATCACTGATTCCTCCTGGGTATGCCCAGTGTGCTAATTGATGCCGGGGACATACACCAGGCTTCATTGCTCTGTCATTGGGAGGGAGATCATTGCACATGTGCGATATTTGCTAAGATCCAGAGTGATGTCGCTCTTGCAAATCATGTCCTACATATATGGGATGTTTATACATGATTAAAGGGAGAGTTAGCCCAGTTCAATCAGCACTTCCCCCTCCTGATTTTATATTCAATCGCTAAGCATGTTAGCATGCAGGGAAACATTGCTATTAGTGTTGAGCGAGTATGTTCTGTTAACCCTTTCGCCGAGTATGCTCGGGCCGAGCTCCGAGTATTTACAGCTGCTCGGTGATATGGATAAATCGCTCCCGTGTGCATGATCTGCGACTGTTTGACAGTTTTATTACATGTGAGGAATGTGTAAGAAATGGACGTTCCTCACATGTAATAAAGCTGTCAAACAGTCGCAAATCATGCACACAGGAGCAATTCAACCATATCACCGAGCAGCTGTAAATACTCGGAGCTCGGCCCGAGCGTACTCGGAACAGAACATACTCGCTCAACACTAACTGCTATGCATAGATGGTGGCAGTTCAGGGGGCTAGGGCTACTATCCGTTTCAAAATCCAAATACAAAATCCAAGTATTTTGCCACTGAAAAACACGCAAACAGCTTTAAATCTGAATAAAAAATGCAATAAAGCAGATTGGTATTGCTTTTATTGGTTTATACACCTGTGGAAAAATATTAGAGAAAAATGTAGCAATTTCTCATGTGGGAACAAGGCCTTATGGGTAGATTTCTACTTTTTCGGGTTTTTTTTTTTATGCAGTTTTAAATCCAGGTATAGAAGACACTTGTAAAGACAAGACTGACAGTTCTCTATGAAACCACTCTGCCCTCAGTTGAAAAACTGTGAAAACATGAACTTGTGAACAACCTAAATATCTAAAACAGTTATTGTAAGGGTATTAAGCACATTTGCTCCTCATTCATTGAATTACATAAAGCATTCCGGCATGCCCATCATTTCTACTTCAACCAATAAGAAGTGAAGACCTAAAGGGAAATGGCCATTGAGCCTTATCACTTTGTAAGTAATGAAATATATATTAAATTATTATAAAAAGAACCAGGAGGTATAAAATATACTATTTTTAATTTAGATTTCTAATACCTGTGTGTGTCCGGTGCTGAGCCTGCTTTCTGGGGTTTTCAGCTAAGGAATACCTAGTGGGTCATATTACCAATTCTGCAGTTTTGCTCAGGTCTTTAAAAGGGGTATTCCCATCTCCAAGATCCTATAATAATAATGGCAAATACCTCCAATTACAAATGTAGTATAGTCCTAGGTCTCTTTCCTTATGTGCAGGGCATTGCAGTAGTATAGGTATCCATGGTTACAACCACTAGCAACTAGCTATCACTTTATGCCTTGTCGTAACTATGGATACCCAAGCTACTGCAATGGCCTGCACATGAGGAAAGAGACATGGCAAATCAGAAGAACTATACTATGTTTCTAATTGGAGATATTTGCGAATATTACTACTTTTACACCTACTACATATTGGGATAGGATCTTGGAAATGGAAATACGCGTTTAAAGCATATATACAGTTATTTGTTTTTTTTTCTACTCTAATATGTGACCGGACCTGGGATGCCCTTCTGAACAGTCAAGGTCCTTACATCTCCACCAATCACACATAACATGTCGCATGTCGCTTAAGAAGCCGGAGCGCTCTGCTCCATAATGACCGCATACAAAGTGGTATACGGGCTCACTAGAAAATGTGTCTGGTCCCTGCCCGTTCATGCAAGAGCAGTGTGGTCATGCTTCCTGAGCCAGCGCATGTTACAAATGTTTTGAGTGATCAGTGGGGATCTTAGGACCCGGACCCTCACCGACTTGCTGAGTATTTCATCAAAGACATAACTAGAGTCGTATGGGACTTTTAAACCTAGGATGCTCCCATAGGCTCCAGCTTCCTCTCTAAAAAACAAAAAAAAACCCCAAGAGTTATATATTATAAAGTATAGTATTACAGTTAACAGATATTTCCAGTATACTGTTAGGCTATGTGCCCATGTTGCATTTATGAAGCAGAAAATTTCTGCTGCATAAATGCAAGTCCTCTCCTGGAAAAACGCATGCGGAATTCCGCACGCGTTTATCGCGCATTTTTCGCGCGTTTATCACGCGTTTTCCACATGCGGAATTGCCTTGCGTTTTTTATGCATTGGACAAAGGCAATTCCGCTTGCGGAAACGCAAAATTAAATGACATGCTGCGGATTTTTGAACGCGGCATAAACGCTGCGGAAAAATCCGCAGCATGTGCAAAGAACTTGCGGAATCCCATTGGGGACCATGGGGTGCGGATATACATGCGTTTTTCAAGCGTTTACGCTGCGGAAATTCCGCAGCATATACGCTTGAAAAATGCTACGTGGGCACACGGCCTTACTGAGCAAAACCCAGTATACAAACACCAATACTACCAGCAATAATGCTATATAAGAAAGAAATATCACCACCAAATCCATTACCACATGCTACCACCACGTTGCTACCTAAAATACCGCCTTACCACTCAATATTGCTTTCATATTGAGACCATATTCTGAGATACCAGTTGTACACAGGTGCTCTGTAGACGATATATTTGTATTATGTACAGATAAGTCAAGTGAGATTCTCACCAATTGAAGTAATTTATTTCTCTTGTCCATCTCGCCATGACAGCTTCATTCCATCCACATCTTTGTTTCTGCCAAACGTACTTCACAGAAATTCATTGCTCGTCACTTTTACCCACCTCTAAGCAAACTCCATAGTGCCCAGCATAGTAATTTTTCACCCTATTGCCAGATATTAGGTTTGCGTTCTCCTCCTCCTTTTCAACGAACAGTCCAACCCTTCTACCCCCCTCAAAATTATAGTGCCTCCACTCAGAAATGTGCCACCTTTCTGCCTATTGTCCAGAAGTAGTGATCCCTTTACAAAGTTCCACTTTGGGTCCCATATAATAATAAGATTGCCTCTGACATCCAGTACAATAGTAATGAACCCTTTGTATCTCTAT
Source organism: Phyllobates terribilis (assembly GCF_046119375.1). Lineage (NCBI taxonomy): Eukaryota > Metazoa > Chordata > Amphibia > Anura > Dendrobatidae > Phyllobates > Phyllobates terribilis. Next base: position 639,743,611 of record NW_027362762.1, read on the forward strand.
ACAATAATGCTCTTTGCTCCCCTGTATGATAATAAGGCCCTTTTCTGTTTCTATGCAATAATAAGAAAGCTCTGTCTCAATACAATAGTATTGTCTATTACTGAGAAAATACAATAGTATTGTCTATTACTGAGAAAATACAATAGTATTGTCTATTACTGAGAAAATACAATAGTATTGTCTATTACTGAGAAAATACAATAGTATTGTCTATTACTGAGAAAATACAATAGTATTGTCTATTACTGAGAAAATACAATAGTATTGTCTATTACTGAGAAAATACAATAGTATTGTCTATTACTGAGTCAATACAATAGTATTGTCTATTACTGAGTCAATACAATAGTATTGTCTATTACTGAGAAAATACAATAGTATTGTCTATTACTGAGTCAATACAATAGTATTGTCTATTACTGAGTCAATACATTAGTGTTGCATTGCCCATTTGAGCTTCCACATTTTAGTGATGTCCCCCTGTATTCCTCCCCATACTAATGTCCCCCTTTACGCCTCTACACACTGATGTCACCCTTTGTGCCCTGCTAGTCTCTGATATTTAATAAAACATAATCAACCTCTGCTCACAATGAGAACAGTGGTAAGATCCTTCTTTTTACTGCTTAATGCTAAGTTCACGCCTTATTTCTGCAAATGAAAAACTGCTTTTTACAGCACCAGCAAAAGCTGAGTTTTCTTAAATCTCATGCACACGCTTGTTTTTTTTCCATTTCTGACTGATTTTGAAAACTGCAGCTTTTCTGAAAACTGCACTGTCAATTCTTTCAGTGTTTTTTCACATTTTTTTCACCCACAGAAAGCAATAAGTGCAAAAATGCTGCTATTAGTTTTTGCAGCCTTTGGTGAAAATCGGCTGTAAAACCCCTTGTGTTTTTTTTGTTGTTTTTTTTCCTCCTTTGGACTCAAAGTATAGTTAAATTCAATTAGTTGTAATTAAATTAGTGATGTGTGTTAATGGAAGCAATGCCCTACCAATGTGTTAATTAACCAATGCCCAGCCAAGTCAATTTTCTTCTGCTGTTTTTACATTTGCAATTGTGTGTTTTTTCCATAAATTAATATAACTTTAGTTCATGGATGAACTTCATACTTTAATTCAGCTGTTTTGTTCAGAACAGTCACTATTTTTTCAGATCTAAAAAAGCTTTTTTTTCTCTAAATATTTTTATCAAATTGCCCTTTTTTTTTTTTTTGTGTTCACATAAGTCTTGTATTGGTGGCCTAACGCCTTGTATTTTTTATGCTTGCAAGATGGAAGCAAACTTTGGGTTCCTGACAAATGCAGCAAAAGAATCAGCAAAACTTGCGTTTTGGCGGCAGATTTTTTGATGCCAAGAGATCAGGTTTTGGCTGCAAAAAAAAAAAAACACCGCAAAAAAGCAATATGTGAACATAGCCTTAAGCAGCCTGTGACCTACCGAGACACAAGACTGAGCTAATGGTTCTGTACTATGCCACAGTATTTACTGTATCCAGATCTGGAAAATGCAAATAGTGTCAAAAAGCAGTGCTTGCCTGGGGACCTGGGCAGACCCCCATTTTTCTCTGTGACCATAATCATTACACCCCTGTATTTCATGCTTTGTTACATATTAAAAAATACAAAAGTGTAGATTCAAATTTAGTTTGGAATTTATATCTATTTTATATTTTTAGATATTTAAAGAATTAGGAGATAAAAATTTACACACGTTGTGACTGCATAGCATTTTTTCGCACATTGTGCAAAATACATAGTCTTACTGTAATTTTAAAAAAATCACAGCAAAAACGGTCAATCAACATCGCGGCAAAAAGTGCAGCATGAATGCAGCCTAAATGCGATCACAACTCATTACATTTGGTTTTCTGATCACTTCTGTTAAGCAGTTTGCTTGTTGCCCCCCCAGTGCATGCAAATTACATCTGGCTTGTAGATGGAGAAGGAAAATGTGTGACTAGCATAAGTGACTGTATGAGAGACTATGGCTTTTTCACCTTGGAGCATTTGTAACCTGGTGCTTTAGCATGGCTAATATAACACTCGGAAGTCACTGGGTGCATGGTGTTTTTTATATATATATTTTTTTTTACTACTTTTTGTGTGTTTGTTTCAAGTTGTTGAGATAACTAGCGTGCGGGGAAAATGAGTTGCATCCTTGATATCCATGCTGTTTGTTCTGCTTGTAAAGCCCTTGACAAGGCTCCTAAGATATTAATCAGCTCCAACAGATAATGCGACTGACTGGAACACCTCCTATTTATCTCATTAACAGGATGCCTAGCCATGAGGTGAGAGGGCAAGAATTGGGATGACACTTGCCAGTAACCTTGCAATGTGATAGCAACTCTTGAGTTCAACTAATAATGACCTAATCTTTTTGAGTGCACTCATTCACCTGTGCATGAATATATTGATGCTATTTACAGTGTTTATTTTTAGTAAATAAAAACCCTCAGTTATTTCCTATAACTGCACCCCCACTTAATTTTTAGCACTTCTTTTATGTATACTGTACCTCCATGCAATTCAGATTACTGTTTCTTCTCTGCAGACTACACCCTGATTTCTAGGTCTTTTCCTGCTTTTTGTTCTTTGTTCTTCTGCTATAAATCCCATAATATATCAACATAACATCACATGATCAGCTTGTCAGTACCTGCTCTGCCTTGTCTGTGTGTGTGCAGTCAAGGAAGCTAAACCTCGCATATAAATTATAACATAACTATGCGACAGGAGCTGTCTAATCATCATCAGTAACTGTGATGAAGAGTTCCGGTCTTCCATAAGGAGAAAGTGTGTGTGACCCCCTTCAGAGATCATCAAATCATATCATTCTCGTGTGGTCACCATGAGATCAAATAAACTAACTGAAGAAAAGGAATTCCATGAATTTTCAAATAGAAAGGAACAAGTAAATTAAGGCAATACTAGTGAGTTACGTTGGTGGACTAGTGACAGGTGAAAGAAACAGAAGTGCTACTTTAAAATGAAGATCGTCTTAACATGTCATGATACAAAAGACTTCACTTTTGCCTTACATGAACTATGGTATTTCTATATATGTGACAGGTTCCTCATGTCAGTAGTGTTTTAGAATCCAGCTATAACTTGGGTACTTGGCATAGAGAAGTAAAGAAAGTAGTCTTCCACTTTTGGTTACTGATTTTCTAGAAAGAAAACTGCTTGTTTGAAGGGAACCTGATGGTTGATGCACACTGCCTGATCAATGGGCATCATGCATCAGACATTGGTGTATGATTTCACCCAGGTATGTTTAACTCTGAAACAGTGCAGGGTTTAAAAGCCACCAGGGACTAAGCCGCACAGGAGACTAATTGAGAAGTCCCGTTCCCGACAGCTTTTCACTACCTGCTCCCCTTGAGTGACTGATCTTTCCCTGCACATGTTTACAGGGGGAGACCTATCAGTCATTGGCAGTAGACCGAGAGGACCTGCCCTTTTGACTACTCATCTGTGCGGCTGGGTCCCGGTAGCTGCAACGCTGCACTGTTTAAAAAAGTCAGATACATGGCTGAAATCATGGTCAGTGTCTGATGCATTCTACCTCGTTCTCTTTAACCACTTCTCATCACTGCACTAGCTTTTCCCATCCTAATAGATGTGCCACTTTCATTAGCGCATGAAAAGTCAGCGATTATTCACCTCTACATTGTGTTCCTGGGACTTCACTGCCTGATGATGCTCAATTCCTGTGATGCTTCAGCCAAGAATGACTCGACCAGCTTTTGCTAGTCCCAGTTGTGAGCCGCTGCCTATCAGTGCTCATTTTTCTCTGCTAGCAAAGATACAGTCCTGTTCATCGTTATTGGCACCCATGAAGTTTAAGTACATAATGTGGAATATCTCCTGAAAAAAATGAATCAAGTGAAACAGGTTTTTTTGTGTAGAGCACTTGTGTAAGTACAAAAGAGCAAATGATAAACAATAATTAAACAAAAAACAATGAGAGGGAAAAATATAAAAACCTAAAGCTTGCTGTGTCACTGGTATTGGAGCGAAATGTCTTACCCAGTGTAAGAAAACTTGGTGTAAGTTGAAGATCATGGGTCCTCCAGCAAGACAATGACCCAAGGCTCACATCCAAAAGTACACCGGAAGGGTTGAAAAAGAAAAAATGAACTGATTTAAAATGGCCAGCAATGAGTCCTGACCTCAATCCCATTGAAAATCTTTGGGGTGAGCTGAAATCTGCCATTGGGAAAAACAACCCTGCAAACATTCAAGAGCTCGAACAAACTGCACAGGAAAAGTGGGAGAAAATACCACCTGAGAAGTATAAGAAGCTTATAGATGGCTACAAGAAATGTTTGGAGGCTGTCAGCAATGCCAAAGGGTGTACAACCAAATATTAATTAGGGGTGGCTTTATTGCTGCACATGCTGTCTATTCTGTATATTCTTTCTTTTTCAGCTTCAGTGTTGACATTTCAATGTTTTATTATTGTATTACTTTGGACCACTAATTAAATCCTAAGGATATAACCAGAGCTGTGGAGTCTGTAAGCCAAACCTCCGACTCCTCAATTTCCATGACTCTGACTCCCTCATACATGGCTCATGTTTAAGTGATAAATTCACTGTAGCACAGATTCATCTCAGCTAAGTCTAGACCCTTAGATCAGGGATAGGACAGACATTTATAGGACAGTTCATAACTTTCCCAAATTCTTCTGAAAAAATATTCCCCACAAACTGCATTGCACTACTGTACCCAATTTATTATATATTTTAGGAGTCTGAGTTGGTCCATTTTTATTCAGACTCCACCAAAATGGGCTCCGCCTCCACAGCCCTGGATATAACTTTGTACATTATCTTCAGAAATAAATTGAGATGTGCCAGTCTATGAAAAAAATGAAGGGCTGCCAATAATGGAGAGCAGCACTGTATAGTATAGGGGATTAAGCACCGTCAGTATTTTCATTAGCTCAGTTAACTCCTTAAATGCTGTGGTCAATAGCGAGCGCTACATTTAAAGGGAATCTGTCACCACTTTGGAATTATCAGACCTCTACTATGGCCATACAGGGTATAGAAAAGTAAATCTATACTTACCTGTATGGCCCATAGTAGAGGTTTAATTGCAGAGAATAGCGTTTTAATTCTGTTTTGTACAGGTTTTATTCCCCAACATCCCCACCTACATGCTTATTTATCATATCACCCACCTCCCCTGCACATCACAGGGCCCTGTTGTGTGCATTGTGCTCTCTCTTTTGCTGGGCACTGCTCACATAGAGCGCGCTTTGCTTCATCCCGACCCCTCTCTGTGCTCTGCGCCGCAGGTTTCTATTGCAACGGTAACTGGCAGTGACTCCCTGGCGCCTGCGCAATAGAAACCTGCGGCGCAGAGCACAGAGAGGGGTCGGGATGAAGCAAAGCGCGCTCTATGTGAGCGGCTTTTTGCTCATGCCTGGCAAAAGAGAGAGCACCGCGCACGTCACAGGGCCCGGGGACGTGCAGGGGAGGGGGGGAATATGGTAAATAACCATATAGGCGGGGATTTTGGAAAATAATAAGCACATAGGCGGGGATTTCTTAGCGTCTCCCGGATGCCAAGCCTGTACAAACCAGAATTGATTAAAACACTATGTATGGATGGATAGATAGATAGATAACAAAGTATTGAAATTAACTTTTGTAATTGACCAAATACTTATTTTCCACCAAAATTTGAAAAAAAAATTCTTTACAAATCAGACAATGTGATTTTCAGGATTTGTTTTCTCATTTTGTCTCTCATAGTTGAGGTCTACCTATGATGTCAATTACAGGCCTCTCTCATCTTAAGTGGGAGAACTTGCACAATTGGTAGCTGACTAAATCCTTTTTTTTTTCCCCACTGTGTGTATAGATTTACTTTTCTATACTCTGTATGCCCATAGTAGTGGTCTAATAACTCCAAAGTGGTGACAGATTCCCTTTAAGGAATTTTGATAGTGAGATTGCTCTCTGATACTCAATCTGCTCCCTGCAGTGGGGATCATGGGAAGCCAATTGTTGCTTTGGCTACTGGAAACCTGAAAATCTCCATCTCTGACACAAATCAAAACTTGAAGGGGATGTCTGCGATTTCATAAAAAAAGCAAAAAATGCCCAAGTGGCATGGCGTCGGCCGTCACACTCTGTCGACGTAGCTGCCCAGAAGAAGAGCTGCTCTTCTGACGAGCAGCTGATCTGCCAGCAGAAGCTGCCAATGACTGCTCTGTTCTGGTGCCGGGTACATTAGACAGGTAGTTGCCTCTGTTAGAAACTACCTGCCTGTTTCTTTTTGTAGTACGTGTCAAAAAACGGCGTCCCTAACCACTCCTTTTTAATAGGTTGTGCATCAAATGCAGGCAACCTGATTAATACTCTGCACTACATAATGCTAGATATTATCGATAAGATATACCGTATTTTTGGACTCTTAAAACACACCGAACAGTAAGGCGCAACCCAAATTTAGAGGAGAAAAATAGGGAAAAAAAAGTGTGAAAATGGGGGTCCGTCTTATAGTCTGAATTTAACTTTCTGTGGGGCGGCAGCGGAGCGGGGTCACAGGAGGCAGCAGTAACAGAAGTGGGGTGATGCTGTGGGCCCTGAGCTGGGTGGAGGAGGGCGTTCCAGCAGCGCAAGGAAGAAGGCATTGATCTCTGAGCTATGTAGGCTTCAGGAAAATGTGGAAGGCAGGAGTTCCCGCTTTGCATATTGATCTCCTGGCTGTGGGTCTCAGGGAAATGGCCGCCGGAGGCGGCGCATGTGCAGATTGAGATCTCGGCTCGCTGTGCAAGACTCCATTGCTGAACAAAAAGCATGTTCAAATACATTTAAAGTTTGCTCAACAACATTTAGACAAGCCTGTGAAATACTGATAGAGTGTACGTGAGAAGAATTTAAAACGGCCAGCACTCGGTTTGGGAATAATAGTAGCTGAATGCTGCTGATAGTGAAATTGTTCCTGTGTGGCAACCCGTATGGTATTAAATAGATAAAATATTACAGCTTAGAAGTAAGGCTGTGTGCCCACTATGCGTTTTCCAAGCGTTTATGCTGCGGAATTTCCGCAGCATAAACTCTTGGGAAATGCTTGGTAATCCGTCCCCAATGACAAGCCGCAATGTCAATGCCCATGCTGCGGATTTTTCCGCAGCGTTTATGCTGCGCTCAAAAATCCGCAGCATGTCCATTAATTTTGCGGACACGCAGCGTAATCGCCACCATTAACTTGCATTGGAACGTTTGGATTCCGCTTCACTACATGTGCACAAGCGGAATCCAAACGTTTCAATGTGCGGATGGTACCCAGGTCTGGAGGAGAGAAGACTCTCTCATCCAGACCTGGGTACCATAGAAACTTTAAAAAAAAGAATAAAATAAAACAATAAATATTATACTCGCCTTCCAACTCCTTCTCTGTGCTTGCCGGCAACTCGCGGTGGACTGTAGGACCTGCGCTGACGTCACAGTCAAGTGACGGCTGGTCCTAGTACAGTGTACCGCGATCTGCCGGCAGCCTGGAAGGAGCAAAGCAAGACTGCGGGGGCCATCGGAAGGTAAGTATACATTTTTTTTTTTTTATTTGTAACCATTCTTTACGGTCACACTATATAAATCCATGCCTTTTGCATGGATTTATATAGTGTGACCAAGTTGTCAAGCACTTTCCAAGTGATGCTAAAATTGCTTGGAAAGCGCTTGACAACCCGCATGCGGAAATGCATGTGAAGAACGCTTCACATCCGCATGTCCCTGGCAGGAAAAACGCATGTATAATCTGCATGCGTTTTTTTCTGCCAGGGAGATGCAGAAACGCTCAGGAAAAAATCCTGAGCATTTCTGCATTGTGGGCACATAGCCTGAGGGTATATGAAGGGCATAGAATTATGACCTACAAAAATTAGGAATAGAAAATGCTTGGTAAAAAAATATAATGGCATAACGAACTGGATAAAAGTGTTTTTTTTTTTTGTTTTAAATCAAATACAAACAAAAAAGGCAATTGCCAATTGAACTGAGATAGCAGCAGTTCACACTTGTACAAATAGGACAGTAAGAATGTGCATTAATTAGAGAATACTAATGATAGTCCCCAATCAACTATGTATGGTCAATGGTTCCTGGGTACAGGAGAATAGCAGCCTTAGTTGTCCAAAAATATATATAAAAATTCCACTTTGGTTTAATATGGGAAAAAAAAGATTAAGGGTTGAATCCTCATCATCCGGAGGATAGGAGTGGATCGTCATTGTTCCTTCGCATGTTAGAGTCCAGACGGTGCAGCGTGACACTTGAAGAGTTTGATTGGAAGCGATGGAACCAGGGCACACCGGCCAAGAGTGTCCCTGGTAACCACGCGGCTGAGTGATTCAGTGGCGTGTGTAACTTCAGTTCGATGGAGTACATTGCCCTGCGGTATCCAGTGGCCAAAACCTACACGTTTTGGGGAAATCACTGTATACCCTGGCAAAGGGGAACAGTGATTTACCTGAAATGCATAGGTTTTGGCCATTGGACATTGCAGGACTCCGTACTCCCTCGAACTGATTTCACACGCCGGAGCGCCCTGGTACCATGCGACTAGTTTCTCCATACAGGAGGTTTCTTGAAGCTGTCCTGACCAACAAAATCTTTTGTGCAAAGTGTTACATTTCAATAAGCGTGTTCACAATACTTTTTCCCTGTCATTTTGTAATTTTTCATTATTACACATAACTTACAGTAGCATGTAAAGGTTTTAGTACCCCTAGTCAAAATTACTGTTATTGTGAACCGTTAAAGTTGAAAAAAGGCCTAAAGTTAGATGAGACATTTCCTTTGTATTTTAGGTAATATGTGTGTATGTATAATAGTCATTTTTTACATTTTAAAAATTACAAAAAGGAAAATGTGCCAATGGAAACTTTTGGGCCCCCTTGGAGATTTGTGTTCTCAAGTAATTTTTGACCACGGTTTCAGACCTTAATTAGCCTGTTAGGGTTATCGCTTGTTCACTATCATCGTTGGGTAAGGCCAGGTGATCCACATTTCCCAGCTTTATAAAAAGCCAGCCTCCTCTAACCTTGTGCCAAAAACCAGCAGCCATGGGTTCTTCTAAGCACTCTGTAAATAAAAATGGTGGATGCCCATAAAGCAGGAGAAGGCTACAAGAAGATAGCAAAGCGTTTTCAAGTTGCCCTTTCCTCAGTTCGAAATGTAATTAAGAAATGGCAGTTAAGGAACAGTGGAGGGCAAGATAAGGTCTGAAAGACCAAGCAAAATTTTAGTGGGAACTGCTTGTAGGATTGCTAGAGAGGCAAATCAGGACCCTTGCTTGACTGCAAAAGACCTCCAGAAAGATTTACCAGACTCTCGAGTTGTAGTACGTTGTTCTACTGTTCAGAGATACCTCCACAAATATGGCCTTCATGGAAGAGTCACGAAAAGAAAACCTCTCCGGTGTCCTCACCATAATATTCAACATCAGAAGTATGCAGAATAACATCTAAACAAGCCTGATGCATTTTGGAAACGATTATCAAAGGTATGTGTGGAGAAAAAAGGGCACATAATTTCAAGAAAAGAACATCTCTCCCACCATTAAGCATGGGGGTGAATCAATCATCTTTTGGGGTTATGTTACAGTCAATGGCATGGGAAACATTTCACGGGTAGAGGGAAGAATGGATTTAGTTATATTTCAACAAATTCTTGATACAAACATAACCGCATCTGTAAAAAAGCTGAAGATGAAAAGAGGATGACTTCTACAGATAGCTAAGGATCTGAACATCATTGAAAATCTGTGGCTAGGCCTCAAAATAGCAGTGCATGCAAGACGACCCAGGAATCTCACAGAACTGGAAGAATTTTCCGAGGAAGAATGGATGAAGATGCCTCAGCAAAAATTAAGAGATTTTTTTTTTCTGGCTACAAAGTGTTTACAAGCTATGATACTTGCAACAGGGGGTGGTACTAGGTACTAACCATGCAGGGTGCCCAAACTTTTGCATCGGCCTATTTTTCCTTTTTCGTAATTTTTAAATGTAAAAGGTATGTGTGTAAAATAAAATAAAAAAAAAAGTGTTACTGACATCTGGTGAGAATTTCATGTCAATTGCAACTTATAGAAATATATTTAAATAAAAAATTAGTGACATGTTCAATACTTAGTCCTGGCCGAAAGTTTTTACTCCCTTGAAATTGTTCCAGAAAATTAGTATTTCTCCCAGAAAATTATTGCAATCACACATGTTTTGTTATACACGTTTATTACCTTTGTGTGTATTGGAACAACGCTAAAAAAAGGGGGAAAAAAAGCCAAATTGGACACAATTTTACACAACCCCAAAAATGGGCTGGATAAAATTGTTCGCACCTTTCCAAAATTTTGGATACTCAACTTTGTTTCAAGCATGTGATGCTTGTTCAAACTCACCTGTGGCAAGTAACAGGTGTGAGGAATTATAAGCAGTAATCCATAAATAAAGCTTAATAAATTTTGCTATTATAATTGTCCTGACCCACAAACTTTAAAGTTAATACTTTTTGTGCAGAAAATATTGTTTACTGCAAATAAACACTTTATTTGTGCTAGTTTTGTATTCATATTATTTAATTAGGGGAACACGTAATGAACAAAAGTGTTGTTGTTTTTTTTTTTTAAACAAAGCGCCACTAAAATAAATTTTTAATTTTGTTTTTCATTTAATTATGAAAGAAACTATGATTTGGACAAGCAGTAGCTTTATATTTTGTTTTCTTTTGTCTTAAAAAAAGGAACTGGCCATGTCCCCAAATTCTATTAACTTGCAGATATGGGGTTAATCTGCAGATTTAGTGTTCTGAAGCTGTGCAGCCGTCGCATTGAAAGCCTGGCTGCCAGCAGGAAATTAACTTTATTTTCCTGGCAGCCTCTGATTTTCAGCCATTGAGGTGCAGCCTTCGCGGCTTAAAGGGAATCTGTGACCAGGTTTTTGCCAAGTAATTTGAAGACCGCATGAGGCAGGGGTTGAAACACTGAATTCAATGATGTGTCACATGTCAGGCTTTGTGCTGTTGTATACTTACACTAGAGGTTTTATCACCTGGTGATTATCATTGCTCAGACTGCAGCAGCACGTGCATGCTTGTCCGACTCCACCACCTTCAGTTATAAGCAGCTCACTGTCTATGGACATTGTATACACAGTCGGGTGTGGGTGGAGGCTGCTTTCACAGCTCTGCTTCATTATAAAACGAAGAACGCTGATTGTGTCACGACTGCTGCACCCAATAAACAAAGTGATACATCTTTGGATTCAGGGTTTCATTGCCTACATCATGCTGCTCACACATGAGATTGCAAAAAACTGCTGACAGATTCCCTTTGTCACCGCTCAGTACATAGTGAGCAACGTCTGTAACCACTCTCCAGCGGCGCTGACTGATGGCTCGTCAGTGCCTACCCAGGTGTCAGTGCCGGGGCGTGGTTACAGCTGCTGCTCATTGTGTACTGAGCAGTGACTGAAAGCCCAAGGTTGCTGGGAGGAATAAAGTTCATTTCCTCCCATTAGCTGGGCTTTTAATACGGTAGCTGCTCAGGTTAATAGCGTTTTTTTGACATCACAGGATCCCTAATATAATCTTTTTATTTATTTTTTCTTTCTTTTTGTGTCTCTTTTCTTTGTAACTGGGGCTGGCATATTGGCGCACAATTACGTGATTGTTGTGATGGCAGAAAGCGGCTGTATGCATATCTTTTTCAGCTGTGTATACAGTACAGCTTTCAGGAAGACAGGGATTGTAATAAACTGTCTCTGCCTTCTGTATGGCTAGTCTAGGTGTCTGACAGCCTTCTGGCTCCCTGCTCCTTCTACTGCTCACTCAAATCAGGAGGTTTAAAAACATCCTTGCCTAGCTATATAGGGTTGTTTTTTTTTTATTTAGTCATATACTAAAGTATTGCCTAATAATAGTAAACTGGTATTTTATTCGGCAATAAACCTATGGCTTTTGTTAGGCCCCTGCCTGCCACAGTAACCCTGTGCCACCCACATTTAGGGGCTGCTGAAAGTGTCCCTCCTTTTGTCATACCACTTATATGCTGGGGTCACTAAAGGGGCTAAACGGAGAGAATTGGAATATCACATTAAGAGCTCTGCTGTAGGTCATTGACACAGGCACAGCATTTGGGTTAAATCCACGTGATCACGAGGACGCACAACAATCTTTAGTTGGCTTAATAGACTAATAAAAAATGTAGGCTGCACTCTCGTAGCCACGTGGACATGTCTGTTTCGTGCAGTCTCCATATATGGACATTTTCTGCACTGGAATTAGCCTGCAGTGCAAATTTTTTAATTCCTGTCAATTTGTGTCTCGGCTTTGTTGCAGATTTTCCCTATTCAGTTCATTGGGAAAGTCACGTTTCAGGACGGCAGCACAGCAAAATGAGCAATAGCTAAGTTTTGTTGAACAAAGTTAAAAATAACAGACTTTAAAGGACTTGTTTAAGACTTATTGGAGGAGTTATAACACCCTGCACCCCCATCAAGCAGCTGAAATCAGCGCCTGCATTATCCGCAACATAGGGAACATAGCAGCTTTAAATATTGCATAGTGATTGCTGCTGATTAGTGATGAGCCAGTATGTTTTGTTAACCCTTTCGCCAAGTATGCTCGGGCCGAGCACCGAGTATTTATAGCGTACTCCGTGATATGTTTGAATCACTCCCGTGTGCATGATTTGCGACTTTTTGACAGCTTTAATACATGTGAGGAATGTGTAAGAAGCAGACATTCCTCACATGTATTAAAGCTGTCAAACAGTCGCAAATCATGTTCACGGAGTGACAAAAACTTAACCCCCGAGCACGCTGTAAATACTCGGTGCTTGGCCGAGCATACTCGGCGAAAGGGTTAACAGAATATACTCGCTCATCACTACTGCTGATACTAAACTTTAATTGAATGGAAGATGTACAGCAGTGCTGAGATCAGCCACTGCTGACACTGATATCCGTTGAGCAGTGGTGGTGCTGAGTACTGGACCCCCACCACTTTTCATATTGATGACCTAAGGCCTGGAGACCCCACTGTACTTTCCTCCTTTCTGTTGTGGCAATGCTGTTCTGATCTTCTGATGGTCTCTGTGTACTCGGCCTCCAATGATGTGTTGCCACATGGGATTCCTGTAGCCAGTCAGAGGCAGGAAGTAGTCACATAAGATTATGTCCTCGTAGAAGGCCTAGATGTGCCAGAAAAGTGTATATTTTACATGATCATCTGTCAGAGAAATTTTCAGCAAAAGCTGCTTGATTTTCTGCTTTTGACTTCCCTACAGCTTTCCTGAATGTAATCTTTGTGAACGCATGTCTGTCTTCAGATGCATTTAATTCTGTTTTACTGTTTTGTATGTCTTTTTCTCTATGTAACAGGCCAGGAATTACATCCATTCGTTGCCGTACACGCCAAAGATGAATTTTGAAGATGTTTTTTTGGGAGCCAATCCTCAAGGTTTGTTAGAACTGTTAGAAGCTGTGATTGAATGGTATTGCATTTCTAGTTTATTAACCTGACGTTCTCTACGACTTCTAGAGATCACTCACTGCATTTTCCTTTCTACTCAGCTGTAGATCTACTTGAGAAAATGCTTGTTCTGGACACGGACAAGAGGATTACTGCAACGGAGGCTTTAGCCCACTCCTATTTTGCGCAGTACCACGACCCAGATGATGAACCCATAGCTGATCCTTATGACCAAAGCTTTGAGAGTCGTGAGCTTGACATTGAAGAATGGAAAAGTAAGAGTTTACAGAAGCGGGTTTAATGATATGAATTTGATTCCAATCATGGAATGCATTTAAAATCCATTTTCAATATTTATTAGTTGACAACTGTTGATTACTCTTCAGAATTTTTGCAAAATTCACATGGATGTCTTTAAAGGCTGATGTACACAACCTCATTGCTTGTACAGGTCTGCACATACCGTATCATTGTCTCTGATATTATGTACAGGTTTGCAGAGACTTTGCTGAAAAAAAAAAAAAAGAAAGCGTGCACATACTTATTAGTGCTGGGATATAGGATTTGTGAAAGAGACATTGACATGAACATGCTCCCTTCGTTGTGCTGTTGCAGCATAAAGACAATGGGCCACATTCATTAACATTAGTTTTCCACACGAATGAAGGAACCGCTGAAGTAAGAAGTACTGAATTCATTAACCAGCACCGCCACCAGAAAGGTTATTCCAGTCAGGCTGGGGTAGATTTGTAATGTAAATGTACGCCACTAAACTGGTGTAAATTTTGATGAATTTTCCTGCTCCAACATCGCCCACTTTGCCAGAGCTGGCGGAGACTCCCAAGTTGTGCAAAAGTTCTGCAACATTCCATGGTGTTTAATTGCAGATTTCTGGCTTAAACACCTTGATGAGTTAGGTCCTATGTGTGAACATTGCCAAATTATATTTCTGATATGAGGTGGATTAGGCTAATGGATGCTTTGCTTTCTATAATCCTGAAAACTTTTATAAAACCTCTTTATTGAATTAAAGATAACTTTGATCATTTCTATTTGTTAGACATTTTCCCAGATAATTATAGGAATTCAGAAATCCCCAAAATAGCAGTGTTTCTCCGGAGAAACAGAAAAACAGCATCTCCACAGATAAAAAGGAGTAATAGTTATTGGTCTGTATTCGGAATACATGAACAAGCAGTGAATGCAAGAGCAAAAGATCTTGTGCAGCGTGTCTCGATTGGTGATTATAGTTTCTAAGGACTTATTCTGACGTCCATTTTCCATGTATGAGTATTATCAATGTTTTTCACAGATAGAACTCATCCATTATAGTCTATGGGACTGTTGACCTGTCCGGGGCATTAAGTCAGTGGGAAGTCCAGGAATTGTTAATAAAAAGCTGCAGTGTAATTGGCAAATTTAACAGGACTTAAAGGGGTAGTGCTGATTTTTCACAAAAGTCTGCAGTCACTCTGAGACTACTGATTTGTGAGGATTCTCCAGTGAAGAGCAGTCGTGTGACCTCAAGTATGCAATATGCATACTCCCGGACACATTACGGCTAGATATGCAAGCTCTTGCTCAATAAAAGTGAATTGCACGACTAGTCGGAATGTGGCCTGGAGTATGCATGTCACATAACTGCTACCGGTACAGGAGAATCCTCACAGTGCTCACATAGAATGACTGCAGACTTACGTGATATACCTCGACGACCCTGTTAAAGTAAATTGGTTGCATTTTTGGCTATGCGCCAGAAAAGAGAATCTACTACTGCTATGCTTAGGCAGCTTAAAGCTGCTGACTAGTTTCATAAAACAATGATTTTATCAGCCAGAGATTATTCTGAGAAGACTAGTAATCCTGCTGCCAGATAGTCTAGATTATTCATGTTCTTTTTTTTAACCCTGCCCCCATAATTGATTGACAGCTTTCTTTGTACACTTTACATTGATCAGAAACCTGCCAATCAGTGGTGTGGCGGGGTTATACACAGCTTAGCATTCAGACAACTGGTAGATCTGCAGCAGAGAAAACTAGGATTTTATCAAAATTAAAGTAGAGGCAAAGAGCAGCTTAACTCCGGCGGTTTGTCTCAGCAAAAGATCCCTGAGAAGCGGGGCTCATTGCTGTGGATGTCACTTTTGGTAAGGGGAACCACTGCCTGGTATGGTACAGCGTATCCCCAAGAGGCAGAAAAATAGTACGGCATCTCCGGGGAGGGGAGCATGACCTGGCGTGGCTCAATGTTTCCCCGTGGAAGGAATATCTCAGATGGAAATCTGGAGAGTATTCACGGCCTGGCATGGCGTTGTGCTCCCCGCAGCCCTCTATGAGAAGCTGGGACAGGAAGAGAAGAAAGACCTGAACAGAAAGTGGAGAGATCACTTCCGGGGTCCAGTTGACGTCATTTCGACGGGAAGAGTATAAATTCAAATCCTCAAGGCAAAACCATCTTAGCTGGAGGAATATTCTAACATGGATGACAGCAACCAGCCAGGAGAGCCTACGGAAGAAGGAGCACTGCTAGCTTTGGTAGTTCCCGCGTCAGATGGGGGTGAGAACAAGGGGTACAGATTATCCTCCTCTTTTGACGATTGCGGGGGTCAGCCTTGCTTCCCCACGGAAGATACAGCTCAACTGGTGAAAACAGTGAGAGCAAAAATGAGAGTATAAGAGCTAAAAGACCAAAATCCATGCAGAGGACATAATGTTTGGGGACCTAGAAGTTCATAATCATAAATGTTTTCCTGTCCACAAAAACAAAGCCTTTCTGATTAATAAAGAATGCTAAGAGCCATATAAAAAACTTTTATCCCAAGAGAAATTAAAACAAAATATATTTTTGAGCTGGAGGTCTCAGAGATCTGGGATAAGGTCCCTAAAATAGATGTTGCGGTTAAAGTATCCCATAATAATGCACTCCCCTTTGATGCAGGTCTGTTTAAGGAAAGGTTTCTAAGGGAAAAAAAAGCCTGGGAATCAGGGACGGCCACCTTTAAGCCCAACATAGCTGCCACTTGAACAGCACGATCTCTTAGTGTGTGGTTTAATCGACTATAATCCTAGATCAGGAACAAGAGTCTGAGGGACAAATTGCTTGCAAGCCTCCCAACTATCGCAAAGGCAGCAGATTTCCTGGCAACACATCTGCAGACACAGGCTTATGGCTCTCACATGCTCATTTTCAAACTCAGCCAGAATGTTTTTTTGGCTTGAGAACTGAACAGGGGATTTCATTGTAAAGCCAGACTCTTTGGTATCCTATGTGAGGGTGAGTTCCTCTTCGGTTGAGCCCTGGACGAAATCTTGGACAAGGCTACAGACTCAAAAAAGAGGTTCCGCCTCACCATTTTGTAGTTCAAAAAACCCTATTGATCATCGAAAAAGAACAGACAAGTAATTTCCCCGAGACAAAAGGACTCTAAATGGAAAGGTTCCAGGAACAAAGGAAAGAACTCCCTAGGGTTTGGTTTTTCAAGGCTCCCCGAGAGATCAGGGATTCAATGATGCCAGAACCCAGGTAGGTGGAAAACTAAAAGTATTTCTTCCTGCCTAGGAGAAGCTATCTTTAAGTCGTTGGGTCTTGGACACCTTAGGCAAAGGATTAAAACTAGATTTTGGTACCCTTCCTCCAGAAAACAAAACATGAAGTTCAGTTAAAAATCCATTTTATTAGAAAAAATGCTGTCTTACTCATGGTTACCTGCTAGTGCTAAAACAAGGGTTTATTTTAAAGGAAATACAGAAATGTCACGTGGTAAAACAGACAAATGAAAACGGAGCATATATTAAGTGTACAAAATACACCTGATGTATATTAGCAGAGAAACCATCCATATATAGTAGTCATAAATAGCAAACATGAATAGAATGACACCATTATACTGTAGTATTAGATCCTGTCTAGCATTCAGACCCCATGGTATCCTATCCAGACCCACAACAGCACCCTTTATTTTCCCTCCCTTCTTACTCTTCCTTTTTGTTCTGTGGTGGTGTGTTGCACATTTGACTCACAGGGTGTCGCAAAAAAAAGGGGGGTGGGAAATAGATATGTATAGACATAATATAAAAATATATAAAATATTATTGCTAGACATGTATATATTTATGTCAAGCTAAATGGAGTACCTCACATGCTCTGTAAATCACTAAAGCGTCTTATAAAGCTGTAGGTTTCCTGTCCTTTGAGGCAGACCCTCTTTCCATGGTGCTGTCGTGGGTCTGGAAAATCCAATTGCCAGTAAATTATAATTTACAGTCATTAAATATGTGGTGGATTTTATTCTTATGTGGTGATGTTTTTATTGATATCATTTTGGGTAGATGCATAATTTTGATCTCTTCCTATTGCAATTTTTGCAATGTTTTGGCAACCAATAAAAAACAGTTCTTGCCCTGGCAATTGGATTCCTTTTTTCGTCTTTACAGCATTTAATGATCAAGTTAATTTTATTTTTCAATAGCCTGTACTTTTAAGGACATGGCAATACAACATACAGTACAGACCAAAAGTTTGGACACACCTTCTCATTTAAAGATTTTTCTGTATTTTCCTGACTATGAAAATTGTACATTCACACTGAAGGCATCAAAACTATGAATTAACACGTGGAATTATATACTTAACAAAAAAGTGTGCAACAACTGAAAATATGTCTTAAATTCTAGGTTCTTCAAAGTAGCCATCTTTTGCTTTGATGACTGCTTTGCACACTCTTGGCATTCTCTTGATGAGCTTCAAGAGGTAGTCACCGGAAATGGTTTTCACTTCACAGGTGTGCCCTGTTGGGTTTAATAAGTGGGATTTCTTGCCTTATAAATGGGTTTGGGACCATCAGTTGTGTTGTGCAGAAGTCAGGTGGATACACAGCTGATAGTTCTACTGAATAGACTGTTAGCTGGTTTTTTCTTGCCATCATACAAATTCTAAGTAAAGAAAAACGAGTGGCCATCATTACTTTAAGAAATTAATGTCAGTCAGCCCGAAAAATTGGGCAAACTTTGAAAGTGTCCCCAAGTGCAGTTGCAAAAACCATTAAGCGCTACAAAGAAATTGGCTCACATGAGGACCACCCCAGGAAAGGAAGAACAAGAGTCACCTCTGCTTCTGAGGATAAGTTTATCCAAGTCACCAGCCTCAGTAATCACAGGTTAACAGCAGCTCAGATTAGAGACCAGGTCAATGCCACACAGAGTTCTAGCAGCAGACACATCTCTACAACAACTGTTAAGAGGAGACTCTGTGCAGCAGGCCTTCATGGTAAAATAGCTGCTAGGAAACCACTGCTAAGGACAGGCAACAAGCAGAAGACTTGTTTGGGCTAAAGAACACAAGGAATGGACATTAGACCAGTGGAAATCTGTGCTTTGGTCTAATGAGTCCAAATTTGAGATCTTTGGTTCCAACCACCGTGTCTTTGTGCGACGCAGAAAAGGTGAACGGATGGACTCTACATGCCTGGTTCCCACCGTGAAGCATGCAGGAGGTGGTGTGATGGTGTGGAGGTGCTTTTGCTGTGACACTGTTGGGGATTTATTCAAAATTGAAGGCATACTGAACCAGAATGGCTACCACAGCATCTTGCAGCGGCATGCTATTCCACCCGGTTTGCGTTTAGTTGGACCATCATTTATTTTTCAACAGGACAATGACCCCAAACACACCTCCAGGCTGTGTAAGGGCTATTTGACCAAGAAGAAGAGTGATGGGGTGCTACGCCAGATGACCTGGCCTCCACAGTCACCAGACCTGAACCCAATCGAGATGGTTTGTGGTGAGCTGGACCGCAGAGTGAAGGCAAAGGGGCCAACAAGTGCTAAGCATCTCTGGGAATTCCTTCAAGATTGTGGGAAGACCATTTCCGGTGACTACCTCTTGAAGCTCATCAAGAGAATGCCAAGAGTGTGCAAAGCAGTCATCAAAGCAAAAGGTGGCTACTTTGAAGAACCTAGAATATATGATATATTTTCAGTTCTTTCACACTTTTTTGTTAAGTATATAATTCCACATGTGTTAATTCATAGTTTTGATGCCTTCAGTGTGAATGTACAATTTTCATAGTCATGAAAATACAGAAAAATCTTTAAATGAGAAGGTGTGTCCAAACTTTTGGTCTGTACTGTATGTGCAATTGATCATGCGATAGACTTGTTAATGATATGCAAATATAGAAACTACACTTTTAAAATATCTCTATAGCATGCCATACACAGAAATATAAGCACTTGCGTGCCTTTACATGTTATCAGTTAAGTTAATAATGGTTGTCTGAGGAATGTTCTGCTATGCTGAATGCACTTGAGCACTCAGTGGTCAAGGTCAACTACTGGCAGCTCTCTTAACAATTGCCAACCAATGACGTCCCAAATGTGCTTGATCGGAGACTTTCCAGAGATTCTGCAGCCATGGTAGTATGTTTAGGCCAACAGGATTCTTACAGTTGCATTAGCGGTATGCAACATGGCTTTGTTGTGTTTTGGGACACTTTGGAGAAGAGGCCATACCACTGGTTCCACCACCAGATCAATCATCACTATCTTAGTTCTGGAAAATCCCTTCAAGTTCAGTGCTAGTTTTTGCATATTACAATTTTCCAAAAGATTTGTGAATCATAAACTTGAGTGGCTATTAATGATTCTTGATTACTTAGTGTCGTCTTATGTTTCCATACACAGGTTTAACCTACGAAGAAGTACTTTGCTTTGTACCGCCTCCACTAGACTCTGATGAAATGGAATCTTGAAAAAACTGTTCCCAAGGTGTTTGCCGCTGTGAAGATGATGATGGATGCCTTTTTAAGCTCCCATCTATTATACAAAGTGCCTATCAGATTGTGGATCGGAGTGATTTGCATATATACATCTCTATTCCTATTTCTCTTTACTGGGGAGAGTTAGTTAAATAGATTCTAACTACTGCTGCATGAGCCCCCAGTTACCTCTCACTTACACAAGTATAGTACGCCAGCCTCTGCAGGAAGGTCTGTACCACCATGCAGAAGGTACACTTATAAAGTGTTGGGACTTCCTTTATGTCTTATCATTTGTGGTTTATGTGCTGGAAGAAAAAAGGAAATGGGCCTTATATGGGATTACTTGTGTTTGTGAAGGATTGCTGATTTTAATGGATGGTAGTGTGGATATTTTTCACCTCGCATAATTATTTTACTATGTGAAATTATATATATATATATATATATATATATATATATATATATATATATATCTATCTTAAATACACATTTATATATTGTTATCCCTAATCAACTACAAATTGGTTTCTTTGCAGAAGAGGGATCTCAAGGTATCCAGCAATGGTAAACAATACTATATTAGCTGCTTATCTGGAAGCCTAAATTCTGCTTTAACCCTTTCTGTACAAATCCATTTTTGACCTAGCGTTTTTTAATGTAGTCATTGTGGTTGTCCACATTGTAAATGAATGCCAAAATTACTGTTAAAGGGCCAACAAAGTGGTCCGGCTGCGTCTCCATGAGTCAGTGCCCTATTTATTATCTTATTGCACAGCTTAGCTCTAGCTAAGTATAAAATAATCAATGACTGCTGCAATATGTTCCAAAATGCAATTTATTCCAATATAAAGTATGATTTTGTAACTAGACTGCAGAACCCTGGCAGGTCTATTTACATGCACTTAATTGTACTATTCATAGAATGTTCAGAAACTCTTAATTACTTTAAAAAGGTATTTCTCTGCTGGCAAGTCAGAAAATATACTTTGTTATTGTTAGTGGGTTGGTGTTTTTTTTCAACATTTTACCTGATGGGAAAGCAGTCGGTCTGGAATCTTGTGCACTATTTTGCAAAAATATTTAAAATCTCTAAGGTCCTGCTAGCTTTTACACAAGTTTTTAGAACAGCTCGGCCTTCATCACAAACCAAAGCAAACCGGTATTTTAACTCCTTAGCGGCATATGATGTACTATGTCTGTCATATATGTCATCTCCCTCGATCTGATGTGGGCTCACTCACATCTTCCCCATGCAGTTGATGGCAGAATTATTCAGCCATCATCTGCCTCTATCAGTTGGGGGTGGAGAGGAGGAGGTAACTTGTTGAATGCTGCTTTGACAGCTCATCGGGGGGGGCACGGTTCTAACTGCTCTTCAGCGCTCCCACAACAGGACCGCAGGGCGATGACACAGTATTCTGCAGAAGACTCCTGTGCCTGTCATCACGGTACTCCTGTGAAAGCCATCCCGTGGCTGGGCCATTCATAGGAGATTGTGATTTTCGTTATACACAGCAGTACTGTAGCACTCCTGTGTATAGTATAAGCAATCAGATGATCTCAGGTTCCCTAAGGGGACCAACAAATGTGAAAAAAAAATGTTTTGAGAAATAAAAAAAAATATATAAAAGTTCAAATCACCCCCCAGCCCTCCTTTTAAAAAATCAAACTTAATAACAGTTGATCAAAACATTGTAGCCACAGTAAAATAATATCAATAAAAATATTGGCTCTGTGCCCAAAAAAAACAAGCTCCATATCCCAAAAATTGAAAATGTTACAGCTCTTGGAAAATGGTGTAACAAGCGAAATATTTTTTCTTTACAAATATCTAGATTTTTTTTTTCACCACTTAAAACTAAAACTATACGTTTGGTATCACTGTAATCACACTGACCTGGGAAATGTTATTGCCAGGTCACTTGTATGGTCAAACAATTGGTAAATGGCACTTTTTTTTTTTTTGGCCATTTCGCCACATTTGGAATTTTTTTCCTGCTATCCAGTACATGACATGGTAAAATGGATGGTATAATTCAAAAGTACAACTTATCCCAGACAAAAATAAGCCCTCACACCGTTAGGTCGATGGAAATATAAAAAGTTATAGCTCTTGGAATAAGGGGAAGAAAAAACGAAAGCGCAAAAATTAAAAATCACCCTGTCCTTAAGGGGTTAAAGGCCTAGTAGTGTGCTGCTGATAAAGAAGCACTCCAGTAACTTATTTCCATTGGCTAAACTTGTGTAAAAAGTGTAGTGGAAGTGTGTACAATACTCTCTGATCGCCATTTTCTCTAGTGTCCAACGCCACTCCAGTTCTCTACTGACTCTCAGGATCGCATTGAGCTTTAGGCTGTGCGCCCACGATGCGTTTTTTAAGAGTTTCTGCAGCGGCAAAAACGCTGCAGAAACGCTTAAACGCATTGTAGAAGGCCTGCCATGTTCCCCAATGATGATCCGCATGTGCTGTGCACATGTTGTGGAAATTTCCGCTGCGGATTATCATTGCGGAAAAAAACGCAGCACTACCAATTATTTTGCGGAAGTGCTGCGTTTTCGTCGCCATTGACTTGCATTAGAACGCATGGATTACTCATCACTGTATATGTAGATGTGCATTCCATGCGTTCAATGTGCGGATGGTACCCAGGTCTAGAGGAGAGGGGAGACTCCTCTGGACCCGGGTACCATAAAAAAACTGTTTAAAAAAAAAAATAAATAAATAAAATAAAAAATAAATATATACTTGCCTTCTGGCAGCCCCTGATGCGCTCCTCCTCTCATGCTGGCAGTTCACGATGGACTGAAGGACCTGCGCTGACGGTCATAGTCATGTGACGGGTCACTCGACGCTGACGTCGGCAGGTCTTTCAGTGTAACGCGAACTGCCGGCAGCCAAGACGGTGAAGCAAGACACCGGGGGCCATCGGAGGGTAAGTATAGATTTATTTTTTATTTTTAACCACTCTCTCGGGTCACACTATATAAATCCTTGCCGGCTGCATGGATTTATATAGTGTGACCAAGTTGTCAAGCACTTTCCAAGTGATGCTAAAATCGCTTGGAAAGCGCTTGATAACCCGCATGTGGAAATGCAAGTGAAGAACGCTTCACATCCACATGTCCCTGGCAGGAAAAACGCATGTACAATCCGCATGTACAATTCGCATGTACAATCCGCATGTACAATTCGCATGCATTTTTTCTGCCAGGGAGATGCAGAAACGCTCAGGGAAAATCCGGAGCATTTCTGCATCGAGGGCACATAGCCTTATGTATGAGGTAGAAGTCTCTTTTACAATGCAAGTCTATGGAGCCTCTTTCTGAGAACGAGGCTTCGTAGACTAAGATTACATGTGCATGATCAGGAATTGCTTGCAGAAATTTCTGCAGTGTTTCTGCCTGGTTCTGTACCTCTTGGCTTCAAAAACACTGGAAATTCCTTGTGTTTTTGATGCGGTTATTTTTGCATTGACATGCATTTTTTGTGCATGTAAATTTACATGCGTTTCCAATGCATTGTATAGGAAAAACGCAGGCAAATCTGCACAAAAAATGGACATGCTGCTTCTTTTTCCCCACATGAAATCTTGTCAGGAAAATTCCTGATCATATGCACAGATCTTCCAAAGAAATTAGAAAATGGTAGGATAAGGTTTGCAATGCGTTTTTGGGGGCAAAAACGCACCGTATGCACATAGCCTTACATTGTTAAACCGACTTCCAGCACACACACAGAGCCTAGTGTGAGCCGGAGAGTCAGAGGAGCGGTCACGTGACCTAAAAGAAAACTGAAATGGCGCTGGAAACCGGGGAAGACTGCAATCGGTGAGTATATAGCACACTTACACTACATATTTACGCAGCTTTTAAAAAATGCTTCTTTAACATGATCTCCCTCAATAAAAAAAAAAAAGTTTAGGGTTGTTTCACAAATGGTACAGCTACATTTTAGCATGCATATTATTATTGTAACACTGGAACATCACAGATCTACCAAACAGAACTTAGGTGACATTAATGAATGCGAGTGTAGTTCTGGAGAACCAGCAGTGTCAGGGGATCTCGTTCTGTAATGAACACTGCGGCATATAAGACACTGGTGGGAATACCTGTCTGATGGCGATGACCACATGCAAACATGTTACAGTTCTTTGAAACAGACTTGTAGTTGTAGATTTTACTGTGATTGCAGTTAAGACATTGAGAGGCTACATCCCTTGATAATCACTCTCATTGAATTTTTGTTCATCTACTGGGCATAGAGAGGATCACAGAGCGCTCAATTCTAAGATGCTTAATGCATCCCAAAAATACAATGAAGATATAGGATTGGAAAAATTGGATTTATGACTTTATTCCTGCCTGGATGCAGGAATGTTTTATCCCTGTAACATTTTACTAGAAAAAGGTAACTTGTTTTCCAGCAGTTATGGCAGTATTCTACCAAATATCATACTTCATAGGGGAACCTCTTGCATTTTGGGTTAATTTTTTGAAGTATTAAATCTTATGGTACTGTTCTTTTACCAGTATAAACAAATACGTATTTCTTCTTCTGAACTTTTGCTTTTTACTCACTTTTTTTTGAGGTTCAACAATATTGTTTGTCTCTCTTTCCCCAAAAACTGGGATAGAGCTGTTTACAATAAATAGAACTGCTGCACTTAGTGACATGAGCTGTACAGAAATGAACTTACATTTTGCTATTTTCTTGGTCTCCTCTGTGATGGATTTGCCATAAATAAGCACTGGTCAAATAAATATTATTTTTAAAATGTGTACTTTTCTGTTTGTCCTGTGTTCATTAATACTCACAATATAAACCCCAGAAACAGTGACTCCAGAATGGTATAGCAGTGCAGCAAACATCAGAGTTGCAAAATTTGGGAACTTCCAAGGTCAAATAGATTTTAGCTCTAAAATTACAACTGCCCCTTACATTGTCATATTCTATGACCATCAATGTAATTAGAAAACATTGTAATTTTCACTATACAGAACATTAAGGAGACTAGGAAATTGGTCCAAAAGGTTACCCTTCAGTAATAAAGAATGGAGGTTTTCAGAAAAACACAGGCAGAAAGCTGCCCATCAGTGGTGGGGGCAGGGTTACACAGAGCAGGGGGATTACACGTCAGCAGACAACCAGTCATCTAGTGATAATCTCCTGCTGATAAAACACTGATTTTATTTAAACTGCAAGCAGCCTAGAAGGTGATATATCAGTGGAAATGGAGTCTCTGTCGCTACATCATACTGCTCTCAGGTTATATAGCAAAAACTTGCCTACAGATTCCATTTAAGGACCGGGACTTATCTGACCTTATTGAACAAGCCATATTTTTTCATTGTCCAATTCCAGGAGCCATAGTTTTATTATTTTTTTTGGCTATAGCTGTATGAGCTTGTTTGTTTGGAGCTCTGGTCACATCATTTTAGGGTACATATGACTTAAAGGGGTTTTCTTATTGTTGAAAAACCCTTTTCCAGAAAGTTTGTTTTAAAAAAAAAAAAAATAAACTCTGCTTATTTGCCCTACACATGTACAGAGCTGATATATTGACAGCGCTGCAGTCAATTAGTGAGTTCAGTGGCTCCGCCGATGTCAATGGCACGAGCCACGGAGATCGACTGAGCTCACTGATTTGGCTGATGCATTGTTGAAGTGATGTCCACACTGCAGGTAGTTTATGGAGTATCATTTAATACTTTAAAATGCATTAACTCTCTATGGGGAGAAGTATAAAAAAAACTGATACGATTCATTATTTTTTTTTTTTACATTTTTTTTTTATACCTATACATATAAAACAGACATTCCATTGGAATTTTGTGAGCTAATCTGTCAAGCAGATCAGGTTATGTTGCCCTGGTGGAATATTTAGAGCTGAAAATTTTAAGGAAGAAAAGAGGAAAACAGTACTTAATAAAATTGTGCTGCTCAAGCACCAGTGCTGCTGAAGTTTTGAATGAGACAATTCATTTTACCATTTAATATACTGGAAAACGGGAAGATAATTACAAAAAAAGAAAAGATTCCACAATAGTTTTTTGGGTTTTGTGTTTATGGCGTTCGTTGTACAGTAAAAATGACCTGGCAATATGATTCCCCACATCTGTACAATTAAGACTATACTAAACTTTCAGAGTTTTTTTTTTTTTTAAGTTTTTGTTTATTCTTAAGCAGTGAAAAAAAAAAATTGAAATTAGTTTTAAAATAAAAATTCCTTGTATTGCCGTTTTCCAGGACCTGTTATAATTTTTGCGTGAATAGACCTATGTGACAGCTTGTTTTTTGCTTGCTGAGCTTTTTTTTTCTTTTAAATACATACAATTTTGGGGTACATAAAATGTTTTGATCACTTAGTTCCTTGTTTTGGGGGGGTTGGGGCAACTGAAAAGCCCAAATTTCATTATTTTTCTGTTTACCTCGTTAATTTTATGTTTTAATATATCGGACTTTGATAGATGCAGCGATACCGCATATGTTTTTTTTCTTTTATTAGGGTAAAAGGTGGTTGGTTTAATTTTTTTCTTTTTTAATTATATTTTTAAAAACTTTTTTTGTGGGGGGTGGGGGATTCCTCTGGACATATGATTTGACATTCCTTTCCTATGATGTTGAAGAAGCACTCCTCTCATCAAAGTTTTTATACTCAACATATTACAATCATCATATAGCACTGTGTACTTACAAATGCTCATCATGCCTTTCTACCCAGCTAATTCTTCTCTATTCTCTGCTCTATGTAGAAACAGGAAGTCTCTTGTCCCTGATTTATCATTCCCCTTTTCACCTCATGACTCAGCTGCTCCCCACCCCCCTGCCAGGGACTTTTGCAGTGGCTTCATACAGGGAAAATTTATCTCCTGTATTTACATCTAACTATTCAGCTAGTTTTTAATCATGTGATATGATAGACCTAATGAAAAAGAATAATTTACTGGGTAGAAAGGCAAAATAAGCAATTGTAAGTACACAATGCTATATAATATGATTGCAATATATTAAGAGGATAAAAATATTGATGGAAGGAGGAGTGCTTCTTTACATTATATTCATGAATTTCACATGATTTGGCATTCAATGCAGTCGACTATCATCTTGTGACGTACAGCACATAATAATCAAGTTTTCTAAGGAAATAGTCAGAGGTTGTTTCAAACATCTGTGAGAACCAACTACCGATCTTCTGTGGATGTAGGCTTGCACAAAGCCTTCTGTCTTTCAATGTAATCCTATAAAGACTTGATTTTTGAGATCAGGGCTCTGTAGGGGCCATATCATCCCTTCCAAGACTCCTTTTACTTTATATTGAAGATACAGCCAATGTAATTAGGAACTATGTTTGGGGTCGTTGTCCTGCTACGGATTAAATTTGAAGTCAGATGCCTGGCTGATGGTGTTGCATGATGGATAGTTATCTGCCTGTTTCTCTACTTTCAGGACTTCATTAATCTTGGCTAAAGCCACAATTCCGTTAGCTGAAATTCGGCCCCAAACTTGCAAGGAATTTCCACGATGCTTGCTGACAATCACTCTTTTACTGCTTTCTGGAACTTTAGCAATGAACTGCCTTCTGTTTCAGACAAATATTTTAAATGTTTTTTTTTGTGCATAGTTGAGTCACTTGGTCTTATTTCAATTTCACTAATTCTTTTGTTAAAGACCGCTTCTGGACAGACTTCTCTGAATAGTAAATGTGTGTAGCTGGGTCCGAGTTTTTGTTGTCAGTTATTAGCTGATTGCAATACTGGACGGTTTCCGATTTATAAATGAAGTAAGCTCGATTTGTCTTTCATCTGCACTGTTTCCTTGGCCAACCACTGCATTTACCGTCCTCAATGTTGCCCTTTTCTTGATGTCTTTAATGCTGAGAAATTCACTCAGAAACTTCTCCATCATGTAATATCATTAGGGAGGAATCTGGCTCCAAATGTATTCCACAGCAGGACAATGACTTTCAACATGTAATCATTGTCATTAGGAACCATTTTCAATGTAAGAAGAACAAGCAGTCCTAGAAGTGATGATATGGCCTCTTTAGAGTTCTGATCTTATTGAATCTGTCTAGGATTACATGAGGCGACAGAAGGATCTACACAATCCTATATCCACGTAAGATCTGTGGTTAGTTTTCCAAGATTTTTTGAAACCACCTCCCTACCAAGTTCCTTCAAGAAACTACATGCAATTATACTGTACCTACAAGAATTGATGCGGTTTTAAAGGCAAAAAGTAGTCTCATCAAATATATTGAATAGATTTTTCTTTTGTTCATTCACATACTTTCTATTTTTGTAATTGATAAAAAAATAAACTTCTGTTTTTGAAAGCAAGAATAATTTGCAACCTTTTTTTTTTTCCAGCTCTACCTAACACTGTTGCACATTAGTGTATATTGGGTACACAATGAGGATTTTGAAATCCTGGATAGCTGAACACATAGCTGACATAGTAAAAGAGGAAAAAAAAGTGTTAACCCCTCAAGTGTGGTGAAACACTGCACAATGGCAGTTTAGAATTTTCCTGTTTTTAGTTTTTTTTATACAAATCCAAGTAGGGTGGAAACTGGAGATTTGATTTTATTATATAAGGAAACACTATGAATACTCAAACTTGGTACTAGATCTCCCAATGGCATGAGTTGCCGCACTGTTCTAATGTATATTAATGTTCTTCAGAATAGTAATGTATCTTTTCTGTCATGATTTCTCATTTTGTATATTCATGTTATTAGGGAGTAGCTAATCATTTTATAAGGTACTTTGTGTTCATACTGCATGTTAAAATGTACCACTGTGTTGATTTTTTTTTTTTTTATGAAGATTGAATAAAGAAGAATAATTATATATTTTTAAAATAATCTACACTATTTGTTCACTTGGGACTTGTATTCGGAGGAGCTGTTGCGTTGGCTGTGGAGACCCCGTTTTCTTCCTGAAGATGCTGTTTGTCTATTTGCCAAGTTGCTGTGAGGAGTTATGAATAAAGCTATGGTGCACAACATTCTTTTAGTCCAGAGTCGCCCAAAACAAATTACAGAGGTACTTGATTGAATAAATCACCAGAATAAAGTTTAGACTTCTTGAGGAGGATTTTAAAAGTTTCTGTGACAAAAGCTCAGTGTGAACATGCCGTAACTCATGCTACGGTTTTAGAGAAAAAATGGAGCAGGACCTCTCAAAATTTTCCTCAAAATTTCAAAACGCAAAGTTTTTAGTTTTAATATAAGCATGTACCACGTCCTCTCACCATTTATGGATTGCTAAATGTGTGTAAGATCATAATCTCTTTTGGCATATGAATGCAGCACAAAGCGTCGTACAGTGGGCAATTGCATTTCAGGTCCGCCTCCACCATATACAATCATATCACATGAACTTCCAACTCGTACTATGTCAATGACCATGTTAAGAAGATGCTGGAAGTTACCAGCCATCATCACATTGTGGTCAATACAGGCACAACAGTATTGGTGAGACATATTCCATATCACCAATAAACATTTACAACCAGGTATGTTACAGGTGACCTATTCTTTGATTGAAGTAGTTCCCAGCCATTTTGTCTCCATGTAGTAGGGCCCAGTCAGGCGCCCATCTAACATGGACGACGATTGAGTCACAATGCTTGGTCTGGCCAGAGGCTCTCCTGAACCAAGCGTGACAGCTTCGTGTATCTCTATGCAGCAGTCACACTCTGGTCTGGAGAGCTGCAGGCCAGTCTGTGCACTGTGATGCTATGGCAAGATGTCATGCCCCAATTTGTCACTGCAGACTTCCATTTTCTCTGGTCTTCTGCTGCACATCCTGACATGATGCCCTTAAAAATGTCTTTATTAGTGATAAGCGAACACTAAAATGCTGAGGTGCTTGTTATTTGAATCGAGCATGTCAGACTGCTTGGGTGTTTGACTCGAGTAACGAATATAATGGAAGTCAATATGAAACTTGAGAATTTAAGATTAGGACTTTCACATATTAAAATGATTGTATAAAGAGACAGCTTCTTTCCATGCATTCATTGACAGATTCTATCATGTTATGGACTGTGGAAAAGATTTGTGACCAGAAGGAACACTCATTTCCATCAGATGATACTGACATTTGACGAGAAATACAACAAGATGGGACAAAGCAAGAACGTGACTTGGTCTCAGAATATGTTTTTGGATTATTTAAAAAAGATACTGGATTGGAAAAAGATTGTAAGATAAGCCCCTCTCACACGACTATCGCGTACACACAGACGGTACAGTGAAATTGTGAATGGCTCATTAAATCAGTACATTTTGCCTTTTGTGGTTTTCTGGCTACAGATTACCATAAACAGCCTGAATCTGTCAGTGAATGCACGGAAATAAGCTATCACGTTGTGGACTGTGGAAGAGATTTATGTGACCAGAAGGAACACTCATTTCCTTCAGATGATACTCCTGAGACGAGAAACCAAACAAGATGGCAAAAAGCAAGAACTTGAATGAAACTAGAGCTGTTGGTGTGGCTAGTGAAGACTGTGAATACTAAACATTTTAATTCCATTGCTGTATTAAAAATTGAAGAAACACAAAACAACGATGGGACGGAGAAGGCTACATTCACTCTAATTAGTGAGCAGAGGTTAAGAACAGTTCAGTTAAAGAGAGTGACTGGCAGCACGGCTGTTGACCGGCACCCAAAAGAAGAGGACCTGCGCTCTCAGGAAGTGCGTGGTGCCACTGTCCGTGGCCATTTTGTCAGAGACTATTCACTTAGTGCAAGACCTAGCAAAATTTTTTTAAAAAGATTGCAGTGCACCCTGGAAGAGACTTAGAGGAGGGCCTCAGAGATTTTTTTTTCCATTTGGAAGGAGAGGGACTCCTAGAATGGTAAAGCCTATGCACTAACTGCAAGGGCTAAAAAATATTTACCCCTGAGGGGCATACACATAGATATATACACTGCTCAAAAAAATAAAGGGAACACTTAAACAACAGAATATAACTCCCAAGTAAATCAAACTTCTGTGAAATCAAACTGTCCACTTAGGAAGCACCACTGACAATCAATTTCACATGCTGTTGTGCAAATGGAATAGACAATAGATGGAAATTATTGGCAATTATCAAGACACACTCAATAAAGGAGTGGTTCTGCAGGTGGGGACCACAGACCACATCTCAGTATCAATGCTTTCTGGCTGATGTTTTGGTCACTTTTGAATGTTGGTTGTGCTTTCACACTCGTGGTAGCAGGAGACGGACTCTACACCCCACAGAAGTTGCTCAGGTAGTTCAGCTCATCCAGGATGGCACATCAATGCGAGCTGTGGCAAGAAGGTTTGCTGTTTCTGTCAGCGTAGTGGCCAGAGGCTGGAGGCGGTACCAGGAGACAGGCCAGTACACCAGGAGATGTGGAAGGCAACAACCCAGCAGCAGGACCGCTACCTCTGCCTTTGTGCAAGGAGGAACAGGAGGAGCACTGCCAGAGCCCTGCAAAATGACCTCCAGCAGGCCACAAATGTGCATGTGTCTGCACAAATAGTTAGAAACCGACTCCATGAGGGTGGTATGAGTGCCCGACGTCCACAGATGGGGGTTGTGCTCACAGCCCAACACTGTGCAGGACGCTTGGCATTTGCCACAGAACACCAGGATTGGCAAAGTTGCCACTGGCGCCCTGTGCTCTTCACATGCCATTAGGTAACGAGATGAGATCCTTAGACCCCCTTGTGAGACCATATGCTGGTGCGGTTGGCCCTGGGTTCCTCCTAATGCAGGACAATGCCAGACCTCATGTGTCTGGAGTGTGTCAGCAGTTCCTGCAAGATGAAGGCATTGAAGCTATGGACTAGCCCGCCCATTCCCCAGAACTGAATCTGATTGAGCACATCTAGGACATCATGTCTCGCTCCATCCACCAACGTCACGTTGCACTACAGACTGTCCAGGAGTTGGCGGATGCTTTAGTCCAGGTCTGGGAGGAGATCCCACAGGAGACCATCCGCAACCTCATCAGGAGCATGCCCAGGCGTTGTAGGGAGGTCTTACAGGCACGTGGAGGCCACACACAATACTGAGCCTCATTTTGACTTGTTTTATGGACATTACATCAAAGTTGGATCAGCCTGTAGTGTATTTTTCCACTTTAATTTTGGGGGTGACTCCAAATCCAGGCCTCCATTGGTTAATCAATTTGATTTCCATTGATGATTTTTGTGTGATTTTGTTGTCAGCACATTCAACTTTGTACAGAACAAAGTATTCAATGAGAATATTTCATTCATTCAGATCTAGGATGTCTTATTTGAGTGTTTCCTGTATTTTTTTGAGCAGTGTATATCTATCTTATGAGATTTTTAGAGGTAGGCCTCCAAGAATGATGGAGAGCATCATACACACTCTGTAAAAATTAAGAGCGAGGATCTCATAATCCCCCTGTTGATATGGTGGATGATTAGGAGGAGGATAAGAAAAATAATAAACCATGAACCGTATACCCTTATTTGGGTGGGAATAGGTGCATAGGAATACACCAGAAAAAAGGAACATTTGATTTGGCTTTATGTTCTGCTGCTGTCATCTGGTGGGGTTGAGAAGTCCAATCCAGGCCTTGTTCATTTTAATAAGTCAGCTTATCAGCCTTATTATTTGACAGGCGGATGCCCCTTCCAGTTATTATGCCCCTGGTGGCTCTAAAAACCCACAGAATCAACTTGAGAAGGGAGGGAGCAGTGACTATGGCCTGTGAGCCTCAGATTTGTCTCAACTCTGTGTAAAATAAAAATAAAGATGCATTCATACAATGGGATAAAGGCCCAAATGCACCTCTTGTGTGAATAAATGTACAAAGCACTTGTGGTGTTCTTTCCCCAGGATGGGTTGGTGAAGTTTCCCCCACATGGTTCATGTATTTTCATTGGCAAACGTCTCCAAGGAGATAAAAAAAATGTTTTGAAACCCATACTTCAATATATTTGAAGTATCAGGGCTGCCCGATGCCCTGAGCCAACACTCTAGGAACTGCCGCCCACCTTAGTTGGAGCAAAATAGGAGTCTGATGCTTGAAGGTCCTTGTTGTGCTAGTTGTACACTGAGTAGTGACCTCTAATTCGGGACTCCTTGTTGTTGGCCACAGAAGTCCCACTCATTCTAAATGTAAATGTTTTTTGAGGCACTACTCTTCGTGTGTTCCAGTGTGTATTGGAGTGCCTCCTTCTAATTTTTGGAAGCCTTTGCACATAGGGCATATACTGTACTACTTTAGTAGTCCCATTCCTTTAATAATGGGAAAAAAATGTCTTCTGAGGCCCTCTTCTGCATGTGTTCCAGGGTGTTTTGGAGTGCCTCCATGTAATTTTTGGAAGCCCTTGCACATAATACATACACTTTAATTTGGTGGTAGAAAAGGGCCCCATTATCTATTGGGCCCCTGTCAGTCCCACATGTTGCACCACCTATATGTCTGCTCCTGAGCGGTATTAAAGCTTATATAAGTAAACCCCATGATGGGTTGGAGAAGTTTCCCTCACATGGTTCAGGACTTTTAATTTTAAAATGTCTCCCAGGAGATAATTTAAGATGTATTCCAGTCCCTTCTTCAGTCTAGTTGAAGCCTCGGGGACAGCAGGCGGCCCTCACGCAAACATTGTGGAGGCAGTCCTCATACTAAACTAATTTTCAGGGCTACATATTTTATTTTCAAAAATAACACCATTTACAGGCGGGAGCACAACAAATACATCCATGAGACCTACCTTTCTGTCTCACTTTATAGGGTTGCAGGACACTAATCTTGATGCCAGAGCAGTGCAAACAGGTGGCTCTTTGGATGGCAGATAATGCTTCCAGACTGTTTCCCAGCCCCACCCTGTCTTCCACATGGTCCAGCCTCACTAGCCAAGAGTCTGGACCACATAATCCTCACCCTAATTCTCCTTCCTCCCACCATGGCGAGTCCCAGGAGACAAGTGATTCCACACTCGGACACTCCGAGGAGCTCTTTACATTTACATTTATTTATTCTGGCCTCTCGCCCTGCATGTTTTAAGAAAGACATGAGGAGATCGTGTGTAATGATGCCCAAATATTTGCGCAGCCACGGTCAGAAGAAGGCGACTGTGGGGAACGGCAATTAGTGTCTCAAGAGGTAGGAGATAATGAGATACAGTTGCCAAAAAGTGATGTTGTTAGGTCAACAAGTCAGGAGGATCAGAGTGCGGAAGTGGAAGACAAGGTGTCCACTGACCCAACCTGGAAAGGTGTCATGCAGAGGGAGCACAGAAGCGCAGAAGAGGATGGATCTGCAGCACCGCAACAGGCATGAAGAGGCAATTGGGTGGCTAGAGGGAGAAGGCGACCGATTGGTCCCCAGAGTACCCACGCGTGTCAAGTTCCCAGGTCAAAGGTTAGGTGTTCCCTTGTCTGGTGCAGAAAGTGCATACAGTAAAAGAATGGTAATTTGCAACCTGTGCCATACCAAGATAAGCTGGGGCTAGACCACTACCAGCCTGACCACCACCAGAATGCTCAGGCATGTGTCATCGAAGCACCCGACTGTGTGGGTCCACAATCTGTGTTGTCTGCGGGAGACACCACTGCCTCTTCTCCTGTGTTACATGCTTGCCAATCCCTTGCCCTGCATGCTAGCGTCGATGCCTCCCACCTTGTATCTGTTGTTGCACATTTGCAAGCACCATCAGCAACCGCATCCAATTACTTGTCCCACGGCAGCGTTCAGCAGTCCCTATCCTAGGCCTTGAAATGCAAAATAAAATACCCAGCCACCCACCTACAGGCCCAAACACTAAACAAGGACATTGCCAGACTGGTTGCCCTGGAAATGTT
Source organism: Phyllobates terribilis (assembly GCF_046119375.1). Taxonomy (NCBI): domain Eukaryota; kingdom Metazoa; phylum Chordata; class Amphibia; order Anura; family Dendrobatidae; genus Phyllobates; species Phyllobates terribilis. The sequence goes on from NW_027362762.1 coordinate 639,778,694, forward strand.
GCCGTTTAGGCTTGAGGACACCGATGCTTTCCGTAACCTCATGGCGGTTGCCATCCCATATTACTCGGTCCTCAGCTGCCACTTTTTTTTTCCGGTGCACCGTCCCCGCCTTACACCAACATGTGTCCTATAACATCACCCGTGCCGTAACCAACGCAAATACTGGGAAGGTTCACTTAATGACAGACACATGGACAACTGCTTGTGGCCAGGAACGCTACATTTCCCTGATGACACACTGAGTGAACCTTGTGGAGGATGGGACTGTGTGGGACCATGGGATGGCATATGTGCTACCGACGCCGAGGATTGTGGGCCCTAGGTACAGTAGTGTTCAAAGTAATAGCAGTCCAATATGACTAACCAGATTAATCACTGTTTTTGGTATAAATTATATTACCACATGTAAAGCAATTTACCCGTTGGTGCAGTAGATGCAAAGAAAACCAACAGACTCCGCATTCATGATCTGCATGTTTTTGAGTCTACCAAAACAAAACAACGAAAAAGGAGCCAACAATTTAAAGATATGCATCAAAATTTATTAGTACATATATGATCAGACAAAAGCAGGAATCAGTGTGGAAAACACATGAGGAATAAAAACCCGCAACAACCCTCTCCACATAGCGGACACATATAGGACCAAACAGTACAATATAAGTCGGATATAGACTATCTAAGTATTTGAGGAGTAACACCATATATAGATGATATGTCAATACCTATTTCCAAGTACAGCATATATACTAGACTAAAATACCCATGCTGTCCTATACTGCTGAGTGTACGTTCCCTATCATATGCCAATTATGACCATAGGTGACCTGCTAAAGTCACTATATATACATACCAGAGATATCCAGTTTCAGCAAAAGACAGTCAGGGAATAGTCAGGGATTTAGAGGTCCGTCTGAGGTCGGCACATGCAGAGCAGAGAAGCCCCGACGCGCGTTTCGGTAGTTCCCTTCGTCAGGGGGCATGTTTGCTGCCTCGCTGTCACTTGCTTATATTGGCACCAGGCACATTTAAAAAACCGGAAGTGATGTCAGCGTCACTACGGAGACAAGGACGCCGGCTGGCATCCGCGTCATGTGACAGCGGAGGGGCGGGGTGCTTAAGCCCTAACGCCGCACACCGCTGGAACACAAAATGTCATTGCGGAGGTAGAACGCCGGCCGGCAACCGCGTCATGTGACAGCAGAGGGGCGGGGCATAAGCCCTGACGCCACCCACCGCTAGAACACAAAGACCGCGGAACCGGAAGTGACGTGTGCGTTACCATGAGGATCCAGACGCCGGCCTACATCCGCGTCATGTGACGGAAGCAGGGGGCCAAAGAATAGCCACAACACCTCACGTCACAAAGACACGAAAAGCCGGCCGGCGCACAGACCCACATAGTCCGCACATCTCCTTCACTAGACCAGGTATCATCGCATCCCTCTCATTAAAATAACGAGAGTCAGTTCTATAAGGCCATGATGCCACAGATCAAAGAATGTCTGAAAAATAGAATGAAGAAAGAGGGGAAAGAAAACATAAACTGGAGGGGGAGGGTAACCCAAGTGCGACATGTGAGGTAAAAAAAAAGTAAAAAACAAATGATACCCCATCCGGATATGTTTGGCATCCCTGATTGTATATATATATATATAAGATCACAGGCACACACACAACTGATGTTATTTGTTATATAGACATAATTTTTTAGGGGGCCAACATTTGGCTGTGTCATCAAATATATACCCCTTAGCTCGCCCAAATACATACATGTGTGCTATGTTGTCCAACAGTGTATATACACACACATGTATAAGCAAAATTGCGCCGTGTGCGCCCATATGTGTGTGTGTACATAACACATATGACGGAGATATAACAGTACCCTACACACCCATTATGTAATAGACATCCAACATATTACAAAACATATATTCATATGCAAGATACACAACATTAAGGTACATAATTTCGAAAAATGTCATTAAAGAGGATATCAGTCCACTTTTTCGTTTTATACAACATTATAACATGAATTGACATTTATATGTAGTATAATAGATGTAACTATGAGTACAGGTTATAATCTTGCAGCTTTAATGGTTTAATATCTCCACCATGCAGGTTATCATCCAGGGTCCCCCGCAGATTCACATGGACTGAACGGAACACCATATCCGGCAGAGGGCCCATTCTCACGGCCGGATCGAGAAACCACCCCCAGATAGTGAAGAAAAGAAACGACCAGACAAAAGGTAAGTCCTAATAATTGCAAGAAAAACAGTGAGTTAAAATCATTAAAACCATGTATATTAGATATTAAGATGCTAAAATCTAGCCTCAATTAGCTATGGCCACCTTAGATAGAACTTTGTGGTAGATACTAGGGATTAGAGAAAGGGGGAATAGCTAATGCTCTCATTGAGTCCCTTTGGGTGCAATGTGTTGAGGGACCAAATCCAACGGGATTCCATTTGGGCCAGTCGTTGACCCACCTTACCCCCCGTATATTGGGTATTATGCAGTCGATGCCCCTTATTTTGAGCATCGACGCATCACAATTATGATGGATCTTAAAATGGCGCGGTAAGGTTTTGAGGGTGGATGTGTCCGTGTGGTCAGCCGCTGCCAAAATGCCCAAAACGTGCTCGCGGACACGCACCTTAAATTGACGGGTAGTCATGCCCACATATATAAGTTCCAGCGGTGTGCGGCGTTAGGGCTTAAGCACCCCGCCCCTCCGCTGTCACATGACGCGGATGCCGGCCGGCGTCCTGGTCTCCGTAGTGACGCTGACATCGCTTCCGGTTTTTTAAATGTGCCTGGCGCCAATATAAGCAAGTGACAGCGAGGCAGCAAACATGCCCCCTGACGAAGGGAACCACTGTAACGCGCGTCGGGGCTTCTCTGCTCTGCATGTGCCGACCTCAAACGGACCTCTAAATCCCTGACTATTCGCTGACTGTCTTTGGCTGAAACTGGATATCTCTGGTATGTATATATAGTGACTTTAGCAGGTCACCTATGGTCATAATTGGCATATGATAGGGAACGTACACTCAGCAGTATAGGACAGCATGGGTATTTTAGTCTAGTATATATGCTGTACTTGGAAATAGGTATTGACATATCATCTATATATGGTGTTACTCCTCAAATACTTAGATAGTCTATATCCGACTTATATTGTACTGTTTGGTCCTGTATGTGTCCGCTATGTGGAGAGGGTTGTTGCGGGTTTTTATTCCTCATGTGTTTTCCACACTGATTCCTGCTTTTGTCTGATCATATATGTACTAATAAATTATGATGCATATCTTTAAATTGTTGGCTCCTTTTTCGTTGTTTTGTTTTGTTGGCTTTGTAATTTATGGCGATGGAGCTCAATATGTCCGTAATAGGGTAGTATTGAATAGAGTAATAATTCTATGACTATTAATATTTGACACGACATATACTATCTACTCATGATTAGCGTGTATTATAGTATTTTTGCTGTGTTCTGCACAGGTGTTTGCTTCTCTGACAACATGGACTATAAAGCCAAAGAAAAGTCCTGGCTGTCACAAATTGATCAGGCGTTTGGAGGTTCAGTGGCAGATGGCCCCGTGGTAGTTGAGCAGGGATGGGATGAGAAAGTAATGTCTATACAGAAACTTCTAATAAAAAGAACAAAACTTTGGTGGAATAGGGCGTTCCTAGGAAAATATATTACTCGGCAAATGATTCCACGTGGATTACGCGTACGGGTTATTCCTACATTTCCGGTGGAAGATGATCTGTTCATCACTAAATGGGAAGAAGCCTGTACCAATTGCTCTCTAACATTGATGTAATTAAATTATTGGTTGATCTCAACTCACAATCCATTACGGACCTAGATGTCCAGCTAGACATGATACAGACTGAGTTCAGAGCCCACTGCCCACCGGATAAACTTATTAATTTTGATGCACAAATGGATAAAATCTTGGATTCCACAGTTAAAAAGATGCATGAAGTACAGGTGTCCAAGTTCAATAGGGACATGAGAGACTACCATCAGAAGAGTGTATATGCGTGGCGCAAATTTGTAAACCAAGGCCCTAATTTGGCACGCAAATTGTCTAACCTATCGGTGACAACACTGAGTGATTGCTCTGAAGCTTCCTCATCGTCCATGATTACAAGGTCCGGCTCCTCTAATAAAAGAATGAGGGAAACAAATTTCCATCCATACAAGAGGTAAGAGTATAAATCGCCTGATCACAAGAGTAATGGCTTCAAGGTAATCAATCTCAGTAATTATGTTTTGACTAAATCTGATATAGCCCTTCTAAGTAGGGGATTATCATTTGCGCCAAGTGCCCGGTTTGATGCCTTTACGGCTATCAAAGATCTACACATCTTTGCTCGGGCCTTGGTCTTCAAAAGGCACTTTTTTGATGGTGGTCTCCATGATCTCTTTCCCACAGAGGAGGAACAGGCTGCGGTGAGAGCATTGGAGGACCTATCCGTGGAGCATAATACTCCAATAGGAGGTAAGATTCCAGAATCTATAAGATCTAGATCCAAGAAATTCCCTCCGTTTACGGCATGTTCTAATGTGGATCTTTTTGTGAAAATTGTCGCAGATGAATTTATGTCTATTTCACGCCACATCTCACGCGACAATCTATCCAAGGAGGAACGTGATAGGTTACATGTTTTACAGAACCTACCTGACATCATTATGAAACCCGCGGATAAGGGTGGGAATATTGTCGTCTGGCCAAAACCAATGTATGAGAAAGAGGCATATCGCCAATTAAACAATAAAATCTGTTATAAAAAATTGACGTTTAATCCTCTCACCTCATACATGGCAGAATTGAAAACCATTATTAATAGGGCTATAGCTGAGGAAACTATTACTCAGGAACTGGCCTCAGCTCTTTTGATTTCTGAGCCGACTATTCCCACCCTTTATCTTTTACCAAAGATCCACAAGAATGCCGCAATTCCCCCGGGACGTCCCATTATTTCGGGTAGAGGGAATTTTCTTGAACATGTGAATAAGTGGGTTGACTCCCATCTGCAGCCACTGGTGAAATGCCTGCCTTCATTCCTTAAAGACACCGGTGACCTTCTCAAAAAGGTAGACGGTCTATATATTGAGGCAAACACCATCCTAGTGACTGCGGATGTGGAGTCACTATACACCAACATCAGGCATGCGGATGGCCTCTCCGCGGTCAGGTTTTTCCTAGACACCTCAGCCTTACCACTCACTTTGAGATCCCTCATTCTGGAACTATTGGAGTTCTCGCTTAGTCATAATTTTTTCACTTTTAAGGGGTCCTTTTTCCTTCAGACCCAGGGGACAGCCATGGGTGCGGCCTTTGCGCCCTCCTATGCTAATCTGTTCCTGGGTCTGTGGGAGAGGGACCTCTACCTGTCAGATCATGATGAGTCGATGTGCCGTGTCCTTTTTTGGACGCGGTACATCAATGACATCTTCATGATCTGGCAGGGTCCTCCCTCATCCCTACAGATATTTATGGACCAATTAAATGGTAATAATTTCAATATACACCTTACCTACCAGTCCAGCACACATCATGTTGAGTTCTTAGATGTGACACTTACAAGGGATGAGGCTAATTGTCTACAAACCACTCTATTTCGTAAACCTACCTCTTCTAATATGTTGCTGCATGCAACATCTTCACATCCCACACACATGCTCAGATCAATACCGGTGGGGCAATTCCTGCGGGCTCGTAGGATTTGCTCCACTGATGCTGAATTCGAGAGACAGGCCTCTGAACTCAAAGAGAGATTCCTCGAGAGAGGATATAGCCATCGTACAATCAAGAGGGCATATAATAGGGCCAGATTCTCGTCTAGGTATAATTTGATCTATCAAAATAGAGGAGAGGACAAAGAGAAAGAAAAAGTGAGATTTATCACCAATTTTCACTCCCAATTTCCCCTAATGAGAGAAATATTGGCTAGATCCTGGCACATTCTCAAGGCAGATAACGTTATATCCAGATTTATCCCAGATAAACCGTCTATTACCATCAGACGATCGAAGAATCTACGTGATCATTTGGTGCGTTCACATTATGAGGGGCCGGCGGGGACTACATTTTTAGATACATATACTAAGAGGAGTGGATGTGTCCCTTGTGGTCGGTGCGTGGCGTGCCCAAACGTGGAACGATGTGACACGTTCTTTAAATCTGACGGGTCTAAAGTTTACAGGATAAATAGATTCATTACCTGTACTACTAGATATGTTATATACTTTGCCACATGTCCATGTGGACTTATATATGTGGGCATGACTACCCGTCAATTTAAGGTGCGTGTCCGCGAGCACGTTTTGGGCATTTTGGCAGCGGCTGACCACACGGACACATCCACCCTCAAAACCTTACCGCGCCATTTTAAGATCCATCATAATTGTGATGCGTCGATGCTCAAAATAAGGGGCATCGACTGCATAATACCCAATATACGGGGGGGTAAGGTTGGTCAACGACTGGCCCAAATGGAATCCCGTTGGATTTGGTCCCTCAACACATTGCACCCAAAGGGACTCAATGAGAGCATTAGCTATTCCCCCTTTCTCTAATCCCTAGTATCTACCACAAAGTTCTATCTAAGGTGGCCATAGCTAATTGAGGCTAGAGTTTAGCATCTTAATATCTAATATACATGGTTTTAATGATTTTAACTCACTGTTTTTCTTGCAATTATTAGGACTTACCTTTTGTCTGGTCGTTTCTTTTCTTCACTATCTGGGGGTGGTTTCTCGATCCGGCCGTGAGAATGGGCCCTCTGCCGGATATGGTGTTCCGTTCAGTCCATGTGAATCTGCGGGGGACCATGGATGATAACCTGCATGGTGGAGATATTAAACCATTAAAGCTGCAAGATTATAACCTGTACTCATAGTTACATCTATTATACTACATATAAATGTCAATTCATGCTATAATGTTGTATAAAACGAAAAAGTGGACTGATATCCTCTTTAATGACATTTTTCGAAATTATGTACCTTAATGTTGTGTATCTTGCATATGAATATATGTTTTGTAATATGTTGGATGTCTATTACATAATGGGTGTGTAGGGTACTGTTATATCTCCGTCATATGTGTTATGTACACACACACATATGGGCGCACACGGCGCAATTTTGCTTATACATGTGTGTGTATATACACTGTTGGACAACATAGCACACATGTATGTATTTGGGTGAGCTATGGGGTATATATTTGATGACACAGCCAAATGTTGGCCCCCTAAAAAATGAAAAATGAAAAAATTATGTCTATATAACAAATAACATCAGTTGTGTGTGTGCCTGTGATCTGATATATATATATATACAATCAGGGATGCCAAACATATCCGGATGGGGTATCATTTGTTTTTTACTTTTTTTTTACCTCACATGTCGCACTTGGGTTACCCTCCCCCTCCAGTTTATGTTTTCTTTCCCATCTTTCTTCATTCTATTTTTCAGACATTCTTTGATCTGTGGCATCATGGCCTTATAGAACTGACTCTCGTTATTTTAATGAGAGGGATGCGATGATACCTGGTCTAGTGAAGGAGATGTGCGGACTATGTGGGTCTGTGCACCGGCCGGCTTTTCGTGTCTTTGTGACGTGAGGTGTTGTGGCTATTCTTTGGCCCCCTGCTTCCGTCACATGACGGGGACGCTGGCCGGCGTCCGGATCCTCATGGTAACGCACACATCACTTCCGGTCCCCCGGTCTTTGTGTTCTAGCGGTGGGTGGCATCAGGGCTTATGCCCCGCCCCTCTGCTGTCACATGACGCGGTTGCCGGCCGGCGTTCTACCTCCGCAATGACATTTTGTGTTCCAGCGGTGTGCGGCGTTAGGGCTTAAGCACCCCGCCCCTCTGCTGTCACATGACGCGGATGTCGGCCGGCGTACTTGTCTCCGTAGTGACGCTGACATCACTTCCGGTTTTTTAAATGTGCCTGGCGCCAATATAAGCAAGTGACAGCGAGGCAGCAAACATGCCCCCTGACGAAGGGAACCACCGAAACGCGCGTCGGGGCTTCTCTGCTCTGCATGTGCCGACCTCAGACGGACCTCTAAATCCCTGACTATTCCCTGACTGTCTTTTGCTGAAACTGGATATCTCTGGTATGTATATATAGTGACTTTAGCAGGTCACCTATGGTCATAATTGGCATATGATAGGGAACGTACACTCAGCAGTATAGGACAGCATGGGTATTTTAGTCTAGTATATATGCTGTACTTGGAAATAGGTATTGACATATCATCTATATATGGTGTTACTCCTCAAATACTTAGATAGTCTATATCCGACTTATATTGTACTGTTTGGTCCTGTATGTGTCCGCTATGTGGAGAGGGTTGTTGCGGGTTTTTATTCCTCATGTGTTTTCCACACTGATTCCTGCTTTTGTCTGATCATATATGTACTAATAAATTTTGATGCATATCTTTAAATTGTTGGCTCCTTTTTCGTTGTTTTGTTTTGGTTGGCTTTGTAATTTATGGCGATGGAGCTCAATATGTCCGTAATAGGGTAGTATTGAATAGAGTAATAATTCTATGACTATTAATATTTGACACGACATATACTATCTACTCATGATTAGCGTGTATTATATGTTTTTGAGTCTGTGTATTTGAATAATTAATTCTAAAGGGGTGTGTTCAAAATAATAACAGTGTGGAGCTCAATTAGTGAGGTCAATCATTCTGTGAATAAACAGGTGTGAATCAGGTGGCCCTTATTTAAGGGTGAAGCCAGCGCATGTTGTACATGCATTTCTCCTTGAAAACCTAAGAAATATGTGTTGTTCGAGACATCGTTCAGAAGAACAGTGTACTTTGATTAAAAAGTTGATTGGACAAGGTAAAACTTATAAATAAGTGCAGACAATGATAGGGTTTTCAGGTAAAATGATCTCCAATGCTTTAAAATGGAAAGCAAAACCAGAGAGACGTGGAAGAAAACGGAAGAATACCATTCAAATGGATCAAATAATAGCCAGAATTGCAAAGGCTCAGTCAATGATCAGCTCCAGGATGATCAAAGACAGCCTCAAGTTACCTGTGAGTACTGTGACAGTTAGAAGACGCCTGTGTGAAACTATTCTCTTAGCAAGAAGTCCCCGCAAAGTCCCACTGTTAAAAATAAGACATGTACTGAAGCGGATACAATTTGCCAAAGAACACAACAACTGGCCTAAAGCGATATGGAGAAACATTTTGTGGACTGATGAAGTAAAATTGTTCTTTTTGGATCCAAGGGCCACAGACAGTTTGTCACAAGACCAAACTCTGCATTCAAGCCACTGTACACTCTGAAGACAGTGAAGCATGGTGGTGCAAGCTTACTATGGTGCCGGACCTATTTACCGCATAGCAGGGATCATGGACCAGTTTGCATATATTAAAATACTTGAAGAGGTCATTTTGCCTTACGCTGAAGAGGATATGCCCTTGAAATGGGTGTTTCAACAAGACAACGACCCTAAACACACCAGTAAACGAGCAAAATCTTAGCTCCAGTCCAATAAAATTGCGGTTATAGAGTGGCCAGTCCAATCCCCTTAATTCGATAGAACACTTGTGGGGTGACATCAAAAATGCCATTTCTGAGGCAAAGGCAACAGATGCCAAAAAATTGTGGGATGTAGTCATAGTATTCTGGGCTAGAATAACAGTTAACAGATATCAGAAATTGGTTGACTCTATGCAACATAGATGTGAAGCTGTTCTAAAAAAACCTGTGGGTACTGCCTGCTACCAAGCACGCACCAGGCCATTTTCCCCACTGTTTTGGGGGTGACAGCCTGCCTTCTGTCCACATTAGTCCACTTAAAATGGCGTTTAGTGCCCTACGCAAAGCGGTAGTCCAAACATTTCCTACTGCCTGCTACCCAGCACGCACCAGGCCATTTTTCCCGCTGTTTATGTGGTCACAGCCTGCCTTCTGTTGTCCACATTAGTCCACTTAAAAAGACAGTTAGTGCCCAATGCAAAGCAGTAGTCCTAATATTTCCTACTAGTAGAAAACCGAAGAAGGCAAATGAGTAAACTGGCATAAATAAGCTTTATTATTAAAAATTCTTTTACATAGGTAGCATCAAAACATATAAAGACAATATATAGACTTGTGGATCAAAGAGGTCCCACCATATCCTTAACCCCATAGAGAAATGGAAAACTAAATGTCTAGACAATACATCATAAATATATGATGGAAAAATAAGCATCAAGAAAAATGACTATAAATGCACTTGGGTCCCCTAAGGGAAGATATCCTGAGGGGAATTGTAGCACCCTGAGGATTCGGCTGCTACAGGGGTATTGCACCTCAACCCAGAGGTGTGATATTCCACTCCCGGGTAAGGAAGGAGTGTGGAACTGAGCTCAGATAGACTGCATGCACTACATACATCCCATTTCAGAGGAGCAGGCCGACGGTACTCCCACTTAGAAATGTGCAGGTACAACCGAGCCTGTTCCTGGCTGGAGTGGGAGGGGGGTGGTACATCCCATGTAGTGTAGGGGCAGATAGGGGGAGCAGTCTGGGTAGTGATAGGAGCTCATTGGGTGCTGGTCACCTGAGCTCACACATAGAGGGATATATAAGGAGGGCACCAACTTAGAATCAGGGTCAGACGCTGAGAACAAGTCAGTTGGAGAGGAGAGAGAAGGAAACTGCAGCCCTGGAGAGAGAGAGAGTGGAGCAAAGAAAGACCCAGAGGGGGAAGACTGAAGGGACCCAAGAACCCAAATTAGAGCACCGGGTGAGGAGTCAGCAAAAGGGTACCGGAACCCAAGCTGGTGGGGGCAAAGACATTCCCCAGCCAGAGACCGGAGACCGTGGGCAGTGTCTGCCACGGTCACCCATCACATTCACCCCGAAGGCACACCACATGAAGGGTCAGGGAACCCAGGGCCAAGGGTGTCCCAACAGAAGGCCCGAGGGAGCTGGACCTAGGTGAATCACTGGTGGGGACGGCTGAAGAAAGGACAGAGGGAGAGCTCAGGGCCACGCTCTGGACTTGTTTGGGGGTTGGCCGGATCCAGGACCTGGTGGACGCAGCACGGCTCGGGTGGTCACTAGCAGCTGGAGTGACCAGTACAACATCAGCAGTAAGTAAACACCCTTAACTGCACAACCCGAGTCTGTCTTCATTGCCGGCTGCATCGCACCACCACAACCCCCATCCTCTGCGCCTGTCCCCTCTGAGGCTATACCCCTCCCGTTGGGGGTTATCTCACCAAGCTGCGCACCCACCATCAGCCTCAGCGGACCCTGCAGCAGCGGCGGCCACAGTGACCGCATCACAACGGGTGGCGTAGTCGACACATTAAGAACTTATAACATCAGTAAGGACTGCCACATAACACTTAGCTTGACGCCCTGGGCACGGGACCGGGTCACAGCCGCTCGGAGACTACAACCCCCCATCTGATCCGGTGCCGGGTATTCCCCTCAAAAAGGAATATGTCCCAGGGGGCGCGTCAGCTTTGGCGTAGTCGGCAGGATTAAGTGCCCGCAACACCCGGGTACTGCGTGCCTGAAGAAAAGTGCAAGATTACCTCAGAAAGAAGTCTCCCGCCGGTTCCGGGGGGTCCACGCCATCGGACTCCATCACCAGTCGTTTCCCGCCGATTGTCCGCCATTTCCAACTTGTTCCCGCCATCTGCAGAGTTTCCCGCCACTGGGCGACGCTTCCCGCCAAAACCGCAGATTTCCCGCCTTGGAAGAGCAGCGGACGCCATTATGGGCGTGCCAAAGGAGAGCAAGAGGCCACCTCCCATCGTGGGCCAGGACAGAAAATGGCGCCAAAAGTGGAAACCGCCCCCACCAACAGAGACTGTGATGCTGGAGGTGTCTGTCAGCGTGAAAGAACTCCCCCTGGAGCTGACAGTCACCGAGTTGCCCCGGGACCGCCCTCGAAGTGGGAGGAGACGAAAGAGAAGAGAAAAGATGGGTGTCGCTTGGAGCAGTCTGGAGCGAGCGCACCCGGAGGCAAGAGGTCTAACAAGGAGTAGCGGAGGAGCTCACCCGGAGATGGAGAGAAAGCAGAACAGCACCGGCCCGCTGGCCAGGAGTCTGCTAGAGACCGAGGAAGGAGGGCAGAGCAGCACCGGCCCGCTGGCCAGGAGCCTGCCGGAAACCGAGCAGAGCAGCACCGACCCGATGGTCAGGAGCCTGCTAGAGTCCACAACCCCGCTAGGTCTAGCGGAGATCCTAGCGCAGCTCCCCCGAGACCGGGAGTGTGCACAAACTGCCCTGGAGGGCCTCGCACGGAGGTTGGCCCGGGTACAGCGCGAGATACTGGCGGAGTGGAGCCGGGAGATGGCCCAGCAAGCAGAGACCAGTCAACGGAGCACGCTACCCTGGAAGAGGAAGCAGACCGCCTCTGAGGATGGCGCGGGAGGACCCAAGGCCGGAGACGGCGCCGAGGAGGGAGCCGAACGCATGGAGGCAGGTAAAGGGGACGCCTATACCCCAAGCCGTGACACCGCTTACCTGCCCCAGCTCCCCGTCGCAGAGCCCGAAAGTCCCCCTGCTGTGCCCGTAGCCGCCAGGTCACCGCCATGGACTAGGCCCCGACCGGAAGCCGCCGCAGCGACCCCTGTGACGTCACGCGCCCCGACCCGGAGCGTGACAAAGCAGGAAGTACCACCAGCCTGGTCGCAAGGCCTAGTACCCCCGGGCGCCGCACCACCAACAGCGCCCCCTACCTCCGCGGAGCCTCCGGCCTGGCCGCAAGGCCAGGTAGCCCAGGGCGCCGCCGTCCTAACGGTGCCCTTCACCTTCCAGGTGCCCCAGGCCTGGCCGCAAGGCCTGGGCAACCCGGGCGCCACCACCACCGCGCCCGCGCCCGCAATACCTAGGGTGCCACACCTGGGGGAGGACCTCTTCGGCCAGCTCACATGGCCGGACGGGCGGCCCTTCATCTGGCCCGAAGGATACCATGAGCTGGAGCGGCAGCAAAGACTAGGGCCCTTGTGTGAGCCCCTAATCCCGGCTCCGAAGCCCGTGGCTCGGGTCTCGCCTCCTCTAGCAGAAGCCCAATTCGTGTGGGACCCCACGGGAGAAGATTTGATGGGGTTCACCGGAGAAACTCGGGCAGCCGCAGCTGAACGTACAGAGTGTTGCCGTCAACAGCTGGCAGAGTTTAAGAGAGAACGGGAGGAGAGGCGGGTCAGAGAACAACAGGCCCAAATCCAGAGCGCGGAGCAGAAGAGCCGGACTAGGAGGAACCCCCGTGCAGCGCATTGTCCCCGCACCATCGGGACAGTGATAAAGTTCAACCCGCAGCATGGGTGGGGCTTTATTCGGGACCGTAACAACCGCGGTGACGTTTTTGTGACTCGCAGAGACGTCGAGTCCCACCTGCCGGAAGGTCACAAAGGCCGTGACCTCTACGTCGGAGACGAGGTCACTTTCACCCGGCACAAGTGTGCCAAAGGACCTTACGCCCTCCACGTGCACCGCTTGACGGAGGAGGAGTTGCGGTACGGGGAGGAGGAGCCAGAGGACCCGGACGGGTCTGAAGAAACATCATATCAAGAAAGAGCAGGAGGAAGACGCCGTTGAGTGCGGCAGAGCAGGAGTTGTAAATAGTTACCCAATCGGGGTATAAAGGAACTGAAACTGGAACTGTTGCTGCTGCTAAAATAGTCCCCGTTGGGACCAGTGAACTGTTTTACCCGTTAACCCCTTCATCCTACAGGCTGAGGACTGTGAGCAGCCATTCCCTTCCCTCTACCTGGCCGAGGACTGAGAGCGGCCAACTTCCAACTTCCCTGTATATAGTTGCGCGTCCTAAAGCGCCCCCTACCGGTTTTATAGGAAAACCAGTTTTTCTAAGAGACTGTCGCACTTTTCCCGGACACACGTTGCACAGTGTCCGGAGGAGGAACCAGAGAAAAGAGAAGTCTACGAGAATGTTTATATAAAAAGTTTTATATATATATAATGTTTATATGTTTTATATGTTCATATAAAAATTTTGTATGTTTTGGTGTTTTATGTCTTACAGCCCGAGGACGTGCTGTGATTTACCAGGGGGGAATGTAGCACCCTGAGGATTCGGCTGCTACAGGGGTATTGCACCTCAACCCAGAGGTGTGATATTCCACTCCCGGGTAAGGAAGGAGTGTGGAACTGAGCTCAGATAGACTGCATGCACTACATACATCCCATTTCAGAGGAGCAGGCCGACGGTACTCCCACTTAGAAATGTGCAGGTACAACCGAGCCTGTTCCTGGCTGGAGTGGGAGGGGGGTGGTACATCCCATGTAGTGTAGGGGCAGATAGGGGGAGCAGTCTGGGTAGTGATAGGAGCTCATTGGGTGCTGGTCACCTGAGCTCACACATAGAGGGATATATAAGGAGGGCACCAACTTAGAATCAGGGTCAGACGCTGAGAACAAGTCAGTTGGAGAGGAGAGAGAAGGAAACTGCAGCCCTGGAGAGAGAGAGAGTGGAGCAAAGAAAGACCCAGAGGGGGAAGACTGAAGGGACCCAAGAACCCAAATTAGAGCACCGGGTGAGGAGTCAGCAAAAGGGTACCGGAACCCAAGCTGGTGGGGGCAAAGACATTCCCCAGCCAGAGACCGGAGACCGTGGGCAGTGTCTGCCACGGTCACCCATCACATTCACCCTGAAGGCACACCACATGAAGGGTCAGGGAACCCAGGGCCAAGGGTGTCCCAACAGAAGGCCCGAGGGAGCTGGACCTAGGTGAATCACTGGTGGGGACGGCTGAAGAAAGGACAGAGGGAGAGCTCAGGGCCACGCTCTGGACTTGTTTGGGGGTTGGCCGGATCCAGGACCTGGTGGACGCAGCACGGCTCGGGTGGTCACTAGCAGCTGGAGTGACCAGTACAACATCAGCAGTAAGTAAACACCCTTAACTGCACAACCCGAGTCTGTCTTCATTGCCGGCTGCATCGCACCACCACAACCCCCATCCTCTGCGCCTGTCCCCTCTGAGGCTATACCCCTCCCGTTGGGGGTTATCTCACCAAGCTGCGCACCCACCATCAGCCTCAGCGGACCCTGCAGCAGCGGCGGCCACAGTGACCGCATCACAACGGGTGGCGTAGTCGACACATTAAGAACTTATAACATCAGTAAGGACTGCCACATAACACTTAGCTTGACGCCCTGGGCACGGGACCGGGTCACAGCCGCTCGGAGACTACAACCCCCCATCTGATCCGGTGCCGGGTATTCCCCTCAAAAAGGAATATGTCCCAGGGGGCGCGTCAGAATCACCAAGATATATGACTGCACAGGATGGGCTCAGGTCAGTGGCTGCGGTATAACACTATGCCTAAGGATGCCACCCAAAAAGATTAAAGATAGAGAGTGAAAAAAGAAGAGAATAGGACAAGGAGAGAGCGGGAAAGATGGTACAAGCAAACATTAGGAATAATAAAAAGTCAAGAGGGAGTCAGGTCAATCAGGTAAGGAAGTATATCATTGGATTCATCCTATTAGTATATCACCCACACGACCAAAAATGACTCACCCACGAAAGTATAAAATGTTGCTCATACAGGGGACAGTGGAGGCCTGGTCACTCCCGTCAGGAACGGGCCTCGACGCGCGTTTCACGACTGCTTTCTCAAGAGGCATGGGTACAGAGGGTTCAAGGACCTTTTTATACCTGCCCCTGAAAGATCACAAGTGCTGTCATGTGATCTGGCAATATGGCCGCCGCCAGGGCGGCATCTATGGCGCATGCGCTGGGATCGTCACCGCCCCACACTACCCCGCGTCGTCCGTCATAGCGTTGGCGCGACCCGGAAGTGCAGCCAAGGCTAAATCCGGTGAAGCGCCGCAGCCATAGTGACAGACACGCGGGGACGCAGGGCGTGAGTAACCCAGCGCATGCGCACAGCAACCCCCAGTAGCGGTACATAAGTGCTCCGATAGTGTGGGCCCTAGGTTTATAGAGGATGATATGTCAATTGAGTGGGCAGCCCATCGGAGCAAATAGATTACCCCCTATGCACCGATAGGGGGAGGCAAAGGCTATATCAGGTACTACGGGGACCGGGAGGAGAAATGGGAAACCAGAAAGAATAGAAAAATAAAAATGAAAATAAAAATAAAATATAAAAGTAAAAAGAGGGGCAGAGAAAGATCAAACAATTGAAAAATAGAAAATAAAAAATAAAAAATTAAATACATGTATGTAAGCAACATGTAAGGAGAATAATACATAGAAAAAAGAGGAGGGAGTGACAGACAAATACAAAAGATGAGAAGACTAAATAAAAATAAGAGAAAAAGAAGAAAGATGATAAATAAGAAAAAATATATATCAATAAATCATAAGTCCAGTAAAATTCCATGAAAAGGAGGATGATGTATTCTGTCTCTCCAAACACAACAATGGAACATGGTTGCAGTCCTTGAAGGAGAGTCTATATGAAAGAGATATAAGAAAATTAGAAACAAAACAATTTAAAACAAAATTTAAAACGGGAGGAACAAAAGGTAGCCCCCACATATAAAATGTTCAGCGGGGTCAACAGGAGAGCATATACACATAGTCCAAGGTAAATACATGTCGTTGGATAAGGCCAACTACCGTGACCAATATAGATAAGTATTATAATTGGTACCATGTCTAATATACCGAAGCACAGTAACGGAATGGATATCAGTCAAAGAAAAGAAGCAAACCCCAAGTTCTCATTCAGACCCCGTGGCGCCAAGGTGTCAAGAGTAACAATCCACCTTGCCTCCTTTTGTGCCAGGAGGCGTTTAGCATTCCCACCCCGGGAGCCCAAGTGTACCACATCAATACCCCGTACTTTCAGTGATCGAGGATCACAGTTATGAAACGCCCTAAAGTGCCGCGGTAGAGTCTTGAGCTCCCGGGGATCAGTTGCTACCCGGGCCGCACCAATGTCTCTTACGTGTTCACGAACTCTGATTCATAGCTCCCTTGATGTAAGACCTATATAGATCAGCCCACACCCACACGTGGCATAATATATCACGTGTGTGGTGTTACAAGAAATGTAGTGGCGGATATCAAAATGGCGGGAGCCATCAGAGTTCGTGAACGACGCACAGCATATGACATTGGTACAGGCGGTGCAATGTCCACATGGGAAGGTGCCCACCGTGGGGCCACGGGATCCAAAAGGGTTGCACAAAGGAGGAATGTAATGACTGGAAACCAGCAGGTCCCCCAGGTGGTTCAAACACCGAGGTGTCATGCATGGAGACTCTCCAATAAAGTCCCGAAGGGAGGGCTCCATGCCCAAAACGCTCCAATGACGAGAAAGGATCCGCCGCATCTCCCCCCACTCGTGATTGAATGTGGATATGTAGCGGATCCTCTCCGGTAACCCATGATTGTGTCTGGGGAGAGGATGTATAAGGTCATAGCGGGAGGTATTACGGGCCCTCACATAGCCACGGCCAATGCAACGATTGCTGTACCAAGCACGCACCAGGCCATTTTCCCCGCAGTTTTGGGGGTGACAGCCTGCCTTCTGTCCACATTAGTCCACTTAAAATGGCGTTAAGTGCCCTACGCAAAGCAGTAATCCAAACATTCCCTACTGCCTGCTACCAAGCATGCACCAGGCCATTTTTCCCGCTGTTTTGGGGGTGATAGCCTGCCTTCTGTCCACATTAGTCCACTTAAAAAGGCGTTTAGTGCCCTACACATAGCAGTAGTCCAAACATTTCCTACTGCCTGCTACCAAGCATGCACCAGGCCATTTTCCCCGCTGTTTTTGTGGTCACAGCCTGCCTTCTGCTGTCCACATTAGTCCACTTAAAAAGGCAGTTAGTGCCCAACGCAAAGCAGTAGTCCAAACATTTCCTCCTGCCTGCTACCAAGCATACACCAGGCCATTTTCCCTGCTGTTTTAGGGGTCAGAGCCTGTCTTCTGCTGTCCACATTAGTCCACTTAAAAAGGCGATTAGTGCCCTATGCAAAGCAGTAGTCTAAACATTTCCTACTGTCTGCTACCAAGCACGCACCAGGCCATTTTCCCCGCTGTTTTAGGGGTCAGAGCCTGGCTTCTGCTGTCCACATTAGTCCACTTAAAAAGGCGATTAGTGCCCTATGCAAAGCAGAAGTCTAAACATTTCTTACTGCCTGCTACCAAGCACGCACCAGGCCATTTTCCCCGCTGTTTT
This sequence comes from Phyllobates terribilis, assembly GCF_046119375.1. Taxonomy (NCBI): domain Eukaryota; kingdom Metazoa; phylum Chordata; class Amphibia; order Anura; family Dendrobatidae; genus Phyllobates; species Phyllobates terribilis. The sequence continues at coordinate 639,796,893 of NW_027362762.1, forward strand.
GGGGGTGACAGCCTGCCTCCTGTTGTCCATATTAGTCCACTTAAAAAGGCAGTTAGTGCCCAATGCAAAGCAGTAGTCCTAACATTTCCTACTGCCTGCTACCAAGCATGCACCAGGCCATTTTCCCCGTTGTTTTAGGGGTCAGAGCCTGGCTTCTGCTGTCCACATTAGTCCACTTAAAAAGGCGATTAGTGCCCTACGCAAAGCAGAAGTCTAAACATTTCTTACTGCCTGCTACCAAGCACGCACCAGGCCATTTTCCCCGCTGTTTTGGGAGTGACAGCGTGCCTTCTGTTGTCCATATTAGTCCACTTAAAAAGGCAGTTAGTGCCCAATGCAAAGCAGTAGTCCTAACATTTCCTACTGCCTGCTACCAAGCACGCACCAGGCCATTTTCCCCGCAGTTTTGGGGGTGACAGCCTGCCTTCTGTCCACATTAGTCCACTTAAAACAGCGTTTAGTGCCCTACGCAAAGCAGTAATCCAAACATTTCCTACTGCCTGCTACCAAGCACGCACCAGGCCATTTTTCCCGTTGTTTTGTGGGTGACAGCCTGCCTTCTGTCCACATTAGTCCACTTAAAAAGGCGTTTAGTGCCCTACACATAGCAGTAGTCCAAACATGTCCTACTGCCTGCTAACAAGCATGCACCAGGCCATTTTCCCCGCTGCTTTTGTGGTCACAGCCTGCCTTCTGCTGTCCACATTAGTCCACTTAAAAAGGCAGTTAGTGCCCAACGCAAAGCAGTAGTCCAAACATTTCCTCCTGCCTGCTACCAAGCATACACCAGGCCATTTTCCCTGCTGTTTTAGGGGTCAGAGCCTGTCTTCTGCTGTCCACATTAGTCCACTTAAAAAGGCGATTAGTGCCCTATGCAAAGCAGTAGTCTAAACATTTCCTACTGTCTGCTACCAAGCACGCACCAGGCCATTTTCCCCGCTGTTTTAGGGGTCAGAGCCTGGCTTCTGCTGTCCACATTAGTCCACTTAAAAAGGCGATTAGTGCCCTATGCAAAGCAGAAGTCTAAACATTTCTTACTGCCTGCTACCAAGCACGCACCAGGCCATTTTCCCCGCTGTTTTGGGGGTGACAGCCTGCCTCCTGTTGTCCATATTAGTCCACTTAAAAAGGCAGTTAGTGCCCAATGCAAAGCAGTAGTCCTAACATTTCCTACTGCCTGCTACCAAGCATGCACCAGGCCATTTTCCCCGTTGTTTTAGGGGTCAGAGCCTGGCTTCTGCTGTCCACATTAGTCCACTTAAAAAGGCGATTAGTGCCCTACGCAAAGCAGAAGTCTAAACATTTCTTACTGCCTGCTACCAAGCACGCACCAGGCCATTTTCCCCGCTGTTTTGGGGGTGACAGCGTGCCTTCTGTTGTCCATATTAGTCCACTTAAAAAGGCAGTTAGTGCCCAATGCAAAGCAGTAGTCCTAACATTTCCTACTGCCTGCTACCAAGCACGCACCAGGCCATTTTCCCCGCAGTTTTGGGGGTGACAGCCTGCCTTCTGTCCACATTAGTCCACTTAAAACAGCGTTTAGTGCCCTACGCAAAGCAGTAATCCAAACATTTCCTACTGCCTGCTACCAAGCACGCACCAGGCCATTTTTCCCGTTGTTTTGTGGGTGACAGCCTGCCTTCTGTCCACATTAGTCCACTTAAAAAGGCGTTTAGTGCCCTACACATAGCAGTAGTCCAAACATGTCCTACTGCCTGCTAACAAGCATGCACCAGGCCATTTTCCCCGCTGCTTTTGTGGTCACAGCCTGCCTTCTGCTGTCCACATTAGTCCACTTAAAAAGGCAGTTAGTGCCCAACGCAAAGCAGTAGTCCAAACATTTCCTACTGTCTGCTACCAAGCATGCACCAGGCCATTTTCCCCGCTGCTTTTGGGGTGACAGCCTGCCTTCTGCTGTCCACATTAGTCCACTTAAAAAGGCAGTTAGTGCCCAACGCAAAGTAGTAGTCCAAACATTTCCTCCTGCCTGCTACCAAGCACGCACCAGGCCATTTTCCCTTCTGTTTTTGGGGTGACAGCTTGCCTTCTGTCCACAATAGTCCAATTAAAAAGGCGTTTAGTGCCCTACGCAAAGCAGTAGTCCAAACATTTCCTCCTGCCTGCTACCAAGCATGCACCAGGCTATTTTACCCACACTGTTGGAAGCCACCATCCCAACGGCCACCAATCACAAATAGTAGTTAGGCTGGAGTAGGAATACTGTCCTGGTTTGTCCACTGCACAATGTGCATAGGGTTTGTAAAAATTAGCCCTATGGGCTGAGTCATGGTTGACGCAGGAAGGAGACGGGTTTTTATGGGAAGGTGGTGACGTTAACAGCAGTAGTATGAATCTGTATTTTTGGTGAATTTAGGTTGGCTTACTCTCATCTGGAGGGATTACAAAATGTGGAGATATCCAGTCTTTGTTGAATTTAATCAGAGTAAGTCTGTCTGCATTTTCCGTGGAGAGGCATGTGCGACTATCAGTGATGATTGCCCCAGCTGAACTGAAAACACGCTCTGATACCACATTAGTAGCCGGGCAGGCCAGCACCTCCAAGGCATATAAGGAGAGGACAGGCTAAGTGTCCAGCTTAGACACCCAATAATTAAAGGGAACTGAAGCGTCAGAAAGGACGCACGTATGGTCACTTAAGTACCCCTTGACCATGTTCTGCAACTTATCCCACCTTGGCATTGTTACAGGCACAGATAGCCCTTGCTGTTGTGCTGGTTTATTGAAAATTGCCAAATTTGTGCACATTTCCCCCCCACCTCTGTTGGAGCTGGTGTTTATGTCTCTCCCCATTATCCCTTGGTGTTGAAAAGAGCCGGTACATCTGCCACCAGCATTGTCTGAGGGTGATGTTTTCATCAACTGATCTACAACGGCCCTCTTGAACGATTCCATTGTAAAACTCTTTGGTGACTCCAAAAGGAGAGAAGGAAATTTCTCCTTATACCGTGGATCGAGAAAGGTGGCCAACCAGTATAAGTTGCTCTTGTCACCTGCACCTTAAAAACATCTCCAGAATCCGACCTTTTCTCACCTTTGAAACTGCTAAAACTCTTACTGTTGCTCTTATTCACTCTCGTCTGGACTACTGCAACTCTCTTCTGATCGGTCTCCCTCTTACCAAACTTTCTCCTCTCCAATCAGTCCTGAATGCGGCAGCGAGGGTCGTATTTCTGTCCAGTCGTTTCACGGATGCCTCCATCTTGTGCCAGTCAAGACACTGGTTGCCCATTCGCTACAGGGTCCAATATAAACTCATCACTCTCACCCACAAAGCACTCCACAGTTCTGTACCACCTTATATCTCCTCTCTCATCTCTGTCTATCATCCTACACGTGCCCTACAAATGACCTAAGACTAACATCCCCCAAAATTCCGAACCTCGCACCTCCATCTCCAAGACTTCTCTCGTGCTGCACCAGTTCTCTGGAATGCTCTATCCCAGACGATCCGACTGATGCCTAGCCCCCACGTCTTCAAGCATGCTTTAAAAACTTATCTCTTTAAACAAGCCTACCGCCTCAACTACTCAGTAAACTAACTTTCCCCTGTTCCCTCCTTCTAAATATTATTCAGAATCTGCACCCTACTATTCATCTGTCTCCACACCCTCCATGCACACGATAACTGAACTCAATACTTGATTATTGCACTTAAGCATACTGGCTGATGACCGGATCATGCAGCCTTTGTATGAAAATCCCTACTTATTATAATTGCCAGACCTGAAATAAGTAGCACTTTTCACCTATTGTGTCCACCCATTTCCTTGTAGAATGTAAGCTTGTGAGCAGGGACCTCACTCCTAATGTAACTGTTTAAACTATCTTACCTTGTGTTGAATTTATTGAATGTACAAATGTAGCACCCTGAGGATTCGGCTGCTACAGGGGTATTACGCCTCAAGCCAGAGGTGTGGTATTCCACTCCCGGGTAAGGATGGAGTGTGGAACTGAGCTAGTAGGCTGCATGCACTACATACATCCCATTTCCGGGGGACAGAACTACGGTACTCCCACCAGTATATGTGCAGGTACGACAGCGTCTGTCCCTGGCTGGAGTGGGAGGGGGGTGGAACATCCCAGTAGTGTAGGGGCAGATAGGGGGAGTAGTCTGGGTAAAGATAGGAGCTCATTGGGTGCTGGTCACCTGAGCTCACACATAGAGGGAGTATATAAGGTGGGCACCATCTTAGAACAGGGTTCAGTTCAGTTCAGAGAGGAGGAGAAGCAGAGCAGAGGAGCTCAGCCAGGAGGGCTGACAGGGAGCTGTGGCTCCGGCTGGGCCCAGCTCCAGAGCAGAGCCTGCTGAGAGAGAGAGAGAGGAGTCAGAAGGACCCAGAGAGGAAACAAGAAGGAACCCCAAGATCCCAGAATAAGGACAGAAGGGTGAAGGGTTGGCGGACAAGGGTAGCGGATCCCAAGCTGGCAGAGGCCAAAACCAACCTTAGCCAGGAACCGGAGGTCGTGGTCAGGATCTGCCACGACCCTCACCAAATCCACTAGAAAGGCACACCGAGCATAGGGTCAGGGAGCCCAGAGGAGGCTTGACCACCAAGAGACCCGAGGGAGCCGGCCAAAAGTGGATCCCTGGTGGGAACGGCCAGAGGAAGGGAGAGTCAGAAAGGAGCTCAGCACCACGCTCCGGAATTGCCTGGGGGTTGGCCGAGTCCAGGACCTGGTGAACGCAGCACGGCTCGGGTGGTCACTCAAGGCCAGAGTGACCAAGAGAACACCAGTAAGTAAAAACCCTGAACTGCATCTCCTGACTCTGAATCTTCTTTCTGCATCATCACAACCCCCATCATCTACACCTGCTGCCCTGAGGCCATACCCCTCCCGTTGGGGGTTATACCATCACTGCTGCACATATACCACCGGCCTCAGTGGACTGCTCTGCAGCGGCGGCTTCAAAGCCGCACTCAACGGGTGGCGTAGTCGACAATCAAGTTAACATCTGCTGCCTTAGACTGCCACTTAGTTTGACACCCTGGGCACGGACCGGGTCACCGCCACAAGGACTACTACCCCCATCGAGATCCGGCTCCGGGTATCCCCTACAGCACTGGCCCAGGGGGCGCGTCACAGTAATTAATTGTAAAGTACTGCGGAATAAGTTGGTGCTATATAAATAAAAATTATTATTATTATTGTTGGATAAAATGTGGATCACGCTAGGGTCTTGCCACAGACACTTACACATGAACTGTGCCATGTGGGCCAAGCAGCAAAAAGGCAAATGTTCTGTGTCCCCAACAGTAGAAACAGTACCCATCCTCTCCTCATGCTGACTCGCCTCCTCCTGCACCTCCTCCTCTCCAGCTCATCCAGGCTGGACAGACATGAAGCTTGAGTTGGGTGTCCCCTCTGTAGCATTACGAGTCCCCTCGGTAGCACAGAAAAACAAGTCCTCATCCTCCTCATCTTCCTCCTCATCATCCAATGTTGCCTCAGAATATTGGCTGGGCTGGGTAGTATCACCCATTGGGAAATCTGGCTCCATACCAACATGCTGGGCACTCAAAGCTTCCTCTTTGAGATTATGCAGTGATTGTTTCAAGAGACACAGCAGCGGGATGGTTACGCTGATAATAGACTGATCACCGCTCACAAGGTTGGTGCAGTACTCAAAGTTCTCAAGAACCTCACAAATGTCAGCGATCCACACCCACTCGACAGTTGCTATGTGTGGTGGCTGACTCTCAGTTTGACAAGCATGTTGAAGCTTGTATTCAGCTACTGCCCTCTGTTGTTCACTAATCCTCGCCAACATATGATAGGTTAAGTTCCACCGTGTGGGCAGGTCGCAAATGAGTTGGTGACTTGGCAAATTCAAGTGCTTTTGCAGCGCTGTAAGAGCAGCGAAAGCGGTAGAGGAATGTCGGAAAAGGGGCGCTAATATTTCGCACTTTCCCAAGTAGGTACGGCAAGTCACGGTAAGTTTTCAGAAAATTCTGAACAACTAGGTTCAGCATGTGACCCATGCATGGCACGTGTACCAGCTTGCCGACCTTTAAAGCTGCCACCAGGTTACGTCCATTATCGCAGACGACCAGACCAGGTTGGAGGTGCAGTGGGGAGAGCCACTGATCGGTATGTTGTTTTAAAGCTTGCCACAGCTCTGCTGCAGTGTGTGCTTTCTGACCTAAACAGATCAGCTTCAGCAGAACGTGTTGCTGCTTTGCCGATGTGCTGCTGCACAGGTCCCAGCTTGGCAGTGATGGGGAGGGTAATTCAGCAGAGAATGAGGAGCAGGAGGAGGGGAGAGAGGAAGTGGAATATGAAGAGGCGAAAACCCTGACAGAAGTTGGGCCTGCTATTCTTGGCGTGGGTAGGATGTGTGATGTTCCAGTTTGCGCCTTAGTCCCACCCTCCACCAGGTTCACCCAGTGTGCCGTGACAGAAATGTATCGTCCCTGTCCACAACAACTTGTCCAGGTGTCTGTTGCTAGGTGGACCTTCCTGGTTACGGCTTTGGTGAGAGCACGATTCAGATTGTTTAACACGTGCTTTTGTAACGCAGGGACGGCACACCGGGCAAAATAGTGGCGGCTGGAAACACTGTATTTTCATGGAAAGACTGTGTTCCATCAAGCCTAAACGGCAACATCTCCACAGCTAGCAATTTGGCAATGTGCGAGTTTAGTATTTATGCCTGTGGGTGTGTGGCTGGGTATTTACTCTTTCTTGCCAAGCAATCAGGCACGGACAATTGGACGCTTCGCTGGGACAAGGAAGTGGATGTAGTTGATATTTGTTGTGTGTGAGCAATCGCAGCTTGTGGGCAGGAGGTATGAGCGCCTGCTTCCTGAACAGCAGATTCTGAAGGACATAGCCCAGGCAACATGGCATTGGTTTGACCCGCAGATGCTGATTTGGTGTTCCGCCCACCTACTGGGGTGTTTGGCTGCCATGTGGTTTTGCATACTGGTGGTGCTCAGGTTGCCTTTGCCCTGGCCTCTGCTCAACTTGGTATGGCAGATGCTGCAGACTACAATGTTTTTCTCTGAAGGACTTTCAGAAAAAAATTTCACACAGCAGCTGAACTGACTTGCCCTGACTTGGCGCACAGCGGGGGTGCTCTTGGGAACAGTTGACCCAGTTCTCACTCTGGGCAAACCACGACCCCTTGGTGCCTGTGTTGGTGATACATATCCATCTTCCTCTGTGTTGCTGTCATAGCTATGCGTGCCAACTGTCCAGGTCAGTGGACTCATCATCTACCACCTCGTCTTCCATCTCATCCTCCTTCCCAGTTGACATTGTAGGCTGACCTGATGGCAACTGTGTCTCATCATCATCAGCCTCCACCTCTGGAGACAGTAAATGTTGTTCCTCCAAGTGGCTTTCATCTGGCTGTTTGTCCTCAAATACTTGAGCATCAACGCACGCCACCTCCTCTTGTCCCTCTTCAATGCTGCACGGTGATAGACCAGAGCCAACCAAAGTGACGCGCCCCTGGGCCTGTGTCGCGCTGCGTTGCGCACGCGGGAGCTTACCCGGAGCCGGATCTGTTGAGGGTTGTAGTCTCGTGGCGGTGACCCGGTCCGTGCCCAGGGTGTCAAACTAAGTGGCAGTCTATGGCAGTAGATGTTAACTTGGATGTCGACTACGCCACCCGTTGAGTGCGGCTTTGCAGCCGCCGCTGCAGAACAGTCCGCTGAGGCCGGTGGTATGGGTGCAGCGATGATGTTATAACCCCCAACGGGAGGGGTATGGCCTCAGGGCAGCAGGTGAAGATGATGGGGGTTGTGACGGTGCAGTAAGAAGAGTCAGAGTCAGGAGATGCAGTTTCAGGGTTTTTACTCACGGGTGTTCTCTCAGTCACTCTGGCCTTGAGTGACCACCCGAGCCGTGCTGCGTCCACCAGGTCCTGGACTCGGCTAACCCCCAGGCAGTTCCGGAGCGTGGTCCTGAGCTCCCTTCTCTCTCTCTGTCTCTGGCCGTTCCCACCAGGGATCCACCTTTGGCCGGCTCCCTCGGGTCTCTTGGTGGTCAAACCTCCTCTGGGTTCCCTGACCCTATACTTGGTGTGCCTTTCTGGTGGATTTGGTGAGGGTCGTGGCAAATCTTGACCACGACCTCCGATTCCTGGCTGAGGATAAGTGGCCTCCACCAGTTCGGGTTCCGGTACCCGTGTCCGCCAACCCTTCACCCCTTTTTGGTCTGATTCTGGGTTCTTAGGGTTCCCTCTGGTCTTCCACTCTGGGCCTTTCTTTCTCCTCTCTCCTCCGCAGGCTTGGCTCTGGAGCTGGGCCCAGCCGGAGCCACAGCTCCCTGTCAGCCCTCCTGGCTGAACTCTTCCTAAAGACTCCCTCAGCTCTCCCTGTCCTAAGATGGTGCCCACCATATATACTCCCTCTATGTATGAGCCCAGGTGACTAGCACCCAATGAGCTCCTAGCTTTACCCAGAGTACTCCCCCTATCTGCCCCTACACTACTGGGATGTTCCACCCCCCTCCCACTCCAGCCAGGGACAGACGCTGTCATACCTGCACATTTACTTGGTGGGAGTACCGTAGTTCTGTCCCCCGGAAATGGGATGTATGTAGTGCATGCAGCCTACTGAGCTCAGTCCCACACTCCATCCTTACCCGGGAGTGGAATACCACACCTCTGGGTCGAGGTGCAATACCCCTGTAGCAGCCGAGTCCTCAGGGTGCTACAAAAGGATACGTACCAAACAGATCCTCGGAGTGGCCAAGCTTTGGGTCATATGTCTCCTGTGACTGATAATGGCAGGAGGAAGGAGAACCAGCTTCAGGATTGGATGGGCCAGCCTTCTGTGTATCCACAGTAGACTGTGTGGTAGTGGAAGATTTGTTGCTGCTTGACAAATGTGTAGAGGCCTTGTCTGCTATCAGAGACAGAATTTGCTCTCGCTCTTCTGGCTTCCACACACATTTACGTTCCAGACCGGGAAATTTAGACTGAGTGCCTTCTCGTGCACCACTGACAACACTACATCCACGTCCCTTAACAACAGGCTTTTTTGGCAATTTGGGTTTTGTTGACAGATATTCAGATGTTGATGCCACAAGCCAAGCTAGCTGTCACAGCCAAAATAGTGAGTCAACCATGACTCGGCCCATAGGGCTAATTTTTACAAACCCTATGCACATTGTGCAGTGGACAAACCAGGACAGTATTCCTACTCCAGCCTAACTACTATTTGTGATTGGAGGCCCTTGCAATGGTGGCTTCCTGCTTCAGCCATGACTCAGCCAATAGGGCTAATTTTTACAAACCCTATGCACATTGTGCAGTGGACAAATCTGGAATGTGCAGTGGTCCTACCAAACTAATATTTGTCATTGGAGGCCCTTGTCACCAGGTTGTGCCACATTCTGACTGAGATAGGAATATATATTCAATAGAAATGTGCTGTCAGTCACCCTATTTGGCAAAAAAACATGCCTGGTTTGTGCCACATTGTGACTGAGATAGTGGATAAATATTCAATAGAAATTTACACTGACTGTTGATGACCGACTGATGGCACTCTTGATCGTACTCCATCGTAGATAATGTTTGTCAAGAGAGGCCCTTGTCATGGAATCTTCCTGCACCTATGACACAGCCCCCAGGAGTAATTTTTGGAAATACAATGCACATTCTGCACTGGACCAAGTAGTACAGTATCAAGAAGTCTTCTCTTGCTATATAATCTGGGGAATATTGACAATCAAAATCTCTGAGCCATTTGGAGAAGCTTCTCCAACCCATCCTGGAGGGGGGCACCCAAGTCCATTGACTTACACAAGTGATATATTTGAGCTCGTCATCCAGTTGACTAGTTCAGCTTTATTTTTCCGGTTCACAGAGTTCAGCCATACCTGAGGATCGCAGGCCGCACTCACTGCTACCTTCTAGTACTCCATGTCTCTTGGCCTTTTTCTCTGTAGTCTCTGCCCCGAAATGAGTTAAATAATAGAGTGAAGGCTCTACAATATGAATAAGTGAGGGCACTCTCAAATGTACACAAAAGGCACCTCCAAAATCTCTAGAGGATGGCACTTCAAAATGTATGTTACAGGGCCACATGAGGGCTCTCACAAAGCTCAGCTTTCCTGCCTACTGCAGGCCCTCTGAACATTTGAATTCAGGGCCGCAGTATCACATGATGGTGGATGAGGAGGAGGAGGGTCAAGCCCAACGCTACAATGGGCACATTGTAAACTGCTATGGAATATGTATTCCACTATCTGAGTGTCAATGATGGAGGGACCGCCCAAATGTCTAAGTAACAGTTGTCCCTCCAAAACGCATGTTACAGAGCCACCTGAGGCCTCTCAGGTCAAAGGTCAACATACCTACTGGTACGTTCTAGCTGTGTTTGTAAAGTGCTGGGGAATAGCGATCTAAAAATGATGTATGATAGAGGGACTTACAAAATGTATAAGTCAGGGCCCTCCCAATTGTAAAAGGTGAAAAAAAGCCATAATAGTATGTGTGAACAAACGCTAAAAGGGATATTTTTTTGGTTTCTCTGGTTTATTTAGCCTTATATACCAGTGATTATGCAGGAAGAAAACTGTTTCTTAACCTTTTTGGCTTGTTAAATGCAATTTTGGTTAGGTTTGGTAGTTGTTCTTGTGTGTCTGTAAAAGTGGCGTAATACTGCGACAAACTTATTCCCAGAAACCATATATGAGTCAGAAATGCATGCAGGCATATTCTCCAGGCTCTTCCCATTCTGTTTCATCACTTTCCCATCCATTTCAGCCTTTTCCTCAGGCCTCCAGAACCCTTTGTAGGGTCCAGCAGAAAATTACTTGCATTTCCCATTGACTTACATTGTACTCGCTATTCTTAATGAATACGCGATTATTACAAAGTACTCGTTACTAGTATAGCAATTACGAATATTATGGTACTCGCTCATCACTATTGAAGAGGCAACAAGCTCTGCTGAAACTAATTTGTTTGGTGCCAAACTGCACACTGCTGCACAGTTGTGGAACGGTATAACAGACCAAACAGATCTGTGGTTTTTGCCGCGAACCTACAACTGGGCATGGTCGTATGTGATAACTGCCGTAACCTGGTGGCGGCTCTGAAGCTTGCCAACCTCGCACATGTACCATGCCTGGCCCACGTGCTCAACTTACTGGTTCAGCGGTTTCTGAAAACCTTCCAAAATTTGCCTGAGCTACTTGTGAAGGTACGCCGCGTGTGCACCCATTTCTGGAAGTCAGTCACAGCTGCCGCCAGTCTGTCAGCGCTGCAGCACCACTTGCAAATGCCAGCTCACTGACTGGTGTGTGACGTAACCACGCGCTGGAACTCCACATTACATATGCAAAGCTTTGTAAGCAACAGAAGGAATAGTGGAATACCAGCTACAATATGCCCGTGGGTTTTCCGGTCAGCCTCCGCACATAACAATCGATGAATGGACATGGATGACTGACATCTGTGAGGTTCTTTCTTCTTTGAGGAATCAACCAAGATGGTCAGTGGCGATGACGCCATAATCAGCATAACCATCCCGCTTCTGTGTCTACTCAAACGCTCACTGCTCACAATTAAATAGGAACCTTTGTATATAAACCAAGTGGAGATGGAGGAAGAAAGTACACAGGGTGTACCCATCCCAGCCTCATCTCATCTGCTCAGCGCGAATTCGGTGATGAGGAGGAGGAACAGGAGATAGCTATAGCGCTACAGGGAGTACTACCCACACAAGCTTCATCTCATCTGTTCACCGTGGATGGGCTGAAGAGGAGGAGGAGATGAAGACTCGTACTCCTGGTTGGGACAGGAAAGTCTTGCCTGTTGGGTGTCTGGCACACATGGCTGAGTTTATGTTTTGCTGCCTTTCTCTTGACCCTCACGTTATACTCATTTTGCCCAACACTGATTACTGTTCTGTAGCCCTGAGTATATTCCCATTTAATATATAGGCAGCAATAGGATTACTCCATCCTAGGTGCATTACTTTACTTTACATTTATCTACATTAAATCTCATTTGCCAAGTGTTTGCCCATTCAGTCATCTTATCCAGATTGTTTTGTAATGTCAAGTTCAGATTTTAACTCCTTTACCGCCTTGGGTTTTATTGTTTTTGCATTTTCGTTTTTTGCTTCCCAGAGCCATAATGTTTTTATTTTTCCTTCAATATGGCCATGTGGGTCTTATTTTTTTGTTTTGTTTTGTTTTACTTTTGAATGACACCATTGGTTTTACCATATCATTTACTGGAAAATGGGGAAAAAATTCAAAGTGCAGTGAAATAGCACAATTGTTTTTTTGTTTTTTTTACCATGTTCACTAAATGCTATAACTGACCTGCCATTATGATTCTCCAGGTCATTACGAGTTTGTAGATACCAAACATGTATAGGTTCTTTTTTATTTAAGTGGTGAAAAAAAATCCAAAGTTTGCAAAAAAAAAAAATAGCTGCCATCTTCCGAGACCCGTAGCGTCTCCATTTTTCGGGACCTGTGGCCAGGTGACAGCTTATTTTTTGTGCACCGACCTGACTTTTTTATTGATACAGTATTGGGGTAGATATGATCTTTAGATCGCCTGTTATTGCATTTTATTGCAATGTTGTGGCGACCAAAAAAACGTAATTCTGGCGTTTTGATTTTTTTTCTCATTACACCGTTTACCGATTTGATAATTTCTTTTTATATATTCTGCTGCTGGCGATTCTGAACGCGGTGATACCAAATATGTGTATATTATACACGCAGCTGTTAGGAGCACAAGCCAGCTATACAAATCAGCTGACATATGCCCATAAACATGCGGGCTCAGCGCCGGAGCCCGCATGGAGTGCAGAGATATTGCGACCTTAGGCGTACTTATACGTCCAAGGTCATAAAGGGGTTAACATCCTACATGGTTTGGTGTCATCATCAGCAAAGTTTGACACTTTACTCTAAATCCCATCCACAAGGTCATTAATAAAGAGGTTAAAAAGAATCAGTCCTAGCGCAGATCCCTGTGGCTGCCACTGCTGACCACATCCCATTTAGAGAACGTACCATTTATGACGAATCTTTGTTTCCTGTTATTTAGCCAATTCCTTACCCATCTGCATATAGTCCCTGCTTATGGAGCTTCAATATAAGGCTCTTATGTATTCCATTATCAAATGCCTTTGCAAAGTCCAGATAAATCACATAACTCGCATTACCAACATCCATAGAAACCCAATATGTTGGTTAGACACGACTTATCTTTCATGAATCCATGCCGGTGGTCAGTTATTCTCTGCAATATATCTTTGAAGGTCATCTCCTCAAAAACCGGATGATAGTTGTCTGGATCCATCTTCTTACCTTTTTTAACCCTAGAACGCATACCTGGGGCCTCGCAGGCCCGCCCTGTTAATTGTTTTCTATTTTCTGCAAGATTTCTTTAGCTAGAATTTTGAAACTCTAGGTATTCCTCAGGTATATAGTTATTTGTCATTTCCAGTTGGTCATTTATTGGTCATTATTTGCACACGGGCCTAAAAGGCCCCAGGTATGTGAAAGTGTAGATTTTTATGGTCATGCGTTCTAGGGTTAAATATTGATACCATATCCACCATGAGACACTCTATCTTTATTATCACAACTAGCATGATGTACAATACAAAGTTATATTGTTGTACCGTGTTAGCCAGAAAAATCGATGTAAATACTTTTATTCCAAAAATGGCAAAAGTATTCTTGGAGTGATACCTTTATTTTCTAACCAGAAAAATATATATATATATATGCAAGCTTTCAGAGCACAGAGGCTCATTCTTCAGGCAATATTACAAATGAATTCATAAGGCAACAAGCACAGCATTTGAGAGATGTTACAACAAGACATTTGTTCATGAGGTGTAGGTTGTGATGCCACCTACTGATAAGTTAGGGAGATCAAATTAGTATTTTTTGTTGCAAAATGAGAGGCCTTGGGAATGTTTAATTATCTGGAGGTGGGAATTGTGTCCATGTAGTGAGTCATAAACCCAGGTGTTATATTTAGTCCTGTTGTCAGTGGATTGAGCATCCTTATCAATTTGAATTCCCAAATTTTTCTTTCTTTGTTGCCCTTGAAGTGACCTTTTAGTATTAAAACTTTTAGATCTTTCATACAGTGTCCCCTGCCAGAGATATGTTTTCCCACAGGTGTGAGAAGGAGCCTCTGTGCTCTGAAAGCTTGTGTGGCGCCCTGCTACGCATTGGTGCCACAGAACCCAGAAGGGTGCATGGATGGACTTCTCCAAAAGAGGCCCTCACACATTCACACACCTCCACCCTACCACCTCAGACCAGCAGAGGGAGCCCGTTAGGGATATATATAGGGAGGGTGGAGCCAGGCAGCTCAGTTAGAGATTAGTTCCTGCTTAGAGACAGAGAGGGACAGAGCTCAGAGTGAGCAGAGAGCATGCTGACGCTCAGAGAGCAGTGAAGAGGCAGTGAGCTGGCTGCTGTGCTTAGGCGAGCCAAGGCCTACAGCACGTGTGAAGGCCTAGTGAGGGCCTTGAGTGGGCCGAAGGCGAGAGGAGAAGGAAGAAGTAGACGGGGGCAGAGGAGCATACCAGGCTCACTCCGATATGTACACCGGACACCGGGTCCGCGCCTACAGGGACCCTTTACACCCAGTAGGAACCACCGGAACCCCTGGAGGACTACAGGTCTCAGGTTCACCAAACGCTGATTACAGTACCAGGGCTAGGAGTCACGGAGGTCACAGCGTCCAGGGAGAGTGATCTCCAAAGAGAAGGCCCTACCAACAGGTCAGCAGGTGCAAAGAGAGACAGTAACCAAGCTAGGCTTAGCTCCAGGCAGGTCAGAAGCTTAGAGAATAAAGCAACGGATCAGGAGGCCCTATACCCGCTCACTGGGGAGAGTCCAAAAGTGTGCCCTTCGCCTGGAGTACCCTGGACCGTGCCTGCAACATCACCAGTAAAGGTACTGAAGCTTACCCCCGTGTGAGTGTCCGTCTTTACTCCGGACCGTACTGCCGTCTCTCCCCTGCACCACCATTCATTACACCCCACGCTGCTCTGGAGCTAGCTCTACCTGTGGAGAGCCGCACCATCCCTGCTGCCGTAACACCAGCTCCAGAGGACTGCTCCGCAGCGGTGGCACCCCTTAGCCGCATTCCACAGGTGGCGTCACGAACACTTTAAATCCCTTATAAATATTCCCCCTTTTACTGACCGCCCTGGGTCATGGACCTGGCCAGCCACCGTGATATCCCCCGGCAACCAGAGGCCCGGCTGCCGAGTACGTCACGAACAGGATTGCGTGCCCGTTGACACCGGGCACTGTGCGCCTTAAAAGACTGCAATACTCACTGTGGTGAAGTTTTCCCACCATTCCCGAGATTTCCTGCTATTGTCCGCCATCTTCCTGTCGCCGCGCGGGAAGAAGAGGGGCATAACCGCGGGAATCGGAGAGGCGTAACCGCTGGAAGCGCGCGAAGCCCGGGACATGCCCCGCCCCTGACGTCGAACCAGGAAGCGTCAGGTCCTGGAAGGAACCCAGAGGACGCTCTGACGTCAGACGCGAGCAACGCAAGGTCCTGAAAGAAGACCATCGCCCGCGGAGCTGCGGCCTACCTGAAAAAGAAAGTGAAGAAGGTAGGCTCTGGTTCACTAGGGGGGCGCAACAATGGCCGACGACCAGCAAGCCGCCGGGGCACCGGTTAACGCTCCAGATGCCCAACCTGCGCCCGGCGCTGCACAGGCCGGAGCGGCCGCTCCACCAGCAGGGGTTGTGACTCCGTTGATACCCATGACCCTGCCGTATATCCCTGGAGCGAAATGGCTTCCCCAGTATAATGGCAAATCAGACACCCTGTCCGGCTTCAAGAGGAAAACATGCGGTATGCTGGACATGTATTCTATGACCGGTAAACAGAGAGTCGCTGTTGTGCTGGGACAATTGACTGGTGCCGCAGGGCGGGAAGTTGAAACCTGGCCAGCCGCAGACCAGGAATCAGCATCCATCATCTTTAAGAGGCTGCAAACTGTGTTTGAAAACCGCACTGAGACAGATCTCTGGATGAGGTTCTACCATTGTGTCCAGAAACCTGAGGATAGTGTCCAGGACTACGCCTGGCGCTTACAGGAAGCCCTGCGGGCCCTGAAACAGGTTAGTCCAGCCAGCATACAAAATGAAAATAAAATGCTGGAGGAACAGTTCATTCGGGGGTTGAGGTCCCAGGAGGAGAGCAGAACTGTACGGTGGTGGGCCTTAGATTATCCAGATGCCACCTTTGACACCCTTAAGGACATGGCTATAAAGGGTCTGCAGCCTTTGGAAACAACAGATACTGCTGTCCAACGTTACCAGGGTGGGGCCACCCCAGTGCCTGCAGCACCCACTGCTCCTTCATTAATGGCTGAAACAAAGAAGCAAACAGTGCCCCCTAGCGAGCTGGACAGCCTGCACTCTGAAGTGCATCAGCTAAGTAAAACCCTGGCCACTGTCTTTAGCACCCTGCAGCTACAAACGGAGCCCGAGCCGGAAGGAAGGATACTACTCACCGACAGCCCTGAGGATGTCCCCTGGGTGAGAAGAAGGAGGACAACGCCACCCCGTAGGAGGACAACGCCACCCCGTAGGAGGACAACGCCACCCCGTGGGAGGACCAATGACCAACGTCGCACTCCAGGAGAACTCATCTGCTACCGCTGCCAGAAGGCAGGCCGCACAGCTCGGAACTGTCCTTTAAACGAGCAAACCCTGGGGCCGAGGGCCGACACCCAGGAGTAAATCAAGCAGGCCCATCAAGCTGGTACCATCGGTTCGTGGGAGGAAGACCTTTCCTGTCCATTGTGCTGGATGGCATCGCGACACCTGCCCTGCTGGACACTGGATCTCAGGTAACCATCATACCTGATGTCCTCTACAAATGGTACTGGTCCGTAGATGAACTCCAGCCGCCAGCCCCGTACCTCTCCGTGTATGCCTCTAACGGCCTTCCTCTTAACCTAGTAGGGGTTAAGAATGTGACAGTGAAGGTGGGGAGAGCGGAACTAAAGGACCAAGGACTAATTGTAGTGAAGTCTAATCCTGGTGTTACAGACTTGTATATGATACTTGGTACAAATATTGTCGGTAACTGTTTGGGAGAAGTATTGTTTTTGCTCCCACAGATTGCTGACACCGCCAAACCAGGGCAGAGGAAGGTGCTCCAGAAAGAGATCCGAGCCCTTATGTACCAGCAACAGGTAAAGCTATCAGGTGGTGAAATTGGTAATGTACGGGTGACAGACCCGATACCCATTGTGATTCCCCCGATGAGTGAAATGCTGATTTGGTGTAGAGCAGCAATAGGTATCAAAGGACAGAACTATCAGGCGGTAGTGGAGCCCATTAGTTCGGAGCACAGACCTACACTCTTAACTGCCAGAGGGGTGGTTGATGTACGCAATGGGAGGGTACCCGTACGACTCCTAAATTATGGGGAGGATGAAGTTAAATTACCAAGATACGCCACTGTTGCCAGGTTGTATACTGTGGATAACAACGCCATACACACAGTGGAATCCTTGACCCCACCAGATGCAGTGGAGGACAATGACTCTGAAGCTCAGTTGGAGGATTGGTGTCAACAGCTCCATGTTGGGACTGACACCACTCCTGTCCATCAAAAACAAGGTTTATACAGGGTGGTCCAGGAATACGAACAGGTATTCAGCAAACACCCACTTGATTTTGGGAGGATTAAAGGGGTACAACACCATATACCCACAGGTGACCATCCACCCATCAAAGAACGTTACAGGCCAATCCCACCAGCACACTACCAGAAAGCGAAGGAAATGTTGCATGACATGAGGAAGGCTGGGGCAATAAGAGATAGCTGTAGCCCCTGGGCAGCTCCCCTGGTCCTGGTCAGGAAAAAGGATGGAAGCATGAGAATGTGTGTAGATTACAGACAGGTAAATCGCGTAACACATAAAGATGCATACCCTTTGCCCCGTATAGAAGAATCCCTGGCTGCATTAAAGTCTGCAAATTACTTCTCTACCCTTGACCTCACTAGTGAGTACTGGCAAGTAGCAGTTGCTGAGGAGGACCAGGAGAAGACGGCCTTCACTACCCCGATGGGAATCTGCGAGTTCAACAGTATGCCGTTTGGACTCTGCAACGCCCCTGGAATGTTCCATAGATTGATGGAGTGCTGTTTGGGACACCGTAACTTCGAGACCATGCTGCTATACCTGGATGACGTGATAGTGTACTCCAAGACGTATGAGGGCCATCTGAAGCACCTGGCGGAGGTATTTGAGTCATTGTCCGGGTATGGGATGAAATTGAAGCCTTCCAAGTGCCACCTGCTCAAACGGAAGGTTCAGTACCTGGGGCACATCGTCAGTCCAGAAGGAGTAGCACCAGACCCGGAGAAGGTCACTGCCATCCAGAAATGGCCGGAACCAAAGAATCTCAAAGAGGTACGTCAGTTCCTGGGACTGGTCGGGTATTACCGGAGGTTTGTAAAGGACTACACCAAGAAGGCAGCACCTTTGCAAGATCTCCTGGTAGGACAGTCCAACAGAGGCAAGAACCCCCCCTTCCAGTGGGGTAAAGTCCTTTGCAGTGATGAAAGAGATCCTGACGGGCAAAGAAACGCCGATGCCCTATCCAGAATGCCTCACCAGTCGGACACTGAAGAAGAAGTGGTTGACCTGGAGGATATTGAGCTACCTGCCTTCCACCGAAATGGGATGGTCCATGAGCAGCGTACCTCCAGGAGGTATCGTGGTAAGACATTAAACCCTTTACCTCACCACAGTTGGAAGGAGACCCAGGACAGCGACCCGGTTGTCAGCCATATCAAAGAACTGATAACCCAGGAAGGTTCCTCCCTGGAGAAGGACGCGTCTCCACAAGCCAAGCAACTGTGGAATGAGAGAAGCCGGCTGTTCATCTATAGAGAGAAGCTGTGCCGAAGGTATGTCAACCCTAGGACCCCTGAGATGGTATGGCAGATCGTAGTGCCCAGGACAGACATCCAGATGGTGTTGGAGGCCTACCACGATCAAGCAGGGCACTTTGGCTGGAAAAAGCTGGAAACTCTCCTGAAGAGTCGGTTTTATTGGGTTGGAATGCGGAGCTCCATAGAGAGGTGGTGCCGGGATTGTGGACCCTGTAGCCTCAGAAGGAAAGACTACAGCAGCCAGAAGGCACCCCTGCAGTCCATCAAGACAACCCAGCCCCTGGAGATCGTCGCTCTGGACCACGTCAAGCTGTCACCCAGCAGGTCAGGCTACTCATATGCCCTGACCATGGTGGATCACTACTCCCGGTTCCTGGTGGTAGCCCCCGTCAAGGATCTGATGGCAGAAACTGCAGCAAGGACGTTTCAAGCATCCTTCTGCAGACCCCATGGATACCTGGATAAGGTGCTGACGGATCAAGGCCCTGCCTTTGAAGCCGAGCTGTTCAAAGAGTTTTGCCATCTGTACAGGTGTAAGAAGATCCGGACTACACCGTACCACCCCCAAACCAATGGGTTATGTGAAAAGATGAATAATATAGTCATCAACCAGTTGAAGACCTTACCCCTAGCAGAAAAAAACCAGTGGCCAGACAGACTACCTGACCTGGTAGTTCTCTACAATCACATACCTGTGAGTTCCACCAATTGTACTCCAGCGTACCTCATGAGAGCAAGACCCGGAAAGTTGCCCATGGACCTGGAGCTTGGAGTGGTAGAGCCAGAAGCAGATATGTCCACTGAAGACTGGGATACGACTCGACAGGGGCAGTACAAGAGAGTGCAGGCCTGTGTCGAAGACAGTCTAAGTAGGGTGAGAGATAAGCAGGAAGCACAGTACAACAAGAGTGCACCAGCCGAACCCTTGACACCTGGAGAAGTTGTGCTGAAACGAAAGAGAAGAAGCCACAAGCTTGACGACCAGTGGGAAAGGGAACCTTACACTGTGTTGAATTCCAGATTCGACAATAGGAAAACCTGTCTGATTAGCTAAGACGGAGGAAGAACGACTGCAACGGTATCAAGAGACCATCTGAAGTTGTGCCCAAGTCCGCTGAAGCCCCAGGAGGAAGTGCCTCTCACCGTACCGGAGGAGTCTAAAGAAGAAGTACTCCATACTGTCTTAGGAGATTTCCCGGTAGATTGGCCTCAACTGGATGGAGCGGTAATAATACCTGTGCTACACTTCTACCAACAGCCAGAAGACTCTCCACTGCAAGTAAGACCTGTAAGTGCCCCAGAAGAGCCTGCTCAGAAAGAATCCCCAGAAGAAGGATCACCGGTAGAAGCAGAGCCAGTAGGCCCAGTAACCAGTGTACTTGCCAGTCCCGTAGAGAGGTTAAGGCAGTCTTGCAGTCCACCAACACATAGAGCGGAAAATGGCGCAAGCATCCACACTACACGCATTCCAGTACTACGTAGGTCATCGCGTAGCACAAAAGGCCAGACCCCTGTCAGGTATAGAGAGTGAATAGAGAAACGCTGACAGTATAAATAGTTACCCCGTAGGGTATTGCATAATGTTTATTGTATAAACTGTAATATATATGTTCATTTGGTTACTCGTAAGGGTATATATAAAGGACTCGGTGGCTGAGGACTGTGAGCAGCCCAAAACTGTCATGTACATAGTTGCACTCCCTGGAGTGCCCCTTAAGTGACCACGGAACAAAAACCCGTTTGGCGTGGCCGAAGACGTGGTCCAGCACCTGGATCACCTATGCCCTGTAGCCACGCCCAGGGCCTACGTTGAGGGTTTTCAGGCGGGTCCCTCATGCTCCTTCATCGGTGAAATGGACACCAAGTTACGGAACTTGCTGTAACTTTATTGTTATTTATAGTTGTAATTATCGTATTATAATGTTACCAGTAACATTTAAGAAAAGTGCCTCCCATAAAGGGAAGAATTTTTATTGTTTAACCTGTTTTGAGAAAAATGTTTCAGTCCAGGAGTACAGAGTTTTACTAGGGGGGAATGTGGCGCCCTGCTACGCATTGGTGCCACAGAACCCAGAAGGGTGCATGGATGGACTTCTCCACAAGAGGCCCTCACACATTCACACACCTCCACCCTACCACCTCAGACCAGCAGAGGGAGCCCGTTAGGGATATACAGTAAAGACCAAAAGTTTGGACATACCTTCTCATTTAAAGATTTTTCTATGAAAATTGTACATTCACACTGAAGGCATTAAAACGATGAATTAACACATGTGGAATTATAAACTTTACCAAAAAGTGTGAAACAACTGAAAATATGTCTTATATTCTAGGTTCTTCAAAGTAGCCACGTTTTCCTTTGATGACTGCTTTGCACACTCTTGGCATTCTCTTGATGAGCTTCAAGAGGTAGTGACCGGAAATGGTTTTCACTTCACATGTGTTCCCTGTCTGGTTTAATAAGTGGGATTTCTTGCCTTATAAATGGGGTTGGGACCATCAGTTGTGTTGTGCAGAAGTCTGGTGGATACACAGCTGATAGTCCTACTGAATAGACTGTTAGAATTTGTATTATGGCAAGAAAAAAGCAGCTAAGTAAAGAAAAACGAGTGACCATCATTACTTTAAGAAATGAAGGTCAGTCAGTATGAAAAATTGGGAAAACTTTGAAAGTGTCCCCAAGTGCAGTTGCAAAAACCATCAAGCGCTACAAAGAAACTGGCTCACATGAGCACCGCCCCAGGAAAGGAAGACCAAGAGTCACCTCTGCTTCTGAGGAAAAGTTTATCTGAGTCACCAGCCTCAGAAATCGCAGGTTAACAGCAGCTCATATTAGAGACCAGGTCAATGCCACACAGAGTTCTAGCAACAGACACATTTCTTCAACAACTGTTAAGAGGAGACTTTGTGCAGCAGGCCATCATGGTAAAATAGCTGCTAGGAAACCACAGCTAAGGACAGGCAACAAGCAGAAGAGACTTGTTTGGGCTAAAGAACACAAGGAATGGACATTAGACCAGTGGAAATCTGTGCTTTGGTCTGATGAGTCCAAATTTGAGATCTTTGGTTCCAAGCACCGTGTCTTTGTGCGACGCAGAAAAGGTGAACGGATGGACTCTACATGCCTGGTTCCCACCGTGAAGCATGGAGGAGGAGGTGTGATGGTGTGGGGGTGCTTTGCTGGTGACACTGTTGGGGATTTATTCAAAATTGAAGGCATACTGAACCTGCATGGCTACCACAGCATCTTGCATACTATTCCATCCGGTTTGCGTTTAGTTGGACCATCATTTATTTTTCAACAGGACAATGACCCCAAACACACCTCCAGGCTGTGTAAGGGAAATTTGACCAAGAAGGAGAGTGATGGGGAGCTACGCCAGATGACCTGGCCTCCACAGTCACCAGACCTGAATCCCAACCGAGATGGTTTGGGGTGAGCTGGACCGCAGAGTGAAGGCAAAAGGGCCAACAAGTGCTAAGTGTAACGGGTCTGGGCGGCGGAACCTCTGAGCTACTATACAAGGGGGCGGTCCTTGTAAGGGAGTGGGTGGCGACCAGGGTAGACGGGCAGGCAGTCACAGCAGGTGACCGGGACAGTCTCTGAATGAACGGACAGGAGGTCACGGCAAGTGACCGGGGCAGTCTCTGGATGAACGGGCAGGAGGTCATGGCAAGTGACCGGGGCAGTCTCTGGATGAACGGGCAGGAGGTCATGGCAAGTGACCGGGGCAGTCTCTGGGTAAAGGATTGGTACGACCTGTGGCGGCAGATGATAGACGTGAGCTCCCAGGTGAGCAGGCGAGAGTCTCTGGATAAACGGGTGGTCACAGCATGTGACGGCGGAGCCTCCAGGAAGACCAATAGACAGGTAGCAGATGAGCGCTCCCAGGTGAGCGGGCAGGAGTCTCTGGACAGGCGGGTGGTCACAGCACGTGACGGCAGAGCCTCCTGGTAGGCTAGCAGACAGGCAGCAGATGAGCGCTCCCAGGTGAGCGGGCAAGCTAGTCCTTAGACAGACTGACAGGAGTTGGAAGGCAGACCGTCGGACCTCAGGCAAGCAGGCAGGTAGAAGATGTGTGCTCCCAGGTGAGCGGGCAAGCTGGTCCTTAGACAGACTGACAGGAGTTGGAAAGCAGACCGTCGGACCTCAGGCTAGCAGGCAGGCAGCAGGATATCAGGCAGGAATTAGACAGCAGACTGGCAGGAATCTGGCAGGTATCTGGCAGGTAACTGGCAACGGGACCTGAGGGCTGAAGCAGAGTAGTGAACAGTGCTACAACATTGCTCGGGCACCTCCATTTTGGAGGAGGTGCCTTTTATATGGGAGGTCCTCCGGCAATTGGCCGGGGACTCCTTAGGACGGTGCGCGCGGTCCCTTTAAGAGAGGGGAAGCGCGCGCGCGCGCGCCCTAAGCACACTGCCGGGGAAGGAGCGCGTGCCGGAAGCAGCGGGGAGAGAAGCGCTGGAGGACGCCGCGCCAGGAGCGGGGAGGTGAGAGGGACGGCGTCTCTGCCTAGAACGGGGCAGAGACGCCGATGCTACAGTACGCCCCCCTTTAGGCCCCCTCTTTTTTTGGCCAGAAAGAAATTTCTCAAGGAGAAGCGGGGCGTTGATGTTCTCCCTGGGTTCCCAAGTTCTCTCCTCAGGACCAAACCCCTTCCAATCTACCAGAAAAAAGGTTTTTCCTCTTACCCTCTTGGAGACCAGAATACTCTCTACCTCAAAGATGTCATCAGCGGAAACCGTAGCAGGAGGGGCACCTGGATTTTTGGAAAAAAAGTTAAAGACAACGGGTTTGAGGAGAGATACGTGGAAGGAGTTGGGGATCCGTAGGGTGGCCGGGAGTTTTAATTTGTAGGCCACAGGGTTAATTTGCCTGAGGACTTCGAAGGGAGCGATGAATCGAGGACCCAACTTGTAGGAGGGTACTTTGAGCCGCACATGTTTGGATGAGAGCCAAACCTTGTCTCCCGGACGGAATTGGGGCGGATCCAGACGTCTCTTATCAGCATATCTCTTCATCCGCTAAGAGGAGAGAAGAAGAGCGGACCTGGTGCTCTCCCAAACAGTAGAAAATTCGCTGACAAGAGACTCCGCAGCAGGGTTGTCCACAGAAACGGAGACAGGAAGTGGAATCCGGGGATGTTGGCCTCCGACTATAAAGAACGGGGATTTGGAAGAGGACTCGCTCTCATGGTTGTTATAAGAGAACTCGGCCCATGGTAGGAGATCCACCCAGTCCGAGTGGTGAGCATCAACGAAGTGCCGGAGGTAGCTGGTCAAGATCTGATTGATCCGCTCCACTTGACCATTGGACTGAGGGTGGTAAGCGGAGGAGAAATCCAGGGTAATGTCCAGCAGCTTACATGTGGCTCTCCAGAAGCGAGAGGTGAACTGAACCCCACGATCCGACACGATGTGGAGGGGCAGACCATGGAGACGGAAGATGTGGCGGATAAAGTCTTTAGCCAGCTCGGGTGCAGACGGAAGACCAGGCAGGGGAATGAAGTGGGCCATCTTAGAAAAACGGTCAGCGACAACCCAAATGACAGTACAACCGGCAGAAACTGGAAGGTCGGTGATAAAGTCCATAGCGATGTGTTGCCAAGGAGCAAAAGGTACGGGAAGGGGCAGGAGATGGCCGGCAGGTAGATGTCGGGGAACTTTGTTACGGGCACAGGATCAACAGGCAGTGACGAAGTCTACCACGTCCTTACGCAGGGTAGGCCACCAGTAATGCCGGGTAATAAGTTGGAAGGTCTTCTTTTGGCCAGCATGGCCAGCTAGTTTAGAAGAATGTCCCCAGCGAAGAACCCTCTCCCGATCTGGCACAGCTACGAACGTCTTAGCGGGTGGAAGACGAGTCAGATCCAAGGGGGCCACATTCATCACCTTGGAGGAGTCGATGATGTGCGTAGGTTCCTCCTCTTGATCGGAGGACAGGAAGGACCGGGATAAGG
Organism: Phyllobates terribilis; assembly: GCF_046119375.1. Lineage (NCBI taxonomy): Eukaryota > Metazoa > Chordata > Amphibia > Anura > Dendrobatidae > Phyllobates > Phyllobates terribilis. The sequence continues at coordinate 639,821,763 of NW_027362762.1, forward strand.
CATCAGCTTTGACGTTCTTGTCCGCCGGACGGAAATGAAGAATGAAGTCGAAGCGGGCAAAAAACAGCGACCACCGGGCCTGGCGAGGATTGAGTCTCTGGGCATTTTGGAGATATGCCAGGTTTTTGTGATCCGTGTAGATAATTACCGGGTAGAGAGCCCCTTCAAGCAGATAGCGCCACTCTCCCAGTGCCAATTTGATGGCTAGCAATTCACGGTCTCCTATGGAGTAGTTGCGCTCCGACGAGGAGAAGATTTTGGAGAAGAAGCCGCACGTTACGATTCTCCCTGTAGAAGACTTCTGGGTGAGCACCGCTCCGGCTCCGGAGGAGGAGGCATCAACCTCCAGGTAGAATTGTTTATTACAGTCCGGACGGTGCAGGACGGGAGCAGAGGCGAAGGCTTTCTTTAGGGAAAGGAAGGCCTCCTCGGCTTCAGGCGACCATGTCCTGGGGTTAGCCCCCTTACGGGTAAGTGCAGATATGGGAGCAGTCCGAGACGAGAAGTGTGGGATGAAAAGACGATAGTAATTAGCCCAGGAATCGCTGTATCGCCTTCAAACCTTCAGGACGAGGCCATTTTAGAACGGAAGAGAGCTTCTCGGGATCCATTTGCAGACCTGTTTGGGAGATGACATAGCCCAAGAACGGAAGGGAGGTCTGATCGAAGAGGCACTTCTCGTATTTGGCATAAAGGTGGTTCTGCCGAAGCCTAAGCAGGACCTGACGAACATCCCTCCGGTGTGTGGGGAGATCCGGAGAGAAGACCAAGATATCGTCCAGGTATACCACTACGCAGGAGTACAGGAGGTCACGGAAGATGTCGTTGACTAGTTCCTGAAAGACCGCGGGAGCATTACAGAGACCGAAGGGCATCACAAGGTACTCGTAGTGACCGTCCCGGGTATTGAATGCCGTCTTCCACTCGTCTCCTTGACGGATACGGACCAGATTATACGCTCCTCGTAGATCCAGCTTGGAGAAGATCCTGGCGCCCTTGAGACGGTCAAACAATTAGGAGATGAGTGGCAGGGGATATTTGTTTTTTACCGTGATGAGATTGAGTCCTCTGTAGTCAATACAGGGACGTAGCGAGCCGTCTTTCTTTTTGACAAAGAAGAATCCGGCTCCAGGGGAGGTAGATTTTCGGATAAATCCCCTAGCCAGATTCTCTTCAATGTACTCAGACATGGCTCGGGTCTCGGCTGCAGACAACGGGTAGATACGCCCACGAGGAGGAGTGGTGCCAGGTACCAGGTCGATCGGGCAATCGTATGGCCTATGGGGTGGCAACGTCTCAGCTTCCTTCTTACCGAAGACGTCCGCATAGGGCCAGTAGGGAGCCGGGAGACCAGGTAAGTTAGCTGGAGTAGGCTGAGGGCGAAGTGGACGGACCGGGACCAGGCAGGTCCTATGGCAGTCAGGACCCCATCAGAGTACTTCACCGGACCGCCAGTTCAATACGGGTTCATGTGTCTGGAGCCAAGGTAGACCTAGCAACAGGGAGTGAGAAAGTCCGGACAGCACATGGAATGAGATCTCCTCAGAGTGCAGCATTCCCACCTGCAGGGTTATGGGTTCAGTGACGAGCAGGATGGTCTCCGAGAGAAGTCTTCCATCCACGGAGGCGACTGACAATGGTTCAGCCAGGGACTTGGTGGGAATATGGTATCTCTCTACCAGAGACTGGGAGATGAGGTTTCCAGCAGCTCCAGAATCCAGATGGGCGAGTTCAAAGAGACGGTTCTCTCCCCAAGCAATAGAGACCGGTAAGGTCAGAGACGGAGAGGGCTTACTTTTGTCTAGGACGACCTCTCCGAGTGGTCCTAGACACTGGCGTTTCCCGGCTTTTCCGGGCAGGAACGGATGAAGTGCTTCATACTGCCACAATAGAAACAGCTTCCCTCGGCTCGGCGAGATTCTTGGCGAGAACCGACCATCTTGGTCTGGTCGACCTGCATAGGCTCAGGAGAGTGTACCTGAGGAGAGACGGAGGGAGTGACGGGTTTCTGAAAAGTAGGAGCTAGACGTGGAAACCTCCTCTCACGGGTGACCTCTTTGGCACGCTCCTGGAACCGCAGGTCAATCCGGGTGGCAAGAGTTATTAGGTCATCGAGAGTGGTAGGAATGTCCCGACCGGCAAGTTCATCTTTAATACGGCCGGACAGACCCTCCCAGAAGACGGAAACCAGAGCGTCATTATCCCAGGCCAGCTCCGAGGCAAGGGTACGGAACCGTATGGCATATTGGCCCACGGTGAGACTTCCCTGACGGAGGCGTAGCAGAGATGATGCGGATGAGGTCTTCCGTCCGGGTTCGTCGAAGACTTTCCGGAAAGCCGTGAGAAAGGCAGGCAAGTCGGACACCAGGGGGTCTCCTCTCTCCCATAGAGGATTTAGCCAGGCCAGGGCCTCCCCGGTGAGATGGGACATGATGAAGGCAATTTTGACCCGGTCGGAGTTAAACTGGTGAGACAGGAGTTTAAAGTGCAGGGTGCACTGATTTATGAAGCCCCGAGCCTGGGCGGAGTCGCCTCCGAAACGAGGAGGTGCAGAAAGCCGGGGTCCGGGGTAGGATACCATGTTATTAGTGGGCAGTGGAGCTGCCGGATTGCGAGTCATGGCACTGGCGGTGGTTGCAGGCAGAGCAGTCAGAGTGTCCAGGCGAGAATTGACATTCCGCAGGTGACCCAGGATGGACTCCTGTTGGGACCTCTGACGGGACAGTTCATGACACAGGTCCGAGAGCGAGGGAGCTTGGGTGCCACCGGGTTCCATGGCCCGAGCAAACTGTAACGGGTCTGGGCAGCGGAACCTCTGAGCTACTATACAAGGGGGCGGTCCTTGTAAGGGAGCGGGTGGCGACCAGGGTAGACGGGCAGGCAGTCACAGCAGGTGACCGGGACAGTCTCTGAATGAACGGACAGGAGGTCACGGCAAGTGACCGGGGCAGTCTCTGGATGAACGGGCAGGAGGTCACGGCAAGTGACCGGGGCAGTCTCTGGATGAACGGGCAGGAGGTCACGGCAAGTGACCGGGGCAGTCTCTGGGTAAAGGATTGGTACGACCTGTGGCGGCAGATGATAGACGTGAGCTCCCAGGTGAGCAGGCGAGAGTCTCTGGATAAACGGGTGGTCACAGCATGTGACGGCGGAGCCTCCAGGAAGACCAACAGACAGGTAGCAGATGAGCGCTCCCAGGTGAGCGGGCAGGAGTCTCTGGACAGGCGGGTGGTCACAGCACGTGACGGCAGAGCCTCCTGGTAGGCTAGCAGACAGGCAGCAGATGAGCGCTCCCAGGTGAGCGGGCAAGCTGGTCCTTAGACAGACTGACAGGAGTTGGAAGGCAGACCGTCGGACCTCAGGCAAGCAGGCAGGTAGAAGATGTGCGCTCCCAGGTGAGCGGGCAAGCTGGTCCTTAGACATACTGACAGGAGTTGGAAGGCAGACCGTCGGACCTCAGGCTAGCAGGCAGGTAGCAGGATATCAGGCAGGAATTAGACAGCAGACTGGCAGGAATCTGGCAGGTATCTGGCAGGTAACTGGCAACGGGACCTGAGGGCTGAAGCAGAGTAGTGAACAGTGCTACAACATTGCTCGGGCACCTCCATTTTGGAGGAGGTGCCTTTTATATGGGAGGTCCTCCGGCAATTGGCCGGGGACTCCTTAGGACGGTGCGCGCGGTCCCTTTAAGAGAGGGGAAGCGCGAGTGCGCCCTAAGCACACTGCCAGGGAAGGAGCGCGTGCCGGAAGCAGCGGGGAGAGAAGCGCTGGGGGACGCCGCGCCAGGAGCGGGGAGGTGAGAGGGACGGCGTCTCTGCCTAGAACGGGGCAGAGACGCCGATGCTACACTAAGCATCTCTGAGAGCTCCTTCAAGATTGTTGGAAGACCCTTTCTGGTGACTACCTCTTGTTGTTCATCAAGAGAATGCCAAGAGTGTGCAAAGCAGTCATCAAAGCAAAAGGTGGCTGCTTTGAAGTACCTAGAATATAAGACATATTTTCAGTTGTTTCACACTTTTTTGTTAAGTATATAATTCCACATGTGTTAATTCATAGTTTTGATGCCTTCAGTATGAATATACAATTTCCATAGTCAAGAAAATGCAGAAAAATCTTTAAATGAGAAGGTGCGTCCAAACTTTTGGTCTGTACTGTCTATAGGGAGGGTGGAGCCAGGCAGCTCAGTTACAGATTAGTTCCTGCTTAGAGACAGAGAGGGACAGAGCTCAGAGTGAGCAGAGAGCGTGCTGACGCTCAGAGAGCAGTGAAGAGGCAGCGAGCTGGCTGCTGTGCTTAGGCGAGCCAAGGCCTACAGCACGTGTGAAGACCTAGTGAGGGCCTTGAGTGGGCCGAAGGCGAGAGGAGAAGGAAGAAGTAGCGAGGGGGCAGAGGAGCATACCAGGCTCACCCCGATATATATACCGGACACCGGGTCTGCGCCTACAGGCACCCTTTACACCCAGTAGGAACCACCAAAACCCTGGAGGACTACAGGTCCCAGGTTCACCAAACGCTGATTACAGTACCAGGGCTAGAAGTCACGGAGGTCCCAGAGTCCAGGGAGAGTGATCTCCAAAGAGAAGGCCCTACCACCAGGTCAGCAGGTGCAAAGAGAGACAGTAACCAAGCTAGGCTTAGCTCCAGGCAGGTCAGAAGCTTAGAGAATAAAGCAACGGATCAGGAGGCCCTATACCCGCTCACTGGGGAGAGTCCAAAAGTGTGCCCTTCGCCTGGAGTACCCTGGACCATGCCTGCAACATCACCAGTAAAGGTACTGACGCTTACCCCCGTGTGAGTGTCCGTCTTTACTCCGGACCGTACTGCCGTCTCTCCCCTACACCACCATTCATTACACCCCATGCTGCCCTGGAGCTAGCTCTATCTGTGGAGAGCCACATCATCCCTGCTGCCGTAACACCAGCTCCAGAGGACTGCTCCGCAGCGGTGGCACCCCTTAGCCGCATTCCACAGGTGGCGTCATGAACACTTTATATCCCTTATAAATATTCCCCCTTTTACTGACCGCCCTGGGTCACGGACCGGGCCAGCCACCGTGATATCCCCCGGCAACCAGAGGCCCGGCTGCCGAGTACCCCACGGCCCAGGGGGCGTGTCACTGGCATATATACAGTACAGACCAAAAGTTTGGACACACCTTCTCATTTTAAGATTTTTCTGTATTTTCATGACTATGAAAATTGTACCTTCACACTGAAGGCATCAAAACTATGAATTAACACATGTGGAATTATATACTTAACAAAAAAGTGTGAAACAACTGAAAATATGTCTTATATTCTAGGTTCTTCAAAGTAGCCACCTTTTGCTTTGATGACTGCTTTGCACACTCTTGCCATTCTCTTGATGAGCTTCAAGAGGTAGTCACCGGAAATGTTTTTCACTTCACAGGTGTACCCTGTCAGGTTTAATAAGTGGGATTTCTTGCGTTATAAATGCGGTTGGGACCATCAGTTGTGTTGTGCAGAAGTCTGGTGGATACACAGCTAATAGTCCTACTGAATAGACTGTTAGAATTTGTATTATGGCAAGAAAAAAGCAGCTAAGTAAAGAAAAACGAGTGGCCATCATTACTTTAAGAAATGAAGGTCAGTCAGTCTGAAAAATTGGGAAAACTTTGAAAGTGTTCCCAAGTGCAGTTGCAAAAACCATCAAGTGCTACAAAGAAACTGGCTCACATGAGGACTGCCCCAGGAAAGGAAGACCAAGAGTCACCTCTGCTTCTGAGGATAAGATTATCCGAGTCACCAGCCTCAGAAATCGCAGGTTAACAGCAGCTCAGATTAGGGACCAGGTCAATGCCACACAGAGTTCTAGCAGCAGGCACATCTCTACAACAACTATTAGGCTGTGTGCCCACGATGCGTTTTTTAAGCATTTCCACAGCAGCAAAAACGCTGCAGAAACGATAAAAAAACGCATGGTAGAAGGCCTGCCATGTTCCCCAATGATAATCCACATGTGCTGTGCACATGCTGCGGAAATTTCCGCTGCGGATTATCATTGCGGAAAAAAAACGCAGCAGTACCAATTATTTTGCGGAAGTGCTGCGTTTTCGCCGCCATTGACTTGCATTAGAACGCATGGATTCCGCATCACTGTATATGTAGATGCGCATTCCATGCGTTCTAATATGCGGATGGTACCCAGGTCTAGAGAAGAGGAGGCTCTCCTCCGGACCCAGGTACCATAGTACCTGTAAAAAAAAAGAATAAAATAAAAAATAAATATTATACTTACCTTCTGATGGCCCCCGCTCTCCTTCTCTTCACTTGCCGGCAGTTCGCGATGGACTGAAGGACCTGCGCTGACGTCATAGTCATATGACGGGTCACATGACACTGACGTTGGCAGGTCCTTCAGTGTAACGCGATCTGCCGGCAGCCGGGACGGTGAAGAAAGACTGCAGGGGCCATCGGAAGGTAAGTATAGATTTATTTTTCATTTTTTGACATTCTCTCGGTCACACTATATAAATCCATGCTGTTTGCATGGATTTATATAGTGTGACCAAGTTGACAAGCACTTTCCAAGTGATGCTAAAATCGCTTGGAAAGCGTTTGTCAACCCGCATGCGGAAATGCAAGTGAAGAACGCTTCACATCCGCATGTCCCTGGCAGGAAAAACACATGTACAATCCGCATGTACAATCCGCATGCGTTTTTTCTGCCAGGGAGATGCAGAAACGCTCAGGAAAAAATCCGGAGCATTTCTGCATCGTGGGCACATAGCCTTAAGAGGAGACTTTGTGCAGCAGGCCTTCGTGGTAAAATAGCTGCTAGGAAACCACTGCTAAGGACAGGCAACAAGCAGAAGAGACTTGTTTGGGCTAAAGAACACAAGGAATGGACATTAGACCAGTGGAAATCTGTGCCTGGTTCCCACCGTGAAGCATGGAGGAGGAGGTGTGATGGTGTGGGGGTTCTTTGCTGGTGACACTGTTGGGGATTTATTCAAAATTGAAGGCATACTGAACCAGCATGGCTACCACAGCATCTTGCAGCGGCATACTATTCCATCCGGTTTGCGTTTAGTTGGACCATCATTTATTTTTCAGCAGGACAATGACCCCAAACACACCTCCAGGCTGTGTAAGGGCTATTTGACCAAGAAGGAGAGTGATGGGGTGCTACGCCAGATGACCTGGCCTCCACAGTTACCAGACCTGGACCCAATCGAGATGGTTTGGGGTGAGCTGGACCGCAGAGTGAAGGCAAAAGGGCCAACAAGTGGTAAGCATCTCTGGGAACTCCTTCAAGATTGTTGGAAGCCATTTCCGGTGACTACCTCTTGAAGCTCATCAAGAGAATGCCAAGAGTGTGCAAAGCAGTCATCAAAGCAAAAGGTGGCTACTTTGAAGAACCTAGAATATAAGACATATTTTCAGTTGTTTCACACTTTTTTGTTAAGTATATAATTCCACATGTGTTAATTCATAGTTTTGATGCCTTCAGTGTGAATGTACAATTTTCATAGTCATGAAAATACAGAAAAATCTTTAAATGAGAAGGTGTGTCCAAACTTTTGGTCTGTACTTTATATATATATATTTTTCTGGTTAGCCAATAAAGGTATCACTCCAAGAATACTTTTGTCATTTTTGGCATAAAAGTATTTACATCGATTATTACAGCTAGCAATTGCATTCATATTGCTCTCCTGATATCTGGTGGCAGTTTGTTGAAGTGCATAAAACTTCCCATAAAATAAACATTTCAAGCATTCTACCACCATCTCCTGGTCAAATTGGACTATAACAGGCCCTAGATTAACAGTAGATCAGTGTCTAACACAAAGGTTTGGCGGTCCCTGGCTGCAACACTCTTTTAATGGTGCTCCTGTTACCAGCTTTACTGTCATTTTATATAGGTTAACATCTATCACAGACTTTTAATAGGTCCTATAACACCTATCTTGAAAATAAACTGGCTTGGATATGTAACCCAAACTTGATGGAGTGAGAACACACGTTACTAGTGCTCCATGGGGCCAGACACCTGACATGGACTTTTTCTTCTACCTACACCCTTGGGGATGCCTGGAAAGGGCCAATATTACCGAATACGATCTTAGCCATCAATTTCATGCTCTGAAAGCTCGCAGAGTAATACCATTGGGTGTTTCTTCAATCTTGCTACCCTGGTCATGGCTAGTTCCTCTTCGGTTAAAATGTCACTGATGCCTAACCAAGGCAGCTAGCTCACAGGTAGTCATCAAATGACCTCCGGATTCCCCTCACAAAACCACGAGTGACACGTTCACAGAGGACACCCCTTCTCACTCATCTTTGGATGCCTCTCCCTGTCCTGTCGGCATGGAATGCTTGGACACATCACAGTCAACACAGACGAATTTGCAGCGCCAGGTGGTCTCTCACACAGAAATGCGACCCTCTCTCTGATGCACTCGAATCTTCAGGTGTTGCGGGATCTGATACAAGCCCTACCAACGAAACAGGACATTTACTCCTTAGCCCAGAGAATTGAAGCCTCACACCAATAGGCTATTGATTCAATATAGGAGGACATTAACCTTCTATACTCCAGTATAACAGCTAGGGGGAATATCTCTAGTGACCTATCTGACCCTAGAGACTCTGGAGGGTAAATATGAGACCCTCAATTCTCAAGTACAAAAACCTAACCCTGCTTCTCGACGATCAAGAAAAAAAGGGGTGGAAAAATAACATTTGCATAAAAGGGTTACCAGACATTGCAGACCAGGAAGATCTCAGGCTATTGATCACTTCCCTACTCAACATGGTCACACAGAGACCTATTGAGGCCTCCTATGCCATCAACAGGGTACATCGGGTAGCCAGAGTGGGCCCTCTTGACCCTAACAACCCAAGAGACATCTTGTGCAGGCTTCACTACTAAACTGATAAGGAAGAAATCCTTCGCTGCGCTTGATCCACTAACCCTATATTCATGGATGGCGCTTTGGTCTAACTCTTCCCCGATGTCTCCGGTCATACCCTTTATATGAGGCGTCTCCTGCAACTACTTCTGGCAAAGATTAGTGAAACGGACACTTCCTACAGTTGGAGACACCCCTTTCATCTCATCATGAAAAAGAGGGCTCTACTTTCTATCTCAAGCAACACATGGACCTGATTGCTCTCTTCAAATTCCTTGGTCTGGACCCAGTCCCTATCCCCAACTTCCACTCTATGGAAGGGTAACCTACCCTGGCACAACGTCCACACTCGAGACAAAGTGACCGCCTGTCACAAGATTTTATTTGAGTTGGTCCTGACTCTCCTTCACCAGCCGGTCCTCCTGTTGAACTCCACAACCAACACCTTTGTACCGTACCTTCCAGACTAGAAGCCTCAGCAGAACTGTCCAAGTCGCTGTATCCTTTTCCTCGGTTAATATTGCCCAAAGGACTGATATGCTGGGGTGTTGGCAACTTTATTCTGCTTTATGTATTTGCAGCGCCCCGAGGGTTCGGTCGCTACAGAGGTATTGCATCTCAACCAGATGTGCGATATCTCTCTTCCAGGTAAGGATGGAGTGTGGATCAGGACCCTGACACCTGCATGCATTACACCACATTTCCGGGATTGTATTATGAACATGAAAAATGCCTATTTTATATTTCAAATCCATATTGAAATATAAACCAGACATATCAGCATGTGTAGATGTCTTACCTCAAGTAGACTAGGGGTCATTAGTTCAGACATACTAAAGCACTAGGTTAAAGTTTGCTGAGGTTTAATCTTTATTACTGAAGGGAATTAGCCTTTTGTATACGCTGTGTTTGCTAGAACCAGAGACAGACAATTGCACAATATTGTAAATAAAACTACAGCTATATGGCTTAAGATGGAGAAGCTTATTGTAGTACCAAAAATATAAGTGGCTATCTGAAACCCATTATGATTTATCCAACTATTAATCAATATTCTGATTATATATTCTGTGTTAAGGTATACTCTATCTGTGAATGTATCTCACTGATACATAGCTTCTTAACACAATATACTGTCTGGGAAGAAAACCTTGTTCTGATTTGGAACCTTGTGTAGGATTTACTCTTATCATATGTAAACATTATGAAGAAGAATGGTCCGTGAACAGGTCTTGTCCAGTATTGCTCATCTGTGATAGCTGGCCACTGTCACAAGATTGGAATGCTGGACAACAACCTATGAACTTTCATGCTTACGTAATATTAGGTTGGGTAAGCATTTTTCTAAAGTATAAAGCTGATGAAGAATTCAGTTATGGCAGAAGCATTGTGGACCTGTGAAGGGGACGCCCTTCACAGTGTAGGGGACCTAGTATGCATTCTCTGCCCATCGCTGAGCGCTTCTCCAGCTGAAGTTTCCGGACAGATGATGTATATGATACTAGGGGAATCTTTTTCTTCTGCTATCCAATAGTAAGTATGTAACCTTTATAAGTATTTAACCTTAGTAACCTTTAATCTACAAAAGTGTACGCAATATCATAATATCATACTATTCCTTTGATTCTGTATTTTATCTTTCAAATGAACTATTATAAATAAAATTGCGTTATATTACAAGTGGTTGCCTTCTTTAATGCTGTATCCGAACCTTATTGCTAAAAACTTGGCAATACATAATTTGGCGTAGTCAGCAGGATACGCAGAAGGCTCAGAAGTTCTTTTTATTGGAAAGTAGAAGGGACTCTGTGTGATAGTGTGATATTGCATAAAACATGCCTCTCTTTAAGAAAAAAGAGGTTGTAAGTGTTTCTGTAGAAATTCCAGGGTGGGAGCAGGCTCCTTACCATATTTTGGCCAAAGAGTGGTCGCAATGTGTTGGATTAAGTGAATCATTGGACAAATGTTTTAATGATGCTGAACCTGATGATGTCGTTGAATGCTTGCAAAAAGTGAGAATGGAAAAAAAAACAGGAATTGGGTGCTGTGAGCAGGAGAGGATGGATTTTGTTACATGCATGTAGAAAACAGCTTGAGGAAAGAATACGTATATTAACAAAAGTTCAGGAATTGGAAAGACAGTTGTATGAGGCCCAGAATGCTTTGGTTATAGCACAGAGTCAGAATAAGTTATTAATGGACAGATGTGATGGATATCAGCATGTAGCAAAAAAGGCTGCTGTACGTGTAGCGCAGTATAAATACAAAAGGAGGCGAGGAAGGTTAATAAAAAGAAAGTAGCTTTGGCCATAGCCAAATTAGGGATAGAGTGTAGCCCTGATCAATGGGATGGTGTCCACAGGTATAAAATAGATGGGATTGGTATTGACGAGATGTGGAAATTGTATCAAAAGAGAGGACTTAATAAAAAGTCAGGTGTTTCACATAATAGAAAGGTTACAGTAAAAGATTCTGAATCCCCACAGCAGGGGCCGGGCAGGACATGGGGAGAGAGAGGGCCCACTCCCTCCTCGTCGCCAGCAAAGCCCACAGCACCGGGGTTTGAGGATCTTTATGTAGAAGTTAAATCCTTGATACAGGAATTCAAAGCCCAACAGAAGGGGGCATCAATTTCTCCTTATAAGATGTCTTCATCTGAAATGGAGGATCGATGGAGGGAGACAGATAAAAGTGACTGACATGCTGGCCACACCCCACATATGTTGGTAGATACAGGGGCGGAGGCCAATATGATTAATGGAAATCCAAAACAATTCAGTGAGTGCAAGATTATAAGTACAGAATTAGGAGGAAAGCAAATTGAAGCAATTCAGGACAGAGCAAAACCAGGAGTTAGTGGAATCTCCACATTGCATGAGAAGCTAAGCAAAGTCTCTGTGGGACTTCAGGAGCAGGAGATACCCTTTGAACAATTGATTCCTGAGCAGAGGAAACAAGTGTGGTTTACAGAAGGGTCAGCTAGTTACCAAGGCAACAACCATGTGTGGAACTCAGTGGGCTATCAGACTACAAGTATATGACTCACCCCCTGGGCCAGTGCTGTAGTACGGCGCGCGTGCGCGCGGGGGATACCCGGAGCTGGATCCGATGGGGGTAGTAGTCTTCGTGTGGCGGTGACCCGGTCCGCGCCCAGGGTGGTCAAACTAAGTGGCGGTTATTGGTATGATGGTATTAGTGTCCGACTACGCCACCCGTTGAATGCGGTTATGAAACCGCCGCTGCAGGGCAGACCGCTGAGGCCGGTGGTATAGGTGTGCAGCAATGTTGATATAACCCCCAACGGGAGAGGTATGGCCTCAGGGCAGCGGATGTGGATGATGTTGGGAGTGATGGTGTGGATGTCCCAGCACTAACGGTGCGACAAGGAAGCACGGAAACGCGAGGGTACAGTTCAGGGTCTTTACTGATGGTACAAGGCAAATTCCCCCGGGAGTACTGGCTAGTAGTTGGGGCCTGGTTAGTCTGCGAGTAAGCCGGAGTTCCCCTGGCCAGGTGGAGTTGTAGGCCTTCCCGTTAGTCTGTACCCTTCCTGGCTACCCTGCTTTCGGCGGTTACAAGTAGCCCACGTCCCTGGGTATACCGTGTGATGCTCACCCGTATGGCTGGTGACCTGGGGCCTCCTGTTAGCCTCCGCTCCGGGATGGCGATGTTGGTCCCTTCGTTGTGACTGAGCCTCCGGGCTTTTATGGCCAGAGGACCTGGAATCCCCTGCCGGATGGATTCTGCTGCTGGGTATATCTTAGTCCCCACAGCCTCGGACTCCTGTGTCCGGTTTTTGTACCTTCTCCCAGGGCGAGCTCTGCACAGCTCCAGCCCCTGGCGCTTCTCCTTGGCTCCTACAGAGCTCCTGATGTCTATCTGTCCCTGTTTCTGCGTGTCCAGACCAGACTCCGTCTCTGTCTGGAACTCCTCTCTCTTAACCCTGCCTCAGCCCCAGTTTATGTAGGGGAAGTTCTTCCCCTCCCAGGACTGGGCAGGAGGTGTGGCATGCTTAGGATTCCTGCCCAGGAGACCTCCCACCTGCTCACAGACGTAATACTGCTATTACTGTGGAAACCAGACCCCTGGGGTGCCACATTCCCCCCTCGTGAAATTTAGTACTCCCGGACTAAACATAACAGGGTATAAACAATAACAATTAAATACATGAGATGGTCACGGCGTGTCCGTAACCGGGAAGCAATAAGGGTGTCCATTTCACCAAAGAACAGGGAGCCGTAACCAGGTAGGGGTCTGTCCTGCCCCGAGTCTTTAACAGTCTGTAGTCCATTCATGGGTTACGCTCCAAACATATTTACAACAGAGTTCCGGTTACTCACTGTCCATAACCTGTCAGTCCATATAAAGAAATCTGTAACTGAAAAACATAATTAGCAACGGCTACAACAAAACAGGTAAACATAAAATAGTTAAAGCAACTAGCCAACTTAGATTCTCCAACGTACGGGCATCTGGCCTCTGGTAACCCTAGTGGACCTACGGAGCTCACTCACTGGTCCTGCACTACAGGGTGTAGGAGGTGTTATGGGCAAGCTGGGCAGCTTTCTGCGCACTCTTTGGCTCACTAGGGGCACGGCAGGCTCACTACTAGCAGAGGGTTGATCCTCCTGTACTGCTGGTGTGAACTCTTCTGCCTCTTGGGCCGGCTGCTCTTCCAGCTCTACTGGTTCTTCTGTAGGCACTTGCGGGGCTGGTTGGAGAAAGGTGAGGACGGGTACCACGACAGCACCGTTTACTTGTGTCCAAGACCGGGGGAAGTCTCCGAGTACAGTCCTGATCATTTCTTCCCTTTCCTCTGCGGGTCGAGGGTTTTCTTGATCTTCTTCTTCAGGGGTTTGCAGCTGCTCGGGAAACTTCTTCAGGTGGTCTCTGGAGACAACGGCTGTGGTTTCTCCTCCATCCTTACTGATCACGCAAATCTTTGGGTTCTCATGGCTTGATGGCAGTACGGTGTACGGGTCCTTCTCCCACTGGTCGTCCAACTTGTGGAGCCGTCTTTTCCTCTTCAAGACCTGCTCTCCAGGTACCAGGGGAACAGCGGGAGCATACTGATTATAAGCCCTCTCTTGCCTTTCTCTAGCTTGAGACAGACTTCGCTCCACGCTCTCCTGCACTTTCCGATACTGCTGCTGCCGTCCTGTATCCCAGTCTGCCTCTGGCGAGGTGTCCTCGGGCGTCAGGACTCCCATATCCAGGTCGATAGGCAGCTTACCAGGTCTCGCTCTCATTAGGTAAGCCGGGGTACAGTTGGTAGAACCTACAGGGATGTGGTTGTATAGGTCCACCAGATCAGGCAGCTTCTCAGGCCACATACTGCGTTCTTCCAGGGGCAATGTTTTCAGGAGGTCTATCACCACCTGGTTCATCTTCTCGCAGAGTCCATTAGTTTGTGGGTGATAGGGCGTTGTTCTTATCTTCGTGCAGCCATACAGGTTGCAGAACTCCTGGAAGACTTCCGCTTCGAAGGCTGGCCCTTGGTCTGTCAGCACTTGGTCCGGGTACCCGTGTGGACGGCAGAAGTGCTGCTGGAAGGCTCTAGCTGCTGTTTGAGCCGTTAAGTCCTTGACCGGGACCACCACCAGGAACCGGGAGTAATGATCTACGATTGTGAGGGCGTAGACATACCCAGATCTGCTTGGAGCCAGTTTCACATGGTCCAGGGCTACCAGTTCCAGTGGCTGTCGGGTGATGATGGGCTGCAAGGGAGTCTTCTGGCTGGCCGGTGGGGTCCTCCTTGGTCGGCGCCACGGGATGTCCTCCGGTCCGGATGCCAGCTCGATCTTCCCTGCAGTAGAAACCTGTAAAGACTGCACAGTTCGGGTTAGCGCGGCAACGCTTTTAGTTAGCTCTTGGACCTGATGGTGCAGGTCTGTAGCCGGGTCATTGTTTAAAGCCTGCGCATCAGCTCCCACAGGCCCTGCCGACAAGGGCGCCGCCTCCTGGTGGTAAGTGGTAGCAGGGCGTTTGTGGGTCACAACGCCACCTGGTGCCGGTTCTCGGAGCACCCGGATGGTTCTGTCCTTGAACTGTGCAAAGTCCAGATGAGGGTCCTGTAAGGCCATTGCCCGCAACTGGGTTCGGTGGGCATTGCAATGTAGACCCTCTATAAATTGTTCAGTCAACAGCTTGTCTTCGTTTCCCACGCTGTCAGGGTCTGCCTGCTTAATGGCTCTCAGGGCCTCTTGTAGGTTTAGAGCATAGTCTCTTATACTCTCATGTGCCCGTTGTTTGCACCCATAAAATCTTAGTTTTATTTCGGCTGAGGTGCGGGTGTCAAATGTGTCTTTCAGCCGGGTTAGTATGTCTCTGACAGTCCTCTTCCTCCCAGGTGGCCAGGACTTTACCTCCCTTTGGGCTGCCCCGATTAATTGGGCCACCAGGATGCTCACTTTTTGCGCCTCCGTGAGGGGATACACCTGGAAGAGGCTATCCAGCCTTTCTCTGAAGTCATTTAGGGTATGTGACTCCCCTGAGTACTGGGGTAGCCAGGCTGCCCCCGGGATATAGGGCATGGTGAAAGGCATGACCGCAGCAGCGGTGGCGCTGGCGGCGGCTGTGGCGGTGAAGCTCTCCTCCGTATCCGACATCCTCCTCCCCCCTAGTGGACCGTGGCCTACCTTGCGATGATCCTCTTCCGTAGGCCGCGGCTCCGCAGTGGATCGTCAGGGTTGAGGACCTTCCGTCGCGCTCCTGTGACGTCGGCGTCTGCTGGGCTCCTTCCAGGACCTTACGCAACGTCCGGACGTGAGGCGGGGCTTCAGTTCTCGCGGGCTTTCGGAGTCCACGCCCCTCTTCTTCCCGCGCGGCGCCCTCAAGATGGCGTCCAATGGCGGAAAAACTCCACGGATGGCGGGAAGAAGGCAGAAGATGGCGTCGGATGGCGGGAATCGGCTCCAGATGGCGGGAAACGACTCCGGACGGCGGGAAACTTCACCACAGGTAAGTATAAAAGTCTCTTTTTTCAGGCACGCAGTACCCGGTGGTTGCGGGCACGTAATCCTGCCGACTACGCCAAAGTTGACTCACCCCCTGGGCCAGTGCTGTAGTACGGCGCGCGTGCGCGCGGGGGATACCCGGAGCCGGATCCGATGGGGGTAGTAGTCTTCGTGTGGCGGTGACCCGGTCCGCGCCCAGGGTGGTCAAACTAAGTGGCGGTTATTGGTATGATGGTATTAGTGTCCGACTACGCCACCCGTTGAATGCGGTTATGAAACCGCCGCTGCAGGGCAGACCGCTGAGGCCGGTGGTATAGGTGTGCAGCAATGTTGATATAACCCCCAACGGGAGAGGTATGGCCTCAGGGCAGCGGATGTGGATGATGTTGGGAGTGATGGTGTGGATGTCCCAGCACTAACGGTGCGACAAGGAAGCACGGAAACGCGAGGGTACAGTTCAGGGTCTTTACTGATGGTACAAGGCAAATTCCCCCGGGAGTACTGGCTAGTAGTTGGGGCCTGGTTAGTCTGCGAGTAAGCCGGAGTTCCCCTGGCCAGGTGGAGTTGTAGGCCTTCCCGTTAGTCTGTACCCTTCCTGGCTACCCTGCTTTCGGCGGTTACAAGTAGCCCACGTCCCTGGGTATACCGTGTGGTGCTCACCCGTATGGCTGGTGACCTGGGGACTCCTGTTAGCCTCCGCTCCGGGATGGCGATGCTGGTCCCTTCGTTGTGACTGAGCCTCCGGGCTTTTATGGCCAGAGGACCTGGAATCCCCTGCCGGATGGATTCTGCTGCTGGGTATATCTTAGTCCCCACAGCCTCGGACTCCTGTGTCCGGTTTTTGTACCTTCTCCCAGGGCGAGCTCTGCACAGCTCCAGCCCCTGGCGCTTCTCCTTGGCTCCTACAGAGCTCCTGATGTCTATCTGTCCCTGTTTCTGCGTGTCCAGACCAGACTCCGTCTCTGTCTGGAACTCCTCTCTCTTAACCCTGCCTCAGCCCCAGTTTATGTAGGGGAAGTTCTTCCCCTCCCAGGACTGGGCAGGAGGTGTGGCATGCTTAGGATTCCTGCCCAGGAGACCTCCCACCTGCTCACAGACGTAATACTGCTATTACTGTGGAAACCAGACCCCTGGGGTGCCACATATACATAGCAAAGTATGGGGAAAAGAGTTGTGGCAAGATATCTGGGCAATTGTACAAATAATTAAAGTGACTGTGTTTCATGTTAATGCTATTTGTGCTTCAGATACCCTGGAAAGACTCTTCAACTGAGTAGCAGACGAACAGTCCAAAATATCAGTCACTGAATCCAGTAAAGACTGACACCACAGAAGAGCTGCCCGGACTGACTCAGTGGGCACAGACCAGAGGGTGCCCATCAGGTTAGATGTAATCAAGGAAACAATTATGAAATGTCCAGTATGCCAACATTCACAACAAAGGCCTGTCCTCCATGTTGTTAGGGGTCAAATAGCCCGAGGTAAACTACCTGGACAAATTTGGCAGGTAGATTACATCGGCCCCCTTCCACAAGATGGAGGGTGTGTGTATGTATGCACGGCTGTGGATACATACTCAGGGTATATGATGGCTTGTCCGTGTAAAACGGCCAATGCTAACAGTACCATTAAAACCATGGAAACCATAATATTATATTACGGTATTCCATTGCAAATTCAGAGTGACAATGGTAGTCACTTCAAGAACAGGAAGGTTGCAGAGTTCTGCTCAGAACATAATATTGAGTGGATCTTTCATATCCCATATTATCCTCAAGCCACAGGATTGGTAGAGCGAATGAATGGGTTATTGAAAGAACAGTTGAAAAAATTGGGAAACGGAAACTACAAAGGGTGGAGAAAACATTTAAGTGAAGCCCTTAACATTCTTAATAACAGACCAGTTGGAGAACAGGAAACACCGTTAATAAGAATGATTACCCCCAATTATAGATCATGCCTTTAAAAGCTACTACCACAGGACAGACAGTTCTCTATTGGGAACTATAGCCAGGGGCTCTGGGACCTTATAGGGCCACCCCACAGGCAGCAGGACTAGATTTACACTCTCATGAGGAAATTAGATTAGAAATAGGGGTGGTAAAGGCAATCAGAGCTGCTATAGGATTACAAATGCCTCCTGAGCATTTTGGTTTTATAGCTCCAAGATCAGGTTTGGCCCTGAGAGGAATTCAAGTGATGGGAGGAGTGATAGATCAGGATTATCAAGGTGAAATCAAGGTATTCCTGTTGAATAGTGAGGATAGTGACTTGTTGATGCAAAAAGGAGACAGGATAGCTCAATTATTAATTTTGTCTATCCAGAAAATGAAAATAATCAAGGGAACAGCTCCTACAATAATAACAGTTGGACGAGACAGAGGTTTTGGCTCCACTCATTTTCTGAATGATGGTGCAAAAATCTGGGTGAAGCAACCTGGAGATAAAGGTCCTCCAGAACCTGCAGAGGTGATCGCCCAAGGGGCAGACAATGTGTTAATAGTGATGAAGCCAAGACAAGAGAAGTGGGAACATGTTCCTGCAGACAGGTGTTATCTCAGAGACTAATGTATATATTTCCATTTTAGATTCAAAATTGGAGATGGTGGATGATCGGTGTTACAGGCATGGTCGTTTTGGTCTCTGTCACTACCCAACCGTTATACAGAAGAGGAAAAGAAACACTGGACGAGGAGAATGAGGCTTTATGGAAAATTAAGCAGAATTTATGGAGTTATTTGGCGCAACTGACAAACATGAGCCATTTTTGTATGGCAAAGACTGCTACGGATGCAAATGTGTTAGAAACTTGTCTGGTAGCTATAGCAACCCCCTTACGACTGTGGACCAAATTGATAGGGGGATTTATCCAAGATGAGGAGGTGGAAGAAGGAGATGTGCTTCAGAATTATACATACAACCCGTATTACGCTTGTATAAACTGTACTGGAGAAGATTTTATTACTGAAGATATGATCACTATAAAGACTCAACACATTGCATCTGCTGAGTTATGTTATCAAATGACTTGCGACCAAAATAAAATAGGTAAATGCCAGCAAATGAAAATAGAAAGAAAAACAGGGAATAATGAGATTGATATTATTTCTAGTTCCCGTACAGGTAAAGATTGTAAGAAAATAAGGTCGGGGAAAAATATGAAGTGTAATAATACAGTAATTTCCCCCTCATACATACAACATGTAAAATTGCCCAAGGGGTGGATGTTTTCTTGTGGGAATATAACTTTTAATTATATTCCGGCCAATATAACAGGGGGGCCATGTGTTATCTCTAGATTAGGTTTAATGATGTATCCTTTATTCCCATCTCATAAAATTAAGCGTTCCAAAAGGGGATTTTCTCGCTTATCAGAAAATTGTAATTATAATGTAAATTTACTAACTGAATCAGAAATTCTAGGAATATATTTGACAATGGCAGGATCCCCTGTCATAACGGCATATGCTGCCCATACTGTAAGTAGATTATCTTGTCTTGTGGCTAGATCAATAAATATTACTAGTAGAGCCTTAGAGAATATATTATTGGATATACAAAGTTACCGAAAAGCAATTTTACAAAATAGGGCAACTATAGATTATTTGTTGTTAATTCATAATCATGGATGTCAGGAGTTTGATGGGATGTGTTGTTTTAATCTGTCTGATCACAGCCAAGATTTGCAGTCTCAAATAGATCAGTTACAGGATGATGTTAATCACGTCACACGAAGTAATGGTAAATTGTGGGACTGGTTATTTTCCTGGCTGCCTGATTTTGGGTATTTACGCTATATTTTAGGAGTAATTTTTGTACTAATTTGTGCATGTATTACTTTATGTTGCTGTATACAATGTATTCCTTCTTTATTATCTCTATGTCGCTCATCTGTTGAAGTTATTCCTTTGGGATATGGCGTTGGATATAAATAATATATGGTTTCAGATAACCATGGGTGGATTGTATTATGAACATGAAAAATGGCTATTTTATATTTCAAATCCATATTGAAATATAAACCAGACATATCAGCATGTGTAGATGTCTTACCTCAAGTAGACTAGGGGTCATTAGTTCAGACATACTAAAGCACTAGGTTAAAGTTTGCTGAGGTTTAATCTTTATTACTGAAGGGAATTAGCCTTTTGTATACGCTGTGTTTGCTAGAACCAGAGACAGACAATTGCACAATATTGTAAATAAAACTACAGCTATATGGCTTAAGATGGAGAAGCTTATTGTAGTACCAAAAATATAAGTGGCTATCTGAAACCCATTATGATTTATCCAACCATTAATCAATATTCTGATTATATATTCTGCGTTAAGGTATACTCTATCTGTGAATGTATCTCACTGATACATAGCTTCTTAACACAATATACTGTCTGGGAAGAAAACCTTGTTCTGATTTGGAACCTTGTGTAGGATTTACTCTTATCATATGTAAACATTATGAAGAAGAATGGTCCGTGAACAGGTCTTGTCCAGTATTGCTCATCTGTGATAGCTGGCCACTGTCACAAGATTGGAATGCTGGACAACAACCTATGAACTTTCATGCTTACGTAATATTAGGTTGGGTAAGCATTTTTCTAAAGTATAAAGCTGATGAAGAATTCAGTTATGGCAGAAGCATTGTGGACCTGTGAAGGGGACGCCCTTCACAGTGTAGGGGACCTAGTATGCATTCTCTGCCCATCGCTGAGCGCTTCTCCAGCTGAAGTTTCCGGACAGATGATGTATATGCTACTAGGGAAATCTTTTTCTTCTGCTATCCAATAGTAAGTATGTAACCTTTATAAGTATTTAACCTTAGTAACCTTTAATCTACAAAAGTGTACGCAATATCATAATATCATACTATTCCTTTGATTCTGTATTTTATCTTTCAAATTAACTATTATAAATAAAATTGCGTTATATTACAAGTGGTTGCCTTCTTTAAAGCCGTATCCGAACCTTATTGCTAAAAACTTGGCAATACAGGGGGGCAGGGCGACCGATATGCTCCAAGTAGAGCACGACAGTCCCTGTCCCTGGCTGGAGTGGGGGGAGGGAACACCTAGGAAGGGGGAACCCTGTATTGCATGGGTAGGGAGAGTAGTTCCTGGGTGCACAGGAGAGAGATATATAAAAGGGAGGAGCCATCTTAGATCAGGGCTCAGAGTGAGAGGAGAAGACAGGGAGCGGAGCCTCTGCATGGGCTCTGCTCCACAGGCAGGCCCTGTCAGGAGGCCCGAGCCAGAAGAAGAGGAAAGGAGAGGAGAGAAGGAGGCTCCAGGAAGAGGAGTGAAGGGACCCCAGGGGTGCGGACTGGCCAGTCACCACCACATGCCCATCGCTACCGGAGTAGGGGGGTCAAGCCAAGAGAGGGAACCAGATCCCTTACTAGTGGAGGAGCGAAACTACCCTCAGCTAGGAACCGGAGGCTGTGGCGTTCCATGCGTCTCAGCCCCTCGCTACACTCGCTAGGAAGGCACCATATAGGGCCCAGGGAAACGGAACATACGTTTGCCCGTCAAGACCCGAGGCAGCTGGACAGAAGCGTGGTCACTTGTGGGGTATGACAGGCCAGAGAAAGGACACACGAAGGGGGTCCTGTGAAACACTCCAAAGTTATCTGGGAGTCGGCCGAGCCCCTCACCTGGTGAGCGCAGAATGACGTGGGCATCCATTGCCTGCAGAATTGGCCTGGAGTATAAGAACTGTGAGTAAAGACCCTGGACTGCATCACTGACTCCGTGTCGTTACTGCCGCTGCCGCGCACCATCACCCCCCCAATATCCACACTTGCTGCCCTGAGGCTATACTCCTCCCGTGGTGAGTTATACTATCCTCTGCTGCACCCCCACAACACCAGCCTCAGCGGTCTGTCTTGCAGCGGCGGTTCACTCTGACCGCAATCCACGAGTGGCGTTGTCGGACATTCAGCATATAGACTATCCCTTTGATTTGACCGCCCTGGGCACGGACCGGGTCCCCGCCACGCAAGGACTATGACCCCCAGCGTCCACAACGGGTCCGGTTCCGGGTATCCCCACACACACGGCCCAGGGGGCGTGTCAACTTTGGCGTAGTCGGCAGGATTACGTGCTCGCTACCACCGGGTACTGTGTGCCTAAAGACTGTTTCACTGTATTGAATGTGGCGCCCGCCTCAGCAGAACGGACGCCATTATGTGCGCGCAAAAAGACAATGAGAAGTTACCTCCCATCGTGGGCCGGGTCCCAGAATGGCGCCAAAAGCGGAGCCCGCCCCAAGCAGCAATGATCACGTATGTGGATGTGTCCATCAACGTGGGGGGGCTGCCCCTGAGAGTGATCGGCAGCAGGCTGCCATGGGGCCGCCCCCAACGAGGGAGGGGAGGAAAGAAAACTGGAGAACAGGGTGTGGCCTGGATCAGTCCTGGCAGACCGCACCCGGAGGGCAAGGTGGAGGATGTTAGCCCTAGAGCCCCAGCCAGCGATCTGCTGCAGCCGGCAGCACCTTACACCGTGGAGGAGCTCGTGGCAACACTGCCCCAGGAGGATTTGGAATTCCTCCGCTCCGGGATGGAGGACCTGGGCCGGAGGATGGAGAAGGCCCAGCGCGACGCCATCGCCGGATGGAAGCGGGAAATGGAGAAGAGGCTGGCGGACTGGCAACAGGCTAAGCTGCCCAGCATCGGCAGTGCCCCAGCTGTTGCGGATCCCGACCAGCGCCAGGAGAAGACGCGTGACGCAGGAGCAGTCGCGGGAGCAGTTAGGAGGAGTCTCCCTGTCCCGGACACTGCCAGCGTCAGCCTGCTTCCGTGCCCTCTTGTGGAGCCGCCGATACCGGGCGCTGCCGACACCGACCTGCTCCAGACCCCACAACAAGCCTCGCAGCCGAGCCCTCCAGCCCTGGGCGCTATTACCACCAGCCCGCGCCCAGGCCCAAAGCCGCGCCCTCTGCCCCCGGGCGTCATCAACAGCGGCCCTCTCCAGGCCCCGCCACAAGGCCTACTGCACCGCGGCGCTAGGGGCTGGTATGCCCTCAACATCCACAGGGTGGGAGCACAGAGTCACCTTCCGCGCTGCTGCGCTGAAGACCCGGACGGGTCAGCCTATTATGGGCAAGAGCCTCCCCGGAGGGAGCATACTTACTAAAGCGTAGTAAGAGGGACTGAACTGTACATAGTTACCCGCCAGGGTGAAGAAATTCCGTGATACGCTGATTGCGGATTACAAAAAGTTTACCCGGTTAAAGGTTGTTGTAAAAGTTTGTGTGTGTGTTAAAGTTACCCGAAAAGGGTCTGTGAGTAATCCGGCTGAGGACTGGGAACAGCCAAACCCTTTTCTATCTGGCTGAGGACTGGGAGCAGCCAAATTTTGTAAATAGTTGCACTTCTTAAAGTGCCCTCTACTGGTTTTATATACACCTACCTCAAAGGAAACCTAAAGGTGTTTGTTGCACTTTGTTAATTGCACCCCGTTATGGTGACATGGACACCTGGTCGCAACAGGAGCCGTGACCTACTGAAGGACTCCGTCATAAAGGTTGCAACTGAAACTTGTTTTATGTTTTATATCTGAAGAACTGTTTTCTATTGATGTACCAAGAGTTATATTTAAAATGAAAATTATATATATATAGTGGAAGCAAAGCTAATAATGTTGAGCATAATGGTTATAAGAAAGTTGTTTCCCATAAAGGGGAAGAAATGTTGAATTGCTTATATATGGTTGAATTTAGAAATTTGCATGTCTTATTTGCATTGTCTTTTGCTCTGTTCCAGCCCGCAGACGTGCTGTGATTTACCAGGGGGGAATGTAGCGCCTCGAGGGTTCGGTCGCTACTGAGGTATTGCATCTCAACCAGATGTGCGATATCTCACTTCCAGGTAAGGATGGAGTGTGGATCAGGACCCTGACACCTGCATGCATTACACCACATTTCCAGGGGGCAGGGCGACCGATATGCTCCAAGTAGAGCACGACAGTCCCTGTCCCTGGCTGGAGTGGGGGGAAGGGAACACCTAGGAAGGGGGAACCCTGTAGTGCATGGGTAGGGGGAGTAGTTCCTGGGTGCACAGGAGAGAGATATATAAAAGGGAGGAACCATCTTAGATCAGGACTCAGAGTGAGAGGAGAAGACAGGGAGCGGAGCCTCTGCATGGGCTCTGCTCCGCAGGCAGGCCCTGTCAGGAGGCCCGAGCCAGAAGAAGAGGAAAGGAGAGGAGAGAAGGAGGCCCCAGGAAGAGGAGTGAAAGGACCCCAGGGGTGCGGACCGGCCCGTCGCCACCGCACGCCCGTCGCTACCGGAGTAGGGGGGTCAGGCCAACAGAGGGAACCGGATCCCTTACTAGTGGAGGAGCGAAACTACCCTCAGCTAGGAACCGGAGGCTGTGGCGTTCCATGGGTCACAGCCCCTCGCTACACTCGCTAGGAATGCACCATATAGGGTCCAGGGAAACCGAACATACGTTTGCCCGCCAAGACCCGAGGCAGCTGGACAGAAGCATGGTGACTTGTGGGGTATGACGGGCCAGAGAAAGGACACACGAAGGGGGTCTGGGAAACACTCCAAAGTTATCTGGGAGTCGGCCGAGCCCCTCACCTGGTGAGCGCAGAACGACGTGGGTGGCCATTGCCTGCAGAATTGGCCTGGAGTATAAGAACTGTGAGTAAATACCCTGGACTGCATCACTGATTCCTTGTCGTTACTGCCGCTCCCGCGCACCATCAACCCCCCCAATATCCACACTTGCTGCCCTGAGGCTATACTCCTCCCATGGGGAGTTATACCATCCTCTGCTGCACCCCCACAACACCAGCCTCAGCGGTCTGCCTTGCAGCGGCGGTTCACTCTGACCGCAATCCACGGGTGGCGTAGTCGGACATTCAGCATATAGACTATCCCTTTGGTTTGACCGCCCTGGGCACGGACCGGGTCCCTGCCACGCAAGGACTACGACCCCCAGCGTCCACAACGGTTCCGGGTATCCCCACACACACGGCCCAGGGGGCGCGTCATATTTATGGACTTTAATTCTAAATAGGTCCTCTTCTGAGGATAAGGAGGATGGAGGACATGGTCGGGGAGGGAGGGTCTTATTTGCCTTGAACATGGCCATATATTAAAATATTTCTCTGGTTCTGAGTGTCTGATTTTTATCTTATATTGGTTGTTCTAAATTTTTTATGTTTACTAGTTTACTGCTTGGGCATATAATAGCATGGCTAATGGACTTTTACGCTGATGTGTCTCCCCCATCCTTCAATATGTAATTCCTGTACTGGACCGGGGGATGTTGTTATTCGAGATGGGCGAACCTGAACAGTAAAGTTCAGGTCCCGTACCGAACATCTACTGTTCGGGCACGGACCCCAAACACGGACTTCCTCAGGAAGTCCATGTTACTGTCCAGGTTCGGGTTCAGGTGTTTCCCATGCTGTTATCTGCATGACAGCACGGGAAACAGGGGCTCTGATCAGCGGTAACATCGAAAAAAGCTTACTGCGGGTCACAGGCACAGGCTAATGAGACCACTACTCCCATCAGTCGGCGCCTGTTGTGACTGTCAACAGCGAGTGCAGGTGCCGCTGACGGGAGCAGTAGTCTCTCATGAGCCGGCGCCTGTGCTCAAGGTAAAAAAGAAGTTTAAATTAATAAATAAATAGTAAAATAAAAATAAAAAACACATTATAGTCACCTACACCTAATCTCCGATGCCCTTGTCCACTGTAAAAAAGAAACAAAACACATACTCACCTTAACGCCTAATCCCCGATGCCCATGTCACCTGTAATAAATAAAAATTAATAAACCACCATATTCCTCACCTAACCACTGTAATTCCGGTCATCCAGAGTGTTCCATGCAAATTTCATTAACAGAACAGCTACATTGGGAGGTGTGGCTACTCTTTTCGGCAGCCAGCGATACACTGACAGGAGCATAATCACTCCTGAAGTGTATAGCGCTGAGCTGCCGTGAGAGAGTTCACCAGAGTTCAATCAGCTGAAGAGCTCCGGTGACCTCACTTACTGCACCACTACTGTGTGAGAAAACTCTCACGCAGCGGTGGTGCTGTAAGTGAGGTCACCAGAGCTCATCAGCTGATTGAACTCAGGTGAACTCTCTCATGGCAACTCAGAGCTATACACTTGACAAAGGAGCAATTACACTCCTGTGTTAGTGTGTAGCCAGCTGCCTTGTGCACTAGTCACATCAGTGATTGCTGATGTGACTGTCCTACAAATGATCTAATCGCTGTGGGACACTGTGGATTATGTTATCACGTTGGACAGGTGAGGGATATGGTTGCTGTTTTTTTGTTTTTTTTTACAGGTAAAAATGTCTTTAAATGGATTGGCATCAGGTGAATATAAGGTTACTTTTTTATTTTCAGTTTTTTACAGGGGACATTGGCTTCAGGGGATTAGGCATTAGGTGAATATAACTGTGATTTTTATTTTTAAATAAATATGTAAAAAATGGTATGGACTTTTATTTGAAATAAAAGATGTTATTCTTGCTATGTCTTTATTTCTAAACTTTTACTATGGGGTTAGTAATGGGGACGCCTCTCCATTACTAATCTGGGCTTCATGTCAGCTGCCAATACAGGTCTGACATGAACCTTAACCCTATTACCCCACTTGCCACCGCACCAAGGCAAGTGGGAAGAGGGAGGCTAAGTGCCAGATTTGGTGCATCTTATTGATGCACAATATGTCGGGCAGCTGAAGGCTGATGTTATTAGCCTTGGAGGGGGCTAGTATCCATGGCCCCTTCCCTGGCTATTAATATCAGCCCACAGCTGTTTGGTTTGCCTTTGCTAGTTAGATTTTATAGAGGGACCCTATATAAAAAAAATTTCCGGGGTCCCCCTATAATCTAGCCAGTAAACGCTAATCAAACAGCTGTGAGCTGTTATTAATATCCAGGAAACAATTTATCTAATTTATACAATGTGATTTTCTTGATTTTTTTTGGATATTCTACCTCTCAATGTTAAAATTAACCTACCCTTAAAATTATACACTGTTCATGTCTTTGTCAGTGGGCAAACTTACAAAAACAGCAAGGGATCAAATACTTATTTCCCCCACTGTGTTTGTGTATATATATAGTCAGACTGCTAGATAGATAGATAGATAGATCGATAGATAGATAGATAATATATAGATAATTAGATAGGTAGATAATAGATAAGTAGATAGTTTAATATACAGTATATGGCTGGATGATAGATAGATAGATATTGATAGATAGATATATGTGTAGCGCCCCGAGGACTTGGTCGCTACAGAGGTATTGCACCTCATCCAGAGGTGTGATATCCCACTCCCGGGTAAGGATGGAGTATGGATCAAGGCTCAGTAGGCTGAATACAGCACATACACCCCATTTCCGAGGGACAGCTCAACGGTGCTCCCACTAGAAAGAAGTGCAGGCACGACAGCATCTGTCCCTGGCTGGAGTGGGGAGGGGGGTGGAATACCCAGTGCTGTAGGGGCAGATAGGGGTTGGTTCCTGAGCATAAGTAGGAGCCCATTGGTTGCTAGTCACCTGGGCTCATGGTCAGAGGGAGGTATAAAAGGTGGGCACCATCTTAGAACAGGGTTCAGTTCGTTCAGTCTGTGAGGAGAAGTGGAGAAGACAGGGAGCAGAGGCTCTGTAGGAGCTCTGCTCAAATTCGGGCCTGAGAAGAGGCCGGGGCCAGAGAGAGAGAGAGAGGAGAAGGAACAGTGGAAAGGAAAGGGAACAAGACCAGAACAGAAGTAACAAGTGAAACAGAAAGGCTCAGGAACGAGAAGGAAGAGGGAACCCGAAGGACCCAGGAGACTGCGGGTGACGGGTTGGCAGAACAGGGTACCGAATCCCAAATTGGTGGAAGCAAATCATCTTCAGCCAAGAACCGGAGGTCGTGACCAGCCCTTGGTGCGACCCCTCACTACACCTTGCAAGGAAGGCATACCATATAGGGTCAGGGACGTGGCACATAGCCCTCCCAAGAGAAGGCCCGTGGGAGCTGGACATAAGCTTGGTCACTGGTGGGGCACGAGCTGGAGGAAGGATGGAAAGGAGCTTTGAGACATACTCCAGAAAGACCTGGGAGTTGACCGAGTCCCCTGCCTGGTGGACGCAGCACGGCTTGGGTGGTCACTGCTTTGCGAGAGTGGCCTGGAGAATACAAACTGTGAGTAAAAGACATTAGATTGCAACACGTTGTCTGTGACTTCTTGCTCCTCCGGCACTGTTGGTATTGGGACTATCTGCACTATCACCCCCACCATCCACGACACTGCCCTGGGGCTGTACTCTTCCCGTGGGGAGTCACACTACCTAAGCTGCATACACCATCAGCCCCAGCGGTCTGCCTTGCAGCGGTGGTCCGCACTGACCGCATTCCACGGGTGGCGTAGTCGGACATTAAACCACAAAAACCCCACAAAATACCGCCATTGGCCTGACCACCCTGAGCCACGGGACCGGGTCACCGCCACACGGAGACTACAACCCCCAGCATCCTACAAAAAGCCCGGTTCCAGGTGCCCCGCGGCCCAGGGGGCGAGTCATATGGATAGATAGATATATGGATAGATAGACAGATAGATAATAGATAGATGGATAGATGATAGATAATAGATAGGTGGATAGATAGATACAGTTATATGAAAAAGTTTGGGCACCCCTATTAATCTTAAGCTTAATGTTTTATAAAAATTGGTGTTTTTGCAACAGCTATTTCAGTTTGATATATGTAATAACTGTTGGACACAGTAATGTTTCTGCCTTGAAATGAGGTTTATTGTACTAACAGAAAATGTGCAATCTGCATTCAAACAAAATTTGACAGGTGCAAAAGTGACATTAATATTTAGTAGATACTCTTTTTGCAAAAATAACAGCCTCTAGTCACTTCCTGTAGCTTTTAATGAGTTCCTGGATCCTGGATGAAGGTATTTTTGACCATTCCTCTTTACAAAACAATTCCAGTTCAGTTAAGTTTGATGGTCGCCAAGCATGGACAGCCCTCTTCAAATGATCCCACAGATGTTCAATGATATTCAGGTCTGGGGACTGGGATGGCCATTCCAGAACATTGTAATTGTTCCTCTGCATGAATGCCTGAGTAGATTTGGAGCGGTGTTTTGGATCATTGTCTTGCTGAAAGATCCATCCCCTGTGTGATTTCAACTTTATCACTGATTTTTGAACATTATTGTCAAGAATCTGCTGATACTGAGTGGAATCCATGCATCCCTCAACTTTAACAAGATTCCCGGTGCCGGCATTGGCCACACAGCCCCAAAGCATGATGGAACCTCCACCAAATTTTACTGTGGGTAGCAAGTGTTTTTCTTGGGATGCCGTGTTTTTTGCCGCCATGCATAACGCCTTTTTGTATGACCAAACAACTCAATCTTGGTTTCATCAGTCCACATGACCTTCTTCCAAAAAGAAATTGGCTTCTCCAAATGTGCTTTTGCATACCTCAGCCGACTCTGTTTGTGGCGTGCTTGCAGAAACGGCTTCTTTCGCATCACTCTCCCATACAGCTTCTCCTTGTGCAAAGTGCGTTGTATAGTTGACCGATGCACAGTGACACCATCTGCAGCAAGTTGATGCTGCAGCTCTCTGAAGGTGGTCTGAGGATTGTCCTTGACTGATCTCACCATTCTTCTTCTCTGCCTTTCTGATGTTTTTCTTGGCCTGTCACTTCTGGCCTTAACAAGAACTGTCCCTGTGTTCTTCCATTTCCTTACTATGTTCCTCACAGTGGAAACTGACAGGTTAAATCTCTGAGACAGCTTTTTGTATCCTTCCCCTGAACAACTATGTTGAATAATCTTTGTTTTCAGATCATTTGACAGTTGTTTTGAGGAGCCCATGATGCCACTCTTCAGAGGAGATTCAAACAGGAGAACAACTTGCAAGTGGCCACTTTAAGTAGCTTTTCTCATGATTGCATACACCTGGCTATGAAGTTCAAAACTCAATGAGGTTACAAAACCAAAAAAAGTGCTTTAGTAAGTCAGTAAAAAGTAGGTAGGAGTATTTAAAACAAGAAAATGATAAAGGTGCCCATACTTATGCACCTGACAAATTTTGTTTGAATGCAGATTGCACATTTTCTGTTAGTACAATAAACCTCATTTCAAGGCAGAAACATTACTGTGTCCAACAGTTATTACATATATCAAACTGAAATAGCTGTTGCAAAAACACCAATTTTTATAAAACATTAAGCTTAAGATTAATAGGGGTGCCCAAACTTTTTCATATAACTGTAGATGGATAGATAGACTGATAGATACAGTGAGGAAAATAAGTATTTGATACACTGCCGATTTTCCTACCCACAAAGAATGAAGAGGTCTGTAATTTTTATCAAAGGTACACATCAACTGTGAGAGACAGAATTTAAAAAAAAAATCCAGAAAATCACTTTATATGATTTTTAAATAATTTATTGCCATTTTATTGCATGAGCTAACTATTTTATATAATTGAAAAACAGAACTTAGTATTTGGTATTGAAACCTTTGTTTGCAATTACAGAGATCAGACGGTTCCCGTAGTTTGCACACACTGCAGCAGGGATTTTGGCCCATTCCTCCATTCTCCAGATCTTTCAGGTTTTGCGGCTGTCGCTGGGCAACATTGAGTTTCAGCTGCATCCAAAGATTTTCTATTGGGATCAGGTCTGGAGGCTGGCTAGATCACTCCAGGACCTTGACATGCTTCTTACGGAGCCACTCCTTAGCTGTCCTGGCTGTGTGTTTCAGGTCATTGTCTTGCTGGAAGACCCAGCCATGACCCATCTTCATTGCTCTTACTGAGGGAAGGAGATTGTTGGCCAAAATCTTGAAATACCTGCCCCCATCTATCCTCCCTTCAATACGGTGAAGTCGTCATGTCCCCTTTGCAGTAAAGCACCCCCAAAGTATAATATTTCCCCCACCATGCTTCACGGATGGGATGGTGTTCTTGGGGTTGTACTCATCCTTCTTCCTCCAAGCACGGTGAGTGGAGTTGATACCAAAAAATTATATTTTGGTTTCATCTGGCCACATGACCTTCTCCCATGGCTCCTCTGGATCATCTAGATCAGGGGTCTCAAACTCAGATGGGTATATGGGCCGCACACGGAAAAACATTTAATTTGGGGGGCCACATTATTTGCAGGACAAAGTGACATTTTTAGTGCTACCATTTTTTTTTCTATACACCTTTTGAACAGGTCCCCATATTGCAGACACATCCCCCATCCAGGTCCCCATATTGCAGACACGTCCCCCATCCAGGTCCCCATATTGCAGACACGTCCCCCATCCAGGTCCCCATATTGCAGACACGTCCCCCATCCAGTTCGCCATATTACAGACACGTCCTCCATCCAGGTCGCCATATTGCAGACACGTCCCCCATCCAAGTCCCCATATTGCAGACATGTCCCCCATCCAGGTCCCCATATTGCAGACACGTCCCCCATCCAGGTCCCCATATTGCAGACACGTCCCCCATCCAGGTCCCCATATTGCAGACACGTCCCCCATCCAGGTCGCCATATTGCAGACACGTCCCCCATCCAGGTCGCCATATTGCAGACACGTCCTCCATCCAGGTCGCCATATTGCAGACTCGTCCCCCATCCAGGTCCCCATATTGCAGACACGTCCCCCATCCAGGTCCCCATATTGCAGACACGTCCCCCATCCAGGTCTCCATATTGCAGACAAGTCCCCCATCCAGGTCCCCATATTGCAGACACGTCCCCCATCCAGGTCGCCATATTGCAGACACGTCCCCCATCCAGGTCCCCATCCAGGTCCACCCCCCCCTTACTGCGCACAGGTCACCCCCCCATATACTGCGCACAGGTCAACCCCCCCATATACTGCGCACAGGTCACCCCCATATACTGCGCACAGGTCACCCCCCATATACTGTGCACAGGTCACCCCCTATATACTGTGCACAGGTCACCCCCCCATATACTGTGCACAGGTCACCCCCCCATATACTGTGCACAGGTTCCCTCCCCCCCATATACTGTGCACATGTCACCCCCCCCAACATATACTGTGCACAGGTTCCCCCCCCCCATATACTGTGCACAGGTTCCCTCCCCAGGTATTTCACATAGATACGACAGAAAAAAAAAAAAGATTATCCTCACCTGTCCTCTTTTCCCTCGGGGTCCATTCTGCACCTGTGGCCCGCAGGCACATAGACCCCATAACGATCACGGCGCTCTCCAGCAGCCGCCGCCATCAGTGCCGTAGTGCAGTGTATTGCTGCGCAGAGACCGGCTCTCTGCACAGCAATACCAGTGTCAGCCGTCGGCCTATCAGAGGCCAGCAGCTGACCTCTGCGCATGGCAGTGACGTCATACACCGCTGCTCTGGGACACAGATGTCAACTGCTGGCCTCTGATAGGCCGGCGGCTGACACTGGTATTGCTGTGCAGAGAGCCGGTCTCTGCGCAGCAATACACTGCACTACGGCACTGATGACGACGGCTGCTGGAGAGAGCCGCGTAAGTTATGGGGTCTATGTGCCTGCGGGCCGCATGAAGCAGCCGGAGGGGCCGCATGCGGCCCGCGGGCCGCGTGTTTGAGACCCTTGATCTAGATGGTCATTGGCGAATTTCAAAAGGGCCTGGACATGTGCTGGTGTGAGCAGGGGGTGTTATGATCTGCTACAAGCACTAAGGAAAGAAAGGAGATCTGTCCCTACAATAGAACTAAGCTAGATCCCTACGATGTAACGGGGAACCTGATCCAGCGATCAGACCCGCTAAAGTCCTCGGCTAGTCTGTACGAAGACCTATAGATGCAAGGGAGGGATCCCTACAAGAACTAGGGACTGGGATAAAGTTGGGCACCTCGTAGCAGAAATTGTAGCAGTAAAAGACAAACACACAACATAGAACATAAAGGTCCGAAGACCAAGCTAAACAGACTGAGAAAGGTAACAAAGCACCAGGCTAACTTAAGAGGAGAAATTACAATGAAGTCCAGCAAGGCCAGGAGGGCGGAGCAGGATTAAATAGGCAAACAAGGTCATGTGACCAGCAAGATAGAAAAAACCTAACAGGAGAGTTCTAACAGTACCCCCTCTTCTATGAGGATCCTCCGGATCCCCTAGGCCCAGGCTTATCAGGAAACCTCTTGTGAAATGCTCTGACAAGTCTGGAAGCAGAAACATCATCTGCCCTCACTCATGAGTTATCCTCGGGTCCGAAACCTTTCCAAGCGACGAGATACTGCAAACTCCCTCTATACCGTCTAGAATTTAGGATGCGGGAAATTTCGTATTCCCCGTCCTCCACCACCGGAGGAACAGTGGCAGAGACGTCTCCATCCGACACACAAGCTCTTTTCAACAGAGAAACATGAAACACCGGATTAATCTTCCAGGAGGTAGGAACCTCCAACCTAACAGCAGATTGGTTAACTACCTGAAGCACCTTAAAGGGCCCTACAAACTTGGGACCTAATTTTTTCGAAGGAATCCTCAACCGCAGATTCTTAGAGGACAACCAAACCATGTCACCAATAGCAAACAAAACCTCTTGCCGTTTCCTATCAAACTACGTCTTAGATTTTTTGTTAGCCTCCTGAAGATTACCACGCACATCCGTCCAAACTCTCTCCAAGTCACCGGAAAAATTCTCCTCCCCAGGCACAGCCGATACCAATTTGAAGAATGACCCAAAAGACGGATGTCTCCCACAACAACAAAAAAAAGGCGAACAACCAGCAGAAGAGGATGTATGGTTGCTAAGAGCAAACTCAGCAAGTGGCAGAAACTCAGACCACCCCTCCTGATTGTCTGCCACAAAACAACGCAAGAACTGCTCAACATCCTGATTCTTCCTTTCTGTCTGGCCATTAGACTCAGGATGATATCCGGATGAAAACGACAAATGAACTCCCAACCTGTCACAAAAAGCACGCCAAAAACGAGCCACGAACTGAGGTCCCCTATCCGAAACAATGCCAGTAGGAACGCCATGTAGTCTGACAATTTCCTTGACAAAGGCCTTAGCGAGTGTCTTAGCGCAGGGCAGTTTGAGGAGAGGAACCAAGTGACACATCTTGCTAAAACGGTCCACGACCACCCAGATGACTGTAAAACCCTCAGAGGGGGGAAGGTCAGTAATAAAGTCCATAGCCAGATGTGTCCAAGGTGCACTAGGAACCTCCAGAGGGCAAAGCAACCCCGCTGCAGGAGTATGTGAAGACTTAGATCTAGCACACACCGTACATTGACGCACCCACTTAATGACTTCCTTCTGCCATCCAGGCCACCAAAAACTGCGACCCACAAGTCTCTTGGTCTCAGAAATTCCTGGATGACCTGCCAACCGAGACTCATGACACTCAACAAACAAATCTCTCCTAAAGGTCCTAGGCACAAACAACCTCCCATGGGGAGTGTTAGATGGGGCATTCTCCTGTGCTTTAAGAATCTCATCTTCCAAAACGGAGTCCAATGCAGCAATCACAACACCTTCTTGTAAAATGCTCCCCTCCTCCTCAGCACCGACCATGGGAGAAAAGCTGCGAGACAAAGCATCAGCTTTAACATTCTTGGTACCCAGGATGTAAGTAACGGAAAAATTAAACCGCGAGAAAAAAAGTGCCCACCTAGCCTGACGGGCATTCAAGCGCTTGGCAGCATCAAGATAGATCAGATTTTTATGATCAGTGAAAACCTGAATGGGAAATTCAGCACCTTCCAAGAGATGACGCCAGTGTTCAAATGCGAGTTTAATAGCCAGCAATTCCCGATTACCAATATCGTAATTAAGTTCAGTCTCAGAAAATTTTTTTGAAAAAAAAAGCACAGGGATGTACTCCATCCTTGATTTCCTGAGACAACACCGCACCGACCCCCACCGAAGAAGCATCAACCTCAACCAAAAACGGCTTAGTCACATCAGGCTGCATAAGGATAGGAGCAGAGCTGAACCTCTCCTTTAGAAAGATAAAAGCTTCAATGGCCTCAGTAGTCCACTGAACCGCATTAGCACCTTTCCTGGTGAGATCGGTCAGTGGTTTGACAATAATAGGAAATTTTTTAATGAATTTTCTGTAATAATTGGCGAAACCCAAAAACCTCTGTATCGATTTCAAACCAATAGGCCTAGGCCATTCCTGAACCGCCTGAACCTTCACAGGGTCCATCTCAAAGCCTTCGCTGGAGATAATGTAGCCCAAAAAACTAATTCTCTGTACAGCAAACTCACATTTCTCCAGCTTAGCAAAAAGCGAATTGTCAATTAATAACTGTAATACCTCACGTACGCTCCGCCAATGAGACTCCAGATCAGGCGAATAAATCAAAATGTCATCCAAATACACAACCACATTTTTGCCGATCAAAGGTCTAAGGATGTCATTAATAAGATCTGAAAAAATGCTGGAGCATTGGTAAGACCAAAAGGCATAACCAGGTTCTCAAAATGACCCACAGGAGTGTTAAAAGCAGTCTTCCATTCATCACCCTCCTTCATGCGCAACAAATTGTATGCCCGCCGGAGATCAATTTTAGAGAACCACTTGGCCCCCACTAACTGGTTAAACAAATCAGGAATCAATGGCAGTGGGTAAGGATTGCGTACAGTAATTTTATTAATCTCACGAAAGTCCAGACAAGGACGTAAACCGCCGTCCTTTTTTTAACAAAAAAAAATCCAACAGCCACAGGAGACTTGGAAGGCCTAATGTGACCGGCGGCCAAGCTTGTCTGTATGTATTCCTCCAAAGCCTTTCTCTCAGGAATAGTAAGATTAAATAAACGACTTTTAGGAAGAGTCGCTCCAGGAACAAATTCAATGGTACAATCATAGTCTCTATGGGGAGGCAATATTTGTGACTCCTCCTCAGAAAAAACTCTCAAAAAATCCTGAATAGGTACAGGTAATTCCCCTTTTTCCACCTCAGCAATACGTCCGTTACAACACTTGTCATAACACTTTGGACTCCAGGACTTAATTTCATTGGTAGACCAATCCAGTACAGGATTGTGCAATTTTAACCAGGGTAACCCCAAAATTACTGGAGAAGGCAAATTATTTAATACTACCAAATCCAAATTTTCTTGATGAACACCATTAATAGTGAGGGGAAATTCACAGACCTTGTGAGTAACACTCTTCAAGGGGGAGCCATCCACAGAAACCACAGCAATAGGGGATGACAAAGGTTTGGGTTTTAATTTAAGTTTTTCCAAGAATCCCCCATCAATCACATTCAGAGTAGAACCACAATCCACAAATATCCGAAATTCAATTAATTCTTCCTGATCAGTGGTAGTAGCAGAAAGAAATACCCCCTTAGAATTGAAACAGGCAATACTGGCGTAACTGACCTTTTTTTTTTCTTTGTTCATACGAAGTACACAGTTCTTAATAAAATGATCAGATTTTCCGTAATAAAAGCACAAACCTTCAGAAGGTCTGCGGTCTTTTTCCTGAGAGCGGGGTGCCATCGCCCTGATCTCCATTGGCTCTCCAATGTCAGTACAGACCCTCTCAAGACTCGGAGCTGACATGGCAGAGGATTTACTTTCATTAACCCTTGCACGCAGTCACCTGTCCACCCGTATAGCTAATTACATAGCCTCCTGCAAGTTTCCAGGTGTAGGATAAGCAATCAGCAAATCCTTAACCCTTTCACCTAGCCCCGCAAGAAACAAACTTTTCAAAGCTGAATCGTTCCACCCCACCTGGTCAGACCACCGACGGAAGTGAGAACAATATTTTTCCACATTACCTGATCCCTGCCTCAAATGTCTTAATTCAGTCTCAGCTGATGAGACACGATCAGGATTATCATACAACAAACCCAAAGCAGAAAAAAAACTATCCACTGATCTAAAGCATGGATCACTAGGTTGGAGAGAAAAGGCCCATCCCTGAGGTTCTTTGCGCAAAAGTGACATTATGAACCCTATGCGCTGTGATTCATCACCAGAGGATCTGGGTCTTAAACGAAAATACAATAAACAAGCATTTTTAAAGGAAAAAAATTCCTGTTGATCACCAAAGAATAAATCAGGCAAACGTACCTTTGGCTCCACAAAATGTGCTCCAGAACAGCTACTCACGTGTTGTTGGAGCTCGGCCACCTCCAGAGAGAGTCCCTGCAGGCGTTGAGCCAAATCCTGAACCGACACCATGATGGAAACTGGAAGTGTTTCCTTAGAGATATTTTTGGGCTGGACTTACTGTTATGATCTGCTACAAGCACTAAGGAAAGAAAGGAGATCTGTCCCTACAATAGAACTAAGCTAGACCCCTACGATGTAACGGGGAACCTGATCCAGCGATCAGACCCGCAAAAGTCCTCGGCTAGTCTGTACGAAGACCTATAGATGCAAGGGAGGGATCCCTACAAGAACTAGGGACTGGGATAAAGTTGGGCACCTCGTAGCAGAAATTGTAGCAGTAAAAGACAAACACACAACATAGAACATAAAGGTCCGAAGACCAAGCTAAACAGACTGAGAAAGGTAACAAAGCACCAGGCTAACTTAAGAGTAGAAATTACAATGAAGTCCAGCAAGGCCAGGAGGGCGGAGCAGGATTAAATATTCAAACAAGGTCATGTGACCAGCAAGATAGAAAAAACCTAACAGGAGAGTTCTAACAGGGGGACCTTGCATGCCCTGTGGGATTTTAATCCATAATGGTGTAGTGTGTTACTAACGGTAATGTTTGAGACTGTGGTCTCAGCTCTCTACAGGTAATTGACTAGGTCCTCCCGTATAGTTCTGGGCTGATTCTAGACCTTTCTCAGAATCATCCTTACCCCACAAGGTGAGATCTTGCATGGAGCGTCAGACCGAGGAAGATTAACAGTCATCTTGTGTTTCTTCCATTTTCTAATAATTTTCTAATAATTGCGCCAACAGTTGTTGCCTTCTCAACAAGCTGCTCACCTATTGTCCTGTAGCCCATCCCAGCCTTGTGCAGGTCTACAATTTTGACCCTGTGTCCATAGACAGCTCTTTGGTCTTGGCAATGGTGGAGAGGTTGGAGTGTAATTGATTGTGTGTGTGGACAGCTTTATTTTATACAGGTAACGAGATCAAACAGGTACAATTAATTCAGGTAATGAGTGCAGAGTAGGAGGACTTCTTAAAGAAAAACTAACAGGTCTGTGAGAGCCACAATTCTTGCTGGTTAGTAGCTGATCAAATACTTATTTCATGCAATAAAATGAAATTTAATTATTTAAAAATCATACAATGTGATTTTCTGTTTTTTATTTTTAGATTCTGTCTCTCACAGTTGAAGTGTGCCTACGATAAAAATCACAGACCTCTACATTCTTCGTATATGGGAAAACTTGCAAGATCGGCAGCATATCAAATACTTATTTTCCTCACTATAATAGATAAATAGATAGATGGATAGATATGGATAGATAGATAGATAGACATATAGATAATAGATAGATGGATAGATGATAGATAATAGATAAATAGATAGATAATGGATAGATAGATAGATAGATAAATAAATGATAGATTGATAGATAATTAGATAGATAATGAATAGATAATGGATACCTATCCATCTATCTATCCATCTATCTATCTATATATCTATCCATCCATCTATCTATCTATCATCTATCTATTTATTTATCTACGTATCTAATTATATATATCTATCTATTATCTATCAGTCTATCCATCTATCATCAATCTATAGATAGATGGATAGCTAGATAGATAGATAGGTAATAGATATATAGATGATAGATAGACAGATAGATAGATAGACTGCTAGATAGATAGACTTCTAGATAGATAGATGTAAAGCGCCATGGAATAAATGGCGTTATAATAATAAATAATAATAATAGATAGATAGATAATAGTTTACATGGGGGCCCCAGAAAAAAAATTGACGTAGGATCCCCCTATTCTATTCTAACCAGCAAAGGCTAAACAACTGCCGTGGGCTGATATTAATAGCTGAGGAAGGGGCCATTAGGCCCAAATGTTCCCTGGTTATTAATAACAGCTCACAGCTTTTTGATTAGCGTTTACTGGCTAGATTACAGGGGGACCCCAGAATAAAATTGATATAGGGTCCCCCTATAAAATCTAACCAGCAAATGCTAATCAGACAGATGTGGGCTGATATTAATAGCCAGGGAAGGGGCCATGGATACTGGCCCCCTCCGAGTCTAATAACATCAGCTCTTAGCCTCCCCAGAAATGGTGCATCAATACGAATGAACCAAATCTGGTACTTAGCCTTGCTCTTCCCACTTGCCCTGATGCTGTGGCAAGTCGGTTAATAGGGTTGGGGTTCATATCACCTTTGGATTGGCAGCTGACATGAAGCCCAGGTTAGTAATGGAGGGCATCTATAAGACACCCCCATTACTAACCCCATAGTAAAAGTTTTCAAATAAACACACGGCCTTAAAAAAATCCTTTATTTGAAATAAAAGTCCACACGGTTTTAACAATTTATTTATAAATAAAAAACAATATATTCACCTAATGCCTTATCCCCTGAAGCCATTGTCCCCTGTAAAAAAAACAACAGAAAATAGATAAGCAACCTTATACTCATTTAATGCCTAATCCATTTGAAGCCATTGTCACCTGTAAAAAAAACAAAAATAAAAAACAACAATATCTCTCACCTGTAAGACGTGATTAAATAATCCAGAGTGTCATGGCAATTGGATCATTTGTAGAGCTGTCACATCAAAAGTCACTGATGTGACTTCTCTACATGAAAGCAGGCTGACACTGACACAGGAGTGTAATTGCTCCTGTGTCAGTGTACAGCGCTAAGCTGCAGTGAGAGAGGTTACAGGAGTTCATCAGGTGATGAGCTATGGTGATTGTTACGCTCACGCCCGGACTGACTGGCGTGAACGTGGTTAGTAGTCCCACTGGGCCACGAACCGAGGAGTGCCTGGAGGGGCGTGACTAGGGGCCTCGCCAGATCCGACCACGAACACACGGCGGCTTAATCGACTCCGTGGTCTGAGGAGGGACGTGGAAGGTGGCCCAGGTGCTACTCCATGTCAGACCCCAGGTCACAGCTGTTGACCCACACCGGGGA
This sequence comes from Phyllobates terribilis, assembly GCF_046119375.1. NCBI lineage: Eukaryota > Metazoa > Chordata > Amphibia > Anura > Dendrobatidae > Phyllobates > Phyllobates terribilis. Next base: position 639,861,685 of record NW_027362762.1, read on the forward strand.
ATGCAGGAACGGGCAGGCACGGCTGGTATGCAGACAGGTGGGTACTGGCAGGCATGGCTGGTATGCAGACAGGCGGGTACTGACAGGCACGGCTGGTATGTAGACAGGCAGGTACTGGCAGGTACGGCTGGTATGCAGACAGCCTGATACTGGCAGGTAGGAACGCAGGCTGGATAGGGACCAGTACAGACTGGGATACAAGAACAGAGCCACAGGTGCGGTGGACAAGCACAGCAGAACCGCAGGCGCGGAGGACAAGCAGAGCGGAGCGAAACAGCAGGTGCGGTGGACAAGCAGAGCAGAGCGAAACAGCAGGTGGGGAGGACAAGCAGAGCAGAGCTTCCCTTCCTTCGGAGACTTCAGCGCACAGCGAGTCAGCGACTAGCAGATCTGGTGAAGAAGAAGAAGACATTGCTGACTGTCCTGAAGATATGGGGACTGGACACCCCTTGTACCTCAGCAGTCCCCCAGGAATCACCATTCAGGATCTCCAGACCAGAGCACTAGATCTCTCGGCTCTGGATGACCTGTGGGTAAACCAGACAACACCTGGAATGTGAACTTCTTCATGTGTAATGCTCCAATCTGGAGCTTAAATTGTACAGACATATTTTGACTGTTTCTGAGTAGGGCTTGTCCTTCCGCTGACTATGCCCAAACCAGATTCTGGAGTTCTCGGAGGGGAATCAGACACCGACTCTTCAAGGCTTTAAGCCCGAAACTTCCAGTTAATCCGAGGCCTTCACTTGCCACGAAGACAGTCATGGTCATCTTTGGGGCGGAAACACTAACGCCAAGGGCAGCCTCTCCTACAGGCCTAATGTCTTGGGATTCTCCAACCTTCGCTGGACAAAGACCCTCAGGGTGTCCCAAACAAGCACAGCGGGACCGCAATCCGATTTTGTGACTAAGTTCTGGCCTCTGCTCTGCCTGACGAACATGGTCAACCTTCATGGATTCTGTGCGGATAGCTGCCTCTACAGGCTGGGGAACAGGAGGTCTTTGGGAGGACAGAACCTGGCGTGATGGTTAACCTCTACGCCTTGCACATCTGGACTGCCTCTTGAGGTTGGGAAGTATTCTGCGGAGCATTGTTATCCTGTGTGGATTCTGTGTGGGCAGCAGCCTCTACAGGCTGGGGAACTGGTGGGCTACCTACATGCATCACCCATCGTGACTGCTCCCGGATATTGGGAAGGGAAGCTTTAACAGAAGCTTCAGGGTTAGAGTCATCGAAGACCATTAGAAAGGCCACCAGGAAGGCCTGCAGGTCAGAGACGATAGGATCCCATGCTTCCCATAGGGGGGTGATCCAATTCAAGGCATCACCCGCTAGGTAGGACATCAGAAATGCTACTTTAACCCGATCAGTGGGAAAATAGTGAGCATAGAATTTGAAATGCAGCATGCATTGCTCCACAAACGCACGGCTTTGTTTTGGATCCCCATAGTACCGTGGTGGATCCGCAGGAACGAGTGCTGATAGCTCCATTTGGGCTAGTGCGTAAATCGCTTGGACCTCAGCTTGAGAAAATTTTTTTCCTTGGTGCACGTATTCGCCAGACAAGGATTCAAATGTCTCCGAGAGCGAAAGGCCATGGGGCTCAACGGGGACCGTGGCCTGAGCAAACTGTTACGCTCATGCCCGGACTGACTGGCGTGAGCGTGGCTAGTGGTCCCACTGGGCCACGAACCGAGGAGTGCCTGGAGGGGCGTGATTAGGGGCATCGCCAGATCCGACCACGAACACACTGTCAGCGGTAAATAGGTTGCCCAATCCTCCTGAATTTCGGATACAAGACACCTGAGGTAGGTCTCCAAATTCTGATTGACCCACTCGGTCTGACTATTCGACTGAGGGTGGAAGGCAGAGGAAAAAGACAGCTGCACCCCCAGTCGAGAACAGAATGCCTTCCATAACTTGGAAACAAACTGGGTCCCCCGATCTGACGCCACATCGGAATGAACCCGGTAAAGCTTCACGATCTCATTCATGAACACTTGAGTAAGTGTCTTGGCATTTGGAAGTGCAGGCAATGCGACAAAAGTGAACCATTTTACTGAACATATCTGCTACCACCAAAACCACTGTTTTGCCTGCAGAAACCGGTAGGTCAGTAATAAAATCCATGAACAAGTGTGTCCATGGCCTACTAGAGATAGGAAGCGGAAAAAGAGTACCAGACGGACGGGTATGCGAAACTTTAGAACGTGCTCAAATACTACAAGCAGCTACGTGTTCAATCACATCCCGATGGAACCTCGGCCACCAAAAATGACGAGAGAGGAGGTCCGCGGTTGCCTTACCACCTGGATACCCAGCAAGCACAGAGTTATGTTGTTCCTTAATTACTTTGCAGTGCAGATTAGATGGTACAAATAACCTTCCTGAAGGGCAGGAGGCAGGGGCGTCCCCCTGAGACTCCCAACACCTCATCCTCCAGTTCAGGATACAGTGCTGTAATGACTACCCCTTTCTGTAATATAGGGGCAGGGTTCTCATGGTCACCACCACCAGGGAAGCTCCGGGACAAAACATCAGCCTTGACATTTTGACCCCTGGACAAAAAGTGAGGAACCAGGAAGATCCAGCTGAACAAATCTTCTAAAATCCATATTTTATTGGGTCATTCAAAAAATATTTTAAAAGTCCACCTTGGAGAAGAACAGCAAATGCGTTTCGAACTAAAAGTTCTTAATCATTGCATAGCAAAAAAACAGCAAAGAAGTGGTATTTATATGTCATGTCCTGCTATGCACCTGTTCAGAGCTAGGTTAATCAGAAATTTAAACACACATACCATATTAAAATCGTATAGCATAGAAACAATGCATATAAATGTAAATAATCCAAGAGGAAAAAGGGAACATAAACATAATAATAATCCATAAATAATCACTCATAATGATACATCAAATCATGTCTGATATTTAAACCTGCTGGTACACGTGTATTTAAAGTATAAATCCACCAACTTTCTCTATTAAGGAGTTTTCTCCTATGATCACCTCCTCTATGAGGTTTCAACACTTTTTCTATGCCCGTTACTATAAATGTTGAAGTATCTCCTTTATGGCATAACGAAAAATGTCTTGATGCTGCAGAACACTTGATACTTAATTTATTATGTGCATCTGATAAATGCCGTCTGATGCGTTTTTTCAAGGGAGTACACGTACATCCCACGTATTGGAGACAGCACGCACTGCATGAAATAATATATATAACATAAGTAGTATTACAATTAATAAAATTTTTTATGTTATATTTTATATTGGTAGAAAAAGATGTAAAAGTTGCTGCATTTTTAACATGGCTGCAGCAAGTGCAAATGGAGTGACCACATTTATAAAAAACAGTTGTGTGTAACCACCAGAGAAGGTGGTCTCACCCGTCTATCCCGAAGGTGTCTATCAAGACGTATGGCCAACGACATGGCTGCTTCCAAGGACTAAGGTGTTTCATATACTGCCAAGGCATCTTTCAACCTTTCAGTAAGCCCCTCACAAAATTGATTTCTAAGGGCTGAGTCATTCTATTTGAAATCCGTTGCCCATCTACGGAATTCCTAACTGTACGTCTCCAATGGCCGATTTCCCTGCTGAAGGCGACGTAACCTAGACTCAGGCAAGGCGACTCGGTCAGGGTCATCATAGACGAGGGTCAGAGCCCCAAAAAAAAACAACACAGACTGGAGACAAACCGAGTTCTGGGGTTAAGAAAACGCCCATGACTGAGAATCTCCCTGCAGTAGAGAGATCACAATACCAACCTGTTGCTCCTCAATACTGGAGGAGTAAGGACAAAGTTTAAAATACAGTTTGCAGGCCTCCTTAAATGCAAAAGACTTGTCCCTACTCTGGAAGAGCAAGCTGTGGAAATACACAGAATTAATACACAGAAAACAAAAATTCTCCGGACCGGCATGACCGTAACTGACTAAGACTCAATATAATAAAACCACTGTTCTCCTGAACTTGTGCTCTAGAGCACGGCTCTTATATGTATTTTAGATGGTATGTTTTGTCAATAATAAAAATAATTGTATATTTTCATTACTTATGGTCCTTGTTGACTCATTTTTGGTGCTCTGTAGGTTTAATTATATTGAGTCTTGGTCAGTTACGGTCATGCCGGTCCGGAGAATTTTTGTTTTCTGTGTGTTAATTCTGTGTATTTCCACAGCTTGCTCTTCCAGACAAATGGACTTTAAGTCACGCGAACAAGCATGGCTTGAACAGATTAATGAGGTGTTTGGCAATGGCTCTAGCATGATTTTAAATTCTAGTAGCAGTGAAACAAGGAACCTCACCAATAAATTGAAGGAGCTGCTCACCAAAAGGATGCGTGCATGGTGGAATAAGTCATTTCTGGAAAAATATGTAATGAGAGGACCAAGAGATACCAAGAGGGTTGTGTGTGCAGGTATTTCCCTCCTTCCCAGTTGTGGATGACCAGTTCAAAAATGATTGGGAAAGACTAGCTTCAACCTGCTCCAAAGGATTCATGGAACTACTCATTCAATCCAATGAAAGCACAATATGTGAATTGGATTCAGAGATAAATACAGTACAGGGTGAATTAAAGAAAGTATTGACCCCCGAATCTTTGGCACTGTTCAATTCGAACCTAAACAAAGATTTAAAAAAAATGGGAGAAGGATATTTTGTCTGTAAAAACAAATAAATACCAACGTGATGTATTGGATTTTCAGAATACACACATCTATAGATTGAGGAAAATCTAACATTCTAAATCCAGACCAGGGCCTATTAGATCTGGCTCCTTTTCTTCCATCTCTTCATGTTAAGAGAATATACAAGCAGGGGGATCAACTGAAGCTAATCAGATATCTCAACATCTAAAACCAAATCAAGGAAAAAGTATTAACAAATACAATAAACCTGCACCGCAACACCATAAAATAAAGACTAGGAGCAATCTGGAGGTAATTAACCTCTCATCTCACACCCTCTCTAGTGCACAGCGGGAAGTGTTATGCCTAAAGCCCCCGTCTCACATAGCGAGATCGCTAGCGAGATCGCTGCTGTGTCACGGTTTTGGTGACGCAACAGCGACCTCACCAGCGATGTCGCTATGTGTGACACTTTGCAACGATCAGGCCCCTGCTGTTCGCTGTAAAGTGTCCTGGACCATTTTTTGGTCGTTGCTCTCCCGCTGGTCAGCACACATCGCTGTGTGTGGCCAGCGGGACAAGTGATCAGGTTGGTAACTATGGTAAACATCGGGTTACTAGGGGCACACGCTCACTGTAGCAGAGTGGTAACCATGATAAACAACGGGTTACTAGGAGCGCGTGTGCCCCTAGTAACCCGATGTTTACCATAGTTACCAGCCTGCTCCTGCTTCAACAGGCTGGTAACCAGGAGCAGGACATCGTGGAAAGATTCTTTCCATGATGTCGCTGCTCCCCTGATCGTTGGTGAGCCTGCCTGTTTGACAGCTCACCAGCGACCACATAGCGACGCAGCAACGATCCCTGACAGGTCGTATCGTTGTCGGGATCGTTGCAGCGTCGCTAAGTGTGACGGGGCCTTAAGGCTGAATTTTGTGCCCACTAATAATTTCAATTTTTTCACCACTATGAAAGACTTGTACCTATTCTCAAGAAAATTGATGTCAAAGAGACTACATACAAAACCTAGGTGTGATCAGGAATTTAACACTAAGGAGGAATTGGAAGCCCTTTTGGTACTCGAGGATCTATCAAGGGAACAATCCTTCGATCACGCAGGTGGGTTCCCTAGGTCCTCCTTTCCCAGATCTACAATGTTTCCCCCCTTGACTCTGTGTCTCCAGATTGACATCTTTGCAAAAATGGTGACAGAAGATTTCCGTAAAATATAAAATATAAAGATAATCTCACTCGACAACAATGTGTTGCATTGAAATAATTTGTTCCATTTTGTGCACTGAATTGGGGGATATAATACATTGCATTGTAAATTGTACTTTCCTACATTGTAAATTGTACTTTCCTGCCATCTGCTGGCCAATGTGTGTATATGAAGTAATGATGAGTCTCCAAGCTCAGGGCTCTCACTCTGACTAGAACGCTGGTACAATCCAGTTGTGGAAGGTTCCTGCTTCCTCAGGAAGATTGAGGAGAGACATTATTCTGTCAGAGAAGAGTTTTCAATGCCAGTCTACGCTGAGGGGACATTTTTCCTCACGTAATCTCCTTCACAAAAAGAGTGAAGCGTCTTCTAGTCAGGAGAGAAAGCTGTACATGGACTCTCTGGTTATCCTGATCGCTTCTAGCCAGGACCAGATCCACGTGGCTGCCACGCCACCGACTTCACTTAAACCTACCCCCTGAGAGAGGGAACGGTGGGCTAAAACTGTGAGTACATCCTCACTTTAGTGTGTTTCCACGGAGAGACAATCTGTGAATGTCCCTCCATCAGTGTAATATTTCCTGGACTTTGCATAGTATTTCCTGTACAAGCAAGTGAAGAGAACTCTGCTACAGCCACTCCGAGAGGCCATAACAATGCTTGTCTCATGAGGAGAAAACCATAACGTCTGTATGCACAATATACTGTGATTTCCAGCAAAGAGAAGGATCTACGGCGCCACCTTTTGTTATGTTACAATTAATTCAACTTCAGAATAAATGCTCTTGGATTACTTAGTGGTGCAAAACCAAGTAGCTTTTCATCAGATTAAAGAGTTAAATAAAGGGAGCACTCACCAATAAGTCCAGTAATATCCTTTATTGTTGTCATCAGTACATGCTGGCTAGCAGCATGGGACGGAGACCTCGAAGGGTGTGCGGGGGAGTGAGACTGAGGACGCTGGCTGTTTCACTGCCTTCCGGCGCTTCAACGGGTCCCAGGTGTGTTGAACACCTGATTGCTGCCCTTTTAACAAGTAACATGTTACAAACACATATACAGACAGGTGCATTCAAATTTGTGCTTTAAAAACAATGTCATATTTTCTGCTATAAAGCAACTAGAATTTTTTGATGAAAGAAGTATATTTAAATGTTTTAACTAAACAGTGATTAGGACATTATAGAAAACCAGAGAGATCTAATTTTTCATTGAGACCTAATGGTCCTTGGGCTTCAGAATTTAAGATACATTAAGCCTCACGCTGTAATGAAGATCTATTACGATCGCCGCCTTTTATAGAATTTTTTACTTGTTCCAGCCCTGTGAATCGTAATACGTTGGGGTCTGCATTGTGGAAATCTATGTGGTGTACCATATAATCAATACTTGAGACTCAGAAAAATAAATAATAAATTTACAGAACAAACTCAAGATCTGTCAGATAGACTATTGGCCCGAGGTTATCCTATCCAACTAATCACATCAGCTTGTTCAAGATCCGGCAAAAAAAACGCAGGCAGAATTATTAAGAAAAAATAAGTCAGACCATAAAAAAGAAAATAGTTTCATTTTGAACTTTAAATTTAACCCAATCTCTAATATAATTAATAAAGCCATTAGAAATAACTGGCATATATTAGAAAGTGACAAAGACTTAGCTGAAAAAGCTTCGAAAAAAACAATTATTTCATATCGCCGTAGTCGAAATCTAGGTGACACGATTGTCCATAATAGATTCAATGAAAGCGGAAAGACCTGGTTAGAAAATAGCATCCCAAAAGGTAATTTTAAATGTGGTCACTGTTCCTACTGCAATTTTCATAACACGGAGAAAATATTGAGATTGGGTGCTATAACTCACATAGTAAAAGACTTTATTTCATGTAGTGTACGCAATCACATGCCCATGTAAAAATTTTTACATAGGAAACACCATAAGACCTCTCTTTATGCGTTTTAGGGAACACTATAATTCAATAACAACAAAAAAAGGCTCCCCAAGATTGATACAACACATCGCAGATCTCCACAATGCAGACCCCAACGTATTACGATTCGCAGGACTGGAACAAGTAAAAAATTCTGTAAAAGGCGGCGATTGTAATAGATCTTTATTACAGCGTGAGGCTAAATGGATCTTAAATTCTGAAGCCCAAGGACCATTAGGTCTCAATGAAAAAATAGATCTTTCTGTTTTTCTATAATGTCCTAATCACTGTTTAGTTAAAAAAATGTAAATATACTTCTTTCATCAAAAAATTATAGTTGCTTTATAGCAGAAAATATGACATTGTTTTTAAAGCACAAATTTGAATGCACCTGTCTGTATATGTGTTTGTAACATGTTACTTGTTAAAAGGGCAGCAATCAGGTGTTCACCACACCTGGGACCCGTTGAAGCGCCGAAGGCAGCGAAACGGCCGTCGTCTTCAGTCTCACTCCCCCGCACACCCTTCGGGGTCTCTGTCCCATGCCGTTAGCCGTTGCTGACAACAATAAAGGATATTACTGGACTTATTGGTGAGTGCTACCTTTATTTACCTCTTTAATCTGACAATATACTGTGAACTTTGCCTGTAAGAGAGACTGTACCCTGTTACCTCCTCCAGTAAAATTGTTATGTTTACAAGTTCACCTGCGTGTCTGGCTGGTTGAGATTGCACAAACATCATGGGCACTCCAAAACCTGCACCTAGACACCACCGCTACAGGAGTGCCCCCGGGCGTTCCTATACAAACGACAAGTGCCATCTCCCTCTTTTTAAATTGTTGCGGACACGAGGGAAGCGATGAGGGGTCCAGAGACCCACTTCAGCTACCATGACATCATTATCTGCTGCTAGTGAGGCTACACACCCCAGCTGGCCCTTCTGCAACATCTGGCGCCTCCCCAGTGGCCCACCACATTGAGGCAGTACAATTCTTCCTTACCATGAATAATCTTGACCCTTCTATGTGTGCCTTACTCTTGGAGCTGTTGCGGTTCATATTGATTCATAATTTTTTCTCCTTTAAAGACAGATTTTTCCTTCAAAAACAGGGCACTGCCACGGGCGCGGCGTGCGCGCCATTGTATGCTAACTTCTTCCTCAGATATTGGGAGAGTGAGGCTGCCTGCGGCGGTGCCCACGCCCCTTCCCATGTGCATTGCTGGTATAAATATATTGATGACCTATTTATAATCTGGCAAGGAACAGAAGAGGAATTGGGTGAGTTTGTAATTTCTTTGAATCGCAATAGCTCCAACATTAAGCTCACATTTAAATGCCACAAACAAATGATTGACTTTCTTGACATTCAGCTAACAGTGGCAGATGATGGATATATACACACTGATGTTTTTAGAAAGGAATCTTCGGTCAATTCACTGTTGCATGCATCCTCAGCACATAATGGGTCAACAGTTAGAGCTATTCCAAAGGGCCAATTTCTGCGAATGAGGAGGATATGCACCTTAAATGAGAAATTTGAAGATCAGGCTCAGGACCCCAGGAAGAGATTCTTACCTCAAGGATACAGCAAACGGTGTATTGAAAGAGGATATCGTTGGGCGAAATATACCCAAAGGTCGGGGTTACTAAATGGCAAGAGAGTGAAGGAAAAACAAGATCACACCGTGAGATTTATTTCCACTTTCAATTCTTAGTGGGATACTATTAGGCACATCTTGGAAAGACACTGGGATATACTCCACGTTAGCAGTGACCCTATCAGATAGACCACAACTAACCACCAGGAGGAACAAGAATATTTGGGACATCTTGGTCAAGAGCCACTATGTGGCCCACACGGCTCCCTTGTTCGGCACTCAGGCCCCAACTGGGGCTTTTTTGCATGTGGTGATTGTTTTGCGTACAAAAATATGAAAAGGGCATTGAATTTTGAGTCGTCTGATGGTAAAAAACAATTTCAGATCACCCATCATATTTCATGTAGCTCTACGTATGTAGCATACTATGCCACGTGTGCATGCAACTTAATTTATGTGGTCCTCACCTCAAGGGAATTACATGTTCAAACAAGGGAACACGTACATGATATCCTGGTCGGCTAGGGAGGTCCTTGATCCTACAATGATAAAAACCATTCCAAAACATTATAAACTCTTTCATGGCTGTGATCCAACTTCATTCAAAGTTCGGGGCATAGACAGGCTCCACTGTGGCATTAGTGGGGGGTGATCTTAAACGACTACTAGCACAAATGGAGTGTCGGTGGATTGTCACCCTTGACACCATGGCCCCCAAAGGATTAAATGAAAAATTGAGCTTTTCTCCCTTTATTTGAGATGAGTCTTGTGGAGGGTACTTTTTATTTCTATATGTGATTTTAACTGTGTTGTGTCTCTTATTTTCATTTTTAGAACATTCGTGTTTTGTGAACTCTATGATTTCTACCTTTTTCCTGTCAAGCATGGTCCTGGCTGGGATACATCAACTTTGACTTCATCCTCGGGAATGATCCATTCATGAATGATGCCATTTCAACTCATCCGTTTGGTGGTGTCCGCTGTGAATATACATGTGGGATTATATTTATATAATATAGGACTTATTGGAGTGGCTATTATAGGCACACTCATATCTCTCTGACCTCCAATTTATGTGTAATGTTGCTTGTTCTTGTTTATTTCTGGACTAGGTTTATATATGCATATAGGGTGATGACCTCTTTGATGCTTTCATCTGATTTGCATTATAGGACGGGGATATATGCAATATTGATTTTGGAGGGGTAGAAATGGTTTTTTGAGAGCGATGGTAATGTTGTACCTTATACCCATATGAAGGGATCTCAAATAGGGGTTCATAAGCTGTCTATATATGTTGTATGGATTTCACTTACCCTCCTGTTTGGACCCACACAAAATGCCGTTGTCCAAAGGACCTCACCACGATGGTGTCGGTTGAGTGCATGCATCATGGAATCCGGGCGGCGCCGTGCTGCCTCCAGAGGTCACGTGTGTTGCGCACATGCAGGTCAGGAGAAGTGCACACTCTGACACGTGCGCGTCATCGTGCTGATCCGGATGTGGTATGTGCTGCGACGCCAGGACCCGGATGCATGCGCCGCAATCACCGCCCCATCCTGAATGATTTATTGACAGGTGTAGAAACAGTATATAAGGAAGACTTGTACACCAGTGACCACACACTCCCCTTGAAGAAGGTGTTCAATACACTGAAACATACATAGGGGCACGAGGTCAAGCTACTGAGCATTTGGGTAAGACCTCTTTAAACCATGATTCACCTGTTACTATTATATGTAATAGAATCACGTTTGCTTTGATAACACCCGGCAGACCGTACTTTCCATTACTCTGGCTGCTCCCACTTGGGATATATGATGCAATATAGGCACCTATCAAATAGCCGGGTATTTAGCATACTGGCCTGTACTGTTGGCTTTTTCGTTCAACTCATGCTATATGTACTTATGTGTATCATGGAGTAGGTATTTATCTGATCAACATAGCTCTGTTTATTGGTCCTCTATTGAGTTGTGAGTCTAAACAATCACCTCTGTAATATTAATGGGAGGCACTGTCCTCTTGAACTTGTGCTATTGAGCGCGGCTCTTATATGTATTTTAGATGGTATGTTGTGTCAATAATAAAAATAATTGTATATTTTCATTACTTATGGCCCTTGTTGACTCGTTTTTGGTGCCCTGTAGGTTTAAACATTCCTGTGAATCTCTCGATGTGACTGTAGGTTTGAACATTCCTGTGAATCTCTCGATGTCACTGTTCTACAAAAGATCCGATCGCCGTGGGACAATCTGGATTACGTGGATTATAGTGGACAAGTGCGGGATATGGTAATTTATTATTTATTTTTTTTTTTGCAGAGATTAGGTGTTAAGGTGAGTATTTGGTGTTTTTTAATTTTTTTACAGGGTAAAAGGGCATCAGGGATTAGATGTAGGTGAGTATAATGTGTTTTTTATTTTTATTTCAATATTTATTTATTAATTTTAACTTTTTTTTTATTTTGCGTACAGACGCTGGCTGATGAGAGACTTCTTCTCCCATCAACAGCGGCTGCTCTTGCTCTTAACAGTGACAGCAGGTGTCGGCTGATAGGAGTAGTAGTCTCATTAGCTGGCTCCTGTGACCCACAGTAACCGCGGGTCACAGTGATAGCTGCGGGATGACTCTGATATCTGACAGCATGATCCCGCAGCGTTCTGACCTGGGTTAGCGAGGTTACTGCTAATTAGAGCCCCTGTTTCCCACGCTGTCACTCAGATGATAGCACGGAAAACACCCGAGGCCAAACCGAACAGAACCTGAACAGGTGTTTAGCACGGACCCCGAACTTTACTGTTTGGGTTCACCCATCTCTATTTAGAACCAACGGCAACTCAACTACAAAGTGGCAAGTCATGTAAGGTTACAGATCCGGGTTGCCGAGTGCTGAAGCGCAACTTAAATATAAGTCACCGTGCTCTGCTGACTCAATAAGTGCAGAGTTCCAAACCTCCTTTGACATTAACATTGATTGGGAGTTTCATGTCATAAGTTCCCCTGGCCTAGCAGCTTTCATTCCTTATATCACAAAGAACAATGTGAAGCATTGGTGGAGAGGTGTTAAGTAGAAACTATTGAATCTTCTGAAATTCGATTTCACCAGCTTTGACAAATTTTTCCCCAAAATTTGGTTTGCGGCTAATAAAGTTACTGCAAATCGCAGATACTTCAATTGCGCTGAAAAGATGTGTATAAGACTAAGGTATTATGAGACTTTATTGAACCCCTTTTGAGCTCTTTAATGCAAACAGTCTTATTAATGTCAAGTAGCCTCAGCATATCTAACTAGAGGAAAACAGACGGTAACCAGTAGTAACCAACAGCTCATTTAATACACTTCAATAAAAGACTTGACTTTTGGATATGGGACGGACCCCACTGCATCTTAAAACTAACTATAACTACAGTAAATCTAGGCACTGGAATAAATATATAACACATTCTTTTTGCTGTCAAAATGGCCACAACTTTATTTAAATCACAGAATTAAAACAAGCACAGTAGGAGTCAGATGGAGGGTTAGTACATTGTGATTCACAAGTACTGTGATATCCCCAGCTGTCTGACATACAGCACCAGGACAGACAGCCATAACGGCGTACTGGCTTGCCATTCAAGCAGAGCCAGTAAACTTTCAGGGCACCAATGACCCTATTATCCTCACTCCTGTGCTTAACCACCATGCACGCCCCTTATAGACGTTACCATTACGATATCCTTCAGGCTGGCTACCAAAGCCGAGCCTGTTCACCACCATGAGGTTTTACATCCTCTATTAGTTGAAATGAGTTCACCTTAACGTGTCTGCAACTTCTACCTGACTCCTAAACCGCAAAGCTGTGACAAGTTATATAACCTTTTTTTATATATATAAATAAAACACTTATTTCACTTTGGTAAAATTAAAAAATAGATGCCCCAAGCAAAAGCAACAAGGGGACTAAGCTTGACAAACCTCCGACTCACAAAGAGTCATCCTACAGCGCTCAGGAGAGGAAAAACCCCCTTTGGAGGAAACTTCTAGGGAACCATGGCTGAAGGATTGCCCTTCCCTTGGGCTTAGAAGGTTAATGCTAATGTTAACTCTTTATAGCCATAACAAAATTGGACATGGTACAAGATATACAACGGATAATTAAATAAATACAATAAAGCATTCATCACTATACAAGTAAAGGTTAAAAATGGATGCAAGTAATGGTTAAATAAAGCATTGTAGAACAGTAATTATAACAGGACAGGGGCCGGGTGATGTATCCTCCACCTCGTCCGAAGAGAGAAAGAGAGATCATACAAAGAGAGAGGTAATCCCATGTAAGCCCCACCCTCCTTACAATAAGACCCCAGGCACAGCCAATACAGGGATCCTTCCTCCTAAAGCAGAATCACTCTTGCTTAAAGTCTACACAGCTCTACAAACAAAGCTGCTGGAGTTAAAAGTCCACCCATCCCAAAGTCATGCCCCCCTCTGCTTTAGGGCTCCAGGGATTTCTTGACTTTTGGATATGGGACAGACCCCACTCCATCTTAAAACCAACTATAACTACAGTAAATCTAGACACTGGAATAAATACACAACACATTATTTTTGCTGTCAATATGGCAACAACTTTATTTAAATCACAGAATTAAAACAAGCACAGTCAGGTGGAGGGCTAGTACATTGTGATTCACAAGTACTGTGATATTCCCAGCTGTCTAACATAAAGCACCAGGACAGACAGCCATAAAGGCGCACTGGTTTGCCATTCAAGCAAAGTCAGTAAACTTTCAGGGCACCAATGACCCTATTATCCTCACTCCTGTGCTTAACCACTGTGCCTGCCCCTTTAGATGATACCATTACGACATCCTTCAGGCTGACCACCAAAGCCGAGCCCATTCCTCAACACGAGGTTTTACATCCTCTATTAGTTGAAATAAGTCCACTTTAACTTGTCTGCAACTTCCACCTGACTCCTAAACAGCCACCAAAGAGGCCATTTGACTCCTTAAATGGACTCGACCGCCATCAACCATGCCTAATAAAGCCATCAGCCAGTTCTACATACTCTGGAAAGACTGTGCATACAAGTATCAAAATTCCAGAGCAACAACAGATTAATTCCCACATTTAAACTCTGCCAAATTGTGATTGAAAGTACATTAACTAAAGCAAAATAATACTCACTAAAGAGAGAGTACTTAAAAGCTATATACGGTACATATAACATCAACGTTAATAAATAACCATTAAATAACTTTCATAATATTTTGATATAGTAATTGAAATAAACCTATAGGAGAAAAAGTGTTAGAAAATAAAGAAAAGAAAATTATTAACACCTTAAATTTTAACTCATAGCTTAACATATAACATAACCTAACCTGAGATTCAGGAAAAAAACGGGGTCTTTGGAAGTCGCATCGAAAAAACTCTCGCCATCAACTGCTCCTCTATTGCCCCCAAACGCAACACGCTGATTCAGGGGCCCTGCCCCTGAATAGCGCCCATCTAATTTCCCGCTGAGACCTTAGCCCAGTAGTGACCCTGATCATCCCTTGGCATCTGCTCAAAGGGAGGGGGGGTGGGTGACACTTACAAAACTGAGTTCCCCTCTACCTCTTACCATACCACCACTTAGCTTTCCAAAGACCCAAGCTGCCATGACATGACGCTGCCTCTCCATCAGAGGCATCCGTATTAGCACATATTGCTCTAAGTTTGTAGCTCACTTGATAACATTTTTTCTTTAGCCACTCACACTGGCTACAGGTCACCTAGGATAGGCATATTGCCCCTTGTGTTGATGCACTTGATTACTTTACCCTTGGTCGCTCCCACTGACTCAAGGGCACCCAGATTAGATAGATTTCACTTTGTATTAATGTACTGGATTATTGCATTGTCCCAATGAGAACCTTGAAGGAAAAGGGAGTTGGTTAATGTAAATAGTCACAATCCGTACCTCAGAATTATCAAGTCACATGAAAAACAGAGAGGGTTCCTGAAGTTACTGATTGTATTGACAAACATGCCTACTTCTTTTTCTTTTCCCCTCCAGCCGCTGTTTCTGGTTTCGAGGAGCCAATTTATTCTGTAGACATGCAAAATATGATTGCCATGACCCCAAAGACAGTACCCTAACAGGGTCTTATAAGATATAAATGCTTCTGGAGACCAGGGGGCCATACCTGAGATGGTTACCCCTCCACACCAGGGGGCCATACCTGAGATGGTTACTCCTTCTGAAAATTGAAAATAAGGAAAAAGTTCTTTGGAAGTTGTCACATCAAAAACCTCTCGCCATAAGCTGCTCCTCTATTGCCCCCCAACCGCAACGTGCCAATTCAGGGGCCCTCCTGCTGAATGGCACCCATGCAATTTCCCACTGAGACCTTAGCCCAGTAGGGACCCTGATTATTCCTTAGCTTTCCAAGACCCGATCATTACTACTACTGACCAAATTAGAAGTAACCTCAAGGACCCACTAAAAAGGAAAACCACATTTATTTACATATATATATATATATATATATATATATATATATATATATATATACATATACACACACATGCACAGGGATGGAGCCTGGACCCATATTACACATACAGTATATAGTAAGGATATATATACCCTTGATATACTGGATCTGTATATGACGCGCCCCCTGGGCCTGTGTTGTGCAGGGAATACCCGGAGCCGGATTGCTGGGGGTTGTAGTCTCCGTGGCGCTGACCCTGTCCGTTCCCAGGGTGGTCAATTCAGTGGCAGTCTTATTAGTGAGATGATAGTCCGACTACGCCACCCGTGGATTGCGGTCAGTGGGGACCGCCGCTGCAAGGCAGACCGCTGAGGCCGGTGTTGTGTGTGCAGCTAAGAACAGGATGAGTATAGCCTCAGGGCAGTTAGTGTGCATGATGGGAGTGATGGTGCACGAGCGCAGCAGGAATAACTCAGAGTCCGTGCAGTGCAGTTCAGGGTCTTTACTGATGTTATAAAGCAGACCCTCCCGGGAGTACTGGCTAGCAGTAGAGGCCTGGTCAGTCTGAGAGCTAGCAGGATCTCCCCTGGCCAGGTGGAGTTGTAGGCCTCCCCGTCTATCTGTACTCTTTCCTGGCTACCTTGCTGTGTGCGGGTAGAAGTAGCCCACGTCCCTGAGTATATCGTGTGGTGCTCACCCGTACGGCCAGTGACTTGGGGCCTTCTGTTAGCCTCCGCTTCACGATGGCGGTGCTGGTCCCTTGCTTGTGACCGTGCCTTCGGGCTTCTCTGGCCAAAGGACATGGAATCCCCTGCCGGTTGGATTCTGCTGCTGGACCTGGATGTCCCCACAGCCTCGAACTCCGTGTCCGGTCTTAATGTCTTCAGCCAGGGTGAGCTATCTAGCTTCCAGCCCCTGGCACTCGCTCCGGCTCCTACAGAGCTCCTTGCTGACACTTTCCCTGTGTCTGGAACTGTCTCCCGGCTCTGACTCTCTAATCCCGCCCCAGACCCAGTTTATAAGGGCAGATTCCTCCCCTCCCAGGTCTGGGCGGGCAGTGTTGCATGCTTAGGGCTCCTGACCAGAGAAACCACCCACTTGCTCTTAGACGTAATATTTCTATTACTGTGGTAACCAGACCCCTGGGGTGCCACATTCCCCCCTAGTAAAATTTAGTATTCCGGGACTAAACATATTTTTAAAGAAATATAAATGCAGGGTATAACAATAACAAGACAACATGAAAAAGTACATTTTGTGGTCACGGCGTTTCCGTAACCGGGTGTCCATATCACCCAAGGTGAAGTTTTAAACGAGGTATGGGACCTGTCCAAAGAAAACCCCTTGCGTTGGCCTTGGGCGTGGCTGCAAGGCGAGCTAACTACTTTGGGACACAAGGAGGCCACGCCAGACAGGTTTTCTCTTCTGCGGCCATCTTCGCAAGAGGCACAATGTGCAACTATCTACAAAATTGTTCCGGTTATCCAGCATCCATAACCTGTTAGTCCATAGAAATCTGCAGGGTAACTGAGAAACATAATTAATAACAGGCAACAACAAAAATCGTAAACATCTTCAAGAAACAGGTAAATTTACAGTGCATTACTTTATATTCTCCAGCGAGCGGGCATCTGACCTTTAGTGACTCTATTGGACCTACGGAGCTCACTAACTGGTCCTGCACTACAGGGTGTAGGAGGTGTTATGGGTAAGCTGGGCAGCTGTCTTCGTACTCTTTGGCTCACTAGGGGCACGGCAGGCTCACTACTAGCAGAGGGTTGATCCTCCTGCGCTGCTGGTGTGGACTCTTCTGCCTCCTGGGCCGGCTGCTCTTCCCGCTCTACCTGGTCTTCTGTAGGCACTTGAGGGGCTGGCTGGAGAAATGTGAGGATGGACACCACCATAGCGTTGTTTACTTGTGTCCAGGACCGGGAAAAGTCTCCGAGTACGGTGCTGATCATTTCCTCCTTTACCTCTAGGGGTTGAGGGTCTTCCTGATCTTCATCCGTGCTTTGCAACTTCTCGGGGCACTTTTTCAGGTGGTCTCTGGAGACAGTGGCTGTGGTCTCTCCTCCATCCTTGCTGATGGCGTACACCTTTGGATTATTGTGGCTTGAGGGCAGTACGGTGTACGGGTCCTCTTCCCACTGGTCGTCCAACTTATGGAGCCGCCTTTTTCTTTTCAAGACCTGCTCTCCAGTTACCAGGGGAACAGCGGGAGCATGTTGGTTATAAGTCCTCTCCTGCCTTTCTCTTGATTGACAGAGACTTCGCTCGACACTCTCCTGTACTTTCTGGTACTGCTGCTGCCGTTCTGTATCCCAGTCTGCCTCTGGCGAGGTGTCCTCGGGTGTCAGGACTCCCATATCCAGGTCAACAGGCAGCTTACCAGGTCTTGCTCGCATTAGGTAAGCCGGGGTACAGTTGGTGGAACCTACCGGGATGTGGTTATACAGGTCCACCAGATCGGGCAGTTTCTCAGGCCACAGACTGCGTTCTTCCAGGGGCAATGTTTTTAGCAGATCTATCACCACCTGGTTCATCTTCTCGCAGAGTCCATTGGTTTGGGGGTGATAGGGCATTGTTCTTATCTTCTTGCAGCCATACAGGTTGCAGAACTCCTGGAAGACCTCCGCTTCGAAGGCTGGTCCTTGGTCCGTCAGCACTTGGTCCGGGTACCCATGTGGGCGGCAGAAGTGCAGCTGGAAGGCTCTGGCTGCTGTCTGAGCCGTCAAGTCTTTGACAGGGACCATCACCAGGAACCGGGAGTAGTGATCCACGATGGTTAGGGTGTAGACATACCCGCTTCTGCTTGGAGCCAGTTTAACATGGTCCAGAGCGACCAGTTCCAGCGGCTGCCTGGTGAGGATGGGCTGCAGGGGAGTCCTCTGGCTGGCACGGTCCCTCCTTCTTAGATTGCACGGGCCACAGTCTCTACACCATCTCTCAATGGCTCCTCTCATGCCTATCCAGTAGAACCGTTCACGCAGCAGGAACTCCAGCTTCTTCCATCCAAAGTGCCCTGCCCCATTGTGGTATGCCTCCAGCACCATAGCTGCGTCCCGTCTCGGTACCACAACCTGCCAGATCAGTTCATGTGTCCGGGACTTGACCATTCTGCGGCACAACTTCTCCTTGTAGAGAAACAGTCTGCTTTTTTCCGTCCACAGTTGCTTGGTCTCTTCCGGAGCGTCTGGGTCCAGGCGGGCATCAGCCTGGGTCAGCATCTCCTTCACCAGATGGACTGCGAGGTCACTGTCTTGCGTCTCCGCCCAGTTGTAGTGGGGTAAGGGGTTGAACATAGCGGATCGCTGGCCCCTCACACGGTGGGAATACTGGGTAATCCCATGACGGTGGAACGCAGGGAGTTCGACCTCTTCCAGTTCTTCTGGATCTTCCCCTCCGTCCGGTAGGTTTGGCATCCTGAACAGGGCGTCCGCGTTGGTATTGGAGCGTCCTGCCCGGTATTTGATCGTGAACTCATAATTGGACAGGCGGGCCATCCATCTCTGCTCCAGGGCACCCAATCTTGCAGTGTCCAGGTGTGTCAACGGGTTGTTGTCCGTGTACACGGTGAACCTGGAAGAGGCAAGGTAATGCTTAAAACGTTCGGTTACCGCCCACACCACTGCCAGGATCTCTAGCTTGAACGAGCTGTAATTCTCAGGGTTTCTTTCCGTGGGTCGCAGTTTTCGGCTGGCGTAAGCAATTACCCGTTCTCTCCCCTGCTGGATCTGGGACAGTACGGCTCCTAGCCCGATGTTGCTTGCGTCCGTGTGGAGGATAAAGGGCTGGCTGTAATCAGGGTACGCCAGGATTTCATCCTCCGTGAGGGCCATCTTCAGCTGGCGGAATGACTCCTCTTCCAGCTTTTCCCATCTGAAGGGTGGCTTCTGGTTTTTGGCCTTCCTGGACTGGCCTATCAGGAGGTCCTGTATAGGAGCAGACTTCTTGGTAAAACCGGGAATGAATCTTCGGTAGTAGCCTACCAACCCAAGGAACTGCCGCACTTCCTTTATGCTGGATGGTCTTGGCCAGTCCTTAATCACGGTGATCTTGTCAGGGTCGGGGGCTACTCTGTCAGCACTCACCACGTGTCCCAGGTACTGTACCTTTGGCTTCAGTAGATGACACTTTGAGGGTTTTACCTTTAGGCCATAGTTTGCCAGGGCTTCAAACACTTCTGCCAGATGTTCCAGATGGTCCTCATAGGTCTTGGAATAGACGATGACATCGTCCAGGTATAATAGGACCGTCTCGAAGTTCCGGTATCCCAGACAGCATTCAAACAACCGTTGGAAGGTTCCTGGTGCGTTGCAGAGCCCGAACGGCATACAGTTAAATTCGCTGAGTCCCATCGGGGTGGTGAATGCGGTCTTCTCCCGGTCCACCTCTGCTACAGGAACCTGCCAGTACCCGCTAGTGAGATCCAAAGTAGAGAAGAAGTTAGCAGATTTTAATGCAGCTTAGGACTCTTCTATCCTTGGTAACGGGTACGCATCTTTGTGTGTGATACGGTTGACCTTCCTGTAGTCTACACACATTATCATGGTGTTGTCTTTCTTTTTCACTAGGACTAGTGGAGCTGCCCAGGGGCTACAGCTGTCCCTAATTGCCCCAGCCTCCTTCATGTCTTTTAGCATCCCCTTGGCGTGTTGATAGTGTGCAGGGGGTACAGGTCGGTATCTCTCCTTTATGGGAGGATGGTCTCCTGTGGGGATGTGATGTTCTACCCCCTTTACCCACCCGAAGTCCAGCGGGTGTTTACTAAACACTCTCTCGTACTCTTGAACCACCCGATAGACTCCCTGTTTTTGGTGTGAGGGAGTGGAGTCAGTACCCAAATGCAGTTGCTGACACCAGTCCTCCATTGGTTTCTTAGAGCCGTTACCTTCCTCTGGTTGAGATGGAGGCAAGGGTTCCACGGCCTGTACAGAGTTCTGGTTGATGGTGAACAATTTGGCTAGCGTGGCATACTGGGGCAGGTATACTTCTCTCTCCCCGATATTTATGATGCGGACGGGCACCCTCCCATGGCGTACATCGACCACCCCCCGTGCTGTCAAAATGGTGGGCCTACTGTCTGAGTAGACGGGTTCTACCATTGCTTGGTAGTCTCTACCTCTTAGACCAATAGCTGCCCGGCACCAAATCATCATCTCACTTTTTGGGGGCATGGCAATAGGGAACGGGTCACACATTCTCACGCTACCAATCTCACCACCAGATAGTTCCACTTGTTGCCGTTTCATCAGGGCCCGGATCTCTTTTAGGAGGACACGCTGCTGGCTGGAACTGGCGTTCTTGGCAACCTGTTGCAAAATAAGAATCACCTCTGCAAGACAGTTTTCGATTACGTTAGTACCTAGGGTTATTTTTGGGTGACTCTCGCGACGGTCAATGTCCACAATGATCAGTCCTTGTGCCGGCAGTTCAACCTTACCGACCTTGATGGTCACCTCTTTAAATCCTATCTGTGGCACGGGCTGACCATTGCAGGCGATAATGCTCAGGTCGTCATCTGGGTAGCGGGTTATGTGTCCGAGTCATTCCAGTACCACTTGAAGAGCACGTACGGGATGGTAGTCACCTGTGACCCAGTGTCTAGTAGGGCACTCATAGGAATGCCATCCAGTACCACAGGCAAGACCGGACGTCCCCCTACGTATTTGTCATGCCAGCTCGATGGGCCTGATGATCTTATGCCTGGGGGTTGCCCCTCTACCCCAGGTTGTGCCCGTTTAAATGACAGTACCTTGCTATATGTCCGGGTTGATTGCAGCGGTGGCAGATAGGTTGTCCGTCCTCGTTGTATCGGTCGCTGGGTCTTCCTCTGGCCAGTGGGGTCCTCCTCAGTCGGCGCCACGGGACGTCCTCCGGTCCGGATGCCAGCTGGATCTTTCCTGGAGAAGAGACCTGTAAAGACTGCACAGTTCTGGTTAGCGCGGCAACGCTCTTAGTCAGCTCTTGGACCTGATGGTGCTGGTCTGTAGCTGGGTTATTGTTCAAAGCCTGCGCATCAGCTCCCACAGGCCCCGCAGACAAGGGCGCCGCGTCCTGGTGATAAGTGATAGCAGGGCGCCTGTGGGTCACAGCGCCACCTGGTGCCGGTTCTCGGAGCACCCGGATGGCTCTGTCCTTGAACTGTGCAAAGTCCAGGTCAGGGTCCTGTAAGGCCATTGCCCGCTACTGGGTTCGGTGGGCATTGCACAGTAGACCCTCAATAAATTGTTCGGTCAACAGCTTGTCTTCATTCCCCACGCTGTCAGGGTCTGCCTGCTTAATGGCTCTCAGGACCTCTTGTAGGTTTAGAGCATAGTCTCTTATACTTTCATGTGCCCGTTGTTTGCACCCGTAAAATCTGAGCTTTATTTCGGCTGAGGTTCGGGTATCAAATGTGTCTTTCAGCCGGGCTAGTATTTCTCTGACAGTCCTCTTCTTCCTAGGTGGCTAGGACTTTACCTCCCTTTGGGCTGCCGCGATTAACTGGGCCACCAGGATGCTCACTTTTTGCTCTTCCGTGAGGGGGTATACCTGGAAGAGGCTATCCAGTCTTTCCCTAAAGTCACTAAGGGTATATGACTCCCCTGAGTACTGGGGTAGCCAGGTTGCCCCCAGGATATAGGGCATGGTGAATGGCATGACCGCAGCAGCGGTTGCGCTGGCGGCAGCTGTGGCGGTAGAGCTTCCCTCTGTATCCGACATCCTCCTTCCCCCCTAGTGGACCGTGGCCTACCTTGCGATGATCCTCTTCCGTAGGCCGCGGGGTTGAGGACCTTGCGTCGCGCTCCTGTGACATCAGCGTCGCTCCCTCTCCCTTCCAGGACCTTGCGCAGCGTCAGCGCGTGGGGCGGAGCTTCGGATCTCGCGCGCTTTCGGCGTCTATGCCCCTCTTCTTCCCGCGCGGCGTCCTGAAGATGGCGTCCGATGGCGGGAAGCGGCTGCCGATGCCGGGAAGACAGCAGAAGGTGGCGGGAAACGACCCAAGGTGGCGTTCGATGGCGGGAAACGACTCCGGACGGCGGGAAACTTCTCTCAGGCAAGTGCAAAAGTCTTTTTTCAGGCACGCAATACCCGTTGGGGCGGGTTGGTTTGAATCCTGCCGACTACGCCAAAGTTGACGCGCCCCCTGGGCCTGTGTTGTGCAGGGAATACCCGGAGCCGGATCGCTGGGGGTTGTAGTCTCCGTGGCGCTGACCCGGTCCGTGCCCAGGGTGGTCAATTCAGTGGCAGTCTTATTAGTGAGATGATAGTCCGACTACGCCACCCGTGGATTGCGGTCAGAGGGGACCGCCGCTGCAAGGCAGACTGCTGAGGCCGGTGTTGTGTGTGCAGCTAAGAACGGGATGACTCCCCACGGGAGGAGTATAGCCTCAGGGCAGTTAGTGTGGATGATGGGAGTGATGGTGCACGAGCGCAGCAGGAATAACTCAGAGTCCGTGCAGTGCAGTTCAGGGTCTTTACTGATGTTATAAAGCAGACCCTCCCGGGAGTACTGGCTAGCAGTAGAGGCCTGGTCAGTCTGAGAGCTAGCAGGATCTCCCCTGGCCAGGTGGAGTTGTAGGCCTCCCCGTCTATCTGTACTCTTTCCTGGCTACCTTGCTGTGTGCGGGTAGAAGTAGCCCACGTCCCTGAGTATACCGTGTGGTGCTCAATCGTACGGCCGGTGACTTGGGGCCTTCTGTTAGCCTCCGCTTCACGATGGCGGTGCTGGTCCCTTGCTTGTGACCGTGCCTCCGGGCTTCTCTGGCCAGAGGACATGGAATCCCCTGCCGGTTGGATTCTGCTGCTTGACCTGGATGTCCCCACAGCCTCGGACTTCGTGTCCGGTCTTAATGTCTTCAGCCAGGGCGAGCTATCTAGCTTCCAGCCCCTGGCACTCGCTCCTGCTCCTACAGAGCTCCTTGCTGACACTTTCCCTGTGTCTGGAACTGTCTCCAGGCTGTGACTCTCTAATCCCGCCCCAGACCCAGTTTATAAGGGCAGATTCCTCCCCTCCCAGGTCTGGGCAGGCAGTGTTGCATGCTTAGGGCTCCTGACCAGAGAAACCTCCCACTTGCTCTTAGACGTAATATTTCTATTACTGTGGTAACCAGACCCCTGGGGTGCCACATATACATAAGTATACCGCACAGGGGTGGAGCCTGGACACATATTACACATAAAGTATATAGTAAGAATATACACTGCTCAAAAAAATAAAGGGATCACTTAAACAACAGAATATAACTCCAAGTAAATCAAACTTCTGTGAAATCAAACTGTCCACTTAGGAAGCAACACTGATTGACAATCAATTTCACATGCTGATGTGCAAATGGAATAGACAATAGATGGAAATTATTGGCAATTATCAAGACACACTCAATAAAGGAGTGGTTCTGCAGGTCGGCACCACAAACCACATCTCAGTACCAATGCTTTCTGGCTGATATTTTGGTCACTTTTGAATGCTGGTTGTGCTTTCACACTCGTGGTAGCATGAGATGGACTCTACAACCCACAGAAGTTGCTCAGGTAGTGCAGCTCATCCAGGATGTCACATCAATGCGAGCTGTGGCAGGAAGGTTTGCTGTGTCTGTCAGCGTAGTGTCCAGAGGCTGGAAGCGCTACCAGGAGACAGGCCAGTACGCCAGGAGATGTGGAGGGGGCTGTAGGCGGGCATCAACCCAGCAGCAGGACCATTACCTCTGCCTTTGTTCAAGGAGGAACAGGAGGAGCACTGCCAGAGCCCTGGAAAATGACCTCCAGTAGGCCACAAATGTGCATGTGTCTGCACAAACGGTTAGAAACCGACTCCATGAGGGTGGTATGAGGGCCCGACGTCCACAGATGGGGGTTGTGCTCACAGCCCAACACTGTGCAGGATGCTTGGCATTTTCCACAGAACACCAGGATTGGCAAAGTTGCCACTGGCGCCCTGTGCTCTTTACAGATGAAAGCAGGTTCACACTGAGCACATGTGACAGACGTGACAGAGTCTGGAGACGCCGTGGAGAGCGATCTGCTGCCTGCAGCATCCTTCAGCATGACCGGTTTGTCAGTGGGTCAGTAATGGTGTAGGTTGGCATTTCTTGAGGGAACATGGCGGCTACATGAATTTCTGAGGTAATATTGATCAGATATATGATGTAGGAGCAGATACTACACTAGTACATGCTGTCTGAGGTGAATGTGGTCATATCAGCAATACTGTTAGGTGAAAACCCCAGTATTATACTATCATCCGTAATGTGAGGTGATATCCCCAGTATTATACTATCATCCGTAATGTGAGGTGATATCCCCAGTATTATACTATCATCTGTAATGTAAGGTGAAAACCCCAGTATTATACTATCATCTGTAATGTGAGGTGAAAACCCCATGTGAAGGATGGCACCAGAGAGATCCCACAGAATCCCACCGCTGTCACCACTTGTGAAGGATCCACACCTCACCACCCGCGTGACGTCACAATTACGTCAGACAGATCACATGATACGGATCTGCCCTTTGCACCAACGTGACATTCCACACCCCCTCAGGGACGCGCAAGGTCAGATTGGTACAGCTCTACACAGACACCCCCTGTGCACACGGTTACAGGAAGGCACCGGGAGTGAGAAGAGGTGGCCCACTCAGTCACTGATGTGGCACCACACTCGCTCACACCCCTCACAGGCTGAGAGGCCTCTTCACTAGCCCCCGTGAAGCAGAACCTTGTCGGCCTGGTAGAGCTGCCACCAGTTACTATTAAATATAATTCCCGCTTGCGGACCGGGGGATTATATCGGGGCAGGAATCAACCCCGGTAGTGTGTTCGTGGGACCGAACAATGGACGTGAGAGTTCGTGGATCAAGATAAAAGGGCAGCCCAAGGTTAAATTATATATAACAATTGTATATAACACAAGATGGCCGCCGGGGGTGATGGTCGCACGTAGGGAGACTCCAGGTACTTGGACACCATCCACCGCATACAAGCTCGCCCGTCCTCCCTACACACTACCATCCTCACCTACACCACCCCCGGGCACCCTCCGACCATCTGGGTCACCTACCAGACTCTCTGGCCGGCCAGCCCGTGTGCGGCCAGCGGCCGTGCCCTGCGGCTCCTCACCTGGGCCTGCGTCCCCGACACCGCCGGTACCCGGGTGCCTCCAGCGCTCCCGGCACGATCCCACAAAGGCTGCGGCGCTCATCCGCGCTGCAGCAGCCCCGGACCTCCGTGCGGCTCTTCATCGCCGTCTCCGTCCTCCACACCCCGCCACTGCTGCAGGCCCGACCACGGCCTGGCCTGCCCCCTCCTGGGCTCCCGTGCCTGTGCCTGGTCCCCCGCGGTGCTACAGAGCTGTGGGCTGTGGAGGGCAATCGGTGATCCCACGGGGTCCACCGCAGCATACCCAGCTGAGGACCAAGTGGAGCAGCCAGCGCTGCCCTCGGGACCCTCCACAGCGGCACGGGGCCGTGGGCTGTGCGGGGACTGGCGGTGCCGCCTTCGGTGCCCTACCTCTATCGGCCCCGGCCTAGCATGGAGCCCATTGCCCCACTGCAGCTTCCAGCCTATAGACTGTGCAGCGGACCCCCACACTCGCCTGCCCCGACCCGATGCCCCACAGCTGCCCACACCGCAGCCAAGACCGTCTGGTCCGTACCCCAGGCCGCACCGATCCCTCAGCCACACCTGGCCGCACCTGTTTATGCCGGCCCTGACTGCACCGTACCCCAGGGTATATTGGGCCCCAGCTACACCTGGCCCCTGGCTGAACCTGCTTGTGCTGGCCCTGACCGCACCGTGCCCCCCGACCGCGCTGGGCCCTCAGCTACACCTGGCCCATCTGCAGGTTCAGGCCCTTATCTGCAACGTGCCCCTGAATGAACTGGCCCTCAACTTCACAGGACCCGACCGCACCTGACTCCCCACCGCATCCGGCCCCCTGGCTGCAACGAACCACTTCTGGCCG
Organism: Phyllobates terribilis; assembly: GCF_046119375.1. Classification (NCBI taxonomy): domain Eukaryota; kingdom Metazoa; phylum Chordata; class Amphibia; order Anura; family Dendrobatidae; genus Phyllobates; species Phyllobates terribilis. The sequence continues at coordinate 639,888,493 of NW_027362762.1, forward strand.
CCTCTGACCCTGCTGGCCGCCTCTGACCCTCCTGGCCACCTCTGACCCTGCTGGCCGCCTCTCATCCTGCCTCCCACCCTGCTGCCTGCCCCTGACCCTGCCAGCCGCTTCTGAGCCCCTGGCTGCATCATCCTGCTCCCAGCTGCATCATCCGATCCTTGGCTGCATCACCTGCACCATCCCATCCTCGGCTGCACCATCCCATCCTCGGCTGCATCAGCCCATCCTCGGCTGCACCATCCCATCCTCAGCTGCATCATCCCATCCTCGGCTGCATCAATCCATCCTCGGCTGCATCATCCCATCCTCGGCTGCATCATCCCATCCTCGGCTGCCTCATCCCATCCTCGGCCGCATCATCCCTCCCTCAGCTGCATCATCCCATCCTTGGTTGCATCTTCCCATCCTCGGCCGCATCTTCCCATCCTCGGCCACATCTTCCCATCCTCGGCTGCATCTTCCCATCATCGGCTGCTTCACTTCATCCTCGGCTGCCTCCTCTCATCTCGGCTGCATCACCTCACCCCGGCTACATCACCTCATCTCTAACTGCATCATCTCACCCCTACTGCATCATCTCATCTCCGGCTGTTTCATCTCATCCCTGCTGCATCACCTCATCTCCGGCTGCTATATCTCATCCCTGCTGCATCACCCCATCCCTGCCATATCATCCTATCCCCAGCCGCACCCCCTCATCCAGGCTCCATCACCTCGTCCACGGCTGCTGCATCTCCCCCCCGGCTACTTCACCTTCATCTCTACCCCGGCAATTTGTACCTCTCCCCCAGACTGCAACTCATCCCTGAACTGCTCCCCATCCCTGATCGCATCCTATTCCCCAGCAGCACCTCACATGTGGCCACCTGTCCCCCACTAGGACTCACCCCACCTACATCGCTCCCGGGCCGCCTCCTACCCCTGTCACCTCTCGCCCACTACTCACCCCCGCAATGTTCCCGCTTCTTCTCACCCTCACTCCCATCACTCCTCCCAGTAATGAAATGCTCATCTCTCCCTCCATCCTACCTACTCACCTCACCCTCTCCTCTGAACTGTTCCTCCACTTTCAACCCTCCATCTCCAAACAAACACGCCCGCCACGCAAGCTCTCCTGTCCGCACCTTCTCACCCTCTCCCTGCTCCTCCTAATTGCGGGTGACATCTCCCCTAATCCTGGCCCACCCCATCACACCACCCCCCCACTCCCACGACATATAACCAACCCCCGTAACCTCAACAACCTCAGACCCATCCCTCCCGCCCCTGTTTCCCCAGTCTCCCTTCCGGGCGCCCTCTGGAATGCCCTCTCGGTTTGCAATAAACTTCCATACATCCATGACCTCTTCATCTCCAAAAAACTCCTTCCTCGGCATCACGGAAACCTGGCTCATCCCCTCTGACACAACCTCCCCGGCCTCTACTATGCCCCAACAATACCCGCGGTGGCCTACGCCTGGCCAACACGTGCTCCTTCATCCCGATTATGCCACCCCCTCCTACCCCCTCCCCTCCTTTGAGGCACATTTCGTGTGCATCTTCTCCCCTTGCAACCTCCAACTGGCAGTTATCTACCGTCCCCCTGGATCCCCCTCCTCTTTCTTTGACCTCTTCACAACCTGGCTCCTCCACCTCCTCTCCTCTGACATCCCCACCATCATCATGGGTGACTTCAATATCCCCGTTGACACCCCCTGCACCGCCGCCTCTTGACTCCTATCCCTAACCTCCTCCCTCTGTCTCTCCCAATGGACCTCATCCGCCACACACACCGACCGTCACACACTGGACCTTGTCTTAACCCGCCTCTGTTCCCTCACTGACCTCGAAAACTCACCTCTCCCCCTATCTGACCACAACCTACTGACTTTCTCCTCCCTCCCCTCCCCCTCTCTGATCGCCCCTCCCCGCACACTCCCCCACCCCCGTAGAAACCTCAAACTCCTCGACTTCCACTCACTCTCCGAGTCCCTCCTCCCTCTCTCCGGCCTAGCTTCTTCTCAGGGCGCTGCCGCCGCCGCCACCCTCTACAACACCACCCTCAACACAGCCCTCGCCCAAGCTGCCCCGCTCTCACACGTCACAACCTGTGCACACAGACAACCCTGGCTAACGCCCCTCACGAAAAAACTTCGGCAGACATCTAGAGTGGCTGAGCGGAAATGGAAGAAATCCCACTCCGCTGAACACCTCACCCTGTTCAAACAGTCCCTCACCGCCTTCAAGACTGCTCTCACGAATGCAAAACAAGAATACTTCTCTTCCCTAATAACCGCCCTATCCCGCAACCCCAAGCAACTTTTCAGTACCTTCAACTCTCTACTCCGTTCCCCTGCACACCCCCCTCGCCCCTCATCTCAGCCGACGACTTCACCACCTTCTTCAAGGACAAGATTGACAAAGTCAGACAAAGCTTTGATCTACAAGTCGCCCGGCCCCCCACTCCCACCGCCCAACCCCCCTCACCCAAATGTAGTTTCTCCCCCATGACAGAAGACCTCCTCTCCTCTCTGCTAGCTCACTCAAACCTCACCACCTGTGCCCTCGACCCCCTCCCCTCCCACCTCATCCCTAACCTCACCACTGTCCTCATCCCCGCCCTAACCCATCTTTTCAACCTATCACTTAAATCCGGCACTTTCCCATCATCCTTCAAGCATGCCACAATCACACCCATCCTCAAAAAACCCTCCCTTGACCCTGCAATAGTCTCCAACTACAGCCCGATATCTCTCCTCCCTTTTGCCTCAAAATTACTTGAACATGCCGAGCTGTCCTCCCACCTCTCCTCCTCCTCCCTCTTTGACCGCCTTCAATCCGGTTTCCAACCCCACCACTCCACCGAAACAGCCCTAACTAAAGTCACCAACAACCTACTGACCGCCCAGAGCAAGCCACACTACTCCGTCCTCCTTCTTCTCGACATCTCCGCCGCCTTTGACACAGTCGACCACCCCCTCCTACTCCACATCCTAGAATCCCTTGGCATCACTGACCTAGCCCTCTCATGGATCTCCTCCTACCTAACGGACCGGACTTTCAGCATCACCCACACCCACACCTCATCCTCGCCCCACCCCCTTTCTGTTGGAGTTCCCCAAGGCTCAGTCCTGGGACCACTACTCTTCTCCGCATACACCCTTGGCCTGGGGAAACTCATCGAATCCCACGGCCTCCAATACCACCTCTACGCTGACGACACCCAGCTCTACCTGTCTGGCCCCGACATTTCCACCCTACTATCCAAAATTCCCCAATGCCTATCCGCCATCTCATCCTTCTTCTCCGCCCGATTCCTCAAACTCAACATGGACAAGATAATCGTCTTCCCCCCAACCGCTCTCCCCAGCTCCACAACTTATCCATCACAATCGACTGCACCCACTCACCCGTCACCCACGCAAAGTGCTTCGGGGTAATTCTCGACTCCTCCCTCTCCTTCAAGCCCCACATCGAAGCCCTCGCCACCGCCTGCCGACTCCAACTGAGGAGCATAGCCCGAATCCGCTCGTTCTTTGACCAGGACTCGGCAAAAACACTTATCCACGCCCTCATCATCTCCCGTCTCGACTACTGCAACCCCCTGCTCACTGGCTTCCCCGCTTCCTCCCTCGCACCTCTCCGCACCATCCTCAATTCCACTGCCCGACTCATCCACCTATCTCCCCGTTTCACCCCCGCCTCCCCCCTCTGCCAAGCCCTTCACTGGCTCCCCATTGCCCTGAGATCATGGTTCAAAACCCTAACCCTAACATACAAGGCCATACATAACCTGTCCCCTCCCTACATCTCTGACCTGGTTTCCAGATATGTCCCCCTGCGCGATCTTCGCTCCTCTCAAGAACTTCTCCTCTTCTCCCCTCTCATTTCCTCCTCCCACAACCGCCTACAAGACTTCTCTTGTGCATCCGCCATACTCTGGAACTCTCTCCCCCATCACATCCGACACTCCCCTACCCTGGGAACCTTCAAGAAAAACCTAAAGACCCACCTCTTCCTTCAGACCTACAGCCCACACTGAGACCCATCCGCTACACCATCTCACCCTCTCCTCTCCCCTTCCTCCTGTCTCCCCACCCACCCCCTATAGACTGTAAGCCTTCGTGGACAGGACCCCCTGCCCTACTGTACCAGTGCGCCTCGTTTGATGTTTCATGTTCGTGTCCCTGTCTGCCCCTACACTTGTAAAGCGTCATGAAACCTAATGGCGCTATATAAATATTTAATAATAATAATATATTTAATCACCTTAAGGGCACACTAGACAATACACTATATACTGTACATAAGGGTTATACATACATAATGGTCAAAGATGCAAACACAATAGTAGGGGTACAAAAGGTACAAGCAGTTATTGAGAGTTAGTTACTAGTCAGATGGAAGGCCTGGCTTGCGGCGGGAGGAGCTGCCACATGGGAGGCTTGTGGTCCCGTTTGTTGCAGGACTTCTCCCACACGATGTGTCGTCGCGACCTCCCAGGGAAAAAGACACTGAGCTATGGCTGCTGGAGCTCTTAACCCCTCTGGGTCACTCCCCCTCCTGCCCCCTGGCTGGACCTAAATCTCCACCTCTGGTCTCTCTCTGCTACAAATTCCAAAAACTAAAATGGGCTATACTTCCTTATTGGACGGTCCTAGGGAGCCGGTTCTGGTGTCATCGGATCCAGCCGGGCCCTTGCTACGCGGGGAGACCAAACACAGTCGCCCTAGGGGTTTCCGAAAGGCTGTGCCATGTATCTCCTCATCCCTACGTTCTAGACTGTGCTGAGCCAGGGTGACATTCCTCCTCCTGTTCATGTGATTCCAAAATCTATTTGGTGTATTGCTGGGATGTATCGTATTCCCATGACTCGGTATTGAATTATACTGTACTTGTGTGACACAAAGGACATGCCACATAGCTGGGATTCACAGGAGGTCTTCCTGTGGAAGCTCCACAGCAGAAGGTGGGAGGTTTTGTCATTCACTGTCCCTCAGCCCCCTCCCTTCTTGTGTAGCTGCAAAAGTGTCTGATTACAGCTGTACACTGTAGACCTCTATAATCCCCTGCCAAACAGGGCACAATGATTGACATGGGATTATATCTACAATATTCTTCACACCTCCCCCCTTTAGAAGGCGCTAGGAGGCAGCACCACCCGGTGTTCCCCTGCGCACCCGTTCTCAACTTCCCCTTGTTGGGATAAGCCGTCGGCGTTGCCATGGTCATGGCCCTTTTTGTGGCAAATGGCGAAGTGGTACTGCTGGAGCGCGAGGCTCCAGCGTAGCAACCTCCCATTCGTGTGTAACCAGCTGAGCGGGTTGTGGTCTGTTTCCACGGTGAATAGGCATCCTTACAAGTATGGCAGCAGATGCTGCATGGCCCGCACAATTGCCAGACATTCCTCCTCCATTGTGGAGTAGGCCACCTCCCTCAGCAGTAGCTTCCGGCTCAGGTACAAAACAGGGTGTTAATGGCTCGTGGTGTCGATCTGGCTGAGCACCGCATTGAGGCCAAAGTCACTGGTGTCGATCTGCACTCAGCTGCCTGTAGTACTGGGGAGCTAGAAAGGGCGGCCGGAAGGCCGTCTCACAGTCTTTTGTCCAATCGACTGCTTAAGGCAGCTTCTTCTTGGTGAGGGACAAACCTCCTATAGTACCCGGCGGTGCCCAGGATGGATATCACCTGTTTCTTGGTCCTGGGAGTGGATCAGGATGCGATGGCATCCACCTTCCTGGGCTCTGGCTTGAGAGCTCCCCCACCTACCCGTTGTTCCAGGTAGTGGACCTCACTCATACACAGCTGACACTTTTCCGGCTTAATGGTCAAGCCTTCCCATTGGATCCGCCAGAGCACCTGCGCCAGATGGGACTGAAGATGGCAATGTCATCCAGGTATGCAGCCGCGTACCCTTCGAGTCCCTTAAGCAGTGCGTTGACCATCCGCTGAAAAGTGGCAGGGGCATTCTTCATGACAAATGGCATCCCCGTGGACTCGTACAGTCCGAATGGGGTGATAAAGGCAGAGCGTTCCCGTGCCTCGGGGGTCAGGGGAATCTGCCAATATCCCCAGCTCAGATCTATGATGGTCAGGTACTTGGCCCCGGCCAACTGATCTATCAAGGTATCGATGCGTGGCATTTGGGTACACATCGGTGTTATGATCTGCTACAAGCACTAAGGAAAGAAAGGAGATCTGTCCCTACAATAGAACTAAGCTAGATCCCTACGATGTAACGGGGAACCTGATCCTGCGATCAGACCCGCTAAAGTCCTCGGCTAGTCTGTACGAAGACCTATAGATGCAAGGGAGGAATCCCTACAAGAACTAGGGACTGGGATAAAGTTGGACACCTCCTAGCAGAAATTGTAGCAGTAAAAGACAAACACACAACATAGAACATAAAGGTCCGAAGACCAAGCTAAACTGACTGAGAAAGGTAACTAAGCACCAGGCTAACTTAAGAGTAGAAATTACAATGAAGTCCAGCAAGGCCAGGAGGGCGGAGCAGGATTAAATAGGCAAAAAAGGTCATGTGACCAGCAAGATAGAAAAAAACTAACAGGAGAGTTCTAACAATCGGTGATCGTGACAGCATTGAGCCCCCTGTAGTCCACACAGAACCGGGTTTTCCGGTCCTTCTTTGGGATGAGGACCACAGGTGAGGCCCAAGCGCTGCTGAATGGGTGAATGACCCCCAGCTTTAGCATATTATCAATCTACTGGCGCATGCGCTGCTGTCCATCCAGGGAGACCCGATATGCTGAATGCTAGATTGGGGGGTGATCCCCGGTGTCCACGTGATGGATGGCCGGCTGTATCCTTCTGGGCTTGTTGCTGAACACATCCCGGATGGGGTGTAGGGTTGCCCACGGCTGGGACCGTTGGTCCGACAACAGCTGGTGGCAAACCTCCACGTCCTCGATGGTTCCACCCACCCTAGCCTGGGCGAGCATGTCCGGGAGGGTCTCTGCCTCTCCCTCCTCTGGCAGGTTGCACACATGGAGGGTGCAGGCCTCCCGCTCATGATGGGCCTTCATCATGTTTACCTGGTAGGCCCTCTCCCATGCATTCTGGTTGTACCATCGCTTCTGGCCGGCCTGGGCTCGCGTCATATTATCGTGCACCAGCTGCGCCAAGGCCTGCATTTTGTCATGGAATCACATGACATATTCGATGACCGACACTCCAGGGGTAGCTAAGTCCCCTTCCCAGACCTCCTTCACCAGAGCCAGGGGGCCCAGTGCACGCCGGCTGTGCAGGAGCTCAAAGGGGGAGAACTCCGTTGAGGCCTGCGGAACCTTCCGGTAGGCAAATAGCAGGTGTGGGAGGTACCGACCGCAGTCGCGCCCATGGGAGTCGACTAACATCTGAAGCATCTGCATCAGGGTGCCACTGAACCGTTCGCACAGGCCGTTGGTCTGTAGGTGGTATGCGCTGGTCACCAGATGTTACAAATGTTTTTCCTTACAGAGCGACTCCATCAGCTGCGACATGATCTGGGTCCCCCGGTCGGTGAGCATTTCCTGGGGAAAACCCACTCGGGAGAAAATCTCCAGTAAGGCGGTGGCCACCTTGTCGGCTGCACATCTCGTATCTTGTTGGTATGGTGTGGTATATGGGGTACAAAGATAGTTGGGCCATTCATCATCAATGGAAACCTCAATGCCACTGGATATCTGAAATTGCTACATGATGATGTGTTGCCCTCTTTATGCACTGAAGATGGCACGTTCCCTGAGTTTTTACAATAAGATGGTGCACCACCACATTATGGGTGTCAGGTCCGAGCATTCCTACATGAACAGTTTCCTGGAAAGTGGATTGGTCACCGTGGGCCAGTTGAATGGCCACCAAGGTCTCCCGATCTGACCCCCTTAGACTTTTATCTTTGGGGTCATCTGAAAGCAATTGTCTATGCTGTGAAGATACAAGATGTGCAGCATCTGAAACAACGGATACTGGAAGCCTGTGCTAGCATTTCTTCTGCGGTGTTGCTATTAGTGTGTCAAGAGTGGGAGAAGAGGGTTGCATTGACAATCCAACACAATGGGCAGCACTTTGAACACATTTTATAAGTGGTCATAAACTTGTAAAAAACTAATGAAAGAATAAAGTTACGTTAAAACCAAGCACACCATTGTTTTTCTTATGAAATTCTCAATAAGTTTGATGTATCACATCACCCTCTTCCCTTTGAAAAAAATAAAGTTGGATCCAAAATGGTCGACTTCAAAATGGCCGCCATGGTCACCACCCTTCTGGAAAAGTTTTCCCCCTCCCATATACTAATGTGCCACAAACAGGAAGTTGATATCACCAACCATTCCCATTTAATTTAGGTGTATCCTTATAAATGGCCGACCCTGTATATCTAAAAAAACCCCATTTTTTATCCGGTCCAATCACGGGCTGACTGCATGTATTGATTTCAAGACTTAATTGAGAGAGAATTGAAGGTTTTATATGACTCTACATTGAACCATCCTTCCAAATTTAATTTGACGCCCGCACTCAATAAGGCTCTGTCTGAATTGAGTCACATGGATGATATAGTAATCCGAATGTCAGACAGGGGCAGTGTGGAGGTTGCCATGGCTTCATCCATGTATTGTTCACAAATTTCAACTATGCTTAATGATGTGTCAACTTACACTTTACTTCCCAATAATCCTGTGCAGCATTTTTCTGAACTCACAAAAAATATCATTTATGAGGGTAGAGGAGTCTCAATAGGGGCAAAATTTTCACTAGCAAATCTTGTTATGTCATTTTGGGAACATATTTTTTTGTATTCATTGCATAATCCTTGTTTTTCAGCTCCATATTTTGGTATGGGAGATTTATTGACGATTTATTGATTATTTGGAAAGATGAAATCATCAATATCTCGAGGTTTATTGAATATATTGATAAGAACCAGTTCAAGATACAATTCACTCATTTTTTTTATCCTGTTTCCATCACGTTTTTGGATCTGCGGTTTACTGGCTTGCCTGGGTGTAATTTTCCTTGTCAATTTTTAGAAAACCCATGGCTGGGAATAGTAAGCAGCCACCCTATTTATACCATAAAATCCATACCGGTAAGTGAGTATACAAGGGCATTTAGGAATTGTAGTAATGAATTGTCAGGAGGAAACAAAGGTGGTGGAGTCTAGGCTTGCTGATAGGGGTTATCCTCATTGGATGCTCAAACGTGCTTCTAATATAATTAAAACTAAAAACAGAGCCAATTTAATTCATTGTGATCCGGCCAAGCTGCGATCTGGTGTTTCTGATAAAGTGTCTAAATCAGTTCTTTCCATTCAATATAGCCCACAATTTCATACCATTAAACGGATTGTTGAGAAATATTTACCAATATTTCATGAGGATAGGACTTTGTCTTTTATTTTGAAATTGGGATGTAATACAGTGGCCAAAAAGGCTACTTCATTGAGCAATGTATTGCCTCCTAGCTTTTTCAACCCCTCCAAACCTAAAGAAACCTGGATTAATTATAAAGGCTTATTTCGTTGTGGTGCTACAAAATGCAACACCTGTAAATATGTGAGTCCGTGTAAGGCTGTGTGCCCACGATGCGTTTTTCAAGCGTTTACGCTGCGGAATTTCCGCAGCGTAAACACTTGGGAAACGCTAGGTAAACCTTCCCCCATGGTCTCCAATGCAATTCCGCACTTTCAATGCCCATGCAGCGGATTTTTCCGCAGCGTTTATGCTGCGCTCAAAAATCCACAGCATGTCCATTAATTTTGCGGAAGCACTACATTTTCGCCGCCATTGACTTGCATTAGAACTCGCCAATTCTGCAAGACTGCATCTGTACTTGCGTAATTGGCGCGTTCTAATGTGCGGATGGTACCCGGGTGTAGAGGAGAGGAGAGTCTCATCCACACCCAGGTACCATTAAAAGCTGTAAAAAAAGAATAAAATAAAAAATAAAGATTATATTCACCTTCCGAAGGCCCCCGGACTCCTTCCCCGTGCTTGCTGATAGATCGCGCAGGACTGAAGGACCTGCGGTGACGTCACAGTCATGTGACGGCAGGTCCTTCAGTACAGTGTACCGCGATCTGCCGGCAGCCAGCACAGGAGCACAGCAAGTCTCGGGGGCCATCGGAGGGTAAGTATACATTTGTTTTTTTATTTTTTGACATTCTCTTGGGTCACACTATATAAATCCATGCTGTTTGAATGGATTTATATAGTGTGACCGAGTTGTCAAGCACTTTCCAAGTGATGTTAAAATCGCTTGAAAAGCGCTTGACACCCGCATGCGGAAATGCAAGTGAAGAACGCTTAATTTCCGCATGTCCCTGGCAGGAAAACGCATGTACAATCCACACGCGTTTTTTTCTGCCAGGGAGATGCAGAAACGCTCAGGAAAAAATCCTGAGCATTTCTGCATCGTGGGCACATAGCCTTAGTGGGGTTTTTCCTAAAATTGTTCAGCTGTTGGACTCACTGCATACCCTATAACTGTATAGCAGACCCTCTCCTTTCTAATGGGAGCATGTCATATTTGTTACTGTGGCCCTGCTTTATGTGTCTTTAAATTCTTAGTGGGGTTTTTCCTAAAATTGGTCAGCCGTTGGACTCGCTGCATACCCTATAACTGTATAGCAGACTCTCTCCTTTCTAATGGTAATTTGTCATTACTGTGGCCCTGCTCTATGTGTCTTTAAATTCTTGTTTTTCCCAAATTTTGGCAGCCCTTGCAGTCATAGCATGGGCATTACCACTATAGTAAACCCGCTGCTTTATAATGGGAACATATTTTTTACTGAGATCCTCCTCTATGTCTCTTCAAAGGGGTATTGGGTTGCATCCAAATTTTTGGCAGCCCTTGCAATCACTGGATACGCAATAACAGTATAGGAGACCCACTTGTTAATAATGGGAACAACAAAGCATAGCCGGCTGATGGCTCTCTAACAATAGCGAGGGCCGACTGCTGGCCTTTTAAGAATAGTATGGGCCGTCTGATGTCCCTATAAAAATACGCTTTATGACTTTCAAAGTCCCTCCATCATAAATAAAACAGGATGTGTCTGATGATGTGTCACACACCACATTGCCAGATAAGGTTGTAAAATGTTAAAATGACATTTCCCAGTGAATGCATTTGTCTTAAAAAATAACGTAAAAAAAACTAAATAGGATCTTTCCTATTACCAGCGTTACCAATTTAACCTCAATGTAATCACATTGTTCAGCTCCTGCACCTCCTCCTCCATCTCTGAAATGACCACATCAGTCACAAGCTGACAGCACTGCAGCACTGCCTTGGCCAAGCGGCAACAGGCTGTGCTGAAAATAACCTGCTTAATGCTTAATTGACAAACCGCCCAGCACTGCTGAGTTGTTGAAAGCTGTAACACAGCAGCCTGATCTGTGGCTTTTACCGCTGAACATACAGCCAGGTATGGTTGTGTGTGACAATGGGTGGAACCTGGTGAAGGAGAAATGACAGCTGGAGTAGATACGGTTTCCCTCTATGCCAGTCCTTTCATCGAGCTAAAGAATATGGCTGTGGTGAAATACAACTTCCACTGAGAAGCTGTTTCAGATTGAAAAACATTGTGCCCACCAGAGGATTTGCTTCTGAGGGCTCACCTTTCTTCCCCGCTCAAGAGCCCTCAGAATCAAATCCTCTGGTGGGCGCAATGTTTTTCATGATAGCAGCTGCAAAGTTAGCGCTATCATGAACTCTTCTGAGGTAGAAGCCAAGGCACACCAGAGGATTCTCTGGTGGGACCGTCCAACCCTGGCGAGAAGCTGTCCCGAACACTCTATGGCTGCTTTTTTAATGCGGATCAGACGTGCTTATGCATGTTATTTCCCAAACCGCTTTGGAGATCAGGCCATTGCCCAACTCTGTAGTCATGAAATTAAATGCGCAAATAAAGATGTGTGTGTGTCAAAGCACCACCGACAAGTGCGAGTTGATGTTGGACGGGCTGCCATTGCTTCTGCAGCAAGCTGCATTAGAGGACTTGCTGGGAGAAATGACACCCAGAGTAGATCCAGTATCCCTCTATGCCAGTCCTTTCACCGAGCTAAATACAACTCTCAGCAAAAAAAGCTGTGGACTGGCTCCGTACCGTCCCTGGCCACATTCACCTGTCCACGTGATTGTGGGTAGGCGGTCATTCCCAGTAAGTGCACTGAGGAGGGCACGGGTAATGCTGTGGGACCCATGCTTGTGGAAGGCGGAGACGATACCGGGAAAAATAATGGCGGCTGGGGACCGAGTATGGATACGCGGTCGCCGCCGCCATAAGATTGTGGACAGCTTCCGCCTCCATGAGCCTAAAAGGCCACATTTCAAGTGCAAGCAGCTGGCCAGAAATCTGGCAGTTTAGTGTTGCGGCCTGTGGGTGGGTGGCTGGCTGCATACTTGCGCTTTCATTCCAAGTAACAGAAAACTAAGCAGATGGTGGCCTCTATCATCATCATGGCCTCACCTCGGCACTATTAACTCTCCTTAAGGAGAAGCCAGGGCCCACTGGAGGAGTCTCCGGTTCCTTGGTGGGCCCGTTCAACCCTGCCAAGAAGCAGCCCTGGCTAAGAAAAGTGTGGGGGAAGGTTCCCGGACACTCTATGTCTGCTTTTTAAATGTGGATCGGACATGCTTATGCATGTTATTTCTTAAACCGCATTGCAGATCAGGCCATTGTCCAACTCTGTATTCATGAAATTCAATGCGCAAAGAAAGATGTTTGTGCGTCAAAGCACCACCGACAAGTGCGAGTTGATGTTGGACGGGCTGCCAATGCTTCTGCAACAAGCTGCATTAGAGGACTTCCTGGGAGAAATGACACCCAGGGTAAATACGTTTTCCCTCTATGCCAGTCCTTTCACCGAGCTAAATACAACTTTCAGCAAAAAAAGCTGTGGACTGGCTCCGTACCATCCCTGGCCACATTCACCTGTCCACAAGTTTGTGGTTAGGCGGTCCTTTCCAGAAAGTGCACTGGGGAGGGCATGGGTAATGTTGTGGGACCGGTGCTTGTGGAAGGCGGAGACGATACCGAGAGAAATAGTGGCGGCTAGGGACCAAGTATGGACACCCGGCCGCCGCCGGCGTGAGGTTATGAAAAGCTTCCGCCTCCACGAGTCTAAAAGGCCACATTTCTAGTGCAAGCAGCTGTCAAAAATTTGGCAGTATGGTATTGCAGCCTGTGGGTGGGTGGGTGGCTGGTTGCATACTTGGCCTTGCATTCCAAGGACTGAGGTAGGGACAACTGAACGCTGCACTGGGACAAGGACGTGGATGGTGATTGTTGCAAGTCTGCAACGACAGGTGCATGGCGGGAGGCATCTTTGCATGTGCCAAGGATCACTTATGATGGGCACACTTTTAGGCAGTGACCTGGGAGTCACAAATGCTTCCAGAGGTCTTCCCCGTGCTGTTTCCATGTCTTTTCAGCACTATATGCATGTGTCTGATGATGTGTCACACACCACATGGCCAGATAAGGTTGTAAAATGTTACAATGACATTTCCCAGTGAATGCATTTGTCTTTGTTGAAAGCAATACAAAAGTGCAAAAACGCATAAAAAACGCTACGTGTGAACATAGCCCAAGGTGTGGAGGAATATTTTTGGTTATTTATTTTGCCTTATATACAAGTCATTACCCTGGAAAGGATGTTCCTTAATATATTTCCCAGGAAAATCCATTTTGGTTTTGTTTTTGTATGTTTTATTATGAGTCCGTAAAAGTGGCGTAATACTCTGACAACGTTGTTGACAGCAGTGACCTGGGAGTCAGAAATGCTTCCAGGGGTCTTCCCCATGCTGTTCCCATGTCATTTGAGCACAGTTCCCATCGATTTGGGCAATTTTTTGGCCCTCTGCAGACTGCCGGGGGGAGCCGTCTGGAAATGCTTGAGTTTCCCATAGACTTATATTGGGCTCGTTGCTCGGGTCGAGCACCCGAGTATTCCAATTTGCTCGACCTGAGCAACGAGTACGTGAGCATTTTAGTGCTCGCTCATCACTATTCTTTACGTGTGACTCCACGCATGTTATTTATTTGATTAAATGTCCATGCGGTCTCGGATATGTTGGTGAGACTACCCAGCATATCCGAGACTGCATTTCACAGCATAAGTCTACAATCCGTTGTAAATGACTTATGCTTCCTATTCCATTCCATTTTAATTCTGCTGGGCACAGTGTTGCCCAATTAAGGTTTCATGTCCTTGAGAATGTGTCCATGCCCAGAGGTGGGTGCGATAGAATTGGTAGACTTAAGATGAGGGAGGCCTTTTGGATATACTCTTTGCAGACTCTTGAACCATGGGGTATGAATAGGGAAGACAAAGTTTGTTATTAACCCCTTTATAGCCTAGCGTGTATTAGTCACATGACCGCGGGTCACTGATGGGTGGGCATGGCAACCCGGGGTCTGCAGCAGACCCCTGTGGTTGTCATGTCTCACTAGCTATGAGCGCCACCTAGTGGTCGGCGCTTATAGCACAGGAGCATTTCTCCTGCATACAGGCGATCTGCTCATCATCTGTATGCAGTAGAAACGATCAGGAAACTGCAGCTTCTAGTCTCCTATGGAGACTATTGAAGCATGCAGAATGTGTAAAAAAAAATGGTTTTAAAAATATAAAAAATATATAAAAGTTTAAATCACCCCCCTTTCGCCCCATTCAAAATAAAATAATTAAAAAAAAAATTCCCACATACATATATTTGGTATCGCCGTGTTCAGAATCACCCGATCTATCAATATAAGAAAAGAATTAATCCGATCGGTAAACGGTGTAGCAAGAAAAAAATTCTAAATGCCAGACTTACGTTTGTTTTGGTAATAAATGCAATAATGAGCGATCAAAACATCGGATTTATCCCAAAATGGTATCAATAAAAATGTCAGCTCGGCACGCAAAAAATAAGCCCTCATCAGGCCCCAGATCATGAAAAATGGAGACGCTACGGGTCTCGGAAACTGCCGCCATTTTTTTTTTAAATGGCAGGTCAGTTTTAGCATTCAGTGAACGTGGTAAAGAAAAACCCAAAAAAACAACTGTGGAATTGCATTTTTTTTTGCAATTTCAAGGCACTTGGAATTTTTTTTCACGTTTTCCAGTACACGATATGGTAAAACCAGTGATGGCGTTTAAAAGTACAACTCGTCCAACTACAACTCGTCCTGCAAAATATAAGCCCTCACATGGCCATATTGACAGAAAAATAAAAACGCTATGGTTCTGGAAAGAAGGGGAGCAAAAAATGAAAACGCAAAAGCGGAAAAACCCAAGGTCCTTAAGGGGTTAACTATGATTAATACTTTTTGTACTTATTGTTAATATCATTCTGATAACCTGTGATCTATTCTCTTTTTGTTTTTTAGATTCCAGTATGACTCTACCAAGGTCAATTATTCACCCCCCTCTTTTCTTTTTTTCGTTTCCCTTTTCCCCTTTTCCCTTTTTTTCCCTCCTTTTTCATTCCCTCTTTTGTTTTACCTTCCTTTCCCCTTCTTTTTTCTTTATTTTTTCCTCATTATCTCTTTTTTCTTTATTTTTTCCTCATTATCTCTTTTATCTCCCTTTTTCCATCTATTCCATTCCTATTGACAATAAACCAGCTGCATTGAGTCTTCGGCATCTCTCGGCTCTCACCCGGAAGTGAGATATTCCCGGCGGGCACATATAATGGCCGCAGTCAGTCATTCTTAGATGGAGTCACTATGGATGCCGTCTATTCCGGAAAATCTGTGCTTCAGGAGGAAAATACCGCCCCGTCGTTCCCGAGTCTCGCCGTGTGGCCAAGCAGTACTCTACAGCCACAAATGGGGCATTGCCACGTTCAGCAGAAATTCTGTGACAAATTTTGGTGCCATTTTTCCCCATTTTCCCATGTGAAAATGTAAAATCTGGTGGTAAAAATGTAATTATTATTTTTTTCACAGCCCAATGGCATATAATTTTGTGACACACTGGTGGTGTCAATATGATCACTGCTGCTTTACATGACCTCATTCAGAGGAGTAGTTTGTAAAATGGGGTCACTTATTGAGATTGGGGTTCTGCTGTTCTGGCATCTCAGGTTCTCTTCCAGTGGGTCATGACACCCACAAACCATAACAGTAAAATCTGCAATATAATATGGCGCTCCTTCTGAGCTTTGCACTGTGCCTGAAAAGTAGTTCCTGATTACATGTAGGATATTGGCACACTCAGGAGAAATTGCACAACAAACTGTGAGGTCCATTTTTTCCTATTAGCCCTTATAAAAATAAAAATTTTGGTGATAAAACAACATTTTAGTGGTAAAAATATAATTATTTTTTCTTCACCGCCCAATGGTTTAAAATTCTTTAAAGCACATGTGTTGTCAACATGCTCCCTGCCGCCATAGATTAATTCATTGTGGGGTGTAGTTTGCAAAATGAGGCCATTTATGGAGGGCTTCTGCTGTTTTGGCACGTTAGGGGTTCTGCCAATGTGACATGGCACCCTCAAACCATTTTAGCTAAATCTGAACTCCAATATGGTGCTTCTTCCCTTCTGAACTTTGCACTGTGCCTCAAAAGTAGTTTTCGACCACATATGGGGTATCGGCGTACTCAGGAGTAATTGCATGACAAATTGTACTGTTCATTTTCTCCTATTATCTCTTCTGAAAATTAAAAACTTGGAGACAAAACACCATTTCAATGGAAGAAAATGGTAATTTTCCATTTATTCAGCCTAATGTTATACAATTCTTTGAATCTCCTGAAGGTTAAAAATGCTCACTATACCCCTATATGGATTCCTCAAGAGGTGTAGTTTCCAAAATAGGGTTTCTCATGGAGGCTTCTGTTGTTTTGGCATGTCAGGGGCTTGTCAAATTTGACATGGCATTCGCAATCTATTCCAGCCAAAATTGAGCTCCTGAACTCAGTTGGTGCTCCTTCCCTTCCGATCCCTTCCTTGCACACAAACAGTAGTTTTACACCACATATGAGGTATCGGCATACTCAGGAGAATTTGCCCAACAAATTGTACTGTCCACTTTCTCCTGTTATCCTTGTGAAAATGAAAAATTCGGTGTTAAAACAACATTTTTAGGTAGAAAATTATTTTTTTCATTTTCACGGCTCAACATTCTAAAATTCAAGGTGCTCACCACACCTCTAGATAAGTTCCTTGAGAGGTCTAGTTTCCAAAATTGGGTTATTTGTTGGTGTTTCCACTGTTTAGGCACATCAGGGGCTCTAAAAACGCGACATGGCGTCCGCTATCTATTCCAGCCAATTTTGCACTCTGAAAGTCAAACGGTGCTCTTTCCTTTCTGAGCCCTGCCGTGTGCGCTAACAGTAGTTTTTCACCACATATTGGGTATTATTGTACTCCGAAAAAATTGCACAACAAATTGCTTGGCCCATTTTTTCCTGTTGCCCTTATGAAGATGAAAAATTTTTGCAGAAAAAAATTATTTTTTCATTTTCACGGCTCGACATTATAAAATTCTGTGAGGCATCTGTGAGTTCAAGGTGCTCACCACACCTCTAGATAAGTTCCTTGAGGGGTTTAGCTTCCAAAATGGGGCCACTTCTGGGGGGTTTCCACTGTTTAGGCACATCAGAGGCTCTCCAAGCGCTACATGGCATGCGCTATCAATTCCAGCCAATTTTGCGTTCCAAAAGTCAAATGGTGCTCCTTCCTTTCTGAACCCTGTCGTGCACCCAAATAGTAGTTTTTCATCACATATGGGGTATCAGGAGAAATTGCATAACAAATTATATGGTTAATTTTTTTTCTTTCCCTTATAAAAATGAAAAATTTGGGGCAAAACCACATTTTTGAGGGAAAAATGTATTTTTTAATTTTCGCTGCTCAACGTTATAAAATTCTGTGAAACACCTGTGGGTTTAAAGTGCTCACCACCCCCGCAGACAAGTTCCTTGAGGGGTGTACCTTGAAAATGGGGTCAGTTCTGGGGAGTTTCCACTGTATAGCTACATCACGGGCTCTCCAAATGCGACATGGCATCCGCTATTGATTCCAGCCAATTTTGTGCTCTAAAAGTCAAATAGCACTCCTTTCCTTCTGAGCCCTGCTGTGTGCCCAAACAGTAGTTTTCTACCACATATGGGGTATCTGCGCATTCAGGAGAAATTGCATAACAAATTGTATGGTCCATTTTCTCCTGTTACCCTTGTGAGAATGCAAAATTTGGGGCTAATTCAACGTTTTTGAGGGAAAAAGTAAAATTTTCATTTTTTCCTTCCACATTCCTTTAATTCTTGTGAAGCACCTGAAGGGTTAGTAAACTTATTGAATGTGGTTTTGAGCACTTTGAGGGGTGCAGTTTTTAAAATGATGTCACTTTTGGGTATTTTCTGTCATATAGGCCTCTCAAAGTCACTTCAAATGTGATGTGGTCCCTAAAAAAATTGGTTTTGTAAATTTTGTTGGAAAATTGATGATCAACTTTTAACCCTTCTAGCTTCCTAACAATAAAAAAATATGTTTAAAATGATGCTGATGTAAAGTTGACATGTGGTAAATGTTATTTATTAACTATTTTGTGTGATATAA
Source organism: Phyllobates terribilis (assembly GCF_046119375.1). Taxonomy (NCBI): domain Eukaryota; kingdom Metazoa; phylum Chordata; class Amphibia; order Anura; family Dendrobatidae; genus Phyllobates; species Phyllobates terribilis. The sequence goes on from NW_027362762.1 coordinate 639,907,029, forward strand.
CTATCTGGTTTAAGGGCATAAAAATGAAACATTTTGTAAATTGCTAAATTTTTGCCAAAATTCCGATATTTTCACAAATAAGCTAAAAAAATATCAGCCTAAATTTACCATTAACATGAAGTACAATTTGTCACAAAAAAAATCTCGGGATCACTGGGATCTGTTGAAGCTTTCCAGAGTTGTTACCACATAAAGTGACAGGTGAAAATAGGCTGGGAGGTGAAGAGGTTAAAACACTGAACTCAAGGATGTGTCACAAGTCTGGCTGTGTGGTGTTGTTTACTTAGACTGAAGTTGTAATCATCTTGTAATTAACTTTGCTGTGGCTAGTTGGGGGGGGTGGTCTGACTCTGCCCCCTTCTGTGATAAACAGCTAAGGGTCTATAGCTATGTACACTGAGAGTCTGGTGTGTGTGAGGTTAGCTTTCTCAGCTCTGCTGCATTGCTAAATCTAAAAATTCTGATTGTGTCAGAACGGCTGCACCCAGTAAACTAAGTGATACATCATTGGATTCAGGGTCTCTTAGCCAACATCATGCTGCACTCAGATGCAGTAGCAAAAACTTGCTGGCAGATTCCTTTTACTAGTGTTGAGCGAGCACTAAAATGCTCGGGTGCTCGAAGCTCGGGCCGAGCTCACCGTGATACTCGGTTGCTCGACCCGAGCAATGAGCCCAATGTTAGTCTATGGGAGACCCGAGCAATTTTGCGGCGGCACCCCCGGCAGTCTGTAGAAAGCCTAAAAAGTTCCTAAAACGATAGTGACAGTGCTCAAAAGACAGGCAGCATGGGGATCGCCCCTGGAAGCATTTCTGACCCCCAGGTCACTGATGTCAACAACGTGGTCAGAGGTATTAAGCCACTTTTACAGGCTCACAATAAAACGTTCAAAAACTAAACTGAAACAGCTTTCCTGTGAAATATGTTAAGGAATTTCCTTTCCAGGGTAAAGACTTGTGTATAAGGTAAAATAAATAACCAAGTAGGATTTTTCATGCGTTTTTGCACTTTTGTATTGCTTTCAACCGTGACAAATGCATTCACCGGGAAATGTCATTTTAACATTTGACAACCTTATCTGGCCATGTGCTGTGTGACACATGCATACAGTGCTGAAAAGACATGGGAACAGCATGGGAAGACCCCTGGAAGCATCTCTGACTCCCAGGTCACTGCCTAAAAGTGTGCCCATCAGAAGTGATCCTTGCCGCATCAGAAGATGCAGACTTGCAACTAACCCCGTGCAAGTCCTTGTCCCAGGGCAGTGTTCAATTGTACCTCCCCCATTCCTTGCAATGCAAGCGTAAATATGCAGCCAACCACCCACCCACCCGCAGGCTGCAATACCATACTGCTAGCTTTCACTTGAAATGGGGCCTTTTAGTTTGGAGGAGGCCAAAGCTGGCCACTACCTCATGGCTGCTTCGGCAGCGAGGTATCCATACTCAGTCCCCAGCCGCATGGCGGCCGGGTGTCCATGCTCGGTCCCCAGCCGCCAGGGGGCGGTCGAGTGTCCATACTCGGTCCCCGGCTGCCCCGTGGTCGGGTGTCCACACACGGTCCCCAGCCACCTGGGGGCGGCCAGGTGTCCATAAACGGTCCCCAGCCACCCCTATTTCTCCTGTCACCTTCCCCCACACTTTTCTTAGTCTGGCCTGCTTTAGGGCAGCATTGGACGAGCCCACCAGAGAACCAGACTCCTCCGGTGGGCCCTGGATTCTCCATCAGGGGAGTTGAGAGTGCCAAGGTGAGGAGCATGATGATGATGATAGAAGTTAGCATCTGCTTTGTTTTATTGGAATGCAAGCGCATGTATGTAGTAGCGGCTAGGCCAGAGGTGGTCAGCGTTTTGGCGCATATCCTACCTCCTCCGAGGATTGCTGGATGTTTTCCTGCTACTATCCCAGTTCAATGACCCCCGTTAAAACAAAGCTTCAGGTGATAAATGATGGATGAGGTGGTGGCAAAGAAGAAAGAACAGGAGGAACAGGGACCGTTCACATCAATATCAGGCCAGTCAACAACACAAGTCTTGTAGGATATGTTTCTGTACCAAAAGGAGCGGTTCGGCTACACAGTTATAGGGCATACAGTGAGTGCAATGCCTACCAAAAATTTAGAGGCACTCCAATGCCCCTTGGAGGTAACATGGAGGTCAGAGGGCCTTAACTAAACCATTTTTTTTCATTTATAGCAACTGGGTCTCCTGTGCACTGTTGGCCTAAGCAGTGAATGGAAGGCTTTCCAAAAATTATAAGGAACTGCAATGCCCCTTGAAACAGATGTGGATTACAGCGTACTAAAAAGCTTCTACCCATTATTGGGGAGTGGGTCTCCCTTAGTGTTCGCCTATGCATTGAAAAGCAAAAGCTGACAAAAATTAGGAGGAAATGCAATGCCCGTTGGAAGAGTCATGGAGGTCGCAGTAGCTTAACAAGATGGTTTTAATGCCCCTTGGAAAAGTGGTGGAGGTCACAGTAGCTTAACAAGACGGTTTTAATGCCCCTTAGAAAAGTGGTGGAGGTCACAGTAGCTTAAAAAGACGGTTTGAATGCCTCTTGGAAAAGTGGTGGAGGTCGCAGTAGCTTAACAAGACGGTTTTAATGCCCCTTACAAGAGCCATACAATACAGCATCTTAAAAACATTATTCCCATTATTGGGGAGTGGGTCTCCCATAGTCTTTGCTTATGCTTTCCAAGCAAAAGCTGCCAAAAATTAGGACGGAGGAACTTGCAATGCCCCTTACAAGAGCCATGCAGTACAGCATATTACAAACATTATTCCCATTACTGGGGAGTGGGTCTCCCATAGTCTTTACTTATGCCTTCCAAGCAAAAGCTGCCAAAAATTAGGACGGAGGAACTTGCAATGCCCCTTACAAGAGCCATGCAGTACAGAATATTACAAACAATATTCCCATTATTGGGGAGTGGGTCTCCCATAGTCTTTACTTATGCCTTCCAAGCAAAAGCTGCCAAAAATTAGGACGGAGGAACTTGCAATGCCCCTTACAAGAACCATGCAGTACAGCATATTACAAACATTATTCTCATTATTGGGGAGTGGGTCTCCCATAGTCTTTGCTTATGCCTTCCAAGCAAAAGCTGACAAAAATTAGGAGGAAATGCAATGCCCGTTCGAAGAGTCATGGTGGTTGGAGTTAATTAAAAACAACATTTTAATGCCCCTTGGAAGAGCTGTGGAGTTCAGAGTGGTTTAACAAGATGCTTTTAATGCCCCTCGGAAGAGACGTGGAGGTCACAGTAGCTTAACAAGATGGTTTTAATGCCCCTTGGAAAAGTGGTGGAGGTCACAGTAGCTTAACAAGACGGTTTTAATGCCCCTTACAAGAGCCATACAGTACAGCATCTTAAAAATATTATTCCCATTATTAGGGAGTGGGTCTCCCACAGTCTTTGCTTATGCCTTCCAAGCAAAAGCTGACAAAAATAAGAACGGAGGAACTTTCAATAATGGCAACACGGACCACGGTCACCCTGGTGGTATAGTGGTGGTGGAGGCTGAGGATAAGGAGAAGAACATAAAACAGCCGAAATGAGGAAGCGTATACCCATGTGTGGGTGTAAAGTGGTGCATGTGAATACACCTCCCGAAATAACACAGTGGATTTGACTTTATGTTACTCTGCTGTCATTTGGTGGTGATGAGACGTCTGGCCCAATCCAGCCCTTGTTTATTTTGATAAGGGTCAGCTTATCAGCATTGTCAGTTGACAGGCGAGTGCGCTTATCAGTTATAATTCCCCCAGCGGCACTAAAAACACGCTCGGATAACACGCTAGCGGCAGGGCAGGCCAGGACCTTCAAGGCGTACAGAGCGAGTTCATTCCAAGTGTCCAGCTTGGATACCCAATAATTAAAAGGCACAGAGGAATCACGGGGGACGCTGGTACGGTCGGCAAGGTACTCCCTCACCATCTTTTGAAACTTTCCACTCCTTGTGAGAGTACCCCGCGCCTCAGGGTCTGTCCGAAGGGAGGGTCTTAGAAAACTGTCCCAGAACATTGACAGTGTTCCCCTGCCTCTGCTGGATTGGAGTTGCGTCTCTCTCGCATGTACGCCTTGGTTGGGCAACGAACTGTGACCTCTGCCGCTAGCGTGTTCAGATGGGAATTTTTTTAACAGTTCTTCAGCAAGGGCCTTCTGTTACTGCCCCATTTTTGTAGACCTCTCCACCTCAGGAATAGGAGAGTGAAAGTTCTCCTTGTAGCGGGGGTCTAAAAGTGTCACCAACCAGTAATGACTGTGAGCCAACATTTTGACAACGCGAGGGTCACGTTTAAGGCAGCGTAACATAAAGTCAGCCATGCGTGCCAGACTGTTAACGGGCAAGACTTCCGTGTCCTGACCAAGATGACGACTGACCATGCTCTCCTCCTCCTCCTCCTCCCCCCTGTCCTCAGGCCACCCATGCTGAACCGACTGTATGACAGTTGTACAGGTACTACCGTCTACAGCGCATGATACAAGCTCCTGTTCTTCCTCCTCCTCCTCCTCTCCTTCATTGTCCCCCAATGCACGTTGGGATGAGATGAGGCTGGGATGTGTGTAATCGACCGCTACGGCTTCTTGATCCATCTCATCATACTCTGGCTGCAATGCCTCCTCTTTAATTCTCTGCAGAGAGCATTGCAAAAGACAGACAAGTGGAATGCTGATGCTAATGATGGCGTCATCGAAACTCACCATCTTGGTGGACTCCTCAAAGTTTGTCAAGATGGTACATATGTCAGACATTCAGGTCCACTCCTGAGGTCTTATGTGTGGAGTCTGACCTGAATATCGACGGCCTTGTTGCAGCTGGTACTCCACAACTGCTCTCTTCTGCTCACAAATCCTTTGCAACATGTGGAGGGTAGAGTTCCAATGTGTGGGGACATCACCCACCAGTCGGTGTGACAGAAGCTGCAAACGCTGCTGCAACACAGCAAGGGCGTCGGAAGCTGTAGCCGACTTGCGAAAATGAGCTGACAGGCGGCGTACTTTGAGGAGCAGATCTGGCAACTCGGGGTACGATTTAAGAAACCACTGAACCATGAGGTTAAGCACACGAGCCAGGCATGCTACGTGTGTGATCTCGCCTCGCCTCAGAGCCGCCACCAGGTTACGGCCATTGTCACACATGACCATGCCTGGATGTAGGTTCAGCGGTCTCAGCCACAGATCTGCCTACTCTTTCACAGCTGTCCACAACTCACAAGCAGTGTGAGGTTTCTCACCTAAGCTTATGAGTTTCAGCACAGCCTGTTTCCGCTTGGCGGAGGCAGTACTGCTGTGCTTCCAGCTTGTAACTGATGTGATATCTGAGATGGAGGCTGAACATGAGGAGGAGGAGGAGGATGATGCGCAGGAGCTGTACACTGTGGGGGCAACTCTGACTGACATCCTCTGTGTGGGGAGGATGTGTTTCGTCCCAAGGTCTGACTGGGTCCCGGCTTCCACTATGTTTACCCAGTGTGCCGTCAGGGAGATGTACCGTCCCTGGCCACAAGCACTTGTCCACGTGTCCGTTGTCAGGTGGACTCTCCCAGTAACTGCGTTGTTGAGGGCACGGAAGATATTTTGGGACACGTGCTTGTGTAGTGCGGGGATGGCACACCGGGTAAAATAGTGTCGGCTGGGGACGGATTACCGAGGGACAGCCACCCCCATAAGGTTGCGGAAGGATTCCGTCTCCACCAGTCTAAAAGGCAGCATTTCCAACGCAAGCAGTCATGAAATGTGTGAATTTAGGACTGTGGCCTGTGGGGCGTTAGCTCTCGTTCAAAGGTCTGGGATATGGACAATTGAACGCTGCGGTGGGACGTGGACGTGGACGTTGATGCTGTTTCTTGAGAAACTGCCATAACAAGTGAAGACTGAGAGGAGGGGGCATCTTTGCATGCAGTATGGACAGGGGATTGCCTTGCACACACAACAGGGGGTTCTATTGCACGCACAACAGCGGAAGAAGGAGTGGTGACACCCGCTGACACTGGTCGTGGACCCTGGGGTTCGCCCCACAAAGTCGGGTGCTTTGCTGCCATGTGCCTGATCATGCTGGTGGTGGTCAGGCTGGTAGTTTTGTCACCCCTGCTGATGCTGGCATGGCAGATGGTACAAATAGCCTTTTTGGGATTAACAGCAGAGTCTTTAAAAAAATTCCAGACTCTGGAAGACCTACAGGTTGAACTGGCAACGTCCCTTGTGTTGGTGTTACGGGGAACTGTTGCCTGCCTTCTGTGTGCGGCCACCACACTGCTTTTTCCTGCCTGTTGGGGTACTCTGCCTCCCTCACCCTGTGTGCTGCTGGCCTCGCTCTGCATGTCCTCCTGCCACGTTGGGTCAGTTACTAGATCATCCACCACCTCCTCCTCTTCCACTTGCACACCACGATCCTCCTCCTCACTTCCTGGCAATTGTGTCTCGTCATCGTCCACCTCTTGTGACAAATTGCCAGCGTTGACTTCCTGTGGCCGTGGCTGTTCAAATATTTGGGCATCGCTACATGGAATCTCCTCTTCCACCACTTCAAGCGGAGCAGGCGAGGGGCACAAATCTGGAAATGGACCAGTGAACAGCTCTTTAGAGTGTCCAAGTGTGGGATCAGTTGCTGTCTGACGACACTCGGCATGGTGGGAGGAAGGAGCATCAGGGTGAGGAGGAGTATGCGGTCGAGACTCACGGCTACTAAGATTTGACCATGTGGAAGACAGACCAGAGGTGGTGGTGCCCAGGTAACTGGAAGTATTATCTGCTATCCAATTAATCACCTGTTCACACTGATCAGTTCGCAATACTGGTGTTGTTCTGTGCTTCCCTAGTAATTCGGTCAAGAAGTGGGAGCGAGAAGAGGTATTGGTTGTGGCACATTTTCACCTTGGCCACGGCCCCGTCCTCTGCACGCACCATCACCAGAACGTCCAGTTCCACGTCCCTTGCCACGCACCTTGCCCATTGTAAAGGAAGTAAAATAGCTTACACTCGCACTATCAATGGAAAAAGGGTAAAGTAGATTAGAACCGTGGAAGAGGAAAACCACAGTTCTATTTCTCTGGCCTACACCCGATTCTTTTAAACAAACTCAACAATCAGGGAGAAACTATTACCGTTTTTCTTTACGGAAAAAATACCAAAAGCTGGATAATAGAGATTTTTTACTGTGGGACGGCAAAACCACAGTTATAATTTACTGGTGTATACCAGACTCTTTTAAACTGATATATTGGTGTCTGAACAATCAGGAGACACTATTACTGTTTTTCTTTATGGCAAAAAATGCCAAAAGGAGGATAATACAGAGATTTGACCCGTGGAACTGCAAAACCACAGTTCTATTTCTTGGGCCTACACCAGACTATTTTCAACAGATATATTTGTGTCTGAACAATCAGGAGACACTATTACAGTTTTTTTTTACGGCAAAAAATGGCAAAAGCAGGATAATAGAGATTTTTTACCGTGGAACAGCAAAACCACAGTTATAATTTACTGGTGTATACCAGACTTTTTTAAATATATATATTTGGGGCTTAACAGTGAGCGACACATTCAAACTGTTTTTTTTTTAGATACAAATGGCCCAAAAGTGGATAATACAGAGGTTTGAACCGTGGAACGGCAAAACCACACTTCTGTTTCTCTGGCCTACACCAGACTATTTTCAACAGATATATTTGTGTCTGAACAATCAGGGAGACACTATTACAGTTTTTTTTTACAGCAAAAAATGCCAAAAGCAGGATAATAGAGATTTTTTACCATGGAACAGCAAAACCACAGTTATAATTTACTGGTGTATACCAGACTTTTTTAAATATATATATTTGCGGCTGAACAGTGAGCGACACACTCAAACAGTTTTTTTTAAGATACAAATGGCCCAAAAGTGGATAATACAGAGATTTGAACCGTGGAACTGCAAAACCACACTTCTGTTTCTCTGGCCTACATGAGACTATTTTCAACAGATATATTTGTGTCTGAACTGTCACAGACACACTTTTTTTTGGAGGGGGGGGGGACACACCAAAAGGTTAATAAGATGGGTATTTGTACAGTGTGAAGGAGGAAAAAAAAAAAGGATTTAGATGAAAAAAAAAGGATTTTTCCTGGCCCCCGAGACCTGGAGCTAATTCCAGCAATTTCAGCAACAGGAGCACACAGGACTGTAATGCAGCGTTTGCTGGTATAACCACTGCGTCTCCTATACAGCCTGCCTGCCTGCCTGATATCTGGGATGGATATTAGTCCTGAGAAGGACTGTTTGTTTGATCTGGCAGCCTTTACAGACCCTACACTAACTATTTTGCAGTATATATCTTTCCCTAAATCAGCAGCGCTGTCCCTACACTGTCTGATGCCAGCCGTCTGTGTCCAAGATGGCGGCGTCCGGTTTTAAATACTCGAGGTGACGCTGTACGGCCAGCCAATCAATGTAATGCCCACAACCAACATGGCTGCGGCATTACAGTGACTGGCTGGCAATCCCTGCATGTTCACTGGCTCTGTAAAGAGCGCCAAACATGCAGGGCGGAGACCCGAGCTCCCGCCCGAGTAACCCAGAAATGCTCGGTGCTCGCCGAACATCCCGAGTAGCGTGATGCTCGGGCGAGTACCGAGCAGTGTTGAGCATGTTCGCTCAACACTAGTTACAAGCTGAGCTTATATGTGTCCTTGTTAGTAAGACCCCAAGCCAGAAGATGGCAGTGCAGCGTTAAAAGTGCTCAAGTTGATATTTGCTTCAATAAACTGACAAATTAACAAGATAAGTGCATATAGAGTTTTTCTGAGAAATAAAATGAGCTAGTACACAGTGCGGTAAAAAGAGAGACTGAGTTGGTACCTGGTTCAAGTGTGGCTGTGGCCACAGGAGTCTGCAGTAGCAACTGTGTGCAAACCAGGGCCAGGGTCTGTTATGGATATTCTCTCTGCACATGCAAGTCTCCAAGACCATTGGTGTGTCTCAAAATTACAGGCTTCGGTCCACTGCAACATGGATGGTGGCCAGGACTTGTTCCACTCTATGTGTAGCACCCTGAGGATTCGGCTGCTACAGGGGTATTACACCTCAAGCCAGAGGTGTGGTATTCCACTCCCGGGTAAGGATGGAGTGTGGAACTGAGCTCAGTAGGCTGCATGCACTACACACATCCCATTTCCGGGGAACAGACTGATGGTACTCCCACTAGAGAAATGTGCAGATACGACAGAGTCTGTTCCTGGCTGGAGTGGGAGGGGGGTGGAACATCCCAGTAGTGTAGGGGCAGATAGGGGGAGCAGTCTGGGTAGTGCTAGGAGCTCATTGGGTGCTGGTCACCTGAGCTCACACATAGAGGGAGTATATAAGGTGGGCACCATCTTAGATCAGGGTCTTTGTAGAGGAAGAGAGCAGAGGAGAAGAGCAGCTCCAAGGCCAAGAGAGAGAGAGAGGAGAAAGAAAGACCCAGAGGGGGAGAAAGAAGGAACTCCAAGAGCCCAAATTAGACCAGAGGGTGAAGAGTTGGCAACAGGGTACCGGATCCCAAGCTGGCAGAGGCTACAGCACACCTTAGCCAGGAACCGGAGGTCGTGGGCAGGATCGATCTGCCACGATCACCCACCAAATCCACCCGGAAGGCAGACCAGGAATAGGGTCAGGGAACCCAGAGACAAGGGTTTACCACCAAGAGGCCCGAGGGAGCCGGACATAGGTGGATCCCTGGTGGGGAAGGCCAGAGAAGAGGACAGGACAGAAAGGGAGCTCAGGACCACGCTCCAGAATCACCTGGGGGTTGGCTGAGTCCAGGACCTGGTGGACGCAGCACGGCTCGGGTGGTCACTTAAGGCCGGAGTGACCAGAACAACTGCAGTAAGTAAACAAACCCTGAACTGCACAGCCCGACTCTGAGTCTCATTTCCATCCTCGCTGCACCACCACAACCCCCATCCTCTGCAACTGACCCCCTGAGGCTATACCCCTCCCGTTGGGGGTTATACTACCTGAGCTGCACATACATCACCAGCCTCAGCGGACCCTGCTGCAGCGGCGGCCGTACTGACCGCAATTCAACGGGTGGCGTAGTCGACACAAAAGAACATCTAGTAACATCATAAGGACTGCCACACACTGAGCTTGACACCCTGGGCACGGACCGGGTCACAGCCACTCGGAGACTACAACCCCCATCTGATCCGGCTCCGGGTATCCCCAACAACACTGGCCCAGGGGGCGCGTCAACTTTGGCGTAGTCGGCAGGATAACGTGCCCGCAACAACCGGGTACTGCGTGCCTGAAGAAAAAGTTCATCGTTACCTTAAAAAGAAGTCTCCTGCCGGTTCCGGAGGGTCCCCGCCATCGGGCCCCATCACAGGTCGTTTCCCGCCGGTTGTCCGCCATTTGCAGCTTTTTCCCGCCATCCATGGAGTTTCCCGCCACTGGGAGACGATTCCCGCCATTTCCAAAGATTTCCCGCCTTGGAAGAGCGGACGCCATTATGGGCGTGCCAGAGGGTGGCAAGAGGTCACCTCCCATCGTGGGCCAGGTCGAAGAATGGCGCCAAAAGCGGAAACCGCGCCCACCAACAGAGACTGTGATGCTGGAAGTGTCCATCAGCGTGAGGGAACTGCCCCTGGAACTGACAATCACTAAGTTGCCCCGGGACCACCCTCAATCTGGGCGGAGACAGAAGAAGAGAGCAAAGATGGGTGTCGCCTGGAGCAGTCTGGAGAGAGCGCACCCGGAGACAAGACGTCTGGAAGAGAGTCCAGAGAAAGCCTACCCGGAGATGGAGGGAGAGTCAGGCAGCACCGACCCAGTGGTCAGGAGCCTGTTGCAGGTCGCCACTCCAGAAGGCCTGCTGGAGATCCTAGCACAGCTCCCCCGAGACCGGGAGTGTGCACAGACCGCGTTGGAGGGCCTCGCACGGAGGATGGCCCGGGTGCAGCGGGAGACGTTGGCGGAGTGGAGCCGAGAGATGGCCCAGCAGACCGAAACCCGTCAGCGGAGCACGCCACCCGAGACGAGGAGACAGACCGCCTCTGAGGATGGCGCAGGAGGAATGAAGGCAGGAGACGGCGCCGAGAAGGGAGCTGAACGGACGGAGGCAGGTAAAGGGGACGTCTCTACCCCGAGCCGGGAAACCGCGTGCCTGCCCCAGCTCCCCGTCGCAGAGCCCGAAATTCCCCCTGCCGTGCCCGTCGCTGCATCGTCACCGCCGCCGACTAGGCCTCAACCGGAAACTGCGGCCGCGACCCCTGTGACGTCACACGCCTCGACCTTGAGCGTGGCCAAGCAGGAAATACCACCGGCCTGGTCGCAAGGCCTAGTACCTCCGGGCGCCGCAATACCAACAGCGCCCCCTACCTCCGCGGAGCCACCGGCCTGGCCGCAGGGCCGAATAACCCAGGGCGCCGCCGTTCTTACGGTGCCCTTTGCCTTTAAGGTGCCCCAGGCCTGGTCGCAAGGCCTGGTCAACCCGGGCGCCGCTACCATCAACGCGCCCTCAACATCTCGAGTGCCGCACCTGGGTGAAGATCTATTCGCCCAGCATACGTGCCCGGATGGGCAGCCCTTCATATGGCCCCAGGAGTACATTCAGCTGGAACTCCAGAGAGCAAGGCCCATGTGCGAGCCCCTGATTCCGGCTCCGAAGCCCGTAAAGAGGACCTCGCCCCCGCTGGAGGAGGCACAGTTCGAGTGGGACCCCACCGGAGAAGACCTCATGGGGTTCACTCAGGAGACTCGGGCGGCCGCAGCAGAGCGTGCAGAGTGCTGCCGCCAGCAGCTCGAGGTCTTCGAGAGGGAGCGGAGAGAGAGGCGGGTCCGGGAACAGCAAGCGCAGATAAGGAGCGCGGAGCAGAAGAGCCGGACCAGGAGGAATCCCCGTGCAGCTCATGGTCCCCCTTCCACCGGGACTGTGATAAAATTCAATATGCAGCACGGATGGGGCTTTATTAGAGACAATCATACCCCCGGCGACGTTTTGTAACCAGCAGAGACGTAGAAAGCCATCTGCCGGAGGGACACAGAGGTCGTGACCTGTACGTAGGGGACGAGGTCACCTTCACCCGGCACAAGTGTGCCAAAGGACCCTACGCCCTCCATGTGCAATCGCCTGACGGAGGAGGAGCTGCGGTGTGAGGAGGAGCAAGAGGACCCGGACGGGTCTGAAGAATCTAAAGAAGGAGCAGGAGGACGCCGTCGTTGAAGTACGGTAGAGAGAGACTGTATAAAGTTACCCGTCAGGGTATAAGAACTGTTCTAGTTAAAACATAGTCCCCGTTGGGACCAGCCAAGAGTGAACTGTTAACCCCGTGTGTCCCTATTCCCACTGACCGAGGAGTGAGAGCGGTCATTCCTCCCTAATACCTGGCCGAGGACTGAGAGCGGCCATATCCCCTTGTATATAGTTGCGCTTCCTAAAGCGCCCCCTACCGGTTTTATAGGAAACCATTTTTCTTCAAGAGACTGTCGCACTTTACCCGGTCACAAGTTGCACCGTGACCGGAGGAACCAGAAACAAGAATGTTTATATGAAAAGTTTATTGCTGCTGATGATGTTTTATATGTTTTATATGTTTATGTTTTATGAAAAAAAAATGTATGTTTGTGGATGTTTATATCTTACAGCCCGAGGACGTGCTGTGATTTACCAGGGGGGAATGTAGCACCCTGAGGATTCGGCTGCTACAGGGGTATTACACCTCAAGCCAGAGGTGTGGTATTCCACTCCCGGGTAAGGATGGAGTGTGGAACTGAGCTCAGTAGGCTGCATGCACTACACACATCCCATTTCCGGGGAACAGACCGATGGTACTCCCACTAGAGAAATGTGCAGGTACGACAGAGTCTGTTCCTGGCTGGAGTGGGAGGGGGGTGGAACATCCCAGTAGTGTAGGGGCAGATAGGGGGAGCAGTCTGGGTAGTGCTAGGAGCTCATTGGGTGCTGGTCACCTGAGCTCACACATAGAGGGAGTATATAAGGTGGGCACCATCTTAGATCAGGGTCTTTGTAGAGGAAGAGAGCAGAGGAGAAGAGCAGCTCCAAGGCCAAGAGAGAGAGAGAGGAGAAAGAAAGACCCAGAGGGGGAGAAAGAAGGAACTCCAAGAGCCCAAATTAGACCAGAGGGTGAAGAGTTGGCAACAGGGTACCGGATCCCAAGCTGGCAGAGGCTACAGCACACCTTAGCCAGGAACCGGAGGTCGTGGGCAGGATCGATCTGCCACGATCACCCACCAAATCCACCCGGAAGGCAGACCAGGAATAGGGTCAGGGAACCCAGAGACAAGGGTTTACCACCAAGAGGCCCGAGGGAGCCGGACATAGGTGGATCCCTGGTGGGGAAGGCCAGAGAAGAGGACAGGACAGAAAGGGAGCTCAGGACCACGCTCCAGAATCACCTGGGGGTTGGCTGAGTCCAGGACCTGGTGGACGCAGCACGGCTCGGGTGGTCACTTAAGGCCGGAGTGACCAGAACAACTGCAGTAAGTAAACAAACCCTGAACTGCACAGCCCGACTCTGAGTCTCATTTCCATCCTCGCTGCACCACCACAACCCCCATCCTCTGCAACTGACCCCCTGAGGCTATACCCCTCCCGTTGGGGGTTATACTACCTGAGCTGCACATACATCACCAGCCTCAGCGGACCCTGCTGCAGCGGCGGCCGTACTGACCGCAATTCAACGGGTGGCGTAGTCGACACAAAAGAACATCTAGTAACATCATAAGGACTGCCACACACTGAGCTTGACACCCTGGGCACGGACCGGGTCACAGCCACTCGGAGACTACAACCCCCATCTGATCCGGCTCCGGGTATCCCCAACAACACTGGCCCAGGGGGCGCGTCATATGGGCCGATGCTGCAATGTAGTGTCGCAACCAAAGGCTGTCAATGTTGGTACTAGGGAGCAGGTGGATTCCATCAGTAAGTTATATAGTTATTTCATATTTTATCACCGGCAGAGGATATCTCTGTGAAGTCTTAAAATGAAGAAACCATACCTACCATCATCCTAGACTCAGGAGGACAGTCCTGAATGGTCAGGGTTATGACCCTGCTTAAACTCTGTTTATCTCTCAGGGGGCAGCATGTAAATGCTTCCGTATCTCTTGGCCAAGCAGACTCACTGCATAAGCATTGCTGAGGATGCTGTTGTGATTACTCAGTTCCTCCTCTATCTCAGGACATTCAGCGAGGGTCTGGCAACTACTGTAGACTCATTCAATTAAATAATTCTTCACCTTTCCTGAAGTGATCTTCACTGGGATTTGAACTCACAATCACTACCAAGGCAGACAGCAACTTTAGCTGTGAGACATAAGTTGCACTGCCAAGTATAGGAGAATTTTTTATACCTGAACACATCTAGGGTGTTCTCCTAATTTACAGGCACATTGTACTGTTATATAGAGATCATGGCAGGCCTTAACTAAATGCGATTGCAGAGGGCGCAGGCACCTAGACCAGGACTGCCAGCGAGAATTTCAGGGCCCCATACTGGCAAAATTTTCGGGCCCCCATGAGATTCCGCCCCAACTCCGCCTCCACCTCTCAAACCTTCCACAGTTCCACCGTCCACTCTTGGAAAAACTTCTGCACCACGTCCTCCAAAATCACACATTAACAGTTCCCATCGAACCATATCACATACATAGCCATCAACTTCTGTTTTGGCCAAAAGATTTTTTTAATCCGCCCCCACAACAAGGTAGACTCTTTTGGCAGAGCCCTATTCTACTCTAAGCTATTAAACATTTCTTAAAATATTCAATATTCTTTTTAGGTATATTTTTATTTATTTTTCTTTAATGGAATGTGTCACATACATTTTTAAAAAATGACCAATAATACCACATACAAGGAACAAATACCATCACACCATGGCCAAACCACATATTACCACCACATAGTGACCGAATAATACCACATACAAGGAACAAATACCGCCACACCATGACTAGACCACATATTACCACCACATAGTAACCGAATAATACCACATACAAGGAACAAACACCTCCACACCATGACCAGACCACATTTTACCACCACAGAGTGACCAAATAATGCCACATGCAAGGAACAAATACCTCCACACCATGACCAGACCACATATTACCACCACATAGTGACCGAATATTACAATACTGATCATTAATAAAAAAATACAATACTAATATTACCATAAGTGTCATTATACACAGGAGCTCTGTATATAGTATACAGTGTATAGTATAAGTGTACAGGTAATACAGTGATCCCCAGTGACATTATACACAGGAGCTCCATATATAGTGTCAGTATACAGGTAGCACACATTATACATAGGAGCTCTGTATATAGTGTCCAGGTAATACAGTGATCACCAGTGACATTATACATAGAAGCTCTGCACATAGTATATAGTATTATACAACAACCCATTTGGATCACAAACATCATGATTAGAGGTTTAAAAGTGGGAACAGTGCCCCTTTTGTCCATCAAAAACAACTCCATATACATGCCATAATTTATAACAAAGAGAAAAATGGAGCCTTCAATAGCTTAGAACAATTATTCAAATTTTATTGCATATAAAGATTAAAATCAGTAACAAAAAACACCCATATAACATTTATGCACAAAAATGTGATCAACACAGACCTCAAGCTGTGAGTAGCCAGTGGTGCCAATTATGATGTAGTATAATGAATAGTGACTATTCCACAAGTAATTCAGTAATGGGTAAACTCTGGCAAACCCATCAAGTTTTCAAAGAAGAAAACGTTTAAGGCATTTTTTGCCCTGAAGCATAATTTTTGTATCCTTTGGGTCATTTCATGAATGCTTGCTTTGTTGTTTTGAATTAGGCAGATAGCTCACTCACCCATTAAAATTAGGCCACGTTCACACGTTCAGTATTTGGTCAGTAATTTACATCAGTATTTGTAAGCCAAAACCCGGAGTTGAACAATTAGAGGAAAAATATACACTGCATCAATTGTGTTTTTCACCAACTCCTGGTTTTGATTAACAAATACTGATTGATGTAAAATAGTGACCAAATACTGAACTAAGTTAATCCTTATCTATATATTTTTCTGTCACTGAACATTTTTCACTCAATCTTCATATAATAATACATAAGTACGGATGAGCAGACCAGTGGATGTTCAGGTTCAGCCATCCGAATTTGACCCCGAACCCAATAGAAGTCAATGAGCCGAACTTCAGTGCTTTAAAATGTCTGTAAAGTGGTCATAGTTAGGACTAAGGGGTTGCAAAAGGCAGCAAAATGGGGAGGAGAGCAGGACAATTGCCCTGCAAACAGATGTGGATAGGGAAATGACTTAAAATAGCATAGAGTAATAAAAAAAATAATCTTAAACCAGGAGGTGGAGGTACAAGTGGAGGAGGAGGTTGAAGAGGAGGTGGACGTGGCAGTGTAGGTGGGGAGGAAGAGGAGGAGGAGGTAACCAACACTGTTTTTGTGTTTTGCTTGTTCTAT
This sequence comes from Phyllobates terribilis, assembly GCF_046119375.1. NCBI lineage: Eukaryota > Metazoa > Chordata > Amphibia > Anura > Dendrobatidae > Phyllobates > Phyllobates terribilis. Next base: position 639,923,505 of record NW_027362762.1, read on the forward strand.
TTATTTTTTGGGGGGTACTCTGAAAACAGGCTCTGTGGGGGCACTCAGTATACAGGCAGTGTAATAATCTGCTGGCCATTCTTTCTCTGTATACAGACCATGTAATACTCTGCACTTTTTTAGGGTGTAAAGAATGGCTTATGACTTAAAGGGGTTTTCTCAAGAGCAAAGGTAATTTTAATGTTGATTTTAATCAATACACCTTGGAATAATAATAATTTCCACAATTGAATGTGTTTAAAAAAATTATCCTGTGCTGAGATAATCTTATAAATGCCCATCGCATGCCCATCCTCCGCCTCTGGCCTGCCGCAGCGTCAAGCAACCACCCTCACCATAGAGGGGGAAGTGGAGAAATTGTCCCCAGAGGACGTGGAGTTCCTGTAGAGCGAGGTCCTCGAGCTGGGCCAACAGGTGGAGCAAGCCCAGCAAGCAGCGGTCGCAAGGTGAAGTGAGTTGCTGGAAAAGTTGGCGGCACGGCGGAAAGTGACACCGGATGCCAGCAGCCGCACCCCGGCCCCGGCGGAGCCCGCGGAGAATCAGGTGGCCATATGGAGTACAGGAGCAGGTAGGAGAGAATCCCCAGTCCCGGGCGCTGCCAGCGCCGACCTGCTCCTGGGCCTCTTCCCCCAGCCCTTGCCGTATACTGCCATACCCTGGCTGGAACAGCAGTGCAGCCCAGAACCTCCACCCCCGGGTGCGGAACCAGAGGATCCCCCACCAACTGCCTACCCGGAACCTCCACCTCCGGGTGCTGCACCGGAGGACCTCCTATATAGTGCCCATCTGGAACCTCGACTCCCGGGCGCTGAAGCTGCAGGCCTACTGCTGGAAGCCCTCCCGCCACCTCCACCTCCGGCACCCGAGTGGGTGTGCGGCGCGCCGGCCTTCGACTGGTCCGCCCGGATGGAGGACCAGCAGCCGTATCTGCTACTCCCGACACCAACGCCCCCGGTTGCTTATACCAGTGGAGTGGAGTTACGCTGGGACAACCGGGGGGGGGGGCCTGATGGGGTTCCCGCGGGAGACCGTGGCCGAAGCATTACAAAGGCAGGAGTTCTGCAAGCGGGAGCTCCGGCAACTTGAAAAAGAGCGACGCGCACGGGCGGCGTGCAATGAGCGCCTGGAGGCCCACCAGGTGGATTCCGCCCACCCCAGCCCCCGCGAGGAAGGCCTCATAGTGAAATTCAATCTGAAGGCTGGGTGGGGCTTTATCCGCAGTCCCGATTTTGAAAGGGACATATTTGTCAACCGGCGGGATGTGGAGCCCGAGTTGGAGGAAGGCCATCCCGAACGGAACCTGTATCCGGGAGACAGCGTCACGTTCACCCGGCACCATGGTGAACGTGGCTGGTACGCCCTGCATGTGTATCGTTTCAGTGAGGACACACCCCTGCAGGAAGTCCCTTGTGACCCGGCTGGGTCAGGGAAGAATGAAGAGTACCCCAGGCAGGATCCCCACTATTAAGCCAGCAAGTGGGACTGAACACTACTTATGTAGTTGCCCGTGAGGGTATAGTTAAAGTTGATAATAATGGTTTGAGTGTGCGTTTCTATCATTACCCGTCAGGGTATACAGGCTGGGGACTGTGAACAGCCAGACGTTAAAGTTGTAAATAGTTCTGCACTTCTTAAAGTGCACCCTATTGGTTTTATAGTAATGACCATGACCACAGAACAAAAACTCGTTTGGCATGGCGGAAGCCGTGGTCCGACTCAGGATCACCCATGCCCTGCAGCCACGCCCAGGGCCTACGTTGAGGGTTTGCGGACGGGTCCCTTATGCAGCTACCTGTTGCACTTATTGAAGAAGAAAGATGTTATTTAAGAAAGTTTTATAATGTTTCTAAAAATTTAACCTGCAACTTTAAAGTGATGTGCCTCCCATAAAGGGAAGAAATGTTTTTATAATCTTATATGCGGATGCATCTTAAAATTTTGCATGTCAAATATCCCTGTTTTGCTTTGTTCCAGCCCGCGGACGTGCTGTGTTTTACTGGGGGGGGGGGGGGGGGAATGTTGCGCCCCTGAGTGTTCAGTCGCCACAGAGGTACTGCACCTCACCCAGAGGTGTGGTGTCTCCTTCTCTCAGGTAAGGAGGGAGTGCTGCATGGAACCCCAAACACCTGCATCCAACACTACACTGCTCCAGGCCGGCTGGAGGGGCAACATGCAGAGCGTAGCTGCTGAGCCCTGACCCTGGCAGGAGTGGGGAGAACCCAAAGGTAGGGGGAACCAGTAGTGGGTGTGGGTGGAGGAAGTATTTAGAGGAAGCACTTTGGTAGGAGTATAAATAGGGAAGCCATCTTAGGGTGGCAGATCAGTAGTGGTGTGAGTTCTAGGGAGCTGTTCAGAAGAACAGCTCGGGACAGTTCGGAAGAACAGTCTGGGAGCAGAGTCTCATTAGGAGATCTGCTCCACAAGTAGGGCCCAGTGTGAGAGGCCCAGGAGGGGAGCAGGGAGTAGGCTCCGTTCTAAGAAAGGATTCCAGGGGGTACGGCGCGTGCAGGACGGCACCCGTACGCCCTGCATCTGTCAGAAGACAGAGGGATTGCAGCTGCATTCTAGTCCCCTGAGGGTCAAGCAAGTCTGTGTAACTCCGATGGACAGGAGGGACTTTAGAGTACCCGAACAGGACTGAGAGTGGGCAGCGCAGAGCAGGAGGGAGAAGGACCTAGTGTGAAGACGGTCAAAATAGGAACACAAGAAAGTGGGGTTCTGCCAGGTACCCACAAGTTGCCTGAGGAAGGATTCAACCCCTGCCTGGTGAACGCAGCGTGACGCGGGAGGCTTGTACCTGCACAGTGCACCTGTGGACTGTCTGAAGAATTGTGAGTAAAATCTTGGATGACTACACTGTACTGCCTCCGTCCATTCTTTCATCGGCGCCACTGTTCCCCCTGCACTACAACGCCCAGTGCAACCCACTCTCCCCACTACACTGCCCTGAGGCCTGCTCCACCTGTGGGGAGCCGTCCCATCACAAGCTGCCCTAACATCTGCCTCTGAGGACTGTTGCAGCGCTGGTGATCCTCACCAGACACCACAGGTGGTGTCACAAACTTTCTAAAAATAACTTCCTTTGCACTGACCGCCCTGAGTCACGGACCGGGCCAGCCACCGTGATATTCCCCGCCATCCGGCATTCAGAGGCCCGGCTGTCGAGTACCCCCACGGCCCTGGGGGCGCGTCATTATTGATGATGTAATCTGTTTACCAACACTCCACTGCTATATGAATGTCATATTTACATAGTTACCTTGGTTTAATTTTGCCTATATCAGTGATGGCGAACCTTTTAGAGACCGAGTGCCGAAACTGCAATCCAAAACCCACATATTAATCGCAAAGTGCCAACAGAGCAATTTAACCTGAATACTGAGGTTTTAGTTTGGAAAAACAACTCATACATTAGCATGCAATAGAGTCTATAGCAAAGTACTTGTAAGCACTGCCCTCCAAGCCTAAGATACTAGCCACCAATTACAGAGGAGTGCTGTTCTTGAGAATGGAGAGGATTTTTAATCAAAAGTAAAATTGCAAAGTTGTTTGTTTTTACAACCTCTTTGCAATTGTAGCCCTTTATGAAGAGACCTGATGAAGAGACCTGAGTAGTCCCGAAAGCTTGCAATTTGTTATCATCTTTTCAGTTAGCCATTAAAAGGTATCAACCACTTAGGACTCTCAAATCTAAATATTTCTATCTATTGGCTAACACATTACAAAGATATATATTTTTCAAGAATAAGCCTGTAACACAGGGATGTCAAACTCAAATACACAGAGGGCCAAAGTTAAAAGCTTGGACAAAGTTGCGGGCCAACCCTGATATTTGTTAAAAAAATGTCTACAATTGAGGAAGTCTTTCCTTATCAAATAAAAAGATTAACTTTTGGAATTATAGTGGAATAATATAATATGTTATGTAAGAGCATTAAAAAGCATATGGTCCAATGACCTATTTTAAATATGTAATAACAAAGGATAAAAAACCTTGAATAAAACAGATAATAAAGTATGATGCAAACAAAAGTGCTCCCAAACACAGTATAATACCCCCACAGTGAATTCCTCCACACGCACAGTATGATGACCCTACTGTATCCCACCCTTCCTCAATCCCCTCAACAAAGTATAGTCACCCCATCACAGTATGATTCTCCAACTGTAGTGATCATGGTGCTCGACAAGCTCGGCGAGTATTTCCGGGTTGCTCGGGCGGGAACTCGGGTCCCCTCCCTGCATGTTTGGCACTCTTTAGAGAGCCAAGATCACATATAATTGCGCTGAAAATACTGCCATTTCTGGCCTCCATTAAAAAATGTTTTCAGTGTGTCAGTGAAGCAATTGACACCAGATTGCTGTTCAAAACAGTTACCTACAGGCCAAGTATTTAAAACTCTGTTTTCTCCGTCACACGGATCACATATACGTTTTCACAAAATACTGCCATTTCTGGCTACCATTAAAAAAAATTTCAGTGTGTCAGTGAAGCAATTCACAGCAGTTTACTGTTCAAACTTCTTACCTACAGGCCAGCTATTTAAAACTGTGTTTTCTCCGTCAAACGGCTCATATATAAGTTCGCTCCAAACTCAGTCATTTGAAGTGAGCGTGGAAGATACTGTCCTGCATTTAAAATGGGCAAGGCACATGGCAAGGGACGGGGAACTGGACGTGATGGTAATGGTGCATGCAGAGGCCGAGGACAAGGCCGTGGGCAAGCCGAAATTGTGCCACAACAAACACCCACATCTTCTCGCCTGACCTTCCTGTCCCAATTTCTAGGTCAAGTCTCAGTAGCCGTGAGTCTGGACCGCATATTCCTCACCCTGATCCTCCTTCCTCCCACCATGCCGAGTACCCAGAGACAACTGATCCCACACTTGGACACTCTGAAGAGCTGTTCACGTTTCCATTTGTAGATTCGGGCCTCTCGCCCTGTCCACTTGAAGCGGGGCAAGAGGAGATCGCGTGTAGCGATGCCCAAATATTTGAGCAGCCAAGGTCACACGAAGGCGACGGTGGGAAAGTGTGACAAGAGGTGGACGATGATGAGACACAATTGCCAGAAAGTCAGGAGGAGGACCAGGGTGCGGCAGTGGAAGACGAGGTAGTGGACGATATAGTAACTGACCCAACCTGGCAGGAGGACATGCAGAGTGAGGACAGCAACACACAGGGGGAGGGAGGCAGAGCACCCCAACAGGCAAGAAGAAGCAGTGTGATGGCCGCAGACAGAAGGCAGGCAACCGTTCTCCGTAACACCAACACGAAGGAAGTTGCCAGTACAACTGTTAGGTCTTCCTGAGTCTGGTTGTTTTTTTAAAGACTCTGCCGATAACCCCAAAAAGGCCATTTGCACCACCTGCCAGGCCATCATCAGCAGGGGTGGCAAAACGACCAGCCTGACCACCACCAGCATGATCAGGCACATGGCAGTAAAGCAATCGACTTTGTGGGCCGAACCCCAGGGTCCAGGAACAGTGTCTGCTTCTTCCTCTGTTGTGGATTCAAGCCAATCCCCTGCCCATGGTGCATGCGAAGATGCCTCCTGCCCTGCACCTGTCGTTGCACACTCTCAAGTAGCAGCATCAGGAAGCACGTCCATGTCCTTGTCCCAGCGCAGCGTTCAGTTGTCCATACCCGAGTCCTTGGAATGCAAGCGCAAATATGCAGCCAACGCCCCACAGGCCACACTACTAAATTCTCACATTTCATGACTGCTTGCGCTCGAAATGTTGCCTTTTAGGCTCGTGGAGACGGAAGCATTGTGCAACCTGATGGCGTTGGCCATCCCTCGGTACTCGGTCCCCAGCTGCCACTATTTCTCCCGGTGTGCCGTCCCCGCACTACACAAGCACGTGTCCCAAAACATTAGCCGTGCTCTCAACAACACAGTTACCGGTAAAGGCCACCTAACCATGGACACGTGGACAAGTGCTTGTGGGCAGGGATGGTACATCTCGCTGACAGCACACTGGGTTAACATAGTGGACCCAGTCGGACCTTGGGACGGAACACGTCCTCCCGATGCCAAGGATTGCGGACCCTAGGTCAATCAGGGTTGCCCCCACGGTCTACAGCTCCTGCTCCTCATCCTCCTCAGCCTCCTCCTCCTCTTCAGTCTCCATCTCTGAAATGACCACATCAGTCACAAGCTGAAAGCACTGCAGCACTGCCTCGGCCAAACGGCAACAGGCTGTTCTGAAGATAATATGCTTAGGTGAAAGACTGCACGATGCTGAAGAGTTGTGGACAGCTCTGAAAGAGCAGGCAGATCTGTGGCTCACACCGCTGAATCTACAGCCAGTCATGGTCATGTGTGCCAATGGCCGGAACCTGGTGGTGGCTCTGAGGTGAGTCGAGTTCACACACGTACCATGCCTGGTGCCTGGCCCATGTGCTTAACCTGATGGGAAGAAAAATGCCGGACACGAACATGAAACCAGAGAGCATACTAATGAAAGATATGAAGTGCGACAAAGAAGGTCCAAGACAAGATACTTGGAAGGGAGGTAAGAAAATTTCTAATACAATCCACAGGGAGAAGATTGGAACATAACAAAATCGTGTAAACTGCGTGCTAGCAAATGCCAGAAGCCTGACAAACAAGATGGATGAACTGGAGGCAGAAATATCTACAGGTAACTGTGACATAGTGGGAATAACCGAGACATGGTTACATGAAAGCTATGACTGGGCAGTTAACTTACAGGGTTACAGTCTGTTTAGAAGGGATTGAAGAAATCGGAAAGGGAGTGGAGTCTGTCTATATGTAAAGACGTGTCTAAAGCCTACAATTCGGGAGGATCATAGAATCATAGAATCATAGAATGGTAGAGTTGGAAGGGACCTCCTGGGTCATCTGGTCCAACCCCCTGCTCAAAGCAGGATTCACTAGATCATCTCAGACAGATGTCTGTCCAGCCTCTGTTTGAAGACGTCCATTGAAGGGGAACTCACCACCTCTCGTGGCAGCCTGTTCCACTCATTAATCACCCTAACTGTCAAAAAGTTTTTTCTAATATCTAATCTGTGTCTCCTCCCATTTAGTTTCATCCCATTGCTTCTAGTCTTTCCTTGTGCAAATGAGAATAAAGATGATCCTTCTACAATGTGACAGCCCTTGACATATTTGTAGACAGCTGTTAAGTCTCCTCTCAGTCTTCTTTTTTGCAAGCTAAACATTCCCAAATCCTGCAACCTTTCCTCATAGGACATGGTTTGCAGACCAGTCACCATTCTGGTCGCTCTTCTCTGAACTTGCTCCAGTTTGTCTATGTCTTTTTTAAAATGTGGTGCCCAAAACTGTACACAGTATTCCAGATGAGGTCTGACCAAAGAGGAGTAAAGACCGATAATGACTTCACGTGATCTAGACTGTATGCTTCTGTTAATACATCCCAGAATTGTATTTGCCTTTTTTGCTGCTGCATCACACTGTTGACTCATGTTCAGTCTATGATCTATTAGTATACCGAAGTCTTTTTCACATGTACTGTTGCTTAGCTCTATTCCTCCCATTCTGTATATGCTTTTTTCATTTTTATTGCCCAGATGTAGTACTTTGCATTTTTCCCTGTTAAAAACCATTCTGTTGGTTGCTGCCCACTGCTCCAGTTTATTTAGGTCTTTTTGAATCCTCTCTCTCTCTTCTCTAGTATTAGCTATCCCTCCTAGCTTTGTGTCATCAGCAAATTTAATCAGTTTACCCTCAATTCCTTCATCTAAATCATTGATAAAGATGTTGAACAATACAGGTCCCAGGACGGAGCCCTGTGGTACCCCACTTGAGACATTCATCCAGCTGGATGTGAAGCCATTTACAACCACCCTTTGAGTCCGATCACTAAGCCAGTTATGAATCCACCTAACAGTTGCCTGGTCCATTGCATACTTGGTCATTTTTTCAATAAGGATGATGTGAGATACTTTGTCAAATGCTTTGCTGAAGTCAAGATATACTATATCTACAGCATTTCCCTGATCCACCCAGTCAGTGATTCTGTCATAGAAGGAAATTAAGTTAGTCTGACATGACTTGTTAGTTACAAACCCATGCTGACTCTGGTTAATCACTTCATTCTTATCCATGTACTTACATACATGTTGTTTAATAATTTGTTCAAAGATCTTTCCTGGTATAGAAGTCAGACTCACCGGCATATAGTTCCCTGGGTCCACCTTCTTCCCCTTTTTGAAGATAGGAACAACATTTGCTCTTCTCCAGTCTTCTGGGACTTCTCCTGTTCTCCAAGAATTTTCAAAGATTATGGAGAGTGGTTCTAAAATTTCTTCTACAATCTCCTTCAGTACTCTGGGGTGTAATTCATCTGGACCTGGAGACTTGAACTCATTTATGTTAGCTAAATATTCCCTCACAATCTTTCTGTTTACTGATAACTTGGATTCCTCTATTCCTTTAAAAGGACAGTGAAGATCAGTTGATGTTACATTTTCTTTCTGAGAGAAAACAGATGCAAAATAGGAATTAAAAAGTTCGGCCTTCTCAACATCCTCTCTTACCATTTCTCCATTTTCATCCTGTAAAAATCCTATAGCATCTTTGACTTTTCTTTTACTTTTGACATACCCCCAAAATCCTTTTTTATTGCTTTTGACATCTCTTGCAAGCCTTAATTCATTGTCAGCTTTAGCTAACCTGATACGTGCCCTACAGGATCTGCAGACTGCATTATAATCTTCTTTAGATATGCCTCCTTCTTTCCATTTAATAAACATTTCTTTCTTTCTTTTTAGCATGTGTTTAAGTTCTGTGTTCATCCAAACTGGTTTCCTTAAATGCTTCCCATTCTTCCTACTTTTCGGGATTGTTAACGATTGTGCTTTGAGAATCTCATTTTTAAAAATTTCCCATCCTTCCTGGACATTTTTGTCCTTAAGGACATCCAGCCATTGGATCCCTCCTATTCTCTTTCTGAGTCTCTTAAAATCTGCCTTTCTAAAATCTAACCTTGAAGTTTGAGACTTCACATGTCTTCCTCCTCTAGTTATCCAAAATTCTATAATAGCATGATCGCTGCCTCCTAGGGTCCCAGCCACCTTTACCTCCTCAACCATTTCCTCCCTGTTTATAAGAATTAGATCCAAAGTAGCAGATCCCCTTGTTTTCTCCCCTACCTTTTGGAAGATAAAGTTGTCAGCAAGAGAGGATAAGAATTTGCTTGACCTGTTAGTTTTACTTGAGAGAGATTCCCAACAAATGTCTGGATAGTTGAAATCTCCCATGACCACTACGTCATATTTTTTGGAGAACTTGGTCATTTGATACATAAAGAGTTCATCCATATCTTCAGCTTGCCCAGGTGGCCTGTAGTAAATGCCTACAATGGTGTCCTTTCCGTTGTTCTCTCCTTGTATTCTTACCCAAACAGTTTCCACAGAACTCCCAGTCTCTGAAGCTTCAATCTCTGTGCAGATATACGCTTTTCTAACATACAATACAACACCTCCTCCTCGTTTATCAAGTCTGTTTCTTGCAAATAAGTTGTATCCTTTTAGCCTTTTATTCCAATCATGTGTATCGTCCCACCAAGTTTCAGTGATTCCAATGACATCATATTCCTTTTCCTGCATTAGTAGTTCCAATTCTCCTTGTTTGTTGCCCATGCTTTTGTAGTGCCGGCGTCCCTGCCCTCTGTTAGGCAGGGACGCTGCTCCCCTCACCGCTCTGCCCCGTGCCCGGCGTCCCTCTCCCGCTCTGCTGTCAGCGCGCGCTCCTTCCCGGCGTCCTCCTCCCGCTCTGCTCTCAGCGCGCGCTCCTTCCCGGCCCCGGTGCTTAGGGCGCGCGCGCGCTCCCCTCCTCTTAAAGGGGCCGCGCGCGCCGTCCTAAGGAGTCCCCGGCCAATGGCCGGAGGACTTCATCATATATAAGGCACCTCCTCCAAAATGGAGGTGCCCGAGCAATGTTGTTTGCACCTGTGTCTCACCTGTGCTTCAGCCCTCAGGTCCCGTTGCCAGAGTCCTGCCAGTTACCTGTCAGATTCCTGCCTGATTACTTGCTACCTGTCTGCTAGCCTGAGGTCCGACGGTCTGCCTTACTACTCCTGTCAGTCTGTCTAAGGACCAGCCTGCCCGCTCACCTGGGAGCGCACCTCAGCTACCTGCCTGCTTGCCTGAGGTCCGACGGTCTGCCTTACAACTCCGGTCAGTCTGTCTATGGACCAGCTTGCCCGCTCACCTGGGAGCGCTTCTCCGTTACCTGCCTGCTTGCCAGCCCGGAGGCTCCGCTGTCACGTGCTGTGACCACCAGCTACTCCAGACTCTTGCCCGCTCACCTGGGAGCGCTTCTCCGCTACCTGCCTGCTTGCCTGCCCGGAGGCTCCGCTGTCACGTGCTGTAACCACCAGCTACTCCAGACTCTTGCCCGCTCACCTGGGAGCGCTTCTCTGCTACCTGCCTGCTTGCCTGCCCGGAGGCTCCGCTGTCACGTGCTGTGACCACCAGCTACTCCAGACTCTTGCCCGCTCACCTGGGAGCGCTTCTCCGCTACCTGCCTGCTTGCCTGCCCGAAGGCTCCGCTGTCACGTGCTGTGACCACCAGCTATTCCTGAGACTCTTGCCCGCTCACCTGGGAGCGCTTCTCCGTTACCTGCCTGCTTGCCTACCTGGAGGCTCCGCCGTCACGTGCTGTGACCACCTGCTATTCCAGAGACTCTCGCTTGCTCACCTGGGAGCACACATTCTTCATCTGCCTTGCTAGCCTACCTGGAGGTTCAGCCATCACAGGTCGTACCTACCCTTTATCCAGAGACTGCCCCGATCACTTGCCGTGTCCTCCTGCCCGTACACCCAGAGACTGTCCTGGTCACCTCCTGTGACTACCTGCCTGGTTGCCACCCGCTCCTTTACAAGGACCGCCCCCTTGTATTGTAGCCCAGAGGTTCCGCCTCCCAGACCCGTTACAGTTTGCTCGGGCCATGGAACCCGGTGGCACCCAAGCTCCCTCGCTCTCGGACCTCTGTCTTGAACTGTCCCGTCAGAGGTCCCAACAGGAGTCCATCCTGGGTCACCTGCGGAATGTCAATACTCGCCTGAACACTCTGTCTGATCCACCAACAACCTCCGCCAGTGCCATATCTTGCAATCCGGCAGCTCCGCTGCCCACTAATACCATGGTATCCTACCCCGGACCCCGGCTTTCTGCACCTCCTCGCTTCGGAGGCGACTCCGTCCAGGCTCGGGGCTTCTTAAATCAGTGCACCCTGCACTTTGAACTTTTGTCCCACCAGTTTAACTCCGACCGGGCCAAAATTGCCTTCATCATGTCCCATCTCACCGGGGAGGCCCTGGCCTGGCTAAATCCTCTATGGGAGAGAGGAGACCCCCTGGTGTCCAACTTGCCTGCTTTTCTCACGGCTTTCCGGAAAGTCTTCGACGAACCCGGACGGAAGACCTCATCTGCATCATCGTTGCTATGCCTCCGTCAGGAGAGTCTCACCGTGGGCCAATATGCCATACGGTTCCGTACCCTTGCCTCGGAGCTGGCCTGGGATAACGACGCTCTGGTTTCCGTCTTCTGGGAGGGTCTGTCCGGCCGTATTAAAGATGAACTTGCCGGTCGGGACATTCCTACCACTCTCGATGACTTAATAACTCTTGCCACCCGGATTGACCTACGGTTCCAGGAGCGTGCCAGAGAGGTCACCCGTGAGAGGAGGTTACCACGTCTAGCTCCTACTTTTCAGAAACCCGTCACTCCTTCTGTCTCTAACCAGGTACACCCTCCTGAGCCTATGCAGGTCGACCAGACCAAGATGGTCAAGACCCGTCAGGACTTACGCCGTGCCGAGGGGACCTGCTTCTACTGTGGCAGTAAGGAGCACCGGATCCGTGCCTGCCCGGAGAGGTCGGGAAACGCCTGTGTCTAGGTTCGCTCAGAGAGGTCCACCTAGACAAGAATAAATCCTCTCCATCCCTGCTGTTGTCAGTTTCAATCGTCTACGGGGAGAACCGTTATTTCGAACTAGCCCAACTGGACTCTGGAGCAGCCGGGAATCTTATTTCACAGTCCCTGGTAGAGAAATACCGCATCCCCACCAAACCTCTGGCTGTACCCTTGTCTGTGGCTGCCGTGGATGGGGGGCTCTTACCACGCCCCATCCAACTCATCACCGAATCCATTACTCTGCAGGTGGGAATGCTGCATTCTGAAAGTATCTCCTTTCATGTTCTGCCTGGACTCTCTCACGCCCTCTTGCTAGGTCTGCCTTGGCTCCAGAAACATGCACCCGTGCTTGACTGGCAAACCGGAGAAGTCCTTCGCTGGGGACAAGACTGTCATAAGACCTGCCTGGTTCCCGTCCATCCCGTCCGTCCCTCTCCTACCCCAGCTAATCTACCTGGACTTCCAATTCCTTATTGGTCTTATGCTGATGTCTTTAATAAAAAGGAGGCAGAGACATTACCCCCTCATAGACCATACGACTGTCCCATCGACCTGTTACCCGGTACTACTCCTCCCCGTGGGCGTATTTATCCTTTATCCGCTGCTGAGACCCGGTCGATGTCCGAATATATTGAGGAGAATCTGGCCAGGGGATTCATCCGGAAATCTACCTCCCCGGCGGGAGCAGGCTTCTTTTTCGTCAAAAAGAAGGACGGCTCTCTCCGTCCCTGTATAGACTATAGAGGCCTAAACCAGATCACGGTGAAGAATAAGTACCCCCTTCCGCTTATTCCAGAATTATTTGATCGTCTGAGGGGGGCTAGAATCTTCACCAAACTAGACCTCCGTGGGGCGTACAACCTGGTTCGTATCCGTCAAGGGGATGAATGGAAGACGGCATTCAACACCCGGGACGGCCACTATGAATACCTGGTAATGCCCTTTGGTCTCTGTAACGCTCCTGCCGTCTTTCAAGAGTTGGTCAATGACATCTTCCGGGACCTTCTCTACTCCTGCGTAGTGGTGTACCTGGACGACATCTTGGTCTTCTCTCCGGATCTCCAGACTCACCGGAGGGACGTTCGTCATGTCCTGCTCAGGCTCAGGCAGAATCACCTCTTCGCTAAATACGAGAAGTGCCTCTTTGAGCAGACCTCGCTTCCGTTTTTGGGCTACATTATTTCTCAGACCGGCCTACGAATGGATCCAGAGAAACTGTCTGCCATCGAGAAATGGCCCCGACCGGAGGGGTTGAAGGCCATTCAGCGGTTCCTGGGCTTCGCCAACTACTACCGCCTCTTCATACCACACTTCTCTTCCCGGACTGCCCCAATTTCCGCGCTCACCCGTAAGGGTACTAATCCCAAAGAGTGGCCGCCCGAAGCAGAAGAAGCCTTTCTTTCCTTAAAACAGGCCTTCTCTTCCGCCCCGGTGCTGCATCGCCCGGACGGCAACAAGCAGTTCTTCCTGGAAGTGGACGCCTCCTCCTCTGGAGCTGGAGCGGTACTTACTCAAAAATCTTCTTCCGGGAGGATGGTAACTTGCGGCTTCTTCTCTAAACTCTTCTCCTCCTCAGAGCGCAATTATTCCATAGGAGATCGAGAGTTATTGGCCATCAAACTGGCATTGGAGGAGTGGCGTTACCTGCTTGAGGGGGCTCTTCACCCGGTAATAATTTACACTGACCACAAGAACTTGGCTTACCTCCAGCATGCCCAGAGACTTAACCCGCGCCAAGCCCGGTGGTCCTTGTTTTTTGCTCGTTTTGATTTTGTCCTTCATTTTCGCCCGGCTGACAAAAACGTCAAGGCGGACGCCTTGTCTCGATCCTTTCTGGTATCTGATCTCGAGGAAGATCCGAAACACATCATCGATCCCGCCAGAGTAATGCAGGTGGCTCCCGTGAGTCTAAATCGTCTCCCTCCCGGAAAGACGTTCGTATCAGTACCTGATCGGGAGAAGATCCTTCACTGGGGTCACTCGTCTAAACTGGCTGGCCACGCTGGTCAGAAGAAGACCCTCCAGCTTATTTCCCGGCACTACTGGTGGCCTACCCTGCACAAGGATGTAATAGACTTTGTTTCTGCCTGTGTGTCCTGCGCCCGCAACAAGGTTCCGAGACATCTGCCAGCCGGTCGCCTCCTTCCGCTCCCAGTACCTGCTGCCCCCTGGCAGCATATTGCAATGGACTTCATAACTGACCTCCCACTCTCTGCCGGTTGTACGGTCATTTGGGTGGTCGCTGACCGCTTCTCCAAGATGGCTCATTTCGTTCCCCTGCCAGGCCTTCCGTCTGCACCCGAGCTAGCTAGAGACTTTATTCGTCACATCTTCCGTCTTCATGGCCTGCCCCTCCACATCGTGTCGGATCGTGGGGTACAGTTCACCTCACGCTTCTGGAGAGCCACTTGTAAACTACTAGACGTCACCCTGGACTTCTCTTCCGCTTACCACCCACAGTCCAATGGTCAAGTGGAGCGGATCAATCAGAACCTGACCAGTTACCTCCGGCACTTCGTTAATGCCCACCATTCTGACTGGGTGGATCTCCTACCATGGGCCGAGTTCTCTTACAATAATCACGAGAGCGAATCCTCCTCCAAATCCCCGTTTTTTGTAGTCTTTGGTCAGCATCCTCGGATTCCTTTTCCTGTCTCCACCTCGGTGGACAACCCGGCTGCGGAATCTCTCGTTAGCAAATTTTCCTCCATTTGGGAGAGTACCCGATCCGCACTCCTTCAGTCGTCCGAGCGGATGAAAAGACACGCTGACAAAAAACGCCTGGATCCTCCTCAATTTCGTCCAGGAGATAAGGTCTGGCTCTCATCTAAATATGTTCGACTCAAGATACCCTCTTACAAGTTAGGGCCTCGGTTCATCGGACCTCTGGAGGTCACCAGTCAGATCAACCCGGTGGCCTATAAATTGAAACTCCCGGCCAACTTACGGATCCCTAACTCCTTCCATGTATCTCTCCTCAAACCTGTGGTACTTAACTCTTTTTCCAAGTCTACAGGTACGCCTCCTGCTCCGGTTTCTGCTGAGGACGAGTTTGAGGTAGAGAACATTCTTGCCACCAAAAGGGTAAGAGGAAAGACCTTTTTTCTGGTAGATTGGAAGGGGTTTGGTCCTGAGGAGAGAACGTGGGAGCCCCGGGAGAACAGCCATGCCCCTCTCATCCTCGCTAAATTTCTGTCTGGCCTAAAAAAGGGGGGGCCTAAAGGGGGGGGTACTGTAGTGCCGGCGTCCCTGCCCTCTGTTAGGCAGGGACGCTGCTCCCCTCACCGCTCTGCCCCGTGCCCGGCGTCCCTCTCCCGCTCTGCTGTCAGCGTGCGCTCCTTCCCGGCGTCCTCCTCCCGCTCTGCTCTCAGCGCGCGCTCCTTCCCGGTCCCGGTGCTTAGGGCGCGCGCGCGCGCGCTCCCCTCCTCTTAAATGGGCCGCGCGCGCCGTCCTAAGGAGTCCCCGGCCAATGGCCGGAGGACTTCATCATATATAAGGCACCTCCTCCAAAATGGAGGTGCCCGAGCAATGTTGTTTGCACCTGTGTCTCACCTGTGCTTCAGCCCTCAGGTCCCGTTGCCAGAGTCCTGCCAGTTACCTGTCAGATTCCTGCCTGATTACTTGCTACCTGTCTGCTAGCCTGAGGTCCGACGGTCTGCCTTACTACTCCTGTCAGTCTGTCTAAGGACCAGCCTGCCCGCTCACCTGGGAGCGCACCTCAGCTACCTGCCTGCTTGCCTGAGGTCCGACGGTCTGCCTTACAACTCCGGTCAGTCTGTCTATGGACCAGCTTGCCCGCTCACCTGGGAGCGCTTCTCCGTTACCTGCCTGCTTGCCAGCCCGGAGGCTCCGCTGTCACGTGCTGTGACCACCAGCTACTCCAGACTCTTGCCCGCTCACCTGGGAGCGCTTCTCCGCTACCTGCCTGCTTGCCTGCCCGGAGGCTCCGCTGTCACGTGCTGTGACCACCAGCTACTCCAGACTCTTGCCCGCTCACCTGGGAGCGCTTCTCCGCTACCTGCCTGCTTGCCTGCCCGGAGGCTCCGCTGTCACGTGCTGTGACCACCAGCTACTCCAGACTCTTGCCCGCTCACCTGGGAGCGCTTCTCCGCTACCTGCCTGCTTGCCTGCCCGAAGGCTCCGCTGTCACGTGCTGTGACCACCAGCTATTCCTGAGACTCTTGCCCGCTCACCTGGGAGCGCTTCTCCGTTACCTGCCTGCTTGCCTACCTGGAGGCTCCGCCGTCACGTGCTGTGACCACCTGCTATTCCAGAGACTCTCGCTTGCTCACCTGGGAGCACACATTCTTCATCTGCCTTGCTAGCCTACCTGGAGGTTCAGCCATCACAGGTCGTACCTACCCTTTATCCAGAGACTGCCCCGATCACTTGCCGTGTCCTCCTGCCCGTACACCCAGAGACTGTCCTGGTCACCTCCTGTGACTACCTGCCTGGTCGCCACCCACTCCTTTACAAGGACCGCCCCCTTGTATTGTAGCCCAGAGGTTCCGCCTCCCAGACCCGTTACAGCTTTGTGCATTTGTATAAAAACATTTTAGTTTGTGATTGGTTTCTCTTCCTCCCATATTTTTATTATTTAGATTTTTTTGTCTTTGTTCTTCTTTTCCACTTCCAGTAGCAGAGATCTCAATAGTATTTGTCAGCTGTATGGCTTTTTCTGGCCTTTTGCTTCCCTTCCCACATTGTTCTAGTTTAAAGCTCTTCTGATGAGTGTAGCAAGGCGACTTCCAAATACATGTTTTCCAGTCTTCGTAAGGTGCAGCCCATCTCTAGCAAGTAGTCCATCGTATAGGTAATTCATTCCGTGATCCAGAAATACAAATCCTTGTTGACGGCACCATCGACGTAGCCAGTTGTTCACCTGTAGAATCTTATTCCACCTCATTGTTCCATGGCCATCCACTGGGAGGATGGATGAGAAGACCACCTGCGCTCCCAATTCTTTCACTTTCTTGCCTAAGTCTTCAAAGTCACTGCAGATGGTTTCCAGGTCCTTTCTTGCGGTGTCATTTGTCCCCACATGTATTAGCAGGAATGGGTAGTGATCTGTAGGTCTGAAGAGTCTTGATATCCTGTCAGACACATCTTTAATTTTTGCTCCTGGAAGACAGCAAATTTCTCTTGAGGTTATGTCTGGTCTGCAGATAGCGGCCTCTGTTCCTCTTAACAGGGAATCCCCCATGACCACCACTCTCCGTTTTTTCTTCACAACATTCTTCTTTCTCCATCCAGGAGGATTCTGAGGGCTTACAAGGTTATTCATTGCTGGCAAAGTCTTATCTTGCTGTATTTCTTCATGGTTCTCCTGTGTGAGAGCCTGGTACTGGTTCCTGAGCAGTATGGGTGCTGACTGCCTCTCGATCCTCCTGCTTCTCTGGGTCACATGCTTCCATTCCTCTGTTTCGTCAGGTGCAGTTCGAATTTCTTCTCTTTCTGAATCATGAAGAGATAATTCTGCTCTGTCTAAGAACTCTTCACCTTCCTTAATGATTTTCAAGGTAGTTAACCTCTCTTCTAGATTTCGCAACTTTTCCTCCAACAGGGACACAAGCTTGCATTTCTGGCATGTGAAGTCTGGCTTTTCCACTGGCAAGTCTGTGAACATGTAGGATGTATGGGAGGGAAATGAGGAGGTCGAGTCCTTATGGGTGGAGATACATG
The DNA here is from genome assembly GCF_046119375.1 of Phyllobates terribilis. NCBI lineage: Eukaryota > Metazoa > Chordata > Amphibia > Anura > Dendrobatidae > Phyllobates > Phyllobates terribilis. The sequence continues at coordinate 639,941,098 of NW_027362762.1, forward strand.
GGGCAAAAAAACAATAATAAAATTATCATAGGAGTCTGTTATAAACCACCAAATATAGCAGAAGCCACGGAAAGTCTATTAATGAGACAAATAGACGAAGTAGCAAAAAATAATGAGGTGATTATTATGGGGGACTTCAACTACCCCGATATAGACTGAGAAACCGAAAGCTGTAGATCTCAGAAAGGAAACAGGTTTCTGTCAATTATCAAAGACAATTATTTGTCACAACTTGTGCAGGAACCAACTAGAGGGACGGCCCTTTTAGACTTAATATTAACTAACAGGCCAGACAGAATAACTGAGGTGCAGGTCGGGGGGCACCTGGGAAATAGTGACCACAACATTATACAATTCCACATGTGCTTCAGTAGGTGCCCAGCAAGGGAGTCACAAAAACACTGAACTTCAGGAGGGCAAAGTTTGATCAGCTAAGAGATGCCCTTCACCTTATAGCCTGGGATAGTATCGTTAGTAATAGGAGCACGGATAGAAAATGGGAAATTTTCAAAACAGTCCTACATAGTCACTGTAGAAGGTACATACCTTATGGGAATAAAAGGGCTAGGAATAGGAGGAAGCCAGTGTGGCTAAATAAGGAAGTCAAGAGGGCAATGAAAAACAAAAAAAGGGCTTTCGGTAAACTTAAACAAGAAGGCAGCGAGGAAGCGCTAATATCTTATAGGGAAAAAAACAAAATCTGTAAGAAACAAATAAGAATAGCAAAAGAGGAGACAGAGAGACTAATTGCCAAGGAAAGTAAAACGAATCCCAAACTGTTCTTTAACTATATAAACAGTAAAAGGATTAAAACTGATGGAGTTGGCCCATTGAAAAATAACCTGGATAAAATCATAGAGGGCGATGAGGGTAAAGCAAACCTACTCAATAGCTTCTTCTCCACTGTTTTCACACAAGAAAACTATTTATCGGAGGAAATGCAGAGTGATAAAGTAAACCCTCCGCTAAATATCACCCACCTAACCCAGGAGGAAGTTCAGAAACACCTAAATAATATCAAAATAGACAAGTCACCAGGCCCAGATGGCATACACCCCCGGGTACTAAAATAATTAAGTAATGTGATAGACAGACCGCTGTATCTTATATTCAAGCACTCTTTATGGACAGGGACTGTCCCACTAGACTGGCACCAAGCAAATGTGGTACCAATATTCAAAAAGAGGTCTAAAAGTGACCCTGGGAACTATAGACCAGTAAGCTTAACGTCTGTTGTGGGTAAATTGTTTGAAGGATTTCTTAGAGATGCTATTGTAGAATATCTTAATGATAATAAATGTCTAACTCCATATCAACAAGGATTCATGAGGGATCGCTCCTGCCAAACAAACCTGATCGCCTTCTACGAGGAGGTGAGCCCACAGCTGGACCGGGGAGAGTCAGTGGATGTTGTATACCTTGACTTCGCCAAAGAGTTTGATACCGTGCCACACAAAAGGTTGGTTTATAAAATGAGAATGCTTGGTCTGGGGGATAATGTGTGCAAGTGGGTAAATAGCTGGCTGAGTGATAGAAAGCAGAGGGTGGTTATCAATGGAGTAAGCTCAGGGGGTGTCAGGGTTACTAGTGGGGTGCCTCAAGGGTCTGTCTTGGGCCCTATATTATTTAATATATTTATTAATGATCTAGTGGAAGGGTTGCATAGTAAAATAGCAATATTTGTAAATGATACTAAACTTTGTAAAGTAGTTAATACAGATGAGGATAGTGCACAGCTACAGGAGGATTTAGATAAATTGGGGAGTTGGGCCAAAAAATGGCAAATGGGGTTCAATGCCGATAAATGTAAGGTCATGCACATGGGAAAGAAAAACAGCAGTCACCCATACATATTAAATGGGAAACCGTTGGGGAAATCTGACATGGAGAAAGACCTGGGCATCTTGGTTAACAGCAAATTAAATTGGAGTGCCCAGTGTCAGGCAGCAGCTGCGAAGGCAAATAGAGTCATGGCATGCATCAGAAGAGGAATAGGGGCATATGATGAGAACATTGTTCTTCCTCTGTATAAAGCGCTGGTAAGGCCGCACTTAGAATATTGTGCACAGTTCTGGGCTCCGGTGCTCAGGAAAGACATATTGGAGCTAGAGAGGGTACAAAGGAGGGCGACTAAGGTAATAAAGGGAATGGAGGGACTAGAATACCCAGAGAGGTTGTCAAAATTAGGCCTATTTACGTTGGAAAAGAGAAGGCTTAGGGGAGACCTCATAAACATGTATAAATACATCAGGGGGCAGTACAGAAATCTCTCCCATGACCTGTTTATACCAAGGATGGTGACAAAGACGAGGGGGCACACTATGCGTCTGGAGGAAAGGAGGTTCCTGCACCAGCATTGAAGGGGATTCTTTACGGTCAGAGCCGTGAGAATCTGGAACTCTCTGGGAGAGGAAGTGGTGATGTCCAACTCACTTAATGAGTTCAAGAGAGGCCTGGACGCCTTTCTTGAGAACAATAAAATTACATCTTATGCTTAGTGATAGTTAATTAATCCAAGGATTTAATCTGACTGCCAGATTGGAGTCGGGAAATGAATTTTTCCTCAATGATGTAAATTGGCCTATACCGCATGGTTTTTTTTTGCCTTCCCCTGGATCAACGCTGCGGAATAGCTGCAGTGCACAAGAAATAGGCTGAACTGGATGGACGCTTGTCTTTTTTCAGCCTTATAAACTATGTAACTATGTAACCTCGTGGTTCAGCGGTTTCTCGAATCCTACCCGGAGCTGCCGGATCTGCTTGTTAAAGTACGCCACCAGTGTGCCCATTTTAGAAAGTCAGCTACAGCTTCAGCCGCCCTTGCAGTGTTTCAGCAGCGTTTGCAGCTTCCGGCTCACAGACTGGTGTGTGATGTCCCCACGTGTTGGAACTCTACACTGCAGATGTTGGGAAGGATTTGTGAGCAGAAGAGGGCAGTTGTTGAGTACCAGCATCAACAAGGCCGTCGGTATTCAGTTCAGACTCCACACATAAGACCTCAGGAGTGGACATGGATGACAGACATATGTACCATCCTCCAAAACTTTGAGGACTCCACCAAGATGGCGAGCGGCGATGACGCCATAATTAGCGTCACCATTCCGCTTTTCTGTTTTATGAAACGCTCTCTGCTCACAATCAAAGAGGATGCATTGCAGGCGGAGCACGATGAGATGGAGCAAGGAACCATACAGGATGATTACACACTGCCAAGCCTCATCTCATCCCACCGTGGATTGGGTGACAATGAGGAAGAGGAGGAGGAGGAGGAAGGACAGGAGCTAGTTTCATGCACTATAGAAGGTACTACCTGCACAGCTGTCATACCGTCTGTTCAGCGTGGATGGCCAGAGGACAGAGAGGAAGAGGAGGAGAGCATGGTCAGTCATCCTCTTGGTGAGGACAAGGAAGTCTTGCCTGTTAGCAGTCTGACATGCATGGCTGAGTTTATGTTACGCTGCCTTTCCCATGACCCTCGCGTTCTCAAAATTTTGGGTGACAGCCATTACTGGTTGGTGACACTTCTAGACCCACGCTACAAGGAGAACTTTATATCTCTTATTCCTGAGGCGGACAGGTCTACAAAAATGGGGCTGTACCAGAAGGCCCTTGTTGCGGAACTATTAAAAAATTCCCATCTGAAAACGCTGGCGGCAGAGGGCACACTTCGTTGGACAACCAAGGAGTACAGGCGAGAGAGACACAACTTCAATCCAGCAGAGGCAGGGGAACACTTTCAAAGTTCTGGGAGAGTTTTCTTAGACCCTCCCATCAGACAGGCCCTGAGGCGCGGGGTACTCTCACAAGGAGTGCAAAGTTTGGGAAGATGCTGAGGGAGTACCTTGCCGACTGTACCAACGTCCTCCGTGATTCCGCTGTGCCTTATAATTATTGGGTAACCAAGCTGGATATGTGGAATGAACTGGCTTTCTATGCCTTGGAGGTCCTGGCCTGCCCTGCCGCCAGCGTTTTATCAGAGCGGGTTTTTAGTGCCGCTGGTGGAATTATAACTGATAAGCCATCCGCCTGTCAACTGAAAATGCTGACAGGCTGATTCTTATAAAAATGAACAAGGGCTGGATTGGGTCAGATTTCTCTACACCACTGAATGATAGCAGCGTAACATAAAATCCAATCCAGTGTCTTTTCTTGAGAGGCATATTCCCATGCACCTTTTCACACCCACACATGGGTATACGCTTCCTGATTTTGGCTATTTGCTCTTGTCCTCCTCCTTCTCCTCATCCTCCACTACCATATCACCAGGGTGATCGTGGTCCGTGATGCAACACCCACCTAATTTTTTTAAAGGGTGTTTATGATGCCCGTAAAAAAATTTTTTGATACAGTATGTTCATGTATACCCCCCAGGGGTAAATGTATGTCAGCCCATACACTTAGTGCATGGGCATTACAAGTATGGGAGGCCCGCTACTTTCTAATGGGAACATTTTTATATGAGGCCCTCCTCCACGTCTCTTCCAAGGGGCATTGAAGTGACTCCAAATTTTTGGCAGCCCTTGCATTCACTGCATAGGCCAACACTATGGGAGACTCTCTCCTTTCTAATGAGAATTTGTCATTCCTTGTTACTGTGGCCCTGCTCTATGTGTCTTTAAATTCTTAGTGGGGTTTTTCCTAAAATTGTCAGCTGTTGGACTCACTGCATACCCTATAACTGTATAGCAGACTCTCTCTTTTCTAATGGGAACATGTTGTACCTTGTTACTGTGGCCCTGCTCTGTGTGTCTTTAAATTCTTAGTGTGGTTTTTCCTAAAATTGTCAGCCGTTGGACTCACTGCATACCCTATAACTGTATAGCAGGCTCTCTCCTTTCTAATGGGAACATGTCGTACCTTGTTACTGTGGCCCTGCTCTGTGTGTCTTTAAATTCTTAGTGTGGTTTTTCCTAAAATTGTCAGCCGTTGGACTCACTGCATACCCTATAACTGTATAGCAGGCTCTCTCCTTTCTAATGGGAACATGTCGTACCTTGTTACTGTGGCCCTGCTCTGTGTGTCTTTAAATTCTTAGTGGGATTTTTCCCAAATTTTGGCAACCCTTGCAGTCACAGCATGGGCATTACCACTTATAGGAGACCCGCTCCTTTATAATGGGAACATTTTTTTTTACTGAGACCCTCCTCTATGTCTCTTCAAAGGGGTATTGGGTTGCGTTGAAATTTTTAGCAACCCTTTCAGTCACTGGATACGCAATAACAGTATAGGAGACCCACTTGTTAATAATGGGAACAACAAAGCATAACCGGCTTATGGCTCTCTAACAATAGCTAGGGCCGACTGCTGGCCTTTTAAGAATAGTAAGGGCCGTCTGATGTCCCTATAAAAATAGGCTTTATGACTTTCAAAGTCCCTCCATCAGAAATAAAACAGGAAGTGTCTGATGATGTGTCACACCACATTGCCAGATAAGGTTGTAAAATGTTAAAATGACATTTCCCGGTGAATGCATTTGTCTTAAAAAAAAACTTTAAAAAAACCAAAACAATAGGATATTTCTTTAGTATAAAAAACAGCGTCACCAATTTAACAACAATGTAATCACATTGTTCAGCTCATGCACGTCCTCCTCCATCTCCGAAATGACCACATCAGTCACAAGCTGACAGCACTGCTGCACTGCCTTGGCCAAGCGACAACAGGCTGTGCTGAAGATAACTTGCTTAATGCTTAATTGACAAACCGCCCAGCGCTGCAGAGTTGTTGAAAGCTGTAACACAGCAGCCTGATCTGTGGCTCTCACCGCTGAACATACAGCCAGGCATGGTCGTGTGTGACAATGGGCGGAACCTGGTGACGGAGAAATGACAGCCAGGGTAGATACGGTTTCCCTCTATGCCAGTCCTTTCACCGAGCTAAAGAATATGGCTGTGGTGAAATACAACCGTCCAACCCTGCTGAAAAGCAGCACTGGCTAAGAAAAGTGTGGGGGAAGGTTCCAGGACACTCTATGGCTGTTTTTTTAACGTGGATCGGCCATGCTTATGCATGTTATTTCTCAAACTGCATTACAGATCAGGCCATTGTCCAACTCTGTATTCAAGAAATTAAATGCGCAAAGAAAGATGTGTGTGTGTGTGTCAAAGCACTACCGACAAGGGCGAGTTGATGTTGGACGGGCTGCCATTGCTTCTGCAAGAAGCTGCATTACAGGACTTCCTGTGAGAAATGACATGCAGTGTAGATAGGGTTTCCCTCTATGCCAGTCCTTTCACCGAGCTAAATACAACTGTCAGCAAAAAAAAGCTGTGGACTGGCTCCGTACCGTCCCTGGCCACATTCACCTGTCCACGTGTTTGTGGTTAGGCGGTCCTTCCCAGTAAGTGCACTGGGGAGGACACGGGTAATGTTGTGGGACCCGTGCTTGTGGAAGGCGGAGGCGATACCGGGAAATATAGTGGCGGCTGGGGACCGAGTATGGACACCCTGCATGAGGTTGTGAAAAGCTTCCGCCTCCACGAGCTTAATAGGCCACATTTCAAGTGCAAGCAGCTGTCAAAAATTTGGCAGTATAGTATTGCAGCCTGTGCGTGGGTGGGTGGCTGGCTGCCTGCATACTTGCGCTTGCATTCCAAGGAATGGGTAGGGACAACTGAATGCTGCACTGGGTCAAGGACGTGGACGGTGATTGTTGCAAGTCTGCAATGACAGGTGCATGGCGGGAGGCATCTTCGCATCCGCCAAGGATCATTTATGATGGGCACACTTTTAGGCAGTGACCTGGAAGTCAGAGATGCTTCCAGAGGTCTTCCCCATGCTGTTCCCATGTCTTTTCAGCACTGTATGCATGTGTCTGATGATGTGTCACACACTACATGGCCAGATAAGGTTGTAAAATGTTAAAATTACATTTCCTGATGAATGCATTTGTCTTGGTTGAAAGCAATGCAAAAGTACAAAAACGCATCAAAAACGCAATGTGTGAACATAGCCCAAGGTGTGGAGGAGTATTTTTGGTTTTGGTTATTTATTTTGCTTTCTATACAAGTCATTACCCTGGAAAGGATGTTCCTGAACATATTTCCCAGGAAAATCCATTTTGGTTTTGTTTTTGTATGTTTTATTGTGAGTCCGTAAAAGTGGCTTAATACTCTGACAACGTTGTTAACAGAAGTGACCTGGGAGTCAGAAATGCTCTCAGAGGTCTTCCCCATGCTGTCCACATGTCATTTGAGCACTGTTCCCATCGATTTGGCCAATTTTTAGGCCCTCTGCAAACCGCCTGAAAAATGCTCGAGTTTCCCCTAGACTTAGATTGGGCTCATTGCTCGGACCGAGCACCCGAGTATTCCAATTTGCTCGACCCGAGCAACAAGTACCCGAGCATTTTAGTGCTCACTCATCACTACTTGTATGTCTACTCAGATTTCACCTAATCAAAATGTTGGTAGTGCAGTCACTGCTTTTGAGAAATGATGGTTTGTGTTTAACCTCATTGCAAGATTACTAGCCACTGTTATTTTCACAGAAAGGGACACCCACTCTGTGCTCTCGTAAGAGAATGTGGGCTATATGGTTTGGTGTTAGGTCTGATTCTACCACCCGATGGCAGTTGTCAACCACCTCTTATACCTTCTCCATAACCTCCTCAATGAACAAGTCTCAAAATCAACAGGGCACAGCATTGCATCCATTCTTCAACCTCAGTCTTTTCATTCTTGTAATTTTAAGCACTACCAAGCTGCTTTAGGCCTGCTTCACATGTCCTGATATTTCCGGTACTGGAAAAATCAGTACCGGAGATATCCGTGCCTGTGTGTACCTTTCTAGCAAACGTGTGGTAACCGTGTGCCATCCGTATGTCACTTGTGTGCCGCATCAGAATCACTACTCTCAACATTACCCTTGCTCGCGCTGATCACAGCCAAGCAGGGGACAATGATGAGAGATTCTTACAGTACCCAGTGCTTGGGAACAGCGTTAACTGTATCACTGATTCCCAAGCGCCGGTACGTGTGATACTGATGACACACGGAGTCATCCATGTGTCAACCGTGTGTACGTGTGGGACGTTTTGCGGCCCGTGCGGCATGCAAAAAATGGACATGTCAGCGGGTTTTGCCCGGAAACACACTGACATGTGCTCAGACCATTCATTAGAATGGGTCTGTGTGTGTATGTGTCTCCAGTACCTGTGAAAACTGTCACCACATGTACTGGACACACTGACGTGTGAAAGAGGCCCTACAGCTTGTGAGTATGGGTGACAGAAGCTGTAGCAGGCTAGTTACTAAACTATATTAAAGAGGTATTCCCATCTTCAAGATACTATCCCAATATGTAGTAGGTCTCGGAAAATGGTGTCAAATGCAGAATGCTTTTTTCTTACAAATTTCTGAATTTTTTTCACCACTTAAAAACAAAAAAAATCTATACTATGATATACGTGTACTCACCTGGAAAATCATAATCCCAGGTCAGTTTACCATATATTGAAAAAAAACAATTGTGGAATTGCACTTTTTTTCGAAATTTCAACACACTTGGAATTTTTTCCTGTTTTCCAGTACATTATGTGGTAGAATGAATGGTGTCAATCAAAATGACAACTCATCCTGCAAAAAACAAGCCCTTATATGGCTATATTGACAGAAAAATAAAAACGGTTATGGCTGTTGGAGTCATGGTTTTCTTGAAAGATAAAGACTTTTCCCTGTATCACTGCTTCAAGAAAGTGTCTTCAAAAATCTGGCAGTAGCTTTTGAGTTGATTGAGTGCATATTAATCTAAAAAGGTCTGTGAAGGTCTGTACCCATTTCTGATCCAGCCACGGGCCAATACATCTCATCTGTCAATAGTACCTCTCATTACATCAGTAATTTTTTTTTAAAATCTGTGTTCAGATATTTCTTGGCTCAGTCTTGATATTCCTACTTTTGTGTCTTGTTCAGTGGTGGTCGGGTTTCAGCCTCCTTACCTTGGCTATGTCTCTGAGTACTGAACACCTTGTACTTCTGGGCCCTCCAGGATATTCTCAGCATTGAAGTATAATGAGTTCCTGGTCACTTCACGTTTGATTCTTCTCAAATATTTGGCAGTTAGTTTGCATCTTTTTTTTCTCAACATGTTTTTTGTACCCCTGTTAAAGGGGTGGTCGGAAGGTAAAGTAATTTTCATTCTAAATACCTATCTATTTAGAGCTATAATCTAAGCTATTTTCTAATATATTTACACTACCGTTCAAAAGTTTGGGGTCATTTAGAAATTTCATTATTTATTGAAAGAAAAGCACATTTTTTTTCAATGAAGCTAACATTAAATGAATCAGAAATATACTCTATACATTGTTAATGTGGTAAATGACTATTCTAGCTGCAAACGTCTTGTTTTTATTGCAATTTCTACATAGGTGTATAGAGGCCCATTTCCAACAACCACCACTCCAGTGTTTTAATGGTACATTGTGTTTGCTAACTGTGTAAGAAGGCTAATGGATGTTTAGAAAACCCTAGAAAACCCTTGCACAAGTATGTTAGCCCAGCTGAAAACAGTTTGGCTAATTTGAGAAGCTATAAAATTGACCTTTCTTTGAGCTAGTTGAGAATCTGGAGCATTACATTTGTTTGTTCTATGAAACTCTCAAAATAGCCAGAAAAAGAGTTTCATGTGAAACTTGACAGTCTATTCTTGATCTTAGAAATGAAGACTATTCCATGCGAGAATTTGCCAAGAAACTGAAGATTTCCTACAACGGTGTGTACTACTCCCTTCAGAGGAGAGCACAAACAGGCTCTAACCAGAGTAGAAAGAGAAGTGGGAGGCCGCGCTGCACAACTGAGCAACAAGACAAGTACATTAGAGTCTCTAGTTTGAGAAATCGATGCCTCACAGCTCCTCAACTGGCAGCTTCATTAAATAATACACGCAAAATGCCAATGTCAACGTCTACGGCGAAGAGGCGACTCCGGGATGCTGGCCTTCAGGGCAAAGTGTCAAAGAAATAGCCATATCTGAGACTGGCTAATAAAAGGAAAATATTAATATGGGCAAAAGAACACAGACATTGGACAGAGGAAGATTGGAAAAAAGTTTTATGGACAGACAAATCAAAGTTTGAGGTGTTTGGATCACACAGAAGAACATTTGTAAGATGCAGAACAACTGAAAAGATGCTGCAAGAGTGCCTGACGCCATGTGTTAAGCATGGTGGAAGTAATGTGATGGTCAGTGGTTGTTTTGGTGCTGGTAAAGTGGGAGATTTGTACAAGGTAAATGGGATTTTGAAAAAGGAAGGCTATCACTTCATTTTGCAACTCCGTGCCATACCCTGTGGACAGCGCTTGATTGGAGCCAATTTCATCCTACAACAGGACAATGACCCAAAGCACACCTCCAAATTATGCATGAACTATTTAAGGAAGAAGCATTCAGCTGGTATTCTATCTGTAATAGAGTGGCCAGCGCAGTCACCAGATCTCAACCCCATTGAGCTGTTGCGAGAGCAGCTTGACCATATGGTACGCAAAAAGTGCCCATCAAGCCAATCCAACTTGTGGAGGGGCTTCAGGAAGCATGGGGTGAAATTTCTCAAGATTACCTCAGCCAATTAACAGCTAGAATGCCAAAGGTCTGCAATGCTGCAATTGCTGCAAAGGGAGCATTCTTTAACAAAAGCAAAGTTTGAAGGAGAAAATTATTCTTTCAAAATAAAATCATTATTTCTAACCTTGTCAATGTCTGGACTATATTTTCTATTAATTTTGCAACTCATTTGATAAATAAAAGTATGAGTTTTCATGGAAAACACAAAATTGTCTGGGTGACCCCAAGCTTTTGAATGGTAGTGTACATTAAAAATGTCCTACTGTTCGCTAACTACACTAACTGCTTTTCTTTTTTTTTTCACTTCCTTTTTTATGACACTTTGTTTGAGAATCTCAGTGAATGCTGGGATACTCAAATAAAGCATCATCAAGGACCAGAGGCACTGCCCTCTCCCTGAAATGAAGTTTTATCAGTGATGCTTGTTTCAGGGGCTAATCCCTGTGTGATGTGCAATGTGCACAATGACAGCGCACGCTCTGTTGCCAGCTCAGATCAGTAGTAACAAGCCGGCAAGAGAGTAGTGTTAGAATACCCGGAGTGCACAGACTAGCGATGCCGCCACAAGTGACGTCACTGGTCTATGCACTTCAGGTATTCTGATACTGTGGCTTGTTACTGCTGATTTGAATCAGCAACAGAGCATGCAATGTCATTATGGACATTGCACAGTGCACATCGCACAGGGACTAGCCAAGCCCCTGAAAAAAGTGTAGCTGATGATGCTTCATTTTAGGGAGAGGGCAGGGGCTGTGGCAGTAACCGCAGACTCTGCCCCCTGATAAAGCTTTGTTTGAGTGTCCCAGCATCCACTGGGGTTCTCAAACAAAGCATAATCAAAAAGAAAGTAGGGGAAAAAATTGAAAAGCAGTTAGTGTAGTTAGGGAAGGTAAGGGAATTTTTAATGCGAGTATATTAGGAAATAGTTTTGATTATGGCACTAAATAGATAGGGATTTAGAATGAAAATTACTTTGCCTTTGGACCACTCCTTTAACTACTTGCAACAAAACTTTTGATGGTTCTGTGATCACACCCTGATATATTAGCAATTTCAAGAGTGTTGTATCCCTCTGTAAGACTTTTACATTTTTTTTAATTTCCAGAGTCAGTTAAAAATCAGTTTTTTTGGCCATTTTGCCAGAGGAAAAAAAGCTGCCTAATAATTCTGCACACCCTGATAAAAGGTGGTGATATCATTAGGCCGCATCCTCCCTCATTACCCAAATACACATCACCTGATATTATTCAACCAATAAGCATTCAAGTTTACACAGCTTGGAGTTGAAATACCTGCATAACAATTGACTCGCCCCCTGGGCCGTGGGGCACTCGGGACCGGACTTCAGGGCAATGCTGGGAGTAGTAGTGGCGACCCGGTCCCGTGGCTCAGGGTGGTCAGACCAGTGGTAGTCTACGATGTGCTGTAGGTAATGTCTGACTACGCCACCCGTGGATTGAGGTCAGGGCTAACCGCCGCTGCGGTGCAGACCGCTGGGGCTGATATAAATGTGCAGCACTGAATAGTTCAACTCCCCATGGGAGGAGTATGGCCCCAGGGCAGTATATATAATGGATGATGGAGGGGATGATTCCGACCGCGATAGCCAGTAAACGGAGGACTCTTAAACAGTTCAGGGTCTTTATTAGAACAGGTAAAATGACCCAGAAACAGGCCCGGCTAGGAGGGGGCCTGGATGTCTGAGAACAAGTGGGAAGCTGACCCTGGTCAGGGTGAGGATGTAGGCCTACCGTGCTCCCTGTGCTCCTTCTGGCTATTTCCCTCCTTGTAGTGTAACAGCCCACGTTCCTGAGCTAACCGTGTCCTCTCGCCCGTATGGCTTGCAACTTGGGTCCCTTTCTACTCCCGGCCTGGTACGGCTTTGCTGGTCCCTTCTCCTGTGGCGGAGCCTCCGGGCTTCTTAGGCCAAGGAACATACAGTCCCCTGCGGACTGGTTATCTGCTGTAGGACTTGGAATCCTCCCAGCCTCAGACACCAAAGTCTGGTAGATTAGTTTCTTTGTCTGCCAGGACAGGCTCACTTCGCCTCTTGTCCCTTGCTCGTGGCTCTCCTACTGCCACACGTCCTCTTAGGCTGCAACACAACTGTCTGTCCCTGCTCTGGGACACCTCTCAATCTAGAGACAGGTTGTCCAGTTCTCTCTAACCCTGCTCTCAGCTCCAGCTTTTATAGAGGCAGCCTGCTCCCCCTACTGGTCTGGGACAGGAGGTGCTGCATGCTAATGGTCCTTGACTAGAGGACCTCCCCCTAGCTCTCAGACACAGCTTTATTATATTTGTGGCATCCAGGCCAGGGTGACACATTCCCCCCTAGTAAAATTTAGTACTCCGGGACTAAACAATAAACAAAGATAATATGCATGACCATAAAACATTAGTAGACAAACGACGCATAGGTTGAGTTCTTAAGGTCACAGTATGGTCTGTGACTGGGTGTCCATTTCACCAACACAATGGGGAGCCTTAACCAGGTGGGGGTCTGTCCTAGCCCCAAGTCCTTTACAGTCTTAGTTCATTCCTAGGTTAGGCTCCGAACGCAGTCCACACAAAGTCCCGGTTATTAAAAGTCCATAACCTTTGAGTCCGTACGGTAACTGTAAGAAACTGAAATACACAATTACTAATCATGCATGTAACTTTGCAAACATTTCAACACTTGGCAACAGGGTTATTTACAGTTCTAGTGCACCCTATATTCTCCAGCGAGCGGGTATCTGCCCCTTTGTGCTCCTGGTTGACCTGCGTAACCCACTGTCTGGTGGTGGACCGACCTGGTTTTCTTCACTACCATTTAGGGTACAGTCACTGGCTAGACTTACAGGCAGGGCAGGCAGCTGTCTGCGGGTCCTATGGCTTACCACAGGCATGGCAGGATCACTGTCAGCAGAGGGTTGATTCTCCTGGGCTGCTGGTATCAGCTCTTCTGCCTCTGGAACTGCTTGCTCTTCTTCACCTTCCGGCTCTGGTGCAGGTTGTTGCTGAGTTGGTTGCAGGAAATGCAGGACGGGTACCACTATGGCATCGTTTATTCGAGTCCAGGACTGAGGGAACTCTCCGAGAACGGTGCTGATCATTTCTTCCTTGTCCTCTGATCCTCTTCTGTCACTTTGATCCTCTTCTGCACTACGGAGTTGCTCGGGGCACCTTTTTAGGTGGTCTCTGGAGACGGTACTAGTGGTTTCTCCTCCATCCTTGGTGATCACGCACACCTTCGAGTTGTCGTGATCAGACTGCAGTACGGTGTAGGGTTCCCTTTCCCACTGGTCGTCCAACTTATGTAGCCTTCTCTTTCGCTTAATGACCTGCTCACCAGGTTCTAGGAGACCAGCAGGGGCATGTTGGTTGAAGAGTCTTTCTTGCCTTTCTCTCACCTGGGCCAGGCTCTTCTCCACACTCTCCTGTACCTTCTTGTACTGCAGTCGCCTTTGCGTATCCTAGTCTGCATCCGGGGAGGTGTCCTCAGGTGTTAGGACTCCCATCTCCAGGTCCATGGGCAGCTTACCTGGTCTGGCTCGCATCAGGTAAGCCGGGGTGCAGTGAGGCATTCACCGGGATATGGTTGTATAAATCTATTAGGTCCGGCAGTTTTTCTGGCCACAGGCTGCGTTCCTCCAGGGGCAATGTCTTCAGGAGATCAATTGCAAAAAGAACTTCGGCACTCCATACATGAAAATATAAGAAATATTGTATCTAGACCAATGTCACTTTGAAAAATGAAGGTTTTTTGCGCATAATTTGGCCAATTTATGTGTGCCCATCAACCACGACAAGGTCACCTTCGTATGATGGGAAACTACGCTACGTTACCACTGGATATGCCACTCTTGGGCTGTAAGCCTGTATGGACAATATGTCTCTGCTTGGGCTTTTAACCTACAATGTATGGGCTGGTAGAGCTAGTTAAAACCACCTGTGACTGAATGGGAGGGACACATGGCCAGAAAAAAGGCTGTCAAACTTCTAATAGTGTGAACACGTACCTGCTGCAATGCTCCAGGAGCGGGATCCCAAAAATGATTAATAGAAAAAAGAGAGGGGTCGCTCACTGGTCTATTCGGGTGCTCTGAAGAAAAGAGTAATCTCAATTGCAAAAAGAACTTCGGCACTCCATACATGAAAATATAAGAAATATTGTATCTAGACCAATGTCACTTTGAAAAATGAAGGTTTTTTGCGCATAATTTGGCCAATTTATGTGTGCCCATCAACCACGACAAGGTCACCTTCGTATGATGGGAAACTACGCTACGTTACCACTGGATATGCCACTCTTGGGCTGTAAGCCTGTATGGACAATATGTCTCTGCTTGGGCTTTTAACCTACAATGTATGGGCTGGTAGAGCTAGTTAAAACCACCTGTGACTGAATGGGAGGGACACATGGCCAGAAAAAAGGCTGTCAAACTTCTAATAGTGTGAACACGTACCTGCTGCAATGCTCCAGGAGCGGGATCCCAAAAATGATTAATAGAAAAAAGAGAGGGGTCGCTCACTGGTCTATTCGGGTGCTCTGAAGAAAAGAGTAATCTCAATTGCAAAAAGAACTTCGGCACTCCATACATGAAAATATAAGAAATATTGTACCAATGTCACTTTGAAAAATGAAGGTTTTTTGCGCATAATTTGGCCAATTTATGTGTGCCCATCAACCACGACAAGGTGGGATCCCGCTCCTGGAGCATTGCAGCAGGTACGTGTTCACACTATTAGAAGTTTGACAGCCTTTTTTCTGGCCATGTGTCCCTCCCATTCAGTCACAGGTGGTTTTAACTAGCTCTACCAGCCCATACATTGTAGGTTAAAAGCCCAAGCAGAGACATATTGTCCATACAGGCTTACAGCCCAAGAGTGGCATATCCAGTGGTAACGTAGCGTAGTTTCCCATCATACGAAGGTGACCTTGTCGTGGTTGATGGGCACACATAAATTGGCCAAATTATGCGCAAAAACCCTTCATTTTTCAAAGTGACATTGGTCTAGATACAATATTTCTTATATTTTCATGTATGGAGTGCCGAAGTTCTTTTTGCAATTGAGATTACTCTTTTCTTCAGAGCACCCGAATAGACCAGTGAGCGACCCCTCTCTTTTTTCTATTAATCATTTTTGGGATCCCGCTCCTGGAGCATTGCAGCAGGTACGTGTTCACACTATTAGAAGTTTGACAGCCTTTTTTCTGGCCATGTGTCCCTCCCATTCAGTCACAGGTGGTTTTAACTAGCTCTACCAGCCCATACATTGTAAGTTAAAAGCCCAAGCAGAGACATATTGTCCATACAGGCTTACAGCCCAAGAGTGGCATATCCAGTGGTAACGTAGCGTAGTTTCCCATCATACGAAGGTGACCTTGTCGTGGTTGATGGGCACACATAAATTGGCCAAATTATGCGCAAAAAACCTTCATTTTTCAAAGTGACATTGGTCTAGATACAATATTTCTTATATTTTCATGTATGGAGTGCTGAAGTTCTTTTTGCAATTGAGATTACTCTTTTCTTCAGGAGATCAATGACTATATTGTTCATTTTCTCACACATCCCGTTGGTTTGTGGGTGGTAAGGCGTTGTACGAATCTTCTTACAGCCATAGAGGTTGCAGAACTCTTGGAAGATTTCTGCTTCGAACTCTGGACCCTGGTCCGTCAGGACCTGTTCCGGATACCCGTGTGGACGGCAGAAGTATTGCTGGAAGGCTCTGGCCACCGTTTGGGCTGTCAAGTCTTTTACCGGGACCACCACTAGAAAACGGGAATAGTGGTCCACGATTGTCAGGGCGTAGATGTATCCTGACCGGCTTGGAGCCAATTTGACGTGGTCCAGAGCTACCAGCTCAAGAGGCTGCTGGGTGACGATGGGCTTCAAGGGTGTCTTCTGGCTGGTGCGGTCTTTTCTCCTTAAGTTACAAGGGCCACAGTCCCTGCACCACTTCTCTACAGCCCGTCTCATGCCGACCCAAAAGAACCGTCCTCTTAGCAGGAACTCCAGTTTCTTCCAACCGAAGTGCCCCGCTCTGTCATGGTAAGCTCCCAGGACCATAGCTGCATCCCGCCTTTGGACCACGACTTGCCAGGTCAGCTCGTGTGTCCGGTGATTGACAAGTCTTCTGCACAGCTTGCCTTCATAGAGGAACAGCTTGCTCTTCTCTTTCCATAGCTACTTGGCATCCTCTGGAGCATCCGGATCTAAGCGGGCATCTTCCTGGGTCAGCATATCTTTCACCAGGCGGATTGCAGGGTCACTATCTTGGGTCTCGGCCCAGCTGTGGTGAGGTAGGGGATTGATCATAACGGTTGTTAAATCTTCCTCCTTCACGCGGTGGGAGTATTGAGCGGCCCCATACCGGTGAAACGCGGGGAGTTCTACCTCCTCCAGCTCTTCTGGGTCTTTGTCACCTTCAGGTAAGTGAGGCATTCTCGACAGGGCATCAGCGTTGGCATTGGTTTTGCCTGCCCGGTACTTGATCACGAAGTCATAATTGGAGAGACGGGCCATCCACCGCTGTTCCAGGGCACCAAGTCTTGCACTGTCTAGGTGTGTTAACGGGTTGTTGTCCATGTACACAGTGAACTTTGCGGAGGCCAGGTAATGCTTGAAGCGTTCCGTTATGGCCCACACCACCTCCAAGAATTCTAGCTTGAAGGAGCTGTAATTCTCCGGGTTCCTCTGGGTGGGCCTCAGCTTCCGGCTGGCGTACGCGATCACCCTTTCTCTGCCCTGTTGGTTTTGTGACAGTACGGCTCCCAGTCCCACATTACTGGCGTCTGTGTGGAGAATAAAAGGCTGGCCATAATCAGGGTAGGCCATGATCTCATCACCTGTGAGGGCCATCTTCAACTGGCGGAAGGACTCCTCTTCCGGTTTATCCCACTTGAAGGGTGGCTTTTGGCTTCTGGACTTAGACTGTCCTATCAGGAGGTCCTGCATAGGAGCTGCCATGTTAGTGAACCAGGGGATGAACCTTCGGTAGTAGCCTACCAACCCGAGGAACTGCCTCACTTCTTTGATGTTCGAGGGGCTTGGCCAGCTCCTGATTACCGTGACCTTGTCGGGGTCGGGGGCTACTCCTTCTGCACTTACCACATGCCCTAGGTACTGGACTTTCGGTTTCAACAGGTGACACTTTGATGGTTTCACCTTCAGGCCATAGCCTGCCAGGGCTTCGAACAACTCGGCCAGGTGCTTTAGATGGTCCTCGTAAGTCTTCGAATAGACGATCACGTCGTCCAGGTAAAGGAGGGCCGTCTCGAAGTTTCGGTGCCCTAGACAGCATTCCATCAGCCTCTGGAAGGTCCCTGGTGCGTTGCAGAGCCCGAAGGGCATACAGTTGAACTCGCTCAGTCCCATCGGGGTGGTGAAGGCGGTCTTCTCCTTGTCAGCCTCTGCCACAGGAACCTGCCAGTACCCGCTAGTAAGGTCCAAAGTAGAAAAGAAGTTAGCTGATTTTAGTGCGGCTAAAGACTCCTCTATTCTAGGCAGCGGGTATGCATCTTTATGGGTGATACGGTTGATTTGTCTATAGTCCACGCACATTCTCATGGTGCCGTCTTTCTTTTTTACCAGAACCAGGGGGGCTGCCCAGGGGCTACAGCTATCTGTAATGACCCCAGCTTCTTTCATTTCTCTTAGCATGCCCTTTGCGTTCTGATAATGTGCAGGGGGTACAGGTCTGTGTCTCTCTTTTATTGGTGGGTGGCTCCCCGTGGGGATATGGTGTTCTATCCCTTTTACTCTGCCGAAGTCTAGTGGGTGCTTACTAAAAATTCTCTCGTACTCCTGGGCCACCCGGTAGACTCCTTGTTTTTGGTGCAGGGGAGTGGAGTCAGCACCCACATGGAGTTTCTGGCACCAGTCCTCCTTTTGTTTCTGGGAGCCATTACCCTCCGCCTGTGGAGATGGAGGCAAAGGCTCCACGGCCCTGATAGCTTTGTGTTCGACAGCAAACAGTTTGGCAAGTGTAGCGTACCTGGGTAAGTGTACCTCCCTCTCCCCAATGTTGAGAATGCGAACGGGCACCCTCCCATGACGGACATCAACCACCCCC
This sequence comes from Phyllobates terribilis, assembly GCF_046119375.1. Lineage (NCBI taxonomy): Eukaryota > Metazoa > Chordata > Amphibia > Anura > Dendrobatidae > Phyllobates > Phyllobates terribilis. The sequence continues at coordinate 639,959,722 of NW_027362762.1, forward strand.
CGGGCTGTCAAAATGGTTGGGCTGCTGTCTGAGTACACGGGTTCTACCATGGCTTGGTAGTCTCTACCTCTCAACCTGATTGCAGTCCGACACCAGATCATCATTTCACTTTTGGGAGGCATGGAAATGGGGAATGGGTCACTCAGTCTTACACTACCGATCTCATCACCAGACAGTTCTACCTGCTGCCGTCTCATCAGGGCTTTTATCTCCTTGTTGAGGACTCTCTGTTGGCTGGAACTAGCATTCACCGCCACCTGTTGTAGAATTACAATTACCTCTGAAAGACAATTTTCAATCACGTTAGTACCCACAGTTATTTTAGGGTGACTTTCACGACGGTCAATGTCCACAATAATCACTTCCTGTGCCGGTAGTTCAACTTTACCAATTTTAATGGTCATCTCCTTGAACCCCATCTGCGGCACGGGCAAGCCATTACTGGCGATGATGCTCAAGTCACTGTCCGGATACCGTGTTATATCAGCATCAGTCCAATACTGCTTAAAAAGTACATAAGGGATAGTAGTTACTTGCGACCCGGTATCCAGCAAGGCGCTCATGGGGATGCCGTCCAGCACCATGGGTAAAACCGGGCGCCCCCCAACGTACTTATCACGCCAATTATAAGGGCCTGGTGATCTTATGCCTGGGGGTTGGCCCTCTGCCCCAGGTTGGACCCGTTTATATTACAGTACTTGGAGATGTGTCCGGGCTGGTTGCATCGACGGCAAATGGGCTGTCCATCCTCTGCGTAGCGATCTGTGGGCCTCCCTCGGAACGACGGGATCCTCCTCTGTCGACGCCACGGGACATCCTCCGGACTTGAGGCCAACTCGATGGGTCTTGACTGGTCCACTTGCAACGCCTGGACTGTCCTGGTCAACGCCGCGACCCTCCTGGTCAGCTTCTGGACTTGGTGGTGCAGATCTTTCGACGGGGCTTCGTTCAGGGCCTGTGCGCCAGCCCCCACGGAGTCCACAGAGGAGGGCGCTGCCTCCTGGTGATAGGTGAGAGCAGGGAGCCGGGGGTTTATAGCGCCACCTGTTGCGGGTTCGCGGAGCACCCTTATGGCCCTGTCCTTGAATTGGGCAAAGGTCAGATCAGGGTTCTGAAAGGACATGAGGCGCAGCTGGGTCCTGTGGGCGCTAGACAGCAGACCTTCTATGAACTGTTCTGTTAATAGCCTATCTGTATCTTGCACGCTGCCAGGGTCAGCTTGTTTGATGGCTCTCAAGGCTTCCTGCAAATTTAGAGCATAGTCTCTGATGCTGTCCTGTGCCCGCTGCTTACATCCATAGAACTGCATTTTAATTTCAGCGGAGGTACGGGTATCATAGGTACCCCGCAGCCGGGCCAGAATGTCCTTTACGGTCCTTTTCTCCTCAGCGGGCCATGACTTTACCTCCCGCTGGGCTGCGCCAGTTAACTGCCCTGTCAGTATGCTAATCCACTGTTCCTCTGTCAGGGGGTAAACTTGGAACAAACTGTACAGCCTTTCCTTAAAGTCAGTTAGGGCATGGGGCTCCCCTGAATACTTAGGCAGCCAGGCCGCCCCAGGGATGTAGGGCAGGGAAAATGGCATCACCGCTGCTGCAGCTGCGCTGGAGGTAGTGGGCGCCTCCGTGTCCGACATCTTCCTCCCTCCTAGTTAAGCGTGGCCTACCTTCCGACGATCCTCTTCTGTAGGCCACGGCTCCGCTGGTGCTGCTCCGGACGAGGACCTTGCGTCGCGTCCTGGTGACGTCAGCGTCGCTCCCTCTCCCTTCCAGGACCTTGTGCAGCGTCGGTACGTGGGGCGGAGCTTCAGGTCTCGCGCGGTTTGGACGTCCACGCCCCTCTTCTTCCCGCGCGGCATCCTGAAGATGGCGTCCGATGGCGGGAAAGCGGCTGAAGATGGCGGGAACCGACGGAAGATGGCGGGAGACTGCTGAAAATGGCGGGAAACGGCTCCGGATGGCGGGAAACCTCTTCTTCAGGTACGTGTACAGTCTTTTTCAGGCACGCAATACCCGTTTGTGGCAGGTTGGTTACAATCCTGCCGACTACGCCAAAGCTGACTCGCCCCCTGGGCCGTAGGGCACTCGGGACCGGACTTCAGGGAAATGCTGGGAGTAGTAGTGGCGACCCGGTCCCGTGGCTCTGGGTGGTCAGACCAGTGGTAGTCTACGATGTGCTGTAGGTAATGTCCGAATACACAACCCGTGGATTGCGGTCAGGGCTAACCGCCGCTGCGGTGCAGGCCGCTGGGGCTGATATAAATGTGCAGCACTGAATAGTTCAACTCCCCACGGGAGGAGTATGGCCCCAGGGCAGTATATATAATGGATGATGGAGGGGATGATTCCGACCGCGATAGCCAGTAAACGGAGGCTTCTTAAACAGTTCAGGGTCTTTATTAGAACCGGTAAAATGACCCAGAAACAGGCCCGGCTAGGAGGGGGCCTGGATGTCTGAGAACAAGTGGGAAGCTGACCCTGGTCAGGGTGAGAGTGTAGGCCTACCGTGCTCCCTGTGCTCCTTCTGGCTATTTCCCTCCTTGTAGTGTAACAGCCCACGTTCCCGAGCTCACCGTGTCCTCTCGCCCGTATGGCTTGCAACTTGGGTCCCTTTCTACTCCCGGCCTGGTACGGCTTTGCTGGTCCCTTCTGCTGTGGCGGAGCCTCCGGGCTTCTTAGGCCAAGGAACATACAGTCCCCTGAGGACTGGTTATCTGCTGTAGAACTTGGAATCCTCCCAGCCTCAGACACCAAAGTCTGGTAGATTAGTTTCTTTGTCTGCCAGGACAGGCTCACTTCGCCTCTTGTCCCTGGCTCGTGGCTCTCCTACTGCCACACGTCCTCTTAGGCTGCAACACAACTGTCTGTCCCTGCTCTGGGACACCTCTCAATCCAGAGACAGGTTGTCCAGTTCTCTCTAACCCTGCCCCCAGCTCCAGCTTTTATAGGGGCAGCCTGCTCCCCCTACTGGTCTGGGACAGGAGGTGCTGCATGCTAATGGTCCTTGACTAGAGGACCTCCCAATTGCTCTCAGACACAGCTTTATTATATTTGTGGCATCCAGGCCAGGGTGACACACAATGATATAGTCAAAAACCCTCATCTGCCTATTAATTGTGCACAGAGGTTATAAGGCACCCCCCATCATGCTTCACTGTTGCCTGCAGACACTCATTAATGTTCCGTTCTCAAGTCCATTGGTGAACAAACTGCCTTCTGTTAAAGTCAAATATTTGATGAACTAGAAATTAATAAAAGGGCTCATAGGGCGTTAACCACACAAAATGCATTTTTCACCCTAACTTTGTAGTGCTGTGAAAGGCACAGCACTTAAAGAGCTCAAACAACAAAGATTTATCTGCTGCTGCTTTGCGGGTTACAAAATCCAACATAGTATAATTCAGAGTAAGGAAAGTGGATGTGCCGCATTGCTAGTGCAGAATTTGCAAGATTAAAATGTATAGGAATCAACTGCAGTTTATTCTCAACGCATTTCCAGGTCTAACTGACCTCTACCTCAGGAAACCAATGATTGTGGTTCTCTGGAGGAAAAGGTCGGTTCAACCTGGAAACACATTGAGAATAGACTCCAGTGGATTCCTATACATTTGAATGTCGCAAATTCTTCACAAGCAGCACAGCACACCCACATTCCTTTCTCTGAAGTACAGCTATATATTTGACATTTTGACTTATCAGTCTGTAGCACCTGCTGACATTTTTCTGATCCCTAGTTCTTAAGTTTTTATGCATATGTGAGTCACTTGGCTTTTTTCCATGTTGAAGGTCTGGCTTTTTGGTTACTATTCTTCCATGAATTCTTCTAGCCAGGCATCTCTGAACAGTGGATAGATTTAGTTGAGTACCACTAGTTGCTACCAGTTTTGAGCTGATGGCACTGCTGGACATCTTCTGATTTGGAAGAGAGGTAAGCAGGATGTGTCTTTCATTTGTTGCACTAAGTTTCCTAGGTTGACCACTGCGTCTAATGTACTCAATATTGTCCACTTCTTGCTGGTTCTTCAAAAGAGCTGGAACAGCACATTTCGATCTCCCAGTTTGTTTTTAAAATCTTTCCTTGGGAGAGACTTTGCTAATGTAGACTAACTACCTTGTATTTTGCTGCTATGCTCAGTCTTGCCACGGTGTATGTGACACGCACGAGGCTAGGTTCAGATAGGGCGAGACTGGTTTCATGAATTCGTTGGCATCCTGGGGGAACCGTTACTCAGGGCGACCATAGGCTTCAGCTTCTCTCAGGCACACGATAGATTCAGTTATTGACCAGACACATCTGACAAGAGTCTTTTTCAACAGTTTAACAGTGGAATTTAATCTGAAGCACGGCCAGTGCAATTCAGGGATATTACAGCAACAATCTTCATTACAGTACAGTTTAATGAAGCAGGCACAGTAATGTCAGTCTCTTCAGTAGCATAATTCAGCACAGATTAGATTTCTTAGCAGCACACTTCTATGCATACACAACCACAGGCTTTTCCTTCACAAGGACTTAATAGTACACAGCATTCTTTATCCTGCATGGAGATGGGGGGGGGGTTTGATGAGGGAGAAGATCCCTATGACACAATTCCTTCCAGTCCTTAGCTTTCTGCATGATAATACTGTATTTAGCTTCCCTCCTGACTAGTGTTGAGCGATACCTTCCGATATTGGGAAATATCAGATCGGATTGGATCGGACCGATACCCAAAAATTATCAGATATCGCCAATTCCGATACCGGAAACCAATGCAAGTCAATGGGACACAAATATCGGAATGAAAATAAACCCTTTCTTTCCTTGTAGGTTAATTCTACATGAAGTAAAACAAGAAAAATGAGAAAAAAAGAAAAGCGACAACAGAGCCCCAAATAAGCATAGAAAAAGTATAAATTTATTGAATACACATGTCAAAAAGTGATACATTTAAAGAGCTTAAAGGTACAGAGTGCCACATATGTAGTTAAAAAACCAAGGACACCAAAAAGCCCCCACAACAATAACCCAATATAAACAACAATAAAGGGTGTATATTAATACTACCATAAATATATGTATCTGTAACAACTCCAGAAAGGGACATTTCCCAGATATCTGAAAGTATGCAAAAGGAGGGTAAGTAAAGCCTATAAGGAATGAAAGGCAAAAGGATATATAAACAGCCAATAGTTACCCAAATTGCAAGTACCAATAGTGAGTTCAAATAGAGGGAAAAGAGGGGGGGCCTTATGGTGTCACCCCTACGCGCGTTTCGGCAGGCCTTCGTCAGGGGGCATGAAGTAAAACAAATAAGAATAATGTAGAATGTATTACATGAAAAGCCGGCAATTCAGCAGCGGCATACACCGGTTCCCGACAATTTAGAACAGAAACAATAGAGCATCACACATAGATTAGATAGATAGAAACATGTCAGTCACATATATAAGAAGTACAGTGACAGTGTTGCTTACTGTACTTGTCATTTAGTGTTAAAGGATTTATTAAAAAAAAATAATAGTGTTTTCATGCACCGTCTCTTTAAAAAAGCCGGCCGGCAATTCAGCATCTGTACCCGACAATTTAGAATAGAAAGAATAGAGCATCACACATAGATTAGATACATAGAAACATGTCAGTCACATATATAAGAAGTACAGTGATAGTGTTGATTACTGTACTTGTCATTTAGTGTTAAAATAAAGGATTTATTTAAAAAAAAATTGGCGTGGGGTTCCCCGTAATTTTAGTCTCTAGCGGAGGTTAAGCAGACGGCTGGGGCAGATGTTTGAAGCCTGGGAAGGGGGTAATACCCACGGAGCTTCCCAAGCTACTAATATCAGCCCCCAGCTGAATACCTAGCCTTTACTAGCTATTAAAATGGGGGACCCCAAAAAAAATGACGTGGGGTCCCCCCTATTTTAATAGCTAGCAAAGGCTAGGCAGACAGCTGGGGGCTGATATTAATAGCTAGGAAGGGTGCCATGAATATTGGCCCCCTCCCAGGCTAGAAACACCAGCCGACAGCAGCCCCAAAAATGGCGCATCCATACGATGGGGTTGATGTCAGCTTATAATGCCAGCTGACATCAAGCCCAGGTTAGTAATGGAGAGGCGTCTATTAGACACCCCCATTACTAACCCCATAGTCAAAGTTAAAAAAAAAACACAAACACCCAGAATAAAGTCCTTTAATTGAAATAAACACACAATTCTTTATTGTTCTAAATTAAACCATACTTACCATCACGCCCATTCCAGCTGAAGCCGATGTCTTCTGCAATAAAAGTAAAATAATAAACCAACATCATCCTTACCTTTCCATGTTTCCCACGATGGCTCCAGCTCTGCTACATTCACATGACAGGCTGGATCGCACCAGAAAGCTGCCATCCAGCTTGCCATGCCGCAGACACTGAGAAGCGCAGGCATGCTTGCGCTCCTCAGTGTATGGCTGTGACGGCATAAAGAGGAGCCGAGGTCATGTCCCATGAACTCGGCTCACCTCATGCACTTCACTGACAGCATCTGAGAATTCTCCTGCGCTTGCAGTGAGCGTGAGAGAATTCTCCTGCTGAATCGCTGAGCGCAGGAGAATTTTCCCACGCTGTCAGTGACGTGCATGAGGTGAGCTCATGTCCAATGAACTCAGCTCACCTCATGCACGTCACTGACAGCCAGGTACAGCAGGCAGGAACGGGCTGCCCCCAACCACCAACTGCCTATTTGTACCTGGCCGGACACAACAATATAGGGAAGCCCTTTTTTTTTTTAATTATTTCATGAATTTCATGAAATAATTAAAAAAAAAAAATACGTGGGGCTTCACCCTATTTTTGTGTCCAGCCAGGTAGAACTAGGCAGCTGGGGGCTGGAATCCGCAGCGCACGGAGGCCCAAGCTTTCTGGCCCCCCCCGCAGCAAATTGCAGTCCGCAGCCAGCCCAGAAAATGGCGCGTTCATAGAAGCGCCATCTTCTGGCGCTGTACCCAACTCATCCAGGGCCCTGGTGCGGTGGCTCACTAGGTAATAAAGGGGTTAGGGCCAGCTTGACATTATCAGCTGGCCCTAAGCCCAAAATTCATGGGGTCACGCCAATATTAGACACGACCGCCATGAATTTCTAGTAAAGTATTTAAAAAAACACAACACCCAGAATAAAGTCCTTTAATTGAAATAAACACACAATTTTTTAATGTTCTAAATTAAACCATACTTACCATCACGCCCATTCCAGCTGAAGCCAATGTCTTCTGCAATAAAAGTTAAATAATAAAGCAACCTCATCCTTACCTTTCCATGGTTCCCAGGACAGCTCCACCTCTGCTACATTGACATGACAGGCTGGATCGCAGCAGAAAGCTGTCATCCAGCTTGCCATGCCGCAGACACTGAGAAGCGCAGGCATGCTTGCGCTCCTCAGTGTCTCGCTGTGACGGCATCCAGATGAGCCGAGGTCATGTCCAATGAACTCGGCTCACCTCATGCACGTCACTGACAGCGTGGGAAAATTCTCCTGCGCTCAGCGCTTCAGCAGGAGAATTCTCTCACGCTTACTGCAAGCGCAGGAGAATTTTCCCACGCTGTCAGTGACGTGCATGAGGTGAGCTGAGTTCATTGGACATGACCTCGGCTCATCTTTATGCCGTCACAGCCAGACACTGAGGAGCGCAAGCATGCCTGCGCTTCTCAGTGTCTGCGGCATGGCAAGCTGGATGGCAGCTTTCGGCTGCGATCCAGCCTGTCATGTGAATGTAGCAGAGCTGGAGCCGTCGTGGGAAACATGGAAAGGTAAGGATGATGTTGGTTTATTATTTTACTTTTATTGCAGAAGACATTGGCTTCAGCTGGAATGGGCGTGATGGTAAGTATGGTTTAATTTAGAACAATAAAGAATTGTGTGTTTATTTCAATTAAAGGACTTTATTCTGGGTGTTTGTGTTTTTTTTTTAACTTTGACTATGGGGTTAGTAATGGGGGTGTCTTATAGACGCCTCTCCATTACTAACCTGGGCTTGATGTCAGCTGGCATTATAAGCTGACATCAACCCCAACCCTATTACCCCACTACCACCGCTACAGGGCAGTAGGAACAGCGAGGCTAAGTGCCAGAATTGGCGCATCCTATGGATGAGCCATTTCTGGGGCGGCTGACGGCTGGTGTTTCTAGCCTGGGAGGGGGCCAATATTCATGGCACCCTTCCTGGGCTATTAATATCAGCCCCCAGCTGTCTGCCTAGCCTTTGCTAGCAGTTAAAATAGGGGGGACCCCACGTCATTTTTTTGCGGGTCCCCCATTTTAATAGCTAGTAAAGGCTAGGTATTCAGCTGGGGGCTGATATTAGTAGCCTAGGAAGCTCCGTGGGTATTACCCCCTTCCCAGGCTTCAAACATCTGCCCCAGCCATCTGCTTAACCTCCGCTAGAGACTAAAATTACGGGGAACCCCACGGCAATTTTTTTTTAATAAATCCTTTATTTTAACACTAAATGACAAGTACAGTAATCAACACTATCACTGTACTTCTTATATATGTGACTGACATGTTTCTATGTATCTAATCTATGTGTGATGCTCTATTCTTTCTATTCTAAATTGTCGGGTACCGATGCTGAATTGCCGGCCAGCTTTTTTAAAGAGACGGTGCATGAAAACACTATTATTTTTTTTAAATAAATCCTTTAACACTAAATGACAAGTACAGTAAGCTGAGCGCTGCCATCCAGCTTGTCATCCTTCAGAGACACTGCAGAGCGCAGGCATTATGGGAACTTCCGATTCCGGTATTCGATATTCTAAAAGTATCGGAACTCAGTATCAGAACTCTGATACCGCGAATATCGGTCGATACCCGATATTTCAGTATCGGAATGCTCAACACTACTCCTGACCTGAATTCTGTTCCCTTGCCTTCTGTGAGATACAGATCACATGCCACCTTTCTCATTGGCTCCAGCCAAACAGTAAACAACTTCCCCACAATCCCCCTGGGGTTCTGCTAAAACATTCCCTGTCTCATGTGACTGTGTTAACCCCTCTAGTTGCTGGATGCTTCCGGAGCACAACACTTCCTGTCTCCTGTGCTTGATTTACTTCTAATAGTTGCTGGATGCTTTTGAAGCAACAGCACTACTTCTGCATGTCACACTCTTCTCTCCTTTTTGAATGTCATCCTCGACATTCGTTTTAATTGGTCAATCTGACCAATTCTAAGACAGTGGTAAAAGTTGAATAACTTTATATTCAAATTGGCATTGTCAAATTGGCATAACGTTCATAAACATTCATAATAACCTATTCTTACGATCTTTTTCTTGTAGGACGCCTGTAAGAAATAAACAATTAACACAATTTAAACAATCAGCATCTCTTCAGCTGGAGCTTTTTGTACGTCTTCAACCAGCTCTCTCACACTAGGCTTTAACAGTTCTTTGTTCCTACAAAGTCTTTTAAGGAAAATCAAAGCATGAAAACAAGTCTTTCCACCAGGCAACATCTTCCATACTGCCTCTCGGTGGTGAATACCACTCAAGTGGGCTTACCTGGTCCGTAGGCAGAGATACCTGTTTCCAGACGACAGTCCTTGGCACTTGACTCGGTTCACCAAGTGTCTCATACGTCAACATCACGGGCCTCCTCACTTCCTGAGTCGACATCCTCCTGGTGGGTTGTTCCTCAGATACCATGGGTTCTTCGGTCCCAGGAGTTTCTTCCGCCTCACTCATTTCCCGTGTTTCAGATGCTCTTGGAGCTGCCTCTGTAAGTTCCAGTACTTCTCCTGAATCGCCTGTTTCCGCACGGTCTGGTAATTCCGCTCCTCCTGAGTGTCAATCGGTCTCTTCAGGGACCGGTGTTCGATCATCAGATCTGAATTGGACTTCATCTGTACTCCTTGGTCCAAACTCTGGAGCCTCAGGACTTACTTCACTCTCCTGGGGGTGGTACATCCCTCTCCTTGCCGGTCCAATAAATACAACGGTGTGTTCTTCTTCATCTGAACTTTCAAGGTCACTATCCACCTTCGGATCTTCAGTCTGTGGTGGTCCCTTAGTCGATCTCGAACGATGTCAGTCTACTTCTGGGAAGTCTTGTTGTGGTAGGAGATAATCACAGGGTAGTAGTAAATTCCGATGGACTAATCTGGTTTTCTTGCCTCCCATTTCCAATCGGATTTCATACACTGGGCTGTCATCGGCTTTCCTCCTTACGACCACATACACCTTGCCTTCCCAGTACGAACAAAGTTTTTCTGGACCGCCTTTCTCACGTACGTTCTTAACTAGCACCCAGCTTCCCGGTGCCAATTCTGCTCCATAACATTTTCGATCATAGCACTCTTGCTCTGTCCTTGCGTAACCACTTTGGACGCTATGTTGTATGCCTCTGCCATCCGTCCCTTCCATTTCAGAACATACTCCGGATACGTTCTGTAAGTCTCTGACAATGGAGTATCAAACATGATGTTGATTGACAGTCTTGGTGATCGTCTATACAATAGGAAGAAGGGTGAGTAACCTGTTGCATCACTCTTTGTACAGTTATAGGCATGTACCACTTTTGACAGAGAACTCTTCCAGTCTTTCTTCTCATCAGCTGTTAAAGTGCGCAACATCGACAATAATGTCCGGTTAAAACGTTCCACTTGTCCATTACCCTCTGGGTGATAGGGCGTTGTGTGGGATCTCTGAATTCTACAGTACTTGCCTAGCTTGGCAAAGAGCTGGTTCTCAAATTCTCTTCCTTGCTTGTGGTGTAACCTCGTAGGGAACCCAAACCTTAAAGCAAAATCATTCAAGATCTTCTCTGCCGCTATTCAACCCGCTTTATTAGTGGTGGCATATGCTGGAGCAAATCGAGTAAAATGGTCCATCACTACCAAGATGCATTTGTAACCACCCTTGCACGTCTCAAGATGTAGAAAGTCTATTGAGACCATCTCAAATGGATACGTTGTTTGGTTGTTGCCCACAGGTGCCCGAGTTGATGTGTTTGGATGTTTATCTTTCAGACACCCACACTCCCTGGTCACATACCTCTCAATATTTCTCTGCATGTATGGCCAGAAGAAACGTTCACGGATCAAGTTTGTTGTCCTTTCCACTCCCAGGTGTCCCATGTTTTCATGGAGTTCTTTGAAGACCAACCTACGGAATACTCTGGGTAGTACCAACTGCCGGTTTTGTCCTCATTTACGATACAGGATACCATCTGTCTTCACTGAAGTAGAGCTTCGTCCATTCTTTAACTAAAACAGATACTGCTGGTGACTCAGCCCATTTCAATGCCAGGAACTCCAATTTTCCAGAATGTAGATGGTAATTGTTCTCAGCGTCTGTCAACGTTCTAGAGTCATAACCGATGACTCTCAATTTTCCATCTTGATGCTGATACTGGGCAGCTCCCAGTCCAACTTGAGAAATGTCACAATGAAGAACAAACGGTAAGTTGAAATCAGGATATCCCAAGATGGGTGGTTTTACCAGGTAGTCTAATAGTTCTTCCAATACCTCCTGGTGGTCTGCTCTCTAGAGAATGGGCTGTTGGGGTGAAACGGCATTGTTTCTTTTAAGCCCGGACCTACCCGCGTTCTTCTTTTTCTCTGTGGGTGTTGTTGACTCTGTCATCCCCCCCAAGAGGAGGTATAGTGGGGCGACAATCCTGGAGAAGTTCCGAACATAAGTACGATAGTAGGAGAGGAATCCTAATATCTGCCTCAACTCCTCATCAGTAGAAGACTGCTTGTCTTTTAAGGCCTGTAACGGAGCGATTTCTGCTGGGTCCATGGTATATCCTTCTCCGGACACAATTTTCCCTAGAAATCGGACTTGCCTTTTGAACAGTTCACACTTCTTTGGGGTCAACTTAACTCTGTGTTGTTGATACCGCTGTAATACGGTCCTCACATGTTCAACATGCTCCCAGAAGGTTTTGCTGTGTTCCACATTGTCATCCAAGTACAGCTGGCAGATATTGTCCCTCAATCCTTCTAAACATGCCTCCATGCTCCTCTGGAATACTGCTGGAGCTGAACTGAGCCCACAGCAGAGTCTCAACGTACCATCCTTCTTCCTAACACTAACAATAGGAGAGGAATAAGACAACTTCGACTTTTGGATCCAACCTCTGTTGATTAGGTCTTGTAAATACTCTTTCACTTCATGGTATAATGGTTTCGGCACAGACATGTAACTTCTGGTTACTAAGGTCGTGTCTTTCAAATTGATTTTCAACTGCAACGACAAGATACAGCCTATATCAGAGTCATCTTTGGAGAATGCATGACACTGTTCTCTCAGCATCTGATTTGCTACCGCTCTATCTTCAGCACACAAGTGTTCCAGGGGTACTGAGGGATCCCAGGACCTGGAGATGGGTCGTGCAATTTCTTCCCCTGGGCAACTCCTGTTCCTTGGTGGGGAGACTGAATTAACGGTAGACTCCTGGGCGGGTCTCACACTGGCTGGATATACTGTTTTAATGGTTTCGATATTGACCTAACACAGTCTTTGGATCCAGTCTAATTTTGTGTTTCGTAGTATTGAACACCTCACCCCCATCATTTGGTTTGCAGGAATGATGGTTGGGTGCCAGCCTACCTTGACTTCTTTTAGGTCCATTGTATTCTGTGCTTTCTTTACTCTATGAATCACATTTTCTGCCACGGCGTTGGGTATGGCAAGTGATGAGGCAATTGCATCCACCACCAGCGTCCCTGACTTGTGTTTCGTGATGACCTCACTGATTACATTATAACCCAGGATAGGATCCTCTGCCACATTCTGATCACTGGTCACAAGAAAAGGTACCAAAAGCTCAATGGAGTTGCTGTTCTTCGTGGCCCTCAGTTGGAAAGTCACTTCCACCCAGCCTATGAAAGGGATTTTGGTCTGGTTGACAGCTTTGCCGTGGAGTTCCACTAGTCCTAACAGTTCTTTTAGTGAACAAAGGCAGGTTTGTGGCAGGTAGCGCCTTCTCCATTCTTCATTTAAAAGGCTCGCTTGGGCTCCTGTGTCCCACTGTGCTTTGTAAGGCAGCGGTGTTCACACCATGCAGTAACTGAGGCAGTGACCCAAGCAAGTCCAACATAAACAGCTTTATTCAGCAACTCACAGGTAAACAGGACAGTCCTCCGGTTCGCAGCCGGGTTAACACAAGTCTTTAAACAACGGTTGCTGTGGGCAACGGCCGTGCCGGGACGCTCAGAGCCTGACAGGTGCAGAGCCTTCCCAGGCGTGGGTTCAGCCACACTCAATCCTGCTGAGCTTTCCTGCTATGCTCCTAGCAGGTTCCAACACAGAACAGCACTAATCCTTAGTGCAGGGATTTTAAAGGACCTGTGGCAAGAGCCACTGGAAAACCCGGGTTGGAGGGAGGAGGCCGCCCCACTGCCTCCTGTGACCTCCTCCAAGAAATGAAGGCCCTGCCAGGTTTTACTTAATCTGCCTTAGCCAGGTAGTCTGACCAGGTCATTGCTCACCTTCATTCCTGCGTTTCAGCCGCAGCTGTGTCTGTGACTGCAATGCACTCCAATGGATTTAATAGGTCTCTGTACACATTCTGGGGGATATATACCGTCCCTCGTATACGATCCCCGTCACTGCCTCACATATTCCCCCCCTCTGCTCAAACTTGTGGGGTTGAACATTTGCCACCATACAGGGTGCCCGGGACAGGGCATCCGCGTTTGCTTGCAACTTCCCAGGTCGATGTTCTACAGAGAAACTGAAATTTTGCAGTGACAGGAACCACCTGGTGTCTCGCGCATTCCTCTCCTTGGCATTCCTCATCCATACCAAGGGTGAGTGGTCCATCACCAAGCGGAACTGACGCCCGAGTAAATAATAACGTAGTGATTCCAAGGCCCACTTAATAACCAAACACTCCTTCTCTACCATGCTATAGTTTTTCTCTGCTGGGACAAATTTTCTACTGAAGTAGGTGACCGGGTGCTCTTCACCATTCACTTTTTGTGACAATACCGCCCCTAGGCCTACCTCCAAGGCATCTGTCTGTACAATGAAGGTTTCCTTGAAGTTGGGGCTGATGAGGACCGGCTGTCCACACAGAGCCAACTTCATGGACTGAAAAGCTTCTTCTGCCTGAGGGTTCCACCGAACCATTACCGATTTTTTTCCTTTCAAGAGATCGGTCAGGGCCGCTGTTCGCCCAGCAAAATTAGGTATAAACCGGCGGTAATACCCAAGGATGCCAAGGAACGCCCTCACCTGTTTTGTACTTGACGGTTTAGGCCAGTTTTTTATGACCTCAACTTTATTGATTTGGGGCTTGATAGCTCCTCGGCTTATCGCATACCCCAAATATCGGGCTTCCTCTAGCCCTATTGCAAATTTTTTTGGGTTTGCCGTTAACCCCGTGGCTCTGAGAGAATCCAGCACCGCTTGTACCTGTGATAGGTGCGTATGCCAGTCGGTGCTAAAGATGATAATATCATCTGTATACGCGGACGCGTACTCCTGATGAGGCTTGAGCAGTATGTCCATCAACCTCTGGAATGTAGCCGGGGCCCCATGTAACCCAAAAGGTAAGAACACATAGTGGTATAGACCCTCCGGAGTTACGAAGGCGGTCTTTTCCTTCGACGAATCTGTGAGAGGTACCTGCCAGTAACCCTTGGCGAGATCGAGCGTGGTAAAGTACTGGGCCTGCCCCAGTCTCTCAATCAGCTCGTCCACCCTGGGCATTGGATAAAGGTCAAACTTTGACACTTCATTCAATTTCCGGAAATCGTTACAGAAGCTTAACGATCCGTCTGGTTTTGGAATCAGTACGATGGGGCTAGCCCACTCACTCCGTGATTCCTCTATGACGCCTAACCAAAGCATTTGTTTTACCTCAGCCGTGATGGCTTCCCTCCGGGCTTCGGGTACCCGGTACGGTCTTATTCGCACCCTTACCCCAGGTTCGGTGACAATGTCATGTTGGATAACCGTAGTCCTACCTGGTAGCTCTGAGAACACGTCGGTATTGTGCTGCACCAGCGAGCGAGCCTTCCGTCGCTGCTGTTTAGTGAGGGCATCACTTATCCTGACCTCCCCCTCGGACGCTTCCCTGGCTGAAGGTAGAGAACTCTCTGGTGATATGTCCGGGGTGACGTCTGTAACTAAACACTCTCGATCTTTCCAAGACTTTAGCAGGTTTACAGGGTAAAGCTGCTCAGGTTTCCCCCTGCCAGGCTGATACACCCGGTAATTTACCTCCCCCACTTTTTCTCGAATCTCATATGGCCCTTGCCACTTGGCCATGAGCTTACTCTCGGCTGTGGGTTCCAGTACTAACACCCGATCGCCCTTGTTAAAAGATCTGACTCTGGCTCTTTTATTATATGTGCACCTCTGGGCTGCCTGGGCATCTAACAGATGTTCTTTCATGATGGGCATGACCGCCGCGATCCGGTCCTGCATACTAGCCACGTGTTGAATTATACTCCTATGTGGAGTCGGCTCTTGTTCCCATGTCTCTTTGGCTATGTCCAACAGACCCCTAGGGTGTCTGCCGTACAATAACTCAAAGGGAGTGAACCCTGTGGAAGCCTGGGGTACCTCATGGACGGCGAACATCAAATAGGGTAGTAACATGTCCCAATCCCTTCCGTCCTTAGAAACCATCTTTTTTAACATGGACTTGAGGGTTTTATAGAACCGCTCTACTAGCCTGTCGGTTTGAGGGTGGTACACCGAGGTGCGCAATAGTTTAATTTTTAGCAATTTGCACAGTTCCCTTGTCACTTTGGACATAAAAGGGGTCCCCTGATCCGTCAGGATTTCCTTAGGTAGTCCAAGGCGACAGAACATGGCAAACAGCTCCCGCGCAATCAGTTTTGCCAAGGTGTGGCGTAGTGGTATAGCCTCCGTGTATCGTTTGGCATAGTCGACGACCACCAGTATATGTTGGTGGCCAAGGGCGGATTTTACAATGGGCCCTACCAAATCCATTGCAATCCGTTCAAAAGGTACCTCTATCACTGGCAGGGGTACCAATGGGCTACGGAAACTTGCGGTGGGTGAGGTCAACTGACATTCGGGGCAGGATTCGCAGTACCTTTTGACCTCCGCGTAAACCCCAGGCCAAAAGAACCGCTGCAAGATATACGTTTTTGCGTTTTTTTTCCCCCTAAGTGTCCACCCAGCAAGTGTGTGTGTGCCAAATCTAGAACCACCCGACGGTACGACTGAGGTACTACGACCTCATCCCTGATCTTATCTATCCTATAGAGTAACTCATCATTGACTACCATGCGTGGAAATACAGTATCTGCATTGGGCTGTTGGGCTACGCCGTTTACCTCTACCACCCTTTCCCGTGCCTGAGTCAGGGTGGGATCCTGTAGCTGAACCGTCCCAAACGTGTCCCGGGACACTTCCAGCTCGGGGATCGATGGGGTCTCCCCGGCCTCTCCTGCCAGCACATCTAAGGGAAACCTATCGGGGTCACACTCTGTCCCTAGGTTGGACACACTTATGGCAGGTTCGTCGGGTACAGCGTCTGTAATACATTTTACCGGGGGAGAGTGGATTTTGTTTTTCCACAGAGTCCAGAACAGGGCAAGTCTCCTCCCAACACAGTCCCATAGGGAAGAGTTTTTACCACTCCCACCACATGTTTTATGTCTCCACATGGTGTGGACAAAACTACCTCCGCAGTTGGGTACTCTCAGAGGTCCCCATGGATACACACAAACCCGACTGGCCATACACTGGGGTTGTCTCCTGCCACCTGTGACCCATGTACCAGAGTCACGAGGCTCCCTTAGTCCAGGAGGGCCTCCATGGAGTACCCATTAACCAGTACTTGGCATAGTTGGAGTTCACTGTCCCTGGGGTCGGCGCATGCTGTGCAGACGGTCTGGGCATACATTGAGACCCGGCGGCTATATCCGAAGTCCATGGGTTCCATAGTCAGGGGACAATTAGCAACCACATGTCCTGGCCCCTGACACCGCCAGCACCTAAGGGTGGAGGTACTGTTAGGTTTTATGACAGTTTGGGAGGGAATCAGTCTCCTGCCACTCTCACTCTGAGGTTCCCCTTCAGCATGGGTACGGTGCTGACTGTCCCCAGTAGAGGGACGCGACCCCTTTCCCGACTCCTGGGTTGGCAGGGATCGGCGTGACAGCCGCGAGGGGGCAGAGTCCCGGATAAAGTCCTGAGTGGCCGAGTAGCGCTCGATCAGGCTGACCACCTGGTCGAGTGTGCCGGGGTCCCCTTGCCCCACCCAACGTTGGATAGCGGCTGGCAGAGTCCTCACCAGCCGGTCAACCACCACCCTCTCCACCATCTGGGCTGGAGACAAAGTCTCAGGCTGGAGCCACCTCTTTACCAGCTGCAGGAGGTCATAAGCCTGAGACCGGGCGGGTCGGGTCTCCACATAGGCCCACGAAAACACACGCTGAGCCCTCACGTATGTATTGACCACCAGCAGGGCAAGGATCTCACCTTTGAGCCTCTAGTAGTCCTGGGCGTCCTCTCGACTGAGGTCGAAGTAGGCCTTTTGGGCATCGCCAACCAAAAACGGAGCCACCACTTCTGCCCACTGGCCGGCTGGTAGGTTTTCCCGCTCTGCGGTGGTAAGGAAGGCTTCCACATCGTCCTCCGGTCCCATCTTCCTCAACGCTGAGCGAACCTTGTCCCGGGCCTCTCGACGTTCCGGGGCTGGTGCCGTCGGCATCTCCTGCAGTGCTGTGAGCTGCTGCACGATCAGCTCATTGGTGTGCTGCTGCTTGAACTGCTCCTGCTGCTGCTTGAACTGCTCCTGCTGCTGCCGCTGCGTGAGAACCAATTGCCTTAACAGCTACTCCATTTTGTCCACGAGGTGAGGCTGAAAAGTGGCCGGCCGGATTGTGGTCATGCAGCTGCCGGTGGGGTATACCTCAGTCACAATGCCCGCATTCTCAACCAAGCTGTAAGGTAGCAGTGTTCACACCGTACAGTAACTGAGGCAGTGACCCAAGCAAGTCCAACATAAACAGCTTTATTCAGCAACTCATGGGTAAACAGGACAGTCCTCCGGTTCACAGCCGGGTTAACACAAGTTTTTAAACAACAGTTGCCATGGGCAACGGCCGCGCCGGGTCGCTCAGAGCCTGACAGGTGCAGAGCCTACCCAGGCGTGGGTTCAGCCACACTCAATCCTGCTGAGCTTTCCTGCTATGCTCCTAGCAGGTTCCAACACAGAACAGCACTAATCCTTAGTGCAGGGATTTTAAAGGACTTGTGGCAAGAGCCACTGGAAAACCCAGGTTGGAGGGAGGAGGCCGCCCCACTGCCTCCTGTGACCTCCTCCAAGAAATGAAGGCCCTGCCAGGTTTTACTTAATCTGCCTTAGCCAGGTAGTCTGACCGGGTCATTGCTCACCTTCATTCCTGCATTTCAGCCGCAGCTGTGTCTGTGACTGCAATGCACTCCAATGGATTTAATAGGTCTCTGTACACATTCTGGGGGATATAAACCATCCCTCGTATATGATCCCCATCACTGCCTCACAGCTTTTACCAGGAGTCCATCTAGCTGGCACTGTATAAAGCACCTTTCACATATTAGGCTGATGAGGCTATCTTTACTGACCGAAGAATCCTCCTCCCAGGAGTACATAGTTTGACCTCTGCACTGGGCATTAAGTAACTGATGCCCCTGTCTCTCTTGCAGCTGTTGGAGATGAAAACACACTTGGGGATAGTAGTAATGCAGCCGTTTTACCTCATGCGCCGCTCTGGGGTTTGGTGAGATTTGGATTTGCTTCTGGGGCCTCCTCAGTGTCGCAGTTGCAAGGCACGACCGTGACCATTGGCATTCCTTGGCATAATGTCCTTCCTCACCACATCATAGACAGTGGACACACACCGTAATCTGATTTGATGAACGGCAAGACTCACAAGCCGGGTATCTTCTGTTTTGGAACCCACTCCTGGGTCTGAGGGATACAGGTTCTGGCCTGGAACAAATCAATTTTTTACCCTCAATCAACTCGGCTCGCAGTTCTTCTATTACTTCCTCCCAGTCAGCGCTGGTGGTCCTCTATTTTATTGGTGCTTTAAGGTTCCCTCTCAGAGGTGGCACTGGAGGGTCGGCCTGATGATTTTCAAACTGGCCACCGGGGGTCTCCAACTTCTGCTGACTCATTTCGGTGATTTTAGGAGCAGAGCCTTTCTTTAACTTTTGTTCGCTCTCTGACTCCAAACTAGCTGCCTCATTAATTTTTTCAATTAGGACTTTGTCCAGAATGCCAGGATCTTCTAGGTACTGTTTCAGCTGCAACTTGATGTATTTGCTGATTAACCCCGTTCCCAATGATCTCAAGAACTTCTTCTGGACTAGTCCAGCATCAAACTTCTCTTCCGCTTCTACATCTCTGGATGCAAACAACAGTCTATCCTTCAGTTCAATTGCTCTGAACAAGAAACTTTGGGGTGATTCATTATTTTTCTGTGAGAGGTTAATGAGTCGGTGGAACAATTCTGAAGTACTCTCTTCTTTATAGTGCCCTTTTAAAATCATCTTCAGCTGTGGCAAGCTCAACTGACTCTTCATTTCTAGCATACTACGGAGGTTCAGTCCTGGGCTGATCACTTTCACCACCCCCTCAACAATCTCATCTGGCTGGTAGCCTTTCTGTAAGCCTGCATCGATCTGGTGCAACAAGTTCATATAAGACAGTCTCTCTTTCTGTTCACACTGTTCAATCTGTCCCAGGATCTTGAATTCTTTCCTTATGGTGATTTGTGGTGTTAGAGAGGACTGTCTTCCTGATTTATCTAACCCGAGCAGGTTAAAGGTTCTGTCTGAGTCTGTCATCCGTTCAGAGATTTTGGTCGATTCCTGCAGGGCTGTTGTTAGGGCTTTGAATTGTTCTTTCAATTCCTGTAGTTCAGTCTGTGGATGGAGATTCCCACTTTTGGTAATTGGTGCTTCCCCTCCATCCTCCAACTTCAACCTGGTTAGAAACTGTGTTAGCTCCTGGAGGAACATCCCCATGATGTCTTCAGCTTCTTTCTTCCCCAGCTTATCCATTTTTGCATTAATAGCAGCTAACAGTTGCCTGCGGTTGTGTACTTTAGAAATCTGTTCTTCTGACATCTTTATATGTTCTGCTACTGTTTTCAACTATTCACAGGTTAACTGAAGAAACAGCTCACTAATTCTGTCCGTTTGAATTTCCATATCTATTGCTGCTAGAGAGTTTTCTTTAGGGCTGGTCCACTTTAACTGGTGCAGCAGAGTTGAGTTGAGGTGCTGTGCTGCTGTGTTTTCCCAAACACTTTTCCTCTTCTCCCTCTACACGCAATTCCCGCTCAGGACTCCCTGTGCAGGCCACCAACGTTACACGCACGCCACTAGGTTCAGATAGGTCGAGATGGGTTTCATGAATTTTTTGGAATCCTGGGGGAACCGTTACTCAGGGTGACCATAGGCTGCAGCTTCTCTCAGGCACACAATAGATTCAGTTGCTGACCAGACACATCTGACAAGAGTCTTTTTCAACAGTTTAACAGTGGAATTTAATCTGAAGCACGGCCAGTGCAATTCAGGGATATTACAGCAACAATCTTCATTACAGTACAGTTTAATGAAGCAGGCACAGTAATGTCAGTCTCTTCAGTAGCATAATTCAGCACAGATTAGATCTCTTAGCAGCACACTTCTATGCATACACAACCACAGGCTTTTCCTTCACAAAGACTCAATAGTACACAGCATTCTTTATCCTGCATGGAGATGGAGGGGGGGAGGGTTTGATGAGGGAGAAGATTCCTTCCAGTCCTTATCTTTCTGCCCAATAATACTCCACACTGTTAGCTCAGGGAGTCTATCGGACCTGTGTTTAGCTTCCCTCGTGACCTGAATTCTGTTTCCTTGCCTTCTGTGAGATACAGATCACACACACCACCTTTCTCTTCGGTTCCAGCCAGACAGTAAACAACTTCCCCACAATCCCCCTGGGGCTCTGCTAAAACGCTCCCTGTCTCCTGTGACTGTTAACCTCTCTAGTTGCTGGATGCTTCTGGAGCACAACACTTCCTGTCTCCTGTGCTTGTGTTACTTCTAATAGTTGCTGGATGCTTTTGAAGCAACAGCACTACTTCTGCATGTCACATGTATGACCTGTGGCATGAAACTGCTTTCCAGAACCTCACATTTGTAGCAGAGTTTGGCTGTTCTCTTCTTCCCACAGTTTTACAGGGAACCTACTGTCATTGCTTGGTTTGGGGATTCGTTCTGTTGAGCTATTGTCTATTCTTCCCTGTCCAAATGCTGATGGTTCCAATTCTCTTGTTCCTTCTTCTTCATTTGCTCCTCTCCAGGTGTTTTCCATTTTGCCGTTTTGGTGTGCCCTATCACATTCTGGGTTGGGTTTTATATGTTCATCCTTTACTGCACTTCCTTGCTGCTTATACCTTTAGGTAGATTTGGTTTTAGAAGTTCCAGCTCTTTAGCTAAGGGGTTTAGCTTGCATGGTAAACACCAGTTGAATTCCTGCAGTGAGTATTTGTTTTACTTCCTAGTTCCTCTTCCTCTCGTCTCTTTTTTTTAGGTTTCTGGGAGGATATTCTTGTTCCAATTATTTTAGCTTTCCTTAGCTTTCCCGCTCTACCTTTTATGAATGTGTTTTAATTTTCTCCCCTTCCTGCACATTTTTCTCTCCTTTTGTTGGCAGTATGCTGCGCCCCCCACTCTGGTTCTTAAGGAGATACGAGAAACCCCTCGATGGCAATTAAGTGAGCCTGGTCCGGGGTGGTGTTTTTGAATTGTGTGATTAGGGTCTTCTAGTCTGTACAGAGACCAGTTGCGCGTGGGTGAAGCATATCCTTTTAGTAGGTCTTCCATTTTTCCCTTACTCGTGTATGAGTGTGTGTTACGTTAATAATACCTATGATTTTGAAAACACTATTTACTTGCACTTACAGGGTTAATCTCCAGATAAAGAGCGTTACAATGCTGCCCAGCTACCTTACTGAAAGTGTTGCTTTCAGAAAAACAAATTTCCGTCTGCTTTCAGGCATTGGGGCATGCACAGAGAGATTAAAGTCATAGCTCACAGCACTACTTACTATACTGTGAGCTGTAAGCACGCCACAGCACTTTGACTCTGCAGAGCATCTGCTCCTGAGAAGAAATAATTTAATTTTCTCCCTGTATCAGCAGTTTCAGTAAGGCAGATGGGGATCATTGTAACACTATTTACCTGCAGATTAACCCTTTAAATAGCATAAATAGCATTTTCTGAGGTGACAAGTTCAATTTAAACCTCCTACACAGCTGTTTCTGTATCAGTTAGTGACTGTGATTCAATGTACATATGAAAATGATGATCACCATCAGTAGTTTGGTATAGTTGACTATTCATACTTGTGACTATAATCTTACAAAATCACTGACTCCAAGTATACCTAGAAGAATTGATGCTATTTTGATGCTGTTTTTTGTGGTCACGCCAAATATTGATTCACTTTCCATTTTGTCAATTGATAAAAAAAAAATATTAACATTGCACTTCCATTTTTTAAAGCATTCTTACTATGCAAATATTTTTCCATACTTGTCAAAAAATTTTACACAGTAAACATTTTTCTTACAAGCACTGTACTTTTCATATTAAAGCCTAAGGCCCCAATTTATCATTTGTGATTTACTGAAGTCAGTTTTCTTTTTATCTCATATTTGCTGACGTTTCTTGTGCCAATTTCTTCAGAATGCCGCTCAGTTCTTGAATTTGTCACAAAATCTAAAATGTATTTTTTTTCTTTGACCAGTTTGTCCCATTTTTTAGCACCAAAGGTTACACATCCATTAAAAAAATCTCAAAAAGCACCAAATTAAAAATTCCTCCACAATTTTTACTCCAGGCAGTGAGTGGAATGAGATGCAGCAAAAAATGCAAAAAGTGGATGCAAGCAGTAGGCAAATGCTAGATGTGCACCAGAAAGAGAACAGCTGTTGAGCTTCTTTCTATACTATTAACTATTTTCTGTTTGAGATTGATTTTATTATGAATTTATGCTGCAGGATAGCAATGGGCTCAAATGTAGTGCAAACTTACATAAATATCTTCATGGTGGCTGTGGAAGAGACGATTGTGTATCTGTGGCACCCTGCAAAGACAGGCATCACAAATATCCGTGAACTCTGATGGTGTGAGAAGCCAGCTCTTCAGCCATTTTTACATACAAACATGTAATTAATGTAAGGGCTATTGTGAAGTTTGGTGGGTAGCAGCCCATGCAGGAAAACTAAGCCCAGGAGAAGCAACCCTGCGCCCCTGGGATTGGGTGGTGCTGGAGATCAAGGAGGCCAGCCAGTGCTTTTGCTGGGGCAGTTGTCGGGACAACAGTGAAATCTGACTGTGATGTCTCAAGTCAGAGGGTGCCGTGACGTCTTTACACCGCGCTGTCTCCTGAGCCTTCATAGCGCAGAGCGGGAAGATGCCCACGACACTGAAGCCCAGAGCTGAGCAGCGGATGCAGGTGAGAAGTGAGGTGAGTATTTTATTTATTTTTTCTTAATGTATGGAGGCATGGGCCATTATAAGGGAGAGAGTGTGTGACATCCTGCATGGGGCATTAAAAGGGGTGGGGGGGTGAGATCCTGCATGGGGCATTATAAGGGAGGGGGTGTGTGACATCCTGCATGGGGCATTAAAAGGGGGGGGGAAGTGACATCCTGCATGGGCCATTATAAGGGGGGGTGTGTGACATCATGCATGGGGCATTAAAAGGGGAAAGAGTGACATACTGCATGGGGCATTATAAGGGAGGGGGGTGACATCCTGCATGGGGCATTAAAATGGGGGGGAAGTGACATCCTGCGTGGGGCATTAAAAGGGGGGGAGTAACATCCTGCATGGGGCATTATAAGGGGGGGGTGACATAATCATCTATGCCAAGACCTATGAGGAACACTTGCAACATCTTGCCGAGGTGTTCGAATCCCTGGCAAAGTTTGAATTGAAAGTGAAGCCATCGAAGTGCCATTTGCTGAAACCCAAGGTTCAGTATGTGGGGTATGTTGTCAGCACAAAAGGGATGTCTCCAGATCCAGACAAGGTGACGATTATACGCGACTACCACCATTTGGGAAGTCTGTCAGTTTATTGGTCTTGTAGGCTACCACCGCCGCTTCATTTCTGACTTCACAAAGTTAGCGGCTTCACTGCAAGAATTGCTGGTGGGTCAATCCGGAAAGACAAGGCACAAAATATGTCCCATCAAATGGAATGCATGGCTGTAAGATTCTTTCCAAGGCTTGAAACAAGCCCTCACCGGGGAAGAGGTCTTGGCATATCCTGACTACAGCTGACCTTTCATCTTGAATAACGATGCTAGCAACACGGGACTAGGAGCTGTTCTGTCCCAAGTATGGAATGGACAAGAAAAAGTAATCTCTTGTACTAGCAGACTACTCTGACCATCAGAAATAAACCCCTCAAACTGCAGCTCGTTCAAGATTAAATTATTGGCTGTGGCTTGGCTTGTAACCGAAAAAATTCAAGCATTACCTAGCTAGCTCCAAATTCACTGTGTACACTGAAAATAATCTGCTTACCCATTTGAAAACAGCTCGACTAGGTGCTCTGGAACAGAGATGGATGGCGAGATTATCTAATTATCAGTTTGTGATAAAGTATCGGGCCAGTAAGAAGAACAGTAATGCCGATGCGCTGTCTCAGATGCCGAATTCTCCTACATTTGAAGAAGATCCGGACTTCCTGGAAGAGGTAGAAATGCCAGCTTACTATCACCAGGGTGTACAGCAAGGCTTCTGTCAAATGACTGAGCAGCCTCCAAGGTCCAGAAGACTGCTTGTTGACCCCCTGCCCCTTTTCGGGTGGAAGGAAGCACAAGACAAAGATCCAGTGCGGTCATCTCCTGAAAAGGAAGAACCCCCTGAGGTCTCCCAACTCTGGAATGAGAGGAAAAGATTCTTCTTTCATGAAGGCAAACTGATCAACCCACGGACCCATGAAGTCGTATGGCAAGTGATGGTACCGAAAGCAGATGTCCCCATGGTCCTAACAGCCTACCACGATCAGAGTGGCCACTTCGGCTGGAAGAAACTTGAGATGCTGCTTTGCGACCGCTTCTACTGGCCCAGTATGCGAAGCTCCGTTGAGAAATGGTGCAAAGAATGCGGTCTGTGTGCACTAAAAAGAAAAGATCTGACAAACCAAAGGGCTCCTCTACAGCCGATAATCACTAGACAGCCATTGGAGATGGTAGCCCTGGATCATGCGAAACTGATATCCAGTCAATCCGGACATCAGTATGCATTGACTATTGTAGACCATTATACCCAACTTCTAGTGGTCGTACCAGTTAAGGATCTCACTGCTAAGATGGTAGCTAAGGCCTTCAAAGAACATTTTTGTCGCCCTCATGGTTACCCCGACCAGGTATTGACTGACCAAGTTCCAGCCTTTAAAGCGGAACTTTTTCAAGAATTCTGTGCATTATATGGATGTCGAAAAATAAGGACAACAGCTTACCACCCGCAAGAGAATGGATTATGTGAAAGAATGAATGGGGTTGTCCTGGAACTATTGAAGACCCTACCTCTAGAATAACTTAACCAGTGGCCAAAGACATTGCCTGACTTAGCTGACCTTTACAATTAAGTCCCCATTAATTCCACTGGTTATTCACCTACGCACTTGATGAGAGCAACACCTGGCAAGTTGCCAGTAGATCACCAAATGGGAGCCATCAGACCTGAAGATATCTTTAACCCTTCCAATGCCCATGGAATCCAAGAACGACAAGAACAGTATCAGAAAGTACAACAATGCATTGCGAAACATCTGAACAAAGAAGGACAGAAGCAAGAGCAAGAATATAACAAACTCGTGCCAGAAAGGCCACTGCAGCCTGGAGACAGCGTTCTAAAGTGGATGATCAATGGGAAGCAGAACGGTATATCATCTGTCCACAAGAACATCAGGATCATAAAGTCTACCGGATCACAAGAGATGGAGGGAAGACTTACAAAGTGGTTTCTCATGATAATCTTAAGCTGAGTCCATCCCAACTATGTCAAGAAAAAAGATCTGAGTGGACTGGACCTCCTAAACAATAAGAAAAGAAAAGGCAAGAAATGCCCACTGTAATTAGTACATTCCCTGACAGTTGTTTGAGATTTGGAGAAGCTGTAGTAATACCCACTATGGTTTTTAATCAAGAACCCTCAGCAATGGCGAATGCTCAGGAGCCTGCCGTACTCTTGGTAAGTCCCGAGGTTTGAAGACGCTTGCCCAGTACATCCGGTATTGCCCTTGTTTGCTGCTCAGAACACAATACCCGAGGTCAGTTACCTGTTAGATACAGACAGTAACTAGAAAATAGTCTACCTGTTCTGCATATGTCAGTAAGACACCAAACTGTTATTTGAAATTTAAATATGTTACTGTTCGCAACTTAGTAAGGACCTTCTTGCTCCTTCTATATAGGGTACTAAGGGGTGAGCATGAACTGTACCCATATACCCCCATAACTATGGATTTGCCCCTTCAGAGGCCGGCCCCAGCTACACTCAGGAGCCATGGACTCTAAGCTGGCCTCTCTCTTCCAAGACTTTGGTTCAAATGGGTGTTGTGGCTCCTATGTCTGCCTTATTGCATTTCTTATTTTTACCATAGATGTAAATGAACAAGTTTCTCATGTGTTCAATGTTTATAACTTATACTCTGTTTATGTTACAAGCATAGGCGGATTATAATGAGATCAATCTGGGCTACCGCCCAGGGCCTGTCGTAATGATGCTGGGCCCACCCTGCCGAATGACGTCAGGCAGAGCAGGACCCAGCATACACAGCGAGGGCACGTCTGTTCAGTAATTGAAGTGACTCACCCGCATGGCAGTAACGTCATGCTCCCGTCGCACACCAAGACCTGCTGGCTTTACAGAGAAGCATGCGGCACTGCAGCGAAGGAGCGGTGAGTATTGATTTTTTTTAAACATGGGGTGCACTATACTGCTGTGGATGAGGTGCATTATACTGCTGTGGATGAGGTGCCATATACTACTATGGATGGGGTGCATTATACTACTATGGATGAGGTGCATTATACTGCTGTGGATGGGGTGCATTATACTACTATGGATGGGGTGCATTTTACTACTATGGATGAGGTGCACTATACTACTGTGGATGGGGTGCATTATACTACTATGGATGGGGTGCATTATACTACTATGGATGGGGTGCATTATACTGCTGTGGATGAGGTGCCATATACTACTATGGATGGGGTGCATTATACTACTATGGATGAGGTGCATTATACTGCTGTGGATGGGGTGCATTATACTACTATGGATGGGATGCATTTTACTACTATGGATGAGGTGCACTATACTACTGTGGATGGGGTGCATTATACTACTATGGATGGGGTGCATTATACTGCTGTGGATGAGGTGCATTATACTACTATGGATGGGGTGCATTATACTGCTGTGGATGCCTATAGGAGTGCATTGTACTGCTGTGGATGTGGTGCATTATACTACTATGGAAGGAGTGTATTATACTTCTGTGGATTCCTATAGGGGTGCATTGTACTGCTGTGGATGAGGTGCATTATACTACTATGGATGGGGTGCATTATACTTCTGTGGATGCCTATAGAGGTGCATTATACTACTATGGATTTGGTGAATTATACTTCTGTGGATGAGGTGCATTATATTACTATGGATGGGGTGCATTATACTTCTGTGGATGCCTATAGGAGTGCATTGTACTGTTGTGGATGAGGTGCATTATACTACTATGGATGGGGTGCATTATACTTCTGTGGATGCCTATAGGGGTGCATTATACTGCTGTGGATGAGGTACATTATACTTCTGTGGATGAGTTGCATTATACTTCTGTGGATGGGGGTGCATTATACTTCTTTGGATGGGGGTGCATTATACTACTGTGGATGGGGGTGCATAATACTAAAGTAGATGCCTATGGTGGGTACATTATACTGCTGTGAATATCTACAGGGGTGCATTATACTACCATTGGCTATGGGGTGCATTATACTAATATGGATGTCTATGGGGGTGCATTATACTACCGTGGATGCCTATGGTGTGCATTATACTATTGTGGATGTGTATGGGGTGCATTATACTACTGTGGATGTCTATGGGGGTGCATTATACTACTATGGATGTCTATGGGGTGCATTGTACTACCGTAGATGCCTATGGGGGTGCATTATACTACTATGGATGTGTATGGGCTGCATTATACTTCTGTGGATGCCCATGGGGGTGCATTATACTACTGTAGATGCCTATGAGGGTGCATTATTCTACTGTGTGTTACGGGTCCGGATGGTGGATTATACTACTGTGGATGGGGGTGCATTATACTACTGTAGATGCCTATGGTGGCTACATTATACTACTGTGGATATCTATGGGAGTGCATTATACTACCATTGGCTATGGGGTGTATTATACTAAAATGGATGTGTATGGGGTGCATTATACTTCTGTGGATGCCTATGGGGGTGCATTATTCTACTGTGTGTTGCAGGTCCGGATGGTGGAACCACTATGCCATGGTAAAAGGAGGGACCAGAGGAGCATAACTAAGTGCCTACCCGGACTGACCCTGGCTACACGGCGGCTTAGTAGACTCCGTGAACCAAGGAGGGACCGGGAAGGTGAACCAGGTGCCACTCTGGGACCGACCTCGTGTGAGAGCAGGCGACTCCCACGGGGCTGAAAGCTGAAGTGGACTGGCACAACAGATGGGCAGACAGATGTGCACAGCTGGCTCACAGACGGACGGCGCTGACTGACGGACAGGCTTGGCTCGCAGGCTGATTGGCGGGCACGGCTGATAGGCTGGCGGGCACGGCAGATAGGCAGGCTGGCAGGCACAGCAGATAGGCAGGCTGGTGGGCACAGCAGATAGGCAGGCTGGCGGGCACTGCTGAAAGACAGGCTGGCGGGCACGGCTGTTAGACAGGCTGGCGGACAGCGCTGGGACCTATGGCTGGAGAGAGTGTTAACACACAAACTACAAAATTGCACAGGCACCTCCATTTTGGAGGAGGTGCCTAAAATATCAGCTGTCCCCTGGCCATTGGCCAAGGAAATATTAGGACAGCGCGCGTGGCCCCTTTAAAGATCAGGGAGCGCTCGCGCCCTAAGCACAGTGCCCGGGGCACACACAGACAGGGGAGCGGAAGACGCTGGAGCAGAGCCACGGCAGTAAGGGGGTCGGCGTCTCTGCCGGGCAGGAGGCAGAGACTCCGGCGCTACAGTACCCCCCCTTTACACCCCCTCTTCTTCAGGCCTGCAAGAAATCATTTCAGAAGAAGAGGAGCATTAATGTTCTCCCTGGGCTCCCATTACCTCTCCTCGGGATCAAACTCCTTCCAATTCACAAGAAAGAAAGTTTTTCCTCTTACCCTCTTGGAGGCCAAAATGCTCTCTACCTCAAAAACGTCCTCAGCGCTGACAGGAGCTGGAATGGTATCTGGATCATCAGAGAAAGAATTGAGTACAACAGGCTTATGGAGAGACACATGGAAGGAATTGGGGATCCGTAACAAAGCAAGGAGTTTCAACTTGTATGCCACTGGATTAATTTGGCTCAGAATCTCGAACGGACCAATGAATCTCGGACCCAACTTGTAAGAAGGCATCTTGAGGCGGACATACTTAGAGGTAAGCCACACCTTGTCCCTTGGACGGAATAGAGGTGGGTCCAGACGTATCTTGTCAGCATGTCTCTTTATCCGCTCAGAGGATTGTAGCAATGCCGTTTTAGTGTCCTCCCAAATCACTGACAAGTTTCTGACGAGAGACTTCCCAGCAGGATTGTCCACCGAAGTGGAAACAGGAAACAGAATATTGGGATGCTGACCATACACCACAAAGAATGGAGATTTGCCTGAGGATTCACTCACATGGTTATTTTAGGAAAATTCAGCCCAAGGTAAGAGTTCCACCCAGTCACTATGGTGAGCGTTG
Organism: Phyllobates terribilis; assembly: GCF_046119375.1. Taxonomy (NCBI): domain Eukaryota; kingdom Metazoa; phylum Chordata; class Amphibia; order Anura; family Dendrobatidae; genus Phyllobates; species Phyllobates terribilis. The sequence continues at coordinate 639,989,693 of NW_027362762.1, forward strand.
ATGAAATGCCAAAGAAAACTAGTGAGGATCTGATTGATACACTCAACCTTACCATTGGACTGAGGATGATAGGCCAAAGAGAAGTCCAAAGCGACATTCAGTAGGTTACATGTGGCTCTTCAGAAGCGTGAAGTAAACTGAACTCCTCTATCCGAGACAATATGGAGAGGTAGGCCGTGGAGACGAAAGATGTGAAGGATGAAGTCTTTGGCTAGCACTGGAGCAGAAGGAAGACTTGGCAAGGGAATGAAGTGAGCTATCTTGGAGAAGCGGTCAGCAACCACCCAAATGACAGTACACCCGGCCAATACAGGAAGATCCGTGATTAAATCCATCGCGATGTGTTGCCACAGAGCAGAAGGCAAAGGAAGAGGAAGAAGATGACTACACCAGTTCAAGCGGGGACTGGATGCATTTCTAGATACCAGGCAGATTTCAGCGTATACTTAAAAATAATATAAAATAGTAGGTTGATACAGGGATTTATTCTGACTGCTGGTTTCAGAGTCGGGAGGGAATTTTTCCTCAGGTGAAGATTGGCTAAATCATTTGGGGTTTTTGCCCTCCTCTGGATCAACTTTAGCAATTACAGAACTAACAGGTCGAACTTGATGGACGCAAGTCTTTATTCGGCTTTACAAACTATGTTACTATGTTACTATGACAAAACGGAAGTTGCCTAGGCGTCTTGTTATGGCCACAGGAAGAACAAGCAGAGACAAAATCCGCAACGTCCTTGTGCAGAGTCGGCCACCAGTATTGTCGCTAAAATTAACAGAAGCATCTTCCTCTGTCCAGCATGTCCAACCAGTTTGGAAGAATGACCCCAGAGTAAGTCCCTCCTTCTATCTGGAGCTGCCACAAAGGTCTTACCAGGAGGAAGATGAGACAGATCAAACGGGGCGACAGTCATTATTCTGGAGGGATCAATAATGTGCAGAGGCTCCTCCTCTTGATCGGTAGACAGGATGGAACGGGAGAGTGTGTCTGCCTTAATATTCTTGTCTGCTGGATGGAAATGAAGGGTGAAGTTGATGCGAGCAAAGAACAGGGACCATCTGGCCTGACGAGGATTGAGTCACTGAGCAGATTGCAAGTAGGAGAGATTCTTGTGATCCATATAGATGACCACAGGGTGCAGAGCCCCCTCTAGCAAGAACCGCCATTCCTCCAATGCCAGTTTAATAGCAAGCAGTTCTCAATCACCAATGAAGTAATTGTGCTCCGAGTGAGAGAAGAGTTAGGAAAAGAAGCCACAGGTTACCATTCGCCCGGATGAGGACTTCTGGGTGAGAACTGCTCCAGCCCCAGAGGAAGAGGCGTCAACCTCCAGGAAGAACTGCTTGTTACCGTCAGGACGACGAAGCACCGGAGCAGAGGAGAAAGTTTATTTTAAGGATATGAAGGCGTTTTCCGCCTCGGAAGTCCATTCCTTGGGATTAATCCCTTTGCGGGTCAGAGCAGAGATGGGAGCTGTCCGGGAGGAAAAGTGAGGGATGAACAGGTGGTAATAATTAGCGAACCCCAAAAAAAGCTGAATAGCCTTCATCCCCTCCGGTCGGGGGCATTTTAGAGTGGCAGACACCTTTTCAGGATCCATCTTAAGCCCGGTCTCCGAGATTATGTATCACAGGAAGGGAAGAGATGTTTGTTCAAAGAAGCATTTCTCGAATTTTGCATACAGACGATTCTTCCTGAGCTTCTGTAGTACCTGTCGAACATCTCTACGATGTGAGGGCAGATCAGAAGAGAACAGCAGGATGTCGTCCAGATACACTACCACGCATGAGTACAGTAGATCGCATAAGATATCATTCACCAGTTCTTGGAAGACTGCTGGTGCGTTGCAGAGTCCGAAAGGCATCACGCAGTACTCGTAGAGACCATCCCGGGTGTTGAATGTCATCTTCCACTCATCACTTTGGCGAATCCGGATAAGATTGTATGCGCCACGGAGATCGAGCTTAGTAAAGACCTTGGTGCCCTTGAGGTGGTCAAACAATTCGGAGATGAGAGGCAGAAGATACTTATTTTTGATAGTGATTTGATTTAGGCCCCTTTAGTCAATACATGGGCGAAGAGAGCCATCCTTCTTCTTGACAAAGAAGAATCCTGCTCCTGCCGGAGAGGTGGATTTCTGGATAAATCCCCTAGCAAAATTGTCCTCAATGTATTTGGACATGGCTCTGGTCTCGGCCACCGACAGGGGGTAAATTCGAGTCATACGGCCTATGTGGTGGTAGTATCTCAGCCTCCTTCTTGTCAAAGACGTCAGTGTACGACCAGTAGGGTGCCAGCAAGCCGGGCAAATTAGATGGAGAGGAGAAAACTCGAGTAGGACGGACAGGAACCAAGCAGGTCCTGTGACACTTCTGACCCCAACGGAGCACCTCTCCCGAATTCCAATCCAAGACCATATGTTTGAAGCCAGGGTAGACCAAGCATTAATGAGTGGGAGAGGCCGGACAGTACGTAGAAAGAGATTTTCTCCGAGTGTAGCATTCCTACCTGAAGAACTGCAGGCTCGGTGACGAACAAGATGGATTCAGAAAGAAACTTCCCATCCATGGAGGAAACCGCTAACGGATCCGCAAAACGTTGGATAGGGATCTAATACTGCTCCACAATGGGCTGTTGCATGAGATTCCCAGCGGCACCGGAATACAGGTAGGCAGTCTCGAAGAAGTGTGTCTTACTGCAGGTGATCGATACAGACAGAGTCAGGGGTGGAGAGGAAGAATATTTGCCTAGGATGACCTCTCCAAGCGATCCTAGACACTGGAGTTTCCCAGTCTCACTGGACATGAACGGATTAGATGCTCAGTATGCCACAGTAAAAGCAACTTCCCTTGGCGCAGCGAACCTCCTTTACTTGGTCTATTTGCATAGACTCTGGGGAGGAGGCCGAGGCTGATGCTGGTTGAGAGACTGGCCTTTGGAAGGTTGGTGCAGAGGCCTTTTCTCACGGATCACCTCCTTTGAACGCTCCTGGAAACCGGATGTCGATCCGTGTAGCCAACGACACCAGGTCGTCCAGAGAGGTGAGTATGTCACGACCAACAAGCTCATCCTTGATCGCCCAGAAAGGCCCTCCCAAAAGGTAGACACCAGAGTCTCGTTGTTCCAGGCAAGTTCTGACGCGAGGGTGCGGAAACGTACAGCATACTGGCCCACAGTGAGACTCCCTTGGCGGAGTCGAAGGAGGGAGGAGGCAATCGAAGATGTGCGTCCGGGCTCATCGAACACCCTCCGGAAAGCCGCAAGGATAGTCTGGAGATCGGACACCAGAGGATCCCCTCTCTCCCACAGGGAGTTAAGCCCTAAGCACAGTGCCCGGGGATCTGCGCGCAGTGCGCACACCCCGGGCGCACACAGACAGGGGAGCGGAGGACGCCGGAGCAGAGCCACGCCAGTAAGGGGTCAGCGTCTACACTGTGGATGCCTGTGGGGGTGCATTATACTACTGTAGATGTCTATGGTCTCCTTTTCTTGTCCTGATTGAAGAAATTCCGTGATGAACCCCTGAATGACCAAAAGAGGGGAGAAACGCGCCAGAAGAAGATACCATTAAGCTAAGTACACAACTGCTCAGGCCATATAGAATGTGTGTGTATAGATAGATAGATACAGTAGATAAATCATAGAAACGTGACTGAGATATATGGATGTTTTGTGGTATTAATTGCACTGCCCCTTATGATCTAAAGGGTTATTCCTTGACAAAGATATTATATATGTCTCTTCTTGGACTTTGTTAGGGTTTTTTCTGGTCAGATTATTGAATAATATTTCTGATATATACCCCTCAGCCCACTAGACTAGTATCTATATTGTATATATTTATATATGTTTTTTGCATATTATCTGATCACTATTGAGGAGGCCTGGTCAGTTAGAGAAGTGGTAGGGCTACATGCGGGCAGTGGACAAGGTGCGGGGGCACCATACCAAACCTAGGGTGCCGACCTCCGCTTTCAGGAAGGGAATTGTGAAGGGCAAAACTAGTCCCTATCTCCCCTCATTCCTGTTCTTTTTTTTTTTTTAAATCACTGTTTTTTCGTGCAAATGTGTGTGCATTTATGTATGTATGATCGGTTTGGATTTAGGGAGCTATGTGGGGGTGCATATTGTATGTAGGGGCTCATACTCTATATAGGGGGCTGTCAGCATACTTAATTCTGCTCAATATAAAGTAATACAATTAATATAAAAAAAACATATAATTATAATTAATATTAATATTGAGCAGAATTAATTTTAGCCTATTGGTTTGGCCTCCACAACAGTCACAGTCTCTCATGTGCCCCTCGTGAAAATTAATCTCCCACCCCTGCTCTATTTTGTATAGCGATGTACATAAGGGAAAAATTTGCGTGCTATCTCTGCCGTTTTCCATCTACAGATCTGCACCACAGCACCTGTGTGTTACTCACATGACCTATCACATGATCTATCAAACGGGATCATGTGACATGTCACGTGATACATTGGGTACCTGGGGGGGCCCACGCCTTCTAAACTGCCCGAGGGCCTGGCTACTCTTAATCCGTCCCTGGTTACAAGTTAGACTCGCGGCCAAGCTAAATTTAAGAAGGAGGGAGTGAGTCACCATGCAAAGACAGGAGTCACAAATATGTGTAAAGTCTGATAGTGTGCGAAGCCAGCTCTGCCATTTTTACATATACACTTGTAATTAGTGTTAGTGCTATTGTGAAGTCTGGTGGGTAGCAGCCCCTGCAGGAGAACTACCAAGCTCAGGGAAGCTCTGCTTCCCTGGGATTGAGTGGTGCTGGAGATCAAGGAGGCCAGCCAGTGCCTTTACTGTGTTCATGTCACTGGTGTGTCAGAGGTGACAGACAGTCGCCCTGCAGTGGGTTGCAGGAGATCTCCACGTTTGGCATTGCAGACAGCTGCTTAGATAGGAGGCTGTCTTTAGGACCGAGCGACTACCTCTCTCTTGCTAATTTGCTCTCTGGCCTGGGTGTATATATACCTGGTGGGTCTGAGACGCGTTGCCGGTTATATTCATTTCTACTTGTGAAGCTTAGCAGGAGCAGTACCTCGTCCTCTCTGGAGCTTGAGGCCGTGTGCACATTTGGTGTTCATCTAAAGCTAAGCCATTTTCCCCTGTTTTGTCTACCCTTGATGTCTTTAGAGTTTAAGTGGAGGTTGACTAGTGCTCATCTTCTTCCATCCCTAGCCGTAGCCATACGCCAGGGAGAGTAGGGTGAGGCACGCGATCGGCGATAGCTGAGGCAGCAATATAGGGATGTTAGTTAAAACAGGGTGATGCTAGACCAGACTAGGAGGTCTCTACTTCCCCCTTTCCCTAGTGTCTGGGCTCCTTCTCCCTTTTCCCTCTGTGTTGCACTTACACCTGGCATGACAGTATAACCGGAAAAAAAACAAACAAACAAACTGACATTTTGTTTTGTTTTTTTCTTTGTGTGTTTTTGGGAGTGCACCTTTTTTTTTCCTTTCTCCCTTGGTATGGGATCAGTTGAGGAGCTCGCAGAGCAGTTCTGCTGTTTGTCTCTGGAGGTGAATGACCTCCGCTGTGAAGTTCAGCAGCATCAGCGGTTACAGGCCGCCAATATAGGGGTCTCTGCAAGTAGGCCTGTCCAGCCTCAACCCAAGGTTGCCCTCCTAGACAGGTTTTCAGGAGGTAGGGACAGTTTTTTTGTATTTAAGGAGGCATGCAAATTGTATTTCAAACTTCGTACCTACTCCTCCGGTAATGAGGAGCAACAGGTTGTGTTACATGCATGCTGTTAGGTTCAGATAGGGGCGAGACAGGTTACATGAATTCTTTGAAATCCTGGGGGAACCGTTACTCAGGGCGATCATAGACCGTATGCTGCAGCTTCTCTCAGTGTTAGAACCTTGCTGTTAGGTTTTTTTTCCTTTGCTGGTCACATGACCTTGTTGGCCTATTTAGTCCTGCTCCGCCCTTCTGGCTTTGCTGGACTTCATTGTATATCTACTTTCTAGCTAGCCTGTGCTCTGTATCTAACTCTGTTAGTTTGCTTGGTCTACGGACCTCTATGTTCTATCTATTTTGTTTGTTCGTCTGTCTGCTACTATTTCTGTTAGGAGGTGTCCCATATTCCTCCCAGTCCTTAGTACTTGTAGGGATTCCCTCCCCACATCTATAGGTCTTCGTACAGACTAGATTAGGACTTTAGCAGGTCTGATCGCAGGATCAGGTTCCCTGTTACATCGTAGGGATTCAGCTGAGTCTCATAGTAGGGACAGATCTCCTCTCTTTCCTTAGCTTTGGTAGCAGAACATAACAGTAAGTCCAGCCAGCAAATTCTCTAAGGAAAGATTTTTTTGTTCCATCATGGTGTCGGTTCAGGATTTGGCTCATCGCCTGCAGGGACTCTCTCTGGAGGTGGCCGAGCTCCGTCAGCACGTGAGTAACTGTCCTGGAGCACATTTCTTGGAGCCTAAGGTATGTTTGCCGGATTTGTTTTTTGGTGAACACCGAGAATTTTTTTTCATTTAAAAATGCTTGCTTATTGTATTTTCGTTTGAGACCTAAGTCCTCTGGGGATGAATCCCAGCGCGTAGGGTTCATAATGTCACTTTTGCGCAAAGAGCCTCAGGAGTGGGCCTTTTCTTTGCAACCTAGTGATTCATGCTTCAGATCAGTGGATAGTTTTTTTTCTGCTTTGGGACTATTATATGATGATCCTGACCGTGTCGCATCAGCTGAGACTGAGTTGAGACGTCTAAAACAAGGATCGGGTAATGTGGAAAAATATTGTACACATTTTCGTCGTTGGTCCACTCAAACAGGGTGGAACGATTCTGCTCTGAAAAGTCTATTTCTTGCTGGGCTCAGTGAAAGGGTTAAAGACCTGCTAATTGCTTATCCTACACCTGAAGATTTGCAACAGGCTATGCAATTAGCTATACGGGTGGATAGAAGACTGCGTGCTAGGGTTAATGAGAGCAAATCCTCTGCTATGTCAGTTTCTGGTTATGATAATGTGTGTACTAACAGTGGTGAACCGATGGAGATTGGATCGGTGGCACCTCGCTCTCAAGAAAAAGACCGTCGTTTTTCGCAAGGCTTGTGTTTCTACTGCGGAAAATCTGGTCATTTGATTAAAGGCTGTGAGCTTCGTATGAAGAAAGAAAAAAAAATGGTCAGTCACGCCCGTATTGCCTGTTTAAATTCCAAGGGTATATTTTTAGCTGCTTCCACGATTGCTCAGGAAAAATTAATGGAATTTCGGGTGTTTGTTGATTGCGGGTCTACACTGAATGTAATTGATGGGGGATTCGTGGAAAAACTCAATTTAAAACCTGAACCTTTGTCATCCCCCATTGCTGTGGTTTCTGTGGATGGCTCCCCTTTGAAGAATATTACTCTCAAGGTCAGTGAATTTCCTCTCACTATTAATGGTGTTCACCATGAGAAATTGGATTTGGTAGTGTTGAATAACTTGCCTTCTCCAGTAATATTGGGTTTGCCCTGGTTAAAATTTCACAATCCTGTACTGGATTGGTCTACCAGTGAAATTAAATCCTGGAGCCATAAATGTTATGACAAGTGTTGTAACGGGCGTATTGCAGCTTTGGATAGGGGAGAATTGCCTGTTCCTATTCAGGATTTTTGGAGAGTTTTTTCTGAGAAGGAATCGCAGGTTTTGCCTCCCCATAGAGACTATGATTGTTCTATTGAATTTGTCCCTGGAGCGACTCTTCCTAAGAGTCGTTTATTTAACCTTACTATTCCTGAGAGGAAGGCTTTGGAGGAATACATACAGACAAGCTTGGCCGCCGGTCACATTAGGCCCTCTAAGTCTCCTGTGGCGGTTGGATTTTTTTTTGTAAAAAAAAAGGACGGCGGTTTACGTCCTTGTCTGGATTTTCGTGAGATTAACAAAATTACGGTACGCAATCCTTACCCACTGCCATTGATTCCTGATCTGTTTAACCAGTTAGTGGGGGCCAAGTGGTTCTCTAAAATTGACCTTAAGGGGGCATACAATCTGTTGCGCATGAAAGAGGGTGATGAATGGAAGACTGCTTTTAACACTCCTGTGGGTCATTTTGAGAATCTGGTTATGCCTTTTGGTCTCACTAATGCTCCTGCATTTTTTCAGAATCTGATTAATGACATCCTTAGACCTTTGATCGGTAAAAATGTGGTTGTGTATTTGGATGACATTTTGATTTATTCGCCAGATCTGGAGTCTCATTGGCGGAGCGTGCGTGAGGTATTACAGTTATTAATGGACAATTCGCTTTTTGCTAAGCTGGAGAAATGTGAGTTCGCTGTACAGAGAATTAGTTTTTTGGGCTACATTATCTCCAGCAAAGGTTTTGAGATGGATCCGGTTAAGGTTCAGGCTGTGCAGGAATGGCCTAGGCCTATTGGTTTGAAATCGATACAGAGGTTTTTGGGTTTCGCCAATTACTATAGAAAGTTCATAAAAAATTTTTCTAGTATTGTCAAACCTCTGACTGATCTCACCAGGAAAGGTGCTGATGCGGTTCAGTGGTCTTCTGAGGCCATTGAAGCTTTTGTGTATCTCAAGGAGAGGTTCACCTCTGCTCCCATCCTTATGCAGCCTGATGTTACTAGGCCATTTTTGGTTGAGGTTGATGCTTCCTCTGTGGGGGTTGGCGCAGTATTGTCTCAGGATAACGGGGATGGATTACATCCCTGTGCCTTTTTTTCAAAAAATTTTTCGGAGACTGAATTGAATTACGATATTGGTAATCGGGAATTATTGGCTATTAAACTCGCATTTGAACACTGGCGCCACTTCTTGGAAGGTGCGGAATTTCCCGTTCAGGTTCTTACGGATCATAAAAATCTGATATATCTTGATGCTGCCAAGCGCCTGAATGCCCGTCAGGCTAGGTGGGCACTGTTTTTCTCGCGGTTTAATTTCTCCGTTACTTACATCCCTGGTACTAAGAATGTTAAGGCGGATGCCTTGTCTCGCAGTTTTTCTCCCATAGTCGGTGCTGAGAAAGAGGAAAACATTTTACAAGAAGGTGTTGTGATAGCTGCTTTAGACTCCGTTTTGGAAGATGAGATTCTTAAAGCTCAGGAGAATGCCCCATCTAACACTCCTCATGGGAGGTTGTTTGTGCCTGAGACCTTTAGGAGAGATTTGTTTGTTGAGTGTCACGAATCTCGGTTGGCAGGTCATCCCGGAATCTCTGAGACCAAGAGACTGGTGGGTCGCAGTTTTTGGTGGCCTGGATGGCAGAAGGAAGTCATTAAGTGGGTGCGCCAATGTACTATATGTGCTAGATCTAAGTCCTCACATACTCCTGCTGCGGGGTTGCTTTGTCCTTTGGAGGTCCCCAGTGCTCCTTGGACACATTTGGCTATGGACTTTATAACTGACCTTCCCCCCTCTGAGGGTTTTACTGTCATCTGGGTGGTCGTGGACCGCTTTAGCAAGATGTGTCACTTGGTTCCCTTCGTCAAACTGCCCTGCGCTAAAACTCTCGCTAAGGCCTTTGTCAAGGAAATTGTCAGACTTCATGGCGTTCCTACTGACATTGTTTCTGATAGGGGTCCTCAGTTCGTGGCTCGTTTTTGGCGTGCCTTTTGTGACAGGTTGGGAATTCATTTGTCGTTTTCGTCCGGATATCATCCTGAATCTAATGGCCAGACAGAAAGGAAAAACCAGGATGTTGAGCAGTTCTTGCGTTGTTTTGTGGCAGACAATCAAGAGGGGTGGTCTGAGTTTCTGCCACTTGCCGAATTTGCTCTGAACAATCATACATCTTCTTCTGCTGGTTGTTCGCCTTTTTTTTGTTGTTCTGGGAGACATCCGTCGTTTGGGTCGTTCTCCAAGTTGGGATCTGCCGTGCCTGAGGAGGAGAATTTTTCCGGTGATTTGGAAAGAGTTTGGACGGATGTGCGTGGTAATCTTCAGGAGGCCAACAGAAAATCTAAAGACTACTTTGATAGGAAACGACAGGAGGTTTTGTTCGCTGTTGGTGACATGGTTTGGTTGTCCTCTAGGAATCTGCGGTTGAGGATTCCTTCTAAGAAATTGGGTCCCAAGTTTGTAGGGCCCTTTAAGGTGCTTCAGGTTGTCAACCAATCTGCTGTTAGGTTGGAGGTTCCTACCTCCTGGAGAATTAATCCGGTCTTTCATGTCTCTCTGTTAAAAAAAGCTGTTGTGTCGGATGGTGACGCCTCTGCCTCTGTTCCTCCGGTGGTGGAGGACGGGGAATATGAAATTTCTCGCATCCTTGACTCTAGACGGTATAGAGGTAGTTTGCAGTATCTTGTGGCCTGGAAAGGTTTCGGACCCGAGGATAACTCTTGGGTGAGGTCAGATGATGTTTCCGCGTCCAGACTTATCAGAGCGTTTCACAGGAGATTTCCTGATAAGTCTGGTCCTAGGGGATCCGGAGGATCCTCTTAGAAGGGGGGGTACTGTTAGAACCTTGCTGTTAGGTTTTTTTTCCTTTGCTGGTCACATGACCTTGTTGGCCTATTTAGTCCTGCTCCGCCCTTCTGGCTTTGCTGGACTTCATTGTATATCTACTTTCTAGCTAGCCTGTGCTCTGTATCTAACTCTGTTAGTTTGCTTGGTCTACGGACCTCTATGTTCTATCTATTTTGTTTGTTCGTCTGTCTGCTACTATTTCTGTTAGGAGGTGTCCCATATTCCTCCCAGTCCTTAGTACTTGTAGGGATTCCCTCCCCACATCTATAGGTCTTCGTACAGACTAGATTAGGACTTTAGCAGGTCTGATCGCAGGATCAGGTTCCCTGTTACATCGTAGGGATTCAGCTGAGTCTCATAGTAGGGACAGATCTCCTCTCTTTCCTTAGCTTTGGTAGCAGAACATAACACTCAGGCACACAAGTTGTTTCACTTGCTAACCAGACACACTTGACAAGAGTCCTCATAAACGGTAGAACAGTAGCATTTAATAAGAAGACGCACAGCCAGTGCAAGTTAAGTCTTATGAGCAACAGGCTCCAGTGACAAACAGTACAGTTTCCTTAGCAGCACAGCAGTTCACAGTCTTCCCAGTAGTACAGGACAGCACAGTTCTAATGCAAAGGCACATTAATGAACACAGCATTCCTTACAGCACAGTGAGATGGAGGAGGGGGGAGGGTTTGCTGAGGGAGATGATCCTTGTGACACCATTTCTTCCAGTCCTTATGTTTCTGCCTGACAATACCCTGCACTGCTAGTTCAGGAACTCTACCTGACCTGTGCTTAGCTTTACTCCTGACTTGAATCATTTTTACTTGCAGGGGCGCTTCTGTGAGATACAGAACACACACACCACCTTTCTCTTCGGCTCCAGCCAGACAGTAAAAAACTTCCCCACAATCCCCCTGGGGCTCTGCTAAAACACTCCCCTTCTCCTGTGACTGTGTGAACCCCTCTAATAGTTGCTAAATGCTTTTAAAGCAACAGCACTACTTCTGCATGTCACACTCTGAAACAGCACTACTTCTGCATGTCACACTCTTCCCTCCTTTTTGAATTTTGTCCTCAACATTCATCTTAATTGGTCAATCTGACCAATTCTGAGACAGTGGTGAAAGTTGGATAACTTTATATACAAATTGGCATTGTGAAATTGGTATAACATTCATAAACATTGATAACAACCTAATCTTACAACCTTTTTCTTGTAGGATGCCTGTATGAAATAAACAATTAACACAATTAAAACAATCAGCATCTCTCTATGCTTTAACAGTTCTTTGTTTCTACAAAGTCTTTTAAGGAAAATCAAAGCATGAAAACAAGTCTTTCTGACGCGCCCCTGGGCCTGTGTCGCGCTGCGTTGCGCACGCGGGAGCCTACCCGGAGCCGGATCAGTGGAGGGTTGTAGTCTCGTGGCGGTGACCCGGTCCGTGCCCAGGGAGTCAAACTAGACGGCAGTCTATTAGTAGTAAATAGTTGAGGACTACGCCACCCGTTGAGTGCAGCCAGGGAGCTGCTGCTGCAGGGCAGACCGCTGAGGCCGGTGGTAGGATTGTGCAGCGTGATAGTATAACCCCCAACGGGAGGGGTATGGCCTCAGGGCAGCCGACGTGGATGATGGGGGTAGCAGGAACCACTCAGAGACGGTACGGTGTAGTTCAGGGTCTTTACTGGTAACAACGACAGACCCTCCCGGAGTACTTGCTAGCAAACGGGGCCTGGTCAGTCTTTGAGCAGATGGGATCTCCCCTGGCCAGGCGTAGTTGTAGGCCTCCCAAACTGACTGTACTCTTCTGGCTACCTTGCTAGAAGCTGATGTAAGTAGCCCACGTCCCTGAGTGTACCGTGTGGTGCTCACCCGTATGGCCGGTGACTCGGGGCCTTCTAATGGCTTCCGCTCCACGATGGCGGTGCTGGTCCCACGCGTGTGACCGTGCCTTCGGGCTTCTGGGCCAGAGGACCTGAAATCCCCTGCCTGACGGATTCTGCTGCTGGGCAGGAATTAGTCCCCACAGCCTCGGACTCCGGGTCCGGTAAAAAGTCTTCTTAGTCAGGGCGAACTCTGCAGCTGCCAGCCCCTGACTCCTTGTAACTGCTGTTTCTTCCTATGCTGTCTCTACTTCTTCTCTTCTTCTACTCACTCACCCTGCCTCAGCCCCAGGTTTATATAGGGGAAGTTCTTCCCCTCCCAAGACTGGGCAGGAGGTGTGGCATGCACAGGATCCCTGACTAAAGGACCTCCCACCTGCTCTCAGACATAACATTACGTTACTGTGGCAACCAGACCCCTGGGGTGTCACATTCCCCCCTAGTAAAATTTAGTACTCCGGGACTAAACATATTTTTTAGAAAAACATAACAAGGTATAGCAATAACAATACAATAAGAAAAACACATAAGATGGTTACGGCGTGTCCGCAACCGGGTGCAGTTTTGAAAAGCAAGGTGTCCATTTCACCAAAACAGGGAGACGTAACCAGGTAGGGGTCTGTCCTACCCCGAGTCCTTAACAGTCTTTTAGTCCATCCTGGGTTACGCTCCACTAACTGTACAAAGGATTCCCGGTAAATCCACCAAGGACTCCTATAAATAACTGGAAACACATAATATTTACAAGATATGGCCGCTCTCAGTCCTCGGCCAGTGGGGATAAGGATTGGCTGCTCACAGTCCTCAGCCTGTGGGGAGATGGGATGGCTGCTCACAGTCCTCAGCCTGGTTAAGGATAGGGGACACACGGGAACAGTTCACACTTGTCCCAACGGGGACCATATTTTAATTAGCAACACAAGTACCCCTACGGGTAACTATGTACAGTTCCACTTTACCGTACTTCAGTAACGGCATCCTCCTGCTCCTTCTTGTGTGTAGGCTTCAGACCCGTCCGGGTCCTCTTGGCCTTCCTCGTATTGGTAGTACTGCAGCTCCTCCTCAGTCAGACGGTGTACATGGAGGGCGTACAGTCCTTTGGCACCCTTATGCCGGGTGAAGGTAACCACATCACCCGGATAGAGATCACGTCCGCGGTGCCCGTCCGGGCTGGCATGTTGTGCGAAAAGATCTGCGCCCAGGGGTGGCACTGTGGAGGTTGAGGGCGCCGTAGGGGCGGCAGCGCCCGGGGGTACTCGGCCTTGCGACCAGGCCGGGGGTGCTTTGGAAGTAGAGGGCACTGTTGGAACAGCGGCACCCTGGTTCACTAGGCCTTGCGACCGGGCCTGGAGAGGGTCGCCGTTGATGACGCCCGGGGTCAGAGAGTGCGACTTTGGGCCTGGGCGCGGGCTGGTGGTGGCGGTGCCCAGGGCTGGAGGGCTCGGCCGCAGGGCTTGTTGCGGGGGCTGGAGCAGGTCGGTGTCTGCAGCGCCCGGAATCGGCGGCTCCACCAGGGGGCCCGGGAGCAGGCTGACGCTGGCAGCGTCCGGGACAGGGAGACTCCTCTTACCTGCTCCCGCGACCGCTCCTGCGTCACGCGTCTTCTCCCGGCGCTGGTCGGGGCCGGCGACGACTGGGGCACTGCCGATGCTGGGCAGCTTAGTCTGCTGCCGGTCCGCCATCTTGCTGTCCGTTCCTGGTGTCCTCCTCCCCCCTAGTGGACCGTGGCCTACCTTCCGGAGATCCTCTTCCGTAGGCCGCGGCTCCGCAGTCAATCGTCGGGGTAGAGGACCTGGCGTCGCGCTCCTGTGACGTCGGCGTCTGCTGGGCTCCTTCCAGGACCTTACGCAACGTCCGGACGTGAGGCGGGGCTTCAGTTCTCGCGCGCTTTCGGAGTCCACGCCCCTCTTCTTCCCGCGCGGCGTCTCCAAGATGGCGCCGGATGGCGGGAAAACTCCTCGGATGGCGGGAAGAAGGCAGAAGATGGCGCCGGATGGCGGGAAAACTCCTCGGATGGCGGGAAGAAGGCAGAAGATGGCGCCGGATGGCGGGAATCTTCACCACAGGTAAGTTTGAAAAGTCTCTTTCAGGCACGCAGTACCCGGTGGTTGCGGGCACGAAATCCTGCCGACTACGCCAAAGTTGACGCGCCCCTGGGCCTGTGTCGCGCTGCGTTGCGCACGCGGGAGCCTACCCGGAGCCGGATCAGTGGAGGGTTGTAGTCTCGTGGCGGTGACCCGGTCCGTGCCCAGGGAGTCAAACTAGACGGCAGTCTATTAGTAGTAAATAGTTGAGGACTACGCCACCCGTTGAGTGCAGCCAGGGAGCTGCTGCTGCAGGGCAGACCGCTGAGGCCGGTGGTAGGATTGTGCAGCGTGATAGTATAACCCCCAACGGGAGGGGTATGGCCTCAGGGCAGCCGACGTGGATGATGGGGGTAGCAGGAACCACTCAGAGACGGTACGGTGTAGTTCAGGGTCTTTACTGGTAACAACGACAGACCCTCCCGGAGTACTTGCTAGCAAACGGGGCCTGGTCAGTCTTTGAGCAGATGGGATCTCCCCTGGCCAGGCGTAGTTGTAGGCCTCCCAAACTGACTGTACTCTTCTGGCTACCTTGCTAGAAGCTGATGTAAGTAGCCCACGTCCCTGAGTGTACCGTGTGGTGCTCACCCGTATGGCCGGTGACTCGGGGCCTTCTAATGGCTTCCGCTCCACGATGGCGGTGCTGGTCCCACGCTGTGACCGTGCCTTCGGGCTTCTGGGCCAGAGGACCTGAAATCCCCTGCCTGACGGATTCTGCTGCTGGGCAGGAATTAGTCCCCACAGCCTCGGACTCCGGGTCCGGTAAAAAGTCTTCTTAGTCAGGGCGAACTCTGCAGCTGCCAGCCCCTGACTCCTTGTAACTGCTGTTTCTTCCTATGCTGTCTCTACTTCTTCTCTTCTTCTACTCACTCACCCTGCCTCAGCCCCAGGTTTATATAGGGGAAGTTCTTCCCCTCCCAAGACTGGGCAGGAGGTGTGGCATGCACAGGATCCCTGACTAAAGGACCTCCCACCTGCTCTCAGACATAACATTACGTTACTGTGGCAACCAGACCCCTGGGGTGTCACATTTCCACAAGGCAACATCTTCCATACTGCCTCTCGGTGGTGAATACCACTCAAGTGGGCTTACCTGGTCCACAGGCAGAGATACCTGTTTCCAGTCGACAGTCCTTGGCACTTGACTTGGTTCACCAAGTGTCTCATACGTCAGCATCACGGGCCTCCTCACTTCTTGAGTCGACATCCTCCTGGTGGGTTGTTCCTCAACCACGGGATCTTTGGTCACAGAAGTTTCTTCCGCCGCACTGATTTCCCGTTCTTCCTCAGATGCTCTTGGAGCTGCCTCTGTAAGTTCCTGTACTTCTCCTGAGTCACTTGTTTCTGCATGGTCTGGTAATTCCGCTCCTCCTGAGTGTCGATTGGTCTCTTCAGTGGCCGGTGTTCGATCATCAGATCTGAATTGGACTTCATCTGTACTCCTTGGTACAAACTCTGGAGCCTCAGGACTTAGTTCACTTCCTGAGGATGGTACATCCCTTTCCTTGCCGGTCCGAGAAATACAACGGTGTGTTCTTCTCCATCGAAACTTTCAAGGTCACTATCCACTTCCAGAGCTTCGGTCTGTGGTGGTCCCTTAGTCGATCTTGGCCGATGTTGGTCTACGTCTGGGAAGTCTTGTTGTGGTAGGAGATAATCACAGGGTAGTAGTAAATTCCGATGGACTATTCTGGTTTTCTTGTCTCCCGTTTCCAATCGGATTTCATGCACTGGGCTGTCATCAGCTTTTCTCCTTACGACCACATACACCTTATCTTCCCAGTGCGAACAAAGTTTTCCGGGACTGCCTTTCTCACGTATGTTCTTGACTAGCACCCGACTTCCCGGTGCCAATTCTGCTACATAACATTTTCAATCATAGTATTCCTTACACTTGCTCTGTCCTTGTGTAACCACTTTGGACGCTATGTTGTATGCCTCTGCCATCCATTCTTTCCATCTCCGAATGTACTCCGGATACGTTCTGTAAGCCTCTGACAACGGAGTATCGAACATGATGTTGATTGGCAGTCTTGGCGATCGTCCATACAGTAGGAAAAAGAGTGAGTAACCTGTTGCATCATTCTTTGTACAGTTATAGGCATGTACCACTTTTGACAGAGAACTCTTCCAGTCTTTCTTCTCATCAGCTGGTAAAGTGCGCAACATCGACAATAATGTCCAGTTAAAACGTTCCACTTGTCCATTACCTTCTGGGTGATAGGGCGTTGTGTGGGATCTCTGAATTCTACAGTGCTTTCCTAGCTTGGCAAAGAGCTGGTTCTCAAATTCTCTTCCTTGGTCGTGGTGTAACCTCGTAGGAAACCCAAACCCCAAAGCAAAATAATTCAAGATTTTCTCTGCTGCTGTTCGACTCGATTTATTGGTGGTGGCATATGCTTGAGCAAATCGAGTGAAATGGTCCATCACCATCAAGATGTATTCGTAACCACCCTTGCACGTCTCGAAATGTAGAAAGTCTATTGAGACCATCTCAAACGGATACGTAGTTTGGATGTTGCCCATAGGTACCTGGGTTGATGTGTTTGGATGTTTATCTTTCAGACACCCACACTCCCTGGTCACGTACCTCTCAGTATCTCTCTGCATGTACGGCCAGAAGAAACGTTCACGGATCAAATTTGTTGTCCTTTCCACTCCCAGGTGTCCCATGTTGAAGACCAACCTACGGAATACTCTGAGTAGTACCAACTGCCGTTTTTGTCCTCCTTTACAATACAGGATACCGTCTTCACTGAGGTAGAGCTTTGTCCATACTTTAATTAAAACAGATACCACTGGTGACTCAATGTCTCTCTCCCGTTTACTTGGAAACCGATTTTGGTTCACATAAAGTAGTATTCTACCAATTATCTGATCTTCCCGTTGTGCTCTACGGAATTTCCCTTTTGGTAGTTGTTGAATAGACAGGGGGTGATCTTGTTCTCTCGCTCTTATGGTGGTTTCCACCGTCAACGGACACCACAATGGTGTGTCTTCCTCCTGATAAGCTTGTACTGCTTGGGTAGTGCTCTCAATTGCTTCCAGACTGACTTCCTCCGAGCATTCTTGCATGAACTCCTCAGGCTCTAGTGGCATTCTTGACAATCCGTCAGCTTCCGCATTGCATTTTCCTGGCCTGTATTTGATGCTGAAATTGAAGTCAGCTAGTTCAGCGACCCATCTCTGATACGTTGCATTCAGTTTCGCTGTAGTAAGGACATAGGTCAAAGGGTTGTTGTCAGTGTATACCTCAAACTCTTTGCTGTAGTAGAGATAATCTCTAAATCGTTCACAGATAGCCCATTTCAATGCCAGGAACTCCAATTTTCCAGAATGTAGATGGTAATTCTTCTCGGCATCTGTCAATGTTCTAGAACCGTAACCGATGACTCATTTTTGCATCTTGATGCTGATACAGGGCAGTTCCCAGTCCAACAGTAGAGGGCCGCTTTTCTTTTAAGGCCAGTACCAGAGCGATTTCTGCTGGGTCCATGGTATTTCCTTCTCCGGTCACAATTTTCCCTAGAAAATCGGACTTGTCTTTTGAACAGTTCACACTACTTTGAGGTCAACTTAACTCCTTGTTATTGATAGTGTTGTAATTCAGTCCTCATGTGTCCAACATGATCCCGGAAGGTTTTGCTGTGTACCACATTGTCATCCAAGTACGGCTGGCAGATATCATCACTCAATCCTTCTAAACATGTCTCCATGCTCCTCTGGAATTCTGCTGGAGCTGAACTGAGCCCAAAAGGTATGCAGATCCACTCATATAATCCCCATGGTGTGAGGAAAGCTATCAAGGGTCTACTGGACTCTTCGACAAATCCCTGGTGGTATGCCTTACCCTGATTGAGGACAGAGAATCAGGTGCTTCCTGATATTCCTATCTTGGATCTTAAGTATCGGGTGTCAATCAGGTACTGACTTTCGGTTTAGTTCCCGGTAATCACAACAGAGTCTCAACGTACCGTCCTTCTTCCTAACACAGACAATAGGAGAGGAATAAGACGACTTTGACTTTTGGACCCAATCTCTGTTGATGAGATCTTGTAAATATTCTTTCACTTCACGATGTAATGGTTTTGGCACAGACATGTAACTTCTGGTTACTGGGGTCATGTCTTTCAAATTGATTTTCAAATGCAACGACGGGATACAGCCTATATCAGTCATCTTTGGAGAATGCATGACACTCTTCTCTCAGCATCTGTTTTCCTACCACTAGATCTTCAGCACACAAGTGTTCCAGGGGTACTGAGGGATCCCAGGACCTCGGGGTGGGTTGAACGATTTCCTCCCCTGGGCAACTCCTGTTCCTTGCTGAAGAGACTGAATTCACTGTAGACCCCTGGGCTGGTCTCACACTGGCTGGATATACCGTTTTAACGGTTTCGATATTGACCTAACACAGTCTTTGGATCCAGTCTAATTTCGTGTTTCGTAGTATTCATCACCGGTGATGTCACTCGAGCAGACCCACCAGTAGGAATAGCAAGCACAGTCTCACATTGAACTAGGCCTTCCAGAAGTTCTGAGGAGTCCTTTGGCACGAACAGTCTTTTCTGGACTATTCTTCCCGGTTCTGCCCGGACTCCACACCTCACCCCCACTATTTGGTTTGCAGGGATGATGGTTGGGCGCCAGCCTACCTTGACTTCTTTTAGGTTCATTGTATTCTGTGCTTTCTTTACTCTATGAATCACGTTTTCCGCCACGGTGTTGGGTATGGCAAGCGATGTGGCGATTGCATCCACCACAGCGCCCCTACCTTGTGTTTCGTGATGACTTCACTGATTACATTATAACCCAGGATAGGATCCTCTGCCACGTTCTGATCACTGGTCACGAGAAAAGGTACCAAAAGCTTGATGGTGTTGCTGTTCTTCGTGGCCCTGAGTTGGAAAGTCACTTCCACCCAGCCTATGAAAGGGATTTTGGTCTGGTTGATGGCTTTGCCGTGGAGTTCCACTGGTCCCAAGAGTTCTTTTTAGTGACCGAAGGCAAGTGTGTGGCAGGTAGCGCCTTCTCCATTCTTCATTTAAAAGGCTCGCTTGGGCTACTGTGTCCCACAGTGTTTTTGCTAGGAGTCCATCTAGCTGGCACTGTATAAATCACTTTTCACCGATTAGGCTGATGAGGCTATCTTTACTGACCGAGAATCCTCCTCCCAGGAGTATATAGTTTGACCTCCGCACTGGGTATTAAGTAACTGATACCCCTGTCTCCCTTGCAGCTGTTGTAGACGGAAACACACTTGGGGATAGTACTGATGCAGCCGTTTTACCTCATGTGACATTCTGGGGTTTGGTGAGATTTGGAATTGCTTCTGGGGCCTCCTGAATGTCGCGGTTACCAGTTGCCCCGCACTGGTAACCTCCTGTCTTTTAACCCAAACGACTGGGAACACTGTCATTCCTTGGCAAAATGTCTTTTCTCACCACATCTTAGACAGTGGACACACACCGTACTCTGATTTGATGAACGGCACGCTTCACAAGCCGGGTATCTTCTGTTTTGGAACCCACTCCTGGGTCTGAGGGATACAGGTTCAGGCCTGAAACTAATCAACTTTTTCACCTCAATGAACTCGGCTCACAGTTCTCCTATTACTTCCTCCCAGTTAGCGCTGGCGATCTTCTCTTTTGTTGGTGATTTAAGGTTCCCTCTCGGAGGTGGCACTGGAGGGTCTCTATGATGATCTTCGGACTTGCCACCGGGGGTCTCCAACTTCAGCTGACTCATTTTGGTGATTTTAGGAGCAGAGCCTTTCTTTAACTTCTGTTCGCTCTCTGACTCCAAACTAGAGGCCTCATTCATTTTTTCAATTAGGACTTCGTCCAAAATGCCAGGATCTTCTAGGTACTGTTTCAGCTGCAACTTGATATCTTTGCTGATTAATCCTGTTCCCAATGATCTTAAGAACTTCTTCTGGACTAGTCCAGCATCAAACTTCTCTTCCGCTTCTACATCTCTGGATGCGAACAACAGTCTATCCTTCAGTTCAATTGCTCTGAACTAGTGTTGAGCGAATTTTTTCGGCATTTCAAATTAGGGTTCGTGTTCAGGATTCCGGCTTGCTCGCGCCAAAAAATCGGCTCTGCCCATAAACATCCCTGATTTGCCACACTGTTACGCAGATGCCTACTAGGCCATGGACACACTTGTCCATGGATTTTTTTTACAAAACTGTAGCTTTGGTGGTAGTAGATAGGTTCAGTAAAATGGTTCACTTTGTCGCATTATCTTCATTTCCCTATGCCAAGACACTTGCTCAGGTGTTCTTAAATGGGATTGTGAAGCATCATGGGGTTCCCTCCGATGTGGTATCTAATCGGGGGACCCAGTTTGTTTCCAAGTTCTGGAAGGCATTCTGTTCTCGACTGGGGGTGCAGCTATCCTTTTTCTCTGCCTTCCACCCTCAGTCGAATGGTCAGACCGAGCGTGTCAATCACTCAAAAGGTATGTGGAACCTCTTGAGCCCTCACCTCTACCACCGCCCCCAGTAATGGTTGATGGTAATCTGGAGTTCCAGATTTCGAGGATTGTAGATTCTCGTCACCAATGTCGTTGTAACACACCTGGCGGCGTCCTTGCATGGTGGTCCATCTCCCACTGTGCAAGAGGGCGCACTTGATCTCCTGTCCAGAATGTCTCTCTGGCTTCCCTCCATGCTGTCTGTTTGTGTCTGTTTCTGCTGCTTAAGGGCGGCGCCCGATCACTTCCTGCCTTTTGTACCTGCTGTGGGTCACACCCCTTGTGCGTCCTCAGCCTATTGCTGTCTGTCACTTGGTATATAGCTCAGCAGCTCCCTTCTATCCCTGCCTGAGCATAGTGTTTCCTTCAGTGTGTGCTTGCACTCTGAAGGTGCCAGGTCCCGTCTCTTGTCTCCTGCTTTTTGTATCAGTTCCCGTGTCTGAACTGAGTCCTGTATGTCTCCTGCTTTGCGGTATCAGCTCCCGTGTCTGAACTGAGTCCTGTATGTCTCCTGCTTTGCGGTATCAGCTCCCGTGTCTGAACTGACTCCTTTCTGTGTTCTTTTGTCTGTCCTGTCTGAACACGCTCCTAGCCTGTTCCTCTCGCCTTCTAGTGGCCGATTTCCTAGACCCGCTCCTGTGTCTGGTCTGTCCTGTCTGAACACGCTCCTTGCCTGTTCGTTCCGCCTCTCTGGGGGCCGTATTCCCAGACCCGCTCCTGTATCCCTCTGCAGTGTCGGTCTCCTCCGTACACTCAGTTCCAGTCTGAACTCTCTCCTGTCCTTTACCTGTTTTGCCTCTATGTCCGTTCCCTTCCTTTTTCTGCAGAGTCTGAACTCGTACCTAACTCCTGCTTGTTGTCTCTGCAAGTACTGTGTGAGTATCTGGCTCTGTCTTTCCCTTCCTGTCTGTTCCGTGTGAACAGAGCCCTGTCCTCCCTGCTCAGCCTTGTCTGCACTCTAGCTGTGCTTGCCTGTAACCCTCTGCCTGTATTGTTCCTGAGTCCCGGTGTGTACTGGGTCCTATCCCGCCTGTGTTCCTACCTGCTAGTGCCTCCCTGTCTGCACTCTAGCTGTGCTTGCCTTTACCCCCCTGCCTGCATACCCGCCTGCCTGCATACCAGTCGTGCCTGCCTATACCCTCCAGTCTGTGTGCCAGCCTACCAGCCTGTTCCTGTATTTCCCTGTGTGGGTCAACAGCCGTGTCCGGGGTCTGTCCTGGAGTAGCACCTGGTCCCTCTGCTCGGTTCCTCCTTGGTGCACTGGCGTCGTATGCCGTCGTGCGACCCTGGTCGGATCGGGTGAATACTTAGTCACGCCCCTCCAGGCATTCACTCTCCGGCACGGTCCAGTGGAATCACTACCAATCACACGCACACGCCGCTTAGCCCGGGCGTGTGCATAACAGCATGCTCAGGCCATGGTTCCCGTTGAGCCCCACGGCCTTCGCTCTTTGAGAAGTTTTTCCAGCGAATACATGCATTAAAATAAAATAAATAAATTTTTTTCCCCCTTTAGCTGAGTTCCAGGCGAGTTACGCACCCGTCCAGATGGATCTATCAGCCCTCGTTCCTGCGGATCCGCCACGTTACTATGGGGATCCAAGACAGTGTCGTGCATTTGTGGAGCAATGCATGCTACACTTTAAGGCCTACCCTCTCTATTTTCCTTCCGATTGGGCTAAAGTGGCCTTTATGATTGACTACCTAGCGGGTGATGCCTTGAAATGGGTCACCCCCCTATGGGAAGCATGGGATCCTGTCATCCTTGACCTGCAGGCCTTCCTGGTGGCCTTTCGTATGGTCTTCGAGGACCCTAACTCTGAAGCCCCTGCTGAAGCTTCACTTCCCAATATCCCGGAGCAGCCCCGACGGGTAATGTGTGTGGGTAGCGCAATAGTCCTCCAGCCCAATGAGACTACTGCCCACCCAGAATCCTCACAGGGTGACTACGCTTTCCGGAATACTTCTCTCAACCTCAAGAGGCAGTCCAGACGTGCTAGACTTAGAGGCAAGCCGTCACGCCAGGGTCTGTCCTCCCTGAGACCTCCTGACCCCAACCTTGAAGTCCCTACTGAAGCTTCATCTCCCTGTATCCCGGAGAAACCCCAATGGGTAATGTGCGTGGGTAGTGCACCAGTTCTCCTGGCCGAAGAGACTTCTGCCCATCCAGACTCCACACAGGAGAACTTCCTGCACCCGGCATCAGATGCTTCTTTCTCTTTAACCGGTGTGCATGTCCAAGGATGCTCCAAAGCTGTGGTTACCTCAGAGTCTGTGCACCTCTACTACCTGGCGGAGGATCCCCTGTTGCCTCCTGAACCCTCCGGGATACCACTCGATGACAAATGGAGAGAGACTTCTCTACACCCGGTACTCAATACTTTGTCCGCTTCGTCCTGTGAGCCTGACAATGGGTACCCCAAAGTGGTAGTTACCTCCGAGTCTCTACACCCCTCCGACCAGGCGGAGGATCTCCAGTTGTCTCCTGAACCCTTCGGGGTGCTACCTGGTAGCG
This sequence comes from Phyllobates terribilis, assembly GCF_046119375.1. Classification (NCBI taxonomy): domain Eukaryota; kingdom Metazoa; phylum Chordata; class Amphibia; order Anura; family Dendrobatidae; genus Phyllobates; species Phyllobates terribilis. The sequence goes on from NW_027362762.1 coordinate 640,013,083, forward strand.
AAAGGACAGAGACTCTCCTATACTCTGTACCTGATACCTCGCTCGCTTCGTCCAGTGAGTCCAACTTAGTGTACTCCGAAGCAGAGGTTACTCCTGAGTCTCTACACCCCTCCGACCAGGCGGAGGACCTCCAGTTGTGTTCAGAATCCTTCGGGGTGCCACCTGGTGGTGAATGGACAGAGACTTTCCTATATCCTGGATCTGATACCTCGCTTGCTTCGTCCAGTGAGTCCGACCTAGTGTACTCTGAAGCAGAGGTTACCCGTGAGTCTCTACACCCCTCTGACCAGGCGGAGGACCGCCAGCTGTCTCCAGAACCCTTCGGGGTGCCACCTGGTGGTGAATGGACAGAGACTTTCCTATACTCGGTACCCGATACCTCGCCTGCTTCCTCCAGTGAGTCCGACCTAGTGTACTCTGAAGCAGAGGTTACCCGTGAGTCTCTACACCCCTCTGACCAGGCGGAGGACCGCCAGCTGTCTCCAGAACCCTTCGGGGTGCCACCTGGTGGTGAATGGACAGAGACTTTCCTATACTCGGTACCCGATACCTCGCCTGCTTCCTCCAGTGAGTCCGACCTAGTGTACTCTGAAGCAGTTGTTTTCTCTGAGCCTCTGCACTCTTCTGACCCGGCGGAGGACCTTCAGTTGTTTCCTGAATCCTCCGGGATACCACCAGATAACAAAGAGACAGTGACTTTTCCTCATTATGTACGTGATAACCCGTCTATTTCTTCCTGTGAGCTTGATAAGATGTATCTCGAAGCAGAGATTACCCTTAAGTCTCTGTCCCCCTCCAACCCAGTGAACGACTGGCCCTCGAATTCCCTGCGGAAGATTCTGGCAGGCCTGAAGAAGAGGGGGCGTAAGGGGGGAGGTACTGTAACACACCTGGCGGCGTCCTTGCATGGTGGTCCATCTCCCACTGTGCAAGAGGGCGCACTTGATCTCCTGTCCAGAATGTCTCTCTGGCTTCCCTCCATGCTGTCTGTTTGTGTCTGTTTCTGCTGCTTAAGGGCGGCGCCCGATCACTTCCTGCCTTTTGTACCTGCTGTGGGTCACACCCCTTGTGCGTCCTCAGCCTATTGCTGTCTGTCACTTGGTATATAGCTCAGCAGCTCCCTTCTATCCCTGCCTGAGCATAGTGTTTCCTTCAGTGTGTGCTTGCACTCTGAAGGTGCCAGGTCCCGTCTCTTGTCTCCTGCTTTTTGTATCAGTTCCCGTGTCTGAACTGAGTCCTGTATGTCTCCTGCTTTGCGGTATCAGCTCCCGTGTCTGAACTGAGTCCTGTATGTCTCCTGCTTTGCGGTATCAGCTCCCGTGTCTGAACTGACTCCTTTCTGTGTTCTCTTGTCTGTCCTGTCTGAACACGCTCCTAGCCTGTTCCTCTCGCCTTCTAGTGGCCGATTTCCTAGACCCGCTCCTGTGTCTGGTCTGTCCTGTCTGAACACGCTCCTTGCCTGTTCGTTCCGCCTCTCTGGGGGCCGTATTCCCAGACCCGCTCCTGTATCCCTCTGCAGTGTCGGTCTCCTCCGTACACTCAGTTCCAGTCTGAACTCTCTCCTGTCCTTTACCTGTTTTGCCTCTATGTCCGTTCCCTTCCTTTTTCTGCAGAGTCTGAACTCGTACCTAACTCCTGCTTGTTGTCTCTGCAAGTACTGTGTGAGTATCTGGCTCTGTCTTTCCCTTCCTGTCTGTTCCGTGTGAACAGAGCCCTGTCCTCCCTGCTCAGCCTTGTCTGCACTCTAGCTGTGCTTGCCTGTAACCCTCTGCCTGTATTGTTCCTGAGTCCCGGTGTGTACTGGGTCCTATCCCGCCTGTGTTCCTACCTGCTAGTGCCTCCCTGTCTGCACTCTAGCTGTGCTTGCCTTTACCCCCCTGCCTGCATACCCGCCTGCCTGCATACCAGTCGTGCCTGCCTATACCCTCCAGTCTGTGTGCCAGCCTACCAGCCTGTTCCTGTATTTCCCTGTGTGGGTCAACAGCCGTGTCTGGGGTCTGTCCTGGAGTAGCACCTGGTCCCTCTGCTCGGTTCCTCCTTGGTGCACTGGCGTCGTATGCCGTCGTGCGACCCTGGTCGGATCGGGTGAATACTTAGTCACGCCCCTCCAGGCATTCACTCTCCGGCACGGTCCAGTGGAATCACTACCAATCACACGCACACGCCGCTTAGCCCGGGCGTGTGCATAACAGTCGTTCTCTACAATACTTGGTGCACTGGAAAGGCTATGGTCCAGAGGAGAGAATGTGGGTTTCAGCGTCAGAGGTGAACACTCCCAGATTGGTTCGCTCATTCCACACCTCTTTTCCTGAAAAACCCAGGCCAGAGTGTCCGGAGGCCACTCGTAGAGGGGGGTTACTGTCACGGGTGTGTCAGAGGTGACAGACAGTCGCCCTGCAGTGGGTTGCAGGAGTTCTCCACATTTGGTATTGCAGACAGCTGCTTAGATAGGAGGCTGTCTTTAGGACTGAGCGACTACCACTCTCTTGCTAATTTGCTCTCTGGCCTAGGCGTATATATACCTTGTGTGTCTGAGACGGAGTCGCCAGTTATATTCTCTGGAGCTTGAGGCTGTGTGCACATTTGGAGTTCATCTAAATGTAAGCCATTTCCCCCTGTTTTGTCTACCCTTGTTGTCTTTCAAGTTTTTTTGCAGGTTGACTAGTGCTCATCTCCTTCCATCCCTAGCCGTAGCCATACGCCAGGGAAATTAGGGCGAGGCATACGATTGGAGATAGCTGAAGAGGCTATATAGGGATGTTAGTTGAGACAAGGTGACACTAGACCAGACTAGGAGGTCTCCACTTCCCCCTTTCCCTAGTGTCTGGGCTCTCTCTCCCTTTCCCTCTGTGCTGCACTTACACCTGGCGTGCCAGGTTGTTGTCGGGACAACAGCAAAATCTGTGCAACCACATGGGACATAGTGTCCTGCGAGGTTCAAAAAGTGCACAACTGCCAGACGACATCAGTTAGAGAGATACGAGGGATGTCTATGAAGGATCCTTAGGTTAAGTGCCCACGTAGCGTTTTTGTAGCCTTTTTGCGGCGTTTTTACGGCTGCGAAAACGCTGCAAAAACGCTTGTGAAACAGTCTGCCATGCAAAGCAATGTGAATTCGGATGTGCTGTGCACATGATGCACTAATTGGCGCGCCGAATTCGCATTGCGTTGCAAAACGCAGCATGACCATTTCTACCGCGATTACGCTGCAAATTCGCGGCCATTGAGGAACATTGAAACGCAGCGAACCCGCAGGTATATGTGGATTTGCTGTGTTTCAATTAAATTCAATGGCTGCGAATTTGCAGCGTAATCGCGGTGCGTGTGGTACCCGGGATGAAGAGGAGACTACAACTCCTCTTCATCCCAGCTACCACGCGGTGAAAAAAGAATTAAAAAAGTTAAAAATAAACAAAACCTGTATATTCACTTCTCCGGCGGCCCCCGATCTGCTCCCGGACACGTCCTCTCTCCTTGGCGTCCCGCGGTGTACTGTCAGGACCTGCGGTGACGTCATTTAGTCACCTGATGGTCACGCGAACACTGACGTCGACGGTCAGGTGATGGACGCGTGACCATCAGCTGACTAAATGACGTCACCGTAGGTCCTGACAGTACACTGCGGGATGACGAAGAGAGAGGAGGAGGCCGGGAGGAGACGAGAGAGGTGAGTATACAGTTTTTTTTTTATTTTTAACGTTTTAATTCTCTTTTTTTTACTATAGGTGCAGCATTTAAAGCATCAGTTGTTCACACATTATAAATCCATGCCGGTTGCATGGATTTATATTGTGTGACCAACTTGTCAAGCACTTTTCCAAGTGATGCTCAAAATCGCTTGGAAAACTGCTTGAAAAAACGCATGCGAAAACGCATGTAAAAACGCTGAAAAAATGCTTCTCTCTGGCAGAAAAAACACATGTAAATCTGCATGTGTTTTTTTCTGCCAGAGAGAGGCAAAAACGCTCTGCATCAAATCTGCTACGTGGGCACATAGCCTTAGTTGTCAGCGGTGGGAAGAGACCTGAGGTACTTTCTAGTAAGCCTGAGGTGCCATGAATGCCAATATCCAGGCTGAGAGGAGAAGTTTTAGTGCACGTATAATGGTATATGCAGCGGGAGTGAGGAGAGCTGCTACACATTGCTGAAAAAGAGCTGGATTCATCACACCATTAGTGGCTGTTGGATCAGTGAAATTAATAATTGGACAGCTGTAATCATCATCATCATCACCTGCTCCCGTAAAAGCGAGTTTTTCTTCCTGTTGCACCTGAAGTCTGAACATTGATTATTGAGACAAGCTGATCCTGCATCCCTTCCACAACTTTTCCCTTTTTTTCTGCTGAGGACGGCCCACCGGCAAGCAAGACCACCCTGACAATTGGCAGCCATTATGCCCCAGCTCGGTGGAGGCCGACCCAGACATATCCATCACAATTTTGGGTGCACATCCATTACTGTGTGAGGCATATAGATAACATATTTGTCATAAGCACTAGAAAGGAAGACCAATAGTGATGTGCGAGCGTGTATTGTTAACCCTTTCCGTGAGCACGCTTGGGTGCTCGCTGAGTATTTGAGGCGTGCTCGGCATCTATGTTAGTGCCGCCGCGGCTGCATGTGTCACGGCTGTTAGACAGCTGTGACACGTGGGGATTGCATGTTTGTTAGGCAATCCCTACACATGTGTCACAGCTGTGTAACAACCGTGACAGATGCAGCCGCGGCAGCACTAACATAGATGCCGAGCATACATTTCAGTAGGCCAACATTTCGGATTTTAAAAACATTTTTCAAGCTGTTGTTATAAAGTATTCTAATTTACTGAGATAATGACATTTGTGTTTTCATTGGCTGTAAGCCATAATCATCAACATTAACAGAAATAAACACTTGAAATAGATCACTCTGTGTGTAATGACTCTATATAATATATGAGTTTCACTTTTTGTATTGAAGAACTGAAATAAATTAACTTTTTGATGGTATTCTAATTTACTGAGAAGCACTTGTAGCTGCCATGCATGGGATGACATCAGCGAAGGACATTTTTGATGCAGTGGAGAAGTCCATAAGTGAAAATAAATATCCCTGGGAAAGGTTGGTGGGGCTAACTAATGATGGCGCACCTGCAATGTGTGTAGAAAAAAAAAACAGGATTGGCTGGACTAATGAAGCAGAAAGTGCAAAAAATTAACTGCCATGACCCTCTGATAACATATCATTGCATTATCCATCAAGAAGCACTGTGTGGAAAGATTCTGCAACTAGAATACAATCACCACAGTTATGAAAACAGTGAACTTCATTCAGGCTTGTCGCTTAACCACTTCGCGCCAGAGCCTGTTTTTGCCTTCGTGACCGGGCCAATTTTTTCAATTCTGACCACTGTCATTTTATGAAGTAATTACTCTGGAACGCTTCAACGGATTCCCCTGATTCTGAGTTTGTTTTTTCGTGACATATTGTACTTCATGATAGTGGTAAAATTTCTTCGATATCACTTGCGTTTATTTGTGAAAAAAATCGGAAATTTGGCGAAAATTTTGAAAATTTTGCAATTTTCAAACTTTGAATTTTCATGCCCTTAAATCAGAGAGATATGTGTAATAGTGGGGAAGGGCGTAGCCTTCCCTTGATACTGAGATAGTTAAAGGAAGTGTTCCTAAAGTCAGACCTCTCTGAACTGTTGGTAGACCCAGCTAAGGGGTTAGCTTTAGTGGTCCAGTCAGTAGAGTAAAGGGGGGACTTAGTGCCCGGATCAAGCCTTGAGTGATATAGAGCTTGTTCCTGGCATAATTCATTGTGGGCTGCAGTACCTGTAAACAGCCACAAGATGCCACTGTTCTGGGTGCAGATGTCAGGTTGAGTCTGCTAGCAGGGTTACAGGCAGTGATGAGTTAATGCTGTGTGATGACAGCTCACAGGGGGTGGGCACATTGGCAAAAAGCCTCGGTTTTAGTGTCCAGAGGCCAGTAAGAGACAGTACGGTGAATCGTGCGGGCAGCCTGACTATAGTGGCTGCTAGGGTAGACGGGAGCTCTACACCCTCAGACAGTGGGATCACTAGTGTGCAAGTCTCCTCATGCAAGAGCAAGAGTCCTGTTAGCTTGTGGGAGAAACTCATCAGAGGTAGTGAGGACCCGAGGCACTTCTAGTCTGTAGGAAGCAGAAGAAGATAAATAGGACTCCAGGCTAAGACGTGGGGGAGATATTTGATCCAGGTCACTGTTAATGTTATAGAAGAGTCTCTTGGACTAGAGATAGAGTCACAGAGATGCTTCACTTAAAGAGGGAACCAGGGCTGAAGATGTTGTCAGTGCCTGTGAGAGAGATGATAGCCTGTCGGGCCTTATCCATTATATCTGCCTGTAAATACTGTATATATTCCTCTTCCCCAAGTAAAGTTCAAGTTCTGGTTAAGAACCTCGTGTCCTCTGAATTTCTTGCTGCCCTGGTCCCAGAAGAGAAATGCCTGGAGACAGCCGCGATCGGATGGCTTGAAATAAGTGAAGAGCACCACATACACAGCCACACTGCAGAGGGAGGACACGTATTGTCTGTAGGGTGCCATAGCGAGTGGGGACTACAGCTCGCCCATGACTACCTCGCTGGGGCACTTTACATTTGGCGTAGTCGGCAGGATGCGAGCTCCTCGCATGAAGAAAGCGGGGAAGAGCTGACGCAGAACACTGAGGAGAAAGTGTTGGAAGGCATGCGGCCCAAGATGGCGGCCCGAAGCATGGATTCCAAGATGGTGACAACGGCGGTAAAGTCTGGGAGAAGAACCGCCTATCGTGGGAGTGGACGGTGCCGGAGAGCGCAAAAAGATGTCCAGCCCCTACGAGTTCCGGCCCAAAGAAGGATGGGCCCAGTTGTGAAGATGCGTCCCAAGATGGGACGTCCAGTGAGGAAGAGGGCACGGCGTAAAGTGAAGGGGCGCGGCTGAAGGCGGAGCGGCTGAGAGTGACGAGTGACGCGGCAGTCGCGTCAGAAGGCCGGCCCAGGAAGAGGCGGAGTTGGACGCGCAGGACGCGCGTCACCGGTAAGCGACCAGCGCCATTTTCTGTCCGGCACGTGAGGAGAAGGAGGTGCTGTGGTGAACGCTCCGGGAGAATGGCAAACGGAGGATCGGACGACCTGTCCGGAGTGCGTAGTGAGGAAGAGATGTTGGAGCTGAGTACCCCGGGGCTGCAGGCGAGAGTCGCTCGCTCGCGGATGCCGCCCGTGAGTTTCTACCCCCAGTGGCTGTCCAGTGGTCTACTAGGCCCGAACCGGAGCTGGGCCTGCTCATCCATGAGCTCCGTGTGTGGTGTTGGAGCCGGATGCAGGGAGGCCCGTCCCCCTCGGCCAAAGGGGGGAGAACATTCTGGTGGAGAACATTCTGGTGGGCCCGGAGCAACAGCTGCAAAGGAGACTGACGGAGGTGAGCAGCCTATACCCCAGCGGCCGGTTTCGCCTGCGGCGCCTGCCGCGACAGCTTCCACGGCGACAGGGGGTGGTGCGGAGGCGAGGTCTCCCAGGAAGAGGGCCCCGCAAGAGAGCTTTTGGTCATTGGCCTTGGAGGCCCTACATTCCCCCTCAGCAGAGCGGTACACCAAGCCCGGAAGTCCACAATGGGGCACCCGCGACCCTCCGATGACCTCGCGAGAGCAGCGGCGGTGGACCGACAGCTTCCTAAGAGGCTGGCTGGAGGGGTCCAACGCAGCGCGGAGGGAGTCAGTGGAGGACTCCCAGACCCGGGGGCGGGTTGTGGAGTTCCGTGTCCACAAGGGATATGGGTTCCTAGAGGAAGAATGGACCGGGCATGAGGTGTTTGTCAGCCGAGAAGCCGTCAAACGCGAATACCTGCCCGATCGCCTCCACAACCTGCATGAGGGGGAAATTGTTCACTTCGTGAAATGCGAATGTGCAAGGGGGTGGTACGCGGCTGCGGTCACCCGCCCATATAAATGGGAGGACGTCCTGGAGAAGCACAGGCAGGTCTTCCGGCGAAGAGCTGAGAGGGAGGCTCGGCAGCGTCGGGCTAGGGAAGCCCCTGGAGGATTCTTGCCCCCTCCCAAGGCCGGCATCCCGCAGGAGGAAGAATCCGGAAGCCAGCAGCAGGGAGATGACGTCGATAAAGAGGAGGAGGATGTCCCGGGTTGTAGTAGAGCCGACTCTCCCAGTGGGGCGCCTGAGGTAGGCTCAACAACCAAACACCCAGAAGGGGCTGAGACGGTTAGTCGTGGAGTCGTCGAAAGGACTCAGGCTGCTGTCAGTCAGGAGGTTCACAGCTTCACCGTGACCAGCTAAGGCCCCACGCGGGTCTGCTGTGGCAGCGCCACCTCCTCGGATGAGGACCCCGGGCATAGCAGATACCCTGACCAGCCCTGGAGGTGGAAGAAGCCACCCTCCTCTGCAGCATGGGCTGCCTTAATGAAAGAAAGGAAGGAGGCCCGGAAGAAATGAGGTGGTGAGCTGAAAGGTCCATTGACCTTCTACTTTCCTTTTTAGGACCCATCAGCGGTGGTCCTGTTTTCTTTTTGGGACTGTTACCCAATGGGGGCGGAATGCCCTATAACGAGTTGAATAAAAATGGAGGACTGTTCCCCTACCTCCCAGGCCAGGAGGGCCTCAAGCAGCACCCAAAAGTTATGTGCCCAGGAGAGCTGCTCTTTTTGTTTTTACTTTTTATTTTTCTTTTTGTTGCGCTTGTTGCGCCTTTTTCTGCTGGAATTTACAATGCTGAGGCACACCTTGAGGATGGATATCCTCCAAACCTAAGAGACTTGCGGCTTAGCGGGAAGAACCGGTGACCCCCGCTAGGGCCAAGAAGAAAGAGACTCACAGGGTGTTACCTGTGACTGTGTGCCTCAGAATGGAGCCCTCGAAGGAGATTGGGGGCTATTGAGGTGTTGGCCTGTCTTAAAAATATGGACATGGACGTTGTGTTTCCAGGGTCCTTACCAAGAAGGACCGGTACCTCTGAAAGGTTGATAATGGACTGTCCTGAATTGCTGTTCCGGGGCCCTTAACCGAGAAGGGCCGGTCTTCCATCCAAGAAGATGACCTCAGGACCAGTCGTTTGCTAAAATGTTTTAGTAAAATTTAGTAATGTGATATAATGTCATAGCTGCTGATTTGTGTTTATTGTTTAGTGTGGTCAGGGACGACCAACATTAAAGTGTCGGGGAATGTAATAGTGGGGAAGGGCGTAGCCTTCCCTTGGTACTGAGATAGTTAAAGGAAGTGTTCCTAAAGTCAGACCTCTCTGAACTGTTGGTAGACCACGCTACAGTAAGGGGTTAGCTTTAGTGGTCCAGTCAGTAGAGTAAAGGGGGGACTTAGTGCCCGGATCAAGCCTTGAGTGATATAGAGCTGGTTCCTGGCATAATTCATTGTGGGCTGCAGTACCTGTAAACAGCCACAAGATGCCACTGTTCTGGGTGCAGATGTCAGGTTGTGTCTGCTAGCAGGGTTACAGGCAGTGATAAGTTAATGCTGTGTGATGCAGCTCACAGGGGGTGGGCACATTGGCAAAAAGCCTCGGTTTTAGTGTCCAGAGGCCAGTAAGAGACAGTACGGTGAATCATGCGGGCAGCCTGACTATAGTGGCTGCTAGGGTAGACGGGAGCTCTACACCCTCAGACAGTGGGATCACTAGTGTGCAAGTCTCCTCATGCAAGAGCAAAAGTCCTGTTAGCTGGTCGGAGAAACTCATCAGAGGTAGTGAGGACCCGAGGCACTTCTAGTCTGTAGGAAGCAGAAGAAGATAAATAGGACTCCAGGCTAAGACGTGGGGGAGATATTTGATCCAGGTCACTGTTAATGTTACAGAAGAGTCTCTTGGACTAGAGATAGAGCCACAGAGATGCTTCACTTAAAGAGGGAATCAGGGCTGAAGATGTTGTCAGTGCCTGTGAGAGAGATGATAGCCTGTCGGGCCTTATCCATTATATCTGCCTGTAAATACTGTATATATTCCTCTTCCCCAAGTAAAGTTCAAGTTCTGGTTAAGAACCTCGTGTCCTCTGAATTTCTTGCTGCCCTGGTCCCAGAAGAGAAATGCCTGGAGACAGCCGCGATCGGATGGCTTGAAGTAAGTGAAGAGCACCACATACACAGCCACACTGTAGAGGGAGGACACGTATTGACTGTAGGGTGCCATAGCGAGTGGGGACTACAGCTCGCCCACGACTACCTCGCTGGGGCACCTTACATATGTTACACAAAATAGTTAATAAATAACATTTCCCACTTTACATCAGCACAATTTTGGAACCAAATTTTTTTTTTGTTAGGGAGCTATAAGGGTTGAAAGTTGACCAGCGATTTCTCATTTTTCCAACAAAATTTACAAAAACATTTTTTTAGGGACCACACTTTGAGGGGTCTTTATGACAGAAAATACCCAAAAGTGACACCATTCTAAAAATTGCACCCCTCAAGGTGCTCAAAACCACATTCAAGAACTTTATTAACCCTTCAGGTGCTTCACAGGAATTTTTGGAATGTGGAAGAAAAAAATTAACATTTAACTTTTTTCACAAAAATGTTACTTTAGACCCAATTTTTTTTATTTTCGCAGGGGTAACAGGAAAAAATGAACCACAAAATTTTTTCTGCAATTTCTCTTGAGCGTGCTGATACCCCATATGTGAGGGAAAACCACTGTTTGGGCGCACTGCAGGGTTCGGAAGGGAAGGAGCGCCATTTGACTTTTTGAATGTAAAATTTGCTTGAATAATTAGCGGACGCCATGTTGCGTTTGGGGAGCCCCTGATGCGCCTAAACAGTGGAAACCCCCCACAAGTGACACCATTTTGCAAACTAGACCCCTCAGGGAACTTATCTAGATGTGTGGTGAGCACCTTGAACTCTCAGGTGCTTCACAGAAGTTTGGAACACTGAGCCGTAAAAATAAAATTTTCACATTTTTGCAACAAAAATGTTTTTCAGCCTCCAATTTTGCATTTTCATAAGGGTAACAGGAGAAATTGCACCATGCAATTTTTTGTGCAATTCCTCCTGAGCACGCTGATACCCAATATGTGGGGGAAAACCACTATTTGGGTACACTGCAGGGTTCGGAAGGGAAGGAGCGCCATTTGACTTTTTGAATGTAAAATTTGTTTGAATAATTAGCGGACGCCATGTCGCATTTGGGGAGCCCCTAATGTGCCTAAACAGTGGAAACCCCCCACAAGTGACACCATTTTGTAAACTACACCCCTTAGGGAACTTACAGTGCTGGCCAAAAGTATTGGCACCCCTGCAATTCTGTCAGATAATACTCAGTTTCTTCCTGAAAATGATTGCAATCACAAATTCTTTGGTATTATTCTCTTCATTTAATTTGCTTGCAAGGAAAAAACACAAAAGAGAATGAAGCAAAAATCAAATCATTGATCATTTCACACAAAACTCTAAAAAAGGGCCGGACAAAAGTATTGGCACCCTCAGCCTAATACTTGGTTGCACAACCTTTAGCCAAAATAACTGCGAACAGCCACTTCCGGTAACCATCAATGAGTTTCTTACAATGCTCTGCTGGAATTGTAGACCATTCTTCTTTGGCAAACTGCTCCAGGTCCTTGATATTTGAAGGGTACCTTCTCCAAACTGCCATTTTGAGATCTCTCCACAGGTGTTTTACGGGATTTAGGTCTGGACTCATTGCTGGCCACCTTAGAAGTCTCCAGTGCTTTCTCTCAAACAATTTTATAGTGCTTTTGGAAGTGTGTTTTGGGTCATTGTCCTGCTGGAAGACCCATGACCTCTGAGGGAGACCCAGCTTTCTCACACTGGGCCCTACATTATGCTGCAAAATTTGTTGGTAGTCTTCAGACTTCATAATGCCATGCACACAGTCAAGCAGTCCAGTGCCAGAGGCAGCAAAGCAACCCCAAAACATCAGGGAACCTCCGCCATGTTTGACTGTAGGGACAGTGTTCTTTTCTTTGAATGCCTCTTTTTTTTCCTGTACACTCTATGTTGATGCTTTTTCCCAAAAAGCTCTACTTTTGTCTCATCTGACCAGAGAACATTCTTCCAAAACGTTTTAGGCTTTCTCAGGTAAGTTTTGGCAAACTCCAGCCTGGCTTTTTTATGTCTCGCGGTAAGAAGTGGGGTCTTCCTGGGTATCCTACCATACAGTCCCTTTTCATTCAGACGTCGACTGATAGTACAGGTAGACACTGTTGTACCCTCGGACTGCAGGGCAGCTTGAACTTGCAGCTTGTTAGTCGAGGTTCTTTATCCACCATCCGCACAATCTTGCGTTGAAATCTCTCGTCAATTTTTCTTTTCCGTCCACATCTAGGGAGGTTAGCCACAGTGCCATGGGCTTTAAACTTCTTGATGACACTGCGCACGGAAGACACAGGAACATTCAGGTCTTTGGAGATGGACTTGTAGCCTTGAGATTGCTCATGCTTCCTCACAATTTGGTTTCTCAAGTCCTCAGACAGTTCTTTGGTCTTCTTTCTTTTCTCCATGCTTAATGTGGTACACACAAGGACACAAGACAGAGGTTGAGTCAACTTTAATCCATGTTAACTGGCTGCAAGTGTGATTTAGTTATTGCCAACACCTGTTAGGTGCCACAGGTAAGTTACAGGTGCTGTTAATTACACGAATTAGAGAAGCATCACATGATTTTTCAAAGGGTGCCAATACTTTTGTCCACCCCCTTTTTTAGGTTTGGTGTGGAATTATATCCAATTTGGCTTTAGGACAATTCTTTTTGTGTTTTTTCATTGAAGACAAATTAAATGAAGAGAATAATACCAAAGAATTTGTGATTGCAATCATTTTCAGGAAGAAACTGAGTATTATCTGAGCATTATCATATAGAAGACAGCAAAGGGTTAACATCACTGGGACCTGATCCAATCAGGTCCCGATGATGTCCCATGTCAGAGCTGTCGCTCTGAACCGCAACCGCAGCGCTTGCAGGACCCTCGGGGTCCTGAGCGCTGCGGGACCACCCACCGTTTTTAAACGTCGGCGCTGCACAGAGCCCAGGCAGCGCCAACATTTATCTACAGTGGGCTGTCGCGAAGCGGTTAAATCATCGCCAGTTCCAAATGTTTTTGCAGGAGATGAACTTGGAGCGTGGAGACATGCTGCACCACACAGAAGCAAGGTGGCTGAGCATGAGCGAGCGTCCTCCTTAAACAATTTTTTGAGATAATGGAAGAAATTGCACTTTTCATGGAAAGCAAAGGAAAACCCTTGCCTGAACTATCAGATCCAAACTGGCTGTGTGATTTTGCCATGTTGTGTGACATAACTGAGCATCTTGCACAACTGAATCATAGGCTGCAGGGACGCAAACAAATAATTGCACAGTTGTCCAACATGATCACAGCTTTGCAGTGTAAACTTCACCTATGGAACTCCCAATTGGACCAGGACAATCTTGCCCACTTTCCTGTTTATCAGGGCATCTTAGCGTCAGTTCTCAGTGCTTTTTCATTCGTTCGCTTGGCTACCAAAGCAAGCCAGTTAATTAATAAGTTTGATCTGCGCTTCTCTGACTTTAGAACACAACACTCGAGCTTTGCAATCTTTGCCTATCCTTTTGACGCTCATGTCCACAGTGCATCCCATCAACTTCAGATGGATTTACTAGATATTCAGAGCGATAGTGGTCTGAGAACAAAGTACAAGGAAGGTAAAATCGAGACATTTTACCGTATACTGCTCCCTGTATTGATGCCATAGCTCCCACTTCATGCTGCCCGTATTCTGTCCATGTTTTGGAGAACCTATCTGTGTGAACAGATGTTTTAAAAAATGACTTCAAACAAGAGTAAGCATAGATCATGCATCACTGATGACAACCTTCATGCTGTTTTAAGGATTGCTACAGCACAAGACCTAAAACCAGACATAGACACACTGACCACGGGAAAACAGTGTCAGACATGTGGCCAGAAAACAAAATATGTAAGCATTTTTAAACACCTGAGTCAAAAATATAATAAAATGTATTTCTGCCAAGAAATGTAGGCAAATTACATTTTAACCATACATTTAAATGGTTGTGCTTACATTACGTTTGGTGTTTGCTGATACGTTCAGAACATGATCAATAGATTTGGATGGTGTGCGATATGGTGCCTGAGGTTATTTAACAATATGGTAAAGAGTAGGTACATTTATACATTCTTATCGCTTATGCAGACATTCATGCAACACGGCCCCAGCATGGACCGCAATGCACTGACTGGCTGTGGGTCTCCCGACCATGACAGACTCGTAGAAATATATGACGTTTTCATGCTCGGGTGAGGAGACCCGCGGACAATCCGAGCATTGTAGTACATGCTCGGATCATATTTCATCTGAATGAGCCCTTACAATTACAAGCGGCCCTTTGAAGGCAATCATAATATTGATGTGGCCCTCGGTGAAAATGAGTTTGACACCCCCTGCACTAGACTGAATCCCTGGGTCAAAGTTTGCATGATAAACATAAGAAAAGGAGAAAATTAGGTGACATGACATTCTTTTCTTTTTCTCTGCCTGTTATGGTGTAGCTGTCCTGCAAGTGAATCATATTGCTGACATTCCTTTTGTGATCTGACGCAGCCAGCTAGATAACTTGATATCACAAATTAGCATCTAAGTTAATAAGAAAAGTGAGACATGGCTTGGCAGAGATGCTTCTGTTGACAGAGAAATATATCTTTGGCTTAGTATTATCTGTTCACTCTCCAGCACTAATCTTACTAACTTTATTGCTTCTAATAAGAAATGTGAACCATTGAGCTTATAGCATCTGCATTCTTTCTGGCACTATTACTGCCGATTATGAACTATATTATAAAAGGAATTAGCTAACAAGCATGTGATAATTCTACATATTTTGACATTAGCATTACTGATTCGGGTCTGGACTATTAAGAGAAGTGAATCCTTGCTCTAATTTCATCTTTAGGCCTCATTCAAACTTTTACGATTTTTTACATGTGCCAAAAAACAGTGTTTCATCAGGGATTTTCACGTATGAAAAAATAAATTGCAAAGTTTCTCCTATACAATGTAATGTAAAAACAGACCGGACATGAATTGACCACGGATACCATTTGTGTGCTGTCAGTGATATTTATGGTTCCATAGACTTGTGTGGGTGATTTTGATCCATCACTCAATGGAACAAAAATAGACTTGTCTCTGTGATTTTTTGTGGCCCATATCTCTAGAACAGTATGGGCAATTTGCAAAAGACAAAAAGCAGAAAACTCAGGGAAGCAGCTGGAATAATCTTTAGGCAAAAACTGTCCACTTTTAACCTGATGACATGTCCTATTTAACCCTTTAACGACCGCCAATGCACCTTATTCCTCAGCACAACTTTTTCATGGCGCTGAGGAAAAAAAGTCTAGCCCCTGCCAGAAGATTAAAATCCAATTGTCCCCAACTGGTTTTATCAATCGTTATAAGTAGTTAAAAGAGGGAAAGGACTATCCCATGATCACAAATGTGGGTGTCGACAGTTGCCATCGCATCCCGAGGTTATCTGATGACCTCAGGGTACAGTGACCAGTTAGAAACTGCTGAAAACAGAGTCTAACAGGCTGTGTCAGTGCAGAACTCACAGGTTCCATGTGTGGCACCCTGCTGTTCACAGGTACCACAGGACCCAAAAGGGTGCATGGATGGACTTCTCCACAAGAGGCCCTCGTTACAAACAAACACCTCCACCCTTCCACCTCATACCACCAGAGGGAGCCCATTAGGGATATATATATATGGAGAGTCGAGCTAGGAAGTTCAGTTCAGTCCAGTCTGAGTCTCAGTCAGTCAGAGTGTTTAGTCAGAGAGTGTGCTGCCACTGAGAGCAGTGAAGACGCAGCACGTCTGCTGCTGTATTGAGGGCCCCGAGTGTGGCCGGAGGCAAAGAGGAGAGGAGTTGAGGGGGCAGAGGAGCATTATAGGCTCACCCCAAGACACGAACTGGACACCGGGTCCGCGCCTACAGGGTCCTTTATACCCAGTAGGGATCACTGGCATACCAGGAGGACTACAAGTCCCTGGTCGACCTGAAGCTAAACCCTTGACAGGACTAGGAACCACGAAGGCCCCGGCATCCAGGGATAGTGGTTGCCAGAAAAAGGTCCTACTACCAAACGGCAGGTGAAGTAATAGCACGACACAGAAGCTAGGCCCAATTGCAGGCTGGCCAGGAGCTTAGAGAGAGGGAGACACGGACCAGGAGGCCTTATACCCGTTCACTGGGGAGAAGTCCTGAAGTGCACCCTTCCTACAAAGTACCCTGGACCGTACCTGACATCCGCACCAGTAAAAGTACTGAAGTGAATCCCCAGTCTCTGTCAGTTACTCCTGCTGCGCCATCTCGCCTGCACTACAAGCCCCAGCATCACCACCATCTGCACCTACACTGCCCCGGGGACCCGCTCCGCCTGTGGGGAGCAAGAACATCCCAGCTGCCATCCCATCAGCCCCGGAGGTCTGCAGCAGCGCCGGTAACCATTACCGGAAACCACAGGTGGAGTCACGAGACAAACTGTATACTAAAACCACTTTTTAAAGAGAAACCCAGAGTACGGGCCCGGGAGCCGACTGCCGTGACCTCCTAAACAAGGTAAAAGGCCCGGGTACTGAGTCCCCTATATTCCCCCTGGGTGACACAACTCTTTTTCCTGGCGTCATGAACAGGATTTCCTGCCCGTTGCCACCGGGTACTGTGTGTCGTAATTGAACTGTGTTTTTACTGTGGTGAACATCGCCGCCATTACCGCGTCGCCGCGTGGGAAGAAGAGGGGCGTAATCGCGGAAATCGGAGAGGCGTGACGGCTAGAAGCGCGCAAAGCTCAAGCCCCGCCTCACGCTCTGACGCAGCACCAGGAAGCGTCAGGTCCTGGAAGGAGACCGCCGTCTGCGGAGCTGCGGCCTACCCGAAAAAGAAACAGGAGGTAGCCTACGGTTTACTAGGGGGGCGCAACCATGTTCGACGACCAGCAAAACGCCGGAGCACCGGTTAACGCTCCTGATGCTCAACTTGACCCCGGCGCTGCTCAGGCCGGAGCGGCCGCCCCACCAGCAGGGGTGATGACTCCGTTAATACCCATGGCACTGCTGTATATCCCTGGAGCAAAATGGCTTCCCCAGTATGATGGCAAACCAGACACCCTGTCTGGATTCAAAAGGAAAATATGCGGTGTACTGGATATGTACTCAATGACTGGTAAGCAGAGAGCCGCTGTTGTGCAGGGACAATTGACTGGTGCTGCAGAGCGGGAAGTTGAAACCTGGCCAGCCGCAGACCAGGAATCAGTATCCATTATCTTTAAGAGACTTCAAACTGTCTTTGAAAACCGCACTGAGACAGATCTCTGGATGAGGTTGTACCACTGTACCCAGAAACCTGAGGACAGTATCCGGGACTATGCCTGGCGCTTACAGGAAGCCCTGATGGCGCTGAAACAGGTTAGTCCAGCCAGCATACATGGTGAGGACAAAATGCTGACAGAAAAGTTCATCCCGGGGTTGAGGTCCCAGGAGGAGAGCAGAACCGTACGGTGGTGGGCCTTAGATCATCCAAATGCCACCTTTGATGCCCTGAAGGACATGGCTATTAAGGGTCTGTAGCCCCTGGAACCATCAGATACTGCTATCCAGCGTTACCAGGGTGGGGCCACCCCAGTGCCCGCAGCACCCACTGCTACTTCATTAACGGCTGAAACAAAGATGCAAACAGTGCCCCCTAGCGAGCTGGACAGCCTGCGCTCTGAAGTGTGTCAGCTAAGTAAAACCCTGGCCACTATCCTGAGCACCCTGCAGCTACAGACGGAGCCTGAGCCGGAAGGAAGGATCTTACTCACCGACAGTCCTAAGGATGTCCCTGGATGAGGAGAAGAAGGAGGACAATGCCACCCCGAAGGAGGACAACACCACCCCGTGGGAGGACCAACGACCAACGTCGCCCTCCAGGAAAATACATCTGCTACCGTTGCCACAAGGCTGGCCACACCGCGCGGAACTGTCCTTTAAACAGGCAAACCCTGGGTCCGAGGGCCGACACCCAGGAGTAGACCAACCAGGCCCATCAAGCTGGTACCACCGGTTTGTAGGAGGAAGGCCTTTCCTGTCCATCATGCTGGACGGAATAGCAACACCAGCATTACTGGACACCGGCTCACAGGTTACCATCACACCTGATGTCCTCTACAAAAGGTACTGGTCCATAGATGAACTCCATCTGCCAGCCCCAAATCTCTCTGTGTATGCATCCAATGGCCTTCCTCTTAACCTAGTAGGGGTTAAGGACGTGACAGTGAAGGTGGGAAGAGTGGAACTAAAGGACCAAGGGCTGGTTGTAGTGGAGTCTAACCCTGGTGATACGGACTTGTAAATGATACTTGGTACAAATATTGTTGGTAACTGTTTGGGAGAAGTGTTGTTCTTACTCCAACAGATAGCTGACACTGCCAAACCAGGGCAGAGGAAGGTGCTCCAGAAAGAAATTCGAGCCCTCCTGTACCAGCAACAGGTAAAACTAACAGGTGGTGAGATTGGTAATGTACAGGTGACAGACCCGATACCCATTGTAATTCCCCCAATGAGTAAAATGCTGATTTGGTGTAGGGCAGCAATAGGTCTCAAGGGACAGAACTACCAGGCGGTAGTGGAGCCCATTAGCTCAGAGCACAGACCTACACTCCTAACTGCTAGAGGGGTAGTTGATGTACAAAATGGGAGGGTACCTGTACGTCTCCTAAATTGTGGGAAGGAGGAAGTCAAATTGCCAAGATACGCCACTGTTGCCAGATTGTATACTGTGAATAATGATGCCATACACACAGTGGAATCCTTGACCCCACCAGATACAGTGGAGGACAATGACTCCGAAGCTCAGCTGGAGGGTTGGTGTCAACAGCTCCATGTTGGAACGGACGTCACTCCTGTCCATCAAAAATACAGTGGCTACAGAGTGGTTCAGGAATATGAACAAGTGTTTAGTAAACACCACTTGATTTTGGAAGGGTTAAAGGGGTACAACACCACATACCCACCGGTAACCATCCACAAATTAAAGAGCGTTACAGACCCATAATACCAGCACATTACCAAAAAGCCAAGGAAATGTTGCATGACATGAAAAAGGCAGGGGTAGTAAGGGATAGCTGTAGCCCCTGGGCAGCTCCCCTGGTCCTGGTCAGAAAGAAGGACGGTAGCATGAGGATGTGTGTAGATTATAGACAAATTAATCGAATAACACATAAAGATGCATACCCTTTGCCCCGTATAGAGGAATCCCTGTCTGCACTAAAATCTGCCAATTACTTCTCTACATTGGATCTCACTAGTGGGTACTGGCAAGTCTCTGTTGCTGAGGAAGACCGGGAGAAGACAGCCTTCACCACCCCGATGGGACTATGCGAGTTCAACAGTATGCCGTTTGGGCTCTGCAACGCCCCCGGAACGTTCCAGAGGCTGATGGAGTGTTGCTTGGGACACCGGAACTTTGAGACAGTGCTGCTGTACCTGGATGACGTTATCGTGTACTCGAGGACGTATGAAGACCATCTGAAGCACCTGGCGGAAGTATTTGAAGCGTTGTCCCGGTATGAGATGAAACTAAGACCTTCTAAGTGCCACCTGCTCAAGCAGACCCAGAGAAGGTCACTGCCATCCAGAAGTGGCCTGAACCGAGAAGCATCAAAGAAGTACGGCAATTCCTGAGACTGGTCGGGTACTACAGGAGGTTCATAAAGGACTATACCAAAAAGGTAGCACCTCTACAAGATCTCCTGGTAGGACAGTCCAAAAGAGGAGAAAGTCCCCTATTCCAGTGGGGCAAAGAGCAGACTGAATCCTTTGCATCAATGAAGGAAGTCCTAACTGGTGAAAAAATCCTGGCTTACCCTGACTACAGCCAGCCTTTCCTGTTGTATACCGACGCCAGCAACGAAGGACTGGGAGCTGTGTTGTCCCAGAAGCAAAGTGGCAGAGAAAAGGTAATTGCGTATGCCAGTAGGAAGCTTCGCCCTACTGAGAGGAAGCCGGAGAATTACAGTTCCTTCAAGCTGGAGTTCCTGGCCTTGGTCTGGGCTATCACTGAAAGATTCAAGCATTACCTAGCCTCAACCAAATTCACAGCCTTTACCGACAATAATCCCTTTACACACCTGGATACAGCCAGGTTGGGAGCCATGGAACAGCGTTGGGTGGCCAGACTGTCGGATTATCAGTTCACAATCAAGTACCGGGCAGGTCACAAGAATACCAATGCTGATGCCTTGTCAAGGATGCCTCACCAGTCGGACACCGAGAATGAAGTGGATGATCTCGAAGAAATTGAACTACTTGCTTTCCACAGAAATGGAATGGTCCACGAGCAGCACGCCTCCAGAAGATGTCATGGTAGGACGCCAAACCCTCTACCTAATCACAACTAGAAGGAGACCCAGGACAGTGACCCGGTTGTCAGCCTCATCAAAGGACTGATAATCCAAGAAGGTTCTCACCTGGAGAAGGATGCTCCTCCACAAGCCAAACACCTTTGGAATGCGAGAAGCCGGCTGTTCATCTACAGAGAGAAGCTGTGCAGAAGGTATGTCAACCCCAAGACCCATTAAATGGTGTGGCAGATTGTTTTACCTAGGACAGATATCCAGATGGTGTTAGAGGCCTACTACGACTAAGCAGGTCACTTTGGCTGGAAGAAGCTGGAAACCCTGCTGAAGGACCGGTTCTATTGGGTTGGAATGCGGAGTTCCATAGAAAGGTGGTGCCGGAATTGTGGACCCTGTAGACTCAGAAGGAAAGACTACGGCAGCCAGAAAGCACCCTTGCAGTCCATCAAAACAACCCAACCCCTGGATATTGTCGCTCTGGATCACGTCAAACTGTCACCCAGCAGATCAGGCTACTCCTATGCCCTGTCCAAGGTGGATCACTATTCCCGGTTCCTGGTGGTAGCCCCTGTCAAGTACCTGACAGTAGAAACTGCAGAAAGAACGTTCCAAGCCTACTTCTGCAGACCCCATGGATATCCGGAAAAGGTGCTCACAGATCAAGGCCCTGCTTTCGAAGCTGAGCTATTCAAGGAATTCTGCCACCTGTATGGATGCAAGAAGATACGGACTACGCCATATTATTCGCAAACCAACGGTATGTGCGAGAAAATGAATAACATTGTGATAGACCTGTTGAAAACCCTACCTTTAGAAGAAAGGAACCAGTGGCCAGAAAAGCTACCTGACCTAGTGGACCTGTATAACCACATACCCGTGAGTTCTACAAATTGTACCCCAGCGTACCTTATGAGAGCAAGACCTGGAAATTTGCCCATGGACCTGGAGCTCGGAGTGGTAGAACCTGCTGCAGATACGTCCACTGAAGACTGGGACACAAGTCGGCAAGAGCAGTACAGGAAGGTACAGGCCTATGTCGAAGACAGTCTAAACAAGGTGAGGGAAAGACTGGAAGAGCAGTATAACAAACATGCACCAGCAGAACTCTTGGCACCTGGAGAGATAGTGCTAAAGCGGAAAAGAAGAGGTCACAAGCTCGATGACCAGTGGGAAAGAGAGCCCTACACTGTGCTAAACTCCAGATTTGACAACAGTAAAACCTGCCTGATTAGTAAGGATGGAGGTAAGACAACCGCAACAGTCTCAAGAGACCACTTGAAGGTGTGCCCAGGTCTATTGAAGACAACGGAGGAAGAAGTACCTCCTATAGCACCAGAAGAACCCAAGGAAGGTGTGCTTCACACAGTTCTAGGAGATTTCCCTGCGGACTGGCCTCAACTTGATGGGGCAGTTATTATACCAGTAATACACTTCTATCAACCACAAGAAGAACCTGTGAGCGCCCTAGAGGAACCTGCTCAGGAACAGGAAGAGTCCCTAGTCAGAGGAGAATCACCCATTGAAGCAGAGCCTGAAGGCACAGTAATCAGTGCACTTGCCAGTCCCATAGAGAGATTGAGGCAGTTTTATATTCTACTAGCACGTACACCTGATAGGTTAGCAGAGAGTGCATGCACAGACACCAGTATCACCCCAGTGCTACGAAGGTCCACACGCAGCACACAAGGCGAAATTCCTGCCAGGTTTAGGGATTAAAATACAAAATGCCTAAAGTATAAATAGTTACCCAGTTGGGTATTGCCTATTGTTTATTGTGTAAACTGAAATTAATGTGTGCCTGTAGTTACCCGTCAGGGTACAGAGACTTGTAGGCTGAGGACTGTGAGCAGCCAAAAACTGTCCTTGTAAATAGTTGCACTCATCAAAAGTGCCCACCTTATTTGACCACTGGACAAAAACCCGTTTGGCGTGGCCAAAGACGTGGTCCAGCACATGGATCACTTATGCCCTGTAGCCACGCCCAGAGCCTACATTGAGGGTTTTCGTACAGGTCCCTCATGTTACTCATGTTATACCACCTTCGGTGAAATGGACACCTGGTTATGGGACATACTGTAACTTTATTATTGTTATTGTTATTATTGTTATTGTTGTAACCTGTTACAAAATGCTTCAGTCCAGGAGTACTGAATTGTACTAGGGGGGAACGTGGCATCCTGCTGTTCACAGGTACCACAGGACCCAAAAGGGTGCATGGATGGACTTCTCCACAAGAGGCCCTCGTTACAAACAAACACCTCCATCCTGCCACCTCATACCACCAGAGGGAGCCTGTTAGGGATATATATATATATATGGAGGGTGGAGCTAGGCAGTTCAGTTCAGTCCAGTCTGAGTCTCAGTCAGTCAGAGTGTTTAGTCAGAGAGTGTGCTGCCACTGAGAGCAGTGAAGACGCAGCACGTCTGCTGCTGTATTGAGGGCCCCGAGTGTGGCCGGAGGCAAAGAGGAGAGGAGAAAGGAGTTGAGGGGGCAAAGGATCATCATAGGCTCACCCCAAGACACGAACCGGACACCGGGTCCGCGCCTACAGGGTCCTTTATACCCAGTAGGGATCACCGGCATACCAGGAGGACTACAAGTCCCTGGTAGACCTGAAGCTAAACCCTTGACAGGACTAGGAACCACGAAGGCCCCGGCGTCCAGGGATAGTGCATGTTCTCTTCATGCAGTCATCTTTATAAATCTCATTGGAACGGCACCAGACAAAAGTTCCAGCATCATCACCTTGCCCAACGCAGATTCGTGATTCATCACTGAATATGACTTTCATCCAGTTATCCACAGTCCACGATTGCTTTTCCTTAGCACATTGTAACCTTGTTTTTTTCTGTTTAGGTGTTAATGATGGCTTATGTTTAGCTTTTCTGTATGTAAATCCCATTTCCTTTAGGCGGTTTCTTACAGTTCGGTCACAGACATTGACTCCAGTTTCCTCCCATTCGTTCCTCATTTGTTTTGTTGTGCATTCCCTGTTTTGGAGACATATTGCTTTAAGTTTCCGGTCTTGACGCTTTGATGTCTTCCTTGGTCTACCAGTATGTTTGCTTTTAACAACCTTCCCATGTTGTTTGTATTTGGTCCAGATTTTAGACACAACTGACTGTGAACAACCAACATCTTTTGCAACATTGCGTGAAGATTTACCTACTTTTAAGAGTTTGCTAATCCTCTCCTTTGTTTCAATTGACATGGAGCCATGATTCATGTCAGTCCACTGGGTGCAACAGCTCTCCAAGGTGTGATCACTCCTTTTTAGATGCAGACTAATGAGCAGATCAAATTTGATGCAGGTGTTAGTTTTGGAAATAAAAATTTTACAGAGCGATTCCATAATTTTTTCTTCAGAATTGATTGATTCCATAATTTATTCCCTGATCTGGCAACAGCAATCAGAGAAAGTTGGAGCCAGATTGTTGATTTGGTGCAACAAAATACTACTGATGTATTGGAGTGTTCTTTTATGGGTTTGTTTTTCATGATTCCATAATTTTTTCCTCAGAATTGAGTGATTCCATAATTTTTTCCCTCTGCTTGGTCTGAAAAAAATGACCCTTACTGAGTACCACATTTTTAATCTTCATTTCTTTTAGTGTTTCTTAAAGCCCTAAAGTTGCCATTTGAACTGACTTTAGTTTTGTGCCATGTCTGTGATCTGCTTTTTTTCAACAACATTAAACAACTGAATGAACATCCTCCGAGCCCGGTGATTCCATAATTTTTGCCAGGGGTTGTACTGTATGTGTATACTGTGCAGGTTCTCACCAATGACGATCTCGCTGACTGTTGTCATTCATTTTCCCTTTTCCTTTGCATTTGTCCAAGACCACCATTACCTCTTCTTATGTTCATAATTTGTCCCTGTAAACCCTGTAAAATGTAGCACACAGACATCTTTACTTTATTGATTTTCCAGGACCCTTCTCACTTTCTATCACCTCTACACAAACCATATAGTGCTATTAACAATGTCCCAGACAGTAATAATGCCCCTTCTTTGCCCTATATAGTAATGCTATTCTCCAATTGTGCCCTATACAATAGAAGTACCCCTTCTTTGCCCCTACCTAGTTATAATGTTTCCTCTGTTTTTCCTTGTAGTAATAATGCTCCCCTGTGCCATCTTAACCCCTTTACCCCCAAAAGCTGTTTGCATGTTAATGACCAGGCCGATTTTTACAATTCTGACCAGTGTCACTTTATGAGGTAAAACTTTTTTTTTTGTGACATATTTTACTTCATGATAGTGGTAAAATTTATTTGATATGACTGGCGTGAAAAAAAAACGGAAATTTGTAGAAAATCTGGAAAATTTTGCAATTTTCAAATTTTGAATTTTCATGCTCTTAAATCAGAAAGATATGTCACACAAAATAGTTAATAAATAACATTTCCCACATGTCTACTTTACATCAGCACAATTTTGGAACCAAATTTTTTTTTGTTAGGAAGTAATAAGGGTTAAAAGTTGACCAGCGATTTCTAATTTTTCAAACTAAATAAACAAAACCATTTTTTTAGGGACCACATCACATTTGAAGTGACTTTGATGGGCCTTTATCACAGAAAATACCCAAAAGTGACACCACTCTAAAAACTGCACCTTCTTCACATTCAAGAAGTTTATTAACCCTTCAGGTCCTTCAAAGGAATTTTTGGAATGTGGAAGAAAATAATGAACATTTAACTTTTTCTCACAAAAATGTTACTTTAGACCCAATTTTTTTTTATTTTTGCAAGGGTAACATGAAAAAATGGACCCCAAAATTTGTTGTGCAATTTCTCCTGGAAACCCCCCCGCAAGTGACACGATGTTGGAAACTAAACCCCCCTCAGGGAACTTATCGAGATGTGTGGTGGGCACCTTGAACTCCCTGGTGCTTCACAGAAGTTGACAACATTGTGCCGTGAAAATAAAATTTTCACATTTTTTCCCCTAAAAATGTTTTTCAGACCCAAATTTTGCATTTTCATAAGGGTAAAAGGAGAAATTGCACAATAACAATTGTTGTGCAATTTCTCCTGAGTAAGCCGATTCCCCATATGTGGGGGAAAACTACTGTTTGGGTGCATGGCAGGAAAGGGAAGAGGAAGGAGTGCCATTTGACTTTTTGAATGTAAAATTTGCTTGAATAATTAGTGGACGCCATGGTGCTTTTGGGGAGCCCCTGATGTGCCTAAACAGTGGAAACCCCCCCCATTTTGAAAATTAGATCCCTTAAGGAACTTATCTACATGGGTGGGGAGCACCCTGAACCCCCAGGTGCTTCACAGAAGTTTATAACTTAAAATCACTTTTCTTCCACAAAAATGATCTTTTAGCCCCAATTTTTTTATTTTCACAAGAGGAAGGCTATGTGTCCACGATGCAGAAATGCTGCATATTTTTTCCGCTTCTCCCTGGCAGGAAAAACGCCTGCGGATTTTACATGCGTTTTTCCCGTCAGGTAGAAGCGTTTGTAAAGCGTTTTTGCATGCATTTCTGGATGCGGGTTTATCAAGCGCTTTCCAAGTGATTTTAGCATCACTTGGAAAAGTGCTTGACAACTTGGTCACACTATATAAAACCATGCAACTGGCATGGATTTATATAGTGTGACCAAGTAATAGTTAAAAAAAAAGAATAAGAATGGTAAAAAATAAAAAATAAAGATTATACTTACCTTCCGATGGACCCTGGCCTCCTTCTCCAATGCGTCCGGTCTCCCCGGTGTATCGCGGTGGTGTGAAGGACCAGCGATGACGTCATTGAGTCATGTGACAGGTCACGCGACTTTATTTTTTATTTTAAATTCTTTTTTTTACAGTTTCTATGGTACCCATGTCTGGATGAGAGTCTCCTCTTCTCCAGGCCTGGGTACCATCCGCACATTGAATCGCTTCATATCCGTGTGTGCAAATGTGCTGACACGGATATTAAGCGTTTCAATGCAAGTCAATGGCGGCAATTACGCTGTGTGTCCGCAAAATTAATGGACATGCTGCGTATTTTTCCACAATGATAATCCGCAGCGGAAATTTCCCCAGCATGTGCACAGCACATGCGGATTATCATTGGGGACCGTGGGGCACGTATTACCAAGCATTTTTTAAGCGTTTTCGCTGCGGAAATTCCGCGACAAAAACACTTGAAAAACGCATAGTGGGCACATAGCCTAACAGAAGAAATTGGACCCTAAAAGCTGTTGTGCAAATTCTCCTGAGCACGCAGGTACCCCATATGTGGTCAAAAACTACTTTTGAGGCACAAAAGTCCATATTGGAGTTCATATTTTGCTGGGCAGGTTTGATGGTGCCATGTCACATTGGCAGAGCCCCTGAGGAGCCAGAACAGCAGAAACCCCCATAATAGACCCTATTTTACAAACTATACCTCTCAATGAATTCATC
Source organism: Phyllobates terribilis (assembly GCF_046119375.1). Taxonomy (NCBI): domain Eukaryota; kingdom Metazoa; phylum Chordata; class Amphibia; order Anura; family Dendrobatidae; genus Phyllobates; species Phyllobates terribilis. The sequence continues at coordinate 640,039,864 of NW_027362762.1, forward strand.
TAGGGGTGCAGTGAGCATGTTGACACATGTGCCTCACAGAATTTTACACCATTGGGAGATGAAGAAAGAATAATTAAATTTTTACCACCAAAGGTTTGTTTTAGCCCCAGATTTTATATTTTCACACTGGGAAATGGGTAAAAATGAAAACAAGATTAACCCCTTAATAACATCTGACGTACTAATACGCGTCTGTGCCCTGGGACTTAAGAGCCAGACCCGTATTAGTACGTCATCGCGATCGCGCGCGCACACAGGCTGTGCGGGCGCGATCGCCGCCGGGTGTCAGCTGATTGTCACAGCTGACACCCGGTACTATGTGCAGGGAGCGGTCCTGCACCGCTCCCAGCACATTAACCCCCGCGATGCTGCGATCGAAGTCGATCGCGGCATTGCAGGGGCAAGGGGAGGTGATCGGCGATACTCACCTCCTCTTCCGGCTTCCAGCGCAGTCTGCAAAGGCTTCCCGGGTGTTGCCATGACGACCTGATGTCGTCATGACAACATCCGGGTCTCCAGAGAGCAGGAATATTGCTTGGACATGCGCAGTGCATCTCCAAGCAATCTTCACACTGTGCACTTCTGACAGCCTTCATGGCATAGGGATGGTGCTCCATTCCTGTGCCATGCAGGCGATCAGAAAAAAAAAAGTGAAAGTCCCAGAGTGGGACAAAGTAATAAAGTGTATAAACTGTGTGAAAGTGGAAAAAAAAAAAAAAATGTGCAAAAATATTATAAAAAAATAAAAAAAATAATACACCAAAAATAAAAATATAATGTACCCATCAATAAATATTATTATAAAAAAAATAAAAAAAAAACAATAAAAGTACACATATTTGGTATCGCCGTGTCCGGAACAACCTGACCTATAAAACTGTCCCACTAGTTAACCCCTTCAGTGAACACGGTAAAAAAAAAAAAAAAAAAACGAACCAAAAAACAATGTTTTATCACCATACCACCAAACAAAAAGTGGAATAACACGTGATCAAAAAGACGCATATAAATAAAAATGATACCGCTGAAAACGTCATCTCGTCCCGCAAAAAACAAGCTGCCATACAGCTCCATCAGCCGAAAAATAAAAAAGTTATAGCTCTCAGAATAAAGCGATACTAAAAAATATTTTTTTCTATAAAATAGCTTTTATTGTGTATAAGCGCCAAAACATAGAAAAATGATACAAATGTGGTACCGCTGTAAACGTACTGACCCGAAGAATAAAGCTACCTCATCAATTTTACCACACGTGGAACAGAATAAAAAAAAAAAAAAAAACAATTCCTGAATTGTTGGTTTTTGTTTATTCTGCCTCCCAAAAATCGGAATAGAAAGCGATCAAAAAATGTCACGTGCCTGAAAATGGCACCAATAACAACATCAAGTCATCCTGCAAAAAACGAGCCGTCACATGACTGTCTGCCAAAATCTGGAAAAATTATAGCTCTCAAAATATGGCGATGCAAAAACTAGATTTTACAAAAAATGCATCTTTTAGTGTGTGACAGCTGTCAGTCATAAAAACCCCATATGATTCTGGCATTGCTGTAATCACACCGACCCGAAGAATAAAGTCGTCTAATCACTTATACCGCACAAGGAACGGCGTCAAAAATAAACTCTTGGGTTAGGATTGGGCTAGGGTTAGGGCTGGGTTTGGGGCTAGGGTTGTGCTGGGGCTAGGGTTGTGCTGGGGCTAGGGTTGTGCTGGGGCTAGGGTTGTGCTGGGGCTAGGGTTGTGCTGGGGCTAGGGTTGTGCTAGGGTTAGGGCTGGGGTTGGGATTTTTTTCAAAAGTAAGAAAAAAAGATGACGATATGGCGACTAGTGTTGAGAGCAAGTGCTCGCTACTTGAGTTTGCATCGGGTGCTCTGGTATGCATTGAGTATCGTGGGTATTTGAGTGACATGCTCGAGTCTCTGCCCCATATGCTTCGCGGCCAAAAAACTTTACGGGGATTGCCTGCCATGCACGAGCGATCCCCGCATGTTTTTTTTGGGTGTCTAATAACCGTGAAACATGCGGAGCAGGGACGCGAGCATGTCACTCGAGCACACGCTGTACATGGTGCATACCTGAGTACCCGATGCAAACTCAAGTAGCGAGCACTTGCGCTCAAGAATAATGACAACTTATTCAATATGATGACCTAATGTAAACAAATTCTGTGCCGTACCTCTGGGTTCAAAATGTTCACTATACACCTTAATAAAATCCTTGAGGGGTATAGTTTCCAAAATGGGGACACTTGTGGGGGAGCTCCACTGTTTAGGCACATCACGGGCTCTCCAAACGCGACATGGTGTCCGCTAACAAATTGAATGGAAAATCGGCTCAAATTGTTAGCGGACACCATGTTGCGTTTGGAGAGCCCCTGTGTGCCCAAACATTGGAGCTCCCCCACAAGTGACCCCATTTTGGAAACTAGACCCCCCAAGGCACCTATCTAGATGCATAGTGAGCACTTGGAACCCCCAGGTGCTTCACAAATTGATTCGTAAAAATGAAAAAGTGAAAAAAAAACTACTTTTTCATTTTTATGAATCAATTTGTGAAGCACCTGGGGTTCCAAGTGCTCACTATGAATTTAGATAGGTGCCTTGGGGGGTCTAGTTTCCAAAATGGGGTCACTTGTGGGGGAGCTCCAATGTTTGGGCACACAGGGACTCTCTAAATGCAACATGGTATCCGCTAACAAATTGAATGGAAAATCGTCTCAAATTGTTAGCGGACACCACATTGCGTTTGGAGAGCCCCTCTGTGCCCAAACTTTTGAGCTCCCCCACAAATGACCCCATTTTGGAAACTAGACCCCCCAAGGCACCTTTCTAGATGCATAGTGAGCACTTGGAACCCCCAGGTGCTTCACAAATTGATTCGTAATAATGAAAAAGTGAAAAAAAAAACACTTTTTCATTTTTATGAATCAATTTGTGAAGCACCTGGGGTTCCAAGTGCTCACCTTTTGCTTTGATTACTGCTTTGCACACTCTTAGCATTCTCTTGATGAGCTTCAAGAGGTAGTCACCGGAAATGGTTTTCACTTCACAGGGGTGCCCTGTCAGGTTTAATAAGTGGGATTTCTTGCCTTATAAAAGGGGTTTGGAACCATCAGTTGTGTTGTGCAGAAGTCTGGTGGATGCACAGCTGATAGTCCTACTGAATAGACTGTTAGAATTTGTATTATGGCAAGAAAAAAGCAGCTAAGTAAAGAAAAACGAGTGGCCATCATTACTTTAAGAAATGAAGATCAGTCAGCCCGAAAAATTGGGAAAACTTTGAAAGTGTCCCCAAGTGCAGTTGCAAAAACCATCAAGCGCTACAAAGAAACTGGCTCACATGAGGACCGCCCCAGGAAAGGAAGACCAAGAGTCACCTCTGCATCTGAGCATAAGTTTATCCGAGTCACCAGCCTCAGAAATCGCAGGTTAACAGCAGCTCAGATTAGAGACCAGGTCAATGCCACACAGAGTTCTAGCAGCAGACACATCTCTTCAACAACTGTTAAGAGGAGACTTTGTGAAGCAGGCCTTCATGGTAAAATAGCTGCTAGGAAACCACTGCTAAGGACAGTCAACAAGCAGAAGAGACTTGTTTGGGCTAAAGAACACAAGGAATGGACATTAGACCAGTGGAAATCTGTGCTTTGGTCTGATGAGTCCAAATTTGAGATCTTTGGTTCCAACCACCGTGTCTTTGTGCGACGCAGAAAAGGTGAACGGATGGACTCTACATGCCTGGTTCCCAACGTGAAGAATGGAGGAAGAGGTGTGATGGTGTGGGGGTGCTTTGCTGGTGACACTGTTGGGGATTTATTCAAAATTGAAGGCATACTGAACCAGCATGGCTACCACAGCATCTTGCAGCGGCATGCTATTCCATCCGGTTTGCGTTTAGTTGGACCATCATATATTTTTCAACAGGACAATGACCCCAAACACACCTCCAGGCTGTGTAAGGGCTATTTGACCAAGAAGGAGAGTGATGGGGTGCTACGCCAGATGACCTGGCCTCCACAGTCACCAGGCCTGAACCCAATCGAGATGGTTTGGGGTGAGCTGGACCGCAGAGTGAAGGCAAAAGGGCCAACAAGTGCTAAGCATCTCTAGGAACTCCTTCAAGATTGTTGGAAGACCATTTCCGGTGACTACCTCTTGAAGCTCATCAAGAGAATGCCAAGAGTGTGCAAAGCAGTCATCAAAGCAAAAGGTGGCTACTTTGAAGAACCTAGAATATAAGACATATTTTCAGTTGTTTCACACTTTTTTGTTAAGTATATAATTCCACATGTGTTAATTCATAGTTTTGATGCCTTCTTTGTGAATGTACAATTTTCATAGTCATGAAAATACAGAAAAATCTTTAAATGAGAAGGTGTGTCCAAACCTTTGGTCTGTACTGTATATATATATATATATATATATATATATATATATGTATATATATATATATATATATACACTGTATATATATATTGTATTTTTTTTTTTAATATTTGTACAACTTTTTTTTATTTATTTTTTTCACTTTTTTACTTAGTCCCACTGTGGGACTTTCACTTTTAGCACACTTATCACAGTTATAAGGAATAGCAGTGCAGGATCACTGCTATATCTCATAACTGTCAGTGCTGCAGACACAAGTTAGTTTTATCATGCACTGCGCATGATCAAACTCACTTTCTGGTGCCTGGTGACCCGTATGTCATCATGGCGACATCAGCTTACCATGGCAAATATTGGGACCCCGCGATGATGTTGTGGGGTCTCTGATCCAAGAGTAGAGGGGCTTTTGTCCCTCTGCTCGCTCTCTAAATGCTGCGATCGCAGCATTTAGGGGGTTAAAGTTCCTGGAGTGGTCCTGCCACTGCACCTGGCGCTGAGTGGCGGGTGTCAGCTGTCAGAATCAGTCTGTGTGCGGGCACGATCGCCGAGACGTAATAATACGTACCTGGTCCATAAGGCCCAGGGCCCAGGGATGTATTATTACGCACAATGTCAGAAAGGGGTTAAAGTTATACAGCATGCTGTAGAAATAATCACCACTGTCCCTCTTTATAATAATAATGCTTCCCTGTGCCTCCTTACTGCTATACAGCACCATACAGTAATAAAGTCCCCATGTGCTGTCTTATGATAATTCCCTTGTGCCTCCTTTAATAAAAATAATACCCTTTGACCCCTTATAACACATATGTCAAATCCTGGCTCGCAGGCTAAATCTGGCCTGCAGGGTGAGTATATTTGGCCCGCGACGCCAGGTGGGTCCTCCGAGTATATTATACCCTGATGCCCGGCATCACACTTTCAACTATATCTGCATCTGTTAGTGTCAGCTGACGCTCCCTATCCCATCACTCCCCCTCTGCGGCTGACGTCTGAGCATAGTAGGAGCGATGACATCATTACAACACACCCCACTGTACCGAGATCTGAAGAAACATGAAGAGACCTGAGCAGTGGGGGATGGGCAGAGGTGAGTATTTATTTATTATTTTAATATAATGTGCAGCCTATTATACTGTATGGAGCACTATATGAGGCAATTTTACTGGACGAAGATACGTGTGGCCATTATACTCTATGAGGCACTATGTGGGGTCTATTATACTGTATGAAGCACTATGTGGTGCCATTATACTGTATGGAGCACTATGTCGTGCCCATTACACTGTATGGAGCACTATGTGGTGCCCAATATACTGTATGGAGCCCTATGTGGGGCCCATTATACTGTATGGAGCCCTATGTGGGGCCCATTATACTGTATGGAGCCCTATGTGGGGCCCATTATACTGCATGGAGCCCTATGTGGGGCCCATTATACTGTATGAAGCACTATGTGGTGCCCATTATACTGTATGGTGCACTATGTGGTGCCCATTATACTGTATGGAGCACTATATGTTGCCCATTATACTGTATTGAGCACTATATTTTACCCATTATACTGTATGGAGCACTATGTAGCGGCCATTATACTGTATGGAGCACTAAGTTGAGCCAATATACTGTATGGAGCACTATGTGGGGCCATTATACTGTATGGAGCACCATGTGAGGCCATTATACTGTATGGGGGGTACAGTAGGGTCATAATACCATGCATGTGGAGGAATTCACAGCGGGTTATCATTCTGTGTTTGGAAGAACTTTTGTTTGCATCATACTTTATTATCTGTTTTATTCAAGGTTTTTTTTATCCTTTGTTATTACATATTTAAATTAGGCCATTGGGCCATACGCATTTTACTGCTCTTACATTACATATTATATTATTCCAATATTTTATTTTAAGATCTATTAATTAAAATGTACTTTGTTCGTGGGACAACTCCTTTACATTTGTTTTCATATGAAAAAGTTATATTTGATGATAAGGAAAAACTTCCTCAAATGTAGACATTTTTTATATAAATATCAAGGTTAGCCCGTGACTTTGCCCAAGCTTTTAATTTTGACCCTTTGTGTATCTGTGTTTGACATCTGTTATGCTAGTGTAGCAACTCACTCAGGATAATAGGTAAAGCTAAAAACTGCAACTGACCTGCTGGTTTCTGTACAGTCTAGAGATCCTAACTCCGCAGTTTCTAGTGGTTCCTGCGTGAGTGGAGATAACCCTGACCACAGACTACAAGATGGCAACTCGGACCTATGCTGACTGAAAGGCTGTTGAGCGCTTCACGTTCCTCCTAAAAAACCAGAGGGCAGAGCAGAGAGCAAATTACCTACAGAAGGGAAACTGTGCTGTAAAAGGGAAAGATCCCAGCATGAGTAAAATAACCATAAAATAAAGTACAAAATGTACGTACTGTTAGATAATATGCCGCCTACTTCCTAAAAAGGAACAGAAGAAAGGGGCAGAGGAAAGAACAGAAACAGCAAAGGGATAAACCCTAGCTGGAATTTCACTGACTGGCTTTAAACATCAGCAGAATGGCTGGAAATCCAAATGAAAGAAAGATTTCGAAAAGAATATAAAGCTGCACCCGAAAGGTGATAAGCAGACAAATGAAAACACCTGTGTTATGCTACAAACAATTCAGCCAGAATAACAGAACCTAAACACCCAGAGAAAAGGCGTGTCTGCTATGGCTTGGCGGACAGAGAAGCCCACCACAAAACACAGGCTCATGGGTTCTTCTAACTCAAGAGTATGACAACATCCCTGCCTTATAATAATGACCCTGTACCTCCTTATAAAAATAAAAACACCCCTGTGCTTTCTTGTAATAATTACATTGCTTCGCCTATAATGATAATGACCCCCTTTTGTGCCTCCTTATAATAACAACCTTCAGTGATTCTTTATTGTAATAATGCTCCTGAACAGGAGCATATATAGAAATAACAGGTGCCCCATAGCAAAAGTCCTATCATGTCACAGTTGAAGAATATCTTTATTATTTAACTGTTCTTTATCATATTATTCATATGAATATATTTATCATACATATATTTATCATACTATTCTTTATCATATCTCACATTTTTTTAAGAAACAGAGAAGTAAATAAATTATAGCACACAGTTATTTTTCCCCTACTGAAGCCCCTAAGTGGCCTCACCCACTATGATACCCCTTTCATGACTCCCGTAGAGTTTAATGCCCACATACGGTATGATGACTCGAAACAGTGTGACTGATCCACAAACTCCACAGTATGATGTCCACCTCAGGCCCCAAACAAAGTATGATGTCCACCAATCCCCTCCGTACATTATGATAGCCTCCATACAGTATGATGTCTCCCGTAACCAACACACACAGTGTGATTGTCACCACAGCCCCCATACAGTATAATGTTCCCCATAGACCTCCACAGAGTATAATAGCCTCTACAGCCCCCAATACAGTATGATGGTCCCCCCATAGCTACCGCACACAGTATAATGTACAACACAGCTACCCCACATAGTATAATGTCCACCACAACTACCATACATAGTATGATTGTCCACCATAGCCCTCACAGAATGATGTTTCCCACAGCCACCCCACACAGTATGATTGTACCCCCACACTATGATGATTTCCCACAGCCCTAATACAGTATGATGCTCCCACCACAGCCCATCATATGGAATGATGGTCCCACAAAAACCCCCCATACAGTGTGATGGTCTCCAGAACAGTCCCCCATATAGTATAATGGTGTCACGGGTGTGTCAGATGTGACAGACAGTCGCCCTGCAGTTGGTTGCAGGAGATCCCTTCTTTTGGTATTACAGACACCTTCTTAGCTGTCTCCCTCTAGGACCCAGCGGCTACCTCCTTCCTGCTCTAATTGACAATCAGGCCTGGGTGTTTAAATATTTCCTGGTTGCTACACAGAGGATTCACATGACCCCTTGTGAAGGCTTGGAGCAAGTGCAGTTCTTACTTCATCTCTGGTGCTAAGAGGATGTGTGTTCCATCTCTCTGAAGTCGACTCAAGCTAAGCTGCTTCCTCCGTGTCTGTCTCCCCTTGATGTCATTAGTTGTCAGTGAGAATCGCCTAGCGCTCATCCCCCCTTCCCTATCCAGGGCCAAGCACTAGGGAAATACAGTGATAGGTTCCTGTGCGGCGATTGGTGAGGAACCACTATAGGTGACGGTAGGGGGAGACAGGGTGATTGCAAATCAGCCTATGAGGTCTCCACTTCCCCCTTTCCCTAGTGTCTGGGCTCCCCCTTCCCCTCATCCCTTCGTGTGGCACTTTGTCTTTCCTAAACTGTGGTGACATTATCACCGGCCGTGCACATTTTGAGAAAAAAAAACAAAGCCTGACACTTGGGTTTAATTGTGTGGGGTTTTTTTTCGGGTGTTTTTTTTTTTTTCTCCTTTTGTATGGGTTCAGTTGCAGAGCTCACAGAGCAGCTGCGCAGTCTGTCTCTGAAGGTGAATGACCTCCGCTGTGAGGTTCATCAACAGCATCAGGGCAACAGGTCGCTAATGTGGGGGTCTCTGCAGGTAGGCCTGTCCAGCCTGAACCCAAGGTTGCCCTCCCAGACAGGTTTTCAGGAGTTAGGGACAAGTTTTTTGTATTCAAGAAGGCCTGCAAACTGTATTTTAAATTTCGTCCTTATTCCTCCGGAGATGAGGAGCAATGAGTTGGAATTGTGATCTCTATACTGCAGGGAGATCCTCAATCGTGGGAGTTTTCTTTACCACAGGATTCGGTTTGTCTCCAGTCTATGGAGGGGTTTTTCGGGGCTCTGGCCCTCATCTATGATGACCCTGACCGAGTCACCTTAGCGGAGTCTAAGCTACATTGCCTTCCGCAGGGGAATTGGTCAGTGGAGACGTAAAGTTCTGAATTCTGTAGATGGGCAATGGATTCTAAATGTAATGACTCAGCCCTTAGAAGTCAATTTTGTGAGGGTATTACTGAAAGGTTGAACGATGACTTGGTAGTATATGAAAACCTCAGTCCTTAAAGGCTGCCATGTCATTGGCTATACGTCTTGATAGACGCCTTCGGGATATACGGGTGAGACCCCCCTTCTCCGGGGCCTTCTTGTTGGAGTTGTGTACCTCTGCCGGGGGAGCGGTCTGGGGGTGAACCAGTACTGGGGAAGGTGGAGGAGCCCATGCAGTTAGGGGTGCCTTTAAATCATACATTTCCCCGGAGATTTGTAAGAAAAAAGGCATATGTTTTTTTTTGGGAAAAAGGGACATTTTATTGGGACCTGTCCTTCAAATCCTAAACAAAAGGAGACTCAATTAACTCTTAGTAGTCTGGAGTTGGATAAGCAAGGGGTGCATTTGTTGCCAACCTTCAGTTCCCGGTTTGTCCTGACAGCAGAGGTGGTGCCTGAGAGCAAAACCAAGAAATTTTCTGTGTTTGTTGACAGTGGAGCCGGAGTCAGCATGGGTGATGCTGGGTTTGTGAAAACTTATGGTCTTTCTTGCTGTACTTTAGCTAAACCTATTTCTATCGTGGCATCGACTCGGCACCACTTGCACAGAAAGCATTTCCTACATTGTACATAATGTAAAACTGTGGGTGGGGTCGGTTCATTGTGAGGGTCTTCCCTGGCTGGTGAAACATAATCCTTTGGTGCATTGGCAAACAGAGGAGATTGTTGAATAGGGAGATTACTGCCATGAGAACTGTTTAGATATTTCCCTTGCTAATGTCGCTACGGTAATATTACATGCTTCTCTGTCTGGTTTTGAGGATGTTTTTTCTGAGAGGGGGTGTCAGGATTTTCCCTCGCATCGTGCATATGACTGTCCTATTAACCTGACCCCCGGAGCTAAAGTACTGAAGTCCAGACTGTATAATCTTTCTTGCCCTGAGAGACAAGCCATGAAGGATTTCATTGTGGAGAGTCTGGTTATGCCTTTCGGCTTGACCAATGCACCTGCGGTATTCCAGCATAATATTTTCCATCGTTTGGTGGGGAGGTTTGTAGTAGTCTATCTGGATGATATTTTGGTTTACTCACCTGATTTTGAGACACATCGGGGGCATGTTAAACAGGTGCTCCAGATATTAAGCGGTAACAAACTTTATACCAACCTGGAAAAATCTGTTTTTGCCGTTCAGGAGGTGGTTTTTGGGGTACTTGTTGTCATCTTTGGGTTCTCGGATGGATCCGGAGAAGATCCGAGCAGTCCTTGATTGGGACCGTCCCGAGAACCTGAAGGCTCTACAACGTTTTCTGGGCTTTACTAATTGTTACCGGAAATTTATCCAAAATTACTGTGTTATTGTGAAACCCCTTACTGACATGACTAAGAAGGGGTCTGATTTTTCCAAATGGTCAGATGCCTCTTTCCAGGCTTTTTCTTCCTTAAATAATTATTTTGCCACTGCACCTATACTCAGTCAACCGATGTTTTCCAACCCTTTATTGTGGAAATTGATGCGTCGGATGTCGGGGTTGGGGCTGTGTTGTCTCAGGGTCCGTCCCCTGGTAAATGGTGTCCATGTGCTTTATTTTCTAAAAAATTGTCTTCGGCTGAGAGAAATTATGACGTGGGTAATAGGGAACTTTTGGTGATCAAATTGGCGTTCGAAGAATGGCGACATTGGTTGGAGGGGGCGGTCCATCCTACTACTGTTATTACTGACCATAAGAACCTGTCATATCTCCAGTCAGCTAAACATCTCAACCCTAGGCAAGCCAGATGGTCCCTGTTTTTTACTAGGTTCAATTTTGTTGTCACTTTTCGTCTAGGGGTCAAAAATGACAAGGCTGATGCTTTGTCCCGGAGCTTCCCTGGTGGTGGTGACCATGAGAACGCTGCCCCGATACTACTGAAGGGGGTAATCATTTCGGCATTATATCCAGAACTGAAGGGTGAGGTGTTGGTGGCTCAGGGAGACGCCCCTGCCTCCTGCCCTTCAGGAAGGTTATTTGTACTATTTGTACCATCTAATCTGCGCCGCAAAGTAATTAAGGAACATCATAACTCTGCTTGCTGGTCATCCTGATGGCAAGGCAACCGCGGACCTCCTCTCTAGTAGTTTTTGGTGGCCAGGGTTGCATCGGGATGTGATTGAACATGTATCTGCTTGTAGTATTTGCGTGCATTTTAAGGTTTCGCATACCCGTCCGTCTGGTACTCTTCTTCCGCTACCTATCCCTAGTAGACAATGGACACACTTGTCCATGGATTTCATTACTGACCTACTGATTTCTGCAGGCAAAACGGTGGCTTTGGTGGTTGTAGATAGGTTTAGTAAAATTGTTCACTTCGTCGCATTACCTGCACTTCCAAATGCCAAGCTTCACGGGGTTCCCTCCGATGTGGTGTCAGATTGGGGGACGCAGTTTGTTACCACTAGGAGTGCAGCTGTCCTTTTCCTCTGCCTTCCACCCTTAGTCAAATGGACAGACCGAGCGTGTCAATCAAAATTTGGAGACCTACGTCAGGTGTTTTGTCTCAGAAAATCAAGAGGATTGGCATCCTACTTACCACTGGCAGAATTTGCCATTAATAATCATCGTCAAGAATCCACTGGCAGGTCACCGTTATTTGGTGCATACGGTTATCACTCACAATTTGGTACCTTTAGTGGGGGAGGAGCTTCAGGAGTTCCTGAGGAGGAGCGGTTTGCTTCGATGCTCTCCTCAGTGTGGCGGGAAGTCCAGAGTAATTTAAAGATCATGGGAGACAGGTATAAACGTATGGCTGACAGAAAACGCTTGCCAGGTCCGGACCTAAATGTGAATGACTTTATGTGGTTGTCTACCAGGAATATAAGATTGAAAGTTTCTTCTTGGAAGCTGGGACCTAGGTTTATTGGTCCCTATAAAATAACCGCCATAATTAACCCAGCAGCATTTCGTCTTGAGCTTCCTCAGGCCCTTAAGGTCTGCAATGTTTTCCACAGGTCCTTACTCAAGAAATATGTGGAACCTCTTGAGCCCTCACTCCTACCGCTGCCCCCAGAAATGGTTGATGGTAATCTGGAGTTTCAGATTTTGAGGATTGCAGATTCTCGTCTCCAATGTCGTTCCCTACAATACTTGGTGCACTGGAAGGGTTATGGTCCAGAAGAGAGGATGTGGGTTTCAGCATCAGAGGTGAATGCTCCCAGGTTGGTTCGTTCATTTTATGCTTCTTATCCTGAGAAACCTGGTCCTGAGTGTCCGGAGGCCACTCTTAGAGGAGGGGGCACTGCCCCAGGTGTGTCAGATGTGACAGACAGTCGCCCTGCAGTGGTTGCAGGAGATCTCTTTGTTTGGCATTACAGACACCTTCTTAGCTGTCTCACTCTAGGACCCAGCGACTACCTCACTCCTGCTCTAATTGACAACCAGGCCTTGGTGTTTAAATACTTCCTGGTTGCTACACAGAGGTGCCGGTGATATTCATGTTGCACAGCTTCTGGATACCCACAGTTGCAGTAGAAACTTCACAGAGCAGATTACATGGGATAACAAGCTTTTACTTCTCAGAACATGAGGTAAAAGAAGAAAACGCACAGTCACATAGTACTGCACCAGGAAGTAAGAACAAAACAGAAAATACAAGAGAGACTTTTTTCTTTTTATAATACAGTAAACAAGGAAACTTTACACAACATCGGCATCTACTGTCAGATCAGCATAAAGTCCTCCTTCACACAAACAAAGAAGTCCACAACTGTTGCATATTCCAACAATTCACATGACCCCTTGTGAAGGCTTGGAGAAAGTGCAGTTCTTACTTCATCTCTGGTGCTAAGAGAATGTGTGTCCCATCTCTCTGAAGTTGACTAAAGCTAAGCTGCCTTCCCTGTGTCTGTCTCCTGTAACATGCAGAAGTAGCGCTGTTGCTTTAAAACATCCAGCAACTAAAGGGGTTAACACAGTCACAGGAGACAGGGAGGGTTTTAGCAGAGCCCCAGGGGGATTGTGGGGAAGTTGTCTAATGTCTGGCTGGAGCTGAAGAGAAATGTGGCGTGTGTGTTCTGTATCTCACAGAAGCGCCCCTGCAAGTGAAAAGGATTCAAGTCAGGAGTGAAGCTAAGCACAGGTCAGGTAGAGTTCCTGAACTAGCAGTACAGAGTATTGTCAAGCAGAAAGATAAGGACTGGAAGAAATGGTGTCACAGGGATCATCTCCCTCAGCAAACCCTCCCCTCCTCCTCCATCTCACTGTGCTGTAAAGAATGTTGTGTTCATTAATGTGCCTTTGCATTAGAACTGTGCTGTCCTGTACTACTGGGAAGACTGTGAACTGCTGTGCTGCTAAGGCACTGTACTGTTTGTCACTGGAGCCTGTTGCTCATAAGACTTAACTTGCACTGGCTGTGCGGCTTCATATTAAATGCTACTGTTCTACCGTTTATGAGGTCTCTTGTCAAGCGTGTCTGGTCAGCAAGTGAAAAAACCTATGTGTCTGGGCCTGAGGGTCAATACCCCTGTGTGCCTGAGAGAAGCTGCTGTCTCGCCCTATCTGAACCTAGCGGCGTGAGTGTAACATTGGTGGCCCGTACGGAGAGTCCTGAGTAGTGTTGAGCCACCCCCGTAGTGTTCGAGTTTGGTTCGGTTCGTCGAACACCCGTATGTTCGCCGAACTGTTCGTCGAACTCCTTCAAAACACCGTTAAAACCAATGGCAGGCAAACAAAAACACATAGAAACACATAGAAAACACCTTCAAAGGTGTCCAAAAGCTGACAAACTGCTCAGAAGACACAACTAACACATGGAAAAGTGACAAGTACATATAGTCATGCGAAAAGAAAAGAGGTGGAGAAGTAAAAGGAGGGGGAGACACAGATATAGGCATGTCATGTCCTTCTAAAACCAAAAAAGTGCGAAGCCGACATGGCCAGTCCGTTCCTGCCCGTGCGACCTCCGTGTCGCCGGCTTTGTGCCAGAGCCACGGTGGACCCTGACGGCCAGCCCCCCTCTCCCGATACTGGTGCCTGTCCGCTGGTGGGCCGAGCGAGCCCCCCTGCGGTGGAGGCAGGTCTAATCTTTTTAATTTAAATTGTCTCTCTAATTTGAATGAGTACACTTTAAATCCTTTTACAAGTATCTATTGGAGGGCAAGTCTCATGCCAGCAGCTGCGTAATTCCAGCTCCAGTAGCGTCCACTAAAGCTGCTGCAGTTAAAAAGCTTTTATAAGGATCGAGCTTGGGGTGCCTCCCCGATGCTCTTCACTGAGTGTCCCGGGGGCCCGAACCATTTCCTTTGAAAAAATTAAGTGTCCAAACTACAGGTGGTGTAGCTTGCTTAACAGCTGGGATAATCCGCTGACTAGCAGACACTGCTACTAGGCACAAAGTATTTCCTGGGCTAGATGCAGTTAAAAATTTGTAATTAGATACTCTCGTTGCATGCTGAGAAAGCATTCCATAGAGTCTCCTGGCACGCCATATATTATTCTCTTAAAAAGCTTGGGGTAGGGGTCTAGGGGACCCTTTTATAGGCAAAATCACAGCCCTGTATCGCAATACGTCACCTAGGCTGAAGATAAATGGAACATTTTCATCACCTTTCATAATCACCAATGGGACAAGGCAGGGATGTCCTCTGTCCCCTCTCTTATACATCCTAGTGACGGAGCACCTGCTCTCATCAATTCGCCATAACCCCAATATTAGGTGGATTGAGGTGGGAGGCACCGAGTACAAGTGCTCTCTATTTGCTGATGATGTCCTAGTATATATCACTCAATCACATATATCCATCCCTGCTGTTATGGCTGAAATAGATCACTTTGTTACATGGTCAAATTTTAAAATCAATGCAGCGAAGTCTGAGGCCCTCGATGTCTCCCTCCCCAAATCCATACAGGATTCCATCCAGTCCAACTTTCCCTTTGCCTGGCCCTCACAGGGTATGAAATACTTAGGAATTCCTATTCATAGAGACCTCTCCCGTCTATGTTATCTTAATTTTGGGCCCTTTATTGAACAATTCCATACAGACCACGGTTGGCAAGTTAGAACTGTAAGATTCACTACGTGAACCACTGGTGTTTTGTGGAAAAGCACATGTACACTGTGTTCCAAATTATTATGCAAAAAGTGTTTAGGAGTGATAAGGTAAGAATTTTTTTGTTTGTCAGTTAAATTCATTGATGGTGATGTGTGTCAGGGCTCTTTATATCACTGCAAGCAATTGCAGACACCTGTGCTAATTAGTTTGGCAGGTGTGTCCAATGAAAGGCAAGACTACTTAAGAAGGCTGTCTCACATTATTAAGCAGCCTACATTTTCTGCCAAAATGGGAAAGAAAAAGGATGTGTCGGCTGCTGAGAAGGAACAAATTGTGGAGTGTTTAGGTCAAGGCATGACTACAATCAACATTGCCAAGACACTTCATCCTGATCATCGCACAATCAAGAAGTATGTAGCTGATTCACAGTACACACGTGTGCGTGCTGATATGGGAAAATTGAGGACTCTTTCCTACAGGCAATTACGTCAGGTTAAAAGAGCAGTGGCAAAAAAGCCTTGTCATAGCAGCAGACAAGTTTTTGAAGCTGCTGGTGCATCCAACGTCTCCCGAACAACAAGATGCAGGGTCCTTCAGAGGTTTTCAGCTGTGCGTAAGCCATCCTGTCGACCTCCTCTATCCACTGTACACAAGCAGAAATGGCTCCAGTGGGCCAAACAAAACATGAAGATTGACTTCAAAACTGTTTTGTTCACCGATGAGTGCCGTGCAACGCTCGATGGTCCAGATGGATGGAGTGGAGGATGGCTGGTTGATTGACACCCCATGCAAACATGGCTACGGCGCCAACAAGGAGGAGGTGGAGTAATGTTTTGGGCTGGAATCATGGGGAGAGAGATTGTCGGCCCCTTCAGTATCCCTGAAGGGGTAAAGATGAACTCCATAATGTATGTGGAGCTTCTCAAACAGCACTTCCTGCCATGGTTCAAGAAGAAGAACCATGTATTCCGCAGCAAGATCATTTTCATGCATGATAATGCACCGTCTCATGCTGCACATAACACATCTGCATCTCTGGCTGATATGGGCATAAAAGGGGACAAACTTATGGTGTGACTCCCATGCTCCCCTGACGTCAACCCCATTGAGAACCTCTGGATCATCATCAAAAGGAGTGTCTATGATGGCGGGAGGCATTTCACATCTAAGCAACAGCTCTGGGAGGGTATTCTGTCCTCATGCAAAACAATTGAAGCAGAAACCATCCAAAACCTGACAAATTCAATGGACGAGAGAGTTCAGAAGCTCCTTTCGAACAAGGGGTCCTATGTGCAAATGTAACATCACCTAGAATAAAGTTTTGAGTTGAAAACTGTTTGATTTCAGTTTCTAATAACCTGCTAATGCTTATAATTTCAAAAATGACCATTTTTTTGTTCTATATTAAAATGAAAAGGTTGATCGAAGAGTGTGGGGGATCTAAGAGTGTGGCAACCCAGTAGTCAGGATTATTTCGAATTCTGACAATCTGAAGGTCATGTTGCAGGTAGTGCAGCAAGAAGGCACTCATGTGTCTTGCGCATCTATGAGCCCCAAAATTATTTTTCGGGCTAGATGCAGCTAAAAATAATTATTAATTTGAAAGCTGGTGGAGTTTAGTATAGATGGCCTAATAGAATCAGTACTGCAAACTGCTACAAGGCCCAAATTATTTTCCAGCCAAGATGCAGATAAAAATGATTAGTAATTTTAAATCTGGTGGAGTTTAGTATAGATGGCCTAATAGAATCAGTACTGCACACTGCTACAAGGCCCAAATTATTTTCCAGCCAAGATACAGATAAACATGATTAGTAATTTGAAAGCTTAAAACGGTTGGTGAGGTGATTTAAACAAATCATCAAGCTTTTACTCTCCCCAGGATGACACAGGGGTAGAAAAGTCGTTTCTGATCCATGATTTGTTCATCTTTATGAACGTGAGTCTGTTTACATTATCAGTGGAGAGTTGCGTGCGCTTATCTGTCAGCACACCACCAGCAGCGCTGAACACACGTTCAGACAGAACGCTGGCTGCGGGGCATGACAAGATCTCCAAGGCATAAGTGGCGAGCTCCGGCCATTTATCCAGATTGGAAGCCCAAAAAGAGCAAGGGTCCAGTGACACAGTCATGGCTTCAATGTTTACTTGGAGATACTCCTGTACCATCGTCTCTAGGCATTGACTATGTGTCAGACTTCTTGTGTCCTGTGGCATTGCAAAGGATGGGCTAAAAAAAGTGGTGAAATGATTCCGCAAAATTGATGTTACCAGCAGATACTGTGTTTCTGTTACGTTTTGAGTGCTGAACACTCGAAGGTCCCACGGTTGGCAAGTTGGAACTGTGAGATTCACTACGTGCACCACTAGTGTTTTGTGGAAAAGCACATGTAAGATTCTGCAACAGCCTCTGCTGATACTCCTGCATGCGTGCATCTCTTTCTATGGCAGGAATAATTTCTGCAAATATACTTTTGTACCGGGGATCTAACAGTGTGGCAACCCAGTAGTCAGGATTATTTCTAATTCTCACAATTCGAGGGTCATGTTGCAGGTAGTGCAGCAAGAAGGCACTCATGTGTCTTGCGCATCCAGGATCACCAAGTCCCTGTTGTGTTGGTGGTGAGGTAACAATCATGCTTCCTTCCTCTGCCCTCTCCCCCCAACCTCGCACAACAGAAATGTGATCAAGGTCTCCCTCATCTGATGAGTCTTCCATCAGTTCGTCCTCCACTTCTTCCTGGGCTCCTGCACCTTCCTCACTAGTTTGGCTGCTACCATGCGCCCTGGTAAAACCATCTCCCCCACCCTCACATGCCTGCCGCCTTGGTGCTGCCGACCGTCTGGACCTTGCAGATGTTAGCCCTTCCGCATACAACTCCTCCTCCTTTACTTCCTCCACCTCCTCTTGTGCCACCACCTGACTCCGAATTCTGTTTAACATGTGCTCCAGCATGTAAATCACCGGAATAGTCATGCTGATAATGGCATCGTCAGCACTAAATATCTTTGTCGCCATTTCAAAACTGTGCAGAAGGGTGCATAGGTCCCTGATCTGAGACCACTCCTCCAGCGTGATTTGCCCCACCTCTGGATCTCGTTGGCCCAGGCTAAACGTCAGAACGTATTGCACCAGGGCTTGTCGGTGCTGCCACAGTCGCTGCAACATGTGCAGAGTTGAATTCCACCGGGTAGGCACAGCGCATTTTAGCCGGTGAAGTGGCAGGCCCAACGACTTCTGTAGAGATGTAAGTCGCTGAGCTGCGGGATGCGAACGGCGGAAGTGAGCACACAGCGACCATGCCCTCTGCAGAAGGCCATCTAGTCCGGGATAGTGGGCTAAAAATTGCTGGACAACCAGGTTCAACACGTGAGCCATACAAGGCACGTGTGTGACATTGCCCCGGCGAAGGGCCGCACCCAGGTTTGCAGCATTGTCGCACACAGCCTTCCCTGGTTTCAGGTCCAGTGGAGACAACCATTCATGAAACTGGTTCTCCAGAGCTGACCACAACTCCTCAGCTGTGTGACTCACATTTCCCAGACATTTCAAAGTAAAAACTGCCTGATGACGTTGAGCCCTGCTGCCAGCATAGTAAGGAGGTGTGCAGGATCCCTTCTGCGCAGTTAGAAAGCTTAACCTACAAAAGACAAAAATATATCTCATACCCTACCATCATTATATATAAATGTAAAGCAAAGTTGCATAATAAATATAGGGTACTTAGTGAACTATTTTTGATCAAAAAAAGTATACAAGCCGTCCCACCAGCGGCAAGGTGACCCTAAATTGGGACGGTACCTATACTGTCTATATTAAAAACCTTACTGTATATCAAAGTTGAAGTAATGCATATAAAAGGGTAGACAAATAGGACCGGGTCCCAACTCCAGACCACCTAGGCCCGTGGTAAGCTACATATATACTAATCAGCTCAACAAAGGGGATGCCACACCCTTAAATTGCACAGAATGCAAACAAGACAAAAAACCAAGCAATGTGAACTGAGGTCTAAGATGGTAGACATGCAAGAAATAGGAGCATGTTCACACTAGCAAAAAGAAGCAAAACCTACAAAAGACAAAAATATATCTCATACCCTACCATCATTATATATAAATGTAAAGCAAAGTTGCATAATAAATATAGGGTACTTAGTGAACTATTTTTGATCAAAAAAAGTATACAAGCCGTCCCACCAGCGGCAAGGTGACCCTAAATTGGGACGGTACCTATACTGTCTATATTAAAAACCTTACTGTATATCAAAGTTGAAGTAATGCATATAAAAGGGTAGACAAATAGGACCGGGTCCCAACTCCAGACCACCTAGGCCCGTGGTAAGCTACATATATACTAATCAGCTCAACAAAGGGGATGCCACACCCTTAAATTGCACAGAATGCAAACAAGACAAAAAACCAAGCAATGTGAACTGAGGTCTAAGATGGTAGACATGCAAGAAATAGGAGCATGTTCACACTAGCAAAAAGAAGCAAAACCTACAAAAAACAAAAATATATCTCATACCCTACCATCATTATATATAAATGTAAAGCAAAGTTGCATAATAAATATAGGGTACTTAGTGAACTATTTTTGATCAAAAAAAGTATACAAGCCGTCCCACCAGCGGCAAGGTGACCCTAAATTGGGACGGTACCTATACTGTCTATATTAAAAACCTTACTGTATATCAAAGTTGAAGTAATGCATATAAAAGGGTAGACAAATAGGACCGGGTCCCAACTCCAGACCACCTAGGCCCGTGGTAAGCTACATATATACTAATCAGCTCAACAAAGGGGATGCCACACCCTTAAATTGCACAGAATGCAAACAAGACAAAAAACCAAGCAATGTGAACTGAGGTCTAAGATGGTAGACATGCAAGAAATAGGAGCATGTTCACACTAGCAAAAAGAAGCAAAACCTACAAAAGACAAAAATATATCTCATACCCTACCATCATTATATATAAATGTAAAGCAAAGTTGCATAATAAATATAGGGTACTTAGTGAACTATTTTTGATCAAAAAAAGTATACAAGCCGTCCCACCAGCGGTAAGGTGACCCTAAATTGGGACGGTACCTATACTGTCTATATTAAAAACCTTACTGTATATCAAAGTTGAAGTAATGCATATAAAAGGGTAGACAAATAGGACCGGGTCCCAACTCCAGACCACCTAGGCCCGTGGTAAGCTACATATATACTAATCAGCTCAACAAAGGGGATGCCACACCCTTAAATTGCACAGAATGCAAACAAGACAAAAAACCAAGCAATGTGAACTGAGGTCTAAGATGGTAGACATGCAAGAAATAGGAGCATGTTCACACTAGCAAAAATAAGCAAAACCTACAAAAGACAAAAATATATCTCATACCCTACCATCATTATATATAAATGTAAAGCAAAGTTGTATAATAAATATAGGGTACTTAGTGAACTATTTTTGATCACAAAAAGTATACAAGCCGTCCCACCAGCGGCAAGGTGACCCTAAATTGGGACGGTACCTATACTGTCTATATTAAAAACCTTACTGTATATCAAAGTTGAAGTAATGCATATAAAAGGGTAGACAAATAGGACCGGGTCCCAACTCCAGACCACCTAGGCCCGTGGTAAGCTACATATATACTAATCAGCTCAACAAAGGGGATGCCACACCCTTAAATTGCACAGAATGCAAACAAGACAAAAAACCAAGCAATGTGAACTGAGGTCTAAGATGGTAGACATGCAAGAAATAGGAGCATGTTCACATTAGCAAAAAGAAGCAAAACCTACAAAAGACAAAAATATATCTCATACCCTACCATCATTATATATAAATGTAAAGCAAAGTTGCATAATAAATATAGGGTACTTAGTGAACTATTTTTGATCAAAAAAAGTATACAAGCCGTCCCACCAGCGGCAAGGTGACCCTAAATTGGGACGGTACCTATACTGTCTATATTAAAAACCTTACTGTATATCAAAGTTGAAGTAATGCATATAAAAGGGTAGACAAATTGGACCGGGTCCCAACTCCAGACCACCTAGGCCCGTGGTAAGCTACATATATACTAATCAGCTCAACAAAGGGGATGCCACACCCTTAAATTGCACAGAATGCAAACAAGACAAAAAACCAAGCAATGTGAACTGAGGTCTAAGATGGTAGACATGCAAGAAATAGGAGCATGTTCACACTAGCAAAAAGAAGCAAAACCTACAAAAGACAAAAATATATCTCATACCCTACCATCATTATATATAAATGTAAAGCAAAGTTGCATAATAAATATAGGGTACTTAGTGAACTATTTTTGATCAAAAAAAGTATACAAGCCGTCCCACCAGCAGTTAGAAAGCTTGTGGCATGACCAGACAGGCTTTGGGTGCAGGTGGAGGACCGAGAGGAGGTTGAGGAGGCAGAAGCAGTGGAGGAACATCGAGATAAAGAGGATTGACGCACAACTCGTGGGGACGGCAAGACTTGGACAGCAGCCCCTTGTCCTGCTGTCACCATAGTTACCCAGTGCCCAGTCAGCGATATGTAATGCCCCTGTCCATGCCTACTCGTCCAAGTGTCTGTGGTGAAATGCACCCTGTCACACACAGAGTTTCTCATAGAAGCGGTGATGTTGTGTGCGACATGCTGGTGGAGAGCAGGCACACCTTTCTTTGAGAAGTAGTGCCAACTGGGCATCTGGTACTGGGGCACTGCGACGGACATAAGGTCTCGAAAATCCTCTGTGTCCACCAGGCGGAAAGGCAGCATTTCTGTAGCCAAGAGCTTGCAGATGGTTAAATTCAATCTCTTAGCTTTCTCATGGCTAGGAGGAAATGGTCTTTTACTTGTCCACATCTGAGGGACCGAGGGCTGGCTGTTGTGCTTAGACGGGGTTGAGAAGGGTGTCCCCGGCAAATTGCCGGTCTGTGAGGAAGATACAGGTGGACATGTTAGGTTGCCTTGATCCAAAGGTGGTGCTATCGATGTCGGACAGCGCTGAACACCAGCTGGTGTTTCCACCTCCAAAGAAAATGATGACCTGCCAATCACGCTGGCTGTTGCGGGTAAAGAGGTGGCAGGTCTGCGTCCCAAAACAGGTGTGACTGCTGTCCCCCCAGTCACAGAGGATGAAGAGGCCGCGGATGCACAAGATGTGGCAGACGGTGGCTGGCCCGGCCGGCTAGGCCACATTGTAGCACAGTGAGCTTCCCACTGCAACTTATGCTTCATATCCATGTGCCGGTTCATGCATGAAGTACTCAAACTATGTATTTTTTGGCCTCTACTTAGCTTTTGCTGACAAATGTTACAGATAACACGAGTTGGGTCATCCTTATCGATCTGAAAAAATGCCCAGGCTATGCAAGGCTTAGCACCCATGCGACCTGAAGAGCCACCACGACTTGTGGTCAGAGGCAGAGTTGTGTTTGAGGATGCAGTTGTTGACGTGCTTCCAGTACTACGTCTCTGTCCAGGAAGGTGCTACCTGACCTCATCGTCACTAGCATCCTCCTCCACCTCCTCTGCTGACCTCATCGACTGGCTGACTGTGGGTTGACAGTAAGTGGGATCTCCAACCTCGTCATCATCACCCTGTGTGTTATCACACCCGTCGTCCTCAGAGCCAACCTCTTCCTGCCCTGACAAAAAACTAAAGTTGTCGCTCCAATCAGGTATTTGAGTCTCATCATCGTCTTCCTCATTGTCTCCACCAACAGGAGTTACAGTTTGGGAATGAGGGTCTACATTATGGTCAGAACCTTCTGCGTCTGGTCCTGGATCCGACTCATAAAGATTCTGGGCATCAGTGCAGATAATTTCCTCGTCTGGATTCACAGAAGCTCTGGAGCCGACCTCTGATTCCCAGGCTATAGTATGAGTAAACAGCTCTGCAAACTCAACCATCTGTTCTACCCCATACTCAGATGGGCAGCTGGAGACTTGGGAGCTGTGAGGAAGCAAGTGCGATTGGGGTGACACCTCTGAGGACTGGAGTATTTGTGATGTTGAAGTTGAGGTGGAGGAGAGCCCACTTAAAGGAGCACTTGATATCCGTTGAAGCACCTGCTGTTTTTGTGCCTCATCTGGAATTTGTAGCGATTGGCGTGGCCGTAAGAAAGGGATCTTATCACATTGTCTGCTAAAAGAAGTAAACATCTTAGTTTGGCTGGAAAATGGTCTTTCTTCTGCAGATGTTACTGTTGCTTTAACACCTACCCCAAGGACACAACCTTTTTTCCCTTCCCAACACACCTATTCCCCTTTCCACCAGCAGCACGTCTTTTTCCACTCATTTTGGTGGTTAACTAAATGACAACTCTGGAGTTGTTTGCACAAAAAACAATGGATGGGAACCGAGCAGAGCTGAATGGCCAAACTGTGGTATTAGCCCAAAAGTATTGGCTGGGTTAGATGCAGATAAAAATTATTTTGAATTTGCAACCTGGTGGAGGTTAGTATAGATGGACTAATAGAACAAGTCCCACACACTGCTACAAGCCGAAATATTTTTTCAGAGCTAGATGCAGATAAAAATTATATTGAATTTGCAACCTGGTGGAGGTTAGTATAGATGGACTAATAGAACAAGTCCCACACACTGCTACAAGCCAAAATATTTTTTCAGAGCTAGATGCAGATAAAAATTATATTGAATTTGCAACCTGGTGGAGGTTAGTATAGATGGACTAATAGAACAAGTCCCACACACTGCTACAAGCCGAAATATTTTTTCAGAGCTAGATGCAGATAAAAATTATATTGAACTTGCAACCTGGTGGAGGTTAGTATAGATGGACTAATAGAACAAGTCCCACACACTGCTACAAGCCAAAATATTTTTCAGAGCTAGATGCAGATAAAAATTATATTGAATTTGCAACCTGGTGGAGGTTAGTATAGATGGACTAATAGAACAAGTCCCACACACTGCTACAAGCCCAAATATTTTTTCAGAGCTAGATGCAGATAAAAATTATATTGAATTTGCAACCTGGTGGAGGTTAGTATAGATGGACTAATAGAACAAGTCCCACACACTGCTACAAGCCCAAATATTTTTTCAGAGCTAGATGCAGATAAAAATTATTTTGAATTTGCAACCTGGTGGAGGTTAGTATAGATGGACTAATAGAACAAGTCCCACACACTGCTACAAGCCGAAGCCAAAATATTTTTTCAGAGCTAGATGCAGATAAAAATTATTTTGAATTTGCAACCTGGTGGAGGTTAGTATAGATGGACTAATAGAATGATGCTATGCCAAAAAGGTTTTACTTCACTAGGTGCAGTAAAAAAATTTGTATTCTGTACACAGGTGGTGTAGCTTGTAACACAGATAGGCTACTCCACTGACTAACACACACTGCAAGAGGCCAAAAAGGATTTGCTTTGCTAGATTTAGCCAAATGCTGTGAAAAAAACTTGCACAGCACTGGCACAGACCTGCCTGGCAAAAAGTGATAGGAACTGATGTAACCTAGCCCTCAAAAGGACTGCAATTACAATTAGTCTTTACTCCCAACCTATCTATTTAAGAGCACAGACATGCCTGATAAAAGTGATAGGAACTGATGTAACCTAGCCCTCAAAAGACTGCAATTACAATTAGTCTTTACTCCCAACCTATCTATTTAAGAGCACAGACCTGCCTGATAAAAGTCGTAGAAAATGATGTAACCTAGTCCTCAAAAGGACTGCAATCACATCTATTCCCTACTCCCAAGCTATCTGTAGATTTGTGCGAAAATTGGCCTGAAATTAACACTGAAAGTATAGCACACACAGCAACAGCGGTGCCGTCTAACACGCAGCTGCAGCAGTGAGAAAATGGTGGCGACGGAGAAAATGGCTGGGTCTTATAGGGCAAGGACATGTGACATACACTGCCAATGACACATGCCCTTGCTTGTGTGAAAAAAAGCAGTTCGCTCCGTGTGTGCGCTGCTGATAGGCTGACAGATTGCACCTCCCCACTGTAAATGCGGAAAAGAGAAAAAAATGGAGCTCTTCATTATTTCTGCAGAGATCCATCCCCTGCCCCTCCCCCACCCCGCTGTACACTCAAACTGCGTATTAACATTAATTTTCATCATTACTGAGAAAAAATCCAGTTATGATTTTGGTGCACGAACAGTTATCGAACATAACCTCGAACAGCCAAATTTTTTTCAAATTGTTCGTGTTCGCCGAACAGCTCGAACACCGCCCAAAACAGCTCGAATTTGAGATTGGCGAACAGTTCGAGTCGAACACCACTCATCTCTAGTCCTGAGCGGGAATTAGCGTGTAGAGGGAGAAGAGGAAAATTGTCTGGAAAAACACAGCATCACAGCACCTCAACTCAATTCTGCTACACCAGTTAAAGGGGACCAGCCCTAAAGAAAACTCACTAGCAGCAATGGATGTGAAAATACAAATTGACAGAATTAGTGAGCTGCTTCATCAGTTAACCTGTGAAGAATTGAGAACAGTAGCAGAACATATAAAGATGTCAGAAGGACAGATTTCTAAAGCACACAAGCGCAGGCAACTCTTAGCTGCCATTAATGCAAAAATGGATGAGCTGGGTGAGAAAGAAGCTGAAAATGTCATGGGAACATTGATCCAGGAACTAACACAGTTTCTAACCAGGTTGAAGTTGGGGGATGGAGGGTCGGCACCAATTACCAAAAGAGGGAATCTCCGTCCACAGACTGAACTACAGGAATTGAAAGAACAATTCAAAGCCCTAACAACAGCCCTGCAGGATTCGACCAAAACCTCTGAACGGGTGATAGACTTAGACAGGACCTTTAACCTGCTCGGGTTAGATAAATCAGGGAGACAGTCCTCTCCAACACCACAAATCACCATAAGGAAAGAATTCAAGATCCTGGGACAGATTGAACAGTGTGAACAGAAAGAGAGACTGTCTTATATGAACTTGTTGCACCAGATCGATGCAAGCTTACAGAAAGACTACCAGCCAGATGAGATCGTTGAGGGGGTGGTGAAAGTGATCAGCCCAGGACTGAACCTCCGTAGTATGCTAGAAATGAAGAGTTAATTGACCTTCCAACACCTGAAGATGATTTTAAAAGGGCACTATAAAGAAGAGAGTACTTCAGAATTGTTCCACCGACTCCTTAACATCTCACAGAAAAATAATGAATCACCCCAAAGTTTCTTGTTCAGAGCAACTGAACTAAAGGATAGACTGTTGATTGCATCCAGAGATGTAGAAGCGGAAGAGAAGTTTGATGCTGGACTAATCTAGAAGTTCTTAAGATCATTGGGAACGGGGTTAGTCAGCAAAGACATCAAGTTGCAGCTGAAACAGTACGTAGAAGATCCTTGCATTCTGGACGAAGTCCTAATTGAAAAAATGAATGAGGCAGCTAGTTTGGAGTCAGAGAGCAAACAGAATTTATAGAAAGGCTCTGCTTCTAAAATCACCAAAATGAGTCAGCTGAAGTTGGAGACCCCCTAGTGGCCAGTCCGAAGATCATCATAGAGACCCTCCAGTGCCACTTCCGAGAGGGAACCTTAAATCACCAACAAAAGAGAGGACCGCCAGCGCTGACTGAGAGGAAGTAATAGGAGAAATGCAAACCGAATTGATTGAGGTGAAAAAGTTGAATCGCTCCAGGCCAGAACCGGTATCCCTCAGACCCAGGAGTGGGTTCCAAAACAGAAGATACCCAGCTTGTGAAGCGTGCCGTTCATCAAATCAGAGTATAGTGTGTGTCCACTGTCTGAGATGTGATGAGGAAGGACATTATGCCAAGGAATGCCAATGGTCACGGTCATTTGGGTTAAAAGACAGGAGGTTACCAGGTTACCAGTGCGGGGAGGTTACCAGGTGACATGGAGGAGGCCCCAGAAGCAGATCCAAATCTCACGAAACTCCAAAACGACCCATAAGGTAAAACGGCTGCGTCAGTACTATCCCCAAGTGTGTTCCCATCTACAACAGCTGCAAGGGAGACAGGGGCATCAGTTACTTAATGCCCAGTACGGAGGTCAAACAATGTATTCCATGGAGGAGGATTCCTCGGTCAGTAAAGATAGCCTCATCAGCTAAATTGGTGAAAGGTGCTTTATACAGTGCCAGCTAGATGGACTCTTAGTAAAAGCACTGTGGAACACAGGAGCCCAAGCGAGCCTTTCAAATGAAGAATGGAGAAGGCACTATCTGCCACACACTTGCCTTCGGTCACTAAAAGAACTCTTGGGACCTGTGGAACGCCACGGTAAAGCCGTCAACCAGACCAAAATCCGTTTCATTGGCTGGGTGAAAGTGACTTTCCAACTCAGGGCCTCGAAGAACAGCAACACCATCGAGCTTTTGGTACCTTTTCTCGTGACCAGTGATCAGAACGTGGCAGAGGATCCTATCCTGGGTTATAATGTAATCAGTGAGGTCATCACGAAACACAAGGCAGGGGCGCTGGTGGTGGATGCAGTCGCCACATCGCTCACCATACCAATGCCGTGGCGGAAAATGTGATTCATAGAGTAAAGAAAGCAAAGAATACAATGGACCTAAAAGAAGTCAAGGTAGGCTGGTGCCCAACCATCATCCCTGCAAACCAAATGGTGGGGGTGAGATGTGGAGTCTGGGTAGAACTGGGAAGATAAGTCCAGAAAAAACAGTTTGTGCCAAAAGACTACTCAGAACTTCCGGAAGGCCTAGTTCAAGGTGAGACTGTGCTTACTGGTGGGTTTGTTCAAGTATCAGTACCAGTGATGAGTCTACGAGATACGAAATTAGACTGGATCCAAATACTGTTAGGTCACATCGAAACCGTTAAAGCGGTATATACAGCCAGTGTGAGACCCGCCCAGGGATCTACAGTGAATTCAGTCTCCCCACCAAGGAACAGGAGTTGCCCAGGGGAGGAAATTGCACGACCCACCTCGGAATCCTGGGATCCCCCAGTACCCCTGGAATACTTGTGTGCTGAAGATCGAGCAGTAGCAAAACAGATGCTGAGAGAAGAGTGTCATGCATTCTCCAAAGATGACTCTGATATAGGCTGTATCCCATCGTTGCAGTTGAAAATCAATTTGAAAGACACGACCCCAGTAACCAGAAGTTACATGTTTGTGCCGAAACTATTACACCGTGAAGTGAATGAGTATTTACAAGACCTAATCAACAGAGGTTAGGTCCAAAAGTCAAAGTCGTCTTATTCCTCTCCTATTGTTTGTGTTAGGAAGAAGGACGGTACATTAAGACTCTGTTGTGATTACCGGGAACTAAACCGAAAGTCAGTACCTGATCGGTACCAGATACCAAAGATCCAAGATATGCTGGATAGCCTATCAAGAAGTACCTGGTTCTCTGCCCTCGATCAAGGTAAAGAATACCATCAAGTGTTTGTTGAAGAGTCCAGTAGACCTTTGAAAGCATTCATCACACTGTGGGAATTATATGAGTGGATCCGCATACCATTTGGGCTCAGTTCAGCTCCAGCAAAATTCCAGAGGAGCATGAAGACATGTTTAGAAGGATTGAGGGATGATATCTGACAGCTGTACTTGGATGGCAATGTGGTACACAACAAAACCTTCCAGGAGCATGTTGAACACGTGAAGACCGTATTACAACGGTATCAACAACACGGAGTTAAGTTGACCCCAAAGAAGTGTGAACTGTTCAAAAGACAAGCCCGATTTCTAGGGAAAATTCTGTCCAGTCCGATTTCTAGGGAAAATTGTCCGGAGAAAAATATACCATGGACCCAGCAAAAATCGCTCCTATACTGGCCTTTAAAGACAAGCGTCCCTCTACCATCGGGAAGTTGAGGCAGATATTAGGATTCCTCTCCTACTATCGTACCTATGCTCAGAACTTCTCCAGGATTGCCGCCCCACTATACCTCCTCTTGGGGGGGGCGACAGAGACAACAACACCCATGGATAAAAACAAGGGGGTAGGACGGGGCTTAAACGAAACAACGCTGTTTCGTCCCAACAGCCCATTCTCTGGACAGCAGACCACCAGGAGGTATTGGAAGAACTAGTAGACTACCTGGTAAATCCACTCATCTTGGGATATCCTGATTTCATCTTACCATTTGTTCTTCATTGTGACGCTTCTCAAGTTGTACAGGGAGCTGCCCTGTATCAGCATCAAGATGGAAAATTGAGGGTCATCGGTTACAGTCCTAGAACATTGACAGACGCCGAGAAGAATTACCATCTACATTCCGAAAAATTGGAGTTCCTGCCATTGAAATGGGCTATCTCTACTACAGCAAAGAGTTTGAGGTATACACTGACAACAACCCTTAGAACTATGTCCTTACTACAGCCAAACTGAATGCAACGGGTCAGAGATGTATCACTGAACTAGCTGACTTCAACTTCAGCATCAAGTACAGGCCATGAAAATGCAATGCGGATGCTGACGGACTGTCAAGAATGCCACTAGAGCCTGAGGAGTTCATGCAAGAATGCTCAGAGGAAGTCAGTCTGGAAGCAATTGAGAGCACTACCCAAGCAGTACATACTTATCAGGAGGAAGACACACCATTGTGGTATCCGTTGACGGTGGAAACCAGCATAAAAGCGAGAGAACAAGATCATCCCCGGTCTATTCAACAACTACCAAAAGGGAAAATCCGTAGAGCACAATGAGAAGATCAGATAATTGGTAGAATACTACTTTATGTGGACCAAAATCGGTTTTCCAAGTAAACGAGAGAGAGGCAATGAGTAAGCAGCAGAATGTTTTAATGAAAGAATTGACAAAGCTCTACCTCAGTGAAGACAGTATCCTGTATTGTAAAGGAGGACAAAACCGGCAGTTGGTACTACCCAGAGTATTCCGTAGGTTGGTCTTCAAAGAACTCCATGAAAACATGGGACACCTGGGAGTGGAAAGAACAACAAATTTGATCCATGAATGTTTCTTCTGGCCGTACATGCAGAGAGATATTGAGAGATACATGACCAGGGAGTGTGGGTGTCTGAAAGATAAACATCCCAACACATCAACCCGGGCACCTATGGGCAACATACAAACTATGTATCCGTTTGAGATGGTCTCAATAGACTTTCTACATCTCGAGACGTGCAAGGGTGGTTACGAATACATCTTGGTGGTGATGGACCATTTCACTCGATTTGCTCAAGCATATGCCACCACCAATAAATCGGGTCCAACAGCGGCAGAGAAGATCTTCAATGATTTTGCTTTGAGGTTTGGGTTCCCTACGAGGTTACATCACGACCAAGGAAGAGAATTTGAGAAACAGCTCTTTGCCAAGCTAGGAAAGTACTGTAGAATTCAGAGATCCCACACAACGCCCTATCACCCAGAGTGTAATGGACAAGTGGAACGTTTTAACCCGACATTATTGTCGATGTTGCACACTTTAACAGCTGACGAGAAGAAAGACTGGAAGAGTTCTCTGTCAAAAGTGGTACATGCCTATAACTGTACAAAGAGCGATGCAACGAGTTACTTACCCTTTTTCCTATTGTATGGACGATCGCCAAGACTGCCAATCGACATCATGTTCGATATTCCGGTGTCAGAGACTTACAGAACGTATCCGGAGTATGTTCGGAAATGGAAGGAACAGATGGCAGAGGTATACAACATAGCATCCAAAGTGGTTACGCAAGGACAGAGCAAGAGTAAGGAGTAATATGATCGAAAATGTTATGGAGCAGAATTGGCACCGGGAAGCTAGTCAAGAACATACGTGAGAAAGGCGGTCCAGGAAAGCTTTGTTCGTACTGGAAAGACAAGGTGTATGTGGTCGTAAGGAGGAAAGCTGATGACAGCCCAGTGTATGAAATCTGATTGGAAACGGGAGACAAAAAAAAACAGAATAGCCCATCGGAATTTACTACTACCCTGTGATTATCTCCCACCACAACAAAACTTCCCAGAAGTAGACTGACATAATCCGAGATCGACTAAAGGACCACCACAGACTGAAGCTCCGGAGGTGGATAGTGACCTTGAAAGTTCCGATGGAGAAGAACACATCGTTGTATTTATCGGACCGGCAAGGAGAGGGATGTACCATCCTCAGGAGAGTGAAGTAAGTCCTGAGGCCCCAGAGTTCGTACCAAGGAGTACAGATGAAGTCCAGTTCAGATCTGATGATCGAACACCGGCCCGTGAAGAGACCGATCAACACTCAGGAGGAGTGGAATTACCAGACCGTGCAGAATCAAGCGACTCAGGAAAAGTACAGGAACTTACAGAGGCAGCTCCCAGAGTATCTGAGGAAGCACGGGAAATGAGTGCGGTGGAAGAATCTTCTGTGACCAAAGAACCCGTGGCCTCTAAGGAACAACCCACCATGAGGATGTCGACTTGAGAAGTGAGGAGGCCCGTGATGCTGACGTATGAGACACTTGGTGAACCGAGTCAAGTGCCAAGGACTGTCGACTGGAAACAGGTATCTCTGCCTTCGTACCAGGTAAGCCCATTTGAGTGCTATTCACCACCGAGAGGCAGTATGGAAGATGTTGCCTCGTGGAAAGACTTGTTTTCATTCTTTGATTTTCCTTAAAAGACTTTGTAGAAACAAAGAACTGTTAAAGCATAGAGAGAGCTGGTTGAAGAGGTACGAAAAGCTCCAGCTGAAGAGATGCTGATTGTGTTAATTGTTTATTTCTTACAGGCATCCTACAAGAAAAAGGTCGTAAGAATAGGTAGTTATCAATGTTTATAAATTTTATGCCAATTTGCAATTTGACAATTTTTACTCAACTTTCACCACTGTCTCAGAATTGGTCAGATTGACCAATTAAGGCGAATGTCGAGAACGATATTGAAAAAAGAGAAAAGAGTGTGACATGCAGAAGTAGCGCTGTTGGTTTAAAAGCATCCAGCAACTAAAGAGGTTAACACAGTCACAAGAGACAGGGAGGATTTTAGCAGAGCCCCAGGGGTATTGTGGGGAAGTTGTTTACTGTCTGGCTGGAGCCGAAGAGAAAAGTGGTGTGTGTTCTGTATCTCACAGAAGCGTCCCTGCAAGTGAAAAGGATTCAAGTCAGCAGTGAAGCTAAGCACAAGTCAGGTAGGTCAGGTCTTGAACTAGCAGTGCAGAGTATTGTCAGGCAGAAAGATAAGGACTGGAAGAAATGTTGTCACAGGGATCATCTCCCTCAGCAAACCCTCACCCCCTCCTCCATCTCACTGTGCTGTAAATAATGCTGTGTTCTTTAATGTGCCTTTGCATTAGAACTGTGCTGTCCTGTACTACTGGGAAGACTGTGGACTGCTGTGCTGCTAAGGAAACTGTACTGTTTGTCACTGGAACCTGTTGCTCATAAGACTTAACTTGCACTGGCTGTGCGGTTTCTTATTAAATGCTATTGCTCTGCCGTTTATGAGGACTATTGTCAAGCGTATCTGGTCAGCAAGTAAAAAAACCTATGTTGTCTGTGCCTGAGGGTCAAAATCCTTGTGTGCCTGAGAGAAGCTGCAGCACATGGTCTATGGTCGCCCTGAGTAACAGTTCCCCCAGGATTCCAAAGCATTCATGTAACCTGTCTCGCCCCTTTTTGAAACTAGTGGCATGCGTGTAACACTCCCCTTGCTGTCGTTAGTTGTCAGTTTTGTCAGTGGGGATCGACTAGCGCTCATCCCCCCATCCCTATCCAGGGCCAAGCACTAGGGAAATACAGGGATAGGTTCCTGTGCGGTGATTGGTGAGGAACCAATATAGGGACAGTAGGGGGAGACAGGGTGTTTGCAGATCAGCCTAGGAGGTCTCCACTTCCCCCTTTTCCTAGTGTCTGGGCTCCCTTCCCCTCATCCCGTCGCACTTTGTCTTTCATTCACTGTGCGTGACACATGGCCCCATATTGTATGATGGTTCCCCAATAGTTGAAAAACAATGTTTTATTGTTGTATTACTTTGGACCACTAATTAAAAAATCCTGTGGATATACAGTATATATACAGTACAGACCAAAAGTTTGGACACACCTTCTCATTTAAAGATTTTTCTGTATTTTCATGACTATGAAAATCGTACATTCACACTGAAAGCATCAAAACTATGAATTAATACATGTGGAATTATATACTTAACAAAAAAGTGTGAAACAACTGAAAATATGTTTTATATTCTAGGTTCTTCAAAGTAGCCACCTTTTGCTTTGATGACTGCTTTGCACACTCTTGGCATTCTCTTGATGAGCTTCAAGAGGTAGTCACCGGAAATGGTTTTCACTTCACAGGTGTGCCCTGTCAGGTTTAATAAGTGGGATTTCTTGCCTTATAAATGGGGTTGAGACCATCAGTTGTGTTGTGCAGAAGTCAGGTGGATACACAGCTGATAGTCCTACTGAATAGACTGTTAGAATTTGTATTATGGCAAGAAAAAAGCAGCTAAGTAAACAAAAACGAGTGGCCATCATTACTTTAAGAAATGAAGGTCAGTCAGTGCGAAAAATTGGGAAAACTTTGAAAGTGTCCCCAAGTGCAGTTGCAAAAACCATCAAGCGCTACAAAGAAACTGGCTCACATGAGGACCGCCCCAGGAATGGAAGACCAAGAGTCACCTCTGCTTCTGAGGATAAGTTTATCCGAGTCACTAGCCTCAGAAATCGCAGGTTAACAGCAACTCAGAATAGAGACTAGGTCAATGCCACACAGAGTTCTAGCAGCAGACACATCTCTTCAACAACTGTTAAGAGGAGACTTTGTGCAGGAGGCCTTCATGGTAAAATAGCTGCTAGGAAACCACTGCTAAGGACAAGCAACAAGCAGAAGAGACTTGTTTGGGCTAAAGAACACAAGGAATGGACATTAGACCAGTGGAAATCTGTGCTTTGGTCTGATGAGTCCAAATTTGAGATCTTTGGTTCCAACCAGCGTGTCTTTGTGCGACGCAGAAAAGGTGAACGGATGGACTCTACATGCCTGGTTCCCACCGTGAAGCATTGAGGAGGAGGTGTGATGGTGTGGAGGTGCTTTGCTGGTGACACTGTTGGGGATTTATTCAAAATTGAAAGCATACTAAACTAGCATGACTACCACAGCATCTTGCAGCGGCATGCTAATCCATCCGGTTTGCGTTTAGTTGGACCATCATTTATTTTTCAACAGGACAATGACCCCAAACACACCTCCAGGCTGTGTAAGGGCTATTTGACCAAGAAGGAGAGTGATGCCGTGCTACGCCAGATGACCTGGCCTCCACAGTCACCAGACCTGAACCCAATCGAGATGGTTTGTGGTGAGCTGGACTGCAGAGTGAAGGCAAAAGGGCCAACAAGTGCTAAGCATCTCTGGGAACGCCTTCAAGATTGTTGGAAGATCATTTCCCGTGACTACCTCTTGAAGCTCATCAAGAGAATGCCAAGAGTGTGCAAAGCAGTCATCAAAGCAAAAGGTGGCTACTTTGAAGAACCTAGAATATAAGACATATTTTCAGGTGTTTCACACTTTTTTGTTAAGTATATAATTCCACATGTGTTAATTCATAGTTTTGATGCCTTCAGTGTGAATGTACAATTTTCATAGTTATGAAAATACAGAAAAATCTTTAAATGAGAAGGTGTGTCCAAACTTTTGGTCTGTACTGTATGTCACACAAAATAGTTAATAAATAACATTTCCCACATGTCTACTTTACATCAGCACAATTTTGGAACCAAAATTTTTTTTTGTTAGGGAGCTATAAGGGTTAAAAGTTAACCAGCGATTTCTCATTTTTCCAACAAAATTTACAAAACCATTTTTTTAGGGACCACATCACATTTGAAGTCACTTTGAGAGGTCTTTATGACAGAAAATACCCAAAAGTGACACCATTCTAAAAACTGCACCCCTCACGGTGCTCAAAACCACATTCAAGAACTTTATTAACCCTTCAGGTGCTTCACAGGAATTTTTGGAATATGGAAGAAAAAAATTAACATTTAACTTTTTTCACAAAAATGTTACTTTAGACGCAATTTTTTTTTATTTTCGCAGGGGTGACAAGAAAAACTGGACCCCAAAATTTGTTGTGCAATTTCCCCTGGGCTCGCAGATACCCCATATGTGGGGAAAAACCACTGTTTGTGCGCATGGCAGGGCTCGGAAGGGAAGGAGTGCCATTTGACTTTTTGATTGTAAAATTTGCTTGAATAATTAGCGGACGCCATATTGCGTTTGGAGAGCCCCTGATGTGCCTAAACAGTGGAAACCCCCCACAAGTGACCCCATTTTGGAAACTATACCCCCCAAGGCATCTATCTAGATGCATAGTGAGAACTTGGAATCCCTAGGTGCTTCACAAATTGATTCGTAAAAATGAAAAAGTATTTTTTTTCCATTTTTTCATTTTTACAAATCAATTTGTGAAGCACCTGAGGGTTCCAAGTGCTCACTATGCATCTAGATAGGTGCCTTTGGGGGTCTAGTTTCCAAAATGGGTTCACTTGTGGGGGAGCTCCAATGCTTAGGCACACAGGGGCTCTCCAAACGCAACATGATTCCAATTTGTTAGCGGACACCATGTCGCGTTTGGAGAGCCCATGTGTGCCTAAACATTGGAGCTCTCCCACAAGTGACCCCATTTTGGAAACTAGACCACCCAAGGCACCTATCTAGATGCATAGTGAGCACTTGGAACCCCCAGGTGCTTCACAAATTGATTCGTAAAAATGAAAAAGTGGAAAAAAAAACACTTTTTCATTTTTACGAATCAATTTGTGAAGCACCTGGGGGTTCCAAGTGCTCACTATGCATCTAGATAGGTGCCTTGGGTGGTCTAGTTTCCAAAATGGGGTCACTTGTGGGGTAGCTCCAATGTTTAGGCACACATGGGCTCTCCAAACGCAACATGGTGTCCGCTAACAATTTGAGCCGATTTTCCATTCAATTTGTTAGCAGACACCATGTCGCGTTTGGAGAGCCCCTGATGTGCCTAAACAGTGGAGCTCCCCCACAAGTGACCCCATTTTGGAAACTATACCCCTCAAGGATTTCATTAAGGGGTATAGTGAACATTTTGAACCCAGAGGTACGACACAGAATTTGATAACATTTGGTCATCATATTGAATAAGTTGTCATTACTCTTGAGCGCAAGTGCTCGCTACTTGAGTTTGCATCGGGTACTCAGGTATGCACCATGTATCACGGGTGCTCAAGTGAAATGCTCGAGTCCCTGCCCGCATGTTTCATGGTTATTAGACACCCCAAAAAAAACATGCGGGGATCGCTCGTGCATGGCAGGCAATCCCCGCGAGGTTTTTTTGGGCCGCGAAGCATATGGGGCGGAGACTCGAGCACCCGGGATACTCAGTGCATACCCGAGCACCCGATGCAAACTCAAGTAGTGAGCACTTGCGTTCAACACTAGTTGCCATATCGTCATCTTTTTTTTTTTTTTTTACTTTTGAGAAAAAACAAAACAACCCCAACCCTAACATTAGCACAACCCCAACCCCAGCCCTAGCGTTTATTTTTTACGCCATTCCTCATGCGGTATAAGTGATGAGATTACTTTATTCTTCGGGTCGGTGCAATTACAGCGATACCAGAATCATATCGGGTTTTTATGATTGACAGCTGTCACACACTAAAAGACACATATTTTGTAAAATCTAGTTTTTGCATCGCCATATTTTGGCCTACAGAGTCATGTGACAGCTTGTTTTTTGCGGGATGAGTTGACGTTTTTATTGGTGCCATTTTCAGGCATGTGACATTTTTTGATCGCTTTCTATTCCAGCTTTTGGGAGGCAGAATAAACAAAAACCAACAATTCAGGAATTGTGTTTTTTTACATTTTTTTATTCTACTCAGCGTGTAGTAAAATTGATAAGGTAGCTTTATTCTTCGGGTCAGTACGTTTACAGCGGTACCACATTTATATCGTTTTTTATGTTTTGGCGCTTTTACACAATAAAAGCTATTTTATAGAAAAAATTATTTTTTGCATCGCTTTTTTCTGAGTGCTATAACTTTTAGATTTTTCAGATGATGGAGCTGTATGGCAGCTTGTTTTTTGCGGGACGAGATGACTTTTTCAGCGGTACCATTTTTATTTATATTCGTCTTTCTGATCGCGTGTTATTCCATTTTTTGTTTGGCGGTATGGTGATAAAGCATTGTTTTTTGCTTCATTTTTTATTTTTATTTTTTACCGTGTTAACTGAAGGGGTTAACTAGTGGAACAGTTTTATAGGTCAGGTCGTTACGGACGCGGCGATACCAAATATGTGTACTTTTATTGATTTTTTGCTTTTTTTTCATAATAATATTTATTGATTGGTACATTATATTTTTATTTTTAGTGGATTATTTTTTTCTTTTTTTTATATTTTTACAATTTTTTTTTATTTTTTTTTCACTTTCTGGGAGTTTTTTTTACTTTTTTACTTTGTCCCACTATGGAACTTTCACTTTTTTTTATTCTGATCGCCTGCATAGCATAGGGATTGAGCACCATCCCTGTGCCATGCAGGCAGTCAGCGCTGGACAGGGAGAAGATAGTTCGGAGATGCACTGCGCATGTCCAAAAAATCTTCCTGCTGTCTGGTGACCCGGATGTTGTCATGACAACATCGGGTCGTCATGGCAACACCTGGGAAGCCCCGGCAGACAGCGCTGGAGGCCGGAAGAGGAGGTGAGTATTGCGATCACCTCCCCTTGCCTCCGCAATGCTGCGATCGACTTCGATTGCAGCATTGCGGGGGCTAATGTGCTGGGAGCGGTGCGGGACCACTCCCTGCACATAGTACCGGGTGTCAGCTGTGACAATCAGCTGACACCCGGCAGCGATCGTGCCCGCACAGCCTGTGTGCGCGCGCGATGACGTACTAATACGGGTCAGGCTCTTAAAGCCCAGGGCACTGACGCGTATTAGTATGTCTTGAGCTTTAAAGGGGTTAAACAACACAATGTCCAGTTATGAAGCAACACTGATTATGAATCAATTTCTTCTGCTGTTGTGCAAATGGAACAGACAACTGGTAGAAAAGATAGGCAATTAGCAAGATACCCCCTATAAAGGAGTGGTTCTGCAGGTGGTGACCACAGACCATTTCTCTGTTCTCATCCTTTTTGACTGTTGTTTTGGTCACTTTTTTATTTTGCCATTGTTCTCATCCCTAGAGGTACAGTAGCATGAGGCGGTGTCTACAGTACAACCCACAGAAGTTGCTCAGGTAGTGCAGTTCATCCAGTATGGCACATCAGTGCGAGCTGTGGCAAGAAGCGTAGCTGTGTCTGTCAGCACAGTGTCCAGAGCATGGAGCGGATACCAGGACATGAGGAGGGAGCCATAGGAGAGCAACAACCCAGCAGCAGGACCGTTACCTCCTCCTTTGTGCAAGGAGGAACAGGAGGAGCACTGCCAGAGCCCTGCAAAATGGCTTCCAGCAGGCCACAAATGTGCATGTGTCTGCACAAACGGTTAGAATCCGACTCCATGAGGGTGGTATGAGGGCCCAACATCCACAGATGGTGGTTGTGCTCACAGCCCAACACCGTGCAGGACGCTTGCCATTTGCCACACAACAACAGGAATGGCAAAGTCGCCACTGGCGCACTGGGCTCTTCACAGATGAAAGCAGGTTCACACTAAGCACATGTGACAAACGTGACAGAGTCTGGAGACGCCGTGGAGAGCGATCTGCTGCCTGCAACATCCTTCAGCATGACCGGTTTAGCAGTGGGTCAGTAATGGTGTGGGGTGGCATTTCTTTGGAGGGCCGCACAGCCCTTCATGTGCTCGCCAGGGGTAGCCTGACTGCCATTAGGTACCGAGATGAGATCCTCAGACCCCTTCTCAGACCATATGCTGGTGCGGTTGGCCCTGGGTTCCTCCTAATGCAAGACAATGCCAGACGTCATATGGCTGGAGTGTGTCAGTAGTTCCTGCAAAATGAAGGCATTGAAGCTATGGACTGGCCCGTCCGTTCCCCAGACCTGAAGCCGATTGAGCACATCTGGGATATCATGTCTCGCTCCATCCACCAACGTCACGTTGCACCACAGACTGTCCAGGAGTTGGCGGATGTTTTAGTCCAGGTCTGGGAGGAGGTCCCATAGGAGACCATCCGCAACCTCATCAGGAGCATGCCCAAACGTTGTAGGGAGGTCATACAGGCACGTGGAGGCCATACACAATACTGAGCCTAATTTTGACTTGTTTTAAGGACATTACATCAAAGTTGGATCAGCCTGTAGTGTGTTTTTCTACTTTAATTTTGGGGGTGACTCCAAATCCAGGCCTCCATTGGTTAATAAATTTGATTTCCATTGATGATATTTGTATGATTTTGTTGTCAGCACATTCAACTTTGTACAGAACAAAGTATTCAATGAGAATATTTCATTCATTCAGATCTAGGATGTGATATTTCAGTGTTCCCTTTATTTTTTTGAGCAGTATATACAGTACAGACCAAAAGTTTGGACACACCTTCTCATTTAAAGATTTTTCTGTATTTTCATGACTATGAAAATTGTACATTAACACTGAAGGCATCAAAACTATGAATTAACACATGTGGAATTATATACTTAACAAAAAAGTGTGAAACAACTGAAAATATGTCTTATATTCTAGGTTCTTCAAAGTAGCCACCTTTTGCTTTGATGACTGCTTTGCACACGCTTGGCATTCTCTTGATGAGCTTCAAGAGGTAGTCACGGGAAATGGTCTTCCAACAATCTTGAAGGAGTTCCCAGAGATACTTAGCACTTGTTGGCCCTTTTGCCTTCACTCTGCGGTCCAGCTCACCCCAAACCATCTCGATTGGGTTCAGGTCTGGTGACTGTGGAGGCCAGGTCATCTGGCGTAGCACCCCATCACTTTCCTTCTTGGTCAAATAGCCCTTACACAGCCTGGAGGTGTGTTTGGGGTCATTGTCCTGTTGAAAAATAAATGATGGTCCAACTAAACGCAAACCGGATGGAATAGCATGCCGCTGCAAGATGCTGTGGTAGCCATACTGGTTCAATATGCCTTCAATTTTGAGTAAATCCCCAACAGTGTCACCAGTAAAGCATCCCCACACCATCACACCTCCTCGTCCATGCTTCACGGTGGGAACCAGGCATGTTGAGTCCATCCGTTCACCTTTTCTGCGTCGCACAAAGACATGGTGGTTGGAACCAAAGATCTCAAATTTGGACTCATCAGACCAAAGCGCAGATTTCCACTGTTCTAATGTCCATTCCTTGTGTTCTTTAGCCCAAACAAGTCTCTTCTGCTTGTTGCCTGTCCTTAGCAGTGGTTTCCTAGCAGCTATTTTACCATGAAGGCCTGCTGCACAAAGTCTCCTCTTGGCAGTTGCTGTAGAGATGTGTCTGCTGCTAGAACTCTGTGTGACATTGACCTGGTCTCTACTCTGAGCTGCTGTTAACCTGTGATTTCTGAGGCTGGTGACTCAGATAAACTTATCCTCAGAAGCAGAGGTGACTCTTGGTCTTCCTTTCCTGGGGCGGTCCTCATGTGAGCCAGCTTCTTTGTAGCGCTTGATGGTTTTTGCAACTGCACTTGGGGACACTTTCAAAGTTTTCCGAATTTTTCGGACTGACTGAACTTCATTTCTTAAAGTAATGATGGCCACTCGTTTTTCTTTACTTAGCTGCTTTTTTCTTGCCATAATACAAATTCTAACAGTCTATTCAGTAGGACTATCAGCTGTGTATCCACCAGACTTCTGCACAACACAACTGATGGTCCCAACCCCATTTATAAGGCAAGAAATCCCACTTATTAAACCTGACGGGGCACACCTGTGAAGTGAAAACCATTTCCGGTGACTACCTCTTGAAGCTCATCAAGAGAATGCCAAGAGTGTGCAAAACAGTCATCAAAGCAAAGGGTGGCTACTTTGAAGAACCTAGAATTTAAGACATATTTTCAGTTGTTTCACACTTTTTTGTTAAGTATATAATTCCACGTGTTAATTCATAGTTTTGATGCCTTCAGTGTGAATGTTCAATTTTCAAAGTCATGAAAATACAGAAAAATCTTTAAATGAGAAGGTGTGCCCAAACTTTTGGTCTGTACTGTATATATATATATATATATATATATATATATATATATATATATATTCTGTATATATATATGTGGCGCCCCTGAGGGTTCGACCGCCAAAGGGATGCTGCTCTTCTTTAATGGAGTGTATGTCTCAGCCCGGTCAAGGACCATGACCAAGAAGGCCCGGAGCTCAGGAGTGTAGCTCCACCGCAAATGGATCCCGGGGAGGATGCAGACGGAGCGGTATACGCCACCTGTCCTCGCCTAGCTGATTTATTCAGAGGGATTCCAGCTGCAAGAGGGGTACCGGCCCCTGACACCTGACCTTGCTACTCTGCGTCCTGGTCAGGGAAGCCCGGTAGGCCCTGAGGATCCCAAAGGGTAACGGAAGGAGCGGAGCTGCCACCCGTACCCTTTTTCTGAGAGAAGCTCAGAGGGAGACCCGGCCTATCTACACACACAGACAGGAAAGGACCCGGTCTGAAGTTTAGGAACACTCTGGTGCGGGGTCCTGATTTAACACTTGACTTACTCGGAGGTTGTCGGACCCCTGTTCCTGGTGACCGCAGAACTCCGCGATGAGCAGGGAGAAGCCTTGCAGCTGTACTCTTCACCGTGAGTAAAAAAACCCTGGAAGTTAACCCCTATGGCCTCCGGACTCTTATTCTGCACTACACCGTGTAATGCACAAGCCCGGACTAACTGGCGTGTGTGTGATTAGTGATTCCATTGTGCCATGAACCGGAGAGTGCCTGGAGGGGCGTAGCTAAGTATCTGCCCGATCCGACCAAGGTCGCACGACGGCATATGACGCCAGTGCACCAGAGAGTAACCGGGCAGAGGGACCAGGTGCTACTCCAGGTCAGACCCCGGACACGGCTGTTGACCCACACCAGGGAATACAGGAACAGGCAGGCTAGAGAGCAGGCAGGGTAGGGTCCAGTACAGACTGGGAGACGGGTTCAGAGCCGCAGATGCAGTAATCAAGCAGAGCAAAGCGAAACCGCAGGTGCGGTAGACATGGCCGAGCAGAGCGAAACCGCAGACGCGGTAGACAAGGCCGAGCAGAGCGAAACCGCAGACGCGGTAGACAAGGCCGAGCAGAGCGAAACCACAGACGCGGTGGACAGGGCTGAGCAGAGCGAAACCGCAGACGCGGTAGACAAGGCCAAGCAGAGCGAAACCACAGACGCGGTGGACAGGGCTGAGCAGAGCAAAACCGCAGACGCGGTGGACAGGGCTGAGCAGAGCAAAACCGCAGATGCGGTGGACAGGGCTGAGCAGAGCAAAACCGAAGACGCGGTAGACAGGGCTGAGCAGAGCAAAACCGCAGACGCGGTGGACAAGGCTGAGCAGAGCGAAACCGCAGACGCGGTGGACAGGGCTGAGCAGAGCGAAACCGCAGACGCGGTAGACAAGGCTGAGCAGAGCGAAACCGCAGACGCGGTGGACAGGGCTGAGCAGAGCAAAATCGCAGACGCGGTGGACAGGGCTGAGCAGAGCAAAACCGCAGACGCGGTGAACAGGGCTGAGCAGAGCAAAACCGCAGACGCGGTGGACAGGGCTGAGCAGAGCAAAACCGCAGATGCGGTGGACAGGGCTGAGCAGAGCAAAACCGCTGACGCGGTGGACTAGGCTGAGCAGAGCGAAACCGCAAGTGCGGTGGACAAGGCTGAGCGGGCAGGAACCGCCAGAGCGGTAAGTAAGACAGGACAGAGATAAATCGCCGAAGCGGTAAACAAAGACAAAGCAAAGGGGACAGGGCTCTGTTCACACGGAACAGACTGGAAAAGAAAGGCAGAACCAGATACACACAAGATACTTGCAAAGAAGTAGCAAAAGGACTCCAACTCACAAACGGAAGTACAATGACAACGAGTAGAAGTTAGGTGCAGGTTCAGACTCTACAGAAAAAGGGAGCAAACGGACATAAAGACAAAACAAATAAGAAGCTAGGAGACAGTTCAGACAAGAACAGTTACTGCAACAAAATGCAGGAACGAGCCTAGGTAACGCCAAGTGCTGGTTCAGACACTGCAGAAAAAGGGAGCAAACGGACATAAAGACAAAACAAATAAGAAGCTAGGAGACCGTTCAGACAAGAACAGTTACTGCAGCAAAATACAGGAGCGAGTCTGGGTATGCGGCTCCCAGAGGCAGAAACGAACAGGCTAGGAGCGTGTTCACACGGGCCTGGAAATACAGCCTCCAGGAAAGGCAGAAAGACAACTGGCTAGAGTGCACAGACAGGACTCAGTTCAGACAGGGGAACTGATACCGCAAGGCAGGAAACATAGACAGGACCTGGCACATCAATGACAAGAAGCCAACTGACAAAACAAGATGCTCAGGCATGGATTCCAAGGAGGAGCTGGTTTAAATACCAGGTGACAGACAGCAATAGGCTGAGGACGCATTAGAGGTGTGTCTGCAGCAGCTACATGAAACAGGAAGTTCGGCGGGCGTCGCCCTAAACAGCCAGAGCAGAGCAAAGCAGAGATTATGGAAAGGAGCCAGAGTGGCAGTCTGGACTGGAAATCAAGCGCGCGCTCTTGCACAGTGAGAGATGGACCACTATGCAAGGACGCCGCCAGGTATGTTACACACCGCACTACGCAGCACCAGACCTCCTAGACTACTACCCCCTTCATCCTGTCTCTCTGTCCTGAGGCCCTGTTCCTCCTGTGGGGAGTAGTAACAACGTCGGCTGCCACAACATCCCGCCTCAGAGGACTGCAGCAGCGCTGGTGGCCTTCACCAGGTACCACAGGTGGTGTAGTCGATAGCAACCACTCAACCCTGATAGCCCATTACATCCTTTTTAATGTGACGGCCCTGGGCACGGAGCGGGTCCGGGCCATGGCTGCACCCCATCTACCATTCGGGACCCGGCTCCGAGTACCCCATCTTCCCAGGGTAGGGCTTCCAGAGTACGTCACAACTTGGCGTAGTCGGCAGGATCGCGTGCCAGCTTCAAAGGAAGGAATTACCCATTGCTACCGGGTACTGTGTGCCTTACACCTTGGACTGTTGTTTTCCACTTAAAATGATGCCCACCCAAGAAGAACAGACGCCATAGTGCATAAAAAAGACAGTCTCCTAACACCTCCCATCGTGGGCCAGGCTCCAACATGGCGCCAAAAGTGTGGACCGCCCCTTCCAATAGAGACTGTCCGCGGGGTAATGCCCGTCAAAGTGGATGGGCTGAATGAAGGCGGGCCTGTCAGCATACCGCCCTGGGGCTGCCCCGAAAGAGGAGGAAGAAGAAACACAACAAGGTGCGGCCATTGCAGTTGGAGTTTGGCAAGCTTCAGGAGCGGACATGGACGCTGCTGGAGCGCAACGAACGGAGCCTTC
Source organism: Phyllobates terribilis (assembly GCF_046119375.1). Lineage (NCBI taxonomy): Eukaryota > Metazoa > Chordata > Amphibia > Anura > Dendrobatidae > Phyllobates > Phyllobates terribilis. Next base: position 640,084,557 of record NW_027362762.1, read on the forward strand.
CGAACCCGGTCCAGGTCCTTCCCCCGGCAGGGAGCGAAGCGGCACCAGACTTACAATGGGAGATATTGAGTTTCTCCACCAGGAAGCCCCGGGTGTTGCACGGAGACTGGTTGAGGCCCAGAAGGCAGCGTCTGCTGCGTGGCGGGAAGAAATGCTGCTGCGCATCCGGACCCGCCGCCAAGGAGCCGAAGCTCAGGGAGAAGCGGTGACAGAGGTCGCGAGCGGCCCAGAGGCGGGTGAGTGTGCTACCCCTGCCCCGGCTGCTGAACCTACCGTACCCATACTGGACCTCATGGCCGAATATCTCCTGCGCGGCGCGGTCACCTGGGAGCAGGTTTTTGCCCCGGAGCTGCAAGCTTCAGCCATAGGCCGAGACCTGCATTGCCGTCCAACTCCCGAATCGGAAGCGCCTGAGGCTGCTGGGGTGTCCACCGACCCCCACGAAGACTGGTCCGCACTTACAGAGGACCCGCAGTAAACCCCGTTGACACCGCTACCCGCACCGACAGTCACCAGGCCGGAGGCTGAGGAGTGGGCCTGGGACAACCAGGGGGGGGACCTAATGGGCTTTCCCCAGGAGACCCGGGCTGAAGCGCAGAGGAGGAGCGAGCGGTGCCGTGAGCAGATTCTCCAACTCAGCCGGGAGCAACGCCAGAGGGAGATCCGCTGCGAGCGCCTCAAGGTGCGTGCCACAGCTGCAAAGTCCCAGGCCCGACAGGAGGAAGCTACCCGTCCAAGCCCCCGTGTGAAAGGGCAAGTAGTCCGCTTCCACCACGAGGCGGGGTGGGGGTTCATAAGGAGTCCCCAGTATCAGGACGACGTCTTCGTCAGCAGGCGGGACGTCGAACCGCGGCTGAAAGAGGGACACCCTGGCCGGAACCTCTTCCCGGGTGACGTAGTCACATACACCCGCCACCATGGGGTGTGAGGGTGGTGCGCCCTGGATGTCCACAAGGTGTCCGGGAGCGACGCCCCCTCGCGCTCAGCTTCAGAGGACCGGTCAGCCTCCGTCGGGAGGAATGAGCCTTTTCCCAGGAGGGAACCCGAGAGTTAAGCAGCCCCGGCGGCTGTAAATTGTTTAAAAGTTATAATGTTGACGTTTATGTTTTATCACGTTTTTCCCCGGTTTCTAGAGACATTTGTCCCTGCGGACTTGCAGCAGACAGACTCCTACCCTGTAAATAGTTTGCATCTCTTTAGGTGCTCCTTATTGGTTTTATGTAAAACCGCGGATATTTCTACCTCAGACCTCAGAAGAAAAACCTGTCTGGAGTGGCTCTCTTGGAGGTCCAACTCGGGATCTTCATGCCCTGCAGCCACCCCAGGGCCTACATTGGGGGTTTGGGACAGGTCCCTCGCACTTCTGAACTGCCTTTTCGTCCTTGCACTTTAACCCGTCTGTCTATGCAAAAATGTCTCTGGATGATTATTGTACTTTTATATTTTTATATTTTTGTATTTTTATATTATATACTGTTGGAAACGTTTAAGAAGAAGTGCCTCCCATAAAGGGAAGATGGTTTATTGTTATATGTAAAAGAAAACTTTACCAGGTATTGCTCTTTTGCAGCCTGCGGACGTGCTGTGTTTCACCAGGGAGGAATGTGGCGCCCCTGAGGGTTCGACCGCCAAAAGGATGCTGCACTTCTTTAATGGAGTGTAGTGTTCTACCTCTGAGGTAAGAACAGTGTGATGGTCAGGACCAAACCTCCACATCCAACACCACACTTCTCCCACCAGAGGGGGATAGTAGGCACTAGGTGCTGCCCCTACTGGAGTTGAGAGACAGGGGAACCAAGAGATAGGGGAACCATATTAGTGGGTGAGGGTGGAGGATTCACATTTTGGCTCTGTGTTCTTTTTGGTGTTCTTTTGATGGTTCTTTGACTGTTCTTTGATCGTGACCTTCCTCCCTGAGCGTGGATCCTGTGTGGACCTGCAGAGGATGGAGGCACGGCCCTCGTACCCTGGCCTTGGGTCGAGGGGCAGGTTGCAGATAATGTATGTCTCAGCCCGGTCAAGGACCATGACCAAGAAGGCCCGGAGCTCAGGAGTGTAGCTCCACCGCAAATGGATCCCGGGGAGGATGCAGACGGAGCGGTATACGCCACCTGTCCTCGCCTAGCTGATTTATTCAGAGGGATTCCGGCTGCAAGAGGGGTACCGGCCCCCGACACCTGACCTTGCTACTCTACGTCCTGGTCAGGGAAGCCCGGTAGGCCCTGAGGATCCCACCGGGTAATGGAAGGAGCGGAGCTGCCACCCGTACCCTTTTTCTGAGAGAAGTTCAGAGGGAGACCCGGCCTATCTACACACACAGACAGGAAAGGACCCGGTCTGAAGTTTAGGAACACTCTGGTGCGGGGTCCTAATTTAACACTTGACTTACTCGGAGGTTGTCGGACCCCCGTTCCTGGTGACCGCAGAACTCCACGAGGAGCACGGAGAAGCCTTGCAGCTGTACTCTTCACCGTGAGTAAAAAAAACCTGGAAGTTAACCCCTATGGCCTCCGGACTCTTATTCTGCACTACACCGCACTACGCAGCACCAGACCTCCTAAACTACTACCCCCTTCATCCTGTCTCTCTGTCCTGAGGCCCAGCTCCGCCTGTGGGGAGTAGTAACAACGTCGGCTGCCACAACATCCCGCCTCAGAGGACTGCAGCAGCGCTGGTGGCCTTCACCAGGTACCACAGGTGGCATAGTCGATAGCAACCACTCAACCCTGATAGCCCATTACATCCTTTTTAATGTGACGGCTCTGGGCACGGAGCGGGTCCGGGCCACGGCTGCACCCCATCTACCATACGGGACCCATCTTCGCAGGGTAGGGCTTCCAGAGTACGTCACATATACTGTATATACATACTGTATATACACTGTGTTCCAAATTATTATGCAAATAATATTTTCTCAGATTTTCCCAAATTACCTATATGAATTGCAGTCAATGTAATTTTCCAGTCAAATAACTATTAGAGTACAATTGAAAGGTTTTTGTACAAACTGCCTATGATAACAGTATATTTTTTAAAAAATAAAACACTCAAACTGCACTCAAAATGCATGTTCAAAATTATTATGCACAGCAGAGTTTTCAACGTTTTCATTTTAATAAAGAACAAAAAAATGGTCATTTTTGAAATTATAAGCATTAGCAGGTTATTACAAACTGAAATCAAACAGTTTTCAACTCAAAACTTTATTCTAGGTGATGTTACATTTGCACATAGGACCCCTTGTTCGAAAGGAGCTTCTGAACTCTCTCGTCCATTGAATTTGTCAGGTTTTGGATGGTTTCTGCTTCAATTGTTTTGCATGAGGACAGAATACCCTCCCAGAGCTGTTGCTTAGATGTGAACTGCCTCCCGCCATCATAGACACTCCTTTTGATGATGCTCCAGAGGTTCTCAATGGGGTTGAGGTTTGGGGGAGCATGGGGGCCACACCATAAGTTTGTCCCCTTTTATGCCCATAGTAGCCAGAGATGCAGAGGTGTTATGTGCAGCATGAGATGGGGTATTATCATGCATGAAAATGATCTTGCTGCGGAATGCACGGTTCTTCTTCTTGAACCATGGAAGGAAGTGCTGTTTGAGAAACTCAACATACATTATGGAGTTCATCTTTACCCATTCAGGGATCCTAAAAGGGCCGACAATCTCTCTCCCCATGATTCCAGCCCAAAACATTACTCCACCTCCTCCTTGTTAGCGCCGTAGCCGTGTTTGCATGGGGTGTCCATCAACCAGCCATCCTCCACTCCATCCATCTGGACCATCGAGATCATTTCAGGCATGATAATGCCCCGTCTCATGCTGCACATAACACATCTGCATCTCTGGCTGCTATGGGCATAAAAGGGGACACACTTATGGTGTGGCACCCATGCTCCCCTGACCTCAACCCCATTGAGAACCTCTGGAGCATCATCAAAAGGAGTGTCTATGATGGCGGGAGGCAGTTCACATCTAAGCAACAGCTGTGGGAGGGTATTCTGTCCTCATGCAAAACAATTGAAGCAGAAACCATCCAAAACCTGACAAATTCAATGAACGAGAGAGTTCAGAAGCTCCTTTCGAACAAGGGGTCCTATGTGCAAATGTAACATCACCTAGAATAAAGTTTTGAGTTGAAAACTGTTTGATTTCAGTTTGTAATAACCTGCTAATGCTTATAATTTCAAAAATGACCATTTTTTTGTTCTTTATTAAAATTAAAAGGTTGAAAACTCTGCTGTGCATAATAATTTGGAACATGCATTTTGAGTGCAGTTTCAGTTTTTTATTTTTTTAAAAATATACTGTTATCATAGGCAGTTTGTACAAAAACCTTTCAATTGTACTCTAATAGTTATTTGACTGGAAAATTACAATGACTGCAATTCATATAGGTAATTTGGGAAAATCTGAGAAAATATTATTTGCATAATAATTTAGAACACAGTGTATACATATTTATATATATTAGGGTGACAGTCAAATATTTTTTGCGCAAATTTTTAGGTCTCGTCCCTGGGAATAATTTCTTTTGGCGTGATTGTAACATACACAAATTTTCGTAACGTTGCAACATTGTTTACTGGTGACTCAATCATCACAAAACTAACAATTATTGTAAAAAATGTCTTGCAGCAAAGTAAATGTACAATTTTACAGTAGTAGATATAACAATCAATGTACAAATCAATATATACTTAACAATAATAATCAGTAGAATAAAATATGCACATAGAGTAGTTCATATATATAAAAAAGAATGAGGGTATGTGCACACGATCCGTGCTGTCAGCGCTTTGAATGCAGCATATTTTATGCTGCGTCCAAATCACTGCACGCAGGTGAATCTGCATGTGTTCATTGAACCATGCGGATTCACCGCAATCAATACATTACACTGATCTAATTTCTCTTGCGAAGACTAGTGGCTCCGCAAGAGAAATTGACATGCTGCAGCCTGGAAAGACGTGCCTCATGTCCGTGTCAGCGGGTGATACGCAGGTGCACGGAGATGCATAGGGGGCATGGGATTTCTTGAAATCCCATCCACTTTGCTTGTAATGCAGAACGCTGCGCTGAGTCCAATCCACAACGTGTGCACATACCCTGAGAAGGATATTAACCCCTTTGCAACCCATGCCGTATTAGTACACACATTTTGCATCCCCCCGTTCAGTGAGGGCTGCTGCACTGACCCCACACTGAACCGAGCACATGTCAGCTGATTCTTACAGCTGACATGTGCCCGCAACAGCCGCGGGTGGAATCGCGATCCACCCGCGGCTGTTAACATGTTAAATGCCGCTGTCAATCTCCGACAGCGGCATTTAACGTGAGCTTCCGGGTAGCGCGTCATAAGCCCCGCCCATTGGCGACCCCGTCACGTGATCGCGGGTCACCGATGGGTGGGCATGACAACCCAGGGTCTGCAGCAGACGCCTGTGGTTGTCATGATCTGGTCGCTATGAGCACCACCTAGTGGTTGGCGCTCATAGCACAGAACCATTTCTGCTGCATGCAGGGGATCTGCTCGTCCCCTGTATACAGCAGAGCCGATCAAATGAGTGCTGCTTCTAGTCTCCCATGGAGACTATTGAAGCAAGCGAAAAGTGAAAAAAAAACGTTTTTAAAAATATAAAAAAAATTAAAAAAATATAAAAGTTTAAATCACCCCCCTTTCGCCCCATTCAAAATAAAATATTTAAAAAAAAACCCTATATAGACATATTTGGTATCGCCGAGTTCAGAATCGCCCGATCTATCAATATAAAAAAACAATTAATTTGAACGGTAAACGGCGTAACGAGAAAAAAATTCCAAACGCCAGAATTATGTTTTTTGGTCGCCGCAACATTGCAATAAAATGCAATAACGGGGGATCAAAACATCGGATCTATCCCAAAATATTATCAATAAAATCGTCAGCCCGGCGCGCAAAAAATAAGCCCTCATTCGGCCCCAGACGCTATGGATCTCAGAAAATGGCGCCATTTTATTTTTAGCAAACTTTGGAATTTTTTTTCACCACTTAAATAAAAAATAACCTATTCATGTTTGGTGTCTACGAACTCAGAATGACCTGGAGAATAATAATGGCAGGTCAGTTTTAGCATTCAGTGAACGTGGTAAAAAAAACAAAAAACTCTGCAATTGCATTTTTTTTGCAATTTCATCGCACTTGGATTTTTTTTCCTGTTTTCCAGTACACGATATGGTAAAACCAGTGATGGCGTTTAAAAGTACAACTCGTCCAACTACAACTCGTCCCGCAAAAAATAAGACCTCACATGGCCATATTGACTGAAAAATAAAAAGGCTATGGCTCTGGGAATAAGAGGAGCAAAAAATTAAAACGCAAAAATGGAAAATGCTCCGGTCAAGAAGGGGTTAAAGGCTGACATTGAGCCACCTTTAAAACACAACCAAAAGAAACAATTCTTTAAAGGATATTACAGATCATTATGTGTAACAATTCTAGGGGTGAGAAATATATATATGTTTATGTTAATTTGCACACAGATATATTTATGAATATTTGTGTGTGTGAATACAGAAACTTAGACTTCTACAGTACAGACCAAAAGTTTGGACACACCTTCTCATTTAAAGATTTTTCTGCATTTTCATGACTATGAAAATTGTACATTCACGCTGAAGGCATCAAAACTATGAATTAACACATGTGGAATTATATACTTAACAAAAAAGTGTGAGACAACTGAAAATATGTCTTATATTCTAGGTTCTTCAAAGTAGCCACCTTTTGCTTTGATGACTGCTTTGCACACTCTTGGCATTCTCTTGATGAGCTTCAAGAGGTAGTCACCGGAAATGGTTTTCACTTCACAGGTGTGCCCTGTCAGGTTTAATAAGTGGGATTTCTTGCCTTATAAATGGGGTTGGGACCATCAGTTGTGTTGTGCAGAAGTCTGGTGGATACACAGCTGATAGTCCTACTGAATAGACTGTTAGAATTTGTATTATGGCAAGAAAAAAGCAGCTAAGTAAAGAAAAACGAGTGGCCATCATTACTTTAAGAAATGAAGTTCAGTCAGTGCGAAAAATTGGGAAAACTTTGAAAGTGTCCCCAAGTGCAGTTGCAAAAACCATCAAGCGCTACAAAGAAACTGGCTCACATGAGGACCGCCCCAGGAAAGGAAGACCAAGAGTCACCTCTGCTTCTGAGCATAAGTTTATCCGATTCACCAGCCTCAGAAATCGCAGGTTAACAGCAGCTCACAGTAGAGACCAGGTCAATGCCACACAGAGTTCTAGCAGCAGGCACATCTCTACAACAACTGTTAAGAGGACACTTTGTGCAGCAGGCCTTCTTGGTAAAATAGCTGCTAGGAAACCACTGCTAAGGACAGGCAACAAGCAGAAGAGACTTGTTTGGGCTAAAGAACACAAGGAATGGACATTAGACCAGTGGAAATCTGTGCTTTGGTCTGATGAGTCCAAATTTGAGATCTTTGGTTCCAACCACCGTGTCTTTGTGCGACGCAGAAAAGGTGAACAGATGGACTCTACATGCCTGGTTCCCACCGTGATGCCTGGAGGAGGAGGTGTGATGGTGCTTTGCTGGTGACACTGTTGTGGATTTATTCAAAATTGAAGGCATACTGAACCAGCATACTGAACCACTTGCAGCGGCATGCTATTCCATCCGGTTTGTGTTTAGTTGGACCATCATTTATTTTTCAACAGGACAATGACCCCAAACACACCTCTAGGCTGTGTAAGGGCTATTTGACCAAGAAGGAGAGTGATGGGGTGCTACGCCAGATGACCTGGCCTCCACAGTCACCAGACCTGGACCCAATCGAGATGGTTTGGGGTGAGCTGGACCGTAGAGTGAAGGCAAAAGGGCCAATAAGTGCTAAGCATCTCTGGGAACCCCTTCAAGATTGTTGGAAGACCATTTCCGGTGACTACCTCTTGAAGCTCATCAAGAGAATGCCAAGAGTGTGCAAAGCAGTCATCAAAGCAAAAGGTGGCTACTTTGAAGAACCTAGAATATAAGACATATTTTCAGTTGTTTCACACTTTTTTGTTAAGTATATAATTCCACATGTGTTAATTCATAGTTTTGATGCCTTCAGTGTGAATGTACAATTTTCATAGTCATGAAAATACAGAAAAATCTTTAAATGGGAAGGTGTGTCCAAACTTTTGGTCTGTACTGTATATGTATCTTTATTAATCTCTATGCACACTTAAGGCTCAGCTCTTAATGAGTAAATAGGTGCCATCAGGCTCAGTGTGGGGATATAAAAGCATATGAATGCACTGGTCATCTGGAATATAACCACGTGCTCTATGGCTTGTGCCCCTGTAATGCCAGCAGCTCTCTGTGGCTTGTGCCCTGTAATGCCAGCAGCTTTCTGTGTCTTGTGCCCTGTAATGCCAGCAGCTTTCTGTGCCTTGTGCCCCTGTAATGCCACCAGCTCTCTGTGGCTTGTGCCCTTGCAATGCCAGCAGCTTTCTTTGGCTTGTGCCCCTGTAATGCCAGCAGCTTTCTGTGGCTTGTGCCCCTGCAATGCCAGCAGCTTTCTTTGTCTTGTGTGCCAGCAGCTGTCTGTGGCTTGTGCCCCTGTAATCCCAGCAGATCTCTGTGGCTTGTGCCCCTCTAATGCCAGCAGCTCTCAGTGGCTTGTGTGCTAGCAGATCTCGGTGGCTTGTGTGCCAGCAGCTCCCTGTGGCTTGTGTGCCAGCAGCTCTCGGTGGCTTGTGTGCCAGCAGCTTTCTGTGCCTTGTGCCCCTGTAATGCCACCAGCTCTCTGTGGCTTGTGCCCTTGCAATGCCAGCAGCTTTCTGTGCCTTGTGCCCCTGTAATGCCACCAGCTCTCTGTGGCTTGTGCCCTTGCAATGCCAGCAGCTTTCTTTGGCTTGTGCCCCTGTAATCCCAGCAGATCTCTGTGGCTTGTGCCCCTGTAATCCCAGCAGATCTCTGTGGCTTGTGCCCCTCTAATGCCAGCAGCTCTCAGTGGCTTGTGTGCTAGCAGATCTCGGTGGCTTGTGTGCCAGCAGCTCTCTGTGGCTTGTGTGCCAGCAGCTCTCGGTGGCTTGTGTGCTAGCAGATCTCGGTGGCTTGTGTGCCAGCAGCTCTCTGTGGCTTGTGTGCCAGCAGATCTCTGTGGCTTGTGCCCCTGTAATGCCAGCAGCTCTCAGTGGCTTGTGTGCCAGCAGATCTCTGTGGCTTGTGCCCCTGTAATGCCAGCAGCTCTCAGTGGCTTGTGTGCCAGCAGATCTCTGTGGCTTGTGCCCCTGTAATGCCAGCAGCTCTCTGTGGCTTGTATGCCAGCAGATCTCTGTGGCTTGTGTGCCAGCAGCTTTCTGTGGCTTGTGTGCCAGCAGATCTCTGTGGCTTGTGTGCCAGCAGCTCTATGTGGCTTGTGTGCCAGCAGCTCTCTGTGGCTTGTGTGCCAGCAGCTCTCTGTGGCTTGTGTGCCAGCAGCTCTATGTGGCTTGTGTGCCACCAGCTCTCTGTGGCTTGTGTGCCAGCAGCTCTCTGTGGCTTGTGTGCCAGCAGCTCTCTGTGGCTTGTGTGCCAGCATCTCTATGTGGCTTGTGTGCCAGCAGCTCTCTGTGGCTTGTGTGCCAGCAGCTCTATGTGGCTTGTGTGCCAGCAGCTTTCTGTGGCTTGTGTGCCAGCAGCTCTATGGCTTGTGTGTCTGCAGATCTTGGTGGCTTGTGTGCCAGCAGCTGTTTGTTGCTTGTTTGCCAGCAGCCTCTGTGGCTTGTGTGCCAGCAGCTCTCTGTGGCTTGTGTGCCAGCAGCTCTCTGTGGCTTGTGGGCCAGCAGCTCTCTGTGGCTTGTGTGCCAGCAGCTCTCTGTGGCTTGTGTGCCAGCAGCTCTATGTGGCTTGTGTGCCAGCAGCTCTCTGTGGCTTGTGTGCCAGTAGCTCTATGTGGCTTGTGTGCCAGCAGCTTTCTGTGGCTTGTGTGCCAGCAGCTGTTTGTGGCTTGTTTGCCAGCAGCTCTCTGTGGCTTGTGTGCCAGCAGCTCTCTGTGGCTTGTGTGCCAGCAGCTTTCTGTGGCTTGTGTGCCAGCAGCTCTATGTGGCTTGTGTGCCAGCAGCTCTCTGTGGCTTGTGTGCCAGCAGCTCTATGTGGCTTGTGTGCCAGCAGCTCTCTGTGGCTTGTGTGCCAGCAGCTCTATGTGGCATGTGTGCCAGCAGATCTCTGTGGCTTGTGTGCCAGCAGTTTTCTGTGGCTTGTGTGCCAGCAGCTCTCTGTGGCTTGTGTGCCAGCAGATCTCTGTGGCTTGTGTGCCAGCAGCTCTATGTGGCTTGTGTGCCATCAGCTCTCTGTGGCTTGTGTGCCAGCAGCTCTATGTGGCTTGTGTGCCAGCAGATCTCTGTGGCTTGTGTGCCAGCAGCTTTCTGTGGCTTGTGTGCCAGCAGCTCTATGTGGCTTGTGTGCCAGCAGCTCTCTGTGGTTTGTGTGCCAGCAGCTCTCTGTGGCTTGTGTGCCAGCAGCTCTCTGTGGCTTGTGTGCCAGCAGATCTCTGTGGCTTGTGTGCCAGCAGATCTCTGTGGCTTGTGTGCCAGCAGATCTCTGTGGCTTGTGTGCCAGCAGATCTCTGTGGCTTGTGTGCCAGCAGCTCTCTATGGCTTGTGTGCCTGCAGATCTCTGTGGCTTGTGTGCCAGCAGATCTCTGTGGCTTGTCTGCCAGCAGCTCTCTGTGGCTTGTGTGCCAGCAGCTCTCTGTGGCTTGTGTGCCAGCAGCTCTCTGTGGCTTGTGTGCCAGCAGCTCTATGTGGCTTGTGTGCCAGCAGCTCTCTGTGGCTTGTGTCCCAGCAGCTCTATGTGGCTTGTGTGCCAGCAGATCTCTGTGGCTTGTGTGCCAGCAGCTTTCTGTGGCTTGTGTGCCAGCAGCTCTCTGTGGCTTGTGTGCCTGCAGATCTCTGTGGCTTGTGTGCCAGCAGCTCTATGTGGCTTGTGTTCCAGCAGCTCTATGTGGCTTGTGTGCCAGCAGCTCTCTGTGGCTTGTGTGCCAGCAGCTCTGTGTGGCTTGTGTGCCAGCAGCTCTCTGTGGCTTGTGTGCCAGCAGCTCTATGTGGCTTGTGTGCCAGCAGATCTCTGTGGCTTGTGTGCCAGCAGCTTTCTGTGGCTTGTGTGCCAGCAGCTCTCTGTGGCTTGTGTGCCTGCAGATCTCTGTGGCTTGTGTGCCAGCAGCTCTATGTGGCTTGTGTGCCAGCAGCTCTATGTGGCTTGTGTGCCAGCAGCTCTCTGTGGCTTGTGTGCCAGCAGCTCTGTGTGGCTTGTGTGCCAGCAGCTCTCTGTGGCTTGTGTGCCAGCAGCTCTATGTGGCTTGTGTGCCAGCAGATCTCTGTGGCTTGTGTGCCAGCAGCTTTCTGTGGCTTGTGTGCCAGCAGCTCTCTGTGGCTTGTGTGCCAGCAGCTCTATGTGGCTTGTGTGCCAGCAGCTCTCTGTGGCTTGTGTGCCAGCAGCTCTATGTGGCTTGTGTGCCAGCAGCTCTCTGTGGCTTGTGTGCCAGCAGCTCTATGTGGCTTGTGTGCCAGCAGCTCCCTGTGGCTTGTGTGCCAGCAGCTCTCTGTGGCTTGTGTGCCAGTAGCTCTATGTGGCTTGTGTGCCAGCAGCTCTCTGTGGCTTGTGTGCCAGCAGCTCTATGTGGCTTGTGTGCCAGCAGCTCTCTGTGGCTTGTGTGCCAGCAGCTCTACGTGGCTTGTGTGTCAGCAGCTCTCTGTGGCTTGTGTGCCAGCAGCTCTATGTGGCTTGTGTGCCAGCAGCTCTATGGCTTGTGCGCCTGCAGATCTCTGTGGCTTGTGTGCCTGCAGCAGTTTGTGGCTTGTTTGCCAGCAGCTGTCTGTGGCTGGTGTGCCAGCAGCTGTCTGTGGCTTGTGTGCCAGCAGCTCTCTGTGGCTTGTGTGCCAGCAGCTCTCTGTGGCTTGTGTGCCAGCAGCTCTATGTGGCTTGTGTGCCAGCAGCTCTATGTGGCTTGTGTGCCAGCAGCTCTATGTGGCTTGTGTGCCAGCAGCTCTATGTGGCTTGTGTGCCAGCAGCTTTCTGTGGCTTGTGTGCCAGCAGCTCTCTATGGCTTGTGTGCCAGCAGCTGTCAGAGGCTTGTATGCCAGCAGCTCTCTGTGGCTTGTGTGCCAGCAGCTCTCTGTGGCTTGTGTGCCAGCAGCTCTATGTGGCTTGTGTGCCAGCAGCTCTCTGTGGCTTGTGTGCCAGCAGCTCTATGTGGCTTGTGTGCCAGCAGCTCTCTGTGGCTTGTGTGCCAGCAGCTCTATGTTGCTTGTGTGCCAGCAGATCTCTGTGGCTTGTGTGCCAGCAGCTTTCTGTGGCTTGTGTGCGAGCAGCTCTCTGTGGCTTGTGTGCCAGCAGATCTCTGTGGCTTGTGTGCCAGCAGCTCTATGTGGCTTGTGTGCCAGCAGCTCTCTGTGGCTTGTGTGCCAGCAGCTCTATGTGGCTTGTGTGTCAGCAGATCTCTATGGCTTGTGTGCCAGCAGCTTTCTGTGGCTTGTGTGCCAGCAGCTCTATGTGGCTTGTGTGCCAGCAGCTCTCTGTGGCTTGTGTGCCAGCAGCTCTATGTGGCTTGTGTGCCAGCAGCTGTCTGTGGCTTGTGTGCCAGCAGCTCTCTGTGGCTTGTGTGCCAGCAGCTCTCTGTGGCTTGAGTGCCAGCAGCTCTCTGTGGCTTGTGTGCCAGCAGCTCTATGTGGCTTGTGTGCCAGCAGATCTCTGTGGCTTGTGTGCCAGCAGCTTTCTGTGGCTTGTGTGCCAGCAGCTCTCTGTGGCTTGTGTGCCTGCAGATCTCTGTGGCTTGTGTGCCAGCAGCTCTATGTGGCTTGTGTGCCAGCAGCTCTATGTGGCTTGTGTGCCAGCAGCTCTCTGTGGCTTGTGTGCCAGCAGCTTTCTGTGGCTTGTGTGCCAGCTGCTCTCTATGGCTTGTGTGCCTGCAGATCTCTGTGGCTTGTGTGCCAGCAGATCTCTGTGGCTTGTGTGCCAGCAGCTTTCTGTGGCTTGTGTGCCAGCTGCTCTCTATGGCTTGTGTGCCTGCAGATCTCTGTGGCTTGTGTGCCAGCAGCTCTCTGTGGCTTGTGTGCCAGCAGCTCTCTGTGGCTTGTGTGCCAGCAGCTCTCTGTGCCTTGTGTGCCAGCAGGTCTCTGTGGCTTGTGTGCCAGCAGCTCTCTGTGGCTTGTGTGCCAGCAGCTCTATGTGGCTTGTGTGCCAACAGCTCTCTGTGGCTTGTGTGCCAGCAGCTCTATGTGGCTTGTGTGCCAGCAGATCTCTGTGGCTTGTGTGCCAGCAGCTTTCTGTGGCTTGTGTGCCAGCAGCTCTCTATGGCTTGTGTGCATGCAGATCTCTGTGGCTTGTGTGCCAGCAGCTGTCTGTGGCTTGTGTGCCATCAGCTCTCTGTGGCTTGTGTGCCAGAAGCTCTCTGTGGCTTGTGTGCCAGCAGCTCTCTGTGGCTTGTGTGCCAGCAGATCTCTGTGGCTTGTGTGCCAGCAGCTCTCTGTGGCTTGTGTGCCAGCAGCTCTCTGTGGCTTGTGTGCCAGCAGCTCTATGTGGCTTGTGTGCCAGCAGCTCTATGTTGCTTGTGTGCCAGCAGCTTTCTGTGGCTTGTGTGCCAGCAGCTCACTGTGGCTTGTGTGCCAGCAGCTCTATGTGGCTTGTGTGCCAGCAGCTCTCTGTGGCTTGTGTGCCAGCAGCTCTATGTGGCTTGTGTGCCAGCAGCTCTCCGTGGCTTGTGTGCCAGCAGCTCTATGTGGCTTGTGTGCCAGCAGATCTCTGTGGCTTGTGTGCCAGCAGCTTTCTGTGGCTTGTGTGCCAGCAGCTCTCTGTGGCTTGTGTGCCAGCAGCTCTATGTGGCTTGTGTGCCAGCAGCTCTCTGTGGCTTGTGTGCCAGCAGCTCTATGTGGCTTGTGTGCCAGCAGCTTTCTGTGGCTTGTGTGCCAGCAGCTCTCTGTGGCTTGTGTGCCAGCAGCTCTATGTGGCTTGTGTGCCAGCAGCTCTCTGTGGCTTGTGTGCCAGCAGCTCTATGTGGCTTGTGTGCCAGCAACTTTCTGTGGCTTGTGTGCCAGCAGCTCTATGTGGCTTGTGTGCCAGCAGATCTCTGTGGCTTGTGTGCCAGCAGCTTTCTGTGGCTTGTGTGCCAGCTGCTCTCTATGGCTTGTGTGCCTGCAGATCTCTGTGGCTTGTGTGCCAGCAGCTCTCTGTGGCTTGTGTGCCAGCAGCTCTCTGTGGCTTGTGTGCCAGCAGCTCTATGTGGCTTGTGTGCCAGCAGGTCTCTGTGGCTTGTGTGCCAGCAGCTCTCTGTGGCTTGTGTGCCAGCAGCTCTATGTGGCTTGTGTGCCAACAGCTCTCTGTGGCTTGTGTGCCAGCAGCTCTATGTTGCTTGTGTGCCAGCAGATCTCTGTGGCTTGTGTGCCAGCAGCTTTCTGTGGCTTGTGTGCCAGCAGCTCTCTATGGCTTGTGTGCCTGCAGATCTCTGTGGCTTGTGTGCCAGCAGCTGTCTGTGGCTTGTGTTCCATCAGCTCTCTGTGGCTTGTGTGCCAGCAGCTCTCTGTGGCTTGTGTGCCAGCAGCTCTCTGTGGCTTGTGTGCCAGCAGCTCTCTGTGGCTTGTGTGCCAGCAGCTCTATGTGGCTTGTGTGCCAGCAGCTCTATGTTGCTTGTGTGCCAGCAGCTTTCTGTGGCTTGTGTGCCAGCAGCTCTCTGTGGCTTGTGTGCCAGCAGCTCTATGTGGCTTGTGTGCCAGCAGCTATCTGTGGCTTGTGTGCCAGCAGCTCTATGTGGCTTGTGTGCCAGCAGCTCTCCGTGGCTTGTGTGCCAGCAGCTCTATGTGGCTTGTGTGCCAGCAGATCTCTGTGGCTTGTGTGCCAGCAGCTCTATGTGGCTTGTGTGCCAGCAGCTTTCTGTGGCTTGTGTGCCAGCAGCTCTATGTGGCTTGTGTGCCAGCAGCTCTATGTGGCTTGTGTGCCAGCAGGTCTCTGTGGCTTGTGTGCCAGCAGCTTTCTGTGGCTTGTGTGCCAGCAGCTCTATGTGGCTTGTGTGCCAGCAGCTTTCTGTGGCTTGTGTGCCAGCAGCTCTCTGTGGCTTGTGTGCCAGCAGCTCTCTGTGGCTTGTGTGCCAGCAGCTCTATGTGGCTTGTGTGCCAGCAGCTCTATATGGCTTGTGTGCCAGCAGCTTTCTGTGGCTTGTGTGCCAGCAGCTCTCTGTGGCTTGTGTGCCAGCAGCTATGTGGCTTGTGTGCCAGCAGCTTTCTGTGGTTTGTGTGCCAGCAGCTCTCTGTGGCTTGTGTGCCAGCAGCTCTATGTGGCTTGTGTGCCAGCAGCTTTCTGTGGCTTGTGTGCCAGCAGCTATATGTGGCTTGTGTGCCAGCAGCTCTATGTGGCTTGTGTGCCAGCAGCTTTCTGTGGCTTGTGTGCCAGCAGCTCTCTGTGGCTTGTGTGCCAGCAGCTATGTGGCTTGTGTGCCAGCAGCTTTCTGTGGTTTGTGTGCCAGCAGCTCTCTGTGGCTTGTGTGCCAGCAGCTCTATGTGGCTTGTGTGCCAGCAGCTTTCTGTGGCTTGTGTGCCAGCAGCTCTATGTGGCTTGTGTGCCAGCAGCTTTCTGTGGCTTGTGTGCCAGCAGCTCTATGTGGCTTGTGTGCCAGCAGCTCTATGTGGCTTGTGTGCCAGCAGCTTTCTGTGGCTTGTGTGCCAGCAGCTCTCTGTGGCTTGTGTGCCAGCAGCTCTATGTGGCTTGTGTGCCAGCAGGTCTCTGTGGCTTGTGTGCCAGCAGATCTCTGTGGCTTGTGTGCCAGCAGCTCTATGTGGCTTGTGTGCCAACAGCTCTCTGTGGCTTGTGTGCCAGCAGCTCTATGTGGCTTGTGTGCCAGCAGCTCTATGTGGCTTGTGTGCCAGCAGCTCTCCGTGGCTTGTGTGCCAGCAGCTCTATGTGGCTTGTGTGCCAGCAGCTTTCTGTGGCTTGTGTGCCAGCAGCTCTCTGTGGCTTGTGTGCCAGCAGCTATGTGGCTTGTGTGCCAGCAGCTCTCTGTGGCTTGTGTGCCAGCAGCTCTATGTGGCTTGTGTGCCAGCAGCTTTCTGTGGCTTGTGTGCCAGCAGCTCTCTGTGGCTTGTTTGCCAGCAGCTCTCTGTGGCTTGTGTGCCAGCAGCTCTATGTGGCTTGTGTGCCAGCAGCTTTCTGTGGCTTGTGTGCCAGCAGCTCTCTGTGGCTTGTGTGCCAGCAGCTATGTGGCTTGTGTGCCAGCAGCTCTCTGTGGCTTGTGTGCCAGCAGCTCTATGTGGCTTGTGTGCCAGCAGCTTTCTGTGGCTTGTGTGCCAGCAGCTCTCTGTGGCTTGTTTGCCAGCAGCTCTCTGTGGCTTGTGTGCCAGCAGCTCTATGTGGCTTGTGTGCCAGCAGCTTTCTGTGGCTTGTGTGCCAGCAGCTCTATGTGGCTTGTGTGCCAGCAGCTCTATGTGGCTTGTGTGCCAGCAGCTTTCTGTGGCTTGTGTGCCAGCAGCTCTATGTGACTTGTGTGCCAGCAGCTTTCTGTGGCTTGTGTGCCAGCAGCTCTCTGTGGCTTGTGTGCCAGCAGCTATGTGGCTTGTGTGCCAGCAGCTCTCTGTGGCTTGTGTGCCAGCAGCTCTATGTGGCTTGTGTGCCAGCAGCTTTCTGTGGCTTGTGTGCCAGCAGCTCTATGTGGCTTGTGTGCCAGCAGCTTTCTGTGGCTTGTGTGCCAGCAGCTCTATGTGGCTTGTGTGCCAGCAGCTCTCTGTGGCTTGTGTGCCAGCAGCTCTATGTGGCTTGTGTGCCAGCAGCTGTCTGTGGCTTGTGTGCCAGCAGCTCTATGTGGCTTGTGTGCCAGCAGCTCTCTGTGGCTTGTGTGCCAGCAGCTCTATGTGGCTTGTGTGCCAGCAGCTCTATGTGGCTTGTGTGCCAGCAGCTCTATGTGGCTTGTGTGCCAGCAGCTTTCTGTGGCTTGTGTGCCAGCAGCTCTATGTGGCTTGTGTGCCAGCAGCTCTATGTGGCTTGTGTGCCATCAGCTGTCTGTGGCTTGTGTGCCAGCAGCTCTATGTGGCTTGTGTGCCAGCAGCTTTCTGTGGCATGGCTTTCTCTCCAGAGTCCGGGCATAGTCATTGGTAGGGGCTATAGAGGGTGGCAGGGCTGCGACCTCCGCATCTTGTCATGTAGGGTTATTTTTGGCCTCAGAAGATGAGTGCCCCAATGCTCGAAATATCCAGAGGCAGTTCGTAAAAAACAGATGGTAAAATGCCTGACAGGCGGCTATATAAATTACAGCGCCCGACACTTTCTGCCATTCTGCTGCAGCGCACGAAGGAGACTGAATCATGCCAGCTAAGGTGCCCATTAAGAAATCCCCAGCGTCTAAAGCTGCCCCGAGCAAGGCTGCTGCTCCCGTGGCGGCCGCTCCGCCTCAGCCATCTGAAGAATCTAGCGCCAAAATCCCCGATAATCCCGCAGTAATCCCAGAGACGCCGGCTCCAGCTCCCGCGGCTCCTGCTGCGGATGTCACAGCCCCCGAGCCCCCTACAGCGGATGCCAGTGCCCCAGCGCCCGCTGCCCCGGCGGAGGAAGCCCCCGCTCCAGAAGCGCCTGCTCCTGCAGAAGAGAAGGTTCCCGAGCCACCTGCTCCAAAGGACGGTAAGGACGGTCAGCCGCTCAATGCAGGCACAGCCGGAGCTGAGCCTGGGACTTGCTGTGAGCCTGGGACCGCTGCGAGCCTGGGACTTGCTGTGAGCCTGGGACTTGCAGTGAGCCTGGGACTGCTGTGAGCCTGGGACTTGCTGTGAGCCTGGGACCGCTGCGAGCCTGGGACTTGCTGTGAGCCTGGGACTTGCTGTGAGCCTGGGACTGCTGTGAGCCTGGGACTTGCTGTGAGCCTGGGACCGCTGCGAGCCTGGGACTTGCTGTGAGCCTGGGACCGCTGCGAGCCTGGGACTTGCTGTGAGCCTGGGACTTGCTGTGAGCCTGGGACTTGCTGTGAGCCTGGGACCGCTGCGAGCCTGGGACTTGCTGCGAGCCTGGGACTTGCTGCGAGCCTGGGACTTGCTGCGAGCCTGGGACTTGCTGCGAGCCTGGGACTTGCTGCGAGCCTGGGACTTGCTGCGAGCCTGGGACCGCTGCGAGCTTGGGACTTGCTGTGAGCCTGGGACTGCTGTGAGCCTGGGACTTGCTGTGAGCCTGGGACTTGCTGTGAGCCTGGGACCGCTGTGAGCCTGGGACCGCTGCGAGCCTGGGACCGCTGCGAGGCTGCCGGACATTTATGGAATGTTCACACTGAGGTTTTTCAGGAGTTTCGGAAGAAGAAACTGAGTGGATGGTTTCCAAATCCTTCTAAAAACTTCACAAAAACTTGGATTCTCCACTCAAGTTTCAAGTGCTCCAAGAACTCCTTGAAAAACTGTGCCTGAACATTACATGCACACAGTGGCCCCGATTCATCCATTGGTCACCCTGGTCTCCATGAGATGTGCTGGAGCCAGACACTCCTGATTCATGAAGAGGCACATGTATGTTCATGAATCAGGAGCGTTGGGCGAGCTGCGTACACCTATGTGTGGGTGTCACCACAAGTCCTACTCCAGTCCCTGCTGGAGTAAGACTTGTGGCTTGACGAATGCTGCCATTTCTCATGAAATTGATGAGCGGCAGTCACCACGCCCTGTCCAACCTCAGCTCTGCCCACTGTGTCCAAGCTGGGCGATCATGGTGTGAGAGCAACAAACGTCGCACATGTTAGCGCAGCCTCCAGAAACTTCAATTTTATGTGACTTTTTAAAGCTTTTTACTCAAGAAAACTGGAGTAATAACTGTGATTTATCAGCTCCGGTGTTTTTAAATAGTGGTTTTGTTGGCAGTTTTGCCGTAGTTTTTGTGGTAGTAGAACAATTATCCAGAATAAAAGACAGTTTTTCACCTGTACAACGCCAGAATGTTTGTTTTTTTACATTTAGGCCATGGCCCCACTATCAGTATTTGGTCAGTATTTTTCTCTGGAGTGGGAATCAAAACCAGGTGAGGAACAATCAGAGAAAAGGTATAATAGAAACAAGTCACCAATTCTGCATTTATCACCCACTCCTGGTTTTGGCTCCCACTCCTGAGAAAAAATACTGACTGAATACTGACCAAATACTGATAATGGGGCCATGGCCTTACAGTGAATAAAATGTACAAGGACAAAAGCAGTTTCCTATGTTAATAATTGCAATTTAGCCATATAAAGCAGATGCTATATGGTGGATTTGTATAAGATGCATTTTCTTTTGTGCCCCCATAGACTTGAGTAGGCGAGTCACATCCAGCACATGGAAGACACTAGTACAGGCTACAATTTTTTTTCACATTCGGGTCGTGTGACATAAACAGTCATCTGAACAGCCCTATGGAGTTAGATTGGTCCTAGTGCTGTCTGTTAGAGGGGAGCTGTTATCACAGATGGCACATGGGCTGAAAATACAGGTATAGGAACATACGCTCTGGAGTATAAGGCTCCATCGTATTCCACTCACCCATTGTATAACCTGTGGTAAAAGAGCAAACCGGCTAACTGTATGGGAACAGTAAGAAAGATAAGGATGACATGGCTAAAAGCTTAGTCTTATGACCTTGGACAATCCCTTGCATTGGTCTCTTTCGCATATGGACTGAAAATATGCTTGTGTGAACCAGCCCTTTCTCTGTGGCCACAAATGAACTAAGAGTGGTTTCACACTGCATTTAGGCACCCGTTCAATGGCCCCGTCTGGACTCCCCTAAAAACGGGATTTGGGTGTATACGCCGGCGGGACCATAGACTATAATGGTGCCAGCAGAGCAAACGTGCCCTCTGACTTGCATTATTTTTGGACATGTATACCTACTGGAGGTGGACACTCAGACGTAGTAGCCTCTTTCTGCACCATTAGTCTATGGCTGCATCGGCGCATACGTCCGAATCTCATTTTGCGGGGGTTCAGACGTAAGCCCTGACTGAGCCAGTGAACGATTGCTAGAACGCAGTGTGAATAGGGAGTTATAGTAAACACCTCACTGGACTGTGGGCCCAATTCATTAAGACTGGCATTAATGCACACTAGTCTTAATAGCTGGAGCGTTGGAGTAAGACCACGTGCACACGCTGAGTATTTGGTCAGTTTTTTACCTCGGTATCTGTAAACCAAAACCAGGAGTGGAACAGTCACAGGTAAAGTATAATGGAAACACGTCACCTCTTCTGTATTTATCACCCACTCCGGGGTTTGGCTTATAAATACTGAGGTAAAAAACTGACCAAATACTCAACGTGTGCACATGGCCTTAGATGTGCCTCTTAAAGATTTGGCCGCATCTTACAACCGCTGTGCACCTCTGCCAGTAACATTACTCCAGCCAATGGCTAGCGGACATTCCTGGTGAGTTTTTGATCTTGCAGATGTTCTGCACCCATTAAGTAAATTAGGTCACTTGTGGTTTTTCATTGCGTTTTTGGGTGTTTTTTACGTACATTTTTTGACTTTATTGATAGCATCTTGTGTGGATTATGTGCTTTTTTTATGTGTTTCCACTGCGGAAATTCACTAGAAACGTATATGCATTTTTAACTGTGGATTTTCCGCATCTAATGCAAGTCTGTGGGAAAAATCTGCACAGAAAAGTCAGTATCCCCACAAGAGAAATTGACATGTTGCAGATTTAAAAGGAAATTGCACCACAGGTCAGTTTACGCTGAGTAGAAAAAGAAGCTCAGTGGGCTGGTAAAAAACGCACATGTGTTTTAAGGGGGGTTCTGCATCAGAATCACACCAAAAACACATGTAACCCGCACATGACTGTTAATAAAGTTTTGTTAAAGCCAAATACCAGGATGTATCGAAACAAAGCAGCTTTATTTAAAAAATAACGTATCAAAAAGAGACAAAAAGCACAGAGTCAAAAGCAAGATAAAAACGGATGTAGAAAAGCACTCAAAAACGCAATGAAAAATGCAAGTAACCTAATTTACATAATAGGTGCAGAAATTCTGCAATATCAAAAATTACCAAATTCTCATCATGGGAACGTATCTCACAATGACTATTCGGTGCATTTTTTTGAGTGCGCAAAAAACACAAAGAACTATAAATCCATTTCCAGCAAAGTGAATGGGATTCATAGAAATCTCATGCTCCCCGTGCTTCTTTTACGCAGTGTAAACTGATCTTGAGAACATGTCATCTTCCCTTGCGGTAAATATGCATTTTATTTGCAGAATTTCCCCATAGACTTGAATGAGAGGAGAGATAAAAAATGCAGAAACGCACTAAGAACACATGTAAT
Organism: Phyllobates terribilis; assembly: GCF_046119375.1. Lineage (NCBI taxonomy): Eukaryota > Metazoa > Chordata > Amphibia > Anura > Dendrobatidae > Phyllobates > Phyllobates terribilis. Next base: position 640,105,825 of record NW_027362762.1, read on the forward strand.
CCTCACATGACTTTATCAATAAAGGTTTATTAAAGCAAGGTAACAGAATGTTTCCAAAACAAAGCAGTTTTATCTAAAAAAAATGACAGAGAGAGACAAAAACTGCAGCTGATAAAAACACATAGGATCCATAGACTTGTATTGGCCCTTGTCATCCGTGCTGCTGGTAAAAAGCAGACATGTTTGCAGCACTATAGATTATAATGGGTACGTGTCGTATCCGTGAATAAAATGGATGCCTCACGTACCTGAAACAGGGACATGTGAAGGGGGCCTTAAAGAAGTGTTAAAGGGGGGTTTAATTAGATTAGGGCCTAGTGATAATTAGTTGTTTCTCGGTTTACACCTGTTCATCAGCTGTTCAGTTTTCCTTTTTTTAAACTACTGGGGGTTTCTCACGCAGCATGATTTGTAATTCCATGTTTGTGCTTTTTTATTTAACAAAAGAATATACAAAACTCAACAACACAGGTTTTCATGGAGTTTTTTTTGAACCAAAGCCAAAAGTAAATTTACAGATCATGGGAAATATAAAGGAAGAAATTTGACTTCCTGCATCTTGCTGAATCCACTTCTGGCTTTGGTTAAAAAAAAACTGCATAAAAAACTACAGAAAGTAGAGGTTTTCCAAAAACCGCTTTTTTTTCACATGGATTCCTCCTGGAACTTAAAAGTATCACAAAACTGCTGCAGAAAACGAACATAAGGCTATGTTCCCACCATGAGCTTTTTGGTGAGTTTTTGATGTTGCAAATTGTATGCACCATTTCTGCACCTATTAAGAATAATTGGTAGTACTGCGTATTTTTCCGCAATGATAACCCGCAGCGGAAATTTCCGCAGCATGTACACAGCACATGCGGATTATCATTGCTATGCATGGCAGGCCTTCTACCATGCGTTTTTAAAGCATTTCTGCAGCGTTTTTGCCGCTGCGGAAACGCTTAAAAAACGCATCGTAGGCACACAGCCTTAAGCAGTTAAAAGAAGTAACCTGTTCATTCTTTAGGCAGCTTTATTTGGAAGCCACCCATTGTTTATAGTTGAAAGTACACAGGTAAAAAACTGGCAAAAAGTGACAGCGAAACTGCCAGCTCCGCCATTTTAGGAAAAAAGACTGATAGCTATTCTTGAAGTGGCTTCGCCTAGGAAAACCTCGGCGACTCCACCGATATGACGTCATGTGCATATACTCTTAGGGTATGTTCACACTGAGGCGTTTTGCTGTGGAAACTGAGCGGATATGGTACAAAATCCTTTTAAAAACTTCAAAACTCCTGAAAAAAATGGAGTTTCTACTCAGATTTCAGTTAAAAAGATGGTGAACACACCTAATTGGGTATATACCAAGAGCGAAATTAAACCCTATCCATAGCATTACTCATAACTTCCCACATGCTGAGGAAATTACCTCTGGGATGTCTTCCAAGCCTCGTTGAACATGCGCATCTCCGCTCCATTCACCATTCTTTGTCAATGGGAGTGCTGGAGACAGCCAAGTGGTCGGACTCCACTGATCAGGAAATTATTCCCTATGGATAGGGGTAACTTCAAAATTTAGTACATACCCCATAGGCCCCTTCACACATCCTGATATTTCCGTTACTGGAAAAAACAGTACCGGTGCTATCCGTGTCCGTGTGTGTCATCCATGTGCACAGTTTGTGTGACACATACTGGAATAGAATGCAGAATAGAATGACAGATGTTTAAGTGTTAAAGATATGCAAAGAGATAGATGAGATATATAATTAGTGAAGTGTGTTTGTAGTTTACTATACATGTATTAAGCTAATGAATAAACTAATGAAGAAAAACAATATGGGGTCCCCCCCCATTTTTGATAACCAGCAAAGCTAAAGCAGATAGCTGCGGCCTGATATTACCAGGCTGGGAAGGTTCATGGATATTGGGGCCTTTCCAGCCTAAAAATACAAGCCCACAGCCGCTCCAGAAGTGGCACATCACATTGGATGCGCCAATTATGGCACTTTGCTCGGCTTTTCCTGATTGCCCTGGTGCGGTGGCAATCAGGGTAATGTTAGTTGGGGTTGATGTCAGCTGTGATTTTTGACAAATCACACCTGGAATCAAGCCCCGGGGTTAGTAATGGAGTGGTGTTTATAAGACAACCCCATTACTAACCAAGTAATAAAAAACACCATACACACACACACAGAAAAAAAACACTATATACTATCCCTCGTTCACCACTTTATTGGAAAAAAACCCCATGCAGGTCCAAAGTAATCCACAAAAACTGAGGAAATCCAGAAATGGATACCTCAAAAATATAAAAAAGACAGAAATAAACACACGAGACAGTCATTCGTTCACCAATTTATTTGTAAAAATATTCCCACGAAACTCCGATGTGGTACACTTTCCTCACATCCTGCTCCAGCGTCTGTGAATAGCAGCAAAGTTACTGCTATTAACAGGCACCAGGTAATTACATCAACGCTCATCATCGTCTCCATGTCTCACTGAGCGCAGCGAGACTCGGCTACTCTGATGAGCATTGTAGTCAGTCCCCGGCGGGAACAACAGGTTAAAGCACCAGATGCGCCACTTCTGGGACGGCAGCAGGCTGGTATATTTAGGCTGCAAAGGGCCCAATCACCAGGGGCCTTTCCAACCTGATAATATCAGCCCACAGCTGTCCGCTGGTTATCAAAAATAGGGGGGGAACTCCACGTCATTTTTTTCATTTATTTATTACCTAAATACATCTATCTCTATCTTTGCACATCTAACACCTAAACATCTGTCATTTCTATGGTCCCCAATGATAATCCTCATGTGCTGTGCACATGCTTCAGTAATTTCCACTGCGGATTATCATTGTGGAAAACTATGCAGCATGTCCATTAATTTTGCGGACACGCAGCGTAATTGCCGACATTGACTTGCATTGAATCGCATAATATCCGTATGAGTACATGTGCACATGCGGATATTAAGCAATTCAATGTGCGGATGGTACCCGGGGAGGAGACTCTCCTCCAGACCCGGGTACCATAGAACCTGTTAAAAAAAGAATTTAAAATAAAAAATAAAGATATACTTACCTTCTGATGTCCCCCGGTGTTTTCTCCGCTACGTCCGGTCTGTTGTATGGGTCACGGTGGTATGAAAGGACCTGCGGTGACGTAATTTAGTCATGTGACAGGTCACATAAAGAAGTTGTGCACTACTTGATATTATTCCCCCAATGTATTCCCCCGGGGCCCCTAAAACTTTTTGTAAATACCTTCTGTTGCAGATAATGCCTGTGAGCGGCGCCATCGGTGACCACTCACAGGCATCACGTGACCCCGCGCTGACGTCACGTCAAGTGAGGCGTGACTCAGCACTGGGGTCCCCGCGGTGGCTGCTTGGTTGTGGGCGGGGTTACCCCCCGCGACACATCCAGCATCAACCGCGCGCTTTCCCAATGAATGGGGAGAGGCAGAGTGTGCGGTGGATGCCGGGTGTGAAGGGGGGGGGGTTGGTAACCCTGGCATCCACCGTGGAACCAGGAAGACAAAGACCCCCGGATGCTGCCAGCACTTGTTGTGACATCAGCGAATGTCAGAGCCGGCTGCAGCCGGGGGTCACGTGATGCCTGTGAGCGGCCAGTGATAGCGCAGCTCACAGGCATTATCTGCAACGGAAGGTATTTGCAAAAAGTCTTAGGGTCCCCGGGGGGATACATTGGGGGGGTAATCTAAAGTAGTGGACAACCCCTTTAACAAAAAACACCTGCAAAGGCTTCCTAAGCGTTTAAAAAGGTCCCTCAGTCTGTTTCAGTAGGCTCCACAACCATAGGGAAGACTGCTGACTTGACAGATGTCCAGAAAGCAGTTATTGACACACTCCATAAGGTCATTGGGACTCCAGCAAACCACAGTGAGAGCCATTATCCACAAATAGCGAAAACATGGAACAGTGGTGAACTTTCCCAGGAGTGGCTGGCTGACCAAAATTACCCCAAGAGCGCAGAGATGACTCATCCAAGAAGTCACAAAGAACTGCAGGCCTCACTTGCCGCAGTTAAGGTCAGTGTTCATGACTCCACTATAAGAAAGAGACTGGGCAAAATCGCATGCATGGCATAGTCCAAGATGAAAACCACTGCTGAGCAAAAAGAACATAAAGGCTCGTTTCAGTTTTGCAGGAAACATCTTGATGATCGCCAAGACTTTTTGGAGAATACTCTGTGGACTGACGAGACAAAAGTTGAACTTTTTGGAAGGTGTATGTCCCATTAAATCTGGCATAGAAGTAACACAGCATTTCAGAAAAGGAACATCATACCAACAGTAAAATATGTTGGTGGTAGTGTGATGGTCTTCGGCTGTTTTGCTGCTTCAGGACCTGGAAGACTTAAGGGACCTGGAAGAAAAACTAAATTAAGACTTTACAGTGGCCTAGTCAAAGTCCTGACCTTAATCCAATTGAGATGCTGTGGCATGACTATAAAAGGGCGGTTCATGCCGCCAGCAGTCAAGGGTCCAGTTACTCACAGTAAAGTGCAAATAAATGCTGGTCACAATCCAGCCATTTAGCATCTACATACGCTGCCTATGGTGTTAATCGAGTGGATGTAATGACTACGCGACCTGTGGTTTCTGGTGATCCTCCTCAAGCGCTGCATTCAGTCCTCTGAGGCGGGATGTAGTGGCAGCAGAAGATGGTGCTACTCCCCACAGGCAGAGCAGGGCCTCCAGGATATTTTTAATATCTCTGGAAAGGAGTATTGCAACACAAAAAAGTAAAGGTTTGCATTTTTTTGAGCAAGTGATGGTTCATCTTTTAATTGCTTCAGTTTGGTTTATTGCAAACAGCAACAAGTTTGTAAATTTTGCTAAGTCTAATTTGCAATGTTATAACTGATTGCAACAGCACATATTTCTTTATGTATATTTTGTAGTTTATTGGTAAGATTTATCGGCATTTAAAAGAGATATATCTTTCCAGGTTTTCATGAAAATCAGTCTGATTTTCTTCCCGTATTACATTAGAACTTCTGTTTTTTTATGGTATATGTGTTTTAGGTCTTAATAGTTTTACAGTTGAGATGAGACACAACTCCACGGTCATCTTAAAAACTAACATGCTGATCCAGAAGAAAGCAAACACCCCATGAGGCAGATGCTAATTATCTTGTATTATGGGAAATATTCCTTCCTGACCCCACATACAGTAATCAGAGTAGTTTCCTGGATCTATGTCCCAATGTGCTCATAACTTGTAATGTTACATTTATGAAGAACAGCATCAGGCTCTGCTTTAACTTGTTTAGTAAATTGACAATTACAACATGTTATGCCAGTGAGTTGCTCATCCAGTAAAGAAACGCCATCTACGATGATGATTAAAACTTATTTATTAAGCCTGCTTATATAGCCCCATCATGTTCCGCAGACATTATTATCTTAGTCCCCATTGGGGCTCACAATCTAAATTCCCGATCCATATGTTTTTGGAGTGTGGGAGGAATCCGGAGAACCTGGAGAATCCTAAACAAACACGAACAGAACATGCAAACTCCTTGCAGATGTTGTTCTCGGTGGGATTTGAACCCAACAGCCCAGCGCTGCAAAGCAAACCTTCTTTCTTTGTATAAAACTTGCACCTGGAAAGATCTTTGTGCTGTTTTTTCTACCAATTCCTTTAATAACCTTGGTACTTTTTCTTTGCATTTGCTCTAGTTCATCTACAGTGGAATAGACATACTACATAGAAGACAGACAACATACAGTGGGTAAAATAAGTATTTGATACACTGCCGATTTTGTAAGTTTTCCCATCTACAAAGAATGGAGAGGTCTGTGATTTTTATCGTAGGTACACTTCACCTGTGATAGACAGAATCTAAAAATGAAAAAACAGAAAATCACATTGTATGATTTTTACATCATTAATTTTCACTTTATTGCATGAAATATGTATTTGACACAATAGAAAAACGGAACTTAATATTTGATACAGAAACATTTGTTTGCAATTACAGAGGTCAGATGTTTCCTGTAGTTCTTGGCCAGGTTTGCATACACTGCAGCAGGGATTTTGGCCCATTCCTCCATACAGATCTCCAGATCTTTCAAGTTTCGGGGCTGTCGCTGGGCAACATTGAGTTTCAGCTCCCTCCAAAGATTTTCTATTGGGTTCAGGTCTGAACACTGGTTAGGCCACTCTAGGACCTTGAAATGTTTCTTACACTGCCACTCCTTATTTGCCCTGGCTGTGTGTTTCGGGTCATTGTCATGCTGAAAGATCCAGCCATGATCCATCTTCAATGTTCGTACTGAGGGAAGGAGGTTGTTGGCCAAAATCTCGCAATACATGACCCCACCCATCCTCCCTTCAATACGGTGCAGTGGTCCTGTCACCTTTGCAGAAAAGCACCCCCAAAGTATGATGTTTCCCCCAACATGCTTCATGGTTGGGATGATGTTCTTTGGGTTGTACTCCTTCCTCCAAACACGGCGGCGGGAGTTGATACCAAAAAGTTCTATTTTGGTCTCATCTGACCACATGACCTTTTCTCATGCCTCCTCTGAATCATCCAGATGGTCATTGGTGAAATTCAAATGAGCCTGGACATGTGCTGACATGAGCAGGGGGACCTTTTTTGCCCTGCAGGATTTTAATCCATGACTGCGTAGTAACGGTAATGTTTGAGACTGCTGTCCCAACTCTCTTCAGGTCATTGACCTGGTCCTCCCGTGTATTTCTGGGCTGATTCCTGACCTTTCTCAAAATCATCCTTACCCCAGGAGGCGAGATCTTGCATGAAGCCCCAGACCGAGGAAGATTGACTGTCATATTGTGTTTTTTTCATTTTCTAATAATTATGCCAACAGTTGTTGCCTTCTCACCAAACTGCTTGTCTATTGTCCTGTAGCCCATCCCAGCCTTGTGAAGGTCTAACATTTTGTCCCTGGTGTCCGTAGACAGCTCTTTGGTCTTGACCATGGTGGAGAGGTAGGAGTGTGATTGATTGGGTGTGTGAACAGGTGTCTTTCATACAGGTAACAAGTTCAAACAGGTGCAATTAATACAGGTAATGAGTGCAGAGTAGGAGGGCTTCTTAAAGAAAAACTAACTGGTCTGTGAGAGCCAGAATTCTTGCTGGTTGGTAGGTGATCAAATATTTATTTCATGCAATAAAATGTCATTCAATTATGTAAAAATCATAGTATGCAATTTTCTGGTTTTTATTTTTACATTCTGTCTCTCACAGTTGAAGTGTACCTATGATAAAAATTACAGACCTCTCCATTCTTTGTAGGTGGGAAAACGTGGAAAATCGGCAGCGTATCAAATACTTATTTTCCCCACTGTATGTTGTCTGTCATCTATGTAGTATATAAATATGTATATTCTGGAGCACAAAGTTATACAAGTGTGGCCTTTTAATGCATCCCACAAATTAATTTGACTTAGTAGAACTGGTCATTAAAGTTAAGTTTAATGTCAACCAAATACAGGTCTTTTTCAGTTCCCGTTTTCCCCAGTGTTTTACTATTTAGTACCATAATGGTACATTTTGTTTACTTGGCTCAAGTGCATGACCTGACATTTGTCTATGTTAAACTTTAATTGACATTTTTCGGTGTAAGCTTCCATCTTTCACAAATCCCCCTGTAATGCTAATTTATCCTCGTCTATATAAATTACCTTGCATAGTTTACAGTAATCTGCAAATATTGAAATAATAATCTATATGCCCTCAACAAGGTCATTCATATATTGAAAATATATATTACAAAGAAAAGAGCACAGTGCTCAACCCTATAGTACCTTAATGGCAACTGTGATCCAATCAGAGTGCATTCCCATTTTAACAGATATTTTGTCCTAATCCTATATCCTGTTTATATACCAACCTTTATATGGCACAGTTTCAAATGCATTTGATAAGTCCAAATAGACACTCACGGCCTTACCTTCGTTCAGTGTGAAACTTGCTTCCTCCTATTAGTTTGATAGAACCAATTCCTCAAAAACCCATGTTGATATAGGGTTATGACGTTATTTTTATTGAGAAACTCCAATATAGCGTCTTTTAGAAAACCTGCAAAGATTTTGCCATAGGGTTATATGTTCCAGGCTTTGAATATTGACACCACATTTACTATGTGCAAGTACTCTGGAATACACTTTGTTATTAAGGAATCCTTTAATGCTAGAAATAACGGTTCTTCTATCACAGTTCCTGTGGAACTTGGGACTTAGTTATTTGTCTATTTTGGTGTTTAGAGGAACTTCTTGTAGGGTTATGCATTTAAGGTATACCTCAACATGTCATCTATCACTAGACTTTCATGTATACTGTACTGTAGAAAAAAAGGTGTATTTAATAGATTGGCCTTTCCCTATTTTAACTTTTTTTTGGCAATGATTCTCTTTGCCTTAATCAGGTATTGTTTCAGATAAAATAAAAAAGGCCGAGATTGAAGATATTGGTAGATTGTTCTGTAAGATACTGTTCTATAGATAAGATGTACTCACAGATATGAGACACCTCAATGTCTTTTGCGACATAATTATCCTTGAAAACAAACTAATAATTGTTTTGCTTGTGCGTTGTTTAATTATTACTAATGTTCAACATTCTTTGGTCTGAACAAGTGTAGAAACTCCATGATTGTCAGCCAAAAGTATGACTTGTATATTGTATTCTTTTTGCAGCAAGTGAGATCCCTCTCTCATATTTCTTTTGCCTGTTATATTTTGCTATCCATTTTAGTTGTTTTTTATTGTAACTTTTATGCTATATAAATCTCCTTTTTACTGAAATCACCTAGGAAAACTCAATCTTTAACTAGAAAATATATATTTTTCCATATCAAGGTTATCTCTTAGCCAGTGATAATTAGCCTTCTCGAAGTTTAGTGGTTGTGTTACCCCTCTACTAAACATCTTACTAAAAAATAAGTGAAAACTTATTATGCTGTGATCACTATTACCTAAGTGACCTCCAACCCATACATTTTATAGTCTGTCTGACCAATTGCTTAATATTCATTCATTTTCATGTCTAGAAGTGCCCCCTCTTGTTGCTTCCTGTACTAGTTGTGAAAGGCAATTGTCTTTTATTACCGTCAAATATCTGCTGGACCTGTTCCCCAATTTATATCTGGGTAGTTGATGTCTACATTTCCGGATTGGAGTGCCAAGGGCGCACCAATAACACTGACTCTGGGGGGCCCACTGCTCAGCTACATGCAAATGTCACATTACCATCATTCACAAGTTTGCCTATGTTTCTATATAATAATAAACAGGGTAGTTTGTTAAATGAATGATGAGATGCTGCCTTAGTCTGTACATTGTGAAACAAATGTATTGTGCCAACTATTTATCTGATAGATGGAGTGGGGCCCACCTAGGGATTCACCTGTTCTCCTGTGGGCCAGTCAGAGCCTGGATGTCTCCTATAATTACTTCACTTTGACTTACTGCCTCATCTCTTCGTGTTATCAGTACATATTCTGGTACTTCTATTATACTTGTAATCTTTATTATTATTTTATTATTCTTTATCCGTCCCTGATATCCACCCATAGGGATTCTACAGTTTGATTTTCGTCACAGTTATCATCACGCTGAATGCGCTTTGGGGAAGATTTTACATGTAAACAAACCCCTCTCCCTTGTTGATTTGTACCTTTATTCCTAAACAAACTGTAGCACTGTAAATTTTATTAGCCCAGTTAGAGCTGTTTTTCAGTGATGTCTACATCATACATCATCTACATCATAATTTTTATCCAACATTATAATTTTCCATCGTATTAGTATATATTCACTTTCTGTAACTTTCTGCATCTCTATTCCTCCTCTCTATATTAACTGTTTTAACCCCTCCCCCCCATTCCACACTTTCAATACTTATTCTCAGGCCACTACCTACAATATCTTTCCCTCCTGTACAATAATTGCCTTTCCCCATTCTCTAGTTTAAACACTTACCTAGCATTCTAGCCATTTATTTCCCCAGTACAGCTGCACCCTCCCCATTGAGGTGTAGCCCAAGTCTATGATAGAGCCTATAGCCAGCAGATAAGTCAGCCCAATTTTATTTGAAACCCCAAGCCCTTCTTCCTCTACATATTTATGAGCCATTTACTTGCCTTCCTTATGTGGTGTGGGTACATGGCATAGGTAGTATTTAAAAAAACACTACCTTTAAGATCATTGTGTCATGCAGGGGTGGCGAACCTCCAGCCCATAGGCTGTTTATGTCCCACAATGTAATTTCTTCTGGTCCACGGGCATATTCCTGAGACCACAGTGACTGGCCCTATTTTGCCCTTTAATTCCTCCCTAGACTATGAGTACGCTCACGCAGATTTTGTTGCAGCACATGCAACAGATAATTATGTGTCATGCACAGTGTAGGAAAGACAAAGTGTAACACGAGGGGATGAGGGGAAGGGAGCCCAGACACTAGGGAAAGGGGAAGTGGAGACTCCTAGGCAGATCTAATATCACCATGTTTCCCCTACCGTCCTTATATTGGTTCCTCATCAATCACCGAACAGGAAACCTAAGCCCTGTATATCCCTAGAGCTAGGCCCTGGATAGGGAAGGGGGGTGAGCACTGGTCAGTCCCCACTATAAACTAAAGACATCAAGGGAGACATACACAGGGGGAAGAAACTTAGCTTGTGCAGACTTCAGAGAGATTACTCCAAATGTCCTCCAGAGCACCAGAGAGGAAGTAAGCCGACTGCAATAGCTCCAAGCCTTCACAAGGGAACATGTGAATATCACCGGCACCTCCCTGCAGCAAACTGAAAGTATTTAAACACCCAGGCAAGGGTGTCAATCAGAGCAAGACGGAGGTAGCCGCTGGGTCCTAAAGAAAGACAGATTTGAGAAGGCGTCTGTAATGCCAAATGAAGTGACCTTCTGCAACCAGCTGCAGAACGACTGTCTGTTACATCTGACACACCCGTGACATTATGTCCATACTTATAAGAGTACTTAAGGGAAATCTGTAGAGTCGTTTTGTATAGTATTCTAATAATATACTGAAATAGGACTCAGGCAGCCCTTTCAGGATATGTAACTTTTTTTTCTAAGTGGCCCCATGTGTTGCTGTAAGCCCCAGACAAATTTATTGTCTTGCGCTGGCAAGTCAAGCATATGTAAATGGCAAATGAATATTCACCCCTTCCTCCGCCCATAATCCCGCCAAACACTCTGAACTGATTCTGTCAGACTGCCGTATGCCCGAGGGTCAAGTCGCAATCCTTGAACCTTGCCGTCTGCTCGCCTGACCTGGGAGTGACAGCTACTCACTCATGTCTGGAGAGCAGATGGCCAGTCCGAAGATTGAAAATCGATCTTCTAGCGAGTAACTCAGCAATCTGACTAAGTGATAACGGCCTGGACAGGTGGGTGGGATTATGGGAGGGGTGAATATTCATTTGCCATTTACATGCACACTGGCAAGTCAAGCGTATGTAAATGCCAAATGAATATTCATCCCTTCTCCCGCCCATAATATCGTCCACACCTCCCGGCGAGCATCACTGATTGGATGCAGTCAGACTGCTGTGTTACTTGCCGGAGGATTGCATCGCCATCCTCGGACTGGCCGTCTGCTCTCTTGACATGAGGGTTACAGGATATATTTCTGTGCAGCTGTCACACTCAGGTCAAGAGAGCAGGCAGTTGGTCCGAGGGCATACAGCAGTCTGACAGAATCAGTGAAACCAGTGCAGAGGGGTGGATGCGATTATGAGCGGGGGAAGGGTAGAATATTCATTTGCCATTTACATATGCTTGACTTGCCTGCGCGAGACAATAAATTTGTCCAGAGCTTACAGCAACACAAATGGGGCCATGTAGAGAAATAAAAGCTACATAGTTGTCCAAACCCTATTTCAGGACACTATTAGGATACCACACAAAAATCACCTGACAGATTCCCTTTAAAGAGTAATTGTCATTTTAATTTTAATTTCACAAATCAACAGTACACATGAAAATAAACCACTTTGTAATAAATATTATTGGAGAAAATAGCTTTTCTCACTTTTTTTACTTCTTGATTTGACCTTTTTCTTTAATTTCATGGGCAAAATCTGTGTTCAAATTTTCCCATTGCTGATATAGGAGATAACAGTTGATGCTTATAAAATTCTATGGAGAGGGACGGAAGAGGCAGAAGCTAGAGGATGACACTGATATTTTGCTGCAAAATCTCTTGAAATGACAGTTTCAGTTCTTCATAGAACTTTATAAAACTTTATAAGCACCAAATATCATACCCTGTCTCAGTAATGGGAAAGTTTCAATTCACTGAAGAGGAGAAAGAAGCATTTCTTCAATAAAATATATACTCTATGGTGATATTCACATGTCCATGTTTTTTCATAGACCATGTGTCCATGCAAAACTCACGGAGATGTGTCTGTTTTTCTCTGGTGTCATGGATAAAAAGCGCCAATACAAGTCTATGGATCAGTGAAAAACACGTCCAGCACACGTAATGGCATTTGTGTGCCAACCATGTGCTGCCCGTATTTAACATTACAAAGGATAGGAGAAGCTTTGTAATTTATTTATCCATCCATGACTAACCCTGATGACACACTGATGGTAAAAACGGACACACAGACCATACATTGATGACACCCTGACCAAACATTGATGACACACCTGTCATCAAAACACTATATGTGGGGTTGTTCGCATGTCCGTGTATTTTGGTAGACCTATTGGTCGCACATAAAATCACAGAGACATACACGATTTTGATCTCGGATAAACCTTACCAATGAACATCTGTCGGTCCATAAAAAAATTGGGCAGCACTCGGATGTCATCATTGTGCTGTTCATATTTCACGGACTGATTGACATGAGAAGGTTGAGAAACCTTCATTGTTTGAGAAAAACTGATGTACAATACAAAGTTATATTGTGGTACCGTGTTAGCCAGAAAAATCGATGTAAATACTTTTATGCCAAAAATGACAAAAGTATTCTTGGGGTCATACCTTTATTGGCTAACCAGAAAAAAAAAAAAAAAAAAAAAAAAAAAAAATATATATATATATATATAAATATGCCAGCTTTCAGAGCACAGAGGCTCCTTCTTCAGGCGAGATTACAAATGAATTCATAAGACAAAAGGCACAGCATTTGAGAGATGTTACAGCAAGACATTTGTTCATGAGGTGTAAGTTGTGATGCCTCCTACAGATAAGTTAGGGAGAGCAAATTAGTTTTTTTTGTTGCAAAATGAGAGGCCTTAGGAATGTTTAATTATCTGGAGGTGTGAATTGTGTCCATGTAGTGAGTCATAAACCCAGGTGTTATATTTAGTCCTGTTGTCAGTGAATTGAACATCCTTATCAATTTGAATTCCCCAATTTTTCTTTCTCTGTTGCCCTTGAAGTGAGCTTTTAGCATTAAAACTTTTAGATCTTTCATACAGTGTCCCCGGCCAGAGAAATGTTCACAATTCAAACCTCCAGATAATTAAACATTCCCAAGGCCTCTCATTTTGCAACAAAAAAAACTAATTTGCTCTCCCTAACTTATCTGTAGGAGGCATCACAACTTACACCTTTTGTCTTATGAATTCATTTGTAATCTTGCCTGAAGAAGGAGCCTCTGCGCTCTGAAAGCTTGCATATATATATATATACACTGCTCAAAAAAATAAAGGGAACACTCAAATAACATCTCTTAGATCTGAATGAATGAAATATTCTCATTGAATACTTTGTTCTGTACAAAGTTGAATGTGCTGACAACAAAATCACACAAAAATCATCAATGGAAATCAAATTTATTAACCAATGGAGGCAAGGATTTGGAGTCACCCCCACAATTAAAGTGGAAAAACACACTACAGGCTGATCCAACTTTGTTGTAATGTCCTTAAAACAAGTCAAAATGAGGCTCAGTATTGTGTGTGGCCTCCATGTGCCTGTATGACCTCCCTACAATGCCTGGGCATGCTCCTGATGAGGTTGCGGATGGTCTCCTGTGGGATCTCCTCCCAGACCTGGACTAAAGCATCCACCAACTCCTGGACAGTTTGTGGTGCAATGTGACGTTGGTGGATAGAGCGAGACATGATGTCCCAGATGTGCTCAATCGGATACAGGTCTGGGGAACGGGCGGGCCAGTCCATAGCTTCAATGCCTTCATCTTGCAGGAACTGCTGACACACTCCAGCCACATGAGGTCTGGCATTGTCCTGCATTAGGAGGAATCCAGGGCCAACTGCACCAGCATATGGTCTCACAAGGGGTCTGAGGATCTCATCTCGGTACCTAATGGCAGTCCGGCGACCTCTGGCGAGAACATGGAGGGCTGTGCGGCCCTCCAAAGAAATGCCACCCCACACCATTACTGACCCACTAGCAAACCGGTCATGCTGAGGGATGTTGCAGGCAGCAGATCGCTCTCCACGGCGACTTCAGACTCTGTCAAGTCTGTCACATGTGCTCAGTGTGAACCTGCTTTCATCTGTGAAGAGCACAGGGCGCCAGTGGCGACTTCGCCAATCCTGGTATTCTGTGGCAAATGCAAAGCGTCCCTCACAGTGTTGGGCTGTGAGTACAACCTCCATCTGTGGACGTCTGGCCCTCATACCACCCTCATGGAGTTGGTTTCTAACCGTTTGTGCAGACACATGCACATTTGTGGCCTGCTGGAGGTCATTTTGCAGGGCTCTGGCAGTGCTCCTCCTGTTCCTCCTTGCACAAAGGCGGAGGTAGCGGTCCTGCTGCTGGGTTGTTGCCCTCCTACAGCCCCTTCCACATCTCCTGGTGTACTGGCCTGTCTCCTGGTAGCGCCTCCAGCCTCTGGACACTACGCTGACAGACACAGCAAACCTTCTTGCCACAGCTCGCATTGATGTGCCATCTTGGATGAGTTGCACTACCTGAGCAATTTCTGTGGGTTGTAGAGTCCGTCTCATGCTACCACGAGTGTGAAAGCACAACCAGGATTCAAAAGTGACCAAAACATCAGCCAGAGAGCATTGGTACTGAGATGTGGTCTGTGGTGCCGACCTGCAGAACCACTCCTTTATTGAGGGTGTCTTGATAATTGCCAATAATTTCCATCTATTGTCTATTCCATTTGCACAACAGCATGTGAAATTGATTGTCAATCAGTGTTGCTTCCTAAGTGGACAGTTTGATTTCACACAAGTTTGATTTACTTGGAGTTATATTCTGCTGTTTAAGTGTTCCCTTTATTTTTTTGAGCAGTGTATATATATTTTCTGGTTAGCCAATAAAGGTATGACCCCAGAAAAACTGATGAAACTCTGAAAAAACTCTGATGTTAAAAACTGACATGCTGATCAAACTCTGATGAAACTTTGATCAAAAACACTAATGAAACTTGAGACTGAATTTTTATTTCTCATATACAAAAAAAATGTCTAAAAGAGGCCATGTTCCCACAATAAGCCTTGGTGAGTTTTTGATGTTGCACATTTTCTGCACCCATTAACCCTGCTGTTCTGTTTGGTCAAAAATGACCGAATTTGAAATGTGATATTTTTTAAAATATTCATTATGCGGTTCTAGAACCTGTGGTTAATTGGCTTTTCCTCATTTGAGGAGTTCTTACTATGGGTATTCTTTTTTTTTTGTTTACTTTTTGCTCCACTTTTATTTTTACACTTGTACTGTTCGGTCAAAAATGACGGATAGCCTTTTATACTAATCTCCAGCCATTTTTTGAGTAAAATAAAGGAGTTATAATCTCATTTTGGACTATATATTACATCTACTATTATTTATCAATTTATCTAGGTCCTTTTCGTCCGTGCAGATTTACACATACATACAAATCAAGGTATGCGAGAAGTTTTGGATTTGAAATACGGACTCAAAGGACAAAATGTTACATGCCACAATTTTTTCACATCATACCAACTGGGACAGATGTTGCTGAAAAGAAAAATGACCATGCTGGGTACTGTTAGAAAAAATAAGCCAGAAGGTATCCTCAGTAAGAGAGACGTTTATAGTTCTATGTTTTATTTTACTAAGGATACAACAGTAGTTTCTTACGTTCCCAAAAAACACAAACAGGTCATTCTGATGAGCACAATGCACCATGATAGTGCAATCAGTAATTGAGACAGAAAGCCGAACATGATTTTACATTACAATGCCACAAAAGAGGCAGTTGATACTCTAGATCAACTCATAGGCACTTACACCTGTAAACGCAAAACAAATCGGTGGCCAATGGTTGTTTTTTACAACACTCTTGATGTGTCAGCATACAATGCATTTGTGTTATGGCGTGAAATACACCCAAATTGGAACAAAAATGAACTATATAAAAGAAGAATTTTTATAGAGGAATTGGGAAAATCACTGGTTAGCCCATATATCGAAGAAAGAAAAGTAACACCCAGAGATGATGGAGCGGCAGCCATTGTCCACAGGATCTGACAGCATACTAAAGGAAGTGAACCAGCGGCTTCCACCGGCACTGCTACGATACCCACGGCCTCCACCAGCAACGCAACCAGCCTAAAACGGAAACGATGCGCCTTCTGTCCAACATCAATTAATCACAAAACAAATGGGATATGTTGCAGTTATGTAAAGTACTTATGCAAAAGACATGTAAATTATACTTGTGACGAATGCAAACAGTAAATTTAGCACCGTGAACCTTATTTACCATTTTATATAGAAAAAACTGAACTTTTTATTTTTTTATTTATTTTTTAAAAAATATATTTACATACAGTTTGATATTATTAGTTATAGTTTACAGTTATATAAAGAATATGTTTTTATGTGCAATATGCATGAATATTGCAATAAGGCCATGTAACAATTTTTGATACAAAAAAAATAAAAATTAAGTTTTTGATTTAATTTTTCATTTGTTTATGAACAACCATGTTCACATACAGTATAATAATGCAACAGGTATTCAAATAAAACACTTGAATTAGCTAAAAATCAAGACTTTAATAGGTCCGGTCAAAAATGACCGGAACATTCTAAGTGTATAGTAGACCCGAACAGAACAGCAAGGTTAAGTAAAATAGGTTACTTGCATTTTTTTTCGAAAATACACAACATACAAAAACTCTCAAAAACTCATTATGGGAATGTAGCCTCTGGGTTTCATCAAACTGACTTTTTTTTGGCATGGACTTTTCTGACAGAGAAAATTGGGATGAAAATCTAAGTATATTTTTACAGTTTTAATAGTGGTGTTTATGTATAAGATTTTTTATGCTTATTATTCATTCAGTGGCTAAACTTTGAACTAGTTTTCAAGCAGAAACACCACAAGAATTGACATGTGCTTTTTTCCATGCTGGTAAGCAACTTTATGTGCGCTATGAAAGCCTGTTTTCCTAGTGAAATCAGTTGGAAACTTATTTCAAGAGTTCAGTTCACCTCAGGGTGAAACCAGATAGTGCGACTAAATTAAAATTTGCTGAGCACACCCACTTGCAATGGTGTATTGAGCAGCTATTGGCCACTGTGGGCAGTTGTAGTTTGAGAATGTGTATTTAGCTGCACCATATGTTTTTACTTTAACCCCTTCAGGACCTTAGACATATCCATACGTCCAGGTTGGGAAGGACTCCCCGACCTTGGATGTATGGATATGTCCTAGTGATTTTGTGTTCACAGGAGCTGTATGCGCGCGATCGCTGTCTACTGTTAAGTTAACATCATAGCAGACACGCAGCTGTCACTGCCAGGAATGGCAGTTTAACCCCTTTACCCCCCAAGGTGGTTTGCACGTTAATGACCAGCCAATTTTTACAATTCTGACCACTGTCACTTTATGAGGTAATTACTCTGGAACGCTTCAACGGATCCCCCTGATTCTGAGATTGTTTTTTCGTGACATATTGTACTTCATGATGGTGGTAAAATTTCTTCGACATCACTTGCGTTTATTTGTGAAAAAAAAACGGAAATTTGGCGAAAATTTAGAAAATGTTGCAATTTTCAAATTTTTAATTTTCATGCCCTTAAATCAGAGAAATATGTCACACAAAATAGTTAATAAATAACATTTCCCACATGTCTACTTTACATCAGCACAATTTGGAAATAAAATTTTTTTTGTTAGTAAGTTATAAGGGTTAAAAGTTGACCAGCGATTTCTCATTTTTACAACAAAATTTACAAAACCATTTTTTTTTAGGGACCACATCACATTTGAAGACACCATTCTAAAAAATGCACCCCTCAAGGTGCTCAAAACCACATTCAAGAACTTTATTAACCCTTCAGGTGCTTCACAGGAATTTTTGAAATGTGGAAGAAAAAAATGAACATTTAACTTTTTTCACAAAAATGTTACTTTAGACCTCAATTTTTGTATTTTCGCAAGGGTAATAGGAAAAAATGGACCCCAAAATTTGTTGTGCAATTTCTCCTGAGCACGCCGATACCCAATATGTGGGGGAGCACGGCAGGGTTTGGAAGGGAAGGAGCACCATTTGACTTTTTGAATGTAAAATTTGTTTGAATAATTAGCGGACGCCATATTGCGTTTGGAGAGCCCCTGATGTACCTAAACAGTGGAAATCCCCACATGTGGCACCATTTTGGAAGCTAGACCACTCAGGGAACTTATCTAGATGTGTGGTGAGCAACCTGAACCCCCAGGTGCTTCACAGAAGTTTATAACATGGAGCCGTGAAAATAAAAAAATGTAACTTTTTCCACAAAAATTATGTTTTAACCCCATATTTTCACAATGGTAAGGGTAGAAAATGGACCCCAAAAACTTTTGTGCAATTTCTCCTGAGTATGCCCCATATGTGGGGAAAACACATTGTTTTTGAACGCAAAATTGGCTGGAATTGAGAGCGGACGCCGTGTCGCGTTTGGAGGGCCCCTGATACGCCAAAATAGTGGAAACCCCCCACAAGTGACCCCATTTTGGAAACTAGACCCTTCAAGATTTTTATCAAGGGGTATAGTGAACATTTTGAACCCAGAGGTACGACACAGAATTTGATAACATTAGGTCATCATATTCAATAAGTCGTCATTAGTCTTGAGCGCAAGTGCTCGCTACTTGAGTTTGCATCGGGTGCTCGAGTGACTTGCTCGAGTCCCTGCCCCGCATGTTTCACGGTTATTAGACACCCCAAAAAAAACATGCGGGGATTGCTCGTGCATAGCAGGCAATCCATGCAACTTTTTTGGTCACGAAGCATATGGGGCGGAGACTCAAGTATGTCACTCGAGCACCCACGATACTCGGTGCATACCCGAGCCCCTGATACAAACTCAAGTAGTGAGCACATGTGCTCAACACTGGTCACCATATTGTCATTTTTTTCCTTTGCTTTTGAAAAAATCCCAACCCCAACCCTAGCACAGCCCTAACCCTAGCACAGCCCTAACCCTAGCACAGCCCTAACCCTAGCACAACCCTAACCCTAGCACAGCCCTAACCCTAGCACAACCCTAACCCTAGCACAACACTAACCCTAGCACAACCCTAACTCTAACCCTAGCACAATCCTAATCCTAGCACAACCCTAGCACAACCCTAACTCTAACCCTAGCACAACCCTAACTCTAACCCTAGCACAACCCTAACCCTAGCACAACCCTAACCCTAGAGTTTATTTTTTACTCTGCTCCTCGTGCGGTATAAGTGATTAGACGACTTTATTCTTCGGGTTGGTGCGATAACAGCGATACCAGATTCATATCAGTTTTTTATGATTGACAGCTGTCATACACTAAAAGACGCTTTTTTTTGCAAAGACTCGTTTTTGCATCATCATATTTTGAGAGCTATAATTTTTCCATATTTCGGCCGACAGAGTCATGTGACGGCTTGTTTTTTTGCGGGACAAGTTGACGTTTTTATTGGTCCCATTTTTGGGCACGTGACATTTTCTGATCTGTTTCTATTCCGATATTTGGGAGGCAGAATAAACAGAAAGGAACAATTCAGGAATTGTTTTTTTTATGTCTGTCCACGTGTGGTAAAAATGATAAGGCAGCGTTATTCTTCGGGTCAGTATGTTTACAGCGGTACCATATTTATATATTTTTTTATGTTTTGGCGCTTTTACACAATAAAAACTATTTATAGACAAAATAATTTTTGTATCGCTTTATTCTGAGAGCTATAACTTTTTTATTTTTCGCATGATGGAGCTGTGTGGCGTCTTGTTTTTTACGGGACACGATGATGTTTTCAGCGGTACCATTTTTATTTACATTCGGCTTTTTGATCGTGTGTTATTCCATTTTTTGTTGGGCAGTATGATGATAAAGCATTGTTTTTTGCTTCGTTTTTTTTTTTTTACTCTGTTCTCTAAAGGGGTGAACTAGTGAGACAGTTTTATAGGTCAGGTCATTCCGGATGCGGCAAATATGTGTACTTTTATTGGTTTATTTTTTTTTTCATAATAAATATTTTTTTTAACTTTCTGTCACTTTTTTACTTTTAAACTTTGTCCCACTATGGGACTTTACTTTTGCAGCCTGATCCGCTGTATAGCATAAGAATGGCGCCTCCCTGTGCTATGCAGCTCGTCAGCGCTGCACAGGGAGATGTTACTTTAGTCATGCACTGCGCATGACCAAAGTAACTTCCTGCTGTCTGGTGACCCGAATGTTGTCATGACGACATCGGGTCACCATGATAACATCCGGGAGCCGCCGCAGACAGCGCAAGACACCGGCAGAGGAGGTAAGTATTGGCGCTTACCTCCCCTTGCCCCTTCAATGCTGCGATCGACTTCAATCACAGCATTTTGGGGGTTAATGTGCCAGCAGCGGTGCAGGACCGCTCTTGGCATATAGCACTGGGTGTCAGCTGTGACAATCAACTGACAACTGGCGGCGATTGCTCCGCACCGCTTGTGTGCGGGCGCGATTGCAGCACGCGTAATAGTACGTAGCTAGTCCATAAGTCCCAGGGCACAGCTACGTACTATTACTGACAGTGTCGTAAAGGGGTTAATGCCCTAAATGCTGTGATCAATATCAATCGCAACATTTTGAAGGCAGGGGGTTCCCTCTCCCTCCAATCCGCACCTCCGCAAAGTCATCGCAAGGGGCTCATCGTTGCCATGGTAACCTGACGTCGTCATGACAACATCTGGGTCACCATGGGTAGCAAGCTTGCTAGACCATGCTCAGTGCATGGTCTAACTAGCTTGTGTTAGTGCAGCACTGACAGTTATAAACCATTGCAATGCTCGTGCACTGCAATGGTTTATAACAGTGATCAGACTGCAAAAAATGAAAGTCCCATAAAAGAACTACCAAAAGTAAAAAAAAAAAGTAAACAATTTTTTTAAAAAATCACCTAATAATAAAAATATATTGTGCCCATAAATAAAGATTTTTATGAAAAAAAAAATAAACAAAAAAGTACACATATTTGTTATTGCCGCGTCTGAAATGACCTGACCTATAAAACTGTCCCAGTAGTTAACCCGTTCAGTGAACACTGTAAAAAAAAAAAAAAAAAAAAAGAAAAGAAATGAGGCAAAAAACTATGCTATTTCATCATACCGCCAAGCAAAAAGTTGAATAAAACGCAATCAAAAAAATGAATGTAAATAAAAATGGCATCGCTCAAAATGTCATATTGTCCCGCAAAAAACAAGCTGCCATACAGCTCCATCAACGGAAAAATAAAAAAGTTATAGCTCTCAGAATAAAGATATGCAAAAATTATTATTTTTTCTATAAAATAGTTTTGATTTTGTAAAAGCTCCAAAACATAAAAAAATTATATAAATGTGGTATCGCTGTAATCATACTGACCAGAAGAATAAAGCTGCCTTATCAATTTTACCACACGTGGAACGGCATAAAAAAAATAAAAATAACGCAATTCTGAAATTGCTGGTTTTTGTTCATTCTGCTTCCAAAAAATTGGAATAGAAAGCGATCAAAAAATGTTATGTGCCCGAAAATCGTAACAATAAAAACATTAACTCGTCCTGCAAAAAACAATCCCTAACATGACTCTGTCAGCAGAAATATGGAAAAAATATAGCTCCAACAGTATGGTATTGCAAAAACTAGTTTTTGCAATAAATAAACATCTTTTAGTGTGTGTGTGACAGCAGCTAAACAGTAAAAAAAACTAAAGAAATCTGGTAGCGATGTAATCGCACTGACCCGAAGAATAAAGTCATCCAATCACTTAAACCGCATGAGGAACACTGTAAAAAATAAAACCGATTTCTGACTTACTATTGATTTGTTCATTCTGCCTCCCAGAGTTCGCAGTAAGGCTTCGCTCACATTTATCCTGCACTCTGCGTGATATATGATTAAGATGCAACCCCTGAAGGAAGATTTCCTATAATGAAGCAGATGAAGGCACTGTGGATTCTGTCTGGCCTATGATCCGACAGTGTCCGTATGTTTAGGCGTGCATAAAAGTGCGATCGGCCACAGTTTTTTGCACCTCTGAAAAGAAGGACTCCGCTGAGCAGAGGCCAGATGGAGTCCAGAGTAATTCTGCTGCCTCATTATAGTGAATGGGTCCCTCGTGGGTTTCTTCTAAATCCTGTCATTCGGAGATTTACATGGAAACCCCAATATAAGTGCTCAGCCTAGAGCGCTGGATAAATGTGATCCCAAATGTTATGTAAAATGTTCCCAATAAAAGCTTCAACTCAATCCACAAAAAAAGCAAGTCCCCACTCAGGTTCATCATCTGTTAACAGAAATATAGGGGACTTCCACGTGACTGGTAATACATCAAAGGCTCTGGAAAAGTGCTATGGCTCCTCTCCACCCAAAAGAAATTGAGCGAATTCTGCACTCCCAAATACAAATGCTCCCTTCACATCTGAGCCACAGTGTGCCTAAGCCACATTTAATGTCCACATGTTTGGCATTTCTGTAGCGATGAGAGCCCGCCTAATTTAAGGGTGCATGTCTACAGAAGCACAAGCTGGGCTTAACGTACTGGGCACTACAACGTACAGGGCACTACAGTGTACAGGCACAACAATAGCAGATTTGCATTTTTCACTCAGCAACATCCACTGCTGCGTGTTTTTGGAAAACACCAATGGAGTCAAATCATAACTACACCTATAGATAAATTCCCAAAGGGGTATAATTTCCAAAATGGGGTCACTTGAGGGGGGGTCTTCTGCTCTCCTAGCATGTAGTGGTTAGGTATATGGAGTCTGCAAACTATTCTAGGAAAATATGTGTTCCAAGAGTCAAATATTGTTCCGTACCTCCCGAGTCTCGCCGTGTGGCTAAGCAGTACTGTACAGCCACATATGAGGTATTTTCACGTTCAGCATAAACTGTGTGACAAGTTTTGGTGCCACATTTACCCATTTACCTTTGTGATTATGTAAAATCTGGGTCTAAAACAAAATTTTGGTGGTAAAAATGTAATTATTTTTTCTTCACTCCCCAATGGTACAAAACTCTGTCCCACACCGCGGTGTCTATTTGATCACTGTACCCTTAGATTAATTAATGAAAGGTGTAGTTTGTAAAATGGGATCACTTATAGGGGATTCTTCTGTTCTAACACCTCAGGGGCTCTCCCAGTGGGTCATGGCACCCGCAAACCATAACAGTAAAATGTGCATTAAATTATGGTACTCCTTCCCTTTTGAGTTTTGCACTGTGTCTCAAAAGTAGTTCCTGAATACATGTAGGGTATTGGTGTACTCAGGAGAAATTGCACAACAAACTGAGAGGTCCATTTTTTCCTATTAGCCCTTATAAAAATTAAAAATTTGGGGCTAAAACAATATTTTAACGGAAAAAAATGAATTTTTATTTCTTCACTGCCCAATGTTATATATTTCTGTGAGGCAAATGTGGTGTCAACATGCTCACTGCACCCCTAGATGAATTAATTGAGAGGTGTAGTTTGTAAAATGACATCACATATGGGGGATTTCTGCTGTTCTGGAATCTCGGGGGCTCTGCCAAGGTGACATGGCACCCTCAAACAATTCCAGCAAAATATGAACTCCAATATGGCGCTTCTTCCCTTCTGAGTTTTGCACTGTGTCTCAAAAGTAGTTCCTGAATACATGTAGAGTATTGGCATACTCAGGAGAAATTGCACAACAAATTGTATGGTCCATTTTGCTCCTGTTACCCTTGTGAAAATGAAAAATTTGGGGCAAAACCAACATTTTTGCAGGAAAATTTAATTTTTTTCATTTTCATAGATCAACATTATACACTTCTATGAAGCTATGAAGCACCTGGGGGTTCAAAGTGCTCACCACACATCTAGATAAATTCCTTGAGGGCTCTAGTTTTCAAAATGGCATCACTTGTGGGGGGATTCCACTGTTTAGGCACATCAGGGGCTCTCCAAACCCGACATAGCGTTCGCTAATGAGTCCAGACAATTTTGCATTCAAAAAGTCTAAGGCGCTCCTTCCCTTCCGAGCCCTACAGTGCGCCGAAACAGTAGATTTTCCCCACATACGGGATGGGGTATCAGCGTACTCAGTAGAAATTGCACAACAAATGGTATGGTCCAATTTCTCCTTTCTCCCTTGTGAAAATAAAAAAATTGGGGCTAAAAGAACATTTTCACAGCTCAACGTTATAAACTTCTGTGAAGCACCTGGAAGTTCAAGATGCTCACCACACATCTAGATACATTCCTTGAGGGGTCTATTCACTTAAGGGGGGGTTCAACGGTTTAGGCACATCAGGGGCTCTCCAAATGCGGCATGACATCCGCTAATAATTCCCGCCAATTTTGTGTTCAAAAAGTCTAATGGTGCTCCTTCCCTTCTGAACCTTGCCATGCACCCAAACAGTGGTTTTCCTCCATATATTGGGTATCAGTGTACTCAGGAGAAATTGCTCAACAAATTTTATGGTGTATTTTCTCCTTTTACCCTTGTGAAAATGCAAAATTTGGAGCTAAAAGAACATTTTTGTGGTAAAAATTAGATTTTTGTTTTTTATTTTAGCATCTCTACGTTATAAACTTCTGTGAAACACCTGGCGGTTCTAGGTGCTCACCACACATCTAGATACATTCCTTAGGGGAGGTATAGTTTCCAAAATGTGGCCACTTGTGGGGGATTTCCACTGTGAAAATAAAAACTTTGGGGCTATAGTAAAATTTTTATGAAAAAAAGTAAAATATTTAATTTTTTTCCTTCCACGTTGCATTTATTCCTGTGAAGCAACTGAAGGGTTAATAAACTACTTGAATGTGGTTTTGAGGGGTGCAGTTTTTTGAATGGTGTCAGTTTGGGATATTTTCTGTCATATAGGCCCCCCCAAAGTCACTTCAAATGTGATGTGGTCCCTAAAAAAAGGTTTTGTAAACTTTATTGGAAAAATTAGAAATCGCTGGTCAACCTTTAACCCTTCTAATTTCCTAATAAAAAAAAATATATGTTTAAAAAATTGTGCTAATGTAAAGTAGACATGTGAGAAATGTCATTTATTAACTATTTTGTGTAACATAACTCTCTGGTTTACGGGCTGAAAAATTAAAAGTTTGAAAATTGCAAAATTTTCATCAAACATTATTATTATTTTTTTTTTACAAATAAACGTAAGTCATATAGAACAAATTTTACCACTATCACGAAGTACAATATGTTCCGAAAAAACATTCTCAGAATCAGTGGGATCCGTTGAAGCGTTCCAGAGTAATTACCTCATAAAGTAACAGTGGTCAGAATTATAAAATTTGGCCTGGTCTTGACCGTGAAAACAGGCTTGAGAGTTTAAGGGGTTAAGTGATTTTTCTGATATGCAAGAAACAGGCTGCTTTTCATAAGTGTTTTGGACCAGATTTTCATCAGTAATTGGTCCATGTATTTGATATTGCTGTTAGAGAATAATCAGTCATTTTCTCGTATACTAAAAATAATAGCAAAGCTTTTTCTACACATTACAATATTAAAAAGAGACAGCATACGGCTTTAACACAGATGACATCTTGGTGCTTTCCTTGATTTTAATGGACCCTTTATGGGTGATTTTGATCAGTGACTTGGAGTAAAAACAGGCGTGTTCATTTTTTTTTCTGTGGACCGCAAAAAGAAACACTGGCATATGTACAGTCACATACTATAATGGGTACATGTTCTATAGAATGGATAGAAAATGAATGTTAAAACGGTTGTCTGAAGGGGACCTAATCCAGACCCCTTTTATTAATTGGCCATAGTATGTGTCCTGCGAAGGAGACATGAGTTAAAATTGTGTTGTAAAGGTCAACAAATGTGCATATCGTAATGTTGTAATTGCATGCTCGTTCTGAAGAGGGGACATGAGTTAGTAATTTGTCGAATGAGGAGGAAAGGTTAGTTAAAAGAGTGAGCCGTGTGTGCATGCTGAAGAGGAAACATGAGTGCGTAGTGTGTACTGTACGTCCTTCCCAGACTTCACGGATGTCTTCCTCCACCTGTTCATGGAAATATGTAGAGAATGTGCCCTGTCAAATGTTTGAAACAACTTTAAATAACACATGCAGAGCTATGCAAGAAAGCTTCTCGTAGGCACATTCCCAAATTACTTCTGTTTACATGAAGCATTAAAAAAGCATTAAAGAAGCTCTCCACTGCTGGACAACCCCAGCATAATAATTTCAGGATCCTAATTAATGTAAAAACAGTGTATACTCAACTCATGGTGGGGCGCCGTTCCAGCGATGTTGGCTCCTCTGTTCCCAAAGAGTCACGTGCTTGCTGCAACCAATCAGCCTTTACTATTTCCTCAGAATGGACAGAATATTGGTGAACTGCAGCCAAAGAACGCCTACTGATTGGCTGCAGCCTATACTAGACACAACTCACGTTACTTTTCTGCTGCAAGTGAGTATCCACTGTTTATTTTATTTTTTTAAATTTGCATCCTCAATTGATTAAGCGTAAGTTGTCGAATAGTGGATAACTCCTTTGATTGGTACTCGTGTGGTAAAGAATCCGGCACTCTTGAATATTTAATATAAAAAATTATTTAATGTTACAGTTCAATATATAGTGTATAAATCATGTAATGTTTCAGTCAAACCAAGTTTTAGCAAACATAAACAGGGAATGGAGGACAGCCCGGGTAAGGCTGTAGCAGCAGTGCTCTTACTGACGTGCCAACAAGCTGCTCTTACTATTTCTCTCATTGCGCAGTGAAAAACTGAGAGAAACAAGAAGAAAAGCTAGTTGTCACATGACTATAACTATGAAAATCGCATATGAGTGAAGTGGCCAAGTGATGGCTACTGGACCTAGCAAGCAGAGCTGAATCCTGACAGTGAGTATATCACACACTGTTAGGATTGGTATGCTACAGGGCTTAATTTTCATAATTGAGATGAAAGTCTGCAGTCACTCCAAGTGACTGCAGGATTCTGTATTCTCAAAGCGCGTGCACTACACACTTTTAGGATTCTCCCATGATGGCGGCAAGAGTGGACGGTCTGCAATTTGCAAACTTCCAGCCACATTCTGACTAGATGTGTCTGGCCTTTTTCATTGAGTGAGGCCATGCATGTTTAGTCGGCACGTGACCGCATGTATGTAAATCGCATACTTGCGGTTTTGAGACCTGACATTCTCACCGCCAGCACCTGAAAATCCTGACTGTGTGCAGTGCACGCTGTAAGAATTAAGTCTGCTGTCACATAGAGTAACTTTAGACTTCAATCACAAACTTGGACAACCCGTTTAATGCTCCTAACATAAATAAAAATATAGTAACCCTTAACTATGTTTGACGACACAACACTTTATCAATATAGACATGTATCATGTAATCGAACAATTTATGGATTCTTACATGTGTACCAGATCAGAACCAATAACAGCACAAAAATACATCACCAGAACCACCATTAGTACAGAAATACATCACCAAAACCACTAGCAGTACATGAGTACATCACTAAGACCACCATTAGTACATGAATACATCACTAGGGCCACTATTCGTACATGAATTCAGTACCAGAACCACAGTCAGTACAAAAAATACATCACCAGAATCAACATCAGTACAGAAATACATCACCAAAACCACAATCATTAAATAAATAAATAAATAAATAAATAAATAAATCACCTGAACCATGATCAGTACATGAATACATCACTAGAACCACCATCGGTTCGTGGTACATTAATTGTAATGTCAGGTCATACCCATATATATTTGCAGCGCATGAACCTACAACTCCCAGAATGTCCTTAACAATGGTAAGGAGATGCTTGAAGTTGTTATCAATCATCATCAGACTGCGGACCATACAGGAACCACAGCACAGTACTGATAAGAATTAATTAGTATTGCAAATAAGCATTTACATCTAGGTACCTCATAGATGATGTCTCTGATTAGAATTGTTCTCGCTTTTCTTCAACTTGTCCAGATGTCATGATGACTTTTCACATTCACAGCTCGTCTCTGCTGATTTCTATCTTCTCCAGTCTTCTGCAGCACATCCCCACATGATGCTCTTAATAGAAGCGCGATTATAATGCTCCTGAATAAAAATATCTTCCCTACTCTGTGCCCCTGAATAAATAATTGCCTTTAACTGTGTTCCCTACACAAAATATGACTTCCAAACACTGTCCCTCTTATCGTACATGCCCTCCACATTGCCCTCTCCTTTCCATACTGGGCCCCACTCTCTATACTGTGTGCCCTCATCACATTCCCCTGTCCCCGTCATACTGTCCCCCCATGCTGCCCCCTCTCTATACTACCCACACACTAACCAGTCTCTATTTTGTGCCCTGCTCACACTTTTCTCCCCTATACTGTTTCCTCACATTATTCCCCTCAGTATTCTTTTCACACATCCTCCCCCTGCTAACCATACTGTCTCCTCACATATTTACTCCCTCGGTGTCTATTCTGTCTCTTCACACATTCCCCCTGCTCCCTATACTGTGTCCGCAGCCATCTCATCCTCCTCGCCCCCCATACCATGTTCGCACCCATCCCAACCCCTTGCTCCCCTATGGTGTCTGCACCCATCCCCACCCCACGCTCCCCATATGTCCAAATCCATCCCCTTATACTGTTTCCTCATAAATCACCTCCCTCGCTCCCCATACTGTTTCTGCACACATTACTCCCCTCATATTGTTTCCTCATACACTCCCCCTCGCTTCCCATAGTGTGTTCACACCCATCCCCCTTTCACTCCTCAAACTGTGTCCTCAAATTTCTCCCACACCTTTCGCTTCCCATACTGTATCAACGCCCAACCCTCCTCACTCCCCATGCAATGTCCGCACCCATCCCCCATCACTCCCCATACTTTGCACCTGCCCATTACCCCTTGCTCCCCATTCTGTGTCCGCACCCATCCCCCTTGCTCCCCATACTGTGCTTACACCCATCCCGTTTTGCTCCTAAAACTGTGTCCACACTCATCCCCCTCCCTTGCTCCCAATATGGTGTCTGTACTCATACCACTTGCTTTCTATACGGTGCTTGCACCCATCCCCCTTGCTCCTCATACTGTGTCTGCATCATCCCCCATCATTCCCCATGCTGTGTTGATGCCTACCCCCCGTCACTCCCATACTGTCTGCACCCATTCCTCTCTCCCTCACACCTAATAGTGTCTGAACCTATTCCCCCCTTGCTCCTCATACTGTGTCTGCATACACCCCTTCTCTCCTCATACTGTGTCTGAATCCATTTCCCCCTCTTGCTCTCAATACTATGTCTGCACCTATTTCCCCTTCGCTCCCCATACTTTGTTTGCACCCACTCTCCCTCGCTCACCTTACTGTGTCTGCATGCATTCCCCCCTCCTTTACTTCCCATACTGCATCTGCACCCATCCCTCCTCGTTCCCCATACTATACTGCACCTAATTTCCCTCTCCCTTGCTCCCAATACGGTGTCTGCACCCATCTTTCTCTCGCTCCCCATACTGTTTCTGCACCCATTACCTCACCTCGCTTCCCATACTGCATCTGCACCTATCCCTCTCTCTCCCCATTCTGTGTCTGCACACATTACCTCCTCTCGCTTCCCATACTGCATCTGCACCCACCCCTTTCTCTCTCTCCCCATTCTGTGGCTGCACCCATTCGCTTCTCCCTTGCTCCCCATACTGTGTCTGCACCCTTTTCCCCTTCACTCTCCATACTGTGTCTGCACCCACCCCCCTTTGCTCTCCATACTGTGTCTGCACCCATCAATCCTCACGCCCCTTACTGCATCTACACCCATCCTTTCGCTAAATCCCCATACTTTGTCCTCAAATTCCTCTCCTCCCTATTAAAAATAAATCTTCTGTGTCTTAAGCTACACTAGTTGCTATCCGGATTTAATGTGGTTTTCCTGTACTGCAGATGGACTCACAAGGAGAAACTTGGGAAGCGATGAGTTGATTAAGAGTTGTTTACTGATGTAGTTACAAAGTCAACGTGTTTTAAAGTTATCCTAAACTTTTTCCTTGTACTGAACATACATCGGAATTGACAACCGACACAGGGACTAGCCCAGCCCCTGAATGCATGTCACTGATGACCCTTTGTTCTAGGATGGGGACAGAGGCTGCGGCAGTGACAGCAGCCTCTGCCCCCTCATGACATCCCATTTGAGTATCCCAGCATGCACTGGGGATTCTCAAACGAAGGGTCATGAAAACAGGAATACTTAAAAAAAAATAAAAGTAATTAGATAGATTAGAGATGGAATGGTAGGGACTTTTTAATTAAAGTGTACTAGAAAAGGGTTTAGATTATTACAATTAATAGATAGACATGTAGAATTAAAATCAATGTTAGGTTCGGCCCACCCCTTTAAAGTTTTCTGAAAAACTTCCCATTATTAAAACGTTTAATTGATTGCTTGCAAGGCAATGTAATGTTCCCTCTTGATTCTTAGTGGAAAAGTTTTATTATTATAATTATGCTGAGTGGACGGACTCCAAAATCTCTTCAATTGCTGTTCTCCTTTTCTGGGAATGGTTTATATAATTTATTGGGAGATTATTGTTTTTTACTAATGCCTCTCCACTGCCACTGCGATTTTAATCTGCAGTTGTGCTGTCAAATCTACAGCACATGCTTCCACATTATGGATATATAATGACTCTTGTAGACTGCGACCCGTCAGTGGGCTCAGTAATTGGCTGCGGTGATCACATGCACTAAGGTCGTGATGGCACTGCTGCAGCTTGTCAGCAAAGGCCATAACTGCTGAGTTTGGTATGTACAAGTACAAGCCAATACACATAAAAAATTGATTCCCCCTTAAGTTTTTTTGAATGTTTTACAGCTAAACATTTGCATTTGTAGTTTGTATGTTCCTGGGTACTCCAGTTTCTTCCCACACTCTAAAAGACATTCTGAAGGGAATTTAGATTGTAAGCCCTAATAGGGAGTGATGACAGTGTATATAAAGTGTGGTGCAATATGTTGATGGTATATGATAATAAATAAGAGTCATTTTCTTTACTAAACATAATTGCATGCATTTTTACTCAAAAATTGTTTGCAGCCATAAATGCATTTTCTCACCAACAACACTATAGACACACACTACAGGCATGTTGAGTGCTGCATGGGTCACAAGCTTCAACATAAGAGCACAGCTAAGTTTGTCATTTAGTATAACACTGCTTGTTACCATGATGAATTTTTATAAGACCTTAGAGTCTGCTTCATAACTTCTACCTACGCCAAGTATCAGTCATTTTTACTAATGGTGTTACATCCAGGAGGAATCTACTTGTCAAACTTTTATACAAGGAGGCACTGCTATAGTGAGGGTGATTAATGAGTGGAACAGGCGGCCACGAGAGGTGGTGAGTTCTCCTTCAATGGACGTCTTCAAGGAGAGCCTGGACAGACATCTGAGATGATTTAGTGAATCCTACATTGAGCAGGAGGTTGGACACGATGGCCCTGGAGATCCCTTCCAACTCTAACATTCTACGATTCTATGATTCTAAGTGATCAATCGGGCAAAACAACATGATATGTAGAAATAGAACACAATTTACACTCTTTTAGTCTTTTTATGACTGGTAGCCCTCCTTAATAGGGAACAATGTAGCTAATAGTGTGTTGTCCTGTCTGTGATGAAGCTCAGAAGGAAATTGCAAATGTTCTTTCTAGGTTGAACGTGGTCTTGCTGGTTCCAATAAGAGTTTATGGAAATGTAATGACTCATATAGACCAATGGCAAAGCTATTTCTAGTGTTGCCTTGTAAAAATATTTCCACACATGGATGATGGCAAACTGTACGGTTTTAAAAATAGAAGTGAGAGTTGTATTTCAAGTATACCCTTGTATAGAGGAAGGCAGTGTAGCAAGGTTCACAACCATACTAGCAATTTTATGGCGTACTTCACTTTTCATCTTATTGTGTAGTATATGTTATATGATAAAATCTGTCAATCATTACATTTTATACAAGTTTAGGGACTGAAATAAGGACCAGTAAAGCTTCAGTATTAGTAAATTGTAGTTCATTGATAAAGTATAATAATTGTAATAATAATTAAAGCCATGTGAAAAACTAAGGATACCTTATGGAAAATTAAGTCAATGTAGCTGAGCAAAGGGAAGATATTGATTTTGCAATAGTTAATCAAACACTTTATGTATGTCATTTGCATACTATTGTCATATGCATACTCTAATTGTTACTAGTCCTTGAGAGTAACTAGAATTATTTTTTCCCAATTCTTCATGGAAATTTTTTTTGTTGTGTTAAACGACCAACTATTTTGGAGGAGATAAAAATTTTGTTTTAGAACCTATATTTGAGTTTTTATAAAAGAAAATCTGTGCTTTCTTAAATAGTGCTTGTGATGCTCCATACTGTATTTAAAAACTCTAGATTTGTTGGCTGTATAGGTTCTATAACAATGTTAAACATGATACACAGGTAGCTAACATCACTTGATTTATGTGTAGCCATCATAATCCCTTACTGTATTTACCATAAATCTCAATGGATGGATATGATATTGAGGTCTTTATAATAGTGTACGAATATATTTGTATGTGCATGTATAACGAAGATAGCATTGCACATACCATTTTAAATACTAAATATCATATTCCTCCATTGAAATTTATGTTATGAGATCATGATTATGACGGCTACATATAAATAAGGGGATGTTAGCCATCTGTTCATAGAGTTGTATACTAAGTTATAGACTGTATCTCATGCATCTGGTTTTTACCCTATTTTTATTGAAACAAGTTTAATTTATGAGGATAATAATTTTAATTATAATAATAAGAGTTACATTTTATCCTCTATGTTCCCATCCTTGGTTTCATCTGACCACTAGAATCAGGTTTCTGCCCTTACTTTGTGCCACTCTTAGATGAGTTAACAAAACTCTGGTAACAGTGTCTGTTAAAGGGAACTAGTCAGGTCAGATAATACTATTAACCTGCATATGTAGGGTTAATCTGAAGGTTAATAGCGTTAAGAAAGTGCTTAGCCGTAGTACTGAAAGTGCATCAACTGGGGGAAAATGAACTTTATTCCTCCCAGGAGCCGCAGGCTTTCAGTCACACAGGCGTGGCGGCGCGGCTTAACTCACCATTCCCAGCACTGGAAGCTGCAGTTGTAAACCTGTCCCAGCACTTTGATTGATGTCTCACTCTGCTCTGATGC
This sequence comes from Phyllobates terribilis, assembly GCF_046119375.1. NCBI lineage: Eukaryota > Metazoa > Chordata > Amphibia > Anura > Dendrobatidae > Phyllobates > Phyllobates terribilis. The sequence goes on from NW_027362762.1 coordinate 640,139,421, forward strand.
ACCAAAAATACGGCTGTCAAAGTGCCATGGCACGCTTATACTCTCTGCCCAGCAGTTGGGCACCTCCCTTATGCTATTACCCTGCAGATGAACCCAATATCTTCAGATTGTTAGCGTTATCCAATTTGACAGGTTTCCTTTAAGGGCTTGCACACACGAGCGTATAATATGGCCGAGTACTATCCGATCTTTTATCGGATAGCACTCGGCTCATTGTTATACTATGGAGCAGGGCAGATCTGCGTGTTTTTTTTTTCTCATGTCTATTCAACATGAGGAAACAATCGCATCATGCTGTGAGGGCATCCGATAATTGGATCACATGCACCCATACAAGTCTATGGGTGTGTGTGAAACGTATGTCATATGAGTGGAATTCAACATTAGCGGACAGAAACAATGGAGAAGATGGAGAAATTTAAATTCTCCATCTTCTCCACACCTGTGCTGTGATTCTCTCATGCAAGAGTATCACAGCACAGTAAGATGACACTCGGCTCAAACTCTGATAGTTTTAGAAGAGTGTCATTAACATAAATCGACGGCCGTGTGACCCCAGCCTAAGGCTCCCTTCACGTATCTGTATAATACCAGTATCGGTGACATCAGTGTGTTGGATCAGAGTGCCATCAGTGTGTCATCAGTGTGCCAACCTTTTTTTTCCTTTTCTTTTCTCAGGAGTGGGAGCCAAAACCAGGTGAGGAACAATCAGAGAAAAGGTATAATAGAAACAAGTCACCAATTCTGCATTTATCACCCACTCCTGGTTTTGGCTCCCACTCCTGACAAAAAATACTGATCGAATGCTGACCAAATACTGATAGTGGGGCCGTGGCCTAACTGAAGAAAACTGATGAAACTCTGGGCATAAAAATCTAATGAAAATCACTGATGAAACTGTCCTTTTTTCTCGTATGTCAAAAATACTGTCATCAGATGTTCATCAGCGTTTGGTTAGTTTCATCAGTTTTTTTCACTGAGAAAACAGCTGCATTTAAAGGATTAGCACCCATTACTGTGTATGAGTGATTTTAATCTCTGATGCCAACAAAAAAAACAGATAACAGATATGTTTCTGTGTTTTTTTTTATGGACATAATTCGTAAAAAATAAACCAGACAAATCAGCAGCACCGTGGACTATAATGGGTACATGTTTCAGCCTGAAAAACAGGGATAGAACATATACATGAAACACAGTCGTCTGAATGAGGCCCTAGATGCAGGTATATATCCAGTGTCTGCCTTCAATGGAGCAGAATCAGCGTGTGATCTAGTCATCATTTACTACTCAGCGAATATGCTGACTTTCTCCTCTCCGTTGTGTGTGTGCGGTATTTTGTTACACTGAACAATCGTGTCTTAGACCTAATGTACCACACCACACTCCAAATTATTATGCAAATGCTATTTTTCTCTGATTTTCCTAAATGTTTGATGCAAATGAGTCAGTATAAAGTTCAAATCATCAAATATTAGAGTATAAATCATTTTATTGGACAAACCTCACAATGATAAGTGTTTTTTTTCAAAATGAAAAAAACTCAACATGCACCGTTCCAAATTATTATGCACAACAGAGTTTCCAAAAAGTTTATAGGTTGTAAAGAACTGAAAATGGTCATTTGTTGAATTCGCAGCACTAAGAGGTCACATTTACTGGAATCAAACGCCTTTTCAATCAAAAACATCTTAACAGGCCAAGTTACATGTTAACAAAGGACCCCTTCTTTGATATCACCTTCACAATTCTTGCATCCATTGATCTTGTCAGCTTTTGGATAGTTTCTGCTTGAAGTTCTATACAGGATGTCAGAATAGCCCCCCAGAACCCCAGAACTGCTCTTTTGATGTGAACTGCCTCCCACCCTCATAGATCTTTTGCTTGAGGACACTCAAAAGGGTTTCAATAGGGATGAGGTCAGGATGACCACTCCATAAGTTTCAATCCTTTTCATGCCTATAGCAGCCAATGACTCAGAGGTATTCCTTGCAGCATGAGATGGTGCATTGTCATGCATAAAGATGATTTTGCTAGAGATGGATTGGTTCTTCTTTTTGTACTATGGAAGAGAGTGGTCAGTCAGATACTCTATATGCTTTGCCAAGGTCATTCTCACACCTTCAATGACCCTAAAGACGCCTATCAGCTCTCTCTCCATGATTCTGACCCAAAACATGACTGTCACCTTGTTGCTGACATCAAAGCCTCGTTGGGACATGCCGGCCATCCACCAACCATCCACTACTCCATCCATCTGGACCATCCAGGGTTGGTCAGCACTCATCACTAAACAAGACTGTATAAAATTAATTTTCATGTATGTCTGGACCCTCTGCAACCGTTTCTGCTTGTGAGCACTGTTTAGGCGTGGCCAAATTATAGGTTTATGCACAACTGCAAGCCTTTGGAGAATCCTACACGATGATCATGAAAGATCTAATGTTTTCATACATAGTGCAATGCTTTGGACAATTTGATGCTTTTCGGCAGCAAAGATCCTTTTTCTTTCCCATATTGCTTGAAACCTTTAGCTAGCGTAATAATGTGAAATGTCCTTTTTAAGTAGTTTTCCTTTAATTGGGCTCACCTGGCAAACTAATTATCACAGGTGTTTAAGATTGATTTCAGCTACCCAAAGATCCCTGAGAAACAATACCATCCAAAAGTTTATTTGGAAAACAAAAAATTACATCTTTATGACACTTAACGACTGCTGATACACATTAAAACGGCGGCTGTTATGGGGCCTTATTTCCTCATTGTTGTTTTAAAACGCGATTGGGAATAAGGGTATAGTGCCACCCAGAGTTGGACAATTCTGGGGTCTAGAGCACATGATCAGAGACGGATTTTACGGTTCCCGATCAATGAATAACCGATCACAAAAAGAAAAACTGTGCCTGCTATTAAAATCATTTCTCTCTCTTCTGACATGATATACCTGTCAGAGGAGAGAGAAATGATGCTCCCCGAGCCCTCCGGTATGTCTGCCATCCCCCGGACCCTCATGCTCCGTCCCACAGTCCTCCACGTCATCTTCCTGAAAAAAAATGGCTGGTGCATGCACAGTGCGCCCGCCGAGATCTGCTTGCTGGTACCCAAGAACAATAGGGAATTTTTCCTATAGGTTCCTTTTAATCACTGTGATAGACCCTATCACAGTGATGAAAAAACAATCAAATCCCCCTCCATCATCCCCTTAGCTAGATAAAAATTATAAAATATATATATATTTTTTTTTCCATTCTTTGCCATTAGGGTTGGGGTTAGTGTTGTGTTATGGTTAGGACTGTGTTAGGCTTTGCTTTAGGGTTGTATTAAGGTTGGGGTTAGGGTTGTGTTGTGCATTCCCCGCATGTTTTTGTTTGGGTCTCTAACAGCAACGAAACATGTGGGGCTTGGACTCAAGCATGTCACTTGAGCACCCGTGATATTCGGGTATAGTTTCCAAAAAAGGATCACTTATGGGGGGTTTCCACTGTTAAGGCATATCAGGGGCTCTCCAAATGCAACATGGCATCCACTCTTGATTCCAGCTAATTTTGTGCTCAAAAAGTCAAACGATGCTCCTTCCCTTCTGAGCCCTGCCATGTGCCCAAACAGTAGTTTTCCCCCACATATGTGGTATCGGCATGCTCAGGAGAAATTGCACAAATTTTGTGGTCCATTTTCTCTTGTTACCCTTGTGAAAATAAAAAAAATTGGAGTCAAAAGTAACATTTTTGTGAAAAAAAGTTAAATGTTAATTTTTCCTTCCATATTGCTTCAGTTCCTGTTAAGCACCTGAAGGGTTAATAAACTTCTTGAATGTGGTTTTGAGCACCTTGAGGGGAGCAATTTTTAGAATGGTGTCACTTTTTGGGTAAAGTTTTTTTCACAAATAAACGCATAGTCATATCGAACAAATTCGAACTGTTGTGTTCCAGTTCAATTGCTTCTATGATGTTTTGGACTTCCCATTAGATACATGTAGGGTTTCGCTAGCTATAGGGTTTAACTGAGTGTCTTGTTAGCTTTCGGAGATCTTGTGGTTATGAAAGACAGTAAATCCATTGAGGAAATTATGCAGTACCTTTTAGATACATTTATTACATTTTTTAAATCCCTTAGTGATGTGAGACGTATCAATACATCCCTGCGGCCTGGTACTTATCGACCAGGGACGTATGGATACGCCTCGGCGATTTTGAAAGCACAGGGGCTGTGCACGCTCGATTGCCGCGGGATATCAGATGATTCTAACAGCTGACAGCCCACACCGCTCCCGGCACTTTAACCCGCTAAATGCTGCGATCACTGTGATCGCAGCATTTAGCGTGCAGTCAGCGGGAAGAAAGCCCCTCTGCCTTTGGATAGAAGACCCGCGACATCATCACGGGGTCGCGATCATTGTCATAGAGACCCGATGGTCAACAACGCTCGGAAACTTAGTAGATTATGCACAGTGCATGATCTAGCAAGTTTGTCTGTTAGTTCATAAGTGACAGCTTGTATAGTACAGGAATGCTGCTGCATCAGCCTGCAATTAGTGAAAGTCCCATAGTGAAACAAAGTGTAAAAGTAAGAAAAAGTAAAAAAAAAATTGAAAAATATTTTTTTAAAAAAATCACAAAATAATGCTAAAAAATAAAAATATATTGTACCCATAAATAAATATTTTTATGAAAAAATAAATAAAAAAAGTACACATATTTGGTATCGCCATGTCTGGAACAAAACTAGCTAACCCCTTCAGTGAGCACCATAAAAAAACAAAAAAACGATGCTTTATCATCATAGCGCCGACCAAAAAGTGGAATAAAATGCGATCAAAAAGAAGAATGTAAATAAAATGGTACCACTGAAAACGGTACCGCAAAAAACAAGCCGCCATATAGCTCCATCAGCAGAAAAATAAAAAAGTTATAGCTCTCAGAAGAAAGCGATACAAAATTATTATTTTTTCTATAAAATAGTTTTTATTGTGTAAAAGTGCCAAAATCTAAAAAAAGTTATAAATTTGGTACCACTGTAATCATGCTGACCTGAAGAATAAAGCTGCCTTATCAATTTAACCACACGCGAACGACATAAAAAAATTCCCAAAAACCATTCCTGAATTACTGTTTTTTGTTCTTTCTGCCTCCCAAAAATAAGAATAGAAAGTGATCAAAAAATATCATGTGCCCCAAAATGGTACCAATAAAAACATCAAGTCGTCCTGCAAAAAACAAGCTGTCACATGACTCTGTCGGCCAAAATATAGAAAAATTATAGCTTTCAAAATATGGTGATGCACAATAAAAAGTGTATTTTTTTCGTGTGTGACAGCAGCCAAACATAAAAATCCGCTATAAATCTGGTATCGCTGTAGTAGCACCGAACCGAAGATTAAAGTTGCCTAATCACTTATACCGCATGAGGAATGGCGTAAAAAATGAATAAAACCAATTCTTCACCTGCTGTTGATTTGTTCATTCTGCCTCCCAAAGATGACAATAAGACATTTTTTCTGCGCTGATTGCTTACACCTGGGTTTCCGTGTAAATCTCTGAAATACATGATTCAGACAGAACCCCTGGAGGAAGATTTCCTTTAAAGAGGCACTGTGGACACCATCTCTCCTATGATCTGTCGGCATCCGTCTTTTTATTAGGCATGCATAAAAGTGTCGTCGGCCACAGTTTTGTGCACTTCTGAAAAGGACAACGCTGAGCAGAGGCCAGACAGAATCCAGAGTAACTCTACTGCCTCGTTATCTTGAATGGATCCCTCGGGGGTTCACGTTACTCGGACATTTAGATGGAATCCCCGATATAAGTGCTCAGCGTAAAGCGCAGGATAAATGTGATCCAAAATGTTATGTAAAATGTTCCCAACAAAAGCTTCAACTCAGTCCACAAAAAAAAGCAAGTCCCCACTCAGGTCCGTCATCAGTTATCGGAAATATAGGGGACTTTCATGTTACTGGTAGTACAAAGGCTGTGTAAAAGCCCCATGGCTCATCACCCCCCATAAGAAATTGAGCAAATTCTGCACTCCCAAATCCAAATACCCCTCTCCCTTCTGAGCTTCAGTTTGTGCCTAATCCGCAGTTAGCGTCCACATGTTTGGCATTTCTGTAGCGATGAAAATCTGCTTAATTTACAGGTGCGTGTCCAGAAAAATGAGCTGGGCACAACATACTGGGCACTACCATTAATGTTCATTACAATGGCAGTTTGCAATTTTCACTCAGCAACATCCACTGCTCTTGTTTCTGGAAGAAATCCGTGGAGTCAAAATCGTCAGTGCACTGGTAGATAAATTCCCAAAAGGGGTATAATTTCCAAAATGAGGTCATTTTAGGGGGGATTCTACTCTTCTAGCTTTTAGAGGCTCTGTATATGGAGTCCGCATACTATTGTAGAAAAATCTGTGCTCCAGGAGGCAAATAGCGCTCTGTCCCTCCCGAGTCTCGCCACAGGGCTGCCAACAGCAATTTCAGGGCCCCATACTGGCAAAATTTTTGGGCCCCCTTGTGGCTCCGCCTAGGCTCCATCCCAGCTCCACCTCCACCCCAGCTCCGCTTCTACCTCTCGAACCTTTCACTGTCCCACCGCCCACTCTTGAAAAAATTCCACTTTTGCACCACGTCCTCACCAATCACACATTACCAGTTCCCATCGAACACCATATCACATAGATAGCCTTCAGCTTTTGTTTTGGCCAAAAGATTTTTTAAGCTGCCACCACGACAAGGTAGACTCTTCTGGCCAGGCCCTACTCTACTGTAACCTATTAAACATTTCTTAAAATATCCAATACTCTTTTTAGGTATATTTTTATTTATTTTTCTTTAAAGGAATGTGTCACATACATATTTTAAAATGACCAATACCTCAATCAAGGGACAAATACCGTCACACCATGACCAGACCACATGCTACCACAACATAGTGACCGAATAATACAACATACAAGGGACAAATACCGCCACACCATGGCCGGACCACATATTACCACCACATAGTGACCGAATAATACCACATACAATGGACAAATACTGCCACACCATGACCAGACCACATATTACCACCACATAGTGACCGAATAATACCACATACAAGGGACAAAACCCGCCACACCATGACTGGACTACATATTACCACCACATTGTCACCAAAAAATAACACATACAAGGGACAAATACCACCACACCATGACTGGACCACATATTACCACAATATAGTTACCGAATACTGCAATACTGATCATTAATAAAAAAAAACCATAATACTAATATTACCATAAGCGCCATTATACAAGGGAGCTCTGTACATGGTATACGGTGTATAGTGTAAGTGTACAGGTAATACAGTGATCACCAGTGACATTATACACAGGAACTCTGTACATAGTATATATTGTCAGTGTACAGATAACACACTGACTCACCAGTGACGTTTCTAGGTGAAGTCCTTCATCTTCGTTTTTCTCCTTCATCCAGCACAGACCGTCGTCACTTCTTCCAGCCAGGACTCATCTCTGCATAAAATAACACACGGTTATCTAGAGCACATTCCCCAACTTCTACACTACACAGCTGAATACAGATGTGAACCCACCATTAATATATAATTAGTTATTATGCAACCCACCATTCCAAATATAAATTGCAATCCACCCCTGCGCCCCCCCACTTACTGTAAATAGCCACTTCCCCATCTAATAAATATATAAATTAATTAGAACCTGTACTCTTTCCCCTCAATTCATTACCAGTCACACTCCTGCATCCTCAACGCCCCCTACTCTGTACCTCCTGCTCCCCCGATTCATTATATTTACATGCACCCTCTGCCCCAATTTATTATGTCATGTCCGTGCTCTCCCCACCCCCACCCTCTATTCATCATCATTTACTTTCCCCCACTCCCAATTCATCATTTGCTCTCCCCCAACTCCCAATACATCATTTGCTCTCTCCACCCCCCACTCCGAATTCATCATTTGCTCTCCTCACCCCCCACTCCCAATTCACCATTTGCTCTCCCCATCCCCCACTCCCAATTCACCATTTGCTCTCCCCATCCCCCACTCCCAATTCACCATTTGCTCTCCCCACCCCCAATTTACCATTTGCTCTCCCCACCCCCATCTCCCAATTCCCCATTTGCTCTCCCCACCCCATCTCCCAATTCACCATTTGCTCTCCCTACCCCCATCTCCCAATTCACCATTTGCTTTCCCCACCCCCACTCCCAGTTCATCATTTGGTCTCCCCACCCACCACTCCCAATGCATCATGAGCTCTCCCTACCTCACACTCCCAATGCATCATGTGCTCTCCCCACCCCCAATGCATCATGTGCTCTCCCCACCCCACTCCCAATTCACCATGTGCACTCCCCATCCTCCCCACTCCCAATTCACCATGGCTCTCCTCACCCTCCACTCCCAATTCACCATTGGCTCTCCCCACCCCCCACTCCTAATTCTCCATGTGCTCTCCCCACCCTCCACTCGCAATTCTCCATCTGCTCTCCCCACCCTCCACTCCCAATTCTCCATTGGCTCTCCCCACCCTCCACTCGCAATTCTCCATCTGCTCTTGCCACCCTCCACTCCCAATTCTCCATGTGCTCTTGCCACCCTCCACTCCCAATTCTCCATGTGCTCACCCCCCACTCTCAATTCACCATGTGCTCCCCCCCCCCACTCCCAATGCATCATGTGCTCTCCCTCAAGAACATTTAATTAATTCTATTAAAAAACATAAAGTTTTCATACTTACCTCTCATACAATCCCTGCAGCTGTACTGGCATCCTGGCGCTCTATGCAGGCACGTACGCGATGACTCATCGCATACGCGCCTTCATCAGCGCATCACTGAAGGGGAGGAGGGACTCCCTTGGAGGTGCTGCATGGCCATTTAGTCTTGAAGGCTGTGAGCGCCCCTAGGGTCCCTGCGCCGTGGAGATGTATGCCGCCACACAAACGATACCCTGGGGCCTGGTGAGCAGTAGGACAAGAGGGGGGGCCCCGGCCCGGCCCAGGCCCCTGCTCTTTGCTTCTGGTCACCGGGCAGCAGTAAGGGCAGTAATGCCCTGATGGCGGCCCTGTCTCACCTTATGGCTAAGTAATGCTGTACAGCCACATATGGAGTATTTCTCCATTCAGCAGAAATTGTGGGACAAATTTTGGTGCCATTTTTACCCATTTCCCAGTGTGAAAATGTAAAATCTGGGCTAAAACAAAATTTTGTTGGTAAAAATGTTATTATTTTTTTCTTCACTTCCCAATGGTATAAAATTCTGTGATCCACCTCTGGTGTCAATATGCTCGCTGCACTCCTAGAATAATTAATTGAGAGATGTAGTTTGTAAAATGGGGTCTCTTAAGGGGGGTCTGCTGTTCTGACTCTCAGGGGCTCTGCCAATGTGACATGGCACCCTCAAACCACTCAAGCAAAATCTGAACTCCCATATGGTGCTTCTTCCCTTCTGAGCTTTGCACTGTGCATCAAAAGTAGTTTTCGACCACATATGGGGTATCAGCGTACATAGGAAAAATTGCACAACAAATTTTGGGGTCTATTTTCTCCTGCTCTCCTTGTGAAAATGAAAAAAAATTGGGATAAAACAACATTTTTGTGGGAAAAATATATTTTTTCATTTTTACAGATCCATGTTGTAAAATTCTGTGAAGCACCTCTGGGTTCAAGGTGCTCACCACACATCTAAATAAATTTCTTGAGGGGTCTACTAATTTCCAAAATGAGGTCATGTGTGGAGGTTTTCCCATGTTAGGCAGGGGCTCTCAAAACGCAATGACACCCGCAAACCATTCCATCAAAGTCTGCGTTCCAAAATGTCACTCCTTTTCTGAGCCCTGCCATGAGCCTAAATAATAGTTTACCCCACATATGGGGTATCTGAGTGCTCAGAAGAAATTGCCCAACAAATTTTGGGATCCATTTTTTTTATGTTACCCCTTTGAAAAGAAAAAAATTTGGGCTAAAAAACATTTTTATGGGAAATAGTGGATTTTTTTTTATTTTCATGACTTCGTTATAAACTTCTGTGAAGCACTTAGGGGTTCAAGGTGCTTACTACACATCTAGATAAGTTCCCTTGAGGGGTCTAGTTTCCAAAATGGTTTCACTTGTGGGTGGTTTCCACTGTTTAGGCACATCAGGGGCTCCCCAAATGCGACATGGTGTCTACTATTCAAGCAAATTTTACATTCAAAAAGTCAAATGGCGCTCCTTCCTTTCTGTGCCCTGCCGGGCACCCAAACAGTGGTTTCCCCCTCATATGGGGTATCTGCTTACTCAGGAGAAATTGCACAACTAATGGTATGGTGAAATTTCTCCTGTTACCCTTATGAAAATGCAAAATTGGGGGCTGAAAAACATTTTTGTGGGAAAAATGTGAAAATTTTATTTTTACAGCTCAATGTTATAAACTTCTATGAAGCACCTTGGGGTTCAAGGTGCTCACCACACATCTAGATAAGTTCCCTGAGGGGTCTAGTTTCCAAAATGGTGTAACTTGTGGGGGTTTCCACTGTTTAGGCACATCAGGGGCTTCCCAAACGCAAAATGTCATCTGCTAATTATTCAAGCAAATTTTACATTCAATAAGTCAACTGGCATTCCTTTTCTTCCAAACACTGTCATGCGCACAAACAGTGGTTTTCCCCCACATATGGGGTATCAGCATGCTCAGGAGAAATTGCCCAACTAATTTTGGGGTCCATTTTTTCCTGTTACCCTTGCAAAAATAAAAAAATTTGGGTCTAAAGTAAAGTTTTTGTGAGAAAAAGTTAAATGTTCATTGTTTTCTTCCACATTCTCGAAATTCCTCTAAAGCACCTGAAGGGCTAATAAACTTCTTGAATGTGGTTTTGAGCACCTTGAGGGGTGCAGTTTTTAGAATGGTGTCAATTTTGGGTATTTTCTGTCATAAAGGCCCCTCAAAGTCACTTCAAATGTTATGTGGTCCCTAAAAAAAATGGTTTTGTAAATTTTGTCGGAAAAATGTAGAAATTGCTGGTCAATCTTTAGGCTGTGTGCCCACGATGCGTTTTTTAAGCGTTTTCTCAGCGGCAAAAGCGCTGCAGAAATGCTTAAAAAACACATGGTAGAAGGCCTGCCATGGTCCCCAATGATAATCCGCATGTGCTGTGCACATACTGCGGAAATTTCCGCTGCGGATTATCATTGCGGAAAAAAACGCAGCACTACCAATTATTTTGTGGAGGTGCTGAGTCTTCGCCGACATTGACTTGTATTGAAACGCATGGATTACGCATCACTGCATATGCAGATGCGCATTCCACGCATTTCAATGTGCAGATGGTACCCGGGTCTAGAGGACAGGAGACTCTCCTCCAGACCCGGGTACCATAGAACCTGTGAAAAAAAGAATAAAATAAAAAATAAATATTATACTTACCTTCTGATGGCCCCAGCTGCGCTCGTCTTCACTTGCCGGCAGATTGCGGTGGACTGAAGGACCTGCGCTGACGTCATAGTCATGTGACAGCAGGTCCTTCAGTGAAGTGTACCGCGATCTGCCGGCAGCCAGGACGCATCGAAGCAAGACACCGGGGGCCATCAGAAGGTAAGTATAGATTTATTTCTTTATTTTTAACCATTCTATAAGGTCACACTATATAAATTCATGCCATTTGCATGGATTTATATAGTGTGACCAAGTTGTCAAACACTTTCCAAGTGATGCTAAAATCGCTTGTAAAGCGCTTGTCAACCCGCATGCGGAAATGCATGTGAAGAACGCTTCAATTACGCTTGTTCCTGGCAGGAAAAACGCATGTACAATCCGCATGTACAATCCGCATGCATTTTTTCTGCCAGGGAGATGCAGAAACGCTCAGGAAAAATCCGGAGCATTTCTGCATCGTGGGCACATAGCCTTAACCCTTATAACTTCCTAACAAAAAAAATGTTGTTTCCAAAATTGTGCTGATGTAAAGTAGACATGTGGGAAATAGTTATTTATTAACTATTTTGTGTGGCATATCTCCCTGATTTAAGAGCATGAAAATTCAAAGTTTGAAAATTGCAAAGTTTTCTAAATTATAGTCAAATTTCCGATTTTTTCACAAATAAGCGCCACTCATATCAAAGAAATGTTACCACTATCATGAAGTACAATATGTCTCGAAAAAACATTCTCAGAATCAGTGGGATCCATTTGAAGCATTCCAGAGTTATTACCTCATAAAGTGGCACTTGTCAGAATGGTAAAAATTGGCCTGGTCATTAACGTGCAAACAGCTTTCGGGGGTAAAGGGGTTAAAATCATCCATACCCTGTCTGGTTAGTGCTAGGGTTTCTTCACACAAAAATTATTTCTTTAATATTTTAATTGTTTTTTAAAAAGTTTTAAGTGTTTTTAATATTGTTTAATTACAAACAACTTTGGTGGTAATTATTTTTTTAAGTTTCTTAGAGAAATTGTCATGACTCTGTTGTCGGGTTTCCCGGGGCCAGGGGCACCTTCCCTGTCCCTAACGCTTGGAGCGCCCTAGCTATCCCTGTTCCCCGGATTACTTCTAATGGTGATGACGCCGGGGCCAAGTACCTTGCTGAGCTCATGAATCCACCGTCAGTCTGTTCCCTCCCCCCACCCAGAGAAGAGGGGAGTAGTAGTGTATTGCAGTACACCAAACTGACTAACAAGGTAATTTGAACAGGGATAAAGGAAAATACCAATAATACAAATATACACTCGCAAACAACAGTTCCCTGTTATCAATGTCATAGTTTTTCTCAGCGGATGACTTTTTTAGAAAAATATGCACATGGACGCCATTTACCAGGAGATGCACCCTGCGACAGTACAGCCCCACACCCACTTCAGATGCGTCAACTTCTACTATAAATGTCTGAGTGACGTAAGACTGTATGAGAATCGGTGCTGATGCAAAAGAGTCTTTCAAGGTATCGAATGCCTCCCTAACCGGACTGAACCATTTGGAAAAGTCCTTCCCTTTCCTGGTCACATCCGTCAGAGGTTTGGCCAATACCGAAAAATTATTGATAAACTTATGATAGTAGTTGGCAAAACCCAAAAACCTTTGTATCACCTTTAAGTCCTTAGGACAATCCTTTACCGTCCGGACTTTCGCCGGATCCATGCAAAAGCCGGTGGACGATAAAACAGAAAAGGAATCTCCTCAACCGAGAACATACATTTCTCTGGTTTGACAAATAATTTATTGTCTCTGAGTATCTGTAAGACCTGCCTGACATGTTCCTGATGTGATTCAGTCAGGCGAATAAATTAATATGTCATCAAGATAGATCACAACAAATCTACCTGCCAGATTACTAAAAAATGTAATTTATAAAGTGCTGAAAGATGGTGGGAGCATTAGTCAACCCAAATGGCCTCACAAGTTCTCATAGTGTCCCTCAGGTGTATTGAAGCCTGTTTTCCACTCATCTCCCTTTTTAGTAAGAATGAGATTATACACCCTCCCTGAGATCCAGTTTAAAAAACCATTTTGCTTCTACAATCTGGTTAAAGATGTCCGAGATGAGAGGGAGAGGATACGGTTCCTGGACCGTGATCTAGGCAGGGGCATCTTTTTTCTTAACAAAGAAAAACCCTGCAGCAATGGGGGATGAGAATGGTCTGATATGACCCTTTGCCAAACTTTTCACAATATAGTCCTTCATGACCTGGACCAGATATATTATATAGTCTGCTCTTTGGCAGTTTGGCCCCAGGAATAAGGTTAACGGCGCAATCATAAGGACAATGGGGAGGAAGTTCTTGGCACCCCTTCTCTGAAAGCACATTCCCAAAATCAGACAGGTATTCAGGCACAGATTGGGTATCCACCCTGGCTAGCTGGGTGCCCTTGACAATATTCGCTCCACTTTGCAACCTCCCGAGTCTTAAAAAGGACCACAGGGTTGTGAAGCGTAAGCCAAGGTAGTCCAAAAAACACATAGCAGTCAATACATTCTGAGTGCATGGCCCCCACCTGTAGCTGTATCCTTTGGATGACTTGAGTAAAATTCCCCTGGCTCAAAGTTGCGGAGTCTATAGCACTTATGGGTATGTATCTAGACAGGGTTTGAGGCCCTGGATCTGGATGAATCTGGCGTCGATCAAATTAAACCCTATCCCACTATCCATAAAGTCTGAAATAACACCCTTATTTTTGCCCAGATGGATCTCAGTCGGTAGAAAAAATTGTGACCTACCCACGGAGTAGATATGTAAACCCGGGTTGCTAACCTCCGCATAACCCGGGCTCCTTAGTTTTCTGGCGGTTGTTTTGCGGTGTGATAGGAAAGGATAAGAACCCACAAAATGACCCTTTCCATCACAGTAAAAACACACTCCACTTTGTGCCGAACTGTAGTTGAACCGATAGAATGAGCCCACCCAACTGCACGGGTTTCTCAGTTAACACAGACCAAGGTTCCCTTGACCCCAGACCCCCCCATGAATTGGAAGGTTCTTTATGTCTCATACAAAGTAAAAGCATCCTTTACTTTTACAGATTGCCCTTGACAGAACCAACTACAGAGCTCGGGGTCATTCCACTTAGTATGTGTGGACCACCTCTGAAACTCGGAGCAACAATCCTCTGCTGGCTGGTCTCCCTGCTGGAGCTGCCGTAGCGTGGACTCGGCCAGAGAGACACAGACATCATATACAGTGCCTTGTGAAAGTATTCATTATACTTGAACTTTTCTACCTTTTGCCACATTTATGGCTTCAAACATAAAGATATAAAATTCTAATTTTTGGGGGGGAAGAATCAACAACAAGTGGGACACAATCGTGAAGTGGAACGAAATTTATTGGATATTTTAAACTTTTTAAAAAAATTAAAAACTGAAAAGTGGGGCGTGCAATTTTATTCGGCCCCTTTACTTTCAGTGCAGCAAACTCACTCCAGAAGTTCAGTGAGGATCTCTGAATGATCCAATGTTGTCCTAAATGACTGGTAGAATCCACCTGTGTGTAATCAAGTCTCCGTATAAATGCACCTCTGTGATAGTCTCAGGGCTCTGTTTCAAGTGCAGAGAGCATCATGAAGACCAAGGAACACACCAGGCAGGTCCGAGATACTGTTGTGGCGAAGTTTAAAGCTGTATTTGGATACAAAAAGACTTCCCAAGTTTTAAACATCTCAAGGAGCACTGTGAAAGCGATCATATTGAAATGGAAGGAGTATCAGACCACTGCAAATCTACCAAGACCCGGCCTTCCCTCTAAACTTTCATCTCGAACAAGGAGAAGACTGATCAGAGATGCAGCCAAAAGGCCCATGATCACTCTGGATGAACTGCAGAGATCTACAGCTGAGGTGGAAGAGTCTGTCCACAGGACAATAATCAGTTGTACACTGCACAAATCTGGCCTTTATAGAAGAGTGGCAAGAAGAAAGTCATTTCTCAAAGATAGCCATAAAAAGTCTCGTTTGAAGTTTGCCACAAGCCAACTGGGAGACACATCAAACATGTGGAATAAGGTGCTCTGGTCAGATGAAACCAAAATCCAACTTTTTGGCCACAATGCAAAACAATATGTTTTGCGTAAAAGCAACACAGCTCATCACCCTCAAAACATCATCCCCACTGTCAAACATGGTGGTGGCAGCATCATGGTTTGGGCCTGCTTTTCTTCAGCAGGGACAGGGAAGATGGTTAAAATTGATGGGAAGATGGACAGAGCCAAATATAGGACCATTCTGGAAGAAAGCCTGTTGGAGTCTGCAAAAGACCTCAGACTGGGATGGAGATTTATCTTCCAACAAGACAATGATCCCAAACATAAAGCAAAATCTACAATGGAATGGTTCAAAAATAAACGTATCCAGGTGTTAGAATGGTCAAGTTAAAGTCCAGACCTGAATCCAATCAAGAATCTGTGGCAAGAGCTGAAAACTGCTGTTCACAAACGACCTCCATCCAACCTCAATGAGCTTGAGCCGTTTTGCAAGAAAGAATGGGCAAGGATTTCAGCCTCTCGATGTGCAAAACTGATAGAGACATACCCCAAGCGACTTGCAGCTGTAATCGCATCAAAAGTATAACTCAAGGGGGCCGAATAATATTGCATGCCCCACTTTTCAGTTTTTAATTTTTTAAAAAAGTTTAAAATATCCAATGAATTTCGTTCCACTTCACAATTATGTCCCACTTGTTGTTGATTCTTCCCAAAAAAATTAGAATTTTATATCTTTATGTTTGAAGCCAGAAATGTGGCAAAAGGTAGAAAAGTTCAAGGGGGCCAAATACTTTCACAAGGCACTGTATATGATATGGAAAAATTCATCAACCGTCCTGAGCGACAGAGAGTCTTATAGGAGAGAAAATGCTCATTCTTGGGGGTGACCCATACGGATAGAAATTACTATCCCAAGCCAATGCTACTCAGTTCCTGAGGAGTGAGGGCATAACTTAAAGTAAAGCTTACGGGCCTCTCTGAAAACAGCAGACTTGTCCCGCCCCCCAGAAAATCTGTCAGGCAAAGCAATTTTGGGCTCCACTAGGCGTTGCCTGGGAGTCACAGTCCCCAAGCCTGATTGGTTAGGATGCTGCAAAGCTACCGTGCATAGGTCTGCCACTTCCAGGCTAAGTTGCTGCAGTTGCCCTGCCAAAGCAATCACTGGATCCATGGTGGATAAAAAAAAAAATGGTCATGGCCTGAGTTAATGTCATGACTATGTTGTCCAGTATCCCAAGGCCAGGGGCTTCTTCCCTTTCCCTAAAGCTAGAGGCACCCTAGCTATCCCTGTTCCCCGGATTACTTCTATTCCTCAAGACACCATCAGTCTGTTCCCTCTCCCCTCCCAGGGAAGAGGGGAGTAGTAGTATATGGCAATACACCAAACTGACTAACAAGGTAATACGAACAGGGATAAAGGAAAATACCAATTATGCAAATATGCACTCACAAACAACAGAAGGAAACACTGGGGAGTGAAGGATCGGTAAAACCAAAGTAGGAGAAGAAGAGGATTTGCATACAACCAAACTAAGCAACAGTCTTCAATAAATCCACCAAACATCCTCAAACAACAACACTCCACCAACTCCTGAACCATGCAGCAATGAAGCTAAGTCTGGCACTTCTTGATTGCCAGAGGCGAGTATATATAAGAGAGGGGAGTGACCAACTGTTAACAGCTGAGAGCTTCAGCACAAGCAAGCTTCCAGGAGCTCTCAACTGAAACAAATTAACCTCTGCACTGCTAGAAGAAAACTGCACCGTTTAATATGAAGGTGAAGTGCTTCTAATTAGTGCAGTAGTAGGAGAAATCAGACAGTGCGGTCTTCTGACTCCTCCCTGTCGTGATAAAACCCGTGATAGAAATCTATAGAAAAATTGTCAGAGAAAAAGCTATATTAGAGCTTACTGCATTTTGTAGGAAAAAAATCACTAGGGACTTTAAAGTGATACCTGTAATGTTTAAACTATAGGTTCCAGTTGGGCCCTCCCCTCTCAAAAAAAAAGAAAATATATGTTTGGCAGGGTCACAGAAGAGCATATCTCACAACTTTGCAACCTTAAAAAAAAATTTGCCTCCTATAGAAGCCCTAGATTCCCCTTACATTGCACCCATCAAGTATGATTCCAACAAAAGTGCACCACACTGTATGATATCCCCACAGTGAATTCCTACACAGTACCCTTTCAACGCAAAGAATGATGGCCCTACTGTGCCCCACCTCAACTCCCCCGGCAAAGTATGGTAACCCCAACACAGGATGATCCCCCATCTTTGACTCCCACACAGCCTTCCATACAGTATAACTTGCCTACATACAGTATTATGACTCCACACCTCTCCACACTGTATAATGGCTCCCACTAGCCCTCCAAACAGTATGATGGACCCCACACAAACCTTCACACTGCATTATTGCCTGCATACAGTATAATGGTCCACACATAGCTTTGTATAAACTATAAATGCTTTCACATAGCCCTCCAAACATTATAATGGCCCCACATAGCCCTCTAAATATTATTATAGCCCCCACACAGCCCTCCATAAAGTATAATGGACCCCACATTGCCTCCCAAATAGTATTATGCACTCCTCATAGTCCTCCATATAGTATAAAGCACTCTCTGTAGTCCTCCATATAGTATAATGCACTAGAGTCCTCCATATAGTATAATGCACTCCACAGTACTCCATATAGTATAATATACTCCACAGAACTCCATATAGTATAATGCACTCCCCATAGTTCTTCTTATAGTGTAATGTTCTTCCATAGTCCTTCATATAGTATACTGCACTCCGCAAAGTCCTCCATATAGCATAATGCACCCCATAGTTCTCCATATAGTATAATGCACTCCCAATAATCCTCCATCTAGTATAATGCGCTCCCCATAGTCCTCAATATAATATAATGCTCTCCCCATAGCCGTTATATAGTATAATGCACTCCCCATAGTCCTCCTTATGGTATAATGCACTCCCCATAATCTTCCATATAGTATAATGCGCTCCCCATAGTCCTCAATATAATATAATGCTCTCCCCTTAGCCTTTATATAGTATACTGCACTCCCCATAGTCCTCCATATAGTATAATGCCCTCCCCATAGTCCTCCATATAGTATAATGTATCCCACAGTTCTCCATATAGTATAATGCACTCCCAATGATCCTCCATATAGAATAATGCACCCCATAGTCCTTGATATAATATAATGCTTCCTTTAAACAGTATACTGTACTCCCCATAGTCCTCCATTTAGTATAATGTACTCCATAGTCCTCCATATAATGTAATGTACTCCGTAGTCCTCCATATAGTATAAAGTACTCCCCATAGTCCTCCATATAGTATAAAGTACTCCCCATAGTCCTCCATATAGTATAATGCACTCCCCATAGTCCTTCATATAGTATAATGCACCCCATAGTCCTTCATACAGTATAATTCACTCCCCTTAGTTCTCAATATAGTATAATGTCCCCCATATTCCTCCATATAGTATAATGTACTCCCCATAGTCCTCAATATAATATAATGCTCTCCCCATAGCCTTTATATAGTATTCTGCAGTCCCCATAGTCCTCCATATAGTATTAATGCCCTCCCCATAGTCCTCCATATAGTATAATGTACCCCATAGTTCTTCATAGAGTATAATGCACTCCCTTTTGTTATTCATATTGTATAATGTACCCCACAGTCCTCCATATAGTATAATGCACTCGGCATAGTCCTCCATATAGTATAATGTACCCCACAGTTCTCCATATAGTATAATGCACTCCTAATGATCCTCCATATAGAATAATGCGCCCCATAGTCCTTGATATAATATAATGCTCTCCCCATATTCCTTTAAACAGTATACTTCACTCCCCATAGTCCTCCATATAGTATAATGTACTCCATAGTCCTCCATATAGTATAATGCACTCCGTAGTCCTCCATACAGTATAAAGTACTCCCCATAGTCCTCCATATAGTATAATGCGCTCCCCATAGTCCTTCATATAGTATAATGCACCTCATAGTCTTTCATACAGTATAATGCACTCCACTTAGTTCTCAATATAGTATAATGTCCCCCATAGGCTTCCATATACTATAATGCACTCCACATAGTCCTCCATATAGTGCAATGCATCCCCCATAGTCCTTTGTACCCCATAGTCCTCCATATAGTATAATGCACTCCCCATATTCCTCCACACAGTATTATGGCCACTACCAAGCTACCTACTGACCTTCTCCTCCCTCTCCCTCCCCTCTCTGATCGCCCCTCCCAGCACACTCCCCTACCCCCGTAGAAACCTCAAACTCATCGACTTCCACTCACTCTCTGAGTCCCTCCTCCCTCTCTCCGGCCTAGCTTCTTCTCAGGACGCCGCCGCCGCCGCCACCCTCTACAACACCACCCTCACCACAGCCCTCGACCAAGCTGCCCCGCTCTCACACGTCACAACCCGTGCACACAGACAACCCTGGCTAACGCCCCTCACGAAAAAACTTCGGCAGACGTCTAGAGTGGCTGAGCGGAAATGGAAGAAATCCCACTCCGCTGAACACCTCACCCTGTTCAAACAGTCCCTCACCGCCTTCAAGACTGCTCTCACGAATGCAAAACAAGACTACTTCTCTTCCCTAATAATCGCCCTATCCCGCAACCCCAAGCAACTTTTCAGTACCTTCAACTCTCTACTCCGTCCCCCTGCACCCCCCCCTCGCCCCTCATCTCAGCCGACGACTTCGCCACCTTCTTCAAGGACAAGATTGACAAAGTCAGACAAAGCTTCGATCTACAAGCCGCTCGGCCCCCCACCCCCACCGCCCAACCCCCCTCACCCAAATGTAGTTTCTCCCCCATGACAGAAGACCTCCTCTCCTCTCTGCTAGCTCACTCACACCTCACCACCTGTGCCCTCGACCCCCTCCCCTCCCACCTCATCCCTAACCTCACCACTGTCCTCATCCCCGCCCTAACCCATCTTTTCATCCTATCACTTAAATCCGGCACTTTCCCATCATCCTTCAAGCATGCCACAATCACACCCTCCTCAAAAAACCCTCCCTTGACCCTGCAATAGTCTCCAACTACCGCCCGATATCTCTCCTCCCTTTTGCCTCAAAATTACTTGAACAGCACGTTCATGCCGAGCTGTCCTCCCACCTCTCCTCCTCCTCCCTCTTCGACTGTCTTCAATCCGGTTTCCGACCCCACCACTCCATCGAAACAGCCCTAACTAAAGTCACCAACGACCTACTGACCGCCAAGAGCAAGCGACACTACTCCGTCCTCCTTCTTCTCGACTTCTCCGCCGCCTTCGACACAGTCGACCATCCCCTCCTACTCCACATCCTAGAATCCCTTGGCATCACTAACTTAGCCCTCTCATGGATCTCCTCCTACCTAACGGACCGGACTTTCAGCGTCACCCACTCCCACACCTCATCCTCGCCCCACCCCCTTTCTGTTGGAGTTCCCCAAGGCTCAGTCCTGGGACCACTACTCTTCTCCGCATACACCCTCGGCCTGGGGAAACTCATCGAATCCCACGGCCTCCAATACCACCTCTACGCTGACGACACCCAGCTCTACCTATCTGGCCCCGACATTTCCGCCCTACTATCCAAAATTCCCCAATGCCTATCCCCCATCTCATCCTTCTTCTCCACCCGATTCCTGAAACTCAACATGGACAAGAACGAGATAATCGTCTCCCCCCCCCAACCGCTCTCCCCAGCACCACAACTTATCCATCACAATCAACGACTGCACCCTCTCACCCGTCTCCTACGCCAAGTGCCTCGGGGTAATCCTTGACTCCTCCCTCTCCTTCAAGCCCCACATCGAAGCCCTCGCCACCGCCTGCCGACTCCAACTGAGGAACATTGCCCGAATCCGCTCGTTCCTTGACCAGGACTCGGCAAAAACGCTTATCCACGTCCTCATCATCTCCCGTCTCGACTACTGCAACCCCTTGCTCACTGGCTTCCCCGCTTCCTCCCTTGCACCTCTCCGCACCATCCTCAATTCCACTGCCCGACTCATCCACCTATCTCCGCTTTTCTCCGCGTCCCTCTGCCAAGCCCTTCACTGGCTCTCCATTGCCCTGAGATCACGGTTCAAAACCCTAACCCTAACATACAAGGCCATACATAACCTGTCCTCTCCCTACATCTCCGACCTGGTTTCCAGACATGTCCCCCCGCGCGATCTTCGCTCCTCTCAAGAACTTCTCCTCTTCTCCCCTCTCATTTCCTCCTCCCACAAACACCTACAAGACTTCTCTCGTGCATCCGCCATTCTCTGGAACTCTCTCCCCCATCACATCCGACACTCCCCTACCCTGGGAACCTTCAAGAAAAACCTAAAGACCCACCTCTTCCTTCAGGCCTACAGCCCACACTGAGACCCATCCGCTACACCATCTCACCCTCTCCTCTCCCTTTCCTCCTGTTTCCCCACCCACCCCCTATAGACTGTGAGCCCTCGTGGACAGGACCCCCTGCCCTACTGTACCAGTGCGCCTCGTTCGATGTTTCATGTTCGTGTCCCTGTCTGCCCCTACACTTGAAAAGCGCCATGGAACCTAATGGCGCTATATAAATATTTAATAATAATAATAATAATAATAATAATACCAAGCACTCACTGATTTAAAAAAATACGATACTCACCTCTACAATACTCACCTCTCCTCCTCGTTTCCCTGAGGCATGTCATCCTGCCCACTGGGACGTCATCCCGCCCACTGCACTGAGATGCCAGATGCGGAGGAAGAATTATGGATCATCATTGCTTTCAACTGTATCAGCCTCCAGGATGCCGATACAATTGAATGTGCGATGATGGGTGGGAGTATTGGCCCTGACAATGGGCATTCCCAGCACACGGGCCCCACAGCGGCTGCGTGGCCTGCCCCCGTCACTGATGACAATATCACAAAAAAAGCAATTGTGTGGGAATCCAACCAAATAGAGTCAGAATCCCCAGTGCGTTTTCTTATTTCTTTAATAAAATATCTGTATATATTTAATATATTTTTCTCTGATCGCTGTATAACATTAATCCATCGTTCAGTATTTGCATAAGGGTTGGATCACTGAGATGTCGGACTCAATAATAATACAATTAATTTTCCTTTCCAACAAATGGTGAAAAAAATTGCAGTATGCACTTGTCTGGTCCAGCTTACAGCTGCTTGCTATATCAATTACAAGCAGCTGCACATGGAGACATTCAGGTCTGCAATTTTCAGACGTGACTGTCCCGAGTTTCAGCTGGCCTAAGGAGCACTACTGAAAAGCAACCAACAGTTTCCTTATCTCAAGTAAATGAAGGAGGGTGGATTACATCTATTTGTTATGCTTCACCTGCGCTTGTCTCTTCAAACCACAGCAAATGCAACATGGCACCTTGAATTATCCTTTAAGAATACAAAATATGTCTGAAATAAGTAGCATGTGAAAATAAGCAATATACGGTGTATATTTATTATGAAGATGCAGTAGTGGAGCTATATTATCAACCTTGGAACTCTGCCTATTTTCTAAGGAGTGGATGGTGAGCACAGGACGATGACCTGAAACTTGATCAATCTAAAGGCGTCTTCCGGCTCAACATACATTTTTGCAGTCACTCTCTGGAATGACAGATTGCTAAATCCTAACAGTGTGCAATATGCACACCGCCAAAATTCCCCTCTCTTCCTGGCTTAATCCAAGTATTCTGTTGAGAAAAGGGGATGAGAAGTTTGTGGACACATAATTTCAATAGTGCAAATTGCATGCTTGCGGTCACATGACTGCCTGCTTGAACTGGAAATAGAGGAGAATCCTGACTGTGCAATTTGCACACTGTAAAGATTCAGTAATTTGCAGTCACGTTGAGTGACTGAAAAAATGTATATTCAGCCCAGAAAACCCATACAAGAAACAGTTGAGATTTATCATAGCTAGTGCAATAAAAATTGGGGCAGTTGCCCTTGCAAACCAGTTACAATCTATCCCTCATTTTTACCTCTTCCTAACATAGGACATCCTAGCATGTCCTATGTCTGGTCCTCGACTTTGATGCAAGCTCAGGATCTGACCCTACATCGTAGCCTGCAGACATTGGCTCATTAAGGCTACATTCCCACCATGAGTATTTGGTGAGTTTTTGATATTGCAGATTTTCTGTACCATTTCTGAACCTATTAGGCAAATTAGGTTTCTTGCATTTTTTCATCAGCTGTCATGTCACCCTAAGGCCACATGCACACGTTCAGTATTTGGTGAATTTTTTACCTCAATATTTATAAGCCAAAACCAGGAGTGGATCAGAGGAAAGTATAATGGAAACTCGTCACCACTTCTGTATTTATCACCCACTCCTGGTTTTGGCTTATAAATACTGATGTAAAAAACTGACCAAATACTTAACGTGTGCACGTGGCCTAACCACCATGGATGGAGTCGCGATTCACTTGTGTCTGTTAATATGTTAAATGCCGCCATGACCGCGCCGGAAGAGCGTCATGAGACCCGCCCATCGGCGTGCCCGTTGCATTATCGCCGGTCACCGATAGGTTGGCCCAGTGGTCGGCGCTCATAGCAGATGAGCACTTTTTGTTGCTGTAACACAGGCGATCCGATGGAGACTATTGACGTGAGTAAAAAGTAGAAAAAAAAGTTTTTAAAAACATTAAAAAAATCTAAAAGTTCAAATCACCCCCCTTTTGCCCTATTCAAAATAAAACAATAAAAAGAAAAAAAATAAATACAGATATTTGGTATCACCCTGTTCAGAATCGCCCAATCTATCAATATATAACAAGAATTAATCCAATCAGTAAACGGCGTAAAGAGAAAAAACACTAAAATGCCAGAATTACGTTTTTTTGGTTGCTGCAACATTGCAATAAAATGCAATTAAGGGGCAATGAAAACATAATTTCAGCACCAAAATAGCATCAATAAAACAACAGCTCAAAAAATAAGCCCTCACCCAGCCCCAGGTCCTGCAAAATGGTGATGCTAGGGGTCTCGGAAAATGGCCCTGTCTCATGCTGCACATAACACATCTGCATCTCTGGCTGCTGTGGGCATAAAAGGGGACAAACTTATGGTGTGGCCCCCATTCTCCCCTGACCTCAACCCCATTGAGAACCTCTGGAGCATCATCAAAAGGAGTGTCTATGATGGCGGGAGGCAGTTCACATCTAAGCAACAGCTCTGGGAGGGTATTCTGTCCTCATGCAAAACAATTGAAGCAGAAACCATCCAAAACCTGACAAATTCAATGGACGAGAGAGTTCAGAAGCTCCTTTCGAACAAGGGGTCCTATGTGCAAATGTAACATCACCTAGAATAAAGTTTTGAGTTGAAAACTGTTTGATTTCAGTTTCTAATAACCTGCTAATGCTTATAATTTCAAAAATGACCATTTTTTTGTTCTATATTAAAATGAAAAGGTTGAAAACTCTGCTGTGCATAATACATAGTTACATAGTTACTTAGTTTATAAGGCCGAAAAAAGACAAGCGTCCATCCAGTTCAGCCTATTTCTTGTGCACTGCAGCTATTCCGCAGCATTGATCCAGGGGAAGGCAACAAAAAACCATGCGGTATAGGCCAATTTACATCATTGAGGAAAAATTCACTTCCCGACACCAATCTGGCAGTCAGATTAAATCCCTGGATTAATTAACTAAGCATAAGATGTAATTTTATTGTTCTCAAGAAAGGCGTCCAGGCCTCTCTTGAACTCATTAAGTGAGTTGGACATCACCACTTCCTCTCCCAGAGAGTTCCAGAGTCTCACGGCTCTGACCGTAAAAAATCCCCTTCTATGCTGGTGCAGGAACCTCCTTTCCTCCAGACGCATAGTGTGCCCCCTCGTCTTTGTCACCATCCTTGGTATAAACAGGTCATGGGAGAGATCTCTGTACTGCCCCCTGATGTATTTATACATGTTTATGAGGTCTCCCCTAAGCCTTCTCTTTTCCAACGTAAATAGGCCTAATTTTGACAACCTCTCTGGGTATTCTAGGCCCTCCATTCCCTTTATTACCTTAGTCGCCCTCCTTTGTACCCTCTCTAGCTCCAATATGTCTTTCCTGAGCACTGGAGCCCAGAACTGTGCACAATATTCTAAGTGCGGCCTTACCAGTGCTTTATACAGAGGAAGAACAATGTTCTCATCATATGCCCCTATTCCTCTTCTGATGCATGCCATGACTCTATTTGCCTTCGCAGCTGCTGCCTGACACTGGGCACTCCAATTTAATTTGCTATTAACCAAGATGCCCAGGTCCTTCTCCATGTCAGATTTCCCCAACGGTTTCCCATTTAATATGTATGGGTGACTGCTGTTTTTCTTTCCCATGTGCATGACCTTACATTTATCGGCATTGAACCCCATTTGCCATTTTTTGGCCCAACTCCCCAATTTATCTAAATCCTCCTGTAGCTGTGCCCTATCCTCATCTGTATTAACTACTTTACAAAGTTTAGTATCATCTGCAAATATTGCTATTTTACTATGCAACCCTTCCACTAGATCATTAATAAATATATTAAATAATATAGGGCCCAAGACAGACCCTTGAGGCACCCCGCTAGTAACCCTGACACACCCTGTGCTTACTCCATTGATAACCACACTCTGCTTTCTATCACTCAGCCAGCTATTTACCCACTTGCACACATTATCCCCCAGACCAAGCATTCTCATTTTATAAACCAACCTTTTGTGTGGCACGGTATCAAACGCTTTGGAGAAGTCAAGGTATACAACATCCACTGACTCTCCCCGGTCCAGCTGTGAGCTCACCTCCTCGTAGAAGGCGATCAGGTTTGTTTGGCAGGAGCGATCCCTCATGAATCCATGTTGATATGGAGTTAGACAGTTATTATCATTAAGATATTCTACAATAGCATCTCTAAGAAATCCTTCAAACAATTTACCCACAACAGACGTTAAGCTGACTGGTCTATAGTTCCCAGGGTCACTTTTAGACCCCTTTTTGAATATTGGTACCACATTTGCTTGGCGCCAGTCTAGTGGGACAGTCCCTGTCCATAAAGAGTGCTTGAATATAAGATACAGCGGTCTGTCTATCACATTACTTAATTCTTTTAGTACCCGGGGGTGTATGCCATCTGGGCCTGGTGACTTGTCTATTTTGATATTATTTAGGCGTTTCTGAACTTCCTCCTGGGTTAGGTGGGTGATATTTAGCGGAGGGTTTACTTTATCACTCTGCATTTCCTCCGATAAATTGTTTTCTTTTGTGAAAACAGTGGAGAAGAAGCTATTGAGTAGGTTTGCTTTACCCTCATCGCCCTCTATGATTTTACCCAGGTTATTTTTCAATGGGCCAACTCCATCAGTTTTAATCCTTTTACTGTTTACATAGTTAAAGAACAGTTTGGGATTCGTTTTACTTTCCTTGGCAATTAGTCTCTCTGTCTCCTCTTTTGCTATTCTTATTTGTTTCTTACAGATTTTGATTTTTTCCCTATAAGATATTAGCGCTTCCTCGCTGCCTTCATGTTTAAGTTTACCGAAAGCCCTTTTTTTGTTTTTCATTGCCCTCTTGACTTCCTTATTTAGCCACATTGGCTTCCTTCTATTCCTAGCCCTTTTATTCCCATAAGGTATGTACCTTCTACAGTGACTATGTAGGACTGTTTTGAAAATTTCCCATTTTCCGTGCTCCTATTACTAAAGATACTATCCCAGTCTATAAGGTGAAGGGCATCTCTTAGCTGATCAAACTTTGCCCTCCTGAAGTTCAGTGTTTTTGTGACTCCCTTGCTGGGCACCCTACTGAAGCACATGTGGAATTGTATAATGTTGTGGTCACTATTTCCCAGGTGCCCCCCGACCTGCACCTCAGTTATTCTGTCTGGCCTGTTAGTTAATATTAAGTCTAAAAGGGCCGTCCCTCTAGTTGGTTCCTGCACAAGTTGTGACAAATAATTGTCTTTGATAATTGACAGAAACCTGTTTCCTTTCTGAGATCTACAGCTTTCAGTTTCCCAGTCTATGTCGGGGTAGTTGAAGTCCCCCATAATAATCACCTCGTTATTTTTTGCTACTTCGTCTATTTGTCTCATTAATAGACTTTCCGTGGCTTCTGCTATATTTGGTGGTTTATAACAGACTCCTATGATAATTTTATTATTGTTTTTTGCCCCATGTATCTCCACCCATAAGGACTCGACCTCCTCATTTCCCTCCCATACATCCTCCCGTATTGTAGGCTTTAGACACGTCTTTACATATAGACAGACTCCACCCCCTTTCCGACTTCTTCGATCCCGTCTAAACAGACTGTAACCATGTAAGTTAACTGCCCAGTCATAGCTTTCATCTAACCATGTCTCGGTTATTCCCACTATGTCATAGTTACCTGTAGATATTTCTGCTTCCAGTTCATCCATCTTGTTTGTCAGGCTCCTGGCATTTGCTAGAATGCAGTTTACATGATTTTGTTTTGTTCCAATCTTCTCCCTTTGGATTGTATTTGAAATTTTCTTACCTCTCTTCCAAGTATCTTGTCTTGGACCTTCTTTGTCGCACTTCATATCTTTCATTAGTATGTTCTCTGGTTGCATGTTCGTGTCCGGCATTTTTCTTCCCATCCCCTCTTCTTCTAGTTTAACGCCCTCCTGATGAGTGTTGCGAGTCTCCTGGCGAATGTGTGTTTCCCGGGTTTGTTGAGGTGTAGTCCGTCTCTGGCAGGGAGTCCGTCATAGAGGTAATTCACACCGTGGTCCAGGAATCCAAATCCTTGTTGTCTGCAGCATCGTCTCAGCCAGTTGTTCACATCAAGGATACTGTTCCATCTCCTGACGCCATGCCCGTCTACTGGAAGGATAGAAGAAAAAACTACCTGCGCATCCAATTCTTTTACTTTCTTCCCCAATGCTTCAAAGTCCTTGCAGATTGTCATTAGGTCCTTCTTTGCCGTGTCATTGGTGCCAACATGTATCAGAAGAAATGGGTGGACATCCTTGGAACTGATGAGCTTCGGTATCCTATCGGTAACATCCTTGATCTTCGCCCCTGGGAGGCAGCATACATCTCTTGCGGTTATGTCCGGTCGGCAGATAGCTGCTTCTGTTCCTCTCAGTAGTGAGTCTCCCACCACCACCACTCTTCTTCCCTTCTTGGCTGTCCTTTTTCTTGTCGCTTCTGGGTGCTCTTTTCTTTTTTGCTTGCTGGTAGTTCCTCATCCTTAGGTGTGCCATCTTCGTCCTCCACAAGTCCTTGGAATCTGTTTCTCAGTTGTGTGGTTGGTGGTGTCTCCATGGTCTTCTTGCTTCTTTTGGTCACTTGCCTCCATTTGTCTGCCTCTGGAGGTTCTCTGACGCTTCCTTCACTTTCCGTGACCAGTAGTGACGCTTCTGTTCTGTCTAGGAAGTCTTCATTTTCCTTGATGAGTTTTAATGTCGCAATTCTTTCTTCCAGTCCCCGCACCTTTTCTTCTAAAAGAGCCAGTAGTCTACACTTCTGGCAGGTGAAGTTGGTTTCAGCTTCTGGTCGATCTGTGAACATGTAGCACATGTTGCAGCTCACCATGTAGGTTGTCACATCTGCCATGCTGCTCCTTGTCCCTGCTGACTGGATGTCTGTCTTCTTTCTTGTGATACCCTAGGAGAAACAAAATTAATTTGGAACATGCATTTTGAGTGCAGTTTGAGTGTTTTATTTTTTTAAAAATATACTGTTATCATAGGCAGTTTGTACAAAAACCTTTCAATTGTACTCTAATAGTTATTTGACTGGAAAATTACTATGACTGCAATTCATATAGGTAATTTGGAAAAATCTGAGAAAATATTATTTGCATAATAATTTGGAACACAGTGTATTGCCAGGTCATTTCTACAGCACAGTGAATAATGTAAAAACAAAACTCTAAAAACAATTGTGATTTTTTTTTCCCCCCATTTTTCAGTGCATCGAATGGTAAAATGAATGGTAAACTAATGCTTGTCCAACAAAAAAACAAGCCCTAGTTCTGTTATGTTGAAAAATAAATTGATGTCTCCTGGAAGAAGGGAGGAAAAAACAAAATTCAAAAATTGCCCTGTCAAGAAAGGGTTAATATATCCTTTAATAAATATAAGCTGGGATTTGATTGGTTGCTATTGGAAGTATACTAGTTTTACCTGGCACTGAAAATAAATATATATTTGGGTACTACCCTGCTAAAACTGTCACACATTATTATACTTGGCACTAAAAATATTTGTGATGAAAGCTTTTCTTATTTGACCAAATGTCCTTACTTTATTTTCAGAACCACCCAGCGCTCCTGGAAATTTGTCAGTGGATGGGATTGAGGCAACCTCTATATCCCTAAGGTGGAAAACTCCTGAAGCCGAAGGAACCTTTGCTATAGACGGATATTTGATTGAGTACCAAAAGGAGGGCGGTAAGTCTAAATAAATGTTTTCAATTAGTAATTTATTACCAGATGTAGTTTAGTAAGGTGACATATAACTATTTCTAATTCCAAAATCTGTCATAGTGCTAAAATTCCTTTACATAATGTTATGTTTTTGCATAATACATAAAAATTCATAATCTGTTGTTGGTCATTGCAGCCCAAAATACCACCCCTACAAACAGTATAAAGAGATGCATTGTAAAAGTATGCAGTTGTAGCTATGCTGCAACTCAATGCATTATTTTCTTTAACGCAATGGTGTATTCTAATGGTGAATTCCCACACTACAGATTTTGGCACAGTAAGGCCACGGCCCCACTATCAGTATTCAGTCAGTATTTTTTCTCAGGAGCGGGAGCCAAAACCAGGAGTGGGTGATAAATGCAGAATTGGTGACTTGTTTCTATTATACCTTTGCTCTGATTGTTCCTCACCTGGTTTTGGCTCCCACTCCCGAGAAAAAATGCTGACCGATTACTGACCAAATACTGATAGTGTGGCTGTGGCTTAAGACTGAGGCTACATGGCAATTTTGGCTCTGACACAGGTCACGCTGCCACAGACCTTTATTAGTGATGGGAGAGCATGCTTGGCACTGCTCAATACTCGATCGAGCAGCGGAGTGCTCGATCAGTTATTGAGCAGTGCCGAGTATCGCGAGGTGCTTGTGTCCCCTTAAGAAATGCCGCACTAAAGCTGGGTATTACCCTTCTGGGAGAGCAGGGACTCCTCTGTCAGCTGGACTCATTGTGAGTACTCGAGTATTTTATTTTTTCCAGATAGAGAGCGATCTTCAGCTCACAAAGAGTGCTTATGATAGAGGCGTCCCTGCGCTCCCAGCAGGGGAATACCCGGTTTCAGTGAGGCGAGTGGCTTCTGTTTCCCATTCACTTCTATTATTCTCGCTACTCGAGTTGAGGACATCCGAGTAACCGACGTGCTCAATTCAAGTACCGAGCACTTGAATTTTTCAGTACTCAATCAACACTAATCTTTATGTGCCACTGCTCCATTGCAGTGTAATGCAGGTGAATGGGGTCATATTGCAATCCCAAACGTACTGTGTTCACGACAAGCAAGTCGCTAGAAATCTAACTGGGTCCGACTTTTTACATCTTGCTTGTTGCAAGCAATTTATTAGTCATTGTTTTATCTTTTTAAACCCGAGTGCCAGTTTATCAAAGTTTTTTTGCAAGAAAACTTACTTAAAAAGTTTTGAAAAGTTGCTATACAAATTGCCTCTTCAGAGAAAAAGAGGACTTGAACTCAATAGCGCCACCTTTTGGAAGCAGCAATCCTACAAGTAACAATCAACCCTTTAATGAGTCGTGCAATATGAAAAGTTGCTAAATTTTTGCACAATTTTGCAACTCTGGTGCTTTTACTCCAATTTCACATAACTCTTCTAAATTGGATGGAGTTGAAGCAGAACAGAGGTGCAATGGGGCCATGATGCCACAGCTCCTTTAATTCATGATGAGCTGTGGCGTACTTTATACCAAAAAGCTTACTCCAGTATCTGACTGGAATAAGATTTGTGGTGGGCAAATGACGGAAATTGTCATACACCAGTCAGATGTTCCTGATTCATCAAGAGGCGAATCCACCCCAGAAACACACTAAAAACCCTTGTGTGTTTCTTAGCTGCGGATTTTCTGCATCTGTTGCAAGTCTATGGGGAAAATCTATATATAAAACTCAACTTACCCACAAAAGAAATTGACAGGTTGCGCATTTGAAACATGCACCACAGGTCAGTTAACGCTGAGTAAAAAAAAAAAAGCACAGTGGAAGTGTGATTTCTATAAATACCATCTTTACTGGAACAGTAAGATGCTGCCATTTTGACGCAGCAAAAATACACAGCGCCAAAAACTCACCAAAAACTCATCGTGGGGACACAGCTTAACTGTCTCTGTATTTTCTTTTAGGTACAGAGTGGGTGTCTGCAAACAAAGAGCCCAGCATTTCTACTCATTACAAAATTACAAATTTGACTACAGGTGATAAGATCTTAGTTCGGGTCAAAGCCATTAGTAAGGCCGGAAACAGTGATCCAACAGCTCTGGAGCATGCAGTTCTAATTCGTGAAATAGTAGGTAAGAAAATTTGTGTGTTTATATATTGTTACATAGAAGCCGCGTATTCTTCAATTACGTTTCCATAATAAGGATGCAAACAGCAGACTATCCCAGTCCAGAGATGCACTTAAAGCCAAGAAAAAAAAGAAGTGCACCACACTCAAACTTCAGCCACCACATTTTATTCACCAGGCATGCAAAGTTTGAACCTCAACCCTTGGCTGGACAAAGACGGTTGAGGTTGAAACATTGCGTTGCATTGTGAATAAAACACCTTGGATGAAGTTGGAGTGCTGTGGACTTTTTTATTCTAAACCTAGAAAACCCATTTGCCATGGGGTTTGCACAATCCACTATACAATTGCAATCAAAATGATTATACCCTCATTGCAAATTAAGCTTCTTAGCAAATTCACCAACTTTCTGTTTTTTGCCATAAACCAAACAAACAAGAACAACGTAAATAGCTCAACTAAACTAATATAACCACTAATATAAACATGAGTATGGTGGTTTCTCTAAATTCAACAAAAAATGCCTCTTTTACTGATACTAAAGTTTCAACTCCTTCATGACCAGTGTCTTTAGTACTTCGTAGAGCACACTTGGGTTGTTATGACTTGCTGCAAACATGATCAGTAGCCCATTCACAGCTTCTTAGCAGCATTCCTAAGGAATCTTAGAACTTTCATTGTAAGCAATGGCATCCAGTTCACTTATGCTTTGGGGTTTGTTGTATGTTGCAATCTTTTTCAAATCATGTCAGAGATTTTCTATGGAGTTCAAGTCACGCAACTGTAGCACCCACTCCAGGACTTATTCTAAAACCAGGAATTGGTGGACTTTAAGGTACTGGTATACTTGGGATCATTGTTCTTTTGGATGGTCCAATGACTCACAAGCTTCTGCTTCTTCACAGACGGTATGATGTTTTCTGCTAGCTTTTCCTGTTACTTGATTGAATCCATTTCTAGTGCCAGAGAATGCAAAGCAGTGTCAGAGCATCATAGAGCAATTGTCATGCTTTCCAGTAGGCAGGGTGTTCTTTTCAGTGTATGCTTCAATCGTCCTCCTCTAGATAATACCGCTGATTCATAGATCCGAAAAGGTAGAGTTTTGTTTCATCATTCCATAAAACAGAATCACAAAGTATCTTTGGCTTATTTATCACAAAATATAGTCACAAAGTAACCTTGGCTGTGATGTGGAAACCTATATGCAAAGTTTTCGAAGAAGCTCAAGAGGCTTCACACGTTTGCCAGTTTTGATCAAATCAGTGAGTCGATCGGTCGGAGACAAGAGAACACACAACCAATTCTGTGTGCCAGACTCGTCTGAGTCTCAGATGCCTGGTCACAAGCAAAGAGATAAGGAAAAAAAAAGGGGAATGTCTTTACAGGCTTTACCTAAAAAGGAATATTTAAGTTTGGGAAAAACATGGTCGTAAATTATGTCTAAATTCCTTAGAAACTGGCTATATGTAGTTTTACTATACGTTCAGAACAAAGGAAGGCTTTAATACAAAGACAGCTCTATTAGATACGCCTTATGTTATTTGCTTTTACGAATAACACTTATTAAGCTAATATTAAAATACAAAATTATCAAAGATATGTGAATTGTCTAAATAATAAAGCAAAGTATAAATATTTACCATAACAATTGTCACCAGGTCAAAAGTGACCTTTTGTTGAGTTGAAAATTTTTATGGTCTTTACAAGGGGGCATTGCTCTCAGGTTAATAAGGCACAACAGTCTAAAGCACGCCCCCAGAGAATCATCATGTGCGCAACGCTCCCTTGGTAAAGACCATAAAAGTTAGTACTAAATACAAAGACTCATATTTCTTGAACCCTATTGTGGATTGTTAAAAAAAAAAAAAAAAACTCAGAGCAATGAGACCTGACAGTTCCTCCTTAAGTGATTTTGACCATATTGGAAATTCCTGTTTTCTGCTTTTAAGTTAAAGCGCACCTGTCAGTAGGATTGTGCTCACTAAACCACATACATTGCCAGGTGGGCGACATTACACTGATTAAAATGGTACCTTGGTTGATGAAATCTGTCCTGTCGTTCTTGTGTAATCTTTACTTTCAGTTTGGAGATAATGATATGCTCGTGCTTCGGGGCAGCCTGTGGGGGGCGCTCTATCTGGTGCTCTGCTTATATATTCATCTGTTTGCTCTTATGACAGCTCACTGATCGTTCACTGACCTGCCTCCTATTTTACCTAGCCCCACACTACTAGATGCATTATGTGGGGTGAGGAGAAGCCTCAGGAAACCTGCCTATTGTAATTGTCATGCTAGTCTCATTTTCCATGGATGGCATTTTCAAGTATAATTATTTATTTGAACTGCCACAACTTTTCAGAAACCATACATGGCTGCAGAAATGGAGTTAGTCTCTGATTCATGCTGCCTGTGGTTTGGGCAGCTGAAAATTTCCCTTTAAAGGGAACCTGTCAGCAGATTTTAGTACCCCCAATTGATCTAAGCTGTGCTTTTTCAATCCTTTACATGATCAAAGTAATCGCTTTTCCAAAATTTATGTAAATGAGCCACAAGTTCTGGGGGCTTGTGTCTGCACTTACTTGACTCTCTGGCTTATTTCCCTCTTTTCCCACCCACCGCTATTTTTGGGTTATTGAATTAAAGATTATTATTATAGCGCCATTTATTCCATGGCTCTTTACATGTGAAAAAGGGGTATACATAGCAAACAACAAGTACAATAGTTTGAACAAAAACAAGTCACCAACTCGTACAAGAGGAGAGAGGACCCTGCCGACGAGGGCTCAGTCTACAAGGAATGGGCGAAGCTACAGTAGGTGAGGGTACAGCTGGTCGTACAGCGGTATGCTGGAGTGAGGGTTACGGGAGGTTGTAGGCTTGTCAGAATAGGTAGGTCTTCAGGTTCCTTTTGAAGGTTTCCACGGTAGGCGAGAGTCTGACATGTACAGAGTTTCCAGAGTAGGAGGGATGCACAGGAGAAATCTTGTATGCGATTATGGGAAGAGGAGATAAGAACGCATGTGTAGTCAAGTCCTGATGACGTTTTGAAAGTCAGACCATCGAGCTGCTCATGCGCGCCCCAGGGACTGACACCACCTGTAGGAGATCACTTAGACAAGAGTGATGAATCATTCAGTGACCGGTCTGTCATGCTATGTGATCGGTGCAGAGCAGGAGAGGAAGTTTACCGGTGCACATGACCTGAAAGGTCCTTAAGTTACAGTAATTGTGTGGAAAGTCCTTCAGCTGCTCAGCTCATGTAGCCTCCATTCAGGTCCTGATCAGGAACTGCAAGTGTGTGGTGTGTCTGTGTCAGAGCTGTGTGTATGTAAATATGCAGAACTCGTCCATTTAATATGCTCATTTGAATGATCCTTTAAAGGGGTATTCCCATCTCCAAAATCCTATCCCAATATGTAGTTGGTGTAATAATAATAATATTAGCAAATACCTCCAATTAGAAATGTAGAATAGTTTTTCTGATTCGCCCGATCTTTCCTCATGTGCAGGTATTGCAGGAGCTTAGGTATACATGGTTACGACAACTAGCAACTATCTAACTGTCACTATATTAGTGGTTATAACCATGGATGAGTTTTGCAATCGGAAGCTACCGGCAGTATTTTTCTCTTCTCTGGTGTCCTTCTTGATGTTTTTTTTTTAGCGGTATGTATAAGGAAGTGAAGGGTTTCCAAAGGGAAGCCTCCAGAAGAATGGTCAGGTTACCGTATATACTCCAGTATAAGCCGACCCGAGTATAAGCTGAGGTACCTAATTTTACCACAAAAAAAATGGGAAAACTTATTGACTCGAGTATAAGTCTAAGGTGGGAAATGCAGCAGCTACTGGTAAATTTCCCCATCCTGTTAAGTATTTCCCACTCATCCCCCAATCCTGGTATGCATTGCTCCCTCATCCCCAATCCTGTTATGCATGGCCCCTTCATCCCCAATCCTGGTATGCATGGCCCCCTTCATCCCCAATCCTGGTATGCATGGCCCCTTTTATCCCCCAATCCTGGTATGCATGGCCCCTTCATCCCCAATCCTTGTATGCATGGCCCCCTCATCCCCAATCCTGGTATACATAGCCCCCTCCATCCCCAATCCTGGTATGCATAGCCACCTCCATCCCCAATCCTGGTATGCATGGCCTACTCATCCCCCAATCCTTGTATTTAAGGCACCCCTCATCCCCAATCCTGGCATGCATGGCCTCCTCATCCCCAATCCTGGTATGCATGGCCCCCTCATCCCCAATCCTGGTATGCATGGCCCCCTCATCCCCAATCCTGGTATGCATGGCCCCCTCATCCCCAATCCTGGTATGCATGGTCCCCTCATCCCCAATCCTGGTATGCATGGCCCCCTCATCCCCAATCCTGGTATGCATGGCACCCCTCATCCCCAATCCTGCTATGTATGGCCCCCTCATCCCCCAATCCTGGTATGTATGGCACCCCTCATCTCCAATCCTGGTATGTATGGCACCCTCATCTCCAATCCTGGTATGCATGGCCCCCTTCATTCCCAATCCTGGTATGCATGGCTCCCTTCATCCTCTATCCTGGTATGCATGGCCTCCTCATCCTCCAATCCTTGTATGCATGGCCCCCTTCATCCCCAATCCTGGTATGCATGGCCTCCTCATACCCCAATTGTTATGATCTGCAACAAGAACTAAGGAAAGAAGGGGACAGCTTTCCCTACAGTAAGACTAAGCTGAATCCCTTCGATGTAGCGGGCTGGGTGTTCCTAGCGAACAGACCCGCCTTAGTCCTAGGCTAGTCTGAATGAAGACCTATAGAATAAAGGGAAGGGGTCCCTAAAAGAAAGTTCTCACGCTCGCGGTGCCTGCAGAAAGGTCATCGGAGTTCATATCCAGAGAAATCTCAGATTATCTCAATGACGTTAGTGCGCGCCGTCGGAAAGTTCCATTGACTTGCATTGGCGAGGCTCGTCTGAGATATGCAGCAAATCGCAGCATGCTTCGATTTTTTTTCTCAGTCCGATTTCAGCTGAGAAAAAAAATCGCAGTTGAGATGTAACCCATTGAATAACATTGGTCAGAGAGCAATCCGATTTTTTTTTTTTATCGGATTGCACTCATCCGTTTTTCTCACAAATGAGTATGCGTTCTTATGAATTCACCACGCCATGGCTTCTAATGCTGAAAGTTGAAATCTGTGTGTCGGGTGCCAGTCCTGCTGGTGAAATTCAGCCAAAGATTTGAAGAGAGGAAAGTAAGCGGCACGTCCGTCCAACAATATAGAAAAATTTAAAATTTTTCTATATCGTTGGACGGATGTTCTTCTTACTTTCCTCTCTTCAAATCTTTGCCTTCAATTCTCCTGTATTGAAGTGCATGAGACCTTCAGTTTTACTCTGGAGTCACACGAGCTTATAGCATCTTATGCAAGAGCATCGGATGCGATATGCTAATGACACTCGGCTCCCGCTCTGATGTGAGCATGAGCTGAGTGTCAGTGCTCTGTGCTCTGATTCTCTCGCATGAGAAAATTGCAGCACAGGTGCAGAGGAGATGGAGAAAGTTATTCCTCCATTGCCTATCTCAGCGTATATCGGACTGCCCTGGGGTGACATTCAAGTGCAGGTCGCTGTTTCACACCACCCATAGACTTGTATTGGTGCCTGTGCGCCGAGTCTCGCTGCCAATCGCAGTTTACTGTGATTATTTTCTCATGCCGAATCAGCATGTGATCTGCACTTCCCCATAAAATAACACTGGGCCGAATGATATTCGATAAAACATCGTATAGCACTTGGCTGTATTATACGGCAGTGTGAGCAATAGCCTTAGGGCTCATGCAGATCACAATATAAATCAGATGTGCTATCCGATCAAAAATCAGATAGCATACAAGGACAGCATATTTACCCATTTTATTTAATAAGGCTTCTAAGAGTAATGATTTTTGTCTTGGTTCAACTGTCAGTAAAAAAATCACAGCATGCATTACTTTCTTTCATATATCAGATGAGACTCGCCTATTCAATTTTTTGGGTGCTTTAAGGGAATCTGTGAGTAGATCAACCCTCCTAAGCCGTCTATATAAGCATGTAGGTCATTGGAAGCTTAATAAAATGATACCTTGATATCTGCTATCTGATGTCTTATTCCAGAGAAATTTTCTTATATGTAAATGAGCTGTTCAGGACTATGGGCTGGACACTGATCTACATGAGACTCCGCCTCCAGAGCTTGTTATAAATAAAAGGGGGCATTACCAGTGTGATGTATAATGGTCGCTCTCTGCTCTCCTGATCTCACTGCAGAGCTGTGTGTGATTATACCTGACACATCTGCAGGCTCCTCTCAGCCTCAGCTTCCATCTCACAGGCAGACATTGTGGCAATATTGTTGCAATACAACAGTGCTCAGAGAACTGCAAAAATGAATTTGCAAGAAGACAAAGTTCAGTTCTACTTTTCTGTGTTAGTTACATGTCTCACACTGGTAACTCCCACTATTATTTATAATATGCTCTGGAGGCAGAGTCTCATGTACATCAGTTTTCTGCCCACAGTTCTTAACAGCTCATTTACATACAAAAAAACGTGGATTTCTCTGTAATAAAACATCAGATCGCAGTATTCAAGGTATCATTTAATTCAGCTTTCTATCACCTACATGCCCATAATGACAGTTTAGGAGAGTTGATCCTACTGACAGATTCCCTTTAAAAAAAAAAAAATTGGGATTGCACACAGAACCTTCATGTGGCATCCGAATTTTGCAGATGCATTTCTGTTATTTATGTAGAAAACTGTCTTTGATTATGGACATTTTTTAATTTAGATGTATGAAAGTGGATCGCACACTGACGTCAAACGAATGTCACGCGGGCGTTATAAATCAGACACATGGATAGCACACGGATGAAAATAAGATGAAAATTGTCTGAGTTTTCTGGATGAAATTCAGCTGATTTTTTTATACTCTCATTTCTAGCTGGCCTTACGCTGACACTTGGCCTATTAGACCCTTAGGCTTATAATACTGTCTAACAAGCTACCATACCATGAGGTCATTACCTGGCCTGGAGTTGCATGGCAACAGTTGCGATCCTGCGATCGCTGGGTAGTGATAAGCTTAAATTGGGAGCCACCTCCCTTTTTTAACATCTAGAGGCCACTGTCACTATTGACAGCAGGGTATAGGGGGTAAAGGACCATGATCGGTGCTCATGTCAGATGCATTAGGCTGTCAGTTATGTATACAGTTGACGCCTCTTGCAATTTTGCTCATTGAAAGAGCGCTATTTACTAAAAAGGTTTATCAGCAATTGTTAAGGGGTTAAGCCTAAAACCAAGCTGTAGCACAAGCTGTCTTTTATTGGAAGTTTAAGTGGTTTTGTTCCTTTGAAATTACAAACTTTACGCAAAAATTGCAGCTTTTTTGTGTCTTAGGCTGTGTGCCCACTATGCGTTTTTTAAGCATTTCCGCAGCGGCAATTCCGCTGCAGAAATGCTTAAAAAACACTTGGTAGAAGGCCTGCCATGTTCCCCAATGATAATCCGCATGTGCTGTGCACATGCTGCGGAAATTTCCGCTGCGGATTATCATTGCGGAAAAAAACGCAGCACTACCAATTATTTTGTGGAAGCGCTGCGTTTTCGCCGCCATTGACTTGCATTGGACCGCATGGAATCCGCATCACTGCATCTGCAGATGCGGATTGCATGCGTTTCAATGTGCGGATGGTACCCGAGTCTG
This sequence comes from Phyllobates terribilis, assembly GCF_046119375.1. NCBI lineage: Eukaryota > Metazoa > Chordata > Amphibia > Anura > Dendrobatidae > Phyllobates > Phyllobates terribilis. Next base: position 640,179,182 of record NW_027362762.1, read on the forward strand.
GAGAAGAGGAGACTTTCCTCCAGACCCGGGTACCATAGTACCTGTAAAAAAAGAATAAAATAAAAAATATACATTATACTTACCTTCTAATGGCCCCCGGTATCCATAGCGATGCGTCTTGGCTTGCCGGCAGCTCGCAATGGTCTAAAAAGGACCTGCCATGACATCATTTAGTCATGTGACTGGTCACGCGACCGCTGACGTCGGCAGGTCCTTTAGTCTACCGCGAGCTGCCTGCAAGCCAGGACGCATCGGATAAAGACACCGGGGGCCATTGGAAGGTAAGTATAGATTTATTTTTTATTTTTTGACATTCTCTCGGGTCACACTATATAAATCCATGCCGTTTGCATGGATTTATATAGTGTGACCAAGTTGTCAAGCACTTTCCAAGTGATGCTAAAATCGCATGGAAAGCGCTTGACAACCCGCATGCGGAAATGCATGTGAGGAACGCTTCACTTCCTCTTGTCCCTGGCAGGAAAAACACATGTACAATTGACGCGCCCCCTGGGCCGTGGGGTACCCGGAGCCGGGTCTGTAGACGCTGGGGGTTGTAGTCACCGTGGCGGTGACCCGGTCCGTGACCCAGGGTGGTCAATCCAAGGGTAGTACCTGTGTATATGGGTTTTATAATGTCCGACTACGCCACCTGTGGAGTGCTACCAATGAGGCCGCTGCGGAACTGTCCTCTGAAGCTGGTGGTATTGCAGCAAGGGTATTATTACTCCCCACAGGAAGAGTGTAGCTTCAGGGCAGTGTGGGTGGATGATGGTGGTTGTAGTGCAGGGAGTCAGTAATGAACACAGTGTCCGTGTGATGCAGTCCCAAGATCTTTACTCACAGTTGTTGCAGTTCTGGTTACAGGGACCCATGTAACGGCCCTCGTCGTTCTGTGCTCACTCAGTGAGGGGTTCAGCCGACCCCCAAGTAACTCCGGAGTATTTAGCAGGACCCCCTTCTGTGTGTCCTTTCTCTGGCCTTCTCCCTGCACCTCACACCCAGTGACACTTCTATCCGGTACCCTCGGGCCTTGGTGGACGACGTGTGTTCCGTCCCCTGGGTTCTATGTGGCCACCTTCTTAGTGAGACTGGTGTGGACTTTGGCTTACAGTACATGAAATGATGCAGCCTCCAGTTTCTAGTTGAGCCTTGCTGTTTCTCTGCTAGTTGAGGGACCGGTTCCCCTCATCTGGCCTGACCCCTCTACCTCCTGGTAGCAGCGGGCGTACGGGTGGCCTTCTGCACGGCCCGTACCCCTAGGGTCCCTTCGGTTCCTGGAGCCTTCCTGCTCCCACTCCTCTCTTCTCCTTCCAGGCTCAGGCCTCCTGACTAGGCCCGCCTGTGGAGCAGAGCTCATGCAGAGCCTCTGCTCCTTCCACTTCTCCTCCTCTGACTGTCTGAACTCGATGACGACTCTCCCATCTAAGATGGTGTCCTGTTTTATACAGTTTCCTTTCAAGTGCTCCCAGGATCTACTTCCTACACCCCATCCACTACATGGCTCTCCCTCTCTAGGTGGTTCCCCCTCTCCAGCCAGGAACCAGGGACTGTGCTCTCCCGTAGGAGCAATCTCGCCCTGTCCCCCGGAAATGTGGTGTAGTGAATGCAGGTGTTATGGTCCTGAGCCATACTCCTTCCTTACCTGAGAGTGAGGTACCACACCTCTGGATGAGATGCAATAACTCTGTGGCGACCGAAACCTCAGGGGCGCCACACAATCCGCATGCGTTTTTTCTTCCAGGGAGATGCAGAAACGCTCAGAAAAAAATCCGGAGCATTTCTTTATCGTGGGCACATAGCCTTAAAGGAATATTTTCAAGTTGTCTATTGAGCATTTCAGTGGAATGCACTCTCCACTCAGTTTTTTCCTGGTTTCTAACAGGGTAGGCTCTCCTTGAATGACACCTCTGTTGGATAGAACTGTAGTATTAGCAGAACTATAAAGCCCATCACAAGTTCTCCTATATCACATTATTTGAATAAGCACACAGCTCTGGACAGGGAGAGCAGAGAACTGTGATTAGGAGACCTGCTGTGAAAGCTGCAGGGCTGGTGATTTATAACTGTATCTTTTCAGACCATGAGAGGGAGAGGCGGGAGGGGAGGTGAGCAGATAACTGTTGTATAGAAATCAGTGGACTGGAAAGAAGTGGATGGTATGTTAGGAGTTGACTTCCCTCCTGGAATGTAACTACTGCACACTCTGGCCTGCCGCTAGAGGCTGGACTTGATGGAAATTCATTTGAACTATAAAATATGAAGCCTCTCATTCCAGAATGACAGCAGATAGGAAAAGCTAGTCAACTGCAAACTTGGTTAATTTCCTGCTGTCCAAATTATTAATTAAAGCAATTTATTTGGTTTCTGATTACTGCAATAGCAATGGTTAGCTGAGCCATCTTGACAGGTTCCAATGAACTTGAAACACAAAACAAAGCCCTTAATTTTGACTTGTGTTGCAATAGGTAAATACTAAGGCTGTGTGCCCACTATTCGTTTTTCAAGCGTTTCCGCAGCGGCAATTCCGCTGCAGAAATGCTTAAAAACCACTTGGTAGAAGGCCTGCCATGTTCCCCAATGATAATCCGCATGTGCAATGCACATGCTGCGGAAATTTCCGCTGCGGATTATCATTGCGGAAAAATCCGCAGCACTACCAATTATTTTGCGGAATCGCGGCGTTTTCGCCACCATTGACTTTCATTGGACTGCATGTCATCCGCATCACTGGATCTGTACATGCGGATAACATGCGTTTCTATGTGCGGATGGTACCCGGGTTTGGAGAAGAGGAGACTCTCCTCCGGACCCGGGTACCATAGTACCTGTAAAAAAAAGAATAAAATAAAAAATAAATATTATACTTCCCTTCTGATGGCCCCCGGTGTCCTTGTCTTGGCTTGCCGGCAGCTCGCGGTAGACTAAAGGACCTGCCGACGTCAGCGGTCGCGTGACCCGTCACATGACTAAATTATGTCATGGCAGGTCCTTTTAGTCTACCGCGAGCTACCGGCAAGCCAAGACAAGGACACCGGGGGCCATCAGAAGGTAAGTATATATTTATTTTTTATTTTTTACCATTCTTTCGGTCACACTTTATAAATCCACGCCGGTTGCATGGATTTATATAGTGTGACCAAGTTGACAAGCACTTTCCAAGTGATGCTAAAATCGCTTGGAAAGCGCTTGACAACCCGCATGCGGAAATGCAAGTGAAGAACGCTTCACATCCACATGTCCCTGGCAGGAAAAACGCATGTACAATCCGCATGTACTATCCGCATGTACAATCCGCATGCGTTTTTTCTGCCAGGGAGATGCAGAAACGCTCAGGAAAAATCCTGAGCATTTCTGCATCGTGGGCACATAGCTTTAGGCTATGTTCACATGTCCAGAAGTCATTTTTTTTATTATCTATTTTGGGATGACAAAAGCGAAAATAAAATGCTTCAATACAGGATCCATTCATTTGAGCGAAGATGGAAATGTCCTATAATATCTCCCGTCTTTCTGCAATCCAAATGCAATCTTTTTCTTTTTGCTAGATAAAAAAAACAGGTCTGCATAATTTTTTTTTGTCCAGTTAAAATAAATACAGTATATTCCATAATTCAAATCCTTTAAAAAAAAAATTAAAAAAAAATTTGAAGCCTATGGTCATCTGTTATGTCATGCATTAATGGATCTGTTTTTTAAAACCAAGCACAGATCACTAGTTAAAAAGGAAACAAAAACAGATGCAAAACAGAAACGAAAAGTGTATATGTCTTTGCACAGCTTGTAATGGATCCAGCATTAAAGACTAGCTCCATTGGAATCAGATGCCAACTGGACATGTGAGCACGGCCTTAGGCCTCATTCACATGTCCGTGTTTCCAGTACATGTGGTAGTGGTGACGTGTTTCCTCTGATTACAAATACTGATGTAAAATACTGAATGTGTGAATGTGTCCTATCCTTCCGAGGCTATTCACATATCCGTGCTTTTTCATGGACTGTGTGTCCGTACAAAACACATGGAGACATGATTGTGTTTTTCCAGCAGCACGGATGAGAAGAGCCCGTACAAGTCTATGGGTCCATGAAAAACACGTACAGCAGATGGGTGGCATCCGTGTGCTGTACATACGTAAGACTGCAAAGTATAGGAGAAGCTTTGTCATTTATTTCTTTATCCATGAAAAACACTGATGGTAAAAACGGACACACGGGCCACATTCTGATGCCAAACACTAATGGCACCTGTACCTCTTTCACGTACATGTTTCAGCACGGACGTGTGAATGAGGCCTTAGAGGGAGGCTGTTTTCTAGAGCTTCTATTATTGGACAAACCAAGATACTCCTTTCCCTAAGAAATGTGTTCATAGTGCATTATGCCTTTCATGCTCCTGAAGTTCATTATTTTTTCTGCTGAGGTTATGCAAGTTTATTAATTATAAAATACTACAATTATGTTAGCTTTTCTCATACATCTGTTTAGACATATATTTTATGCCAAACCACCTGTGCAACCATTTGACTGCTGGTGATATATGTCCAGTTTGTAACAGGACAGTCGGTCTATAAACGGGTGTCTAATTTGAAGCCCAGCTGTTAGTGTATACGGTCTTGCTTACCGTCACTGATTCTAAAATTAGACACCCTCCCTTTGGCGTTTGTCTATTCATGTGTTTGCAAAACATGTATAAAAATATCTGAAAATGTAACACAAACTTATTCACCTGTGTATTTTGTACAAAAAAATAAGATGAGCCGTGATAAATGTAACTCAGGCTCTGTGCCCACGATGCAGAAATGCTGCAGATTTTTTCTGCATTTCCCTGACAGGGAAATCGCATGCGGATTTTACATGCGTTTTTCCTGCCAGGTAGAACGTTTGTCAAGCGTTGATCACATGCATTTCTGCATGCGGGTTATCAAGCGCTTTTCCATGCGATTTTAGCATCACAACTTGGTCACACTATATAAATCCATGCGACCTGCATGGATTTATATAGTGTGACCAAGTAATAGTTAAAAAAGGAATAAAAATGGTAAAAAAAAACAAAAACCATTATACTCACCTTCTGATGGCCCGTGGTCTTCTCTCCAGTGCGTCCGGTCTCTTGTACGGCTCGCGGTGGTGTAAAAGGACCTTCCATGACGTTATTTAGTCGTGTGACAGGTCACGCGACCGCCGACATGACTAAATGACATCATGGAAGGTCCTTTTATACCATCGTGAGCCACCGGGGAGCCAGGATGCACCATAGAAGAGACCAGGGGACAGGTGAGTATAATGTATATTTTTTATTTTAAATTCTTTTTTTTAACAGGTACTATGGTACCCAGGTGTAGATGTGTGGCGCCCTGCTGCGCATTGGTGCCACAGATCCCAGAGGGGTGCATGGACGGATTCCTCCACAAGAGGCTCTCGTAGCATTCACACACCTCCACCTTCCACCTCAGACCACCAGAGGGAGCCCGTTAGGGATATAAAAAGGGAAGGTGGAGCTAGGCAGTTCGGTCTGAGTCTGAAGTCTGCAGTCTACAGTCAGTCTGCTGCAGCCAGAGAAGTTGTCAGGTCAGTACAGACTCAGTGAGCTCAGTTAGTGAGCCTAGGATGTGCCGACGCCAAAAGAGCGGTGAAGAGTAGCGAGGCCTACTGCCCGTGTGAAGCCTAGCGAGGGCCCCGAGCGTGGCCGAAGGCAAGTGGAGTAAGCAAGCTACATAGGGGGCAGAGGAGCTTAGCCAGCTCACCCCAAAACCATTACCGGACACCGGGTCCGTGTCTGCAGGGATTCCTTACATCCAGCAGAAATAACCGGAACCCCTGGTGCACTATATGTCCCAGGAACACCAAAAGCTGACTGTTATACCAGGGTCAGGAGTCACGGAGGCCCAAGAGACCGGGGAGTGTGATCTCCAACAGAAGGCCTTACCACCATGTCAGCAGGTGCAAGACAGAGACTAAGTTAGGCCTAGCTCCAGGCAGGTCATAAACTTATCAGGAAAAGGCAAGAAACAGGAGGCCCCACACCCGCTCACTTGTCGAGAGTCCTGATATGTACCCTTCACCCTACAGTGCCCTGGATCGTGCCTGAAACACCACCAGTAAAGGTACTGAAGTGAACTTCGGTGTGCGTGCCTATTCTTCTACCCTTCCTCTGACCCGGCTGGGTCCCCTCTGTCCTGCATCCCTTCTCCTACGCTGCCCTGAGGCCCTGCTCCACCTGTGGGGAGCCGCACCAACTAAGCTGCCTGATCACCGGCATCAGAGGACTGTAGCAGCGCTGGTGATCCTCACCAGACACCACGGGTGGCGTCACAAACATTCCCCTTTCCCATACACCTTTTCCCCTTCCTTTGCTTTTATGAGTGACCCCAGGGTACGGCCCCGGGAGCTGGCCACCGCGGCATCCCCAGAACCAACAACAAGGCCCGGGCGCCGAGTCGTCCCCATCCCCTGGGCGTATCATCTCAGAGTCTCCTCTTCTCCAGACCCGGGTATGACGCACCCCTGGGCCTACTTGGTGTAGCGTTGCGCACGCGGGGACTACCCGGAGCCGGGCCTGTTGGGGGTAGTAGTCTCGTGGCGGTGACCCGGTCCATGCCCAGGGAGTCAGACTAAGTGGCGGTATATTAGCAGTAGATGTAGGACGACTACGCCACCCGTTGAATGCAGCTATGGAGCTGCCGCTGCAGGGCAGACCGCTGAGGCCGGTGGTAGGATAGTGCAGCGTAGATGGTATAACCCCCAACGGGAGGGGTATGGCCTCAGGGCAGCCGACGTGGATGATGGGGGTAGCAGGAACCACTCAGACGATGCGGTGTAGTTCAGGGTCTTTACTGGTGACAAAGATAGACCCTCCCGGAGTACTGGCTAGCGGTCGGGGCCTGGTCAGTCCTTGAGCAGATGGGATCCCCCTTGGCCAGGCGGAGTTGTAGGCCTCCCCAACTAATTGTACTCTTCTGGCTTCCTTGCTAGAGGCGGGTAAAGGTAGCCCACGTCCCTGAGTGTACCGTGTGGTGCTCACCCGTATGGCCGGTGACTTGGGGCCTTCTAGTGGCTTCCGCTCCATGACGCCGGTGCTGGTCCCACGCGTGTGACCGTGCCTTCGGGTTTCTTGGCCAGAGGACCTGAAATCCCCTGCCGGGCGGTTTCTGCTGCTGGGTCTGGGTTAATCCCCACAGCCTCGGACTCCGGGTCCGGTGGTAACTCTTCAATCAGGGCGAGCTCTTCAGCTGCCAGCCCCTGATTCCTTTTAGCACTGCTCCCACAGAGCTCCTGATCTCTCTTTCCTATAGCTGCTTCTCTTCTTCTCAACTCTTCTTCTCTCTAACCCTGCCTCAGCCCCAGCTTTATATAGGGGAAGTTCTTCCCCTCCCAGGACTGGGCAGGAGGTGTGGCATGCATAGGATTCCTGACCAGGAGACCTCCCACCTGCTCTCAGACGTAATATCTCTATTACTGTGGCAACCAGACCCCTGGGGTGTCACATTCCCCCCTAGTAAAATTTAGTACTCCGGGACTAAACATACTTTTGTAAACATAACAAGGTGCAAACAATAACATTCCAATAGAGACAACACATAAGGTGGTCACGGCGTGTCCGCAACCGGGTGTAACTTTTGAGGAAAACAAGGATGTCCATTTCACCAACACAGGGAGACGTAACCAGGTAGGGGTCTGTCCTGCCCCGAGTCCTTAACAGTCTTTCAGTCCGTCCTGGGTTACGCTCCAACTATATGCACAAAGGATTCCCGGTAAATCCACCAAAGACTCCTACAATTAACTAGAAACACATAATTATACACAAGCAACAATAAACAGGTAAACATTAATAAAATAGCTTGAATATTTAGATCCTCCACCGTATGGGCAGCTGGCCTCTAGTGACCCTAGTGGACCTACGGAGCTGGTTGATTGGTCCTGAGCTACAGGGTATAGGAGCTGTCAAGGGTAAACTGGGCAGCCGTCTACGTACTCTTTGGCTCACTAGGGGTATGGCAGGCTCACTATAAGCAGAGGGTTGATTTTCCTGGTCTGCTTGTGTGGGGCCTTCTGCCTCCTGGACCGGCTGTTCTTTCAGTTCTACCTGTGTCTCCGTAGGCACTTGGGATGCTGGTTGGAGGAACGTGAGGACGGGTACCACAACAGCACCATTGACTTGAGTCCAAGACCGAGGGAAGTCTCCGAGCACAGTACTAACCATATCTTCCCTTTCCTCTACGGGTCGAGGGTCTTCTTGTTCCTCTTCAGGGTTCCGTAGCTGTTCAGGACACTTCTTCAGGTGATCCCGGGATACAATGGCTGTGGTTTCCCCTCCGTCTTTACTGATTGTACAGATCTTTGGGTTGTCGTGGCTTGAGGGCAGTACGGTGTACGGGTCCTTCTCCCACTGGTCGTCCAACTTGTGGAGCCGTCTTTTCCTCTTCAAGACCTGCTCTCCGGGCACCAGGGGAACAGCGGGAGCATACTGGTTGTAAGTTTTCTCTTGTCTTTCCCTAGCTTGACAGAGACTTCGCTCCACGCTCTCCTGTACTTTCCGGTACTGCTGCTGCCTCTCTGTGTCCCAGTCTGCTTCTGGTGAAGTGTCCTCGGGTGTCAGGACTCCCATCTCCAGATCAACAGGAAGCTTACCAGGTCTTGCCCTCATTAGGTAAGCCGGGGTACAGTTGGTGGAACCTACAGGGATGTGGTTGTATAGGTCCACCAGGTCGGGCAGCTTTTCAGGCCACAGACTACGTTCTTCCAGGGGCAATGTTTTCAGAAGATCTATCACCACCTGGTTCATTTTCTCACAAAGTCCATTAGTTTGCGGGTGATAGGGTGTTGTTCTAATCTTCCGACAGCCATACAGGGTGCAGAACTCCTGGAAGACTTCCGCTTCAAAGGCAGGCCCCTGGTCCGTCAGCATCTGCTCCGGGTATCCGTGCGGACGGCAGAAGTGCTGCTGGAAGGCTCTAGCTGCTGTTTGAGCCGTTAAGTCCTTGACGGGGACGACAACCAAGAACCGGGAGTAGTGATCCACGATGGTTAACGCGTAGACGTAGCCACTTCTGCTTGGGGTCAGTTTTACATGATCCAAGGCTACCAGTTCCAACGGCTGTCTGGTGATGATGGACTGCAGGGGAGTCTTCTGGCTGGCACGGTCCCTCCTTCTTAGGTTGCATGGGCCACAGTCTCTGCACCACCTCTCGATGGTTCCTCTCATGCCTACCCAATGGAACCGCCCGCGCAGCAGGAACTCCAGCTTCTTCCATCCGAAGTGCCCAGCTCCGTCGTGGTATGCCTCCATCACCATAGCTGCGTCTCTTCTTGGCACCACTACTTGCCAGATTAGTTCATGCGTCCGGGAGTTAACCATTCTGCGGCACAACTTCCCCTTGTAAAGGAACAGTCGACTCTTCTCAGCCCACAGTTGCTTGGCTTCCTCCGGAGCGTCTGGGTCAAGGCGTGCATCTGGCCGAGTCAGCATCTCCTTTACCAGTCGGACGGCAGGGTCACTGTCTTGCGTCTCCGCCCAGTTGTAATGAGGTAATGGGTTGAACGTAGCGGATTGCTTACTCCTTACACGGTGGGAATACTGGATAGTCCCATGACGGTGGAACGCGGGGAGCTCAACTTCTTCCAGTTCCTCTGAATCTTCCCCTACGTCCGGTAGGTTTGGCATCCTGGACAGGGCGTCTGCGTTGGTATTGGAGCGTCCTGCCTGGTATTTGATTGTAAACTCATAGTTGGACAAGCGGGCCATCCATCTCTGCTCTAGGGCACCGAGTCTTGCAGTGTCCAGGTGTGTCAACGGGTTGTTATCCGTGTACACGGTGAACCGGGAAGCAGCAAGGTAGTGCTTAAAGCGTTCGGTGACTGCCCACACCACTGCCAGGAACTCTAGCTTAAATGAGCTGTAATTCTCAGGGTTTCTTTCGGTGGGTCGCAGTTTTCGGCTGGCGTAAGCAATTACCCGTTCCTTCCCCTGGTGGATCTGGGACAGTACGGCTCCTAGCCCGATGTTACTGGCGTCGGTGTAGAGGACAAAGGGCTGGCTATAATCAGGGTACGCCAGGATTTCATCCCCCGTGAGGGCCATCTTCAGCTGGCGGAAGGACTCTTCTTCCAGCTTCTCCCATCTGAAGGGTGGCTTCTGGTTCTTGGCCTTCCTGGACTGGCCTATCAGGAGGTCCTGCATAGGAGCTGCCTTTTTGGTGAAACCGGGAATGAACCTTCGGTAGTAGCCTACCAACCCGAGGAACTGCCTCACTTCCTTTACGCTGGAGGGGCTTGGCCATTCCTTAATTGCGGTGATCTTATCAGGGTCGGGAGCCACTCCGTCAGCACTCACCACGTGTCCCAGGTACTGCACCTTTGGCTTCAGGAGGTGACACTTGGAAGGTTTCACCTTTAGGCCGTAACTTGCCAGAGCTTCAAACACTTCCGCCAGGTGCTTCAGGTGGTCCTCGTAGGTCTTGGAGTAGACGATGACATCGTCCAGGTATAACAGGACCGTCTCAAAGTTCCGGTGTCCCAGACAGCACTCCATCAATCGCTGGAAGGTTCCTGGTGCGTTGCAGAGTCCAAACGGCATGCAGGTAAACTCGCTAAGTCCCATCGGGGTGGTGAATGCGGTCTTCTCCCGATCCGCCTCTGCTACAGGAACCTGCCAGTACCCGCTAGTGAGATCCAAGGTGGAGAAGAAGTTAGCAGATTTTAAAGCAGCCAAAGACTCCTCTATTCTTGGTAAGGGGTACGCATCTTTGTGTGTGATACGGTTAATTTTCCGGTAATCTACACACATTCTCATGGTGTTGTCTTTCTTTTTGACCAAGACTAGTGGAGCTGCCCAGGGGCTACAGCTATCCCTGATTACCCCAGCCTCCTTCATGTCTCTAAGGATCCCCTTGGCGTGTTGGTAGTGTGCAGGGGGTACGGGCCGATACCTCTCTTTTATGGGAGGATGGTCTCCCGTGGGGATGTGGTGTTCTACCCCCTTGACTCGCCCGAAGTCTAACGGGTGTTTACTAAACACTCTCTCGTTCTCTTGAACCACCCGGTAGACTCCCTGTTTCTGGTGGGAGGGAGTGGAGTCAGTACCCAAATGTAGTTGCTGACACCAATCCTCCATTATTTTCTCAGAGCCGTTACCTTCCTCCGGATGAGATGGAGGCAAGGGTTCCACAGACTGTATAGAATTTTGGTTGATAGTATATAATTTGGCTAGCGTAGCATACCGGGGCAGGTATACTTCCCTTTTCCCAATATTTATTATGCGAACGGGTACCCTCCCATGGCGTACATCAACTACCCCCCGGGCTGTCAAAATGGTGGGCCTACTGTCTGAGTAGACTGGCTCTACCATAGCCTGGTAATCTCTACCTCTCAGACCAATAGCTGCCCGGCACCAAATCATCATTTCACTTTTCGGGGGTATGGCAATAGGGAAAGGGTCACACATTCTTACGCTACCAATCTCACCGCCGGAGAGTTCCACTTGTTGCCGTCGCATCAGTGCCCGGATCTCTTTCTGGAGCACTCGCTGCTGGCCGGAGCTGGCGTTCTTGGCAACCTGCTGTAAAATGAAAATCACCTCTGCAAGACAATTTTCAATCACATTAGTTCCTAGAGTTATCTTTGGGTGACTCTCACGCTTGTCAATGTCCACAATGATCAGTCCCTGTGCTGCCAGTTCGACTCTACCGATTTTAATGGTCATCTCTTTAAATCCGATCTGCGGCACGGGTTGACCATTGCTGGCAATAATACTCAAGTCGTCGTCAGGGTAGCGGGTTATATCCGAGTCATTCCAGTACTGCTTGAAGAGCACGTACGGGATGGTGGTGACCTGTGACCCGGTGTCCAGTAGGGCACTCATAGGAATGCCATCCAGTACCACAGGCAAGACTGGACGTCCTCCCACATATTTGTCGCGCCAGCTCGATGGGCCTGGTGATCTTTTTCATGGGGGTTGGCCCTCTACCCCAGGTTGTGCCAGTTTAAAGGACAGTACCTTGCCATATGTCCGGGTTGATTGCAGCGGCGGCAGATGGGTTGTCCGTCCTCGTTGTATCGGTCGCTGGGTCTTCCTCTGGCCGGTGGGGTCCTCCTTGGTCGACGCCACGGGATGTCCTCCGGTCCGGATGCCAGCTGGATCTTCCCTGGAGTGGAAACCTGTAAAGACTGCACAGTTCGGGTTAGCGCAGCAACGCTTTTAGCTAGCTCTTGGACCTGATGGTGCAGGTCTGGAGCCGGGTCATTTTTCAAAGCCTGCGCATCAGCCCCCACAGGCCCTGCCGACAAGGGCGCCGCCTCCTGGTGGTAAGTGATAGCTGGGCGCCTGTGGGTCACAACGCCACCCGGTGCCGGTTCTCGGAGCACCCGGATGGCTCTGTCCTTGAACTGTGCAAAGTCCAGATGAGGATCCTGTAAGGCCATTGCTCGCAACTGGGTTCGGTGGACATTGCAATATAGTCCCTCTATAAATTGTTCGGTCAACAGCCTGTCCTCGTTTCCCACGCTGTCGGGGTCGGTCTGCTTAATGGCTCTCAGGGCCTCTTGTAGGTTTAGTGCATAGTCCCTTATACTCTCATGTGCTCGCTGCTTGCACCCATAGAATTTAAGCTTAATCTCGGCTGAGGTGCGGGTATCAAAGGTGTCCCTCAGCCGGGTTAGTATCCCTGCGACAGTCCTCCTCCCAGGTGGCCAGGACTTTACCTCCCTTTGGGCTGCCCCGGTTAGTTGGGCCACCAGGATGCTCACTTTTTGCTCCTCTGTGAGGGGGTACACCTGGAAGAGGCTATCCAGCTTTTCTTTAAAGTCATTCAGGGTATGTGACTCCCCTGAGTACTGGGGTAGCCAGGCTGCTCCCGGGACATAGGGCATGGTGAAAGGCATGACTGCAGCAGCGGTGGCGCTGGCGGGGGTTGAGGCAGTGAAGCTCTCCTCCGTATCCGACATCTTTCTCCCCCCCTAGTGGACCGTGGCCTACCTTGCGATGATCCTCTTCCGTAGGCCGCGGCTCCGCAGTGGATCGTCAGGGTTGAGGACCTTCCGTCGCGCTCCTGTGACGTCAGCGTCTGCTGGGCTCCTTCCAGGACCTTACGCGACGTCTGGACGTGAGGCGGGGCTTAGGTTCTCGCGCGCTTTCGGAGTCCACGCCCCTCTTCTTCCCGCGCGGCGTCTTCAAGATGGCGTCCAACGGCGGGAAAACTCCACGGAAGGCGGGAAGAAGGCAGAAGATGGCGCCGGATGGCGGGAAAACTTCGCGGATGGCGGGAAGAAGGTAGAAGATGGCGCCGGATGGCGGGAAACCTCCACGGATGGCGGGAATCTTCACCACTGGTAAGTTTGAACAGTCTTTTTCAGGCACGCAGTACCCGGTGGTTGCGGGCACGAAATCCTGCCGACTACGCCAAAAAGCTGACGCACCCCTGGGCCTACTTGGTGTAGCGTTGCGCACGCGGGGACTACCCGGAGCCGGGCCTGTTGGGGGTAGTAGTCTCGTGGCGGTGACCCGGTCCGTGCCCAGGGAGTCAGACTAAGTGGTGGTATATTAGCAGTAGATGTAGGACGACTACGCCACCCGTTGAATGCAGCTATGGAGCTGCCGCTGCAGGGCAGACCGCTGAGGCCGGTGGTAGGATAGTGCAGCGTAGATGGTATAACCCCCAACGGGAGGGGTATGGCCTCAGGGCAGCCGACGTGAATGATGGGGGTAGCAGGAACCACTCAGAGACGATGCGGTGTAGTTCAGGGTCTTTACTGGTGACAAAGATAGACCCTCCCGGAGTACTGGCTAGCGGTCGGGGCCTGGTCAGTCCTTGAGCAGATGGGATCCCCCTTGGCCAGGCGGAGTTGTAGGCCTCCCCAACTAATTGTACTCTTCTGGCTTCCTTGCTAGAGGCGGGTAAAGGTAGCCCACGTCCCTGAGTGTACCGTGTGGTGCTCACCCGTATGGCCGGTGACTCGGGGCCTTCTAGTGGCTTCCGCTCCACGACGGCGGTGCTGGTCCCATGCGTGTGACCGTGCCTTCGGGTTTCTTGGCCAGAGGACCTGAAATCCCCTGCCGGGCGGTTTCTGCTGCTGGGTCTGGGTTAATCCCCACAGCCTCGGACTCCGGGTCCGGTGGTAACTCTTCAATCAGGGCGAGCTCTTCAGCTGCCAGCCCCTGATTCCTTTTAGCACTGCTCCCACAGAGCTCCTGATCTCTCTTTCCTATAGCTGCTTCTCTTCTTCTCAACTCTTCTTCTCTCTAACCCTGCCTCAGCCCTAGCTTTATATAGGGGAAGTTCTTCCCCTCCCAGGACTGGGCAGGAGGTGTGGCATGCATAGGATTCCTGACCAGGAGACCTCCCACCTGCTCTCAGACGTAATATCTCTATTACTGTGGCAACCAGACCCCTGGGGTGTCACAGGTACCATCCTCACATTGAATCGCTTAATATCCGCATGTGCACATGTTGTCATGCGGATATTAAGTGATTCAATGCAAGTCAATGGCGGCAATTACGCTGCGTGTCCGCAAAATTAATGGACATGCTGCGGATTTTTCCGCAATGATAATCCGCAGCGGAAATTTCCGCAGCATGTGCACAGCACATGCAGATTATCATTGGGGACCATGAGGCACGTATTACCAAGCATTTTTAAGCGTTTTCGCTGCGGAAATTCCGTAGCAGAAATGCTTGAAAAATGCATAGTGTGCACGCAGTCTCACACTGTGTAGAAATTTTCCATGCAGAAATAGACAGGTCATGCAGATTTTTAACTCTTTGCTGACATCTGCAGTTCATTTACAGCAAATGTGTGCTCTTACTATATTGGTAGGCTCACATGAGCATGCAGTATTTTTTTTCCAGGTGCTGTCCGTGAATAAACTGACAGGTGCTGTCCGTGAATAAACTGACAGCTCACGGACCAATGTTATTCAATGGGACAGTTGAGATGAGCGATTTTTTTCACTGACCAAATCTGCGTGTGAATAAAATTGCAGCATGCACTAGTTTCTTCAGTGCGTCGGATGAGACTCACCTATTCAAGTCTATGTATGCTCAAAACAAATCAGATGCTGTACAGAGTCACAGTATAGCATCCATTTTTTATGGATACTTTGCAGTTATTTAATATAGGAAACTGTAAATTGTTTTGTAAATGATTAATAGCTGCTACTGTGAATAAACGGCATATGGACTGCACACGGATGACAAGTGAGAAAAAAATTGTCCCAGTTTTCTGGATGAAACTGAGTGTTTTTTGATACGGTCGTGTGAACCTACCCTGAGTGTTAGGCCGCATTCACACATTTAGTATTTGGTCAGTATTTTGCCTCAGTATTTATAAGCCTAAACCAGGAGTGGGTGATAAATACAGAAGTGGTGACTTGTTTCTATTATACTTTTCCTCTGACTGTTTCACTCCTGGTTTTAGCTTATAAATACTGAGGCCAAATACTGAATGTGTGCACGTGGCCTTAAAAACAGGTCCGTATGAGTCATAACATGTCCTATTCCAATCAAATTTTGAAGATCTGACTCTACCATTAAATTCTATTAGGATCTGTGAGACACGGATGAAACTAGGAAGACGTACTTTGTACCTTCAGAATTCCTTGCTAGTTTCATCCATTTTAAATTTATACATTGAAAAGTAAATAGATAAAAATGTTCAGTCTTCCAGTCTCAGTGGAAAAAACCTGATGCAACTAGGAATCAAATGGGAAACAACTAGGATCCAAATAGGATGCCACCTGAGAAAAAAATTGTTCCATTTTGGTAAGGGTCAGTGTGCTGTCCAAGAAAAAAACCCACAGACATCACTATGATGTGTCACATGGATGTCTGAATGTAGCTTAAGAAAAAAGAGGCCTCAGAGGCGATCTCATTTAGGGCTCATGCTCATGGCTGTTTAAATCAGATGAGTTCTATCTGTTAAAACCACCCATGTTATTCTATGAGGCCATACACATGATCCGAGTGGAAAAAAAATCCCAGCATGCACACTTTGCCTCTGAGACTCGGGTGGCTTTTGCCTATTCAAATTTGTGGGTCTGTGGAAAAAAATGGACCGCACTTTAATGATATCCGAGTGTCATCCAATATTCGTGGACTGACATAATGGAGAAAGTGGAGAATTTTTTTTTCTCTCCAAATCCTGCTCCGATGAAACCATGATCATAGTCTGATTAGCATACTTGAACCGTTTTTCTTGGATGGAGAGAAAACAGTCATGTGACACTAGCCTTACTTGTATTAATACTAATGTAGTCCATACAAAGGACTGGCACATGATTTGTTCCTTCCAAAGACCTACACAAGGACCATGGGACACTTATGGCATTAGGAGTGAAAACTAATTAGGAAATTTGTAAAGGAAAAGGTTCTTTACCATAATCAGACTATGATTACCACAAGAGTTAGTAATGGTAGATCCCATATCCGAACCTAAAAAGGGTCTTTTCTGCTTAATTATTAAGGGCTATAAATAATGTATGACTGATGGAAAAACCTGTAGGTAACAAATCCAAATTGTTGCCAATTTTGCTTTTTATCTGTGTGGATCACAACAAAATCCATAAGTGCAAGAAGCCGTAAAGTTAAAGGTAATCTGTCAGCACAATCTACCTTTTTATGTAGTCTTGTTGCTCTTTAAAAGATAATTTCATGCTTTTCTTTATTTATGCAATTAATTGATCTCTGACTGAACATTGCTGTTTTTATTCATTTGTAAATAAGTCTTTAGTGTTTTGGGCTTTCTAAAGCACATCTGAGTCTCTTCCTCCTTCTTCTCCGCCTGTCACCACTGTCTCCTGACTGCCTGACAGATCGATGGCCTGACAAAACAGCCTATATGGTGTCAAACCAGCAAAAAGAGGCAGAAAGGGAATAGAGCCAGAGAGGCAAATGCTCAAGAAGTGCTTCAGATACCCCAAAGCCCATCGGCCTCGTTTGCATATGAATTACGATAATTTCTTGGTTCGGAACAACAAATTGTGTAAATCAGAACATGGATTACGTTATATCCCAGAAAGTAACATGACCATAGAAATTGTTTTTTGTGGAGTGTTTGGGGGGCTTGATTGTGATGACTCATTCTCTTTTTGTAAAATGATTGCTTTAGTTTGGCCAGCAGCAATAATGTGTTGTGTAGATAGGTGACTGCTGCCGTTATATAATGTGACAGCGTCATGTCTGAAAGCCGGGTACAGAGACAAGCAGATTTATTTTCAACTCAGCAGTTGAATTCTGCACACGATTTGGTTCAGAATTTTTAGTGGATTTGCACAACAAATATAACTCATGTGAACATACTCTTAGGCCCTGCTTCATTTAAACTTGGGTCACACAACTGTTTTTCTCTCATCCGAGAAAATCTGATCAGAGTGTGATACAATTTACTCGGATGTGGAGAGTAAAAAAAAAAAAACTCCATTCTGCCAATCCGTGAAAATTGGACTAGACTCGGATGTCATCTGAGTGCGGTCCGATTTGCATTCTTTGATTTTTTTTTCCTCGGATCACTCAGTCCAAGGAAAAAAAAATTGGATACGTGCATGGCTTCATAGAATAACTTTGGTGATTTTGATGGATAGAACTTGTCTGATTTAAACGGTTGTGTGCACGAGCCCATAATGAATTCAGACATGTGCTCAGCCCCATAGAATAACATAAGAAAAACATAGGCAGGATTGCTATCCACCAAAATAATAGATAGCACTAGTCCAATTTTTACGGTTGTCTGCACGAGCCCTAAGACTGGTGTTTTGTGGCATGCAAGAATAAGATGAGCTGAATTAAGAAGCGTATGCCACTTAATGAATTGTCCACATGTTATCAGTCGCATGTGCCTCCGTGCGCCTGACCAGAAATGTTATTACAGTCAGAGACTGGAGTAACCTATCTGACATGATAAAAGTCGCCACTCTTGATGATTTTGATATCCCGCCCCGGCTCTTCAACAGTGACATGAAAATGGCAAAAGTTGCAACATATTTGCATGTTTAGGCTATGGGTTGAACTAGATGGACTTAGTCTTACTTCAACCTTAAAAACTATGTTACTATGTTTTCGGTCCATGTGTTGTCAAAGTCTGTGATAATGTGCTAATGCAATTGGCACACATTGAAAAAAGATCACACTATATTCTATCCTGGTCCATATGCGAAACAATAGAAGGCAGCTCATGCACTCATCCTTGCTTCTGTTCCAAATAAATTCTTTTTCCTATTTATTATGTAAATGAGGCACAGGGGGGCTTTCCAACATCCAAAACTCCCTGGCCTGCAGGTCTCACATGCCTCACCCATCCAAATACTCTTGCAGGCGGCGTCATTCCCCATGCCGGATGTCTTCTTCAATACTGCGACGTATGAGCAGATGCATAATCCTGATCTCACTGCCTCATCTGGATTTAACTGCCCTTACACGTCTGCTGGGAAGGAGATTTCGGACGGGGAAGGCAGGTCACTCAGACAAGAGTCACCTGTCAGTCAGAGAGCTCCAGACTACGGAAACCAGGGAAAGGTGGAAAGAGGACATGAGCTGTAAGTGCAGCTCCAAGCCCTTTTCACTTGTGCTAATTTTGCATTAAAATTGGATAAAGGATTACTGTACTTTGGAATAGAAACAAAGATTACAAACAAGAAGGAATAGATTTATTCTGCAATCCTATGACCTAACAGATGTTTGTGGTTCATGGTATAAATCCCCGCTGACAGGTTCTCTTTAAGCTGAACAAAGCGCAAACTTGCTTTATTTCCTTAAGAAATATGGCCTATATTCCGCAAGGCTCTTGTTAGTGATTCGTTTCAGATTCACACGCTGGAGACCTGCTATCTGGTTGGTAAGCAAAACCTCACTTTAGACATCGAGTTGAAGATTTACTAAAACTGTATAAAAAGACAGATTACTAGAGCACTTTAAGGGTTTGTGCACGTGACCTACATCAAGACCGCCACAAAAAGTTAACATAATGCAAAGCAATACTAAAATGACATTTTTGTGCACATGTTCAGACATTTGTTACTTCCATTAGGCTGTGTGCCCACGATGCGTTTTTTAAGCGTTTCCACAGTGGCAAAAACGCTGCAGAAACACTTAAAAAACGCTTGGTAGAAGGTCTGCCATGTTCCCCAATGATGATCTGCATGTGCTGTGCACATGCTGCGGAAATTTCCGCTGCGGATTATCATTGCGGAAAAATCCGCAGCACTACCAATTATTTTGCGGAAACGCTGCGTTTTCGCTGCCATTGACTTTCATTAGAACGCGCCAATTCCGCAAGACTGCATCTGTGCTTGCGTAATTGGCACGTTCTAATGTGCGGATGGTACCCGGGTGTGGAGGAGAGGAGAGTCTCATCCACACCCAGGTACCATTAAAATCTGTAAAAAAAAGAATAAAATAAAAAATAAATATATACTTACCTTCTGGCGGCCCGCGGTGCGCTCCTCCTTGCTTCCCGGCACTTCGCGATGGAATGAAGGACCTGCGCTGACGTCAGAGTCATGTGACGGGTCACGCGACGCTGACGTCGGCAGGTCCTTCAGTGTACCGCTGCCGGCAGCCGGGACGGAGGAAATCAAGACAGCGCGGGCCATCGGAGGGTAAGTATACATTTATTTTTTGACATTCTCTCGGTCACGCTATATAAATCCATGCCGGTTGCCCATGCTGTTTGCATGGATTTATATAGTGTGACCAAGTTGTCAAGCACTTTCCAAGTGATGCTAAAATAACTTGGAAAGCGCTTGACAACCCGCATGCGGAAATGCATGTGAAGAACGCTTCACATCCGCATGTCCCTGGCAGGAAAACGCATGTACAATCCGCATGTACAATCCACATGTACAATCCGCATGTGCAATCCGCATGCACTATCTTCATGTACAATCCGCATGCACAATCCGCATGTACAATCCACATGCGTTTTTTTCTGCCAGGGAGATGCAGAAATGCTCAGGAAAAAATCCTGAGCATTTCTGCATCGTGGGCACATAGCCTTATACTTCATGATTCAGAAGCAGTTATAAGAAGCAGCATGTCCAGTCTTCAGGTGGCTTCCGCTTAGAAGCTGCTTAATAGCTATAGTTTAAACAATAGCAAATAAAGCCACCATAAAAACAATGGCTTCTTAAAGACGCTGTGTGCAAATACCCTAAGACTGTAATAAACTCCCTAAGGGCTCGCTAAGGAAAAAAGAGACAAAAACCGCAGCTGATAAAAACACATGTAAAGAAAAAAGAACTCTAGCATGCAATGGAAAAAAGCAAGTAACCTAATTGGTGAAGAAACGCTGCAGAATATCTAAATACTAATTGTGGGAACTTAGTCTAAGGCTGCAGTCAGAAGGCTGTATGTTCTCTCATCTGAGGGATTCAGGCTGATTAAGCAAATGACACTCTGATCCAACTCTGATCATAGTTTGGTCAGAGTGTCAGCTTAGTGTGATCCGATTCTCTCGGATGTGAGAATCGTAGCACAGGCATTCTGTGAGTCCGTGGAAATTGTAATGCACTCGGATGTCATCCAAGTGCAATCTGATGATTTCCACGCACCCATAGACTTGAATGGATGAGTGCCATCTGATTTGCTCCGTAAATCGCAGCATGCTTGCAAATGTGTTTCTCATGTTGAATCGGTGTGAGAAAAAAAACACAGATCTGCACTACCCCATAAAATAACATTGTTCCGAGTATAAATCATCGGAGAGCACTCGTCTGATTTATATGCTCGTGTGAGCTCTTAAACTGCCCTGAATTTATCAGTGGTTCTTGCTGGATCATACATTTTTAGACACTTTTGTCTAAGATTACACAACTTATTAGCTTCTATTTTGCAAGTAGTGTATTAGACATTTATTTATTTACATACAGGTGTCCATTACGATAGTTTTCACTTCTAATTTCCATCGATTTAACAAGAAAATAAAAATTAACTTGTATTAGAATAATTTTAAAATATGTCGGATCATTATTTTTCAAAAATGCAGGTTAAAATTATACAATATTTACCTAAATAAAAAAAAAGCCATCCAAAAAGTCTATATACCGGCAAAATATGAGGCAGCAATATATACAACTTTATAAATAAGCTAAAAATAAATACAATTGGATGTGATTAAAACCAAAAGAACAGCGGTCATGGGAACTATTGATACATAAAAAGCATAAATGAGAAAATCGATGAACTAAAGTATAGCAGTTTGCTGCCATCAACTTCCAAATGGCAAATTTTTTTCAAACAAAATGTAAAAATGTCTAATATTCTCTTCCTGATATGTGTTCGATGTTCTGTTGTGAAACAAGTAAGGCTATAAGAGATATCCAAATCATTACATTCTTGTTTTTTTTACATTTTACAGAGCATCCCGTAATACATTGCCATATTGGACATAAGGTGCCTTACTTCCACCCACTGATAACTTTTTTAACGTATTTGATAAAGCATCTAATACTCACTACACTAATTCAAATAGCAGTCAGAATTGTATATGTAAATGAGAAAATGCCAGCATCTATATCTTATTTGGGTTTTGTCAAGTATCCTGGTAGATCATATATGTATCAGTAATAAGATTTTTATCCAGAAGATTGCTACAATGGCAACAGTATCAAGACTACTGGCGTTATCTGAACTGTATCTACATGACCGGTGGGTCTGCACCGATGTAGTAATATTTGACTGCTGATAAAATAAGTATCAGACCCCCCAGCCAACATGTTTCACCACACCTGTAGCGTTATCGAGTTATTTATTTCTATATATGTACATAACATAATATGGCATCTTTGAAGCATAAATAATGAAGTCATGAAAACTGTCATGCTAAAACAGTATACCACAGGTACAAACTATAGTCTTAAATATGTGGATACAAGCAGGGCTGTGTTTGGCGTTCATGCTGCCATGGGCATGTTAAGTGGTTACTCCCCCCACTGGTAAGTCAGAATAAAGGTATTTGCACACGATGTCATTTTGAAAAATTAGGGCACTTTGGTGCACCCGTGGCATAGCCTTTGTCTTGGTGCACTTTGTTTTGGTAGACCACGCTCCATGGGTATGAGCGAATGCTGTCTAAACTCAGCATGCATGTCTGCACTTATACTAATGGTGCGCAGTGGCACACTCCAAATGTCAGTGTCAGTACTCACACCGTGTGGCTGTGGGTGCATTTTGACACCTGGTTCCTGCCTGTCAGCTGCTGCCGCTTGATGCACCCGGCAGTGTAGTGAGTGGCTTTAACCCCTTTACCACCTATGAGTACGATACCCGCAGCTGTTAACATGTTAAATATTGCTGTCAATCTCTGCCAGAGGCATTTAACATTGCCGTGCCGGAAGCGCATCACTAGTCCCAACCATCGGCCCCCATGTCACATGACCGCGGGTTGCCGATGAGTTGGCATGACAACCTGAGGTCTGCAGGAGACCACTGTGGTTGTCATTGCCGGGATGCTATGACCTCCGCCCAGTGGTCGGCCCTCTCAGCAAGTGAGCATTTTGCTACACACAGCAGGGCAGAAGCCCTGCTGTGTGTAGCACAGGCGATCAGATGATCGCAGCTTCTAGTCTCCCATGGAGACTATTGAAGCATGTAAAAAGTTAAAAAAAAAAAATGTTTTTATGCAGGAGACGCATAGGAAATACCAAGATATGAAGCCATTATTGAGGATCAGCTGTGTACTACCCTCGTAAGGGCAGGAGTTTTGGGGCATAGGGTCAGACAGCATGAAAACTTTCCCTGCCTGACACCAGTTACAAGAAACCCCTGTCCCTCTTATCTGTGAAGGTACCGGCTGTTGAGTTGTGATCATTCCATTTATTTTTGACTCCTCATAATTATGTTGGTACAAATTTACTTTACTTAGCTCACAGAATCTAATATATATAATTGTCTTATCCCGTCTGTCTGTCTGTCCAGGAAATCCCACGTCGCTGATTGGTCAGGCCGCGGCCAATCAGCGACGCGGGATTTCACAAAAAGATGGCGGCCGTTAGCGGCTCACTCTCACACGCTCACCCTCACACCCTCACCTGCACACCCTCACCCGCACACGCTCACGCTCTGACGCTCACGCTCTGACGCTCACGCTCTGACGCTCACGCTCACACGCTCTGATGCTCACGCTATGACGCTCACTCTCGGACACTCACGCTCTGACGCTCACGCTCTGACGCTCACGCTCTGATGCTCACGCTCTGATGCTCACGCTCGGACGCTCACGCTCGGACGCTCACGCTCTGACGCTCACACTCGGACGCTCTGACGCTCACTCTCGGATGCTCACGCTCTGACGCTCACGCTCACACGCTCTGATGCTCACGCTATGACGCTCACTCTCGGACACTCACGCTCGGATGCTCACGCGCTCACGCTCACACTCACGCTCACGCTCTGACGCTCACGCTCTGACGCTCACACTCGGACGCTCTGACGCTCACTCTCGGATGCTCACGCTCTGACGCTCACGGTCTGATGCTCACGGTCTGACGCTCACGGTCTGACGCTCATTCTCTGACGCTCACGCTCTGATGCTCACGCTCTGACACTCACGCTCACACGCTCTGATGCTCACGCTATGACGCTCACTCTCGGACACTCACGCTCGGATGCTCACGCGCTCACGCTCACACTCACGCTCACGCTCTGACGCTCACGCTCTGACGCTCACACTCGGACGCTCTGACGCTCACTCTCGGATGCTCACGCTCTGACGCTCACGGTCTGACGCTCACGCTCTGACGCTCACGCTCTGACACTCATTCTCTGACGCTCATTCTCTGACGCTCATTCTCTGACGCTCACGCTCTGATGCTCACGCTCTGACGCTCACGCTCACACGCTCACGCTCACACGCTCTGATGCTCACGCTATGACGCTCACTCTCGGACACTCACGCTCTGACGCTCACGCTCTGATGCTCACGCTGTGACGCTCACGCACGGACGCTCACACTCGGACGCTCACGCTCACGCTCTGATGCTCACGCTCTAATGCTCACGCTCGGATGCTCACGCTCTGACGCTCACACTCGGACGCTCTGATGCTCACTCTCGGATGCTCACGCTCTGACGCTCACGGTCTGACGCTCACGCTCTGATGCTCACGCTCTGACGCTCACGGTCTGACGCTCATTCTCTGACGCTCACGCTCTGATGCTCACGCTCTGACACTCACGCTCACACGCTCTGATGCTCACGCTATGACGCTCACTCTCGGACACTCACGCTCGGATGCTCACGCTCTGACGCTCGCGCTCACACGCTCTGATGCTCACGCTCGGACGCTCACGCTCAGACGCTCACGCTCTGACACTCACGCTCACGCTCTGATGCTCACGCTCGGACGCTCATGCTCTGACGCTCACACTCGGACGCTCTAACGCTCACTCTCGGACACTCACTCTCGGACGCTCACTCTCGGACGCTCACTCTCGGACGCTCACTCTCGGACGCTCACGCTCACGCTCTGACGCTCACGGTCTGACGCTCACGCACTGACGCTCACACTCGGACGCTCTGACGCTCACTCTCGGATGCTCACGCTCTGACGCTCACGCTCACGCTCTGATGCTCACGCTCTGACGCTCACGGTCTGATGCTCATTCTCTGACGCTCACGCTCTGATGCTCACGCTCTGACGCTCATTCTCTGACGCTCACGCTCACACGCTCTGATGCTCACGCTCTGATGCTCACGCTATGACGCTCACGCTCGGACGTTCACGCTCGGACGCTCACGCTCTGACACTCACGCTCACGCTCGGACGCTCACGCTCGGACGCTCACGCTCTGACGCTCACGCTCGGACGCTCACGCTCTGACGCGCACACTCGGACGCTCACTCTCGGACACTCACTCTCGGACGCTCATGCTCTGACGCTCACGCTCACGGTTTGACGCTCACGCTCACGGTCTGACGGTCACGGTCTGACGCTCACGGTCTGACGCTCACACTCGGACGCTCTGACGCTCACTCTCGGATGCTCACGCTCTGACGCTCACGCTCTGACGCTCACGCTCTGACGCTCACGCTCGGACGCTCACGCTCGGACGCTCACACTCGGACGCTCTGACGCTCACTCTCGGATGCTCACGCTCTGACGCTCACGCTCACGGTCTGATGCTCACGGTCTGACGCTCACGGTCTGACGCTCATTCTCTGACGCTCACGCTCTGATGCTCACGCTCTGACACTCACGCTCACACGCTCTGATGCTCACGCTATGACGCTCACTCTTGGACACTCACGCTCGGATGCTCACGCGCTCACGCTCACACTCACGCTCACTCTCTGACGCTCACGCTCTGACGCTCACACTCGGACGCGCTGACGCTCACTCTCGGATGCTCACGCTCTGACGCTCACGGTCTGACGCTCACGCTCTGACGCTCATTCTCTGACGCTCATTCTCTGACGCTCACGCTCTGATGCTCACGCTCTGACGCTCACGCTCACACGCTCACGCTCACACGCTCTGATGCTCACGCTATGACGCTCACTCTCGGACACTCACGCTCTGACGCTCACGCTCTGATGCTCACGCTGTGACGCTCACGCGCGGACGCTCACACTCGGACACTCACGCTCACGCTCTGATGCTCACGCTCTAATGCTCACGCTCGGACGCTCACGCTCTGACGCTCACACTCGGACGCTCTGATGCTCACTCTCGGATGCTCACGCTCTGACGCTCACGGTCTGACGCTCACGCTCTGATGCTCACGCTCTGACGCTCACGGTCTGACGCTCATTCTCTGACGCTCACGCTCTGATGCTCACGCTCTGACACTCACGCTCACACGCTCTGATGCTCACGCTATGACGCTCACTCTCGGACACTCACACTCGGATGCTCACGCTCTGACGCTCGCGCTCACACGCTCTGATGCTCACGCTCGGACGCTCACGCTCAGACGCTCACGCTCTGACACTCACGCTCACGCTCTGATGCTCACGCTCGGACGCTCACGCTCTGACGCTCACACTCGGACGCTCTAACGCTCACTCTCGGACACTCACTCTCGGACGCTCACTCTCGGACGCTCACTCTCGGACGCTCACGCTCTGACGCTCACGCTCACGGTCTGACGCTCACGGTCTGACGCTCACGCACTGACGCTCACACTCGGACGCTCTGACGCTCACTCTCGGATGCTCACTCTCGGATGCTCACGCTCTGACGCTCACGCTCACGCTCTGACGCTCACGGTCTGATGCTTATTCTCTGACGCTCACGCTCTGATGCTCACGCTCTGACGCTCATTCTCTGACGCTCACGCTCACACGCTCTGATGCTCACGCTCTGATGCTCACGCTATGACGCTCACGCTCGGACGTTCACGCTCGGACGCTCACGCTCTGACACTCACGCTCACGCTCTGATGCTCACGCTCGGACGCTCACGCTCTGACGCTCACACTCGGACGCTCTAACGCTCACTCTCAGACACTCACTCTCGGACACTCACTCTCGGACGCTCACTCTCGGACGCTCACTCTCAGACGCTCATGCTCTGACGCTCACGCTCACGGTTTGACGCTCACGCTCACGGTCTGACGCTCACGGTCTGACGCTCACACTCTGACGCTCACACTCGGACGCTCTGACGCTCACTCTCGGATGCTCACGCTCTGACGCTCACGCTCTGACGCTCACGCTCTGATGCTCACGCTCTGACGCTCACGGTCTGACGCTCATTCTCTGACGCTCACACGCTCTGATGCTCACGCTATGACGCTCACTCTCGGACACTCACGCTCGGATGCTCACTCTCTGATGCTCACTCTCGGACGCTCACGCTCTGACACTCACGCTCTGACGCTCACGCTCTGATGCTCACGCTGTGACGCTCACGCTCGGACGCTCACGCTCTGACGCTTACGCTCACGCTCTGATGCTCACGCTCCGACGCTCACGCTCTGACGCTCACACTCGGACGCTCTGACGCTCACTCTCAGACGCTCATGCTCTGACGCTCACGCTCACGGTTTGACGCTCACGCTCACGGTCTGACGCTCACGGTCTGACGCTCACGGTCTGACGCTCACACTCTGACGCTCACACTCGGACGCTCTGACGCTCACTCTCGGATGCTCACGCTCTGACGCTCACGCTCTGATGCTCACGCTCTGATGCTCACGCTCGGACGCTCACGCTCGGACGCTCACGCTCTGACGCTCACACTCGGACGCTCTGACGCTCACTCTCGGATGCTCACGCTCTGACGCTCACGCTCACGCTCTGATGCTCACGCTCTGACACTCACGCTCACACGCTCTGATGCTCACGCTATGACGCTCACTCTCGGACACTCACGCTCGGATGCTCACGCGCTGACGCTCACACTCACGCTCACTCTCTGACGCTCACGCTCTGACGCTCACACTCGGACGCTCTGACGCTCACTCTCGGATGCTCACGCTCTGACGCTCACGCTCTGACGCTCACGCTCTGACGCTCATTCTCTGACGCTCACGCTCTGACGCTCACGCTCACACTCTCACGCTCACACGCTCTGATGCTCACGCTATGACGCTCACTCTCGGACACTCACGCTCTGACGCTCACGCTCTGATGCTCACGCTGTGACGCTCACGCGCGGACGCTCACACTCGGACGCTCACGCTCACGCTCTGATGCTCACGCTCTAATGCTCACGCTCGGACGCTCACGCTCTGACGCTCACACTCGGACGCTCTGATGCTCACTCTCGGATGCTCACGCTCTGACGCTCACGGTCTGACGCTCACGCTCTGACGCTCACGGTCTGACGCTCATTCTCTGACGCTCACACTCTGATGCTCACGCTCTGACACTCACGCTCACACGCTCTGATGCTCACGCTATGACGCTCACTCTCGGACACTCACGCTCGGATGCTCACGCTCTGACGCTCGCGCTCACACGCTCTGATGCTCACGCTCGGACGCTCACGCTCAGACGCTCACGCTCTGACACTCACGCTCACGCTCTGATGCTCACGCTCGGACGCTCACGCTCTGACGCTCACACTCGGACGCTCTAACGCTCACTCTCGGACACTCACTCTCGGACGCTCACTCTCGGACGCTCACTCTCGGACGCTCACGCTCTGACGCTCACGCTCACGGTCTGACGCTCACGGTCTGACGCTCACGCACTGACGCTCACACTCTGACGCTCTGACGCTCACTCTCGGATGCTCACGCTCTGACGCTCACGCTCACGCTCTGATGCTCACGCTCTGACGCTCACGGTCTGATGCTTATTCTCTGACGCTCACGCTCTGATGCTCACGCTCTGACGCTCATTCTCTGACGCTCACGCTCACACGCTCTGATGCTCACGCTCTGATGCTCACGCTATGACGCTCACGCTCGGACGTTCACGCTCGGACGCTCACGCTCTGACACTCACGCTCACGCTCTGATGCTCACGCTTGGACGCTCACGCTCTGACGCTCACACTCGGACGCTCTAACGCTCACTCTCGGACACTCACTCTCGGACACTCACTCTCGGACGCTCACTCTCGGACGCTCACTCTCAGACGCTCATGCTCTGACGCTCACGCTCACGGTTTGACGCTCACGCTCACGGTCTGACGCTCACGGTCTGACGCTCACGGTCTGACGCTCACACTCTGACGCTCACACTCGGACGCTCTGACGCTCACGCTCTGACGCTCACGCTCTGATGCTCACGCTCTGACGCTCACGCTCTGATGCTCACGCTCTGACGCTCACGGTCTGACGCTCATTCTCTGACGCTCACGCTCACACGCTCTGATGCTCACGCTATGACGCTCACTCTCGGACACTCACGCTCGGATGCTCACGCTCTGATGCTCACTCTCGGACGCTCACGCTCTGACACTCACGCTCTGACGCTCACGCTCTGATGCTCACGCTGTGACGCTCACGCTCGGACGCTCACGCTCGGACGCTCACGCTCTGACGCTTACGCTCACGCTCTGATGCTCACGCTCCGACGCTCACGCTCTGACGCTCACACTCGGACGCTCACGCTCTGACGCTCACGCTCTGACGCTCACGGTCTGACGCTCACGGTCTGACGCTCACGCTCGGACGCTCACGCTCGGACGCTGACGCTCACGCTTGGACGCTCACGCTCTGATGCTCACGCTTGGACGCTCACGCTCTGATGCTCACGCTTGGACGCTCACGCTCGGATGCTCGCGCTCGGATGCTCACGTTCGGACGCTCACGCTCAGATGCTCGCGCTCGGATGCTCACGCTTGGACGCTCACGCTCGGATGCTCACGCTCGGACGTTCACACTCACGCTCGGACGCTCACACTCACGCTCGGACGCTCACGCTCTGACGCTCACGCTCAGGCTCTGACGCTCAGGCTCTGACGCTCAGGCTCAGGCTCTGACGCTCAGGCTCTGACGCTCAGGCTCACGCTCTGACGCTCACGCTCTGACGCTCACACTCGGACTCTCGGACGCTCACTCTCGGACGCTCACTCTCGGACGCTCACGCTCACGGTTTGACGCTTACGCTCACGGTCTGACGCTCACGGTCTGACGCTGACGCTCACGCTTGGACGCTCACGCTCTGATGCTCACGCTTGGATGCTCACGCTTGGACGCTCGCGCTCGGATGCTCACGCTTGGACGCTCACTCTCGGATGCTCACGCTCGGACGCTCACGCTCGGACGCTCACGCTCGGACGCTCACACTCACGCTCGGACGCTCACGCTCTGACGCTCAGGCTCTGACGCTCAGGCTCAGGCTCTGACGCTCAGGCTCTGACGCTCAGGCTCAGGCTCTGACGCTCAGGCTCTGACGCTC
The DNA here is from genome assembly GCF_046119375.1 of Phyllobates terribilis. NCBI lineage: Eukaryota > Metazoa > Chordata > Amphibia > Anura > Dendrobatidae > Phyllobates > Phyllobates terribilis. Next base: position 640,208,957 of record NW_027362762.1, read on the forward strand.
ACGCTCACCCTCGGACGCTCACCCTCGGACGCTCACCCTCGGACGCTCACCCTCGGACGCTCACCCTCGGACGCTCACCCTCGGACGCTCACATTCTCACGCTCCCACGCTCACATTCACACGCTCCCACGCTCACCCTCACACGCTCCCACGCTCACATTCACACGCTCACCCTCACACGCTCCCACGCTCACCCTCACACGCTCCCACGCTCACCCTCACACGCTCCCACGCTCACCCTCCCACGCTCCCACGCTCACCCTCCCACGCTCACCCTCACACGCTCCCACGCTCACCCTCCCACGCTCACCCTTACACGCTCACCCTCACCCTCACACGCTCACCCTCACACGCTCACCCTCACACGCTCACCCTCACACGCTCACCCTGTGCTAGCCGGTCATCTCCCGGCTGCTCGCAGCAGAAGTTACCCTACCGACGGCCTCGCTCCCCGGTCCTCCAAAATTCATTAAGGGCCCCGGGGGGATACATTGGGGGGTTAATTTAAAGTAGTGCACAACCCATTTAAACACTGCTTCGCTGATTAGTCGCGCCCGGTCGGCCGCATACATATTGTAGAATACCCGATGCGTTAGAATCGGGCCACCATCTAGTATGTTATATGTGGATATGCACATTGAGGAAAACAGATGAATAGACGTGCAATATTTAGAGATGTCTATTGATAAATAGAGTCGATTTATGGATTTGAACATATGGATCTAATTGTATAATCTGTCCCATTGACCACTGTTGATGTAGAATTTTTCTCAGGATGGATATGTGTGTACCACTGTTTACACATATATACACACCTATGTGTTTATTTGGTCTGATTGGCTGTTGATTAACAGCAGGACACCTCTGATTTTAACATATAGTCTATGAGGAAGGTGTCTAATAGGAGTCTATAGCTCCATTGTCTGTCTGATTGTAGGGATTGGGTGGACCGTGTTATATACTGTCAACCTTATAATAGGGGTGAGTGAACCTACAAGTAATCATTACCCCACTTTTTATCTGTCTAGGTTTTTCACATATTTTAAATAAGTATAATAATAAAAATTGATTAAATTCTCAAATAATTGCTATAATAATTGGTAAATGAGTGAGACTCACATTCTACCATAGCTGTTATTTCTTCTATGTGCACAGTACGATCAAGTTAGCCATTATTCTGTGCAAATGAAGGTGTGATCACAACTAGAGATTAGCGAATATACAGTACAGACCAAAAATTTGGACACACCTTCTCATTTAAAGATTTTTCTGTATTTTCATGACTATGAAAATTGTACATTCACACTGAAGGCATCAAAATTATGAATTAACACATGTGGAATATACTTAACAAAAAAGTGTGAAACAACTGAAAATATGTCTTATATTCTAGGTTCTTCAAAGTAGCCACCTTTTGCTTTGATGACTGCTTTGCACACTCTTGATGAGCTTCAAGAGGTAGTCACCGGAAATGGTCTTCCAACAATCTTGAAGGAGTTCCCAGAGATGCTTAGCACTTGTTGGCCCTTTTGCCTTCACTCTGCGGTCCAGCTCACCCCAAACCATCTCGATTGGGTTCAGGTCTGGTGACTGTGGAGGCCAGGTCATCTGGCGTAGCACCCCATCACTCTCCTCCTTGGTCAAATAGCCCTTACACAGCCTGGAGGTGTGTTTTGGGTTATTGTCCTGTTGAAAAATAAATGATGGTCCAACTAAACACAAACCGGATGGAATAGCATGCCGCTGCAAGATGCTGTGGTAGCCATGCTGGTTCAGTATGCCTTCAATTTTGAATAAATCCCCAACAGTGTCACCAGCAAAGCAACACCACACCATCACACCTCTTCCTGCATGCTTCACGGTGGGAACCAGGCATGTAGAGTCCATCCGTTCACCTTTTCTGCCTCGCACAAAGACACGGTGGTTGGAACCAAAGATCTGAAATTTGGACTCATCAGACCAAAGCACAGATTTCCACTGGTCTAATGTCCATTCCTTGTGTTCTTTAGCCCAAACAAGTCTCTTCTGCTTGTTGCCTGTCCTTAGCAGTGGTTTCCTAGCAGCTATTTTACCATGAAGGCCTGCTGCACAAAGTCTCCTCTTAACAGTTGTTGAAGAGATGTGTCTGCTGCTAGAACTCTGTGTGGCATTGACCTGGTCTCTAATCTGAGCTGCTGTTAACCTGCGATTTCTGAGGCTGGTGACTCGGATAAGCTTATCCTCAGAAGCAGAGGTGACTCTTGGTCTTCCTTTCCTGGGGCAGTCCTCATGTGAGCCAGTTTCTTTGTAACGCTTGATGGTTTTTGCAACTGCACTTGGGGACACTTTCAAAGTTTTACCAATTTTTCGCACTGACTGACCTTCATTTCTTAAAGTAATGATGGCTACTCGTTTTTCTTTACTTAGCTGCTTTTTTCTTGCCATAATACAAATTCTAACAGTCTATTCAGTAGGACTATCAGCTGTGTATCCACCAAACTTCCGCACAACACAACTGATGGTCCCAACTCCATTTATAAGTCAAGAAATCCCACTTATTAAACCTGACAGGGCACACCTGTGAAGTGAAAACCATTTCCGGTGACTACCTCTTGAAGCTCATCGAGAGAATGCCAAGAGTGTGCAAAGCAGTCATCAAAGCAAAAGGTGGCTACTTTGAAGACCCTAGAATATAAGACATATTTTCAGTTGTTTCACACTTTTTTGTTAAGTATATAATTCCATATGTGTTAATTCATAGTTTTGATGCCTTCAGTGTGAATGTACAATTTTCATAGTCATAAAAATACAGAAAAATCTTTAAATGAGAAGGTGTGTCCAAACTTTTGGTCTGTACTGTATATTCTACTTGAATATCACAGAAAGACACAAACAAGGGTCAGGATACAAGATGAAAATGGTAATAGCCATTTATAGTAGACACAAGATAATTAAGATAGCGTCAACTAAAATGGGAAATCAAGATGTCCACCCCACCCTATGCTCGTTTTACATAATGTGCTTCATCAGGGAGTGGGTATCAGGTTAAAGGGTGCTCATTTTAAATACATACAGTCTAATATACTAATATAGAGGAGTAGAAAAGGTATATCCCAAATGCAGATACAGAAATTATAGTGTGAGGTCACTATGTAGGCTGATCAACTGACTGGTCACACAATGCGAAGATCAAGCATGTCATTAATGACATTGCATGGCACTTCTAGAGAACAACCAAAGGCATCACATCAACTTCATGGTAATACCTTGAGCTGCTCACAAAGAATACATAAGGAAGGCTGTGGTTTTAAGTTACACCTGCAGAGGGCGCTATATACAAGAAGAAAAGATTAATAATAGTAACAGAAAAAAAGAGCAAATGTAAAAGAAGTGAAACTAGAGCAAGAAGAATGCCATGAACCAAGCTGTATTAATACATACAGAAAGAGACAAAAAAGAAAGTGCAGAAAATGAGAAGTATCAAAACAGGAAACGTCAAGAGGTTTTGTTTACGGTTGGTGACATGGTTTGGTTGTCCTCAAAGAATCTGCGGTTGAGGATTCCTTCTAAGAAATTGGGTCCGAAGTTTGTGGGACCATTTAAGGTGCTTCAGGTGGTTAACCAGTCTGCTGTTAGGTTGGAGGTTCCTTCCTCCTGGAAGATTAATCCGGTGTTTCATATTTCCTTGTTGAAAAAAGCTGATGTATCGGATAGGGATGCCACTGTCACAGTTCCTTCGGTGGTGGAAGATGGTGAATATGAAATTTCTCGTATCCTGAATTCCAGAAGGCATAGAGGGAGATTGCAGTATCTCGTCGCTTGGAAAGGTTTCGGTCCTGAGGATAACTCCTGGGTAAGGGCAGATGATGTCTCTGCTCCTAGACTTATCAGAGCGTTCCACAGGAGGTTTCCTGATAGGCCTGGGCCTGGAGGATCCGGAGGATCCTAATAGAAGAGGGGGTATTGTTAGAACCCTCCTGTTAGTTTTTTTCTATTTTGTGGTCGCGTGACCTGCTGCCTATTTCTTCCAGCTCCGCCCTTCTGGCTTTGCTGGACTTCAGTGTTACTTTGACTCTTAATCTAGCCAGGTGCTTTGTACCTATCTCTATAGTTTGCTTGGTCCTTTGACCTCTAAGTATTTTTGTCTGTTTGTCTTTTTGCTCCGCTACAACTTCTGCTAGGAGGTGTCCAATTTTGTCCCAGTCCTTAGTACTTTTAGGGACCCCTCCCTTATATCTATAGGTCTGCGTTCAGACTAGCTGAGGACGAAGGCGGGTCTGTTCACAAGGAACAGGTTGCCTGCTGCATCGTAGGGAATCAGCTTAGTCCTATTGTAGGGACAGTTTTCCTATCTTTCCTTAGTTCTTGTAGCAGATCATAACACTGACCTTCCACCATAACATTTTTCCCTTTGACAATCCTTTACCCCCTCATGAAATAAAGGCAAACCCGAACTGTTGGATTAAAGTCGGTCTTTATTATAACAAACATAACAATAAATAATTAATCACATATGTCCAAACACCGTAGAATTAAGGTGCTAAACACTTTCTATATGCAATATATACCTTAGATCCTTAATTGTCATATAACAGGATTCAGGATAAAAGTGATTCCAGCTCCAGCATGCCATTTACCATCATTGCATGACTAGAGTTAAAATTACCTTCTACAATACTAATGATGATGTGGCGCCCCTGAGGGTTCAGTCGCCAGAGAGGTACTGCATCTCACCCAGAGGTGTGGTATCTCACTCTCAGGTAAGGATGGAATACTGCCCGGGACCCTAACACCTGCATCCAACACTACACTACTCCAGACCGGCAGGAGGGGCAAGATGCGCTGCTGCGTTGATGAGCTCTGTTCCTGGCTGAAGTGGGGGGAACCAAGAGAAGGGGAACCGTGGGTGTGGGTGGAGGAAGAATATCAGGGGAGTACTTGATAAGGAGGATATAAAAAGGGAAGCCATCTTGGGTGTGCAGTCAGTCAGTATAGAAGAAGCGAGGAGTTCAGTCAGAGGAGGAGAGTGTGCTCTGCAGGAGCTCTGCTCAGGTGGAGCGGGCCTAGTGAGAGAGGCCCAGGACAGACTGAAGAGAGGAGAGGAGCAGGAAGGAAGGCTCCAGTAAAGCAGAAAGGATCCTAGGGGCACGGGCAGTGCGGAGGCCACCCGTGCGCCCGAACCCACCAGGAGTGGAAAGATCAGGCCGCAGAGAGTTGACCGGCTCCTAAACTAGCAGAGTTCTTCAAGTCTCAACTAGATAACCGGAGGGTGCAGCATTTCAGGTGCTGCAACCAAAAACCACATCTAACTCGCCAAAAAGGTGGCCATATAGGACCCAGGGGACAGAGAAAACGTCGCCCGACAAGGTCCGGGGTCACTGGCTTGGGACACTGGGTGTGAGGTGCAGGGAGTCGGCCAGAAGGATCACACAGAAGGGGGTCCCATTACGTACTCCGGTGGTACCTGGGAGTTTGGTGAACCCCTCCCTGAGTAAACACAGGATGGCGTGGGAAGTTACTCTGGCCCTGGTAACTTGGAGTCTAAAAATCGTGAGTAAAACCCTGAAGACTGCACTCCACTATCTCTGCAAATTATTACTGCGCCATCATCCCCTGCACAACCCTACACACCTACTTCATCTATAACATCCCTGCAACGCCCTGGAGCTAAGCTCTGCCTGTGGAGAGCTAAACCAACCCTGCTGCACTAACATCAGCTCCCGAGGACCTGCTCCGCAGCGGCGGCTCCCTTTTGCCACATACCACAGGTGGCGTCACGAACATTTCATAAAAACTATAATTCCTTTACTATAAAATTCCCCTTTTATTGACCGCCCTGGGTCACGGACCAGGTCACCGCCACTGTGACATCTCCCCTAGCAACGACCGGCCCAGCTACCGAGTACCCCACGGCCCAGGGGGCGCGTCAATTACTCTATACTATCATCACTGTCCAGGCAAAGCCGTCACCTATCTGTTAGGACACTCTCCTTAACTCATCTGCATCATGCACTTTATAAGACAGTATTTACGTTTGCCCTAGGCTCATTAATTAATGATACTTACCTTTTAGACTAGCTCTCTATATGCTGGTGCTGATGAGACACTAATGCAGTGATCCCTCTTTAGTTTAGGCTATTTAGGTATGGTTGAAAGATTTTCTCAGGACTGTTACCCCACTGCTGTTGTGAGTTGTCAGGCATTCGATTAAGAATATATATTTAATACAAAGAGAGGTCTGTTTTTACCGTCACCCTTTCATGAATTTAAGCTGTAATCTACTATATAGGGTAAGCCTCTCATTTCTAGGGGTTCCATAACCTATATATAGTATCTACTTTGTATCTATCACATGCCCTTACCACACTACTGGTAGAATATGTATTAATAGTGTCTCCCTTCTATTGGAGGTTCCCCCCCAGTTTTGTATTTTAATACTGTGGATTTTATGTTGTTTCAATAAAAATTATATTTTTTATATTTGAGCTGGAGTCACTTTTATCCTGAAGCCTGTTATATGGCTATTAAGGATCTAAGGTATATATAACCATAAATAATAATAACTTTTGGTTGAAGGAGGTTATTGGAGCTCCAAAATGGCCTGACATTACCAAAAATATTTTTTAATCTTCCAGCATTACCCCCAGCCGCAACCACCAGCTCGAGGGCACCTCCATCACTGGAAACACCTTCTACATGCCACCGACTCCCCAGGGACCCCACCCTGTAGAGTCACAAATATTCCGCCATACCATTAACAAATCCTAAACACAATTGGAGGGTGCCATCTACTTAATGCACAACCCCCACCACAATTTTCCACCAACTCCAAGAACCTATTCACACCGCCAAGCTGAAATGACACCATGACAATCCTATCTATGCCCCTTTACCAGAATAAACCAAAACAAAAAAAATCAGGGCAGACGAGACATTTTGCTGTGGTTCCTCTGTACAGATGAATGCCGCTCAGCTTCTCCCTCCCTTTTTATATGTATCTGCTCATTTGTAACAACCACCCACCTACTACTGCCTCCTTAAAATTTTGACCACACTAATGTTCCCCAACTACGTGCAGACTAATTAACCCCTTATCGGCCCTACAAAACCAAATATCGCTCAATAACAATAAACCTATAGTATATAGATTCCAGGGGACGGTCAGCAGAGAAAGCACACCGACAAAAGTTTATAAAAACTGGTCTTTTATAGCCAAAAGCACATGAACAGTTTGAAAAGATAAAAAAATTATGTCAATATTACATTATACAATGCAATATTTATTTACCAACAGAGAGCCATTAATTCCCCAAGCTAACAATCAATTCAATAATGTTATATTTACCAAAAGAACCCTTTCACACAATCAGGTCTTCAGCTAGCTCCTTCAGTTCCTCTCATCACACCCCCAGGTGTCTCATCATAGAATGGTTCACCCTTAGCGTGTTCCTCCTAGAATACCTCTTCTCAAGGGATCTCCTTGGTCAAGGGATGTTATTCCCTTGGTATCTCTCCTCCAGGGACCTTTTCTTGAATGACTTTCTTCCTTCAGGGACTCGCTTCCTTGGATTTGCTATGATCAATGACCTGTATTAATTAATCTGTGTTTTCTCCCTCCAATATGCATATAAAGGATCCTAATTTCATTATTCTGAATTATCCTTTGTTAGCTCACTGCATTTTGTCATTCAGAGTGAAGATGTGCTGGCTAGTAGAGTTGAGAAATTTGCTTTGCACAGCCCCTGTCCGCGGTCCAGGTCGGTGCTTTCTGGCCATGGACAGGAGCTGCGCCTATTTCTTTATGCCCCCCCCCTCCAGTATCCTATGCTCAGCTTGTGATTTGCCGGGCTAACAAAATATCATCTGTGCCCCACATGCCGCACAGATGACTTCATGCCAGGTTGGTAAATCAAATTCCATACTTTAAATCTGGAAGCCCCAGAAATTTGTGCAGCTCCTGTTCACAGCCAGAGAGCACTAACCTGGACTGCGCACCGAGGTAGCGCGAAGCGATCTGCTCATCACTAATGCTAAGTAAAATCACCCATAATGTTTTTACTGCAATAGGAAAATTCTTGTTCTCGTTGGAGCCTTTGTACTGTCAGATATAAACATTGATATGTGCATCCTGATTACCAATTCTACTGACAACTGACCAAAGGCCCACTACTTAGAGATTTTTTGGCTACAGAAATCTCAATTTTGTTGTGCAAAAAAAATACAAAATAGTATAGATAGATATTTAATACATTTTTAGATCTGCATATCTGTATATCTTACAATATGGCAAATACCTGCAGCGTTTAGCTTAATGTATATGAAGTAACCTCAAAGCTGTATTACTGTAGGGTATAACATCCCAAACGATTCCCTCATCCATTGTGAGCACCTTGTCAACACGGCTCAGCATAGCCCGAGAGACAAATCCCTGAAAATTTGCGGCAAAAGTAAAAAAAAAAACATTTCACACAGAAACTGTCAGAGAAATCAAACTTAAAGGGGTATTCCCATCTCCAAGATCCTTTCCCAATATGTAGTAGGTGTAATAATAGTAATATTAGCAAATATCTTCAATTAGAAATGTGGTATAGTTTTTCTGATTCGCTGTGGACCTTAGGTATCCATGGTTACATCCACTGATAAAGTGATTGTTAGCTAGCTAGCTGCTAGTGGTCGTAACTGTGGATACCTAAGGTCCTGTAATGCCTGCACATGAGGTAAGTGGCATAGCGAATCAGAAAAACTATACTACATTTCTAATTGGAGGTATTTGCTAATATTATTATTATTACACTTACTACATATTGGGATAGGATCTTGGAGATGGGAATACCCCTTTAAGGCAAAAAGCAGGAAAGAAGGGAAGGGTGTAATAGATGATCAAGGTCTCTTCATGGCATTGACATGACACAAGTGAATGTCACACAGGTCCTACATATGGTGTGGTGTAATATAATATACCTTAGCCGGACCCCTCTAGTTTTCATTCCTGGTACACTAACTCCTTGGGATGCCCAAAATTGCAGAGGTTAGAAAAAAGTACTCACAACGTTTTTTTTATATTGTTTGGTATTTTGGAATTTAAGAAGATTCTTATTTTTGTTGCATTACAAATATTTAATAAAATTATAATTGTTATAAAAAGCAATTGTAGAAATATAAGTAAATGTATTCTAAAATATCCCAATATGATTATTTTTTGGAAATCTGTTACTTTTAAAGAGAATGTTATAATTATGTTCAAAAACTTTATTGTAGATCGTCCAAAAATTCGACTTCCCAGATACCTTCGTCAAACGTATGTGAAGCATGTTGGAGAAGCAGTGAATCTGGTTATTCCTTTCCAGGTAATAGGGTCTAATTTGCAGTGTGCTGTACTTATACAGTATATGTGTATTTGTTTTGGATTGTCAAATTTGCGGTATGTCCTCAACGTCGTGGATTTTTTTGTTGCTATGGATTTCTCCAGCAATGTGACATTTATGTCAAACTCTGCATTTCCCTTTCTTTTTAATACCTTGTCATATCTATGTACAATGTTAGAAACTGCCTAAAAACTCAGTTTCTATAATTATTTAATAGCTAACTAGATTAGCTTGTCACTTTAAGATACATGGATTGGAACCTATTATTACCCTGCACATCTTAAGTATTTAGGAATTAATGTAAAGGAGTTGATAAACTAGGCCTCATGTGGCTGAAGTGTGTCAGCAGTTCCTGCATGATGAAAGCATTGATGCTTTGGACTGGCTTGCCCGTTCCTTAGACCTAAATCCAATTGAGAACATCTGGGACATCATGTCTCGTTTCATCCACCAACGCCTGGGCATGCTCCTGATGCAGTGGTGGATGTTCTCCTGAGGGATCTCCACCCAGACCATCAGTCAACTCCTGAACAGTCTGTGGTGCAACGTGGCATTGCTGGATGGAACGAGACATGATGTCCCAGATTTTCTCAATTGGATTCAAGTCTGGGGCACGGGCAGGCTAGTCCAAGGCATTAATGCTTTCATCATGCAGGAACTGCTGACACACTTCAGCCACATGAGACCTAGCATTGTCATGCATCAGAAGGAACCCAGGGCTCACTACACCTGTATATGGTCTCACAATGGGTCTCAGGATCTCATCCTGGCACCTAACGGCAGTCATGGTACCTGTGGCTAGCACATAGAGGGCAGTGAATCTGCTCTCACCCGTGAAGAGCACAGGGCGCCAGTGTCAAATCTGCCAATCTTGGAATTCTCTGGCAAATGATAATCGCCCTGCTCGGTGTTGGGCTGTAAGCTCAACACCCACTTGTGGACGTCGGGCCCTCATACCACCCTCATGGAGTCTGTGTCTGCCAGTTTGAGCAGACACATGGATGTTAGTGGCCTGCTGGAGGTCATTTTGCAGGGCTTTGACACTGCTCCTCCTGTTCCTCTTTGCACAAAGGAGGAGGTAGCGGTCCTGCTGCTGGGTTGTTTCCCTCCTATGGCCCCCTCCATGTCTCCTGGCGTACTGGCCTGTTTTCTGATCTCTGTTCCATGCCCTGAACACTGTGCTGACAGACACAGCTACCCTTCTTGCCACAGCTCACATTGATGTGCCATCTTGGATGAGCTGCACTACCTGAGCAACTTCTGTGGGTTGTGCTGTAGACACTGTCTCATGCTACTGTACCTCTAGGTGTGAGAGTATTGACAAAATGCAAAAGTGGCCAAAACAACAGCCAAAAAGTATGAGAACAGAGAAATGGTCTCTGGTCACCACCTGCAGAACCACTCTCCACCATTTGCACAACACAGGAGAAATTGATTCACAATCAGTGTTGCTTTATAACTGGACAGGTTGATTTCACAGAACTGTGATTGACTTGGAGTTACATTGTATTGTTTAAGTGTTCCCTTCATTTTTTAAGGAGTGTATATTGATTTTTATATTGGCTTAGAGCAGTGTTTCCCAACTCCAGTCCGGAAGGCCCACAAATAGATCTTGTTTTCAGGATTTCCTTACTATTGCACAGGTGATGGAATTATTGCTCATGCATGTGATGCAATTATCACTTGTACAACACTAAGGGAAACCTGAAAATATGACCTGCTGGTGCGCCTTGAGGACAGGAGTTGGGAAACACTGGCTTAGAGTATCTCAGTGTTAAATTTACACCTGGGTTCATAAATTATTATGGATTCATTTCTGGATTATACATAGGAGGCTAGTGTACAGCCATGAGTCTCTGGTAAATATATATTCTTTCTATTATTACATGACAATTGATATCATAACTTTAACCGATTAGTGACCAGGCCTGAATGGGCCTTAATTAGTGATGAGCGAGCGTGCTCGCCACTGCTCGGTACTCGCCCGAACATCGCCCTGCTAGGCGAATATTTCCGGGTTGCTCAGGCAGGAGCTCGGGTCCCCACCCTGCATGTTTGGCGCTCTTTAGAGAGCCAGTGAACATGCAGGGATTGTCTGCCACGCACTGTAATGCCGTAGCCATGTTGGTTCTGGCTTTACAGTGATTGGCTGGCCGCACAGCGTCATCAGGTCTATATAAGACCCGGTGACGCTAGGCTCGTCACAGTCTATCCCAGAAACAGGCTGAGTAGGGAGAGGTGCTGCTGGGGACAGAATTGGCGGTGTACTAGTTAGGCAAAGGTAGTGGTACTCCAGGAGTATATATATATCCATCTGAACTAACAGTCCTTCTGAGGACTAATCCAGCTGCATATATTAATCCTGATAGAAGGAGTTAGGCAGGCAGGCAGGGTTTGTGGCAGGAAGAGGACGATGGCCTTTTCGCACCTGTGTGGTGCTTCTACGGATCCAATCACTACGGGATCTGTAGAAGCACCACACAGGTGCAAAACATCCGTCGTCATCTTCCCCTCTCCCTGCATTGCTCACTCTTGCCTTGCAATGTACCACTTGCTGGATTAGCAGTTTTTCCGGATTAAAGGACTTTTAATTGCAACAGGATCGGTGAGTTGCTGCCTTTCTATTTTCTTCTCATTTGCTCAAACCTATTCACAGTTGGTCCCTGACAAATAGCATATCTGTGAACAATGTTGTCAGAGTATTACGCCACTTTTACGGACATACATAAAACAAGGTAAAATGGAAAAAATGTTAAGATACATGCTTTCCAGGGTAATGACTTGTATATAAAGCCAAAGAAATACTAAAAAAAAAAAATTATGGACTGTGGAAGACATTTATGCAACCAGATTGAACATGAACATTCATCTGGAGCTGACCACCTAGCAGCACTTGTCCCTATTTTAAATGCATCTAACAGCGTTATCGATAAGTAATAGAATAGATTTTAATTTTTTTTGGGCAGCACCATGCAGTATAAGGCAATAATACCTGGCTGGATTGATGTAATACGCTATCCATACTGTGATACCTCACCCGTAAACTAATTTCAGATAAGACAGTTAATATTCTAGAATATAGAATCTATTTGAATTGTCCTTCCCATTATTAAGGAGTGAGTCTCCTATACCGTTATTGCATATGCAGCAATTTCAAGGGCTGCCAAAAATTAGGACGTACTTCAATACACATTTGAAGAGACGTAAAAAAAAAGAAAAAATAAATAAAAAACACATTAGAATCTTTCTTTAGTATAAAAACCAGACTCGTCAATGTAACCTCAATGTAATCACATTGTTCAGCTCCCGCACCTCCTCCTCCTCCTGTTCAGCCTCCATCTCCGAAATGACCACATCAGTCACCAGCTGGAAGCACTGCAGCACTGCCTTGGCCAAGCGGCAACAGGCTGTGTTGAAGCTAATATGCTTAATGCTTAGGTGGCAAACCGCTCACCGCTGCAGAGTTGTTGAAAACTGTAACACAGCAGGCAGATCTGTGGCTCTCACCGCTGAACCTGGTGACGGAGAAATGACAGCTGTAGCAGATACGGTTTCCCTGTATACCACTCCTTTCATCCGACCTAAAGAATATGGCTGTGGTGAAATACAACTCTCTCCGAGAAGCAGCCCTGGCTAAGAAAAGTCTATGTGAAGGTTCCCGGATACTCTATGGCTGTTTTTTTTACTGTGGATTGGATGTGCTGCTCATGCATGTTTTTTCTCAAACCGCATTGCAGATTAGGCCATTGCCCAACTCTGTAGTCATGAAATTCAAGGTGCAAAGAAATATCTTTGTGTGGCGAAGCACCACCGAGAAGTGTGAGCTGATGTTGGACGGTCTGCCATTGCTTATGCAACAAGCTGCATTAGAGGACTTCCTGGGAGAAATGACAGCCTGAGTAGATACGATTTCCCTCTATGCCAGTCCTTTCACCGAGCTAAAGAATATGGCTGTGGTGAAATACAACTCTCACCGAGAAGCAATGTCAGACTGAAGAATATTGGGCCCACCAGAGGATTTGATGCTGAGGGCCCACCTTTCTCCCCCGCTCAAGAGCCCCATAGCAGCTGCAAAGTTTGCGCTATATGAATTTTCCTGATGGAGAAGCCAGGGCCCACCGGAGGATTCTCTGATGGGCCCGTCCAACCCTGTTGAGAAGCAGCCTCGGCTAAGAAATGTCTGTGTGAAGGTTCCTGGACACTGTATGGCTGCTTTTTTACTGAGGGGGAAACCCACACAAACACGAGGAGAATATACAAAATCCTTGCAGATGTTGTCCTTGGTGGGATTTGAGCCCAGGACCCCAGCGCTGCAAGGCTTCAGTGCTAACCACTGAACCACTGTTCTGCCCTCTCTGTTCTCCCTCTGATATCTAACATGCTGGAGAAACTTGCACCTACTGCCACTCGGTATCTTCAGCTCCTTTGTGAGAAACTAATGAATTTGGCCAGCCACTCAGTCTACCAAATAAAATTCCTGAGAAGGAAATTGTGGATGGCTTTGCTACTGGTACTGGGGGCACTGCTAATACCATGGCGTCATGCCATCGTTCACTGGAAATATTCCAGGCTGGTAGGAGCCAAGCTGATTCCCACCAGCAGCAAGCTCACTAGACGTTGGCCTCTATCATGCTTACGACCTGCAAGGTTTGCACTTTGAGCTCTCTCTTGAAGAAGCCAGGGCTCACCAGAGGAGTCTCTGGTTCTCTGGTGGGCCCGTCCAACACTGCTGAGAAGCAGCCCTGGCTAAGAAAAGTCTGTGGGAAGGTTCCTGGACACTCTATGGCAGTGTTTTTACTGTGGACTGGCTCCAGCAATCTATAAGATCCCTTCGCTGGCTCCCCATTGCCCAGAGACTCCAGTTCAAAACCATGACATTCAAAGCCATCCACAACCTGTCTCCTCCATATATCTGTGACCTAGTCTCCCAGTACATGCCTGCATGCAACCTCAGATCCTCACAAGATCTCCTTCTCTACTCCCCTCTTATCTCCTCTTCCCACAATCGCATACAAGATTTCTCCTGTGCATCCCCCTACTCTTGAACTCTGTACCCCAACATATCAGACTCTCGCCTACTGTTGAAACCTTTAAAAGGAAGCTGAAGACCCATCTCTTCCGACAAGCCTACAACCTGCAGTAACCCTCGCTCCACCATACCGCTGCACGATCAGCTGTACCCTCACCTACTGTATCCTCACCCATCCCTTATAGACTGTTTGTGCGCCCTCACGGGCAGGGTCCTCTCTCCTCTTGTACCAGCCGGTGACCTCTTTTCACATGTAAAGTGCCATGGAATAAATGACGCTATAATAATAATAAATAATAATAATTATACTAATTGTACTCTGGGTCAATTGATGGCACTTTCCTGGTGTCTTCCCCTAAATTGATGTGTTTTGGCAGCTTTTGGTCCCGTTTGAAGGTGTTGTGTATGCATTTGGTTTTGGCATCCATTGAATCCAATGGCGTTCAGCGAATATTCGACAATTACATTGGCGAATATTGCAAAAAACGGCGATCGTAATCTGAAACGAATATTGATATATTCACTCGTATATAATCAGAAACACCCTTAAAAAAATTATGTGGGCATGGCATAATGGTGTCACCCTGGTGATATGGTGGTGGAGGATGCAGAAAAGGAGGAGGGCGACATAAAATAGAACAATTCCTGAAGCGTATATACATGTCTGAGTGTGAAGGGGTGCATGGGAATATAGACCCCCCAAAAAATTACCACTGGATTTGAGTTTATGTTCGATGCTATCATCTGGTGGTGTTGACAAGTCTTGTCCAATCCAGCCCTTGTTCATTTTCATTAGTCAGCCTGTTATTTTTTTTAAGTTGATAGGCGGATGCGCCTATCAGTTATATCAGGCGGCACTAAAAACCTTCTCTGACAAGATGCTAGCCTCTAATGCATAGAGAGACAGTTCATGCCACGTGTCCAGCTTGGATGCTCAACAGTTGTAAGGCATTGAGAGGAATCATGAAGGACGCTGGTATGGTCGCAAAGGTAGTCCTTCAGCATCTTCCAAAACTTTTCCCTCCTTGTCAGAGTACCCCGTGTATGAGGGCCTGGGCGCTGGGAGGGTCTGAGAAAACTGTCCCAGACCTTTGACAGCGTTCCCCTGCCTCTGACGCATCTTGTTTGTGTTTCCCTCACTTGTACTCCTTGGTTGTCCAATGAACTGTCTGTGACCTCTGCCGCCAGCGTTGTCAGATGGGAATTTTTTTTTTGTTATAATTCTTCAACAAGAGCCTGAACTTAATATATCCAAAAATGAACTCCTTCGGTTTCCTCCTTCTACTAATCTTCCTATACCTGAATTTTACTAACCTACCTATATCTGACTTTTACTAACCTACCTATACCTGACTTTGCTTTTTCCTTTAGGTGGTGCCACCATAACTCCCACTCGGCATGCCTGCTGTCTTGGAGTCATATGTGACACAACTTTCCTTTATTCAACGTGGAAAATCACTCACTCACTCATGTCACCTTCACCTTAAAAACAGCTCCAGAATTCGACCTTTTCTCACCTTTGATACTGCTAAAACTCTTATTGTCGCTGTTATTCACTACTGCAACTCTCTTCTAATCGGTCTCCCTCTAAACAAACTGTCTCCTCTCCAATCCCTTCTGAATGCAGCAGTCAGGGTCATATTTCTATCAAGCCACTTCACCGACGCCTCTACCCTGTGCCAGTCGTTGCACTGGTTAGGTTAAACAGTCACTACAGAATACAATACAACTCATCTCTCTCACCCACCAAGCTGTCCACAGTTCTGCACCGCCCTATATCTCATCCCTCATTTCTGTGTATCACCCCTCACATGCCCTCCGTTCTGCAACTGATCTAAGACTGACATCCTCCTTAATCAGAACCTCACACCTCCGTCTCCAAGAATTTTCTCGTGCCGTGCCACTTTTCTATAATGCCCAAAATGCGTACAACACGATGGTCATGGTAAAGGCAGCAGAATATAAAGTCGGCCACGTGTGCCAAACTGCCAACAGCCAAGACTTCCCTATTCTCCCCAAGAGGATGACTGTCCATGTTCTCTTCCTCCTCCTCCTCATTATCACCCAATCCGCATTGAGATGAGATGAGATGAGGCTGGGCTTGGTAGCATCACCCTGTATAGTTCCTTGCTCCGCCTGCAATGCTTCCTCTTTAATTGTGAGCAACGAGTGTTTCAGTAGACAGAGAAGCAGGATGGTGACACTAATTATGGCGTCATCGCTGCTCACTAACTTGGTGGAGTCCTCAAAGTTTTGGAGGAGGGCACAGATGTCAGACATCCATGCCCACTCATCAGCTCTTATGTGCGGAGGCTGACCTGAATGCCGAAGGGCATGTTGAAGCTGGTACTCAACAACTGCTCTCTGCTGCTCAAAATCATTCTAAACATCTGCAGCATTGATTTCCAATGCGTGGTCACATCGCACACTAGTTGGTGAGCTGGAAGCTGCAAACGCTGCTGAAGCCTTGCCAGGGCGGAGGAAGCTGTAGCTGACTTTCTGAAATGGTCACACACATGGCGTACTTTCACAAGCCGCTGTGGTAGATCTGGGTAGGTTTTGATAAACTCTAAGTTGAGCACATGATCCAGGCATGGTACATGTGCAAGCCTGCCTAGCTTCAGAGCCGACACCAGGTTCTCTGATACAGCTTTCAACAACTCTGCAACGGTGTGCGGTTTGTCGCCTAAGCATACAGTCCTGCTTATTGTTATTGGCACCCACAAAGTTTAAGTACATAATCGGGAATATCTCCTGAAAAAAATGATTCAAGTGATGATGGAGGAGGTGGTGCAGGAGTAGAATGTGAGAGCAACCCTGATTGACCTAGGACCCACAATCCTCTGCTTTGGGAGGATGTATTCCATCCCAGGGTCCCACTGGGTCCCGGATTCCACAATATTAACCCGCTGGAATGTGTCAGTGAGATGTACCGTCCCTGGCCACATTCACTTGTCCACATGTTTGAGGTGAGGTGAACCTTCCCACTAAGTGCACTGGGCAGGGCACAGGTAATGTTCTGGGACCCGTGCTTGTGTAAGGCGGGGACGACACCAAGCGAAATAGTGGCGGCTGGGGACCACATACGAAGCCCCGGTTGCCGCCATGAGGTTGTGGAAAGCTTCCGCCTTCATGAGCCTAAAAGGCAACATTTCAAGTGCAAGCAGTCCAGAATTGTGGCAGTATAGTATTGCGGCCTGTGGGTGGGTGGCTGGCTGGCTGCTTACTTGCACTTGCATTCCAAGGACTTGGGTAGCGACAACTGAATGCTGCGCTGGGACAAGGACGTAGACTGTGATGGTTGCAAGTCTGCAATGACAGGTGCAGGGCGGGAGGCATCTTTGCATGTGCCTTGGACAGCGGATTGGCGTGCACACACACAACAGCGGAAGAGGCAGTGGTGTCACCTGCAGACACTGTTCCTGGACCTTGGCGTTTGGCCCAGCTAGTCAGGTGCTTTGCTGTTATGTGCCTGAGCATTCTGGTGGTGGTCAGGCTGGTAGTTTTGTTGCTCTTGCTGATGCTGGCCCGGCAGATGTTGCAAATGGCCTTTTTGGGGTTATCTAAACAGTCTTTGAAAAAGAACCAGACTCGGGAAGACCTAAAAGTTGTACTGGCAACTACCGTCCTGTTGGTGTCCGGGAAACAGTTGCCCACCTTGTGTCTGTGGCCACCACACTGCTTGTTCCTGCCTGTTGTGGTGCTATGCCTCCCTCCCCCTGTGTGCTGCTGTCCTTGCTCTGCATGTCCCCTTGCCAGGTTGGGTCAGTGACTTCATCGTCCACCACTTCGTCTTCCACTTCCGCACCCTGGTCCTCTTCCTGACTTTCTGTCCATTGTGTCTCATCATCATCCACCTCTTGCGACAGTAATTTCACTTTCCCACCTTCGGGTGACCATGGCTGCTCAAATCGCTACATGTGATATTCTGTTGCCCTGCTTGAAGTTGGCAGAGTGAGAGGCCCGAATCTATCAATGGAAAAGTGAACAGCTCTTGGGGTAACCCTGGACTCCTTCAAACCACATATCCAAGCTCTATCCACTTCTGAGCGGACTGAGTGATAGGCCAGAATCTATAAATGGAAAGATGAACAAAACTGCTCTTCGGAGTGTCCAAGTGTGGGATCAGTTGTCTCAGGGCACTCGGAATGGTGAGAGGAAGGAGGATCATGGTGAGAAAGATGCTGACTCCAAGTAAAAACATCTCCTGCATCCGCACATTCCTCAACCACGAATCTACAAAAACGCTAGTGCACGCCCTCATCATCTCCCATTTCGACGACTGCAACCTCCTGCTCTGTGGCCTCCCTTCTAACACTCTCGCATTCCTCCAATCTTTCCTAAACTCTGCTGCCCGACTAATCCATCTGTCGCCTCTCTGTTGCCTGGCCTCTCCTCTCTGTCTATCCCTTCACTGGCTTCCCATTGCCCTGAGACTCCAGTTCAAAACCCTAACCTTGGCATGCAAAGCCATCCACAACCTGTCTCCTCCATACATCTGTGACCTAGTCTCCCGATACTTACCTGCACGCAACCTCAGATCCTCACAAGATCTCCTTCTCTATTCCTCACTTATCTCCTCTTCCCACAATTGCATACAAGATTTCTCCCGTGCATCCCCCCTTCTCTGGAACTCTCTACCCCAACATTTCTGACACTCACCTACTGTTGAAACCTTCAAATGGCGCCTGAAGACTCACCTCTTCCGACAAGCGTACAACCTGCAGTAATCCTCGCTCCACCATACCACTGCACGACCGTTTTATCCTCACCTACTGTATCCTCAGCCATCCCTTGTAGACTGTAAGCCCTCGCGTGCAGGGTCTTCTCCTCTCCTGTACCAGTCAGTGTTACATTTTTGTTCAACATTATTGTAATTGTTTTTACAATGTATTTGTATATCCCTTTTTCACATGTAAAGTGCAAGGAATAAATGGCGCTAAAGTAATAATTATAACGTGGTCCAGACTCATGGCTACTGAGACTGGACCGTGTGGAAGACAGAGAGGCGGTGGTGGCAAGCTGACTGGAAGCATTATCTCTCTGCTATTCAACCAATAACCTTTTCACACTGCTCTGGTTTCAAAGCGGTGTTCCGCTGCCTCCTAGAAATTTGGACAGGAAGGTAGTTCGACATGATATGGGTGTTTGTTGTGCTCCCTCAGCAGGCACAGTTTCATCTTGCCCACGGCCTTGACCTCTGCGTGCACTATCACCATAACATCCACTTCCCTGTCCCTTGTGACACACCTTACCCATTTTAAATGGAGTTTAATATTTGTCACGTTGCCAAAAATGTCTTTATTATTACCGCAGTAATGTAGGATCACGTCTGATGACCACAGTTTTAGGCAGTGACCTGGGAGTCAGAGATGGTCTTTCCCATGTCTTTTCAGCAATGTATGGATGTGTCTGATCATGTCTCACACACCACATGGCCAGATAAGGTAGTAAAATGTTAAAATTACATTTACCGGTGAATGCATTTTTTCACCTTTGAAAGCAATGCAAAAGTGCAAAAACGCATCAAAAACAATATGTTTTATTGTCAGCCCGTAAAAGGGGCGTAATACTCTGACAACATTGTTCACAGCGATCACCTGGAAGTCATAGATGCTTCCAGGGGCCTTCCTCATGCTGTTCCCATGTCATTTGAGCACTGTTCCCATCGATTTGGGCAATTTTTAGGCCCTCTGCAGACCGCCGAGGGGAGCCGCCTGAAAAATGCTCGAGTTTCCCATAGACTTACATTGGGCTCGTTGCTCGGGTCGAGCACCCGAGTATTCCAATTTTCTCGACTCGAGCAACGAGCACCCAAGCATTTTAGTGCTCGCCCATCACTAGTAAAAATAAGAAACGCAATAAGGCAGACATGGGAGCCACAACACCCATTTGAACGAAAGTCTTGGAAGAGAGAGGCCAGCATCTTAGTGCTCCATTATCACTTCCGTTTATGACTGGACAGTTTTTTTTTTTTCATTTTTAATTCTCCTCTTTTCAGCAGTCATAATTAGTGTTGAGCGATACCTTCCGATTTCGGGAAATATCGGATCGGATTGGATCGGACCGATGCCCAAAAAGTATCGGATATCCCCGATTCCGATACCGGAAACCAATGCAAGTCAATGGGACACAAATATCGAAATAAAAATAAACGCTTTCTTTCCTTGTAGGTTAATTCTACATGAAGGAAAACAACTAAGAATAATGTAGAATGTATTACATGAAAAGCCGGCAATTCATCAGCGGCATACACCGGTACCCGACAATTTAGAACAGAAAGAATAGAACATCACACATAGATTAGATAGATAGAAACATGTCAGTCACATATATATGAAGTACAGTGACAGTGTTGCTTACAGTTCTTGTCATTTAGTGTAAAGGATTTATTAAAAAAATAACAGTGTTTTCATGCACCGTCTCTTTAAAAAAGCCGGCCGGCAATTCAGCAGCAGTACCCGACAATTTATTACAGAAAGAATAGAGCTTCACACATAGATTAGATAGATAGAAACATGTCAGTCACATATATATGAAGTACAGTGACCGTGTTGCTTACTGTACTTGTCATTTAGTGTAAAGGATTTATTAAAAAAATAACAGTGTTTTCATGCACCGTCTCTTTAAAAAAGCCAGCCGGCAATTCAGCAGCAGTACCCGACAATTTATGACAGAAAGAATAGAGCATCACACATAGATTAGATAGATAGAAACATGTCAGTCACATATATAAGAAGTACAGTGACAGTGTTGATTACTGTACTTGTCATTTAGTGTTAAAATAAAGGATTTATTAAAAAAAAAATTGGCGTGGGGTTCCCCGTAATTTTAGGCTCTAGCGGAGGTTAAGCAGACAGCTGGGGCAGATGTTTGAAGCCTGGGAAGGGGGTAATACCCACGGAGCTTCCCAGGCTACTAATATCAGCCCCCAGCTGAATACCTAGCCTTTACTAGCTATTAAAATGGGGGACCCCCAAAAAAATGACGTGCGGTCCCCCCTATTTTAATAGCTAGCAAAGGCTAGGCAGACCGCTGGGGGCTGATATTAATAGCCCAGGAAGGGTGCCATGAATATTGGCCCCCTCCCAGGCTAGAAACACCAGCCGTCAGCCGCCCCAGAAATGGCGCATCCATAGGATTTGCCAATTCTGGCACTTAGCCTCGCTCTTCCCACTGCCCTGTAGCAGTGGCAGTGGGGTAATAGGGCTGGGGTTGATGTCAGCTTATAATGCCAGCTGACATCAAGCCCAGGTTAGTAATGGAGAGGCGTCTATAAGACACCCCCATTACTAACCCCATAGTCAAAGTTAAAAAAAACACAAACACCTAGAATAAAGTCCTTTAATTGAAATAAAGACACAATTCTTTATTGTTCTAAATTAAACCATACTTACCATCACGCCCATTCCAGCTAAAGCCAACGATCTCCTGCAATAAAAGTAAAATAATAAAGCAACCTCATCCTTACCTTTCCATGGCTTCCCACGACGGCTCCAGCTCTGCTACATTCACATAACAGGCTGGATCGCAGCCGAAAGCTGCCATCCATCTTGCCATGCCGTCGAGACTGAGAAGCGCAGGCATGCTTGCGCTCCTCAGTGTCTGGCTGTGACGGCATCCAGATGAGCCGAGTTCATGTCCAATGAACTCAGCTCACCTCATGCACGTCACTGACAACGTGGGAAAATTCTCCTGCTCAAGCGCTGAGCGCAGGAGAATTTTCCCACGCTGTCAGTGACGTGCACGAGGTGAGCTGAGTTCATTGGACATGAGCTCACCTCATGCACGTCACTGACAGCGTGGGAAAATTCTCCTGCGCTTGCAGTGAGCGTGAGAGAATTCTCTTGCTGAAGCGCTGAGCGCAGGAGAATTTTCCCACGCTGTCAGTGACGTGCATGAGGTGAGCTGAGTTCATTGGACATGAACTCGGCTCATCTTTATGCCGTCACAGTGAGACACTAAGGAGCGCAAGCATGCCTGCGCTTCTCAGTATCTGCGGCATGGCAAGCTGGATGGCAGCGTTCTGTTGCGATCCAGCCTGTCATGTCAATGTAGCTGAGCTGAAGCTGTCGTGGGAACCATGGAAAGGTAAGGATGATGTTGCTTTATTATTTTACTTTTATTGCAGAAGACATTGGCTTCAGCTGGAATGGGCGTGATGGTAAGTATGGTTTAATTTAAAACATTAAAAAATTGTGTGTTTATTTCAATTAAAGGACTTTATTCTGGGTGTTTGTGTTTTTTTATTTAACTTTGACTATGGAGTTAGTAATGGGGGTGTCTTATAGACGCCTCTCCATTACTAACCTGGGCTTGATGTCAGCTGGCATTATAAGCTGACATCAACCCCAGCCCTATTACCCCACTACCACCGCTACAGGGCAGTGGGAAGAGCGAGGCTAAGTGCCAGAATTGGCGCATCCTATGGATGCGCCATTTCTGGGGCGGCTGACGACTGGTGTTTCTAGCCTGGGAGGGGGCCAATATTTATGGCACCCTTCTTGGGCTATTAATATCAGCCTCCAGCTGTCTGCCTAGCCTTTGCTAGCTATTAAAATAGGGGGGACCCCACGTCATTTTTTGGGGGGGTTCCCCATTTTAATAGCTAGTAAAGGCTAGTATTCAGCTGGGGGCTGATATTAGTAGCCTGGGAAGCTCCGTGGGTATTACCCCCTTCCCAGGCTTCAAACATCTGCCCCAGCCGTCTGCTTAACCTCCGCTAGAGCCTAAAATTACGGGGAACCCCACGCCAATTTTTTTTTTAATAAATCCTTTATTTTAACACTAAATTACAAGTACAGTAATCAACACTGTCACTGTACTTCTTATATATGTGACTGACATGTTTCTATCTATCTAATCTATGTGTGATGCTCTATTCTTTCTATTCTAAATTGTCGGGTACCGATGCTGAATTGCCGGCCGGCTTTTTTAAAGAGACGGTGCATGAAAACACTATTATTTTTTTTAATAAATCCTTTAACACTAAATGACAAGTACAGTAAGCTGAGCGCTGCCATCCAGCTTGTCATCCTTCAGAGACACTGCAGAGCGCAGGCATTATGGGAACTTCCGATTCCGGTATTCGATATTCTAAAAGTATCGGAACTCGGTATCGGAACTCCGATACCGCGAATATCGGTCGATACCCGATATTTCAGTATCGGAATGCTCAACACTAGTCATAATGTTTTCATCATTGTCATTAACGTGGTTTGATGAAGCTTTGTTTTATGAAGGACACATTGTAACATTTTTCTCTGCAATTCAAATATAGAAAAAAAAGCTATTTTTTTACTGCTAGTTTTATAGTCATGTCGATAACTTATGTATGTCGTTTTTTTTTTGTTCTATGTTTATAATATAAAGTATTTTATATATAAAAAAAAAATTTGATGATGATGAAGATGATTTATACATGTTTTTATTTTTTACATAAAAGATGTCTGGAGAACATTTTCTTTTTCTCCACTGCAACTGGGCATCCATAGCCCCAGTTGCAGATGAAAACATCCCACTGCAGTGCCAGGCTTCACTGATCTAGGTCTGACCGGACCCAGGAGCTCCACTATGCCAGCGGAAATCCAGTGCTGATGCTTCTGATCACTGCATAGCACTTATTGAGCACTATGTAACTGGCAAAAGACAAGACAGAAGCAATAATAAACCGCTTCTGTCTCATCTAGATTGTTTTTGGCTGGATCATTAACCCAGTGACATAAATTTACAATGGTACAAGGTTAACGCCCACTACCAAGTGTCGTAAATTTACAATGCTTGGGCGTTATCAGATTAAATTAACATTTTAAAGAGTAACCATCATTTTACTCCTTTTTCATAAATCAATAGTACACGTGAAAATAAGAACTTTGTAATATATCTTATTAGAGAAATCCGATTCTTCTCCTCCTGAACTGATCTTTTATTCTCTAAATTCAATTCAGTAGTAAATTCTGTCTTCAGGGAATGAGAAAGGCAGCACGGTGACTCAATGATTAGCATTGTAGCCTAGCAGTGCTGGGATCCTGGGTTCAAATCCCACCAAGGACAACGTCCTCAAGGAGTTTGTATGTTCTCCACTATTTTTGCGTGAGTTTCTTCCCACACTCCAAAGACATATTGATAGGAAATTTAGATTGCAAGTCCCATTGGGGACAGTGATAATATCTGTAAAGAGCTGTTGAATTAATCGCGATATATAAGTGAGTAAAATAAACAATACGGAGAAGTAACAATAAGAATTCATTAGAGCTCAGTGTTTTTTCTTATTAGAGTATGAGATGGTTCCCGGTATTTTTTTTTCTTCTCTTTAATTGTTGCTAGTGATGCGCCCCTGGGCCTGTGTCGCGCTGCGTTGCGCACGCGGGAGCTTACCCGGAGCCGGATCTGTTGAGGGTTGTAATCTCGTGGCGGTGACCCGGTCCGTGCCCAGGGAGTCAAACTGAGCGGCGATGTATCAGCGGTAGATGATGGACGACTACGCCACCCGTTGAGTGCAGCCAGGGAGCTGCTGCTGCAGGGCAGACCGCTGAGGCCGGTGGTAGGATTGTGCAGCGTGATAGTATAACCCCCAACGGGAGGGGTATGGCCTCAGGGCAGCCGACGTGGATGATGGGGGTAGCAGGAACCACTCGGAGACGGTACTGTGTAGTTCAGGGTCTTTACTGGTGACAAAGATAGACCCTCCCGGAGTACTGGCTAGCGATTGGGGCCTGGTCAGTCCTTGAGCAGATGGGATCTCCCCTGGCCAGGCGGAGTTGTAGGCCTCCCAAACTAACGATACTCTTCTGGCTACCTTGCTAGAGGCGGGTATAAGTAGCCCACGTCCCTGAGTGTACCGTGTGGTGCTCACCTGTATGGCCGGTGACTCAGGGCCTTCGGGTTTCTGGGCCAGAGGACCTGCAATCCCCTGCCGGTCGGTTTCTGCTGCTGGATAGGAGTTAGTCCCCACAGCCTCGGACTCCGGGTCCGGTGATAACTTCTCAGTCAGGGCGAGCTCTGCAGCTGCCAGCCCCTGACTCCTTGTAACACTGCTCCCACAGAGCTCCTGTTGTTTCTTCCTATATTTGCTTCTTTTCTCTGCTTCTTCTCTACTCACTCACCCTGCCTCAGCCCTAGGTTTATATAGGGGAAGTTCTTCCCCTCCCAGGACTGGGCAGGAGGTGTGGCATGCATAGGATCCCTGACCAAGAGACCTCCCACCTGCTCTCAGACATAACATTGCTGTTACTGTGGAAAACCAGACCCCTGGGGTGCCACATTCCCCCCTAGTGAAATTTAGTACTCCGGGACCAAACATATTTTAGAAAAACATAACAAGATATAACAATAACAATAAAGAAACACATAAAGGTGGTCACGGCATGTCCGTAACCGGGTGCAGTCTTTGAAGAAAGCAAGGTGTCCATTTCACCAAAACAGGGAGACGTAACCAGGTAGGGGTCTGTCCTGCCCCGAGTCCTTAACAGTCTTTAGTCCGTCCTGGGTTACGCTCCAACTATGTACAAAGGATTCCCGGTAAATCCACCAAGGACTCCTAAAAATAACTAGAAACACATAATTATACACAAGCAACAATAAACAGGTAACCACAAATAAAACAATTTATACACTTCAAATCCTCCAACGTGCGGGTAACTGGCCCCTAGTGGCCCTAGTGGACCTACGGAGCTGACTGTCTGGCCCTGAACTACAGGGTGTAGGAGCTGTTAAGGGTAAACTGGGCAGCGGTCTACGGGCCCTTTGGCTCACTAGGGATATGGCAGGCTCACTGCAAGCAGAGGGTTGATCCTCCTGGTCTGCTGGTGTGGGGTCTTCTGCCTCCTGGACCGGCTGTTCTTCCAGCTCTACCTGTTGCTCCGTAGGTGCTTGGGATGCTGGTTGGAGGAAGGTGAGTACGGGTACCACAACTGCACCATTGACTTGAGTCCAAGACCGAGGGAAGTCTCCGAGCACAGTATTAACCATGTCTTCCCTTTCCTCTACGGGTCGAGGGTCTTCTTGTTCCTCTTCAGGGTTCCGTAGCTGTTCGGGACACTTCTTCAGGTGATCCCGGGATACAATGGTTGTGGTTTCCCCTCCATCTTTACTGATGGTACAGACCTTTGGGTTGTCGTGGCTTGAGGGCAGTACGGTGTACGGGTCCTTCTCCCACTGGTCGTCCAACTTGTGGAGCCGTCTTTTTCTCTTCAAGACCTGCTCTCCGGGTACCAGGGGAACAGCGGGAGCATACTGGTTGTAAGTTTTCTCTTGTCTTTCCCTAGCCTGACAGAGACTTCGCTCCACGCTCTCCTGTACTCTCCGGTACTGCTGCTGCCTCTCTGTGTCCCAGTCTGCTTCTGGTGAAGTGTCCTCAGGTGTCAGGACTCCCATTTCCAGGTCAACAGGTAACTTACCAGGTCTCGCCCTCATTAGGTAAGCCGGGGTACAGTTGGTGGAACCTACCGGGATGTGGTTGTATAGGTCCACCAGATCGGGCAGCTTCTCAGGCCACAGACTGCGTTCTTCCAGGGGCAACGTTTTCAGAAGATCCATTACCACCTGGTTCATTTTCTCACAAAGTCCATTAGTTTGCGGATGATAGGGTGTCGTCCTTATCTTCCGGCAGCCATACAGAGTGCAGAATTCTTGGAAGACCTCCGCTTCAAAGGCAGGTCCCTGGTCTGTCAACACTTGGTCCGGGTACCCGTGTGGACGGCAGAAATGCTGCTGGAAGGCTCTCGCTGCTGTTCGAGCTGTTAAGTCCTTGACGGGGACGACAACCAAGAACCGGGAGTAGTGATCCACGATGGTTAGTGCGTAAACGTAGCCACTTCTGCTTGGAGTCAGTTTTACATGATCCAAGGCTACCAGTTCCAACGGCTGCCGGGTGACGATGGACTGCAGGGGAGTCTTCTGGCTGGCACGGTCCTTCCTTCTTAGGTTGCACGGGCCACAGTCTCTGCACCACCTCTCGATGGTTCCCCTCATGCCTACCCAGTGGAACCGCTCGCGCAGCAGGAACTCCAGCTTCTTCCATCCGAAGTGTCCAGCCCCGTCGTGGTATGCCTCCATCATCATGGCTGCGTCTCTTCGTGGCACCACTACTTGCCAGATTAGTTCATGCGTCCGGGAGTTAACCATTCTGCGGCACAACTTCCCCTTATAAAGGAACAGTCGACTCTTCTCAGCCCACAGTTGCTTGGCTTCCTCCGGAGCGTCTGGGTCAAGGCGAGCCTCTGGCCGAGTCAGCATCTCCTTCACCAGTCGGACGGCAGGGTCACTGTCTTGCGTTTCCTCCCAGTTGTAGTGAGGCAAGGGGTTAAACGTAGCGGCTTGCTTACTCCTTACCCGGTGGGAATACTGGATAGTCCCATGCCGGTGGAACGCAGGGAGTTCGACTTCTTCCAGTCCCTCTGGATCTTCTCCTACGTCCGGTAGGTTTGGCATCCTGGACAGGGCGTCCGCGTTGGTATTGGAGCGTCCTGCCCGGTATTTGATTGTGAACTCGTAGTTGGACAGACGGGCCATCCATCTCTGCTCTAGGGCACCGAGTCTTGCTGTGTCCAGGTGTGTCAACGGGTTGTTTTCCGTGTACACGACGAACCGGGAAGAAGCGAGGTAGTGCTTAAAGCGTTCGGTGACTGCCCACACCACTGCCAGGAACTCTAGCTTAAATGAGCTGTAATTCTCAGGGTTTCTCTCGGTGGGTCGCAGTTTTCGGCTGGCGTAAGCGATTACTCGTTCTTTCCCCTGCTGGATCTGGGACAGCACGGCTCCTAGCCCGATGTTACTTGCGTCGGTGTAGAGGATAAAGGGCTGGCTGTAATCCGGGTACGCCAGGATTTCATCCCCCGTGAGGGCCATCTTCAGCTGGCGGAAGGACTCCTCTTCCAACTTCTCCCATCTGAAGGGTGGCTTCTGGTTCTTGGCCTTCCTGGACTGGCCTATCAGGAGGTCCTGCATAGGAGCTGCCTTTTTGGTGAAACCGGGGATGAACCTGCGGTAGTAGCCTACCAACCCGAGGAACTGCCGCACTTCCTTTACACTGGAGGGACTTGGCCATTCCATAATTGCGGTGATCTTATCAGGGTCGGGAGCCACTCCGTCAACGCTCACCACGTGTCCCAGGTACTGCACCTTTGGTTTCAGGAGGTGACACTTGGAGGGTTTCACCTTTAGGCCGTAGCTTGCCAGAGCTTCGAACACTTCCGCCAGGTGTTTCAGGTGGTCCTCATAAGTCTTAGAATATACGATGACATCGTCCAGGTACAACAGGACCGTCTCGAAGTTTCTATGGCCCAGACAGCACTCCATTAATCGTTGGAAGGTTCCTGGTGCGTTGCAGAGTCCGAACGGCATGCAGGTAAACTCGCTAAGTCCCATCGGGGTGGTGAATGCGGTCTTCTCCCGGTCCGCCTCTGCTACAGGAACCTGCCAGTACCCACTAGTGAGATCCAAGGTAGAGAAGAAGTTAGCAGATCTTAAAGCAGCCAAAGACTCCTCTATCCTTGGTAAGGGGTACGCATCCTTGTGTGTGATACGGTTGATTTTCCGGTAATCTACACACATCCTCATGGTGTTGTCTTTCTTTTTGACTAAGACTAGTGGAGCTGCCCAGGGGCTACAGCTATCCCTGATCACCCCAGCCTCCTTCATGTCTCTAAGCATCCCCTTGGCGTGTTGGTAGTGTGCAGGGGGTACGGGTCGATACCTCTCTTTTATGGGAGGATGATCTCCCGTGGGGATGTGGTGTTCTACCCCCTTGACTCGCCCGAAGTCTAACGGGTGTTTACTAAACACTCTCTCGTACTCTTGAACCACCCGATAGACTCCCTGTTTCTGATGTGAGGGAGTGGAGTCAGTACCCAAATGTAGTTGCTGACACCAGTCCTCCATTGTTTTCTTAGAGCCGTTACCTTCCTCCGGGTGAGATGGAGGCAAGGGTTCCACAGATTGTATAGCATTTTGGTTAATGGTATATAATTTGGCTAGCGTGGCATACCGGGGCAGGTACACTTCCCTCTTTCCGATATTGATTATGCGAACGGGCACCCTCCCATGGCGTACATTAACCACCCCCCGTGCTGTCAAGATGGTGGGCCTACTGTCTGAGTAAACTGGTTCTACCATTGCCTGGTAATCTCTACCTCTCAGACCAATAGCTGCCCGGCACCAAATCATCATTTCACTTTTTGGGGGCATGGCAATAGGGAAAGGGTCACACATTCTCACGCTACCAATCTCACCGCCGGAGAGTTCCACCTGTTGCCGTCGCATCAGTGCCCGGATCTCTTTTTGGAGCACTCGCTGCTCGCCGGAGCTGGCGTTCTTGGCAACCTGCTGTAAAAGGAAAATCACCTCTGCAAGACAATTTTCAATTACATTAGTTCCTAGAGTTATCTTTGGGTGACTCTCGTGTTTGTCAATGTCTACAATGATCAGTCCCTGTGCTGCCAGTTCAACTCTACCAATTTTAATGGTCACCTCTTTAAACCCGATCTGTGGCACGGGCTGACCATTGCTGGCGATGATACTCAAGTCGTCGTCAGGGTAGCGGGTAATATCCGAGTCATTCCAGTACTGCTTGAAGAGCACGTACGGGATGGTGGTGACCTGTGACCCGGTGTCCAGTAGGGCACTCATAGGAATGCCATCCAGTACCACAGGCAAGACTGGACGTCCTCCCACATATTTGTCGCGCCAGTTTGATGGGCCTGATGATCTTTTTCCTAGGGGTTGGCCCTCTACCCTAGGTTGTGCCAGTTTAAAGGACAGTACCTTGCCATATGTCCGGGTTGATTACAGCGGCGGCAGATGGGTCGTCCGTCCTCGTTGTATCGGTCGCTGGGTCTTCCTCTGGCCGGTGGGGTCCTCCTTGGTCGACGCCACGGGATGTCCTCCGGTCCGGATGCCAGCTGGATCTTCCCTGGAGTGGAAACCTGTAAAGACTGCACAGTTCGGGTTAGCGCAGCAACGCTTTTAGCTAGCTCTTGGACCTGATGGTGCAGGTCTGGAGCCGAGTCATTGTTCAAAGCCTGCGCACCTGTTCCCACAGGCCCTGCCGACAAGGGCGCCGCCTCCTGGTGGTAGGTGGTAGTGGGGCGTCTGTGGGTCACAACGCCACCTGGTGCCGGTTCTCGGAGCACCCGGATGGCTCTGTCCTTGAACTGTGCAAATCCCAGATGAGGGTCCTGTAAGACCATTGCCCGCAACTGGGTTCGGTGGGCATTGCAATATAAACCCTCTATAAATTGTTCAGTTAACAGCCTGTCCTCGTCTCCCACGCCGTCAGGGTCGGTCTGCTTAATGGCTCTCAGGGCCTCTTGTAGGTTCAGGGCATAGTCCCTTATACTCTCATGTGCCCGCTGTTTGCACCCGTAGAATCTAAGCTTGATCTCGGCTGAGGTGCGGGTATCAAAGGTGTCCCTCAGCCGGGTTAGTATCCCTGCGACAGTCCTCCCCCCAGGTGGCCAGGACTTTACCTCCCTTTGGGCTGCCCCGGTTAATTGGGCCACCAGGATGCTTACTTTTTGCTCTTCTGTGAGGGGGTACACCTGGAAGAGGCTATCCAGTTTTTCTCTAAAGTCCTGCAGGGTATGTGACTCCCCTGAGTACTGGGGTAGCCAGGCTGCCCCCGGGATATAGGGCATGGTGAAAGGCATGACCGCAACAGCGGTGTCGCTGGCGGGGGTTGGAGCGGTGAAGCTCTCCCCCCGTATCCGACATCCTTCTCCCCCCCTAGTGGACCGTGGCCTACCTTCATAGAATCATAGAATCATAGAATGGTAGAGTTGGAAGGGACCTCCTGGGTCATCTGGTCCAACCCCCTGCTCAAAGCAGGATTCACTAGATCATCTCAGACAGATGTCTGTCCAGCCTCTGTTTGAAGACGTCCATTGAAGGGGAACTCACCACCTCTCGTGGCAGCCTGTTCCACTCATTAATCACCCTAACTGTCAAAAAGTTTTTTCTAATATCTAATCTGTGTCTCCTCCCATTTAGTTTCATCCCATTGCTTCTAGTCTTTCCTTGTGCAAATGAGAATAAAGATGATCCTTCTACAATGTGACAGCCCTTGACATATTTGTAGACAGCTATTAAGTCTCCTCTCAGTCTTCTTTTTTGCAAGCTAAACATTCCCAAATCCTGCAACCGTTCCTCATAGGACATGGTTTGCAGACCAGTCACCATTCTGGTCGCTCTTCTCTGAACTTGCTCCAGTTTGTCTATGTCTTTTTTAAAATGTGGTGCCCAAAACTGTACACAGTATTCCAGATGAGGTCTGACCAAAGAGGAGTAAAGACCGATAATGACTTCACGTGATCTAGACTGTATGCTTCTGTTAATACATCCCAGAATTGTATTTGCCTTTTTTGCTGCTGCATCACACTGTTGACTCATGTTTAGTCTATGATCTATTAGTATACCTAAGTCTTTTTCACATGTACTGTTGCTTAGCTCTATTCCTCCCATTCTGTATATGCTTTTTTCATTTTTATTGCCCAGATGTAGTACTTTTTTCCCTGTTAAAAACCATTCTGTTGGTTGCTGCCCACTGCTCCAGTTTATTTAGGTCTTTTTGAATCCTCTCTCTCTCTTCTCTAGTATTAGCTATCCCTCCTAGCTTTGTGTCATCAGCAAATTTAATCAGTTTACCCTCAATTCCTTCATCTAAATCATTGATAAAGATGTTGAACAATACAGGTCCCAGGACGGAGCCCTGTGGTACCCCACTTGAGACATTCATCCAGCTGGATGTGATGTGAAGCCATTTACAACCACCCTTTGAGTCCGATCACTAAGCCAGTTATGAATCCACCTAACAGTTGCCTGGTCCATTGCATACTTGGTCATTTTTTCAATAAGGATGGTGTGAGATACTTTGTCAAATGCTTTGCTGAAGTCAAGATATACTATATCTACAGCATTTCCCTGATCCACCCAGTCAGTGATTCTGTCATAGAAGGAAATTAAGTTAGTCTGACATGACTTGTTAGTTACAAACCCATGCTGACTCTGGTTAATCACTTCATTCTTATCCATGTACTTACATACATGTTGTTTAATAATTTGTTCAAAGATCTTTCCTGGTATAGAAGTCAGACTCACCGGCCTATAGTTTCCTGGGTCCACCTTCTTCCCCTTTTTGAAGATAGGAACAACATTTGCTCTTCTCCAGTCTTCTGGGACTTCTCCTGTTCTCCAAGAATTTTCAAAGATTATGGAGAGTGGTTCTAAAATTTCTTCTACGATCTCCTTCAGTACTCTGGGGTGTAATTCATCTGGACCTGGAGACTTGAACTCATTTATGTTAGCTAAATATTCCCTCACAATCTTTCTGTTTACAGATAACTTGGATTCCTCTATTCCTTTAAAAGGACATTGAAGATCAGTTGATGTTACATTTTCTTTCTGAGAGAAAACAGATGCAAAATAGGAATTAAAAAGTTCGGCCTTCTCAACATCCTCTCTTACCATTTCTCCATTTTCATCCTGTAAAAATCCTATAGCATCTTTGACTTTTCTTTTACTTTTGACATACCCCCAAAATCCTTTTTTATTGCTTTTGACATCTCTTGCAAGCCTTAATTTATTGTCAGCTTTAGCTAACCTGATACGTGCCCTGCAGGATCTGCAGACTGCATTATAATCTTCTTTAGATATGCCTCCCTCTTTCCATTTAATAAACATTTCTTTCTTTCTTTTTAGCATGTGTTTAAGTTCTGTGTTCATCCATCCTGGTTTCCTTAAATGCTTCCCATTCTTCCTACTTTTCGGGATTGTTAACGATTGTGCTTTGAGAATCTCATTTTTAAAAATTTCCCATTCTTCCTGGACATTTTTCTCCTTAAGGACATCCAGCCATTGGATCCCTCCTATTCTCTTTCTGAGTCTCTTAAAATCTGCCTTTCTAAAATCTAACCTTGAAGTCTGAGTCTTCACATGTCTTCCTCCTCTAGTTATCCAAAATTCTATAATAGCATGATCGCTGCCTCCTAGGGTCCCAGCCACCTTTACCTCCTCAACCATTTCCTCCCTGTTTATAAGGATTAGATCCAAAGTAGCAGATCCCCTTGTTTTCTCCCCTACCTTTTGGAAGATAAAGTTGTCAGCAAGAGAGGATAAGAATTTGCTTGACCTGTTAGTTTTACTTGAGAGAGATTCCCAACAAATGTCTGGATAGTTGAAATCTCCCATGACCACTACGTCATATTTTTTGGAGAACTTGGTCATTTGATACATAAAGAGTTCATCCATATCTTCAGCTTGCCCAGGTGGCCTGTAGTAAATGCCTACAATGGTGTCCTTTCCGTTGTTCTCTCCTTGTATTCTTACCCAAACAGTTTCCACAGAACTCCCAGTCTCTGAAGCTTCAATCTCTGTGCAGATATACGCTTTTCTAACATACAATGCAACACCTCCTCCTCGTTTATCAAGTCTGTTTCTTGCAAATAAGTTGTATCCTTTTAGCCTTTTATTCCAATCATGTGTATCGTCCCACCAAGTTTCAGTGATTCCAATGACATCATATTCCTTTTCCTGCATTAGTAGTTCCAATTCTCCTTATTTGTTGCCCATGCTTTGTGCATTTGTATAAAAACATTTTAGTTTGTGATTGGTTTCTCTTCCTCCCATATTTTTATTATTTAAATTGTTTTGTCTTTGTTCTTCCTTTCCACTTCCAGTAGCAGAGATCTCAATAGTATTTGTCAGCTGTATGGCTTTTTCTGGCCTTTTGCTTCCCTTCCCACATTGTTCTAGTTTAAAGCTCTTCTGATGAGTGTAGCAAGGCGACTTCCAAATACATGTTTTCCAGTCTTCGTAAGGTGCACCCCATCTCTAGCAAGTAGTCCATCGTATAGGTAATTCATTCCGTGATCCAGAAATCCAAATCCTTGTTGACGGCACCATCGACGTAGCCAGTTGTTCACCTGTAGAATCTTATTCCACCTCATTGTTCCATGGCCATCCACTGGGAGGATGGATGAGAAGACCACCTGCGCTCCCAATTCTTTCACTTTCTTGCCTAAGTCTTCAAAGTCACTGCAGATGGTTTCCAGGTCCTTTCTTGCGGTGTCATTTGTCCCCACATGTATTAGCAGGAATGGGTAGTGATCTGTAGGTCTGAAGAGTCTTGATATCCTGTCAGACACATCTTTAATTTTTGCTCCTGGAAGACAGCACATTTCTCTTGAGGTTATGTCTGGTCTGCAGATAGCGGCCTCTGTTCCTCTTAACAGGGAATCCCCCATGACCACCACTCTCCGTTTTTTCTTCACAACATTCTTCTTTCTCCATCCAGGAGGATTCTGAGGGCTTACAAGGTTATTCATTGCTGGCAAAGTCTTATTTTGCTGTATTTCTTCATGGTTCTCCTGCGTGAGAGCCTGGTACTGGTTCCTGAGCAGTATGGGTGCTGACTGCCTCTCGATCCTCCTGCTTCTGTGGGTCACATGCTTCCATTCCTCTGTTTCGTCAGGTGCAGTTCGAATTTCTTCTCTTTCTGAATCATGAAGAGATAATTCTGCTCTGTCTAAGAACTCTTCACCTTCCTTAATGATTTTCAAGGTAGTTAACCTCTCTTCTAGATTTCGCAACTTTTCCTCCAACAGGGACACAAGCTTGCATTTCTGGCATGTGAAGTTTGGCTTTTCCACTGGCAAGTCTGTGAACATGTAGCAGGATATGCAGCTCACCAAATGGCTCCTGGACTCTTCCATGTTCTTATTGTTAATGTTCTGAAAACAGTGAAAAAAGCTTAAAAAAAAGCTTCAAAATGCGCGCGCCAGTAGGCGCGCGGTTTACCGATGTCCTCTTTTCAGCTCCAACAACCAAAATCCAGTGTTCTTTGAGCTCGCGGAGACTCTTCACTTACCCCAAAATGCAGTAGGAATATGCAAATTATCTCCTCAGGACTCCTCCCCTCCTTGCGATGATCCTCTTCCGTAGGCCGCGGCTCCGCAGTGGATCGTCAGGGTTGAGGACCTTCCGTCGCGCTCCTGTGACGTCGGCGTCTGCTGGGCTCCTTCCAGGACCTTAGGCAACGTCCGGACGTGAGGCGGGGGTTCAGTTCTCGCGCGTTTTCGGAGTCCACGCCCCTCTTCTTCCCGCGCGGCGTCCAATGGCGGGAAAACTCCACGGATGGCGGGAAGAAGGCCGAAGATGGCGCCGGATGGCGGGAAAACTCCACCGATGGCGGGAAGAAAGCGGAAGATGGCGCCGGATGGCGGGAATCTTCACCACAGGTAAGTTTGAACAGTCTTTTTCAGGCACGCAGTACCCGGTGGTTGCGGGCACGAAATCCTGCCGACTACGCCAAAAGTTGACGCGCCCCTGGGCCTGTGTCGCGCTGCGTTGCGCACGCGGGAGCTTACCCGGAGCCGGATCTGTTGAGGGTTGTAATCTCGTGGCGGTGACCCGGTCCGTGCCCAGGGAGTCAAACTGAGCGGCGATGTATCAGCGGTAGATGATGGACAACTACGCCACCCGTTGAGTGCAGCCAGGGAGCTGCTGCTGCAGGGCAGACCGCTGAGGCCGGTGGTAGGATTGTGCAGCGTGATAGTATAACCCCCAACGGGAGGGGTATGGCCTCAGGGCAGCCGACGTGGATGATGGGGGTAGCAGGAACCACTCGGAGACGGTACTGTGTAGTTCAGGGTCTTTACTGGTGACAAAGATAGACCCTCCCGGAGTACTGGCTAGCGATTGGGGCCTGGTCAGTCCTTGAGCAGATGGGATCTCCCCTGGCCAGGCGGAGTTGTAGGCCTCCCAAACTAACGATACTCTTCTGGCTACCTTGCTAGAGGCGGGTATAAGTAGCCCACGTCCCTGAGTGTACCGTGTGGTGCTCACCTGTATGGCCGGTGACTCGGGGCCTTCGGGTTTCTGGGCCAGAGGACCTGCAATCCCCTGCCGGTCGGTTTCTGCTGCTGGATAGAAGTTAGTCCCCACAGCCTCGGACTCCGGGTCCGGTGATAACTTCTCAGTCAGGGCGAGCTCTGCAGCTGCCAGCCCCTGACTCCTTGTAACACTGCTCCCACAGAGCTCCTGTTGTTTCTTCCTATATTTGCTTATTTTCTCTGCTTCTTCTCTACTCACTCACCCTGCCTCAGCCCTAGGTTTATATAGGGGAAGTTCTTCCCCTCCCAGGACTGGGCAGGAGGTGTGGCATGCATAGGATCCCTGACCAAGAGACCTCCCACCTGCTCTCAGACATAACATTGCTGTTACTGTGGAAAACCAGACCCCTGGGGTGCCACACTAGTCTTTCCCTGCTCATCATTTTTCTCACTGGCAGTGAGTTTCCTTCTTCTCAATGGTGTGTCTCAATTAGTGTACTCACAGCCCCTCAGAAAGTAGAGCATCTCACATACAGGAGAAGATTGGGCACAACCAGTTACTCTGTCTGCAATCCATTCTCTTTGGTTTAGGGTTTGTGAACTGAATCTTGGGGTATTCAGTAACTATCAGGATGTCCTGCCTTCAGGAAGTCCAAATGTAAGTATTTTTGTTACGCTCACGCTGGGACTGCCTGGCATGAGCGTGGATTGTGGTTCACCGGGCTACGGACTGAGGAGTGCCTGGAGGGCATGACTACGGGCCTCACCAAATCCGAACTCGGATGTATGGCAGGTTGACGACTCCGTGACCTGAGGAGGGATGAGGGAGGTGGACCAGGTGCTACACCAGGGCAGACCTCGGTCACACGGCTGCTGACCCACAACGAGGTATGCCGGTGCAGACAGGTTTGGCTGGTATGCAGATAAGCACTGGCAGGTTTTGGCGGGCAGGTCCAGCTGGTATACAAATGGGCAGGTAGGTCCTGGCGGGCACAGCTGGTATACAGACAGGCAGGCTTCGTAGGGCCCAGTACAGAGGCGCGGACAGGAGCGGAATGCGGCAGGTGTGGACAGGCAAGACAGGGCTCTGTTCACATGGAATAGAAAAGGTCAAGAAAGCACAGGAAAGTAGTAAGTACACAGAGGATAAATACAGGGACAGGGTAACGGGACAGAGAGAACCAGATTCCCACAGGGTACTTACTATGAAGTAGCACGTGGACACACAACTCACAAAATGGAGTACAGAGACAACAGATTGGAGATAGGTTCTGGTACAGACACTGCAGGTTATGAGAAAGGTAGTGGAACAGACAAAGGAGGTTAAGGGAAACATCAGACAGATACTAACTGGTACAGGAATAGGTCCTAGTTCAGACAGGGACTGACATAGGGATAAACAGGTGCAAGATTCAGGAAATGGGCCTGGGTATTCAGCCCACAGGGTGGCAGGAACAAACTAGAAAGGACACAGGTAAAGATTCAGGTTTCAGGCCAGGGAACTCAGCCCCAGGGAGGCAGATAACAGACTAGAAACAGGAAAGGCCTGGCAACTCAGCAGTTGTACAGAACACACTGAATGAGAGTGTTGCTCAGGCACCTCCCACAGGGTGGAGGTGCTTTAAGTACCCAATGCCTCTCAGCATTAGGCGGAGGACACATTAGGAATGTGCACAATATTCCTTTAAGAATCAGGAAGTGCTGGCACCGCCGCCCTAAGCATGCAGCCAAGACACATGCACACAGCAAGCAAAGGAACACACTGCGCAGCCTGAACTGGTAAGTCGGCAGCCTTGCATGGTGAAGATGGAAAGCCATGCCAGCACGCCACCAGGGATGTTACAATTTTTATATATGCCCTGTTTTTCATTAGTATTTATAATTTAAATTTTAGGGGGTTACTTATGTTAACTTGTTGATTTTGCTCTTAAGCAACAGACATAGTACATGCTCACAAAGTAGGGCATATACATTACATCCCCACTGAAATCATAATTTGCTGGTTATACCTGAAGAACCTAGCATATCTTCAACATTTCTTACTGGCCACTCAGCCCTCTGTTGAGATTGATGGGGTTTCACTGATGACAATTCAATTGGGCAAATAATTTTAATATAGTTAATCTTTTTGTTTCTGAATTTCTTAAAATTTCATAAATGTATTTTTCTTTCTTTCTTACAGGGTAAGCCAAGGCCACAAGTTAATTGGACTAAAAATGGACAACCTCTTGATCCAAAACAAGCCAGTGTTAGGAACAGTGAAAGCGACACCATTCTTTTTATCCGCAAAGCTGAGCGTAAAGATTCAGGAGTTTATGAACTCGCAGTACAAATTGATGACTTGGTAGATAAAGCAAAGATTGATATAAAAATTGCAGGTAATTATATTTAATAAGAAAAAATATTTTTACATTTCCCTGGTGTTCTAGGATAGTGGGGAGATTAATGCCAGCTTCCCTGATGGTCAGGGAAATGACAAGGTTAATGCTTGCTTCCCTAGTGTTCTGGAGTAATTGACATGTTAATGTCAGCTTACCTGATGGTTTAGATAGTGAGGGCTCACTCCCACTTGCGATTAAATTGGATGAATGCAGTCCAATAAAACAAAATCGGATTGCATTCAGTCCAATGTTAATCAATTAATCTGTTCTCATATGCATTTTTTTTTAGTTCTGATCGGATTGCGATCGGACTGAAAAAAGAAACGCAGCATGCTGGGATTGCATGTGGAATTCGGATCACACACACGCATATAAGCCTACGGGTGCGTGTGAAACATCACACTGCACTCAGATATTTCCGGGGTGCAGTGCGATTCCCGCCCACACCGGCAAATGAGGAGATGGAGAAATTAATTTCTCCGTCTCCTCCGCAGCTCTGCTGCGATCCTCTCAGAGCACAGAACACTGATACTCGGCTCACGCTCGTAGCAGAGCAGGAGCCTAGTGTCCTTAGCATATCACGTCCGATTCTCTTGTGTCAGATGTGATTTGCTAATGTGTCTCTGGCCTGAGAGAGATAATCCCATTTTGGTCATTTAGGGTAGTGGTAAGGTTTATGTCTGCTTCCTTGGAATTCTAGTCTACAAGTATAGTAAGGGGTTTTTACATGCTTTCTTGGTGATGTAGAGTAGTTGAAAGATTGAAACAGTTTTATCTGATTGTTTAGGGTATAGAGTGAAGGTTGAAGACTACTACTCTAATAGTCTTTACTCTTTGGTATTAATGAAATGAAAGCAGACCTGTCACCAGATTTCAAATTATAAATTGCATACACACATGGACAAAATCGTTGGTACCCTTCTGTTAAAGTCATAAAGACCCACAATGATCACTGAAAATCCTTGAAACTGACAAAAGTAATTTTCAATTTCAATTTAATGAATATCAACTAATGAAAATCATAAATTGCTTTTAAATTATGGTTCAACAGAAAAATTAAAACAAAAATGAAATTGAAAATGGCCAATACATAAATGATGGTAACCATTGAAAAGATTCAAAATAATTTGACCATAGGGATATGTTAAACTAAGGTATGTCCTGTGATTAGCATCACAGGTGTCTAAGTGTATACAAGCTTGTAATCAGTCAGTCTGCCTATTTAAGGGATGAAAAGTAGTCATTGTTCTGTTTATTATCATGCTGTGTATCACACTGAACATGAACCAAATAAAGTAGAGAGTTGTCTAAGGAGATTAGAAAGAAAATTATAGACAAACATGTTAATGGGAAAGGCTATACAACCATCTCCAAATAGCTTGATGCCCCTGTTAACTACAGTTACACATATTATTCAGAAGTTTAAGGTCAATGGTACTGTAGCCAATCTCCCTAGACATGACCGCAAGAGGTCAATTGATGACAAATTTAAGAGACAGATAATACGAGCCAAAGAGCCCAGAATAACTTCCAAAGATATTAGAGGTGAACACCAGTGTCAAGATACATCTGTGTCAGATCGCATCATTCATCACTGTCTTAGCCAAAGTGGCCTTCATGTAGGACAACCAAAGAGGAAACACCATTGTTTAAAGCAAAACTTATAAAAGCAAAACTGGAATTTGCCAAAATGCATATTGACAAGTCACAAAGCTTCTGGGAGAATGTCTTTTGGACTTTGGCAAGTCACAACTTGACTCATCAGTTCTACATTCACAGATGCAAAATGAAGCCTACAAGAGAAGAACATTGTACCTAGTGTGAAACATGGAGGAGTCTCCGTTATGTTTTGGAGCTGTGTTACTGCATCTGGCACAGGGTGGCTTGAACCTGTGCAGGGTATAATAAAATCTCAAGACTAGCATTGCATTCTGGAGCGAAATGTGCTTCCCAGTGTCAGAAAACGTGGTCTAAGTTGCAGGTCATGGGTCCTCCAACAGGATAATGACCCAAAACACAGCTAAAAACATCCAAGAATGGCTAAGACCAAACCCTTGGACTCTTCTGAAGTGATTTTCCATGAGACTTGATCCTATATCTTATTGAAGGAGCTGAAACACGCAGACTGAAGAAGGCACTCTTCAAACCTGAGACTACTAGAGCAGTTTACTCACGAGGAGTGGACCAAAACACTTGTGGACAGGTGCAGAAGTCTCATTGAGGGTATAGAAACATGCATTCATTTTATCATGTGACATACTGTATAGCAGTAAAAAAACTCCCAAGTGCATCGTAATTGCAAAAAAACCACAATGCCGCAATTGTTTTTTGTGTTTTTACCTCCAGTGCTAATTATACTTTAAATATTTCCTGACATTATGATTTGCCATGTTCCTACAATCACGGGAATACCAAACTGTTTTGTTTGTTTAGGATTTTTTTCAATTGGTGAAAATAAAAATTGGAAATTTGTAAAAAATGGAAAAAAAATGCTTGTGTCACCATATTCCAAGACTCATATCTTTTCAATTTTCAATCAAGTTTGCTGTGTGATTGCTTGTTCTTTTAGGGATATAATTTGTGATAGATATGATATTTTGATAACCTCTTATTGCATTTTTTTGATTAATTTCATATTTTGACAGATCGGACTTTTATGGACGTAATGATACCATGTGTATTTTTTTTTTCAAAGGGGGAAAAAAGGAAGGTCATTTAAACTTCTATTTCTAGATTTTTTTTTATTTTTGTTATGTTTTTTTTAAATACCAGCCATTTACTCTTTTAAGCACAGTTCGCCCCTCTGTTGGCGCTGTAAATGCTGCTGTCAGACATTGATAGCGACATTTAACAGGAGCTCCAAACCACGAGCGACTGTTGGGGCAAGTGTATTGGCTGCAGGCTGCACAGGACACAAGTCATGTCACTGTCTGGGAACAGCGGATGAGGTGAGTATTCAATGTTTTTATTTAAATTATTTTTTTAATAAGATAAATTCCTTTGGTTACAAATTGCATCTTATAAATCAAAAAGATGCTAGATATTCATAATCCATAATATATCCGAAGCTGTTATGGGTTACGTGAATTGAGTTTGTTGTTACATATTCTTTTATATAATTTGCAAAGTTGTTACAAATGTTTGTTAATACTTTATATTAATGTTTATTTTTAGAACGTCCTGGTCCCCCAAAAAGCATTAAATTAGTGGATGTATGGGGCTTTAATGCAGCTGTTGAGTGGACCCCACCAGTGGATGATGGTAACGCAGAAATTACTGGCTATACTCTGCAGAAGTCAGATAAGAAGACTGGGGTAAGCATTTGTAATTTTGAATATGTTTCCTAAACATATAATTATTATACAGTTATATGAAAAAGTTTGGGCACCCCTATTAATCTTAAGCTTAATGTTTTATAAAAATTGGTGTTTTTGCAACAGCTATTTCAGTTTGATATATGTAATAACTGTTGGACACAGTAATGTTTCTGCCTTGAAATGAGGTTTATTGTACTAACAGAAAATGTGCAATCTGCATTCAAACAAAATTTGACAGGTGCATAAGTATGGGCACCCTTATCATTTTCTTGTTTTAAATACTCCTACCTACTTTTTACTGACTTACTAAAGCACTTTTTTTGGTTTTGTAACCTCATTGAGCTTTGAACTTCAGAGCCAGGTGTATGCAATCATGAGAAAAGCTACTTAAAGTGGCCACTTGCAAGTTGTTCTCCTGTTTGAATCTCCTCTGAAGAGTGGCATCATGGGCTCCTCAAAACAACTGTCAAATGATCTGAAAACAAAGATTATTCAACATAGTTGTTCAGGGGAAGGATACAAAAAGCTGTCTCAGAGATTTAACCTGTCAGTTTCCACTGTGAGGAACATTGTAAGGAAATGGAAGAACACAGGGACAGTTCTTGTTAAGGCCAGAAGTGGCAGGCCAAGAAAAACATCAAAAAGGCAGAGAAAAAGAATGGTGAGATCAGTGAAGGACAATCCTCAAACCACCTCCAGAGAGCTGCAGCATCAACTTGCTGCAGATGGTGTCACTGTGCATCGGTCAACTGTACAACGCACTTTGCACAAGGAGAAGCTGTATGGGAGAGTGATGCAAAAGAAGCCGTTTCTGCAAGCACGCCACAAAAAGAGTCGGCTGAGGTATGCAAAAGCACATTTGGAGAAGCCAATTTCTTTTTGGAAGAAGGTCCTGTGGACTGATAAAACCAAGATTGAGTTGTTTGGTCATACAAAAAGGCGTTATGCATGTCGGCAAAAAAACACAGCATTCCAAGAAAAACACTTGCTACCCACAGTAAAATTTGGTGGAGGTTCCATCATGCTTTGGGGCTGTGTGGCCAATGCTGGCACCGGGAATCTTGTTAAAGTTGAGGGACGCATGGATTCCACTCAGTATCAGCAGATTCTTGACAATAATGTTCAAGAATCAGCGATAACATTGAAGTTACGTAGGGGATGGATCTTTCAGCAAGACAATGATCCAAAACACCACTCCAAATCTACTCAGTCATTCATGCAGAGGAACAATTACAATGTTCTGGAATGGCCATCCCAGTCCCCAGACCTGAATATCATTGAACATCTGTGGGATCATTTGAAGAGGGCTGTCCATGCTCGGCGACCATCAAACTTAACTGAACTGGAATTGTTTTATAAAGAGGAATGGTCAAAAATACCTTCATCCAGGATCCAGGAAATCATTAAAAGCTACAGGAAGCGACTAGAGGCTGTTATTTTTGCAAAAGGAGGATCTACTAAATATTAATGTCACTTTTCTGGTGAGGTGCCCATACTTATGCACCTGTCAAATTTTGTTTGAATGCAGATTGCACATTTTCTGTTAGTACAATAAACCTCATTTCTAGGCAGAAACATTACTGTGTCCAACAGTTATTAAATATATATATCTGAAATAGCTGTTGCAAAAACACCAATTTTTATAAAACAATAAGCTTAAGATTAATACGGGTGCCCAAACTTTTTCATATAACTGTATAATATTGATCTGCCCTTTTGCTGTGACACCACAAGCAGACTGTACCATTCTCCCCATTCTTCTTGTTTTACTGTTTTTAATTACCTTTTTATCTCCTGGGAAAAAACTGAGTGGTGAAGAGAAAATAAATGTAATTTGATATATAATTTCTATTAAAAAAATCCCACATTTATGCAACTACAGTAATATAATACTCATAATATTGGGTTTCTTCTGAGATGATTTGATATTAGATTTATATATTATATACAGTATATTTTATATATATTTAGGAAACTTACCAATTTGGGTCTGCCCCTTGTTTTATTAAATGAAAAGGGCTACCTCATGGCTCTTCACAGGGAACCTGTCAGCAAAGAAATGTAATTTGTAGAATTTGCATTTCAAACACTTAAAGCTCCTGGCTCTACAGTATCCAGAAAAAAAGCAGAAATAAATGAAAAAAACAATGGGTGGGAAGCTCTGAACTATACCAAGGGTGCACTAGGCACACCATTGGCTTAATAAAGAACAATTTCTGGCAAACACATTAATGAATTTAGAAACTTAAGACAACATTTTTATTTAGGTTATATACAAGGTGTTGTACTTGAGTTGGACAGTTACTTAGTGTTGACAGACTCCCTTTAAATCTTCCTAATTGTAACAACCTGTAATACAATGATAATATCAAAATAATACAAACATTGGTTTTTTTTTTTTTTTTCTCATTAAACTGTAAAAAATATTAATTAAAGGTTATTTATTATATTCTATATACTCGAAAATATTAACAACACATTAAGGCTGTGTGCCCATGATGCGTTTTTGGTGCGTATTTTGGTGCGTATTTGCAGCGCGTAAACGCTCCAGAAACGCATTGCATACCTTATCCCATGACTTCCTATGACATTCTGCAAGTTCTGTGCACATGGTCAGGATTTTTTCTGTGCAGATTTTACTCGCAGAAAAAATACGGACATGACCAATTCTTGTGCGTTTCTGCTTGCGTATT
This sequence comes from Phyllobates terribilis, assembly GCF_046119375.1. Classification (NCBI taxonomy): domain Eukaryota; kingdom Metazoa; phylum Chordata; class Amphibia; order Anura; family Dendrobatidae; genus Phyllobates; species Phyllobates terribilis. Next base: position 640,253,545 of record NW_027362762.1, read on the forward strand.
TGCCTATACAATGCATTGGAAAAATGCATGGCAAATATGCGTCAAAAACGCATGCGTTTTTCTGCCAAGGAGATGCAGAAATGCTCAGGAAAATTTCTGCTTCATTTCTGCATCCAGGGCACTAAGCCTAAAGGGAATCTGTCACTAGGTTTCTGCTATGAGGTCTGGGCTGAGACACTGATTTCAGTGATGTGTCACTCATTATGCTTTGTTATGTTGTTTCCATGCAATTGGTGCATTATCAGCAGCAAAATATCACTACCAGACTAGCTGCATGTATTCCTCCCTCCAACCATGCTCCCTGCACTGATTATCAGCTAAGTGAATATACAATGTGCATAGAAAGCTGCTAATTAATGGTGTGGGCAGGGTCAGCTTTCTAAGCACTGATACAATCAGAGTTTTCTCTGCTGTAGATGTATCACAACTGCTGCACTAAGTAAACTAAGTGACACAACACTGGAATCAGGGTCTATTTCCCTACATAATGCTGCTCTTAAATGACATAGAAAAAAGCTCACAACAGATTCCCTGTAAATGGAGCATATAGGCAAAAAAAATGGTATTTACCTATTTACTAATAGCCTCAGTAGTTGGCCGGCGACTGAGAGGACTGACCACACAGCTGCGATCGGAGCTAGCTGCGGTTGTTGCTGTTACAAGCAGATGCTGGCTGTATAACACCGCATCTGCTCAGTATGTAGCGGGCTTTTGTCCCATGTGACCTGTGACAAAAATTTTGCAACAAATTAAAGGATTTAAGAGAGTCTAACAGCACAAAAAAACTGTTCAAACCAAGCATCTTTTAGAAAACCTAGCCCTAGCAAAAAAACGTACATTTAGTGTCCAAAATTCAATGATACATTTGCCAGAATAGGCTTAAAAGTGTTTAGTGCACCCTTGGCAAAACAATTCTGTTTACCTTCATAGCTGCTTGTTTTCTATTCTTCTCTGCCCTTATCTGCTCCTGTAAAGCCAGTGCTGTTAATCAAGAAAGATGGGGGGGTGGAGAGATAGATGCAAAACATGAGGCTAAGAAGGTGCACAAAACTGTTTGGTCATACCCAGGGTGCACAAAGTACCTCATTAGCATATTTAAGTAGAGAACAATTTCTGGCATATGTAGCAATGCCTTTGAACACTAGAAATACACATTTTTTAGGGCTTTGTCTCTTACAAGCTGCTGTGCTTTGTTTGAACAGTCATTTTGCGTACATTTTTGCCAGCGTTAGCTGTGGCTTGTATGGAGTGGATTGAGGAGCTGAGCCCGCTTCATACGCAGCCGATGTTCATAGCTGGCATCTCCCTGTAACAGCAGTGGTTGATGCAAGCTCCAGTCACTGCAGTTAATTATTTAGATGCTGCTGTCAATCACTGACATTACAATCTAAGGAGGGGTTATTAACAATTTTAGTTAGAAGGTTTAGATTTTTTTACCACTAAAATATAGAATAAACCTTGCAAGTTTAGTATTACCATAATTATACTGACCTCGAGAATCATAAGCAAAATCATTTGGGTTATTGTTTCTTCACCAATTCACCATTCCCGAAAATCTTTTATACGTTTTTTCAACAGTATATTGTAAAATGAATGGTGTCATGCAAATCATTCATTCATCCCACAAAAAAACAAGCTCCCATATGTCCGTGTTGACAGAAATATAAAAAAGGGGGGAGGGTGCAAGGTTAGGGGGAAAAAAAGCGCAAATATGAAAAATGTCCAGTTTCTTGTTCTTGGTTTTATTTTGCCTTTTTTTTTACCACTTTAGCATCATAAATTTACATTTCATGTTCATATTCATGTTTTAGGAATGGTTTACAGTTCTTGAGAATTACCGCCAAACTAACTGCACTGTTTCCGACTTGATTATTGGAAATTCCTACTTCTTTAGAGTGTTTTCTGAAAATTTGTGTGGCCTTAGTGAAAAATCAGCAGTTACTAAAGGTTGTGCTGTAATAAAGAAAGCAGGTGAGTTTCTTGTATAGTGTTTTTACTGTCTTAAGCAAAATAATTCTAATTAGATTTTCTATCTTTTTAAAATCATGCTATTATTACTAATGTAGTTTCAGAGTTTCATAGTTTTAGGTTGAAAGTAGACTTACGGTAATTCCATCGAGTTCAACCTATAACTTAACATATTGATATAGAGGAAGGCAAAAACTGTATGAGGCAGATGCCAATTGCCACGTATTGGGGGAAAAATTCCTTTCAGACTCCACATATATCAATCAGACTAGTTTCCTGGATCAACATCCCATCATAGAATCAAGTACCCATAATCTGTAATAAAATATTTTTCAAGAAGGGCATCAGGCCCTACTTCTACTTTTTTAATTAATCAACCATTACAACATGCTATTGCAAAGAGTTCCTTCATTTTACTACCCTTAAAGGAAAGAATTGACGCCTGTGATTTGATTAAACTTTCATCCCCCTAAAAGTAGAGGATGCCCCGTTGTCACAGTCACAGTCCTAGGTGTAAAAAGATAATTAAATAGATCTCTGTACTGTCCCTTCATATATTTATACATTATAATAAGATCGCCCCTAAGCCTTTGTTTTTCCAAACTGAATAACCCAAAGTTTAATAATCTGTCTTGATATTGCCGTTCACCTATTTCTTTAATAATCTTGGTTGCTCTTCTCTGCCTCCTCTGAAGTTTAGGTATGTCCTTATAAACTGAGCCCAAAATTGTACTCAGTATTCTAAGTGTGGCCGGACTAGTGACTTGTAGATAGGCAAATCTAAGTTCTTGTCATGAGCATCTATGCCTGTTGACCTGGCACTGGTCACTAAAGGTACCAGGCACAGGCAGTGTCTATGCCTGGTGCCTAGAGCTGGTCACTAAAGTTGAGTTTGCTGTCCACCCATATGCCCAAGTCTTTTTCAGGGACAGTTTTAGGCTGTGTGCCCACTATGCGTTTTTTAAGCGTTTCCGCAGCGGCAATTCTGCTGCAGAAACGCTTAAACGCTTGGTAGAAGGCCTGCCATGTTCCCCAATGATAATCCGCATGTGCTGTGCACATGCTGCGGAAATTTCCACTGTGGATTATCATTGCGGAAAAATACGCAGCACTACCAATTATTTTGCATAAGCGCTGCATTTTCGCTGGAAGGGAAGGAGCACTGCTTGACTTTTTGAAAGCAAATTTGACTGGAATCGAGAGCGGATGCCATGTCGCGTTTGAAGACCTCTGATGTGCCTAAACAGCTGAAACCCCCCACAAGTGACCCCATTTTGGAAACTAGACCCCACAAGGAAATTATCTAGATGTGTGGTGAGCACCTTGAACCCCCAGGTGCTACACAGCAGTTTATAACGTTCATCTGTGAAAATAAAAAAATCACATTTTTTGCCACAAAAATGTTCTTTTTGCCCAAATTTCACTTTCAGCACTCTGATCGCAGCTATAAAGCATAGCAATTGCTATGCTTTATAACTGTCAGTGCTGCACTGATACAGGTTAGTTAGATCATGCACTGCACGTAATCTAACTAACTTGCTAATCCTGGTGATCCAGATGTCATCATGATGACATTGGGTCACCATAGCAACGATTGGCCCCTCGCGATGACATTGCTGGGCACCGATCAGAGGGCAGGGGGAGCTCCCTCCCTCTGCCTGCCTTTTAAATGTTGTGATCGATATCGATCACAGCATTTAGAGGGTCATACTGACAGGAACGGTGTGGACACCGCTTCTGGCAGTGAGTGCCAGTGTCAGCTGTTATGTCAGCTGCACACCCGGTGGCAATTGCACGCATGCAGCTCCTGTGTGTGCAAAATCGCCTGGACGTATTGATACATCTAAGGTCGTGAAAGGGTTAATAAATACCCTCTGATTCTTGTAACCGAGTCTGTTTTTAATCCAATGACACTTCATTTTTTTTACCAATCTTTAACCCCTTCACGACATTTGATATACCTATACCGTATTTTTCAAACTGTAAGATACACTTTTTTTCCCCAAAAAATTGGGGAGGAAAATGGGGGTGCATCTTATAGTCCGAATGTAGCTTACCAAGAGGGTGAAGGCGGCAATGGGACAGGTGTGGCTTCAGGAGTGTGGCGATGCTGCGGGCCCCAGGCTGAGAGGAAGGGGTGTCCTAGCGGTGTGAGGCTGCGGGTCCTGGGCTTCAGCAAGATGACTTTCAGGCAGGAGCTGAATTCCTGCTCTGCCCATTGATTTCCTGTGGGCTGCAGGAAAATAAACGCCGGAGGCAGCGCATGTTCCGATCTAGATCTCAGTTCAATGACGAGCCAAGCTCTGGCTGTCACGGCCAGGAGTGGTGCCTGCACCGCCCTGGGCCATTTAAATCGATTGCAGCATTTAAAAGGCTGAGAGTGGGAGGAGGCTCTCTTTACCTTCCAATCGGCGCCCCTGCAATGTCATCGTTAGAGCTTTATCGTTGCATAATAACTCCAGAGGTCATCGCAACGACCTTCAGGTCAGCCAGCTATGGCAAGCCAGTTAGACCATGCCAGGAGCATGGTCTAAGAGGCTTCTGTCAGTGTAGCACTGACCGGTATAATGCATTGTAATTCTGTTTCATTGCAATGCATTATAACAGCGATCAGAGTAATAAAAGTTCCCATAGAGGGACTAAGTAAAAAGTTGTAAAAAAAAATTGTAAAGATATTTAAAAAAATCATAAAAGAACAAAAAAATGAAAAAAAATATTATGCCAATAAATACACATATTTATGTGAAAAAAATAGGAAAACACATTTGGTATCACCACGTCTGAATGACCTGACCTATAAAACTGTCACACTAGTCTGTCCATCCATCTTTTTAAGCGTGCATAAAAGCGTAGTCGTCCACAGTTTTATGCACCTCTAAAAAGAAGGACACCGCTGAACAGTCCAGAGTAACGCTGCTGACCCATTACGGTGAATGAATCTCTTAAGGGTTTCATCTGAATCATGTCATTCTGAGATTTATTGGGAAAGTTCGATGTAAGTGCTCAGCATAGAGCACAGGATAATTGTAATCCAAAATGTTATTTAAAATGTTCCCAACAAAAGGTTCAGCTCAAGCCACAAAAAAAGTCCCAATTTATGTCCGTCATCTGTTAATGGAAGGAGACTCCCACATTACTGGTACCACAAAGGCACTGGAAAAGCGCTGTCGCTCCTCGACCCTGAAAATCAAGCGAATTATGCACTCCCAAATCCAAATTCCCCCTCCCTTGTGAGCTTCCCGGGTTCCCTAAACCACATTTAGCATCCACATGTTTGGAATTTCTGTAGCGACGAGAGCCTGCCTAATTTATGGGGTCCATGTCTCCAGAATAGTGTTGAGCGAGTATGTTCTGTTCCGAGTATGCTCGGCCGAGCTCCGAGTATTTACAGCTGCTCGGTGATATGTTTGAAACGCTCCCGTGTGCATGATTTGCAACTGTTTGACAGCTTTATTACATGTGAGGAATGTGTAAGAAATACTTTCCTCACATGTAATAAAACTGTCAAACAGTCACAAATCATGCACACGGGAGCGATTCAAACATATCACCGAGCAGCTATAAATACTCAGAGCTCAGCCCGAGCATACTCGGCGAAAGGGTTAACAGAACATACTCGCTCAACACAACTCCAGAAGCATGAGCTGGGCACAATATATATAGGCATACAATGTATGGGCACTACAATGGCAGGTTTGCAATTTTCAATTTGCCTGCCACAAACTGTAACGCTGTAGCCATCTTGGTTATGGCATTACAATGATTGGCTGGCCGCATAGCGTCATTGAGTCTACAGTGGTGGCCAAAAGTATTGGCACCCCTGCAATTCTGTCAGATAATACTCAGTTTCTTCCTGAAAATGATTGCAATCACAAAATCTTTGGTATTATTATCTTCATTTAATTTGCTTGCAAGGAAAAAACACAAAAGAGAATGAAGCAAAAATCAAATCATGGATCATTTCACACAAAACTCCAGAAATGGGCCAGACAAAAGTATTGGCACCCTCAGCCTAATACTTGGTTGCACAACCTTTAGCCGAAATAACTGCGAACAACCGCTTCCGGTAACAATCAATGAGGTTCTTACAATGCTCTGCTGGAATTGTAGACCATTCTTCTTTGGCAAACTGCTCCAGGTCCCTGATATTTGAAGGGTGCCTTCTCCAAACTGCCATTTTGAGATCTCTCCACAGGAGTTCTATGGGATTCAGGTCTGGACTCATTGCTGGCCACCTTAGAAGTCTCCAGTGCTTTCTCTCAAACCATTTTACAATGGTTTTGGAAGTGTGTTTTGGGTCATTGTCCTGCTGGAAGACCCATGACCTCTGAGGGAGACGCAGCTTTCTCACACTGGGCCCTACATTATGCTGCAAAATTTGTTGGTAGTCTTCAGACTTCATAATGCCATGCACACGGTCAAGCAGTCCAGTGCCAGAGGCAGCAAAGCAACCCCAAAACATCAGGGAATCTCCGCCATGTTTAACTGTAGGGACCGTGTTCTTTTCTTTGAATGCCTCTTTTTTTTCCTGTACACTCTATGTTGATGCTTTTTCCCAAAAAGCTCTACTTTTGTCTCATCTGACCAGAGAACATTCTTCCAAAAGGTTTTAGGCTTTCTCAGGTAAGTTTTGGCAAACTCCAGCCTGGCTTTTTTATGTCTCGGGGTTAGAAGTGGGGTCTTCCTGGGTATCCTACCATACAGTCCCTTTTCATTCAGACGCCGACGGATAGTACAGGTTGACACTGTTGTACCCTCGGACTGCAGGGCAGCTTCAACTTGTTTGGATGTTAGTCGAGGTTCTTTATCCACAATCCGCACAATCTTGCGTTGAAATCTCTCGTCAATTTTTCTTTTCCGTCCACATCTAGGGAGGTTAGCCACAGTGCCATGGGCTTTAAACTTCTTGATGACACTGCGCACGGAAGACACAGGAACATTCAGGTCTTTGGAGATGGACTTGTAGCCTTGAGATTGCTCATGCTTCCTCACAATTTGGTTTCTCAAGTCCTCAGACAGTTCTTTGGTCTTCTTTCTTTTCTCCATGCTCAATGTGGTACACACAAGGACACAGGACAGAGGTTGAGTCAACTTTAATCCATGTTAACTGGCTGCAAGTGTGATTTAGTTATTGCCAACACCTGTTAGGTGCCACAGGTAAGTTACAGGTGCTGTTAATTATACGAATTAGAGAAGCATCACATGATTTTTCAAACAGTGCCAATACTTTTGTCCACCCCCTTTTTTAGATTTGGTGTGGAATTATATCCAATTTGGCTTTAGGACAATTCTTTTTGTGTTTTTTCATTGAAGACAAATTTAAATGAAGATGATAATACCAAAGAATTTGTGATTGCAGTTATTTTCAGGAAGAAACTGAGTATTATCTGACAGAATTGCAGGGGTGCCAATACTTTTGGCCACCACTGTATATCAGACCTGGTGATCCTATGCTTGTCACAGTGTACACCGGAAACAGGCAGAGTAGGGAGATGTGCTGCTGAGTGAGGGAGAGATTAGCTTGTTTATTAATTAGTATATATATTCCACAACATACATATATATATATATATATATATATATATATATATATATATATATATATATAGTACAGACCAAAAGTTTGGACACACTTTCTCATATAAAGATTTGTCTGTATTTTCATGACTATGAAAATTGTACATTCACACTGAAGGCATGAAAACTATGAATTAACACATGTGGAATTATATACTTAACAAAAAAGTGTGAAACAACTGAAAATATGTCTTATATTCTAGGTTCTTCAAAGTAGCCATCTTTTGCTTTGATGACTGCTTTGCACACTCTTGACATTCTCTTGATGAGCTTCAAGAGGTAGTCACCGGAAATAATTTTCACTTCACAGGTGTGCGCTGTCTGGTTTAATAAGTGGGATATCTTGCCTTATAAATGGGGTTGGGACCATCAGTTGTGTTGTGCAGAAGTCTGATGGATACACAGCTGATAGTCCTACTGAATAGACTGTTAGAATTTGTATTATGGCAAGAAAAAAGCAGCTAAGTAAAAAAAAACGAGTGGCCATCATTACTTTAAGAAATGAAGGTCAGTCAGTGCAAAAAATTGGGCAAACTTTGAAAGTGTCCCCAAGTGCAGTTGCAAAAACCATCAAGCGCTACAAAGAAACTGGCTCACATGAGTACCGCCCCAGGAAAGGAAGACCAAGAGTCACCTCTGCTTCTGAGGATAAGTTTATCCAAGTCACCAGCCTCAGAAATCGCAGGTTAACAGCAGCTCAGATTAGAGACCAGGTGAATGCCACACAGAGTTCTAGCAGCAGACACATCTCTACAACAACTGTTAAGAGGAGACTTTGTGCAGCAGGCCTTCATGGTAAAATAGCTGCTAGGAAACCACTGCTAAGGACAGGCAACTAGCAGAAGAGACTTGTTTGGGCTAAAGAACACAAGGAATGGACATTAGACCAGTGGAAATCTGTGCTTTGGTTTGATGAGTCCAAATTTGAGATCTTTGGTTCCAACCACCGTGTCTTTGTGCGACGCTGAAAAGGTGAACGGATGGACTCTACATGCCTGGTTCCCACCGTGAAGCATGGAGGAGGAGGTGTGATGGTGTGGGGGTGCTTTGCTGGTGACACTGTTGGGCATTTATTCAAAATTGAAGGCATACTGAACCAGCATGGCTACCACAGCATCTTGCAGCGATATGCTATTCCATCCGGTTTGCTTTTAGTTGGACCATCATTTATTTTTCAACAGGACAATGACCCCAAACACACCTCCAGGCTGTGCAAGGGCTATTTGACCAAGAAGGAGAGTGATGGGGTGCTACGCCAGATGACCTGGCCTCCACAGTCACCAGACCTGAACCCAATCGAGATGGTTTGGGGTGAGCTGGACTGCAGAGTGAAGGCAAAAGGGCCAACAAGTGCTAAGCATCCCTGAGAACTCCTTCAAGATTGTTGGAAGACCATTTCCGGTGACTACCCCTTGAAGCTCATCAAGAGAATGCCAAGAGTGTGCAAAGCAGTCATCAAAGCAAAAGGTGGCTACTTTGAAGAACCTAGAATATAAGACATATTTTCAGTTGTTTCACACTTTTTTGTTAAGTATATAATTCCACATGTGTTAATTCATAGTTTTGATGCCTTCAGTGTGAATGTACAATTTTCATAGTCATGAAAATACAGAAAGATCTTTAAATGAGAAGGTGTGTCCAAACTTTTGGTCTGTACTGTATATATATATATATATATATATGTGTGTGTGTTATATATCCATCTGAAATAACAATCCCTCTGAGGACTAATCCAGCTGCATATATTCAGTGGTGATAGCAGGAGTTAGGCAGGCAGAGATTGTGGACACTATACAGCACAATAGGGTCAATTGCGAGTTCTGTCTGTTGATGCTGCCGCCTGTTACAGATATCCGTTGGACTAGATAGGACTAATTTTTTTTTTGATCTTAATCCTGATTATTTCTTTAAAAAGAAATACAGTCCAACATTTTACTGCTCCATTTGCTTCTTAACACTGCAGAATACAGCCAGATCTTTTTCTATCATCAGACGTGCTGCCATATTTCTGTGATACAAATCCAGCAATTTGTAGGGGACGTGCAAGATATTCTACTCCATTTACAGTTTAGCAAAAGTGTGTTGGTGAACCTATTCACACATGGTGGCTGAGCAATACTAAATTAGAAGGGCAGTGCTTAAAACCGTGGGCGTCCCGTCAGACTTATCAGGTATTACTGCGGTACAAATCCAGAAATTTGTAGGGGATGTTCAAGATATTATGTTACATTTAAAATGGGCAAGGCGTGTGGAAATGGACGGGAAAGTGGACGTGACTGTGATGGTGCATGCAGAGGCTGAAGCCGTGGGCAAGCTGAAATTGTGCGCAACAAGCACCCATATCATGTCTCTCTACTTTCTTGTCCCAATTACTAGGGGACCGCAGCACACCAGTATTGAACCCAGACGAGTGTCAAAAGGTTGTTGGCTGGATAGGAGATAATGCTTCCAGTCTCTTTGCCACCACCAGCACCACCCGGTCTTCCAGACGGTCAAGTCTCAGTAGCCGTGAGACTGGACCACATATTCCTTTCTCCCACCATTCCGAGTGCCCGGAGACAACTGATTCCACACTTGGACACTCCAAAGAGCTATTCACTTTTCCATTTATAGATTCTGGTCTCTCTCCGGCCAGCTTCAAGCAGGGCAAGAGGAGATTGCATGTAGCGATGCCCAAATATTTGAACAGTCACGGTCACACGAAGGAAAAACTGATATGCGCATCTCCCCTGTCAACTGAAAATGCTGACAGGCTGACTCTTATAAATATGAACAAGGGCTGGATTGGGCCAGACTTCTCAACACTATCGATGATGGTAGCGGAACATAAAGTCAAATCCAGTGGCTTTTTTTGGAAGGTCTATTCCCATGCACCTCTTCACACCCAGACATGGGTATACGCTTCCTGATTTTGTCTACTTTCTGTTGTTCTCCTTTTTCTCCTTCTACTCATCCTCCACCACCATATCACACGGGTGACTGTGATGCAACACCCACATAATTTTTTTTAATGGTGTTTATGATGCCCGTGTTCCTCTATTTGTCTTTAAATTGGTATTGGGGTTTTTCCAAAATTTAGGCAGCCGTTACAGTCACTGCATACGCAATAACTGTATAGCAGAACTGGTCCTTTATAATGGGAACATTTTGTTACTGAGGCCCTCCTCTATGTCTCTTCACAGGGATATTGGAGAGCATCCAAATTTTTGGCAGCCCTGCCACTCGCTGCATATGCAATGACAGTATAGCAGACACACTCCTTTATAATGGGAACATTTTGTTTTTGGAGGCCCTCCTCTACGTCTTTTCAAAGGGGTATTAGATTGCGTCTTCATTTTTGGCAGCCCTTGAAGTCACTGCATATGCTATAACAGTATAGGAGACCCACTCCTTAATAATGGGAACAACAAAACGTTGCCATCTGATGGTCCTTTAACAATAGTGAGAGCTGACTGCTGACCCTTTAAGAATAGTAAGAGCCACCTGATGGCCCTATAAAAATAGGCTTTGTGACTTTCATTGTCTCTCCTTCATAAATGAAACAGGATGTGTCTGATCATGTCTCACACACCACATGGCCAGATAAGGTAGTAAAATGTTAAAATGACAGTTACTGGTAAATGTATTTTTCACCATTGAAAGCAATGCAAAAGTGCAAAAACGCATCAAAAATGCTACTTGTGAACATAGCCCAAGGTGTGGAGTAGCATTTTTGTTTTTGGTCATTTATTTTGCCTTATATACAATCATTACCCTGGAAAGGATGTTCCTTAACATTTTTCCTAGGAAAATCCATTTTGTTTTTGTTTTTGGTGGGGGGGCGTCAGAGAAATTCTTGAGTTTCCCATAGACTTACATTAGGCTTGTTGCTCTGGTCGAGCATTCCAATTTGCTCGACTCGAGCAACAAGCATCCGAGCATTTTAGTGCCCGCTCATCACTACTCATTAACTATACATTTTTTTTATATTACTATAAAATATTATTAATGTACCTATTAATTTATTTTTCCTTTTAAACATCCAAGGGTGAAGCTATCATGTGCATGCTATCTAAAATATATATTGTACAAGGTTTGCCTCTTGTTATTGTCAGTTAAAGGCATTGTCCACTACTCGGATAACCTCTTCTCAATCCCTGTTTCCGCCAGTAAAATAATAACGCCTATAATCGCCTGCGGTGCCAGCGCAGTTACAGCGGTGTTGATAATGGCTTGCCCGAAGGCTTGCATGACATGGTTATGTCACGTGATCCCTGCAGCTAATCAGCTCTGGCTTCACTGTCTCCTCCTTCAGACATAACAGACATCTGGAGGAAGTGAAAGCTGCGACTGTGCTCTCACTTCCTCTGTAAGTCAATTATGTTTGTAGGAGAGGAAGTGAAGCCAACACTGATTGGCTGCTCTGCAGGGCTCATGGGTATTAGGACTTTTTTCTTATAACTTACTGTAGTTAATTTTTTAGGACACAAGATGAACAAAAACAGCAAATCAGCATTGTTTTAGAAGGTAGAAGGATAAATATTGAAATACTTTTAAATTCTGAATTGTTACAGATTGAGCAATGCCAAATGTCGATATCTTGTTTTTTTGGTGGGGGGCTGAGGGCAGGGTTTGAGTGTTTTTTTCTTTTTTTTCAAAATTGGGAAAACTGGATTTTTTTTTTGTATAAACAATTTTAATATGCAATCTTTTGTACTCATAGAAAATACACTACTTATGGTATCTATTGCAATGCATTATCTGCCTCCAGTAGGAACTGAAGCTTATGGTGTTCGTTTATGGCAGGCTTGGAGGCCCTTGTTAGACTCCCTGTTGCCATTCACACTCATTAGTGTGAGAGGTGAGAGTGCTGGGACTGGAGGTCGCACCAGTCTATGCAGAGGATGCTCAGCTGTACATTACTGTTCATATGGCTAAAGCTGCTTATGGTTCTGGCAGAACTCCTTTGTGTAGGCCATCCAGATCATGTACATGTGTGTCATTATGTGGCAAGTTACCTACAAACATGTAAATGATTTTGTGTTTAGGGGGTGAAAGTTCATCTAAATTGGCCCAAGGTGGTATAAGAAATTAAGAGAATAAAATGTATAGTCACCTGCGGACTGGCGCCACTCCTATACCCTCAGTACTGTATTCCTTGCCAGTTTCCGGCATCAACAGTTGGCAGGAGGATTCCCTAGAATGCTGAAACTAATCCGCGGCCAGTAATCACCTGCAGCCTTTACATCTAGAAAGAAACATTTGATCACATCAGTCCAGGACTGTGACTTTGGGTGGCCCCACTATCAGTATTTGGTCAGTATTCAGTCAGTATTTTTTCTCAGGAGTGGGAGCCAAAACCAGGAGTGGGTGATAAATGCAGAATTGGTGACTTGTATCTATTACACCTTTTCTCTAATAGTTCTTCACCTGGTTTTGGCTCCCACTCCTGAGTTAAAATACTGACCGAATACTGACCAAATACTGATAGTGGGGCCGTGGCCTAAGGCCGAGTTCACATGATGTATTTAAAATCATCCATTTTATAACCAGAAAAAAATATTTTTCATCTGTATTTTTATCTATATATGCCATTAGTGTGTCTATTTTTTTTAACGTCCATATGCAATCCATATGTCTTTTGAGTCATCCTTATGGCTCCATTTTTTACGCAACCATTGACTTATGATGTGCGAGTCAGATCACAATATGGATCAAAGTAGTTCATGCTGTGATTTCTTACACATGACCCATCAGTCCATGTGTAAAAACATTCATGTGAACTACGACATTGACTTGTGTTGGTCCATATACTATCCAAATGCTAATCGTTTTGCGTATGGACATCACAAGGACGTTTAATACATTCGTCTGAACGAGCCCTAAGGTTAAAAAAAGACAGATGATTTTCATCTCAATTGTCATCCATATGGCATCCATTTTTAATCAGCAGTTCTTAAAGTTTACAAGTCCAAAAGAGTTTCCTATGATATAGAATTGTTAAAGAATTGCAATGTATCCACAAAATTTGAATGCCACATGGTTGATCCATACGTGATCCGATTTTTTTTTTTACTTGTGCACCTATTGAATTTATATAGCAGAAGGAAACTACCAAAGCCTGTGTGACGCCCCTGAGGGTTCAGTCACCACAGGGGTACTGCACCTCAGTAGAGGTGTGGTATCTCCTCTTCCAAGTAAGGATGGAGCACTTCTCAGGACCCTACTTCACCATTCAACACTACACCACTCCTGTCCTGAAGGGGGCCTAAATGCACCAGGGTGCTGTCCTGGCCCGGGATATAGGAGATGGGGGGAACCAAAGTTAGGGGGACCATGTAGTGGGTGAGGGTGGAGAACACACTTTTAGGTTACACTTATTCATTCATATTTAATCTACAGCCATCTTAGGTTCAAGGTCTTTGATTGTGATCTTCATCGCTGATTGTGGCCTTCTGCTAGAACCTGCAGCCTATTGAAGATACACGGTCCTCGTTCTCTGGCCTTGAGACGGGGAGCGGGTCAGAGTTAACCACTGCCTCTACCCGGTCAAGGTCCAAGCCTAAGAAGGCCTGGAGGGGAGCGGAGGAGACAAGCTCCACAGGCAAAAGGATCCCAGGGGGATACGGACGGAGCGGAGTCGCCACCTGTATTTCTTACTCTGACCTAGTCAGAGGGACTCCTGCTGCAAGAGGGGTGACCGGCCCCCGATATCTGACTCTGTTACTTCACGTCTCAGTCAGAAAAGCCCGGAGGCTTAGTGGATCCCAGGAGGGATACGGACGGAGCGGCATACGCCACCTGTACCTCTCTACCTGCGTTTATCCAGTGGGACCCGGCCTTACACCTAGTTCTAACCACACATACTGTCAGGAGAAGACTTAGTCTGAGAACTCACCAAGGAGAGGAACACATACCAGAGGGGTCTCGACAGGTGCTCCTGATCTACCTGGAAAGTGCTGGACCCCCTTCCCGGTGGCCGCAGTATGCCGCGAGGAGCAGAGGGAAGCTTTGCGGCTAAAGTTCATCTGAATGTGAGTAAAAACCCTGGATGACTTCACACACCGCCTCAGCTTGTTATTTCCTGTGCGGCACTGCACCCACCATCTTCCTCATCACACTGCCCTGAGGCCTGCTCCGCCCGCGGGGAGCAGTCCCATCGAAGCTGCCCTTTAACACCGGCCTCAGTGGACTGAAGCAGCACTGGTGTCTATCACCGGAAACCGTAGGTGGCGTAGTTGGAAAATACCACTCAAACATGAAAGCCCATTAAAAAACTTTTGTGTGACCGCCCTGGGCATGGACTGGGTTCGGGCCACGACTGCAACCCCCGAGACACCTACACTGACCCCGCTCCAAGTAACCCCATTTCTCAGGGAGGGCCTCACACCTCCATCCATAATTAATTTATTACTTTAAACCTGGATTTTTTTTCTTTAAGTTAAAAACATGTATCCAATGAGATTCCACAAACAGGAGATATGAATATTGCTTACGCGTTTCAGGCACATCTAGCCCTTATTCATAGATAGTATCATTGCTATGGCCAGCTGTGTCTGAAACCTGTAAGCGATATTCATATCTCCTGTTTGTGGTCATGTGAATATGACTTTATAACCAGAAAGGGATAGAGAAAACTAATAGACTGCAATTTAGTTCAATGTCTGAAACCGAATATACTTTATGTTTTGTGCATGTCCCTTACTATTTATTCTATGAGTTTTTCATTTAAGACTTTTAAGGCTATTCTGGCCTGCATACAAAGCAACAGAGAGCAACTTGTGTTTTTGCTCTGTCCCAGGCAACTAACACATTATTCCAGCATAAAAGATAGCTTCCTGGAATCTAGCATAACAAATGTATAGTACCTGTGTCTGGTCCAGTACATATTACCTATACTTGATCCCAGGCAAAAACTTCCAGCTTTCTTGCTGTTATCAGTCAGGAAAATACTGTGTTTTGTTGGTTTAAAGGATCCTTCATTTATTATTATATTGTTTATATGTCTATTTTAATACTGTCCATGTGCTAAGCTGACAAATTCTATATTATTTTTGTATTTAAATAGAAACTACTTACAAGCGTCCTGAATATGCAGAGTGTACCCTTGCAGAAGCTCCAAAGTTTACTCAGCCTCTCAATGACAGAACAACAACAAATGGATATACTACTAAGCTGTATTGTAGTGTACGTGGCAGTCCCAAGGTAAGAGATGCCAGCACTTGAAATGTGCTAGTGTTATTCACAATAAAATGTCACCCAACAGTTTTTATATAGTTCGGCAACTGCTTTAGGCAGGGTTCAGACATCCATATTTCGAAGTCTGTATACAGACTGCAGTGCCTAGACAGAATTCAAGGTTTCCTGCACTGAACTTACAGCGTTAGGCCACGGCCCCACTATCAGTATTTGGTCAGTATTCGGTCAGTATTTTTTCTCAGTAGTGGGAGCCAAAACCAGGAGTGGGTGATAAATGCAGAATTGGTGACTTGTTTCTATTATACCTTTTCTCTGATTGTTCCTCACCTGGTTTTGGCTCCCACTCCTGAGAAAAAATACTGACCGAATACTGACCGAATACTGATAGTGGGGCCGTGGCCTTATAGGTGAGTCAGGAGACGCTGTGTCAGCATACAGACCATGAAATAATCTTGTCTAGACCTTGACTTAGACTATTACCTTTTATATAAACTCCAGGAAAAGCTGTTAGTAACTTCAGCTGGAGGAATCAAGACTCAAAAACCATGATTAATATTTTATTTTGGAATATTTTTTTTTACTGTAAATTCATTATAGCTTTTGCAGCAGTTTTACTCATCCCCGTCAGTATTTGGGTTTTCTAGACTATGTTGTTTTGATTTTCCAGATGTTTTGGGCTAACTATTAATTTGTAACTTTTCAAAATACCACATCATTTTTGTGTAGTGATACTCTATTGTCCTACTTTAGCACCGTTGGACATTAAAGTGAGACATAAAAATGCTTAACATGGCAACATTTTCATCTAAAAGGGCACAAAAAAAGTATCTTTTCATATGAGCTAAATTCATCCTCCATTTTTATTCACTTGGCCCAAAATATATTAGTGAAAACAGTCAAGACAGAAAAATTAGTTAAATGGAATCTTTCAGTAGGTTTAACACTTGTAAGCCGTCTATAAGAACATGTAGGTCATAGGAAGCTGAATAAATTGACATCTTGATATCTGTGATCCAATGTCTTATTCCAGAGAAATCCACATGCAAGTGTCCTCTCAGTTCTTCAGCTCCCACCTCACAGGCGGCCAGTGTTGCAACATTGTTACAATACAGCAGAGCTGTGAGAGCTGCAGCTGCTAACATGATTGTTTAGAGACCGCTCAGTTCTACTGTACTGTGTTAGTTACCTATCTCACACTGGTAGCTCCCCCTTTTATTAAAAATAATCTCTGAAAGCAGATTGTCATGTAGATCAGTGTCCGGCCCATAACCCTGAACAGTTTATTTACATCTAAGAAAAAACATGGATATCTCCAGAATAAGACATTAGATCGCAGATATCAAGATATAATTTTATTTATCTTCTTATGACCTAAATGCCATATAGACTGCTTAGGAGAGTTAATCCTGCTGACAGATTCCCTATAAAAGAAACACAAGTAAAATGAATAAACTAAATGTAACTAAAATACTAATAATCTCCTTAATCTGTAATTTCCTGCCCATCTGTGTAAATTAGATGATCTAACAGGTCATCTTTAAAGAGCACTTGTCACCAGGTCAAAAGTGTCCAGTTTTTGCTGTTATTATAATTATTATATTCCCAATGCTCTCCAGAGTTTTCTGCCATCTGTTTGTTTTTTTAATCTGCCATACTGTTTTAGAGATATGAGCCTTTTGATGTCGTGCTATTTCTTTATGGTATTTACTAAGGGGACGTGGCTCAGAGATTTCAGAGAAATCCATGTGCACAAGGTTGATGGTCAATATCAGATGCTCATGATCTACAGGTCCACAGGCAAACACTATACTAAAAACAGGCATGATTTGGTCATGGAAATCACTACATGGGCTAAGAATTATTTCCAGAATCATTGTCTGAGAACACAATTCATCATGCAATCCATAAATGCAAGTGAAAAAACTATCATGCAAAGACATTTAGCAACACAATCCAGAAACTTGTCTTCTCTAAAATATACTGAGGCAAAAAATAAAACTTCTGTGGTCATATGAATAAAAATTTGAATTTTTTCATGGAGACCATGGATGCCATCTTTGTGGACTCAAGAGGAGATGCACCATCAAACTTTTTATAGGGCACATTTCACAAACCTGCATCTCTGATGGTATATGGTGCCATTAGCACCTAGGGCATGGACAGTTTATGTAGCGCCGGCGTCCCTGCCCTCTGCTAGGCAGGGACGCTGTTCCCCTCACCTCCCTGCTCCGTGCCCGGCGTCCTCCTCCCGCTCTGCTGGCAGCGCGCGCTCCTTCCCGGCCACTGTGCTTAGGGCGCGCGCGCGCTCTCCCTCCCTCTTAAAGGGGCCGCGCGCGCCGTCCTAAGGAGTCCCCGGCCAATGGCCGGAGGACTTCACCATATATAAGGCACCTCCTCCAAAATGGAGGTGCCCGAGCAATGTTGTTGCACTGTTCACTACTCTGCTTCAGCCCTCAGGTCCCGTTGCCAGTTACCTGCCAGATACCTGCCAGATTCCTGCCAGCTTGCTGTCTTATTCCTGCCTGATATTCCGCTACCTGCCTGCTAGCCTGAGGTCCGACGGTCTGCCTTACAACTCCTGTCAGTCTGTCTAAGGACCAGCTTGCCCGCTCACCTGGGAGCGCACTTCAGCTACCTGCCTGCTTGCCTGAGGTCCGACGGTCTGCCTTCCAACTCCTGTCAGTCTGTCTATGGACCAACTTGCCCGCTCACCTGGGAGCGCACATCTGCTACCTGTCCGTTAGCCTACCTGGAGGCTCTGCCGTCACGTGCTGTGACCACCCGCTTATCCAGAGACTCTCGCCCGCTCATCTGGGAGCGCTCATCTGCCGCCTGTCTGTTGGTCTTCCTGGAGGCTCCGCCGTCACATGCTGTGACCACCCGTTTATCCAGAGACTCTCGCCTGCTCACCTGGGAGCTCAAGTCTACCATCAGCCGCCACAGGTCGTACCAACCCTTTACCCAGAGACTGCCCCGGTCACTTGCCGTGACCATCTGCCCGTTCTTCCAGAGACTGTCCCGGTCACTTGCCGTGACCATCTGCCCGTTCACCCAGAGACTGCCCCAGTCACTTGCCGTGATCTCCTGCCCGTTCTTCCAGAGACTGTCCCGGTCACTTGCCGTGACCATCTGCCCGTTCACCCAGAGACTGCCCCAGTCACTTGTCGTGATCTCCTGCCCGTTCTTCCAGAGACTGTCCCGGTCACCTGCTGTGACTGCCTGCCTGGTCGCCACCCGCTCCCTTACAAGGACCGCCCCCTTGTATAGTAGCTCAGAGGTTCCGCCTCCCAGACCCGTTACAGTTTGCTCGGGCCATGGAACCCGGTGGCACCCAAGCTCCCTCGCTCTCGGACCTCTGTCATGAACTGTCCCGTCAGAGGTCCCAACAGGAGTCCATCCTGGGTCACCTGCGGAATGTCAATTCTCGCCTGGACACTCTGACTGCTCCACCAGCAACCACCGCCAGTGCCATGACTCGCAACCCGGCAGCTCCGCTGCCCACCAATACCATGGTATCCTACCCCGGACCCCGGCTTTCTGCACCTCCTCGCTTCGGAGACGACTCCGCCCAGGCTCGGGGCTTCATTAATCAGTGCACCCTGCACTTTGAACTATTATCCCACCAGTTTAACTCCGACCGGGCCAAAATTGCCTTCATCATGTCCCATCTCACCGGGGAGGCCCTGGCCTGGCTAAATCCTCTATGGGAGAGAGGAGACCCCCTGGTGTCCGACTTGCCTGCCTTCCTCACGGCTTTCCGGAAAGTCTTCGACGAACCCGGACGGAAGACCTCATCCGCATCATCTCTGCTTCGCCTCCGTCAGGGAAGTCTCACCGTGGGCCAATATGCCATACGGTTCCGTACCCTTGCCTCGGAGCTGGCCTGGGATAACGACGCTCTGGTATCCGTCTTCTGGGAGGGTCTGTCCGGCCGTATTAAAGATGAACTTGCCGGTCGGGACGTTCCTACCACTCTCGATGACCTAATATCTCTTGCCACCCGGATTGACCTACGGTTCCAGGAGCGTGCCAAAGAGGTCACCCGTGAGAGGAGGTTTCCACGTCTAGCTCCTACTTTTCAGAAACCCGTCACTCCCTCCGTCTCTCCCCAGGTACACTCTCCTGAGCCTATGCAGGTCGACCAGACCAAGATGGTCAAAACCCGTCAGGACTTACGCCGTGCCGAGGGGAGCTGCTTCTACTGTGGCAGTAAGGAGCACCGGATCCGTGCCTGCCCAGAGAGGTCGGGAAACGCCTGTGTCTAGGTTCGCTCAGAGAGGTCGACCTAGACAAGAATAAATCCTCTCCATCTCTGCTGCTGTCAGTTTCAATCGTCTGCGGGGAGAACCGTTATTTCGAAGTAGCCCAACTGGACTCTGGAGCAGCCGGGAATCTTATTTCACAGTCCCTGGTAGAGAAATACCGCATCCCCACCAAACCTCTGGCTGTACCCTTGTCTGTTGCTGCCGTGGATGGGGGCCTCTTACCACGCCCCATCCAACTCATCACCGAATCCATTACTCTGCAGGTGGGAATGCTGCATTCTGAGAGTATCTCCTTTCATGTTCTGCCTGGACTCTCTCATGCCCTCTTGCTAGGTCTACCTTGGCTCCAGAGACATGCACCCGTGCTTGACTGGCAGACCGGAGAAGTCCTTCGCTGGGGACAGGACTGCCATAAGACCTGTCTGGTTCCCGTCCATCCCGTCCATCCTTCTCCTACCCCAGCTAATCTACCTGGACTTCCGATTCCTTATTGGTCTTATGCTGATGTCTTTAATAAAAAGGAAGCAGAGACACTACCCCCTCATAGACCATACGACTGCCCTATCGACTTGTTACCCGGTACTACTCCTCCCCGTGGGCGTATTTATCCATTATCCGCTGCTGAGACCCGGTCGATGTCCGAATATATTGAGGAGAATCTGGCCAGGGGATTCATCCGGAAATCTACCTCCCCGGCGGGAGCAGGCTTCTTCTTCGTAAAAAAGAAGGACGGCTCTCTCCGTCCCTGTATAGACTATAGAGGCCTTAACCAGATCATGGTGAAGAATAAATACCCCCTTCCGCTCATTCCGGAGTTATTTGATCGTCTGAGAGGGGCTAGAATCTTCACCAAACTGGACCTCCGTGGGGCGTACAACCTGGTTCGTATCCGTCAGGGGGATGAATGGAAGACGGCATTCAACACCCGGGACGGCCACTATGAATATCTGGTAATGCCCTTTGGTCTCTGTAACGCTCCTGCTGTCTTTCAAGAGTTGGTCAATGACATCTTCCGGGACCTTCTCTACTCCTGCGTAGTGGTGTACCTGGACGACATCTTGGTCTTCTCTCCGGATCTCCAGACTCACCGGAGGGACGTTCGTCAGGTCCTGCTCAGGCTCAGGCAGAATCACCTCTTCGCTAAATACGAGAAGTGCCTCTTTGAGCAGACCTCGCTTCCGTTTTTGGGCTACATTATTTCTCAGACCGGCCTACGAATGGATCCAGAGAAACTGTCTGCCATCGAGAAATGGCCTCGACCGGAGGGGTTGAAGGCCATTCAGCGGTTCCTGGGCTTCGCCAACTATTACCGCCTCTTCATACCACACTTCTCTTCCCAGACTGCCCCAATTTCCGCGCTCACCCGTAAGGGTACTAATCCCAAAGAGTGGCCGCCCGAAGCAGAGGAGGCCTTTCTTTCCTTAAAACAGGCCTTCTCTTCCGCCCCGGTGCTGCATCGCCCGGACGGCAACAAGCAGTTCTTCCTGGAAGTTGATGCCTCCTCCTCTGGAGCCGGAGCGGTACTTACTCAAAAATCATCTTCCGGGAGGATGGTAACTTGCGGCTTCTTCTCTAAACTCTTCTCCTCCTCAGAGCGCAATTATTCCATAGGAGACCGAGAATTATTGGCCATCAAACTGGCATTGGAGGAGTGGCGTTACCTGCTCGAGGGGGCTCTTCACCCGGTAATAATTTACACTGACCACAAGAACTTGGCTTACCTCCAGCATGCCCAGAGACTTAACCCGCGCCAAGCCCGGTGGTCCTTGTTTTTTGCTCGCTTTGATTTTGTTCTTCATTTTCGCCCGGCTGACAAAAACGTCAAGGCGGACGCCCTGTCTCGATCCTTTCTGGTGTCTGATCTCGAGGAAGATCCGAAACACATCATCGATCCCGCCAGAGTAATGCAGGTGGCTCCCGTGAGTCTAAATCGTCTCCCTCCCGGAAAGACGTTCGTATCAGTACCTGATCGGGAGAAGATCCTTCACTGGGGTCACTCGTCTAAACTGGCTGGCCATGCCGGTCAGAAAAAGACCCTCCAGCTTATTACCCGGCACTACTGGTGGCCTACCCTGCACAAGGACGTAATAGACTTTGTTTCTGCCTGTGTGTCCTGCGCCCGCAACAAGGTTCCGAGACATCTGCCAGCCGGTCGCCTCCTTCCGCTCCCAGTACCTGCTGCCCCCTGGCAGCATATAGCAATGGACTTTATAACTGACCTCCCAGTCTCTGCCGGTTGTACGGTCATTTGGGTGGTCGCTGACCGCTTCTCCAAGATGGCTCATTTCGTTCCCCTGCCAGGCCTCCCGTCTGCACCCGAGCTAGCTAAAGACTTTATTCATCACATCTTTCGTCTTCATGGCCTGCCCCTCCACATCGTGTCGGATCGTGGGGTACAGTTCACCTCACGCTTCTGGAGAGCCACTTGTAAACTGCTAGATGTCACCCTGGACTTCTCTTCCGCTTACCACCCACAGTCCAATGGTCAAGTGGAGCGGATCAATCAGAACCTGACCAGTTACCTCCGGCACTTCGTTAATGCCCATCATTCAGACTGGGTGGATCTCCTACCATGGGCCGAGTTCTCTTATAACAATCACGAGAGCGAATCCTCCTCCAAATCCCCGTTTTTTGTAGTCTTCGGTCAGCATCCTCGGATTCCTTTTCCTGTCTCCACCTCTGTGGACAACCCGGCTGCGGAATCTCTCGTTAGCAAATTTTCCTCCATTTGGGAGAGTACCCGATCCGCACTCCTTCAGTCGTCCGAACGGATGAAAAGACACGCTGACAAAAAACGCCTGGATCCTCCACAATTTCGTCCCGGAGATAAAGTCTGGCTCTCATCTAAATATGTCCGACTCAAGATACCTTCTTACAAGTTAGGGCCTCGGTTCCTCGGCCCCCTGGAGGTCATCAGTCAGATCAACCCGGTGGCCTATAAATTGAAACTCCCGGCCAACTTACGGATCCCTAACTCCTTCCATGTATCTCTCCTCAAACCTGTGGTACTTAACTCTTTTTCCAAGTCTACAGGTACGCCTCCTGCTCCGGTTTCTGCTGAGGACGAGTTTGAGGTAGAGAACATTCTTGCCACCAAAAGGGTAAGAGGAAAGACCTTTTTTCTAGTAGATTGGAAGGGGTTTGGTCCTGAGGAGAGAACGTGGGAGCCCCGGGAGAACATCCATGCCCATCTTATCCTTGCTAAATTTTTGTCTGGCCTAAAAAAGGGGGGGCCTAAAGGGGGGGGTACTGTAGCGCCGGCGTCCCTGCCCTCTGCTAGGCAGGGACGCTGTTCCCCTCACCTCCCTGCTCCGTGCCCGGCGTCCTCCTCCCGCTCTGCTGGCAGCGCGCGCTCCTTCCTGGCCACTGTGCTTAGGGCGCGCGCGCGCGCTCTCCCTCCCTCATAAAGGGGCCGCGCGCGCCGTCCTAAGGAGTCCCCGGCCAATGGCCGGAGGACTTCACCATATATAAGGCACCTCCTCCAAAATGGAGGTGCCCGAGCAATGTTGTTGCACTGTTCACTACTCTACTTCAGCCCTCAGGTCCCGTTGCCAGTTACCTGCCAGATACCTGCCAGATTCCTGCCAGCTTGCTGTCTTATTCCTGCCTGATATTCCGCTACCTGCCTGCTAGCCTGAGGTCCGACGGTCTGCCTTACAACTCCTGTCAGTCTGTCTAAGGACCAGCTTGCCCGCTCACCTGGGAGCGCACTTCAGCTACCTGCCTGCTTGCCTGAGGTCCGACGGTCTGCCTTCCAACTCCTGTCAGTCTGTCTATGGACCAACTTGCCCGCTCACCTGGGAGCGCACATCTGCTACCTGTCCGTTAGCCTACCTGGAGGCTCTGCCGTCACGTGCTGTGACCACCCGCTTATCCAGAGACTCTCGCCCGCTCATCTGGGAGCGCTCATCTGCCGCCTGTCTGTTGGTCTTCCTGGAGGCTCCGCCGTCACATGCTGTGACCACCCGTTTATCCAGAGACTCTCGCCTGCTCACCTGGGAGCTCAAGTCTACCATCAGCCGCCACAGGTCGTACCAACCCTTTACCCAGAGACTGCCCCGGTCACTTGCCGTGACCATCTGCCCGTTCTTCCAGAGACTGTCCCGGTCACTTGCCGTGACCATCTGCCCGTTCACCCAGAGACTGCCCCAGTCACTTGCCGTGATCTCCTGCCCGTTCTTCCAGAGACTGTCCCGGTCACTTGCCGTGACCATCTGCCCGTTCACCCAGAGACTGCCCCAGTCACTTGTCGTGATCTCCTGCCCGTTCTTCCAGAGACTGTCCCGGTCACCTGCTGTGACTGCCTGCCTGGTCGCCACCCGCTCCCTTACAAGGACCGCCCCCTTGTATAGTAGCTCAGAGGTTCCGCCTCCCAGACCCGTTACAGTTTATACATCTTGAAAGATGCCGGGTGTAAAATAAAGATTTTAGAACAATATATTTTCCCATCTACCTAATGTCTGTATCATGGAATACCTTGCATATTTCTGCAAGACAATGTTAAACCACATACTGCATCCACAACATTCACAGAACAAGTTTGGGTGAGAACTGGCCACCTGCAGTCTAGACCTTTCACCAATAGAAAACTTTGGGCACATTATAAATTAAAAAAATCTGTCAAACATCCAGGACTCATTTTCTGAGTACAGATCTTTTCTAGAATTGCAGTTCAAATCAGCTACTAAGACAGAATGAACTAAGCGGATAACCATGCACTTTCCACATAGAGTTAAAGATAGAAGGACGCAAGGTAAGGTAATGGAGTATATTTCAAACATACATAGCTTTACAAAGGCTGGTCAAAAAAAAAATATATATATATATATATATATATATATATATATATATATATATATATATATATATATATATATATATATATATATATATATACATATATCCAAATGGAACAAATACAGCAATAAAACCCCACAAAATCACAAAATGTGTATGTGCAGTTCTTAATAAGTTAAAGAAGCACTCCCATGAATATTTTTCTTCATTAAAGGTGTGTATATATGTATAGTGTAGTGTGAGTATATTAATATACAGTGGTGTGAAAAAAAATGACCCCCTTCCTGATTTCTTATTCTTATGCCTGTTTGTTACACTTAAATGTTTTCAGATCACAAAACAAATTAAAATAGTAGACAAAGATAACAAGTAAACACAAAATGCAGTTTTTAAATGAAGGTCTTTATTATTTATTATTAAGGGAAAGAGAAATCCAAACCTACAGGGCCCTGTGGGAAAAGGTGGTTACCCTCTTCCCCTAAAACATAAATTAACTGTGGTTTATCACATCTTTGGGAAGCTGAGTTCAATTTCCCTCGCCACACAGAGACCTGATTACTGTCGCCTCTGTTCTGAATCAAGAAATCATTTAATCAGGACCTGCCTGACAAAGTGAAGTAGACCTAAAGACCCTCAAAAGCTAGACATCATGCTGTGATCCAAATAAATTCAGGAACAATTGAGAAACAAAATAATTGTGATCTACCAGTCTAGAAAAAGTTATATAGCCATTTCTAAAGACTACAGCGAACCACAGTGAGAGCCATTATCCACAAATTGCGAAAACATGGAACTGTGGTGAACCTTCCCAGGAGTGGCCAGCCGACCAAAACTACCACAAGAGCGCAGCCACGACTCATCCAAGAGGTCACAAAAGACCCCACAACAACATCCAAAGAACTGCAGGCCTCACTTGCCTCTGTTAAGGTCAGTGTTTATGACTCCACGATAAGAAATAAACAAGGCAAAAATGGCATGCAAGGCAGAGTTCGAAGATGAAAACCACTGTTGAGCAAAAAGACCGTTAAGGCTTGTCTCAGTTTTGCCAGAAAATATCTTGATGATCTCCAAGACTTTTGGGAGAATACTCTGTGGACTGACAAGACAAAGGTTGAACTTTTTGGAAGGTGTGTGTCCCATTACATCTGTTGTAGAAGGAACGCCTTCAGAAATTCGCATTTCAGAAAAGAAACATCATACCAACAGTAAAATATGGTAGTGGTAGTGTCATGGTCTTTGGCTGTTTTGCTGTTTCAGGACCTAGAAGACTTGCTGTGGTAAATGGAACCATGAATTCTGTTGTCTGCCAAAAAATCCTGAAGGAGAATGTCCGGCCATCTGTTCGTGACCTCAAGCGGAAGCGCACTTGGGTTATGCAGCAGGACAATGATCCAAACACACCAACAAGTCCACCTCTGAATGGCTTAAGAAAAACAAAATTAAGACTTTCGAGTGGCCTAGTCATGACCTTAAAAAGGCGGTTCATGCTCAGAAACCCTCCAATGTAGCTGAATTACAAACATTTTGCAAAGGTGAGTGGTCCAAAATTCCTCCAGACCGTTGTAAAAGACTCATTGCCAGTTATTGCAAATGCTTGATTGCAGTTGTTGCTTCTAAGGGTGGCCAAACCAGTTATTAGGTTTAGGGGGCAATCACTTTTTCACACAAGGCCCTGTAGGTTTGGATTTCTTTTTCCCTTAATAATAAAGACCTTCATTTAAAAACTGCATTTTGTGTTTACTTGTGTTATTTGTCTAATATTTAAATTTGTATTGTGATCCGAAACATTTAAGTTTGACAAACATGCAAAAGAATAAGAAATCAGGAAAGGGGCAAACAATTTTCACACCACTGTACTCGCGTACCGCCGCTCTATTCAAGATCAAAAGCTACTGTGCTTTGTTTCTCGGTGACATCACCGCTCTGCTTAGCTCTGTGTGACCCTGAATTGACTTTTATAATGTAAGACTATGCGGCATCAGAACAAGGCACGATAGACTTACATTGTAAAAGTGACTCCTGGCTCCCTCATAGAACAAAGAGTGACCCGGATAGTCTGAATTGCGGTGTTGTCACAGAACAGGAGCGGAACGATGCTGGATCCAAGAGAAGTTGGCGGTAGGTGAGTATATTAATACACTCACACCATACACATATACACACATTTAATGTAAAAAAATACTCAGTTGAGGGCTTCTTTATCATAAGATTAAAAAACAGAGGACAAGAAATTAATGTTGATTACCATAATTTTTTTCTATATGGGAAGTAAATTAAGAGTCTCTATTATCAAATAAAGTCCAAAACCAATACAGAGATTATTGAAAAAATCTATTCACAATATAGCTATGATGAAAATAGTGGTAACATAGAGTGGATTATCCTCCCTCACATAAGTAACTTCAAACTTTAATCCAATGAAATAAAGGATATTATCACGGCTATAGTTATTGGTGTTTGTAAGATAAGATTCTTATTACCGATATATGTCGGTAATAGCATTGTAGTCAAACCTCAAATATTAGCACGTTTTTGCACTGTTGGAAAACTTAAAGCACAAAAGCTTCACTATAAAATGGCAGATAAGTCAGTATTGTAGCAAGCCATTTTTGCATATTCTGATTAGGTAATGTGAGTAAAGATGCAAGATGCCAAGAAGCTGCAGACAAGTGTCAAGAGTTGAGTGTAGATATCAAACACTGCAGGGACAGTTAATAAAATGAGTTAAAAGGCATAATACTCAACATTGTTTATTACTCAAAGTCTTCTGTGCTATGGGAAATCTGCCTATTTGTAATGTCATTAAAGGGTTATTCCCAAAGTCATAATGTGGTCTCAGTTTTCTGTACAAACAGAATTACTCATGTGTGCCAATATAACCTTGTTTATAGCTATCGCCACATAATGATGATCCTAGTGCTCTCTTTAGCCTCTACTAGATCCATGCTCCAGAAGTTCTAATGCTGTTGGTCAAGCATGTCCAGATGCACCTATTGACTCTGTCTAATTAAACATCTGAAAGCTGAGTTGTAGCACAGTTCAGCTTATGCTATCCTGAAGATCCCACTGATAGCAACTGCATTTGCACCTTATGACCCTGTTTGATTCATGAGAAACTGTTTCACCTATGACCCTGTCAATTGTAACATCCCCCAGATTCTCTCACAACATATCCAATGCACTGACATTTGTGTTGTAACATAACTCAGCTATTCTATGCTCAGCTCTGCTATGCATACAGGGAAGAATATGATCAAGCTCTGAAGATTCTCATGAGCCAGCAACAAAATGTGGGGCATGTAAATAATGATGATTATTGGTCAAATATTGGGTCACAGTCACTATATTGAAAACTATAAATATCATCCATCTAAATAAAAATTGCCTATTGTGAGATCAAGAGCAAGGGAAGAGGCCTGCAGCACTAATAAGAAGCAGTGTGCTGCTAGGAAATGTAGTTTTAATAGACAAGAATAAGACCGTCCATTTATCTCTGTGAAGCTGCATGCAAAGAGAGGTAGAAAAAAACCCACAAACTTGCAAGAAAGAAACTTCATGTTGTGCTTGTGCTGTATATTAAAAATAGTCATGCAAATACCTTGCTTTGTATACAAATATTGCCATTGTGGATATAACCCTTTAATTACTCATAAACACACATTATGGCCATGCTGTGGACAGTTAAATTGAAGTATTTAGCTTTTTAGTCACCTTTACATTCCACTCTTGCAATCCATCAAGAGTCTACATAAGATGGAGACTCATGAAAGCATTCACTATATGGGGTAGTGTTTTAAATGCCCTGCATCACACCAGCACTTTTCATTCAATCATGACTGTCTCAAAATGCGTGCAAATAGGTGCACCTCCAGAGTCCAGCTTTGCAAATTACAAGACTTAAAGGATATGTTTACACATACTGTTTGAAAAATCCACATCTAAAATCCGCTTCTAAAAGACTTGTGGTATTTTGAGCAGTTTTGTAAGAGTGTGTGTTTTTTGCTGTTATTTTCATGTGAGTTTTTTCCATGTTTTTTTCCAGTGTGGAGTTTAATGTGTTTTTAATTTAATACAGGGTGTATCAATACAGTGTGTTTTTTGTGCCCTTTTGTTGCACAAGCCTTGTCAAATAAGTGATAAAAGCTGTGCGAAAAACATGTATTGCAGCAATTTACCCATGGCAAATGAAAGAATCTTGTTTTTAACATGCAGAAAAAAATGTCATGTTACAGTGCCTTGAAAAAGTATTCATACCCCATGAAATTTTTCACAGTACACCGACAAACTTAAATGTTCTTTATTGGGATTTTATGTGATATACCAACACAAAGTAGCAAGTATTTGTGAAGTGTAAAGGAAATGATACATGGATCTCTAAATATTTAAAAAATATAGATCTGAAAATTGTGACATGCAATTGTATTGAGCCACCACTGAGTCAATTCTTTGTAGGACCACCTTTCATTGCAATTACTGCTACAAGTCTTTTGGGGTATGTCTCTACCAGCTTTGCGTATCTAGAGGCTGAAATTTGTACCCATTCTTCTTTTCAGAATAGCTGTAGCTCAGTGAGATTGGATGGAGAACATCTGTAAACAACAATTTTCAATTCTTGCCACACATTCTTAATGGGATTTAGGTCTGGACTTTGACTGGGCCATTCAAACACATGAATATGCTTTGATATAAACCATGCCATTTTATCTCTGGCAGGATGTTTAGGCTCATTTTCCTTCTGGAAGGTGGCCCTACGCCCAGTCTCAAGTCTTCTGCTGCCTCTAACAGTTTTTTTTCCAGGATTGCTCTGTATTTAGCTCCAATCATCTTCCCATCAACTCTGATCAGCTTACCTGTTTCTGCTGAAGAAAAGCATCCCTACAGCAGAATGCTGCCACCATCATGTTTGAAAGTGGGGATGGTGTTATCAGGGTAATGTGTAGTGTTAGTTTTCACCACACATAGTTTTGCATTTAGCCCCAAAAGTCCTACTTTGGTCATATCTGACCAGATTACCTTCTTCCACATGCTAGCTGTGTCTCCTACATGGCTTTTTGCAAACTGCAAATGGGACGTCTTATGGCTTGCTTTCAAAAATAGCTTTCTTCTTTCCACTCTCACATAAAGGCATATATGACTAATAGTTGTCCTGTGGACAGGTTCTCCCACTTGAGCTGTGGATCTCTGCCGCTCTTCCAGAGTGACCATGGGGCTCTTGCCTGCTTCTCTAATTAGAGAAGCATCTCAAGCAAGGAGAGCACTAATTAGTGATCTCCTTGCTTGGGATGTCAGGTTAGGTCGACAGCAATGTCTTGGTAGGTTTGCAGTTGTGCCATACTTTCTTCCATTTTTGGATGATGGATTGAACAGTGCTTCTTGAGATGTTCAGAGCTTGGGCTGTTTTTGTTATAACCTAACTCTGCTTTATTTTTTCGACATCTTTATCCCAGACCTTTCTGGTGTGTTCCTTGATTTTCATGATGCTATTTGATC
The DNA here is from genome assembly GCF_046119375.1 of Phyllobates terribilis. NCBI lineage: Eukaryota > Metazoa > Chordata > Amphibia > Anura > Dendrobatidae > Phyllobates > Phyllobates terribilis. Next base: position 640,283,820 of record NW_027362762.1, read on the forward strand.
CCCAATGTTCTCAAACAAACCTCTGAGGCCTTCACAGAACAATTGTAGTTATATTGAGAATAAATTGCACACAGATGTATGCAATTTACTAATTCTGTGACTTCTGGAGGCAATTGATAACTAAGGATTTTATTTGGTAGTATCAGACTACAAGGGGCTTAATACAAATGCACATCACAATTTTCACATTTATACGTTTGAAATATTTAGAAATCCATGTAACATTTCCTTTACACTTCACAAATACTTACTACTTTGTGTTGGTATATCACATAAAATCCCAATCAAATACATTAAAATTTGTGGATATAACATGGAAAACTTCATGGGGTATGAATACTTTTTCAAGGCACTGTAGGTGTAACCTGATTTGAAACATTTTTTATCTGAATTTTGGCATGGAATCCACTCCAAAAATTACATTAAAAAAACTCCGTATGAACACATCTAGAGCTATTGTGACAGTCCATTCCTTGTTCATTAGAGTATCTCTGGCAACACAAGAGGGACCTACACATTGTTTCATAGTTTCAAAGTTTTAAGGTTGAAGCAAGGCACCATTGGGCTCAACATGTACTCAAGTATGTTGAGCCACAGCATGGCTAAAACACTTGAGACATACACTCCCTGACAGAAGTTATGTCACTTATCCATGTTATATAAATAAAGGCTTATAACCTGACATTAAATTCATCCATTGGTTTTATAAATTACTCTTTTGAAAGCTGAAACCCTCCCAAATTTGGTATAGGTTAAGAAAATAAATTGGCATCAATGCTGAAATACTAATCATTTAATGAACGCACAATGGTCAGATTTTGGCAAGACAAAAGTTTTGTCGCCTGGTCATATAATGCACCCAATCCTAGTTTACATCCTCCCCAGTGCTCAGTAAATTATCGGTTAATTAGTGGGTGTGTATAAAAAGAAACCCAGCACCCCAGACCTTCACTTTAACTGCAACTTGAGCTTTGACAACATGCCAAAAATCCACCCTGCAACCAAAGCCTTGATTATCAAGAGGCTGAAGACCAGATGCACTGCAGAGGTGGCTGGCACCTTTAATGTGTCTCAGCGTCAAGTACAAAGAATTAAAAAAAGATTTGAAGAGACTGGAGATGTGTTTTTTACAAGCCCAGGTCCGGCAGACCCGGCAAGACTACTGCTCAGGAGGAACGTTTGTTGATTAGAAAATCCAAAGCAAGCCCCTCTTCCACTGCAGCAGAGCTCCAACAGGCCTGGTCACCTCAAGTCCCTGTGTCAACTAGAACAGTTTGTAGGATTCTGTCTCGAAATGGCCTCCATGGTCGAATCAGTGCCCAGAAGCCAGCACTAACAAAAGGCAAATAAAAAAACGTGTGGCATTTGCAAAGTCCCACAGCCTGCTAAACAGATGGATGCTGGAAAAGTGGCAGAAGGTGGATTTCTCTGATAAATCTTCAGTAGAATTACACCACAGCCGCCGCAAATACTTCAGGAGACCTACTGGAGCCCGTATGGATCCAAAATACACCTAGAAAATAGTTAAATTTGGTGGTGGAAAGATCATGGTCTGGGGTTACATTCAGTATGGGGGTGTGCGAAACATTTGCAAGGTGGAAGGCAATATCAATAGCCTAAAATATCAAGAAGTATTAGCTACCTCTTACATTCCAAATCGTAAAAGGGGTCAAATTCTGCAGCAGGATGGTGCTCCATCTCATACATCCATCTCTACAACAAAGTTCCTCCAGGCAAAAAAGATCAAGGTGCTCAAGGACTGGCCAGCCCAGTCACCAGACATGAACATCATTGAGCATGTTTGGGGTAGGATGAAAGAGGAAGCTTGGAAGACAAAACCAAAGAATCTAGATGAACTCTGGGAGGCATGTAAGACTGCATTCTTTGCTATTCCTGATGACTTCATTAATAAATTGTATGAATCATTGTTGAACCGCATGGATGCAGTCCTTCAAGCTCATGGAAGTCACACAAAATATTAAATATGACTCTAATAGCACCACAACCTCATTCACCAATGTTATGCAACATATATTTGTATTTTTAAGATAATTATTTATTTGAATATCACATTACTTTCTGTGGGCGACAACACTTTTGTCTTGCCAAAATCTGACCATTCTGTGTTCATTAAATGATCAATATTTCAGCATTGATACCAATTTATTTTCTTAACCTAAACCAAATTTGGGAGGGTTTCAGCTTTCAAAAGAGTAATTTATAAAACCAATGGATGAATTTAACGTCAGGTTATAAGCTTTTATTTACATAACATGGATAAGTGACATAACTTCTGTCAGGGAGTGTATGCTAATTGCCCCATATTTGAAGAAAAAATTTGTTCCAGACTTCACATGTGACAGTCACACAAGTTCCCTGGATAATCGTCCTATGAGAATCTAGTTTCATAGCCTCAGTGCTTTTACAGTAAAGAATTGCCATATGTGATGATGATTAAACCCTCTTTCCTATAGACCATACATGTCAAACTCCACCACCCCTAAGTGGGGCCATTATTCTGCATGGAGGACTATGTGGGGCCACTATTCTGTATGGAGGACTATGTGGGGCCATTATTCTGTATGTAGGACTATGTGGAGCCATTATTCTGTATGGAGGACTATGTGGGGCCATTATTCTGTATGGTGGACTATGTGAAGCCCATTATTCTGTATGGAGGACTATGTGGGGCCCATTATTCTGTATGGAGGACTATGGGGGGCCATTATGTATGGAGGACTATGTGGGCCCATTATTCTGTATGGAGGACTATGTGGGGCCCATTATTGTGTATGGAGGACTATGCGGGGCCCATTATTCTGTATGGAGGACTATGCGGGGCCCATTATTCTGTATGGAGGACTATGGGGGGGGGGCATTATGTATGGAGGACTATGTGGGCCCATTATTCTGTATGGAGGACTATGTGGGGCCCATTATTCTTTGACTATGTGTGGCCCATTATCCTGTATACTGAATGGCCCGCGACTTTGTCCAAGTTTTTACTTTTGGCCCTCTGTGTGTTTGAGTTTGACATCCCAGCTATAGACGTAGAGAATGTGCCATGTCAAATGAAAGAATAAAGAGGACAGCTTATCTCATGTCTGTATAACCCTTATTATATTCTAACTCTTCTTGAGTGTTGATTTACGCTAAAGAAAGTTGTTGGCTTGCCAGATACAATATGCTATAAAGGTAGGTCCAAGTGATGTAATCAGCACTTCTTAACCATAAAAGTGACATGAAGTATTATGTTTATCCATAAAAACAGAAAAAAATGCAGGAAAAACTATTTATAGCACAATTGTCACAGACAAGTCCACTCGGCCAATGTGTTTCGATGCTAGTGATACTTACACATGGCTAAACACAAAATATCCAGAAAAGTTAGTGTTATTTTTTCCACCAATGTAAAGTAAAGATAATTATACATATAAACATAATATACAAATATTTTACTGGACAAAATATATAATGCATTGTTATAACTTCAATCTATACATTAAAGTTTGCTATTATGACTTATACAGTGAAGGAAATAACTATTTGATCCCTTGCTGTTTTTGTAAGTTTGCCCACTGACAAAGACATGAACAGTCTGTAATTTTTAGGTTAATTTTAACATTGAGAGATAGAATATCAAAAAAAAATCAGGAAAATCACATTGTATAAATTAGATAAATTTATTTGCATTTTGTAGTGAAAAATAAGTATCTGATCTCCTACAAACCATTATGAGTTCTGGCTCCTACAGACCAGTTAGACGCTCCTAATCAACTCATTACCTGCATTAAAGACAGCTGTCTTACATGGTCACCTGTATAAAAGACTCCTGTCCACAGACTCAATCAGTCAGACGCTAACCTCTACAACATGGTCAAGACCAAAGAGATTATAAGGATATCAGGGACAAGATCATAGACCTGCACAAAACTGGAATGGGCTGCAAAACTATAGGTAAGACGCTGGGTGAGAAGGAGACAACGATTGGTGCAATAGTAAGAAAATGGAAGAAATACAAAATGACTGTCCATCAACATCGATCTGGGGCACCATGCAAAATCCTACCTCGCGGAGTATCCTTGATCATGAGGAAGGTGAGAGATCAGCCTAAAACTACACGGTAGGAACTTTTTAATGATCTCAGGATAGCTGGAACCACAGTCACCAAGAAAATCATTGGTAACACATTACACCTTTAAAGGTTTAAAATCCTGCAGTGCCCTCAAGGTCCCCCTGCTCAAGAAGGCACATGTGCAGGCCTGTCTGAAGTTTGCTAATGAACACCTGAATGATTCTGTGAGCTAATGGGAGAAGGTGCTGTGGTCAGATGAGACAAAAATTTAGCTCTTTGGCATTAACTCAACTCGCCGTGTTTGGAGGAAGAGAAATGCTGCCTATGACCCAAAGAACACCCTCCCCACTGTCAAGCATGGAGGTGGAAACATTATGTTTTGGGAGTATTTCTCTGCTAAAGGCACAGGACTACTTCACCTCATCAATGGGAGAATGGATGGAGCCATGCACCGTAAAATCCTGAGTGACAACCTCCTTCCCTCCGCCAGGACATTAAGAATGGGTCGTGGCCGGGTCTTCCAGTTAGACAATGACCCAAAACATACAGCTAAGGCAACAAAGGAGTGGCTCAAAAAGAAGCACATTAAGGTCCTGGAGTGTGCTAGCCAGTCTCCAGACCTTAATACCATAGAATATTTCTGGAGGGAGTTGAAGCTCCGAGTTGCCAAGCGACAGCCTCAAAATCTGAATGATTTAGAGATCTGCAAAGAGGAGTGGAACAAAATTCCTCCTGACATGTGCGCAAACCTCATCATCAACTACAAAAAACGTCTACACAAGTATTCAAATTCTAAAACAAACATTTATCAGGACACTCAATGCCTATCAAGGGACACTACAATGGGGCTACTGTCACACTATCAGTATTTGGTCAGTATGTGTAAAGCCCCTGTCACACTAAGCTAGCTAGCGAGATCGCTGCTGAGTCACAAGTTTTGTGACGCAACAGCGACCTCAGCAGCGATCTCGCTACGTTTGACACGTAGCTGCGAGCAGGCCCCTGCTGTGACATCGCTGGTCGTGTCGAAATGGCCTGGACCATTTTTTGATCATTGAGGTCCCGCTGGGTAGCATGCGTCGGTGTGTTTGACACCTTACCAACGACCTCGTTGGCGATTCAGAACTGAGAAGTCGTCCCTCATCGAGGTCTGAATCGTCAGTGTAGCTGCTATGTGACAGGGTCCCAATGACTACCGACATCGTTATACAGGTCACTATGGGACGCCGAATTGTTGCTGCGTCGTTGGGAAGATCTGACTGTTTGACATCTCACCAGCGACCACATAGGGACGCAGCAACGATCCCTGCCAGGTCGTATCGTTGTCGGGATTGCTGTAGCGTCGCTAAGTGTGATGGTACTTTAAGACATAACCAGGAGTGGAACAATCAGAGGAAAAGTATAAGCGAAACACGTCACCACTTCTGCATTCATCACCCACTCCTGGTTTTGGCTTACAAATACTGATGTAAAATAATGACCATATACTCAACGTGTGACTGCAGCCTACTAGGAAAAAAAACGCATAGAAACCACAACACTATAGCGCACATGTAAGGAAAGTCGTTATCTGAAGGGCTCATGTTTCAATAAATATTTTTTTTTAATTTAAGCCCTTTGGATGAATGGTGGCTAGCCATAATATCTAAAAGACTTCTCTAACGAGAACTTGCTTTCTCCAATTGTCACCTTTTGTTCAACTGGTTACTTCCTCAAAAGCAAAAATAAATTAAAACTGGCCAAATTGCTACTGTATGTCTTAATAAAATGTTTGGCAACTCCGAAGGCATTGATCACTTGTTTTTCTGTGGTGTTAATGTGTTTTGATATTCTAACTCTAAATTTACAGTACTGTGCAAACTTTTTAGGCCAGTGTGGAAAAAATTCTGCAAAGTAAGAATTTTTTCAAATATAGAAGTGTTAATAGTTTATTTTTATGAATTTATATAAAATGCAAAGTGAATGAACAAAAGAAAAATGTTATTCAAATCAATATTTGGTGAGACTTTTGCCATCAAATCATCTATCTTTCTAGGTACACTTGCACCCTGTTTTTGAAGAAAGGGAGTTTTTTCCAAACATTTTTGTGAATTAAACTCAAATCTTCTGTAGATATAGGCTTGCGCAAGTCCACCTGTATCTTCATGTAGTCCCAGACAAACATGATGTTGAGTTCAAGGCTCTGAGAGGGCAATATCATCATGCCTACGACTTTGTTCTGTATACTGAACATTCTCAGGAGGAGGCGGGGTGGGTCTTTAGGCTGCTCTGCATTATTACTATGGGGGCAATGCTTCCTTGATAATGACCAAAAAAGTTAACACTAAATAAATAGGCAGATCCAAATGGCAGAGTAAAAAAAGAGCCAGTGGCATTGAATTTGTTACGAATGCGGTAAATGGTTTGTCTCTTTGGGGCTTGAGTACCAAATGTTTCAACCCAATTTGCTCTAACGGTTTCAGCATTTTGAGATTTCCAACACTCTGTTAAAATCCATTTTCTTTGATCTGTATTTAAATTATTTGCCATTATTTGTTACCTGAATTATCTGAAAAGAAAACAGATTTGGGGGAGATCTATCTGTGAAAACTAGATCTGTGAAACTGGCTCAGTTGCCCTTAGCAACCAATCAGATTCCACCTTTCTTTTTCCAAAGAGTCTGCGAGGAATGAAAAGTGGAATCTGATTGGTTGCTAAGGGCCAGTTTCACTTTACACCATGTTTGATAAATCTCCCCCTTCATAACCTTATTACACTTTCTGTCCACCTACTTTTAGACCACCCTGTATATGTGTGTGTGTGTGTATATATATATATATATATATATATATATATATATATATATATATATATATATATATATATACAGTACAGACCAAAAGTTTGGACACACCTTCTCATTTAAAGATTTTTCTGTATTTTCATGGCTATTAAAATTGTACATTCACACTGAAGGCATCAGAACTATGAATTAACACATGTGGAATTATATACTTAACAAAAAAGTGTGAAACAACTGAAAATGTCTTATATTCTAGGTTCTTCAAAGTAGCCACCTTTTGCTTTGATGACAGCTTTGCACACTCTTGGCATTCTCTTGATGAGCTTCAAGAGGTAGTCACCGGAAATGGTTTTCACTTCACAGGTGTGCTCTATCAGGTTTAATAAGTGGGATTTCTCGCCTTATAAATGGGGTTAGGACCATCAGTTGTGTTGTGCAGAAGTCAGGTGGATAGTCCTACTGAATAGACTGTTAGAATTTGTATTATGGCAAGAAAAAAGCAGATAAGTAAAGAAAAACGAGTGGCCATTATTACTTTAAGAAATGAAGGTCAGTCAGTCCGAAAAATTGGGCAAACTTTGAATGTGTCCCCAAGTGCAGTTGCAAAAACCATCAAGCGCTACAAAGAAACTGGCTCACATGAGGACCGCCCCAGGAAAGGAAGACCAAGAGTCACCTCTGCTTCTGAGGATAAGTTTATCCGAGTCACCAGCCTCAGAAATCGCAGGTTATCAGCAGCTCAGATTAGAGACCAGGTCAATGCCACACAGAGTTCAAGCAGCAGACACATCTCTACAACAACTGTTAAGAGGAGACTTTGTGCAGCAGGCCTTCATGGTAAAATAGCTGCTAGGAAACCACTGCTAAGGACAGGCAACAAGCAGAAGAGACTTGTTTGGGCTAAAGAACACAAGGAATGGACATTAGACCAGTGGAAATCTGTGCTTTGGTCTGATAAGTCAAAATTTGAGGTCTTTGGTTCCAACCACCGTGTCTTTGTGCGACGCTGAAAAGGTGAACGGATGGACTCTACATGCCTGGTTCCCACCGTGAAGCATGGAGGAGGTGGTGTGATGGTGTGGGGGTGCTTTGCTGGTGACACTGTTGGGGATTTATTAAAAATTAAGGGCATACTGAACTAGCATGGCTACCACAGCATCTTGCAGCGGCATGCTATTCCATCGGGTTTGCGTTTAGTTGAACCATCATTTATTTTTCAACAGGACAATGACCCCAAACATACCTCCAGGCTGTGTAAGGGCTATTTGACCAAGAAGGAGAGTGATGACCTGGCCTCCACAGTCACCAGACCTGAACCCAATCGAGATGGTTTGGAGTGAGCTGGACCGCAGAGTGAAGGCAAAATGGCCAACAAGTGCTAAGCATCTCTGGGAACTCCTTCAAGATTGTTGGAAGACCATTTCCGGTGACTACCTCTTGAAGCTCATCAAGAGAATGCCAAGAGTGTGCAAAGCAGTCATCAAAGCAAAAGTTGGCTACTTTGAAGAACCTAGAATATAAGACATATTTTCAGTTGTTTCACACTTTTTTGTTAAGTATATAATTCCACATGTGTTAATTCATAGTTTTGATGCCTTCAGTGTCAATGTACAATTTTCAAAGTCATGAAAATACAGAAAAATCTTTAAATGAGAAGGTGTGTCCAAACTTTTGGTGTGTACTGTATATATAATTATATATATATATATATTTTTTTTTTTGCATGAAATACAAAGGAAATGTGTCATCTTTAATTTAGCCTTAGCCATCTTCAACTTGCTTAATTGTTCACAATAATAGTAATTGTGACCAGGGTTGCCCAAACCTTTCCATGCCACTGTATCTGCAAGGAAAGGGGAGAATTTCAAGCCCATCGGCACTCCCTATACTTGTAGGTAAAATTCCCTGTTAAAGGAAAAATTATGAATTTGTAAATACTATACGCTCATAAGGATAAATCTTTGTAACTCCTCAGTGTATAACGTATGTTTCTTCAAAACCTGTCTTACTCCACTATTGCCGCGTTATGAGAAATGTAAGGGACTCCACTGTATTGATTATTCCACTTGAAGTAAAAGAAGATTTAAAACCTCTTCAGGCTACGTTTCCACAATGAGCTTTTGGTGAATTTGTGATGTTTCAGATTTTCTGTGTATTTCTGCATCCATTAAGTAAAATTCAAAGATATGCAGCGTGAAAAACTCATTGTGGGAACGTGTAACCTACATGTCCTTCAGATGTCCAGGGACACATTGTGTTAATCAAATATAGGGATTTAGATAACATTTCTTTGACCTCCAGACCACCCCTTTTAGACAAAACACACTCATAATAAATCACATGCAAGGTTATTCACTTGCGTTTTAAGATACTTTTAAAGATGCTTTCTTGTCCTGAGCTGCAATACAATCCGCAACTCACTGGTCTGTTTGTAAAGGGAGGTGGATTTAATGTTATAGCAAATTGGTATATGTGAGTGATTGTTATAATATAGAAAATGTTACTTTTGATTGCATGAGTACATAAATTTTCATAAGGACTTGAGAATGTGTGTGTGGTTACGAACCCTATTCTTTTATTTGTGTTGGATCAAAATAAAATATACAGAAAATTAATGAGAAATTAATGAGAGCCGGGGATCTATTTATTCTTCTAAGTTGGCTATTCCAAATATTTATACTGCAATGAAACATTACCTGTGATTTAACTTTGCTTGACATTGTACAAATTTTAAACTTCTGTCAGGAAAGCAGTCAAACATCTCTCACTGGAGGTATACAGTTAAATGATTAAATGTATAATCTCGCGATGGGGGTGGTCAAACCTCTGGGATGTCTACCTGTATGAATGAGGGGTCAAAAGTCTCCAGTATTCAGGGCTGCCACTAGAAATTTCAGGGCCCCATACTGGCAAAATTTTCGGGCCCCCTTGAGACTCCACCCCAGCTCCGCCCCCACACCTCAAACCTTCCACAGTCCCACCGCCCACTCTTGGAAAACTCCACTTCTGTACCACGTCTTCACCAATCACACATTACCAGTTCCCATCGAACATCATATTACATATACAGTCAGCAGCTTTTGTTTTGGCAAAAAGAATTTTTAAGCCGCCATCACAACAAGGAGACTCTTCTGGCCGAGCCCTACTGTACTTTAACCTATTAAACATTTCTTAAAATATCCAGTACTCTTTTTAGGTATATTTATTTTTCTTTAAGGAAATGTGTCACATACTTTTTTTAAAATGACCAATAATATCACATACAAGGGACAAATACCATCACACCATGGCCGGACCACATAATACCACCACATAGTGACTGAATAATACCACATACAAGGAACAAATACTGACATACCATGACCAGACCACATATTGCCACTACATAGTGACCGAATAATGCCACATACAAGGCATAAAGACTAGACCACATATTACCACCACAGTGCCTGAATAATACCACATAAAATGAACAAATACCTCGACACCGTGACTAGACCATATATTGCTACCACATAGTGACCGAATACTACAACACTGATCATTAATAAAAAAAACACAATACTAATATTACCATAAGTGCCATTATTCACAGGAGCTCTGTACATAGTATACAGTGTATAGTGTCAGTGTACAGGTAATACAGTGATCACCAGTGACTACATACACAGGGGCTCTGTATATAGTGTCAGTGTAGAAATAATACAAGGATCATCAGTGATGTTATACACAGGAGCTCTGCATATAGTGTCAGTGTACAGGTAATACAGTGATCACCAGTGACATTATACCCAGGAGCTCTGTACATAGTATATAGTGTCAGTGTACAGAAAACACACTGACTCACTAGTGATGTCTCTAGTTGAAGTCCTTCGTCTTCGCTTTTCTCCTTCATCCAGTACAGACCGCCATCACTTCTTCCAGTCAGAACTCGTCTCTGCATAAAATAACACAGTTATCTAGAGCACATTCCCCAACTTCTACACTACTCAGATAAATACAGACGTGCACCCACCATTAATATATAATTAGTTATTATACAACACACCAGTCCAAATATAAATTCTAATCCACCACTGTGCCTCCACTAACTATAAATAGCCACTTTCCCCACCTAATAAATATATAAATTAATTAGAACCTGTACTCTTCCCCCCAACTCATTACCAGTCACACTCCTGCATCCTGAACGCCCCCTCATTCTCCCGATTCATTATATTTACATGCCACCCCAATTCATTCTGTCATGTCTTCTCTCTCTCCCACCCCCAGTTCATCATCATTTGTTGTCCCCCACTCTCAATTAATTATCATTTGCTCTTCCCACCCCCACCTTCAATTCATCATTCGCCACCCCCCACCCTCAAGTCAACATTATTTGCGCTCCCCCACCCTCAATTCATTATTTGCTCTCCCCACCCCCAATTTGTCATTTGCACTTTCCACCCCCCCACTCCCAATTCATCATTAGCTCTCCCCACCCCCACTTCCAGTTTTCTCATGTGCTCTCCCCACCCCCCACTCTCAATTCATGATTAGTTCTCCCTATCCCCACACCCAGTTCATCATTAGCTTTCCCTACCCCCACTCTCAATTCATCATTAGCTCTCCCTACCCCCACTCCCAAATTCATCATTATATATCCCCACCTCCCACTCCCTATTCATGTGCCCCCCCCACTCCCAGTTCATCATTAGCTCCCCCCACTCCCTGTTCATCATTAGCTCTCCCCCTACTCTCAGTTCATCATTAGCTCCCCCCTACTCCCAGTTCATCATTAGCTCTCCCCCCTACTCCCAGTTCTTCATTGGCTCCCCACCCACGCCCAGTTCATCATTAGCTCTCTCCCACTTCCAGTTCATCATGTACTGTCCCCCAAGACCATTTAATTCTTTAAAAAAAATAAAGTTTTCATACTTACCTCTTATACGATCCCTGTAGCTCCACTTCTGGCCTGGCAGCATCCTTGCGCTGGATGCCGGTGAGTACGCGATGACGTCATCGCGTACGACCATCTCCAGAGCATTACTGAAGGGGAGGAGGGACTCCCCTGGAGCTGCACAGCCGTTCAGTTTTGACAGCCATGCCGCACCAAGGCTAACTGTGCAGAGGAGACGGCGGCACTCAGGCACACAGCGACAGTGGCACACAGCGGAAGCGGCACACGATACCCTGGGGCCCGGTGAGCAGAAGCACAAGAGCAAAGGGGCCCCGGACCGGGCCCGGGCCTCTGCTCTTTACTGCTGTTCACCGGGCCCCATACAACAGTAAGGGCAGTAATGCCCTGATGGCGGCCCTGCTAGTGTGAATCAAACAGTAGTGTTCATGGGCAATCACTGCTCTATATAGTTGTCCCTTCCATTCCATAAAAGTGAATGGATCAGTGTTTGCATATGTACTGTACTGCTTCATTCACTCAAAAGACTTTGAGGCCTCCATTCTTGGGATTGGTGGGTTCCCAGCAGTCAGAACCCAAGTAGTCATCTTTTGGATGGAAGATAAATGTATTTAATGGGAAACCCTGTTTTATTATGAATTGTTAGCGCAAGAACCAGTCAATTTTGAAATGTATTAATAAATATATTTATTTTTAAGCCTAAAGTAGTGTGGATGAAAAACCAGATGGAAATCAGAGAAGACCCCAAATTTCGTTCTCTTGTAAATCAAGGAGTTTGTTCTCTTGAAATCCGCAAGCCTTGTGCCTTTGATGGTGGTGTGTATACATGCAAAGCGGTTAATTCTCTGGGAGAGGCAACTGTAGATTGCAAACTGTGTGTTAAAGGTAAGAGAAAATGTTTGTACGTTAATGTTTAATTTATTTTTATGACTTGCTGTTATGATGAAGTGGACACTAATAAAATCTGCTAAACTGTGAAATAGACAGTGTCTATGTGCCCACGATGCAGAAATGCTCTGGATTTTTCCTGAGCGTTCTGCATCTCCCTGGCAGAAAAAAACGCATGCATATTATATTATATTATATAATGCTTACAATATAAATACTTATATTATATTATACTTACCTTCTGATGGCCCCCGGTGTCCTTGTCTCGGCTTGCCGGCAGCTCCCGGTAGACTAAAGGACCTGCCGACGTCAGCAGTCACGTGACCCGTCACATGACTAAATGACGTCACCGCAGGTCCTTTTAGTCTACATCGAGCTGCCGGAAAACCGAGACAAGGACACCGGGGGCCATCAGAAGGTAAGTATAATATTAATTTTTTATTTTATTCTTTTTTTTTACAGGTACTATAGTACCCGGGTCCGGAGGAGAGTCTCCTCTTCTCCAAACCCGGGTACCATCCGCACATTGAATCGCATGTTATCAGCATGTATAGATCCAGTGATGCGGATGACATGCGGTCCAATGCAAGTCAATGGTGGCAAAAACGCCACGTTTCCGCAAAATAATTGGTAGTGCTGCGTTTTTTTCCGCAATGATAATCCGCAGCAGTAATTTCCGCAGCATGTGCACAGCACATGCAGATTATCATTGGGGAACATGGCAGGCCTTCTACCAAGCGTTTTTTTAAGCGTTTCTGCAGCGGAAGTTATGATGCTTTCACATTCTCTAATGTCACACAGTGTATTGACCCCAATGATTGCTAGTTTATATTGCTTCAATTTTTTTTAACCTCTTGGAGACATAGCCATCTTTCATTTTTACATTTGTCTTTTTCTCATCACCCTCAAAGGCATATTTTATTGTTTTACTTGTCTATGGATATCGCCATATGAGGACTTAATTTTTTGCAGGACTGGTTGTAGTTTTAACACGCTACATATATATATATATATATATATATATATATATATATATATATATATATATATATATATATATATATAGATATATATATAGATATATATATAGATATATATACAGTGTAAATATATACATATATATTGTGGGAAGGCAGCAGGTGATAAAATCTTGGATGGAAGGTATGATGTAGGTCCCAGAATGAAGGCTCCAGTAACAGTGGGTTGCTGAGCATTTTTTTTGTTGGACCGGATTTTGGGTCCAGGATTTAGGAGTGGCCTGGGTGAAAATGCTTGCTCCCATAGCTCCAATCCAGCTTTTGCAACTCATATAAAAGACTGTTAAATCAGCTCAGGTGTGTGTAGTGTTGGAAAGGCAGTCAGTTCGTTTGCTGATCCAATGGAAAGAGGAGCAGAGCCTGTGTTGCTGCAAGGGTGAGAGACCGTGTGCTTAATTTGCCTACCTAGACAAGGGTCTGTGTTTTGTTTTTTACTTTGTTACTTTTGTTTGTCAAGGTTTACGACGTTTAATGAACATCACCTTGTTTGACAAAACCTGGTGCCTGCGTATACCTGAAGCGCTCCCAGAAAATTGGGTGATATTTACTGTGTGTTTATACAGTGGGGAAAATAAGTATTTGATACACTGATGATTTTGCAAGTTTTCCCACCTACAAAGAATGGAGAGGTCTGTCATTTTCAGCGTAGGTACATTTCAACTGTGAGGGACAAAATCTAAAAAAAAATCCAGAAAATGACATTGTATGATTTTTACATAATTAATTAGCATTTTATTGCATCAAATAAGTTTTTAATATAATAGAAAAACAGAACTTAATATTTGGTACAGAAAGCTTTGTTTGCAATTACAGAGGTCAGATGTTTCCTTTAGTTCTTGACCAAGTTTGCCCACACTGCAGTAGGGATTTTGGCCCACTCCTCCATACAGATCTTCTTCTTCTCCAGATCTTTCAGGTTTCGGGGCTGTCACTGGGCAACATTGAGTTTCAGCTCTCTCCAAAGATTTTCTATTGGGTTCAGGTCTGGAGACTGGCCATGCCACTCCAGGACCTTGAAATGCTTCTTACAGAGCCACTCCTTAGTTGCCCTGGCTGTGTGTTTCAAGTCATTGTCATGCTGGAAGACCCAGCCAAGACCCATCTTCAGTGCTCTTACTGAGGGAAGGAAGTTGTTGGCCAAAATCTTGCGATACGTGAACCCATCCTCCCTTCAATACAATGTAGTCATCCTGTCCCCTTTGCAGGAAAGCACCTCTAAAGTATGATGTTTCCCCCACCATGCTTAATGGTTGGGATGGTGTTTTTGGGGTTACACTCATCCTTCTTCTTCCTCCAAACACGGCGAGTGGAGTTAATACCAAAAACTTATATTTTGGTCTCATTGGACCACATGACATTCTCCTATGCCTCCTCTGGATCATCCAGATGGTCATAGGTGAATTTCAAATGGGCTGGGACCTCTGCTGGCGTGAGTAGGGGGACCTTTCATGTTTGTAATGTTTGAGATTGTGGTCCAAGCTCTCTTCAGGTCATTGACGAGGTTCAGTTCTGGGTTAATTCCTGATCTTTCTCCGAATTATCTTTACTCCACTAGGCGAGACCTTGCATGGAGCCCCAGACCGAGGAAGATTGACAGTCATCTTGTGGTTTCTTCCATTTTCTAATAATTGTGACAACAGTTGTTGCCTTCTCACCAAGCTGCTTTCCTATTCTCCTGTAGCCCATCCCAGCCCTGTGCAGGTCTACAATTTTGTCCCTGGTGTCCTTAAACAGTTCTTTGGTCTTGGCCATGGTGGAGAGGTTGGAGTGTGATTGATTGTGTGGACAGGTGTCTTTTATACATGTAATGAGTTCAAAAAGGTGCAATTAACACAGGTAATGAGTGCAGAGTAGGAGAGCTTCTTAAAGAAAAATTAACAGGTCTGTGAGAGCGAGAATTCTTGCTGGTTGGTAAGTGATCAAATATTTATTTCATGCAATAA
Organism: Phyllobates terribilis; assembly: GCF_046119375.1. Taxonomy (NCBI): domain Eukaryota; kingdom Metazoa; phylum Chordata; class Amphibia; order Anura; family Dendrobatidae; genus Phyllobates; species Phyllobates terribilis. Next base: position 640,299,442 of record NW_027362762.1, read on the forward strand.
AATGCAATTTAATTATTTAAAAATCATACATTGTGATTTTCTGGTTTTTATTTTTAGATTCTGCCTCTCACAGTTCAAATGTACCTACGATAAAAATTGCAGACCTCTCCATTCTTTGTAGGTGGGAAAGCCTGCAAAATCGGCAGTGTATAAAATACTTACTTTCCCCACTGTGCGTGTATGTATGTGTATATGTATGTATGTATATATATATATATATATATATATATATATATATATATATATATATATATATATATATATATATATATATATATATATATATATATATAGTACAGACCAAAAGTTTGGACACACCTTCTCATTTAAAGATTTTTCTATAATTGCTTTGATGACTGCTTTGCACACTCTTGGCATTCTCTTGATGAGCTTCAAGAGGTAGTCACCGGAAAGGGTCTTCCAACAATCTTGAAGGAGTTCCCAGAGATGCTTAGCACTTGTTGGCCCTTTTGCCTTCACTCTGCGGTCCAGCTCACCCCAAACCATCTCGATTGGGTTCAGGTCTGGTGACTGTGGAGGCCAGGTCATCTGGCGTAGCACCCCATCACTCTCCTGCTTGGTCAAATAGCCCTTACACAGTCTGGAGGTGTGTTTGGGGTCATTGTCCTGTTGAAAAATAAATGATGGTCCAACTAAACGCGAACCGGATGGAATAGCATGCCACTGCAAGATGCTGTGGTAGCCATGCTGGTTCAGCATGCCTTCAATTTTGAATAAATTCCCAACAGTGTCATCAGCAAACACCCCCACACCATCACACCTCCTCCTCCATGCTTCACGGTGGGAACCAGGCATGTAGAGTCCATCCGTTCACCTTTTCTGTGTCGCACAAAGACACGGTGGTTGGAACCAAAGATCTCAAATTTGGACTCATCAGACCAAAGCACAGATTTCCACTAGTCTAATGTCCATTCCTTGTGTTCTTTAGCCCAAACAAGTGTCTTCTGCTTGTTGCCTGTCCTTAGCAGTGGTTTCCTAGCAGCTATTTTACCATGAAGAAAACCTATTTAGACGCCACAGGAAGTGGAGTCTTACCCGATTTCATAAACTAAACCAAAACAAAAAAGAATCCTTAGATCCGAAAAGAAATAATCCATTCATATAAACCCAGAAATAATATGATGAAAGTACCTAAGGGTTCTTAAAATTATTTAAAGTTAACCATAAAGAACCAAAGGACTCTTTTCAAAAAACTGCGGGATCAGTTAAATCATATATATAATAAATTTTATTGAAAATATATACTCATATAAATAGACAAAAACCCATATCACGTGAAACAGAACAAGTTGCTAAAATTGTTATAAACAATGATGTACAATAAGAGCCCATGAAAACACATAAGATCCTCAGCACAAATCACTCAAGTATTATCACAAAGGCAGCAGATATAAAGTAACATATTTCATTCAGAAAATAAGAAAGATGTGAATATTCCACAGGTATCCCTGTGCGCAAATACACACATAAGCACCTAATGAATACAATGAACATTACAGGCATTAGATATTAAAAAATCCTATACCTGAGGACATGCTGGCGTCTTTGTGGAGCGGACTGGGGATCAAAACAAGCGCCTCGACGCGCGTTTCTCCTTCTGGCTTCGTCAGGAGGCGTGGAGAGAATTTAAAAGGGGCACTATATAAATGAATTTGTCAGGATGACCGGCGAATCGACTCACCACTCGTCATGTTGCTCCTCCCCTCGGGGCGCGGCCAGCCGGCGCGTGCCAGGAAGGATGGGAAGGAGGACGTGCGTCTTCCACCCCGTCGTCCCGGCAACACGTCCCGCCCGCAGCGCCACAGGGGACCAACAGCGCATATGCGGGGCGCGTCTGCGCCACTAGAGGTAAGGCGACAAATGAAATTAAATATTAAAGGATTATAAGCTTTTTGATTTTCAGGGAATTCTCATTGATTTATGGTAGATTAAGGAAATATAAAATTAGGAGCGCATAACCAATGATTATTAAGTACGTGACTACCGATAGGTATACAACTATATAATTAATGACAAATATTTCATGCCTACTGTGTCCAGAGCGGACAACGTCCCATTATTCAAAACTTATTTTAAGGGATAACCAATAAGAGGTTCCCCAGAGACATAAGAGATCACATAATATCGATGTAAAGAAAACATACATACAACTGTTCATCTTCCAAAAAGTATTTCCCTGTAAATATTTGCAATATCGCATAAAAACAAATCAATATAAATGTGGCAATATAAATATAGCACCAATATAAACACAGCAACATTTCCTTGCAAACATTGGGAATATTGCATAGTAATAATCAATATAACATCATGCTGTTACAAATGGTAGACACCTTAAGAATATATATACAATCCCAATATAAAGCATCTTTACATGATCTCTGCAAACAAAATAGCCGATGTCAATATATGATGTAAATAGATGTCCTTGGGTTTAAGGCTCAATAGATACTTGAATTCTGCAGTCCCTTGGGAAGAAGCAGATGACAGTACTAGATCGTCTTGAGCCGGCGTTGAATGAAATAAAGCATATGAACACATCCGAACTAGAACATATGAAAGAATACAGGTATAAGTAAACAAAACTGCAATATGAAATACATACATACTGTATATAGTGCCCTAAAATTAAAAAAGATTAATGTCAGAGAAAAGACTTGAAACTGATAGCCTCGTTTAGGCCGTTGGGGGATAACGTATCCAAAATGACCATCCATCGAGTTTCTTTCTGGAGCAGCTTTTATTTTATGTTCCCCCCTCTAATGCCCATATACACGTGATCGATACCACAGACGGTCAAGCCCCTTGGATTACAATTATGATGTTCAAAGAAATGTCTGGGGATGGTCTTAAGCAGATGCGGTTCAGAACAGTCAGCTGCATTTTTTATGTCCCGGACATGTTCTTGAATTCTCGTCTTTAAGGAACTAGTTGTCATGCCTATGTAGATACGTCCACAGGGGCATTTGGCATGGTATATTACCGCTGTGGTATCGCACGTGATATGATGAACAATTTTGAAGGTTTTTTCATTACTTGAGTTGGTAAATATTTTTGTTCTTGAAACATACTTACAGGCTGAGCAGTCTCCACAAGGAAAGCACCCCCAGGGAGGACCTGAGCTGCCAAAAAGATATTTACTCCTGGGGGGAACATAATGGCTGTTACAGAGTATATCTTCTAGTGTGCGTGATTTGTGCCAAGTCACGGATGGATATTTAGGTAACTGGTATTGTAGGTCTCTATCTGATCGTAGTATCGACCAATGTTTTAATAAGATTTTTTTAATCCCATCCCAGTTGGCGTTAAAGGTAGTAATAAAGCGTAAAGGTTGGTCAACAGAAAGGGATTTTTTTGATTTTTGGTTCACTGTTAAAAGAGTTTGTCTGTTGGTACTTTTAGCTCGATTAAAGCCCTTACGAATATCTTGGTATTTATATCCCCAACTCAGAAACCTACGAGAAGTCGTCAGCCTGAGTACTGAAACTTGTATGATCAGAACAGATGCGGCGGGCCCTTAAATATTGACCTATAGGGATCGATTTTTTTTCAATTTTGGTGGATGAGATGATTGAAAATGCAGAAGCGAATTAGTGGATGTTTTTTTCCAAAAAAAATCTGTACTAATAGTACCATTGGATGATCTGGTGATAAGTAAATCAAGAAAATCGATCCGGCTTTGGCTGTATTTCCATGTAAGTTTAATATTCAGATTGTTGATATTTAACAGGCTCAAAAAGGAGTCTAATTGTGACGTGGAGCCCTGCCAGATGAAAAATACATTGTCGATATACCTCGACCACAGGACCACGTGCTCATGACCTGGTGTGTCAAGGACCGTGTCCCTCTCCCACAGCCCCAGGAAAAGATTGGCATATGAGGGGGCACAGGATGCCCCCATTGCCGTGCCCTGGAGCTGTAGGAAGGGGCAGTCCTTAAACACAAAAAAAATATGTGTTAGAATAAATTGTAATAATGACAAAATAAACTAAATCAAATCTGGTTCAAAATTAGTCATATTCAAGAAAGACCGTGCAGCACTGATCCTGTGGTTGTGGCATATCGACGTGTATAAGGACTCCACGTCGCAGGTAACAAGCCACATGTCATCCTCCAGAATGACCCCGTCTAGTCTCCTCAAAACATCAGAGGTATCCTTCACATAGGAAGGAAGGGTTTCTATGCATTTCTTTAGATAAAAGTCAATAAACTGACAGGCTGGTTCACAAAGACCCCCCCCATGCCGGAGACAATGGGTCTCCCCGGTGGGCTGAGGGGGTGAACTTTGGGGAGTAGGTAGAACGTAGGTATGATTGGATGTTCAGGCAATAAAGCTTCCCCGATTTTTTGTGGGATGATGGAAGTCATTAGGCCCTCATTAATTAGGTTCGAAAGTTCTTCTTTAAATTTTGATAGTGGAATGGAGTCCAGTCTTTTATACAATTCCTTTCTATTCAGTTCTTTAAATGCTCCTGCCTCATTCATGTCTATAGGCCAAGCGACCACATTGCCCCCCTTGTCCGCCCTTTTCACAACAACATCTTTCATGTTTTTTTAGTTCTCTGAGGGCTAATCTATGCGATCGAGAGAGATTGTCCTTGATAAAATCGTTATTTAATTTGGCAAAATCTTCTTTAACCATTTTCACAAAGATTTCCACCGGCAGACAGGAAAACGAGGGTGGAAATGGATTATTTATTTTCGGATCTAAGGATTCTTTTTTTTTTTGGTTTATTTTACCATGAAGGCCTGCAGCACAAAGTCTCCTCTTAACAGTTGTTGAAGAGATGTGTCTGCTGCCAGAACTCTGTGTGGCATTGACCTGGTCTCTTATCTGAGCTGCTGTTAACCTGCGATTTCTGAGGCTGATGACTCGGATTAACTTATCCTCAGAAGCAGAGGTGACTCTTGGTCTTCCTTTCCTGGGGCGGTCCTCATGTGAGCCAGTTTCTTTGTAGCGCTTGATGGTTTTTGCAACTGCACTTGGGGACACTTTCAAAGTTTGCCCAATTTTTCACACTGACTGACCTTCATTTCTTAAAGTAATGATGGCCACTCTTTTTTCTTTACTTAGCTGCTTTTTTCTTGCCATAATGCAAATTCTAACAGTTTATTCAGTAGGACTATCAGCTGTGTATCCACCTGACTACTCCACAACACAACTGATGGTCCCAACCCCATTTATAAGGCAAGAAATCCCACTTATTAAACCTGACAGGGCACACCTATTAAGTGAAAACCATATCCGGTGACTACCTCTTGAAGCTCATCAAGAGAATGCCAAGAGTGTGCAAAGCAGTCATCAATGCAAAAGGTGGCTACTTTGAAGAACCTAGAATATAAGACATATTTTCAGTTGTTTCACACTTTTTTGTTAAGTATATAATTCCACATGTGTTAATTCATAGCTTTGATGCCTTCAGTGTGAATGTACAATTTTCAAAGTCATGAAAATACAGAAAAATCTTTAAATGAGGTGTGTCCAAACTTTTGGTCTGTACTGTATATATTAATATATGATTATTAATTTTTATGTGTATGTATATATATTTATTCTGTAGGAATGATATTGCAAACAGTTTTATGTTTCATAAAAAATGCTGCCAATTTTTTGGGTATCCCAAGGAATAAAAAAGTTATTTTAAAACCACAACTTGTACAAATTCAATAGAAGTTAATTAGTCATTTAGGCCCAAACACTGTTACATGGTTAAAGCTGTTTTCTATACTGAGCTCAGTGATTGGCTGCAGTAGTCATGTGCACCGAGGACATGACATCATGCGACAGCCAATATACATTCCAAAATTCCAGAGCAAAGAGCACTGGAAAGGGAGGGTGACTACTTTCGGTGTTTGTTATTTTACATTTCAGGATTCATATAAGTCCACTTTTTAAAAAATGAAAAAGTCAATTAATGAGTTATTTGAAAATAATGCAAACAATATACCAGGTATAAGAGTATACATAATAAGAGTATGCATAATAAGAGTATACAATGTAGCATATAACAGCCAAACCAGACAGCACTGTTTTGTTTTTTTTGCAAAAAATAAAAATATTTTTGGAAAAAATAAAAGCAGGAAAAAAATCGCTCAATCAGGAAGAGACTTAAGAGTATCTGTCACCAGATTTCACATTACAATCTAAACGTAACCCCTTCCTGAACGGGCCAATTTTTTATTTTGTGGTTTTATTTTGTCCTCTTCTTCCAAGAGTATTTTTTTTCACTAGCAAAGCCAAATGAGGGCTTGTTTTTTGCTTATAGGTAATATCACCGCACACTCATGATGTGATGCAAAATAAGAAGTCTTTTATAACATTTCAGTGATTTCATAGAAAATATAACAGTAAATTTCATACTCTTCGGCATTTCGACTTTCCCGAGTCTTAATCATGGTGTCGCTATAGATAAAATGGCAACAGTATATATGCTAATGTCGAAAGAAGATATAGGTACATATAAAATAAACATAAATGGAATATACATACAGTGTATATATAGCGTCAATAGTGTAGTAGGAGCAGATGCATAATAAAGGAAGTTACTGGGGATGATGCACACAGTGTGAAAAGAAAATACTTTTGAATGCAGTTAGGTACAAAATGGATGTTACCATAAATAAGTATTCTCTAATGTTTCAAATACAGATCTATTTGCCATGAATAATATATGCAAACAAAAATGGGTAAAATGGGAGTGATATGCTCGTATAAATACATATAAGAAGTCTATAGTACACCGGTTGTATATTAAGGATCTGGAATTAGAGCAAAATAGAGACAACTATCTTACCAATGCTGAAGTAGTGCATGGAGGAAGGTAAGGAAGGCTGTGATACAGCTGAGAGGTAGGACCAATGGAGGGGACGCTGTGCAGCATCTAAATGAATGTCCTGGAGCAAGAACGATCAGCGTTCATTAAATGGTGCTGCATGGAGTGTCAGCAATGAGGTCACTGGCTGGAAACATGGCATGGCCGTTGATATGGACGCAAGTGAAAAGTGTGGTATGCATCAGTGAGGGGCGAAAATTCTGGAAGTGATCTACCCTGCAAGGAGCACACGATAGTTATTATAGACACGAGTGAACTTGGTGCTAACAAGATAACGAGAATAAGTGCACAAATGTAAAATAAAAATAAAATGATCTGGATGGGGAAAACAGAGGCTAAAAGAATGGGTATATAGAAGGGATGTGAGCAGAAGATAGATGAATAGAACTAATGCTAAGTGAGGATGTAAGAGGAAAAGATGAAAGAAAGACATACATGGGATCAGAGAGAGGGAGCTGAAAAATATACAGTAAGGATAAAGATAAGGAATGCTGAGGAGCAGGGATGTTGCTACCGGTGTACTTACCTGTCGCTGAGTAATAGGAATCAACAAGTCTAAAAACAGAGGTGTATACATATATTAGTCACAATACATAAAATACTGTTTATGTCAATAGATCATATTCTCTGTTAAGACCCCATGGTGCTAATGTTTGAAGGTTATGTACCCAGTAGGATCCTCTTAATTTGAGCATTTTCACATGGTTAAAACTATATCTAGGTCTAGGCACTTGCTTGATAATCTGAAATTACCATATATCTAGCTTCTGTAAAGGGATGTGGCAAGGGCAGCCATGTTATATTGCAGTGTATGGTGGATTAATGGCTGGTAATTCTATACCTGATGTTGTGTGGTCTCACCTATGCACATGTGAAGAACCCTTTAATTCGGAATGCTTTACCAGTTTGCGGATGTGTGAAATATTCAGATTTAATTATGTCAGAGCAGCTAAAGCAGTGGAGACAGGAAAAAGTACCTGTCTTTTGAATGCTTAAAAATTCTTGGATGGGTACACGTGTAAGGCTACCAATGTCTGCCCTTACAAGATCATCACAGAGGTTACATGGTCTTTTATGACATACTAGGGGTTCAGATTTGAATTTTCTGGGGGTATTCTCTACTAAGTAAAGGCCAGTGTTTTTCCTATGACAAGCTATCCCCAGTTACTTCCAGTATTAGGCATTTGATCCTACTATATTGTCGACACTATATATATATATGTATATTTATGTTTATTTTATATGTATCTATATCTTCTTTCCATATTGGTATTTTCATTGTTGCCATTTTATCCCTCATGACACCATGAATAAGACTTGGAAGAATCGAAACGTCTTATCTTTGTCACCCACAGCATGAAATGTACTCCTATATTTGCTGTTGAATCACTGAAATGTAATAAAGACTCCTTATTTTGCATCACATCATGAGTGTGCAGTGATTTTACCTAAATACTTTTAAGGGACCCATCCTTATCTACTTGCACCTCCTCCTCATCCAATTGAGTGCACTCCAGATTATCTTCATTCATTGCTCGTTTTCTGCTGGTTGAGTTGCAGATGTGAATGACACCATTAATTTTGCTATGAAATGTTCTAAAAACCAATAGAAAGATTCCAAGTTGTGCATAATTTTGAAAAAAAAAAAAAAACACAATTCCCCCTTGGGTTTTGTTTTCATGGAATTCCATGTGTGTTAAAATGACCTGGCAACATGATTCTGTTCGTTGTAATTACAGTGATGAATTTGAACACTTTCTTTACTTTTTAGTGGTTAAAAAAATGTGATTTGCGTCACCATTACCTATGACTTGGAACTTTATTTTTCTGTTGATGGACGCTCATCATGGGTCTTTTTTGTTTTTCCAGTCCCTATACTAACATTCCAAGCAATTCACAGCTTTTTTTCTGCACCATTTTATATATGTTTAATCCTTTATTGACATCCACTGTACATGTACTGTGCAAGTTGGTAGCTGGTATATGGAACGTGCTCACTGGGTGAGCCTTCCCCATACCAGGCAGATAATGGCTGTGATGCACAGTCAGCATCTGCCTCTAACAGCCGCGGGTAGAGCTTTGTGAACCTGTTAAATGCTACTGTCGAACTCTGACAGTGACATTAACAGCGCGCCAGCATGGGGAGCGTCTTCTTATGCACCCATGACGCTTTTGTGGTGTGCGAAGGGTTGCAATGACAGCTGGGGGTCTGGTGAAGACCTTTGTGACTGTCATAGTGAAGCTCCTTTAAAACTCAGTCTGTGGATGGGCTTCAAAGTAAACTGTGATTTTTAATATATGCAGCAATGTATAATAAAAGCGATCAGACAATCACAGGTTCACTTTCCATAAGGGCACTAACAAATACAGTAAAGCATGAGGAAAATCCTATTGCTAGTTAACTTTTGCCACTCAATGTACGTCATAAAAACAATTTTCAAAAACAATGTTAGAATTGCGTTTTTTTTCACAATTTCACCGCTCTTAGAATTTTTTCTCGTTTTCCAGTATACTATGTGGTAAAATCATGGATGTCATTCAAAAGTACAACTCGTCCCACAAAAAACAAGCCCTAATCCAGCCATGTGTACAGAAAAAAAAAGTTATGGCTTTTGGAAGAACGGGAGGAAAAAGACGAAAACACAAAAACAAAAATCGGCCATGTCGGAAAGGGGTTAAATCTGTGTGCTGTCAGACTTTTACACATCTTCATGTTTTGGCCTGTATCACCAGACCAGTAAACGCTGTAACTGTGGAATTTTGTTACAGAAATATGAAGCTTTCCATTGTGATGGTGATGATATTGCTTTTATTTTTCACATTATATATTTTCTGTTTATTATGTTTTTAATGTTGTTACGTGTAGTACATTAAGGTCACTAAACTAATATTTTTTTTGTAGTGCCCCAATAAACACAAATTTTTCATCACAAGGTAAGCAATGATATACAATGTAAATAAGGTTAAAGCAGTAATGATAATTAAAGGGATGTATAAGCAATAACATTAATTAAAACTGTAGGCAATAAAAGTCTCCATTCATACAGCTTATCTGTGGGGATGCTGACATTGGACCAATGCCAATGTAATATGGATAACCTAAGCTGAGGATATTCCATCAATATGTCAAATTTATGAGTAAATGTTATACGCTTTGTACATTTTTACCAGTTTGATAGTGAGAAAATATAATTTACATCTGCTGTAAGGGTAAATGTGCAACAAATTTGTCACCAGCTCTAATGTAAATACTTTTATGTCCAAAAATGACAAAAGTATTCTTGAAGTGATACCTTTGTTGGCTAACCAGAATAAAATGTATACAGTGGGTGTGGAAAGTATTCAGACCCCTTTACATTTTTCACCCTTTGTTTCATTGCAGCCATTTGGTAAATTCTAAAAAGTTCATTTTTTTGTCATTAAAGTACACTCTGCGCCCCATATTGACTGAAAAAAAGCAGAAGTGTAGAAATTTTTGCAAATTTATTAAAAAGAAAAACTGAAATATCACATGGTCATAAGTATTCAGACCCTTTGCTCAGTATTGAGTAGAAGCACCATTTTGAGCTAGTACAGCCATGAGTCTTCTTGGGAATGATGCAACAAATTTTTCACACCTGGATTTGAGGATCCTCTGCCATTCTTCCTTGCAGATCCTCTCCAGTTCCATCAGGTTGGATGGTGAACGTTGGTGGACAGCCATTTTCAGGTCTCTCCAGAGATGCTCAATTGGGTTTAGGTCAGGGCTCTGGCTAGGCCAGTTAAGAATGGTCACAGAGTTGTTCTGAAGCCAATCCTTTGTTATTTTAGCTGTGTGCTTAGGGTCATTGTCTTGTTGGAAGGTGAACCTTCTGCCAAGTCTGAGGTCCAGAGCACTCTAGAAGAGGTTTTCATCCATGACATCTCTGTACTTGGCCGCATTCATGTTTCCTTCAATTGCAACCAGTCATCCTGTCCCTGTAGCTGAAAAATACCCCATAGCATGATGCTGCCACCACCATGTTTCACTGTTAGGATTGTATTGGGCAGGTGATGAGGTGTGCCTGGTTTTCTCCACACATACCGCTTAGAATTATCACCAAAAAGTTTCATCTCATCAGACCAGAGAATCTTATTTCTCATAGTCTGGGAGTCCTTCATGTGTTTTTGAGCAAACTCTATGCGGGCTTTCATATGTCCTGCACTGAGGAGAGGCTTACGTCAGGCCACTCTGCCATAAAGGCCTGACTGGTGGAGGGCTGCAGTGATAGTTGACTTTGTGGAACTTTCTCCCATCTCCCTACTGCATCTCTGGAGCTCAGCCACAGTGATCTTGTGGTTCTTCTTTACCTCTCTCACCAAGGCTCTTCTCCCACAATTGCTCAGTTTGGCTTGATGGCCAGGTCTAGGAAGACTTCTGGTGGTCCCAAACTTCTTCCATTTAAAGATTATGGAGGCCACTGTGCTCTTACAAACCTTGAGTAATGCAGAAATTCTTTTGTAACCTTGGCCAGATCTGTGCCTTGCCACAATTCTGTCTCTGAGCTCCTTGGGCAGTCCCTTTGAGCTCATGATTCTCATTTGGTCTGACATGCACTGTGAACTGTGAGGGCTTATATAGACAGGTCTGTGCCTTTCCAAATCAAGTCTTATCAGTTTAATTAAACACAGCTGGACTCCAATGAAGGAGTAGAACCATCTCAAGGAGAATCACAAGGAAATGGACAGCATGTGACTTGAATATGAGTGTCTGAGCAAAGGTGTAACATTCCTGGCGGCGTGCTTGCATGGTGCACCATCTCCCACCATGCAAGACCGCAATCTTACCTGTCAGTCCATGCTGCACTCTTTGCTCCATTACCTGATGTGTCCATGTCTCTTGTCTGATTGCTTAGGGCGTGGGCGCGGCTTTCTGCTTGTTTCTTATAGCTACTCTGTGCACAGTCCTAATGCATCCCCAGCCTATTGCTGTGAGTCACTGGATACTTACACCCCCTCCACCCAGTAGGAGGGGCCTGAGCAACACTTTCACTCAGTTTGTCTTTTTCAACTGAGGTTCCAGGTCCTTTCCTGACTCTAGTCTGTCCGCCACCCTGGGGGCTGAGTACCCAGGGCCTTTTCCTGTACCTGTGACTTCTAGTCTGTTTCCGCCACCCTGGGGGCCGAGTACCCAGGGCCGCTACCTGTATCTCTGACTTCTAGTCTGTTTCCGCCACCCTGGGGGCTGAGTTCCCAGGCTCGTTCCTGTATCTTATTCCCAGTTCAGTTTCTGTCTGAACAGTGTCCTAGCCCGTTACTTGTTTCTCTCTATGTCCGTACCTTCCCTTTGCCTGCAGTGTCTGAACATGCACCTAACTCCAACTCATTGTCTCTGTACTTCTGTTTGTGAGTTTTGTGTCCACTCGCTACTTCATTGTAAGTACCTTGTGTGTATCTGGTTCTGCTTGTCCCCTTTCCCTGCCTCCGTGTCTACTTCCTGTGTTTTAACCATCTTCCTGTATTTTCCAGTCTGTTCCATGTGAACAGAGCCCTGTCGTGTCTGCCTTCACCTTCTGCTCTGCTTGTTCACCGCTCCGGCGGTTCTGCTCTGCTTCGCTTGTTTGCCGCACCTGCAGTTTTGCTCCGCTCTGCTTGTTCTACCGCATCTGCGGGTTTTGCTCCACTCTGCTTGTTCTACCGCATCTGCGGGTTTTGCTCCGCTCTGCTTGTTCTATCGCATCTGCGAGTTTTGCTCTGCTCAGCTTGTCTACCGCATCTGCGGGTTTTGCTCTGCTCACCTTGTCTACTGCATCTGCGGGTTTTGCTCTGCTCACCTTGTCTACCGCATCTGCGGGTTTTGCTCTGCTCTGCTTGTCTACCACATCTGCGGATTTTGCTCTGCTCCGCTTGTCTACCGCATCTGCGGGTTTTGTTCTGCTCAGCTTGTCCACCGCATCTGCGGGTTCGTTCCAGTCTGTACAGGTCCCTATCCTGCCTGCGTTTCTACCTGCCAGTACCTGCCTCTCTGCATGTCAGCCGTGCCTGCTAGTGCCCACCTGTCTGCATACCAACTGGGCCTGGCAATATCCACCTGTCTGCATACCAGCCGTGTTTGCCAGTACCCACCTGTCTACATGCCAGTCTAACCTGCCTGTTCCTGCATTCCCCTGTGTGGGTCAACAGCTGTGACCGGGGTCTGACCTGGAGTAGCACCTGGTCCCTCTGCTCGGTTCCTGCTTGGTTCACGGAGTCGACTGAGCCGCCGTGCGACCTTGGTCGGATCGGGTTGATACTTTGTTACGCCCCTCCAGGCACTCCTCGGTTCATGGTACAGTGGGATCACTAATCACGCTCACGCCAGTCAGTCCGGGCGCGAGCGTAACAAAAGGGTCTAAATACTTATGACCATGTAATATTTCAGTTTTTCTTTTTTAATAAATTTGCTAAAATTTCTACATTTCTGTTTTTTTTCAGTCAAGATGGAGTGCAGAGTGTACTTTAATGAGAAAAAAATAGAACTTTTTAGAATTTACCAAATGGCTGCAATGAAACAAAGAGTGAACAATTTAAAGGGGTCTGACTACTTTCCATACCCACTGTATGTGCAAGCTTTCAGAGCACAGAGGCTCATTCTTCAGGCAATAATTTTCATTTGTAATATTGCCTGACGAAGGAGCCTCTGTGCTCTGAAAGCTTGCATATATATTTTTTCTCTGGTTAGCCAATAAAGGTATCACTTCAAGAATACTTTTGTCATTTTTGGACATAAAAGTATTTACATCGATTTTTCTGGTTAACACGGTAGCACAATATAACTTTGTATTGTACATCACCAGCTCTAACAAATCTTTGCAGACTCTGCCCACTCTTCTCATTATTTAGCAAGTGACAAAAGTTGGATATTTTTCCATGTCATCACTTCAGCTAAGCAAGCTTACAGTACAATCTGGTCTAAATTTGGTTGAAAAAAAATTAACCAAGTTTATATATTTTTATATACAATATGTTTTATTTGCATTATTTATCATAAATTTATATTCCAAGGCAAAATAACTATTATTATCTGTAATAGATAGATAGATAATGTGATAGAATAAAAATTAAACCCCATTCACATGCTCTGCATTCACATGCTGTGCATTTTTATAGGATGCTGTGGATTTTCATTTCTGATTCAGATTGATTACAAATTTGCCACAGATTTTGCACATTGCTATATAAAGGTATAAACCCATTGTAAAATATGCTGCAAAATCTGCACATTCGATAGTTTACAGAGGATTTTAGTTTACTTCCTCAGCAAAAATAGGTTCTTGGCTTAATAATAATGTTAATAATGGCATTTGCATGTAATTGTTCCTTGTATATGGATTGATAGCTTGCATCGTGCCAAATACCAAGAATTATCCTAGCCTATAGGCAGTGCTACAATCAACTCTTAGTAAGGCAACTTTTAATCTCTATATGTATAGTCCATATAACGTAAATACATCAATTTTAATTTAGTTGCATGCACAATTGGCCTCCCTGTGACTGTCATTCAATAAAAGAAAGACTCAATGAAATTGAAGCTGCCATGGTGCAAAATTCTGTTCGCACCAGTCTTAAATGACTTTTCTCTCAAGTGGTAACAAACTTAATCTGCTGCTTAAATGTTGGAAATATTCTGACTACTTCTGCAGCAACGTATATGTGTATAATATATACAAAATCGTCTTATCCCGTCTGTCTGTCTGTCTGTCCAGGAAATCCCGCGTCGCTGATTGGTCCGGCCGCGGCCCATCAGCGACGCGGGATTTCAGGAAAAGATGGCGGCCGTTAGCGACTCATCTGCCGGATGGAGGTCAGCGGCGATGCAGCGGGGAGATGACCGGCGCTAGCAGCTCATCTCCCCGCTGCTGGCAGCACAAGTATCCCGACACCCACCTCCATGCGGCTAACGTCGGGAGCTCAGCGGCTTGGCCCGCTAATCTCCGGAGGGCAAGTGTGAAGGGAGGACCGGGGAGCGGCGCCGCCGGTCAGGATGCTTCTGCCGCTTATCTCCCGGCTTCTCGCAGCGGAAGTAGCCGCACAGGCAGCGCCGCTCCCCGGTCCTCACTTATACGACGCTGATTGGTCGCGGTTGCCGGCCACGACCAATCAGCAATATGGGCGGCAAATTTAAACGCCGCTCTGCTGATCGGTCGCCGGCCCCCATCCGCGACCAATCAGCGAGATTGGTACCAAATTTCAACAACGCTCTGCTAAATGCGCCCGGTCGGCCGCATACATATTCTAGAATACCCGATGCGTTAGAATCGGGCCACCATCTAGTATATATATATTTATATATAGTTGAAACTAGAAGTTTACATGCACTATATAAAAAGACACATATGCATGTTTTTCTCAATATCTGACATGAAATCAGAATAAACCTTTCCCGTTTTAGGTCAATTAGTATTACCATAATTCTTAATATTTGCCAGATGCCAGAATAATGAGAGAGAGAATGTTTTAAAGGCATTTTTATTACCTACTGCAAAGTCAAAAGTTTACATACACTAAGATTACTATGCATTTAAACAATTCTGGACTGCCCATACGATGATGTCATGTGTTTGGAAGCTTCTGATAGGGTTTTGGCAACATCTGAGTTAATTAGACACACACCTGTGGATGTATCTTAATACACACCTGAAACACTTTTTCTCTGTGTGTAGCATTATGGGAAAGTCTAAAGAAATCAGCCAAGATATCAGGAAGAGAATTGTGGACTTGGCTCATCCTAGGGTATAATTTCTAGATACCTGAAGGTACCTCGTTCATCTGTACAAACAATTATACACAAATACGAATAAGAAGGGAACGTCCAGCCATCATACTGCTCAGGAAGGAGACGGGTTCTGTGTCCCAGAGATGAATGTGCTTTGGTCCGACATTTGCATATCAACCCAAGGACAAAAGCAAAAGACCTTGTGAAGATGATAGCGGAAGCTGGTAAGATTGTGTCAATATCCACGGTGAAACGAGCACTGAATCAACATGGGCTGAAAGGCCACTCTGCCAGGAAGAAGCCATTACTCCAAAAGAAACATAAAAAAGCCAAATTAATGTTTGCAAATGCACACAGGAACAAAGACCTTCATTTTTGGAGACATGTCCTGTGGTCTGATGAAACTAAAATTTAACTTTTTGGGCATAATGACCATAGTTTTGTTTGGAGGAAAAAGAGAGAAGCTTGGAAGCCTAAAAACTGTGAACACCATCCCAACTGTGAAACACGGGGGTGGCAGCATCATGTTGTGGGGTTGTTTTGTGCACTTTACAAAATAGATTGCATCATGAGAAAAGAATATTATGTGGCAATACTGAAGCAACATCTGAAGACATCAGCTAGGAAGTTAAAGCTTGGGCGGAAATGATTCCTCCAAATTATTATTAATTATTTATATAGCGCCATTGATTCCATGGTGTACTGTACACCTATAGTAAACAAACTAACAATGATAGACTGGTACAGAGGGAAGATGACCCTGTCCTTGCGGGCTTACATTCTACAGGAATGGGGAAGGAGACAGTAGGTTGGGGGGTTGTTAATGTACAATGTTACCATTTTGGCAGTATGCTTCGGGTCATTGTCCATTTGGTCAAAGTGATTTAAGGATAACAAAGTCAATGTTTGGAGTAGTCATCACAAAGCACTAATCTCAATCCTATTGAAAATTTATGGGCAATGCTGAAAAGGCAGGTGCGAGCAAGGCAACCTACAAACCTGCATCAATTACACCAGTTTTGTCAGGAGGAATTGGCGCAAATTCCGACCAACTATTGTGAGAATCTTGTGAAAGGATATCGCAAACGTTTGACCCAAGTCATTCAGTTTAAGTGCAATGGTACCAAATACTAATGAAATGTATGTAAACTTTTGACTTTACAGTATGTAATAAAAATGCCTTTAAACATTCTCTCTCTTTCATTATTCTGGCATTTGGCAAATATTAAAAATTATGGGAAGCATGCATTTGTCTTTTTTTATACTTTTTATATAGTGTATGTAAACTTCTGGTTTCAACTGTCTGTGTGTGTATGTGTATATATATAAATATAAATATAAATATATATATATATATATATATACAGTACAGACCAAAAGTTTGGACACACCTTCTCATTTAAAGATTTTTCTGTATTTTCATGACTATGAAAATTGTACATTCACACTGAAGGCATCAAAACTATGAATTAACACATGTGGAATTAGATACTTAACAAAAAAGTGTGAAACAACTGAAAATATGTCTTATATTCTAGGTTCTTCAAAGTAGCCACCTTTTGCTTTGATGACTGCTTTGCACACTCTTGGCATTCTCTTGATGAGCATCAAGAGGTAGTCACCGGAAATGGTCTTCCAACAATCTTGAAGGAGTTCCCAGAGAAGCTTAGCACTTGTTGGCCCTTTTGCCTTCACTCTGCGGTCCAGCTCACCCCAAACCATCTCGATTGGGTTCAGGTCTGGTGACTGTGGAGGCCAGATCATCTGGCGTAGCACCCCATCACTCTCCTTCTTGGTCAAATAGCCTTTACACAGCCTGGAGGTGTGTTTGGGGTCATTGTCCTGTTGAAAAATAAATGATGGTCCAACTAAACGCAAACCGGATGGAATAGCATGCCGCTGCAAGATGCTGTGGTAGCCATGCTGGTTCAGTATGCCTTCAATTTTGAATAAATCCCCAACAGTGTCACGAGCAAAGAACCCCCACACCATCACACCTCCCCCTCCATGCTTCATGGTGGGAACCAGGCATGTAGAGTCCATCCGTTCACCTTTTCTGCGTCGCACAAAGACTTGGTAGTTCGAACCAAAGATCTCAAATTTGGACTCATCAGACCAAAGCACAGATTTCCGCTGGTCTAATGTCCATTCCTTGTGTTCTTTAGCCCAAATAAGTCTCTTCTGCTTGTTGCCTGTCCTTAGCAGTGGTTTCCTAGCAGCTATTTTACCATGAAGGCCTGCTGCACAAAGTCTCCTCTTAACAGTTGTTGTAGAGATGTGTCTGCTGCTAGAACTCTGTGTGGCATTGACCTGGTCTCTAATCTGAGCTGCTGTTAACCTGCGATTTCTGAGGCTGGTGACTCGAATAAACTGATCCTCAGAACCAGGGGTGATACTTGGTCTTCCTTGTCCTGGGGCGGTCCTCATGTGAGCCAGCTGCTTTGTAGAGCTTGATGTTTTTTGCAACTGCACTTGGGGACACTTTCAAAGTTTGCCCAATTTTTCGGACTGACTGACCTTCATTACTTAAAGTAGTGATGGCCACTCGTTTTTCTTTACTTAGAATTTGTATTATGGCAAGGAAAAAGGAGCTAACAGTCTATTAAGTAGGACTATCAGCTGTGTATCCACCAGACTTCTGCACAACACAACTGATGGTCCCAACCCCATTTATAAGGCAAGAAATCCCACTTATTAAACCTGACAGGGCACACCTGTGAAGTGAAAACCATTTCCGGTGACTACCTCTTGAAGCTCATCAAGAGAATGCCAAGAGTGTGCAAAGCAGTCATCAAAGCAAAAGGTGGCTACTTTTAAGAACCTAGAATATAAGACATATTTTCAGTTGTTTCACACTTTTTTGCTAAGTATATAATTCCACATGTGTTAATTCATAGTTTTGATGCCTTCAGTGTGAATGTACAATTTTCATAGTCATGAAAATACAGAAAAATCTTTAAATGAGAAGGTGTGTCCAAACTTTTTGTCTGTACTGTATGTATGTGTATATATATATATATATATATATATATATAATATAAATTTATTTAAGTAATATACACATATACCTTTTCGACTTAGTTTCATAAATCGTCAGATATCTATTTTTGCTTCTAGTTATGTACACTTAAACAGAGACATTTAACAAATGTTTGGTTTCATTAACTCATTTGTGACTGTTTTTTTTCCCTTCTATTTTAGGATGGATTTGTCAGTGAGCTTCATCTAATATTGCATATACTATCAAGATGCATTGATGGCTTCTGAGCTGCGCAACATATATGTATTTGTTGTACTGTCTCTCATCTGACTGGATTCCGTTTGCAAATAAAATATATTGGCACAAAATTGTGTGTAATTTATTTGTCACAATTCTGTATATAAAATAATTTAGGTTAATATCTGATGACCAAATTCAGATACTTATTGTATACAGTGTTACAAATGCAGTTCCTCTCAGTGCATCATTAAATAATCAAAAAAAATAAAATTGTAATTAAAATATATTTCCTTCACAGTTTCATGGATAGTCAATAATTCCAAACCAATCTTCCACATGGACCATATTCACACCATGTGCATAAGCATATCACTCATTAAAGGGGTTTTCTGAGATTATTTTATTTCTTTACTATGGACCTAAGAGCTAACAGGCATGTAGTTGCTAACTACTTGACCATTCTGCCCAACGCCGATCTCTGCTGCCTCAGAGCGCAGACCGCTCCTGACAGCGATTCCGTGCCTTCTGTTGAGGTCACATCGACAGAGCAGCCGCTTCTCTTCAGCTTGCTCTTTTGACAGGGATTGACTGCCAATGTCATGCGGAAGAGGAACTGCTGCTCTGTTGATGTGAAGTAGCAGTATTGCCAGCACAAAAATTGTTATTTGCTCTGTGCTGGCACCGGGCAGAACAGATGGGTAGTTAACAACTACCTGCCTGTTAGTTCTTAGGTCCATAATAAAAAGTAATCTAATCCAGGATAACCCCTTCAAGTGCGTCTTCACTTGATTATGCCCCTTTAGAATCTGATGGGGTGAAAGCAGGAACACACTGGGACTAAAGTTCAGCCCTGGCATCAGGGCCGGACTGTCTATCTGGCAGTTCTGGTAAATGCCAGATGGGCCGGTTCGGCCGTGGGTCGCATTACCTGCTATTAGCAATTGTGACGGAGCACAGAGCCGAAGGCATCGTCACTTACTCAGGCAGGCCGCGGGCATCCCTTCACATGCAGCGCAGGTCACTTACGCAGGCAGGCCACGGGCATCCCTTCAGCCGGGGACTTGCTGGAGGCCGTCACATGCAGGTGATGTCAGTGGTCGATGACGTCACTGCATCGCACCGCCAGCATCCACTGAGAGACGGGACAGAAGAGGTGATTGACGCTGAGGAGGATGAGGAGGCAGGATTAGGTGACTATAAAGATTTTTTTTTATTTTTGGCTGCTGTGGGGAACTCGATAAGGATGTTTTGTTAGCAAGTATCGATGTGGAGGCCTTGTATTCCACGATACCGCATGAGAAAGGTATCGAGGCTGTAAAATTCTTCCTTGGGTCCCGAGGGAATCAATTTCAAGCACATATGTTGATACTTACCCTTTTAGAATTTGTACTAACTAACAACATCTTTCTATTTAACGGTAAAACCTTCCACCAGCTCAGGGGCACAGCCATGGGCAATTCCTGTGCGCCAATTTATGCTAATCTGCTCCTGGGCTGGTGGGAGGAAACCGTGGTCTTTACGGAAGAAAGACAACGTTTTACTAGATATATCAAATTATGGACAAGGTATATCAATGATATACCTATATTCTGGATGGGACCCAGGAAGGAATTCGTAAAGTTTGTCGAGGATCTGAACAACACACTAGGGCATAGATTTACACACGAGATGCATCAAACGAGCCTGCCCTTCCTAGATATATTGATTTCCAAACAGGAGAGAGATTAAATGCACATCACAATCATCGAAAACCTACGGCCACTAATTCCCTTCTTCGGTGGGAGAGCCACCATCCTTTCCCTCTTAAGAAGGGAATACCAAAAGGCCAATATATTAGGTTAAGAAGGAACTGCTCTACTGATGAGGAATTTACACAGCAAGCAAGGGAGATGAGAGAGAGATTTAAGAGAAGGGGTCCTTAGATGAGCATACCAATTTGCATTAAAACAAAAAAGAGAGACCTTACTTACCCCAAAAGTATTGGATAAGGAAAAAGGGAATACAAATTTCATGAGATTTATCGCGACATTTGATAATGGTGCCCCGGAAGCAAGAAAAATCATAGAGAAATATTGGGGAATTCTAGCAATGGATGAGGATCTAACAACAATAGTGGGTAATAGAACAATTGGGGAAAGAGTAGTTAAAAGCCATTATGCCCCCCCCCCAAAAAGAGACAAATCATGGTTACCAGTAAGACCAAAGGGCTGCTACAAATGTAGCCGGTTTGTGGCCTGCCTGAATATTAAAACTACGAAAACGTTTATAAGTAATGTCACTGGGGAGTCTTTTGAGATCAGGAACTTTATCAATTGTAGAACAAAGTTCGTAGTGTACAAGGCAACATGTATCTGTAAAAAGGAATATGTCGGAAAAACTATACGAGAGATGAGAAGACGAGTGGGAGAACATTTAAACGATATTTTAAATAAAAAAGAGACACCTTGCTGACAACTTTATCTTCCAAAAGGTAGGGGAGAAAACAAGGGGATCTGCTACTTTGGATCTAATCCTTATAAACAGGGAGGAAATGGTTGAGGAGGTAAAGGTGGCTGGGACCCTAGGAGGCAGCGATCATGCTATTATAGAATTTTGGATAACTAGAGGAGGAAGACATGTGAAGACTCAAACTTCAAGGTTAGATTTTAGAAAGGCAGATTTTAAGAGACTCAGAAAGAGAATAGGAGGGATTCAATGGCTGGATGTCCTTAAGGACAAAAATGTCCAGGAAGGATGGGAAATTTTTAAAAATGAGATTCTCAAAGCACAATCGTTAACAATCCCGAAAAGTAGGAAGAATGGGAAGCATTTAAGGAAACCAGGATGGATGAACACAGAACTTAAACACATGCTAAAAAGAAAGAAAGAAATGTTTATTAAATGGAAAGAGGGAGGCATATCTAAAGAAGATTATAATGCAGTCTGCAGATCCTGCAGGGCACGTATCAGGTTAGCTAAAGCTGACAATGAATTAAGGCTTGCAAGAGATGTCAAAAGCAATAAAAAAGGATTTTGGGGGTATGTCAAAAGTAAAAGAAAAGTCAAAGATGCTATAGGATTTTTACAGGATGAAAATGGAGAAATGGTAAGAGAGGATGTTGAGAAGGCCGAACTTTTTAATTCCTATTTTGCATCTGTTTTCTCTCAGAAAGAAAATGTAACATCAACTGATCTTCACTGTCCTTTTAAAGGAATAGAGGAATCCAAGTTATCTGTAAACAGAAAGATTGTGAGGGAATATTTAGCTAACATAAATGAGTTCAAGTCTCCAGGTCCAGATGAATTACACCCCAGAGTACTGAAGGAGATCGTAGAAGAAATTTTAGAACCACTCTCCATAATCTTTGAAAATTCTTGGAGAACAGGAGAAGTCCCAGAAGACTGGAGAAGAGCAAATGTTGTTCCTATCTTCAAAAAGGGGAAGAAGGTGGACCCTGGGAACTATAGGCCGGTGAGTCTGACTTCTATACCAGGAAAGATCTTTGAACAAATTATTAAACAACATGTATGTAAGTACATGGATAAGAATGAAGTGATTAACCAGAGTCAGCATGGGTTTGTAACTAACAAGTCATGTCAGACTAACTTAATTTCCTTCTATGACAGAATCACTGACTGGGTGGATCAGGGAAATGCTGTAGATATAGTATATCTTGACTTCAGCAAAGCATTTGACAAAGTATCTCACACCATCCTTATTGAAAAAATGACCAAGTATGCAATGGACCAGGCAACTGTTAGGTGGATTCATAACTGGCTTAGTGATCGGACTCAAAGGGTGGTTGTAAATGGCTTCACATCCAGCTGGATGAATGTCTCAAGTGGGGTACCACAGGGCTCTGTCCTGGGACCTGTATTGTTCAACATCTTTATCAATGATTTAGATGAAGGAATTGAGGGTAAACTGATTAAATTTGCTGATGACACAAAGCTAGGAGGGATAGCTAATACTAGAGAAGAGAGAGAGAGGATTCAAAAAGACCTAAATAAACTGGAGCAGTGGGCAGCAACCAACAGAATGGTTTTTAACAGGGAAAAATGCAAAGTACTACATCTGGGCAATAAAAATGAAAAAAGCATATACAGAATGGGAGGTATAGAGCTAAGCAACAGTACATGTGAAAAAGACTTAGGTATACTAATAGATCATAGACTGAACATGAGTCAACAGTGTGATGCAGCAGCAAAAAAAGGCAAATACAATTCTGGGATGTATTAACAGAAGCATACAGTCTAGATCACGTGAAGTCATTATCGGTCTTTACTCCTCTTTGGTCAGACCTCATCTGGAATACTGTGTACAGTTTTGGGCACCACATTTTAAAAAAGACATAGACAAACTGGAGCAAGTTCAGAGAAGAGCGACCAGAATGGTGACTGGTCTGCAAACCATGTCCTATGAGGAACGGTTGCAGGATTTGGGAATGTTTAGCTTGCAAAAAAGAAGACTGAGAGGAGACTTAATAGCTGTCTACAAATATGTCAAGGGCTGTCACATTGTAGAAGGATCATCTTTATTCTCATTTGCACAAGGAAAGACTAGAAGCAATGGGATGAAACTAAATGGGAGGAGACACAGATTAGATATTAGAAAAAACTTTTTGACAGTTAGGGTGATTAATGAGTGGAACAGGCTGCCACGAGAGGTGGTGAGTTCCCC
This sequence comes from Phyllobates terribilis, assembly GCF_046119375.1. Classification (NCBI taxonomy): domain Eukaryota; kingdom Metazoa; phylum Chordata; class Amphibia; order Anura; family Dendrobatidae; genus Phyllobates; species Phyllobates terribilis. Next base: position 640,322,889 of record NW_027362762.1, read on the forward strand.
TTCAATGGACGTCTTCAAACAGAGGCTGGACAGACATCTGTCTGAGATGATCTAGTGAATCCTGCTTTGAGCAGGGGGTTGGACCAGATGACCCAGGAGGTCCCTTCCAACTCTACCATTCTATGATTCTATGATCGCGAAGCATGTAAATTTGATTCATGGAGGAGATCCTAAGGTAATCTCCTTTGTTGGGATCGACTGTATGAAAATCAACAACAGCGGTGGAGACATGGACAAGATCTTCCAACAAAAAGAAGCAAGATGGATATTCCGTTTAGGCACCATGACCCCTAGGGGATTGAATGAACAGCCCAGTTATAGCTGCTTCATTTAAATGTCATGTCTTTACCCCCATTTATACGTAGTATTTTTTGTATATGTGCTCATGCTTAGATGACCCCCCTATAAGGACCTGCCGAAAATCAGATGTGTTAAAAATGATAGTGAATTCCTTCTTAAAGAAGGCTGAATGTCAATATGCCCCTAATAAGAAGATGGGCAACATGAGCCTTTGATGCTCTGATGCTAATATCAGCCTTAGTAATAACCTCTGGATTTAAGTGATGGCTAGAATAATTAGCAAAAATGGTAATGTGTATATAAAGGAAATATATTTGCTGATGTAGTAAAAATGAGCATAGTCTTCAGTCCCCATAACCTGTGAAAATAAGAGTAGGTGACTATGAGAATGGGGGTGAGGTTCCCCTGCGAGATATGAGAGTGGCATGCAATGTTGGAGAATTTCTTGATAAAACCTATGTGGGATTTGCGTATTAGAGAACTGTTCTAGGCAAGGGCGCGCCAGATATGTGTAGCACCCTGAGGATTCGGCTGCTACAGGGGTATTGCACCTCAACCCAGAGGTGTAATATTCCACTCCCGGGTAAGAATGGAGTGTGGAGCTGAGCTCAGAAGGCTGCATGCACTACACACATCCCATTTCCGGAGGGCAGACCAACGGTACTCCCACTTAGAAATGTGCAGGTACGATCGAGTCTGTCCTTGGCTGGAGTGGGAGGGGGGTGGAACATCCCAGTAGTGTAGGGGCAGATAGGGGGAGCAGTCTGGGTAGTGCTAGGAGCTCATTGGGTGCTGGTCACCTGAGCTCACACATAGAGGGAGTATAAAAGGTGGGAACCATCTAAGATCAGGGTCAGTCAGTCAGTCTGTGGGAAGTCAGCCTGTTGTAGTGAGGACTTTGCAGAGCAGTGGAAGAAAGCAGAGGAGCAGAGCAGCCCCAGGCCCAGAGTGAGAGAGGAGAGAACGAAAGACCCAGAGGGGGAGAAAGAAGGAACTCTGAGAGCCCAAATACAATCACAGGGTGAAGAGTTGGCAACAGGGTACCGGATCCCAAACTGGTGGGGGCTACAGCATACCTCAGCCAGAGACCGGAGGTCGTGGGCAGGATTGATCTGCCACGATCACCCACTAAATCCACCCGGAAGGCAGACCACGAATAGGGTCAGGGAACCCAGTGACAAGGGTTTACCACCAAGAGGCCCGAGGGAGCCGGACATAGGTGGATCCCTGGTGGGGAAGGCCAGAGACGAGGACAGGACAGAAAGGGAGCTCAGAACTACTTGGGGGTTGGCCGAGTCCAGGACCTGGTGGACGCAGCACGGCTCGGGTGGTCACTCAAGGCCGAAGTGACCGGTACAAGAACAGCAGTAAGTAAAGAACCCTGAACTGCACAACCCGACTCGGACTCTCATTACCATCTTCCCTGCACTTCCACAACCACCATCCTCTGCACCTGACCCCCTGAGGCTATACCCTTCCCGTTGGGGGTTATACCACCTAAGCTGCACAAACACCATCAGCCTCAGCGGACCCTGCTGCAGCGGCGGCCGTAGTGACCGCAATTCAACGGGTGGCGTAGTCGACATAAAGAACTTTAGTAACATCAGTAAGGACTGCCACACACTGAGCTTGACACCCTGGGCACGGACCGGGTCACAGCCACTCGGAGACTACAACCCCCATCTGATCCGGCTCCGGGTATCCCCCAAACACTGGCCCAGGGGGCGCGTCATATGCGTCACACATACCTAGAAATGATGAGAGGAATGTGCGCTGCGGATACCTGGAAATAACGCGAGGAAATGACGTGAGCAATGCATGCGTTCCGGGCGCCCGGAGGTGATGTGAGCGGCATGGGTCCCGGGCACCCGGAGGTGATGCAAGCGGTATGCGTTCCAGGCGCCTGGGGAGGAGTCCTGAGGAGATAATTTGCATATTCCCACTGCATTTTGGGGTAAGTGAAGAGTCTCCGCGAGCTCAAAGAACACTGGATTTTGGCTGTTGGAGCTGTAAAGAGGACATCGGTAAACCAGGGGAGGAGTCCTGAGGAGATAATTTGCATATTCCCACTGCATTTTGGGGTAAGTGAAGAGTCTCCGCGAGCTCAAAGAACACTGGATTTTGGCTGTTGGAGCTGAAAAGAGGACATCGGTAAACCAGGGGAGGAGTCCTGAGGAGATAATTTGCATATTCCCACTGCATTTTGGGGTAAGTGAAGAGTCTCCGCGAGCTCAAAGAACACTGGATTTTGGCTGTTGGAGCTGAAAAGAGGACATCGGTAAACCAGGGGAGGAGTCCTGAGGAGATAATTTGCATATTCCCACTGCATTTTGGGGTAAGTGAAGAGTCTCCGCGAGCTCAAAGAACACTGGATTTTGGCTGTTGGAGCTGAAAAGAGGACATCGGTAAACCAGGGGAGGAGTCCTGAGGAGATAATTTGCATATTCCCACTGCATTTTGGGGTAAGTGAAGAGTCTCCGCGAGCTCAAAGAACACTGGATTTTGGCTGTTGGAGCTGAAAAGAGGACATCGGTAAACCAGGGGAGGAGTCCTGAGGAGATAATTTGCATATTCCCACTGCATTTTGGGGTAAGTGAAGAGTCTCCGCGAGCTCAAAGAACACTGGATTTTGGCTGTTGGAGCTGAAAAGAGGACATCGGTAAACCAGGGGAGGAGTCCTGAGGAGATAATTTGCATATTCCCACTGCATTTTGGGGTAAGTGAAGAGTCTCTGCGAGCTCAAAGAACACTGGATTTTGGCTGTTGGAGCTGAAAAGAGGACATCGGTAAACCAGGGGAGGAGTCCTGAGGAGATAATTTGCATATTCCCACTGCATTTTGGGGTATCCAGTGTTCTTTGAGCTCGCGGAGACTCTTCACTTACCCCAAAATGCAGTGGGAATATGCAAATTATCTCCTCAGGACTCCTCCCCTGGTTTACCGATGTCCTCTTTTCAGCTCCAACAGCCAAAATCCAGTGTTCTTTGAGCTCGCGGAGACTCTTCACTTACCCCAAAATGCAGTGGGAATATGCAAATTATCTCCTCAGGACTCCTCCCCTGGTTTACCGATGTCCTCTTTTCAGCTCCAACAGCCAAAATCCAGTGTTCTTTGAGCTCGCGGAGACTCTTCACTTACCCCAAAATGCAGTGGGAATATGCAAATTATCTCCTCAGGACTCCTCCCCTGGTTTACCGATGTCCTCTTTTCAGCTCCAACAGCCAAAATCCAGTGTTCTTTGAGCTCGCGGAGACTCTTCACTTACCCCAAAATGCAGTGGGAATATGCAAATTATCTCCTCAGGACTCCTCCCCTGGTTTACCGATGTCCTCTTTTCAGCTCCAACAGCCAAAATCCAGTGTTCTTTGAGCTCGCGGAGACTCTTCACTTACCCCAAAATGCAGTGGGAATATGCAAATTATCTCCTCAGGACTCCTCCCCTGGTTTACCGATGTCCTCTTTTCAGCTCCAACAGCCAAAATCCAGTGTTCTTTGAGCTCGCGGAGACTCTTCACTTACCCCAAAATGCAGTGGGAATATGCAAATTATCTCCTCAGGACTCCTCCCCTGGTTTACCGATGTCCTCTTTTCAGCTCCAACAGCCAAAATCCAGTGTTCTTTGACATCGGTAAACCGCGCGCCTACCGGCGCGCGCATTTTGAAGCTTTTTTTTTAATCTTTTTTCACTGTTTTCAGAACATTAACAATAAGAACATGGAAGAGTCCAGGAGCCATTTGGTGAGCTGCATATCCTGCTACATGTTCACAGACTTGCCAGTGGAAAAGCCAGACTTCACATGCCAGAAATGCAAGCTTGTGTCCCTGTTGGAGGAAAAGTTGCGAAATCTCGAAGAGAGGTTAACTACCTTGAAAATCATTAAGGAAGGTGAAGAGTTCTTAGACAGAGCAGAATTATCTCTTCATGATTCAGAAAGAGAAGAAATTCGAACTGCACCTGAGGAAACAGAGGAATGGAAGCATGTGACCCACAGAAGCAGGAGGATCGAGAGGCAGTCAGCACCCATACTGCTCAGGAACCAGTACCAGGCTCTCACGCAGGAGAACCATGAAGAAATACAGCAAGATAAGACTTTGCCAGCAATGAATAACCTTGTAAGCCTTCAGAATCCTCCTGGATGGAGAAAGAAGAATGTTGTGAAGAAAAAACGGAGAGTGGTGGTCATGGGGGATTCCCTGTTAAGAGGAACAGAGGCCGCTATCTGCAGACCAGACATAACCTCAAGAGAAATGTGCTGTCTTCCAGGAGCAAAAATTAAAGATGTGTCTGACAGGATATCAAGACTCTCCAGACCTACAGATCACTACCCATTCCTGCTAATACATGTGGGGACAAATGACACCGCAAGAAAGGACCTGGAAACCATCTGCAGTGACTTTGAAGACTTAGGCAAGAAAGTGAAAGAATTGGGAGCGCAGGTGGTCTTCTCATCCATCCTCCCAGTGGATGGCCATGGAACAATGAGGTGGAATAAGATTCTACAGGTGAACAACTGGCTACATCGATGGTGCCGTCAACAAGGATTTGGATTTCTGGATCACGGAATGAATTACCTATACGATGGACTACTTGCTAGAGATGGGGTGCACCTTACGAAGACTGGAAAACATGTATTTGGAAGTCGCCTTGCTACACTCATCAGAAGAGCTTTAAACTAGAACAATGTGGGAAGGGAAGCAAAAGGCCAGAAAAAGCCATACAGCTGACATATACTATTGAGAGCTCTGCTACTGGAAGTGGAAAAGAAGAACAAAGACAAAAAAATCTAAATAATAAAAATATGGGAGGAAGAGAAACCAATCACAAACTAAAATGTTTTTATACAAATGCACAAAGCATGGGCAACAAACAAGGAGAATTGGAACTACTAATGCAGGAAAAGGAATATGATGTCATTGGAATCACTGAAACTTGGTGGGACGATACACATGATTGGAATAAAAGGCTAAAAGGATACAACTTATTTGCAAGAAACAGACTTGATAAACGAGGAGGAGGTGTTGCATTGTATGTTAGAAAAGCGTATATCTGCACAGAGATTGAAGCTTCAGAGACTGGGAGTTCTGTGGAAACTGTTTGGGTAAGAATACAAGGAGAGAACAACGGAAAGGACACCATTGTAGGCATTTACTACAGGCCACCTGGGCAAGCTGAAGATATGGATGAACTCTTTATGTATCAAATGACCAAGTTCTCCAAAAAATATGACGTAGTGGTCATGGGAGATTTCAACTATCCAGACATTTGTTGGGAATCTCTCTCAAGTAAAACTAACAGGTCAAGCAAATTCTTATCCTCTCTTGCTGACAACTTTATCTTCCAAAAGGTAGGGGAGAAAACAAGGGGATCTGCTACTTTGGATCTAATCCTTATAAACAGGGAGGAAATGGTTGAGGAGGTAAAGGTGGCTGGGACCCTAGGAGGCAGCGATCATGCTATTATAGAATTTTGGATAACTAGAGGAGGAAGACATGTGAAGACTCAAACTTCAAGGTTAGATTTTAGAAAGGCAGATTTTAAGAGACTCAGAAAGAGAATAGGAGGGATCCAATGGCTGGATGTCCTTAAGGATAAAAATGTCCAGGAAGGATGGGAAATTTTTAAAAATGAGATTCTCAAAGCACAATCGTTAACAATCCCAAAAAGTAGGAAGAATGGGAAGCATTTAAGGAAACCAGGATGGATGAACACAGAACTTAAACACATGCTAAAAAGAAAGAAAGAAATGTTTATTAAATGGAAAGAGGGAGGCATATCTAAAGAAGATTATAATGCAGTCTGCAGATCCTGCAGGGCACGTATCAGGTTAGCTAAAGCTGACAATGAATTAAGGCTTGCAAGAGATGTCAAAAGCAATAAAAAAGGATTTTGGGGGTATGTCAAAAGTAAAAGAAAAGTCAAAGATGCTATAGGATTTTTACAGGATGAAAATGGAGAAATGGTAAGAGAGGATGTTGAGAAGGCCGAACTTTTTAATTCCTATTTTGCATCTGTTTTCTCTCAGAAAGAAAATGTAACATCAACTGATCTTCACTGTCCTTTTAAAGGAATAGAGGAATCCAAGTTATCAGTAAACAGAAAGATTGTGAGGGAATATTTAGCTAACATAAATGAGTTCAAGTCTCCAGGTCCAGATGAATTACACCCCAGAGTACTGAAGGAGATTGTAGAAGAAATTTTAGAACCACTCTCCATAATCTTTGAAAATTCTTGGAGAACAGGAGAAGTCCCAGAAGACTGGAGAAGAGCAAATGTTGTTCCTATCTTCAAAAAGGGGAAGAAGGTGGACCCAGGGAACTATAGGCCGGTGAGTCTGACTTCTATACCAGGAAAGATCTTTGAACAAATTATTAAACAACATGTATGTAAGTACATGGATAAGAATGAAGTGATTAACCAGAGTCAGCATGGGTTTGTAACTAACAAGTCATGTCAGACTAACTTAATTTCCTTCTATGACAGAATCACTGACTGGGTGGATCAGGGAAATGCTGTAGATAAAGTATATCTTGACTTCAGCAAAGCATTTGACAAAGTATCTCACATCATCCTTATTGAAAAAATGACCAAGTATGCAATGGACCAGGCAACTGTTAGGTGGATTCATAACTGGCTTAGTGATCGGACTCAAAGGGTGGTTGTAAATGGCTTCACATCCAGCTGGATGAATGTCTCAAGTGGGGTACCACAGGGCTCCGTCCTGGGACCTGTATTGTTCAACATCTTTATCAATGATTTAGATGAAGGAATTGAGGGTAAACTGATTAAATTTGCTGATGACACAAAGCTAGGAGGGATAGCTAATACTAGAGAAGAGAGAGAGAGGATTCAAAAAGACCTAAATAAACTGGAGCAGTGGGCAGCAACCAACAGAATGGTTTTTAACAGGGAAAAATGCAAAGTACTACATCTGGGCAATAAAAATGAAAAAAGCATATACAGAATGGGAGGTATAGAGCTAAGCAACAGTACATGTGAAAAAGACTTAGGTATACTAATAGATCATAGACTGAACATGAGTCAACAGTGTGATGCAGCAGCAAAAAAAGGCAAATACAATTCTGGGATGTATTAACAGAAGCATACAGTCTAGATCACGTGAAGTCATTATCGGTCTTTACTCCTCTTTGGTCAGACCTCATCTGGAATACTGTGTACAGTTTTGGGCACCACATTTTAAAAAAGACATAGACAAACTGGAGCAAGTTCAGAGAAGAGCGACCAGAATGGTGACTGGTCTGCAAACCATGTCCTATGAGGAACGGTTGCAGGATTTGGGAATGTTTAGCTTGCAAAAAAGAAGACTGAGAGGAGACTTAATAGCTGTCTACAAATATGTCAAGGGCTGTCACATTGTAGAAGGATCATCTTTATTCTCATTTGCACAAGGAAAGACTAGAAGCAATGGGATGAAGCTAAATGGGAGGAGACACAGATTAGATATTAGAAAAAACTTTTTGACAGTTAGGGTGATTAATGAGTGGAACAGGCTGCCACGAGAGGTGGTGAGTTCCCCTTCAATGGACGTCTTCAAACAGAGGCTGGACAGACATCTGTCTGAGATGATCTAGTGAATCCTGCTTTGAGCAGGGGGTTGGACCAGATGACCCAGGAGGTCCCTTCCAACTCTACCATTCTATGATTCTATGAAATGACGTGAGTAACATATCGCAGGCGCCCGAAAATGATGTGGGCAACTGCCTATGATACACATTAAGAGGCTATAAGCCCCGGACACATAATAGGACAAGAGAAGCCACGTGGGGAACCAGAATATGTACCATGTGACTCTGCTTTGAGGCATATGATGTCATTATGGGATCGTATGAAGTAAATATACTATGTTTAATATAAAAATTGAATGAGCTATTTGAGATATATATTGCCACACTTAATTTGGAGGAAGTGAAATGTTATACTTTATAATAAGGATATTGTGAACTATGGCAAGTAATTTGAATTGAAAAATAAGCCCCGCCCCGGAAATGACATAAGACGCACGCTAACAAATGGACGGGAAATTAATGTATTTAAACAGAGAAGATTGATGTGTGATCATTCCCCATTTCTTCAATTGTGGAAAGTGGTAACAGCATTCTGTACCACCATTGTGCGGTTCAGTACGATTTTTTAAGTCACTTGGCACTTTATAGCAGAGAGTCACTTTTTTTTTGCTCTTTTGTATTGCTAGTGCTCCCCAAAATACTAAATACACTCCCCTGATGAATCCTCCATAAGGAGGAAGAAACGCGTCGGGAGGGACTTTTTTGTGAGTGACGTTGTAAGATATACTTGGGTACTGCCCTTGTTAGGGCGGGAGCTAACACCAGGTGCACGACAGGGTAGATTTCTTCTAAAGAACTAATGGACTGAATGGGATGAAGAACCCGCATACTAAAAATGGGTGAGATCCACACATATCACTAACGTTTAATAACACTGTATTTTTTTCATTTATTGACCAGGATTGGTTTGAAATTATTGGCCTTTTTGTATTCGTTATCCAAAAGGTCATATGTTTACATTCTAAAAGGGCTAATTAGACATTATATGTCTTAGATTTATTTGTCTATTTCTGACATCTTTTGCCTCTTGTTTGATGTGTTTTAAGAAGTTATATTTGTCCATCCTGATGTGAATAAGATGTAATAAGGCTATGTGCCCACGTAGTGTTTTTCAAGCGTATATGCTGCGGATTTTCCGCAGCGTAAATGCTTGTGAAACGCTATGTAATCCGCTCCCCATGGTCCCCAAGGGGATTCCGCAAGTTCTATGCACATGCTGCGGAGTTTTCCGCAGCGTTTATGCTGCGCTCAAAAATCCGCAGCATGTCCATTAATTTTGCGTTTCCGCAAGCGGAATTGCCTTTGTGCAATGCATTAAAGAACGCAAGGCAATTCCGCATGTGGAAAACGCGCGATAAACGCATGAAAAACGCGCAATAAACGCGTGCGGAATTCCGCATGCGTTTTTCCAGGAGAGGACTTGCAGAAATTTTCAGCTTCATTTCTGCAACGTGGGCACATAGCCTTAGGGACTGGTATCAGATATCGGAGGTATTTATTATAAATCTTTTTAGAGATTTATTAAAGGTTATGTTTTAAGAGATACCTCTTGCCTTTTATATGCTGTGGGGAACCATAATACTATATAGGGGCTGTTTGTGGGGGATGATTCTGCTATATGGGGGCTGTTTGTGTGGAATCATAATACTATATGGGGGCTGTTTGTGGTGGATCATCTTGCAATATGGAGACTGTTTGTGGGGGATTATCCTTCTATATGTGTGCTCGTTGTGGGGGATCATCCTGCTATATGGGGGCTGTTTGTGGGGGACCATAATACTATATGGGGCTGTTTGTGGGATTATCATCCTGCTATATGGGGGCTGTTTGGGGGGATCATCATGCTTTATGGGAGCTGTTTGTGGGGGATCATCCTGCTATATAGCAGCTGTTTGTGGGGGACCATAATACTATATGGGGGCTGTTTGTGGGGGTCATAATACTATATGGGGGCTGTTTGTGGGGGACCATCATACTACATGGAGGCTGTTTGTGGGGGATCATCCTGCTATATGGGGGGCTATTTGTGAGGGACCATCATATTACATGGGAGCTGTTTGTTGGGAACCATTATACTATATGGGGGCTGTTTGTGGGGGATCATCATACTACATGGGGACTGTTTGTGGGGGATCATCTTGCTATATGGAGGCTGTTTGTGGGGGATTATCCTGCTATAGGGGGCTGTTTGTGGCGCGACCATCTTACTACATGATGACTGTTTGTGGGGGATCATCCTGCTATATGGGGGCTCTTTGTGGGGAATCATCCTGCTATATGGGGGCTCTTTGTGGGGAATCATCCTGCTATATGGGGACTCTTTGTGGGTGACCATAATACTACATGGGGGCTGTTTGTGAGGAACAATAATACTATATGGGGGATGTTTGTGGGGGACCATCATACTATATGGGGGTTGTTTGTGGGGGACCATCATAGTATATGGGGGGCTGTTTGTGGGGGACCATCATACTATATAGGGGTCTGTGGGGGATCTTCATCTTGTGTGGGGGCTGTGGTGGACATTATACTGTGTGGAGGTCTATGGGGCACATTATACTATGTGGTGGGCTGTGGCGACCTTCATACTGTATGGGGTGATTAAGGGGGACATCAAATTTAATGGGGTGGTTATGAGGGGCATCATGCTTTATATAGCGGTTTGTTGTGCACCTCATACTGTATATTAGGGGCTGTGCTGAGTACCATAATGTATGGGGGGTTGTGGTGACCATCTTAATATGTGGGTGCTGTGCTGCATCATACTTTGTATAGGGTTTGTGGGGTCATCATACCATGTGGGCCATAATACTCTATGAGGGTCACGAAAGGGGTATCATAGTGGGTGAGACCACTTAGGGGTAGTAGAGGGAAAATAAATGTGAGTGCTACAATACATATCCTCCGTTTCTTAGAAAGTTGGGAGACATGCCTTTCTTTGACGTGATAGGACTTTTTCTATGGGTCTTGTTATTTCTATGTACTCCCCTTGGGAGGCCCAATGGGGGGTCGTTGTCATTATGGGGAAGCAAGGAGGCATTATTATTATTATAAGAAAGCATAGGGGCTGTTTGTATTATTGTAACTAGGTGCATGGTCACTATTATAAGGGGTCACGGGGGAATTATTATAAGGCAGCACAAGCTGTGGTTTGTGTAGTTACATAGTTACATAGTTTATAAGGCCGAAAAAAGACAAGCGTCCATCCAGTTCAGCCTATTTCTTGTGCACTGCAGCTATTCCGCAGCGTTGATCCAGGGGAAGGCAACAAAAAACCATGCGGTATAGGCCAACTTACATCATTGAGGAAAAATTCACTTCCCGACACCAATCTGGCAGTCAGATTAAATCCCTGGATTAATTAACTAAGCATAAGATGTAATTTTATTGTTCTCAAGAAAGGCGTCCAGGCCTCTCTTGAACTCATTAAGTGAGTTGGACATCACCACTTCCTCTCCCAGAGAGTTCCAGAGTCTCACGGCTCTGACCGTAAAGAATCCCCTTCTATGCTGGTGCAGGAACCTCCTTTCCTCCAGACGCATAGTGTGCCCCCTCGTCTTTGTCACCATCCTTGGTATAAACAGGTCATGGGAGAGATCTCTGTACTGCCCCCTGATGTATTTATACATGTTTATGAGGTCTCCCCTAAGCCTTCTCTTTTCCAACGTAAATAGGCCTAATTTTGACAACCTCTCTGGGTATTCTAGTCCCTCCATTCCCTTTATTACCTTAGTCACCCTCCTTTGTACCCTCTCTATCTCCAATATGTCTTTCCTGAGCACCGGAGCCCAGAACTGTGCACAATATTCTAAGTGCGGCCTTACCAGCGCTTTATACAGAGGAAGAACAATGTTCTCATCATATGCCCCTATTCCTCTTCTGATGCATGCCATGACTCTATTTGCCTTCGCAGCTGCTGCCTGACACTGGGCACTCCAATTTAATTTGCTGTTAACCAAGACGCCCAGGTCATTCTCCATGTCAGATTTCCCCAACGGTTTCCCATTTAATATGTATGGGTGACTGCTGTTTTTCTTTCCCATGTGCATGACCTTACATTTATCGGCATTGAACCCCATTTGCCATTTTTTGGCCCAACTCCCCAATTTATCTAAATCCTCCTGTAGCTGTGCCCTATCCTCATCTGTATTAACTACTTTACAAAGTTTAGTATCATCTGCAAATATTGCTATTTTACTATGCAACCCTTCCACTAGATCATTAATAAATATATTAAATAATATAGGGCCCAAGACAGACCCTTGAGGCACCCCACTAGTAACCCTGACACACCCTGAGCTTACACCATTGATAACCACCCTCTGCTTTCTATCACTCAGCCAGCTATTTACCCACTTGCACACATTATCCCCCAGACCAAGCATTCTCATTTTATATACCAACCTTTTGTGTGGCACGGTATCAAACGCTTTGGAGAAGTCAAGGTATACAACATCCACTGACTCTCCCCGGTCCAGCTGTGAGCTCACCTCCTCGTAGAAGGCCATCAGGTTTGTTTGGCAGGAGCGATCCCTCATGAATCCATGTTGATATGGAGTTAGACAGTTATTATCATTAAGATATTCTACAATAGCATCTCTAAGAAATCCTTCAAACAATTTACCCACAACAGACGTTAAGCTGACTGGTCTATAGTTCCCAGGGTCACTTTTAGACCCCTTTTTGAATATTGGTACCACATTTGCTTGGCGCCAGTGCTTGGTGCTCATCACCTCTATGTAGCAGAGGTGATCGGACAAGTGCTGCTTCTAGTCTCCTATGGAGACTATAGAAGCATGCAAAAAGTGTAAAAAAAAGTTTTAAAAAATATAAAAAAAATTAAAATATAAAAGTTTAAATATTGACCGAAAAATAAAAAGGCTCTGGGAAGAAGGGGAGCAAAAAAACAAAAACTCAAAAAAGGAAAATGCTCTGGTCATGAAGGGGTAATTTTAAAGTCTGCAGTGACTCTGTATGACTGCAGATTTCTGAATTCTCATAGTGTGTGCATCGCGTGCTGTGATTATTCTCCGGTGTCGGGAGAGGCCGGTCATGTGACCACAAGTATGATTTGAATTCAGCATGTGATCGCATGAATTCAAATCATGCTTGTGGTCACATGACGGCCGCTCCCAACGCTGGCACCGGAGAATCCTGCCAGTGCGTGCTGTGAGGATTCAGAAGTCTGAAGTCACATAGACTTTAACACCAAGCCTGGACAACCCCTTTAACAATCAATATGGTGGTATTATCAGTACTGTATATACGGGTAATATTTGGTTGTGGTTTGTTGGTATTTGTCTGTTATATTGCAATATTGTTATTATTCAATTTTATATAGCGGTATTACTAGACACATTGAAAATCTTGATTTCCTTCAGGGAGGGTAATATAAGTAATAGATATCTCCATCTGGGCTCGGGGGCTGGGACTGCATGGGCCTGTATGCTTTTATATGCAGGGCTGAATTTCAGTCCCAGTCCGTCCCTGCCTGGCATTTGAAAGCATGCAGGCCCATACTGTACCCTCCCTCTTCCCCAGATTGGGATCTGACGCGCCCCCAGGGCAATGGGGTATTCTGCAGCCGGGCCTATGGATGCTGGTGGGGGATATGTCACAGTGGCTGGCCCGGTCCGTGGCCCAGGGCGGTCAACCAAAAAGGGGGAATTGTAACTTGGATAAAAATAAAATAAATAGTTTGTGACGCCACCTGTGTTACCTGGTAAGGTTTACCAGCGCAGCTGCAGACCTCCGGGGGGTGATGGGATGGCAGCTAAGGTGTTTCTGCTCCCCACAGGTGGAGCGGGCCCCCGGGGCAGTGTGGAGTTTGATGGTGGTGATGCTGGGACTTCTAGTTCAGGCGGATGGCGCAGCAGGAGTAACTGACAGAGACAGGGGATTCGCTTCAATACCTTTACTGGTGCGGATGTCAGGTACGGTCCAGGGTACTCAGTAGGATGGGTGCACTTCAGGACTTCTCCCCAGTGAGCCGGTATAAGGCCTCCCGGTCCGTGTCTGCCTCTCTGTATGCTCCTGGCCAGCCTGCAACTGGGCCTAGCTTATGTGTCGTGCTGTTCCTTCACCTGTCGCTCGGTAGTAGGACCTTCTGCTGGCAACCACTCTCCCTGGACGCTGGGGCCTTGTGGTTCCTGGTCCTCTAATGGGTCTATCTTCAGGTCAGCCAGGGACTTGTAGTTCTCCTGGAATGCCGGTGATCCCTACTGGGTATAAAGGGACCCTGTAGGCACGGACCCGGTGTCCGGTTTGTATATCGGGGTGAGCCTATGATGCTCCTCTGCCCCCTTCATCTCCTCTCTCCTTTATCCTCTTGCCTTCGGCCACACTCGGGGCCCTCAGAACTCAGCAGCTGAAGCGCAGCGTCTTCGCTGCTCTCAGCGTCAGCACGCTCTCAGACTCTCTCTGTCTGACTACTCACAACTAACTGAGCTGCCTGGCTCCACCCTCCATATATATATCCCTATCAGGGCTCCGTCTGGTGGTATGAGGTGGAAGTGTGGAGGTGTTTGTATGTAATGAGGGCCTCTTGTGGAGAAGTCCATCCATGCACCCTTGGTCCTGTGGTACCTGTGCACAGCAGGGTACCACAGATCTCTATTACTTGTAGTACCCTGCTTACAGGAAATCAAGACTACTACCTATATTTCCAATAACACCGCTATATAATATTTTATAATCTTGCAATATTACAGACAATTATCGCCAGATATACAGTGGAGATAATACCAACATTAGCCAAAACCTCTGTACTAGGACTGATATTACCACCATACAGTGATCATATATTGTTAATATCAGTTCTACACCAGTGCTCTACAGACCATATATGTGTGTACTGTGCAGGTTCTCACCAGAGACGTTCTCGTTGATTATTGTCATTCACTTTCCCTTTTCTTTTTTATTCATCCCAGACCACCATGATCTCTTCTTCTATCCATAACTGGTCCCTGCAAAATATAACACTGAAACATCCTTAAATTACAGCCCCCTCCTCAAGTTCCCCCACATCTACATAAACCATATAGTGCTTTAACCAGTGCCCTAAACAGTAATAATGCACCTCTGTGCTCTGTATAGTAATAGTACCCTCCTTTTTTGCCCAACACAATAGCAGTGTCCCCTTTGTGCTTCTACACAGTAATAATGTTTCCACTGTACTTCTTCATAGTAATAATGTCCCTCTGTGCCTCCTTATAATAATTACTCTTGACTCCTTATAATTACCCTGATCCTACTTATAAGACAGACACCCCTGTGCATTCTTGTAATACTAATGCCTCCTGTGCTCTCCCTATAATAATAATTCCCATGTGTGCCTCCTTATACTAATGCCCCCACGCCTCTATTGTTCCTCCTTATAATAATGCCCCTGAACAGGGGCGCACATAGAAATTAGAGGACCTCTTTGCAAAAGTCCTACCACGGCACATAGGTGCAGTCACAGAAGGGCAGACTTCTTAACTTATAGATATGGAGAGGGATATGTATTGCACTTGGTTATTTTGCCCCTACTGAAGCCCCTTAGTGTTCTCGCCCACTATTCCATGGCCCCTATAGAGTATGATGTCCCCAAAAATGCTCCAACACATAATGATCCCACATTCCTCCACTTACACAGTATCACAGTATCATAGCCCCACAAACTCCCACACAGATGGTCACTCCAGCCCCTCACATAGTATGATGGTCACCACAAACCACACACAGTAAGATGATCACCCCAGCTCCCCCACAGACTATGATGGTCACCCCAGCCCCCTGCACACACAGTTTGATGTCCAGCACAGACTCTCCAAACAGCATAATGTTCACAGCCTCCCCACACATTATTATGATGGTCACGAGTGACCCCCAAACCGTATGATGGTCCCTACACAGCATCACAGCATGATAGTCTCCACAGCCCCCCATACAGTATGATGGCTCCCCCACAGTCACCCACACATTATAATGGTTATCCAACAGCCCTGCACACAGCATGATGGTCAACACACACAGTATGAAGCCCCTAAATAGTATGATGGTCCCTCACAAGCCCTTGTATAGCATGATGGTCCCTCACAGCTTTCCATATAGTATGATGTCTCCCTATAGGCCCCTATATAGTATGATGCCCCCCCCCCCCACAGCATTCCATATAGTTTGCTGGTCGGCACACATCATTTTATCGGCACCACAGCCCACAAAAAAAAAATAACCTAATCGAGCATTCGTGTCCACCGCAGCCACCATCTCCTCTTCAATCCTGTTTTGCAGTGGATGCCGGCAATGTGATGTAGTAATGTCATCGTGTGGCACCGGCCTTCAACAGGCCAAGACTATCCTGAAGCCTGCCGAAGTTGGTGACGGAGTTTGGAACTGGCCAGTCTGTCACAGCTGTTAATAGTATCGGCGGCGTGAGAACACTGATACTGCTAAGAGAGTTGCAATTGCAAATGCCAGATGGCCAGTCCAGCCCTGGATGATACCCAGGTCTGAGAAAGAGACTGGTTTGCGTGTGTGGCTTCTAAGTTTTGTGATATGCTCTTACAATGCTCTAATTTTATGAGTACAATTTAAACAACTCACAATAACAATATAATTGCAGTGTAACTCAATATACAATGTTATTTCAAAAAATAGATGAGTAGATTCCAATTCAGTGTAATCAATGATGGTGAAACTGCAAATCAAAAGCTAGATCTCTGTAAAATCACACTTAGAGGGCTCTATGCTGTTTATGGGTTTTTATGTCACTTGCAGTTTTTTATTTATTTTTTTAAAATTTACAATCAATAAAAAACAGAAACCGTAAAATTTACACACTGTTCACTAGGCCTAATATTAGACTTCTGCTTCCTAGTCTTTTTGGCAGCCACATAGACATAAACAGCAATATACTGGTTATGATAATATGAACTTGATATAAACCAGAGAGACCATAGGTATTTTCAAAACCCCAAGATAACATAATTAAAACACCATATGTTGACTAAAAGAGATAAATGCTTTATTTATGTATTTTTTCAGAAATAACACATAGGTATAAATAACATGTGTGAAAAGACATAACATGGGCATGTGAGGCAGCAGAGGGTAGATAGAGACACAGCTGGTATCAAATTCACTTTGGACCTGTAATAGGTCACATAGTCCAGCTCTGCTACATTCACATGACAGGCTGGATCGCAGCAGAAAGCTGCCATCCAGCTTGCCATGCCGCAGACACTAAGAAGCGCAGGCATGCTTGCGCTCCTCAGTGTCTCGCTGTGACGGCATCCAGATGAGCCGAGTTCATGTCCAATGAACTCAGCTCACCTCATGCACGTCACTGACAGCGTGGGACAAATCTCCTGCGCATGCGGTGAGCGTGAGAGAATTCTCCTGCGCTCACTGCAAGCGCAGGAGAATTCTCCCACGCTGTCAGTGACGTGCATGAGGTGAGCTGAGTTCATTGGACATGAACTTGGCTCATCTGGATGCCGTCACAGCCAGACACTGAGGAGCGCAAGCATGCCTGCGCTTCTCAGTGTCTGGGGCATGGCAAGCTGGATGGCAGCTTTCGGCTGCGATCCAACCTGTCATGTGAATGCAGCAGAGCTGAAGCTGTCCTGGGAACCATGGAAAGGTAAGGATGAGGTTGCTTTATTATTTTACTTTTATTGCAGAAGTCATTGGCTTCAGCTGGAATGGGCGTGATGGTAAGTATGGTTTAATTTAGAACATTAAAGAATTGTGTGTTTATTTCAATTAAAGGACTTTATTCTGGGTGTTTGTGTCTTTTTTTAACTTTGACTATGGGGTTAGTAATGGGGGTGTCTTATAGACGCCTCTCCATTACTAACCTGGGCTTGATGTCAGCTGGCATTATAAGCTGACATCAACCCCAGCCCTATTACCCCACTGCCACCGCTACAGGGCAGTGGGAAGAGCGAGGCTAAGTGCCAGAATTGGCGCATCCTATGGATGCACCATTTCTGGGGCGGCTGACGGCTGGTGTTTCTAGCCTGGGAGGGGGCCAATATTCATGGCACCCTTCCTGGGCTATTAATATCAGCCCTCAGCTGTCTGCCTAGCCTTTGCTAGCTATTAAAATAGGGGGGGACCCCACGTCATGTTTTGGGGGGGTCCCCCATTTTAATAGCTGGTAAAGGCTAGGTATTCAGCTGGAAAGCTCCGTGGGTATTACCCACTTCCCAGGCTTCAAACATCTGCCCCAGCCATCTGCTTAACCTCTGCTAGAGACTAAAATTACGGGGAACCCTACGCCAATTTTTTTTTTAATAAATCCTTTATTTTAACACTAAATGACAAGTACAGTAACCAACACTGTCACTCTACTTATTATATAAGTGACTGACATGTGTAGCACCCTGAGGATTCGGCTGCTACAGGGGTATTACACCTCAAGCCAGAGGTGTGGTATTCCACTCCCGGGTAAGGATGGAGTGTGGAACTGAGCTCAGTAGGCTGCATGCACTACACACATCCCATTTCCGGGGGACAGACCAATGGTACTCCCACTAGAGAAATGTGCAGGTACGACAGTGTCTGTCCCTGGCTGGAGTGGGAGGGGGGTGGAACATCCCAGTAGTGTAGGGGCAGATAGGGGGAGCAGTCTGGGTAATGCTAGGAGCTCATTGGGTGCTGGTCACCTGAGCTCACACATAGAGGGTGTTATGCACACGCCCGGGCTAAGCGGCGTGTGCGTGTGATTGGTAGTGATTCCACTGGACCGTGCCGGAGAGTGAATGCCTGGAGGGGCGTGACTAAGTATTCACCCGATCCGACCAGGGTCGCACGACGGCATACGACGCCAGTGCACCAAGGAGGAACCGAGCAGAGGGACCAGGTGCTACTCCAGGACAGACCCCGGACACGGCTGTTGACCCACACAGGGGAATACAGGAACAGGCTGGTAGGCTGGCACACAGACTGGTGGGTATAGGCAGGCACGACTGATATGCAGGCAGGCGGGTATGCAGGCAGGGGGGTAAAGGCAAGCACAGCTAGAGTGCAGACAGGAAGGCACTAGCAGGTAGGAACACAGGCGGGATAGGACCCAGTACACACCGGGACACAGGAACAATACAGGCAAAGGGGTACAGGCAAGCACGGCTAGAGTGCAGACAAGGCTGAGCAGGGAGGACAGGGCTCTGTTCACACGGAACAGACAGGAAGGGAAAGGCAGAGCCAGACACCCACAGGGTACTTGCAGTGAAGTAGCGAGTGGACCACAAACTCACAAACGGGAGTACAGAGACAACAAGCAGGAGTTAGGTACGAGTTCAGACTCTGCAGAAAAAGGAAGGGAACGGACATAGAGGCAAAACAGGTAAAGGATAGGAGAGAGTTCAGACTGGAACTGAGTGTACGGAGGAGACCGACACTGCAGCGGGATACAGGAGCGGGTCTGGGAATACTGCCCCCAGAGAGGCGGGACGAACAGGCAAGGAGCGTGTTCAGACAGGACAGACAAGATACAGGAGTGGGTCTAGGTAATCGGCCCCTAGAAGGCAGGAGGAACAGGCTAGGAGCGAGTTCAGACAGGACAGACAAGAGAACACAGAAAGGACTCAGTTCAGACACGGGAACTAATACCGAAAAGCAGGAGACATACAGGACTCAGTTCAGACACGGGA
The DNA here is from genome assembly GCF_046119375.1 of Phyllobates terribilis. Classification (NCBI taxonomy): domain Eukaryota; kingdom Metazoa; phylum Chordata; class Amphibia; order Anura; family Dendrobatidae; genus Phyllobates; species Phyllobates terribilis. The sequence continues at coordinate 640,342,412 of NW_027362762.1, forward strand.
GCTGATACCGCAAAGCAGGAGACATACAGGACTCAGTTCAGACACGGGAGCTGATACCGCAAAGCAGGAGACATACAGGACTCAGTTCAGACACGGGAGCTGATACCGCAAAGCAGGAGACATACAGGACTCAGTTCAGACACGGGAGCTGATACCGCAAAGCAGAAGACATACAGGACTCAGTTCAGACAGGCCTGGAAATACAGCCTCCAGGAAAGGCAGACAAGGAAACAAAGAACGGGACCTGGCACCTTCAGAGTGCAAGCACACACTGAAGGAAACACTATGCTCAGGCAGGGATAGAAGGGAGCTGCTGAGCTATATACCAAGTGACAGACAGCAATAGGCTGAGGACGCACAAGGGGTGTGACCCACAGCAGGTACAAAAGGCAGGAAGTGATCGGGCGCCGCCCTTAAGCAGCAGAAACAGACACAAACAGACAGCATGGAGGGAAGCCAGAGAGACATTCTGGACAGGAGATCAAGTGCGCCCTCTTGCACAGTGGGAGATGGACCACCATGCAAGGACGCCGCCAGGTATGTTACAGAGGGAGTATATAAGGTGGGAACCATCTTAGAACAGGGTCTTTTGTAGAGGTTTGGTCAGTCTGTCAGTCTGTCAGAGTTGAGTCAGAGAAGCAGAGCAGCTCAGCCAGCTCCAAGGCCAAGAGAGAGAGAGAGGAGAAAGAAGGACCCAGAGGGGGAGAAGAGAGAACTCCAAGAACCCAAGATTAGATCAGAGGGTGAAGAGTTGGCACAAGGGTACCGGATCCCAAGCTGGTGGAGGGCACTAATCCTTAGCCAGAGACCGGAGGTCGTGGGCAGGATCTGCCACGACCACCCACTAAATCCACCCGGAAGGCAAACCAAGAATAGGGTCAGGGAACCCAGAGACAAGGGTTTACCAACAAGAGGCCCGAGGGAGCCGGACTTAGGTGGATCCCTGGTGGGGAAGGCCAGAGAGAAGGAACGTCAGAAAGGGAGCTCAGGATCACGCTCCAGAATTACTTGGGAGTTGGCCGAGTCCAGGACCTGGTGGACGCAGCACGGCTCGGGCGGTCACTCAAGGCCGGAGTGACCAGCATAACAGCAGTAAGTAAAGACCCTGAACTGCACAGCCCGACTCTGAGTCTCATTACCATCCTCACTGCACCTCCACAACCACCATCCTCTACACCTGACCCCCTGAGCCTATACCCCTCCCGTTGGGGGTTATACTACCTGAGCTGCACACACACCACCAGCCTCAGCGGACCCTGCTGCAGCGGCGGCCGTAGTGACCGCAAATCAACGGGTGGCGTAGTCGACATAAAAGAACATCCAGCAACATCTGTAGGACTGCCACACACTGAGCTTGACACCCTGGGCACGGACCGGGTCACCGCCACTCGGAGACTACAACCCCCATCTGATCCGGCTCCGGGTATCCCCCAAACAACACTGGCCCAGGGGGCGCGTCACATGTTTCTATCTATCTAATCTATGTGTGATGCTCTATTCTTTCTGTTCTAAATTGTCGGGTACCGATGTAAGCCGCTGAAGAATTGCCAGCCGGCTTTTTTAAAGAGATGGGTGCATGAAAACACTATTATTTTTTTTTAAATTAATCCTTTATTTTAACACTAAATAACAAGTACAGTAACCAACACTGTCACTGTACTTATTATATATGTGACTGACATGTTTCTATCTATCTAATCTATGTGTGATGCTCTATTCTTTCTGTTCTAAATTGTCAGGTACCGGTGTATGCCACTGATGAATTGCCGGCTTTTCATGTTTCACTGTGAGCACTGTTCCCATCGATTTGGGCAATCACTGTAATGCCACAACCACCATGGCTGTGACATTACAGTGAGTGGCAGACAATCCCTGCATGATTGGTGCTCTAAATAGCGCCAAACATGCAGGACGGGGACCCGAGCTCCCGCCCGAGCATCTCGAAAGTACTCGGCGAGCTCTGAGCATCTCGAGTACTGAGATGCTCGGGTGAGTACCGAGCAGTGGCGAGCATGCTCGCTCATCACTACATATTACCTTTAAATATGTAAATTACACCATTAACACATGAAGGAAAATAAAAGTATAATACAGAAAAAGTCCCAGGCATACATTTTCTAATTTTACTCAGGCATGAGCCAACATAATCAACAATGCCTCCATACAATGATGATATAATAGTAAGATACCAGGTTTACCCAAGAAATGTGCAATATATTATCATGCTGCATACTATAAAAGAGAATACAGCACTGATCAGATGCAGTCTGTTGCACAAGGTGTGGGAAAGATTAAATGCAACACGAAGGGAAGAGGGGGAGGAAGCCCAAACACTAGGGAAAGGGGAGTGGAGACATCTAGGCAGATCTAATATCACCCTACCAACTCTACCATCCCTATATAGGTTCCACATCTATCGCTGAACAGGACCCTAACCCCTTGGAGACCCTAGAGCTTGGCCCTAGATAGGGAAGGGGCAGTACTGGTCAGGCCCCACTACAAACTAGAGACTACAAGGTAGACAAGGGGATAAACTTAGCTTGAGCAGACACCAGAGGACTAAGTCAACTGTCCTCCAAGGGCACCAAAGAGGACGCTAGCCGACTGCTAGTGCTACAAGCCTGGACATAGAAGTATCACCGGCGATTCCCTGGAACAAACTGAGTGTTTTAAACTCCCAGGCAAGGGTGTGTCAATCAGCAGCAGGAGGGAAGTCGCTGCAGGGTTCTAAAGGAAGAAGGTTTAAGAAGGCATCAGTAATGCCAAGCGCAGTGACCTTCTACAGCCAGATCCAGAGCGACTGTCTATTACACCTGACACACCCGTGACACAGTCATAGGCAGAATGCATAACTAATAAATCTATAGGCACACACTGACATCTCTGATTGGAATGACTTTTGTTTTCCATCTGACCCAGACTGCTGAGATAACTTTTCCTGAAAAATGTAAGTGTAATGTTCAGACATCTTGCAACTCTTGCTTCTGCAGCCCATTCCTACTTTCTGTTGCAACACATATCCCCTTTCTTTAACACTGCCACCCTACTACTACTGCTAATATCATACCTACTACTGTTACAAGTGCCACCATGTACCATACGTACAATGCTGACCAATGCCCACTAATGAAATAATCCTTTCAAGAAAGGAGGTCTAAGGGGTAGCGTTTCTCCTTATGGAGAGTGACACACCAGCTCTGGCACGTCAAGGTAAGGAGGCTTATTCACCATGCAATGCCCCTCTGGGAAATTCAATATGCAAATTGCCTCTTCAGAGAAAAAGAGGACTTGTACTCTATTACGCCACCTATTGGAAGTAGCAATCCTACAAATCACAATCAACCCTTTAACGAGTCGTGCAATATGACTTAGGATAAAAGCCAAATCAGAATCTCAATTTGCAGATACGGTGTTTCGGGCTGTTAGCCCTCATCAGTGCAAAGTATGAGAACTGATTTGGCTAGGTGAGAGGCTCTGGACTGAGGTCTAAGGGGTAGTGTTTCTCCTTATGGAGAGTGACACACCAGCTCTGGCACGTCAATGTAAGGAGACTTAGTCGCCATGCAATGCTCCTCTGGGAAATGTAATATGCAAATTGCCTCTTCAGAGAAAAAGAGGACTTGTACTTTAATTATAAATGATGGCAGCTGTGAACTGATAACTATTAAACATGAGTTTAACCCCTTAATGACTGCCGATACACATTAAAACGGCGGCCGCTAAGGGGCCACATTCCCTCATTGCCGCGTTAAAATGGTGATCGGGAACAATGGTATAGTTCCCCCAAGAGTCCAAAAATACCGGGAGTGGCTGAGAACCTGGAGAACACGATCAGGGCCAGATTTTCCGGTCCCCGATCAAGTGATCATGGTTATTCAATGAATAACAGTGATCACGTAAAAAAAAAAAGTGCCCGCTATTAAAATAATTTCTCTCTCTTCTGACAGGATATACATGTCAGAGGAGAGAGAAATGATGTCCCAATGGCCCCACCCGTTACGTCCTCCATCCCTCGGCCCTCCGTATCTTCTTCCTGAAAAAAATGGATGGCTCATGCGCAGTGCACCCCCCGAGATCTTGTGGCTGGCACCCGGCAACAGCAGGGAATTTTCCTATTGGTTCTAACTTGATCACTGTGATAGACCTTATCACAGTGATCAAAAGCAAATAATTAGTAAATCATCCCTCCCTGTGTCATCCCCTTGATCAGAATATTTTTTTTTTATTTTAAGATTTTTATTTATTTCATTCTTTTCCCATTAGGGTTGGGCTTAGGGTTAGGGTTGGACTTAGTGTTAGGGTTGGGCTTAGTGTTAGGGTTGGACATAGGATTGGGTTTAGGGTTAGGGTTGGGCTTTGGGTTAGGGTTAAGGTAAGGGTTAAGGTTGGGGTAAGGGTTAGGGTTGGGGTAAGGGTTAGGCTGTGTGCCCACTATGCGTTTTTTAAGCATTTCCGCAGCGGCAATTTCATTGCAGAAACGCTTAAAAAATGCTTGGTAGAAGGTCTGCCATGTTCCCCAATGATAATCCGCATTTGCTGTGCACATGCTGCGGAAATTTCCGCTGCTGCGGATTATCATTGCGGAAAAATCTGCAGCACTGCCAATTATTTTGCGGAATCACGTTGACTTGCATTGGACCGCATGACATCCGCATCACTGCATCTGCAGATGCGGATACCAGGCGTTTCAATGTGCGGATGGTACCCGGGTTTGGAGAAAAGGAGACTCTCTTCCGGACCCGGGTACCATGGTACCTGTAAAAGAAAGATTAAAATAAAAAAATATACATTATACTCACCTTCTGATGGCCCCCGGTGTCCGTAGCGATGCGTACTGGCTTGCCGGCAGCTCGTGATGGTCTAAATAGGACCTGCCATGATGTCATTTAATCATGTAACACTGGGGGCCATCAGAAGGTAAGTATAATATTTATTTTTTACCATTCCTTTATGGTCATACTATATAAATCCATGCCAGTTGCATGGATTTATATAGTGTGACCAAGTTGTCAAGTACTTTCCAAGTGATGCTAAAATCGCTTGGAATGCGCTTGACAACTCGCATGCGGAAATGCATTTGAAGAACGCTTCACATCCGCATGTCCCTGGCAGGAAAAACGCATGTAAAATCCCCATGCGTTTTTTCTGCCAGAGAGATGCAGAAACGCTCAGGAAAAATCTGGAGCATTTCTGCATCGTGGGCACATAGCCTTAGGCTTGGACTTAGGGTTAAGCTTGGGGTTAGGGTTGGGGATGGGCTTAGGGTTAGAGTCTATTCCAAAGTTAAAAAAAATTATGATATGACGACTAGTATTGAGCGCATGTGGGCAGAGAGTGCTCGAGTGTGCACAGAGTATCGTGGGTAATCGAGTGACATGCTTGAGTCCCAGCCCCGCATGTTTTGCGGTTGTTAGGCAAACCAAAAAAACACAGGCAATCCCACATGTTTATTAACTGTCTAACATCCGTGAAATATGAGGCTCGAGAATGTCACTGATACTTGGTGTATACCCGAACATTATACTTGGTGCATACCTGAACACCCAATGCAAACTCGAGTAGAAAGCACTTGCGCTCAACACAAATGACGACATAGTCAATATGACAGCCTAATGTTATCAAATTCTGTGTAGTACCTCTGGGTTCAAAAAAGAACAATGTTGGAAAAATTAGGGTATGATACCAACGGACAATGCTATAGGACCCTAAAATCTTTATAGGATCCTATTATGACCCTGCCTAGCAGTGGAGGTTGGCACCCTATATTGTGTGTAATGGCCCCCCCGCTCATCGATGGCTGGTCCTAGTGATCCTATTTTGACAGAAATGCTAGGGACTGTCCTAACCATATCAAAGGAAAAACAATGGTCAAAAGCTTTTTAATTTATATGTAGATAAATATGAAGAGGCACTGAAATATTGTTCAAAAGAGCATTATACAGTAGCTGACAATCCCATATAGCTTAAACTAATGGCATTGTAACCCAACAAATAAGGAAGTCTATATGACTTATCTGACATTTATTATTCAACAATGATCCATATACAATGGGTACGGAAAGTATTCAGACCCCTTTAAATTTTTCACTCTTTGTTTCATTGCAGCCATTTAGTAAATTCTAAAAAATTAATTGTCTTTTCTCATTAATGTACACTCTGCACCCCATCTTGACTGAAAAAAACAGAAATATAGACATTTTTGCAAATGTATTGAAAAAGAAAAACTGAAACATCATATGGTCATAAGTATTCAGACCCTTTGCTCAGTATTGAGTAGAAGCACCCTTTTGAGCTAGTACAGCCATGAGTCTTCTTGGGAATGATGCAGCAAATTTTTCACACCTGGATTTAAGGATCCTCTGCCATTCTTCCTTGCAGATCCTCTCCAGTTCTGTCAGGTTGGATGGTGAACGTTGGTGGATAGCCATTTTCACATCTCTCCAGAGATGCTCAATTGGGTTTAGGTCAGGGCTCTGGCTAGGCCAGTTAAGAATGGTCACAGAGTTGTTCTGAAGCCACTCCTTTGTTATTCTAGCTGTGTGCTTAGGGTCATTGTCTTGTTGGAAGTCTCATGCTGACCATTTCCTTGTGATCCTACTTAAGATGGTTCTACTCCTTCATTGGAGTCCAGCTGTGTTTAATTAAATTGATAGGACTTGATTTGGAAAGGCACACACCTGTCTATATAAGACTTCACAGTTCACAGTGCATGTCAGACCAAATGAGAATCATGAGCGCAAAGGAACTGCCCAAGGAGCTCAGAGACAGAATTATGGCAAGGCACAGATCTGGCAAGGTTACAAAAGAATTTCTGCAGTACTCAAGGTTCCTAAGAGCACAGTGGCCTCCATAATACTTAAATGGAAGAAGTTTGGGACCACCATAAGTCTTCCTAGACCTGGCCATCCAGCCAAACTGAGCAATCATGGGAGAAGAGCCTTAGTGAGAGAGGTAAAGAAGAACCCCAAGATCACTATGGCTGAGCTCCAGAGATGCAGTAGGGAGATGGGGGAAAGTTCCACAAAGTCAACTATCACTGCAGCCCTCCACCAGTCGGGCCTTTTACACTATAATTACCATATTTTTCGTACTATAAGATGCACCGGACCATAAAATGCACCTAAGGTTTTAGAGGAGGAAAACAGGGAAAAAAAATTTAAGCAAAAAATGTGGTCATGATGCCCTGTTATGGGGGAGGGGGTCTGCTGCAGACACTGGTATTGGGGTAATGTCTCCCAATTCTGTTAATATCCTCCATCCTGGTATGTATGGGCCCTCCTTCCTGGTATACATGGCCGTCATCCCATCCTGGTATATGTGGCTCTCATCCCCATCCTGGTATGCATGGTACCCCTTGATCCCCCATCCTGGTATGCAGGCACCCCTTGATCCCCCATCATGGTATGCATGGCACCTCTTGATCCCCCATCCTGGAATGCATGGCACCCCTTGATCCCCCTTCCTAGGATGCATGGAACCCCTTGATCCCCCATCCTGGTATTCATGGCACCCATTAATCCTCCATCCTGATATACATGGCGACCCTTTATCCCAAATGCTGGTATGCATGACACCCCTTTATCCCGCATCCTGGTATGCATGGCACCCCTTTATTCTCCATCCTGGTATGCATGGCAGCCCTTAATCCCCCATCCTGGTATGCATGGCACCCCTTTATCCCCCATCCTGGTCTTCATGGCACCCCTTGATCACCCATTCTTGTATGCATGGCACCCCTTTATCCCCCATCCTGGTATGCATGGCACCCCTTTATACCCCATCCTGGTATGCATGGCACCCCTTGATCCCCCATCCTAATATGCATGGCATCCCTTGAGCCCCCATCACTCTGCCCACAAAAAATAAATAATCATACTCACCTCCTCACTCCTCCAGCGCTGTCCCGCTCTGCTGCCGACACTCACTGTGTGAGCCGCGCATGGCGGGGCGCACATGGCGTCCCTGCCATGTGCCCTCACACAGTGAAGTGCTGTGCCGGAATGTCTCTTCAATAGCTGACACACTGTACCACAGTGAGGCTCCTGCTGCCACTCTGCGGTCAGTGTGCCTGCTATCAAAGACCTTGAATATTCACTACAACCCATGGGAGTTGGTTGTAGCGAATATTCATGAGCTTTAATAGCGGGCACACTGACAGCCGAGCGACAGCAGGAGCTGCTCTGCGGCTCCAGTGTGACGGCTATTAAGAAAAATGAATATTCATTGTTCTCCACGCCCATGGGCATGGGGAGCAGGGAATATTCATTTTCTTTAGTAGCAGGCACAGCGTAGGCTGCAGAAGGTGGCTGCTGCCTCCTGTGCCACGCTGATTCCCCGCTGCCGCCTATGTGCCCATTTTAGAGAGTCAGCTATAGCTTCCGCCGCCCTTGCCGTGTTTCAGCAGCATTTGCAGCTTCCGGCTCACAGCCTGGTGTGTGATGTCCCTACGCGTTGGAACTCTACACTGCAGATGTTGGGAAGGATTTATGAGCAGAAGAGGGCAGTTGTTGAGTACCAGCATCAACAAGGTCGTCGGTATTCAGTTCAGACTCCACACATGAGACCTCAGGAGTGGACATGGATGTCAGACATATGTACCATCCTCCAAAACTTTGAGGACTCCACCAAGATGGTGAGCGGCGATGACACCATAATTAGAGTCACCATCCCGCTTCTCTGTCTTCTGAAACGCTCTCAGCTCACAATCAAAGAGGATGCATTGCAGGCGGAGCAGGATGAGATGGAGCAAGGAACCAAACAAGATGATTACACACAGCCCAGCCTCATCTCATCCCAACGTGGATTGGGTGACAATGAGGAAGAGGAGGAGGAGGAGGAAGGACAGGCGCTAGTTTCATGCACTATAGACGGTACTACCTGCACAGCTGTCATACCGTCTGTTCAGCGTGGATGGCCAGAGGACAGAGATGAGGAGGAAGAGGAGGAGAGCATGGTCAGTCATCCTCTTGGTGAGGACACGGAAGTCTTGCCTGTTAGTAGTCTGGCACGCATGGCTGAGTTTATGTTGCTCTGCCTTTCCCATAACCCTCGCGTTCTCAAAATTTTGGGTGACAGTCATTACTGGTTGGTGACACTTCTGGACCCACGCTACAAGGAGAACTTTATATCTCTTATTCCTGAGGCGGACAGGTCTACAAAAATGGGGCTGTACCAGAAGGCCCTTGTTGCGGAACTATTAAAAAAAATTCCCATCTGAAAACGCTGGCAGCAGAGGGCATACTTCGTTGGACAGCCAAGGAGTAAAGGCGAGAGAGACACAACTTCAATCCAGCAGAGGCAGGGGAACACTGTCAAAGTTCTGGGAGAGTTTTCTCAGCCCCTCCCATCGCACAGGCCCTGAGGCGCGGGGTACTCTCACAAGGGGAAGATGCTGAGGGAGTACCTTGCCGACCGTACCAACGTCCTCCGTGATTCTTCTGTGCCTTATAATTATTGGGTATCCAAGCTGGATACATGGAATGAACTGGCTCTCTATGCCTTAGAGGTCCTGGCCTGCCCTGCCGTCAGAGTTTTATCAGAGCGGGTTTTTAGTGCCGTTGATGGAATTATAACTGATAAGCGCATCCGCCTGTCAACTGAAAATGCTGACAGGCTGACTCTTATAAAAATGAACAAGGGCTGGACCACCGAATGATAGCAGCTTAACATATACTCAAATCCAGTGTCTTTTCTTGGGAGGTGTATTCCCGTGCACCTTTTCACACCCAGACATGGGTATACGCTTCCTGATTTTGGCTATTTGCTCTTGTCCTCCTCCTTCTCCTCATCCTCCACCACCATATCAGCAGGGTGACCGTGGTCAGTGATGCAACACCCACATAATTTTTTTAAAGGGTGTTTATGATGCACGTAGAAATTTTTTTTTATACAGTATGTTCATGTGTACCCCCCAGGGGTAAATGTTTGTCAGCCCATACACTTAGTGCATGGGCATTACAAGTATAGGAGGCCCGTTCCTTTCTAATGGGAACATTTTTTTATGAGGCCCTCGTCCACGTCTCTTCCAATGGTCATTGGAGTGCCTCCAAATTTTTGGCAATCCTTGCATTCACTACATAGGACAACACTATGGGAGACCCACTTCCTAATAATGGGACATTGTTTTGAGGAGGCCCTCTGACCTCCATGTCTGTTCCAAGGGGCATTGAAGTGCCTCCAAATTTTTGGCAGACCTTGCATTCACTGCATAGGCCAACACTATGGGAGACTCTCTCCTTTCTAATGGGAATTTGTCGTTCCTTGTTACTGTGGCCCTGCTCTATGTGTCTTTAAATTCTTAGTGGGGTTTTTCCTAAAATTGTCAGCTGTTGGACTCACTGCATACCCTATAACTGTATAGCAGACTCTCTCTTTTCTAATGGGAACATGTTGTACCTTGTTACTGTGGCCCTGCTCTGTGTGTCTTTAAATTCTTAGTGGGGTTTTTCCTAAATTTGGTCAGCCGTTGGACTCACTGCATACCCTATAACTGTATAGCAGACTCTCTCCTTTCTAATTGGAACATGTCGTACTCGTTACAGTGGCCCTGCTCTATGTGTCTTTCAGAGTCCCTCCATCATCAATGAAACAGGATGTGTCTGATGATGTGTCACACACTGCATTGTAAAGATAAGGTTGTAAAATGTTAAAATGACATTTCACGGTGAATGCATTTGCCTTAAAAAATAACGTAAAAAAAAAAAACAGTAGGATCTTTCTTTAGTATAAAAACAGAGTCGCCAATGTAACCTCAATGTATTCACATTGTTTAGCTCCTGCACCTCATCCTCCTCAGCCCCCTCCTCCTCTTCAGCCTCCACCTCCAAAATGACCACATCAGTCACAAGCTGAAAGCACTGCAGCACTGCATTGGCCAAGCGGCAACAGGCTGTGCTGAAGATAACATGCTTAATGCTTAGGTGACAAACCGCCCAGCGCTGCAGACTTGTTGAAAGCTGTAACACAGCAGCCTGATCTGTGGCTCTCACCGCTGAACATACAGCCAGGCATGGTCGTGTGTGACAATGGGTGGAACCTGGTGATGGAGAAATGACAGCCGGAGTAGATACGGTTTCCCTCTATGCCAGTCCTTTCACCAAGCTAAAGAATATGGCTGTGGTGAAATACAACTCCCACAGAGAAGCTGTTTCAGATTGAAAAACATTGTGCCCACCAGAGGATTTGATTCTGAGGGCTCACCTTTCTCCCCCGCTCAAGAGCCCCATAGCAGCTGCAAAGTTAGTGCTATCGTGAACTCTCCTGATGTAGAAGCCAGGGCACACCAGAGGATTCTCTGGTGGGACCGTCCAACCCTGCCGAGAAGCAGTCCTGGCTAAGAAAAGTGTGTGGGAAGGTTCCCAGACACTCTATGGCTGCTTTTTTACTGAGGTGGAAACCCACGCAAACATGGGGAGAACATACAAAGTCCATGCAGATGTTGTCCTTGCTGGGATTTGAACCCAGGATCCCAGCACTGCAAGGCTTTAGTGCTAACCACTGATCCAATGTGCTGCCGTTCACCCTCTAATATCTAACAGGCTGGAGAAACTTGCACCTACTGCCACTCTATCTTCAGCTCCTTTGTGAGAAACTAATGTATTTGGGCAGCCACTCAGTCTACCAAATAAAATTCCTGAGAAGGAAATTGGGGATGGCTTCGCTACTGTTACTGGGGGTAGTGCTAATACCATGGCGTTGTACAATAGTTTACTGGAAATATTCCAGGCTGGTAGGAGGCAAGCAAATTCCCACAGAAAAGTACCAGCAGTAATGTTCAGGGACCCGCGCTTGTAGAAGGCGGAGACAACACCGGGAGAAATAGTGACGGCTGGGGACCGAGAATGGACATGACGCATGAGGTTGTGAAAAGCTCCCGCCTCCATGAGCCTAAAAGGCCACATTTCAAGAGCAAGCAGCTGCCCAGAAATCTGGCAGTTTAGTATTGCAGCCTGTGGGTGGGTGGCTGGCTGCATACTTGTGCTTGCATTCCAAGTAACAGAAAACTAAGCAGAAGGTGGCCTCTATCATCATCATGGCCTCACCTCGGCACTATGAACTCTCCTGAAGGAGAAGCCAGGGCCCACCGGAGGAGTCTCCGGTTTTCTGGTGGGTCCGTCCAACCCTGCCAAGAAGCAGCCCTGGCTAAGAAAACTGTGGGGGAAGGTTCCCGGACACTCTATGGCTGTTTTTTTTTAATGTGGATTGAACATGCTTATGCATGTTACTTCTCATACTGGATTGCAGATAAGGCCATTGCCCAACTCTGTAGTCATGAAATTAAATGCACAGAGAAAGATGTTTGTGTGTCAAAGCACCACCAAGAAGTGCGAGTTGATGTTGGACGGGCTGCCATTGCTTCTGCAAAATCTGCTTTAGAGGACTTCCTGGGAGAAATGACACCCAGAGTAGATACGGTTTCCCTCTATGCCAGTCCTTTCACCGAGCTAAACAATATGGCTGTGGTGAAATACAACTCTCAGCAAAGACAGCTGTGGACTGGCTCCGTACCGTCCCTGGCTGCATTCACCTGTCCACGTGTTTGTGGTTAGGTGGTCCTTCCCAGTAAGTGCACTGGGGAGGGCACGGGTAATGTTTTGGGACCCGTGCTTGTGGAAGGCGGAGATGATACCGGGAGAAACAGTTAGTTAGTAAGTAAAGCCGAATAAAGACTTGCGTCCATCAAGTTCGACCTGTTAGTTCTGTAATTGCTAAAGTTGATCCAGAGGAGGGCAAAAACCCCAAATGATTTGGCCAATCTTCACCTGAGGAAAAATTCCCTCCCGACTCTGAAACCAGCAGTCAGAATAAATCCCTGTATCAACCTACTATTTTATTCTATTTTTAAGTATATGCAGAAATCTGCCTGGTATCGAGAAATGCATCCAGTCCCCGCTTGAACTGGTTTAGTGAATCCGACATTACCGTCTCCTCACTCAGTGAATTCCATATTCTCACTGCTCTTACCGTAAAGAACCCCTTCCTATGCTGGTGCTGAAACCTTTTCTCTTCCAGTCTTAGTGAGTGCCCTCTTGTTACCGTAATATCCCTCCTTTTGAACAAATCCCGGGCAAGGTCTCTATACTGTCCCCTAACATATTTGTACACATTTATTATGTCCCCCCTCAACCTTCTCTTTTCCAGGCTGAATAGTCCTAGTTTTGCCAACCTCTCTGGGTATTGCAGTCCCTCCATTCCCCTTATTAATTTTGTTGCCCTCCTTTGTACCTTTTCAAGCTCATTTATATCCTTTCTATATATTGGGGCCCATAACTGAGCACAGTATTCCAAGTGTGGTCTGACAAGTGCTTTGTACAGTGGAAGAACAATGTTCTCATCCTTTGCAGCTATACCTCTTCTGATACATCCCATTACCCCGTTTGCCCTTACAGCAGCGGCCTGACTTTGGGCACTCCAATTTAGTTTGCTATCAATCAAGATGCCCAAGTCCTTCTCCATCTCTGAATTCCCCAATGATTTCCCATTCAGTGAGTACTGGTGACTTCCATTTTTCCTTCCCATATGTATGACCTTACATTTCTCCTCGTTAAACCTCATTTGCCATTGAATGCTCCACCTACCCAGCTTATCCAAATCCCTCTGTAGGTCTGCACTGTCCTCTTTTGTATTAATTGTTTTACATAACTTTGTGTCATCTGCAAATATTGATATTTTACTTTTCATCCCGTTGACTATGTCGTTAATAAAGATATTAAATAACATTGGGCCTAGTACAGACCCCTGTGGTACCCCACTAGTGACGCTTACCCAATCTGAGTATATTCCATTTATAACCACCCTCTGCCTTCTATCCTTTAGTCAGTTAGCTACCCACTTGCAGACATTTTCCCCCAGCCCCATCATTCTCATTTTGTATACCAACCTATTATGTGGCACGCTATCGAACGCTTTTGAGAAGAGTGGCGGCTGGGGACCGAGTATGGACACCCGACTGCCGCCGGCATGAGGTTATGAAAAGCTTCCGCCTCCACGAGCCTAAAAGGCCACATTTCAAGTGAAAGCAGCTTTAGAGGACTTCCTGGGAGAAATGACAGCAGTACAGTGTCCATTTTAGGACATGATCAGATATCATAACATCAGAATGATGTCAGTTTGAGGCTAAATGCCCTGTCTGAGAACTGATTTTGACAAGTGATTTTGACAAGTGATTCTGACGAGTGATTCTGGCGAGTGATTTTGATGAGTGATTCTGACAAGTGATTTTGACGAGTGATTTTGACGAGTGATTTCGACAAATGATATTGACGAGTGATTCTGACGAGTGATTCTGACGTCAGCATCACTCTTCATGATCACTCGTCAGAATCACTCGTCAAGATCACTCGTCAAGATCACTCGTCAGAATCACTCGTCAGAATCACTCATCAAGATCACTTGTCAGAATCACTCTTCAAAATGACTCGTCAGAATCAATCTTCAAGATCACTCGTCAGAATCACTCGTCAGAATCACTCGTCAAGATCACTTGTCAGAATCACTCTTCAAAATCACTCTTTAAAATCACTCGTCAGAATCACTCTTCAAGATCACTCGTCAGAATCACTCGTCAGAATCACTCGTCAAAATCGCTCGTCAGAATCGCTCGTCAGAATCACTCATCAAAATCACTTGTCAGAATCATTTGTCAAAATCACTTGTCAGACAGGGTATTTAGCCTCAAACTGACATCATTCTGATGTTTGATTTTGATATCTGATCATGTCCTAAAATGGACACTGTACAGCTGGGTAGATATGGTTTCCCAAGTCCTTTCACCGCATTCACCTGTCCACGTGTTTGTGGTTAGGTGGTCCTTCCCAGTAAGTGCACTGGGGAGGGCATGGGTAATGTTGTGGAACCCGTGCTTGTGGAAGGCGGAGACGACACCGGGACAAATAGTGGCGGCTGGGGACCGAGTATGGATACCCAGTCGCCGCCGCCATAAGATTGTGGACAGCTTCCGCCTCCACGAGCCTAAAAGGCCACATTTCAAGTGCAAGCAGCTGTCAAAAATTTGGCAGTATAGTATTGCAGCCTGTGGGTTGGTGGGTGGCTGGCTGCATAATTGCGCTTGTATTCCAAGGAATGGGGTAGGGACAACTGAACGCTGCACTGGGACAAGGACGTGGACGGTGATTGTTGCAAGTCTGCAACGACAAGTGCATGGCGGGAAGCATCTTCGCATGCGCCAAGGATCACTTATGATGGGCACACTTTTAGGCAGTGACCTGGGAGTGAGAGATGCTTCCAGAGGTCTTCCCCATGCTGTTTCCATGTCTTTTCAGCATTGTATGCATGTGTCTGATGACGTGTCACACACCTCATGGCCAGATAAGGTTGTAAAATGTTAAAATGACATTGCCTGGTGGATGCATTTGTCTTGGTTGAATGCAATGCAAAAGTGCAAAAACGCATCAAAAACGCTACATGTGAACATAGCCCAAGGTGTGGAGGAGTATTTTTGTTTTTGGTTATTTATTTTGCCTTACAAGTCATTACCCTGGAAAGGATGTTCCTTAACATATTTTCCAGGAAATTCCATTTTGTATGTTTTATTGTGAGTCCGTAAAAGTGGCGTAATACTCTGACAACGTTGTTGACAGCAGTGATCTGGGAGTCAGAGATGCTTCCAGGAGTCTTCCCCTTGTTGTTCCCATGTCATTTGAGCACTGTTCCCATCGGTTTGGGCAATTTTTAGGCACTCTGCAGAGAGCCGGGGGGAGCTGCCTGAAAAATGCTTGAGTTTACCATACACTTGGGCTCGTTGCTCGGGTCGAGCAACTGAGTATTCCAATGTGCTCAACCTGAGCAACGAGCACCCGAGCATTTTAGTGCTCGCTCATCACTATCAATAACCAATAAACAGCTAATACCTCATGCCTTAACGTTTTCTGGTTCCTTTGTTATATATTATATGAATGGCAACTAACTGAGACGAAACCATGTATTAATAAAATATATTTATTACACACAAGTCTACAGCTATTATACTACTAAATTGTCTCACTAAAACTGTAAATATTAATAGCACACAATACTAATATATAATTAAACCCACAATTACTTAATTATATTTCCCACCCATGTTACCTAAAAACCACACACACGATAATAACAACCCACACGCCATCACTTGCTATCCCTATGGAAATTAAGGGGTTAATAGCAATGATTCTTAGCCCAGTCTTGAATGTTGAGGCTACTGGGTCCTGATGTAAAGATCCTGCTGAAGGCAGCTGTACAGGAAAAGAAGCAGGCAGGTGAGGACTAGAGATGAGCGAACCTCTCAAGGATCGATTCGTTTCAGATCGGCGAACTTCCCGTTGTTCTCTTAACAATTCGCCGAACAGTTCGACAAACATATCCAAATCCCATTGCATTCAATGGGAGGCAAAACCAAACGCATACACAACACCTTCAAATGGGCCCAAAATCTGCCAAAACAGCTCAAATTGAGGGCAGACATCAAGAAAACTGGTATCAATTGACCCACAGTAGAAATAGTATAATTATTATTATTTATTACTATAGTGCCATTTATTCCATGGTGTATATAGCATAATGCAATCCCCATAGTCTACGATAGAGTATAATGCAGCTCCCATACAGTACATATAGTATAATGCACTCACCATAGCCCTCGATAGAGTATAATGCAGCCCCCATATAGTACATATAGTATTATGTACTCCCCTTAGTCCTTGATAGATTATAATGCAGCCCCCATAGAGTATAATGCATCCCCATAGAGTATAGTGCAACCCCATAGAGTACATATAGTATAATGCACACCCCATCGTCCTCCAGTATTATGGTCACCATGTACTGACTGATTGAAAAAATGAATACAATACTCACCTCTCCCCATTTCCCCGCTGCTCTGGTCTCTGCAGCGTGTCTCCTCAGCAGCTCCACTGCCCAGCACAGCATGGTGTACGATGAAGTGAAGTCATCATGCCCACTGCGTCAGACGCAGAGGGGGAATGTTGGGAAAGGGAGCGTCACTTGATGCTCTCCCCTTCATCATTGTTTTTAACTGTATCGGCATCTATAATGCAGATACAGTTGAGTGTGCGATGTATGAGGGGTACAGAGCCGCTGCTGGGCCCCTGTGGCGCCCTGCTGCGCATTGGTGCCACAGATCTCAGAGGGGTGCATGGACGGATTCCTCCATAAGAGGCCCTCATAACATTCACACACCTCCACCTTCCACCTCAGACCACCAGTGGGAGCCCGTTAGGGAAATAAATAGGGAAGGTGGAGCTAGGCAGTGCAGTCTGTCTAAGTCTGGAGTCCACAGAGAGTTAAGTCTGTGAGAAAGTCAGTCCAGCCTGGACTCAGGAAGCTCAGGTTAGTGAGCCTAAGGCGTGCCAACGCCATAAGAGCAGTGAAGAGTAGCGAGGCCTACTGCCAGTGTGAAGCCTAGTGAGGGCCCCGAGGATGAGTGGAGTAAGCGAGATACATAGGGGGCAGAGGAGCTTAACCAGCTCACCCCACAACCATTTACCAGACACCGGGTCCGCGCCTACGGGGGCCTATATCCCCAGCAGGAATAACCGGAATCCCTGGAAAACTATATGTCCCAGGAACACCAAAGCTGGTCAGGAGTCGCGGAGACCCAAGAGACCGGGGATTGTGATCTCCAACAGAAGGCCCTACCCCCAGGTCAGCAGGTGCAAAACAGAGACCAAGTTAGGCCTAGCTCCAGGCAGGTCACAAACTTACCAGGAAAAGGCAAGAAACAGGAGGCCCCACACCCGCTCACTGGGGAGAGTCCTGATATGCACCCTTCACCCTACAGTGCCCTGGATCGTGCCTGAAAAACACCACCAGTAAAGGTACTGAAGTGAATTCCGGTGTGCGTGCCTATTCTTCTATCCTTCCTCTGACCCGACTGGGTCCCCTCTGTCCTGCATCCCTTTTCTTACGCTGCCCTGAGGCCCCGCTCCACCTGTGGGGAGCCGCACCAACTAAGCTGCCTGAACACCGGCCTCAGAGGACTGTCGCAGCGCTGGTGATCCTCACCAGACACCACGGGTGGTGTCACAAACATTTCCCTTTACCATACAATTTTCCCCCTTCTTTTAAGAGTGACCCCAGGGTACGGGCCCGGGAGCCGACCACCGCGACAACCCCAAAGAGTCAGGCAACAACAAGGCCTGGGCGTCGAGTCATCCCCATCCCCTGGGCGCGTCACCCCCCTGACTCACTGCCCTATAGCAGTGTGTTGCTATTAGTGGCACTCCACTGGCTGGGGGTCCCTGGGGGTGTGGGAGCCCTAGGCAAATGCCTAGTTTGCCTGCCTCTAATGCCGAATCTGCAAACATGCACCATAGGTCAGTTTACACAGCGTAGAAAAAAAAGCACAGTGGGCATGATATTTCTGTAAGTCTCATCCACTTTGCTGTAACTGTAAGATGCTGCATTTTTTTTGGCACAGCAAAAATACATAGCATCAAAAACTCACCAAAAACTCATCATAAGCACACAGCCTAAGGCCACGGCCCCACTATCAGTATTTGGTCAGTATTCGGTCAGAATTTTTCTCAGGAGTGGGAGCCAAAACCAGGAGTGGGTGATAAATGCAGAATTGGTGACTTGTATCTATTACACCTTTTCTCTGATTGTTCCTCACCTGGTTTTTGCTCCCACTCGTGAGAAAAAATACTGACCTAATACTGACCAAATACTGATAGTGGGGCCGTGGCCAAAGCCTATATGTTTCACATAGAAGAACCTCAGTGCTTTATGCAGATCATGCACAGTCATCTTCCACATAAATAAGCTTAGCTTTGCTAAGAAGTCTTGGAAATCTCATTTCATTTTTCACATGAAAAGTTATAAGTTATTTGGTTCAGAATTTAAATTCTGTAGTAACTTTTAACAAAAGCAATTATGTTATGTTTATTAATGGTTAAATTGTACTGTGAGATAAGCAACCTTTGCCCAGTAGCCTTTAGTTCTGTTTTTAGATCTCCAGGAAATCCCCTGTGCTCACCCATATGTAAATGTGTTTAAAGGACTTTGCCTGTTAACTGGTTGCAAGAGTGAAATTCTAGGTTCTCTTATTCACTTATGAAGGACAGCGTGTTAATCTACACCTGAAAGCAAATGTTAGATAAAAGAAGGATCTATCATGTTGCCCCAACGTTTGCTCTCATGGGAGATAATCAGTTTCTAAATGAGGGACAGGTTGGCTTAGTTTGATGTGCCCAAATCCCCTGTAAAAGACTGTATGTAGGATGAGCAGGGCTGCCACTAGGAATTTCAGGGCCCCATACTGGCAAAATTTTCAGGCCCCCTTGAGACTCCGCACAGGTTCCACCACACCTTCGCCTCCACCCCTCGAACCGTTCACAGTCCCACCGCCCATTCTTGGAAAACTCCACTTCTGCACCATGGCCTCACCAATCACACATTAACAGTTCCCATTGAACACTAGATCACACACATAACCAGCAGCTTTTGTTTTTGCCAAAAGATTTTTTAAGCCGCCACCACGACAAGGTAGACTCTTCTGGCCGGGCCCTACTCTACTCTAATCTATTAAACATTTCTTAAAATATCCAATACTCTTTTTAGGTATATTTTTCTTTATTTTTCTTTAAGGAAATGTGTCACATACATTTTTTAATGACCAATAATATCACAAACAAGGGACAAATACCATCACACCATGGCGGGACGAAATATTACCACCACATAGTGACCGAATAATACCACATACAAGGAACAATGACTAGATCACATATTAACACCACAGTAAATGAATAATACCACTTACAAAGAACAAATACCTCCACACTATGACCAGACCACATATTTCTACCGCATAGTGACCGTATACTACAATACTGATCATTAATAAAAAACACAATACTAATATTACCATAAATGCCATTATACACAGGAGATCTGTACATAGTATACAGTGTATAGTGTCAGTGTACAGCTTTATATTTTGTGTCAGTGTACAGGTAATACCAGGATTATCAGTGATATTATACAAAGGAGCTCTGTGTATAGTGTACTGGTATGCATATAGTGTAAAGGTAATACAGTGATCACCAGTGACATTATACACAGAGTCTCTGTACATAGTATATAGTCTATAGTGTCAGTGTACAGATGACACACTGACTCACCAGTGACGTCTCTATTTGAAGTCCTTCATCTTCGCTTTTCTCCTTCATCAAGCACAGACCACCATCACTTTTTCCAGCCAGGATTCGTCTCTGCATAAAATAACACACAGTGATCTAGAGCACATTCCTCAACTTCTGCATTATTCAGCTGAATACAGACGTGCACCCACCATTAATATATAATTAGTTATAATGCAACCCACCATTCCAAATATAAATTGTAATCCACCACTGTGCCCCCACTAACTGTAAATAGCCACTTTCCCCACCAAATAAATATTTAAATGAATAAGAACCTGTACTCTTTCCCCCAATTCATTACTGGTCACACTCCTGCCCTCCATTCGCCCAATTCATTTTATTTACATGCCCGCCCTCCACCCCAATTCTTTTTGTCATGTCCTCTCTCTCTCCCTCCCTCCCCCACTTTATCATCATTTGTTGTCCCCCACTCTCAATTCATTATCATTTGCTCTCCCCCTCCACCCTCAAGTCATCATTTGCTCTCCCCACCTCCACCTTCAATTCATCATTTGCTGCTCCCCTCGCCCACCCTCAAGTCATCATTATTTGCACTCCCCCCCACCCTCAATTCATTATTTGCTCTCCTCACCCCCACTTTGGCATTTGCTCTTTCCACCCCCACGCACAATTCATCATTAGCTCTCCCCACCCCCCACTCCCAATTCATCATTTGCTCTCCCCACCCCAGTTCATAATTAGCTCTCCCCACCCCCACTCTCAAGTCATGTGCTCTCCCCACCCACACTCCCAGTTCATCATGTGCTCTTCCCACCCCCCACTCCCAGTTCATCATGTGCTCTCCCCACCCCCCACTCCTAATTCATCATTAGCTCTCCCCACCGCCCACTCCCAGTTCATCATTAGCTCTCCCCACCCCCCACTCCCAATTCATAATGTGCTGTCCCCCAAGACCATTTAATTCTATTAATAAAATAAAGTTTTCATACTTACCTCTTACGATCATATGATCCCTGCAGCTCCACTTCTGGACTGGCAGCATCCTTGCGCTCGATGCCGGAGAGTACGCAATAATGTCATCGCGTTCGCACCATCTCCAGCGCATTACTGAAGGGGAGGAGGGACTCCCTTGGAGCTGCACTGTAGTTCAGTTTTGACGGCTGTGCAGCTCTAAAGCTCCCTGCGTGGAGGAGACGTGCGCTGGCAGCGGCACAAAGGCACACAATACAACGTGGCGCAGTGCGCAGAAACACAAGAGGAAGGGGGCCCCGGACCTGGCCCCTTATCTTTACTACTGTTTACCGACTCCATACAGCAGTAAGGGCAGCAATGCCTGATGGTGACCCTGAGGATAAGGCATACCCAGATGTCTGTTCAGTAACTTTAAAAAGGGAAGCAACAATCTTGATGTCACAGTTGGTGCCTGTGCAAAATTGCCATTTTATGACCTCAGCCAATTAGTATTTTTCAGTTTCCCCAAGACGTGTGTGGGTAGAAAGTTATCTATTATATCCTAGATTAATCAATTCAGGCCTTGTTTACATGTTGCATTAAAGGGGTTGTCCGGTCAAAAGGATCTCTGGTTCAGCATATACGACAGCATGTTCAAGTTTCTGCCAATATCCAGCAACTTTGTAAAGCCTTGGAAGAGGAAAAAACGCATTAAAAAATGCTGCAAAATGCAATGTGTGAACATAGCCTTATGCTGCTCTCAGATGAGGTAGCAAAAACCTGGTGACAGAATTCCTGTAAAAAATGCATCACGTCTGCACTAGAAACACATCTGAAAAGGGTAAAATCCCCCCCAAAAATGCAGCAGATTGCTATTTTGGTGCAGACATCCGCAGGAAAATACATATTAAGGCTCATTTCAGACTTCTGGATATATCCAGTACTGGAAAAACCAGTACCAGAGATATCCGTGTCTGTGTGTACGTGTGTGGCATACATGTGGCAACCGTGTGTCGCATCAGGATCACACGTACCAGTGCTTGGGAATCAGCGGTACAGTTAGCGGTAATGTTGAGAGTAGTATTCTGCTCCCACTGTGTCCTGATGTAAAATTAAGAATAAAATAAAAAAATCCTTACACTCACCTGTCCGAAGATGTCCCCCGCTGTAACCCATTTGACCGCTCATGCAGAGGAGCCGGGGGGAAATAACTTGTAGCAGCGAGCGGGCCCAGTTCTCTGCTGAGCTCAGCTGAGGTCTGGGGCTTTCTCGCTGCAGAGAGTCATTCCCCTGGCTAACTGTGTCACACTGAGGACACACAGATGTCATCCGTGTGTCATCACTGTGCACGTGTGCAGGATGTTTTGCGGCCCGCGCTGTGAGAAAAAAAAAGGACATGTCAGCGCATTTTGCCCACGGACACACAGTCCATTGAAACACACTGACATGTGCGTAGACACATTCATTTGATTGGGTTTACGTGTGTCAGTGTCTCCAGTACTTGTGGAAACGGACACCACATGTACTCAAAACATTGACATGTGAAAGGTGCCTTATACAGCAGTGTTAAAGGAATTATCCAGTCAAAAGTGATAAGTCTGCAGTCACTCTGTGGGACTGCAGACTTATGAATCCCCCCAGCGCATGCACTGTGAGCTGCGGGGATTCGCCAGCTTCAGACCAAGCAATGGAGGGTATGTGTAATGTATGTGTTCACCTCGAAGCCAGTTTTCACCTTCATGACCAGGCCAAATTTTCTGACCCGTGTCAATTTATGAGGTAATAACTCTGGAACGCTTAAACGGATACCGGTGATTTTGAGACTTTTTTTGTGACATATTGTACATGATAGTGGTAAAAATAATGGAAATTTGGCAAAAATACTGAAAATGTAGCAATTTTCAAACTTTTAATTTTTATGCCTTTAAATAAGAGAGTTATGTTACACAAAATAGTTAATAAATAACATTTACCACATGTCTACTTTACATCAGCACAATTTTTGAAACATAATTTTTTTTTGTTAGGAAGTTAGAAGGGTTAAAAGTTGACCAGCGATTTCTAATTTTTTCAACAAAATTTACAAAACAATTTTTTAGGGACCACATCACATTTGAAGTGGCTTTGGGGGGTCTATATGATAGAAAATACCAAAAAGTGACACCATTCTAAAAACTGCACCCCTCAAGGTGCTCAAAACCATATTCAAGAAGTTTATTAATCCTTTAGGTGCTTCAGAGGAATTCATGGAATATGAAAGGAAAAAATAAACATTTAACTTTTTTCAAAAATTTTTTACTTTAGACGCCAATTTTTTTGCTTTCACAAGTGTTACAGGAGAAAATGGACCCCAAAATTTGTTGTGCAATTTCTCCTGAGCATGACAATATTCTATTCTATGTGGGGGAAAACCACTGTTTGGGCGCATGGCAGGGCTCGGAAGGAAAGGAGCGATATTTGACTTTTTGAATGTAAAATTTGCTGGAATAATTAGCGCCATGTTGCGTTTGGAGAGCCTCTGATGTGCCTAAACAGTGACCCCATTTTGGAAACTATACCCCTCATGCAATATATCTAGATGTGTAGGGAGCATTAAAACCCCAGGCAGTTCATAATGTTGGACCGTGAAAATAGAAAAAAAAAACTTTTTGCCACAAAAATGTTCTTTTAGTCCCAAATGTTTTATTTTCACAAGAGTAACAGGAGAAAATGAACCCCAAAATTTATTTTGCAATTTCTCCTGAGTACGCAGATACCCCATATGTTGGGGTAAACTACTGTTTGGGCATATGGCACAGGGCTCAGAAAGGAAGGAGAGACATTTTGGAACGCAGACTTTGATGGAATGGTCTGCGGGTGTCATGTCGCATTTGTAGAGCCCCTGATGTGCCTAAACAGTGGAAAACAACCACAAGTGACCCCATTTTGGAAACTAGACTGCTCAAGGAATTTGTCTAGATGTGTGGTGAGCACCTTGATCCCCCAGGTGATTCACAGAATTTTGCAACATTGATCTGTGAAAATGCAAAAAATATATTTTTCCCACAAAAATGTTGTTTCAGCCCCAAATTTGGCCAGCAGGAGAAAATGGACCCCAAAATTTGTCATGCAATTTCTCCTGAGAACACCGACACCCCATATGTGGTCGAAAACTGCTTTTGAGTCACAGTGCACAGCTCAGAAGGGAAGACACACCATATTGGTGTTCAGATTTTGCTGAACTGGTTTGAGGGTGCCACGTCACATTGGCAGAGCCCCTGAGATGCCAGAACAGCAGAACCCTATAAGAGACAACATTTTTAAAAGTACACCTCTCAGTTAACTCATCTAGGGGTGCAGTGATCATATTAACACAACAGGTGGGTCACAGAATTTTATACCATTGGGCAGTGAAGAAAAAAATAATTACATTATTAACGATAAAATTTTGTCGCAGATTTTACATTTTCACACTTGGAAATGGGTAAAAATGGCACCAAAATTTGTCCCACAATTTTTACTGAATGTAGAAATACCCTATATGTGGCTGTACAGTACTGCTTAGCCATATGGCAAGACTGGGGAGGGACAGAGCACTATTTGCCTCCTGGAGCGCTATTTGCCTCTGGAGCCCAGATTTTCCTAGAATAGTATGTAGACTCCATCATAGGTCAGACGGCATCCACAGTGCCTCCATCTGCCTAATTATAGGGATTCTTCAGCCGGTGGTTCCGCCTGAATCACGTATTTCTGAGATTTACACGAAAATCCAGGCATAAGTGCTCAGCACAGGGCACAGGAGAACTGTGAGCCGAGCCTTACTGCTATCTTTAGGAGGCAAAATGAACAAATCAACAACAGGTGAAGAATTGGTTTTATTTATTTTTTACGCTGTTCCTTATGCGGTATAAGTGATTAGAAGACTTTATTTTTCGGGTTGGTGCGACTACAGCGATACTAGATTTATAGCGTTTTTTATGTTTGCCGCTGCTGTGACACACTAAAAGACCCTTTTTTTTGCATTACCATATTTTGAAAGCTATAATTTTTCCATATTTTGGCTGAGGGACTCATGTGAGGGCTTTTTTTTTTGCTGAATGAGTTGACATTTTTATTGGTACCATTTTCAGGCACATGACATTTCTTGATCGCTTTCTATTCCAATTCTTGGGAGGCAGAATGAACAAAAATCAGCAATTCAGGAATTGTTTTTTTTAATGACGTTTTTTTATTCCGTGCATGGTAAAAGTGATACGGCAAATGTATTCTTCGGATCAGTACGATTACAGCGATACCACATTTATATTATTTTTTAATGTTTTGGCGCTTTTATACTATAAAAACTATTTTATAGAAAAAATAATTATTTTTGCATTGCTTTATTCTGAGAGCTATAACTTTTATAATTTTTCCACTGATTGAGCTGTGTGGCAGCATGTTTTTTTGCGGGACAAGATGACATTTTCAAAAGTACCATTTTTATTTATATTCGTCTTTTTAGTCGTGTTTTATTCCACTTTTTGTTCGGCGGTATGATGATCAAGTGTAGTTTATTGCCTCGCTTTTTTTTGTATTGTTCACTAAAGGGGTTAACTAGTGTGATAGTTTTATAGGTTGGGTCTTTCCAGAGGTGGCAATACCAAATATATGTACTTTTTTTTCATTAAAATATTTATTTTTGGGTACAATATATTTTTATATTCCTATGCTGTACAAACTGTCAGTGCTGCACTGGCAGAGAAACTTGCTAGATCATGCACTGAACATGAGCTAGCAAGTTTGCTAGCTCTGATGACCCGGATGTCGTCATAACAACATCAGGGCACCATAGCAACGATGACGTCGTGGGGATGCCAATCCAAGGGCAGAGGTGGCTTCCTCCATTTTCCTACTCTCTAAATGTTGCAATCATTTTCGATCGCAGCCTTTAGGGGTTAAAGTGCAGGGAGTGTTGTGGCACTGCTCCTGGCACTGAGTTCCGGGTATCAGCTGTCAGAATCAGATGATACCCGGCGGTGATCGTGCGCGCACAGCTCCTTTGCGCGGACTATTGCCATGATATATCCATACGTCAAAGGTCGTTAAGTACCAGACAACCTGGACGTATAGTACAGACTAAAAGTTTGGACACACCTTCTCATTTAAAGATTTTTTTGTATTTTTATGACTATGAAAATTGTACATTCACACTGAAGGCATCAAGACTATGAATTAACAGTACACATGTGGAATTATATACTTAACAAAAAAGTGTGAAACAACTGAAAATATGTCTTATATTCTAGGTTCTTCAAAGTAGCCACCTTTTGCTTTGATGACTGCTTTGCACACTCTTGGCATTCTCTTGATGAGCTTCAAGAGGTAGTCACCGGAAATGGTCTTCCAACAATCTTGAAGGAGTTCCCAGAGATTCTTAGCACTTGATGGCCCTTTTGCCTTCACTCTGCGGTCCAACTCACCCCAAACCATCTCGATTGGCTTCATCTCTGGTGACTGTAGAGGCCAGGGCATGTGGCGTAGCACCCCATCACTCTCCTTCTTGGTCAAATAGCCCTTACACAGCCTGGAGGTGTGTTTGGGGTCATTGTCCTGTTGAAAAATAAATGATGGTCCAACTAAACGCAAACCGGATGGAATAGCATGCCGCTGCAAGATGTTGTGGTAGCCATACTGGTTCAGTATGCCTTCAATTTTGAATAAATCCCCAACAGTGTCACCAGCAAAGCACCCCCACACCATCACACCTCCTCCCATGCTTCACGGTGGGAACCAGGCATGTAGAGTCCATCCGTTCACCTTTTCTGCGTCGCACAAAGACACGGTGGTTGGAACCAAAGATCTCAAATTTGGACTCATCAGACCAAAGCACAGATTTCCACTGGTCTAATGTCCATTCCTTGTGTTTTTTAGCCCAAACAAGACCTGGTCTCTAATCTGAGCTGCTGTTAACCTGCGATTTCTGAGGCTGGTCACTCGGATAAACTTATCCTCAGAAGCAGAGGTGACTCTTGGTCTTCCTTTCCTGGGGCGGTCCTCATGTGAGCCAGTTTCTTTGTAGCGCTTGATGGTTTTTGCAACTGCACTTGGGGACACTTTCAAAGTTTTCCCAATTTTTCGGACTGACACGTTCATTTCTAAAAGTAATGATGGCCACTCGTTTTTCTTTACTTAGCTGCTTTTTTCTTGCCATAATACAAATTCTAACAGTCTATTCAGTAGGACTATCAGCTGTGTATCCACCTGACTTCTGCACAACACAACTGATGGTCCCAACCCCATTTATAAGGCAAGAAATCCCACTTATTAAACCTGACAGGGCACATCTGTGAAGTGAAAACCATGTCCGGTGACTACCTCTTGAAGCTCATCAAGAGAATGCTAAGAGTGTGCAAAGCAGTCATCAAAGCAAAAGGTGGCTACTTTGAAGAACCTAGAATATAAGACATATTTTCAGTTGTTTCACACTTTTTTGTTAAGTATATAATTCCACATGTGTTAATTCATAGTTTTGATGCCTTCAGTGTGAATGTACAATTTTCAAAATCATGAAAATACAGAAAAATCTTTAAATGAGAAGGTGTGTCCAAACTTTTGGTCTGTACTGTATGTATACTTCTAAGGTTGTAAAGGGGTTAATAATTTTAAACACCATCCATTTAAGTGTAATTCAGGCTGAAATAACCAATAAAGGCGATTATAAACCTTCATTAACCTTCAGTTGAAAACTTATTTGGCCTGCAAATATTTCTCTCAGCTCCCCAATCATATCCCCCCCAAAACAAAATTATGGTTGGTCAGCCAAGCACACGTTTACTTAATGGAAAGGGGGAAATACTGCTGATAACTTTGAAGAATCTTGCAGACAATACTAGTATTGCAGTTGTCAAGTATTGCAATATAAAGGAGTTTAATGGCGAGATCAGATTCTCATATATCCACTGAATGGCAGTGTCACTAAAGAAATGAGGACTTATTATACATTGTAAGTGTTCACGTTGCTGTCACGTGTTTGAAAAGAAAAGGCGTGTAAAGCTACGTGCAAGTCTTCATAGAAAGAATGTTGCCAAGCTTGTGTATCTGCATTATATTGGCCCAATTGCTACAGTATGTTGTATAATTTACAAGACTATTATACAGTGACCATTTTCTGCTGAGACATTAATGTTTTGCAAATATTAGACACCAATCTTAGCTTTAAGGGCACATATGTGTGAAAAAAAGTTCCGATATCTGGACCGAAAAAACGGACGAGTGCCATGCGATTGCTATGCGATTTTCTCACCTAGCATCCGTATGACATCCATGTGACATCCGCATGCAATCCGTATGCAATGAGATTTTAACATGGGCTTTTACATAGGGGAATTGTCTAGGGCTTTCACACATAGTTTTCTATGGCAATATTCTTCACTACATACAGTGCATTGTGAAAGTATTTGGCCCCCTTGAACTTTTCTACCTTTTGCCACATTTCTGGCTTCAAACATAAGGATATAAAATTCAAATTTTTTTGGGAAGAATCAACAACAAGTGGGACACAATCGTGAAGTGGAACGAAATTTATTGGATATTTTAAACTTTTTTAACAAATTAAAAACTGAAAAGTGGGGCGTACAATATTATTCGGCCCCCTTGAGTTAATACTTTGTAGTGCCACCTTTTCCTGTAATTACAGCTGCAAGTCGCTTGGGGTATGTCTCTATCAGTTTTGCACATCGAGAGTCGGAAATTCTTGCCCATTCTTCATTGCAAAACAGCTCGAGCTCATTGAGGTTGGATGTAGGGCGTTTGTGAACAGCAGTTTTCAGCTCTTTCCACAGATTCTCGATTGGATTCAGGTCAGGACTTTGACTTGGCCATTTTAACACCTGGATATATTTATTTTTGAACCATTCCATTGTAGATTTTGCTTTATGTTTGGGATCATTGTCTTGTTGGAAGATAAATCTCCGTCCCAGTCTCTTGTCTTTTGCAGACTCCAACAGGTTTTCTTCCTGAATGGTCCTGTATTTGGCTCTGACCATCTTCCCATCAATTTTAACCATCTTCCCTGTCCCTGCTGAAGAAAAGCAGGCCCAAACCATGATGCTGCTACCACCATGTTTGACAGTGGGGATGGTGTTTTGAGGGTGATGAGCTGTGTTGCTTTTACGCCAAACATATCGTTTTGCATTGTAGCCAAAAAGTTCGATTTTATTTTCATCTGACCAGAGCACCTTATTCCACATGTTTGGTGTGTCTCCCAGGTGGCTTGTGGCAAACTTC
The DNA here is from genome assembly GCF_046119375.1 of Phyllobates terribilis. Classification (NCBI taxonomy): domain Eukaryota; kingdom Metazoa; phylum Chordata; class Amphibia; order Anura; family Dendrobatidae; genus Phyllobates; species Phyllobates terribilis. The sequence goes on from NW_027362762.1 coordinate 640,371,730, forward strand.
AAACGAGACTTTTTATCTTTGAGAAATGGCTTTCTTCTTACCACTCTTCCATAAAGGCCAGATTTGTGCAGTGTACGACTGATTGTTGTCCTATGGACAGACTCTCCCACCTCAGCTGTAGATCTCTGCAGTTCATCCAGAGTGATCATGGGCCTTTTGGCTGCATTTCTGATCAGTCTTCTCCTTGTTCGAGATGAAAGTTTAGAGGGACGGCCGGGTCTTGGTAGATTTGCAGTGGTCTGATACTCCTTCCATTTCAATATAATCGCTTTCACAGTGCTCCTTGAGATGTTTAAAACTTGGGAAATCTTTTTGTAACCAATCAGCGATATTGGCGCGAAATTTAAAACACCGCTGGGGAAGCAAGAGCCGGCTGCAGCTGGGGGAATTACATGCTGGTTGTGCATGGTCAGCGATGTTGTCACAAGCAGTATTGACAACATGACGTAATTACAAAATTTATTAGGGGCCCCATGGGGATACATTGGGGGGTTAATTTAAAGTAGTACACAACCCATTTAAACACTGCTTCGCTGATTAGTCGTGCCCGGTCGGCCGCATACATATTCTAGAATACCCGATGTGTTAGAATCGGGCCACCATCTAGTGTATATTTATATATATATATATATATATATATATATACACAATGCTCAAAAAAATAAAGGGAACACTTAAACAACAGAATATAACTCCGAGTAAATCAAACTTCTGTGGAATCAAACTGTCCGCTTAGGAAGCAACACTGATTGACAATAAATTTCACATGCTGTTGTGCAAATGGAATAGACAATAGATGGAAATTATTGGCAATTATCAAGACACCCTCAATAAAGGAGTGGTTCTGCATGTGGGGACCACAGACCACATCTCAGTACCAATGCTTTCTGGCTGATGTTTTGGTCACTTTTGAATGTTGGTTGTGCTTTCACACTTGTGGTAGCATGAGACGGACTCTACAACCCACAGAAGTTGCTCAGGTAGTGCAGCTCATCCAGCACATCAATGCGAGCTGTGGCAAGAAGCGTTGTGTCCAGATCCTGGAGGTTCTACCAGGAGACAGGCCAGTACACCAGGAGACGTGGGGCTGTGGGAGGGAAACAACCCAGTAGCAGCACCGCTACCTCCGCCTTTGTGCAACGAGGAACATGAGGAGCACTGCCAGAGCCCTGCAAAATGATTTCCAGCAGGCAACAAATGAGCATGTGTCTGCACAAACTGTTACAAACTGACTCCATGAAGGTGGTATGAGGGCCCGACGTCCACAGATGGGGGTTGTGCTCACAGCCCAACACCATACAGGAGGCTTGGCATTTGCCACAGAACACCAGGATTGGGAAAGTCGCCACTGGCACCCTGTGCTCTTCACAGATGAAAGCAGGTTCACACTGAGCACATGTGACAGACGTGACAGAGTCTGAAGAGGCCGTGGAGGGCGATCTGCTGACTGCAACATCCTTCAGCATGACTGGTTTGGCAGTGGGTCAGTAATGGTGTGGGGTGGCATTTCTTTGGAGGGCCGCACAGCCCTCCATGTGCTCGCCAGAGGTAGCCTGACTGCCATTAGGTAGCGAGATGAGATCTTCAGACCCCTTGTGAGACCATATGCTGGTGCAGTTGGCCCTGGGTTCCTCCTAATGCAGGACAATGCCAGACCTCATGTGGCTGGAGTGGGTCAGCAGTTCCTGCAAGATGAAGGTATTGAAGCTATGGACTGGCCCGCCCATTCTCCAGACCTGAATCCGATTGAGCACATCTGGGACATCATGTGTCGCTCCATCCACCAACCACAGACTGTCCAGGAGTTGGTGGATGCTTTAGTCCAGGTCTGGGAGGAGATCCCACAGGAGACCATCCGTAACCTCATCAGGAGCATGCCCATGCATTGTAGGGAGGTCATACAGGCACTTTGAGGCCACACACAATACTGAGCCTCATTTTGACTTGTTTTAAGGACATTACATCAAAGTTGCATCAGCCTGTAGTGTGTTTTTCCACTTTAATTTTGGGGATGACTCCAAATACAGGCCTCCATTGGTTAATAAATTTTATTTCCATTGATGATTTTTATGTGATATTGTTGTCAGCACATTCAACTTTGTACAGAACAAAGAATTCAATGAGAATATTTCATTTATTCAGATCTAGGATGTGTTATTTCAGTGTTCCCTTTATTTTTTTGAGCAGTGTATATATACACAGACTGATAGATACATACACAAAATCAGATTTATATATGCATATATATAAATATGTGAGTGATATATTCTGTGCATGTAATTTATTGTGAAATTAAAGAATTTATTTAAAAAAAATGGTATGGGGTCCCCTGTAATTTTATTGTCTAGCAGAAGTTAAGAAGACAGCTGGGGGCTGATATTAATAGCTCAGGAAGGGTGCCATGAATATTGGCCCCCTCCCAGGCTAGAAACAGAAGCCCTCAGCCGCCCCAGAAATGGCACATCCATAGGATGCGCCAAATCTGGCACTTAGGCTCGCTCTGCCCATTGACCTGTGGTGGCGGCAAGTGGAGTTATAAGGCTGGGGTTGATGTCAGCTTATAATGCCAGCTGACATCAAGCCCAGGTTAGTAATAGAGAGGTTAGCCACCATTGCTAATCCCATAGTGGAAGTCAAATGTAAAATAAATACACCCACACCGTGAATAAAATATTTTATTTGAAATAAACACAGACACTTTTTAATATTCTAAATTAAACTCTACTTACCATCACGCCCATTCCATCTGAATCCATTGTCACCTGTCATAAAAGTAAAATAAAAAACCAACCTCATTCTTACCTTTCTGACGTGAAGAACAGAATCCATGTGCCCCGCGACTTCTCCAGCAGTGCTACATCTAGATGGCAGGCTGGATCGTAACTGGACGTGACCATCCAGCCTGCCATCCTGTCGGGTATTGCTGTATTGTAACTGTATGTGGCTGATGAATTGCTGGCTTTTAAAGAAACGGGTGCATGAAAATTGGATGGCACTCGCATGGCCCGAGTGCCGCACGATTTTTTTCACGCACCCATTGAGTTGCATTGGCGAGTCTCGTCCGAGATATGTGGCAAATTGCAGCATACTGCGATTTTTTTCTCAGCCCGATTTCAGCTGAGAAAAAAATTGCAGATGAGATGTCACTCATTGATTAACATTGGTCCGAGTGCAATCCCATTTTTTATCGAATTGCTTTTCTCTGTTTTTCTCGCAGATGAGTATGAGCCCTAATTCACATAGCCACATGAATAGCTGAGGGAATATTGTATTGTGGAAAAAAGGGGGATGGAATAGCATCAGAAAAAGATACTTACCTAAGGTCTGCAAGCAACTCCATTTTTATCACAAAACATATGGTATTTTAACCCCTTCCCAACTTAGCAATTTCTGTTTTTTTGCGTTTTATTTTTTTCCTCCCCTACTTACAAGAGCCATAACTTTATTTTTCATTCCACATCCCACTTTTTTTTGAGTGATGAGTTGTACTTTTTAATAATACCATACATTTTACCATATAGAGTACTGGTAAAGCGAGAAAAGAGTGTGGTGAAATAGCAAAAAAACATAAATTCATACTTAGTTTTTTGGGAATTGTTTTTACGGTGTGGTCATGTGGTTGGATTGACCTAGCAATATGATTCTCCTCATCAGTACAATTACGGTGATACCAAACTGGTACAGATTTTTTTATTTTAGTAGTGGAAAAAAATTCAGAAATTTGTAAAAAAAATTGTGTCTCCATTTTCTAAGACCTGTAACATTTTAATTTAATTTTCTTTTACTTTTTGCAGGAAGAGACTATATTTTATTTTTTTGAGATAGATATGACATCTTTACCGCTTCTTACAGCATTTTTTGCTTGGCAGCGACCAAACACAACAATTTTGGCGTTTTGATTTTTTTTTTTGTTTACGGTGTTTACCGATCTGGTGAATTATTATTATATTTTGATAGAACGGACTTTCATGTGCTCAGCGATACCACATGTGTTTTTTTATTTGATGTATTTTTTCATTTTTTTTTTACATCTTTTTTTATTTTTTTCTTTATTTATTACTCTCTTTATGGGATTTGAACCTGTTATCACTTGTGCTATATACAGCAAAACCACAATATTCCTCCCCCCCCAACAAAGCCACCACATAGCCTTTCAAATAGTATAATGGCCCCCAATATAGCTCTCCAAATAGTATAAAAGCCCCCACACAGCCCTCCAAATAATAAAATGACCCACAACATAGTCCACTAAACAGTATAATGGCCCATGATTTAAAAAAAAATGCTCACCTCTCCTAGTTCCCCCACTGCTCAGGTCTGAAGGTCTGCACAACTGGTGCGATGTAGTGGCGTCAACACACCTGCATTGCTCAGAAAAATATGGAGAATGATGGATGGAGGAGTTCACGACCAGGAATCAAATGCAGTTGAAAGTGTGATGCCACTGCATCATTTTACAAGTCTTATAAAAAGGCACTGACTTTTGAACTGCACCCCTGTCCCCTCATCTCTAAGTAATCTTGACACAAATCCCACTAAAGGCCTCCTTCATCCATGTAAAAAAAATGTACGTGTCACACATTTCATTTATCATCTGTATGGTAAACTATGAATTAACACATGTGGAATTATATACTTAACAAAAAAGTGTGAAACAACTGAAAATATGTCATATATTCTAGGTTCTTCAAAGTAGCCACCTTATGCTTTGATGACTGCTTTGCACACTCTTGGCATTCTCTTGATGAGCTTCAAGAGGTAGCCACCGGAAATGGTTTTCACTTCACAGGTGTGCCCTGTCAGGTTTAATAAGTGGGATTTCTTGCCTTATAAATGGGGTTGGGACCATCAGTTGTGTTGTGCAGAAGTTTGGTGGATACACAGCTGATAATCCTACTGAATAGACTGTTAGAATTTGTATTATGGCAAGAAAAAAGCAGCTAAGTAAAGAAAAACGAGTGGCCATCATTACTTTAAGAAATGAACGTGTCAGTCCGAAAAATTGGACAAACTTTGAAAGTGTCCCCAAGTGCAGTTGCAAAAACCATCAAGCGCTACAAAGAAACTGGCTCACATGAGGACTGCCACAGGAAAGGAAGACCAAGAGTCACCTCTGCTTCTGAGGATAAGTTTATCCGAGTCACCAGTCTCAGAAATCGCAGATTAACAGCAGCTCAGATTAGAGACCAGGTCAATGCCACACAGAATTCTAGCAGCAGACACAGCTCTTCAACAACTGTTAAGAGGAGACTTTGTGCAGCAGGCCTTCATGGTAAAATAGCTGCTAGGAAACCAGTGCTAAGGACAGGCAACAAGCAGAAGAGACTTGTTTGGGCAAAAGAACATAAGGAATGGACATTAGACCAGTGGAAATCTGTGCTTTGGTCTGATGAGTCCAAATTTGAGATCTTTGGTTCCAACCACCGTGTCTTTGTGTGACGCAGAAAAGGTGAACGGATGGACTCTACATGCCTGGTTCCCACCGTGAAGCATGGAGGAGGTGTGATGGTGTGGGGGTGCTTTGCTGGTGACACTGTTGGGGATTTATTCAAATTTGAAGGCATACTGAACCAGCATGGCTACAACAGCATCTTGCAGCAGCATGCTATTCCATCCGGTTTGCGTTTAGTTGGACCATCATTTATTTTTCAACAGGACAATGACCCCAAACACACCTCCAGGCTGTGTAAGGGCTATTTGACCAAGAAGGAGAGTGATGGGGTGCTACGCCAGATGACCTGGCCTCCACAGTCACCAGACCTGAATCCAATTGAGATGGTTTGGGGTGAGCTGGACCGCAGAGTGAAGGCAAAAGGGCCAACAAGTGCTAAACATCTCTGGGAACTCCTTCAAGATTGTAGGAAGACCATTTCCGGTGACTACCTCTTGAAGCTCATCAAGAGAATGCCAAGAGTGTGCAAAGCAGTCATCAAAGCAAAAGGTGGCTACTTTGAAGAACCTAGAATATAAGACATATTTTCAGTTGTTTCACACTTTTTTGTTAAGTATATAATTCCACATGTGTTAATTCATAGTTTTGATGCCTTCAGTGTGAATGTACAATTTTCAAAGTCATGAAAATACAGAAAAATCTTTAAATGAGAAGGTGTTTCCAAACTTTTGGTCTGTACTGTATGTCACAATGTTTTGGTGTTCGGCCACATATGCTGACTCAAGATCCAGGGAGGCGCAAATGACTCTGGGTTTACTCTATAGTCTTGCAATGTGATGCGTATGGGTACTTTCACACTTTTTATGGAGAACTCTGCAAATATCCTGCGAAGTTTGTGGGTTTTTGTCTCATGTCTATTCTTAGCTTTGACCGACTAGTGGAGGAGCCTCATCTTATTCGTCAAGACACCTGCATGTGACAAAGCATATCTCCAGAGGACTAAAGTATTTCTCGCTTTATAAGATGCACCTGATGATAATACAGTGCTGCTCACCATTATTGGCACTCCTTCATTTTTTTCATAGACTGTACAATATTTCAGAAATGAATGGAAATGTACCAAAGTTATATCCTCAGGATTTTTTAATTAGTGGTGCAAAGTCATACAACAATAAAACATTGTTTTTCAACTTCCATGTTGCAATTTCAAAGAAAAAACAGAATAAACAGGATGTGCAGCAATAAAGGCACCTCTAATTAATACTTGTCTGCACACCCTTTGTCATTGCTGAACACCTCCAAACATTTCTTGTAGCCATCTATAAGCTTCTTGCACTTCTCAGGTGGAATTTTCTCCCACTCTTTCTTTGCAGTTTGTTCAAGCTCTTGAATGTTTGCAGGATTCTTTTTCCCAATGGCAGATTTCAGCTCACCCCAAAGATTTTCAATGGGATTGAGGTTAGGACTCATTGCTGGCCATTTTAAAAGTCGAGTTTTCTATTTCAATCATTCCTGTGTACTTTTGGAAGTGTGGTTTGGGTCATTGTCTTGCTGGAGAACCCATGATCTGCGACCTAAACAAGTTTTCTTACACTGGGTGGGATATTTCACTCTAAAATTTTTGGATAATTCTCTGATTTCATGATTCCTATGAAAATCACGATCCACAGCACGCCACTCTTGCCGCCATGATTCAGCTCCCGCCTCCATGATTCACCTCCCACAACCACGATCCACAGCCCGCCGCTCCTGCCGCCATGATTCACCTCCCACAACCACGATCCACAGCCCGCCGCTCCTGCCGCCATGATTCAGCTCCCACCACGATTCACCTCCCACAACCACGATCCACAGTGTGCCGCTCCCACTGCCATGATTCACCTCCCGCCGCCATGCTTCACAGCCCGCCGCTCCCGCTGCCATGATTCACCCCCCACAACCATGATCCACAGCCCGCTGCTGTCGCCACTATGATTCATCTTCCGCCACCACGATCCACAGCCCACAGCTCCATGAATCAGCTCCCGCCACCATGATTCATCTCCTGTGGCTCCCGCGCCCTTGATTCGCCTCCTGCCACTTCACATGACCACCCGCACAGCCTGTCCGCCAAAAGCTTTCCCTGGGCAACTGTGAGTGATAGCGCAGTTTGTGCTTTCATATGTTTTATATGAGGGGAAAAAATTGAGTCTTATAAAGCAAAAAATACAATATTTGCTAGTAACCCTGAGTTACTGTATGTCACCCTTTTTCAGTGAAATTTTTCCTACTAGGGCCAAATGTGTAATATGTTTTCATATAGTATTGTGCTTGTTAGTTAATTGTTTCAAACCTGCAGTATGTCCAGGTGTGTAGTGTATGGTAAGTATATAGTTTTATGAGCCTACTATATTGGGATTGAATGTTTAGAGATGAATCTTGCACTTTCACAGCCCTGCCTATGAAAGCCCATCAATTTGTTGAGTGTGCTTTTGGTATTTTGTCCTCAAAATGGCGTATTTTCCAGAGCACAATCCAAATGCATCCGACCAAGATCCAGGCAGCCATAAACACTTCCATGATCCTGCCTAATTTTTGTAGGATTCATGATGCATCCTTGAATTATATGGAGGATATGATAGCATCTAACTGTTAATAGAGGACATACAGCGTGGTACCCAAGCAGGCCCCTCTGGCCTTAAAGTTAGGGATATTTTTGCTGACTATTTTCTTTCCCCAGAGGGTTGTGCCGCGCCCCCTGGGCCTGTGCTGTGCAGGGGATACCCGGAGCCGGGCCTTCTGTAAGATGCTGGGGGTTGTAGTCTCCGTGGCGCTGACCCGGTCGGTTGCCCAGGGCGGTTAAACCAGTGGCAGTCTATTGGTGTTATAATAATTGTCCGACTACGCCACCCGTGGATTGCGGTCAGTGGGGACCGCCGCTGCGCTGCAGACCGCTGAGGCTGATGTAGTTTGCGCAGCCGAGTATGGGATAACTCCCCACGGGAGAAGTATTGCCTCAGGGCAGCTAGTGTGGATGATGGTAGTGATGGTGTGAGCGTCCCAGTACTAATGGTGCTGGTGCGGCGATGAAACACAGAGACGTGTGGTTGCAGTTTCCAATGCTTTACTCACAGTCCTTTACTGGTCCTAGTCACCTCGGTACCGGCGGTGACTGCCCAAGCCGTGCTGCGTCCACCAGGCAAGGGGCTCGACCAACTCCCAGGCAATTCCAGAGCGTGGCACAGGACTCCCTTCCTTTCCTTTCTCTGGCCGTCCCCACCAGTGACCCACCTTTGTCCAGCTTCCTCGGGCCTTCTGTTGGCGAAACCTCTCTCCGGTTTCCCTGACCCTATGTGGTATGCTTTCCTGGTGGATGTAGTGAGGGGTCGCACCAAGATGTGGTCACAACCTCCGGTTTTGGCTGAGGATTAGTCGCCTCCACCAATTTGGGTTCCGGTACCCTGCTCTGCCAACCCTTCATCCTGTATCTCCTGGGCATATGGGGTTCCTTCTGTCCTCGTGTCTCTGGGCCTTTCTCTGTGTTCCTGTTCCTTGCTTCCTTTCTTACTGTCCTTTCTGTTCATTCTCCTTTCTCTCTCTCTCAGGCTCCAGCCTCCTGACAAGGCCTGCCTGCGGAGCAGAGCCCACGCAGGGGCTCTGCTTCCTGTCTTCTCCTTTCATTCTTAGCTTCTTCTCTGCACTGCACTGACTACTGTTCTAAGATGGTGCCCACCTTTTATACCTCCCTCTCTGTGTATGAGCCCAGGTGACTTGCAACCAATGGGCTCCTACCTATGCCCAGAAACCCAACCCCTATCTGCTCCTACACCACTGGGTATTCCACCCCCCGCCCCACTCCAGCCAGGGACAGATGCTGTCGTGCCTGCACTTCTGTCTAGTGGGAGCACCGTTGACCTGTACCTCGGAAATGGGGTGTGTGTGGTGCATGCAGCTTACTGAGCCCTAGTCCACACTCCATCCTTACCCGGGAGTGGAATACCACACCTCTGGTTTGAGGTGCAATACCCCTGTAGCAGCCGAGCCCTCGGGGTGCTACATTCCCCCCTGGTAAATCACAGCACGTCCTCGGGCTGGAAAAGAGCAAAACAATTTAAAACATACAAATTTTTAGAATGCATTCGCATATAAGACATTAACTTTTCACTCATCCCTTTATGGGAGGTACTCTTTTCTTTTTAACATTACTGGTATAAACATCTTCATAAAACACTTTGCTAATGCCACCGGAACTCTTTTTGCAAAAACACCATACAAAACTTTGGCATTTCTATTTTAGCAGCATATTAAACTTTTTCAGTAGAAAACATTCTTAAGTGAAACCTTTTTTTTTTTTTTTTTTAAAACCACATTCTTGAGTTCTGGCCGTGGTGCGACTTGCAACCAGGTGTTCTTTCTTCTTAGGGGAATGGCTGCTCTCAGTCCCCAGCCAGATTAGGAAAAAGGGATGGCTGTTCTCAGTCCCCAGCCAGATAAGAGATATAGGGGGTAACTTCTACACAGTTCTATATCAGTCCCAACGGGGACCACATTCCACTCAGTAACAGTTTCTATACCCTTACGGGTAACTATTTACAGTTCCACTTTACCGTTCACTGGTAACGGTGTCCTCCTGATGCTCCTTCCTCATAGCCTTCAGATCCGTCCGGATCCTCAGGGTAGTCCATGTCTGGGCGGTACCGCAGCTCCTCCTCGGTCAAACGGTGGACATGGAGGGCATACAGTCCCTTTGCGCCCTTGTGTAGCAGGCCTTGCGACCGGGCCTGGAGAAGGTCGCTGTTGATGACGTCCGGGGTCAGAGGGTGCGATTTTGGGCCTGGGCTGGTGGCGACAGTGACCAGGGCTGGAGGGCTCGGCAGCAGGGCTTGTTGCGGGGTCTGGAGCAGGTCGGTGTTTGCAGCGCCCGGGATCGGCGGCTCCACCAGGGGGCCCGGGAGCAGGCTGACACTGGCAGCGTCCGGGACAGGGAGACTCCTCTTACCTGCTCCCGCGACCGCTCCTGCATCACGCGTCTTCTCCTGGCGCTGGTCGGGGCCCGCGACGGCTGGGGCACTGCCGATGCTGGGCAGCTTGGTCTGCTGCCGGTCCGCCATCTTGCTCTCCGTTCCTAGTGTCTTCCTCCCCCCTGGTGGACCGTGGCCTACCTTGCGTTGATTTTCCTCCGTAGGCGGCGGCTCCGCAGTCGATCGTCGGGGTTGAGGACCTTGCGTCGCGCTCCTGTGACGTCAGCGTCGCTCCCTCTCCCTTCCAGGACCTTACGCAGCGTCGGTGAGTGGGGCGGAGCTTCAGATCTCGCGCGCTTTCGGCATTCATGCCCCTCTTCTTCCCGCGCGGCGTCCCGAAGATGGCGCCCGACGGCGGGAAAACGACTGCGGATGGCGGGAAGACGGCGGGAAACGACCCAAGATGGCGTCTGATGGCGGGAATCGGCCCCGGATGGCGGGAAACGACCCCGGATGGCGGGAAACCTCTGGAAATGGCGGGAGACTTCTTTTCCAGGTACATGTACAATTTTCTTCAGGCTTGCAATACCCGCTTGTGGCGGGTTGGTAATGATCCTGCCGACTACGCCAAAGTTGCCGCGCCCCCTGGGCCTGTGCTGTGCAGGGGATACCCAGAGCCGGGCCTTCTGTAAGATGCTGGGGGTTGTAGTCTCCGTGGCGCTGACCCGGTCCGTGCCCAGGGCGGTCAAACCAGTGGCAGTCTATTGGTGTTATAATAATTGTCCGACTACGCCACCCGTGGATTGCGGTCAGTGGGGACCGCCGCTGCGCTGCAGACCGCTGAGGCTGATGTAGTTTGCGCAGCCGAGTATGGGATAACTCCCCACGGGAGAAGTATTGCCTCAGGGCAGCTAGTGTGGATGATGGTAGTGATGGTGTGAGCGTCCCAGTACTAATGGTGCTGGTGCGGCGATGAAACACAGAGACGTGTGGTTGCAGTTTCCAATGCTTTACTGGTCCTAGTCACCTCGGTACCAGCGGTGACTGCCCAAGCCGTGCTGCGTCCACCAGGCAAGGGGCTCGACCAACTCCCAGGCAATTCCAGAGCGTGGCACAGGACTCCCTTCCTTTCCTTTCTCTGGCCGTCCCCACCAGTGACCCACCTTTGTCCAGCTTCCTCGGGCCTTCTGTTGGCGAAACCTCTCTCCGGTTTCCCTGACCCTATGTGGTATGCTTTCCTGGTGGATGTAGTGAGGGGTCGCACCAAGATGTGGTCACAACCTCCGGTTTTGGCTGAGGATTAGTCGCCTCCACCAATTTGGGTTCCGGTACCCTGCTCTGCCAACCCTTCACCCTGTATCTCCTGGGCATATGGGGTTCCTTCTGTCCTCGTGTCTCTGGGCATTTCTCTGTGTTCCTGTTCCTTGCTTCCTTTCTTACTGTCCTTTCTGTTCATTCTCCTTTCTCTCTCTCTCAGGCTCCAGCCTCCTGACAAGGCCTGCCTGCGGAGCAGAGCCCATGCAGGGGCTCTGCTTCCTGTCTTCTCCTCTCACTCTTAGCTTCTTCTCTGCACTGCACTGACTACTGTTCTAAGATGGTGCCCACCTTTTATACCTCCCTCTCTGTGTATGAGCCCAGGTGACTTGCAACCAATGGGCTCCTACCTATGCCCAGAAACCCAACCCCTATCTGCTCCTACACCACTGGGTATTCCACCCCCCGCCCCACTCCAGCCAGGGACAGATGCTGTCGTGCCTGCACTTCTGTCTAGTGGGAGCACCGTTGACCTGTCCCTCGGAAATGGGGTGTGTGTGGTGCATGCAGCTTACTGAGCCCTAGTCCACACTCCATCCTTACCCGGGAGTGGAATACCACACCTCTGGTTTGAGGTGCAATACCCCTGTAGCAGCCGAGCCCTCGGGGTGCTACAGTTGCATATTATGGCAAACGGAGGGGAATAGATATTTTTTTTGCAGTTTAGTTAATTGGGCAATTTTTTAAATTTATGTTTCAGATAGTTTGGGAAATACAATCAGGACACTTTACATGGGTTGTGAGATTAATTTTTTGGGAAAAATGAAAGGTGGCCTTTTTGACAGTTTTTTGCTTTTCAAAAACAAAAAATACCTTATTACAATGCTCAGCACACTTTTTTTGGTGTTTTATGTATTTCTTTAAATAATAAAATTGTTTATAAAAAATATTTGAACGCCTTAACTTTGCAAATACACAGTTGCCTCATGGGATCACACACTTATGAGTTTGCTGATTGTTTCACATGAGGTGTCACTACATTTGTGAGTGTCAAGTACAGAACATGCGTGGACCAACCACATACATCTTTTGCCCTGGTGAACCACAAAAGTCAGCACAGCCAACATCTACATTTCCATTAATCACTGTAGTATTCTGTATGCCTTCATCTCTAATGATGGACCTTTATATGTGAGTGACTATGTGTATGAGATTTGTACACTTTACGGGATATCACTCAGGTCCACAAACAACATTCCCTGCCAAATATTGATATACAAAGTTGGTGGGGTTTTTTCCTAATATGGCTGGCCCCCTGTAGTGGCCACCCAGCTCGTGTAAGGAAAGGAAATCATTTATTCAGCCACAGTATGGATTTGAGTCTCAAAGTTGTGTTTGGATCAACGATGGTCACTATGCAGTGTTTGGTAGCTAGAGGGACGACCTGTCAGTTTGCATTCAGGCTGTGCAGTCATCCTGACAGAGCTGCTTGCCAATAAAAGTGTTGCGCCATGCTTCCAGTCACCATACAGTGTATACTGGTGTGTGAAGGAAGTTGCAAGGTCAAACCTAGTTGGACTAAGGCTATGTGACCACGATGCAGAAATGCTCTGGATTTTTTCCTGAGCGTTTCTGCATCTCCATGGCAGAAAAAAAGCATGTGGATTGTACATGCGGATTGTACATGCGGATTGTACATGCGGATTGTACATGCGGATTGTACATGCGTTTTTCCTGCCAGGGACATGCGGATGTGAAGCGTTCTTCACATGCATTTCCGCATGCGGGTTACAAGCGCTTTCCAAGAGATTTTAGCATCACTTGGAAAGTGCTTGTCAACTTGGTCACACTATATAAATCCATGCAACCGGCATGGATTTATATAGTGTGACCCGAGAGAATGTCAAAAAATAAAAAATAAACCTATACTTACCCTCCGAGGGCCCCCGCAGTCTTGCTGCGCTCGTTCCTAGCTGCAGGCAGATCGCGGTACGCTGTACTGAAGGATCTGCCGTCACATGACTGTGACGTCACCGCAGGTCCTTCAGGGAAGGAGTCCGGGGGCCGTCGGAAGGTGAATACAATCTTTATTTTTTATTCTATTCTTTTTTTTAGAGCTTTTAATGGTACCTGGGTGTGGAGGAGAGTCTCCTTTCTTCTACACCCGGGTACAATCCGCACATTAGAACGCGCCAATTACGCAAGTACAGATGCAGACTTGCAGAATTGGCGCGTTCTAATGCAAGTCAATGGCGGCGAAAACGCAGCATTTCCGCAAAATAATTGGTAGTGCTGCGTTTTTTTCCACAATGATAATCCGCAGCGGAAATTTCCGCAGCATGTGCACAGCACTTGCGGATTATCATTGGGGGACATGGCAGGCCTTCTACCATGCGTTTTTTAAGCGTTTCTGCAGCGTTTTTGCCGCTGCGGAAATGCTTAAAAACGCATCGTTGGCACACAGCTTAAATGCAGAGGCAGTGGGGCATTTACATACCTACTTTCCTCATGGTAGATGCCAAGAAACCTTACCATGATTTGCTGTTGACTTGATTTTGGGAACATGACTGCTTACCTTAAAACTAGTGATGAGCGAACGCGCTTGCCACTACTCGGTATTCGCCCGAGCATAATGGTGCTCGACAAGCTCGGCTCTCAGAGAGTATTTCCGGGTTGCTCGGGCGGGAACTCGGGTCCCCTCCCTGCATGTTTGGCGCTCTTTAGAGAGCCAATGAACATGCAGGGATTGCCTGCCATGCACTGTAATGCCGTAGCCATGTTGATTGTGGGCATTACAGTGATTGGCTGGCCGCACAGCGTCATCAGGTGTATATCAGACCTGGCGCCGCCATGCTCGTCATAGTCACTCCGGATCAGACAGTGTAGGGAGAGGTGCTGCTGCGTCAGGGAGAGATTTGCTTGTGTATTAGGTAGTGTAGGGAGAAAAACCATACATTACACATATCCATCTTAACAAACAGTCCTTTTGAGGATTAACTAATCCATCTGCAGAGATATCATGCAGGCAGTGTATATAGGAAGGCAGTGTATATAGCAGACTGCAGTGCATATAGCACAAGAGGCTCCATTCCAGTTCTGCCTTCTGCTGCTGTTAGATATTTCTGGAAATAGGCCCAGGTCTCAGGGGCCAGGAATAATTTTTTTTGCATCTTAATCCTCATTATTTGTTTAAAAAGTAATCCAGAGAACACGTTTTTTCTGCGCCATTTGCTTGATGGCACTGCAGAATACAGCCAGGTCCTTTCCATATTACAGCTCTAAAAATTCATCTATTTAAAACTGTGTTTTCTCCACCACAAAGATCACATATACGTTTTCAGAAAATACTGCCATTTCTGGCCTCCATTAAAAAAAATTTTCAGTGTGTCAGCAAAGTTTTTGACACTGGTTTGTGGTTCAAAGCAGTTACCTACAGGCCAGGTATTCAAAACTGTGTTTTCTCCGTCACACGGATCACATATACGTTGTCAGAAAATACTGCCATTTCTGACCTCCATTAAAAATTTCTTTCAGTGTGTCAGTGAAGCAATTCACAGCAGTTTGCTGGTCAAACTACTTACCTACAGGGCAGGTATTTAAAACTCTGTTTTCTCAGTCACATGGATCACACATAAGTTCGCTCCAAACTCAGTCATTTTTAGTGAGCGTGGAAGATACTGTCCTCCATTTAAAATAGGCAAGGCACATGGCAAGGGACGGGGAACTGGACGTGATGGTAATGGTGCATGCACAGGCCGAGGACAAGGTCGTGGGCAAGCCAAAATTGTGCCACAACAAACACCCACATCTTCTCGCCTGACCTTCCTGTCCCAATTTCTAGGGGACCACAGCACACCACTATTGAACCCACAGCAGTGTCAAAATGTTGTTGGTTGGATAGCGGATAATGCTTCCAGTCACTTAGCCACCACCACCACCCTGTCTTCCACACGGTCAAGTCTCAGTAGCCGTGAGTCTGGACCGCATATTCCTCACCATGATCCTCCTTCCTCCCACCATGCCGAGTACCCAGAGACAACTGATCCCACACTTGGACACTCAGAAGAGCTGTTCACTTTTCCATTTATAGATTCGGGCCTCTCGCCCAGTCCACTTGAAGCGGGGAAAGAGGAGATCGCGTGTAGCGATGCCCAAATATTTGAGCAGCCAGTGTCACACGAAGCCGACGGTGGGAAAGTGTCACAAGAGGTGGACGATGATGAGACACAATTGCCAGAAAGCCAGGAGGAGGACCAGGGTGTGGAAGTGGAAGACGAGGTGGTGGATGATATAGTAACTGACCCAACCTGGCAGGAGGACATGCAGAGCGAGGACAGCAGCACACAGGGGGAGGGAGGCAGAGCACCCCAACAGGCAGGAAGAAGCAGTGTGGTGGCCGCAGACAGAAGGCAGGCAACTGTTCCCCGTAACACCAGTACAACTGTTAGGTCTTCCCGAGTCTGGTTGTTTTTTAAAGACTCTGCCGATAACCCCAAAAAAGCCATTTGCAACACCTGCCAGGCCAGCATCAGCAGGGGTGGCAAAATGACCAGCCTGACCACCACCAGCATGATCAGGCACATGGCAGCAAAGCACCCAACTTTGTGGGCCGAACCCCAGGATCTAGGAACAGTGTCTGCGGGTGGCACCATTGCTTCTTCCACTGTTGTGCATGGAAGCCAATTCCCTGACCATGCGAAGATACCTCCTGCCCTGCACCTGTCGTTGCACACTCAAGTAGCGGCATCAGGAAGAATGTCCATGTCCTTGTCCAGCGTTCAGTTGTCCATACCCCAGTCCTTGGAACACAAGCGCAAGCGCAAATATGCAGCCATCGCCTCACAGGCCACACTACTACATTCGCACACTTCACGACTGCTTGCACTCGAAATGTTGCCTTTTAGGCTCGTGGAGACGGAAGCATTCCTCAACCTGATGGCGGTGGCCGTCCCTCGGTACTCAGTCCCCAGTCGCCACTATTTCTCCCGGTGTGCCGTCCCCGCATTACACAAGCACGTGTCCCAAAACATTAGCCGTGCTCTCAACAACGCAGTTACTGGTAAAATACACCTAACCACGGACACGAGGCCAAGTGCTTGTGGGCACGGACGGTACATCTTGCTGACGGCACACTGGGTTAACATAGTGGAAGCCAGGACCCAGTCGGACCTTGGGACCGAACACATCCTCCCGATGCCAAGGATTGCGGGTCCTAGGTCAATCAGGGTTGCCCCCACGGTCTACAGCTCCTGCACCTCATCCTTCTCAGCCTCCTCCTCCTCCTCTTCTGCCTCCATCACGGAAATTACCAGATCAGTCACAAGCTGGAAGCACTGCAGCACTGCCTCGGCCAAGCGGCAACAGGCTGTGCTGAAGCTAATATGCTTAGGTGAAAAAACGCAAAATGCTGAAGAGTTGTGGACAGCTATGAAAGAGCAGGCAGATCTGTGGCTCACACCGCTGAACCTACAGCCAGGCATGGTCGTGTGTGACAATGGCCGGAACCTGGTGGCAGCTCTGAGGTGAGGTGAGCTCACACACGTACCATGCCTGGCCCATGTGCTTAACCTCGTGGTTCAGCGGTTTCTCAAATGCTACCCGGAGCTGCCGGATCTGCTTGTTAAAGTAAGCTGCCTGTGTGCCCATTTTAGAAAGTCAGCTACAGCTTCCGCCGCCCTTGCCGTGTTTCAGCAGCGTTTGCAGCTTCCGGCTCACAGACTGGTGTGTGAAGTCCCGTCACATTGGAACTCTACACTGCAGATGTTGAGAAGGATTTGTGAGCAGAAGAGGGCAGTTGTTGAGTACCAGCATCAACAAGGCCGTCGGTATTCAGTTCAGACTCCACACATAAGACCTCAGGAGTGGACATGGATGTCAGACATATGTACCATCCTCCAAAACTTTGAGGACCCAACCAAGATGGTGAACGCCATAATTAGCGTCACCATCCCGCTTCTCTGTCTTCTGAAACGCTCTCTGCTCACAATCAAAGAGGATGCATTGCAGGCGGAGCACGATGAAATGGAGCAAGGAACCATACAGGGTGATTACACACAGCCAAGCCTCATCTCATCCCAATGTGGATTGGGTGACAATGAGGAAGAGGAGAAGGAAGGACAGGAGCTAGTTTCACGCACTATAGATGGTATTACCTACACAGCTGTCATACCGTCTGTTCAGCGTGGATGGCCAGAGGACAGAGAGGAGGAGGAGTAGAGCATGGTCAGTTATCCTCTTGGTGAGGACACGGAAGTCTTGCCTGTTAGTAGTCTAGCATGCATGGCCGAGTTTATGTTACGCTGCCTTTCCCATGACCCTCGCGTTCTCAAAATTTTGGGTGACGGTCATTACTGATTGGTGACACTTCTAGACCCACGCTACAAGGAGAACTTTATATCTCTTATTCCTGAGGCGGACAGGTCTACAAAAATGGTGCTGTACCAGAAGGCCCTTGTTGCAGAACTATTAAAAAAATTCCCATCTGAAAACGCTGGCGGCAGAGGGCACACTTCTTTGGACAAGCAAGGAGTACAGGTGAAAGAGACACAACTTCAATCCAGCAGAGGCAGGGGAACACTGTCAAAGTTCTGGGAGAGTTTTCTTAGACCCTCCCATCGGGTACTCTCACAAGGAGTGCAAAGTTTGGGAAGATGCTGAGGGAGTACCTTGCCGACTGTACCAACGTCCTCCGTGATTCCACTGTGCATTCTAATTATTGGGTATCCAAGCTGGATACGTGGAATGAACTGGCTCTCTATGCCTTGGAGGTCCTGGCGTGCCCTGCCGCCAGCGTTTTATCAGAGTGGGTTTTTAGTGCCGCTGCTGGAATTATAACTGATAAGCGCATCCGCCTGTCAACTGAAAATGCTGACAGGCTGACTCTTATAAAAATGAACAAGGGCTAGATTGGGCCAGACTTCTCAACACCACCGAATGATAGCAGCGTAACAAACTCCAATCAAGTGTCTTTTCTTGGGAGGTGTATTTGATTCGCCCCCTGGGCCGTGGGGTACCCGGTGCCGGGCCGGTAGATGCTGGGGGATGTCACAGTGGCGGTGACCCAGTCCGTGACCCAGGGCAGTCAATAAAAAGGGGTTTCTTATAGGGGATTTATAGTGTTTGTATACCGTTCGTGACGCCACCTGTGGTATGCGGCTACAGGGAGCCGCCGCTGCGGAGCAGGTCCTCTGGAGCTGATGTTAGTGCAGCAGGGATGGTGTGGCTCTCCACAGGTATAGCTTAGCTCCAGGGCAGTGTTGATGTTATAGGTTATGCTGGGGGTTGTAGTGCAGGGATTGATGGCGCAGCAATAATCAGTCCACAACTTAATGGCGGTTTCCTCTTAGCTTTACTGGTGGTGATTAGACAAGCCGGGACTAGGGTACTGGTTAGAAGTGGAAGTCCAGGCAGCCTGGAAGCAAGTAAAGAATCCTCCTTTCCAAGTGAAGTTGGAGGCCTTCCCTTTCCACTAAACTCTTTGGCCCTGCTGCTTGTAGCTGTGCGGTGGCCCTCGTCCCTGAGTGCAACGTTTCTGTGCTCACCCGTATGCCAGGCAGCTCGGGCCTTGCTGGTGCGTGGCTCCCACGTGGCGGTGCTGGACCCTGCGTTGCTGCTGAGCCTCCAGGCATCTGATGGGGCCAGGAGACCTGCAGTCTCCTGCCCTCCGGTTTCTACTGCTGGGCCTTCGGTGCCCCACAGCCTCGGACTCCCGTGTCCGGTTCTTCTGTGCTGGTTTTTCTGGGGTGAGCTGCCGCTCAGCTCCAGTCCCCAGCTCCTCTCTCTTCGACATCCTGACTTCAACTCCTCACACTAAGTCTCTCTAACCCCGCCCCCAGATCCCAGTTGCTAAGGGGAGGAACTCCCCTTGCTGATCTGGAGCCAGGAAAGTGTTGCATGCTTAGTAAAACCTGATTAGGGGACCCCTGCTTGCTTCCAGACATGGCATCACCTCTTGTGAGGGAGGCAATGCCACTGTGGCAACCGGACACCTGGGGTGCCACTTTCCCCCCTAGTTAACTTCAGTACTCCCGGACTGAGGATACCTTTCAAAATTAACAAATAACAATAACAGTTCACATTACAAACAGGTTACAAAGTCAAAAACTACAAAAATCCAACAAAAATTGAAAGCAGTCACTGCGGCGCTTAGTCCTTACGCCACAATCCTGGTAACTGTAATTTGGCTGGTGGGAACCGTATCAACCCACTTTGTGCATCGTCCCTGGGCGTGGCTTCAGGGCACTCTTTCGGTGGGCCTGGTCTTCAGCCACGTCTGCGGTTTATTTTCAAGGCCGATTAGTAACTATATTCAATATTGTCCTGACCACACCTAGTCCTGTGGTCCAATTGTCCATAAATTTAACAAATATACATTTCCAAGACTATTTAACAGGTACAACTATAAACAACATACACTTTAGTTCTCTTATACTTTATACTTTAGTTTCTCCAACGGGCAGGGAGCTGACCTTTTGTACTCATGGTCGATCTACGTAGTACATTAATAGTTACTGCTCTACCCTGGTCCCTTTTGTCTAAGTGTGAACTACTCTACGGGTAGTCTGATGCAACACTGGTAGGCTGGGTAATCTCCTACGAATTCTTTGGCTCACCCTGGGTATGACAGGTTCACTGCTAGCAGAGGGTAGATTCTCCTGGTCTGCTGATGAAGGAACCTCTGTCTCTGGGGCTGACTGGTCTTCCAGCTGTTCTGGGACTTCTGCAGCTTCCGGTGAGGCCGCTTGGAGAAAGGTAAGGACCGGTACTACAACTGCACTGTTCACCTGCCTCCAAGACCGGGGAAATTCTCCTAGTACTGTTTGGACCACTTCCTCCACTCCTTCTGTGGGCTGAGAGTTGTCTTGATCTGTGTGTTTCAACTGTTCAGGACAGATTTTCAAGTGGTCTCTTGAGACTGCCGCTGAAGTTTCCCCTCCATCTTTACTGATGAGGCACACTTTGGTGTTATCGTAATTTGAAAGTAGGACGATGTATGGCTCGACCTCCCACTGGTCATCTAACTTGTGGACTCGTCTTTTCCTCTTAAGTACCTGTTCTCCAGGTGATAAGGGAATGGCAGGTGCGTGCTGATTATAAGTTTTCTCTTGCTTCTGTCTTGCCTGGGACAAACGTCTTTCAACACATTCTTGCACTTTGCGGTATTGTTGCTGCCACTCGGTATCCTAATCCACATCTGGTGAAGTCGTCTCTGGTGTTAGGACTCCCATGTCAAAGTCAATGGGTAGCTTACCAGGTCTTGCTCTCATCAGGTAAGCGGGTGTACAGTTGGTGGAGTTCACCGGGATGTGGTTATACAGGTCCACCAAATCTGGTAACTTCTATGGCCACAGGCTGCGCTCTTCAAGGGGCAACGTCTTCAACAGGTCTATCACCACCTGGTTCATCTTTTCACACAACCCGTTGGTCTGGGGATGATACGGCGTCGTCCTGATTTTCTTGCAGCCATACAAGTTGCAGAACTCATGGAACACCTCTGCTTCAAAGGCTGGACCTTGGTCAGTAAGCACCCGTTCAGGGTAATCATGCGGGCGACAAAAGTGCTGTTGGAACGCTTTGGCTGCCGTCTGAGCCGTCTGGTCTTTTACTGCCACTACTACCAGGAACCGGGATTAGTAGTCTACTATGGTTAGAGCGTAGACATAGCCTGACCTGCTTGGGGCTAGCTTCACGTGGTCCAAGGCTACCAGTTCTAGTGGCTGTTTGGTGATGATGGGCTGCAGGGGAGCCCTCTGGCTGTCACGGTCTTTTCATCTCAGGTTGCATGGACCACATTCTCGACACCATCTCTCGATTGCTTTCCTCATGCCGGCCCAGTAGAATCTGGATCAGTGTGCGAGTCAGCTTGCGTCAGCAACTCCTTGACTAGGCGGAAAGCCGGGTCGCTATCCTGCATCTCTGCCCATCCATGGTGGGGCAATGGGTTGAACGTGGCCTCTCTGTTGGTGTAGCGCTTGTCCCTTACACAGTGGGAGCACTGGGTCACCCCATGACGATGGAAAGCGGGTATCTCTATCTCCTCCAGCTCTTCCGGGTCTTCTCCCCCATCTGGCAAGTTGGGCATCCTGGACAGTGCATCAGCATTTGCATTTTTATGCCCCGTCCGATACTTGACAGTGAACTCATAGTTAGACAGTCGGGCCATCCATCGTTGCTCTAGGGCACCAAGCTTCGCAGTCTCCAGGTGCGTCAGAGGGTTATTATCTGTGAAGACTGTAAATTTGGAGGAGGCGAGATAGTGCTTGAAGCGCTCTGTTACAGACCAGACTATGGCAAGAAACTCCAGCTTGAAGGAACTGTAGTTGTCGGGGTTCCTTTCCATGGGCCGGAGCTTCCTGCTGGCGTATGCAATCACTCGCTCTCTGCCTTGCTGTACCTGGGACAGCACCGCTCCCAATCCCATGTTGCTGGCATCTGTATGAAGTATAAAGGGTTGGCCATAGTTGGGGTAGGCCAGGACTTCGTCTCCGGTGAGAGCCATTTTCAGTCGGGTGAAGGATTCGTCTTCCGGTTTACCCCATTTGAACGGAGGTTTCGGGTTCTTGGCATTCTTGGACTGGCCTACCAGGAGGTCCTGCATGGGTGCTGCTATCTTGGTGAAACCCTTGATAAATCTCCTGTAGTAGCCTACCAAACCGAGGAGCTGCCACACTTCCTTGATAGTGGAGGGTCTTGGCCAGTCCTTCATCACTGTGACTTTTTCAGGGTCTGGCACTACTACTTCGGCGCTTGCTACATGACCTAGGTACTGCACCTTGGGCTTCAACAGGTGGCATTTGGATGGCTTTACCTTCAGGCCAAAATCAGATAGGGCTTCGAACACCTCGGCCAGGTGCTCTAGGTGGTCTTCATATGTCTTCGAGTAGACAATTACGTCGTACAGGTACAGCAGGACAGTTTCGAAGTTCTTGTGTCCTATGCAGCACTCCATTAACCGCTGGAAGGTTCCTGGGGCGTTACAGAGCCCGAATGGCATGCAATTGAACTCGCTGAGGCTCATTGGTGTTGTAAACGCGGTCTTTTCTTTGTCCGCCTCTGCCACAGGAACCTGCCAGTACCCACTGGTGAGATCCAAAGTGGAGAAATAATTAGCAGATCTTAGTGCAGCTAATGACTCCTCAATCCTGGGTAATGGGTAGGCATCCTTATGTGTAATGCGGATAATCTGCCTGTAATCAACACACATCCTCATTTTACCATCCTTCTTTCTAACGAGAACTAATGGAGCTGCCCAGGGGCTATAACCATCTCTGATCACCCCAGCCTCCTTCATCTCCCGTAACATTCCCTTGGCACATTGATAATGAGCTGGAGGTACAGGCCGGTATCTCTCTTTAATGGGTGGATGATCTCCCGTGGGGGTATGATGTTGGACCCCTTTTACCTGCCCAAAGTCTAAGGGGAGTTTACTGAAGACCCGCTCATACTCTTGGACCACCCGGTATACTCCATGCTTTTGGTGCAAAGGGGTGGATTCAGTGCCCACTTGTAGCTTCTGACACCAATCCTCCATCTGCCCCTTGGAGCCATTATCCTCCGCCGGTTTGAATGGAGGCAAGGGTTCCACTGTCTTTATTGAGTTGTTACTGACAGTGAATAACTTAGCAAGGGTAGCATACCGGGGCAACTGGACCTCTTTTTCCCCACAATTCAGGATGCGTATCAGTACTCTCCCTTTGCGGACATCGACTACCCCCCTGGCTGTCATGATGGTGTGCCTACTGTCAGAGTATACGGGTTCTACCAGGGCCTGATAATCTTGACCCCTGAGACCAATTGCTTCCCGACACCATATTAACATTTCACTCCTATGGGGCATTGCAATGGGGAATGGATCACTCATCCTGACACTGCCAATTTCACCACCAGACAGTTCTACCTGTTGTCTTTTCATCAGGGCTCTGATTTCTTTCTGCAGAACCCGCGGCTGACTGGAACTGGCAGTCTCTGCGACCTGTTGCAACAAAACAATAATTTCTCCAAGACAATTTTCTATCACATTAGTCCCTAAGGTTATCATGGGATGACTTTCTCGGCGATCAATATCAACAATAATCATTCCTTGTGATGGCAATTCTACTTTGCCAACTTTTATGGTCACCTCTTTATACCCCACCGGAGGCAAGGGCTTACCATTGCTGGCATAGATACTAAGATTTTCATCTGGACGGCGGGTAATGTCTGAATCAGTCCAGTATTGTTTATAAAGGATATATGGTGTCGTGGTCACCTGGAACCCAGTGTCCAGCAACGCGTTCTTTGGGATGCCATCAAGCACGACAGGTAGGACCAGGCGTCCTCCCACGTACTTGTCTCGCCAGCTTTGTGGGCCTAGTCGTCTTACTCCTGGGGGTTGTCCCTCTGCCCCAGGGGTTGCTCGTTTAAATTACAGAACCTTGCGTAGTGCCCCGCCTTTTAACAGCGGCGGCAGATGGGTTGTCTGTCCTGGTTGTAGCGATCGCTGTTCCTCCCTCTGGTCGGTGGAATTCTCTTCTTTCGTTGCCACGGGACGTCATCTGGACTGGAAGCCAGCTGGATCTTTTCCTTGGGAGACACTTGCATGGCCTGCATGGTTTTAGTTAGTGTAGCCACACTTTTGGTCAGCTCCTGGACCTGAAGGCGCAGGTCTGCAGATGGGTCATTGTCAAGAGTCTGCGCGTCAGCCTCCACAGGTTCTGGGGTAAAGGATGCCACCTCCTGGTGGTAGGTGATAGCTGGGCGCCGGTGGGATGCAGCGCCTCCTGGTGTTGATTCCCGCAGCACCCGGATGGCTCTGTCTTTAAATTGCGCAAAGTCCAGATCAGGGTTTTGCAGAGCCATAATGCGCAGCTGTGTTCTGTGAGCGCTGGACAGGAGCCTCTCAATAAACTGCTCAGTTAGCAATCTGTCCTCATCATGCACACTGTCAGGGTCTACCTGTTTGATGGCCCGCAGCGCCTCCTGCAGGTTTAGAGCATAGTCCCATACACTGTCTTGCACCCTTTGTTTGCACCCGTAAAACTTCATTTTAATTTCTGCTGCAGTGCGGGTTTCAAAGGTATCCTTCAATCGGACCAGTATTTCTTTTACAGTGCCTTTGTTTCTGCCCGGCCAGGACTTCACCTCTCTCTGGGCTGCATCGATTAGCTGGCCTATGAGGATGCTGACTTTTTGCTCCTCAGACAGGGGGTATACTTTAAACAAACTGCGCAGTCTCTCCTCAAAGTCGTTCAGGGTGTGCGACTCCCCTGAGTACTGGGGCAACCACGGCGCCCCCGGTATATATGGCATTGATAATGGCATCACAGTGGCAGCGGCCGCACCTGCGGCTGAACCCTCCTCCATGTTGGGCATCTTCCTCCCCCCCCTAGTGAACCTCAGCCAGGTCCTGGGCGTCTGCTGACGTACCAGTATGCTGCTCTGCAGGCGGAGGGATCTCTTACCCGCGGTTCCGGATCGGGGCTTCTTTCTTCCCCTCGGCGGGCGACAAACCACGTGATAATACAGTTCAATAAAGTCTATGGCACCCAGGACCCGGTTATACTGGGCTTCGTGAATCCTGTTTGTGACGCCAAGTTGACGTGCCCCCTGGGCCGTGGGGTACCCGGTGCCGGGCCGGTAGATGCTGGGGCATGTCACAGTGGCGGTGACCCAGTCCGTGACCCAGGGCGGTCAATAAAAAGGGGTTACTTATAGGGGATTTATAGTGTTTGTATACCGTTCATGACGCCACCTGTGGTATGCGGCTACAGGGATCCGCCGCTGCGGAGCAGGTCCTCTGGAGCTGATGTTAGTGCAGCAGGGATGGTGTGGCTCTCCACAGGTAGAGCTTAGCTCCAGGGCAGTGTTGATATTATAGGTTATGCTGAGGGTTGTAGTGCAGGGATTGATGGCGCAGCAATAATCAGTCCACAACTTAATGGTGATTTCCTCTTAGCTTTACTGGTGGTGATTAGACAAGCCGGGACTAGAGTACTGGCTAGAAGTGGAAGTCCGGGCAGCCTGGAAGCAAGTAAAGAATCCTCCTTGCCAGGTGAAGTTGGAGGCCTTCCTTTTCCACTAAACTCTTTGGCCCTGCTGCTTGTAGCTGTGCGGTGGCCCTCGTCCCTGAGAGCAACGTTTCTGTGCTCACCCGTATGGCAGCCAGCTCGGGCCTTGCTGGTGCGTCGCTCCCACGTGGTGGTGCTGGACCCTGCAGTGCTGCTGAGCCTCCGGGTGTCTGATGGGGCCAGGAGACCTGCAGTCTCCTACCCTCCGGTTTCTACTGCTGGGCCTTCGGTGCCCCACAGCCTCGGACTCCCGTGTCCGGTTCTTCTGTGCTGGTTCTTCTGGGGTGAGCTGCCGCGCAGCTCCGGTCCCCAGCTCCTCTCTCTTCGACGTCCTGACTTCAACTCCTCACACTAAGTCTCTCTAACCCCGCCCCCAGATCCCAGTTGCTAAGGGGAGGAACTCCCCTTGCTGATCTGCAGCCAGGAAAGTGTTGCATGCTTAGTAAAACCTGATTAGGGGACCCCTGCTTGCTTCCAGACATGGCATCACCTTTTGTGAGGGAGGCAATGCCACTGTGGCAACCGGACCCCTGGGGTGCCACATATTCCAATGCACCTTTTCACACCCACACATGGGTATACGCTTCCTGATTTTGGCTATTTGCTCTTGTCCTCCTCCTTCTCCTCATCCTCCACCACCATATCACCAGGGTGACCGTAGTCCATGATGCAACACCCACCTAATTTTTTAAAGGGTGTTTATGATACCCGTAAAAAAAAATTTTTATACAGTATGTTCATGTATACCCCCCAGGGGTAAATGTTTGTCAGCCCATACATGCATGGGCATTACAAGTATAGGAGGCTTGCTCCTTTCGAATGGGAACATTTTTTTATGAGGCCCTGCTCCACATCTCTTCCAAGGGGCATTGAAGTGCCTCCAAATTTTTGGCAGCCCTTGCATTCACTGCATAGGCCAATACTATGGGAGACTCTCTCCTTTCTAATGGGAACATGTCGTACCTTGTTACTGTGGCCGTGCTCTGTGTGTCTTTAAATTCTTAGTGGGGTTTTTCCTAAAATTGTCAGCCGTTGGACTCACTGCATACCCTATAACTGTATAGCAAAACCCGCAGGTGCGGTAGACAAGCAGAGCAGAGCAAAACCCGCAGGTGTGGTAGACAAGCAGAGCAGAGCAAAACCCACAGGTGCGGTAGACAAGCAGAGCAGAGCAAAACCCGCAGGTGCGGTAGACAAGCAGAGCAGAGCAAAACCCGCAGGTGCGATAGACAAGCAGAGCAGAGCAAAACCCGCAGGTGCGGTAGACAAGCAGAGCAGAGCAAAACCCGCAGGTGCGGTAGACAAGCAGAGCAAAGCAAAACCCGCAGGTGCGGTAGACAAGCAGAGCAGAGCAAAACCCGCAGGTGCGGTAAACAAGCAGAGCAGAGCAAAACCCACAAGTGCGGTAGACAAGCAGAGCAGAGCAAATACACACAAGGTACTTACAATGAAGTAGCGAGTGGACACTAAACTCACAAACAGAAGTACAGAGACATCGAGTTTGGAGTTAGGTGCAGGTTCAGACACTGCAGGAAAAGGGAAGATACGGACATAGAGACAAACAAGTAACGGGCTAGGACACTGTTCAGACAGGAACTGAACCAGGAACAAGATACAGGAATGAGCCTGGGAACTCAGCCACCAGGGTGGCGTAAACGGACTAGAAGTCACAGATACAGGTAACGGGCCAGGGTATACGGCCCCCCAGGGCGGCGAAACAGACTAGAAGTCACAGACACAGGTAACAGGCCTGGGTATACAGCCCCCAGGGTGGGGGAAACAGACAAGATACAGGACAGGACCTGGCAACTCAGTTGCACAGAACACACTGAAAGAAAGTGTTGCTCAGGCCCCTCTTACTGGGTGGAGGGGGTTTAAGTATCCAGTGACTCACAGCAATACGCTGGGGACGAATTAGGACTGTGCACGCAGTAACTATAAGAAACAGTCAGTAATCGCGCCGCCGCCCTAAGCAATCAGACAAGAGAACTGCACACAGCAGGTACTGGAGCAAAGTGTACAGTCTGGACTGATAGGTAAGATGGTGGTCTTGCATGGTGGGAGGTGGTAAGCCATGCCAGCACTCTGCCAGGGATGTTACACACTGCAGCACTGCCTTGGCCAAGCGGCAACAGGCTGTGCTGAAGATAACATGCTTAATGCTTAATTGACAAACCGCCCAGCGCTGCAGAGTTGTTGAAAGCTGTAACACAGCAGCCTGATCTGTGGCTCTCACCGCGGAACATACAGCCAGGCATGGTCGTGTGTGACAATGGGCGGAACCTGTTGACGGAGAAATGACAGCCGGGGTAGATACGGTTTCCTTTCACCGAGCTAAAGAATATGGCTGTTGTGAAATACAACTCCCACTGAGAAGCTGTTTCTGATTAAAAAACACTGTGTCCACCAGAGGATTTGATTCTGAGGGCTAACCTTTCTCCTCCGCTCAAGAGTCCCATAGCAGCTGCAAAGTTAGCGCTATCATGAACTCTCCTGAGGTAGAAGCCAGGGCACACCAGGTGGGACCGTCCAACTCTGCCAAGAAGCAGTCCTGGCTAAGAAAAGTGTGTGGAAAGGTTCCTGGACACTCTATGGCTGCTTTTTTACTGAGGAGGAAACACACGCAAACACGGGGAGAACATACAAAGTCCTTACAGATGTTGTCCTTGCTGGGATTTGAACCCAGGATCCCAGCGCTGCAAGTCTTCAGTGCTAACCACTGATCCAATGTGCTGCCATTCACCCTCTAATATCTAACAGGCTGGAGAAACTTGCACCTACTGCCACTCTTCAGCTCCTTTGTGAGAAAATGTATTTGGGCAGCCACTCAGTCTACCAAATAAAATTCCTGAAAAGGAAATTGGGGATGGCTTCGCTACTGGTACTGGGGGCAGTGCTAATACCATGGCGTCGTACCGTAGTTTGCTGGAAATATTCCAGGCTGGTAGGAGGCAAGCAAATTCCCACAGAAAAGTACCATCAGTAATGTTCAGGGACCCGCGCTTGTAGAAGACGGAGACAACACCGTGAGAAATAGTGACGCATGCGGACCGAGTATGGACACGAGGCATGAGGCATTTGGTTGTGAAAAGCTTCCGCCTCCACGCGCCTAAAAGGCCACATTTCAAGTGAAAGCAGCTTTACAGGACTTCCTGTGAGAAATGACACGCACGGTAGATAGGGTTTCCCTCTATGCCAGTCCTTTCACCGAGCTAGATACAACTGTCAGCAAAAAAAGTTGTGGACTGGCTCCGTACCGTTCCTGGCCAGTGTGGCCACATTCACCTGTCCACATGTTTGTGGTTAGGCGGTCCTTCCCAGTAAGTGCACTGGGGAGGGCACAGGTAATGTTGTGGGACCTGTGCTTGTGGAAGGCGGAGGCGATACCGGGAAATATAATGGGGGCTGGGGGACCGAGTATGGACACCCAGCCGCCGCCGGCATGAGGTTATGAAAAGCTTCCACCTCCACAAGCTTAAAAGGCCATATTTCAATTGCAAAAAGCTGCCCAGAAATCTGGCAGTTTAGTGTTGCGGCCTGTGGGTGGGTGGGTGGCTGGCTGCATACTTGCACTTGCATTCCAAGTAACAGAAAACTAAGCAGATGGTGGCCTCTATCATCATCATGGCCTCACCTCGGCACTGTGAACTCTCCTGAAGGAGAAGCCAGGGACCGCCGGAGGAGTCTCCGGTTCTCTGGTGGCCCCGTCCAACCCTGCCGAAAAGCAGCCCTGGCTAAGAAAAGTGTGGGGCAAGGTTCCCGGACACTCTATGGCTGCTTTTTTAATGTGGATCGGCCATGCTTATGCATGTTATTTCTCAAACCGCATTACAGATCAGGCCATTGTCCAACTCTGTATTCAAGAAATTAAATGCGCAAAGAAAGATGTGTGTGTCAAAGCACCACCAACAAGGGCGAGTTGATGTTGGACGGGCTGCCATTGCTTCTGGAACAAGCTGCATTACAGGACTTCCTGTGAGAAATGACATGCAGGGTAGATAGGGTTTCCCTCTATGTCAGTCCTTTCACCGAGCTAAATACAACTGTCAGCAAAAAAAGTTGTGGATTGGCTCCGTACCGTCCCTGGCCACATTCACCTCATTCGACTAAGCCGCCGTGTGAACTGGGTCAGGCTGAGTAGGCACTTAGTCACGCCCCTCTGGTCCCTCCTTGCACCGAAGCACAGAGGTTCCACCACCCGGACCCATAACAGTTTGCACAGGCCATGGAACCTGGTGGCCCTCAGGCTCCTTCGCTCTCTGACCTGTACCAGGAGGTCTCACATCAGAGGTCCCAACAGGAAACTATCCTGTCCTATCTGCGGACTGCCAACTCCCACCTGGAAACGTTGTCCACCCCGTCTGTGTCCATCTCTAGCCGAGCGGCACCGGCTCCGGCGACACCTCAACCCAGTGGCGCTGTGGCACCCGGCTTTGGACCCCGGCTCTCTGTGTCTCCACATTTTGGTAGTGACCCCGTCTTATATCGGGGCTTCATAAATCAGTGCACGCTGCACTTTGAACTCCTGGCACACCAGTTCACCTCTGACCGGGCCAAGGTGGCATTCATCATGTCTCACCTCACCGGCGAGGCATTGGCAAAGCTAAACCCTCTGTAGGAAAGGGGGGATCCCCTGGTGTCCTATCTTCTGGCTTTCGTCGCTGTCTTCCGGAAGGTCTTCGATGAGCTCGGACGAAAATCTTCTACTGCCTCCTCACTTCTCCGTCTCCGCCAAGGGTGTCTCATTGTGGGCCAGTATGCCATACGTTTCCAAACCCTTGCATCTGAACTTGCCTGGAACAACGAAGCTCTGGTGTCCACCTTTTGGGAGGGTCTTTCCGGATGGATCAAGGATGAGCTAGCCGGTCGTGACATCCCTTCCACCCTGGACGACCTGGTGTTCATTAGCTACCCTGATTAACATCTGTTTTCTGGAACGTGCTAAGGAGACTACCCGGAAAAGAAAATTTCCGAGTCTCACTCCAACATTCCAAAGGCCAACCTCGCAACCAGCAATTCCCCGGGCTTGTTCTCCTAAGCCTATGCAAAGTGACCAAACCAAGGTGGTCAAGTCTCGCCTGGAGACGTGCCAAGCAGAGGGGAGCTGATTCTACTTTGGCAGTATAGAGCATCCAATCCGTTCCTGCCTGGTGAGGCCGAGAAACTCCAGTGTCTAGGACCACTCGGAGAGGTCGTCCTAGGCAAGAGTAAATCCTCTCCGTCCTTGACTCTGTCTGTTTCTATTTCCAGTGGTGAGATCCACTTCTTCGAGACTTCCCATCTGGATTCCGGAGTCGCTGGGAATCTCATTCAACAGGCTGTTGTGGAGCCGTACCAGATTCCCATCTGGCTGAACTGTTGGCGGCTGCCTCCGTGGATGGGAGGCTTCTTCCAGAGACCATCTTGCTCGTCACAGAGCCTGTAACCCTTCAGGTGGGAATGCTGCACTGGGAGAAGATCTCCTTTCATGTGCTGTCTGGTCTCTCTCACTCCATCTTGCTTGGTCTACCCTGGTTACAAAGACATGAGCCCGTCCTGAATTGGAGATCTGGTGAAGTCCTTCGTTGGGGTCAGGAATGGCATGAGTCCTGTCTGGTTCTGGTTCGTCCTGCTCGACCCCCGTATACTCAGGCTAATCATCCTGGTCTGCCAGCACCCTACTGGTCCTATGCGGATGTCTTTGACAAAAAGAAAGAGGAGACACTACCACCTCATAGGCCGTATGATTGCCTCATCGACCTGGTACCTGGTGCTTCGCCTCCCTGTGGGCGAATCTACCCCTTGTTGCTGGCTGAGACCCGAGCCATGTCTGAGTACATAGAAGAAAATCTAGCTAGGGGATTTATCCAGAAATCCACCTCACCGGCTGGAGCAGGATTCTTCTTCGTCAAGAAGAAAGATGGCTCCCTATGTCCCTGTATTGATTACAGGGGCCTTAACCAGATTACCATCAAAAATAAGTACCCCCTGCCTCTCATCTCGGAGCTGTTTGACCGCCTTAAAGGTGCGAAGATCTTCACCAAGCTCGATCTTTGTGTGGGGTACAATTTGGTCCGGATCCGCCAGGTAGACAAGTGGAAGACGGCATTCAACACCCGGGATGGTCACTACGAGTACCGCGTGATGCCCTTTGGTCTCTGTAATGCTCCGACCGTCTTCCAGGAGCTGGTTAATGACATCTTCCGTGATCTCCTGTATTCTTGCGTGGTGGTGTACCTGGACGATATCTTGTTTTTTTCTCCGGATCTGCTCTCACACCGGAGGGATGTTCGTCAGGTTCTGCTAAGACTCAGGAAGAATCGCCTGTATGCTAAGTACGAGAAATGCCTCTTTGAGCAGACCTCCCTGCCATTTCTGGGGTACATCATCTCAGAGACCGGACTGCGGATGGATCCCGAGAAGGTGTCTGCTGTCTTAAAGTGGCCCCGACCTGAGGGGTTGAAGGCTATTCAGCGGTTTCTGGGATTCACTAACTATTATCGCCTCTTCATTCCTCATTTCTCCTCCCGGACAGCTCCCATCTCTGCTCTTACCCACAAGGGAGCAAATCCCAGGGAGTGGTCTCCCGAGGCAGAGAATGCCTTTATCTCTCTTAAACAAGCCTTCTCCTCCGCTCCTGTGCTACACCGTCCAGATGGCAATAAACAGTTCTTCCGGAGGTTGATGCCTCTTCCTCCAGAGCAGGAGCAGTGCTCACCCAGAAATCCTCGTCCGGGAGAATGGTGACCTGCGGCTTCTTCTCCAAACTCTTCTCTCCGGCCGAGCTTAATTACTCCATAGGAGTTCGAGAAATGCTGGCTATCAAATTAGCTCTGGAGGAGTGGCGCTATTTGCTTGAGGGGGTTCTGCACCCGGTGGTCATCTACACTGACCATAAAAACCTCGCGTATTTGCAGACTGCCCAGAGACTAAACCCGCGTCAGGCCAGATGGTCTTTGTTCTTTGCTTGAGTCTGCTTCAATCTCCATTACCACCCGGCGGACAAGAACATTAAAGCCGACGCTCTATCCCGCTCTTTTCTGTCTTCTGACCTGGAGGAGGAGCCTCTACACATCATTGATCCCTCCAGAATAATGACTGTTGCACTGTTGACCAGTCTCATCTACCTCCTGGTAAGACCTTTGTAGCGGCTCAGGATCGGAAGAAGGACTTACTCTGGGGCATTCGTCCAAACTGGCTGGCCATGCCGGTCAGAGGAAGAAACTTTTGCTCATTGCCCGGCACTATTGGTGGCCCACCCTGTGCAAGGATGTTGTGGATTTTGTCGCGGCTTGTTCCTCTTGTGCCCGTAACAAGATACCTAGGCACCTTCCAGCCGGTCGTCTCCTTCCTCTTCCCATGCCTTCCGCTCCATGGCAACATATTGCAATGGATTTCATCACGGATCTCCCGGAATCGGCTGGTTGTACTGTTATTTGGGTGGTCGCCGACCGCTTCTCCAAGATGGCTCACTTCTTTCCTCTGCCTGGTCTTCCGTCTGCACCTGTGCTGGCTAAGGACTTTATCCGTCACATCTTCCGTCTCCACGACTTACCCCTCTACATAATCTCGGACCGAGGAGTTCAGTTCACTTCTCGCTTTTGGAGAGCCACGTGCAAGCTGCTGGATGTCTCTTTGGATTTCTCTTTTGCCTATCATCCTCAGTCCAATGGTCAAGTGGAACGTATCAATCAGATCCTTACCAGCTTTCTTCGGCACTTTGTCAACGCTCACAATAGCAATTGGGTTGAGCTCCTGCCCTAGGCCGAGTTTTCCTATAACAACCATGTGAGTGTGTCCTCTGCTAAGTCTCTGTTTTTTGTGGTCTACGGTCAACACCCCCGGATTCCGTTTCCTGTCTCCGCTTCAGTGGACAATCCTGCCGCGGAGTCTCTTGTCAGTGAATTTTCTGCAATTTGGGAGGACACTAGATCTGCACTTCTTCAGTCCTCCGAGCGGATGAAGAAGCATGCTGATAAGAGAGGTCTGGCTTTCCTCCAAATATGTCTGTCTCAAGATACCATCATATAAGTTGGGTCCGCGGTTCATCGGTCCGTTTGAGATTCTGAACCAAATAAATCAAGTGGCTTACAAGCTGAAACTCCCGGCCTCCTTATGGATTCCCAACTCCTTTCACGTGTCTCTCCTCAAACCTGTTGTCCTTAATTCTTTCTCTGACGATCCAGATACTGCTCCAGCTCCAGTCTCCTCTGAGGACGTCTTTGAGGTAGAGAACATTTTGGCCATTAAGAGGAAAGACTTTCTTTCTTGTGGATTGGAAGTGGATTGGTCCTGAGGAGAGATCTTGGGAGCTCAGGGAGAACATTCATGCCCCTCGTCTTCTTGAAAAATTTCTTGCGTGCCTAAAGAAGAGGGGGCATAAATGGGGAATACTGTAGTGTCGGCATCTCTGCCTCCTGCTGGGCAGAGACGCCGTTCCCCTCACTTCCGCGGTCCCAGTCCGGCGTCCTCCAGCTCCCCTGCTCCTGTTGCGCGCACTGTGCACAGCTTCCCGGGCACTGTGCTTAGGGCGCGCATGCCCTCCCTCTTAAAGGGGCCGCGTACGCCGTCCTAAAGAGTCCCCGGCCACTGGCCGGAGGACCACTCCTATATAAAGCACCTCCTCTAAAATGGAGGTGCCTGTGCAAGGTTGTTGTTTGTGTGCTAACACTCTCCTCAGCCCTCAGGTTCCAGTGCCCGCCAGCCCATCTGTTAGCTGTGCCCGCCAGCCTGTCTATCAGCCATGCCCGCCAGCCTGTCTACCCGCATGACCTGTCAGGCCACCTGCCATGCCCGCCTGCTTGCCAACCCAGATCACCCATCTGGCTACCTACCGTGCCCGCCGGCTTCCCAACCCAGATCACCTGTCAGGCTACCTGCCATGCTCTCCCGCTGTACCTGTAAGCTTCAGCCATCTAACCCGTGGGAGTGGCCTTCTCTCACACAAGGTCGGTGCCAGAGTGGCACCTGGTCCACCTGCCCGATGTCTCTTTGGTTCACGGAGTCGACTAAGCCACAGTGCGACCACGGTCGGTCCGAGTAGGTACTTAGTTACGCCCCTCTGGTCCCTCCTTGCATCCCAGCACAGAGGTTCCACCACCCGGATCTGTAACAGCAAGCGCTCAAGACTAATGATAACTTATTCAATATGATAACCTAATGTTATCAAACTTTGTGTCTTACCTCTGGGTTAAAAATGTGCACTATACCTCTTGATAAAATCCTTGAGGGGTGTAGTTTCCAAAATGGAGTCACTTGTGGGCAGTTTCCACTGTTTAGGCACATCAGGAGCTCTCCAAACGCAGCATGGCGTCCACTAATTATTCAAGCAAATTTTACATTCAAAAAGTCAAATGGCGCTCCTTCCCTTCCGAACCCTGCCCAAACAGTGATTTTCCCACACATATGGGGTATCTGCTTACTCAGGATAAATTGCACAACAAATTGCATGGTGCAATTTCTCCTATTACCCTTATGAAAATGCAAAATTGGGGGCTGAAAAACATTTTGGTTGGAAAAATGTGAAAATGTTATTTTTATGGCTCAATGTTATAAACTTCTGTGAAGCACCTGGGGGTTCAGGGTGTTCACCACACATCTAGATAAGCTCCCTGAGGGGTCTACTTTTCAAAATGGGGTCACTTGTGGGGGTTTCCACTGTTTAAGCACATCAGGGGCTCCCCAAACCCAACATGGCATCCGCTAATTATTGAAGCAAATTTTAAGTTCAAAAAGTCAAATGGCGCTCCTTCCCTTCCAAACGATGCCGTGCGCCCATACAGTGGTTTTCCACCACATATGGGGTATAAGCATGTGCAAAAGGAATTGCATAACAAATTTTGGGGTTTAATTTTTAATGATACCCTTGCAAAAATAAAAAAATTGGGGTCTAAAATAACATTTTTGTGAAAAAAGTTAAATGTTCATTTTTTTCTTCCACATTCCAAAAATTCCTGTGAAGCACCTGTAGGGTTGCAGTTTTTAGAATGGTGCCACTTTTGGGTATTTTCTGACATAAAGGCCCCTCAAAGTCACTTCAAATGTGATGTGGTCCCTGAAAAAATGGTTTTGTAAATTTTGTTGTAAAAATGAGAAATCGCTGGTCAACTTTTAACCCTTATAGCTTCCTAACAAAAAAAAAATTTTGGTTCCAAAATTGTGCTGATGTAAAGTAGACATGTGGTAAATGTTATTTATTAACTATTTTGTGACATATCTCTCTGATTTAAAGGCATGAAAATTCAAAGTTTGAAAATTGCGAAATTTTCACCAAATTTCTGTTTTTTTCGCAAATAAACACAAGTGATATCGAACAAATTTTACCACTATCATTAAGTACAATATGTCACGAAAAAAGAATCTCAGAATCAGGGGGATCCGTTGAAGCGTTCCAGAGTAATTACCTCATAAAGTGACAGTGGTCAGAATTGTAAAAATTGGCCCGGTCATTAACGTAAAAACCACCCTCGGGGGTAAAGGGGTTAAAGGGTTGCACATGTGTCTTTGTAGATTTTGTTAATATGTTTAAGAATATTAACATGCAAGTAGTTACTAACTACCTGCCAGTTGTATTTTGGACCATAGTACAAACATTATATTTGCAAACATAAACCATTTAAACCAAACTGATTTTAACACACATTGAATAAGCAAATGCAAAGGCCCAGCTAGCAGAGATATTACTCAGAAAAGCAACACTGGTGCTGTATCACTATACATAGGCCTGGAACAATGAGCAGTTACCGTATATTCCCCACTTACAGTACACTGAGATCTCAATATTGTTACAAAATAAAAATTTGTAAGGCTGTGTGCACACTATCATAAGTAAAAAAGGTTTTTTTTCCGCTCACCTGTCCCTTTGTGCCTGGCTGCAATCCCAAAGAGTCCAATAGAAGTATGAAGAAATCCGGCACCAAAGCAATATGTTCCAAAGCTTTATTCCAAAAAGTTCTTAGGTATAAAAACACAGGCCAACATTTTTTGGAGGTGGAGGGCTTAATCCAGCAAGGTCCCAGGACACTGGTTTACGCGTTTCAGGGCTATATGTGCCCCTTAATCATAACCTAGCTGTATGGCTGTGGCATGGGGATTTTAAACTAGCCGGGCAAACATGTCCCGCCTCCCTTGTCACATGACTTACAAAACCTCTGTATCAAACACATTTTAAAATGCCAATACAAAACACATATACAAGTTTAAAAATAAAATTACAATATTGTAACAAGGTGCTATAAATGTGATTCGTGAACAGTTCTAATAGAATAGAATCAAAGGCGAACGTTTATTCAGGCCGGTGGGGTGGGCGGTCTCCATCATCAGAATCCAGTAGGTTTCCTGGCTCAGGAGTTTCTGTCTCCAAGCCCCACCTCTCCTTGGTTTATTGACTCTTTCTGTCCCAAAGAATTGGAAACCCCTCAGATCTCCTCCATGTACTTGAAAAAAATGCTTGGATACATTGGATGGATTAGAGGCTTCACCATTCACTGAATCACGAAGATGTTCACTGATACGCTGTGGCAATTTCCTCGTAGTGCAGCCTATATATGAGAGATTACAGACATTGCAGGTAATAATATAAATGACATATGAGCTACGGCAGTGGATAAAATTCTGAATTTTAACCCCTTTATGACATAGGGCGTATTAGTACCTATCTGTGCCCTGGGCCTTATGGACCTGATACGTATTAATACGCCCTGGCGATTTCGCCCGCACACAGGCTGTGCGGGCGCGATCGCCGCCGGGTGTCAGCTGATTGTCACAGCTGACACCCGGGGCTATGTGCATGGAGGGGTCCCGCACCGCTCCCGGAACATTAACCCCCGCAATGCTGCGATCGAATTCGATCGCAGCATTGCGGCGGCTGAGGGGAGGTGAGTACTCACCTCCTCTTCCGGCCTCCAGCTCTGTCTGCCGCGGCTTCCTGGATGTTGCCATGATGACCCAATGTCGTCATGACAACATCCGGGTCACCAGACAGCAGGAAGATTTTTTGGACATGAGCAGTGCATTTCCAAACTATCTTCTCCCTGTCCAGCGCTGACAGCCTGCATGGCACAGGGATGGTGCTCCATTCCTGTGGCATGCAGGCAATCAGAGAAAAAAACTGAAAGTCCCATAGTGGGACAAAGTAAAAAAGTAAAAAAACTGTCATAAAGTGAAAAAAAAATAAAAATTGTAAAAATATAAAAAAAAATAAAAAAAAATAATCCACCAAAAATAAAAATACAATGTACCCATCAATAAATATTATTATGAAAAAAAAACAAAAAAACAATAAAAGTACACATATTTGGTATCGCCGCGTCCGGAACGACCTGACCTATAAAACTGTCCCACTAGTTAACCCCTTCAGTGAACACGGTTAAAAAACAAACAAAAAACAAACAAACAATGCTTTATCACCATACTGCCAAGCAAAAAATAGAATAACACGCAATCAAAAAGACGAATATAAATTAAAATGGTACCGCTGAAAATGTCATCTCGTCCCGCAAAAAACAAGCCACCATACAGCTCCATCAGCCGAAAAATAAAAAAGTTATAGCTCTCAGAATAAAGCAATGCTAAAAAATAATTTTTTCTATAAAATTGCTTTTATTATGTAAAAGTGCAAAACATAGAAAAACTATATAAATGTGGTACCGCTGTAAACGTACTGACCCAAAGAATAAAGCTGCCTTATCAATTTTACCACACGCGGAACAGAATAAAAAAAAAAAAAAAAACAATTCCTGAATTGTTGGTTTTTATTTATTCTGCCTCCCAAAAATCTGAATAGAAAGCGATCAAAAAATGTCACGTGCCTGAAAATGGCACCAATAAAAACGTCAACTCATCCCGCAAAAAACAAGCCATCACATGACTCTGTCTGCCAAAATCTGGAAAAGATATAGCTCTCAAAATATTGCGATGCAAAAACTAGATTTTACAAAAAATGCGTCTTTTAGTGTGTGACAGCTGTCAATCATAAAAACCCCATATGATTCTGGTATCGCTGTAGTCGCACCGACCTGAAGAATAAAGTCGTCTAACCACTTATACCGCACGAGGAACGGCGCAAAAAATAAAACTCTCGGGTTAGGGTTGTGCTAGGGTTAGGGTTGGGCTAGGGTTAGGGCTGGGGTTGGGGTTAGGGTTGTGATGGGGTTGGGATTTTTTTCAAAAGTAAGAAAAAAAGATGATGATATGGCGACTAGTGTTGAGCGCAAGTGCTCACTACTTGAGTTTGCATCAGGTGCTCTGGTATGCATTGAGTATCGTGGGTATTTGAGTGACATGCTCGAGTC
This sequence comes from Phyllobates terribilis, assembly GCF_046119375.1. Classification (NCBI taxonomy): domain Eukaryota; kingdom Metazoa; phylum Chordata; class Amphibia; order Anura; family Dendrobatidae; genus Phyllobates; species Phyllobates terribilis. The sequence continues at coordinate 640,410,632 of NW_027362762.1, forward strand.
TCCGCCCCATATGCTTCGCGGTCAAAAAAAAATTTGTGGCCATGCACGAGCGATCCCCGCATGTTTTTTTTGGGTGTCTAATAACCGTGAAACATACGGGGCAGGCACTCGAGCATGTCACTCGAGCACACGCAGTACATGGTGCATACCTGAGTACCAGATGCAAACTCAAGTAGCGAGCACTTGCGCTCAAGACTAATGACAACTTATTCAATATGATGACCTAATGTTATCAAATTCTGTGTCGTACCTCTGGGTTCAAATGTTCACTATACCCCTTGATAAAATCCTTGAGGGGTCTAGTTTCCAAAATGGGGTCACTTGTGGGGGGTTTCCAATGTTTAGGAACCCAGGGGCTCTCCAAACGCAACATGGTGTCCGCTAACAATTTGAGCCGATTTTCCATTCAATTTGTTAGCGGACACAGTGTTGCGTTTGGAGAGCCCCTGTGTGCCTAAACATTGGAGCTCCCCCACAAGTGACCCCATTTTGGAAACTAGACCCCCCAAGGCACCTATCTAGATGCATAGTGAGCACTTGGAACCCCCAGGTGCTTCACAAATTGATTCGTAAAAATGAAAAAGTGGAAAAAAAAATACTTTATCATTTTTACGAATCCATTTGTGAAGCACCTAGGGGTTCCAAGTGCTCACTATGCATCAAGATAGGTACCTTGGGGGGTCCAGTTTCCAAAATGGGGTCACTTGTGGGGGGGTTCCACTGTTTAGGAACATCAGGTGCTCTCCAAACACAACATGGCGTCCTCTAATTATTCAAGCAAATTTTTTCAATCAAAAAGTCAAATGGCGCTCCTTCCCTTCCGAGCCCTGCCGTGCGCCCAAACAGTGTTTTTTCCCCACATATGGGGTATCTGCGTTCCCAGGGGAAATTGCATAACAAATTTTGAGGTCCATTTTCTCTTGTTACCCCTGTAAAAATAAAAAAAATTGGGTCTAAAGTAACATTTTTGTGAAAAAAGTTAAATGTTCATTTTTTTCTTCCACATTCCAAAAATTCCTGTGAAGCACCTGAAGGGTTAATAAAGTTCTTGAATGTGGTTTTGAGCACCTTGAGGGGTGCAGTTTTAGAATGGTGTCACTTTTGGGTATTTTCTGTCATAAAGACCTCTCAAAGTGACTTCAAATGTGATGTGGTCCCTAAAAAAATGGTTTTGTAAATTTTGTTGGAAAAATGAGAAATCGCTGGTCAAATTTTAACCCTTATAGCTCCCTACCCAAAAAAATTTTGGTTCCAAAATTGTGCTGATGTAAAGTAGACATGTGGGAAATGTTATTTATTAACTATTTTGTGTGTCATATCTCTCTGATTTAAGGGCATAAAAATTCAAATTTTGAAAATTGCAAAATTTTCAAAATTTTCGCCAAATTTCCGTTTTTTTCACAAATAAACGCAAGTGATATCGAAGAAATTTTACCACAATCATGAAGTACAATATGTCACGAAAAAACAACCTCAGAATCAGGGGGATCCGTTTAAGCGTTCCAGAGTAATTACCTCATAAAGTGACAGTGGTCAGAATTGTAAAAATTGGCCTGGTCATTAACGTGCAAACCAACCTCGGTGGTAAAGGGGTTAAACATTTCTGGTTTTGCTATTTTCTGAAATTGTTTAGTATTCACTGCATATCTACATGTGCCACAGCTATTATTATCGCATTTTAAAAAAACCTTTGTAGATAGCCATGTTTTATTTCCCAAACCAGTCATCACCAGACTTGGTGATAAAAGATTGGACAAAGTTGGTGCTTTCCTAGTTGAAAATAAGCAGCCTTCCATCAGAATGTTATCTAGGATTTGGTCACTTTTTAACATTGGCAAATATTTTTTAATGATTGATTCAATCTGACTATATTCCTTACTATATGTTGTTACAAATACCGGCTTTTTATTTTTTTTCCTCTGATGATTTTTACACTTGCCCACCATATCTAACCAGGGATTTTTTCCACTGATTTAATTGCTCTGGTAAGAGACCAGTCCTGATAACCTCTTTTTTTGAGTCTACTGCAGATATCGTTCCTCTCCTGGATATAACATTCGTGGTCACTGCAGTTTCTTTTAGATCTATACATCTCACCCCTTGGGATATTAACCCTTACGTGTCTTGGATGACAAGAATCAGCTCTGAGGATAGTATTTCCCATGGTTTCCTTACGAAAAGTCGATGTTTTTACTTTACCATCAGATACATTTGCAGAAATTTTTAAATCCAAAAAACTAATCTCTGCCTTACTGCATCTGTAAGTAAAAAAAAGATTGCAATTGTTGGCATTAACATATTCCATAAATTGGGGAACATTGGCAACGTCTGTGGACCACAAAATGATCATATCGTCCATATATCTAGCATAATCTGATATACTGGACTGGAAAGGATTGTCAGCTGAAAAAATACTTGACTCTTCCCACCAAGAAATGAATAAATTAGCAAAAGACGGAGAAAATTTTGCGCCCATTGAGGCACCCCGGCATTGTAAAAAATATTTGTTATCATACAGAAAATAGTTATGGCTTAATAAAAAGTCAAGTGCCAAACAAACAAAGGAAATCAAGTCTGGGGAATAATTCGAATATTTCTGCAACATCTCAGAGACCGCTTTTATTCCCAAGGCATGTGGGATACAAGAATAAAAGGATTCAATATCACAAGCAACCCATGTGTAGTTTTCCTCCAATACAACCTGTTCCAAAAGGGTTAACAAGTGATTTGTATCCTTTACATAGCCTGGACAAATTTGTACTACTGGCTGCAAGAGAGAGTCCACCCATTCGGACAAATGTTCACTGTAAGACCCTATCCCAGAGACAATAGGTCTCATGGGTGGGGGGAACCTCCCCTTATGCAGTTTAGGTACCGAGTGGAAAATAGGGACAACCGGTTCACTTACATATATATACTCAACCTCTTTTTCAGTCATAACCCCCATAGATTGACCCATAGTAATAAGGTGCTTCAATTCCTTATTGAAACTCACAGTAGGATCACCTTGTAAGACAGAATAAGTGTTAATATCTTCTAGATTCTGATAATTTAAGCTATTATACAAAGACTTATTTAATAAGACCACTGCCCCCCCCCTTTGTCCGCTTTTCTTATTACCAATTCAGAATTGTTTTTTAGAGAGGAAATAACACTGTTTTTCTGTCTACTCGATGAGGAATTCAAATAAAGTTCCTTCAAATCCCTCTGGATCAACTCCTGAAAACGATCCAATACAGGAACTCTTGATTGGACCGGATAAAAAGAAGGGTTTTTTGTCTGGAAATTTTCAGCAGTACATACAGTCACTGTTTCCCTCCTTGATTCTATGTCCAGCTGTACCAAATTTTTATAGGTGGTCTGATCATCTAAGCTCATAGAGGTGAGAGGACATGTAGGGTTAATAAATTCTTGCTCCTCATTTTCAAAATCCTTGAAGAAATGTCTCTTTACCGTTAAAGCTCGCACAAAGCGGTTAACGTCGAGGATCGTATAAAAAAAATGAAAATGAAAATCAGGTGCATAACCTAGCCCCTTGGACAGTAATTTCAATTGGTCGATGCTAATGATGAAAGAAGACAAATTCACTACATTTTCAGTGGGGTCCAAAACCTTTTCCGTTTGCCCCTGTACCGCTGTGGATATCTCCTTGGGTTTTTATTTCTGGATCCCCCGTTTCCTCCCCCCTCTCCGTGTCCGTTTTTTGGATGTATAGTAGTAATATCAGGTGAATTGCTGGGGGTATTTTCTGGTGATATGCCTTCATCCGGGTCATCACTATAACCCCCTGATGTATCCAAATCACTAAATGCTACTTTTGTACTTGTAGGTCTGGACACCTCTGATCTTGATTTCTTCAAGATTGGTTTGGGAGTTGATGCGCCCAGGGGATGGAGGGAAAACGACTCGGCGCCCGGGCCTTGTTGTTGCCTGTTCTCTAGGGATGTCGCGGTGGCTGGCTCCCGGACCCGTACCCTGGGGTCACTCTTAAAAGCAAGGGGAAGGGGAAAAAGTTGTATGGGAAAGGGGAATGTTCGTGACGCCACCCGTGGTGTTTGGTGAGAGTCACCAGTGCTGCTACAGTCCTCTGAGGCCGGTGTTCAGGCAGCTTAGTTGGTGCGGCTCCCCACAGGTGGAGCGGGGCCTCTGGGCAGTGTAGAGAGGGTGTAGAATAGAGCATTGGGGGGTGCAGAGCCTCGAAGGAAAGAACAGACAGAGACAGTAATTGAAGTCATCCAAGTCTTTACTCACGGTGGTGCTTTCTCAGCTCAGAGCTTCTCTCTGCTGTCACACGGCGAGCTGCGGCCGCCAGGGTGGGGTTCAGCACACTCCAGGTAGTTCAGGAGCGCTTGACAGGACCCCCGCTCTAGTGTGTTCCTCTCTTGTTGAACTTCTCCCGCCGTCTGTGTCCCCCACTGAGTCCCGTACGAGTACTGTGATGTCCCTTGTGGGTAACGTGTAGTTCCCGGACCGACTGGGTGCCCTTTTTGGTGACTTGTGGTGAGAACGTGGCGTAAGGCCGGGTCCCTCTGGATAAACTCAGATTAGGGCATACAGGTGGCAACTCCGCTCTGTCCGTATCCCCCTGGGATCCACATAAGCCTCCGGACTTTTCCGACAGAGACGTGAAGTGCAAAGTCAGATAATCGGGTACCGGTACCCCCTCTTGCGGCAGGGTCTCTCTGGCAGGGCCAGAATAAGGTATGCAGGTGACGACTCCGCTCCGTCCGCACCCCCTGAGATCCTTTCGCCTGTGGAGCCTTACTCCTCTGCTCCCCTCCTGGGCCTTCTTGGTTGGACTCTGACCGGGGACAGAGCCCGTTATAACTCTGCCCCGACTCCCTGTCTCGAGGCCTGAGACCGGGAACCGTGGACCCTAAGCCGGCAGCAGCTTTGTGCTGACCTGCCATCCCAAAGACCCACGACCAAAGACCTTGTTATAAAGATGGCCTCCAGTTATATATGATTCTAATAAGTGCCTAAGTAAATGCTTCCTCCACCCTCACTCACTACGTGGTTCCTCCTAACTTTGGTTCCCCCCAACTCCTCCATTCAGGCCCGGGGCAGCACTATGGTGCTTTAGGCCCCCTTCAGAACTGGAGTAGTGTAGTGTTGAGTGTGTGGTTGGGGTCCTGTGTAGTACTCCACCCTTACCTGGGAGAGGAGATACCACACCTCGTTCTGAGGTGCAGTACCCCTGTGGCGACTGAACCCTCAGGGGCGCCACATTCCCCCCTGGTGAAACACAGCACGTCCGCGGGCTGCAATAGAGCAAAGACATGGTACATTTCAGACATTCAAAAATTTAAATTCTTTTCAAACAATAACAATCTTCCCTTTATGGGAGGCACCTTTCTTAAACGTTACAGGTTATATGTGATAAATATAAAAAACATTGTATACATAGAAAACAGTAGAAAATATTATATAAGTGCAAGTTCAGCAGCATGAGAGACCTGTCCAAAGCAAATTCTCCACGTAGGCCCTGGGGTGGCTGCAGGGCATGGCGATCCTGAGTTGGACCTCCGTTTGTGCCACACCAGACAGGTTTTTGCTCTGAGGTCTGACGTTGTGCATATAAAACCAATAGGGGGCATCTTAATAGGTGCAAACTATTTACAGTAAAGTTTGTTGACTGCCCACTGTCCGCAGACACATTGTCTTAATAAAACATAAACAGTAAACTGGAAAATAAGGAAGTTCAGCCTCCGGGGCCGCATTAGTGATGGTATCCCCACCGGGGGTACGGCTCGTGTTTGCCCACAGATCCGGACCAGTCTCCAGTGGCAATGTGCAGGGGGGCATCTTCCTTGAACATCCGGTGTACCTCTAGGGTGTACCACCCACGTACTACGTGGTGGCGGGTGTAGGAGACCAAATCTCCCGGGTAGAGATTGCGGTCGGGGTGGCCTTGCTCCAAGTGGGGCTCAACGTCCCACCGATTGAAAAAAATGTTGTGCTTGAAATGGGGACTGCGGATAAAGCCCCATCCCGCTTCCTGGTGGAACCGGACGATTAGTCCTTCCTCCCGGGGGCTAGGACGGGAAGCCTCCGCCTGTCTGGCTTGGGCCTTGGTGGCTTTTGACCGCACCTCCAGCTATTCACAGCGGACCCTCCGGGCACGCCGTTCCCTCTCTAGCTGGAGGAGCTCGCGTTGACAATACTCCTCCCGCTGTCGAGCCTCAGCTAGGGTCTCCCGGGTAAACCCCATTAGATCCCCCCCCTGGTTGTCCCATCTAAACTCCTCTCCTCTTGGGCAAGCAGCCGGGGGTGCTGGCAGTGGCGTTAACGGGGGCAGCTGTTGGTACTCCACCTTTGCGGACCAGTCCAGGTTCAGGTGCGTATACACCCAGGCAAGGGCAGATGCTGACGGTTCCGGGAGTGGGAGGGGTAGCAGGCCTCCGGTGGCTGCGGCGGCTTGGGCCTCAGGATCCTTGGCTAGTAACTGCTCCCAAACGGTGGTGCCCGGGGATGGAGGCGACGGTAGGAGGTCCAGGAGCAGGTCGGCACACTCACAGCCCGGGGCAGGGGTTTCTTTCTTACCCGCTCCTGGGCTGCATGCGGCCTCCTGGTCTTCCTCCTTTTCCACCTGGGCTGGGGCATCGCTGGTGGGGCATGACGTGTCTTGGCGTCAGGCCGCAAGCTTCTCCAGCAGGTCCTCTCTCCACTGCTCGACCGCTTTCCGCTGGGCCTCCTCTACTCGCCAGGTCAGGTCCTGAGTCTCGCCGCAGAGGAACTCGGCCTCCTCCGCTGTCAGATGAATGCTGCATCCCTCCAGGGTAAGAAAGGTGGCTGCTGTTGGGCCAGCGATGGAGGGCACATCCTGTTCTCCTTCCATCACGGCTGCCAGGGGTGGTCTGCCTAGACTTGCCCAGGCCACACCTTGTCTCCCTCTCTTTCTCCTCCTCTTTCGGGGGCAGTTCAGTGGCTGCTCGCAGTCAGGCACTCCTTGGGACGTCCCATTCGTCTTGACGGACACAACTATGCAGACAGTCTCTAATGTAAGGGGTGGTCTGAGCTTTTGGCGCCATTGGGGAACCTGGCCCACGATGGGAGGGCTTAAGTTGTTGTTGTTTTCCCTGCACATAATGGCGCCCGTTCTTCTTCGCCGGGCGCCACATTGAATGTGGAAATACAGTCTTTAGGAAAGGCACACAGTACCCGATGGCAATAGGTATAGATTTCTGCTGTTGCCACGGGCACGAAATCCTGTTCGTGATGCCAGGAAGAGGTGACGCGCCCAGGGGATGGGGAAAACAACTCGGCTCCCAGGCCTTGTTGTTGCCTGATCTCGGGGGATGTCGCGGTGGCCGGCTCCCGGGCCCGTACCCTGGGGTCACTCTTAAAAGCAAGGGGAAGGGGGAAAAGTTGTATGGGAAAGGGGAATGTTCATGACGCCACCCGTGGTGTCTGGTGAGAGTCACCAGCGCTGCTACAGTCCTCTGAGGCCAGTGTTCAGGCAGTTCAGTTGGTGAGGCACCCCACAGGTGGAGCGGGGCCTCTGGGCAGCGTAGAGAGGGTGTAGAATAGAACGTTGGCTGGTGCAGAGCCGTGAAGGAATGAACAGACAGAGGTAGTAATTGAAGTCATCCAAGTCTTTACTCACAGTGGTGCTTTCTCAGCTCAGAGCTTCTCTCTGCTGTCACAGGGCGAGCTGCGGCCGCCAGGGTGGGGTTCAGCACACTCCAGGTAGTTCAGGAGCGCTTGACAGGACCCCCGCTCTAGTGTGTTCCTCTCTTGTTGAACTTCTCCCGCCTTGTGTCCCCCACTGAGTCCCGTACAGGTACTGCAATGTCCCTTGTGGGTAACGTGTAGTTCCCGGACCGACTGGGTGCCCTTTTTGGTGACTTGTGGTGAGAACGTGGCGTAAGGCCGGGTCCCTCTGGATAAACTCAGATTAGGGCATACAGGTGGCAACTCCGCTCCGTCCGTATCCCCCTGGGATCCACATAAGCCTCCGGACTTTTCCGACAGAGACGTGAAGTGCAAAGTCAGATAATTGGGTACCGGTACCCCCTCTTGCGGCAGGGTCTCTCTGGCAGGGCCAGAATAAGGTATGCAGGTGACGACTCCGCTCCGTCCGCATCCCCTGAGATCCTTTCGCCTGTGGAGCCTTACTCCTCTGCTCCCCTCCTGGGCCTTCTTGGTTGGACTCTGACCGGGGACAGAGCCCGTTATAACTCTGCCCCGACTCCCCGTCTCGAGGCCTGAGACCGGGAACCGTGGACCCTAAGCCGGCAGCAGCTTTGTGCTGACCTGCCATCCCAAAGACCCACGACCAAAGACCTTGTTATAAAGATGGCCTCCAGTTATATATGATTCTAATAAGTGCCTAAGTAAATGCTTCCTCCACCCTCACTCACTACGTGGTTCCCCCTAACTTTGGTTCCCCCCAACTCCTCCATTCAGGCCCAGGGCAGCACTATGGTGCTTTAGGCCCCCTTCAGAACTGGAGTGGTGTAGTGTTGAGTGTGTGGTTGGGGTCCTGTGTAGTACTCCATCCTTACCTGGGAGAGGAGATACCACACCTCATTCTAAGGTGCAGTACCCCTGTGGCGACTGAACCCTCAGGGGCGCCACAGAGTCACTGGGATCTCATGCTTAACTGCCCAAGTATAAATCTTCCCCGACTCATAATCCTTCAAATCTCGGTGCAGTTTAGTTTTTTTATTTGTTTAATCGTTACTTCAAGTTTTTTAATTTTTTCTTTTAGTTTCTTATCCAAACCTTCAAACTGCTGTTCTGTGACTGAACTGATTAGAGTTTCTAGCAACGGGGGATCCAGAAATCAAAACCCAAGGAGATATCCACAGCGGTACAGGGGCAAACGGAAAAGGCTTTGGACCCCACTGAAAATGTAGTGAAATTGTCTTCTTTAATCACTAGCATCGACCAATTGAAATTGCTGTCCAAGGGGCTAGGTTATGCACCTGATTTTCATTTTAATTTTTTTCATACGATCCTCGACGTTAACCGCTTTGTGCGAGCTTTAATGGTAAAGAGACATTTCTTCAAGGATTTTGAAAATGAGGAGCAAGAATTTATTAACCCTACATGTCCTCTCACCTCTATGAGCTTGGATGATCAGACCACCTATAAAAATTTGGTACAGCTGGACATAGAATCAAGGAGGGAAACAGTGACTGTATGTACTGCTGAAAATTTCCAGACAAAAAACCCTTCTTTTTATCCGGTCCAATCAAGAGTTCCTGTATTGGATCGTTTTCAGGAGTTGATCCAGAGGGATTTGAAGGAACTTTATTTGAATTCCTCATCGAGTAGACAGAAAAACAGTGTTATTTCCTCTCTAAAAAACAATTCTGAATTGGTAATAAGAAAAGCGGACAAAGGGGGGGGGCAGTGGTCTTATTAAATAAGTCTTTGTATAATAGCTTAAATTATCAGAATCTAGAAGATATTAACACTTATTCTGTCTTACAAGGTGATCCTACTGTGAGTTTCAATAAGGAATTGAAGCACCTTATTACTATGGGTCAATCTATGGGGGTTATGACTGAAAAAGAGGTTGAGTATATATATGTAAGTGAACCGGTTGTCCCTATTTTCCACTCGGTACCTAAACTGCATAAGGGGAGGTTCCCCCCACCCATGAGACCTATTGTCTCTGGGATAGGGTCTTACAGTGAACATTTGTCCGAATGGGTGGACTCTCTCTTGCAGCCAGTAGTACAAATTTGTCCAGGCTATGTAAAGGATACAAATCACTTGTTAACCCTTTTGGAACAGGTTGTATTGGAGGAAAACTACACATGGGTTGCTTGTGATATTGAATCCTTTTATTCTTGTATCCCACATACCTTGGGAATAAAAGCGGTCTCTGAGATGTTGCAGAAATATTCGAATTATTCCCCAGACTTGATTTCCTTTGTTTGTTTGGCACTTGACATTTTATTAAGCCATAACTATTTTCTGTATGATAACAAATATTTTTTACAATGCCGGGGTGCCTCAATGGGCGCAAAATTTTCTCCGTCTTTTGCTAATTTATTCATTTCTTGGTGGGAAGAGTCAAGTATTTTTTCAGCTGACAATCCTTTCCAGTCCAGTATATCAGATTATGCTAGATATATGGACGATATGATCATTTTGTGGTCCACAGACGTTGCCAATGTTCCCCAATTTATGGAATATGTTAATGCCAACAATTGCAATCTTTTTTTTACTTACAGATGCAGTAAGGCAGAGATTAGTTTTTTGGATTTAAAAATTTCTGCAAATGTATCTGATGGTAAAGTAAAAACATCGACTTTTCGTAAGGAAACCATTTGAAATACTATCCTCAGAGCTGATTCTTGTCATCCAAGACACGTAAGGGTTAATATCCCAAGGGGTGAAATGTATAGATCTAAAAGAAACTGCAGTGACCACGAATGTTATATCCAGGAGAGGAACGATATCTGCAGTAGACTCAAAGAAAGAGGTTATCAGGACTGGTCTCTTACCAGAGCAATTAAATCAGTGGAAAAAATCCCCGGTTAGATATGGTGGGCAAGTGTAAAAATCATCAGAGGAAAAAAAATAAAAAGCCGGTATTTGTAACAACATATAGTAAGGAATATAGTCAGATTGAATCAATCATTAAAAAATATTTGCCAATGTTAAAAAGTGACCAAATCCTAGATAACATTCTGATGGAAGGCTGCTTATTTTCAACTAGGAAAGCTCCAACTTTGTCCAATCTTTTATCACCAAGTCTGGTGATGACAGGTTTGGGAAATAGAATATGGCTATCTACAAAGGTTTTTTTAAATGTGGTAATAATAGGTGTGGTACATGGAGATATGCAGTGAATACTAAACAATTTCAGAAAATAGCGAAACCAGAAATGTTTAAAATTCTGAATTTTATCCACTGCAGAAGCTCATATGTCATTTATATAATTACCTGCAATGTCTGTAATCTCTCATACATAGGCTGCACTACGAGGAAATTGCGACAGCGTATTAATGAACATCTTCCTGATTCAGTGAACGGTGAAGCCTCTAATCCATCCCATGTATCCAAGCATTTTTTTCAAGTACATGAAGGAGATCTGAGGGGTTTCCAATTCTTTGGGATAGAAAGAGTCAATAAACCTAGGAGAGGTGGGGCTTGGTGGAGACAGAAACTCCTGATCGGTAAACCTACTGGATTCTGATGATGGAGACCGCCCACCCCACCGGCCTGAATAAACGCTCGGATTTGATTCTATTCTATTAGAACTGTTCACGAATCACATTTATAGCACCTTGTTATAATATTGTAATTTGTTTTTAAACTTGCATATGTGTTTTGTATTGGCATTTTAAAATGTGTTTGATACAGAGGTTTTGTAAGTCATGTGACAAGGGAGGCGGGACATGTTTGCCCGGCTAGTTTAAAATCCCCATGCCACAGCCATACAGCTAGGTTATGATTAAGGGGCACACATAGCCCTGAAACGCGTAAACCAGTGTCCTGGGACCTTGCTGGATTAAGCCCTCCACCTCCAAAAAATGTTGGCCTGTGTCTTTATACCTAAGAACTTTTTGGAATAAAGCTTTGGAACATATTGCTTTGGTGCTGGATTTCTTCATACTTCTATTGGACCCTGTGTGCCCACTATGTGTTTTTTAAGCGTTAAGGCAATTCTGCTGCAGAAACGCTTAAAAAACGCTTGGTAGAAGGTCTGCTATGCTCCCCAATGATAATCCGCATGTGCTGTGCACATGCTGCGGAAATTTCCGCTGCGGATTATCATTGCGGAAAAATACGCAGCATTACCAATTATTATGCGGAAGCGCTGCGTTTTCTCCACCATTGACTTGCATTAGAATGCATAGAATCCGCATCACTGGATCTATACATGCGGATTCCATGCATTTCAATGTGCGGATGGTACCCTGGTTTGGAGAAGAGGAGACTCTCCTCCAGACCCAGGTACCATAGTACCTGTTAAATAGAGAATAAAATAAAAAATATACATTATACTTACCTTCTAATGTCCCCCGTTCTCCATAGCCATCCATCCTGGCTTGCCGGCAGCTCGCAATGGTCTGAAAAGGACCTGCCAGGATGTCATTTAGTCATGTGACGGGTCACGCGACCGTTGACGTCTGCAGGTCCTTTAGTCTACCGCGAACTGCCTGCAAGCCAGGATGCATCAGATAAAGATACAAGGGGGCCATCAGAAGGTAAGTATAATATTTATTTTTTACCATTCTTTCGGTCACACTATATAAATCCATGCCAGTATTTACACAGTGTGTCTGTTGTCTTCAGGGGCAGTAACAGAGTAAGACAGTCCACATCCTTATACTAACTCTTAGTATTTCACTTAGTCCTTTACCTCAGTAGCAGATCATGATGTTAATGCAATACTACAATGTCTGACAATCTGAGACCTACTTACACAATTAAGATGTATAAGCCCCTCACACTCAGGCACTACTTTTTTTCCTTCCAGCCATCATCATGGAGACTTCCTTTGGGATTATCTCTTTGCTATGTGTGTGAAGCTAATTTTTGCGTATCTGGTGATTGCAGTGTTAATATGCAGAAATAAGCCTATTTTCTTCAATAAAGGCTAGGGCTTCCTTCCCTGCTTCTTTCTGTTTCTTTTCTATAGCCCTGGGGTAGTGCACCAGATATGGCAAGTGGTGCTGACTCCCACTACTAGCTAGCTATAGCACAGACACTATGCACAGCTCTCCACCCCTCTTTCAGATTGTCTTTCAATGTACTCTCTTTCTGACATCTGCCGTTTAATGCTCTTTGTACATTTGTATGTCATTTCTATACAGCCCTTTGACCCCGCCATATCATAAGTAACTCAGTGTATTCATTTTAAAGCTGTTAATTAGCAACACCTTATACCTAATACCTACTACCAGTTTCATTCTGTCATTAAAACGTTTTTTCTGATAATCGTATAATCATATCATTCATTCACTTAAGTCACCCAGTGTTCATCTGAATTGTTGCACACCATATTATTATATACTATATATATATATATATATATATATATATATATATATATACACTGCTCAAAAAAAAAAAAATATATATATATATATATACACACACTGCTCAAAAAAATAAAGGAAACACTCAAATAACACATCCCAGATCTGAATGAATGAAATATTTTTATTGAATACTTTGTTCTGTACAAAGTTGAATATGCTGACAACAAAATCACACAAAAATCATCAATGGAAAGCAAATTTATTAACCAATGGAGGCCTGGATTTGGAGTCACCCCCAAAATTAAAGTGGAAAAACACACTACAGGCTGATGCAACTTTGATGTAATGTCCTTAAAACAAGTCAAAATGAGGTTCAGTATTGTGTGTGGCCTCCACGTGCCTGTATGACCTCCCTACAACGCCTGGGCATGCTCCTGATGAGGTTGCGGATGGTCTCCTGTGGGATCACCTCCCAGACCTGGACTAAAGCATCCGCCAACTCCTGGACAGTCTGTAGTGCAACGTGACGTTGGTGGATGGAACGAGACATGATGTCTCAGATGTGCTCAATCGGATTCAGGTCTGGGGAACAGGCAGGCCAGTCCATAGTTTCAATGCCTTCATCTTGCAGGAACTGCTGACATACTCCAGCCACATGAGGTCTGGCATTGTCCTGCAATAGGAGGAACCCAGGGCCAACCGCACCAGCATATGGTCTCACAAGGGATCTGAGGATATATATATGGAAAAAATCAGGCAGCACTCCAGTTCAAGGAAAAATTGTGGACTTTATTCCAGCACCAAGTGGTGCAATGTTTCGACCTCACAACACGGTCTTTATCAAGCATATATATATTTACTAGCTATTGAACCCATTCTACGCCCGGGTGGCGAGCATTTTTATTGGTATACTAGCTGTACTACCCAATAGCAAAATAGAATGTGTTAACAAAAAATTATTCTCCACACAAAAATTATTCTCCACACAAAAAACACAAAACAAATAGATGGGAAGTTCATTGGCTCTTGAGGAAGCAGTTCTAGTTCTCTTGTCTGCAAGCCTCGCTTCCCTCTCCTCAGAAAGTTCATTGGCCCTTGAGGAAGCAGCTATTGTTTTCATGTATGCAAGCCTCGCTTCTCTGTCCTCAGAAAGTTCATTGGCTCTTGAGGAAGCAGCTCTTGTTTTCATGTCTGCAAGCCTCGCTTCCCTCTCCTCAGAAAGTTCATTGGCCCTTGAAGAAGCAGCTCTTGTTCTCTTGTCTGCAAGCCTCGCTTCCCTCTGCTCAGAAAGCTCATTGGCTCTTCAGGAAGCAGCTGCTGTTCTCATGTGTGTCAGCCTTGTTTCTCGGTCTTCACATTTTTCATTGGCCCGTAATGCAGCTTTTCTTTTCGCATCAGCTGACATTTGTGCCATGAATTTCCTTTTCTTTTGAGGCATTATTGTGGTAAAAATAGTCTGTAACTGGCAGTTTCTATATCCTCTCACATAGAAGTAATGTGACTGACATCAGCCTATCAGCCTTTCCACCAACACACCCTAACTGACATCTTATTACCTTACACAAGCTTTGTTATACTGAGAATGTCCTTTGTTGCCTATATTAACCAATCACAGCTCAGATTAATTAACTGTAGCAAAATAGAAGCTGAGCTGTGATTGGTTGCTATTGGCAGCCTGATAAATCTTTGTGAAATGAGTTTTGTGTGTGCTGAGGGTGGTATGTGTTCAAGCACGTGGTAGTGTGTGGCGCATTTTGTGTGTGTGTTCATATCCCCGTGTGTGGTGAGTATGAGTATCCCATGTCGGGGCCCCACCTTAGCAACTGTACGGTATATACTCTTTGGTGCCATCGCTCTCATTCTTTAATTCTCCCTTGTTCACACGTGGCAGCTGTCAATTTGCCTCCAACACTTTTCCTTTCACTTTTTCCCCATTATGTAGATAGGGACAAAATTGTTTGGTGAATTGGAACGCGCAGTGTTAAAATTTCACCTCACAACATAGCCTATGATGCTCTCGGGGTCCAGACGTGTGACTGTGCAAAATTTTGTGGCTGTAGCTGCAACGGTGCAAATGCCAACCCCGGACATACACACATACAGACATACATACATACACACACACACACATTCAGCTTTATATATTAGATGGTCTCCCATGCTGGTATGTGCTGCCCCCTTCCTGGTATTTGTGCTGCCCCCATCCTGTCCCCACCATCCTATCCTGGTATGCATGGCACCCCTCACCCCCAATCCTGGTATGCGTGGCACCCCTCATCCCCAATCCTGGTATGTGTGGTACTCCTCATCCCTATCCTGGTATACATGGTACCCCATCCCTCATCCCTATCCTGGTATGTATGGTATCCCTCATCCTGGTATGCATGGGCCCCTCACCCACATCCTGGTATGCATGGCACCCCTCACCCCCATCCTGGTATGTATGGCCCCTCATCCTGGTATGCATGGCACTCCTCATCCCTATCCTGGTATGCATGGCCCTACATCCGAATCCTGGTATGCATGGCACCCCTCATCCCCAATCCCGGTATGCATGGTACCCCTCATCCACAATCCCGGTATGTATGGCACCCCTCATCCCCAATTCCGGTTTGCATGGTACCCCTCATCCCCAATCCCGGTATGCATGGTACCCCTCATCCACAATCCCGGTATGTATGGCACCCCTCATCCCTAATCCCGGTATGCATGGCACCCCTCATCCCCAATCCCGGTATGCATGGCACCCCTTATCCCAAATCCTGGCATGCATGGCCCCTCATCCGAATCCTGGTATGCATGGCACCCCTCATCCCCAATCCCAGTATGCATGGTACCCCTCATCCACAATCCCGGTATGTATGGCACCTCTCATCCCCAATCCCGGTATGCATGGCATTCCTCATCCCCAATCCCGATATGCATGGCACCCCTCATCCCCAATCCCGGTATGCATGGCACCCTTCATCCCCAATCCTGGTATGCATGGCTCCCTCATCCCCAATCCTGGTATGCATGGCACCCCTCATCCCCAAACCTGGTATGCATTGCGCCCCTCATCCCCACTCCTGGAATGCATGGCACCCCTCATCCCCACTCCTAGTATGCATGGCACCCCACATCCCCACTCCTGGTATGCATGGCACCCCTCATCCCCAATCCCGGTATGCATGGCACCCCTTATCCCAAATCCTGGTATGCATGGCCCCTCATCCGAATCCTGGTATGCATGGCACCCCTCATCCCCAATCCCGGTATGCATGGTACCCCCCATCCACAATCCCGGTATGTATGGCACCTCTCATCCCCAATCCCGGTATGCATGGCATTCCTCATCCCCAATCCCGGTATGCATGGCACCCCTCATCCCCAATCCCGGTATGCATGGCACCCTTCATCCCCAATCCTGGTATGCATGGCTCCCTCATCCCCAATCCTGGTATGCATGGCACCCCTCATCCCCAAACCTGGTATGCATTGCGCCCCTCATCCCCACTCCTGGTATGCATGGCACCCCTCATCCCCACTCCTAGTATGCATGGCACACCTCATCCCCTCTCCTGGCATGCATGGCACCCCTCATCCCCACTCCTGGTATGCATGGCACCCTCATCCCCAATCTTGGTATACATGGCTCCCTCATCCCCAATCCTGGTATGCATGATACTCCTCATCCCCAATCCTGGTATGCATGGCACCCCTCATCCCCAATCCAGGTATGCATGGCACCCCTCATCCCAATTCTGGTATGCATGGCTCCCTCATCCTCAATCCTGGTATGCATGGCACTCTTCATCCCCAATCCTGGTATGCATGGGCCCCTTATTCCCAATCCTGGTATACATGGCACCCCTCATCCCTATTCTGGTATGTATGGCACCCCTCATCGTGGTATGCATTACACCCCTCATCCCAATTCTGATATGTATGGCCACCTCATCCCAGAAACCTGGTATGCATTGCACCCAATCCCTCATCCTAGTATGCATGGCACACCTCATCCTTATCCTGGTATGCATGGTACCCCTCATCCCTATTCTGGTATGCATGATACCCCTCATCCTGGTATGCATGGTACCCCTCATCCATATCCTGGTATGTATGGTACCCCTCATCCCTATTCTGCTATGCATGGCACCCCTCACCCCCCAATCCTGGTATGCATGGTCCCGTCACCCCCCAATCCTGGTATGCATGGTACCCCTCATCCCCAATCCTGTTATGCATGGTCCCCTCACCCCCCAATCCTGATATGCATGGTTCCCTCACCCCCCAATCCTGGTACGCATGGTTCCCTCACCCCCCAATCCTGGTATGCATTGTCCCCTCACCCCCCAATCCTGGTATGCATGGTCCCCTCATCCCCCAATAATGGTATGTGTGGTACCCCTCATCCTGGTATGCATGGTCCCATTACCCCCCAATCCTGGTATGTGTAGTACCCCTCAGCCCCCAATCCTGGTATGCATGATCCCCTCACCCCACAATCCTGGTATACATGGTCCCCTCACCCCCCAATCCTGGTATGTGTGACCCCCTCACACCCCAATCCTGGTATGTGTGGCCCCCTCACCCCCCAATCCTGGTATGTGTGGCCCCCTCACACCCCAATCCTGGTATGCGTGGTGCCACTTACCCCCCAATCCTGGTATGTGTGGCCCCCTCATCCCTTTCACGCTGTACACACATACAAAAAAATAAACAGTTATACTCACCTTTCTTCTCTGTGCTCCAGCGCTGCTGCTGTTCTGCCGGAGGCTGTGGGAGGAGTGCGGCGACGGAGCACTGCGCTGTCCGGCGCCATTTCGCGAACCGCCGGGGAGCCAGGACTCATCACTGAGGAGACCGCGGGCCATCCGAAAGTGAGTATAATGGTTTTTTTATTTGAATTATTTTTAACTACAGGTACTATGGTACCCGGGTCTGGAGGAGAGTCTCCTCTTCTCCATACCCGGTTAGCATCCGCGCATTGAATCACTTAATATCCGCATGTGTACGTGTAGTCATCGGGATATTAAGCGATTCAATGCAAGTCAATGGCGGCAATTACGCTGCGTGTCTGCAAAATTAATGGACGTGTTGCGGATTTTTCCGCAATGATAATCCGCAGCAGAAATTTCCGCAGCATGTGCACAGCACATGCGGATTATCATTGGGAAACATGGCAGACAACTTAACATGCGTTTTTAATGTGTTTTCGTGGTGGAAATGCAGCCGCGGAAACTCATTTAATCCGCATTGTGAGCACGCAGCCTAATACCATTTATTTTTACATCAATAACTTTTGATTGAATTTGATATAAAGGGTTACTAATAAGTAGAAGACAAGCATACAACATCAAGCCAAATAAGAAACATTACATGAGTTGTTTGACAGAGCAATTTAGATATCATTGCTGAGAAGCAACCAAGTAACACTCAGCTGTTCAGTAGTGGGCCATGCACATTTAAACATGAAAAAAATAATTCATACACCCAAATATAACTAATAAGGTAAAGGAAAACAGAATAAACTTGATGAACCTAACTGTCTTGGGAATTCTATCCTGTATTTAACAGTCCAGAAGTTTTAAGGGTGAATTGTGTTTTTTAGTTGAAGAAGCCAGACATTCCAATCCTTCATAATATTTTGGATTCTGATATTTTTGTAAGCTATATGTTCATAAGAACAAGCTTTATTAACCCATGTTTTACCCTCGTCTATGGTGGGGAGACTAGGCTTTTCCAAAATCTGGCAGTTGCTAATTTTGTTACTAAAAGAATGTATTTAGAAACTGCTCTTCTTTGAGTAGGGAGTGAGTGTCTAAGTAATAAGGCCAAAAAGGGTAAAGGTGTGTTATTAAAAGCTAAAAGAGATTAAATGAGGGCAGTCACACAGAATATGCAGGAGGGATCCCTTGTAACCACAGATACGCCAACAAAAATAAGAAGACTCTGGAAAAAATATAAATATAACTGAGTTTTGCTAGAGTGTAATGCCAGAGTAAAACTGTTTTTATGTATGATTCGTAAAATACTGAACAGGAAAAGATATACAGTTATATGAAAAAGTTTGGGCACCCAATTAATCTTAAGCTTAATGTTTTATAAAAATTGGTGTTTTTGCAGCAGCTATTTCAGTTTGATATATGTAATAACTGTTGGACACAGTAATGTTTCTGCCTTGAAATGAGGTTTATTGTACTAACAGAAAATGTGCAATCTGCATTCAAACAAAATTTGACAGGTGCATAAGTATGGGCACCCTTATCATTTTCTTGTTTTAAATACTCCTACCCACTTTTTACTGACGTACTAAAGCACTTTTTTGGGTTTTGTAACCTCATTGAGCTTTGAACTTCATAGCCAGGTGTATGCAATCGTGAGAAAAGCTACTTAAAGTGGCCACTTGCAAGTTGTTCTCCTGTTTGAATCTCCTCTGAAAAGTGGCATCATGGGCTCCTCAAAACAACTGTCAAATGATCTGAAAACAAAGATTATTCAACATAGTTGTTCAGGGGAAGGATACAAAAAGCTGTCTCAGAGATTTAACCTGTCAGTTTCCACTGTGAGGAACATAGTAAGGAAATGGAAGAACACAGGGACAGTTCTTGTTAAGGCCAGAAGTGGCAGGCCAAGAAAAACATCAGAAAGGCAGAGAAGAAGAATGGTGAGATCAGTCAAGGACAATCCTCAGACCACCTCCAGAGAGCTGCAGCATCAACTTGCTGCAGATGGTGTCACTGTGTATCGGTCAACTATACAACACACTTTGCACAAGGAGAAGCTGTATGGGAGAGTGATGCGAAAGAAGCCGTTTCTGCAAGCACGCCACAAACAGAGTCGGCTGAGGTATGCAAAAGCACATTTGGAGAAGCCAATTTCTCTTTGGAAGAAGGTCCTGTGGACTGATGAAACCAAGATTGACTTGTTTGGTCATACAAAAAGGCGTTATGCATGGCGGCAAAAAAACACAGCATTCCAAGAAAAACACTTGCTACCCACAGTAAAATTTGGTGGAGGTTCCATCATGCTTTGGGGCTGTGTGGCCAATGCCGGCACCGGGAATCTTGTTAAAGTTGAGGGATGCATGGATTCCACTCAGTATCAGGAGATTCTTGACAATAATGTTCAACAATCAGTGATAAAGTTGAAGTTACGCAGGGGATGGATCTTTCAGCAAGACAATGATCCAAAACACCGCTCCAAATCTACTCAGGCATTCATGCAGAGGAACAATTATAATGTTCTGGAATGGCCATCCCAGTTCCCAGACCTGAATATCATTGAACATCTGTGGGATCATTTGAAGAGGGCTGTCCATGCTCGGCGATCATCAAACTTAACTGAACTGGAATTGTTTTGTAAAGAGGAATGGTCAAAAATACCTTCATCCAGGATCCAGGAACTCATTAAAAGCTACAGGAAGCGACTAGAGGCTGTTATTTTTGCAAAAGGAGGATCTACTAAATATTACTGTCACTTTTCTGGTGAGGTGCCCATACTTATGCACCTGTCAAATTTTGTTTGAATGCAGATTACACATTTTCTGTTAGTACAATAAACCTCATTTCAAGGCAGAAACATTCCTGTGTCCAACAGTTATTACATATATCAAACTGAAATAGCTGTTGCAAAAACACCAATTTTTATAAAACATTAAGCTTAAGATTAATAGGGGTGCCCAAACTTTTTCATATAACTGTAACTTATGAAAGAAAGTGTGCAAGACCGTTCTGAAATTGGAAAGACTTTATCTAGGTCATCTTCCCACAAAATAAATGGAGTGGGCTTAAAGGGGTGGTCTGAAATGCAGATTCATTTTCATCCTAAATGCCTATCTATTTAATGCCATAATCTAATCTATTTTTTTATATATGGTGGTCCAAAAGTAGGTGGACAGAAAGTGTAATAAGGTTATGAAGGGGGAGATTTATCAAACACTAAATTGCTGCCGCCTGTCTGGATCATCCTCCAATAAACCATGAATTAGACATGGACGATAAGCTTTCCACCCAATAGATTTCAGGATTCGCATGATAGAAGCTCGTGAAATTCCCAATTCCAAAGAGGCTCTTCTGGTGGACTTTTTTGGACTCTGAACAAATGTTTCCGCAACAAGTTGTTTATTATCTTCTGTACAGACTGTTTTGGGTCGACCAGTTTTTGGAGCATTAAGGATTGAGCCAGTGGCATTGAATTTGTCACGAATGCGGTAAATGGTTTGTCTCTTTGGGGCTTGAGTGCCAAATGTTTCAACCCAATTTGCTCTAACGGTTTAAGCATTTTGAGATTTCCAATACTCTGTTAAAATCCATTTTCTTTAATCTGTATTTAAATTATTTGCCATTATGTGTTATCTGAATTATCTGAAAAGAAAACAGATTTGGGGGAGATCTATCTGTGAAAACTAGATCTGTGAAAATGGCTCAGTTGCCCTTAGCAACCAATCAGATTCCACCTTTCTTTTTCCAAAGAGTCTGTGAGGAATGAAAAGTGGAATCTGATTGCTTGCTAAGGGCAACTGAGCCAGTTTCACTTTACACCATGCTTGATAAATCTCCCCCTTCATAACCTTATTACACTTTCTGTCCACCTACTTTTCGACCACCCTGTACTTTAATTAAAAATCCCCTAACCTTCCCTAACTACACTAAGTGCTTTACTTTTTTTCTTTTACAACTTCCTTTTTGATGACACTTTGTTAGAGAATCCCAGTGCATGTTGAGAAGCATCATCAAGGGGCAGAGTCTCTCTCCAGTGTCATTAGTGACTTTCATTTCAGGGGCTGGGCTAGTCCCTGCTCTGTCTCTGTATGATGAGCACAATGACAGTGGGTTCTCTTGCCAAGTCAGATCAATAGTAACCAGCAGGCAACAGAGTGCACTGTCAGTATGCGTTGTAAGACGAATACCTGGCGTGCAGAGACCAGTGGTGCCCACTTGCTGAAGAGCCTTCTGGCAAAGATCCTGGCTGGGTGAGTGATGCATGCTACCAAGTGATGAGCGGGAGCATGCAGGAAAGACGGTGACATCTTTGTCCCGATCTTTCTAAAAAAATGTCCAGCTTACTCTTCTACTTTTGATTTCTTTTGCCTCGAATCATCATCACAGGTGATTGAGGCAAGTATTAAACGGTTTTAGATAACATGCATCAGAGAAGTTGCTCGTAAAGCTTTGAGAGTGACGGAGGTCTTTGATCAAGCGGCCATCTTCCTCAGCTGCCAAGCTACTCCCCCTTAATACCATTTCTTTAACCATATAATGATGCAATTAAGGTCCTTAGAAATAACTTTTATTTTATGTGAAAGATGAACGGAGGATGAATCCGAGTTATTGGTTGGATTTGGTGTCTCTCTCCAGTTCCGCTTTCTTCTTAAAGGGACCATTGTCCGTGTTGATGAGCTTATCAGACACACATTCATTGATGGTCTTAATGAAATTTTGTGGGGAGATATCGTTGAACTAAACACAATTTGCACTCCACTTCTAAAACAGTTTAATTTCATAGGACTTGTCCACAACAGGAAGGGTTTCCCAATCTGCCATTGTGTGTACTCATCTATTGGTCACTACTTTATGTTACCCTTAGAAAAGTCTGTATAAATCAATAAAAATATTACCATTTCTGCTGAGTGCCACAGAAAATTCAAACAAGGTCTATCATTAGGAAAGGCGAACAATATTCTGAAGCTAGAAAACCCCATTAATTTCATTACATAAATATTTAAAGGAGGAAATAAAAAGACAGTAGTGAACTCAGGCTTCAGTTCAGTTCACTTATACAATTTTTCTGTAGGTTTCATTTCTCCACAGTCACGTGGATTGTAGAAGAACTTGTTTCTTAAGTGCTTACTTAGAAGGGTTGGGCCTCTCCCCATTTCTCTACGCCCCCTCACATCATCTCTTACTGTAAATTACTCATGTAACTTAATACTTTGGAATGAGACCAGACACACCTGTTTAACAGGTAGAGGAAAGTTTTTTCGAACTTGAATAATCTTAACAACTACATGAAACGACAACACTGCAGGCTTTAATAGCACTGATGACAAGTTCATTTTAGTGTCATAGATTTCATTTATTGGTTACTCTACCAAAGTCTACTAAAACAGTTCTTTTTACGATTCCCTATGTGACTACATACTGGCCGAACATTAATTTAATCAAAGACATCTAGAAAAATATTGCGATAACTTACAAAAGGGCTTTCCTGAGATTTCTGCTTTAATTGGTTGATTTAAGGCATCTTACTATGCTGAGATGTTTGTCCTAGTAAACAATCCAGTCCACTGTATTCAGAATCAGGCTTGTTTCCTTGATTGAATTGAGTGCAATGTAGGAGTGTATGGAAGGTTTCCACATTTACAATTTATCAACACTATATCTCATAAAGATCTAAATAAGAAGTGTGTAAATTTGTAATGCTAAATGGGTTTTTCACTCTTGGAAAATCTCTGTCCCCCCCGGCTGCAGTTTGTTTATATAAAAACAAACTGCGCTTTAATCCCCCTCCACTCCACTGGTCCAGAATCGAGTCTCCGCCACTAAGTCCGGTGTTTCTTTTCTGTCTGCAGCACTTCTATCAGCGCGGTAACCAATAGCTGAACTCAGCAGCTCTACCTGAGTTGACGGCACAATCCAATCAGAGTCGCTGAGTTCACTAATTGATTGCCACTATGCTGACGTGACATTAGTGCTGCAGACAATAACAGACACCAGGAGCAGAAACATAAACTCAGGTCTAGACCCGGTGAGGGTGTGTAAATCATAGTTGGTTTATTTAAAACCAACCTCAGTCAGGGGACAGAGGTTTGCTGAAAATGGGAAACCACTTTAAAGAGGACCTTTCATCAGTTGTAGTATGTTAAACTGGCCACAGCATGGAAAAGTGGCTGTAAAGTTGAAATAAACATATTTTATTCTTTTTTCCCCATCTCCTTTGCAGAGATAATTAGCTAGCAAATATGAGCAGACCTTTCGGTGTAGGATTGAGTTTGAGTTTAATTTCTTGAAATTCGTGGCTTCACACGAATTCAAACACATGGAGATTCGTCTTGAGGTTCACAAGAACAAAAAACTTGCTCTGTACTATTTTCTACACAGCTGAAGCTTCAGAAAGTGGGATAGTGTCTTGTGTGTGGCCACTCGTGCTTCCCCATAATGCCCTGCCGCTATGACATCTAATGGATTATTATACCTTGTACAGTGGTGGTCCATATCTGAGCCATTACAGATCAGCAGATCCCTGGGGAGCATAGTTTATATTGCAGAGTTATTTTCCATATCTCCAATATCACTGGATGTCTCTTCGGTAGTCTGTAAGCTCTTATGATCAGCAGGGTCCAATCTCTCTCTCTTTCTCCTATACATTCTAAGCTCTTACGATCATTGGGGTCTTCTCTCTCTTTCCTGTACAATGTAAGCTCTTAAGATCAGTGGGGTCCCTCCTCGCTCTCGTAAATAGAGTGTAAGCTCTTATGATTAGTGTGGTCCTCTCTTTCTTCTCCAGTATGTAAGCTATTATGGTCAACGGGGTCCTTTCTCGCTCTGCTATAAAGCGTAAGCTCTAGTGTTGAGCGAGCATGCTCGACACAGCTCGGTACTCGCCCGAGCATCACGCTACTCGGGATGTTCGGCGAGCACCGAGCATTTCCGGGTTACTCGGGCGGGAGCTCGGGTCTCCGCCCTGCATGTTTGGCGCTCTTTACAGAGCCAATGAACATGCAGGGATTGCCAGCCAGTCACTGTAATGCCGCAGCCATGCTGGTTGTGGGCATTACATTGATTGGCTGGCCGCACAGCGTCACCTTGAGTATTTAAAACCGGGCGTCGCCATCTTGGACACAGACTGCCGGGATCAGACAGTGTAGGGACAGCGCTGCTGATTTAGGGAGAGATATATACTGCAAAATAGTTAGTATAGGGTCTGTAAAGCCTGCCAAATCAAACAGACAGTCCTTCTTAGGACTAATATCCATCCCAGATATCAGGCAGGTAGGCAGGCTGTATAGGAGACGCAGTGGTTATACCAGCAAACGCTGCACTACAGTCCTGTGTGCTCCTGTTGCTGAAATTTCTGGACTTAGCTCCAGGTCTCAGGGGCCAGGAAAAATCCTTTTTTTTTCATCTAAATCCTCTTTTTTTTTTTTCCTCCTTAACACTGTACAAATACCCGTCTTATTAACCTTTTGGTGTCCCCCCCCCAAAAAAAAAAAAAAAGTGTGTCTGTGACAGTTCAGACACAAATATATCTGTTTAAAAGAGTCTGGTGTAGGCCAGAGAAATAGAAGTGTGGTTTTGCAGTTCCACGGTTCAAACCTCAGTATTATCCACTTTTGGGCCATTTTTACCTAAAAAAAAAACAATTTGAGTGTGTCGCTCACTGTTCAGCCGCAAATATATCTATTTAAAAAAGTTTGGTATACACCAGTAAATTATAACTGTGGTTTTGCAGTTCCACGGTAAAAAATCTCTATTATCCTGCTTTTGGCATTTTTCTCCATAAAAAAAAACAGTAATAGTGTCTCCCTGATTGTTCAAACACAAATATATCTGTTTAAAATAGTCTGGTGTAGGCCAGAGAAATAGAAGTGTGGTTTTGCAGTTCGACGGTTCAAACCTCAGTATTATCCACTTTTGGGCCATTTTTACCTAAAAAAAAACAGTTTGAGTGTGTCGCTCACTGTTCAGCCGCAAATATATCTATTTTAAAAAGTCTGGTATACACCAGTAAATTATAACTGTGGTTTTGCAGTTCCACGGTAAAAAGCTCTATTATCCTGCTTTTGGCATTTTTTGCCATAAAAAACCTGTAATAGTGTCTCACTGATTGTTCAGACACAAATATATCTGTTTAAAAGAGTCTGGTGTAGGCCAGAGAAATAGAAGTGTGGTTTTGCAGTTCCACGGTTCAAACCTCAGTATTATCCACTTTTGGGCCATTTTTACCTAAAAAAAAACAGTTTGAGTGTGTCGCTCACAGTTCAGCTGCAAATATATCTATTTAAAAAAGTCTGGTATACACCAGTAAATTATAACTGTGGTTTTGCAGTTCCACGGTAAAAAATCTCTATTATGCTGCTTTTGGCATTTTTGGCCATAAAAAAAACAGTAATAGTGTCTCCCTGATTGTTCAGACACAAATATATCTGTTTAAAATAGTCTGGTGTATGCCAGAGAAATAGAAGTGTGGTTTTGCAGTTCGACGGTTCAAATCTCTGTATTATCCACTTTTGGGCCATTTTTACCTAAAAAAAAACAGTTTGAGTGTGTCGCTCACTGTTCAGCCGCAAATATATCTATTTTAAAAAGTCTGGTATACACCAGTAAATTATAACTGTAGTTTTGCAGTTCCACGGTAAAAAATCTCTATTATCCTGCTTTTGGCATTTTTTGCCATAAAAAACCTGTAATAGTGTCTCCCTGATTGTTCAGACACAAATATATCTGTTTAAAAGAGTCTGGTATACACCAGTAAATTATAACTGTGGTTTTTCCGTTCCACGGTCAAAAAACTCTATTATCCAGCTTTTGGCAATTTTTCCGTAAAGAAAAACAGTAATAGTGTCTCCTGCTTGTTCAGATACAAATATATCTATTTAAAAGAGTCTGGTGTAGGCCTGAGAAATAGAAGTGTGGTTTTGCAGTTCCACTGGTCAAATCTCTGTATTATCCTGCTTTTGGCATTTTTTTGCCGTAAAGAAAAACAGTAATAGTGTCTCCTGATTGTTCAGACACAAATATATCTGTTTAAAAGAGTCTGGTGTAGGCCTGAGAAATAGAAGTGTAGTTTTGCAGTTCCACGGGTCAAATCTCTGTATTATCCTGCTTTTGGCATTTTTTGCCGTAAAGAAAAACAGTAATAGTGTCTCCTGATTGTTCAGACACAAATATTTCTGTTTAAAAGAGTCTGACTCTGGTATACACCAGTAAATTATAACTGTGGTTTTGCCGTTTCACGGTAAAAAATCTCTATTATACAGCTTTTGGTATTTTTTTCGTAAAAAAAAAACAGTAATAGTTTCTCCCTGATTGTTCAGATTGTTTAAAAGAGTCGGGTGTAGGCCAGAGAAATAGAACTGTGGTTTTCCTCTTCCACGGTTCTACTCTACTTTTTATTACCCTTTTTCCATTGATAGTGCGAATGTAAGCTATTTTACTTCATTTACAATGGGCAAGGCGCGTGGCAATGGTCGTGGAACTGGACGTTCTGGTGATGGTGCGTGCAGAGGATGGGGCCGTGGCCAAGGTGAAAATGTGCCACAACCAACAGCCACATCTTCTCACTCCCAGTTCTTGACCGAATTACTAGGGAAGCACAGAGCAACACCAGTATTGCGACCTGATCAGTGTGAACAGGTTATTAATTGGATAGCAGATAATACTTCCAGTTACCTGGGCACCACCACCTCCGGTCTGTCTTCCACACGGTCAAATCTTAGTAGCCGTAAGTCTCGACCGCATACTCCTCCTCACCCTGATGCTCCTTCCTCCCACCATGCCGAGTGTCGTCAGACAGCAACTGATCCCACAATTGGACATTCTGAAGAGCTGTTCACTGGTCCATTTCCAGATTTGTGCCCCTCGCCTGCTCCGCTTGAAGTGGTGGAAGAGGAGATCCCATGTAGCAATGCCCAAATATTTGAACAGCCACGGCCACAGGAAGTCGACGCTGGCAATTTGTCACAAGAGGTGGACGATGACGAGACACAATTGCCAGGGAGTGAGGAGGAGGATCGTGGTGCGCAAGTGGAAGAGGAGGAGGTGGTGGATGATCTAGTAACTGACCCAACGTGGCAGGAGGATATGCAGAGCGAGGCCAGCAGCACACAGGGTGAGGGAGGCAGAGTACCCCAACAGGCAGGAAGAAGCAGTGTGGAGGCCGCACACAGAAGGCAGGCAACAGTTCCCCGTAACACCAACACGAGGGACGTTGCCAGTACAACCTGTAGGTCTTCCAGAGTCTGGAATTTTTTTAAAGACT
This sequence comes from Phyllobates terribilis, assembly GCF_046119375.1. Lineage (NCBI taxonomy): Eukaryota > Metazoa > Chordata > Amphibia > Anura > Dendrobatidae > Phyllobates > Phyllobates terribilis. Next base: position 640,438,546 of record NW_027362762.1, read on the forward strand.
CTGCTGATAACCCCAAAAAGGCCATTTGTATCACCTGCCATGCCAGCATCAACAGGGGTGACAAAACTACCAGCCTGACCACCACCAGCATGATCAGGCACATGGCAGCAAAGCACCCGACTTTGTGGGGGTGAACCCCAGGGTCCACGACCAGTGTCAGCGGATGTCACCACTGCTTCTTCCGCTGTTGTGCGTGCAATAGAACCCCCTGCTGTGTGTGCAAGGCAATCCCCTGTCCATACTGCATGTAAAGATGCCCCCTCCTCTCAGTCTTCACTTGTTCTGGCAGTTTCTCAAGAAACAGCATCAATGTCCATGTCCACGTCCCACCATAGCGTTCAATTGTCCATATCCCATACCTTTGAACGAAAGCGGAAATTCGCAGCCAACGCCCCACAGGCCACAGTCCTAAATTCGCACATTTGACGACTGCTTGCATTGGAAATGCTGCCTTTTAGGCTGGTGGAGATGGAATCCTTCCGCAACCTTATGGCGGTGGCCGTCCCTCGGTACTCGGTCCCCAGCCGACACTATTTTGCCCGGTGTGCCATCCTCGCACTACACAAGCACGTGTCCCAAAGCATCTGCCGTGCCCTCAACAACGCAGTTACTGGGAGAGTCCACATAACAACGGACACGTGGACAAGTGCTTGTGGCCAGGGACGGTACATCTCCCTGACGGCACACTGGGTAAACATAGTGGAAGCCGGGACCCAGTCGGACCTTGGGACTGAACACATCCTCCCCACACCGAGGATTGCAGGCCCTATGTCAGTCAGAGTTGCCCCCACAGTGTACAGCTCCTGCGCATCATCCTCCTCCTCATGTTCAGCCTCCATCTCAGATATCACCACATCAGTTACAAGCTGGAAGCACTGCAGTACTGCCTCCGCCAAGCAGCAACAGGCTGTGCTGAAACTCATAAGCTTAGGTGATAAACATCACACTGCTTGTGAGTTGTGGACAGCTGTGAAAGATCAGGCAGATCTGTGGCTGAGACCGCTGAACCTACATCCAGGCATGGTCGTGTGTGACAATGGCCGTAACCTGGTGGCGGCTCTGAGGCGAGGCGAGATCACACACGTACCATGCCTGGCTCATGTGCTTAACCTTGTGGTTCAGCGGTTTCTTAAATCGTACCCCGAGTTGCCAGATCTGCTCGTCAAAGTACGCCGCCTGTCAGCTCATTTTCGCAAGTCGGCTACAGCTTCCGCCGCCCTTGCTATGTTGCAGCAGCGTTTGCAGCTTCCGTCACACTGACTGGTGTGTGGTGTCCCCACACGTTGGAACTCTACCCTCCACATGTTGCAAAGGATCTGTGAGTAGAAGAGAGCAGTTGTGGAGTACCAGCTGCAACAAGGCCGTCGATATTCAGGTCAGACTCCACACATAAGACCTCAGGAGTGGACCTGGATGTCTGACATATGTACCATCTTGACAAATTTTGAGGAGTCCACCAAGATGGTGAGTGGCGATGACGACATCATTAGCATCAGCATTCCACTTGTCTGTCTTTTGCAACGCTCTCTGCAGAGAATTAAAGAGGCATTGCAGCCAGAGTATGATGAGATGGATCAAGAAGGCATAGCGGTCGATTACACACAGCCCAGCCTCATCTCATTCCAACTTGCCAGGGGGGACAATGAGGGAGAGGAGGAGGAGGAGGAAGAACAGGAGCTGGTATCATGCGCTGTAGACGGTAGTACCTGTACAACTGTCATACCGTCGGTTCAGCGTGGGTGGCCTGAGGACAGGGAGGAGGAGGAGGAGAAGAGCATGGTCAGTCATCATCTTGGTGAGGACATGGAAGTCTTGCCCATTACCAGTCTGGCACGCATGGCTGACTTTATGTTACGCTGCCTTAACCGTGACCCTCGCGTTGTCAAAATGTTGGGTGACAGTCATTACTGGTTGGTGACACTTTTAGACCCCCGCTACAAGGAGAACTTTCACTCTCTTATTCCTGAGGTGGAGAGGTCTACCAGAAGGCCCTTGCTGCAGAACTGTTAAAAAAATTCCCATCTGAACACGCTAGCGGCAGAGGTCACAGTTCGTTGCCCAACCAAGGCGTACATGCGAAAGAGACGCAACTCCAATCCAGCAGAGGCAGGGGAACACTGTCAATGTTCTGGGACAGTTTTCTGTGACCCGCCCAGCTTACAGGCCCTGAGGCGCGGGGTACTCTCACAGGGAGTGGAAAGTTTCAAAAGATGGTGAGGGAGTACCTTGCCGACCGTACCAGCATCCTCCGTGATTATTTCGGGAGGTGTATTCACATGCAACGCTTCACACCCACACATGGGTATACGCTTCCTCATTTTGGCTGTTTTATGCTCTTCTCCTTATCCTCAGCCTCCACCACCACTATACCACCTGGGTGACCGTGGTCCGTGTTGTCATTATTGCAAGTTCCTCCGTCCTTATTTTTGGCAGCTTTTACTTGGAAGGCATAAGCAAAGACTATGGGAGACCCACTCCCCAATAATGGGAATAATGTTTGTAATATGCTTTACTGCATGGCTCTTGTAAGGGGCATTGCAAGTTCCTCCGTCCTAATTTTTGGCAGCTTTTGCTTGGAAGGCATAAGCAAAGACTATGGGAGACCCACTCCCCAATAATGAGAATAATGTTTTTAAGATGCTGTACTGCATGGCTCTTGTAAGGGGCATTAAAACCGTCTTGTTAAGCTACTGCGACCTCCACCATTCTTCCAAGGGGCATTAAAACCGTCTTGTTAAGCTACTGCGACCTCCACGTCTCTTCCAAGGGGCATTTAAACCGTCTTGTTAAGCTACTGCGACCTCCACGTCTCTTCCAAGGGGCATTAAAACCGTCTTGTTAAGCTACTGCGACCTCCACGTCTCTTCCAAGGGGCATTAGAACCGTCTTGTTAAGCTATTGCGACCTCCACCACTTTTCCAAGGGGCATTAAAAGCGTCTTGTTATGCTACTGTGACCTCCACGTCTCTTCCGAGGGGCATTAAAACAGTCTTGTCAAGCTACTGCGAGCTCCACGTCTATTCCGAGGGGCATTAAAACCGTCTTGTTAAGCTACTGCGACCTCCACGTCTCTTCCAAGGGACATTAAAAGCGTCTTGTTAAACCACTCTGAACTCCACAGCACTTCCAAGGGGCATTGAAATGTTGTTTTTAATTACCTCTAACCTCCACGACTCTAAGAGAGACCCACTCCCCAATAATGGGTAGAAGGTTTTTAGTACGCTGTAATCCACGTCTGTTTCAAGGGGCATTGCAGTTCCTCATAATTTTTGGAAAGCCTTCCATTCACTGCTTAGGCCAACAGTGTACAGGAGACCCAGTTGCTATAAATGGAAAAAACGGTTTAGTTAAGGCCCTGTGACCTCCATGTCACTTTCAAGGGGCATTGGAGTGCCTCGAAATTTTTGGTAGGTATTGCACTGACTGTATGCCCTATAACTGTGTAGCCGAACCGCTCCTTTTGTTACAGAAACATATCCTACAAGACATGTGTGGTTGACTGGCCTGATATTGATGTGAATGGTCCCTGTTCCTCCTGCTCTTTCTCCTTTGCCACCACCTTATCCATCATTTATCACCTGAAGCTTTGCTTTAACGGGAGTCATAGAACTGGGATAGTAGCAGGAAAACATCCAGCAATCCTTGGAGGAGGTAGGATATGCGCCAAAACGCTGACCACCTCAGGCCTAGCCGCTACTACATACATGCGCTTGCATTCCAAGAAAACAAAGCAGATGCTAACTTCTATCATCATCATCATGCTCCTCACCTTGGCACTCTCAACTCCCCTGATGAAGAAGCCATGGCCCACCGGAGGAGTCTGGTTCTCTGGTGGGCTCGTCCAATGCTGCCCTAAAAGTAGGCCAGGCTAAGAAAAGTGTGGGGGAAGTTCCAAGGAGAAATAGGGGTGGCTGGGGACCGTTTATGGACACCCGGCTGCCCCCAGGCGGCTGGGGACCATGTGTGGACACCCGGCCGCAGGGCGGCTGGGGACCGAGTATGGACACCTGGCCGCCCCCTGGTGGCTGGGGACCGAGTGTGGACACCCGGCCGCCGGGCGGCTGGGGACTGAGTATGGATACCAGGCCGCCGATGCAGCCATGACGTGGTGGCCAGATTCCGCCTCCACATGCCTAAAAGGCCCAATCTAAAGTGCAAGCAAGCAAGCTGTTTGGTATTGCAGCCTGGGGGTGGGTGGGTGGCAGGCTGCATACTTGCGCTTGCATTGCAAGGAATGGGAGAGGTACAATTGAACACTGCCCTGGGACAAGGACTTGAACGGGGATAGTTGCAAGTCTGCAATGACAGGTGCAGGCTGGGAGGCATCTTCGCAAGATGGTGGGCTCGTCCAATGCTGCCCTAAAGTAGGCCAGGCTAAGAAAAGCGTGGGGGAAGTTCCAAGGAGAAATAGGGGTCTCTGGGGACCGTTTATGGACACCCGGCTGCCCCCAGGCAGCTGGGGACCATGTGTGGACACCCGGCCGCCGGGCGGCTGGGGACTCAGTATGGATACCTCGCTGCCGAAGCAGCCATGAGGTAGTGGCCAGCTTCGGCCTCCTCCAAACTGAAAGGCCCCATTTCAAGTGCAAGCTAGCAGTATGGTATTGGAGCCTGCGGTTGGGTGGTTGGCTGCATATTTGTGCTTGCATTGCAAGGAATGGGGGAGGTACAATTGAACACTGCCCTGGGACAAGGACTTGCACGGGGATAGTTGCAAGTCTGCATCTTCTGATGCAGCAAGGATCACTTCTGATGGGCACACTTTTAGGCAGTGACCTGGGTGTCAGAGATGCTTCCAGGGGTCTTCCCCATGCTGTTCCCATGTCTTTTCAGCACTGTATGCATGTGTCACACAGCACATGGCCAGATAAGTTTGTAAAATGTTAAAATGACATTTCCCGGTGAATGCATTTGTCACGGTTGAAAGCAATACAAAAGTGCAAAAACGCGTATAAAATGCTACTTGTGAACATAGCCCAAGGTGTAGAGGAGTATTTTTGTTTTTGGTTATTTATTTTACCTTATACATAAGTCTTTACCCTGGAAAGGAAGTTTCTTAACATATTTCACAGGAAAACCGTTTCAGTTTAGTTTTTGAACGTTTTATTGTGAGTCCGTAAAAGTGGCTTAATATCTCTGACCACATTGTTGACAGCAGTGACCTGTGGGTCAGAAATGCTTCCTGGGGCGATCCCCATGCTGTCCCCATGTCTTTTGAGCACTGTCACTATCGTTTTGGGCACTTTTTAGGCTTTCTACAGACTGCCGGGGGTGCCGCCGCAAAAATGCTCGGGTCTCCCATAGACTAACATTGGGCTCGTTGCTCGGGTCGAGCACTCGAGTACCACCGTGAGCTCGGCCCGAGCTTCGAGCACCCGAGCATTTAAGTGCTCGCTCAACACTAGCAAGCTCTTATGCTCAGTGGGGTTCTCTCTTTACTCTCTCCCCTATGTGTATTTTCTAAAGAATTATAAGCTTTTCAGTATTGAGATATGCAAAAATGTATTTGAATTACATTTTTTGGGATGTATTAGAATTTCAAAAGATACACTCATCTCTACTAGTAAAGTTTATATGCCAATTTTCACTATAACCAAGAAGGAGTTATCAGAGATTCTTCACTGGGGACATGTACATTTTCCTCAGCATAACGTTGACCAGTCATAAGCAGGCAAAGTCATGCATAAAATAAAACACCCTCAAAGAAGGTCAGAACTGGCTTTCTCTGGGAGATATGCTAAGACATGCAATGACACAAAGCCCTGCTTTCCTCATCAGGTCACACAGATCTCACTGCTGGCATCAACTGTGCAAATAATTGAGACCGGGGTGGTAAAGCTGTGTATCATTACACACACCTCTCTGGATCTATCCCAGGCATCAAGGAATAATGACCTGGTACCCTGAAAAGATGCAGAATGGTGTATGTGACACTCTGCAGCTCTCCTTTCAAACAACTGACAGTATAGGGCACACATGTCAAACTACAGCCCATGGGCCAAATCTGGCCTGCAGGGTTGTTTTATTTGGCCCTCGACACCAGATCCACCACCCCTATGTGGGGCTATTATTCTGTATGGAGGACTATGTGGGGCTATTATTCTGTATGGAGGACTATGTGGGGCTATTATTCTGTATGTAGGACTATGTGGGGCCCATTATTCTGTATGGAGGACTATGTGGGGCCCATTATTCTGTATGGAGGCCTTTGTGGGGCACATTATTCTGTATGGAGGACTTTGTGGGGCCCATTATACTGTATGGAGGACTATGTGGGGCCCATTATTCTTTATGGAGGACTATGTGGGGCCCATTATTCTGTATGGAGGACTTTGTGGGGCACATTATTCTGTATGGAGGATTATGTGAAGCCCATTATTCTGTATGGACGACTATGTGGGGCCCATTATTCTTTATGGAGGACTATGTGGGGCCCATTACTCTGTATGGAGGACTTTGTGGGGCCCATTATACTGTATGGAGGACTATATGGGGCCCATTATACTATATACTTGTTGGCCCGCAACTTTGTCCAAATTTTTCATTTTGGCCCTGTATGTGTTTCAGTTTGACATCCCTGGTATATAGGGGGAGGACAGAGGAGGTGTATGCTTTATCCCAGGCACACAATGCTTGTATGCTCTGTCCCAGACACAAAGCTCTGCCCCTCCCCTCCCTCCGCACTTGTAATCAGAGTGAATGCCATCAGTGAGATCTCTCCCACGCATTGGGGAATACTAACTTGATAGCTGGCACAGATGAAGAGTCATTTTTGTGACAGTCTGAAGCTCTCATTTCATAGCACTGAGAGTATAGGGGAAAAGGAAGAGAGCAGAGCTGAGAGTGCTGTAAGAGGAGAGTTGCGCCGTTTTACCTATGCCGTTCTGGATCTGTGCCAGTTATCAAGGCATTATTCCCTTATTTCTGGGATAGAAGCACAGATGTGCGGGTGATGACACACAGCTCTGCTCACACACTTGCAATCACAATAGATTCTGGAAGTGAGATCTGTGTGACCTGGGGAGGAGAGTAGAGCTGTGTGCCATTACATTATTTACGATATTGCACAGATAAAGTCTGTTTTGACCTTCACTTGGGGCATTTCAATTTTTTTCCCTGTATGATACTGCCTACTTATGATTGGTCAATGTTATGCAAGGTAAAAAGTACACATCCACAGTCAAAAATCTCTGCTAATGCCCCCCTGGTTATACTGGAAATTAGCCTATAAACTTAACAAGCTTATATCTCCACAATAGAGGTGAAAAATAATGAAATATAACAATGTTTTATTCAGCTATCCCATGATATTGCCAGTTTAATATCCACAAACTGGTGAAAGGCCCTCGTTAAGCATTAACATAAGTGCTAACCATTCTGTACCATTTCTTTTTAGATCTGTATAGTAATATATATAGGTACGGGATGAATTTTGCAGCATTTATTCACTTCTCTGATCAATTGCCATTAGTGATGATCGAGTATGAATCGTTAACCCTTTCGGGCGAGCACGCTCAAGTGCTCACCGAGTATTTGCGGCATGCTCGGCATTTCTTTTACTGTCACCGTGGTTGCAAGTGTCACGGCTGTTAGACAGCTGTGACACATGCAATGATTGCCTCTCGAACAGCACACTCCCAGCCCTTGAGAAAGCGGCTCAAAGTAACGCGAAACATGCGTCAGGCTATCTGCTATCCACCCACTTCTCTCCTCTTAACCACCCCTATGTTTGGGCTTGGTCTCTAGCATCCCTTGTTGGGATGCTACCTCATGCTACATTGCCTGCATCTTTACAAGCTGTTTATTGGGACCACACACTGTCTTCTGGGGACACTGTGTGACTGACACCAATACACCACAATTTGTCATGGTCCCTTCAAATCCTCTGGCTCAATTTTTAACATTTATCACCAAGCCTCTGTGCTGATATTTGATACATAATCTATAGCTTTTGATAAATGAGACCATGAGGCTTTAGAGTATAGTGCAATAGATACTTAGGTCATGCGGCAAGTTGCAATTTTGACTGTTGTTATATGCAGTTGTTGGACCGGCAGGTCTTTCTTGATATGATATTGTATGTTTTACCACCAATTTTTATAAGATTTGGTTATCCCCCTTCTGTCTGTCCATATGTTATTACCTGTTGTGATTTTTCTCAATAAAATGTTTTTATGTGCTCTCACCAAATTGGCTGTTCTGTTCTCCATTCTATCAACTGTTAATCTAACAGCTGGTGCTTTGGGTGCTATACTGTTACCACCAGTACAGTGTTCCTCCCATTAGGTTTAGTTTATCTATGGCTATTTTTTGTTATATAACCAGTAATATAACTATGTAGCTCTTTACATACAAAACAGTCAATCCCTTTATGACCAAAAAGTTGTGCTTCAGCCGCTAGAAATCACATTTTGAAGTTGTGTCTGGTAGTGCATTGGGGCACATGGTGAAGCAGAGCCATTTTGTTAATTTTACCATTTTGAGAAGCTACCGATTGTAAATGATTGTGTTCTTTATCTTCCAGGGCCATCTATGTATATAGTCTACAGTGATGTTGAAAAGGTGCCTGCAAAACATCATCAGTTATTTTTGTAGCCAGATAAATGGTGATTCTCAGGGTCTTTGATTTGAAAAAAAAAAAATCATCCATTACGTGTTTATATGTGATACTTATCTATACATTTTAAAGCGTTTACATTTCCTATTATTTGTAACTACTACATACTTTCTGCAATAACTACTGATAAGAATAAACACAACTTAATTAGTAAAAAAGGACTAAGGCATGCTTCCTAAAATAGCAACTCAACACATAGTAAAACTATTATGAATGGTGGATCTTTTATTATCAGCTGTATAATGAGGTGTCACCTGTCATCATAATCCTACCTCTGCTAATATGGTGCCTTGCTGTAAACTCTTCCTGAAAGGACAGGAAATAATAGTCTAAAAAAAGCCAAGATTACTAATCATTTTAAAGATTGTGATATGAAAAAAATCCCCAAAATGTAAAAAAAAATGTATGGAATACAGATATCTGATTTAAATAGGTCATTTTTTTATGATAACTTCTCTTTTATGTCAAGATGTCAGAAATAGCATACTCTGTGTACAAAAATCTGAGTAGGAAATGAAGCATGGGTCCACCACCATGATCCAGAGACCAAACAACCCGAGTCCATGCAATGGAAGCACAAGGGGTCACCAACTCCAAAGAAAATTCTTGTCCAGCAGTCAGCTGGAAACAAATTTTTCTGACACAGTAAGCATTTTATTTCTAGAATTCATGTCACACAAGTTAAGAATTAATGGAGACACCTTTGCTTTGACAATGAAGGCATCACATGAGGCAATCAAAGAGACATCCCATGGGAAGTTGTCCTCAGGCGAGTTGCTGCTTCACGACAATGTGCCAGCTCACAAGTCTCGCAAATCACAAGCTGCCATCAGAGAATGTGGTTTCATGGAGCTTCACCATCCATCCTACAATCCAGACCTAGCTGCAAGTGATTACTTTCCATTTTGGAACCTGAAGAAAAGTCTGCATAGGCATAAGGCAGTCAAAGAGGCAGTAACAGAGTTCTTAAAGCAGCAAGAAGTCTCCTGCTATTCTGAGGGCATCCGTTCATTGGAGGCAAAGTGGAATAAGTGTGTTGAACTCAAGGGGGGTTACATTGAAAAGTAATAGGTTAAAATTTCTCAGAAAATGTTGTTTTGATATTCAGGTAGATAACTGAACACCCCTCATATTAACCCCTTTCACCCTCGGGCTATTTTCCGTTTTTGCACTTTCGTTTTTTGCTCCCATTCTTCCAAGAGCCAAAACTTTTTTATTTTTCCATCAATATGGACGTGTTAGGGCTTGTCTTTTGTGGGACAAGTTGTACTTTTGAAATATACCATTGATTTTACCATATAATGTACTGGAAAATGGGAAAAAAATTCCAAATGTGGTGAAATTGCAAAAAAGTGCAATTCTACAGTTGTTGTTTTTTTTACTGTGTTCACTAAATGCTAAAAATGATCTACCATTATGATTCTCCAGGTCATTAGTTCCTAGATACCAAACATGTATAGGTTCTTTTTCATTTAAGTGATGAAAAAAAAATCCAAAATTTGCAAAAAAAATGGAGCCATTTTCGGAGACCCATATAATCTACATATTTTGGGATCTTGGGCCGGGTGAGGGATTTTTTTTTTGCGCGCTGAGCTGACATTTTTATTGATACCATTTTGGGGTATATACGATCTTTTGATCACCTGTTATTGTATTTTATTGCAATGTTGCAGCGACCAAAAAAACGTAATTCTGGCTTTTTGATTTTTTTTACTCATTACACCATTTACCGATCGGATTAATTATTTTTATATATTGATAGATCGGGCGATTCTGAACGCGGTGATACCAAATATTTCAATATTTGATTTTTTTTATTGTTTTATTTTGAATGGGGTGAAAGGGGGGTGATTTGAACTTTTATATCTTTTTATTTTTTTAATGTTTTTAAAAACATTTTTTTTTACATTTTACATGCTTCAATAATCTCCATGGGAAACTAGAAGCTGCAATGTTCATCAGATCACCTGTCTGTAGCAGAATTGCTCACTTGCTATGAGCGCCGACCACTGGACGTCGCTCATAGCATCCTGCGAATGACAACGGCAAAGGTCTCCTTCAGACCCCAGGTTGTCATGCCAACCCATCGGCGACCCGCAGTCATGTGGCACAGGCGCCAATGGGCGGGACTTATGATCTTCCGCCGCGGCCATGATAAATGCCTCTTTCAGAGGTTGACAGCGGCATTTAACATGTTAACAGCCGCTGGTGGATCGCGATTCCACCCACGGCTGTTAGGGTACATGACAGCTGTACAGATCAGCTGTCATGTCCTTGGAACGGTGCGGGCTCATCATCGGAGCTCGTGCTGAAGGGAAAGACACGCCATGTGCCGTACATGTACGGCACATGTTGGAAAGGGGTTATTACTGGAAGGGGCCCAGGATGGGTGACATTATACCAGGAAGGGGCCAGGATAGGGACATTATTACATTATTACAGGAAGGGGCTCAGGCTTGGGGATATTATAGGATATTATAGCAGGAAGGGGCTCAAGATGTGGGACATTATAGCAGGAAGGGGGCAAGGATGGGGCACATACTCAAAAGGGTAAAAGGATGTTGGATGATATTACTGCAATGGGCCCAGGATAGGGGCATTATTACAGGAAGGGGCTCAGGATGGGAGTTATTTTAGGATATTATAGCAGGAAGGGGCCCAGGATGGAAGGTATTACAGTAGGGAGGTGCCCAGCATGGGTGACATTAGTACAGGATGGAAGGAAATTGTTAGATTATGGGGTGTCAACACATTTGTATTTATAGAGATTTAGAATGCTACAAGGGCTAATATATCTGAGCAACATGTAGGTGAGGGCCCAGGTCCAAATTTTGCAACATGACCCATCAGACTCTAGTTATGCCATTGAGTATTATAGTCCTGTTACGACCCTAACTTGGGCTAAATGTCTAAAAGTGTACTGATCTTAAAAGATGTAATAAACATTTGTGTACATCATTCAAGTACATATATACAGTCCAGAGAAAAACTAAGTACACCATCTTTGAATTATATGGTTTTACGTATCAGGATATAACAATAAAAAAAAAATCCATAAGCAGTGTGTAAAAAATTAAGTACACTCTTACTACTTCCATGTTTACCACTGTGCAGATTTCCGGTTTGTCCCAGCAGTTTTATGGTTTCTACTCTGGTCTGGCAATGTTCCCATAAGAAAATTTGGCAGCTCTTCTGCATGGCTTAAAGCCTTTTTTTGCTTTGGATGAACATACACTTCCTTGTGTACAATATGCCATAGTATATATTCTTAAATTATTTTTTTGCTCCAGATGTCACAGCTGGCATTGAGGAGCAACCTTGTTCCCTTCTGTACAAGGCAAGCATTAGTCAGATCACCTGCCATACTTATCAAGACATAACCATCCTGGCTGTGGTTGCATGTGACTTATTTTAGTTTTAAAGAGGGTCTGTTACAAGATTTTACAATACAAACTGCACATACTGTATATTTCTTAGATTTGGTGAGGTTGGTGTACTGACTTTGAAAATTGAAAGTTTAACCTCAATCATTGCCCACCAAGCCTGATTGACCATCTCTTCACTCTCCTTCCTCCATGATGCAACACACTATACAACCTGTAGCTCTCAGTCAGGCTGGGTGTGTGGGTAGAGAATGAATACACTTGGACTCATTAGTTCTCATTCTTCAGTTGGACACGAAAAATGCTCAATTTTAGAATATGGATTAAACATGGCTTTTTAAAGTGAGTACATTGGCCTCAATCGGTCTGTGAGTGTCACATGCAAATTCTAATTCGACAGACAAGGTTCTCTATTTTCGATGAAGTTGTGCCTTCTCATTAAAGGTTTCTGTCTCTTATTAAACTTGGATCATTTTAAAAAAGGCGCAGTTCTTCAGTTTGTCCAAGTAGTCTTAAAGAGCCAGTTAAGCTTTTTTCACAGTCACAATCTTACTGATAATAAGTAATATGTCCAAACCTAAATAAGACTTTTTAACAATTAAGTTTGTTGTTAACACAGATTTAATTAATTTAACATGTTTTGTTTAATTAATGTAATATCAACGTATAAACTGGAAAGTATGCTAACTAACCAGAATATTTAGTTATGAAATGACTGACAATATTTCTAAACAAATACAAAGAAATTAACATATAACAAGTGTTGTTAGTAAACAGCTTTATAAATGGGTAACCATTAAAAGTATTTACAGGAACTATACACATCTGGCTATATATATTTACAGAGATTTCAAATTACAAACAATTTTTCAAAATAATAAAAGTGCACTTTAAGCTCATATGTTGTGATATTAGGTGAGGATATTTAATAAAAAGATATAGGCAATCCATTGTAAGAAACATACAAAATTAGCCTAGTGTTTAAAAAAAATAAATTAAGCAGCCAAGTGAATTGTTATAAAAAATAGTAATTCAGAGAACAAAAAACTAATAGACTTTGTGTAATTTTCATTTTAGGTGAGGTAAAAATAAATGAATAAAAAATAGGTCAGCTGCTATATATTACATCTGAGTCTATTATTCAAAAGCAAATAATTGTGTGGAACTTGAATATTGTTGCTTAGACATTGAAGGTGTGATGGTAGAATAAGCGCTCACATATTTCCTGTTGGAGGTGAAACTGTTACAGTATCAAGCAACTTTGGCTCATCTCCCTTGTGTTCTGGGACTCATGACTTTTGCGTTGATGCTGTGAACATCTAAAGTGTGTGTAGCATTGGGTCTGTGTATAGCACGGGGTGTGTATATGTGTGACATACTGTGTCTACCATGGAGTGTGTTTTCTAACATCCCGCGTGTGTGTAACATGGTGTGTGATCCACATATACAAAGGCAGCACAGACAACATTTCGTAGATGTTAACATGCCAACAATAACCCAACGAATGAGCAAAAAACTCATTCATTGGGTGATTGGATCGGTTATGCCGGGACAGAAAATCACCCTTCTCGGCAGCACATCATCCGTAAACTGGAGACATGCTGACAATATTATACTACTGTATGGGAACAGAGTGAGTGGAGTAACAATTAGTTTTTCCCTATCATTCTGTTTCAGCCTGTGTAAAGAGGCCAATAAACAAATGCTTTGGATCTACGTCCATTTAACACTCTGAAATCGGCTTGGGTAAATGCATCCTAAATGTTTCTGTGTGATTGTACAATATGTTAGGATTTCAGACGCCACTTTTAATTTTGTTCATGGCCACATTTAGTGTAAAAATGGCCCTGAATGCTAGTCAGTACAAAGTACAAAATATACAACATCAAAGTAAAAACGGTTTACAACAACCTACTGAAGCTAAAATTTTAGCTTATTTAACTGGCACCGGAATAATGATGCTACAATATAATCCTTAAAAATAAGGCTGGATTCTGACAAATATATGCACAGTGGACATCTATCCACATAATTTCTTGCATACTGCTCCTAACATCCAAGAGATCCTTTATCACCCAGGCGCCAACCAGTTGAGTTTTTCCCAAACTTATATACTAATCGGCGGCCATCTACACGCTCAAGAATTTCTCGTTTGTAGTAATACCTGCAGAGAGAAAAAGATGGGAAAAGAAAAGAGTTATTGAATATTTCTGTTTCAAGATATTCTTCCTAAATACTTTAAATGAGAATTAGCTAAACATAAATGAAAAATATATCTATGAAATGATTTAAGGATGAACCACCACACCAACCTCATAGCTCGGCTAAGCTTCTCATATGTCATGCTGGAATTTTTCTTTTTCTGTCCCCAAAGTTGGGCAACTGCTTCGGAACGAAGAAACTTAAATACTCCTTCAGATCGGTCCTCCCACTTCAAGAGACCTTCATTCAAATCAGGGTGCAGTAATATATCCCGAATAAACTCCCAAAGGTGTGTTCCACGTGCAGCTGAAATAATGAGTAAATTGTAAGAATTACTAGATCTAAGAGTCATAATGAAAGAGGTGCATCAAATAATTTACAAAGGAAGCCAAGTTTAAAAATATTTAAAGGGAACCTGTCGATCAATTTGTACTGGTCGAACCTTGGGTAGCATGAATCAGAGCCTTGGTGTGTGATTGCAACCAGTTATGTTATTCTTAAAACTCCAGCACTTCAGAGGAAACATAGTCTAAAAATCAGTTGGGGTCTATAGTTAGAGACCTAATTAGTGTGATGATGTCTCCAGCCAACTTCTCCTCGCCATGCTCCAGTTAAATGACAGGTCTTTCCATACTGGGAGAGGAGAGACTTATCAATCAACTGGCGTGGGGCAGGAAGAAGTACACTAGGGACCGCATCGGACTAGTCAGATCTCTTACTTTAGACCATGGCAGGCTTTTTTAACCTCAGTGTTTCAGAGCATAACCTACCTAGCTGCAATACCATAGCCAGGCTCTGGTTAATACTGCTCGTGGTTCGGACAGCCTGGATTTCATTACAGGTTCCTTTTAAAGTGTAAATTTCATTTTATGAAAACTTACAGCGGAATGTCTATGTCTCTCTTTAGCTACATCCTCCTCCTCCTCCTTCTCTCCCCTCATTATTGAACTTTATGAGTAGCAGCTATCATCTCCCATTTCAGTAATGTGAAAATCTGTATTCATCGAAGATAGACTTTACCCATAATCTGAGATTGAATTATCAGCACAGAAAGAAGTAGAAGTAGATTTCTCTGATTAGATATATTACAAAACTTTCCTATTTTCTCTTGATCTCTAACAATTTTAAATGACAGTTACACAATAAATGAAATATCAACAAAAGGCAAAAGCACACATGTACTTACAGTGCTTGCTTTTCTTTGTCTCTAAGATATCGGAGCCTTCAGCATTGATTTTCCGAGGTCTGCCCCTCCTTCTCCTATTGGGAGCGCCATCACTTTTATTATAATTTGGTAGGCTGTCTGAAAATAAAGAGGCAAAAACAAGAAATAATTATTGCAGTGCTATTAATGGTTTGTGTTTTATTATCATTTCAGTATTTTATTAAGTATCAACTTACTTCTTCCCAAAGATGTTGTTTTAATGTCCACATCAATGTCACTTCCTGCAGAATCTCCAGCTTGAGGGCTATATGAGCCTGTCAGCAAAAAACAAGACAGTTGAGTAACATGAACATTTTTCCAAGCTCCTTTACACTGACGTAAATAACCTTCAGACTGCCTTTATTACTTACCGGATCCACAGAACTCGGAGCTCGCAGGGGAGATTGGATCAGAGTAATAACCTGGATCTATTGTTTTATCTCCACACAATTCAGGTTCTGTATTAAAAAGCAAGTAGGATTTAGAATTTTCAAAAAGAATAGTTTTATCATTTACTATTGCATTGGTAACAGCATAAATATTTTTAACAATGATCATTCACTAGTGATCCCAGTATTAGCATAACATAAAGTCAAAATTGCTTTGTTTGTTGGGTTAAAAGAGCAAGTCATGGCTGAATAAAGCTAATTTCACTATGATCATGCTCATTAAGTTTGGCAATTGATGTTGCATTGGCTTTCACCCATAGCCCATACACAACTACCGATCCTCCGCCAGTCTATTTCTTTTCCAGCCTTGTCAGCATGTCACCATTACAGGTAATCAGAAGCCACGGCTGCGGACACTGATTGTCACACACTGACAACACTAGAGGTGGAGACTGGCAGGAAAGCCGTCCATCATTGCAGAGGAGCAGCAAGGGATCGATTGGCGAGCATGTGCTATTTATTATTTTTATATCAAACTTAGACCATAAATAAAATACAAGCAATGGATGTAAAACCCCAATGCATTACACAGACAAGTTATACCATGTTTTTAATTTAAAAAGACAACAGATCAGGTAAAATAAAATATAGAGCAGAATTTTAAATACATGTATATTAGAAAATGTATTTGCTATTCTATAAAAAAAATACCCTTTTAAATTATTTTTCTGTTCTGCTGATCTTTGCAAAGTAAGGCAAATAGATCTGACTCCAATGAAGTAATATCAGAAGACTTAGAAATAGATCTTTGTCATACTCATTGTGAAAACATTTCATACCTATTTCATTCTTTACTCCGAATGGAAAATTGTCCTCACATTGAATATAATCATAGATTAGGTCCCATTCAGAAGCGCATTCTGAAATAAAATAAATACATTTATTTATTATTATTAATAATAATAATAATAATAATAATAATAATAAATTTCAGGCAATAAAGATGAAAAAAGGCAACAGTGAGAATGCGTTAATAAACTTACCCTCTGAAATGTGGAACTTTAAATCATAGTCACTAGAATCACACGAATTTGATGATGAAGGGGTTTGCCCTGAGAAGAAATATTTTAGAATTACCATTAGACTAAAAGCAGTATAACTCCCCCATACAGTTTGTAGCTTGACCCTCTGGGTTATGGTTTGCCTAACATGCAAAAAGCAGGATGAAATTTATCAAGTTCAAACTACCAGTTTGACTTCTAAGCACAGATTGTAACCTATGATAATTGTAGATAATCTGCATTATTATGACGTACAAGTGTGTCTTATCTTAGCGTGCAAACAAGGAAATCTTTGCCTTTTTATTATCTTCAGAAATTATCAATAGATTACATTCTTACAGTACAGCTCTGACTACTAATAAATTGAATAATTAGGTCATAGTACTCACAATTTTTTAACTGGCTTAAATGGTCGTAGAGGTTATCCCCAAGACCACCGAACATGGTCCTCATATCTTCTCTGCTCAGTTGACATAGACGTTGTCCATCCATTTCACATTGGGATAGGTCTATAGTGCTGGCATCCCACTTGTTCCTCTCAACATTATCGCTGATCCAGTCCAATACATGCTGTTGTGACCACATGTGTGGCAGGTCCTGTTCCCAGTCACATACCTCGGCTGTAAAACATATATGTTACTATTTTACCGCTGACTTTTCTTTTAAGCAAAGATTAAAGTAAAGATGTGCACCACACATATCCTACAATGCTAACTCGTTAGGAGAGAATGCTAATTGTTTTCTTAAGATTCATTTCTACAGTTTTCTTAGTTACCTCTTAGCTCGCTAGTAGATCCTGGTATAGCAAACGTAAGTAGCTTGTTATTGTCTCGATCTGTCAATGCCTCAGTTGACACAGCATGAGCTTGGACCGGAGGATACAAAGTCGAAAAATAATTGTTAAAAACACTGCTGATCACACAGCTTCCTCCTGCCATCGTAGAGCCTAGATGAGAGAAAAATGGAAAAATAAGTGGTAAAACTGATAGGTGTTCTCCACAAAAAGCATTACTTTAAAAATCAAGTGAAAGAAGTGCCTCAGCTGACTGTTCCCGTCACTTGCAATGTCTCACTGAATTTGAGAACATAAATATTGCTCTGAACAGTCCACGTTCCATAAAAGTAAGGAAAAGCACAAAATCTGTATAACTATAGTCTAAGCTAAAATAAAAGCTTTCCGAAAACACCAAGATCCTAGAGGTGTAATGCTAAGGTTGTTAACTACCTGTGCAATATTCCAGAAACCAGAGCAATCCACCTATTCAATAGAGGTGACTATGAGAACATAACAAACCTTGTACTTATATACACCCAACCCTTGTAACCTGACGCCACCTGATCTATATACAGATTATACGGGACTTTCCCCAGGTGCGTGTTGTGAGTTCAGAGGCCACAAGAATATTTGCATAGCAAACTGTTTCCAACCCTTTCTGGGAAAACAAGGGGACAGGTGGTTTAATCATTGCTAAAGGTATCAGATGTCTCAACACGTCAACCAGCTCACATCCAACAACTGATATTTTTATGTTTATGTTCATGTAGTCTAGTAATTAATTCATTGCAATTTTTATATGAGAATTTAAAAAAAAAAACAATATTGTATGATCAAATAAAAAACCTGATCCTGTTCTAAATTATACAGCACACAAGAACATGGTAAGGCCTCATACATGTAGTAGCATTCTTTGAGCGCATACTATAGCCATAGTGTGCAACCACAGGTAGACAAATACATGAACCCACTGGCCGACATAGACAGAATAGGATATACTCGGATCAAACATATAAAAGTCTTGGGCTTTAGTACACTACTTACAAAAAGGTATAATGAGACAAAATAGAGTAACAAAACAATTAATTATGGAGGAAAAAACCCAGATAATACCTGAACAATTACAACCTGTAGATGACCTTCTGCTTCCTTAAACCGTGCTGTTCAAACTGTGAGGTAGGCCTTGTGAGACACTGCTAGGGAAGAAGTTTTCACTGGCATGACCAAATGCTGCCCGACCATTAATATAATCTCTAGTTTAACAAAAGAATTTACTAATTCTGTGCTTCTGTTCCGTCACCTGGGTTCAAGACACAAAAATGCGTAAAACTGAAGTAAATAGAAGTAAATTTTAAATTTTGATATGCTCTTCCAATAATAGATGGTGAGTCCCAGACTTCATCTGGCATTGACTCCGTCTGTCTGATGAGACCCCAGTAGAAGAAATTTGAGAAGCCCATTCCTTGAGTGTGAGGGAGCAATAAAAAAAACACACTTAGACTTGTTAGATTCCCCCTCCCCCAGCATGTTAACATAGTATTTTCCCATCCTTAGGCTTTGGGGTCAGGCATCCTGGACCAACCATCAATTCAGTAGGGAAATTCCTGGTTTATTACGGGAAAGCATGTTAATAATGGGGCCATGAGCATTAAACTGTTTGTTCTATTGTTCGCTCTGCTATAGGAGATGAAGACTGGACCAGCCAGGCTTAGTCAATACTTGTTCTGTCCAAAAGACAGATTCCTCTAATTTCTTGCTTCTTAACTGGTTATGAATCGGTTCTTAATCAGTTCAAAGAGTCTTCTCAAAATTAACCATGTACTCATAAGAAGTACAGGAAGTTAGTAGTTAAAGTATATGATTGTGACGCGCCCCCTGGGCCAGTGTTGTTGGGGATACCCGGAGCCGGATCAGATGGGGGTTGTAGTCTCCGAGTGGCTGTGACCCGGTCCGTGCCCAGGGTGTCAAGCTCAGTGTGTGGCAGTCCTTATGATGTTATTAAAGTTCTTTATGTCGACTACGCCACCCGTTGAATTGCGGTCACTACGGCCGCCGCTGCAGCAGGGTCCGCTGAGGCTGATGGTGTTTGTGCAGCTTAGGTGGTATAACCCCCAACGGGAGGGGTATAGCCTCAGGGGGTCAGGTGCAGAGGATGGTGGTTGTGGAAGTGCAGGGAAGATGGTAATGAGAGTCAGAGTCGGGTTGTGCAGTTCAGGGTTCTTTACTTACTGCTGTTCTTGTACCGGTCACTCCGGCCTTGAGTGACCACCCGAGCCGCGCTGCGTCCACCAGGTCCTGGACTCGGCCAACCCCCAAGTAGTTCTGGAGCGTGGTTCTGAGCTCCCTTTCTGTCCTGTCCTCGTCTCTGGCCTTCCCCACCAGGGATCCACCTATGTCCGGCTCCCTCGGGCCTCTTGTTGGTGAACCCTTGTCTCTGGGTTCCCTGACCCTATGCGTGGTCTGCCTTCCGGGTGGATATAGTGGGTGGCCGTGGCAGATTCTGCCCACGGCCTCCGGTTCCTGGCTAAGGTGTGCTGTAGCCTCTGCCAGCTTGGGATCCGGTACCCTGTTGCCAACTCTTCACCCTCTGGGTCTAATTTGGGCTCTTGGAGTTCCTTCTTTCTCCCCCTCTGGGTCTTTCTTTCTCCTCTCTCACTCTTGGCTCTGGGGCTGCTCTGCTCCTCTGCTCTCTTCCTCTACAAAGACTGACGTCTCACTGGCTGACTGACCCTGATCTAAGATGGTTCCCACCTTATATACTCCTTCTATGTGTGAGCTCAGGTGACCAGCACCCAATGAGCTCCTAGCTTTACCCAGACTGTTCCCCCTATCTGCCCCTACACTACTGGGATGTTCCACCCCCCTCCCACTCCAGCCAAGGACAGACTCGGTCGTACCTGCACATTATTAAGTGGGAGTACCATTGGTCTGTCCTCCGGAAATGGGATGTGTGTAGTGCATGCAGCTAACTGAGCTCAGTTCCATACTCCATCCTTACCCGGGAGTGGAATATCACACCTCTGGGTTGAGGTGCAATACCCCTGTAGCAGCCGAATCCTCAGGGTGCTACAATTGTGGTATACAAAAGCACACCTACCAGTTAAAGAAGCACTCCCATTAACATTTTTATTGATTAAATGTGTGTATACAGTACAGACCAAAAGTTTGGACACACCTTCTCATTTAAAGATTTTTCTGTATTTTCATGACTATGAAAATTGTACATTCACACTGAAGGCATCAAAACTATGAATTAACACATGTGGAATTATATACTTAACAAAAAAGTGTGAACCAACTGAAAATATGTCTTATATTCTAGGGTCTTCAAAGTAGCCACCTTTTGCTTTGATGACTGCTTTGCACACTCTTGGCATTCTCTTGATGAGCTTCAAGAGGTAGTATATAATTCCACATGTGTTAATTCATAGTTTTGATGCCTTCAGTGTGAATGTACAATTTTCATAGTAATGAAAATACAGAAAAATCTTTAAATGAGAAGGTGTGTCCAAACTTTTGGTCTGTACTGTATGTGCATGCAATGTGTAGCGCAATGGCATCCCCTTCTCCCTCCAAGCTTCGACGCCGGCTTACTCACCGCCCCGGTCCTGCGGCGTGGTCCCCGGCATTTTCCCTGCTTCCTACTTCTGGCTCTGTTCAGAGTTCCAGCAGCGCACCTAGGACATATGAGCGCTCTCCTGCTCTTAAAGGGACAGCATAAACATATAGTGAAATGCCCTAACTTTGTTGCTGAGATGTATTTAGCTTAATTACCTCACCTGCTGGATGGCTCTCAACCTATTGGTGACAGTCATCCTGTATAAAAGACTCACTCTCCCTTAGTGAGTCGCCAAGCTACATCTTTCATTAGTATGTAGTCTCCCCTATCAGTGAGTTTTTAGGTCCTCTGGTCCCGGTGTGGCTAGTATCCTGAAGCCAAATCCCTGGGCACGGTGTGGCCAGAGACCTGAACCCGAATCCCTGGACCTGGTATGGTCAGTTACTGAACCTGAATCCCTGGTCCATGTGCAACCAATGCCTGAACATTGTCCTCTGGCCCTGGTGCGGCCAGTCCTGTCCCTGAAGTCCCCTGGTCCTGTTGCGGTCAGGCCTGAACATTATCCCCTGGTCCTGATGTGGCCAGTTTTGTTCCCAAAGTCCCCTGGTCCCATAGCGGCCAGTGTCTGAACTTTGTCCCCTGGTTCTGGTGCGGCCAGTCCTGTTCCCGAAGTCCCCTGGTCCCGGTGCGGCCAGTGTCAGAACGTTTCCCTATCTGAATCTTCGTGTCAGTAACCATCCTGTAGTGATCCTGAACTGAAACTATTAGTCTAAACAGAACCCTAGTCTGTGTCAGCTAACCTGACACTTGGAGTCAGCAGCTGCAGTACCGGCATCTGTCTAGGAGTGGTACCTGGAGACTACTTTCAGCCCAGACTGTTTCCACCATGGAAGCGAGCAGTATACAATGAAATATAAAAGCTCTCAATGTCTACCTTTATCTCCAGTTATTCTTTAAGACTGCTTGTGGTGAGCTAGCATATCTTGAGTGTGGTCTGTAGCACTGAGAGGCATACCTCCCAGCTTTGAAAGATAACACGCAAGGACAAATCATGTGTAGCCAATCATGACTCTTATATGTTATGGTAAAAGAGTACCCTAACCTCACCAAGTACTATGTATGTGTTCACACAAAAAGATGTCATCGCAGACTCCTACATCCAGTGTAATGCCCTCACAGCCACTTCCCTACATAGCATGATTAGATAAGAGTGGACCCGTGGATGTTCAGGTTCGTCGAACTTGATCCCGAACCCAATTCAAGTCAATGGAGGGCCCAAACATCCTGTGCATGGTATTAGCTTTACTGCTACCCACAGGCACCTGAGACAAAGAAGCAGATGGATTGGATTACTGTGCGGGATCGTTTCATTAATAAATGGGTGTACGAGGGTTAGTGTGGGAGAGTCTTTAATCAAATAAAGGTTTTTTTCTCTGTGTGTGTTTATTTATTTTACTACTGGGCTAGTAATGAGGGTGTCTGACTGACACATTTTCATTACTAACTCCAAACACAATTACCCCGATTGCCACCGCACCAGGACAATCGTGAAGAGCTAAGCATCAGAATTGGTGCATCAAATATGATGCGCCACTTCTGGGATGGCTGCAGGCTTATATTTGTAGGTTGGGAATGGCCCAATAACCTGGGCATTTCCAGCCTATTAATATCAGCCCACAGCTGTCTGCTTTCCCTTAGCTGGTTATTAAAAATAAGGGGACACCAAGCCATTTGTTTTCATTTATTTATTAATTACTAATAAATTAATGAATGAAAAATACAAATAAATAAATAAATAAATGAAAAAAACGACGTGGGGTTGTGGCGCCGTTGAGGGTTCGACCGCCACAGGGATGCTGCACCTCTTTGATGGGGTGTGGTATCCCTCCTCTGAGGTAAGAACGGTGCAATGACCTCACCTCCACATCCAACACCACACTTCTCCCACCAGAGGGGGCTAGTAGGCACTAGGTGCTGCCCCTACTGGGAATTGGGAGACTGGGGAACCAAAAGATAGGGGGAACCATGTAGTGGGTGAGGGTGGAGGACGCACATTTAGTTTACACTTAATATTTTATATTTAATACACAGCCATCTTGGCTCTTGGTTCTTTGATTGTGATCTCCCTCCCTGAACGTGGATCCTGTGTGGACCTGCAGCGGATGAGGACACGGCCCTCGTACCCTTGCCTTGGGTCGAGGGGCAGGTTCGAGTTAACATATGCCTCAACCCGGTCAAGGACCATGACCAAGGAGGCCCGGAGCTTAGAAGTGTAGCTCCACAAAAGGATCCCAGGGGGATGCAGACGGAGCGGTATACGCCACCTGTCCTCGCTGTTCTGATCTATTCAGAGGGATTCCGGCTGCGAGAGGGGTACCGGCCCCCGACACCTGACTTTGCTACTCCACGTCCTAGTCAGGGAAGCCCGGCAGGCCCTGAGGATCCCACCGGGTAACGGAAGGAGTGGAGCTGCCACCCGTACCCTGTTTCTGAGCTTAGTCCAGAGGGAGACCCAGCCTATCTACACACACAAATAGGAGAGGACTCAGTCTGGAGTCTAGGAACACTCTGGTGAGGTGGTCCTGATTGAGCACTTGAATTACTCGGAGGTTGTCGGACCCCCGTCCCTGGTGACCGCAGAACTCCGTGAGGAGCAGGGAGAAGCCATGCAGCTGCACTCTCCACCGTGAGTAAACAACCCTGGAAGTTGATCCCTATGGTCTCCGGACTCGTTATTTCTGCACCACACCGCGCGGCACCAGACACCCTACACTACGACTCCCTCCGTCCTTCTCCTCTGCCCTGAGGCCCTGCTCCGCCTGTCGGGAGTAGTATCAACGTCGGCTGCCACAACATCCCTCCTCAGAGGACTGCAGCAGCGCTGGTGGCCTTCACCAGGTACCACAGGTGGCGTAGTCGATAGCAACCACTCAACCCTGATAGCCCTTACATCCTTTTTAATGTGATGGCCCTGGGCACGGGACAGGTCCAGGCCACGGCTGCACCCCAACCTCCATAGGACCCGGCCCCGAGTATCCCCCCATCTTCCCAGGGCAGGGCTGCAAGCGTCACATCACTGGCGTTGTTGGCAGGATTGCGAACCCGCAGCAACGGAAGGAAATTGCCCATTGCTACCGGGTACTGTGCGCCTTACACCTTAGACTGTCATTTCCACTTAAAATGGCGCCCGCCCAAGAAGAACAGGCGCCATAGTGCATCAGAAAGACAGTCCCCTAACACCTCCTATCGTGGGCCAGGCTCCCAAATGGCGCCAAAAGTGCGGACCGCCCCTTCCATCAGAGACTGTCAGCGGGGTAATGCCCGTCAAACTGGTTGGGCTGAACGAAGGCGGGCCTGTCAGCATACCGCCCTGGAGCCACCCCAAAAAGGGGAGGAAATGGAGAAGCAACAAGGTGCGGCCATAGCAGTTGGAGACTCGCAATCATCAGGAGCGGACATGGACGCTGCTGGAGCGAGTCAGGCAGAACCTTCCAACCCTGGCCCAGGTTCTTCTCCCACCAGGGAGCGAAGCGGCACAATCCTAACAGCGGGAGATATTGAATTTCTCCACCAGGAAGCCCCGGGTCTTGCACGGAGACTGGATGAGGCCCAGAAAGCAGCGTCTGCTGCGTGGCGGGAAGAAATGCTGCTGCGTATCCAGACCTGCCGCCAAGGAGCAGAAGCTCAGGAAGAAGCAGTGACAGAGGTCGCAAACAGCCCAGAGGCGGGTGAGTGTGCTACCCCTGCCCTGGCTGCTGAGCCTACCGTGCCCGTACTGCACCTCATGACCGAGTATCTGCTGCCCGGCGCGGTCACCTGGGAGCAGGTCTTTGCCCCGGAGCTCGAAACTTCTGCAATCGGCGGGGACCTGCACTGCCGCCCAACTCCTGACTAGGAAGAACCTGAGTCTGCTGGGGTACCTACCGACCCCAACCCGGACTGGTCCGCACTTGCAGAGGACCCACAGCAGCCCCTGCTGTTACCGCTGCCCACACCCACAGTCACCTGGCCGGCGGCTGAAGAGTGGGCCTGGGACAACCAGGGGGGGGGCCTGATGGGCTTCCCCCGGGAGACCTGGGCTGAAGCACGGAGGAGGGGCGAGCTGTGCCATCAGCAGATCCTCCAACTCGACTGGGAGCAACGCCAGAGGGAGGTCCACTGAGAGCGCCTCGAGGTGCGCGCCAAGGCTGCAAAGTTCCGGGCCCACCAGGAGGAGGAGAACCCGTCCAAGCCCCCGTGTGGAAGGGCAAGTTGTCCGCTTCCACCATGAGGCAGGGTGGGGATTCATTCGGAGTTCCCAGCATGAGCATGACGTCTTCGTCAGCCGGCGGGACGTCGAGCCGCGGCTGAAAAAGGGACACCCTAGCCGGAACCTCTTCCCGGGTGACATAGTCACGTACACCCGCCACCATGGGGTGCGGGGGTGGTACGCCCTGGATGTCCACAAGGTGTCCGGGAGCGATGCCCCCTCGCGCTCGGCCTTAGAGGACCAGTCAGCCTCCGTCGGGAGGAATGAGCCTTTTCCCCGGTGGGGACCCGAGAAATAAGCAGCCCAGGCGGCTGTAACTTGTTTAAAGTTATAATGTTTATGTTGACCATGTTTTTCCCTGGTTTTCTAGAGACATTTGTCCGTGCGGACTTGCAGTAGACAGACTCTTTACCTGTAAATAGTTTGCATCTCTTTAGGTGCTCCTTATTGGTTTTATGAAAAACCGCGGCTATTTCTACCTCAGACCTCAGAAGAAAAACCTGTCTGGAGAGGCTCTTCTGGAGGTCCATCTCGGGATCTTCATGCCCTGCAGCCACCCCAGGGCCTACGTTGGGGGTTTGGGACAGGTCCCTCGTGCTTCTGAACTGACTCTTAGTCTTTGCACTTTAATCTGTCTGTCTATGCATAAATGTCTCTGGATGGTTTGTATACTTTTATATTTTTATACCTTTGTACTTTTATAATTATATGCTGTTTGAAACGTTAAAGAAGAAGTGCCTCCCATAATGGGAAGATTGTTTACTGTTATATAAAAAGACTGTACCAGGTTTTGCTCTCTTTGCAGCCCGCGGACGTGCTGTGTTTCACCAGGGGGGAATGTGGCGCCCCTGAGAGTTCGATCGCCACAGGGATGCTGCACCTCTTTTGATGGGGTGTGGTATCCCTTCTCTGAGGTAAGAACGGTGCAATGATCAGGACCTCACCTCCACATCCAACACCACACTTCTCCCACCAGAGGGGGCTAGTAGGCACTAGATGCTGTCCCTACTGGGAATTGGGAGACTGGGGAACCAAAAGATAGGGGAAACCATGTAGTGGGTGAGGGTGGAGGACTCACATTTAGTTTACACTTAATATTTTATATTTAATACACAGCCATCTTGGCTCTTGGTTCTTTGATTGTGATCTCCCTCCCTGAACGTGGATCCTGTGTGGACCTGCAGCGGATGGGGACACGGCCCTTGTACCCTGGCCTTGGGTCGAGGGGCAGGTTCGAGTTATCATATGTCTCAACCCGGTCAAGGACCATGACCAAGAAGGCCCGGACCTTAGGAGTGTAGCTCCGCTGCAAAAGGATCCCAGGGGGATGCAGACGGAGCGGTATACGCCACCTGTCCTCGCTGTTCTGATCTATTCAGAGGGATTCCGGCTGCGAGAGGGGTACCGGCCCCCGACACCTGACTTTGCTACTCCACGTCCTAGTCAGGGCAGCCCGGCAGGCCCTGAGGATCCCACCGGATAACGGAAGGAGTGGAGCTGCCACCCGTACCCTGTTTCTGAGCTTAGTCCAGAGGGAGACCCGGCCTATCTACACACACAAATAGGAGAGGACTCAGCCTGGAGTCTAGGAACACTCTGGTGCGGGGTCCGGATTGAACGCTTGAATTACTTGGAGGTTGTCGGACCCCCGTCCCTGGTGACCGCAGAACTCCGTGAGGAGCAGGGAGAAGCCTTGCAGCTGCACTCTCCACCGTGAGTAAACAACCCTGGAAGTCGACCCCTATGGCCTCCGGACTCATTATTTCTGCACCACAAAGTGCGGCACCAGACACCCTACACTACGACTCCCTCCGTCCTTCTCCTCTGCCCTGAGGCCCTGCTCCGCCTGTGGGGAGTAGTATCAACGTCGGCTGCCACAACATCCCTCCTCAGAGGACTGCAGCAGCGCTGGTGGCCTTCACCAGGTACCACAGGTGGCGTAGTCGATAGCAACCACTCAACCCTGATAGCCCTTACATCCTTTTTAATGTGATGGCCATGGGCACGGGATGGGTCCAGGCCACGGCTGCACCCCAACTTCCATAGGACCCGGCCCCGAGTATCCCCCCATCTTCCCAGGGCAGGGCTGCGAGCGTCACAGGGTCCTCTCCTTTTTTAATAACCAGCCAAGGGAAAGCAAACAGCAGTGAGATGGTTTTATTATTCTGAGAAGGGGCCAATATCCATGGAATCTCCCAACCTAATAATATCAGCCCCCAGTTGTCTGCTTTGCCTTTGCTGGTGTTACAAATCGTGGCTCTGTGCTCTCACCTGGGAATGGTGCAGGTCCGGTGTTACGCTACTCTGGTCGCAAGCGCCGTCATTGTCTTGTCTCTGGAGGCGGAGCTACTACGCATGCATGGAGACTGTCCCAATATTCTGGAGCGTCGCATTCTGGTGTTGTGGGATGAGTGAGGACGCAGGACACTGTTGTTTCTGGTACTGAGCAGTGGTGTGATTATGTTCAGTATGCTGCTGAAGCTAGGAGTGGCTGTCTGGGGATGATTGAAAGGAAATCAACATCTGATCATTAGGCGGGCAATTTAACCATGCTCCCTGCTCAGTCCTTTGCTGTTTATTGCAGTTTGCAGTTCCCTACCTGCTTGGTGGTGAGTGGTGCTAGTGTAGCACCCCGAGGGCTCGGCTGCTACAGGGGTATTGCACCTCAAACCAGAGGTGTGATATTCCACTCCCGGGTAAGGATGGAGTGTGGACCAGGACTCAGTAGCTGCATGCACCACACACACCTCATTTCCGAGGGACAGGTCAACGGTGCTCCCATGAGACAGGAGTGCAGGCACGACAGCATCTGTCCCTGTCTGGAGTGGGGAGGGGAAGGAAAACCCAGTGGTGTAGGAGCAGATAGGGGTGGGTCTCTGGGCATAGGTAGGAGCCCATTGGTTGCTAGTCACCTGGGCTCACACATAGAGGGAGGTATATAAGGTGGGCACCATCTTAGGACAGAGTTGAGTTCAGAGAGAGAAGGAGTTCAGTCAGAGAGGGCTCCCTGTGGCTCAGTCTGGGCCCAGCTCCACGAGGCAGGCCTAGGGTGAAGGCCGGAGCCAGAAGGAAGGAACAGAAACAGAAAGGAAAGTAAGAAAGGAACAGGAACACGGAGAAAAGCCCAGAGACACGAGGACAGAAGGAACCCCATAGGCCCAGGAGATTGCGGGTGACGGGTTGGCAGAACAGGGTACCCAAATTGGTGGATGCAATAAATTCCTCAGCCAAAGACCGGAGGTTGTGACCACAACTTGGTGCGACCCCTCACTACATCCACCAGGAAAGCATACCACATAGGGTCAGGGAAGCCGGAGATAGGTTTCGCCAAGAGAAGGCCCGAGGAAGCTGGACAAAGGTGGGTCACTGGTGGGGATGGCCAGAGAAAGGAAGAGAAGGGAGCCCTGTGTCACACTCTGGAATTGCCTGGGAGTTGGTTGAGCCCCTTGCCTGGTGGACGCAGCACGGCTTGGGCAGTCACCGCCGGTACCGAGGTGACTAGGACCAGTAAAGAACTGTGAGTAAAGCATTGGAAACTGCAACCACACGTCTCTGTGTTTCATCGCCGCCCAGCACCATCGGTACTGGGACGCTCACACTATCACTCTCATCATCCACACTAGCTGCCCTGAGGCAATACTTCTCCCGTGGGGAGTTATTCCATACTTGGCTGCGCATACAGCATCAGCCTCAGCGGTCTGCAGCTCAGCGGCGGTCCCCACTGACCGCAATCCACGGGTGGCGTAGTCGGACACTTGTTATTACACTAAGACTGCCACTGAATTGACCACCCTGGGCACGGACCGGGTCAGCGCCACGGAGACTACAACCCCCAGCGATCCGGCTCCGGGTATCCCCTGCACAACACAGGCCCAGGGGGCGCGTCACTAGCATTAGGATTTGATATCTTTTCAGGTTTTTTTTCATTTTCTCTTCTGGATTCACTTCCTGGGGTTCTTGCGAAGGTACTCAACTGGTCCCCGACTAGGCAACAGCCGCATCACCAGACGCCAGCTGTCCGGCGACAGCAGGCCTGGGAAGGGCTCTGCCAAAGTCCCCCTTCCATTTACTCGGAACTGGGTAAAGAGTATTCCCAGCTGTGCATCTGTGGCTGCCTCTTTGCTGGTTTGGTGCCGGTCTTGCTGGGTCCCTCTGCAAAATGCATAACAGCTGGTTATTAAAAATGGGGGACCTTAAAAAAAAGGACTTGGGGTCCCCCCTATTTTTAATAACTAGCTAAGGCAAAGTAGACAGCTGGGAATTGATTTTAATAGGCTGGAAAGGGTTATGGGTATTGGCCCCTTCCCAGCCTAATAAAACCAGCCCTCGGCCACCCCAGAAATGGCACATCCATTAGATACTCCAGTTATGACGCTTAGCCTCGGCTCCTCCTGATTGTTCTGGTGTGGTGTCAATGGGGTAATGGGATTGTGTCAGCTGATGTAATGTCCTCTGACATCAAGCCCACAGGTTAGTAATGGAGCAGCATATATCAGACACCCCCATTACTAATCCAGTAAAAAGAGAAGAAAACACACAGAAAAAAATTTTTTGGGGAAAAAAAGAGATAGAAAAACATATTTACTTAAAAAAAAGCTCCCCAACAATTTTCCCTCTTTCCTTCATTTATTAAAAAATTATAATAATAATAAAAAAATATATAATAATCCACAAGTTCCGTCGTAATCCATAATATGGAGGTCCCACGACAATCCCAATCTGCTTCATCCAGTCTATGGAGCTCCGTTCACAGAACGCAGCTCCATAGACTGGAGCAGCAACCACTGCCGGGTCTAACAGTGTACTTCGCAAGACGTGGCTGCTGTGAACTGAGGTGACGCCAGTAAGATTATCTCAGTTCACAGGAGCCAGTTCTCATGGGGGCAGCACCGCTGTGAACTGAGGTAACCTTACTGACATCACCTCAGTTCACAGCGCCCGCTCCTCACAAGGACAGGGTGAGTGCTGTACTGATGAGTGACCTAAAGTCTGGCACTCAACACTCCGGCACTCATTAGTCCGGCACTTGAGCTGCCGTGAGAAGCGGTTGCTGTGAGCTCAGGTATCCTTAAAGGTTACCAGATTTCACAGGCACTGAGTCTACCAGCAGCTAAGAGGCCCTGGAAACCTTAAGGGAGAGTTTAAGGTTACTGGAGTTTCCAGCTGCTGGAACACCTGGAGGCTGTGAACTAAGGTTACCTTGTGTGTGTATTTTACTGTACTTGTTAATAAATAAATACATGAAAAAAACAAGGTGGAGTCCCCCCTATTTTTGTGACCAACCAAGGGAAAGCAGACAGCGGTGAGCTGGTCTTATTATTTTGGGAAGGGGCCAATATCCATTGACCTTCCCAACCTATTAATATCAGCCCCCAGCTGTCTTGTTTGTCTTTGTTCGCTATTAAAAATGGGGGAACCTAAAAAAATGATGTGGGCCCCCCTATTTTTAATAACCAGTTAAGGAAAAGCAGACAGCTGGGTGCTGATATTAATAGCCTGGAATGGGCCAAGGATATAGTGCCCCTTCCCAGTCTAAGACCAGCCCTCAGCAGCCCAAGAAATGGCGCATTCATTAGATGCGCCAATTCTGGTGCTTAGCCTCGGCTCTTCCCGATTGCACTGGTGCAGTGTAAATCGGGGTAATGGGATTGTGGGGTTGATTTCTGCTCTATAATGTCATCTGACATCCATCCCACAGGTTAGTAATGGGACAACATCTATCAGACACCCCCATTACTAACCCAGTAAGTAAAAAGAGAAAAAAACACACAGAAAAAAATCTGTATGTGAAAAAAAACTTTCCAATAATTTCCCTCTTTCCCCCATTTATTAAAAAAAAAGAAAAAAATTGTAATAATAAAAAATAATCCACATGGTCCTCCGTAATCCATAATATGAAGGTCCCATGACAATCCCAGTCTTCTTCATCCAGTCTATGGTGCTCTGTTCAGAGAATGCAACTCCATAGCCTGTAGTTGCAGCCACTGCTGGGTCTGACGCTGTACTACGTGAAACCTGGCTGCTGTGAACTGAAGTGACGTCAGTAAGGTTATCTCAGTTCACAGCAGCACTGCCCAGCAGAACTGAGGTGACCTTACTGACATCACCTCAGCTCACAGTGCTCGGTACTCACGAGGGCAGTGCAAGTGCCATACTGATGAGCAACCGCGAGTCCAGTACTCAGCACTCTGGTACTCATTAGTCTGACACTCGAGCTGCCACGAGACCCAGTGGCTGTGAACTCAGGCAACCTTAGTTCACAGCCTCCTGGTGTTCCAGCAGCTGGAAACTCCAGTAACCTTAAAGTTTCCCTTAAATGCAACCTTAAGGTTTCCGGGCCTCACAACTGCCGGGAGACCCTGTGGCGGTTAAATCTGGAAATCATTAAGGTCGCTCATCAGTCTGGCACTCGCGCTGTACTCATGAGAACCGGATGCTGTGAACTGAGATAACCTTACTGACATCACCTCAGTTCACAGCAGCCGGGTTTCGTGGAGTGGGTGGCTGTTTCTCTAGTCTATTGACTGAAATAGCTGTGTATCAATTAAAATTTAACTTTTAATCAAAGACTTATAAAATAAGGTGCAAGTGCTCACAGACTGACATATGCACAATAAAAGAGTGATTCACTCATACACTCCTTTTCTCCAGTTATCAAACCCAATAACATCAGGTGTTCACATGACCTCACATGTATAAATGGTTACCCCACCTATACTCAATGCAGGAAAATTTACCCAGAAAGATCCTGCTCAGATGCAATAATGGTCATACAACAAACAGCACTTAATGGTACAATTCAGTGACCTTCTTATTTTAATACTAACTAGATAAGTGTCAATGTAAAAGATATATTGAAAGATGCTTGTTGGATAGGAGAAAATATAAAGGTAACATATTTATTTACCCATAAAGCAGCAATTTATAGTGTTAGAGTCTTCCCACAATAAATAACCCTCTTTCATGGTTATGATACTTAAATTGTACACATACACCAAGGGCCAGGGACAGTACTCGCTTAGTTTAGTTTGGGTCATCTGTGTGACAGCATGAGAAACACTGACGGCACTTATTAGAGAGTTGTGTATCTGACAGTGTGTGAGCCAGCATCTTTGACAGGTGTCGACTGATGAGAGTACTACTCTCATCAGCATACGCCTGCTGTCGCTGATAGATGGGGGGGTATGTTCTATTTTTGATAACCTGAGCAGGCAAAACTGACAGCTGCGGGCTGCAACCCCCAGCTGTAAGCTTTATCATGGCTGGTTATCAAGAATAGAGGATTCCCCATGCCATATTTTTTAATTATTTGAATAAATAATTTAAAAAAACGCTGTGGGGTCTCCCCCATTTTTGACAATCAGCCAAGCTAAAGCAGACAGCTGTGGGCTAGTATTCTCAGACTTTGACGGGTCTATGGATATTGGCCCTCCCCAGCCTAAAAATAGCAGCCCGTAGCCGCCCCAGAAAACGCCCCAGAAAACGCGCATCTATTAGATGCGCCGATTCTGGCGCATTGCCCGGCTTTTCCCACTTGCCCTGGTGTGGTGGCAAGTGGGCTAATAGATTGGGGTTGATGTCAGCTGTTTTATGGCAGCTGACATAAAGCCCAGAGGTTAGTAATGGAGAAGTATCTGTAAGACGCCCCATTACTAACCCCATACTAAGTTTTGAAATAAACACAACAATAATAAAGTCCTTTATTTGAAAAAAAAAATCAACACACATTTATTAAAAATAAAAAACAGTTATACTCACCTTAACGCCTGATCCATTGAAGGCAATGTCCCCTGTAAAAAAACAAAAATAAAAACTAGCTAACATTGTGAGAAAAATTTTCACGGTGCTGTGCTGAGCTCAGTGAGGTCACAACAGTTCACTCTGAGAAATTTCTCATGGAGCTAGCGATGATATCACTGAACTCAGCACAAGCACCCTGAGAAATTTCTCACGGTGAACTGCGGTGACCTCACTGTCAATGCCACTGTTCATGCTGAAAACCACACACATGGATTATGTCGTGGGACAGTATGGATTATTTCCATGTTGGACAGGTGAGGGATATTGTTATTTCAGAGGACTAGTCCTTAAAGGGGTTTTCCCACGAACAAAAGTTCATTTTAAAAATTGGCTGTGTCTGACCATGTATGGAACATACCACATCTCCTGGGCAGACGAGGAAGCAAAAGACAATACAGACATTACGGCAGGGGATCACAGAGGATTCATTTTGTGAGGTAAAATATTTCACTGCCTGTTTTTAAACAATATTTTACCCCACAATATGAATCCCCTGCTCTAATGTCTGTACACTCTTTTGCTTCCTCCCCTGCCCAGGAGATGTGGTATGTTCCATACATGGTCAGACACAGACAATTTTTAAAATGAACTTTTGTTAGTGGGAAAAACCCTTTAAGGTCAGTATAAGTTTGCTTTTTTATTTTTGTTTTTTTTTTACAATGAACATTGGCTTCAATGGATTAGGCGTTAAGGTGAGTATAAGGCTGTGTGCCCACGATGCGTTTTTTAAGCGTTTCCACAACGGCAATTCCGCTGCAGAAACGCTTAAAAAATGCTTGGTAGAAGGCCTGCCATGTTCTACAATGATAATCCGCATGTGCTGTGCACATTCTGTGGAAATTTCCGCAGCGGATTATCATTGCGGAAAAAAAAATGCAGCACTACCAATTATTTTGCGGAAGGAACGCATGGAATCGGCATCACTGTATCTGTACATGCGCATTCCATGCGTTTCAATGTGCGGATGGTACCCAGGTCTGGAGGGGAGGAGCCTCTCCTCCAGACCCGGGTACAACAGAACATGTAAAAAAAAGAATAAAATCAAAAATAAATATTATACTTAGCTTCTGATGGCCCCCGGTGTGCTTGTCTTGGCTTGCCGACAGATCGCGGTGGACTGAAGGACCTGCGCTGACGTCATTTAGTCATGTGACGGCAGGTCCTTCAGTGTACCGCGAGCTGCCGGCAAGCCAGGACGGATCGAATAAAGACTCCGGGGGCCATCAGAAGGTAAGTATATATTTATTTTTTTATTTTTTACTATTCTTTACGGTCACCCTATATAAATCCATGCCGTTTGCATGGATTTATATAGTGTGACCAAGTTGTCAAGCACTTTCCAAGTGGTGCTAAAATCGCTTGGAAAGCACTTGTCAACCCGCATGCGGAAATGCATGTGAAGAACGCTTCACTTCCACTTGTCCCTGGCAGGAAAAACGCATGTACAATCCGCATGTATAATCCGCATGCGTTTTTTCCGCCAGGGAGAAGCAGAAACGCTCAGGAAAAAATGCATCTCATTTCTGCATCGTGGGCACATAGCCTAACTATGTTTTTTATCTTTTAATAAATGTGTAAGTGTTGAGTTTTCTTTCAAATAAAGTATTTTACGATTGCTGTGTCTTTATTTCAAAATTTACTATGGGGTTAGTAATGAGGGCGTCTTATAGATGCCTCTCTATTACTAAACCCTGTGCTTGATGTCAGCTGGCAATACAAAGCTGACATCAACCCCAACCTTATTACCCCACTTGCCACTGCACCAGGACAAGGGGGAAGATGAAGGCTAAGTGCCAGAATTGGCACATCTTATTAATGAGCTATTTCTGGGGCCGCTGAGGGCTGATCCTATTAGCCTCGAAGGGGGCGAATATCCATGGCCCCTTCCTAGACTATTAATATCAACCTATGGCTGTCTGTTTAGCCTTGGCTGGTTAAAATTTATAGGGGGACTCTACGTCAATCTTTTTCTGGGGTCCCCTTGTAAACTATCCAGTAAACGCTAATCAAACAGCTGTGAGCTTTTATTAATAGCCAGGAAATATTTTGAGCTAATGGCCCATTTCCCTGTCTAGTAATATCAGCCCCCAGCGAGCGGCTTTACCTCTGCTGGTTATGAATAATCGGCAGAAGCCCACACTGTTTTTTTATTTAATTCTTTATTTTAGATATAATGTACACTGTGGGTGCTGACTATATCTCCCATCATTGTCGCCTGGTCGTGCTGATCTCAAGGAGACCAGGCGACAATGATGTGAGCTGTCTTCAGCACCCGGCACCTGAGAACAGCATGAACTGTGTGGAGTGCCGAGTGCCAGACTGGTGGGCTTTGATCAGTCTGGCACTCGGCACTCTGGCATTCAATAGTCTGGCACTAGAGCTACCGTGAGACCCGGTGGCTTGAACTCAAGTAATCTTTCAATTTACCAGAGTTCAAAGCCACTGGTTCTCCCGGCAGCTGCGAGGCCTGGAAACCTCATGGGAAACTTTGAGGGACATTTTAAGGCTACTGGAGTTTGCAGCTGTTGGAGTTTCATAGCTGATGATCCCGGGGACCTCACTTACGGCACTGCTGCCTGTGTTAGAGCTTTCTCACGCAGCCATCGTTGTCATAACTGAGGTCACCGGGGTTCAGCTATGAACTCCAGTGAATGGTCTCACAGCACTGCTACACACTGCAGGAGCATTCTCACTCTCCTTTGTCACTGTGAGCCAGATGGCGTGGAGAGCAGTAACATCAATGAATGCTCTCCAAATCATCCTGATCGTCGTGGGACATAAATGAATTATGTTGTCGTCGGACAGGTGATGAATATGGTGGTTTATTATTTTTGGTCTTTAACAGGTGATATTGGCTTTGAGGATTAGGCATTAAGGTGAGAATTAATTAGCTTTTTTATTTATTTTTTTACAGGTGACTTTGGCTTCAGGGATTAGGCTTTAAGGTGAGTATAAGTTTGCTTTTTAATTTTTTAATTTTTTTTTTACAGGGGACATGGGGTTCAATGAATTAGGCATTAAGGTGAGTATAACTGTGTTTTTTAATTTTTAATAAATGTAAAAGCCTACTGAAACAGACTAAGGGACCATTTTAAACACTTAGGAAGCCTTTGCAGGTGTTTTTTTGCTAATTATTTTAATTTACTGAGATAATGACTTTTTTGTTTTCATTGGCTGTAAGCCATAATCATCAGCATTAACAGAAATAAACACTTGAAATAGATCACTCTGTTTGTAATGACTATATAATATATGAGTTTCACTTTTTTTGTTTTGCAGAACTGAAATAAATTAACTTTTTGATGATATTCTAATTTTGTGAGATGCACCTGTATTACTGAGAAAATAATCGTGACAGTTTTTGGAGCGTGCCAAATATTAACTCTATTTAACCCTTTCGCAACCTTGGGTTTTGTCGTTTTTGCTTTTTCGTTTTTTGCTCCCCTTGTTCCCAGAGCCATAGCGTTTTTATTGTTTGGTCAATATGGCCATGTGAGGGCTTATTTTTTGCGGGACGAGTTGTACTTTTCAACGCCATTAATAGTTTTACCATATCGTGTACGGGAAAACGGGAAAAAAATTCCAAGTGCGGTAAAATTGCAAAAAAAGTGCAATACCACAGTTGTTTTTTATTTTTTATTTTTTACCACGTTCACTGAATGCTAAAACTGACCTGCCATTCTTATTCTACAGGTCATTACGAGTTCATAGACACCAAACATGTATAGGTTCTTTTATACTTAAGTGGTGAAAAAAAATTCCAAAATTTGGTAAAAAAAATATAAAAAAATAGCGCCATTTTCCGAGACCTGTAGCATCTCCATTTTTCGTGATCAGGGGCTGGGTGAGGGCTTATTTTTTGCGCGCCAGGCTGATGTTTTTATTGATAACATTTTGGGGTAGATCCGATGTTTTTATCGCCCGTTATTGCATTTTATTGCAATTTTGCGGCGACCAAAAAACGTAATTCTGGCGTTTAGAATTTTTTTCTCGTTACGCCGTTTACCGATCGGATTAATTCTTTTATTATATTGATAGATCAGGCGATTCTGAACGCGGTGATACCAAATATGTGTATGCGGGGTTTATTTTTTATTATTTTATTTTGAATGAGGCAAAAGGGGGGGTGATTTAAACTTTTATATTTTTTTAATTTTTTTAAAAACTTTTTTTTTTCACTTACTGCATGCTTCAATAGTCTCCTTAGGAGACTAGAAGCAACAGTTGTCTGATCGGCTCTGCTACATACAGGGGACCAGCAGGTCCCCTGTCTGCAGCAGAAATGGTCCTGTGCTATGAGCGCCGACCACTAGGTGGCGCTCATAGCGACAAGATCATGACAACCACAGGCGTCTGCTGCAGACCCTGGGTTGTCATGCACGCCCATCGGCGACCCGCGATCACGTGACGGGGTCGCCGGTGGGCGGGGCTTAGGACGCGCTTCCAGGAAGCGCGCGTTAAATGTCGCTGTCGGAGATTGACAGCGGCATTTAACAGGTTAACAGCCGCGGGTGGATCGCGATTCCACCCGCGGCTGTTGCGGGCACATGTCAGCTGTAAGAATCAGCTGACATGTGCTCGGTTCAGTGAGGGCTCAGCGCAGCAGCCCTCACTGAACGGGCAGTACGCAAATGTGCGTACTAAGACGTCATGGGCTCTAAAGGAGTTTTAAAGTCTGCCAGTTGTGTGTTGTTCAACCTATTCCCACTTAGTCGCTGACCAATACCATATCTCTAACGCCACTGCCTAAAATGGTGGTCATCAGACGGGATCAGATATTACTGCGCTAATAATCCAGAATTTTTGGGAGCGTGCCAGATATTAAAAACAGACAGCATAGCCAGAACAATAAACAGAATTTTTTTTTAAAAATTCCAAAGTCAAATTAGAAAATAGCAAAAGGCAATGGTACTCACCAGCCAAGGTTTCATGAAAAAAGCAAACCAGGACACACCCGGCCCCCTTTTGTTAGAAGGAGGTAACACAGGTTCAGAATGCTGATGAACAATCACCCTCACCCACTCTCACTGGAGGAGCGACTGCCTAGCACTAAAGCTGCACACAGCTGAAACTTGCAGTAGGGTGCAATTCACACACTCGCGGCACCGTGCCTAGCCAGCATCCTATTACACGCCCCTACTATTCAATTAGGCGGGATGCCCGGCACCCTATCTGTGCAGTCCGCAGCCACCCCAGAAAATGGCTCGTTCATAGAAGCGCCATCTTCTGGCGCTGTACCCAACTCATCCAGGGCCCTGGTGCGGTGGCTCACTGGGTAATAAAGGGGTTAGGGCCAGCTTGGCTGGGATGGCATTGAGATGACAGGCTGGATCACAGCTGAGTGCTGCCATCCAGCATGCCATCCTTCATAGACACTGCAGAGCGCAGGCATGCTTGCGCTCTGCAGTGTCTCTGAAGGATGACAAGCTGGATGGCAGCGCTCAGCTGTGATCCAGCCTGTCATCTCAATGCCATCCCAGCATGGGAGAATTATCCTGCTCAAGCGCTGAGCGCAGGAGAATTCTCCCACGCTGTCAGTGACGTGCATGAGGTGAGCTGAGTTCATTGGACATGAGCTGACAGCGTGGGAAAATTTATGCCGTCACAGCGAGACACTGAGGAGCGCAAGCATGCCTGCGCTTCTCAGTGTCTGCGGCATGGCAAGCTGGATGGCAGCTTTCGGCTGCGATCCAGCCTGTCATGTGAATGTAGCAGAGCTGAAGCTGTTGTGGGAACGATGGAAAGGTAAGGATGATGTTGCTTTATTATTTTACTTTTATTGCAGAAGACATTGGCTTCAGCTGGAATGGGCGTGATGGTAAGTATGGTTTAATTTAGAACAATAAAGAATTGTGTGTTTATTTCAATTAAAGGACTTTATTCTGGGTGTTTGTGTTTTTTTTAACTTTGACTATGGGGTTAGTAATGGGGGTGTCTTATAGACTCCTCTCCATTACTAACCTGGGCTTGATGTCAGCTGGCATTATAAGCTGACATCAACCCCAGCCCTATTATCCCACTGCCACCGCTACAGGGCAGTGGGAAGAGCGAGGCTAAGTGCCAGAATTGGCACATCCTATGGATGCGCCATTTCTGGGGCGGCTGACGGCTGGTGTTTCTAGCCTGGGAGTGGGCCAATATTCATGGCACCCTTCCTGGGCTATTAATATCAGCCCCCAGCTGTCTGCCTAGCCTTTGCTAGCTATTAAAATAGGGGGGACCCCACGTCATTTTTTTTTAGGTCCCCCATTTTAATAGCTAGTAAAAGCTAGGTATTCAGCTGGGGGCTGATATTAGTAGCCTGGGAAGCTCCGTGGGTATTACGCCCTTCCCAGGCTTCAAACGTCTGCCCCAGCCATCTGCTTAACCTCCGCTAGAGCCTAAAATTACGGGGAATCCCACGCCAATTTTTTTTTTAATAAATCCTTTATTTTAACACTGAATGACAAGTACAGTAATCAACACTATCACTGTACTTCTTATATATGTGACTGACATGTTTCTATGTATCTAATCTATGTGTGATGCTCTATTCTTTCTGTTCTAAATTGTCGGGTACCGATGCTGAATTGCCGGTCGGCTTTTTTAAAGAGACGGTGCATGAAAACACTATTTTTTTTTTAATAAATCCTTTAACACTAAATGACAAGTACAGTAAGCAACGCTGTCACTGTACTTCTTATATGTGTGACTGACATGTTTCTATCTATCTAATCTATGTGATATTCTCTATTCTTTCTATTCTAAATTGCCGTGTACCGATGCTGAATTGCCGGCCGGCTTTTTTAAAGAGACGGTGCATGAAAACACTATTATTTTTTTTAATAAATCCTTTAACACTAAATGACAAGTACAGTAAGCAACACTATCACTGTACTTCTTATATATGTGACTGACATGTTTCTATCTATCTAATCTATGTGTGATGCTCTATTCTTTCTGTTATAAATTGTGGGGTACCGATGTATGCCGCTGCTGAATTGCCGGCTTTTCATGTAATACATTCTACATTATTCTTAGTTGTTTTCCTTCATGTAGAATTAACCTACAAGGAAAGAAAGGGTTTATTTTCATTCCGATATTTGTGTCCCATTGACTTGCATTGGTTTCCGGTATCGGAATCGGCGATATCTGATAATTTTGGGTATCGGTCCGATCCATTCCGATCCGATATTTCCCGATATCGGAAGGTATCGCTCAACACTATTCATCAGCATTCTGCACCCGTGTTACCTCCTCCTAACAAAAGGGGGCCGGCCGTGTCCTGGTGTGCATTTTTCTTGAAACAGTGCAAGATATTACACTCCATTTAAAATCTGGCAGTTGTGCGTTGTTCAAGCCTATTCACACTCGGTCGCTCACCAATGTTATTCTAATAGGCCACTGCCTAAAACCGTGGTCATCAGACATGATCCGATAAAACTGCGGTAATAATTGTGACATTTTTTGGAGCGTGCCAAATATTACACTTCGGTTAAAGTCTGCCAGTTGTGTGTTGTTCAACCTATTCACACTTAGTCGCTGACCAATAGCATATCTCTAACGCCAGTGCCTAAAACTGTGGTCATCAGACGTGATCAGATATTACTGTGCTAGTAATTCAGAATTTTTTGGGAGCGTACCAGATATTACACTTCATTTAAAGTCTGGCAGTTATGTATTGTTAACCTATTCACACTGGGCAAAACTGTCACTGAAAAAGACCTGGGTGTATTGGTGGACGACAAGCTAACGTTTGGTGGCCAGTGTCAGGCAGCTGCTGCAAAGGCAAATAAAATAATGTGATGCATTAAAAGAGGCATAAATGCTCATGAGGAGAACATAATTTTACCTCTATACAAGTCACTAGTGCGACCACACTTAGAATACTGTGTACAGTTCTGGTTTCCGGTGTATAAGAAAGACATAGCTGAATTAGAGCAGGTGCAGAGAAGAGCGACCAAGGTTATTAGAGGATTGGGGGGTCTGCAATACCAAGACAGGTTATTACTAGTGTTGAGCGAGCACTAAAATGCTCGGGTGCTCGAAGCTCGGGCCGAGCTCGCCGTGATACTCGGGTGCTCGACCCGAGCAACAAGCCCAATGTTAGTCTATGGGAGACCCGAGCATTTTTGCAGCTGCACCCCCGGCAGTCTTTTAAAAGCCTAACAAGTGCCCAAAACGATAGTGACAGTGCTCAAATGACATGGGGACAGCATGGGGATCGCCCCAGGAAGCATTTCTGACCCCCAGGTCACTGCTGTCAACAACGTGGTCAGAGGTATTAAGCCACTTTTAAGGGCTCACAATAAAACGTTCAAAAACTAAACTGAAACTGCTTTCCTGTGAAATATGTTAAGGAAGTTCCTTTCCAGGGTAAATACTCATGTATAAGGTAAAATAAATAACCCCCCCAAAAAAATACTCCTCCACACTTTTGGCTATGTTCACAAGTAGCATT
Organism: Phyllobates terribilis; assembly: GCF_046119375.1. NCBI lineage: Eukaryota > Metazoa > Chordata > Amphibia > Anura > Dendrobatidae > Phyllobates > Phyllobates terribilis. Next base: position 640,480,225 of record NW_027362762.1, read on the forward strand.
TTTTATGCGTTTTTGCACTTTTGTATTGCTTTCAACCGTGACAAATGCATTCAACGGGAAATGTCATTTTAACATTTTACAACCTTATCTGCCATGTGCTGTGTGACACATGCATACAGTGCTGAAAAGACATGGGAACAGCATGGGGAAGACCCCTGGAAGCATCTCTGACACCCAGGTCACTGCCTAAAAGTGTGCCCATCAGAAGTCATCCTTGCCGCGTCAGAAGATGCAGACTTGCAACTATCCCCGTGCAAGTTCTTGTCCCAGGGCAGTGTTTAATTGTACCTCCCCCATTCCTTGCAATGCAAGCGTAAATATGCAGCCAACCACCCACCCACCCCCAGGCTGCAATACCATACTGCTTGCTTGCACTTGAAATTGGGCCTTTTAGGCATGTGGAGGCGGAATCTGGCCACCACGTCATGGCTGCGTTAGCGGCCTGGTATCCATACTCAGTTCCCAGCCGCCCGGCGGCCGGGTGTCCACACTCGGTCCCCAGCCGCCAGGGGGCGGCCGGGTGTCCATACTCGGTCCCCAGCCGCTCCGCGGCCGGGTGTCCACACACGGTCCCCAGCCGTCTGGGGGCAGCCGGGTGTCCAGAAATGGTCCCCAGCTGCCCCTTTTTCTCCTGTCAACTTCCCCCCACACACTTTTCTTAGCCCGGCCTGCTTTAGGGCAGCATTTCACGAGCCCACCAGAGAACCAGACTCCTCCGGTGGGCCCTGGCTTCTCCATCAGGGGAGTTGAGAGTGCCAAGGTGAGGACCATGATGATGATGATAGAAGTTAGCATCTGCTTTGTTTTCTTGGAATGCAAGTGTAAGTGTGCAGCCTGCCACCCACCCACCCCCAGGCTGCAATGCCATACTGCTAGCTTGCACTTGAAATGGGGCCTTTTAGTTTGGAGGAGGCCGAAGCTGGCTACTACCTCATGGCTGCTTCGGCCGCGCGGTATCAATACTCAGTCCCCAGCCGCCCCTATTTGTCCCGGTGTGCCTTATACATAAGATTAAGCGCGCATACCAAAACATTATCTGTGCCCTCCCCAGTGCATTTAGTGGGAAGGACAGCCTATTCCGCTGTAGTGCGTGCATGCCAAACCCCTGTTCATGGTACATGCGAAGATGCCTCCCACCCTGCACCTGTCGTTGCAGACTTGCAACTATCCCCGTTCAAGTCCTTGTCCCAGGGCAGTGTTCAATTGTACCTCTCCCATTCCTTGCAATGCAAGAGCAAGTATGCAGCCTGCCTCCCACCCACCCACCCCCAGGCTGCAATACCATACTGCTTGCTTGCTTGCACTTGAAATTGGCCTTTTAGGCATGTGGAGGCGGAATCTGGCCACCACGTCATGGCTGCGTTGGCGGCCTGGTATCCGTACTCAGTCCCCAGACGCCCGGCGGTCGGGTGTCCATAAACGGTCCCCAGCCGCCCCTATTTCTCCTTGGAACATCCCCCCACACACTTTTCTTAGCCCGGCCTGCTATAGGGCAGCATTGGACGAGCCCACCAGAGAACCAGACTCCTCCGGTGGGCCCTGGCTTCTCCATCAGGGGAGTTGAGAGTGCCAAGGTGAGGAGCATGATGATGATGATAGAAGATAGCATCTGCTTTGTTCTCTTGGAATGCAAGCGCATGTATGTAGTAGTGGCTAGGCCTGAGGTGGTCAGCGTTTTGGCGCATATCCTACCTCCTCCGAGGATTGCTGGATGTTTTCCTGCTACTATCCCAGTTCTATGACTCCCGTTAAAACAAAGCTTCAGGTGATAAATGATGGATGAGGTAGTGGCAAAGGAAAAAGAGCAGGAGGAACAGGGGCAATTCACATCAATATCAGGCCAGTCAACCACATATATCTTGCAGGATATGTTTCTGTAACAAAAGGAGCGGTTCGGCTACACAGTTATAGGGCATACAGTGAGTGCAATGCCTACCAAAAATTTTGAGGCACTCCAATGCCCCTTGGAAATGACATGGAGGTCAGAGGGCCATAACTAAACCGTTTTTCCATTTATAGCAACTGGGTCTCCTGTACACTGTTGGCCTAAGCAATGAATGGAAGGCTTTCCAAAAATTATGAGGAACTGCAATGTGCCTTGAAACAGACCTGGATTACAGCATACTAAAAACCTTCTACCCATTATTGGGGAGTTGGTCTCCCTTAGTTTTCGCCTTTGCATTGAAAAGCAAAAGCTGACTAAAATTAGGAGGAAATGCAATGCCCGTTGGAAGAGTCTAGGAGGCTAGAGGTAATTAAAAACAACATTTAAATGCCCCTTGGAAGAGCTGTGGAGTTCAGAGTGGCTTAAGAAGACGTTTTTAATGCCCCTTTGAAGAGACGTGGAGGTCCCAGTAGCTTAACAAGATGGTTTTAATGCCCCTTGGAAGAGACGTGGAGGTCACAGTAGCTTAACAAGACGGTTTTAATGCCCCTCGGAAAAGTGGTGGAGATCGCAGTAGCTTAACAAGACGGTTTTAATGCCTCTTACAGGAGCCATACAGTACAGCATCTTAAAAACATTATTCCCATTATTGGTGAGTATGTCTCCCATAGTCTTTGCTTATGCCTTCCAAGCAAAAGCTGCCAAAAATTAGGACAGAGGAACTTGCAATGCCCCTTACAAGAGCCATGCAATACAGCATATTACAAACATTATTCCCATTATTGGGGAGTGGGTCTCCCATAGTATTTGCTTATGCCTTCCAAGGAAAAGCTGCCAAAAATTAGAATGGAGGAACTTGCAGTGCTCCTTACAAGAGCCATGCAGTACAGCATATTACAAACATTATTCCCATTATTGGGGAGTGTGTCTCCCATAGTCTTTGCTTATGCCTTCCAAGCAAATGCTGCCAAAAATTAGGAGGAAATGCAATGCCTGTTCGAAGAGTCGTGGAGGTTAGAGTTAATTAAAAACAACATTTCAATGCCCCTTGGAAGAGCTGTGGAGTTCAGAGTGGTTTAACAAGATGCTTTTAATGCCCCTTGGAAAAGTGGTGGAGGTCGCAGTAGCTTAACAAGACGATTTGAATGCCCCTCGGAAAAGTGGTGGAGGTCGCAGTAGCTTAACAAGACGCTTTTAATGCGCCTTCCAAGAGCCATACAGTACAGCATATTAAAAATATTATTCCCATTATTGGGGAGTGAGTCTCCCACAGTCTTTGCTTATGCCTTCCAAGCAAAAGCTGACAAAAATAAGGACGGAGGAACTTTCAATAATGGCAAAACGGACCACGGTCACCCTGGTGGTATAGTGGTGGTGGAGGCTGAGGATAAGGAGAAGAACATAAAACAGCCGAAATGAGGAAGCATATCCCCATGTGTGGGTGTGAAGCGGTGCATTTGAATGCACCTCCCGAAATAACACAGTGGATTTTACTTTATGTTACTCTGCTGTCATTTGGTGGTGATGAGAAGTCTGGCCCAATCCAGTCCTTGTTCATTTTGAAAAGGGTCAGCTTGTCAGCATTGTCAGTTGACAGGCGAGTGCGCTTATCAGTCATAATTCCCCCTGAGGCACTAAAAACACGCTCCGATAACACGCTAGCGGCAGGGCAGGTCAGGACCTCCGAGGCGTACATAGGGAGTTCATTCCAAGTGTCCAGCTTGGATACCCAATAATTAAAAGGCACAGAGGAATCACGGAGGACGCTGGTACGGTCGGCAAGGTACTCCCTCACCATCTTTTGAAACTTTCCACACCTTGTGAGAGTACCCCGCGCCTCAGGGTCTGTCCGAAGGGAGGGTCTGAGAAAACTGTCCCAGAACGTTGACAGTGTTCCCCTGCCTCTGCTGGATTGGAGTTGCCTCTCTCTCACTTGTACGCCTTGGTTGGTCAACGAACTGTGACCTCTGCCGCTAGCGTGTTCAGATGGGAATTTTTTTAACAGTTCTGCAGCAAGGGCCTTCTGGTACTGCCCCATTTTTGTAGACCTCTCCAACTCAGGAATAAGAGAGTTAAAGTTCTCCTTGTAGCGGGGGTCTAAAAGTGTCACCAACCAGTAATGACTGTCACCCAACATTTTGACAATGCGAGGGTCACGGATAAGGCAGCGTAATAATGTCCAACTCACTTAATGAGTTCAAGAGAGGCCTGGACGCCTTTCTTGAGAACAATAAAATTACATCTTATGCTTAGTTAATTAATCCAGGGATTTAATCTGACTGCCAGATTGGTGTCGGGAAGTGAATTTTTCCTCAATGATGTATATTGGCCTATACTGCATGGTTTTTTTTTGCCTTCCCCTGGATCAACGCTGCGGAATAGCTGCAGTGCACGAGAAATAGGCTGAACTGGATGGACGCTTGTCTTTTTTCGGCCTTATAAACTATGTAACTATGTAACTATGTAACATAAAGTCAGCCATGCGTGCCAGACTGGTAACGGGCAAGACTTCCGTGTCCTCACCAAGATGACGACTGACCATGCTCTCCACCTCCTCCTCCTCCTTCTCCCCCCTGTCCTCAGGCCACCCACGCTGAACCGACGGTATGACAGTTGTACAGTTACTACCGTATACAGTGCATGATACAAGCTCCTGTTTTTCCTCCTCCTCCTCCTCCTCTCCCTCATTGTCCCCCAATGCACATTGGGATGAGATGAGGCTGGGCTGTGTGTAATCGACCGCTACGGCTTCTTGATCCATCTCATCATACTCTGGCTGCAATGCCTCCTCTTTAATTCTCTGCAGAGAGCATTGCAAAAGACAGACAAGTGGAATGCTGACGCTAATGATGGCGTCATCGCCACTCACCATCTTGGTGGACTCCTCAAAGTTTGTCAAGATGGTACATATGTCAGACATCCAGGTCCACTCCTGAGGTCTTATGTGTGGAGTCTGACCTGAATATCGACGGCCTTGTTGCAGCAGGTACTCCACAACTGCTCTCTTCTGCTCACAAATCCTTTGCAACATGAGGAGGGTTGAGTTCCAACGTGTGGGGACATCACACACCAGTCGGTGTGACGGAAGCAGCAAACGCTGCTGCAACACAGCAAGGGCGGCGGAAGCTGTAGCAGACTTGCGAAAATGAGCTGACAGGTGGCGTACTTTGACGAGCAGATCTGGCAACTCGGGGTACGATTTAAGAAACCGCTGAACCATGAGGTTAAGCACATGAGCCAGGCATGGTACGTGTGTGATCTCGCCTCGCCTCAGAGCCGCCACCAGGTTACGGCCATTGTCACACATGACCATGCCTGGATGTAGGTTCAGCGGTCTCAGCCATAGATCTGCCTGCTCTTTCACAGTTGTCCACAACTCACAAGCAGTGTGAGGTTTTTCACCTAAGCTTATGATTTTCAGCACAGCCTGTTGCCGCTTGGTGGAGCAGTACTGCAGTGCTTCAAGCTTGTAACTGATGTCGTGATATCTGAGATGGAGGCTGAACATGAGGAGGAGGATGATGCGCAGGAGCTGTACACTGTGGGGGCCACTCTGACTGACATAGGGCCCGCAATCCTCGGTGTGGGGAGGATGTGTTCCGTCCCAAGGTCCGACTGGGTCCCGGCTTCCACTATGTTTACCCAGTGTGCCGTCAGGGAGATGTACCGTCCTTGGCCACCAGCACTTGTCCACGTGTCCATTGTCAGGTGGACTCTCCCAATAACTGCATTGTTGAGGGCAAGGCAGATGTTTTGGGACACGTGCTTGTTCTGTGCGGGGATGGCATACCGGGCAAAATAGTGTCGGCTAGGGACCGAGTACCGAGGGACGGCCACCGCCATAAGGTTGCGGAAGGATTCCGTCTCCACCAACCTAAAAGGCAGCATTTCCAACGCAAGCAGTCGTGAAATGTGCGAATTTAGGACTGTGGCCTGTGGGGCGTTAGCTGCGAATTTCTGCTTTCTGGGATATGGACAATTGAACGCTGTGGTGGGACGTGGACATGGACGTTGATGCTGTTTCTTGAGAAACTGCCATAACAAGTGAAGACTGAGAGGATGGGGGATCTATACATGCAGTATGGACAGGAGATTGCCTTGCACACACAACAGGGGGTTCTATTGCACGCACAACAGCGGAAGAAGCAGTGGTGACACCCGCTGACACTGATCGTGGACCCTGGGGTTCGCCCCACAAAGTCGGGTGCTTTGCTGCCATGTGCCTGATCATGCTGGTGGTGGTCAGGCTGGTAGTCTTGTCACCCCTGCTGATGCTGGCATGGCAGGTGGTACAAATGGACTTTTTGGGGTTATCAGCAGAGTCTTTAAAAAAATTCCAGACTCTGGAAGACCTACAGGTTGTACTGGCAACGTCCCTCGTGTTGGTGTTACGGGGAACTGTTGCCTGCCTTCTGTGTGCGGCCACCACACTGCTTCTTGCTGCCTGTTGGGGTACTCTGACTCCCTCCCCCTGTGTGCTGCTGGCCTCGCTCTGCATGTCCTCCTGCCACGTTGGGTCAGTTACTAGATCATCCACCACCTCCTCCTCTTCCACTTGCGCACCACGATCCTCCTCCTCACTTCCTGGCAATTATGTCTCGTCATCGTCCACCTCTTGTGACAAATTGCCAGCGTCGACTTCCTCTGGCCGTGGCTGTTCAAATATTTGGGCATCGCTACATGGGTTCTCCTCTTCCACCACTTCAAGCGGAGCAGGCGAGGGGCACAAATCTGGAAATGGACCAGTGAACAGCTCTTCAGAGTGTCCAAGTGTGGGATCAGTTGCTGTCTGACGACACTCGGAATAGTGGGAGGAAGGAGCATCATTGTGAGGAGGAGTATGCGGTCGAGACTCACGGCTACTAAGAGTTGACCATGTGAAAGACAGACCGGAGGTGGTGGTGCCCAGGTAACTGGAAGTATTATCTGCTATCCAATTAATAACCTGTTCACACTGATCAGTTCGCAATACTGGTGATGTTCTGTGCTTCCCTAGTAATTCGGTCAAGAAGTGGGAGCGAGAAGATGTGGCTGTTGGTTGTGGCACATTTTCATCTTTGCCACAGCCCCATCCTCTACACGCACCATCACCAGAACGTCCAGTTCCACGTCCCTTGCCACGCGCCTTGCCCATTGTAAAGGAAGTAAAATAGATTACACTCGCACTATCAATGGAAAAAGGGTAATGAAAAGTAGATTAGAACCGTGGAAGAGGAAAACCACAGTTCTATTTCTCTGGCCAACACCTGACTCTTTTAAACAATCAGAACAATCAGGGAGAATCTATTACTGTTTTTCTTTACGGAAAAAATACCAAAACCTGAATAATAGAGATTTTTTACCGTGGAATGGCAAAACCACAGTTATTGTTTACTGGGGTATACCAGAAAATTTTAAATAGATATATTTGCGGCTGAACAGTGAGCGACACACTCAAACTGTTTTTTTTAGGTTAAAATGGCCCAAAAGTTGATAATACAGAGATTTGACCCTTGGAACTGCAAAACCACACTTGAAAATAGTCTGGTGTAGACCCGAGAAATACAAGTGTGGTTTTGCAGTTCCAAGGGTCAAATCTCTGTATTATCCTGCTTTTGGCATTTTTTGCCGTAAAGAAAAACAGTAGTGTCTCCTGATTGTTCAGACACAAATATATCTGTTGAAAATAGTCTGGTGTAGACCCGAGAAATACAACAGATATATTTGTGTCTGAACAATCAGGAGACACTACTGTTTTTCTTTACGGCAAAAAATGCCAAAAGCAGGATAATACAGAGATTTGACCCGTGGAACTGCAAAACCACACTTGTATTTCTCGGGCCTACACCAGACTATTTTCAACAGATATATTTGTGTCTGAGCAATCAGGAGACACTACTGTTTTTCTTTACAGAAAAAAATGCAAAAAAGCAGGATAATACAGAGATTTGACCCGTGGAACTGCAAAACCACACTTGTATTTCTCGGGCCTACACCAGACTATTTTCAATAGATATATTTGAGTCTGAACAATCAGGAGACACTACTGTTTTTCTTTGCAGAAAAAAATGCAAAAAAGCAGGATAATACAGAGATTTGACCCGTGGAACTTCAAAACCACACTTGTATTTCTCGGGCCTACACCAGACTATTTTCAACAGATATATTTGTGTCTGAACAATCAGGAGACACTATTATTTTTTTTTTACAGGAAAAAATGCCAAAAGCAGGATAATAGAGATTTTTTACCGTGGAACAGCAAAACCACAGTTATAATTTACTGGTGTATACCAGACTATTTTCAACAGATATATTTGTGTCTGAACAATCAGGAGACACTACTACTGTTTTTCTTTACGGCAAAAAATGCCAAAAGCAGGATAATACAGAGATTTGACCCTTTGAACTGCAATACCACACTTGTATTTCTCGGGCCTACACCAGACTATTTTCAACAGATATATTTGTGTCTGAACAATCAGGAGACACTGTTTTTCTTTACAGCAAAAAATGCAAAAAAGCTGGATAATACAGAGATTTGACCGTGGAACTGCAAAACCACACTTGTATTTCTCGGGCCTACACCAGACTATTTTCAACAGATATATTTGTGTCTGAACAATCAAGAGACACTATTATTTTTTTTTTTGGCAAAAAATGCCAAAAGCAGGATAATAGAGATTTTTTATTGTGGAACAGCAAAACCACAGTTATAATTTACTGGTGTATACCAGATTATTTTCAACAGATATATTTGTGTCTGAACAATCAGGAGACACTATTATTTTTTTTTTCCAGGAAAAAATGCCAAAAGCAGGATAATAGAGATTTTTTACCGTGGAACAGCAAAACCACAGTTATAATTTTCTGATGTATACCAGACTATTTTCAACAGATATATTTGTGTCTGAACAATCAGGAGACACTACTACTGTTTTTCTTTATGGCAAAAAATGGCAAAAGCAGGATAATACAGAGATTTGACCTGTGGAACTGCAAAACCACACTTCTATTTCTTGGGCCTACACGAGACTATTTTCAACAGATATATTTGTGTCTGAAAAATCAGGGAGACACTATTAGTTTTTTTTTTACGGCAATAAATGCCAAAAGCAGGATAATAGAGATTTTTTTAACCGTGGAACAGCAAAACCACAGTTATAATTTACTGGTGTATACCAGACTATTTTCAACAGATATATTTGTGTCTGAACAAACAGGAGACACTACTGTTTTTCTTTACAGAAAAAAATGCAAAAAAGCAGGATAATACAGAGATTTGACCCGTGGAACTGCAAAACCACACTTGTATTTCTCGGGCCTACACCAGACTATTTTCAACAGATATATTTGTGTCTTAACAATCAGGAGACACTACTGTTTTTCTTGACAGCAAAAAATGCAAAAAAGCAGGATAATACAGAGATTTGACCCGTGGAACTGCAAAACCACAGTTCTATTTCTCTGGCCAACACCCGACTCTTTTAAACAATCAGAACAATCAGGTAGAATCTATTACTGTTTTTCTTTACGGAAAAAATACCAAAACCTGAATAATAGAGATTTTTTATCGTGGAATGGCAAAACCACAGTTATTGTTTACTGGGGTATACCAGAAAATTTTAAATAGATATATTTGAGGCTGAACAGTGAGCGACACACTCAAACTGTTTTTTTTTAGGTAAAAATTGCCCAAAAGTGGATAATACAGAGATTTGACCCTTGGAACTGCAAAACCACACTTGTATTTCTTTGGTCTACACCAGACTATTTTCAACAGATATATTTGTGTCTGAACAATCAGGAGACACTACTGTTTTTCTTTACGGCAAAAAATTCCAAAAGCAGGATAATACAGAGATTTGACCCGTGGAACTGCAAAACCACACTTGTATTTCTCGGGCCTACACCAGACTATTTTCAACAGATATATTTGTGTCTGAACAATCAGGAGACACTACTATTTTTCTTTACGGCAAAAAATGCCAAAAGCAGGATAATACAGAGATTTGACCCGTGGAACTGCAAAACCACACTTGTATTTCTCGGGCCTACACCAGACTATTTTCAACAGATATATTTGTGTCTGAGCAATCAGGAGACACTACTGTTTTTCTTTACAGAAAAGAATGCAAAAAAGCAGGATAATACAGAGATTTGACCCGTGGAACTGCAAAACCACACTTGTATTTCTCGGGCCTACACCAGACTATTTTCAACAGATATATTTGAGTCTGAACAATCAGGAGACACTACTGTTTTTCTTGACAGCAAAAAATGAAAAAAAGCAGGATAATACAGAGATTTGACCCGTGGAACTGCAAAACCACACTTGTATTTCTCGGGCCTACACCAGACTATTTTCAACAGATATATTTGTGTCTGAACAATCAGGAGACACTATTATTTTTTTTTTACAGCAAAAAATTCCAAAAGCAGGATAATAGAGATTTTTTACCGTGGAACAGCAAAAGCACAGTTATAATTTACTGGTGTATACCAGACTATTTTCAACAGATATATTTGTGTCTGAACAATCAGGAGACACTATTATTTTTTTTTACAGGAAAAAATGCCAAAAGCAGGATAATAGAGATTTTTTACCGTGGAACAGCAAAACCACAGTTATAATTTACTGGTGTATACCAGACTATTTTCAACAGATATATTTGTGTCTGAACAATCAGGAGAAACTACTACTGTTTTTCTTTATGGCAAAAAATGGCAAAAGCAGGATAATACAGAGATTTGACCTGTGGAACTGCAAAACCACACTTCTATTTCTTGGGCCTACACGAGACTGTTTTCAACAGATATATTTGTGTCTGAAAAATCAGGGAGACACTATTAGTTTTTTTTTTACGGCAAAAAATGCCAAAAGCAGGATAGTAGAGATTTTTTTAACCGTGGAACAGCAAAACCACAGTTATAATTTACTGGTGTATACCAGACTATTTTCAACAGATATATTTGTGTCTGAACAATCAGGAGACACTACTACTGTTTTTCTTTACGGCAAAAAATGCCAAAATCAGGATAATACAGAGATTTCACCCTTGGAACTGCAAAACCACACTTGTATTTCTCAGGCCTACACCAGACTATTTTCAACAGATATATTTGTGTCTGAACAATCAGGAGACACTGCTTTTCTTTACAGCAAAAAATGCAAAAAAGCTGGATAATACAGAGATTTGACCCGTGGAACTGCAAAACCACACTTGTATTTCTCGGGCCTACACCAGACTATTTTCAACAGATATATTTGTGTCTGAACAATCAGGAGACACTACTGTTTTTCTTTATGGCAAAAAATGCAAAAAAGCAGGATAATACAGAGATTTGACCCGTGGAACTGCAAAACCACACTTGTATTTCTCGGGCCTACACCAGACTATTTTCAACAGATATATTTGTGTCTGAACAATCAGGAGACACTACTGTTTTTCTTTATGGCAAAAAATGCAAAAAAGCAGGATAATACAGAGATTTGACCCGTGGAACTGCAAAACCACACTTGTATTTCTCCGGCCTACACCAGACGATTTTCAACAGATATATTTGTGTCTGAAGAATCAGGAGACACTACTGTTTTTCTTTATGGCAAAAAATGCAAAAAAGCAGGATAATACAGAGATTTGACCCATGGAACTGCAAAACCACACTTGTATTTCTCGGGCCTACACCAGACTATTTTCAACAGATATATTTGTGTCTGAACAATCAGGAGACACTACTGTTTTTCTTTATGGCAAAAAATGCAAAAAAGCAGGATAATACAGAGATTTGACCCGTGGAACTGCAAAACCACACTTGTATTTCTCCGGCCTACACCAGACTATTTTCAACAGATATATTTGTGTCTGAACAATCAGGAGACACTACTGTTTTTCTTTATGGCAAAAAATGCAAAAAAGCAGGATAATACAGAGATTTGACCCATGGAACTGCAAAACCACACTTGTATTTCTCGGGCCTACACCAGACTATTTTCAACAGATATATTTGTGTCTGAACAATCAGGGAGACACTGTTTTTCTTTACAGCAAAAAATGCAAAAAAGCAGGATAATACAGAGATTTGACCCGTGGAACTGAAAAACCACACTTGTATTTCTCCGGCCTACACCAGACTATTTTCAACAGATATATTTGTGTCTGAAAAATCAGGGAGACACTCTTAGTTTTTTTTTTACTGCAAAAAATGCCAAAGCAGGATAATAGAGATTTTTTTACCGTGGAACAGCAAAACCACAGTTATAATTTACTGGTGTATACCAGACTTTTGTAAATATATATATTTGCGGCTGAACAGTGAGCGACACACTCAAACTGTTTTTTTTAGATACAAATGGCCCAAAACTGGATAATACAGAGGTTTGAACCGTGGAACTGCAAGACCACACTTCTATTTCTAGCCTACACCAGACTATTTTTAACAAATATATTTGTGTCTGAAAATCAGAGACACACTTTTTTTTTGGGGGGGGGACACCAAAAGGTTAATAAGATGCGTATTTGTACAGTGTGAAGGAAGGAAAAAAAGAGGATTTAGATGAAAAAAAAAGGATTTTTCCTGGCCCCCGAGGCCTGGTGCTAAGTCCAGCAATTTCAGCAACAGGAGCACACAGGACTGTAATGCAGCGTTTGCTGGTATAACCACTGCATCTCCTATACAGCCTGCCTGCCTGCCTGATATCTGGGATGGATATTAGTCCTGAGAAGGACTGTTTGTTTGATCTGGCAGCCTTTACAGACCCTACACTAACTATTTCGCAGGATATATCTCTCCCTAAATCAGCAGCGCTGTCCCTACACTCTCTGATCCGGAGCAACTGGGTCCAAGATGGCGACGCCCGGTTTTAAATACTCGAGGTGACGCTATGCGGCCAGCCAATCACTGTAATGCCCACAAACAACATGGCTGCGGCATAACAGTGACTGGCTGGCAATCCCTGCATGTTCATTGGCTCTGTAAAGAGCGCCAAACATGCAGGGCAGAGACCCGAGCTCCCGCCCGAGTAACCCGGAAATGCTCGGTGTTCGCCGAATATCCCGAGTAGCGTGATGCTCAGGCGAGTACCGAGCAGTGTCGAGCATGTTCGCTCAACACTAATTATTACACTTGGGGTTATTTAGCTTGGAAAAACAAAGGCTTAGGGGTGATCTTATTACTATATACAAGTATATGAGGAGACAGTACAAAGACCTTTCTTCTGATATTTTTACTCTGAGGCCTGAGATGGGGACAAGGGGGCATCTTCTACATCTGGAGGAAAGAAGGTTTAATCATAATCACAGACGCGGATTCTTTACTGTAAGAGCAGTGAGACTATGGAACTCTCTGCCGCATGATGTTGTAATGAGTGATTCACTACTAAACTGGATGCCTTTCTTGAAAAGTATAATATTACAGGTTATATATACTAGATTGCTTGATAGGGCATTGATCCAGGGAACTAGTCTGATTGCCGTATGGAGTCAGGAAGGATTTTTTTTCCCCAATGTGGAGCTTAGTGTTTGCCACATGTTTTTTTTTGCCTTCCTCTGGATCAACATGTTAGGCTATGGGTTGAACTAGATGGACTTAGTCTTCCTCCAACCTTAAAAAACTATGTTACTATGTTACTATTGTAAATGCATCTAACAGCGGTATAAATATGGAATAGAATAGATTTGTATTTTTTTTCTGCAGCACCAGCAGCACGCAGTATAAGGCAATAATACCTGGCTGGATCGGTGTAATACGCTATTCATACTGTGATAGCTCAACAGTAAACAAATTTTAGATAAGACAGGTAATATTCTACAATACAGAATCGATTTAAATTGTCCTTCCCATTATTAAGGAGTGGGTCTCCTATACTGTTATTGCATATGCAGCAATTTCAAGGGCCACCAAAAATTAGGACGCACTCCAATTCACATTTGAAGAGACGTAAAAAAAAAAACTATATAAACACAGCAGGATCTTAAGTATAAAAACCAGACTCGCCAATGTAACCTCAATGTAATCACATTCTACAGCTCCTACACCTACTCCTCCTGTTTGGCCTCCATCTCCAAAATGACAACATCAGTCACAAGCTGGAAGCACTGCAGCACTGCCTCGACCAATCGGCAACAGGCTATGGTGAAGATAATATGCTTAGGTGACAAACCGTATACCGCTGCAGAGTTGTTGAAAGCTGTAACAGAGCAGGCAGATCTGTGGCTCTCACCGCTGAACATAAAGTCAGGCATGTTCGTGTGTGACAATGGCTGGAACCTGGTGGCAGAGAAATGACAGCCAGAGTAGATACGATTCCCTCTATGCCAGTCCTTTCACCGACCTAAAGAATATGGCTGTGGTAAAATACAACTCTCGCCGAGAAGCAGCCCTGGCTAAGAAAAGTCTGTGTGAAGGTTCCCGGACACTCTATGGCTGATTTTTCACTGTGGACTGGCTCCAGCAATCTATAAGACTTAAGAGCAATCTGACACCTTGGTAAAGACCAATTCTTTTCTGTCTCTGATATCTAACAAAAAGGTCATTATGGAAAAACTTGCACCTACTGCTACTCAGTGTCTTCAGCTCCTTTGTGAGAAACTAATGTTTGGGCAGCCAGTCTACCAAATAAAATTCCTAAGATGGAAATTGTGGATGGCTTCGCTTCTGGGTGCTAATACCAAACCAGGGCGTGCCATAATTCACTGGATATTCCTGGCTGGTTAGAGACAAGCTCATTCCCACAGAAAAGTACCAGTATCACGGAATGACAAAGGGAAGTCCGGCGGACAGCATAACACACGGATGCAACGGGAGATAGAGGGGGAAGGTGGGCCCTAGCGGTAGGAAACAAGGGAAAGGATACCTCCTGACACCAACCTGTGGCTGTCCCTAAGCTGTCCTATTATCCCCAGACAGGTCCTTCCCCCCATGCACGATCATGTGCCTAAGCCCTCGCTGGCCCTGGACTTAACCTGGCTAGTGCGCAGACCAGCAAGACACTAATCTCACCAGTACAATAGGACAACACAAGGAAGGTAAGGAATGGGAAGATAACAACATAAAATACACTTATTTCTCCAACAGAAAACTTCACCACTGCAATACCAGCGAACTCCACAGCTTCTCCAGAGACTGGCTCCTTCAAAGAGGTCAGCATAGAATGAACTATCCCCATTCAAGTCCTTGTCCCAGGGCAGTGTTCAATTGTACCTCTCCCATTCCTTGCAATGCAAGCGCAAGTATGCAGCCTGCCACCCACCCACCCCCAGGCTGCAATACCATATTGCTTGCTAGCTTGCACTTTAAATTGGGCCTTTTAGGCATGTGGAGGCAGAATCTGGCCACCACGCCATGGCTGTGTCGGCGGCCTGGTATCCATACTCAGTCCCCAGCCGCCTGGTGACCGGGAGTCCCCGCTTGCTCCCCAGCCTCCAGGGGGTGGCCGGGTGTCCATACTCAGTCCCCAGCCACCCCTATTTGTCCCGGTA
The DNA here is from genome assembly GCF_046119375.1 of Phyllobates terribilis. NCBI lineage: Eukaryota > Metazoa > Chordata > Amphibia > Anura > Dendrobatidae > Phyllobates > Phyllobates terribilis. The sequence goes on from NW_027362762.1 coordinate 640,495,567, forward strand.
ACCTTTCCCACACTTTTCTTAGCCTGGCCTGCTTTAGGGCAGCATTGGCCGAGCCCACCGGACTATCAGACTCCTCCGTTGGGCCCTGGCTTCTCCATCAGGGGAGTTGAGAGTGCCAAGGCGAGGAGCATGATGAGGATGATAGAAGTTAGCATCTGCTTTGTTTTGTTGTAATGCAAGCGCATGTATGTAGTAGCGGCTAGGCCTGAGGTGGTCAGCGTTTTGGCGCATATCCTACCTCCTCCGAGGATTGCTGGATGTTTTCCTGCTACTATCCCAGTTCTATGACTCCCGTTAAATCAAAGCTTCAGGTGATAAATGATGGATGAGGTAGTGGCAAAGGAGAAAGAGCAGGAGGAACAGGGACCATTCACATCAATATCAGGCCAGTCAACCAGATATGTCTTGTAGGATATGTTTCTGTAACAAAAGGAGCGGTTCGGCTACACAGTTATAGGGCATACAGTGAGTGCAATACCTACCAAAAATTTCGAGCCACTCCAATGCCCCTTGGAAATGACATGGAGGTCAGAGGGCGTTAACTAAACCTTTTTTTCCATTTATAGCAACTGGGTCTCCCGTGCACTGTTGGCCTAAGCAGTGAATGGAAGGCTTTCCAAAAATTATGAGGAACTGCAATGCCCCTTACAAGAGCCATGTGTGGCACCCCAGCGGTCTGGTCACCACAGTAATAGAGATATTACGTCGGAGAGCAAGTGGGAGGTTTCCTGGTCAGGATCCCTTAAACATGCAACATCCTCCTGCCCCAATCCTGGGAGGGGAGAATTCTGCCCTTATAAACTGGATCTGGGGCGGGGTTGAGTGAGTCAGAGAACAGTCAGAGTCAGAGTGAGAGCAACGGAAAGTAACAGCAAGGAGCTCTGTAGGAGCAAGGAGCTAAAGACCAGGGGCTGGAAGCTGAGCAGAGCTCGCCCTGGCAGAAGACAATAGGAACCGGACACAGGAGTCCGAAGCTGTGAGGACTTATATATCCAGCAGCAGAAACCAGCCGGCAGGGGATTTCAGGTCCTCTGGCCATAGAAGCCCGGAGGCTCAGTCACAAGCAAGGGACCAGCACCGCCGTCGTGGAGCGGAGGCTAACAGAAGGCCCCAAGTCACCAGCCATACGGGTGAGCACTACACGGTACACTCAGGGACGTGGGCTACTTCTACCTGCTTACAGCAAGGTAGCCAGGAAGAGTGCAGACAGACGGGGAGGCCTACAACTCCACCTGGCCAGGGGAACTCCAGGGGGCGCGTCACATGCAGTACAGCATATTACAAACATAAGTCCCATTATTGGGGAGTGGGTGTCCCATGGTATTTGCTTATGCTTTCCAAGCAAAAGCTGGCAAAAATTAGGATGGAGCAACTTGCAATGCCCCTTACAAGAGCCATGCAGTACAGCATATTACAAACATAAGTCCCATTATTGGGGAGTGGGTGTCCCATAGTATTTGCTTATGCTTTCCCAGCAAAAGCTGCCAAAAATTAGGACGGAGCAACTTGCAATGCCCCTTACAAGAGCCATGCAGTACAGCATATTACAAACATAAGTCCCATTATTGGGGAGTGGGTGTCCCATAGTATTTGCTTATGCTTTCCCAGCAAAAGCTGCCAAAAATTAGGACGGAGCAACTTGCAATGCCCCTTACAAGAGCCATGCAGTACAGCATATTACAAACATAAGTCCCATTATTGGGGAGTGGGTGTCCCATAGTATTTGCTTATGCTTTCCCAGCAAAAGCTGCCAAAAATTAGGACGGAGCAACTTGCAATGCCCCTTACAAGAGCCATGCAGTACAGCATATTACAAACATAAGTCCCATTATTGGGGAGTGGGTGTCCCATAGTATTTGCTTATGCTTTCCCAGCAAAAGCTGCCAAAAATTAGGACGGAGCAACTTGCAATGCCCCTTACAAGAGCCATGCAGTACAGCATATTACAAACATAAGTCCCATTATTGGGGAGTGGGTGTCCCATAGTATTTGCTTATGCTTTCCAAGCAAAAGCTGCCAAAAATTAGGACGGAGCAACTTGCAATGCCCCTTACAAGAGCCATGCAGTACAGCATATTACAAACATAAGTCCCATTATTGGGGAGTGGGTGTCCCATAGTATTTGCTTATGCCTTGCAAGTAAAAGCTGCCAAAAATAAGGACGGAGGAACTTGCAATGCTGGCACCCTGGTGGTATAGTGGTGGTGGAGGCTGAGGATAAAGAGAAGAAGATTAAACAGCCGAAACGAGGAAGCGTATACCCATGTGTGGGTGTGAAGCGGTGCATGTGAATACACCTCCCGAAATAACACAGTGGATTTGACTTTATGTTACTCTGCTGTCATTTGGTGGTGATGAGAAGTCTGGCCCAATCCAGCCCTTGTTCATTTTGATAAGGGTCAGCTTGTCAGCATTGTCAGTTGACAGGCGAGTGCGCATATCAGTTATAATTCCCCCAGCGGCACTAAAAACACGCTCCGATAACACGCTAGCGGCAGGGCAGGTCAGGACCTCCAAGGCGTACAGAGCGAGTTCATTCCAAGTGTCCAGCTTGGATACCCAATAATTAAAAGGCACAGAGGAATCACGGAGGACGTTGGTACGATCGGCAAGGTACTTCCTCACCATCTTTTGAAACTTTCCACTCCTTGTGAGAGTACCCCGCGCCTCAGGGCCTGTAAGCTGGGCGGGTGTCAGAAAACTGTCCCAGAACGTTGACAGTGTTCCCCTGCCTCTGCTGGATTGGAGTTGCATCTCTCTCGTCTGTACGCCTTGGTTGGGCAACGAACTGTGACCTCTGCCGCTAGCGTGCTCAGATGGGAATTTTTTTAAGAGTTCTGCAGCAAGGGCCTTCTGGTATTGCCCCATTTTTGTAGACCTCTCCACCTCAGGAATAAGAGAGTGAAAGTTCTCCTTGTAGCAGGGGTCTACAAGTGTCACCAACCAGTAATAACTGTCACCCAACATTTTGACAACGCGAGGGTCACGGTTAAGGCAGCGTAACATAAAGTCAGCCATGCGTGCCAGACTGGTAACGGGCAAGATTTCCGTGTCCTCACCAAGGTGATGACTGACCATGCTCTCCTCCTCCTCCTCCTCTTCCTCCTCCCCCCTGTCCTCAGGCCACCCACGCTGAACCGATGGTATGACACTTGTACAGGTACTACCGTCTACAATGCATGATAGAAGCTCCTGTTCTTCCTCCTCCTCCTCCTCCTCTCCCTCATTGTCCCCCAATGCACGTTGGGATGAGATGAGGCTGGGCTGTGTGTAATCGCCCACTACAGCTTCTTGATCCATCTCATCATACTCTGGCTGCAATGCCTCCTCTTTAATTCTCTGCAGAGAGCGTTGCAAAAGACAGACAAGTGGGATGCTGACACTAATGATGGCGTCATCGCCACTCACCATCTTGGTGGCCTCCTCAAAGTTTGTCAGGATGGTACATATGTCAGACATCCAGGTCCACTCCTGAGGTCTTATGTGTGGAGTCTGACCTGAATATCGACGGCCTTGTTGCAGCTGGTACTCCACAACTGCTCTCTTCTGCTCACAAATCCTTTGCAACATGTGGAGGGTAGAGTTCCAACGTGTGGGGACATCACACACCAGTCTGTGTGCCGGAAGCTGCAAACGCTGCTGCAACACAGCAAGGGCGGCGGAAGCTGTAGCCGACTTGCGAAAATGAGCTGACAGGCGGCGTACTTTCACGAGCAGATCTGGCAACTCGGGGTACGATTTAAGAAACCGCTGAACCACGAGGTTAAGCACATGAGCCAGGCATGGTACGTGTGTGATCTCACCTCGCCTCAGAGCCGCCACCAGGTTACGGCCATTGTCACACACGACCATGCCGGGATGTAGGTTCAGCGGTCTCAGCCACAGATCCGCCTGCTCTTTCACAGCTGTCCACAACTCACAAGCAGTGTGAGGTTTATCACCTAAGCTTTTGAGTTTCAGCACAGCCTGTTGCCGCTTGGCGGAGGCAGTAGTGCAATGCTTCCAGCTTGTATCTGATGTGGTGATATCTGAGATGGAGGCTGAACATGAGGAGGATGAGGAGGATGCGCAGGAGCTGTACACTGTGGGGGTAACTCTGACTGACATAGGGCCCGCAATCCTCGGTGTGGGGAGGATGTGTTCCGTCCCAAGGTCCGACTGGGTCCCGGCTTCCACTATGTTTACCCAGTGTGCCGTCAGAGAGATGTACCGTCCCTGGCCACAAGCACTTGTCCACGTGTCCGTTGTCAGGTGGACTCTCCCAGTAACTGCGTTGTTGAGGGCACGGCAGATGCTTTGGGACACGTGCTTGAGTAGTGCGGGGATGGCACACCGGGCAAAATAGTGTCGGCTGGGGACCGAGTTCCGAGGGACGGCCACCGCCATAAGATTGCGGAAGGATTCCGTCTCCACCAGCCTAAATGGCAGCATTTCCAATGCAAGCAGTCGTGAAATGTGCGAATTTAGGACTGTGACCTGTGGGGCGTTAGCTGTGAATTTCCGCTTTCGTTCAAAGGTCTGGGATATGGACAATTGAACGCTGCGGTGGGACGTGGACGTGGACGTTGATGCTGTTTCTTGAGAAGACTGAGAGGAGGGGGCATCTTTACATGCAGTATGGACAGGGGATTGCCTTGCACACACAACAGGGGGTTCTATTGCACGCACAACAGTGGAAGAAGCAGTGGTGACACCCGCTGACACTGGTCGTGGACCCTGGGTTTCGCCCCACAAAGTCGGGTGCTTTGCTGCCATGTGCCTGATCATGCTGGTGGTGGTCAGGCTGGTAGTTTTGTCACCCCTGCTGATGCTGGCATGGCAGGTGGAACATATGGCCTTTTTGGGGTTATCAGCAGAGTCTTTAAAAAAATTCCAGACTCTGGAAGACCTACCGCTTGTACTGGCAACGTCCCTCGTGTTGGTGTTACGGGGAACGGTTGCCTGCCTTCTGTCTGCGGCCACCACACTGCTTTTTGCTGCCTGTTGGGGTACTCTGCCTCCCTCCCCCTGTGTGCTGCTGGCCTCACTCTGCATGTCCTCCTTCCACGTTGGGTCAGTTACTAGATCATCCACCACCTCCTCCTCTTCCACTTGCGCACCACGATCCTCCTCCTCACTTCCTGGCAATTGTGTCTCGTCATCGTCCACCTCTTGTGACAGATTGCCAACGTCGACTTCCTGTGGCCGTGGCTGTTCAAATATTTGGGCATCGCAACATGGGATCTCCCTTCCACCACTTCAAGCGTATCAGGCGAGGGGCCCAAATATGGAAATGGACCAGTGAACAGCTCTTCAGAGTGTCCAAGTGTGGGATCACTTGCTGTCTGACAACACTCGGCATGGTGGGAGGAATGAGCATCAGGGTGAGGAGGAGTATGCGGTCGAGACTCACGGCTACTAAGAGTTGACCGTGTGGAAGACAGACCGGAGGTGGTGGTGCCCAGGTAACTGGAAGTATTATCTGCTATCCAATTAATAACCTGTTCACACTGATCAGTTCTCAATACTGGTGTTGTTCTGTGCTTCCCTAGTAATTCAGTCAAGAAGTGGGAGCGAGAAGATGTGGCTGTTGGTTGTGGAACATTTTCACCTTGGCCACGGCCCCGTCCTCTGCACGAACCATCACCAGAACGTCCACTTCCACGTCCCTTGCCAAGCGCCTTGCCCATTGTAAATGAAGTAAAATAGCTTACACTTGCACTATCAATGGAAAAAGGGTAATAAAGAGTAAATTAGAACCGTGGAAGAGGAAAACCACAGTTATTGTTTACTGGGGTATACCACACTTTTTTAAATAGAGATATTTGCGGCTGAACAGTGAGCGACACACTCAAACTTCTTTTTTTTTTAGATACCAAAGGCCCAAAACTGGATAGTACAGCGATTTGTCCCGTGGAACTGCGAAACCACACTGGGATGTCGGGCCTACACAAGACTATTTTCAACAGATATATTTTTGTGTCACAACAGTCAGGAGACACTACTGTTTCTCTTTACGGAAAAAACTACCAAAAGCTGAATAATAGAGATTTTTTACCGTGGGATGGCAAAACCACAGTTATTGTTTACTGGGGTATACCACACTTTTTTAAATAGAGATATTTGCGGCTGAACAGTGAGCGACACACTCAAACTGTTTTTTTTTTAGATACAAATGGCCCAAAATGGATAATACAGAGGTTTGAACCGTGGAAGTGCAAAACAACACTTCTGTTTCTCTAGCCTACACCAGACTATTTTCAACAGTTATATTTGTGTCTGAAAAATCAGAGACACGCTTTTTTTTTTGGGGTGGGGGGACACACCAAAAGGTTAATAAGACGGGTATTTGTACAGTGTGAAGGAGGAAAAAAAAGGAGGATTTGGATGAAAAAAAAAGGATTTTTCCTGGCCCCCGAGACCTGGTGCTAAGTCCAGCAATTTCAGCAACAGGAGCACACAGGACTGTAATGCAGCGTTTGCTGGTATAACCACTGTGTCTCCTATACAGCCTGCCTGCCTGGTATCTGGGATGGATATTAGCCATGAAAAGGACTGTTTGTTTGTTCTGGCAGCCTTTACAGACCCTACACTAACTATTTTGCAGTTTATATCTCTCCCTAAATCAGCAGCGCTGTCCCTACACTGTCTAATCCGGAGCGACTGTGTCCAAGATGGCGGCGCCCCGTTTTAAATACTCGAGGTGACGCTGTGAAACAGCCAATCACTGTAATGCCTACAACCAACATGGCTGCAGCATTACAGTGACTGGCTGGCAATCCCTGCATGTTCATTGGCTCTGTAAAGAGCGCCAAACATGCAGGGCGGAGACCCGAGCTCCCGCCCGAGTAAGCCGGAAATGCTCGATGCTCGCCGAACATCCCGAGTAGCGTGATGTTCGGGCGAGTACCGAGCAGTATCGAGCATGTTCGCTCAACACTACTAATGACATTAACACCCTATATAAGGTGTGCTTAATTATTAGGCAACTTCTTTTCCTTTGACAAAATGGGTCAGAAGAGAGATTTGACGGGCTCTGAAAAGTCCAAAATTGTGAGATGTCTTGCAGAGGGATGCAGCAGTCTTGAAATTTCCAAACTTTTGAAGCGTGATCACTAAACAATCAAGCGTTTCATGGCAAATAGCCAACAGGGTCGCAAGGAGTGTGTTGGCCAAAAAAGGCGCAAAAAACTGCCCATGAATTGAGGAAAATCAAGCGTGAAGCTGCCAAGATGCCATTCGCCACCAGTTTTGCCATATTTCAGAGCTGCAACGTTACTGGAGTATCAAAAAGCACAAGGTGTGCGATACTCAGGGACATGGCCAGGGTAAGGAAGGCTGAAAAATGACCACCTTTGAACAAGAAACAAAAGATAAAATGTCAAGAATGGGCCAAGAAATATCTTAAGACTGATTTTTCAAAGGTTTTATGGACTGCTGAAATGAGAGTGACTCTTGATGGGCCAGATGGATGGGCCAGAGGCTGGATCAGTAAAGGGCAGAGAGCTCCACTTCGACTCAGACGCCAGCAAGGTGGAGGTGGGGTACTGGTATGGGCTGGTATCATCAAAGATGAACTTGTGGGACCTTTTCGGGTTGAGGATGGAGTGAAGCTCAACTCCCAGACCTACTGCCAGTTTCTGGAAGACAACTTCTTCAAGTAGTGGTATGGCAAGAAGTCGGTATCGTTCAAGAAAAACATGATTTTCATGCAAGACAATGCTCCATCACATGCATCCAACTAGTCCACAGCTGGCCAGTAAAGGTCTAAAAGAAGAAAAAATAATGACATGGCCCCCTTGTTCACCTGATCTGAACTCCATATAGAACCTGTGGCCCATCATAAAATGTGAGATCTACAGGGAGGGAAAACAGTACACCTCTCGGAACAGTGTCTGGGAGGCTGTGGTGGCTGCTGCACGCAATGTTGATCGAAAACAGATCAAGCAACTGACAGCATCTATGGATGGAAGGCTGTTGAGTGTCATCATAAAGAAAGGTGGCTATATTCATCACTCATTTTTTTGGTTTTTGTTTTTGCATGTCAGAAATGTTTATTTCTAAATTTTGTGCACTGATATTGGCTTACCTGGTGAAAATAAACAAGTGAGATGGGATTATATTTGGCTTTTATTAAGTTGCCTAATAATTCTGCACAGTAATACACTGTGTTCCAAATTATTATGCAAATAATATTTTCTCAGATTTTCCCAAATTACCTATATGAATTGCAGTCATTGTAATTTTCCAGTCAAATAACTACAATTGAAAGGTTTTTGTACAAACTGCCTATGATAACAGTATATTTTAAAAAAAATAAAAAACTCAAACTGCACTCAAAATGCATGTTCCAAATTATTATGCACAGCAGAGTTTTCAACCTTTTCATTTTAATAAAGAACAAAAAAATGGTCATTTTTGAAATTATAAGCATTAGCAGGTTATTACAAACTGAAATCAAACAGTTTTCAACTCAAAACTTTATTCTAGGTGATGTTACATTTGCACACAGGACCGCTTGTTCGAAAGGAGCTTCTGAACTCTCTCGTCCATTGAATTTGTCAGGTTTTGGATGGTTTCTGCTTTAATTGTTTTGCATGAGGACAGAATACCCTCCCAGAGCTGTTGCTTAGATGTGAACTGCCTCCCGCCATCATAGATACTCCTTTTGATGATGCTCCAGAGGTTCTCAATGGGGTTGAGGTCAGGGGAACATGGGTGCCACACCATAAGTTTGTCCCCTTTTATGCCCATAGCAGCCAGAGATGTAGATGTGTTATGTGCAGCATGAGACGGGGCTGTCCATATCCCAGACCTTTGAACGAAAGCGCAAATTCGCAGCCAACGCCCCACAGGCCACAGTCCTAAATTCGCACATTTCACGACTGCTTGCATTGGAAATGCTGCCTTTAAGGCAGGTGGAGATGGAATCCTTCCGCAACCTTATGGCGGTGGCCGTCCCTCGGAACTCGGTCCCCAGCCGACACTATTTTGCCTGGTGTGCCATCCCCGCACTAGAGAAGCACGTGTCCCAAAACATCGGCCGTGACCTCAACAACGCAGTTACTGGGAGAGTGCACCTGACAAAGGACATGTGGACAAGTGCTTGTGGCCAGGGACGGTACATCTCCCTGACGGCACACTGGGTAAACATAGTGGAAGCAGGGACCCAGTCGGACCTTGTGACTGAACACATCCTCCCCACACTGAGGATTACGGGCCCTATGTCAGTCAGAGTTGCCCCCACAGTGTACAGCTCCCGCGCATCATCCTCCTCCTCATGTTCAGCCTCCATCTCAGATATCACCACATCAGTTACAAGCTGGAAGCACTGTAGTACTGCTTCAGCCAAGCGGCAACAGACTGTGCTGAAGCTTAGGTGATAAACCTCTCACTGCTTGTGAGTTGTGGACAGCTGTGAAAGAGCAGGCAGATCTGTGGCTGATACCGCTGAACCCACATCCAGACATGGTCGTGTGTGACAATGGCCGTAACCTGGAGGTGGCTCTGAGGCGAGGCGAGATCACACACATACCATGCCTGGCTCATGTGCTTAACTTCGTCATTCAGCGGTTTCTTAAATCGTACTCCGAGTTGCCAGATCTGCTCGTCAAAGTACACCGCCTGTCAGCTCATTTTCAATAGTCGGTTACAGCTTCCGCCGCCCTTGCTGTGTTGCAGCAGCATTTGCAGCTTCCGGCACACCGACTGGTGTGTGATGTCCCCACACGTTGGAACTCTACCCTCCACATGTTGCAAAGGATTTGTGAGCAGAAGAGAGCAGTTGTGGAGTACCAGCTGCAACAAGCCCGTCGATATTCAGGTCAGACTCCACACATAAGACCTCAGGAGTGGACCTTGATGTCTGACATATTTACCATCCTGACAAACTTTGAAGAGTCCACCAAGATGGTGAGTGGCGATGACGCCATCATTAGCGTCAGCATCCCACTTGTCTGCCTTTTGCAACGTTCTCTACAGAGAATTAAAGAGGAGGCAGCCAGAGTATGATGAGATGGATCAAGAAGCCGTAGCGGGCGATTACACACAGCCCAGCCTCATCTCATCCCAATGTGCATTGGGGGACAATGAGGGTGTGGAGGAGGAGGAAGAACAGGAGCTGGTATCATGCGCTGTAGACGGTAGCACCTGTACAACTGTCATACCGTCGGTTCAGCGTGGGTGGCCTGAGGACAGGGGGGAGGAGGAGGAGGAGGAGAGCATGGTCAGTCGTCATCTTGGTGAGGACACGGAAGTCTTGCCCGTTACCAGTCTGACACACATGGCTGGCTTTATGTTACGCTGCCTTAACCGTGACCCTCGCGTTGTAAAAATGTTGGGTGACAGTCATTACTGGTTGGTGACACTTTTAGACCCCCGCTACAAGGAGAACTTTCACTTTCTTATTCCTGAGGTGGAGAGGTCTACAAAAATGGGGCAGTACCAGAAGACCCTTCCTGCAGAACTGTTAAAAAAATTCCCATCTGAACACGCTAGCGGCAGAGGTCACAGTTCGTTGACCAACCAAGGCGTACAGGCGAGAGAGATGCAACTCCAATCCAGCAGAGGCAGGGGAACACTCTCAATGTTCTGGGACAGTTTTCTGAGACCCGCTCAGCTTACAGGCCCTGAGGCGCGGGGTACTCTCACAAGGAGTAGAAAGTTTCAAAAGATGGTGAGGGAGTACCTTGCCGACTGTACCAGCGTCCTCCATGATTCCTCTGTGCCTTTTAATTATTGGGTATACAAGCTGGACACTTGGAATGAACTCGCTCTGTACGCCTTGGAGGTCCTGGCCTGCCCTGCCGCTAGCGTGTTATCGGAGCGTGTTTTTAGTGCCGCTGGGGGAATTATAACTGATAAGCGCACTCGCCTGTCAACTGACAATGCTGACAAGCTGACCCTTATCAAAATGAACAAGGGCTGGATTGGGCCAGACTTCTCATCACCACCAAATGACAGCAGAGTAACATAAAGTCAAATCCACTGTGTTATTTCGGGAGGTATATTCCCATGCACCGCTTCACACACACACATGTGTATATGCTTCCTCATTTCAGCTGTAATTTGCTCTTCTACTTATCCTCAGCCTCCACCACCACTATACCACCAGGGTGACCTTTGTCCGTGTTGCCAGCATTGCAAGTTCCTCCCTCCTAATTTTTGGCAGCTTTTGCTTGGAAGGCATAGGCAAAGACTATGGGAGACCCACTCCCCAATAATGCGAAAAATGTTTTTAAGATGCTGTACTGCATGGCTCTTCCAAGGGGCATTAAAGCAGTCTATTTAAGCTACTGCGACCTCCACTATTCTTCCAAGGGGCGTTAAAACCATCTTGTTAAGCTACTGCGACCTCCATGTCTCCTCCAAGGGGCATTAAAACCGTCTTGTTAAGCTACTGAGACCTCCACGTCTCTTCCAAGGGGCATTAAAACCGTCTGTTAAGCTACTGCGACCTCCACGTCTCTTCCAAGGAGCATTAAAATCGTCTTGTTAAGCTACTGCAACCTCCACGTCTCTTACAAGGGGAATTAAAACCGTCTTGTTAAGCTACTGCGGCTTCCACCACTTCTCCAAGGGGCATTAAAACCGTCTTGTTAAGCTACTGCAACCTCCACCGCTCTTCCAAGGGGCATTAAAACTGTCTTGTTAAGCTTCTGCGACCTCCACCACTTCTCCAAGGGGCATTAAAACCGTCATGATAAGCTACTGCGACCTCCACCGCTCTTCCAAGGGGCATTAAAACCGTCTTGTTAAGCTACTGTGACCTCCATGTCTCTTCCAAGGGGCATTAAAACCGTCTTGTTAAGCTACTGCGACCTCCACTACTTCTCCAAGGGGCATTAAAACCGTCTTGTCAAGCTACTGCAACCTCCACGTCTCTTCCAAGGGGCATTAAAACCGTCTTGTTAAGCTACTGCAACCTCCATGTCTCTTCCAAGGGGCATTAAAACCGTCTTGTTAAGCTACTGCGACCTCCATCACTTCTCCAATGGGTATTAAAAGCATCTTGTTTAGCTACTGCAACCTCCACTGCTCTTCCAAGGGGCATTAAAACCGTCTTGTTAAGCTACTGCAACCTCCACGTCTCTTCCAAGGGGCATTAAAACCATCCTGTTAAGCTACTGCGACCTCCACGTCTCTTCCAAGGGGCATTAAAACATTTTGTTAAGCTACGGCGACCTCCACCACTTCTCCAAGGGGCATTAAAACCATCTTGTTAAGCTACTGTGACCTCCACCGCTATTTCAAGGGGCATTAAAACTGTCTTGTTAAGCTACTGCGACCTCCACCACTTCTCCAAAAGGCATTAAAACCGTCTTGTTAAGCTACTGAGACCTCCACGTCTCTTCCAAGGGGCATTAAAACCGTCTGTTAAGCTACTGCGACCTCCACGTCTCTTCCAAGGAGCATTAAAATCGTCTTGTTAAGCTACTGCAACCTCCACGTCTCTTCCAAGGGGAATTAAAACCGTCTTGTTAAGCTACTGCGGCTTCCACCACTTCTCCAAGGGGCATTAAAACCGTCTTGTTAAGCTACTGCAACCTCCACCGCTCTTCCAAGGGGCATTAAAACTGTCTTGTTAAGCTTCTGCGACCTCCACCACTTCTCCAAGGGGCATTAAAACCGTCATGATAAGCTACTGCGACCTCCACCGCTCTTCCAAGGGGCATTAAAACCGTCTTGTTAAGCTACTGTGACCTCCACGTCTCTTCCAAGGGGCATTAAAACCGTCTTGTTAAGCTACTGCGACCTCCACTACTTCTCCAAGGGGCATTAAAACCGTCTTGTCAAGCTACTGCAACCTCCACGTCTCTTCCAAGGGGCATTAAAACCGTCTTGTTAAGCTACTGCAACCTCCATGTCTCTTCCAAGGGGCATTAAAACCGTCTTGTTAAGCTACTGCGACCTCCATCACTTCTCCAATGGGTATTAAAAGCATCTTGTTTAGCTACTGCAACCTCCACTGCTCTTCCAAGGGGCATTAAAACCGTCTTGTTAAGCTACTGCAACCTCCACGTCTCTTCCAAGGGGCATTAAAACCATCCTGTTAAGCTACTGCGACCTCCACGTCTCTTCCAAGGGGCATTAAAACATTTTGTTAAGCTACGGCGACCTCCACCACTTCTCCAAGGTGCATTAAAACCATCTTGTTAAGCTACTGTGACCTCCACCGCTATTTCAAGGGGCATTAAAACTGTCTTGTTAAGCTACTGCGACCTCCACCACTTCTCCAAAAGGCATTAAAACCGTCTTGTTAAGCTACTGCGACCTCCACCGCTCTTCCAAGGGGCATTAAAACCGTCTTGTTAAGCTACTACGACCTCCACCACTTTTCGACGGGGCATTAAAACCATCTTGTTAAGCTACTGCGACCTCCACGTCTCTTCCAAGGGGCATTAAAACCATCTTGTTAAGTGACTGCGACCTCCACGTCTCTTCCAAGGGGCATTAAAACTGTCTTGTTAAGCTACTGCAACCTCCATGTGTCTTCCAAGGGGCATTAAAACCGTCTTGTTAAGCTACTGCAACCTCCACATCTCTTCCAAGGGGCATTAAAACCGTCTTGTCAAGCTCCTGCGACCTCCACCACTTCTCCAAGGTGCATTAAAACCGTCATGATAAGCTACTGCGACCTCCTCCGCTTTTCCAAGGGGCATTAAAACCGTCTTGTTAAGCTACTGTGACCTCCACGTCTCTTCCAAGGGGCATTAAAACCGTCTTGTTAAGCTACTGCGACCTCCACTACTTCTCCAACGGGCATTAAAACCGTCTTGTCAAGCTACTGCAACCTCCACGTCTCTTCCAAGGGGCATTAAAACCGTCTTGTTAAGCTACTGCAACCTCCATGTCTCTTCCAAGGGGCATTAAAACCGTCTTGTTAAGCTACTGCGACCTCCATCACTTCTCCAATGGGTATTAAAAGCATCTTGTTTAGCTACTGCAACCTCCACTGCTCTTCCAAGGGGCATTAAAACCGTCTTGTTAAGCTACTGCAACCTCCATGTCTCTTCCAAGGGGCATTAAAACCATCCTGTTAAGCTACTGCGACCTCCACGTCTCTTCCAAGGGGCATTAAAACGTCTTGTTAAGCTACGGCGACCTCCACCACTTCTCCAAGGGGCATTAAAACCATCTTGTTAAGCTACTGCGACCTCCACCGCTATTTCAAGGGGCATTAAAACTGTCTTGTTAAGCTACTGCGACCTCCTCCACTTCTCCAAAAGGCATTAAAACCGTCTTGTTAAGCTACTGCGACCTCCACCGCTCTTCCAAGGGGCATTAAAACCGTCTTGTTAAGCTACTACGATCTCCACCACTTTTCGACGGGGCATTAAAACCATCTTGTTAAGCTACTGCGACCTCCACGTCTCTTCCAAGGGGCATTAAAACCATCTTGTTAAGTGACTGTGACCTCCACGTCTCTTTCAAGGGGCATTAAAACCGCCTTGTTACGCTACTGCAACCTCCACGTCTCTTCCAAGGGGCATTAAAATCGTCTTGTTAAGCTACTGCGACCTCCACGTCTCTTCCAAGGTGCATTAAAACCGTCTTGTTAAGCTACTGCATCCTCCACATCTCTTCCAAGGGGCATTAAAACCGTTTTGTCAAGCTCCTGCGACCTCCACCACTTCTCCAAGGTGCATTAAAACCGTCTTGTTAAGCTACTGCGACCTCCTCCGCTCTTCCAAGGGACATTAAAACTGTCTTGTTAAGCTACTGCGACCTCCACGTCTCTTCCAAGGGGCATTAAAACCATCTTGTTAATTTACTGTGACCTCCACCACTTTTCCAAGGGGCATTAAACCATCTTGTTAAGCTACTGCGATCTCCACGTCTCTTCCAAGGGGCATTAAAACCGTCTTGTTAAGCTACTGCGACCTCCACGTCTCTTCCAAGGGGCATTAAAACTGTCTTGTTAAGCTACTGCGACTTCCACGTCTCTTCCAAGGGGCATTGAAACCGTCTTGTTAAGCTACTGCAACCTCCACGTCTCTTCCAAGGGGCATTAAAACCGTCTTGTTAAGCTACTGCTGTCACGGGTGTGTCGCCACGAAGATCGTCGCCATTACACAGCCTGACTTCTCGCAGCTGAGTTTTTGGTGCTTGGTGTTTTTCGGCAGGGAGGGAGTTAATTCTCTCTCTCTGTGCTAGACGAGGGCCAGCCTCGCCCAGCTGCAGTTAATTCTGCAGTATTGGGACTCCTTCAAATACCTGCCATTCTGATAGGGTAGTTGTCGGTGAAAGCTTTTCATGCAGACTATCAGAGTGATACGTGGTATTGTGGAGTTAGGAGCGAAGTGTACTCGGTGTGTTTTTTTCCCTTCCTCGCTTTATTCTTTATCCCCTTACCCGTTGGTGTTCCCTCCATTGTAGTGGTGTAAGTTTTTGTATGCAAGGTGGTTTTGGGTTTGCCCCTTGTACTGTCTCGTTCGTCTTGTACTGTGTTTGGCATATACGGTCCTGTCCCCAATTGTTGTGATCGGGGTCCTTCTCAGGACTAGATTGCTGAGGTTCAGGGATTCTCAGGAGGTAGGTTTACGCTGGCGGCCTGGACCTCTGTACCATCAACAGTACCTCCAGGTAGAGGGAATAGGCAGGGCCTCAGTGTAGGGTCAGCATAGGCCCCTGACCTCCTGAACACCGAGACTGCGTGACAACTGCAACCTCCATGTCTCTTCCAAGGGGCATTAAAACCGTCTTGTTAAGCTACTACGACCTCCACCACTTTTCGACGGGGCATTAAAACCATCTTGTTAAGCTACTGCGACCTCCACGTCTCTTCCAAGGGGCATTAAAACCATCTTGTTAAGTGACTGCGACCTCCACGTCTCTTTCAAGGGGCAATAAAACCGTCTTGTTAAGCTACTGCAACATCCACGTCTCTTCCAAGGGGCATTAAAATCGTCTTGTTAAGCTACTGCGACCTCCACGTCTCTTCCAAGGGGCATTAAAACCGTCTTGTTAAGCTACTGCAACCTCCATGTGTCTTCCAAGGGGCATTAAAACCGTCTTGTTAAGCTACTGCAACCTCCACATCTCTTCCAAGGGGCATTAAAACCGTCTTGTCAAGCTCCTGCGACCTCCACCACTTCTCCAAGGCGCATTAAAACCGTCATGATAAGCTACTGCGACTTCCACCGCTCTTCCAAGGGGCATTAAAACCGTCTTGTTAAGCTACTGTGACCTCCACGTCTCTTCCAAGGGGCATTAAAACCGTCTTGTTAAGCTACTGCGACCTCCACTACTTCTCCAAGGGGCATTAAAACCGTCTTGTCAAGCTACTGCAACCTCCACGTCTCTTCCAAGGGGCATTAAAACCGTCTTGTTAAGCTACTGCAACCTCCATGTCTCTTCCAAGGGGCATTAAAACCGTCTTGTTAAGCTACTGCGACCTCCATCACTTCTCCAATGGGTATTAAAAGCATCTTGTTTAGCTACTGCAACCTCCACTGCTCTTCCAAGGGGCATTAAAACCGTCTTGTTAAGCTACTGCAACCTCCACGTCTCTTCCAAGGGGCATTAAAACCATCCTGTTAAGCTACTGCGACCTCCACGTCTCTTCCAAGGGGCATTAAAACATTTTGTTAAGCTACGGCGACCTCCACCACTTCTCCAAGGGGCATTAAAACCATCTTGTTAAGCTACTGCGACCTCCACCGCTATTTCACGGGGCATTAAAACTGTCTTGTTAAGCTACTGCGACCTCCACCACTTCTCCAAAAGGCATTAAAACCGTCTTGTTAAGCTACTGCGACCTCCACCGCTCTTCCAAGGGGCATTAAAACCGTCTTGTTAAGCTACTACGACCTCCACCACTTTTCGACGGGGCATTAAAACCATCTTGTTAAGCTACTGCGACCTCCACGTCTCTTCCAAGGGGCATTAAAACCATCTTGTTAAGTGACTGCGACCTCCATGTCTCTCCCAAGGGGCATTAAAACTGTCTTGTTAAGCTACTGCAACCTCCATGTGTCTTCCAAGGGGCATTAAAACCGTCTTGTTAAGCTACTGAAACCTCCACATCTCTTCCAAGGGGCATTAAAACCGTCTTGTCAAGCTCCTGGGACCTCCACCACTTCTCCAAGGTGCATTAAAACCGTCATGATAAGCTACTGCGACCTCCACCGCTCTTCCAAGGGGCATTAAAACCGTCTTGTTAAGCTACTGTGACCTCCACGTCTCTTCCAAGGGGCATTAAAACCGTCTTGTTAAGCTACTGTGACCTCCACTACTTCTCCAAGGGGCATTAAAACCGTCTTGTCAAGCTACTGCAACCTCCACGTCTCTTCCAAGGGGCATTAAAACCGTCTTGTCAAGCTCCTGCGACCTCCACCACTTCTCCAAGGTGCATTAAAACCGTCTTGTTAAGCTACTGCGACCTCCTCCGCTCTTCCAAGGGACATTAAAACTGTCTTGTTAAGCTACTGCGACCTCCACGTCTCTTCCAAGGGGCATTAAAACCATCTTGTTAATTTACTGTGACCTCCACCACTTTTCCAAGGGGCATTAAAACCATCTTGTTAAGCTACTGCGATCTCCACGTCTCTTCCAAGGGGCATTAAAACCGTCTTGTTAAGCTACTGCGACCTCCACGTCTCTTCCAAGGGGCATTAAAACTGTCTTGTTAAGCTACTGCGACCTCCACGTCTCTTCCAAGGGGCATTGAAACCGTCTTGTTAAGCTACTGCGACCTCCACGTCTCTTCCAAGGGGCATTAAAACCATCTTGTTAATTTACTGTGACCTCCACCACTTTTCCAAGGGGCATTAAAACCATCTTGTTAAGCTACTGCGATCTCCACGTCTCTTCCAAGGGGCATTAAAACCGTCTTGTTAAGCTACTGCGACCTCCACGTCTCTTCCAAGGGGCATTAAAACTGTCTTGTTAAGCTACTGCGACCTCCACGTCTCTTCCAAGGGGCATTGAAACCGTCTTGTTAAGCTACTGCAACCTCCACGTCTCTTCCAAGGGGCATTAAAACCGTCTTGTTAAGCTACTGCTGTCACGGGTATGTCGCCACGAAGATCGTCGCCATTACACAGCCTGACTTCTCGCAGCTGAGTTTTTGGTGCTTGGTGTTTTTCGGCAGGGAGGGAGTTAATTCTCTCTCTCTGTGCTAGACGAGGGCCAGCCTCGCCCAGCTGCAGTTAATTCTGCAGTATTGGGACTCCTTCAAATACCTGCCATTCTGATAGGGTAGTTGTCGGTGAAAGCTTTTCATGCAGACTATCAGAGTGATACGTGGTATTGTGGAGTTAGGAGCCAAGTGTACTCGGTGTGTTTTTTTCCCTTCCTCGCTTTATTCTTTATCCCCTTACCCGTTGGTGTTCCCTCCATTGTAGTGGTGTAAGTTTTTGTATGCAAGGTGGTTTTGGGTTTGCCCCTTGTACTGTCTCGTTCGTCTTGTACTGTGTTTGGCATATACGGTCCTGTCCCCAATTGTTGTGATCGGGGTCCTTCTCAGGACTAGATTGCTGAGGTTCAGGGATTCTCAGGAGGTAGGTTTACGCTGGCGGCCTGGACCTCTGTACCATCCACAGTACCTCCAGGTAGAGGGATTAGGCAGGGCCTCAGTGTAGGGTCAGCATAGGCCCCTGACCTCCTGAACGCCGAGACTGCGTGACAACTGCAACCTCCATGTCTCTTCCAAGGGGCATTAAAACCGTCTTGTTAAGTTACTGCGACCTCCATCACTTCTCCAAGGGGTATTAAAAGCATCTTGTTTAGCTACTGCGTCCTCCACCACTTTTCTAAGGGGCATTAAAACCATCTTGTTAAGCTACTGCGACCTCCACATCTCTTCCAAGGGGCATTAAAACCATCTTGTTAAGCTACTGCGACCTCCACGTATCTTCCAAAGGGCATTAAAACCGTCTTGTTAAGCTAGTGCGACCTCCACCACTTCTCCAAGGGGCATTAAAACCATCTTGTTAAGCTACTGCGACCTCCACGTCGCTTCCAAGGTGCATTAAAACCGTCTTGTTAAGCTACTGCGACCTCCACGTCTCTTCCAAGGGGCATTAAAACCATCTTGTTAAGCTACTGCAACCTCCATGTCTCTTCCAAGGGCCATTAAAACCATCTTGTTAAGCTTCTGCGACCTCCACGTCTCTTCCAAAGGGCATTAAAACCATCTTGTTAAACCATTCTGAACTCCACAGCTCTTCCAAGGGGCATTGAAATGTTGTTTTTAATTAACTCTAACCTCCATGACTCTTCCAACGGGCATTGCATTTCCTCCTAATTTTAGTCAGCTTTTGCTTTTCAATGCATAGCCGAACACTAAATGAGACACACTCCCCAATAATGGGTAGAAGGTTTTTAGTATACTGTTATCCACATCTGTTTCAAGGGCCATTGCAGTTCCTCATAATTTTTGGAAAGCCTTCCATTCACAGCTTAGGCCAACAGTGCACAGGAGACCCAGTTGCTATACATGGAAAAAACGGTTTAGTTAAGGCCCTCTGACCTCCATGTCACTTCCAAGGGGCATTGGAGTGCCTCGAAATTTTTGGTAGGCATTGCACTCACTGTATGCCCTATAACTGTGTAGCCGAACCGCTCCTTTTGGTACAGAAACATATCCTACAAGACATCTGTGGTTGACTGGCCTGATATTGATGTGAATGGTCCCTGTTCCTCCTGCTCTTTCTCCTTTGCCACCACCTCATCCATCATTCATCACCTGAAGCTTTGTTTTAATGGGAATCAAAGAACGGGGATAGTAGCTGGAAAACATCCAGCAATCCTCGGAGGAGGTAGGATATGCGCCAAAACGCTGACCACCTCAGGCTTAGCTGCTACTACATACATGCGCTTGCATTCCAAGGAACAGAAAGCTAAGGAGATGGATGGCCTCATGATCATGAATAATTTACTCGTTGTGTAGGAGGCCGACCACTGCTGCTGTCTACCTTTTGAACTTTGTTTTGAAGCCAGATTGACCCAGGACCCGCAATCCTCTATGTCTGGAGGACGTGTTGCATCCCAGTGTCCAACTGTGTCCAGGCTTCCACAATATTACCCAGTGTGAAGACATGAGATGGACCATCCCTGGCCACATTCACTTGTCCACGTGCTTGTGGTTAGGCTGTCCTTCAAATAGGGGTGGCTGGGGACCGTTTATGGACACCCGGCCGCCCCCAGGCGGTTGGGGACCGAGCGTGGACACCTGGCCGCCGGGCGGCTGAAGACTGAGTATGGATACCAGGCCGCCGACGCAGTCATGACATGGTGGCCAGATTCCGCCTCCACATGCCTAAAAGGCCCAATTTGAAGAGCAAGCAAGCTAGCAGTATGGTATTGCAGCCTGGGGGTGGGTGGGTGGCAGGCTGCACACTTACGCTTGCATTCCAAGAAAACAAAGCAGATGCTAACTTGTATCATCATCATGCTCCTCACCTTGGCACTCTCAACTCCCCTGATGGAGAAGCCAGGGCCCACCGGAGGAGTCTGGTTCTCTGGTGGGCTCGTCCAATGCTGCCCTAAAGCAGGCAGGGCTAAGAAAAGTGTGTGGGGGAAGTTGACAGGAGAAATAGGGGCGGCTGGGGACTGTGTGTGGACACTTTTAGGCAGTGACCTGGATGTCAGAGATGCTTCCAGGGGTCTTCCCCATGCTGTTCCCATGTCTTTTCAGAACTGTATGCATGTGTCACACAGCACATGGCCATATAAGGTTGTAAAATGTTAAAATGACATTTCCCGGTGAATGCATTTGTCACGGTTGAAAGCAATACAAAAGTGCAAAAATGCATAAAAAAATGCTACTTGTGAACATAGCCCAAGGTGTGGAGGAGTATTTTTGTTTTTGGTTATTAATTTTACCTTATACACAAGTCTTTACCCTGGAAAGGAAGTTCCTTAACATATTTCACAGGAAAACCGTTTCAGTTTCGTTTTTGAACGTTTTAGTATGAGCCCATAAAGTGGCTTAATACCTCTGACCACGTTGTTGACAGCAGTGACCTGGGGGTCAGAAATGCTTCCTGGGGCGATGCCCATGCTGTTCCCATGTCTTTTGAGCACTGTCACTATCGTTTTGGGCTCTTTTTAGGCTTTCTACAGACTGCCGGTGGTGCCGCCGCAAAAATGCTCGGGTCTCCGATAGACTAACATTGGGCTTGTTGCTCGGGTCGAGCACCCGAGTATCACGGCGAGCTCGGCCCGAGCTTCGAGCACCCGAGCATTTTAGTGCTCGCTCAACACTAGTCTTTACTTATTAAACTACAGTTCAGTGACAGTTTTTTGTTGTGTTTTTGAACTGATTACATTGTTGAGTATTTGAGGTGCTTTGAAAATGTTTGCTTCCTTTTTTTTATCATATTCATATCATTAACACTTCTATTGATCTTGTGATTTTCATAATTTCATGACTTTTCATTCTTGATCTTGCAATTTCTATATCTAGGAGTCTAATATAAATTGCAGTCTCCTTTGAACCTCAGTCTATAGCTAAGCTTCAGAGGAGAATCAAAATGTTGGCATCAAGGGCCTTAACAGTTTTCCAGCTGCCATTGTGTCGCTGGCTGCCACTGGGCACCGATAATATTGACAGTGAGATTGGCTAGTACCGCAATCTCTGCTTTTTTTAGTTATTTGCTAGCTATGTATTACAGCCAGCATCTGCCCGGTATTGAGCCACCACAGCTCCTAAGCCTGTTGCATACACATGCACAAAGAGGTTAAAAAATCGTATTATGGACTTTGGCACACATGCTTTATCTGGCCTAACCCTTTAAGGTTTCTATGTAGAGTGCCAAACTGAATTTTCGCCCAGGGTGCAAATAACCTAGCTACACCGCTGATTAGAATATAGCAGTCAACATGGGAGTGTCTGACGTAAATAAGGGCATGATGATATTAGTATCTACTGTATTCATTTTTACAGATTGCAGAAGGAGGAAAATTTTAGCATCTCTCTCTCGAATTTGACACATGTGAACAATAGGTGCTATTTGAAATATTGTAGACATTTAATCTCATTGATAAGTGCAGAGAATAAATATAAAAATGTTATCTCTACCAGTTTAAGCTTAATTTAATGTAAACTGCTGAGTTATACCATATATTATATGTAAAGTATGGTGATCTTTTTGTATTTCCAAATAAATTCTATCACCATTGATAAGTGTCAAGAGTAAATATAAAAATGTTATGTCTATAAGTTTAAGTTTTATTGAATATAAACTGTTGAGTTATACTATCTATTATATGTAGAATATGGTGATCTTTTAGTATTTCAAAATAAATACTATCACATAAGATTCTCTGTGATTCTTTAGGGTAGGTTTCACGGTCAGTCCCTCATTCAGCCTCCTCCATGACGTGGGAGGTGGAACTATAAGGGGTCTATCTTCACTATAAAAAGCTATTCTGATCAGTAAACCATAGTATCCAACCCACCTTGTCTGCAGTCCTAACCACAAAGTCTGAATGACTTTGGAGACATAAAAAGCTTTTCTCTCAATACGGAGAAAATTACTTTTAATGAGACAATTTTTTTATGTCCGGTATTTAAAATCATCTTTGACAAGTGGTAAATGGTTTTGAGAAAATATCACATACTGTATGATGATGTGGGTAAAAATGAGTTGATCACGGTACCAGTCAAATCAAGCTGTAAATATCTACATATTTTAATAAAAGCCTTTTTTACTGTTTCTAATAATAATAATAATCTTTATTTATATAGCGCAAACATATTCCGCAGCGCTTTACAATTCAGAGGTTCATATTCAACAGTCATAAATAACATAGCTAAAGATAATACAATAATTAAAGTAAAAATAATGACGACCCTGCTCATAAGAGCTTACAATCTACAATGTTTTCACTGTTTAACACATACCGAGCACAGACTAGAATGTAAGCAAAATTCAATCCAGCCAAGTTATTTTTCCATAATCTTTCCTTTGTATGGAATACTCTCTGATACATTGTATGGAAGAATTCTTTATTTTTTCGTCAACATGTGGAGGCTTGTTTTTTGCGGGACGAGTTGTACTTTTGAACAACAGCAATGAATTTACAATATAATGTGCTACAAAACGGGAAAAAATTCCAAGTGCGGTGAAATTGCAAAAAAAAAGTGCAATTTCACAATTGTTTTTTTACCATGTTCACTAAATGCTGACCTCCTACCATTATGATTCTCCAGGTCATTATGAGTTCACAGATACCAAACATGTATAGTTTCTATTTTATTTAAGTGTTAAAAACAAATGACAAGTGTTGTAAAAAAAAAAATGGTGCTATTTTCAAAGACCCGTAGCATCTCCATTTTTCATGATCTAGGGCTGGGTAAAGTCTTATTTTTTACACAGCGAGCTGACATTTTCATTAATATGCATTTATTGCAATATTGCGGAGACCAAAAAAACTTAATTCTGGCGTTTTGATTTGTTTTCTCGTTACGCCGTTTGCTGATTGAATTAATTCCATTTATATTGTGATAGATCAGGCAATTTCTGAATGCCACAATACCAAACATGTGTATTTTTGATTTTTTTTTTATTGTTTTATTTTGAATGGGGCAAAGGGGGGATGCTTTGAACTTTTATATATTTTTTTATATTTTTAAAACTTTTTTTTACACTTTTTACTGGCTTCAATAGCTTGAAGATATGATCTTCTGATTGCTTGTGCAACACATAGCAAGGCTTCAGCCCTGCTTTGTGTTGCAGAAATGCTCATCTGCTATTAACGTCAGCCACAGGGTAGCGCTCATAGCAGATCGGCTATGACAACCACAGGGGTCTCCTGCTGACCCCGGTTGTCATGCCAACCCATCAGCGCCCCACGATCATGTGACAGGGGCGCCAATTGGTTTGATTAGTGAAGCGTTTCCAGCTCGGCCATGTTAAATGCTGTTGTCGGAAATTGACAGCGCCATTTAGCATGTTAACAGTCAGGGGTGGATCGCAATTCCACCTACGGCTGTTAGGGGCACAGATCAGCTGATCAGATCAGCTGTCAAATGCCTGAAAACGTGGATTCAGCGCAAGACCCCACATGGAATGCAGGGACAAGACCTATGACGTACCTATACGACATAGGTCATGAAGGGGTTAATAACTAGTAAAGGCTACGCAGACAGCTGTGAGCTGTTATTAACAGGCTGGGAAGATCCATGGATATTGTGCCCTTCCCAGAATAATAACACCAGCCACCAGCTGTATGCTTTTCCTGGTTATTAAAAGTAAGGGGGATCCCACACCATTTTTTCAATTAATTAGTTATTTAATAGGTTTAATAGGCTAAACATCCTTAAGTGCCACATGAAAGACATTAAATATCTACAAGACATCTATTTCATTTTTTCTATATATCTATCCATCTATCAAATCTATATCTGTATATAATATTGCTTTATTAGTTTGTAAACTAGCTTTAAATGACTGAGAATTACAGTATTTAAACTGATGTTCAAAACGCATTGCATACGGATTGCATATGCATGTCAACTAAATATATAAAAACAGAAAAAAAATGTTTCACATCGTTATCTAAAAGAAATACATTAGGTCATTGCAGTAATTAACACCTCTGGGAAAATGTGCATTTAGCCGTAAAATCCAGAAAGCCTCTCGGGTGAACAAGGCTTAGTCCAGTCTCTCCCTCATGTGGATCTGTTAACCTGCTCAATGCCATTGACCTGAAGACTAGACATATTGCCCCCGTAAACCTCTAGGAAGTGTTTTGACCCGAGGATGATCAATTTGCCAGAAATGTGTTCTGCCATTCTCTTCTTCAATGGGCCTGTAGAGCAACCTACATAATTCTTATTACATGCAATGCAAGTGGCCATGAAAACCATATGAGTGGTATTGTAAGTTACATGTTTTGAAGTTATATATTTTATTGGTCTTACTAATGAAAGAACCTGTTTTATACATAATTTTGCAAAGTCCACATTTGTTACCTCCACATTTGTATGAGCATTTTACATTTAACCAATAATAGTGAGAGTTATTGCTTACATAAAGACTGGGGGGGAAATATAATTTCCTATATTTTTGGTTTTCCTTGCCACATATTTGATGACTCCTGAAAATATTTTGGATAAAATCTTATCCAGGTGAAGCATAGGTAAATATTTCTGCAGGAGAGTAGTAATCCCATAATAATCTGTACTAAACGGGATAGAAAATGTGGGGTTTCCACTGACTTATCTCCATTATTATGTTTATATTTATGGTTGTCCTGTAATAAGGGTGCACATGATTTATAGTGAATAATGGCTTGGGCTCTACTGAATGTGGAAGGTGTATAGTCTTAGTCTTGTTTTAAATGGCGTCTTCTAATCATTTGAATATCATCACTGAAGTCTGTATGTGAAGAACAAGCATGTCGGGCCCCTGTGAATTCCCCTATTGGTAAATTTTGGATTACATGTGTAGGATGGCAACTGCCTGCATGTAATGTGAAATTCCCACTAGTGGGTTTCCTGTATATATATGACGCGCCCCCTGGGCCAGTGTTGTTTGGGGGATACCCGGATCCGGATCAGATGGGGGTTGTAGTCTCCGAGTGGCGGTGACCCGGTCCGTGCCCAGGGTGTCAAGCTCAGTGTGTGGCAGTCCTACAGATGTTACTGGGTGTTCTTTAGTGTCGACTACGCCACCCGTTGATTTGCGGTCACTACGGCCGCCGCTGCAGCAGGGTCCGCTGAGGCTGGTGGTGTGTGTGCAGCTCAGGTAGTATAACCCCCAACGGGAGGGGTATAGCCTCAGGGGGTCAGTTGCAGAGGATGGTGGTTGTGGAGGTGCAGTGAATGAAACTCAGAGTCGGGCTGTGCAGTTCAGGGTTTTTACTTACTGCTTTTGTGTTGGTCACTCCGGCCTTGAGTGACCGCCCGAGCCGTGCTGCGTCCACCAGGTCCTGGACTCGGCCAACCCCCAGGTGATTCTGGAGCATGTTCCTGAGCTCCCTTTCTGACTTGTCCTTCTCTCTGGCCTTCCCCACCAGGGATCCACCTATGTCCGGCTCCCTCGGGCCTCTTGTTGGTAAAACCCTTGTCTCTGGGTTCCCTGACCCTATTCTTGGTTTGCCTTCCGGGTGGATTTAGTGGGTGGTCGTGGCAGATCCTGCCCACGACCTCCGGTCTCTGGCTAAGGATTAGTGCCCTCCACCAGCTTGGGATCCGGTACCCTTGTGCCAACTCTTCACCCTCTGGTCTAATTTTGGGTTCTTGGAGTTCCCTCTTCTCCCCCTCTGGGTCCTTCTTTTCTCCTCTCTCTCACTCTCTTGGCCTTGGAGCTGGCTGAGCTGCTCTGCTTGTCGAACCAAACCTCTACAAAAGACTGACCCTGTCCTAAGATGGTGCCCACCTTATATACTCCCTCTATGTGTGAGCTCAGGTGACCAGCACCCAATGAGCTCCTAGCATTACCCAGACTGCTCCCCCTATCTGCCCCTACACTACTGGGATGTTCCACCCCCCTCCCACTCCAGCCAGGGACAGACGCTGTCGTACCTGCACATTTCTCTAGTGGGAGTACCATTGGTCTGTCCCCCGGAAATGGGATGTATGTAGTGCATGCAGCCTACTGAGCTCAGTTCCACACTCCATCCTTACCCGGGAGTGGAATACCACACCTCTGGCTTGAGGTGTAATACCCCTGTAGCAGCCGAATCCTCAGGGTGCTACATTCCCCCCTGGTAAATCACAGCACGTCCTCGGGCTGTAAGATATAAAAAAACATCCAAAACATACAATTTTTTTTTCATAAACATAAACATATAAAACATCACATATATTATCAGCAATAACTTTTCATATAAAACTTTTCATAAATAACCTCCTTGTAAACACTCTTGCTCCTCCGGCCACGGTGCAACTTGTGACCGGGAAAAGTGCGACAGTCTCTTCAAGAAAAACAACAGTTTCCTATAAAACCGGTAGGGGGCGCCTTAGGAAGTGCAACTATATACAAGGGGATATGGCCGCTCTCAGTCCTCGGCCAGGTATAAGGAAGGAACGACCGCTCTCAGTCCTCGGTCAGTTGGATTAAGGGACACACAGGTTAACAGTTTACACTTGTCCCAACGGGGACATATTTAAAGCAGCAACAGTTCACTGTACCCCGACAGGTAACTATTTACAGTCTCTTTACCGTACTTTAACGACGGCGTCCTCCTGCTCCTTCTTTGGATTTAGACCCGTCCGGGTCCTCCTGCTCCTCCTCACACCGCAGCTCCTCCTCCGTCAGGCGATGTACATGGAGGGCGTAGGGTCCTTTGGCACACTTGTGCCGGGTGAAGGTGACCTCGTCCCCTACATACAGGTCACGACCTCTGTGTCCCTCCGGCAGATGGCTTTCTACGTCTCTGCGTGTGACAAAGACGTCGCCGGGGGTATGATGGTCTTTTATGAAGCCCCACCCATGCTGCAGGTTGAATTTAATCACAGTCCCGGTGGTACGGGGACCATGAGCTGCACGGGGGTTCCTCCTGGTCCGGCTCTTCTGCTCCGCGCTCCTTATCTGTGCTTGCTGTTCCCGGACCCGCCTCTCTCTCCGCTCCTTCTCGAAGACCTCGAGCTGCTGGCGGCAGCACTCTGCACGCTCCGCTGCGGCCGCCCGAGTCTCCTGAGTGAACCCCATGAGGTCTCCTCCGGTGGGGTCCCACTCAAATTGTGCCTCCTCTAGCGGGGGCTGGGTCCTCCTGACGGGCTTCGGAGCCGGAATCAGGGGCTCACACAGGGGCCTCGCCCTTTGGAGTTCCAGTTGGTAGTACTCCTGGGGCCATATGAAGGGCTGCCCATCCGGGCACGTATGCTGGGCGAACAGGTCCTCACCCAGGTGCGGTACTTTGGGTGTTATGGGCGCTGTGGTGGTAGCGGCGCCCGGGTTGACCAGGCCTTGCGACCAGGCTTGGGGCACGCTAAAGGAAAAGGGCACCGTAAGAATGGTGGCGCCCGTGGTTACTCGGCCCTGCGACCAGGCTGGTGGCTCCGCGGAGGTAGGGGGCGCTGTTGGAATGGCGGCGCCCGGGTGTACTAGGCCTTGCGACCAGGCCGATGGTATTTCCTGCTTTGCCGCGCTCAGGGTCGAAGCGCGTGACGTCACAGGGGTCGCGGCCGCGGTTTCCGGTTGAGGCCTAGTCTGCGGCGGTGACGATGCAGCGACGGGCACGGCAGGGGGAATTTCGGGCTCTGCGACGGGGAGCTGGGGCAGGCACGCGGTTTCCCGGCTCGGGGTAGAGACGTCCCCTTTACCTGCCTCCATTCGTTCAGCTCCCTTCTCGGCGCCGTCTCCGGCCTTGAGTCCTCCTGCACCATCCTCAGAGGCGGTCTGTCTCCTCGTCTCGGGTGGCGTGCTCCGCTGACGGGTTTCGGTCCGCTGGGCCATCTCTCGGCTCCACTCCGCCAACGTCTCTCGCTGCACCCGGGCCATCCTCCGTGCGAGGCCCTCCAGCGCAGTCTGTGCACACTCCCGGTCTCGGGGGAGCTGTGCCAGGACCTCCACTAGGCCTAGTGGGGTTGTGGCTTGTAGCAGGCTCCTGACCACTGGGTCGGTGCTGCCTGACTCTCCCTCCATCTCCGGGTAGGCTTTCTCTGGACTCCTCTCCAGACTTCTTGTCTCCGGGTGCGCTCTCTCCAGACTCCTCCAGGCGACACCCATCTTCGTTCTCTTGTTCTGTCTCCGCCCACATTGAAGGTGGTCCCGGGACAACTTTGTGATTGTCAGTTCCAGGGGCAGTTCTCTCACGCTGATGGACACTTCCAGCATCACAGTCTCTGTTGGTGGGCGCGGTTTCCGCTTTTGGCGCCATTCTTCGACCTGGCCCACGATGGGAGGTGGCCTCTTGCCACCCTCTGGCACGCCCATAATGGCGTCCGCTCTTCCAAGGCGGGAAATCTTTGGAAATGGCGGGAATCGTCTCCCAGTGGCGGGAAACTCCATGGATGGCGGGAAAAAGCTGCAAATGGCGGACAACCGGCGGGAAACGACCTGTGATGGGGTCCGTTGGCGGGGACCCTCCGGAACCGGCAGGAGACTTCTTTTTGAGGTAACGGTGAATTTTTCTTCAGGCACGCAGTACCCGGTTGTTGCGGGCACGTAATCCTGCCGACTACGCCAAAGTTGACGTGCCCCCTGGGCCAGTGTTGTTTGGGGGATACCCGGATCCGGATCAGATGGGGGTTGTAGTCTCCGAGTGGCGGTGACCCGGTCCGTGCCCAGGGTGTCAAGCTCAGTGTGTGGCAGTCCTACAGATGTTACTGGGTGTTCTTTAGTGTCGACTACGCCACCCGTTGATTTGCGGTCACTACGGCCGCCGCTGCAGCAGGGTCCGCTGAGGCTGGTGGTGTCTGTGCAGCTCAGGTAGTATAACCCCCAACGGGAGGGGTATAGCCTCAGGGGGTCAGTTGCAGAGGATGGTGGTTGTGGAGGTGCAGTGAATGAAACTCAGAGTCGGGCTGTGCAGTTCAGGGTTTTTACTTACTGCTTTTGTGTTGGTCACTCCGGCCAGGTGATTCTGGAGCGTGTTCCTGAGCTCCCTTTCTGACTTGTCCTTCTCTCTGGCCTTCCCCACCAGGGATCAATCTATGTCCGGCTCCCTCGGGCCTCTTGTTGGTAAAACCCTTGTCTCTGGGTTCCCTGACCCTATTCTTGGTTTGCCTTCCGGGTGGATTTAGTGGGTGGTCGTGGCAGATCCTGCCCACGACCTCCGGTCTCTGGCTAAGGATTAGTGCCCTCCACCAGCTTGGGATCCGGTACCCTTGTGCCAACTCTTCACCCTCTGGTCTAATTTTGGGTTCTTGGAGTTCCCTCTTCTCCCCCTCTGGGTCCTTCTTTTCTCCTCTCTCTCACTCTCTTGGCCTTGGAGCTGGCTGAGCTGCTCTGCTTGTCGGACCAAACCTCTACAAAAGACTGACCCTGTCCTAAGATGGTGCCCACCTTATATACTCCCTCTATGTGTGAGCTCAGGTGACCAGCACCCAATGAGCTCCTAGCATTACCCAGACTGCTCCCCCTATCTGCCCCTACACTACTGGGATGTTCCACCCCCCTCCCACTCCAGCCAGGGACAGACGCTGTCGTACCTGCACATTTCTCTAGTGGGAGTACCATTGGTCTGTCCCCCGGAAATGGGATGTATGTAGTGCATGCAGCCTACTGAGCTCAGTTCCACACTCCATCCTTACCCGGGAGTGGAATACCACACCTCTGGCTTGAGGTGTAATACCCCTGTAGCAGCCGAATCCTCAGGGTGCTACATTTATGTATGCATAGTGCCATCAATACAATTGCCTTTTATGGTGATGTCTAAAAAGGGTGCAATTATATTATGGATGTCTACCTTGAAAAACATATTCATATTGTTATTATTGAAGTATTCTTCAAAAGATTTCACCTCTTTGGTAAAGGAGATACTAGACTGAACCTCCCGTACCATCTAATGGATGGGAGGAAAGGATTATTTATTGTATGTATGGACCTACTCTCCAACCATAACATGTATAGATTCGCTGAGGAGGGTGAAACCTTACTACCCATCTGACATTCACAAACCTGTAGAAAAAACATGCCATCAAAGCTGAAAAAAATATTTTTCAACAAAAAATCTGTCACCGTGAGTATATACAGATCTAAGTCAGGGGAATACTCATTTGATTTGGAAAG
Source organism: Phyllobates terribilis (assembly GCF_046119375.1). NCBI lineage: Eukaryota > Metazoa > Chordata > Amphibia > Anura > Dendrobatidae > Phyllobates > Phyllobates terribilis. Next base: position 640,526,178 of record NW_027362762.1, read on the forward strand.
ATGACATGAAAAGGCATCTAAAGATAAATCATGATGAGGTAAGGAAGAATCAAGAGAAGAAACGTCACAAGTGACCCAAACCGAATTGTTTAACCATTTCACCTCCCATAAACTAGATAGTATATATTTAGCGTCACATATTTGACCCATAGTGTTATTCTCCAGGGGTTGTAGTAAATGATACAATCATACTGAAAGGCGTTTTGTCAGGGACCCAATACCTGCCACTATGGCATAAAGGATGGAAGAAGGATGGAAGAAATTGACACTCATGCATTTTGGAAAATCAGACAAATTGGAAATTCAACACTTAAATATTCTGATAACTTGTCACTTAGAAGTCCCAAATGAACATCTTCCAGCAAAATCGAATCAAATTTAGCCTTCATCATATTAATGGGATCAAAAGACGGAGATAGGTATCTGCCAACATCGACATACTTTCCAGTCCAATAGATCCCCCCTATCTGAAGGTCGTATGACTATATTCTGATTATGAGATAAGTCCTTAATAGACATTTTTTCTGAATGAAGAATGGCATGTTGGGATTCCATAAGAAGATTCACCTCCCTTTCCATAATGTTCTGGAATGTGTCAATAATTAATACCGTGGAAGAGATGGGGTAAAATTCCAGGTTGGTATATTTCTGGACGTACTAAGAGAACATAGATCCTCTTCAATAATATTAGATTCCCTTTCCAAATCTATCAAAGTCATAGTGGCAATCTGCTCGGTAAATTCCATTGAAAGAGGAATTTTAACAGAAGGGGAAGGCTCATTGGAAGAAGATGTAATATTAGAGTCCTCATTAAAAAAAGGTGTCTCTTGATAGTAAGCAATCGCATAAATTTGTTAATGTTCTTTATGGTCTGAAATAGATCTCCATGGATCCAAGGCACAAATTTCATGCCCTTGCTCAAAACTTTGATTTGTGCGGCTGAGATGATATTAGCAGAGAAACTAATAGCTGTGAGATCTGATTGGGTGGAAATCCATTCACAAGTTGAATCAGCTTCATTTACTTGCGGTAATGATGGGATGGGATATGTGCGATTTTTGCTGTGTTTCCTTACTGCTCTGTTCCCCGTGAGATATTTGGAGGACTGGAAATGTTTGCAGTAGAAAAACACCCCATATCTAAAGAGCTGTCAATACTCTCCGGGTTAGTAGTCTCAGTGTTACTGTAAGTTGACTCAAATTCTGATTAAGTGAAACTAACAGGACTTACATGGTGACCCAAATACCTTCTATTTTTGTTGCTATGGGATTGTTTGAGAATTGGTTTAGGTCTTGTATATTTTCAAGCATAAACCATGTTGGATTCACAATCTCTGCAATCATGATCAGATATACATTTTTTCAAAAAAGTGATGGATTCCTTCCCTGATTTTTTCCCGAGTCTATGGACATTTCTTACTATGTTTGGTGAGCAGATGGAACCCTTTTTCTTCTTTTTTTCTTAATCAGACAGAATGTAATTCCTTTCATTTAGGAACATGCAAGAAAAAACTATAGTGGGAATTTTTTTAAATTCGAAGACCTCTTTATACTATTTTGTGATCAATGTATGTTTTAAGTGTGTTGTGATCTCACCACGCCCTTATTTCTTGTTTTGAAGTTTTTCCAGAGATGAAAAATAAGCCTCAACATTTAATGGTATGATAAGTGTCTTTGAACTTAGAGCCAGACACCTGGGCTAGTTTGTTGGAACAGGATTCATTGCTACTCAATACAACAGAGTTGGAACCAATGTTGAAATTCATTGTGAAAGTTACATTAAGTTAAAAAAATGGAAGAAGAACATCAACTTCTTTGCGGTTACCACCATCATGGGGCTGTTGGGGACCCTCAGATTCAATGTCACCGACAGCAAGATGTGAAGAAAGAGAAGGAGGAACAGCAGTTGATATGCGAAGTGGTCAATTCAGTTATCTCGGGCACAGGGAGGGGCAAGGCTGATATTCAGTTAGAAATTGACAACAACACTGGTTATGATGACTAACCGCAAAAAATAGGTGGAGGAAAGTAAAGCAGCAGAGCCTGTGTCTGTGGCAAGCTATACTCTTGATGGCAGGTGATCTAAGAAATGTATTGTTAGCATCAAGGAATGACTATTGGATAGCCAAGTTTTGAACCTTGCAATAAAAACTAAATGGGAACTTTTCCATGCTTCCAAATTGGATTCAAAATTGGCAAATTATCAGCATATATTGGCATAATATCAGCATCACTGTTTTCTCTTCTCAGTGAAGCTTTCACTGAGCAGATTCCTGGGATGTCCACAACTTTGCCAGGATACCCATCTCTGCTTTCCTTTCTGTACCACTGTTACAAGTAGCCAAAGCAGCAACAATTTCAACATATATTAAATGAGGAACCAGATCTGTTATCAGTTTCTGTATCAACCACATTGCACATCGGAAAACAGAGACGCACTGTCTGAACAACCAGGTTCAGTCATACCTAGTCAAACCTGTGTCCTTTCTTCAGCAGATTCCCTGTGCCCTGACCCCATGGACTAGTGGTAAGAACTGGTCATACTGTCTTATTAAACCTGCATTGTACTTTCAGAGAAAGTGTTCTGCATGTCAGTTAGATCTGTTCTGTTGATAGGGCTGGACTGCCGATGTCATGCTGATTAACAGCCAGCTCTCTGCTGTCTAAATGGGGGAGCCATCTGTCAATTAGCATGACATCAGCAGTCATGCCCTGTCGACAGAGCAGGGCGGAAAGAAAGCTGCTGCTCTGTCGACTTGACATCAGCAGAGACAGCTGAATTGCCAGCAGGAGCAATCTGTGACAACTCTGTGCTGGTGAAGAATGGCACTAAGAACAACAGGCAGGTAGGTAGCAATTACCTGCTTGTTAGGGCTTAGGCACATTTTTTTTTTGCAAAGTCCCGGATATCCTCTATAGCAGTTGATTTACTCATAGCAGGTTTCCCAGGAACCTAAAGGCCATTAATTTGTGAACTTTGCTCTTGTAAGGGATATTTGAGCAATGCAGATGATTAGCTACAATTAGTGATGAGCGAGCACTAAAATGCTCTGGTGCTCGTTACTCAGGTTGGGCAAATCGTAATGCTTGGGTGCTCGACCCAAGTAACGAGTATAATGGAAATCAACGGGAAACTCGAGCATTTTTCTGGCGGCCCCCATCCACCTCCGGAGGTCTGGAGGGGTCTAAAAATTGCTGAAATTGATGGAAACAGAGCTGAAATGGCAGGGGAACAGCATGGGGAAGACCACTGGAAGCATCTCTAAATCCCAGGTCACTGCTGGGAACAACGTTGTCAGAGTATTATGCCACTTTTACAGACTGACAAGAAAACATACGGAATCAAAGTTAAAATGGATTTTACTTGAAAGAATGTTAAGAAACATTCTTTCCAGAATAATGACTTCTATATAAGGCAAAATAACAAAAAAAAAATTTCTCCTCCACACCTTGGGCTATGTTCACACGTAGTGTTTTTGCTGCGTTTTTGCACGTTCGCATTGCTTTCAGTGGTGAAAAAAAAATTCACCAGTAAATATCATTTTAACATTTTACTACCTTATCTAGCCATATGGTGTGTGAGACATGATCAGACACATCCTGTTTAATTTATGAAGGAGGGACTCTGAAAGTCACAAAGCCTATTTTTACAGGGCCATCAGGCAGCCCTCACTATTTGTAGAGTAGGCTATCAGGCGGCCCTTGCTATTGTTAGAGGGACAGCAGTCGGCCCTCACTATTGATAGAGGGCAAGTAGCCGGCTATGCTTTGCATAGCCTTATATTGCTACTGCAATATAATGTATCCATCTGAGGTGGTCAAATTTTCTTTTTCGTATTAATACTGTAAAGTTTGAAACTTGGAGGGCCAGTAGGTGGCCTTCACAATTTATAGAGGGCCAGCATGCAGCCACCACTATTTTTAGAGGGCCAGCAGGCGTCTTGTGGACAAATGAGACCAAGATAGAGCTTTTTGGTAAAGCACATCATTCTAGTGTAGAGAAGGAAGGAGGGGAAACCAGCATCTGAATCTTCGTATAAAACTGATATTTTATTCAAAATATTAAAAGGACACTGGTGTATCATATAGCATCCAACAAGAAGATGGTCACTAAAAATCCTGAAACAGCGCTGGGGGGATTCCCCCCTCTGCTTTTTCAGGATTTTTAGTGACCATCTTCTTGTTGGATGCTATATGATTCACCAGTGTGTTTAATAATTTGAATAAAATATCAGTTTTATTCGAAGATTCAGATGCTGGATTCCCCTCCTTCCTTCTCTGCAATTTACCTGTCCTGCGGGCTTCCGTGCATCAAACTCTGTTTTCATGGGTGAGCTGACTCTTTCTTCCATTTTCCATCATTCTACTGTTTACTGTAATTTGAATGATGCCTACCAATAAAAGAACACAGTACTTAGAGTTAAATATGGTGGAGGTTCAAAGATATTTAGGAGTTGTTTTGCTGCCTCTAGCACTGGGTGCCTTGACTGTGTACAAGGCTTCATGAAATGTGAAGTTTCCCAAAGTATTTTGGGTCACAATTTAGTGCCCAGTGTTAGAAAGCTGGGTTTGCATCCTAGGTCATGGGTCTTGCAGCAGGACAATGACCCCAAACATACTTCAAGAAGCACCCTGAAATGGATGGAAACAAAGCACTTTAGAGTTCTGAAGTGGTAATTCCAGCTCCAGTAGTGTCAAGACAAGTCTCCCACCACTACCTCTTGCATACAGATGCTGCAGAGAAACTGTGAATGACACATTAAATCAATGAATCTTGTTAATGTTGATGAATTTCTGTCAACTTTGATGAATGTCTGTCAACTCTGATGAATTTCTGTCAACTTTGATGAATTTCTGAGTACAGATCACCGTAAAAAACAAGAATCTGTCAATGAGTGTATGGAAAAAGGCTATCAAGTTATGAACAGTGCAAGAGATGTATATCACCAGAATAGACACTCAGTTCGAGCAGATGATACCTAGCACCTATCCCTATACTAAATGCAGCTAATAGTGATTTTAATATGGACTAGAAATTTTTTTTTTTTTTTTGGTTGCAGTAGCAAGGACTATAAGGCAATAATCCCTGACTAGATGCTTGTAATATACTATCCCTACTGTTACAGCTCACCATACACGAATTGCAGATAAGAGCGATAATATTGCAGAATATTGAAAGGATCTGAATTGGCCCTGAAAAGAGATTTTTTTCGTATGTCGCAGCACCAAACTGTGGAAGAACACAAGCAACCCTGCCTGCTTTGATGAATTTCTGATTACAAATCACCATAAAAATCACGAATTTGACAATGACTGTTTGGAAAAAAGCAATCAAGTTATGGACACTGTAAGAGATGTATATCACCAGAATAAACACTCATTTCCAGGGGATGATACCTAGCACCTATCCCTATACTAAACGCAGCTAACAGTGGTGTTAATAGGGAGCCTCCAAATAGGTGGAGCCACCAAAAAGCATTTTTTGCCATTACTAAGGAGTGGGTCTCCTATACTGGTAAAGCATATGCACTAAGTGCAAAGGATGCCAAAAATAAGTAGGAGCTACGCCAATACCCATTTGAAGACACGTAGTTGAGGGCCTCACAAAACATTTTTTTCCCATTATTAACCCCTTTCCAACATGTGCCGTACATGTACGGAACATGTCATGTATCTCCCTTTGGCGCAAGCTCCAGAAATGAGCCCGCACCTTTCTGGGGACATGACAGCTGATCTGTACAGTTGTCATGGGTTCCTAACAGCTGCCGATGCAATCGCGATCCACCCGTGGCTGTTAACATGTTAAATGCCGCTGTCAGTCACATGACCATGGGTTGCCAATGGGCTGGCATGAAAACCCGCTGTCTGCAGGAGACCCCTGCGGTTTCCGTTGCCTGGATGCTATGAGCGCTGCCCAGCAGTCGATGCTCATAGCAAGTGAGCATTTCTGCTACACCAAGCGATCTGATGATCGACTGTGTGTAGCACGGGTGATCAGATAATCGCAGTTTCTAGTCTCCCATGGATACTATTGAAGCAAGTGAAAAGCAAAAAAAAAGTGTTTTTAAAAATATTTTAAAAATTAAAAAATCTAAAAGTTGAAATCGCCCTTCTTTCTCCACATTCAAAATAAAACAGTAAAAAAAAAAAATCAAATGTACACGTTTGGTATCGCCGCATTAAGAATCACCTGATCTACCAATACATAAAAAGAATTAATCAGATCGGTAAACGGCGTAACGATAAAAAAATCAAAACGCCAGAATTAGGTTTTTTGGTTGCCGCAACATTGCAATAAAATGCAATAATGGGCGATCAAAACATCGTATCTACCCCAAAATGGTATCAATAAAAATGTCAGCTCGGCGAGCAAAAAATAAGTCCTCTCCCGGCCCCAGATCCCGAAAAATGGAGATGCAACGAGTCGCGGAAGATGGCGACTTTGCTTTTTTTTTTCACCACTTAAATAAATACATTAAATGCAAAAATAGAGAAACACGTCCGGGTAGAAATAATCATAAATGAATACAGCATCATCACCCGAATATGGACCAATATATGTGTATATGGGATCACCGAAGCAAAGTAAATGTAGAAGCAAACTAGAGGAAGAAACTTCGAATAAAGATCCACAAAATTATCAAAATAGAGATAAATTTTATTAATTCATAGTCAAACATAGAAGAAAGGAAAGGAAGAAATCCATTATTGCAGGGAACAGTAATCAGATAAAATGACACAAAAAGCAAAATACAAACTAACAGGCACTCGGACAAGGAACATGATGTTAGGAACAGTCCATAAAGGATTTATTAACCGAACTATCGATTAATCTGTAGATAATTTCAAAAGTGCAAATGCTTATGGGAACAATGAAGGCTACATGTTGATATAAATGACCATACAAATTATATTAAATATACATATATATATAGGCAGTAACAGATGTAGCCACAAAGTATCAATATTGAGACAGTACAAATTCAATAGCCAAGTTGTTAATTAGTCTGTAGATAAAATCAAAAGTGCAAGTGCTTTGGGGGACTATGAAGGCTATACATTGGTATAGATGACTATCATTATTATAATAGATATATACACATATATAGACAATAACAGATATAGCCACAAAGTACCAATATTGGATTCCCTAAAGTGCATATGCAAGTAAGTCATACTGGGCTACCAGGGGAGATGTAAGAGTATAATAAGCTGAGAAGTCATAGTATATATCGCATGATTACTTACTCCTAGATATACAGCGTTCCTTGCTCGCACTCACCCCGACGCACGTTTCGTCACGACTGCCTGACGACTGGACTGTTCCTAACATCATGTTCCTTGTCCGTGCCCCTGTTAGTTTGTATTTTGCTTTTTGTGTCATTTTATCCGATTACTGTTCCCTGCAATCATGGATTTCTTCCCTTCCTTTCTTCTATGTTTGACTATGAATTAATAAAATTTATCTCTATTTTGATAATTTTGTGGATCTTTATTCGCAGTTTCTTCCTCTAGTTTGCTTCTTAAATAAATACATGTTTGGTATCTCTGAACTCGTAATGACCTGGAGAATCATAATGGCAGGTTAGTTTAACCATATAGTGAATGTGGTAAAAAAAAAAAAAAAAACAACTGTGGAATTGCCCTTTTTTTGCAATTTCACCACACTTGGAATTTTTTACCTGTTTTCCAGTACACGATATGGTAAAACCAATGATGTCATTCAAAAGCACAATTTGGCCTGCAAAAAGTAAGCCCTCACATCGACGTATTGACCAAAAAATAAAAAAGTTATGGCTCTGGGAGGAAGGGGAGCAAAAAACAAAAGCGCATAAACGGAAAATGGCCCGGGGGTGAAGGGGTTAAGTAGTGGGTATCCTAGACTGGTAATGCTCATGCACAAAGTGCATGGGTTGAAAAATATTTACCCCTGAGGGGTATACAGATGTATTATTATTATTATTTATTATTATAAAATTATATTATATTTTTATTAAAGACATCAGCAAATGACCAATAGGGAATCGGAAGTCCAGGTAGATTAGTTGGGGTAGGAGATGGACGGACGGGATGAACAGGAACCAAACAAGTCTTATGACAGTCCTGTCCCCAGCGAAGGACTTCTCCGGTCTGCCAGTCAAGCACGGGTGCATGTCTCTGGAGCCAAGGTAGACCTAGTAAGAGGGCGTGAGAGAGTCCAGGTAGAACATGAAAAGAGATGCTCTCAGAATGCAGCATTCCCACCTGCAGAGTTATGGATTCGGTGATGAGTTGGATGGGACGTGGTAAGAGGCCCCCATCCACAGCAGCGACAGATAATGGTACAGCCAGAGGTTTGGTGGGAATGCGGTATTTTTCTACCAGGGACTGTGAAATAAGATTCCCGGCCGCTCCAGAGTCAAGTTGGGCAAGTTCGAAATAACGATTCTCCCCGCAGATAATAGAGACTGACAGTAGCAGAGATGGAGAGGATTTATTCTTGTCTAGGTGGACCTCTCTGAGCGAACCTAGACACAGGCGTTTCCCGACCTCTCCAGGCAGGTACGGATCCGGTGCTCCTTACTGCCACAGTAGAAGCAGCTCCCTTTGGCACGGCGTAAGTCCTGACGGGTTTTGACCATCTTGGTCTGGTCGACCTGCATAGGCTCAGGAGAGTGTACCAAGGGAGAAATGGAGGGAGTGACGGATTTCTGAAAAGTAGGAGCTAGACGTGGAAACCTCCTCTCACAGGTGACCTCTTTGGCACGCTCCTGGAACCGTAGGTCAATCCGGGTGGCAAGGGTTATTAAGTCATCGAGAGTGGTTGGAATGTCCCGACCGGCGAGTTCATCTTTAATACGGCCGGACAGACCCTCCCAGAAGACAGATACCAGAGCGTCGTTATCCCAAGCCAGCTCCGAGGCAAGGGTACGGAACCGTATGGCATATTGGCCCACGGTGAGATTTCCCTGGTGGAGGCGTAGCAGAGATGATGCGGAAGAGGTCTTCCGTCCGGGTTCGTCGAAGACCTTCCGGAAAGCCGTGAGAAAGGCAGGCAAATCGGACACCAGGGGGTCTCCTCTCTCCCATAGAGGATTTAGCCAGGCCAGGGCCTCCCCGGTGAGATGGGACATGATGAAGGCAATTTTGGCCCGGTCGGAGTTAAACTGGTGGGACAGGAGTTCAAAGTGCAGGGTGCACTGATTTATGAAGCCCCGAGCCTGAGCGGAGTCGCCTCCGAAGCGAGGAGGTGCAGAAAGCCGGGGTCCGGGGTAGGATACCATGGTATTGGTGGGCAGCGGAGCTGCCGGGTTGCGAGTCATGGCACTGGCGGTGGTTGCTGGTGGAGCAGTCAGAGTGTCCAGGCGAGAATTGACATTCCGCAGGTGACCCAGGATGGACTCCTGTTGGTACCTCTGACGGGACAGTTCATGACAGAGGTCCGAGAGCGAGGGAGCTTGGTTGCCACCGGGTTCCATCGCCCGAGCAAACTGTAACGGGTCTGGTAGGCGGAACCTCTGAGCTACTATACAAGGGGGCGGTCCTTGTACGGGAGCGGTTGGCGACCAGGGAAGATGGGCAGGCAGTCACAGCAGGTGACCGGGACAGTCTCTGGGTGAACGGGCAGGAGGTCACGGCAAGTGACCGGGGCAGTCTCTGGGTAAAGGGTAGGTACGACCTGTGATGGCTGAACCTCCAGGTAGGCTAGCAGGCAGATGGAAGATGTGTGCTCCCAGGTGAGCAAGCGAGAGTCTCTGGAATAGCAGGTGGTCACAGCACGTGACGGCAGAGCCTCCAGGTAGGCAAGCAGGCAGGTAGCGGAGGAGCACAGTGGCCGGGAAGGAGTGCGCGCTGCTAGCAGAGCGGAAGGAGGACGCCGGGCTCGGAGCAGAGAGGTGAGGGGAACAGCGTCCCTGCCTAGCAGAGGGCAGGGACGCCGACGCTACAATGGTGAGGGAGTACCTTGCTGACTGTACCAGCATCCTCCGTGATTCCTCTGTGCCTTTTAATTATTGGGTATCCAAGCTGGACACTTGGAATGAACTCACTCTGTACGCCTTGGAGGTCCTGGCCTGTCCTGCTGCTAGCGTGTTATCGGAGCGTGTTTTTAGTGCCGCTGGGGGAATTATAACTGATAAGCGCACACGCCTGTCAACTGACAATGCTGACAAGCTGACCCTTATCAAAATGAACAAGGGCTGGATTGGGCTAGACTTCTCATCACCACCAAATGACAGCAGAGTAACATAAAGTCAAATCCACTGTGTTATTTTGTGAGGTGTATTCCCATGCACCGCTTCAGACCCACACATGTGTATATGCTTCCTCATTTCGGCTGTATTTTGCTCTTCTCCTTATCCTCGGCCTCCACCACCACTATACCACCAGGGTGACCGTGGTCCATGTTGCCAGCATTGCAAGTTCCTCCGTCCTAATTTTTGGCAGCTTTTGCTTGGAAGGCATAGGCAAAGACTATGGGAAACCCACTCCCCAATAATGGGAATAATGTTTTTAATATGCTGTACTGCATGGCTCTTGTTTGCCAGCATTGCAAGTTCCTCTGTCCTAATTTTTGGCAGATTTTGCTTGGAAGGCATAGGCAAAGACTATGGGAGACCCACTCCCCAATAATGGGAATAATGTTTTGAATATGCTGTACTGCATGGCTCTTGTAAGGGGCATGAAAACCGTCTTGTTAAGGTACTCTGAACTCCACGTCTCTTGTCTTATTAATCCACTGTGACCTCCATGTCTCTTCTAAGGGGCATTAAAACCATCTTGTTAAGCTACTGCGACCTCCACCACTTTTCCAAGGGGCATTAAAACCATCTTGTTAAGCTACTGCGACCACCACCACTTTTCCAAGGGGCATTAAAACCGTCTTGTTAAGCTACTGCGACCTCCACATCTCTTCCAAGGGGCATTTAAACCATCTTGTTAAGCTACTGCGACCTCCACCACTCTTCCAAGGGACATTGATATTGTCTTTTTATTCCACTGTGACCTCCACCACTCTTCCAAGGGGCATTGACATTGTCTTTTTATTCCACTATGACTGCCACGTCTCTTCCAAGGGGCATTTAAACCGTCTTGTTAAGCTACTGCGACGTCCACCACTTTTCCAAGGGGCATTAAAACCGTCTTGATAAGCTACTGCGACCTCCACCACTCTTCCAAGGGGCATTGATATTGTCTTTTTATTCAACTGCGACCTCCACCACTCTTCCAATGGGCATTTAAACCATCTTATTAAGCTAATGCGACCTCCACTGCTCTTCCAAGGGGCATTAAAACCATCTTCTTAAGCTACTGTGACCTCCACGTCTCTTCCAAGGGGCATTGATATTGTCTTTTTATTCCTCTGCGACCTCCACCACTCTTCCAAGGGGCATTAATATTGTCTTGATAAGCTACTGCAACCTCCACCACTCTTCCAAGGGGCATTGATATTGTCTTTTTATTCAACTGTGACCTCCACCACTTTTCAAGGGGCATTAAAACCATCTTGTTAAGCTACTGCGACCTCCACCGCTCTTCCAAGGGGCATTTAAAGCGTCTTGTTAAGCTACTGCGATCTCCACCACTTTTCCAAGGGGCATTAAAACCATCTTGTTAAGCTACTGCGACCTCCACCACTTTTCCAAGGGGCATTAAAACTGTCTTGTTAAGCTACTGCGAACTCCACCACTTTTCCAAGGGGCATTAAAACCATCTTGTTAAGCTACTGCGACCTCCACCGCTCTTCCAAGGGGCATTAAAACCGTCTTGTTACGCTACTGCGACCTCCACCACTTTTCCAAGGGGCATTAAAACCATCTTGTTAAGCTACTGTGACCTCCACCACTTTTCCAAGGGGCATTAAAACCGTCTTGTTAAGCTACTGCGACCTCCATCGCTCTTCCAAGGGGCATTGATAATGTCTTTTTCTTCCACTGTGACCTCCACATCTCTTCCAAGGGGCATTTAAACCATCTTGTTAAGCTACTGCGACCTCCACCACTCTTCCAAGGGACATTGATATTGTCTTTTTATTCCACTGCGACCTCCACCACTCTTCCAAGGGGCATTGACATTGTCTTTTTATTCCACTATGACTGCCACGTCTCTTCCAAGGGGCATTTAAACCGTCTTGTTAAGCTACTGCGACCTCCACCACTTTTCCAAGGGGCATTAAAACCATCTTGTTAAGCTACTGCGACCTCCACCGCTCTTCCAAGGGGCATTAAAACCGTCTTGTTAAGCTACTGCGACCTCCACCACTTTTCCAAGGGGCATTAAAACCGTCTTGATAAGCTACTGCGACCTCCACCACTCTTCCAAGGGGCATTGATATTGTCTTTTTATTCAACTGCAACCTCCACCACTCTTCCAATGGGCATTTAAACCATCTTATTAAGCTAATGCGACCTCCACTGCTCTTCCAAGGGGCATTAAAACCATCTTCTTAAGCTACTGTGACCTCCACGTCTCTTCCAAGGGGCATTGATATTGTCTTTTTATTCCTCTGCGACCTCCACCACTCTTCCAAGGGGCATTAATATTGTCTTGACAAGCTACTGCGACCTCCACCACTCTTCCAAGGGGCATTGATATTGTCTTTTTATTCAACTGCGATCTCCACCACTTTTCCAAGGGGCATTAAAACCATCTTGTTAAGCTACTGCGACCTCCACCACTTTTCCAAGGGGCATTAAAACTGTCTTGTTAAGCTACTGCGAACTCCACCACTTTTCCAAGGGGCATTAAAACCATCTTGTTAAGCTACTGCGACCTCCACCGCTCTTCCAAGGGGCATTAAAACCGTCTTGTTACGCTACTGCGACCTCCACCACTTTTCCAAGGGGCATTAAAACCATCTTGTTAAGCTACTGTGACCTCCACCACTTTTCCAAGGGGCATTAAAACCGTCTTGTTAAGCTACTGCGACCTCCATCGCTCTTCCAAGGGGCATTGATAATGTCTTTTTCTTCCACTGTGACCTCCACATCTCTTCCAAGGGGCATTTAAACCATCTTGTTAAGCTACTGCGACCTCCACCACTCTTCCAAGGGACATTGATATTGTCTTTTTATTCCACTGCGACCTCCACCACTCTTCCAAGGGGCATTGACATTGTCTTTTTATTCCACTATGACTGCCACGTCTCTTCCAAGGGGCATTTAAACCGTCTTGTTAAGCTACTGCGACCTCCACCACTTTTCCAAGGGGCATTAAAACCATCTTGTTAAGCTACTGCGACCTCCACCGCTCTTCCAAGGGGCATTAAAACCGTCTTGTTAAGCTACTGCGACCTCCACCACTTTTCCAAGGGGCATTAAAACCGTCTTGATAAGCTACTGCGACCTCCACCACTCTTCCAAGGGGCATTGATATTGTCTTTTTATTCAACTGCAACCTCCACCACTCTTCCAATGGGCATTTAAACCATCTTATTAAGCTAATGCGACCTCCACTGCTCTTCCAAGGGGCATTAAAACCATCTTCTTAAGCTACTGTGACCTCCACGTCTCTTCCAAGGGGCATTGATATTGTCTTTTTATTCCTCTGCGACCTCCACCACTCTTCCAAGGGGCATTAATATTGTCTTGACAAGCTACTGCGACCTCCACCACTCTTCCAAGGGGCATTGATATTGTCTTTTTATTCAACTGCGTCCTCCACCACTTTTCAAGGGGCATTAAAACCATCTTGTTAAGCTACTGCGACCTCCACCGCTCTTCCAATGGGCATTTAAACCGTCTTGTTAAGCTACTGCGACCTCCACCACTTTTCCAAGGGGCATTAAAACCATCTTGTTAAGCTACTGCGACCTCCACCACTTTTCCAAGGGGCATTAAAACTGTCTTGTTAAGCTACTGCGAACTCCACCACTTTTCCAAGGGGCATTAAAACCATTTTGTTAAGCTACTGCGACCTCCACCGCTCTTCCAAGGGGCATTAAAACCATCTTGTTAAGCTACTGCGACCTCCACCGCTCTTCCAAGGGGCATTGATAATGTCTTTTTATTCCACTGTGACCTCCACCACTCTTCCAAGGGGCATTGATATTGTCTTTTTATTCCACTGTGACCGCCATGTCTCTTCCAAGGGGCATTTAAACTGTCTTGTTAAGCTACTGCGACCTCCACCTCTTTTCCAAGGGGCATTAAAACCATCTTGTTAAGCTACTGCGTCCTCCACCGCTCTTCCAAAGGGCATTAAAACTGTCTTGTTAAGCTACTGCGACCTCCACCACTTTTCCAAAGGGCATTAAAACTGTCTTGTTAAGCTACTGCGACCTCCACCGCTCTTCCAAGGGCCATTGATATTGTCTTTTTATTCCAATGTGACCTCCACGTCTCTTCCAAGGGGCATTAAAGCCATCTTGTTAAGCTACTGCGACCTCCACCACTCTTCCAAGGGGCATTGATATTGTCTTTTTATTCCACTGCGACCTCCACCACTCTTCCAATGGGCATTTAAACCGTCTTGTTAAGCTACTGCAACCTCCACTGCTCTTCCAAGGGGCATTAAAACCGTCTTGTTAAGCTACTGTGACCTCCACGTCTCTTCCAAGGGGCATTAAAACCGTCTTGTTAAACCACTCTGAACTCCACAGCTCTTCCAACGGGCATTGAAATGTTGTTTTTAATTAACTCTAACCTCCACGACTCTTCCAATGGGCATTGCATTTCCTCCTAATTTTTGTCAGCTTTTGCTTTTCAATGCATAGGCGAACACTAAGGGAGACCCACTCCCCAATAATGGGTGGAAGGCTTTTAGTACGCTGCAATCCACGTCTGTTTCAAGGGGCATTGCAGTTCCTCATAATTTTTGGAAAGCCTTCCATTCACTGCTTAGGCCAACAGTGTACAGGAGACCCAGTTGCTATAAATGGAAAAAACGGTTTAGTTAAGGCCCTCTGACCTCCATGTCACTTCCAAGGGGCATTGGCGTGCCTCGAAATTTTTGGTAGTCGTTGCACTCACTGTATGCCCTATAACTGTGTAGCCGAACCGCTCCTTTTGGTACAGAAACATATCCTACAAGACATGTGTGGTTGACTGGCCTGATATTGATGTGAATGGTCCCTGTTCCTCCTGCTCTTTCTCCTTTGCCACCACCTCATCCATCATTCATCACCTGAAGCTTTGTTTTAACGTGAGTCATAGAACTGGGATAATAGCAGGAAAATATCCAGCAATCCTCGGAGGAGGTAGGATATGCGCCAAAACGCTGACCACCTCAGGCCTACCCGCTACTACATACATGCGCTTGCATTCCATGGAACAGAAAGCTAAGGAGATGGATGGTCTCATGATCATGAATAATTTTCTCATTGTGTAGGAGGCCGACCACTGCTGCTGTCTACCTTCTGAACTTTGTCTTGAAGCCTGATTGACCCAGGACCCGCAATCCTCTATGTCTGGAGGACGTGTTGCATCCCAGTGTCCAACTGTGTCCCGGCTTCCACAATATTAACCCAGTGTGAAGGCATCAGTGAGATGGACCATCCCTGGCCACAGTCACTTGTCCACGTGTTTGTGGTTAGGCTGTCCTTCAAATAGGGGCAGTTGGGGACCGTTTATGGACACCCGGCCGCCCCCTGGTGGCTGGGGACCAAGCGTGGACACTTGGCGGCTGGGGACTGAGTATGGATACCCGGCCGCCGACGCAGCCATGACGTGGTGGCCATATTCTGCCTCCACATGCCTAAAAGGCCAAATTTCAAGTGCAAGCAAGCTAGCAGGATGGTATTGCAGCCTGGGAGTGGCTGGGTGGCAGGCTGCACACTTACGCTTGCATTCCAAGAAAACAAAGCAGATGATAACTTCTATCATCATCATGCTCCTCACCTTGGCACTCTCAACTCCCCTGATGGAGAAGCCAGGGCCCACCGGAGAAGTCTGGTTGTCTGGTGGGCTCGGCCAATGCTGCCCTAAAGCAGGCCAAGCTAAGAAAAGTGTGGGGAAGGTTACCAGGACAAATAGTGGTGGCTGGGGACCGTTTATGGACACCCGGCCGCCCCCTGGTGGCTGGGGACCAAGCGTGGACACCCGGCCGCCGTGCAGCTGGGGACTGATTATGGATACCAGGCTGCCGATGCAGCCATGACGTGGTGGCCAGATTCCGCCTCCACATGCCTAAAAGGCCCAATTTTAAGTGCAAGCAAGCAGCATGTTATTGCAGCCTGGGGGAGGATGGGTGGCAGGCTGCATACTTGCGCTTGCATTGCAAGGAATGGGGGAGGTACAATTGAACACTACCCTGGGACAAGGACTTGCATGGGGATAGTTGCAAGTCTGCATCTTCTGATGCGGCAAGGTTCACTTCTGATGGGCACACTTTTAGGCAGTGACCTGGGTGTCAGAGATGCTTCCAGGGGTCTTCCCCATGCTGTTCCCATGTCTTTTCAGCACTGTATGCATGTGTCACACAGCACATGGCCAGATAAGGTTGTAAAATATTAAAATGACATTTCCCGGTGAATGCATTTGTCACGGTTGAAAGCAATACAAAAGTGCAAAAACGCATAAAAAATGCTGCTTGTGAACATAGCCCAAGGTGTGGAGCAGTATTTTTGTTTTTTGTTATTTATTTTACCTTATACACAAGTCTTTACCCTGGAAAGGATGTTCCTTAACATATTTCACAGGAAAGCACTTTCAGTTTAGTTTTTGAACGTTTTATTGTGAGCCCGTAAAAGTGGCTTAATACCTCTGACCACGTTGTTGACAACAGTGACCCAGGGGTCAGAAATTCTTCCTGGGGCGATCCCCATGCTGTTCCCATGTCATTTGAGCATTGTCACTATCGTTTTGGGCACTTTTTAGGCTTTTTACAGACTGCCTGGGGTGCCGCCGCAAAAATGCTCGGGTCTCCCATAGACTAAAATTGGGCTCGTTGCTCGGGTTGAGCACCCGAGTATCACTGTGAGCTCGGCTCGAGCTTCGAGCACCCGGGCATTTTAGTGCTCGCTCAACACTAGTAATAATTCCATCACCTGTGCAATACTACGGAACTCCTGAAAACATGATCTGTTGGTGGGTCTTGAGGACTGGAGTTGAGAACCACTGCCGTAGAGAGACAGTTCATGTCACGTGTCCAGCTTGGATACCCAATAGTTGTAAGGCACAGAGGAATCACAGAGTAAGCTGGTACGGTCACCAAGGTATTCCTTCAGCATCTTCCAAAACTTTTCCCTCCTTGTCAGAGTACCCTGCGCATCAGGGCCTGGGAGGTGGGAGGGGCTGAGAAAAATGTCCCAGACCTTTGAGAGTGTTCCCCTGCCTTTGCTGCATCTGGTGTGTGTCTCCCTCATCTCTACTCTTTGGTTGTCTAAGGAACTGTGACCTCTGCCACCAGTAAAGACATAGCTGTAGTACAAATTAAATTAATACCTTTGGTGAAGAAATCCACATTGTTGTTGCTCTTTAATCACCATTTTCTGTTTTCTGTTACTTAGATTTAGATGCACAGTGGCCGGACTGTACACTGGGTCTTCTCCTCCCTGTCCAGGCTTCCACAGCACCTCTACCTGTCTTTGGTCGGCCCCAATAGATCAGACAGACACACAGATGGCTCTACCGTGTTTCACATTAACTTCTTCTTTCATACCCCATGGAAGAAGCTAACGCAAAACGCGTGTTGGGTTCTGGTCCTTACCTTCACAGGTCTCTCAGGTCTATAACACTCATTTATTGCAATGTATTTTACTCTGTTATCGCTGGCTCTATTTGGCATTATTGATGTCTAATTATTTATTCACATGTGCTTATGCACACGGATTGACATCAGGCCACTTGGCCTATTATCTTTACATATATATAGACTTACTTGAGTGCATACATTTTTATATACTTTCTTAACTGTATGTTTACCTGCCACCTGGGTGGGAGTGATTCCTGTGTCCCAAACTCCTTTTATAATTCTAATTTTATCATTTTTGTCATTCTTTTGATTAACTAACAAAGAGTATAATTTTTCACTTTGCGCTTTTTTGCTTCCTTTTTTTATTGGATGTTCTGGATTCTTTGGAAGTGCCTCTATCATGTTTTGTCCTTATATACATATTTTTTACAATGTGAGCCTATGAAGCCTCATTGTGAGCCTTGGTCTGACGCTCCATAGGCTTATATAGTAAAATCCACTTTCAGGTCACACAGAGCATAGTGTGACCCAGAGAATCTGGAGCATGTTCTGGGCAACTGAATATTTCTGATAGAAACACTCTGAATTATATACTAGTCTATAGGATCTCCAATTTGTGGCTATCTGAACTGGTCACATTTTTTGTTGTATGATACTGTTCCTCAGTAAAGAACTGTTAATTGCACCACATGCCTCAATGTGGCTATAGCCTTATCTTTACAGGAATATGGCTGTTAACTGCAGAAATAATGGCCAGGAAAAAAAAACTCCAATACTGTTTCTATGAGCCCCAGAAATATGATTGTGACAGCTGCTGAAAAAAATAATCACAGAAACCGAACTTAAAAAATAAAAAAAAGAATTAATTTTACAAAAGAAGCAAAATGTAAAAATTACTACAGATTTGTGTAAGTAGAAGGTTAAGAAAACAGCTAAATATTTTCCAGGTTGGAGTCACAAATTTTTTTGGGCCAAGTATTCATGAAGCGTTTTATCAAACTTTTTAAAATTGATAATTAACAAAAAGCTGCAATTGTTAAGAAAAAAATATATACTTAACTTCTGACAACTAGAGGTAAAGAACAACATAGATATATAACAACACACTGCAGTATCAGATGTTTTAGGTTGCCTAAATTGTATAAACAGTGGAAAAATAATCCCTTTTAAAGGCAGATGCATGTATTGGTGCAAACAGAAGAAGCTGTGGCATTTTCACATGGTTGGGTGCAACAATTATGTCTTTTTGTTGAGTATAATAGTGACGCGCGCCCTGGGCCTGTGCTGTGCAGGGGGATACCTGGAGCCGGATCGCTGGGGGTTGTAGTCCTCCGTGGCGGTGACCCGGTCTGTGCCCAGGGCGGTCAAACCAGTGGCAGTCTTAAGTAATAGCAATGTCCGACTACGCCACCTGTGGATTGCGGTCAGTGGGGACCGCCGCTGCGCTGCATACCGCTGAGGCTGATGTAATTTGCGCAGCCGAGTATGGAATGACTCCCCACGGGAGAAGTATTGCCTCAGGGCAGCTAATGTGAGATGATGGGAGTGATGGTGTGAGCGTCCCAGTAGTAATGGTGCTGGTGCGGCGATGAAACACAGAGACGTGTGGTGCAGTTCAGGGTCTTTACTGATGGTATAAAGCAGACCCTCCCGGGAGTACTGGTTAGCAGTAGGGGCCTGGTCAGTCTGTGAGCAAGCAGGATCTCCCCTGGCCAGGTGGAGTTGTAGGCCTCCCCGACTATCTGCACTCTTTCCTGGCTACCTTGCTCTATGCGGGTAGAAGTAGCCCACGTCCCTGAGTATACCGCGTGATGCTCACCCGTATGGCCGGTGACTTGGGGCCTTCCGTTAGCCTCCGCTTCACGATGGCGGTGCTGGTCCCTTGCTTGTGACCGTGCCTTCGGGTTTCTAAGGCCAGAGGACATGGAATCCCCTGCCGGTTGGATTCTGCTGCAGGACCTGGATGTCCCCACAGCCTCGGACTCCGTGTCCGGGTTTAGTGTCTTCAGCCAAGGCGAGCTTTCTAGCTTCCAGCCTCTGGCACTCGCTCCTCCTCCTACAGAGCTCCTGTTGTAACTCTCCCTGTGTCTGGAACTTCACTCCAGCCTCTGACTGCTCTGCTTGTTCTGCAGGCTCTGTCACACCTAATCCCGCCCCAGACCCAGTTTATAAGGGCAGATTCCTCCCCTCCCAGGTCTGGGTGGGCCGTGTTGCATGCTTAGGGCTCCTGACCAGAGAAACCTCCCACTTGCTCTCAGACATAATATTTCTATTACTGTGGCAACCAGACCCCTGGGGTGCCACATTCCCCCCTAGTAAATTTTAGTACTCCGGGACTAAACACAATTTTTTTTTTTTTAAAGAAATATAAATACAAGGGTATAAACAATAATACAATAACATATTTACAAGAAGCTTTAGTTCTTTAAAGGTCACAGCGTGTCCGCAACCGGGTGTCCATATCACCCAAGGTAAAGTTTGTGAAACTAGAGGGTGTCCATGTCACCCAAGGTGAAGCTTTAAGCGAAGTAGGGGACCTGTCCAAAGCAAACCCCTTGCGTTGGCCTTGGACGTGGCTGCAAGGCTGGAGCTAGCTACTTTGGGCCGCCAGACAGGTTTTCTCTTCCGCGGCCGTCTTCGCAAGAGACACCAAGGTGCAACTATCTACAAGAATTGTTCCGGTTATCCAGTGTCCATAACCTGTTAGTCCATAGAAATCTGCAGGGTAACTGAGAAACATAATTAATAACAAGCAACAAACATAAACATAAACAGTTAAACAGATAAATTCACAGTGCATTACTTTAGATTTTCCAGCGAGCGGGCATCTGACCTCTAGTGACTCTAGTGGACCTACGGAGCTCACTAACTGGTCCTGCACTACAGGGTGTAGGAGGTGTTATGGGTAAGCTGGGCAGCTGTCTGCGTACTCTTTGGCTCACTAGGGGCACGGCAAGCTCACTACTAGCAGACGGTTGATTCTCCTGTGCTGCTGGTGTGGACTCTTCTGCCTCCTGGGCCGGCTGCTCTTCCAGCTCTACCTAGTCTTCTGTAGGCACTTGAGGGGCTGGCTGGAGAAAGGTGAGGACGGGCACCACGATAGCGTTGTTTACTTGTGTCCAGGACCGGGGAAAGTCTCCGAGTACGGTGCTGATCATTTCCTCTTTTTCCTCTACGGGTTGAGGGTCTTCCTGATCTTCATCCGTGCTTTGCAACTTCTCGGGGCACTTTTTCAGGTGGTCTCTGGAGACAGTGGCTGTGGTCTCTCCTCCATCCTTGCTGATGACGTACACCTTTGGATTATTGTGGCTTGAGGGCAGTACGGTGTACGGGTCCTTTTCCCACTGATGGTCCAACTTATGGAGCCGCCTTTTCCTTTTCAAGACCTGCTCTCCAGGCACCAGGGGAACAGCGGGAGCATGTTGGTTATAAGTCCTCTCCTGCCTTTCTCTTGATTGACAGAGACTTTGCTCGACGCTCTCCTGTACTTTCCGGTACTGCTGCTGCCGTTCTGTATCCCAGTCTGCCTCTGGTGAGGTGTCCTCGGGTGTCAGGACTCCCATATCCAGGTCAACAGGCAGCTTACCAGGTCTTGCTCGCATTAGGTAAGCCGGGGTACAGTTGGTGGAACCTACCGGGATGTGGTTATACAGGTCCACCAGATCGGGCAGTTTCTCAGGCCACAGACTGCGTTCTTCCAGGGGCAATGTTTTTAGCAGATCTATCACCACCTGGTTCATCTTCTCGCAGAGTCCATTGGTTTGGGGGTGATAGGGCGTTGTTCTTATCTTCTTGCAGCCATACAGGTTGCAGAACTCCTGGAAGACCTCCGCTTCGAAGGCTGGTCCTTGGTCCGTCAGCACTTGGTCCAGGTACCCGTGTGGGCGGCAGAAGTGTAGCTGGAAGGCTCTGGCTGCTGTCTGAGCCGTCAGGTCTTTGACAGGGACCACCACCAGGAACCAGGAGTAGTGATCCATGATGGTTAGGGCGTAGACATACCCGCTTCTGCTTGGAGCCAGTTTAACATGGTCCAGAGCGACCAGTTCCAGCGGCTGCCTGGTGATGATGGGCTGCAGGGGAGTCCTCTGGCTGGCACAGTCCCTTCTTCTTAGATTGCACGGGCCACAGTCTCTACTCCATCTCTCAATGGCTCCTCTCATGCCTATCCAGTAGAACCGTTCACGCAGCAGGAACTCTAGCTTCTTCCATCCGAAGTGCCCTGCCCCATTGTGGTAGGCCTCCAGCACCATAGCTGCGTCCCGTCTCGGTACCACCACCTGCCAGATCAGTTCATGTGTCCGGGAATTGACCATTCTGCGGCACAACTTCTCCTTGTAGAGAAACAGTCTGCTCTTCTCCGTCCACAGTTGCTTGGTCTCTTCCAGGGCGTCCGGGTCCAGGCGGGCGTCAGCCTGGGTCAGCATTTCCTTCACCAGATGGACTGCGGGGTCACTGTCTTGCGTCTCCGCCCAGTTGTAGTGGGGTAAGGGGTTGAACGTAGCGGATCGCTGGTCCCTCACACGGTGGGAATACTGGGTAATCCCATGACGGTGGAACGCAGGGAGTTCGACCTCTTCCAGTTCTTCTGGATCTTACCCTCCGTCCGGTAGGTTTGGCATCCTGGACAGGGTGTCCGCGTTGGTATTGGAGCGTCCTGCCCGGTACTTGATCGTGAACTCAAAATTGGACAGGCGGGCCATCCATCTCTGCTCCAGGGCACCCAGTCTTGCAGTGTCCAGGTGTGTCAACGGGTTGTTGTCCGTGTACACGGTGAACCTGGAAGAGGCAAGGTAATGCTTGAAACGTTCGGTTACTGCCCACACCACTGCCAGGAACTCTAGCTTGAACGAGCTGTAATTCTCAGGGTTTCTTTCCGTGGGTCGCAGTTTTCGGCTGGCGTAAGCAATTACCCGTTCTCTCCCCTGCTGGATCTGGGACAGTACGGCTCCTAGCCCGATGTTGCTTGCGTCCGTGTGGAGGATAAAGGGCTGGCTGTAATCAGGGTACGCCAGGATTTCATCCCCCGTGAGGGCCATCTTCAGCTGGCGGAAGGACTCCTCTTCCAGCTATTCCCATTTGAAGGGTGGCTTCTGGTTTTTGGCCTTCCTGGACTGGCCTATCAGGAGGTCCTGCATAGGAGCTGCCTTCTTGGTAAAACCGGGAATGAATCTTCGGTAGTAGCCTACCAACCCGAGGAACTGCCGCACTTCCTTTATGCTGGATGGTCTTGGCCAGTCCTTAATCACGGTGATCTTGTCAGGGTCGGGGGCCACTCCGTCAGCACTCACCACGTGTCCCAGGTATTGTACCTTTGGCTTCAGTAGATGACACTTTGAGGGTTTTACCTTTAGGTCATAGTTCGCCAGGGCTTCAAACACTTCTGCCAGGTGTTCCAGATGGTCCTCATAGGTCTTGGAATAGACGATGATGTTGTCCAGGTATAATAGGACCGTCTCGAAGTTCCGGTGTCCCAGACAGCATTCCATCAACCGTTGGAAGGTTCCTGGTGCATTGCAGAGCCCGAACGGCATACAGTTAAATTCGCTGAGACCCATCGGGGTGGTGAATGCGGTCTTCTCCCGGTCCGCCTCTGCTACAGGAACCTGCCAGTACCCGCTAGTGAGATTGAAAGTAGAGAAGAAGTTAGCAGATTTTAATGCAGCTAAGGACTCTTCTATCCTTGGTAACGGGTACGCATCTTTGTGTGTGATACGGTTGACCTTCCTGTAGTCTACACACATTCTCATGGTGTTGTCTTTCTTTTTCACTAAGACTAGTGGAGCTGCCCAGGGGCTACAGCTGTCCCTAATTACCCCAGCCTCCTTCATGTCTTTTAGCATCCCCTTGGCGTGTTGATAGTGTGCAGGGGGTACGGGTCGTTATCTCTCCTTTATGGGAGGATGGTCTCCCATGGGGATGTGATGTTCTACCCCCTTTACTCGCCCGAAGTCTAGCGGGTGTTTACTAAACACTCTCTCGTACTCTTGAACCACCCGATAGACTCCCTGTTTTTGGTGTGAGGGAGTGGAGTCAGTACCCAAATGCAGTTGCTGACACCAGTCCTCCAGTGGTTTCTTAGAGCCGTTACCTTCCTCTGGTTGAGATGGAAGCAAGGGTTCCACGGCCTGTACCGAGTTCTGGTTGATGGTGAGCAATTTGGCTAGAGTGGCATACCGGGGCAGGTATACTTCTCTCTCCCCGATATTTATGATGCGGACTGGTACCCTCCCGTGGCGTACATCGACCACCCCCCGTGCTGTCAAAATGGTGGGCCTACTGTCTGAGTAGACGGGTTCTACCATTGCTTGGTAGTCTCTACCTCTTAGACCAATAGCTGCCCAGCACCAAATCATCATCTCACTTTTTGGGGGCATGGCAATAGGGAACGGGTCACACATTCTCACGCTACCTATCTCACCACCAGATAGTTCCACTTGTTGCCGCTTCATCAGTGCCCGGATCTCTTTTTGGAGCACACGCTGCTGGCTGGAACTGGCGTTCTTGGCAACCTGCTTCAAAATAAGAATCACCTCTGCAAGACAGTTTTCAATTACGTTAGTACCTAGGGTTATTTTTGGGTGACTCTCGCGACGGTCAATGTCCACAATGATAAGTCCTTGTGCCGGCAGTTCAACTTTACCGACCTTGATGGTCACTTCCTTAAATCCTATCTGTGGCACGGGCTGACCATTGCTGGCGATAATGCCCAGGTCGTCATCTGGGTAGCGGGTTATGTCCGAGTCATTCCAGTACCGCTTAAAGAGCACGTACGGGATGGTGGTGACCTGTGACCCGGTGTCTAGTAGGGCACTCATAGGAATGCCGTCCAGTACCACAGGCAAGACCGGACATCCCCCTACGTATTTGTCACGCCAGTTCGATGGGCCTGATGATCTTATGCCTGGGGGTTGGCCCTCTACCCCAGGTTGTGCCCGTTTAAATGACAGTACCTTGCCATATGTCCGGGTTGATTGCAGCGGCGGCAGATGGGTCGTCTGTCCTCGTTGTATCTGTCGTTGGGTCTTCCTCTGGCCGGTGGGGTCCTCCTCAGTCGGCGCCACGGGACGTCCTCCGGTCCGGATGCCAGCTGGATCTTTCCTGGAGAAGAGACCTGTAAAGACTGCACAGTTCTGGTTAGCGTGGCAACGCTCTTAGTCAGCTCTTGGACCTGATGGTGCAGGTCTGTTGCCGGGTCATTGTTCAAAGCCTGCGCATCAGCTCCCACAGGCCCTGCAGACAAGGGCGCCGCGTCCTGGTGATAAGTGATAGCAGGGCGCCTGTGGGTCACAGCGCCACCTGGTGCCGGTTCTCGGAGCACCCGGATGGCTCTGTCCTTGAACTGTGCAAAGTCCAGGTCAGGGTCCTGTAAGGCCATTGCCCGCAACTGGGTTCGGTGGGCATTGCACAGTAGACCCTCAATAAATTGTTCAGTCAACAGCTTGTCTTCATTTCCCACGCTGTCAGGGTCTGCCTGCTTAATGGCTCTCAGGGCCTCTTGTAAGTTTAGAGCATAGTCCCTTATACTTTCATGTGCCCATTGTTTGCAACCGTAAAATCTTAGTTTTATCTCGGCTGAGGTTCGGGTATCAAATGTGTCTTTCAGCCGGGCTAGTATCTCTCTGACAGTCCTCTTCTTCCCAGGTGACCAGGACTTTACCTCCCTTTGGGCTGCCCCGATTAACTGGGCCACCAGAATGCTCACTTTTTGCTCTTCTGTGAGGGGGTATACTTGGAAGAGGCTATCAAGTCTTTCCCTAAAGTCACTTAGGGTATGTGACTCCCCTGAGTACTGGGGTAGCCAGGTTGCCCCCGGGATATAGGGCATGGTGAATGGCATGACCGCAGCAGCGGTTGCGCTGGCGGTGGCTGTGGCAGTGGAGCTCCCCTCGGTGTCCGACATCCTTCTTCCCCCCTAGTGGACCATGGCCTACCTTGCGATGCTGTTCTTCCGTAGGCCGCGGCTCCGAAGTCGATCGTCGGGGTTGAGGACCTGGCATCGCGCTCCGATGACGTCAGCGTCGCTCTTCCTCCCTTCCAGGACCTTACGCAGCGTCGGAGCGTGGGGCGGAGCTTCGGATCTCGCGCGCTTTCGGCGTCCACGCCCCTCTTCTTCCCGTGCGGCGTCCCGAAGATGGCGTCCGAAGGCGGGAAGCAGCTGCGGATGGCGGGAAGATGGCAGAAGATGGCGGGAAACGGTCTAAGATGGCGTCTGATGGCGGGAATCGGCTCCGGACGGCAGGAAACTTCACCACAGGTAAGTACAAAAGTCTTCTTTTTTTTTTTTTTTCAGGCACGCAGTACCCGGTGGTTGTGGGCACGAAATCCTGCCGACTACACCAAAGTTGACGCGCCCCCTGGGCCTGTGCTGTGCAGGGGGATACCCGGAGCCGGATCGCTGGGGGTGGTAGTCCTCCGTGGCGGTGACCCGGTCTGTGCCCAGGGCAGTCAAACCAGTGGCAGTCTTAAGTAATAACAATGTCCGACTACTCCACCCATGGATTGCGGTCAGTGGGGACCGCCGCTGCGCTGCAGACCGCTGAGGCTGATGTAATTTGCGCAGCCGAGTATGGAATGACACCCCACGGGAAAAGTATTGCCTCAGGGCAGCTAATGTGAGATGATGGGAGTGATGGTGTGAGCGTCCCAGTAGTAATGGTGCTGGTGCGGCGATGAAACACAGAGACGTGTGGTGCAGTTCAGGGTCTTTACTGATGGTATAAAGCAGACCCTCCCGGGAGTACTGGTTAGCAGTAGGGGCCTGGTCAGTCTGTGAGCAAGCAGGATCTCCCCTGGCCAGGTGGAGTTGTAGGCCTCCTCGACTATCTGCACTCTTTCCTGGCTACCTTGCTCTATGCGGGTAGAAGTAGCCCACGTCCCTGTGTATACTGTGTGGTGCTCACCCGTATGGCCGGTGACTTGGGGCCTTCCGTTAGCCTCCGCTTCACGATGGCGGTGCTGGTCCCTTGCTTGTGACCGTGCCTTCGGGTTTCTAAGGCCAGAGGACATGGAATCCCCTGCCGGTTGGATTCTGCTGCTGGACCTGAATGTCCCCACAGCCTCGGACTCCGTGTCCGGGTTTAGTGTCTTCAGCCAAGGCGAGCTTTCTAGCTTCCAGCCTCTGGCACTCGCTCCTGCTCCTACAGAGCTCCTGTTGTAACTCTACCTGTGTCTGGAACTTCACTCCAGGCTCTGACTGCTCTGCTTGTTCTGCAGGCTCTGTCTCACCTAATCCCGCCCCAGACCCAGTTTATAAGGGCAGATTCCTCCCCTCCCAGGTCTGGGTGGGCCGTGTTGCATGCTTAGGGCTCCTGACCAGAGAAACCTCCCACTTGCTCTCAGACATAATATTTCTATTACTGTGGCAACCAGACCCCTGGGGTGCCACAATAGCTCTTTACTAGATGAAAAAATGATAGCTTTGCCATAAGCCATCCAAAAATTAGAAAGACAAATGAGGTGTACTATACTGTTTTAAATGTGAAAAAATGTAATGGTCTTTCAAATAGAAGGTAAAAAAAATATCCCTTAAAGGTTTTTTTATCAAGCCTTCCAAAAACGATCCCCTTTTTTCATAACTGGATTACTGTTTTGAACAATAACAATTAATGGATAGGGTTGGCACTCCACATAAGAAAATTTGTGCTCAGAAGTAATTTCAATAACTCATAGTTGACAACCCTTGGCACAGAAGATGAGATAGTAAATGAATATTAGAAGCTTTATTCATGAATTCACCAACCATAAAGAAGTTCAGACAATTTAATCCAATGTTTCGGCCTGAGGCCTTTGTCAAGGATATCTGTAAATCATATAATGACTTGAAAAGTTAAATAACCTGATCACAGTCTCAGAATAATAAAAATAATAGGATAAAATAACAGAAGAATCCTGTCATTTGCAAAACATTTTTAGATATATACATATACACATTTCTATAATCACTATGTAATCAATGGTTCAGTATCCAGATTGATCATAATATCCAAAGTAGAGCAATATTTGTAAATAGAAGTGTTTTCTTGAAATCAATCTTTCATTGGTGATGATAAATTCATCTAAATGGGTTACAAACATATCAAGATATCAAAAAATATCATCATTGTATATAAGGAACATTGTATGCTGCATGAAAACTCTCCAATATAAGCAAGAGGAGGTTCTAATGTTTATGTCTCACAATTAAAAATTCAAGTTATTGAGACTGTGCCGATCCGCAGACGGGGTGGTGTCAGAATTAAAAAAAGAAAAAAAAAGAGAAGCCTATTGTATCTACACTCTGCAAACATTAGAACCATGAGGTCTCAATAGAGAATTCGAGGTGTTTTATCATTGAAATATTGTATCATTGAGTCATTAGTATGATATTTAGATTATGACATGTGAAATCATTTTTTAACATTTTACATCATTAATGGTATATTCCACCCTTTCCCCCTCCTTTCCCTTCCCCTTTTATTTTCCCCTTTTCCTCTCTTTGTTCTCTATACTTTGTTCTTTCTGACTTTCCCTCTACTTCATCACAGATTCCACAGTGACCACCGCATGTATAATTCCACTTATATAAGTATAAATAAGAGGAAACCAGCTCACCCACAGTGGCTCTTGGCGTGCTCTTGGTGGAACATGTGTAGTCCCACGTGGAAACAATGTAGAAAAGAGAAAAAGTTCCAGCTTCAAGACTTCTCAAAAAATTATTAAAATTTATTGAGGGCTATTCATATAGCAATGCGTTTCCAACGCTAACCAGCGTTCTTTGTCAAGCTAACACTTATTGCTTTTTCCAGCTGACATGCTATGTCTGCCTTTTTCACTACTGCGCATGTCTCCTCTCTCTGTCTCCTCTCGTTTCTTCGTATCATTTCAGGGATTTTTGGAATCGGTGCATGCGCATTCTCACACCGCATGGATCGGATATCATATACGGTTTCATAAGCCGGACACGGCACGTTTGGCCTTCACTCCATACTGCACTCTGATGGACGCTCCACATGCCAACGAACCCCTAAACAGGTATAAAATATAAGTCACGGTTTTACCTTGTCTTCTCAAGATTGGGTATTTTTTTCTTTTTTTATTATATTGCAGCCCTACTCCTTTATCCTTGCATACCTACATTTTGGTGCCCTTTACAATGTGACTAGGGTCATATATAGTCATCTACTATGACTATAAGTTTTTTTCAGGAGTTCTTTATTTTTCCATAATAGTTCTATAGTTTTTCTCTTCTTTATTTTATCAACATTTTTTTATTCTAATTATCCTCCTCTTGCTTATATTGGAGAGTTTTCATATATAATGTCCCTTATATACAATGATGCATTTTACATTGTTTTTTGATATCTTGATATTTTTGTCAGCAAGCATTTTAAAAAATGAGTCCTTTATTGAGAGCTGTTCCTTGAGGGTAAAAATAAATGAGAGTATGTTTGCCACCATCATTAGCACAGTCAAGCATTGGGGTGGGGTGTACGGAATCTGGAGTATACAACTAAAACAAGTATTCAAAAAATAAAGAAACATTTTATATTAAAGGTAAAAAAAAGTCCACATGCCTTTACAAAATAGGATAGGACCATAAACTGTAAGTAGAACTATTTCCCACAAGCAGTGTTCAGTGAGATATTGATTAAAATCTTACTTTTCAAAGAAGGTGTTAAAAATTTATGCTGAGCATTATATATATATATATATATATATATATACAGTGCCTACAAGTAGTATTCAACCCCCTGCAGATTTAGCTGGTTGACACATGCGGAATTAACTTGGCATTGTGACATTTGTACTGTAGATCAGTCTGGAAGTGGGAAATGCACTGCAGCAAATATTGGTTTTTTTTTTGCTTTTGTTTTTGTTTTAAAACGTGAAAAGTTAATTCAGAGTGTCATTTATTATTCAACCCCTCAAACCACAAGAATTCTGTTTGGTCCCCCTAAAGTATTAAGAAGTAGTTCAGGCACCAAGAATAATGAGCTTCACATGTGTGGATTAAAGATCTCTTTTGCCAGCCTTTTCTGACTATTTAAGACCCCCCCCAAACTTGTGAACAGCACTCAGACATGGTCAACATGGGAAAGACAAAGGAGCATTCCAAGGCCATCAGAGACAAGATCGTGGAGGGTCACAAGGCTGGCAAGGGGTACAAAACCCTTTCCAAGGAGTTGGGCCTACCTGTCTCCACTGTTGGGAGCATCATCCGTAAGTGGAAGGCTTATGGAACTACTGTTAGCCTTCCACGGCCTGGACAGCCTTTGAAAGTGTCCTCCCGTGCCGGGGCCAGGCTTGTCCGAAGAGTCAAGGCTAACCCAAGGACAACAAGGAAGGAGCTCCGGGAAGATCTCATGGCAGTGGGGACATTGGTTTCAGTCAATACCATAAGTAACGTACTCCACCGCAATGGTCTCCGTTCCAGACGAGCCCGTAAGGTACCTTTACTTTCAAAGCGTCATGTCAAGGCTCGTCTACAGTTTGCTCATGATCACTTGGAGGACTCTGAGACAGACTGGTTCAAGGTTCTATGGTCTGATGAGACCAAGATCGAGATCTTTGGTGCCAACCACACACGTGACGTTTGGAGACTGGATGGCACTGCATACGACCCCAAGAATACCATCCCTACAGTCAAGCATGGTGGTGGCAGCATCATGCTGTGGGGCTGTTTCTCAGCCAAGGGGCCTGGCCATCTGGTCCGCATCCATGGGAAGATGGATAGCACGGCCTACCTGGAGATTTTGGCCAAGAACCTGCGCTCCTCCATCAAGGATCTTAAGATGGGTCGTAATTTCATCTTCCAACAAGACAACGACCCAAAGCACACAGCCAAGAAAACCAAGGCATGGTTCAAGAGGGAAAAAGTCAAGGTGTTGGAGTGGCCTAGTCAGTCTCCTGACCTTAACCCAATTGAAAACTTGTGGAAGGAGCTCAAGAATAAAGTCCACATGAGACACCCAAAGAACCTAGATAACTTGGAGAAGATCTGCATGGAGGAGTGGGCCAAGATAACTCCACAGACCTGTGCCGGCCTGATCAGGTCTTATAAAAGACGATTATTAGCTGTAATTGCAAACAAGGGGTATTCCACAAAATATTAAACATAGGGGTTGTATAATAATTGACCCACACTTTTATGTTTAAAATTTAATAAAATTCAACTGAGCAACATAACTTTTTGGTTTGTAAGATTTATGCTTCTGTTCATAAAACCTACTCTCGTTTGCAGTTTGAAGGCTCTAACTTATTTGCATCTTATCAAACCAGCTAAATCTGCAGGGGGTTGAATACTACTTGTAGGCACTGTATATATATATATATATATATATATGTATATATATATGACTCGCCCCCTGGGCCGTGGGGCACTCGGAACCGGGCTTCAGGGCAATGCTGGGAGTAGTAGTGGCGACCCGGTCCCGTGGCTCAGGGTGGTCAGACCAGTGGCTGTCTTTTATATGTATTAGGTAATGTCCGACTACGCCACCCGTGGATTGCGCTATCATGAACCGCCGCTGCAAGGCAGTCCCCTGAGGCTGATGGTGTGTGCAGCTGAGTTAGTATAACTCCCCACGGGAGGAGTGTAGCCTCCCGGCAATGTAGTAGATGGTGGGGGTGATGGTGCAGGGAGTCCCAGTACCGTTAGTGCTGGCGAAGTAAGAAGCACAAAGACAACATGTTGCAGTCCAGGGTCTTTTGCTCACAGTTCGTATACTCCAAGCCACTTCTGTACAGGTAGTGACTGCCCAAGCCGTGCCGTGTCCACCAGGTGAGGGGCTCGGTCAACCCCCAGGCAATTCCGGAGTATGGCACAGGACTCCCTTCTATCCTTCCTCTGGCTCGTGCCTCACCAGTGACCAAGCTTTTGTCCAGCTGCCGCGGATCTATGCGGGTAAATGTGGGCCCCGTTTCCTGCTATCCTATATGGTGCCTTCCTAGCAAGGTTTAGCAGGGGGTCGCACCAAGTAATGATCACGACCTCCGGTTCTTGGCTGAGGATTATTTGCCTCCACCAACTTGGGATCTGGTACCCTTTTCTTGCCTGACTCGTCACCCGTAATTTCCTGGGTCCTTAGGGTCCCTTCTGCCTTCTTGTTTCTGAGCCCTTCTGTTTCTCTGTCACTTCTCCTTCTTTCCTGTTCCTTCTTCTCCTCCTTCCCTCGGCCTCTTCTCCAGGCCCACTTCTCCTTCTCCTCCCAGGCTCCGGCCTTCACCCTAGGCCTGCCTTTGAGCAGAGCTCCTACAGAGCCTCCGCTCCCCGTCTTCTCCTCTCACTGACTGTCTGACTCTTCTCCCAGAACTAAGATGGTTCCCACCTTTTATACCTCCCCTTAGTGTGTGAGCTCAGGTGACCAGCACCCAATGAGCTCCTACCTATGCTCAGAAACCGTCCCCTTCTGCTCCTACATCACTGGGTTTTCCTCCCCCCTCCCCACTCCAGCCAGGGACATGGTCTGTCATGCCTGCATTACTGTATAAATGGGAGCACCGTTGAGCTGTCCCCCGGAAATGGGGTGTGTGTGATGCATGCAGCTAACTGAGCCCTGGTCCATACTCCATCCTTACCCGGGAGTGGAATACCACACTTCTGGCAGAGGTGCAATACCCCTGTAGCGGTCGAACCCTCGGGGCGCTACATTCCCCCCTGGTAAACCACAGCACGTCCTCGGGCTGGAAAAGAGTAAAGACATTTGATTACAAGACATGCAAAACTTTTTCAAAACTTTTTACATTAGAAAATGGACGACATTGTTCAATTCCCTTTATGGGAAGCACTATTCTTTGTCATTGTTAATACTACCGGAACTCTTTTGTCACATAAAACATTCTCATTATCATATAGCAGCATATAAAACTCTTCATATAAAACATTTTTAAGTAAAACATATTCTTGTGTACTGGCCGCGGTGCAACTTGCGACCAGGTGTTCATTCTTCTTAAAGGTGCAACACTTGGGCAAACTTGTCTTGAGGTAGACGTTGCAGTTCTTTTATAAAACCAGTAGGGGGCGCTTTAGGAAGCACAACTATTTACAGGTGTGGCCGCTCTCAGTCCTCGGCCAGTTTAGGAAGGGGATGGCTGCTCTCAGTCCTCAGCCAGGTAAAGGAAAAGGGATGGCTGTTCTCAATCCTCAGCCAGATTTAGGAAAGGGGGCAACTTTGACAGGTAACAGTCCCAACAGGGACCACACACTCAGTGGAAACAGTCCCACAACAGTTCTTTTTACCCTGACGGGTAACTATGTACATTGGCGCTTTTTCCTTGCTCTCTACAGTCGTCCTCCATACGTACCTTGCTCCTCCTGGTCATCTTCAGGCCCGTCTGGGCCCTCTTGACTCCCTCCATGATGATACTGCAGCTCTTCTTCTGTTAGCCAGTGGACGTGGAGCGCATACCACCCTTTTACACCCTTATGCCGGGTGTAGGTCACCACGTCACCAGGGTACAGGTCTCGTCCTCGATGTCCCTCTGGCAGGTGACTCTCGACATCCCTCCGGGTCACAAAGACGTCGCTGATGGTTCCAGGATCTTTGATGAAGCCCCAGCATTGCTCCATTTGAAATTTCACCACGGTCCCGGTGACTCTGGGACCGCTGGCGGCTCGGGGGTTCTATCGGGCTCTCCTTTTCTGCTCCGCACTTTGTACTTGGAGCCGCTCTTGCCGGACATACCGCTCCCGCCGCTCTCTCTCAAACATCGCCAACTGCTGACGGCAGGACTCTCGTCGACGGGCTGCGTCCGCCCGGGTTTCTTGGGTGAACCCCACCAGATTTTCTCCGGTGGGGTCCCATTCGAACTGGGCATCCTCGAGCTGGGGCTGGGCAACGTCCATGGGCTTCGGAACAGGTATCAGGGGTTCAGGTGCGGCTCCGGCCTCCACAGACAGGCTTCTCTGGAGGCGGGGGTTGACATACTCGGGCGGCCAGATGAAGGGCCGCCCGTCCGGACCGGTGTGCTGAGCGAACAAGTCCGCGCCCAGGGGCTGTATGGCAGGGGGCACCGGTGGGGGAGCAGCGCCCGGGGGCACTCGGCCTTGCGACCAGGCCGGTGGTCATCTTCCGGTCGTGCCCGGGAGTGGCACAGCCGAGGCAAGGGGCGCTGGAAGGGAAGCGGCGCCGAGAACTACTAGGCCTTGCGACTAGTGTTGAGCCACCCCCGTAGTGTTCGGGTTCGGTTCGGTTCGTCGAACACCGGGATGTTCGAGGAACTGTTCGTCGAACTGTTCGTCGAACACCTCAGAACACCGTCGAACAGAGTTAAAACCAATGGCAGGCAAACAAAAACACATAGAAACACATAGAAAACACCTTCAAAGGTGTCCAAAAGCTGACAAACTGCTCAGAAGACGCTTTCTTTAAAAAAGCCGGCCGGCAATTCAGCAGCGGCATACACCGGTACCCGACAATTTAGACAAGAAGGAATAGAGCCTCACACATAGATTAGATAGATAGAAACATGTCAGTCACATATATATGAAGTACAGTGACAGTGTTGCTTACTGTACTTGTCATTTAGTGTAAAGGATTTATTAAAAAATATAATAGTGTTTTCATGCACTGTCTCTTTAAAAAAGCCGGCCGGCAATTCAGCATCTGTACCCGACAATTTATAACAGACAGAATAGAGCTTCACACATAGATTAGATAGATAGAAACATGTCAGTCACATATATATGAAGTACAGTGATAGTGTTGGTTACTGTACTTGTCATTTAGTATTAAAATAAAGGATTTATTATTAAAAAAAATTGGCGTGGGGTTCCCCTTAATTTTAGTCTCTAGCGGAGGTTAAGCAGACAGCTGGGGCAGATATTTGAAGCCTGGGAAGGGGGTAATACCCACGGAGCTTCCCAGGCTACTAATATGAGCCCCCAGCTGAATACATAGCCTTTACTAGCTATTAAAATGAGGGACCCCCCCAAAAAAATGACGTGGGGTCCCCCCTAATTTAATAGCTAGCAAAGGCTAGGCAGACAGCTGGGGGCTGATATTAATAGCCCAGGAAGGGAGCCATGAATATTGGCCCCCTCCCAGGCTAGAAACACCAGCCGTCAGCCGCCCCAGAAATGGCGCATTCATAGGATGCGCCAATTCTGGCACTTAGCCTCGCTCTTCCACACTGCCCTGTAGCGGTGGCAGGGGGTAATAGGGCTGGGGTTGATGTCAGCTAATAATGCCAGCTGACATCAAGCCCAGGTTAGTAATGGAGAGGCATCTATAAGACACCCCCATTACTAACCCCATAGTCAAAGTTAAAAGAAAACACAAACACCCAGAATAAAGTCCTTTAATTGAAATAAAGACACAATCCTTTATTGTTCTAAATTAAACCATACTTACCATCACGCCCATTCTAGCTGAAGCCAACGATCTCCTGCAATAAAAGAAAAATAATAAAGCAACATCATCCTTACCTTTCCATGGTTCCCACGACAGCTTCAGCTCTGCTACATCGAGATGACAGGCTGGACCGCAGCAGAACGCTGCCATCCAGCCTGTCATCCCGCAGACACTGAGAAGCGCAGGCATGCTTGCGCTCTGCAGTGTCTGGCTGTGACGGCATAAAGATGAGACGAGTTCATGTCCAATGAACTCGGCGCACCTCATGCACGTCACTGACAGCGTGGGAAAATTCTCACGCTGAAGCGCTGAGTGCAGGAGAATTCTCCCACGCTGTCAGTGACGTGCATAAGGTGAGCTCATGTCCAATGAACTCAGCTCACCTCCTGCACATCACTGACAGCGTGGGAGAATTCTCCTGCACTCAGCACTTCAGCGTGAGAATTCTCCCACGCTGAAGCGCTGAGTGCAGGAGAATTTTCCCACGCTGTCAGTGACGTGCATAAGGTGAGCTCATGTCCAATGAACTCAGCTCACCTCCTGCACGTCACTGACAGCGTGGGAGAATTCTCCTGCACTCAGCGCTTCAGCGTGAGAATTCTCCCACGCTGAAGCGCTGAGTGCAGGAGAATTTTCCCACGCTGTCAGTGACGTGCATAAGGTGAGCTCATGTCCAATGAACTCAGCTCACCTCCTGCACGTCACTGACAGCGTGGGAGAATTCTCCTGCACTCAGCGCTTCAGCGTGAGAATTCTCCCACGCTGAAGCGCTGAGTGCAGGAGAATTTTCCCACGCTGTCAGTGACGTGCATGAGGTGAGCCGAGTTCATTGGACATTAACTCGGCTCATCTGGATGCCCTCACAGAGAGACACTGTGGAGCGCAAGCAAGCCTGCGCTTCTCAGTGTCTGCGGGATGACAGGCTGGATGGCAGCGTTCTGCTGCGGTCCAGCCTGTCATCTCGATGTAGCAGAGCTGAAACTGTCATGGGAACCATGGAAAGGTAAGGATGATGTTGCTTTATTATTTTTCTTTTATTTCAGGAGATCGTTGGCTTCAGCTGGAATGGGCGTGACGGTAAGTATGGTTTAATTTAGAACAATAAAGAATTGTGTGTTTATTTCAATTAAAGGACTTTTTTCTGGGTGTTGTGTTATTTTTAAATACTTTACTAGAAATTCATGGTGGTCATGTCTAATATTGGCGTGACCCCATGAATTTTGGGCTTAGGGCCAGCTGATAATGCCAAGCTGGCCCTAACCCCTTTATTACCCAGTGAGCCACCGAATCAGGGCCCTGGATGAGTTGGGTACAGCACCAGAAGATGGCGCTTCTATGAACGCGCCATTTTCCGGGGTGGCTGCGGACTGCAATTTGCAGCGGGGGTGGCCCAGAAAGCTTGGGCCTCCCTGCGCTGCGGATTCCAGCCCCCAGCTGCATAGTTGTACCTGGCTGGACACAAAAACAGGGCGAAGCCCCACGTCAATTTTCTTTAAATTATTTAATGAAATAATTAAGAAAAAAAGGGCTTCCCTATATTGTTGTGTCCGGCCAGGTACAAATAGGCAGCTGGTGGTTGGGGGCAGCCCGTTCCTGCCTGCTGCACCTGACTGGACACAAATATAGTGCGAAGCCCCACGTCAATTTTTTTTTAATTATTTCATGAATTTCCTGAAATAATTAAAAAAAATTGAAGTGGGGCTTCGCACTATATTTGTGTCCAGCCAGGTACAGCAGGCAGGAACGGGCTGCCCCCAACCACCAGCTGACTATTTGTACCTGGCCGGACACAACAATATAGGGAAGGCCTTTTTTTCTTAATTATTTCATGAATTTCATGAAATAATTAAAAAAAAAATACGTGGGGCTTCGCCCTATTTTTGTGTCCAGCCAGGTACAACTAGGCAGCTGGGGGCTGGAATCTGCAGCGCAGGGAGGCCCAAGCTTTCTGGGCCCCCCCCGCTGCAAATTGCAGTCCGCAGCCACCCCGGAAAATGGCGCGTTCATAGAAGCGCCATCTTCTGGCGCTGTACCCAACTCATCCAGGGCCCTGGTACTGTGGCTCACTGGGTAATAAAGGGGTTAGGGCCAGCTTGGTATTATCAGCTGGCCCCAAGCCCAAAATTCATGGGGTCACGCCAGTATTAGACATGACCGCCATGAATTTCTAGTAAAGTATTTAAAAAAAACACAACACCCAGAATAAAGTCCTTTAATTGAAGTAAACACACAATTCTTTATTGTTCTAAATTAAACTATACTTACCATCACGCCCATTCCAGCTGAAGCCAACGATCTCCTGCAATAAAAGAAAAATAATAAACCAACCTCATCCTTACCTTTCCATGGTTCCCACGACAGCTTCAGCTCTGCTACATCGAGATGACAGGCTGGACCGCAGCAGAACGCTGCCATCCAGCCTGTCATGCCGCAGACACTGAGAAGAGCAGGCTTGCTTGCGCTCCTCAGTGTCTCGCTGTGACGGCATCCAGATGAGCCGAGGTCATGTCCAATGAACTCGGCTCACCTCATGCACGTCACTGACAGCGTGGGAAAATTCTCACGCTGAAGTGCTGAGTGCAGGAGAATTCTCCCACGCTGTCAGTGACGTGCATGAGGTGAGCTCATGTCCAATGAACTCAGCTCACCTCATGCACCTCACTGACAGCGTGGGAAAATTCTCCTGCACTCAGCGCTTCAGCGTGAGAATTCTCCCACACTGTAAGTGACGTGCATGAGGTGAGCCGAGTTCATTGGACATGACCTCGGCTCATCTTTATGCCGTCACAGAGAGACAATGTGGAGCGCAAGCAAGCCTGCTCTTCTCAGTGTCTGCGGGATGACAGGCTGGATGGCAGCGTTCTGCTGCGGTCCAGCCTGTCATCTCGATGTAGCAGAGCTGAAGCTGTCGTGGGAACCATGGAAAGGTAAGGATGAGGTTGCTTTATTATTTTATTTTTATTACAGGAGATCGTTGGCTTCAGCTGGAATGGGCGTGACGGTAAGTATGGTTTAATTTAGAACAATAAAGGATTGTATCTTTATTTCAATTAAAGGACTTTATTCTGGGTGTTTGTGTTTTTTTTAACTTTGACTATGGGGTTAGTAATGGGGGTGTCTTATAGACGCCTCTCCATTACTAACCTGGGCTTGATGTCAGCTGGCATTATAAGCTGACATCAACCCCAGCCCTATTACCCCCTGCCACCGCACCAGGGCAGCGTGGAAGAGCGAGGCTAAGTGCCAGAATTGGCGCATCCTATGAATGCGCCATTTCTGGGGCGGCTGACGGCTGGTGTTTCTAGCCTGGGAGGGGGCCAATATTCATGGCTCCCTTCCTGGGCTATTAATATCAGCCCCCAGCTGTCTGCCTAGCCTTTGCTAGCTATTAAATTAGGGGGGACCCCACGTCATTTTTTGGGGGGGTCCCCCATTTTAATAGCTAGTAAAGGCTATGTATTCAGCTGGGGGCTGATATTAGTAGCCTGGGAAGCTCCGTGGGTATTACCCCCTTCCCAGGCTTCAAACATCTGCCCCAGCTGTCTGCTTAACCTCCGCTAGAGACTAAAATTAAGGGGAACCCCACGCCAATTTTTTTAATAATAAATCCTTTATTTTAATACTAAATGACAAGTACAGTAACCAACACTATCACTGTACTTCATATATATGTGACTGACATGTTTCTATCTATCTAATCTATGTGTGAAGCTCTATTCTGTCTGTTATAAATTGTCGGGTACAGATGCTGAATTGCCGGCCGGCTTTCTTAAAGAGACGGTGCATGAAAACACTATTATTTTTTTTAATAAATCCTTTACACTAAATGACAAGTACAGTAAGCAACACTGTCACTGTACTTCATATATATGTGACTGACATGTTTCTATCTATCTAATCTATGTGTGATTCTCTATTCCTTCTATTCTAAATTGTTGGGTACAGATGCTGAATTGCCGGCCGGCTTTTTTAAAGAGACGGTGCATGAAAACACTATTATTTTTTTTGATAAATCCTTTACACTAAATGACAAGTACAGTAATCAACACTGTCACTGTACTTCATATATATGTGACTGACATGTTTCTATCTATCTAATCTATGTGTGATTCTCTATTCCTTCTATTCTAAATTGTCGGGTACCGCTGCTGAATTGCCGGCCGGCTTTTTTAAAGAGACGGTGCATGAAAACACTATTATTTTTTTTGATAAATCCTTTACGCTAAATGACAAGTACAGTAAGCAGCACTTTCACTGTACTTCGTATATATGTGGCTGACATGTTTATATCTATCTAATCTATGTGTGATGCTCTATTCTTTCGGTTCTAAATTGTCGGGTACCGGTGTATGCCGCTGCTGAATTGCCGGCTTTTCGTGTTTCACTGTGAGCACAGTTCCCATCGATTTGGGCAATCACTGTAATGCCACAACCACCATGGCTGTGGCATTACAGTGAGTGGCAGACAATCCCTGCATGATTGGTGCTCTAAATAGCACCAGACATGCAGGACACGCTTTTGGTGCACGAACAGTTATCGAACATAACCTCGAACAGCCGAATTTTTTGCAAATCGTTCGGGTTCGTCGAACAACTCGAACACCGCCCAAAACAGCTCGAATTTGAGATTGGCGAACAGTTCTAGTCGAACACCGCTCATCTCTACTTGCGACCCGGCCTGTGGCGTCTGTTTCTTAATCGTGCCCGGGGTTAAAGGGCACGGGGCGGGGCATAACCGCAGCGCTTGCAGCCTGAGGCCTAGCTGGTAGCGGCGGAGGCGTGGTGACATGTACGGTTCCCGGGGCTTCGGGCCTCGCAACGGGAGGCTGAGGCAGGCTCGCGGCTTCAGGGCTGGGGGTGGAGACGTCCCTGTTACCTGCCTTGGTCGTTGCAGCCTCCTCCGCGGCGTCGTCCCGGGACTCCGGTCCACCTTCACCGCCCTCAGAGGCAGGCGTGCTGCTGGGCGGTGGTAGCGCCTCCTGCGGTCGGGTCACGGCTTGCCGGGCCAACTCCTCTTTCCACCCGGCGATCACATCCCGCTGCGCCCGGACCAACCTCCGGTCCAGATCTTCTAACGCAGCTCGCGCATGCTCCGGGTTCTTGGGGAGTTGTGCTAGCAGCTCCGCGAAGCTGCAGGGTGGCTCGGCCTGCAGCAGGCCACGCGCCAGGGTACTGGTGCTGTTCTCTTCCTCCATTCCCGGGTGCGGTCCGTACAGACTGATCCAGACCGCACCCTGCCCCACAGTTTTCTTCTCTTTCCGCCACCACTGGGGGTGGTCTTGGGGCCATTTGCTGACAATTACTTTCAGGGGCAGCCCCCCCACCTTGATGGACATCTCCACAGCCGCACTCATGGCTGTTGGGGGTGGGCTCCTTCTTTGGCGCCATTCTAGGACCTGGCCCACGATGGGAGGTGGCTTCCTGTGGTCTTTTGGCGCGCACATTATGGCGCTCGTTCTTCTGGGGCGGGCGCCATCTTTAATACAGTAAAACAGTGTCTTTTCAGGCACGCAATACCCGTTTGTGGCGGGTTGGTCACAATCCTGCCGACTACGCCAAAGCTGACTCGCCCCCTGGGCCGTGGGGCACTCGGAGCCGGGCTTCAGGGCAATGCTGGGAGTAGTATTGGCGACCCGGTCCCGTGGCTCAGGGTTGTCAGACCAGTGGCAGTCTTTTATATGTTTTAGGTAATGTCCGAGTACGCCACCCGTGGATTGCGGCTATCATGAACCGCCGCTGCAAGGCAGTCCCCTGAGGCTGATGGTGTGTGCAGCTGAGTTAGTATAACTCCCCACGGGAGGAGTGTAGCCTCCCGGCAATGTAGTAGATGGTGGGGGTGATGGTGCAGGGAGTCCCAGTACCGTTAGTGCTGGCGAAGTAAGAAGCACAAAGACAACATGTTGCAGTCCAGGGTCTTTTACTCACAGTTCGTATACTCCAAGCCACTTCTGTACAGGTAGTGACTGCCCAAGCCGTGCCGTGTCCACCAGGTGAGGGGCTCGGTCAACCCCCAGGCAATTCCGGAGTATGGCACAGGACTCCCTTCTATCCTTCCTCTGGCTCGTGCCCCACCAGTGACCAGGCTTTTGTCCAGCTGCCGCGGATCTATGCGGGTAAATGTGGGCCCCGTTTCCTGCTATCCTATATGGTGCCTTCCTAGCAAGGTTTAGCAGGGGGTCGCACCAAGTAATGATCACGACCTCCGGTTCTTGGCTGAGGATTATTTGCCTCCACCAACTTGGGATCCGGCACCCTTTTCTTGCCTGACCCGTCACCCATAATTTCCTGGGTCCTTAGGGTCCCTTCTGCCTTCTTGTTTCTGAGCCCTTCTGTTTCTCTGTCACTTCTCCTTCTTTCCTGTTCCTTCTTCTCCTCCGTCCCTCAGCCTCTTCTCCAGGCCCACTTCTCCTTCTCCTCCCAGGCTCCGGCCTTCACCCTAGGCCTGCCTTTGAGCAGAGCTCCTACAGAGCCTCCGCTCCCCGTCTTCTCCTCTCACTGACTGTCTGACTCTTCTCCCAGAACTAAGATGGTTCCCACCTTTTATACCTCCCCTTAGTGTGTGAGCTCAGGTGACCAGCACCCAATGAGCTCCTACCTATGCTCAGAAACCGTCCCCTTCTGCTCCTACATCATTTTCCTCCCCCCTCCCCACTCCAGCCAGGAACATGGTCTGTCGTGCCTGCATTACTGTATAAATGGGAGCACCGTTTAGCTGTCCCCCGGAAATGGGGTGTGTGTGATGCATGCAGCTAACTGAGCCCTGGTCCATACTCCATCCTTACCCAGGAGTGGAATACCACACCTCTGGCAGAGGTACAATACCCCTGTAGCGGCTGAACCCTCGGGGCGCTACATATATATATATATATATATATATATATATATATATATATATATATATATATATATATATATATACAGGTGCCTCTCACAAAATTAGAATATCATCAATAAGTTAATTTTATTTCAGTTCTTCAATACAAAAAGTGAAACTCATATATTATATAAAGTCATTACAAACAGAGTGATCTATTTCAAGTGTTTATTTCTGTTAATGTTTATGATTATGGCTTACAGCCAATGAAAACACAAAACTCATTATCTAAGTAAATTAGAATAATTAACAAAAAAACACCTGCAAAAGCTTCCTAGACATTTAGAAAGGTCCCTTAGTCTGTTTTAGTAGGCTACACAATCATGGGGAAGACTGCTGACTTGACAGATGTCCAGAAGGCAGTCATTGACACACTCCACAAAAGGTCGTTGTTAAAGAAGTTGGCTTTTCATAGAGTGCTGTATCCAAGCATATTAATGGAACGTTGAGTGGAAGGAAAAAGTGTGGTAGAAAAAGGTGCACAAGCAACCGGGATAACCGCAGCCTTGAAAGGATTGTTAAGAAACGGCCATTCAAAAATTTGGGAGAGATTCACAAGGAGTGGACTGCTGCTGGAGTCATTGCTTCAAGAGCCACCACACTCAAACGTATCCAGGACTTGGGTTACAAGTGTCGCATTCCTTGTGTCAAGCCACTCATGACCAATAGACCATGTCAGAAGCGTCTTACCTGGGCCAAGGAGAAAAAGACCTGGACTGTTGCTCAGTGGTCCAAGGTGTTCTTTTCAGATGAAGGTGAATTTTGCATTTCATTTGGAAATCAAGATCCCAGAGTCTGGAGGAAGAGTGGAGAGGCTGGATTGTGTGCCTCTCCACTCTTCCTCCAGACTCTGGGACCTTGATTTCCAAATGAAAATTGGAACTCTGGGACCTTGTGGAGTGTGTCAATGACTGCCTTCTGGACATCTGTCAAGTCAGCAGTCTTCCCCATGATTGTGGAGCCTACTTAAACAGACTAAGGGACCTTTTTAAATGCGTAGGAAGCCTTTGCAGGTGTTTTTTGATAATTATTCTAATTTACTGAGATAATGACTTTTGTGTTTTCATTGGCTGTAAGCCATAATCATCCACATTAACAGAAATAAACACTTGAAATAGATCACTCTGTTTGTAATGACTCTATATAATATATGAGTTTCACTTTTTGTATTGAAGAACTGAAATAAATTAACTTTTTGATGACATTCTAATTAAGTGAGATGCACCTGTATGAATTTCACTTTTTGTATTGAAGAACTGAAATAAATGAACTTTTTGATGATATTCTAAGTTTCTGAGAAGCACCTGTATATGTATATACACACGTGGTCAAAATTGTTGGTACCCCTAGTTTAATGAAAGAAAAACCCACAATGGTCACAGAAATAACTTGAATCTGACAAAAGTAATAATAATTAAAGAAGATCTATGAAAATGAACAAATGAAAGTCAGTCATAGCTTTTCAATCCTGCTTCCGCAGAATTTAAAAATAAATTTAAACTCATGAAATAGGCCTGGACAGAAATGATGGTACTCTTAACTTAATATTCTGTTGAACAACCTTTTAAGGCAATCACTGCAATCAAACAATTCCTGTTACTGTCAATGAGACTTCTGAACCTCTCGACAGGTATTTTGGCCCACTCCTCATGAGCAAACTGCTCCAGTTGTCTCGTGTTTGAAGGTTGCCTTTTCCAGATGGCATGTTTCAGCTCTTTCCAAAGTCCTCAATAGGATTTAGGTCCGGGCTCATAGAAGGCCACTTCAGAATAGTCCAATGTTTTCCTCTTAGTCATTCTTGGGTGTTTTTAGCTGTGTGTTTTGGGTCATTATCCTGTTGCAAGACCAATGACAGGCGACTGAGACCAAGATTTCTGACACTGGCCACCACATTTCTCTCTAGAATCCCTTGATAGTCTTGAGATTTCATTGTACCCTGCACAGATTCAAGACACCCTGTGGCAGATGCATCAAAGCAGCCCCAGAACATAACAGCCTCCCCCATGTTTCACAGTAGGGACAGTGTTCTTTTCTTGATATGCTTCATTTTTCCATCTGTGAACATAGAGCTGATGTGCCTTGCAAAAATCTTCCATTTTTGTCCCATCTATCTGACGCGCCCCCTGGGCCATATTCTTTAGGGGGAATATCCGGAGCCGGATCAGATGGGGGTTGTAGTCTTCCGAGTGGCTGTGACCCGGTCCGTGCCCAGGGTGTCAAACTCAGTTGTATGTGGCAGTCCTACAGATGTTAATAAGTTCTTAATGTCGACTACGCCACCCGTTGTATTGCGGTCACTATGGCCGCCGCTGCAGCAGGGTCCGCTGAGGCTGATGGTGTAGGTGCAGCTTTTGATGGTATAACCCCCAACGGGTGGGGTATAGCCTCAGGGGGTCAGATGCAGAGAATGGGGGTTGTGGTGGTGCAGCATAGATGTTAAAGGAAGACAGAGTCGGGTTATGCAGTTAAGGGTATTTACTCACTGCTGATGTTCCGGTCACTCTAGCTTCAAGTGACCTCCCGAGCCGTGCTGCATCCACCAGGTCCTGGATCCAGCCAACCCCCAAGCGAGTCCGGAGCGTGACCCTGAGCTCTCCTTCTGTCCTTTCTCTGGCCGTCCCCACTAGTGATCCACCCAGGTCCAGCTCCCTCGGGCCTTCTGTTGGGAGACCCTTGGCCTTGGGTTCCCTGACCCTCCACGTGGTATGCCTTCGGGGTGGATGTGGTGGGTGGCCGTGGCAGACGCTGCCCACGGCCTCCGGTCTCTGGCTGGGGTGTGTTTTTGCCCCCACCAGCTTGGGTTCCGGTACCCTGATGCCGACTCTTCACCCGTGGATTGGATTTGGGGTCTCAGAGTCCTCTCTTCTGTTTCCCCCTCTGGGTCTCTCTTGCTTTCTCCTCTCTCTCTCTCTGGGGCTGCTCTGCTCCTCTGCTTCTTACTCTGACAGACTGACCCTGTTCTTAGTTGGTGCCCACCTTATATACACCCTCTATGTGTGAGCTCAGGTGACCAGCACCCAATGAG
The DNA here is from genome assembly GCF_046119375.1 of Phyllobates terribilis. Lineage (NCBI taxonomy): Eukaryota > Metazoa > Chordata > Amphibia > Anura > Dendrobatidae > Phyllobates > Phyllobates terribilis. The sequence goes on from NW_027362762.1 coordinate 640,571,016, forward strand.
CTCCTATCTTTACCCAGGCTGCTCCCCCTATCTGCCCCTACACTACTTGGGATGTACCACCCCCCTCCCACTCCAGCCAGGAACAGACTCGGTCGTACCTGCACATTTCTAAGTGGGAGTACCGTCGGCCTGTTCCCCGGAAATGGGATGTATGTAGTGCATGCAGCCTACCGAGCTCAGTTCCACACTCCATCCTTACCCGGGAGTGGAATATCACACCTCTGGGTTGAGGTGCAATACCCCTGTAGCAGCCGAATCCTCAGGGTGCTACATTCCCCCCTGGTAAATCACAGCACGTCCTCGGGCTGTAAGACATAACACCAAAAACATACAAATTTTTGCATAAACATATAAAACATATAAAACATATAAAACATTATATATATATATTTCAATATAAAACATTCTCGTCGCCTCTGGCTCCTCCTCCGGTCACTGTGCAACGTGTGACCGGGTAAAGTGCGACAGTCTCTCTGGAAAACTGGTTTTCTTATAAAACCGGTAGGGGGCGCTTTAGGATGCGCAACTATATACAAGGATATGGCCGCTCTCAGTCCTCGGCCAGGTATTAGGGAGGAATGACCGCTCTCAGTCCTCGGTCAGTGGGAATTAAGGGAAATACGGATAAACAGTTCACACATGCTGGTCCCAACGGGGACTATATTAGCAACAGCAACAGTTTCAGTTTCAGTTCACGGTTTCAGTTTACTGTGCCCCGACGGGCAACTATATACAGCTTCTGCTTCGCTGTCCTTAGCGACGGCGTCCTCCTGCTCTTGCTTTTTGGTTACCTTTGGCTCTAGTTTCAGACCCGTCCGGGTCCTCTTGTTCTTCCTCCTCACACCGCAGCTCTTCCTCCGTCAGGCGATGCACATGGAGGGCGTAGGGACCTTTGGCACACTTGTGCCGGGAGAAGGTGACCTCGTCCCCGATGTAAAGGTCACGACCTCTGTGTCCCTCCGGTAGGTGGGACTCAACGTCTCTCCTGGTTACGAAGACGTCGCCTAGGGTGTGGTGGTCTCGGATGAAGCCCCACCCATGCTGCAGGTTAAACTTTATCACAGTCCCGGTGGTGCGGGGACTATGCGCTGCACGGGGGTCTCTCCTGGCCCGGCTCTTCTGCTTCTCGCTCTTTACTTGAGCTAGCTGTTCCCGGACCCGCCTCTCTCTCCGCTCCCTCTCGAAGTCCTCGAGCTGTTGGCGGCAGCACTCAGCACGCTCCGCTGCAGCTGCCCGAGTCTCTTGAGTGAACCCCATAAGATCTTCTCCGGTGGGGTCCCACTCAAACTGTGCTTCCGCTAGCGGGGGCGAGATCCTCTTTACGGGCTTTGGAGCCGGGATCAGGGGTTCATCCAGGGGTCTCTCTCTCCGGAGTCGGGGATGGTGAAACTCCGGTGGCCATATAAATGGCTGCCCATCCGGGCACGTATGCTGGGCGTACAGGTCCTCTCCCAGATGCGGCACTCTTGGTCTTATGGGCGCGGTAGTGGTGGCGCCCGGGTTGCCCGGGCCTTGTGGCCAGGCCTGGGGTATCTGGAAGGTAAAGGGCACCGTAAGGACGGCGGCGCCCTGGGCTACTTGGCCCTGCGACCAGGCCGGGGGCTCCGCGGAGGTAGGGCGCGCTGTTGGTATTGCGGCGCCCGGGGGTACTAGGCCTTGCGACCAGGCTGGTGGTACTTCCTGCTTGGTCACGCTCGGGGTCGAGGCGTGTGACGTCACAGGGGTCGCGGCTCCCGTTTGAGGCCTAGTCTGCGGCGGTGACGTTGCAGCGACGGGCACGGCAGGATAGACTTCGGGCTCTGCGACGGGGAGCTGGGGCAGGTACGCGGTTTCCCGGTTTGGGGTATAGACGTCCCCTTTACCTGCCTCCACTCGTTCGGCTCCCTTCTCGGCGCCGTCTCCGGCCTTCAGTCCTCCCGCGCCATCCTCAGAGGCGGTCCTCGTCTCGGGTGGCGTGCTCCGCTGACAGGTCTCGGTCTGCTGGGCCATCTCACGGCTCCACTCCGCCAACGTCTCTCGCTGCACTCGGGCCATCCTCCTTGCGAGGCCCTCCAGAGCGGTCTGTGCACACTCCCGGTCTCGGGGGAGCTGTGCTAGGACCTCCACTAGGCCTAGTGGGGTCGTTGTTTCCAGCAGGCTCCTGACCAACGGGTCGGTGCTGCTCTGCTCTCCTACAGTCGTCTCCAGCAGGCTCCTGGCCAGCGGGCCGGTGCTGCTCTGCTTTCTCGCCATCTCCGGGTAAGCTCCTCCGATATTCTTCTCCAGGCTTCTTGCCTCCGGGTGCGCTCGCTCTAGACTGCTCCAGGCGGCACCCATCTTTTCTCTCTCCTTTCGTCTCCTCCCACCTCGAGGGCGGTCCCGGGGCCACTTGGTGACTGTCAGCTCCAGGGGCTGTTCTTTCACGCTGACAGACACCTCTAGCATCACAGTCTCTGTTGGTGGGGGCGGTTTCCACTTTTGGCGCCATTTTCGGTCCTGGCCCACGATGGGAGGTGGCCTCTCGCCACCCTCTGGCACGCCCATAATGGCGTCCGCTCTTCTAAGGCGGGAAACCTTTGGAAATGGCGGGAATCGCTTCCCAGTGGCGGGAAACTCTGCAGATGGCGGGAAAACGCGGTTAATGGCGGACAACCGGCGGGAATCGACTGGTGATGGGGTCCGATGGCGGGGACCCTCCGGAACCGGCAGGAGACTTCTTTCTGAGGTAAACTTGCACTTTTCTTCAGGCACGCAGTACCCGGTTGTTGCGGGCACGTAATCCTGTCGACTACGCCAAAGTTGACGCGCCCCCTGGGCCATATTCTTTAGGGGGAATATCCGGAGCCGGATCAGATGGGGGTTGTAGTCTTCCGAGTGGCTGTGACCCGGTCCGTGCCCAGGGTGTCAAACTCAGTTGTATGTGGCAGTCCTACAGATGTTAATAAGTTCTTAATGTCGACTACGCCACCCGTTGTATTGCGGTCACTATGGTCGCCGCTGCAGCAGGGTCCGCTGAGGCTGATGGTGTAGGTGCAGCTTTTGATGGTATAACCCCCAACGGGTGGGGTATAGCCTCAGGGGGTCAGATGCAGAGAATGGGGGTTGTGGTGGTGCAGCATAGATGTTAAAGGAAGACAGAGTCGGGTTATGCAGTTAAGGGTATTTACTCACTGCTGATGTTCCGGTCACTCTAGCTTCAAGTGACCTCCCGAGCCGTGCTGCATCCACCAGGTCCTGGATCCAGCCAACCCCCAAGCGAGTCCGGAGCGTGACCCTGAGCTCTCCTTCTGTCCTTTCTCTGGCCGTCCCCACTAGTGATCCACCCAGGTCCAGCTCCCTCGGGCCTTCTGTTGGGAGACCCTTGGCCTTGGGTTCCCTGACCCTCCACGTGGTATGCCTTCGGGGTGGATGTGGTGGGTGGCCGTGGCAGACGCTGCCCACGGCCTCCGGTCTCTGGCTGGGGTGTGTTTTTGCCCCCACCAGCTTGGGTTCCGGTACCCTGATGCCGACTCTTCACCCGTGGATTGGATTTGGGGTCTCAGAGTCCTCTCTTCTGTTTCCCCCTCTGGGTCTCTCTTGCTTTCTCCTCTCTCTCTCTCTGGGGCTGCTCTGCTCCTCTGCTTCTTACTCTGACAGACTGACCCTGTTCTTAGTTGGTACCCACCTTATATACACCCTCTATGTGTGAGCTCAGGTGACCAGCACCCAATGAGCTCCTATCTTTACCCAGGCTGCTCCCCCTATCTGCCCCTACACTACTTGGGATGTACCACCCCCCTCCCACTCCAGCCAGGAACAGACTCGGTCGTACCTGCACATTTCTAAGTGGGAGTACCGTCGGCCTGTTCCCCGGAAATGGGATGTATGTAGTGCATGCAGCCTACCGAGCTCAGTTCCACACTCCATCCTTACCCGGGAGTGGAATATCACACCTCTGGGTTGAAGTGCAATACCCCTGTAGCAGCCGAATCCTCAGGGTGCTACATATCCATAGGACATTCTCCCAGAAGCTTTGTGGCTTGTCAACATGTGGTTTGGCAAATTCCAGTCTGCCTTTTTTATGGTTTTTTTTCAACAATGGTATTCTCCTTGGTCGTCTCCCATGAAGTCCACTTTGGATCAAGCAATGACGGATGGTGCGATCTGTCACTGATGTTTCTTGAGCTTGAAGTTCACCTTTAATCACTTTAGAAGTTATCCTTAGTTCTTTTGTTACCATTTGTATTATCCGTCTCTTTGATTTGTCATCAATTTTCCTCCTGCGGCCACGTCCAGGGAGGTTGGCTACAGTCCCATGGATCTTAAATTTCTGAATAATATGTGAAACTGTAGTTACAGGAACATCAAGCTACTTGAAGATGGTCTTATAACCTTTACCTTTAACATACTTGTCTATAATTTTCTTTCTAATCTCCTGAGACAACTCATTCCTTTTCTTCCTCTGGTCCATGTTGAGTGTGGTACACACTATGTTACCAAACAGCACAGTGAGTATCTGTAGCCTTATTTACAGGCCCACTGACTGATTACAAGATTGTAGACACCTCTGATGCTAATTAGTGGACACAACTTGATTTAACATGTCCCTTTTGTCACATTATTTTCAGGGGTACCATCATTTCTGTCCAGGCCTATTTCATGAGTTTATTTTTTTTAATTCTGTGGAAGCAGGGTTGAAAAACAATGACTGACTTTCATTTGATTATTTTCATAGATTTTTAATTTATTATCACTTTTGTCAGATTCAAGTTATTTCTATGAACATTGTGGGTTTTTCTTTCATTAAACGAGGGGTACCAACAATTTTGACCACGTGTGTATATATACTGTTATATATATATATATATATATATATATATATATATATATATATATATATACAGTGCCTACAAGTAGTATTCAACCCCCTGCAGATTTAGCTGGTTTGATAAGATGCAAATAAGTTAGAGCCTTCAAACTGCAAACGAGAGTAGGTTTTATGAACAGAAGCATAAATCTTACAAACCAAAAAGTTATGTTGCTCAGTTGAATTTTATTAAATTTTAAACATAAAAGTGTGGGTCAATTATTATACAACCCCTATGTTTAATATTTTGTGGAATAACCCTTGTTTGCAATTACAGCTAATAATCGTCTTTTATAAGACCTGATCAGGCCGGCACAGGTCTGTGGAGTTATCTTGGCCCACTCCTCCATGCAGATCTTCTCCAAGTTATCTAGGTTCTTTGGGTGTCTCATGTGGACTTTATTCTTGAGCTCCTTCCACAAGTTTTCAATTGGGTTAAGGTCAGGAGACTGACTAGGCCACTCCAACACCTTGACTTTTTCCCTCTTAAACCAGGCCTTGGTTTTCTTGGCTGTGTGCTTTGGGTCGTTGTCTTGTTGGAAGATGAAATTACGACCCATCTTAAGATTCTTGATGGAGGAGCGGAGGTTCTTGGCCAAAATCTCCAGGTAGGCCGTGCTATCCATCTTCTCATGGATGCGGACCAGATGGCCAGGCCCCTTGGCTGAGAAACAGCCCCACAACATGATGCTGCCACCACCATGCTTGACTGTAGGGATGGTATTCTTGGGGTCGTATGCAGTGCCATCTAGTCTCCAAACGTCACGTGTGTGGTTGGCACCAAAGATCTCGATCTTGGTCTCAGCAGACCATAGAACCTTGAACCAGTCTGTCTCAGAGTCCTCCAAGTGATCATGAGCAAACTGTAGACGAGCCTTGACATGACGCTTTGAAAGTAAAGGTACCATACAGGCTCGTCTGGAACGGAGACCATTGCGGTGGAGTACGTTACTTATGGTATTGACTGAAACCAATGTCCCCACTGCCATGAGATCTTCCCGGAGCTCCTTCCTTGTTGTCCTTGGGTTAGCCTTGACTCTTCGGACAAGCCTGCCCTCGGCACGGGAGGACACTTTCAAAGGCTGTCCAGGCCGTGGAAGGCTAACAGTAGTTCCATAAGCCTTCCACTTACGGATGATGCTCCCAACAGTGGAGACAGGGAGGCCCCACTCCTTGGAAAGGGTTTTGTACCCCTTGCCAGCCTTGTGACCCTCCACGATCTTGTCTCTGATGGCCTTGGAATGCTCCTTTGTCTTTCCCATGTTGACCATGTCTGAGTGCTGTTCACAAGTTTGGGGAGGGTCTTAAATAGTAAGAAAAGGCTGGCAAAAGAGATCTTTAATCCACACATGTGAAGCTCATTATTCTTGGTGCCTGAACTACTTCATAATACTTTAGGGGGACCAAACAGAATTCTTGTGGTTTGAGGGGTTGAATAATAAATGACACGCTGAATTGACTTTTAACGTTTTAAAAAAAACAAAATAAAAAAAACAAAAACAAAATTTGCTGCAGTGCATTTCCCACTTCCAGGCTGATCTACAGTACAAATGTCACAATGCCAAGTTAATTCCGCATGTGTCAACCAGCTAAATCTGCCGGGGGTTGAATACTACTTGTAGGCACTGTATATACATACACTGCTCAAAAAAATAAAGGGAACACTCAAATAACACATCCTAGATCTGAATGAATGAAATATTCTCATTAAATACTTTGTTCTGTACAAAGTTGAATGTGCTGACAACAAAATCACACAAAAATCATAAATGGAAATCAAATTTATTAACCAATGGAGGGCTGGATTTGGAGTCACCCCCAAAATTAAAGTGGAAAAACACACTACAGGCTGATCCAACTTTGATGTAATGTGCTTAAAACAAGTCAAAATGAGGCTCAGTATTGTGTGTGGCCTTCACGTGCCTGTATGACCTCCCTACAACACCTGAGCATGCTCCTGATGAGGTTGTGGATGGTCTCCTGTGGGATCTCCTCCCAGACCTGGACTAAAGCATCCGACAACTCCTGGTCAGTCTGTGGTGCAACGTGACGTTGGTGGATGGAGCGAGACATGATGTCCCAGATGTGCTCAATCGGATTCAGGTCTGGGGAACGGGCAGGCCAGTCTATAGCTTCAATGCCTTCATCTTGCATGAATTGCTGACACACTCCAGCCACATGAGGTCTGGCATTGTCCTGCATTACGAGGAACCCAGGGCCAACCGCACCAGCATATAGTTTCACAAGGGGTCTGAGGATCTCACCTCGGTACCTAATGGCAGTCAGACTACCTCTGGCGAGCACATGGAGGGCTGTGCGGCCCTCCAAAGAAATGCCACCCCACACCATTACTGACCCACAGCCAAATCGATCATGCTGAAGGATGTTGTAGGCAGCAGATCGCTCTCCACGGCGTCTTCAGACTCTGTCACGTCTGTCACATGTGCTCAATGTGAACCTGCTTTCATCTGTGAAGAGCACAGGGCGCCAGTGGCGACTTTGCCAATCCTGGTGTTCTGTGGCAAATGCCAAGCATCCTGCATGGTGTGGGGCTGTGAGCACAACCCCCATCTGTGGACGTCGGGCCCTCATACCACCCTCATGGAGTCGGTTTCTAACCGTTTGTGCAGACACATTCACATTTGTGGCCTGCTGGAGGTCATTTTGCAGGGCTCTGGCAGTGCTCCTCCTGTTCCTCCTTGCACAAAGGCGGAGGTAGCGGTCATGCTGCTGGGTTGTTGCCCTCCTACGGCCCCCTCCATGTCTCCTGGTGTACTGGCCTGTCTCCTGGTAGCGCCTCCAGCTTCTGGACACTACGCTGACAGACACAGCAAACCTTCTTGCCACAGCTCGCATTGATGTGCCATCCTTGATGAGCTGCACTACCTGAGCAACTTCTGTGGGTTCTAGAGTCCAACTCATGCTACCACGAGTGTGAAAGCACAACCAACATTCAAAGGTGACCAAAACATCAGCCAGAAAGCATTGGTACTGAGATGTGGTCTGTGGTCCCGACCTGCAGAAACACTCCTTTATTGAGTGCGGCTTGATAATTGCCAATAATTTCCATCTATTGTCTATACCATTTGCACAACAGCATGTGAAATTGATTGTCAATCAGTGTTGCTTCCTAAGTGGACATTTTTATTTCACAGAAGTTTGATTCACTTGGAGTTATATTCTGTTGTTTAAGTGTTCCCATTATTTTTTTGAGCAGTGTATATATATATATATATATATATATATATATATGTGTATATATATATATATATGTAGCACCCTGAGGATTCGGCTGCTACAGGGGTATTGCACCTCAACCCAGAGGTGTGATATTCCACTCCCGGGTAAGGATGGAGTGTGGATCTGAGCTCGGTAGGCTGCATGCACTACATACATCCCATTTCCGGGGAGCAGACCGACGGTACTCCCACTTAGAAATGTGCAGGTACGACCGAGTCTGTTCCTGGCTGGAGTGGGAGGGGGGTGGTACATCCCAAGTAGTGTAGGGGCAGATAGGGGGAGCAGCCTGGGTAAAGATAGGAGCTCATTGGGTGCTGGTCACCTGAGCTCACACATAGAGGGTGTATATAAGGTGGGCACCAACTAAGAACAGAGTCAGTCGGTCAGTCAGTCTTTGCAGGCAAGTCAGTCTGTCAGAGTAAGAAGCAGAGGAGCAGAGCAGCCCCAGAGAGAGAGAGAGGAGAAAGCAAGAGAGACCCAGAGGGGGAAACAGAAGAGAGGACTCTGAGACCCCAAATCCAATCCACGGGTGAAGAGTCGGCATCAGGGTACCGGAACCCAAGCTGGTGGGGGCAAAAACACACCCCAGCCAGAGACCGGAGGCCGTGGGCAGCGTCTGCCACGGCCACCCACCACATCCACCCCGAAGGCATACCACGTGGAGGGTCAGGGAACCCAAGGCCAAGGGTCTCCCAACAGAAGGCCCGAGGGAGCTGGACCTGGGTGGATCACTAGTGGGGACGGCCAGAGAAAGGACAGAAGGAGAGCTCAGGGTCACGCTCCGGACTCGCTTGGGGGTTGGCTGGATCCAGGACCTGGTGGATGCAGCACGGCTCGGGAGGTCACTTGAAGCTGGAGTGACCGGAACATCAGCAGTGAGTAAATACCCTTAACTGCATAACCCGACTCTGTCTTCCTTTAACATCTATGCTGCACCACCACCACCCCCATTCTCTGCACCTGACCCCCTGAGGCTATACCCCACCCGTTGGGGGTTATACCATCAAAAGCTGCACCTACACCATCAGCCTCAGCGGACCCTGCTGCAGCGGCGGCCATAGTGACCGCAATACAACGGGTGGCGTAGTCGACATTAAGAACTTATTAACATCTGTAGGACTGCCACATACAACTGAGTTTGACACCCTGGGCACGGACCGGGTCACAGCCACTCGGAAGACTACAACTCCCATCTGATCCGGCTCCGGATATTCCCCCTAAAGAATATGGCCCAGGGGGCGCGTCAACTTTGGCGTAGTCGGCAGGATTACGTGCCCGCAACAACCGGGTACTGCGTGCCTGAAGAAAAGAACAAGTTTACCTCAAAAAGAAGTCTCCTGCCGGTTCCGGAGGGTCCCCGCCATCGGACCCCATCACCAGTCGATTCCAGCCGGTTGTCCGCCATTAACCGCGTTTTCCCGCCATCTGCAGAGTTTCCCGCCACTGGGAAGCGATTCCCGCCATTTCCAAAGGTTTCCCGCCTTAGAAGAGTGGACGCCATTATGGGCGTGCCAGAGGGTGGCGAGAGGCCACCTCCCATCGTGGGCCAGGACCGAAAATGGCGCCAAAAGTGGAAACCGCCCCCACCAACAGAGACTGTGATGCTAGAGGTGTCTGTCAGCGTGAAAGAACTGCCCCTGGAGCTGACAATCACCAAGTGGCCCCGGGACAGCCCTCGAGGTGGGAGGAGACGAAAGGAGAGAACAAAGATGGGTGCCGCCTGGAGCAGTCTAGAGCGAGCGCACCCGGAGGCAAGAAGCCTGGAGAAGAGTATCGGAGGAGCTTACCCGGAGATGGCGAGAAAGCAGAGCAGCACCGGCCCGCTGGCCAGGAGCCTGCTGGAGACGACTGTAGGAGAGCAGAGCAGCACCGACCCGTTGGTCAGGAGCCTGCTGGAAACAACGACCCCACTAGGCCTAGTGGAGGTCCTAGCACAGCTCCCCCGAGACCGGGAGTGTGCACAGACCGCTCTGGAGGGCCTCGCAAGGAGGATGGCCCGGGTGCAGCGAGAGACGTTGGCGGAGTGGAGCCGTGAGATGGCCCAGCAGACCGAGACCTGTCAGCGGAGCACGCCACCCGAGACGAGGAGACAGACCGCCTCTGAGGATGGCGCGGGAGGACTGAAGGCCGGAGACGGCGCCGAGAAGGGAGCCGAACGAGTGGAGGCAGGTAAAGGGGACGTCTATACCCCAGACCGGGAAACCGCGTACCTGCCCCAGCTCCCCGTCGCAGAGCCCGAAGTCTATCCTGCCGTGCCCGTCGCTGCAACGTCACCGCCGCAGACTAGGCCTCAAACGGGAGCCGCGACCCCTGTGACGTCACACGCCTCGACCCCGAGCGTGACCAAGCAGGAAGTACCACCAGCCTGGTCGCAAGGCCTAGTACCCCCGGGCGCCGCAATACCAACAGCGCCCCCTACCTCCGCGGAGCCCCCGGCCTGGTCGCAGGGCCAAGTAGCCCAGGGCGCCGCCGTCCTTACGGTGCCCTTTACCTTCCAGATACCCCAGGCCTGGCCGCAAGGCCCGGGCAACCCGGGCGCCACCACCACCGCGCCCATAAGACCAAGAGTGCCGCATCTGGGAGAGGACCTGTACGCCCAGCATACGTGCCCGGATGGGCAGCCATTTATATGGCCACCGGAGTTCCACCATCCCCGACTCCGGAGAGAGAGACCCCTGGATGAACCCCTGATCCCGGCTCCAAAGCCCGTAAAGAGGATCTCGCCCCCGCTAGCGGAAGCACAGTTTGAGTGGGACCCCACCGGAGAAGATCTTATGGGGTTCACTCAAGAGACTCGGGCAGCTGCAGCGGAGCGTGCTGAGTGCTGCCGCCAACAGCTCGAGGACTTCGAGAGGGAGCGGAGAGAGAGGCGGGTCCGGGAACAGCAAGCTCAAGTAAAGAGCGCGGAGCAGAAGAGCCGGGCCAGGAGAGACCCCCGTGCAGCGCATAGTCCCCGCACCACTGGGACTGTGATAAAGTTTAACCTGCAGCATGGGTGGGGCTTCATCCGAGACCACCACACCCTAGGCGACGTCTTCGTAACCAGGAGAGACGTTGAGTCCCACCTACCGGAGGGACACAGAGGTCGTGACCTTTACATCGGGGACGAGGTCACCTTCACCCGGCACAAGTGTGCCAAAGGTCCCTACGCCCTCCATGTGCATCGCCTGACGGAGGAAGAGCTGCGGTGTGAGGAGGAAGAGCAAGAGGACCCGGACGGGTCTGAAGCCAAAGGTAACCATAAAGCAAGAGCAGGAGGACGCCGTCACTAAGGACAGCGAAGCAGAAGCTGTATATAGTTGCCCGTCGGGGCACCGTAAACTGAAACCGTGAACTGAAACTGAAACTGAAACTGAAACTGAAACTGAAACTGTTGCTGTTGCTAATATAGTCCCCGTTGGGACCAGCATGTGTGAACTGTTACCCGTATTTCCCTAAATCCCACTGGCCGAGGACTGAGAGCGGCCATATCCCTGTATATAGTTGCGCGTCCTAAAGCGCCCCCTACCGGTTTTATAGGAAAACCAGTTTTCCAGAGAGACTGTCGCACTTTACCCGGTCACACGTTGCACAGTGACCGGAGGAGGAGCCAGAGGCGACGAGAATGTTTTATATTGAAATATATATATATAATGTTTTATATGTTTTATATGTTTATGCAAAAATTTGTATGTTTTTGGTGTTATGTCTTACAGCCCGAGGACGTGCTGTGATTTACCAGGGGGGAATGTAGCACCCTGAGGATTCGGCTGCTACAGGGGTATTGCACCTCAACCCAGAGGTGTGATATTCCACTCGGTAGGCTGCATGCACTACATACATCCCATTTCCGGGGAGCAGACCGACGGTACTCCCACTTAGAAATGTGCAGGTACGACCGAGTCTGTTCCTGGCTGGAGTGGGAGGGGGGTGGTACATCCCAAGTAGTGTAGGGGCAGATAGGGGGAGCAGCCTGGGTAAAGATAGGAGCTCATTGGGTGCTGGTCACCTGAGCTCACACATAGAGGGTGTATATAAGGTGGGCACCAACTAAGAACAGAGTCAGTCGGTCAGTCAGTCTTTGCAGGCAAGTCAGTCTGTCAGAGTAAGAAGCAGAGGAGCAGAGCAGCCCCAGAGAGAGAGAGAGGAGAAAGCAAGAGAGACCCAGAGGGGGAAACAGAAGAGAGGACTCTGAGACCCCAAATCCAATCCACGGGTGAAGAGTCGGCATCAGGGTACCGGAACCCAAGCTGGTGGGGGCAAAAACACACCCCAGCCAGAGACCGGAGGCCGTGGGCAGCGTCTGCCACGGCCACCCACCACATCCACCCCGAAGGCATACCACGTGGAGGGTCAGGGAACCCAAGGCCAAGGGTCTCCCAACAGAAGGCCCGAGGGAGCTGGACCTGGGTGGATCACTAGTGGGGACGGCCAGAGAAAGGACAGAAGGAGAGCTCAGGGTCACGCTCCGGACTCGCTTGGGGGTTGGCTGGATCCAGGACCTGGTGGATGCAGCACGGCTCGGGAGGTCACTTGAAGCTGGAGTGACCGGAACATCAGCAGTGAGTAAATACCCTTAACTGCATAACCCGACTCTGTCTTCCTTTAACATCTATGCTGCACCACCACCACCCCCATTCTCTGCACCTGACCCCCTGAGGCTATACCCCACCCGTTGGGGGTTATACCATCAAAAGCTGCACCTACACCATCAGCCTCAGCGGACCCTGCTGCAGCGGCGGCCATAGTGACCGCAATACAACGGGTGGCGTAGTCGACATTAAGAACTTATTAACATCTGTAGGACTGCCACATACAACTGAGTTTGACACCCTGGGCACGGACCGGGTCACAGCCACTCGGAAGACTACAACTCCCATCTGATCCGGCTCCGGATATTCCCCCTAAAGAATATGGCCCAGGGGGCGCGTCATATATATATATATATATATATATATATATATACAAAGGACATTTCGAATCTGTTCTCACATAGTCCTTTTTTCATCAAGGGGAATAATTCTGCTTTAACTAAAAATCTACAGACAAATTTTTACAGTAAATCATGACAATTTTACTGTGCAGGTTTGTTTTGGCACACCTGTTTAAATTGTCATATTAGAGACATATATACCTCACACCAATATGCAGGGAAGGCTGTTGTTACTTTAGACTTTTTGGCTATCACATGAACCCTGCCTAACATTTCTGATTGAGTCCATATTTTGCCAGGTTTGGTTAAATATGGTAAAATATTTTTGTAAACAACCTAAATGTTAGACTTGTGTCCAAAAAATGATAAGTTGAACCAAAATGTGCACTGGCAACTCACCTACACATTTTACTCCTATACATATGACATAAGAACTATGGTATTTATAAAACGTAGCATTTATTATTCATAATGAAATAAAACCACATAAAATATTTCCAAAGGGAAGAGAACCACATAAAAAGGAAGGAGTCAGGCTAGGAATATGTACATATAAATATAACTAGACATCCCAAGAACATCATTTATATTATACTTCTGACTGCTGAGTTTTAGGATATGATTCCTACTACAGACATCACTACATAACTAAATTGATATGCATTGTCAGGTTTAATAAGTGGGATTTCTTGCCTTATAAATGGGGTTGAGACTATCAGTTGTGTTGTGCAGTAGTCAGGTGGATACACAGCTGATAGTCCTACTGAATAGACTGTTAGAATTTGTATTATGGCAAGAAAAAAGCAGCTAAGTAAAGAAAAATGAGTGGCCATCATTACTTTAAGAAATGAAGGTCAGTCAGTCCGAAAAATTGGGCAAACTTTGAAAGTGTCCCCAAGTGCAGTTGCAAAAACCATCAAGCACTACAAAGAAACTGGCTCACATGAGGACCGCCCCAGGAAAGGAAGACCAAGAGTCACCTCTGCTTCCGAGGATAAGTTTATCCGAGTCACCAGCCTTAGAAATCGCAGGTTAACAGCAGCTCAGATTAGAGACCAGGTCAATGCCACACAGAGTTCTAGCAGCAGATACATCTCTTCAACAACTGTTAAGAGGAGACTTTGTGCAGCAGGCCTTCATGGTAAAATAGCTGCTAGGAAACCACTGCTAAGGACAGGCAACAAGCAGAAGAGACTTGCTTGGGCTAAAGAACACAAGGAATGGACATTAGACCAATGGAAATCTGTGGTTTGGTCTGATGAGTCCAAATTTGAGATCTTTGGTGCCAACCACCGTGTCTTTGTGCGACGCAGAAAAGGTGAACGGATGGACTCTACATGCCTGGTAACCACCGTGAAGCATGGAGGAGGAGGTGTGATGGTGTGGGGGTGCTTTGCTGGTGACACTGTTGGGGATTTATTCAAAATTGAAGGCATACTGAACCAGCATGGCTACCACAGCATCTTGCAGCGGCATGCTATTCTATCCGGTTTGCGTTTAGTTGGACCATCATTTATTTTTTCAACAGGACAATGACCCCAAACACACCTCCAGGCTGTGAAATTGCTATTTGACCAAGAAGGGGAGTGATGGGGTGCTACGCCAGATGACCTGGCCTCCACAGTCACCAGACCTGAACCCAATCGAGATGGTTTGGGTTGAGCTGGACCGCAGAGTGAAGGCAAAAGGGCCAACAAGTGCTCTGGGAACTCCTTCAAGATTGTTGGAAGACCATTTCCGGTGACTGCCTCTTGAAGCTCATAAAGGGAATGGCAAGAGTGTGCAAAGCAGTCATCAAAGCAAAAGGTGGCTACTTTGGAGAACCTAGAATATAAGACATATTTTCAGTTGTTTCACACTTTTTTGTTAAGTATATAATTCAACATGTGTTAATTCATAGTTTTGATGCCTTCAGTGTGAATGTACAATTTTCATAGTCATGAAGGAAGTCGCCATAAGAGGAATCAACAGCTGGTACCCCGTATGAAGCAGACATAGGAGAGGGCGCTTGAGGATGCTGGGAGTATACAACAAACAATGGAGATGAAACGGAAGACTCCCCAACATGGTTGTTATTCGAAAATTCCGCCCAGGGGAGTAGTTGCAAACAGTCATCTTGACGGCCAGAGATAAAGTGGCAAAGGTAGCTCTCGAGGATCTTATTTACCCGTTCCACTTGCCCATTGGTCTGTGGATAATACATGGAGGAGAAGTCCAGCTGGACATTAAGGAGCTGCACAGAGTTCTCCAAAACTTCAAAGTGAACTGGACTCCACTATCAGAGACTATGTGGTGAGGAAGACCATGGAGACAAAATTCATGCTGGAAGAACTGCGTGGCGAGCTTATAAGTGGAGTAAAGGCCGGCCAGGGATATGAAATAAGCCATCTTAGAGAACCAATTCCCCACAACCCAGATGGTGTCATAACATTCAGACAGAGGTCTGTAATGAAGTTCATAGCAATATGTTGCAAGAGAGCAGAAGGAACTAGGAGAGGTTGGAGGAGACTAGCAGGGTTATCCCTGAAAGACTTGTTTTTGGAGCATTGTGAACAAGTGGTTACGAAGTCCCAGATATTCTTGACCACCACGGGCCACTAGAAGCAGCAAGCAATTAGCTCAGTAGACTTACATATGCCCATATGACCAGCCAACTTGGATTCATGTCCCCAGGACAGAATTCTTCCTCCTTCTGGTAGAGGGGACAAAGGTCTTGCCCGGAGAAATGTTCTTTAAAAGGACAGAGGCGGCTTCAATAATCCTGGCCAAGTCGATGATGTGCTGAGGCTCCTCCAGGGAATTGGTCACACTAAGGGATCGAGACAGGGCATCTGCCTTAACATTCTTCTTAGGACGGAAGTGCAATTCGAAGTTAAAATGAGAGAAGAAGAGTGCCCACCTGGCCTGATGGAGATTCAACAGCTGGGTGGATTGCAGGAAGGTCAGATTTTTATGGCCCGTGTAAATTATTACCGAAGAGCTGGTCCCCTCCAATAGATGTCTCATCTTGATAGCCAGAAGTTAATGATCCCCAATAATATAATTTCGTTCAGCCTGCAAAAACAGTTTTGAAAAAAAAAAGTAAGAAGTTTTTGCAGAAGCACTGCCCCGACAACCATAGATGAGGCGTCTACTTACAAGAGAAACTGCTTGTTGGGATTGGGGTGATGCAGCACGAGAGCTCTCGCGAAGGCCTCTTTCAAATGCTGGAAGGCTGACACTGCCAACTCAGGCCAGTCTCTTATTTTGGCCCCTGTGAAGACACTGGGGTTTTCCGTGGGCATAATACTACTCAGACAACACAGGGTGAGGGTAAAACAGTGTGGCAATAATTTGTTGAACCACCAAACAGACAATAACATATAGAACAGTCCCAGCAAATACTCAATGGTGCAAATTACAGAGTCTCACCCTTCCGCTGGCTCGCCGGGATAAAAGCCGCTGTGGCTTCCAGGGCTGACTACCCCAACCAGTGGCACCCCGCTTTAGGTGGGCACCCACAGAGAGGAGGTAATGACAAGCTTAGGAAGCTGACAGTCCATGGAGGTATGTGGCCAGGTGACCTCATTGTCCCAACCTGGGTTCTTCAAAACGTCTCTGGAGGTTCAGCGACGGTCAATGGAGCAGATCTGTGTTCTTCCAGCTGGGAATGTGGTCCCCTTAGCTGAAATCCTGTAGAGTCACATGGAACAGAGGCAGAGACCCCTTTATATAGTCCACAACTGTTTTTCAATCCAACATCCACAGGTCAAGAGAAAGGGGTGGGAATATTAAATTGCATTGCTTGAGCAGCCACAGTTCATCCCCCAATGTTGACTTGCAAACTATAAATACCCAAACAATGCAAATCAACAAACTGCACAGCCTGGTATAATGCATAATCAACATGTTAGCAAACATCATTGTTCAGTGACCCTGCATCCCAGTTTTGGAAAGATAACAGTACAATAAACTGTAGGAGCTGATGTAAGATGTAAATAACAGCCTTTCATCAATTACCAAATATCAACTCAACCTGCAAGAAGAGTCAACATTCAGACTCATGACAAAAGTCCATGATCAACCGAAGAAAGAAACACATAAATTCAATATTCAATAATTCAGACAATGGTCTATCATACTGGGCCTACTAAATTTACGTCTGGCATAATTAAGATTAAATGCTGTGTCATCACAGCCCCTTCCTTGGTTAAGGTGGAGATAGGTGCCAAAAGGAATGAGAAATGTGGGATAAATTGCCTGTAGAAGTTAGGAAACCCATTGTTATGACTGCCAAAGCACATTCACATGTGTAACGAACAAACCGGGGAAACAAATTCATGAATCTGAAAGGTCCATGTTCAGACTGGGAAAAGTCCTTATCTGACCCTGTTCTGTCCCTGCCTGACCACAGAGGTTGGCATCCTAAGATAATGCAATGGTGCCCCCCACTTGACGGCGGCTTACCCTGAATGTCCTTAGCAGCTTCTGGGATCACTAGAGTAGCAGTTACCTAAGGAATATAGTAATCAAACACAAAACAATTGCAACCAACACAAACTACAGCAAAGGGAATGAGTCCAACAAAGTCTATAGCCAGCAGGAAACACCAGTTGGCGAAGGTATTTAAAGCTGTACCCGAAAGGTGATAGGAAACAAAAACAGAGAAAATGAAAAACACCTGTTTCCCAAAACCAACAGAAACAAAGATAACAGAACTAAATCAACCAAAGAAAAGATGTATCTGTTGTGGCTCAGCAGAAAGAGGCGCCGACCACAGAACACAGAATGAAGGTTTTGGATCTAGACGCATATCACCCATGAAGCCCATTTATGACACGCAGACCTTGAGGACGGGGCCAGGACAGAACAGAAGAAATCTTCTCAGGATCCATTTTGAGACCTTTGTTTGAGACAATGTAGTTGATGAAGGGCAAGGAATTTCTTTCAAAGACACATTTGGACAATTTGGCAAACCTATTGGTCTCCCGGAGATGCTGCAGAACTTGACGGACATGTTTTCTGTGGGAAGCAAGATCATGGGAGAATATCAGGATATCGTTCAAATAACAACCACAGAAACATAGAGGAGTTCACGGAAGATGTCATTAACAAACTCCTGAAACACGGTGGGTACATTACACAACCCAAAGGGCATAATGAGATACTTGTATTGACCATTACGGGTTTTAAAGGCCGTTTTCCATTCATCACCCTTACATGATAATGGATGGCACAACACCCACTACATATATAGGTAGAGGGAAAATAGAGTATAGACAATTCATATTATTTTTAAAAAATTTCTTTATTTAATCCATTAAAAAGATTGCATTTAAAATTAAGCAGGAGGAAAATGTTCAGTACCAGGATTTATTACATAGGTCTCAATCCTATAGAATTAGTTAACACCAGTGAATTTATATTATTGCTGAGCTTAAAGTATATAATTAATCAATCACAGAATCCGAATTCCTTTCTCATAAAGTGCAACTATGAATAAAGTGTCCAGTGCCATCTGCTGAAAACGAGCCTTACAAAGTTGTATGACAGCAGAGAAAGTGTCTAGTGCTAGCAGCTGTAATAATTATAAAGCCATATATATAAAGTGTCCAGTGCCATCGGCTGAAGACAGACCTTATAAAGTTGTATTAACAACAAGAAAGTGTCTAGTGCTGGCAGCTATAATGATTATAAAGTCATATATAGGCTAATGATATCCCACTGTCAACTTGTGACATAAGCTGAGCAATTCACATATCTCATATCACATATGTCGTTCTAACCATAGCAGAAGGCACTGTGAGACGAAAAATACAATCCAGATCCTTTCTCAATTTGGTGATAAACTTACAGGAGAGAGTAGTGTCCCCGTGGTCCTGGCGCTGCACCCCGACGGCCGTTTCGCCACGCTTCTTCCTGGGGGCGGTGACTACCATATGACAGCTGGGACCTTTAAATATTCATTGCTACCAATCATTTGGCGTTAGGGCACCCACGTGATGTTTCGATGTAGCGGGCGCATGCGTGCCGTACGGCTTCTCATATATAGAAGGCGGACTTCCGGTTTAGGTGCTTGGAACGCAAGCGTGGACCGCATGACGTTCCCAGGTGCAACCCACCGGAAGTCCATGAGCGCCAACAGCTGCGCATGCGCACCCATCGAGGATACCGAAGGAGAATATGGGAAAGTAAAAAAAGGTTAGAAAAATATGAGAAAAATATAAAGAAATATAGGAAAATATATTGAAAAATGCTCCATAAGTGGATATATGAATAAAAATAGAAAAATGAGCAAAATTAACAAAATGAGCAAAATTAACACAAAAATGAAAAGGGGAGTGTCAAAAAATGAGAAAAAAAAGGGAAAAAAGAAAAAGGGGAGAAGAAAGAAGAAAGAAGAAAAAAGGAAAAAGAATAAAAAAAGAATAAAAAAGGTAAATATCACTGAGAATGGAGTGGGGATGACAATAAGGAGATGGCATAAAAGAAAGATATGTATGTGTTAGATATACTTAGAAAAATCAATATATGCCAATTGATACTAATTGGGAAATGGCATTTATAATGGAGGATTTGTATACATACGATATAATTGAAGTAATCAGTATATGCTAACCAATATCAATTAAGGTGATCAATATATGTTATTCAAGCTATATCCACACTTAAAGAACAACATTCTAAAGGCCATGTTTTAAAGCTATAATTATCCCCTCACATTACTACTGAATGTTAGAATCCTACGTTCTTAGAGCCTTTTTTAAAACCATAGTTATTTTGCCAAAAGGTGTAGGGGTTTAACCCCTAATAGACCTCAAACCCATTTCCCTGAGTCAAAATAGAAATATAGCACATATATAATAGACCTTGCATCCCTATACATAACAATAGTCTACATGTAGTCTTGGGTGACTCCACAACCAAAATGTAGTCATGAGCAAAAAAATCAAATCAAATTTCTTGACATTCTTGCTGAATACACACAGATGGAGCATATTGTTATCATAGACAGTGTCATCTTTTTGACGGGAATCCAGACATCATCTTGTCCCGTCCGTTCCGGGATAATGCTGGCCTCATACAAAGTCCCAAGTCCCAATCATTGTCAATCTAGAACATAAAATTAAAAACAATCAATACATAGTAAGCCAACACAAATACAATAAAATAAAATAAAACCAGAAACCATATGTTATTCAAAGAGGCTGATATATGGGAAGTCTATAAAAAAGATGTAAAACCCAAACTCTCATTTAAGCCTTGGGGAGACATCGTGCCCAGTCTATATATCCACCTACTCTCAACTTGTGCCAAGATCCTATCCAAATCGCCCCCTCTCACACCTAAAGAGACCTGGTCAATTGCTTTGATTATAAGCCCATCTGTTTTGCATCTGTGGTATTCCCTGAAGTGTCTAGGTAATGTTTTTAAGGTTTTAACATCAACCACTGACCCAGCCTTCTCTATGTCACGGACATGTTCTCTTACACGTACCTTTAGCTCTCTTGATGTTAGTCCTATATAAATTTTGTGACAGGGGCATTCAGCATGATAAATCACTCCTTTTGACCCACAGGTTAGATGTTTCCTAATTTGAAAGGTCTTAGATGCATCATGATTCGTGAAGATTTTACTTCTTCTCAGGTTCTGACAGGCTTTGCAGAAACTGCATGGGAAGAAGCCAGGGGACATGGTTGTATCCATTTTATCAGAGGAGGTCTTGGGGTCGTAGTGGCTATGAACCAAGACATCTTTCAAATTTTTGGCTCTTCTTGCCACTATGGAAGGGATCTGTGGGAGAAGTTTTTTCAAAGTGGGATCCATTAGAAGTATCTTCCAATGTTTGTGGATAATATCCGACATCTCTCTCCATTGCTTGTTGTAGGTGGTAATCAATCTTAATGGCTGATCCGTTTTCTGATTCCTTTTAGAAGTGTTTCCAAATATTAATTGTTTCCTAGGGATCTGATATGCCTTTTGGAAACCTCTTCGTATGCAATTTCTGCTATAACCACGTTCCTCAAATCTCTGTGCCAAGTCCTGGGCCTGATCCAAGAAAGCTTCTTCATTTGAGCAAATCTTTTTGGTTCGTATAAATTGGCCAATCGGTATTCCTTTAATCGTAGAAGGGACATGGGATGACGAAGCATGCAGGAGTGTATTAGTAGCGGTGGATTTGCGAAATACCTCGGTGACGATCAGTCCATCCGGTAGTATCCGGTAATGGGGGCCTGTGCGAGGTGGTGTGTGCTGTCATCGATCATTATTTAAAACCTATAGTATGTACTCTACCCTCATACATCAAAGACACTACTGCAGCTTTACAGCGGTTGAGTGAACTACAGTTAGAAGAGAATATGACTATGGTGACGGTAGACGTAGAAGCGCTCTACTCCTCGATCAGACACAGAGATGGCATTAAGGCTGTAGAGTTGTTTTTGGGATCCAGTGGACTAGATCCTGCTTTGGCTGATCTATTGATCACACTCCTTACATTTGTACTAGAACATAATATCTTTACATTTAAGAATAAAACCTATCTACAGTTACAAGGGACTGCCATGGGGGCGGCATGTGCCCCCTCTTATGCAAATTTATTTCTGGGGGCTTGGGAGCGTCAAATTTTCTTGGTAGAACCCGTGACAGGCATTGAGAATGCACATGGGTGGATGCGTTACATTGATGACGTTTGGTTCATCTGGGAGGGCCCGATCGATGGATTAAATAATCTAATGGGTCATTTGAATAATAACCAACTTAATATCAAACTAACCTATAATTATGGTAGACAACTTGAATTCTTGGACCTTCGTATCGCAGCCCTCCCGGATGGACTGATCGTCACCGAGGTATTTCGCAAATCCACCGCTACTAATACACTCCTGCATGCTTCGTCATCCCATGTCCCTTCTACGATTAAAGGAATACCGATTGGCCAATTTATACGAACCAAAAAGATTTGCTCAAATGAAGAAGCTTTCTTGGATCAGGCCCAGGACTTGGCACAGAGATTTGAGGAACGTGGTTATAGCAGAAATTGCATACGAAGAGGTTTCCAAAAGGCATATCAGATCCCTAGGAAACAATTAATATTTGGAAACACTTCTAAAAGGAATCAGAAAACGGATCAGCCATTAAGATTGATTACCACCTACAACAAGCAATGGAGAGAGATGTCGGATATTATCCACAAACATTGGAAGATACTTCTAATGGATCCCACTTTGAAAAAACTTCTCCCACAGATCCCTTCCATAGTGGCAAGAAGAGCCAAAAATTTGAAAGATGTCTTGGTTCATAGCCACTACGACCCCAAGACCTCCTCTGATAAAATGGATACAACCATGTCCCCTGGCTTCTTCCCATGCAGTTTCTGCAAAGCCTGTCAGAACCTGAGAAGAAGTAAAATCTTCACGAATCATGATGCATCTAAGACCTTTCAAATTAGGAAACATCTAACCTGTGGGTCAAAAGGAGTGATTTATCATGCTGAATGCCCCTGTCACAAAATTTATATAGGACTAACATCAAGAGAGCTAAAGGTACGTGTAAGAGAACATGTCCGTGACATAGAGAAGGCTGGGTCAGTGGTTGATGTTAAAACCTTAAAAACATTACCTAGACACTTCAGGGAATACCACAGATGCAAAACAGATGGGCTTATAATCAAAGCAATTGACCAGGTCTCTTTAGGTGTGAGAGGGGGCGATTTGGATAGGATCTTGGCACAAGTTGAGAGTAGGTGGATATATAGACTGGGCACGATGTCTCCCCAAGGCTTAAATGAGAGTTTGGGTTTTACATCTTTTTTATAGACTTCCCATATATCAGCCTCTTTGAATAACATATGGTTTCTGGTTTTATTTTATTTTATTGTATTTGTGTTGGCTTACTATGTATTGATTGTTTTTAATTTTATGTTCTAGATTGACAATGATTGGGACTTGGGACTTTGTATGAGGCCAGCATTATCCCGGAACGGACGGGACAAGATGATGTCTGGATTCCCGTCAAAAAGATGACACTGTCTATGATAACAATATGCTCCATCTGTGTGTATTCAGCAAGAATGTCAAGAAATTTGATTTGATTTTTTTGCTCATGACTACATTTTGGTTGTGGAGTCACCCAAGACTACATGTAGACTATTGTTATGTATAGGGATGCAAGGTCTATTATATATGTGCTATATTTCTATTTTGACTCAGGGAAATGGGTTTGAGGTCTATTAGGGGTTAAACCCCTACACCTTTTGGCAAAATAACTATGGTTTTAAAAAAGGCTCTAAGAACGTAGGATTCTAACATTCAGTAGTAATGTGAGGGGATAATTATAGCTTTAAAACATGGCCTTTAGAATGTTGTTCTTTAAGTGTGGATATAGCTTGAATAACATATATTGATCACCTTAATTGATATTGGTTAGCATATACTGATTACTTCAATTATATCGTATGTATACAAATCCTCCATTATAAATGCCATTTCCCAATTAGTATCAATTGGCATATATTGATTTTTCTAAGTATATCTAACACATACATATCTTTCTTTTATGCCATCTCCTTATTGTCATCCCCACTCCATTCTCAGTGATATTTACCTTTTTTATTCTTTTTTTATTCTTTTTCCTTTTTTCTTCTTTCTTCTTTCTTCTCCCCTTTTTCTTTTTTCCCTTTTTTTTCTCATTTTTTGACACTCCCCTTTTCATTTTTGTGTTAATTTTGCTCATTTTGTTAATTTTGCTCATTTTTCTATTTTTATTCATATATCCACTTATGGAGCATTTTTCAATATATTTTCCTATATTTCTTTATATTTTTCTCATATTTTTCTAACCTTTTTTTACTTTCCCATATTCTCCTTCGGTATCCTCGATGGGTGCGCATGCGCAGCTGTTGGCGCTCATGGACTTCCGGTGGGTTGCACCTGGGAACGTCATGCGGTCCACGCTTGCGTTCCAAGCACCTAAACCGGAAGTCCGCCTTCTATATATGAGAAGCCGTACGGCACGCATGCGCCCGCTACATCGAAACATCACGTGGGTGCCCTAACGCCAAATGATTGGTAGCAATGAATATTTAAAGGTCCCAGCTGTCATATGGTAGTCACCGCCCCCAGGAAGAAGCGTGGCGAAACGGCCGTCGGGGTGCAGCGCCAGGACCACGGGGACACTACTCTCTCCTGTAAGTTTATCACCAAATTGAGAAAGGATCTGGATTGTATTTTTCGTCTCACAGTGCCTTCTGCTATGGTTAGAACGACATATGTGATATGAGATATGTGAATTGCTCAGCTTATGTCACAAGTTGACAGTGGGATATCATTAGCCTATATATGACTTTATAATCATTATAGCTGCCAGCACTAGACACTTTCTTGTTGTTAATACAACTTTATAAGGTCTGTCTTCAGCCGATGGCACTGGACACTTTATATATATGGCTTTATAATTATTACAGCTGCTAGCACTAGACACTTTCTCTGCTGTCATACAACTTTGTAAGGCTCGTTTTCAGCAGATGGCACTGGACACTTTATTCATAGTTGCACTTTATGAGAAAGGAATTCGGATTCTGTGATTGATTAATTATATACTTTAAGCTCAGCAATAATATAAATTCACTGGTGTTAACTAATTCTATAGGATTGAGACCTATGTAATAAATCCTGGTACTGAACATTTTCCTCCTGCTTAATTTTAAATGCAATCTTTTTAATGGATTAAATAAAGAAATTTTTTAAAAATAATATGAATTGTCTATACTCTATTTTCCCTCTACCTATATATGTAGTGGGTGTTGTGTGATACATGTAAAGTCAAGAGTGACATATCCCCTGTGGTGAAATTTGAGAAAATATGATAATGGATGGACAAGGTTCGAAGGGACAGGAGGTGGAGTCTTCCTTATCTAGGCAGTTGAAAGGACAGTGCGATCCCCAATGAGGTACCTGACCGGAGGACCAGTCAATGACCGGCACGTGTAGACACAGCCATGGAAGGCCCAGGCGAGCAGAATTCACCGATCTGGGTAGCTCGTAGAAGGAAATCCTCTCCGTATGCAGGACACCAATCTGGAGGGTGACTGGCAGCATAGTGAATCGAACAGATTCTGCCAGGAGTTGTTCATCAATTGAGCCAGCGGTCAGGGGATGATCCAGCCATTGTGTAGGGAGATGAGATCCAAATGAATGAAGTTGCCCATGGAGATGGAATCCTGATGGGCAGCGGTGGAGAGGGACCTTTTCTGCCAAGTCAAGGTAACTTCAGACAATAATTTTGTAGAGCAATTACTCTCACGCTAGGTGCTGGGGTTTCCCGGTCTCATGGGGCGAACAAAGTGTAGTCCACTCAACCTGCAATGGCTCAGAAGATGGTGGTTTGACTTGCAGTAGCAAATGAACCTGGAAGCTTGGAGCCAGTCTGGGTGGTCCTCTGGCATAAGAAGACGCTGAAGCTTGTTCCTGAGCTCACTCATGGAAGCTGAGATCTATTCTAGTGGCCAGGTGTATAATGGCGTCCAGTGAGGATGGTAAGTCTCTACCAGCCAACTCATCTTTAATTCGACAGGACAGATCCTGCCAGAAGGTTGTCACAGGGCTTCTTCAATCCAAGCAAGCTCCGCCACCAAGATACAAAAGAGTAAGGCATACTGGGCCATGGTATCCGTGCTCTGCCTTAGACACAACAGGGACAGCAGAGGAGGTATGGCCTGGAACTTCAAAAATCGCACAGAACATCTCCAGGAACCTCCCAACATCAAGGGTCTCCGGACCTCCTTGCTCTCAAATAGGGTTTTCCCGTCCACGACTTGTCCAGGCAGCTGTGAGACCATAAACACTACCTTTGTCTGGTCTGTAAGAAAGAGGTGAGCGTGTAGTGTGAAGTGGATCTTACACTGATTAATGAAGCCGTGGCTCTCCTTAGGGTCTCCTTCATAGTGGGACGGAAGTGGAAACTGGAGCTTAGCAATACTTCCAAGAAACTGAAGGATAAGCTGGATCCCTTGGAGAGGTTTACTGTCCAGAGGGTGGTTTTCCAGACATGGTAGAAGCTAAGGGCAGGCAGACATAGCAGTGGACAGACCCTGCAGCTGGGTTACCACCACATTTATGGCCTGCATCAGCTGGTCCTGACGCTCACGCTGAGAGTGGACCTTCTCGTACAATACTTGTACACTTGTCTTGGGATCCATGGGTCCTGATTTGTCAGCGGGGCCCATGGCCTGAATGTTATATAATGCTGGTGGGTGTGGACCCACTGCGCCATGGGCCAGGCTTACCTTAGAGGGGCATAACTAAGTGAAGACAGGGTATTCACTAGAGCCTCTGATGGTGAGGATAAGCTTTGCCGCCAGTAGTCACCAGGTACCACTCTAATGCAATACCGGGGTTTGAAGCAGCTGACCGGAGGGTCAGAGCTTCGAGTGCATGATACTGTGGAGCGAGACAGGGGCGTAGCTAGATGGGTCAGGCAGCAGAGGATAAGTAAACAAAGCCAAGGTCAGGAGCAGAAAGGTCAGACTGGACGGGTAAATAAGCCCGGTCATTAATGGAAAGCGGAATATGCAGTAATGCATAAACTGGTGCTTTTAGGATATGAACCAATGTTTGGGCGAGTAGTGGTAGAAGGAGCTGCCTAATAAAAGCCCTGCTAGCACGGGATAGGCTGAAGAACCTAATCTCTGCAGTAAACAGCAGGGTTAAATTCCTTCAGTGACTGACCATGCCCCCTAAGGCTAAATGAATGCCATATGCAAATGCCATATGCAAGAAGCAAACGCAGTGGGATGGCCTGACATGAGAAGAAACCGCATGATGAGTTGAGGAGTGCTTAGGAGGCATGCAAGATACCCCTGTGACAGTCAATAAGTCTCTCAAAAAATTAAACCTATTTTGGAAGATGTTTTTGTTCGTGTACTCTCAAGAGAGTAAATTTTGCAGCAGTAGTACAGTACAACACTATAAAACAGAGATCTGCTAGAAGACATGTGGCTGGTATGCCTTGTCTTTGCAGTGGCAGTGGCAGTAGCAGATGCCACACATTAGAAAAATTGGGCAAGTCAAGCAAGAAGATGTCTGATAGTATAGGGCCATCAGTGACACCCAAGGCAGTTCAGTTTAGCACTATAAAACAAAGTGGGCAGCCAGGAGATTTGTGGCTTGTTTAACTGTTAGGTAGCAGTGTGTAGCGCCGGCGTCCCTGCCCTCTGCTAGGCAGGGACGCTGTTCCCCTCACCCCTCTGCTCCGAGCCCGGCGTCCTCCTTCCGCTCTGCTGGCAGCGCGCGCTCCTTCCCGGCCACTGTGCTTAGCGTGCGCGCGCGCTCCCTCCCTCTTAAAGGGGCCGCGCGCGCCGTCCTAAGGAGTCCTCGGCCAATGGCCGGAGGACTTCACCATATATAAGGCACCTCCTCCAAAATGGAGGTGCCCGAGCAATGTTGTTGCACTGTTCACTACTCTGCTTCAGCCCTCAGGTCCCGTTGCCTGTTACCTGCCAGATTCCTGCCAGTTTGCTGTCTGATTCCTGCCTGATATTCTGCTTACCTGCCTGCTAGCCTGAGGTCCGACGGTCTGCCTACCGACTCCTGTCAGTCTGTCTAAGGACCAGCTTGCCCGCTCACCTGGGAGCGCTCCCCTGCTACCTGCCTGCTAGCCTGAGGTCCGACGGTCTGCCCTCCAACTCCTGTCAGTCTGTCTATGGACCAGCTTGCCCGCTCACCTGGGAGCGCACATCTGCTACCTGCCTGCTAGCCTACCTGGAGGCTCCGCCGTCACGTGCTGTGACCACCTGCCATTCCAGAGACTCCTGCCCGCTCACCTGGGAGCGCACACCTGCTACCTGCCTGCTAGCCTACCTGGAGGCTCCGCCGTCACGTGCTGTGACCACCTGCCATTCCAGAGACTCTCGCTTGCTCACCTGGGAGCACACATCTACCATCTGCCTGCTAGCCTACCTGGAGGCTCTGCCATCACAGGTCGTACCTACCCTTTACCCAGAGACTGCCCCGGTCACTTGCCGTGACCTCCTGTCCGTTCATCCAGAGACTGCCCCGGTCACTTGCCGTGACCTCCTGCCCGTTCATCCAGAGACTGCCCCGGTCACTTGCCGTGACCTCCAGCCCGTTCACTCAGAGACTGTCCCGGTCACCTGCTGTGACTGCCTGCCCGTCTTCCCTGGTCGCCACCCGCTCCCTTACAAGGACCGCCCCCTTGTATAGTAGCTCAGAGGTTCCACCTCCCAGACCCGTTACAGTTTGCTCGGGCCATGGAACCCGGTGGCACCCAAGCTCCCTCACTCTCGGACCTGTGTCATGAACTGTCCCGTCAGAGGTCCCAACAGGAGTCCATCCTGGGTCACCTGCGGAATGTCAATACTCGCCTGGACACTCTCACTGCTCCACCAGCAACCACCGCCAGAGCCATGACTCGCAATCCGGCAGCTTCGCTCCCCACCAATACTATGGTATCCTACCCCGGACCCCGGCTTTCTGCACCTCCTCGCTTCGAAGGCGACTCCGCTCAGGCTCGGGGCTTTATAAATCAGTGTACCCTGCAATTTGAACTCCTGTCCCACCAGGTTAACTCCGACCGGGCCAAAATTGCCTTCATCATGTCCCATCTCACCGGGGAGGCCCTGGCCTGGCTAAATCCTCTATGGGAGAGAGGAGACCCCCTGGTGTCCGACTTGCCTGCCTTTCTCACGGCTTTCCGGAAAGTCTTCGACGAACCTGGACGGAAGACCTCATCCGCATCATCTCTGCTACGCCTCCGTCAGGGAAGTCTCACCGTGGGCCAATATGCCATACGGTTCCGTACCCTTGCCTCGGAGATGGCCTGGGATAACGACGCTCTGGTATCTGTCTTCTGGGAGGGTCTGTCCGGCCGTATTAAAGATGAACTTGCCGGTCGAGACATTCCTACCACTCTCGATGACCTAATAACTCTTGCCACCCGGATTGACCTACGGTTCCAGGAGCGTGCCAAAGAAGTCACCCGTGAGAGGAGGTTTCCACGTCTAGCTCCTACTTTTCAGAAATCCGTCACTCCCTCCGTTTCTCCCCAGGTACACTCTCCTGAGCCTATGCAGGTCGACCAGACCAAGATGGTCAAAACCCGTCAGGACTTACGCCGTGCCGAGGGGAGCTGCTTCTACTGTGGCAGTAAGGAGCACCAGATCCGTACCTGCCCGGAGAGGTCGGGAAACGCCTGTGTCTAGGTTCGCTCAGAGAGGTCGACCTAGACAAGAATAAATCCTCTCCATCTCTGCTGCTATCAGTCTCAATTATCTGCGGGGAGAATCGTTATTTCGAACTAGCCCAACTTGACTCTGGAGCGGCCGGGAATCTTATTTCACAGGCCCTGGTAGAAAAATACCGCATTCCCACCAAACCTTTGGCTATACCATTATCTGTCGCTGCTGTGGATGGGGGCCTCTTACCACGTCCCATCCAACTCATCACCGAATCCGTAACTCTGCAGGTGGGAATGCTGCATTCTGAGAGCATCTCTTTTCATGTTCTGCCTGGACTCTCTCACGCCCTCTTACTAGGTCTACCTTGGCTCCAGAGACATGCACCCGTGCTTGACTGGCAGACCGGAGAAGTCCTTCGCTGGGGACAGGACTGTCATAAGACTTGTTTGGTTCCTGTTCATCCCGCCCGTCCTTCTCCTACCCCAACTAATCTACCTGGACTTCCGATTCCCTATTGGTCATTTGCTGATGTCTTTAATAAAAAGGAGGCAGAGACATTACCCCCTCATAGACCATACGACTGTTCTATCGACCTGTTACCCGGTACTACGCCTCCCCGTGGGCGTATTTACCCATTGTCCGCTGCTGAGACCCGGTCGATGTCCGAATATATTGAGGAGAATTTGGCCAGGGGATTCATCCGGAAATCTACCTCCCCGGCGGGAGCAGGCTTCTTTTTCGTAAAAAAGAAGGACGGCTCTATCCGTCCCTGTATAGACTATAAAGGCCTTAACCAGATCACGGTGAAGAATAAGTACCCCCTTCCGCTCATTCCAGAATTATTTGATCGTCTGAGGGGGGCTAGAATCTTCACCAAACTGGACCTTGGTGGGGCGTACAACCTGGTCCGTATCCGTCAAGGGGATGAATGGAAGACTGCATTCAACACCCGGGACGGCCACTATGAATATCTGGTAATGCCCTTTGGTCTCTGTAACGCTCCTGCCGTCTTTCAAGAGTTGGTCAATGACATCTTCCGGGACCTTCTCTACTCCTGCGTAGTGGTGTACCTGGACGACATCTTGGTCTTCTCTCCGGATCTCCAGACTCACCGGAGAGACGTTCGTCAGGTCCTGCTCAGGCTCAGGCAGAATCACCTCTTCGCTAAATATGAGAAGTGCCTCTTTGAGCAGACCTCGCTTCCGTTTTTGGGCTACATTATTTCTCAGACCGGCCTTCGAATGGATCCAGAGAAACTGTCTGCCATCGAGAAATGGCCCCGACCGGAGGGGTTGAAGGCCATTCAGCGGTTCCTGGGCTTCGCCAACTACTACCGCCTCTTCATACCGCACTTCTCTTCCCGGACTGCCCCAATTTCCGCGCTCACCCGTAAGGGCACTAATCCCAGAGAGTGGCCGCCCGAAGCAGAGGAGGCCTTTCTTTCCTTAAAACAGGCCTTCTCTTCCGCCCCGGTGCTGCATCGCCCAGATGGCAACAAGCAGTTCTTCCTGGAGGTTGACGCCTCCTCCTCTGGAGCCGGAGCGGTACTTACCCAAAAATCATCTTCCGGGAGAATGGTAACTTGTGGCTTCTTCTCCAAACTCTTCTCCTCTTCTGAGCGCAACTATTCCATAGGAGATCGAGAGTTATTGGCCATCAAGCTGGCATTGGAGGAGTGGCGTTACCTGCTCGAAGGGGCTCTTCACCCGGTAATAATTTACACTGACCACAAGAACTTGGCTTACCTCCAGCATGCCCAGAGACTTAACCCGCGCCAAGCCCGGTGGTCCTTGTTTTGTGCTCGCTTTGATTTTATTCTTCATTTTCGCCCTGCTGACAAAAACATCAAGGCGGACGCCTTGTCCCGATCCTTTCTGGTGTCTGATCTCGAGGAGGAACCGAAACACATCATCGATCCCGCCAGAGTAATGCAGGTGGCTCCCGTGAGTCTAAATCGTCTCCCTCCCGGTAAGACGTTCGTATCAGTACCTGATCGGGAGAAGATCCTACACTGGGGTCACTCGTCTAAACTAGCTGGCCACGCCGGTCAGAAAAAGACCCTCCAGCTTATTACCCAGCACTACTGGTGGCCTACCCTGCACAAGGACGTAATAGACTTTGTTTCTGCCTGTGTGTCCTGCGCCCGCAACAAGGTTCCGAGACATCTGCCAGCCGGTCGCCTCCTTCCGCTCCCAGTACCTGCTGCCCCCTGGCAGCATATAGCAATGGACTTTATAACTGATCTCCCCGTCTCTGCCGGTTGTACGGTCATTTGGGTGGTCGCTGACCGCTTTTCCAAGATGGCTCATTTCGTTCCCCTGCCAGGCCTCCCGTCTGCACCCGAGCTGGCTAAAGACTTTATCCGCCACATCTTCCGTCTTCATGGCCTGCCCCTCCACATCGTGTCGGATCGTGGGGTACAGTTCACCTCACGCTTCTGGAGAGCCACTTGTAAACTGCTAGACGTCACCCTGGACTTCTCCTCCGCTTACCACCCACAGTCTAATGGTCAAGTGGAGCGGATCAATCAGAACCTGACCAGTTACCTCCGGCACTTCGTTAATGCCCACCATTCAGACTGGGTGGATCTCCTGCCATGGGCCGAATTTTCTTACAACAATCACGAGAGCGAATCTTCCTCCAAATCCCCGTTTTTTGTTGTCTTCGGTCAGCATCCTCGGATCCCATTTCCCGTCTCCACCTCGGTGGACAATCCGGCTGCGGAATCTCTTGTTAACAAATTTTCCTCCATATGGGAGAGTACCCGATCCGCACTCCTTCTGTCATCCGAGCGTATGAAAAGACATGCTGACAAAAAACGTCTGGATCCTCCTCAATTCCATCCAGGGGATAAGGTCTGGCTCTCGTCCAAGTATGTCCGGCTCAAGATTCCTTCCTATAAGTTAGGGCCTCGGTTCATCGGTCCTCTGGAGGTCATCAGTCAGATCAACCCGGTGGCCTATAAATTGAAACTCCCGGCCAACTTGCGGATCCCTAACTCCTTCCATGTATCTCTCCTCAAACCTGTGGCACTTAACTCTTTTTCCAAGTCTACAGGTACGCCTCCTGCTCCGATTTCCGCTGAAAACGAATTTGAGGTAGAGAACATTCTGGCCACCAAAAGGGTAAGAGGGAAGACCTTTTTTCTAGTAGATTGGAAGGGGTTTGGTCCTGAAGAGAGAACGTGGGAGCCCCGGGAGAACATCCATGCCCCTCTCATCCTAGCTAAATTTCTCTCTGGCCTAAAAAAGGGGGGGCCTAAAGGGGGGGGTACTGTAGCGCCGGCGTCCCTGCCCTCTGCTAGGCAGGGACGCTGTTCCCCTCACCCTTCTGCTCCGAGCCCGGCGTCCTCCTTCCGCTCTGCTGGCAGCGCGCGCTCCTTCCCGGCCACTGTGCTTAGGGCGCGCGCGCGCTCCCTCCCTCTTAAAGGGGCCGCGCCCGCCGTCCTAAGGAGTCCCCGGCCAATGGCCGGAGGACTTCACCATATATAAGGCACCTCCTCCAAAAAGGAGGTGCCCGAGCAATGTTGTTGCACTGTTCACTACTCTGCTTCAGCCCTCAGGTCCCGTTGCCAGTTACCTGCCAGATTCCTGCCAGTTTGCTGTCTGATTCCTGCCTGATATTCTACTTACCTGCCTGCTAGCCTGAGGTCCGACGGTCTGCCTACCGACTCCTGTCAGTCTGTCTAAGGACCAGCTTGCCCGCTCACCTGGGAGCGCTCCCCTGCTACCTGCCTGCTAGCCTGAGGTCCGACGGTCTGCCCTCCAACTCCTGTCAGTCTGTCTATGGACCAGCTTGCCCGCTCACCTGGGAGCGCACATCTGCTACCTGCCTGCTAGCCTACCTGGAGGCTCCGCCGTCACGTGCTGTGACCACCTGCCATTCCAGAGACTCCTGCCCGCTCACCTGGGAGCGCACACCTGCTACCTGCCTGCTAGCCTACCTGGAGGCTCCGCCGTCACGTGCTGTGACCACCTGCCATTCCAGAGACTCCTGCCCACTCACCTGGGAGCGCACACCTGTTACCTGCCTGCTAGCCTACCTGGAGGCTCCGCCGTCACGTGCTGTGACCACCTGCCATTCCAGAGACTCTCGCTTGCTCACCTGGGAGCACACATCTACCATCTGCCTGCTAGCCTACCTGGAGGCTCTGCCATCACAGGTCGTACCTACCCTTTACCCAGAGACTGCCCCGGTCACTTGCCGTGACCTCCTGTCCGTTCATCCAGAGACTGCCCCGGTCACTTGCCGTGACCTCCTGCCCGTTCATCCAGAGACTGCCCCGGTCACTTGCCGTGACCTCCTGCCCGTTCATCCAGAGACTGCCCCGGTCACTTGCCGTGACCTCCAGCCCGTTCACTCAGAGACTGTCCCGGTCACCTGCTGTGACTGCCTGCCCGTCTTCCCTGGTCGCCACCCGCTCCCTTACAAGGACCGCCCCCTTGTATAGTAGCTCAGAGTACAGTGGCTGAAGCAGCACAGTAGAAAATGATATTGGGTTTCGTCGCCGTGAGATGTCAGCAGTGTAGTGCCAGCAATGACAGCAGGATCTTTTAGCCACACGAAGCTTGTGCTCTGTAGTGCAAAAGCCAGCACTTTCCTCCGCTGATGACATCACCTTAACTGCACCCCTGTCTTGTTTCCAGGTCTTGAAGACAGCCAGCTCAGAAAATATGTAAGATGCCAGCTCTCTATATTCAATTGTACTTGCATCTTTCAGGCATAAGGTAAACGATCCAGTGGAGCTGAAGAAACAGAGTTTTATGGGGGGGATCTTTCAAGGGGGCAGTATGTAAGGGGGATAGTGTGAGGGAACAGTATGGGTAATGAAAAGTATGAGGGGACAGTATAGGGGAGAAAAGTGTGGGGAGTCAATATGGGAAGGAAATGGTGTGAGGAGACACTGTGGGAGGGAAATAGTGTGAGGAGACAGTATGGAGGGGGAAACTGTGAGGAGACAGTATAGGGAGAGTGTGAGGAGAAATTATGGGGGAAAGTATGAGAGGATGGTGTGGGAGAAAACTGTGAAGGGACACTAAAGGGGAAAAAAGGTGTGTGGGACATTATGGGAGGGGAAATGTGAGGGGATAGTATAGGGGGAAAAAGGGTGAGGGGACAATATACATGAAATAGTTTGAGTGGACAGAATGGAGAGGGACTTATGAGGGTTCATTATGAGGGAATGAGAGGCTATAGTAGTGGGGAAAAGTGTTAGGGGACAGTATGGGAGTAAAAGTGTGAGGTGACAGTATGGAGGAAAGTGTCAGGGGATGGTATGGGGAAAATTTTGAGGGAACAGTATGAGGGAGTAATGAGTGAGGGGCAGTATGCGGGGTGGATGTGTAGGGGGACAGTATGGGCGAAAAATGTAAGTAGACAGCATGGGGCGAATTTGAGGGGACAGTATAAGGGAAAGTGTGAGGAGATGGTATGGGGGTAAATAGTGTGAGGGTGCAGGTATCCACGAGTAGAAAAAGAGAAAAATGGAAGGTTGCAATCAGGCAGCAAAACTAATTAGTGAATTCTAATTTTTATTAAGGCTTCATTAAAAAATTACATGGAGTTAAAACGGGAGTTCTAGGACATGCAAAACCAGTCCCAAAAATCCATGCATCGATCAATTCCTAAATCTAAAGACATTTTTTTGTGGCATTGTGATGAGCTGATGATTTTTCTCTCTTTTTATGGATGTAGTTACAGTATGTACTGATGGTGGTTCTCATGCTGTATTCCTGTACTGTCATTGGTTGTGATCCTGTACACATGTAGCAATCCATAACTTGTTAAATAATGTGAGACATGGTTATGCTAATAAAGTATTGTGCTGTCTGACAAGTTAAGGATTGCTACATCTGTAATTATATTAGGAGTATTAATTATAATATTATACACTGAAGAATGCTAAATTCAAACAGTTTGTAATATACTTACTGACAGGATTGCCATTTCCAAAGGTCATCACATGACCACTGTGACAGAGTCACTGGTATGATTTATGAGGGGAGGTATGTGTCACACAGGTTGCTAGCCTGTGTGAACTGAAACCAATAGACTTTCTGCCAGCATGTTATATGCTGGGGGGTTAACTCACTCAAAGGGTGTGGTTTTATGGGAATGACGTAGAGATGGGAGGGAAGTCATTCCCCATACCTCCACCTCAGGGTGTGGCTGAGCAAGGTTTAAATGCTCAGTCACCATTTTTTTTTCGGTTGTTGTGTTTGGAGAGGGAAGGTCTCCAGACTGGACAGCCATAGCTCAGGAAGGAGCTAAAGGCTGGACTATAACCGGTGTGTGCGAACCCCACACACACATATGGGCTGTGTTATTGTTTAGCTTTTGTTTGTTGTTTTGCCAGTAGGGCTGTGTTTATTTTGCTGGAGCTGCAAGGCTTTATGCCATACAATAAAGTGTGCAGAGTAAACCCGGGTTCCTGAGTCTACTTGCGTAAGGGGCCGAGTGAGTCGTCTTGCCACACCACTTATATGTGACTTTCATACTTACAGTCATGTGTCAACGATCTTCTCTTCCTGCTTCTCGCAATAAATCAGGTACCGTAGTTTTTGACTGAACATTAAGATAATTAGCAAGAGCAGCTAGTTGACACATGACTGTATGTATGAAAATCACATATGAGTGGGCATGAGAACTATTCAAATTGATTAAGCTGTGTATAGGAGGGGAGTCAAACTTTTTTTCCCTCAGTTCAGGAAAATCTCTATTAGTCTGTTTAGACCAATGTTGAAAGCAACAGACTTAAGGACTCAGTTGACGCTAGCAAAAATGACTTTTATACCTTTTCTGCCAGCCTTCATTGTTTGATTAGAGACTCAATCCACTGCAGGAGTTGCCAATCAGGAGCTTCATTGCTAATCAGTGAGGACTATTGCACTTTCTTTGCACAGTAGCTTTAGTCATAAATGCTCCATTTCTACAGGAACTTATTTTGAAATCCTTTCTACAAAAATAGTAAGCTTCAAAAAAAAAAAAAAAAAAAAAATATATATATATATATATATATATATATATATATACTGTATATTCATTGTTAAAAGGCGCCTGGCCAATTCTAAACAGGCTGAAAGACATTCCTATTGTTTAAATGTTTTAAGGTTTCCACATTCCTTTCATCCACTGAACACCAATTGCATTAGTATTTAATCAGCTTTGGACATGCTTGAAATGATTTGTGAGAAACTATTTAAGGAAATTTGTTTTGGTAGGATGTATGGACCATTTATCAAGACATCTCTGCCCAGTTTGCCTTTGATTATGAAGGCTTGCTCTGGTACTAAAAAGGTCACCCATAAATCGCATCAGTTTTTGCTGGATCTTTTGATATTGGCATGCTGGATATTTCCATTGGGCAAAGTTTTTCTCACTATCTTCTCTGACATACTATCAATTATGCACGGTGGCTCAGTGGTTAGCACTGCAGCCTTGCAGCGCTGGGGTCCTGGGTTCAAATCCCACCAAGGACAACATCTGCAAGGAGTTTGTATGTTCTCCCTGTGTTTGCGTGGGTTTCCTCCGGGTTCTCCGGTTTCCTCCCACACTCCAAAGACATACTGATAGGGAATTTAGATTGTGAGCCCCGATGGGGACAGCGACGATAATGTATGTAAAGCGCTGCGGAATATGTTAGCGCTATATAAAAATAAAGATTATTATTATTATTATACATAGTTACTAGTGATGAGCGAGCATGCTCGCTACTAGTCGGTGCTCGCCCGAGCATCTCACTGCTCGAGATGCTCGGCGCTCGCCAAGTATATCCTGGGTTGCTCGGCGGGAGCTTGGGTCCCCTCCCTGCAGATTTGGCACTCTTTAAAGAGCCAATCAACATGCAGGGATTGCCTGCCACTCACTGTAATGCCATAGCCATGTTGGTTGTGACATTACAGTGATTGGCTGGCCGCACAGCGCCATTAGGTCTATATCACACCTGGTGCCGCTGTGCTTGTCACAGTCACTCCGGAATCAGGTAGAGTAGGGAGAGGTGCTGCAGAGTCAGTGAGAGATTTGCTTGTGTATTAGGTGTAGGGAGAAAAACCGTACATTACACATATCCACCTTAACAAACATCCTTTTGAGGACTAACTAATCCATCTGCAGAGATATCAGGCAGGCAGTGTATACAGGCAGGCAGGGTAAATAGCAGACTGTACTGCATATAGTACAAGAGGCTCCATTCCAATTCTGCCTTCTGCTGCTGTTAGATACAGTTATATGAAAAAGTTTGGGCACCCCTATTAATCTTAAGCTTATTGTTTTATAAAAATTGGTGTTTTTGCAACAGCTATTTCAGTTTGATATATTTAATAACTGTTGGGCACAGTAATGTTTCTGCCTTGAAATGAGGTTTATTGTACTAACATAAAATGTGCAATCTGCATTCAAACAAAATTTGACAATTGCATAAGTATGGGCACCTCACCAGAAAAGTGACATTAATATTTAGTAGATCCTCCTTTTGCAAAAATAACAGCCTCTAGTCGCTTCCTGTAGCTTTTAATGAGTTCCTGGATCCTGGATGAAGGTATTTTTGACCATTCCTCTTTACAAAACAATTCCAGTTCAGTTAAGTTTGATGGTCGCTGAGCATGGACAGCCCTCTTCAAATGATCCCACAGATGTTCAATGATATTCAGGTCTGGGGACTGGGATGGCCACTCCAGAACATTGTAATTGTTCCTCTGCATGAATGCCTGAGTAGATTTGGAGCGGTGTTTTGGATCATTATCTTGCTGAAAGATCCATCCCCTGCGTAACATCAACTTTATCACTGATTCTTGAACATTATTGTCAAGAATCTGCTGATACTGAGTGGAATCCATTCGTCCCTCAACTTTAACAAGATTCCCGGTGCCGGCATTGGCCACACAGCCCCAAAGCATGATGGAACCTCCACCAAATTTTACTGTGGGTAGCAAGTGTTTTTCTTGGAATGCTGTGTTTTTTTGACGCCATGCATAACGCCTTTTTGTATGACCAAACAACTCAATCTTGGCTTCATCAGTCCACAGGACCTTCTTCCAAAAAGAAATTGGCTTCTCCAAATGTGCTTTTGCATACCTCAGCCGACTCTGTTTGTGGCGTGCTTGCAGAAACGGCTTCTTTCGCATCACTCTCCCATACAGCTTCTCCTTGTGCAAAGTGCGTTGTATAGTTGACCGATGCACAGTGACACCATCTGCAGCAAGTTGATGCTGCAGCTCTCTGGAGGTGGTCTGAGGATTGTCCTTGACTGATCTCACCATTCTTCTTCTCTGCCTTTCTGATGTTTTTCTTGGCCTGCCACTTCTGGCCTTAACAAGAACTGTCCCTGTGTTCTTCCATTTCCTTACTATGTTCCTCACAGTGGAAACTGATAGGTTAAATCTCTGAGACAGCTTTTTGTATCCTTCCCCTGAACAACTATGTTGAATAATCTTTGTTTTCAGATCATTTGACAGTTGTTTTGAGGAGCCCATGATGCCACTCTTCAGAGGAGATTCAAACAGGAGAACAACTTGCAAGTGGCCACTTTAAGTAGCTTTTCTCATGATTGCATATACCTGGCTATGAAGTTCAAAGCTCAATGAGGTTACAAAACCAAAAAAAGTGCTTTAGTAAGTCAGTAAAAAGTAGGTAGGAGTATTTAAAACAAGAAAATGATAAGGGTGCCCATACTTATGCACCTTTCAAATTTTGTTTGAATGCAGATTGCACATTTTCTGTTAGACAATAAACCTCATTTCAAGGCAGAAACATTACTGTGTCCAACAGTTATTACATATATCAAACTGAAATAGCTGTTTCAAAAACACCAATTTTTATAAAACATTAAGCTTAAGATTAATAGGGGTGCCCAAACTTTTTCATATAACTGTATTTCTATACAAAGGCCAGGAATACTTTTTTTGGATCTTAATCCTCATTATTTGCTTAAAAAACAATCCAGAGAACACTGTTTTTCTGCGCCATTTGCTTGTTGGCACTGCAGAATACAGCCAGGTCCTTTCCATATTACAGCGCTAGAAATCCAGCTATTTAAAACTGTGTTTTCTCCGTCACACGGATCACATATACGTTGTCAGAAAATGCTGCCATTTCTGGCCTCCATTAAAAATTTCTCTCAGTGTGTCAGTGACGCAATTCACAGCAGTTTGCTGTTCAAACTACTTACCTACAGGCCAGGTATTTAAAACTCTGTTTTCTCCGTCACACGGATCACATATATGTTGTCAGAAAATACTGCCATTTCTGGCCTTCATTAAAAATTTCTTTCAGTGTGTCAGTGAAGCAATTGACACCAGCTTGCTGTTCAACTAGGTTACTAGCTACCTACAGGGCAGGTATTTAAAACTATGTTTTCTCCGTCACACGGATCACATATAAGTTCGCTCCAAACTCAGTCATTTGTAGTGAGCGTGAAAGATACTATCCTCCATTTAAAATGGGCAAGGCATGTGGCAAGGGATGGGGAACTGGACGTGATGGTGATGGTGCATGCAGAGGCAAATGACAAGGCCGTGGGCAAGCTGAAATTGTGCCACAACAAACACCCAAATCTTCTCGCCTGACCTTCCTGTCCCAATTCCTAGGGGACCGCAGCACACCACTATTGAGCCCAGAGCAGTGTCAAAAGGTTGTTGGTTGGATAGTGGATAATGCTTCCAGTCACTTAGCCACCACCACCCTATCTTCCACACGGTCAAGTCTCAGTAGCCGTGAGTCTGGACCACATATTCCTCACCCTGATCCTCCTTCCTCCCACCATGCCGAGTGCCCGGAGACAACTGATCCCACACTTGGACACACTGACAAGCTGTTCACTTTTCCATTTATAAATTCGGGCCTCTCGCCCGGTCCACTTGAAGTGGAGCAAGAGGAGATCGCGTGTAGCGATGCCCAAATATTTGAGCAGCCACGGTCACAAGAAGGTGATGGTGGGAAAGTGTCACAAGAGGTGGACGATGATGAGACACAATTGCCAGAAAGTCAGGAGGAGGACCAGGGTGCGGAAGTGAAAGACGAGGTAGTGGACGATATAGTAACTGACCCAACCTGGTAGGAGAACATTATGAGCGAGGACAGCAGCACACAGGGGGAGGGAGGCAGAGCACCCCAAAAGGCAGGTAGAAGCAGTGTGGTGGCCGCAGACAGAAGGCAGGCAACCGTTCCCCATAACACCAACATGAAGGAAGTTGCCAGTACAACTGTTAGGTCTTCCCGAGTCTGGTTTTTAAAGACTCTGCCGATAACCCCATAAAGGCCATTTGCACCACCTGCCAGGCCAGCATCAGCAAGGGAAGTGTCTGCAGGTGGCACCATTGCTTCTTCCGCTGTTGTGCATGCAAGCCAATCCCCAGTCCATGGTGCATGCGAAGATGCCTTCTGCCCTGCACCTGTCGCTGCGCACTCTCAAGAAGCAGCATCAGGAAGCACTTTCATGTCCTTGTCCCAACGCAGTGTTCAGTTGTCCATACCCCAGTCCTTGGAATGCAAGCGCAAATATGCAGCCAACGCCCACAGGCCACACTACTAAATTATCACATTTCATGACTACTTGCGCTCGAAATGTTGCCTTTTGGGCTCGTGGAGACGGAAGCATTCCGCAACCTGAAGGCGGCGGCCGACCCTCGGTACTCGGCCCCCAGCCGCCACTATTTCTCTCAGTGTGCCGTCCCCGCATTACACAAGTACGTGTCCAAAAACATTAGCCATGCCCTCAACAACGCAGTTACCGTGAAAGTCCATCTAACCACGGACACATGAACAAGTGCTTGTGGGCAGGGACGGTACATCTCGCTGACGGCACACTGGGTTAACATAGTGGAAGCTGGGACCCAGTCGGACCTTGGGACGGAACATGTCCTCCCGACGCCAAGGATTGCGAGCCCTAGGTCAATCAGGGTTGCCCCCACGGTCTACAGATCCTGCACTTCATCCTCCTCAGCCTCCTCTTCAGCCTCCATCTCCGAAATTACCACATCAGTCACAAGCTGGAAGCACTGCCGCACTGCCTCGGCCAAGCGGCAACAGGCTGTGCTGAAGCTAATATGCTAACAAACCGCAGAATGCTGAAGAGTTGTGGACAGCTCTGAAAGAGGCGAGCTCACACACGTACCATGCCTGGCCCATGTGCTTAACCTCGTGGTTCAGCGGTTTCTCAAATCCTACCTGGAGCTGCTGGATCTGCTTGTTAAACAACGCCGCCTGTGTGCCCATTTTAGAAAGTCAGCTACAGCTTCCGCCGCCCTTGCCGTGTTTCAGCAGCGTTTGCAGATTCCGGCTCACAGACTGGTGTGTGATGTCCCCACGCGTTGGAACGCTACATTGCAGATGTTGGGAAGGATTTGTGAGCAGAAGAGGGCAGTTGTTGTGTACCAGCATCAACAAGGCCGTCGGTATTCAGTTCAGACTACACACATAAGACCTCAGGAGTGGACATGGATGTCAGACATACGTACCATCCTCCAAAACTTTGAGGACTCCAACAAGATGGTGAGCGGCGATGACGCCATAATTAGCGTCACCATCCCGCTTCTCTGTCTTCTGAAACGCTCTCTGCTCAGAATCAAAGAGGATGCATTGCAGGAGGAGCACGATGAGATGGAGCAAGGAACCATACAGGGTGATTACAGCCCAGCCTCATCTCATCCCAACGTGGATTGGGTGACAATGAGGAAGAAGAGGAGGAGGAAGGCCAGGAGCTAGTTTCATGCACTATAGACGGTACAAAGCTGCAAAGCTGTCATATTGTCTGTTCAGCATGGATGGCCAGAGGACAGAGAGGAGGGGGAGGAGGAGAGCATGGTCAGTCATCCTCTTGGTGAGGACATGGAAGTCTTGCCTGTTAGTAGTCTGGCACGCATGGCTGAGTTTATGTTACGCTGCCTTTCCCATGACCCTCGCGTTCTCAAAATTTTGGGTTACAGTCATTACTGGTTGGTGACACTTCTAGACCCACGCTACAAGGAGAACTTTATATATCTTATTCCTGAGGCGGACAGGTCTACAAAATTGGGGCTGAACCAGAAGGCCCTTGTTGCGGAACTAATAAAAAAATTCCCATCTGAAAACGCTGGCGGTAGAGGGCACACTTCGCTGGACAACCAAGGAGTACATGCGAGAGAGACACAACTTCAATCCAGCAGAGGCAGGAGAACACTGTCAAAGTTCTGGGAGAGTTTTTTCAGACCATCCCATCGCACAGGCCCTGAGGCACGGGGTGCTGTCACAAGGAGTGCAAAGTTTTGGAAGATGCTGAGGGAGTACCTTGCCGACCGTGCCAACATCCTCTGTGATTCCGCTGTGCCTTATAATTATTGGGTATCCAAGCTGGATACGTGGAATGAACTGTCTCTCTATGCCTTGGAGGTCCTGGCCTGCCCTGCCACCAGCGTTTTATCAGAGCAGGTTTTTAGTGCCGCTGGTGGAATTATAACTGATAAGTGCATCCGCCTGTCAACTGAAAATGCTGACAGGCTGACTCTTATAAAAATGAACAAGGGCTGTACTGGGCCAGACTTCTCTACACCACTGAAAGATAGCTGCGTAACATAAACTCAAATCCAGTGTCTTTTCTTGGGAGGTGCATTCCCATGCACCTTTTCACACCCACACATGGGTATACGCTTCCTGATTTTGGCTATTTGCCCTTGTCCTCCTCCTTCTCCTCATCCTCCACTACCATATCAACCATATCACCAGGGTGACCGTGGTCCGTGATGCAACACCCACATAATTTTTTTAAAGGGTGTTTATGATGATCGTAAAAAAAAAAAATGTATACAGTATGTTCATGTATATCCCCCCAGGGATAAATGTTTATAATAAATAAATACACTTAGTGAGTGGGCATTACAAGTATAGGAGGCTGCTCCTTTCTAATGGGAACATTTTTTTATGAGGCCCTCCTCCACGTCTCTTCCAAGGGGCATTGAAGTGCCTCCAAATTTTTGACAGCCCTTGCATACACTGCATAGGCCAACACTATGGGAGACTCTCTCCTTTCTAATGGGAATTTTTCATTACTGTGGCCCTGCTCTATGTGTCTTTAAATTGTTAGTGGGGTTTTTCCTAAATTTGGTCAGCCGTTGGACTCACTGCATACCCTATAACTATATAGCAGACTCTCTCCTTTCTTATGGGAATTTGTCATTACTGTGGCCCTGCTCTGTGTGTCTTTAATTTCTTAGTGGGGTTTTACCTAAAATTGGTCAGCTGTTGGACTCACTGCATACCCTATAACTGTATAGCAGATCCTCTCCTTTCTAATGTCTCTTCAAAGGGGTATTGGGTTGCGTCCAAATTTTTGGCAGCCCTTGCAGTCACTGGATACGCAATAACAGTATAGGAGACCCACTTGTTAATAATGGGAACAACAAAGCATAGCTGATGGCTCTCGAACAATAGCGAGGGCTGACTGCTGGCCTTTTAAGAATAGTAAGGGCCGTCTGATGGCCCTATAAAAATAGGCTTTATGACTTTCAGAGTCCCTC
The DNA here is from genome assembly GCF_046119375.1 of Phyllobates terribilis. Classification (NCBI taxonomy): domain Eukaryota; kingdom Metazoa; phylum Chordata; class Amphibia; order Anura; family Dendrobatidae; genus Phyllobates; species Phyllobates terribilis. Next base: position 640,614,653 of record NW_027362762.1, read on the forward strand.
CATCATAAATAAAACAGGATGTGTCTGATGATGTGTCACACACCACATTGCCAGATAAGGTTGTAAAATGTTAAAATGACATTTCCCGGTGAATGCATTTGTCTTAAAAGATAACGTAAAAAACCCCAAAACAATAGGATCTTTCTTTAGTATAAAAACAGCGTTACCAATTTAACCTCAATGTAATCACATTGTTCAGCTTCTGCACCTCCTCCTCCATCTCCGAAATGACCACATCAGTCACAAGCTGGCAGCACTGCCTTGGCCAAGTGGCAACAGGCTGTGCTGAAGATAACATGCTTAATGCTTAATTGCCAAACCGCCCAGTGCTGCAGAGTTGTTGAAAGCTGTAACACAGCAGCCTGATCTGTGGCTCTCACCGCTGAACATACAGCCAGGCATGGTCGTGTGTGACAATGGGCGGAACCTGGCGACGGAGAAATGACAGCCGGAGTAGATACGGTTTCTCTTTGTGCCAGTCCTTTAACCGAGCTAAAGAATATGGCTGTGGTGAAATACAACTTCCACTGAGAAGCTGTTTCAGATTGAAAAACATTGTGCCCACCAGAAGATTTGATTATGAGGGCTCACCTTTCTCCCCTGCTCAAGAGCCCTCAGAATCAAATCCTCTGGTGGGCACAATGTTTTTCATGATAGCAGCTCCAAAGTTAGCGCTATCATGAACTCTCCTGAGGTAGAAGCCAAGGCACACCAGAGGATTCTCTGGTGGGACCGTCTAACCCTGCTGAGAAGCAGTCCTGGCTAAGAAAAGTGTGGGGGAAGGTTCCCGGACACTCTATGGCTGCTTTTTTTAATGCGGATCAGACGTGCTTATGCATTATTAAATGCGCAAAGAAAGATGTGTGTATGTCAAAGCACCACCAACAAGTGCGAGTTGATGTTGGATGGGCTGCCATTGCTTCTGCAACAAGCTGCATTAGAGGACTTTCTGGGAGAAATGACACCCAGAGGAGATATGGTTTCCGTCTATGCCAGTCCTTTCACCGAGCTAAATACAACTCTCAGCAAAAAAAGCTGTGGACTGGCTCCATACCGTCCCTGGCCACATTCACCTGTCCACGTGTTTGTGGGTAGGCAGTCCTTCCCAGTAAGTGCACTGGGGAGGGCATGGGTAATGTTGTCAGACCCGTGCTTGTGGAAGGCGGAGACGATACCGGGAAAAATAATGGCGGCTGGGGACCGAGTATGGATACCCGGTCGCCGCCGCCATAAGATTGTAGACAGCTTCCACCTCCACGAGCCTAAAAGGCCACATTTCAAGTGCAAGCAGCTGCCCAGAAATCTGGAAATTTAGTGTTGCGGCCTGTGGGTGGGTGGGTGGCTGGCTGCATACTTGCGCTTGCATTCCAAGTAACATAAAACTAAGCAGATGGTGGCCTCTATCATCATCATGGCCTCACCTCGGCACTATGAACTCTCCTGAAGGAGAAGCCAGGGCCCACCGGAGAAGTCTCCGGTTCTCTGGTGGGCCCGTCCAACCCTGCCGAGAAGCAGCCCTGGCTAAGAAATGTGTGGGGGAAGGTTCCCAAACACTCTATGGCTGCTTTTTTAACGTGGATCAGACATACTTATGCATGTTGTTTCTTAAACCGCATTGCAGATCAGGCCATTGTCCAACTCTGTATTCATGAAATTAAATGCGCAAAGAAAGATGTTTGTGTGTCAAAGCACCACCGACAAGTGCGAGTTGATGTTGGATGGGCTGCCATTGCTTCTGCAACAAGCTGCATTAGAGAACTTTCTGGGAGAAATGACACCCAGGGTAGATACGGTTTCCCTCTATGCCAGTCCTTTCACCGAGCTAAATACAACTCTCAGCAAAACAAGCTGTGGACTGGCTCCATACCGTCCCTGGCCACATTCACCTGTCCACATGTTTGTGGTTAGGCGGTCCTTCCCAGTAAGTACACTGGGGAGGGCACGGGTAATGTTGTCGGACCCGTGCTTGTGGAAGGCGGAGACGATACCGGGAGAAATAGTGGCGGCTGGGATCCGAGTATGGACACCCGGCCGCCACCGGCATGAGGTTGTGAAAAGCTTCCACCTCCACGAGCCTAAAAGGCCACATTTCCAGTGAAAGCATCTTTAGAGGACTTCCTGGGAGAAATGACAGCTGGGTAGATATGGTTTCCCAAGTCCTTTCACCAAGCTAAAGAATATGGCTGTGGTGAAATACAACTCAGCAAAAAAAGCTGTGGACTGGCTCCGTACCATCCTTGGCCACATTCACCTGTCCACATGTTTGTGGTTAGGAGGTCCTTCCCAGTAAGTGCACTGGGGAGGGCATGGGTAATGTTGTGGGACCCGTGCTTGTGGAAGGTGGAGACGACACTGGGAGAAACAGTGGCGGCTGGGGACCGAGTATGGACACAGGGCCGCCGCAGGCATGAGGTTATGAAAAGCTTCCGCCTCCACGAGCCTAAAAGGCCACATTTCAAGTGCAAACAGCTGTTAAAAATTTGGCAGTATGGTATTGCAGACTGTGGGTGGGTGGGTGGCTGGCTGCATACTTGCGCTTGCATTCCAAGGAATGAGGTAGGGACAACTGAATGTTGCACTGGGACAAGGACGTGGACGGTGATTGTTGCAAGTCTGTAACGACAGGTGCATGGCGGGAGGCATCTTCGAATGCGCCAAGGATCACTTATGATGGGCACACTTTTAGGCAGTGACCTGGGAGTTAGAAATGCTTCCAGAGGTCTTCCCCATGCTGTTCCCATGTCTTTTCAGCACTGTATGCGTTTGTCTGATGATGTGTCACACATCACATGGCCAGATAAGGTTGTAAAATGTTAAAATGACATTTCCCAGTGAATTCATTTGTCTTTGTTGAAAGCAATGCAAAAGTGCAAAAACGCATCAAAAACGCTACGTGTGAACATAGCCCAAGGTGTGGAGGAGTATTTTTGGTTTTGGTTATTTATTTTGCCTTATATACAAGTCATTACCCTGGAAAGGATGTTCCTTAATATATTACCCAATAAAATCCATTTTGGTTTTGTTTTTGTATGTTTTATTGTGAGTCCGTAAAAGTGGCCTAATACTCTAACAATGTTGTTGACAGCAGTGACCTGGGAGTCAGAAATGCTTCCAGGGGTCTTCCCCATGCTGTTCCCATGTCATTTGAGCACTGTTCCCATCGATTTGGGCAATTTTTAGGCCCTCTGCAGACCACCGGGGGGAGCCGCCTGAAAAATGCTCGAGTTTCCCATAGACTTACATTGGGCTCCTTGCTCAGGTCGAGCGCCCGAGTATTCCAATTTGCTCGACCCGAGCAATGAATACCCGAGCATTTTAGTGCCCGCTCATCACTAATAGTTACTTGTCTTAAGGATAACACAAGATCATCTCACCATAAGGAAAATTCTGTTGGATCGTAATTATATTTCTTGTTTCCAGAAACAAGGAAAAGTAATAGCAGCTTTTTAACCCCTTCGTGCATATAGGCATATACGCATATGACTCACCCCCTGGGCCGTGGGGCACCCGGAACCGGCTTCTGTGCGATGCTGGGGGTAGTAGTGGCAACCCGATCCCGTGGCTCATGGTGGTCAGACCAAATGCTGTGGCAGTCTATTTATAGATTTGGGAATGTCCGACTACGCCACCCGTGGATTGCGGTCAGAGGTAACCGCCGCTGTGAGGTAGACCCCTGAGGCTGGTGTTGGTGTGCAGCACAGGGGTAGGACAACTCGCCACGGGAAGAGTGTAGCCTCAGGGCAGTGTAGGTGAATGCTGGGGGTGATAGTGCAGGCCGCGATAGTAAGAGTTCAGAGTCCGCTTCAAACAGTCCAGGGTCTTTATTGCAGATGTTATTACTGACCCAACAGGAGTACCGGTTAGGAATGGGCCTGGGTATCTGAGAGCATTCGGGCGAGCCCCACTGGTCAGGGTGAGTGTGTAGGCCTACCGTTCTCTCTCTATGCTCTTGCTGACAATCCCCCTTTTCGTGGTGTAATAACCCACGTCCCTGAGCTGGCCGTGTACTTTGCCTGTATGGCTTGCGACTCGGGCCTTGGGTACCTTTTGCTTCTCCTTGCTGTACTGGTCCCTCTGTGTGGCAGAGCCTCCAGGCTTCTTAGGCCAAGGGACCTGAAATCCCTCGCGAGTTGGTTCTCTGCTGCTGGGCTTGCAACCCTGACAGCCTCGGACCCCAATGTCCAGTTGTGTGCTTCTATCAGCCAGGACCGGCTCTCGTCGCCTCTGTCCCTGGCTCGCAGTTTCTCCTCTGCCTCACGGACTCCTCAGCTGCTGCTGACCTGTCACTCTTCTCTGAGAACCCTTCTGGACACTTCAGAAGTGGGTTCTGGTCTCTCTAACCCTGCCCCAGTTCCAGCTTTTATAGGGGCAGCCTGCTCCCCCTACTGGCCTGGGACAGGAGGTGCTGCATGCTAATGGTCCCTGACCAGGGAACCTCCCTCCTGCTCTCAGACACAGCCTTTAATATTTGTGGCATCCAGGCCTGGGGTGACACACATATATGTGCATATACGTCCTGTGCACGGGGCTCAGAAGCTAAATTAAATAGCTGACATTTATCACTAACAGCCAGAGCTTATTAACCATTTAAATGACACTGTCAATGTCTGACCGTGGCTTTTAAACAACGTCACATCAGGTGGTAGGGTAGCTGTCTTCTTTCAATGTGTTATTATAACAGTTGTGGACATATGAGACACAATGAGACACAAAATCAAGAAAACAGTTCTGGGCCTGCTCAAGGCCCTTGTCGTTGCCATCTTGATCGTCTTCTGAAGCTCCGCTATATGCTGAGCTTTAAAGGAGACCATGATTTACACTATTTACTTCAATACTGTGGTATTGTAGTATTTAGTATAAGTGACAAAAATAAAGTTAAAAGTAGAATAAAAGTCTAAATATATATACTATATATATATATTACAGGGTGGGCCATTGATATGGATACACCTACATTAAATGGGAAGGGTTGGTGATATCAACTTCCTGTTTGTGGCACATTAGTATATGGGAGGGGGAAAACTTTTCCAGATGGGTGATGACCATGGCGGCCATTTGAAGTTGGCCATTTTGGATCCAGCTTTATTTTTTTCAATGGAAAGAGGGTCATGTGACACATCAAACTTATTGAAAATTTCAAACAACGGATACTGGAAGCCTGTGCTCGCATTTCTTTTGCGGTGTTGCTATCAGTGTGTCAAGAGTGGGAGAAGAGTGTTGTATTGACAATCCAACACAATGGGCAGCACTTTGAACACATTTTATAAGTGGTCATAAACTTGTAAAAAAATCATGAAAGAATAAAGTTACGTTAAAACCAAGCACACTATTGCTTTTCTTATGAAATTCTCAATAAGTTTAATGTGTCACATGACCCTCTTCCCATTGAAAAAAATAAAGTTGGATCCAAAATGGCTGACTTCAAAATGGTCGCCATGGTCACTACTCATCTGAAAAAGTTTTTCTCCTCCCATATAGTAATGTGCCACAAGCAGGAAGTTGATATCACCAACCATTTCCATTTAATTTAGGTGTATCCATATAAATGGCCCACCCTGTATGTGTATATATATATATATATATATATATATATATATATATATATATATATATAAACAGTACAGACCAAAAGTTTGGACACACCTTCTCGTTTAAAGATTTTTCTGTATTGTCATTACTATGAAAATTGTACATTCACACTGAAGGCATCAAAACTATGAATTAACACATGTGGAATTATATACTTCACAAAAAAGTGTGAAACGACTGAAAATATGTCTTATATTCTAGGTTCTTCAAAGTAGCCACCTTTTGCTTTAATGACTGCTTTGCACACTCTTTGCATTCTCTTGATGAGCTTCAAGAGGTAGTCACCGGAAATGGTCTTCCAACAATCTTGAAGGAGTTTCCAGAGATGCTTAGCACTTGTTGGTCCTTTTGCCTTCACTCTGCGGTCCAGCTCACCCCAAACCATCTCGATTGGGTTCAGGCCTGGTGACTGTGGAGGCCAGGTCATCTAGAGTAGCACCTCATCACTCTCCTTGGTCAAATAGCTCTTACACAGCCTGGAGGTGTGATTGGGGTCATTGTCCTGTTGAAAAATAAATGATGGTCCAACTAAACGCAAACCGGATGGAATAGCATGCCGCTGCAAGATGCTGTGGTAGCCATGCTGGTTCAGTATGCCTTCAATTTTGAATAAATCCCCAACAGTGTGACCAGCAAAGCACCCCCACACCATCACACCTCCTCCTCCATGCTTCACGGTGGGAACCAGGCATGTAGAGTCCATCCGTTCACCTTTTCTGCGTCGCACAAAGACACTGTGGTTGGAACCAAAGATCTCAAATTTGGACTCATCAGACCAAAGCACAGATTTCCACTGGTCTAATGTCCATTACTTGTGTTCTTTAGCCCAAACAAGTCTCTTCTGCTTGTTGCCTGTCCTTAGCAGTGGTTTCCTAGCAGCTATTTTACCATGAAGGCCTGCTGCACAAAGTCTCCTCTTAACAGTTGTTGAAGAGATGTGTCTGCTGCTAGAACGCTGTGTGGCATTGACCTGGTCTTTAATCTGAGCTGCTGTTAACCTGCGATTTCTGAGGCTGGTGACTCGGATAAACTTATCCTCAGAAGCAGAGGTGACTCTTGGTCTTCCTCTCCTGGGGCGGTCCTCATGTGACCCAGTTTCTTTGTAGCGCTTGATGATTTTTGCAACTGCACTTGGGGACACTTTCAAAGTTTGCCCAATTTTTCGCACTGACTGACCTTCATTTCTTAAAGTAATGATGGCCACTCATTTTTCTTTACTTAGCTGCTTTTTTCTTGCCATAATACAAATTCTAACAGTCTATTCAGTAGGACTACCAGCTGTGTATCCACCAGACTTCTGCACAACACAACTGATGGTCCCAACCCCATTTATAAGCCAAGAAATCCCACATATTAAAACTGACAGGGCACACCTGTGAAGTGAAGCCCATTTCTGGTGACTACCACTTGAAGCTCATCAAGAGAATGCCAAGAGTGTGCTAAGCAGTCATCAAAGCAAAAGGTGGCTACTTTGAAGAGCCTAGAATATAAGACATATTTTCAGTTGTTTAACACTTTTTTGCTAAGTATATAATTCCACATGTGTTAATTCATAGTTTTGATGCCTTCAGTGTGAATGTACAATTTTCATAGTCATGTAAATATAGAAAAATCTTTTAATGAGAAGGTGTGTCCAAACTTTTGGTCTGTACTGTATATACATATATCGTATTTTTCGGACCATAAGACGTACTTTTTTTCCCTAATATTAAGGAGGAAAATGGGGCGTGCGTCTTATGGTCCGAACGTTACCTGCGGTGTGGTAGTGGCGGCGGCGGCGTCAGTGGCAGCAGAGGTGAGATGCTGGGGTCGGCACCTGTGCCTGGCCGGGACTGGGGCTGGGGCCGGTGTCGGGCTGTGAGCGGCGTGCGGCCTGCGCAGGTTTCCGGTGTGCGCGGCCATCTTCCTAGAGCTGTGAACTACAGGAAAATGGCCGCCCGAGCCGGCACATGCGCGGACCGGAAGCTCCGCCAGCCATTTTCCTGTAGATCACAGCTCTAGGAAGCAGCCCTCGCACACCGGAAACCTGCGCAGGCCACACTGCTTCGCCACTCACAGCCCTGCACCGACCGCAGCCCGGTACAGGCCTCAGCCAGAGACCCCAGCCCGAGGCCCCAGCCAGAAGCCCCGGCACCAGCCCCAGCCAGAGTCCCCGGTCTCAACCCCAGCCAGAGTCCCCGGCCTCAGCCTCAGCCCCAGCCAGAGCTCTCGGCCCCAGCCAGGAGCCCTGGCATCAGCCCTAGCCAGAGTCCTCGGCCTCAACCCCAGCCAGAGGTCCCGGCCTCAGTCTCGGCCCCAGCCAGAGGCCTCGGCCCCTGCCAGAGGCATCGGTCCCAGCCCCAGCCAGAAGCCCTGGCACCAGCCCCAGCCAGAGTCCTCTGCCTCAACCCCATCCAAAGGCCCCGGCCTCAGTCTCGGCCCCAGCCAGAGGCCTCGGCCCCAGCCCCAGCCAGAGGCCTCTGCCTCAGCCTGAGGCCTCAGCCCCAGCCTCAGCCGGAGGCCTTGGCCCAAGTCCCAGCCAGAGGCCCCGCACAGGAACCAGCCAGGCTAGTAGTCTCAGCCAGGCACAGGCCCCGGCACAGGCTCCACAGCATCTGGCCTCTTCTGCTGCAGCCGCCAACTTCCTGAGGGACCCTGCCTCCTGTGACCCTCGCTCCACTGCCCCCCAGGTAAGACATCGTACCTATTCAGTCTATAGGATGGACCCTCATCTTATAAAAAAAACTTTTTTCTATTTTCCACCCCAAAATTTGTGGTGTGTCTTATGGTCTGGTGCGTCTTATATTCCGAAAAATACAAAAATACGGTATGTATATGCGTGTATATATATATATATATATATACAAAATCTGAATAACTCCTTTTTCCCCATTAAAATTAAGGAATTTAAACAGATAAAAAAGTAACATATGTGGCATTGCCTCATCTGTAAAAGTCCTAAAATGATTACAATTATTTAAACTGCCAGAATTTCATTTGTTTTTTGGTCCCCAAACCTCACTAAATAATACAATAAAAGCTAGTAAAATGCCTTATGTACTACAACATGGTATCACTGAAAACATCAGTTCATCATGAAAAAACAAGCCCTCGTAGCTTCATTAATGGAACAGTTAAAATGTTATGGGTCTTGCAAAATGGTGACAATTAAAAAAAAAAAAAAATTTTACCGATTAAAAAAAAATATGCAAGTTTGATATGTGTGTAATTGTACTGACCTGAGGGTCAGGTTTCCAGGTCATCTTTACCACACAATGAACACTGTAAAAAAAATGGTGGAATTGCTTATTTTTCACTATTTCACTGTACTTGGATTTTCTTTGTTGTGATTCAGTTCATTTTATGGTAAAATGAATAGATTCATTCAAAATTACAGTTCGTCCTGCAAAAACAACATGTAATATTTCTGTATCATTGGAATAATAAAAAAGATAAGACTTTTTGAAGAAAAAGAGGAAAAAATAACCACACAAAAATGAAAAATTGCCTAGTCATGAAGATAGTAAAATTAGTTTATAAGTACCAGTGGGTTTCTCACTTAAAGTTGGTCTGGCTAAAAGTGTAAGATGCCATGGTCTTTTTCATTGTAATTGCAATAGAAGCATGAGGTTATAAAATGGCCAACTAATGGGTTTTGTTCTGATTAGACAACATAAAAACAGTGGTGCCTATTAACAGGTTGTGCTTCAGATCACTTGTATTAGCTTGTATTTTTCGACTATTGAAATGGACTAATATGCAGTGGTGTTGTTATACTGGTCTTTTTCTATGATATACTTAGTATTATAAATAAAAAATAAGCCTATTTTGCCACATACAGTGGGTATGGAAAGTATTCAGACCTCTTTAACTTTTTCACTCTTTGTTTCATTGTAGCCATTTGGTAAATTCTAAAAAGTTCATTTTTTTCCCATTAAAGTAGACTCTGCACCCTATCTTGACTGAAAAAAAACAGAAATGTAGAAATTTTTGCAAATTTATTAAAAAAGAAAAACTGAAATATCACATGGTCATAAGTATTCAGACCCTTTGCTCAGTATTGAGTAGAAGCACCCTTTTGAGCTAGTACAGCCATGAGTCTTCTTGGTAATGATGCAACAAGTTTTTCACACCTGGATTTGGGGATCCTCTGCCATTCTTCCTTGCAGATCCTCTCCAGTTCCGTCAGGTAGGATGGTGAACGTTGGTGGACAGCCATTTTCAGGTCTGTCCAGAGATGCTCAATTGGGTTTAGGTCAGTGCTCTTGCTGGGCCAGTCAAGAATGGTCACAGAGTTGTTCTGAAGCCACTCCTTTGTTATTTTAGATGTGTGCTTAGGGTCATTGTCTTGTTGGAAGGTGAACCTTCGGCCAAGTCTGAGGTCCAGAGCACTCCGGAAGAGGTTTTCATCCAGGATATCTCTGTACTTGGCCGCATTCATGTTTCCTTCAATTGCAACCAGTCGTCCTGTCCCTGCAGCTGAACCCCCCCCCCATAGCATGATGCTGCCACCACCATGTTTCACTGTTGTGATTGTATTGGGCAGGTCATGAGCAGTGCCTGGTCTTCTCCACACATACCGCTTAGAATTATCACCAAAAAGTTTTATCTTCGTCTCATCAGACCAGAGAATCTTATTTCTCATAGTCTGGGAGTCCTTCATGTGTTTTTGAGCAAACTCAATGCGGGCTTTCATATGTCTTGCAGTTGACTTTTTGGAACTTTCTCCCATCTCCCTACTGCATCTCTGGATCTCTCTCACCAAGGCTCTTCTCCCATAATTGCTCAGTTTGGCTGGACGGCCAGGTCTAGGAAGACTTATGGTGGTCCCAAACTTCTTCCATTTAAGTATTATGGAGGCCACTGTGCTCTTAGGAACCTTGAGTAATGCAGAAATTCTTTTGTAACCTTGGCCATATCTGTGACTTGCCACAATTCTGTCTCTGAGCTCCTTGGGCAGTTCATTTGAGCTCATGATTCTCATTTGGTCTGACATGCACTGTGAGCTGTGAGGTCTTATATAGACAGGTGTGTGCGTTTCCAAATCAAGTCCTATCAGTTTAATTAAACACAGCTGGACTCCAATGAAGGAGTAGAACCATCTCAAAGAGGATCACAAGGAAATGGACAGCATGTGACTTAAATATGAGTGTCTGAGCAAAAAGTCTGAATACTTATTACCATGTGATATTTCAGTTTTTCTTTTTAATAAATTTACAAAAATGTCTACATTTCTGTTTTTTTGGGGGTGCAGAGTGTACTTTAACCCCTTAATAACATCTGACGTACTAATACGCGTCTGTGCCCTGGGACTTAAAAGCCAGACCCGTATTAGTACGTCATCGCGATCGCGCGCGCACACAGGCTGTGCGGGCGCGATCGCCGCCGGGTGTCAGCTGATTGTCACAGCTGACACCCGGTACTATGTGCAGGGAGCGGTCCTGCACCGCTCCCAGCACATTAACCCCCGCGATGCTGCGATCGAAGTCGATCGCGGCATTGCGGGGGCAAGGGGAGGTGATCGGCGATACTCACCTCCTCTTCCGGCTTCCAGCGCAGTCTGCAAAGGCTTCCCGGGTGTTGCCATAACGACCCGATGTCGTCATGACAACATCCGGGTCACCAGAGAGCAGGAAGATTGCTTGGACATGCGCAGTGCATCTCCAAGCAATCTTCACACTGTGCACTTCTGACAGCCTTCATGGCATAGGGATGGTGCTCCATTCCTGTGCCATGCAGGCGATCAGAAAAAAAAAAGTGAAAGTCCCAGAGTGGGACAAAGTAATAAAGTGTATAAACTGTGTGAAAGTGGAAAAAAAAAAAAAAATGTGCAAAAATATTATAAAAAAAATAAAAAAATAATACACCAAAAATAAAAATATAATGTACCCATCAATAAATATTATTATAAAAAAAATAAAAAAAAAACAATAAAAGTACACATATTTGGTATCGCCGCGTCCGGAACAACCTGACCTATAAAACTGTCCCACTAGTTAACCCCTTCAGTGAACACGGTAAAAAAAAAAAAAAAAAAACGAAGCAAAAAACAATGCTTTATCACCATACCGCCAAACAAAAAGTGGAATAACACGCGATCAAAAAGACGCATATAAATAAAAATGATACCGCTGAAAACGTCATCTCGTCCCGCAAAAAAAAAGCCACCATACAGCTCCATCAGTCAAAAAATAAAAAAGTTATAGCTCTCAGAATAAAGCGATACTAAAAAATATTTTTTTCTATAAAATAGCTTTTATTGTGTATAAGCGCCAAAACATAGAAAAATGATACAAATGTGGTACCGCTGTAAACGTACTGACCCGAAGAATAAAGCTACCTCATCAATTTTACCACACGCGGAACAGAATAAAAAAAAAAAACGATTCCTGAATTGTTGGTTTTTGTTTATTCTGCCTCCCAAAAATCGGAATAGAAAGCGATCAAAAAATGTCACGTGCCTGAAAATGACACCAATAACAACGTCAAGTCATCCCGCAAAAAACGAGCCGTCACATGACTGTCTGCCAAAATCTGGAAAAATTATAGCTCTCAAAATATGGCGATGCAAAAACTAGATTTTACAAAAAATGCGTCTTTTAGTGTGTGACAGCTGTCAGTCATAAAAACCCCATATGATTCTGGCATTGCTGTAATCACACCGACCCGAAGAATAAAGTCGTCTAATCACTTATACCGCACAAGGAACGGCGTAAAAAATAAACTCTTGGGTTAGGATTGGGCTAGGGTTAGGGCTGGGTTTGGGGCTAGGGTTGTGCTGGGGCTAGGGTTGTGCTGGGGCTAGGGTTGTGCTGGGGCTAGGGTTGTGCTAGGGTTAGGGTTGTGCTAGGGCTAGGGTTGTGCTAGGGCTAGGGCTGGGGTTGGGATTTTTTTCAAAAGTAAGAAAAAAAGATGACGATATGGCGACTGGTGTTGAGAGCAAGTGCTCGCTACTTGAGTTTGCATCGGGTGCTCTGGTATGCATTGAGTATCGTGGGTATTTGAGTGACATGCTCGAGTCTCTGCCCCATATGCTTCGCGGCCAAAAAACTTTACGGGGATTGCCTGCCATGCACGAGCGATCCCCGCATGTTTTTTTTTGGGTGTCTAATAACCGTGAAACATGCGGAGCAGGGACTCGAGCATGTCACTCGAGCACAAACTCAAGTAGCGAGCACTTGCGCTCAAGAATAATGACAACTTATTCAATATGATGACCTAATGTAAACAAATTCTGTGCCGTACCTCCGGGTTCAAAATGTTCACTATACACCTTAATAAAATCCTTGAGGGGTATAGTTTCCAAAATGGGGACACTTGTGGGGGAGCTCCACTGTTTAGGCACATCACGGGCTCTCCAAACGCGACATGATATCCGCTAACAAATTGTCGGCTCAAATTGTTAGCGGATATCATGTTGCATTTGGAGAGTCCCTGTGTGCCCAGACATTGGAGCTCCCCCACAAGTGACCCCATTTTGGAAACTAGACCCCCCAAGGCACCTATCTAGATGAATAGTGAGCACTTGGAACCCCAGGTGCTTCACAAATTGATTCATAAAAATGAAAAAGTGTTTTTTTTTTCACTTTTTCATTATTACGAATCAATTTGTGAAGCACCTGGGGGTTCCAAGTGCTCACTATGCATCTAGAAAGGTGCCTTGGGGGGTCTAGTTTCCAAAATGGGGTCACTTGTGGGGGAGCTCCAAAGTTTGGGCACAGAGGGGCTCTCCAAACGCAATGTGGTGTCCGCTAACAATTTGAGCCGATTTTCCATTCAATTTGTTAGCGGATACCATGTTGCATTTAGAGAGTCCCTGTGTGCCCAAACATTGGAGCTCCCCCACAAGTGACCCCATTTTGGAAACTAGACCCCCCAAGGCACCTATCTAGATTAATAGTGAGCACTTGGAACCCCTAGGTGCTTCACAAATTGATTCGTAAAAATGAAAAAGTTTTTTTTTTTTCACTTTTTCATTATTACGAATCAATTTGTGAAGCACCTGGGGGTTCCAAGTGTTCACTATGCATCTAGAAAGGTGCCTTGGGGGGTGTAGTTTCCAAAATGGGGTCACTTGTGGGGGAGCTCCAAAGTTTGGGCACAGAGGGGCTCTCCAAACGCAATGTGGTGTCCGCTAACAATTTGAGCCGATTTTCCATTCAATTTGTTAGCGGATACCATGTTGCATTTAGAGAGTCCCTGTGTGTCCAAATATTGGAGCTCCCCCACAAGTGACCCCATTTTGGAAACTAGACCCCCAAGGCACCTATCTAGATGCATAGTGAGCACTTGGAACCCCTAGGTGCTTCACAAATTGATTCGTAAAAATGAAAAAGTGTTTTTTTTTTTCACTTTTTCATTATTACGAATCAATTTGTGAAGCACCTGGGGGTTCCAAGTGCTCACTATGCATCTAGAAAGGTGCCTTGGGGGGTCTAGTTTCCAAAATGGGGTCACTTGTGGGGGAGCTCCAAAGTTTTGGCACAGAGGGGCTCTCCAAACGCAATGTGGTGTCCGCTAACAATTTGAGCCGATTTTCCATTCAATTTGTTAGCGGCTACCATGTTGCATTTAGAGAGTCCCTGTGTGCCCAAACATTGGAGCTCCCCCACAAGTGACCCCATTTTGGAAACTAGACCCCCCAAGGCACCTATCTAGATGCATAGTGAGCACTTGGAACCCCTAGGTGCTTCACAAATTGATTCGTAAAAATGAAAAAGTGTTTTTTTTTTCACTTTTTCATTATTACGAATCAATTTGTGAAGCACCTGGGGGTTCCAAGTGCTCACTATGCATCTAGAAAGGTGCCTTGGGGGGGTCTAGTTTCCAAAATGGGGTCACTTGTGGGGGAGCTCCAAAGTTTGGGCACAGAGGGGCTCTCCAAACGCAATGTGGTGTCCGCTAACAATTTGAGCCGATTTTCCATTCAATTTGTTAGCGGCTACCATGTTGCATTTAGAGAGTCCCTGTGTGCCCAAACATTGCAGCTCCCCCACAAGTGACCCCATTTTGGAAACTAGACCCCCCAAGGCACCTATCTAGATGCATAGTGAGCACTTGGAACCCCTAGGTGCTTCACAAATTGATTCGTAAAAATGAAAAAGTGTTTTTTTTTTTCACTTTTTCATTATTACGAATCAATTTGTGAAGCACCTGGGGGTTCCAAGTGCTCACTATGCATCTAGAAAGGTGCCTTGGGGGGTCTAGTTTCCAAAATGGGGTCACTTGTGGGGGAGCTCCAAAGTTTGGGCACAGAGGGGCTCTCCAAACGCAATGTGGTGTCCGCTAACAATTTGAGCCGATTTTCCATTCAATTTGTTAGTGGATACCATGTTGCATTTAGAGAGTCCCTGTGTGCCCAAACATTGGAGCTCCCCCACAAGTGACCCCATTTTAGAAACTAAACCCCCCAAGGCACCTATCTAGATGCATAGTGAGCAGTTGGAACCCCCAGGTGCTTCACAAATTGATTCGTAACAATGAAAAAGTGTTTTTTTTTTCACTTTTTCATTATTACGAATCAATTTGTGAAGCACCTGGGGGTTGCAACTGCTCACTATGCTTCTAGATAGGTGCCTTGGGGGGTCTAGTTTCCAAAATGGGGTCACTTGTGGGGGAGCTCCAATGTTTGGGCACACAGGGGCTCTCTAAACGCAACATGGTGTTTGCTAATTATTCAAGCAAATTTTACAATCAAAAAGTCAAATGGCGCTCCTTCCCTTCCGAGCCCTACAGTGCGCCCAAACAGTGTTTTTTCCCCAAATATTGGGTATCTTCGTGCCCAGGGGAAATTGCACAACAAATTTTGCTGTCCATTTTTTCTTGTTACCCCTGTGAAAATAAAAAAAATTGGGTCTAAAGTAACATTTTTGTGAAAAAAGTTAAATGTTCATTTTTTTCTTCCACATTCAAAAAATTCCTATGAAGCACCTGAAGGGTTAATAAAGTTCTTGAATGTGGTTTTGAGCACCTTGAGGGGTGCAGTTTTTAGAATGGTGTCACTTTTGGGTATTTTCTGTCATAAAGACCTCTCAAAGTGACTTCAAATGTGATGTGGTCCCTAAAAAAATGGTTTTGTAAATTTTGTTGGAAAAATGAGAAATCGCTGGTCAACTTTTAACCCTTATAGCTCCCTAACAAAAAAAAATTTTGGTTCCAAAATTGTGCTGATGTAAAGTATACATGTGGGAAATGTTATTTATTAACTCTTTTGTGTGACATATCGCTCTGATTTCAGGGCTTAAAAATTCAAATTTTGAAAATTGCAAAATTTTCAAAATTTTCGCCAAATTTCCGTTTTTTTTCACAAATAAACGCAAGTGATATCGAAGAAATTTTTCCACAATCATGAAGTACAATATGTCACGAAAAAACAATCTCAGAATCAGGGGGATCCGTTGAAGCGTTCCAGAGTAATTACCTCATAAAGTGACAGTGGTCAGAATTGTAAAAATTGGCCCGGTCATTAACGTGCAAACCACCTGCGGGGCTTAAGGGGTTAATGAGAAAAAAAAAATTAACTTTTTAGAATTTACCAAATGGCTGCAATGAAACAAAGAGTGAAACATTTAAAGGGGTCTGAATACTTTCCGTACCCACTGTATTTGAAAGCTTGATAGTCTTAAGGGGTAAAGCTCCCTGTATTCATATAGGGCTCATATCTATCAGGTAATGCATCAACAGTAAACCCATTTTGTACTATAGAACTTATGTGGATTTGAAATACCTTTGTCTGTGTGAAATATTTGTTTTCAATGAGTTAAGCCATTTTAGCTCCTTGCTTAGTTTTAAAATATTCCACATCTAAAAAGCACTACTTGGAATTTTCTAAGCAGTCTTGGGAAATTTCCCACTTGAGTATACTTTAGCAAATATGCAAATTCAAGGTCACATCATGCTCCAACCCTGCAATGTTTCCCCTGGAATGCAGCCCGGCCAGTTCTAGTGGGTGGAAACATATCTCACAGCATCAGCTATTGACTGAATTGTAATCCCTTGAAAGTGAAACAATAAAACACTGCCTAACTTCACTCATGGGGTCTTTAGTTTAGAAGGTAAGGAGATTATTTTCAAACAAAACACATAAACATTGAAAGAAAACCAAGCTTTTATTGCTGAATAGTCAGTTCACTACTACTCATAAGGTTCAGTAGTTATTTTTGTTTATTTGCATATAAATGCTTTTAGAGCAGCTTCGAATGCTGTCGGCCAACAACTAATTAAGCCAACAGACATTGCTTCCTGATGCCCTCGTACATACACATGATCATTCAGCCAAGAGTGCAAAGGTTTCTAATAGGGAGAAAAAAATGAGCCGCTGTGAGACACTGCTGTCAGTGGCTTATCACCGATACTTGTTTTTCAGTTCTCGTGGGAGAATCTAGTGATCCTCATACAAATTAGGCAGTGCTTTAATCCTGCTATAATTGCAAGATTTGGCTAATATCTATTTAACATGTCTGTGAAGCTGTGAATGAAAACCTCACATCTCACCCCCCATACTTTCCCCTCACACTATTCTACCATACTATCCTCTCACATTTTCCCTCAATTCTGTCCCCTCACACTTCACCCCCATACTGTCCCTTCACACTTTTCCTCTCTATACCGTCCCCTCACACTTTCACTTTCCCCCATACTTTTCCCTTACATTTTTTATTCTATACTGCCTCCTCACACTTTTCTCCCCATGCTTCCCCTCACACATCCTCTACCATACTGTCTCCTCAATCTTCTCTACCCCATACAGTCCTTTCACACTTTTTCCCCTCATAATGTTCCCCCACACTCTCCCCATACTGTCCTCTCACACTATTTCCCATATACTGTCCTCTCACACTATTCTCCCCATTCGGTACCCTCACACTTTTCTCCTCACTAACTATTCATACTTTCCCTCCTATATTGTCCCCCATACTGTTCTCTCACACTTTTGCCCCATACTGTCCCCTACCACTATTCCCCCATACTGCCCCATCACACTTCACCCCCATACTGTCCCACTCACACTTTTTTTTTCATACTATCCTATCACACTTCCACTCCAATACTGTCCCCACACAATATTCTCCCCTATACTATCCCCTCACTTTCCCCCTCAACTGTTTCCTCACAATCCCACATACTGTCCCTCACACTTTCACTTTCCTCATACTTTCCCCTCACACTTTCCTTCCCCATACTGTCTCCTCACACTTCCCCTCTCATTCTGTCCTCTCACATTTTTCTCCCCCAAAACTGTCCTCTCACACTACATCCTTAAAGTCCCCTCACACTTTTCACCCCATACTGTCCTCTAACACTTTTCTCCCCCGATACTGTCCCCTCACACTCCCACCTCCATATTGTCTCCTTACATTATTCCCCCCAATAAAACTGCTCTGTATCTTCGGCTCCAGTGGAATTCTTACATTATTGCTGTCCTACTCCTCTGCGGTGCATAAGTGATGTCATCAGCATGATCAGGTGACATGATGAGACTGTTAATGTTGCCTTGACCCCAAAAGTATCAGCGTTTAGAGCTTCAAGAGTTTGTCAGCTTGGAGAGCAGCCGAATTCTACACTGCCTGGGAGAAATTTTGTATCACCACATTAGACGGTCTGATGGAGCCCCCTGCTGACTGCACTCAGGGAAAATACCCCATCTGCCCTTGGCCAATTATACCCCTTGTATAGTGGTGCAATAAAAAGTCACAAAAATGTGTTAAAACATGAAGTTTTGCTTGTGTGATGATTGTGGACTAATTTTAATATTTAAAAAAACATCCTAGAAACGTCTCCCAAAAATGCTTTGATGGAGAACTGTTTTTGTAGTATTCAGGCTTGAAATTAATATTCATCTGCTTTTTAAAGTAAAAAATTGCTCCTGCTGAATTCACATTAATGCATCCTGTATCAATTAGGCTACATTTTATGATCACGTCCATGTCAAAATTACTGAATCTTAAATAAAATACAGTAAAGGAAAAAATATATATTTTAATGATTTTAACTGTTTATTTGCAAAATACAACAGTGTGGTGATTATAGATAATAATGCTACATTATAATAATAACAAAAATACAATTGTTAGTCAATCTTAATGATTGGTAACAGCAAGTGCAATTGTTAAATATTTTTTCTAACCTTGTTTATTTTCAACAACAATAACATTTTGATTAGAGATGATCCAATTGATTTGCTGCTAATTGATTTCAAGGCATATTTCATGAAATATAGATCAAACAATTTTCGATTTGTGCGATTCGCCAAGAAAATGCCTAGCATCATTTCACATCTTGCCAAAGATTACATCAGTCAGAGAGAGGGCTCACATGATGTCAGATTCGGCCTTCCCTATGCCTTGCAACTATCACATTACAAGGTCTATTGCAGCCAATCGGAAGGAATCATAGATAGGGTTGACTGGACCCATGGAAGTTCGGGTGCGACCAAACTTTAGTCCTAAGTTTGGTTCGGGTACAAGAATTTGAACCTAAAACCTAACCCCATAGAAATCAAGGGGGACCCGAACTTTGGAGCTGGAAAATCTCTCTCTCTTTCTCTCTCTCTCTCCTCCTCGAACTCCCGAACTGTAAACGGACTTCCAGGAGAAGGTGTCCGGTACGAAACCCGAGCTTTACAGTTCGGGTTCACTCATCTCTAATTATAGACACTATAAAAGATGAGGCGGCAAAAGCATGTGGAATTTTAGGGATTTGGAGCATATGTGGAGGAGATCAGAGTGCACAGTTAGTGATTAAAGAGAGATGCAGAAAGGCCTAAAAAGTAGATAACTACTAAATAGTGATGAGCTCATCACTGCTCGGTACTTACCTGAGCATCTCACTGCTTGAAATGCTCGGCGAGTACTTCCGGGATGCTTGGGCGGGAACTCTCGTCCCCACCCCACATGTTGTGCACTCTTTAGACAGCCAATTAACATGTAGTGATTTCCTGCCACGCACTGTAATACCATAGCCACATTGCTTGTGGCATTACAGTGATTGCCTGGCCGCATAGCTTCATCGGGTCTATATAAGACCTGGTGACCCTATGCTCGTCACAGTGTACCCCAGAAACAGGCCAAGTAGGGAGAGCTGATGCTGAGTGAGGGAGAGAATTGGCGGTTTATTAGTTAGGTATAGGTATTCCACAGCAAGATATATATTCATCTGAACTAATAGTCCTTCAGAGGACTAATCCAGCTGCATATATTACTGGTGATAGCAGGAGTTAGGCAGGAAGAGTTTGTGGACACTATATACAGGAGAATAGGGTCCATTTCATGTTCTGTCTGCTGCTGTTACAGATATCCATAGCTCTAGATACCAGGGCTAATTTATTTTTGCTCTTAATCCTGACTATTTTCTTAAAAAGCAATACAGTACACCATTTTACTGCTCCAGTTGCTTGTTAGCAGAATACAGACAGATTTTTTTTTTACTTTATGTGCATTGTTGTGTGTTGTTGAAACCTATTCACACTTGGTCGCTGACCAATATCAAACTAATAGGCCACTGCCTTAAACCGTGGTCATCAGATGTGATCTGATATAGCTGCACTAATAATCCAGAATTTTTTGGGAGCGTGCCAGATATTACACTCCATTTATAGTCTGCCAGCTGTGTGTTGTTCAAACCTAATTACACTTGATCGCTGACCAATAGCATATCTGTGAACAATGTTGTCAGAATATTACGCCACTTTTACAGACTGACAATAAAACATACAAAAACAAAGCTAAAATGGATTTTCCTGGAAGAAATGTTAAGAAACATTCTTTGCAGGGTCATGACTTGTATATAAGGCCAAATAGATAACAAAAAAAAAAGTTATGGACTGTGGAAAAGATTTATGTGACCAGAATGAACACTCATCTTGAGCTGATGATACCACCTAGTAGCACCTGTCCCTATTGTAAATGCATCTAACAGCGGTATCGAAAGGGAATACAATAGATTTGTATTTTTTTCTGCAGCACCAGCAGCATGCAGTATAAGGCAGTAATACCTGGCTGGATTGGTGTAATACGCTATCCATACTGTCATAGCTCACCCGTAAACGAATTTCAGATAAAAAAGGTAATATTCTAGAAGATAGAATCTATTTGAATTTTCCTTCCCATTATTAAGGATTGGGTCTCCTACACTACTATTACTTATGCAGCAGTTTCAAGGGCTGCCAAAAATTAGAACGCACTCCAATACACATTTGTATATATATATATATATATATATATATATATATATATATATACACCGCGTGCAGAATTATTAGGCAAATGCGTGTTTTGATCACTTTGATACTTTTCATACATATTGTCCTACTCCAAACAGCATTGGCTTGAGAGCCAACTACCAATTAAGTGAATCTGGTGATGTGCAACTCTGTAATGAGGAGGGGTGTTGACTAATGACATCAACACCCTATATAAGGTGTGCTTAATTATTAGGCAACTTCCTTTCCTTTGGCAAAATGGGTCAGAAGAGAGATTTGACGAGCTCTGAAAAGTTCAAAATTGCGAGATGTCCTGCAGAGGGATGCAGCACTCTTGAAATTTCCAAACTTTTAAAGCGTGATCACCGAATAATCAAGCGTTTCATGGTAAATACCCAACAGGGTCGCAAGAAGCGTGTTGGCCAAAAAAGGCGCAAAATAACTGCCCATGAATTGAGGAAAATCAAGCGTGAAGCTGACAAGATGCCATTCGCCACCAGTTTTGCCATATTTCAGAGCTGCAACGTTACTGAAGAATCAAAAAGCACAAGGTGTGCGATACTCAGGGCCATGGCCAAGGTAAGGAAGGATGAAAAACGATCACCTTTGAACAAGAAACATAAGATAAAACGTCAAGAATGGGCCAAGAAATATCTTAAGACTGATTTTTCAAAGGTTTTATGGACTGATGAAATGAGAGTGACTCTTGATGGGCCGGATGGATGGGCCAGAAGCTGGATCAGTAAAGGGCAGAGAGCTCCACTCCGACTCAGACTCAGACGCCAGCAAGGTGGAGGTGGGGTACTGGTATGGGCCGGTATCATCAAAGATGAACTTGTGGGACCTTTTCGGGTTGAGGATGGAGTGAAGCTCAACTCCCTGACCTACTGCCAGTTTCTGGAAGACAACTTCTTCAAGCAGTGGTACAAGAAGAAGTCGGTATCGTTCAAGAAAAACATGATTTTCAGGCAGGACAATGCTCCATTTCATGCATCCAACTACTCCACAGCGTAAAGGTCTAAAAGAAGAAAAAATAATGACATGGCCACCTTGTTCACCTGATCTGAACCCCATAGAGAACCTGTGGTCCATCATAAAATGTGAGATCTACAGGGAGGGAAAACAGTACACCTCTCAGAACAGTGTCTGGGAGGCTGTGATGGCTGCTGCACGCAATGTTGATCGAAAACAGATCAAGCAACTGACAGAATCTATAGATGGAAGGCTGTTGAGTGTCATCATAAAGAAAGGTGGCTATATTCATCACTATTTTTTTTGGTTTTTGTTTTTGCATGTCAGAAATGTTTATTTCTAAATTTTGTGCACTGATATTGGTTTAACTGGTGAAAATAAACAAGTGAGATGGGATTATATTTGGTTTATATTAAGTCGCCTAATAATTCTGCACAGTAATAGTTACCTGCACAAACAGATATCCTCCTAAGATAGCCAAATCTAAAAAAAACCCACTCCAACTTCCAAAAATATTAAGCTTGGATATTTATGAGTCTTTTGGGTTGACTGAGAACATAGTTGTTGATCAATAATAAAAATAATCCTCTAAAATACAACTTGCCTAGTAATTCTGCACACAGTGTAGGTGGACAGAAATTGTAATAAGGTCATGAAGGGGGAGATTTATCAAACATGGCGTAAAGTGAGCCAGTTTCACAGGTCTAGTTTTCACAGATAGATCTCCCCCAAATCTGTTTTCTTTTCAGATAATTCAGATAACACATAATGGCAAATAATTTAAATACAGGTCAAAGAAAATGGATTTTAACAGAGTATTGGAAATCTCAAAATGCTGAAACCGTTAGAGCAAATTGGGTTGAAACATTTGGTACTCAAGCCCCAAAGAGACAAACCATTTACCGCATTCGTGACAAATTCAATGCCACTGGCTCAATCCTTAATGCTCCAAAAACTGGTCGACCCAAATCAGTCTGTACAGAAGATAATAAACAACTTGTTGCTGAAACATTTGTTCAGAGTCCAAAAAAGTCCACCAGAAGAGCCTCTTTGGAATTCTGAATTTCACGAGCTTCTATCATGCGAATCCTGAAATCTATTGGGTGGAAAGCTTATCGTCCATGTCTAATTCATGGTTTATTGGAGGATGATCCAGACAGGTAGCTGCAATTTAGTGAGATTATGCTTAACGAAATTGAAGAAAATCCAGTAATTTTAGATTAACATTATGTGGAGTGATGAAGCTTCTTTCAAATTATCCAGCCATATTAACAGACATAATTGTATTTACTGGTATAATGAGAACATGCATTTAACATTAGAGCAACAACTAAATGAGCCTGGTGTCAATGTTTGGGGTGGTATTTCAAGTTTTGGTGTTTTAGGACCAATATTTTTTGATGGAACAGTCACAGGAGATAAGTATCTCGAAACACTCATGAATCAAGTTGTTCCCCAGTTACAGCAACAGCCTAATTCAAATGACCTTTATT
This sequence comes from Phyllobates terribilis, assembly GCF_046119375.1. Lineage (NCBI taxonomy): Eukaryota > Metazoa > Chordata > Amphibia > Anura > Dendrobatidae > Phyllobates > Phyllobates terribilis. Next base: position 640,637,885 of record NW_027362762.1, read on the forward strand.
TCCAACAAGATGGGGCCCCTCGACATTTTTCAATAGTAGTCCGCGAGTATCTTGATGAAACATTTCCTAATAAATGTATTGGCCGAAGAGGCCCACTTGATTGGCTGGCGCGTTCACCAGACTTGACCCCAATGGATTTTTTCTTTTGGGGAGTACTCAAGGACAAAGTTTATAGTCGAAAACCAAAAAGTGTCAGTGATTTGAAAAATTACATAAGAATTGCATTTCAAGAAATTAATACCCAAAGAGACTTGTGCAAAAAAGTTTGTCGAAGCGTAAGAGGCAGACTTCAAAGCTGTGCAAATTGTAATGGAAAACAGTTTGAGCACCTGCATTGATAAAATTTAAGGGCTTTTGTATTATTGTTCAGAATAAAATGTAATTGTCAATGTTATGCTTGTGTTAGTAAATGGAATTTTATATGTAAATCAAAATAAACGTTATTATTTACTGGCCACCTACTTTTGGACCACCCTGTATGTATATTTATATATATATATATATATATATATATATATATATATATACAGTACAGACCAAAAGTTTGGACACACCTTCTCATTTAAAGATTTTTCTGTATTTTCATGACTTTGAAAATTGTACATTCACACTGAAGGCATCAAAACTATGAATTAACACATGTGGAATTATATACTTAACAAAAAAGTTTGAAACAACTGAAAGTATGTCTTATATTCTAGGTTCTTCAAAGTAGCCACCTTTTGCTTTGATGACTGCTTTGCACACTCTTGGCATTCTCTTGATGAGCTTCAAGAGGTAGTCACCGGAAATGGTTTTCACTTCACAAGTGTGCCCTGTCAGGTTTAATAAGTGGGATTTCTTGCCTTATAAATGGGGTTGGGACCATCAGTTGTGTTGTGCAGAAGTCTGGTGGATACACAGCTGATAGTTCTACTGAATAGACTGTTAGAATTCGTATTATGGCAAGAAAAAAGCAGCTAAGTAAAGAAAAATGAGTGGCCATCATTACTTTAAGAAATGAAGGTCAGTCAGTCCGAAAAATTGGGAAAACTTTGAAAGTGTCCCCAAGTGCAGTTGCAAAAACCATCAAGCGCTACAAAGAAACTGGCTCACATGAGGACCGCCCCAGGAAAGGAATACCAAGAGTCACCTCTGCTTCTGAGGATAAGTTTATCCGAGTCACCAGCTTCAGAAATTGCAGGTTAACAGCAGCTCAGATTAGAGACCAGGTCAATGCCACACAGAGTTCTAGCAGCAGACACATCTCTTCAACAACTGTTAAGAGGAGACTTTGTGCAGCAGGCCTTCATGGTAAAGTAGCTGCTAGGAAACCACTGCTAAGGACAGGCAACAAGCAGAAGAGACTTGTTTGGGCTAAAGAACACTAGGAATGGACATTAGACCAGTGGAAATCTGTGCTTTGGTCTGATGAGTCCAAATTTGAGATCTTTGGTTCCAACCACCGTGTCTTTGTGCGATGCAGAAAAGGTGAACGGATGGACTCTACATGCCTAGTTCCCACCGTGAAGCATGTAGGAGGAGGTGTGATGGTGTGGGGGTGCTTTGCTGGTGACACTGTTGGGCATTTATTCAAAATTGAAGGCATACTGAACCAGCATGGCTACCACAGCATCTTGCAGCGGCATGCTATTCCATCCGGTTTGCGTTTAGTTGGACCATCATTTATTTTTCAACAGGACAATGACCTCAAACACACCTCCAGGCTGTGTAAGGGCTATTTGACCAAGAGGGAGAGTGATGGGGTGCTATGCCAGATGACCTGGCCTCCACAGTCACCAGACCTGAACCCAATCGAGATGGTTTGGGGTGAGCTGGACCGCAGAGTGAAGGCGAAAGGGCCAACAAGTGCTAAGGATCTCTGGGAACTCCTTCAAGATTGTTGGAAGACCATTTCCGGTGACTACCACTTGAAGCTCATCAAGAGAATGCCAAGAGTGTGCAAAGCAGTCATCAAAGCAAAAGGTGGCTACTTTGAAGAACCTAGAATATAAGACAAATTTTCAGTTGTTTCACACTTTTTTGTTAAGTATATAATTCCACATGTGTTAATTCATAGTTTTGATGCCTTCAGTGTGAATGTACAATTTTCATAGTCATGAAAATACAGAAAAATCTTTAAATGAGAAGGTGTGTCCAAACTTTTGGTCTGTACTGTATATATATACAGTTAGGTCCATATATATTTGAACAGAGACAAAATTTTTCTTATTTTGGTTCTAGACATTACCACAATGAATTTTAAACAAAACAATTCAGATGCAGTTGAAGTTCAGACTTTCAGCTTTTATTTGAGGGTATACACATTAAAATTGGATGAAGGGTTTAGGAGTTTCAGCTCCTTAATATGTGCCACCCTGTTTTTAAAGGGACCAAAAGTAATTGGACAGATTAAATAATTGTAAATAAAATGTTCCATTTCTAGTACTTGGTTGAAAACCCTTCGTTGGCAATGACTGCCTGAAGTCTTGAACTCATGGACATCACCAGACGCTGTGTTTCCTCCTTTTCGATGCTCTGCCAGGCCTTCACTGCGGTGGTTTTCAGTTGCTGTTTGTTTGTGGGCCTTTCTGTCTGAAGTTTAGTCTTTAACAAGTGAAATGCATGCTCAATTGGGTTGAGATCAGGTGACTGACTTGGCCATTCAAGAATATTCCACTTCTTTGCTTTAATAAACTCCTGGGTTGCTTTAGCTTTATGTTTTGGGTCATTGTCCATCTGTACTATGAAATGACGACCAATCAGTTTGGCTGCATTTGGATGGATCTGAGCACACAGTATGTCTCTGAATACATCAGAATTCATTCGGCTGCTTCTGTCCTGTGTCACATCATCAATAAACACTAGTGACCCAGTGCCACTGGCAGCCATGCATGCCCAAGCCATCACACTGCCTCCGCCGTGTTTTATAGATGATGTGGTATGCTTTGGATCATGAGCTGTACCACGCCTTCACCATACTTTTCTCTTTCCATCATTCTGGTAGAGGTTGATCTTGGTTTCATCTGTCCAAAGAATGTTCTTCCAGAACTATGCTGGCTTTTTTAGATGTTTTTTTAGCAAAGTCCAGTCTAGCTTTTTTATTCTTGATGCTTATGAGTGGCTTGCACTGTGCAGTGAACCCTCTGTATTTACTTTCATGCAGTCTTCTCTTTATGGTAGATTTGGATATTGATACGCCTACCTCCTGGAGAGTGTCGTTCACTTGGTTGGCTGTTGTGATGGGGTTTTTCTTCACCATGGAGATTATTCTGCGATCATCCACCACTGTTGTCTTCCGTGGGCGCCCAGGTCTTTTTGCATTGATGAGTTCACCAGTGCTTTCTTTTTTTCTCAGGATGTACCAAACTGTAGATTTTGCCATTCCTAATATTGTAGCAATTTCTCGGATGTTTTTTTTCTGTTTCTGCAGTTTAAGGATGGCTTGTTTCACCTGCATGGAGAGCTCCTTTGACCGCATATTTACTTCACAGCAAAACCTTCCAAATGCAAGCACCACACCTCAAATCAACTCCAGGCCTTGAATCTGCTTAATTGGGAATGACATAATGAAGGGATTACCCACACCTGTCCATGAAATAGCCTTGGAGTCAATTGTCCAATTACTTTTGGTCCCTTTAAAAACAGGGCGGCACATGTTAAGGAGCTGAAACTCCTAAACCCTTCATCCAAACAAACAGCAACTGAAAACCACCGCAGTGAAGGCCTGGCAGAGCATCAAAAAGGAGGAAACACAGCGTCTGGTGATGTCCATGAGTTCAAGACTTCAGGCAGTCATTGCCAACGAAGGGTTTTCAACCAAGTACTAGAAATGAACATTTTATTTACAATTATTTAATCTGTCTAATTACTTTTGGTCCCTTTAAAAACAGGGTGGCACATGTTAAGGAGCTGAAACTCCTAAACCCTTCATCCAATTTTAATGTGGATACCCTCAAATAAAAGCTGAAAGTCTGAACTTCAACTGCATCTGAATTGTTTTGTTTAAAATTCATTGTGGTAATGTCTAGAACCAAAATTAGAAAAATGTTGTCTCTGTCCATATATATATGGACCTAACTGTATATATATATATATATATATATATATATATTTATATATATAAACACAGCAGGATCTTTAGTATAAAAACCAGGCTCGCCAATGTAACCTCAATGTAATCACATTCTACAGCTCCTGCACCTCCTTCTCCTCGGCCTCCATCTCCGAAATGACCACATCAGTCGCAAGCTGGAAGCACTGCAGCACTGCCTCGGTCAAGCAGCAACAGGCTGTGCTGTAGATACTATGCTTAGGTGACAAACCGCACACCGCTGCAGAGTTGTTGAAAGCTGTAACAGAGCAGGCAGATCTGTGGCTTTCCCCGCTGAACATACAGCCAGGTATGATCGTGTGTAGCAATGGCTGGAACCTGGTGGCTGCTCTGAGGTTTGGCAACCTCGCACACGTACAATGGCTCGCCCATGTGTTCAACTTAGTGGTTCAGCAGTTTCTCAAAACCTACCCAGATCTGCCAGAGCTGCTTGTGAAAGTACTCCGCATGTGTGCCCATTTTGGAAAACTACAGCTTCCGCCACCCTGGTTGTGCTTCAGCAGGGTTTGCTGAAGATCTTTGTGTTTTGAAGCACCCAGAAATGTGAGCTGATGTTGGACAGGCTGCCATTGCTTATGGAATAAGCTGCATTAGAGGACTTCCTGGGAGAAATAACAGCCAGAGTAGATATGGTTTCCTTCTATGCCAGTCCTTTCACCGACCTGAAGAATATGTCTGTTTTGAAATACAACTCTCAAAGAGAAGCAGCCCTGGCTAAGAAAAGTCTGTATGAAGGTTCCCGGACACTCTATGGCTGCTTTTTTACTGTGGACTGGCTCCAGCAATCTTTAAGACTTAAGATCTTCAATATGGCACCTTGGCAAAGCCCAATTCTGTTCTCCCTCTGATATCTGACAAAGACGTCATGCTGGAGAAACTTGCACCTACTGCCACTCAGTGTCTTCAGCTCCTTTGTGAGAAACGAATGTTTGGGCAGCCAGTCTACCAAATAACATTCCTGAGATGGAAATTGTAGATGGCTTCGCTTCAGGTACTGAGTGCTAATACCAAACCATAGTGTGCCATAATTCACTGGATATTCCTGGCTGGTTGGAGACAAGCTCATTCCCACAGAAAAGTACTAGTGTCATGGAATGACAAGGGGATGTCCGGCAGACAGCACAACACTCGGATGCAATGGGAGATAGCGGGGGAAGGAGGGCCCTATCGGTAGGGAACAAGGGAAGGGACACCTCCTGACACCAACCTGTGTCTGTCCCTAAGCTCCCCTATCGTCCCTAGACTGGTCCTTGCCCCCGTGCGCGATCACGTACCTAAGCCCTCGCTGGCCCTGGACTTAACCTGGCTAGTGCACAGGTCAGTGAGACACTAGTCTCACCACTACAATAGGACAACACAAGGAAGGGAAGAAAAACAATTGGAAGATAACAGCATAAAATACACTTATCTCTCCAACAGAAAATGTCACTGCTGCAATAGCAACAAACACCACAGCTTCTACAGAGACTGGCTCCTTCAAAGAGATCAGCATAGAATGAACTATAACCAGCGGTCAACTGATGGATCATGTGGCTATTTAAAGGGAGGTGGGAGTGGCACCAACCAACATCAGCTGACCATTAACAAAAGGCTGCCTATAAGAGACTAACATTAAAACTTGCTGGACCCAAAGGAAAAAAATACATTTAAATTACAGCATAACCAGAGCTGCCACGAATCTCTAAATTATTTGTGACAACCAGCAAGCTAAGGAGATGGTGGCCTCTTTCATCATGAAGGAGTTTTCTTGTTGTCTAGGAGACTGACCACCGCTGTTGTCTACTTTGTGAACATTGTGTTGAAGCTATAGTGTTGAAGCTTGATTGACCCAGAGCCCGCAATCCTATGCATCGGGGGGACGTGTTCCGTCCCAATGTCCGACTGGGTCCTGGCATCCACAATATTAACCCAGTGTACCGTCAGTGAGATGTACCGTCCCTGGCCACAAGCACTTGTCCACGTGTCTGTGGTTAGGTGGTCCTTCCCAGTAACTGCATTGGTGAGAGTATGAGTAGTGTTCTGGGACCCGTGCTTGTATAAGGTGGGTACGGCTCACCGGGAAAAATAGTGGCGACTGGGAACAGAGTACCAAGGGACAGCCGCCATTATGAGGTTGTGGAAAGCTTCCGCCTCCACGAACCTAAAAGGCAAAATTTCTAGCGCAAGCAGTTGAGAAAAGTGGCAGTTTAGTATTGTGGCCTGTGGGTGGGTGGATGTCTGTGTGTCACCCCAGGCCTGGATGCCACAAATATTAAAGGCTGTGTCTGAGAGCAGGAGGGAGGTTCCCTGGTCAGGGACCATTAGCATGCAGCACCTCCTGTCCCAGGCCAGTAGGGGGAGCTGGAACTGAGGGCAGGGTTAGAGAGACCAGGACCCACTTCTGAAGCATCCAGAAGGGTTCCCAGAGGAAAGGGACAGGTCAGCAGCAGCTGAGGAGTCCGGGAGGCAGAGGAGGAACAGCAAGCCAGGGACAGAGGCGACGAGAGCCGGTCCTGGCTGAGAGAGAACTACACAACCGGACACTGGGGTCCGAGGCTGTCAGGGTTGCAAGCCCGGCAGCAGATAACCAACCCGCGAGGGATTTCAGGTCCCTTGGCCTGAGAAGCCTGGAGGCTCCGCCACACAGAGGGACCGGTACAGCACGGAGAAGCAACAGGTACCTAAGGCCCGAGTCGCAAGCCATACAGGCGTAGTACACGGCCAGCTCAGGGACGTGGGCTATCACACCACGAAAAGGGGGATAGTCAGCAAGGGCAGAGAGAGAACGGTAGGCCTTCACACTTACCCTGACCAGTGGGGCTCGCCCGAATGCTCTCAGACACCCAGGCCCATTCCTACCCTGTACGCCTGTTGGGTCATTATTACTAACTACAATAAAGACCCTGGACTGTTTGAAGCAGATTCTGAACCCTTATTATTGCGGCTTGCACCATCACCCCCAACATCCTATTACACTGCCCTGAGGCTACACTCTTCCCGTGGGGAGTTATCCTATCCCTGTGCTGCATACCAACATCAGCCTCAGCGGTCAGCCTTGCAGAGGCGGTCATCCCTGACCGCAATCCACGGGTGGCGTAGTCGGACATTCAAAACCCTACAAATAGACTGCCACAGCATTTGGTCTGACCGCCCTGAGCCACGGGATCGGGTTGCCACTACTACCCCCAACATTGCACCGAAGCCCGGTTCCGGGTGCCCCACGGCCCAGGGGGTGAGTCATCTGCGTATTTGCGCTTGCATTCCAAGGACTGGGGTAGGGACAACTGAACGCTGAGGGAAAACTGAGGAATATGCCGACTCCAAGTAAAAAAAATCTCCCGGATCCACACATTCCTCAAACAAGAATCTGCAAAAACAATTGTGCATGCCCTCATCATCTCCTGCCTCGACTACTGCAACCTCCTGCTCTGCGGCCTCCCTTCTAACACTCTTGCACCCCTCCAATCTATCCTAAACTCTGCTGCATCACTAATCCACTTGTCTCCCTGCTATTTCCCAGCCTCTCCTCTCTTTCAATCCCTTCACTGGCTCCCCATTGCCCAGAGACAACAAGTTCAAAACCCTAACCTTGGCATGCAAAGCCATCCACAACCTGTCTCCTCCACACATCTGTGACGTAGGCTCCCTTACCTTCACGCAACTCCGATCCTCATAAGATCTCCTTCTCTACTCCCCTCTTATCTCCTCTTCCCACAATCGCATACAAGATTTCTCCTGTGCTTCCCCCCCACTGTGGAACTTTCTACCCCAACATATCAGGTTCTTACCTATCATGGAAACCTTCAAAAGGAATCTGAAGAACCCCCTCTTCCAACAAGCTTACAACCTGCAGTAACCCGCACTCCACTAACGCTGCACGACCAGCTCTACCCTCACCTACTGTATCTTCACCCATATATCCAAAAAGAGCGGAAGTGTACAAACCCAATACAGTAAAAAATATAATTTTTATTGATTACATTAAAATAGGCAATGCATATTAAAACAGGGTAAAGGATATAGAACAGAGTGACACCTAACCCAGTGTTGGTAAGATCAATGGTAAACGACACCCTTAAGTATATTATGATTACAAAATATTCACACCGTACACAGGATAAATTGAACAAGTGAATATAGTACAGCCACCTAGTGGATAATACAAGATACAGCACGTGATTATACCACATGATTTTTATATAGTCTGTACTGCAATGTGATATATATAAAGTAGAGAAACCAAAATAAGTAGCACAATCCAAGTTAGTCAGGACATTGCGTGCAATGAATATGGCAACTGACAAGTTGGAGAGATTAGACACAAGCAGTGTGTATATACTGTATATTAAAGCAGAAGTGCCTATGAATATATGTAAGGTAAGTACCTGGGGTAGTCACAGCCACTGGGTAGGTGGAAGCCCCAATGCGCGTTTTGCACCTGATTCTTCCTAGGGGCATCACCCATCCCTTGTAGATTGTGAGCCCTCGCGGGCAGAGTCCTCTCTCCTCCTGTACCAGTCGCCATCACGTTTTTGTTCAAGATTATTGTAATTGTTTTTGCTATGTATACCCCTTTTTCACATGTAAGGCGCTATAATAACAAATAATAATAACAATGTGGTCCAGACTCACGGCTACTGAGACAAGACCGTGTGGAAGACAGTGTGGTGGTGGTTGCAAACTGACTGGAAGCATTATCTATTTATTTGCTATCCAACCAACAACCTTTTCACACAGGTCTGGCTTCAAGAGTGGTATTTTGTGGCCCCCTAAAAAGTGGGACAGGAAGCTAGGTCGACATGATGTGGGTGCTTGATGTGCTCCCTCAGCAGGCACAGTTTTATCTTGCCCATGGCCTCGACCTCTGCATGCACCATCACCATCACGTCCACTTCCCCGTCCCTTGCCCATTTTAAATGGAGATTAATATTTGTCACGCTGCCAAAAATGTCTGTATTATTACCACAGTAATATAGGATCACGTCTAATGACCACGATTTTAGGCAGTGACCTGGGAATAAGAGATGCTTTCAGGGGTTTTCTTGCTGCTCCCATGTCTTTTCAGCACTGTATGGATGTGTCTGATCATATCTCACACACCAAATGGCCAGATAAGGTAGTAAAATGTTTAAATTATATTTACAGTGAATGTATTTGTCACTGTTGAAAGCAATGCAAAAGTGCAAAAACGCATTTACCAGGAAAATCCATTTTGGTTTTGTTTTTGTATGTTTTATTGTGAGTCCGTAAAAGTGGTGCAATACTCTGACAACATTGTTCACAGCAGTGACCTGGGAGTCAGAGATACTTCCAGGGGTCTTCCCAATGCTGTTCCCATGTCATTTGAGCACTGTTCCCATCGATTCAGCCAATTTTTAGGCCCCTTCCAGACCTCCGGGGGGGGGGGGCTGCCGGAAAAATGCTTGCGTTTCCCATTGACTTACATTGGGCTCATTGCTTCGGTCGAGCACCTGAGCATTACGATTTGCTTGACCCGAGAATTTTAGTGCTCACTCATCACTACTACTAAAACAAAGCGTAGTGCAGCATGGGTAGAGAACATGGAAATTCATACCGTCTATGAATAATAAAAATAGATTCCAGTAATAGAGGTAGATAGGGACTGGAGAGATGCATGAGCTGTATGACTGTGTATTAATTTATCCATGATACACTCCAGTACATCACCTTTTCCAGCTACTTGTAAATTTAATTACACCGATTTTTTTGTTTCATTTTTTTTCTCTAGGATAACAGTTTAATTCCCCTTACCCTCAAAGCAATTTTTCATACTGAATAAAAATGATGAAACTAGGGTAGTCTGAGAAATTGTGTTTTCTGGCTTGTGAGACTGACAAGAGATAAGTGACATCTTTTTGCATTTGTTTTTGTAATTATTTGTTTCTCTTTTTTTTTTTTTTTTTTATAGACGAAAGAAACTTCCCAACATTCCAGACATTTAAATGCAACTGTCCGTCTCACAAAGTGTGCATTTTACATTTTTTGGCACATTCATATTAAAAGTCCAAATTTGCTAGTTGACAACTCATTGGGAAGGTAATAATCATCTGGAATTTTCTCCATTTGTACACAGTGTATGTGACTGTGTATTGATGGAGTCCAAACTTTAGAGATGGTGTTGTAGAGATGGTTTTTCCAGCCTGGTCATCAAAAAATTGCTTCTTCTAAGGTCCTCAGAAATCTCCTTTGTTTGTGCCATGATACACTTCCACAATGTGTTTTGGAGATCAGATTTTGCTGCATTCATGAAAACATCTCAGCTCAAATTTCACCTATAAATTATCTCCAGTTACTAAGAGTTCATATACTTTTGCTACTCACATGCATGAGATGTTGGATAAAAAATGAAAAAGTCTAATATTTTGACTCATTTGTTTTATTTGGCTCTCTTTATCTATGACTATCTAGGACTTGGACAAAAATCTAATTAGGTCAAATTTATATGTAAACAGAGATCAGAATGGAACAACAGTATATTTATTTTATTTAACAACCTAATATTAATTATAAAAAACGTATAATACAGTAACAATATTCACAATGTTTGACAGTAAAATAAGAAGGGATTTGCACAACAAACTAAACTATGATAATACACTAGAATTCAAGGGCTGGCAGTTTAAAATGCTCTACTGGAGGGAAGGGGAACTAGACTGTCATTAACTATACGGGGCGTGGGGCAATCTTTTAAAGCTTTGGCAATACTCTGTTCCTATCACAAATCGCTGCCCATTCCCTCTGTCACTCTCTATCCACTTTCGCGATGCCGCTTTGGCGTCTGCTGGTCTCCATCTGACGACTACTGTCTTTCCCTCTATCCGTGCCTATGTCCCTGTCAGAGGTAACGGCCCGTATCGCGCGTCCTTCCTGGTCGCCGGCCCGACCGTGAATCTCCGATCTGACACCTACAGAGCTTCTGCGACATCCTGCCACTGGCACACACTTCTGAGAACCATGCTGCCGCAACCAGCCTCCGTCCTGTCAACCGACGTCACCCAAGTGAGGAACCTTGACTGGCGTCCCTCGGATCTTTGGGGCTTGACCGTCAACGTCTGCGCTGGGCAGATGCGTTGCACTTTTCTTCCTTACTGGAGCTCTGGATGCTGCTGTGTCTCCTCCCATCTCTCTCCTTGGCACCAAAATAACTTCAGAGCATGCCCATGAGTTGTTTTTCTCCTGAGCTGGTTTCCCTGAAACACTCGACTCGGAGTTCTAATTAATCTTGTCCCCTCTGCTACACTTCTTTGCTGTTCTGGTTCCACAATGTTTGTCTCCTTACATATACATGGAAAATTCTGAAGAGTTCACAAACTTTCAAGAACCCTTGAAGCTACCATTGCAGCATTCTTGGTTATGAGCTGTTATAGGGGAGGGAGGTGAGAAGGGTTTTTAAAATTAAAAAATAAATAACAATACACGTTTTACATTTTTGCATAACTGTTTTACTTGTCTATTCTAGCACCCATCCACCCCACAACAATACTGTAGGCTTATTTGCCAATTCCGGGCGTGTACCTACCTACAAACATATAATTCTTGTTTATGGCTTATTGTCAGGGGAAAGAAGAGTGTTCTTTTTATCTTCTTTGGGACTTGTGCAAATCTGATGTAGTTTTTAGGTCAAATTTATGCAGAAACATGGAAAATTTTGAAAGTCTACCACGTTTAAAGCACCAATGTACCTATTAACATAGAATTCTAGGTTACGACTTGTTGCCTGGGGGAGAAGAGTGATTCAAATAAAAAAAATAATTCTTGGAAATAATACGCACGTTTTACTTATTGCATACCTGTTTTTCAAGACCAATTTGCCAATCACACAACCTCAACTAAACTGCGGGCTGTTGCCACATTTGTCTTCCTGACTTTCAGTTGTGTCATCTTCTCGGCATTTGTTTTAATATCATCAGTTTTGGGCAGGAGGTTTCAACTAGCTTAACAACAAAAAAAAATTCCCATCTGTTTAACTTGTAAAACTGGAAACATATACACACCTTAAAAATACTAAGGGTAAGATTCTGAAATGCTACTGCAAGAGATAAAACTTACACTATAGCTAATAATATGGGAGCCAGTAGCAGCACCACTGACCCTGCTGACACCAGCTATCATGACAGTTGTACTACGAAACACAGATCACTATTGCCCTACTTTGCTTCTGGCAAGCATATTAGTGGGGAAAAAGTAGAGGCCATAATGGAACATATGATACGTACATCACTTGCCTCAGTCACAACAGGATGATGTTAGCTCTAAAAGTGACACAGCTAGCTTCAGGCAGCTTTTCTCAATCTACCTTCTCCACTGCCATAGCACCAAATGATTTACATAATGAACTTAGCCATAGTACTCCAGGGGCTACGAAAGAAATTTCACCATAACAACATCTTTCAGTTATTTATTGGAAGAGGTGAACAGTCAGCCATTGTACACTAATGACATGTGGCTGGAAGGAAAGGTGGAGAAGATTCAAAAGCTTAACTGTATTGCTGGTTCTGCAAGCCTTGGTGGTAGGGAACTGCTAGTAGAAGTGCCACTCTGAGCTAGGGCAAATATTCCTATGGTAATCAGGTGGGGGCAAGGAGCTTGGCACATTTCCCACACAAGTGAAAACTGTCTGACAAGTTAGGGATGATGTTGATGATGATGATCCTGTGTTGGACATGACCTGGGAACCAGATAAGAGTGTTGTGGGGCTTATGTAATTAGAGGAAGAGATTGTTTGCTATATGCAGAGGAGGTGACTTACAGTTAAAAGATCCGCTGAGGCAAAATTAGCTTTTTCTGTGTTCAGCTCGGAAGCATATGATGGCACATGTATAGATGGTGGAGGAGAGCTCCTGAGAGCTTTGGTCTTGTTGGTGATGAGCCGTGTGTGACCGCATCTGGAACATGTGGTAGTTCTTTTTCAGACGAATCTTTGTCATTGTACTGGCTCGGCAGTAGAAAAATAAGCCATGGACGTCTAGGCTCGAATAGACTAGGAAATACTGCTCCTTGTTAACATATGAAATTATATGATGTGCTCATTTGGGAATAACAAGTAAGTTGGTTAGAAATCAGAACAAGCCTTAAGTTGTCCTCCTCCCATCCCTGATTGTGTGTCAATGAAACATGTTCAAGTTTCTGGTGGCAGTCGTTGCTGAGCCACCTATTGCAGTCGGTTACCCTTTGAGGAATGATTGCATGCATTCGGCCCCACTGAAAGATACCAAGCTGCCATTCTTTCTCACAGATAGTGGTGCATTCTGTGCTCTTATGTGCAGGAGAATGTGGAAAGTTCTCTTCACTTGTCTTTAAGTTTCAAAGTGCACTACACAGTAGACATTTGAATCAACTCTGGGCAGGGTCAATACATGAGTTTCACTGCCTAATGGGTGAATGTTTTGAGTGGTAGTGATGCAAGACCACAACATGGCACATAGAGAAGCCTCCATGATTGGACTCCACAGCTGCTTGCACTGCCAGGCAGTGATTATCTGTATCCTCCTACACCTCCTACTCATTCTTTTCAACAAACATTACCTCATTCCCAACAGCAACAGTACACATCATTGATTCCACCCACCACCTCTCATTCTTTTCATTAATGCAAGTCAAAAGCACTGATAATTTCTTTTATGGCTTGAGAGCATGGGTGACAAAAGCCATACAGCAGACAAATGGTTGCTGTTGAGTGACAATGCCCAGAACATTCTGACTGTCTTACATTTGGACAAAGCAACTAATGCTCCCTGCATGGCGCACATCCTAATTGCAATAATATAATATTTCTTAAAGGAGTTTCCCCTTGAACAAAGTACATTTAAATTAATAGATCTTGGAATAAATATAAGTTCCACAATTGGATGTATTAAAAAATGATGTTCCTGTGCTGAGATAATCTTATAAATGTGCCTTTGCTATGTACCGTGTAATGCCTGTGTGTCTGACCGTACAGGAACATGGTCTGATCATACCACATCTCCTAGGCAGGGTAGGAAGGAAAAGGGAGGCTACAGAAAGGACAGCATGGGACCACAGATTATTCTTTTTGTGAGGTAAAACATTACCCAACTGTTTTTAAGCAATGTTTTACCTCACAGAAAGAATTAGCTGTGATCCCGTGCTGTCCTGTCTGCATCCTGTCTTTTGCTTTCTCAGCTGGCCAGGAGCTGTGGTATGACCAGACCATGTCCCTGTACTGTTAGACACAGCCATTATACAGTACATACCAGGGTCACATTTATAAGATTATCTCAGCACGGGAACATTTTTTAAGCACATCTAAATGTGGAACTTATTATTATTCAAATATCTATTGATTAAAATGTTGATTAAACTTAACTTTGTGGTAAAACCCCTTTAAGGAAATATAATCTATTGAAAAAAGTGGTGGATAGATGAAAAAAAGTGTCTGCTCATTTTAAAAAATTTTTATGTGGAGAAGCACGTCCCCTAGGCTTTGCAAAAACATCAAACATGTTTTGCGACATCACAACCTGTTGGAATTGGATGCTGCATATGTTGGAGCATCTGTACAAGCAGTGTAAAGCAGAGATGTACTATTTCAGTAACATTTTTTTAAAGGGAAATCTCACAAATCCTGAAATTTAAACACAAGTGTTCACTTACCAAGTGTATGTGTTGTTTAAAATATTTTTTTGGGCCCGCTTCAGTGCTCCAATAGTCTAATATTACTACACACACCACCTGAATACAGCAGCCAGTTATGCGTGCTTGCTATTGGTATATGATTCTACCTTGATTCCATCCTGGTTCCATCCTATTTGGTAAAGGCACTTAGATTTTTTTAAACATTTTTTTATTTAATTTTATTTTAAAGAGAGAAATTTACATAATCCTGAAACCTAAACACTTAAGTGTTCACCTACTAAAGTGTACATACTGTTTGAAATAATTTGTTGAGCCATCTTCATTGCTTCAATTCGTCTTATTTTAGACATGTACATATGCCACCTGAGTACAACAGCCAGCTGTATGTGCTTGCATTTTATGGTCCCATCCGATTTGTAAAGGCACGTGGACTTTTTTTTTCTTCAACTTTAATATAAGAAGTATTGTTATTTTTGGAATACCTGTTTTAATTGTCTATTCTAAATATCGTACACACTACTACCATACTGTAGTTGTTGTCACGTATTTGTTACCGGCCGTGAACCTTCATGTAACAACTTCGCATCCTAACATTTTCATGTACTTACTTTTCATTTTGGTTGAACTCCATTATTTAACCCCTTTACTCCTCAGGGTGGTTTGCACGTTAATGACCAGGCCAATTTTTACAATTCTGACCACTGTCATTTTATGAGGTAATTACTCTGGAACGCTTCAACGGATCCCACTGATTCGGAGATTTTTTTTTTGTGACATATTGTACTTCATGATAGTGGTAACATTTATTTGATCTGGCTGGCTGGCGTTTATTTTTTAAAAAAAATCATAAATGTGGTGTAAATTTTGAAAATTTTGCAATTTTCAAAAAGAATCAAAGTTAATTCCGTTTGAATCCGTTGATATTTTTTTGCAACTTTATAAGCCATCGCATTGATGAATTCCAATCCTCACATGTGGTAAAAGATAAGTATTATTATTATGCTAACATATAGCACCATCATATTTTACAGCGCTTTACAGATATTGTCATCACTGTCCTCATTGGAGGAAACCCACACAAACCCCAGGCTGATGTTGTCCTTGGTTGCATTTGAACCCAGGACACAAGTGCTTGCAATGCAACAGTGCTAAACACTGAGCCACCATGCTGCCATCTAGACTTTACCTGGGTTCCTTTAGTGAGTAATGTGGTTAATCAGGAAAGAGTCTTCCAGAAGCGTTTTAAAGTTCCCATTATATTTGAAACTAAAGAGGTCATCACTCTCTCTGAAGGCATGCTTTTGTGCAAATCGTGAACCCACAACAGACACAATTATTTTCAAAACATTTTCCCAATGGTTTATTTCACAAGATAGTTCTTAAGTAAGCATTGTATTTATTTTGCCAATCAGGGGCAGCCAGACATAGAATAGGACCCCTGTCCAAGAACAGTATGTGGGCCTTTTGCAGATCAATAGTTCATTTTAAAGAAGTTGTCCACTACTATAGAACATGCCCCACATCAATGTAAATGGTGGAAATAAGACTTTTAGCAAATATCTTGCACTGTCAATATTGCCTGTGAGTGGCGCTATCGCTGACCTCTCACAGGCATCGCCTGGCCCCCGGCAGCAGGCGGCTCCGGCATCCGCTGATGTCATGTCAAGTTCCAGCTGCAGCAGGGCGTGACACAGTGACACACTCCCCGCTGATTGATGGACTGTGGGTGGGGTTTCCCCGCCCGGGTGGGGTTTCCCCGCCCGTCACAGCCCAGCATCCCCGCCCGCCCGTCACAGCCCAGCATCCCCGGGGCGCTTTCCCAATGAACAGCTGTAGCTGTTTTGCCAAATAATCAACATGTGGCACAAAAAATCGTCCTGTACATTCCGAATATACCAGGTAGGGGAGTGTTTTTTATGTCCTTTCTCTTTTCAAACATATTTTTTGTCAGCAGTCTGTACATGGTGCCAAGCTGACTTGATCTGGATAAGTCAGCTTCCACATTTTGGTTAAAGCCATCGACAGCCACAATATCTCTTGTAACATCATTCTGCAGGATCACCGCTAATCCCTGGCAGCACAGCTGACTCCTTTGCTACTGAAACATTTTCTGCAGGAGAATAAGCCATGGCATCCATCTGCTCCTATCTGGTGTCTTTGCTGACATGAATAACTTCTGTGATTTCTGGCACAGTACTTCTTGTACAAAGAGTATCAAACTTAAAGAGAACCAGTCAGCAGGATTTTGCAAAGAAAAAGTACAGACATGGTCATATTGGCGCTGTAATACTGATTAAAATGATACCTGTGGTGAAGAAATCCATTTTGTGGTTTTTGTATAATCTTTGTTTGACGTTCTCCTGCAATCATATGATCGTGAATCAGGGCTGGCCTGAGGGCAGGGTCTTTTCTCGGTGCTATGGACACCAAGTATTAGGTGTTGTTTGCTTATTTTTCACTGCAAAATGCAAATAAATGTATCTAATTTATACAATGTGATTTTCTTGATTTTTTGGGGGATATTCTATCTCTCAATGTTCAAATTAATCGACCCTTAAAATTATAGACTGTTCATGTCTTTGTTAGTGGGCAAACTTACCAAACACAGCAAGGGATCAAATAATTATTTCCTTCACTGTAGATAGATAGATAGATAGATAGATAGATAGATAGATAGATAGATAGATAGATAGATAGATTGCACAGGTGTACAAAATTATATATTTTTTCAGGTGCCAAGGTTTTTTGGATGTATTTAGGGTATTTTGAGGGTGCTGAATTCAGAAATCCCATTACTTTTACTGAATTAGTTCTAGTCTTTGAGATAATTCATCCATGAAAATATTGCATTCCCCCAAAGCAACTTGTGTGTGATAACAAATGCAATAGATTTTGGTCTGTCTTTTGACTCTAACAGTGTCTTAGGTAATGAAATATCCCATATAATTATTTTGTATTTCAATTTGCAGGCTTACAATGCTATCAGAGTGACTTTTTGAAGCCAGAGTTCTACCTTAATTAATTAACTATTAAATATTATAGAAGCCAGAGTCAGTCTGGCAAAACCGAAATCATACTCTTAATCAGCACCATAAACGTAATATAAAACTGTTCAGACATCGTTGGCACCAAAATCACTGTATTTCAGTGTGATAGGACCATAAGACGCACCTAGGTTTTAGAGGAGGAAAATAAAAAAAAAATGTAAGCAAAAATGTGGTCATGATGCACTGTTAAGGGGGAGCGGGTCTGCTGCTGACACTGTAATAGGTGTCTGATAATATCCCCCATCCTGGTAGATATGCCCTCCCTTCGTATTATACGTGACTCCCATCCCCATCCTGATATGCATGGCACCCCTCCATCCTGATATGCATGGCAACCCCGCATCCTTATCCTGGTATGCATGGCACCCCTGATCCCTATCCTGGTATGCATGGCACCCCTCATCCCTATCCTGGCATGCATGGCACCCCTCATCCCTATCCTGGTATGCATGGCACCCCTCATCCCTATCCTGGTATGCATGGCACACCTAATCCCTATCCTGGTATGCATGGCACCCCTCATCCCTATCCTGGTATGCATGGAACCCCTAATCCCTATCCTGGTATGCATGGCACCCCTCATCCCTATCCTGGTATGCATGGTCCCCTCATCCTTATCCTAGTATGCATGGCACCCCTCATCCCTATCCTGGTATGCATGGCACCCTTCATCCTTATCCTGGTATGCATGGCCCCCTCATCCTTATCCTGGTATGCATGGCCCCCTCATCCTTATCCTGGTATGCATGGCACTCCTCATTCTTACCCTGGTATGCATGGCCCCCTCATCCTTATCCTGGTATATATGGCCCTCTCATCCTTATCCTAGTATGCATGGTCCCCCTAATCCCCATCAGGCTACACATAAAAAAAATAAACACTCCTACTCACCTTTCTTCTCTCTCCTCCAGCGCTGCATCCTGTCGGCCTGCACTGATCTCTACACGTGAGCCGCGCATGGCGTCACTGCCACGCGCAGCTCACAAAGTGAGATCAGCTGCCGGAAGTCACTGCTACCCACACTGGGACTGTGTGCACAGGGAGCAGTGACTTCATGCTCCTTAATAGCCAGCACACAGCGTAGCTGCAGTGCAGCTCCCGCTGTTAAAGGGCATGAATATTCACCCCCTCCCCACGCCCATGGGCACTGTGTGCTGTTATTAAGCAGCATGAAGATTCAGTGCTCCCCACGCCTATGGGTGTGGGGAGCAGTGAATATTCATTTTCTTTAGCAGCGGGGACAGTGTAGGCTGCAGCAGGTGGCTGCTGCCTCCTGTGCCCTGTTCCTCCGCCACAACCGCTCCCCCAGCACAGTATATATATATATATATATATATATATATATATATATATATATATACTGTATATATGTACCCCCCAGCAATATTCAGACTATAAGACGCACCCCCCATTTTCATCCAAAATTTTGGAGGAAAAAAGTGCGTCTTATAGTCCGAAAAATACGGTAGATAGATAGAGTAGAAAAAATGAAGTCAGCACTACTCTTTGAAAAAATGTAAATCGTGATTTAATAGCCCTTGGGGGCTTCAGCAACGTTTCGGCTCCAAATGTGAGCCTTTCTCAAGCAGTGTAAGAATGAACAGACAGACTATTTATTAGTACATCCATTACAAATCAATTACAATAATAAAGTGCATAAGTGCTGTACATAACCACAAAGGTTAATACATTATATGTGCAAACTTCTATCGTTGGACATTTGCTTCCAGAGCTTATTATATTATTATATTATTTCATTAAATAACAAATACAATATATAATTGTATGTATTGCTGCTTCCCAGGTTTATTGTGATGCTATATACACTCAGAATTCTGCTATTAATCTGTTTATTTTCACTATGATTGCTATATGTTCATATACAATTATTTTTCAGTTTTCTTTTCATTTGTAGATACTAATGCTGCATTAATTCAACACCTGATGCTTTTGTTTCACCCTAACTAGTTGTCTATGTTAATTGGTGCAAGCTCATTATAAATGTTAGTATACTTTGCTCTACTTCTTTATCCTATGAATAAGGGTGCTCGGATGCACCAGAAACGCGTCAGGTTTTCCCGAGGTTTTCTTTTACCATGTTTTAACTCTATTTTCCAATAAAGTATATTTTTTACGTATTTCTTGGTCGGATGTGCCACATTCAACTCTCCTTCTTTCACATATTGTCTGCTATCACCAGCGGGTGCGGCACCCACAGGACGGACTCTAGCTGTAAGATGGATATGGCTGTGGCAACATGGTAAGTTCTCAAATCTCCCTCTCCCTACTCCCTATAACTACCAATTTACTGTTTAATATAGTTAATATAGTGACAGATAATGCATAATTGATGATAATTTAATGGAGAAATGTTGAACTTGATAGTGATATGTCATTTTTCAACATACAGTACCATCAAAACATTCAGACACATGTTTATGCAATGACTTTCCTTGATCTTATTGGAATGAGAACATTGTAGATCCAGACTGAAGGCAGTAAAATCAAGAAGGAACAGATAGAAACAAGGAGTAGATAAACACATGTGAAACAACCCAGAGTGTGTTGAATCCTTAGATTCCTTAGATTAAGTGCCCCCATAGCTTTTCAATCCCTTGCCATTCTCTCTCAAGCAGTTTCATCAAGTAGTTTCTGGGAATGGCTTCCAATGAACAGGTCTCATCAAGAGTTCATTTGTGTAAGCAAGCAGAAAGAATAGTCCATTATTACTTTAATACATAAAGTTCAGTCAATGCAAAAAAATGCTAGAACCTTGAAGGTATCCTCAAGTGCAATCATGAAAACCATCAATCGATATATGATACTGACTCTCATGAGGACAGCCCCAGGAAAGGAAAACCAAAAATTATCTCTGCTGCAGAGCATAAGTTCTTCAGAGTTACCAGAGAATAAGTTCAGCTGATACTGCCAAATTGACAGTACTTCATATAATAAAACTCACAAATGATTCATAGGTATCAAGTAGCAGACTCGTCTCAAAATCAACTGTTCAAAAAAAGAAGCAGGCCTTTATTGGCAAATTGCTACAAGGTAGCTACTACTGAAGAGGGCAGAGAAGGAAATACTGGCTGCTCTCAGATGAGGTAGCAAAAACCTGGTGACAGATTCCCTTTAATCTGCGGTCAGGCAGCATTGTAACGCTATATACCTACAGATTAACCAATATCTGCAGGTAAATACAGTTTTTTTTTGCACATGACAGGTTCACTTTAATGTATAGATATTGATTATGGCCCTAAGTTACTACATAAATAATGTAACAGACCTAAACTCACTATGTAGCTATGGTACCAGAACCAAGCCTATTAACAAACATACCATGACAGACCCAAGATTTCTGCAGATATACCACATCAGAAGCTTATTGTATAGATGTGGTGTCACAACCAAACTTCTTACATACATTGACTGCACCTTGAGAAAGCGGCTGTGTATGCCGCGGAACATGCGTCGGGGTTAAAACCACCGCTCCTGGTGTGCCGCATACCTGCCCCATAGCCCTTATATTTGGTAAGACTGCCACTTTGTGATATTACGCCTAACTAATGGTTAATAGGAGCACTGATGTCTTGGACACAGTTCATTTAGGCATGTTCTTACCATAAATGTTTGGCTTTTGCCTTACTTGTGCTGCACTTTATGATTTGTGGGCAGCCATTTCTAAATGAACTTTTCATCAGGTAATCTTTTTGGGCTAATGGATTGAGCTGCTGCACACCTGCTGTTGTCATTTTCTTCTATGTATTTTTTCCATTTTAATTGCATTTTTTGTGTCTATAATAAAATATGTATTTTTTAGCCTTTAAAACTCTGTCTCCTCTTGATATATAATTATTACATACAGTAGTGTTCAAAGTAATAGCAGTGTGTTCAAAAACATGAGTTAAGAACAAAATCGTTGTACTAGTTTTTATTTCCATGCATTGGGAACATTGCACATTGCTTTCTAATTCAAAACATGAAGGGAAATGTATATATGTTTTAACTACTTTACAGAAAATAACACAAAATGAACATTGGGCTGATCAAAATAATAGCAGTGTCTGCACTTGTCTTTACAAACTCCCAATATGTATTCTTTTTTTGAGGATATAGAATCCCTGTGAATCACTAACCTAATATTTAGTTGTATACCCACAGTTTTTTAGAACTGCTTCACATCTATGTTGCATAGAGTCAACCAACTTCTGGCACCTGTCAACTGTTATTCCAGCCCAGGATGCTTTGACTACATCCCACAATATTTTGGCATTTGTTGGCTTTGCACCAAAAACGGCATTTTTATGTCACTCCACAAGTGTTCTATCGGATTAAGGTCCGGGGATTGGACTGGCCACTCCATAACCTCAATTTTGTTGGACTGGAACCAAGATATTGCTTGTTTACTGGTGTGTTTAGGGTCTTTGTCTCGTTGAAACACTCATTTCAAGGGCATATCCTCTTCAGCATAAGGGAACATAACCTTTTCAAGTATTTTAATATATGCAAACTGGTCCATGATCCCTTGTATGCGGTAAATAGGTCTGGCACCATAGTAAGAGAAACATTCCATATCATGATTTTTGCGCGCACCACCATGCTTCACTGTCTTCAGAGTGTACTGTGGCTTGAATGGTAGTCTTCTATTTTCTTCCACGTCTCTCTGGTTTTGCTTTCCATTTTAAAGCACTGGAGATCACTTTAGCTGAAAAGCCTATCATTGTCTGCACTTATTTATAAGTTTTACCTTCTCCAATTAACTTTTTAATCAAAGTACGCTGTTCTTATGAACAATGTCTTGAACAACCCATATTTCTCAGGCTTTCAAGGAGAAATGCATGTACAACATGTGCTGGCTTCACCTTTAAATAAGGGCCACCTGATTCACACCTGTTTCTTCACAGAATGATTGACCTCACTGTCACTGCAATTAGCACACTGTCACTTTACAAAAATATTCCAGCCTCTACCTTGAGACACTGGTTATATGAATCTAGTTAATTACCGTATGAGGGATTACAGCTTAGTTTCTCACGTAGTTTCACCTTGATTGTTATTCCATCTACACATACTCCTGCAGCTAGTGCGCATGCGCCCTTACGCTTGGTGCTTCAGATTTCAGACAGTCCGGCTCCACTGGCCGGATGTCGGAAGTCTCGTTACAAGGAAGCACGGCAGGGGTTACTCACGCGCCATACACAGCTGCAATTAATTTTCGTACCTACCTTGTGACTCCCATATGATAGGATAGCTTCACACATAAAAGATGACTTCTCCCTCTCTCTCTCAATACCCCCTGAGTAAGTCACAATGATGAAATGTACATTGGGGTAGAAGGATCTTGCACGATACGGCTGCCCATTTCTTTTACTATCTATAGGTATGTTTACCATGCTTTAATACTGTCTATGTATATCTGCACTATTAGGGTTATTTTTACTCATTGAGTGCAAGCTCATATTACATATCAGTATAGGTACTATGTTCAATTTACAATCTTGGGCTCCCGTAGTATTTTTTGGATCCTTCACAGTTGGAGATGTCTTTTATTGTCGCTATGGTGTTTGTTTGTTTATTCTAATTAATAAATATCTTTAATTTGCTGAACGTACTTGGTCTCTGACTTTTTATCAGACTAGGACTGAGTTAACTGATATCTACTCATCTGAGAGCAGCCTGACACCCGGTGCTATGTGCAGGGAGCGGTCCCGCACCGCTCCCGGCACATTAACCCCCGCAATGCTGTGATCGAAGTCGATCGCAGTCGATCGCAGCATTGCGGTGGCAAGGGGAGGTGATCGCCGATACTCACCTCCTCTTCCGGCCTCCAGCGCTGTCTGCCGCGGCTTCCAGGATGTTGCCATGACGACCCGATGTCGTCATGACAACATCCGGGTCACCAGACAGCAGGAAGATTTTTTGGACATGCGCAGTGCATTTCCAAACTATCTTCTCCCTGCCCAGCGCTGACAGCCTGCATGGCACAGGGATGGTGCTGCATTCCTGTGCCATGCATGCAATCAGAGAAAAAAAAGTGAAAGTTCCATAGTGGGACAAAGTAAAAAAGTGTCATAAAGTGAAAAAAAAAAGTAAAAAAAAATTGTAAAAATATTAAAAAAAAAATAATCCACCAAAAATAAAAATATAATGTACCCATCAATAAATATTATTAGAAAAAAAACAAAAAAAACAATAAAAGTACACATATTTGGTATTGCCGCGTCCGGAACGACCTGACCTATAAAACTGTCCCACTAGTTAACCCCTTCAGTGAACACGGTAAAAAAAATAAATAAAAAACGAAGCAAAAAACAATGCTTTATCACCATACTGCCAAACAAAAAATGGAATAACACGCGATCAAAAAGACGAATATAAATAAAAATGGTACCGCTGAAAACGTCATCTCGTCCCGCAAAAAACAAGCCACCATAAAGCTCCATCAGCCGAAAAGTAAAAAGTTATAGCTCTCAGAATAAAGCGATGCTAAAAAATATTTTTTTCTATAAAATTGCTTTTATTATGTAAAAGTGCAAAACATAGAAAAACGATATAAATGTGGTACCGCTGTAAACGTACTGACCCAAAGAATAAAGCTGCCTTATCAGCGGAACGGCATAAAAAAAAAAACAAAAACAAAAAAAACAATTCCTGAATTGTTGGTTTTTGTTTATTCTGCCTCCCAAAAATCGGAATAGAAAGCGATCAAAAAATGTCACGTGCCTGAAAATGGCACCAATAACAACGTCAACTCATCCCGCAAAAACAAGCCATCACATGACTCTGTTGGCTAAAATCTGGAAAAACTATTGCTCTCAAAATATGGCGATGCAAAAACTAGATTTTACAAAAAATGCGTCTTTTAGTGTGTGACAGCTGTCAATCATAAAAACCCCATATGATTCTGGTATCGCTGTAGTCGCACCGACCCAAAGAATAAGGTCGTCTAATCACTTATACCGCACGAGGAACGGCGTAAAAAATAAACTCTCGGGTTAGGTTTGTGCTAGGGTTAGGGTTGGGCTAGGGTTAGTGCTGGGGTTGGGGTTAGGTTTGGGGTTAGGGTTGTGATGGGGTTGGGATTTTTTTCAAAAGTAAGAAAAAAAGATGACGATATGGCGACTAGCGTTGAGCGCAAGTGCTCGCTACTTGAGTTTGCATGGGGTGCTCTGGTATGCATTGAGTATCGTGGGTATTTGAGTGACATGCTCGAGTCTCCACCCCATATGCTTCGCGGGCAAAAAAACTTTGCGGGGATTGCCTGCCACGCACGAGCGATCCCCGCATGGTTTTTTTTGGGTGTCTAATAACCGTGAAACATGCGGGGCAGGGACTCGAGCATGTCACTCAAATACCCACGATATTCAATGCATACCAGAGCACCCCATGCAGTACATGGTGCATACCTGAGTACCCGATGCAAACTCAAGTAGCGAGCACTTGCGCTCAAGACTAATGACAACTTATTCAATATGATGACCTAATGTTATCAAATTCTGTGTCATACCTCTGGGTTCAAAATGTTCACTATACCCCTTAATAAAATCCTTGAGGGGTATAGTTTCCAAAATGGGGTCACTTTTGGGGGAGCTCCACTGTTTAGGCACATCAGCGGCTCTCCAAACGCGACATGGTGTCCGCTAACAAATTGGAACCATGTCGCGTTTGGAGAGCCCCTGTCTGCCTAAACATTGGAGCTCCCCCACAAGTGACCCCATTTTGGAAACTATACCCCTTCAAGGATTTTATTAAGGGGTATAGTGACACAAGTCCGCTAACAAATTGAATGGAAAATCGGCTCAAATTGTTAGCAGACGCCATGTTGGGTTTGGAGAGCCTCTGTGTGCCTAAACATTGGAGCTCCCCCACAAGTGACCCCATTTTGGAAACTAGACCACCCAAGGCACCTATCTAGATGCATAGTGAGCACTTGGAACCCCCAGGTGCTTCACAAATTGATTCGCAAAAATGAAAAAGTGGGAAAAGAAACAGTTTTTCATTTTTCCGAATCAATTTGTGAAGCACCTGGGGGTTCCAAGTGCTCACTATGCATCTAGATAGGTGCCTTGGGTGGTCTAGTTTCCAAAATGGGGTCACTTGTGGGGGAGCTCCAATGTTTAGGCACACAGGAGCTCTCCAAACGCGACATGGTGTCCACTAACAAATTGGAACCATGTCGCGTTTGGAGAGCCCCTGTCTGCCTAAACATTGGAGCTCCCCCACAAGTGACCCCATTTTGGAAACTAGACCACCCAAGGCACCTATCTAGATGCATAGTGAGCACTTGGAACCCCCAGTTGCTTCACAAATTGATTCGCAAAAATGAAAAAGTGGGAAAAATAACACTTTTTCATTTTTCCGAATCAATTTGTGAAGCACCTGGGGGTTCCAAGTGCTCACTATGCATCTAGATAGGTGCCTTGGGTGGTCTAGTTTCCAAAATGGGGTCACTTGTGGGGGAGCTCCAATGTTTAGGCACACAGGGGCTCTCCAAACGCAACATGGTGTCCGCTAACAATTTGAGCCGATTTTCCATTCAATTTGTTAGCGGACACCATGTTGCATTTTGCTCCCCATTTTTATTTTTCGGTAAATATGGCCATGTGAGGGCTTATTTTTTGCAGGACAAGTTGTACTTTTAAACGCCATAACTGGTTTTACCATATCGTGTACTGGAAAACGGGAAAAAAAATCCAAGTGCGATGAAATTGCAAAAAAAATTAAATTCCACGGTTGTTGTTTTTTTTTTTTACAACATTCACTGAAAGAACATGTATAGGTTCTTTTTTATTTAAGTGTTGAAAAAAAATCCAAAGTTTGCTAAAAGAAAAAAAAAATGGCGCAATTTTACGAGACCCGTAGCGTCTCCATTTTTCGGGATCTGGGGCCGGGTGAGGGCTTATTTGTTGCGTGCCGAGCTGACATTTTTATTTATACCATTTTTGGATAAATCCAATGTTTTGATCGCCCGTTATTGCATTTTATTGTAATGTTGCGACAACCAAAAAAACGTAATTCTGGCGTTTAGAATTTTTTCTCGTTACGCCATTTACCGATCGGATTAAATCTTTTCTTATTTTGATAGATCAGGCGATCCTGAATGCGGCGATACCAAGTATGTGTATGTGGTTTTTTTTTAATTATTTTATTTTGAATGGGGCGAAAGGGGGGTGATTTAAACTTTTATATATTTTTTATTTTTTTTATATTTTTAAAAACATTTTTTTTTTACACTTTTTTGCTTGCTTCAATAGTCTCCATAGGAGACTAGAAGCAGCTTGTTTCTGATTGCTTCTTGTTTCTGATTGCTTCTGTTGCATACAAGCGATGAGCAGATCGACGGTATGCAGTAGAAATGCTCACTTGCTATGAGCGCTGACCACTGGGTGGCGCTCATAGCAAGTGAGACATGACAACCACAGGGGTCTGCTGCAGACCCCGGGTTGTCATGCCAACCCATCGGTGACCCGCGATCCCCCTCGTGCTACAGTAAATGCACATTCCCACCATTGCCTTTGTGTGACCGTGGCTGCTCAAATATTTGGGCATCGCTATACGTGTTCTCCTCTTGCCCTGCTTGAAGCTGGCCGGGCAAGAGGCCCGAATCTATAAATGGAAAAGTGAACAGCTCATCAGAGTGTCCAAGTGTGGGATCAGTTGTCTCCGGGCACTCGGCATGGTGGGAGGAAGGAGGATCAGGGTGAGGAATATGCAGTCCAGACTCACGGCTACTGAGGCTTGACTTTGTGGAAGACAGAGTGGTGGTGGTGGTGGCAAAGTGACTGGAAGCATTATCTGCTATCCAACTAACAACCTTTTGACACTGCTCTGGGTTCAATAGTGGTGTGCATCGGTCCCCTAGTGATTGGGACAGGAAGGTAGGGCAACATGATATGGTGCTTGTTGTGGCACAATTTCAGCTTGCCCACAGCCTTGGCTTCTGCATGCACCATCACCATCACATCCACTTCCTCGACCCTTGTCACGCACCTTGCCCATTTTAAATGGAGTATAATATTTTGAATGTCCCCTACAAATTGCTGCATTTGTACCGTAGTAATATCTGATACGTGTGATGGGACGCCCACGGTTTTAAGCACTGCCCTTCTCGTTTAGTATTGCTCAGCAACCACGTGTGAATAGGTTCAGTACCACACTGCTGACAAACTGTAAATGGAGTATAATATCTTGAATGTCCACTACAAATTGCTGGATTTGTACCACAGTAATATCTGATACGTGTGACGGATGCCCATGGTTTTAAATAGCGGCCTTGCAGTTTCCTATTATTGCCAGCGACCACATGTGAATAGCATCACTGACATGCTGCTGCCAAACTGCAAATGGAGGACAATGTTTTCCACGTTCCCTACAAATTTCTAGATTTTTATCGCTGTAATATGGGATCACGTATGATGATGAAAAAGATCTGGCTCTATTCTGCTGTGCTAAAAAGCAAATGGAGCAGTAAAGTGTTGGACTCTATTAATTTTTTAGAAAATAATCAGGATTAAGATAAAAAAAATTAGCCCTGGCGCCTGATATCTGGGGTATGTCTACGGATATCAGTAACAGCAGGAGCAGACAGAACGTGCAATGGACCCTATTGTGCTGTATAGTGTTCACAAATTTCTCTGCCTACCTAACTCCTGCTGTCACCACTGAATATACGTGGCTGGATCAGTCCTCAGAAGGACTGTTAGTTCAGATGAATATGTATCTTGGTGTGGAATATCTATACCTAACTATTACACCACCAATTCTGTCCCTCACACAGCAACACCTCTCCCTACTCTGCCTGTTTCTGAGTTAGACTGTGATGAGCATAGGGGCACCAGCTCTTATATAGACCCGATGACGATATGCTGCCAGCCAATCACAGTAATGCCACAACCAACATGGCTATGGCATTACAGTGCGTGGCAAGCAATCCCTGCATGTTCATTGGCTCTCTCTAGAGCGCCAAACATGCAGGGTGGGGACCAGAGCTCCCGCCTGAGCATCCTGGAAATACTCGCCGAGCATCTCGAGCAGTGAGATGCTCGGGCGAGTACCGAGCAGTGGTGAGCACGTTCGCTCATCACTAGAGGTGATCAATCAACTTCAGGAGAGTGAGTGTGAGGAGGATCTGATTAAAGGGTCTGAGCCTGGACTGCTCTGAATGAAGAGACATCCTGTAGTACTAGTCGTAGGTAATTTGCAAACGATGAGAGACTGAAATTTAAGGAACTTGCAAGGAAGGCAGGATTTTAGCTCTAAGTCATAGTGGTGCTGGTCCGGTATGCTTTGGCAATAAAAAAAAAAATAGTGTGCAAGAGTCCTTACAATTACATATTACATGGCTTATACACAGACACACTGTACCAAGTATGTATATGACGTGCCCCTGGGCCTGTGTCGCGCTGCGTTGCGCACGCGGGAGCTTACCCGGAGCCGGATCTCTTGAGGGTTGTAGTCTCGTGGCGGTGACCCGGTCCGTGCCCAGGGAGTCAAACTGAGCGGCGATGTAACAGCGGTAGATGTAGGACGACTACGCCACCCGTTGAATGCAGCTATGGAGCTGCCGCTGCAAGACAGTCCGCTGAGGCCGGTGGATGGATGGTGCAGCGTAGATGGTATAACCCCCAACGGGAGGGGTATGGCCTCAGGGCAGCAGATGTGGATGATGGGGGTAGCAGGGACCACTCAGAGACGGTGCGGTGTAATTCAGGGTCTTTACTGGTAACAACGATAGACCCTCCCGGAGTACTTGCTAGTGAACGGGGCCTGGTCAGTCCTTGAGCAGATGGGATCTCCCCTGGCCAGGCGGAGTTGTAGGCCTCCCAAACTGACTGTACTCTTCTGGCTACCTTGCTAGAAGCGGATATAAGTAGCCCACGTCCCTGAGTGTACCGTGTGGTGCTCACCCGTATGGCCGGTAACTCGGGGCCTTCTAATGGCTTCCGCTCCACGATGGCGGTGCTGGTCCCACGCGTGTGACCGTGCCTTCGGGTTTCTGGGCCTGAGGACCTGAAATCCCCTGCCGGTCGGCTTCTGCTGCTGGGTAAGAGTTAGTCCCCACAGCCTCGGACGCCGGGTCCGGTAAGAAAGCTTCTCAGTCAGGGCGAGCTCTGCAGCTGCCAGCCCCTGACTCGTAGTAATATTGCTCCCACTGAGCTTCTGCTGTTTCTTCCTATGCTGCTTCTCTGTCTCTACTCTCCTTGACTGCTAACCCTGCTTCAGCCCCGGGTTTATATAGGGGAAGTTCTTCCCCTCCCAAGACTGGGCAGGAGGTGTGGCATGCACAGGATCCCTGACCAAAGGACCTCCCACCTGCTCTCAGACATAATATCTCTATCACTGTGGCAACCAGACCCCTGGGGTGTCACATTCCCCCCTAGTGAAATTTAGTACTCCGGGACTAAACATATTTTAGAAAAACATAACAAGATATAACAATAACAATACAATAAGAAACACATAAAGGTGGTCACGGCATGTCCGTAACCGGGTGCAGTCTTTGAAGAAAGCAAGGTGTCCATTTCACCAAAACAGGGAGACGTAACCAGGTAGGGGTCTGTCCTACCCCGAGTCCTTAACAGTCTCTAGTCCATCCTGGGTTACGCTCCAACTAATTGTACAAGGATTCCCGGTAGATCCACCAAGGATTCCTAAAAATAACTGGAAACACAAAATTATACACAAGCAACAATACACAGATAAACATAAATAAAACAATTTATACACTTCAAATCCTCCAGCGTGCGGGTAACTGGCCTCTAGTGGCCCTAGTGGACCTACGGAGCTGACTGTCTGGCCCTGAACTACAGGGTGTAGGAGCTGTCAAGGGTAAACTGGGCAGCGGTCTACCGGCTCTTTGTCTCACTAGGGGTACGGCAGGCTCACTATAAGCAGAGGGTTGATCCTCCTGTTCTGCTTGTGTGGAATCTTCTGCCTCCTGGACCGGCTGTTCTTCCAGCTCTACCTGTTGCTCCGTAGGTGCTTGGGATGCTGGTTGGAGGAAGGTGAGTACGGGTACCACAACTGCACCATTGACTTGAGTCCAAGACCGAGGGAAGTCCCCGAGCACAGTACTAACCATATCTTCCCTTTCCTCTACGGGTCGATGGTCTTCTTGTTCCTCGTCAGGGTTCCTCAGTTGTTCGGGACACTTCTTCAGGTGGTCCCGGGATACAATGGCTGTGGTTTCCCCTCCGTCTTTACTGATGGTACAAACCTTCGGGTTCTCGTGGCTTGAGGGCAAAACGGTGTACGGGTCCTTCTCCCACTGGTCGTCCAACTTGTGGAGCCGTCTCTTCCTCTTCAAGACCTGCTCTCCGGGTACCAGGGGAACAGCGGGAGCATACTGGTTGTAAGTTTTCTCTTGTCTTTCCCTAGCCTGACAGAGACTTCGCTCCACGCTCTCCTGTACTCTCCGGTACTGCTGCTGCCTCTCTGTGTCCCAGTCTGTTTCTGGTGAAGTGTCCTCGGGTGTCAGGACTCCCATTTCCAGGTCAACAGGTAACTTACCAGGTCTTGCCCTCATTAGGTAAGCCGGGGTACAGTTGGTGGAACCTACCGGGATGTGGTTGTATAGGTCCACCAGATCGGGCAACTTCTCAGGCCACAGACTGCGTTCTTCCAGGGGCAACGTTTTTAGAAGATCCATTACCACCTGGTTCATTTTCTCACAAAGTCCATTAGTTTGCGGATGGTAGGGTGTCGTCCTTATCTTCCGGCAGCCATACAGATTGCAGAATTCCTGGAAGACCTCCGCTTCAAAGGCAGGTCCCTGGTCCGTCAGCACTTGGTCCGGATACCCGTGTGGACGGCAAAAGTGCTGCTGGAAGGCTCTAGCTGCTGTTTGAGCCGTTAAGTCCTTGACGGGGACGACAACCAGAAACCGGGAGTAATGATCCACGATGGTTAACGCGTAGACGTAGCCACTTCTGCTTGGGGTCAGTTTTACATGATCCAAGGCTACCAGTTCCAACGGTTGCCGGGTGACGATGGACTGCAGGGGAGTCTTCTGGCTGGCACGGTCCTTCCTTCTCAGGTTGCACGGGCCACAGTCTCTGCACCACTTCTCGATGGTTCCCCTCATGCCTACCCAGTGGAACCGCTCGCGCAGCAGGAACTCCAGCTTCTTCCACCCGAAGTGTCCAGCTCCGTCGTGGTATGCCTCCATCACCATGGCTGCGTCTCTTCGTGGCACCACTACTTGCCAGAGTAATTCATGCGTCCGGGAGTTAACCATTCTGCGGCACAACTTCCCTTTGTAAAGGAACAGTCGACTCTTCTCTGCCCATAGTTGTTTGGCTTCCTCCGGAGCGTCTGGTTCAAGGCGAGCCTCCGGCCGAGTCAGCATCTCCTTCACCAGTCGGACGGCAGGGTCGCTGTCTTGCGTTTCCGCCCAGTTGTAGTGGGGTAAGGGGTTCAACGTAGCAGCCTGCTTACTCCTTACCCAGTGGGAATACTGGATAGTCCCATGACGGTGGAACGCAGGGAGTTCAACTTCTTCCAGTCCCTCCGGATCTTCTCCTCCGTCCGGCAGGTTGGGCATCCTGGACAGGGCGTCCGCGTTGGTATTGGAGCGTCCTGCCCGGTATTTGATTGTGAACTCGTAGTTAGACAGACGGGCCATCCACCTCTGCTCCAGGGCACCGAGTCTTGCCGTGTCCAGGTGTGTCAACGGGTTGTTATCCGTGTACACGGTGAACCGGGAAGAAGTGAGGTAATGCTTAAAGCGCTCGGTGACTGCCCATACTACGGCCAGGAACTCTAGCTTAAATGAGCTGTAATTCTCGGGGTTCCTTTCGGTGGGTCGCAGTTTTCGGCTGTCGTAGGCGATTACTCGTTCCTTCCCCTGCTGGATCTGGGACAGTACGGCTCCTAGCCCGATGTTACTGGCGTCGGTGTAGAGGATAAAGGGCTGGCTATAATCCGGGTACGCCAGGATTTCGTCCCCCGTGAGGGCCATCTTCAGCTGGCGGAAGGACTCTTCTTCCAGCTCCTCCCATTTGAAGGGCGGCTTCTGGTTCTTGGCCTTCCGGGACTGGCCTATCAGGAGGTCCTGCATAGGTGCTGCCTTTTTGGTGAAACCGGGAATAAACCTTCGGTAGTAGCCTACCAACCCGAGGAACTGCCGCACTTCTTTTACGCTGGAGGGGCTTGGCCATTCCTTAATTGCGGTGATCTTATCAGGGTCGGGAGCCACTCCGTCAGCGCTCACCACGTGTCCCAGGTACTGCACCTTTGGTTTCAGGAGGTGACACTTGGAGGGTTTCACCTTTAGGCCGTAACTTGCCAGAGCTTCGAACACTTCCGCCAGGTGTTTCAGGTGGTCCTCATACGTCTTGGAATATACGATGACATCGTCCAGGTACAACAGGACCGTCTCGAAGTTTCTGTGGCCCAGACAACACTCCATTAGTCGTTGGAAGGTTCCCGGTGCGTTGCAGAGTCCGAACGGCATGCAGGTGAACTCGCTAAGTCCCATCGGGGTGGTGAATGCGGTCTTCTCCCGGTCCGCCTCTGCTACAGGAACCTGCCAGTACCCGCTAGTGAGATCCAAGGTAGAGAAGAAGTTAGCAGATCTTAAAGCAGCCAATGACTCCTCTATCCTTGGTAAGGGGTACGCATCCTTGTGTGTGATACGATTGATTTTCCGGTAATCTACACACATCCTCATGGTGTTGTCTTTCTTTCGGACTAAGACTAGTGGAGCTGCCCAGGGGCTACAGCTATCCCTGATCACCCCAGCCTCCTTCATGTCTCTAAGCATCCCCTTGGCGTGTTGGTAGTGGGCAGGGGGTACGGGTCGATACCTCTCTTTTATAGGAGGATGGTCTCCCGTGGGGATGTGGTGTTCTACCCCCTTGACTCGCCCGAAGTCTAACGGGTGTTTACTGAACACTCTCTCGTACTCCTGAACCACCCGATAGACTCCTTGTTTCTGGTGTGCGGGAGTGGAGTCAGTACCCAGATGTAGTTGCTGACACCAGTCCTCCATGTTTTTCTTAGAGCCGTTACCTTCCTCCGGGTGAGATGGAGGCAAGGGTTCCACAGATTGTATAGAATTTTGGTTAATGGTATATAATTTGGCTAGCGTGGCATACCGGGGCAGGTACACTTCCCTCTCCCCGATATTTATTATGCGAACGGGCACCCTCCCATGGCGTACATCAACCACCCCCCGTGCTGTCAAAATGGTGGGCCTACTGTCCGAGTAAACTGGTTCTACCATTGCCTGGTAATCTCTACCTCTCAGACCAATAGCTGCCCGGCACCAAATCATCATTTCACTTTTTGGGGGCATGTCAATAGGAAAAGGGTCACACATTC
This sequence comes from Phyllobates terribilis, assembly GCF_046119375.1. Taxonomy (NCBI): domain Eukaryota; kingdom Metazoa; phylum Chordata; class Amphibia; order Anura; family Dendrobatidae; genus Phyllobates; species Phyllobates terribilis. Next base: position 640,671,944 of record NW_027362762.1, read on the forward strand.
TTACGCTACCAATCTCACCGCCGGAGAGTTCCACCTGTTGCCGTCGCATCAGTGCCCGGATCTCTTTCTGGAGCACCCGCTGCTCGCCGGAGCTGGCGTTCTTGGCAACCTGCTGTAAAAGGAAAATCACCTCTGCAAGACAATTTTCAATTACATTAGTTCCTAGAGTTATTTTTGGGTGACTCTCATGTTTGTCAATATCTACAATGATCAGTCCCTGTGCTGCCAGTTCGACTCTACCGATTTTGATGGTCACCTCTTTAAATCCGATCTGTGGCACGGGCTGGCCATTGCTGGCGATGATACTCAAGTCGTCATCAGGGTAGCGGGTAATATCCGAGTCATTCCAGTACTGCTTAAAGAGCACGTACGGGATGGTGGTGACCTGTGACCCGGTGTCCAGTAGGGCACTCATGGGAATGCCATCCAGCACCACAGGCAAGACTGGACGTCCTCCCACATATCTGTCGCGCCAGTTCGATGGGCCTGGTGATCTTTTTCCTGGGGGTTGGCCCTCTACCCCAGGTTGTGCCCGTTTAAAGAACAGTACCTTGCCATATGTCCAGGTTGATTGCAGCGGCGGCAGATGGGTCGTCCGTCCTCGCTGTATCGGTCACTGGGTCTTCCTCTGGCCGGTGGGGTCCTCCTTGGTCGACGCCACGGGATGTCCTCCGGTCCGGATGCCAGCTGGATCTTCCCTGGGGTGGAAGCCTGTAAAGACTGCACAGTTCGGGTTAGCGCAGCAACGCTCTTAGCTAGCTCTTGGACCTGATGGTGTAGGTCTGGAGCCGGGTCATTGTCCAAAGCCTGCGCATCAGCTCCCACAGGCCCTGCCGACAAGGGCGCCGCCTCCTGGTGGTAAGTGATAGCAGGGCGCTTGTGGGTCACAACGCCACCCGGTGCCGGTTCTCGGAGCACCCGGATGGCTCTGTCCTTGAACTGTGCAAAGCCCAGATGGGGATCCTGTAAGGCCATTGCCCGCAACTGGGTTCGGTGGGTATTACAATACAGTCCCTCTATAAACTGTTCGGTCAACAGCCTGTCCTTGTTTCCCACTCCATCAGGGTCGGTCTGCTTAATGGCCCTCAGGGCCTCTTGTAGGTTTAGTGCATAGTCCCTTATACTCTCATGCGCTCGCTGCTTGCACCCGTAGAATCTAAGCTTAATCTCGGCTGAGGTGCGGGTATCAAAGGTGTCCTTCAGCCGGGTTAGTATCCCTGCGACAGTCTTCCTCCCAGGTGGCCAGGATTTTGCTTCCCTTTTGGCTGCCCCGGTTAGTTGGGCCACCAGGATGCTCACTTTTTGCTCTTCTGTGAGGGGGTACACCTGGAAGAGGCTATCCAGCTTTTCTCTAAAGTCATGCAGGGTATGTGACTCCCCTGAGTACTGGGGTAGCCAAGCTGCTCCCGGGATATAGGGCATGGTGAAGGGCATAACTGCAGCAGCGGTAGCGCTTGGGGGGGTTGAGGCAGTGAAGCTCTCCTCCGTATCCGACATCTTCCTCCCCCCTAGTGGACCGTGGCCTACCTTGCGATGATCCTCTTCCGTAGGCCGCGGCTCCGCAGTGGATCGTCAGGGTTGAGGACCTTCCGTCGCGCTCCTGTGACGTCGGCGTCTGCTGGGCTCCTTCCAGGACCTTACGCAACGTCCGGACGTGAGGCGGGGCTTCAGTTCTCGTGCGCTTTCGGAGTCCACGCCCCTCTTCTTCCCGCACGGCGTCCTCAAGATGGCGTCCAATGGCGGGAAAACTCCACGGATGGCGGGAAGAAGGCAGAAGATGGCGCCGGATGGCGGGAAACTTCACCGATGGCGGGAAGAAGGCTGAAGATGGCGCCGGATGGCGGGAATCTTCACCACAGGTAAGTTTGAAAAGTCTCTTTTTCAGGCACGCAGTACCCGGTGGTTGCGGGCACGAAATCCTGCCGACTACGCCAAAGTTGACGCGCCCCTGGGCCTGTGTCGCGCTGCGTTGCGCACGCGGGAGCTTACCCGGAGCCGGATCTCTTGAGGGTTGTAGTCTCGTGGCGGTGACCCGGTCCGTGCCCAGGGAGTCAAACTGAGCGGCGATGTAACAGCGGTAGATGTAGGACGACTACGCCACCCGTTGAATGCAGCTATGGAGCTGCCGCTGCAAGACAGTCCGCTGAGGCCGGTGGATGGATGGTGCAGCGTAGATGGTATAACCCCCAACGGGAGGGGTATGGCCTCAGGGCAGCAGATGTGGATGATGGGGGTAGCAGGGACCACTCAGAGACGGTGCAGTGTAATTCAGGGTCTTTACTGGTAACAACGATAGACCCTCCCGGAGTACTTGCTAGTGAACGGGGCCTGGTCAGTCCTTGAGCAGATGGGATCTCCCCTGGCCAGGCGGAGTTGTAGGCCTCCCAAACTGACTGTACTCTTCTGGCTACCTTGCTAGAAGCGGATATAAGTAGCCCACGTCCCTGAGTGTACCGTGTGGTGCTCACCCGTATGGCCGGTGACTCGGGGCCTTCTAATGGCTTCCGCTCCACGATGGCGGTGCTGGTCCCACGCGTGTGACCGTGCCTTCGGGTTTCTGGGCCTGAGGACCTGAAATCCCCTGCCGGTCGGCTTCTGCTGCTGGGTAAGATTTAGTCCCCACAGCCTCGGACGCCGGGTCCGGTAAGAAAGCTTCTCAGTCAGGGCGAGCTCTGCAGCTGCCAGCCCCTGACTCGTAGTAATATTGCTCCCACTGAGCTTCTGCTGTTTCTTCCTATGCTGCTTCTCTGTCTCTACTCTCCTTGACTGCTAACCCTGCTTCAGCCCCGGGTTTATATAGGGGAAGTTCTTCCCCTCCCAAGACTGGGCAGGAGGTGTGGCATGCACAGGATCCCTGACCAAAGGACCTCCCACCTGCTCTCAGACATAATATCTCTATCACTGTGGCAACCAGACCCCTGGGGTGTCACATATACATCCCTTAAAGCAAGCCTGAACAAGCAGTGGAGAGCCCAGCCTCAGCGGAGAGAAGGGACAAGAAGTCAGATGGTAATCAGCAGTTAATTTGAAGTGTAGCTCCATGACCAACATGTCAGTCCTCCCAGCCCGCCTCCAAGTGTGTTTACTGTGGATGTGGCTATCCACTGGTGAGTGTTATAGGCAGCTAAAAGCTTTCCAGTAGTCTTGGGCCCCGTGCAGCCGCCCAAACCATTTATATGCAGTCCTTCCGACCCTTAAGACCAACAGAAGGACCAGCCTGGGGGAACAAATGTCCCCCTGCTCCTTGGCCCAGCACGTCCCTACTGCAGAGTTGAGGCAAAGAAGCCAACAAGTTCCAGGTTCCTCTGGAATCTCCTTCAAGTTTGTTGGAAAAACATTCCATTTTACTACCTGATAAAGTTGCTTGAGAGAATGGCAAAAGGGGGCAAAGCTGCTATCAGACCAAAAGGAGGGTACTTTGAGGAATAATACTGTATATATTCTGGTTTATTTCACATGCGTTTCTTCATGTTTTGTATATGTGTCATTTGTGATTTTCCTTCCTTTAGTCTTAATCTACAGTGTGAACATTCCAATAATAACTAGGAAAACCATTGCAAGAACGGGTTTGTTCAAAGTTTTGACCAGTATTTTATGTAACTAACAACCAATAAGCATAAAAAATATACTGAAAAGCATAACTGAACTTGTATATGCTTTATATGAAGAAAAAATACATTGAAAAACAAGATGGACACAAAATATAAAGAAAATATAAGCATTTATACCTATAAATGGCTATGATGAAGTGTATCAAAAACTATATGGAGATATAGCAAATTAGGAACGGGCTCACATTATGTATAACAAAAATAGATAATTAATAGCTAGTCTTATAATGTATGGTAGTCTGTGCAGTGATTTCCATTGGTGTCTGTCACCCCATTATGGTTTAGCATGTATTTTCCAAACAAAACACTTCCCAATACATATAGTTTATGGATTATGTTTGAAATAAGGGGTGAAAACTCCAGGTATCAAGTCATGAGAGCCGAGTTTGCCTCTTTGAGTAGTGAAATGTTATATTCTCTGTGGGACCTCACTGGAACTGGGGTTCATAAGTAAGGGATGCAGATACATTCCAAAAGTTAGCCTAAAAGTTGGCTAAAAGTTAGCCACAGAATGAAGCAAAAAAAGACAAGAAGAAGGGAGTGTAGTAACATAGTGGGCGCTAAAAACTGACAAGCACCTTACTAGAAAATAAGTTGATAAAATGTGGATTCTGTAATAAATCTGTAAAGCAAAGATAAGAATTAGATGGCATTATACCAACTTCCAGTAGTTAGGTAATAAATGGTGCTACATACAATGGATGGTATAACACTGACCTCTGGTGGCTACATGTTGAAGTGTCAAGACTATTATTCATTGATAAAAATGACAATTATTTAGTTTGGAGAGTCCTCAGTGGTTGATACCTTTTAATGGCTAACTGAAAAGATGGTAACTAGTTGCAAGCTTTCGAGACTACGCAGGTCTCTTCATCAGGCTAGTATCACACAAAATCTGAAGAGTCACATATTTATGCACAATAAGACACAGAAATAATGCAATAGATAAGACAGGTGACGGAAAGCAGAGTTATTATGGGAGAGATAAACAGTTCTGGCTATGAATATTTTAGCAGTTAATAGATAAGGAGTGTGAAGGTTTTATTGTCCTGTGACTAGGTCCAGTGTTATGATGACCCCACAGTTCTGAGGAGCACATTCCTTAGTTGATGTAGAATGACATAAATCCATGCGACACATTCATTCCTGCTCTGAAAGTGTCAAAGGTCATCATCAGTTTATATTCTGAGATTCTGCTTTCTCTTTGAGATTTGAAGTTACCTTTTAATACCAGTAATTTCATGTCTTTTAAGCTGTGATCAAGGGAACAAAAATGCTTGGCTACAGGTAAATCTATTCTTTTTTCTTTTAGGAAAGGTAAGGAATGTGCCCCTCAGACTTGTGAGGCCATCATAACACTGGACCTAGTCACAGGACAATAAAAGCTTCACACTCCTTATCTATTAACTGCTAAAATATTTATAGCCAGAACTGTTTATCTCTCCCATAATAACTCTGCTTTCGGTCACCTGTCTTATCTATTGCATTATTTCTTGACATGCTTAATAGTGTTGAGCAAGCACTAAAATGCTCGGGTGCTCGAAGATCGGCCCGAGCTCACCATGATACTCGGGTGCTCGACCTGAGCAACGAGCCCAATGTTAGTCTATGGGAGACCCGAGCATTTTTGCGGCGGCACCCCCGGCAGTCTGTAGAAAGCCTAAAAAGTGCCCAAAACTATAGTGACAGTGCTCAAATGACATGGGCGCAGCATGGGGATCACCCCAGGAAGCATTTCTGACCCCAAGGTCACTGTTGTCAACGTGTTCAGAGGTATTAAGCCACTTTTACAGGCTCATAATAAAACGTTCAAAAACTAAAGTGAAACTTTTTTCCTGTGAAATATGTGAAGGAATTTCTTTTCCAGGGTAAAGATTTGTGTATAAGGTAAAATAAATAACAAAAAACAAAAATACTTCTCCACACCTTGGGCTATGTTCACAAGTAGCATTTTTTATGCGTTTTTGCACTTTTGTATTGCTTTCAACTGTGACAAATGCATTCACCGGGAAATGTAATTTTAACATTTTACAACCTTATCTGGCCATGTGCTGTGTGACACATGCATACAGTGCTGAAAAGACATGGGGACAGCATGGGGAAGACCCCTGGAAGCATCTCTGACTCCCAGGTCACTGCCTAAAAGTGTGCCCATCAGAAGTGATCCTTGCCGCATCAGAAGATGCAGACTTGCAACTATCCCCGTGCAAGTCCTTGTCCCAGGGCAGTGTTCAATTGTACCTCCCCCATTCCTTGCAATGCAAGCGCAAATATGCAGCCAACCACCCACCCACCCCCAGGCTCCAATACCATACTGCTAGCTTGCACTTGAAATGGGGCCTTTTAGTTTTGAGGAGGCCGAAGCTGGACACTACCTCATGGCTGCTTCGGCAGCGAGGTATCCATACTCAGTTCCCAGCCGCCTGGGGGCAGCCGGGTGTCCATAAACGGTCCCCAGCCGCCCCTATTTCTCCTTGGAACATCCCCACAGACTTTTCTTAGCCCGGCCTACTTTAGGGCAGCATTGGACGAGCCCACCAGAGAACCAGACTCCTCCGGTGGGCCCTGGCTTCTCCATCAGGGGAGTTGAGAGTGCCAAGGTGAGGAGCATGATGATGATGATAGAAGTTAGCATCTGCTTTGTTTTGTTGGGATGCAAGCGTAAGTGTGCAACCTGCCACCCACCCACCCCCAGGCTGCAATACCATACTGCTAGCTTGCTTGCACTTGAAATTTGGCCTTTTAGGCATGTGGAGGCAGACGCCGGCCACCATGTCATGGCTGCGTCGGCGGCCCTTTTATCCACACTCGGTCCCCAGCCGCCCTGCGGCCGGGTGTCCACACACGGTCCCCAGCCGCATGGGGGCAGCCGGGTGTTCATAAACGGTCCCCAGCCGCCCCTATTTCTCCTGTTACCGACCCACACACTTTTCTTAGACTGGCCTGCTTTAGGACAGCATTGGATGAGCCCACCAGAGAACCCGACTCCTCCGGTGGGCCCTGGCTTCTCCATCAGGGGAGTTGAGAGTACCAAGGTGAGGAGCATGATGATGATAGAAGTTAGCATCTGCTTTGTTTTGTTGGAATGCAAGCGTAAGTGTGCAACCTGCCACCCACCCACCCCCAGGCTGCAATACCATACTGCTAGCTTGCTTGCACTTGAAATTTGGCCTTTTAGGCATGTGGAGGCAGACGCCGGCCACCATGTCATGGCTGCGTCGGCGGCCCTTTTATCCATACTCAGTCCCCAGCCGGCCCGCGGCCGGGTGTCCACACACAGTCCCCAGCCACATGGGGGCAGCCGGGTGTCCAAAACGGTCCCCAGCCACCCCTATTTCTCCTGTTACCGACCCACACACTTTTCTTAGACAGGCCTGCTTTAGGGCAGCATTGGACAAGCCCACCAGAGATCCAGACTCCTCTGGTGGTCCCTGGCTTCTCCATCAGGGGAGTTGAGAGTGCCAAGGTGAGGAGCATGATGAGGATCATAGAAGTTAGCATCTGCTTTGTTTTCAAGGAATGCAAGCGCATGTATGTAGTAGCGGCTAGGCCTGAGGTGGTCAGCGTTTTGGCGCATATCCTACCTCCTCCGAGGATTGCTGGATGTTTTCCTGCTACTATCCAAGTTCTATGACTCCCGTTAAAACAAAGCTTCAGGTGATAAATGATGGATGAGGTAGTGGCAAAAGAGAAAGAGCAGGAGGAACAGGGACCATTCACATCAATATCAGGCCAGTCAACCACATATGTCTTGTAGGATATGTTTCTGTAACAAAAGGAGCGGTTCGGCTACACAGTTATAGGGCACACATGAGTGCAATGCCTACCAAAAATTTTGAGGCACTCCAATGCCCCTTGGAAATTACATGGAGGTCAGAGGGCCTTAACTAAACCTTTTTTTCCCTTTATAGCAACTGGGTCTCCTGTGTACTGTTGGCCTAAGCAGTGAATGGAAGGCTTTCCAAAAATTATGAGGAACTGCAATGCCCCTTGAAACAGACGTGGATTACAGCGTACTAAAAGCCTTCTACCCATTATTGGGGAGTGTGTCTCCCTTAGTTTTCGCCTTTGCATTGAAAAGCAAAAGCTGACTAAAATTAGGAGGAAATGCAATGCCCGTTGGAAGAGTCGTGGAGATTATAGGTAAGGTAATTAAAAACAACATTTCAATGCCCGTTGGAAAAGCTGTGGAGTTCAGAGTGGTATAACAAGACGGTTTTAATGTCCCTTACAAGAGACGTGGAGGTCAGAGTGGTATAACAAGATGCATTTAGTGCCCCTCAGAAGAGACGTGGAGGTCAGAGTGGTATAACAAGACGCTTTTAATGCCCCTCAGAAGAGACGTGGAGGTCAGAGTGGTATAACAAGACGGTTTTAATGCCTCTTACAAGAGATGTGGAGGTCAGAGTGGTATAACAAGACGCTTTTAATGCCCCTCAGAAGAGACGTGGCGGTCAGACTGGTATAACAAGACGCTTTTAATGCCCCTCAGAAGAGACGTGGAGGTCAGAGTGGTATAACAAGACGCTTTTAATGCCCCTTACAAGAAACGTGGAAGTCAGAGTGGTATAACAAGACGCTTTTAATGCCCCTTACAAGAGACGTGGAGGTCAAAGTGGTATAACAAGATGGTTTTAATGCCCCTTACAAGAGACGTGGAGGTCAAAGTGGTATAACAAGACGGTTTTAATGCCCCTTACAAGAGACGTGGAGGTCAGAGTGGTATAACAAGTCGCTTTTAATGCCCCTCAGAAGAGACATGGAGGTCAGAGTGGTATAACAAGACGGTTTTAATGCCCCTCAGAAGAGACGTGGAGGTCAGAGTGGTATAACAAGATGCTTTTAATGCCCCTTACAAGAGACGTGGAGGTCAGAGTGGTATAACAAGACGCTTTTAATGCCCCTTACAAGAGACGTGGAGGTCAGAGTGGTATAACAAGTCGCTTTTAATGCCCCTCAGAAGAGACATGGAGGTCAGAGTGGTATAACAAGACGGTTTTAATGCCCCTCAGAAGAGACGTGGAGGTCAGAGTGGTATAACAAGATGCTTTTAATGCCCCTTACAAGAGATGTGGAGGTCAGAGTGGTATAACAAGACGCTTTTAATGCCCCTTACAAGAGACGTGGAGGTCAGAGTGGTATAACAAGACGGTTTTAATGCCCCTTACAAGAGACGTGGAGGTCAGAGTGGTATAACAAGACACTTTTAATGCCCCTCAGAAGAAACGTGGAGGTCAGAGTGGTATAACAAGACGCCTCTAATGCCCCTCAGAAGAGACGTGGAGGTCAGAGTGGTATAACAAGATGCTTTTAATGCCCCTCAGAAGAGACGTGGAGGTCAGAGTGGTATAACAAGACGCTTTTAATGCCCCTCAGAAGAGACGTGGAGGTCAGAGTGGTATAACAAGACGGTTTTAATGCCCCTTACAAGAGACGTGGAGGTCAGAGTGGTATAACAAGACGCCTCTAATGCCCCTCAGAAGAGACGTGGAGGTCAGAGTGGTATAACAAGATGCTTTTAATGCCCCTCAGAAGAGACGTGGAGGTCAGAGTGGTATAACAAGACGCTTTTAATGCCCCTCAGAAGAGACGTGGAGGTCAGAGTGGTATAACAAGACGGTTTTAATGCCCCTTACAAGAGACGTGGAGGTCAGAGTGGTATAACAAGATGCTTTTAATGCCCCTTACAAGAGATGTGGAGGTCAGAGTGGTATAACAAGACGCTTTTAATGCCCCTTACAAGAGACATGGAGGTCAGAGTGGTATAACAAGACGGTTTTAATGCCCCTTACAAGAGACGTGGAGGTCAGAGTGGTATAACAAGACACTTTTAATGCCCCTCAGAAGAAACGTGGAGGTCAGAGTGGTATAACAAGACGCCTCTAATGCCCCTCAGAAGAGACGTGGAGGTCAGAGTGGTATAACAAGATGCTTTTAATGCCCCTCAGAAGAGACGTGGAGGTCAGAGTGGTATAACAAGACGCTTTTAATGCCCCTCAGAAGAGACGTGGAGGTCAGAGTGGTATAACAAGACGGTTTTAATGCCCCTTACAAGAGACGTGGAGGTCAGAGTGGTATAACAAGACGCCTCTAATGCCCCTCAGAAGAGACGTGGAGGTCAGAGTGGTATAACAAGATGCTTTTAATGCCCCTCAGAAGAGACGTGGAGGTCAGAGTGGTATAACAAGACGCTTTTAATGCCCCTCAGAAGAGACGTGGAGGTCAGAGTGGTATAACAAGACGGTTTTAATGCCCCTTACAAGAGACGTGGAGGTCAGAGTGGTATAACAAGACGCTTTTAATGCCCCTTACAAGAGACGTGGAGGTCAGAGTGGTATAACAAGACGCTTTTAATGCCCCTCAGAAGAGACGTGGAGGTCAGAGTGGTATAGCAAGACGCTTTTAATGCCCCTTTAGAAGAGCCATACAGTACAGCATCTTAAAAATATTATTCCCATTATTGGGGAGTGGGTCTTCCACAGCCTTTGCTTATGCCTTCCAAGCAAAAGCTGACAAAAATAAGGACTGAGGAACTTTCAATAATGGCAACATGGACCACGGTCTCCCTGGTGGTATAGTGGTGGTGGAGGCTGAGGATAAGGAGAAGAACATAAAACAGCTGAAATGAGGAAGCGTATACCCATGTGTGGGTGTGAAGCGGTGCATGGGAATACACCTCCCAAAATAACACAGTGGATTTGACTTTATGTTACTCTGCTGTCATTTGGTGGTGATGAGAAGTCTGGCCCAATACAGCCATTGTTCATTTTGATAAGGGTCAGCTTGTCAGCATTGTCAGTTGACAGGCGAGTGCGCTTATCAGTTATAATTCCCCCAGCGGCACTAAAAACACGCTCCGATAACACGTTAGCGGCAGGGCAGGCCAGGACCTCCAAGTCGTACAGAGCGAGTTCATTCCAAGTGTCCAGCTTGGATACCCAATAATTAAAAGGCACAGAGGAATCATGGAGGACGCTGGTACGGTCGGCAAGGTACTCCCTCACCATCTTTTGAAACTTTCCAATCCTTGTGAGAGTACCCAGGGTCTGTCCGAAGGGAGGCTCTAAGAAAACTGTCCCAGAACGTTGACAGTGTTCCCCTGCCTCTGCTGGATTGGAGTTGCGTCTCTCTCGCATGTACGCCTTGGTTGGGCAACGAACTGTGACCTCTGCTGCTAGCGTGTTCAGATGGGAATTTTTTTAACAGTTCTGCAGCAAGGGCCTTCTGGTACTGCCCCATTTTTGTAGACCTCTCCACCTCAGGAATAAGAGAGTGAAAGTTCTCCTTGTAGCGGGGGTCTACAAGTGTCACCAACCAGTAATGGCTGTCACCCAACATTTTGACAACGCGAGGATCACGGTTAAGGCAGCGTAACATAAAGTCAGCCATGCGTGCAAGTAAGGTAACGAGCAAGATTTCCGTGTCCTCACCAAGATGACGACTGACCATGCTCTCCTCCTCCCCCCTGTCCTCAGGCCACCCACGCTGAAGCGACAGTATGACAGTTGTAGAGGTACTACCGTCTACAGCGCATGATACCAGCTCCTGTTCTTCCTCCTCCTCCTCCTCTCCCTCATTGTGCCCCAATGCACGTTGGGATGAGATGAGACTGGGCTGTGTGTAATCACCCGCTACGGCTTCTTGATCCATCTCATCATACTCTGGCTGCAATGCCTCCTCTTTAATTCTCTGCAGAGTGCGTTGCAAAAGACAGACAAGTGGGATGCTGACACTAATGATGACGTCATCGTCACTCACCATCTTGGTGGCCTCCTCAAAGTTTGTCAGGATGGTATATATGTTAGACATCCAGGTCCACTCCTGAGGTCTTATGTGTTGAGTCTGACCTGAATATCGACGGCCTTGTTGCAGCTGGTACTCCACAACTGCTCTCTTCTGCTCACAAATCCTTAGCAACATGTGGAGGGTAGAGTTCCAACGTGTGGGGACATCACACACCAGTCAGTGTGCCGGAAGCTGCAAACGCTGCTGCAACACAGCAAGGGCGGCGGAAGCTGTAGCCGACTTGCGAAAATGAGCTGACAGGCGGCGTACTTTTACGAGCAGATCTGGCAACTCGGGGTACAATTTAAGAAACCACTGAACCACGAGGTTAAGCACATGAGCCAGGCATGGTACGTGTGTGATCTCGCCTCGCCTCAGAGCCGCCACCAGGTTACGGCCATTGTCACACACGACCATGCCTGGATGTAGGTTCAGCGGTCTCAGCCACAGATCTGCCTGCTCTTTCACAGCTGTCCACAACTCACAAGTAGTGTGAGGTTTATCACCTAAGCTTATGAGTTTCAGCACAGCCTGTTGCCGCTTGGCGGAGGCAGTACTGCAGTGCTTCCAGCTTGTAACTGATGTGGTGATATCTGAGATGGAGGCTGAACATGAGGAGGAGGAGGAGGATGATGAGCAGGAGCTGTACACTGTGGGGGCAACTCTGACTGACATAGGGCCCGCAATCCTCGGTGTGGGGAGGATGTGTTCCGTCCCAAGGTCCGACTGGGTACTGGCTTTCACTACGTTTACCCAGTGTGCCGTCAGGGAGATGTACCGACCCTGGCCACAAGCACTTGTCCACGTGTCAGTTTTTAGGTGGACTCTCCCAGTAACTGCGTTATTGAGGGCAGGGCAGATGTTTTGGGACACGTGCTTGTGTAGTGCGGGGATGGCACACCGGGGCAAAATAGTGTTGGCTGGGGACCGAGTACCGAGGGACGGCCACCGCCATAAGGTTTCAAAAGGATTCCGTCTCCACCAGCCTAAAAGGCAGCATTTACAAAGCAAGCAGTAGTGAAATGTGCGAATTTAGGACTGTGGCCTGTGGGGCGTTAGCTGCGAATTTCCGCTTTCGTTCAAAGGTCTGGGATATGGACAATTGAACGCTGCGGTGGGACGTGGACGTTGATGCTGTTTCTTGAGAAACTGCCATAACACGTGAAGACTGAGAGGAGGGGGCATTTTTACATGCAGTATGGACAGGGGATTGCCTTGCACACACAACAGGGGGTTCTATTGCACGCATAACAGCGGAAGAAGCAGTGGTGACACCCGCTGACACTGGTCGTGGACCCTGGGGTTCGCCCAACAAAGTCAGGTGCTTTGCTGCCATGTGCCTGATCATGCTGGTGGTGGTCAGGCTGGTAGTTTTGTCACCCCTTCTGATGCTGGCATGGCATTTGGTACAAATGGCCTTTTTGGGGTTATCAGCAGAGTGTTTAAAAAAATTCCAGACTCTGGAAGACCTACCGCTTGTACTGGCAACGTCCCTCGTGTTGGTGTTACGGGGAACGGTTGCCCGCCTTCTGTCTGCGGCCACCACACTGCTTCTTCCTGCCTGTTGGGGTACTTTGCCTCCCTCCCCCTGTGTGCTGCTGGCCTCACTCTGCATGTCCTCCTGCCACGTTGGGTCAGTTACTAGATCATCCACCACCTCCTCCTCTTCCACTTGCACACCACGATGCACCTCCTCACTTCCTGGAAATTGTGTCTCGTCATCGTCCACCTCCTGTGACAAATTGCCAGCGTCGACTTCCTGTGGCCGTGGCTGTTCAAATATTTGGGCATCGCTACATGGGATCTCCTCTTCCACCACTTCAAGCGGAGCACGCGAGGGGCACAAATATGGAAATGGACCAGTGAACAGCTCTTCAGATTGTCCAAGTGTGGGATCAGTTGCTGTCTGACGACACTCGGCATGGTGGGAGGAAGGAGCATCAAGGTGAGGAGGAGTATGCGGTCGATTCTCATGGCTACTAAGAGTTGACTGTGTGGAAGACAGACCGGAGGTGGTGGTGCCCAGGTAACTGGAAGTATTATCTGCTATCCAATTAATCACACTGATCATTTCGTAATACTGGTGTTGTTCTGTGCTTCACTAGTAATTCGGTTAAGAAGTGGGAGCGAGAAGATGTGGCTGTTGGTTGTGGCACATTTTCACCTTGGCCACGGCCCCGTCCTCTGCACGCACCATCACCAGAACGTCCAGTTCCACATCCCTTGCCACGCGCCTTGCCCATTGTAAAGGAAGTAAAATAGCTTACACTCGCACTATCAATGGAAAAAGGGTAATAAAAAGTAGATTAGAATCGTGGAAGAGGAAAACCACAGTTCTATTTCTCTGGCCTACACCCGACTCTTTTAAACAATCAGAACAATCAGGGAGAAACTATTACTGTTTTTCTTTATGGTAAAAATACCAAAACCTGAATAATAGAGATTTTTTACAGTGGAATGGCAAAACCACAGTTATTGTTTACTGGTGTATACCAGACTTTTTTAAAAATATAGATTTGCGGCTGAACCGTGAGCGACACACTCAAACTGTTTTTTTTTTAGATACCAAAGGCCCAAAACTGGATACTACAGAGATTTGACCCTTGGAACTGCAAAACCACATTGGGATTTGTCGGGCCTACAACAGACTATTTTCAACAGATATATTTTTGTGTCTGAACAGTCAGGAGACACTACTGTTTTTTTATGGCAAAAAATGCGAAAAACAGGATAATAGAGATTTTTTACTGTGGAACAGCAAAACCACAGTTTTAATTTACTGGTGTATACCAGACTTTTTTAAAAAATATAGATTTGCGGCTGAACAGTGAGCGACACACTCAAACTGTTTTTTCTTTAGATACAAAAGGCCCAAAACTGGATACTACAGAGATTTGACCTGTGGAACTGCAAAACCACACTTCTGCTTCTGTGGCCTATACCAGACTCTTTTCAACAGATATATTTGTGTCTGAAAAATCAGACACACACTTTTTTTTTTTTTTTGGGGGGGGGGGGGTGGACGGGACACCAATAGGTTAATAAGACGGGTATTTGTACAGTGTGAAGGAGGAAAAAAAAAGAGGATTTAGATGAAAAAAAAGGATTTTTACTGGCCCCCGAGACCTGGAGCTAAGTCCAGCAATTTAAGAAACAGGAGAACACAGGACTGTAATGCAGCGTTTGCTGGTATAACCACTGCGTCTCCTATACAGCCTGCCTGCCTGCCTGCCTGATATCTGGGATGGATATTAGATATTAGAAGGACTGTTTGTTTGATCTGGCAGTCTTTACAGACCCTACACTAACTATTTCACAACATAAATCTCTCCCTAGCTCAGCAGCGCTGTCCCTACACTGTCTAATCCGGAGCAACTGTGTCCAAGATGGCGGCGCCCGGTTTTAAATACTTGAGGTGACGCTGTGCAGCCAGCCAATCACTGTAATGCCCACAAACAACATGGCTGCGGCATTACAGTGACTGGCTGGCAATCCCTGCATGTTCATTGGCTCTGTAAAGAGCGCCAAACATGCAGGGCGGAGACCCGAGCTCCCGCCCGAGTAACCCGGTAATGCTCCGTGCTCGCCGAACATCCCGAGTAGCGTGATGCTCGGGCGAGTACCGAGCAGTGTCGAGCAAGCTCGCTCAACACTAATGCTTAACATGTCACTCTCTGCTGGGGAAATGTTACCCCTTGGATCCCGGTCAGACGCCTCTCACCCAACCAAACCAGATCTCACACTTTGCACTGACAAGGGGCAGTACCCCGAAACACAGTGTCTGTAAATTGAGATGCTGGCTTTTATTCTAAGTCATGTGACAAGGCTCATTAGAGAGTCAATATTGACTTTTAGGATTACTACTTCCTATAGAGACAATTTGCATAAAGTGACAGAAACTCATGGGGTGGTCACCCTCCTTCCCTAACCTCAACCCTATTGAGAATCTTTGGAGAATCCTCAAGCAAAACAGCTATGAGGGTTGGAGGCAGTTCACATAAAACCAGCAACTCTAGGAGGCTATTCTGACATCCTGCAAAGACATTCAAGCAGAAACTATCCAAAATCTCACAAGTTCATTACATTCAAGAATTATAAAGGTTACATCAAAGAAGGGGTCCTTTGTTAACATGTAACTTTGCCTGTTAAGATGTTTACTCCAAGCCAGAGCCTGTCCAGTGGGCGCAGCCTTGCTCCATACACTTGTACGGAGAAAGACTGTACCCTCTAGTCAGCCAGACCCACTGGATAGCCCATCACTAGATGGGGGACGGCCTTGCTCAAGTATATGGATAACGCATACATACCCTCCAGTCCCGGCTCAGAAACGGGCGAATCTTAGCAGCACACAGTGCGTGCACTGGGGTAGATTCATAAGTTTGCAGTCACACATAGTGACTGAAGATTTATCAGTTTGGTGCGGACAACCCCTTTAAACTTCATGTACATTTATTTTGCTATAATGCATCAATTTTTCTTTTCTGCATGAATGTTCCACTGACTGGTTTCAACTCAGCTCCCGGAAAAGATCTGGGGCTTCCATCCAAGAAATATCTGTTAATTGCTGAAGGAGCTTTCACATTTATATGACATGTCAAGGAGCATGAAGGAAGCAAAAAGAAAGCAGTGAGAGCCATGAGATGTCACATAAGAGCTATAATGGAGTGGAAAGGAAGTGCAGAACAAACCAGAATACACATACTCATTCTGTGCTTTCTATTACAGGCCACATCCACACCTCAAACACCGTATTCTGGAACATTTTAATACATATCAGGACAGTAATATTTGAAAAAGATGAAAAGAGGGGATAACATCTACTTTAATACAAGTGACTAAAAGGGGAACTATCAATGTGTGGTCTAGCAACACACAGCTCTCCAGTCTTTTCTCTTCCTTGTTGTGAGGTGGGTTGAGGGTGGTGGGGGGCTTCGGGCACTCTTCCATGAGTGACTGTTCTCTCCAGTATCCTTCTACTGTCACAGTAAGGTCTGTCAGTACCTGTTCTTAAGGCTACACAGTAATCACTATATTTGCACATAATAACAGGATCTTTGAACAAGCCCATCATTTGAAAGTAGGAGCAGCAAGTTGGAGAACTGCTCTGGAAGCAGAGACGTGGGGTCAGGTGCTTGTGATTTTGCAGTACTGATAACATCAGCTGCATGTGGGAGGCTGAGGAGGAAGTGAGTAGTTAAAGCACCACTCAAGTGTTTTGTTATTTAATTGCACCACTAGAGTGGTGCTTTAAATGTAATTCACCTGCCCCTTGTCTGATCCTCACCTGCTGCCGCCGCCGCCTTCATTTTACAGCGTCGTTCCCCAGCAAAAAGTGACCTGCCGGGAGCTCCAGCGTTTCATGGAGCGTGCCAGAGGTAACTTTTCAATAAAACTCTATGAGGGCCTTGTCCTGACTCTCAGACTTGCATTCAGAGCTTGTGACGATGCTTCTGACTTCCGGCCAGTCAAACGGCATTCACAAGATGGCGCCGCAGGACCAGAACAGAGCCGAAAAACAGTGAAGACGCCAGAGGGTGAGTATATGATCGGAGGCAGGGGACTTACATTTAAAGTGCCTGGAAATAAAACAAAACAAAACAACGTTGGAGTAGTACTTTAACTGCTGTATAGAAATTAAAGACCTTTCACCAATTTTTTCATGCTGAAAATGTTTTGAAGGATATTTAAAAAAAAAAGAAAAAAGCACCCTCTCCCTAAACTCACAATCCCTATCAATGGACCAGTCTGATGGAGATGGAGAGTTGAAAATAAGGACACCATGTGACTTTGTTTGAAATCACACATGCATGCTGCAAACTGGTGATCACCGTGCTTGCCAACTTCAGCCAACCCTTAATCCCAGCCCTATTTAGAGTGACACTCGTAGGCCACGGCTCCACTATCAGTATTTGGTCAGTATTCGTTCAGTATTTGGGAGCCAAAACCAGGTGAGGAACAATAGAGAAAAGGTCTAAAAGAAACAAATCACCAATTCTGCATTTATCACCCACCCCTGGTTTTGACTCCCACTCCTGAGAAAAAAATACTGACCAAATACTGATAGTGGGGCCATGGTCTTACATTGATTGTGTTTTTATGATAACGAACGACACCACACAATGATAAAAACAATCCATCTGTATGCCCTTATAGTTGAACTGGCTATTGAACCCGTTCTACGCCCCGGTGGAGAGCATTTTTATTGGTATATGCTCCCCTATCCTGGTATATGCTCCTCCATACTAGTATATCGCCCCTCCCCCCCATCCTGGTATATGCCCATTCCATCCGAATATTTATGCCCCCATCCTGGTATATGTTCCCCCATCCTGATATTTGCGCCCCCACCCAGGTATATGCTTCCCCATCCTGATATACGCTCCCTTATCCTGCTATTTGTGCCCCCATCCTGGTATATGCTCCCCAATCCATTCATAAATTAATTTAAAAAACACTCCTACTCACCTTTCTATTGCTACCCTCCAGCGCGTCACCTGGGTTATTTTACTAAAATGGTGCCGGCTTCAGCGTCTGAGCATACCGCGCTGTCCGGAGCCATTTTGTTGAAGACACACTGCAAATGTGTCTTCACTAAAATGGCGCCAGATAGCGCGCTACGCACATGTGCCGATTCCGACGCCACACTTCTCCCCCAGCCCCGGACAGAGGCGCCGCAGCCACACTTCTCTCGGGCAGGTATTTGCTTATGGTGTCGGAGATCGTGGTATGTATTCAGTGCCTACGCATACCGTGATCTCAGGCGCCACACTCTTCATCCCTGTCTGGTATGTGGATGTGTTCCTTCTGTCTGGGGCCAGACTGCGCAGGCGCAGTCCATAGAGGGTTCGGACAGACGGACACATCCCTGGCTATATTATTGATATGTGTACTGAATACATTCAGTTAACATTTTATCTTTAAATGTGTCTGATGTTATGAGACAAGATATGACGTGCATATTCCATAATATGCATTTATTTTATATAATGCATTTATATTGCATATATTATTTGAAAACATCAGCCAGGTATACACAATTATCAAATATGTGGCTTTTCAGATTAAAACATACATGTCCTTGGTTCATGCTGCCTATAGTACGCATAAAATGAGTTGTCAAACAAGTTCCACTTACCAAGTGCCATTGCGCCACCAGGCGAGTATTTGGGTATGGTGTTATAGACCCTGTTTAACCCCTTAGAGAGCGACAATTTTGATCTTAATGACTAGTCCAAATTTAAGAAATCTGACCTGTCACTTCTTGTGGTAACAATTCTGGAAGGCTTCAAAGTATCTCAGTGCTTTTAAAACTTTTTTTTACAGTGATAAATTTACCACTAACAAAGTACAATGTAGGTTGATATGTTTTGCGTTTGTGAAAATGTTGGAATCTTGGCAAAAATTTTGAAAAATGTACAATTTTCAATTTGTATATCCTTATACCAGTTCGTCATGCTGTTCATTTTTTCAAACATTTTATTTTGTTAGGATGTTAGAGGGCTTATGGTGGAGTAGAAATTTTTTTAAAAAATATTACCTATAAAATGTTGCTTTAGCCCCCAAATTTTTCACTTTTAGAAGGGACAGTGGCCATAAACTTTTTTTTTTTTTTAGACAAACGGCAGGGTTCAGAAGGGAAGAGCACCATTTGAATTTTGGAACACAAATTTGGCTGAAATAGACTGCAGGAGACATGTCACGTTTGCAGAACCCCTTATGTGCCTAAACAACAGAACCCCTTCCACCCCAAGTGACCCCATTTTGGAAACTACACTCCACAAGGATTTTATCCAGGGGTATAGTGATCATTTTGAACCCACAGGTACGAGACAGAATTTGCTAACATTAGGTCATCTTATTGAAAATGTTGCTTTAGCCCCACATTTTTCCTTTTTACAAGCGGTAACATGTAAAAATGGACCCCACAGTTTGTTACCCACTTTCTTCTGAGCACGTTGGTACTCTACATGTAGTCAAAAATTTCTGTTTGGACACACGGCAGGGCTCAGAAGGGAAGAAGCAAGATTTGATATTTGGAATGTAAATTTGGTTGGAAAAGATTGCAGACACCATGACTCATTTACAGAGTCCCTGAAGCACCAAAACAGCAGAAACCCAGACAAGAAACCACATTTTGAAAACAAGATCCATCAAAGAATTCATCCAATCATGTTGAACCTATTAGGTGCTTCACATAACTTTTTAAAATGGGGATGTGAAAACGAAAATTATGTTTTTTCTGCTAAAATGTTGTTTTAGCCCCAAATTTGTAATTTTCACAATGGATAATAGGAATGTGAGGATACCCTATTTGTGGTCAAAAACTGCTGCTTGGGCACATGGCAGGGCTCGGAAAGGAAAGAGGACTATTTTGTTTTTGGAGCGTAAATTTGTCTGGAATAGATTGTGAATGTCATGTCGATTTGCAGAGCCCCTGGCATGACAAAACAGCAGAAACCAACAATTGACATCATTTCGGAAACTAGACCCTGAAAAGAATTCATCTAGGGATTAACTGAACATTTCTAACCTACAGGTGTTTCACAAAACTTTATAGCATTTAGGCTATGTTCACACATGTTGGGTTTTTCAGTGAATTTTGCTGCAGATTTTTATGCTAATTTTCAGCTGCGTTTTACAGTACCAGCAAAGTCTATGAGAAAGCAGAATTCTCTGTTCCCACATCTTGTGTTTTTTTTTTGCTGTGTATTTTGTGCCTTGGTTGTGTTCTTGGAAAATAGAGCAGGTCACTTCTTTCAGCGTTTTTTCACCCATAGAAAGTAATGGGTGGTGAAAAAAACGCTGAAAAACCGCACCAAAAAAATGCAAGTAAATTTTTTCAGCGTTTTTGATGGCAAAATAAAATGTGTTTTTTTTTCTACTAAAATACTGTTTTTAGCACCAATTTTATAATTTCTACGAGGGGCAATAGGAGAAAATGGACCCCATAATTTGTTATGCAATTTTTACCGAATGTGCCAGGACCCCATATGTGGTTGTACACTACTGTTTGAGCTCATGGCAGGGATCAGATGGGAATGAGCACAGCTTGGCTTTTAGAACACAGATATAATAATAATAATTTTTTTATTTTTATAGCGCCAAACATATTCTGCAGCATTTTACAACAGATTCTGTTTGAACAGATTGTGGGCTCCATTAGCCGAGCCCCTGAGGTGACAAAACCAATTTTGGAAAATAGATCCAGCAATGAATTCATCTATTGGTGCACTGAGTATTATTTAACAAGCGATTCACAAAACTTTCTAACATTTAGATGAGAAAACAAATTTTTTTATTTTTTTCTACTAAAATACTGTTTTAGCACCAAACTTATAATTTACACGAGGGTTAATAGGAGAAAATGGACCCCATTATTTGCTATGCAATTTTTACCAAACACATAGTGATAACCCACATGTGGTTGTAAACTACTGTTTGAGCACACAGCAGGGATTGGATGGGAAGGAGCGCTATTTGACTTTTAGAACGCGGATTCCATTTTAATAGATTGTGGGCTCCGTTAGCCGAGCCCCTGAGGTGCCAGAACAGCTGAAACGCCCACAAGTGAAACATGAAATATAGGAGATTTGAATTGCATTACTGCTTTAGAAAAGAGAAAAAAACGAAGATACTTACTACATAATTTGGCAAAATTCATGCATGCCCAATAGCCAACGATATGCCGATCTTCTTTAGCTGGGAACCTATCCTAATGTGATTCCTCTCCTGGGCTGATAGCCTACACTTATATGGGTAGGTAGGATGCTTCTGTAATTAAAACCACCACAGGCTGATGGAAGGAGTGCTCAGTCAGAGCCCATGTATAAAATATCAAGAGATTGACCGTCACTTCCAAGCAAAATACTGGACAAGATCACCTTGTCGTTGGCTGCCGGGCATGCATGAATAGGCCAAATTATGTGCCAAGTATCTACGTTGTTTCCTATTTTCTAGAGCAGTAATGCAATTCAAATTTCATTTATTTCATGTTTACATGCTATAGCGCTACAGAGTGCTACTTAGTTATGTATGGAGAGGGCTACTGTTCGTATGCACCTGTTCAGACCAGTATTCTGTTTGGAAGGGACGGTCTTGTCTTGATATTTGTTAAGATATTTAATATGTATGCAAATGATTATTACAGCATCAGCAGCTAGTGTTTTCTAAATTGGCTCCATTAAGCATCATGAACAGCACTGGCATTACCAAACATGAGCGTTTAGGATAGTTACACAAAAACAAACCCCGAACTGAAGGCATTTTCCTGTAAAATATGCGACGCTACTTGGATATAAAAGGCATTCTGAATCATTTATTTCTGTTAATTACACATCACAGATTTCACAACTCTGGTAAACAAATGACAAGTGTTAAGAATTTAATAAGGTCTCCACAAATGGAGAAATATTTGGAAACTATTAGTAAAGCCACATACAATGCAATCAATATCTGATGCTTTCTTATACAGTATTCATCAGAATAAAAATAGGACTTTTCTTCACAATCCCATGATCTTTTTCACGTAATTACGGACATTAGAGTGAAGCTGTGAAGATGTTTGCTTGAAGGTCTCAATCGCTAAAGCCCGAGCAGACTCTGATCCAGCTTGCATAGCACGGTACAGCGGCAATGTATACTTTTGTTTTCCCTAAAAGTATATTAGGTAGGGGAAGTAAAATCGAAAAGTTGTGTTAATTAACTGTGTGCACATGTAAACGGTTTAGGTCGATGTACAAAAAATGCCGCAAAGTAATAATGCTTTAAATAATAGAAGGGTTCATAGTTTATTTACATCAGTTAACCCCTTATTGACATCCACTGTACATGTACAGCGCACGTAAGAAGCGGGCTCACGGGGTGAACCTGACACATATTTGGCAGATAATAGCTGTAACAGACAGCCAGGACCTGCCACGAACACCCGCCATTTTTACTATATGTAGCAATGCTGTGGTATTGCTGTATATAGCACAAGCGATCAGACTGTTGCAGGTTCAAAACTCCTGAGTGGACTAATAAAGACAGTAAAAAAGTTTTAAAAATAAAACAAAAAAGTTTGAATTTCCTCATATTAAAAATAAAGATAATAATAATAAAAAAAAAAAAAACACGTGGTATCACCATGTCTAAAAAAGGTCCAATCTATTAAAATATAAAAATTATGCTGAACGGTAAATACCGTAACCAGAAAAAAATTCAAAGCAGCAAAATTGTGGGTTTTTAAGTCGCTGCATCACCGCAAAAAAGCAATCAATATGTCATATTTATCCCCAAATGGCATCAGTAAAAACACGGTCTTACCAAACAAAATATAAGCCCTCACACAACTCATATCTACCATAAATTAAAGCGTTACTTGTCTCAGAAAATAGCAACACAATGAAAAGGTTCTTTTTTTTTTTTTTTTTTATTTTTCATTATTGAAATTTAAAAAAAAAAAAAAAAAACTAGAAAAGTGGGGTAACGCCGTAATCGTACTGAAGAGGAGAATCACATTGGCAGGTTAATTTTTACCACACAATGTACACTGTAAAAACCATTCCCCACAAAAAAAAAGTAAAAATTGTGTTTTTTTTCCGCAATTTCACTGCACTTCAAATTTTTTGCCCCGTTTTCCTGCACAACATGTTGTAAAATTAATGGTGTCATTACAACTTGTCCTGCAATAAACAAGCCCCTTACTTCTAAGTGGACCAAAATATATATATAAA
Source organism: Phyllobates terribilis (assembly GCF_046119375.1). NCBI lineage: Eukaryota > Metazoa > Chordata > Amphibia > Anura > Dendrobatidae > Phyllobates > Phyllobates terribilis. The sequence goes on from NW_027362762.1 coordinate 640,695,054, forward strand.
AAAAATGTTATGGAGGAAAAAACAAACTGGCCATGTCGGGAAAGGGTTAATATTCTCCCAACTTTCTAGTAAACTATCCCCATTGACTTACTTGGTTAATCAGGAAATTTCTGACTTTGTGGAAATTATCTTGATAATCATTTTTCAAGACAATCTGGGCCCAACGGAGTCGCAGTTCAGCATTGGTTGCTTCAGAAATCTTTGTGTACAGTTTTCCAAGCTCTTCAACATTGCCTACATAAAAAATGACCATAGTCTGTTCATTACTTCTAGAAATTATATTTGAATGTAATAAAAAAAAAAGAAAAGTATATTTATTTATTTATTTATTTTTTTAAACAGAGGTTGTCTGTTGGCTGGCAATTTGTTTTTTAATGATATCCAAATACATAACAAAACTGCTTCCATTTTTGACTTTCTTCTTTCAGTATCTTACATGCGATTCTGCCTTTACCGAGTTTTTTCGGACTATAAGACGATTTTTCCTCCAATATTTTATAGTCCGGATGTACCTTATAGTGCGGCTGTTGCTGTGGCTGTGGGGGGTGGTGGTATACGGGGGGGACGGGTCACAGGAGCTGGCTGCTGCAGCTAAGACTGTGCCCACCGTTAAAGGAAATGAACATTCACTGCTCCTCACGCCCATAGTCCCGCCCTTCTCTATGCACTGATGGTGGCGCCGAGTGGTGGGTGGGGCTATGGGATTGGAGAACAGTGAATATTCATTCTCTTTAATAGCGGCCACACAGCTGCTGGCATTAGAACAGGACGCAGCACTGCGAGGGAGGGGACTATTATAAGTTTTTTTTAAGTGTGTGGCGTGATGGGGGCCATGTATACCAGGATAGAGATGGGATGGAGGCCATGTATTCCTGGATTGTGGACCACAAATTATATATATATATATATATATATATATATATATATATATATATATATATATATATATATATATATATATATATATATATATATATATATATATATATATATATATATATATATATATATATATATATATATATATATAAAATAGTGCGTCATGACCACATTTTTTGCTTCAATTTTTTCTATTTTCCTCCTCTAAAACCTAGGTCAGTCTTATGGTCCAGTGCGACTTATAGTCTGAAAATTATGGTATATGTTAAGTAAAGTAGACATGCAATGTGTGTTTAATATATAAAACATACATAACTTAATAATATACTTAAATTAAGAAAGAAGTTCCAATTCTTGCTTGCTGTGTACGCCCCAGACTAGTGCTGTGTCAGAAGTGGGCTCATTGATTGGCTTAGATCTCTTGCTAACCCTGTACTTACTTTGCAATCACAGGAAAGGGGGCTGGCTTAGCTACCATGCACTCGTCATATATTATATGCTTTCTCTTGTGTTATAACCAAGCAGGAAGTGGACCTGCCAGTAGCAGGAACTAATGCAGATATCAGGAGAATTGGGCAGCATTCGTATCTACTTCTGGACCGCCCATAGACTATAAACATCCAAGTGCTGCCTGTATGCCGAGTGGTGCTGTGGACTTTTAGGATTGCTTCATCCAATAAGTGGCCTAGCGTTCAAGCCCTCCTCCTCTAATATCCCAGAGGAGCACTGCATGGCCTACAAGTCTCGAGTGTGTATGAGGAAAGAAGTATGTAAAGACAAGGATCGCCAAAAATTATATATTAATAAATGTGTTAACAAAGAAGCTGAACAATACATTTAAAAACAAAATTAAAAAGCACAGATGGCTAGGACACAAATATACCAGACCACGGCACTATAGTGCTAGATGTAATCAATTAGTCTGCAAGATGTTTAAATAAGTGGCCAAATAAATGCCAAAGAATTACACATGAATAATAGTGCAAATAGCAACGTACTGGGGAGAGGGATACGTTATAACAGTACTATATCCTGGAATGAGGAAAGTAAGTGCTATAAAGTGCAAAGAAATAAGACTAAAATAGCCTATATAGAATATCTGTCAACCAGAAATAAAGTGCACAAGAGATATAGATATGTATCTAAATAAGGAAATATTAAACCCTCAAAAAAGGAGAAAGATCACGTAAAATGCATGAGCAGTGCAGGTGGACATCTAATACAAATCGTGTCAAGAGACCCAGATGAATTTATAAATAACAAGTATGTAAGCCCATATGATGACATAAAGCATACACTGCTGGCACAAAAGTCTGTACAAGACTGTTGCAAATATATGCATTAAAGATAAGATATTAAGGCTAAATGGTAACCTGTTGAAATTATATATATATATATATATATATATATATATATATATATATATATATATATATATATATATATATATATATATATATATATATATATACACATATATACACACACACACACGTGCAAGTGGTCTACGACTTCCTGTCAATTTAGATCTGTAAAAAAAAATTTTTAAAAAAAATATTTTTTTACAGCTCAAATTGTATGACAGGAAGACAGACAACTTGCATGAGTGCTTTTGATCTCATGATTTGTCTGAGAATTGATGTAATGTAACCAGTCTTGCCATTTCAGGGTTCAAGTGGTGGTGAAATGGTCAAACATAATTATTGATTTAATTAATTAAATCTCTTACCCATTGGAAGAGGTGACTTGTCAAGTACTCTATCCAAAAAATATACAAGCTGATAGGTTTTCCATTGTGTGATATCCACATTAGTAATAGACTCAAAGTCAAGCGGTGAAGAAGCCCAGAGTTCAGCCAAAGCTTCAGATGGCTTCATCAGAGAGATACCCGAAGATAAATCTGGAAGGAATGGTGGCCAGCCAGGTGTGTTCAACCAATGGTCAAATTCAAAGCCTATTTTAGAAATCACATATTCGATAAGGAAATAAATAATCGACATGCTCGAAGTGCTCAGTTTAGGTGTATTGTACAAAGCGCAGAAAATAAATATAAAAAAAGAAATTCTCAATTTAGCTATAAATTTCTATTGTTAAAGTCAATAAGTGTAAGAAAATAATTATCAACAGCTTGTTTGATAAGTGTATGTTGATCTTTAGAGCAGTTTCACGTACAGTGGAATAACATTATTCCCCATCAACAATATTTCAGAGTGAAGTGAACTTCATTAGCATATTATTAGACTATATTCATCAGCGATCACAATAATTTCAATAAAGAAATAATTCCTGAGATCTTGCACTAATCGTCCAACATGACTGAATCTTACTTGTGCACATAGCTCGGTGGCATGCTCATCAGTCCATAATACTTTTATATACATCCCAGGTGCCCAGTGCTGAGGTTATGGCGTATATTTTTTATTCTCTCATCACTAGTGCCTTCATAGCAACTGCAGATGTTATTGAACCCTATTGTTAATCTTCTCCCAGTTCAAAGATGATACTGTGTCGGACATGAGCCAACTAATTCACGGCAGCACTGTAAAACGCCTCTTACCAGCCAGCAGCCACAGTTCCTCTTGATTTCTTGTCCTGGCACAATGTTATTATTGCAACACGACGCATGGATAATTGCAGCCCGATACATGCGGGATTTTGAGAGAGGACTACAAATCAATAGAAGAGCCAAGGATGCCGGCATGGAGGGGACGTTTTGCAAGGCGCCCATACACTACAGACAGTGTTGTTGAACCAGGAACCCTCAACGCTATTCAGTCAACTTCAACTAAAAGTCAAAACACTTAGGCTGGGAGTTCACATCTTGCAAAACCTTTTTACCGATTAAAACTAGAAACGGATAAAAGACTAATACATGTGTTCAAAAGGCATCAACATTAGGCCACTTCCTTAATATGTACATGGAATTGAAATGAAGATTGAATAAAGGATTCTACAAGATAATCCGTCAGTGTTTTCTTCACCCTTTGAAATAACTCATTTATACATGTAATTGAATTCACCTTAAGATGCTTTTTTTAAGCTAAAAAAAAAGCACAATTTTTCTTGCCTTCCATTATAAAAGATGTCCTTTGCCTTTAAAACTAGTGTTCCAATACTCTTGAGAATGTGAAATGCAAAAGTAAATCCTATATTCAATATATGTTCTTACAAAAGGATTTCTAAATGGGTAATATTACATTGAGATGACAGGGTTTCCTCTAATGAAATACACCTTAAAATCCCATTTGCTTTGGTAGCTGCTGCCTGACATTGAATACTGCTGCTTTGCTGACTTGTGGCCAGAATAGCCAAGTTCTTTTTGCTTCGTTTTCCCTAGTTTAATGCCATTTAATGTCTATACAGCCATGTGATTAATTCAGCCTAGGTGCATTGCTTTACATTTAACAACATTAAAATTGATCTATCATGTTTTTACACATGCGGTCAGCTTATCTAGGTCTTTCTGTAATAACATACAATTAAGCTGAACTTTTATTATCCTGAAAAATGTTGAAATCGACAAAAACTGTGACTTTACTTTCTCATCAACAAAATAATTAATAAATAGATTAAAATGATTTAACATTGTTTAATTTAGGAATCTGATTTACATTATCCTAATTGGCTACAAGGGACCTACAAAAAAGGTCACAAATAAGTTACAAATATGAAACTATAACATACACAATGCAATAGACTCGTGAGTAGGTGGTATAATATTTACAGAACAGTTACATATTAATTACTCTAAACTTACCCTTTATTTTATCAACACCCTTTTCCTTAAGCTCTGGAAAATGATCCAAATAAAAGGCCAAAGCTTCATCAGCAGTGATGCTCTGAAACTTAAATCTGTCAACATAGGCCTAAAGACACAAAAACATGATATTCAAAGGGAATCTATCACCATATTTTTGCTACTCAGAGACCAGCATGCTTTAGGGGCAGAGACCCGGATTCCAGCGATGTATCAATTACTGGGCTGCTTACTGCAGTTTTGATAAAATCACTGTTTTATCGGCTTTAGATCTACCAGTTCTCTGAATGCTGAGCTCTGTATAACCTCGCCCACACCACTGATTGGCAGCGTTCTGCATACACTGCATAGGCAGAAAGCTACCAGTGAGTAGGGTTAAACAGATTTTAGGAATATGGAGTACTACAAAGTAGCAAGTTTACTAATCTTCTAATGATAATCTCCTACTGATAAGAGTTATTTTATAAAAAAAAATATACCAAGCCAGACCAGTGAGTAAAACATCGCTGAAATCAGGATCTCTGCCCCTACATTACACTGCTTTCAGATTAGTGATACACAAAGTATTCTCAATACAGATACACTAGATGTAAGTAGGGCAAGATAACTCTATTAAATATACAAACCTTCAAAACAGCCCAGAAACAAAAGTATATTCTGCCCAAGATATAATAATTTATTGAAACATCAAGAGATAATACATTATATAAATTCAAACAAGGATAAGTAAAAGCATATTGGAAGAAAGGACACAACACAAATCAAATATACCAGCCCAATGAAAGTACAGGACAAGGACATATGACACATTATGGACACTATAAACTTGTAAAAGGAGATATCCTATAAGTTTAGCAAGTGTCACAGGAGTCAAGGGCTATGCCAATCTGTGACAACTTACATTTATGGCTAGTATTCTGCGTGTCCCTGTAGCCTTAGCACACATTTCACCCTTCTTCATGTGTTTTCTCCCTGCACTAATCTTTAACTCTCAAATACTACTAAAATCGGTCTACAGATGTCTTCAGCGAGATATGGAATTACACCTTCTGCCTATAAAGATATGCGGGGAGTGGAATAAAGGGTGTGTGCACATGGTGTCTTATAGATGCCAGTGGACCCACTTTGTTTTTGAAGCAGAAGCAGCTTCAGGAAAACAGCAGTATTTTCTATGAAGCCTTTTTTATTATTATTTTCTTATTACATACAGTCGGGAAAATAAGTATTTGATACACTGCCGATTTTGCAGGTTTTCCCACCTACATAGAGTGGAAAGGTCAGTAATTTTTATTGTAGGTACAATTCAACTGTGAGAGACAGAATCTAAAAAGAAAAAAACAGAAAATCACATTGTATGTATGATCATTGTATGATTTTTAAATATTTCATGCAATAAAATGCAAATGAATTAAGTATTTGATAGAATAGAAAAACAGAACTTAATATTTGGTACAGAAACCTTTGTTTGCAATTACAGAGGTTCAGACGTTTCCTGTAGTTCTTGGCCAGGTTTACATACACTGCAGCAGGGATTTTGGCCCATTCCTCCATACAGATCTTCTCCAGATCTTTCAGGTTTCGAGGCTGTCACTGGGCAACATTGAGTTTCAGCTCCCTCCAAAGATTTTCTATTGGGTTCAGGTCTGTAGACTGCCTAGGCCACTCCAGGACCTTGAAATGCTTCTTACGGAGAGACTCCTTAGTTGCCCTGGCTGTGTGTTTCGGGTCACTGTCATGCTGGAAGACCCAGCCACGACCCATCTTTAATGCTCTTACTGAGGGAAGGAGGTTGTTGGCCAAAATCTTGCGATATATGACTCCATCCATCCTCCCTTCAATACAGTGCAGTTGTCCCGTCCCCTTTGCAGAAAAGCACCCCCAAAGTATATATTTCCCTCAAAATGTTTCATGGTTGGGACCGTGATCTTGGGGTTGTACTCCACCTTTTTCCTCCAAACACGGCGAGTGGAGTGGTCTCATTTGACCACATGACCTTCTCCCATGCCTCCTCTGGATCAGTGTATTGTGTTACTAGCGATCATGTTTGAGACTGTGGCCCCAGCTCTCTTCAGGTCATTGACCAGGTCCTCCTGTGTAGGTCTTTGCCGACTCCTGATCTTTCTCAGAATCATCCTTACCCCATGACGAGAGATCTTGAATGGAGCCCCAGAACGAGAAAGACTGATAGTCATCTTTGTGTTTCTTCCATTTTCTAATAATTGTGCCAACAGTTGTTGCCTTCTCACTGAGCTGCTCGTCTACTGTCCTGTAGCCGATCCCAGCCTTTTGCAGGTCTACAATTTTGTCCCTGGTGTCCTTAGAAAACTCTTTGGTCTTGGCCATGGTGGAGAGGATGGAATGTGAGTGTGTGGACAGGTGTCTTTTATAGAGGTAACGAGTTCAAACAGGTGCAATTAATACAGATAATGAGTGCAGAGCAGTAAGGCTTCTTAAAGAAAAACTAACAGGTCTGTGCGAGCCAGAATTCTTGCTGGTTGGTAAGTGATCAAATACTTCTTTCATGAAATAAAATGCAATTTATTTATTTAAAAATCATACAATGTGATTTTCTGCTTTTTATTTTTAGATTTTGTCTCTCACAGTTGAAGTGTACCTATGATAAAAATTACAGACCTCTCCATTCTTTGTAGATGGGAAAACTTGCAAAAATCGGCAGCGTATCAAATACTTATTTTCCCCACTGTATATAACAGTGGCGACTTCCAAGCGAAAGCTGTCTGAAGAATAGACTGGTTACTTCTTTTAGCCACTTCATAGTTTTTGAAGGAAACCTGAAATAATTAAAAGAAGTTACAAAAAAGACCAGCACATGTGAAAGGCAATTCGCTTTGACATTGCTGTGCATAATGTAAATTCTTTTTGCCATTTTTTTCTAGCATTTTCAAGTGGGTTCTGTGCGGAATCCATCTGAAAAACACATTGTGTGCACACACCCTTAAACTAGAAGGAAATAAAAACAAAGAAACTGAGGAAATTTCTAATAACTAGAGCATTCAGAGGTGTAAACGACTAACACATTCATGATACAAGTCATATGATGGCCAGAAAGATGTTATTCCTCATGTACACACATGACAGCTTATTCTGAAACATTCTAAAAAAGCACACACTTAAATTAGATTCTATAATCAATAGTAACAGCAATTTAGCATCAAAGGTGTTGGAGGATGGGGGTCTTTTAGATAAAGCACCATTTTTTTATTGCACCGCTGCAGTGGTGCTTTAAATGTCCCCTGCCACCTGTCTGATACTCAGCTGCCGCCGCCTTCATCGGTTTCCAGCGTTGCTCCGGTCCGTCTCCTGTGAAAAGTGACCAGATTGCAGCTCCAGTGTTTCATGGAGTTGTGCGGAGGTCACTTTTCAATACAAGTCTATGAAAGCCTCATTCTGGCGCTAAATAGACTTGTACTGAGAGCTTGTCAGTGGAGCTTCTGACTTTCAGCTGTTAGAAGCTGTGCTCACAAGATGGCACCATGGGACCAGAGCGGTGCTGAAAACCGGGGAAGATGCCGGACGGAGAGTATATCAATGGGGGCAGCGGGCTTACATTTAAAGCGCCACTCTAGCACTGAAAAAAACAAAGCGGTGGAGTGGCGCTTTGAAGCGTTATTTCCTAATTATAGTTATCCCCTATCCCTTACAGATAGTGTCGGTTCCCAACTGTCGGACCCCCAGTAATAGAAATCAGAGCTCTGTAGAATCCAGTCTTGAATGGAGTGGTGGTGTGCATACTTGACCTCCACTCCATTCATTGTCTGAGGGACTGCCAGAGAAAATTAAGGATAGGTAATTGGTAAGAGATCGGCGGGTTGAGGTCCAATATTTGGCACCTCAAAATGATCTGCTGCAGTCTGCAATCAAGATGTTGTAAACCAACCTGCCCATTCAAGATGAAACAAATATATAATTATAATAATAAATTAATTAAATAAATAAATAAAAACACCCTCACACAGCCCATATACTTAAAAGTTCTGGTTTTCAGGAAATTAAATAAAAAAAAATCATATTGCTGAGTAAAATTGTAAAAAGTCCAAAAAAACATTAGGGAACTACCATTTTTTTAACCATTCCTCCACACTTGAGATTTTTTATTTTCCAGTACTTTGTAAAGGTAAATTAATCAGGGTCTTTCCAAACTATAACACATCCCCTCTTCAACAAAATAGGCCCTCATACAGATATGTTGCCAGAAAAAAATTAAGCCTCTTCGAAGAAAGGGAAGAAAAAAACGCAAAAATGAAAAATTGCTTGGTCAGGTAAGTGTTAAATATAAGCAGTCAACAACTATTAAACCTAATCGGATCAACATAGTTATCATGGCGCCATTAAAGATCAGAAGCAGAGATGGATCCCAAAAGTGTTTCTCTACATCTTCATAGTAACCAAGACACATGATAGTGATAGAATTATCCATAGACTACAGGTTTTACAAGCTTGAACTATAACAAACATTTCACATAAATAGAAAAAATTATCTAAATTGTTTTTTGCAAGACTGCAAAGATAATTAAAAAAGATTTAAAGAAAAAAATAAAAATTGTGTGTGTTGTAAGAGATGCAATAATTCATTAATTAATATCAGGTTTAATATATATATATATATATATATACACATACATACATACATATACACATACATACACACACACACACAGTACAGACCAAAAGTTTGGACACACCTTCTCATTTTAAGAAATTTCTGTATTTTCATGACTATGAAAATTGTACATTCACACTGAAGGCATCAAAACTATGAATTAACACATATGGAATTATATACTTAACAAAAAAGTGTGAAACAACTGAAAATATGTCTTATATTCGAGGTTCTTCAAAGTAGCCACCTTTTGCTTTGAAGACTGCTTTGCACACTCTTGGCATTCTCTTGATGAGCTTCAAGAGGTAGTCACTGGAAATGGTCTTCCAACAATCTTGAAGGAGTTCCCAGAGATGCTTAGCACTTGTTGGCCCTTTTGCCTTCACTCTGCGGTCCAGCTCACCCAAAACCATCACGATTGGGTTCAGCTCTTGTGACTGCGGAGGCCAGGTCATCTGGTGTAGCACCCCATCACTCTCCCTCTTGGTCAAATAGCCCTTACACAGCCTGGAGGTGTGTTTGGGGTCATTGTCTTGTTGAAAAATAAATGATGGTCCAACTAAACACAAACCGGATGGAATAGCATGCCGCTGCAAGTTGCTGTGGTAGTCATGCTGGTTCAGTATGCCTTCAATTTTGAATAAATCCCCAACAGTGTCACCAGCAAAGCACCCCCACACCATCACACCTCCTCCTCCATGCTTCACGGTGGGAACCAGGCATGTAGAGTCCATCCGTTCACCTTTTCTGCGTCGCACAAAGACACGGTGGTTGGAACCAAAGATCTCAAATTTGGACTCATCAGACCAAAGCACAGATTTCCACTGGTCTAATGTCCATTCCTTGTGTTCTTTAGCCCAAACTTGTCTCTTCTGCTTGTAGCCTGTCCTTAGCAGTAGTTTCCTAGCAGCTATTTTACCATGAAGGCCTGCTGCACAAAGTCTCCTCTTAACAGTTGTTGAAGAGATGTGTCTGCTGCTAGAACGCTGTGTGGCATTGACCTGGTCTCTAATCTGAGCTGCTGTTAACCTGCGATTTCTGAGGCTGGTGACTCGGATAAACTTATGCTCAGATGCAGAGGTGACTCTTGGTCTTCCTTTCCTGGGGCGGTCCTCATGTGAGCCAGTTTCTTTGTAGAGCTTGATGGTTTTTGCAACTGCACTTGGGGACACTTTCAAAGTTTTCCCAATTTTTTGGACTGACTGACCTTCATTTCTTAAAGTAATGATGGGCACTCATTTTTCTTTACTTAACTGCTTTTTTCTTGCCATAATACAAATTCTAACAGTCTATTCAGTAGGACTATCAGCTGTGTATCCACCTGACTTCTGCACAACACAACTGATGGTCTCAACCCCATTTATAAGGCAAGAAATTCCACTTATTAAACCTGACGGGGCACACCCGTGAAGTGAAAACCATTTCCGGTGAGTACCTCTTGAAGCTCATCAAGAGAATGCCAAGAGTGTGCACAGCAGTCATCAAAGCAAAAGGTGGCTACTTTGAAGAACCTAGAATATAAGACATATTTTCAGTTGTTTCACACTTTTTTGTTAAGTATATAATTCCACATGTGTTAATTCATAGTTTTGATGCCTTCAGTGTGAATGTACAATTTTCATAGTCATGAAAATGCAGAAAAATCTTAAAATGAGGTGTGTCCAAACTTTTGGTCTGTACTGTATACACACCCACACACACATACACACAGTCCTACTCTCAAGTTTTATAGAATTCCACATACCCCCCCCCCCCCCAAAAAAAAGGTGTATCAATCTGACCTCCTCCAGCTCTATAACACTGTGACTGCAGATCAGACACCAATTTCAACATAAGTTCCCAAATTATTAATATATTAAATAATACCTTTAGAAAGTCATCAAATTTTTTCTGATCTCCAACCAGGTGGGCGAGGTAAGAGACAAAACAAAATCCTTTTTCATATGGAGTTTCATTGTAAGTGTCATCCGGATTTACCCCTGTGAAGCAAATAATACTTTAACCACTTCAGTCTTGGAGCATTTACATCCCCATTATCACACACATCAGACTCTATGAACAAGATGTCCAAGTTGAATATCTTACTGGTACTAATTGTGTGATCTTTACTGACAGTATAAGGCTATGTGCAAACTGAGTCCTTTTCAGAACGAAACCCAAGTGAAAAAGCACTCAATAAGTGTAAAAAAGTATGAACATATGCACTGCAAAAAAACAACTTGCTGTGCTTATCTTCAGTATTTTAACTGCTTCACGTTTGTAAAGACGTGAAGTGGTTAAAAGAAGCGACTATTCTGCAGGCAGCTTCCACTGGGGAGACCAGCACTAGTTCTACATACAAGGCAATTATATAAAAACAGAAAATAAATAGGCCGACAGCAAAAAAAAACCAGAAAAGACAACAAAGATGCTTTAGGAAAAACAGCCTTTTCTTGACGCATCTTCCTATAGCAAAACTAGGAGAGTACACCACGTCTAAGAGACACCGTGTGCACATAGCCTAATGAGAACAAAAAGGAAGTATCAATGGTCAATTAAGACCAATGAAGGAAGGATTCCAAACCTGAAAAGGGGAAAAAAAAAAAAAAAGGGAAAAAAATAAATAAATAATCACAAAAAGGTGTATTACAGGTGTATCCAATTTTATCATGGCAACTCATACAGTGTGTACAGCCCCCCCATGTGCCTATATGTACTCCAAAAATGTCTAGACATGCTCTTGATGAGACAGCAGATGGAGTCCTGGGCAATTTCCTCGCAGACCTGGATCAGGATGTTAGTGAACTCTACAGTCTGTGGCTCTACTTGGCGGCATCAGATGCATTGAAGCATTATGTCCCGGTGTTCTCAATTGTCTGGGGAATGAGGGCCAGTCAATGGTTTCAAAGTCTTTGTCATCCAAGAACTGTTTATACACTTTAGCCTCGTGAGGCCAAGCACAGTCCTGCACCAGGCAGTACCCAAAACCCACTGCAATGGCTCAAAAGATTTTGGCTATCATGTGGCAATTTGTGCAACCCTATGCCTCCCCAGACCATCACTGATCTTGTACGCAGGGCTGTGGAGTCAGTAAGCCAAACCTCCGACTCATCATTTTCCATGACTCAGACTCCCTCACACATGGCTCATGTAAGTGATAAATTCACTGTAGCACAGATTCATCTCCGCTAAGTCTAGACCCTTAGATCAGGAATAGGACATTTCATAATTTTCCCAAATTCTGATGAAAAAATATTCCCCACAAGCTGCATTGAACTACTGTACCCAATTTATTATATATTTTAGGAGTCGGTATCGGTCCATTTTATACCGACTCCACCAAAATGGGCTCCGACTCCACAGCCCTGCTTGTACGGCTAAAAAATTTTGAAAGATTATATTTTATTTTTTTCTCTGCATTGCAGAGATTTTAGCTTGCAAAGTTTAGGTTATAACTTAGAATACGCCCAACTGGGAGTTACCAGAAATTTGTCTTTGGAGCCATGTACTGCTACCCCTTCATAACATGGACTAATGATAATCAGGCAGCAATATAGAGAGGGGAAAATGAAAAAGCCCCCACAATAGCTTAGAACAAGCTTATTTGTATTCCACTTAATACACTCTTAAAGAATAAATGAATAAGAGTAAGGCTGCATTCCCACATCCTTGTGACTGTTACTATTCAAGAAAAACGGACCGATTTTTTCCTCAGATGTCATCCTAGCCGATTTTTTCCCTGAAGCAGGCAGACTAAGGCCAATGGCGACATTCTGCTGAATAGAGTAATGTACAGACTGTCAGCACTTAGCTACAAACTCAATGGAATGACTAGGACCATCGCCATCTCTTCTGTACTGGATCATGCAGACAGCACACTGACACTGCCTGTATGATTTCAGACATACATGTTTAATTCTGAAATGCTGAGGTGTTTAATCTTATCAATGTTAACCAAGTACCCAGTTTTTTTTTTACATGTATTACCATTTATTTAATTACTGCACGGTATCTAGTCATTGTTTTTTACCCTAGGTTTTGTCTGTTAAATAGCCACAATGTGAACGTGCACCTACATATTACACTTATGCCAACAGTGTTCTGGCCCAGTTTTTAGGTCTTGCTCTAGTTTCTTGCCCTGGTATATTTGGCCCCTCCGGCCACCCTCCTTTGGTTTGTTTAAATCCCTATTTAACGTTCCACAGGAAGGTGTAAAACTAAGACCCAAGTCCTACTTTGTCTCCATCTACTTTTAGACCTGCTGGCACATAGTGTGGGGAGTTACTAGAATTAGGGACCATCCTGATTGGTTACATCTTGTTGCAATGAGATGGCTTTTAAGCTTTTTTGTTCAAAAAAGGTTAACTAAGTACCCTATGTTTTTTACATGTATTACTACTATTTACTTACTGCAGGGTATCAATGCATCGTTTTAAGTTTTTGTCTGTTAATTGCCACATTGTGAATGTGCACCTACATATTACACTTATGCTAACAGGTGTGGCGGCACTGTTTTTCAGAAAAAAAAAAAAAAGGTACTGGGGACTGAGCCGCATGAGAGACTAGTCTGACAGGCAGGGCCCCAGCGGCTTCTCCCTGCCCGCTCTCCTTGAGTGACAGGTCACTCCCTGCATGTATGAATAGGGAGAGAACTGTCACTCACGGGGAGCCGATGCGGATATACCTGTCTGACCAGCCTTGTGCAGATCCATCCCCAGCTTTAAAACGATGCTTTTCTCTGAAACGCCGCAGTGTTTCAGAGTTAAACGTCTGTGGCTGAAATTATGTAGCCACTGTCTAATACATGGTGCCTATGGATCGAGCAGCATGTATAAGCTGTTCGTTTCCCTTTAAGCGTCTTTTGTTTGAAGTTTTTGGGCATTGCCTGAGCATTTTTTTCCGGTGTTTTTTTTTTATGCCCGGGTTTCATTTTTTGCTCAGTTTTCGGATTTTTTTTTTTTATATTTGTAAAAAAATTAATAAAATGCTTGTGTTTTTTTTTTTAACTGTGGAAATACTGAAAAAAAAAAAAAAAAAAAAAAGCCCAGGTGAATTCTGGGTGTTTTTTTTAGCCTTGCCATTTTAGAAGTACTATCCTTTTCCTAGTGGAAAACCCCTGGAGAATGCATGTGTTACTTCTTTAAAATGCTTGGTGTCTTTTGAAAGCCTGAGCATTTAAAAAAGCTCAAAAGCCTGAACGTACTGCATATGAACAGCAACTCGTTTTGATATAGAAATTAATGCTCATTCTTTTGAATTTCAAAAACTTTGCAAAAAGATGCAGTGTGAACATATCCTAATAGTGTGTAGGTCCTTGGCTTCATAATATTTCGGAAGAAATCCTGTAGCGTCTAAGCCAACAATTCCTGCAAAAGGGAATCAATATTATTCTTTTCTCCCATCAGAGGTTTTCCGGATACGGTTTGTCAATGTAAGTGGATCTGCAAGGTGCTTGCACACTCCCCCTTTGCTCTGGATTTATGCTTTCTAATACTTTCTGTTCTGCTGAATGCTTTTCTTTTTCATATAATTTTAACCCTTGCAATCAATGGAACATTAATCTAAATTTTCAATACGAGTTAATTCATTTTAGAATGTAAAACGTTGCAAGTACAATACAATACATGCTTATAGAAACGCACCAGGCTCAATTTTGACTCTTAGTCTGTTCAATGCATGATCTTCTCCTGATGCATCCATGTGCTGACGAAGGAGGGCTCTCCCAATCGCTGCTTCTAGACAACTGTATGCAGCTCCTGGAGAAAACATTTTAGATAATTTTAAGACAAATGGATTTTCTTTTCTGTACCATACAAGTCCATTCCCTACAACCATCTGCCACCACACCCATTGCTTCCTCTTATGCAGAGAGAGTGCTCAATCACAAGGTACCACCTTCAAACAAGAGGGGCTTAGTGCACGGGTATGTACTTACTAGTCTTGTAGTGCACCTTCCAGCAACAGGAGCTAACATGTCAGCTGAGCTGTGTGTATAGTCATCAGAACCAACTTAGCTGATAAAAGCGGCAATTTAATTCTTCTGATCTTATTCAACCATTTTAAGTGCCATCTGGGCACTGTTTTAACTAGAGCCAGAGATAGAAGGGAAAGTGCACTTAAGGTTTGTTCATGCCAAGGGTGCACCGAGCACCTGTACTTGGTTTTGAGCAGTCATTCTGTGCTGTGACACACTTCCATTAAAGTCCCCCCCCCCTTTTAGAAAAACCCACACCATCGGCGAAGTTAGTTACAAAAAAACCAACTTTATGCACACCCTCCCAAGCCTACGCTGAGTCTCCATTGCTGCTCCTGGTATCTAATATTGGCTGTGGCACTTATGTCATGTAGACAGCTTGGCAGTTGGGATTTTTAGAATATTAAAATCTTACTATGAAGTATACATACATCTTCAAGAAAAATACAATTTCGAAGCATAAGAAACTTTTTTTAAAAGGAGCTACATTACCATAGAGCTCTGTGGTTATCCTTCGCTGAGCGTACATGGTGAAACCCTCATTTAGCCAAAACTCGCCCCAATGAGCATTGGTCACCAAGTTTCCAAACCAACTGTGGGAAATTTCGTGAATAATGACATCAGCCAGAGAACGATCACCAGCTAGCAGACAGGGGGTGACAAATGTTATACATGGATTCTCCATACCACCAAATGGGAAAGATGGGGGCATGAACAAAACATCATACCTTGAAAGAAAAAAAAAAGAAAAAAAATTGAGAGCAGATATTTAGATGTGCTACAAACTAGAATTTGAAAATTGTCTGACACTTAAAAAGGGATAGTCTGTTGGAAACCTTGCTTAATAAATTCAGGACCTAAAGTAAAATAAAAACAATGGATACGCACCTTCTGCAGCAGCACCATTCCAGCGATATCAGCGCCTCTGTTCCCGGAGAGTAACATTACTTGTATCGTGTGCAGCCCATCAATGTTCCGTCAGGGCAGATGTGTGACTACAGCTTCATCAGAGCAAACTGCAGCCGTTCATTGGCTGCAGCCTGCAAGTGACACAATATGTTATGTCACTCTCCAGGAACAAAGGCCGACATCGCAGGAATGGTGCCGCTGCAGAAGGAGAGTATCCATTGTTTTTATTTGAATTGGGTTCTGAATTAAGCAGGGGTTATCCAGTAATTGACAACCTTTTTATAAGGTTTTGTACCAGGTTAAATAGCTTATCCCCTATCAATGAGATAGTGAGAAATTTAAAGGGGGTTTTCCTAGATCCATTTCAAAATGTTTTAAATATTGATAAGTGGGAGTGCTTAGTACATTTACATAGTCAGAAAATTATTTTATACAGGCAAATATAGCCCTCACCAGTACAGACCAAAAGTTTGGAGACACCTTCTCATTTAAAGATTTTTCTGTATTTTCCTGACTATGAAAATTGTACATTCACACTGAAGGCATCAAAACTATGAATTCACACATGTGGAATTATATACTTAACAAAAAAGTGTGAAACAACTGAAAATATGTCTTATATTATAGGTTCTTCAAAGTAGCCACCTTAAGCTTTGATAACTGCTTTGCACACTCTTGGCATTCTCTTGATGAGCTTCAAGAGGTAGTCACCGGAAATGGTCTTCCAACAATCTTGAAGGAGTTCCCAGAGATGCTTAGCACTTGTTGGCCCTTTTGCTTTCACTCTGCGGTCCAGCTCACCCCAAACCATCTCGATTGGGTTCAGGTCTGGTAACTGGGGAGGCCAGGTCATCTGGCGTAGCACCCCATCACTCTCCATCTTGGTAAAATAGCCCTTACACAGCCTGGAGGTGTGTTTGGGGTCATTGTCCTGTTGAAAAATAAATGATGTCCAACTAAACGCAAACTGGATGGAATAGCATGCCGCTGCAAGGTGCTGTGGTAGCCATGCTGGTTCAGTATGCCTTCAATTTTGAATAAATCCCCAACAGTGTCACCAGCAAAGCACCCCCACACCATCACACCTCCTATTCCATGCTTCACGGTGGGAACCAGGCATGTAGAGTTTATCCGTTCACCTTTTCTGCGTCGCACAAAGACACGGTGGTTGGAACCAAAGATCTCAAATTTGGACTCCTCAGAATAAAAAGCACAGATTTCCACTGGTCTAATGTCCATTCCTTGTGTTCTTTAGCTCAAACAAGTCTCTTCTGCTTGTTGCCTGTCCTAAGCAGTGGTTTCCTAGCAGCTATTTTACCATGAAGGCCTGCTGCACAAAGTCTCCTCTTAACAGTTGTTGTAGAGAGGTGTCTGCTGCTAGAACTCTGTGTGGCATTGACCTGGTCTCTAATCTGAGCCGCTGTCAACCTGCGATTTCTGAGGCTGGAGACTCAGATAAACTTATCCTCAGAAGCAGAGGTGACTCTTGGTCTTCCTTTCCTGGGGAGGTCCTCATGTGAGCCAGTTTCTTTGTAGCGCTTGATGGTTTTTGCAACTGCACTTAGGGACACTTTCAAAGTTTGCCCAATTTTTCGCACTGATTGACCTTAATTTCTTAACCCTAGAACGCATGACCATAAAAATCTACACTTTCACATACCTGGGGCCTTTTAGGGCCGTGTGCAAATAACATGGAATAACTCAAACAAAAATGACAAACAACTATATACCTGAGGAATACCTAGAGTTTCAAAATTCTAACTAAAGTAATGTTGCAGAAAATAGAAAACAATTAACAGGGTGGGCCTGCAAGGCCCCAGGTATGCGTTCTAGGGTTAAAGTAATGATGGCCACTCGTTTTTCTTTACTTAGAATTTGTATTATGGAAAGAAAAAAGCAGCTAACAGTCTATTCAGTAGGACTATCAGCTGTGCATCCACCAGACTTCTGCACAACACAACTGATGGTCCCAACCCCATTTATAAGGCAAGAAATCCCACTTATTAAACCTGACAGGACACACCTGTGAAGTGAAAACCATTTCCGGTGACTACCTCTTGAAGCTCATCAAGAGAATGCCAAGAGTGTGCAAAGCAGTCATCAAAGCAAAAGGTGGCTACTTTGAAGAACCTAGAATATAAGACATATTTTCAGTTGTTTCACACTTTTTTGTTAAGTATATAATTCCACATGTGTTAATTCACAGTTTTGATGCCTTCAGTGTGAATGTACAATTTTCATAGTCAGGAAAATACAGAAAAATCTTTAAATGAGAAGGTGTGTCCAAACTTTTGGTCTGTACTGTATATATATATCCCACATACGTAATAGGAGTTGGAGAAAAAGGGGGTCCGCCATCTAGATCAGTCCTCTGGGCAGTCATCACATTTGTGGCCTGCATTCTCAGCCCGTATGACATAACAGGGCCCAGTTTAAATGCCAGAGGTGCCAAACATCATGGTTGCAAAAGAAAAAAAAAAAAAAAAAAAAAAGACTGCCCTTGTCCCGATACTACAGATGACTGGATGCCAGAACAGGGCAGTGCAACTGTTTGTGCTTAATTCTCACTCAATGTAGTAAAAGAAGGAATACTCTATATATAATAAGGAAGAACAATATGCAATAATGGATGGTGCTATAGAAGATAAGGGAGGACACTATGCTACCTCTACTGGCTTCTACTACCTCCTGGTCTAATCTTGGTTTCAATCTTATTCTAAATCCATCCATAAACATTAAAGTCGAATGGAGACACAATTATCGTCAGGACGGCCAACAGTCTGTATGGAGGCATCTCACGACTCTCAACTGAAATATAATGTTGGCAGAGAAGAATCTGGGATGTTGGATTTCCAAAGACTGATGTTTTCGTTCAGCGTCAAGATAAGCTGCTGTCAGAGCAGTCTGATGGTGTCTCTCAGAATACAATACAACAATAAGGATAAAACTATGTTCTCATCATTCTTTCTCATACATCTCATGATCTTATTGGGACAAAGAAAACAGATTTAGTTGAATGGGAATTCTGACCACCAGCACATTGATTGCTGCATGCAATCGTACTCCATTCGAGACACATGGAGTTTTTAGTGGTGGGATCAGCATATACTATATTTTCATGGCATATCCTGTGGACATGCCATAAATGTACAAGATGGGGATACCCCTTAGATATCTAAACAGGTCAATATAATCTGAACTTTCTGAAATATATATCTAAGGGTTATTTCAAAATAACAAAAAATTAAAACAAATTTATACAAACGAGATGTTTTACTAAAGTACACAACAACACAATAAAAACAGAGAGAAAACAAGGGGAAACCAAAATGAACATTGTATAATATATACACATACACAGAATTAGTGCAATAGAATACAACTAACTGGATCCATATGAACCTTCTATTGGTCTTAGATATATACAATATACATTATGCCTGCTTATACAGTACCAACACACTCCACAGAGCTTTACAAACATTGTCATTACTCGCTGTCCTTATGGATCTCACAATCTAAATTCCCTAGGAGTGTTTTTTAGAGCGGTGGAAAACTGGAGTTCCTGTAGAAGTCTATTCTCTATGAGAAAAACTATGTGGACATAATGGGCAAGATTTGCTGAATGAGCATAAAATCCCATAGCCACACCCTGAAATCTTGTGAGCTTTCTCAGAAGAGTCCTAGTTCACGACTGGCATGCTAAATTTTCCTAAGTGTTCATTGAGGTTGCCATCAGGATTATGTGTAGATCACTAGTGTTCTTCCACACTAAACTTGTCTGGGTCAATTGTTTTGGCAGCACAGTGGACACCTAAGTGTATGTATGAATAATATGTATATTTACGGATGTATGCGTCAGACAGTGTGAGACATGTAATTTAACGCTCCATGTGAGTGTGTCAGTGGTTAGATGTGTTTTTTTTGTATGTATGCACGTACTACAGAAATGGGTCACTCATGGCCATGCCTTCCCATTTACAAAATTCCGCATATACCCCTTGTACCAAGCATCTAACTGACAATGAAAAATCTGCTCTGAATGTTCAATGTTTTATTAATAGTTCATTTCTAATCAGCGAAGTCTTTAATGGCATGCGGCAGATTGTCTTGTTTGACATGATATATTCCTAATAACTCGAGGTTACATGTATTTTATGGCTGAAAGCTTTTAGTGCACATTAAGCCGATATAGGAGCAGAGAAACAGAACTGGATTGAGAAATCAGGGAAAATTCCAACGACGGAAAGAGTTGAGAGGCCTCCATACAAGTAAGGAGATGTGCTCGAAACAACTTTTAGACACCAGCATACCCGGTGTGTTTTCAGAAAGGAAAAACGATTCAGGAAACCACTAGGTGATTTAACTCAAGGATCTTTTCTAGTGTAGCTTTTGGTGTTTTTTTTTTTTTTGTATATATAAAAAATAGTGAGCGGCTTCCAAACAGAAGGAGCTTGAAAAATGGTCACTTCTTTAAACAGTTTCCTGTCTTTTAGCTGCTTTACCTTTCCAAAGATGCTGAAAAAACTCTCAACATATGCATTGCAATATAAAAACAACTGGCTTTCCATAAATTCATTGATTTTTGTGTTTATTTAGCGCTCTTTCAGACAGGTAAGCTCAGAAAGACGTCTCATACACGTACCCTTAGTTCACTGGTTTTCCTGAAATCTGCAGGTTCAGAAGATTTTTACTCACTTACTGTGCATGGGAGTTATTCTAGGCCTTGATCCTGTTGGATGACATGGTCACCACTGTACTCTGAGCCTCCAGCAGTCCAATAGAGAATAAAAGAATGAAGCGCCAATTGAGAATGCGCACTGCCGTTATATTTAGATAGAAGACAAAAAAGCCCCGTTGTGGTGATAGGTGAGGTCTCAGAGGTTGGATGCCCACAGGCACGGCCCCACTATCAGTATTTGACCTTTTCTCTGATTGTTCCTCACCAAGTTTTGGCTCCCACTCCTGAGAAAAAAATACTGACCAAATACGGATAGTGGGGCCGTGGCCTTAGAAGTCATCATTGAGGATAAATTCAGTGGTTCATCTTTCTACTTTTTTTTCAAGAATCTATGGGCTGTTTCTTGTTAACATTTCCCTAGGAAGTACCCTCCTTTTTATGCATTTCATCGTTAAGCTTAACAAAGAACAAAGCTTACCTTCCCCAAACATATGGTCCAAAGAGTTTCTCCCCTACACTTAAGAATTCTTCTATTACACCGTCATACTCTTTTTTTGCAGCTTGAATTACACATGGTTCGGCCCAAACCCTGCTCCTAACAGCACAAAGATTTGCAAGAGTTACACACAAAAAGGATCACAATTAGATAGCAAAAAAAAATGCAGATTAAAACAAAAACATATTTTATGACCCAAGTGGTATTACTAACCTTGGTCCAACTTCTGCAGAGACTATATCCCCAACAACAAGGGCCACAAGGTAAGAAGGAATTGGATGTGTCATTTTAAAAGTAGAAGTGTCACCTTGACAATCCCAAACATCAGCACTCATGACTGCTGTAAAGCCATCTGGAACCTACGTGATCAATGATAGATGAAAAAATAAAATCAAAACTGATGCTAGAATCAAATTCTCACCACTAGTAGGCAATCAGATAGTGCTGTTTCAGATTAAATATTACATAGATGCGAGAGAAAAAAATATTTACAGTTATCAACATATTAATGTTGGAAAACTAGACCGACATTCTGTAGTGGCTACTCTTTGCTCCATTTCGCAAGTTTCAAGGGATCACGCAAGAATAGCTTGTTCCACCGCTTTCAATTCACAGACTGGTGCGTGAAAAATCAGTTGTGGAGATCTCCAATTACACAATTTTAAGAGGGAGCAGTCCCTGCTGAAGAAGTCTTTTCGTATTTAGGCTGCGTTGTTTAAAGTAGAAGTTTAAAAGTATTTATAAGTTTTTTTAAAGTATTTAGGCTGCGTTTACACATTGTGGCCAAGGTGTGGTGTATTGTTGAGAGTTAAAAATATTTCTATTGTTCACAGGTAAAAACTAAATTGTATAGCCATTTCCACATGTTCCTCATCTTTACAAACCAACATAGCGACTGATGACTGAAGCCGTGCCAGCACGTCTGTGTGACTGGTAGCCGGAAGCTCCCAGGAGGTATAATAATAATTTTTATTTTTACAGCGCCAACATATTCCGCAGCACTTCACAATTTTAGGGGGGGGGGGGGGGGGGGGGGAGTTATACAAGCAATACAGAATAAGAATATCTCAAATCAAAAGAAGTGAGGGCCCTGCTCGCAAGCTTACAGTCTATGAGGAAATGGGGGAGACACAAAGGGTAAAAAGTACATATATTGTATAATGCAGCCATGATATACTAAATAGGATAAATAATAATACATGGACTGGTCGCCAGCCAGAATGTGTACAGTCCTGACCGAGGCTATTAAGTACATGGATGGTATGAACCTGAAATTGAAGAATATTTTAATATGGGGGAAAACTGGGACGGCCAGATAGTGGGTTGAGGCGATAAGCCACTCTAAAGAAATGGGTTTTTAGGGTCCTCTTGAAACTGTGGGTATTGGGAATTAATCGAACTGTCCTGGGTAATGCATTCCAAAGAATTGGCGAAGCACGCGAGAAATCTTGGAGACGGGAGTGAGAAGTTCAGATTATGGAGGATTTTAGTTTTAAGTCATTGGCAGAATGGAGGGCACATGTAGGGTGGTAGACTGAGACAAGGGAGGAGATGTAGGGGGGTACTGAAGCATGGAGCGCTTCGTGGGTAAGCGTGGTAAGTTTAAATTGAACTCTATATTGGATGGGCAACCAATGCAATGACTGGCACAGGGAAGAGGCATCGGTGTAGCGGTTGGCGAGGAATATGATCCTTGCTGCTGTGTTAAGGACGGAGAGGGGAGAGTTTAGTAAGAGGGAAATCGATTAGTAGAGAGTTGCAATAGTCGAGACGAGAATGAAGAGCTACAGTAAGAGTTTTTGCCGAGTCAAAGGTGAGAA